>NC_138874.1:86021627-90821627 GCF_965194805.1 Balaenoptera borealis
GGAGAACATGGGATAGTCACGCTTCCAAGACTCCAGACATATCCTAATGAAGTCTGCCTTTAAAAAAGAGGAAAAAACGGGTACTTTAATGTTTATTCGATGTTCATACTATTGTTAAGATAATATATTTATTGGAATCTAAAAAAAAAATGGTTCTGAAGAACCTAGGGGCAGGAAAGGAATAAAGATGCAGATGTAGAGAATGGACTTGAGGGCATGGGGAGTGGAAAGGGTAAGCTGGGACGAAGTGAGAGAGTGGCATGGACATATATACACTACCAAATGTAAAACAGATAGCTAGTGGGAAGCATCCACATAGCACAGGGAGATCAGCTCGGTGCTTTGTGACCAACTAGAGGGGTGGGATAGGGAGGGTGGGAGGGAGACGCAGGAGGGGAGGGGATATGGGGATATATGTATATGTATAGCTGTTCACTTTGTTATAAAGCAGAAACTAACACACCACTGTAAAGCAATTATACTCTGATACAGATGTAAAAAAAAAAAAGATAATATATTTATAAATCAGAAAAAATGTTCCCTTTAAGAAAATATCTGCTTCATAATATACAGATTAATACAAAGTTGAAAATGCAAAACATATATCATGTTAATATAATTGATTTATGGGTTAGGTTAACTTGTAATAATTTTTTTTCTTTTACAGCTTTGAATCTTGGTTTGATATCACTAGTCTGTCTGAAACTGCTGAAGATATTATTGCTAAAGAAAGAGAACAGAATGTATTGCATATGCTGCACCAGGTTTTGACTTTTTTCTTATTCTGCTTACTAGAGACTCATAGAATGAAAAAGGAACCCTAGAAATTACCTGTTCATCCCATTGTGGTAGAATTTGAAAAGTGAGCCCCCCTGCCCCCAAATTTAACTTACTCTCCTGCCCTTTTCCCTCCGCTAGGGTCTCATGGCGTTACAGCAGAAGTAAAGTGCTTTTCAAAATTTTGTCCTTTTCACGTATACTCATTTTACCCCTAATGGTTACTGACATGTTTGTCAGCCAAAAATGAAAATTTTTATGCAATGTTTGCCAACAATAGTTGCATAATTTACTTATTTGTATGCTCCATTCTACTGTTTTGTACAAACTCCATCTATCCTATTTTTAAACAAACATAATCTTTCAAAGGTCTCCTAGTTTTCATATTGGGCCTGAAAAGCTTCTCAATTGTGCTTTGACAATTTTATTCAAAATCTTTTTGAAAAAGTTTTTTTGACTTTGAAGTGAGACAGTACAGAAATCAAAGTAAAAATAACACCCCAAATCATACTTCCCCAAATCATTTGCACGTTTTTTCTGATAGTTGCCTGTAGGTATATTTGTGTCTGGGCTGTTGTCTACAGATACTTTTTTCTTAAACTACTGGTAATGTTCTCTCTTTCTCTGGAAAATTAAAGTCTCTCTATGCTTTGCTCTATACCTTTGAGGTATTTAAATACAGAGCCCTAATCTATATGTAAATTAATTACTAATTTAAAGGTAAGCCTATAAAGGATATAAAATGATTTTTTTAAGTTGATTTTCTTTTAAAAACCTAAGCAGTTTAATAATGATATAATTACCTATTGCTTCTCTGTTTTATAAATGTGGAAATCTCTTGTCATCACAGCTGATGAAGGAGAGTAGTTTTAAGTCTGAAGTTTTAGAACTTATAGAAGGAAACTTTTCATGCCTACTTTTCTGGGTCAGTTGATCTTTTGGTTTTCTACTAATTCGAAACCTCACTTTTAAAAACTGGGGGCTATAACTTTATCCTTAAGAAGTACAGATACCACCTTCTTATTTCTGCTTTTTAAAATATTCAAGTTATACTAGAATTTTTGAAAAATTAATAAGTTGTAAAATGTTACAGATAAACACTATGAGTTTGTCATGTGGTGGTTTTTGGTCTGGAAAATTTCAAGGAAATATTTTATATCACCTTTTGAGATGTGATAGTTTTATATAGGAAGAAAAGAGGAAGAAGGGGTAAAGGGGTATTTTGGGAGAGTATTCCTTGAAAATACAAAAATGTTTAATGTTTATATATGTTTATTCATGTTTAAATTATAGATTTTAACACCTTTCTTATTGAGAAGACTAAAATCTGATGTTGCCCTTGAAGTTCCTCCTAAACGAGAAGTAGTTGTTTATGCACCACTTTCAAAGAAACAAGAGATCTTTTACACAGCCATTGTGAACCGTACAATTGCAAACATGTTTGGATCCAGCGAGGTAGAGTGTTGATTTGAAATAACCTACCTGTAAATGACAGTTGGCATAGAAAATTTCATGGTTGATTTCAGTCTTATATAAGGCTCATCACCTGTTTTCATGACTTGTTGAGGGTGAATTTCTAACTGGAATATAAGGCATAAGGCCAATAGCAAAAATTGTCTCCTAGTAATTCTGTGGTCCTACTAAAGTTCAAGTGATGGTTCCTGCATTAATTGCTTTATAGTCATCTGAAATACTGTCTGGGGATGGACTTGGAAATACATTTGAACAAGCACACAATATACTAAGGGCTTGCCAACTAGACCAGTCACCCCAAATACACAATCCTTTTACAGGAGGTTGTTGGTAGCCAAAAAATTTAATAAAATCCTCTATTTGAAAGAAATATCTTTTTTAGTTACCCACCATATTACAAGAAATTGAATTGGAATGTGATTATCTTATAACTGAAGATTAGGAGACTCTTAAATCTTGTTCAGATGTCCAGATTTTTGACTATTTGCCATGGACCTGTGTATTTCTTTACAAAGTATTTATGATTATGCATTTCTGTTTTTGTACAACCATTAGACTGTTATCCCATTTTCATTTTAATTAAAGGGAATCTCTGGCTTTTTAACTGTTAGAAAATTAAAGTAATTGCCTGTTGGGAGGAATTTCATTGCAGTATTATACCAATCCAAAGAAATAGCCTCTGTAGTGCAGATATATGGAGCCTCATTTCAGCCCAAAGCTATTAAATTCCTTTATATAAGTTCAGAAGTTTTATCCATCCTTAATTTTTTCCATTGAGATATGAATGCAGTAACTCTGATTCCAGATATTGTCATCAGTGTTAATAAAACAATTAAATTTCACAGGATAAAATTTACATTTGGCTATAGTTTATGGATCTTTGATTTTGTGCCTTTGGAAATTACTAAACTTGATGATGACAGACAAAATTATTTTTTTCTTTATATGTTAAAACATTTTGTACATAAAAATATTATACCCCACTTTGTGTGTGTGTATAGAATTTAATAAGAGTATAGCTTTTTTTTTTAACATCTTTATTGGAGTATAATTGCTTTACAAAGGTGTGTTAGTTTCTGCTGTATAACAAAGTGAATCAGCTATATGTATACATATATCCCTATATCCCCTCCCTCTTGGGTCTCCCTCCCACCCCCCCACCCCACCCCTCCCCTCTAGGTGGTCACAAAGCACCAAGCTGATCTCCCTGTGCTATGCAGCTGCTTCCCACTAGCTATCTGTTTTACATTTGGTAGTGTATATATGTCAATGCTACTCTCTCACTTCGTCCCAGATTACCCTTCCCCCAACCCCCATGTCCTCAAGTCCATTCTCTATATCTGCGTCTTTATTCTTGTCCTGCTCCTGGGTTCATCAGAACTTTTTTTTTTTTTTAGATTCCATATATATGTGTGTTAGCATATGGTATTTGTTTTTCTCTTTCTGACTTACTTTACTCTGTGTGACAGACTCTAGGTCCATCCACCTCACTACAAATAACTAAGAGTATAGCTTTTTAAAAAGATATTTCTTTAATTTATTGTTTTAGAAGGAAACAGTTGAGCTGAGTCCCACTGGACGACCAAAACGGCGAACGAGAAAGTCAATAGATTACAGCAAAATAGATGATTTCCCTAATGAATTGGAAAAACTCATCAGCCAAATGCAGCCAGAGGTAGACCGAGAAAGGTGTGAGTTTAAAAATAAATTTAAGTATTCTTTAAACTGTGATTTTTTTTTTCTTTTTTTTTTTAATGTCTCCTATTCATGGATTATATATTTTGTGCAGAGCTGTTGTGGAAACAAATATCCCTACAGAATCTGAAGTTAATCTGAAGCTGCAGAATATAATGATGCTACTTCGTAAGTGCTGTAATCATCCATATTTGATTGAGTACCCTATAGACCCGGTCACTCAAGAGTTTAAGGTGAATACTATTTAATAATATACTGTTTTGATTTCTGTAACTTTTTATGTTGGGTGAAAGTCATTTTTTTAATTATTATTATTACTTACAGTAAATACTGTTATGTTTGTCATATGAAGATTGTCTTCCTCCCCCCAAATTCAGAGAACTTTATGAATGTTAGAATAAAGGTGGTTTTCTATATGTAAGCTAACTAATATTTTTATTTATATATTTTATGTAAACAGCTAGGAATCCTCCTAAATTTAGAGTGATATTGGAAATATAACTTTTTAAGTAACACAGTTGATTTCCACTCTGTGTTTTAGTTGCTGTCTATTTTGGAGATTGTTGTCACCTTTTCAGTATTCCTTTTAATTAGTATTCAGCTTGTCAAAATCAGTCTGGCTGCTCATTGCTTAAATCTCAACAAATAGCCACAGAAGAGAGCAAAAAGTTATGTTGATTTGTGGGCTTTCAGATTAAATGAATGAAACTGCTTTCTTAGGCAGTTGATGGAAAAACAACCTAGTAGTAAAGGAAATCAGTTCTCAGTAACCCTCAGTAACCCTGTTTTGTACTAGTTTACAGCAGGGTTCCTTACCCTTGTCAATATTGACATTTTGGGCCAGATAATTCTTTGTTAAGGAAGTGCTGTCTTGTGGACTATAGGCCATTTGTCCAGCATCTCTAGCCTCTAGCCACTAGATGCCAAAATATTTCCCTCCCCCAGTTGTGTCAACCTAAAGTATCTTCCAGGCACTGCCAAATATACCCTGGGGGTGGAGGGCAAAATTGCCCCTATTTGAGACCAACTGCTTTAAAGCTTTTCATTGAGTAAGGAAGAAGATAATCTCTGAAGGTAATTAATATTCACCAGAAGGTTAAAAATTTCATCTTGGATACTTAGGTTGCTTATAAGCTCTTATACTTTCTTTAATTTCTACTGAGAATTTTAGCAGTAATTTTCATACGCATTTGGTTGAAAGTGTACTCAGTTATAAAGAATAAACCTCAACATTAAGTAAGTTTGAATTTAATGTTCTGTTATACAAAATTTTGGGGAGAGGGGTGGGGAGGATAGATTACACACTTAAACCGAATTTTGTTTTTTGTGAAATCATTGGTTTTAAATTGTAGAGTATGTCTTTCCTTGAGTATGTCTTTCCTTTTCCTTTTTTATCTTCTGATTAAAAAGGTCAAATAACAAGGTCAATTTAAAAAGTTTTATAGGGACTTACTTGTCATTGAAAATTAAACTGTTAACATGGTTTTTATTTTGACAAAAACAGATTATTAGCAGTTGTTGTGACAATTTTTTTTTCCTTTCTTTGCCCACTTTTAAGATTGATGAAGAGTTGGTAACAAATTCTGGGAAATTCTTAATTTTGGATCGAATGCTGCCAGAACTAAAAACCAGAGGTCATAAGGTATGGTACTTTTGATTGGATTTTTGGTTGTTTAATTATTCTTCATTCATCAGTATAGATACTAAGATATATTTAAATTTCAGGTGCTGCTTTTTTCACAAATGACAAGAATGTTGGACATTTTGATGGATTACTGTCACTTTAGAAATTTCAACTTTAGCAGGCTTGATGGATCCATGTCTTATTCAGAGAGAGAAAAAAATGTAAGACTGCTTATGTCATACATACTTAATTCTTTTTTGTAACTCCTGTCTTGATTTCTGAAGTAATGTTCAAAATTGACCTAGGGACTTCCCTGGCGGTCCAGTTGTTAAGACTCCGTGCTTCCACGGCAGGTTCGATTGGGGAACTAAGATCCCACATCCCGCATGGCACGGCCAAAAAAAAAAGGACCTACATCCTAGGGCCTCTGGTTTATGGCCACAACCTGGGCAATAGGCATGATCATGATTTTTTGTTTCATGGGAGTTGAGTCTGATAATTTTATCTCTTTCCACCAAATTGGTCATTTTCAACTTTATGGCTGCTGTGGCTTTCAGTATTTATTTATCCCACATCAAAAGTCCTATGGATGCTTAAGAACTCACACCCAGCTTGAAGAATGCTGGCTTATTATATCCCTTGGGACACCACTGCCCTCCCCCTTCCTTTGCTGGTAAACAAACGGTTATAAGATAGCTGATTAATATGCAGCTCTATATCCACATTCCAGGCAGGAATAGTTTCTTTCTTTCTTACTTCCTTATGTTTACATCCCTTTTGCTTTTAGATGCACAGCTTCAACACAGATCCAGATGTGTTTATCTTTTTAGTGAGTACACGAGCTGGTGGTCTGGGCATTAATTTGACTGCAGCAGATACTGTTATCATTTATGATAGTGATTGGGTAAGTTGGAAGTGTAGCAATATACTGATTATATTTCCATTCTGAATTTTTAATCTTTCGTTGTACACTTTGTAATTTCATTTTTCTGTTTTGAAAAGGTGTCTACTTTAAGATGAAAATCATTTCTTTGTCCAGTGTGTAAAGACTTGAACGTACTTTATCACTGAAGTCACTCTAGAAGTCTAAATTGAGTTAAGGCACTTAAACAGTACCTTAACTCAATTTTAATCAATCTTTTTAAACAAAGATTCTGATTGGATCATGCTCATTGACTTTACCCACATAGTATGGGTTTAAATAATTTTAACCTTAAACTGTTAAATGTTATTTTTCTTTTTAACTTTAAGAACCCCCAGTCTGATCTTCAGGCCCAGGATAGATGTCATAGAATTGGTCAGACAAAGCCAGTTGTTGTATATCGTCTTGTTACAGCAAATACTATTGATCAGAAAATTGTGGAAAGAGCAGCTGCTAAAAGAAAACTGGAAAAGTTGATCATCCACAAAAGTAAATAACATTTTGTAGTACTTTTTTTGCTTAAGTTGTCTATTGTGTGTTGTGAATTTTTGTTATTGTTACTTTCTTTATAAAAGAAATCAGTGCAGGATTTAAATAGGCAGTGGGGAATTTGGAGCTGTGAAGACCTAAGCTGGGTTGGTGTGACCATAGACATAATGAAAAATACTAGCGTCTAAAATGAGGAACAATGGGGCAGTGAAGAGTATCAAGTATACTTTTATAGTGCCATATCTTAAACTGTCATGGGGATTGACATGATGTTACTGATTATTCTTTTTTTCATTAAAAAAAAGAAACTTTTTGTTGAAGTATAGTTGATTTCTAGTATTAGTTTCAGGTGTACAACATTGTGATTCACAATTTTTATAGCTTATACTCCATTTAAAGTTATTAAAAAATAATGACTGGGGCTTCCCTGGTGGCGTAGTGGTTGAGAATCTGCCTGCCAATGCGGGGGACACGGATTCGAGCCCTGGTCTGGGAAGATCCCACATGCCGCGGAGCAACTGGGCCCGTAAGCCACAACTACTGAGCCTGTGCGTCTGGAGCCTGTGCTCCGCAACAAGAGAGGCCGCGATAGTGAGAGGCCCGCGCACCGCGATGAAGAGTGGCCCCGCTCGCCACAACTAGAGAAAGCCCTCGCACAGAAACGAAGACCCAACACAGCCATAAATAAATAAATAAATTTTTTAAAAATTATTAAAAAAAAATAATGACTGTATTTTTATAAAGTCATTATCTGTGCTGTACAAAATCTCCTTATTGCTTATTTATTTTATACATAGCAGTTTATATCTCTTAATCCTCTACCCCTACCTTGCCCTCACTTCTCCCCACTAACCACTAGTTTTTTTTCTATATCTCTGAGTCTGTTTTGTTATTCATCTGTTTTATTTTTTAGATTCCACATATAAGTGATAATATACAGTATTTGTCTTTCTCTGTCTGACTTATTTCACTAAGCTTAATAACCTCTAGGTTCATGCACGTTTCAAATGGCAGAATTTCATTCTTTTTTATGATGAATAATATTCCATTTTGTATTTCTCTTTAATCATTCATCTTTACCCATTCATCTGTTGATGGACACTTAGGTTGTTTCCGTATCTTGGCTATTGTAAATAATGCTGCTGTGAACATTGGGATGCATGTATCTTTTCAAATTATTATTTTTGTTTTCTTTGGATATATACCCAGGAGTGGAATTGCTGGATCATATGGTAGTTCTGTTTTTAGTTTTTTTGAGGAACCTTCATACTGTTTTCCCACCATTCCCACCAACAGCATACTAGGGTTCCCTTTTCTCCACATTGTTGCCAACACTTGTTATTTGTAGACTTTTTGATGATAGCCATTCTGACAGGTGTGAAGTGATATCTCACTGTGGTTTTGATTTGTATTTCTCTGATGAATAGCGATATTGAGCATCTTCATGTGCCTGTTGGCCATCTATAGATGTTCTTTGGAAAAATGTCTATTCAGGTCTGCCAGTTTTTTAATCAGTTGTTTGGGGTTTTTTGATATTGAGTTGTATGAGCTGTTTATAATATTTTGGATATTAACCCCTATCAGACATAGAGTTTGCAAATAGTTTTTCCCATTCAGTAGGTTGCCATCTCGTTTTATTGATGGTTTCCTTACTGTGCAAAACATTTATGTCTGACTAGGTTCCATTTGTTTATTTTTTTTGCTTTTGTTTCCCTTGCCTGAGGAGACAGATCTAAAAAATACTGCTAGGACCAATGTCAAAGAATATATTGCCTATAGTTTCTTGTAGGAGTTTTATGGTTTCAGGTCTTATTAGTTTAGGTCTTTAATTCATTTTGAGTTTATTTTTGTTTATGGTGTGAGAAAATGTGCTAGTTTCATTCTTTTATATGTAGCTATCCAGTTTTTTGAAGAGACTGTCTTTTCTTCATTGTATGTTTTTGCCTACTTTTCATAGATTATTTGAACATAAGTGCTTTGGGTTTATTTCTGTGCTCTCTATTCTGTTCCATTGATCTATGTGTGTGTGTTTGTGCAAGTACCATGCTGTTTTGATTACTGTAGCTTTGTAGCATAGTCTGAAGTCAGGGAGCATGATTCCTCCAGCTTTGGTCTTTTTTCTCAAGATTGCTTTTGTTTTGGAGAGGTCTTTTGTGGTTCCATACAAATGTTGGGATTACTTGTCCAGTTTTGTGAAAAATGCCATGGGTATTTTGGTAGAGATTGCATGAAATCTGTAGATTGCTTTGGGTAGTATGGACATTTTAACAATATTAATTCTTCCAATGTTTCTTTCACCTCGTTGGTTAAGTTTACTCTTAGATATTTCATTCTTGATGCGATTGTTTTTTTACTTCTGCTTTCTGATAGTTTATTATTAGTGTATAGAAATGCAACAGATTTCTGTATATTAATTAATCTTGTATCCTGCAGCTTTGCTGAATTCATTTATTAGCTCTAACAGTTTTTTGTGGAGACTTTAGTTTTTTCTTGATACAGTATTGTGTCATCTGCAAATAGTGATAGTTGTACTTCTTCCCTTCCAATTTGGATGCCTTTTCTTTTTCTTGTCTGACTGCTGAGGCTGGAACTTCCCATACTGTGTAAATAGAAGTGATGAGAGTAGCCATCCTTGTCTTGCTCCTGATTTTCTAGGAAAAGCTTTCAGCTTTTCACTGTTGAGTATGATGTTATTGTTAATGTTTATCCTTTTTTTAAAATAAATTTATTTTATTTATTTGTTTTTGGCTGCGTTGGGTCTTCGTTGCTGTGCGTGGGGTCTTTGTTGCTGTGCGTGGGCTTTCTCTAGTTGCGGCGAGCAAGGGCTACTCTGTTGCGGTGCACAGGCTTCTCATTGCGGTGGCTTCTCTTGTTGCGGAGCACAGGCTCTAGGCGCGCGGGCTTCAGTAGTTGTGGCTCGCGGGCTCTAGAGCATAGGCACAGTAGTTGTGGCGTATGGGCTTAGTTGCTCCACGGCATGTGGGATCTTCCCAGACCAGGGCTCGAACCCGTGTCCTCTGCATTGGCAGGTGGATTCTTAGCCACTGCACCATCAGGGAAGCCCCTACTGTTTATTCTTGATAAGAGATTTGTGTGCCAAAATGCTTTAAGAAAACTTCTAAGCCTCTTCTTGCAAGTAAAATATATTAAATATTAGAATATTAAAGGTATATTGGGGCTTCCCTGGTGGCGCAGTGGTTGAGAGTCTGCCTGCCAATGCAGGGGACACGGGTTCTAGCCCTGGTCTGGGAAGATCCCACATGCCGCGGAGCAACTGGGCCCATGAGCCACAACTACTGAGCCTGAGCGTCTGGAGCCTCTGCTCCGCAACAAGAGAGGCCGCGATAGTGAGAGGCCTGCGCACCGCGATGAAGAGTGGCCCCCACTCGCCGCAACTGGAGAAAGCCCTCACACAGAAACAAAGACCCAACACAGCCAAAAATAAAAATAATAAATAAATAATAAATAAAAAATTTTTTAAAAAAAGGTATATTGAAGTAGTGCTACAATAAAATCTGTTTACTTTGTTGAACCCACTATTTCAAAAATATTTGACTCCAGTATGCCCTTTTCATAGTTTCAATAACAGAATATTAAAAACACAGTATTTTTTTTTTTTAATCTAGATAAGATTCTGAGGATAGGGAAAGTGAAGTGGGTGAGGCATTGGCATTTTATGTTCTGTTCCCTGATATTCCTTGGAGTTCTGCTTTTATTTATTCAATATAAAATTCTGTTGGATAAATGGCTTGATGGCTGCCATAAGAAAAGTTGAAAATCATCTTATATAAGTTTTGAAGCCTAGAAAAATCATAATAATGTTGAAAATTGCTATCAACTTATTTTATGCTACTTTTCTACTTGCAAATACTTTCTCCAGTATATCTCATTTTGAGGGAAATTGTGGATTAGGCTTTAGACCTCTTTAATTTGATTTGATGGAGCATTCAGATTGTAGTTAGAATTTCCATTGGAGGAAAAAGGAACTTGGTCCTAATAAGATGTTGTGCAAATTAAAAATTTTTCACCTGTGCTGCTTTTAGGGACTTGAATTATGAAATAAATTCTGTTTTGTTTTGAACCTGGTTTAAATTAGGTACGGTTTATAGTTTTATTTTCCCAAGTTTTACTTTTAGTAATTTTAGAGATTAATTTCAGAGAACAATTTGAAAGGAATTTTTAAAATGCTGACAATGTTTTATTGAGGTATAATATACATACAATAAAATTCCCAGCTAAGTGTACAGCTTGATGTCTATAACAAATGTATATACTCAATTAATTATTATCCAGATCGAGGTAGTGAACATTTCCAACATCCGAGAAAGTTTCCCTTTCTAGTCATTTCCGAGGCTCCCTTCCCCTCACTAGAAGGCAACCACTATTCCAATTTTTGTCATATAGGTTAGTTTTTCCTTCAACTTTATACCTGGATTCACTTGTATGTATTCTTTTTTTTGCCTAGCTACTTATATTCTACATAATATTTTGAGATTCATCTATGTTGTGTGTGTTAGAAGTCTGCAGTTTAAACAAAAAAAATGCTGAATAATTCATCCATTCTTTTGTTGATTGATGTTTGAATTGTTTACAGATTTTGGTT
This sequence comes from Balaenoptera borealis, assembly GCF_965194805.1. Taxonomy (NCBI): domain Eukaryota; kingdom Metazoa; phylum Chordata; class Mammalia; order Artiodactyla; family Balaenopteridae; genus Balaenoptera; species Balaenoptera borealis. Next base: position 86,033,211 of record NC_138874.1, read on the forward strand.
CTTATGCATAAGCTCCTCTTATACAAATATTTATGGACATATGTATGTATTTGTTCTTGGTCTTAGAGTGGGTGTATGTTTACCTATAGAAAACTACCAAACTTTTCCCCAACCACTTTACACTCCCACCAGCAAAGTATGATTAATTGCAGTTGCTTTTCTTTTTTTTACCAACACTTGGTTTGTCTGTCCTTTTTAATGTAAGACATTCTGATAGGTTTGTAATGTACTGTATTTTGGTTTTAAAGGCAATTTTGAGTGTTTTGAATTTCTTGAAAATTTTTTCTAGATCATTTCAAAGGTGGTCAATCTGGATTAAATCAATCTAAGAACTTTTTAGACCCTAAGGAATTAATGGAATTATTAAAATCTAGAGATTATGAAAGGTAAGATTGTTTTAATTTTAGAAAAATATAATGCATAGTTTTGATTTATCATATAGATGTGAGTATCTTGTTTCCTTATAGGGAAGTAAAAGGATCAAGAGAGAAGGTCATTAGTGATAAAGATCATATAGATGTGAATATCTTGTTTCCTTATAGGGAAGTAAAAGGATCAAGAGAGAAGGTCATTAGTGATAAAGATCTGGAGTTGTTGTTAGATCGAAGTGATCTCCTTGGTAAGTATCTCTCATGGTTTTACTTATTATTTTTACAGAAACTTTGAAACATATACATAAGTAGAGAGAATAGTATAATATACCTCTGTGGATAATTCATTCTGCCGTTAATAGTTTACAACATTTAGCCAATTTTATTTCATTGCCATTTTCTTTAATCAGAATGTTAAACTCATGACATTTTAGCCATAGCCACTTTCTTAGGCATCTTCTACTGAGAAGAACATGTTTTTAAACATAGTCACTATGTCATTATTACATTTAAGAGAGTTGGCCCTAAAACCTTAATATCAGCTAATACCCAGTTCATATCCAGATTTCTCCAGTTGTCTCAAATCTTCTTACGGTTTGAATCAGGATCCAAATGTCATTGTTTGCTATATCTCTTTTCTTCTATATCACCCTCCTCACTTTTGTTTTTCCATGCCATCGATTTGTTGGAAAAACTGGGTTATTTGTCCAATAAAATGACCTGCATTCCGGAATTGGCCGACTCCTCCCCCCCCCTTACCCATTGTCCTTTTTTTTTTAATAAATTTTTTAATTTTAATTTTTATTTATTTTTGGCTGCATTGGGTCTTTGTTGCTGCGCACGGGCTTTCTCTAGTTGCAGCAAGCAGGGGCTACTCTTCGTTGTGGAGCACAGGCTCTAGGCACTCGGGCTCAGTAGTTGTGGCTCGTGGGTTCTAGAGCGCAGGCTCAGTAGTTGTGGCTCACGGGCTTACTTGCTCCGCAGCATGTGGGATCTTCCCAGACCAGGGCTTGAACCCGTGTCCCCTGCGTTGGCAGGCGGATTCTTAACCACTGCGTCACCAAGGAAGTCCAGGAAAAGGATTCTTAAACAGGGTACAAAACTCTCAAACTAAATGAAGAGATTAATAGATTTTATTAATTTAAAGGCTTCTGTAAAAACAAACAATACCGTAAACAGATAAGAGACAAACCACAAATATTTGCAGCACACGGCACACAGGAAATGTTTATCATATATAAATAACTGAATATCAACAAGAAAACTGGACAACTTAAAAGCAGACGATTACGGGAGAGAAAGAAACAGCCAGCGAACATAAAAAGATGCTTCAATCTCCCTAGAAATCAGAGAATGCAAATTAAAACCAGTAGTGATTTCATTCCAATAGCTATCATATTGACAAAAATGTAAAAGATTTCATATTAGCTATGGGAGTGTATAAAGATATATTTTCATGGTGTTTTGCTTTCCTGCTTTTAAACTAACCGTAATTGGGCTTTTTTTTTTAATATCTCTCAGAACATAATTCAGATTGGTGTTGTTTATTGCTGTGTATCTGTATATCTTAAATACAGCAGAAGTGATTTTGATTAGCAAACTGATGTTTCAGCTTGTTCCCTGGAGGACAGTTCTAGTTTTAATAAGAGTGTACTTTTTTGCTAAAGTGGCCCACATTTCTGTGGATTTGAAAATTTTGGACAGATGACTCACTTTTCATAAAAACATAGTGGACCTCTCTTTTAAGATTTCTTTTTAAGTTCTTATACTTAAAAAAAAAAAAAAACTTGTTTATATATTTTTCTCTTAGATCAAATGAATGCCTCAGGACCAATTAAAGAGAAGATGGGGATTTTCAAGATACTAGAAAATTCTGAAGATTCCAGTCCTGAATGTTTGTTTTAAATTGGAGCTAAAAGAATGTCTTTAAAAAGTTCTTGTTTACATCTAGTGATCTGTATTGGTGTTAAAATCCCGATTTTTCACCCTACTTCTTTGATTATATCAGTTTACATAATATAACTTGTACCATTGCATAAGTTTCTGAGCCTTATTAAGAGCAAAGACATATTCATAGTAAGTTTCAGTTAATTTTTCAGACTCGATAGTACTCTTGGGTATAGGCTGATGTGTCTGTCCTTAACCACTGCCAGATTTATACAGTCTTCCTGTGGAAGTTTAATGTCTTTCCCCCACCCTCCTTTTTAGCAGTACAGTTCATGGGCTTTTGGTACTTCAGTTATGGAGTAGGCTTTGGATGGGGGAAAGATTGGGATTATACTGTCTATTGTTTAAATAAGAAATGGTTTGATTTTTAGGGTCTCTTTCTATAAAATAGTTTGCCAAATAAATGTTTGTTATAAGATGATCTCATCAGATTATTTTTTCAGATAAATAATGGCTCAGGTGAAATAATAGCAAAAGTCTTGACTGGCATTGCGATTCAACATTATGGTAACTCTTTCATTCATTAGTACTATACACATATGTCATATAAAGATTTCAGCTGGACCTTGGGTCAATGCAGAGAAGGCTCTGGAAGAAATTATAGGTTCTTGACAAAAGACCAGAAATTGGAAGTGGCAGTGTACCATGCAAACCAAGAACGGAACAAGAGAAAAGGGACCCTGAAAATTTATAGCAGGGAGAGGTTAAAATAAGGCTTAGGAATATAAGTAACACAAGATCCATAACAGAGGAGCAGAATGGGCCATTTAGGGCCTATATGTATATGAAAACTGAATGCTCCCTGAACCATACATTTTTGTGTAGGTTGTTATTCTTGCTGCCATGTATATTCAAATGTAGATGAGATTCTCTCTGCCTTAGGGTAATGGAACCTAGGACTCAGAAGAAAAACTATTTTGAGAGAATATTCAGCCAAAGGAAAGAATAGACTACAGAGTGGATTTTTTTCAAAGTGGAAATGTTTACCAATTGCTGACAAATCATCATCGTAACCTTAGTTGGTTGCTTAGTAGTCATACTAAGTTTTCCTAATCCATTCTCTTACATTGAGCTCAAATGATTATTTCATGGGTTTATCTCTGTCCTCACATTTCTAATACCTCCTCCCTCTGGCCTTGCTCCCTGTCCACACAGAGAAAATAAAAATGATCAGAAAAGAACTTGGCCACCACTGCATCTGTAAACCTACCAGCATCTGTGCCCATGTATCGTTTACTTTTATGCATATAGTCTGTCCTAGCTAGAGCCAACAGAAAGGCCCCATTTCTTGTTTTACAGCAAACTCCTTGAAAAGTCTGTATTCACTGACTTGTTTCGCTTCCATTTTTTTCCTAAACCCATTCCAGTCAGATTTTTAAAGTCTCCAGTGACCTCTCTCTACGACCTCATTTACTTGATCTTTCAGCAGCATTTCACATAGTTGTTTAATTTCCACTAAACCATTTCTTTAGTTTGCTAGGTTTTCAGCAGACACATTTGCCTGGTTCTTCCTACTTCTCTGGTTCTTTCTCAATCTCCTTTGCTATTTTTTTCTTATGTCTTTGACTCCTTAACATTAGAATCTCCCAAGTGGGCTCCCTTGATGGTCTTGTTGCTTTAAATGCCAACTGTGTATTAAATTAAATGCCAGCTATGTGGTGATGACTCAGGTTTATATCTCCAGCCAGAATCTTTCTCCTGAACTCACTTCCAACTGCCTACTTGATATTTTTACTTGGTTGCCTGATAAACGATCCCAAATCTGAACTGTATGAACTTGTTCTCCAGCCCTTTAAGACTGTTACCTCCCATGCAGTTATTTTTCAACTTCTGAAATCTTGTGTTGTCATCTCCTGTGTTTTCTTTTCTGGGAGTTTAATGACTCTTTCATCCTTTTATTGTTATTTTAGTTTAAGGGGCAAGAGGAACAGATGTATTCACTCCATGATACTGAAACAAATGCTCCCTGCTTCATCTGTATAAAAAGGTATTCTCAGACCAGGATTTGTCTTCCCTCACTTGATCAAATTGCCAAGAAAAATACTTCATTAGCTTTATCGTTCGGTGAGTCATTCTTCTGTATTATGAGGCAGTTCCTGAATGTACTGAGAGGTATAGTGAAAGTGGTACTTGAACATTTCCAGGCAAATATGTTTGATGGAATCTTTCACTAATGTCTTAGCAATTGTATTTGATTTTTTAGTCTTAGAACTTTGAAGTAATACTTTATGAAAAGCCTGAAATGCACTAATGTTTATATTCAAAACATTAAATAAGTGCTTCTGGTTTTAAATTCTGTACTCTTACTTCATAAGATTGTTTTGGTTTTGAGTTTTTTAAGTTAATGCTACTTAAGTTTTTATTATTCTATTTGCTGTATTAGTCAGTACATCTTCACAAATAACATACTATGTATTAATACTTTATCATTGATTATGGTTATAAAAATCAAGCCCAAGGAATCATATTTATGAGTAAAATTAAAGATATCTTTTGGTCTTTATTTCTTTGGAATCACTTACTGTTATCACTTGGTTTACAACCATTGCTACATTCAGAGAAGAGGTAACTTGTCGAAATCTAGTGAAGCTTGTCTTTCCATCATATACATTTTACGTCTCTAACTTAGGTAATGATTTTAACTCTAAACAGGTTTGATTAAAAGTTGAAATGACTTTTAAAGTGAATTATAAAAACAAATTTTTACATTTTTATTTCTGGCTTAGAGGTGGCAAACTAAGCTTAAAATACAACATGTTGTAATGTAGTCCTATGGTGCATATCTAGGACATGAGTTTGACAACAGCACCAAGCAGATGGCAGCCAGATGCAATAAAAATACTGTCTCTCTTAGATGTTACTTGGTACCAATATAATTGGAAAGTATGAACACTCACAGGTAGCTGTACTTGACTGTATAGTAGTTGGTCATTCATGTGATCTATAGTGTACTTGTTATACATTTTGTTTAGATCTGATTGAAATGAATACACATTTTAAGACTCAAATTCCTGAGCTATGTCCACAGGTTCCAGTGGAGAAATGCAGCCCTAAAGGATAGATTAATTTGTCCATAATTTTTCCTGATCTCCCTTTCACAAATCTATCTCCTCCAGTCAGATCAATCTACAGATCAGCCCCCAAGTCACATCTCTGGGTCTTTTTTATTTCTTCCTCTGAGTCTTAACTACTTTTTAGATTCCTCTATATCATTAACTGTTTGCTTAAATGTCACCACCTGAAGAGGTCTTTGATAGTGGGGGGATTGTGTGAGCCGTTCCTCTTCTCTAAAGTATTTCAGGATGTTTATAAAATAAGGTGTGCCTGCTTTCTCGTTTTCAGTACTCACCACCACCCCCCACACCTATACAATTAAGGTGCTCAGATGAACATTTCATTTCTTCTTAGCTTTAAAAAGTTAGTTAAAGAAATATAAAAATAGCACAGTTATTATAGAAACATGGCAAGTTTCATTTTCACTTTTTATTGAGATATAACATCTCAATAAAGAAATCTTATACTCAGTTTGGTGTATCCACTGTGTAACTTACCATCCAGATTAAATGGGGTATTTCTTTAAAGAAGGCTCTCTGCCCTCCTAATTAATAACCCTACCCCAAGGTAACCAGTCTTCTAATTTTCATCACCACGGACTAATTCTACATAGCAAAATCTATGACAGGTATGCAAATTAGTGAGGTTTGGGAACCGTTAACCAAAAAACATTTCTCAGTGCCAGTGAAAACCTCTGGTGAGAACAGATCAATTATATAGTTATCTTACCCCTCTTTTCTCTTGCTCTCTGTACAATTTATTACTGGATTTTTGAATAAGGATTTTAGCTGCTGCCGCCACCACCAATACTAAGCGTATTTCTCTGGATACTTGAAAGATATGAAGTGAATCTCATCTTATCGTTTCATCAAAATGAGATCTCTGACATGACTACCTTGTGCCGGGGAACCAGGCATGGACTCATTTGGGAGCATGGGGTGCAGGAGGCTTTCCTTTACCCTATTTATCTCACCACCAAGGTTATACCTGCTGTGTTCCTACCTTTTTCTCCACCTTCCAATGAATTCTCTTTATACCAGTACTAGGGTGTATGACAAGTGATAATAGAATATTATACTACTTGGTACAAGACAGGTTTAATCTTTTCATGGGAGAGAATGGAAGCTTAAGTTCTGCATGGACCTGAAGATAGGTACCAGCGATGCTACAGGTAATCCTAAAAATTAATAATTGATCAACTCATTACTTACTGTTTGGACTTGTTCCGTCACATTCCTCACTCAGATGTGTGAGTGGTTGGCTCCTTGGCATTCAGGTGTCAGCTTGCATTTCACTTCAGAATGAATGTCCCTGATCCTCCCCCCAAAGGACCACACTTGCCAATCTGTCAGCCTCTCATCATCTCCACGAGATTGGGTACTTTATCTGTTTTGTTGACTACATAAGAGAGCGTGTTGGAAACATGAAGCAGGAATAAAGTTAGAATCATCCAGTGAACACACTGAATAAAGAAATGCTGTTCCCTAGAATTAAAGAAAGATGAAAGATCTCAGATTAGATTATCAAGCGCCAAACAGAAAAGATAAGGAAAACTATACTATAATACTACACTAAACAGAAAAGATAAGGAAAACTATACTTCCGGATTCATTATAGATAAAATAACATCAAATGCAAAGAGAGTCTTCTAAAACCAGATCACTCACAAAGGAACAAAGATCAGGTGGACAGCAGATGTGTTATTTTAACAGTAAAATAAGACTTAAAAATTTCAATGTGTTGAAAAAAAATCCCAACCTAGAATCACATCTGTTTAAATGTGAGGGAACAGTGAAGATATTTCAAGGCATACAAGTTTTGCCATGCAAAAAAGTAAAGTGAAACCAGCCTAACATAGAATCCACATTTCTGACATGGCTCGTTAGTACCTCACTGAGGATCACCCTAATTCAGTAAGTACTTCAAAATGTAGCCCATTAAAAAGATTTTTTTTTATTGAAGTATAGTTGATTTATCAAAAAAAAACACAATCAAAAAGTGGGCAGAAGATGTAAATAGACATTTCTCCAAAGAAGACACAGATGGCCAACAGGCACATGAAAAAGTGCTCAACATTGCTAATCAGAGAAATGCAAATCAAAACTACAATGAGGTATCACCTCCAGTCAATCATCAAAAAGCCTACAAATAATAAATGCTGGGGAGGGTGTAGAGAAAAGGGAACCCTCCTACATTGTTGGTGGGAATGTAAATTGGTACAACCACTATGGAGAACAGTATGGAGGTTCCTTAAAAAACTAAAAATAGAACTACCATATGATCCTGCAATCCCACCCCTGGACATATATCCAGTGAAAGCTATAACTTGAAAAGGTAAATGCACTCCTATGTTCATAGCAGTACTATTTATAATAGCCAATACCTAAATATCCATGGACAGATGAATGGATAAAGAAGATAAACACACACACACGATGGAATACTACTCAGTCATTAAAAAGAACAAAATAATGCCATTTGCAGCAACGTGGGTGGATCTAGAGATTATACCAAAAGAAGCCAGAGAAAGACAAATCATATGATATGTATGTGGCATCTAAAATATGGTACAAATGAACCTATCTATGAAACAGAAACAGACTCACAGACATAGAGAACAGACTTGTGGTTGCCAAGGGGAAGGGTTAGGGAGGGATGGAGTGGGAGGTTGGGGTCAGCAGATGTAAGTTAATATATACGGGATGGATACACAACAAGGTCCTACTGTGTAGCACAGAGAACTATATTCAGTATCCTATGATAAACCATAATGGAAAAGAAAATAAAAAACCAGAATGTATATATATGTATAACTGAATCACTTTGCTGTACAGCAGAAATTAACACAACGTAAATCAACTATACTTCAATTTAAAAAATTAAAAAAACAAACAAACATAGCCTTCACCCCTTGTGTGGTGCAGATCTTGGTTTTGATTTCTCATGGGTGACCTTTTTCTCCATACCCAAGGTCCTGCTGGGACTGACAGTGAAAGTCTTCACTTTCCTACATTGGTGGATAGAATCCTTTTAATCCTTTTTTTAATAGAATGAAGCAGTCTTGTGAACATCCAGGTCTTATGCAGTTGTTTCAAAACTTACTGCCCCATTTTGAGGCAATAATTCTGTTCTGTCCTTGGGCTTATGAGTCAATTCTGTACTCCACTCTTTATCTTTTGGGTTCTGGCACCTGAATATTTGCCTTTCTTTCCTTTGAGTTTGTATAAAAGTATTTTCGTAATATTTTATGCAGCATTTATATGTGTTTATAGTTGGTCGGGAGCCATTCACGTCAGCGCTGTCTACCATGTTTCTTTGGGTTTATCTTGATATTTTATGATTGTTGAAGTTGAATAGTTAGTGAATTTATTTCTTTTCTTGCTTGTAATCCAGTGATTACATGCAAAGCTATACAATTTATATATTGATAAATACTGGGCATTTAATGAGATTTACTTGCAAATAGTTGGGATTTTACTTTTAGAATCTTTTCACACCTATGATTATTTAAATTAGAATCTTTAATTTGAAAAAGATTCTAATTATTTAAATTAGAATCTTTTCACACCTTAATTATTATTTAAGATGTTTTAAAATATTTTGAACAGTACTGTCAAATGGTGGGTGGATTTTTTTTGGTTAGACTTTAAAAAATGAATTCTGATTTCATTGCACTGGGATCAGTGAATGTTGCTAGAATAACAGTGTTGCTTTTGCTGGTCGATTAAGATATTCTTTGTGGCCTAGTAAGTAGTTAATTTTTGAGAGAGCTTTGCTAGCAGCTTTGTCCTGGAGCACATGTAAGGTCAGCTGCACCAAAAGCTTTCAAGTTTGACTTAGCTGTTCCATTCTTTAATGAGGAGGTTGACTGTCTATGCCCTATAAATTCTGCCTAACTACCCCCATTCTACTTGCATCACATCTAATTTCCCATCAGCCAAAGAGAGTCACTGGGGCAAGCCCAGAATCATAGTTGGGGGGCACTGTAAAGTTATATGGCAAAGGTATGGGTACAGGGACGGATGAGGCATTTATGCAAACCATCACTGAGAATTATTTCTTACTCTCAAACGCAAGTAAATACAAAACCAGTTGGAAACAGTTGAAATTGTTTTTGGAAGCCTTGTGATATTTAGTTAGTTCTGCCCAGTCTTCAAAGCTTAGTTCAAATACCATTAATTTTTCTTGATTCCATTAATTTTTCTTGATTCTCACAACAAGGTATTTTCATCCCTTTCAGATTTCTACAGATCCTTTTACCTTTTTTAGGACACTCATTATTCAGTACCTTATAACTCTCCGAGAATATGCATTTTATTCTTGACTAGAGAATAATATCCCGAGGACCACTTTTTTTTTTTTCCTGAAAAATTTCCTTAATTCCTAATCCAGACCCTGGTGTGCAGTAACTGTCCAATAAATATTTACTGAATAAACACAAGAATGAGCAAATGGAAGAAAGATTAAGCAAACCTTCAGAGAGGGTTTTTGGACATAAGAAAATCCCTTAAATCCTGTGAGAAGTCCTTGTAAGTTCTAATTATAATTCTTTTCTTCCTACAAGGAAAATGCTCAATTTCCAGTAATGTTAATTTAAAACTGACCTTATCTGAAGTGTTTCTTTAAAGAGAAACAGACACAAATCACACCCAGACTTCCCAGTGACAATTTATTTCTCCTAGAGAGGTAGAATTCCATACTGTATATAAATGCATACGATGTTTGAATTATGAAGCTAATCTCATAGTAACTAGGTAGATTTCTGAAACCAAAGGGTTTTCTTCAATTGTCTGTAAAGATAATCTTAAAATCCTTTAAAGTCTGGTGTTTGCAAAGAGCCAATTTCATCATTCAAAAGTGTCTACTTCTATGAAGTTCTAGAAGAGCTAAAACTAATGTATTGTGCTAGAAACCAGAGCAGTGGTCGCTTCTGAGGATGGGGATTGCCTGGAAAGGGGGTGAGGGAACTTTCCAGGGGAATGGAATTATTCTACATCTTGATAGTGTGTGGTTTACTCAGGTGTTGGTGTTTATCAAAACTGACTATGTTGTATACTCAACTCTTATCAGAAGGCCCCAGTGTCCCCAAATGAGCAAGATGTTAAAGGCCGTTTCCAAAAGGAAACGTGTTTCAAGTACCTGAAAATAAACATTTTCTCATGCCCATTCTGATTTAGACCGACCATGTGTTTATACTTGCCCTTTCAAGGCATAGCTAGGCTTTATGCTTTGCATTATGATTACAATATTTATCTTGACAAAGATGATTTCTGATGACAAATAATAAAGTATTTAAGACAAGACTGGTAAATGCATGTGCAGAAACTCTCCAGTCTTTAAAAAATCAAACCATTCTTTCCAAATAACTTTTTTCCCACTTCTTTCTAAACTAATACGTGTTCTATGTTGATAATGTCAAAACATCAGATACTTTTAAGAAAGAAAAGAAAGAAAAGGAAAAGAAAAATCACTTATGATTTCACCACCCAGCGACTACTGTTAAAAACCTGGGGGCTAATTCCTTCCCACACTTTTCTATGTGAACATATATGTGTTTACATGTTTTCTTTCAAATGGAAGTTCTCTGTATGTTCTTTTCAACATGCCTTTTTAGCTTGATACATACTGAACATTTTGCAGCCAAGACTGTTCCTGACTGAGTAGAAGAGGGGTGAAGCCAGACTGGGAAGTTGCGGGAAGGGAGTGAAGACACAAGGACTGGCCCTGAGGCGTCTCACCATCACTCTGCCCCTCCTTGTCACCGTCTGCTTCTGCAGAGAGGGCTGTGCCTCCTGGGATGGGCGCCTGCAGTGCTGCTTGTCAGAGAAGGAAAAAGCCAACTTTCTTTCAGGGAATCCTGGCTGCACTGACCACAGGAAGCAAAAGGGAGCATGTGCAGAGGGGGATCTGCTTGCCCACAGTGTGTTTTCAGCCAGCTTGGAAATACTTAAGCCCTTTGTCAGGGAGATATGAAGCAGAGTTTTGAGTTACATGCTGTTATAATCATCTAAAGGGCAATGTTTGTTTGTTTTAACCAGCAAATTGCATGTTATCCTACTTCAGAAAAATTTTGTCAGAAGCCAGCTAGTAGACAAAGAAAAAATGCTATAGTGACCGTTTAACGATAATGCCAGCTAACATGTGTGTATAGTGCTACCACGTGCCAGGCCCTGTTCCAAGACCTTTACCTACACTAAATCTTTCAATATAAATCGTTACAAGGCCATCTGTTAGGGACACCTCCCTGTCAGAGTTCAAGTGACCAATCCAGTATGCTTTTTTTTCCTTTAAAAATTAAAGCTTATCAAATAACAGCAGAACTGTTCTCTAATAGCTGCTTTTATTCTTACGTATTTTAGGGAAAGATCATATAGGTTGGTGCCATCTTTTGCCAGATTTCTACTGTTATCAATTGCTTCCTGGGTTTTTTTCTACTTTTTTTCTCTGTGAATCTGTCCTCAGCTCTTCTTGGTTTAACATAAATTGCCTTGGAGCTTGCATAACCTGTTAACTGTGTTTAGGCCTCCAGCTCAGCCACTGAATGGCTCCACTGGTCAGTGTGGCTTCTGACGTGTCCCTGAGCCCTTTCATCTTTCACTTGACAATGAATGGAAAAAGTTTTCTTGGTGGCTCCAGTCTTTCTCTCCAAAGAATATAAAAATCCCGTTGCAGACTTAGAATTACAATGTTTCAGTTGAGAAGGAACTTTATTTAGGGATTAGCTAACTCAAAGATTTCCTGTTATTGATAGTAGTGGCTTAGTAGATACAAACTTGTTTTTGATTGATTATAACCATCTCATTCCATAAACAAACTCTTATTTGCCACAAGTAAGTGCCATGAAATTGAAAGAGGATCTCTCAATGTGCAAGCTGGCGGACAATCTCAGAATTTAGCCCTGAAATTTGTACTAAAAATGGTTATACGTGGCAATATACGAAAAGACCACAAGGTGGCATAATTTCCCCAATTAAAACACCTTCCCGGTTCTATTTCAGTCTTTCTATTTTACAAGGTTAAGATTTCCATTTTACTTATTTTATTTTGCCTGTTGAAAAAGGGAAAGAACAACAATTCACTAACTCCTGTATCTGTAACAGCAAGGGAGATTTCTAAGTTATTTCATTGTTTTAAAGAATCTTCTCTTTTTCTAATTATAAAAGTAACAATTTCAGAAAATTTGGAAAACACAGAAATCATGTTCCTTATCTCTTTCTATGTGCACAATTAAAAGCACATACATACTTACACTCTCAGGATCACATTGTATATAAAACCTAGCAAATTGTTTTTCCTAGTAAGAATATAAGATTTACAATTTATATCTATAATTATTTTCCAAGAATATTATTGAGTACATACTAAATTATTTTACAATATACATGGATCATTATTATTTTAAAGTAATTGTCTATTATTGGATAAGTGTTGGATATATAGCGCCGTCTCCTATATAGGTCTTTGTAAGTCTCTGATTTGCTTCTTGGGATACATTTCTGTAAGTCTGAAGGTGTGAACATTTTCTAGGCTTTTGATAAATATTGTCTAGGAACAATTTGCCCATTTTAACAACATTTACCCATTTACCTAGCACTGTGTGTGTGTTAATTTGTTCAACCAATTTTGTTAAATCTGGAGTTGTAAATATATGTAAGGCTTTTAATGCATATTGTCTAGGAATGATTTGTGTATATATCTATACTTCCACAAAATTAGAACAGCACTTACCTACTTGAACCAAGTAGTGTGCTTATGTATTCATTTATTCATTCATTCATTTTTTTATTTTTTAAATTCATTTGTTTGTGGTTGTGTGTGCGCATTTTCTTTTCATGTCAATGTGTTTCTTACTGAAAGTGATAGTAAAATAAAAAAGTGTTTAAAACCCTGATCATATGGTTACTGAGTACCAAAATTCCTACCAGAGTTCTGTAACATATTATTCCTCTGTTCAGGGACCCTAGAGAACAAGAAGTCTCCTGGCTTCATTTTACTGATAAGGAAACTAAGGCTAGAGAAGAAAGCAATCTTCCCAAAGATGACAGGGCAGAAGCCAGACTCAGAACCAAGATCTCTTGGCTTCCTATACTGAATCCTTTCCATTCTACCATCCTACATAAATGAGCCAGGCATCTACCAAGGGGTGTCTCTGATTAGGTTAGTGATCAAGGCAGGAACTAGGAGAGTAAAGAAAATGAATGAAGACAATTGGAAATATTGGGGCCTCATATAAAGTGGTGAGGACATACCCCTTCTAAAATTATTGATGTTAAAAATTTAAAAACAAGATTTCTGTGGCTAGTTAGGAGTTTATAACATTGGTCTAAGGCCTTTTTATGGAATAACCAAGCAGTTCCCCACAAGGGCTGAAATTCTATGACATTTATTGAAATACTTTTAGCAAAAAAGCCTTTCTTTCTGTGGATAACTTTGTGATCTCTTCATCAGATTCCTTAGGTCGAATGAAGCTAAGAGCATCAGCATAGGCTTGAGCAGCCTTAACCTGAGGTGTTGGGATAGTAAAATTCTGGTGTACCAGTTGATGCCAGGAAAGAGCGACTAGATTAGGACAGGGCCCTGCAGTGGGGACTCTCATGATGATGGACTGAGACAAATCATAGGAGCAGTTCACAAGGTTACCTAGGAGCAATCTGTCTTGTTGCAAACTTTGTCTAAGTAATGATAATGATAACTTACCTTGGGGCATGTTCATTAACCACTCTGCTCTACAGAATCCACATCATCTGTTCTCGCTATTACTGTATCTATCACCCATTACTTAGTTTTATAATATGTCTTGATTTCTGGTAGAGTAAAACTTCCCTTCTCCTCTTTCTCGTTCTACCCCCTCTCCATTCCCCTCAACTGTTTCCTCCTTCACCTTTTCCCTCCTGCTCCTCCTATTACTGGGATTTGCATTTATGTGGGAACATAAATTTCCTTTCCTTTACAAAAAGGAAAAAAAGCTTGTTGGGGCTTTGAGATTGCACTGAATCTACTGATCAGTTAGAAGAGAATTAGCATCTACACAATATTGGCTCTTCCAATCAGTGGACTTGGTATATAGCCCTATACTTATTTAGATTTTCTTTCATGCCTCTCAATAAAGTGTTATAGTTTTCTCCAGAGAATTTTTTCATGTAATGGTTAGATTTATTACGTACATGATTTTTTTATTATTATAAATAATAATTAAAAATTTAATGTCCTCTTGCCTCTGATATAAAAAGACAATATAGACAATTGCATCAAAAAGAATAAAATACCTAGGAATAAGTTTAACCAAGGAGGTAAAAGACTTGTACACTGAAAACTGTAAGACACTGATGAAAGAAATTGAAGGAGACACAAATAAATGGAAGGATATCCCATGCTCATGGATTGGAAGAATTAATATTGTTAAAATGTTCACACTACTCAAAGCAATCTACAGATTCAATGCGATCCCCATTGTAATTCCAATGGCATTCTCCACAAAAATAGAACAATCCTAAAATCTGTATGGAATCACAAAAGACCCCAAATAGCCAAAGCAATCTGAGAAAGAGCAAAGCTAAAGGCATCACACTCCCTGATTTCAAACTATATTACAAAGCTACAGTAATCAAAACAGATATGTAGATCAATGGGACAGAATAGAGAGCCTAGAAGTAAACCCATGCTTATATGGTCAATTAATTTACACCAAAGAGCCAAAAATATACGATGGGGAAAGAACAGTCTCTTCAATAAATAGTGTTGGAAAACTGGACAGCCATATGCAAAAGAATGAAACTGGACCACTATCTTACAACATACACAAAATTAACTCAAGGTGGATTAAAGGCTTTAATTTAAGACCTGAAACCATAAAACTCCTAGAAGAAACCATAGGTGGTAAGTTCCCTGACATTAGTCTTGGCAATAAATTTTGGATCTGACTCCAAAAGTAAAGGCAACAAAAGCAAAAATAAACAAGTGGGACTATATCAAACTAAAAAGCTTCTGCAAAGCAAAGGAAACTATCAACAAAATGAAAAGGCAACCTACTGAATGGGAGAAATTTGCAAATTATATATCTGATAAGTGGTTAATATTCAAAATATATAAAGAACACATTCAACTCAATAGCAAAAAAAACCAAACAATGTGATTAAAAAATGGGCAGAGGATCTGAATAGACATTTTGCCAAAGAAGACATACAGATGGCCAATGGACACAAGAAAAGATGTTCTACATCACTAATCATCAGTGAAATGAAAATCAAAACCATGAGGTTTCACTTCACACCTGTTAGAATGGCTATTATCAGAAAGTCAACAATAACAAGTGTTGATAAGGATGTGAAGAAAAGGGAACCCTTGTGCACTGTTGGTGGGAATGTAAATTGGTGCAGCCACTATGGAAAACAGTATGGAGCTTCCTCAAAAGTGTAAAAATAGAACTACCATACGATGCAGCAATTACACTTCTGGGTATTAATCTTAAGAAAATGAACACACTAACTTGAAAAAACAGGTGCACCCGCATGTTCACTGCAGCATTATTTACAATAGCCAAGATATGGAAACAACCTAAATGTCCACTGAAGGATGAATGGATAAAGAAAATGTGGTCTATGTATGCAAGAGATTACTATTTGGCCATAAAAAAAGAATGAAATCTTGCCATTTGCAACAACATGGATGGACCCTGAGGGTATTATGCTAAGTGAAATAAGTCAGACAGAGAAAGACAAATGCCATATAATCTCATTTATACGTGGAATCTAAAAAAGAAAACAACAAAAAAACCCCAAACAACTAAGCTCCTAGATACAGAGAACAGTTTGGTGGTTACCAGAGGTGGGGGCTCAGGGAGGGCAAAATGTGTGAAGTGGTCAAAGGGTACAAACCTTAAGTTATAAAATAAAAAAGTCATGGGGATGTACTGTACAGCATGGTGACTATACATGCCGCGGAGAAACTAAGCCCGTGCGCTACAGCTACTGAAGCCTACGCGCCTAGAGCCCATGCTCCACAACAAGAGAAGCCACTGCACTGAGAAGCCCACGCACTGCAACGAAGAGTAGCCCCCGCTCGCTGCAACTAGAGAAAGCCCACACGCAGCAACGAAGACCCAACGCAGCCAAAAATAAATAAAATTATTTTAAAAAATAATAATAATACTGTATTGCATATCTGAAAGCTGCTAAGAGAGTAAGTCTTTAAGTTTTCATTATGGGGAAAAAAATTCTGTAACTATGTATGGGGACGGATGTTAACTAGACTTATTGTGGTGATCATTTTGCAATATATACAAATACCAAATCATTATGTTGTACACCGGAAACTAATATAATGTCGTATGTCAGCATACCTAAAAAATACAATATAGAAACATAATTTCTTTTTTATTGAGGTGAAATTTAGCAACAGGGGATTGTACATATCTTAACTGTACAATTTGATGAGTTTTGATCAATGCTAACACCCATGTAACAACCATCTGATCAAAATATAAAACATTATAACTACCCCTGTAAGTCCCCTTATGTCCGATCCAGTCCATCAATGTCCATAATTGTCCTAAAACAATACTTTTCTATTTCTATAGATTAATTTTTCCCTTCCTTGAAATTCATATACCTGTGTGTAATAACATCGTTTGCCAGTTTCGTGGCAGCAAGGGGCAGTACCTACACCCTGGAGCCTGCTGAAATTATTCAAACAGCTAATCTTAAGCTTACTAATCATACCTACCCTGTCTTGCTCATTCCTTCCCACGAAAACCAGGATAAAGGCTTTCGCCCATGCTTTCCCTTCACCCCCCTCTGCCTCCTGACCGACCAGGGAGCGTCCACATGTGGCCCTGCCTGGTGTGCTGTACCTCCTGTTTCTAGGGAGCTGTGGCAACAATTTCTTCCTTCGTGACCGCCATTTCTGTGTCTGTGTGTCTTACCATACCTGATTAAAACAAATCCCAGGTACGTCTTATTTTTTTTATTTTCATTTTAATTTTTTTAGTGAAACAAGTAAAGTGTTTATTAGGAGGGAAAAACCAGGTACACTTTAATGTAAGTAGTTTTTACAAACAAATTCAGGTTTTCTACCTATAAATTCATATCTTTTGTGAAGAAGGAAAATTTTACTTCTTCCTTTTCAATGTTCTTTTCTGTTTTCTTTTTTTTTTTTTTTTGCCATACTTCACTTACTAAATCCACTATCTAATGTTGAGTAGAGGTGATGAGTGCTTGCCTTGTTCTCCACAGTGTGGGGAAATGTTTCCATGTTTCACTGATGAAGATAGTGCTAACTCAAGACTCTTTACAGATGTACTTTATCAATGGAGGAACTTTCCCTCTATTCCAATTTTGCTGGGGGGTTTCTCCATAATGATGGTAATGATTTTCTTCCAAATTTCCCCAAATCTATTGAGGTGAATTTTTGTTCTATCTTTTTTGCTTAGTTAACAAGAGTGGACTTAAAATTTGTGTTTTATTTTAAAGGTTATATTGCATTCCTGTTGATAAATACCTCTTGGTCATGATATTATGCTTGTTGCTGGATCAATATATTTTGTTAAGACAACGTGAGCATGATCACAACCATATTGGTGTGTAATTCTATTTCTGAGTGATGTCTTTCCCAGGTTTGGTGTCAGGGTAATAATTGGTTTCTACAAAACATCAGAAAGTGTTCTTCCTTCCTCTACTTTCTGAAAAGGCTGGTATAACTTTGATGTTGGTTCTTCCTTCAATGTGATAGAATTCATGAAGAAAGCCCCTTGAACTCAAAGCTGACTTTGTGGGGTTAGTTTTGATTATAAAATCAATTTCTTTGACCAACATGACTTTTTAGATATTCTATTTGGTCCTGTGTCATTTGCATGAATTTTGATACCTAGTGCATCTTGGGGCCTGTCCTCAGATGAAAAGCTGCACTCTTAAGAGATCTCACTCCTTGCAGTTCCTTTTTCTCAAGTAATCCCTTCTAGGATCTATTTGATTTGGGTGGCCCTCGGAACGTGTTCTGTGAACTGTTTTCTTATGAAAAACTTGCCCAGACTGAATCATTGTTATCTGTGAGAAGGTGAGATAGATTAGCTAGCCCACTTTCATGAGAAAGTGAAACTCTCCCATCACACCACTGAACAGAAATGAAAGGGCCCCTCTTGCTCAACAGCACCACCACTGCTGCTTCAGGATGAGTAATGGGAACAGGTCTGGGCAACATGTTTATCCTGATTCAAAGACTCTACTCATATTGGAAGCTCCCCAGGATCACCGTAGGCAGTTCCTAATGTTGGACCTAGGTACAGATGGGGAACCTGAGACTTGGTGGTGGGCAGGGGGCATGCGATTTCTCCAGCCTCATGATGGCTGACACAAAGGATCTGTGTCCCCTTAAGACTATGACAGCTGCTCTGCCCTGAGTGTTTGTGGCTCTGGACCAGACTCAGGGCTGTTGATTGTAGCATGGGACTGGCCTGGGCCTGAGACTCAAGACACTTTGCCCAAATACCTGAGACTTCAGTTGTGCGCTCTGCTTCCACACCCGTCCACGTGCCAGCCCTGGGGATACACCTGACTCTGTGTCAGCCCTGCTACTGGACAGAGCTGCCTCCATACCTCGTCCTCCAGTACCAAGGCCCCCACCCAGGCTCTTGGGGCAAGATCCCACGGAGGACATCAGCACGTGAAGCCTAAAGACACCATTCTGAAGAGGGAATTATATTGGGATAGGTCCATCTTTGCAGTGAAGAGTTTGAGGGTCCCCAGTGGCCACCAGGTCTCCTGGTGAGTTGGGGCAGAGGCAAGAAGTGATAGCCTGAGGCTACCTCCCTCTTCATGGAACATCTACAGTTAGTGCAGCCCCTTCCAGAGCCCCACACAGCCAGAGGGCACTAGACATGGATGGGTCCAGTCCTGCTGGACTCCCACTCCACAGACTGCCCTCTCCACTCAGTCACCACACACTAATCATTTAAAAATTCAACCATAATTTATTGAGACCAAGAAGCAATTTTCAGCTCTTTCTTGTAACACTGGTAGATAGAAACATTAACAGAGAAAAGTATTTTTAAATTTCAAGTGCCTTTGTGGATTAAACTGCTCACAGATATTGTATTGTTTAAACAAAAATGAACTGACTCATCAAAGAAATATCTACTGCTTGTTATTTCTAGATGTATGATATAATGGGAATGACTTAAACTGAATCGATCCTGAAATATTAGTATCAGGATGAAAGAAAGTAAAACCACTTGCCAAAAGTGAGCTTTGTATTCTAAAAATAAATACATGCATAGTTCCAAAATATTTTGAGGAAAATAAGAAACTCAGTGACATAAAAGTCTACCAGTGTATTAGGATTTTTATGACTAGTGTCATGAGGGAAGCCACAGGTAACACACTTCAAATTTCAGAATGGCAGTGTCCAGGGAAAAAAGCCAGGCCATGGTGGACAAAAAGGCAGACAAAAACCCCTTGGTAGGATCTGATTCAGAGGGGTGTATTCAGGCTTCCTGGGGTGGTGGTGAATATCCTCTTGCCAGGAGCTCCCCCCTTAGACTCACAGTAAACATGGGTTGGGGAACGGAGCTGCAGGGGGAGGTCAGCCTGGCACTCAGGGGGAGGGTCTGAGGAAAGGGAAGCAGCACCCATGCACAGAGATTGGGGAGCAAATGGTCCTTGCCAAATGCTCCTTTGGGATCATCAGATGTCCAAGGAACCACTTCTAGGAGCTCAAGTTTAATCACAGGGTTTTTCTTTGTCTCAGGTTTGCAACCTCTTCTCTGTAGATGATGAAGTTTCATTCAGTTCCTTCCAAAACTCTCCTGAGGTTTTAGTTCCACAGACAGGCTGCCTCTGAGAAGAAGAAACGATTCTTGCCAGCTTTTTTTTTGAGATCTTTGAATTGTTTCCTGTAGGTCTTGAGCTCATCATTTTCATGCATCATTAGGTCATTTGCTTCAGAACTTCCCATTTCTTGCTGCCAAGTCACGATCTGCCATGACAGGTCATTCTAAGTTGCTCTTCTTCTTGTCTCTGTTAAAGCTCAGTCATTTCATTTCCTCCCTCCTCAGGATGTTGATCTGCCCATTTGATTGAAGATTCTTCAGTCTGGACACCTTCATGATGATCTGTCAGGTGGGCTTTTTCTTCTCTTTTTTAGCCATGTTGGTGTAGGATAGATTGTTCTTGCTATTTTGAATGTCTGAATATGCATTTGACTTTGGAGCATCCTGCAGAGACATGACTGGACTCTACACTCAGGCTCACAGTGGAGACCTTGAGCCTTCTTTGCAGTCGCCCACAGTAGTTTTAATTGTGATTTAGCTTTTTCCACTTTTTTTGATAGAATTGGTTTCATCTCCCAGAGGCTAGATCTTTTTTTTTTTTTTTTCCTCAGGAACAGATATCAACCGTTCTTGGTCTGAATAGTGAGGATTTTCTTTCCCCCCATGTTTTATTACAACACATATGATGTTCCTCATCATAGGGTTGAACAAGTCCAGGTCACCAGACTTTTCTGCATTTGCATCCTCTTCCCTCACAGGATGAAACTTGTCAGGAGCATTACATTTTGCTACAGCTTGTGCTGAACTGCTGACTGGCAGATTCCTTGTTTCCCTGTAGAGAAAGCCATTCTTTGACTACCTGAAAAATTCTGCCTAAAATCAAGAGAGCTATGAACACCTGAACCATCCCAGCACACTCCACCGTCTCCCACTGATATCCAGGGACAGCGAGACTGGGTGTCTCACTGTCAGTGCATTCTGCCAGGAAACTCTTCAGCATTTGCCACGATTGCTCCAGGTCCACATCCCTACCAGGAAGTGGTTCCTCCATAGTGGCTCCTGAAGCAGAGTCCCCTATACAGCTGCTCCCGTGGCCAGCTGGACCACACCACACTGTGGAGATCACCGAGCTGGGTTCTGCCCAGAATCACTCCTGTGACAGGTAACTGGGCAGACCATGCCTGCAGAGGGTTGAGTGAGCAGTACCAAAGCAATGGAAACTCACACACCCTCCACCCTGCCCTTGGCATTTTCTTTTCTCTACTTAACACTTCTCCCTCTGTGGCCCCGGCAGGCCCATCCAATCCTCTAGGCATGCTGTACCCTCAGCCTGGAAAGATCTTCCTCCCATTGCCAATGCGGGGTCACACCCCTTCCTTAACAACTGTGTTCACTTGCCCCTATGTCCTCAGTGCTCAGGGCAGGGCCTGACTGGGATTAGGGGCCCAGTGCTCCATGTATTTTTGTGAGAGGAATACATGAATGAGCATTTGAATGAAGGAAGGAAGGAGAAAGCCATCCTTTGCCATCGCTGGAGATTCATACATCATGTTCTGCTGACCCATCAGGCAGTTAAAACTCTGGTCGATGTAGAATGAAGGAGAGATACAATTAAAAATGTCGAACAAATGTTAATAACAGACGACCATGTAATGTTAATGAAAATTCACCACTTTGGACTATAAAAGATCCTCAACTTAAAAAAAATTAAATAGTGTAATGGAGATCATTTCCTGTAATCCAATTTCAGGATAATTAAAAACAAAGTGTGAAGTAAGTAAAACAACTGCTTGGAGATTTCAGAACTCTCCTAAGTAATCTTTGGATCGGGGACTTCCCTGATCCAGTGGTTAAAATTCTGCGCTTTCACTGCCGTGGACCTGGGTTCAATCCCTGGTCGGGGAACTAAGGTCCCACAAGCCACATGGCCAAAAAAAAAAAAAAAAGTCTTTGGATCAAAGAAGGCACCAAAAACAATATTCCACAATACTTTTAAAATACTAACAACAGATATACCAACAATACGTAGAATATAGATAATATTATTCAATGAAGAAAATTCATACCATATAATACTTCTGAACACTTAGGACAAACATGTGAAAATGAATCAAACAATGAATAATGTAGCTTAAAAAGCTAGAAATTGAAAAGGAAATACAAAGAAGGCAGAGAAACAAAAATAAGAAGTTTTAGCATAAAGTATTTTAGAGCTCTGAGAATCGGAACACTTGATAGGAAAATATAAGAACTGCTTACAGGGTGGCTATTTTTCTTTTCCCTGAGGATGTCCAGTGAACTCTGTGGACTCCGTAGAAGCTTCCCTCAAGTACAGCTTAAAACTCTACTGGAAAAGTACCTACTCCTGTACTGGTGAATATAACAAAAGAGAAACAGATTCACAAATATAGAGAACAAACTAGTGGTTACCGGTGGAGAGGGGAGGGGGAAGGAGTAAGGTAATATAAAGGTACAGGATTAAGAGGTACAAACTATTATGTATAAAATAAGCTACAAGGATATATTGTCCAACACAGGGAATACAGCCAATATTTTATAATAACTATAAATGGAGTATAACCTTTAAAAATTGTGAATCACTGTATTTTATACTTGTATTTAACATATAATATTGTACATCAACTATACTTCAATAAAAAACCAAATATGATGATATCTTCACAGAATATGTCTTTGTATAAGCATTACTATTAGTGATCTAGTAATGTAGATAATTCCAGTGACATTTAGATCCTCATGACGACTAAGTGTTATTTCCTGTTCAGGTCTGCATGTTGCATTGGTTCTGGGCCATGAGTCTGTTCAATGGAAGCCCCGGTCTTCCATCTTCCACTGAATCCACACCTTTTGTTTTGTCAAAATCTCCCTTCCTTGCTTTGCATACTTCATTCCATTATTTCTTACAATGACAGAACAAAGAAAGCAACCAAAGCAGATGTATCTGGAGGTGACTGGGAGGTGGGGGAAGTCATGGTTTCTCAAGCTCTGCCCCCTGAGACTAGCCCTTCCCTTAGTTACCTGAGCAAGTTTCACCTCTGCAGTGATGGAGGGGGAGAATCGCTATCTTTTATGTCTTGAGAACCCACGACCCTTTTATCCTTACAGTCAAGTAATGAACATCTATCTAGTGTGAAACTTGTTATTCTGTAGACATTCACGGGGTGTACGCTCAGAGAAACTAATGTTTTGGGGGTTTGGTTTTGTTTTCCTAAAATTGTTCTTGAGGCAGCTGTGGTGTAAGCCACAGTGTACCACAATGGGCATTAGAGGATATTATTTCAAATGCCAGTTTTGTCACTTATTAGCTGTGTGACACTGGCCAGACCTCCTGTTCTCTGAATTTCCCTTTCCCCATCTGAAAAATAAAAATTAAAAATTTCTTCTTCTAGTGTTTTTTCTGAGGGGAGGGGGAGAGTTTAATGGTAAAATGTGTGCAAATTTACTTAGCTATTTACTTGATACATGTTTGGACCCTCAAAATGAATGAGTTATGTTAGCTGGTTTATGTTTGGGAAGCTATAATGTTAGTACAGTACACTAAAAAATTTCAAAAGGTTTTCATTTTCAAGGACAAAGTATATTAGTGTTTGATAAAGCATTAAAGGATAAACTTTTTTTTTTAATATACAAGGACTGCCCTCAAAGTCATACATTCTTAACTGGTTACTAATCTGAGAATCCAGAATGTTGAGCAACTTTTTGATCAAATCATTTACTTCACTGGTTGTCAACCACCTGGAGTGTTTAAAAAAAATTACCAGTACCTGGGCTCCACCCCAGACCTCTTAAACTGGAATGCCCAGGTGGGGCACTGAAAAAAAGGGCAAGAGCAAAGAACACCATATTTTAATTATCACAAGGCTAAAGTTCCTTCAAAAGAGAAATTAAAGTAGACCTAGCTGATTGTTCACTTTACGAGAGGCACAAGCTGAATTAGCAGGGACTGTTATAAAAGCTTTAGATTTCAGGTTCACAGCTGTCTGAGTAAGAAGAGAAGGTTCCAGTGGATCCGGCTGTGGTCCTGGTCCTCTGTCTCTCCTGTCTGCTTCTCCTCTCACTCTGGAAAGAGAGCTCTGGGAAAGGGCAGCTCCCAACTGGCCCCACTCCTCTCCCAATTCTTGGAAATATCCTACAGTTAGATGTTAAGGACATCAGCAAATCCTTAACCAATGTAAGTAGGTTTTATGTTCCTCCAGTGGCTTGCAAAGGGAAAGTAAATGAACATCTACTTTTAAATAAAATATCTTTATCAAAATATATTAAAATACATTACAATATATTAAAATAAAATTATTAAAAGATATTATTTTAAGGCAAACACTCCCTTGGAGTATTACTTTTGGTCTGTCATTAATAATAGTGGAATGCATTTTGTGAGTAGAGAAACATTTAGGTCTTTGTATGGTTGAATCAAAATAATAACGTGACAAAAGACTGAAGTGTTTCTTCCCTTTGTTTCACCACCATTTGCTATGATTTTTGGCTGAAGGTAAATGGTAAGGGAAATGTTTTGTGATTAGAGATTTCATTCAAGAAGTCATCTATTATATAAACTGTGTTTTGTTCAGAATAGCTATGAAAATTGAACTTCTGTGAAGAAGCAAATTATGCCTGATGTTAAGGAAATAGCTTGGGAGTAGGACAAGTATGAGTGAATGAAAGAAAAAAGTAATTAGTCAGAGCCAGCTGGGTGGTAATAAAATCCTTTTGGATTCTGCACAAAGCTGCTGTCTGCGGCCAAGAATGATGCAGGATGGAAGAAACTGTTCTTCCATGAGCTGCTCATGTCCTGGCACTGCCTTTGTGATGCTTGCTCTCTTTCTGTTAGTAATACTAGAGGATCTTAAACTGGGCTGGGCATTTGAATCATCTACGGTGGTTTTAAAAAATATAGATTTCTAGTATTTATCACTACTGAGCCAGAATTCCTATGGGGTGAGCTTTACAGGTGATTCTGAAGCAGTCAACTGGATATTGGTTCCAAGGTAGGCATTGGGGACTGAAAAATTTCTTAGCCATCAGAGGTCAACTAAGCAGTGTTGAAATTAGGGTCTTCTCCTTAATAGACATTCTCCAAAGACACACAGATGGCCAGTAGGCACATGAAAAGATGCTCAACATCACCAATTATTAGAGAAGTGCAAATCAAAACTACAATGAGGTACCACCTCACATCGGTCAGAATGGCCATCATTAAAAAGTCTACAAATAACAAATGCTGGAGAGGGTGTGGAGAAAAGAGAACCCTCCTACACTGTTGGTAGGAATGTAAGTTGGTGCAGCTACTAAGGAAAACAGTACGGAGGTTCCTCAGAAAACTAAAAATAGAATTACCATATGATCTGGCAATCCCATTCCTGGGCATATACCCAGACAAAACTATAGTTCAAAAACATACATGCACCCCTATATTCACAGCAGCACTATTCACAATAGCCAAAACATAGAAACAACCTAAATGTCCACCAACAGATGAATGGGTAAAGATGTGGTACATATATACAATGGAATACTACTCAGCCATAAAGAAGAACAAAATAATGCCATCTGCAGCAACGTGAATGAAACTAGAGATTATCATACTAAGTGAAGTAAGTCAGGAGGAGAAAGACAAATACCATATATTATCACTTATTTGTGGAATCTAAAATATGGCACAAATGAACCTATCTACAAAACGGAAACAGACTCACAGACGCAGAGATCAGCCTTGTGGTTGCCAAGGGGGAGCTGGGGGGAGGGAGAGGGATGGACTGGGAGTTTGGGGTTGGTAGATGCAAACTATTACATTTAGAATGGATATATAACAAGGTCCTACCATATAGCACAGGGAACTATATCCAATCTCCTGGGATAAACCATAATGGAAAAGAATATTAAAAACAAGTATATGTGTGTAAAACTGAGTCACTGTGCTGTACAGCAGAGATTGGCACACCATTATAGTTGAAGTAAATCAAATATACTTCAATAAAAAAAAATTGGGGTCTTCTATTTATTAACTGTGAGACACTGTAAATAAACAGGAAAGCCTTTGAACCTTAATCTCTTTATCTATAAAACAGGGTAAATAACCCTAGCTCAAAGTTTTGATATGATGATTAGTAATAATCTGAGTACCAAGTACCCAGGCCATGGCCCGGCACATCAGAGGTGATATAATAATCACCATCATATTTAGTCTTTTAAAACATTTTTATTGAAGTGTATTTGATTTACAATATTGCATTAGTTTCAGGTGTACAGCATAGTGATTCAGTTTGTTTGGTTTTATTTGCAGATTATATTCCATTATATGTTATCACAAGATATTTTTTAAATGAAAATAATGTGGAGCTTTATTATTTAAAGAAAAACATCTGGACACACACACATACTCCTAAAGGCTTTCAGGGGGTTGGGAGTGAGGTTTAGAACATAAACATTTTACTAAAATTCTCCAGGTGGTTCTTGACATGAATTACATTATAAATTTGAAGATCAATTATATTTTGTAGATACTAAAATTTTTAAAGTCATGACATTTATGAAGGACTACTGGCAGGAACAATATGGATATGTCCGTTACCTTTAGCTAACGGTACCCATTTACTAAGAAACAATAGGCTTAGCAACTCATCTCAAACATAAAAAACCAGATTTGTTCTGATATGATATGGTACTACTTTGAATCTGTTAGTAGTACCATTTTCGTAGAATACATGCTTCCAAGATGTTTGTTAGCACACTTTAAAATTACTCTGCCATCATTAGACATCAATTTTGAAATCATAGCAATCCGTGACTTACTTATTTCAGGTAGGTCAGATGATGACCGTTCTATTCTAGCTTTTTGAATTTGTAAGGGGGAAAACACCTCGTCATGCACCTTTCCCCAGCACATCAAATTTCAAATTGAAAATGTGACCTGCTACAGTAATGCGCTTGCTAGTACTACACACCTTGTACAAAGAAGAACAGAGGCAAGATAGGTATGGAAAGAGAAAAACTTCTTTTGTTAGCCCTCAAACTGAGTAAAGTTTTGAAATGTAGAGATGATGTCTGACATTTATAATGGATACCTGTATGTTCATTCTTACTATGTAAATAAAATTGCTGCTATGAAGTGACATTAAAGTTTGTCAACAAATGAATTCTTCCTAACTTTACTCCCAGATGAAGGTTTGGATAAACTATGGCTTTCTAACATTTAAATCTACTTTGGAACATAGCAATACAGCTTATACTGTACGAAAGTTTTATGACTTTTTTTCTCTATTAGATTTTTCCTAATTGACTCGAGCATTATTACATCTCCATTTTTGCATATGAAGATAGTGACTTGCTCCAAGTAGTCCCCAGGTAGTAAATGGCTAGAATTTGAACTCTAAAGCCATGCTTTGCTGCCTGTAAGATTTTCTAGAACAAATCTGATTGTAAACCATTTTGTGTTTGTGTTTCATCTGATTCTCAGGGGAAACAGGGGTGCTTTTACCTTGATTTTTCAGATTTTAGAAACATTTCTGGAGGATCAAATTGCCTAGTGAATGTAGAGCTTAATTTAACTAAGTCTTGATTCCAAATACTTTAAATTTGACCTGAAATTTCTTTATCCCTTTTATCTTTTGATATACTCATATGATTATCCTTTATTTTATCTTGTTGGTTACTTAACTTTTCAGTTCATCTCAAGTTGCAATCTGCCTGGGGGCAGAATTTGAAACTTTAAAAACTAAAAGCTTATAAATTTATAAAACATTGATACCTTTTTTACTAAGTAAAAAAAAAAAAAAACAAATAAACAAGGCTGTGAGTAAATTTAATTCTATGGAACACAGGCAAGGGGCTGGAAAACTGAATTAGAAACTTCCTGAAAAGTCAAGTACGATTTTTGTTCTTTTGTTTTTTCCAAAGGAAACTATTTCTACCGTAATTTCTAATGTCAAATATGGCTTCCTCTAACTTTTCTCCTTTTTAAAGGAGAACTGTACTAGCTTCCTTAACAACAAAAAAATCCAGTGAGATATTCACCTGATATAAAAGTACCCACAATTTCTTTTTTTTTTTTGGCCACGCCGCGCGGTATGTGGGATCTTAGTTCCCCAACCAGGGATGGAACCTGTGCCCCCTGCAGGGTAAGCACGAAGCCTTAACCACTGGACCGCCAGGGAAGTCCCCCCCCTACAATTTCTTATACTACCTCTTTTTCATTGTTCTTCCTTGTCTTCAAAAGAACAAGAAGGACAGGATAGGAAAGATAGCATTTAGTTTTTCATGGAGAATAATTATGAAAAGAGATTAACCCCGGAAATCATGCCTTTCTGTGGTAGCCCTTAATGTTTAAGGACCAGGAAATAAAATATCCCACTATTACACAAACAGAACCAACTTATATAAATAATGAAATCACTCACGCTGTGAGGCCTCGAGTATACTCCATTCTCTGTTGTTTGATTTGCATAAGCTAAGATTATACGTTCGTACGTCTTGAGAATGAATGATGGATAAATTTGAACCACCAGAAGGATTTTTCATCATAGCTGAAGCCATTTTATAATGTAGAAATTCCTTTTTCCTATTTTAAGTAACGAAAGTCCATTCTTAAGAATATGTTGTCCAACAACTAAAACACTCTCAGGATCCGTTACTTGCCTGTGATTTATAGTGACTCCGCCTTCCGTTATCATCCGATACCCTCGAGGAACGTCTGAAACGGCGTTTGCTTTGCAGCATGTATTATCCAGGACGCTTGTTCCAGGGTTCACCTGGTATAAAAACTCGGCCAAACTCAGACCACCGGGGTCTTCAGCCGAGTCTGCACGCTGGGCCCGTTCAGCAGCGTGCCCGCGCGGAAGTGGCCGCCCGCTGCCGCTAGGAAGTCCCCCAGGTGCTGCTTCTGATACCACGCCGAGCTGTCCAGCACCGCGCAGCTGCCCCGCGTCCGCCCGTTACTGAGCAGCTGCTGGTGATCAGCAGCCTAGAGCCCCCGGCGCACGGCGCGCACGTTGCTTTGCACGGGCTTTGCGTCCAGGGCCTTGTGCGCCCAGGTACCGCCGCTCCGGTCTCCTAGGCGCCCGGTGGCACCTCACACCGACGCGCTCGCCTTGTGGCCCAATCGGTGGAAGTGAAACAGGCCCAACAGTGCCAGCAGATGCCCCACAGGAAGCGAGTCATTGGGTCGAAGGTGCAGTAGATGGTCTGGGGAAAGTTGCCCGCCATACCACCGTCCAAGAGCTCTGGGAGCCCTGTCTTCGTACCCCTCTCGGGGAAGAACTCCTTGAACAGACCCGGAGCCTTCGGCACCTCCAGCAACCCCCGAGCGCCCGAGTTGGCCTCACGCAGTACCAGGGGAAGACTCTTGACCCGCCTGTGGTACCAAACCACCGCCTCGGGAAGTGCACCGCGATTTGGGCGCCGCCATCTTCCTTCCTGGTGACCTATTACAAGAAAGTGAGTATAATTCCCCGTGCTATACAGTAAATCCTTGTTGCTTATCTAGTTTATGTATATTAGTTTGTATCTGTTAATCCCATACCCCTAATTTGTCCCCCACCTTAGTAACCATACATTTGTTTTCTATGTCTGTGAGTCTTTTTCTCTTTTGTATATAAATTCATTTGTATTATTTTTTAGAGTTGACATATAAGTGATATGATGTAGTATTTTTCTTTCTCTGACTTATTTCACTAAGTATATTATCCTCTAGGCCCATCCAGGTTGCTACAAATGGCAACATTTCATTCTTTTTTTAAAAAAAAAATTATTTTTTTATTGGTCTTTTTTTTTAATTGCTGAGTAATATTCCATTGTATAAATACACCAAATCTTTTTAAGCCAGTTGTCTGTTGATGGGCACTTGGATTGCTTCCATGACTTGGCTATTGTAAATAGTGCTGCTGTGAACATTGGGGTGCATTATCTTTTCGAATTACAGCTTTTGTTTTTTTCTGGGTAAATACCCAAGAATGGAATTGCTGGATCATATAATAACTCTATTTTTAGTTTTTTTTTTGTTTTTTTAAAAAATAAATTTATTTATTTATTTATGGCTGTGTTGGGTCTTCGTTTCTGTGCGAGGGCTTTCTCTAGTTGTGGCAAGCAGGGGCCACTCTTCATCGCGGTGCGCGGGCCTCTCACTGTCGCGGCCTCTCTTGTTGCGGAGCACAGGCTCCAGACGCGCAGGCTCAGTAGTTGTGGCTCACGGGCCTAGTTGCTCCACGGCATGTGGGATCTTCCCAGACCAGGTCTTGAACCCGTGTCCCCTGCATTGGCAGGCAGATTCTCAACCACTGCGCCACCAGGGAAGCCCCTATTTTTAGTTTTTAAAGGAGTCGCCCTACTGTTCTCCATAGTGGCTGCACCAATTTACATTCCCGCAACCAGTGTAGGAGGGTTCCCTTTTCTGCACACCCTCTTCAGCATTTATTATTTGTAGACTTTTTGATGATAACCATTTTGACTGGTGTGAGGTGGTAGCTCATCGTGGTTTCGATTTGCATTTCTCTAATAGGTAGTGATGTTGAGCATTTTTTTATATGCCTGTTGGCCATCTGTATGTTGTCTTTGGAGAAATGTCTATTTAGGTCTTCTGCTTTATTGTGTTGAGATATGTTCCCTCTACAACCACTTTGGTGAGAGTTTTTTTTTTTTTATCATGAATGGATGTTGAATTATCATCATACATATATAAGATCCAGAAATGTTTGAGGTTATGTGTGGCAGAATAAAAACATCAACAACATGATGTTGATAACAATCTTAATCATGAGCAAAATAGACCAAATTGTGACTTCTTTTGCTAATATTTGCATTTTCTTTACATTTCCCAGCTCTCAAAAGCGTATGGCCCTGTGTTCACTGGGTATTTTGGCTTGAAGCCCACCATTGTGTTGCATGGTTATGAAGCAGTGAAAGAAGCCCTGATTGATCTGTGAGAAGAGTTTCCTGGAAGAGGCAGTCTCCCTGTGTCTCAAAGAGTTAATAAAGGACATGGTAGGTGTGCATGTGCACATGTTCAGCATTGGTAGTGAGGGTGGGGAGGATGGAAAAGAGGAATTTGAAGAGCCCCCCAGCAGAGCTGGGTCCACCTGCCAGGCTGCCAAGTGTCAGCTCACTCCGCCTTCCCTAGGGCCTCCCTCCTAGTTTCTGTTTCTCCTCCTGGTAGGAATCCTCTTTAGCAATGGAAAGAGATGGAAGGAGATCTGGCGCATCTCCCTCATGACACTGTGGCATTTCGGGGTGGGGAAGAGGAGCATTGAGGACCGAGTTCAAGAGGAAGCCCACTGCCTTGTGGAGGAGTTGAGAAAAACCAGTGGTGGGTGATGCTATGCTCTGTAACTCTCATCTGAACAGACTGCTCTCTTCTCCAGTGACATCCTAGGAAGCATTTCAGGGACAGCCACATCTTTCGTATGGGTCATGGTTGTGAGCCCTCCTGTGGAGCGGGGAGAGAGAGGAGAGCGCCAAGAGGGCTTTTGTGTATCTATGCTTGTTGTGTGTGTACGCCCGTGATGGTGCATATAGTGTGGATTAAAGGTCATTTAATCCTATCCTGTCCTGAACTTTTTGTTTTCAAATCATTAGGTCATGAAGGTAGAAGGTTTTGAGTCTCGTTTTTTTCTAGCATTAGAGAACAATGTTTTTTTCCCATAGTGTAAATGTGGGTTATATATTCCAGAACATTTCATCAAGTGGACATGGTGGGAATGACCTCGTCACACCCTTATGGAGCGTGAAACAAATGACATGTGTTTTCACTTGATTGGCCTATATTTGTATGGTCGCCTCACTCACATGTCTTAGGGTTTCTTCTGAGACCCATTGCCTACTGTTCTGGCCAGTAATGATAATTGTCTATGATTTTAGTTGCTTAGGCATCCCTTAGTGCAGACCTCATCAATTGTGATTTCCTTGTAAATAACTGTTTTAAAATGATCAGCTTCAGTTATTTAATGTTGCTCCCTACTTACACTGTTGTTTTATATATTTTAAGAAATAGATGCTGTGACTTAATCCTGAACATTACACAAATACCAGGTTATAAAATGATTTATTTAAACAGATTTCAACTATTAATAACTCATTACCCTGCCTTCCCTATTAGTTTCTTCTGTTTTCAGCTTTCTTTATATTTCCCTCCCCCATTATTGATATAATAATCATGTTTTCTGTTTTCTCTACTTTATGATACTTTGACATTTTGGGGGCCTTGCAGACCCAGGGAGCAACTGCCTCTCCCAGGGTTAGCTAATTCTGAGATAGAGCATCACATCTTGTGTGTGAGCACTCCTATGATTTTCAAACCAGCCTATCCAAAGCCGATACCCCCAGGAAACCTCCTTTATGAAACCCTCACACACCAAGCCAATATTCTTCCTGCCCTAAATCAACCCAGGGCCAGTTACAGGACAGCTAGGGACCACCCCTAGGGCCTAGAGCCCTCTGCAATTACCCAAACTATCCAGTCTTAAACTTAGTCAGCATACCTACCCAGCCTTGCTCATTTCTTCCATGAAAACCCCAGTAAAGGCTTTGGCCCATGCTCTCTCCTTGTTCCTTCTGCCTCCTGACTGACCTTGGTGCTTCCCCATGTGCCCCCTCCTCTTGGGAAGTATGAGTAATAAACTATCTTATCATCTCCTGATCTGTTGTTGGCCTTACCATATGAATAAAAATAAAACCCAAGTACATTTTAAAACAATTGGATGGTAATTGGTAATTTTTTACCAATTTTGGTACTTTGGTAATATTTTACCCCTTACTGTCAGCTGTACTGACCTATGAAGTGCTTGTTAGGATGGATCTTATTTTCAGTCTGAATTCCAAATTACCCTGCTTTGTAAGTCTCTCTCTCAAGTGAAAGGAAAGATTAAAAATCAGATTTTAGCTGTCACACACACAGAAATCTTAAGACCTTCTCAAATTATCCCCTACCTTCTAAAGTAAAAGTTTTTCTGCAAGCTTAGTGTCTTGGCATGGTTCAGCTGAAAAGGAGCCTGGCATAGGAGCACTTAACTAAATAGGTTCCTATTACTTAATTCCCTATCGTTTCATCACAACACTTTGATTCAAGTCACCCTTAATTACATGTATGATATGATTTGGGTTTTTTGCATATAAAGTTTATCGATCATCCGATTATAGCAATTTCATGTAAATATTGACCACTAAAAAAGAAAACTACTTTTCCTCTGCCTTAATTTATTTGTCTGGACTTCATCTAAATTCAAATTAAAAAATTTGTAACAGCATATGATATTCCGTTGATGGCTATATGTAGCAATATCCCAGAATTCCACAAGAGGGCCTGTTCTGTCCAAATAAATTAAATGTGAGGCCTGATTGGTGATGAGGGACACTATTTCTTAGAGCAAGATGTTCCTACCCACACCTCCTCACCTCCTCTCCATACTGCAATAAAGAAACAAAAGGACTCCATTTATCAATTTAATCTTTCTTGTTTGCCCTGTGATTTGTTTGAAATGAAGAATTCTTACCTATTTTTATTTTAGGCAAACAAATCTATCTTACAATTCATGTTCATTTGTGTTAGTTTTCTTCTCGTACAACATGGACAGCTTTTGCTTTTTTTTTCTTTGTTCCATCAAACACCTGAATTTTTCCATAATCTTTCTCTCTTTAGTCTTTTCCTTTCCTAATTCTACAAGTTGTTCCTTCAGCTATTCACTATATATAAAATGTTTCCAGGTTCCTAACTATTGCTTCCTTCCTACGTCAGTGCTTAATTGTCTACAAGTTTACCAGACAGACGTGATTTTGCACTGATAGATAACCTGAATTATTGTCTTAAAAAACTGACCCTTAAATTTTTTTTTGTTCTTTTGCTCTTCAAAATAACCAGCACCTTGATTCAAGGCAGTGATATAAATGGAGTATTTGGAGAACGATTATTAAACAAACTAGGATGGAATGGTCAATTCATGTTTGTTTTTTTTTTAACATCTTTATTGGAGTATAATTGCTCCAATATATTGGAGTATAATTTTAAGTATAATTGCTTACAATGGTGTGTTAGTTTCTGCTTTATAACAAAGTGAATCAGTTATACATATACATATGTCCCCATATCTCTTCCGTCTTGCCTCCACCCTCCCTATCCCACCCCTGTAGGTGGTCACAAAGCACCAAGCTGATCTCCCTGTGCTATGCAGCTGCTTCCCACTAGCTATCTATTTTATGTTTGGTAGTGTATATATGTCCATGCCACTCTCTAACTTTGTCCCAGCTTACCCTTCCCCCTCCCTGTATCCTCAAGTCCATTCTCTAGTAGGTCTGCATCTTTATTCCCGTCTTGCCCCTAGGTTCTTCTGACCATTTTGTTTTTTCTTTTTTTTTTTTAGATTCCATATATATATGTTAGTATACGGTATTTGTTTTTCTCTTTCTGACTTACTTCACTCTGTATGACACTCTCTAGGTCCATCCACCTCATTACAAATAACTCAGTTTCGTTCCTTTTTATGGCTGAATAATATTCCATTGTATATATGTGCCACATCTTCTTTACCCATTCATGTGTTGATGGACACTTGGGTTGCTTCCATGTCCTGGCTATTGTAAGTAGAGCTGCAATGAACATTGTGGTACATGACTCTTTTTGAATTATGGTTTTCTCAGGGTATATGCCCAGTAGTGGGATTGCTGGGTCATATGGTAGTTCTGTTTTTAGTTTTTTAAGGAACCTCCGTACTGTTCTCCATAGTGGCTGTATCAATTTACATTTCCACCAACAGTGCAAAAGGGTTCCCTTTTCTCCACACCCTCTCCAGCATTTATTGTTTGTAGATTTTTTGATGATGGCCATTCGGACCGGTGTGAGATGATATCTCATTGTAGTTTTGATTTGCATTTCTCTAATGATTAATGATGTTGAGCATTCTTTCATGTGTTTGTTGGCAATCTGTATATCTTCTTTGGAGAAATGTCTATTTAGGTCTTCTGCCCATTTTTGGATTGGGCTGTTTGTTTTTTTGATATTGAGCTGCATGAGTTGCTTGTATGTTTTGGAGATTAATCCTTTGTCAGTTGCTTCATTTGCAAATATTTTCTCCCATTCTGAGGGTTGTCTTTTCGTCTTGTTTATGGTTTCCTTTGCTGTGCAAAAGCTTTTAAGTTTCATTAGGTCCCATTTGTTTATTTTTGTTTTTATTTCCATTTCTCTAGGAGGTGGGTCAAAAAGGATCTTGCTATGATTTATATCATAGGGTGTTCTTCCTATGTTTTCCTCTAAGAGTTTGATGGCGTCTGGCCTTACATTTAGGTCTTTAATCCATTTTGTCAATTCATGTTTAAGGGAACAGTGATGTGTTGATTTTAAGCATGCTTAAATTTTTGCTGATAAGGGAATTTCTAGGTAGATATTGCTTCAGAGATTCTCAAATTATCTGTTATCCACAACAAAGTTTTATATTTATATTTTAATAGTGTTTTATAAATCTTTTCAATTCTTTAGGGTCACCCTGTGATCCCACTTTCATCCTGGGCTGTGCTCCCTGCAATGTGATCTGCTCCATTATTTTCCAGAATCGTTTTGATTATACAGATCAGAATTTTGTTAACTTGCTGGAAAACTTTAATGAAAACCTCAGGATTTATGAGCTCCCCATGGATCCGGGGGAGGTCAGGATCCTCTCTTCCTGAGAAATTGTTTATGCTCTTTTCTCTGACAAGTCCAAAATTCTATATGGACCAAGCCGTGAAGTGAATGTTTGAAAACTGGACATTTTGGATATTACAACGTGATAACCCTGGGAATCAGATTCTCCCCTCTCTTTGTTTTGTTTTTTTTTTGCTTGCTCCAGTTTTTTTTTTTTTTCTTAATTCCCTGCCCAGGGATCAAACCCCTGCCCCCTGCAGTGGAAGCATGGAGTCTTAACCACTGGACCGCCAGGGAAGTCCCTATAGTTTTTTTGTTTGTTTGTTTCTTTTTTTTTTTGCCTTCTACAAGCTGTAGCTATTTGTTTATTTAGTGACTTTTCTAAACTATTTTCGCAAAGTCTCTTTTTTTTTTTTGGCCTTGTGTGGTCACTGGAATCTCTGTTCCTTTAGCTTACGTTCAGCTAGTGTTTGGAGAGAGATGTCTTTTTTTTTAGGAGTGATAGATCTTTCTTTTGCTTTTCTTTTTTTTTTCATTCTTTTAAATTGAATGAAACAGTCTTTAAATTCTGTATTGCTTTACAGTTTTCAAAAGTTTCACACACATGATTTCATATAATCCCGTAATAACCCTTTTTCCCTCAGTACCCCTATACTGCCCCTCCGTCCTTCCCTCTCCCTTCTGATAACCACTAGTTTGTTCTCTATCTGGAGTCTATGGATATCGATATCCGTGAATGTGAGGAGCCAAAAAAAAAAAAAGATGAAGAGAAAGAGATGGAGAGAGAGAGAGAGAAAGGAAGGGGGGAGGGAGGGAGGGAGGAAGGAAATAACTCTTCTAGATTTGCTCTGTGCATGTGTGTAGCTTTCTAAATTTCTCAGTATACAGCGGTGCTTTTGAATGTCCTAATTCCCCAAAGGCACTCCCTCCCCAGCTTTTCTTCCTGGAGTTTGGTGCTCTGTTGTATGCCTTAACTGTAATCTTTTGCCCCAGGTGGCTGTGGGCTGTTCATTAATCTTGCAAGGTTTTTGAGACATCCCTGTTGCGTTTCCACTCTAGGTTAGATGAAACAAAAATAAGTGCCTGTGTCAGTCTGTCAGGTGGCCCCAGACAGGTTAGAACACAGAAACACGGTCTTTGTGAGTGAGGTCTGCTCTGGTTCCTCTGGAACCAGGAACCAGGCTCCCACACCACAAGCTGCCTTTGTTAAGACCACTGCCAAGCCGAGGACGGAAGTGGGACAAGGGCAAAAAAAAAAAAAAAAAAAAAAAAGGGAAAAGAAAAAACAAGCCACAGATCTTTCCTGCCATTTTTTAAGTTGATTCTGACCGTTTCTGCTTGATTTTCTGACATTTTTGTAGAGGGATAGGCCTTTAGAACTGTCTACTGCATCATTTTTGCTGATGTTATTCTGTAAGTGAATGTTTGAACACAGCAGTCCTGCCTTATTGTCATAGAGTGAACATCTGGGAAAGGTGGCTGAGCCTTTATTTTACAAAGAAAAGAAATGCCTGAGTATAAAGCTGGAATTCAAGCCTGTTGGCTTCCTGGCCAGTGGTATTTCCACTACCCCCAAAGCCCAGTTTCCATAAACTACTTTGGTGACTGCCCAAAAGGATGGCCATAACACTCAATGGACATCCAGGTCCTTGCTGAAAGGTTTCCATTACCCACAAGGCTTATCCTCAAATATGTAGTGATTTCTTTATCATGTTACTTAGCAGAAATATCCTAATTTAGGAAGGAAGAGAATATCTCTTTCAAGGAGGGACAATGTTTATGAACAGAGAACACAGACTAGGGCAGGGGTGTTTGATGCTTCAGTTGGGATCCTAGCTGACAGCGTAATTGGGCTTGGGATGACAAAATGATTGGTTCTATGGTGTATGAATCATAAACAAACACCACAGTTTTGCCCTGTGGTGAGCTGATATGTCCTGTACTCTGCCTAAATAAAATCACATGATCTTAGAAAAGTCACTTACCTGCTCTGGTGCACAGCTACTTTATCCCTAAAATGCTGAGGTGGGTTTCATGCCGTTTTTGCACCCCTCTGAGTTATAATATAGTGATTCTACTTCTGAGGCTGCTTGATAGTAGTAGAAATAGCAGGGAATGGCTTTGTGATCAATATCAGGTCACTCAAAATTCCTTAACCTCTGCCCTCATCTACAAAATGTGAATCATAGTAATTCATCTTATTCTGTGTTTCAAGGTTGTAAGGAAGAAGTAATTTAAAAAATGAGAGAATTGACATAAATATGCTTTAATACCATAAGGTTGATGTATGAGTATAGGAAATTGCTATAAACTTTCATCATCTGGTCAGAGTTTTCTCCCTTAAATATCTCTAGCAGCATGAAGAATTATTTTAATGTACACTATAAAATGCTCCCCCTGAAGAAAGAGACCATTTTTTATTCACTTCAGTTTTTAACCAAGGCTTGGCATATGGTAGATATGTCTTCAATAAATTTGGACAGATGTGGAGTGGGAGTTTGCTGTCTGTCAAGTAACTGTAAACGTGAATGTTGGCAGGAAAAGTTGTGATTTGATCAGGTAGATGTATGAGCCAGAACAAGAGTAGAATGCAAATAATTACTGGGGAAGATTATTCTGGGAGTTCTGTAGAATGATCTGTATGATGAGAATGGAATTCAAGGACCAGCTGTGAGATTTTTAATTTCTTTGGACTTTGGCTTGATGAAAGTCTGGACCATGGAAATGCAGAAGATTCTGAAATAAAATCAATCTGTCCATCTTGTCATAGTATCAGAGATCTATAAGGATTGGTGTTAGTTAGAGGAGAGGATGAGAGTCAAATTGTAGGGACTATATGGGAAATTTCAGTAATAAGACCAAATTCCCTATTTGAGAAGTTCAACCCAGGAGGGAAAAATTCAGATAGTAAATCTGAATAGTGAATTTGAATAGTGGTAGGGTCAAGTTGGAAACTGTGACAAAAGTAATATAGATGCCATAAAAAAACATTTATGTAGGGGCGGAGTTGTTCTTGAACTGGGGAAAGGCAGAATCTAGAACACACTGTAAAAAGCTAAATCTAGAGAAGGAAATTTCTTCATTTGAGGCCACCATTATTTTTTTTTATAAATTTATTTATTTTATTTTATTTATTTATTTTTGGCGGCATTGGGTCTTCATTGCTGCATGTGGGCTTTCTCTAGTTGTGGCGAGCAGGGGCTACTCTTCGTTGTGGTGTGCGGGCTTCTCATTGCGGCGGCTTCTCTTGTTGCGGAGCACAGGCTCTAGGCGCACGGGCTTCAGGGGTTGTGGCACGTGGGCTCAGTGGTTGTGGCTCATGGGCTCTAGAGCATAGGCTCAGTAGTTTGGCGCACAGGCTTAGTTGCTCCGTGGCATGTGGGATCTTCTCGGACCAGGGCTCTAACCCGTGCCCCTTGCCTTGGCAGGCGGATTCTTAACCACTGGGCCACCAGGGAAGTCCCTGAGGCCACCATTATTTTATTCAACCACTTTGTAGCACTGGGCAGAAATGAGAAATCAGTTAGTAGGCTAAAATGGCAAGGCACCAAAGATGCTGATGAAGATGACTTTCAAAGAATTGTCCCTGGATTTGAATTGGACTGCTCAAATCGTGTGTTCCAAACAGAGTGAAGTTAAGCAGATGGTGTGGTTTGAAGAAATGGAGGAAGGAAGAAGCGAATTACTTCTGTTCTCTGCCTTCTCTGCTGCTAGGGAAATGATTTTTATCTTTCTGGGGTCCAGTTGATTTGAGAATCTGATTAAAAATATGGACGCCATCCCAGAAAGATGCACCTATATGAGTTCTTGGTATTTTGCACATAATTTGAGGGATTTCCATAATGCTATGAAGCCACGCCACTAATCCTGGGCTAAGGAGGCTCTAAGATGTCTGATATTTCATTTAACAGTGGCTGCTTCCTCAGTGCTATATTTAAAACCCACATTGTTTCTCTGGACTTCACTCTAGTACTTAGAGTCTGACATTATTTTTTGATAGCATCTTTATTGAGTATAATTTGCATACCATACCCTTCACACATTTTAAGTACAATTCAACATTTTCACAGAGTTGTGTAGCTCCCACCACAATCAATTTCTGAACACTTTTATCACCTTGAAAAGAAATCCTATATGCTTTAGGAGTCACCCCCATTCTTCCCCAACCTCCGCAGCTTTAAACATCACTAATCTACTTTCCACCTCTATAGATTTGCTATTCTGGACATTTCATATTAATGGAATTATACAATATGTATAATTCATACAATATGTATGATAACATCTTTTGTGTCTAGCTTCTTTCACTTAACAATGTTTTCAAGGTTCATTGATGATGTATCATATATCATTACTTCACTCCTTTAAATGGTTGAATGATATTTCAGTGTGGATATACATTTTATATACCTGTTTGTTGGTTGATGGACATTTTGGTTGCGTCTGTTTTTTGGTTATTATGAATAATGTTTCTGTGGACATTTGTGTACAGGTTTTTGTGTATACATATGTTTTAATTTCTCTTGGGTATATACCTAGTGGTAGAATTGTTGGGTCTATGATAACTTTATATTTAACCTTTGGAGGAAGTGTGGCAGATCAAAGACTTAATGTAAGAGCTGAAACTATAAAACTCTTAGAAGAAAACTTATACATAAAATTGCACCATTTTATATTCTCATCAGCAGTGTATGAAGGGTACAATTTATTCACACCCTTGATAGTACTTCTAATTATCTGTCCTTTTGATTCTAGCCATCGTAGTAGGTGTGAAGTGGTCTTTCCTTGTGGTTTTGATTTGTATTTCCCTGATGGCTAATGATGTTGAGCATCTTTCATGTGCTTGTTGGCCATTTATATATCTCTTTGGAAAAATGTCTATTTCAATCCTTTGCCCATTTTTGAATTTGGCTTTTTTTTTTTTTTTTTTTAATTTCTAGTATGGCACTTCTGAACATCCTGTATTGCTTGCTTTTTTTTTTTTTTAAAGCAAGGCAATGCTTTTTTTTTTTTTTAATTTATTTTTTATTTATTTATTTTTGGCTGTGTTGGGTCCTCGTTTCTGTGCGAGGGCTTTCTCCAGTTGCGGCAAGCGGGGGCCATTCTTCATCGCGGTGCGCAGGCTTCTCACTATCGTGGCCTCTCTTGTTGCGGAGCACAGGCTCCAGACGCGCAGGCTCAGTAGTTGTGGCACACGGGCCCAGTTGCCCCGCGGCATGTGGGATCTTCCCATACCAGGGCTCGAACCCGTGTCCCCTGCATTGGCAGGCAGATTCTCAACCACTGCACCACCAGGGAAGCCCCCTATTTTTTTTTTAAATTAATTTTTAAATTAATTTTTATTGGAGTATTGAGTAGAGTTCCCTGAGCTATACAGTAGGTTCTCATTAGTTATCTATTTTATACAGAGTATCAATAGTGTGTATATGTCAATCCCAATCTCCCCATTCATCCCACCCCCCTTTCCCCCCTTGGTGTCCATACATTTGTTCTCTACACCTGTGTCTTTATTTCTGCCATGCAAATAAGGTCATCTGTACCATTTTCTAGATTCCATATATATGCGTTAATATACGATATTTGTTTTTCTCTTTCTGACTTACTTCACTATATATGACAGTTTCTAGGTCCATCCACATGTCTACAAATGGCCCAATTTCATTCCTTTTTATGGATGAGTAATATTCCATTGTATATATGTACCACATCTACTTTATCCATTCCTCTGTTGATGGACATTTAGGTTGCTTCCATGTCCTGGCTCTTGGAAATAGTGCTGCAATGAACGTTGGGGTGCATGTGTCTTTTTGAATTATGGTTTTCTCCTGGTATGTGTCCAGGACTGGGATTGCTGGGTCATATGGTAGTTCTATTTTTAGTTTTTTAAGGAACCTCCATACTGTTCTCCATAGTAGCTGTATCCATTTACATTTCCACCAACAGTGCAAGAGGGTTCCCTTTTCTCCACACCCTCTCCAGCATTTATTGTTTGTAGATTTTTTAATGATGGCCATTCTGACGGGTGTGTGGTGATACCTCATTGTACTTTTGATTTGCATTTCTCTAATAGTTAGTGATGTTGAACATCATTTCATGTGTTTGTTGGCCATCTGTATGTCTTCTTTGGAGAAGTGTCTATTTAGGTCTTCCACCCATTTTTGGATTGGGTTGTTTGTTTTTTTGATATTGAGCTGCATGAGCTGTTTGTATGCTTTGGAGATTAATCCTTTGTCAGTTGCTTCATTTGCAAATAGTTTCTCCCATTCTAAGGGTTTTCTTTCATCTTGTTTATGGTTTCCTTTGCTGTGTAAAAGCTTTTAAGTTTAATTAGGTCCTATTTGTTTATTTTTGTTTTTATTTTTAAATTGTTGAGATGTAAGAGTTCTTCAGTGTTAATAGATATAAATGCCTTATCAGATATATGATTTGCAGACATTTTGTCCCATTTTATGGGTTGTCTTTTTACTTTCTTTTTTAAATTATTTTATTTTATTTTATGTATTTTTTTGCCATGCCATGCAGGCATGTAGGATCTTAGTTCCTTGACCAGGGATTGAACCCACGCCCCCTGCATTGGAAGTGGCGAGTCTTAACCACTGGACCACCAGGGAGTCCCTGTCCTTTTACTTTCTTGATAGTGTGTTTTGAAATTCAAAAGTTTTTGATTTCATGAAATCCA
The DNA here is from genome assembly GCF_965194805.1 of Balaenoptera borealis. Taxonomy (NCBI): domain Eukaryota; kingdom Metazoa; phylum Chordata; class Mammalia; order Artiodactyla; family Balaenopteridae; genus Balaenoptera; species Balaenoptera borealis. Next base: position 86,075,639 of record NC_138874.1, read on the forward strand.
ATTTATTAATCTTCTTCTTTGGTTGCCTGTGCTTTTGGTGTCATATCTGAGAAACTATTATCTAATCCAAGGTCACGATGATTCCCTCCAAGTTTTCTTCTAATAGTTTTATAGTTTTAGCTCTTATATTTAGGTCTATGATCCATTTTAAATCAATTTTTGATAATAGTGTGAGATATGGGTCCAACTTCATTTTTTTGCATATGGGTGTCCAGTTTTCCCAGCACCATTTGTTGAAAAGACTATTCTTTTCACATAGAATGATCTCAGCAACTTTGTTGAAAATTAGTTGTAAATGTGAAGGGTTTACTTTTGGACTCTCAATTCTATTCCACTTGTCTATATATGTTGCTCTTTGCCAGTACCACACAATCTTGATTACCATAGCTTTATTGTAATTTTTAATATGGGAAGTGTGAGTCTTCCAATTTTGTTCTTCTTTCTGAGATTGTTCTATCTATTCTTGGTCACTTAAATTTCCACATGAATTTTAGGACAATCTCATCAATTTCTGCAAAGAAGCTAACAGTGATTTTGATATGGATCATGTTGAATCTGTAGGTCAGTTCGGGAGTAATGCCGTCTTAAGAATACTAAGTCTTTCAATAGATGAACATGGGATGTATTTCCATGTATTTAGTTCTTCTTTAATTTCTTTCAGCAAGGTTTTATACAGGCTGACTTACTTTTGATAGGCTATGTGTACATAACCGCTGATGCTTCAAATTCACTTGAACAGATGGAAATAGTAATAATGGTTTATAAGAACTCTGCTCTCCTTCTTGGCCTCGGAGTAATTTTGAGTTGACAAGGTTAGAAAACTGTATGAAGTTGATGTTACCAATGAGGATGACTACTTTTATCTACCAAGTACAACTGTCTATAGGATTAAGTCTATCTCAGTGGTGTTGGATTACATAATATTGGGCATGCCACAGGTCATTTGGGGATTATAAGAGCCTTATTAAATTAGTACTGGTCTGGACGACTGGATAGGAAGAAATTATTTTTTGGTTTGTTAATGACCTCTGTAGTCATTATTTCAGATTGTCCCATTGTTATTTTCAATTTTGAATCACATATGTCCCTCATCTAAACCAACCTTAGTAGTCCTTGTGAAGGGCTTTTACTCTCCCAACTTCTGACTTGTGAGAGCTTTATTCAGTCACTTCCTTACCCTTAGCATCTGCACTTGTTTCCTAGACCAAGTTGCCTATTGCCTCATATCTTGGAATACAGTAGTGGCCAGCCCCATTTTGTCTTTGTGAATCCATTCTCTTTCTCTATAATCTATTCTAGGATGTGCTGCCATGTTAGATTTTGCACATTTTCAACTTCATAATGGGTCTTTAGGCAACACAGAATCCACATAAATTCTTCAATGGGAGAAGAGAATTGCAAACTCTTGATTCTGGCTTATAATGGTTTTTAAAATATAGCTCTAATTTGCTCATTTCTATCAATTAAGATTGTGTTTGCCTACCAATAAAAAAAAAATTAACAAAGGCTTAAAGAAACAGTGGGTTTATTTATCTCACATAGAGAGAGTCTCATGTTGGGCAGTCCAGAGCTAGCCCTGAAGTATCATGGACTCAAGTGCCTTCCATTTTTCTTCAGCATTCTTAAGTATATAGGCTTCATCTTCATGCTCAGATACTCATGTTCCAAGATGACGTCTACACCACCTTCACCTTCATATCTGTGTTTTGAGTATGAAGAAAGAAAGGGCGAAATGGGCATCAGTAGGCCATTGGTAAGAAGTATGTTGCTTGGCCAATGTAGCTGCAAAAGAGGCTTGGAATGAAATTTTTAGGCAAGCAAGGGATAAGGAGTAGGTAAGGAAGATTGTGTCAGCCCAATCCACACACTTTGCCGTACCATACAGTTGTTGTTGTTTTAATACTGCACTCCAGTGTCTAAGTTTGCTTAGCTTTATGACAGTGTGTGTTATTTTGGATTGAGTGTAATTATATATGCTGGCAAACTATCAGATAATTACATGAAATAATTCCTAGGAAAAGCACAATCAACAGATGGAGTTTACTTTTGAAAACTTGATAGCCGCTGTAACTGATTTGTTTGGAGCTGGGACAGAGAAAACGAACACCACACTGAGATATGGGCTCCTCCTCCTGCTAAAATACCAAGAGGTCACAGGTATGAGCAAGATGGTGGGCAGAGTGAATTTCAGGGAAGATATTGGGTCCTCCATCTTATTTCTCTTAGAGAAGCTTTATTTTTGAAATTTCTGTGCCACCAGCTATAAGTTTAAAATTAAAATATTTAAAAAAGGTTAAAAGTGAGACAAATTTGTACAACAGGGGAGAAGGACTGAGAAAAGTGAAGACAGTGTAAGCAGTAGCAAAGGCAGTAAAGCTATGGGTTTCATCAATAAAAAATTCTGGAAACGTGTCTGGACTTCATGGGAAGGGATTTGCAGCAGGCACAGCCAGCATAAATTGGCCTAGGATTGAATATTAGTTTTCTTAAGAAGAGTCCACTTTGCATGGTAGGTATGTTTTTGCAGAAATCTTTCCTTATTCTGAATATGCAGCATTCTAATGCTAGGGTAGGGAAGATGGGAACTATATTTGTTGAAGTATAGCATAAATTCTAGAAATTTGGTAAGAAAGGCTGAGAAAATTTCCACAGTCTGGGAAGTTCTTTACAAGGTTAGATTTAGAAAAAGATGTATGCTATTTAGACAAAAGAAGTGCCTAAAGGAATTTTTTCCCTTTTTGAACAACTTTAATTTTTACCATTTTATTGAGATATAATTAACAAATATAAATTTATATATTTAAGGTGTACAACATGATGATTTCATATTGTGAAATCAAATTGTGAAATGATTTCCACAATCAAGCTAATTAACTACTCTTAGCAAAGTTCAAGTATACAATACAACATTGTTAACTATGGTCACCATGTTGTATTGATACTTTAGATCCCCAGAACTTGTTCAACTTATAACTGAAAGTTTGTACCCTTTGACCAACATCTCCCCATTTCCCCCACCCCAGCCTCTGACAACCACCCCTCCACTCTTTGTTTCTATGAGTTTGACTTTTTTATATTTCACATGTAAGTTAGATCATGCAGTATTTGTCTTTTTGTGTCTGGCTTACTTTTTCTTAGCATAATATCCTCCAGGTTCATTCACGTTGTTGCAAATGGCAGGATTTTCACCTTTATTGGCTGAATAATATTCTGTTGTATACATCATCTTTTCTTTATCTATTTATCCATTGATAGACACTTAGGTTGTTTCCATATCTTGGCTATTGTGAATAATGTTGCAGTGAACATGGGAATGCAGATATCTCTTTGAGATACTGATTTCATTTCCTTTGGATATATACCCAGAAGTGAAATTGCTGGATCATATGGTAGTTCTGTTTTTGACTTTTTGAGGAACTTTTATGCTGTTTTCCATGATGGCTGTACCAGTTTACATTTCCATCAACAGTGTATAAGTGTTTCCTTTTTTCCACATCCTCACTAATACTTGTTATCTCTTGTCTTTTTGGTAATAGCCATACTAACAGGTGTATGGTGATATCTCATTTCCCTGATGTTGAGTACCTTTTCGTATACCTGTTGGCCATTTGTACATCTTCTTTGGAAAAATGTTTATTCAGGTCTTTTGCCCATTTTAATTGGGTTATTATTACTGTTATTATTATTAGCTATTGAGTTGTTTGAGTTCCTTATATAATTTGGATATTACCACCTTGTCAGATACGTGGTTCACAAATATTTTCTCCTATTCTGTAGGTTGCCTTTTCATTTTGTTGATTGTTCCTTTTCCTGTGTAGAAGCTTTTTTATACTGATGTAGTCTTACTTGTTTATTTTTGCTTTTATTGCCTGTGTGTTTGGTGTCATCAAAAATTATTGCCAAGACCATGTCAAGGAACTTTTCCCCTATGCTTTTTACGAGGAGTTTTATGATTTGAGGTCTTACATTTAAGTCTTTAATCCATTTTGAATTAATTTTTATGAATGGTGTAAGATAAGGATCAAATTATATTCTTTTGTATGTGAATATCCAGTTTTCCCAGCACCATTTATTGAAGAGACTATCATTTTCCCACTGTGTATTCTTGGCCCCCTTGTCAAAGAGATTTGACTGTAGATAGATGGATTTACAGATCTTTCTCAACTTACAATGGGGTTACCTCCCAGTGAACCCATTTTAAGTTGAAAATGTTATATGTCAAAAATGTGCTTAATACATCTAACCTACTAAATAGCATAGTTTAGTGTAGCCTACCTTAAACATGCTCAGAACACATACATTAGTTTATAGTTGGGCAAAATCACCTGCCACAAAGTTTATTTTATTATAAACATTGAATATCTCATGTAATTTATTGAATACTGTACTGAAAGTGAGAAAGAGAATAGTTGTATGGGTACAGAATGTGGTTGTAAATGTATTGGTTGTTTATCCTCATGATTGCATGGCTGACTGGGAGCTGTGGCTTGTTGCTGCCACCCAGCATTATGAGAGAGTATCATACTGCATATTGATAGTCTAAGAAAGGACCAAAATTCAAAATTCCAAGTACAGTTTCTACTCAATGCATATAGCTTTTCTACCATTGTAAAGTGGAAAAAACCATAAATGGTACTGTCATAAGTTGGGGACCATCTGTATTTCTGCTGTATTCATTATGTTCCATTGATCTATGTGTCTGTTTTTATGCCAGTATTCTACTGTTTTTATTACTGTATCTTTGTAATATAGTTTAAAATCAGAAAGTGTGGTGCCTCCAGCTTTGTTTTTCTTTCTCAAGATTGTTTGGTTTGTTTAAGGTTTTTTTGTGGTTCCATATGAATTTTAAGATTTCTTTTTCTATTTCGGTGAAAATGTCATCAGAATTTTGATAAGGATTACATTGAATCAGTAGATTGCTTTAGGTAATGTGGACATTTAGAGAATATTCATTCTTCTAATCCATGACTGCAGGATATCTTTTTATTTGTGTTCTCTTCAATTCTTTTTAATCAGTGTTTTATAGTTTCTGAGGTACAGACCTTTCACCTCTTTGGTCAAATTTATTACTAAGTGTTCTATTCTTTTTGATGGCTTTGTAAGTGGATTATTTTTATCATTTCTCTCTCAGATAGTTCACTGTTAGCATATAGAAACATAACTGATTTCTATACACTGATTTGTATCTTGCTATTTTACTGAATTTGTTTATTAGTTCTAACAGTTTTTGGTGTAGTCTTTAGGATTTTCTATATATAAGATCCTATCATTGTAAATAAAGACAATTTAACTTCTTCCTTTACAGAATGGATGCCTTTATTTTTCTTGTCTAATTGCTTTGACTAGGACTTCTAGTACTATGTTAAATAAAAGTGGGGAGAATAGGCATCCTTGTCTGGTTCCTGATCTTAGAAGAATAGTTTATAGTAATATTAATCAAAGAATTATATTTGCTTAATTGGAATAATATCAGAAAACACCTTTTGATAAAAATCCATCAATGTTGGTATAATTGGGTTAAAATATTCCTTAATAAACTGAGAGTTAAAAGGTTCTGGCTCAGAAGAGCAGGAACAAAATGGTGGGGTCATAATTTCATGTACTGTTTGTTTCCCACTCACACTGGATTAAAAACATCATGCTGTACATTTCATTTGGTCTCCAATATTCATTAAAAATTATAAATGGTTTTAAGTAAATACAATTATACAGCTAACATATTTTACCTCTTAAAAACAAAAAGAATAGCTTATAGTATTTACCTTTTTTTTGGTTAACCATCCACTCTTCCCTTTACTTATTTATTTATTTTAAAATTAAATGCTTTATTGATGTAACATTGGTTTATAACATTATATATGTTCCATGTGTACAACATCACATTTTGTATACACCACAGTGTGCTCACCACCAAAAGTTTAGTTTCCATCCGTTCACCATACAGTTGACCCCCTTTACCCATCTTGCCCTCCCTCCACTCTGCTTCCCTTCTGGTAAGCACTACTCTGTTCTGTGTATCTATGTTTTTGTTTTTGGTTTGTTTGTTTGTTTGTATATTCCACATGTGAATGGAACCATACAGTATTTGTCTTTCTCTGACTGGCTCATTTCACTTAGCGTAATACCCTCAAGGTCTACCCATGTTGCAAATGGCAAGATTTCTTTCTTTCTTTCCTTCCTTTCTCCCTCCCTCCCTCCCTCCTTCCCTCCTTCCTTCCTTCTTTCCTTCCTTCCTTCCTTCCTTCCTTCCTTCCTTTCTTTCTTTCTTTCTCTCTCTCTCTCTTTCTTTCACTGAGTAGTATTGCATTGTATATATACCATGTCATCTTTAACCATTCATCTGTTTATGGCTACATAGGTTGTTTCCATATCTTGGCTATTTTAATGCTGCAGTGAACATAGGGGTGCATATATCTTTTTAAATTAGTGTTTTCATACTTTTTGTATAAATACCCAGAAATGAAATAGCTGGATCCTGTAGTAGTTCTATTCTTAATTTCATTAGAAATCTCCATACTTTTCCACAGTGGCTGAACCAGTTTACATTTCCACCAACAGCATATGGGGATTTCTTTGTCATTGACTTTTGGCAGTTTTAATATAATGTGTCTTGGAGAAGGTCTTTTTGCATTGAGGTAATTAGGTGTTCTCTTAGCTTCATGCACTTGTATATCCAGTTCCTTTCCCAGGTTTAGGAAGTTCTCAGTTATTATTTCTTTAAATGAACTCTCTGTTCCCTTCTCCCTCTCTTCTCCTTGTGGGATACCCATCATCCTTATGTTGTCCTTCCTAATGGATTCCAATAGTTCTTTTAGAATTTCTTCAATTTTTTTTAACACCTTATTTCTCTCTCCTCTTCAACCAGAATCATGTCTAGATTTCTATCTTCGGGCTCCCTAATTCTCTCTTCCATGGGGTGCCCTATTTCCAGTGCTTTGTAACAGCAGTCCCCAACCTTTTTGGCATTAGGGACAGGTTTCGTGGAAGACAGTTTTTCCACGAATGGGGGCGGTGGGTGATGGTTCAGGCAGTAATGTGAGTGATGGGGAGCGATTGGGATTGGCAGATGAAACTTTGCTCACTGGCCCACCACTCACTTCCTGTTGTGCGGCCCGATTCCTAACAGGTGGCCCAGGGGTTGGGGACGCCTGCTTTATAATGTGTTCTTCATCTCATTTATTGCATGCTTTAGCTCCAGATTTTTTTTTTTTTAATGTTTCAGTCTCTTTGGTAAGGTATTCTTTCTATTCATTAATTTCATTCCTTAGCTCATTGAACTGCCTGTCTGAGTTTTGCTCTATCATGTTGAGTTTGAGTTTCTTCACGACAGCTCTCTTGAGTTGTCTATCAATTAGATCTCAATATTCTGTGATTTTCAGTTTGGCTTCTGGAGAATTTTTATGCCATTGTTACGATGGTGCTTGATGAGTTGTTCTTCTACTGGTGCATTTGAAGTAGCAAACACCTTTCTTCATTAGGTAAAGGTGTTTTGTCTTTCTTTTAAACTTGTTTCTAACAGTTCAACAGGTTTGTAATTGGAGGCCTTTTTGTTTGTTTGTTTTCAGTAGATGACACTATAGCACAAGTTTTTGGTTTCTCTTACTTCAGCTGCCTCTGGCTATATTTGAGAATTGGCACTTTCCACCCCACTGCCTTTGCCAGAGGTGTTGTTCGGTGCGCTCATTGTCACTACTTATGCCTCATTGTCACTGGTGCTTTGCTGTTGCTGGTGTCACTGCTATTGCTGGCATTGCCACCTGGGGCAACAGAACGGCAGGCACCTTGTCCAGGGTCGTCTGGGCTGTGGGCTTCACTGCCGAGGGGGGAGGGTGGGAGTTGGAGGGCAGTTGGAGCTATGGTCACCTCTGCTGCATTAGGGGTTTTCAGGTTCACGGGTGCTGCTGCTGTGGGCGGGAGGGTGGGGGTCCAGAGTTGCAGGTGCTTCCACAGCTGAAGGGACAGAGTCACAGGTCCTGCTGCCACTTCTCAGTTCCCTGTGGCTGTGGGTGCTGTTGTGACTGGGAGGTCAGAATTGTGTGCAATGCCCCCCCTGCTACTCCTGGATTCTCTGGGGCTGTGGGCTTAGATGCCATGGCTGGGTGCCAGGATATCAGGCATTGCCTCACCTGTTGCCTCCATTCTGCCTCCTCTAGATGTTCCAATCCACCCACCTTTAAGTGTAGAGATGTGTGGAATTCTCTGGCATCCTTGTGTGTTGGGCAGAGTTCCCTTTGTTCAGTTATGGACGTTTAACTGGTTGTAGATTGAAGGTGGGGACAAAGGGAGTGTCTCACACTGCTGTAATGCTGATGTCACTCCCCTCACCGTTGAGTATGTTAGCCCTGGGCTTGTCATATATGTTGAGATACATTCCTTTATTTTGTTGAGATACATTCCTTCTATACATAATTTGTTGGGAGGAGTTTTTATCATGAAAGGTTGTTAAATTTTGTCCACTGTTTTTTCTGCATCTATTGAGATGACAGTATGATTTTTATCCTTTATTCTGTTAATGTGGTGCATCATATTTATTGTTTTGCATATTTTGAACCACCCGTATATCTCAAGGATAAATCCTGCTTAATCATGGTGTGTGATCCTTCTAATGTGCTCTTGTATTCAGTTTGCTAGCATTTTGTTGAGAATTTTTGCATCTATGTTCATCAGGAATATTGGCCTGTAATTTTCTTTTTTTGTACATATGTCACACTTCAAAAGGAATTTTATTATTCCAGAAGTCTGAGTCCAGAAAAATGGTGTTTGCCATAAGAATTTCTTTTCAGGTCAATAGTTTTAACTTTTATGAACAATTTTTTTTTAAATTAAAAAAATTATCTTTAAGCAAATTATGTTTTTCTGGGTCAGAACCCCATTGAAATGATGATAAATTAATTACAAATGAGAATTATTCCTGAAGAGTCAGGCGATCTCATGTAGGAAAATGGAGGTTTTTTCAGAGAGGGTGCTGGGCACAAGGTTTAGAAAACATCTATTTCAAAATGGACTCGGTGGATAAAGCAGATGGGAGAGGAGACACCAAGAACAAAAGAGAAATGATAAATTGAGGCTTCCCAGTAATTAGAAAATTAATTACTAAGAGTTTGAAACATCTGCCTGAGCATTTGCAATAATTCTAAATTGGCATCTAAAAATTAGGAATTGAAATATGTGTTAAAAGACCAAGAATGTACAAAAGAGTCAACATAATCATAGTTGTCTTACTTGTACAGTATTTACATAGTCATAATGATATAAACAATGAATAGTGATATAATAAAAAATTGTGATATAAATATATTGGGGAAAATTGAGTGAGGGGAAGTTTTTTTTGTGTGTGTGTATGTGTATGTATCTGTTTGTGGGTACTTATTTTGTATGGGGTGGTGGTTGAGATGTAAGCCCTTATTCACTTACCAGAAAGTTGGGCAGAGTTCCCTTTGTTGAGTTATGGACATGTAACTGGTTGTAGATTGAAGGTAGGGACAAAGGGAGTTTCTCACACTGCTGTAATGCTGATGTCACTCCCCTCACCGTTGAGTATGTTAGCCCTCACCGTTGAGTATGTTAGCCATTGTCTAAAAATGGATAAATCAGGAAATAAAAGTAGTAATTTTAAAAATAAATGTATTTTATTTATTTATTTATTTATTTTTGGCTGCATTGAGTTTTCATTGCTGTGTGCAGGCTTTCTCTAGTTGTGGCGAGTGGGGGCTACTCTTCGTTGCGGTGCGAGGGCTTCTCATTGTGGTGGCTTCTCTTGTTGCAGAGCATGGGCTCTAGGCATGTGGGCTCAGTAGTTGTGGCTTGCAGGCTCTAGAGCGCAGGCTCAGTAGTTGTGGCACGCGGGCTTAGTTGTTCTGCAGCATGTGGCATCTTCCCAGACCAGGGCTCGAACCCATGTCCCCTGCATTGGCAGGCGGATTCTTTAAGCACTGCACCACCAGGGAAGCCCTAGTAATTATTTAGAAATATGAAATTTAAATTTCAGAAGAAACTGCTAGAATGTTTCAAAGTGGCCACCTTTGGGGAGTATGAGGATTAAAGAAGATAGCATTGAAAGTTGCAAATAAATACACACACAACACATGTACAGTCACACAAACCATACATACATATACATCAGTTACAGAATTTGATTTTTAAAATGAAATTAATACTTGATTCCTGTTTTTTCTTTCTGCGAGGACAGTAATTTCTTGAGTTAATAATGTAATATTTATATTTGAAGCATTTCATAATTTCTATTTGTATTAATGATCCTGTATGCTAATATATAGGTGTGCACAGATTTATCTCAGAGCCTAGCTTGTATGAAAGTCATTTGTACCTATATTATGGCAACTCACTCTGTATGTCTAGGTGTCCTTCTGGGCATATAATTGATGTTTATAATGATGTTGGAACACTTTCACAGAGCTTTATGTAACTCTGAATTGGTATGCAAATGTGGTATGTATTTTCCTGTTTTTCCATCAGTCTCACTTGTGTCTTATCAGCTAAAGTCCAGAAAGAGATTGACTGTGTGATTGGCAGACACCAGAGTCCCTGCATGCAGGACAGGAGCCACATGCCCTACATGGATGCTGTGGTGCATGAGATCCAGAGATACAGTGACCTTATCCCCACCAACCTGCCCCATGCAGTGACCCGTGACGTTAAATTCAGAAACTATTTCCTCCCCAGGGTAAGATTTGTTTCTCCTGCTGTGACCTCAATGCTCTTGAAGTTCCCATATTCACAGTGTGGTTGCAATCCTTAAGATGAGAGAATTGCAAAAGTCATGCGTGGGGTAGCCTGATGGGTTTTGTGTTGTTTCCAATTTGTGGCTATAAATCTTTATGACAGATCTTGATTATCTGGCTAAGTCTCCCAAATTTGTTCTGCTTCTTTAATATTGTTTCGGCTACTCTTAGCAGTTTACATTTCCAGATAAATTTTAGTATCCATTTGTCAATTACCCAAAACACTCAGCTATGATTTTTATCAGGTTGATATTAAATCAGTTTGGAAAGAATTGACATCTTGACATGTTGAATCTTTCAATTCACAGATACAATTGATTTGGGCTTTCTTTAATTTTTCAGTGCTGTTTTGTTTTCAGTACAGTGGCTTGCACATCTGTTATGTTTTTCTCAGATAAATAATATTTCTGATGTTATTATACATTGTATAATTTTATTTTGTTTTTGTTTTTTATTTTTTGGTCATGCCACGGTGCATGTGGGATCTTAGTTCCCAGACCAGGGATCAAACCCGCGCCCCTTGCATTGGAAGTGCGGAGTCTCAACCCCTGGACCACCAAGGAAGTCCCTACATTGTATAATTTTAAAAAATGCCTTTTCCACTTTTTTGCTATATGGAAATATATTTGATTTTATTTTGATGACCTTATATCTAGCAACCTTTCCAAATTCATTTATCATTGCTAATAATTTGTGGATTGATTTGTAATTTTTGTATACACAATTTTGCCACCTGGTTTAATATTTGTTTTATTCTTTATCTTCCAATTCTCATGACTTTAATTTTCTTTATTGCATTATCACACTGGCAGGATTTCCAGGATAGTGTTGAACAGAAGTGGTGATAGTGGCCATTGTTTAATTTATGATATCCAGGAAGAGGTGAGGGCTTAATATCTCATCATTGAGAATGATATTTTATGTATATTTTTGTAAATATTAAAAAAAGCAGATCAGGGAAATATTCCTAATCTTATTTTTGTATGATATTTTGGGATGAACTTTATTTTTTAAGAGCAGTTTTGGGTTCACAGAAATATTAAGCTGAAGATACAGAGATTTCCTATATACTCCCTGCCTCGACACATGCATAGATAGCCTCACCCATTGTCAATATCCTCTACCAGAGTGGTGCATTTTTTACCGTTGATGAGCCTGTATTGGCACATCATTAGCATCCAAAGTTCATCATTTTCATTAGGGTTCACTCTTGATGTTGTACATTCTATGAGTTTGGGCAAGTGTATAATGACATGTATCCATCATTGTGGTATCATATAGAGTAGTTTCACTGCTCTAGAAATCCTCTGTGTTCTGTATCTTCATCCCTCTCTCCCCCAAACCCCCGGCAACCACTTTATACCCATTGATTAGAAACTCCCCATTTTCCCGTCCCCTGCTCTTCGCAATCTGTATAATTTTTTCATAAACGTGTGTACAAAATTTGACCAAATGTATTCTCTGCATTTGTTTATATGGCATATATTTTATTCTCTCTGTCTCTCTGTCGGGGTCTGTGTCTGTCTCTCATATATAAAAAGCTCAATTTGGTTTGCTACATTTTATTGAGAACATTTGTATTTATATTCACAAGAGACTGGTCTGCAATTACTCTTTCTCAAAGAATTTTTAATCAGACTTCTGATATCAAGGTAATGCTGGCCTCATAAAATAAGGTGGGTAACTTTCCATATTATGGGTATATTTTTATTATATATATATAATTGCCTCCTTTTCTTTTCTTTTGGTGTTTGCTTAGTTCTGTCTTCCCTGTACCTGATAAGTTTTGCTTAAGTTCAGATATTGCATAAGAAAAAAAATGCAGTCTCAGGTGATGTTTATCTTCTTCCAGAAAGTGTTCATCTTTCCTTCACTAGGCGGACAGAATTATATAACACCTCCTGTTTCAGAATTGGATATTAACACAGTCAAATATTGACTGTAGATGCCAGTTTACCTTTCCAAGTTTCTTCTGTCTCTGGAATCTGGAGACTAATTTTTGTCTGCAGCTTTCCAGTGCTTTCTAACACTTGGTTTCTATGTTTATTCAGACTTTCTAGTTGGTATCCTACAAGTTACTGCCATTTGAAGCCTGCATATGTTATTGTACATAAAAATAAGATGACTGAAAAGTCTACTTTGAGGGGAAAAGGATTGTGAGTTTATTAAGGTTGAAATTACTATTGCTATCTTCTGGGGAAGAGGGAATTGTGCATATCTGCGTTGTCCCATATGGTAGCCACTAGCCACATGTGCCCAGTGGGTGCCTGAAATGTGATCAGTGCAACTGAGGAACTGAATTTTAAATTTTATTTACTTTTGATTAGCTCTACTTTAAATATACGTAGCCATGGATCACTGAAAGCTACTGTGTTAGAGCTGATCTAAGTTTTTTTTTTTCCTGTAACGTGGGTTTAGAAATCCCTCCTCCTTAATTCTGCAATACTAAAAACCTGGAAAATTGAAAACAAATATAAGTTTGATGCAATTTCATTTGGTGGTCAAAACCTTACTTGAACTGAAGTGAATCTATAGTCCTTACTTATGCTACTTTATGTGAATATTCATGTCCTGCTGAAGACATTTGTGAACTGTTGATAAAACTAACCTTGTTTACCTCAAAATGTTGCAAGAATTAAACCAGGTAACATGCAAAATACAAGCTAAAACTATGAGACACTATTTTCATATATCAGTGTGATGAAGTCAAAGGCTGAGAAAACCTTTTATTAGAGAGGATATGTGTAAACAAGTACTTTCAAGTGCCACTGGCAGGATTATAAATAATACATCTTTTTTGGGGGGGACATTTTGGCAATATCTATTAAAAAATAAAATATGGTATCTTATAATGTAAGAATTATAATTCTTAGAATCTACTACAAGTGCTAATGAAGGAATGTCCAAAAAATTCATCCTTGCATCATTGCTTATAATGAAAAAATATTTTGAGCTATCTAAGTGTTCATTAGTAGTGCAATGGCACATTTATATTATGTAGCATGATAAGGCAGTTGTATATGTGTTGACATGGGACAATATCTAAATTATTATTATTTTTAAATTAATTAATTAATTAATTTTTGGCTACGTTTGGTCTTTGTTGCTGCACGCGGGCTTTCTCTGGTGACGGTGCGTGGGCTTCTCATTGCAGTGGCTTCTCTTGTTGTGGAGCACAGGCTCTAGGCACACGGGCTTCAGTTGTTGCAACACGCGGGCTCAGTAGTTGTGGCTCGCGGGCTCTAGAGCGCAGGCTCAGTAGTTGTGGCATACGGGCTTAGTTGCTACACGACATGTGGGATCTTCCCGGACCAGGGCTCGAACCCATGTCCCCTGCATTAGCAGGCAGATTCTTAACCACTGCGCCACCAGGGAAGTCCCTAACTTATTTTAATTAAAGAAAAAAATCAAGATCCACTGGATGCTTGTCATTGGGTAAAAAAAGAAGAAAGTGATAAGTGGCATAAATGTATATAGGATTATCTGCCTGATATGCATAATATCTCTGGAAGGTGTATAACTAGTTGGTGGGAATGGTTGTTTTTGGAAAGTCTAAATAAGTTTGTGTAGTTAGATGGGAAGGAGACTTACTTTTTACCATATGTGCTTTTTGTGACTTAATGTATTCCTCTATTTTTTACTTGCGGTATAAGTTATGTAGAAGAAAAATCACCTTTCTAAGTGTAGAGTCTAAAGAGTTTTGAGCAGTATGTGAAGTTATGTAACTACCACCACAACTAAGATATAAAACATTTTCATCATCTCAAAGAGTTTCCTTATTCTCCTTTTGCAAACAATCCATTTCCCCCAGTTCTTGCCCTTGGTAACCACTGATCTGCTTTTGGTCCTACAGTTTTGCCTTTTCAGGAGTGCAATGTAATGTGACATAAATGAAATAACTTGTAATCAATATATGCCTTTATCTCTTTTTTATGTGGCAGAATATGTTTGAGATTCATCCTTGTTATTGCATGTATCATTGGATTATTCCTTCTTTATCGATGAGTAATCCATCATGTGGAGTGCCACAAATTGTTTATTCATTAACTAATTGATGGATATTTGGGTTGCTTCCAGTTTTGGGCTATTTGAATAAAGGTGCTTTAAACATTTGCATACAGGTTTTTGTGTGGACATAAATTTTCATCTCTTTTGGGTAAATACCGAGGAGTGGGAGTGTTGCTTAAATGTTTAATTTTATTTAAAATACCCACCAAACTGTTTTCTAATACGGCTGTGACATTTTTCCTTCCTACTAGCAATATATGAAAGTTCCAATTGCTGGAGGTAGGAACCCTCCAACACTTGCCGTTGTTAGTGTTCTAAAATTTTATTTTATTTTTAATTTATTATTATTTATGGCCTCTGCCCTATTTTTTGTTTTGATTGTTTCTGGTATTTATCGGCATTCCTCCAGCCAGATCACCTGCGTTCTACCCAAAACAATCCAATACGTTTTGAAAACCATTTTGGAGGGGCTGTTCTTGGGTGGTAGTGGGAAAGGGAGTTGTGGCCAGAACGATATTGACTGGTAGGGAAAAAAAAAATTCAGAAAAACACCAAACCAAGTACACGCCTCTCCCCACATACACACCTGTATTTATGTACACGCACACAGGGCCGGCCCTTGGGGGCTTTGAACAATCATCTCAACGCCTCTTTCCGTTTCTCTTGTCCTGAGTATGGGTAGGGGCGAAAGGGGAGAGATTTCAAATCTGTAAATATTTTTGAAGCGAAAAAAATAAAACATTTAAAGCATCGTTGTTAACTTTGGTGGAACTGATTGTCTGGTGTGCTAACGCTGGAGGTTTACTCGCTTTTCCGTGGAAGGGCTTGCAGGCGCGCGTCAGACGTCTGGCTCGCCCCACGTGGAAGGTGGGGCGGGGATCAGGGGTTAAAGGTCGGGACCTTGGCGCCGCCCCGTGGAGCCTCACCCCTTTCCGCTCGCTGGTGGTGCCCGTAGGCCCCGCGCGGGCTGAGGCTCAGCCCGGCTGGAATCCAGCTCCGGAGCCCGCAGACAGGGCCAGACGGCGGGTGGAGGCAGGCCTCACTGCTGAAGCGGTGGCCTCCCCGAACGCGCTTTTGTGCAGCACAGGGAGTGCCTAGGGGTTGGCGGCAGCGAGGCGCTGTGCGACGTGGTCCAGCCTGTGACACAAGCCTCCCCTTCGAGGGCGCAGGGCAGGTGGGGCGGCGCTGCCTGGACCACGTATAGCGCCCGACTTGCTCATCCCCCATCCTGGCACGACAGGCTGGCAGCGCTCGCAGCTCCGGAGCCGGTGGCACAGTTGCGCGTCCTGCGCGGCCGCGGGAACTGGGCGCGGAAAGACGGCCCTTCGCCTGAGGCGTCATGAGGCCGGAGACTAGGCAAAGAAAGCTCGAGAGGCAAAGGCTCCTCCCCACACTGTTGTTTACGGTTTGCATTGTGGCTAAGAGGCCGGGTCGCGGGCAAGCACGTGGCCGCTGGCCCTGAATGGAACCTGGGTGCGCCGTCTGTGTGCCCACCGACTTCCGCGCCCCAACACTTGCCGCCGCACCCTCTAAATTTTAGACACTGAAGTGGTTGTGTAGTGATATCTCATTTAGTTTTGCTTCTATTTTCTCGGTGAATAATGATATTTGGCTTCTTTTCATGTCTTGATTGGCCATTCGTATGTGTTCACTGATAGTGTTTGCTCAAAGTCCTATTTTTTATTGGGTTGTTTGCTTTATTATTTAATTATTGCAGTTCTTTATATATTTTGTATGCAATCCCTTTGTCATGTCTCAGTGTTGCAAATGTTTACTCCCGGTTTGTGGCTTTTTCTTTCTTTATTTGGTTTCTAAGAATGTCTTTCAAGAAGCAGAAGTTTAAAAAAAAAGCATAGTTTAAAATTTTTATGAAGTCCAGTTTATCAATTATTTCTCTTATGAGTTGGGCTTTTGTGTCATATTTATTTTCCAGCACATGCTATCAAATATTTAGGCTTTTCTTTTTCAAGTTTTATACTTTCAGCGTTTATATTTAACTCTATGATCCATTTAAAGTTCATTTTTACTTATGGAGTGAAGTAATGATCATATTTCATTTCTTTTCTTTATGGTTATCTACTTGTCCCAGCACCATTTGCTGAAAATATACCTGCTTTTAAAATCTTAAAGTAACATTTTCCTGTATTATTTGTTTTAAAATATACAAGGCAATAATTTAAAAAACAAAATTATAGACCTTAAATACAATAAACTTAAGGGGTGCAACTACCCCCAATTTTGAATTTAAAAGATTTTAAAATTTAAATAGTATTTAAATGTATAATGGATATATATATATATGAAATATATATGAAATTGTGTATATATCTATATTTTAACTACCTGTCTATCTATCATCTGTCTATCACACTTAACACCTAAATACTTAAGTGTGTATCTTCTAAGAACAAGTGAACAAGGACTTTATCTACATAACAATAAAAGCATTCACACTAAAGGAATTAATCATCTATGCAATATTTTTTTCAAATATATATATACTATAATTACATTTTCTCAATTATCCTAAAATATCTTGTGTAGCTTTTTTTCAGGGGGCATCTAGTGTCCAATCAAGGAACAAGTATTTAATTTGATTATCTGCCCCTATACTCCCCTGTTATCAAGAACAGTTCCTTTTCCTATGTTTATTTCATTTTAATACATTGACAATTTCGAAGAGTCCAGGACAATTGTCATGTTAAACGTTCCTCAGTCTGGCTTTATGTGATTGTTTTCTTGAGATTAGATTCCAGTTGTGTGTATCTGGCAAGAAAATTACTTAGGTGATGTTGTGTATGTCCCACTGCATCACATTTCGGCTGAAGACATGTAATGTCAGCTTATCCCATTATGGGTGATGCTAAGGTGATCACTTATTAAGGAGAAATCTGCCATATCTCTCCATTGCTGAGGTTCTGTTTTCATAGGTAATTAATTAAAAATCTATGGCATGGTACTTTAAGACCTTGTGAATATACTGTTTCCCAAATCATTCATCCAACAGGTTTAGCATTAATTGACGATCTTTACCTGAATTGTTGAAAAATGAGAATTTTTCTAATTTTATCATCTCTCTTTGTTTTTTTAATCTAGAATTCATCCATAACTAAGTGTTCCCCCCACATTTTAAAATTAAGGGAAACAAATTTCATCCCAAAGATAAATGCTCAGTAGTTGTTAGTGTACTTGTTGATATTATCTAAGAAGTCACTTTTCCTCTTGGGAAAATTTTCTTTCTTACTGTGGTAAAATAAGTATAACATAAAAATGACCATTTTAGCTATTTTAAAGTGTACAATTCAGTGAAATTTAGTACATTCACAATGTTGTGCAACCATAGCTACTATCTAGTTCCAGAACATTTTCATCACTGCAAAAGGAAATCCACCACCCGTTAAGCAGTCATTGCCCATTCCTCACTCCTTCCAGCCCCCGACAGCCACTAATCTGTCTCTGTCTATATGGATTTGCGAGATGCCATTTTTAATCAGATCAGACCTCTATTTTAAAAAGCTCTATAAACAGATTCCAAATACATCTGACTTTTCAAGAGCCCTCAGAGGCTTCCATTTTAAACTATAATCCACAAATGAGATGTAAGAAAGCTGAAATGATGAAATAGAGCCAAGGGTGGGATACAGACAGCAGTGTCCAAACATTGTGATAAGTAAAGGGGATTCAGAGATCTAGCACCCAAGTAACCAAGTACTCAGTACTTCAAATGCTATTGGAGGCCACTTTAGTAACATCGCTGCCACTGGTCTTAAACTCATCCCTGTTTATTACTTGGTCTGTCTGTCTGGAATTGCCGCTGCCCTTCTTTGGACCTGGGACTCCTCATCTCTAGATCAAAAGGTGGCACTCAATGACTTGTAACATTTCTACCGCTCCACGACCTCTTTATAATTCATTTATCTTCATCTTTCATTCCAGGGCACGACTATAGTAACATTGCTGAGTTCTGTGCTACATGATGACAAAGAATTCCCCAACCCAGAGGTGTTTGACCCAGTCCACTTCCTGGATGAGAGTGGCAACTTTAAGAAGAGTGACTACTTCATGGCTTTCTCAGCAGGTAATAAAAATGAATTTCCTTAGGTACTTAGGGAACAAGACACCTTTCTGGAATTGGTTGGAACTTAATGATGCCCACCCTGGGGCTGGTAGAAAGGCTCTTTGTCCATGATCACGAGCACCACCCCCAATGCCCATGCGCTTCCTCCCCTCACCATACATCCGCAGTATTGGAACTTCAGGGAGGTGACCCAGTTCTTCCAAAGTGAGAAAGCTAGAAAATAAGTTGATTGAATTATGCCTCTAGCTGTATCACTGAGCTACCTAAGAGCTCCTCTTAGCAGGTGAAACTCATTTAGACTTTCCTTGGCTGCCATGAGAAACGTACATAAGTTCATAAGTTTGAGTATTTGCTATGTGATACCCCTGACTCCGCAGGCTGAGCTCTGGGGTTAAAAGTATCCACAAGCACAGAATGGGCACCAAAGTGGCTCACATCCTAGTTAGGGAAACAGATTAGTAAAGAGAACATTGAATAGTGCTGTGAGAGAGGAAAGCACAGGCTGCTCATGAGATCAGAAGGGGAAGCTGCCTGTTTTCTGCTCACTCATTCGCCACAGTGAGGCATAAAATGGAATAAGGAACGTTCGAACAGAAGAAAGCGAATTTGAGCTGCCTCACAGGAGCAAGGGAAGAAGAGAGGGCAGGGCACTTTCACAGGAGCAGGACATTTCCTCTTGATGGAGAAGGTCAGAACCTGCCAACTGCAGTGTCAGGGAGTTCTTGGGAATGCGGCAGGATACTCTGCAGTGCTTCCAGAGCACCGTGATCTTCCTCCACTCATGATCTAAGTCTTGGATATGGGGTCCCCACAGCTACAGTGTGTGCTGAGTCTCTGGCCACGGACTCATCTTCATGTATTTGATGGCTTTGGATGCCTGCTGTGGGTCTTGCTCTGTATATACCAAGGTGTCGAGGACCGAGTCTTCCCTTCAAAAGCACATATTTTAGCATAGCAGAAAAATAAATAGAGAATTATGATTCAAGGTGATTGATGCTTGAAGGTGAAGGAAGGGTAAGAGAAATGCATCTTAACCAAATGGAACAGCACAAGACAAAGCTAGGAACTTCATGGTGTGTTGGAGATTGATGAAGAGTGGATATGGCTAGCGTTGAGAGTAGATGGTATGAAGAATGGACGGAATGATACGGAGCATCATGCTGGGAACAGGATATAAAGGGCCAGCTCAACCCATTTGGACCTCATCTCATGAAACAGATGGGAGTGACATTTAATATTTTCAAGTGGGAGAGTGACACATTTAGACATGTGATTTTGAAAGCACATGAAGGAAAAAAAACCTTTGGCTGAATTTTGTGCCAGAGGTAGAAGGGGAAACACATATATATGAGTTCCCTCCTCTCAGTCCTTCTTCTTTCAACTCATCTGGACAAGCAGAGTGGGGGTGTTTCTACAAAGATTAATGGAAATTGGAAATGGAAAAGAGCATTTATAATGTGGGAATGCATGATGAAGTGCTTGATGTAGAGCTGACACTCAATAAATATTTGTTGAATGAAGAGTTCCCATGAAGATATTAGGTGAATAGCGAGTGTGTCTGTCCTTCTGTCCATCTGCCTATCTAACCATCCTTCCAGCCCACCATCTGTTCAGTCATTCTTATATTTTGTGACAGTTCAAAACACAGTGTTCAAGGAACAGATACCCTATGTGTGTTATTTTTGGGAAAACAAAATTGTATGGGAGAAGGCCTGGTCCGCATGGAGCTGTTTTTATTCCTGACCAGCATTTTACAGAAATTTACCCTGAAATCTGTGGTTGACCCAAAGGACATCAACACCACCCCAATTTCTAGTGGGTTTGGCCGTGTTCCGCCCTCATACCAGCTCTGCTTCATTCCTGTGTGATGAAGGGCAGACTATCCGGCTGCTGCCGTGCTGTTGTCTGTAAGTCACTCTCCTCTGGGGCGTCAGTCACCTCCTCCTCGCTACCAGGGATGCTCTCTCTGACCTCCCATCTCATATCTCCACATTCTCTCAATATCCAGCAAATCTCCAACCTCCATTAAAAGAAAGTTTACTGGGCTTCCCTGGTGGCGCAGTGGTTGAGAATCTGCCTGCCAATGCAGGGGACGCGGGTTCGAGCCCTGGTCTGGGAGGATCCTACATGCTGCGGAGCAACTAGGCCCGTGAGCCACAACTACTGAGCCTGCGCGTCTGGAGCCTGTGCTCCACAACGAGAGAGGCCGCGATAGTGAGAGGCCTGCGCACCGCGATGAAGAGTGGCTCCCACTTGCCACAACTAGAGAAAGCCCTCGCACAGAAACGAAGACCCAACACGGCCAAAAATAAAATAAATAAATAAAAATAGTAAAACTCCTCCCTAATTAAAAAAAGAAAGTACATTAGAAATAGTTTTAAAAAAAAAAGTTTACTGAGTTTTACTGCACAGATGTATGTGCTGTCTTTATATTCTGTAACACTTGTACTGACTGCCACATGTGCTCATACTTACCTAAGAGTTGGTACTATGTTATCACTGTGAAACAGAGTGGAATGATTCGTGTAAGCCAGTACATGGCCATTTGTCCTCCACGTGTTCGAAATAAAAAGCGTCAGTATTTGCTGAGCCAGTTTCAGACTTTCCTTCTTTTGTACCTAATGCAGGTAAGAAATGATAGAAAATGGAGTCCAAAGAGAGCATGCTTGTCCTCATAATGATAAGCACGGAGAGGGACAAAGGGGAAGAGGGCAGAAAAACTCTTTTTGCTGAGTGTCACCTAGACTTACTTGAGGTTTGGATTTGAAAATGAGAGAAATTGTGTCCACGGGCAGCTCCAGCCTGTAGGGGAATAGTGAGATCAGCAGTTGGGAGGAATGAACAATAAGTGTTGGAATTCATTCCTCTGGTTTGGTGTTACTGTGAACACCAAATAAAGATATGAAACGTTCACATTACTTTGTGTTTCAAACTTACAGTCAAATATTAACCTATGTTTTCATATTTCTAATCATGTGTTCTAAGTGTTACTCTTTTCTCTCTGAACAAGAACAGAATCCCTAGAAGGAGTCATGAGATTCTATGTTTTTCTACATTCCATCACACATTGTTTTATACTTAACATAAGTGATGGCAATATGATGCTATGATTGTGAACTTTTTAGTCTAATGACATCTCCGAAGTGTAGGCAACTGGGAGATAAAGAATATCTTTGGGACTTATCCCTGAAACGCCAGTGGAAATGAGAATTAGAAATTTCTACTGCATCGGTATTAATTTCTTGATTTTGAAGGTTTTATTATAGTTATATAGGGGATTTGCCTTCTTTTAAGGAAACATTTACTAAAGTAATTCAGGTCTTTGGAATCAGGTCAGCAATTTACCCTCAAATGGTTCAAAGTAAAATAATTCTTTGTACATACTACCGAGTTTTCTCTCTGAGACTTGTATTTGTTTAAAAAAATGTATGAAGCTAAATATTGGCTTATATTCAAAATAAACTAGTTTTTCACCTATGAGGACTCATTATTGCCAGTGGACATCTGAAAAAGTGCTCAGCAACATTAAGCTTCATGGAAATGCAAATTAAAATTTTAATGAGATATTCTTGTATAGCCATCAGAATGGTTAAAATGAAAAAAAAATTATACTAAGTGTTGGCAAGAAAGCGAAACAATTGGCATTCTCAGGGTAAAACTGTAAATTGGTTCAACCATTTGGACAATTATTTGGCAGTATTTATTGGAAGTAAACACATGCATGTCCAGCAGTTTCACTTGTAGTTACGTACTTAACAGAAATGTAATACATTGGGATATGAAGAAGGTATGTATAGGGATGCACGTAACAGCACCAATAAAAATAGCCGCACACCAGGAGAAACTGAAATGTCCATAACAGTACAGTGGAAAAAATAAATTATGAAATTCTTTTTTTATGATCTGTGTCTTGATTACACAGAAATATTCACATTGTGTTAGTGTGTTGACGTGCACGTTTAGAACATGTGTATTTTTCTCAATGTATGTTATGCTTCAATTAAAACAATTGTTTAAAAGCAAATAGATCTACAGAAGAAATATTTGAGCAGTAATTTCAGAGAATTTCCCAAAATTAATGTCAGACACCATGCCGCAGATTCAGGAAACTCAGAGAACATCAAGTAGGAAAAATACCCCAAAGTCTACATGTAGGCACATCATATTCAAATGCAGAATATAAAGACAAAGAAAATATCTGAGAGAAGCCAGAGGAAGAAAACATCTTACCTACAGAGGAACAGGATAAGAATTATACTGGGATTCTCTTCAAAATCTATGCAAGCAGAAAGAGAGTGGAGTGAAATATTTGAAATATTTAAAAGAAAAAAACCCCACCAACTTTGATTTATGTGTCCAGTGAAATTATCTTTAAAAGTGAAGGAGAAACAAGCACTCTCAGACAAACAAAATTGAGAGAATTTGTCTCCAGTACTTGACTGGCAAGAAATATTAAAAAGTTTTTCAGAGAGAAGAAAAATAATATAGGTTAAAAAAACCTCTAATTTACATAAACAAAGGAAGAGCATTACAGAAGAAATGATGGAAGAAATAATGGAAGGTAACATAACACTTTTTATTATTCTTAATTGAATAGTAAGAATATTAATATTGAATATTAAGAAAATTAATATTAAATTGAATACTGATAATATTAATTCTCTTTATTATTCTTAATTGAATAGTTTATTTGCAATAAGAGCAGTAATGTATTTTGTGATTATAGATTATGGATAAATGAAATAAATGAGAGCAAAGATATTAGTGATGCTAGAGAGTATGTTCTAATAGTATGTTAAACAGAAGTGGCAAGAGTGGACATTCTTGTCATGTTCCTGATTTTAGAGGAAAATCTTTCAGCTTTTCACCATTGTGTATAACGCCAATTGACCTTTACCAGACCCAAGGACAGGACCAGCCCTATTCAGAACAACTCCTGCCAGCTGCACCCTTATGTCTAAAGATCTCCCCTTATAACTGTGCAACAGTTTCCGACCCCAACCAATGTTTACTTAACAAAAACTCTTACTTACTGCCATATCCAATTATAATTCTTGATCAACAACTCATATAACTAATTGTGATCTTGCAGTCTTCCCCTTTATAAGCCTCCATCGTTTTGTAGTCCAGTGGAACACAATTCAAGTGTTTCTTGAGTCTGTGTCTCCTGGGCTACAGTCCTAACAAATTCCCAGTAAACACCTTCCTATTTCAATCAGGTCTTTTCTAAAATTTTGGTTAACACTGTGCATATTTCATTCCATTATTTCTGACAAAGATAGACTCCAAAAGGCAACAGAAGCAGTTGTGTCTGGAAGCAACTGGGAGGCTTGAGCCATAGTTTCTCAAGCCCTCCCCACTAAATCCTTGAGATTGGCTCTTCCCTCAGTTACCTGAGCAAGTTTTACCTCTTTGGTTATGGAGAGGGGAGAATACCTATATTTGATTTCATCTCTTGAGAATCTGTGACCCTTTTTCCTTGGAGTTCAGGGACATCTATTTATTGTGAAACCTGTTATTTTGTGAACAATCAGTTGGGTGTATATTCAGAGTAACATTTTTGGGGTTTGGTTTTGTTTTTCTACAATCGTTCTTGAGGCAGGTTGAGAGTGCATCACAGTGGGCGTCAGAAAATCTCAGTTTAAATCCTGGTTTTATTAATTATGAGCTATGTGACACTGGACATTTCTGTTTACCCAGAATCTTCCTTTCACTCATTTGAAAAATACAAAATTACAGTCTCTGCCTTCCAGTGTTTATTTTGGTGGGGTAGATGTGGAGTTTCAAGGTAAAAGTCATGTACATTTACTTATACAATTACTTTATCTTTGGTCATTGAAGGTGTTTGAATTAAGTTACTGTTAACCACGAATTCCAAGAATGTAGATCTGGTTGAAATCAAGTGGTGTTTATTTGGGGTTTGTTAGGACTGTAGCCCAGGAGACACAGATCCAAGAAGCACTTAAATTGTGTTCTTCCAGACTACAAAATGGGGAAATTAATAAAGGCAGAAAACCACAAGGGCACATAAATTTTTTGTCAAGAATTAGAATTGTAGATGACAATATGTAAGGATGCTTGTAAGCAAGAATTGGTTGGGGTTTGAAATGGTTACATAGTTGTGAAGGGGGAGGGGAACTTTGAAAATATAAAATTGTAGCAAGCACCTGTTAGCATATATTGTTTTGAAAATGGCTGGTGGAGTCCTTGAGTTTGACACAGTTGGGAATTCAAGTTCTCAGTGATGCAGGAACATGTCTAAACACATCCACAATGACCATGTGGCTTCATTTTGGGTGCCTGAACCATAGTTATTCCATTTTGATTTTTAAAGGATCTTAAATATATCATCATTAACTATATTATGTATAGGCAAATGTAATATTAATACAGTACATTAAAATATTTTAAAACCTTTCATTTTCAAGGACAGAGTGTCCTAGTGTTAGGTATAGCATTACAAGATAAACATTAAAAAACAAAATAAAAAGTCTTAAAATTTGTATGGATACACAAAAGACCCTGAATAGCCAAAGCAGTCTTGGGGGGAAAAAACGGAGCTGGAGGAATCAGACTCCCTGACTTCAGACTATACTACAAAGCTACGGTAATCAAGACAATATGGTACTGGCACAAAAAACAAATATAGATCAATGGAACAGGATAGAAAGCCCAGAGATAAACCCACACATCTATGGTCAACTAATCTATGACAAAGGAGGCAAGGATATACAATGGAGAAAAGACAAGTCTCTTCAGTAAGTGGTGCTGGGAAAACTGGACAGCTACATGTAAAAGAATGAAATTAGAACACTCCCTAACACCATACACAAAAATAAACTCAAAATGGATTAGAGACCTAAATGTAAGACCAGACACTATAAAACTCTTAGAGGAAAACATAGGCAGAACACTCTATGACATAAATCACAGCAAGATCTTTTTTGATCCACCTACTAGTGTAATGGAAATAAAACCAAAAATAAACAAATGGGACCTAATGAAACTTAAAAGCTTTTGTAAAGCAAACTACAAACAAGATGAAAAGACAACCCTCAGAAAGGGAGAAAATATTTGCAAACAAATCAACTGACAAAGGATTAATCTCCAAAATATATAAACAGCTCATGCAGCTCAATATTAAAAAAACAAACAATCCAATCCAAAAATGGGCAGAAGACCTAAATAGACATTTCTCCAAAGAAGACATACAGATGGCCAAGAAGCACATGAAAAGCTTCTCAACATCACTAATTATTACAGAAATGCAAATCAAAACTACAATGAGGTATCACCTCATACCAGTTAGAATGGGCATCATCAGAAAATCTACAAACAACAAATGCTGGAGAGGGTGTGGAGAAAAGGGAACCCTCTCACACTGTTGGTGGGAATGTAAATGGATACAGCCACTATGGAGAACAGTATGGAGGTTCCTTAAAAAACTAAAAATAGAATTACCATATGACCCAGCAATCCCACTACTGGGCATATACCCAGAGAAAACCATAATTCAAAAAGACACATGCACCCCAACGTTCATTGCAGCACTACTTACAATAGCCAGGTCATGGAAGCAACCTAAATGTGCATTGATAGACGAATGGATAATGAAGATGTGGTACATATGTACAATGGAACATTACTCAGCCATAAAAAGGAACGAAATTGGGTCATTTGCAGAGATGTGGATGGACCTAGAGACTGTCATACAGAGTGAAGTAAGTCAGAGAAAAACAAATATCGTATATTAACACATATATGTGGAATATGAAAAATGGTACAGATGAACCGGTTTGCAAGGCAGAAACAGAGACACAGATGTAGAGAACAAATGTATGGACACCAAGGGGGGAAAGCGGGGGTGGGAGGGGTGGCGGGGGATGAATTGGGAGATTGGGATTGACATGTATACACTAATATGTATAAAATGGATAACTAATAAGAACCTGCTGTATAAAAAAATAAAATTAAAAAAAATATATAAGGGTGTAATTTTTAAAACAAAATTATACCTTTTATCTGATAGAATTAGGGGATGGAATTTTCCCCCAGTTTTGCATTTTAAAAAATGTAAATCTAGGGACTTCCCTGGCGGTCCAGTGGTTAAGACGTCACCTTTCAGTGCAGGGGATGCAGGTTCAGTCCCTGGTTGGGGAGCTAAGATCCCACATGCCTCACAGCCAAAAAACCAAAACATAAAACAGAAGCAATATTGTAACAAATTCAATAAAGACTTTAAAAATTGTTCACATCAAAAAAGATCTTTAAAAAATTTAAATCTAAATAACTTTCAAAAAGGTATATATTTTAAATGTGTGTGTATGAAAGTGTGTTGAAATCTACTCTGTCTGTTCCTCAATACATCATATGTATGTCCCAAGAACAAAGATTTTCTCATTCATGACAGTAATAATATTTGCACTCAGGAGTTATTGTTTATACAATATCGTCTAATACACAACCTATATTTAAATTTTTCCAACTTTCCTAGAGTATCTTTTATAGCCTTTCTCTTTGCAATTCAGTCTCCAGTGAAGGAACAAGCATATCATTTGGTTATCTTTTCCCTTTGGTCTCCTGTAATCAAGAACAGTTCTCTTTGTTTCTTTATTTCTTTTCAGTACATTTACCTTTTTGGAGTCCAGGCTAGTAGTCATGTAAAATGTTTGATTGTTTTCTAGATATTAGATTCCAGTTATGATTTTGGTGAGAGAACTATATAGGTAATATGCATGTCCCACTGAATCTCATTGGGGAGGTGAGGGCACATAATATCACTTACCCCATTATTGGTTATGTCAACCTTCTCACTAAATAAAGTGGTATATCCCAGATGTCTACATTGCAGAGGTTCCATTATTTAATACATAATTAATAAAAATTTATGGCATGGTACTTTAAGACCCTGTGAATATCCTACACCCAAAGCATTCACCCAACAGCGTTAGCATTTATTGATGGTCCTAAGCTGAATTGTTGCAAAACGATAATTTTTTCTATTTTTATCATCCCTTCTGTGTTTTTAAGCTAGGATAATCCATAGTGAAGATCTCCCCCATATTTTTAAATTAAGGGAAACAAATTACACGGCAGTGATAAATACTCCATAATTGTTATTGTACTTCTTCTCATGATCTCAGAAGAGGTCCTTTTTTATTAGGTCAGACTTCTATTTACAAAAGCCCTGGGAATGGATACTCTGGACATTTCAAGTGCCTACAGAGACTTTCATTTTAAGCCACATGTGAGGTAAATGAAAACTGAAGTAATGAAATAGAGCAGCAGATGGGTACAGACACCAGTGTCCAATCTTGATGAAAGCAGAATGGATTCAGAAGGTCTGGTAGCCAAGCCCCCATGTACTCAGTACTTCAGATGCTATGGGAGGCCACTTTAACAAGATCGCTGCCACTGGCCTTAAACTCATTACTGTTAATTGCTTTGTCTGTCTGGCTTGAAATGCCTCTGCTCTTCTTTGGACCTAGGTTTCCTTATCTGTGGACTGAGTTGCAACGTTTCTTTCAGCTCCATGACTTCTTCATAACACATTCCAGGGCACAACCATATTTACATCTCTGACTTCTGTGCTAGATGATGACAAAGAATTCCCCAACCCAGAGGTGTTTGACACTGCCCACTTCCTGGATGAGAGTGGCAACTTTGAGAAAAGCGACAGGCAGCAGAAATTTATTTCCTTCAGTATTTCATGGAACAAGATACCTTTCTGAGATCAGATACAACTTACATGGTGTCCACTCTGGGGCTGGCAGGCTTGCTGTTTGTCCATGAACAGAAGCACCAATCCCAGTGTCTATGTGCTTCCCCTGCCTCGTGATGCATCATTATTGGGCCAGATCACTGAGGCTTAGAGTTGACCCAGTTCTTCCAAATTGAGAAAACTAGAGTATGAATTGATGAAATTCTTCCCCTAGACACATCACTGAAATATACAAGAGCTCCTCAGAAAGTAAAACTCATTGACTTTCCTCACCTGCTGTGAGAAAGGTTCATAACTCCACAACTTCACTGAATATTTCCTATGTGATATCCCTCTCTCCCCAGGCTGAGCTCTGGATGGGCACAAAAGGGCCTCACTTTTCAGTTAGGGAAGCAGATAAGTAAATAGGTCATTGTAATCCAGTACAACTAGTGCTGTGAAAGAGGGAAGCAGACTTCTGGGGGGCGGGGGGTGGAGTTTTGGCAGAGGGAAAAGTGTGCTTCCTCATACTCTCTTATACTCATACCATGGTGGAAGCCACATTATAATAACAGAAATGATATTTGAGGTACTTCAAAGGGGGCAGAGAAAAGAAGAGAAGGCAGGACATTTTAAAGGAGCTAATGAACCATAAGAATAGGACATTTGCTCTAGATAAAGGATGTCAGAACCTTCTGCCAAATAACCACAGGGTCAGGGAAGCATTGGGAATGTGGCAAAATACCCTGTAATGATTCCAGTGCACCCTGCTCTTCCTCCAGTCATGATCCTATATCTTGAATATTGGATCTCCACACCTGTAATGTGTGCGCTGAGTCATGGACTCCCCTTCCTTTATTCTATGGGGTTTTATTCCTGCTTTGAGTCTGATACCAACATGATAAGGACAGAGCCTTCCTTCAAGAACCCATATAACGAGGCTTCCCTGGTGGCGCAGTGGTTAAGAATCTGCCTGCCAATGCAGGGGACACGGGTTCGAGCCCTGGTCCGGGAAGATCCCACATGCTGCGGAGCAACTAAGCCCGTGTGCCACAACTCCTGAGCCTGTGCTCTAGAGCCCGCGAGCCACAACTGCTGAGCCCGCATGCCAAAACTACTGAAGCCCACGCACCTAGAGCCTGTGCTCTGCAACAAGAGAAGCCACCTCAATAAAAAGCCCACGCATCACAACAAAGAGTAGCCCCTGCTCGCCACAACTAGAGAAAGCCCATGCGCAGCAACGAAGACCCAATTCAGCCAAAGATAGATAGATAGATAGATAAATAAATAAGTTTATCTTAAAAAATAAGTATGTTTGATGCTGCACTGAAAAATTTTCTATGAGAAAGCACATGATTTTTTAGAAATTATGAATAGCATTTATGTTTACCATTCTACAGAAAGCTAATGTAAAAGATAGTTCATAATTGCTTCTTAGTTTTCACTAGAAATTAAGGTTTTTAAAGGTTTTCGACTGAAAAAAAAGCCCCTCAATGTAAGAGCCATGAGCTGAGCACTATTCAATGTCTTACTGAAGACTATAGCCTGGAAGACAGCCTCTCAGATACCTCTGAGGAACCCCTCCAAAGAGGTAAAAGAGCCAATATATATATGAATTTTTTGGCTGGGAAATACATGTAGTCAAAATATATTTTGGAGGGCTTCCCTGGTGGCGCAGTGGTTGAGAATCTGCCTGCCAATGCAGGGGACACGGGTTCGAGCCCTGGTCTGGGAAGATCCCACATGCCACGGAGCAACTGGGCCCGTGAGCCACAACTACTGAGCCTGCGCGTCTGGAGCCTGTGCTCCGCAACGAGAGGCCGCGATAGTGAGATGCCTGCGCACCGCGAGGAAGAGTGGCCCCCGCTTGCTGCAACTAGAGAAAGCCCTCGCACAGAAACAAAGACCCAGCACAGCCAAAAATAAATATAAAAATAAATTTTAAAATATATATATATTTTGGTAAAAAAAATTACTGCTGATAAAAAAAAGAAATTGAGTTAATGATTGTAGTCCTTATATATGGGAAAATGCAAGACTCTGGGGTCCTTAAAATTCTTTCTTAGATATGCACCTTAACTATCTAGGGGCCCATATATCCAAAACACAGAATGCTTAATCCTGAATTCCTTTCAGGGTGTACTTGCAGGTCAGCAACTGCAGTGGCTAATGACCTGATCCTTGTAGAATTGGAATGGAGGGCAACATTCTTTGTTTACAAGGTTAACAATTCTGATTAGTATATGTAATTAAAACTACTAAAATTAATAAGGAAAACATCTTATGCAAGGAAGTTTTTTTTTTTTTTAAAGATACAAAGAATAGAAATGCATTTTGTTAAGGGAAAAGAAAGTGAATTTGCCTTGAAGCTGGTTCTTTCTTTCTTTTTTTGTTTTGGCTGCGCGGGGTCTTCGTTGCGGCACGCCAGATCTTTGTTGCTGTGTGCTGGATCTTCCTTGTGGCATTCAGAATCTTTAGTTGTGGCATGCAGGCCCTTAGTTGCAGCATGCATGCGGGATCTAGTTCCGTGACCAGGGATTGAACCCAGGCGCCCTGCATTGGGAGGGCAGAGTCTTAACCGCTGGACCACCAGGGAAGTCCCTGGTTATTTCTAAATGGAAAAGAAAATAAGGAATGAACTAATATGGAAGTAGAAAGTTGTAGAAGGTTTGTGAGAAAAACAGAAATCTTTAGAAAGGAATTTTATGGGTGGTCAGGACTGGCTAAAACTGAAAAAGTGAATGAGTTTTAATAGTAAAAGCAAGGTGGTGTAAAAGTAGGATTTGTTTTTCTGTTAAGAGGGCAAAGTTTTCTTGGAATATTGATCAACTTTTGATAACAGATTGTAAAGTTTCTCTAACCTGTTAAGTAATCTGTTGAAACTTTCTGTATTTGCCTTTGAAATCTTTTTGTCTCATTGGTTAAGTAAATAAGTATCGTTTCATAGTGACCTACGATCCTATCTGACCAAGTGTTTTAAAATCTGCTGATATCTTTGACAAACTTCCCTAAGTCAAATTCTAAATGAAGGTCTTTTGACCTCTAGCTAAATTTGGGATGCTTCAGAAGTTCCCTGAAACATCTCAAAGAGAGAGATTAATTAGGCTTATTTGGTATGTTGAATTACATGGGGAGCATTGTCAAATGAGTAAAGATAAACTTTCTTAGGTTATATGGGTAAACGTTATTAATATAAATGTTCTAGAAATTATGTGAAATTCCTAAAATTGGATATGTCCTGGTATAATGTTATGTCATAATTTTACTTATCTTAAGATGTTATATGTTGCATAAATAATCAAATTTGTCAATTTCATTGTAATCAGGTCTTTAACCATGCCATTTAACGTCTTTTTTTTTTTTTAACATCTTTATTGGAGTATAATTGCTTTACAATGGTGTGTTAGTTTCTGCTTTATAACAAAGTGAATCAGTTATACATATACATATGTTCCCATATCTCTTCCCTCTTGCGTCTCCCTCCCTCCCACCCTCCCTATCCCACCCCTCTAGGTGGTCACAAAGCACCGAACTGATCTCCCTGTGCTATGCGGCTGCTTCCCACTAGCTATCTATTTTACGTTTGGTAGTGTATATATGTCCATGCCACTCTCTCACCCTGTCACATCTTACCCCTCCCCCTCCCCATATCCTCAAGTCCATTCTCTAGTAGGTCTGTGTCTTTATTCCCGTCTTGCCACTAGGTTCTTCATGACCTTTTTCTTTTTTTCTTTTTCCTTAGATTCCATATATATGTGTTAGCATACTGTATTTGTTTTTCTCTTTCTGACTTACTTCACTCTGTATGACAGACTCTAACTCCATCCACCTCACTACAAATAACTCAATTTCGTTTCTTTTTATGGCTGAGTAATATTCCATTGTATATATGTGCCACATCTTCTTTATCCATTCATCTGTTGATGGACACTTAGGTTGCTTCCATGTCCTGGCTATTGTAAATACAGCTGCTATGAACATTTTGGTACATGACTCTTTTTGAATTATGGGTTTTTCAGGGTATATGCCCAGTAGTGGGATTGCTGGGTCGTATGGTAGTTCTATTTTTAATTTTTTAAGGAACCTCCATACTGTTCTCCATAGTGGCTGTATCCATTTACATTCCCACCAACAGTGCAGGAGTGTTCCCTTTTCTCCACATCCTCTCCAGCATTTATTGTTTCTAGATTTTTTGATGATGGCCATTCTGACCGATGTGAGATGATATCTCATTGTAGTTTTGATTTGCATTTCTCTAATGATTAATGATGTTGAGCATTCTTTCATGTGTCTGTTGGCAATCTGTATATCTTCTTTGGAGAAATGTCTATTTAGGTCTTCTGCCCATTTTTGGATTGGGTTGTTTGTTTTTTTGTTATTGAGCTGCATGAGCTGCTTGTAAATCTTGGAGATTAATCCTTTGTCAGTTGCTTCATTTGCAAATATTTTCTCCCATTCTGAGGGTTGTCTTTTGGTCTTGTTTATGGTTTCCTTTGCTGTGCAAAAGCTTTGAAGTTTCATTAGGTCCCATTTGTTTATTTGTGTTTTTATTTCCATTTCTCTAGGAGTTGGGTCAAAAGGATCTTGCTGTGATTTATGTCATAGAGTGTTCTGCCTATGTTTTCCTCTAAGAGTTTTATACTGTCTGGCCTTACATTTAGGTCTTTAATCCATTTTGAGTTTATTTTTGTGTATGGTGTTAGGGAGTGTTCTGATTTCATTCTTTTACATGTAGCTGTCCAGTTTTCCCAGCACCACTTATTGAAGAGGCTGTCTTTTCTCCACTGTATATGCTTGCCTCCTTTATCAAAGATAAGGTGACCATATGTGCCTGGGTTTATCTCTGGTCTTTCTTTCCTGTTCCATTGATCTATATTTCTGTTTTTGTACCAGTACCAAACTGTCTTGATTACTGTAGCTTTGTGATATAGTCTGAAGTCAGGGAGCCTGATTCCTCCAGCTCTATTTTTCATTCTCAAGATTGCTTTGGCTATTTGGGGTCTTCTGTGTTTCCATACAAATTGTGAAATTTTTTGTCCTAGTTCTGTGAAAAATGCCAGTGGTAGTTTGATAGGGATTGCACTGAATCTGTAGATTGCTTTGGGTAGTAGAGTCATTTTCACAATGTTGATTCTTCCAATCCAAGAACATGGTATATCTCTCCATCTATTTGTATCGTCTTTAATTTCTTTCATCAGTGTCTTATACTTTTCTGCATACAGGTATTTTGTCTCCTTAGGTAGGTTTATTCCTAGATATTTTATTCTTTTTGTTGCAATGGTAAACGGGAGTGTTTTCTTAATTTCACTTTCAGATTTTTCATCATTAGTGTATAGGAATGCAAGAGACTTCTGTGCATTAATTTTGTATTCCGCTACTTTACCAAATTCATTGATTAGCTCTAGTAGTTTTCTGGTAACATCTTTAGGATTCTCTCTGTATAGTATCATGTCATCTGCAAACAGTGACAGCTTTACTTCTTCTTTTCCGATTTGGATTCCTTTTATTTCTTTTTCTTCTCTGATTGCTGTGGCTAACACTTCCAAAACTATGTTGAATAATAGTGGTGAGAGTGGGCAGCCTTGTCTTGTTCCTGATCTTAGTGGAAATGGTTTCAGTTTTTCACCATTGAGGACAATGTTGGCTGTGGGTTTGTCATATATGTGCCTTATTATGTTGAGGAAAGTTCCCTCTATGCCTACTTTCTGCAGGGCTTTTATCATAAATGGGTGTTGAATTTTGTTGAAAGCTTTCTCTGCATCTATTGAGATGATCATATGGTTTTTCTCCTTCAGTTTGTTAATATGATGTATCACATTGATTGATTTGCGTATATTGAAGAATCCTTGCATTCCTGGAATAAACCCCACTTGATCATGGTGTATGATCCTTTTCATGTGTTGTTGGATTCTGTTTGCTAGTATTTTGTTGAGGATTTTTGCATCTATGTTCATCAGTGATATTGGCCTGTAGTTTTCTTTCTTTGTGACATCTTTGTCTGGTTTTGGTATCAGGATGATGGTGGCCTCGTAGAATGAGTTTGGGAGTGTTCCTCCTTCTGCAATATTTTGGAAGAGTTTGAGAAGGATAGGTGTTAGCTCTTCTCTAAATGTTTGATAGAATTCGCCTGTGAAGCCATGTGGTCCCAGGCTTTTGTTTGTTGGAAGATTTTTAATCACAGTGTCAATTTCAGTGCTTGTGATTGGTCTGTTCATATTTTCTATTTCTTCCTGGTTCAGTCTTGGAAGGTTGTTCATTTCTAAGAATTTGTCCATTTCTTCCAGGTTGTCCATTTTATTGGCATAGAGTTGCTTGTAGTAATCTCTCATTATCTTTTGTATTTCTGCAGTGTCAGTGGTTACTTCTCCTTTTTCATTTCTAATTCTATTGATTTGAGTCTTCTCCCTTTTTCTCTTGATGAGTCTGGCTAATGGTTTATCAATTTTGTTTATCTTCTCAAAGAACCAGCTTTTAGTTTTATTGATCTTCGCTATTGTCTCCTTCATTTCTTTTTCATTTATTTCTTTTTTTTTTTTTTTTAAACATCTTTATTGAAGTATAATTGCCTTACAATAGTGTGTTAGCTTCTGCTTTATAACAAAGTGAATCAGTTATACATATACAATATGTTCCCATTTCTCTTCCCTCTTGCATCTCCCTCCCTCCCACCCTCCCCATCCCACCCTTCTAGGTGGTCACAAAGCACCGAGCTGATCTCCCTGTGCTATGCGGCTGCTTCCCACTAGCTATCTATTTTACATTTGGTAGTGTATATATGTCCATGACACTCTCTTACCCTGTCACATCTCACCCCACCCCCTCCCCATATCCTCAAGTCCATTCTCTAGTAGGTCTGTGTCTTTATTCCCGTCTTGCCACTAGGTTCTTCATGGCCTTTTTTTTTTTTTTTCCTTAGATTCCGTATATATGTGTTAGCATACTGTATTTGTTTTTCTCTTTCTGACTTACTTCACTCTGTATGACAGACTCTAGCTCCATCCACCTCATTACAAATACCTCCATTTCATTTCTTTTTATGGCTGAGTAATATTCCATTGTATATATGTGCCACATCTTCTTTATCCATTCATCTGTCGATGGACATTTAGGTTGCTTCCAGGTCCTGGCTATTGTAAATAGAGCTGCAATGAACATTGTGGTACATGACACTTTTTGACCTATGGTTTTCTCAGGGTATATGCCCAGTAGTGGGATTGCTGGGTCGTATGGTAGTTCTATTTGTAGTTTTTTAAGGAACCTCCATACTGTTCTCCATAGTGGCTGTATCAATTTACATTCCCACCAACAGTGCAAGAGTGTTCCCTTTCCTCCACATCCTCTCCAGCATTTATTGTTTCTAGATTTTTTGATGATGGCCATTCTGACCGGTGTGAGATGATATCTCATTGCAGTTTTGATTTGCATTTCTCTAATGATTAATGATGTTGAGCATTCTTTCATGTGTCTGTAGGCCATCTGTATATCTTCTTTGGAGAAATGTCTATTTAGGTCTTCTGCCCATTTTTGGATTGGGTTGTTCGTTTTTTTGTTATTGAGCTGCATGAGCTGCTTGTAAATCTTGGAGATTAATCCTTTGTCAGTTGCTTCATTTGCAAATATTTTCTCCCATTCTAAGGGTTGTCTTTTGGTCTTGTTTATGGTTTCCTTTGCTGTGCAAAAGCTTTTAAGTTTCATTAGGTCCCATTTGTTTATTTG
This sequence comes from Balaenoptera borealis, assembly GCF_965194805.1. NCBI lineage: Eukaryota > Metazoa > Chordata > Mammalia > Artiodactyla > Balaenopteridae > Balaenoptera > Balaenoptera borealis. The sequence goes on from NC_138874.1 coordinate 86,111,883, forward strand.
TGTTCTTATTTCCATTTCTCTGGGAGCTGGGTCAAAAAGAATCTTGCTGTGATGTATGTCATAGAGTGTTCTGCCTATGTTTTCCTCTAAGAGTTTGATAGTGTCTGGCCTTACACTTAGGTCTTTAATCCATTTTGAGTTTATTTTCGTGCATGGTGTCAGGGAGTGTTCTAATTTCATACTTTTACATGTACCTGTCCAATTTTCCCAGCACCACTTATTGAAGAGGCTGTCTTTTCTCCACTGTATATGCTTGCCTCCTTTATCAAAGATAAGGTGACCATATGTGTGTGGGTTTATCTCTGGGCTTTCTGTCCTGTTCCATTGGTCTATATTTCTGTTTTTGTGCCAGTACCAAACTGTCTTGATTACTGAAGCTTTGTAGTATAGTCTGAAGTCAGGGAGCCTGATTCCCCCAGCTCCATTTTTCGTTCTCAAGATTGCTTTGGCTATTCGGGGTCTTTTGTGTTTCCATACAAATTGTGAAATTTTTTGTTCTAGTTCTGTGAAAAATGCCAGTGGTAGTTTGATAGGAATTGCATTGAATCTGTAGATTGCTTTGGGTAGTAGAGTCATTTTCACAATGTTGATTCTTCCAATCCAGGAACATGGTATATCTCTCCATCTATTTGTATCATCTTTAATTTCTTTCATCAGTGTCTTATAATTTTCTGCATACAGGTCTTTTGTCTCCTTAGGTAGGTTTATTCCTAGATATCTTATTCTTTTTGTTGCAATGGTAAACGGGAGTGTTTTCTTAATTTCACTTTCAGATTTTTCGTCATTAGTGTATAGAAATGCAAGCGATTTCTGTGCATTAATTTTGTATCCTGCTACTTTACCAAATTCATTGATTAGCTCTAGGAGTTTTCTGGTAGCCTCTTTAGGATTCTCTATGTATAGTATCATGTCATCTGCAAATAGTGACAGCTTTACTTCTTCTTTTCCGATTTGGATTCCTTTTATTTCTTTGTCTTCTCTGATTGCTGTGGCTAACACTTCCAAAACTATGTTGAATAATAGTGGTGAGAGTGGGCAGCCTTGTCTTGTTCCTGATCTTAGTGGAAATGGTTTCAGTTTTTCACCATTGAGGACAATGTTGGCTGTGGGTTTGTCATATATGGCCTTTATTATGTTGAGGAAAGTTCCCTCTATGCCTACTTTCTGCAGGGCTTTTATCATAAATGGGTGTTGAATTTTGTCGAAAGCTTTCTCTGCATCTATTGAGATGATCATATGGTTTTTCTCCTTCAATTTGTTAATATGGTGTATCACATTGATTGATTTGCGTATATTGAGGAATCCTTGCATTCCTGGGATAAACCCCACTTGATCATGGTGTATGATCCTTTTCATGTGCTGTTGGATTCTGTTTGCGAGTATTTTGTTGAGGATTTTTGCATCTATGTTCATCAGTGATATTGGCCTGTAGTTTTCTTTCTTTGTGACATCTTTGTCTGGTTTTGGTATCAGGGTGATGGTGGCCTCGTAGAATGAGTTTGGGAGTGTTCCTCCCTCTGCAATATTTTGGAAGAGTTTGAGAAGGATAGGTGTTAGCTCTTCTCTAAATGTTTGATAGAATTCACCTGTGAAGCCATCTGGTCCTGGGCTTTTGTTTGTTGGAAGGTTTTTAATCACAGTTTCAATTTCAGTGCTTGTGATTGGTCTGTTCATATTTTCTATTTCTTCCTGGTTCAGTCTCGGCAGTTTGTGCATTTCTAAGAATCTGTCCATTTCTTCCAGGTTGTCCATTTTATTGGCATAGAGTTGCTTGTAGTAATCTCTCATGATCTTTTGTATTTCTGCAGTGTCAGTGGTTATTTCTCCTTTTTCATTTCTAATTCTATTGATCTGAGTCTTCTCCCTTTTTCTCTTGATGAGTCTGGCTAATGGTTTATCAATTTTGTTTATCTTCTCAAAGAACCAGCTTTTAGTTTCATTGATTTTTGCTATTGTTTCCTTCATTTCTTTTTCATTTATTTCTGATCTGATCTTTATGGTTTCTTTCCTTCTGCTAGCTTTGGGGTTTTTTTGTTCTTCTTTCTCTAATTGCTTTAGGTGCAAGGTTAGGTTGTTTATTCGAGATGTTTCCTGTTTCTTGATGTAGGCTTGTATTGCTATAAACTTCCCTCTTAGAACTGCTTTTGCTGCATCCCATAGGTTTTGGGTCGTCGTGTCTCCATTGTCATTTGTTTCTAGGTATTTTTTGATTTCCCCTTTGATTTCTTCAGTGATCACTTCGTTATTAAGTAGTGTATTGTGTAGCCTCCATGTGTTTGTATTCTTTACAGATCTTTTCCTGTAATTGATATCTAGTCTCATAGTGTTGTGGTCAGAAAAGATACTTGATACGCTTTCAATTTTCTTAAATTTACCAAGGCTTGATTTGTGACCCAAGATATGATCTATCCTGGAGAATGTTCCATGAGCACTTGAGAAAAATGTGTATTCTGTTGTTTTGGGTGGAATGTCCTATAAATATCAATTAAGTCCATCTTGTTTAATGTATCATTTAAAACTTGTGTTTCCTTATTTATTTTCATTTTGGATGATCTGTCCATTGGTGAAAGTGGGGTGTTAAAGTCCCCTACTATGATTGTGTTGCTGTCGATTTCCCCTTTTATGGCTGTTAGTATTTGCCTTATGTATTGAGGTGCTCCTATGTTGGGTGCATAAATATTTACAATTGTTATACCATCTTCTTGGATCGATCCCTTGATCATTATATAGTGTCCTTCTTTGTCTCTTGTAATAGTCTTTATTTTAAATTCTATTTTGTCTGATATGAGAATTGCTACTCCAGCTTTCTTTTGATTTCCATTTGCATGGAATATCTTTTTCCATCCCCTCACTTTCAGTCTGTATGTGTCCCTAGGTCTGAAGTGGGTCTCTTGTAGACAGCATATATACGGGTCTTGTTTTTGTATCCATTCAGCCAGTCTATGTCTTTTGGTGGGAGCATTTAATCCATTTACATTTAAGGTAATTATCGATATATATGTTCCTATTCCCATTTTCTTAAATGTTTTGGGTTTGTTATTGTAGGTGTTTTCCTTCTCTTGTGTTTCTTGCCTAGAGAAGTTCCTTCAGCATTTGTTGTAAAGCTGGTTTGGTTGTGCTGAACTCTCTCAGCTTTTGCTTGTCTGTAAAGGTTTTAATTTCTCCATCAAATCTGAATGAGATCCTTGCTGGGTAGAGTAATCTTGGTTGTAGGTTTTTCTCCTTCATCACTTTGAGTATATCCTGCCACTCCCTTCTGGCTTGCAGAGTTTCTGCTGAAAGATCAGCTGTTAACCTTATGGGGATTCCCTTGTGTGTTATTTGTTGCTTTTCCCTTGCTGCTTTTAATATGTTTTCTTTATATTTAATTTTTGATAGTTTGATTCATGTGTGTCTTGGCGTGTTTCTCCTTGGATTTATCCTGTATGGGACTCTCTGTGCTTCCAGGACTTGATTAACTATTTCCTTTCCCATATTAGGGGAGTTTTCAACTATAATCTCTTCAAATATTTTCTCAGTCCCTTTCTTTTTCTCTTCTTCTTCTGGGACCCCTATAATTCGAATGTTGGTGTGTTTAATGTTGTCCCAGAGGTCTCTGAGACTGTCCTCAGTTCTTTTCATTCTTTTTTCTTTATTCTGCTCTGCAGTAGTTATTTCCACTATTTTATCTTCCAGGTCACTTACCCGTTCTTCTGCCTCAGTTATTCTGCTATTGATCCCTTCTAGAGTATTTTAAATTTCATTTATTGTGTTTTTCATCGTTGCTTGGTTCCTCTTTAGTTCTTCTACATCCTTGTTAAATGTTTCTTGCATTTTGTCTGTTCTATGTCCAAGATTTTGGATCATCTTTACTATCATTATTCTGAATTCTTTTTCAGGTAGACTGCCTATTTCCTCTTCATTTGTTAGGTCTGGTGTGTTTTGCCCCTGCTCCTTCATCTGCTGTGTGTTTTTGCTTATCTTACTGTGTTTGGGGTCTCCTTTTCACAGGCTGCAGGTTCGTAGTTCCCGTTGTTTTTGGTATCTGTCCCCAGTGGCTAAGGTTGGTTCAGTGGGTTGTGTAGGCTTCCTGGTGGAGGGGACTAGTGCCTGTGTTCTGGTGGATGAGGCTGGATCTTGTCTTTCTGGTGGGCACGTCCACGTCTGGTGGTGTGTTTTGGGGTGTCTGTGGCCTTATTATGATTTTAGGCAGCCTCTCTGCTAATGGATGGGGCTGTGTTCCTGTCTCGCTAGTTGTTTGGCATAGGGTGTCCAGCACTGTAGCTTGCTGGTCGTTGAGTGAAGCTGGGTCTTGATGCTGAGATGGAGATCTCTGAGAGATTTTCGCCGTTTCATATTACGTGGAGCTGGGAGGTCTCTTGTGGACCAGTGTCCTGAAGTTGGCTCTCCCACCTCAGAGGCACAGCCCTGATGCCTGGCTGGAGTACCAAGAGCCTTTCATCCACATGGCTCAGAATAAAAGGGAGGAAAAATAGAAAGAAAGAAAGAAAGAGGATAAAATAAAATAAAATAAAATAAATCTATTATAATAAAAAATAAGAAAAAAATTATTAAGAAAAAATTTATTAAGAAAATTTTTTTAATTTTTAAAAATATATTAATTTTTTACAATAAAAATAAGAAAAAATTTATTAAAAATTTTTTTTTAAATTTTTTAAAATGAAAAATAAGAAAATTAAGAAAAAATTTATTAAGAAAAAAAATTTTTTTTAATTTTTAAAATAAAAAAGAATTAATAAAAAATTTTTTAATTTTTGAAATAAAAAATAAGGAAAAAATTATTAAGAAAAAATTTATTAAGAAAAAAAATTTTTAAGTAAAAAAAAAAAAAATGGACAGACCGAACCCTAGGACAAATGGTGAAAGCAAAGCTATACAGACAAAATCTCACCCAGAAGCATACACATATACACTCACAAAAAAAGGAAAAGGGGAAAAATTAATATATCCTACTCCCAAAGTCCACCTCCTGAATTTGGGATGATTTGTTGTCTATTCAGGTATTCAGCAGATGCAGGTACATCCAGTTGTTTGTGGAGCTTTAATCTGCTGCTTCTGAGGCTGCTGGGAGAGATTTCCCTTTCTCTTCTTTGTTCGTACAGCTCCCGGGGTTCAGCTTTGGATTTGGACCCGCCTCTGCGTGTAGGTCACCTGAGGGCGTCTGTTCTTCGCTCACACAGGACGGGGTTAAAGGAGCAGCTGCTTCGGGGGCTCTGGCTCACTCAGGCTGGGGGAGGGAGGGGTACGGATTGCGGGGCGAGCCTGTGGCGGCAGAGGCCGGCGTGACGTTGCAGCAGCCTGAGGCGTGCCGTGCGTTCTCCCGGGGAAGTTGTCCCTGGATCACGGAACGCTGGCAGTGGCGGGCTGCACCGGCTCCCGGGAAGGGAGATGTGGAGAGTGACCTGTGCTTGCACACAGGCTTCTTGGTGGCGGCAGAAGCAGCCTTAGCGTCTCATGCCCATCTCTGGGGTCCGCGCTGATAGCCGCGGCTCGCGCCCTTCTCTGGAGTTCGTTTAGGTGGCAATCTTTGTTTCCTGGTGCGAGAGGAAAGGTGATTCAGAGGCAAGAAAAAGTCTCTTGCCTCTTCGTCAGGTCCAGACCTTTTCCCGGACTCCCTCCCGGCTAGCTGTGGTGCACTAGCCCCCTTCAGGCTGTGCTCACGCCGCCAACCCCAGTCCTCTCCCTGCGATCCGACCAAAGCCCGAGCCTCAGCTCCCAGCTCCCGCCCGCCCCGGCGGGTGAGCAGACAAGTCTCTCGGGCTGGTGAGTGCTGGGCGGCACTGATCCTCTGTGTGGGAAGCTCTCCGCTTTGCCCTCCGCACCCCTGTTGCTGCGCTCTCCTCCGTGGCTCCGAAGCTTCCCCCCTCTGCCACCCGCAGTCTCCGCCCGCGAAGGGGCTTCCTAGTGTGTGCAAACCTTTCCTCCTTCACAGCTCCCTCCCACTGGTGCAGGTCCCGTCCCTATTCTTTTGTCTCTGTTATTTCTTTTTTCTTTTGCCCTACCCAGGTACGTGGGGAGTTTCTTGCCTTTTGGGAGGTCTGACGTCTTCTGCCAGCGTTCAGTGGGTGTTCTGTAGGAGCAGTTCCACGTGTAGATGTATTTCTAATGTATCTGTGGGAAGGAAGGTGATCTCCGCGTCTTACTCTTCCGCCATCTTGCCCCCCATTTAAAGTCTTTGACATTTATATTACTCTGATGCTTTTACAAAAATGAAGATCTTCAAGAAGTTTCATAGAAAGGACTTTTTAGAAACATAGGTTTCTGATACCTTTTAGATCATACCACCGAACTGGGTAAGAAATTACAGAATTCTAACGGAAAACCTGATGGCTTCATAAACTTCTAACAAGAGATCAAGATCAATAAGAATTAATTACGTGGGACCGAATGAACTGATGAATATGATTTATAAGTTTTCTGACTTTTTGTCTGAAATGGTACTGGCTTTTAATATTTGTTTTCTAGATATGAGGAAACCTTTCCTCTTATGCTAACTATGACTATGTATAATGTACACAAATATTTAAATTCTATCACATATTATCACTGTTTTATACATTTTTTATTTATTTGGAGTTACCCACATATTTAATTTTGTTCCTGCTTCTCCACTCTTTTATCTGGGATTTCCCCTCTTCTTCTTAAAAAATATTTTTTACTATTACCCTTTAGTTCGTTATGCTAATGACAAATCTGTTGTTTTTCTGTAAATGTTTTCATTTTTTTCAAAAGATATTTTTGCTTGTATATACAATTCTTAGGTTTGTTATTATAGCACATTAAAGCTACCTTTCCATTGAGGTCCAGTTTCCATTTTTGCTGTTGCAAAATTAATTATCAGTTTAAGTTTTTCTTCTTAGGTGGAATCTCTTTCTCTTTCTTTTCCTTCTTTCTTCCTTCCTGTTCTCTTTCTTTCTTTCTTTCCTTTCCTTCCTTTCCTTTCCTTTCCCTTCCTTCCTTCCTTCCTTTTCTTTCTTCCTTTCTTTCTTCCTTGTCTTTCCTTTCCTTTTCCTTCCTTCCTTCCTTCCTCCCTCCCTCCCTCCCTCCCTTCCTTCCTTTCTTTCCTCTTTTTACTCCCTCCTGACTAAAGTATACCTATGTAAACAAAGATGAAGCATTTATCTTTTTATCTCTACCTGATCCATCCAGAATTTGGCTTTTTCAGCTGGCTTCCCTCTGGACTTGGTAGTGTACTGTGATCCAGATTGCAACCAGTTATACTAATCATTGTTCTAATTTGTTCTTTGTTGTTTTTAAACTGTTTATGCTTTGTGTCTCTCATTGCTGTACTATAGCCTTATTAATGCTATTAGCGCTATTACTCATACCATATTTTATAAGATTGTTGTTTCTTGTATTACCCAATGTGTAACCAGGTCTCTGACAAAATTAACGATGGTTAACGATGGCTAAATGTCTTGAGGCAATTGGTCACATATATATAGCTCTCCATAAAATTAATTGTAATAGTGTAACTCTAAATATGGGAAAAAGCAATAAGGGAGAAACATTTCCTGGATCATAATAGGCTAGTAAGTTAGATGATCCGGAGACTCTTTAGGATAACAAGGCCTAATTCAGAATAGCACACGAATAGCCTATCAGCGAAATCCTCACCTGACCTAGGAATGAGTCTTCCCAGCTCCATGGGACAAATTGGTCATGAAATCCCTACCAAACCTTGGTCAAATTTATGACCAAAAGTGGGAAGTGAACAAAAAAGAACCATGAGCATCAGTCATCACCCAGTTATACAAGTGGGTTAAATCACAACCCACCGCAGTCAGCCACCAACAGTGCACCCTGAGGGGAATTCATGAAAAGCAGGATGAGGCACTCTGCTTTGGATAAACAGGCCCCTAGATAATTAGATGCATATCTCAGGAAGAATTTCAAGGACCCCAGATTCTTGCATCTTCCCATATGTAGAAAAACCTAAAATCACTAACTTGAGACATCTGTTCTTTGTGATTAGCAGTGATCTTTTACCAAGTTGCATGCCTGACTACACGTATTTCCCAGCCCCAAAAAAGTCATGTGTATCCTGGCTCCTCGCCCACCTCTTCAGAGCAGTTCCTCAGACCTACTGAGTGGCTGTCTCCCGGGCGGGAGTCCTCAGTAAGACCCCGAGTCAAACTTAAACCCGCAATTCTCATGTTGTGCATTTTTCTTTAAGTCAACATAGGGTTTGGCTGGAGAAATCATCGGGACGCTTTCAAAATAGCTGTCCTACTGGAGGACGGGCAGAATTGAGAAGCCAGAGTGCAAGGCAATTAGAAGAGATTTGGTGGACACATGGGAACAAGGGAAAAGAACATGGTATCTAGAAGCGAAGCAGAAATCCAAGATGTCTTGTTTTAAGGTAGGTGCAGGTTGTGTGGTCCAATAACCTAGCCAGTGGCTACACATGCCTATTGAGAATTTGACACGTGGCTAGTGGCATAGATTAAAATGATAACACTTTGGATATATGGCACTAAATAACAATATATTATTAAAATTGATTTATTGATTTTACCTTTTTCTTTTTCTATGTGGCTATTAGAAAGTTTTAAATTACATATGTGGCTTTCATTGTACTTCTTTGGACAATGGTGAAGCATCCATTTACAGATTCATTCACCAAACATTTGTGGACTATCTCCCTGCTCAGTGCTGAGTAGACGAAGCTGATACAGATAGAGGAACAGCTCTTATGGGGGCTTCATTCTTTTCAGGAGACTATGATCAGTGTCTTATGTGATGTGTGCCCAGGAGGTGTGCTCTGGATACAGGATCACAGCAGACCCTAGGCATGGTGGGCCAGCAGAGAAGGCTATCTAGAGGAGGGACGCTGGGGCTTCGTCCTGAAAGACCACTGATGTTAACTAAATCAAGAAGTGGAAGAAGAGCGTTCCAAGTCAGAGGGAATCACTTCATCAAAGTCTGTGACTCTGGCTGTTTTTCCTCTCCAGGAAGTTGTCCAAAAGCTTAGTAATTAAAGAATGATGCAAGTCAGATCAGAGATATTCCAATACATTTCTTCCATTTTACCTTCATTTTAGAGTAAGCGTGACAGAAGAAATAAAATCAGATGAACATGGTAGGCAAGAAGGACAAGAAATAGGTCAAATCTTAAATTGCTCTTGGCAGGAAATAACTCTATCAATATAAACTAAAGGCTGGAGGAAGAGAGGAGTTCTTGGCCACAAAACACAACTTGCACTGAGGACAGTAATGCTGACATCCTGTTTCATTTTTTTGGGAAACAAATTAGCCTTGGAGGCCATGGATAACAGCCATAGTGGTCACTTGACACTCCCGGTATCTGGCCTCCACCGGAAGGGAGGCACCCTGTATGTAAGATCCACTCCTAAGAAGTAATACTGTCTTTGAACAAGAAAAGCATCAGACATTTGGCACGTTATCTGAGGAAAAGGACTGGAGAAAGTTCTAAGAATGTATATTACCCATTCATCCCCCTCCAGTCAATAAACCCAAGTCACAGTTGTTACTGTATTTGTAAATGCATCAAACTTGCTGTGGTTCAGAGCTTTCATTTTATGTTGATTTGCCCAAATTACGAAGTTTCAGCCACCTTGCCTTTTACAAACTTAGAAACAGAAAGAGTTTAAAGTAAGGATTAATAGAAAGAGGAAGGAAGGAAGGAAGGAAAAGATAGAAAGAAAAATCAAGAGCTTTAACATGAAGTAATTTTCTGCCTGAAAGTTTTTCTTCAGTCTTATAGATTAGAACTGCTTGTGTCTAAACTGTCTGCAGTGTGTCCAAGTTTCAGAGATCTGCAAAGTGAAATCCCAGCGCCACCATCTAACTAGAATCCTTACTATTAGAAAGCTAGTCCCTTCATCAGTAAAGGACATCAGCTATTGCCCGGGGTGATGAATACTACTTAAGGGTAGATGATTTGCTGTTTCAGAGGAAGAAGGGTTGGTGGAGTGACCTGTCCATCTCTCTTAACAAATCAGTCTCTAGAGCAACGGGGGTGCTACTGTTTGAGCAAATGACTCCTTTAGTGGTTGGTCACCAAGAGATGACCTACGGTAACCTAAGATCTCTGACTCAAGGCCCCTTAACGGCCAGGGTTCCAGGTCTCTTCCTGGAGGAGAATGCATTTGCCACTTCCCTGAGCAACCTGCAGGTTTAGGGCTGCTGGCCACGGTCCTGAGTTTGCTTCCCTTCACAAAGGAGAGGGGTTGTGATGGCAGCAAACCAGCCTGGTAAAGCTCACCATCTGTTATTTGGAAAGCATTCATTTCCTCTAAGTCCCCAAACATCCAGATGTAAAGAAAACATTTCATCACAACATAACTATCTTATATTAGCATCAGAGAAAGATAATTTGGAGCAGTCTTCAAAGAAATGTAAGAACATGGCTGTTGGGAAGTGCCTGGTGGTCCAGTGGTTAGGACTGCGAGCTCTCACTGCCAAGGGCCCGGGTTCAATCCCTGCTCGGGGAACTAAGGTCCCCATTTGCCATATGGTGGGGCCAGAAAAAAAAAAAAAAAAGGCTGTTTTCAGATGCCAGTTTTCTCACACCCGGAGGAGAAGGTGTGCAAATCTCAGAGGTATGGGAACCCCCAAACAAGAGGAGAGGCCTCAGAAATCTCGTCTGGCTTGAGACAGGAAATAGGATACATGGTCACATGAAAAAGAGACACCACACTGCCTTGAAGTCTATTAATTTATTGGGTGAAACGAAATCATTGTCAGACATATTAAATTTGGTTTGGTTCAAGTTTGGCTGATGTCCATTTGCAGCAGAGATGAATGGAGGAGAAGAGAAGACACAGTGATGCTGGTAACGGGACACTGAACAAAACCATCTTCTGTTAATTATAAAAGCGGGCATCACACAGCCAGCGTGAGTCAGTTAGCTGACGAGCAGGGATAAAACCAAAGCGAGAACTTTCTAGATAAGAGAAGCCAGAGCTTTCAGAGGACAAGATGCAGCAGGGGCTCGTTGGGAGACCAGCGTTCGGTGCAGAGCTGCCGGCTCACTTGGGGAACACGGTGATCACATCGTAGCCCTCGGGTGGAGTGACCCGCTCCCGGGCGTGCTTTTCACAGTAGATCTGATCCTCCACAAAGAAATGGCCCTTCTGTTTCAGGTTGGTGCCACAGTCGGTGCACACGTAACACTCAGGGTGGCGGTGACGGTCCCGCAGCTTCACAAACACGCCGCTGCAGGAGGGAGGGAGGAGAGGGGCTCCTTTAGTGACAAGCACCTGAAGGGGGCACCAGGCCTGGGGGCTCCTCCCAAGGGGCCCATGTGGCAGATCAGGGCCTCCTCCCAAGGGGCCCAGCTGGCAGATCAGAGCCTCCTAACTGGCCTCCAGTCATAAAGGGGCTTTCTCATGCCTGGGGTCCAAAGACATTACCCTTGAAGCCTTCGGGAAGTCCTTCCCACTTCAATAGAGCAGCCCTGCTTTCTCTGGTTTTACATGTTCATACCCTAAGGGTTCTACAGCCAAGGAAAGCCTTCACCACCTGGCTCTGGGACACAGGACCTACCTGGCCTCTCTGCTCCATTTTCCAGGCAGGATTTTTTTCTCCATCACACCCGAAATGTGCAACATCCAGCACTTTCCACATTTTCATGGTTTACCCAACCTGCAGGGCCTCTGATGCCCTGGAAGGCAGATACTCACACAATGCCGGTGCCACACTTGTCACACATGGGCAGCTTCTGGGCATTTCCAATCGATGCAGCCACTTTGGTGACTGGAGGCTTAACACTTCTGAATCCTGAGGGCTTGTTGGGATCCCCTAAAAGGAGGAGAACACTTGGGTTGGCCGGAAGTGTAGGATTGCATAAGTATCATTTAGCTCCTTCAGATTCACTTATATGTATGTTCCAGCAAGGTCATGGGCACTGAAGTCAAACAGACTTGACTCTGCTGTGTGATCCTGGGCAAGTTACTTCTCTGGTCTGCAGTTTCCTTTTCTATGAAACAGGAGATCATTTCCCCTTCACAGTGGGACAAAAAGATTTAAAAAGACACATAAAGCCCTCCCTGGCACATGGTCAGCCCTCAAAACACAAATTACATTACATGCTGATTAAATACATGCAAACACTGATATGGGACTTAAAAATGCTTTATATAGATAGAAAAAAATAAATAAAAATGTCTGATAATCGAAAGGCAATGTAGTCAGATGCCAAAAGAAACCCACATTACAAAGAGAACAAAATCATTATAGTAGAGTGTGCTACAAGCAGCCAGATAAAAACCACCTGCTACAGGGCAGAGTCGGCAGCAGCCTTCCTGCAGTCAGCTTTCTGTGTACAAAACAAAGCTCCTAAGTTGCTGGGTGCTGAACTGCCTACAGCCCAGTTCATCACCTGTGTACAGCCCTGTGTTATGGTAGCTATTAATAATGGTAAGCTACGAAAATTACTGTTATCGCTATATATTTGGCTGGCTGTGTTTCCACATCACATTTTCTTTTACTGTGATGTGGCCTAGCAAGCATTGTTAGGTTTGTCAGCTATTTACACATGTCTCTCCGTCTGGACTGCAAATTACTGGAGCACCAGAACCCTATTTCATATATTTTTCAATACTCCACAGAGCCTACCACGGGCTTAACAAATAATAGAGGCTCAATAAATACACAAGAAATAGATGATGAAATGCCATGACAAATGCATGATGGTCCCTCTCTTAGTCCAACATGCTTTGGCTCAGGAAGCTGGAGAAGTCTCTACACTCATGGTTCTGAATGGGCATCTGTGAGCATCCTGGGCACCAGGAGAGATTTCATAAAATTCACAGACCAGGCTCTACCCCACACCTGCTGAAGGAGCATCTCCAGGTGCAGGGGCCCCAGGATCCTGTTCTATACTCCAGGTTAAAATCCACTTCTTTAGACTAAGACAGCTGTTCTCAAATGCTGTTGTGCATCAGAATCACCAGGCAGGCTCATTAAAACCCGGATTGCTGGGCCCACTCGTAGAGTTTCTGATCAAGCAGGCCTGAGGTGGGGCCCAAGAATTTGCATTTTTAACAAGTTCTCAGGGGCTGCTGCTGCTGGTCCAGGAACCACACTTTGAGAACCACTGAATAAGAGCGAAAAATGGCTTTCTGTGTCAGGTGAGGGGGCGAGGAGAGGGTCATCCCGTATCTGCAGCCATGCTGGGTAATCTGGGGCCGACAGATGAGGACCCTAGCTTGCTCGTCCTTTTCAAAAACGAGTCCCCATATGTTGGCTGGTGCTTCTGAACCAAAAATTGAGATTGTGTGTGACATAAGGGGCATTTAGAGTTGGCTAGGCGTGGTAGACTGTATATTTTATCTGCAGTTATCCGTACCCTCCCATGCTTCCCAGTAGGTCAGTGAGTCTCTGCTGGTGGTGATCTTGTTCCCTAGCAACAGTTTTGGTTGTCTCAGTTGCAAGGGAGTGCTATTGGCATCTAGTGGGTAGAGGCCAGGGATGTGGCTGAGTGTCCTGAAACGCACAGGACGGCCCACCACAAGGACTCACCTGGCCCAAAGTGTCAGCAGCACTAAGGCTGAGGAAAACTTGCTCTTGGTGGAGTATACTCCCCCATCCCATCGACTTTGGGTTTGGCCACAAGACTTGCTTTGGCCATCGGAGTGTGAGCAGATGTGAGCCCTCTTTGGGCAGAAGCATGAAGTGCACTTGTGTGGCTTAGCCCTAACCCCACTGAGCTGCTGCCCTCTGCCATAGGAAATCTTGCCATGTGCAACAACACGGATGGACCTGGAGGGGATGACGCTTAGTGAAATAAGTCAGGCAGAGAAAGACTAATGCTCTGTTATCACTTATATGTGGAATCTAAACAATAAAACAAACAAATGAATAGAACAAAACAGAAAGGGACTCACAGATATGGAGAACAAACCAGTGGTTACCAGTGGGGAGAGAGAACGTGGTGGGCAAGATAAGGGTAGGGGATTAAGAGGTACAAACTACCATGTACAAAATAATAAGCTACAAGGATATACTGTAAAGCACAGCAAATATAGCCCATATTTTACAATAACTTGAAACAGAGTCTAATCTATTAAATCACTATGTTGTACACCTGCAACTTAGTAATATTGTACATCAACTATACTACAATTAAAAAAAAAAAAAAAAAGAACAGCAAGCCCTGGAGAGTGACACCGCTCTCTGCTGGGCTCCCCGATAAAGCCCGCCTCGCTGCAGCTTGTTCAGCTCTGCAGCGCCACCTGCTGGCTCCATTTTCTTCTCTCACCTATTCAGCCAACACTGCAAATGCAAAAGAAATTTCCTTTCTTCCTTCCCTCTCCACTAGCTTACAGTAAAAATAGCTCCTTTCAGACTGTGGGCTACTACAAAAATTTTCGAATATCTCTCCTTCCAATGAAGCTTGCATCTCAAAGCTTTTGGGAAAAATGTGACAATGAATGGAGTAAAGCACAGCCTTTTTACTATCCACTTCAATGCTCAACAACCCTCTGTGACTACATTACCTATAGAATCAAATTCATGGTCCTTAACCTTGCACCTGGTGGTCCTCCCTGATCTGACTGCAGACCATCTGAGGATTTTCCTGGAAGCCTGGGAACCAGCCAAAATGAGCCTAGATGCTTCCTGAGCAAGTCTCCAGCTTTCTTATCTCAGAGCCTGGGGTCCCCACTGTGTTTCTCAGTCCATGATGGCTGGGGACAGATGAATGAATAAACAAGATGCAGTGTATACATACCACAGAATATTATTCTGCCTTAAAAAGGAGGGAAATGCTGGCACATGCTACAACATGGGTGAACCTTGAGGACATTATGCTAAGTGAAATAAGCCATGTACAAAAGGACAAATACTGCATGATTCCACTCATATGAAATACATGGAATAGTCAAATTCATGGAAACAGAAAGTAGAACGGTGGTTTCCATGGGCTGGGGAGGAGGGAGCCATGAGGAGTGGGTGTAGAGTTTTGGCTTTGCAAGCTGAAGAGTTCTGTGGATGGACGGTGATGGCAGCACAACAGTATGAATGTCCTCGGTGCCATGGAATCATATGCTTAAAAATGGTTAAGACGGTAAATTTTGTGTTAGATGTATATCCCCACAGTGAAAAAAATATACAGCCTCCTTCTCCCTGCAATTTTTAGAACTTGATCCAGAGCAAGAGAAAGTGTGAGGAACCCAGGACCCTTTCTCCTAGTCCAGAGGCTGAATTTCACCCCAAATGAGAAGACCCACATTGAGTCTGGAGATTTATCACCAAGCCCTGCTGCAGCCAAACCTCCCTCGGGGGCCTCACTGACTGTGTGCCTGGCACATTACACGCACCGTTTCCCTTAAGGCTTTAAACTACCCGTGAAGTAGCCATTATTAGCCTCACCAGATGTGTGCAGAGAGAGTAGGACTTAGAGAGACGAGCCACTTGCTGGAGGTCTCGTGGTGCGTCTCGGGCAGATCCTGGACACCAGTGCTGGTGGTGCAGCGCTGCTTCATGAACCACAGGCCTTCTCGAATGACAGTAACCCTCACGGAGTGCCTTTACCATGCACCAGCCACTGCCCTGAGCTTTGACCATTTCATCTCAAATGAAAACAGGTATTTGAGCTCCCTCACTTGAGAGCCTTCTGCATGTGGTAGATGTCTGGATTGGAACTTATGCTGTTCCATTCAGTGAAAATTTAATGCAAGTGCATATTAAGAGATAAGGGAGAGACCACAAGATCTATTATCTCCCTTTTCCTTTTTAACAAAATTTTTATTTTCTTTGGAGCAAGAAGGTATCCAGCCATCCAGCCCAGGCGAGAAAAACTATAATTCTCAGACTCTCTTGCAACTAGATGGGGCCATGTGACTAAATTCTGGTCAAAATATAAGTGGAATAGTCATGTGGGACTTCTGGGAAAAAGAAAGCTGGTTCCTCTGAAAGGGGGATTTCCCCAATTAGCCCTTCCCCTGTTCTTCCTTCCTGGTCCCTGGAAGTAGGCATGATGGCTGGAGCACCAGCTGCCAACTAGAACCATGAGGTAGCCTTGAGAATGGAAGCTGCTGGCTTGGCAGGTAAGAATACCGGATGGAAGGGATGAAGCATGAAGAGCAGGGAGCTGCCACCTCAGGGCAGCTCAGTGATCCTGGGCTTCAAGTCCTTCTCTGTGACCTCTGTGACCTGAGGGCATGCAGTGAGGTGAGCCCTGCAATGTCTGTCTATGTTCTACTTTGGGCTGGAATGGACTGACTTTTTCTCTCTTAACTGAAGGGTTTTGCACCCACTTACTCAGAGTATAGTTGTGGTTTCTCACGTTTTGAAAAACCATCATCCTCTAGGGTTGGCCCCCAAGTCATCTGTCAGTTGGGCTAAGGCTGGAACTTAATACAGAGTATATGACTCATTCCTTCCAAACTGCACAGGTACTCCAAGCAAAGGGGGAAATTGCTGGTAGGGACAATATCCTTCTAGCATAAAAGAAGAATTTTCCTAATATCCTGTGCTTGTAAATTGCCAGTTTCTCTAAAGAACCACCCAAATGGGGAGGAAGCTTGGGTGCGGAGTGTGTTCAGGAGGGAACTTTCAGCTCAGGAAGGACTCCTGGGATGCCAGCTCTGCAGCTGGGGGCTTCCTGGAGGAAGGTGACTCTTCCAGAGGGCACTCAGCTCTGACCCTCACTGGCCGCCCTGGGCAAAGAACCAACCCCTCAGGAGCCTGGCTGAAGCAGGTCTCAGAAACAGAACAACCAAGTGTCCCTCCCAGAAGTACCAACTCTCTTCACAGGCAGGCACACTGGGAAGAAGAAGAGAGCAGGAGAAGGCAGGGCTCCGGTGAGCCTTGTGGAAAGGGACAGCGCAGAGTGTGGAGGGTTGGGCCTCATTGAGACCAGGAAGGGCTGCAAAACCCAACTCCCTAGAACTCACTGGGAGTTAGGCTGATGACGAGAATCAGAGGCACTTGTGAATGACCACGTGGGAGGTGGGCAAGCCCGAGAGCTGTCGCTCACAGGTCACCTTTGTGAGAAGGGGAAAAAAACATCTCTTCTGGGCTTCCCTGGTGGCGCAGTGGTTGAGAATCTGCCTGCCAATGCAGGGGACACGGGTTCGAGCCCTGCTCTGGGAGGATCCCACATACCGCGGAGCAACTGGGCCCGTGAGGCACAACTACTGAGCCTGCGCGTCTGGAGCCTGTGCTCCGCAACAAGAGAGGCCGCGATAGTGAGAGGCCCGCGCACCGCGATGAAGAGTGGCCCCCACTTGCCGCAACTGGAGAAAGCCCTCGCACAGAAACGAAGACCCAACACAGCCAAAAATAAATAATAAATAAATAATTATAAAAAAAAAAACAACTCTTCTGCAACACACCCATCTGCCAGAAATTTCTCCTTGTTGTTGTTACAAAGCTATTGAGACAGCTTTGCTGCCACCCACTTGAAAATTATCGTAAGAAACACAGAGTGTATGATGTGTAGAGGGCAAAGACTATCTCCTGAGACCTGCAGAGCCACATGTGTGGCCCTGGGCACCTCGGGCATTGGAGCTCACGTGTGGACAAGCTAAGGCTGGCCTGGAGCCTCTTGATGAGGTCTCAAACATCATAACAGTTACGAAGCACCTACTGTGTGCCAGTCACAGTGACGGGTGTTTTGTGTAATTTATAACATTTGATCCACACACCAGTCTTAGAGGAAAGGATTTTCATCCCTGATTGACATATGAGCAAACAAGCCTGGAAAGGTTCAGAGACTTGTCTAAGGTCACTCGGTGGGGGGATGTGGCCAAACTGAGGGCCCTCCGGTTCTCAGGAAGCCATCCTCCCTAGAGCAAGAACAAGCACGTGGCCCCAAAGTGAAGTTCAGAGCCTGGCTTCACTACTGCTGATTCATTTCATTCTGCTTGTCATTCATATCCCATGGCCTTCACGCACTCACACGTGCCAGCCACCACAGAAACATGGTGTGTGGGCTCAAACCAAACCAGTGGCCAAGGGACAGACGACAGAATCCCACAACAGTCAAGCTCCCCATGTCCTCAGCCTCCCCATGCGCCTGTGACAGGAAACAGCTAGGCAGGTGTGGCTGGGAGCTCATTCATTCCTCCCCCCACTCCACCCCCCTTTTTCTTTTTTTTTTGGCTGTGCCTCGCAGCTTGCAGAATCTTAGTTCCCTGACCAGGGATTGAACCCGTGCCCTCAGCAGTGAAAGCACAGAGTCCTAACCACTGGACCGCCACGGAGTTCCCTCTTTCTTTTTTTAAAAGAGCTTTTAGCCTTTTAAGAGCCATGTCTTGCAAAGCACACTGTGTTCTTTCCACCTCTTCAGGGCTGTGTTCATCTGTGTTTCAGCAATGACTGCTCCTCAGCCCAGGCCTTGAACAAGAGCCTCTGACCCCCCACCCCCCCCCCCCCACACACACGCACGCACACACACACGACTGATTACCTTTCTCCTCAGACTCCAGGATTTCCTGCAAAACCAGGAATGAAGTGGACTGTTTCGGAGGCTCATTTAACTCTTGTTTCTCCTGAAGCATCTTGTAAACTTCAGATTCTTTGTCAATGACGAGTCCGCTTGGAAGCTGAGAATGGTCTAAGCTGTGAAGAATGTTTGCAAGTTCATTAGGACATGTCAGAAGTTAGGGGAAAAAAATTCACCAGGCACCCCCTTCCAAGAGAAGGCACCCATGAATCAAAGGGTGGAGAGAAATGATCCCAATGGACGAAGCCTTCTCTTAATGCAGCCATAGACCTCCTGCCGATTCTGTGAGGTGTCTGTAGGCAGAGCTGGCTGCTGCTTCCAGACAATAAGAGGCTAGTTTTCCAGATAGTTTCAGTGATTCAATTACTTTTTAGCCTAATCCCATGGAATGGGAATGCCGTGCTTCTTTCAAAATTACATAAACAACATGATGTCGAAAGAAAATTTAGAAGAGGGAAAATGTCAACCACAATCCGAGCACTAAAAACTCAGCTGGGTCCCCTTAGTACGGGCTACATTCTTTCCCCAGAGCAGAAATCAGTGTTCTTTATTGCTGATGACATCGAAGGGCTCTCTCTGTCTCCATAAACTCTCCTAATTCTCACGGCAAGGAGCTCTGGTCTCTTCACCTACCACACAGAAGTAATAGTGTCTGCTCTGCTCAGTTCACACCGTTGTTGGCAAGGATGAGAAAGGCAAGAACTTTGTTTTCTGTTTTCTTGTTTTTTTTATTGGAGTATAGTTGATTTACAATGTTGTGTTAGTTTCAGGTGTACAGCAAAGTGAATCAGTTATACATATGCCTCTATCCATTCTTTTTTAGATTCTTTTCCCAAATAGGCCATTACAGAGTGTTGAGGAGAGTTGCCTGTGCTATACACAGGGTCCTTATTATCTATTTATATATAGTAGTGTGTATATGTCAATCCCAATCTCCCAATTTATCCCTCTACCTCCGCCCCCCCTTAACCCTGGTAACCATAAGTCTGTTTTCTACATCTGCGACTCTCTTTCTGTTTTGTAAATAAGTTCCTTTGTACCATTCTTTAGATTCCACACATGTGTGATATCACATGATATTTGTCCTTATCTGACTTACTTCACTCGGTATGACACTCTTGAGGTAAGTACTTTGTAAACAGTGAAGTGCTGTTCCGTTGAGCGGGGGACAGAGGCCTCAGCTCGGGCCCAGGGACGGGGCAAGCCAGGCCTTGCCGCCCACACCTCCCCCTGTCCTTCTGGGCTCCCCACGACAGGGTGAGACAGGCAGAGCTGGCAGCCTCTTTGCCCCAGGGCCCATTTTCCAGGGGAGACACCTCTGCTGCCTGGTTTCGGGGAAGGAGGAGAGTGAAAGGAGGTAAACTCCAGTCCGCTTTACCTGTGAAGTCTGTCCTGAGTCCCACCCCTTTGCACCACCCCCTCCTCCCCTGTCCCAGCCATGCCATCTGTTAACAGCACGGCTGACCAGCTTCGCAACTTGTCCCTCTGCCGCCACTCTCAGCCCCCCAGGACCGCCTTACTTTCTTGACCAGAGGCCAGAGTGGTATTTTAAACACGAGAATCAGACTGTGTGGGGATGTGGCTCCAAGTGTTCCCATCTGACTCAGAACCAAATAGTCACAGTTTTAGTAACAAGACACAAGCTTAACCACAAATTCACCTCCTTTGGAGTAAATATTCATTACAAAAAGTAGAAAGGCCCTACAAGATGTGGCTCTGCTCCCCTCTCCAAACACATCGCCTGGCACCCCTTGCTCGCTCCAGTGAGACCAGCCTTCAGGGGGTTTCTAGGACACACCAGCCTCAGGGCCTTTGCATATCCTGCTCCCTCTGCCTGGAACGCTCCCTCCCCAGAGAGCCCCGTGGCTCCCACACTTCACTCGGGTCTCTGCTCAGATGTCCCTCCTCAGAGAGGGTCCCCGACCCTCAACTTAAAACAGTCCACTCCATCCCTGTCACTCTTCCCTTTGCTCTGCTGCATCTTTCTCCATGTTGTTTCTCACTCACCATCAGTTATACTTGTTTCTTTATGGTCTGTCTTCCCCTGGAAAGTAAGCCCCATGAGGGCAGGGCCATGGCCTGCCTTGTTCACCACTGTGTTCCTGCCCTGTATCAGTGCCCGGCACAGGGCTGGGGCATGGTAGGTGTTAGAGAAGTGGATTAAGTGCCTCTCTCCTCCTCACTGCACCCTCTCCCTGCTCCTGTGGGGTCGCAGGGAATCCCCCAGGGCTGTGCCAGGGACATGGGCAGTCCAGCCTCCTGGGCCCAGACCACCTCCTGCCTCTCAGCCTCGGCTGCTTTTTCAGAAGCCTCCACCCGCTAGGGAAGAGGGGCAGTGTGCCCAGTAGAGCCAGAGAGGAAATACCAGATGGTGGTGCAGTTTTATCACCCACCCATTGCATAATCAGTTCACATTCCATTTTAAATGTGACTCAAGGCCCCGGCTGGAAGCAGGGTCACTCGCATCAGTGAAGCTCTAGGTTTTCCCTTTGACTACAACCAGGTTCTCACAATAGAAGACAAAGCCCTCAAAGAGTGACATCTTTTCTGCTGCTCTCAGGGAAGGTCAAAATGTAAGTAGAGAGATTCATCAGCTGGTCACTTGTGCAGGCCACGGTGGGGGGGAAGGGAAGGGAAGCCACCACCCCTGCCCGTCCACAGCCGCTGGTCTCTGTCCGTGTCTCTTTCCCTCCATCCCCCAGGCAGGTGATGGGCCACCCTGAGGAGCGGTTGTAACCAGGGGCCACAGTCTTCCTGTGGCCCACCTTTTTAGCCCTGTTGTCTGAGATACATGCGGGACTCTTTCTTTGGGTCTTGAGTTCTGAGCTTGCCCTATAATAAATGTATTATGTTATTTCGACAAATATTTTTTTCTATTACACTTAGAACTATTTTAAAATCAAGATCAGACCGTGGAATGTTCTTGGGGAGAATTTTTCCCCTTCTTTGGTGTATGTTGTTATGTCTGGAAGCCACCAAGGGACTGCTAAAAATGACAGAAGCCAAACTACAAGGTCATCACATATTCTTCCAGCAAATGGTCTTGGAAAGTATTTCCATGATTAGTGAAAAGAAAACAGCTTACTATTTATTCTCAAATAATGATAATATCTTTCTACCACTTGACAATTTATAAAGCACTTTCAATACCCATCGCCTTATTTGAAGCATTGATCTGCTTAATTCAAAGATAATATCCTAAGACCCAAGTCTTAGATGTTAGACTATCAGATATAGACAAATGACATCACAATATATTAAAAAAAAAATTCTAGGACAAAAACATGCATGAGAAATGGAGCCCCCAAAAAAAGCATTCTCACTTTTTATATATAGTAACAGCATTGAAAGGAAGAATTCTATAGTGATAAGCTCTCAAAAATATGAGCTACATGACTGAGTCACCAGGGGAAAAACTTCTGAGAGTGGGTCACTAAAAGTAAGCGCAGTCTTCTAAACCCAGTCTTTACAATTTTAATAACAAAATACAAGATTTTAATCAAATTTAACTCCTTTGGAGTAACTATCCATTACACTCTTCATGTTTCCTGCTTCTTGTTTCTCCCCGAATCAGACTTGGTGCTGAATGTATGCCAGTTCCCTAAATGTTTGTTTTCTTCCAGTCTTTTAGGCCCTGACTACAGGGCCTGTCTCCCCAGGGATATCACAGCCAGGTGGCGCTCTGCCTGATGAGGTGGCTGACGTAGCTGGGTGTTTAAGGCTGGTGGTCTTTAGAACGTCAGAAGAAAACTCCACTTGAGCTCGTTTCCAAGAAGAGGATTTCAGAGGCTGAGCCTGCAGACCTTATGTGACACAAAGGCCTGTTCCAGCCAAAAGAGCAGCTGGGGTGAAGGTCAGAAGGTCAAGGAGAACAGAGGAAAAGCACACCCATGGTTTTGCAACAGCAACCCTGGGATGAGCATCTACTCCATCAAAACAGTGAAGTGACTAGAGTGGGGACATAAGAGACTCTTTAATTTTTTTTTTTTTTAAACTTGAGCCATCACCCATGGCAGCAACTTAATAATCTGTATATAAATCTCAACTAAAACAAGGAAGCCATAAGAAAAAAATTCCCACTGCTGATAAAACCTTAATGGCATCATTTTCTCACATACTAAGTCAGCTTTGGTTCTGAACTAAAACTGCCTGTGTGTGTGACAAAGTTTGGGACGCAAAGAGGGATTACTTGAATTACAAGATGCATCCAGACGGGAGAAGACATTCTCTTCATAAAAATCGTTTTCCCATCTGGGAAGATGGAGTAGACATAAGTTTCCCTATTCCTCCCACTAAGTACAACTAAAAACCTTAGACATCCTATATAAGATGAACACAAGAAGACTCGGGGGGCTTCCCTAGTGGCGCAGTGGTTAAGAATCCGCCTGCCAATGCAGGGGACACGGGTTTGAGCCCTGGTCCAGGAAGATCCCACATGCCGTGGAGCAACTTAAGCCTGTGCACCACAACTACTGAGCCTGCGCTCTAGAGCCCGCGAGCCACAACTCCCGAGCCCGTGTGCCACAACTACTGAAGCCCGCGTGCCTAGAGCCCGTGCTCCGTGACAAGAGAAGCCACTACAATGAGAAACCTGCACACCACAACGAAGAGTGGCCCCTGCTCGCCACAACTAGAGAAAGCCCGTGCGCAGCAACAAAAGACCCAACGCAGCCAAAAATAAATAAATAAAATTTATATTAAAAAAAAAAAAAAAAGACTCTGAAAGGGGGACAGAAGAAGGCAGACCAGCCAGATACCTTGGGACCCAAGGAATGACAGTGGTCATACACTCCAGGCTCCAGTAGGGAGCCCGTATGTCAACCCCACCCAGCAGTGACAAGGCCACCACTCACCTGCAGTGAGTCCGTGGAGGCCATGTGGGTAGCCAGATCTCCCACTCCAGCAATAGTGAGCAGCCTCCAGTAACCTCCAGTGTCAACACAGCAGAATGGGGAAACTGGCCTTCTACCCCCACCTTGGTTAAAACCACTCCTCAAGGTGGCCCATCACCTGACCTGGGGATGGGAGGCTCCCACAGTCCCCTGAGGGTGGGAGGGAGAGAGACAAGAGCAGGGACCAGCAACTGTGGACATACAGGGGTGGTGGCTTCCCTTCCCCCCACTGCAGTCTGTTGCAAGTGACCAGCTGGTAAGTCTCCTCTATTTAAATTTTGACCCTCCCTGAGACCAGCAGAGCATGTTCATTCTGTGAGTTTCATTGCTGTTACTGACCTTGCTTCCAGCTGGGAACCTGAGTACTTCAAGTGCCCCAGGAGGCTGACAGGAAAAAGAAAAAGAGAGGAGAGGAAGAAGTAACTTGGGGAGAATTACCCAGGGAAAACCTATACCTCAGTTTTCTTTCTTTTTTTTAAATTTAATTTTATTTTTTATTTTGGCCATGCTGCGTGGCTTGCGGGATCTTAGTTCCCCTACCAGGGATTGAACCTGGGCCCATGGCAGTGAAAGTGCTGAGTCCTAACCACTGGACTGACAGGGAAGTCCCTCAGTTTTCTTTTTAAAATGACATGTGAGCTAGTTATACAATGAGTGGATGCAAAATGAGTGAGTAAACATAATTGGAATAATTCATTTGCACTTGTAAAAGTGTCTTCACCCCTAAAGATAAAGTGGTTAGATTTGCTAAGAAAACTGTCGGTAGCCATTGCCTGCATTCTTGAACCTGGGAGACAGCCTGGCAGACTGCAGAGCATATCGCTTTATTTCTCACAAATTAGAACTTGTTTACATACAAACCTATCCTTCTGTATTGATAAATTGCACCACCATCTGATATTTGTTCTTTGGCTCCACTGGGTACACTGTCCCTCTTCCCTAGAGGGTGGAGGCTTCTGAAAAAAACAGCCGAGGCTGAGAGGCAGGAGGTGATCTGAGCCCAGATATCCAGAAAAGGACTAGAGGATATGCTGATGGCAAATTAGCTCATGAAAAGATGTTCAACATCATTACCCACAGGGCAAGTGCAAATTAAAACCACAGTGATACATTACTACACACCTATGAGAATGGCTAGAATAAAAAATAGTGGCAACACCAAATGCTGGAGAGGATACAGAGAAACTAGATCAAACATTGTAGGTAGGAATGTAAAATGGTACAGATATTCTGCAAAACTGTTTGGTAGTTTCTGTAAAATTAAACATGGAACTACCTTATGACCCAGCAATTGTACTCCTGGTCATTTATCCCAGAGATGAAAATTTATGGTTACACAAAAACCTGTTCACAAATCTTTACAGCCACTTTATCCATAATAGCCAAAAATAAGACACAACCCAGATGTCCTTCAATGGGTGAATGGTTAAACAAACCGTGGTACATCCATACCATGGAATAAAAAGGAACAAAAGAGGATAGAACAACCAGACAGAAGATTTATAAGCAAACTGAGGACCTGAACCACACTATAGACCAGTTGTACCTAACACAGAACACTGCACCCAGCAACAGCAGAATATACATTCTTCTCAAGTGCACACAGAGCATTCTCCAAGATAGATCACAGGTTAGGCCACAAAAAAGTCTTCACAAATTTAAGAAGACTGGGGGCTTCCCTGGTGGCGCAGTGGTTGAGAGTCTGCCTGCCAATGCAGGGGACACGGGTTCGAGCCCTGGTCTGGGAAGATCCCACATGCCGCAGAGCAACCAGGCCCGTGAGCCACAATTGCTGAGCCTGCGCGTCTGGAGCCTGTGCTCCGCAACAAGAGAGGCTGCGATGGTGAGAGGCCTGCATGATGAAGAGTGGCCCCCACTTGCTGCAACTAGAGAAAGCCCTCGCACAGAAACGAAGACCCAACACAGCCATAAATAAAAAAATAAAATAAATAAAAAAAATAAAAATAAAAAAATTTAAGAAGACTGAAATTACCAAGTATCTTTTCTGACCACAGTGGAATGAAACTAGAAATCGGCAAAAGGAAAACTGGGAAGTTCACAAACATGCGGAAATTAAACAACCCACTAATGAACAATGAGACAAGTCACAACAGAAATTAGAAAATATTTTGAGACAAATGAAAATGAAAAAAATATATCAAAACTTACGGGACATAGCAAAAGCTGAGAAAAAACATTATAGTAGCAGTAATGCCTAATTTAAAAAGAAGAAAGATCTCAAGCAAACTTTACACCTCAATGAACAAGAAAAAGAAGAACAAACTAAAGTTAGCAGAAGGGGACTTCCCTGGTGGCACAGTGGTTAAGAATCTGCCTGCCAGTGCAGGGGACACGGGTTCGAGCCCTGCTCTGGGAAGATCCCACATGCTGCGGAGCAACTAAGTCCATGCGTCACAACTACTGAGCCTGCGCTCTAGAGCCCACGAGCCACAACTACTGAGCCCACGTGCCACAACTACTGAAGCCCGCGAGCCTAGAGCCCGTGCTCTGCAACAAGTGAAGTCACCGCAACGAGAAGCCTGTGCACTGCAACAAAGATTAGCCCCTGCTCGCCACAACTAGAGAAAGCCCGCGCACAGCAATGAAGACCCAACAGAGCCAAATAAATAAATAAAATAAAATAAATTTAAATAAATAAATAACGTTAGCAGAAGGAAGAAAATAATAAAGACTACAGCACACATAAAACAGAAAAGAGAAAAACAATAGGAAAAATAGAACAAACTTAAGAGTTTGGTTTTTTGAAAAGATCAACAAAATTGACAAACCCTCAGCTAGACTAAGAAAAAAAGGAGAGAAGACTGAAATAACAAAAAAATCAGGAATGAAAGAGAAGACACTACCATGCCTATAACAAATAAAAAAGATCATAAAAGACTATTATGAACAATTATATCAACAAACTGGATAGCCTAGAAGAAATAGATAAATTCCTACCAAGACTGAATCATGAAAGAAAAAAAAAATCTGAACAGACCTATAATAAATAACATGATCGAATCAGTAATCAAAAATCTCCTAACAGGGCTTCCCTGGTGGCGCAGTGGTTAAGAATCCGCCTGCCAATGCAGGGGACAC
Organism: Balaenoptera borealis; assembly: GCF_965194805.1. Taxonomy (NCBI): domain Eukaryota; kingdom Metazoa; phylum Chordata; class Mammalia; order Artiodactyla; family Balaenopteridae; genus Balaenoptera; species Balaenoptera borealis. The sequence continues at coordinate 86,138,292 of NC_138874.1, forward strand.
GGGTTTGAGCCCTGGTCCAGGAAGATCCCGCATGCTGCGGAGTAACTAAGCCCGTGCACCACAACTACTGAGCCTGCACTCTAAAGCCCGCTCCTAGAGCCCGTGCTCTGCAACAAGAGAAGCCACCACGATGAGAAGCCCGTGCACTGAAACGAAGAGTAGCCCCCGCTCACCACAACTACAGAAGGCCCGCACACAGCAACGAAGACCCAACACAGCCAAAAATAAATAAGTTAAATAAATAAATTTTTTTAAAAAATGTCATAAAAAGTCTTAAAAAAAAAAAAAATCTCCTAACAACAAAAAAGCCCAGGACCAGATGGCTTCACTGGAGAATTCTACCAACTATTCAAAGAAAAATTAACACCAATCCTTCTCAAAGTCTTCCCAAAAAAATGGAAGAGGAGGGAACACTTACAAATTCATTCTATGAGGCCAGCAGTACCCTGATAGCAGAACCAGACAAAGATACTACAGGAAAAGAAAACTACAGACCAATATCCCTGATGAATATTGATGCAAAAATCCTCAGCAAACTGAATTCAACAGCACATTAAAATGATTATACACTATGAGTAAGTGGGATTTGCTTCTGAAATGCAAAGATGGCTCAACATATAAAAATCAGTCACTGTAATTAATACACTATATTAACAGAATGCAGATTAGAAGACAAAAACCACATCATCATTTCAATTGATGCAGAAAAAGCATTTGACAAAATTCAGTATACTTTCATGATAAAAACACTGAAAAAACTAGGAATAGAAGAAAATTACTTCAGCATAATAAAGGCCATGTATGACAAGTTTACATCTAACATCATACTCAATATTGAAAAAGTAAGTTTTTCCTCTAAGATCAGGAACAAGACAAGGATGCCCACTCTCACCACTTCCATTCAACATAGTACTAGAAGTCCTGACCAGAGCAACTAAGCAAGAAAAGGAAATAAAAGGCATCCAAATTGGAAAGCAAGAAGTAAAATTATCTTTGTTCACAGGTGACATGATCTTATATGTGGAAAACCCTAAAGCTTCCATACACAAAAAGAATTGTTAAAACTAGGACTTCCCTGGCGGTCCAGTGGTTAGGACTCCACGCTTCCACTGCAGGGGGCACAGGTTTGATCCCTGGTCAGGGAACTAAGATCCCTCATGCCACAGGGTGTGGCCAAAAAAAAAGAATTGTTAAAACTAATAAAGGAATTCAGCAAAGTTGCAGGACACAAAATCGATACTCAAAAATCAGTTGTGTTTCTATATACTAACAAAGAATAATCCAAACAGAAAATTAAGAAAACAATCCTATTTACAATAGCATCAAAAGAATAAAATACTTGGGAATAAACTTAGCCAAGGAGGCAAAAAACTTGTTCTGAAAACTATGAAACATCAATGAAAAAAGTTGAAGAAGACAAAAATAAATGGAGGGGCTTCCCTGGTGGCACAGTGGTTAAGAATCTGCCTGCCAGTGCAGGGGACACGGGTTTGAGCCCTGGTCTGGGAAGATCCCACATGCCACGGAGCAACTAAGCCCGTGTGCCACAACTACTGAGCCTGCGCTCTAGAGCCCGTGAGCCACAACTACTGAGCTCACGTGCCACAACTGCCAAAGCCCGCACGCCTGGAGCCCGTGCTGTGCAACAAGAGGGGCCACCGCAATGAGAAGCCCACGCACCGTGACTTAAAGTAGCCCCCACTTGCTGCAACTAGAGGAAGCCCGCGTGCAGCAACAAAGACCCAGCGCAGCCAAAAATAATAAACAAATAAAATAGATAAAATTTAAAAATTTAAAAAAAAGAAAAATAAATGGAGATATATCCATTTTCATGGATTAGAAGAATTAATATTGCTAAAAATGTCAATACTACTCAAAGTGACGTACAGATTCAATGCAATCCCTATCAAAATCCCAACAGCATTTTTTGCAGAAACAGAAAAAAAAAAATCCTAATATTCATATGGTATCTCAAAGAACCCCAAATAACCAAAGAAATATTAAAGAAGAAAAACAAGACCAGAGGTATCACACTTCCTGATGTCAAAACATAGTGGAGGGGAGTTTCCTGGCAGTCCAGTGGTTAAGATTCGACACTTCCAATGCAGGGGGCACGGGTTTGATCCCTGGTCAGGGAAGTAAGATCCCACATGCCGCATGGCAGGGCCAAAACAAACAGGTGTGGGGGGTGGGGTGGAGAGGAGACCATATTGCAAAGCTACAGTAGCCAAAACAGTATGGTACTTGCATAAAGACAGACATATAGACTGAAGGAACAGAATATGCAGCCCAGAAATAAACCCTGGCATATAAGGTCAAATGATCTTTGATGAGGGTCCTAAGGATACACAATGCAGAAAGGATAGTCTCTTCAATAAGTGGTATTGAGAAAGCTGGATATCTGTGTACAAAAGAATGAAATTGGACCTTTATCTCACCATATACAAAAATCAACTAAAAATGAATTGAAGACTTGTTGTAAGACCTGAGACCATAAAACTCCTAGAAGAAAACAGGGAAAAGCTTCATGGCATTAGTCTTGGCAATGATTTCTTGACTATGACAGCAAAAGCACAGGGATCAAAATCAAGTGGGACTACATTAAACTAAAAAGCTTCTACATAACAAAGGAAACATTCAACAGAGTGAAAAGGCAATCTACAGAATGGGAGAAAATATTTGCAAACCATGTATCTGATAAGACGTTAATGTCCAGAATATACAGAGAATTCCTACAACTCCACAACAAAAAGACCCCCAAATAACCAGGTTTTTTTAAATGGGCAAAGGACTTGAACTGACGTTTCTCCAAAAAGATACACAATGGCCAACAACCATGTGAAAAGATGGTCAACATCACTATTCATCAGGGAAACACAAATCAAAGCCATGAGACATATCACCTTATGCCCATTAGGATAGCTGCTACCAAAAACCAAAATAAAACAAAAAACCAGAAAATAACAAGTGTTGGTGAGGATGGAAAAACTGAAACCCTGTGCACTGTTGGTGGGAATGTAAAATGGTACAGCACTATGGAAAACACTATGGAGATCACTCAGATAATTAAAAATAGAACTACTGTATGATCCAGCAATCCCACCTCTGGGTATATATCCAAAAGAATAAAAATCAGGCTCTCATAGAAATATTTGCATACTCATGTTCACTGCAGCATTGTTTACAATAAATAGCTGAGAGGTGGAAGTAACCTAAATGTCCACTGACAGATAAATGGATAAAGAAAATGTAGTATATTCAGATAATGGATATTATTCAGCTTTTAAAAAAAAATCCTGTCCCATGCTGCAACATGGATGAACCTTGAGGACATTATGCTAAGTGAAAGAAGCCAGTCACAGAAAGACAAATACTGCATGATTCCACTTATATGAGGTGTCTAAAGTAGTCACTCTTAGAAACAGAAAATAGAATGGTGGTTGCCAAGGGCTGGAGGGAGGAGGGAAAGCGGAGTTGTTCAATGGGTGGAGAGTTTCTGTTTTGCAAGACAAAAAATTTCTAGAGATCTGCTGTACAAGAATATGTATGTAGTTACCACTACTGCACTGTATACTGAAAAATGGTTAAGATGGTATATTTTATGCTGTGTGTTTTTTACCACAATTAAAAAAAATATATCTTTCAAACAGAAAAAAAAGGAACTACTGGTACCTAAAACAACCTAGCTAAAATCAGATAAATCTCCAGTAAATGATTCTGAGTAAAAAAAGTCAATATCTGAAAGTTACATACTGTGTGATTCCATTAATAACATTCTTGAAATAACAAAATTACAGAAATGGAGAGCAGCTTAGTGGGTTGCAGGGGTAAAGTGGGGTGCAGGGGTGGGAGGGAAGTGGGTGTGGCTATAAAAGGGAAACGTGAGGAATCTCTGTGGTGATAGATATGTTCTGTATCTTGGCCATATAAATGTCAATATTCTAGTTTTGATTTCATGCTTATGGTTTTCAGGATGTTACCATTGATGGAAACTGGGTGAAAGCTATAGGGGATTTCTCTGTTTTGTTCCCTATAAGTGCAATATGAATCTACAATTATTGCAAAATAAAAAGTTTAGTTAAGTTTAAGACAAATTTTCTCCAAATGATGGAGGCTAGACACTAACTGGAAATGATGTAGAGGAGATTTTAGTACGTGATTTTTATGTAGGTGGGGAGAAAGGATGTAGGCTGACTCAGAAAAACTGTTCAAGTCTGAGCTGCCCCAACCTGGTTACCCCAATGTTCACCAAATACGCAATTCTGAGAAACCCTGTGTAATCATTTTTGGAAGGGGAGCCTGGTCAGAATGTTCCCTAAGTTTTAATCTTTTTTTTAAAATTAATTAATTAATTAATTAATTTATGGCTGTGTTGGGTCTTCGTTTCTGTGCAAGGGCTTTCTCTAGTTGTGGCAAGCCGGGGCCACTCTTCATTGCGGTGCATGGTCCTCTCACTATCACGGCCTCTCTTGTTGGCGGAGCACAGGCTCCAGACGCGCAGGCTCAGTAATTGTGGCTCGCGGGCCCAGTTGCTCCGTGGCATGTGGGATCTTCCCAGACCAGGGCTTGAACCCGTGTCCCCTGCATTGGCAGGCAGATTCTCAACCACTGCGCCACCAGGGAAGCCCCCCTAAGTTTTAATCTTCAAAGGCCTAGATGTTGGATCTAATAAGAAACCAGAGGAGTAATTTTGGGCACCAGGAGAAGAGGGAGGAACATCCAGACCCCCAAGCCAGTTCTCTGTGGGCTGTGGGCAAGTTTAGTTAGAGGGGCAAACAGCCACCTTCATGACGGAGGTTTTCTTCTGACCAAGCTCCAGTGAGTCAGGGCTAATATAATCCCTCTGGTATCAACTGAACAAAGAACAATGAATGCTTCCCTTTATTTCCACTGTACCTGCTTAGAAATCTGCCTCATGAGTTTATGGGGGGATCACCTGAGAACACAAATTGGAAGAGCTAGTATCTTGGGACTATTGTGGTGGCTATGGGAGCCCAACTGATTATTCCATGAATACCACTCCATCAGGAAGGTAATCAATTGTACTGGTTGGCTGAACTTAAGCTACAGTGCTGGGAAAGAAAGAAACTTACCCTAAGTTACAGCAAGATCTTCTCCATGATATTTGTCTACATGCTTCCACCCTCTGGAGCCCCTAGTACTCAGAAGTGATGGGTATGGAGCTCCTCATGCATGCTGAAATCAGTAACAAGTAGCATTTACTGAGCACCACCAGAGGCCAGCCCCCAGCCTGGATAGTTTTTGCACATAGCATTGAAATTTCCCAATAACCTGGTGGTGAGGTAGTTCGTATTATCTGCTTTATAGATGAAGAGACTGAGTTTCAGAAGTTACGTGGTTTGCCCAAGGTCCCACAGCTAGCAAGAGGCAGAGCTGGAATTCAAGCTCAGGCCCCTCTATCTATAAAGCCTGCACCTTTAAGAAAGTATCAAGCAGTATCACATATATAATGAAATCCAGGCCCCAAATCACCAGAAAATGACCAGAGCCCCTAAACTCAGTGGAAAGGGGTCAGAGGGCAGGTGAAAGCTTTCTGCTAATCAGAGCCACATTTCCTCCACCCACTTGGTACACAGTAGGCACTCAGTAAACAACTGTTAAGCTGAACTGACCCAGAGTCCCTCCCACTCAACCGTGTGTGCTGGGAGAACAGGAGGCAGATGGCGGGCACCTCTTGCCTGCCTTCCCCGTTGAATTTGGCAGTGGCAATGCTCTCTGTGTTCTTGTCTGACGGGGATGGGGCCCTGGGAAATCCTACAAGACAGATAGCCACACACACACCAGGCTGCTTTGAAGGGCATGCGACAAAGAAACTCAGAGTGTGCCCCAGGGTATCCGTGATGACCTCAGATGCAAAGTACGAAGTGAGCCAGTTCTGTAACCTCAGCAAATTTCACAGACTAAACAGTGGCGGGTGAGCGCTTGTGACTTCTGCTGACAGAGCGGCAACATGACCTGGTAGCTGCTGGGTTTGCACAAGAATCTTCCTTCACTGATATGCACAAGTGGCCTCTCTAGGAACAGACCAGTAAGCAGAGACCCACGCACAGGGCATTTCCTCTGCCAGGGGTTGCCGGTATTCCCACTGTTGCTGGATTCATCTTCAAAGAGTTTGGGATGGAGCCGAAGCTGGGACCCCTCTGCTGAGAAAATCTGGAAGGAGACTTGTGATAAAGACTCAGAGGCTGCTGTAGCCAAGAAAGTCTGCCACAGGCGGGGAGAGGGGCTGCAGGAAAGGCTCGCACAGTGTCCAGACAGTAGAGATTCAATTGTTTCAGATTGGAGGGAGGGAACAGGCGGGGAGCAGGAGAGAAGAAGAAAGACGACATTAATAAAAGAATAACGGCCAAGGCCATACTAAAAATACTTCCCTGGCACATATTTCTGCCAATGCATAGCAGCCTTTCAATTAAGGATGTGTCATTTCCTGGGTTATTAAATCCAGATCATGGAACATTCCACTCTGGGACAGTAAAAGAGGGTCACGTTCTCAGCCTCCCCCAGCACAAAAGCAGCAAAGAATGGGGATCATGGCTCTCGGTGTTTCCACCACTCAACTCCCCACTGAGCTGCTTGGGAGAAAGCTTCCCTTCCGTGGAAGCTTAGGGGGGCCCAGCATGGCGCTCTTTCTCAGGTACCCCATAGGCCCCACAGTCACCGTGAAGGGCATCATCATCATCTCAAGCCAGTAGGGGCCTGGCAGGACTCAGAATTGAAGGACGAAGAAGCATTAGTAGCCATTTTGCCTTGGTTACTACAATAAATGCTGGCGACCTTTAACATCTTATAAAGCCAAAGTCACACGGCAGAAAGTCTCCCCTGCTAGGCCCTGCGAAGCTTAAAAGGAAATTGCAAGGCCGTCTCAGTGCTGGGCACAGAGACCTGCATGCAGCAGGTGCCCAAAATACCTGCCTCCCTTTTTCGGGGAGAAGGACTATGTGCACAGTATGATCAAGGGGCTCTCGAGAGATCAGGGGGCTCCCCACAATAGCTCTTTCCAAACATTTAAGTAGTTTGGAACCTCTTGTGCCTTAACCTGTCCTAAACTGCATCTGCAGCAGCGGGTTTGCCATTTAATCACCCTAACAGCTGGGCAGAGTCTTGTTAAAGGTGAATTGAGAAGAAATTGAACAGCAAAATTGGCTTCAGAACTAGTATAAGAACTGAGGATTCCAACCCTAAATGAAACAAAAAGACAACCTACAGACTGGGAGAAAATATTTGCAAGCAATACGACTGACAAGGGGTTACTTCCCAAAATATGCAAACAGCTCATACAACTTAATATCAAAAACAACCCAATCAAAAAATGGGCAGAAGACCTAAATAGACATTTCTCCAAAGACAACATACATATGGCCAACAGGCACATGAATGGATGCTTAACATCATTAATTATTAGAGAAATGCAAATCAAAACTACAATGAGGCATCATCTCACACCAGTTAGAATGGCCATCATCAGAAAGTCTACAAAGAGGGACTTCCCTGGTGGCGCAGTGGTTGAGAATCCATCTGCCAATGCAGGGGACACGGGTTCAAGCCCTGGTCCAGGAAGATCCCACATGCCGCGGAGCAACTAAGCCCATGCGCCACAACTACTGAAGCCTGTGCTCTAGAGCCCAAGCTCTGCAACAAGAGAAGTCACCACAATGAGAATCCCGTGCACCGCAATGAAGAGTAGACCCCGCTCACTGCAACTAGAGAAAGCCCGCATGCAGCAACGAAGACCCAACAACAAAAAGACCCAATGCAGCCAAAAATAAGTAAATTAAAAAAAAATTAAAAAAAAAAAAGTCTACAAAGAACAAATGCTGCAGAGGGTGTGGAGAAAAGAGAACCCTCCTACACTGTTGGTGGGAGAAAAGAGAACCCTCCTACACTGTTGGTGGGAGAATAGTGGAGGTTCCTTAAAAAACTAAAAATAGAGCTACCATATGATCCAGCAATCCCACTCCTGGGCATATATCTAGAAAAGATGAAAACTCGAATTCGAAAAGATACATGTACCCCAGTGTTCATTGCAGCAGTATTTACAATAGCCAAGACATGGAAACAACCCAAGTGCCCATCAACAGATGTTTGGTTTAAGAAGATGTGATACACACACAAACACACACACACACACAAAAACCCCTGAATATTACTTAGCCATAAAAAAGAATGAAATAGTGCCATTTGCAGCAACATGGATGGACCTAGATAATATCATACTAAGTGAAGTAAGTCAGACAAATATTATATAATATCACTTACATGTGGAATCTGAAAAATAATACAAATGAATCTATTTACAAAACAGAAACAGTCATAGACACAGAAAACAAATTTATGGTTACCAAAGGGGAAAGGGGGGGAGGGATAAATTAAGAGTACAGAACAGATACACACCACCATATATAAAATAAATAACAAAGATTTACTGTATAGCACAGGGAACTATATTCAGTATCTTGTAATAACCTATAATGGAAGAGAATCTGAAAAAAAAAAAATATATATATATATATATATACACCACACACATATAAAAAACCAAATCACTTTATACATATAAATACCTGAAACTAACATAAGATTGTAAATCAACTATACTTCAGTTAAAAAAAAAAAGAACCGAGGGTTCCAAGCGGAAAAGATCCTCCGAGATCAGACAAGTTTGGAGCACATGGTATTTTCCAACAAGTCTGACTGTCAGCAACATCTAAAAATCAGGGGATTTCAGATGAAAAGCTTTCTGACTTCTGGTTTGACGAAATGAATCATCAGAAATGGGAATCCTAGGCCTGCATGTGGTGTCTGGCTGGAGCCAAGGAGTGGTTCCCCCTCTGGACGGGGCATGCACTGTCCAGCTGCCATGGGTCGCTCTCCTCCTCCTTGTCTGCACTCAGAGCTCTGTCCCTGAGTCCTGATCTTCCCTGCCACCTTTGGGCATGTGAGGTGGTAACTCGTGCCCTAGTCCCTCCCATTTTCCACCACAGACAACTGATCCCATCTCTTACTGTCTGTCCTCAAACCCAGTTCTCTACCATGGGCTGTGGGATTCCCAGTGTTTGTGGATTCATCTTCAAAGTGGGAGAGAGTCGACTCTGGGCCCCCTCTGCTGGGAAGATGCAGAGGATCCTTTGGATAAAGACTTAGAGGCAGCTGTGGCCAAAGGCGACAGGCCTCCCCAGCCCTAAGCAAGATGCTTAGACCTCTCCACCCCGGCCACCTGCAACCCTTCCTCTCCCCTGGGCAAGCCCACCTCTGCCTCTGCCCCAGATCTGACCCTGTTCTAACAGACACACATTTATATCCTCATGGACTTCTTTCTGTTATTTCTACTGGGCCACTTGAGGGAAAAAGGCAAACACTGCTTCACCCAAAACTGCATTCAGGTACTCTTCCCTTGCTCAGACCAAATGGCGATCATAAGCAGAAAGCCCAAACTATGAAAACTGAACAGTTTCTTGGGAAGCAGCAGAGCCGTCAAGGAAGGAAAATGGTCACTTCGAAGAAGACAGTGACCACGGAAACCAGGATAATAATAACATAGGTCTCGGTGAATACTCAATTGGTGTGTCAGACACAGTACTGGCATTTTACAGGTTACTTCTTATTTTACAACAGCCCTACAAGGCAGGTGGTATTACCCCCTTTTTAGAGATGAGGAAAATGAACACAGAAAGAACTGTGCTAAAGTAGACATTTTTCTCCCAGGGCTAGTGGCTGAACCTTCTGCCCGCTGCCTGCACGAGCCTGTCCTGGTGTGAAAAGCCTCTTCCAGGACTGGCCCAGAGCGGACCGCGTGGGCCTACTTACGCTCTGCCATTCGTCTCCTGCCCACTGGCTGCCGTCTTTGACTCCAAGGCGTTGTTGAAGTTGGAGATGTTTTCAGAGGAGTAGAGGCCAGCTGGGTTGTTGTACTGGTTTGTGATGACCCTGGGGGCAGGGCTGGAGGCAGGTGAGGCGGTAAAGGGCATGGCACTCCGGTTGTGGGCGCTTCCTATGTGTAGGACCTCCTGCGGGCAGAGATCAGAGGACAAATCAGGGGGGTGTCCAATATGCACCCCTCGATGGACGGTACAGGCTGAGTGCCAGGGAGAGAGAGGTGTTCCAATGAGCTATGATGGCCCTGGCTCAATGCCAAACTAGCTGAGGGGCTCTGCCAAACCCACCTGACACAGGGCAAGACCCAGGACATTGCAAGAGCGGGGCACGTGTGCAGTTTCATCTGCCAGCTCTGCCTCCTGGTTCTTCCCTGAGGCCCAGCAGAGCCTGATCTCCTGCTGGGTACCCCTGGGCAGGACACCCCCTGATGCCCTGGGCTGTCAGGATCCAAGTCAGAGCTGAAACACCCTTTCAGGGCACATTTCCAGAGGGATTAAGTACCAGGAAGAGAGGAACTGGCATCACTTCAGTGCAGAGCAGAAGATGATTAAAGGTGGAGACAAATTCCCCAGGAAGGAGCGGTTTAGAGAAGCAAGATAAGAGGGTTGTTGTGTCACCAGTGAAGCAGCTGCGGACTAGGCAGAGAAGCCTCAGTGCGCTGGCAGAAGGGGCTACGGGGAATGACTGATCTGGTGCTTTGTGTGGGAGAAGGCCAAGGCTGATCAGGTGGAAGGCTGGGGGATACCTGCTACAGAGCGGTGCCCCGGGGGGAGCTGCAGGAGAGGACTTCGAGTTCCTCCTGTGCTCACTCCCCTCTTCCTGTAATCTGAGGAAGCGCCCTCCACCTCCACGCTGGACTGCCAGGACTTGGGAGGGTGATCACTACAGCTGCAACACCTAGGAGCTACTTTAAGAACACCCCCGAAAACTCCTTAAACTAACATGCGCTTTTTGAAAAAAATCACGGCTTTTCTGATGACTCAGTTAGCAAGATGCTTTCCGCATGGGTGTTCTGGTTCAAACCCTGCTCCCAGGGGAGAGCGTACTCTGTGCAGCCTACTAAACTCGATGTGCAGCCTACTAAACTCGATGTGCGTCCTATTTTCTGGGTCTCCCAGAAATCCTTCTGAATCCTGGACTCCTTGTTAACACCCAGGCCCAAAACGACTGCTCTTCCCTTTTTTTTTTTTTCTCTCTTTCTTCACTAAACCTTCAAGTCTTCCACACTTTCTTAGAAAACGATGATGAAAATCACCAGCTTAATTCACTGTGTACTGACTTAAAAGACAACATGAAAATGTGTTTATGACGATTCAGATAGTTCTCTCTCTTCAACAAGTCGGAATCAGTGTGGTTTTACTGTATACATTACATTGAGCTGACTTTATCCACGTTGGACAAAAGCTCAGTACACACAGCTTGTTCACCAAAGGGGAAGTATAATTAGTTAAGAAAATAACTTCAGCAGTAATCAAAGAATGGTTAAGTACGTTCTACGGCACAACTACCCCAAGGAATAAGAAGTGGTCATTAACAGCAGCAGACTTCCCGAAGGGTGGCCTGGGACTCGGGCCCCCGTCAGTGGGCTACCTTGCAGCTCTGTGGGGCAGGTGGACAGCGGCAGCCGGGATTGCAATTCTTCCCTCCTCTCTCCTTCCCCACAGCAATTCCTTAGGAGCATCTTAGGATGCTGAGCACCAGGGAAGAGCCCTCATATTTCTGTCTTGGCTCAGTTTTTTCCCTGTCGCTTCCTGCTCGGCTTTGGGCAAGTTATACTTCTTTCTTAGCCATTGCACAGTGCCCAGCACACAGCAGACAGTCAACCAGTGTCATTCCCTTCTCCTTCCTTAGAAACACATTTTCAGTTAGAATGGAAGTCAGTAGAAAATGCAGGTTGGAAATTCTGATTTTTTGCTTTATAGAGAGTCTCCTAAGAATGTATCTGTTTTGTATATAAAAGGAGTATATCTAACCCCATGTGAATTACTGGTCTTTCCAGAAGTCAGGCAGTTAATTCAGGGCCTGCCTTTTGGAAGGGATGATGTCATTGTTTGGGCTTTGTATTTATGTCTCCAAGGAAACTCAATAATGAGGAAATATAAACTAGGTGTGTAACTACACTGACCTCAGATAAGCTGGGGTGTGGGCTAGCCTTACATGAATGAACAAATCCTTTAATTACAGATGAACTCTGCTCTTACTCATTCCTCTATTTGAGAATGACTGGAAGTGGAAGATTTTGGAAAAATGAGAGGTGGGAAGTTTTTCATATGAACAAAGAATTACTGGAATCAAAAGAAATGTATAGTCAAGTTAGATGTTAAAGTGTTGGAGATTTTTTTTTAATCTGAAGAAAACTACCTTCAAAAGATTAATATAGGTACTCAGATTATATGTTTAAGATGAAAATTCAAGTATAATACATATAAAAAGTAGAACTAAAATGTAAGCATTGCCTTACTGAAGTGAAAACTAGGATTTTAGATAGACCACATTAAAACAAAATCATTCCTTATATATTATAAAACATATAAGGACTTAACACATTCAAACAACATTTATAGTAAATTTAATGAAATGGCTGAGAACTCCCTAGGAAATTGGAATTGACTGTGGCATGTTTTAAATTAGTTTGCACAACTGCCAGTTTATAAACTGAATGCCATTTCATGAACTTTCTTTCCTTAGAGGGGCTGTACAGAATAATATGGTCATGTCAGCTTTGAAATGCCAGATGCAAAATGATCCTTAAAGTGACTCTTAGGACTAAGTATTATTTTTATTATATTAATGGGAAAAATTTTGTGGGACTGCATTTCTGACATTTTAATGGAAGACATTTGAGAAAATACCATTCACATACAACCACTCAATTTACCCACACTAATGTACCCAGTGAGTTCAATTTCATACAAGTTTCTGTTTTAGGTATAAAAGATAACTAGCTATATGTTGTCTTTTGATTATATCTCAATACACCATAAAAATGAAACAGTGTCCCAAATTTTGGAAAAAGAAATTAAAGTTCACATCTTCAATTGGGACTAAATGTATAACAATCACAAACCAGGCTAAAAGAAGTTTACAAAAGCCATTATCGACTTACCTACTAACATACCACTAACAACTCATTAATTTATCCAAGAGACACACTTTGTGAAAAGTAGCATATCAGGTGTGAGGAATTTTACAAAGATGTTCTAAACATTCTTCTCTACGTTTCTCCCCTTGTTTCTAAAGACTACCCATTCATTGTAGATAATTTAGGAGATGTAGTTAAAGAAGAAATACCATCACTTATAATCTATTATGTACAAATATGGGATCTCAGGACAGTCTCCCGTCCAGGAAATTCTATTTGGCCAACAAATTGTGCATTGACTCCCTATCACATTTTCCAACATGAACTACCACTTTATTTTAGTAATTTTAAGATCTCACTGTAAGAAAACTAGAGATTCCCATCCTAAGGCTCTTGGAAACCAGGCAGTAGGACCCGGGACCCGGGGTGGGGCGGGGAATGTCTGGGTTTACTACTAAATTCCCTTGTAGTTCCTCTAGGCTCTAGGCCTCAGGACCCAAACTTCTTTTCGTCCCTGGCATGATTCATTTGCATCTGCAATCCATAATGAGCTGAGTCAGCACCCCTATTTTGCCGTGGTTCTGCCACCCTATACTGCACAGGAAAGCTTCCGCCCGCTTCCCGTATCCCCTTCCTACCCGCTGTGTCCAGCCCAGGCCCTGGCGTCACTGCCCTGGGGTTTTCCAAACCCTTCCTCCCGCAGTTCCCTTACGGGAAGAACCAAACAAGAGCCAGGTCCCAGCAGTGTCAGCGGAGGGCCCTCCCACTGCGTCCTATCCCCTGCCTCCAGGGCAGGAAAAACGCGAGTGTGCCCAGCTGTGTCAAAAGCAGAAAGGCCTCTGGGTGCTGAGAGCAAGGGCCATGGTGGGCAAGTACTTACTTGGGGTTCAGAGGCTAAATTCATCCTGTATGGGTGACGTTTCCCTTCCTCTGTCACCAGAGGAGACCAGATTTTCTGTTCAGATCTGCAACAGATTGACAAAGCTGTTGTTTCATGCATGCTAAATAAATAATAGATACTAAAAACGGAGTGGGAAAGTGTCCCCTCTTGCCCGGCTGCTAGCCTCTGAACTAGCACTCTGCCCCCGCCTTCCCCTCCATTTTGCTATCAGTGTGTGATTTTCGGAAGCACCAACCTCATGACATCATGTCTGATGGCTGTGTGCGCTCAGCCCTGAGGGATTTCCCAAGCTGCTGTCATTCTTCCAGCCTCATCCTCCCCCACTGCGCTCTGTACCGCTGACCCAGCCACACCGGCCTCCTCCGTGCTCCTGAGCGTGCCTGATGCCGCCCCACCTCCGCTCAGGACGGGGCGAGCTCCTCTGTCTCATCCCGTGTTCCCGATCCAGACCAGATAACCAACTTGTTCGTGAAGTGTGTCTGGACCAAACAAAATTGATGCCTCCTTTTCTGAGCTTGGAGAGGATTTCCTTGTACCATTCACACAGCAACTCTCTAGGTCTTGTCTCAGTTTTCATTAGTGTAGCATTTTTTCACTCTTACGGGTAAAGAATATTTGTACTTATCCTTATATTGTCAGAGTGCCCAGCACAGGGCCAGATATATACAAGATGGAGCTATTCAATGTGTTGGTAAATGGATCAAAAAAATCAGTTAATCTGTAATGAATGAATGTCTTGAAGGAGAAGATGTGGACTGAGATAGAAATGGAGACAAGAATGAGGGATGAATGTGCTTTTGAGAGGATAGTAATAAAATGGTGCACCTCCCATGGGGGTAGGGCTCTGAAGTGTACAAGATGGTTTTCATTTCATTATACCGATTTCACTACCTCAAAGTTTTGGTTAGTTGTGTTAGGTCAAATGAAAATGCAAATATCTTAGAGAAAGATGCCCACACTATGAGGAGTACTGTGAAAATTAGAGAGAAAAATGAGCAACCTGAAATTTCAATTCCACAGACCTTCTGCCTGCCTACACCGTACAAGGCACTGAGCTGGGTGGGTAGGGGATCCTGAAATAGGTGAGGTAGTCCCTGCCCACAAGCAGCTTCCAGTCGACCAGAAATGAGCGAGTGTTTCCACGGGCCTCACCTGGTTACTGTGAGAGTCATGCTGTCTGTGCAGCCCTTGATTTTGTTCTGAGCTTCCAAGTGCGTCATATTGCTGGTGTTTTCCCCATCGATGGCTGTGATTACATCTCCAACACATAAATTAGCTGTAGCAGCCTTGCTTCCGGGAGTGACCTGGAAAAAAGGAGAGAGCTGGCTTAGTTACCATCTGTCTCCAAGGAAACCACTGGGTAAGTTACCACTGGATTAAGTATTCACTAATGTGGATCAAAGCATTTAAAAAAAGGAAAGAAGCCTAAAATCATAAGTTTCAATAATAATGATCCTTTATGGTTATGTAATACATTATGGTTTACAATGAGTTCTTTTCTATATACCATCTTATTGGATCCTTACAATAACCTTGTGAAAAAGGAAGGCTAGTATCAGTCCCCATATTGGTCCCCATTTTAGAGACCAAGAAACTGAGGTTTAGAAAGATCTGTGACTTACCTGGGATCACCCAACTGATATAGTACTGTATTACTAGTCATCCAACTATCAATAGTATAATACAGAGCCAGGACTCAAACCCTAAAGCAGACCCAATGTTCTTCCCACTGTCTCTTGCTGCTTCCCTAAAATAAGTCACCAATTTAAAAAAACACACACTTAGAGAACATTATGTACAGAAACATCCTATTTCTATAAAAATCTTAACAATTAATATGCTATTTACACACACAAAAAAAATTGAGACACTGCATACCAAACTGTTCACAGTATTACATTTCTGTAATGTTTTTGGTTTATACAATGAGCTTGAATTACTTTTGTAATTGAAAAAAGCAACAAGGAATATTTTAAAATACAACAGTATAGGTTTATACTGGTTCATTTCCTCCCAGCCAGGAAACTGACTATTAGGGTTAGACCCTTTGGGTGGCTGATTTTCTACAGGCCGATGCTTCTAAAACCAGTGGTTCCAAATTTATGGGCAACAAATGCTTGGGGGAAGCCAGCCAATGACTGCAAAGGGTCATCAAATTCATCTGCCTACTGAGCATTACATGTGACCTGAATAAATATCAAGCTTCACGTGGAGAGGTACAACTATCTTTCAAGTGAATACAGACGCTATTGTGATGAACAAAGTATGAACTCATTTTGAAGTAGTACTAACCTCAGAGATGTTTTTTACTATTAGGTATTTTCTAAACCAAGGTATACTAAAAATAGGACCATCATCCCAAGGTCAGTCCATGACTTTGACATTAGAAGACCTTCCTTGATGAGAAGTCCAAGCCCTCCAGGAGCAGAGTACGCCCAGACTCCCAGCACCCACAGGGTTCTGGCCTCACCTTGGAGAAGGCCCTTGACCCCTGGGAGCCCAGTGAAGAAGATCTTATGAACATTTGAGGGTCTCCGTAAGGCTGAACCACAGGTAAGAGGCCTTTCAAGACATCAAATCAGGACACAAGGCTTATGTGCTGAGCCTCCGTATCTGATGCAGTTTTCAGCAGGCAGTTTCCAATCAGCCGTTGCCAAACAGAAAACACTGACCCTTCTGAGGTGGGCTAGTGTGATGGCTGCTGTCATGGCCATCTCCCCCATCAGTGCGCTACCCCCACAAAATAAGGGGTGGATGACTTGATCCTTGAGGTTCCTTCCGGTTCAGACATGCTATGACTTTATCAGGCAAAACTCTCCTGGAATGTAGCAGGATGTGGAAACCAGTGCAGAGATCCTGACCTCCTAACCTTCCTTTCTGGCTTTCCCATCATCTGTTTACCAGAGATCTGGCCTTTAGAAAACAAAAGCCCCCAATCCAAGGTCCGGATCTTCTTCTAATGTAGCCACTGGGAAAAGATATTTTATACAGGCGAGTGTAGGCCGCACTCTTTTCAGTTGACTTCGGGGAGTTAGTTCTGAGTCACCCAGTATGTGCCATAAAGACAAATTCCTCTCATTTTCTGCCCGTCTTCCCGAGAAGACTGACCTGGTGTGACTTCATGTATATTTCGCTTTTTCTAAAGAACAACACAGACCCCTTGTTTTACAAATGGCCCTAAGTATCACTTTATTTGGGATGAGCCATGGTTCTGGGTTGGCAAACTCCATCTCCAGGGAGAACAGCCTGATTGAACTCATTTATCATGACCAACTCTCATGGTCTTAAAGAGAAGTCCCCTTGGATAAAATCCAGAATCACTAATGAAGTTCCTCAGGACTGTGTCATTCCCCTACTAAGCTCTAGCTACAGGGGCCTTCCTTACTTCTTTCCCGCCTCAGGGCCTTAGCACCTGCTGTAGCCACTACCTGATTAACTTCTTGGCTTAAATGACCCTTCTCACAGAAGACTTTCCTGAACCCTCCAATCTAAGTTAGATCCCTTGTCAACCTTCCCCCTGCACCACCCCCCACCCCATCTACATTTTCATACACTCTCTTCTTCAGGGCACTTGTCAATTAGGTTTGTAAATCGATTCTGTGGGTTTGTTTACATAATGCTTGAGAGCCTACTAAACAGTAAGGTGTGTGAGAGCAGGATTTGTCTGCCTTTTGCACTGTGGTATCCCCAGTGCCTAGCAGTGACTGGCACATAGTAGGTGCTCAATAAATATTTGTCCGATGAGTGACTGAATCCAAAATATCTAGCGGTTGTTAAATATGTAATCATGCTGCTTCATTCCATCCTTTAAAAAAATGACTATATCAAAAGGAATCAAATAATCACTTTCCCCAGCATTGCTATCCTGGACTGTCACCACTCACAAAACTAAAATGAGGAGATGGGGGCGGTGGAGTGCAGAAAGCTTGAGAAAATGAAAAGAGAAATTTCCTTTTACTTTCATATGCTCAGCTGCTAAGAACGCTGGAATTTCCAGCATTTGGTTCAAACTCTCTTGGAGGTGAGGCATTTCTGCTAAGTACATCCCGACAGATCCTGGACAAGTTAGAACCAGTCTTAAGAGCCCTGAGTCTGAGTAGTCAAGGCCTGGCCATCCTATCTTTTGGTCTGATTCTTTTTTTTTAAGCCAAATTAATGGGGAGCCAAAGGAGATCTCAGAAAGTTATAAGACAACATCATCAGGTGGGACTCAGATGGAATCACACATAAATAAAGTCCACATTCTTTTATGAGCTGTCTATTTCTGGGGGGGAAATGGATTTAAACAAATTATGGGATTTGCCTTTTACAAAGCCCTTTCACATACATTCTCCTAGTTGAGATAATAATGATGATGACCTCACCACCAACATGTAAGATAATTTTACAGATGAGGAAATTGAAACTCGGAAAAGCTGTGACTGACTCAAGTTCACACAGCTAAAGGTTGGAGCCTGAACTTGAAACCAGATCCCCTCATTCCAAATTCCATTCCCCTTCTGCTTTACCACAATGCCACAAGCAGAGGCTCCAAACCCAACTGTCAGAGCCAAAGAGAAATCCAGAATTAAGCAGACTCATCTGTTGTGGCCTTCAACACAGGGAACTGGAGTGTCGCAAACTCCTGCCAAGGCCTGGGTGCCACTCGCCATCCGTCAGACAACCATCTCCATTGGTCTATGCTGAGCTGGGGCCCAGTAACACCTCCCCTTATAAAATACTCAAGTCAGAACTGAAAAGCCCTCAGGACAGAAGGCCTGTGTCTCCAACTCTGGTTAGTTCCCATCATGAATGGAGGACTCCAATCCTTACTGCACACTAACTATGCATCACAATCATGGCAGTATTTATCAGTTAATGAGTGCTAATTATGGTCAAACACAGTTCGTTTGGCAAGGGTTAATTTCCCAGTCCTCCTGAGATACTATCAGGTAGCCAATATTATTTGCATCATCATGGAGAAGGAAGTGGTGGAACAGGGGTTGACAGCTGGTGAGTGGCGGGCTGTGCGGCTCCGAGGTCCGTCCACCTAACCCAGTATGCCCCGCTGTCTGTTCTGATTTCCTCCTGACCGTCAAATTCCATCAGAACCGGCTCAGAATGGAGTCAGCTTCAGTTTCTAAAACAAGTCCTATACTCTCCTCCAAAGAGACAGGCCCATTAATTAGTTCAATGGACATTCTCAAAAACCCTCTTCCAGCTTTCTTCCCCAGAGACCATACAACTTGATCACACAACTCTCGATGCCTGAGAATAAATGGGGTTAGGCACAATTTCCGCTAATGAACAATCTGCCATCTTCTGCAGAATTCACTCATGTCTCTCTCACGCTTTGCCCCCGCAGGCAGACACTTTGCTCAGAGGCCAATCTGTACATCCACCCTATACTGCATCATTAAAGCCTGTGCACTGCCGTCAGACTTCTAAACACAAAAGAAGGTTCATAGGATTTCACTTCTAAATGGCGCAGAATAGGACTATGATGTGGCTCTCCCACTTTCTTCGATTTACATCTAAATAACTAAATATTTCTTTTATACAAAACTGGATGCATACCCACTGGCCACAGCAAATGAAAAGATGACTTTCTCCCTCTGTATTATGGCATATACCTATTTTATCCCTCCTCTGTTACCTCCTTCTTTCATTCATTCACTCATCAGATAGACATTCCTTAAGTCTGTTCTCAAAGACAGTGTAGCTTATTAAGATGTGGCTACTGAAGTTAGATGACCAGGGTTCAAGTCCCGTCTCTGGTGCTTGTGAGCTAAGTACCCTTGGGGGGGATGTTTCACCTCTGTGTGCCTCACTCTTCTCACCTATGAAACAGGGGTGATAAACAGTCCAGGCATCGAAAGGCTGTTGTGAAGATTACATGAAATGATTCAGGCAGAGCACACTGTCAAGTTCACAGTCTCCTGGGGCAGACAGGTATGTACACCAGCTGATGCTAGAAACAAGTAAAGAGGCAATGGGAGCCTAAAGGTGGAATCAGGGAAGGCTCCCTGGAGGAGGCATTGCTTAAAACTGTGCAAAGGCACTACAGGAGGCAGAAAAGAGCATGCCAATTTACAGGAATAGCACGTGGACTGGCATAGATAAAACACAGGAAGTGAAGGGAGAGGAAGGGGAGGAGTCTGAAGATGTAAAAATAGGCCAGGCTGTAAGAGTTCTGTCATTTTCTTTTTAACAAGACTGTACTTTATCTGGAAAACAATGGAGAACAACAAAGGAATTTAAACATAGCCTCTGACTCAACTGCCCAGTTACTGCCAAGAAACAACCACTGAGCCCTAGCTCTGTTGAGATTAAGGTGACTGCATTTGTCAGATATTCCCTAATGGCAGCTGAGAGAAGCAGACCCATTCGAGGGGTCGACAATTCAGCCTCTAGGACAGCCATTCTGAGGCTGGCTTCCCCTAGAGGACTTGTCCAAAGGCACTTCCACTTAAAATTACGTGTTTGATTGACAGCCAGATTGGGTTCCTTTAACTCCCTAAGCTCAAGATTGAAAGCTGGAGGAGGCCCATGAAATGAATCCAGTCTACAATCTTGGCTTTTCAAAATTTAAATTACTCTGCCCCCTTTAGCTGAGGCAGACACTCTCCATTTTGTCAGTTCTCACCATGCTCTACTGCCCCCAACACAGAAACCTGGGACCAGCTGCCATTTAGCATCTTTCTTGCAGCTGTTAATTTTTCCACTACCTCACCCTCGAGTCAAAACTCTTTTATGTTGTCTCCGAACCCCTTCATGCAAATGTGCTTGTGACCACTGGCTTAGTTAAAAAATTATATGCAGAAATGTTTTATGAGTAGGACTACAAGACACCCTGGTTTGCCCAGGACGGCAACAGATTTTCCCAGCTTAATTATCAAAAGCACCCCATTTCATTTTCAACAGTGTTCCAGTCTGGATGATAAATTGTATTGCCACTCTTTTGACAGAGATAGGGGTTTTAACCAAATACTTGTCAAACAGTTTAAACAGTTCTGAAGCAGCCTCACCCCACCCCAAGGGAAAAACTGTCCCTGTTCAAAGGTTCTCTGACTTTAATCTGCAGACAGGAATACAGGTCAATCTCCTGAATGTTCACAGAACATTGTTAACCTTGACCCTTGGAATTGGCATCTAAACTTCAGACCAGAAATTGACCCAGCTCACCAATAACTCAGGGGGAAACTGACATTGGCAAGGATGAGGCAATGGTTCCCAAACAAGTTGGTCGTCAGATCCCCTCAGGTTTTAAAAATATAAATAGATCTCTACATCCCACTTCAGATCTACTGAGGGGAGTCTACACCATCGGTCCCCAACCTTTTTGGCACCAGGGACCGGTTTTGTGGAAGACAAGTTTTCCACGGACGGGGTGGGCGGGGTTGGTTCAGGCAGTAATGCAAGCGATGGGGAGCGATGGGGAGCGGCAGATGAAGCTTCACTTGCTCACCCGAGGCTCACATCCTGCTGTGCGGCCCGGTTCCTAACAGACTGCAGACAGTTACTGGTCCGAGGACCGGGGGTTGGGGACCCCTGGTCTACACAGTGGGACCCAGGAATCTTTATTTTTTAAAGCTTCCCAGAAAATTCTGACGCTCACTAGGTTTGGGAACATCAAGGGAGATGCTGACCAGCCTTCCCCCCAAAGTTCTCCCTGAATGAAGTTAACCAGGTAAACAAAAACTAATTAGGATCTAAGATCTCAGCGCCTCCAGAGACAACTTCAAGGCTTACATTCTATTAAAATACATAGAAGGCCCTTAAAAGAAACATCCAGGGACTTCCCTGAAGGTCCAGTGGTTAAGACTCTGCGCTTCCACTGCAGCGGGTATGGGTTCCATCCCCGGTAGGAACTAAGATCCCACAAGCCATCCATGGGGCGAGGCCAAAAACAAAAAAGAAACATCCATTAGAATAGTATTTTCCTATCTCTTACCAAAACAAAGAAAGAAAAATCCCCTACACCACTGGTCAACGTCCTTGAATGCAAACGGAGTATTGCAGAAGTTATTTCATTCCAGATGCCTAAATAACTTAACATGGTTCCTATTTTGCCTCTGCCAGAAAACTCACAGCTAAATATAGTATGCAATTACAGAAACCACCTGATTGAAAGGTCCTGGCACATCTCTTTCTTCTTCCATGTTCCAAATTTTTAACTTATTGATTGACTGGCTGCGTTGGGTCTTCCATGGCTATGCGCAGGCTTTCTCTAGTTGCTGAGGGCTTCTAATTGTGGTGGCTTCTCCCGTTGCGGAGCACAGGCTCCAGGCGTGCAGGCTTCAGCAGTTGTGGCACACGGGCTCAGTAGTTGTGGCTCATGGGCTCTAGAGAGCAGGCTCAGTAGTTGCGGCACACAGGCTTAGTTGCTCCGCGGCATGTGGGATCCTCCCGGACCAGGGCTCGAACCCGTGTCCCCTGCATTGGCAGGCGGATTCTGAACCACTGCGCCACCAGGGAAGCCCCCAATTTTTTGCTGCATCTTATGGTGTGTGTTCTTTTATTTGAAATTTTGTAGCCATGTATTTTGGTGCTATAAATCACCTTACAAGTTGGGTGTATTAATATTAAATAATGATAACTTAGTAATTTTTAACATTATACAAACAAGACTGGAATAAAGAAATTTGGAATTCAAGTTCAATCTCAGTGCCATGTACCTTTAGGGACAACCTCCTTTGAACTAATGGCCGTGTCCAAGTATTTAGGTATAAAATTTTTTTAAAAATAAATTTATTTATTTATTTAATTTTTGGCTGTCTTGGGTCTTCGTTTCTGTGTGAGGGCTTTCTACAGTTGCGGCAAGTGGGGGCCACTCTTCATCATGGTGCGCGGGCCTCTCACTGTCGCGGCCTCTCCCGTTGCGGAGCGCAGGCTCCAGATGCGCAGGCTCAGTAGTTGTGGCTCACGGGCTTAGTTGCTCCGCAGCACGTGGGATCTTCCCAGACCAGGGCTCGAACCCGTGTCCCCTGCATTGGCAGGCGGATTCTTAACCACTGCGCCACCAGGGAAGCCTAATTTTTTAAAAAAAAATAAACTTATTTATTTATTTATGGCTGCATTGGGTCTTTGTTGCTGCGTGCGGGCTTTCTCTAGTCGCGGTGGGCGGGGCCTACTCTTCATTGTGGTGCGCAGGCTTCTCATTGCAGTGGCTTCTCTTGTTGGGGAGCACAGGATCTAGGTGCATGGGCTTCAGTAGTTGTGGCACACGGGCTCAGTAGTTGTGGCTTAGTGGGCTCTAGAGCGCAGGCTCAGTAGTTGTGGTGCACCAGCTTCCTTGTTCCGCAGCACGTTGGATCTTCCTAGACCAGGGCTTGAACCCACGTCCCCTGCATTGGCAAGTGGGTTCTTAACCACTGCGCCACCAGGGAAGTCCCTATTTAGGTATAAATTTAAACGACTCTGAGCTGGATGACAAAGCTGAGCCCCGCCCTGCAGTATGCCATTTAGATGTGGAATTTGAACTCTCCTTAGTCAGACTTCTGACTCAGTTTGTTTGTGGGCCCAGGCTATGGCACAGACTTTGAAGCCACATTATAGACACAGAAGCTGTATGAGCTTATGCAGTTGGCTTGAAAAACCCCAAGAATGTTTCAAAATGTTCTTGGTTACTCTATAACCGTTTTCTTAAGAAAATGAGGCAATAAAGTAGTTCAGGTCCAAGTAGCTGAGCTGTGCAGTAATCCAGCTTCACTTCGCACTCGGTGCAAAAGGAAGCTATTAACGCTAAGGGGTGGCCGATCAAAGAGACTTATTGCTCTCTTAGTCTGAAAGACCAACCATCATTTCTTAGGTAGGAATAGAATTAAAAAGCAGATAGCAAAGTAGAATACCCTGACTAATTGATCAAGAAGTCATCAGTCTCTCAAAAGTCCCTATACAAGTCCCAGTGAATCCCGTGTGCTTTTAAACAGCCCCAATAACAGCCACCCATAACCCAAATCCTAACCGTTCACTAAACACATAACCTTGGGCAGTTACACTCTCCATTGCTTCAGTTTCTTCATTTATCAAATAAAATTTATAATAGGGTCAACTTCATTTGTTGTTGGATTAAATGAGATTTCATTTGTAGAGTTTAGAACAATGTCTGGCCCATAATAAGCACTCAATACACAGTAGCTACCATTAATATATTTTTCTAATAGTACCACTGTATCCCGACACCTTCTATGTGTTAGCCATAGTGCTAAGCTCTCTCTAGACATCATCTTACTCCTCACTACAACCTTTGAAGACAAGGACTATTATTCCCGCTTTACAAATGAGAGCACTGAGGTTTCAGAGGCTAACCCTGCCTGAGGACATACAGCTAATACAGGGACAAGACAAGGTTTGAACCTAGATCAGGCTGATACCGAGACTTCATTTTCCCATGACATCAAGATAGCTTTAATTCTTGATTTGCTGCATTAAAAATAAGGCAGAAAGTACAAAGCAGTGACATCCAAATAGTTCACCATGACATGGTAATTTGATTTTTAAAAATGCTACGTGAATGGAAAAAAGTCTGAAAAGTTTTGCAGCAAACCGTTAAACAGTGTTTATCTCTGAGAAGTAAGATTGGGGAAAGGTGTTGGAAGGCTTTTACCTTGGGCTGTCCACATTTTTATATTATTTGATCTTTTATAATAAGCACAAGGGTTGTTAATGTAAGCTTTTTATTGAGGCATAACACTCATACAGAAAGGACACGAATTGTAAATAAACAGCTGGATGGATTCTCACAAAGAAAGCGCACCCATGGAATCAGCACCAAATAAACAGAACATTAGCTGAACTTCCAAAGGCCCCTCGTGCCTCCTTCCCATCACTAACCTCCTGGCAAAGGTTACTGTGATCCCACCTTTTAACACTATAGATTAATTTTGCCTGATTAATCATATATAACTGCAATGATGTGGTATTTATGCTTTATGTCTGGCTTCTTTCTCTCAACATCATATGTCTGTCTGCCTGTCTGATTCGTGCCATTGTGCATGGTTGTAATTCCTTCATTCTCACGGCTGCAGTGTTTCATATCATTATTTATATGTTTATAAATACATTTATATATACCACCATTTATTTCTCCATTCCACTGTTGTTAGACACTTGAATTGTTCCGAGTTTGGGGCTATCGTGAATAGTGCTGCTTTGAAGATTCTTGACATGTCTTTTGGTGCCATGCGGACACATTTCTATTGAGCAGTTAACTAGGAGAATTGTTGGGTCATAGGGTCTGATCACGTACAGCTGTGGAAGTGTAAGTATTTTTATTTTTATATAATTTTTTTTTTAAGAAATGGATGTAAATCATTGCTGCATCACCTGAATTTATCTGTATGCATTTGACAACTTTATCCTATATAGGTCATACCTATGTCCTTATCTTCTTATCTGGCATGACATGAGTAGTCATACCTATTAAAATTAGGCCGAGTCCTTGGTCAAGAACCTGGCCTCCTACAAGACCAGAGTGTTCTTCAGAAAGGTGTTTTTCCTGTTTATGGCATTTCCTGAGAAGGCAGTGTACTACACGTATGAAAATACACCACGGACCTCAGTTACCGGTGAGCTTTCCACTTCACCCACGCTGGTGCTAATAACAGGATCAACAATCACACAGGGTGCTAAGTGCCATACAGAAATTACCTTTCTCATCTTAGGTTTTCATGGGTACATTTTGTTCTGGACTTGGCTTGGCCGCCACTTCGCAGGCCCATCCTTGGCTGGGCAAGGTGGATCTGTCCACTCCCTGGTCATCTTCATTTGCCATAAAAACTGCCCCCAAATCCCCTCCTGGCCACCTACAGAGGCTTTTCTCTGGCAAATCATCCAATTCCTCTGCTCTTCTGTTCTTCCCTGCCCACATGGCCATGGAATCCTATGGCTGGTCTGTCAGTTCTCCCAGGTGGGGCCATGGCTTCTAGCTTTTCAGGAGAAACAGGAAGGGGAGGTGCTGCTCTCTAGGATGCACTCAGGCTGAGGCCACCCCAGCCAACCCCCATGGGCATGAGGGGCTCTGGGGTGAGGAGCCCAGGAGAGTCCTACCCCTCATGTTGATGACTGCCCCGCCATTAGCACTTCTCAGACCTGGGTGCTGGGTAATATTATCATCAATGAAATATTGACAGTTACGGCTTATCAGGGGGCAGAATACTGTGGTTAAAGCTGGCCTGGGAGTCAATCTGTCTGACTTCAAATCCCAGCTCTTCAATTTACTGTATGTATTGTGTGTCCTGTGTCCCGGTGTCGTGGGTTGTGGGGAGTACAGAAAAAGATAATGCAAGTGCACACCTAGCACAGAGTAGCCATTCAAAATATATTAGCTACTGTTAAAACATTATTATGACATAGAGGTTAAGGCCATGGGCTTTGAAGCCAGACTGCTCAGCCGAATTCCAGCTCTATCCACTCACTACTGTATGACAAGGGCAAAGTACCTAATGTTTCCATGGCTCAGTTTTTTCATCTATAAAATGGTTATCTTAATTGTATCTACCTCACAAGATACTTGTAAGGATTACTGAAAGACTATGTTAAGCTTAGAACACTGCCTGGCATATAAAAAGTCTTATATACAGTTTAACTATGGTCATTGCTGCAAGCCAATCAAATAAATACGCTCACACAAATCTTCCAAGTGTAAATGGAGGCTCTTGTGATTAACATAAGAGTCATTTGGGCATAGATATTCACAGATGAATAACACAACCCAAATTCATCTGAAAACATTTCTGAATTCATATTATGTTTTCTCATCAACTGGTGGTTGAAGGTACAATTAATGTCATATTAGGTTAGGACACTTTTTAACAATAAAAGAAAGGGGGCCCTCATATTCAAAGGGTACAAAACCATTGGTTTGCTTATTTATTATTTTATTTTATCTTTACAGAGAATTGAGCCCCAGAGAAGGCATGTGACATACCTGGGGTCACCCAGTGTGGTGTTCAGGACTGGAGTTCAGCCCGAGTTCCTGCCCTGGACACTCTACCAGGCACCATACAGAAGTTCTGGCAGCTTCTCCAGGCTCTCCTCTGAGACATACTGGAAGTCAAATCATCCTTTAAAAATTAATTTTCTGACATAGGCTTTTGCTCATTTTTAATGAGCCTTTACCTTTTCCTTTACAAAGAAGTTAAGAAGTAGTTCATTCATTGAAAAAATTTGAAAATTCAAATTACCTAACCTATGGGCACTGAGCTTCTCCCCTGTAAAAGGCAAAGAATACTCATTTTCCTCTCCTCCAGGGAGCAATGGCAAGGTACGGCCTAGGGAATGAGCACAGGTTGAAAGCCACTCCTAACTAGTCCCAGCACAAGAGCAATTCTGGTGCTTTTCCCAGTCCTGTTCAGAGTAGGAGAGTGATCTCAGTGGTTAAATGATAACCTCCTCTCAATTATCTGCCCCGTTGCAATACCTTAACACCATTCTCTGCTCTCTCCTCCTCAAAGACAAACCAGCAAGGTTGGCATCCAGGATTTTGGGTAAGGGGCAGGGTCTCTGGTCAAGGGGACATAACGTGGCTTGGTGAATTTCATGCCAGTAGGCTCAAGCATTCACTTCCAAGCCATTCCCTGTAATTCATCCTCTTCCTCCTCTCCTTAGATCAGCTGGAGCAGCTAATATTTCCCAGGTGATCAATTTCACAGAATGAGGGAGTACTGAGCAAGGGCCATTAATGCATAATGAGCCTTTATGGACAATTCTCACTTTTCACAATCTGACAGATAAGCCCTGCTCTTTCGACCTTAAGGCCATGATGTAAGCCTACTTGAGTCTGGAAATAACACTCTTTAAAGTCAGAAAAGACCCTCTGACTACAGAGTATCCATTATTAAACACTCCTTAGGATACTTGAGTGAAAACCAGAGGCTCTTAGCAAAGACTTCCCCAGGACTCGAGAGGCAAATGAGCAACTCCTCCCACCGAGAGCATCTCCTTATCTCTGGCCCCGCCCCTTCCTGCCTTTTGTCAGTTGCTGGGAGAGGAAAAACAGTCAACATAAACTCAGCAGCAATTTTGGCCTGGGTGTGGATTCTCTGAAGACTTCCATGGAAGGCAACTAGAGGAAATAAGAAATTGACGAGGGGGAAAAAAAAAAAAAAAAACCCAACTCAAGGAGATAGACAACTGTAGACCTGGAGCAGGAACTGACAGAGAAAAAAAAATCTCAGAGGACAATTGCAAATATGTGTCTGGATCGTCAGGGAGTCCAAGGTAGAGGCTTAAATGAGAAACTGGTAAAAGGAAGAAAGATAGTTTATGTCCATTCAAAGTTAGAGAGCTGGATTGAAATTTTAAGTGTATCACAATAACAAAGATGAAAATATTGAGGAACAAAAGCAGCTATTCACACACACACAAATGTGTTCTGTTTGTTTCTGTTCAGAAACTGGCTAAAAACAAGGAGGTAGGTTAGTGAGCTGCTGAGGTCCTGGCAATGTTCTATTTCTTGACCTGGGTGGTAACTCTACAGGTATGTACTTTATAACCATTTGCTGTGCATTTTTAGTTTATGACTTTTTAATTTCACAATAAAAAAGTTAAAAAAGAAAAAAATAATTTCAAGTATACAAGATTACAGAGTTATATTCAGGAGCATTAGTAGTTTAACAAAAGAATGAAGCCAATACCAGAATAATTCATGCAAGAGAAAGCAAACATAGCTATTTAAATAAAAGGCACTCCTTTCCCAGCCTAATTTTATGGTTTGCTTTGGTGTGGAGGCTCAAAGTCTGCATATAGAAAACCATAGCAAACTGTATCTGCCCCAAATGATGAATCTAGCACACCTACCAACCAGAATGTGTGTATAATTTCGTGGATGCTCACACCTCCTCACTACTGTTCACTGTTTACAGACCAATCTCACATACCTTAACTCACAGCCAATAGCTGGAGTTATCCCCATTGCAGAGATAAAAAAGGCAGCTACAGACAGTAGAAGACTCACCCCAGGTACAGCTCAAGTAAGAGCAAAAATCAAACCTATACCAGATCTCAGACAGCTACCTCAGGGACCCTTTATGACAATGACTTTCCCATTCCCAGGAAGTTAGGAGGCCCACATTTTTTTCCATGTGGGAATAATGAGATGAATAAACAGGTAAATTACTGTCAGCAAGAGAATGTCACCTCCTCTGAGTCACTTTCACTTTTCCATTAAAGCACAACCCAGAGCGTTATAAAGATTAGCTTCCCTCACTGAACCATGAACACCTTGAGAGTGGAGCCGTGTCTTCTCATTTCTGGGACTCCAGGGCTTTGCTCTGTAGTTTCTAGAATATGCTATATGCTCATGAGACATGTGCTAATAAAAAAATAAACAAACAGATGAGGGTACAAACTAAAGAATTCACAGTATTGTGTTTTCCACCCCATACCATCATTCCTGCACAGGGCCACTTGCATTAAGTCTTTTAAAAACAGGCAGTAATTGCCCTTTTAACAGATGGCCAATATATTCTCAATTCTTTTTTTTTTTTTTTTTAAATCACCCCCAATCTGTCCCTCCAGCTCCAGCTCCGGCTCCTTGGAGGAAGCCGTATTCTCCAGTTCTTAAGAAAAGGTTTCATGTCATACATAAATTCAGAAGCTGAGCCGGCTGACAGGTTAATTATAGACACAAAGAGTGGGGACAAATGGACTATGAGGTAAGCGAGTCTAAATGTGCCTTCCCTGGATAAGCATTTATTAATAAGCCTGCAAAGATTTACTGGGCACAGGCAGGTTCAGCTCGGTACCAGCCTTGGGGGCAGGGGTCCAGATTTGGGGAAGGCACAGTTTCTGCGCTTGAGGAATCTGGCTGGTGGCTGGGAAGACAGCATGTACCTGCAAGAATAATCAAAGTTGTCCCCTGGGGACAGCAGGTGGAAGACAGGGAGAAGACAGGGCCTAAGAACTGAAGCACCTGCCCCTTTTGGGAGTGGGATGGTCAGAGAAGACATCACTCCACTAGGGCCCACCTGCAAGGAAATGTGGGTAGGACTGTGGCTGTAGAGAAGCCAAAGAGGAAGCCCCAATTCTTTTCCTCCTGTGCCTCCCACCATATTCTTTCGGGAGCTGGAGGCAAGGACCTAAGGCAAAAAGACCCATAGGGATCTTCCCCTTCCCTCTCCACCCTCCCGCTCCAAGAAAAAGGAGGAATGTTAAGATGGCTGGGGAGGCAGGTCTAGGGTCATCTTCAGAAAGCAGATGAGCCCAAGAATGGAATGATAGGCCTAGCAAAGCTGGGTACCAGAGGGTGCTTTACGCTCCCTTTTTTCATTCAGTCAAAAAATATTTCTTGTCTGCCTTTTGGTGGCACATTGAATGTAGCAACTCTCAGTGGGACATCAACCTTGCCTTTAGCCCAGACTAGATGACCAAAGCCTGGGCCTCCAAACAATGAGTCTGGGTCTCCCTCGGGCTTCCGCTTTATTTGGAGATGATGGACCTGGTCGTCTCCGATTGAACCTGGGCCCTTCCAAACAGATGAGGACCCTCTGAGAATTTTTCAAGCACCAGCTTCCCCCATACAAACACATAAGGTGGGAACCCCACCGCACCCCTATTTATGGGGGAAAAGGGCTGATCAGTTGATAATCCCGATATGCCAGGCAGAAATATGGCACGGCCATCTCCCGCGAAGTAGTGGAATGTCCAAGAGGGTTTATTCGGGTTGGTCTGTTTCCAAAATCCCGCCATTGCTCCAAAAGACATTAGAGAGGTAAAACCTGGCCATGGATCAAGTCCAAAGAGTGAGAAACTAGTTGTTTCGATTGTTGCGTTTAACCTCACTCGCCCTCCCCGCCCCCGCCCCAGTAAACTTCCCATCCTCTCCACCTCACTTTCCAGGTGGTTCCTGCTACTTCCAAACTGCTTTCCGCCGCTCTGCGGCTTGTTTAGAACGGGTAAGCGCTATCTCCCAGCGTGCGGGATCTGTGGGGACCCTGAGCCTTTCACCCGCTGACAAAGCGCGTCCACGCGCCGGCCACGCTTCCGGAGCGAAGGCACGAAAACTGCGCCTTTCTGCCCCGCGGACGCGGTAAGTGGTGCTCCGCAGCCGGCTGGCTCGCCCGGGAGCGCGGCGTCTGGCAAGCGCGGCGGGGACTGCGGGCCCGAGGTGCGCGGAAAGCGCTCGGCGCACCTGGCGCACCTGGCTGCGCCCGGCCGCCCCGGCTCCGTCCCGGGCTCCGGAAGCCGCCGTCTCCGACAGCGCCCGCGGGGCCCCGGCCGCCCCAGGTCCCCTCTGGGTCACGCCGCTCCCCAGCCCGGGATGGCCCCGCTCCCCGCGCGTCCCAGGCTGCTCTTACCCGGGAAATGGCGAGAGGCTGCTCGAAGTCCTTGCCCCCCACGAGGCGGAAGCCCCACGGTCCCGGGCCCTGGAGCGCTATTTGCTGCGTGGTCATGGCGCGGCGACGGCGGTCGGCGACTCCCGGGGACAGACGGGGCAGGACGCGGAGCGGCGCGCTGGGCTCCCCGGCAGCTGTCGGAGAAAGAGAGCGCGGCGCGGGTCGGGGGAGCCTGGGGCGGGCGGGAGCTGGGCGGGAGGAGGGCGGGGGCGGCTCCGCCCAGGCCGCGTCGCCGCCGCCTGCCCCGCCTGTCCTCCCGCCCGCGGTCCGCAGCTGCCCCCCCGCCCTTGGCGCCCGCACAGGGCCTGGCCGAGAGTCGGGCAGAGAGAGTCTGGGGTCAGCTCGGGGGTCTCGGGATCTCAGCAGCCCCGCCCCGGCCCCCAGCGCCACCTCCCTCCCGCGCCAGCCGCCGCCCGGCGGCACTCCCAGCCCCGCCGCGGGCGCTAGGTGAGAGGCGAGTAGGTTCCGGTGACCTCGAAGGAGACAAAGCTTGGCGCTTTTGAAAGAGTCTGGAAGTGCTGTGCAAAGTCATCTCTTTGAGGTCAGCTCCATTTTCACATTTGTTTTATTGTAAACGACAACGATGTTTCAAAGGTGCTTTCGAGTGATCTCGTTTGAAAATATGAAGCAGTCAGGGCATTTATAGACCCATTTTTACAGATGAATTAACTGGGTCGGCCAGAGGTTAGAAGACCTGCCAGAAGCCACACAGCTTGTCCGTGGTGTAACTGGACTGTCGCCCAGGCTCCCCGTGCCAAAACCCCACACTGGAACTTTTCTAGTGCGAATGAGACCAACGTACGAAGTTGTAAGTGAACTTAAAAACCTTCCTAGAAACCTTTCCTCCCGGCTGGATTCACTGTAGGTTCTGCTCTTCCCAACAATTCACACCTCAAGTTTGAGGCGGACCAAGTGCGTGGAAAGGGAACTGGGTTGAGTCCGAAGACCTGGGTTGCTGACTTGCCACTAGCTTCCTAACTGGGCTCTGCCCCCCTCGCCCTGGAGTACGTTCTCCTCGCCAGATCAGACCACATCTCCTTGTCCACTGGGTCCCCCACTTCCCTCTGAGTAAAGCTGAAATGCCTAAAATGCTTGTAGGGCCACCCACAGAATGGCCCCAACTCCCTCTCTGATCTCATCTCCTTGTGCTGCTCCCAGCCCACATTGGCCTGTTGCTTCTGCCTAAAGGCTTTGCGTCAGGGCCTCTGGAATGCTTTTCTCCCAGACATCCTAAGGCTCGCCCTTTGTTCAGATGTCATCATCTCAGTTAGGCCATCTCTGAAAGCCCTATTTAAAGCCTCCTCTCTAGAACACCCTGTCACCTTCCTCTGCTTTTATTTTCCCATTGTATTTATCACCATCTGACATACTCAATATTTCACTTATTTGTACCCCCCGGTCACCCCTAAGCATTAGTTCCCCAGTGGTAGGGGTTTTTATCTGTTTGGATCACTGCTGTATCCCAGCGCCTAATAATAGTGCCTAGTATGTAGTATTTAATGAATGCAATACATTGGCCAACCTTATGACCTTTGGGTCCCAGGTTCTTCATAGTTTTCTTGGCTCCAATTCATCCTGGCACCTGAGCCCCAGTGTTCTGTCTCCTTGTGATCCTGGCCTACCTACCCAGAAGCCCTGTGCACAGATTTACACATAAAAGGATCATCTTACTTGTCCAGTTGTGTCACAGCACAAATGCCTGGTTTGGGAATGGTTTGCTTGAATTTAGAAATCAAAGTCGTTTTATGTCATCTATCCATCCCTCTCATCTTGCATCCTGATATTCTTTTTTTTTTT
The DNA here is from genome assembly GCF_965194805.1 of Balaenoptera borealis. Taxonomy (NCBI): domain Eukaryota; kingdom Metazoa; phylum Chordata; class Mammalia; order Artiodactyla; family Balaenopteridae; genus Balaenoptera; species Balaenoptera borealis. Next base: position 86,171,284 of record NC_138874.1, read on the forward strand.
TAATTGAAGTATAGTTCATTTACAATGTGTTAGTTTCAGGTGTATAGCAAAGTGATTCAGATATACTTTTTCAGATTCTTTTCCATTATAGGTTATAACAAAATATTGAATATAGTTCCCTGTGTTATACAGTAGGTCCTTGTTGTTTATCTATTTTATATATAGTAGTGTGTATCTGTTAATCCCAAACTCCCAATTTATCCCCCCCACTCCCCATCCTGATATTCTTTTTTTTTTTTTCTAATTTATTTAATGTATTTTTGGCTGCGTTGTCTTCGTTGCTGCGTGTGGGCTTTCTCTAGTTGTGGCGAGCGGGGGCTACTCTTCGTTGCGGTGCGTGGCCTTCTCACTGCAGTGGCTTCTCTTGTTGTGGAGCACGGGCTCTAGGCATCCTGATATTCTTGAATCTGAGAAAAAGGAATGGAGTTACAGCCAGGAGCCAACTACCTGCTTCATCGAAGCCAAAAATTATACCCTCTTTGATTAAGATTCTCCTGATTTAAAAACATGCTTGTATTTCAAGTCCCTGCAGAATTTGGGAGAATTGCCAAATTCTGGGTCTGCCCTAAGATGGGTAGCAGTTTTGAATATTTTGTGTCCTAGGAAGAGAAAAAGATTGAAGAGCCACAGCTTCTGTTCTCCCCAAAGGTGGGAACTGCCTCTCGTTCATCCCCAGGTGTCCTGCTAGCATGGACCTGATACATCGTGGGTGCCAATAGTGCTTATTCTATACAATATTCTTTTCAGATATAGGGCAGAAGTACATAGGTTACTTCATTTAGTTATTAAATGTTGTCAGTTGCAGTCTGACTCTACATAACAAGAGCTATAAAACAGTCGACACTCTGACCAGGTCATCCCCTTTCTGGGCACTAATTCCAAGGACATAATTTAAAAGAAGAGGAAAAAGCTTTATGTACAAAGATATTTATAGCCACATTATTTATAATGACAAAAAAAAACTGGAATTAAGCAGCAGCAGAAAAGTGGCTAAATATGGTATGGCCATATGAGGGAATAGTATGCAGCATAAAAATGATAATCATGAAGTCTATGAAGGACTTCCCTGGTGGTCCAGTGGTTAAGACTCCACGCTCCCAATGCAGGGCGCCCAGGTTTGATCCCTGGTCAGGGAAGTACATCCCGCATGCCATAACTAAGAGCCCGCGTGCCACAGCTAAGATCCGATGCAGCTAAATAAATAAATAAATATTTTTTAAAAGACTATGTGTTTTCAAGATATGTAAAAAAGAGTGGAACAAAATTATTTGTAAACCAATTATTATTTGTAAACAAAATTATAGATTTCATGTTAAAAAATAAAAATTATGTCTACCTATTGCCCAAAATTAGGAGAAAGTACAAAAACTAACTTTGTATTGGAAGATGGAATTGGAGAAAAAATTTTAAAATAATTTCTTCTAACAATGATGTAAAGTTTCCAAAGCAAAAATCAATTAAATGGCCTCAACTCCTTGGATGCAGACTAAATGCTAGTGTTTCTGGGGGTAGGGAACCTCATCTTCTATCTTTTCGATCTCCCTCCGCCTGCTCCAGCAAGCCAGCTCTGAGCTGGGCACACAGCATGTACTCAGAAAATACCCAATGATGGACTGACAGCTCTGACCCCCAAACACAAGCAACCTTGTTTTATCTTAAACACCATTATTTATTAATCCAAACTCTGCAATTCCCTCACTGGCCACCCTTGACTCCTGCAGAGTACCAGTTGAATGGCCTTAAGCAACTTCTCTGAACTTCAGTTGCCTTGTTTATTATCATTATAATGAATTCCATGAAAGTTTTTTGACCCTAAACAGCCTACATCAAAATACCTGCATATGAGGGGGTGCAGGTGGGGTAGAAAGGATGCTGAAGAAATGGAAGCAAGGACAGGAAAAGGACAGAGGAGCAATGGTCTAGGAAGTCAGGGAATAGTGGGTGTTTCCAACTCTCAGTCCAGTTTAACAAGGTGGACAGGTGGGTGGCATCTGCTGGCGGATTCCCCGCCCCCCATCGGGCTTCTGCAGAGCTGGCTACTCCCACACCCAGGGTGCCACTGCCAGGACCCTCCAGAGCCACTGTGCTGAGGGAATAACAGCCCCATTTCTTAAGGACAGTGAGAGTAGGACTGTACTAGCCTTTACATACGGACTTATTTAATCTCCAGGACAAGTCCTGGACCTGCTCAGGGGACTGCAGAGCTCCCAGTGCTGGAGATCGCGGCCATGACCCCTGCCCCCTCTGGGACTGAGCCTTGACCCAAGAGAGAGAGTAGGTGACTCCCAGGCTCCAAGCCTCCATTGGGATCTGCGGCCGGCTCTGCCCAGGGGCTAGAGAGCCGGAAGCGGCCGACGGGCTCAGGGCGCAGCGGCTCCCCAATCCCCAAACCGGTGCAGCTGCCCGGGGTGCCCTGGTCAAATGACATCACAACGATTTGTTTCTTCTTTCTCTAAAAAGAACCGAAACCCAAGCTCAGAAGCTTGCAAAACAAAGCATCTTTTCCCGCTGGGTCCTATCCCCCCTGTCTGGTCCCCATCCACCCTCAACCCCGCTCCCAGGGTCAGCGCGTCCTGTACTGGGATCCCACGCGCGGCTGGTCCCACTACACTCCAGGACGGCTGACCGGGGGGGAGGTGCCCTCGGCTGAGCCAGGGACTGGTCAGGGAATCGGACGCCCAATTCTTTACTTTCTCCCGCTTTCTGCTCCGGCCCCAGGGGGAGGGGTGGGGGGGTGGGTGGGGGTGAAGGGGTGGGATCCTGAAGTGGCCGTTTGGGATTGGGCGCCTGTCGGATTCCACACGGAGCATGCTCCGTGGAGCGTTGGGCCCTAAGGACACCTGGACACCTGACCTGGCTGAAGTCCCCTCCGGGCTGATAAAGGTGTGGACTGATGAACTGGGAGATCTAAGGCCTGCCGTGTGCCTAGCAGACAAGAAGCTGTTTTGTCCACCTGCCTCCTGGATCCCTGGACACGTGGCACAAAAATCATCAAGTCATCAAAGAGGCCGGACCACTACCATTTCTCAAGCATCCCTGAATATTAAAAGAAGAAATTCCAAAACAAGATCATAGATAAAGTGGTTCATATTAAGCATACATATTGGAAAAGTTAAGACAAAAAGACAATGTCATATAATAGCGTTGTTCACAAGATAATTAATGGATTAATAAAAAATATAATTTACCTCCTGATACCTAAATTTAAAGTTGTATGATTAACATATTTCATTGCTGTTATTATATTTCAATGGCTTTATATGTAACCTCATAGGGGAAAAACTTCAAAAGTCTAAATTTGAATCTGTAGCGTACATGGACCCACCCGTTGGTCACCTCCCCGAAAGAGGAAAAGTGGCTTGGGGTCAGAGTCACCCAACAGACCCTAGCCCAATACCCAGACAATAAATATTGTCCCCATTACTAAACAGTGACTATGAGTCAGAGTGTGTGCTAGGAACTTGACATATATTGTTGTATTTCATCCACACAATAGCCCGGTGAAGTATTGTGATGCCCCCTTTTTTTTTTTTTTTAAGAGTATTTTTTTTTTTTTTAATTTTATTTATTTATTTATTTTTATGGCTGTGTTGGGTCTTCGTTTCTGTGCAAGGGCTTTCTCTAGTTGCGGCAAGTGGGGGCCACTCTTCATCGCGGTGCGCGGGCCTCTCACTATCGCGGCCTCTCTTGTTGCGGAGCACAGGCTCCAGACGCGCAGGCTCAGTAATTGTGGCTCACGGGCCTAGTTGCTCCGCGGCATGTGGGATCCTCCCAGACCAGGGCTCGAACCCGTGTCCCCTGCATTGGCAGGCGGACTCTCAACCACTGCGCCACCAGGGAAGCCCCTGTGATGCCCTTTTTAAAAAAAAATTTTTTTTTATTTATTTTTTTGGCTGCGTTGGGTCTTAGTTGTGGCACACGGGCTCCTCTCTAGTCGTGGCCGCATGGGTTTTCTCTCTCTAGTTGTGTTGTGCGGGCTCCAGGGCGCATGGGCTCTGTAGTTTGCGGCACACGGGATCTCTCGTTGAGGTGCACAAGCTCAGTAGTTGTGGCACGTGGGCTTAGTTGCCCCATAGCATGTGGGATCTTAGTTCCCCGACCAGGGATCGAACCCGTGTCCGCTGCATTGGAAGGCGGATTCTTTACCACTGGACCACCAGGGAAGTCCCGTGATGCCCTTATTACAGGAGGAAGCTGAGGCACTGATGCGCTGCCCAGGTCCCCCTTCATGGAAGGACTTATTTTTCCAGTTCCTGGGAGGTGGACAGCCTTCAACTTTTAGCCCCCTCAGGGACTGCCACTGCCCAGAGAGCAGCCTTGCCCACGGGCATGCCCTACCCCAGCCTGCCTGCATTCAATGACTGATCTTGGGATAAAAGACCAGCCATTTGGGCCCAACATGGGACAACTCTGATGGGGCATTATGGCTCCAGAGATCCCTGTAGCTCAGCTTCTCCCTCTGCCCAATCCAGCTTCCTCTCACTCCCTCCCCCAGGCACTGAGCCCAAGGGCTCTCCTTAATAAACATCCTGCTTAGACACTCTGTCTCTGGGACCAGAGAACTCAGCCTGCAATAGGCCCAGAGAGGTCAAGAGACTTCCATAAAATCACTCAGTAACCAAGTAACACAGCAAAGTCTGGGCTGGGGAGGCAGAGGAGGAGCTACAGGGTCCAGAGGACTTTGTAACAGAAAAAGGGAGGGACAGGAGGTTATTCAGGGGTTCCTAGGATCCCAGAAGACACCTCATGTCCACAATTCATGGAGGGCCCAAGGGCCAGATCTTCCTTCTCCACTAACAGGGACACCCACAGCCCAAGTGTCAGCAACTCAACTAGACTAGAAGTCTTCGGGGGATGGGTTTTTGGACTTCCTCCTTGGAGGAAGTAGAAACTGAGATAAGCTTTAAAAGTATGAAAAAATATGGAGGCAGAAAGGCCATACTGAGCAGCAGAAACAGAACAAAGTAGTAGGAAGGGTGGGGGATGGTCTGGTGAAACAGCATTATTGGGTGATGGGCAGCCTGGAAAATTCTGTGGGGTGGGCTCTGAGTGCCAGAGGCCTGCTGTGGTGTGCAGTGGGAACAGGCAAAAGCTTTCCCTCCATCTCATCTCATTCCTCCCATTCCAACCGTTCTCTCTCTCTCTCTCTCTCTGTGACATCCTCCCCCAAATCCATTTCTTCTCAGGGTTTGATCGTGGTGCTGGCCTGGTCTGGCCATGGCTGATACTGAAACTGACTATTTATAGCATTTGAGGACAGATAGAGTGGCAGGGCCAGTTTCCATGACGCCAGGGCTCCCGGAGGTTGGCTTCCTCTCTGTTGGGTCTCCACCCGCCCGCTCTGGGTCTGTCTTCTCTCCTATTATCTCTGATGCTCTACTTCCATGTGGTCATTTCTTGGGTAGCATCAGGGCTGCTGCTGGGTACGCTAGCAATGATAACTGACTTCAGATACCACACCTGGACACCCCACTCCTTGTATTAGACCACATTCCAGGCTGAGGAGATGTCTCAGCCATCACCGCTGGGTGGTGAGCCTGGGGTCTTCTCCTACTTCCAGGACTAGCCACCTAGCCTCTGCCTTGAGCTCCTACCCACTGACCACCTGAGGTTATGAATCCCAGAGGGTAGGAAGAGAGGATACAAGTTACAAAAGTCTAGAGGTAAAAGAGGCCAGAAAAAAATTAAGGTGGAAAAATGACCATGAAGACATGTGCTATCCAGCCAGACATTAGCTCCTATTTTGGGTCTTGGAAGCATGCTAAAAAGAGAGTTGTGTCATTGGTCAGTTGTGAGGATTTGACAAACTACTTAGCCTATTGGGGCTGTTTCTTCTGTTTTAGTCAACAACTATCTACTGAATACTCCCCATTTACCATGCGCTGTTCTGTGCACTAAAAAATCAACAGCAAACAAAACAGACAAAAATTTTCTCCCTCGTGGGGCTTACTTTTAGTGTAAGGGACAAACAATAAAATAAATAAGTAAACTATGGTGTGTTTTGTGGATATAGATTTATGTAGGTGTGTGTGTATTTAAATAACTATGTATATCTATGCGTATTTGCATGCCTGTTTTTCTGCCAAAAGCGGCTAGGAGCAAAGATACTCCAGAGCAATGAGTACGCTTGCTTTCCTGAACTTGGTTTCTAAATGCCATAAAAAGAACCAGGGCTTCTCAAGGAAATTCTAGGGCTGCAGCAGGATAGGTACAAGAGGAGCCCGGATTAGCTTTTTATGCAGAGAATATGAAAGTGCTTGAATAAGTGGTGGGCGTATTGCAGGAGAGGGAAATGTCACATCCTGGGACCTGCAGGAGTCCTTAGGGTGGACCACCAAGTGAGGGTTCTTGGTCTCGTAAGCTGGAAAGAATTCAAAAGCAGCCAGAGTAAAGGGAAAGCAAATTGGTTTAGAGAGATACACATTTCTTAGGCAGAATGTGGACTGTCTCAAAAAGTGAGAGCGGCCCTGGGGCATGGGTTCGTAGGTTTTTATAGGTTAAGTAGTTTCATAGGCCAACGAGTGGGAGGAATATTCTTGCTATGTCAGGGCACGGTAGGGATTTCCCAGGAATTGGGCCACTGCCCACTTTTTGGCCTTTTTTGGTCCTCCTCGGAACTGTCATGGTGTAAGGGGGAGTGATTTTAGTATTACAATGAAGGTATAATGAGCTAAAGGTCAATGATTGGACTATTCTCAAAGCCACCTTGGTTTCAACTTATTCCAGCTGGTCTTTATCTCATTCCAACAGCTGCACCCCTTCTTCATTATCTAGCGTTTGTGTCCTGCCCCTTTCCCTCCTGTCTCATTCCCTGCTCAGAGACTTTACTCCCATATTCTTATGGGAAGCAGAAGGGCAATGGTCTGTCTTCTGTAGCTGCTTCAGAGCTGAGCAGGGGCATCGACCCTGCCTGTCAGGGAGTAAAAATCTCTGGATTTTTACTGTCCCCTGTCTCCAGGGGCAGGACAGCTTCTTGTTTTAAGTCAGACGGAGGTATGGGTTGAAATCCTCGCATAGCCATCATTTTGATGTGGAACTGTTGTAACCCGGAAGACACGAACTTTACCAAGAGGTTAAAGAGGCAGGGTCCAAAGAAGAGGAAGAGGAGTATGACCATGACTGGACCCAGGAGGGGCAGGAACCAAGCAAGGCTAGGGAGGGTGCTCTTAATAGTAGACCAGATGGCATTAGGGTCTGTCCCCTGCTTGTAGTGGTATAACCATGATGCCTGTTATTAAATCTTTTTGATGTTCATCTTGATCTGGCCCGAGTTATTAACGTAGGTACAGCAGGTTTTGTTTATGACCACACAAATACCACCCTGCTCATCCAGGAAGTAATCCAATGCCAATCTATTGTCCATGACCACATTGCCCAGTGAGTCTAAAGAAGTTGAAAGTCTATTTAGGGCATTGCCGGTGGTCAGGGCTAGGCTCTCTGAAGTGTTAGTTAGATTTTCTAGGGTTACCTCATGGTAGGCAAAGCCACCCCATGGAGCTGACAATAACCTGCCAGTCCTATTCCTGCTAATATTAATCCGATGGCCCTCTTGGGACTGTATTGAGTATTATTATGAATTGTGACTGTGAATGGGACCAAGTGTTCTAATGTACCCTCTCTCTCGTGCCACACATTTTGGATATAAGGATAAGCATTTACGAAGGGACCAAATTTTCCCTGGGGTGCGCTTGTCTTTGGGCTCTCATTCTGGGAATTGCCACGTATGCAGACATATCCTGAAGGTGAAATAAGAGATCTGGGAACAGAAGAGTTTAGCAAGGAAGCAGCCGTAGGGATCCATGGAAGGGACAAGTTACGAACACAATGCAGGGACAAGGGCCCATTAGTATATTCAAAATAGTTAAGTCCGGAGTATTCCATGCCCTCGGCTTAGATGAGATGGTATAGTAAGAAGGTTTTAACCCACTGCTTCCGTAGAGCCTGACAATTTCTAGCCCAAATTTTAGTCCATTCCATCCCTATCCCATAGGCACTTGGGGTCTGGTCTTCATTATAAGCACACAGAATGAAGGCATCCGCAGGAATGCAGTTTGGGTCTGGGTTCCAAAACACTGTTGTGATATTACCATCTGGTGGCCAGGGATTGCTCTAAAGAGGCTCACCATACCCAAGAGAACCATTAGAGGTGTAGTGGCATCAGAAGCATGACTGGTTTTCTGAATAACAAAAGTAGCCATGATTAATGGAAAAGTTATAAGCACCCTTTTAAAAGGAGTCAAACATAGGCAAGGTATTGGGCCTGACGGGGGTTATTACCCATCGTGCTCAAATCAGTGGAGGGAGGTTTTTCCATGTGTTCGAATTGATAATACTTTTGTTGTATGTACCTATTCGTACCTGAAATTGTTGTTGTAAGCCAGGGTTTTTATGGCAGACCCAACAATTAACTAGTTTTTCTCCCCGAGTGACTGTTTTAGATGTGTTTACTAAAGCATTATTTTCCCATTCCCCCTGAGCCACGACCATCGTCAGAAGTCCTACTAGGAGTATCGTGGCTTTTGACATCATATTACTATATATTTGTTCAGACCCAGTGGAGGCAAAGAAGATGTTTACCTGGGGAAGGGTGTTCTGAAAAGTGGCAGAATAAGAGCATGATAGTCATGCTCTAGTCAGATATGACTAGGTCAACCCATATCTGTTCTCTGGAACAGGTATCTGAGGTCTTCCACTGCCTCGCAGGAGTACGTTCCCTCTGGTTCCTATTGAGTCTCATAAGGTACAGGTTTTATTCTAGACAGATGTACCCAGCTAGTAACTCCTCTTAGCTTGACAGCAGTTGGAGTACTTAGTAACACTTGATATGATCCCTTCCATTTTGGTTGTAGCTGGTCCTCAAGGGACCCTTCCTTCCAAGTTTTTAGTAGGACAAAGTCCCCTGAGTGGACAGAGACCTCGACCTTTTCTTTTGTGGGGGTGGGTAGCACTTCGTTCCCTTGGAGGGCACTTTGAACTTGGCTCAAGCTAGCAATGTGGGAGACCAATTTGTGGGTTTCCTCATCAAACAAAAGATCTGAAGTCAAAAAAGGGCCTTGCATAGGTCATTTCAATGGAACTAAGTTTTAAAATTCCCTTTGGGGCCATCCTGGTCCATAGAAGGGCTGAGGCAGGAGGGAGACCCAGGTTTCTGAAGTCTCGGCATAAATTAGCAAGCGTTCTTTGTAGAACATGATTTGCCTTTTCTACCTTGCCTGAGGATTGGGGCCTCTAGGAAGAGTGGCAGCTGTAGTTAATACTCAGAGCTGAGGAAACCTGTTGGGTCAGTTTGGCAGTGAAGGAAGGTCCGTTATCACTCTGTAAGCTTTTGGGTAACCCAATCTCGGATCTATCTCTTTAAGCAGAAATGTGCATACTCCTATTGCTTTGTCACTTTTAGTAGGGAAAGCTTCTATCCACCCTCTAAATGTGTCTATGAATAACAATAGGTGTTTCCATCCCCTACATGGGGGCATTTGGGTCAAGACCACTTGCCAATCCTCCCCTGGATAGGTTTCCCAATGTTGTATGGGCCAAGTTAGGGGGGGAAGTATGGGGTGTCTTCCTGGGCCACTGGGAGCACAAAGCTCACAAGCCTTGGTGACATTTTTAACAATTTGGGACAGTCCTTTACCCAGGAACACCTGCGTAACCAGTTTGACTAGGTAGTCTTGCCGTAAGTGGGAGGATTCATGGAAGTGCTTAAGTATTTTCCATTGCTCGGCCCCAGGAGTGAGAAGCTTGTTATCTTTTGTCAGCCACCCTGAGAGGTCTCTTTCCAGTTCCCTACCTTTATCCCACTCGAGTTCTTCTGGTGTATAAGGTGGCACCATTGAGAAGGGAAGAGCTTTTGTTCCGAGAGCTGCAGCTTGTAGGGCCAGCTGTTCTTTGGCTACTGTCTTAGTGACCTTGTTGGCCAGGGCATTTCCCTTTGTAAGGGAGGTGTTGTCCCTTTGGTGGCCTCTGCAGTGAATGACTGCAACCTCTTTTGGAAGCTGGATGGCTTCTAGCAGTTCTAGAATTTCTGCCTGGTGTTTTATAGGGGACCCGTTGGCTGTTAGTAATCCCCTTTCTTTCCATATGGCATCATGGGCATATAGTACTAGGAATCCGTACTTGAAATCAGGATATATATTGATTCTTAATCCCTTTCCTAGCTAGAGTGCTCTGGTCAAGGCAATCAATTCGGCCTCTTGGGCGGAAGTGTGAGAGGGTAGAGCTCCAGACTCAACAATTGTCTGCAAGCTGACTATGACATAGCCGGCCTTTCTAACCCCTTCATGTATACAGCTGCTTCCATAGGTAAATCATTCTGCATCAGGATTGGTCAGGGGCTCATCCCTGAGGTCAGGTCTACTGGAGTAAACTTGTTCAATAGCCTCCACACAGGAGTGAACAAGGGACCCTTGGGGCGGGGGGTCTGGCCTTAGAGTAGCTGGGTTCAGGGCTTGGCAGACCTTAAGAATTACGCCTGGGGTGTCCAGTAGGAGGGCTTGGTGTTTAAGTCATCATCCACCCATCGGACATTGGTGTCCCTTTGCTTCTAGGACTCCTTGTACTTGGTGAGGAGCTAGGGCTTCCAGTGGTTGTCCCAGAGTGAACTTATTGACCTCTTCTACTAACAGAGAGGGGCAGCCACTGCCCTAAGACATCGTGGCCATCCAGTGGCCACCTGAACAAGTTGTTTTGAGAAATGAGCTATTGGTTTTGGGAGGTCCCCAGGTTTTTGGGTGAGGACACCCAGGGCTACCCCTTGTCTCTCAGCTATATAGAGGGTAAAGGGTTTTTCTAAGTTCAGGAGACCTAATACAGGGGCAGTCCCTAATTTTAGTTTTAGAGCTAGGAACGCCTGTTGGCAATCTTTACCCCAGTTGAGGGGTTTGTGGTCACCTCCTTTCAGGGCCTCATAGAGAGGCTTTACTATGAGCCTGAATCCAAGTATCCAGATCCTGCAAAATCCTGCCATCCCCAGAAAGGCCCTCAGTTACCTCTTAGTCTGGAGGGTTACAATGGCTTCCTTTCAGTCCTGGGCTAGAGTCCTCATCCCAGAGGTGAGCACATATCCCAGGTACTTAACCTGTTGGGTGGAAATCTGGACCTTGTGAGGAGACTCGATATCCTCATCCTCCTAGGAAGTTGAGGATGTGAATGGTGTTTTTATCTGAGTCTTCCCTAGTGGGACTAGAAATTAGGAGGTCATCTCCATACTCTAGGAGAGACCCATTGACCAACTGTAATTCTGTTAATTCCTTTGCTAATGTGTTCCCAAATAGGTGGGGGCTATACCTGGAGCCCTGGGGCAGCGTGGTCCAGGTTAGCTGGGAAGTGTTATGAGTATCTGGATCTGTCCACTCAAAGGCAAAGAGATATTGGGAGTCTGGGTGCAGGGGAATGCAAAGGAAGGCGTCCTTTAGGTCCAGCACTGTAAACCAGTTAGCATTTACTGGAACTTGGGTCAGTATGGTATATGGATTAGGGACTATCGGGTGATCTGGGACCCACTGCCTCATTAACTGCTCTCAGGTCTTGAACAAACCTGTATTCTCCACTTTGATTTTTTAGCATGTGTCAAAGTTTCATTTATTTTTTTAAATTTTATTTTTAATTTTTTTATTGAAGTATAGTTGATTTACAGTATCGTGTTAATTTCTGCTGTACAGCAAAGTGACTCAGTTATACATATATATATACATTCTTTTAAAATTCTTTTTCCATTATGGTTTATTACAAGATAATGAATATAGTTCCCTGTGCTCTACAGTAGAACCTTGTTGTTTTTCACTTTGTTTTTTTTATGTGCAGACTGGGGGTATTACACAGAGCTTGGCAAGGTCATAACAGCCCATATTTTAAGAACTTGGTTATTAAAGGCTGGATACCTCATTGAGCCTCGGGCTCAAGGAATCCTGCTTTTTTTCCACAGGTAATCAGCATTGGGTTTTAATGAAATCTGAACTGGGGGCACATTAGTAGCTCTGCCAGGAACCTCAGAGTCCCAGACAGGGGGGTTTACTTGAGAAAAAACATGGGGTAGAAGGGAGACTTCCTCTGATTTGTGACCAAGGCAGTCAGGTTCCCTGGCTAAGAGCAGTTGTTTCTCCTGGTGGGTGCCTTCTCTGAGGGAGTCTCCGAATTGAACTATTGTCTGGAACTTGGTGAGCAAATCCCTTCCCAACAAGGGGACAGGGCACTCAGGCATGAGCAGGAACTGGTGGGCAAAGGTAAAACTTCCTGGTAAGCAGTTGAATCGTTTGGCTTTGGGCCGTCCATCGACTCCTGTTACTATACAGGATTGAGAGGACAAGGGTCAAGGGAAATCAGTCAGCACAGAGTAGGCGGCTCTGTATCTAATTAAAAAAATAACTTTCCTACTTCCCACGTCAAGGGTTACCCGAGGATCCTCCGGGGAAATGACCAGGCATCCTTTGGGAGCTGGGGGGTCGTGACTTCCTGGTTGCCAACAGCCTTCAGTCCTCTCAGCCATCATCAGTTTGGGAGCCCCAAGTCCCCTTCAGGACTGGGGGCAGTCCCACTTCCAGTGGCCCTATGTTTGCATATCGGGCAGGGTCTTGGTGGACTTTTCCCAAACAGAGGGCGTTCATCCTTCCAGTGGCCCTCCTGGCTGCATTTAAAACATGTCCCTTCTCCGTGGGGCAGTGGCTCTGATCCAGATTTTCTAGATCCTGCCCGCCCCCCCCCCACCCCCGGTGAGCTTTCATAAGCCGGGGCGGGAACTCTGAGGTTGTGCAGGGGCTAGTGCTGCCGCCAATAATTGTGCCTTTCGTTGTTGTCCCTGAATCCTTTTCACTTCCTCAACCCTATCTCTACTGTTAAATACTCCAAAGGCCAAGTCCATGAGCTGATTCATGTGGGGTTGGGGTCCCATAGCTGCCTTCTGTAATTTTCTCCTAATGTCTAGGGTAGATTGAGTGATAAAATGGGTATTTACTAGGACTTGCCCTTTGGAGGTATGGGATTAATATTGGTATACTTTCTTTTTTTTTAATTGATTAATTAATTTTTTTTTCTGGCAGGCACACGGGATCTTACTTCCCCCATCAGGGCTCAAACCCGTGCCCCCTGCAGTGGAAGCGCAGAGTCTTAACCACTGGACCACCAGGGAAGTCGCAATATTGGTATACTTTCTAAAAGCTTCTGCCAGGCAGTCCTGGAAGAGGGCTGGATTCTCATCTTTTGCCTGTGTTACTGAAACCAAGCAGGACCCTGTGGGGTTCCTGGGCACAGAAGCCTTTCCGTGTCCCACATTCCTTGTTTGTAGGGAACAGGCTCCAGCCTCCATGACCTACCCTGAGTTCCAAAGGGCAGATTCGAGCAGTTGCTAATCAGAGAAGGCAGAGGTAGATTACGTGTTCCTGATTTTGGACTGCCATTTCATCAGCAGATACCAGGGCTGCACCAAAGATCCTGCTTTTCTCTTCAAAGGTGCAGCAGGTAGAAAGGAGGGGATCCACCCAAGTAACCTCATAGAACTTTGTCAGCTTGGTGAATTCCTCCAAGGACCGGCTGGGGTCCTCAGAAAAAAAAAGACCAAATTTCTCTTTGCAAGTAGTTAGGTCAGCCACAGGAAAAGGGACATGGACCCTGATTGTTCCTCTGTCACCAGCCAGCACTCCCCTTGAAGGACAGAGTTTGGTATTGGGAGGCTGGTAGGTAGCCCTGTTGCAGGAAGGGGGATCCCTTCCAGGACCTGAGAGTGGGCTCTTATCTAACACTTGGAAATGAATTGTCCGAGGAGACACTCATGCTGACAAATCAAAAGACTTTATTGGGAAGGGCCTCTCCGGGCCCCACGGAGAGCAGTAGTGGAAGGGAACCCAGGATGACTTCTCTGCCACGTGGCTCGAAGTCTCAGATTTTATGGTAATGGAGTTTCCAGGTTGTCTCTGGCCAATCATCTCTGGCCCATATTTGGTGACTAAGGGTCCTTCCTGGTGACGCACACATCTCTCAGCCAAGATGGATTCCAGCGTGAGGGCTCCTGGGGGTTTGGCAGGACATATCGTCTCCTCGCCCCTCCTTTTGGCCCCTCCCAAATTTTCCTGATTAGTTTTCTGCGGCAGCAACAGAGACCTCCTGTTGTGAGACAACTCAGGCAAGCGATTATCAATGTGCCTGGCCAAGGTGGGCAGTTTCGGTCAATGGTTCCCTAACAGCTCTGCTTTCTGTAGCACGGGCAGGACTCACCCCTGGTAACAGAGGATACAGGACAGGGCTGGAGGGACAAGGTGGTGGGATTTCCAGCTGTCCAGGTGGGGTGCTAGGGGTAGATGGTCTGAAAAACTGTCCCCCCTCCCAATTGGGAGAAGGGGTGGGAGTTCCCGGTGTGGACCTCGAGGAGGTGGACTCATAAGGGGGTCATCTAAAACATGAATGCCAGCTAAGAAATGTAGAGGGAGTACAGGAGTTTAAAAACCATCTTTTTGCAATATCATAGTCAAAATTAATTCAGGCAGGAATCATCACTGGGTGTAAAATCTAGGGTGAGAGTTTTATGAGGAACAGGATGCTTTTATGCTCTTTTTTTTAAAAATAGATCTTCATTGGAGTATAATTGCTTCACAATACTGTGTTAGTTTCTGTTGTACTACAAAGTGAATCAGCCATATGCATACACATGTCCCCATATCCCCTCCATCTTGAGCCTCCCTCCCATTCTCCCTACCCCACCCCTCTAGGTCATCGGAAAGCACTGAGCTGATCTCCCTGTGCTATGCGGCTGCTTCCCACTAGCTAACTATTTTACATTTGGTAGTGTAAATATGTCAATGCTACTCTCACTTCTCCGCAGCTTTCCCCTCCCACTCCGTGTCCTCAAGTCCATGCCTATGTCTACATTTTTATTCCTGCCCTGCAACTAGGTTCATCAGTACCATTTTTTTTTTTTTAGATTCTATATATATGTGTTAGCATATGGTATTTGTTATTCTGTTTCTGACTTACTTCACTCTGTATGACAGACTCTAGGTCCATCCACCTCACTACAAATAACTCAATTTCGTTTCTTTTTATGGCTGAGTAATATTACATTATATATATGTGCCACATATTCTTTATCCACTCATCTGTTGATGGACACTTAGGTTGCGTCCATGTCCTGGCTATTGTAAATAGAGCTGCAATGAACGTTGTGGTACATGACTCTTTTTGAATTATGATTTTCTCAGGGTATATGCCCAGTAGTGGGATTGCTGGGTCATATGGTAGTTCTATTTTTAGTTTTTTAAGGAACCTCCATACTGTTTTCCATAGCGGTTGTATCAATTTACATTCCCACCAACAGTGTAGGAGGGTTCCCTTTTCACCACACTCTTTCCAGCATTTATTGTTTCTAGATTTTTTGATAATGGCCATTCTGACTGGTGTGAGGTGATACCTCATTGTAGTTTTGATTTGCATTTCTCTAATAATTAGTGATGTTGAGCATCTTTTCATGTGCCTCTTGGCCATCTGTATACCTTCCTTGGTGAAATGTCTATTTAGGTCTTCCGCCCTTTTTTTTTTGTAATAAATTTATTTATTTTGGGTATTGTTTTGTTTTTCTTTTTGTATTTTATTTTATTTATTTTTTTATACAGCAGGTTCTTATTAGTTATCCATTTTATACATATTAGTGTATATATGTCAATCCCAATCTCCCAATTCATCACACCACCCCCCCCCCCCAGCACTTTCCCCCCATGGTGTCCATACGTTTGTTCTCTACATCTGTGTCTTAATTTCTGCCCTGCAAACTGGTTCATCTGTACCATTTTTCTAGGTTCCACATATATGCGTTAATATACGATATTTGTTTTTCTCTTTCTGACTTACTTCACTCTGTATGACAGTCTCTAGATCCATCCACGTCTCTACAAATGACCCAATTTCGTTCCTTTTTATGGCTGAGTAACATTCCATTGTATATACGTACCACATCTTCTTTATCCATTCGTCTGTCGATGGGCATTTAGGTAGCTTCCATGTCCTGGCTAGTGTAAATATTGCTGCAATGAACATTGGGGTGCATGTGTCTTTTTGAATTATGGTTTTCTCTGGGTATATGCCCAATACTTGGATTGCTGGGTCAAATGATGATTCTATTTTTAGTTTTTTAAGGAACCTCCATACTGTTCTCCATAGTGGCTGTATCCATTTACATTCCCACCAACAGTGTGAGAGGGTTCCCTTTTCTCCACACCCTCTCCAGCATTTGTTGTTTGTAGATTTTCTGATGATGCCCATTCTAACTGGTGTGAGGTGATACCTCATAGTAGTTTTGATTTGCATTTCTCTAATAATTAGTGATGTTGAGCAGCTTTTCATGTGCTTCTTGGCCATATGTATGTCTTCTTTGGAGAAGTGTCTATTTAGGTCTTCTGCCCATTTTTGGATTGGGTTGTTTGTTTTTCTAATATTGAGCTGCATGAGCTGTTTATATATTTTGGAGATTAATCCTTTGTGGATACGTTTGCAAATATGTTCTCCCATTCTGAGGGTTGCCTTTTCATCTTGTTTGTAGCTTCCTTTGCTTTGCAAAAGTTTTAAAATTTCATTAGGTCCCATTTGTTTATTTTTGTTTTTATTTACATTACTCCAGGAAGTGGATCAAAAAAGATCTTGCTGTGATTTATGTCAAAGAGTGTTTTTACCATGTTTTCCTCTAAGAGTTTTATAGTGTCTGGTCTTACATTTAAGTCTTTAATCCATTTGGAGTTTATTTTTGTGTATGGTGTTAGGTAGTGTTCTAATTTCATTCTTTTACATGTAGCTGTCCAGTTTTCCCAGCGCCACTTGTTGAAGAGGCTGTCATTTCTCCATTGTATGTTCTGGCCTCCTTTGTCGTAAATTAGGTGCCCATATGTGTGTGGGTTTATCTCTGGGCATTCTATCCTGTACCATTGATCTCTATTTCTGTTTTTGTGCCAGTACCATACTGTTTTGATTACTGTAGCTTTTGTGGTATAGTTTGAAGTCGGGGAGCCTGATTCCTCCAACTCCGTTTTTCTTTCTCAAGTTTGCTTTGGCTATTCAGGGTCTTCTGTGTTTCCATATGAATTGTAAAATTTTTTGTTCTAATTCTGTGAAGAATGCCATTGGTAGTTTGATAGGGATTGCATTGAATCTGTAGATTGCTTTGGGTAGTAGAGTCATTTTCACAGTATTAACTCTTCCAACCAAAAACATGGTATATTTCTCCATCTGTTTATGTCATCTTTGATTTCTTTCATCAGTGTTTTATAGATTTATGAGTACAAGGCTTTTGCTTCCTTAGGCAGGTTTATTCGTAGGTATTTTATTCTTTTTGTTGCAGTGGCAAATGGGAGTGTTTCCTTAATTTCTCTTTCAGATTTTTCATTGCTGTTGTATAGGAATGCCAGAGATTTCTGTGCATTAATTTTGTATCCTGCAACCTTACCAAATTCATTGATTACTTCTAGTAGTTTCCTGGTGGCATCTTTAGGATTTTCTATGTGTAGCATCATGTCATCTGCAAACAGTGACAGTTTTACTTCTTTTGCAGTTTGGATTCCTTTTATTTCTTGTTCTTCTCTGATTGCCACGGCTAGAACTTCCAAAACTATGTTGAATAAGAGTGGTGAGAGTGGACATCCTTGTCTTATTCCTGATCTTAGTGGAAATGCTTTCAGTTTTTCACCATTGAGTATGATGCTTGCTGTGGGTTTGTCATATATGGCCTTTATTATGTTGAGGTAGTTTCCCTCTATGCCCATATTCTGGAGAGTTTTTATCATAAATTGGTGTTGAAGTTTGTCAGAAGTTTTTCTGCATCTATCCAGATGATCATATGATTTTTATTCCTTAATTTGTTAATGTGGTGTATCACATGGATTGATTTGCGTATATTGAAGAATCCTTGCATCCCTGGGATAAATCCCACTTGATCATGGTGTATGATCCTTTTAATGTGCTGTTGGATTCTGTTTGCTAGTATTTTGTTCAGGATTTTTGCATCTATGTTCATCAGTGATATTGGTCTATAATTTTCTTTTTTTGTGATATCTTTTTCTGATTTTTGGTATCAGGGTGATGGTGGCTTCAAGTATCTCCTCACAGATTGCTTATTAGATGCAAAGGAAAAAACAACAACAATACATTGTAATGAAGCAGGACTCGCTTTTGGTGACACCTCCCCCAACCCCTTTTATTTAGTAGAGGGTTGTCTGATGTTTCCTTGTGATTAGGTTCAGGTTATGCTTTCCTGGCTGGAATGTTACGTAGCAATGCAGCGTATTTCTAAGGATGTCATGTTTGAGTCACACAGTGTTCTTTTTTTTCCTTTTTTTTGGCTGCGTTGGGTCTTCGTTGCTGCACGTAGGCTTTCTCTAGTTGCATCGAGCGGGGGCTACTCTTCTTTGTGGTGCACAGGCTTCTTGTTGTAATGGCTTCTCTTGTTGCAGAGCACGGGCTCTCGGCGTGGGGGTTTCAGTAGTTGTGGCACGCAGGCTCAGTAGTTGTAGTTTGCGAGCTCTAGAGCGCAGTCTCAGTAGTTGTGGCACACGGGCTTAGTTGCTCCACAGCATGTGGGATCTTCCCAGACCAGGGCTCGAACCCGTGACCCCTGCATTGGCAGGTGGACTCTTAACCACTGCACCACCAAGGAAGTCCCACACAGTGTCCTTTGACCCCTCACTGGTGATGTTAATTTTGATCTCCTGGCAAGATGGTGTTGAATTTTGCCATGTTGTTAGCAAACTCAAGTTCATGTGCCCAATGCACAGTGAGGCCAAACGATCCCAATATGTCATGTCAGAGTTTGGAGCAGAGAAATGTTTATTGCAGGGCTATGCAAGGAGACGGGTGGTGCATGCCCTCCAAAGCCTGGATTCCCTGAAAGGTTTCAGCAAAAACAGTTTTAAAGGCCAAGTGGGGAGCAGGGTTGCAGGGTACATGATCAGCTTGTGCACAATTCTCTGATTGGTTGATGCTGAGGTGGTGAGCGTTAATCAATCCTTAGGTGCCAGTAGGTGCGTGGGAGGGGGGAGGGAGGCTACGTGCTCAGGATCATCAAGCAGTTAATTTTTTCCATTTGGTGGTGGTTTTGGTCTCTGAAAAACTCAGGAAATAGGCTTGAGATACTATTATCTGTGTACTTCAGAGAGGAGCTACAGTAGAGGATATAGGGGAAGGGTCTGTCCCAGGAAGGACACATAGGGTCCTGCTCAGTTACAGAGGGACTGTATTCTTCAAAAATGGCAATGTCATAAAAGACAAAGGAAGGTTGTGGACATGCTTCAGATTAAAGGAGAGTAAAGAGTCAGACAACCCAAATGCAATACATCTGATAGTAGACATGATTTTGTACTGGAGAGAGAAATGGATACAGATGGTAGAAAAGCATTGCATCAACGTTAAATTTACTGGTTGATAACTATGGTTGTGTAAGAGAATATCCCTATCTTTAGGAAATATATACTGCAGTATTTAGGGACAAAGGGCCACATGTATATAACTTATTCTCAAATGGTTCAGAAAAAAGTTGTGTATTTGTGACTGTTTGAGTGAAAGAGAGGCAAAGAGAACGCAAATGAAGCAAACGGGATAAAATGTGAATAAGTGAATTTGGGTAAAGGATATATGGGTGTTCTTTGTGCTGTTCTTATTCTTGGAACTTTTCAGTAATTTTGAACTTATTTCCAAATAAAATGTTTTTTAAGAGAAAAATATAGCATGATAGATGGCGTTATGTTCTATGGAGAAAAATAAAGCAAGGTTGCAAATGTCAATCATAAAATGATGAGGGAAGACTAAGGAACAGGACCCTATGGGGCTTCCCGGGACAGAACTCTCCCCACATCGTCTGCTTTAGCTCCTCTCTGAAGTACCTAGATAATAGTATCTGATGATTTTCAGATGCTGGAAACTCAGTTCCTCAGTTTTTCAGATGCTAAAACCACCA
Source organism: Balaenoptera borealis (assembly GCF_965194805.1). Classification (NCBI taxonomy): domain Eukaryota; kingdom Metazoa; phylum Chordata; class Mammalia; order Artiodactyla; family Balaenopteridae; genus Balaenoptera; species Balaenoptera borealis. Next base: position 86,191,199 of record NC_138874.1, read on the forward strand.
CCAAATGGAAGAAATTAACTGCTTGATGATCATGAGCACGTAGCCACAGACCTTCCGGTGCCTAATGATTGGTCACCATCAACCAATCAGAGAATTGTGCACGAGCTGATCAGTACCCTGGGATGCCCTGCCCTCACCTTGCTGAAAGCCTTCAGGCAGTTTGGGTTTTTGAGCAAGACCTTGGCGTTCTCCTTGAGTGACCCTGCAGTAAACCTTTCTCTGCTCCCAAACTCCATGAACTTGCGTTCAGTAAGAAGACTTCAGGGAAGTGATGTGAGTCAAGACCTGAGCCCGGTGAGTGAGCAGCCCATGTGGCTATGTGGGGGAAGAGCACTCAGGCGGAAGAAATAGTAAGTTGAAAGATGGGAACAAGCGTGGCGCCTTCATTGGCAGTGAGGCCAGTGGGGCTGTAGCTGAGAGAGTGAGGGGAGGAGTAGGAGATGAGGTGAGGGAAATAAGAGAGAGCCTGTCTGGGCGTTTGAGAACCACTAGAAGTAAGAGGGAAGGTCTTAAGAGCTTTGCACAGAGGATTAAACTGATCTTTTGTTTTCAATGCTCTGCTTGCTGTGTGAAGCAGATGGAAGAGGAGGCAAGAGCAGAGGCAGGGGAGCAGTAATTGGGTTTTTGTAATAATCCAGGCAAGAGACAGTTATTGGCTGGGACCCAGGGTGGGAGCAGAGGGGTCTGCGAGCAGTGCTTGGATACTGGCTATATTTTATTTATTTATTTATTTATTTTTGGCTGTGTTGGGTCTTCGTTTCTGTGTGAGGGCTTTCTCTAGTTGCAGCAAGTGGGGGCCACTCTTGATCACGGTGCGGGGGCCACTCTTGATCACGGTGCGCGGGCCTCTCACTGTTGCGGCCTCCCTTATTGCGGAGCACAGGCTCCAGACGCCCAGGCTCAGCAATTGTGGCTCATGGGCCTAGTCGCTCCGCAGCATGTGGGATCTTCCCAGACCAGGGCTCGAACCCGTGTCCCCTGTATTGGCAGGCAGATTCTCAACCACTGCGCCACCAGGGAAGCTCGTGGCTATATTTTAAAGCATTTGCTGATGGATAGGAAGTGACGTACAGGAGGGATGTCATAGATGAATCAAGTGTTTTGGCCTGAAGAGCAGCTACGAGGATGGAATGTCCATTAACTGAAATGGGGGAGCCTGTGGGTGAAGCAGCTTTGGGGATACACTGAGGAATTTAGTTCTGGACATATTTAAGTTTCAGACACCCATTCAGTATTTCAGTGGAGGCGTGGAGCAGGCAGCTGTAGGTAGGAGTCAGGCCATGGGAGAGCCCCAGGCAAGAGATGAGCATATAGAGGATTTTTAAAGACATGAGAGTCGATGAGGGCACCGGGGAAGGAGAGGGCGAGGGCCTAAGATTGGGCCTGGGAATGCCAAATGCAAGCTGCTGGCCTGGGAAATGAGGAGAAACTACGGAAGGCCGAGAGGGGGCAGCCAGAGAGGGAGGAGGAGAACCAAGAGAGGGTGGGGTCCTGGAAGCCAAGGGAGGAAAGTGTTTTGAGGAGGAAGGAGTGATCAGGTGTGTCAGATACTGCTGACAAGTTGAGGGAGTCGGGGAGTTAAGAATCAACCGCGGGGCAATTATACTCCAGTAAAGATGTTTAAAAAATAAATAAATAAAGCTAATAATAACTTAAAAAAAAACCAACTGCGGGGGCTTCCTTGGTGGCGCAGTGGTTAAGATTACACCTGCCAATGCAGGGGACACGGGTTCGAGCCCTGATCCGGGAAGATCCCACATGCTGCACAGCAGCTAAGCCCGTGTGCCACAACTACTGAGCCCGCGTCGAAGAGCCTGTGAGCCACAACTACTGAGCCCGCGTGCCTAGAGCACGTGGTCTGCAAGAAGAGTAAGCGACCACAATGAGAAGCCCGCTCACCACAATGAAGAGTAGTCCCTGCTCGCCGCCACAACTAGAGAAAGCCTGTGTGCAGCAAGGACCTAACGCAGCCAAAAATAAATAAATAAATTTATAGGGGGGGAAAAAAGTCAACCGCAGGATGTAATGTTGTTAAGGTCACTGAGGGTTCTGACAAGAGAGTTTTATTGCGATGTGGGTGCAAAATGCTGATTGGAGTGGGCTCAAGGGGGAATGAGAGGGGAGGAATTGGAGACAGCAAGTAGAGACAGCTGTACCGAGGCCTTTTGCTGTAAAGGGAACGAGAGAAACGAGGCAGTAGCTGGAGGAGGAGCAGGAGCAAGAGAGGTTTTCCTTAACTGGAGACAGTGGATTGGCTGTTCTTTGTAGGGTCCTGCAAAGGGACTCTATTGTTTCTTATTCTCTCTCTGGCCTGACCCTGCTCCTGGTTGACCCTGTCAAGCCCCCTGAATTAAAAAGTTTAACTTCCTCTCTGTCCTGTTTCTTCATGCAGCTCTTCTTGAAAGCTCTAGGTTCTCTTGTCCTGCAGCTCCACTTTCCCCATCTCATCTGGCCTGTTTCTCCCGTAATTTCCTAGAAGTGCCCCCTAGATCCACACCAGCTGCTCTGGTATATCCCCCTTTACAACGGCTGCCCTCCTTGACTACCAATGCTGCAAGTTAAGGAGCCCCACTTTAGTCCTTCGGAATCTTTTGAAAAATACTTAAGACGGTTCTTCTACAATGGACTCCCACCTCTAAATCCACAGTCATTCTGTGGGTAGGAAGCATTTTATCATAGAAGAGATTTTAGGAAGTGGTATCAGTTGAGGGTGGAGTGGGGCATAAGATGATGAATCCTTAGGGACAGAAAGGAAAGAACAAATCGAAGATAAGTTCCAAGGAAGAACTGACAGGTCTTGTCAACAGTTGTGTGCCAATATAGATGTGTTGCAAGTCTTCAATATGGCATAACCTTTGATCTGGCAATTCCACTTCTAGGAACTTATCTAGAAAAAAATGGTAGGCAGTTAAGGTACTAAGAGTGTACAAAAGGTTGTTCACCATAGACTATCCATAGTTGCAAAATACTGGAAACCTCCTAAGTGTCAACAGTAGAGGGCTGCTAGATATACCATGTGATCATTAAAACAGTGACACAGAGGTGAATATGTATTGTCAAGAAAGGTGCTTGTGGTAAGTAAAAAGAGTAGGTTACAGACACGCATGTTACACATATGCATATCTGTGTAGAACACTTGATGAGGTTATCTCTGTGGCAGTGATGATGTGAGTGCTCTGTAACTTTGTATTTTTTTAAATGTTCTTTTTAATTTTCCTTTTTTTAGTTTAATTTTTTTAATTTAAATTTTATTTTTTTATTGAAGTATAGTTGATTTACAATGTCGTATTAGTTTCAGGTGTACAGCAAAGTGATTCAGTTATATATATCTATTCTTTTTCAGATTCTTTTCCCTTATAGGTTATTCCAAAATATTGAGTATAGTTCCCTGTGCTCTACCGTAGGTCCTCGTTGGTTATCTATATATATAGTAGTGTGTATGTTAATTCCAAACTCCTAATTTATCCCTCCCCCCTTCCCTTTTGATAACCATAAGTTTGTTTTCTATGTCTGTGGGTCTATTTCTTTTTCGTAAATAAGTTCATTTGTATCTTTTTTTAAGTTTCCCCTTATAAGTGATATCATATGACATTTGTCGTTCTCTGACTTCATTTAGTATGATAATCTCTCGGTCCATCCATGTTGTGCAAATGGCATTATTTCATTCTTTTTTATGGCTGAGTAATAGTCCATTGTGTGTGTGTGTGTGTGTGTGTGTGTGTGTGTGTGTGTGTACACACACCACATCTTCTTTATTCATCTGTCAGTGGATATTTAGTTTGCTTCTATGTGTTGGCTATTGTAAATAGTGCTGCTATGAACATTGGAGTGCATGTATCTTTTCCAATTATGGCTTTCTCCAGATATATGCCCAGGAATGGAATTGCAGGATGACATGGTAGTTCTATATTTAGTTTTTTAAGGAACCTCTATACTGTTCTCCATAATGGTTGTACCAATTTACATTCCTGCCAACAGTGTAGGAGCGTTCCCTTTTCTCCACACCCTCTCCAGCATTTAGCACTTTTTTTTTTTTTTTTTTTTTATAGCTACTTTATTTATTTATTTTATTTTATTTTTGTTTGTGTTGGGTCTTCGGTTCATGCGAGGGCTTTCTCTAGTTGAGGCAAGTGGGGGCCACTCTTCATCGCGGTGCGGGGACCGCTCTTCATCGCGGTGCGCGGGCCTTTCACTATCGCGGCCCCTCCCGTCGCGGGGCACAGGCTCCAGACGCGCAGGCTCAGTAGTTGTGGCTCACGGGCCCAGCTGCTCCGTGGCATGTGGGATCTTCCCAGACCAGGGCTCGAACCCGTGTCCCCTGCATTAGCAGGCGGATTCTCAACCACTGCGCCACCAGGGAAGCCCTCCAGCATTTATTGTTTGTAGATTTTTTGATGATGGCCATTCTGACTGAGGTGAGGTGATACCTCACTGTAGTTTTGATTTGCATTTCTCTAATAATTAGTGATGTTGAGCATCTTTTCATGTGCTTTTTGGCCATCTGTATGTCTTCTTTGGAGAAATGTCTATTTAGATCTTCCACCCATTTTTTGATTGGGTTGTTTATTTTTTCTGACATTGAGCTGCATGAGCTGTTTGTATATTTTGTCGGTCACTTCATTTGTAAATATTTTCTCCCATTCTGTGGGTTGTCTCTTCGTTTTGTTTATGGTTTCCTTTGCTTTGCAAAAGCTTTTACGTTTAATTAGGTCCCACTTGTTTTTTGTTTTTTATTTGCATTACTGTAGGAGATGGATCCAGAAAGATACTGCTGGGATTTATGTCAGAGTGTTCTGCCTATGTTTTCCTCTAGGAGTTTTATAGTATCTGGTCTTATATTTAGGTCTTTAATCCATTTTGAGTTTATTTTTGTGTATGGTGTTAGGTAGTGTTCTAATTTCATTCTTTTACGTGTAGCTGTCCAGTTTTCCCAGCACCAGTTATTGAAGAGACTGTCTTTTCTCCACTGTATATCCTTGCCTCCTTTGTCATAGATTAGTTGACCATAGGTGCGTGGGTTTATCTCTGGGCTTTCTGTCCTGTTCCATTGATCTCTATTTTTGTTTTTGTGCCAATACCATACTGTTGTGATTTCTGTAGCTTTTGTGGTATAGTTTGAAGTCGGGGAGCCTGATTTCTCCAACTCCGTTTTTCTTTCTCAAGTTTGCTTTGGCTATTCAGGGTCTTTTGTGTTTCCATATGAATTGTAAATTTTTTGTTCTAATTCTGTGAAGAATGCCATTGGTAGTTTGATAGGGATTGCATTGAATCTGTAGATTGCTTTGGGTAGTAGAGTCATTTTCATAATATTGATTCTTCCAACCAAGAACATGGTATATTTCTCCATGTGTTTATGTCATCTTTGATTTCTTTCATCAGTGTTTTGTAGTTTTCTGAGTACAAGGCTTTTGCCTCCTTAGGCAGGTTTATTTGTAGGTGTTTTATTCTCTTTGTTGCAGTGGTAAATGGGAGTGTTTCTTTAATTTCTCTTTCTGATTTTTCATTGTTGCTGTATAGGTAATGCCAGAGATTTCTGTGCATTAATTTTGTATCCTGCAACCTTACCAAATTCATTGATTACTTCTAGTAGTTTCCTGGTGGCATCTTTAGGATTTTCTATGTGTAGCATCATGTCATCTGCAAACAGTGACAGTTTTACTTCTTTTGCAGTTTGGATTCCTTTTATTTCTTTTTCTTCTCTGATTGCCACGGCTAGAGCTCCCAAAACCATGTTGAATAAGAGTGGTGAGAGTGGAAATCCTTGTCTTATTCCTGATCTTAGTGGAAATGCTTTCAGTTTTTCACCATTGAGTATGATGCTTGCTGTGGGTTTGTCATATTTGGCCTTTATTATGTTGAGGTAGGTTCCCTCTATGCCCATATTCTGGAGAGTTTTTATCATAAATTGGTGTTGAAGTTTGTCAAAAGCTTTTTCTGCATCTATCCAGATGATCATATGATTTTTATTCCTTAATTTGTTAATGTGTATCACATGGATTGATTTGCGTATATTGAAGAATCCTTGCATCCCTGGGATAAATCCCACTTGATCGTGGTGTATGATCCTTTTAATGTGCTGTTGGATTCTGTTTGCTAGTATTTTGTTCAGGATTTTTGCATCTATGTTCATCAGTGATATTGGTCTATAATTTTCTTTTTTTGTGATATCTTTTTCTGATTTTGGTATCAGGGTGATGGTGGCTTCAAGTATCTCCCCACAGATTGCTTATTAGATACAAAGGAAAAAACAACAGCAACAATACCTTGTAACCAAGCAGGACTCGCTTTTGGTGATACCTCCCCCAACCCCTTTTATTTAGTAGAGGGTTGTCTGATGTTTCCTTGTGATTAGGTTCAGGTTATGCTTTCCTGGCTGGAATGTTACGTAGCAATGCAGCGTATTTCTAAGGATGTCATGTTTGAGTCACACAGTGTTCTTTTTTTTCCTTTTTTTTGGCTGCGTTGGGTCTTCGTTGCTGCACGTAGGCTTTCTCTAGTTGCATCGAGCGGGGGCTACTCTTCTTTGTGGTGCACAGGCTTCTTGTTGTAATGGCTTCTCTTGTTGCAGAGCACGGGCTCTCGGCGTGGGGGTTTCAGTAGTTGTGGCACGCAGGCTCAGTAGTTGTAGTTTGCAAGCTCTAGAGCACAGTCTCAGTAGTTGTGGCACACGGGCTTAGTTGCTCCACGGCATGTGGGATCTTCCCAGACCAGGGCTCGAACCCGTGACCCCTGCATTGGCAGGTGGACTCTTAACCACTGCACCACCAAGGAAGTCCCACACAGTGTCCTTTGACCCCTCACTGGTGATGTTAATTTTGATCTCCTGGCAAGATGGTGTTGAATTTTGCCATGTTGTTAGCAAACACAAGTTCATGTGCCCAATGCACAGTGAGGCCAAACGATCCCAATATGTCATGTCAGAGTTTGGAGCAGAGAAATGTTTATTGCAGGGCTATGCAAGGAGACGGGTGGTGCATGCCCTCCAAAGCCTGGATTCCCTGAAAGGTTTCAGCAAAACAGTTTTAAAGGCCAAGTGGGGAGCAGGGTTGCAGGGTACATGATCAGCTTGTGCACAATTCTCTGATTGGTTGATGCTGAGGTGGTGAGCGTTAATCAATCCTTAGGTGCCAGTAGGTGCGTGGGAGGGGGGAGGGAGGCTACGTGCTCAGGATCATCAAGCAGTTAATTTTTTCCATTTGGTGGTGGTTTTGGTCTCTGAAAAACTCAGGAAATAGGCTTGAGGTACTATTATCTGTGTACTTCAGAGAGGAGCTACAGTAGAGGATATGGGGGAAGGGTCTGTCCCAGGAAGGACCCATAGGGTCCTTCTCAGTTACAGAGGGACTGTAATCTTCAAAAATGGCAATGTCATAAAAGACAAAGGAAGGTTGTGGACATGCCTCAGATTAAAGGAGAGTAAAGAGTCAGAGAATCCAAACGCAATACATCTGATAGTAGACTTGATCTTGTACTGGAGAGAGAAATGGATACAGATGGTAGAAAAGCATTGCATCAATGTTAAATTTACTGGTTGATAACTATGGTTGTGTAAGAGAATATCCCTATCTTTAGGAAACATACTGAAGTATTTAGGGACAAAGGGTCACATGTATATAACTTATTCTCAAATGGTTCAGAAAAAAGTTGTGTATTTGTGACTGTTTGTGTGAAAGAGAGAGAGACAAAGAGAACGCAAATGAAGCAAACGGGATAAAATGTGAATAAGTGAATTTGGGTAAAGGATATATGGGTGTTTGTGCTGTTCTTATTCTTGGAACTTTTCAGTGATTTTGAACTTATTTCCAAATAAAATGTTTTTTAAGAGAAAAATATAGCATGATAGATGGCGTTATGTTCTATGGCTAAAAATAAAGTAAGGTTGCAAATGTCAATCATGAACTGATGAGGGAAGACTGAGGAGCAGGACCCTATGGGGCTTCCTGGGACAGAACTCTCCCCACATCGTCTGCTTTAGCTCCTCTCTGAAGTACCTAGATAATAGTATCTGATGATTTTCAGATGCTGGAAACTCAGTTCCTCAGTTTTTCAGATGCTAAAACCACCACCAAATGGAAGAAATTAACTGCTTGATGATCATGAGCACATAGCCACAGACCTTCCGGTGCCTAATGATTGGTCACCATCAACCAATCAGAATTGTGCACGAGCTGATCAGTACCCTGGGATGCCCTGCCCTCACCTTGCTGAAAGCCTTCAGGCAGTTTGGGTTTCTGAGCAAGACCCTGGCGTTCTCCTTGAGTGACCCTGCAGTAAACCTTTCTCTGCTCCCAAACTCCACGAACTTGCGTTCAGTAAGAAGACTTCAGGAAAGTGATGTGAGTCAAGACCTGAGCCCGGTGAGTGAGCAGCCCATGTGGCTATGTGGGGGAAGAGCACTCAGGCGGAAGAAATAGTAAGTTGAAAGATGGGAACAAGCGTGGCGCCTTCATTGGCAGTGAGGCCAGTGGGGCTGTAGCTGAGAGAGTGAGGGGAGGAGTAGGAGATGAGGTGAGGGAAATAAGAGAGAGCCTGTCTGGGCGTTTGAGAACCACTAGAAGTAAGAGGGAAGGTCCTAAGGGCTTTGCACAGAGGATTAACCTGATCTTTTGTTTTCAACGCTCTGCTTGCTGTGTGAAGCAGATGGAAGAGGAGGCAAGAGCAGAGGCAGGGGAGCAGTAATTGGGTTTTTGTAATAATCCAGGCAAGAGACAGTTATTGGCTGGGACCCAGGGTGGGAGCAGAGGGGTCTGCGAGCAGTGCTTGGATTCTGGCTATATTTTAAAGCATTTGCTGATGGATAGGAAGTGACGTACAGGAGGGATGTCGTAGATGAATCAAGTGTTTTGGCCTGAAGAGCAGCTACGAGGATGGAATGTCCGTTAACTGAAATGGGGGAGCCTGTGGGTGAAGCAGCTTTGGGGATACACTGAGGAATTTAGTTCTGGACATATTTAAGTTTCAGACACCCATTCAGTATTTCAGTGGAGGCGTGGAGCAGGCAGCTGTAGGTAGGAGTCAGGCCATGGGTGAGCCCCAGGCAAGAGATGAGCATATAGAGGATTTTTAAAGACATGAGAGTCGATGAGGGCACCGGGGAAGTAGGAGAGGCGAGGGCCCAAGATTGGGCCTGGGAACGCCAAATGCAAGCTGCTGGCCTGGGAAATGAGGAGAAACTACGGAAGGCCGAAAGGGGGCAGCCAGAGAGGGAGGAGGAGAACCAAGAGAGGGTGGGGTCCTGGAAGCCAAGGGAGGAAAGTGTTTTGAGGAGGAAGGAGTGATCAGGTGTGTCAGATACTGCTGACAAGTTGAGGGAGTCGGGAGTTAAGAATCAACCGCGGGGCAATTATGCGCCAATAAAGATTTAAAAAAAAAAATAAGTAAAGCTAATAATAACAACTTAAAAAAAAAAAAAGAATCAACCGCGGGGGCTTTCCTGGTGGCGCAGTGGTTAAGATTACACCTGCCAATACAGGGGACACGGGTTCGAGCCCTGGTCTGGGAAGATCCCACATGCCGCACAGCAGCTAAGCCCGTGTGCCACAACTACTGAGCCCGCGTGCCTGGAGCACGTGCTCTGCAAGAAGAGAAGCCAGCACAATGAGAAGCCCGCTCACCACAACGAAGAGTAGCCCCTGCTCGCCACAACTAGAGAAAGCCCTGGCGCAGCAAAGACCCAACGCAGCCATAAATCAATAAATAAATAAATTTATAGGGGAAAAAAAAATCAATTGCGGGGTGTAATGCTGTTAAGGTCACTGAAGGTTCTGACAGGAGAGTTTTATTGCGATGTGGGTGCAAAATGCTGATTGGAGTGGGCTCAAGGGGGAATGAGAGGGGAGGAATTGGAGACAGCAAGTAGAGACAGCTGTACCGAGGCCTTTTGCTGTAAAGGGAACGAGAGAAACGAGGCAGTAGCTGGAGGAGGAGCAGGAGCAAGAGAGGTTTTCCTTAACTGGAGACAGTGGATTGGCTGTTCTTTGTAGGGTCCTGCAAAGGGACTCTATTGTTTCTTATTCTCTCTCTGGCCTGACCCTGCTCCTGGTTGACCCTGTCAAGCCCCCTGAATTAAAAAGTTTAACTTCCTCTCTGTCCTGTTTCTTCATGCAGCTCTTCTTGAAAGCTCTAGGTTCTCTTGTCCTGCAGCTCCACTTTCCCCATCTCATCTGGCCTGTTTCTCCCGTAATTTCCTAGAAGTGCCCCCTAGATCCACACCAGCTGCTCTGGTATATCCCCCTTTACAACGGCTGCCCTCCTTGACTACCAATGCTGCAAGTTAAGGAGCCCCACTTTAGTCTTTTGGAAACTTTTGAAAAATACTGAAGACGGTTCTTCTACAATGGACTCCCACCTCTAAATCCACAGTCATTCTGTGGGTAGGAAGCATTTTATCATAGAAGAGATTTTAGGAAGTGGTATCAGTTGAGGGTGGAGTGGGGCATAAGATGATGAATCCTTAGGGACAGAAAGGAAAGGACAAATCGAAGATAAGTTCCAAGGAAGAACTGACAGGTCTAGTCAACAGTTGTGTGCCAACATAGATGTGTTGCAAGTCTTCAATATGGCATAACCTTTGATCTGGCAATTCCACTTCTAGGAACTTATCTAGAAAAAAATGGTAGGCAGTTAAGGTACTAAGAGTATACAAAAGGTTGTTCATCATAGGCTATCCATAGTTGCAAAATACTGGAAACATCCTAAGTGTCAACAGTAGAGGGCTGCTAGATATACCATGTGATCATTAAAACAGTGACATAGAGGTGAATATGTATTGTCAAGAAAGGTGCTTGTGGTAAGTAAAAAGAGTAGGTTACAGACACGCATGTTACACATATGCATATCTGTGTAGAACACTTGATGAGGTTATCTCTGTGGCAGTGATGATGTGAGTGCTCTGTAACTTTGTATTTTTTTAAATGTTCTTTTTAATTTTTCTTTTTTTAGTTTAATGTTTTTAATTTAAATTTTATTTTTTTTATTGAAGTATAGTTGACTTACAATGTTGTATTAGTTTCAGGTGTACAGCAAAGTGATTCAGTTATGTATTTCTATTCTTTTTCAGATTCTTTTCCCTTATAGGTTATTCCAAAATATTGAGTATAGTTCCCTGTGCTCTACCGTAGGTCCTCGTTGGTTATCTATATATATAGTAGTGTGTATGTTAATTCCAAACTCCTAATTTATCCCTCCCCCCTTCCCTTTTGATAACCATAAGTTTGTTTTCTATGTCTGTGGGTCTATTTCTTTTTCGTAAATAAGTTCATTTGTATCTTTTTTTAAGGTTCCCCTTATAAGTGATATCATATGACATTTGTCGTTCTCTGACTTCATTTAGTATGATAATCTCTCGGTCCATCCATGTTGTGCAAATGGCATTATTTCATTCTTTTTTTATGGCTGAGTAATAGTCCATTGTGTGTGTGTGTGTGTGTGTATGTGTATGTGTATGTATACACACCCCACATCTTCTTTATTCATCTGTCAATGGATATTTAGTTTGCTTCTATGTGTTGGCTATTGTAAATAGTGCTGCTATGAACATTGGAGTGCATGTATCTTTTCCAATTATGGCTTTCTCCAGATATAGGCCCAGGAATGGGATTGCAGGATGATATGGTAATTCTATATTTAGTTTTTTAAGGAACCTCTATACTGTTCTCCATAATGGTTGTACCAATTTACATTCCTGCCAACAGTGTAGGAGGGTTCCCTTTTCTCCACACCCTCTCCAGCATTTATTGTTTGTAGATTTTTTGATGATGGCCATTCTGACTGAGGTGAGGTGATACCTCACTGTAGTTTTGATTTGCATTTCTCTAATAATTAGTGATGTTGAGCATCTTTTCATGTGCTTTTTGGCCATCTGTATGTCTTCTTTGGAGAAATGTCTATTTAGATCTTCCACCCATTTTTTGATTGGGTTGTTTATTTTTTCTGACATTGAGCTGCATGAGCTGTTTGTATATTTTGTCGGTCACTTCATTTGTAAATATTTTCTCCCATTCTGTGGGTTGTCTCTTCGTTTTGTTTATGGTTTCCTTTGCTTTGCAAAAGCTTTTACGTTTAATTAGGTCCCACTTGTTTTTTGTTTTTTATTTGCATTACTGTAGGAGATGGATCCAGAAAGATACTGCTGGGATTTATGTCAGAGTGTTCTGCCTATGTTTTCCTCTAGGAGTTTTATAGTATCTGGTCTTATATTTAGGTCTTTAATCCATTTTGAGTTTATTTTTGTGTATGGTGTTAGGTAGTGTTCTAATTTCATTCTTTTACGTGTAGCTGTCCAGTTTTCCCAGCACCAGTTATTGAAGAGACTGTCTTTTCTCCACTGTATATCCTTGCCTCCTTTGTCATAGATTAGTTGACCATAGGTGCGTGGGTTTATCTCTGGGCTTTCTGTCCTGTTCCATTGATCTCTATTTTTGTTTTTGTGCCAATACCATACTGTTGTGATTTCTGTAGCTTTTGTGGTATAGTTTGAAGTCGGGGAGCCTGATTTCTCCAACTCCGTTTTTCTTTCTCAAGTTTGCTTTGGCTATTCAGGGTCTTTTGTGTTTCCATATGAATTGTAAATTTTTTGTTCTAATTCTGTGAAGAATGCCATTGGTAGTTTGATAGGGATTGCATTGAATCTGTAGATTGCTTTGGGTAGTAGAGTCATTTTCATAATATTGATTCTTCCAACCAAGAACATGGTATATTTCTCCATGTGTTTATGTCATCTTTGATTTCTTTCATCAGTGTTTTGTAGTTTTCTGAGTACAAGGCTTTTGCCTCCTTAGGCAGGTTTATTTGTAGGTGTTTTATTCTCTTTGTTGCAGTGGTAAATGGGAGTGTTTCTTTAATTTCTCTTTCTGATTTTTCATTGTTGCTGTATAGGTAATGCCAGAGATTTCTGTGCATTAATTTTGTATCCTGCAACCTTACCAAATTCATTGATTACTTCTAGTAGTTTCCTGGTGGCATCTTTAGGATTTTCTATGTGTAGCATCATGTCATCTGCAAACAGTGACAGTTTTACTTCTTTTGCAGTTTGGATTCCTTTTATTTCTTTTTCTTCTCTGATTGCCACGGCTAGAGCTCCCAAAACCATGTTGAATAAGAGTGGTGAGAGTGGAAATCCTTGTCTTATTCCTGATCTTAGTGGAAATGCTTTCAGTTTTTCACCATTGAGTATGATGCTTGCTGTGGGTTTGTCATATTTGGCCTTTATTATGTTGAGGTAGGTTCCCTCTATGCCCATATTCTGGAGAGTTTTTATCATAAATTGGTGTTGAAGTTTGTCAAAAGCTTTTTCTGCATCTATCCAGATGATCATATGATTTTTATTCCTTAATTTGTTAATGTGTATCACATGGATTGATTTGCGTATATTGAAGAATCCTTGCATCCCTGGGATAAATCCCACTTGATCGTGGTGTATGATCCTTTTAATGTGCTGTTGGATTCTGTTTGCTAGTATTTTGTTCAGGATTTTTGCATCTATGTTCATCAGTGATATTGGTCTATAATTTTCTTTTTTTGTGATATCTTTTTCTGATTTTGGTATCAGGGTGATGGTGGCTTCAAGTATCTCCCCACAGATTGCTTATTAGATACAAAGGAAAAAACAACAGCAACAATACCTTGTAACCAAGCAGGACTCGCTTTTGGTGATACCTCCCCCAACCCCTTTTATTTAGTAGAGGGTTGTCTGATGTTTCCTTGTGATTAGGTTCAGGTTATGCTTTCCTGGCTGGAATGTTACGTAGCAATGCAGCGTATTTCTAAGGATGTCATGTTTGAGTCACACAGTGTTCTTTTTTTTCCTTTTTTTTGGCTGCGTTGGGTCTTCGTTGCTGCACGTAGGCTTTCTCTAGTTGCATCGAGCGGGGGCTACTCTTCTTTGTGGTGCACAGGCTTCTTGTTGTAATGGCTTCTCTTGTTGCAGAGCACGGGCTCTCGGCGTGGGGGTTTCAGTAGTTGTGGCACGCAGGCTCAGTAGTTGTAGTTTGCAAGCTCTAGAGCACAGTCTCAGTAGTTGTGGCACACGGGCTTAGTTGCTCCACGGCATGTGGGATCTTCCCAGACCAGGGCTCGAACCCGTGACCCCTGCATTGGCAGGTGGACTCTTAACCACTGCACCACCAAGGAAGTCCCACACAGTGTCCTTTGACCCCTCACTGGTGATGTTAATTTTGATCTCCTGGCAAGATGGTGTTGAATTTTGCCATGTTGTTAGCAAACACAAGTTCATGTGCCCAATGCACAGTGAGGCCAAACGATCCCAATATGTCATGTCAGAGTTTGGAGCAGAGAAATGTTTATTGCAGGGCTATGCAAGGAGACGGGTGGTGCATGCCCTCCAAAGCCTGGATTCCCTGAAAGGTTTCAGCAAAACAGTTTTAAAGGCCAAGTGGGGAGCAGGGTTGCAGGGTACATGATCAGCTTGTGCACAATTCTCTGATTGGTTGATGCTGAGGTGGTGAGCGTTAATCAATCCTTAGGTGCCAGTAGGTGCGTGGGAGGGGGGAGGGAGGCTACGTGCTCAGGATCATCAAGCAGTTAATTTTTTCCATTTGGTGGTGGTTTTGGTCTCTGAAAAACTCAGGAAATAGGCTTGAGGTACTATTATCTGTGTACTTCAGAGAGGAGCTACAGTAGAGGATATGGGGGAAGGGTCTGTCCCAGGAAGGACCCATAGGGTCCTGCTCAGATACAGAGAGACTGTATTCTTCAAAAATGGCAATGTCATAAAAGACAAAGGAAGGTTGTGGACATGCCTCAGATTAAAGGAGAGTAAAGAGTCAGAGAATCCAAACGCAATACATCTGATAGTAGACTTGATCTTGTACTGGAGAGAGAAATGGATACAGATGGTAGAAAAGCATTGCATCAATGTTAAATTTACTGGTTGATAACTATGGTTGTGTAAGAGAATATCCCTATCTTTAGGAAACATACTGAAGTATTTAGGGACAAAGGGTCACATGTATATAACTTATTCTCAAATGGTTCAGAAAAAAGTTGTGTATTTGTGACTGTTTGTGTGAAAGAGAGAGAGACAAAGAGAACGCAAATGAAGCAAACGGGATAAAATGTGAATAAGTGAATTTGGGTAAAGGATATATGGGTGTTTGTGCTGTTCTTATTCTTGGAACTTTTCAGTGATTTTGAACTTATTTCCAAATAAAATGTTTTTTAAGAGAAAAATATAGCATGATAGATGGCGTTATGTTCTATGGCTAAAAATAAAGTAAGGTTGCAAATGTCAATCATGAACTGATGAGGGAAGACTGAGGAGCAGGACCCTATGGGGCTTCCTGGGACAGAACTCTCCCCACATCGTCTGCTTTAGCTCCTCTCTGAAGTACCTAGATAATAGTATCTGATGATTTTCAGATGCTGGAAACTCAGTTCCTCAGTTTTTCAGATGCTAAAACCACCACCAAATGGAAGAAATTAACTGCTTGATGATCATGAGCACATAGCCACAGACCTTCCGGTGCCTAATGATTGGTCACCATCAACCAATCAGAATTGTGCACGAGCTGATCAGTACCCTGGGATGCCCTGCCCTCACCTTGCTGAAAGCCTTCAGGCAGTTTGGGTTTCTGAGCAAGACCCTGGCGTTCTCCTTGAGTGACCCTGCAGTAAACCTTTCTCTGCTCCCAAACTCCACGAACTTGCGTTCAGTAAGAAGACTTCAGGAAAGTGATGTGAGTCAAGACCTGAGCCCGGTGAGTGAGCAGCCCATGTGGCTATGTGGGGGAAGAGCACTCAGGCGGAAGAAATAGTAAGTTGAAAGATGGGAACAAGCGTGGCGCCTTCATTGGCAGTGAGGCCAGTGGGGCTGTAGCTGAGAGAGTGAGGGGAGGAGTAGGAGATGAGGTGAGGGAAATAAGAGAGAGCCTGTCTGGGCGTTTGAGAACCACTAGAAGTAAGAGGGAAGGTCCTAAGGGCTTTGCACAGAGGATTAACCTGATCTTTTGTTTTCAACGCTCTGCTTGCTGTGTGAAGCAGATGGAAGAGGAGGCAAGAGCAGAGGCAGGGGAGCAGTAATTGGGTTTTTGTAATAATCCAGGCAAGAGACAGTTATTGGCTGGGACCCAGGGTGGGAGCAGAGGGGTCTGCGAGCAGTGCTTGGATTCTGGCTATATTTTAAAGCATTTGCTGATGGATAGGAAGTGACGTACAGGAGGGATGTCGTAGATGAATCAAGTGTTTTGGCCTGAAGAGCAGCTACGAGGATGGAATGTCCGTTAACTGAAATGGGGGAGCCTGTGGGTGAAGCAGCTTTGGGGATACACTGAGGAATTTAGTTCTGGACATATTTAAGTTTCAGACACCCATTCAGTATTTCAGTGGAGGCGTGGAGCAGGCAGCTGTAGGTAGGAGTCAGGCCATGGGTGAGCCCCAGGCAAGAGATGAGCATATAGAGGATTTTTAAAGACATGAGAGTCGATGAGGGCACCGGGGAAGTAGGAGAGGCGAGGGCCCAAGATTGGGCCTGGGAACGCCAAATGCAAGCTGCTGGCCTGGGAAATGAGGAGAAACTACGGAAGGCCGAAAGGGGGCAGCCAGAGAGGGAGGAGGAGAACCAAGAGAGGGTGGGGTCCTGGAAGCCAAGGGAGGAAAGTGTTTTGAGGAGGAAGGAGTGATCAGGTGTGTCAGATACTGCTGACAAGTTGAGGGAGTCGGGAGTTAAGAATCAACCGCGGGGCAATTATGCGCCAATAAAGATTTAAAAAAAAAAATAAGTAAAGCTAATAATAACAACTTAAAAAAAAAAAAAGAATCAACCGCGGGGGCTTTCCTGGTGGCGCAGTGGTTAAGATTACACCTGCCAATACAGGGGACACGGGTTCGAGCCCTGGTCTGGGAAGATCCCACATGCCGCACAGCAGCTAAGCCCGTGTGCCACAACTACTGAGCCCGCGTGCCTGGAGCACGTGCTCTGCAAGAAGAGAAGCCAGCACAATGAGAAGCCCGCTCACCACAACGAAGAGTAGCCCCTGCTCGCCACAACTAGAGAAAGCCCTGGCGCAGCAAAGACCCAACGCAGCCATAAATCAATAAATAAATAAATTTATAGGGGAAAAAAAAATCAATTGCGGGGTGTAATGCTGTTAAGGTCACTGAAGGTTCTGACAGGAGAGTTTTATTGCGATGTGGGTGCAAAATGCTGATTGGAGTGGGCTCAAGGGGGAATGAGAGGGGAGGAATTGGAGACAGCAAGTAGAGACAGCTGTACCGAGGCCTTTTGCTGTAAAGGGAACGAGAGAAACGAGGCAGTAGCTGGAGGAGGAGCAGGAGCAAGAGAGGTTTTCCTTAACTGGAGACAGTGGATTGGCTGTTCTTTGTAGGGTCCTGCAAAGGGACTCTATTGTTTCTTATTCTCTCTCTGGCCTGACCCTGCTCCTGGTTGACCCTGTCAAGCCCCCTGAATTAAAAAGTTTAACTTCCTCTCTGTCCTGTTTCTTCATGCAGCTCTTCTTGAAAGCTCTAGGTTCTCTTGTCCTGCAGCTCCACTTTCCCCATCTCATCTGGCCTGTTTCTCCCGTAATTTCCTAGAAGTGCCCCCTAGATCCACACCAGCTGCTCTGGTATATCCCCCTTTACAACGGCTGCCCTCCTTGACTACCAATGCTGCAAGTTAAGGAGCCCCACTTTAGTCTTTTGGAAACTTTTGAAAAATACTGAAGACGGTTCTTCTACAATGGACTCCCACCTCTAAATCCACAGTCATTCTGTGGGTAGGAAGCATTTTATCATAGAAGAGATTTTAGGAAGTGGTATCAGTTGAGGGTGGAGTGGGGCATAAGATGATGAATCCTTAGGGACAGAAAGGAAAGGACAAATCGAAGATAAGTTCCAAGGAAGAACTGACAGGTCTAGTCAACAGTTGTGTGCCAACATAGATGTGTTGCAAGTCTTCAATATGGCATAACCTTTGATCTGGCAATTCCACTTCTAGGAACTTATCTAGAAAAAAATGGTAGGCAGTTAAGGTACTAAGAGTATACAAAAGGTTGTTCATCATAGGCTATCCATAGTTGCAAAATACTGGAAACATCCTAAGTGTCAACAGTAGAGGGCTGCTAGATATACCATGTGATCATTAAAACAGTGACATAGAGGTGAATATGTATTGTCAAGAAAGGTGCTTGTGGTAAGTAAAAAGAGTAGGTTACAGACACGCATGTTACACATATGCATATCTGTGTAGAACACTTGATGAGGTTATCTCTGTGGCAGTGATGATGTGAGTGCTCTGTAACTTTGTATTTTTTTAAATGTTCTTTTTAATTTTTCTTTTTTTAGTTTAATGTTTTTAATTTAAATTTTATTTTTTTTATTGAAGTATAGTTGACTTACAATGTTGTATTAGTTTCAGGTGTACAGCAAAGTGATTCAGTTATGTATTTCTATTCTTTTTCAGATTCTTTTCCCTTATAGGTTATTCCAAAATATTGAGTATAGTTCCCTGTGCTCTACCGTAGGTCCTCGTTGGTTATCTATATATATAGTAGTGTGTATGTTAATTCCAAACTCCTAATTTATCCCTCCCCCCTTCCCTTTTGATAACCATAAGTTTGTTTTCTATGTCTGTGGGTCTATTTCTTTTTCGTAAATAAGTTCATTTGTATCTTTTTTTAAGGTTCCCCTTATAAGTGATATCATATGACATTTGTCGTTCTCTGACTTCATTTAGTATGATAATCTCTCGGTCCATCCATGTTGTGCAAATGGCATTATTTCATTCTTTTTTTATGGCTGAGTAATAGTCCATTGTGTGTGTGTGTGTGTGTGTATGTGTATGTGTATGTATACACACCCCACATCTTCTTTATTCATCTGTCAATGGATATTTAGTTTGCTTCTATGTGTTGGCTATTGTAAATAGTGCTGCTATGAACATTGGAGTGCATGTATCTTTTCCAATTATGGCTTTCTCCAGATATAGGCCCAGGAATGGGATTGCAGGATGATATGGTAATTCTATATTTAGTTTTTTAAGGAACCTCTATACTGTTCTCCATAATGGTTGTACCAATTTACATTCCTGCCAACAGTGTAGGAGGGTTCCCTTTTCTCCACACCCTCTCCAGCATTTATTGTTTGTAGATTTTTTGATGATGGCCATTCTGACTGAGGTGAGGTGATACCTCACTGTAGTTTTGATTTGCATTTCTCTAATAATTAGTGATGTTGAGCATCTTTTCATGTGCTTTTTGGCCATCTGTATGTCTTCTTTGGAGAAATGTCTATTTAGATCTTCCACCCATTTTTTGATTGGGTTGTTTATTTTTTTTGACATTGAGCTGCATGAGCTGTTTGTATATTTTGTCGGTCACTTCATTTGTAAATATTTTCTCCCATTCTGTGGGTTGTCTCTTTGTTTTGTTTATGGTTTCCTTTGCTTTGCAAAAGCTTTTTCGTTTAATTAGGTCCCACTTGTTTTTTGTTTTTTATTTGCATTACTGTAGGAGATGGATCCAGAAAGATACTGCTGGGATTTATGTCAGAGTGTTCTGCCTATGTTTTCCTCTAGGAGTTTTATAGTATCTGGTCTTATATTTAGGTCTTTAATCCATTTTGAGTTTATTTTTGTGTATGGTGTTAGGTAGTGTTCTAATTTCATTCTTTTACGTGTAGCTGTCCAGTTTTCCCAGCACCAGTTATTGAAGAGACTGTCTTTTCTCCACTGTATATCCTTGCCTCCTTTGTCATAGATTAGTTGACCATAGGTGCGTGGGTTTATCTCTGGGCTTTCTGTCCTGTTCCATTGATCTCTATTTTTGTTTTTGTGCCAATACCATACTGTTGTGATTTCTGTAGCTTTTGTGGTATAGTTTGAAGTCGGGGAGCCTGATTTCTCCAACTCCGTTTTTCTTAAGTTTGCTTTGGCTATTCAGGGTCTTTTGTGTTTCCATATGAATTGTAAATTTTTTGTTCTAATTCTGTGAAGAATGCCATTGGTAGTTTGATAGGGATTGCATTGAATCTGTAGATTGCTTTGGGTAGTAGAGTCATTTTCATAGTATTGATTCTTCCAACCAAGAACATGGTATATTTCTCCATGTGTTTATGTCATCTTTGATTTCTTTCATCAGTGTTTTGTAGTTTTCTGAGTACAAGGCTTTTGCCTCCTTAGGCAGGTTTATTTGTAGGTGTTTTATTCTCTTTGTTGCAGTGGTAAATGGGAGTGTTTCCTTAATTTCTCTTTCTGATTTTTCATTGTTGCTGTATAGGTAATGCCAGAGATTTCTGTGCATTAATTTTGTATCCTGCAACCTTACCAAATTCATTGATTACTTCTAGTAGTTTCCTAGTGGCATCTTTAGGATTTTCTATGTGTAGCATCATGTCATCTGCAAACAGTGACAGTTTTACTTCTTTTGCAGTTTGGATTCCTTTTATTTCTTTTTCTTCTCTGATTGCCACGGCTAGAACTTCCAAAACCATGTTGAATAAGAGTGGTGAGAGTGGACATCCTTGTCTTATTCCTGATCTTAGTGGAAATGCTTTCAGTTTTTCACCATTGAGTATGATGCTTGCTGTGGGTTTGTCATATTTGGCCTTTATTATGTTGAGGTAGGTTCCCTCTATGCCCATATTCTGGAGAGTTTTTATCATAAATTGGTGTTGAAGTTTGTCAAAAGCTTTTTCTGCATCTATCCAGATGATCATATGATTTTTATTCCTTAATTTGTTAATGTGTATCACATGGATTGATTTGCGTATATTGAAGAATCCTTGCATCCCTGGGATAAATCCCACTTGATCATGGTGTATGATCCTTTTAATGTGCTGTTGGATTCTGTTTGCTAGTATTTTGTTCAGGATTTTTGCATCTATGTTCATCAGTGATATCGGTCTATAATTTTCGTTTTTTGTGGTATCTTTTTCTGATTTTGGTGTCAGGGTGATGGTGGCTTCAAGTATCTCCCCACAGATTGCTTATTAGATACAAAGGAAAAAACAACAGCAACAATACCTTGTAACCAAGCAGGACTCACTTTTGGTGATACCTCCCCCAACCCCTTTTATTTAGTAGGGGTTGTCTGATGTTTCCTTGTGATTAGGTTCAGGTTATGCTTTCCTGGCTGGAATGTTACGTAGCAATGCAGCGTACTTCTGAGGATGTCATGTTTGAGTCACACAGTGTTCTTTTTTCTTTTTTTTTTTGTGGCTGCGTTGGGTCTTCGTTGCTGCACGTGGGCTTTCTCTAGTTGCATCGAGTGGGGGCTACTCTTTGTGGTGCACAGGCTTCTTGTTGTAATGGCTTCTCTTGTTGCAGAGCACGGGCTCTCGGCGTGGGGGCTTCAGTAGTTGTAGCACGCAGGCTCAGTAGTTGTAGTTTGCGAGCTCTAGAGCGCAGTCTCAGTAGTTGTGGCACATGGGCTTTGTTGCTCCACGGCATGTGGGATCTTCCCAGACCAGGGCTCGAACCCGTGACCCCTGCATTGGCAGATGGACTCTTAACCACTGCACCACCAAGGAAGTCCCACACAGTGTCCTTTGACCCCTCACTGGTGATGTTAATTTTGATCTCCTGGCAAGATGGTGTTGAATTTTGACATGTTGTTAGCAAACGCAAGTTCATGTGACCAATGCACAGTGAGGCCAAACGATCCCAATATGTCATGTCAGAGTTTGGAGCAGAGAAATGTTTATTGCAGGGCTATGCAAGGAGACGGGTGGTGCATGCCCTCCAAAGCCTGGATTCCCTGAAAGGTTTCAGCAAAACAGTTTTAAAGGCCAAGTGGGGAGCAGGGTTGCAGGGTACATGATCAGCTCGTGCACAATTCTCTGATTGGTTGATGTTGAGGTGGTGAGTGTTAATCAATCCTTAGGTGCCAGTAGGTGCGTGGGAGGGGGGAGGGAGGCTACGTGCCCAGGATCATCAAGCAGTTAATTTTTTCCATTTGGTGGTGGTTTTGGTCTCTGAAAAACTCAGGAAATAGGCTTGAGATACTATTATCTGTGTACTTCAGAGAGGAGCTACAGTAGAGGATATGGGGGAAGGGTCTGTCCCAGGAAGGACCCATAGGGTCCTTCTCAGTTACAGAGGGACTGTAATCTTCAAAAATGGCAATGTCATAAAAGACAAAGGTAGGTTGTGGACATGCTTCAGATTAAAGGAGAGTAAAGAGTCAGACAACCCAAATGCAATACATCTGATAATAGACATGATCTTGTACTGGAGAGAGAAATGGATACAGATGGTAGAAAAGCATTGCATCAATGTTAAATTTACTGGTTGATAACTATGGTTGTGTAAGAGAATATCCCTATCTCTAGGAAACATACTGCAGTATTTAGGGACAAAGGGCCACATGTATATAACTTACTCTCAAATGGTTCAGAAAAAAGCTGTGTATTTGTGACTTTGTGTGAAAGAGAGAGAGACAAAGAGAACGCAAATGAAGCAAACGGGATAAAATGTGAATAAGTGAATATGGGTAAAGGATATATGGGTGTTCTTTGTGCTGTTCTTATTCTTGGAACTTTTCAGTGATTTTGAACTTATTTCCAAATAAAATGTTTTTTAAGAGAAAAATATAGCATGATAGATGGCGTTATGTTCTATGGCTAAAAATAAAGTAAGGTTGCAAATGTCAATCATGAACTGATGAGGGAAGACTAAGGAGCAGGACCCTATGAGGCTTCCTGGGACAGAACTCTCCCCACATCGTCTGCTTTAGCTCCTCTCTGAAGTACCTAGATAATAGTATCTGATGATTTTCAGATGCTGGAAACTCAGTTCCTCAGTTTTTCAGATGCTAAAACCACCACCAAATGGAAGAAATTAACTGCTTGATGATCATGAGCACATAGCCACAGACCTTCTGGTGCCTAAGGATTGGTCACCATCAACCAATCAGAGAATTGTGCACGAGCTGATCAGTACCCTGGGATGCCCTGCCCTCACCTTGCTGAAAGCCTTCAGGCAGTTTGGGTTTCTGAGCAAGACCCTGGCGTTCTCCTTGAGTGACCCTGCAGTAAACCTTTCTCTGCTCCCAAACTCCACGAACTTGCGTTCAGTAAGAAGACTTCAGGAAAGTGATGTGAGTCAAGACCTGAGCCCGGTGAGTGAGCAGCCCATGTGGCTATGTGGGGGAAGAGCACTCAGGCGGAAGAAATAGTAAGTTGAAAGATGGGAACAAGCGTGGCGCCTTCATTGGCAGTGAGGCCAGTGGGGCTGTAGCTGAGAGAGTGAGGGGAGGAGTAGGAGATGAGGTGAGAGAAATAAGAGAGAGCCTGTCTGGGCGTTTGAGAACCACTAGAAGTAAGAGGGAAGGTCCTAAGGGCTTTGCACAGAGGATTAACCTGATCTTTTGTTTTCAACGCTCTGCTTGCTGTGTGAAGCAGATGGAAGAGGAGGCAAGAGCAGAGGCAGGGGAGCAGTAATTGGGTTTTTGTAATAATCCAGGCAAGAGACAGTTATTGGCTGGGACCCAGGGTGGGAGCAGAGGGGTCTGCGAGCAGTGCTTGGATTCTGGCTATATTTTAAAGCATTTGCTGATGGATAGGAAGTGACGTACAGGAGGGATGTCGTAGATGAATCAAGTGTTTTGGCCTGAAGAGCAGCTACGAGGATGGAATGTCCGTTAACTGAAATGGGGGAGCCTGTGGGTGAAGCAGCTTTGGGGATACACTGAGGAATTTAGTTCTGGACATATTTAAGTTTCAGACACCCATTCAGTATTTCAGTGGAGGCGTGGAGCAGGCAGCTGTAGGTAGGAGTCAGGCCATGGGAGAGCCCCAGGCAAGAGATGAGCATATAGAGGATTTTTAAAGACATGAGAGTCGATGAGGGCACCGGGGAAGTAGGAGAGGCGAGGGCCCAAGATTGGGCCTGGGAACGCCAAGTGCAAGCTGCTGGCCTGGGAAATGAGGAGAAACTACGGAAGGCCGAAAGGGGGCAGCCAGAGAGGGAGGAGGAGAACCAAGAGAGGGTGGGGTCCTGGAAGCCAAGGGAGGAAAGTGTTTTGAGGAGGAAGGAGTGATCAGGTGTGTCAGATACTGCTGACAAGTTGAGGGAGTCGGGAGTTAAGAATCAACCGCGGGGCAATTATGCTCCAATAAAGATTAAAAAAAAAAAATAAGTAAAGCTAATAATAACAACTTAAAAAAAAAAAAAGAATCAACCGCGGGGGCTTCCTTGGTGGCGCAGTGGTTAAGATTCCGCCTGCCAATGCAGGGGACACGGGTTCGAGCCCTGGTCTGGGAAGATCCCACATGCCGCACAGCAGCTAAGCCCGTGCGCCACAACTACTGAGCCCGCGTGCCTGGAGCACGTGCTCTGCAAGAAGAGAAGCCAGCACAATGAGAAGCCCGCTCACCACAACGAAGAGTAGCCCCTGCTCGCCACAACTAGAGAAAGCCCTGGCGCAGCAAAGACCCAACGCAGCCATAAATCAATCAATAAATAAATTTATAGGGGAAAAAAAAATCAATTGCGGGGTGTAATGCTGTTAAGGTCACTGAAGGTTCTGACAAGAGAGTTTTATTGCGATGTGGGTGCAAAATGCTGATTGGAGTGGGCTGAAGGGGGAATGAGAGGAGAGGAATTGGAGACAGCAAGTAGAGACAGCTGTACCGAGGCCTTTTGCTGTAAAGGGAACGAGAGAAACGAGGCAGTAGCTGGAGGAGGAGCAGGAGCAAGAGAGGTTTTCCTTAACTGGAGACAGTGGATTGGCTGTTCTTTGTAGGGTCCTGCAAAGGGACTCTATTGTTTCTTATTCTCTCTCTGGCCTGACCCTGCTCCTGGTTGACCCTGTCAAGCCCCCTGAATTAAAAAGTTTAACTTCCTCTCTGTCCTGTTTCTTCATGCAGCTCTTCTTGAAAGCTCTAGGTTCTCTTGTCCTGCAGCTCCACTTTCCCCATCTCATCTGGCCTGTTTCTCCCGTAATTTCCTAGAAGTGCCCCCTAGATCCACACCAGCTGCTCTGGTATATCCCCCTTTACAACGGCTGCCCTCCTTGACTACCAATGCTGCAAGTTAAGGAGCCCCACTTTAGTCTTTTGGAAACTTTTGAAAAATACTGAAGACGGTTCTTCTACAATGGACTCCCACCTCTAAATCCACAGTCATTCTGTGGGTAGGAAGCATTTTATCATAGAAGAGATTTTAGGAAGTGGTATCAGTTGAGGGTGGAGTGGGGCATAAGATGATGAATCCTTAGGGACAGAAAGGAAAGAACAAATCGAAGATAAGTTCCAAGGAAGAACTGACAGGTCTAGTCAACAGTTGTGTGCCAATATAGATGTGTTGCAAGTCTTCAATATGGCATAACCTTTGATCTGGCAATTCCACTTCTAGGAACTTATCTATAAAAAAATGGTAGGCAGTTAAGGTACTAAGAGTGTACAAAAGGTTGTTCATCATAGACTATCCATAGTTGCAAAATACTGGAAACATCCTAAGTGTCAACAGTAGAGGGCTGCTAGATATACCATGTGATCATTAAAACAATGACATAGAGGTGAATATGTATTGTCAAGAAAGGTGCTTGTGATAGGTAAAAAGAGCAGGTTACAGACACGCTTGTTACACATATGCATATCTGTGCAGAATACTTCAAGAGGTTATATCAGTGGCAGTGATGATGTGAGTGCTCTGTAACTGTATTTTTTTTAATGTTTTTCTTTTTAAGTTTTCTTTTTTTAGTTCAATTTTTTAATTTAAATTTTATTTTTTTATTGAAGTATAGTTGATTTACAATGTTTTATTAGTTTCAGGTGTACAGCAAAGTGATTCAGTTATGTATTTCTATTCTTTTTCAGATTCTTTTCCCTTATAGGTTATTCCAAAATATTGAGTATAGTTCCCTGTGCTCTACCGTAGGTCCTCGTTGGTTATCTATATGTATAGTAGTGTGTATGTTAATTCCAAACTCCTAATTTATCCCTCCCCCCTTCCCTTTTGATAACCATAAGTTTGTTTTCTATGTCTGTGGGTGTATTTCTTTTTCGTAAATAAGTTCATTTGTATCTTTTTTTAGATTCCACATATAAGTGATATCGTATGACATTTGTCGTTCTCTGACTTCACTTAGTATGGTAATCTCTAGGTCCATCCATGTTGTGCAAATGGCATTATTTCATTCTTTTTTATGGCTGAGTAATAGTCCATTGTGTGTGTGTGTGTGTGTGTGTGTGTATACACACACACACACACCCCACATCTTCTTTATTCATCTGTCAGTGGATATTTAGTTTGCTTCTATGTGTTGGCTATTGTAAATAGTGCTGCTATGAACATTGGGGTGCATGTATCTTTTCAAATTATGGCTTTCTCCACATATATGCCCAGGAATGGAATTGCAGGATGATATGGTAGTTCTATATTTAGTTTTTTAAGGAACCTCTATACTGTTCTCCATAATGGTTGTACCAATTTACATTCCTGCCAACAGTGTAGGAGGGTTCCCTTTTCTCCACACCCTCTCCAGCATTTATTGTTTGTACGTTTTATGATGATGTTCATTCTGACTGAGGTGAGGTGATACCTCACTGTAGTTTTGATGTGCATTTCTCTAATAATTAGTGAGGTTGAGTATCTTTTCATGTGCTTTTGGCCATCTGTATGTCTTCTTTGGAGAAATGTCTATTTAGATCTTCTGCCCATTTTTTTGATTGGGTTGTTTATTTTTTTTTGACATTGAGCTGCATGAGCTGTTTGTATATTTTGTCAGTCACTTCATTTGTAAATATTTTCTCCCATTCTGTGGGTTGTCTCTTCGTTTTGTTTATGGTTTCCTTTGCTTTGCAAAAGCTTTTTCGTTTAATTAGGTCCCACTTGTTTTTTGTTTTTTATTTTCATTACTCTAGGAGATGGATCCAGAAAGATACTGCTGAGATTTATGTCAAAGAGTGTTCCTCTAGGAGTTTTATAGTATCTGGTCTTATATTTAGGTCTTTAATCCATTTTGAGTTTATTTTTGTGTATGGTGTTAGAGAATGTTCCAAAATTTCATTCTTTTACATGTAGCTGTCCAGTTTTCCCAGCACCACTTATTGAAGAGAGTGTCTTTTCTCGGTTGTATATTCTTGCCTCCTTTGTCGTAGATTAATTGACCATAGGTGAGTGGGTTTATTTCTGGGCTTTCTGTCCTGTTCCATTGATCTATATGTCTGTTTTTTGTGCCAGTCATAGTATTTTGATTACTGTAGCTTTGTCATATAGTGTGATGTCAGGGAGCCTTATTCCTCCAGCTCCGTTTTTCTTTCTTAAGATTTCTTTAGCTATTAAGGGTCTTTGTGTTTTAGTTCGGTGGAAAATGCCATTGCTAACTTTGTTTTTTAATTAAAAGATGTTTTTATTTTTGGCTGCATTGGGTCTTCGTTGTTGCACACAGGCTTTCTCTAGTTGCAGCTAGCGAGGGCTTATCTTCACTGTGGTGCGTGGGCTTCTTGTTAAGGTGGTTTCTCTTGTTGCGGAGCACAGGCTCTAGGCGTGCGGGCTCAGTAGTTGTGGCACGCAGGCTCTAGGGAGTGCAGGCTTCAGTAGTTGTTGCATGCAGGCTCATCAGTTGTGGCTTGCAGACTCTAGAGCACAGGCTCAGTAGTTGTGGCACATGGACTTAGTGGCTCCACGATATATGGGATCTTCCCAGACCAGGGATCGAACCTGTGACCCCTGCATTGGCAGGTGGATTCTTAACCACTGTGCCACCAGGAAAGTCCGCCATTGCTTATTTGATAGGGATTGCATTGACTCTGTAGGTTGCCTTGGCTAGTATAGTCATTTTGACAATGTTGACCCTTCTAATCCAAGAACATGGTATATCTTTCCATCTGTTTGTGTCATCTTTTATTTCCTTCATCACTGTCTTATAGTTTTCAGAGTTCAGGTCTTTTGCCTCCTTAGATAAGTTTATTCCTAGGTATTTTATTCTTTTCGATGTGATGGTAAATGAGATTGTTTCCTTAATTCCTCTTTCTTATCTTTTATTGTTAGTGTATAGAAATGCAACAGATTTCTGTGTGTTAATTTTGTATCCTGCGACTTTACCAAATGCTTAATGAGCTTTAGTAGTTTTCTGGTAGTGTCTTTAGGATTTCCTGTGTATAGTAACATGTCGTCTGCAAACAGTGACAGTTTTACTTCTTCTTTCCCAGTTTGGATTCCTATTATTTCTTTTTCTTCTCTGATGACAGTGGCTAGGACTTCCAAAACTCTGTTGAAGAAAAGTGGTGAGAGTGGGCATCCTTGTCTTGTTGTTGATCTTAGAGAAAATGCTTTCAGCTTTTCACTGTTGAGTATGTTAGCTATGGGTTTGTCATATATGGCCTTTGTTATGTTGAGGTATGTTCCCTCTATGCCCACTTTCGGGAGAGTTTTTTTTTTTAATCATAAATGGTTGTTGGGTTTTATGAAGAGATTTTTCTGCATCTACTGAGATGATCGCGTGGTTTCTATTCTTCAATTTGTTGATATGGTATATCACACTGATTGATTTGCAGGTATTGAAGAATCCTTGCTTCCCTGGGATAAATCCCACTTGATCATCGTGTATGAGCCTTTTAATTTATTGTTGGATTCAGTTTGCTAGTATTTTGTTGAGGATTTTTGTGTCTGTCTTCATCAGTGATATTGGCCTGTAATTTTCTTTCTTTGTGGTATCTTTGATTTTGGTATCAGGGTGATGGTGGTCTCCAAGAATGAGTTTGGGAGTGTTCCTTCCTCTGCAGTTTTTTGGAATAGTTTCAGAAGGATAGGTGCTAACTCTTCTCTTAATGTCTGATAGGGACTTCCCTGGTGGTCCAGTGGTAAGGAATCCGCCTTACAATGCAGGGGACGTGGGTTTGATCCCTGGTCAGGCAACTAAGATCCCACGTGCCGCGGGGCAACTAAGCCCATGCGCCACAACTACTGAGCTCGTGCGCCTCAACTAGAGAGGCTGCGTGCCACAAACTACAGAGCCCGCACGCCCTGGAACCTGCGTGCCACAACTAGAGAGAAAAAACCCACACACCACAACTAGAGAGAAGCCCACACGCTGCAATGAAGAGCCCATGTGCTGCAACGAAAGATCCTGCATGCCTCAACAAAGATCCTGCGTGCTGCAACTGAGACCTGATGCAGCCAAAAGTAAATAAAATAAATAAATAATAAAATAAATCTTAAAAAATATAAATGCTTGATAGAATTCACGTGTGAAGACATCTGGTCTTGGACTTTGGTTTGTTGGAAGATTATTTTTTTTTCAATTTAATTTATTTTTTTTATACAGCAGGTTCTCATTAGTTATCCATTTTATATATATTAGTGTATATATGTCAATCCCAATCTCCCAATTCATCACACCACCACTCCCCCACCACTTCCCCCCTTGGAGTCCATACATTTGTTCTCTACATCTGTGTCTCAATTTCTGCCCTACAAACTGGTTCATCTGTACCATTTTTCTAGGTTCCACATATATGCGTTAATATACGATATTTGTTTTTCTCATTCTGACTTACTTCACTCTGTTGGACAGTCTCTAGATCCATCCACGTCTTTACAAATGACCCAATTTCGTTCCTTTTTATGGTTGAGTAATATTCCATTATATATACGTACCACATCTTCTTTATCCATTCATCTGTCGATGGGCATTTAGGTAGCTTCCATGTCCTGGCTAGTGTAAATAGTGCTGCAATGAACACTGGGGTGCATGTGTCTTTTTGAATTATGGTTTTCTCTGGGTATCTGCTCAGTAGTGGGATTGCTGGGTTATATGGTAATTCTATTTTTAATTTTTTAAGGAACCTCCATACTGTTCTCCATAGTGGCTGTATCCCTTTACATTCCCACCAACGGTGCAAGAGGGTTCCCTTTTCTCCACACCCTCTCCAGCATTTGTTGTTTGTAGATTTTCTGATGATGCCCATTCTAGCTGGTGTGAGGTGATAACCTCATTGTAGTTTTGATTTGCATTTCTCTAGTAATTAGTGATGTTGAGCAGCTTTTCATGTGCTTCTTGGCCATCTGTATGTCTTCTTTGGAGAAACGTCTATTTAGGTCTTCTACCCATTTATGGATTGGGTTGTTTGTTTTTTTAATATTGAGCTGCATGAGCTGTTTATATATTTTGGAGATTAATCCTTTGCCTGTTGATTCGTTTGCAAATACGTTCTCCCATTCTGAGGGTTGCCTTTTCGTCTTGTTTGCAGTTTCCTTTGCTTCGCAAAAGCTTTGAAGTTTCATTAGGTCCCATTTGTTTATTTTTGTTTTTATTTCCATTACTCTAGGAGGTGGATCAAAAAAGATCTTGCTGTGATTTATGTCAAAGAGTGTTTTTCCTATGTTTTCCTCTAAGAATAGTGTCTGGCCTTACATTTAGGTCTCAAATCCATTTTGAGTTTATTTTTGTGTATGGTGTTAGGGAATGTTCTAACATCTTTCTTTTACATGTAGCTGTCCAGTTTTCCCAGCACCAGTTATTGAAGAGACTGTCTTTTCTCCACTGTATATCCTTGCCTCCTTTGTCATAGATTAGTTCACCATAGGTGCGTGGGTTTATCTCTGGCCTTTCTATCCTGTTCCATTGATCTATATTTCTGTTCTTGTGCCATTACTGTATTGTCTTGATTACTGTAGCTTTGTGGTATAGTCTGAAGTCAGGGAGTCTGATTCCTCCTGCTCCTTTTTGTCCCCTCAAGACCGCTTTGGCATTTGGGGTGTTTTGTGTCTCCATACAAATTTTAAGATTTTTTGTTCTAGTTCTGTAAAAAAATGCCATTGGTAATTTGATAGGGATTGCATTGAATCTGTAGATTGCTTTGTGTAGTATAGTCATTTTCACAATGTTGATTCTTCCAATCCAAGAACGTTATATCTCTCCATCTGTTTGTATCTTCTTTAAATTCTTTCATCAGTGTCTTATAGTTTTCTGCATACAGGGCTTTTGTCTCCTTAGGTAGGTTTATTCCTAGGTATTTTATTCTTTTTGTTGCAGTGGTAAATGGGAGTGTTTCCTTAATTTCTCTTTCAGATTTTTCATCATTAGTGTATAGGAATGCAAGAGATTTCTGTGCATTAATTTTGTATCCTGCAAATTTACCAAATCCATTGCTTAGCTGTAGTAGTTTTCTGGTGGCATCTTTAGCATTCTCTATGTATAGTATCATGTCATCTGCAAACTGTTATAGTTTTACTTCTTCTTCTCCAATTTGTATTCCTTTTATTTCTTTTTCTTCTCTGATTGCCATGGCTAGGACTTCCAAAACTATGTTGAACAACAGTGGTGAAAGTGGACATCTTTGTCTTGTTTCTGATATTAGAGGAAATGCATTCGGTTTTTCACCTTTGAGAATGATGTTTGCTGTGGGTTTGTTGTATACCACCTTTATTATGTTGAGGTAGGTTCCCTCTATGCCCACTTTCTGGAGAGTTTTTATCATAAATGGGTGTTGAATTTTGTCAAAAGCTTTTTCTGCATCTCTTGAGATGATCATATGGTTTTTATTCTTCCATTTGTTAATATAGGGTATCACATTGATTGATTTGCATATATTGAAGAATCCTTGCATCCCTGGGATAAATCGCACTTGATCATGGTGCATGATCCTTTTAATGTGTTGTTGGATTCTGTTTGCTAGTATTTTGTTGAGGATTTTTGCATCTATATTCATCAGTGATATTGGTTTGTAATTTTCTTTTTTTGTAGTATCTTTGTCTGGTTTTGGTATCAGGGTGATGGTGGCCTCATGGAATGAGTTTGGGAGTGCTCCTTCCTCTGCAGTTTTGGAAGAGTTTGAGAAGGGTGGGTGTTATCTCTTCTCTAAATGTTTGATAGAATTCACCTGTGAAGCCATCTGGTCCTGGACTTCTGTTTGTTGGAGGATTTTTAATCACAGTTTCAATTTCATTACTTGTGATTGGTCTGTTCATATTTTCTATTTCTTCCTGGTTCAGTCTTGGAAGGTTATACCTTTCTAAGAATTTGTCCATTTCTTCCAGGTTGTCCATTTTATTTGCATAGTTGCTTGTAGTAGTCTCTTAGGATGATTTGTATTTCTGTGGTGTCCATTGTAACTTCTCCTCTTTCATTTCTAATTTTATTGATTTGAGTCCTCTCCCTCTTTTTCTTGATGGCTGGATAATGGTTTATTAATTTTGTTTATCTTCTCAAAGAACCAGCTTTTAGTTTTATTGATCTTTGCTATTGTTTCCTTTGTTTCTATTTCATTTATTTCTGCTCTGATCTTTATGATTTCTTTCCTTCTACTAACTTTGGGTTTTGTTTGTTCTTCTTTCTCTAGTTACTTTAGGTGTAAGGTTAGATTGTTTATTTGAGATGTTTGTTGTTTCTTGAGGTAAGATTGTATTGCTATAAACTTCCCTCTTAGTAGTGCTTTTGCTGCATCCCATAAGTTTTGGATCATCGTGTTTTCGTTGTCATTTGTCTCTAGTATTTTTTGATTTCCTCTTTGATTTCTTCAGTGATCTCTTGGTTATTTAGTAGTGTATTGTTTAGCCTCCATGTGTTTGTGTTTTTTACGTTCTTTTTTCCCTGTAATTGATTTCTAATCTCATAGCATTGTGCTCAGAAAAGATGCTTGATATGATTTCAATTTTCTTAAAGTTACCGAGGCTTGATTTGTGACCCAAGATGTGATCTATCCTGGAGAACGTTCCATGTGTACTTGAGAAGAAAGTGTAATCTGCTGTTTTTGGATGGAATGTCCTATAAATATTAATTAAATCTATCTGGTCTATTGTGTCATTTAAAGCCTGTGTTTCCTTATTAATTTTCTGTTTGGATGATCTGTCCATTGGTGTAAGTGAGGTGTTAAAGTCCCCCACTATTATTGTGTTACTGTCGATTTCCTCTTTTATAGTTCGTAGCAGTCGCCTTATGTATTGAGGTGCTCCTATGTTGGGTGCATATATATTTATAATTGTTATATCTTCTTGGATTGATCCCTTGATCATTATGTAGTGTCCTTCCTTGTCTCTTGTAACATTCTTTATTTTAAAGTCTATTTTATCTGATATGAGTATTGCTACTCCAGCTTTCTTTTGATTTCCATTTGCATGGAATATCTTTTTCCATCCCCTCACTTTCAGTCTGAATGTGTCCCTAGGTCTGAAGTGGGTCTCTTGTAGACAGCATATATATGGGTCTTGTTTTTGTATCCATTCAGTGAGCCTATGTCTTTTGGTTGGAGCATTTAATACATTCACGTTTAAGGTAATTATTGATATGTATGTTCCTATTCACCATTTTCTCAGTTGTTTTGGGTTTGTTTTTTGTAGGTCCTTTTCTTCTCTTGTGTTTCCCACTTTGAGAAGTTCCTTTAGCATTTGTTGTAGAGCTCTTTTGGTGGTGCTGAATTCTCTTAGCTTTTGCTTGTCTGTAAAGCTTTTGATTTCTCCATCGAATCTGAATGAGATCCTTGCTGGGTTGAGTAATCTTGGTTGTAGATTCTTCCCTTTCATCACTTTAAGTATGTCATGCCACTCCCTTCTGGCTTGTAGAGTTTCTGCCGAGAAATCAGCTGTTAACCTTATGGGAGTTCCCTTGTATATTATTTGTTGTTTTTCCCTTGCTGCTTTCAGTAATTTTTCTTTGTCTTTACTTTTTGCCAATTTGATTACTGTGTGTCTCGACGTGTTTCTCCTTGGGTTTATCCTGTGTGGGACTCTATGCACTTTCTGGACTTGGGTGGCTATTTCCTTTCCCATGTTAGGGAAGTTTTTGACTATAATCTCTTCAGATATTTTCTTGGGTCCTTTCTCTCTCTTCTCCTTCTGGGACCCCTATAATGCAAATTGTTGCGTTTAATGTCGTCCCAGAGGTCTCTTAGGCTGTCTTCATTTCTTTTCATTCTTTTTCCTTTATTCTGTTCCGCAGCAGTGAATTCCACCATTCTGTCTTCCAGGTCACTTATCCGTTCTTCTGCCTCTGTTATTCTGCTATTGATTCCTTCTAGTGTATTTTTCATTTCAGTTATTGTATTGTTCATCTCTGTTTGTTTGTTCTGTAATTCTTCTAGGTCTTTGTTAAACATTTCTTGCATCTTCTCGATCTTTGCCTCCATTCTTTTTCCGAGGTCCTAGATCATCTTCACTATCATTATTCTGAATTCTTTTTCTGGAAGGTTGCGTATCTCCACATCATTTAGTTTTTTTTTCTGGGGTTTTATCTTGTTCCTTCATCTGGTACATAGCCCTCTGTCTTTTCATCTTGTCTGTCTTTCTGTGAATGTGGTTTTCGTTCTACAGGCTGCAGGATTGTAGTTCTTCTTGCTTCTGCTGTCTGCCCTCTGGTGGATGAGGCTATCTAAGAGGCTTGTGCAAGTTTCCTGATGGGAGGGACTGGTGGTGGGTAGAGCTGGCTGTTGCTCTGGTGGGTAGAGCTGGCTGTTAACTCTGGTGGGCAGAGCTTAGTAAAACTTTAATCCACTTATCTGCTGATGGGTGGGGCTGGGTTGGTTGTTGGGCCTGAGGTGACCCAACACTGGACCTTCCCTGGGCTCTTTGGTGGGGTTAATGGCGGACTCTGGGAGGGCTCACACCAAGGAGTACTTCCCAGAACTTCTGCTGCCAGTATCCTTGTCCTCACGGTAAGACACAGCCACCCACCACCTCAGCAGGAGAGCCTCCAACATTAGCAGGTAGGTCTGGTTCAGTCTCCTATGGGGGTCACTGCTCGTTCCCCTGGGTCCTGATGCGCACACTACTTTGTGTGTACCCTCCAAGAGTGGAGTCTCTGTTTCCCCCAGTCCTTTGAAGTCCTGGAATCAAATCCTGCTAGCCTTCAAAGTCTGATTCTCTAGGAATTCCTCCTCCCGTTGCTGGACCCCCAGGTTGGGAAGCCTGACATGGCGCTCAGAACCTTCACTCCAGTGGATGGACTTCTGAGGTATAAGTGTTCTCCAATTTGTGAGTCACCCTCCCAGTAATTATGGGATTTGATTTTATTGTGATTGCCCCCCTCCTACCGTCTCATTGTGGCTTCTCCTTTGTCTTTGGGTGTGGGGTATCTTTTTTGGTGAGTTCCAGTGTCTTCCTGTCAATGATTGTTCAGCAGCTAGTTGTGATTCCTGTGCTCTTGCAAGAGGGAGTGAGGGCACGTCATTCTGCTCCGCCACCTTGAACCAATCTCCCTGTTGGAAGATTCTTAATCACACTTTCTATTTCAGTGCTTGTGATTGGTTTGTTCATATTTTCTATTTCTTCCTGGTTCAGTCTCGGGAGATTGTACCTTTCTAATAATGTGTCCATTTCTTCTAGGTTGTCCATTTTATTGGCACATAGTTGCTTATAGTAGTCTCTTACGGTCCTTCGTATTTCTGTGGTGTCAGTTGTAACTTCTCCTTTCTCATTTCTAATTTTATTCATTTGGACCCTCTCCCTTTTTATCTTGATAAGTCTGTCTAAAGGTTTATCAATCTGGTTTATCTTTTCAAAGAACCAGTTTTTAGTTCCATTGATCTTTTCTATTGTTTTTTTAGTCTCTATTTCATTTATTTCTGCTCAGATTTTTATGATTTCTTTCCTTCTACTAGCTTTGGGTTTTGTTTTTTCTTTTTCTAGTTGCTTTAGGTGCAAAGTTAGGTTGTTTGAGATTTGTCTTGTTTCCTGAGGTAAGCTTGTATTGCTATAAACTTTCCTCTTAGAACTGCTTTTGCTGTGTCTCAGGTTTTGGATCACTGTGTTTTTGTTTTCATTTGTCTCTAGGTATTTTTTGATTTCCTCTTTGATTTCTTCAGTGATCCATTGGTTGTTATACTAGCATATTGTTTAGCCTCCACATGTTTGTGTGTTTTTGCAGGTTTTTTTTCTCTTGTAGTTGACTTCTAATATATAGCATTGTGGTTGGAAAAGATGCTTGATATGATTTCACTTTTGTTAATTTTACCTAGGCTTGCTTTGTAGCCCAGCATGTGATCTGTCCTGAAGAATGTTCCATGTGCACTCGAAAAGAATGTGTATTCTGTTGCTTTTAGATGAAATGCTTTATAAGTATCAAATAAGTCCATTTGGTCTAATGTGTCATTTAAGACCTGTGTTTCCTTATTGATTTCTATCTGGATGATCTGTCCATTAATGTAAGTGGGATGTTAAAATTCCCCACTGTTGTGTTACTGTCAATTTCTCTTTTTATGTCTGTTAACATTTGCCTTATATATTGAGGTGCTCCTATGTTGGATGCATATATGTTTACAGTTGTTATATCTTCTTGGATTGATCCCTGATCATTATGTAGTGTCCTTCTTTGTCTTTTGTTACAGTCTTTATTTTAAAGTCTATTTTGTCTGATATGAGTGTTACTTCAGCTTTCTTTTGATTACCACTTGCATGGAATACCTTTTTCCATCCCCTCTCTTTCAGTCCATATGTGTCTCTAGATCTGAAGTGGGTCTTTTGTAGACAGCATATATATGGGTCTTTTTTTTTTTTTTTAATCCATTCAGCCAGTCTGCGTGTTTTGGTTGGAGCATTTAATCCATTTACATTTAAGGTGATTATCGATATGTATGCTCTTATTTCTATTTTGTTAATTGTTTGGGGTTTGTTTTTTGTAGGTCTTTTTTTCTTCCTTTTCTCTTTTGTTCTATTGTGATTTGATAAATATCTTTTGCATTGTATTTGCATTCTGTTTTCTTTTTTGTATGTATATATCTATTTTAGACTTTTGGTTTGTGGTTTCCCTGAGGTTTTGATATAGCACACATACATGATTGTTTTAAGTTGCCGATCTCTTAATTTCAAATGCATTTCTAATATTCTGCATTTGTACTCTCATCTTCTCATAGTTACTGGTTTTGATGATATTTGTGTGTGGATGATTTCCTAACTTTACTGTATGTTTGCCTTTACCAGTGAGCTTTCCCATTTCATAATTTTCTTGTTTCTAATTGTGGCCTTTTCTTTTCCACTAAAGAAGTCCCTTTAGCATCTGTTGTAAAGCTGGTTTGGTGGTGCTGAATTCTTTTAGCTTTTGCTTGTCTGTAAAGTTTTTGATTTCTCTATCGAATCTGAGCAAGAGCCTTGATGGGTAGAGTATTCCTGGTTGTAGTTTGTTCCCTTTCATCACTTTAAACATGTGGTGCCAATCCCTTCTGGCCTGCAGTTTCTGCTGAAAAATCGGCTGATAACCTTATGGGGGTTTCCTTGTGTTTTGTTTGTTGCATTTCCCTGTTGCTTTTAATATTTTCTCTTTATCTTTAATTTTTGTCAATTTGATTGCTATATGTATTTGCATATTCCTCCTTGGGTTAATCTAGTATGGGACTCTCTGCACTTCCTGGACTTGAGTGACTATTTCCTCTCCATGTTAGGGAAGTTTTCAGCTATTATCTCCTCAAATACTTTCAGGGCTTTTCTCTCTTCTCCTTCTGGGATCCCTGTAATGCGAATCTTGTTGCATTTGATGTTTTCCCAGAGGTCTTTTAAACTCTCCTCATTTCTTTTCATTATTTTTTCTTTTGTTCTGTGGCAGTGATTTCCACCACTTGGTCTTCCAGCTCACTTATCCATTCTTCTGCCTCATTTATTCTGCTGTTGATTCCTTCTAGTGTATTTTTCATTTCAGTTATTGTATTTTTCAACTCTGTTCTTTATATTTTCTAGCTCTTTGTTTAAAAACTTCTTGTAACTTCTCACTCTGTGCATCCATTCTTTTTTTTTAATAAATTTATTTATTTATTTATTTTTGCTGTGTTGGGTCTTCATTTCTGTGCGAGCGCTCTCTCTAGTTGCGGTGAGTGGGGGCCACTCTTCATCACGGTGCGTGGGCCTCTCACTATTGCGGCCTCTCTTGTTGCGGAGAACAGGCTCCAGGCACGCAGGCTCAGTAATTGTGGCTCACGGGCCCAGTTGCTCTGTGGCCTGTGGGATCTTCCCAGACCAGGGCTCAAACCCGTGTCCCCTGCATTGGCAGGCAGACTCTTAACCACTGCACCACCAGGAAAGCCCTGTGCATCCATTCTTTTCCCAAGTTCTTGGATCATCTTTATGATCATTACTCTGAACTCTTTCTCAGATAGATTGCCTATCTGCTCATCACTTAGTTGTTCTTCTGGAGTTTTATCTTTTTCCTTCATCTGGAACATGTTCATCTGCCATCTCATTTTGTCTAAATTTCTATTTGTATTTTTATGTATGTGGAAGGTTAGTTATGTTTCTCCACTTTGGCCCTCTGTAGGGGATGTCCTGTGTGTCCCAGCAGTACAATCCCCTCTCATCACCCAAGGACCAGGGACCAACTGGTCCTGGGGTGGGTTCTGACCTGTGTTTGTGGAATCACTTCTGCAGGCTGTGGGATTGTAGTTTTCTTGTTTCTGATGTCTGCCCCCTGGTGGGTGAGGCTAGTCTAGAGGCTTGTGCAGGCTTCCTGTTGGGAGGGGCTGGTGCCTGCCCACTGGTGGGAGGGGCTGGTGCCTGCCCACTGGTGGGTGGAGCTGGGTCTTGGGCAGGGTTGTGTCAGTGGTGTGTCTAGAGGCAGCTGTGGGCTCAGGAAGTCTTTAGGTACCCTGTCTGTTGATGGGTGGAGCTGTGTTCCTGCCCTGATGGTTGTTTTGCCTGAGACATCCCAGCACTGGAGCCTACAGGCAGTTGGGTGGGGCCTGGTCTTAGGGCCAAAATGTCAGCCTCCAGGAGAGCTCGCACCAATGAATACTCCCCAATACCTTCACCACCAGTGTCCTTGTCCCCAGAGTGAGCCACACCCACCTCCCACCTCCCCAGGAGACCCTCCAAGACCACCAGGTAGGTCTGGCCTAGGCTCCTATGAAGTCACTGTTTTTGCTCTGGGTCCCAGTGTGCACGAGACCTTGTGTGCTTCCTCCAAGAGTGGAGTCTCTGTTTCCCCCAGTCCTGTGGAGTTCCTGCAGTCAAGCCCCACTGGCCTTCAAAGCCAAATGCTGTGGGGGCGGCTCCCCCTGCTGCCAGACACCCAGGCTGGGGATCCTGACGTGGGGCTCAGAACTCTCAATCCTGTGGGAGAACTTCTGCGATATAATTCTCCAGTTTCTGGGTAGCCCACCTGGGGGTTTGGGATTTGATTATATCATGAGTGCACCCCTCCTAGGTTTCATTGTTGTTTCTTCATGTCTCTGGATGTAGAATATCTTTTTTGGTAGGTTCCAGTCTTTTTTTATCAGTGGTTGTTCAGCAGTTATTTGTGATTTTGACGTGCTCATGAGAGGAGGTGAGCTCAGGGTTCTTCTGCTCTGCTATCTTGTCTCAAGTCTCTCCAATAACTTTGTAGTGTTTAATTTAAAAAGTAGAAAAAAGCAACTTGTGGGAGAAAAAGAGGTAATAAAGTTAAGAGAACAGATAAGATTGCCTGAGCAACAGACTGTAGAGAGAAGCTTGGGGAACATTTGTCTGTATTGAAAGGGTGAGGAGAGGATGAGAAGAAT
Source organism: Balaenoptera borealis (assembly GCF_965194805.1). Classification (NCBI taxonomy): domain Eukaryota; kingdom Metazoa; phylum Chordata; class Mammalia; order Artiodactyla; family Balaenopteridae; genus Balaenoptera; species Balaenoptera borealis. The sequence continues at coordinate 86,230,553 of NC_138874.1, forward strand.
TCAAAGAAACAGCGAGGGGCAAGGCAGGAAGATCTCCTGGAAACTAAAGAAAAAGAGCATCCAGGCAGGGCTAGCTTGTGGTACTCACTGCTGATTGTCTACCCAAAGCCATTCCCAACCCTCTCCTGCCTTGCCCCCTCCCTTTAGCAATTTCTTTTTTTATATATATATAAATTTATTTATTTTATTTTTGGCTGCATTGGGTCTTCGTTGCTGTGCACAGGCTTTCCCTAGTTGTGGCAATTGGGGGCTATTCTTCGTTGCAGTGCGTGGGCTTCTCATTGTGGTGGCTTCTCTTGTTGTGGAGCACGGGCTCTAGGCGCATGGGCTTCAGTAGTTGTGGCTCATGGGCTCTAGAGCGCAGGCTTAATAGTTGTGGCACACAGGCTTAGTTGCTCTGTGGCATGTGGGATCTTCCCGGACCAGGGATCAAACCTGTGTCCCTTGCATTGGCAGGCAGATTCTCAGCCACTGTGCCTCCAGGGAAGTCCCCCTTTAGCAATTTCTTTACAGCCGGGAGTAGCCACATGATTGGCTCCAGCCAATGAGATGTGAGAAGATGTCTGCAGGGGGGCTTTTGGAAAAGCTTTTCCTTCCCTAATGAGGGAAGCATATAAAGAGAAAAAGAGAAAAATTCTGTCCTATGTGCTGCTTCTTGCCTTCAAATATAGTTGTATGAAGATATGATACTTGGAGTTGCCATCATAGCCAGCTTATAATGATGAAAGGTCAGGGGACTCAAACACTAACCCAGAGCCCTGTCTGGTTCCCTGTGAAATATAAGACATATCTGTGTCACATAAGCTGCCACTTGTTGGGCCAACTGTACTACAGTTAAAGTCATTCTTAACTGATACAGAAAATACTGAGGGTCACAAAGTTCTTAATGGCCTTTGAGCTTTGCAGATCTGCAACACTACATAGTGCAGGCAATGAAGGGTTAGTGTGGCAGTGAGGAAGCACAGGTCCAGGCGAGGCTGGACCACACTTCTGAGAGGCTTGTGAGTGATAAAAAATAACATGACATGGAATCGTGAGGGGTACCTGAAGATTGCTTCTATGCCTTTTCTGCTGTTGTTGGCTCTGGCAGAAGACTGAGGAGGGACATACTGAACTTCCAGTGTTCAGGCACATAATAGGTGCTCATCAAATGGTTATCACTGTTATTATTCCATGGGGTCACTCTTGGAAATGTTATAATCTTTGGGTAAACTTTAGATGTTCCAGAGGTATACTGGTCTGCAGACTTGTCCTTGATGGCTTTCCTTGGAGGCAGTAGAATGTAATCAAAGGAAGGGACCCTGGCTTTGGAGTGAGACTGAATCCACTTACTTGTTGTAAAAAAACAACCTTGGGCTAAACTTCTCTGAGTCTCAGGTTCCTCACCTGTTGACAGAGAAAAGAAAACCTACCTTATAGCTTTGGTATGAGAAGTAAATGAGATAATGCATGGAAAGTGCTGGTACACAGTAGGCACTGGAATAACTGGAGAGCTCTGTGGTGGGCACTGCAGGTTGCCGTCCAAACATCACTTCATGTTCCTCCTTCCTAACAGAGCCCCCTCTTTGGTCCAGATGTCTCCCCTCCCTGATGAAGAAACCAAGGCTCAGCTTAAGTGGCATTTCTGCAGTCTCATAACCTGATAAGTGTCAGAGGCAGCACTTGAACCCAGGTCTTCTGACTCCCAGTCCATTGTTCTTTTTTTTTTTAAATTTGTTTTATTGAAGTATAGTTGATATACAATGTTGTGTTCATTTCTGGTGTACAGCAAAGTGATTCACTTATACATATATATATATATATTTTTTTCATATTCTTTTCCATTATGGTGTTAACTGAAAAAAAAAAAATGCACAACCTAGGTCACTCTAGGGGACTGCTCCCAGGCTTGAAGTCCTCAGAAAGTCCGCCGAATAAAACATAACTCTCAACTTCTAGGTTGTGTATTTTTTTTCTTTCAGTCGACAGTTTTGGTGGCCAATTACGAAGGGTCCCAGAGCAGACTTCTCTCCTTTGCCTGAACTCTGCAAGGAACCAGAGCCTTGGTACCAGTAGAGGCCGCTTGGGCCCATCTGCCTCCTCGAAGGGTACAGACGAATTTGGAGGAGTCTCTCCTGGTTCTCGGATCTCTCGATTATCGGTCGATGATCCTGAGTTTTATTTGGTGGTGTCTCACCGGTGCGTGGCTCCCCAACTGAAAGATATTGGGGAGTGCCCCCCCCCCCGATTTAAAGGCATTAGGTGAGGCTGGTTGAAAGACACCGGGAGAAAGTGCCCATAATTGAAAGATATTAGGGGAGCCTGGGATTTGCTCAGTAAAGGAAACTGAGCGGTCTGAACTGAGAGGCTGGGGAGGAGGCTGACCTGACGTCTTTCATCAGATTGTCTACCTTAACAAGAATTTGTCGGGATAAGAGTAAAAATATTACATGAGAGCTTCTCAGCTCCGAAGAAGTGACTCTCTCCTCCTGGCTGGCAACGGCTCTCTCAGGCGGCTGAGAAACTTGCAGGAGTGGTGGAGGCGAAGACCTCATGCTGGGCAGCTGTCCCTATAGGGAAACCTACTCATTTTAGCTAACAACCTGCTCAAACAGGGACACACATAAGAACTGGCCATTCCATGATCTGAGCACCCATGGTAGTCTTATGCTACCGAAGGGAGAACCTGAGACATGTAAAAGGGAGCTAAAACAACTTGAGGGCAAAAACCTAGAGGAGTGAAGCTCACAGACAGCACATTAGCCCACCACACAGTTTTCACTAGAAAATTTTATCCCCAATAAATTCAACTTTAAAATGGGAAACAGATTCTCTCAAACAGAGAAAGGGGCATCAGAAAGCCAACTTCCAACTAACACTCCAGCCAGATTCATGTATTCAATACAATACGTACGGAGCTCGCACTTGGAAGTACCTACCTAATTGGAGAAATTATATTAAAAGAGATCTCAACCTTACATGGCCAAATTGGGGCTCTTTTGACATTCCAAAACTGTTTTTTGTTTGCTTGCATACGCAGTTCAGTTAAAAAGCCAGCTTGATAAAAATATATTTTCAAAATTCTGACCTTAAACAAAAGCCTTGTAGGGGGAACTTGTGTTTCTCTTCCTGTGTCTTTGAGATGTAAATGTTCTACCTGATCTTAGGCTGTAGTGTGTGTGTGTGTGTGTGTGTGTGTGTGTGTGTTTTGAAAACTTGACCTCTGCCATACTATTTTGGGGAGTAAACTTTCTGGATCTTATTTAGGTGACATCCTCCCCACTCTCTTGTGGAGAAGTCTCTTGTGTCTTGAATCACTATTAATATATATCTCATTAATAGCCAGAGATAGATCCTTTAAACTGGAGAAACTTCTAAATTGGTAAATTTTTAGAGAGCTCTCATTATAAACAACTGTTTTATTGGTACCTATAAAAAAAATCGAATGTGAAAATATAAATATATATGTATCTCTAATGGTTAACCTAAGAACTCCCTTAGTTTAAATCAAACAAGAAAAACTGGTTTAGAAAGCCTTATAGTGTTCTTGGTTTCCCCTCAGTGGGTCTTAGAGATGCTAATAAAAACATTAAATTAGGTTGATTAACAGGAAAGAAAAAACTGTAGAGAAGGTCTAGAGACTTTTTCCAACAAGGTAGACATTTAAAAGGTACTTATCCCAAATGGATAGAGAAATTTTTAGATGGTTATTTTAAATGGGATAAATAAAATGGACATTTATGGGACTAAAACACAAGGTTTTGATATTATACTACCTAAGGTTAAATTAGCTAAAAGGGACCCCCTGCTGGTCCCCAACATTAAAGGCCAAACAAGTCAGCTCTATTTACCCCAGTTTAAATTATATAAGGGGCTGGAAAATTACACTGAGATACTTGGCCAACAATTACTTGGGGCAACAGTTAGGCCAATTAATCAAGATTGACAAAAGGGCCTGAGGCTCAACCCCTCTCTGGGGATCCCAGAGCCTTTTATATAAAAATAGAGTAAATGGACAGGGAAACAAAAGAAAGAAAAATTTCTAGGATACCTCCTGTAAGATCAAAACTTGTTGTTTGGGTCCTATCCTAATGAAAACTAAAGTTAAGGTTATAAAAGTTGATAGGATTGAGATAAAGTTTGTAAGAATTTGTAGATGGGCTTTATATAATATGGTTACATCTCTTTTTTTAAATCTTTTTAATTTTTTTTTTTTTAAATTTTATTTATTTATTTATGGCTGTGTTGGGTCTTCGTTTCTGTGTGAGGGCTTTCTCTAGTTGGGGCAAGTGGGGGCCACTCTTCATCGCGGTGCACGGGCCTCTCACTATCCTGGCCTCTCCCGTTGCGGAGCACAGGCTCCAGACGCGCAGGCTCGGTAGTTGTGGCTCATGGGCTTAGTCACTCCGTGGCATGTGGGATCTTCCCAGACGAGGGCTCGAACCCGTGTCCCCTGCATTGGCAGGCAGATTCCCAACCACTGCGCCACCAGGGAAGCCCTGAATCTTTTTAAAATTTTTTATTGAAGTATAGTTGAATTACAATGTTGTGTTAATTACTACTGTACAGCAAAGTGACTCAGTTAGACATACATATATGTATAGATATATATATATATATATATATATATATACACACACACATTCTTTTTCATATTCTTTTCCATTATGGTTTATCACAGGATATTGAATATAGTTCCCTGTGCTATACAGTACTATCTTGTTGTTTATCCATTCTATATATACCAGTTTACATCTGCTAATCCCAAACTCCCAATCCAACTCTCTCCCACCCCACTCCCCCTTGGCAACCACCAGTCCATTCTCTATGTCCCTGATTCTGTTTCTGTTTCATAGATAGGTTCATTTTTGTCATACTTTTTAGATTCCACATATAAGTGATATCATATGGTATTTGTCTTTCTCTTTCTGATTTACTTCACTTAGTATGATAATCTCTAGTTGCATCCATGTTGCTGCAAATGACATTATTTTGTTCTTTTTATGGCTGAGTAGTATTTCATTGTATATATGTACCACATCTTCTTTATCCATTCATATGTTGATGGACATTTAGGTTGTTTCCATGTCTTAGCTATTGTGAATAGTGCTGCTGTGAACATAGGGGTGCCTGTAATATCTTTTTGAATTATAGTTTTGTCTAGATATATACCCAGGAGTGGGATTGCTGGATCATATGGTAATTCTATTTTTACTTCTCTGAGGAACCTCCATACTGTTTTCCACAGTGGCTGTACCAACTTACATTCCCACCAACAGTGTAGGAGGCTTCTCTTTTCTTCACACCCTCGCCATCACTTTTTTTTTTTTTTTTGGCTGCTTCACGCGGCTTTTATAGGATCTTAGTTCCCCAACCAGGGACTGAACCCTGGGCCCTCGGCAGTGAGAGCTTGGAGTCCTAACCACTGGATTGCCAGGGAATTCCTATACTGGCTTTTAATCTTTGTTTTCCAGAAAAATCTTACCTCATGCTATGACCTACAACAAGTTGATAAAATGTTTTATCTTTGTTTACAACAGTATACTTTTTTCCTCTCTACCTTATCATTCCAAAATTTGGCTTCTCCAGCTGGCTCTCCTGTGGACTTGATGGTTTATTGCAACTGGATTACAACTAGTTATACTAATCATTGTTTTGTTCTTTGTTTCCAAATTGTTTATGCTTTGTGTGTGTCTCTCTCTGCTGCACTATGACTTTATTAATGTTACTGGCTCTATTACTTATATCCTGTCTATTTTATAAGATCGTTGTCTCTTACCCAATGTGTAAACAGGTCTCCAACAAAATTGATGATGGCTAAACATCTTGAGTAAATAGATCACACTTAAAACTCTACATAGAATAATTGTAATAGTGTAATTCTAGGTATGGGAAGAAGCAACAAAGGAAAACATTTTCTGGATCATAGTAGACTAGTAAGACAGATCCAGAGAATTTTAAATTGTCGACAGGGCCAGACCCAAAATTAGCACCTCGAGTGGCATATCAACAGAATCTTTGCCTGATCTAGGAATAAGCTTCCTAGCAATGTGGGACAAAAAATTGGTCATGAAATGTCTCCCAAACCTTGGTCAAATTTATGACTGTGAAGGAGAAATGCTGCCTGCCATATCAGTAAACAAAGGTTGTTGCAGCTATCAAGCCAACATATTACAGCCGCCCTTGACGGTGAGCCCAGAGGGAACTCAGGATGGAAACAGAATGCTGGTCAACAAGCAGTCAGCTGCTGCAGCCACTCCCCCAAGTGTGCACCCTGAGGAGACTCAGGATGAGAAAGCACAGGATACCGGCCCCAGAAAGCTGAGGAGCACATCAAAGGAATGATTTCAGTAAGCCCAGACTTTGCATCTTCCCACACGTAGAAAAGCACTAATTTCATTAACTTGAGATGTCTGGTTTTCTTTAATTAACAATAATCTTTTGATGTTCCGACTACCTGGTCTTTGATGCCAAAACCCTATATATCCTGGCTCCCCGCTTGTCTCTTTGGAGCAGTCCCTCAGAGTTATCTGAGAGTCCTGTCTCCTGGGCTTGAAGTCCTCAGAAAATCCACCAACTAAAACATAACTCTCAACTTCTAGGTTGTGCATTTTTTTTTCAGTTGACAATGGTTTATTACAGGATATTGAATATAGTTCCCTGTGCTATACAGTAGAACCTCGTTGTTTGTCCATTCTGTATATGATAGCTTGCCTCTGCTAATCCCAAACTCCCAGTCCATCCCTCTTCCACCCCTCTCCCTCCTGGCAACCGCAAGTCAGTTCTCTATGCCTGTGAGTCTGTTTCTGTTTTCTAGATAGGTTCATTTGTGTCATATTTTAGATTCCTCATATGCAATATTGTGGTATTTGTCTTTCTCTTTCTGATTTACTTCACTTAGTATGATCATCTCTAGTTGCTTCTATGTTGCTGCAAATGACATTATTTTGTTCTTTTTTATGGCTGAGTAGTATTCCATTGTATGTACCACATCTTCTTTATCCATTCATCTGTTGATGGACATTTAGGTTGTTTCCATGTCTTGGCTATTGTGAATAGTGCTGCTATGAACGTAGGGGTGCATGTATCTTTTTGAATTATAGTTTTGTTTGGATATATGCCCAGGAGTGGGATTGCTGGATCATATGGTAATTCTATTTTTAGTTTTCTGAGGAACCTCCATACTGTTTTCCATAGTGGCTGCACCAACTTACATTCCTACCGACAGTGTAGGAGGGTTTCCTTTGCTCCACACCCTCTCCAGCATTTGTTATTTGTAGAATTTTTAATGATGGCCATTCTGACCAGAGTGAGGTGGTACCTCATTGTAGTTTTGATTTGCATTTCTCTAATAATTAATGATATTGAACATCTTTTTGTGTGCCTATTGACTGTCTGTACCTCTTCTTTGGAGAAATGTCTATTTAGGTCTTCTGTCCATTTTTTGATTGGGTGGTTGGGTTTTTTTTGTTTTTGAGTTGTGTGAGCTGTTTGTATATTTTGGAAATTAAGCCCTTGTCGGTTGCATCATTCAAAATATTTTCTCGAAGTTCGTAGGTTCTCTTTTTGTTTATGGCTTCCTTTGCTGTGCAAAAGCTTATAAGTTTGATTATGTCCCATTTGTTTATTTTCACTTTTATTTCTGTTGCCTTTAGAGACTGACCTAAGAAAACATTGCTACAATTTATGTCAGAATGTTTTGCCTGTGTTCTCTTCTAGGAGTTTTATGGTGTCATGTGTTATGTTTAAGTGTTTAAGCCATTTTGAGTTTATTTTTGTGTATGGTGAGAGGTGTGTTCTAACTTCATTGATTTTCATGCGGCTATCCAACTTTCCCAACACCACTTGCTGAAGAGACTCTCTTTTCTCCACTGTATATTCTTGCCTCCTTTGTCAAAGATTAATTGACTGTAGGTGTGTGGGTTTATTTCTGGGCTCTCTATTCTGTTCCATTGACCCACATGTCTGTTTTTGTGCCAATACCACACTGTTTTCATTACTGTAGCTTTGTAGTATTGTCTGAAGTCTGGGAGGTTTGTGCCTCCTGCTTTGTTCTTTTTCCTCAGGATCACTTTGGCAATTCTGGGTCCTTTATGGGTTCCATATAAATTTTAGGATAATTTGTTCTAGTTCTGTGAAAAATGTCACAGCCCATTGTTCATTTTAATGCCTCCTTTTGGATGAATTAGCACATTTATCCAACACAACAACTAGGACTTACTTATTTCTAAAGTGTAGTTCAAACAAAAGACAGAAGCCACAATGGCTTTTATGGCCTAGACTTGTTATTGACATACCATCTCTTCTGCCATATTCTATTGGTCACACAACCCTGATAGAATGCAGAAGGGGACCACACAAGGGTGTGAATACCCGGAGGTGAGGATCACTGAAGGCGTTCTTGGAAGCTGGCTACCACAAGTGTCTTAACATTATTATGAAAATAGTTTACATTATGAATCTCCTGAGAGGGATTAGGTACTCCTAGGGGTCCATGGACCATACTTTGAGATCCATTGACCTTGATAATATAAGCTCTCATCAATCTACATGATATATGCTATTTTGAAGATGATTCTCAGATCTACCTCTTTTGCAGTTTCATGTGAGTTTGTCAGAAGTCACTTTAAAAATGAGTAAGCCAGAAGGGGCCAGAGAGACTCAATCTACCCAGTATTTTGCCTCTGATGATGCCACAGTGAGGGGGCTGGAAGAACAGAGTAGTTGTTCTCCAGGAGAGACCTCATAAACTAAAGTGTCACGTGGTCATTCATATTATCTCATCAGGGCTTTTATATCTGTGGGTTCATCTTAAATTTTCTTTAAATATTCTCTTTTAAAAAAATTGTTTTTTATTAAAGTAGAGTTGATTTACAATGTTGTGCCAATCTGCTGTGGACCAAAGTGATCAGTTATACACATAGAGACATACTTTTTTTTTTTTAATATTCTTTTCCATTATGGTTTATCCCAGGATACTGAATATAAGTTACCTGTGATATACTACAGTAGGACCTTGTGGTTTATCCATCCTATTTAAATATTTTCGATCTGAACCACCTTCTTGCCTAATACATTCCACAAATTACCTGTTATCAAGTAGTAACTTCTTTCGTTTGTCCTAATAGGCCTCCGCTAAGTATCCCTGAGATAGGTTTGACATGCTAAGACTTGTCCAGTACACCCACATACAACTCACCCAAACACTTCATGACTTTTGAGACACCAATCTTTGTTCCTTTTCAGAAGAATCATACTTTTAGTGTGTGATACAGTTGTGCTATGTCCCCTTGGTCACATCAGCCCCCTCCTCTGGATGGACGTCCTCCTACGCTGTGTCCTTCTCAAGACCTTGGTTAGCAGAGCTTCTGCACAGAGAGCCAACATTCAGCTACACTGAAGTTTGTCCTGGGACAGGAAAATGGTGTCCCGTTTTCCAAAGTTTGTCACAATAATGCCTAAAGTCCAGTTTGGACCATTGAGTTCTTTCTCCAGCTGCCTTCTTATAGCAGTCTACCCCCTCGCCTGGCCTTCTCCTGTCCCCATTCCATGATGTTCTGGTGGGCCTGGCAATCACACTCCAGTCCCTTTAACCCAAATGATGAGTCAAGGAACACTAAATATCCATGTCGGGCCTGCCAGGGTCTGGAATTGTTTTCAGGGAAGTCACAGGAAGGCCCTTTTGCCTGGTCTAGAGTTAGAGAACTGGAAGAGTGAGGCTGGCGCTGCCTGCAGCTGTAGTTCCTATTACTGCATTCAGGAGGGGAAAATGTAGCCAAACAAGACCAGCAGAGCCAAGAATAAGACAAATACAGAGAAAGTTTGAGTCTCTGGATTCACTGCTGCCTGAGGCTAGTTCCAGCTCCTTTCTTCCCAGGGATGTGACTCAATACCAGCAAGTATGTTAGTTTTCCACTACTTATCAATGAAAGGAGCCATCAGACAATTGACTCTTTGGGCCAAATTATGTCGTGGGGAGTCTGCTTCCTGAAGGAACACGTGTGGAGAGAAAATAACAGAGGGCTGAGATGTGGTGAAGATCTAGAAAGGGGACTGAGAAGCTGCTGGCCAGAAAAGGTGGGCAAACCAAGGAAGAGCCTTTCATGGAAGTAGACAGCTGGGTGGTGGGGAAACACACACATCTGGTAGGAGTGTAAACTGGTGCAACTTTTGGGGAAGGCAGTATTTCTTTAACGTTTGAAATGTTCCTGCTCTTTGAGCCAATAATTCTACTCAATGCTGCATTGTTTGTTGTGGTAAAAAGCTGGCAATAACCTCAAATTGTTGCATCACCAATAGGGGGGTGGTTAAGTAAATTATGGAAACATGTCCAAGTTCTATTGTTAACAGGGAAAACATGTAAGACTGTCTAAAGCATTTGTTTAGAGATGTGTTTTGTATGCGCAAAGCGAAAAGCTTGGAGGATCATACGTTGGATAGTTAGGTGATCTCTATGGGGAGGTGACTTTAATTACAGAGAACTTTCACTTTCTATGTTTGTAAGAGCCCAGAATATTTAAAGAGATTAATTTCTGTTATTTTTGCTGCTGTAAGAAAGTGACATGATGATGGTTCACTGCTTTCACAATTAGTGTCAGTTTTCTGAGTTCTAGGATCTCTGGTCTGGAGAGGTTCATTGCTTAATTTAATTCATTTATTTATTTACTCATTTGTTTGCTCAAACCATTTGTTTGCTCAAACTAGTTGGCTGAGTGCCAACTAGTTGGGCACTCTTCTCAGTGCTGGGCATGTAACAGCAAGACAGAATCCTTACCCTCGTGGACTTTATACAATTGATTGTGAAAACAAATATCAGATGGTGATGAGTGTTTGGAGAAGCACAGAGGAAAAGAGCAGGGGATAGAATGCTGGGGTGGAGACCGTAGGATCCTATTACATATAAAGTGGTCAGAGAAAGCCTCCCTGAGAGGGCAACAGAAAGACCTAAAGGAAGGAAGGACGCCATGCAGCTCTGGGGGCAGGGTCTTCCAGGCCCAGGGGACAGCGTAGTAAGACCCTAAAGCTGAAGCGTGCTTGATGAGTGTGAGGCCGGAAGGACTGTGTGGCGGGAAGGAACAATGAGAAAGGCAGAGGTGAGAGAGGAGGCAGGGGCAGTGTCCTCGGGACTCGAGGCCATTGCACCACTCCGAGGGAGAGGAGTAGCCGCTAGAGGGATCACTCTGGTTGCTCTGTTCAGACTAAGGTAGAGGGGGCAAGGGTGGAAGCAGGGAGACCAGTTGGAAAGTGACTGCAATGACCCAGGTGAGAAAATGGCTTGGACCACGGTGATAGAAGTGGTTGGGTTCTAAAGGTATTTTGAAGGTAGAGCTGATAGATTTGTTGAACGGGACGGAAGGCAGGAGTAGTGCTTGTGACTCAGGGCCTGGTATCAAGGCTGTCGGACCCCTGGAAGATGACCCTTCTCCCAGGACTGTTGAAGGCTTAAGCAAAGGAGATTCCACCGAGTCACCCCAAAGGGGTAGCAGTGCAAATGGGTGCTTTGAGTTGAAGGGCGAAGGACAGCATCAGAAGAGGCAGGGTGGGAGTTTTGGGATTTTCTACTATGGGACAGACCCATGCTGCTGTAGCAGGCCCCACCCCAAATGGAGATGTCGGGGGAGGCTGGATGCCTAGTGCCACAGCCTTGACACACTTGGTTTGGGAGTGAACACAACGACAGAGTGCATTTTCACCCACTGTAGCAAGATTAGACTCGTAGCCAGATTTAACTTGTTTAGAAAAACTAAGTGCTGTCTCATTTTCTGTACCCATGTCTTGTGGAGTAAATCGAGACCCATTATACATATTTTATAATGGTCACTTTTGCTTTTAAAGACATGTGCCATTATTCTTGTAATCAGAACAAATACAAACATTTTAGAAAGAATGGTGAAATGGTCAACAATAATCAGTTCAGAGTGTCACGGAGTTAGCCTATGGAGAATAGAGTAAGTGGTATCCTCAAGGAGTGAGGGGGAAGCCAGATGCCAGTAAGAATGGAAAAGGAGAGTGTGCGCCATTGAAGAGGTGAATATAAGTCTCATTTGAGAAACTTGAAAGGGAAGGAAAGAAACAATGAATGGTAAGAACAAACATATGCCACGCAATTCTGAATGAAGTTTATTAAATAACATGTACAGCCAATGTAGTAATTCAACATCTATTTGTCAGATCGATCCACTGCATAAAGAAAAATAGATGAACAGAAATATCTGTGTCTGCATAGTACATGCTCTTGGTGTGTAATTTAAATGGCAATACTTTAATTGGTTATATATAATGTCAGTTATTTTTCTTTCAGAATATAATATTTTTTGTAGTAACCTATTCTAGCAATAGGCCTGAATACTACTGCAGATAAATAGGACTGCAAAAAAAAAAAAAAAAATCAAAAACAAAATAAGAAAAACCACTATAATTGAGATAACAGTTACCTTCTCTCCCAGAAAGAATGATTATTTAAAATTATAACACTTTACAAGGGCTATTTTTGTGCTAAAAATCTGCAGGTAAAGTTATTTTGGAATTCCTTCATTTAAATATGCAAAAAAACTTCATGACTTCCTTATTTTACTCCCCCTTCGGTTCAAATTTTTAAAATTATTTTTCTATACAAAGTAGGTACATGGACTATACAAAGTTAAATATACATATTTACAGTCCCACTTCTTAAGCATGTGATTTTTTTTTCTCTTACTGATCCCAGAAAGACTGCAAAAGTTAAGTAGTGTGGGGCTTGCCTTTACCCAGAAGCATGGCTAATCTATCAAAATGTGTTGCAGGGCACGCCGCCAGTTAGTTGCACTTGCGATTAATAAACCTGTATAAATATCTCAGCATAAAAATAGGTATTTTGTATTACTAAATGTCTGAAGACAAAGGGGCAGTTGGAACCCTTTGTTCCTTGTTGTGTCATAGGTGGGAAGCTGAAGTTTGATGCAAATTTTAACAGATGAGTTTATTAAAGATGGGCAAATTGGTGAGGCATACCTGGGATTCTGGAGATATACAAAGTCATGTGGCTGGCATCATATGCAAATGTGGCTTTACAGATTGGTTTATTTTCTAGCTGTATTTAAAGAGGTGTTCAAACTTACCTACTTAATCAATAAGCACCCCTCAAAAAACAGATAAGATCGTGTTATGAATGGTTTGCATCTAAGAAAGACCAGGAAACACATTAGCCAATATACATTCCAAAATGCGTGATGCTGCTGTGAAATGCATGGGGATATGCACTTGAACTGTATTCGGAGGGGGAACTATATTCGGAGGGGGAGGAGAGACAGAAACAGAGTGCCCTTGGATGGTGAGGTGGACCTTCCAAAGCACTGAGTCTTTCTTACTTAAGGAATATCAAGAAGTCCCTTTCTACCCAGGAAGCTCATCCCCCCTCACCTATAGCCCCAGCCCCACCTCCACCATTAGTTCCACAGCCTTTTCCCCTTGGGATTAAGGCTCTGCTCTGTTCTAGTTAAAAGCCAGTGTTTCTGGGAAGAAATAACACCTTCCTCTTATCAGTCATTTATACTTTACTGTGAAGGAGTCAGTGGCAGTTGCTTTCCTGAGAGCAGGCTTTGAAGGACAGGGAGGGAGGGTACTGTGGGCTCTCTGATGGGGGTGGGCAGCTGACGGAGGTCATGAGTAGTGGAGAGAGAAGCTGAGGCACTGAAGACAAACTTTGCGTGCTTATACAGACTCTGGGACATGGGTCCTAGGCCAATTCTGAGCTATATGCAAAGAGTCAGGGTTCCTGTACACACCCTATCAACCTGGAACTGCTACTCCTATTTGTGACCTTGGATGTGTATTTGTGGGCAGGATGAGAGTTTGAAGACCCTGGAAACAGTTCCAAGTATTTCCAGCCATAAACCACCCTCAGACAAAGGTTCTTCCAGCATCCTAGTTGTTCAAAGTGAGCTAATGGAGACAGAAATATGACGATGCTTTCTAGGGTCCCTTCAGGGAAAATTCATCTCTTCCTCTCTCACACCTTTCTTAGCACTTATCACAGTCTCTCTTGATTTAGTATTTTTGTGTGTCTGTCTCTCCAACAACCTCTGAGTTCCCAGCAGGCAGGGAATGAGTCATTTCTATCTTTATCTCTCCAAGGTGTCTAACAGAGTGGCCAATAAGCATCCTTGAATTGGATAAAGTTGTGACTGAACACCCCAGGCGCCTCTGTCCTTGGCTCTGTTCCCCACAAAAGACCGGCCTCCTGGGAGTGGCAGAATCACGGCCTCATTCTTAGGGCCACTGCATCTGCACCTCTGCTCTAAAGAGAAGCCTCACAGGGTGAGTCAGGATTCATAACCCTGGGTTCCTACTTTTGGGGTAGTCCTTGGACTCCCATGGGGAATGAAAATGGAGACACGGTGACCCTCTTCTAAGGCTTGGAGCATGCCTTGCTCATCAGTGGCCCCTGGCATCCAGTGTATGTACACGGGTGTACGTTACATGAGTCACTGAACACCATCCTTGGTTCTCTGTGAGAATAGGCCTATCAACCCCAAACTGTCCTGGCCTAAAACAATCCAGAAAAGAAAGAGTAGCAATGGCATTCTGCTAAATGCAACTGTGCTGCCCTCAAGGTGACCGTTCATAACAGCCAGTGATATGGGGAAGGAGCCACTGCAAGGGACCTCAAAAGCTACAGGGCTTCTTGACTTAATCAATCACCTGGAAATACAAATTTAACTATCTGCCTGGCCACCCTGCTCCAGGGGCAAACCTTGTGTGCTTTTCTGGCTGAACACCGGGGGCGTCAATGGCAAAGCTGCATGCAGGCTGAATGCACTGGGCGCCTACTTTGACCTCCATTTCCCCACCCGTGAGGGACTTGGCCTTGGGTAGTTCGGGGTCTCCACCACGGTTTAGGGATCGCCTTGGCAGCCCTGACTGGCCTCTCACAGCACTAGGGTACCGGCAGGCTCGGGTACGATTGGGGGAGTCTGTGCGGAGCCCTGGAGGATGGCTGGGGATCTGCCTGGTGCTCCGAGGGCTCCTGCGGGCTAAACGACCCTTTTGAGCCAAAGCCGGTCAAGCCTGAAGCAGCAAGAAGCATTATCTGGCCTAACTGCTCCTGGACCATGCTGCAGGTCAGATTACTCAAGCCGGGGGTGGCGGGGGTGGGGGTGGGGGGCGCGGGAAGTGGGCAGGGCTGGAGCGGCTCCCAGAAGCAGCTGAGTAAATACCAACTTGCCTCATTCCTTTTCTGCGTGGTTCAGCCCTGTCTGATACACGCAGTAAGCTTAGACAGGCTCAGGTTTTAAATGCACTTCTCTGTCCTCTCTTTTGCTTCTTTCTTTATCCACTGCATTAGTTTTCCTACTGACTCAATGTTTAAATAAAGAGACAAATTCATGAGTTATGCTTCATCCTCCAATAAAAATCATCTCTGTGGCTTTCAGTCTTCTTATAGATACAAAGGCTTTACATAGTTGCCTGGGAAAGTACCAAACTGCCTTGTCCTTCTTGAAGTACCTATAAAAAAAAAAAACACCAAAAACATACACACACGATGAGAAGACTCACCCAGTTGAGTTCAGAGACAGTCCTTGATAACAATCCTGCAGCTTGTAGAAGGGCATATGGTTTCCAAATCACTTTCCCCGATCTTATCTCATTTAGGCTGCAGGATAATGCTGGGTGATAAGCAAGGCGGGCATTTCTAACACTCCCACATTTTTTTCACATGAGGAAACCCAAGCTCAGAGAGACAGACTTTGAACCCAGGTCTCTGACTCCCAGCCCATTGCTCTTTCCAGTACTTCTCCTTTATGGAAGAATGAACGCAGTTATCCAACACAACAAGGTACTGGGGATTTAGAATTTCTAAACTGTAGGATTTCTAAAGTCCACTGGCTATAACTGCACAGCAAAAGGAAATCTCCCTCCAGAGCCTGTGCCTAGGCCCCAGATTGACTCCCTGTCTTCACTGCCAACCTTGTCAGGGTTCCCTCTGAGCCAGGAACATTGAGCTACCAGGGAACAAGCCCTTCCTGGGCTGCTCCACATCCAGCATTGCTGGATCCCTACGCTAGCAATAGTTCCTTCCCTTGGGATTCTCTCTCTAAAGCTGGGAGATAAGGGTGGGGTGGCAGATAGATGTTGCGTCATTATTACCCTCTCATTAGCAGACATCCCAATTTGATCATTGCATCCTTTCCCCGATTGGCTTGGATAGGGCTTCAGAATCCTGCTGAACACACTTCAAGCAGCCACTACCAGCGGGTTGGAGTTGTTGCCCAAAGTAAAACTTGTAGGCTAGAAGAATGTGTCAAAGCTAAGGCCATCTAAAACGGCTAGCTGAAGCCCCAGGGGGATGGTCAAGGAGGCTGCAGAGAACTGAGATGGTAAAGCCCAGAGATGTGCTCATATGGGTGGTGAGCACCCTTCCTGATGGATGAGAAAAATGAGCTCTCCTGGGTTATTTTCTTCATAGTCTGAACACAAGGCCACTTTTCTAAGTGTTTGAGGAATTAAGGAATCTAAAATATTTCCTTTACCTAGCTGCCGGCGGATGCCCCTCATCCCATCCCAAGTTCTCATAAAAATGTAAATACTCCTGGAAGAGTTTAACAAATCCCTACTAGCCTGCACTCTAATAGGACAGCCACGTGTGGCTCCTGAGCCCTTGAAACATGGCTGGTCTGAATCGAGCGATGCTGTGACTGTAAAATACATATTGGATTTCAAAAACTTATTCTTATGTACAAAAAGAAGAATGTAAAATATCTCCCTAGCAATTTTTCATACTGATGACATGTTCAAATGCACTGGGCTTAATATATTAATTTCACTGGTTTCTTTGTACTTTTTTCAATGTGGCTTTCAGAAAATTTTAAATTTCATACATAGCTTGCATTTTGGTTGGTTTTTTTTTTTTTTTTTTCGGCTGTGCCGTGAGGCTTGCGGGATCTTCGTTCCTGACCAGGCATTGAACCCGGGCCCTCAGCAGTGAAAGCACAGAGTCCTAACCACTGGACTGCCAGGGAATTCCTTGCATTATGTTTCTGTTGGACTTGCACTGCACTAGAATGTTGCTGGCTTTCAGATCTGGTTTCCTTCTGAATAGAACCTCAACGTGGTGAGGACCACCAGCTTCTGCAGGCCCTGGGAGGAGGAGGGGGTAGCTTTCTAGGAGGCTGGTGAGGCCAAGGCAAATCTTTCTGGCTTCCCATTTGTGCTGAGGCCTTGTTCTCACGGCCCCACGGCTGACATTATTTCTATTTAGCAAAGCTTTTCTAGGGAGATCAGGAAAGAGTTGCTCTTTGGAAAGAAGATAAAGGTAAAGCCAGTTGTTTAAGGGGGTAAACTGACACAAAGAGTGTCAATGGCTCCCAACATTATATTTGTGCCTGAGTAGAAAGAACAGAGGCTCAGGGAGAGATGGGCCTGAGTTCATATACTGGCCCTACCATTTGCTACCTGGGTGGTGACCTTGGGGCTAGTTACTTAACCGCTTTGGGCCTCAGTTGCTGAATCTGTGGAAAGAGGATAATTCTTGTCTTACAGGCTGTTTTTTGAGAGAACTTCAGTAAGAAAGTATATCAAGCATCTGTTTTGTTACAGAATCTCAAATTCTGATCTTTCTCTCCCCCATCCTATGAAAGTGACTCCTTTAATTAAGCAGGTTGCTTTGAGGAAAGTTATTAGAAGCCTGGAGTAAGTGAGGTCTTTGGAATGTCTACACATATGCTTGAGCTTCATGGCAGAAATCTAGGCTCAAGTGTTCTTGTGGTGTTCCACAGGCGTTTTAAAAATTAAAATTTCCGAATGTAGGACAGACAGATGCACAGTAGAAATACAGAGGGAATTCCCTGGCGGTCCAGTGGTTAGGACTCAGTGCTTTCACTGCTGGGGCCTGGGTTCCATCCCTGGTCAGGAAACTAAGATCCTGCAAGCTGCATGGCACAGACGAAAAAAAAAAAAAAAAGAAATACAAACAGAACTCAATGGATGAAGCTGGCAACTGCCCTTCCATGCAGTAGATGTTGGCATATTTGGTTGGTTGTCAGGTTCAATGTTAGTATCATCCACACTGCCCTGAGAGCAAACATAAACTGGGTGGCTCATCGTTCCTAATGGTGGTATAGGAACTGAGAAGGCCCTTCTCTCTGTGTAGAGAATAGTTCTCTTTTCATGACTCATCACGCCTAGTTCTTCCTTCAATACACCACTGGTAAGAAAAGTACGATGTCACTTACCAACAAACCATCCATCGTCACATTTTTCCATGACATCAACAATATCTCCATCTCGGAGTTCCAATTCATCATCATTCTGTGGTATATAGCTATACAATGCTTGGTAGCTAAATCTGTAAGTGAGAGAAATAAATATTGACTCAAACACTGATGGAATTAAATAATGAGTTTTAAAAACCCATTTCAGCTAAATCAACATTTGGGTAGTGTTTCCTACTCATCAGTGGGGATAAAAGTATTTTATTGGCTATTGCTCTAATAATTTGGGGAGATCCATGTGATACGCAAATTAAGATTCACAGGGATGGGGAACTTCTGAGAAGCAAGTCATGATCAGTCCTTTTATTCAGTTTCGTTTGGGTTACCACAGCCAAGCTTTTTTGTCTAGATGCTCCCCCTTTAAAGTTAATCGAGTCCTTTTCTTAACATAGGGTAATACATGTAGATTATCAAGGATAATCAGAAGTTACTTAGGTCCAGAGACAGACATTATATTCTGGTCACATACATTGGAGAGCATGAGGCAATTGTCATGTATATATATAATTTTTAAAAGTACATCTCAATTGCCTCACTGTTTAGCAAAACTACCTTGAGTTTCTTTACATGCCAACACACATTTCATTAATTGCTTTTAAACGTGGATGCCATTTTTCTGAAACTCTTGAAAGCATTTCTATCCCAGTGATGTTTGGGGTTAAGATTTTTATTTGCTTGTTAGTTGGCCTAAGGCAATTTGGTCTGTTCTGACAACAGGCTCTGGAAAAAGCTGGACTACTTGTGAAATCTGATACCTGTTTTGGCAACAAATAAAAGCTTGTTTTCATTTATTCTTTTGATAGATATTTAAGAAGCACCTACTGTGCACCAGTTCACAGTTCTGTTTACTTGCTACTTTGAAACACAACAGTAGCAGGTAAAACTTTGCAAACCAGCCAGTCATCTACCATTTTCAGTGGCTGTCAGTGAATTCCAGCATGTGGGCGAGAGAGACTAGAAACAAGTAAGTGGAGTCAGTGTTCCTAGAAACAAGAGGTTCTGCTCTCTGCTAAAACCAAAGGGGCAATTTAATTTTACATATTTATTCAAATGTAGTGAAACTTTGGTAGATGGATCTGTCTGCCAGAAGGAAGGTATCTAATGAGGAATTAAAAGTTGCAGGTGGATTTCCAGTTGGTAAATGAATACATTTTGATGTTTCTGTATTTGCCTGCTGTCTCTTACCCAACCTGGACTCGTTAGGATGCCTTAGCCCCTTTACTGCCACTGTGGCTGCTTTGCCAGTCTCAGCTCTGGGAGATTACTCCTGTTATCTGCCTCGCTGTCTCACCCCAGACAGCGGAGACCGGCTGGAAACAGTCCTGCAACCTTGCTGCTTGGGTCCCCGACTGGCTCTAATTTTGGAGGGGCTTCATGCTGTTTGGACATGGTTCCACAGAGTCCTTCCCCCACCTCTGAGCAGAGCTTTAATTTGCCTCCCCTCCTGCCCCTACTTCCATGTGTAAGGAAGGGTTCCCTGCTCCTAGCCAGGCTAAACTCCCTTCCCTGGGCTATTTCCTCGACTTACGGCTTCTCTCTTACATCTTTCGATTCTGTTAACTCCTTCTCAAGTACAAATGTGCTTAAGCCTCTGCATCCTAAAAACAACTCCCCCGTCTCTGCTACTCCCTGAATCTATAGCCTCCCTGTCCCCTTCTCCTTCCACTCACCATCACACCGACTCATCAGCCCTAACACAGGATCTGCCTGCACCAGCACTGTCACTGCAGAGGTCACCAACGATTGTTCCAGTTGCCACCTGGAGGACATTTCTCATTTCCTGTCCTCCTCGGCCTCTCTGAAGCAGGGGCACCACTGACCACACACTGCTTGCTCTGTTGCACACAAGTGAATGCTCCTAGACCCTCGCCCGTGTCTCCTGCTCCTTCTCAGTCTCCTTTGCTGGCTGCTACTCTGTTGCCTTAAATGTTGGTCCCCCAAGGATCTATCCTCAGTTCTCTTCTCCCTTTATCCCTGTCTCCTTGGGGAATCTTATTTTCTTATATAATCTTATATTCTTCCATGCACCAGAGACCCACTCTTTCCTAGCTCAGGCCCTCACCACTTTTTTGCTGTATTCGTATCTCCAAACCACTATCTTTGTCCTTCGTCTCTGAAATCCACCCTCCACGCTGTTGACTGATTTTATCTACCTAAAACGAAATCCAATTAATGTGTTCCTCTTTTTTTTTTTTTTTTTCTGGCCACTGCTGCGTGGCTTGCAGGATCTTAGTTTCCCGACCAGGGATTGAAGCCGGGGGGCCACAACAGTGAAAGCACCGAGTCCTAACTACTGGACTGCCAGGGAACTCCCAGTATGGTCCTGATTTTAAAAACCTTCAGTGGCGGGCTTCCCTGGTGGCACAGTGGTTGGGGGTCTGCCTGCTAGTGCGGGGCATACGGGTTCGAGCCCTGGTCTGGGAAGATCCCACATGCTGCCGAGCGGCTGGGCCCGTGAGCCACAACTACTGAGCCTGCGCGTCTGGAGCCTGTGCTCCGCAGCACGAGAGGCCACGATAGTGAGAGGCCCGCGCACCGCGATGAGGAGTGGCCCCCGCTTGCCGCAACTAGAGAGGGCCCTAGCGCAGAAACGAAGACCCAACATAGCAAGCAATCAATCAATCAATAAATCTTTAAAAAAAAAAAAAAAAAAAAACTTAAAAAAAAAAATAAATAAATAAAAAAACCTTCAGTGGCTCCTGAGTGAATGCAGACTAAAATCCAAATTTATTTCAGTTGCATTCTGGATTCTACAATCTGGTCCTAACCTGCTCCTTGAGCTTTGTCTCCATTCCCTCCATGAACTGCACACCATGGCCACAGGGGTTTTTCGATGTTCTCCAAACACACTACCTACTCCGGGCCTTGGCACATTTGGTTTTCTCAGCTGGGAAGACCTTTCACCTCCCTGCTCTAGCTCTCAAACCCGATTTGTCTTTCAATGCTTATTCCAGAACCCCCTTCCTCTGTGAATGGAGTTTACTCCTTTGTGCTTAGAACATAGATATCCAATACTTTTTTTTTTTTAAATGAATGGATCAACCCTATTCATTCCTCTCCAGTCAGAATTAACACTCCTTCCTCTACACTATCACAGCACTAGGAATGAGACCAGTCAGCACAGCTCCCAGTTGCCCTATATGGAAGTTAATGCTTTACCTCTCTCCCCCAAGAGTCCGTGACCTTTATTTACTTGCCACCTGTTTTCACATTGGCTGATGGGAAACAGCCTTAACTAGAAACCCTCAGAGAAGCTGGGAGTGGTTGGTTCATTCCCCCAAATGGCTGCCCCTACAGTCCGTCAGTGACCCACTTCCTAAGCCCAACGGTCTACTGAGAACTCGAGAACTGAGGTTCGCCAAGTGTACTTACAAATCCTGGGAGGTTTGACTCCTGTCTGGGGTGACTCTTCGCTGCAGGGCTTGAGGTTGCTGAGAAATGATTAGAGATGATTTATTGTCAGAAGGGGATACCTTGTGATGAAAGTCAAGGGGATGAGAAACAGTGCTGCAGTAATGAACAGATTTTTCGGCAATGTTTATGATCTCATTGCAAACTGCTTCCTGTGGTGGCCCCGAGATATCCAGAAACCCCCATAAAACAGTCAACATGGGGACAAAAAAAAAAGAAAGAGAGGAAGAGATGTAACATTCCAGACGAAGCACATAAGTCCAGGGAAACAACAGAGTTGAAGATCCAGGTTAAAAAAATAGATATTCCAGTAGTGGAGTGCAGGAGGGATCCAGGCGTAAGCATGGAAAAAACAGGTAAGATACAGAAGAATTTGGGATTTAGTATGAATATTAAAAAAAAAAAAAGGCAGCAGCATAAAAGCCTGTAATTAGTAACTGTAACAAATGGAATAATTTCAGGATAGAAATGCAAGTATGTATCCCCAATCATGCACTAATATATTAATTTAATCCCACATGTAGGCAGAGTAGAAATATCGTCTCTAAATTCCTCTGCTTTTTTTTTTTGAGGGAAGAGGGTGGCCTAACATCTCTCTCTACTACAATAGCCATATAATTCTTGTAAATAATGGCTCTGTGAGATAATCAGGCATTACTCCAGTCTAGACTCTACAAATCAGTAAGAATTCTCTTTAGAAAAGCTACAGTCTTATTCAACAGGCATCTTACCACATAGCTCTTTTCAGATTCTGTGAGATCAGGTCCTGCTCTCAATGAATGATGAGAAGGCTGTGATCACCAAGCAAATTATAAGGGAGACATTTTAGCAGATGTCACATTGGAAAGGATTCAAAATAAAAGTGTGAGCAAATACACATACCACACCATCACATTCAATGACACCGGATACCCGTGGCCTATGGCCACCGAGTTTCCAAGACAACACGGTGGGTGCAGAGGAGAAAATGCAATGTACAGAGTTAGAAGCAAGGATCCAGGCAATGAAATGAGCAGTTGGGAACAGGGCTGCAGTGAGGTGAGAATGAACAACACAGGGACCCCAGATTGGCAGGGAAGAGACACAGAAGGGCTACCTTAAGGAACAGTTATGTCCCTCTGTAACCACACACATTGGTCCCCTTGCTCTCAGCTGGCAAGCGTCTATGGAAGGGCTGCTGTACCAAAAGCCAGTTCCACTTATTTTGACTGGGAACCTCCTCTGGCAGAGCAGGCTCATAAAGTATCAGGTATGCCATTTTCCCGTGCGTATAAAAAGAGAGTTAACACTTCTGAAAAACTCCTTGGTAATATATGAAGTATCAAGTGAGACTGTTCCCCAGGAAAAACCTGCACATGATACACTCCAGCTAAGTAGGCGATCGATGAGTTCTGATATCTCATGGGGCAGAGCTTGCTTCCAGAAACAGGATGGTGTGTCCTGACACAGTGGTAGAAATGAAACCATCACTCTTCATTCACCAGCTTAGGCCCCACATGCTGACATGGAAATAAGGTGCAATCATGGCCAAGCAGACCTGTCTTTTAAGTAAGGATCCTATAGCAGAGGCCAGGCCTTCACTGGAAGAATGTCTGGAATTATTTATCCCAGAGAGGATTCAAATCCAAGCTCTAAGGAGTCTCCCTAAATGAATATTTGAAGAGCCATCCTTGGAGAAACCCTCCAGGTAACGTACAATAATAGTGATGAGTCACAGCAACTCCAGGGCCTTCTAGAAGAGCACTCAGATCTCTAGTGTGTGACCCACTTGTTTCACAGGAAGGCCCAGAGAGGGTGAGGGCCTCCCCTGAGGTCACCCAGCAAGTTAGTGGTAGACCTGCCTCCTGGATTCACCTACTGTCCTGCTGGACCTTCTCTTTCATCCTCGGACCATTTCCCACATTATTAAGTGTGCTCACTGACATTATTTTCAATGAGTCCCACAGAAACCCTGGAAACAGGCAGGACAGGGTTTATCATCCCGTTTTCTTTTAAAGCCCAGGAAGCGGATGCTCAGAGGGGTTTAGTGCATTCCCCAATGTCACACAGCTAGCCAGAGGTAACGCTGCCCCACCACACCACACCATCCCTTCCTGTTCATCTCCGCTGTAAATTCTCATTCATTAGCATGCCCTGCACGACCAGCTTTCATCCCAGCCATCACTCCTATACTCTTGTCCTTTTGGAAAACCTTTTCAAGTTCTCCAAACTGCAATCTCTTAAACCAGCGCCCGTGGACTCGGGGAGAGGAGACAGAACTGCAAGGGTTCTGCTCTTTAGAAGACGTCTCAGGACCTGCGGGCCTTTGCCAGGTGACTGGGAGCTGACCTTGTGTGGCCCCACTCACTGCCCATCCAGCCTCTGGATCAAGACTTCTGCGCAACAAAGGAAAATAATGCCACTCCCAAGCATCTACTATATGGGCTTCTATGTGGCAGCACCGAGTGGGTGATACCTACAGGCAGATTTTGACTTGATAGAAGGTAAAACTTTCTCAACGTGAGAGCTGTCCAATAGAAGGGACTGCCTCGAGAGGAAGTGAGTTGTCAGTCCCAGCAGCTGTTCAAGCTGAGGCTGTGTTGACCACTGCTAGATGGGATATTGTAGAGCACTGCTGCTCAAACTCTAATGTATGTCAGCTTCACCTGGGATCCTGTTAAAATGCAGATTCTCATCGGACACATCTGGGATGCATCCTAAGACTGTTCATTTCTATTTGGTGGTGCCCATGCTACTGGTCCACAGACCAACTTTGGGGAGCAAGGCTGAAGAGCACCTCAGTTATCCAACACTGAGATTCTTTAGCTACAGTGTGCCAAGACTGGTGGGTCTGGCTCACCTCATGAAAATAAAAGTTCCCATAAAGAGACAAAATATTTCCAAAGTCCAGCTGGTGGCCTAACAACCTCAGGTCAAGTGCAGTGCAAAGAGAGGATGCAGACAGTTTATTGACATGACCTCCAGTTTACTGAAGCCCCATAGCGTCTTTCAAATCAACTTTAATCCTAAAGGAGTGACTGGAATCAATCATCTAGCAAATATTTCACACTTAAATTTAAAAGAGGTTTGGTGAATCAGCTACATTAAGAACCACCTGATATTTTACTATCCCTTTTTTTTTTTTTTTTTTTTTTGGCTGAGCCGTGCGGCATGCAGGATCCTAGTTCCCCGACCAGGGATCAAACCCATGCCCCCTGCATTGGGAGAGCCGCGTCTTAACCACTGGACCACCAGGGAGGTCCCACTGTCCCTTTCTTTTGTAAAGCATCTTTTTTTTTTTTTAAAGTCGCTTTCAAAGCACATATAGGTCCATTACCTCTCATGACTTTTATACTCACCCTTTTACTTGGGGAGGGCAGAAAAGGAAATTTTAAGGCTCATGGAATTCTGAAGATTTTCACAAGGTGGCAAAGCCACTGAGTACTGAACCTCTCAGGTTCCAGTCGCCATACACCACCCTCCCTCTTGGCTCGTGATGGGATAGCTGGGGTAAGGATGAGAGCAACACCCAGCTTCTGCCTCTTCTGAAAACAGACACTGTAAGTTTTCTTGAATACTTTTTCTTTGTGTAAAAGGTCCAGTGTGCAGTAATGGATATCATCCAATCATTAACTCAAGGATCCACCGTTCTGAAAAGGGATCCTGACCCAGCTAATACCCTCCTTGGACTCAGGTCATATGCAAACCAGAGGATGATCATCACTGCAGCCTTCACGTCTAGACAAACTTGACATCTAGTACAAACTCAACTCATCCCTGAGAGGTCACTTGGTTGCTTACTTAATGTCTGTGGAATAAATGAAGAAGGCAAGAAAAATATTTATCCTGTTAGGTTAAGATTCAGTTTCTCCCTACTTGAAATGCATTCCTTAGATTTAAGCCAAACATCTCATAGAGCGGAAATGTAAACCAGTTTTTTTTTGGGGGGGTGGGTGGGGTGGAGGTCGGTACAGCATGTGGACCTTCGGTGGAGATGGAAACCATTGATATCCATTATAGGGACTCGCCCTTCACTTTGAAGGCTGTTTACCTTCAGACATTTTTTCCCTCTGGGTGTATGTTTTTTCTTTCCCTGGTCCCACTTTCTAACCATATACAGCTTTATATATCTCTTCCTCTGAACTTATGCTATCCAATATGGTAGCCAGTAGGCACATGTATCTCCTCAACACTTGAGATGGGGCCAGTATGAACTGTGCCATAAGTATAAAATTATTTACACTTTTTACGAAATTATTTTTTACAAAATTATTTCCAAAACTTAGTATAAAATGTAAAATAGCTCAACAATTATCCTGATTATATATTAAAATGATACTATTTTAGATATGTTTGGTTAAATCAAATATACTACTAAAATTAATTTCACTTACTCCATTTTACTACCAGAAAATTTTAAATTACATACGTGACTCACGTTATATTTCTGCTGGCCAATGATGCTGGTTAAACCCTCCTGGGTCTTAGTGTACACCCTTCTTTAAGCCTAGAAGTGGACAAAGTTCTAACCAGGACCTCAGCCAGGGCTGGGGATAACGGGACTATTATCTCACGCTAAGTACATTTCAGACTCTTGGAAATACATTCCAGTTTTTCACGTTTAGAAAAACAGCCACCAGCACCCCTGCCCGCCCCACTGCACCACCCTCCCAGATCAACAGTAAGCAGGTGATAGTTGCTGATCCAGAAACAGCTTTTCTTCCATATTTGCACACAGAAACACAAGTCGGCCCTCTTGGCCTGGAGCTTTTGTTTCATTCTTCCGAGTGAGCAGCCCTTCATGTGTCCTTGCTCTGTGGCCCTGCTGCCTTTCTACCTTCAGTTCACAGCGGTCCCTCAGAAATCTGACCCTGCATCCCTGGGGCTGTTAATCCCTCTGGATCCACAGAAAACACCTGGTGCTCCTATGAGTTACTAAGCATTCTCTTCCAGCTCTGGGCGTGTGCCAAAGCCTTGAAGCCCAAAATAAAAAGTCCACAGGCTAGAGGCCAGCAGGAAGTCCTGGAGATGTGGACAGGGCAGAGGACTCCACCTCCACGTGGCCCCGAGCCCCTCTAGAAGCGGCATGAGTCTCTGCTCTCCCAACCTGCGTGCGTCTCTCAGAGATGGCGTACCTCTGCTCATCACATACCCCGAATCTCCTCTCCTCAGACCTCACCTCTCTGGTGACCCACACTGGCCTCCCAGGGGACACTGGACTGGGAGGGAGGAAACTGGGTTCCAGGACAGGCTCTCACAGTAATTTATTGATTTTTGAGCAAAATGCTTAACTTCTTTGGATTTCAAGTTCTTAGGAAAATAAGAGGCTTGGGCATGATTTACATAAACATCTTTTTTGGCTCTAAAGTTCTAATGTAGTAATTAGACTGTGCTCGTCCTGTGAATTGAGAACCAGGGCTGGGCAAGGCTGACCTGGCTTAAGGGGGCCAGCACTCCACTCACTGCCCACTGGAGATGGGGTGGAGGGCAGCTTTGACTGTCGCCTCCGGGTGGCTGGAGAGCTCACTTCCGGCAGCGTGGGAGGCGAGGAGCTGCCCAGATGGTAGAGGGAGAGGTGCAGCTCCTGGAAGACCACAGGCAAACTCTGCCAGAGGAGTTAGAAGACCTGAAAGATTTAGGCTCCTGGCTTTCAGCTCTAGGAAACCTCCGCAAGTCCTGCAGAACAGTCTGACTCCACTGAGTTTTCCTCTTGCATTTATTAAGAAAAAGATCCCAGCTTACATATAAAACTAATTACCACCAATTAGTTCAACTGCTTACCACCTAGACTCAATCTCCTTGCAGATCAGTCCACAGACAACATATCGTCGTTATTGTAATGTGAATCTGATGACAGCACTAAACTTACAGGCTCAGCCTTCTCATAGTCTGTGGTGGGGTCTGTTTCTTTCCCAAAACAATCAGAGGAGTGATGGCAAATATGTACCCAAGTATGAAGGAACCAAAAGCTTTCCAAGAGGATGCCTTTCCAAGAGTGATGCCTCACTCTCTCGAGGTGAGAGAGAATAACGAGAAGCACTGATTTACAGAGTGCAAATTCTAAATGTTCTAAATTCTGGATTTGTGTAACCAAAGTCAAAGAATTCTTCCACCTTCTACGTTCTTCTCTCCCCCAACCCCACCTTCCTCTCTTAGGTGGAATGGAGTAAGGAGGATAAAATAAACTACTTTTGTTTCTTTTCCCTGTCAGCAAGTATTTATCGAGTCCCAGCTACTTGCTCTGTGCTAGGTGCATTCATCTCCAGGAAACCTCATTTAATCTTCATAATAACTCAAGAA
The DNA here is from genome assembly GCF_965194805.1 of Balaenoptera borealis. Classification (NCBI taxonomy): domain Eukaryota; kingdom Metazoa; phylum Chordata; class Mammalia; order Artiodactyla; family Balaenopteridae; genus Balaenoptera; species Balaenoptera borealis. The sequence goes on from NC_138874.1 coordinate 86,258,470, forward strand.
GACAATCAATATTTACCTCATCTTAAAAAACTAAGACCCAGGGGGCTTCCCTGGTGGCGCAGTGGTTGAGAATCTGCCTGCCAATGCAGCGGACACGGGTTCGAGCCCTGGTCTGGGAAGATCCCACATGCCGCGGAGCGACTGGGCCCGTGAGCCACAACTACTGAGCCTGCGCGTCTGGAGCCTGTGCTCTGCAACAAGAGAGGCCGCGATAGTGAAGAGGCCCGCGCACCGCGATGAAGAGTGGCCCCCGCTTGCCGCAACTGGAGAAAGCCCTCGCACAGAAACGAAGACCCAACATAGCCAAAAATAAATTAATTAATTAATTAAAAAAAAAAAAAAAAAACTAAGACCCAACATGTCAGAGTTGGGAATTGAAGTGCCAGAATTTGAACCCCATTCTCTCTGACTCCAAGTTCTCTGCCCTCCCAACACACCCTGATCTGCTGGGCTGTGCTCTGCCAGAGGGGGAGACATCAGAATAGTTGAGGGAGGTGCCCATCAAGAGACCACCTTAAGTTGCCCCGTACTCTGCAGCTGGCATGAGCGTTTCTACTGCAATCCTCCATTTCTCCTAACACCTCTGTAGGGGTGGACACTGCAACTGCAGGTCTTAGTTTCCTGCACCTTAGGTGTTGAGCGCATACCTGCTGATCATTTTTCTAAGAACTGCAGCCAATGTCTCTCCATCTTGTACATTGTTGAACACCCTCTGTATATATTTAGAGATTTCCCTTCTGAGTGAGTCAAAGGAAAATGTTTCCCCTTATTCGGTGGGTATTTTAACATTTTTAATTTTCTTTTTGTTCTTGTAAGTTGCATCACATGCTTTCCCTTCTACTTCTGATTTCCATGCTCAAAGAGGGCCTATGCCTTTGTTCTTACCTTTCTGGGAACTAACCTAGTTTCCATGCGGTAAGGGATGTTCCCTCTGAGTTCACCGAAGCACATCTTCCTGTCGTCTTTCCCTCTCTCCTCTCCTTTCTCTAAGGCTGTAGTTTGTTCTTGTGCTTCTCAGATGCTTTGAAGACACAGAGCTTTCCTGAATACTTTTATTTAAACGTGATACCCACAGATTTTACTGTTTGATTGGCTTTCTCCTCTTTAGGACCCAAACTGACATCACACAGGTTTTGCCACTTTTCTCAGGCCTCAGTGTTGTCATTGTAAAAGTAGAATAGACTGGGGGTTTGTAACCTGGGGGGGGGGTCTGTGGACTCCTAGGGAGCTCTCAGAATGATTCAGGTGTGAATCTCGTAAAACTTTATGCAAAATTGTGTGTGTGCCACCCTCTTTCCCAAACTACTGGCCTAAAGTTCCTCAGCTAACCTCAGATTCTCAAAGGTTCTGTGATCCAGAAAAAGTTATGAGTCACTGGAGTGGATGATACTTAAAGATTCTTTTAAATTCAGAAATTCTGTGAGGATCTCTCACTCAATTGTAGGAGCTCTTAACAACCAAGTCTGGATGCCAGTCTGCAAACAGTGCTTCTATCTTGGGGAAAGCTCAGAAAATATTTGATGATGCTAATGGTGGAGATTTCCAAGATGATATTCCCCTTCACTTTCTTGACCAATTGTCCTAAACCTTCTTGGCCAAAATTTACACGCAACAAAATCCAAGAACTTAGTTGATAATTCTGAACTCTTGGGCATTTTGAATGTGCCTGTGTGTATGTCTTTGTCCAACTGGTTAAGTTGTCCCTCAAAAAACAAAAGGGAAAGCTTTTATTTTTCTGTTGTGAAAGTCCACACGTCTATCATAAACCCCCTCCTTAAAATTTTGTATTTGTTCTTCTCTCTCTTGTAACTGAAATTCACAGGATTTTTAGCTAATCATAGAATATCAAATCTAGCAGGAAGTTATCTTTGTCTGAATCTTTTGTTTATGGATGGGGAAGCTGCCAGAGAAAGGAAGTGATTCACCCAAAGACACACAGCAGGCTCATGGCGAAGCGGGAGCTAGAGCCCAGGAATCCTGACCTTCAGTGCAGCACTCTTCCCAATGATCCTGGCTTCCCCTAAACACTCCCTACCTCTCATTCACCCCTTCCTGCTGTTCAGAGAATACGCACCTAAAATCACGAGCAACCAACCCAATGTCACATCAGTTTGGGAGTCTACAAAGGAGTGAAAAGTCCAACCCTTTCACAATGAAGTGCTCGCACAGCTGCAGAGCTGGGGGCAGTGGGATGGGCTGGACAGGTGACTCAGGAGAAGGAAAGCAGCAAAGCAGGGGCTAACACCAATTAGGGAATGCTGATGAGCAGTTAGCAAGGGTCACAGGACTTGAGGAAGATGACCAGACACATCGTGAGAAGGTGCTGGTCAGTATCCACATGAGGCACCAATCAGCCCTCCAAGCTCTGCTCCCAGCCCCTTCTAACCACCTGCGGACACGGAAGCGTCAATGCAACCAGGAACTCACGACTCCCCTCCCTCCTTTCACATTCCTAGCCCTGGGGCTTGGCTGGGCTATTTGCTTGCCTTGAATGCTGTCCCTCCTGCTGTTCACCTATCATAAAACTCCCAGTTCTTTAAGCCCCAGATCAAAAGCCGCTTTTCTCTTAAAGTCTTTCCATCTTCCTCTTCCTGCTGCTTATTATTTCTTCCCATCTTGAACTCTCAGAGCGAACTGTTTGTGACCCTCCTTCCCTGTCTGCGTTATAATTGTGAACATGTCTTATTCCCCCAGTGGAGCTCATACACTCCTTTAGTTGGGGTCAGTCATATTGTATTCTTTCTTTCACTCAAAAAATATTCATTGAGTGCCTTCCACATCTCAGGGGTTCTGGTCCCTAATGCTCTAATGGTGACAGACAAACAAAGGGACGAATACAATAGAGCTGATAAGTGCCCCCTTAGGTCAGGTGCAGGGGGCTGTGAAAGCACAAAGTCCAGCACTTAATCTAGTCTTGCAGGGGGAGGGAAAAGTTGTCAGGAAAGGTTTCCTGGAAGGAGTAACATCTAAGTGGAAAAGTGAAGGACAGGTGGGAATTTCCCAGACATACAAAGCAGGGGAGGCTTTGGAAGGTGAGGCTGGCTTGCTATCTAAAGGGCCAGATCACATGGGGCCTTCCTAAGCCCACGAAGGAGGAGAGACTTTCCTGAGAGCAAAGGGGAGCCCCTGACGATGTTCATCCCTCCGTGCCTCTTGCAGCACTTGGCACAGTGCCTGGAACATCCTAGATGCTTGAATGGAAGAGGCAATGGTCATAACATTTCCCAATGCCTTTTCATGCTCTCAGGTTAAATTCCTTCGACTTCTGGGTCAGATACTCAACCTAGCTTCCCAACAGTGATAACAAAATTGAACTACTGGTTTAGCACCCCACAGCAAGGACAAGAGTGGCTGGCAATTTCCCTGATAACACAAACTGGTCTGGAATGCATTTATTCAAATAAGTGACACAGCCTGAGATCACATCTTGTGACTGGATCACCAGAGAATACCTGTCATTCCGGCCCTTCCCATCTTTAGCTCTGTCATCCAAAGAGGCCCTCAAGAGGCAGAAAGCTTCTCTTGCAGGACCTCATTTCCCGGGTTGCCATCCTGCTCCCAGTCCCAGGAGGGGAAGGCAAAGGGGCTTGGGAGGGAGTGTGTGGGCAGGAGCCCTTTTCACACAACCCCCAGCTCTCAACAGGGAGCAAGGCCGGTGCCATGGAGAAGGGGCTTGTGCTGGGAGAGCAGGAGGAAGGGAGGGGACAGGAAGTGATGCACTTGGGGTCTGGAAGCCCACCAAGAAAGGAAAATCAGTTTTCAACAAGCCTGGCTTTCTGTGTTGCCAGCCCCCTCCTCTCCTTGTTAGGAAGTGGGAAGCGCGTACCCCTAATCTCACCCGAGCGCCATGCGCACTTCCTGTGCACACTGGGTCCTGGCGTCAGGCCGCAATGACTCACTGCTGACCGTAACGAGGTCTCCAGGCCCCATGCGCCGACGTAGAACATTTACAGAATTGTTCCTGTGTTGAGACATTCACTTCTTTTCAACCAGCCACTTCACCCCCTCTCCCCCAGCGAACTATTCTTTCCTGGACAGGACACACCCTCCTTCCCTCACAGAACACCCCTTCCAGGAGCACCTGCTCCCGGGCCAGGTAAAACCCTCCCCAGGTATTCTATTTCCTCAGCCCCCCCCCACAATCCACTTCAGGGAGCCTTCCCACATGCCAGGCACCACACCCACCTCATTTAACCCTTACACTGCCCTGTGAGGGAGGGACAAGTTCCACTCCTACTTTGCATAGGAGAAAACCAGTGGGGAGGCTAAGCCTGATTATTTATCATTATCCCACACTGCCCTTCCCCGCAGCGATGATGCCCCACTCCCCGCCACAGGTTGGGGCTGCAGGTCTGGCCTCACCTGTGCTTTAGGCCGCTGGGCTCCTGCAGCCTCCAAGCCCACCTCTACTGCTGCGTCCGCCACTCTCACTGAAACATAAGGCTCCTCAAGGGCAGGGATGAGATAACCCCTGTATCCTGCCCAGAGGCTGGTGTCTACAGGCCTTGAATCAATTATGTGTTGAGTGAGTAAATGACACTTAAAAGGGAAACTGGGATTGCAGGTCTGCGGATCAAGCATAGTCTATCATGGGCATCGTGCACAGTAGATAATAAATGATTCGGAGACATCTTCAAGAATTCTATCTGGTTCGAAAAACATTCTAGAATGTTCTCAGTTTCAGAAGCAGCTCTCCATCACCCAAAGCGGATAGCTTCCATTGGTAAAGTGCTGACATGTTCCGTTCCCAGCCCCTGTGCTTAGCACTTTACATGCATCACTTCGTGGAATCCTCTCAACCAGACTATGAGGTAGGTGTTATCTCCATTTTATGGATGAGGAAACTGAAGCCCAGAGAGGGGAAGTAACTCACTCCCAAGTCACTAGACAGTAGAGGTGAGCAGGCATTCAAACCTGGCTGCTTTAGAGAAGCTGCCAAAACCTCTGACTTTTGGGGTAGTAAACAACATAGCCAAAATTAGAACCATGATCTAACTGCCAAGTTCATCTCCCCCTGCCCCCAAATTTTCAGCCCTCAAAACATCCTAGGGCCGCCCTGGTCCAAACCCCCAAATCCTGACAGCTGACCTGGAGAGAAAATGGGACAGTCACCTAAAAACCTGGCCTGCCATTCAAGGAGCCCAGCACTGGGCCCCTCCCTCCAGAACCAAAATGCATTTGCTCTTCAGTGAACAAGTCAGCTCCCACACAAACACGAGACAGGACGAAGACCTGACGGGGCTGAGCGCTGGCAGGCAGAGCACCATGGGTTATGGAAACGAAGCGTGTCGCACACAAAACCAAATCACACGGAGCCAAACCAAAGCCTGGTGTTCTCAGCTGTGTTGGGGCAGACCAAGGATCATCTCCCAGGCACGACTGGGCCGGGAGGAAGGCCTTCCTTCTCGTGGGCTTTTGCACCAGGCCAGGAGGTACCCAACGTGGGGGTCGCTCCTGAATCACCTTGAGAGGCCAGGATACAGACTGTCCTTTGCCTCCACTGTCCCAGCCCTGACACCTTAATGGATGACCCCTCCGTTCCCTCCTGGTTCGTATTTTTGTTCCCCAAAAAGCAAACAGCTCTCACGGGCGTCCACTCAGCCAGGGGTGAGCCCACCCTGCTGCTGGCCAAGACACCCGGGCACACGTGGTCATGCTGCAGGCCTACCTCGCTCGCACCAGTCCGAGCGGCCTTCCTCTCGGCCGGCTCGCCACCTCTCTGCCGCTCTGAGGGCTCAGCCTCCCTTCCCGGGAAAGGGCTACCCCGGGGCTGGCGGGGCCGGCTCTCCTCTGGGGTGTGGAGCTCTGGGAGTCTCTGTTCGGTGCTCAGACACCTGACCACGTCTGACGGTCTCAGGCAGCTCTTCTTAGAGATGGCGGGTCCACCCGGGCATCTCTCACCTGCCTCCCTGTCTGCTTTCCTCTCACGTGCTCCACTTCCTTCTCGCCACGGCTGCGGCTCACCCTGGCTGCTAAAGGCGTCGCTAAGCTCCGAGATGACCCTGTCCGAACGCCCAAGCCTCGGCTGGGAGAAGCTATCCTTGAGGACCCCTGGAGGTGGCACGTGGGCACCACCATCTCCGCTGGCGTGGAGGGAGGTCTGGGCACCGGGTGCCAGGGAGCAGGCCTTGTGCGGGGGAGGCAGGGCCAGCGGGGAGATTGCCGAGCGTGGGGTGGCCCGGGCCGACCAGCTCGAACGGGGGAGGCTGAGGGTAAGGGAGGAGCTGGGCCTCGCCCACAAGGCCAGGGGTTCAGGGCTATAGACAGAAGCCTCTGGCAGAGGAGGCAAGGGTGGGGTCAGAGCCAGAGGCCGCCTGCTCGGGACTCCTACGGTCAGCGAGATCCACTCAGAGGTGACAGCGTGCATCTCAGGGGACAGGGCTCGGCGGGCGTGGGGCAGAGATGAGGGGGCTGGCATGATGAGCTTGCTGTGACCGGGAAACTTCAAAAGAAAAGGAGAGAGAGGAAAACAAAAGAAAGAAGCAAAAGGCACAAGTGTCAGCACAGAGAAGAAAAGAGAAAAATAATCACAAGGGATATATGGAGAGGAATGAAATGGAGAGGAAGAGCAGGACACTCTGGTGTCCGAAAAGGAAATCATCTGGTTAGGCTGGGAGAGAAACTGGGATGTGGGTGCATGTGTGTGGATGCGTGGGTGTGTGCAGGCGGGGGGAGGATGGAGAAGCACGCAGTATGGAGATGGGAGAAAGGGTCCCATCAGGGCAGGAACAGATGGTGCCGGCTGGTCTGCGGAATCAGACTTGTAAAGGGACACACTGGAAGCTCCCCACCTCACCCCACCCAACTGCCTCTGCCAATGCAGCCTTGACCCAGAGCCATGAGGAGAAAAAGGTGGCCTGGTTGAACCACTGTGCTGTATACCTGAGACTAATATAATATTGTATGTCAACTAGACTTCAATAAAAAAATGTTTAAAAAGGCCTGCCACTGCTCTGACCCTTCTTGGGCTTTTATTCTCTCTAGGGGGGCTCAGCAGAGAGCCTTCTAGAGAGGAGTATGAGTAGTGTAGTCATCTTGTTTTATAGCTGTGCTTGGCCACTACAGTCAAGCGAAAAATCTAGTTGAGTTCCCCATGCTATGACGAAGCAGAATGCCCTGAGCCTGGCTCACACCCTCTCCTCGAGAGACCAAAGGATCTGGATCTCGCTGTGCAGGAAGCCCTGGGTCAGCCCGTCTCATGCTTTCTGCCAAGAACCATCTCCTGGGGGTCAGCAATGGCAGGTGGGAGATGAGGAAATGATTAGAAGATGAGAGAAAAGAGGCACCGTCCAAGTGTCCCCAGGTCCTGCTCTCATTTCTCTGGCCATAATCCCTGTAACTTACCACTTATAGTCAGTCTATTTCACAAGAAGTCACCCCACTGTGCCTCTCCTGAACCCAAGGTCTGATTTTTTTCTTGGCTTTGGGAAAGTGGGGATGGGTCTGGAATAATTTATATTTTAAAACAAGTTTGTTCACAGTTAATGTTCAGGGAAGCAAAGATCTTATTATGCCTATAAATCTACTTCTTTTCAGCCCAGTATAGACAGAGACACTGTAAGTTCCTTTTCCAACCCGGTTCTTGATTGCAAAGAATACTCTGAATCCAGTCTATATGTCTGAGGATGAGCACATGAAATTCTCTCTGTCAATCTTTGTCTTCTACAGGCCAATCCTGACCAGTAAGATGACTAAGAGAACCATACTGGCCATGGTATGTATGGGACCGTGGTGGTATCCAGACAACCAGCTTCACCCAGGAAGGGATGCTCCCAGAACAGTTTTGGACCAACTGATAATGGCGCTTATTTCTCTCTCCCGAATCATCTTATCCCCAGAGCAATCACCTTAAGCACTTCCTTTTCCCCAAGATAATATTTCTCCCACCAAGTTCTTGAAAAATGCCATTTGTACACATGAAAACAAACCCTGGTGTGTATACTCTGCGCTGCTGCAGATGGTTCTTAATCACAGTGTTGCAGAACCACCCCAGAGGGGCTGTGTGCTATTAGCACTGAGGTTTGTCATGCTGAGTGTGAAAACCAGTGGCGAGAAGCTTAGGTACCTGAGGGCTTGCAGTGGCACTACGACTTGGGGAGGAGGAGAAAGGCAGGTCGATGTAATCCACGGGGTTTTTCACCAACGGCCGTTTGATCACGTCCACATAGGTGATGGGGAAGATGCCTTGCCGGGATGTCCCTGGGATCCTCCCTTCGTACCAGTTCTCGTCCACCTGTCGAAGCAGCGTGATCCTCTCGCCCTGCAAGACACAGAAAGGCAAGGCTCCTTGTCCTAGCAGGACTTGGCACGTCTAGGACTTGGCACGTCTGAGGCCCCTGCCTGTACCTTGTGCTCTCCTGCATTATTTATTACATTCTTTGTTCAGAAGAACCTTCTTTGCTAGACCTGGATGGAATTAGTTATCACTGGGATGGAGATGTTAACAGCACTAGAGATACCTGGAGGCTGTTAAGCTTGGTCTTTACATATTTTGGTAAAGGAGAAGGTCAGACTCATTCTCTCAAGCTAACAGGCAAATGTAGTACTTTTGACTCATCTAATGCAAAATAGACAGATATCCAATCTTCTTCTCTAAGGTAAAGGTTTTTGGGGTTCTTTTTCTTTTTTTATGTAATTTTTTTCCTGTATTATTACAGAAAAATTAAAACATAAACATGAGGCAGAAAATAATCATTACCATAATATTATCACTTGGGGGTAACCACTGTTAATATTTTGGTGTAGATAATTCCATGTGAATTAGACTTGCACATACTTTTTTCTTATGAAAACTGGATATGCACTCTATTCCCCTTTCCAACTTGCTTTTTTATACTCAATAACATACAGTGAACCTCCTTCTTTATCAAGAAATAGAATTCTACATTTTTCCTGGCGGTGCACAGCTTAATGGCCCACTGCAGGATGTTCTATTGTACATACATATAATGGTTTAATTATTGGTCTCCTGACGTAGGGCAATTAGGTTGCTTCCAGTGTTTCTCTTTTCTATAAGCTGGCTCATTTTTTCCCAAGGCATAAGCTCACTTCCCTCAATCCTCAGTAAAATTAGTAACTTGAATACCTTCAGCCAGTAGAGAATTTTGGCATGTAAAGAGAGCGTCTGAATTCGTGGGAAGGGCAGTGTCTCTGCACAGCTTAACTCTGTTCAAAATAAGCATGAGCGCCTTGAAGGCAATGATAACACTGTCGTCTCCTGCTCAGTGAGCCCCAACTAGATGCCACGTGTCACACTGGGGGCTTCACTGAGGCTGTTTCATTAAATCCTCTCACAGCGGCTCTGGAAGAGGGCCATTTGTCTTCATTTTACATATGAAAAATCGCAGCTCTGAACAATTACTTAACTCCCCCAAAGCCACACAGCTGATAACCTATGACTCTTGGCTTCAAAGTTTCTCAGACTTCTCCTGGACTTCCTTTTCTCCACATTAATGTTGTACCACCTAGTTACCAACACAGCACTTCTCACATTACTAGGTGCTCGATAAACACTGAATACGGTTTATAAAAGAGGTAGGTCTGTGATTCCAGAAATCATGGCCCTTTCATTAGTGAACTCAATGTAGGGCTTGTTTTTTTAATACTTCATGGCAGAAATCCTCCAACTGCCCTCAGCGCAATCCTTGATGGGGCACGACAGCCTCACCACAATGGCCACCGCTGCAGTGCCCCATCCCCGCGATGACAGCACCACCCAGCGGGGCCCCCTGGCGTGGAATGAGAGGGCAGCTTACCTTTCTGAAGGACATCTCTACTTGGGTATCACCATTAAAGTTAAACTTGGCAACAGCTTCGCCATATTCCAGAACCTGCACTGGTGCCAGCTTTTTGGGCTGAGCCTTCTCAGCAGGAGGAAGAAGCTGAGAAAGGAAAAAAGAGGCGAAGGAGAATGGAAAAGAGAAGAAAGCAGAGAAATGAAAGGAGGAAACAAAACACACGTTAAGTGAACTGTGCTTTGGGCATGACCAGGCTTTTCCTTAGAAAGAGAAAGAGCCAGAGTACCTCGATGTAGGTGCGGGGGAAGATCCCCACCCGGCCGTGGTGCTCTCCTTCATACCAGTTCTGATCGATCTGCTTATAAATGTACACGACGTCTCCCTTCTGCAGAGGAAGCTCCCTGTGGACAGAGGGTCACAGCATCTTACCAGATGTCCCCAATGTGTGTAAGATTAAGATGCCCCATGTTTTAGCAAAAGGAGACTTCGAGTGAGGTCAAAGGGGACAAGTTACAGAAGAGGCGGCGCCATATGTGGATGCGAGAACCCCACTATTCAGGAAACTGCAGCATATTTGGCATTTTTCCAGTCTTGTGGGATGAAGGTTAACTTTCAAACTGACAACCACTTGAAAGTGCTCAGACACCTTATTAGTTTGTTGTGGTTTCCTCAATGTATTTTTTGTCAATGCTGTCTTATGCTCAGAATATTTATGCAACACACAGTGATGCACCCAGCAGTCTTAGCTGCTGTTCATTAATGAAAAATGTTTCCTTCTAGATACTTTCACTACCCTCTTCTATGCCCTAGAAATGCATGCCTTCATTACCCATGACATTTAAATTACCCTCAAATTGTGACATACTGATATCCTTTTATCATTCTATCTGTTTAGCCATCCATCCACCACTCATTTCATTACCCATTCATCCATCCATCCATCATCATGCAGTAGAAACACTCTGATATTAGGCAGATCTGGGTTCAAAACCCAGTTATACCACTTACCAGCTCTGGGACCTTGGGCAAGATATTTAATCTCTCTGAGATACTTTCTTTATCTGAAAATAGGAGCTAACTCAGAGTTGTTGGAGAATTCAGCAACAAACTACAAATAAAACACCTAGCATGGTGCCTGTTACATAGTTAACACTCAGTAAATGTTAATTCACTTTCTTTTCAACATGGAAAAGGGATCTTGGAAAGAAAAGTGGATTTTCCTTCAAATGTTCTTCATGCCCCTTTTCAACTTTTCCATATACATCCCTTTGTTTGCCTCAATAATATGTTAACCGCTAACCAGGACTCCATTTTAAAAACTGAGAGAGAAAGATAAATTTTAAGCAACACAAAAACTGTACCTTGAGATTTTCTTGCATTAAAAAAAAAAAAAAAAAACGGGGCTTCCCTGGTGGCACAGTGGTTAAGAATCTGCCTGCCAATGCAGGGGACACAGGTTCGAGCCCTGGTCCAGGAAGATCCCACATGCCATGGAGCAACTAACCCTGTGCGTCATAACTACTGAGGCTGCGTTCTAGAACCCGCAAGCCACAACTACTGAGCTCTTGTGCCACAACTACTGAAGCCCGCGCACCTAGAGCCTGTGCTCCGCAACAAGAGAAGCCACTGCAAGGAGAAGCCCACGCACCGCAACGAAGAGTAGCCCCCGCTCGCCGCAACTAGAGAAAGCCCACGTGCAGCAACAAAGACCCAACGCCGCCAAAAAAAAAAAAGAAAAAATGACCTAGATCTTTTCCGTTTGCCTCAAACCAACCGCATGGAAAGACAGGACTCTGACTGCAGTTTGGAGGGGGTGTGCCTGCTTTGCAGTGTGCCAGGAAGTCCCACGGTACGTGAGGGGTGCTGGCTAAACAAAGGGGCACATCTGGAAAGCCTCACACAAAGTCAGCACTGTGCTGGATGAGAGAACAAGGCAGCCTGTGTGGGTCTTGCACTGGTAGGCAGATTCTAACCCTAAAGAGGCCTGTGAAGGGGATCTGGGACATTTATCTCTGGAAGAAAGAAGGTCTTTGGCCAAATTCTTGCCATAGCCCTCCCTGGGGGAGTTCTGAATCCTCCCCTCCATTTACTCTCAACTATGGACACACAGATGAGCAGAACCCTCAGAATATCCACCGCTGCTGGGGATCTGCAGGCTCCAAACTCTGCCACCCTAAGTGACTCGCAGGTCACTTAGGCACATGGCAAAGTCTGGTAGTAACAAGGTTTGGGAAACAATAATATGATGCACTTTAGATCTTTTCTGGAGTGTCACCATGTACATTAGCACAGTGGAAGCTTGGAGAGTCCTGTGGGACAGAAACCTGTTTAACTTGGTTGAAACGAGCGCTCCCACAGAACACTTTTCTGAATAACGTACTATGGAGGAAAACAGAACCCAGTGACTGGAGATGTTTAAAATATTCAAGTCTATGGATCTTTTGTTTTCTCTTTAAAAAGTTTTATTAACTTTTCTTGGGAGGCAACGTGGTACAATGAAAGCACTGGGTCAGGAGGAAGGAGCCCTGTCCCCAGCATGAGCAACGTTGGTAAATGGTGATGAGTTCTGTCTATCTTAGCCTTCTCACCTGTTCTATTTGCGAGGATTTTTAAATGAAATCTAGCTAAATGTAATATCACAGTACCATTCAATGATTACATGGAACTTTCTCAATTCAAAGAAAAAAGAGGGGCTTCCCCGGTGGCGCAGTGGTTGAGAATCTGCCTGCCAATGCAGGGGACACGGGTTCGAGCCCTGGTCTGGGAAGATCCCACATGCCGCGGAGCAGCTACGCCCATGAGCCACAACTACTGAGCCTGCGCGTCTGGAGCCTGTGCTCTGCGACAAGAGAGGCCGCGATAGTGAGAGGCCCACGCACCGCGATGAAGAGTGGCCCCCGCTTGCCGCAACTAGAGAAAGCCCTTGCACAGAAACGAAGACCCAACACAGCCAAATAAAATAAAATAAAATAATTAATTTAAAAAAAAAAGAAAAAAGAGGAAAAGTTACTTCTTGATTAAACTAAAAAATTAATTTACATAAATATATATATATTTTATAACCAGAGGTCTCTGGTTTAAAAAAAGGAGGGGAACACTTTTGCTACACTATGCAACATATCTTACAAGTATTACCTTGGCTGCCCTGCAAGAGAGGCATTTTTATGCCCATTTTACAGATGAGGAAATTTGAGGTGGAGAGGTTGGTGATTTGCCCATGATCAGAGGCAATAAGTGGCACAGTCGGGATTCAAACCCAGGACTTCCTGACTCTGGAGCCCATAATCAACCCAGCACATGATGCCACCACCTCTCATTAGGTGACAAGCTAAAGCACTGGGGTAATTACAAGCAAAGCCAAATGCACCAGATTTGTGCCTAGTTCTGGAAACAGTAGGCTAGTCACTCATCTTGTGTTGCAGGAGGTCGGAACCACAGCTGAGCAGCCTCCACACAGCATTTCCCAGCGTCCAAGGATGGAGGGCTTTCCTTCCCCTTTCATCACCAGGGCAGCAGGATGGCTGCAGTTCACTGCTGCCAGTGAAAACTCACAGCCCATTTTAATCCATAATTAGATATGAAGTGAGCAAGGTCCTCTAGGAACCCAGTCATCTCTCAAATTTCATTCTACGGAAAGTAGAAAGGTTTTCTGGTCATCTAAATTTAGGTAACATTGGCTAAATCAGCTAATTAGGTTTCTTTATTGAAAAACTTCTAGAGAGCCGTTAATATGTCAATAGCAAAGTCTCTCTTCAAGGAGGGGCAGGAGGTACAGACATAGGATGCAGTGGTTCCCAGACTCATTTCTATGACGGAACACTATTTGAGAAATATTTACAGAGCCAGCACTCTGAGGAACATACTTAGAGAAATGCTGGTCTCCTGTGGGTTCACATGAGCCTTTAATCTCTTGGGATGTTGCAGCAAAACTGGCAAAGTTATCTTTCTAGAGACTGGTTCTGGTTCCTTCCATAGAGAAAGTCGGATCAAGCCACCACTTAATGAAGCAAACTGAGTCCCTACATAGGAGGTGGCAGCACAGAGGTGAGAGCCCAGGCTCTGGCACCAGGCTACCTGGATTTGAATCCCGACTCCATCACTGACCAGCTTGGGCAAGTTCCTTAACCTTGCAGAACCTTGGTTTTCCCATTACTACAAGGGAAATAACAATAGCACCAACCCCACAGGGTTCCAATGAGGGCTGAATGAGTTAACATACGTAAAGTACTTTGAATGGTGCTTGCACATAGTAAAATGTAAAAACTACTGTTTCTTATTGTTGTTATTTTCTCCCACGCTTCTCTATGAGTGAACTTCTGTGTTTCAAAGAGGCAGTTAAAATAAATGAATATGACTGGTGGCACTTACTTTAGTGTCTGAGCTTTAAAGTCAAACTTGGCTCTGGCAGGTCTCATCTAAACACAGGAAACAATGACAAGTTAAAATCACAATTTATGTATAATGAAAAGGACACACGTTTACAAGTTTCCGGAAAGCAAAGCAGAAAAATCCACCCTAACCAGTTTACTCTGGTGTCAAAATCTGGGCAGAAATCTACCTGTCTGACCTTAGCAGAGCACACTACACGGATGTTCTATCAGCTATGCCACGTGTGAGGATCTCCCTACGGAGGGGCAGATTTGGGGAAGAGATGGTTAGAAAAGTCCTAAAGCGGAAATGCTGGTCCCCAAGGCTGACACCACTATTTAAAAAACAAACAAACAAAAAACCCAGCCAGCAGTCATGAGACATTCCTTATCTACTGTCTTAGTCTTTGGGGAACATGTTCTCTTTGCCTGACTTAAATTATGACCTGTAAGTAAATGAACCCTGAATGACTTCTCACATCACCTCCAACTCCACATATTCCTCAAGGTCTGTGAAATCATCCAAAAAGCCAGATAAAGCGAGCCCTGAGCTCACGCTCTTCCTTCAAGGCTTCCATTCTTGTTAGGTAGCCCTCTCCTCCTAGACACCCCCAAGCCTGGAAGTCACCCACAGCCCCCATCTCCACTTTCTCATCGAGCCTGTCATGAAGTCACGCCAACCCTCCCTCCGTCCCTTCCACAACCCCACTCAGGTCTGACCTCTAGTTCCCACAGGCACAAAGCTTCCTTTGACTTCAGTTCTCTCCACTCTAATCTACTGTCACTCAGGAGCACAAATAACATTCCTCAAATACCTCCATCACATCTCTTCCTTGCTTTGAAGTTGGCCCAGTCTCTCAACTGTCCCTCAGATCAACTCTCAATTCCTGAGGTGGGTTAAGGCCTTTGGGTCATTTCTCCCCACTCATACCTAACTGCCTTTATCTCCTATGACACTTTTCCTGTCCCAGTCAGGCAAATCTACTTGCTGCACCTTGTCTAGACACCCCTTCTCTGTCTGGAATTTCTTCATCTCCAATTCCAACAAAGAGAGCAAAAGGTTCCCTTTTACTTACCATGTTTATTTGTACATCCTTCTTTCCCACTATTAAAAGTGGGGAATTTTTTTTTAAAAAAGATAGAGGGGAGAAATCATGAGAGCAAGCTGTTTACAGCTGCCAGTATAATGCTGCCCCAGCCATGAGCAGCTCCAACCTTTTCAACTGTTATAACTTTCTGGTATAGGGAAACAATGTGATGAAAATTAAATTACATACTTCCTCTTCAATATTAGAAGGCATGGGCAAAGCAGAGGGGAAAAATGGGAGACTCTATGTGAGGAAAAAAATGGTTTTTAGAAGCTTCATCAAGCTTAGTTTTAGATCCTGATCCCTTAGTGAAATGCCCCATATTTCCAGGTTCTTCAAGCTGGGGTCTTATAGGGATCTTCTTTAAGGCCATGAATTCTCCACAGAAATTTTTTTTAATTGTGCATTTTCATGTGATGTTTCCATCTATCTACCATACATATTAGAAGTCAACTGAATGACGACCTTATAATCAATGTCACAGATTTCAATGCCTGCCTGTGACCAAAGAGCATAATTCAACAGTTGTAAGCAAATAAGAAAAGAACAAATGTGGAGTTAATGATAAACGACAAGTTCACAAGAGAAGGCCAAATGACCAACGTTTTAAGCACAAAAATTTCAGTGATTCCAATTTTAAAAAGTGGGGGGGTGGGGGGGCTGGTTGACAGCCAGCTGTAAAGCTGTATGAACTTTAAAAAAAGTTATACCAAAATAGCATGATATTCACACTCTGAGCAACAACTGAGTTCAGGCAAAATTATATCAACCATCAATTAAATTAATAAAACCCAACCATTTGATGAATAGCCAGTGGTGCCTCTGTCGCTCAAAAGATAGAGACATGAATATTAATCAGTTCTCAATTAAATTTATAATTATTAAATAAAAATTGTATAGGTGTACAGTTTACTATTTAATTTGTAAATTGGCTTAGGTCAACCCAATCGGGTTGGTGAAAATTTTTTTTCAACAAAGGGAATCCATACATTATTCAAGACTGAGAAACACTGATTCCACTGAACTCTTAAGACATATTATATGAGTCATATTGCCTGTACAAAGCATCATCTCCTTCTTCATCTTCCTCCATCCTCCTGAGGCTGAATCTATCTTTTCCTCCTCTGGTTCCCAAGGCATTGTGTTACTTACTACAACAGAGGTAACTGTTCTGAGGGTGCCTCTTCCACTAGACTGCCAGTTTCCCAAAGGCACAGTCTGAGTCTTGTTTCTATCCCCTCACAGGGTCCTGGGCAAATTAGTGGTCATCCAAATTCTACTGAATGGTACAGAAGTACATCTACATAGCCTGGTGCACGTGGGACTCATTGGTCTTTATTGTCCCATGTCTGTCAGTCGACATCTAGGGCAGTGATTCTCAAAATGTGGTCTCTGGACTGCTCAGAGATGCAAATTCTCAGGCTCCGCCCCAGAATCAGAAACTTGGTGGATGGGGCCCAGCAACCTGTATTTTAACAAGCATCTAGGGGATTGTGACACACTTAAGTTTGAGAACCTCTGCTCTAGAAGGGAGGCAAGGCAGGTTAGGCAGAGTTTGCCTGCCTCTGTCCATGGTTGTTGTGCCCTGGTTGCATTTCATTTGCATGTATTATCTACATGTGGGGTAGGCAGCCCTAGGGTGCCTTTGCATGTTCCCATCTTCTCCACCACTCACAACCAGGTAGGCCTGGGAATGAGGATAACCCATCACTAGAGCCTGCAGAACAGGGTGGTATTGAGGAGCTGGAACGCTGAGGGCTGGCAGTTGTCCTTCACTTGCATCTGAGTAACTCCTGCTAATTTCTGCCTCCTCCTTATTACATTTTATTTTTCTCTATCACCTTAGAGTCTCTTTCCCCTCCCCAGCTTTTCATCTTCTAGTCTGGTTCCCCCTTTTCTCTCTTTGTTACAGTCACCTTCTATTTCTTTAAAAAAGAAAACAAAACCCAAACCATTTGATGAACAGCCAGTGGTGCCTCTGTCACTCAAAAGATAGAGACATGAATATTTAATTGGCTATTACACTGAATGATTATACAACTGTATATACTTTGGTGTCACTGCCCCATTTCCCCAATCCTCCCCAAGCCCCAGACACACAGGCTTCCCTGAAAGGAGCTAATCTTCAGCAGGGCTACTTAAGGATCACGTGGCAAAACAAACGCTGATGCAAGATGCAGCATTTGGCCAGCACAAGAATTTCAATATGTTGACCTTCACATGGGAGGCCAAGGCCTGGATAAAATCACTTCAAAGGCTTGTACTTCTTTGTTCCTTGTATAATATTAAGTTTCATGATTTCAGCTGAGAAATGTCAAAATTAAGGCAACAAAGGAAATCTCTCTCAGAGAGCTCTTACCCTCCATGGCTTACCCTCACTGCAAAACGGTTTGGCTTTCAAAATTCCTCAGTGAGGCTTCAGCTCTACTGAACACTTCAGTCAATTAAATCATCGTAGGATACCAAGTGGCAGTACTGCATGTAATACAAGTTTCACTAAACCATCTCTTCAAAGAAGAACCTCGTAATTGTCCACACCATAGCTACTAATGCATATGAACTAAGGTATAGGTTTCTAAGCAAAGTGCACAGGCAACACAGTCTCATGATAAAATGCAGATGGAGAAGACCAGACTCATGAAGGCAGCCGATGCTCTAAGGCATGCATTCAGGATGTGCGCCAGCAGATCCCGGTCCCGCAGCCAGGCATGCTTGGACATACAGAGCACAGGACATAATGGGAATCATGTCCACCGACCAGCCAGAGAAGAGCCAAAGCAAGCCTAAGGGAAGCCAGGATGACAGATGCTGTTTGGAGAGGTAATCTGGCCTACAGAGGGCAATGCCGAGGGAAGGCAAATATTGCTTTGGGTCAAGCAGCAGATCGAGGTGACCAAAACAGACCTCTGACCCAGATTTCCTTTTTGCTGTATCGTCTATATTGAGGAGGTCCCCAAAGCGCTCATTAGTGATAAACTGATGGTGCGTCGGAATGACGCCCGTGTGGCGTCGAGCTGCAATATCGGCTTCTTCTTGCTCACGCTTAAGTCGTCTCTGGTCCGCTAAAAGTTTCTGCCATGAAATTGCATAAAATGGGCTGTGAATCATCTGGTCCAGGGTATTGGAAAACTGCCAACAAAAACAACTAAGGAAAAAGGTGCTGGGTCAATAGGGAGGAAACAGATGTTGGAGGGGCTTTATGGCCGCAACTGCAAGGTTCCCGCTGTAACCACCCATGTGCGCTCTGTGTAGGGAGGAGACAGCGCTGCAGGGAGAAACCGGGGAACACTGGGATGTGGGGAATGCTGGGTCCCATACGGTTACGCTGTCTGCAGACTATCTCCCGCTCAGCCAAAAGCCTCCTGCCTCCTGATACAAGGCGGCCAAGGCCAGGGCATCCTGGGGGTCCGTCCGGAGCATTCACGCGCATGGAGCATGGTGGGAGGCTGCAAGTGCTATCCTTCCCTCGCTCAGGCAGTGATGAGTTCCCATAGTGGGACCAGGGCTGGCTGATTCCTCCTGCTCAAATCAGGCTATTAAAACTGCTGTGGGCTTTTACTGTGTGGTTCTATGGCAAGCAGGTCATCTTTGTGCTTCCTATTCCTGCTACTTTATGCTCAAGAGAGTAGAGATACCCATTTCAGAAAACGTGGCACCCCTTCTCCTAGGCTAGCCAACCCTTCCTCCGAGTACAATTGTTAGGAGGCCTCAGCACACGCACCAAAAGCTATTTATGTGACTGACAGAAGGCATCACTTACCTTGTACTTCCTACTTAACTACTTCTCCCTTAGGTGAAATGAAACGGAGTTTAAGGGAATGAAGTAGACTATAAATATAGGAGATAAACTAAGAATAATGGTACCTGGGTTTAGAAGAAATATTCTCTCCTAAATTAAGGAAATAGTCATCTATTTCTATTTTTAAAGGCCTTTTAAAATAATTAAACAACACTCCATTTAACTAAATGTCCTCACTGCCTACCGAAAGGACCCTATGGAAGAGAATTTTAATGTGTTTTCTTACTCCATACCAATCATACCTTCCTGGGATTAATATTCTTCGCAGGAAAGCATTGATTAGAACTGATCATTCTGAACATTCTCAATAAAGCATTAGTCTTCTCCCAGCAGGTAATTAAATGCCTTAAGTGACACCTAGCCCCAAAGGATGGTGGGCCCATTTTTCTATTCTTCTCCAGGGTCTACCAGTAATAAAGCAATAACTCGTCAAATGGCTGTGGGATTTCCAGAGCTCAGGTAAGTTGTGGTAAAGATTAAATGAGAAAAGACGTGAGAAAGTGCTTTGTGAAGCACGGCAGAGCCCTGGTTTCCAGCTCTGCCTCTGGTACAAGGTAACTGGCTATGTGGCCCGAGGCAAGCCACTGCCCTGTGGCAGTCCTTTCCTGGATAAAACAAGGGAATTGCCCAGATGACCACTAATGTCCCTTCCAGGACTGACAGGCTCTTGTTTTCTGAAATGCCATTATCATCAATGTTAATAATAAGCCACTTGCATGGAAAAATGCCAGGACTGGCATTCCCTGAGCTGGGACATGTGAGTTGTTTCTGTAGCAATGGGAATGGACAGATGCAAACGGAGCAGAGCTCCCTACCCAGTGTGTGAATCCGACCTCAGCAAATCCATCATTCCCATAGTTGAAACACATAAGTCAAAAAACAGGGATAAAGACCCAAGGACCTGTGAGCCAGCGTTATTCAGGAAACAAGCTGCTCACCCTCTGAACTGCTAAACCAGCAAAGTAAAATCTGCTTCCCATGTGGTAGACAAGAATTCTATCACAAAACCTTCCATGTTGGATGCTAGGGTTTATACTCCTGAAATGGAATGTCACCTTCCCTCATCACAGCAGGCCAGGCTTCGATAGGTAGAATCTTGTATCTCAGTGACAGTGACAAAAAGGAGTCTGCTCTGTGGCCAGATGGACATCCATTGTGAGTTTTTCACCTTGTTATCACAAAGAATTCTGTCCATCAAATGCTTCCTCCTGTTTCTTTTCACAGACAGGCGCAAATGTCTTACTGAGCACTGTCTGTATTGTGCCCGGAGAAGGGCAGAGCTGTGGTTTTATTCGTCCTTTGTCTCTCTAGCTGGCAGCAATGACTGTTACCCTCCAGCTCTCTTCAATGTCAGCCTTACCCTAAATCCTTAAGGAAAATCCCCCTAAGCTCTGAAACCACCTCAACAAAACAGCACAACACAGAAAAAGGGCTTCAGACTTTACAGGGAAAAGGACAGAGTTGTATACACATGAACACCTTCCCTTGCTGCCACCAGGTTCAAAGCAATTCTTCCATCTCTTCATTGCAAGAAAACACTCATCAGAGCTTGTTTAAGCTATAGGACCCTTTCTTCTGGGAATGCAAAGTCTAGAGAACACGCCTCGTAATAACACTTCATCACAACAGCAGCTTGTGATTTTACCCATTTAGCTGATGTGCAGAACTACCTCTTCCTAAATCCCGAGAGAACGCGTTCCTTTCCCGGCCCCGTCAGTCAGATCACTGCAATACAGACATTTCAGTAGCTGCAGGACAAGGTCTATATCCTGAAGTTCTGGGGGAGAGGGGTTATCAAAGTGTATTGGGGTATCTCTCTTCTTCTGAGTTAAAGGTAACTTCTTCAAACTGTTTTTATAAAATGTATCATGGGCATTATTCTTTTTCAGTTTCCTCTTTCTCCTACTGCACATTTCTCAATATGAACTGTGCTTTGTGCCAATAGAGGATGGATTTCCCTGGAGAGTAATAAGGCGGGGGTTAGGGGGAAGGACTCTAGGTTCCCCTTAAGAGGCACTGAATGCAGTGGTGGGCAACCTCTTTCTGAACCTCCCAGGCAGATTTGGCATTTGGAACCTTGGGGAAAATCAGTCCTACTCTTCAGAAAAGTGGACTAAAAGAGGAGTGATTGAGCTCATATCATATAAAAAGTCACCTGTGAAAATCCCAATGTTTGCTTCTAACTGCTAGGCCATGTCACCTCCCTGAATGTCTACTTCCTTCATATTTTTATCTGCACAAGAGCTAAGAGATTTCAAAGGGGGCGATTACCTCTTTATCATCATGACGTCTCCGAATAAATTCTTCTGTGGATTCCAAGTAATCAGCTGGTATAAAATGCCTTGGTGATTCTGAATCTTCAAAACAATAAAGTAAAGTTAAAACAGGCAAAGATTTAGTGGGAAACCAGATTGGGAAAAGATTTCACCTTTCATCCATGACAAATATCAAGTTTGTACCGTCGTTGTTTGGTGGTCAGTATTCAAATTCTGAAGGAAAAAAACCCAAATGCCCTCCCTCCCGATTTTTGGATTTACTTGTGAACTAGTTTCATACAAAGAAAACTAATCAGAGGCAAAAGGTGAGCAAAGACAGGACCGTCTTTGAAAAGTGTCCCTATTAAGAGGCGTGCAGGATCTTACAGGGACACACACTGTAGACTCACACACACATACACAGGGCCACCGAGAGAGGCTGCCTCTCAAAAAACCTCAGGGTGAATTGGGATTGGTGTGAACTGCAAGGGGTTCAGGAGTTCAAATGAACAAATTTCTCAGATGAGCTAAACGGCCAATTTTTCTTTCGAAACAGAGTTTGGTGGTTAGTCTAAATGACATGGGGGATCTGTTTTTTAAAGAAGTGCAGCCACTATGAGCCATGATTAATTGCCAAGCAAAACAAACAGAAAACAAAGGACGGACCAGAAAATGAGCACCAAGGGCACACGGGAGGAGGGAACAAAGCAAGCGGAGTGGAGAGGTGGGAGAGGAGACTGGGCAAAGACACAGAAGGCCACCTCCGAGGGACGCTCCCAGTTCACTTTGGGGGTTGTTGTTCCTATCCAGGCTGTGGTCTGAGCACGGCAGAGAGTTCCCATTTCTAAAGGCCGTCAGGCAGACCTCCGGGGCCGCGGGTCTCTCCTGAGGGGGCTCTGAGATCCGGCTCAGCCTGGCCATGGTGTGCCGGGAAGACAGGCGTCTGGGAACCAAGGGCCTCCCCCCGGAGGGGGGCTCGTCCTGATGGGGCTGACTGGGGGGGTCTGGCTTCTGGCCCGAGAAGTCCCCGGGACAAAGCTGTCTGGGGGGATGCTGGAAGGGCTTTTTCAACCGAAAAGGGAGGGGGCTCATTAGGTAGATGTTCCTGAGGAGCGTGCCCTTGTCCCCCCTGGGATCCGGGCGCCAGTCGGGCCGCCGGGAGGTCTGCTGCTGCTCGTGCCTACGGATGGTGGTGAAGCGGGTGTAGGAGGCCGGGCAGGTGCCCTTGCACTTGTTGAGGCGGTGTTTGGGGAAGTCTCCGTGAATGCTGCCGCTGCTGCCCTCTCGGCTGTCGCTGGAGACGTTTGAGCAGCGGTCCAGCTCGTCCGAGCAGGCGGAGAGCGGCTCGGAAGGCACGAGGCCCCTGAAGCCCAAGGTGGGGTCCGCCATCCGGCTACATGCCGGGGAGGCATAGATGCCCCCAGCGTTCAGCCCGCCCACCTCCCTGGGCCGGAGCTTGGTTGACTCCAGGAGGGACTCGGCCGAGCGGGCAGAGGTTAGGCCGCTCCGGGCCAGCATGGGCGTGGGGGACTTGCTCAGTCTGCCGGACAGGTCCAGCGACGGCATGGACCGGGACCGCTGAATCAGCTGCTCGAAAGCTGTGATGCGGGAGGAGACGGTGTGCTTGGGGATGTGCTCCGAGCCTTCCTGGCTGGGGCCCAGCTCGCCCCTGGCCAATGCCAGGCCGCTCCTCTCGAAGTGGGAGGCAAGATCCCGCACACTGGAGGAGGAGACGGACCCCAGGAAGAGGCCGGCCCGGTTGATCTGGTGCATATCTCGGTAGAGCATGGTGAACTGCGGGCCAGCCTTCCTCAAGAGTGGGCAGGGCCTCCTGGCGCTGGTGCTGTACTCCTGCAGGCTCATGGTGCTGCTCGACCTGCCGTCGTAGTCCCGCCGGGAGCGCACGAGCAGGTTCTCCGCGCTGCCCCCCACTTGCAGGGGGAGGCCTCTTTTGGAATCATTCAGAGGAACCGAGACAAAAAGGTTCTCACAGCTCTGAGCCTTTTCGGATGGCAACAGGACGCTCTTCTGATCCTGCAAAAGAGCGCTGGGAGCAGAGAGTCTGGGTTTGAACTTGGAGGGGAGGATTTCCGAAATGCAGGCTTTCGCAGCGGACAGGGGTTTCTTGTGCTTACACCCGGGGCCTAACACACTGCTAGTGTGAACCGCTCGGCTATGAACTGAAGATGAAGAAATCATGTGAGCATTCCCACCTTTATGATCCACTGGAAAGCATGCAGAATAAAATAAACAGACCCATTAGGTTAAAGCTGAAAGCTGCTACAAAAAAAAAAAAAAAAAAAAAAGGAGAGGTAACATGCTCATTTGTCATAAGGGGTTTTTTGTTTTTTGTTTTAATTTCCAGTCGATGTCCGGAAGCAAAATAATCTGTGCTGCAAAGCAGGTGCAAAGATGCAAAGAAAAATGGCCACCCTGCTAGAGTTAGGAAAAGCTCAGCTAATTTCTAAGAAAAGGGAATCAGAACAAAAAAGAGAGAGATGCTTCAGGGAGAGCAAGGTTGAGGTTCAAAGGAAGGGAAACTATTCATACCAGAAAGAAAAATGGCCGGTGAGAAACTAGGGGAGGGGACTAGGAGGGCTCAGTGGCCTGGAAATGGATCTGAACAAGTCAAAACTTATCCCAGTAGCTGGAGGTTCACCCTCGCTGCCATCACCCCAGGAACGGGTGTGGATGGGCGAGAGATATCCTGATAGCCGTGTGGATGGGCGAGAGGCCTGCAGGCTTCGCCCAGTTACCTTTAGTTGAGGCCGAGCTGGATGGCCTCTTGAGCCCACTCAGGCCCTGGAGAGGGATATCTCCTCCTTCCAAGACGCTTTTATAAATCTGCCTCTCATTCTCCAAGCTGGTAAGATCCCCAGGAGCCCCATCTGATTCCCTCTTCACCGCGTGGAAGTTGGAAGAATATACACTGAGAACAATGAAATTTTAAAAGAGAGAAGAAAAAAAAAGAGAGAGTAGGATTTAGTACTTTTAACAGTTTTCTAAAAAAGCACATTACCAGCTGAGGACAAGGAAACGCACCTCCTGGCATCCCAGCCAAGCACCGTCCCTTCTAAAGGGCATTCTTATTTAGACATAGCGCTCTACAGACAAGGCAGGCCCACAGGTGCCCCGGAATGCTCCAGAATCGTGTCTAAACAGCAAGGTGCTCTATTTGAGATGACTGCCTTGTGTTTTAAAAGAATAACTCTGAGAAACACTGCCTGGGGATGGAGGGCAGGAGGGGGGGGGGCAGACAGGAGGTGGCTCTGGGGGCCCAGTGGTTGCACACAAGATGGGACCGTCAAGGACATGAGTGGAGCTTCTGACATGCTGCCAGCCAGAGTTGGCCATTTCAAGTCCACCAGCTGGATTATTTTTCTGGGTTGTTCCTCACAAGTGCTTTGACCAATGGAGCATTAAAATCAACAATGAAAGGAGGTGGCCCAGCTGCCTTGGGTCTCCAGGAAAATCAGCCCCCAGGTACAACCGGAAGCTGGGATTCTATGTAGTCTTATCCCATTCACTGCTTTCAAAATTTGTATTCAGCACCTTAAGACATGTATTATGAGTATAAACGATTGCTTGTTTATATCCTTCATTTATTTTTATCTTGTTGAAAGTCTAGGTATTTTTGCAAGTTACCACAAATCCTTTTTGGAATGAGGTGGGGCACAGAAAATATTAAGAGCGCTTACTCACTGAACCCTCCCCCTCCCCTAATTCCAGTTTTCTATGCCCTCCCCCACCAACACACTGACATGTGGGCACGCGCACACGCGCGTGCACACACACTCACTCAGATCAGTGATGACCCCTTTTCCACAAAAGCACTCAGGCTCCTGCTAGGCTGCTTTTCAGTTCTACCAAATTCCATTTACCAGTATCAATATGGAATTTTTCCAGCTCTAAAGATGTAAACAGCTTGATGAAATTACTTCATCCCAATATTTATTATGAACATTATCAAGCGGAAAGAAAAGTTTAAGGAATTACAATAGTGAACACCCATATACCACTCCCAACCTAGATTCTACAAGGAACGCTGGGCTGCATTTGCTTCCTCATACATCTGTCCATCTCTTTCCTTCTATCCATGCATCACCATACAATCATTTTTATACTTCCCGCAGACTCTGGGTCCCCAGAGTTACACACAATGACGGCAACAGCAGCCATACACCCTGCTTGGTGAGATGGCCTATGTGCGGGGCAATGTGCTAAGTGCCCGATGATCATTCTCTCTTTAATTCCCACGAACGGTCCTACTTTCCCCATTTTCAGATGAGGACGAGGCACCGGGAGAGTCAGGCACTCATCAAAGCTGGCACAGTCAGTGGACGGGCGGCGCTGGAACTTGAACCTTGTCGTCGGGCACCACCGACGGTACTCTCGGCCGCTCTAACATTTCCCTACCACCTAGGAGGCAGCACCTTCCAAGAGCCCAGGCTCGCACATCACGGGGAAACAGGGCTTAAGAATGCTGGAGCTCCATGTGCGTCATCACTGCTGAGTGCCACCTGCCACGAATGCACCCCTGGGACAAGCGTATCCAGAGCCAGGAGTCAGAAGTGGAAAAGAGGTGGAAATTCTGTGGTAGGACAGGCAATGTCTCCACCTCAAAGTAGGCAAGTTCTCCGGAGCAATTCCATTGCTTCCAGCACTGGTAACACCCCCTCCCAGTCACCACCACTTCCTGGGCCCTTGCCATGTGCCCGCCACTGCTTTAAGGGCTTCATGTGCTCTATTCAGGGGACTGCCAGGCTATCAGGGCTCTCCCAGGCCCCTCCTCATTATCTCTGGCCTAGGTCAGGGGGTCAAATCTCTTGCCCTTTCCTCGGCCAAGACAGGAGAACATTATTGGGAATCTAAGGGGAAAGAAAAACAACCCTCAAAGCTGAGAACAAAAAGCATGTGAATGATGGGAATTCCCTGGTGGCCCAGTGGTTAGGATTCCATGCTTTCACTGCCAAGGACACGGGTTCAATCCCTGCTCAGGGAAGATCCTGTGAGCCCAGCGGCATGGCCAAAAAAAAAAAAAAAAAGGCACGTGAATGAAGTGAGTCTACACGCAGCCCTCCAGGGTTTCTGTCTCAGAGAGAGGGCTCTGGAAAGGTCAGGATGGGGAAACACTCTTTATTTGCAGGTGCCCACTAGACTAAATCGGCCATGAGTATGCTCAATAAATATCTGTGGAATGAATAAAAGGTCACATTTTCAGAAAGTAAAAATTGGCACATATGATCTGATTAAGGATATGCTTTGATTTGTGAAATTGTGTATTTAGAAATTCTTTTACAAGTATAAGGATTATATCACATTCACTGAGGGCTCTTAGCTCCTGAAATCAGTGACCATGGAGTCATCAGAGGGGTGGAAAGAGAAAAACTACAGGGAATTAGGACGGCCTGAGCTCAGGCTGGCTGTCCTTACTGGTGCCCGCCTGGTCCCTGCTGGGAGGTGCCCACTCTCTCCCGCAGGCTCTGGGACAATGGCTGCACCCATGCTGCTTCTGGCTCTCCTGCTTCTGCCTGCAGGTGGCGTTCACCGACGCCACCCAGGTTCTGATTAATAAAAACCGTCACCTCTTGCTAGAGAGCTGGAGGACCCCTAAAGGTGACTTGCAAGGTTGTGGCACTATCTGCCAATTTAAATAAAGGTAAGCTCTTCTAAACTGGCTTTAAGTTTGAATTTCACAATGAAAAACAAATCTGCCCCTTTTCTAAATTTCCCCTTCACCGTCCACCCTCTTCTTTTTGGTTGCATTTTCTGATTTTGTCCTTCAGTTTAACCACATGTTTCTCCTTTTTTGTACAACCTCAACTAAGATCCATGCATATATGTCCTTGAGGCTCACCGACCAACAGCCTTTTTGGGAGGGGACAGTCTCTAAAGCCCTGCTCACCTTGGTTTGGGGTTACCAGATCCCCCTCGGCACTGGGGGAGTGCCTGACGGCAGTTTCTATTCTGCTGTCCTTCCCCTTGAATTGCCTCAGCCTCAGTCAGAACCTCCCACCCAATCCTCCCTAGTTCCTCCTCACTTTGTTTGGTGCTGACTCTCAGACGTGACCAGCTGCCTGACCCCATACCGCCTCTACCGCACCAGCTGTCAGAACCTCCCTCCCTCCCACCACTACCCCACCTCTGGCTTTACTCCACCCGTTATCACCATTTTTTCCTGCTTCCCCACCAGAACAACAAACCAGCACTCAGGAAACCTCTCAGAATGGATTTGCTTTAGCCAATTGTTTTCTTTCTGATACCAAAGCCAACATGCTTTTTCCACATGTGTAACACTTTGCAACTTAGGGGCTCCTTGTTTCAAAACAGTATCTAAAAGCTCTTGACCAATGTTTTTAAATATATCATCTCCATCAGACCTCCTAATGTTGGAAAGACGTACCATTTGTCCCACTGTCCCCAGAACTGAGGACCAGAGGGGTGAAGGCATTTGCAGAAGGTCACAGAGTTCCTGGGTCTTTGCTGTGTTCAAACAGATCAGAGAAGATGGGAAAACGAGCCAGGCTGATGGAGAAAGGCCCGATCAGGACTAGCAGCCCCCGATTGCTTCACAAAACAAGTCAAATTCAGCAGCTCAGCCCTCCGTAGCCTGAGCTGAGCTGTTGTCGGTTCGGAAAGAGCAAGCCGGGTGGGGAGAGGGGGGACAGTGCGGAGAACTCACCCTCTGGCTGAGATGCAGAGCTGGCTGCTGAGTTTCAAGGGGGATTCAATAAACACACACTCACTGAAAGGGTAAAGTGAGAGAAGAGAGCAATCATCTTAGGCCCAACTGTTTCAATCATGCTACCAGGAGGGCTCTGGAGGAGACAGGCAGGGTCCTGGCAGGCTGTGATTCCAGCCCGGCTCCAACGAGGAATGTGATTGCTGAGGCAAACCCACTCTGTTTAAAAACTTGGAAACAATCTGGTTCTCTCAGCCTCAATTTCTTTCATCTGCAAAACTAAAAGGTGCAAAGAGATTGTCCATGAAATCCACGCTCAAATCCGTAATCTATGTAGACCTTTCTTTTGAGTTCCAGACACAGACATTTAACTGCCTTCTAGACACCCTCACCGACATGGTCCTCAGGCATCTTAAACCCAACCTGTCCCAAACCAACCCCAGCTCTGTTCCTCTGTCTTCCTTCACCCGAGCCAGAAATCCAGGGGCATCAACCCCCTCCTCCCTCCCCTTGCTCCCCAGACCTAAGCAGTCACCAGGTCCTGCTTACTCCCTGCCCTTGACAGAGCTCACATTAATCCTGCTCTCTCCCTCCCAGGACTGCTCATGACCACTTGTCTATACCTCTGCTGGAAGCACATCACCACTCCCCGAGCCTGCAGCCCTGACTCCCTCCAATCATATCTGCAAATCACTGCCAATGATATTTCTAGAGAAGATCTCAATTTGTCATTCCACTGCTGATTTTATTCATGCCACAAATATTTACTCAGCACCTACTAAGTGTCAATCACTCTCCTAGGTGGAGATTCAACAGAGGACAAAACAAAAAATTCCAGCCTCATGAATTCACTGTTGAAAACCATTTGGTGTTTTCAGGAAAAAAAAAAAAATAAAGAAAGTAACTGTTTCTAGACTTTGGGGAAGGGAGTCTAGACAATCTTAAAGCCTTTTGTACTGCATGAAAAAATTTTTTTGTATTTATAATGTAATGCTACTGTCATTCACTTTTTATTTGCCGCTGCTCTATAAAACCTTTCTTTCATTCTCCCCAAAACAGAGATGCTTACTCCTTCTTGGGTCCCATCATTGAATTTACCACACTGCATTCTGATTGTCATGTACAAGTGTGTAATTTCCCAATGACACTCTGAGCCCCTTGAGGCCAGGCAGTTTATCTTATGAATCATTGTATGCCTGGTGTCTAGCACTGTTGTTCACCAAATACATATTAGCGGAAAAAAATGATTCTATGAAATTACATGCCTACAAGCACACAGATTTCTGACATTTTTAAGGACCAGGGGAGTCTCTAATCTTTCATGTAGCTCTTCAGGTAATGATTTGTGTTTTGATCTTACATTAGATTAAGGGAAATAATGTTTTCTCTAGTGGACCATCACCATTTAGGAAAGAGCAGCTTGTTGTTGAGTGCCACCTGCTGGCCAAATAAAGTAAAGCTCTTTGGTTAGGCAAAAAAATGTATTCGTGCCAATCAATGCCGAAATGATAAGTCATGATGAAAATACACCGCTGACTTATAGATCTGATAACTCCAGGGAATTAAATTCAAAATGGGACATACACTATGATTACAAGTATGAAAGATATATTTTTTGAGAGGAAGGACTGATGTTGTATTAGGATATTGGGGCTATGGGTGAATTTCTTCCTTTCTCTTCCCAGGTTCTTCTAATATTGTGATATGGAATCATGCTAATAAAATGCTAAACTGCAGTCTGCTCAAGATGTGAAAGTAGATTTAACACAACACCATCACTTCTCCAGTGACCACAGAGTTTTTGATCCTGGGCTATCGGTGACTCCTCTTTCTTCAGCCCTTGGGTTAAGTCAAGCCTTGCCAACGTTTCTTTCACATGTTTTGTGTCCATTCAGTGAAAGGGGCCAGATTCAGTTCACAAGCAGCCTGCCTCAGTGCTAAGCAAATTGGATTCTAGTTAATTAAGATTCACAGATGCATTTATTTATTCAACAAACACTTATTGTGCATTTTCATACGTATCAGGCACTGATACACTTATGTTGATTCCTCACCAATTCCAAATACTGAAAAACCTAACTCATTTGAACAAACTGGGAGAAAACCAAGCCTGAATTACTGAAAAATCCCCACATGGAAGAACGGCAGGAGGGAAAAGCTCATCTATTCCTGTCAAGTGTTTCATGAGAGCTGGGCTATGGCTGAAAAACAGAGGTCTCTGGACCTATTTCTGTGATACAAATACAGTGCTTGGTAAATTAACACATCAAATATCTATGTACACCAGTACTCAGAGTGTCTGAAAGCAATCTGCTCTTTTAAAAAGTCTGCATGAGTCCCCCTCAATCCTGCTAACACACTATTACACAAATGGTTAAGCTGTTTTTTAAATCACTCAAAACAGTAAACCCTAGCATGCCTTTGGTTCATTACCCAATTTTGAATCAGCATTGGTGCAGGTGAGAGTTTACTGCTGCCACCAGCAGATCTTGGCGGTCTCCTGGCCTAGAACGTCATTGCTCCTACTCTGGTGGTAGTTCTGCCACACACAGCTGTGGAACCTGGGCACACACTACCTTTCTGTGCTTGTTTCCTCACCTATAAAATGGGGATTAAAAAGTAATGCCTGATCCTGAAATGTTGAGGACTAAATGAGGTAAAGTATATACAATGCTAAGCACAGGGCCTGGCACATAGTAAATGCTCAATAAGTCGTTAAAATTATCATTTCATTCAAGACCTGCACTCTTAACTCTGATATCCTGTGGGAGCTGCCTCCTGAATACTTTTAACCTCTACAATCTATTTCATTCAGTTGCCACATTGCCTTTTTATTTACTAACATTTATTTATTTATTTTTTTGCGTGTTTTGCCCCTGAAACTATTAGGGGACTGCATCTTATGCTCCAATTAGAATACCCAGCATAGGGACTTCCCTGGTGGCACAGTGGTTAAGAATCTGCCTGCCAGGACTTCCCTGGTGGCGTAGTGGTTAAGAATCCACCCGCCAATGCAGGGGACACAGGTTCAAGTCCTAGAGTCCAGGAAGATCCCACATGCCGCAGAGCAACTAAGCCCGTGCACCACAACTACTGGGCCTGCGTTCTAGAGCCCATGAGCCACAACTACTGAGCCCTCATGCCACAACTACTGAAGCCCACGTGCCTAGAGCTTGTGCTCTGCAATGAGAAGCTACCACAAGGAGAAGCCCACACACCGCAACAAAGAGTAGCCCCCGCTCGCCACAGCTAGAGAAAGCCCGCACACAGCAACGAAGACCCAACACAGCCAAAAATAAATAAATAAATTTATATTAAAAAAAAAAAAAAAGGATACCCAGCATAGTGCCTTAGATCTGGTAGAAATTCACTCAGCCAGCCACCTGAAGCAATTTTTCACCAAAGTGCCCTAATCCCAGCTCATTGACTTTCAAATGAAACTACTCTTGCAAAAGGCCTTCTTTGGCAAGATATGATAGGTTGGATATGCCCAAGTGACCATAATATTTGCCCCCATAAACTCAGCATTCAGACCAAGTCAGGCGTCTATTTGAAGAGGTGAACTTTGCTCATTGTGGACTTACCCAACCCAAATGGAACAGGTAATAGTGTGCCTTTCCTCCTTGTCATATTTCAAAGAATGAGATACAGATGATGATATAATGGTGATGAGATGAGAAGCTGCTCCTACCAGAACAGCTCCCAAATCTATAGGGTGCACCAGGCAGTGTGGAGATGCAGTCCTTGCCCTCATGGAGTTCATAGTTTATTATAGTTATAAAAATACAAGAGCATAAGTCAGGTATACAGCAACAGCAGTAAGTGCCATAAGAGGTACTAATATGAGACTGGGTATAGGAAGGATCCGTTAGGGCCCATTTATACAAGCTAAAGTGCTGGCTATTCACCATGTTTGTAAAGGTAGGGAGCAGCACTGAAACATTTTCGGCTGGGATAACAGCTGCATAGTAAAGTACAAAGACAAGTAATCTAGGAGAGGACCTGGGATGGTTTGGGGACGGGAAAGGAGTCTGGTGGTTACCCCATGAAGAAGTGCGTGGGGAGTGCATTCATCACTCAGGCAGAATTCTAAGAATTGGTATGGGGGAATAAACCAAGATCTCTGAGAATCAGACAAGTTAGCCCCTTCTTGGCTCCATCTTTCCTTGTGATACGTCCAGCCCGAGGACCTCACCCCACCCCCGCCTTTATACCAGATGTGGCCTTAGTCACACACTCCGTTCCCCCAAAGATCAGCACACATTCTAAAGGTAAAGATGCCAACACAGGGAAAAGCTTATCAAAGGTAATATGAATCAACACAAAATTAATTTGGAAAAAGAGGAGAAAAAAAATAATTTGAAGACGATAATTGCTACTTATCACCAAACTGTACATCATTCAAATCCACTAGACTGATAACAAAATACAACACAAGCCTCTTCCCGTTTCTGATATTTAATACATCAAGCCATGTAAACAGTGATAACTTACTATCCAGGAGGCTCTGAAGAAATTTCCGGAGTGGGGCTGACTGCTGAGCTCTGTAAATGTCAAAAAAAAAAAAAAAAAAAAAAAAAGAATGTAGATGACTTACTTCGACTCAGATATTTTAAGCCAAGGGGAAAACGAGAGAAGTCCCTTTCCTTTCCTAGTTTAGATGAAGCCCTCTGGGAGATGGGGAGCTCGGCTGGAAAAGTCTCAGTGCTGGTGGAAGGCGGTGCTCTTTCTCTAGAAGGAGGACTTCTGGGCTTTTGCCTCCCAGTGGCTGCAACCAGGGCTCTCTGGGTGGGTCGGGAGACGCCCCACTCCTTACATTTATCTCCAGTCGCAGGCCCACTGGAAAGATGGCCCACCGCTTGGCAACAGGCACTAGTGACATGGACAGCACCCTCCAGCAGCTTATCCCCCCACCCTCGGAGCCCCTGCCAAGCCCACCAGACTCCTTCATGCACCCACATGCCTCAACCAGAGTGTCACCCAACACTTCAGGTACAGAACATACAAAAATGCATTTTACGGTGCTTTGTGTCCACCTAGGGGGGTGGGATAGGGAGGGTGGGAGGGAGACGCAAGAGGGACGGGATATGGGGATATGTGTATACATACAGCTGATTCACTCTGTGATACAGCAGAAACTAACACACCATCGTAAAGTAATTATACTCCAATAAAGATTTTTTTAAAAAATGCATTTTAAAAGACTGTACTTTTAGATCATTTATTTACCCCTGCAGATTGAGAAGTGTGGAAATTGGGAGAAATGCAGTTTCACAAAACCTATTAATGACCATTTCAGCGTGACGGGAGGGAACATGTTATCAAATTACAGGCCCCTATGCACAAGGAAGAAAACCAAGAGTCTATGCAGAGAAAAAGCAGCATAATTACAGAGTTTAGGGTTTCTATTGTCTTGGAGAAAGAAAGGCAAAGGGTTCAATATATTTGTTTTTAAAAATAATGTGTTAGTTGAATACATCAACATAAAAGTTAACGTTTAAAGATACTCCTGGGAATTCCCTGGCCGTCTGGTGGTTAAGACTCTGCGCTTCCACTGCCGGGGGCACGGGTTCGATCCCTGGTCGGGGAACTAAGATTCCGCAAACCACACAGCGCGACCAAAACCAAAAGCTCCTACCTCTACTAATGACCACTTCAAGGAAAACAAGCTCTGTGGAGGAGAAGAGGTACTTGGGGAAAGGAGAGAAGGAAAAACACCAGGAGAAGGAAAAGGAAGAGATTGGGAAAGAGGGAGGATGACGGGAGAGGAGGCAGCCTTCGTCAGGGGCTCACCCCCAGCCCTCCTCTGCCCTCCACCCCCACTGCTCCTGAGAAGGCACTGCTCTCACCTCCACACCCATCCTTCCAGTCCCTTTGCCCGCACTGGTCTCCCAGCCTTGGCACCTGCCCCGTTGTGGGTCTCCATCTTGGAAGAACTTTTGCACAACCCTGCTGAGTCCTCTGGAAACATCCCCCTTCCTTCCTTCCACAATCACATGTTGCCAATCAGTGCTGTATCCCTGGAGGCTCCCCTGATTCTTCACCACATACTCTACCTCCCATCAACTACTTACCCAGCAACCTCGGAAGTTTTTAGAAGCCTCTTGGTTACCAAGTGCACTGACCTTCCCTCAGAGTCTATTTTTGGGGGACCCCTCAGGCAACTCTCATACTTGCTCCATCTCTCACGTTTCCTCCTCACTCTGGTTTTCTCTGACCTGCCCCTCTCCTCCTGTTCTGTGTCATCCAACATCCTGATGGGTAGTTGCCTGTCTCCCATCCTTTCTCTCTGCATGACTCTCTCTTCTATCTGTAATCTACTCCCAGGTTGGGTGTCTCCACCTGCTCCCAGGGCTTCAACCATCACTTCTCTTCAGGTGACTCGGATTGACTTTCCACCTCCCTGCCTCTCATGAGACCTAGTTTTCTATTTCCAACTGTGTACTGGATATTCCCTATATGATACCAAACCAACACCTCAAAAATAAACCACCTTAAACCACCTCCTTCACCTTACCTCTGCACTGATTTTCTCCCCACCTTTCTTATGTGACATACTGATGTCCCCATTCTTCCAGGTTCCTGGCGAAAACCCTACAGTTGTCTGTGTCTCCTTCCCATTCCCCAATTCTTTGTTCTTCACACCAATTAGTTAAAATGTCCCACTGCAATTTCCTCTGTGATTTCACATCTACCCTCATTCCTTCATGCTGGTGCCACTGGAGTACTCACCCCTACATGCCTGGACTGCTACAGTAGCCTCCTTGACCTCTCAACCTCCAACTGGAGGTTATCCCTTCAGTTCAACCTCTCTAGAGCGAGGACACTAACCTTCCTAAAACACTAGTCCTGAATTACATCATTGACTTGAGGGCAAAATCAACCATCTCTTTAACCATATTTTTGGAGTCTCTACAACCCAGGGTCAACCCTCTCTTCCCAAACCTGCCTTCCACTATTATCACCCCAAATTTTCTATTACAGATGAATTCATCTACTTTATTCCTGAATCCATCCTAAACACGTTCACTTTTGTGCTCTCTACCATGCCTCAAATGGATGGCCCCCACTTTCGCCATGTACCTAAATTCCATCAATCCCTTAAGATCCTGGCCGACTCCTGAGAAGTCTTCCCTGATTTCCTGGAAGATTTCCCCCTCTTCTGAACACTTAGAGGCCGTAGCATTCATTTAGCTCTTACCAGGCACTGCTGTGTACTGTTGGAGATCTTTTATTTATGAGTGTGACTAAGCTGTCACATTCTTGAAGGCAAAGTCCACTCTTGTGCTGATTTAGAACCTCCCTCAGCACGTCACACACACGTTAGGGACTACGGGCAACGCGTAATTGAACCAATGCCAAGATGACTCATTCATGCATCAGACACCTCTTCGGGCCCACCTAGCCCCAGGCAGGGTTGTAGGTACTGGATGCCATCTCTGCCCCAAGGAGGCTGCGGTTACTGCAGTAGTTCTCTAGCTGCTGTCCATCCTGCCACATGTTACAGGACCACTCTTATTACAGTACTTTGAAAAAAGTGCCTGCTGATTCATTTCGGGCTCCCCTCTGGCCCCCCAGCTCACTTCAGGACTTACCTGCAGCCACAGTTCTCCTTTAGACCCAGCTCAGACCTCCATTCCCACAGCAGCTACAGCTGGTGCCAGTCTCCGCCCTGGTTGGAGACTCAGCGCCCCACTATGCTCACCCCGTCACGCATCTGCCTGATGGCATGCACCGTCGCTCACCTTCTGTGCTCCCCTGGGCCTAACCGCTGGTCCTGCTGGCTACCTCGTCCTTCGGTGACTCTGAATTCCCAAATCCTAACTCCCCTGGATCTGCTTGCAGTGCTTGGCTTCTGCCCCTCTTGTCCCAGGCCCCCCTGGCTGCGGCCATAATCACCTGCTTTGAGTCTCTGGCTCTACATGACTTCGTACCCAAGTCACACACACTGGTGGCCTGACCCTCCTTGTCTCAGTTCTGCTTAAGAATAACATGGTCCGTTAGCATTTTTTCCACTTCTCCTGCCACAGTCTGTGGACGTCCCAGCCTCATCGGCAGTGTCCGCATTCCTTTTTTATTTTCTATAAAGATACCCTTTCCTTGTAAGCATCTCCTTTGTTTTGTCAGGGAGCCCTGGGGGTAGTTCTCCAAACATTTGGTATTTTTCTTCGCCTTGGGAGCCCATTTACCCTGGACTCTCTCTTTTTCTGACATATCCTTTAATAAACCACATTGGGACATAGCTCCCTTTAAAAATATCAATGTAGGCAGAGTTTCAAACGCTTGTGGCCAGGCTCTCTGGCCTCCAGAGTGCATTTTTTCATTAAGAACTTTCTGACCTTTCAAATTACAAATACTACTATTCTGACAGTGCCTTGCACGCAAGAGGCACTCGAATCACAGCCGCTGTGTTTTGGAAAATGATCTCTGAGGTTGGTATCTCCCAAGGCTGCAAAAAAGACACGGAAGTTGCCCCAAAAAGGCTCCCTGAAAATTCAGAGAAGGTATACACACAAGGGGGCAGAAGGGGAGTTAAAAGGGTGACCCCTTGAAAGCAGAGAAAGAGGATGGTAAGCGGGGGTAAGGGGGAGCAGTTAAATCACCAGCCACCCTGCATATATATTTGAAAAATCCCCTTTAAGGAAGATGCCAAGCTCAAAAGAAATCCAAACAAAAATTAAGTTGGGGGGTGAGGGGTGATCTAAAACAGGAGTCAGAAAGCCATGCAGCTTAAAAATGCCCAGCATACCCATTCATCACCCCAACTACATCAAAAACCATAGAACAAAGAAGAAAGCAAAGGGAACTGAGGGCACGAGAACAACTCGGAAATACCTGTGACAGGTTTGCACTGGGTGCTTTATTAAGCGTCTCCGTTTTTTCTAAATCTGCCTCTAACTCTGTTTGGCAGAGGTTGAGATCTTTTTCTAGATTAGTCTGGTTCAAGAAAGAAAAGATGGGAAAGAGTGTTTTAGTTAGGAGGAAAGGCAGACAGCATGGAAGGTTACGTTTGAAAAATGAGTTTGTTTAGTATCATACATTACTAAGGCAAAGATGGCATGACTAAAACACAAGAGCTTACTAGAAATGAGTTAAAGACAGGAAAACAGAGAATGCAACATTAGGCATAGAGAATATAAATCCTGTGGTAATCAGAGCTCCAAAACTCTACTTGCTAGAGAGAGGAACTACACAGACCCCAAAAACCTACCTTTTAGGAAATACCTATTTTCTCTTTTTCAGAGTATGGTGACTATGACACATACTATATGTCAGAAGAATAAGCAATTGCTTTAAAAACCTCTACACATTAGTATAAGTCTTAGAGACTTTGTTAAACTGTTTTATCACCAAGCCAAAAAAAAAAAAAAAAAAGTTACAATCAAGTTAAAAATAAAAGGGGGGGGGGATTTAATAAAAGAAAAAAGCCCACAACACACGCACACTAGCCAGGCCAGAGCGCACACACACAGCGCACAGTGGAATTACCTTTCTATCCTCTCTAGGAAGGATAGAGCAGTCTCCAGGAGTATAATCCCATATCTTTTTGGGAGGCTGACGGGAAG
The DNA here is from genome assembly GCF_965194805.1 of Balaenoptera borealis. NCBI lineage: Eukaryota > Metazoa > Chordata > Mammalia > Artiodactyla > Balaenopteridae > Balaenoptera > Balaenoptera borealis. The sequence goes on from NC_138874.1 coordinate 86,295,964, forward strand.
CAGAGGAGGAAATGAAGAAATGAGCGTAAAGACATAAAGACAAACATGGAGACCGGCTCAAACCAAGAGGGGCAACGCTAGGAGAACTGTCTCAACACAGAAAAGTGAACTAAAAAACAAAAGGAGCGGGCACCCTGTCTCCTGAGGCCACCTGGGGACCCCATGGAACTCAGGAGCTGGAAATGTTAAAGTGGGAGGTTTATTTCTGCATCTCTGTCTCAAGAGTCAATCACTGGTGGATTCTACATATTGAAAACTTTAAAAAGAACAAAGGAAAAAAAAATAAAGCATTAACACCTATTTGAACAAAAACAAACATTTAAATTCCTCATTGTTCTTTTCCAACTAAGATGGACACTGAGAGCCTACATTTTGGGAGCTAGTCTTCTCCCCTGTAAAATTCATTATGTCTTCATAAACGTGTGAATTTGGAGATCTGACCAAGGGTGGGTACATGGTGCTAAACGTGCTTCCTGTGGCTTGTGGCAATGAAATCCATGTATGAAACAGGTGTTAAATATTGCACTGTAGAACTAGACAATTTCACTAGATAATTTTTTAAAAATCTCCTTTTACAGTTTAACTAGACTTTGATAATACTGCTGATGGTAGAGTCAAACCTCCCATCTCTCTTAGAGAGCAGAGTTTTTACTTTGAATTTAAAGAGTGAACTGTAAGGTTATTTTTATTTTCTCCTTTAACTGTTCATGTTAGAATTAGAACTGCATTCCCGAAGTAGAAATCTGCCAGGAGAATTGTTTTAAGCGGGGTCCAGAGGGTAGGACACCTGGAAGTTACAGGCCACTTCTATCTTTGCAACCTCTCTTTCACTAAGTAAACCTTCTTGTTCTGCCCACTTACACTTGAAATTTCTTACACAGTGACCTCTGAGGAGATGAGATCATTAATAACTCCTATCATTCTGTGCAAATTTCATCATAACCAACTCTATGGAAGCATTCAAATTAGTTTTACATTTTGCCTTGAGCTTACTTACAGAAATCACATCAATTTCTGTAGGAATTAGGGGGAGAAAAAAGAAGAAAAAGCTGACACTCCAGGCCAAATAAAAAGTAATGGATTTTACAAATGAAACGTAATTGATTCCAAGGTGCCTTCACCAGTAACTTGTGTATGTAATATAAATTGCGTATATGCTGCAATTTGTAAAGTAAGTGCCACTGACAATTACCATTCATCTTTAAGCACTTAATACAGTTGGACTGTTCATCTGGGGATGGAGATGTTTTCAAGTCACTGATGGTAGCCCTACTCATTTACTTACTGCAAAAAATAAGACAGTGTTTACAAATTAAATTGGTTTTAAATAATCTTCCCCCAAATGGTCCCTGGAGTCTTAAATTAGTTGATATCCTACAACTCATTAGACCTAAAAGGTATTACAGTCAGGAGCTTGCTGAAACTTCAGTTCATTTTGGGTGGCTTTAAGTGAAGGGGCCAAGGAAGAAAGGAGTTCAGGCTAAATGTCTAAAGTTCTGGCAGGCTTTACTAGGGGGAAGTGGGTCCTAGGTTCATGTGGTGTAAAAAGGAGAAACGATGATCCACATGGTTGATAGGAGTTTTAATTTCATTCCGCTTCTGAATGACCGAAAAATCTTCCAAAACAACTGCCATGGATTACACCCCTTTTATTTATGTCTCTTGCTCTTTTGTGGCCCAGAGTTGATTGCGATAGGAGAGAAGTGAAGAAAAAACTTCTCCCCATCACACCTTCCTCCCAGACTCTGGGAGTAATATCCAGTCATCAACCTGGTTCAACCAGATAACAAGCCCACCCTTAGGATGACTCAGGCCATAAGGACCCGTTCACCTCAGTGCTGTTCCTCAGGATACAGGCATTGATGAAGCTATTTTGGCAAGTCTTCAAAAGTATCATCTTTTATTACTTTAAAAGACCTACGCAAAAAAAAGGTAGTCCCATTTAAGAAGGACTCTAAGGTCTATGCAAGGAACACTCTGGCTTCAGAGCAAATGACATTTTGGAAAAGCATCTCTAAGTCTTTAAATAATTAAGAGGCAGTTAGGACAATAGGGTAGGAATACAAATTATAGGAAGGTCCCCGTACGCAGATGGACCGTGTTGTCAACGTTTGTCTGGATTGGTTGTGTGGGCTCAGGCTAGGCTATGGTTTCCAGCAGAAACAATGCTAATTCACGGAGCTATTCACAGAGCCTATCTAAATATGCTGTGACTGAAATGCTGTCTACTGTAACGAAAGGAGTATCATTTACGATGACAGATTTAATAAAACAAACCAATCACAATTAATTAGAAAAAAATGGCTTCATAACTTTTCCTAAAAGTTAACATTTCAGTAAAACTAATATAGTTATTTGTTATCTGGCAAATGAGGAGATGGCTAGAAATTTGTGGATTCTGAACAGGGTTTCAAAACTCAATGGCATAGACTCCTTATTATAAACAATTTAAAGCTAATATCTTTTGCTTTCTCTGATGAAAGCATGGCATTATCATTGTGTGTACCAATCATGGTCTTTTTTTTGAGGGGGCAGGGGTACACATTTCTGCAGGTTTTTTGTGAGATAATTGAGCAGGTTTTAAGAAAAAGAAAAGGAAAAGGGTTAGGATACTGTTAAATCTTTGCATGTGGAAGAGACTGCGTGAGCTAGACTTCATTGATGTGTGAATGGTGGACAGCAGAGAAAACAGGGAGAGAGAGGAGAAGTGAGGTGTGTACCAAAGCTTTGGGGAGGGGAGGAGACGGTGCAGACTTTGGGTTGGATGCTTCCCTCTCTGCTGGTCATTAGGCGGCGCTGTTCATCCAGGACGCCTTGGCTGACATTTGGTGACAGTGTCAGGGAGGGGACAAAGTGGGAGGAATGCCTGTTCCTACAAGAAGGGGTGTTTGCAAGGCAGGTGCTCCTAACTCAGAAAATGACTGAACATTCAAACAAAGCTCAGCAATTCCAGAGCAACAGTTAAATTTCTCCGTCTTCATCTTCATTAAAAATGTACTACAGAATTTAACATTTTACTGAACTATAAAGTTAACTGCTATCTGCAAATAAAACTATCATTCTAAATCATGGTGATTCAAACGCCGGATTCAATGCTTAAAGTCTCATACAAACATCTAATAAAATGTTTTATTTTTATACACTAAATCCCTCCACCTGTAAATTCTTTTTGCAGCTGTAATAATTAAGACTTTAAAGTAACTGGAGCTTTAAAGTCAGTTTCCAGTCATCTCCAGTGGAAAAAGGAGCTCAATTCTCCCTTCGGTTTGATACTCCTTTGGGTACAAGGCCAAGAAAATCCTCCTTTAAGTGCCAAAAATCAATTTGTACCAAAGCGAACTCAGACACATCACAGGGAAGCTACAGGCTATTGGGCTGAATACTAAGTTTGCTAGAATTCCTCACTCTCATTTCTAATTTTGGGAAATATTATCCTACCTCATAGAAATCATTCCCTAAAAGTCGCCTGTAACAGGATGGCATTCGAGGATCACCTCTGCATAGAGAGGACCTTTTCCACTTGCGCTGGCACTTCCCTTGCATGCGTGCTTCTAAAATTTCTATTTAAAGCAGTGACAGTGCTGGTCTTTCTCAGTGTGTAATGCATTTTCCTGGTTGTCTTTGGTATACCATGAAGACTTTGGTCAAGGAACTGAACCAAAGGCCGAAATAATGCAATCTACAAGGTGTGTGATATTTGTTGCTAGTGGTGGGAGGTCCTGAAACAAGCAATGACTTAGCCATGTCTCCTGGGGGATTTTCTAGCAAGAAACACTGTCCAGAGCTCACTGTCCTTTCTTGGTGAAGTAAAGCAATGGGAAGCTCACAGGTTGTAGCGAGAATAGACAATCCCACCACTGACAGCCAACAAGGCTGCTCCCCACTTCCTGAATTCTTTACAAATAGGTCTGATTTTTTAGCAGCAACAATGCATCAACAGCACTATTAAAAAAGGTGTCTATAACCACTGAAGCTATTAAACTTACCGGTTTCCCAAACTCCAATTCCGAAAAGAATTTATACCAAGGTTCATTCTTTAAATCTATCTCTTCTGGGCTTATATCCCGACTCTATAGGGGTTGGTGATAGGGGAAATGGAAGAGAGAGAAGGATAACATTATGCAGAGATTACATAGGAACCGGCCAGTAGAGATGCAGTGGTTTCCAGAAATATACAGCACCTGCATTCAACAGCAGCGATCATCCGTTTCTTTATTGACATGAGCAAAATCAGGGGAGCTGAAACAGGCGGGAAAGGATGTGTTTATGAAAACAGGCACACTGAGGTAGGGAGCAGTGAGGGAGGCATTCTCGGTCCCAAGGCAGAGGGACGACAGATGGAGAACGCTGCACCACACTGCCGCCTTCCCAACAGATCTGAACATGGGCATGACAGTTTCCCTTGGTAATTGTCGGAGTGGTGGGAGAAAAGAGAGCCCTTATTAAAATAGCTAAAATAGCTCTTTACAAAGAGCTATTAGTTAAGAGCAAATAACCTGGGGAACGCATCAAACGTTTAGCCATCTACGCCAGATGAGTACAGCAAGCACTTTTTATGGGCTAGTACAGTTTTAGTACTTATTTGCAAGGCTGCCTTAAGGTTTTCAAAATAAGCAGCAAATACTGACACTTTTATAAAAGCCAATTTGTTAATACTGCATCTTTAATGGCACATGAGTAGGTGAGAAACCATGTCCCATACAGAGTAAAGTGAGAGATGATGTAAGTAAAAACAGTAGACACAAGTGAAAAAAACATTTTAAACAAGCATCCATGGGGGATGAATACAGACAGAATATACTTTGTGTTCTACGAAATAAACATTAAAGAACTAGGGGAAAAATAAAGCGAGGGAAAAGCTGAACAAGACAGATAACAGAACGATAGGGGGGGAAAAAACTTCTGGGTTACGTTACAAAAATAAGTTAGATTTCTCATTTTATACGACTCTAAAAAGTAGTTCACAGACTGATGATATGATTCCATGGGATTTCATGTTTAATCAAATATTTATAAAGTTCTGGTACCTTGCTCTGTGGAAGAGCATGTGTTTCCGGAAATAATTAGTTGGAAAATGAATGCCTGGAAAGCAAATCAGGTTTCCCTTTAATAAACTGGAGATATGGTCACATCAGATAGAAGTGTTAGAGGCTCACGGCTTAATTCCTACGGGTATATACGTTTCAAAAAATCTTGATAGTCACAAAAGAGAGAGGTGGTGATATTCTGACAACAATATGAAATAGAAAATGTACATTTTCCACCGTGATTGAAAACATCATAAGAAACTTCATGCCCTCAGGGCCACAACACATGAGGAAGGAAACTGCAGATCCTGTGGAGGCTTCTCCAAGTGACTCCTTCACAAAGCTGCTCCTCCTGGATACATTTTTCTTAACATTCAGTTAACAGGCCTTTTGTAGCTTATTGAAATGAGCGTAAACTTCCTTAGTGACCTTTACCAATCTCTTCTAAAAATCCCTATAAGAATCTTTACCATTATTTCTACTTTTGCTTTAAATAGAGGAAAATACGGCAGAGAACTTTTCTTCAACAGAAATTAACTGGATAGAAGTTAGTTGAAATCAAAGGGAAATATATATTGAAACAGAGTCCGCCCTCTTGAAACCAGATTAAAACCTCCTCCAACTGTCTTTAGGGGCGTAGGGCTTAAATCTTGAAGAATGCGTGTTCCTTCTCAATGGATTTTGCAATTATGTAAAATAATGGATTCTGTATTTATTCAGTGAAATGAGGCACAATATCTACAAAGACACCACTGTTCAGGAGAGACAGTTTAGACACTGGGACACCCTAGATCCTTGTATGATGGATGGGGTTTCATGAAACCTATTTCATGTTTATTATTTTAAAAGACTATTTATAAATTGCTCTCTGGGAGTAGTTTTTTTTCATTAAAAAAAAAAAAATGTATCAACTCTTTCAGGAAACTGCCTGAATGCTTTGGTACTCAGTCCTGAAAGAATTAACCCATTTTATTGTCAAAGGTTGTTTGCAGATTGTTTTACTGCTGAGGTTAATGCTGGGCTGAGAACTGAGTCAGGAGGTATGTCAACCAGCTTGGACCCAGAGCAGCCAGTCTCAGCCCTCTGAGCTGCCAGAGAGAAAGTTAAAGAGGCAATACCACACAGCATTTGATTCTGCATTTATAACTCCACTACAGATCCAAGTACAGAACAGACAGGCAGAAAACGTCCTTCTGGATGCAGAACAGGCTCTCTGTACTGGCAGGCAAAGCAGATTCCACAAGGCCAGGCTGAGTTCTCTGCTACTGGTGGCTATCTTTTCCCAGCTTGGCAAAATCCTCAGAAAAGGCAGGTGACTTGAGAGGGACACCTGATTGTCCTGAAGGACAGTTTTGCTGCTTGGACGGGAGCCAGAGACTAGCTTCAGATTTTAATTAAATAATCTGAATGTGGCCCGTTCATTTACACGGCACTTTATAATGGTCATAGATCTTTAACCCACATTATTGCACATGATCCTCTCACTCAGTGCTTCAGTGAGGCTGGCAGGCCAGATAATAATTTCATTTTATAGATGAAAACACTGTGGTTCAGAAAGGTTAAGCGATGTCCCAAGACATAAGGCAGAGTCAGAATTCGAACTCAGAACTCAGACCTTGCAATTCCTAGTCCGGTGCTGTTTACATTTCTCATACTCCCCATGAGAAGGGGGCGGGCCTGCTTAGTTTGTGGATGACACCAAGCTAAAACAGGGGTAAGTGACAAACTTGAAAAGTCAGGAAGGAATTCAAGGTGACAGTGAAATGGGAAGAAACCAAGTTGGGTAAATCCCCTTGTTTTACACTTTCAAATATATATCGTGTCTGTAATAAAGATTTTAATGTCTGTCCTTCCTACTATACCCCTATGGGAGCAGGAACTCCAACATCTAATGCAGAGCTTGGCACATCAAAGTTATTCTATACAGCAGACCCTTGAACAGTGCGGGCATTAGGGGTGCATGCAATCGAAAAATCCAAGTATAATTTACAGTTGGCCCTCTGTAGCCACGGTTCCTCTATATCCACAGATCCAACCAACCACGACTGTGTAGGGCTATAGCATTTACTATTGAAAAGAATCCAGGTATAAGTTGACTGTGCAGTTCAAACCCATGTTGTTCAAGGGTCAATTGTATATATTTATTGAATTGAGCTGAAGTTCAGTTCTATAAGGGACTTTGGAGGAAAGTAAAAGGAACACAGCCTGAAAAGAGCCATTTCTGACAAAGCAGGGACTGACCAATAGGTCTCCAATTCCAAGACCAGAAGAGAAGGAAATGGACTCATATTATGATAAGAGGGAGGGCAAACAGTTATGAAGAACTTCAGATGAGTTTGCCAAACAGCTGAATAGGTCACCAAGACTGTGAATCTCCTGGGGGGATTCTGAAGGTAGCACAGTGTTTATCTGTCTGGGATGCTGTGGGTTTACTCCAGGGACAAGATGTGCTCTAAGGCAACCTTTACAGCCTACTCTTCAGCTCTTTGTGTGAACAACAGATAGAGAGATGTGCCTGTGGGGCCACAATTTTAATTGCCAGGCCTAAGCAGACACGAGCACCTCCAACTGGAAAAAAATTGGGGGGAAAAGTGGATTTTCCCCCTTAAAAGGAGATGTGCATTTCTGAGAGCACATTTAGATTCTACATCTGTCTGTCTCTAGTTAGTATACTTATTCACAGTAAACAACAACAAAAATGTGTGTGTGTGTGTGTGTATGTGTGTGCGGTGGTAGGGTGATGGCTGTGGAAGGAAGGGGGTTCCTCAAATTCTGGTAAACCCGACACTGGAAACCAAAAGGCAGGACTCACGTGCTGAAACTCACATTCCAACGTTTCTGTTCATGTGGCAAAAATAGCAGGAAAAGAAATTCAAAAATAAAGGACGAATTCAATCCTTGTGAAGAGTAGACTGTGAAAAGATGAAGATTCTCTCTAAAATGAAAAATGACTCTTTGGGAAGAACAGCGCTAAACAGAGGGAAAGGCACGAAACTAAAACAGCTGGACAGTGGTTTCCTCCCTGGCCAGCCTTTGGTGTTATGTCCTAACTGGGCTGGCCCAGGTCCTGGTACAACCAGGGGGCTTCCTGTGTGGGAACACCCAGACGGTGCTTGGCAATCCACGTGTATGGTCACCACAACTCCCCAAAGAGGGCTCCGTGGGCCCTGTGTACTACTTTTCGGGGTTTGTAAAAACAATATAAATGATCCCAAGGTCTATGACATGGAAGACATTGTGACCACTGTGGCATCAGTGAGAAAAATAAAACTATGTTATTGTTTTTTTCCTAGTTTTGAACAGTGGTCAAATTATTAGGAACCAAGGAAAGGAGGAGGAAACAAAGGAGAAATTAAGGGGCAAGACTTCAATAAATCAATGACCGTCTATGAACAATAATAAATAATAAATTGCCAACACAAAAGCACCCAAAGGCTTACAGAGTCTCTAAAATCACTGAAGTGTACTGACATGTGATGGTGTGTCCACCACTTGTTATTCAAGTGTTGGGAATATACTCAAAGGGCGTGACATTCTTTCTAGGAAGACCTGTATGGAGGATTACCTTCTGTGCTTGTTACCTTCTAAGAGAGAGAGAACCTCCAATGCAGGGTGGAGCCAGAGGCAAAATTCTCCGCTCCTCTCAGAACTTTTTGCTTAAAATAACTGTGGTGCACAGTAAATGCTGAAGAATGACAACTCTGAAGCACTTCTGTGACCTGTTGAACCTTTTTTCCTAATTAAAATTACTTATCCCTTTGTGCTTTTAAAGATGTCACCTTTTTATTTTTTTAAAAGTCAAATCAATTATTCCTTAAAAACACGTAGAGCAAAAGAGGTGGAGGGAGAATAATTTGAATCCACATTTCAGAGGCCTACTTATTCTGGACTCAGTGTGGTAACAGCATTTTAATAAGAATCAATCCCCAGCATGATAATTCCATCCTGCTGGCACAGCTGCAGGGCTGCAGGGTTTATAGAGCTTTGGAGGATCCCTTTTACCATGTTCAGAATTCTGAAACCAGCTTTTTCTAATGAAGGGTGAATAAAAGGAAACGTGATCGGCAGATATGAAACTAATCAGTTTGTAAAAATTCTCCCCTGCTTTTGCTGGGTGGTCTGCTATGCCCATACAGGCCATTTTCCCCACTGATAACTGCTTGGAGATGTGAACTTGTGTAGGGAACCATAAACCAGACTGAATATGAAACTCGTCCTCTCTATTGCACTTGTCAGAAAAGGAAGACCTAAAAGACATACTCTAACAGCCTGGGGCTTTTTTCCCCCAAGTCACATCATCATATTAATTATTTGGCTTTTAATGATGTACTAGTAACTTCTACACACTTTGCGCATGTTCAAATAAGAGTCAGCTAAAAATCCCCAACTTTAGTCCAGTTAGTAATAAGCCTGATAAACGAATGGTTAGATGTTTAAAAAAAGATAGCAGCAAAATCAACCTTTACATTACAAAATTTAAAATTAGTGAAAACCATGAGCAAAAAAGAGCAACAAAGCCACAATGAGAGGATTCTTTCAAAGCACGCTCTGGGGACTTATTTTGTGAACACCTGCAAAAGCGAAAAGGGTAAAAATGCTTCGTATTTTCATTGTCTTCTAAACAAAGCAAGTCTATTTCAAGGGAGAAAGAATGTAATCCAAGTGCACACACAGTGCATCTGGATTAAAGAACACGGGCAGGGTGAGACAAAAGAACTTTAATATGCACATTACCATCTTTTCGTTGGTCAGAACGGAGGACTTGCCCGGCTGATATTCGTAAATGCTTTTGGGTTCTGCACGGTATTTTCTTGTATCCGCTTTCTTATCTGGAGGCTCCCAGTCGTTTCTGTAGAAAGGAAATCCTATTAGAGCTATTTTCATGAAAATTGGCATCCGACAGGTCTGACTTTGGCTGACTCTAGTCTAATCAAGGAATTTTTATATCCGAGGCACAAAATCGGACTCCGCGCAAAGCATTCAGTTGTGCTGGTTTCCTTCTTCAAACAAACGGATCCCTGTGTTCGCTTCACAAAAGGCTTGAGGTGTCCTGTGCTCACAACCGGACACCGGGAAGCAGAGAGAAGAGAAAGAGAAGAAAGGAAGCAGCAGCAGCAAAGCTTGCTCTGGAAAAATCCTTCACCTTGCTCTGTTCTCAGGAGCTTATCATTCCCCAGACATGCCTGTACTTCCCACTCAGGCTAGTGCAGTGAGAGAGAATGCAGGTCCCGGAGCCAGGCAGCTGTGGCTCCAACCCCGCTACAGCACTTGCTAGCTAGCTGATCTGGGCCAAGCACGTTGCCGCTACCTACCTTAGTTTCCTCATCTGAAAAATGGGGTTGCTGTAAGGATTAAATGAGACAGTATGTCTCAGCATGTAAATCACTTAGCAGAGCGCCAGGCCCCCAGGAACCACTCAATAAATGCTATTTGTTATTATAACCATGTTCTTCTTCCCTATTCCACACCCCATCCGGTAATCATCAAAACTGCAGCCTTTGGCACAAGTACTTAACCCGATCCAGTGAGGGATTTCAGAGGATACATGAAGCCTTGGAAATTATTTGCAAAATTTTTATACGTGCACATAATTGCACTTTGCACTGTGATATTATATTCCTTTTTTCCTGCAAGGCTATAAACTTCTTGAAGGTAGGGACGATGATTTATGTATGTTTATAGTCCTCCATAGCATCTGGTTCAACCTGCACACAGAATGTACCCAGTAGGCGCCCGATGAACGCACTTGTAAGGACTTATGGGTATACCCAGCCTTCCTTTCAGATTAACTATCAAATTCCTCAGGCCGATGTCACTTACGTATATGTGGGATTTCAAAAACAGCCATTCATTTGTCTATGAAGATGGAAAAGGTTCGGAGGTGTGAAACAGTGTATATTTAAAGGAAAAATAAATAATTCAGTTTGGCCAGGGCCTTTTTGTGGATTGAGAAGTGGTGGAAGATGGAGCTGGGAGACGCATGGGACACCAGTCCAGATGGCACAGGAGGTTGCTCCAGAGGGCAGAAGACTCAATAAAAGACAACAGGGTCATCTGGTGCGGGCATTAACAGATGACTGATATCATTACAACCATGTGAGCCTTATGCTTTGATAATGTGTTGAATAAATAAATAGATACTAAAAAGCGTGGCTTCATTTTAAAATTATATTCTCTGCTATGGGCCCCATCAGTATGCACAGAGTATAAAAACATATGACAAATCTTATGGCTAAGATTTCTCTTGTGAAGAGGTAAAAAGTGATGATAATTATCGTCAACATTATTTAAGTGCATACTGTGAGCCAGGCACTACTAGAAATGTTACATGCAACATCTTGTTTTATCCTTGCAACATCCCTATGAATGCAAAATGTATCCCCATTTTACAGATGAGAACATTGAGACTCAGAAAAAACAAGTCACTGCTAATAAGTGACAGAGCAGGGATTCAAACTCAGGTCTGCTTGACTCCTGGCTCCAATGCTGCCTGACCCAGAGAAAGAGATTGTGTATGAGAACCTAAAATCACAGAGCTGATGAGAGCACTTACCTTTCTGAGCTTGATTTTAGCGAGGAAGAGCGGGTCGGGAGGGGAAGTGTGGCCGATCTCTTAACTACCTTCTCACCATCAATGTAGTTCATCTCACTTTTTGAGCGAGGCACAGAAAGGGGAGATTTTGCTGGAGAAGGAAAAAGTGGGTGTGAAAGACTTTTAAAACAGATGAAAACTGAAAACAGGAAGATGTCTTCCCTCGTCCACCACTCTCCCTTCCTCCCCTACAACCAAGAAATTCTAAGTCACTTACTGTCTTCAGAAAAGGAATATCGAGGAGAGTACAGATCTGAATCATCATCTAGTGAACAAAACAAAACGTGATCAGGAGACATCCGGCTAAGGTAAGAGAACCGAGTGACACGTCCCCCACTGCCACTGTCCTGCACCGGCGTCCAGCCACACCCGGGAGCCCAGCGGACGGAGGCGGAGTCAAGCACCAGAAGCTACACCACGGCAAACCACAGTTCAGAGCTGGGTTTGGAGAACCCACCCAACCAAACAGACCTGTAGTCAGGAAGGTACATTCATGACGCCTGGGGAAAGACTGCTCCTGACACCCAGAAACGCATGGGGACAAATAGCCAAAGGCCCTCTCGAGAGAATTTCCACAAGCAAAGCTGGTCCCCAGCCTGGCTGCGTGGGAAACGGGCTGAGATAGATGCCTGGGTGCTCATGCTGTCTCTGGTCCGTACTGCTGAGTTTCATGGAGTCCCCAGGCCTGCTGGGTGGGATGGGGAGGCCTGGAGGTGTGGTTTCTAGCTGCCCAGCTCAGCTGTGACCCATTTCATATGCTAGGGTTCAATATACAATATCATGGAGCAAAGAGGTACTGCAGCTAAGAAAACACTTTGAGAAACCCCTCATAATCATTTGTTTTGATGCCACCTCAAACTGGTTCCTCGAGTAGCTTTCCTTCCTTGGAACCCCACATGCCCTCGGCAGATGTGGTTACATGGTTTGCTCTGCAAAGGTGCCTGCCGCTCACGGAAAGTGCCTAAATTGTGACTCTGGACCAAATCAAACACACATGGGTTTCTGTGGTGGGAGATGGCTCTCCAAGGGCACAGCACACATCCCTAAATAAGTGGAACACCGACTGGGGCGCTAAGACTGGCAGAACAAAGACAAGACATAAACCCTTCGTGGAGATGGCCGCGTTGAACTAAACATGAGACCGCAGGTTCACTCACGAGAATAGGTTTTTCTGCTGGGACTGTCCTAGAAACCCAGGATACTTAATCACTACATCCATGATCCCACGAGGGATCACTACATCCCTCCAAAGAATTTCTCCAACAAGAGTTAGGCTGAAACAGCCTCTCCCATTTTCTAATAGCTCGCTAACCAGAATTCAGAATTCATGAATATGGAATGAAGACCAACTCCTTCCCCTAAAATCAGTAACAGCTCTAACAAAGCACATGAACTAGCCTGCAAAGGCAAGTCAGAGAATCCGATGTAATATGTCGATGGCTAAGTGTCAGTCAAGTCCTTATCTCCACGCAAGTCATTTTAAATTTCAGAGCAGAAAAGGCCAGAATATTTTATAAAATGTAAATAAAGCTAACACTGCTATTGAGTATTATTCAAAACCAGTCTATCTCCCCTTTCGTCTCCCCATTTTATCTGTCCCACGTCTCCCCAGCTCCAATAATGGAAAGGCTTCAGGTACCAAGATATCTTTTCTCCTCCCTCCCTCCCTCTTTTTGCTTTGATATTGACTAATTTTTATCCTTAAAGTTGAACAGGGCTTAAGGTTTTTCTGCCAGTATAGCCAAGCCTTTCCCTGCTATAAACTGAACATGCAAGCTTATTTATGTTAGCTTTTGAAAATAGGGCAGAAGAAAGAGATAAAATGGGATCCAGAAATACACAATTTTGAGGACTATTCTGAAGACTTGTGTTGCCTGCTTTTGTTTTGTATTACTGCTTTTGTTTTTTAACAGAACTTCTGATTATTGTTCTGATAAAATGACACAGCATCAAAGAAAACGAAAAATCAGCTTTGAATGCAGAGATTCGATTGGAAAAATGGTGCCTGCCAAATGAGTGATTAGCTTAGTTAGAAACCAGTGTAAGTAGTGTTTAAAATCCAGCCTAGCATTTTAGCTCAAAACACTGTATCTCTCTGAATCATGGGGAAATTACAGCCTAGGAGCAGATGGTAAGGTGAGGGTTAATTTATAACCTCGCTCTTGAGGTAAGCAGCACAGTTTTCATGAGGGAAAAATGGCATTTAAATATTCAAAGATCTTTTAAAAAATTCTCAGCTCTTTAAAAGTTTTTGCTCCCTAGAGCTTTCTAATGTGGACTTCTAGAGGACTTGTTAAAGGAAAATGAGAAACAGTTCTTCTGAGATGGAAAAAAAAAAACCCAGCATGGCTTGGGCAGTTAATCCGTGTATTTTGAAAGTTAGAAGAAGTAGGAAAGAGAGGGGTGGGGGGGTGAAGGCAACAGAGAAGTATGAATGACTGAACCTTCTTAAAGTTGTTTCTTACTTGGTGTAAATGGAAAAAGAAATCTCCCCCATATCAGGCTAGCACAGGGCAGGGGCGTCTCCGTGAACTAGCTTTTCATTTTTCCCAGTGTCCACAGGATCCAAGTCTGACACGTGGATTTCAGTCCATTGACTTTCAAGTGGGCAAACTGAAGTTGCACAGATTCATCTGAACACTAGCAATTAGGACAAGTTCCAGGGGATGTATAATTTATTCTTTTAATATTTAATGTTTGTCCTGCAAATCTAATGGAAGAAAATTTTACCTACATTTATGAATAAAAAGAATAGCTGCTCCCATTATTAAAAGCCTAATAGTAACTGGTAATTTACTAATATTGCCTCACTTAATCCTTGCAAAAACTCCTGGAGGTACGTAAATATCTATCTTAGAGACAAGGAAATTAGGGCCCAGGGAGGTTAAGCAAATTTGCCCTTAGCCACACCGTGAGAAAGACAAAGCAGAAATGGATTCAAGGTCTTTCTGACCCCACTTCCCTACCTATGCTGCCCCTCAGCCCTGTGATAGGGATGGGGCTTCGTTCTACCCTCATCTGCCCAATCCTGGGGAGAACTGTGGCTATTCCATTATCATTTTTATTAGGGAAGAGGCAGGGGAGGGTGTTCTTTTGAAACTCGAGTCACGCACTGCAGTGCTGGCCAGGCTGACTTCTAGCCCTTGAAGCCTTTGCTCTACTTTTCTGCAACATGCCCCTCCCCCCCCCCCGTTGACATTTAAGCAAGTTTTCTGAGTTACCCCACCACACGCCTAGCTTTCCTCCTGCTCTTCTCCAGGGAAATGGGTAAAACTAAGTCACTCTTGCTACATCTTTCACTTGCTGCTTCTTGTACCTTCTCCTGGCAGGCTAAGTGTATACTGGGACAGGTGGAGATGCAGCTGGAAATACAATGAATGGGAAAACCGGGTGTAAGGTTCACCTTCTGCATTTCTATACACCAGAGCTGGCCAAATATGTGTGTGTTTAACCCTAGTTGAGACACATTAAATGAAATGTTCCTCAAGTTGTCTATGAACACAGACCCCATCTATGCATGAAATCCTGCTTTCACTACTTCTCCAAGCATCCTTTCAAAGAACGTCCTAGTGGGCTCAGCAGAGCCGGGATCTTGTGATTCCTACTTGTGGTGGAGCCACACGCTGTGTCCTTCAGAGCCCCAAGCAGCAAACATCAAATCTTGGCAGCGATACCCAGAACTTCCTGTGCCAGTGACTTCCAGAAAACTCTAACACTAAGCAGCATTTACTGGGGGTGAACAACTCACTCCTGAGCCCTGAAGACCCCTGCCGGGCTTTGATGTTTACACACCAGTGATTGCCCTCTGGGCTTTGGCAATCTGTTCTTGGAGGCTGCATTTGGGGACAGCTACTCCCCTAAAACTGCCAGGAGGCACATAATTGCCTTTCCAACCACAGTAACTTTAAATAGACTAAAAAAGACTTCTTCAGTTTTTTTTTTTTTTTAAAGAATTTATAATAATCTTAAAGACACTGGAGAAAGTGCTGTTTGTTCTATAAAAAGTGTGTAATTGACCAAAATGGGATGACTGACAAAAAAGCAGTATTTGCATAATTGCTTGCCTATATCAATTAAATTTCAATTTTATGCATTTGTTAGGCCTTTAAACTTAAAATTATTTTTCTAATATCAGTGGCTCATTTTTAACACAATCTTTTTCCACTGCTCAAATTAATCCCTTTTCCTGCTTTACCCCACACACTCAGGAGGAGAAAGGATAAAGGGGTCGAGATAGACACACACACACACACACACCCACCCAACAAACAAAAATGGTCAAACAAAAAGGTACACAGAGGTGGGTATCCAGGCTAGGTGGGATTGGGGAGGAAGAATAAGAGAAAGGGGGAGTGGGGCAGGAGGGTCAGGAAGAGTCCAGGGAGCTTGGGGGAACAGCCCCCAAACCGTCTATGTTCTGGTTAGAAGCAATCAAATTCTAAATAATGCAAAAAAGATCAATATAGGCTGTTAGAGTAGCTACAGAAGACAAATTCAGAAAAAAAATC
Source organism: Balaenoptera borealis (assembly GCF_965194805.1). NCBI lineage: Eukaryota > Metazoa > Chordata > Mammalia > Artiodactyla > Balaenopteridae > Balaenoptera > Balaenoptera borealis. The sequence continues at coordinate 86,312,091 of NC_138874.1, forward strand.
AAATGTGAGGAGTAAAGAGAACGAGGTGGCACAGGACAGGAATGAAAGGAGCAGAGGTCTGGGAGGACCAGGGGGCTGCAAGACAACTCACCGGCCTCATCTCCCGGGGCGTCCCTCCCTCGAAGGTGGAAAGGGACTAACTGCTCCTCTCTCTTAACTATCGCGCAGGTCAGACTTCTGCGCTTGCTAAGCAGAGGACTTCTGGGCGGCTCTGGTTAGGGGAGCAAAGGTGATGGCTGCGAGCACTCAGCCCCTCCTTCGGGCAGTACTCGCTGCAGTTCAGGCACAGATCCTGGCCAGGCATCTTTACGACAGAACCATTTGCTCGAATTCAAGCAAAATAAGGCTATTCTCAAAAATCCTTTAAGGCCAGTAGAGGATTATCTTAAATATAGATATGCTTGGGAAAAATCAGCCTCCTAAATCCTTGCCTTAGTGCATCCCCATCTAGGAACGGGGAAGAAGCTCAGTGAGACTGACCACTATGACGTGATACGTCACCACAACCTGAGCACGTCCTGAGGTTGTGTCTTGAGTCACTTCACCAGGAGGTGGCAGTGGCCACCATCAGCCTGACAGCAGTGGAAGAGGCATCCAAAACGAAGGGAAAAAGCTGGGCTCTGAGATTTCACCCTTGGCTGATAGGACAGCCCTTTATCCTGACAGGACCAAATGGGTTCTCACTGGCATGGACCACAAAGTAATACACCAGTTCCTCGGCTTTGCTGATTTGGAGGCATCATTTGAAAATATCTCCCGCTTTCTTGACATGAAGCATGTCAAGAGAGCCAGCATCATCTGGCCATGTTCAGAGTAGAAAAGCGAGTTCTTTTCAATCTGTATTCCCCACTCTCATTCTATATTCAAATCCCCAAATTTGCACTGGCGAGTATCTCCTTCCATTTTTGGAGGATGAAAAGGGTGGCATTCCTCCACTGCAGTGGTTCTCAGCCCTGATCATGTGCCAAATTACTTGAGGAGCTTTCCTAACCTCATATTCCCGTATGCCACACGGGGAGACTCTGGCTCAGCCGAGCGAAGCATGACTGACTCAGAAGCAGGGCAAGCTGGATGCCTGGAGTTAGGCATCAGAGAGCCCCTGGCGAAGGGGCCAACCAAGAACACAGAGTGCAGCAGGAGAGGGAAAGGAATCAGCAGAGGAAATAAAAAACCCATGTCTGGGGGACCCCAGAGACCTGGGTTTGAATCCTGGCTCGGCCACTTGCTGTGTGATCTTCCACAAATTAATTAACCTTTCTGAGCCTCATACACTTTATCGACAAAAATGAGGACTCACCTCATAGGGTTGCTGGGAGGATGAACACGAGATAACAATTATGATGCACCCAGCATGGAGCCTTGTATTCAGTAAGGGCTCAAGAGATGGCAGTGCCAAGCACAGTCACTGCAGTGGTTGTGCTATTACCACTATTAACAGGATTCCACCACAGGGCTATTTCCTAAGGATGGAGGCAGTGGAGGGCTTTCTGAGGCTGTTTCTCCACAGCATGTCCCTCTGGCTCCTGCTTCAGGAAGAAACCATGGGCAGGATGTCTGAAGACTCAGTCTAGCAGCCCTTCCATGGTCTGGGTGCAGCAGTGGGTGGCATTGGCTCTAGTCTCTATCAACATCCCCTCTCCCCACGCCCACAACCAGAAAGACCTAGTGGCATCTCAGATGCTGGGAAGGGACATGTGCCTTTAAGAGAGAGACTGGAGTGTAATTCACAGACAAGTAGCTTTGGGTCAGAGAGGAAGGAATGATGGGCAGGAGAGGGTGGGTCAAGGGAAGGTTTAAAAGAAAAAGAAGTAAAGTTATCCCCAATGGATTTCTGGTAAATTCTTTTTATTTTTGATAAGCCTTCTAGGGACCAGGGTATATAGAGAAATTATACGAAATAAGTCTTCTGAATTCATTCTACTCTTCCCAAATTTCCTAGCCCTAATTCCTCCCAACGACCCCATGAGATAAAGAATAATCAGGCATAACCGTTGCTCCTGTCCCATAGAGTGGTCTCAAAGATTATAAAATGATTAGAAGTGACTGCACCTTGTTGGAATTTACAGGCTTCTTTAAAAGTACATTTTAAATCTCACTGATTAAGACATGATAATTCTATTTGTCTTCTGAAAGTCTGGCCAGAAGTTTACTTTTTCACTGTAGCTGAGGGCGGGGGTGGGGGATGGTTGCTAAGCTTGACACAAACTTTCACATAATCCTTCACTATTTAGGAGAATCAGCTTTGAGACACTTAGAAATGTCTTTTTTATACTGTATAATCAACTAGAATTTAGACAAAAAGCAGCAGCCCTTAGGCTAGGTTTTGATAGGTTTATTGCAAATAATTCTAGTTTCAAATTCTGAGTTCAAACAAAACAAAAAACCCAGCAGCAACAACAGTCTTTTCCCCGAAGGGGACAGACTCCAGAATGACAGCTCACATTTCTCAGTAAATCTGTCTATTTTTTAATGCTCATTAAAAACTATGCGTAGAGGCTGCCTCGGTTAGGTGCTAATCCATCTTTAACACCCTTCTTTGAAAGGGATAACTCCTTCCCATGTTAAGAAGAGTGTGCAGAGCCCAGGGCCACCGACTGGTAGCACGGGGCTGGAGTAGTACCGAGGGCAGGGCTGAGGAGGACCTGCCAGAACTCACAAACATCTAAACCACAAACCTGAGACTCTCTCATTACTTTAAAAAAATTAAAATGAAAATAACAATTCTTTAAAGTGAGCTAGCTCAAAGATTTCACTCGTTTGTAAAAAGCCTTCATCTAATTGAATACATCTGTGATCTACTTCTGAATCTGTCATCTAGGCAAGAGCGGGGGCGAGACAGAACCTACCCTGTTTTTAAAAAAATCTCCAGGGAAGAAGACTTCTTAGAAACTTGTGTTGAAGTCTAATCATCTTGGTTATTATGAATCTTTTATATCCAATCTAATTTTCTTCCTCTTTATCCTTTAAGATGATTTCTTCCTTTTTGGTCTTTGAAAATAAAAACTGGTAAGGTCTGCTTCCTAAATTATAAGTGAAAACTTATCATGTCATCCCTTACTTTTTTTTTCCTTTTTTGGCTGTGTTGGGTCTTTGTTGCTGTGCCCATGGTTTGTCTAGTTGCAGCCAGCGGTGGCTTCTCTTGTTGTGGAGCACGGGCTCTAGGCATGTGGGCTTCAGTAGTTGTGGCTTGCGGGCTCTAGAGCGCAGGCTCAGTAGTCGTGGCGCACGTGCTTAGTTGCTCCGCAGCGTGTGGGATCCTCCCAGACCAGGGCTTGAACCCGTGTCCCCTGCATTGGCAGGAGGACTCTTAACCACTGCGCCACCCTTAACCACTGTCCCAATCCCTTACTCTTTATGCCTCGTGGTAAAATAAGCCCGACTTGACGTGTACCACCAAGCAGACGGTATCGTCAGCCAGGGTTGCTGGGTGCTGCGCCTGATGACATGGCAGCTCTGGGTGTGAGGCCAGAAGGCAAAACCCTGTCTTCAGCTCAACAGCCAGACTGACTGGAAGCTGTTGGCACTGCCTGCGACAGGCCTAAGGCATTCTTCCAGGCTGATGGGAGTCACTGTTTTTCTCCACAGGACTCCTCCAGGTGGCCTTCCTCTGCCCACGTCTATGGGATTCTACACCTTCACGCATGCTGTGTGCTGGTCATCTTCCCTAGAAAGGAATCCTATCTTATGAGTGGGTTGGGTTCTCCAAGTCCAAATAAAGCACAAATCAAAAAACTGCATTTGATCAAAATTACCCTAAAAAAGTTTCTCACTCATCCAGTTCAGTTGTTTCTGAAGCAATGCTTTTTGGCTAGAATCAGCACCCCAAGAGCAAAAAACTAGGTTATCCCACACCAGATAGACTCTTGCTGGAAGGAGGTCACTGATTGAAATGAAATCAACAGCTTTTAATTTTTTAAGTATCAGTTCCTTCCGTAGACTTTTCTTTTTGTTCACAATAGGCCCCAGGCATGAAAGGGTTGGAAACCACCGACTAGCACATCACAGGGAGACTAAAAATGGAATATGGTATTTTAACTAAAACTGTATCTAACACATCTCAGCGTGTCATCGCGTATATGTTAAGTGATCAATAAAAGTTTGGTGAATGACTGAATGGACGACTTCACCAATGATGAGAAGGGCTGGGCAGGATGGTTTGCTGAGCTAATTAGAACAGAGAAGCACTTGAAGAGGGGACTGCACTGGGCTTCATCCCTAGAAAGAACTCTGCTTCTGAGGTCCAAAGCCTTCACTCAGCAACACTCTTCAGGCATGTGCTAAGGACCTACTGTGTGCCAGCAAGGTTTTCTGGGGCCTTCTGGACACGTGCTCTCACAACTGCCACCACGCTGGACACAGTACGATGAAGTAGCCTTGTCTAACTCCCTGCCTGACGTGAACTTGGGAGAAAAGAGGACATATCTTATTCACGGCACTGTCCTCAGTTCCGAGGACAGCATGTGGCACACAAAAGTGCTCAATACTACTTGAATGAATGAAGCTCAGAGCTCTCAACATCTCATCCTAGAAGAGCATTTAATCAAAGTGCCTCCTGCCTACCCCACCCACTCCTCTCTTTCTGGGTCACTCATCTAAAAATCAGACAATCCTTGCAACTAGAATAATTCTCAGGATGTTGCCCTTCACTCACCTTTTAGAACCTTCTTTGACACCTAGGCTATTTACCCCAGAAAAGAATATCTTTTAGATACAAGTGTGGCCATCCTCCCCCAGCAGGTCCAAATTCCTAGCCAGCTCTTTCATGAAAAGGTTTCTAGCTTGGTCAAAACCCTTATTCTCAAGGGCTATCATCTCTCACCATGACTGAATCCTATACCTGGATAGGTCTTGGGGAATTCCCCACCAAGGAGATATACCTGGAGATACACCTAGGACAAGAGGGGCCCAGTGGAGAGTTAGTTGCACATATGGGAACCAGGTAATGTTTCTCTTGCGGACGCTGGCACGTCTACCTCCTGCCCATGAGCCATAATGACTCAGCTTCCCCGAGTCAGTGCGCCGCCACCGGCATCACGTGACCACCCCCAGATACAAAGCCCTGGGTATCTGAGTACAGGCAGCTTTTCCCAGAGCCCCCACATGTTCAAAGTATCATAACTAAGTCACACTGGTTACCCCATTAATCTTGTAAACTCTGAGGGAATAGGATTAAAATACCACCTGGATAGACTCCTGTTACACAGTCAGCGAGGAGCAAGAGAACGCCACAAAACACAAGGTTAGAGGGAAGCAAATGATGGGGAGAGAGCTCTTAGCCACCAGGAAGAACCCCAAGGCGAAAAAGAAAGTAACAGGATCGGTACAAAGAGAGGCACATGATTTTCCTTTAATTACCTTCAGATTTAGGACTAGGAGTAGATGCAGGAAACTGGTAGGTAGGAGTGTAAGGGTTGTCCTCTGCAGCAGAGAAAAGCAGTGGATTTTCAAACCATCCACTATGGAGTGGAGGAAGTGACAAATCTCCAACTGATTCTTTCAAATGACCCATTACCTATTTTAGTGTTATTAAAGCACACGGCATCACACTTGAAAAGAGATTAATGAATTAGAAAGGACTTGGTTATTTTAATATGGCACATCATGCAAATCAGTGAAATAAAATGTCTGCCAACCAAAAATGACTATAAAAACAAAATCTAAAAGCCAAATCTTATTCCTAAAATGGAACTAGAAGAATTAATTGAAGGCTAGGACAACAGATACACTGTCTAAGTTCATGGTACCTTCAGAATTTTGCTGGATTTCAGGAAGTTCAGGGAATTGGTACGTAGGGAAATAAGGGTTTTCTTCAGGAGTGTCTAGGCAGAGGAGCAGGTTTGGGAGAGAGAATAGAGGAAGATACAAATGGAGAGAATGAACGAATAGGAATCCACACACAATTCAGGCTCCTTGAATTCTGGAACATACTAAGCTTCACCAGGGATGAAAGAAATTCAAATTGCTTTTAAAAATCCAGTCCTTTTGCCTGAATTACTGAGACACGTCTAAAGACACAATATCATTTCTCTTCTTGGACAAAGAATTACATAAATACAGTCTCCGATAAGCAAAAGGCATTTAGCACAAAGCTTCAAATTTTCACCTTTTATGGGCAAAAAATATTAAGTATGCTAATAAATTGTGTGTAAAGAAAACAACTGTCATCAAATGATTTTTTTAAAAAAATCAAAGCTTGTGCTCTAGACATTAGAATCAGGGCAAATTAGTAGATTCTTAATTTTTCAAATACCTCTGCCTAGGGCAGGTAGTTTCGCTCAGAATCTGTAATTTAGGTTGAGTTATCATCTATAATATATGAGAGGACCCATGCTGCCTGAGGGGCAGAATTACATATTTTTCACATATGCACCTGTGTCTCGGCATTTGGGCCGCCAAAGCTGGATCTAAAGGTGAGAGACACAGATTGCTGGGGAAATGGACATTGGCTTTAGGAAGTGACCAGTGGAACTGACACCATCTGATCAGACAGCCAGCATCACCACCATGACTGAGCTCATCTACCTCAAAAAGAGTGAATTTACTCTTGGCTCAGAAACACTAAATACTGAGCATCTCAAAATTTAGAAACAAGTTGAAGAGGGGTACCCCCAGGTTCATTCTGAACACTGCAGGAGCTAATTAACAGTGATGTTAGCTGGCAGCCACAGCTAATCAGAGAGACTGGTCATCTGCGGCATACGCTGACCAGACAATGACCAGACGCTTTTCCTTTGCCTTCGCGTGTCTTCTGTGCCAGGCGGCCAGACTGGATTTGGCCACAGGGAAGGACAGGATGCTCTGCCCGCAGGAGGAGTGGTACCCTTCCCACAGTGAAGCTGCATCCCTGCCCAGCAGCTGAGTGGCGGCACAGGCGGGTGGGAGCTGTGGGGCTTGCAACCTGCCTGAGCACTGGCCTGGGGTTCTCCCGCCATGCTGGGTCCCCTGCTGGCAGCCCAGCAGGCCCCTGATTTGGAAGCACTACTCTCCCAGCTTGAGCGGGCTTTGTTGTGTCAGCTCTGGACTGGCTCTCAGGGCTCCCTGCCAAGTGCTGGCTCCCCTCTGGGGAAGATTATTTTTCACATTAACACCGTCATACAGGTGCACCATGCGTCCTACTTCACAAGGCAGAATTTGCTCTCATTTGGACCCTGCCACATCCCTCAGAGGAAGGGGAGGGGAACAAACACAAAGAGAGAGAGGTACGTGATTGGCCCATGGTCACATGAGTGCTTGGGGGACTGAACCCAGACGAGAACACTTTTTAACTCCCAGTTCACGCCTTCTCAACTTGCTCTGCCTACAGGGCAGTCATGGGCTGACACCGGGAGGTGCACCTAAAGCCAGAAGCAGGTGGGAGTCGAAGCTGCTCACATCCCAGGCAGGCAGATGCTAAAGAACGCAGGCAGAGTGCTGGGCTCAGCCTGCTGCATCCCCAACATCTGGGAGGGAGGACTTGAGAGCCGACCTCAGCTCCCACATGTGAGGCAGGCGCACAAGCTCTCCCGCCCTCTCTGCTCTGAAGGTTCATGGCTGGGCTCAGGCAGGCCGGGCCTAATGAGGTCAAGCTGCAGGGCCCAGTCTTCCGGGCCAAGTGAGTTTAGGTCCTCACCGCAATAGTCAACATATGGGCACAGCACAGCTTCTACAAATGAAAATCAATACCTCTGTTTAGTTTGTGGATCTGCTTAAACATGGTCTTGTACCAGTCTTTTGATCTCTCGGTGTTCTGGAGAAAAAGAGTAAAATAAAATGGAAATCTCAGCACATTTCAGAACTTCCATGATTACGAAAGCAAAATGCAAAGTGACAACATCTCAAGTCAAAACTCATATAATTCTATACATCTTTGTGATCTCACATGGAAATCTTTTAAATGCAAAACTGTTGAGAAAGAACAGACAAACCAAGGGATTCAGACCTGAATCTGCGGGGTACTATTGGGAGGCAGGTTTTGAAACCAGTGGACAAGGATCCACTTGAAATGTGTCCATTCTTAGGTAATTTTTAGAGAGAACCTCTCTCCATATATAGATGACTAAACTGAAGTAAAGTCTCCTAGAAATGTAAGAAACAAGGAACATATGCTATCACCCATTTCAGGTTACTCTGTAGAAGTATATCTAAGCCACCTGCATAGGGCTAGATTTAGAATGTATACATTAAAACGTAACCCATTATAGCATCCAACGCCAGAGAGTTTCCATCCTAACCACAAAGCTGGGTTGTTTTTTAAGATAAAAATAAAACAAGGAAGGAGACAGGTGGTTAGATCAGATACTTTCACTCCCACCTTACAGATGAGAAAATGTGATACAGAAAGTCAAAGTTCACAGAGCAGGTGAGCGGGAGGGCTGCCCAACAGGATGGTTAGCGGGAAGGGTCTGCTCTGTCACCCACAGGTTGTGCAATCCTGGGCAAGTAATCCCGCCTGAGTCCCTGTTTCCTCATCTATAAGATGGGAATGATATTAGTACCTACCTTGTACGGTGAATCATGTTTAAATGAGATAATGCATTAGGAAACGAACACTGCGATCATTATTAGTAATAATTCTTTCTACTACTTATTATTATTATTGGAATACTTATTATTCCTTAGGACAACAATTCTTTTGAGGCTTAGCCCACTGCTGTTTCTATCAGCCTCCCCCAAAGGGACACAAAAACCTGTCCTTTGCTCAATGGAAATCACAGAGAAACACATCACAGCCAGTGTTCTGGTTCTGGCACATGGAGAGGGATGGGGTTCACCCCAATCCAGGTTCAAATGTGGGGCTTCTCTGGGATCCCAGGGCCTGCAGGAGGCTGGCGGGCCTGCACAGCGGGGAGGGCTACGCCAGGGCTGCCACGAGACCCACCCTGTTCTGAGGCCTTGCAGGCTGAATCCACCGTGTGTCCCCGCGAGTCTCCCACTCTCCCTGGATGACGGGCTATCTCCCATCCAAGGCAACTTCTTCCTGAACGCGTGGTGGCAGGGACCCTGAGCCTCGCACTCTTCCCAGGGTTCTCTAACCCTGGACTACAGCACAATAACGAAGGAGACTGGGAAACACTGCCCACGACCTTCTCCTCTTGAACACACACATGCCTGAAGCCTCTCAGAAGTTCTGCCGCAGAGAAAGCAACCTGCCTTTGTTCCACCCAGCTTTCCCCCACATTCATTGGACCATGAAACCCTTTTCTCATGGATTTAGTAACAGCTAACATATGCTTTGGGAAAAGCTGTCGCCCAGCTCTTCGACTCTCTGCAGGCCTCAGTGGGCTTAGAGAGAAGGCAGTGCTGAGGACCCTCCTTTTGAGGTCTCTGCCACCCACAGACGGGGTTCACATGGACCCAGAGGTGGACACCCATCACTGGCTCAGGACAAAGCCCAAGAAGGACTTGTAGGTCGGCACTCGTACCCGGAGTGGGATGCCCACATCATCCATGGAAACATCGCTTAGGTCCTGAGTGCTCTTTGCCACCCGCCTGCTGTCATCCTTCACCTTCTTCTCAGCAGCCCTGCCAGGGGAGGTGGGTTTTTCCTGAGTTGGTGCTGAGTCCTGCTCTCCCACTCTTCTTTCCGAGACAGGATCTGGAAAAGAAAAGCAATCATTAGCTCTTCTGGTGGCTCCAAAGCAAATTCCCCACAAACAATCCAGCTAGGGTAGAGTGTGTCTGCCAATTCTCAATTGCAAGGAGTTGTGCTTAGAGCAGGGGTCAGCAAACCATGGCCCAGCCCCCGGTTTCTGTAAATAAAGTTTTATTAGAACACAGCCATGCCCTTCGCTTATGTATTGTTTACTGCTGCTTTGGAGCTACAACGGCAGAGCTGAGTAGCTGTGACAGAAACCGTATGGCCAGCAAAGCCTAACATATTTACCATCTGGCCCTTTTTTTTTGTTTAGTATTCATTTTTTATTTATTGGATGAAAGATTAGATTCTGTAGTGTTTTACCATTTTCAAAAGTTTCACACACATGATTTCATATAATCCCATAATAACCCTTTGTCCTCCTACCCTTACATTGCCCCTCTCCCCTTCTTCTTACCCCACTGGGAACCACTAGTTTATTCTCTATACCTGGGTCTGTTTTTTTGTTTTATTCACTAGTTTGTTGTATTTTTTAGATTACACATATAAGTGATATCATGGCAGTATCTGTCTTTCTCTGACTTATTTCACCAAGCATAATGCCCTCCAAGTCCATCCATGTTGCTGCAAATGGCAAAATTTCATTTTTATGGCTGAGTCGTATTCCACTGTATACATACCACATCTTCTTTATCCATTCATCTGTTGATGGACACTTAGGTTGCTTCCATACCTTGGCAACTGTAAATAATGCTGCTATGAACATTGGGGTGCATGTATCTTTTCAAATTAGTGTTTTTGTTTTTTTCAGATATACACCCAGGAGTGGAATTGCTGGGTCATATGGTAGCTCTATTTGAGGTGTTTTTTTTTTTTTTTGAGAACCCTCCATACTGTTTTCCGCCCATTAGGCCCTTTTAAAAAATGTGCGGACAGTGTGGCAAGTGCCCTGTAGAGGTCTGTACTTGGTGCTCCAGACATCCAGGTAGTTCTGACTTTTCTAGGAAGTCAGGGAGCAGGTAAACCACACGAGGGTGGCCAGACACTACTTGAAAGTTCTTGTTTCCCCTTGAGGAAGTCACTTAACTTTTCTGTGCCTCTGTTTTCTCATCCAGAAACGGGGATAACGCTTCAACTGGCCAGCTCACAGCAATGTTGTGAGGACCCAATAAGATAGCTTACGCCAAGTGCTCAGAAAACGGTAAACTGCTAAATGCACATTAGAGTTTATTTAATTTCATCCAGGATTGGAAGCTACAGAGAGCTAATAAACATGCCACGTGTGGCCTATAGATTATAAAATGACTTAGTGTGTTCTGTTACTCCAAGGCATGCCATTTATTTACGGGAGGCGTTTACAAAGCACCTGCCAGGCGCTAGGCGTTCACATGTGCTGAGGACATGGGGGTGAACCTTTCCCAGCCTGGCCTTCAAGGAACTGACGGTCTAGTGGGCAGAAAGAGCAGGAGAGCCGGCAGTGAGAATGGAGGCAACCAGTGCTGACAGAGGAGTCTACATCCAGCTCCGCTGAGGAACTGGGTTCAGGCGCCACCCCTCAGAAGGGTCAGCCAGACAAAGAGGAAGTGAAGGATGCTCCTGGCAGAGGGAATGGCATAAGCAAATGCCAGGGGCCTCGGGACTACTCTGAGCTTATTATGGGCCAGGCAGTGTGCTAAGCTCTTCACGTATATTATCGCACCTCATCCTCCCAATAGCTCTATGAGGAAGAAACTATCATCATCCCTCCATTTTTTAAAAAAAGAAACAAGTAAAATTAATTTTTATTTTATTTACTCTATCTAAAATATCATTTCAACATGTAATCAGTATAAGCAATTACTAATGAGGTATTATACCTTCTTTATCTTGTACCAAGCACTGCATGTCAGTGTGTATATTATACCTACAGCACCTCTTGATTTGGATTAGCCACATTTTAAGTGCTCAATGGCCACATGTGGCTAGTGGCTACCATACTGGACAAAACAGCAGTAGAGTATGAATGCCCATGTAACCATTTATTAGTGTTGTGGTCTGCATTGAGCTTTTCAGAGTATCAGTTACTGATCCATTAAGTCATCCCTCCATTTTTAAAAAACAGGTAAGGGGAACAAAGCACAGAAAAGTTAAAGTAGCCTGCCTGAGGTCACATAGCAGCACGTGGTCAAGCCGGAATTTGGCCTAGTGTCCACCTGACTCCAGCGGTCCTGTCTGAACCACATCCTTCCTGTCTGGCCTCCCTCCAAGGTGGGACCAAGGTTTCGAGCCTGGGAGCCTGGCCTGATCCAAACAGAGAAGTCAGGAAAGGGAACTGGGCTGGGGAAGGCAGGGAGTGAAGACTGCCTGCACTTAGGGTAACTTTGAGGAGACAGCGAGACACTCAAGTAGAAGTGCCCCGGAGACCCTGAAGACATATGAGAGTGAAGCCCAGGGAGAGGCCCCGGAAGAGGGCGATTTTGGAGACATCAGCACAAAAGTGATGGCTGAAGGCAAGGAGATGGAAGAGGTCAGTGGAGGAGATGACAGCAGAGTCAAGGGCCGAAGTCATGCACGAAGCAATGTCACAGTTACAGGCTGAAAAGCAGAAAAAAAAAAAGGGTTCCCAGAAGCTTGCAGTTGTTGTTGGAGGGATAGGAGATGAACCGGAGAGGAACAAGCGAGGTGTCACTGAAACCAGAGAAGACAGAGTTCCAAGAAGTGGGATGGTAATGCGTCAGAGGAAAAAAAAGAAAAAAAGAAATTGAAGCAGAGGAAGCGGCATTACCTTAGGCAAAAAAAGAGTCACAGGATCTCTCTGAGGGAGAAAATTTCAGGAGGGGAGAGAGGGTAGACGCCAGATTGCAGGGGAAGGGGAGTCTGTGGGCAGGGAGCGGGCAGTTAAGTAGGGAGGGAGGTCAGCACGGAAGGAAGGAGTGTGTCAGATGGTCACCAGAGAGGCCAAAAGATTGGGGGGCAAAAAGGGTTACACCGGGGAGTCTAATGTCCTACCAGGGGAGCCCATGAGGTGAGACGGCAGGGGAGCCCATGAGGTGAGACGGCAGGGGATGAAGATGTGCCCGGGCTATTAGTACGTGTCCGGGAAGGATCTGTTCATTGACTGAGGGAGAGGTTCTCACCTCTGAGAAAAGAAAACGTTCCGAGTGCTGGCGGGAGGACTAAACATTCCATGTTCCAGGGTACATGGAAAGCGGTGCCGAGGTCAGAGATGTCTGTGTGGAGGAGGGGTGTGGGAGCTGGGGAAACACTGCCGCCAGCGAGCTCAGGTTTATGACTTTCACAGACTGCTCAGTGGAGTGGCTTTGCCTGGGTTTCAAACAAACTTCTGAAATGAATACTCATTCTGGGACCGCAGAACAATTTCTAAACATTCTGTGCAAGACTCAGCTTCATGAGTGTTTCAGAAAACCCCATCACCGTAAGTTGTTTTTTTTTTTTTAAAGACATAGGGATTTTCCTTAATTAAAACGATTTCACACTGCTCTGATTTTTTTTTAATTTTTAACTTTTTATACAATTTTAAAGGTTACGCTCCATTTACAGTTATTACAAAATATTGGCTATATTCCCCGTGTTGTACAATATACCCTTGTAGCCCATCTTACACCCAGTATGTTGTACTTCCCATCCCCTCACCCCCCACTGGAAACCGCTAGTGTGTTCTCTACATCTGTGAGTCTACTTCTTTTTTGTTTTATTCACTAGTTTGTTGTATCTCTGGCATCACCACTGTAAGCTTTAAAAGATGTTAAGACCAGACTGGTTTTATGGGATGAGTTCTCAGGCTCCCAAGAAATTCCAACAGGAGGCCAAGGATTTGGCAGGAAGCTCAGGAGGGTGGGGGGATGTTGAGTTACCAGAGTCCCCCCTTAACATGGCTGTGCTGAACACTCCCTTCCCGACTGGAAAGGCCTTGCCTAAGTGTGATCAAGTTGCAGCAGGTGAGGCTGATTTCAAGCTGTCTCACCAAGTGCTTAGAGACGCCCATAGTCCTCACGCTCTACTGTCACCCCTTCAGAGGAAGATCACAGATATGCCAACCTCAGCGTTTCCAGACCTAGAGCAATTCTTAAGAAATTGTTAGGGCAGGTGGCTCTAGCAGCCATCACTTAACTGCAAAACTCAGGCTGACAGTCCACGGATTGGTTCCCAAGCTGCCAGAGTCCTTTTGATCTACAAAAATTAGCCCTGAACTCTTTTACTTTAGAAGCCTATGATCGTGTGATTTGTAATTGAGTGGGTTTCAATACACAGAGGGCTGAACTGCAGCCTCTCAAGAAGAAGTGTTTCTTTATATAGTGGAAACCCAAGGTGACACTTCACTGTACCATGCAGGTGATGGGGCCACCCCGTGACATCCAATGGATTACAATGAAGTCTTGTTGCTATGTCTCACCAGGCAAATACATGACATCCTGGAGCATTTCCTTCTAGTTTTATACTGTGCTTTCAAAGGAAGGTCCTGGAAAGGGCCACTCAATAAAGGATGCTGCTGACGACCTGGACAGGGCATGTGTGTCTGGGGGAGGTGGGAAAGCATCCCTGGTCTTCACACCCAAAGCTTTGTGATTGAGGATCACAGCGCTGCTTACACTTCCCTCGGGGAAGGGAGGGGTGGCCTCTCCGTACCCTATGCCAGCCCCTCTGTCCCAGCCCTTGTTTTCCTGTCTTTCCACCCAGGGGACAGGAGCTTCATGAGGCCAAATCCCATGCGGGTCTCATTCCTGGATGAATCTCATTAAGCATGAAGCCCCACAGAGGTTCAATAAAAAATCGGTTAGTGGGAGGGAGGCTGGTGGTCCTTCCAAGTCCCATCACCACTGGGGTGGGGGGAAAAGCCTTACTTTCTCTTACTCCAGAGCACAGACTAGAGCACCAGCCCCACCAGCCCTCTCTCCTTCAGGAGCTTCTGAACAAAATGGTGCTCTTCCTTTTTAAACAAAACTGCTTTTAGTGAGCACCTACTTTATGTCCCGCTCTACCAAATACCCTTAGTGGATCTGCACCAAAAGTGGAGGATGGAAGTGCTGGGCTTATTTTAAAGCGGAGGAAGTGGCCTGAGCCTGCCAGCATGATAGAGAAGCCCCGACATTCACACAGCACCTTCCAGTGTGCAAAGCACCCTCCCTCTTCCCATCACAAATGATCCCTACAACGCCTCTTTGAGGCAGGGGCAAGGATTACATGCCTATTTCCCATACAAGGAAACTGGCTCAGAGAGGTGAAGTCACTTACCCAGGGACAAACAGCTACTATAAGAGGGAAGAACCAGGACCAAGCTCTGGGTCCCCTAACTTGTGTTGAGGTGCCTTTTCAAACTCCCCAAAGCAGGAAGGCGCCCACAGGAGCTCCTTTTCAGAGCTGCCCTGTTCTCAGCAATCTGGGCTGGGGCCAGGGAATGAAGTGGGCTGGAGTGCGGCAGCTCCAGGAGGGGCAGCAAAGAAAGGGCACCTTGAGCTCAGCCATGGCCTGTCCTGGTCCTGCGGCCAAGTCCTGGATAAAGTGGAGAGGGTGTGAGAACCCCATGTCCTCCCCACCAGGCTCTCCATGAATCACAAGGACAGAAGCAGGATGAAGGAACACAGAACTCATGGAGCAGCTGCTCAGAAAAATGGTGGCTTTTGCTATCCACCAGATCAGGGGTCCTCAACCCCAGAGATCACGAGTCCCGGCAAATCCATCACGTGCCATGTATTTGCATGCATGTGGCTGTGTGGCTTCTTCTAGAGAATGAATCTACTGCCTTGCTTAGATTCTCCAAATGAGTCCATGACCAAAACAAGGTTACAAGCCACGATATCACACCATTAGCTGCTTGAGGGCAGCACAGTTCCCCAAAACAGCCCCAGAGCCTGGCTTCATGCCTTACACAAAGTAGGCACTCAATAAAATGACAAGTGAGCCAACAGAGGCACCTACTGACAAGAGTAACTCATTTCTATCAAGCACTTGAGTGCCAGTGCTCAGTGCTAAGCTGCTGACAAGCAGAACCCAGGAGGCACTACTGCTTTCCCTATTTGGCAGATAAAAACTGATATGTAGTTTAGATCATGCAGATAAAAACTGATCTGTAGTTTAGATCATCAGTAACCTGCCTTAGGTCGCACCATCAGTAGGTGGGAGAACCAGGATTTTGGCTACAGAAAGCCGGAAGGAAATGGCCAAACATTCCCATTCCTGGGTTCCCTCCCCACCCCAACCTTGTCCCAATCCTGCACACTTTATCAGGGAGTGAGCCCTGATATCTGATTATATTTGCAGTCACTCCCCACCATTGTCGGCTCTTGATGAAACTTGCTATTCTAGTGCAGTCAGTACAGAGGGAAGCATCAGCATCGCAGGGGAGCTGCTTAGAAATTCAACTTCTGGGACTTCCCTGGTGGTCCAGCGGTTAAGAATCTGCCTGCCAATGCAGGGGACGTGGGTTCGATCCCTGGTCGGGGAACTAAGATCCCACGTGCCGTGGGGCAACTAAGCCCGTGCGCCACTACTGAGCCTGTGCACCACAAATAGAGAATCCTGGAGCCCACGCGCCGCAACGAAGATCCTGCATGCCGCCTCTAAGACCCAACGCAGCCAAATAAATAAATAAATATTAAAAAAAAAGAAACACGAAATGCAACTTCTCGCCTATACCCATGAAATCCGAATCTCTGGAGGTGTGGCCCGGGAATCTGGGCTTTGGCCAGCTCTCCAGGAGGGTCTGATGCCAGCTCAAGTTTAAGAAGCTGTGCTCCCCAACCCTCTTCCAGGCACTGCTGGTCTGGAGGCCCTCCCCTTGGTCCATCATCCCAGGGTCATCTATTGGCATTTGGGTTTGCCACCCAAAAAGGAGAGAACTGATCCACATTTCCCAACCCCGGACTTGTCACACCCTAGAAGACAGACAGAAGCAATAGGAAGGTGGCTTCTTCAATGACGCTGGCCAGGAGCACTCCATCCAAAGCGTAGCTCCTTGTCCTTTTTATTCAGAATAGCCAGTTCTTACGGATCAAGGCACTTGTCACTGTCCCACTGGATACGTTTTACTAGTTTGCACCACTAGTGTGCCCCCACCAGCCTTCAAGTTCCAGGGAGGCAGGAACCATGCCTGTTTTTATCATCCTGGCAGCCAGCAATAAGCAGAGTTCCCAACACCATCAGAGAAGCTCGCAAGACTTCACTGATTGAACACATCAGGTGGTGGCCAGAAGATGGCTTTAGCAGGAACAGGTGTTAGTATGTAAATAAATATTTCTCACCTACCTGAAAGGCTACTGAGTCGTTTCTGCTGTTCTGTGATAAAAAACAAAAAATACACAGTGTGAGTGAGATTTACACACACATGGTAAGACCAAGAAGTCCTGGCATAACTCGTTAGGATCCCCAAACCTGTGTCCTCACCGTCCTCTGGGCTTAGATGCTAAAATGCTGTGTAGTCCAGCAGAATACAGGGATATTAATGTGGCTTCATCATCTGGGTGTGGTGTCTCCTGTCCCTCTCCCCCTAGATTTGTGCCAGGATTCGGGGAACAATCTCTGTTTTCTGGTTGTTTACATCTTAAAGTGATCCGATCACTGAAGGAGGCCCTCAACTCCCCTGGTCTCAAGGGAGCAGGACCTTATACACCCCAATCTTGGTACGTTTTGAAGGAATGTAATCATAACCATGACAGCTACCATCTGAGAGCTTGCTAAATGCCAGATATTGTTTTAAGAGCTTTCACATGTGTGAACGCTTTTAATCTTCACAGTAACTCTAGCAGGTAGGTCAGCACCGGCTGAGAGACCTCAGACAAGGGGCACAAACTACCCAAGATGACACTGAAAATCAGAGCTGCGTCTAGAACCTGGGTTCCCCAGGTTTCTTTCCAACTCTAATCACCGGGTCCCACTGGTTCCTTAACAGTGGGAGGTCCATTGGTTTCCCACCCTCCTGGGCAGTCTCGCGGTGGGGAGGCCAGCATCTCCTTTGGAGAGTTCTGTGCCTATGTGCTTTGGGATAAGCACAAAAATGACCTTTACCTTCTGCAGCTGCTAAATATAAAGCAGCCACATGTATAAAAATAGAACACTTGCCAGCCCATGGGTGCTGTCATCATTCCCCTTGGCGGCGTCCCCACCCTCCCTCCAGAACCAGCGTGGCGAGAAGTAAACAGAGCAGCAGGGGAGCTCACAGCCAGTGGAAGTCACCCTGTCTACATCGGGCATGTGGGCAAGGTTCACACTAGCTGGACCACAGAAGCCCAGCAGAGCCCTAGGCTCAGCTCTGCCAGCAACTTGCCAGATGGCACTGACCAACCACATAACGTCTCAGCCTCAGTTTCCTTGTCTGTTAAATCAAAGTGCTCACCGGATCTATGGTACCCAAACACTAGTCTCCAAGCTGGAGGCAAGGCCTTCCCTAGCAATTAAAAGCAAATTTATTCAGTTGAAAAGATTATGTGGTATCGCACTTCTGAGGTGTGGAATAGCCTTTCCTTCATAGAAAGAGATGCATGCAGTGTAGATCACAGTGGTTGTTTCTCAGGAGTGTTATTTAGCAAAAGTTAGAAATTAGCAACCCCAGGCTAGTCCCCAGACCGTTTCACGTGACCATGAGATCCAGAAGTCTGGGACCGCGGAACTCCTGTCCTTCATGTGCTCCATGGACATGCCCTGCAAGCTTGCTGAAAAATGCAGAGCTTCTCCCCCATGCCTCCCCGCCAAAGACCTCCTGAATGTGACTCCCAGTGCGCTATGCACACTGAAGACCAAGAACCACCCAGGCACTCTCTCTCTCAGTCCTGAGAGTTTTCCAGTTTAAATCCTCCTCCCCAGACTGATCATAGCCATCTGCCCTCAAACACATGTGGGACGGAAAGCTGCAGAGAGAGGGGCAAGGGCTATGTTTACACAACCGTGAGAGCCAGGCCAGAGGTGCAGTGCCCCTCCGTTTGTTTGCAGTAGGGGGGCCTGGCCTGGGGAGACAGGGTTATTGTCACACTATGCCCTGGGGCAGCCTAGGCAAGAGCAAAGGGAACCTTTTTTATGATGACTAAACTAGAATTCTAGAAGTGGAGCAGAGTTACCACTCCCTCAGGAGACTTTGCAATAGTTAAATTGTTTTCACGGGTACTTTTTGTGAGGCAAAGCAGGGCTGCCAGGCTGGGTAAATTCCAAAGCGAAGCCAAAAGTGCCTGACCTAAAGTGAGTTGATGATTAGTGATCCAAAGCCGGTTGCACTAGGCGTTTCCGTTCTCCTCAACTCTTCCCACCTCCTTAAGGAGCGTAGGGGAAGCTACCTTTTAATTCCAAACAACAAACGTACTTGAACCCTTTTCTGAAGGACGTGTGATTCAGGCTGCACGATTCTGATGTTTAAGCCCAAAGGCAGGACTTGGACAAAAGAGAAAGGCAAGAACCAAAGGCATCTGAGTAAATAAGAAGACTCCATTTGTTCAGGGAAGAAGCAAAAAAGGAACTACAGGCACTTCTGTGCCCAAAAACGTCTCACTAGGTGTCATCAGAAGTAGCTGGCATTACACTTGGCATTTCCCAAAAACCAAGTGGCCTTGGGAATAAACTGCCTTTCCTTCTGGGAACTAACTTGCTTCTTTTTGAGTGGGTTTTTTAAAAAGATGAGTCATAAAGAAGTTCATAGAGAACTGCAATTTCTCTTTGTCCTGCATTACGGACACTTTCTGGGCAGAGAAAGCTACTGCCAGTAACCGCTGAAAGGAAAGCAGGCTCTTACGTAGCTTAGTGTAGGGGGTGGGACCCTTCTATCTTTTGAAGAACACAGATTCATGGGTGAAAATTAATATGGGAACCACACAGAATGAAAAAAATAAAATTACTAAAATAACTAAGATTTGAGTGGGATGATTGTGAGAAAATGTTTCATTCATCTGCTTTTCAAGTTTGGGGCAGGAAATAGAAAACTCCATTTAATATGGAAAACAATTAAAAATAGACTCCAGTCCCATTCTCATCCAAGTCAATACAGAGAGGGAGGGGAGGAAAAGTATGAAGCAGACGAGCAGGGAGTCAAGAAAGGGAAGATATGGTACCGAGCTTTGAGCTCTAAATAAAATAATTAAACCTCCACCGTTCTTTGAAATTCAGACTCAAGAGCCCTTTCTACACTAGGAAACTGCTTGAAGACTTTACATTTCACACTGCAAAGGACTTTTGTGAAGGGGAAGTTTATTCCTCTATGGAGTTTCAAAAAGGAAAACTTGGGACTTAGAATCATCTTCTGGGATTTTAAAGCAGAAGGGTCAACATACATCATTACTACCTCAATGTGCTCCGTTTCCCCTACGACATCCCTTCAGAGAAAGGGAAGAACCTACCAGCAGCAGTCAGAGAAACTCTAGAAAACAAACATGAAAACCCTCAGCAAAGCTGTCGGGGGCCACAAAGGGTAAGGGGCAAGAAGCCACACCAACGTCAAGTCCCCAGAAGGTGGTGCCACTGAGGGAAAGCCCAGTGCAGTGACTTCTGGAGAGAATGAAGGCCATGAGTCACTAAAAAAAAGTTCAAAAGCCTTTGTTTTAGAGATACAAAAACATGTTTTCTATTCTAGAAAATTTCCCATCCAGTAGGTTTTCTTTTTTTTTTTTTAATTTTGGTGCTCAAAAGTTTGCTTTCTAGAAAATTCATGTCACAGAACTACAGGATTTAGGACAGTAATTAAAAGAGGTATTACTGCACCTGGATTTTCCTAGCAGAGACCTGACTAGAATTCTCATGACGGTAATTAAGGGGCAGATGTTTTCCTTTCTGTCTTTTCTTTCTTTTTGGAGCTCCCATCTGAAGACAACTGAATACCAAGGCTGTGGGACACACGTCACCTACTTACTTATTCAGACACCTGACCTCATGCCCAGACAGGGGCCTCTGTCTGCTGCTGTGATCTACTTTGTGGGTCGTGGGAGTGAGTAAACTGGGGCAGGTGGCCTCAGGGAAGGATGGGATTTGTAGAAAATGCTGTGGAATGGCAGAATTCTTGCCCCGGATGTCACAGTGCAGCTATGGCTGATTCCAGCCAGCTGGGGGCGGGGTGCTCCTCGCAGATCCCTTACCTCGATTGTGTTGCAAGAGCACAATAGTAGGATTGACAATTGTCGTGGAGGGGTAGGCAGATGATGGCTTGCTAACTGGTGCAAAGGTCTGGGAATCAGTTCCAACGTGCGATGAAGAAACTTCATTTAGTAGAGGACTTGAGTCCTGAAAAGAAAACAAACGTTGTCACTCACTGCAACTACGTGAAACCAAGAGGTAACGCTTTTTAAAAAGAAGAGATTTAAAGCTTTACAAGGACCTTAATTATAAAAAGAAATGTAACCAGTGAGACATATTAATTCCAGTTAGAAGTTTAATCTGGAATGTTCATTCTCTTTGTTGGGATTAGTAAGGGGAGAGAAGGAAGGTGAATGTTACTCGAAGTCTCAGCAACGTCATTCATTATTTTCATCTGGTCATAACTGTGGCTCAATCCGGTTACTGAAAAAGCAAATTCGAAGAAGCATAACATGCAAAACTCATGCAATCCCCAGTGCAATCTGAGAACAAAAGGTGGTTTAATTGGGGAAAATCAGGAAAGTTTAGTACTTGTTTAGGGCAACATGAGACACTGTGAGGACGAGAAGCCATTGATGTAAGAACAGGGAAGAGTTAAGTACTGGAACTCTTGGAAAGCTACTCTTACCTACACCACTGAACGACCCTATTAGCACTTACTTCTGAGATTTGGACATTATCTTGTCGTACTGTGACATTTTCTCACTCTAATATTGACTGACAAAGATCTCTGAAGTAAAGACTTCTGAAAGTCCTGACTTGGAAATTCTGAGGTGTCTGCCAGAAATACCAATAAAATTATTACTACTAACATTATAATCTGCATGATGGGAATAATAGCAGTCTTTTTAAAGACATGAAAATAGGACCTCAAAATGTAGTAAAGATATGTAGACAGTTTCCTCTATCATGCCTATAAATTTTGCAAAGTTTCTATTTTGAAGTTTACAGACCCCAAAGCCAGAATGTCATTCCCAAAAGGTTTGAAGAACAAGACTGATAGTTACCTTCTAGATAAAAGTGTAGCTTAAAGCAATCAGTGTGCTCCAACCAGAGACCAACTGCTCCGTAAGTACCTGCAGGACAAGGGCTATGCCTCCCTTCCTCCTCTTCCCCCTGCACCTAGCACAATACCCTGCAGACCATGGGTGCTCGGTAAATGCCACAGTAGCGGACAGGAGTCGTCTATCAGCAAAGGTGTCTCTGAACAACCTCTGTAGCAAGAGAACACGTGCCCACCAAAAGAGAGGATGTGAGTGTCAGGACCCGGGACAGCTCCTGACACACAGTAGGAGCTTCCTTTGAAAACACTGGCTTGGTCAGCTCACCTCTTCTGAAAGTGCCCTAACGTCATAGGTGTTAGTTTTGAGTGGCAGCTCAGTTTAGTAAATAAAACCTTTTCCTAAGACTCGAGAGGCACAATATGATCTTGTTCAAAAAGTGCCTCATCTCAATTTTTTCTTTTGTATAGTGGAAAAACAATTACACTTTTCCTAATTTACTTCCAAAGTGATGTAATAAAGATAACTCTGCCATAATGCACCCAAGAAACAAAAAATCAGGCATACAGCTCCTTAAAGTATAAATGCCTGGATGAATCGTGTGAACATTAAGCATCTCACAAATTTTACTCTGGCGTAAATGTTATTTCTGGAACATCACAAAAATAGCTATTGGCTAAAAGAACCTGGATCAATTAACATGAATTTTCTTCCCTCTTACTCTCCAATCACTGCAGATGGAGCAGATATCAACTTGTGGCTTGGCCACCATCCACAGGGGCTCCTGTTCCTCTTGACAATTCTCACTCATTGCAGGAATCCAACCAGTTTCCTTTTTCACCTCTTACTCTGTTTGTACCCAGGGCCAAACCAGAAGTTATCGGGCCAAAGGAAGTCCTCCTGGGAAGTCAGTACCAGGCTGACCAAACAGGTTTGCGAAATGGAGGACACTGTCCCGACTAATCTGTCCTGGCACACATGAGACAAGCTCAATATGAAAATCTAGATCTATGCAAATGACAAAGTGCAGGGTACACAAGAAAGCTACTCATGATATACCAGTGCACTAAAAATAAGATTTGCTTTACATGCTGCTCCAGAGAAACATTCTGTGCCTGTACTCTCCAAAACAAGAGTGGCTTCTAAACGCACCTATAAATTGAGCTGGGGTGAGGAGAATGCATCAGTGAACAATCTAGCACTTTCCTCCAACAGGGCTGAGTGGAAAAGCTCAAAGCTAGGATATCCAAAGCCCCTGGGCCACATGTGGCCAGGTCCTCACCTAACCGTGATGTGCTGTATCTAGAGATTACAGAAGAGGACCCTGCCCAGGATGTAGCCTTTCCCAGCTTTGGCGTGCCTGATATCTCACTGTAATTTCTCTTACAAGTCAAAAAACAAGTTCCCTTCCTGCTTTCTGTGTGACTGGCTTCAGTTTAATGAGCCACCGGAGCCAGTTTTGTAGGCATACCTCTTTACGCAGAGGGATGTCAATGAACGTTTAATTCCATCAGCCAACTGCATGACCCACTAGGTTGCTACATTTTAAAATGTGGTCCACAGATCCTCAGCATCAGAATCCCCCAGGATGCCTGTTACCAAATCTCAGTCCTCGGCCCCTCCGCAGACCCACTCAATCAGAAACTCTAGGAGTATAACCTCAGAGGATCCCATGTACGCTACACTTGAGCACCAATACACCACTCAGATAAATCCTGTTCACAGCTGTGCCCACAGAATCTAGCAGGAAAACTAGAACGTGGCAGGAACTCAATGATGAACTGCTACTTAGTCAGCCACTTATTTTTGAGGAGCTCTGGTCCATTTGCTAGGGCAGCCCCTCAGCCCCAAAGCTAACAGTTACTGGGCGCACTCTGCGTGCCAGGCCCTGTATCAGAAACTTCTACGTACTCAGTTCCACTGCACCCACAGCCCCGACAGATCCGTGCGTCCCCATTTTACGACTCACACTGAGGTTCTTGCAGTCTCTCGGCTCCCAGGGCTCCTGAGCGGAGAACAGACTGAGCCCTTTGACTTGGCCTTTCTTCTAAAGCACTTGGGCTTTCCCATTACGATGGGGACTCGTCCCTCGCAGGACAGGACCTGAAGTGTCGGGACACTCTAACTTCCTGTGACCACTGGGGCAGGTACTGTTTTGCCTCAAAAGCCCCTGGCAGCCACCCTGCAGGGGCCCCAGCAATCTTCTGCCTTTTGAGGAAACAGTGCTAATGCTCGTACCAGGCCTGTATATCCATTTGCTCAATTAAACTTTTTTTTAAACCCAGTCTCTGCCATTGCTGTATATAAAAGAGAGTTTGCTTACTTGCAAAATCAGCAAGAGTGAATCCTTCCCTCCCCTAGAATCTCCCTGCTCCCTGTTAGAGAAACAGCACCATGCCTACTGTTGGCTTTTCCACGCAATTCCTCAGCTTTCCTTCGCTCTCTGCACTACATCTGCCTGGCCTACGAAGAGCACAGCTAGCCAAAGGAAAGGCCACAGAGGTGGTTTTTCTCTGCAGGAAGATGTGCATTCCAAACAGGACGGAGAGGAAGAGGGTCTAGAGAGGTTGCTGAACAGCCACAAGGGGCCCACGGAACACACAGGGGAGGCATGCTCTAGTGAAAGCAAACACGGTTCCGGTCATCACACAAGCACAGGGCAGCCAACGTCTCTCTCAGAACTTAGTACTTGAGTGAGAAAGGGTTTTTTGGTTTTTCTTTCTTTCTTTTCTTTTTTTTTTCTCTATACTGCCGGGAGCAGACATTCAGGAAAGCCGTGAGGAAGGGGATCTAGCAAGCTTACGGTACTCGAAACAGCTCCCGTGAGGCCAGGCTCCGAGATTCTGCGGAGGCCCTCGGGGACCGGAGGGGCCAGCGGAGGCGGTGGTGAGAAGGATGGCGGTGTCTGGCTAACGGGGGGGAGGGAGCCAGGAGTGCTGGCTGGCTGGCGGTGGTGAGACCGCCTCTGCAGATGAGGGGGAATGAAATCGTCTAGAGTCGGCAAGGTCAGAGGTGAGCTGGCAGGGGCGGCCGCCGGGACCGGGGGGCCGTGGGGCCCCAGAGATGCTGGAGGTCTGTCAGTGCCTTCGTGCCCTCTGTCAGTGTTAACCAGGTAGAGAGGGACAACTATTACCTCAGGCTGGGCTGGGCTGGAGGAAGTGGCATCCTGTAGGAAATAAGGGGGTCATTACGTAAAGGGGTACGGCAGGGAAGAAGGAATTCCATATTTAAACAGCTGAGAGCGGACATGCAGTGATGTACTCTGAGAAATATTTAATCAGTGCCCTTTCCTCAGAGTACACGAGACAGTCAGTGCTAGCCAGCTGGCCTCCTGACACTCTATGACACAGAGGGAACCCCATCCAAGTTTACTTTCCATCCATCTATTTTTGAGTCCTTCTAACACTTGAGAAAAAGAGAACAACAGAACAGGCAGGCAGGCTGTGTTTAACCCCAAAACTGCTTGCAGAGCCCGAAAGCTTGGGAGTAAATACAATTTCTTTGGCACCTTGTTACAAAACACATGTAACATATAATAGTTCACCATATTATTAGTCTACGGATTCCACGCTCCAGCATACTTACGTATTTACAGAAAAGAGAGGCGGGGAGACACAGGGAGACTGTGCTGAGATGTTGAGACAGAAGGGTTTGAGCCTCAAGCTGCAGCACCACTCACGAGGAAAAGGAGGTAGGGCGGCCCAGAAAACAAACAAGCTGCTCGCATGAGTTTTCGAAAGAGAGGGTGTAGGAGACACACAAACATTCCTAATTCCTTGCCTTGGCTGGATAACACGGCTGCAAAAGGTAAGGTTGTTTTCTCTTCCGGTTTTCGGGATCAGAGGTAACCTGGGGGCCTAGCACAGGTGGTCTCACTGCGTCTGCTGACGAAGGCCGAGTCCCCGGGGAAGGACTCTCGCCAGGGCTAAGGGCATCCTTACGGATGTCAGAGAATAGCTTGGGAGGGTCAGGAGGAAGAGCGGAGGGTGGCTTCCCCGTGCCGGCTGTGCAGGAGGCAGTGCTGGGAGCCGGTGCTCGAGTGCCCGCAGCTTCCAAGGGAGTGCCTTTGTCTGGGTCACGTGCAACACCAGAGAGGTTTTCCGATGCCACGGGGCGAATGTTATGGGATAAACAAGGTACATATAAGCTGCTGACCTTTTTATTCCCAACTGCCTCATGACGTGGGTTAGAGCTCACATTCTCTCTATAAACTGTCCTGGCAGCTGCACAGCACTGCTGGGGGTGGGACCAAGCACTGGGGAGCGTGGAACCCAGAAGTGAGGGCCCAGGACACAGCACACGTCTGGGCGCTGATCTGGCTGCCAGGGGGACGGAGATGGGCCGGGGTCGTGAGGGGCTCTGCTGGCTGGGGGTGCCAGGTGGGACGTACGGCTTTGGTGAGCTCAGGTAAAGGGAGTCCTTGAAGGAACTGCGGGTGCCAGGGGGCTGCCATGCAAAGCAGTCCTCTTGAGGGAGAGGAGGGCGTGGGGGAGAGAGGACCTTTGGTAGTATTTTTAAGACACAATAAAAAGAAAGAAAGAGGAGGGGAAATGGAAAGAAGGATGACCATTAGAAATAGTAGCACAACATGACCTGAAGAAAAAACAATTCTGGACACGTTTTTAAGCAAATCCTCAGCTTAGACTCTTCATGGCCCGTACATTTTTCCTTGCGGTAAAGCCAAGGACTGAATCCTACTCACCTGGAGAGGCAGGCCTGACTCTCCTTTACATCACAGGGAGGCTGAGCTCAGCCCAGGTGCTAAGTCAGGTTGACACGAGTCCTGGGTTGACCTGTACCCTCTGAGACCTCCTGACCCAAGAAGGGTGCCCAAGGGTTAAACGCCGGCGGAAGAAGCCCCAGAGGCCCCAGTTTTCTCCAATCCTCAAAGATTTTCCTCTTTGTACCTTCAGCTTTAAAAGTTTAAGTTCCCTCCAACTCTTGAGTGTCTTCCATTCTTTTCCCTCAGGAAATGGAGAACTGGAAGAATCATCCTTAGCTGTTCACAGGAGGCAGCCATCTTAATTGAGTCACTAAGATGTAGCCCTCAGTTCCATAAGCATAACAAATTAAAACTCACCAAGAAGAGAATGCTAAGGACTTAGAATCCACACGTGCTCTTGTCTCAGAGGAAACAATTTGATGGAACTAATTATTAGAAGGAAGACAGGCATGAGATTAAAAGCATGCAGTCTCCCATTTTTGACGCACCCAGAACAAAGAGACCAGGCAATGAAGCATTTGACTGGACTGGACTGTGCCTGTTTACCAAATTCCAGACCATTCCTCATTCCCATCCAGCCCACCAGGCACAGACAATCCTAAAAGGGGGTGATCAGCCTCAGGCTCATGGTTTAAGCCCAAAGCTCTGGTTCCAGGCTCAGAGCTAGAAAACTGTAGTTCCCATCTCATTCCCTCTCCCTCAACACAGCCCCGAGCTCCTCCCTGGGTCTCAGCGAGGCAGAAGGTCAGGAAATGGGGTAAATCTCCAGATGATCCTCATTTCAAGGAGAGCCACCTGTCCACCTGTGGCTCAACCGGGAATCAGACCATAAGATAAGGAAAGTTTATTTTCCTAATGTTATGGACTGGATGTGTGACCCCTCAAACTCATAAGTTGAACCCCTAACCCCAAGTGGTGGCATTTGGAGATGGGGCCTGTGGGTGGTAATTAGGGTTAGATGAGGTCTTGAGGGTGGGACCCCATGATGGGATAGGGGTCCTTATATGAAGAGGAAGAGAGACCAGAGCCCTCTCTTTCCACCAGGTGAGGACACAGTGAGAAGGCAGCTGTCTACATGACAGGAAGAGAGCCCTAACCAGGAACCTAATAGGCTGGCACCTTGATCTTGGACTTCCCAGCCTCCAGAGTTGTGAGAAATAAATGTTTGTTGATTAAATCACCTGCCTTTGGTATTTTCTTATAGCAGCCTAAGTTAAGACACCTAGATTTTCTTCACTAGCCCCTATCTTTAAAGATAGCCCAGTATGAGAAGACAATGAGAACCTTCCACTAAATTGCACAGCTAAGGTATATTAGAGTTTGGTTGATAAATGGTAAATGGATTGTGACTCCAAACTGGGAGGGTGCAAGGGTGTGGGCCTATTTGTATTTTATTTTTATTTTTTGTGGAGTGCAGGCAGCAAGGGGAAGGGACGCTAGTGAGGGTAAATAAGTGAGAATGAAGTATGAGTCTGGACTAGAATATCAACCCAGAGACAGTAAACAACCCATCCCTCAGCAAACTAGGTTAACTTGATGCCTATCCTTTCCACAGGGTGCCCAGGACACTGCCAGTGGAATGTGGCCGTGTGTACCAGCCCAAAATACAAAACGTATTTTCAGTCATTAGTAAGAGCAAAACCATCCAGATGTACTCTCTTGGTTTCAGTGAACTTAGGCTGGAGGTTGGGGTGTACTCACAGACTAAAATGATGCTCTCTAGAAACAAAACACTTGACCAAGCACGCACCAAAGGGACCGCAGGTAAGTTGATGATGGTTGCCAGGGAGGTAAGTAAAAGGCAATTTTGAGTTAGGCTCAAATTTACTTTTACTTCGAGCTCAAGTGTCCCACATGTGATTTCTTCTTGCCCAAAGATAGAAATCGGTTTCAATGACTTTTTAACTTAATTTGGCTGTGGCCATATAAGGTGCCAGGGCTGCATTATATCAGGTCTGAGCCTTCCCAGGGCTCTGACCCTGTAGAGAGGACGCTTCCCCAGAGTGTTGACAACGCACTCAGAGCCAAGGCCTTCCTGTCCTGGGGCTCCTTTTAGCCCTAGAGAAGGAGGAGGACAGGCACAGTCACTTTACATGGAAGGAACTACTTTCTGTTTTATTGTAAACATTGTGGGAACCATATAGGTAGTTGGCATTCCTCCCCAGCTGGCTACTAATGAAATTCCATTTATCTTTTTAGAAGATGGGGTGGTGACAAAAATGGGGCTGCTGGAAGAATCTGACACGTTCCTAGTATGTACAGTTCCAGAAACTATCAAGCCCTGCCTCCACTGGGGATCCCCAAGATGACGCTGTCAGAGAGGGGAAAGCCCTGATTCCGTGTCGCTGCGGGTGAGGAGAGCAGGGCAGCAGGAAGAAAGGCAGATGTGGGAGCATCAGGAGATAGGATTCCCCTCTGGCCCGTGTGTCCTCGGACTCCAACTCAATCCTTAGGAGGAGATGCTAGGCCTGCAGGGGTCTGAGAGCTGTCTTCATCTGAAACCAAGCCAGAGCAGTCAGCAGCCCAGCCCACCTTGGCTTTGTCTAAGCCAGCGTATACTTACAGCTCTGGCAATGGCTATAGAGACCAGAAGTCATTTTTGCTTTCAGAAAACGAAATCTATGACCTAAAGCCTCTTGACAGTTGGATGGCCAATTTTACACTGAATATACAGAATAACACCTCTACATCAGCAATATGCCAGGTATCCTTTCAGACACCCAGGTAAAAAGAAAATTCTTGGATAGTGACAGATGAGAAAATGCATACACTATTCGTAGGCCATATTACAACATGATTATCCTTGTTATGAGGCTCACCCTTACAGACTCCTTGAGGGCAATGTTTACACAGTGATCCAAACACAACGAATGCTCAGTAAAGTTGCTGTAAGTACATGTATTTAAAGGGGATTTTTATTTACTTCACACGCTGTTAAAATTCTCTCTGTAGAAGAGCTATTTAAGAAGCCAAAAGGAATTAGTGAGCTACCCTTTGGGCTAAGTCCCTGATAGTGGAAGAGGATGTGCTTCTACACTTGCCTTGAATTAATCAGCACTATTTCCTACCCTGGATAAAGAGCCAACTGTATCCAACCTGGAGAACGCCAAGAAGGAAGTGTGCCTGCCCCCAGCAGCAGACTTAGATGCTGGGAAAGGTCTTAGAAACAGGGAAACCATGGCCAGTCATTTACCAGACGACAGACCTCCCACATCCCGAGTCTAATGAGGACTTCAGGAGGCCGGGCCCATTCACAGCTCCTGGCCCTGACCAGCGGCCCTGCATGCACGTGGCAGTAGCTACAGGAGACAGGCCATGGTAGGGGCGGGGAGGCTGAGTAGTGCTGCCTTGGCACACGATTCAGCAACCTCCTCTAAGCCTGGGAGACAAGGGTCTGCAAAGGGGAAGGAAGGCATCATCTCGGACTTGGTTTCATTCCAGGGACGAGCGCAATTTTATGTCCTCACGAGCAGAACCCAGAGGATTATCGGAGAAGGGGGGTGGGAACAAGGAAGGCCTGCGGATTCCCCGGGCTCCTTGCGAGTTGTGGGAGCATGTGCACCGAAGGCAGGCGGGCGCAGGGAGGTGGACTGCGTAGGGAACACATTTCTGCCGCATTTTTTTGAGCAGCGCAGCTCTTTTTAAAAGAAAGGATTGCTCTGTTCCATGGATATTACTCCGCTATATAAAAACACTCTTCACAGATTGCCTGAATTAAAACAGGGTCTATTACTTTTGTCAAGATGGCAAAGTAGGGAAGTCCCTGGGCAGTCCAGTGGTTAGGACTCCTCGCTCTCACTACTGAGGGCCCGAGTTTGATCCCTAGTTGGGGAACTAAAATCCCATAAGCTGCACAGTGCAGCCAAAAAAAAAAAAAAAAAAAAAAAGGCAAAGTAGCAACAGGAAGGGGAAGAAAGAAAGATGAGGAAAACAACTTGGGGGGAAAACTTAAGCAAAATTATTCCTACTGCAAGTTGTACAACGTGGGGTACACTTTCTTTTGTAGGGTAGCGCTAGGCAGTGTAAAGCCCGCTGTACTGCCATTCTGACTTCTGCCTGCTTCTAGGCTGCTGGATTCCGAGCTGGCCACAGCTCCCTGATCTTAATCTGTAAGGAAGGAGCTGCTGAAACTCTTACAGCCTCAACACGAGCAAATTAATGAAATAAACACAAGAGCGCAGTCCCCTTTTGAATATTATGCTCTAAAGAGTTTTTATAAAACAGGCTCAGACCTTTTTCCCACCTGTCATTCCCTCTTTCAGAACATTTCCACACACGTTTCAAACCTATGGAATATTGGGTTTATGCTTCTGATACCCTGGTACAGACCAGCCTCATCCCATACATCTGCTTCCCTTGACCCCAACTTCTCTCTAACTCTGGTCCTCCCGGGGCTTTTTCAGAGTTGGCCAAAAGTGGGACTCAGAAGCCAGTCCATCATCCAGCTGGGCGAGCAGGAAGTCACAAGTGCAAGCTAAACGACTCAAGAACAGTCCCCACCCCGCCCTTGGGCGCCCGCCTACCTGAGGCTTGTCGGAAGGAAGGTTGGGATGCACGCTTCGGTAGCCCTTGGCAACGAGTGGAGAGGGCTGGGCGTTTCCATTGGCATCAGCATTGGAAGGAAGCCTCCACTCATCTGAGAGATGAAAAAAAAAAAAGAAACCCCTCACTCACAGGAACACTCCCTGGTTCCCCTCTAATTGAAGGGTTCCCCTCTAATTGAAGGGTTCCTGGTGGAAGGCAGGGACAGAAAGGATACAAGAGAAACCATACCTGCTGAGGAATTCTCTGACTCCAGAACTACGTGTGGCACAGAAAGGATGAAAACAGGAAGGGGGGAAAACAGAAATGGTTACGTTTGCAGGAAACAAGCATGTACTGCACAGAAAGACTAAACTCCAGCACCCCGTTGCCTGACACAAAATGCCCTCAGTCACGATGGCCTAATTACCATAGGAACCCACTCTAAACCATGATGTGCTCACAGGCGCTGACCTTTGAAAACACAAGGCTCACATTCACAGTAATGAAGAAACAATTGTTCTTGACATTCTTATTTTACAGACAAAAAGGCCACAGAACTCTCCTGTCCAGTCCTGACTCACTAACTTGCATTCCCCTTTTATAAGCCTGACGTTGGCCCAGAATGACCTCTCCTCATCAGCAGCCTGGGCTAATTAACAGACCCAGAGAGGGAGACATCGATAAGCACTTTTTCCATGGCTGTTGGTGCTGCGCAAAGGGGAGAACATGATTTAAGCCCCAAGGTATCTGCTGTGATAAGGGCTTTTTTTCCTCCCTGCCTGCCTTTCTTCTTTCCATTAAACGAGCTACATAAACATTTCAAAATCTAATCATCCTGAGTTTTCATCATACTACAAGGCACCCTTGTTCCCCTTCAGCCAGCTACCACCCTGCCCTCCATCCATTGCCTGGCACAGCTCAGAGACCCTAAACCTCTCCTAACCTGACCAGCACCGCGAGGCAGGACGGCACAGTGGTCACAAGCTTGGCTGGGAAGGCAGCTGGACCTCAATTCCCATCCTGGCTCCTCCACCTACGGGCTCTGTGGCCCTGGGCAAGTTATAAGCCTCAGTTTTCCCATCTGAAAAATAGGGGTAACGATATGCCTGCTTATACGTGTTGTTTTAAGAATTAAAAGATATAATGCATGAGAGATGCTTAGAACAGTGCCTGGCAGAGCTCAGCCATGTTTGTTATTTACCACCGTCTTCTGCATCATCTCTTGCCTCTATTCTCTATCTTCCATGTAGCCCAGGGGTTAGCAAACCTTTTCTGTAAAGGGCCAGTTAGCAAATACTTTAGGCTTTGACAGCCATATGGGCTCAGTCACAGCTATTCAACTATGCTGTTGTAGCACAAAAGCAGCCACAAACAATATCAAGTGAACGAGGGTGGCTGTGTTCCAATAAACCTTTATTTGTGGAAACTGGAATTTGAATTTCATGTAATTTTCACATAGCACATTCTTTTTCTTTCAACCCTAAAAACATAAAAACCCAGATGCAAGAAAAAAGCGTCCTCCTGCTTTCTGTCCGATTGTGGCAGCCCAGATTGAAGAGGGAAATTTCTTTTGCAACTCAGAAGTAACCTTGTGAACAGTAAACCAAAGCCTGCTTTACTCCAAAGAAGAATTCGAGTTTACAAGAAAAGTATTGGAAAACTATTCCCCTACACCCTTGCCTTCTGATTGATTCCACTTTAAAAGCATAAGAGCTAAGTCTAATTAAAGGCAAGCCAAAAAAAATTATATATATATATACACATATATATGTGTGTATACACACACACACACACACACACACACACACACACACCCACCCACCCACCCACCCACCCACACACCCAATCCCTTGTTAACGGGCTGTACAAAAACAAGCATAGGCCAGATTAGGCCCAAGCGCCACGGTTTGCCAGCCCCTCGTGGAGCCAACCCCTTAATTTCCTCCTCCTCTCTGGTTGCCTCCTTATCTCACCCTATATAAAGAGGGGAATAAAGCACTGCAGCTCTCACAGCCCAAGGCTCCATTTCAATGTGGGTTCCTTAGGGATCAGAGATGGGCTTTCCGGATCGAACACCTTTCTAAGTGCCAGACGCTGTTGGTCACTTTTGCATATATTTAGTATTTAATTCAATGTACACAAGTCTGTGAGGTAGGTAATCACTCTGCTTCATGGATGAAGAAACAGAGAGGCCAACTGACTGGCCCAAAGTCACACAGCCAGGAAGTGATAAAGCCCAGGTCTCCAGAATCAAGTGCAGCACTCTGTCCACCACCCACGGCCACCAACCCTGCCATCTGCCACAAAGCAGAGCCTACATTCCAGGGAGGTGGCGGAAGCCAAAGGGTGTCAGAGCAAAAGGCCAGGCAGGGGAAAAGGTTTCAAGTGATTTGCTTCCATGTACAGCAGTCTATCTGCATCGGAGTCACCAGGAGTGCTTGTTAAAACACAGATCGCAGGGCCCCATCCCCAGAGTTTTTGACTCAGAGGAGAAGTGAGGCTTGAGAATTTGCATTTCTAACATGTCTCCAGGTTATAGTAAGGCTGCTGGTTCATAACCCAAAGGTCACTTTGAGAATCACTGACATAAATAATGTATACTCAAAAACATCTTTACTCTGGGAAACCATATCCATTTTTGCAAATTTCGTCCTCCTCTAAAACGAAGTTTTTATAATCTGCTTCAGTTGTACAGTCTTTTAGCAGGTTGCCTGTCATATTTCTGCCACTCCCTTAGGGACAATTCCTAGATGTTTGTCTTCTTGTCCCAACCACATGGCTGGGAAATTTACAGGACTTGATTTTCACTCACATTACTGCGACGTACCAGCTCGTGCAATCAAGGACAAGCTGTTAATCACCCTAAATTTCACTGTTTCCATCTATAAAATATAATCCTTACCCCACGTACACCTCACAGGGTTGCTGAGGTCAGGTACGTGACGTGTCCTAAAAGTGACCGTTTTTTAAAAAGTTTTTATTGGAGTAGAGTTGATTCACAATGTTGTGTTCGTTTCTGCTATAGAGCAAGGTGAATCAGTTATACATATACTTATTTCCACTCTTTTTCAGGTTCTTTTCCCATATAGGTTATTACAGAGTATTGAGAAGAGTTCCCTGGGCTATACAGCAGGAAGAGTGACCATTTTAACATTCACTAGTGCATCCATCCAGATCCTGGCCCCGAGATTTCCTTGCACCCGCAGGCCTTCAGATACCAGGTGACACACTGTGGCAATGTTTCTCCTTCCTCCCCTGTATCTATCACTTTTACTATCTCATCTTCCTTTAGGTTATTTCTAGTCCAGCTTTGTCAAGTCATTCTATCAAATTTATTTGATTTACACACACGCACTAAATATCAATAGGTTCTTTAAAAAAAAATTTTTTTTATACAGCAGGTTCTAATTAGTTATCTATTTTATACATATTAGTGTATATATGTCAATCCCAATCTCCCAAATCATCCCACCCCCCCGCCCCCGCTTCCCCCCCCCTTGGTGTCCATACGTTTGTTCTCTATGTCAACAGGTTCTGATGAGAGGCTATCAATAAAGGATGTGAACTTTGTACATGGATGTGGAGGCATGTTATTTTGTCTGCTCTTTGGCTGGGTTGGTTCTATTCAGGTGATGTTGGCACACAGATGTGTCGTGGAAAGCTGAGGAGAGTCTGCTCCTCCAAAACCCTTAGGTATCGTAAAGGGACTGTCATTGTGGCATCAGACAGCCTAGTTTGAATCCTGTTTTGCTCACTGCATATCCTGCAGCAAGGGACATAGCCTCATCTGTGAAATGAGAAATTTCCTCTCTCGTCGTAAGGACTAAGTGGAAGTATTTGGCATAAAGTATGTGCTTAGTAAGATCGGGATCCAAAGCATAAGGGGAAAAAAATTTCCCAGACACAGCAATTAGAGCAGCTGACTTCTGCCATTTGATAAATAGCCTTAAGAACATAATATCCTCGGGAATCAACCCACTTTTTCTTCTCATTCCAAGTCTTTAAAACTGTTCCCCTTACCCTGTCCCCAAAAAGGCAGTTCCCAGGACCCCTCAGAACATTCCTTTCTTATTTAAAAGAGCTGCATTTCTGACATTTCATCCTCCTTCACCTGTTACCTAGTCTTCTGAACCTTGAAGGTTGGTAGCAGCCCAGGGCCGTTCGTATCTGAGGGCAGCAGGTGAAATTTTATGTACATGATCATCAATTATTAACTCTTGGTTAGGGAGACTGTCAAAATGCTTCTCCCAATAAATGTTAGCTCAGAGCTCCCGAGATGGAGGAGGGCCTTGGAAAGCTGGGTCCCTCAGGAGGTTTTGCAGCCCTGAGGAGACCAAGCCTTTCCAGGAGAAGTTTAATTTTTTTTGCCTTATCTTTTCCTCCATCTATTCTTTATATACAATCTTTTCTGGCTTGTGGTCACAGCTTACTTATTATCCTTTATCTCACTCTGTGCTAATTTCATTTTGGTCTGTTGTAAGGTTGTTTTGCTGATCACTTCTTGGGATCTCAGGACACTTTTCATTGAGTTAGATCTGTGTTTCCTGGTAGAGAATCCAAGAGTTAGAGGAAAGGTGTTAAAAGTGGGTCTAAGAGCGTTCCATATCTTGTTTAATTTTTATTCATGCTGTGTGGTAAAGAAGTTACTCTTCCCCAAGAGGAGCTCTGGCCTTTGCCCTCTGGCTTCCAGGAGTTAATCTCTAAGCCCTTGGAATGTCATCCTGATAGGAGTCTTTGTGCTAAACCAATAATGTGACTTAGGTTGGGGGGCTTTGAGCTCAACCTCCTAACGGACTGGAGAGTGAGATGAACCACTTGGGCAGTGGATAACACCTATGTAATAGAGCCCCAGTGAAAACCATGGACACCACAGCTTGTATGACCTTCATGGTTGGCACTGCTCTGAGCACGGTCTCACACGCAGTGCTGGGAACTAACATGTCCTGACTCCACAGGAGAGGGACCACAGCAACTCCATGCTTCCTTCTTCCCCAGACTCCACCCTATGCACTCTTTCTTCTAGCTGATTTTAATCTGTATCCTCTCCCTGTAATAAACCAGAACTGTGGGTATAACAGCTTTCAATGGGTTCTTTGAGTCCTGCTACCAAATTATCAAACCTGAGAGTGGTTGTGGGAATTCCCTGACCTTGCAGTTGGTGTCACGGTGAGAGTCTTCTCTCGTGGGGACTTTTGCCTCCAACTACTTCTCATTTGGCCCCCTTTTCTCACACATGAGCTCACGAAAAAGACTCTTAGTTAATGGGGGTAGGGAATGTCTAACTATTTTAATGTCAATTTTCTTATCTTTTTGCTACTGTCATTTCTGGAGAGCAAATGTGAGGAAATGAGTTGATTGCAGGTCCAAGAATCTTTACATCCAGAGCTAACTTTGCAGTCAAGAATCAGGCAGGAAGGATGGGAGCCAACTGGCACAGAATAAGGTGTAAGTGTCGAACTGAACTTTGGCTTTTGAGTCAGAACACAGGGATTGATGGTCTCCAGGCCATACCAGACAAGAAGCTTCGTACAGCGCCCACCACCAGTTCAGGCTCCCTGTCTCCTCTTGAGTAAGATCACCGTGACCTGGGGACACAGGTGGAGTCACACCTGACCCAATAGGGCCATTACCCAAACCTGGCCAGGCTATTACACCAGGAAGCAGGAATAAGAGGCCGCTCTTGGAGGCCGGGAATCAGCAATAAGATTACTGTAGTTCTTTCCAGATGGTTCAGATCCCAAAACCTAGGTCTACATTCGGAGATTAGGAGGGTGGTCAGGGATCCAGAGTCAAGCTACCACCGAGGGCAGGAGCCTGGAGGTTGGGTTTAAACTGGGCAACTCCGAGGGCTCCGTCTGTCACTCCACCTCAGAGAGCATCTCCACCCTCCCCATGTTCACTTGGACGCCAATGGCTCCCAAATCCACACCCTGGATTCCAAATTTCCAAATGCCTATTAGAAAATTCCTCCTAGAAGTCCTTCTCTTGCCAAGAAACTCAACACGTCGAGAAATGGAATCCAACATTCCTTCCAACTCCCCTCATAAATCCAGCATCTCCATGAGTGCCACATCTATTCTCCTAGTCAAGCAGGGAAGGCGCCTCCTGCTCAGCATGGAGCCCTACCTCTCCGCACTCCTTCAACACTGTGCCAAGCCCGGCCATTCCACTCTCCAAATACACTTCTCGCTTGGCCCCTGCTCTTCATTCCCACCACCACCACGCTGGGCCTAGACCCTCACGGCCTCTACGAGGAATTAATGCACGTCTTTAAGTGGCCTCCTGATCCGCAGTCACTAGAATGGTGTCCATTCAAGAGCACCTTGTACATGCCTGGCTCCGTGCTGTATCTTGAGATGGAAGAGTTCACTGTATCCCAGCAACTCTATGAAGATCATCTCCAGTTTACAGATGGGGAAAGTGAAGCTCTCCCAGGTTAATTTGCCCATATTACCAAGACAGGAAGGGGTGGAGCTGAGCCTTGAGAGAGGACTGTGTGACTTGAGAGCGAGACCACCTCTCACAGGGTAAGGGAGCTGGAGCAAGGACTGGAAATAGGGGCCACCTCTCAAATGCGGGCGTCAAGGGGCCATATGGGGAAAGAAATCAGGCCACAGGTGCTGGGCAGTAATGTGAGAACGAAGTTTCCAGTTCAGGCAGATGATCAGTAACTTGGAGATCTACAGGGATGGAGGAATGTGGTAAAGCCAGGGAGCAAGGCAGAGAGGAGACAGCCAGAGGAGCTGGGGCACAGATGCTGGCCCTGGTGGTAGGGGAGAGACCTGGACACAATCTGACACCCACTATCTGTGAAGACACTGGGAAAAGGGAGCATGCCCAATCCTTGGCAAGAGCCAAGCAAGGCTCCCTGCCTCACACTTGGGCTCCCAGTGCAGGCTAGCACAGCTGCCTGCAAATGCTGATGAAAACTGTTTTCATGAGGCTGGTCAAGTCTCAGAGGCTTGGTGTGGGCCAGCAAGTTGTCATCCAGAGGCTCAAATGGAGGGAGTAAGCAGGGATGAGGAGGTCTGGGGAGCCAAACGGACTCAGCCAGAGTCAAGGGCCGGCAGGATGCTGGCCAATGACCAGAAGGGTAAGAGAACAAGATCTCTGGTCCTGAATGTCCCACCTCTGGAGGTGCATCCTTTTATCCTCACCTCCAGTGTTAACTCATTCCAGCCTGTTGTACACCTAATCAGTGTAATTTCCCCCCACCTCTACTCAACCCCAGCTTGTTCCTTTCCACCCAAACTGGCCTAGTGTACAATCCTGAATGTGTCCCCAGTGAATAGGGTTCTGTTTGTGTCAGTTTAATTCTCAAACTTCCTAAGTTCACAGAGCATTCTGGAACTAGAAAGGCTTGAAAACCATCTTTCCCAAGTCCCTCATACTTCATACGTGCTTCAGAGGTGTGACATACGTGTGGTCAGAAAGCATGACAGTGGACTGGGGCTCCACACCCGACTCCCTGGTTGGAACAAACTGCCTCTTGTGCTCACATGATGCACCAAAATTTCTCTCCCTTTCTTCCCTTCTCGTCACAATTCCTGGTGACTCCCAGTGATGCCTGGCACCTATATGATGCAGAATGAATGTCTGCTGATTTGGATTCAATGACCTCTGTTTATCTGGAGAAAAATAATCTACAAAGATTAATTTACTGTAAGGTGTGAACGACTGATAGCCATCCCCCAATCCTTCAGAGTATTTTCAATTTAAAACAAGATCTTTTTTTAATCCAAATTATCTGTTATAAATCTGTAAGATATAGAATTATCTGGGGACTAGAGAGAGCTTCCTTAAGTGCTCAAATCACTGCACCGGAGTGCAAACCTACAGACAGCAAGGTAACGAATAACATTGGGGCTCTATGTTAGTGCCACACTGTGACCACCAGGGGGAGCTCAAGGCTCCCTCTCCTCCCATTCACCATTCCCATTCACCACCAGAGGAAGGGCCAGGAGGTTGATAGGTCATTTTATCGGGCCACGGGGCTGTAGGTATGGTCTTCCTCTTTAAATTATCCCTTAGGAGTCTCTCTTTCCCAGAGGTCCTCCAGCTTGGGAGATGGATCTTCCCAGTGGCCCCACCTCTCCTGGAGACCAGAGTGGCAAAGTACAGTAGGGCAAGAGGCAGGTATGGGTTCAGGAAAACAGAGCCAAGCAGCTACTTTCAAACTAATAGTGCTGGAGGCCACTCATGCCTTCCCCTGAGCCTAGGGAAAAAGAAGCTTTCCACAGGGACTGACATTACCAGAATGGGGCTGGTGCTCAAACCCTAGCCTGGCCTCATCCTTGGGCATCTGCCTTGGTACCTGTCACAGCTGGCAGGGAACAGAAAGAAAGTCAAATTTCCAGGATGCTGGGTACTGACCACCTCTATCCTGTATAATTCCATCTCATCACAACACACCATTCCCGACTGTACCAGAAGAGCTTGCATGTCTCTGGTCCCAAGGAAGTGGTCATCACCCCAATTCATTTTCTCTCCATTTCCTCCCTTCAAGATGGGAGAAAACTCCCATCCCCTACGGCAGTAGCTCTCAAATGTGGTCCTTGGACCAGCAGCATCAGCATGACCTGGGAACTTGTCGAAAATGCAAAACCTCAATGCAAAACCCCTGACATACTTCATCCTCACAATGACGAATGACGGCGAGGCAGGTGCAGTTATCAACCTTATCCGACAGATGGGTTCACCAGGGTTGAGAGAGAGCAGCCATCTCATCCAAGGCTGCACAGCCAACAGGTGGTGGAAGCAGGACATGAACCCCATGTGTCGGACTCCAAAGTCCCAGGCGTCCACCTCAACACCGTGCTCCAGGCACCCAGGTTTCCCGAGGGGCGGGGGCTTCTGTCTCCCTCCGCTCCTAGTTTGCATTGGCCTTAGACACGCCCTCCTGATCCTACTCCCTCGGGTTGCCTCCCTGCTTTCTGGGAGCTAAGGCCATTCAGCCGCCTGCACTTTTCACTCTCCCTTGGCTTCTTCCCCAGCCCCAGCCCCAGCCCCAGCCCCACCTGGATGGGCACAGCTGAGCTCCTAGAAGTGGGGATGGGCTCAGAGAAGCCAAGCCTGGAGGCCATCTCACCACTCCCTCCCCAGGCCCCTAAGCCATCTCCGTCCTCCTAAACTAGTCTGCAGAGCCGCAGACTGCTCACGCCTTCCGTCAAAAGCTAGAATAAAGTGGTCGCTGCCGTGCCTTTGCCTGAAGCAAGTGGGTACCTGTCAGTTTAGGGCAGTGATCACCACCCACCACAGAGATGAGAAGGAGCGGGCTGTGCCAGGGGCCCCTGGGAGAATCGGTAGGCAGCCGATGGATTCCCACCCTTCCCCCGGTCTCCGAGGTAGCGCACCTGGTTTCCTTTCCTCTTGAGGGGTTTCCCGAGGGCTCACAGGGCTACCGCTTGGAATCTCCCTGTAGGAGGATGAGGCCCGGAGAGTCACCGCTCCCTTCCCAGTGCAGATTTTTGTAGGATCCGTGTCTGAAAAGGAAAGACCCAAGAGGGAAGACTGAATCCCAGGCTCCTGGAGGATGAAAGCGACAGTCAGCCAGCAACTTGGTACAGCTGGGGAATGAGATGAACCTGGTTACAGACAGGCAAAGTCTTATGGTCAATGAAAATTAACCTGTGGATGGTGAAGAGGGACAAAGCGCATTTTCAGAGGTTTACCACCCATCATGAGGTTAGGAGGAAATGGAGGCAACAGTGAGTTCCGAGTCAATGGATGCGTTACAATGTCAGCTGTAAACATTTCCAAATCAAAGCGGGTTGATTCCTTTTATTAAATGAAGTTTAGGTTGGTGAGCAGACTTCTGACCAATTAGTAAGGCTCAGTTCGAGAAAGAATTTATGAAAGATTTCTCAAGCTCCCACATCATCCTTCTTAAAAAAGAGCAAGGGAATTAGGTGGCGGTTCTGTAGAGAATCACTGCTCCATGCAGTACCCCAACGAAAAAGCAAAAGACAATCTCCTTGTATCAGCAAGCCAAGCCCCCCGCAGTGGTGAGACAGGATATGCTGCCTGGGGAGAAAGATCAAGGGCCAGAGCCTCACATTCTAAACTTAATGAAGAAAATCCACACCAAAGAAAACGACTAGAAACGCTAAATCCTTCAAGGAACAGTGTTTGCTGCACTTCCAGCTGAGCCTTCCCTGGGCCCCGACCTC
This sequence comes from Balaenoptera borealis, assembly GCF_965194805.1. Classification (NCBI taxonomy): domain Eukaryota; kingdom Metazoa; phylum Chordata; class Mammalia; order Artiodactyla; family Balaenopteridae; genus Balaenoptera; species Balaenoptera borealis. The sequence continues at coordinate 86,353,125 of NC_138874.1, forward strand.
TCCTACAGTTCACAATGGCCTAATAACAGACCCAGGGTATCTTTCAGAACCGCATGGAGAAGGATTTCAAAATAGGCTTCAAAAGATCTGGATGTTCATCCTCCAGGACAATCAGTGACGGGGAAGCAAGAAAGCCACGCAGACCACACAGCCCTAGGAGGTACACGTGCTGAATGTTTCTCTCTGTACAGCTGAGCTGAACTGAATTCCACAGTTTTTCAAGTTGCTCACAGCACAGCCTGGATCTTGGACCTCAAATTGTCATGACTGGGATTATGGGTAAAGTTTAAGGTGGGCATCGGGCAGGATGTGCGCTCAGACGTCCAACTCATCCCCATTCCTGTGCCAGGGCCAAGAGAAGCCAAGCCTCTTTGCTCCTCCTTTCCACTGTGGCAGCCCCCTTTCTGACAGCTCAGAACGATCATTAGTGTTACAGAAGAGGACAGATCAGCTGTCAGCACCTCTTGCACTGAATGAAAGCGAAGCACGAAAACACAATGTACGGCAGAGCGGCCAGCGGCCTTGGAGAGCATCTGACTCGTCCAACCCTATCAAGAGGATAAGTGACTGATGTCACAGAACAATTGGCAAAATTGATTCACGGTCTTTTCAAAAGGGTGAGGGGCAAAGTCATGGTCTTTTCCAAAGGGTGAGGGGCAAAGTGACAAACCCAGCCCATCCATAGTGTCCTGGATGCACAACCAGATTGGCCCAACTCCTGAAAGAACCACCAGTGGGATAAAGAGCCACCTGGGCCTCACTCGTCTCATTTTGTACAGAAGGAGGCTATGAGCCGGAGCTGACGTCTGAACTGCACCCCCTTCCTTGGAGAGGAGAGGCAGGAAGTGACTGCAGGTGAGGTTCGGGGCAGAGGAGGGAGTGCTCAGGGAAATGGTCCTGCCAGCATCACAGAGACGCAGCCAGGTTTGGCATCTAAGGCAGCTGCTTCAAGTTCAGCCCAATTCAGAGACTCCCTGTGCAGCCACATTAGTTCTTGGGGACAGTGGAGTTTTAAATAAAGTCTTGGGAACCTCTAAGGGGAACCTAAGTCAACCAGGTGGCTCAGACCTACACCAGCTGGAATCAACGTTCAGCCTCTGGACTGACCTTCTCCTCAAGGGGGAGGGGCAAGGCACCTGTCAGTTCCTCTCCACACTTGCCGGTGGCACACGCGCGTGCACACACACAAACACACACACACACACACACGAAACCAGCCAGAGAAGTGAAAGGGAGTGGCTCCTAAACATGCAAGGATTAAGCCTCCAAGTCTTTGTTAGAAGGAAAGAAGAAAGGATCATGCATGATCTGCTAACAATTTAAAAAAAAAAAAAAAAAAGGAAAGGAAACCAACCCAAGGAGAGATACCTGGAGGGAATACTAGGCCTGAAGAATTTTTCACTGTCTTCACAGGGATTATTTTAACAGCAGAAATAGAGCGTGCACGTAAAGGGTCGGCAGTTGCTGAAAACACAAAAGGGTAAATGGTGCATCCAGAAAAAACATTTGGGAAACACTCAGGCAGTGGAGGAACCGGGCAGGGACAATAGGAGGAAGTCGCCCACACCAAAAGAACAATAGGAAGAGCGGTAGATGCAGTAACTCAAAATAACCTGCTTTCGCTCTTTAGAGTCCTGTACCAAGTCACCCGCACCCTCCCACGACCGTCCCCCAGATGCAGCTGATCAGTGTCTGTGCCACCTGCCACACCAGGAACTTGCTAGACAAAGAGATTTACAGAGACGCAGATGGCCTGGCAAATAGAGGAAGGGGAGAGCAAGCAGGGTCCAAGGGGAGAAGGCTAGGGTGTCTATGGTGGGGGACAGGCTCCGAGGAGGAGAGTTAAGGCTCCCATAACTCCAGAGGAGTGGAGGAAGGACAGGAAACAAGTTTGGGGGCTGCCTGGTCCTTTCAGCCGTCACAGCCGCTTCTCCAGGATCGTAACTCCTGGGGTCTTGTGCCTGTTCTGACAACCACAGCTCTCTGGCCCTGAGCAAATCAGAGGCCCCATCTGTTGGGCAGCAGATGGTCTACTTAAACCCATCCTTCCCTGGCAAGAGGTTGCCAAGTGTCCAAGTGCCTGCTCAAGACTCTGGGCAGCACTCAAGCGCAAGGCCCAGGGTGCTGACACCAGCTGAGCTTTGAGAGCTGGGATACTGCCTGGGATGTGGGTGAAGGCTGCTGTCCTCAAGTCCCAGATGCTTATGCTTATCTGTGCACAGGCTTCCCTGGGCCCCCTGCTTACCCAGATTCTGGAATCTCAATGGTGGGCACGGTCCCAAACCCTCCTTCTCACAACAAGCCTATGGTGCCAATGTCACTCTTGAGCAACACCCGGAGTTCTTATGGCCCCAGATCCACGTCCCACCTTGGGGGGTAGGGCTGTTTGGGAAGCAAGACTGTCACGGCTGCATCAGCATCATGCTGACGAGCCTGTCAAGGGGACAGGAGGGAGGGAGGCAGCTCAGAGATGGGTAGTTCACCTTCCAATCCATCAGGCTGCCACTTCACAAGGTCCTTGGCAGTCATACAGCTGCCAAGAACTGAGTTGATAATAACAATCCTGCACGTGTTAAGATACAAACATGCTTTCACAGCAATCCCGCTGACTGCTCCTTACGGCCACCTGGGAGATTGGGTGGGAGGATTTTGTTACCATTTTCAGAGGAAGAAGCAAGAGAGCTGCTCGGAGTCATCCAGTGCTCAAGTGAAGAGGCCGAGACGGGAGCCCGGCTGTCCTGGCACCTGGTTTAGTGACCGCCCCAGGCCACCCTGATGACTCCAGGTTGCATCTGCTTCCTCTTTCCAACCAGAGGTGGGTCTTACCAAGGAGCGAGGGGAACGCAACTCCACGGGCCGCCCTGCCCGCCCACCTCTGAGGTCTCTTCTGCCGATGAATTCACAGGGCTGGGGTTGATGGTGAGCATCAGACACCCTCGGCTCCCCGTGCTCCTCATCAGATGCTTAAACACTCCTCTCTGTAGGCACCGCCCTTCAACATTCCCTAAGCAAATTGGCCAAGGTTGTCCAAGACCCCGAGAATATAGCCTCACACCAGGCGTGGAGAAGAGTGGCCAGGCAGGGAGGCACGGAGGACAGGACAACAGCAGGACACCTCCCAACCAACCGGCCCCAGGCTCCCCATCTCTCCTGCTCTCTACGCCTTCCCTCCTAGCTGTTCTTTCTGACTTTACACTTTGCCTTGTCTCAAAATGAATACTTGGCTGACCCAGATGGTAATTACAGATGAAGTCCAAATATGTCAAACTTTGTAAGCGTTTTCTTTGAGGGAGGGTGCATTTTGACTTAAATGCCCAATGACAGGACTTTTGCCCTCCCTCTTTGATACCATAAGACTTGCGGGATGAGCACTGATAGAATCACTGGAACCTGAATCTGAAGCAGGAAAAAATACTGCAGATCATCAAATTCCCTCATTTTCTAGATAAGGAAACTCATAGCCATAAAGACAAAGGACCTCCCAAGAGGTCTCTGTTTACAAGCAGCAGACCAGGACCCGAACCCCTATTTCCTCACACAGCAAAGTGACATGGGAAGCCTGATGCCCGGCTGTTCAGGATGAGAGATGGGACCTCAAAGGTCATCTTATCCATCATTCGTTTCACACTTACATCTTTTGTCCTAAAATTTTAAAAACTGAAAATCTGAGAGGATGCGCATGAAACTAATGTCACCAAAATAATTTATTTCAGCTATTTAGGCTCTTGCCTCAGGGTCAGGATGGTGAATGTGTCACTATTTATCCCAGGTGAAGGTGAAATGTCGGGTAAGAGAGACTGCAGGCTGATAAATGCCATACACACGAGGACTCTGCCCGTGTATTTGGGGTCTGTGGTTCACAGCATCCTGTGAGCTAGCGACAGTTTTTAATACATCACCTCACAGTGGGAAACGGCAGCCTCGGACTCCTGATTCTCAGAAAGCATAGGAACAGGTCTCCAGGTCACGGCCTAATTAGACCAGTGACTGTTCCCACCAGGCGGGTGGCCCGGGCCCCTGCTCCTTCTAGAAATGCCAAGTTTCACTTCAAGAGCCTTACCTCTGTCTTGCCCATTGCTGCCCGGTGCCAAACCATTCACCACAGCTTTGGAAGCACCAACATCGCATTCTGAAAGAAAGAAAGAGCCCGAGGCTTGTGATCATGTCTCCCCACCCTTTCCTGAGTCCCACCTGGTGCAAAGTGCTGGCCCTGCGGGCTTTCTCAGGCCTGAAGAAGGGCCCCAGGGCGTCGTAGTTGAGTTCTGAGAATGCTCTGTGGCAGGGAGAACGAAAAAGCTGTTTGGGATGGGAAGTGTGTTGTGAGTGCTGTAAATTCTCTGGCTTCCTGGCTTGGCTTCACTTCTGACATTTAAAAAAAAAAATCTCCTTAATTCCCTGAAAATGGCATCTCCTGCCTGACAAAGGCTTATCCACCATTCCAAGGCCCTCAAACGCATCCCTGTGCATCCCGGATGAGAGCTGTCAGACAGCCAGGACAGAAACCTCAGGCTCTGGGACACTTCCCTTCACCCCACCCCACCGCCGCTGCCATGGAAGCCAGGCCGGCCCTCCCCCAGCCCACGGTCCCCGGCCGAGGCTCCTGTGTTCTGGTTGTGGCGATGACCTGGCCCCCTGACCGCTCTCCCGGCCTTCGTTCTACCCCTTCTCCACCCCAGCCCTCAGTCTGTATCCGGAGAGCACCCTCTAGACCCCCATCTGGCTGAAAAAGCCCCAGGGAGCAGGACAGAGAACAAAACAGGACAAAGCGACGTGATTTTCTAAAACCCTCCACTTTAAATATACTGTATTTCACTTCTATTTTATTTTTTTGTTTGTTTTTAATGTTTAAATTACATTTTTATTATTATATTTTTTAATTTATTTTGGCTGCACTGGGTCTTCGTCGCGGCAAGCGGGATCTTTTTTAGTTGCGGCATGAGGACTCTTAGTTGTGGCATGCATGAGGGATCTAGTTCTCCGACCAGGGATCAAACCCGGGCCCCCTGTATTGGGAGCGCAGAGTCTTACCCACTGGACCACCAGGGAAGTCCCTATTTTTGTTTTTTAAATTAATTTTTATTGGAGTATAGTTGCTTTACAATGTTGTGTTAGTTTCTACTGTACAGCAAAATGAATCAGCTATACGTATACATATATCCCCTCTTTTTTGGATTTTCTGCCCATTTAGGTCACCACAGTGCATTAAGCACAGTTCCCTGTGCTATACGGTATGTTCTCATTAGTTGTCTATTTTACACATAGTATCAATAGTGTATATGTGTCAATCCCAATCTCCCAATTCCTCCCACACCCCCTTCCCCCTTGGTATCCATACACTTGTTCTCTACGTCTGTGTCTCTATTTCTGCTTTGCAAATAATTCACTTCTATTTTGAAAAATAAAAATATCAGGGTTTAGTCTGGGAAGTCAATCATACATATTATCATTTCCATGAGGAAACAAATTGAACTTGGAATCAGGTTCCCCCAAATGTACATTAGGAATATCAATTTTTAGTAAGTGAGATGGCCTGTATGTTGGCATAAGTGGTTATATTCAAATGAACAAACTGACCTTCCTGATGATTAAAAGCAAACCAACAAACAAGCCCCACTAACCAGGAGCTACCCAGGGACAAAGCCTGGGCAACTCATCCCGGACTCCAGGCACTTCAGCCACAGGTCCCAGCCCTTTTCCAGCTGCAACTCCCTCCTGCCCCTGCCCGCCATGACCGTCTCCTCACAACCCCTTCAGCACATCAGATACTTTCTGATATTTAGGCCTTGGTTCCTGTGAGGCCTTCGGCCAGAAATGCACGCTCCCCCTTTTCCTAGCTTGGGGAAATCCTCTGCACCTTGAGGTTCACCTTGAATGTCACCTCCTGTGTGTCAGTAGAGACCTTTCAAAGTTCTGCTCAGCTGCAGACACTGAGAACCTCACTGCCCACCGGCAGCCTAAGCCCCACCCAGTTTCCCGTCCCAGAACTGACGGCAGCAGCCCAGAGAAGACAAGCAGGTGGGACATGTGATCAGTGTGCTTGGGGTGACGCCCCCTGCAGCCAAGAGCAAACCAAGCCACAAATATAATCATAACAGCTACGGGTTTTTAAAGCCCTCTATTTACCTGGATCTGAGGGTCCATGCTCAGCATTTCATAATGAGCACCTCATTTTTATTCTTAATATCCAGGCCCCTGGAGCTAGAAGTTAGGAACTCTTATTTTATAGATAAGGAATTTGAAGCTCAGAAAGGATGCCGGGCTCTAAGAACACTAAATAGGGATTTGAAGTCTGGTCTGGTCCATCCCACAGCTTATCTTCTTTGTCCCCAGCTAGGATAAACATTTTTTATTTTTAAAATGAAAAATGGTTTATATGTATAGAATACTCTCTCTATATAAACCAGATATATTCTATTTCCCCAAAAGCCCCCAACCCCAGTAGCTCATTTGGCTGAGACTTGGTCACCCTACCTGGGCTCTTAACAATCAGCCTGCCTGACATAAACTACACTGACAGGCCAGCCCAGGCGCTCCTGGATCCAGATGTGAGCAGGCCTACTGCCCCTGTGCCCGCCCCCCAACCCCGCCACAGCGGCCATGACCTCCCGACGCTGGCCTGTTCACTGCCCCCAATCTACCTACAGACAAAGGCTAGTTCTCCCAAAGTCCCCTTTGCACCTGCATTTCTGGGATGGATGGAAGGAGGGTGTTGGCAGAAAGCCAGAAATCCAAGTAAAAGAAATATCACCCGTTCCACCACTCCATCTTTTCTGACTATCCCTTCCCCATGCACCTGCCTAATTTCTCTTAACCATCCCCTTCCTAGGACTACAGGCCTTGCTTTGGGCCTCCCCAGTGCCAGCAGTCTCTGAGCTTCCACAAGGCCCAGCCCCATGTCCTTCCTTTCCTTTTGTGTTTTTTTTTTTTTTAATCAAACAACCAAACTTTAAGTAATTTGGAAAAATAATTCCATCACCTCACACTCACACCTCTGCAGCACAGTGCTGGTGGCCTGGGGTTGCCTCACGGGTCACTAGCCGGGTTGCCTCAGGGGTCACTAGCCAGGTGACCCCAGACATGCTGTTTTTTCCACCAAAGGTTAAAAACGAGTGTTTTCTACATAGCTGTTTTCTTCCTGGTGATCACTTTTATTAGTGGCATAATCTCCCATCAAGTAAACACACATAATGAACCTACTCATTCCCCACCTTCATGTGGGTGTTTTTGTTTCCTTCGAATTAAGACAGACATTCCCAAGAGCGGGATTATCAGGTCAAAGGGTCCAGATTTTTTGGACTCTCCCTAGGAAATGCCTCCTTTCAGCGTCACGCCTGAGAGAGAACTTGGGGAGAAGTCCCAGAGGCATTTCTGCACCCTTCACCGGCCCCTCCCTGCCCACTTCTTCCCCCCTTATTCATGCCAGGAGTGGTGATGCCAGTTTAGGCTAATCCTGATATTAGAAGAACAAGAAACTTTAGGCTGCAGAGCTAAGAAAAAACAAAACAAAGCAAAAAAAACCCTGGCCTATTTTGAATGACAGGAAAAACAAAAAGCCAAGCGAGAAGAAAAACTGAGTTGCAAAGCAGGGACTACTGGCGGTGCCCGAGTCCACCTGGAGGGGAAAAGAAGGGACGTAGCCCCCTCACTCATAGGAGAAGCGCCCATGGAGTCAAGGCCAAGCCCAGTCCCTCTCCTCGCCAGGAGGGAACCTGAGCTGATAACCCACGGAGGGGACACTGGACAGGCCTTGGGCTCAGTGCTCAGTACTTTAGAAGCACTGCCTCACTTAATCCTCACAAATCCCCATGAGGTGGTGCTTTCGTGATGTCCATCTTACAGAGGAGAGTGGAGAGAAGGATCCACCACAGGCCAAAGCCCGCACACTCAGTGTGTGTGGCCCTGACCCGATCCACCTGGGCCCTCCTCCTCCTAATAAGCACACACTGTCCGGCAAGGTTTAGGATTTGGCTAAAAGGGCACTGCATGCATGTAAATAAGCGGAAAGGCTTGTTTTTAACCTCCAGAGGTCTCTGATAACACCCTGGAGATATCTCAGGATTAGGAGGCCCCTGAGTGAGCTATCCACTAGGTCATCCCCCAGCCCACCCTGCCTGCAGGTCTCGGGAGGTTCCAGGGTGCACTCAGTAGCTAAGGTGGGCCTCCATCCCCAGATGGAAACTTCTCTGCCTCGAATCCTGGGCTGGAAAGCTGACAGCTCCTGGCTACACAAGGAGCAGGTACCTACCTATTCCCTTCTGTCTTCCCTAGCCCGGGCTTTATACCCCAGCTCTAAACCAAAACTACTCAGAACTGCTCATTTGTGTAGGTCTTGATTTTTACTACCAAAGGCATAGCAAAAGGGTGGTTTTGCCCTGATAAAGGAAGCGATGGATTAGCTCATACCATGGGGCAATTATGGTCAATCTGTTTACTTTTGCTGCAGTCACTCAGATTAAGAAATGCCACTGAGGTGTATACATATGTCAACATTTATCAAATAATATATTTAAAGTATCCACAAGTTTATTGTATGCCAATTATATCTCAATAAAGTTGTTAAATCGAGGGAAAGGGGGCCCGTTATAAAGATTAGGACACAGTACATGTAAAGTGTATAGCACAGTTCTTGACATATGGTAGGTACTCAATAAATCATTAAGAATAAAGGTTGTGATGACGATTTATGACAAAGCTTTGGCGCTTACCCAGGACTCGAAAGATAAAAAATGAAATGCACTTGGGGCCTTCAGAGTAAGAGGGAAATCTGGGTAAACAGTCCAGTTTTGCAGATTTGTCAGGAAGAGAAAGACAGGGTTTTAAATGACTTACCAGAGCTCATGGTGGTGATAGGACAAGTCTTCTGTAACTGGGGCTCTGCAGAAAAACAAACACCACAATGGAATTGATGAATGGCAGGTTCGAGATAAATCCCTATGGTTCACATTAAAAATGCAAACACCGTATATAAGCCTTGATAAAACAGAGGTGGACCAGGCATTACTTGGCCAGGCTTCTGGTTCTTGGTTGGCTGTGTACTAACCTGACCTTGGGCACATAACTCAAACTCCCTGGCCTCCGTTTTGTCAACCGTACTTGGTTTAGACACTCTCCAAGATCCCTTCCACCTATAACATTCTATTAAGAACCTCAAGTTACATGAGTCCATGTGGATCAAGGAGAGGGTGAAGGAAAGAACCAAGTTTTAGGACAGAGAGATAAAATCACAACACAAACTGATTATTGGAGAGTAAAAATAAGATTATATATAGCTTATTATGCTCAAGAAAACGTTCTAGGTGCTTTAAATATATTAATTCATTTGATCCTCACAAGGACCCTGTAAGGTAAGAACTAGCATTGTATTAGTTTACACAGATGAGGAAACCAAAGCACAGAGAGGCGAACAGCTTGCTGCTCATGTGGCAGAGTTGATTCTGGAACCCAGACAGCCCGACCTGAAAGCCCAGGCACGTAGGAACTACACTCTACTGCCTTGAGGTGGGAATGCTGTCCACTTACTCACTGATATGCAAACGGTAACCCTCTCATTTAATATGGTCCCATCTGAAGTCCCCCAAAACCACTGGCTACTGTCACTATAGTTTTATCTCTTCTAGGACTTTTTTTTTGTGGCTGCGTTGGGTCTTCATTGCTGCGCACAGGCTTCCTCTAGTTGCAGTGAGCGGGGGCTACTCTCTGTTGCAGTGCGTGGGCTTCTCATTGCAGTGGCTTCTCTTGTTGTGAAGCATGGGCTCTAGGCACGCGGGCTTCAGTAGTTGTGGCTCATGGGCTCTAGAGGTGCATGGGCTTAGTTGCTCTGCAGCATGTGGGATCTTCCCGGGCTAGGGATCGAACCCGTGTCCCCTGCATCAGCAGGCGGACTCTTAACCACTGCGCCACCAGGGAAGTCCTAGAATCTTACATAAATGGTATCATATGGTACGTCATCTTTTGTACCTGGCTTCTCTCACTTAGCATAACACAATTTAGCAACTGGCCATATACGTGTGGGTCTATTTCTGGACTTTGTTCCATTTATTTGTCTTTATCTAATCCATTGTCTTGATAATTAGAGCTTTATAGTAAGTCTTGAAATCGGGTAGTGTGAGCCTTCCAACTTCATTCTTTTTCAAAATCATTTTGGTTCTTCCAGGTCCTCTGCATTTTCATAAAAAGTTTAGAGTCATCTTACCAGTTTCCACCAAAACAAAAAAAGCCTGCTGGAATTTTGAATGGGTTCCTGTTCAATCTATGTATCAATCTGGGGGAAATTAACATTTTAACAACATTGAATTTCCAATTCATGAGAATGAACTGTCTCCCTTTATGCAGGTCCCCTTTAATTTCTCTCAGCAATGTCTTGTAGCTTTCAAGGTACAAGTCTTGCACATGTTTTGAATAGTAAGGTCTAGCTAAACACATCTGAAGGACAACCTGAAAAGTAAGTCTTCATGAGCTGTAGAACCTTACTATTTAACATGTGGTCTGCAGACCAGCAGCTGGGAACTCACTAAAAAATGGGAGAAATGCAGAATCAATGCTGCACCAACTTAATCAGAATCTGCATTTTAACAAGATCCCCAGCTGGTCCCTATGTACTTTCAAGTGTGAAAAGCAATGATGTAGAGGATATCAACTTCCCGGTTCATGAATTCTGTATTAAGGTCATGGTATGGTCTGAGGGTCTGCACCAAGAGACACGCTTTAGTCTCCTTTTTAACGCTGAAGTCAGGCACCAGTTTCCTTTCTGGGTGGTTGTCTTGTTCACTGTCCTTGGAATTGACTGAACAGAAGCTGGGGGCAAAAAGGAAATCATTCTAAGTCCGTCTCTCCAGCCCAAATCAGCTGTAAGTTTGCCTCTGTCACTGTCAAGTACACCTGAGACTACCCGTGACCTTCAACAGCCCCTCAGATTGTTCTCTAAGCTGTGGAAACATTTGTTCTTTCAGTTAAGAACACAACCCCCTGTGTTCTGTATGCTCAGGTGGTTTCCAATCCTGGTTTTATGATACCTTCGTTTGCCTCCCAGGGCCAAAACGGATATCCGGATAGCATCCAAATGTTTTATTTTTTAAATCATTTAAATAATTATGCTAAGGTTTTATTTATTTAACTTTTAAAGCACGACTGTAGAAATGTTTTCGTTTCAACACTGAAGTTATCTTTTTTTTTTTTTAACACCTTTATTGGAGTATAATTGCTTTACAATGGTGTGTTAGTTTCTGCTTTATAACAAAGTGAATCAGCTATACATATACATATATCCCCGTATCTCCTCCCTCTTGCATCTCCCTCCCATCCTCCCTATCCCACCCCTCTAGGTGGTCACAAAGCACCAAGCTGATCTCCCTGTGCTATGCGGCTGCTTCCCACTAGCTATCTATTTTACATTTGGTAGTGTATATATGTCCATGCCACTCTCTGACTTCGTCCCAGTTTACCCTTCCCCCTCCCCGTGTCCTCAAGTCCGTTCTCCACATCTGCGTCTTTATTCCTGTCCTGCCCCTAGGTTCTTCAGAACCACTGTTTTTTTTTTAGATTCCATATATATATGTGTTAGCATACAGTGTTTGTTTTTCTCTTTCTGACTTACTTCCAACAGTGAAGTTATCTTAATATTTTTCTTTCTTTACAATACTTTCTAACCTTTATCTGCATAAATAGCATTTACATAGTTGTAAACAATGTCTGGACAGCTTTGTGTTCTAGTTCTCAAATTAAATATTTCATGAACATTTTTCTGGATTTTTACAGTCATCATTTTAATGACTGTGACATTCCATAATTCATTTACCAGCTCCCTCTGTAGAGTTTAATTTGTCTTAATTTTAAAAATAAGTACATAAATGGACTATTACTCAGTCATAAAAAAAGAATGAAATAATGCCATTTGTAGCAACATGGATGGACCTAGACATTATTTTACTAAGTCAGACAGAGAAAGACAAATATCATATGATATTACTTATACGTGGAATCTAAAAAGAATGATACAAACTTATTTACAAAACAGAAATAGACTCACAGACATAGAAAACAGACTTATGGTCACCAAAGGGGAAAGTGGGCAGGGGGGATAAATTAGGAGTTTAGGATTAACAGATACACACTAAGAAATAGATAAGAAACAGGTAAACAACAAGGACCTACTGTATAGCACAGGGAACTATATTCAGTATCTTATAATAACCTATAATGGAAAAGAATCTGAAAAAGTATGTATATATTATATACATTATATACATACACACATATATATAAAAAACTGAATCAGTTTGCAGTACACCTGAAACTAACAACAATGTAAATCAACTATACTTCAATTAAAAAAATAAGTACATAGCACAACAGCATTCTGAGGTTGGGGGAGAAATGAATGGAAATGTCTTATAAAGCAAACAAAAAGGATACCTCAACTCGCACGTGATGAGTCTTCACCATCTGTCATATGTGGGTCACCCTTTGCACATTTTATATATTTCTCAATACAGACACTAGTAATTTCTAGATGTCAGCCCCACCCTTACTTACAAAGTGACCTAAAGTACATATGGGCAGGGATAGTATCCCAAATACTAACCATCACTTTACTACAAACATCCACCAACCAGAGTGGATGCCAGGTGTAGAGCTCTCTGGGGGAGGGCCCTCCCCAGGCCAGGTGTTTTACCGTTTAGTGGTTGGATTGTGAAAAGATGGAAGGAGAATGGGTCCAGGGTGGTAGGACACCATTCCAGTACTTGAGGAACTTGTATGACGTAGTAGGCGGCAACGACAATGCCTAGGTGGGTACCAGCTCTGCACACATAGACTTTTTCGGTACTAGGTCCTGTTACATGCTCTCACTTGGTTGTTTAAATAGGCAGCAGGTGACACGAAGCAGGGGATAGTTTAAAATAATATCAAAATAAAAACTGTGGCAGTGGCAGTTGTGTCGAGGACGGTGCCCAGTGTCCCGTCCTCGGCGGTGGTTGCAACAGCAGTGACACCTTATCCAGACTCTTCCAGGGCCTGGTGTTGGCTCTGAGTCCATCCATCTCAGCCTCTTTGAATTTCTGCCTGTTCTGAGTGTGGTTCACCTGCCTCTTGTAAATTCTGAACCACCTGAGATCTTGCCAATAAATCTCCCTTTCAGTCTGAGTTAACCAGAGGCCATGCCTGTTCGTTTGCAACCAAAGCATCTTGAGCAGCACAAGATGAGGGGGAGGAGCGAGCCCCAAAGGTTTCAGTGGGAGAGGAGAATCTTCATTCCTCTCTCCTGAATAAGGCTGTCCAGAGGGGAATCCCAAGTGGCTCAGCAAACAGTTTTGTCTCTACAACCTGAAGAGCTCAGAGTCAGGGTGGCGGGGATGCAGTCAGGAAGCTGCACAAACTGAGTCTGACCAGAGAACGCTTAAAGCTTTAAAAGTCACAATCTAATCCCCACAGTTTATTTAGAGATAGTACAAGTATTACAATCATATGTTAAACATGAGAGTTTATTTTACATAAAAATTTCTGACACTTAATATTTATTTAAAAACTAAGCTGTAAAGAGTTTGAGTTGGTTGAGAACATGATGGCACATCTCTATAATTTCTCCCCAAGTCTCCTCCAAAGGAGGCAGGAGCCTTTGGGTAAAAACCAAAAAAGATGAACAGTGCCACCTAGTGGCAAAACTGGACCACTACAAGTGGGCAGCAATCCCCCGGTGGGTTGCAGGAACCTACAGTGTCATGGCTTGGGTGGGCCGGCTAGGCTCAAGCCGCCATTCCACCCCTCGGGCTGTCAAGACCTACCGAACTTGGTCAGAACACCACAGCATCAACAGACATTCCACCAAAAGAACAAGATGTGAAGTAGCCAGTCTTGTTAAGAATGCATCCAGATAATCAACGGTTCTGCATGGTCCCTCTCTAATTCCACAACCCTGTAATTCTGAGATAAGTCTCGATGCCACAGAGTGAATAATTACCAAAAAGCAAAAGTTGCTCATGCTCCCAGCTGAAATAGAATCCAATAACTAAATATGGGTTGTTTATTGGGGAAGGAAAGAAGGTCCTTCCTTATATGGATGATTCAGGGATATATGACAAGGGAGGAAGTGAGTTTGTAAAAATAAATTCAAGATCCAGCAAAGATTCTTGGAAGAGAATGAGCCCCTGGTTGACCTCTCACTCAGCATGCTCCAGCTTCCCCTATGACCTACGGTGTTTTGCCTCCATTGCTTCTTCCCAAATACACATACATACACACACAATTCTAAGATTCTGGAAGGGAGACGCTGTGCCATCCTCAGGACTGAGCATTTAGTGGGTGGGTGTTCAGTCAGGAACTTTGCCCTCATCTCTATTTAGCCTTCAGAACCTAACTTTCAAGTCTTATCTTCAAAATAACCAAGACCCTCCTTATCTCCACTGTAGCTGCCTACAGGAAGCTAGCTCCCCATTCGACCAGACCCTGATTATACTCTAGCTCTAAAATCCAATCTGCCAACCTGATATATACACACACACACACATACACATACATACACATATATACATATGCATATATATTTGCAGCTACGTCCAGTGGCTTGAAAAGAATAGGCACAGCTCACAAAGCCCCAGAATACATGCTTGGCCTTATTGCTTTATACTTTGCTGATCCACCAGCAAAGGCAAGTTTCTGCAATTTTTTGACAGCACATCTTCCTCTCAATCTCTAATCATGCCGTTTCTCTTCAAATGCACTCTGCATTATTGGAGAGGGTGCAGAAGGCTCTTCAGAAAGCCAGAAAGGATAAACACTGAGTCGCTAACACTTCCTTTCAAGGGGAGGAAGCTAGAATAAACTCGACCCTGACATTAAGTTCAGCCTGGAATCCCATGACACGGCTGGGGGCTCAGAACAGCACAAGCCCATGGTTTCTGTGGAAAGACCGATGCTTCTGGAGAGGGAGCAATAGGTCATCCCCCACATCCTCCCATTTCCTCCTGGAATCCCTCCAATGTGGTTTCCGTTCTAACCAGTTATCTAAAATGGCCTTCAGAAAGGTTTCCAGTGCACACACATGACCAAGCGCAACAGTTTCTGCAGTGGTCGGGGCCTCACTGACCTTGCCACTGAATTTAAGACAGTTAACTCCTTCCTCCTCCCAAGCACTTTCTGGTCCTGATTTGTAAACGTCACTGTGGACTGGTTTACCTTGAGCCATGAGGCTCTTCCTTCTAGAACAGGATCTCTGCAGTGCTTCTAGGAGTTTAAAGGGCTAGAGGACCCTGAGCTGGGTCCTCATTCCTTTCCAACTGCATGCTCACTTCCTAGAAGATTTCACCTGGACTATTAGAACCAGAAGCATCCGTGCAGGTTACCTAGCCCCTCTTCATGGTTTTCCACCTGTTCTGGAAGAAAGTTCCATGAGCCCCCTCAGGCTAACAGGGCAGCTGTGCTTTTATCGATTTCATTCATTTATACTTGCTGAGCTTTCCTTGGATAAATGGGTTGTATGGCTACAAAAAATTCAGAAACCAGAAATCTAATCCATTCCCTTATTATTTAGGTGCAAAAACAGATTCAGGAAAAGTTTCCCTTAGTCTTGCTCTTTATTCTGTCTACTAAGCCCACTTTACCTCCTATCCCTCTTTTTTTTTTTTTTTTTTTTAATTTTTATTGGAGTATAGTTGATTTACAGTGTTGTGTTAGTTTCTGCTGCATGGCAAAGTGAATCAGCTATACAAATAACCACTCTTTTTTAGATTCTTTTCCCATATAGGTCATTACAGAGTATTGAGTAGAGTTTCCTGTGCTGTACAGCAGGTCCTTATTAGTTATCTATTTTATATATAGTAGTGTGTATATGGCAATCCCAATCTCCCAATTTATCCCTTCCCCCCTTTGCCCCCTGGTAACCATAAATTTGTTTTTTACATCTGTGACTATTTCTGTTTTGTAAGTAAGTTTCTTTGTTCCATTTTTTTAGATTCCACATATAAGCGATACCATATGATATTTGCCTTTCTCTGTCTGACTTACTTCACTCAGTATGGTAATCTCTAGGTCCACCCATGTTGCTGCAAATGGCATTATTCCATTGCAGCACTATTTACAATAGCCAGGACATGGAAGCAAC
This sequence comes from Balaenoptera borealis, assembly GCF_965194805.1. NCBI lineage: Eukaryota > Metazoa > Chordata > Mammalia > Artiodactyla > Balaenopteridae > Balaenoptera > Balaenoptera borealis. The sequence continues at coordinate 86,369,218 of NC_138874.1, forward strand.
CTAAATGTCCACTAAAAGAGGAATGGATAAAGAAGATGTCGTACATATATACAATGGAATATTACTTAGCCTCTTATCCCTCCATCTTCCTCCTCAGGGCACCTTCAGCCTTTGGTGTCTTGGCAATGAACACTGAATTCCAGATGAGAAGCAACCATCCACAGCCAATTCCTGAACTAGCCAGTGCCAATTCCCCCTTATAACCTTCTGATATCACACTATTACTCACCGAACAATGCAAAGTGTTCTGATAATCAGTTACAAAGATTACTGGCCAAGTCCATTACTCATTTTTTCCCACCCTGCCTTCCTGGTTTCCCCTCCTCCAATCAAGTTCACTAGACAGTGAGGCCCCTCCAGCAGGGCAGGGTCTTGATCATCTCTGTATCCTACTGTCTAGTATGGTGCCTAGCTCAGAGCAGGCACCCAATTAGTATCGGTGGGGTGAATGTCTCCTCATTCCCTTGCCACCTGCCTAGTCTTGTCAATTCTTCTGCCTTCATGACTCATACAACCCAGCCACCACTGCTTTTCCATCCTCACACTCACCATTCTATTCCACCACCTCATTCCTAGACAATTACAATGGCCTAATAAGCCTCGGAATCACCCTATAGCCCATGTCCTGCCACGTTCTGACATTAGCAGTGTAAGAGTTCCTCGGTCAAATTTCACTGGAGAAAAAAAATCTGCGGGACCCCTATAAACTCAGAATGGTTGGCTGGGTGGTACGGGGCAAAAGGAAAAAAGGCAGCAAACCTCCTAGGAAAGAATAAGGTAAAACACAGGCCTGACGATACCGTTCCAACAGCATTACTTTAGCACCTACTGTGCACCCAGAATAGTGCTTGGCCCAAAGGAGACCAATGTGAATCGGACAGTTGCTGTCTTTGAGGCCACCACGGAGCTGTAGGACAACAGACATGTCCCATTTAATATAATATGATGGGTAACCCTCTGCTAGTGATCTGACCTAAGTGTTACAGGAGCATAGGAAGAAGAGGAATAAATTCTGCAAGGAGAGAGAATCAAGGAATGAATAAATACTAAAATATTTTAAGTGTTCAACATCACACCTTCTAAAATCACCTTAAATGTCATGCTTTGGGAAACATTGGTCTAAATGTCCAAATTCCTTAAAATACCATAAGGCTCTGTAAGATGAAGTCCCAATTACTTTTCCAGTCTCATCTCCCACGGGTATCAATAAGCCCTAAACTCCATGTGTATCATATTTGTCATTCCTATTGAATCCTGAACCAGATTTCCCATTTCCAAGTCTTTAATCTCATTGTTACTTCCCACTAATGCCCTCTCCCAAACCTCCCCAAATATTAAGGCCAATCCCAGTCACCAGATCCACCGACCCAACAAAAATGGAAGATTTTAATTTTGGTTTAGTCTTATTTTTAATCACTATTGAAAGGCATGGACTTCTCTGGTGACACAGTGGTTAAGAATCCGCCTGCCAATGCAGGGGACACGGGTTCGAGCCCTGGCCTGGGAAGATCCCACATGCCGCAGAGCAACTAAGCCCGTGAGCCACAACTACTGAAGCCCATGCGCCTAGAGCCCGTGAGCCACAACTACTGAGCCCGCGGGCCACAACTACTGAAGCCCATGCACCTGGAGCCCGTGCTGCACAACAAGAGAAGCCACTGCAATGAGAAGCCCGTGCACCGCAAGAGTAGCCCTCGCTCGCCACAACTAGAGAAAGCCCGCACACAGCAATGAAGACCCAATGCAGCCAAAAATAAATAAATAAATAATTATTAAAAAAAAAAGAAAGTCATGATGATAAGGAATTCATTTAATAAGACTTATTTAATAATCACAGAATTCAGAAATCCCATGCCCAAGCTCCCACTAAAGTCATCACACTCTCAACTCAGGCCCTTGCCAGAGATGGGCCAAGCAAGATCCGGAGTTGGAAAGTTAGCTACCGATAAACCTGCAATCGTTTTTTTTCCCTTTTATACTTAAATGAAGTCTTTAAATAAACATGCAAAGTTGATTCTGCCAACAAAATTGCCAATAAGAAAACACAGCCCAAAAGAGTTTCAAGTTTTATACATGCAAAATTATTTGAGCTTCAGACAATAGAATTTAGGAGATAATATATGATTACAAGTTATGTATTACAACACATGGTTTACAGCAAACATAATAGAGAGGATTAATATCTTTGTTTTACAGTGTACTCGATACTTATTGCCAAGAAAAAAATGTTAAAGGCATGAAGAAATTCCAAGAAAAAAGGCAAACAAATCTGAGAAAAATGTTCACTTAACCTGATTAGTTTAAAAAGAAGATTCAAATAATGGCTAACCATTTTTCCCACTTCTTAAGTTAGTCCACAAATTTAAAAGCACTAACGCTCAGTGTGGTCAAATGCAAAGACACTGACATTTTCCTACAGTCATTGACACTGTAAATTGTTACCACTGTTTTCAGCACAGCACATCAAGACTTAATGTAGCTCATACCCTTTGTGCTTTAGGGGAATCCAGTTCAAAGAAAGAACACCAAATGACAATAAAGCTACGTAGACAGAGATGTTTACCACAACTTTGTTAATAGTAAAAACCTAGAAACACTCCTGTGTTCAGTGACAGGGGGCCAATTACATGGCCACTCACCCCCTGGGTGGACTGAACCGTTATGAAGATAATGGTTATGTAGACCGTACAACATGGGAAAACACTTCTTATGAGATTAGGTGAATAAAGCAGGATGTAGGTCTGTGTGACGTTTCTGATTATAAATATGTAAAAACCAAAATGTGTGCACATACTTCAAAGGAAATATGCCCAAATTCTAATAATGATATGGTAGCATGGAATTCCAGGTAACTTTTAAATTTCATTTCTATTTTCCAAATTGCGTATAATGTGATTATAATACACTTCTTTTTTAATGAAAGGAAGTTGTTTTTTAATCTCATCCCTGGCATTTGATATGCAATTGTGTAATCTTCAGGACTTTAAAGAGCAAATTCTAGCAGACAAGCTAAAAAAAAAAAAAAAAAAAAATGCCACTAACAGTCTTGTCCATTAGAACATGGCAGCCCCACATGATGCAATCTTTCTCAGGACCCATAACAAATACCCCAAATATGGAATTGCAACATTAATTGCCAGTGATTGCTTTTGTTTAATGAAGCCAAACTACTCCCATGCAGTTCCTTATGAGGACAAGGGAGGCAGTAAAATGACGAGAACGTTCAGCCAGATTTCCTAAAGAAGCAATTACACCAAAACGTTTCATCTTAAAATAGTCCACAGGGGCTGCCAGGTGACAACACACACAGTACCCCACTGCTCCCAAAGCCTGCTCGCTGCCAATTCCCTGCTCCTAACCTGATTCCATGGCATTCCAGAGACCTGAGCTCCTCAAACTCTTTATATGTACAACTCTGGGCACACACAGTTTCTTAAGCCTGCATTGTTAACCAAGACAAGTCTTAAATACAAAAACTGGCCCACGTGTGTTTCCCAAATATGGCTGTGTCTACAGAACCAAAACAAAGCTAACTACAGCATCCAGTACACTCGAAACACTCCACTTAGGAAATCTAGATAACTGAAACAAGGGCAGATTCCCAAATTCGTTAGATAACAGCAACACATCTTAGCTCTGTTTAAATTGTAAACACATAACCTCAAACTAATAAAGGCAAGCCCAGGATACAGATGACGCCTTTCTTCTGAAGCAGTTACTACACAATGTCTACCTGTAGAGAAAGCATGAATGAAAGCATTTTGAATTCTCAGGAGAGTCAAGGTTGAACCATAGGCTATCGGTAAAGAGACTAAGAAGTTACTGTGGGTGGCTGAAAAAAATCTTACACAGCTGAAAAAGGTCTTTTAGAGCTTGAGCACGGGAAAGAAGGGTGGGTTTGATATGGCAGGAAAGGTGTCCACGCTTCTAGAAGATCCCTAATTCCCTCTCAACTTTTCTTTTAAACCACAAAATTCCTAAGGCCACATATTTACCACATCATATATCATACAGACATCTGCAGTACAGGCCCATACCATGCTGAGGAATGAGGGAACAGAAGTTCCATTCAGTAAAAAGACTCTGGGTCCTTTGCAAATACATAAATACCTCAATTCATAATACTGGCTTATTCAGGAATTGCTTGTTTTCCTTAAGACGTTCTGAAATTTTACTGAAAGTATACTAACCTAGCAAACAGCTAACAGAAACAATGAAAGCATCACCTTTTCTGAGAAAACCTCTATTCTCAGCAGCATTTGTTTAATAACTGAAGTGGAACACATGCAGTCAGGCCCAGAATCAATACTCCCTGAACCCAGACCTTGGAGGCTGAGGACTGCATCAGATCCTTGATGCTTAATGGTAATATATGTGAGACACCGACTTCCATTCATCACTCAGTAAATTGCAGTACGTTAGCTACTTTTCTCTTTTAATTGTATTTTGCACTAACTTTAGGCAATTTGAGTTTATCAGGTATAAAATCTACAGCCAAGTATTTGAAAATACAGTGCAGATTTCTGAAATGAGTTTTCTTCCAACTAAGCTAAAATCATTAAAAATATTCAATATAGTGCCAAGGTCATAGCAAGCATTCAATAAAAAGTTTTTGGCTTTTTTTTAACCTATGTTATTTCTCAGACCAGATTACCTAGAAATCAGTTGGCATCTATTATACATTTATATATTAATAAACATTTTATATATACACACACATACACACACACACACACACATTTCTGACTTCAGCTGCTCTATGTGTATCCAACTATATCAATAATCACTTTGAACATCTATGGTCTAAATGCACCAATTAAAAGAGATTATTAGAGTGGATCAAAAAACAAGACCCAATTGTATGTTGTAAGTAACCCGCTTTAACTATAAAGACACAGATTAAAAGTAAATGGATGGAGAAAAATATACTGTGCTAACAGTTTCTATATGCGTTTAGTGGCTGTGCAAAACCACCACAAACAAAGAGTCAGAAGAACTGGGTTTGAAACCAAACTCTATCAGGGCTGCAAATTGGGAAGGCCCTTAGTTTCTCAGCCTCAGTTTACTCACCTACAAAAAGAAATGAACAATACCTAATTCCATAAGGTGTTTCTAAATTTTAAAATCTATATGAAATATTGTAAAGTGTTGTTATAAAAGGAAACGTATTCCAGCAAAGAGATGCTGGTCTAGTCCTGTTATCCTTTTATTGCTTTAACAGGCTGATGAATATAATCACTGCATATCTTATCATGAAGTTGATATTACCAATACTTACCTGTATAAAACGTCAGGCTTTATAAACTGAAGTAGCACCGAAAAACCAAGAAATCCGTCTCTGGCTCTGCCTTCCTATGCAAAATCAGGCAATGGAGGACACTCTTCATAAAAACATCATATTTTAAGACACTTCAGAGTTGCTCTCTAAGGTCAGGTCTCAAGAAACCACCATTAATTCAAGATCCATTTCTGTGCATGCATTCTATGCAAGGTCCCGTGCACAGGCTTCAGAACAGAGAGATGAACCATCTCTTCATTTCCTAAATGCTGACTGTGAACCAGCCATTTACCTACATCATTTCTAATCTTGAGAACCCCTTATAAGATTCCCATACCCATTTTGCAAATAAAAAAACAGCCTCAATGGAAGTGAAAAGACTCACTGAAGAGTCTTGCAAAAGCAAGTAGGAAAGATCCTGGTGCTGGCTCCCAAGCCCAGGCTCATTCCAGTCCATGATCCTCACCCAAAGAGGCACAACACAGTCCCTGCCGGAAGCTGTTCAGAGAAGAGACACACCTTAAAAAGAGAGATGGGGGACTTCCCTGGTGGTCCAGTGGGTAAGACTCCACACTCCCAATGCAGGAGGCGCAAGTTTGACCCCTGGTTGGGGAACTAGATCCCATATGCCGCAACTAAGAAGTCTGCATGCCACAACTAAAGATCCCGCATGCTGCAGTGAAGATCCTGCATGCTGCAACTAAGGCCTGGTGCAGCCTAAATAAATAAACAAACAAACAAACAAATAAATAAATATTTGAAAAAAGAGAGAGAGAGATGGATAATCTCAGGGGGCATTTTTATCCAGCTGTGGTAATAATCAAATTTATCAACCAAGATAAGAGATGGTGCCTGCCTTCAGAGACCTTACATTGTAGTTGAGAAGACTAATAGCCTTGAAACCCCGATGAGGCGCTAAAGACAGCACGAAAGAGCATCTGTGGACTGCCCTCCACTGTAGGAATACGACAGCCAAGAGAATGCCAAGCTTCAAGACTCACCTGGGAAAGTTCAGGGGACATGCTGACAAATACACCCCTTTATGAATGTTTAAAATATCCCTGTTGGGCTTCCGTGGTGGCACAGTGGTTGAGAATCTGCCTGCCAATGCAGGGGACACGGGTTCGAGCCCTGGTCTGGGAAGATCCCACATGCCGCGGAGCAACTGGGCCCGTGAGCCACACCTACTGAGCCTGTGCGTCTGGAGCCCGTGCTCTGCAACAAGAGAGGCCGCGACAGTGAGAGGCCCGTGCACCGCGATGAAGAGTGGCCCCCGCTCGCCGCAACTAGAGAAAGCCCTCGCACAGAAACGAAGACCCAACACAGCCAAAAATAATAATAAATAAATAAAAAGTATAACTATGAATCATAAAATTAAAAAATAAATAAATAAAATAAAATATCCTTGTAGTACTTACAATATTAACTTCTCTATAGAGGGTTCACTGGGGGACGTTAAGCTGAATTAGATCACACACAGCACTTTCTGGCAGCCTTTAGGAAGCAATGACACCCATCAACACCCCCGTAACCACACACACCTGTGAAAGGTGTAGAGGGACTCTAGAATAAATAACTTGGATTTCAGTTGTTGCTCTGCCACTTACTAGATACTCGAGCTGAGGTCTGTCAGTTAACCTTGCTAAAACTTGGTTTCCTCGTCTATAAAATGGGAAGAAAAAGTCATCAATCTCAGAGTGCTACGGTGAGCATTAAATGAGGTCAAGCACATCAAGTGACTATCTCAGTGTTACAAAGTGCTCAATAAATTCTAGCTGCTTTCACCACGATCAGCATCACCAATAGCATCTGAGGCTCAAAACCACCTTCTCCTCAGCTGGCTTCTCTCAGTAGCAGGTGTTCTTTTTTCAAGTACAGGGAGGCTAGTCTCTTCAAGCTAATTAAAAGGACAGACTCAACCAGCTCTCCTTTCAAGAGCTCACTGCACGCACTTCCTCTCCCTCCTGAAGTTACCTGGCCTGTCTTTCCCCAACAGCACAATCCTCAAAAACTCAACTTCCCATAAGAAGCAAAGTAACTAGTCTACCTTTTCTCCAAACAGTAAATTCTCATGTATAGTTATGTTCTTGGCTGGGTATCACTTGATTTACATATAAAAAGTATCATCTTCCATGTGTTTTGCTACTAACAAGCTGTTCTCCTCACAAAATTCCTAAGGTGGAAATTTCCAAGGTGGGTTCCACATAGGTAGTGTTTGGTACACAGAAGGGAGCCCAGTTCAGTTCAGCTGATGGAAAGGATTTGTATTGAAGAGATTATGGAAAGAACATTGGGTAGGTGGTGTGCCCAAGCCACAAACTGGCCTTGAATGCCAGGCAATGGCATTTGTGCTGGCCTCTTATCAGGACATAGAATTCAAGATAAATTCTTTGGAAGTTTCCTAATTCAAGATTAATCTGACAGAGGCATGCAGGATGAACTACAGAGGTGGGTGCACTGGGGCAGGGAGAATATATGAGCTGACTGCTTGTGAGCGGAGGTCAGGCCAAGGGCAGTCACATCTAGTGCTTTTTATAAGACACCCACACCCACACCCACACACAAATATCCGTCAACCATATACACCCACTCTGCCCAGGAAAGTAGCGCCCAAAGAACTTGTTTTGCCCATCTGGCTGTGAAAAGCTCCACAGAGGCTTTGGTTACAGCAATCACAGATGATAACTTCTACATGTGTCTTGTCTTGCTTATCTGTAGCAAAAACTCAGAGAGAATTTGATTTTCTGAGCTTACTCCTTACATCTCATTCTGCCACGTTTGCCCACAGCAAAATTTTTTTTTTTTTCCTGCTCGATTGCCTTGGTGGCTGATAACATAAAATTATCAGAAAGTAAAAGATGTCAAAAAACCTTTAGAACTCAAAGAAGCTTACTAACCAAATAGGGACACTACAATAGCAATCACTAAAATAAAAGATGACAGGGATGTTTAAGAGTTTATTTTCAAACCAATGTCAAAGAGAACAGTTCTCAACACAAAATGACCCTGCCTTCACAACTCACATAGATATAAGACACTGGAAGAAAAGAACTACGTATTCAATTACATTCAATGTAGGATTGGGGGCAGAGGGATGGAATGACGACACTGAGATCCCAATTAAGAGAATATTAAATTCCTCACAGCCCACTATCAGCAAAGTGTTCCAGGTGTTTAGGCAGTGACTTTACCATTGTGAGCCTCAGTTTCCCCCACATGCAAAACAGGGATTAAAATAGCACTAACATCCCTCCTGTTAAGGATTAATGGGGCCAAGCACTACCCACGTAGCACAATGAGAACTCAGTAAATGGTCATATTGACATAACTGGTCTCCTTCCAATTTGCCTCATTCTATCAATAATTCCAAATATGAGGAGAGTCAGAGGTGAGTGGAAATCCTGGTTAATAAAAGGATTTAATTAGTCACTACTCTACTATAACAATAGTTTACTGGGATTCTGCTCGAAGGAGGCAAGGGCACTGCCAAGAAATGAGGCTTTTTACCTTTGACAGAAAACATAAAATTTGTGGTAGCCCCACCCAGCCCCCCACAAGGCAGTGCCAGCAGTGGCCTTGGCTGCCTACAATCTTTAAAAAAAGGGAGGGTGGTGATGGTGAAAGGCCATATGATCTGTCTTGAACAGGGTTTCATATGGCCAAAGAACTCAGAGCATCACAGAATTTCAAGGCTGCAAAGGACCACTATTTCCAAATGCTATGAGCCTTGAAGTCCAGATCAACCCATCAAGATGAGAAAATCCAACATCCAGGCACACATCCTCCCTAAAACAAAGAACCCCAGCCCTGCCAAGCCCTTCCAACAGGATAAGGGGGAAAGCCAAGCCAGCAACAGGCGTTACAGCTACTATGCCTGTGGGCCTGCTGTGCTTTCTAGAAGCTAAGCTCCCCAAAGACAGGCATCTGTTACCATGTGAGTTTGTAAGTCACGAGGGCACTAAAATATTATTCTCAATTCCTTCCTAAAATTTCATTTCGCCCTTCCCTCTTAAAAAGCAGCAGTAGAAAATTAACATCTAAGGTTTCACAACATTTATAGTAAGTCCAAATGTCTCAAACTGAAGTCAAAAATCTTATATACATGGGCTTCCCTGGTGGCGCAGTGGTTGTGAGTCTGCCTGCCAATGCAGGGGACACGGGTTCGAGCCCTGGTCTGGGAAGATCCCACATGCCGCGGAGCAGCTGGGCCCGTGAGCCACAATTACTGAGCCTGCGCGTCTGGAGCCTGTGCTCCGCAACAAGAGAGGCCGCGATAGTGAGAGGCCCGTGCACCGCGATGAAGAGTGGTCCCCGCTTGCCGCAACTAGAGAAAGCCCTCGCACAGAAACGAAGACCCAACACAGCCATAAATAAATAAATTAATTAAATTAAATAAAAAATTAGAAGTTAAAAAAAAAAAAAAAAAAACCAGGCAGGACCCTGTGAGGCTCCTGGGCACAGAAAAAAAAATGAAAATAAAAAAAAATAATAATAAAAGCTAGTTCATTTAAAAAAAAAAAAAAAAAAGAATCCGCCTGCCAATGCAGGGGACGCAGGTTTGAGCCCTGGTCCGGGAAGATCCCACATGCCGCAGAGCAACTAGGCCCGTGCACCACAACTACTGAACCTGCGCTCTAGAGCCCGTGAGCCACAACTACTGAAGCCCATGCGCCTAGGGCCTGTGCTCTGCAACGAGAAGCCACCGCAATGAGAAGCTCGCACACCGCAACGAAGAGTAGCCCCCGCTCGCCACAACTAGAGAAAGCCTGCACGCAGCAACGAAGACCCAACGCAGCCATAAATAAATAGATAGATAGATAGATAAATAAATAATAAAATACTCACATTCCTACTCCACTGCCAGTTACACCGAAGTCCAAAGAGAAACGAGGAGGGAAGCAGGGGGGCTCAGGAATGTGCCCGAGACGCTGACCAGAGGAGAACTGGCTGGAAAGGCCTTGCCTTGGAGTCTCCCAGAGGTCGGCATTTACTCATTTAACATGGACAAGTGGCTGAGCCCTTCCAATGAGTGCCAGGTGGGGAAACCCTTCTCTGGCCACTCAGCTCAGCTCCCTCATTAAATTCAGAGTGAAACCAGCTGCCGGGAAAGGCAAAGGGTGACCCCACCAAAGCTCTGGAAAGCCAAGAGAGTAGATTGAGTGCCTGGATCGGTGCAAGAAGGGAGATTTCAGGCCGTTGTAGGGAAGAAAAGGAAATCATCCTCAGGGTGCTGCTCTGCTGCTGGCTGGAAATAAAGCGTGGTTTCTCTGTAGAATGTGCTGGGTCCACATTCCAGTCCGCTCGGCCTCACTGCCATCAGGGAGGGAGAACAGATGGAGGAAGGTGGAGGAAGAAGGGCAGGGAGTCCCCAAAGATAAATAAAACGATGCAGATGACAGACCAGCTCAGACGATATTTCAACAGAGGACAAAAAAGATCAATTCTGGACAAGAATTATTTAAATTATATAGACAGAAATACACATAAAATTCTGCACTAAACATGAATGGACTTTTTTTTTTTGGGGGGTCCTTGTAGCCTAATTTTTTTTTTTTGATACTCTAAGATTACTTTCTTTAAGATTTTTTTTCACTTTTTTAGATTCTTTTCCCATTACAGGTCATTACAGAGTATTGAGAAGAGTTCCCTGTGCTATACAGTAATTCCCTGTTGCTTATCTATTTTATGTATAGTGGTTTGTATCTGTTAATCCCACACTCCTAATTTATCCTTCTTTCCCTCATTTTCCCCTTTGGTAACATAAGTTTATTTTCTATGTCTGTGAGTCTGTTTCTGTTCTGTAAATAGATTCATTTGTATTATTTTTTGATTCCACATATAAGTGATACCATATAATATGTCTTTCTAAACAGAGGTTAAGTTTTATTTAAATCTTATTTCATTCATTTCTTCTATCAAATGACATTAAGAAGCTGTATACAAATATAGATATGTGAAATCATTTTATTTTTATTTTTTAATAGATCTTTATTGGAGTATAATTGTTTCACAATACCATGTTAGTTTCTGTTGCACAACAAAGCGAATCAGCCATATGCATACACACGTCCCCATATCACCTCCCTTTTGAGCCTCCCTCCCATCCTCTCTATCCCAACCCCTCTAGGTCATCGCAAAGCACAGAGCTGATATCCCTGTGCTATGCTGCTGCTTCCCACCAGCCAACTATTTTACATTGGGTAGTGTATACATGTAGATGCTACTCTCACTTTGCCCCAGCTTTGCCCTCCCACCCCATGTCATCAAGTCCATTCTCTATGTCTACCTCTTTATTCCTGCCCCGCAACTAGATTCATCAGTACTGTTTTTTGGGGTTTTTTTAGATTCCATATATATGCGTTAGCATACGGTATTTGTTTTTCTGACTTACTTCACTCGTATGACAGACTCTAGGCCCATCCACCTCACTACAAATAATTCAATTTCGTTTCTTTTTATGGCTGAGTAATATTCCATTGTATATATGTGCTACATCTTCTTTAGCCATTCATCTGTTGATGGACATTTAGGTTGGTTCCATGTCCTGGCTATTATAAATACTGTTGCAATGAACATTGCAGTGCATGTCTCTTTTTGAATTATGAATTATGGTTTTCTCAGGGTATATGCCCAGTAGTGGGATTGCTGGGTTGTATGGTAGTTCTATTTTCAGTTTTTTAAGGAACCTCCATACTGTTTTCCATAGTGGTTGTATCAATTTACATTCTCACCAACAGTGTAGGAGGGTTTCCTTTTCACCACACACTTTCCAGCATTTATTATTTCTACCTTTTTTGATAATGGCCATTCTGACCCACGTGAGGTGACACCTCATTGTATTTTTGATTTGCATTTCTCTAATAATTAGTGATGTGGAGCAGCTTTTCACATGCCTCTTGGCCATCTGTATGTCTTCCTTGGTGAAATTTCTATTTAGGTCTTCCACCCATTTTTTAACTGGACTGTTTGTGTTTTTGATATTGAGCTCCATGAGCTGTTTGTATATTTTGGAGATTAATCCTTTGTCTGTTGCTTCATTTGCAAATATTTTCTCCCATTCTGAGGGTTGTCTTTTTGTCTTGTTTATGGTTTCCTTTGCTGTGCAAAAGCTTTGAAGTTTCATTAGGTCCCATTTGTTTATTTTTGTTTTTATTTCCATTTCTCTAGGAGGTGGGTCAAAAAGGATCTTGCTGTGATTTATGTCATAGAGTGTTCTGCCTATGTTTTCCTTCCTCTAAGAGTTTTATAGTGTCTGGCCTTACATTTAGGTCTTTGATCCACTTTGAGTTTATTTTTGTGTATGGTGTTAGGGAGCGTTCTAATTTCATTCTTTTACATGTATCTGTCCAGTTTTCCCAGCACCACTTACTGAAGAGACTGTCTTTTCTCCATTGTATATTCTTGTCTCCTTTATCAAAAATAAGGTGACCCTATGTGCGTGGGTTTATCTCTGGGCTTTCTATCCTGTTCCATTGATCTATATTTCTGTTTCTGTGCCAGTACCATACTGTCTTGATTATTGTAGCTTTGTAGTATAGTCTGCAGTCAGGGAGCCTGATTCCTCCAACTCTGTTTTTCTTTCTCAAGATTGCTTTGGCTTATTCAGGGTCTTCTGTGTTTCCATACGAATTGTAAGATTTTTTGTTCTAATTCTGTGAAGAATGACACTGGTAGTTTGATAGGGATTGCACTGAATCTGTAGATTGCTTTGAGTAGTATAGTCATTTTCACAATACTGATTCTTCCAATCCAAAAACATGGTATATTTCTCCAACTGTTTATGTGGTCTTTGATTTCTTTCATCAGTGTTTTATAGTTTTCTGAGTACAAGTCTTCTGCCTCCTTAGGCAGGTTTATTTCCTAGGTATTTTATTCTTTTTGTTGCAATGGTAAATGGGAGTGTTTCCTTAATTTCTCTGATTTTTCATTGTTGGTGTATAGGAATGCCAGAGATTTCTGTGCATTAATTTTGTATCCTGCAACCTTACCAAATTCATTGATTAGTTCTAGTAGTTTTCTGGTGGCATCTTTAGTATTTTCTATGTATAGTATCATGTCATCGGCAAACAGTGACAGTTTTACTTCTTTTCCAATTTGTATTCCTTTTATTTCTTTTTCTTCTCTGATTGCTGTGGCTAGGACTTTCAAAACTATGTTGAATAAGAGTGCTGAGAGTGGACATCTTTGTCTTATTCCTGATCTTAGTGGAAATGCTTTCAGTTTTTCACCACTGAGTATGATGCTTGCTGTGGGTTTGTCATATATGGCCTTTATTATGTTGAGGTAGGTTCCCATTTTCTGGAGAGTATTTATCATAAATGGTGTTGAATTTTTTCAAAAGCCTTTTCTGCATCTATTGAGATGATCATACAGTTTTTATTCCTTAATTTGTTAATGTGGTGTACCACATTGATTGATTTGCATATATTGAAGAATCCTTGCATCCCTGGGATAAATCCCACTTGATCATGGTGTATGATCCTTTTAATGTGCTGTTGGATTCTGTTTGCTTGTATTTTGTTCAGGATTTTTGCATCTATGTTCATCAGTGATATTGGTCTATAATTTTCTTTTTTTGTGATATCTTTTTCTGGTTTTGGTATCAGAGTGATGGTGGCTTCGTAGAATGAATTTGGGAGTGTTTCTCCCTCTGCAATTTTTTGGAAGAGTTTGAGAAGGATCCATGTTAGCTCTTCTCCAAATGTTTGATAGAATTTGGCTGTGAAGCCATCTGGTCCTGGACTTTTGTTTGTTGGAAGATTTTTAATTACGGTTTCAATTTCATTACTTGTGATAGGTGTGTTTATATTTTCTAATTCTTCCTGGTTCAGTCTTGTAAAACTGTACCTTTCCAAGAATTTGTCCATTTCTTTGTGGTTGTCCATTTTATTGGCATATAGTTGTTTGTAGCAGTCTCTTATAATCCTTTGTATTTCTGCAGTGTCAGTTGTTACTTCTCCTTTTTCACTTCTAATTCTACTGAGTTGAGTCTTCTCCCTTTTTTTCTTGATGAGTCTGGCTAAGGGTTTATCAATTTTGTTTATCTTCTCAAAAAAAACAGCTTTTAGTTTTATTGATCTTTGCTATTGTTTTCTTCATTTCTATTTCATTTACTTCTGCTCTGATCTTTATGATTTCTTTCCTTCTACTGACTTTGGGTTTTCTTTGTTCTTCTTTCTCTAGTTGTTTTAAGTGTAGTATTAATTGTTTATTTGATATTTTTCTTGTTTCTTGAGGTGAGATTGAATTGCTATAAACTTCTCTCTTAGAACTGTTTTTGCTGCATCCCATAGGTTTTGGGTCGTCGTGTTTTCATTGTCATTTGTTTCTATGTATTTTTTTATTTCTTCTTTGATTTATTCAGTGGTCTCTTGGTTATTTAGTAGCACACTGTTTAGCCTCCATATATTTGTGGTTTTTACAGGTTTTTTCCTGTAATTGATTTCCAATCTCACAGTGTTGTGGGTCAGAAAAAATGCTTGATACGATTTCAATTTTCTTAAATTTTCCGAAGCTTGATTTGTGACCCAAAATGAAATCATTTTAAAGTCAAAGAAATTTTAAGATAATCAAAGTAATGGTTTCTCTTATGTCTTGACTTTTTTTTCCTTAAAGATGTATCTGCAATAGAGTATGGCAAGACACAAACTGATGTCTTTTGGCTTTCATTTCATTACTGTAAAAGCCAAAAATGCTGCTTTGTGTAACTATGTGGTGGAAGCCCCTAAGAGAACCATCATTGTCTTTTTTTTGTGGAGAACTGCCTATTCTCTTCTATCCCCAAATAAGCTATATTTATTAAATACTGGTTTTAGCCTATGATATGAGGTAACATTTGGGTATTTCCATTCCTTTTCCTCCAAATTCAGTAATTCCCTCAAATATACTTTTATAAATTCACAAGTGACTTAATAATCAACGATTTTCTCAAAAGTAAGTTTTGTTCTCATGGGTATTGAGAAAGCATTTTAAAGGCCAACCTGCAATGCTATTGCTAGTCAACTCAATGAATTGGGGAATTCAGAAAAGAGCAGGAGGCATTTTAAAAATTATTCTCATACGTGTCTTTCAACCAAATTCCTTCTTTATTTAATTAATTATTTATTTATTTTTTGGCCACACCATACAGCAAGTGAGATCTTAGTTTCCCGACCATGTGAGATCAAACCCACACCCTATATGCATTAGAGGCACAGAGTCTTAATCACTGGACTGCCAGAGAAGTCCCCCAAATTCTTAATTTGTACTTCAATTTTCATTATAAAGTTGAAATCTCTGGATTTAAAAATATTTTCAGTTCTGATAACTAAAATAATCTTTGCAAAATCGTCCCACTGTCTTCCCAGAGGGTCTCAGAAACTGCCATGCATTGACAGAGAAGGCACCTGTTTAAAATGCAGATTGCAGGTTCTGCTCCCAGATATGTTGATTGAGAAGTTCCAAGGAGGCCCCAGAATCGGCATTTCTGGCAGATATGGTTTCAGGCTATACTTTGAGAAACACTGGTCAATATGCCCAGGTTACTGCAGAACCAAGTACTAGACGCCCACAGCTCATCCACAATGCTGTACACAAAGCTGGAAACCATCCTGAATTTGTTGCATCGCTTTAAACATAATTTATAATTTGTACTGATTGTGTCAGAATTTCATTTAAGCAGGGAGACAGTTTTTCCTTTTTTCCCTGCAAAATGTTCACAGTGAATAAAACAATGTGCAAATGTAATTCCACTTGCAGGGCCTGCCAGGCATGACTGCTGCCCCATCTGCACACAGTCTGGCACAGGGTTTCCAAATGAGGAAGTAACTCAGAGTACACTCATCTATTAGCTTAAATACTCCTAAACTGGGTGTTTGAGAAAGCAAAGAATTCAAATGTACACGAAAGGTAGGACGATTTCATATCATAATCCATAAAATGACTCTAACCTAAAAAAAGACATATTTTGACACATTGTTGATGCCATCTAAAGAGCAAATGTTTATTTTTTAATTAGACAGGCTTTGATTTCTAATAGACCATTAATACTTTATCCTGTCATATTGTTGTAAGGGGACGGATTTCATTTTATATCAGACTCTTAAACTTCCAACTTCTAACGTGTTTCCACTAAATACAGTCTTACTAAATTATTCAACAATAGAGAAGTTTCTTGTAGAAAGCAATTGGAAAGGCAATTAAAACCAAAAAAACAAAAACAAAAAAACAAAAGTGGCTGCTCAAGTATTTATTAAGCTCTTTAAGAAGAATCCCCTTTTCATTTCCTTTCAAGAGGAATTTTTTTTAGGGACTTCCCTGGTGGCACAGTGGTTAGGTGTCCGCCTGCCAATGCACGGGACACAGTTTCGAGCCCTGGTCCGGGAAGATCCCACGTTCCTCGAAGCAACTAAGCCCATGCACCACAACTACTGAGCCTGAGCTCCTAGAGCCTGTGATCTGCAACAAAGAGAAGCCACCGCAATAAGCCCGCGCACCGCAACGAAGAGTAGGCCCCGCTAGCCACAACTAGAGAAAACCCCTTGCCCAGCAACAAAGACCCAACCAACGCAGCCAAAAATAAATAAATAAATAGAAGAATTTTAAAAGATTTATCAGGTTTATTTTTTAAAGCACAAAAGAAATGTAAGCACAGAGCTAAGCATGTGAAAATTAAGGATCCATAATGTCAGCACCCTAGCACAACCTCTTAATCTGAAGGACCAAATTGTCACAGATATCACTCACACCTTGTTTCTGATCCAGGTAACTGCCAAGTATTCAGGATTATACCACTCTGTAACATGTAAACTTTAATTTGGGGGTGGGGGCCGTATACTCAAGCTCTGCTTCACATTTATTTTGAAAGGTAGCCAAATCTGATCTTTTTTTCCTAGCAATAAATTAAATACAACTACTGTTACCACCAAGAACCCCCTGAGCACAGGCACTATGCTTAGCACATTACATACAATGTCTCATTCAATCCTAACAACCTTAGGATACGCGAACTGTTGCTCCCAATTTAGAAAGGAAGCAATGGTACAGTGTCTTCTCTGGGGTCACACAGCCAGTATGTGGTGGAATTGTGACAGAAGACCCGACCTGACCTTAAATCCCAGGCCCTTAACTACGACCTCATTCTACAAAGATGTGTCTTGCATTGCACTGCACTTTGCTGCCTACACTGCCCTCCCTGCTCGTTTTAAGAACACCTTCCGAGTACATTCGTTTATTACAGTCATGAGGAGAATGTGCTCAACGGAGCATTCCACAGAACAGCCCAGCCTTTCCGAAGCGTCTGCTTAGTCCCCACACTGTGCTCAGTCTAGCTGCAGAGATGAGCACTCACTGCTCTTGAGGGGCTTGCAATCCAAGCTATGGAGGCTGCTTAAAAGCAGGACAGGGGTTGGGGTTTTTTTTTTTTAAGCCACGTGATGTTTGGCCATGGTCCACTGCTGGCTGCTGAGTGTGTGACAGTTAACAGAAGCTTGGACTGAGGGCTGTGAGCAGATACAAGTGACCCCCCCACTTTGGTCCACGAAATGAACTGAGAGATGGTTAAGTACTCTTCACATTGTTTACTCTAAGCCTTTCACACAAATTCCAAAGTGAGAATTGTTTGGTTCTGCAAATGGAGATATTAAAAGGGAAACATGAAAGTAAAACCAAGTCTTGGAATATCTGAAAAAGAATTTTTAAACCTGTTCATAGTTATGCTGCTGGGGTCACCCTCGAATCCCAAGTCCAGCTGTTTACTTCCTTGACTTGACTCTTGTCAGTTCAAGTGGCAAAGATATCCCAAGTTCCAGTAAACATGCAGCTCTTTTTAGTGCTGGCAGGAGTGCTGGAGGGGAGGTGAAAGGAGTTTCTGTGGCCAAGCTTGGGCTACAGCCTTCACAGAGGCAGTATTCTCCAGGGTCCAGCAAGGCAGTGACAGGTAATCAAGGTAGGAGAACACTAAGGCAATGGATCAATGTAGGTGGCCCATGGTCATGAATGTCGCCCTTTTCCTTCCATCACTAACCCTTGGCAATTCCATGCTTCTCTTTAATGAGAAGCCTGTTGCCTCTCTAACCCATGCCCTTGCCTTCCCTCAGAGGCATGGTGATTAAGAATGCAGGCTCAAAAACAAAACAAAACAAAACAAAAAAGATGTAGGCTCAATTTGCAGCAACATGGATGGACCTAGAGATTATCATACTAAGTGAAAGAAATCAGAAAGAGAAAGACAAATACCATATGATATCACTTATATGTGGAATCTAATTTATCTACAGAACAGAAACAGACTCACAGACATAGAGAACAGACTGTGGTTGCCAAAGGGGAGGGAAGGATTAGCAGATGCAAACTATTATATAGAGAATGGACAAGCAACAAGGTCCTACTGTGTACCACAGGAAACTATATTCAATATCCTGTAAAAAGCCATAATGGAAAAGAATATGAAAAGGGGTATATATAAGTATAACTGAATCACTCTGCTGTACAGCAGAAACTAACACAACATTGTAAATCAACTATACTTCAATAAAATAATTTTTTAAAAAAAGAACGTAGGCTCAATAACAATTATCAGCTCCACTTACTATGTGTGCAACCGTGGGTGAGTTACCTCCATTCCTCATGTGCAAAATGGGGTGATCACACCATTCCTCTCGTGGCTACTACAAGGCGTGGTTGGGATAATACAGGTAAAGCACTTGGAAGCACTTGGCACGAAGCCAGGCATAGTGCAAGCGCTTGATAAACGGCAGCTGTTCCTCAGTATCCAGGGCACCCACTGTCTCGTCCACTCTTTGTCCCACTTACATGACAGTTCCTGTATTGTTTATTCTTCTGTAAACCAGAGATGACTCTCTGAAGGAGGAGAGGTGAGTATTCTACACATTCTGGAATTTTCTCTGCTCTTTGAAGGGATCTATTCTTGCAGGATGGTTAACAAATGTTTTGAGTTTTTGGTTTTTGTTTTATCTAACGATGAGGAACCTTTTAAAACTCCCAGGAGAGACTCTTAACACTTACTTGAAACTATCTCAGTACCTTACGTAGTGAAAAGCATTCAACAAAAATCACTGTTGGGGTATTTTGTTATGAAGGATCTTAGGATCTTTAGAAATAATCTTCACTATGTTAGATGAGAAAACAGCTCAGATGGGAAAGGAGAAGGGTGCCCACAAAGTCAGAGAGAGCCTGTGACCCAAACAGGAATGAAACTCAGGCTTTTAACTCACAATCAGCACTGTTTCCCCCAAAGGATGCTGCCCTGAGTCAAGACACGACTAACTGGCTTTACCTTTCTATAGATCAAGTGGTAAGGAGAATGTCACACTATGTCATATTTCAAGGGAAGCAAAATTCTTTATTTGCTGCAAATATTTTTTTCTGAATTTTCACACAGTGCCTTGGATGTAGTAAAGGAGCAATTAATATTTGGTTGATTTGATTTTACATAAAAAGGCAAATGATACTAAGAACCATATGCTCACTATGAAAAATTCTTCTAGATATTAACTTTCCATATACAAAGAAATAATGGAATGTTCTAAATAATGAAATACACTGGTTTTTATGATTTGCATGTTTCATTTCCCCTCAAAATTCATATGTTGAAAACCTAACACCCAAGGTGATGATATTAGGAGGTGGGGCCTTTGGAAGGTGCTTAGATCATGAGGGCAGAGCCTTCATGAATGAGATTAATGCCCTTATAAAGGAGGCCCCAGAGAGCTCCCAGCCCTTCCACCATGTGAGGCTATAACAGGAAGTCTGCAGCCTGGAAGAGGGCCCTCACCAAAACACGACCTTGCTGGTGCCTTGACCTTGAAGCTCCCGGTCTCCAGAACTGCGAGAAGTAAGTTTCTGTTGTTTATAAGCCACCCAGTCTGTGGCATTTTGTTATAGCAGCCTAAAAAGACTAAGAAGTCCAATTTTTGAAGAGTGAGAAATATTATGAAATGAAATATACCAGCATCCTTTGTACCATTTTCTCTTTCTATGGGCCGGAAGGCATCTAGAGAGCATTGCTTTGGGCAATGATCACGATTCCGTGTTGTGGCACATATCCCAGACTATTAGCACAGCCCCCAATTTTCTCTTTGCACCAATAAACAATGTAAAGTTCCCCCCCCAAATTCCAGTTTTTAGTAACTGAATAAATCAAGTCAGTAAGCATTTTAGGTAAAAATAAACATAGGACACAAACGACTAGAAACCCATAAAGAGTAGGCTCACAAGCTCACCCCCAGAAGCACCTACACACGAAACAGAAACGAGCATGTCTATGGCTGTAGCTGTGACGCATATTTGTAAAGGTGCCCCATGTGGAGCCAATGGGACAGCAGACACAGCTTGAGCAGCAATGCAGATTCTACCACCAGAATCCTGAATTACCCATTTTTATGAGAAAGAAGCAAATGACAAGGTATGAAGATATCACAGATTTCTTAAAAATTTTTCTAGATCTCTTTTGAAGTCAGAAAACACTGAACTCAAACTCCTACACTTTATATTGTTATCAGATTGAACCATTTCAGATGGTTCTTTTAAGTCAAAAACAGTCAAATATTGGAGTATCACATTGTTCAAACTAACACGTGGCATTATGAGAGTACATAAGACCTCAGTCATCAAAGACAGCCTGAAGCATGGTTTCAGGAAAATTATTTCATAATGACTTTCTTCCATGAGTTCTGGGGTGGAAAAAGCAGGAAGATTTGGGGTTAACAGTTGTCCAATTACCAAAAACTCCACTGATGAGAACTCTTAATTTTCTAAGCATTCCTATTAAAGTTTTACTGAGGAATAATTTATGAGATGTCTGCGGCATGTTGTGAAAAAAAAAAATGTCTGACATTTCAGACTATTTTAAAACCTCTCTCTTGTAAGAGGAGCTGGAGGTGTGGCAGGCTTGGGCCTCGCTCGTGCCTGGGGGAGAGAGTTGGAGATTTTAGCAGTTCTGGGCAGGAGCCTGGCGCTGCTTCAAAGCTCCAAGGCCCAGGCGGGCTCTCCATACACCCCGAGGTGCTGTTACGCAAAGATAGCATCTCTGTTCCTCTGTGGGGCCTCAGCACTGTTTGCCCTTCAAGGTTCCCTGCTGCTTAAGGAAACATGCGAAATATTTCCGTAAAGGACTGCTGTGTGGAAGCAACAGGAAGTAAAGGTTTACTCCAGTGACTCCCCGCTAATACAGGGGTGGAGGCCGCATCTGAGAATCACAGTTTTCCAAACGACTTGTTATTTTTACCAGATGTTTTCAAAGGCAGTTCTTATGCACAGTATTTAAGAGGTGTTCTTGTTTTCTGGAATAAAGGGGACTTGACCATAAGCTATATTCTAATTGGGCATTAAAAACCAACCTAAGGGCTTCCCTGGTGGTGCAGTAGTTAAGAATCCGCCTGCCAAGGCAGGGGACACAGGTTTGAGCCCTGGTCCAGGAAGACCCCACATGCCGTGGAGCAACTAAGCCCGTGCATCTCAACTACTGAGCCTGCGCTCTAGAGCCCGTGAGCCACAACTACTGAGCCCACGTGCCACAACTACTGAAGCCTGCGTGCCTACAGCCTGTGCTCCGCAACAAGAGAAGCCACCACAATGAGAAGCCCGCACACCACAACAAAGAGTAGCCTTGGCTCGCCGCAACTAGAGAAAAGCCCGTGTGCAGCAACGAAGACCCAATGCAGCCAAAAAAAAAAAAAAAAACCTAAATTCAAAGTGACATGGGGGGAAAGTAGCCTCCTGAGAGACATGACTTTTAAATTTTCTTAGGGCATAAGAGAAATTAGGCATTCATGTACTCTGAAACTTCCTGAAGGAAGTAAAAAATCAGTCCTTAGAAAATTCAACCTTTACCATCTTCTAACAAAGGTATTAGGCTAAAGAGACTTCACTGGACCAGTGTGGCCCCAATATAAAAACTGGAGTCAGGGGCACCCTGAGAGCCCATCACGGCACCTCTTTCTTCTTCCAACTGTTTGCTCGCCTCCCACCACCAGGACCATTTCCATTTGGCTGAGGCACCTATGAAAAGAGCGCCCTTTCCTTCCACTCCCACAGCCAAGCCTTCCCAAGCGGTGCCATATGTCTGAAAGTTCCCTCCACCTCCTCCTAGCCCCTTCAAGCTAAGCTGCCTCACCCACGCCCTTCGAATGGCTCCCATATCCTCCCCAAAAACATTTTCTAGAATGGGATGGCTCCCCGAGAAGGATGGAAGACAGATTTCCATAGCCCCAACCCACCTAGACTTGGAAACTGCATGTTTACATCTTTCTTCCCCATATATGTAATCTGCATACTTTTATTGTTAATTTACATATTTGCCCGATGTGCTATTTTCTCCTGTCTACTGATTCTAGCTCAGTATGTAGCTCAGAACACGAGCTTCAGAGAGCAGTACTGTCAGCCTCACCACGTGATGGAAGAGAGGACGTTCTGCCTGAAGAAGCACGTGGCAGAAGCAGGGGCTGCGAGGCTGGCAGGGCTGTGTGAATTTCGCCTCCATTCCCCAGTGCTATCTCCGGGTGATCTGCCTTGCCTCTTTGAGCTTCACCTTCCTCCTCTGCGAACTGTGAAATAATAAAAACCTATCCTTGGGCTTCCCTGGTGGTGCAGTGGTTGAGAGTCCGCCTGCTAATGCAGGGGACACGGGTTCGAGCCCTGGTCTGGGAAGACCCCACATGCCGCGGAGCAACTAGGCCCGTGAGCCACAACTACTGAGCCTGCATGTCTGGAGCCTGTGCTCTGCAACAAGAGAGGCCGCGACAGTGAGAGGCCCGCGCACCGCGATGAAGAGTGGCCCCCGCTTGCCGCAACTAGAGAAAGCCCTCGCACAGAAACGAAGACCCAACACAGCCAAAAATAAATTAATTAATTAATTAATTAATTTTAAAAAAAAACCTATCCTTGGGGTTATTATGAGGACTAAATGTGACATACGTAAACCTTGCATATACAGAGGAATCCAAGTCCTGCGCTGACCATTGCTGCTTTTCCCAAACTCTGCCTACACCTTTTATAAATAGTTCCTTTATTTAAATCTCCTTACATTACCCGATTTGACTGTGCCATGTTTCCTGCCAGGACTCCAATATGCTCAGTAAGTGACATTTTCCTTAATTCATCTTCCCCACCTCTCCCCTGATATCTGGTTTTCTACCTAAGAAAAACATTCTGCTTTAAAAAAATGTAAGTGTTTAGTTACTTCTATATCATCTCAATGTTCAAGTTGTTGTGTAAGCCTGGTTTACTCAAATGATAAATTATGGCATCATGTCTG
This sequence comes from Balaenoptera borealis, assembly GCF_965194805.1. Lineage (NCBI taxonomy): Eukaryota > Metazoa > Chordata > Mammalia > Artiodactyla > Balaenopteridae > Balaenoptera > Balaenoptera borealis. The sequence goes on from NC_138874.1 coordinate 86,392,749, forward strand.
GTTTGCCCTGTAGTTGAAGTTTCTGAATTCCTCACTGATTGGCAGGGCCATAAAATCTCCAGGCTCAAAGTGCCCTTACAGATCACCTAGACCAGCATCTCCCAAAACGGGTCCCACAAAACACCATTGCCAGAGAAGTTGGCAAATATGTAGCAGAAAAGGTGTTATAGAATCTAAGAAGTTTGCAGACTTTCCATGCAACCCTCAGGGACCCTCAATGACATTTAGGCATCTGAGAAGTATTGTCATAAAGAATCCTGTTGAAATTCACTAAGGCAGCATTTCACTAACTTATTTGGCCACAGAACCCCTTGCCCATCCCTATTTTTAGAGCACCCATTAACATCGTGCAGAACAGATTTCTATAAAATAGAACGGGGACGGGGAAAGAAGAAAGAGGAAAAATTCATTTTCCTAAAGTAGGTCAGTTAGTAAATGGCAGAGCTGGCTTCAAACCCACACCGCTCAGACCCCCAAACCACTGCTCTTCCCACTATAGCAGAGGCTCTTGAACTTCACTGCCCCGCAGAATCACCAGGAGTGCTTGTTAAACTGCAGACTGCCGAGTCCCACCTCGGACTTTCTAATTCAGTGGGGTTGGTGTGCATTTCCAACTAGCTTTCAGGCGATGCTCACGGCAGCGGTGAGAACCCCTGCACTACACCCACCCATAGTGGTACAGGGGCTGGACAGGGCCTCGGCCTAGAGAGTGAGGACCTACTGGGGAAGCCAGGGCATAAACATGGGAAAACGCCTAAACAACCACAAGGTTAATAACTAACAGTTCAGCACATAAGGCTACATCTAACCAACAGCCAGTCCAACGGCCCAGAGTCAAGACTGAAAAAACTGGACAGTGGGAATTAATCTAGATCTTAAAGGACAGGAAGCCCCAAGTAAAAAGGGAGAAGGGAAGAGTATTCCAAGTGGTACAATGGTTCCTATTGCCCAAATATTTGTTTGTAGAGCCGTGGCTTTTTGTAGCTGGAAGGGACCTGGCCTGCACATCTCTGGAGACCACTCTGGTTCTTACATTTGAATACGGGTGTGACTGCTATTTCAAAAATTTGCAGCAAAACACTTAAGGCAAGATAGAGAAGCTCCTCTCCAAGTAGGTGATTTGGAGGATCTAGCGAAGGTCTTCCTGCTCACTTTCCAGCTGTAGCCTCACTTCCCCTGCTCATCCTGGGTGCCCAGCAGCCCACCTCCAGGACATTAAAGCAAGGCCCAAGGACAGCTGGCCACTAAGTCTACAAGCCAACTGGCTGGTCCTTTTCTTAGAAAGTGGGTGTGAAACAGTCAAAGCCATCCTCCTGCAAGTGCCGTTCTAATGGGGCTTTGATGACATGCAACAGTTTCTAGACATTCCCTTTACCCCCATCCTCCAAAAAAAAAGACTATCTGGGAGTATAAGTTTCATGAGTTGGCTATAGCCAATTTCCTCAAAGGAATGACCAAGAGTGAAAAAGCCATTCTCTACGATCGCGTCAGGGGCCACATTAACTCACCGTGGCCCCTAACTCTGGTCTTGCAATGCTGTCGCTAGCTGCTGCTTCCAATGAAACAGTAATGCCCTCACCGGGGTAGGGACACAGCCAGCCCGCCTCTCCCTCCCTCACTCGCTGGCATTCCTTGAACAGTCAACCTAAGGTAGGATGCAAGCGACACCAACTGAGACAGGAACTGCCCTCCCAGTTAAGGCAGAGAAAGCACAGTGATAAATCAGATGGCAAGTCAGGAGGGGAGTGGAGATGAAGGGCTGAAGGTGGAGGCAGTGACTTCCAGGGGACTAAGGAAGTGGGATGTGGGAGGGGAAGGTTAGATGGTTCATGAGCACCTGCTCTGCTCTGTGCCATACACTGTTGGCTCCTTCACCCATTCTCTCCTGTCACCCTCATAAAGCCCTATGAGGTGGATCAATGTCTTCTTTTACAGAGGGGGAAACAACACCCTGGAAGCCTAAGTGACTTGCCCCAGGACACACAGTGGGAAAACGTCAACATGGGGGTTTTAGCTCTGGCTTGTCTGAATCCAAAAGTGGTGGTGTTCGATGATGCAAGATGTACAGTTGACATAAGACCAGGTAACTTCCAAAGTCAACTAAATCAGGGTAAGTACACGCTCCAATATTTGCCAAAGATTTGACTTATAATTTGAAACATGGTGAAATTAAATAAATTTGAGTCATACACACACACACACACAAGCTATATATTTGTCTAAATGTAAAATGTAAGTATTTGTAAAGTTCTAAATTAGGTATTTATGAGGGGGAAGTTTGGACCATTTGTTAAAAATTATCACCACTGGCAATTTGTGCCTTTGAAGGGGTTTCGACATATGAGTATAGTGGCCTGAAACACAATCTTCCCTTTTCTCCTCCAGGACGTTCTACAAAAGCAACATGGAAATGAGGGAGGGGAGGGTGAACATTTCAGTCAATTTAGGAGAGAGAGAACCCACAGACTCAAAAACTGTATTATGGCTTCTAAAAGACACTAGGAGTGGTTCAGAAACATGCAGAGATGAGTACAGGATCCATGTGTTTCCACATCATGCAAAATGATAACACTACTAAATACAGACTTGTCTACATGCCCAGCACTGGTCTGTAAGCTTTATATAGATTAGTGTTTTCAATCATCACATCCTACCTATGAGATAAATACTAACTGGCCAAGACCAAACAGTTCAATAGTAAATGGAGAAACTAGGATTTAAACCCAGGCCTTTGGGCTTCAGAGCCCACACTCATCACCACTGAGACGACCGCCTATTCCACAGCAGACTACAGGATCATCATTACACCATGATTTTAGTGGCAGAGGACTAAAACGGCCTAAATACCATTCACAGGCCATTGTTTATGTGTTATGACATCTATTCAATGGAAACAACAAAACAATCATATCATGAGGTAGCTCAAAATGTGAGATGGAATGATTTCTAAGATTATGATTAAATAGAAAAACCAAATTCAAAACACTGTGGATAGTATGATGTCCTTTGTATGGGGAAAAAATATATATATACACATATTTATAAATGCAGGGAAAATTTCCACAATAGTATATATGAAACTGGTGCCCAGGATTGATTCTAAAGCAAGAAGTATGTGAGAGATGGAAGATTTACATTTTACTACAAACCTTTCCTAACTTTTGAATTCTGAACATGGTCATATATCACCTATGCATTTAAAGAAAATTCAAAAACAAAAATTACTTTGAGAGAATCATGGTGAAATATTTTCCAACCTAATTCCCAGTAGAAAGAGTGAGTAGAATATTCTGGGATGGGCTTCCCTGGTGGCGCAGTGGTTGAGAATCTGCCTGCTAATGCAGAGGACACGGGTTCGAGCCCTGGTCTGGGAAGATCCCACATGCCGCGGAGCAACTAGGCCCGTGAGCCACAATTACTGAGCATGCGCGTCTGGAGCCTGTGCTCCACAACAAGAGAGGCCGCGATAATGAGAGGTCCGCGCACCGCGATGAAGAGTGGCCCCCACTTGCCGCAACTAGAGAAAGCCCTCGCACAGAAACGAAGACCCAACACAGCCATAAATAATAAATAAATAAATAAATAAATAAAAATTAAAAAAAAAAAGAATATTCTGGGATAACCTATATGAGAAAAGAATCTAAAAAAGAATGAATATAGGGACTTCCCTGGTGGCGCAGTGGTTAAGAATCCACCTGCCAATGCAGGGGACACGGATTCAAGCCCTGGTCTGGGAAGATCCCACATGCCGCGGAGCAACTATGCCCGTGCACCACAACGACTGAGCCTGCACTCTAGAGCCCGCGAGCCACAACTACTGAGCCCGCGTGCCACAACTACTGAAGCCTGCGCACCTAGAGCCTGTGCTCCACAATGAGAAGCCACCGCAATGAGAAGCTCGCGCACTGCAACTTGAAGAGTAGCCTCCGCTCTCTGCAACTAGAGAAAGCCCGCGTGCAGCAACGAAGACCCAATGCAGCCAAAAATAAATTTTTTAAAAAAGAATGAATATATGTATATGTATAACTGAATCATTTTGCTATACACCTGAAACTAACATAGCATTGTAAATCAACTATACTCCAATAAAATTAAAATTTAAAAAATAAAGTCATCTGAAAACTAAAAGAAAAAGGTGAGTAGAGTAGAAGTGAGCAGAACAGTCTCTCTGACAATTTTCTCTTCATTCCATAGAGAGAAGTGAATAACTTCCTGCAATTTTTCATAGTAGAGATTCTGAAATGCTTAGAACTAAAAAAACGAAAAAAATTATGCCATCCACTTTCTTCAACTCAGACACTTGTTTCTTAAAAATGCAGTGGACATATAGCAAGAAAGAATTCCTTGTGTAGATGGCAGTAAAAGGTGTTTCAATGTTTGGGCTTGGGGTGTGCACGAGAGCATATGAGAAATCCCTAAAAAAATAAAGATGACAGGTAGTGACCCAGCACAACTACTGTATGGCCAGAATAGAAATGGGTACGTCACGTCCATGCCACTAAAGAAACAGAGTCTCTCGTGTCCTACAAAGCATGCAAGGCATCTTGCCTTGCCAAATTTAAACGGGGACATTATTTTTAAGTTACTATAATTAGTTCACATTTGTGTATGAATCAGTCTTTATGAGGCAAGAGCATCTAAGCCCCATCAGATGAAATCTGAGGCAACATCATCTCTGTTTATTATTTTGAAAAGAAAGAAAGGGTGCCAAGTTTCCTGCAACACCCAACTCAAACGCTGAAACTTGGAGGACAGAATGTCCTGTTGTCCACGTTTGAAGATAGGAATATATTTTCATCTAATACATCAGTCCCAGGTTCAGCTGGCAACAGGAAGGAATTGAATTCCAGAGCTCAAAAATAGGACTTGAGTACTAAAGCACCTTTCACTGCTCATATAGGATACTATTTATGGTTTAACCCTTTACGCTGCAGCAGTTTTAAGAAGTACTCATGCTTGTGAACAGACATGAAAACATTTCAATCTAAAGCTCTCTGCCTGACAAGAGATTGGCAAATGAAAGCGTTTTAAAGCTATTTTTACATTCCCTCATCCACGGCTTTCATAATTAAGTTTCTCACAAAGAATGAAGAGTTTCAACACCAAATATAAAGGCAGGGGAAGGGGGAGTGTTCCTATTTAGCCCGGGCTTCTCCTGAATGAAATGGCTCATCTAAGGGGCTGTGAAATCAGGCACATAAATACAATAGAATCTCTAAAAGGGGTCCAGCCAGAGAGCAGGCAACACTAAGGCAATTAGAATCTGCAAGAGGTTTAAACAGGCAACCTTAGTAAGTCCCAGGGACCCTACTGGAAGGTATAAGCTCAATGCTATAATTCACAGAGAACATCATTTAGCAGTATGCCGGGGAACTGCAGCACATTTGAGTGAGGCCAGTGGGTGCAGAAGAGGGACAACTGCTATTCACTTGTCTCCAGATTATATCAAAGCCATAATATTTTCATGCATGCCCACGATAAACACATATCGATGCACCTGTATGTTCTTTTATGGCAAAGACCACGGGTTCTGGTCCCAGTTTTGATATTTACGAAACAGATTCCCTTCAGTAGACCATTTTAAACCATCAGAATTTCATTTTTGCCCCTCAGACATAACAACAACAACAAATAAGCAACAGGGAATAATACTTGCCCTGTCTAACCTCACAGGAATTCTATAAGAACCAAAGTGAAATAATAGTTTTATAGTTTTTAACATTCAGCAAACATTTATGCGACACTATACGCCAGGCACAAGGTGCTGGACAATTCTTACTTTTAATAACCTGCTGACACAGGTACTATTATTATCCCCGTTTTATGGATAAGAAAACTAAGGACGAGAGATGCTCAGTAATGTGCTCAAGGTTACACAACCAGGAGGTGGGATTTGAACCCTGGCAGTCTGACTCCAGAGTATGTGCTACTATATACACTATACTATGCAGCCTATCATCATAATTACCATGAATACCTTCACTTAATCCCAATTCCACAAATGACGAAAATGAGGCTCAGAGGTTAAGTCATAAGCAAGCCGAGATCATAAAGCAAGCACATGGCAGGGAGCCAGGATTTGAAACGGGGTCTGTGCCACTCCGTACACTGCACTCTTTTTGCTTTTTTGGCTGCGTGGCATGTGGGATCTTAGTTCCCTGACCAGGGGTCGAACCCATGCCCCCTATAGTGGAAGCACAGAGTCCTAACCCACTGGATCACCAGGGAATTCCCCGGACCCTGCATTCCTAAAACACAGTTACTAAACTTCAATCCACAAATATTTACTCTGCAACTACCGTGCTCTAACACACTTTTTAAAAAAAGGTAAGGAGGTGGTGGTGGTGTTTCCTCAGGAGCTGAAAGGTTTTCGAATCACCACCTCCATACTAAGCCAGCCCCACCCACAGTCACCGAGTTCAGAGCCCCGCCCACAGCAGGTGCCCGGTGATAGCTGATGCCACTGAGGATGAAGATGACCACGGAATATGTTAAATGTTGGGATACAGTTTCAAAAGGGAATAAGACTACTCAAGCTAGAGGGGAAAAAAGCCCTACAGGGCAGAATGCTGACAGCTGTAAAAATGAACAGGTGTGGCCTATCTAACAGGTAGAACATTGTAGGTACTTTGTTAATTCCTACTAAGCTTTCAACTCCTGAAGCAGGGTGACCAACTCATCCCGGTCCTCGCTGGACTTTCCCAGTAGTCTCACGTCACCCTGGAGGGTAAATATTAGGTTGGCCTTCCACCCCCGCCCACCCTGGTTCTAGCACAGGTGCTTGCAAATAGAAGGTGCTCACTACGTTGTTGGTTAGATGGATGGAAGGAGCAATATTTTATTATTTCCAAGTTCACTCCCTCCTACGCCACGTGTTGCCAAGCAGCAGTTCCCGCACAGCAAAACGACTATGTGAGAATCATTTTAACTAGCACTTTCATTGTTTGCATGCAAATGTACATGCCTAAGATGGGCCCTTTAAAGGGCTTTCCCCTAAATCAGCATCGCTCACTGAGATTTTTCTCCATAAATCCTTTTACGTAGATAGTAGAGAGAGAAATTTCAATCCAGCCTGAATCTGTAATAATGGAGTTAAGGTGCTTTTCTTTATAGGAATGACAAGTCTAAAATGAGGAAACGGGAGGCACCTCCAGGCGCCAGGATAGAGCTGCTCCTTGACTTACTCATCCCAAAATAGGATAGGCACCTCAGAGGGCGCTTTCCCAATACCCAGTTCCAGGAAAGTGAAACGCCCCACTGCCTGGGTCCCCCTGGATTAGAATCCTCAAAGCTACTGCAAGCAAACTTTCCAACCTCCCCTTCTATTCCCTTCCCCAAATGTCCTGCTCCAAGCTCAGGCAGCCCGTTCTCTTTGCTGACCCGTTCCCTTCCTTTGGTTCTGACCCAGGGGCTGGGTGGCCTTGGTCTTGTGCCTCAGCTCAGGGAGAGGCCCAGATGCTCCTTGAGAATTCAACCCTGGCAGAGGGATCAGTAGATCCAGCCCAGCCCAGCCCAGCCCTGGGTGGGGGCTCTGAAGAGCTGGTCTCTTGGGGAGTCAGGGTGGGAATAAAAGTTCTGCGTGGTCAGCGTGGCTGAATCCTGTCCCGAGTCCCCAGCTCAGCCCTGTATGATTATGCCAGGCAGCCCACGGAGCCAGTCACAACTTAAAATTAGAGAGAACATGACGGCGAGAAGCAAAGTTCTCAGAAGGGCACACAGGGAAGGCAGAGGTTATCTGAGCTTGGAGGAAAAACTCCTGTCATCCAAAAGGGTGGGGAGGACTGGAGCCAGGAAAGCCCTGGAAAGTTCTTTAAATGGCTGCAAAGTGCGCTCCTGGCCTCAGAATGCTCTATTTGCATGTCTGGGCCACAGGAGCAGGGAACGCGTTGATGCTGAACAAAGGACAGTAGTATCTGGTCCACACCTGCTGTTGTCAAAGCTGGTTCTGTCTCAAGCTGGTCACTCTCAAAACTGGCCAGGATGAGGACCACTGCTGGCGGGAGTGGGTCGGGAAGGAGTGGGTGTCAGGAGCGTTTCAAATGGGGTGACATCCTTTTCACCCAGTGACCTGTGACTGACAAGCCAAGATCCCTGAATGGAAACGCCTGGTTGGAATGCCTTCTTAGTTCAGTGAGACAAGCATCTTGGGAGTTATTTATTCCAAGGAAGGGGACGTCCCTGAAGGAAATGAGTACATGCCAAGCAGAGAATAGAGCAAATCAAAATACTTCTGACGCACTCCAAACCCTTGCCTGATGTACTTTCAGTTCAATACCTGGAACTCAAAACCAGCCCAGAGAGAATCAGAAACAGGCTCCCAAGTGGCTGGGAGCCAAGAAGGTCCAAAGTGGCTTCAGAAATCCCTAAGACCGAAGACACTGGGCTCATCCGAAGCCACGGGATTTCTGAGCTAAAGGAGGCATTGGACAGCATCTAGTTCTTACTTTTAAAAGCGGGGGAGGGGGAGGTGCTTAAGGGAAGCAGTGCTGCTGAATTCCCTAAAGTAATGAAGAATTTGAAGATCCTGGTCTTCAAAGTACTTTTTCCAAAATGAGCATTTTTTTCATCATGTACTATTTGGTTAGTTCCCAGAGGAACCAAAAGGTTCAAACCAGTCACCCCTTATCCCCTGTGCTCAATGAGTGGACCTTCCATTCCTGGAACTGACCCCGAGGTACTCTGGACCAAGGGTGACGGGTAGAGAGTTCAGACGATCCGCAATGAACTGGAACCAACCTCACAAAACTGCATCATCCGTGAACAGGCAGCAAGGGGACCAGCCACACTCCACCCTCTGTCACGCTGAGACTTTAACCCTAAACAGAACATTCTAAATCTCAGATACTGTCCAAAAGCTCAGAGACACATTTTGGAGATGGAAAATATACAAACAAGCACTTCTAGACACTCCACCTAGTACCCCATACTCCAGGGATGGGTCTGGAAACCAAGAGGTTATTTTTTTTTTCCAACCGATACAAAATGGCGCAGATAAGTGTCCACTTTCTCTTCCCCCATGGCTCCCCTTTTTCCAGTGCTCTCTCAGTTCTGCTTGCTCCAAGAAGGAAACTTCCACTGGGCACTACCAGTCTTTAGCACATGTTAAGGCAGCACAATCTGGAGACAGGAGCAGGAGTGACAGCAGCCAGAAGAGGAGAGGCTAAAGCAAAAGCACTGAGTGTTTGAAACCACAAGCCCTGAATCTGCATTCCCTCTGTTTACTTAGAAACAGTTGCTGATGCTCACCCCCAAAGGTAAACTAGGACAAACCCGGAAAGGGAAGGGGAAGCAGTGAGGTAAGAGCCGCTGTAAACCTGGCACCACGCAGAGGAAAAGCGCTGTCAGGACGCAGCCTTCCTCTCGACAAGAAAAATGAGATAACAGACCGCTACGAATAGTGACAGGAGGCTATACCCAGGCGCTAAGCAGAGGCAGAGGCTCGCCACCTTCACACACTTAAAAGTCATCCACAGACAATTTGGAGGTCGCTGTGGTAGAGTGAAAAGAACGTGGCATTTGGAGTCAGAGGAGGAGACTCTGAGTCTCCTCCTCAAGGCTCTGCCTTGAGCAAAGCTGTGTGACATCAGGTCAGTCACTCAACCTCTCTGAGTTTTAGTTCTCTGTGGACTATAAAATGAAGGATTTGATTTACAAGAGCCAAGACATGGAAACAACCTAAATGTCCATCAGCACATAAGTGGATAAAGAAGATATGGTAAGGGTGGGAGGGAGATGCATGAGGAAAGGGATATGGGGATATACGTATGCACATAGCTGATTCATTTTGTTATACGGCAGAAACTAACACAACATTGTAAAGCAATTATACTCCAATAAAGATGATTTAAAAAAAAAAGAAGATATGGTGTATATATATATACAAAGAAATATTACTCAGCCACAAAAAAGAATGAAATAATGCCAGCAACATGAATGGACATAGAGATTATCATACTAAGTGAAGTAAGTCAGAAAGAGAAAGACAAATATCATATGATATCACTTATATGTGGAATCTAAAATATGACACAAATGAACATATCTACAAAACAGAAACAGACTCACAGACATAGAGAACAGACTTGTGGTTGCCAAGGGGGGAGGGAAGGATTGGGAGTTTGGGATGAGCAGATGCAAACTAGTATATACAGGATGAACAAACAGGAAGGTCCTACTGTATAGCACAGGGAACTATATTCAATATCCTGTGATAAACCATAATGGAAAATAATATGAAAAAGAATATATATATAATAAAGTAAAATGAATGAGTTGGACTAGCTGCCCTCATAGTTTTCTTCCAGTTCTAACATTCTGTTACACTACTAAATGCTGCAGCAAAGCAGTCACGCCCCCTTCTATTGAACACCTTCTGTATGTCAGGTGCTCTGCTGGGTACTAGAACAGTTTGCACTCAAGGAACCTTCCAACCCACGTATGCCAGCAGCCTGTAAACAAGCTTCTACAATACAGAGGGAGAGGTGTGTGGACAGGGTGAAGGGTCAGCTGACCCAGCAGAGGAAGAGGGCAATCAGGAACAGCTTCCCAGAAGTGATGCCCAGGCCAGCACCTGAACTACATAATTAGGCCATAGGAAAGGGCAGAAGGAATAATATGTACAAAAGCACACAGGAATGGCCCAATAGGACACACACGATGGGAGGAGTTCAGAGATAAAGGGCCTTATAAGCCATACTAAGAAGAGCTCTTGTCAGCACCCCCAGGCCCCCCCAGTCCCCTGCTGTTCACCCTAACATCTCCCTAGGCCAACACCGGGTCAGCCATCAAGCAACCACCCAACCCCTGCCCCCCAGCCTGTCCCTGTTTCCCTGAGTCACATGGCCAAGCCACACCTGTTTTACACACAGGCTTCTTTGCAGTCACTCAGTAGGCCTTGCTTTCAACTCCTGTTTGGCCCCTAGTGCCCAACCCATGACAGCTGTTCCAAATAGTTTCCATCTGCCTCAGAGCCACGGCTGCAATCCCACCTACCCCGCTCAGGCTCAGTAGATGACCCCCACCTCCTCCGTTCCTGGGAATGCCTGTCCAAGCACCGCTCCTGTAGCAATCCTTCTGGCCACCTGTCCCAAGCTCCTTCCTACACAGCCCAGGCCAAGCTGTGGGGATCTCTGCCCATGAGTACAAATTAAAAAGAAACAGAAACCACAGTCATCCACCCATACAGGCTGTTGCCCATGCATCTGACTGGGCTCTGAAACAGCACACTTCAGCGGGATGAGGTGTAGGCATGTACCCTGCACGCCAAAAGGCATTACACAAATACTATCAGGTACTCCATCACTGTTTTTTGAAGAAACAGGTAAACAGATTTTGATTCTGAGTTGCAAATACATAGTACCTTCAGGCATGTGAATCAAGAATGCAGCCTAGGATTCTGCCAAAAAGACCCTTTCTATAGGCCTTTTCTATAACACAATGGCAAGGCCTTCATGAGCCTGCTCTCTGGTCCCTGCTTTTTTCCTCTACACACAGTCCATTTAATGCCAACCTAAGCAGCACTGAATCATTTTAGTGCCTTTTATTTCTGAAATAAATTTCCTAAAAACACAATATATTTAATATAAAATGCATACTCAATAGGTTCCATATATTGCATGTATGTTATACTGCACTGTGTGTGTAGTTATTTATTTTTCCATGCTCTCGGTGCCAGTATAAGTTCTCAGCCAAAGGAGAGCAGCACAACACAGTCTCAGACGACACAGCCCCAAGCAAAACACCCAGGGCACCGCCCTGCGGTGACATATTCTACAACGTGTATTGTTTACTCTGCCAGCACTTCTCTGTCTGCCATTTTATTTATTTTTTGCTCTGGTCAACAATTTTGACTCATAATGGACAAGAGACGGTCTGCAACTGGTGTTGGACCTGATACCAAGAAATAAAGGAAAAGTATCACCTAAGATTGATAAATTCGAGTGTTGGGTAGTCTGACCAGTGAACAGGGGTCAGCTTATAGACTGGGAGTACCGAGCAACGGAAATATGCTATAGAATGCCAGGAAGATAAATACCTCTGCCCAGATCACCTCCACACCATCTACTAAACAAAGCTAGAGAGCCTTCCCACAGTGCTGCAAGCTCAGGGCAATGCCATGAGCTCCTGAGTACACAACTCCTTACACTTAGTTCTCTCGTGTTTATTCCATGTAACTACGAGGAAGAAACGGCATTAGGAACCCTCCTCCATTTTATAGGGACAGAGTAAAGGAACAAAGTAGGTGATTAAATAGTTAACCCCAGGACTTCCCTAGTAGTCCAGTGGTTAAGACTCCAATGCAGGGGGCCCGGTGCTATCCCTGATCAGGGAACTAGATCCCACATGCATGCTGCAACTAAAAGATCCCACATGCCGCAACGAAGATCCCATGTGCTGCAAAATATTTTTTAAAAAAAGCTAATCCCACTAGGGGATTGTAAGTAGAAAAAAACATGGGAGACCCCTGTAAGTTAATGATCACTCAAGAAAGCAGGTTTGCTTAACCACAAAACCAAGCAGGCTTGCTTAGCAATAAAACCATGCAACTGAAGCACAAGACATGCCCCCAAACAATAAAACAATGGTGGCATGAGACCCACATCCTGCCCAGTGAGCTCAGTAAGTTAATGACCCCTAGGACATGTTCGCTGCACACATAAAAAACAATAATTTATGGAAGGTGACATTTCAAAGTGAAAGACCCTCATTGTACTGAGACCTGAAATAATTTTTCCACAGTGCCATGACAGTCCGAGCTTGACCATATAGAGACAAGAAAACTCCCCTGCCCAACCTGGAGGAGGAGCTGATGATGGAAGCATGACGTCTACTCAAGAATGAGGAAGAAGGTGGTCTTTTCCCCCTCCCCACTTTTCCTTTGATTATAAAACTGTAGCCCACTAAGTTCTATGGGGCACAGCACCCTCTTGTCCACCCTCTTGTAAACCTCACAAGCATCCTAATTCTAATAAATCACTTCTTATCTACCACTTTGCCTCTCGCTGAATTCTTTCTGCACTGAGACATAAAGAATCGGAGCTCCTTGGAGCCCCCCGAAATGCCACCTAGCGGTTTCCCATTGAGATGCTGCTCTTCCAGCCCCACAGAACTGGTTACGTAGTCGGTACCCCAAAGTTTCCCAGAACTCATGCACAGCTCTGAGTGGGCGGGGCATGTGACAGAACAGAATTCTTGACTGTTAAGAGTTTGAGTGAAACCCAAACATGATCTCATTCTATATAACAAACAAACAAAGCCCAAGGAGGGTGGGTTGTCCTAGGGTAGGTGGCAAGTCAGGGCCCAGCAGGTGGTCAGAGTGAGAGCTCCCGTCTCCTCTTTAGTCAGTCCAGCAAACCAAGAGTCTGCGATGATCTTTCACCCTAAAGCCAAGCAGCTAAAAATGAAAAAGGATCAAGAGGCTGTCTCCATTCTGGCTAGCATTTAGTTTTCGGAAGTTTACAAGAATGATTTTAGGAGGAAAAGGGTGTTATTAGAATCAAACTGATCACAATAGCTCGTAAAAGGGGAATGATTTAGATTAAATTCACACGGTTATTAAAGTTTTAGGATGGTTTGTTGCTTTTTGTTTGTATGAAGCTCCTTGCCTATAATCTACTGAATACTTTGGAAGGTACCAGGGCCCAAAAACCTAATAATTCTGCTTCACTAAAACATCAGTGGCTTCTGTCATCCAGTTTTATATTTTTGTCTGCTTACTGTAAAAAGGGAGATTAAGAAATGTTCAAGCTCCTTCAAGTTCAGTAGTTTAGTTTTGTATGAAAGAAGAAGAAGAAGAAAAAAAAACTGGAACAATTTAAGAGCAAATGTGATTAGTAGATTTGTATAAATGTTTCCAACATGGTAATTTTATGAGCAAACCACATTACACAGAGTACACGATATGTTTCAAAACTAATATAATGATACAATAACTGTAAAGAATACTAAACAAATTACATTACTGCTTTCTTTCCTTCCCCTCTTGTTTAAAAATGCACAAATCTCTTTAAGGAAAAAAAATTGTTTCACTCCACAGCCAACTGTTTTTCTATCATTTTAAATGTAGTTTCCATTATTTTAAAAGGGGGATACCAATGGGCTTCCCTGGTGGTGCAGTGGTTAAGAATCTGCCTGCCAATGCAGGGGACACGGGTACGAGCCCTGGTCTGGGAAGATCCCACATGCCGCGGAGCAACTAAGCCCGTGTGCCTAGAGCCCGTGCTCCACAACAAGAAGCCATTGCAATGAGAAGCCCGCAGACCGCAACAAAGAGTAGCCACCGCTCGCCACAGCTAGAGAACGCCCGTGCGCAGCAACGAAGACCCAACGCAGCCAAAAATAAATAAATGAATTTATCTTAAAAAGGGGGGGGGGCTGCCCTGGTGGCACAGTGGTTGAGAATCTGCCTGCCAATGCAGGGGACACGGGTTCGAGCCCAGGTCTGGGAAGATCCCACAGGCCCCGGAGCAACTAGGCCCATGAGCCACAACTACTGAGCCTGCGCGTCTGGAGCCTGTGCTCCGCAACGAGAGAGGCCGCGATAGTGAGAGGCCCGCGCACCGCGATGAAGAGTGGCCCCCACTTGCTGCAACTAGAGAAAGCCCTCGCACAGAAACGAAGACCCAACACAGCCATAAATAAATAAATAAATAAATAAATAATTTAAAAAAAGAGGGGGGATACCAAAATGATGTTTTGCTGAACCTCAAGATCCCTTGATTTGTCAAGATAAGATTTTAAACTGATACTGAAAGCCAGGGGTTACAAAACCAATAGGCCGAGAGGGCCAACCAGATAACAAATGATGGTGTGGAAATGCAGCAAATTGGTACTCATATACTCCCACACGATGGGATTCAGGGCTGTTCCACTCCAGGCCACGCTATTCCATGCAAGAATATGGCCCAACACTGCTAGATATTCTAATTCTCAAGAGCAGCTAGAAATCAAATCATGTGAAACTTCCCGACTTCGAAAATTCTGGCCACTTACTTCAAAAACTTTTAAAACACTGGTGTTTTATGGGCAGCTAGTTTGAAGGACAAAATGCTATAAACATGATTAATTCAGGGAGCAAATTCAACTAGAAACACAAATTTATTGGAAAACAAAGGTTGATCTCTATATACTTTTTTAAACCTATATTCCCCTATAATAACTTTTCTCTTGCCCAAGAGGAAGGAGGATGGGGGAATACATAAATTTGAGAAAAAAAAATTGAAATTAGCTGTTAGAAAGCAAGAAGGGTAAAGGTACCTCTACTTCCTTTTTTATTAAAACAATAGCAATTCATATAAGAGTATGTCCAGCTTTTGAGTCTATGTTGGGACAATTCCAGAAGTTGCAAATTTTATTGAAGTTAGGCTGCCCTAGGCATAGCAATTTTCCCTAAACATTTTGTCTAATCAGAAATGCCACCCAGAGCTATCCAGACGCAGCTGCTTTTATAATGGTATGCTAATGGTTTGTGTGACTAAGTTAGAAGGCATGATAACGGGTAGGCGAATGTCACCTCCTGAAAATGTAAAAGTATTATCTATGCAAATTATGTAGGTGCATATGCACCTTAAAGGGTTTCTTGACCCTCCCCCCCGCCCCCCCACAAAAAGTCTAAGAACCAACACCTGATTATAATAGTGAAAGTTCAATTGTGCAAGTTCAAGCATAAATAATGTAGTCACTTTTTTCAAGCATACCTCTGCAGGAACCAGTTTTTAATTTAATCACTGCCTTAATCAGCAGACCAGAGAAAATCTCTTTGAGTGAGGAAAACAAAGTGAGTCACCTCTGTGTTGATAAGGAGACTGCAGGACCAGGGGCACTGCTGTGAAGTAGGTATCAGGTGGTGCCTAGTCTAAATTAGAATGATTGCTGATCGCCTTGTTTTAGTGGCATCCCCAAGCACAGTCTAACATTTACCTCCCCAAACTGGGGGGCGGTGGAACAAAAAATGTATCTCACTCTTTGTAGTGACTAGATAGAAAAGGAGAAAGTATCTTGTTTTTACACATGGTTGGCTGGCAAATGTGATACAGCTTCCTGTTTGTTTTAGGAGTATAAAATCAAATGTGTAAATCTCTTGGAGAAACATCAAATAATAAGAAATGTCGGTGCTGCATGGAACGGATGTCATGTCTTTGTAGAACACAAAAATGTTGGCCAGAAAGAAACGTTATAGAACCTCTGGTAACACAAACCAATATGGCAGCCCAGGGAGATACTTTTAGACAATGAGCCCTGTAGAAACTGACACCCAAACAGCACACACTCCAAACAGTGTGGTGACCAGCACATTGGTTCTAGACATTGAATTCTAGCCTTCACTTTATGCAAATTCCATTTTGAACATTTTCTGACAGTAACTGAGATTCTTAAGATAAGGAAAATGAATTTGGGATGATCATTTTAATTTGACTGAACTCTGGGGTTAGGAACTATTAACCACAACGGATTCCAAAGCCCATGTCCTGCTCCACAGTGCAACAAGACTTTGCTCTAAAGGGCAGCAGGGAGATGGCCAGTTGAAACAGACATAATTTGTGGCTCAGCTCATGCCAACTACACCTCATTTGAATCCACATTTGCCTAAAGTAGCTGAATAAAATGTTGGCCAGAAACAGCCTTAAATCCTTTTTGAAAGAAGGGAAGGGGGAATGAAATTGGCCTGATTGACATTTCCGTAACACGCAAAAATGAGAAACTCAAGTTAAAGAGGCTGTAGGAGAACAGAATTTGCCACCCCAAAACATGCCTCTTTGACATATTATTTTAAACTGGTTACACTTTCTAAGAAATAGCAGACATGGGAAAAATTCTGAAAACCAAATAATAGTTACCCTTTTGGAAGAAACATTTATCAGGGAAATCTTCATTTGTAAGGGTGTCTCCATGGCTATGCCAGGAAGAGGAGGATGATCTGATCTCTAGAAACCCTCATCAATGGAGAAGATGACGACTAATCTACATAACAACCTTACCCTAGCTTACAGTGCTTTTCCTGGTCACCTCCCATAACTGACGCACATCCTCTTTTATCTTTAGCTGAGGATGGTATTGAAAGCGAGGGAGTTGGTCACTTGGGGGAGTTACTCAGTTTTCCTGGGACTCTACCATGTATACATGTTGTTTACTTCTGTTTGGTTTTCTCCTGTTAATCTGTCTCATGTCAATTTAATTCTTAGACCAGCCAGAAGAACCTAGAAAAGTAAAGGAACATTTCTTACCAAAGCCTAGTCCCAAGTTGCTGATGTACATGAAGCCTCAGAACAAATAAAGGCAATGGAGACTGAACAGGCAATGACCTTGGTTGACACACACGATGAGCAATAGTAACAATAAAACCAAGTAGTGAAGGAACTTTAAATTTTTCTAGATCATTTATTACACCTAGAAGGGGCACTATTATCCTTTTTAAAGGTAATACATAAACATGATACAAAAAAAGTTAGAAGGACAAAATGGTATAGAGTGAAAAGTAAGTTTTCTTCCTATACCACTCCCCCCCCCCCGCCTGCCCCCCAAGGTTACTTATCTCCAGCAGCTCCTCCTGAGATGGTCCACATGCACAGGAGCAATGAAGCACTATTCTGCATACCTGGCCTTTTTTGTTTTTTAAACTTAAGGCAGATTCTACCATTTTTTAAAAAGTCCCACCACCCCTTGTGATGAATTGGGAGATTGGGATTGACATATATACACTAATATGTATAAAATGGATAACTAATAAGAACCTGCTATATAAAAAAATAAAATAAAATTCAAAAATTAAAAAAAAAAAACTCCACCACCCTTAAGTCTCCAGGGGCATGGGAAGGTAGCAAATTTTTTCTTTTTCTCATTCCTGAAATCACTTACTAAAAAGGAAACAGGAGAAATCCTCCCTACCATGACTGCCAGTCAGTTTCATTCTTTTTTAATCTTATTTAGGTTCCACTCTGAGAAAAGATGACAAAGGAAACTAGGGTTGGTGTCAATCGTCATGAACATTCCACTGAAACCTTCACTTTGCCATAAATTAATGCTTTCAGACATAGAATGCTACACAATCAGTGTTCATTTTCCAGAGATTAGATGCTCCAGAAGTGTCACTGAGAATATTTTCACCGAAACACAAGGGTCTTGAGATACATGGAAAAGCAAGTTGGGGCTGCCCGTGGCCCAGGCAACTTGAAACAGCACATTTTATAAATGCTGCTTGTCCCACTGCCCTCAACAGCTGCACTGGTTTCCCGTTCTTTTGTCATTTCCACAAAAGGCCTGAAGAAAAAAACAAAACAAAACAAAAAACACAAGCCTGGAGAAAAAGTGGAAATGTTTACAAAGAAGAGAATCTTGAGGATATTCAAAAACCTTTGGAGAGGCTAACCTGAGGCTCCCAGGGCAGTCAGAGACGGTGGGCCCCGAAGCCCGAAGCCCGGCAAGAGGGAGGAGGCCGGCAGGCGTTGAGGTGGTAACTGTGGGAAGGGGACAAAAGTGTCTACGGGGGCTGCAGATACCCAGACTAAAGAGACTTCCCAGGTAACCTGAAAACGGAAAAACCAAGGAGCCCAGCGAGAATATGCTGGAAGCTCAGTGGGGCAGTTTCTCTGGGAATTGGACAAAACCAATACAGGAGAGCTGTATTTTGTGCCAGACGCCCACAAATAGATGAAAATGTGTATGTTCAAAATATGATTTTCTCATATCAATGGATGACGGTTAAGGGGTATGGGTGGTCCTGAAACACATATGTCTACGACAACCATCACTTCAACCATCATCAGGTCTATTTTTGCAGCTTTGTTATCTTGTAGCATTTACCTTTGGTACTTCAAAGATATCCAAAATGTCTCCTAAATTGTGGTCCTGCAAATCACGGTGCCTGTTTGGCCTTCTCATAAAATTACATCACAACTTTCACCGCAAAATTACTGATTTTTGGGCATTGCTTTCCACTCAGTGAACCTTCATTTAATGAACTTTTGAATATGATCATAGAATGAAAAAAATCTGAAACGTATTAACAGTGAATTAAACTTCATCAAAATGGCTGGTAGAAGTTCTAGTGCATATAAAGAACAGAGTAGCTTACAGGCTATTATTGGCAAAGGATGCTGGATCCTCCTGCTTGCCAGCCAAAGACAGCCATGTGCCAAATGCATAAATGCAGTTTATAATTCACTCAGCTGGCCAGATTTTAAATCATGCAATTCTAAAACTAATTTTCTTGATTTGGGGGAGTCACAGTATTTTTTTTTTTTTAAACATAAGGTGAGGCTTTATTACTACTGTCATATCATCTCACTTGAATAATTTATATTTACATTACATGAAATTATCCCTTATTCATTAGCGTGTGTCTTTGTTTACTTCTTAGTAGGGATTTTATATGGAAAATCCACTCTTTGCTTTTCTTTTCTATGTCCAAATCCTACCTATTCCTCCCTTCTCTCCCTGAGTGATCGCATCCAGTCTCATAGCTTCAAATACCATCTACATGCTGATGACACTCAAAGGTACCATTTCCAGCTCCAGCCAACTCTAAATCTCTCTAAGAAAATCGAACGGGCATCTCAAACTTCATATGCCCAAACGGAACTCGCAGGTTCCTCCCCAAACCTCCCTCTTTGGTCCCCATCTCAGTAAATAGCATCATTATATTCACCCAGCCAAAAACACTGGGCTTATTCTTGGCTTTTATTTTTGCTCAAACCACACACCCAACTCAGCAGGCTCTGCCTTCAAAATATACCCCGAGCTTGACCAGTTCACATCATTTTATAACCACCACGCTAATCCAAGCCACGCCCTTATCTCTCGCCTAGGCCAGAAGGGCCTCCTACAGGTCACAAGGATTCTATTCTTGCCCCCAAAGTCTATTCTCCATTCAGGATCCAGAGAAATAATTTTAAAGCTCAAAGAAGATCATATCACTATTCTACTCAAACTTCTCAAAAGGTATCCAATCACACTCTGGGTTTTGGAGTAAATCTAAACTCCTTATCATACCTACAAGATCTGGCTCCCACCTACCACTGATCTCATTTCATATCACTCTCCCCATAACAACCCCCCATTCAAGGCCAGCCAAACTGGCTGCCTTCCTTGTCCCTCTATCACGCCAAGCTCAGCCTACACCAAGGCCTTTCTTTTTGGTTGCTTTTCCCTCCGCTAACCACTTCCCCCCAGATTCCTGCACTCCATCCAGATCTCTGCACAAAATTTCTAGCCCCCCCCACACAGACCTTCTCAGACCTCTTTCAAAAAGAACCCCTCACTCTTTTTATAGCACTTATTATCACCTGAAATTATATTATCTACTTAGTTATTTCCTTCATTCACAAAACAATATTTAGTGAGCACTCACCATGTTTATGTGCAAGGTGCTCTTCTAGGAGCTGAGAAGACAGCAGTGAATAAGCAAAGATCCCTGCCCTCACGGAGGTCACATTCTTGCTTGTCACCCCACTCGAATCTAAGCTCCAGTCTGTCTGTGACCACCGGGTCCCCAGCGCCCAGAGCAGTGCCTTGGCACAGAGTAGGCATTCATACATATTTACCAAATGGCTGAAGCATCCCATCCGCCTGAGACCATCTGCTTCCCTGATGACTCCCACCACAGAGTTCTTCCTAACAGATGGGTCTCTGACTGAGGGACCCAGAATGTCCACTGTGTCCCTTTAGGCACAGCAATGGGGACAGTCAGCCTCCCATACCTGAGTTGGGTCCCTAACCCTGGGCCTGACTAACTGTCCTTCCTTTCTGCCCCACCAAGGCACCCTGCAAGCTCCCCAGGTGGCCATGCCACGGGTATGCATCTCACTGGGTCGTAAAAGCACCTGGTCCACGCGGTGGGAGTGGACCAGGCAGTCAGCAGCAAGCCAGCCAGCTTCTCTCAACAAAGGGCGGCTGGACTCGAGACGCACGGGTCATACTGCCTCCCTGGCTCAGTGTCCTGCCCTCAGTACTCACGTGAGACCTTCACCATCAACTAGCTAGCACGCCTCAAAGTGCTGCCAGCACTGGAACACACTGGTGTTAAAGACATATTTTTGCCTCTTTCAACTGCCACAGATGCAAGACATTTACCTGCTATGATGAGTAATTAAGTTTCTTTCAGGGGGGAAAAAGGAAGAACATTTGTTAACTGTGAAATTATCTGATCGCAAATAAAAATGAAGGTAATTGTGAAACATAGTTAATTTATCTTTCTAAAAAATGGTAGCTGGAGTGGTAGGAAGGAAAAAAAGGAAAATGAAAATCTCTTGAAGAACCACTCTGGAGGACTCAAAATCGGTATTTAAAACCCATGTTTCCAACCTACGTATTCACATCTCAATTTGTTAGCACAGAATTGCCCAGCTCTACATCTCAGAGTCAGATAGGATTACTCTGTATTTGCTCAGCATTTTATTCCCTTGGAAGCATTCTCATATAACTTTTCAGCAGGGCAGGATTCATTTCTCTGTCTGGGGGCCCAGCGAAGCCAAACAATGCACCTAAGATCCCACAATAAGCAGAACGAAGTAGGTACCAGAACCCAGATATGCCTAGGCCCATCCCAGTGTCCTTCCTTCTCTAATAGAAAGGACAGTGTGGTTCTCTGAAAATCACGTTCTACAGTCCACTGAAAACATGTCCCTTCACCGCAGCAGCAGGAAAAAAAACACACACACATACATATTCACCAGTGGTTTAAGGTGCTGGAAAGACGCATTGGTCCTGGAGCTGTGGGCAGAGAGAAGGTCTCACAAACTCTTCCAATAAATGCCACTCCTGCAATGACAAACATACAAGGTATCCGCTGTGAATAGGGCATCCTGTGGCCTCTCTCCAAGGAGGCCATCCAAATACCAATTGCCAGGCACCCTGTTTAGACTCAAAGCCTCCCTCCTCATCTTCCAGCCCCACTTCCTTCTTACCCTGACTTCACCTAGTAGAAGCAGAATCTTCAGTTCCCTGGTTGAAATGGTCCCCATTAGAATCAATGGATCTTGGACAGAAAGAAGCTCTAGAGATCATTTATAATAGATGTCGAGTGGGTCACATCTAGCCTACAGAGATATTATATTAATCTGCAGGATATGCCTAGAAATTTGAGCCAAAACTTAAAAATCAGAGATGTCACATAAAAACCCAGACTTCGGGCTTCTCTTTAAAAAAAAAAAAAAAAGAGGATCTGTCAAAATAGCCCATGTTCATGTCTGGAAATGATCAGCTGGTGCTAAGTAGCAGCTGCCCTTCACAGGCAGGCTTGGCTATTCCAATACACCACAGTCGCTACCACTCCCTATCGTCACAGAGAAAAGCTGTGATGATCATTGTCCTTGCGTTATTTTGTTCGGGGTACAGAAATATTTCCTTCTACCTCTGATTCTAACAAAAGTAGGAACACAAAAAAGGGGCTGAGTTCTAAGAGGAAAAAGAATGGTATAGCACATAGAGCAACTTAAGTTAGCAACCTCAGTCCTGTAGACATTTGCAACCCCTGAACAAGAACAACACTCCCATTTCATACAAGTGTAAGCAGAAAACTAACTTACCCACTCCCACAGTTAGAACTTGATCTGCCTTTAGACACTAGGTCGAATCCAGGACTCTTTTGCTATGACCCATTGCACAGTAATCTTATATTACAAAGCAAAAAGCAAATTTTATGTGTGTATACACACACACACACACATATGTATGTGTTTCCCTCAAAGCTAGGTACTCAATTCAAGGAACTACAGTTGAAGTATCCAACCCACTCTGTAGTAAAATGCTTGCCATACCTTCATCTGCCCAAGAATATAAGAGTAAGTTATAACAGGTTCCCTAAGGGCTTGTTTCCTAATGTGACATTTTCAATAAAACGTTACTGCTTTAAGCACAAAAGTAGTTCTCACAAATACCATAAATCCGCTACTTCAAAAGTGCTCAGTTAACGTTCCAAACTGTCTGAAACACTCCTTATGCTAGAAAAATGTCCTTTAATATGCATCTTGAATACAAGGCTATCAATAAGCTTATGTATAGGTACCAACACCGTAATAAATGAACAATGTTCAACGATAAGGTCATGGAGGGAGTTATTTATATCGTCCCCTCAAAGCATGTGTTGATTCATTCACTCAGCAGATATTTACTGAACCCTATTACATGCCAGGCAGTGCACGAGGTGATGGATACACAAAGATGAACACACCCAGTCCCCTAAGTGGCTCTGTCTGGGTAAAAGATCCAGACACTCAAAGACTTCTAAAACAATGGGTAAACGTAAAGATCTGGGTAGGCACAGGTGCTGTGGGAGCCCTAAGCAGGGGTTCCTAGTGCAGCTGAGGTGAAGAGATGCTTCCCAGCACGGACAGAGGGCTGAGGGAAGCCTACAGCAGGGATGGGAGTGGAGCAGTCGGGGGGTGAACTGAGGGAAGGAGGGAATGACAGGGACAGTGTGGGTAAAAGCGAAAAATATGAACAGCCCCTCCCTCCGATTGAGTCTTGTCCAGATTTTGTATCAACTTATGGGTCTTAAAACCCCCCACCTTATGCCACCTGACACAACATCTGCCGAGACTTGATGCACAAGCCCCACACGTGCACCCATGGAAGTTGATCTTGCCAAGTGCCCACATCAACAATGCCACCAAGCCTTTGTGTCAGAACCACCATCTTCCAGTAATTCGCCAAAATGACCAACACAAAGGGAAAGAGGAGCGGCACCCGCTACACGTTCTCTAGGCCTTTTAGAAAACATGGAGTTGTTCCTTTGGCCTCATACGTGCGAATCTACAAGAAAGGTGATATTGTAGTTATCAAGGGAATGGGCACTGTTCAAAAAGGAACGCCCCACAAGTGTCCCCATGGCAAAACTGGAAGAGTCTACAATGTTAGCCAGCATGCTGTTGGCATTCTTGTAAACAAACAAGGGCAAGATTCTTGCCAAGAGAATTAATGTGCGTATCGAGCATATTAAGCACCCTAAGAGCCGAGATAGCTTCCTGAAACGGGTGAAGGAAAATGATCAGAAAAAGAAGGAAGCCAAAGAGAAAAGTACTTGGGTTCAGCTGAAGCGCCAGCCTGCTCTACCCAGAGAAGCACACTTCGTGAGAACCAATGGAAAGGAGCCTGAACTGTTGGAACCCACTCCCTATGAATTCATGGCATGACAGGTGTAAAGAAAATAAAAGACCTGAACTGTTTTAAAAAAAAAAAAAAAAAAAGCCACCAATTCAGCCCTGCTGCCTGGCAATGTCCACCTCTCACATCCTCAGGGCAACAAATACTGTGCCAGAGTCTGCAGGACCCAAGAAACATGGGGGTAGAAACACTGAGCCTTCTAGTATTTCCAGAACTTCCATGATGTCTAAGAAGACAGTAAACAGATTTTTTTCCTGTGCCATCACAGGACGGTCTTGCCTCCATCTCAGGATCTGGATTTCTACAGACAGAATCTACTATGCGGTCGAGCCTCAAAGCAGCAAGTTTTGTGAGAAAATGTTCCAGAATATCTGCCCATCAAAACGCCCAGGTGGAGCTCCCCTTTTCTTCATGGACTAAAAAGGGAGGAGCGGCCAGCCCTGATCTAGGCTGAGGCAAAGCCAAGGGGCAGCATCTCTGAAAGACAAGCGTTAGGAAAGGGGCATAAAGAGGAGTGAAGACCAAATATGTGGCCATGGTTAGGGTTCAGGGTCAAGGTCCGTTCGAGAAAATAAGGAAGCATCCCTGGATCTTAACTGGTGGGCAGGTTCCCAAATCTGGCTGAAAATTAGAATCACCTAGAAAACTAGAACAGTTTCTTGGGCCTCAGACCCATTAAATCTGAATTTCTGGTTTGGAGGCACAGGAACTATTCAGGTGATTGTGATGCCTAGACTCTGATACTC
Organism: Balaenoptera borealis; assembly: GCF_965194805.1. Classification (NCBI taxonomy): domain Eukaryota; kingdom Metazoa; phylum Chordata; class Mammalia; order Artiodactyla; family Balaenopteridae; genus Balaenoptera; species Balaenoptera borealis. The sequence continues at coordinate 86,417,591 of NC_138874.1, forward strand.
ATTTGGAAAAGGGTATCTTTCACCCTTTTCCAGAACACTCTTTCACCCTCTAGAACGATCTCAACGTTATTAGTTCAGCATCTTGCCAGCAGGATTCAAGGATCCAGGCTTTGGGGGAGTTGTACATCCTTAGTATGTTTACCCACTCCCTAAATCACACCGTCACAACCATCACTTTACTCCTTTTTATTTTAAATAAAAATAGAAGGCCAGCAGCCAGGATGGCAACTGGGTAAGTGAAGCCAGCCTCCCTCTCTGCCCTTGTCGCTAAATATCATGACCCAATGCCGGGGCCTCCAGATGATCTACTGGAGTTGTCCAGTCTCAGCAGATCTGAGCCCTTGTATCCCTGTGTAGGCTCACCCTGGCAGAGCAAAGGGTCGGGGAGCATCTGGTCACCAAGGTGGCCTTTGAGGAACAGCTCCAAGGCACACAGCACTCTGATCAGATCCTTACTGCCCACCAAAGAAAGAGCAGGACACTGCAGATCAATGCAATGCCTGGAAACCTGCCAAGCCAGCCGAGCACTTCTCTTCCCAGATTTCCACTTGTGGTCAAGAAACGACCTGAGCAACCTCAAGCAAAGAATGGCAAAGTAAATGCTGTGAACCACAAGGATGACAGATCAGAGTAAGTCAGTTCCCTGAATGGACCAGCCTCCAGAGATCTCTTCCCCGACATCACCAGATGCTACTAGGTGACCTTCAGACAGTCCAGCACCAGAGAAACCCATGGCTGACCAAGGTCAGCCTTCCTGACTGCAAGGCCCAGCAGCAATCCACAGTATCCTTCACGAGAACAAGGAGACACTCAAGCATCCCCTTCAACCTAAGGGCCCTCCACTTCAGCCATAATGCAAATTTGGAAGAGCACAGGTGAGGCAGGAAGTCTAGGAAAAGCACAAGATACTAATTTATCCCTTCTGGGGAGAAAAGCAATCCAATATTTCTTGCAGTACCATTATATCCTTGCCTAAAACAAGACCATTCTCTGACCCAACCCTCCAAAAGATGTCACAAGAGTTGTTCAAGGCCCTGCCAAACACCCTGAACCATCACCTTCCTCATCTACATCCCCATCTCTAGCCTATCCCAAGAACACAGAACAATCCTGGATGTTGTGAAAGTCACCTTAGCCACCTTCATTCCTACTCAACATCAATCCAACAATCCAACCAGCTCTGGACCAATGGGAGCCTCTCTGGATACATGTTTTCCTAACTACCATGTATCTCTCCTTCAGAGCACAAATCACTTATTTTTACATTGTTTTCCCACTAACCTATACATATGGACAAGGACCATGTCAACATTTGTTTTGTCTTTTTGTTGTTGTTGTTTAACCTCTTTTGTTTGCTTGACTTACGATCACTGTATCCCAATAGTGACTTCAAATCCTCTAGGTTCCTTCAAAATATACCCCAAATTTCATACCTTCCAGCTAAAAGATGACCAAGTCAACCCATTCCCTAACTACTCAGTCTTGCCACTGGCCTCTGGAATCTAAGCATCCACTAATTAGTCCACTAATTTAGTGGACTAGGAAGGACCCTGCTCAGAAGGCTAGTCTAGTACTGGTAAAGCACTAACCCAGTTGGACTCCCAAGGTCAAGTTCACCCGCAAAGGCCAAAGTCAGCACGGAAAAGTCTACCAGGTGATGAGGAGAGAAGAAGAGAGTCAAGATGTGTAATCTGAGGTTCCTAGTGGACCCTAACCAGGGTCTGACACTAACGCTCAACCTAATGTTCAAAGCACCCGTACTCTGCCTGGTTTCTATCTCACTGGGAATCTGATAATTCTAGTTATGAGGCATGACACAACATAGCTTCAAATTTCTGGGACTGCTTGATGCCAGAGCTGTTTCCTATTACTCTTCAGCTCCTAGAAACTTTTGGGTCCCTGACCATTGCCTGGAATTCTGGTTTCATTCCCTGCCCCAACCCCTGCTACTTTGTGTGTGCCCTAACTCCACCTAACTACGCGACCTTGATGCATCCTGCCCATGGCACTCACCTAGTTCCTGGCTCTGCCCCCTCCGCACACCCTTCCACCCCCCAAAGCCTGGCACATAGGAATGTCTGCTGAAGGTAACTCGACCTTACCTACCTGCTCTCCTGCCTCTCAGACTTGGCCCCTCTCTCCTTGTTCTGAGTCCAAGGCCCAACTTTCTTCCCAAGCTCATGGGAGACTCCCCTCCCTCACAAATTCCAACTCCTCTATCAACAAACCCAGACAGTCCAGGGGAGAAAAATCAATCCCCAACTGGCCTTGAGGCTGACCAATTTGGGAAGGAAACAACTCACAATAATTATCTTTCCTTTTTGTGCTGTTTTTAAAATCACACTGCCTTTAATGCTTTAACATGACTTCACTCCTGTTTTGACCTTGGAAAGCACTTCCCTATTTCTCACAGCAAATCCCACTGGGGCCGGGGCCAGACCCAGTGCCATATCCTCAGGACCTGAACAGTACTGAAGCTTCCGAGATGCTCAATGCCCAGATGGCTCCTATGTCCAAACACCACTCACCTCTAGTCCCACTGCCCTGCTGTCCCCTTTTCCCACCCATTAGCAGAAGAAAGTGGATCTTTGGGAGCTTTTTATAGTTCTCCCACCTACTCCACAAATTCAGTAGGAGGCAGAATGAAGTTTCCAAGTTCTCTGAATGACACAAAGCTCTTAAAGTAGAATAAAATTAGTTGAAAAATAGCAAGATGATTTTTATCTCCTTTAAAAAAAAAAAAAGCACACCTACTTTAAATGATTCACAGTGACTTCATACTTTCTTCCACTGGAATATGCTTTTCTTCCTCCCAAAGGTGGTCGTACCCTCCTTTCTCCCCATCCAGTCCTAAAACAAGATACCTCCACAGGATACCTGTTCTGATTTGCGGGCTCCCAAGAAAATTTTTCCTTTTTTTTTTTTAACTGAAGTACAGTTGACTTACTAACACACCATTTTGTGTTAGTTTCAGGTGTACAGCAAAGTGATTCAGTTATACATATATTCTTTTTTAGATTCTTTTCCCTTTATAGGTTATTACAAAGTACTGAGTATAGTTCCCTGTGCTATTTAGTAGGTCCTTGTTGGTTATCTATTTTATATATACTAGTGTATATATGTTAATCCTATACTCCTAATTTATTCCTCCCCCAAACAGGGGACACTTCACAAATTTGTGTCATCCTTGTGCAGGGGCCATGCTAATCTTCTCTGTATCATTCCAATTTTCTCGTGCTGAAGCAAGCACGAGAAAATGTTGACGATAAACAAGTCAGGCAATATTCCTGTCCCCTGGATGGGATAAATAAGATAATTACAGACTGAAAGTAGTTTTTGCTGGTGGGACTAAAGTTAGGTAGTCAGGGCTGGCCTCAGTTAAGAAATGTTATTTGATCTGAGCTGTCACTGGTGAGAATACCCCAGCCATGGCGAGAGACAGGGAAACAGCTCTACAGGTAGAGAGAGGAGCAAATGCAGAGACTCTCGGGGGAGAAGCCTCGGAGCCACCTACAGGGGGTACTCTTTCAACTCATCTCTAACACCCCAGCTTCCCCCTGCAGCCTCCATCACCACCAATCAGCTCCCAGCTCAGCTGTGTGGCCCCACCCGGCCTAAAGTCAAAACCTTTGCTCAGGCCACTCCCTCTGTTGCCTCGGTACCTGTTAGCTCCTTCTTGCCCCTCAAGGCCCCCGTGGTTGGGCCCAGTGCCCTTGCCCTCTATCCCACAATCATGATATATTCTGAAGTCCCATTCTTCTGTCTGGTTCCCCCAACTGACTGTTCCTTGATCACTGGGGTCCAATCTAATTCATCCCTGTTGGCCCAGAACCTGACACATAGGTGGTACTCAGAAAAGGTACACAAAATTGAAGTACCTCACATGCATGCACAAGCGAGTACATATATAAACTGGTGAAATCTGCATAAGGACTGTAGGTTGCAACAGTGCCCATTTCCTGGTTTGGATGCTGTACTAGTTATGTAAGATGCCACTACTGGGGGAGGCTGAGGGAAGGACACACAGGACCCTGTATCTTTTGGCGGTGGGGCAAATTCCTAGGAGTCTGTATTTCTAAGGTTAAAACTTCTTTTAAAACCCCAAAGATTTTACCTTTTAAATACTCTGATTTGTGGCTTCTCCTTAATAATAGCAAGATCTGGTGACACTGGGCCTCCAGGCCAACAGTTGGATGGGGCTGGGCAGTAGCTGTTCCCCCTTACACGGGCATGGCTCTCAGATTCCTCTCCCGAAACACCAAGGCCAAGTGTCAATTGCTATTTATCATGGTGCCTGCAGTGCTTTTTCTCTTAGAAATATTGCTCTACCAAGAGTAGGAAAATGAAAGACCAAGAGGGTCTTGTATTTCCAGAAAAAAGGGAGACGGCCACATTTTTGTGAAAGTGAAAAACATTCCTGTGAGTTTCGATTTGAAATCCCCTACCCTTCACCACATGTTACCTGCTCGGCCTGAGGCATTTGAGGTTTGGACCCTGTACTGCAACTCTTTAGGACCAAATTTTTTACTCTAAGTCAGCAAATAAATTTTAAAACCAAACCACTGGAAAAGAACACAGCTTAAGTACACAGTATCCCATTCTGCCCTAAATATTTTGGTTCTTTCATCTCACCTTTCCTGAGAACACAGGATCCTGCTCTCAGACACCAAAAGAGAAGGTGCCACCCCTTATGCATGATCACATCCAGATAAATAAGCAAGATCTTGTTTTTCCACTGAAACTGCAGTTCTGTTTAGCAGGGGAGGGAAAAGGCCCTCAGGGCATGCCTTCCCCGACCTTTCCCTTCACACCACTACCATCGCCACCCCCCAAAAGGAACGTGCTTGGAATGTAAGTGTCCCTGAAAGGGGGTGAGGCCAAGGCACAGAACGCCAGTGAACTGCCCAGTGAATGGTTTTAGAACAGTGTTTCCAATCAGGCTACAGAGAATCACCTGGGGCTCTAGACGATGTTCCTCAGGTGACACTCTTGCAGACTGCCCAGGACGGATTCATCCTGTGGCGTTTGGAAACCATTAATTTAGAAAACTGTGACCCCTTGCTACCCTGGGCAGTCGGCCAAGACACACCTCTCCGGCCAAGAGATGCCAAAGCTGTGCAGTCCTGTAAGGCGGCCACTAGCCACACGTGGTCATTGAGCCCTTGCAATGTGGCTGGTATGACTTGAGATGTACTGTAAGGGGAACATACACACTGGATTTTGAAGACGCAGTATGGAAAAAAAACGTAAAATAGCTCACTGATTTTTTTAAAAATACTGATTATATATTGAAATAATATTTTAGATATACTGGGTTAAAAATATATAGTTAAAATTAATTTCATTTCTTTTCACCTTTTTAAGTGTGGCTACTAGAAAAATCTTAAATGACATATGTGGCTCACATCTATTACACACAGCCACGCTTGAGGAGACACTCAACATTCTAGTGGGCATTAACAATCCTACTGGAAAAAAAATAAGGACGCTGGTCAGGCCTGTCACCTACCAAGTGCATGATCCTCAGCAGGTTCTTGATCTCTTGGCAGCTCAGTTCCTCCCAGACACGGGCATGAGACCACCCAGCACGCAGGGCCAGGGGAGAATCATAAAAGTAACTGGAAGCACGAGGCTGACATCTTCCCGAAGCTGGGACTCAACACCTGTGACCTTCCTCGCCCTCCTCCTTCCCTGACTGCTTGAAGTCCGTAAAATTTGAACCCAGGATCTCCTGGCATCAAATTTACTAACCACAGTGTGCAGAACTGGGCCGTGACTGCAGATGGACAGCACAGAGGGTCTCCATCCAGAGGGTACAAAGGAATCACCTGAGGAGCCCTAACCCCGCCCCCCCACCCCCCCAACCAGAGACTCTGACTGTCCACTTGGTGTGGGACCAGGGAGGCACATTGCTCCTAAGAACCTTGGAACGTTCTGGTGCCCATGGCCTAGGAGTCCCTCTGAGACACTGACGTGGCTGAGGAACTGTGACCAAAACCATTAGGGCTGCCTTGGGACTCCCCCAGCCTGCAGTCAGCAGGCCAGCCTGCACAAGGCAGGTGTGGCCCACGGAGAGGCCAGGAGCTGACCAGGGCCCTTCCCCAGCAGAGGGCTACTTTCCTGACATCTTGTAAAGCTAGGTGGGAAATGACTGTCTGCCCTGGATGTTGTTTCAAAAGGCAGCTGACACTTCCTGCCTTCACACAAGGCCCTTTAAGAGGATCTAAAAGTACAGACAATTTCAAAGTGCCCAACAGCTTGGCAACTGGGCTAAAAAGACTAGGCGGCTTAGCACTCCCACCAGCAACACACAAGAGGGTCCAGGACAGGTCCTCTCTCTGCCCTTGCCTGGTATCCAAAACACCAATGTTTGCCTGAACTTTCTGGATGTCAGGCCAATCCTTCAGGCTCTTCTGCAGAAGTGTCTCTCCTGCTTTCCTAGGAGCCCAGAAAGAGGCCAGGACTTCCATGGACAGACCTGCAAGTTCCAGTAGCCTGTTTATTCCTCTGGGGCCTTCAACCACTGGAAGAAGTCATCTTACCAAACACGAATGCCAGATAGGCAGAGCGCACAGATCAATCCAACCCCAGGAGGCACGCCGGCAGATGACAGAACTTTATCTCAACCAAACAGTCATTGCTCCTTCCCTTGGATTTAAAACCTTCTCTGTGCTAAGCCATCTCCATCTCAAACCAGTACAAAAGAGCAATTTCCTGGAGAACAAAAATTTAAATATCCTTCCCAGTATTTCTGTCAGTAAAATATGATCATGAAACTCAACTTATTCTTCCTTCTTAGGGCAAATCTCTCTATGAAGAAAAAAATACAATGTGAATGAATCACTACATTTTCTCCACCGAGTCTGAACTGCCTCATATTTCTTTGGAAATCGGGTACAAAGTGAATAAGTACCAAATCTGAGAACTCCAATATATTTTTTATTTTTAATGCAGGAAAATGATCTGGGGTTTGTTCATAGTAATACAAACTACACGCTGACTCTGGCACATCAGCCCTGGGCCCCTGGACCCCAACCACAGAGTATTTTTCCAAATCACCCACCCCCACCACCAGAAGTCTGCTTCTCGCATTCTTCTGCCCCACAGTTGGCCTCTGTCTCCCAGATAGAACATGCCAGAGTAGCATGAACATAACTGAGTCTCCATGTAGCCCTATCTTCACTTGGGAGCCATGTAAGCAAACAATCCAGCCCAAAAATAAAACTCAAAATGTTATTGATCTCTTGAAGACCAATGGGAAGGAATTAAATTCTTAATGTATTGGGAACTGTCTTTAAAATCCCTCCTCCTTCTCTACCACTTGGTATCCCATACAGAGAGAGCAGCTATCCCTCTAAAGGCTCTTCTCTTCATCTTCCCACTCTCCCCAACTCCCAGCTCATACACACTTTCCCTCTCCTTTCCTTTAGCCTCTGTTCCTCCTTCACACACACAAGTATTGGGTCTTTTCAGATACAAATACAGGCCCTCCTTACATGCATTCACATATCCACACTCACACAAACTCTGACCGGCCCACCTCTTGGTCCTCCAGCTCATCCTCCACTCATTGCCTCTATATAAAAAAGGACCAGGAACTGAACTAACCAAGAGAAAATTCTCCTTAAAAGGTAGGGTAACTGGGAAAGCTGAGTAATAGACAACAATTATGTTTAACAGAGAGAAGAGGAGAAAGTCTATGAACACTCACGGTGCCATGTGGCAAAGGGGTAGAGTTAAATGTCACCACTCAGATCAGAAAGATGCTCTTTATACCCAGATTATACCGCTGCTGGAGAGACAGCCCCCGCACAGCCATGAAGAAGCCAACCCATCTTGGCTTCCAAGAGCTTCCGGTAACACACTGGCTATGTATATCCGTCACTACATTAATGGGATAAAGTAGTATATGGAGAGGGGTATTTCCTAGGTCTCTGTCCACAGCAGAGATTCATCCTGGTGCTTGGAGAAGTCACAATGATCTGAATATATGGAACAGTGGGCCTAGCACCATAAAGGACTTCTGAGATGGCTCTGCTTACGCAATGGCCTTGTTCCTTTGTTCATCACACACAGGGACAGTGAGGAGGAAGAGGGAGAAGCTATGATGAGAATGACCCAGGCTCTACTTTCAAGGAAGCAAGTACAGGCCATAAGAGCCATACAAGGTAAAGACTGATGAAAAGTTATGTCTGCTTGTGAAGGAAGTTAAGAGGAGAGATACGGGACAGCTGCAGGGCACAATTGAAAGAATGCCAACCTACATGCTGGCTCTACTAAGAATGGCCTTAGGCAAGTTGCTATACCTCTCTGAGCCTATTTCCATGCCTGTAAAATGAGAAGGCTGGCCATAGGTGATCAGAGTTCCTTTCCAGCACTGATATTCCACAGCTCTCTGATTTTAAGGATACCTGCAGTGGGGGTCATGAACAGGTGGAGAACAGAATAGAAATGCAGACAGGAGGAGGAGTACAAACGATCCGAAAATCTTAATTATGATGATCACTGTCGCTCTATGAAAATACTCACTGTACCTTCTAAAGCTACAGTTGTCAAGCGTGGCCAGACTTACAGGTAGGTTTCTGGCCCATTAATCTTAATACCAGAACAACATGCACAGTGCACTTGGAGCAGGCCATTTGCTTATGAAGACACATTAAGGGCAGGGTCTTCCTCCCACAGTGCTGAGACCCTTCCTCATCCTAATGAAGGCCAGAGTTCAAACTCCCTGGTTTGCAAATGAGCAGATAGACTCGGGGAGCCTGAATGACTCCCCCAAGTCACACAGCTTGGACAGGCAGAACCAGGGGGGAAGCCCAGATTGTCTGACTCCCCACCTACTGATAAATGCCGATGAGATAACTGTGTGGGAGCCCTGCAAAGCTTGGACACTTAGAAACTCCATGCAGATGCACCTAACAGGTCCAAAAGGATGGGGGAGGATTCTGTAAAAGGGGAGCCAAGAGCAGCCTCCCCTTCCTCCACCACCTTGACAAGCAGGTTCATCACCAGCTCTGGGGGTTGGTATCTACCTAATACCCCGTTACACGTACACGTTCCCATCTTTAAGCAATGCAGGTGGTGGCCTGTACTCTAGAACTGAGGTTCTCCAGGTCCTGGGGTGCAACTGAAATCCTGTGCAAAGACCCAACCACTTTCTAAATGCATATCCACAGGCAAGTCACTAAACATCTCAGGGCTTCAGTCTCCTCATTTGTAGAATAGGGATAACAACACTGCACACCTCATAGGGTTATGAGGAGGATTAAAAGAGGTAATACATGTAAGTGCTTAGCACAATGCCTACAACATAAATGTTATTATCACTGCACTTTTTCTGGGGAAGAGTCCAGACACCTGGGATGCAGGGGCTCGGCCGCAGTGCCAGAAGCCCTCCTCCTGCACCCTGATGGGCCCGGATAGAGTGGGTTTATTCCTGAATGTGTGGAAATTGGAGTTGGGATCTGGTTCTGTCCTTTTTAATTTCCCACTGTTAGGGTGGGGTCTTAAGGGATCCAAGGAGGCATTTCCCAGCCATAGAAACACCTATTTAGTGCCTCTAGTGCAATTCACCAGAGTTCTTTTTCTCCTGCTCTCCAGCAGAGAAAGCCTCAAACCCCTTTCCTTCTGGAACAGTGAGGAGCTAGAGGAGGTACTTCTCTTCCCACAGGATGACTTCAGTTCCATTCCAAGGATAGCATATGGAACGTGGTCTACGTTAACTTTTATTGGGTCATAGATCCCTTTGAGAATCTAATGAAAACTTTGTGGATTCTTCCCCTACTGGGGAACTGTGAAGAGAGAATCAACTAATTCCAGGTACACAACAAGGTGATGTGTTAGGATGTGAAGAAGATCCGAAGCTGAGGTCTTGGTCTGTGAAGAAAGGATTCAAGAAGAAAGAGATTACAGGAAGGTGTAAGAGATAGGAAGCAACTCAAGTCCTGGCTTTGCTGTTCTTTGGCCTCATGACCTTGAACAAATTACTCAACCTCTGAGTCTCAGCTTCCCCATCAGTAAAATGCGGGGGCTAATTAACAGTCCTTGCTTCACAGAGGAAGAATTATGAGGGTCAAATGAGATCATCTATGTAGACGTTTAACATGTATCCGGTACACCTTAAGCACGCACTCAACTGACGCCAACTATTATTACCATGATGAGGATGAGGATGATGAAGGATGAGGCAGAAAAAGGTTAGCACAGCCATGAAGCCTTACTGTACTACTGGTTTTGTGGTTTTTTAGATGTTGCATTTAAAAACAAAATCAAGGCAGGTTTGTTGGGGAGAAATACCAGTACCAGAGGGAATACAGGGTCTTGAGGCCAAAATACAGAAGAGCTCTAACTGCAGAACGCCAACCTTGGGTCCTCAGCTCAGAAAGTCCCACCTTAGGTAGCAATGAAGGTGGAGAACATAGATGAGTGCCTAACGAAGGGCCAACTCAAATATCACATGTCTTTACTCTCAGCTGGAACAGCATCAACTCCATAAAGTAACCCAGTAACTCTCCAAAAGGCAGTTAGTCTTTGACTGACCAACAATGGAGGAATTACTATTTAACAAACACAATGTTGGGTTAGATGAAATCTTTCAAAGCAAGGGGCATTTAGAAGAAAAATAAATACATATAAAAATAAAAGAGGCATTTTTGATGGCAAAAAAGACTGGCAATAACAGTTCCCATGGCAGCCCTGGCTCCCAACATCCCTATGTTCCAATCTGTTATCCCCTCCTGTATCCTCCACCTTGTTACCTCGTTGGCAGATTAGGAATAAGTCTGGAAGCAGCCATGCTTTCCCAAATAATTTCCTCTAATATAAAAGTAATACATGTTCATCATATAAAGCTGGGAAAACAAAGGAAATCTCAAAGGAAACGATAATCCAACCACCTACATTACCATGTTGATTTATTGCTGCCAGTTTCTCTAAGTCAAATCATTTTTATTTATTTAAAGAATTATGTCACATGGCTTTCCTAAAATGGCCAGCATTTCTGAAGATTCAGTAAAAGCAGTAAGAATCAAGTTTAGAACTGGTTGACAAAAGGGAGACAAGTGCACGTACACACACGCACACACACGTGTGCAGGGCTTGCCTCTCAGAGGCCCCTTGAACTCACAATACAGGATGGTCACTATGGCCATCCCGGAGCTAAGAAATTTAAACTTAGAGGATCAAAAAAGAACTCCACCCATTAAAACAATGCTCTTTAATTATCAAAAAGTCTAGCATTTCAAAAGAGTGTTTTAAATACACATTTTAAAAAACTCAAAGCCTATGATGTGTTCCTTGGCACGAATCTGGGTCAGTTCCTGGTGGGGCTCCAAGGTAGAATTTCAAAAGAGATGTAATTATTCCTCATGTCACTGATACCATTCTATCAGATGCAAGTAAGTCAAAATCATAACGATAAAGAAAAACAAAACTGAACCTCTCTGGCAACACACTCGGTGCTTAGAAAACATGAGTCTTCACCCGCATCTTTTATGGCTGCCTCTTAAAACCATTTTCGATACCACTTATGCCAGAAAAACAGGAAGAATAATTTGTTGACTAGTTTCAAGGCTGTCCTCATCTGTTCAGTGGAGGGGCATCTCAGACAAGGTTGTCCATTCAGCAGGAAAGAACTTTCCAAGAGATGAGCACCCATCACTGTTAAAGGGTGGCTCCTTCAGTGAGAGTCTAACTGCCGAAGGTATGCAAGCAGAGTTACACAAACCATGTGGCTTCCAAGGTCCCTCACAACTTTAAAATTCAGCCTTCGTTTCAGAAGGTGCTGCCCTGTTGCCTTCCCTCATTCCTCATTAACGAGAAACACGGCAAGATCACTGGCATGAGTTCCAGTGAAGTCTTCTCCAGAACTCAGAAGGGCCACAGATAGAGGCAAAGAGCAAGAGATGGGAGTCACTCCTGAGCCTGGACGAGAGAGGTAAGCACAGAAGCATGTCCTCTAGGACTGGACAAAGAATTCAGAGGTGTCTGTGGGTGGCTCTGGGAACAAAGTGGAACGCTGAGACTCGGAGTAGAGTCCACATGCCCTATCCTGAGACTGGACTGCAGCAGCTTTTCTGGAAAAGGTGGCACTTTTAGGATTTAATACAGATCCCTCTGGGTCCCCAAGACACAGGCAGCTCTGCCACTTTCCCAAAAACCCTGGACATCACCAGTCAAATGTAAGCAGAAGCCATCTCCTTAAGAGTGTCCTGGAGCTGAGAGGTCAAGAAAGGGGCCTCCTAGGATCCCCAAGATAACCAAGTCCAGCGAACAATGGCCTGCAATTAACTGGGACAGTGTACTTTTTCTACACTCTACGATAGAGGCAAAGGACAACAAAATAAGTTGATATTTGGTCCCAAAAATCCACATCCAGAAGACGTCCTAATTCAATCCAGCTTCTAAAGGGCCCTTGGTTATGGTTGGTCCACAGAGCTAGTAACAACACACGGCCCAATTCAAACCTACAGCTTAGAATTTTGGACAGACTTTAAAGTCTTATTGGCAAGATGACAAAAGGCCAAAAGATGTGCATGTTATTCCACGTAGGGACCCCCATGTCCCTCTAGGATAAGGTATGACACTCCTGACTTCTGGAGAAGACAGGATTTTTCTTCCTCCAGAGATAAGGGGGCTGGGGCACAGCGCATGGGGAGGGGGAGGAGAGCAAAATCCTCAGGAGGAGCCAATAGATAATACCCAAAAGTAGCAAAACATGCAAGCTATTGAAAAATGTGTAAGTAAATACCAAAAGAATCAGCTACGATTTTTAAGTGACTGCCACAGGGGATGGCAGGTAGGGGGAGGGGAGGCAGGAGATGGTGTTCCTGGAGAACTGCTTGATTCTTGAAACTATATGCATGTGTAAATTTGATAAAAACTACAAATTGGAGCAGATGGAGTTCGGAAAAACGATATACACACTGCGGATGCTGCTGCCGCCACCCCTCCCCCCAGCAACCTGCGCGGAAGTGAAGTTGCCCAGGCTTGTTGGGGCAACCTTCTTAACACGAACACTGGTGCGACACATGAACCATGGTTCCCACTCTATGCTGCGAGCAGATGGCACGCCAGTTAGCTCTGGAAACTCGACTGCCAGCAGAACCAGCTGTTTTCTCTTTTTCCTTTGCAAGTCCAGAAAAGTTTATTGGTGTTGTTACCTTTTCAGAACATTGTCAATAATTAGCCTTACTGCATAACTCTCTGCAGTATGGACTAGCATTCTGGGAAAGTCGAGAAAACTTCCTCAACATTGCTGATTTCATACAGCATTACATTCAGTCTTCATGTCTCCATAGGCTCCTCTTGGCTGTGAGAATTTCTCATACTTTCCTCATTTTTGATGACCTCGACAATGTTGAGGAGTACTGCCCTGTTCTACAGCCTCAGAGTCTTCTGCTTCAGTTGGCAGAAAGGGAGAGAGACAGTGGAGGAGCCACTTCACATTCATAAAAACCCCAGCTTAGAGGAGCTGTCCATCCTTTTGTATTTCTGATATGGAGCGATGGAGATCTCCTCTAGCACCCAGTGTTAAGGCAACATTTCCAATTTGAATATTCCATTGGTCAGGCTGCTGCAGGCGGCCCAGCTTTAGGAAGACCAGCTGGGTGGCTGATAAAGTCTTGGTACTCCAGCAGGGGGTCAGGCCTGTGCCTCTGAGGTGGGAGAACAGAGTTCAAGACATTGATATTACGTGGGGCCAGGAGGTCTCTAGTGGACCAAACGGCAAAAGCTCTCTCAGAGATCTCCATCTCAACGCTAAGACCCAGCTCCACTCAACGATCAGCAAGCTACAGTGCTGGACACCCCATGCTAACCAACTAGCAGGACAGGAACACAACCCCAGCCATTAGCAGAGAGGCTGCCTAAAATCATACTAAGTTCACAGACACCCCCAAACACACCACCAGATGCGGTCCTGCCCACCAGAAAGACAAGATCCAGCCTCATCCACCAGAACACAGGCACCAGTCCCCTCCACCAGGAAGCTTAACAAGCCACTGAACCAACCTCACCCACTGGGGGCAGACACCAAAAACAACGGGAACTACGAAACTGCAGCCTGCAGAAAGGAGACCCCAAACACGGTAAGTTAAGCAAAATGAGAAGACAAAGAAAATATACAGCAGATGAAGGAGCAAAGTAAAAACCCACCAGACTAAACAAATGAAGACGAAATACGCAGTCTACCTGAAAAAGAATTCAGAGTAATGATAGTAAAGTGATCCAAAATCTTGGAAACAGAATGGAGGAAATACAAGAAATGTTTAACCAGGACCTAGAAGAACTAAAGAGCAAACAAACAATGATGAACAACACAATAAATGAAATTAAAAATTCTCTAGAAGGAATCAATAGCAGAATAACTGAGGCAGAAGAACGGATAAAGTGACCTGGAAGATAAAATAATGGAAATAACTACCTTAGAGCAGAATAAAGAAAAAAGAATGAAAAGAACTGAGGACAGTCTCAGAGACCTCAGGGACAACATTAAATGCACCAATATTTGAATTATAGGGGTCCCAGAAGAAGAAGACAAAAAGGGACTGAGAAAATATTTGAAGAGGTTATAGTTGAAAACTTCCCTAATAAAGGAAAGGAAATAGTCAAGTCCAGGAAGCACAGAGAGTCCCATACAGGATAAACCCAAGGAGAAACAGGCCAAGACACATATTAATCAAACCATCAAAAATTAAATACAAAGAAAAAATATTAAAAACAGCAAGGGAAAAGCAACAAATAACATACAAGGGAATCCCCATAAGGTTAACAGCTGATCTTTCAGCAGAAACTCTGCAAGCCAGAAGGGTGTAGCAGGACATACTTAAAATGATGAAAGGGAAAAACCTACAACCAAGATTAGTCTACCCAGCAAGGATCTCATTCAGATTTGACAGAGAAATTAAAACTTTTACAGACAAACAAAAGCTAAGAGAATTCAGCACCACCAAACCAGCTTTACAACAAATCCTAAAGGAACTTCTCTAGGCAGGAAACACAAGAGAAGGAAAAGATCTACAATAACAAACCCAAAACAATTAAGAAAATGGTAATAGGAACACACATATCGATAACTACCTTAAATGTAAATGCTCCAACCAAAAGACATAGACTGGCTGAATGGATACAAAAACAAGACCCATATATATGCTGTCTACAAGAGACCCACTTCAGACCTAGGGACACATACAGACTGAAAGGGAGGGGATGGAAGATATTCCATGCAAATGGAAATCAAAAGAAAGCTGGAGTAGCAATTCTCATATCAGACAAAATAGACTTTAAAATAAAGACTATTACAAGAGACAAAGAAGGACACTACATAATGATCAAGGGATCAATCCAAGAAGAAGATATAACAATTGTAAATATTTATGCAACCAACATACGGGCACCTCAATACATAAGGCAAATGTTAACAGCCATAAAAGGGGAAATCGACAGTAACACAATCATAGTAGGGGACTATAACACCCCACTTTCACCAATGGACAGATCATCCAAAATGAAAATAAATAAGGAAACACAAGCTTTAAATGACACGTTAAATAAGATGGACTTAATTGATATTTACAGGAAATTCCATCCAAAAAACAGAATATACTTTCTTCTCAAGTGCTCATGGAACATTCTCCAGGATAGATCATATCTTGGGTCACAAATCAAGTCTTGGTAAATTTAAGAAAACTGAAATCGTATCAAGTATCTTTTCCAAACACAATGCTATGAGACTAGATGTCAATTACAGGAATAAATCTGTAAAAAATACAAACACATGGAGGCTAAACAGTACACTACTAAATAACCAAGAGACTACTGAAGAAATCAAAGAGGAAATGAAAAAATACCTAGAAACAAACGACAATGAAAATACAATGACCCAAAACTTATTGGATGCAGCAGAAGCAGTTCTAAGAGGGAAGTTTATAACAATATAATCCTACCTCATGAAACAAGAAACATCTCAGATAAACAACCTAACCTTACACTTAAAGCAATTAGAGAAGGAAAAAAAAAATCCCAAAGTTAGCAGAAGGAAAGAAATCATAAAGATCAGATTAGAAATAAATGAAAAAGAAATGAAGGAAATAATAGCTAAGATCAGTAAAACTAAAAGCTGGACTTCCCTGGCAGCACAGTGGTTAAGAATCCACCTGCCAATGCAGGAGACACAGGTTCCAGCCCTGGTCCGGGAAGATTCCACATTCTGCAGAGCAACTAAACCCGTGCATCACAACTACTGAGCCTGCGCTCTAGAGCCCATAAGCCACAACTACTGAAGCCCGCACACCTAGAGCCACAACAAGAGAAGCCACCACAATGAGAAGCCTGCGCACCGCAACGAAGAGTAGCCCCCGCTCACCGCAACTACAGAAAGCCCGCACACAGCAATGAAGACCCAACACAGCCAAAAGTAAATTAAAAAAAAAAAAAAATCTTCCAACAAACAAAAGCCCAGGACCAGATGGTTTCACAGGCAAATTCTATCAACCATTTAGAGAAGAGCTAACACCTAT
Organism: Balaenoptera borealis; assembly: GCF_965194805.1. Lineage (NCBI taxonomy): Eukaryota > Metazoa > Chordata > Mammalia > Artiodactyla > Balaenopteridae > Balaenoptera > Balaenoptera borealis. Next base: position 86,434,108 of record NC_138874.1, read on the forward strand.
CCTTCTCAAACTCTTCCAAAATATAGCAGAGGGAGGAACACTCCAAAACTCATTCTACGAGGCCACCATCAACCTGATACCAAAACCAGACAAAGATGTCACAAAAAAAGAAAACCAGGGCTTCCCTGGTGGCGCAGTGGTTGAGAATCTGCCTGCTAATGCAGGGGACACGGGTTCGAGCCCTGGTCTGGGAAGATCCCACATGCCGCGGAGCAACTAGGCCCGTGAGCCACAACTACTGAGCCTGTGCGTCTGGAGCCTGTGCTCCGCAACAAGAGAGGCCGTGATAGTGAGAGGCCCAGCGCACCGCGATGAAGAGTGGCCCCTGCTTGCCACAACTAGAGAAAGCCCTCGCACAGAAACGAAGACCCAACACAGCCAAAATAAATAAATAAATAAACAAATGTGGGGTTAAAAAAAGAAAAACCCAAAGCCAAAAAAAACTATATTAAGATGTATTAAAAAAAAAAAAGAAAACGACTGACCAACATCACTGATGAACACAGATGCAAAAATCCGCAACAAAACACTAGCAAACAGAATCAAACAACACATTAAAAGGATCATACACCATGATCAAGTGGGGTTTATCCCAGGAATGCAAGGATTATTCAGTATACGCAAATCAATCAATGTGATAAACCATATTAACAAACTGAAGGAGAAAAAACATATGATATGAATAGATGCAGAAAAAGCTTTCAACAAAATTCAACACCCATTTATGATAAAAACTCTCCAGAAAGTAGGCATAGAGGGAACTTACCTCAACGTAATAAAGGCCATATATGACAAACCCACAGCCAACATTGTTCTCAATGGTGAAAACCTGAAACCATTTCCACTAAGATCAGGAACAAGACAAGGTTGCCCACTCTCACCACTATTATTCAACATACTTCTGGAATTTTTAGCCACGGCAATCAGAGAAGAAAAGGAAATAAAAGGAATCCAACTCAGAAAAGAAGAAGTAAAACTGTCACTGTATGCAGATGACATGATACTATACAGAGAGAATCCCAAAGATGCTACCAGAAAACGACTAGAGCTAATCAATGAACTTGGTAAAGTAGCAGGATATAAAATTAATGCACAGAAATCTCTTGCATTCCTATACACTAATGATGAAAAACCTGAAAGAGAAATTAAGGAAACACTCCCATTTACCACTGCAACAAAAAGAATAAAATACCTAGGAATAAACCTACCTAAGGAGAAAAAAGACCTGTATGCAGAAAACTATAAGACACTGATGAAAGAAATTAAAGATGATATAAACAGATGGAGTGATACACCATGTTCTTGGATTATTGGAAGAATCAACACTGTGAAAATGACTATACTACCCAAAGCAATCTACAGATTCCATGCAATCCCTATCAAACTACCAGTGGCATTTTTCACAGAACTAGAACAAAAAATTTCACAATTTGTATGGAAACATAAAAGACCACAAACAGCCAAAGCAATCTTGAGAACGAAAAATGGAGCTGGAGGAATCAGGCTCCCTGACTGCAGACTATACTACAAAGCTACAGTAATCAAGACAGTTTGGTACTGGCACAAAAACAGAAATATAGATCAATGGAACAGGATAGAAAGCCCAGAGATAAATCCACACACATAGGGTCACCTTATTTTTGATAAAGGAGGCAAGAATATACAATGGAGAAAAGACAGCCTCTTCAATAAGAGGTGCTGGGAAAACTGGACAGCTACATGTAAAAGAATGAAATTAGAACACTCCCTGGGCTCCCCTGGTGGTGCAGTTGTTGAGAATCCACCTGCCAATGCAGGGGACAAGGGTTCGAGCCCTGGTCCGGGAAGATCCCACATGCCACGGAGCAACTAGGCCCGTGAGCCACAACTACTGAGCCTGCGCATCTGGAGCCTGTGCTCTGCAACAAGAGAGGCCGCGATAGCGAGAGGCCCACACACCGCGATGAAGAGTGGCCCCTGCTTGCCGCAACTGGAGAAAGTCCTCGCACAGAAACGAAGACCCAACACAGCCAAAAATAAATAAATAAAATAATTAATTATTAAAAAAAAAAAAAAGAACACTCCCTAACACCACACACAAAAATAAACTCAAAGTGGATCAAAGACCTAAATGTAAGGCCAGACACTATAAAACTCTTAGAGGAAAACATAGGCAGAACACTCTATGACATAAATCACAGCAAGATCCTTTTTGACCCACCTCCTAGAGAAATGGAAATAAACACAAAAATAAACAAATGGGACCTAATGAAACTTCAAAGCTTTTGCACAGCAAAGGAAACCATAAACAAGACGAAAAGACAACTCTCAGAATGGTAGAAAGTATTTGCAAACGAATCAAGTGACAAAGGATTAATCTCCAAAATATACAGGCAGCTCATGCAGCCCAATATCAAAAAACAAACCACCCAATCCAAAAATGGGCAGAAGATCTAAATAGATATTTCCCCAAAGAAGATATACAGATTGCCAACAAACACATGAAAGCATGCTCAACATCATTAATCATTAGAGAAATGAAAATCAAAACTACAGTCAGGTATCACCTCACACCAGTCAAAATGGGCATCATCAAAAAATCTATAAACAATAAATGCTGGAGAGGGTGTGGAGAAAAGGGAACCCTCTTGCACTGTTGGTGGGAATGTAAATTGATACAGCCACTATGTAGAACAGTATGGAGGTTCCTTAAAAAACTAAAAACAGAACTACCATATGACCCAGCAATCCCACTACTGGGCATATACCCTGAGAAAACCATCATTCAAAAAGAGTCATGTACCACAATGTTCACTGCAGCTCTACTTACAATAGCGAGGACATGGAAGCAACCTAAGTGTCCATCGACAGATGAATGGATAAAGAAGATGTGGCACATATATACAATGGAATATTACTCAGCCATAAAAAGAAACGAAACTGAGTTATTTGTAGTGAGGTGGATGGACCTAGAGACTGTCATACAGAGTGAAGTAAGTCAGAAAGAGAAAAACAAATACCGTATGCTAACACATATATATGGAATCTTAAAAAAAAAAAAAAAAAAGGTTCTGAAGAACCTAGGGGCAGGACAGGAATAAAGATGCAGACGTAGAGAATGGACTTGAGGACACAGAGAGGGGGAAGGGTAAGCTGGGACAAAGTGAGAGAGTGGCATGGACATATATACACTACCAAATGTAAAATAGATAGCTAGTGGGAAGCAGCCGCATAGCACAGGGAGATCAGCTCGGTGCTTGTGTCCACCTAGAGGGGTGGGATAGGGAGGGTGGGAGGGAGACACAAGAGGGAGGAGATATGGGGATATATGTATATGTATAGCTGATTCACTTTGTTATAAAGCAGAAACTAACACACCATTGTAAAGCAATTATACTCCAATAAAGATGTTAAAAAAAACACAAAACTATAAATTGTAGAAAGAAGAAAAGAGGGAGCAGGGCTAGGATACCTTGGATGTATGTATTTTATTTCCCAACTTAAAACAAATAAAATAGTTATAAAATCATCACCCAGAGAGAATCACTGGATGATTTGGAGGTAGTTTCTTTTTATATATGTGTATGTGTATACATACATGTATCAATAAGAAGAATTTTTTTTTAACTCTTTGGAGTCATCCAACGACCGTAAGTTTTCTGTTTTATTTTGGAGAAGGAATATTTTATTTATTAACGTATTAAATAACTTGGGCCTTTTCTTCGTATATCATCAGTCAATATCAAGATTTTCTATATATTAGAATAGGCATGCCAGGTTGTCATATTTTGACTACATGGTGCATTTTACAAAGAAAAAAATACTTTTTGGATAGGGTATCGTGATTTTCAGTATTCTTAGACATCAAATTGCAGCAGTGGGGTGGAAGCCTTACTGGAAATTGGTTTCACCTCAAATTATGTTTTCTGACTCTCTCCCTGCGTGCCTTGTTTCTTCCCATGCATGTCTTCGCTTCTCTCCCCACCCACCTGTCACTACCTCTCCTCCCCACTCCACCCCACTTTCCTGTTTCATCCTCTCACATCTATACTTTTCCCCTGACACCCTCAACCTGATGGAATATGGAACTGAAATCATATTCTTATTACTTTTTGCATTTGCACAACAAAATTGTCTTTAAGTTTAAAATAGGAACACAAAGCATTCCATTCATCCATTTTCTAAGGTCCCCGTACCTTTTTTTTTTTTTTTTTTTTAAAAAACAAGGCAGCTGTAGCCCCAGGGCCCATGGCCTGACTAGGAAACCCTCAGAAATAAGAGCTCTGACCCCTGCCTGGAAAAGCCAGTATAGACGTAGAACAGGCCTTGTGTGGGCAAGGGGGTGGTTTCCCAGAGAGGCGGACTGAAGTCAAAGCCAACTCACACTTCCCCTGGGGACCTGCAGGAGGAAGGGTCATGCCCCCAGCCCAGTACCGCTCCCAGTGGGGGCATCAATAGATCCAGAAGGCAAACCTACAACTATCAGGGCATCCAGCTAAACCACCACCTACTCTTCCATCTCTCTGAGAAGGACCTAACTCTTTTTCTGATCATCCAAAATGTCTTCAGTCTTTTTTCCCCTGCAAGAGCTTCTTCTAAAATCAGGTTACCCCCATCCTATACCTATAGGACTTTTGTAACCCAGATGTTCGATACATCTTAAAAGAACTTTCTGGGTCCCGATCACTCTTTGAAATATAGGTTCTCTCTTCCAGCCCTCAGAGATCTGCATACTTCCCATGGCTGACTTCCACAGCTCCAAGTGTCCGATAAAAAATATTGACCAGGACAGGCCTAGACACAATCCTAGGTCTGCCCCAGAGGCTTCCCACACAGAAAATACAAATCTGAGCTGGTAATCCAGCCAGCAGTGAATCCACTTGAGGCCTTATCACCCAGCCCTCACTTCCCGTTTTAGCTTTAGGCTCCTAATGGGATCCTTCCCCTCAGATGCTTCCCTGAGATCACGCATGGGTCATGTACCCAATAGATACAGTATCTACTGCACTTCCGAGTTCATGTCAAGAAACGAGTATATTCCGTTTGACAGGCTTGCACAACTCATACTGGTTCTTAATCACTGGTGCATTCTTCTTGGTAACAGTACCAAGCCATTTCCCTATGAAGATACATGAAAAAATTTTTAAAGAAAGAAAAGAGCATAAATGAGGGAGTTCTGCTTTCCCCAAGTGTTTCCTGAAGAAAGTCAGGCAATTGCTCCAGTTCTGAGAAATAAACCAGTAAATTCCCATACAGTAAGTTTTCTGCAAATGATGTAGGAAACTGGGGGAAGGGGCGACTAAAATGGGTGGTTCAGCTCTCAAAGAGCAGCACGGTAAGTTTTTTTTACAGTGGCAAATGTTCCTTTTGGACTGGCTTCAAACCTGTGTGTGGGCCGATTCTCTGAAATAAACAAAATTCTCTTGTATAACAGAGGTTATGAGGTGACTAAGAGGGTGAGGATTCTGGTGGAAAAGAAGTCACCCACAAATCACCTTTGACTAAGATCAGTTCTTCTGCCTGCATTGGGTCTTGACTCGGCAAAACCTGACTAGCGACGGACAGCCATATCAAAGGGTTCATGTAACCCGGGATAGATGGATATATGCCCCAGCTTAAGTCCAGCGACAACCTGACTGGTCCAGCTTTTGCGAGCCCTGAAACGCCCTGATCCACACAGCAAGAGCTGGAATGCCAACCCTGGCTCCAGTCAGCTCCCATGCACTGCCAAGGGAGGCGTGATGTCCTGAACAGCAGTTGGTCCAACACGTGAGCGGCAGGTGCAGCTGCCGAGCTTTCATGTTTACCAGGAAGAAAGAATGTTGATTTTGCAGATTTTTGATAATGTTTTCACAGCCAGTGTTATTCCCAGCCCATTTGAAAATGCAATCTGAACACCACCCCTTTCCTCATTGGTCTCCTCGAACTTAAATGGTTCCATCGGCTTCAGCCCTGGAAACCCTTCTTTCTCTACTGGCCACATTTCAGTTTGGCCAAGTGGAAGAGCAGAGGGAAACCAGGATCTCTGCAATGGCAGTCGGGGTATGGAGAAGAATATTAAATTCAGAAGTGGGGTACTTGGGCTTAAGACCCTGGCAGCACATGGCTGTGAGATCTCTGTGGGACAGCTAGGCTCTCCAGGAAGGAGTCTCACAGCTCTGTCTTTGGGTCTGTGGTTCTACTGAATCGATTCCATGTTCTCGCTTTAAATTGAGTAACCCAAATGCAATAAGCCACAGATTAAAAAGGACTAGAAGGAACCGAGAAGTTACTTTAGACTGAGAGCAAAGAATGGGCCAAGCACCCGGCAATCTTGCCGGAGGGATCTGGCATGACACCACAGAAGGGATCCAGACTAGAAAGGGCCCTTTACAAAATGCTGAGAGTTTGCCCAGACCCTTTTGAAAACTGGGTTCTTTAGCTGTTTCCTGAATTTTCCTCTCCACAATCTTGAACATTGACTATTATGTGGAAAAAAGAAACAAGAAACATTTAAGGGGACAAAAGTATACCCTTGGGAGACACAGGAAGAATGGTGTTTGAAGTAAGGACTTTTTCTCTTCTCCCTCATACACAAAAACTCATACACGCTCAACTAGCCTTATGAGTAATACGCCGCCATAGTGGACGCCCAGCTACCTCTGTCATAGCCAGGAGCCTCTGCCAACCACTGATGCAGTGGAAGAGTTGTCTGACCAGCTCCCTGCCTGAGGCTGGTCTATTTTTGGTGAAAACCTTGGTCTTCAGTTGCCTTGGGCTCTTTCTTTGGAAGTACTATTTGATGACGGTAATCCTCAAGGGCCTGTACTAAAAATGACTTTCCAGCTCAGAGACACTGTAGAGATCAAGCCAGTTTTAGACCCTTACTGTCATGGTTTTGAGATCTGTGTAAGGATCAAGCAGTGGCCAGCCCAGCCCAACCCAGCCCAGAAACATCATGGTAAACCTACCTATCCCACCATTAGATATCTGTATGCCCAGCACCATGTAGACATCTTAACTTCGAGGATGCTTACAATATAGTTTTGAGATAAAAATCAGCCCACTGACAGCTAGTCAGACAGCCATATAAAGCAAAAGAAAAATTTTAAAAACCATTTTCAGTCACAAAAAGTTGTGAGAATGGAGCAAGTATGGGCTACAAAGGTCACCCAGACCTTGCACTGGGAAATACACTCCAGGTAAAAGACCTCTTTTAGAGGGCAAAACAGATACCCTGAGGTTTTCTTCTCAGAGAAACCAAAGGTCAGGTCATCTGTTGGTCGACCAAGAAAGCAACCATTAAGCAAACCACCTCCCCTTCCAGCCCCACGGCTTTGTGTCTCTCGGGGCTGGAATACAGATTCGAAGGTGGGAGACTCTAAGGAGGACAGATGACCAAGCAGGGGCTCTGGGGTGGTCAGCGTAAAAGTGGTGCTCACCACATGTTGGCAGACTGAAAAGCAAGTCACAATCTCTTTAGTTATTTCCCTACATATGGTTTTTAGATTCTGGCATCAGAACCCCTAGAATCTCTCTAGACCTGAGAAATTAAAATCTTTGAAGGCATGGCCAGGGAATCTCTGTCTTTAACCCGTTACTCAATATGACCCCAAAAGTGTGAGAATTACTGCTAGCCTGTTCCAGCCTGTCCTCTTCTGACATGGGGGTAACTAGGAAAAGGTTGGGTGCCTCAATGAGGAAAGAGATTTAAGCAGAAACCACACATGTGAAGAGAGAGAAGAAAGAGGCTGGAACAATCAGTGGGAAATCTCTTAAGGGGAGACAGAGAATGTGATGGTGAGCCACCCAGCCCAACACGGAGAAGCTCCCTCCACTGCAACCTTGGAAGATCATAAGAAAGGTGATTTCTTTACAGGAGCCAAAGAGGGCTTGAGTTTGAGTGGATCTGGGCCAGCCCCAAGAATGGAGGAGTTCAGGAATTCCCTGGAGATCCAGTGGTTAGGACTCGGCACTTTCACTGCCGGGGCCCGGGTTTGATCCCTGGTTGGGGAACTAAGATCCCACAAGCTGCACAGAGCGGCCAAAAAAATAAGTAAATAAAAAATTAAAATAAAAAAAAAAAAGAATGGAGGAGTTCACCAATGTGGATGGGACTGTCCAAGTTTGGCCCAAAGCCCCCTGCAATAGGTTCCTTCTGCCCCTGGCACCACAGCCCTGAGAAGTGGTGACTACCAAGTCCTAAGGGATTCCAAGGAAACAGTGAAGGGCTTCCACCCAACTCCAGACATCACAGCCACTTGGCCAATGCCCACTTACTCTGTCTGGCTACCACATGGTCCGGAACTGACATCTACACTCACCATCCCCCAAGGGTCAGTGGGTTTCGCCTGTCTCTCCCTAGGCCTGAGGGAGTGGCAGAGGCAAGCAGCTCCAGATCTGAGTGGTATGAGCTAGTGGTTCTCAAAGTGCGGTTACCAGGCCAGCAACATCAGCATTATGTGGGAACATATTAGAAATACAAATCCTCTGGCCCCACTCTAGAGCTACTGAATCAGAAATTCTGGTGGAGGAGCCCAGCAATCTGTAGCTTAATGAGATCTGAAGGTAATTCTAATAAACAGCTAAAGTTTGAGAACCAGTGTTTTACGCTGTTAATATGAACCATAATGGTAAGTCAACAAGAGTGGCATGTATTTACCTAGGCCTACAAAACACTTTCAAATATAATATCTTAGGGATACCCCCTTCTAATCCTAAGGTCCTATAATTCGTTTGAATCTCATAGCAATGCTGAGGTAGATGAAGCAAAATTATTGTCCCATCTTATAGGTAGAGAGACTGAGGTTCAGAGAGATGGAGTGACCAACAGAGGTTACCCTCACCCAGAGCCATCACTGACAAGCCACTGGAAAGTCACCAAGACTTATTAACTCTAAATAATTAAGAGTTACCAGCCCAGGACTTCCCTGGTGGCACAGTGGTTAAGAATCCGCCTGCCAATGCAGGGGACACGGCTTCGATCCCTGGTCCAGGAAGATCCCACATGCCACGGAGCAAGCCCGTGCACCACAACTACTGAGCCTGAGGCTCTAGCGAGCTACAACTACTGAGCCCATGTGCCTAGAGCCCGTGCTCCGCAACAAGAGAAGCCACCACAATGAGAAGCCCGTGCACCGCAACGAAGAGTAACTCCCACTCGCCACAACTAGAAAAAGCCCACATAGAGCAATGAAGACCCAACGCAGCCAAAGGTAAATAAATAAATTAATTAAATAAAGTTGGAAAAGCGAGTTACCAGCCCATACCAATTTCTTTTTCCCCATGGCCCACAGGGACACTGCTGGCAGCAGGAATGATATTGACATTCCTTTTTATCCAGCCCATTGTTACTTACCTCAAGTGACTATTTCTAAGACTGTCCTCCATTAATTCTGGATTTGAACTGAAAAAGCAATTTTAAACCCACTTCAAGACAGATCCACTTAGTCTCAATGCTGACCTGACACAGACAACAATCCTCAACTGATAAATGGGCTATGCACCAAGTTCATGTGTAAACTGCAAGGTTGGAACTCAGATTACATTTTCCCATGGACATAACATGGGAGATGGTGGCTGGATCCTCAGATCAAGCCACAAAAGTCCATCTACAAGAGGGAGAGGCAGAAGAGAGCACAGGCAGGTTTGGCAGTGCCAGAAGGTTTAAATCCCAGCTTTCCCATCATTAACCAAAAGGAGACAAAACCCAAGTCACATGGCCTTTCTGGGCCTCAGTTTCTTCATCCGTCAGACTCACCTGGCAGGGTTGTTTAGAGGATTAAATGACAATGTATGTACAGTGCCTGCCACACAGTAGACATTCAACAAATGCTTGCAGATTATATTAACTCCCAAAGTAGCAGCCATACTATGTTTTTGCCCTGAAAACCATGCAGTTAAAAAAAAAATAACATACATTTGGGAATTCCCTGGCGGTCCAGTGGTTAGGACTTGGCACTTTCACTGCTGGGGGCCCCGGGTTCAATCCCTGGCCGGGGAACTAAGATCCCGCAAGCCAAGTGGTGTGGTCAAAATTAAACAAACAAAAAAAAAGCATACATTTGAAATTACATAAGGATTGACTGCAGGAGGATTAACTGCCTCCTAAAAGATCAAAAGATCGAGGGAAAAAGGGAGGGTGGCAGGCTCAGGGGGTGGCAAAGGTTAGGTCACCCATCTCACCCACCTATTCCCCTGGCCTTTTTTCAGCTCAGCTCAATGGTCACTTCTTTGGGAACCTTCCTTGGCCTCCCAGATTGGGTCAACTCTCTCTAATATGTTCCCATGGCCCCAAGTAGTTCTTCATAGCCTTACAATGATTAGAATTTTACCCTTAGAGTCTGTCTTCCCCACAACCCCGTAAACTCCATGGAGTCAAGGCCCAGGTTTGTTTCTGTTCCCCAGTATCTTTCCCTGGTACTTGGCCCTGTGCCTGGAACACAGTGGGCCCTCAAATATTTGAAGAATGAATCATACTAGGGCAGCTGAGCAGGGATGGGTAAAGGGAAGAGGAGGTTCTGTGCAGCTGGCTGTGCATATGAACAGATAAGTCACAAGGTCTTGACTCATGGTTACCTGGAGAAGCATACAACTCTTTCTGCCCCAATTAAAAGAAAAAAAAAAATCAATCTGCCTCTGCCATTATCACTTGGCCAATAAAGGCTGATGATAAAACCCACAAGTTATTAAACCCACAGGCATCCTCCTCCAATGGGTACACATCCCCCAGGGCCTTGGTTTGTTCACAGGGCAAGTGCTGAATGAAGTGAAGATCCAGGCAGGTATGGAATTTGTTGCAGCTCTCCCTACCTCAGTACCAGTTAAAGAGGGATGACTCCAGCCTCATCCCAGCTTGAACTCTGAAGGCATGGAAAACGCTGCTGCGAGCTGCAATGTATTCAGTGGCTATATCCTGGAACAGCCGGAGTGATCCTCAAAACCTAACAAGGTAGGTATGGTTTCCTCACTCTGCAGGTGAGGAAACAGACTGAGGGAGGTCAGGAACACACTCATGATCACATAGTTAATAAATAGCAGAGCTGGAACTGGAACCCAAATTAGGTTGCAAAATGTGTGCTGTGAGCCATATTCAGCTACCTCTCCCCACACTGGGTATAGGTTTCTCCAGACTGAAGGGTGTACAGGCTTCAGTGAGCCAACGTAACATGGTGTAAAACACACTGCAGAAAGACAACTATTCCGGATTCTTCCACGACTATGTGACCCAGGGTAAGTCACTTCACCTCCCCGGGCCCCAGGGAGGCTTCCTCCCCAGCAATGTAAGAGTGGCCTGGATGGCCATTATGAGAGGAGACCTGCTGAGCACATAAGAATGCCTGCCAGTCAAAAACCTATCAAGAAATCACACCTGCCTGGCCCTTGCCAGGACCCTGTCACGCTGCAGCTCAGCTCTCCCTCAACCAAAGTGAAGGTTAACCAGAGACGCTGAGCTTTCAGGTGGGGAGGGAAGGAATGTTAGGCCACTGACTTATCTTTTTATCTTCCTTTCATTATCCACATTTCTATATATTATATGTATAGGAAAACAAATTCAGGAACAATGAGAAAGTAATGTCTAAAACTTTAAGAAATACAGATTACAAAATAATCATTTAACTTTTTATGCAAATGCTTAAGCATTTTCATGCACTTGTTAAATAAAGCATACATAAGTCAAAATGTTAAATAATTCTAGTTTTTGACTAAATCATCTAAAGAATATGTTGGTGAAAACTCAAAATTGTCTAATAAAGTATGCATGACCTTGTTTATTTAGTATTTATCACAGATGTCAAAATGATCATGGTTAAAGCCAATTTAAGCATTTACAGAATAGACCCCCTGAAACTGGCTTGGAATAAACCAAGGATAAGCAACAAGCTAAAGGAGACTGTTTACCATACACTTAATTAACCCGAACCTCCCTTCCTACATCAGGAAATCGAAAAAATACCGTTTGCTGTGAAAGAAGGTGTCTGTATTCCCAAGCTTTCCTTAGGCTCATGCCCACCAGCAGTCTTCTATGCAGCACCAGCTCCCTCTGGGATGTGTTCAACATACACTCAAGACCAACTGCACAACAGCCTTCAGAGACCAAGGCCATCCATCCAAGCAACAATCTCACCCAAGCGTCGGCCCCTGCTGTACAGAGTGATCTGGAATTTACAGTCTCTTCTACAAAGCCTTACAAGGTCAAAAATGTTCAAGTTGTGTAATTCCAATGATGAAAAAGGCTGTGGAACAGCACAGACTAAATGGCCAATATGAATGACACTTCAGAAGCCAAAACACAACAGCTGAAAGGCGGAGTCAGCAGTGGGCACAGCGGAAACCAAGGAGCCTGGTGCTGGCCAGGCTTCAGCAGCACGTGAGTCTGTGCTGCCACTGGCCCTGGTCAAAGTCACCACCTCCTGCCAGTCCCCACCAAGGGTTAGCACAGTCACCGCCCCCCCCCCCCCCCCCCCCCGTCCCAGCACCAAAAGAGGAGTCACAAATAGTTGACATCCATTTTGGGAAAGGCTGCTGACCTCTGAGCCATCACCCTCTTTGCAATACCCATACTGACTTTCACACATGCGGCAAGGCATGGGGAAATGGCCAAGGACATTTTCTAAAATGTTCATCAAAATAAAGTCTGAAATATGAGGAGGAGCAGAAGGGGGAGTGAAGGAAGGCACAGCCCTCTTCTTTACCACAAGCCTAGATGCGCTACGTCTAACAATGTACACAAAATATTTCAGGGGCAGGAAAGTAGGGAGAAACAAGGGATATACAGCAAGAAGAAAAGAGAAGGAAAAATAAAGAGGAGAATGATGTTAAAGAGGAAGCCTAGTATCAAGTTACCACCACCTGACACTGCCTTGATAGCCTTGGTCTTGCTCCCCCAGCCCTACTTACCAAGGCTGTTCAAGAGGGATGTGTGGGGGGCTTCCCTGGTAGTGCAGTGGTTGAGAATCTGCCTGCTAATGCAGGGGACACGGGTTCGAACCCTGGTCTGGGAAGATCCCCCATGCCGCGGAGCAACTAGGCCCGTGAGCCACAACTACTGAGCCTGCGCGTCTGGAGCCTGTGCTCCGCAACGAGAGAGGCCACGATAGTGAGAGGCCCGCGCACCGCGATGAAGAGTGGCCCCCGCTCACCACAACTAGAGAAATGAAAGCCCTCGCACAGAAACGAAGACCCAACACAGCCAAAAATAAATAAATAAATAAATAAATTTATTAAAAAAAAAAAAGAGGGATGTGTGATTCCACCCCCCAACCCCACCACCCCCCACCAAACAGCAGACAGCAAAGACATAACAAACCTAACCAATCAACTGTATGACATCAGCACCCAATCTCCTGCAAAATAAGAAAAGCAAACTGACAGATGTTGAGCGGACCCTACCACCAAGTAAGTTACCAGACACGGAGTTTAAAGACATTTTTAGCTTCTAAAATAAGCCTTTAAATGCCTAAATATACTTAGGCAAACCCTTTCCAATTAAATGATAAAATATACCTTGATTTCTAAAACAAACATTTTAAGTTATTTAAAAATAAATGAAACATTATGCTTGTGCAGTGCCAGGGCATGAAAACACCACCAGCATTTTGCAATAAATGCTGGGAGGCTTAAGAGACTGCAGTAAGACTGAGGACAGATCTAATCTATTAGATCTAAAGCTATGATTCTACAAATTAGGGAAAGGGTGGTAGGCAGCTAAAGCGAGACCAATAGATTTTCACTCTTTGTAAAATGTGTTAAAATGGACATTTCTACAAAAAGATATTGAGTGTTTTTTATATATTATACTAACCTGAATATTCCAAATACCACCTACCCTACTGTTAAAAAGACACAAACACACAAAGGATAGTTCCAGTTCTATCCAGGCCCTGAATCTGATGTACTTACCGCAGATGGGTCCTGCACTGGATGAGATGGAAGAATGTTTATTAAACACCTACTGTGTGCCAGACCTCAGAACTAAGATTCCCCCTTTTGCTTGACCCCTTGTCTTCCCAGTCCCCAAACAGCCGTGACAGGGTAAGAATGGAGGGAGAGGACTGAAGATCACACCACACCTTCAGATACAGCCAGTATTTAACAGCAGGCAGAGGTGGATGGCGTACAGAGCGCTTGCTCCACGCAACTGAATAGGTCAGCCCTAATTTAGAGATGACTTTTTCATCTTAAGAGGCAGACAAATGGAGACTAGTTAACTCTTTCATCATCTTTTCTCCGGCAGTTTCTGAGCGAGTCTTCCCACCCTTCAGGTCCTCCTGATAGAGGGCAAACCTTACTTCCCTAGTTTTATCTTGTTTCTGGTCACCAGTAACACTGAATCTGGAATTCAGCAGGACCTCAGAGTGGTAGAAAAGTGAAAACTGGGGCTGTCCAGAAAAAAAAAAAGTATGAAGTCACATCACTAACTTTAAGACAAGTTTCCAGGCCCTCAAAGCTCAGAGCCAGGTCCCAGTGTGGTTATAGGTCAGAGAGAGACAGGAAGGGGGGAGGAAGCTTTTCCATGGTCCCAAGATCCAACCCACAGGGGCCTCCTCCTCTCCCTTTTCTTCTTCCCAGCTCCTAATTATTCCCTTTTTTGTTTTTCTAGTCAATCAACACATATTTCTTGAGCCCCTATTTAACATATGCATGTTTCTCATTTTAACACAGCTTTTATTGATGTATACAGAGCACCTGGAATTTCAATGAAGTCCGCCCCTGGGGGATCTTGTAAAAAGTCTTTTGTAAAAAAGTGACCTCTGAAGTGAAATTCTGCCGAACACTATTTTACGTTGTTGAACCACAACTACTAGCACCCCACTCCCTGCCAACTTCATGTCAATACGCAGAATCATGGGTGCAAAGCACTGATAATGAGAGCAGGGCCAGAGTTTTTTCTGCACGACCACATATAGGACACACCTGAGGGGCTGACAATCAAATAATAATAATAAGAGTAGCCACGATGTATCAGCACCTGTTCATAGGTCAGGTATTAGACCAGTACTTAAGTACCTAGTTCAATCCTTACAAATGTGAGGTCAATTTTATCATCCCAATTTAATGATGAAAAGCTGAGCTCAAAGACCTTGCCTACAGTTTCACAGCGAGAGGCAAAGCCAAAATCTGGACCCAGGAAAGTCCAACAACTCTTCTCCTCTTCCTGGTGGTAGAGTTGAATCAGACAGGACTCAATATCTGGGGGACTTGTGGCAGGGCCCTCCCCAGTTCCAGGTGCCCCTCCCTTCTGTGTATGGATCTGGTCAGTGGAAATCAATGCTGGGGGTGGGAAAATCTACGTGCCAGAAATATCACAGGGAACGACAGCAGTAAATACCTATTTGCTTTTCATGATTTTTAAGTGAGGGAAGCGGGAAGGGAGAAGTCTGCACGTAAACATTCTCTGTGCCCCCAATGACGTCACTTACCTCCCCAACCATTATCTCAAGCTTTGGCGCTGGAACATTCTGAAAGTAACTTGCTACGTAAGACCTCAGCACAGAAAAGCAAGGTCTGACTTGTATTATTAGCTTCTCTACTTCAACCTCAGGTACCACCAATGGAAATGACAGGGCTGCATGAGCACTGCCAGCCTGGCCCCGAGCTCCCGATTCTGCAGCAGGCCTGCAGCCAAGTTCTGCTAACCCTGAGTCGCTGAAGACCGGGCACATGTGTGTGGTGTTAAGAAAAATACTAACGAGAGGCAATATACTCCCATTTGGGAAACAGAGAAAATAAAACCACACTCACCAACATTCCTACTGTGGTATTATTCGGGGACATTTCCTTGCAGTTTTTTTTCATGTACATTTAGCACATGATTATGACTGTGGCTTATATACAATTCTGTCGTCTTTTCCTCCAGCTACTACTTCTGCTTACTTATCAAGGGTCATCTATCCTGTGGAGCCTTTCCTAGCCACCTCCTTGCCCAGATGAAGCTGACCCCTTTCTTCCTGATGCTTCCACTACCCGCTGAACACCCTTGAATCATGCTCCTCTAAAAACTTTACTCATTAGCTTAGGCGTCAGGCTCCCCCCTGTAAACCATAGCCGTTCCAAGCAGTCTGATTGTAAGCTTTGATTATTTTTCACATAGTTGGCAGTAACAACACCAAAATGTTAACAGGGGCTGGGCTGGAGTGTTGTGCCATGACTGATTTATTTTAGCATTCCGTCCACTTTTTGATGTGGTTCCAAATTTTATTTAGACAACGTATAATTTCTTTCATGCATATTTAACTGACTATAAAAGTTTCTTAGGACTGCAATTGATCAACTTCAAAATCACAAAAGGAGAAAGGCGCCTGATGGCATGAGACAGGGGCAAATGTCCTGATTTTAAAGTAGGAAAGTGAGTGATCCTGACATCTACAAATAAAAAGCCCTGATAGGGCTTCCCTGGTGGCGCAGTGGTTAAGAATCCGCCTGCCAATGCAGGGGACACGGGTTTGAGCCCTGGTCTGGGAGGATCCCACATGCCGTGGAGCAACTAAGCCCATGCACCACAACTACTGAAGCCTGTGCACCTAGAGCCCGTGCTCCACAACAAGAGAAGCCACTTCAATGAGAAGCCTGCACACCGCAACTAGAGAAAGCCCGTGCACAGCAATGAAGACCCAACGCAGCCAAAAATAAAAAATTAAAAAAAAAAAAAAAAAAAAAAAAAGCCCTGATAACTACACACAATGATTCCTGGCAAAAGTATAGAACAAATGGTTTGAGGACATTTAGAAAGGAATGAACATGGGGAAGAGGCAATGTGAGTCCACGACAACCAATCTGAACCAAAAAGCAACCAGTTGTTCCTTGTTGTGATTACTAAGTTTGTAGACCAGGTGAAATGCGAAAGCTATCACGTATCTTGACTTCAGCAAAGCATCTTTAAAAACTCTTGTGATTCATTTATAGATAAGTTAGTGAAATAGTCAAGCAGCTTGTGCAAGTGTATGCCCATCTAGCCAGCTGAACAACTACCCCTACAGAATGTACATCACTCCCTCTTTGGGCCATCACTGTACTTTGCACACGGCCCTCATTACACCTGACTGAGCTCCTGGTCTGTCTTCCTATTAGCCCAGGGGTCAGCACTCTAAGATGTGTACACTGGTGTCTCCAGTGGCTTGATGATGAGCTAGAGAAAGGTTACCGACAGCACAACACAGTGTTCGATTCTTCGCCACGCCCTGTCCAACGTCTTCTCAACAATGACTTGACTAAAGACAGACTCAGGAGGCAGGCTCATCAACTCCCCAGACGGCACAAAACAGGAAAGAGGAGCTAACGTTATAGCCGGTAGAATCAAGATTCAAACGGTCCTGACAGCCCAGCATTCTGGGCCAAAAACAAAGCCTGTTGTGCAAGTACAGGCTGGGCGGGGGCAGTTCGAAACTTCCTCGAGTCCATGAGACCTGCCCTGGCAACCATCCACGTGAAACAGAGCTGGGTGCTGTCTCGGACCACAAGGTTCATCGGAGCTCACAGTGCCAAGAGTAATGCAATCTTAAATGGCATCAAAAGTAGGACAGGGTCCAGTTCATGGAAAAAAATGCTAATACTCCCACTCTATCCCACAATGGTCAGGCCACGAGCGCAGGATTCAGCTAGGACACCATACTTTTAATTTTTTAATGGGTTAAAATCACAGCATTTAAAAAGCACCCCGGGGCTTCCCTGGTGGCGCAGTGATTAGGAATCCACCTGCCAATGCAGGGGACATGGGTACGAGCCCTGGCCCGGGAAGATCCCACATGCCGCAGAGCAACTAAGCCCGTGCACCACAACTACTGAGCCTGCGCTCTAGAGCCCGCGTGCCACAGCTACTGAGCCTGCGCTCTGGAGCCCATGAGCCACGGCTACTGAAGCCCGTGCGCCTAGAGCCTGTGCTCCCAACAAGAGAAGCCACCACAGTAAGAAGCCCGCGCACCACAAGGAAGAGTAGCCCCCGCTCGCCGCAACCAGAGAAAAGCCCGTGCACAGCAACGAAGACCCAACACAGCCAAAAATATATTTTAAAAATAAATAAATAAAAAGCACCCAATAGTTTATAGCGAAAAATCTTTATTCCACCCAGTCTCTTCCTCAGAGGCAACCAACATCACCCATTTCTTTTGTACTCTTTCAAATGCACTGCATGTATAGACAAGCAAATAAACATATATTCTCCTCTTTCACTTAAAAAACATATCCTACAGAGTTCTATGCCAGTACCTGAGAAGCAGCCTCATTCTCTTCCGTAGCCACACAGGGTTCAAAAGCTTGGAGACCCTAGATTGTTGAACATTTAGGTTATCCCAGTCTTTTGCTTCTGCAAATCATGTTGTAAGAAACAAACACATCATTTCTCACATATGCAGACATACCTGTAGAACAAATTCCAAAAACTGGAATTACAAGGACAAAAAGTGGCTGCATTTGTAATTGTGATGGGTATTGTCAAATGGGACACTGCCTTTTAAAGAGAGTCATGGACAAAATGGGGTTTCCCAAAAGAGGGGGCTAGAAATTACGCCCTAGAAAGAAGAGGTAAAGAGCCTTAGTGTGGAGAAATGAGAACCATCAGCTTCAAATACCCAGGGCCACCACCAATAAGTTCCGTCCTTGCTCACCACAGCCAGGACACATCCTCGGATACTTACATCATCCCACATGACTCTCACGACAACCCTGAGGGATGGGCATTTTTACGCAGACAAGCAAACTGAGGCCAGAGTCCTCTTGCCAAAAGCCACAGAGCTGATAAGAGGCAGAGCCAAGACTCAAACCAAACTGGGCAGCTCAACCGTCTGTGCTCCTCACCCTCACAACTCCTGGCCTCTCCAGCTCTGGCTGCAGAGCTGAATCACACAAGCAGCTTCTGCACGAGCCCCGCCTTCAGATTCTGACCTACCTCGTCAGGACGCAGCACGTACAGGTTCTCTCAGGTGAATCCAATATGTAGTGACGGCTGAGAACTACTGCCCTGGTCCACAGTAGCTCTCCAACAAGGGCAGGCATTGGACTCACCTGGAACCCTTTTAAAACAATTTTCAAGCCCCACCCCACCCCCGAGTTTCTGAGTCAGCAGTTCTGGGGTGGTGCTGAGGAGTTTGTATTTCTAGCAGGTTCCCAGGTGATGCTCATGCTGCTGGCCCAAGGACCACGCTTCGAGAACTGCTGCTCTGGAAGCAAGAGCTACCACTACTCTTTGTAACAGACAACAATTAACATTTTACAAGGCACGTCACCCCAGTGAACGTTCACTGCTTCGGAAGGTCCAGTGGGATAATGTCTTCTGCAAAATGAAGTGAGAACAGACTCTCAAGTGTCTTAGCCAAGTTCATACAGGTTGCAAGTGATACAAAACTTTCATTTCTTTCTTTTTCTTTAAATAAATGTCTTTGCCTTGTACTGCTGACATCTAGTTCAATGCTCCTTCTACTATACTAATATCAGACTCCAGGAGGCAAGAACCTTGTCTATCTTGTTACTGAGACATGGTGCCCAAAGGAGAAAATTATAAGACAAGTTGATGACAGCTCATATTAAAGAATTCTAATAATTAGAAGCATTCAAAAATAAAATGAATTGCCTCAGTGAGTAGTGAGCTCCCCTTCCTTGGAGAGACACCAGCAAAAGCCAACAAGCCAAGGGACAGAAATGTTACAAAGCAATTCTACGTTCCAAGGGAACCTCCTTTACCTCTAACAATTTTTGCAAAGCTAAACTTTGATTCTCGTGCATTCCAGTAGAGAAGAGGTACTCTCTAAATCCTTCTTGAGTATGGGTCAACTAGCCTGCCAACAGCTTCACCATATAAATTTAGAGAAATTACTTCACTCCTGTGCCTCAGTTTCCCTGGACACAAAATGAAGGGGCTCATCAGTCAGTCCCTGGGAATTATCTAACAAAATGACTGGCAAATAATAAACAACTAACAGAGGTACCAAAGTACTTAAAATGCCAACGACGTCTGCCTCTTCTCCTCTCTGCCAGTCTGCACTGCAACTAACTAATCCCGCATCTAACTGGTATTTCCATGAAAATTAAACTTAACGAAGATCCAAGGGCAAATTCAAAATCACACTGATCCACCCCCCCTTTTAATTCCATGCCTTCACCAGTTTAATTACTGGTCTATCATATTTTTAAAATTCATTCTTCCAGCAGCCACCTATTGGGCACCCACTGTGGGCAGAGGACTGCACAAGAACCTTGGGGAATACAGGGAAGAGTCACGCCGGCCCTGTCTTCTGGGGCAGCACACCTACATTTACCACTTTTCGCAGTTTCAGGACAGCTCTGGATTTCTTCCACCTGGGTAATGTGGAGGGCTTCACCAGAATTTACTAGTGTAAAATTCTGTGTTTACAGGTCAAGCTTCACAAGGAAAACCACAGCACAGATTAACAGAATGAGAAGTGAACCAAGATCTTAACTTTTAAGATCTAAAATACTAGGTGCCAAGGTTTCATCTTTACGAAGGGCCAAAATACAACGCCCTCACCTAAGACCATTTCTTTCACGCCTGAGTGATATGAAGGGGTCAGGCTGAGAGTGGTTTTCAGGCAACAGCTTCTCAAAGTCACCAGCGCTGTGGAATCTTAGGGGCTATTAGGAGATTTCTGAGGGGAAAGGATAAGAAACTGGAGACGACTCGCAGGCAGCCATATAAAGCCCTAATTTACTTGCTTTGAACACTAAAAACTGTGTTTTCAGACACAATACCAAAAACAAGGGGAACACACACGTAGCAGCTATTAAAAAATTGTGAGCCTCCCTTAATAACTTCACAAAGATGATCATGATGGGAGGGGAAGCAAAGCGGAGATGCCATTTGTCAAAGAGAAGATGAAACCTGTGGCTCCATGGCTCCAGACAATGCAAATGACCTCGTCAGAATGCAGGAGCCGAGGCAGAGTGACTCAGAAAAGGGAAGCCGGGCAAACACTCCAAAGCCAGCGTTGAAAAGCTGAGATGGGTGTTTACTGCAATGATTCAGCTCATCAACAGATTCTGACGGTCACGTTCAGGTGCATGTTAACAAGGCTTTTCTTCTTCAAGGAATATCAAAGCCAGCCTGCTGAACAGTTCACAAGCACACACGATCAAGAATTAGGACACCTAAACTATGGACCAGTTTGCTGAAGGCATCAGACCTAGGATAAAACATCAAGTGAGCGAATATTTTATTTTTCCAGTTCCTGTGGTCATATATATGGCTGAGGAGATTAGGGCTGAAAGGATTAGAGGTTGAAATCATGTAGCCCAGCTCCCCAAACTCTAAGATGTCTAAGCGTCAGCTGCAGTGCCTGTTAGAAGCAGAATCCCAGGACCCACACCCAAGAGTCTGACAGTATATGAATGGGGAGAGGAGCTACCCCCTAGCTTCTTAAACAGAGCTCTTCACTCGTGAGAAGCAATCAAAGAACCTGCAAAGGGTCCCCCAGCAGGAAGACTGATAAGCAAATATAACTGAGTTAAGGGGGCCCATATGTTTCCACAGGACTCTGTCCATGTCCCAGTCACAATGTCACCTGCACAGTCATTTCCTAGTCACCTCTGCCTGTGAGCATCTGCAGGGCAGGGACTGAGTCCCATTCATTTCTGCATCACCACTCATATAGCAGGCGCTCATGAACTTGGTTATGGTCAGATGAAAGCTATTACCTACCTCTGCCTACAATGCCTTCTAAAAGGCTGGGCCACCTGGTACATTCCCCACCCAAGCCTTCCAGCCCCAGTTCAGGTGTCACCTCCTCTGAGAAATAACTGTCCTTCCCTCCTAACTCTCCCAGAGGACCCTGTACATGCCTGTTAGCACTTATCACCCAGCTTTGTAATTATCCTGTTTACCTAGGAGACTCCTCAAGGGCAATGATTTTGGTCTTTGAAACCTGGGCCCCAAGCTCAGTTTGCCAAGCAGAAGTTGCTCAACAAATGTTTACAATGTGTTCAATAAATGGCAGGGGGCAGGAAGGATGAGAGGGAGAAACTAATCTTTTTTTTTTCATCTTTTATTTATTTTTTATTTTTTATTAGTTACCTATTTTATACACATCAGTGTACACATGTCAATCCCAATCTCCTAATTCATCCCAACCCCCACCCCACCCCCTCGTCGTTTTCCCCCCTTGGTGTCCATACGTTTGTTCTCTACATCTGTGTCTCTATTTCTGCCTTGCACATGGGTTCATGTGTACCATTTTTCTAGATTCCACATATATGCATTAATATACGATATTTTTTTTTCTCTTTCTGACTTACTTCACTCTGTATGAGTCTCTAGGTCCATCCACGTCTCTACAAATGACCCAATTTCATTCCTTTTTATGGGTGAGTAATATTCCATTGTATATATGTACCACATCTTCTTTATCCATTCATCTGTTGATGGGCATTTAGGTTGCTTCCATGACCTGGCTATTGTAAATAGTGCTGCAATGAACATTGGGGTGCATGTGTCTTTTTGAATTATGGTTTTGGGAGAAGCTAATCTTAAATACATCACTGCAGACTCAAAACCCTACGAAGCTGCAGATGTGCTTCCCTGGGGAAAAGAAAAACCCCTATTATTTCCTCTGTTCATATTTGAAAAGTCAAGTCATCGTCTCTCCGTTGCTACCGCCATCAGAGAGGTCTGTTGGCTGCACTTGGAAAGGGCCTCACCTGTCGATTTTCCCAAACCCACACACACCTGTAGTCCATCATCAACACATTGTCAGCTCCCTCCTCCCAGCGTATCCACAGCTTCCAGAGCCCCCGGGGTCCTCCCACAGTAGCCATGGTCTGTACCTTCTGAACTGAGCCCAGGGCACTTATCTCTGCCCACTTCGTACTGTTGCCCTCTCCTCCTGGGCATCTGCGGACAATACTCCTCAAGGTACAGGCCAGGCAACACACCCAGGAAGGGACTCCAAACATCCAGAGCTTAAAAAGGAGGCTTTTCAGGCAAAGCTGATTTCTCCTTGAGATGAGGCCACAGCCAGACACCTGCCCTCCACCGGCTGTGATGTGCCCCTGTGCTGGAGATGACTAAGAGCTCACAACCTTAGAGCTGCACTACTCAGGGTGCTGACACCCTGACACTTTCACCTTTGCAAGTCCTGCCCAGCTGGCAAGGCTCGCCCCACCCTTGACCTCTCTGTTCCCTCTGCCTGGCGAGGTGCCAGCCAGGACCCCATTTTCTCTGAAAGGCTAAGTGACTTGCCCAAGGTCACACAGCACAAAAGTAGGACTGGGGGGAAAGTGAGGCTTTCACACTCAGACTCTGCAGCCAGCTCTCCTTCTCGCTGCCACACTGTCCACCACTGACCCACCGTCTCAAGAACCCAGGGTGGTTTTCCTACCCTCTAAGTCAGGGCCTTCCATTTTCAAATCCAACAAACCTTTGGGCTCCTTGGGGAGTTTTTCCTATTCACATTTTAGCTGCTATATACCAAAACCAGATTTCCTGTTTCTTTCTTGTGTTTATTATGCTCAGGATATTTTTCCTAGTGTCCTGAGAATTACTCCCACAGGAAACATTCAGCTCCTCTGGAACTGTTTTGACACTAAAACCCCTTTCCCTGAGAACCTTCCTTCCGGGGCATAACCAGGCTGGCAGCCGCTGAGAAGCCGCCGTGTGGAGCAGGGGAGCACCGACTGAGGCAGAGGGTCAACCATCCTGGCTCCACCACCAAACTGTGTGACCCACCAGTCAGCTTCACCTTCTTGAGCCTCAGTTTCCCCATCCGGAAAATACAGATAATAAAGCCTAACTGGGGCTTCCCTGGTGGCGCAGTGGTTGAGAGTCCGCCTGCCAGTGCAGGGGACACGGGTTCGAGCCCTGGTCTGGGAGGATCCCACATGCCGCGGAGCAACTGGGCCTGTGAGCCACAACTACTGAGCCTGTGCGTCTGGAGCCTGTGCTCCGCAGCAGGAGAGGCCGTGACAGTGAGAGGCCCACGCACCGCAATGAAGAGTGGCCCCCGCTCGCCGCAACTGGAGAAAGCCCTCGCGCAGAAACGGGGGCCCAACACAGCCATAATTAATTAATTAATTAATTAGTTAATTAATTAATTAATTAATTATTTAAAAATAAATAAAAAATAAAGCCTAACTGAAGAGGTTGTTGCCAAGATTCAAGATCATGTAGCTACTACACCTAGCACAGGGGCTGACAGGGGTAGCCCCCCAAAACTGGAGCTAACTATTTTTTCAACTGCTTTTGGGCACACGGACATGGGGGAAGCACAATATACAGTTTTTTTTGTGCCCAGAGAATTCTTCCCATAGGCCTCCAGCCGTGAATAATTGCAGTCGGAGGAGAAATCAGAAATGAAGGAGGCTGCTTTGACACCTCAGGAAAGCAAAAAAGGATGATTACTGCTCTCCTAGGGCTAAAAAGGCCTCTCAAACACCCCAGTTCCCTTCTGGCGACGTGTTATCTCCAAGTCACTGGAGCTCGGTGAGTCTCATTTCCTCATCTGCAGGACGGAGAGAACCTTACCAACAGCCCCAGCCCTTCAGGATGACGTCAGGCAACGTTTCTCAGCCTGTGGTCTGCAAACCACCTGTGCGCTGGGCCCTGGTGGTTTCCTCCCCAGCCCCTAGTCCCTGGTCCTTCTTCCTTCCTAACAGACCCTCCACTTTGTCCAGGTACCCAGCCCCGCTCCAGATGGCTCCAGAAGTGCGGCTGCCTCCTGGTGAACAGTGATTGGCCTGGGGTGGTCATGGGACCCAGCTCCAGCCAAGGAGGCATCGTGGAAGGTGCTGGAGGTGCCTCAGATGCCTGAGAGAGAGCCAGGAATTGATCTATGTCCTTCTTCCTCTGGATGTGGTTACGTCTGACTAAAATGTTTGGAAATGCTGCAGCCGTCTTATTCCCAGCTTGCAGATGAAGCCAGCACCCAAGATGGCAGAGATGGGAAGAACTTGGGGCCCTGTTGACATCACGGAGCCACTGAATTAACATCACGGGCCACTGAATTAACCCCAAAGCCCACCCAACCTCTGGATTCAGGATCGCCCCCACTGCACAGCTCTGGGGGGAGGGGGGCATAATTCACAGTGCAGGCCACATGAATGGCAGGTCGTGGAGTTGAGTAGGGCACCACTCCTGTTTGAGAGACGATGAGTTTCCCTACTGCTGGCCAATCTCGGTTGTAGTTTGTTACAAGCAGCTGAAGATATTCAGACAACCTGTACAAACCTAGGGGACAGTGTTGAAAATACAGATTCTTGGGTCCCACCAGGGAGGAATATGCATTTTTAACAAGTACCCCAAGTGATTCTGATGCTCCCCAAAGCAGAAGAACCACTGCTTTAATGGAATGTAAGAGACGCAGTGCAGGGCCAGGCACACAGGCAAACTCTAATTGTCAGTCCAAAATGGACTAACCAGAGAAACACTGGCCTGCTTTCCTATTTCCTGTGCAAAGCTACTGCAGAAAGAACAAAGGAGGGCAAGAGAGGGGAGGATGAGTTGTCAAACAAACCTTACCTCTTCCCACGAAAGGCTGCTCGGCACAGTTTCAGGGAAACGTCTGCTACCATTCGGCCAGAACCCTCTCCTGTGACAATCCGCCTCTCTTGGTTTCCTCTGCAGCAGCAGCTGCAGCCATTACCTGGATCTTCTTTCAGTGCCAAGCACAGCACACAGCATAGCGGCTCACGGCCACACGGCCCGTCATCCCCGCTCTCCCGGTGGCCCTTTCAACTTTATTAAAAGGTCATCTTCCTGGCCTGGCCATCTCTTATCATGCACGGACCACCCCCTGTGGCACCAGGAAACTTCAAGGGAAGCTGGATTTATTAGAAGATAAAAGAAGGAGCTGGCTGAGGCACCAGGCTGATTCCTGAAAGTATTGTTTCCTAAATGTCAGAGGTGCAGTGTCCTTAGGGGTTGGACCCTAACCCCCCTCCTTCCAAGGGGGAAACCAAGACCAAAGAAGGGGTGGGACTTGGGGCTCCATTCACGCAGCTCTTCCTCTTCAGTCATGGCAATGGTAATGGATAGAGTGGGGACAGAGACCGCTTAGTGTGGAAAAAAAAAAAGAAGACAGACGGGAGGGGCAGGCCCTAATTTAGAGAGACCTTTGAGGATACCAGTTGCCTAGATAAACCACGAAGGCCAAGGGCAGCGAAGAACATCTCACCTACCCTTTTTCATGTTAGGATCCTTGAGGCTAATTAATCTGGGCTTCTTTTTTCACTTAGTAAATGCCTGAGTGGCTGTTAAATGCAGGGCACTACACCAGGGGTCGAAGTGACAGGAGAAGGGTCCAGAGCTGAGGAGAACAGGAAGGACCTCAGTGTACCAGTGAAGATAAGGCAAATACTTACAGTAGAAAGTAAAAAGCAAGTCCCATTAGGGGAAGTGTCTTCGGAAAGCCTCCCCAACTCCCCCACGCTCAACAGTAAACAGGCATCCGTCTCTCTGTGCTTCCCCACAAGCTGAGCAATGATGCTGCTGTGATCTGCAGCTACGACACTGCACTGTAATCGCCTGTTCACTCACCTGTCTCTCTCTGTCTCCGACAGCAAGGGACTCATCATCTGGTTCATCTCTAGCACAGGTCCTGGCACAAGGAAGCACTCGGTAGAGGCTGCTTCATGAAATGGGTAAATGGATGGATGGGTGGATGGATGGATGGATGGATGGATGGATGGATGGGTGGGTGGACGGACAATGGATGGGTAAGCAGAGGCACAGGGATGACAAAGAGTTCTGGCTAGGGAATCAGGGAAGGATTCATGAGGGGATGAGGTATGTGAGCTGGATCTTGAAGCATTTAGGCAACTGGAGATGAAGGATGGACCCATTTCATCCAAAGTGCCTAACACCATCTTAGGCATAAAGCTGGTGCTTAATAAATGCTTCCTGGATGAATTTACTACGGAACTGGCTTTCCTAGTGAAGGAAGCTGGCTTCATTTCCCACAGCCTTTTGTTTCTCCCTAGGTAAACAGAAGCAACTCTTAAACAGCAGTTAAATTGATAAACCAAGGGAAAGGTCACTGCCTACCAGTCTCTACAAACACTCCTATCCAAAGACAGTTTAACAGAATGAGGAAACTCCATTTCTACTGATAAGGAGTTTTCCAGGACATACCGTTAAGTGACAAAGGCAATGTATATCACCTCCCTTATGTATCTATCTGCATATAGAAATATTGGAAGGACTACATAAGAGACTAAAAAGAAATAATAATCTTTAGGGGAATCTAATCTTTAGGGGAGTATATCATTTATCACCTAAACTGGGATACTTTTGAGCATGAAAGAAGGTGTTACTGATAATTCACTGGGACAAAGAACATAAACTAGGACTGTCGTGGGCAACTGGAATGTATATTCAGCCCACCTAATGGGAACCAGGTTGGGGGAGGAAGGGAAGTGGACACGGCAGGGGTGAGAATGAAAATTCTCAATGCACACATTTTCACAGTGTTTTGATTTCTGAACCATGTGTATGTAGCAACCATTTAAAAATGTAATCACCTTTTTAATGGGGGGAAAAAAGCTAAAGAATTTAGCCTTCCAACTCTCTTGGACAAAGGAAGCTCATGAGGGGGCACCATCGAACAGCCACCCTGAAAAGCACCCCTAGAGATTAAATGAAATCATTACTCACAGCATAACCCTCTTGCAGCAGACAAGAAAACAACCCTGAGAGAAGAGAGCCATGCATGGCCTAAAAAGGCTTTGACTCCTTGTGAGGCCAGCTGAGATAGGGAACACTGGGGGAATATAAACAGTGTGACAGACATAAAGCAGTTCAGGTTTTACACAATCATGGCAACAAAGTGAGATTGATTCGGGACTGAATTAAGCTCTTTATATTGTTTCTACTTAAAAAGGAAATGTATTGACTACAGTCCTCCTCACAGATTTATCTTCCCTGACATCAGGCACATTCATAACCTATTTTAAATTCCAAGGAACAATGTTGGGGTTTAGGAAAGTGAATACCAGTGTGTTGCACCAGAATGTTTTGGAGGCTGGGAAGAAGCTTTTCTGACTTTTAATTGCTCAGGAAACGGGCGCAACGTAGATTTTCTTATCAGTCCTAACTTCCGGTTAGAAAACCGCTTATCCAGGATGCAGGTCTATCTTTGGAAGAGCCGCTTTGGAGTAATCTTAGGGACCATGTGTGGTGTCACTTCGGCTTTTCGTCTCTTTTGTCACCATCTCCTCCTTTCAGGTGTCACCACAACTCCTCAGGCTCAGGCCTGAATTACCTGGACTCGAGGTGTCTCGTCCCCAGCCTCCAGGCTCCACCAAGTACCATGGGCATTGACCTCCCCAAGGCCAGCCTGAACGCGTCCCACCCAGGGCTCCCCACAGCCTTTAGGATACCAGGACCGTATGACTATCATCCAGATAGGGACACTTGAGAGTGAAAGGGGGCTCTATTAATAATCACGCTGGGGCAACAGGCAAAGCCACCCTGGGAAACTGGAAGGTGAGGTCATCAACTGTAGGATAAATAAGCTTGAATTCAAGACTCCCCACCCTCTGGCCTCAACTCACCTTTCCAGTCTTTCTGCATCCTGCATGGTCCCATCCCAAAGGACCTGCAGTTACCCGGCATGCCCTGGGCTTTGCTATCCCTGTGCATTTGCTCACACCATTTCTTCCTCCTGCTCCACCCCACCCCTGGCCAGAGCCCCATCTACGTAGGTCTAACTCCTACACTTCCTCCAAAATCCAAGTCAAATGGTGCCATTCTTTACTGCATTCATTCAACAAATATTTACTGACTGCTCATTATGTGTTAGGCACATAGTGAAGAAGACTGAAAAAATTCCACCTCTTATGGAAATTTGGTGTGTGTGTGTGTGTGTGTGTGTACACAATTGTGATAGCAGGTACTAAGGATGGACACCGGGCAATATGCTGGAGGCCACCCTGTTAAGGTTTTGTATAGACACACCTACAGCCCCACAAGGCTGTGGGCTCCTTGAAGGTTATGCCCCAGAGACCCATCTTACAGCCCTGCTGGACCCATCTCACACCCCCTAGATACAGCAGGCACTCAACAAACATTTGCTGAGTAAAGAATTAATATTAAAGAAGTTTACTTATTTAGTCTGGAGCCAGTTTCCTAACAAGGAGTTCCAAGTTCTCCACGAATCTGTATGGGATCAAAGGGGAAGCTGAATTTCCACCAACCTTAGAGAAACACCCCACATCCGACAGCTGTGCCTCTCATTCCACACTGATACTGCAAGGGAGCTAAGGTCACCCTGGTTCAATACTACACTGTTTCTCCGGAGGTTAACTGACTCACCCAAGGCCACACAGCTAGTTAGTGAACCACTGGAGAGGTCAGAAGATGACACAGGAGGAGTAGAATTTAATGACTGGATAAACGACCAAAGGAGTCACTGAGCGGAGGGCGTCTGGAGGAGGGAGGTGACCCGGCAGCTGGAGTGGCCAAAGAGCTTCAGGAAGGAGGTCTTGGGGTGGGGCCCGGGTGATGGAAGGGAAGGGGGCGGGCAGGGGAAAGGCGCTGCAGTGGGAAGATTGGCGAGGGAGGGCAAGCTTGACACCAGGGTCACAAGGGGAGGCCTTCTGCTGAGGCAAAAGTCTTACCTGGTGACGTATTCCACTGGAGACAAGGACACACACACACACACACACACACACACACACACACACACACACACACACACACACACACACACACACACACACACACACACACACACACACACACACACACACACACACACACACACACACACACACACACACACACACACACCCCATTCCTGTGTCTGACCGGGAAGGGGGGTGCTCCGCCACCGGCGATGTGTAGATAAAACTGCTCAGAGAAGCTTAAGTAAAGGCCATGGGTCCCTGGTCTTTCCCAGGTGTGTTTGCAGTTCTGCCCTAAGTGGCCCTGGGCAGACGAGAGTTAGATTAAACAGTAACTAGTAACAAAGGAGTCTGGCAAGCGGCACGGTCACATCCAAGTGCATCTGCAACATGTGTACCCCTTTCTCAGACATATCGATGGTGAGTAGTCGTAGCAATAATTTAATAAAAGCATTTATGAAGGAAAAAAATAGACAATTAGCTGGATCTGAGTTCTTATTTCAATTACACCCAGAGAAACAGCTGAATGGGTTCTCAGCGGCCCGGACTGGACCCCACCCACCTCTCACCGGCTGTGGCTCATCCGCAGCCCTGGGCCACCCTGTCCTGTCAGCCTTGCTGGAATTTTTCCTCACGGCCTGCACCCACCACGCTGGCCCCTCGGGGCTCAGTCAGTGAGGAATCCAAACTGCAAACATCCATTAAGGTACAGCACAAGTCCCTGGAGGTAAGGGAACAACTCAAGTTCTTCAGGTGGGCTTTCCAGATGGCTTTCCACTAGCCCTGTGCCTGAGGTAAAGGTACAAGGTCAGGGGTCCTCAACCTCAGCCCACTGACATCTGGCGTGGGATAACGCTTGGCTGTGGGGTTGTCCTGCATTGTCAGATGTGCAGGAGCAGGCTGGCCTCCACCCACCAGATGCCAGTGGCACCCCTTACACTGTGACAAGCAAAATAACTCCAGACATTGCCAAATGTTCCGTAGGGGTAAAACTGCCTTGGCTGAGAACCATGGCTAAAGGGATCCCCCCCCTAAAATGTGCTATTCTATACATCCCCAAATGCTCAAGGCATCTGGAGCTCCCAGTCCTATAAAACACCTTAGGGGTTAAAGGCAGAGCTTTTGATCAGATGGATCATGGTTGGAGTCCTGGCTCTACCTCTTACTAACTCTGCAACGTGAGGTAGGTCACTTAGCCTCTTTAAGCCTCAGTTCCTTCATCTATAAAATGGGAACAATAAAACAGCACCCATCTCATGGGGAGGCCATGGCAGTTACATAAGATGACACGTAAAGATTGCCTGACACAGTGAGGATTCAATAAATGTTAGTGATTATTTACAGGCCTGGAAAATCCCTTTTAGCCAAGCCTAGACTTTAGTCTTCTATTTCTGTGGCTTCTGATCTTCCCCCTCCTTCCTATGCCCTTTCCACCTGTTAAATGCCTTTGGTCTTAACCTTTGGTCTTAAGGAATCTTTCCTGCTGGTTCAAAGGCATCTGAGGTTAAAGTGAAGGAAAGAAAACACATACATGCACACACACACACACACACACACACACACACACACACACACAGAGAACCTTTCAGCTCCAACCCTACCCAGACCAACTCTCCAGACAAAGGCTTCCATTGTTGTCTAAAAACAAACTTTTCCACAGGGAGGCTTTAAAAGAGCCATAAAAATCTCAAAGTCTCCAGATTCTAGTTCTCATCAACATTCTGCCCCTGACCTTGGCATATCCCTTCACTTTCGGGGCCTCAGTTTCCTAACCTGTAAAATGAGGGATTGAGACCCTGATGAGGTCCAAGACACGGCGCTGTACTGGAATGCTGCAGCACGGAGGGCAGCTGGACCACACTTTAAGTAGTGCTTAACTATAAGGGTCATAAGGACAAATCATTCCCCTTTTTCCCTACATTGCCCTGAGAGCCAGTAGAACATAGTA
This sequence comes from Balaenoptera borealis, assembly GCF_965194805.1. Taxonomy (NCBI): domain Eukaryota; kingdom Metazoa; phylum Chordata; class Mammalia; order Artiodactyla; family Balaenopteridae; genus Balaenoptera; species Balaenoptera borealis. Next base: position 86,465,573 of record NC_138874.1, read on the forward strand.
TCTGCAGAATATAGAAATGGGTCTCTGTTGCCATTGGAGTCAGAGGCCTGAGTAAAGTGAAACCCTGCCCTGCTGAGACCTTAGGCAAATTAGTTCATCTCTCTAATCCTGTTGCCTTACCTAAAATGGGATAATAAAGGCAGAAATGATGTAAAGATTATGAGACCAAGATCATGACACCAGCCAGCACAGAGCTGGTGTACACACTAGGTATTCAAAAAACATGTGCCTGGGGCTTCCCTGGTGGCGCAGTGGTTAAGAATCCTTCTGCCGATGCAGGGGACACGGGTTCAAGCCCTGGTCTGGGAAGATCCCATATGCCGTGGAGCAACTAAGCCCGTGAGCCACAACTACTGAGCCTGCGCTCTAGAGCCCGTGAGCCACAACTATTGAGCCCGTGTGCCACAACTACTGAAGCCCATGCACCTACAGCCCGTGCTCCGCAACAAGAGAAGCCACTGCAATGAGAAGCCCACGCACCGCAACAAAGAGTAGCCCCTGCTCGCTGCAACTAGAGAAAGCCCGCGCACGGCAATGAAGACCCAACGCAGCCAAACATAAATAAATGAATAAATTTATTAAAAAAACAACAACAACATGTGCCTTCCTTTCTGGACTCTCCATCTGAAATCTTATACTGTAACTCCATGTCATTCTCCTCTTCTGGAAAGTCCTTCCTTCTCTCCTTTCCCAAGGCTCTGTCCAAGCCCTCCTCTGTCAGGAAGGCTTCTCTGCACAGACTCTGTTCCTAAAGGTCCAAGGCCAGAGTTTCCCAAAGGCTGGCTTGGGGAGTGGGGTGGGAGGGGCAGGTGGAGAGGAGGAGGGGCAGGAGTTCACTAACAACCAGTTCCCTGCCCAGAGAATTTCCTTTTTGTGAATCCAGGACGATTAACCCCTCCCCTGCTCCACCCCAGAATGGAGTAGTGACCTCAACACTGTCCAGGCTTGGCCATTATACACTCCTTATGTCAGAGTCTCATAAGCACCCTGAGAGGGCAGGATGAGTCTGGATGGTCCTCTCCCCACAACTTCTCATCCAACCTGGTCACCCAGAGCCCCTCCCCCACCCCCGCTGCCCACTCCAGGAAGACAAAAACCTGCGGCTTCTTCTCTCTTCTCTGTGGGGCGGCCTCACAAATTCACAGATCTCCAGACCAGACCCTTCTCCTTGTCCAAACCCTAGGACTGAAATGACTCTGCTGTCTGAGATGAGCTGGAACCACAGGGTAGAGGTGCCTACTGACCAAAAAAAAAGGAGCTCAGGAGATCAGGGGATTGGCCCAAGATGTCTCAGCTAGTTCAGAGTCAGGGCCGGGTTAGAACAGGGGTCTCTGGGCTCTCTAGACACACGAAGCCTCTGCCCACACCCTCCTTCTCACCAGCCAGGTGCCCTGCTGTCCCAAGCATCACCATCCTCCCAGGCTGGGAAGCTCACAGTCACCTCCACCTCTCCCCTTGCCTCGTGTCTCCTCCTTCGTATCACCAAGACCAGTAACTCTTCAGTGATAAGGGGCCACTGTCTGGTCCCTATCACCTTGGGACAAGGACAGCATGCCTTTTTCATGCCACTCTCCCATTCAACAACCTGCCACGGCTCCTCTGTCCCTCTGGATCAAACCTCTCCTGCCCTACACGCCCAACGCCCAGGCAACAGCTTCACCAGCTCCGGCCCACCTGGCCTTACCCTGCTCCCCTACACGCCACTACCCCTCTCTCCTGGATGTTCTCCTCCCGGCTCTCTCCCCAGACTCTGGCCCATATCACTTCCCTCCTTGGCAAGTCTTCCCTCCCCGGCTTTCTCCCTATCCTGTTGCCCTTCAAGCCTCCCTCTCCAGACTTGAGGGCCTCAGGCTGGCATCCTCCTGGCCCCTGTTGTCACCATGCTTCTGAGCTGTCTGAGCTTTACCTCCTCACCAAACCACAAACAGCCACCCAACAACCTGGTCACGTTCCTTCCAGCTCCAGCCTCAGCCTGGCATTCACTCCACAAACATTATCCGAGTGCCTCTAAGGTGCCAGAAAGTTCCTGTCCTCGCTCTCGAAACCCTCCTTACCCTTCAAGGCACAACTGAGACACCACCTGCTCTGTGACTCCCTCCCCTACCCACCTTCCCCCTCCACCCCCAGGAGTCTTCCTATCTTCACCTTAGGATCTCCTAGTTGTCCTCGAGCCCATGTCCCACTCCCCCCACCCCGTGTCCTCCCTAAGATCCAGACCTTCTCTTCCTTACTCCTGGCTGGGCCCCCTACGATACCCATACCAAGAAGACGCTCAGTGAACAGCTTTCACAGGGAACTGAAGCATAATCTGTCCAGCAGGCCAGTCTGGGCTCCTGGGTGGCCTCAAGCTCCATTCATCCAAGTGACCTCTTACTGTTCTCCCAAGATTGGATTTGGGCCCAGAATGAGTCAAATGACCTCTTATCATTCTTCCAAAATTAGGCTTTCCTCTTTAATTACACCTTATCTAGCCACACTATGTAGATTCCAATTACATAATTACTTCAAGCCCTGGGACTTAAAAAGAAAGGCGTGTGTAGCATTACACAGGTAAGTGAACACATCAAATATGCATACTCACATATACCATGAGCCATTTTCTTGTTCATATACAACTTTTTAACCCAGAAAATATAGCCCACAGGGGGTGGGGGTGGGGTGTCTAAATCACATTAAGGTAAAAATCTCCCCGGGTAGATGAAGGAGAATGTCATGGAGAAGCCAAACCCTGACAGGGGTTCTGAAAGAGGCTGGAAATCAGTCCCCAGCTCTCTCCCCTTCCCCTCCTGCAATGAAGAGAAGGGGGCTGTGTGACCTACGGCATGGGAGATTTTTGGAAGCATAACTAGGCCTGAGCCCTCCTAAGCAAAATACCCGCCCTCTTCTGAATTCCAGGTACTCTCTCTCTCCTAAGGCACATTTGCACAATTCTAGGAGGAGACCCCACAAGACTGTGTCCACCCCGCAGACAGGGGCCCCGTCTCATCCACTTTGGTATTCCCAATTCTCAATCCCTCCCGACACCAGGAGGGGCATACAGCAGGCCCTCCTCCTGTCTTATACTCCAGCCTTATCAAAGTCTCTGCCCTTCTCACGCCACCCTGCCTTCAGCAGGAATGCCCTCCTCCGGGCTGGGTCCAGCTCCCCTCCTGTGTGGCCCCCACTGCCCCCTGTACTTGCCCTAAGTTACTGCTCATCACGCTTTGGCATAAAAACTCTTCCACGTGCCTATCTCTCCCTTCAGACCAGCGGTCACCTAACTTTTTGATCATACCTTCCTATTAGTAAACTCGCTTTGAGCATATTTACTCAAAAGTTAATGATAAAATCTGGACTACTATCAATATAAATAGGAAAGCTACATCTTTCTTCTATTTGAGTTAAAGAATAAATACAACTTTAACTGATAATGTTTTCCCTCGGCCTCTCAATAGCGATCTTGAGAGCTCACCCACCGCTCTAGGGCAGGAGTTCTGTGAGGACAGGAGGGGTGTTTGATTCCCTCTGTATTCCCAGAATCTGGGACAGACCTGAAAACTTAGTAAATGAATTCATTTGCTCCACACACAGGGAGCACCTCCTGTGGGCCAGGCACATGCTAGGTAGGCACTGGGCACAGAGTGCCTGGCTGCTTGCCTCACGGATCCTACAGACCCGCTGGGGAGGCAGACAAACAGGACTGGCCAAACAAGTGTAACAAAGCGGCTGACACAAACGCTGTGCAGAATGTTCTGTCCAAAACCACTGAATCAGGACAGCCTCAAACAGGGGGATTTAATCTGCTCTGGGGGGTCCGAGAAGGCTTCCCCAGGAATACGCTGCTTCAGCTGAGACCTGAAGGATGAGCAGAGCTAACTAGGTGAGGGAGGAAAGAGCACTCCAGGCTAAGGAAACTGCACGGACAGAAGTCCTGAGGCTGGACAGAGAAGCCTAAGTGCCGGGGACTAACAGAGGCCAACAAAACAAAATGAATGAACAAGCTCCAAGTTCCTCTCCTCTCCTTTACTCCTCTCTACTTATCAAAACAGACTGCCCCCCAGCTTCGTGCCTCTGAAGGGGTCACTCAGCCCTGCTACGTGCCCAGCCACTGAGCCAAGCAAAGCAGGTGGGCTCTCTTGCCTCCCAGCCAGTCCTGCCAGTGGCAGACTCCCCCCGGCCTCCCCCCAACTCCCCCACCCCTCCTCTGCTTCTGAGGAGCCCAAAAGCCACAGGAAGACACTCCTGAAAACCATGCATGTTGCCATGGGCACCACCAATCAAAGGCTCCTGGGCAGTTTAATTTTTTAAAGAGAGTGTTAAATATTTTACATCTTCTAACAGCGTGGCTTCTTCCTTGCCTACAATAGAAGGAAAACCCTATACTCCTTGAACTAAGGGTTTATGCAAAATAAATGCCAATCTGCAAGACAGTCCAAGGAGGTGCGTACCCACGGTCAAGGGCATCCTCTGGGTGCTCTGGTTGCCCAGGTGTATGTTCCTTGCGAGAGCAACCTGGACAATCCAGAAGCACAGCCACAAAACCTCTTCCCTACTGGAGCTCTTTTGACCCCAAGAAGGGAAAATTATTTACAATGATGCTTCAGGTGAGTGTTTAAATAGCCCATGACTTTAATAATTAAAGATAAAACCAAGACTGTGGGTTGTAATGCAGGCTGGCGGGCTGTGGAGCCTCCTGCTGCAGCAGCTGTCTCGAAGAGGAGCCGTATCTTCTATCAGTGCTCAGGCATGACTAACATTTCCCAGTTCCTAGGGGTCCTCGCCCCCTCACACCTGCCGGTGCTGGCTCACTACTGCACCACGTCCAACTAAAGGCCCCACAAAGCAAAAGCGAAATAGTCCTAAAAGGCCCGAGACCGTCTTGGCCCAGGCTCATGGGCCTGGCAGCCTAATCTTCAGCAACCACCACAAAACCCTGTGGAGGCCCTGGGCTCCCTCAAGTCCAAGCTCTCTCCAGCTACTCTATTTTCTGTCTCTGTTGGGACTTTGCTTTCTCTGGAGCCTGATTCATTCTGTCCTGCTTAAAGCAGCCCAGTTCCTACTTTTGCCTTGACTTCTCCCTCGAGATCCCTGGCCCGCTCTCAAGCCCACTGCCCGGGCCACTGGGGCGGCAACTCATATCTCCCAGAGCCAATTCCAGCCTTTCTTACCTCATCCCTGGCTTCCAGATCCTGCCTGCTGTGCACACTGTCTATAAAGAGAGGCCCAAGCACAGACAGGTCAGCAGTATGTATGCTAGAGCAGTCTTGCAAAGACCCCCTAATAGCGACGTACCATGAAAATGTTCCCGTTTTCTCTCCTGTTAATTTGTTATCAGCAGCTACAACCCCTGATCATTCTGTGTTTGTGGGAAACAGTCACCCAACACTGGATCTGCACTGACTAAAGACCAACTCTGAGCGGAGAACAACCTGCAAATGAACTGTCTATTCATTTACACATCAGACAAGGGAACTGCTCACATGCACAGCCTCCAGGTTTGGCGGTAACTGTTAGGATTGCACATGGTATGTCCTAGTGACCCTTCATACTGGGAGACCAAGCTCAAAGGTGGGCCCGCAGGCAGATGTTAATAATCGATGTACAAGGCATGATATAAATGAGTAATGAGTTTCCGCGTCCCCACCCATTTCTGTTACAACTGCCATGAGCTAGAACATCCCCACGATGATGAAAAGTCAAGGCCCAAATGGGAGTGAGATCGGCAGAGCAAAGTATAGGTTAAGGTACGGTAGTCAGTACTCCTGTTTGTTGGTATTGGAACTCAGGCAGTACTTTTATGGCACGTTGAGAATCCAGGTTGCCAGGAACAGACTGCTCACAGGTCATTCCTGGGTCGATCTGACTTCTCAGGTCCTGGGTCGATCTGACTTCTACACGCCTGACTTCTCAGATCCACCGCTGGCCTCTCTCTACTACCTGCCACACGGGTCATGCATGTCTAGAGTGTCCTCACTACCCCCATGCCCCACATACTTTGTCCCACTGTAACCTTCCTACTCAAAACCCAAAACAAACTTGAATGCCTGCCAGGGAAGAGCCCAGCCCTCTGGGTGTTAATGAGGAAATAAACTCCAGGAGGGCGGGGCCTATGTCTACATTGTTCACCAGCATTTGTTTAACAAGTGAAATGAGACTGTGGCTATTGAAGCACTTCTTAAACAAAAGATCCACGTGCAAGCAGGGATTCACCTCTCAAACGGGGCACCATCCCGTCCCTGGGGCTAACAGCAGAGCTCTCTTTCTCCTCATCCAGCAAAATGGGCACCTCTGGAACACAAAGCTACGTTACATGGACCTGCTTGCAGGACTGAGCAATGGTGGGAATGCAAATCACCAAGGGATAGAAACCGCCAAGAAAAGACCAGGATCCAACCGCGAAATGGCCTGGGCTCTGTCCCTTCTCCCTTCTGCACTTCTCTGGCACTTCCCTCTGCTCCACAGGGGTAATGGCAAACATCTCTGACCTTATCCTTCCAAGGTGGAGATGTCAGCAGTGGGCGGAGAGGGGAGGAATGTTTGGGGACCGGAGAAACGGCTGTGGGTAGAGGCAGACCAGGAGGAAGGAGACATCAAAAGGATTCTTGTTCCCAGTACCAGTGACCAGTACTGGAGCTGGGAGGGCTTCGCGAACACACTGGCATTTTCACATCAGCTCACGTGACCGAAGCAGCCCCTGGCTTAGACATACTCAGTTATGTGTCCCTCTCCAGGTGGTCAGTCAGCTCTACAAACACAGCTTTGCCTGCCAATGTTCTTTTTCCACTCCATGGTCTCCTGTTTGAAAATGCCCCCTTGACTCTGCCAGTAACTTTTGTCCCCTTTTCATTCTCAATACAGCAACCAGCATTACTGAGTGATTACTATGTGTCAGGCACAGCTCTAAAGACTTACACAGTCCTGTGATGTAGGCACTACTGTTTTCTCCATTTTATAGGTGAGGCAACTGAGGTACAGACTAGAAACCTGCCTGAGGGAGCAGCAGACCCAGGACGGGGGCCCAAGCAGCCTGAGCGCAGAGGTCACATCCCCCGTCACTCTGCTCCCCGACCTCACTTCCGAGAGAGAAAAGCCCAGCTCCAAGGTAAGAGGTCTGCTCCCAGCTCAGGCCCATCCAGCCACATGACCTTAAACAAATGGCTTTTCTGTGCCTCAGCTGCCTCGACTGTGAAACAAGGCTGATCACGGACGCCTGGTCTAGAAACAGAGACTCTTAGCTCTGCAGTCCAGCGTCGCCTAAGAGAACATCCTGAGATGATGGAAAGGTTCTCTCTCTGTGCTGTCCATGGGGCAGCTGCTAGTGTCATGTAGCTATGGAGCACTTGAAATGTGGCTAGTGTGACCGAGAAACTGAATTTTAAACTGTATTTCATTTTAATTAATTTAAACTTACATAGTCACATGTGGCTAGTGGCTACCATACTGGAAAGTTCAACTCTAGCCTATAAATTCCAGGATAAAATCCAGGATGGCAGGTGCCACTTCTCTTTGGTCACTGCTGTATTCGCAGAGCCCAGCATAGACCCCAGCCTATGGTTGGAGCTCAGTTAACTATTTGTTGAACAAATCAAAAGCAAAGGACTTTTCAGGTGCTCTAATATGACTTCATTGCCACCCAAGCATTGATTCTTCAGGTTCCCTGCCCAGTGGACATCTAACCTCAGCTTGCCCAGGAGCTCAGACCTCCCAAAGCAGTACGAGAGGGAGCAGCTCTCAAGATGAAAAGCTACGGAGACAAATCTTCTAAAAGTTCTACAGAGCTAAACTAGCTCTCTGAAATTTCTACTTACTAGTCCTGGCACGCTAGCTCACAGGTCTGGGAAAACCAAAGTAAGTTATGAAACAGCCCTTAAACATTTTTTTAAGATTTTTTTTAATGTGGACCATTTTTTTAAAAAGTCTTTTATTGAATTTGTTACAATATTGCTTCTCTTTTATGTTTTGGTTTTTAGGCATAAGGGATCTTAGCTCCCCAACCAGGGATTGAACCCGCACCCCTGCATTGTAAGGCGAAGTCTTAACCACTGGACTGCCAGGGAAGTCCCAGCACTTAAATGTTTTTAAATACAGGATTATATCTGTAAGTCACTTTCTTAGTTAGTATGAGTCCAATCCTAGTTCACTGTAAGGCTGGTTAAACAACTACATGACTGAGATCTGCGTGTGGGGAACAATCCTCCAGTGTCAGGGCTGTGGCCCAGGACTGCTATCTCCGCTGACTTAATGCATTCAATCTCCCCCTCCCCCCCTCCATAAGTGAGCCGCGGCGTATACAGCCAGTCTCCCAAAGAGCGAGGCCCTATTCTCCAAGCAAGGTTTGGGGATCCTGGCAGAGCAACTCACGTTTTCATGTCTCCTTGATGTATTCTTTCTAAGTGCAAAAATCTAAGTTTCCATACATCTCCTATGAGCTGAGGACTGTGGCAGACCCAGGAGATACAAAGACAGCTACAATGTAAGCCCTCACCAGGGGCCCATATCTAGAAAGAGTAAGAGGTGAAATCTGCAGAGTATTACCCCGTGCAAGTTACTGAAGTACAATCAGGAGAAAGACATATAAACCAAACACCATCAACTCAGTGTGACACATGCCATAACAGACACATGTACAAAATACTGAACTAAAGAGATACCCGGAGGGACCCTGCGCTGTGCCTTGCACACAGCAGGCGCTCAGGGCAGTGAAATGAATCAAATCTTGACGAACAGCCCCTTTAAAGGCTGAGGAAACCACAACTCAGATGGGTTAAGTGACTTCTCAAGGTGACCCAAGTTGTTAGTGATGGGGCTGGAGATGGCACCTGGGCCTCATCACTTACCAGCCCAACAGTCTATAATCCGTCTCACGGCACTTCTTATCCGACGCTGCAGGGGGAGAGTGGCAGGGTCTGCCCGCTGCTTGTTATTACATCCATCTCAGAATAAACAATGGATTTATTTTTGTACAACTGTATGCTGGGGATTCTTGAAATCTGAGGACCTGCTGTATGTATACCATCTTAGAAACATGCATCCAATCATTTAGCAAACATTTCTTGGGAATATACTATATATCAGGCACCTGTTTAAAGGCTTGGATAAAGAGATGAAACGAACTTCCGGTCAGATCAGAACACCCACATTTATCTCTGCTCTCTCCCAGAACCCCACGAAAAGGCAGCAGAGGAATCTGTTTTTTAATGGAAAGGAGACGATGGCTGATGAGATATGTTAACAGAATTCTGGAAGAGACAGAGCCGATTGCCATGCGGTCGCTGGTTCAGGTTTCTGCTTCATCTGTTCTGCTGAGTGTAAGTAGGGGAGAAAACCACTGAACAAATGGTGACTTATGCCACAGGAACAGGAGAAGGCTCAGGAATGGGAGGCACCAAGGACTGTGAGGGGAGAAGCAGGAGGGGACTAGAAAGAGGGGAGCCTGCAGAAAGTTGGCCAAAGGAGCAAAAAGATGCCAGGGTCCCTCCTGCAATCTGCTCAGTCTGGTGACCTCCCTCCCTCGGCCAGCAAGAGGTGGAGGTTCACTGTTTAGGCAATTACACCAGAGACTCTCTGGATTCAGACACAGTTGAGGGAGAGACGCAGCTGAGGGAGGTAGGGAGAAAGGGGGCAACTTTCCGAAAACAGATGGACTGAGTGAAGGTCTGCATACCAGACAGGGTACCCAGCCTCCTTCCCCATCAAGGCTCCCAGGAGGAGCAACAAACAGGCTATTACACCCCCAGGCACACTCCTCTCCAGGAAAACCCAACATTCCCAGAGAAAAGATCTATACGCACTGATATCTAGGTGTCCCCAGTGGAAGAAAGGGAGGCTCTCTACTGAATCACTGTACCACGAGGTTCACAAGCCCCTTTCTTGTCACACAGGTGCCCAATCAGCATTTTGGTCTCCACTCTTAAAATATAAACAGACAGCCAAGGATCAGCATACATGGAAGGATGGTTCCAATGGGAAATACAGTAACCAAAAGCAGCAGAGAAAAGGGACTTGGAGGAAACAAAGACAATGCAGGGGAAGCAGAAAAACACCAAAAACAAAACACAACACATATAAGTGAGTTTATTGCACCCATGAAGCAAGAACAAGATGCTATTCGAAAATAAAAAGAAAAATGAGTCTTCAGAGAACTAGCAAATTCTAGAAAGTAAAACATGCAAAAATGTTTCAAGCAAAACCATGAAAGCATAAATTAAAAATTCAAAAGGGTTATTAAGGATAAAGCTGAAGATGTCTCTCAAAAGTAAAACAAGGGCTTCCCTGGTGGTGCAGTGGTTGAGAATCCACCTGCCAATGTAGGGGACCAGGGCTCAAGCCCTGGTCTGGGAGGATCCCACATGCTGCGGAGCAACTAAGCCCGTGCGCCACAACTACTGAGCCTGTGCTCTAGAGCCCATGATCCACAGCTACTGAGCTCGCGTGCTGCAACTACTGAGGCCCGCGCGCCTGGAGCCCGTGCTTCACAGCAAAAGAAGCCACAGCAATGAGAAGCCTGCACACCGCAATGAGGAGTGGCCCTTGCTCTCCACAACTAGAGAAAGCCCGCGCACAGCAACGAAGACCCAACACAGCCAAAAATAAATAAATTTATAATAAAAAAAAAAGTAAAGTAAAATGGAAAACAGTAAAAGATTTTAAAATTACAAACTTGACCCAGGATGTCCAACATCCAAGTAATAGGAGTTCCAAAGACAAAACACAAGAAAAGGGGAGAAAAGGAAATTAACAGAGAAAAATATAAGAAAATGTCCCCAAACTGAAGAATTTGAGTCTTCAGATCAAAGGAGCACACCAAGGAGCCAGCATAATAATTTTTAAAGCAAGAACAATCCAAATACAGGGAAAGAAAGAGGATCCTAAAACTTTCTGCAAGAAAAATGCAGGTTACCCATAAATGATCAAGAATCAGAATAGCATCCAAATTCTGACATCAATATTGGGACCTAGAAGACAGTGGAACAATGCCTTCAAAACTAAGGGAAAACGGCTTTCAACCTAAAATTCTAGACAAATCAAACCACCAATCAAGTGTGAATGTATAATAGAGTAAGAACAGTTCAGACATGCAAATTTGAGGTGATCAAGTTGTACAGACCCTCTCTCAGAAACTCCTGAGGAATAAATCAAGAAATAGGAAACAGAGGATCCAACCCAGAGCAAGGTGAGGGAATCCCCATGATGAGTCATGCCCCAGGCCTAGAGGTCAATCAGCAGGGAATAAAGGTGAGGGATGGAGGCCTCTGGGAGGGAGGTCTCCAAGGACAAAAAGACTGTAGTGAAATAAAGAGGAACTTGTGTTATAAAACAGAGATATTTTAAAATGCCGTCAGAAACACTGGGAATTAGTAATAAGTACAAAGGAAACTAAATAGGAAAAAAAAAGCAATTATTAACTCAAAAAAATAAAAAAAGAGACGTACAAGAAAGGAAATTTCATTACAGTACAACTATAAGGCTCAGCCATGAACACTATTTACACAGTCAAAATAATATAAGCATTGACTATCGTTGTAACCAAAAACTGTGACATAACCACACTGGGAGGACATGAAGGAAGGGAAGTATGTGAGGAGGGGAGGAGTGAAGAGGGGAATAAGGGCTCCTCTAATCCATAGCAGGACAATAGCCGTATCAGGAGAAACAGCTAAAAGGGTTGGAAGTGACTATGGTAGACAGAATAATGGTCCCTCAAAGATGAAGATGCCCATATCCTAATCCCTGAACCCATAAGCACGGTACATGGCAAAGGGGAATTAAGGTTGCAAATGGAATTAAGGTTGCTAATCAAATGACCTTAAAACAGGGAGATTATCCTAGATTATCCAGGTGAGCCCAAAGTAATCACAAGGGTCCTTAAAAGTGGAAGAGGGACGGAGAAGGGAGTCAGGAAGATGTGACTATGGTAGAAGGTCAGTGATGCATGGGAGGGCTCAACCAGCCATTGCTGGCTTTGAAGATGTTGGAAGGGGGACATGAGCCAAGGAATGCAGGCGGCCTCCAGAAAGTGGAAGACGCAAGGAAGAGAATGCAGCCCTGCTACCATCTTGATTTTAGCCCAGTGAGACCCTTTTCAGACTTCTAACCCATAGAACTGTAATTTAAATTTGTGCTGCTTTAAGATACTACATTGGTGGTAATTTGTTCCTGCAGCAACAGAAAATCGTGTTCCATGACTAACCCTGGGGAGTGGATCACCAGGATGAGGAGGAGTGACCCAGCTTTCTTTATAAGGCCTGCAGTGTTATTTGCCTTTTAAAACTATATATATATAAATATATGACTTTGATACAAATTAAGTTTTAAGTCTGATACAAACTAAATTTAATGTTAAAAGAGCTGAAACAAATTCTCCCTTGCCAGATCTCACCATCTGGTAGACAAGACAGGGAAACAGCTATTGCTGAAAGGCAAACACAGGAAGAAAACACTTCTTTGAGACATGAGGGCGTCTGAAAGGAGTAGAAGTCAGTCCGGCAAAGGAGAAACAGGCCTTCCGGGGAGTGGACAAAGACCAGGGGGACGTGTAAGAGTTCTGAATGACGGGACATCAGTGGGTCTGGCAGAGTCAGCAGGAAAGCGTGAGTGGGCAGGTCCCAGCACCACAGGTGTGACACCTGCCCCACTGCTGGCTTCTCTGGCTGGGGTCCAGGACCCGCTGTGCATATTTAGGGCAGGGGGTCCGGGCCCTGCTGTGCATATTTAGGGCGGGCATGGACAAGCAAAGACCCCAGACAAACACAACATTTTCCTGGACCATCAACTGTAGTCAACAGTAAAGCATTTTAAATACTTTTATACTAAAACCAGAACAGATGTATTACAGAATACAAAACTCACATGAATTTTTTAAAAAATATTTATTTATTTATTTATTTTGGCTGCACTGGGTCTTGGTTGAGGCATGTGGGATCTAGTTCCCCGACCAGGGATTGAACCCAGGCCCCCTGCATAGAGAGCACGGAGTTTTACCCACTGGACCACCAAGGAAGTCCCCTCACGTGAATTTTTAACACAAAAACTGGAGACTTCAAGGCAACTTCTTGTTTGAGAGGCCCACTTTAGACACTAAACTATCTGCTGACCACTGAGCATCAAGACTCAGTCTTCTCTATAATTAATAAGAGTCAGAAGAAAGGTTAAAGCACCATAGCATGCATCCATCAAAGCACCCGGGACTTCATGCCAGCAACCTGTCAGTGGCTGCCTACACTCCCTGTGTCACACAAGATGTCCCTTGGGTCCCAACACGAATGGGAAAGTTGAGAAGCATCTCATTCTTTTCCAAAGGGGTCTGGGTCCTACTACTGCCGGATGAGTTAGATCTGCCTGGGGAAATAAAGAAAAACCACCACCCTGAACTTTTCCTACATGTCCTCTCTTGTCTCCCTCCCACCTGCCCTCTAAGCATTACCAGGATCACTGATAAAACCTCAGCTCCACCATCAGCACCTCCAACCCCTTACATTACAGGCCCCTGTTAGAGAATACACTGCAGACACTCTTTCCATGGAAGAAAGTCAAGAAATAGGGCACATCTCTTGGGAGAGGGTGTCCCTTGTGTCCACAAACAAGGGGGAAACTTTTTCTATTGTTGTAGCTGTTTTTGTTATGAAAACAATAATATCCACGTGACAGTGAGCTGGGAAATTTTTTTTTCTGTAAAGAGCCACTACTGATCACAGAAGAGGAGCAGAGGAAAAACAAAAAAATCAATGGAAGGCCACACAGAAGTAAAAAGCAATTTAATTGGGTTTGCTTTGTTTTTTGTGTGTAAAACACATATACACACATTCAAAAAAGTGAACTCAACTGATTTCAAATTAAGAACAGAGAGGATGAGATTTTAATAACACAATAAATATATTAAAATACACTACAGAGCTATGTTATTGACAGTAAATAAAAGATGGAGGAGGAGGTCAAAGAAAAAGGTATAATAGGAGGAGAGAAAAAGAAAGGTAGAGCAGGAGGTGTGGGAAAAGAAGGATGGGAAGACAGCAAGATACAGGGACAGACAGACAGACATGAGTAACCATACACAAAAAGAGGGAACAACTAAAGGATCCACAGAAAGACTTCCTAGGCCAAAGTAAATTACGCTGTACATGGCCAGCTGTAGGCTTGGGCTATAGACTTCAAAGTATTATCACCTTTTAGCCTTGCCTTTGAATGGTTACTAATCTGGTTAACTACTGTTCACAGATCTTTAACTGCTCATTTAAACATTCTGAGGCTTAGCTCAGGTCATAGGCCGGAAGCTCCCTCCAGATGAGCTACGGTTCAGTAAATCAGTCATCTCCAATATCTCCTCTGAAAAGGGAGTACAAGAGACACTATCACACAAATCGCTATCTCATAAAATGTACAAAGCACCAATGAGAGTCAGTGGAGAAAATGCTGTTTGAGTTGAAAAAAAATTCCATGGAAAAATTTGTTTAGTTTTAAATAAAAAAAAAAAAAAATGGAACTTCAGCGGAATGGGTTCCCACCTCAGCATTCTCCAGCATCACTCCCGGCACATCTGACTTTCCACATGTTCAAGTTCTGCCTGCCCCACTGGCTCCAAAGGCCTGAGTTGGCCCTGAAACTAAATCAGCCTCCACCACACACTGCAATCTGAGGGTCACCAGAGAGATCCCAAGAGACTCCAAGTCAGTCCCAACCCTGGCCTGGACTCTGTGCACCCACCCCAACCCGTGTCTAAGCCAAGCCTCTCCTTACTTACTTCACTCTAAGGGCTGTAGAAATCCGCTATTTCACAGCTGATAAAGCCTCCCCCTTCCAGTTCCATCCCTTTTTCCTCCAAGCCTGGTGTCTGTGTTTTCCCCTTCCTCATCTGACCTGCCCCCAACCTCCTACCTGGTCTGTTTCCCCAACCTCTCCCTTCTACTGCCCCTAATTTCTCCTTGCTTTTCTCTACCGCATCTTAGTATCATTTCTCTCAGAGGAAGAGGGGACTTAAGAGGTGTGTCTAGAACACAAGACCTAAAATCTATCCACCTGGGGTTTTTTGCCCAGCTCTGCATCTTGCTAGATGTGTGACCTTGAACAAATGGCTGAGCCACCCAACCCCTCAAATTCCTCAGTGAGGGGGGCTGAACCTGGCAATCACACAGGTCTCTTCCAACTCTCAGGTTCTAAATATCTAAACATTCACCTGTATAACCATAAATAAAGCAGTGAGTTAAACATACACAGGGAGAGAGAATGAATTATAGAAACTCCCTTTCCTCAGCATTCTGTCACCCCACCTGGTCTCCCCAACCAACCACCCACACTGAGGGGCTGTGCCTCACTCTGGGCTGTTCTAGCTCTAAATTATTTAGATACAGCAAAACCTTACCAATCACACTAATCAAGGAACAGATGCATCTGAATCCAACAGAAGGCTGAGTCCTGGAATGTTTCTTTCGTGCCATCGAGTAATACTGTGAATTTAACATCAGCTTAGCAAAAAATCTAGAAATGCAATCACAAACTGTCTTGTGAATCTAAGAACAGTAATGCTGTCAGGAACCCTGGAAAACAATCTACCCCAAAGCCCTCCACTTTCCCAACAAGGACACAGGCCCAGAGAGCGGAAGCCGCTAGCCCAAAGCCCAAAGCAGGTTGGAGCCTGGATCAAAGCCAGCTGTCCTGCTTTTGGTCCAGAGGACCTCCACCAAAGCTTTTTGATACCATCCATTTCCTTTTTCAAGAGACAGATTAAATCCCAAATTACCAGGGAGTGCCCTCTACAGCAAATCTATTTCCAAGTCCAGGGGAGGGGCCAGAGCTAAGTTTGGATGGCCAGATGACTACTAATGCTGCCTAATACAAGCTATCTTTCCTGAACCCTGCCCATTCATTCTCTGCAAAGAAAACCCCAGACTGCTATCTATATGGGACTCTATTTTGGCGAGGGGAGAAGGGGAGAGCAGCACAGTTCTTTGTTCTGCCAGTAAGAAGCATCTGCTAGTCCTTTCCCACAACTCCTACCTCACCTCCCAATATTCCCAGTACCTTCGGAAAAGTTCACAGAAACTCGCCAACTAGAATAAAAGAAAGCAGGAGGTAACAGGAGGAAAGGGCCAACAGCAGGTGAGTGTCAAACGGATGGACGGTGACAATACCCTCCCAGCTCTTCGCCCTATGGGGAAGAAAGCATTTCTTTTCAGTTGTTAATACCCTGCGGGGAAGTCACCCGAGCTAGTTCAACTCAGCGCCCTCCAGCAGAGAAATGAGCTCTCTGCAACCCCTGGAGAACTAACCCTTTCCTAACCATCCACTCTAACAGTGCCCAGGGCAGAGGTACCAAAAGACCAACCCTCCCCTCCCCTCCCCTCAGGCCAAGAGCCTGAAACATCAGAGCTTGGATGGCAAGGAGCTATTTAAGGCAGCATCAAGAGGGTGGGGCAGACAATTGCTGGCAGCATCCCCCTCCTCCACCGCTCCCTCACAGCCAACACACACACACACACACACACACACACACACACACACACACACACCCCTCTCGCTCCACACACACCCATCAACCTCACCTGTCTCTAAGGGCTGGAGATCTGGAGTCCCCAAATGTCCAGCATATGTTTTCTGTCATTGAGGCTGCTGTCCCCATCTGCTGCCCACCCCACTCTTAATCCACTCCGTTCTCTTCAATCACAACCAAGCCACCTTTCCAATCAAAAACACAAAACTGAATCTAGAGGAGCTCACAAACCAAGGAGGGGGGCATGGAGACAAGCCCTCCCTGGCCTTCACTTAGGAGAGAAAAAGGGCGCAAGGGGTGGGGGGCGGGGGGTGATGTCAGAGGCCTGACATGCCAGACAGGCTCCATGATATCTCTAAATGAACCTCCCTCCTATTGACGGTGAAATCAATTCCGGCGATTTCAGCAGGTCGGCCCTGTGACAGGAGGGGCATCCCAGCGCTCAGTTTAAAACAAAAATCCAAAGGCTCAGCCAGAACATGCTGGGAAAATCCAGGGTCTGGATACAACGAGCAACGCTCAGTGGGATCCTTTCTGCTTTTATGTAGCAATGTAATAGCGTAATAAATTCTGTCTGCCTGAAGAAAGCATGCACTGGTGAATTTCAAAGCCATCTTACGACAGCGGATGCACGGGGATGCAGAATTCGACAGCACATTCCCCCGTGAACAAAACGTAATGATTTCAAGCCTCTTTCCCCCTCTATCTTGAATGGCGCTAGCGCTTATCAAGGAAGTCACCTCGGAAAGAAGCCAGAGGAGAGCCGGGGATGCCCCGGGAATTCGGAGAAAGGAGTTGTTTTCTGTTCATCTCGGTGAGGAACTGGCTAGCAAGAAGCTGCCAGTCACTCTGAGGGATGAAGGAGCACGGGCAGATGAGCAGGCACCGGCGTCCCCGAACACGGACACACACACAAACGTACCCGCTCATTCTGGCGGGTCCTAGGCCAGACCGGTAGTCCGTGCTGCCCTCCCGCCGCCCTCTCCTCCAGAGGGATGCTGATGAATGAACACACCTGAGATGCCTCCATCCTGCCGCTCGCTCCCTTCTTCCTCCTCTGGCTACTGCAGAGGAGCCTCTCCTCGGTAGTTTCACTTTACAGCGCAAACCCACGCGGGCTTTGATGTCTCCTCCACCCACCCATATTGCAGCCAGCCTGAAGCAGGCGGACATTCTCTCCTAGCAGAGGCCATGATCGCACGTACCCCCACCCACCAATAAAAACAAACAAAAAATTAAAAAAACAAAAACCTGGAATCCTCCAAAACCCCCGCACCCTGGGGAACTTTCCCTTTAAAACTGGGGATCCACCAAGCAAGCAGGAAGGAGGGTTCCGCCGAGGGGGACCACGGTGTTCCCCTTGACCACGGGGGATGCTCTGGGGGAGGGGGTCCCTCAAGTCCTTCCAACAGCTGGCCCTTTAAACGCGCCTCCTCCGAGCGTGGAACAAAGGCGCCGCCCGCGGGGGCCGGGCCTGCGCACGCCCCCGGCGCCGGCGCTGACAATCAGGCGAGCGCGGGCTGAGGGGCCGCTGGCGCGGACTTACCTTGCGGGTCTCCGGGCGGGCGGGCCGGCTGCGCGCGTCCTGCCCAACTCGCACTACACTCTGCAGTTGGCCCCGCTCTGTTTTTCTGGGACTCGGCGCTGACTTCACCGACACTCCGCGGCCGGCCAATGGGCTGCGGCGGCCGCCCCCTCATTAGCATGCGTCTGGAACCGTCCACTCCGGCGGCGCCTGGGCGGTGGGCGGTGCTAGGGGGCGGTGCCGGACCCGGCAGTGACAGGAAGGGGCGTGTGCGCCAATGGGAGGCGACGAGGCTCCCCGCCGCCCCGCCCCGCAGCATTGTGAGCCCGGCGCGCGGGCCCGCGGATCTCCCGTCGAGAACGTGCGCCAGGTTCCAGTAACCCTTTCTGTCCCGACCGGCCTCGGGCTGGGCGGGAGGCTGGCCCGGTGCGCCCTCTGATCTTTCTGAGGGGTCGCCCACGGGGAGCTGGAAAGGAATCTTAGGCATAAGAAAACCAGCTAACCTGTCTTGAGTACATATACCTTACTCAACTCCTGTGCCCCAGTTTGCTCATCTTTAAAATGGTATAATAACCAGTACCTATTTCGCAGGACATAGAGAAGATTAATATAGTTAACGTATGTAAAGCGTTTAGATCAGTGCCTGGCCGTCGCGCTACATAAATGTTTGCTACTATCATTATTATACTGTATGTCAGCCAGTATGCTTAATACTTCTTAGTTTTTCTCTCTTTTGATCCTCATAGTCTTTTAAGATAGTCGCTATTACTAATCCATATTTTTCAAGTGGGAAAACTGAAATGGTTTAAGCGTTGGTCAAAGTCACACAGAAACCCGTGCAATCAGCATTTGAACCCAGGCTCTGAGATTTCATTCATGTAATACTTTTTATTCAGCGATTCCATGGCAGGCATATACTAGGCCCTGGGGTTACTGCCGAAAATACAACAGACAAGACCCCTCCGCTCATGAAGCTTCCATTTTAGTGAGGGAGACAGGCAAATAAACGAGTGAATAAATAAACAAGATCTGCAATGTGCAAAGTAGGGTGAATAAAACAAAACAGGGTCATGTGCAAGTGGGGAGAAGAGTACTTTGCTAGATGGGTTCAGAGGTAACCACTGTGATACCATCCTGACCTCCTCCAGTCCCCTTCAGTGTTACAAAAAGAAAACGGAACGCAGAGAGGGGAAACTTCTTGCCCAAGGTCACGGCCAGCAAGTAACCGGCCTGGGACATGCTCCCTCCACGCCTAGCTTCCCACATCCCTGGGGCATCCCTGAAGGTGGGGCATCCCTTGGGCTGAACACAACTGATTTTTGTCAGCTGCCCTTGGCGAGAATCTTCAGCCAGAGCACTTTCCCAGTTAACAGGCTGTGTGTGCAAGGGAAAGAAAGGCTTTGATGACTGCACAGGCTGATGGGAAACACATCTGCTAAGGTTCTTGGATGTCAAGGAACAGTGACAAGTCTTTGCTGAGCACCTGCTGTCCTCTGCTGTGTAAAGAAAAAAAAAAAAAAATCAGAAGTCTCCTAGCCACCTGGGAGCTTATTCTACAACTGAAGAGACAAGAAACTACTAGAAAGCTATTCAATCTAGGGAGCCCCCAGACCAGGCCTCCCCCAGCTTGCACCTCATCCTGCTTGCTGTTTTGCAAAGAACACTAGACTAGAAGTCTGGCTTCGCAGGCTCTACTATTAACTTCCACCACAATCTAAGGGAGGCAGTTCCTCCTGGGCCTGTAAAGTAATGAAACGGCTAATGCACTTGTCCCTCAGTATCTGTGGGGGATTTGTTCCAGGAGACTCCATGGATACCAAAATCTGTGGATGCTCAAGTCCCTTATTTAAAATGGAGTAGTACAAGGAATACAGTCGGCCCCCCAAATCGGCACATTTCACATCTGCGGATTCAATCAACTGCGAAGCAAATTTTATCACATTTGATTTGGCTGAATCTGCAGGTGTGAAACCTGCGTATAGGGAGGGCTGACTGCATGTCTAGTCCGCTATGCAGTATAATGTATTTATGCTAAGAGCTTAAACTGACCAGTTTAATATTAACTGACCATAACTGTCCGTTCATACATGCATTAACTGACCAATACCACACAGCAACCCTAGGAAGAAATGCTACTGTTATCTTGAGTTTATCCACAGAGCAGGAAAATAACTGCTGGAGTAACTAAGTAAATTGCCTACCCAGCAAATTCAGGATAACACCACTTAGAATAGCAAAAAAAAAAAATCAAAAACAATCCAAATGTTCAGTTTGAGTGGATTGGTTAAGAAAATTACAGTACAACCATAGACAGAATATCATACAGCCATGAAAAATGAAAAAGTATACTGACTCATTAACACAAAAATATGCTCATAATATATTACTGAATAGAAAAGTAGGTTGAAAACTAGTTTTATACTGCAATCTCATTAGAACTATTTCTTGTGGGATTATTTTTCCCTCATCTATATTTTTCTGATTTTTTTCATCATAAACATCTATCAAATTGTTCAATGAAAATAAAACAAAATAATCTTAAAATGAAAAACCAGACTCTACTTGTGGAGATTTGATCTCTCGGCAAGGCCTTCCCTTGTAAGTGGGAAACTGCCTGGGGAAATCCTTAATGAGGCCTCCGTCTCTGAGTCATCCCTCAAATGTTGCACTCCTCTGCTGGTTCCAGTCTGTATGTCATTAGGGTTTATGAGATAAATGGGAAAATACTGAAAGGACAGAAGGGAAGGGAAAAAGGGAAGACAAAGAGAAAGAAAAATCCTACTATCCTTCAAGATTCATCTCAAATGTCTCCTTCAAGAAGTGTTTAGAATCATGGTCTAATGACATTTTAACAGGGAAAGTGCCCCAAGAAATCATCATGTGTACTCATGTCAACTCACTGTTGTCTCCAGTCATTCAGTGATTCATCTGAGTAGCAGGCCCTGTGCTAGGTGCTGGTAAGACCTGCCTCCCCACCTCCCAAAGGTAACCCCTGGGGTAGCAGAAGCTCAGGGAAGTCCCGCTTCATGGGTGTGCTGAGAAGAGTCCCACACTTGGGTATTGCTTTGCTCTCACCATCTTGAAATTCTTCATTTTTGAACAAGGGACCCCACGTTTTCATTTCGTACTGAGTCCTATAAATTATGTGGCCTGTCCTGGGGAGGAGAAATACCAAGGCCTTATTAGTACAATAGTGTATCAGTGACCGAGCCTGGAGTAAACCTTGGGGCTTCCCACTCTCATCCCAACCATTCTCTTATATCATATGGCCTCATTCCTGGTTCCCCAGGGAAATGTGAGCGCTCCCTGCTTTCCAGCCCTACAGCACTTCATTTATTCCTTTCTCATGGAATTTACCATATTTGGCATGAACTCATGTATATATGTATGTAGTCTTATTCCTCATCCTCTCGCCCCACCAGATTGTAAATTCCATGATGTCCTGGCTTGTGTCTGCTCATCTCAAACAGTGCTTAGCACTATGCTTTACACACTGTTAAAAATGTGCTTACATTTAATTTAGTCTTATTAGTAACTCTTGGTTTTCTCTTCATGTGCATCAGATTATTCCCAGCAGTCCTTCCACTGTTGGAGAGAAATTAGAATATCAGGCAGGAGGGCCAAGAACACAAACCAGGGTCATAAACGTGCCGTAGGAAGCATCCTTCAAGCAGGCCATTAAGTGTGAGGGACTGGGAGGGAGCAAGCAGGATTTTGTAGAGGTCAGCCCAGAGTTGTCAGCCTTTCCTCCATCTTCAGGGTCACACACCCTGGGAGAGAGGGAAAGAGACAAGATGATCTAGAGATGGCGGGAAGCATAGTGGTTAAGCCTGTGGGCAGAATCCGGCTTCAATGCCTAATGCGGAACTCTTGTGCAAGTTCTCAGGTCCCTCATCTGTAACAGGAGGGAGACACAACCCTCCTAAGGTTTACCTGTGAGCTGTAGATGACAGCACGCATGTAAAGTGCTTATACGCTGCCTGACACATAAGCACTCACTAAGAGGGTATTATTTTCTTTTTCATATAAGCATTTATTATTTTTTTTAACATCTTTATTGAATAAGCATTTATTTTTATTTAAAAAAATTTTTTTGGCTGCATTGGGTCTTCGTTGCTGCGCGCAGGCTTTCTCTAGTTGTGGCAAGTGGAGGTTATTCTTCGCTGTGGTGCGCAGGCTTCTCATTGCGGTGGCTTCTCTTATTGCGGAGCATGGGCTCTAGGCGCGAGGGCTTCAGCAGTTGTGGCTCATGGGCTCTAGAACGCAGGCTCAGTAGTTGTGGCTCACGGGCTTAGTTGCTCCACAGCATGTGGGATCTTCCTGCACCAGGGCTCGAACCCATGTCTCCTGCATTGGCAGGCGCATTCTTAACCACTGCGCCACCAGGGAAGCCCTGCCCCCTCCTCTTGTCCCCCACCCAAACCCCTGACCTAGGGCAGGCCCTTCCATTAATACAGTGGAAGTGGACAGAAGTGCATTCTGTCCTTCTGGTTACTCCCAAAGGTCCACCCAGCTCAACATTTTAAACATCTTATTTTGATTATCTAATAGCATGAAACATTCTCAAAGCCAAACCTTACACCCTTGGTCGAATACAGTACAAATGTATAGAATTGGGATTTTATTATGTACACATGCTTTCATCCAAGTAAAAACATGAGACATATTGGAGCAAGCGTTTTTTAGATTGATGAACAGAGGCCTGAAGCCTAGGCCATTGGTGTGACCCATTCATTCTCATCTCGGCCCTGCTTCCTACGCACAGCGATGTCCTTGCCTGCTCTCGTTCTCTACCTAGCCCCCTCCTGACCAACCTCCACCCATCTCTCCAAAATTCCCCAAAGCAGCATCTGCCCCACCTGACCTCCAAAGAATGCGGAATTCTTGGATCTGGCATCCCAAGATATTCAAATCAGTTTTGTGCCCTCAGGCATGGGTGTAGAGATTTGCTTCTCAGTAATTCATCAGCAAGAAGCAAGAGAATCCATTCTTTAAGGAAGTTTTGCTCTTTCCACTACTTGCTTCATTTTCTTCAAGATGCTCCAAAAGAAATTAGGTGTAAATGGCCACCAGGGTTTTTAGTGATTTAACACCTAAAGGGATTCATAATTCCCTTTCTCTCATTTGATTTTTTTTTTTAATTAATTAATTAATTTATTTATTTTTGGCTGTGTTGGGTCTTCGTTTCTGTGCGAGGGCTTTCTCTAGTCGCGGCGAGTGGGGGCCACTCTTCATCGCAGTGCGCGGGTCTCTCACTGTCGTGGCCTCTCTTGTTGCGGAGCGCAGGCTCCAGACGCGCAGGCTCAGTAGTTGTGGCTCACGGGCCCAGTTGCTCCGCGGCATGTGGGATCTTCCCAGACCAGGGCTCGAACCCGTGTCCCCTGCATTGGCAGGCAGATTCTCAACCACTGCGCCACCAGGGAAGCCCTCTCATTTGATTTTCTTCTTCCCTCCTGGTGTTCTCCAGCTGATATGTCTGAAAATGACTACAGTCAATCTTTTGGGTAACTGGGGAAACAAGTTACCCCAACCAACACATTTTAAGAAAGCATCTTTCACAACTTGGCCTCCTAGTAATATTAATAATAATATCCTCTTGGGACTTCCCTGGTGGCACCGTGGTTAAGAATCCACCTCCCAATGCAGGGGACACAGGTTCAAGCCCTGGTCCAGGAAGATCCCACATGCCACAGAGCAACTAAGCCCGTGAGCCACAACTACTGAGCCCGCGCTCTGGAGCCCGCGAGCCACAACTACTGAAGCCCGAGCACCTAAGAGCCCATGCTCTGCAACAAGAGAAGCCACCACAATGAGAAGTCTGCGCACCACAGCGAAGAATAACCTCAATGAAAGAGTAGCCCTCACTTGCTGCAACTAGAGAAAGCCTGCGCACAGCAACGAAGACCCAACACAGCCAAAAATAAATAAATAATAAATAAATTTATAAAAAAAAAAAAGAGGAGGGGGCAGTTTGAAGGCAGCTGTTGGGAGATCCATTTTTTTCTGACTGGGCAGGGGATTCATTAATTAGAATATGCTGCGTTTACTTGAGAAAGACTTACTACTCTAAAGTAATTCAGTTAATGAAGTGTTTACTTGAGAAAACCATTTTTATGGTTGGTGAATAGAGCTGACTACTCTGAGAGATGCATTCTGATTGAGGCTGGAGAGATAAAAGGAGGAAGCCAGGAAGAGGGAAAAAAAGGTGGCACAGAGAAAGAGGGGGAGAACCAGGGAACATGAGACAGATGGCAAGGAAGAGGAAGACAGATCATTTTAAACGGCCTGAGGGAAAAAAATACAGCAATTGCAGAAATGGGGCAACAAGCCTCACCAAACTAATATAACCTTAACAAGGTTAAAAAATCAACCACAATGGTGTTAAGGGAATAACTGACATTCTGGAAGCTGTTGGAAGCTTGTCAGAGATGATTGGAAGAGTTCACTGGGGGAACTCATTACACAAGGCCAAATTGAGTCACGTGGGTGTCCTGGGTAGGTTAGCAACACTTTGTCAGCATTCATCAAGGGGAGATGCTGAGCACCGCGGAAAAGGCAGAAGGGAAGATGGCGGGCGTGCTCATCAGGTATCGGCCCTTCTCCATTACCTCAGCAAGTCTGTCCTGTCTCCAAACTTGCTTGCCCTGTCTCTTAAACCTGTCTTCTAAACCTTCGGTTACCTCGACCCACTTTTATGAATGCTATTTTAGTGACCATCTCTAGTCACTGGGCCATGCCTCTTAGGGATCTTTCTGCCTGCTGCCCCAGCTGGCTGAACCAGACGATTCTTCCAGGCATGCACGATTCTCTGTGAGAGGAGGTCTTGGAAAATCACACATTTCCAGGGATGTTTGAGGCCCTTTTTAAATTGGCAATCTAAGTTGTGCTTGCATGGCCTACCTGTTTATCTGACTCTGTAAGAAGGAGATAATCTGAAAGAATCATGTCCTACGGCCCAAGGAGTAAGGGCAACTGGACTTTATACAAGGGAGAAGTGGACAGAGATAGCTATCTCCTCCCTTAGGCCAAAAGAACCAAGGGCTTCTTCATTTGACCCTGATTAGAATTAGAGCAGAACCAGAAAGCATGCTAGACCCTGGTTCTCAGAATCTGTTGCAGCCCAGGCTGCCACTTCCAGAGAAGGAAGGTTAATCATGGTGAGCCCTCCAACAGGAGGAAAGTAAGGACCCCGAGGGGTCAGTGGCAGCCCCTCTGTTTGACTCAGCGTGACCCCTGGACAAGGTTCAATGGGGTTAAACAATGTGATTCCACCAGTTGGTATTTAAACTGAAGGCTGCTCCACTCTTGGGTTCTGGAAGATACTATACCTGAACTAGGGCTTCTAACACTCAGACTTTTTTTGGGCGCGACTCACAGTTTGCAGAATTTTACCTCCCCGACCAGGGATTGAACCCGGGCCCTGGGCCCAGGCAGTGAAAGTGCCGAGTTCTAACCACTGGACCACTAGGGAATTCCCGACCCAGACCATTATTGAGGGTTGGGAGCAGAGCCAGCCAGGTAGCCCTGGGCTTGTGGGAAGAGAACTCTCAAGTCGTTCAGTTAACAATATCATGTGCTCCCTCTGTTCCAGGCCCTCTACTCAGGGCTGGAGAACCAGAGAACAAGGATAGGCCCTCATCCTCGAGGTGCTCACAGTGGAGTGGGAGAGACTGATAAAGACATGGGTGATTACAAGACAGTGTGATAGACACACTCTTTTTTTTTTAATTGAGATATAATTCACATATCAGAACAGTTACCCTTTAAAAGTATACAGTCCAGTGGTTTTTAGTATATTCATGAGGTTGTGCAACCATCACCACAAACTAATTCCAGAACATTTTCATCACCGCAAAAAGAAACCTTATACCTATTAGCAGTCACTCCTTGTTTCCCCTCTCCCCCCAGTCCCTGGCAATCACTAATATACTTTCTGTCTCTATAGATTTGCCTATTCTGGACATCTCATATAAATGGAATCATACAACATGTGGCCTTTTGTGTCTGGCTTCTTTCACACAGCGTAATGTGGAAAAGGTTCATCCTTGTTGTAGCATGTATCAATACTTTGTTCCTTTCTATGACTAAATAACATTCCACTGTATACATATACTACAATTTGTTTATCCTATCATCAGTTGATAGACATTTGGTTTGTTTCCACTTTTTGGTTATTATGAACAATTCTGTTATGAACATTCATGTACAAGTTTTTGTATGAACATATGTTTTCAATTCCCTTGGATGTATACCTAGAAGTGGAATTGCTGGGTCATATGGTAACTTTATGTTTAATTTTTTGAGGAACTGCCAAACTAGTTTGAGTCAGTTTTCTGTTCTTTTAACTGGCAGACCCAATATACCTTGCTGAATGAAAAGCATGGGCCCCTTTATTATTTTATGTATGTATTATTACCTTATATATTTTAATAAAAATTTTCTGAGGATATGCATATGTACTACTAATCATTTTAGACAATTTTAAAAATGCAGAAAAGTTTAAAGGAAAAAAAAAAAAGAAAAGCCTCCATATCCCTCAATGTCCAAAGTTACCTCTATCCCTGTTTGGTTTGCTTTTTCCCTTTTAATCTTTTTTTCTATGTCTACTTTTTATAAAGCAATGTCATACTGTATGTTCAGTTTTGTATTCTGCTTTTCTCTCCAATCATTATATTGTAAGTAGTTCAGCACTCACTGTTTTATAAACTGGTCATCAATTTTATTTATTTTAATTTTTCTTTAATGTTATCTTTATTTTTCTTACTTTTGAAGAGGGGCTTAAGTTTGGGTGTGGTGGGGTTTGGGGGCAAGAGGAGGGAGGTGCCAAATAGAGTATGTACGTTGAAAGAGAAAGAAAAGAGAGCAGAGATGGCCCTTGTTTGCTTTCTTATATGTCCCTATTTTATCCTACCTGGTTCCGGGAAAGATTTAAGGCACTGCTGTCCTTGTGGCCGCAGAACAGCCCTCCAGTCTCTTTCTGGTGGCCGCACTGCAGGGGCTGCTGCTGTTCCCTCTGCCTGTGCCCTGAGGCTGAGCCAGAGCCGGCTCCTGCGGGCTGCAACGCAAGACGGCCAATTCGCAATCCTAGCAAAATCAATCTATTGGAAACTAATGAGGCACAAATAGTTCATGCACTTTGAGGCTGATCTGCCAAATGAGATAAACAGGGCTCAATCAGCAGGGAGAATCAATGATGCAAAAATGCATTTCAGTCTGGCATTATTTCCCCCCTGGGATGCCCACGACATCACATTCTATTGTTTTGATGCTTCTGTGGCAATTCTTGTCTAAGCCTCTGTGGGCCGGCCCAGGAGAACTCCCTTACCCAGGGTTTCCTGTGCCCAGGGGTTGACAAATGCCAAGATTTGGCAGCTGTGAATGAGGGGCCTGGGCAGTCAACATGTGTGAGAAGTGGGGACTTTCAGTTTTGTAAGAAAACGCTAACTTCTATGTTTCTAAACCACCCTCTGTAACAGGTGATGTAATTAGCAAGGAACAGCATTATGAACTTTCCGAGAGAGCAAATCACAAAAGGATTGTCTTAGTAATTCACATTTATAAAACACAAAATATAGAGTGATTTTTTTTTTAATTCTATAATTTCTTGTGCCACTAAGTTTATTTTCCCTTAAACAGTCTATGAGGAAGATATGATCATTGTGAAAAAATTGGAAACCATTGATAAGCAAAAAGGAAAACTTTTAAATCATCTCTAATAAATTTTATTTTTATCTTGCAAAATTTCTCCCACCATGCAGAATTATTTTAAAAATAAGTCCATGTAAGCAACCTAAGTGTCCATCGACAGATGAATGGATAAAGAAGATGTGGCACATATATACAATGGAATATTACTCAGCCATAAAAAGAAACGAAATTGAGTTATTTGTAGTGAGGTGGATGGACCTAGAGTCTGCCATACAGAGTGAAGTAAGTCAGAAAGACAAAAACAAATACCATATGCTAACACATATATATGGACTCTAAAAAAAAAAAAAGGCTCTGAAGAACCTAGGGGCAGGACAGGAATAAAGATGCAGACATAGAGAATGGACTTGAGAACACAGGGAGGGGGAAGGGTAAGCTGGGACGAAGTGAGAGAGCAGCATGGCTTTATATATACTACCAAATGTAAAATAGATAGCTAGTGGGAAGCAGCCACAAAGCACAGGGAGATCAACTCGGTGCTTGTGTCCACCTAGAGGGGTGGGATACATAAGAGGGAGGAGATATGGGGATATATGTATATGTATAGCTGATTCACTTTGTTATAAAGCAGAAACTAACACACCATTGTAAAGCAATTATACTCCAATAAAGTTGTTAAAAAAAAAATTCCATGTAATACATGCTGTTTTATAACCTACTTTTTATTCCAATCAGGCCTTTTCCACAGTGTCATGACGTTGCCTGGGAGGGTCTCATGCTCTGTCTGTTTGGTAGCCCATTTGGCCCTTGGGGGGCCTGACTGGAATGGTTTGGCTCAGGCAAGTGGGGAAGGGACAGGTTAACATAAAATCTAATCCCTTAAGGGGGGGCGTCCTGCAGGAACTGGGGCCCAAGATGCATGAGAAGAGTACAGAGGGTTTAGGAATGTAAGTAGCTTTTTTTTTTTTTAATTTATTTATTTTTGGCTGCGTTGGGTCTCCGCTGCTGCGCACAGACTTTTCTCTAGTTGTGGCGAGCGGGGGCCACTCTTCGTTGCAGTGTGCAGGCTTCTCATTGCGGTGGCTTCTCTTGTTGCGGAGCACCGGCTCTGGGCGTGTGGGCTTCAGTAGTTGTGGCACGCAGGCTCAGTAGTTGTGGCCCATGGGCTTAGTTGCTCCACGGCATGTGGGATCTTCCTGGACCAGGGCTCAAACCCGTGTCCCCTGCATTGGCAGGCGGATTCTCAACCACTGTGCCACCAGGAAGCCCAGGAATGTGAGTAGTTTTAAGCAAAAGGCTAGAGATATTAATTGAGGCTAGAGTGTAGTGGCTTTGGAAGCTAAGGTCATGACCTTGAATTTTATCTGGTAGCCAGTGAGGAGTCACCAAAAGCTTTTAAACAAGGGAGTGGTGTGATGGAGGTGGCACATAAGCACAACCTGCCTGGGGGCAACAGCAGGATGAACTGAAGCTGAGAAAGACGGAAGGCAGAACAACCAGTTGAGAGGTTCAATAGTCCTGGTGTGAGGTAGTAAAGGCTCGGAGGTGACCATGGGCAATGGAAAAGAAGAAACATTTCGTTCATCTTCTCGTTCATTCATTCAAAAAATATTAACCACTGAGAGCCAGGAACTGTGCTAGATCTGGGAACTGAATTCATAAAGGAAGACATGGCACGACTTGCCTTTCTGCTGAGATACAAGGTCCTAAGTGAAAGGTTACCAAAGATGACACCCCCCAGATGACTAGGATCATGGTGCTGCCATTAAGAGAAATAGAGGAGTCAGGATAAAGACAAAATTTGAGCATCTAAGAAGAAATTGTTCTGAATTTAGTTTGGTGATACAGTAGGACAGGAAGATGGAACCACTCATCGGACAGGTGGAGATGTAGGACTTGAGCTGGAGAGGGAGGTCAAGGCAGAAGGTGGGGAATGTGGGTACCTCAGGAGTGCTGTGACTTAGGAATTTCTGAGCAAGCCTGAATGAGCTCCATTCCACACTCAGAGCAGCAAAAGAACAACACAGACCTGGTAAAACCTGCTGCCTCATTCCTGTGATTCCTGACACTCTGGCTCCATCACACACGTTGAGATGATTTTTCAGAAGTTGATTATTCAAAGCCTCCAATCTGACTCCTGTTTCACCTCTGGCTTTGACAGTGCTCTTCCCCCTCTCAGCTAGGAAGGAAGGGGTGTACTGCAGGCAGATGGTAAACTGTGAACAGAAATAAACTCTCTTAACATGTAGCAAGTATATTTATATCCAATCCTATAATATTGCTGCAAGCATAATTATAGCCAGTCCCATAATTGCGATGCGGGTATCAGGCATCAGAACCCAGCTCATTGTTGGTGATCAGGAAGATATGGCTACTGGGACAGGAGCCACAGGGCCATTGCTGCCCACCTGTGAGAGGACTGGGTGACACGGGGCAGGGCAGTTTACAGAGTGTTCAGGGGCTCTACCAACAGAGGTGGGGAGGGAGGGGGTAATTTTGTGGGATACATAGCTCAAACTCATGCTTTTAGTCTTACTTTTTAGTAGAACTGCATGCTTTTAGTCTTACTTTTTAAAAAATTATAAAATCAATGCTTATTCACTGTATAAGGTTTAGGAAATATGAAAAACTATCTATAATCCCACAATCCAAAAGTAACACTGTTAATGTTTTTATATTTGTCATTGCAACGTTTTATTTTGTATGTATGTGTTTTGTGTCATACTGTAAGTAAAGTTTTTTTTTTAACAGATTTATTTATTTATTTATTTATTTATTTATTTATTTTTGGCTGTGTTGGGTCTTTGTTGCTGCATGTGGACTTTCTCTAGTTGCGGCGAGCGCAGGCTACTGGTTGCGATGCACGGGCTTCTCACTGCGGTGGCTTCTCTTGCTGCGGAGCACGGGCTCTAGGTGCGCGGGCTTCAGTAGTTGTGGTGCACGAGCTTCAGTAATTGTGGCTTGCGGGCTCTAGAGCGCAGGCTCAGTAGTTGTGGCGCACGGGCTTAGTTGTTCCGCGGCATGTGGGATCTTCCCACACCAGGGCTCGAACGCATGTCCCCTGCATTGGCAGGCAGATTCTTAACCACTGCGCCACCAGGGAAGCCCTGTCATACTGTAAGTAAAGTTTTATATCTTGTTTTTTTTCTCACTTAATATCTTGAGTACTTCCCTATATCATTTACATATGCTCCAAAACATTATTTTAAAACTTTTCATTATTGTGGTATATTCAAAAGATGGAATACTCTACAGCAGTTAAAATGAATGAACTAGAGCTTCATGTATCAACACAAATATTTTTTAAGATAAGATTAATAAAAAGATAAATTTCAGAGTCAAATATATAATTCCATTTTTGAGAAGTAAAATATAAAAACCAATATTATATATTGTTAATGTTGACAGACGTAAAAAGTATAGAAAAATGGGTGGAAGGAATTTTCTCTGGTGAGGGAGGAAAGAGGTTGAAATTAAATGGGAGTGATACAAAGAGGCTTTGTTTCTGTAATTTGTTATTTCTTTAAACAATAATCTAAAACAAAATATGGCAAAATCTTAAGGCTTATTAAATCTGCGTGGTGAATAAATGTGTTCGCTATATTCTCTGTATTTTCCTGCACATTTGAAATATAGAATAGATTGTTTTTTTAATTAATAGACTATTTTTTACAGCAGTTTTAGGTTTACAGAAGAATTGAGCAGGAAGTACAGGGAGCTGCCATATACCTTCTCACCGCCCCCCAACATACACACAGTTTCCCCTTTTTTTAACATCTTGCCTTAGTATGGTACATTTGTTACAACTGAGCCAATATTAATATATCCTTATTAACTAAAGTCCATAGTTTACAAAAGGGTTCATTCTTTGTGTTGTATAATCTATAAGTTTTGACAAATGTATGACATGTATCCGTCATTACAGTATCATACAGAGTAGTTTCACTGCCCTAAAAATCCCTCCTGTTCTACTTATTTCTCCCTCCCTCCTCCCTCCTCTCTCCTCCCTCCCTCCCTCCACCCAAACCCCTGGCAACCAATGATCTTTTTTTTAAAAATTTTATTTATTTGTTTGTTTTTGGCTGTGTTGTGGGCTTTCTGTAGTTGCGGTGAGTGGGGGCTGCTCTTCATTGTGGTGCGTGGGCTTCTCATCGCGGTGGCTTCTCTTGTTGCAGAGCACGGGCTCTAGGTGTGCGGGCTCAGTAGTTGTAGCGCACAGGCTTAGTCGCTCCGTGGCATGTGGGACCTTCTTGGACCAGGGATCGAACCCGTGTCCTCTGCATTGGCAGGCAGATTCTTAACCACTTCACCACCAGGGAAGTCCCAACTATTGATCTTTTAACTGTCTCCATAGTTTTGCCTTTTCCAGAATGTCATATAGTTGGGATGATACAGTATGTAGTCTTTGCAGATAGGCTTCTAAATAAATTATTTTAAAATCAAAACTTTCAAGCCAATCATAAGAAGAAAACAAAATCCACCAGGAATTTCACTATTTTGAGATAATCACTATTAACCGTGCACACCATGTATCTTTTTTTTCACATAAATGGCATCACTATTTGCAAAATGTTGTATTACTTTTTTTTTTCACTTCACAAAAATATATTATGAAACCCATGTGATTCAGAATTCTTTTTAAGTCCTTTAAGAATGTTTTGTGGTGTGGAATAGTGTATCAGTGAGCTTACCCTTTACTATTGGACATTTAAGCTGTTTTCACGTGTGGCAGGAATCTTTTCTGGCTTTGGGGAGCCCCCCTCCCCCCCTTAAACTAGAAAAGGCCCTTGAAATCTCCAGACAATTGGGAGTATTCAGCCTTCTAGATATGTGTTGCTTAGACAACATGCTTGACATTGACTGTGATTTCCTTACAGCCAAAGGTACAGATTGTTTACTTTTTTTCCTTCTCTCATTGCCAGACACAGAGTCTAGCACAAAGCAGTTGCTGGGGGACATGAGTTGAATGGATCTAAGTGCCCCTAAGCAAGGTACTCTGGGATGGACTCTAAGGAAACTCCCGAACCCCAGAGAGACGGACTTTTTCAAGAGCTTGTATCGTTCACTAGAAACCCAAGGAAGAAATCAGGGAGGCCTGTTTTGTAGAGCAGAGCTATCTGGGTGCCATGAAGAACTGGGACGCTGGCAATGGACAGGAACAGAGGGCAGTGGGCGTGCATGCCGAGAGGCTGTGGCGCGTGGGACAGTGAGAATCAGCCCCAATGCCCTGGGATGACTAGACTTTTGTGTAGGCGGAGTCAGTGCTCAGGCTCCCCTGAGAGTATTTTCTTTTTTTCAGTCCGTTTAATCATACTGGTTGAGTACTTGGGGTCTGGAATGGGACTTCTGGTTCAAATCTCAATTTAGGCTCTCAATCCTAAAATAAATCCTAAAATAAATTAATTAATTAAATAAAATACATCCTAAAATAAATAAATCCTAAATCCCAAAATAGCCACTCTCAGGCTATTTGACTTTGGGCAAGTAGCTAAACTGTGATGGCTTCAGCCCCCAAAGGAGAATAGAATACAAAAGCACCACCTGAAAGAGTTGTTGTGAAGGGTAAATGAGATTATATATGCAAAGCGATAAGCAAAATGCCTGGCACTTACTAAGTGCTTAGCAATAATAATAATAATAATAACAACAACAGCAATGACAGCAGCAGCTTAGCATCTTTTCTTTAAAAAGGCAAGGTAATCAGACAGCAAGAGCATGGATTAGCCAAACCAAGAAAGTCTGCATGATTCTCACACACACACTTTCCTCCTAGAGAAAGGCCCAGCACATGTCACAATGCCAGGTATGGCCTGGATCCAAGTGGGTAGGGAACTATAGGAGCACGAAATGGAAACACCCTACATTAGGTAACTCAAAAGAAATTTGAGTTACTTTAATGATTTTTGCAAGCTACCTGCCAGTCTATGTACACTCCCTGTGCTTTTACGTTTATTCTCATGTGTAGCCATCTCTAGCTCCCATCTTTTGTTTGGTTGCTAAATCCAGCCATTGCAAATGGATTTTCCAATGGATACATGGCTTTGAATTCACCTAGTTCTACTTCCCACTCAATGAGGGCATTTCTATCCGTACTATCCCTATATCTCCTCGTCTAATCTAGGAGACATTCTGGATTCCTCCCTTTCCTTCAGTCATTTCCAAGCAAACCTTGTTGATTCTTGCTGAGATCTAAAATCTCTCCTCTCCCTGGTATCACCCCTGGCATCCTCCTAGAGCAAGCCTCCTTCATCCCTCACCAAGACTGCTAGGATCCTAACTGGTCTCCTTACTTCCACACTTGCAATATCACAGTCTATTCTCCCCCAGAACCAGGGTACCTTTTAAAATGTCAATCACATCATGACTCTCTCCTCATCTTAGGTTGAGTTCCCCAGAAGCAAACCCCAAGACAAGAATTCATAAGCAAGTGTTTTATTTTAAAAAGTGCCCCAGGAGAAACTGGTAAGGGAGTAGGGGAAGCTGCACAGGCAAGCGGAAGACACCGAAGGAAGAAGCCTAGAAGGCTGTAGCGTACCCCAAACGTTGTTGATGGGCTTTCACACTCCTGCTCTACTGGCTGAGTCCTGGGCTAAGGGCAGTTAGGGGTCGCTCTCTGCGCATGCAGGTAAAGAGCTCCAGTGGCCCAAGGGTTCTCCTTGAAACTAAGTTACAGGAGTC
The DNA here is from genome assembly GCF_965194805.1 of Balaenoptera borealis. Taxonomy (NCBI): domain Eukaryota; kingdom Metazoa; phylum Chordata; class Mammalia; order Artiodactyla; family Balaenopteridae; genus Balaenoptera; species Balaenoptera borealis. The sequence goes on from NC_138874.1 coordinate 86,499,886, forward strand.
GATTCTTACAGCAAAAGTGCACAGATGCTGGGGGACGGGCACACAGTAACCATGATGGGATCCAGAGAGCCCTCAGCGAAGCACCCACAAGACCCACTCCAGTTTCCTCCCTTATTGCCTATCTCAGACCCTTGTTTATTTCCTTCATAACCCATGTCATGATTTATAAGTAGTTTATATAATTATTTGTCTCTATATTTGTTTATTGCCTGTTTTCCCCCATAAAATGCAATCTCCAGGAGAGTAGTGAGCATATCTGTCTCCCTAGAATACAGATGGCACACTGTGGATCCTTCACAGATATCTGTATGAATGTATGAATGAACGACGGACACCTTCAGTAATGGGGAGCTTCTGCAGCCCAAAGCAGCTCATCCCACTTTCAGAAAGCCTTGACTGAAAGCCTGACCCAAGACCGAACTGTAACCACCTCCCCGTCACACCCACGGGTCTCCTCTCTGGCATGACTCTGGAGATGACTGCCACTTCCAAGTCAGTCCCTCAAGTATCCAGTGTCCCACCTTTCTCTCCTCCAGACTAATCAACCACAGCTTCTCCAAAGGCTCCTCTTTTGACATGGATTTTAGAGCATCCGTAATTTCACTAGTCTGAGAAAACTCTTCTTCCCTACCTACACAATGCATAGCAACCCCTCCCATACCACCCTGAATACACCCAATCTTGGGTGGTAAACTGGGTAAACTGGGTCAAGCCAGATAAGAATTTGGAGAAGCGAAGCTGAACGTTACCCAGCCAGGGCTCCAGAATCAGCAGCCTCAGGTTGAATCCCAGCCCGCTTATTGTTAAATGACTGATCTTGGGCAAAATACTTAATTTCTCTGAACCCCCATTTCTTCATCTGTACAGGGGAAACAATAAGAGCACCTACCTAACAGAGTTAGTGTAAGGGTTAAATTAAATGAGACAGTGGATGTAAACCACTTAGCAGAGTGCCTGGCACATCTCTAAGGACTTGGAGTTTCCCCAAACTTTACCTTGGACCTAACAGCTCTCCACGCCTCTGCAAGCTACTTTTTTTCCCAGCCAAATCCTCGTGCTAACCCAGCTCCATCTCAGACACCCCCAAGCTCCTTCAGTCAAGATACGGCTTCAAGCCCTGTGTCCGGAAGTTTTCCTGGCTCTTATTTCTTCCCATTTTCTCCTGCTCACTGCCCACTTCAGGCTTCTACCTCTCCATCCTACCCCTTGCTACTGGTCCATCCATCCACATGTCCATTCTCCGTTTCTCTTTTTTTTTGTCCTTGCTCAATTCTTGCTTTTTGTTTTTCCTCTTATCTTTCTTACATCATGTCTTCTCTCATGGAAACTCTAGTAAAGTTCTTTTTTTTTTTTTTTTTTTTTTTGATTTTCCTTTTCTATTCTGCCTCCTACCTTGGCTCCAGATAGCCGAGAGGAAATGATCAACCTAGTAACTGCAAAATCGGTGCTAATTGTATCACCACACAGGCATCTTAAGCTACAGGCCATTTTCCATCACTCCTTGCCACAGACTGAGTGGTAAAATCAAGGCTGGAAAGGAAGCCATCAGCAGTGAGGACCGAGGGGAAACAGGAAGCTCTCTTTCCCTCTCACCTCTATGTATGCTTCCCCTTCCTTTCCTTGTCCGCTGCGTTAGTACACTACAGTGAGTTGCCTGTTCTGTTCCTGACTTTAATGGAAATCCTTCAAATATTTTGCCATTAATTATGATTTTTTTCTGGGTCTTGTACCAAATAGCTTTTATCCAATGGGGGGAGTTCTCTTTGATATCCAGTTTGCTAAGCTTATATAATATGCAGTTGTGAGTTTCTAGGTTGGAAGTAAAGCATGAAAATCAGGGAAGCAGGGTGATAAGTAGGTTGACTTGTGAGGTGACCTGGGAACATCAGAAGAGAGAATTGAGGCCAAGCGCTCAGGCTGGGGGATGATGGAGCATCCTCTCCTGAGGGACTTTCATGGTACTGATAGTTACTCCTTATACTCGGCTCTTAAACTGTGACACTGGGATTCAAAGACTCTACTGGACGCTTGAGTGTATCAATGACAAAAGTTGGCTCTACTTATAGTTCGTGTTTCTTCTTTCATTAATTTAAATAAGAAATTCTGAATTTTCAAGAAGCTTTTGGAACTTCTTGAATTGGAGCAGATAACTGAAACTTCATCCCTTTTCACGTGAAAGCTTTTTGGAGGTGGATCTGATCCTGGTTTTCCATTCCAATCAGCTGCTGTGAAAGCCACTTCTTGTTCTTGCTGGGGGCAGATCAAGCCTCTTTTTCTCCTTGATAGAAATTCAGGAAGGAAACCAAATAATTCCCAACAGAGACAAGAGTTGACCACAGTACCATCCAAAAGCACTTTTAAAGATTTCAATCTTGAATATGAGAACACTGGCAACCGAGGTTGGTTACTGGCTCTACACCGTCAGCTAGATAGGGGCTTGGGAGGAGATGTGGTTCTGCCATTTTGACAGGAAAATCTTCTCTGATGGAGAAGAGGTTGCAATTGAAGCATCACTGAGGTGCCCTTTAACACTGGAAAATTTCAGTAAAAGTGTTTGTGACAAGCATCCGAAATAAAATACTAAACTCCCACATATAGACATTTCTCAGTAAACTAACCTGCACACACTGTGGGACTGGTGAAAGGAGGGACATTCTAACATCAAAGTTAATCAGCAGGGCATCTATTGATTGCTGTTCTATGCCTATTATGTGGTGGCCCGGGGGGTTTTTGTTTTGTTTTTACCGTGATTGACAGAAAATTGGCCAACCTGCCCCCAGATAACCAAGAGTTGACTGTGCTTGACTTCTTCACTTAGTTCCACTCTTAACTGAAGAGGGGTGAGGAAAATAAGTGTTAAGAAACCTGTCATAGAGGGAAATTTGAAACAAACTGGTAATGTGTCAGACAGCCTTGGAATAGTCCCAGAAGGTGGCAAGTAAATAAAATCTATGAGGGAAAATTGAAAAAACTGGCATAGCTGAGCCTTAAAAAAAAAAAAAAAAAAGGTGACAGGCTCATATATGACTGTTTCTAGTACAGCAAACTAGATAATGTACATATTCCAAAAACACCTCCGATGCTCAGCTGACACACTGGAAAAAGTAGTGGACTTAGGAGAACTAGGCACTACTCTCACTTCTGCCAGCCGATGACTTGGCAGTCTCTTTGTTTACCTCATTTTCACCTCCATAAAATTTTACAGCTGGAGAACTTTGGGGTTCCCAGCCAAGACTCCCTTTTAGGCTCCACAAAAGAAGAAATGTTTGGACATTTCAAAGCACTCCAACGATATAGTATTTTATTTATTTATTTATTGAAGTATAGTTGTTTTACAATGTTGTCCTTGTTGTTTATTTTATATATAGTAGTGTGTATATGTTAATCCCAAACTCCTAATTTATCCATCCCCTGTTTTCCCCTTTGGTAACCATAAGTTTGTTTTCTATGTCTGGGGTCTATTTCTATTTTGTAGATAAGTTCATTTGTGTCGTATTTTAGATTCCACCTATAAGTGATACCATGTGGTATTTGTCTTTCTCTGTCTGCCTTACTTCAGTTAGTATGATAAATCTCCAGGTCCATCCATGCTGCTGCAAATGGCATTATTTCATTCTTTTTTATGGCTGAGTAATATTCCATTGTGTGTGTGTGTGTGTGTGTGTGTGTGTGTGTGTGTGTGTGTATACATATATATATACACACACCATACAAAGATATAGTATTTTTAAATTATTACATAATAAATACCTTTATTTAGTGATCAGAATCATTTAAACATGGGGCTTGCCAGGATAAAGAATAACAGAAGAGGTGCTCAGTGATAAGAGTTTGGGAACCGGGCTGTAAGACACTCTAGAGGAGGGATGGTGCCTGCTTCATCTCGAGGTCCTCAGTGCTGGCACGTACCTCCTTAAGTGCTCATTAAGATTCAAACATACACAGTGCAAAGAGAACATAAAATAAATTCCCATGTACCCATTACCCAGCTCCAAGAATCATCCCTCATGGCCAATCTAGCTTTCCTATGCTCCCACCCAACTGACTTCTAAACCTGCTCACAAATTATTTTGAAGCAAGTGTCAGACATTGTATAATTCTACCCACAAATATTCCAATATGTCACCCTGAAAGATAAGTACTTTGTAAATACAACATCATTACACCTAAAAAATGAACAATAATTCCTTAAATATCATCTAAGGCAAATTCAGTGTTCAAATTTCCATGATTATATCCTAAAAATGTTTTTTAGAGTTTGTATAAATTAGGATCTAAAGATTGCTATTGGTCACAGCAATATATTTTTGGATCCATCTCCTAGAGAAATGTAGGTAAAAACAAAAATAAACAAATGGTGGGACCTAATTAAACTTAAAAGCTTTTGCATAGCAAAGGAAACCATAAACAAAACGAAAAGGCAACCTACGGAATGGGAGAAAATATTTGCAAATGATGCGACTGCCGAGGGATTAATTTCCAAAATATACAAACAGCTCGTACAGCTCAATATCAAAAAAACCAAACAACCCAATCAAAAAATGGGCAGAAGATCTAAATAGACATTTCTCCAAAGAAGACATACAGATGGCCAAAAGGCACATGAAAAGATGCTCAGCATCGCTAATTATTAGAGAAATGCAAATTGAAACTACAATGAGGTATCACTTCACACTGGTCAGAATGGCCATCATTAAAACGTCTATAAATAATAGATGCTGGAGAGGGTGTGGAGAAAAAGGAACCCTCCTACATTGTTGATGGGAATGCAAACTGGTACAGCCACTATGGAGATCAGTACGGAGGTTCCTTAAACTAAAAACAGAGCTATCATATGATCCTTCAATCCCACTCCTGGGCATATATTGAGAGAAAACCTATTTCAAAAAGATACATGCACCCCAATGTTCATAGCAGCACTGTTTACAATAGCCAAGACACAGAAACAACCTAAATGTCCATCAACAGATGAATGGATGAGGAAGATGTGGTATATGTATATACAATGGAATATTACTCAGCCATAAAAAGAATGAAACAATGCCATTTGCAGTAACATGGATGGACCTGGAGATTATCATACTAAGTGAAGTAAGTCAGACAGAGAAAGACAAATATCACATGATATTGCTTATATGTAAAATCTAAAAAAAAAAATGATACTCAGGAATTCCACGGTGGTCCAGTGGTTAGGACTTGGTGCGTTCACTTCGATGGCCTGAGTTCAATCCCTGTTCTGGAAACTAAGATCCCACAAGCTGCACAGTGCAGCAAAAAAAAAAAAAAAAAAAAGATACAAATGAACTTACATACAAAACAGAAATAGGCCACAGACATATTACAAAATATTGAGTATAGTTCTCTGTGCTATACAGTAGGTATATATACATAACTGAATCACTTTGCTGTATACCTGAAACTAACACAACATTGTAAATCAACTATACTTCTATAAAAAATAAAATACATATCGCAATTGGGTGATATGTATATTAAGTTTTGTTTAATCTAGACTTACCATACAAACACACACACACACACACACACACATTCTGCTTGTGATTTACATTTTGCAGGGGCCAGGTCTCTTGTCCTAGGGTTTTCCACAGGGGATGTTGCTGGTTGCCTCTCCATTGTATCATTTAACATGAACCTTGTATTTCCTACAAACTGGTAGTTAGATCAAAAGACTACTTGTGATGGTTCAGGGTTTTTTTGTTGTTGAGAATTCTTCATAGGTAGTTTTTTGTATTTCCATCAGGAGACATATAATGCCATTTTTTTTTTAAAGGGCTTTTAAAAAAATATTTATATATTTTTGGCTGCGTTGGCTCTTTGTTGCCGCGCTCCGGCTTTCTCTAGTTGTGGCGATCGGGGGCTACTGTTCGTTGTGGTGCGCGGGCTTCTCATTGTGGTGGCTTCTCTTGTTGTGGAGCACAGGCTCTAGGTGTGAGGGCTTCAGTAGTTGTGGCATGCAGGCTCAGCAGTTGTGGCTCGCGGGCTCTAGAGCACCGGCTCAGTAGTTGTGGTGCACGGGCCTAGTTGCTCCGTGGCATGTGGGACTTCCCGGACCAGGGCTCGAACCCGTGTCCCCTGCATTGGCAGGCAGATTCTTAACCACTGCGCCACCAGGGAAGTCCAATGCCTTTTTCACATTAGCAGCCATTGAAGATCATTGCCTAGATCTATTATTTCATTAACAGTTGTAAAAATGTTGATATGCTAACCTTATTTCTTAGATTCATGTCTTCTTAATTTATTAGCTGGCATATTTCTATAAAAACTTCCCCTCATCAACAATTTGGCTATCCCGACATACAGTTGGAAAAGGGATTGCAGAATAAATACTGTTTCTTTCCCTTTATTTATCAGTTTCAAAATAATAGGCTGATTCCTGGAGGAGCCTTCAAAAGATGACAAATGAGGTTTTTTAATTTTTATTTTTAAAGTGCTGTATGAACTCATGAGTTTAAACATATTTAAGGAGCTTGAGTTCAATGAAGTTATAATTCTTACTGACTATCCCATCATTAGCCAAGGGGACTGTGGGAGCCCCTGATCTGCTCCTGATCCCTTCTGGGCCAACTCCAGTAGAGTTTGATAGGCTCTTACTTTCTGTGGACTCAACTTCCTAGATAATGTCTCAGGTCCTTCTTAGCACTGCCCTCAAGACCAGGGGAAGAGGGGGCCTGCCCTTGGCCTCACATATCATATATGTTGAGACACAATGTGTTTTTTCTTCTTTTGGTCTCTCATAGGAAAGTTTTCTGAAAGGTGAGTGATCGAATCATAAAGGGAGGGGACGTGTGTACACCCATCTGGTCCTCTCAGGCCAAAGAACGAGGGCTGAGGCTGCCAGTGAGTGTGGAGGGGTGGGGGATGAGAGGACAGAATCACAGCTTCTGCCCTGGGAAGTCAGGGAAAGAGCGGCCGCTCTAGTGTACAGTTGGCCCCTCAAATCAACCCAAATGGGTGTCTAGACAGAACTCATTCCCCAGTAACCACCTTCCTGCTCATTCCTCCTTTCCCACTCCCTGCTCCTTGGCTGTGATGGTATCTAAAGTATCAGGAGGCACCCAAAACTGAAAAGTAAGGTGTGGGGAAAGGGTGACCTGCTCACCTTAACCCTGTTCTGGGATTGGGTACATCCAGTCGCCATCCAGGAGTCCTGGGTCCAGGACCAGCTTCTACCCTGCCCTGTCCCAGCACCACCATGCTACATACGACTCTGGCATCCAGCTGGAACAACCTAGGGAGAAGCTGGCTCCTTTAACTTCCACATCTCAGAGAAGTGGGCTATAGGGGGAAAGAAAGGCCTGATTGGGAACACGGGACACCGGTGGATATAGCTTGATTTATAGCTTTTAAACATTTAGATGTATGGTACATGGGGAAATATTTGCACTTTTGCAAATATCAGGGCAGCCTTGGTCCTTCTGGCTCAGACATTCCAAGTCAGTTTTTGTGTCTCCTAAATAAGGAGATGTAGACTTCACAGTCCAGTCTAGTCCTTTGCCCCAGTTTTTCCTCTTCCTTTCCCAGTCATCATGGAAAACAAACTGTCTTTGGCATTATTGAATTCTGAGCATGCTTAGAATTTGGCTTGGGGCTTCTGCTTTTCATTTAAAGTTGGTGGAAACCTGCAGTTTGGGAAGAACATGCAGGAGCATGAGACACATCTTGGGCTCACCATGGTTCTCGCTTCTCTCAGAAGAGTCCTGATAACAAAGGGTGACCTTCCTCAATTAGTAACATCTATATGACCCTGCATCTTGGCTATAGTTGATTAATTACAGGGCAGACACCTTGCTCAAACTCTCTCATCTGAGAACTCTGCATCTCAGAGATGCAGAGGCTGAACATTTCTGAAACAGTCACATCAATGGCATGATCCATGGATGCTGGCTGCAGAGGTATCTGGTATTGTCCTAATTCTTTCCTTGTCTAAATCTTCTTTGTTCATCTCTTTCTTCATTTAGGTGACACACTCACTGGCCTTCAAAAAACTATTTTTTTGTATATTAGTTTGAGCTAACTTATGCCAGTTTCTATTGCCTAATGCACACATACCAACAAACAAAAACTCTTAACTAAAGCCATTGTTTAGAAGGACCACTGGATGAGGAGCCAGAGTACCTGGATTCACCTCTTTTCCTCTGACATCCCCATCCCTGTCATCACATCTTTAAATCTCAGACTTATTTTTCTCTGCCTATAACCAGAGCTGAAGCAATAAGGTTAGATAAGATAATAATAATAATGATAATGATGATGATGATGGTAAAAAAATAATACCTATCATTCTTTTGAGCACTTTTTATACCAGGAACTATGTTAAGTGCTTTACCTAAATTAGATGACTTAATCTAATCCTCAATAACAACGCTGAATTCATCAGGAAGATTTTGACTCTACATAAGCGAAATCTCAAACTCACAATAGCTTAAATGTAAGGAAATTAGTTATTTTATATGTAACAAGAAGTCCCTAGCAAGGGTGGCTTCAGGATTGGTTAAATCAGAAGCTTGATAATGTCATCAGGGACCCAGGTTTTTTCCATCTTTTTGCTCATTTGGCTTGGGTCTCCAGGCTAGCACCTCTCATGACTAAAATAGCTGCGGAATTTCCAGGCATCCAGTTGAACATGACAATGTTTAGCAGAGGGATGGTCTCTTCTTTGTATCTCTTTTTAATTTTTATTTATTTATTTTTTATCTTTATTTATTTATTTATGGCTGTGTTGGGTCTTAGTTGCGGTACGCAGGATCCTTTCATTGTGACGTGCAGGTTCTTTGTCACGGAGCGCAGGCTTAGTGGCCCAAGGGCCAGTGGGATCTTAGTTCCCTGACCAGGGATTGAACCCATGTTCCCTGCATTGGAAGGCAGATTCTTAACCACTGGACCACCAGGGAAATCCCCTTGTATCTCTTTTTTAAGTACAAGAAAAGTTTTCCAAGAAGTTTCTGGTTGATCACCTCTCTCACCTCAATGGCCAGAACTGGGTCATCATACACACACGCTTAATCCAACCATTGCCCAGGGAGTAGAGTTACTACAATGGGCCTAGACCAAGCATGATTCACTCCTGAGTTGAGAGGGAAAGAGGTGAAACACTCTGGGAAGAAAAAAAAAAGACCTTTTTCAGGAAAGAAGGGAGGAAACTGTTAGGCAGTTAACCAACAGTGCCTGCTACCGGCATGTGAGACAAATAGGAGAGGCAAAGAGACTTGCCCAAGGTCAAACAACCAGCTAATGGCAGGTGTGGGATCTGAACCCAGAATGGTCTGTTTCTAAATCCTGCTCTCTTGCCCTACACTCTGAAAGGCAGTTAGTCCTCACCAGATTATTTTGCCTTTGAGGAACTCAAGTCTCTACAGCTATCCTGGGCAATTCATGAGATGAACTAGTGTGGGAGCTACCAGCCAATCAGATTCCAGAGACCAAGCAACATAGCAACCTCGTTGCTATGGAGAGGACCAACCTCCTTTGGTCTCCTCTCCACAGTTCACTCCATTCTCCCTGGCCATGGTGGAGAGTAAATTTAGAATAATGTAAATTCAGCAAATAGCAGCCTTCAGTTCCAGATTTCTGGCTCTATGAGTTAGCCTCATAGTGAACAAACATCCCTTTTTATGTCCTTTCATTTTTCCTTTTATTCTGGTATTGCCCCCTTTGGGGGATTCCTTCTCCCCAACTTCAATCATTTGGTTCTGGTGGGGACTTTCAATGACAGTATCAAGGAGTGACATCAAAGTAGTTGACAAATGGGAAAGCACAGACACCAACCAATCAGAAGGGATACTTGCAGCAGTGGTAAAGCAGGGTCCTGGAAGCCCCTGGCTGGGTCAGCAATGAACTCTTTAGTTGTTGGATCATGGGGAACTCCAGGATGGTCCAGGGAGGGCCAGATAGCCATGGAGGTGGAGGATAAGAAACTCAGGAGGCTTGGGCCAGTAGGTATTTACCAACTGGTAAGGAAGCATTTCATTTAGTGAGTTCTTAATTTCAGACATTGCATTTATCAGTTCTAGAATGTCTATTTGATTCTGTTTTTTATAGATTTCAATTTTGCTGAAATTCTTTCTTTTCATATATTGTATTCTTTTCATTTTCTGTATTTTCTCTCACATGTTTACAATACTTATTATAAAGTCCTTGTCTGCTAACTCAAATGTCAGAATCATCTGTGGGTCTGCTTCCATTCTCTGCTATTTCTCTTAATTATTAGTCATATCTCCCTGCTCTTTGCATGTCTCATAATTATATAAAAGAACCATAGAGGTTGTAGATGATATTTTCCTCCAGTGATGATTCTCTTATTTTTTTTTTTGGCTGCTCCGCGCGGTATGCAGGATCTTAGTCCCCTGACCAGGGATGGATCCCGTGCCCCCTGCAGTGGAAGCACGGAATCTTAACCACTGGACCTCCAGGGAAGTCCCTCTCAGATGGGGTGAGGGACTGATCATCTCAATCTAGTCAGGGACTCAGCTGCGCTGGGGCTGGATGGTAGTTGTATTAGTCCCAGTCCAACTTTGGGTCATCTTGCTCCTTGGAGGGAGCCCACTCAAGCTTTTGATTGACAGTATGGTGGGTCTCTGTCTTCTCAACCCTGAGAGCCTGTGGAAGATTCAATTCTGTTCTTAGGAGCTCAGGCTCTTTGGTTTCTTGCCCCACACAGTTTCAAAATTTAGCAAATGTCTTGAGGGGACAGCCGTCATGTTTGACGCAGCCCTCATCCCTCTAATAGGACTTTGTTTCCTACCTACTGCAAGTCTGTGGGAAATTTCCCTCTGCTATGAGACACTTCTAGCCCAGCCTCTCCCGCTGCATCCCAGAATTCAGCAAATGTTGCATGGGGAAAACTGGCCATGTGTTTAGAGCTCCTCTAGATTCCAATGCCAGATCACATGGATCATCAAAAGCTCTACCAGTTTCTATTTGTCCCAGTAAAGACCTTACGCCCGGGTCAAGCTCTGATTTGGCAAATATACCCAGGTAAGAAAATGAGATTATCAGCTCATTTAGAAAAGGCTCTTTCCTCTCCAGAATTTTAATTCATTAGTCTTTGTTGCTGCTACACCTCTCCAATGCCTTTAAAAATATGATTTTTGTAATTTATCGTGTTTTCTAGTTCCAACAGGAACATTGGATTATTGCTACATACTACATCCTACCAGAAGAGGAAGTCCTATGAAATTATCTCAAGATTTAACCATGGCATGGTTATACAGGTATATATGGCTGAATCAACCCAGACCATGCCATGGCCCCTCCTCTACATCTTCACTACAGCGGGGACAGGTGGCCCAAGTAGACCAACTAGAGTCCTTCTGCACTGGAACTGGGAGCCAAGAGCCTTTTTATTTTTGTGGTTGGTTGGGGCCGGGGCGGGGGGGCGGGTGAGACAAAGCTGTGAGAATAAGTCTGGAAGCTTCCACTGGCTATGTCCCATGCTCATGGAAGAAGCCAGTTTCCAGCAGGAGGAAGTGAAGCCCTCATGCAGAAAGGAGAGGCACAGGAGTGCTGAGGGGATGTTGGGATCCCTGATTCCAGTCACTTGCTCTTGCTGTGGTTTGCTAACCTGAGGCACAAATTTCTCTTTTTTGCCTGAGCTAGTTTCAGTCTCTTGAAAGGGTGGGCCAGCTCTAATGTTTTTGCCCTTGGGCTTTATGAGGCACCCTGTGTTCATATAATACATTAGCCTTTTCTTCTTCAGCAAGGTGGAGGTGGTTTATGTTACTTGTAACTCAAAGAATCTTGACTAAGACTGCTTCTTTAATGACAGGCAGGTTCAGAAGGGCCTGGTGAAAGGTATCTCCCGCACTGCACAGAAAGAAGAGAGGGAGGATGCATGATAATATTGCTGAGACCTCAGCTTTGGATCACGAATCCTCACTACAAGGAGAAGTGGATGCTTTTAGATTCTGGACACCCAACTCACCATGGGAGGAACTTCAGACTTAACTAAGAAGTCAGCCGAATCTGTCTGCCAAAGCCATGCTGTTTTACTTTAATCAAACTGGGAAACTGCATTCTTATCCTCAACAATATTCAAAGATGGGAGGGAATGGAAAGAGGTAGATGCCTGTGTTTGCACGTTTTACCTACTCCTGGGGCTCCGACTTGCTGATGAGCCTGAAGTTTACACCAGAGGGTAAACAAGATAGCTATTTGGACATCACACACTACTTTGCCAGTTTCCGTTCTCTTGAATTATTTACCATCTAATTGTATGCATTGAAACAGAATCTGGCAACACAGAGTCAGAGATGTAGCCTTATTTGTGCATTAGAGAAGGAAAACTTGAGTTCAGTGAAGGACCTGGAGCAGAAACACTTTATGGCTTTCTGACGTTCCCTTGCTTTGGGAGGGCTGTAAGCACGGGGGTGAAACCAGCACAGCAACGCAGCGCAGGCGCACTGGGAGCCACGGGCTGGAGGCGCCCTAGAGCTGACTCGTCCAGTGTCTCCCCTGAGGCCACAATCCCCCTACAGGGCAGAGGCCCGGTTCCAGGACTTAGCCCCCTGAGCCTTGATTTCTTCTCTGCAAAAGACAGACTGCAAAGGGGGATGGAATGGAAAAATAAGCCTCTCTAGATTTAAAAGATTGTTACCACAAATTTTATTTTCACCATCATACCACTAATTTCCCTCAGGAATAAATATTAGTAGCTATGAAAACAAGAAAAATATTCTAAAAATATTTCAAGTAGTAAAACAGAAACTTTGGAAGACAGAAAAGTATAATGGTGAGTAAAACTCACTATTAGTCCCACTACTCAGTAAGAATCGCTCACAATAGAGGGTGTGGAGAAAAAGGAACCCTCCTACACTGTTGGTGGGAATGTAAATTGGTGCAGTCACTATGGAGAACAGTATGGAGGTTCCTTAAAAAACTAAAAATAAAGTTACCATATGATCCAGCAATCCCACTCCTGGGCAGATACCCAGAGAAAACCATAATTCAAAAAGACACATGCACACCCCCAATGTTCATTGCAGCACTGTTTACAATAGCCGAGACATGGGAGCAACCTAAATGTCCATCAACAGATGAACGGATAAAGAAGATGTGGTATATATACACAGTGGAATATTACTCATCCATAAAAAAGAATGAAATAATGCTATTTGCAGCAACATGGATGGACCTGGAGATGATCATACTAAGTGAAGTAAGTCAGATAGAGAAAGACAAATATCATGATATTGCTTATATGTGGAATCTAAAATCTGACACAAATGAACTTATTTACAAAACAGAAATAGACTCACAGACGTAGAACACAAACTTATGGTTACCAAAGGAGAAAAGATGGGGGAGGGATAAATTAGGAGTTTGGGATTAAAATATGCACACTACTATACATAAAATAGATAACCAACAAGGACCTACTGTATGGCACAGGGAACTATACTCAATATCTTTTAATAACCTATAATGGAAAATAATCTAAAAAAGAATATATATATATGTGTGTGTGTATGTATGTGTATATATATATACACACATATATATATAACTGAATCACTTTGCTGTATACCTGAAACTAATATAACATTGTAAATCAACTATATTTCAATAAAAATAAAAAAAGAATCACTCATAATATTTTGATACATTTTCTTCCAGTCTTTTTCCTAACCAAATATATATATATTATAATTGGGAAATTTTAACTAACCTCTTTAAAGCCAAGTTTTTTCTTATATCACCTACGTTATTCCAGGCATTATAACAGGGATACAAGAAAATTCGATCAAAAATAACTTGGTTAAGATGTCAATATGAACAATAAATATCTTTTCACTGTTGTTTTTTAATTATGAAAGAATTCAAACAGAGAAAGTAATATAACAGATACAACTGCACCCACCATCAAGACCAAATCTTAAAATTTTGCCATATGTGCTTCAAATATTTTTTCAAGGAAGATAAAATATTACAGATATGGCTGAAGTCCTACTGTCCTGGACCCAGAATAACTACAGTTGACCTCTGAACAATGCAGATTTGAACTGCACAGGTCTACTTATACACAGATGTTTTTCAATAGTAAAGACTACAGTACTACATAGTCCATGGTTGGTTGAATCTGTGGATATGGAGGAACCACGGATAGAGGTAAAGCCAAGTTTTTTCTTCAACATTTTGTAGTGAGCCTCTTCCCCATGACAATCAATATTCTTTACAAACAAGATTTTTAATAGCTAATTGTTTTCAAATAGTTCACTGTAAAGAGATGTATACTTACAATACTATTAAGATTCAATGGATTCAGTTTGATTTCACATTAAAATCTAATTGGGGTACTACAAAAGATGTTGAAACAACACAGACTCACAGACTAGATAGAGAGGATCAGGAACAGACCTGGAAGCAATTCTTTACCAGGACAATTTCAGGCTGCACAGTTACCCCACTACCGGCCTATGAATAGGAAGGGAGAGAAAGGAAGTGATAGATGGATTGTCCAGGCAAGGGGTGCATGTGAGCACGCACGTGAGGATGTGTGAGTGGGGAACAGACCCTAGAAAACTCATGACCCTAATCATTGAATTTATTAATAACTGCCATTTTGTTATTCCATATGCTATTATGGTATAAAAACTATAGGCCAAGTGCCACCTTTACATTCATATTTCCTTCCAGTCTTTTTTCTAAGCATAGGTTTTTTTTTTCTTTATGTAATTGAAATCCATAGAATGAATATTTTTGACAAACTCAGTCTTTAGGTTTGACTTGTATAACCTTAGGACAGAGGAAAAGGAACTGTATATCAATAGAATAATTTATCCATTTACTAGCTAGGGTCCTATTTACACCATCAATTTCAACTCAAACCAACATTATTTTGAGATTTGCAAGGAAAATGGTTCACTTCTTACAGATAATTTTTGGAATGGAGAATGAAGGAGGTAGACACACATACAATGTGGGAAGGCTGATGCTTCTTTTTCCTCATAGGCAACTAGGGGGAGGGGAAGGGGGTCAGTAAAGGCATGTTTGGGGGAAAGTTGGAGAAGCATCCACATCTGCTCATTATATCAAATGTCTAGGGACTCTGTAAATAATTCAGGTGCAGTCGGCTCCCTCCAGGGGCAGGTGTTGAGGAGAGTTTCCAGACAAGCATCTCCTCTTGCAAAACTGGAGCAGACCTAGGATCTGATTACTTGAAAAGGGGTCTAGTTAGTAGCTATGGCAACCTCCTTCTTCTGCCTTACAACTTGCCTTGGGCTAAGATACAGGAACTTCTGGGAAAACACTACTGCTACAGCCTGCCGTGGTGGTTAAGAGCTTTGAAGTCTAGCTATCTGTTTCTAATCTAGGTTCCGCCACTTTGTAACCGTGTGACCTGGGAATTTATTCAACCTCTCTGATCCTTGGTTTCTGTGCCTATAAAATAGAGATCATTCAGATTGCTGTGGCATCATCTGTAAGGCTCTTGCTATAGTGCCTGGTACATAGTAGATTATCTCCTAAGAGTGTCCCCACCTCATTTCCTAGGAAGAGATGTTTGGACTTTAAATAAAATAGCAATGTACAGAACTAAGTGAAAGCTATTCTTCAGAACAAAATAAACAGTGCAGCTAACAGTTATTGAAGATTTACCATAAGCTGGATATTGTGCTGAGTGTTTTATATATAATTTCGCAAAACCTACTTAGGGATAAGTGTTATCAAAGTTCTGAGATGTTAAGACACTTTCCCCAGCTCAGACAGCTAGCAGGTGGTGGAATCAAGAGCCAAACTCTCATCTGCTTCTTATCCAAAAAAAGCCTATGTTCTTACCTTCTAAGTAAACGGATCTCTGGAAGTTATTTTACGGTGCCAGCACTTCATCTCCAGGTGCACAGTCTGAGGATGCTGGTACACGGAGCTCGTTCAGATTTGGACAGACCTCCTTAGGTCTGTGGGGCCTGACTGCCCTCTAGTGTTGGAGGAATCTTAGGGCCAGGTGGAATCCACAGCGAGTTGTTTTTTTTCTGAGGAGGTAGTGAACCTGCATCCCTTCCTGTCTGGAGAGCTGTCTAGTCTGGTGTCTTCTTATTGGCCAAAGGGTTTCTCCTAGGAACAGGGGTAAAATAGGTGATAGAGACTGGGAGTTAAGAAGAACTATCTGGGGATAGAGCAGTAATGCTCAGGTTAAGCTCTGAACCATTGTGGGGGGGGGGGCAATAAGGTCTCTTATTCCCAGCACATGGCACATAATAGGTGCTGACTGAATACTGAATGAAGTTTTACAACTCATCCTCACTAAAGGGGGAGGGGGAGTGCTGCCAAAAGAATGGTTTAAAGGTCTTCACTGATTTTTGGCAGAAGCACCAGCAGAAAAAACACTGTAACATTAACCCACCTTCCACTCCAACAGACTCCAAGGCATGTTCCATGCATGGCTAGGTGAGAACAATGACGCTGCTCAGTTATGAGGAAACGAGTTGGGGTCAGCAAAGACATAGGACCATTTTAGGCTGCCACCCTCCCACCAGTGTCCCGAATGGTCCACGGATCTCAGAGAAGTCCCACTTCCACCTCCGTAACTCTGCCCAGGTAGTCCATGTCACCAGGTGGTCGGTGAGCGGCTGTGTGCACTGCTCCTCGCTGGACAGTGGGGAATCCAAAGACAGGTGGATTACTAGGTGGCTTATCAGAGGGCGATGAACACCCCCCCACCACAAGTCACAGAGACTGAGCCGGGTTACTGCAAAATGGGAAGAGATGGTTTCATAAAATAAAGGATATAGAGCAGACAAATAACACCTACTATAATCCAGTCCTCGGCTGCCCAATTTTCTTCCCATATGAATAATTTTGTAAATGCCCCCATAATATATGAATATACTGAATCATTCAGACATTAATTTTATCACTATTATATTTACCGTTATAATTATTACCATCTTTATTTCTAAGTAATAGAAAATCTAAACCCAAGTAAACTTGGCTTGATGAATACAAACATTTGTTGAGGGCTTTTTTTCCCTCGTCGGTGGGGAGGTGGGAGTTTCAGGATTGGTGGGTTCAACAGCAGGTGCTGCCAGGAGTTGATGGCCAAGAAAGGGAAGTAGCAGGGCAGGACCACAGAAGGGATTTCAGAATAAAAAGCCAGCTTCCTATAGCTAGGACAAGCCACATACTGGAAGACTGCCTGGGTGGGCGTCCCTGTGAAGCTACGGCTGCCTCCTGGCCTTCTTTTGGAAATCTCTCTGCTTTTGGTGGGAAAAGGGAGAATCTGATGGCCCACACTCTCTGTAGAAATGGACTAAGGACCGAGGTGGCTGCATAGGGAGAATGGACTTGTTGGATGACTGAGCTTTAGCTGCATTTTCTGCACTAAACTCACCCCCATCCCATGCCCTAGAAGGGTGGCTCCGGTAGAGGTTACATCTCCCAGATGTCTTGGATGTACCGCCTTCCTGTTTACCCACATGAACTTCAGCCCCGAACTGGCATATTCACTGCTCCCCAGACCTGCATTTCATCCCCACCTCTGGCTTTTGCTTCCCCAGTCCCCTGCCTGAATGCTCTGGCCTCGTCTTACCCTACAGCTTGTCTTTCTCAGGGCCCAGCTCCAGGTCTGCCTCCTCAGTGGAGTCTTCCCCGAGGGCTTGGCCTTCTTGGGTCACTTTCTATTTTCGATTCCAGGGGCATTTGTTGTGTGGTTGGGAGCTGATTGTGGTATTTGCCATAGAGTTTCAGGCAGGACTTTGTTTATTGCCTTTTCAGGCAAGCTATGCCAGAACTCCCCACTCAGAGGGCGGGGCAGGCAGGGTAACGTGGCCGACCATGTAAGGGTCTGGATGAGAGGTACAGCCTGGAGCCAGCCGGGAACATGTTCCCCACGACACCATAATTCTTGTGCTCATAAAACATCCTCAGAGGATAAAAAGAAACATGGAAGTCAGTGCTTATTTCTTTGGGAGGGCCCCCATGAGACAAGAAATCTTTCAACTGCAGACTGTCAGGCACCAAGGACCTTAAGAACAGGACGGAGGGAGGCAGGGAGGGCTTAGGGCTGTCACTGAAGCAGGCGATCCTGAGGCAATGCGACGGGCAGAACAATCCACGTGGACGCCGTGTGGACCCGGCACAAGGACAGCAGGCTCATGTCAGTCACACCCACGAACTTCAGACCATCACCGTGTTTTTAGTCCCTAAGCTCCTGGGGCTTCATATCATGTTTTCCTTTCCTCTCTCTCAGCCTGAGTCCCTCCCGTGGGGATCTGCCTGTGCTGCTTCCACTGATACTGTTGAGGCAGACGGCCTCTGTCCCCAACCAACTTCCAGAGAAGAGACTGCGTAACAGCAGAGTGTGAGGGCCACAAGGGAGGGAAAAGGAAGAGGGTAACAACAAGTGATGGAGAAAGCTTAAATCATGCACACAGGCTTCTGATAAGAACTTTATTTCTCAAAAAGGGGGCAAGAATCCAAAGTATTAAAATAATCCTCTAATTTTTGTTTTGGAGGGAGAGGATAGGATGACAAAATAATTCATATAAAAATTTCAAGCACAATGGCTGTAGGTCCTTCATCCTGAAACTTGTACCTCCTGTCTGCAGCTCCAGGTTCCAACCATGTCACAGGTAGTGCCGAGCTCCTGGATCCAGAGGCTTACAGCATCTGGAATGCTTATTTATATTTACTCCACAAATAAATACAAAAGGTCAGTCTTCCTAGTGGAAATGATTCAGTCCATTTTTGTGATTGTTTCTAATGAGAATGCTAAAAAGAGCTGCCTCTCTCTAAATTCCAAATCTTTCCTTTTTGAAGACGACTAAGAGTGTGAAAGAAATGAAATGTGGAGACTTATCAGGTACGACTGGCTCTCATAACAACCACATGCCAAGGGAGACTCTACCTCATTGAGGTGATAAAAGGTAAAAAGCGACCATGATTTTTCCATTGCCTTTTACGTGGGGAAACCGCACCTTTCTGTTTCTATCATGGAAGGGAACTACACTATGTGAGGCAAAGTCCCCCTCTAGCAATTAAGCAAAATCCCTAACCAGAGCGATTATTTGCTAACTTAGAAGGAAAGAAAGAAAAGGGTGAGCTGGAATGCGAGTCCTTCGCCCAGGCTGATGTTGCCACATGGCCCATCAATGCTGAGGGGCACTTTCCAACAGGCAGGCCCTTCCAGGAGGTGGGAGACAAGACCTGGTTCACCCCCCGAGAGGCTTAAGATGAGTTTAACTGTGAAGACTGCTCGGAACATGCCCGGCTCTCCTCTGAATGCTTTCAGTTGGTGTTTCTCTGAGGAATAGGGAGGCTCTCGTGAAGGTACTTTAAACTTCCATGCTCGGAGAAGTCCGAGACCACGTGGTCCTGGCCTCGCAGCAGCCACTTGGTAGTAAGCAGCCCCTCCAGTCCCACTGGTCCCCGGGCGTGGATTCGAGATGTACTGATCCCCACTTCGGCTCCTGTGGAAAAGCACGGATGAGGACATGGCTTTCCCAGCCTCTGCTTCCGGACCGCCCGCCAGGCCCACGTCTCTTCCTTCTCCTCACTTGGCGCCCCCTCTCTGCCCTCTCCTGACCCATCCTCCCTGGGCTAGTCTGACGTCCACTGTCCCCATAAACATGTTCTCTGCTTGCTGTGAGTCACGGTCAGATCCCTTCTTTAATAAAAGAAGAAGGGGCCTGACCGTGGGCCTCTCTTTTGTATTTTATACCCAATCCATTTTGACAATACTACAAGTGCTGTCTCCGATATCTGTCTTGTGCCTGGATTGCGTACCATCATCTGACATTTGGGTATTGTTTCAGGTGTACGACAGTGTACAGAGGTTTCATCTCCCCGAGTATCCTTTAAACCCTAGATGGTAAGGGACATGTTCTAGGTATCCCCTAGAACGCCTAGCTCCTAGGTGCTCATGAGATGGCTGCTGACTACACCAAAGAGTACTTTTCCTTTTCCTCCCTCCTGCTCCCGCCTCAGACGCGGGGCACCGGGGCTCTTCCCGGGTCTGGCTTGGTGTTCTGCACCGTGTGCAGTTGAGGCAGGGCTCCTTTGCTCATCACAACTTCACTGAGCAGGCACTGGGCTGGGACCCGGGGATGAAGTGGTGAACAACTGATGCAATTCATGGAGCTTGTATTCTTGTGGGCAAGGCAGCCAAAGAACAGTTCAACAAATAATTCCATGTGGTGATGGGGTGCAGTGAAGGGTGCTGGCACAGAGACTGTGTGGCAGGGCGGCAGCACCCTGGATAGGGTGGTCAGTGGGAGCCTCCCCGAGGAGGTGCCTTTGGCTGAAACCTGAATGAGAAGGAGCCGGCCAGGGGACAGCAGTGGAGAGCCGGTGCAGGCAGAGAGGACCAAGCAAGGACCCGAATGCAGAGGTGCCTGGGGCAGTGGTTGGCAAGGAGATGGTGACCACTGGCTTCAAATTCTGGGTTAATAGCGTAGAGACCACATGACTTTGGGCAGGTTACCTACCATCTCTTGCTTCAGTTTTTTCTTTTGGAAAAGGAAGAAAATAATAGAATCCATTATGTAGAACTAAGAGAGATAATGCATGTGATGCACTTAGCACGGTGCCGGAAATATAGTAAATGCTCAATAAATATTATCTGTTACTATTATTCATGCATTTCACAGGAATTTAACCCAACCAGAGTCTGAGCTTTTGCTCTGAGCGGCTGATGGAAAGACAATGGAGTGGTCTTTGCTCCTCCCCCATCTTGGACTTTCACTTGAAAGCTGGGCACCTCAGCCCTTACAAGTGTGCTGTTTCTTCTTCAACAAAATTCAATACCCATTTATGATAAAAACCCTCCAGAAAGTAGGCATAGAGGGAACTTTCCTCAACATAATAAAGGCCATATATGACAAACCCACAGCCAACATTGTCCTCAATGGTGAAAAACTGAAACCATTTCCACTAAGATCAGGAACAAGACAAGGTTGCCCACTCTCACCACTATTATTCAACATAGTTTTGGAAGTTTTAGCCACAGCAATCAGAGAAAAAAAACAAATACAAGGAATCCAAATCGGAAAAGAAGAAGTAAAGCTGTCACTGCAGACGACGTGATACTATACATAGAGAATCCTAAAAATGCCACCAGAAAACTACTAGAGCTAATCAATGAATTTGGTAAAGTTGCAGGATACAAAATTAATGCACAGAAATCTCTTGCATTCCTATACACTAATGATGAATAATCTGAAAGAGAAATTAAGGAAACAGTCCCATTTACCAATGCAACAAAAAGCATAAAATACCTAGGAATAAACCTACCTAGGGAGACAAAAGACCTGTATGCAGAAAACTATAAGACACTGATGAAAGTAATTAAAGATGATACCAACAGATGGAGAGATATACCATGTTCTTGGATTGGAAGAATCAATATTGTGAAAATGACTATACTACCCAAAGCAATCTACAGATTCAATGCAATCCCTATCAAATTACCAATGGCATTTTTTACGGAACTAGAACAAATCATCCTAAAATTTGTATGGAGACACAAAAGACCCCAAATTGCCAAAGTAGTCTTGAGGGAAAAAAATGGAGCTGGAGGAATCAGACTCCCTGACTTCAGACTATACTACAAACCTACAGTAATCAAGACAATATGGTACTGGCACAAAAACAGAAACATAGATCAATGGAACAAGATAGAAAGCCCAGAGATAAACCCACGCACCTATGGTCAACTAATCTGCGACAAAGGAGGCAAAGATATACAATGGAGAAAAGACAGTCTCTTCAATAAGTGGTGCTGGGAAAACTGGACAGCTACATGTGAAAGAATGAAATTAGAACAATCCCTAACACTATACACAAAAATAAACTCAAAATGGATTCGAGACCTAAATATAAGACCAGACACTATAAAACTCTTAGAGGAAAACATAGGAAGAATACTCTTTGACATAAATCACAGCAAGATCTTTTTTGATCCACCCCCTAGAGAAATGGAAATAAAAACAAAAATAAACAATGGGACCTAATGAAACCTCAAAGCTTTTGCACAGCAAAGGAAACCATAAACAAGACGAAAAAACAACCCTCAGAATGGGAGAAAATATTTGCAAATGAATCAATGGACAAAGGATTAACCTCCAAAATATATAAACAGCTCATTCAGCTCAATATTAAAGAAACAAACAACCCAATCCAAAAATGGGCAGAAGACCTAAATAGACATTTCTCCAAAGAAGACATACAGATGGCCAAGAAGCACATGAAAAGATGCTCAACATCACTAATTATTAGAGAAATGCAAATCAAAACTACAATGAGTTATCACCTCACACCAGTGACAATGGGCATCATCAGAAAATCTACAAACAACAAATGTTGGAGAGAGTGTGGAGAAAAGGGAACCCTCTTGCACTGTTGGTGGGAATGTAAATTGATACAGCCACTATGGAGAACAATATGGAGGTTCC
The DNA here is from genome assembly GCF_965194805.1 of Balaenoptera borealis. NCBI lineage: Eukaryota > Metazoa > Chordata > Mammalia > Artiodactyla > Balaenopteridae > Balaenoptera > Balaenoptera borealis. Next base: position 86,522,289 of record NC_138874.1, read on the forward strand.
TTAAAAAACTAAAAATAGAATTACCATATGACCCAGCAATCCAACTACTGGGCATATACCCAGAGAAAACCGTAATTCAAAAAGACACATGCACCCCAATGTTCATTGAAGCACTATTTACAATAGCCAGGTCATGGAAGCAACCTAAATGCCCATCGACAGACGAATGGATAAAGAAGTTGTGGTACATATATACAATGGAATATTACTCAGCCATAAAAAGGAACGAAATTGAGTCATTTGTTGAGACGTGGATGGATCTAGAGACTGTCATACAGAGTGAAGTAAGTCAGAAAGAGAAAAACAAATATCGTATATTAACGCATGTATGTGGAACCTAGAAAAATGGTACAGATGAACCGGTTTGCATGGCAGAAATAGAGACACAGATGTAGAGAACAAACGTATGGACACCAAGGGGGGAAAACTGTGGTGGGGTGGGGATGGTGGTGTGCTGAATTGGGCGATTGGGATTGACATGTATACACTGATGTGTATAAAATTGACGACTGATTAAAAAAAAAAAAAAGAACATGGAATACAAAGATCAGTGCAAGTGATGTGATAACTAAATCAAACCCCAACACAACAGAAACAGGGAACTAAAAATAAAGAGTCCAATGACTAAGAATAACTGAGCAAAATTCCCTTTAGTAACCTTTAACAATTCAGTGAGAACTATTTCTCTAGGCAGTTCTCTATTCAAATGTTCAGGGGGATTAAAATGTTTTAAGTAGTTGAAATAATTCTCAGATGTGCCATAAATGCCTTATTGGAGCTTTGTAAAATGGTACCCCTGAAAACCAGCAACTGTCTGAGAACTCCTTATACTACTGGGGGATGGAGAATTTATAACTAATGACAGAAGCGGGGAGGGTGTCTTCCTGAAGCTTTTTATTTCAAAGTCTGCTTTAGAAGTCAACCTTGCACCTCTGGGCTTATCTGTTTGTTTCTGATGCTCATACGTCAGCCCAGCATAGGTACTAACACCTTTTTTTGTCCTGTCCTCAGGGTGGATTCCTAGCTCTGAGGCAACCTGGCTGTGTCCCTCTGAAGGAGTAAGTCTGCAGCGGCAGTGTTCTCACGGGACCTTGGCATGCACACCTGTCATAACCCATGCATGCGGACACACTGTGGTCTGCTGTACGTGGCAGAGTCCAGGCTCTGGACTCACGGAAGTCTGGGTCTGAACACCAGCTGCATGACTTTGGGCAAGTTACTTCATTTCTTTGAATCTCAGTATCCTCATCTATGAAAAAGGAAATACAAGTACCTACCTTCTTAGCATGTGAAACGCCTAGAACACAGGACTTCTACCAGTTCATGGTAGCTGTTATCATTCTCTCTCATAAACCAACCTTCCCTCGGCATGTCTGCATCATCTTGATCATGCACGTGACTGTAAAGGCCAGGTGTCTCCTCCACCCTCACCATGCTCCTTGGGGCCACACAGTGATTCACAAGGGACTCCTTTCTCGCCGACCACACTCTTTCTTACCCAGTCCGAAGCGGTAGCCATCAGAGAAGCGAGTGCTGGCGTTCCAGAACACACAGGCACTATCCACGTGCTGGAGGAAGAACTCTGCTGTCTTCTCTGCAGCATAAAGGGAAGAAACTGAGTTAGGATGGCCCAGGGAGAACATCCCTGCTTCCAGCCACTCAACAGGGCCTGACTGGGGCAGGGCCCAGGCCCCTGAGGTGCTTCCCCACATATTAAACATGCAGACTTGTGAAAAATCTAAAACAGAAAGAAAGCAAACCAGCTTCATCAGTCCTATTGTTGAAGGAGTAGGTACCTGGGAAAGACTGGGTTGGAATCCAGATCTCCCTGCAGACGTACTCTCAGTGCTGCACTGGCTTGTTTATACTATCTGTTTATAGGCTCTGAGTCAAATGCCAAAGTCTCAACTCAAACTCCACACCCACCAGCTGGGTGACTGTGGACAGGCTTCTGAACCTCTCTGTGCCTGAGTACAATGAGGACTGACAATATTACGCAGCTCCCAGGCTTGCAGAGAGGGTAAAATGAACCGACAGCCATGGAGCACTCATCCCAGAGCCTAGCAGATGGCAAGTGCTCAAGTATTAACTGTTTTCACTGGTGGTGCTGCGATTCCCCAGTAAACTGACTGGAAGTTCCCTGAGGGGGCCATGCTGGCATCCTTTACCATCGGGCCTCCATGCCTGACACCCAGGCTCACCTGTGGAGGGAGTGAGTGACTGTGGAGAGTTGGTTTTGCCCTAAACTAGTTGGTTCTGTGCTTAACCTCCTGAGCCTTGATTTCCTCAGCTGTAAAATGGGTTTATTCCAGCAACCTGGAAAGACTGCTGCATGGATTAAATGGTAACGCCTCTCACACAGAGTGAGCCATGTTTAAAGTGGAGCGAATCATCTCTTCCCTGCCTCACCCCTCGGGGCCACTGTGACAACACAGCGAGATAACAGATGTAAAAGCACTCAGCAAACCAGCAAGTGCCGCCCACACCAGGCACTGTTATCAGTCCACTGAGATTACGTTCTCCTGCAGGCTAAGAGGGGCCGGGAGGAGCAGGGTCAGCTTGGAGATCAAGGCAGAAAACGCAGACCCCGTGTGCTGCAGCCCCTGCACACTTACCATTCTCTGTGACGATGACGTCCGTGTGGGAGCTGCCGTACTTGTGGATGTGGTCGATGGCCTCCTGCACGCTGTCCACCACTTCAATGCACAGTTCCAGGTCCCCGTACTCAGTTCGGAGGGACTTCACTTCGGAGGGGCTGAAGGTCAGATAGGAGGCGAACTTGGGGCCTGCGTGAATCTTCACCTGGGACACAGGAAGTCGGGGCAACAACATAAACACAGCAGAGAGAGGCAACGCACACTCCTCCCTCTGGGATCCAACAGCAGGATGAGCCCGAAGATGATGAGTCCGGGGCGCCTGTGGCCTGGAAACTAAACCAGTCCGTGCTTCCCTTTAGAGGCAGCCTTCCACCCTCCAGGATGCTCTGCTTTGGGAAATGCTGACGGCCACCTGTCAGCAGTGGGACCCCAGTAAAACTGGAGTAGGGACTTAAGCAGGAAGCCTCTGAATGTGAAGAATGTGCAAGGCATTTAATGGGCTATTGACATAAGCCCTTGACTGCTGGCATTTTACTAAAACGAACACGTGACTAGAAAAATCCCATTCCCAGCCTGTGGGACTTAGGCATTGGACTCAGATGGAAAGAGGGAGATGCCACAAACACACTTCTACTCCCTCTGCCCTGGAGAAGTCCTAGGCGTGCTTTAGAGGAAAACAGTACTTGGTTGGAAACCACTTCAAACTGTGGTTAGTCGTTAGATTTCTGACTTTGTCAGTCTGGCCCCATTTCCAGGTTCAGCTCAGGTCCAGATTCTGGGGCTAATCCTGCTTCTGGCTGGAGGAAGTTAAGGACGCTGAGGCTGGTCACTGGGGACCCCAGTCACAGTGTGATCCCACTCAGGCCTTGTTCTCCGAGACCTTCCCAGGGCAGCGTTCACGCCTTGATTCTTTAGGGCCAAGCTCTTGACTTGGCTCAAATCACAACAAGCCACATTTGTCATGTCCTTGTTGCTCCCAAGGCCCTGAATGGTTTCCTATCTGGGACCACACTTCCTCCAGGCCTGGGGTCCAACCATGTTCCCCAGGGGCTGGAACCCCACCCATGTGCAAGTCGTCCTCTGGTGTACTTCCTGCACTACAAGGTGCTGAAGTACACACACCGGCTCATTCTGACTTGAGGAATTTCAAGGCAAAGCTGAGGATGACTGAGGATATTGTGGGTTTGTCTGAATCAGAACTGGGGGTTCTATTCCTGGATACAGGAGAGCTTTCGTCCTGTCCAGTCCAGGCCAGTGTGGTGCCTGGCATATACGTCAGCACTCAAACAGGCCACTAGTGGAAGGTCAGGCCCCAAACATAAGTAATCATGTGATCTAACTCCCTTATAATTTGTGGGGTACATTTATTTTCATTTTCCAAACTGGGACCATGCCACATTTATAAGCTGACTGAAGTCTTCCTTTTCAGCAAAAGGATGGAAGGGAAGAGACACATGTTCAGGGTCAAAGCAACCAAGACCAGCAGTCACTTTCTCTACTGCTGTGCTAGTTTACATAATTCTGACATCAGATATTAAAGCTTAAAATGCATCCTGACAGAAAATTTAAGATTGTCCAGTTTCACCTGGAGAACATCTATCTTTCTTGCAATCAGGAATTTAGGATGGAGCATACATTTATATTCAAAACTTACTGGCACTGGTGGTTTATAATCTTAATGACATGGTAAGAAAATAATCCAGAGAGGACATTATACAAACTGCTCACTCCCAAATATCACTGTATTAATAAGCACATTAATATTGGTAACTGAAGACATCTGTGGAGGAGCGGCTATATATAAATTTTTGGTTTGAAAACATTTCTGCACCATCTTTTCAAATCAAATCCAAACAAGAACGTGTGTTCAGAAACATAAACTTTATGCCGCCTGAATAAGAGGTGGCAGGAAAGAGTCCATTCAGTGGGCTGCCATGTGACCTGCTTTATCTTTGAACACTCTTAACACTGAACACACACCACTTTGGAATGAAGCTATTTGTGTATGGGTTTCTTCCATCCACTAGACTGTCAGAGGCAAAGGCATGCCTTACTCACTGTGTACTCAGCACAGAACTTTGTATATGGCAGATGCTCAAAAATATTGCTTCTCACATTTCCTTAAATGGTATGGCAGCTGCTCCCAGTCTGATGCCACAGGCTTCTAAATCTCGGGAGGGAAGACAGGAAGTGATGGACTTGTCCTACCTGTTCCACTCTCAGCATGTCAATGATCTGGTCAAATAATGGCGTTCTCAGCAGATCTCGGTGGATTAACAGAGTCTCTAAAGCATTACAGGCGGCTGGATATTCGCATTTAGAGTCTCTAACTGACAGAGGAGGACAAAAAGTTGTTTCTATTAACATGATCCAGAGCCACCGAGGACATGACAAATATTTTGCCCGCATAAAACAGGGGACACCACTGAGCTCACCTAGTCTGGTGACCTTGTCGACACTGGCCTCTGAATCCACGTACATGTGGCAGATGCCTTCACTGTGCCCCATCACTGGAATGCCCTTAGCAGCTTTCTGGATGTTTCTGACCAGCTGAGAGGAGCCGCGTGGAATGATTAGATCTATCATTTTGTCTAGGCGGCAAAGATCTTCCACTTCTTCTCTGGTATTCACCTGAAAAGGCAGAGAATAAAAGATAAAGATGACATCTTCCGACTACACAAAATATGGAAGTAGCAGCATCCCTTTCACAGATAAATGTCTGTATCTCCTGAGAACTAAGTTTGATGCTCTGAAAACTTATTCCAAAAACAAGATTAAGGAACATCCCTGGTGGTCCAGTGGTAAAGAATCTGCCTTCCAATGCAGGGGATGTGGGTTTGATCTCTGGTCAGGGAACTAAGATCCCACATGCCGCGGGGCAACTAAGCCCATGTGCCCCAACTACTGAGCTCACGCACCGCAACAAGAGAGCCCGTGTGCCACAAACTACAGAGCTCACGTGCCCTGGAGCCTACGTGCCACAACTACAGAGAGAAAACCTGCACGGCACAACTAGAGAGAAGCCCGCGTGCTGCAACTAGAGAGAAACCCGAGCAGACCGCGCGCCATAGTGAAAAGATCCCACATGTCTCAACACAGATCCCATGTGCCACAACTAAGACACGACACAGCCAAAAAAAAAAAAACACAAGGAAAATAAATAAATAAATATTCAAAACAAAAACAAGATTAAGTTCCTGATCACGGGAATTGAAAGTTGTCCAGCAAATGCTTATCAAACTCTACACATTAGGTCCTGTGCTCTGCGTTACAAAACATGCAGGACAGGGTCCCTGCCCTCGAAGAACTCAGAGTCTGGTAGGGAAGACAGGACTACCCTATGACTAGCCATAACACAGGACAGACACTTTTAAGATGCTAGAAGAGGTACAACGTGCTATCTCTGGGAGTTCGAGGAGGTACAGAGCACGGCAGGCTGTGAAGGTCACAGAAGGAAGTGGCTGCGCCGTTGGCTCTCTAATCACAGCCTAGTGACATGCTGCTCTTGTTAGGGAGTCACGGTTCGCCACGACTTCTGCCGACAACCTCTACCCTGGGACGCTGGCTGGAGTGACTAAAGCGCTTGTGTTAGAGCTCTGAGATTATGGGCATTTTTTCCTTCCTCTTGATTTTTAACTTTCCCCCATATGGACATGTTACTCACAAGAGAAGTACAAATATACATGTACAAGAAGGTTCATGGCAACTTTAATCTGCATTGCACCAAACCAGAAACAACCCAAATGTTCATCGACAGAAGAAAGGATAAGCTGTAGTACATGCATATAAATGGAATACTACACAGCAATAAAAAAGGGAAAAGTACTGCTAGATGCAACAGTGAGGATGAATCTCATGGACATGAGAAAGAAATACCTGAACAAAAGAAATACAGATAAAAGAGTGCGTTTTGTATTATTTCACTTATATGAAGTTCAAGAATAGGCAAAAGAAATTGAATGTGAAGAAAGTAAAAAGAGAGTGGTTTCCTGGTGGTGGGGTGGGGCCTGCTGATGGGGAAGGGCACAAGGGAGACTTCGGGGTACGGGAAATAGTCTGTATGTTGATGCGGGGGGTGGTTATATGAGTGTATATACGCGGACACAATTACAGAGCTGTTCACATGTGATTAGGGTACTTTATGTATGTTATACATCAATAAGAAGGAGGAGAAGGAGGAAATCTGTCGAATTAAACTAGGGTATAGAGCAGCTGGGATCTGAACCCCTACAGCCTGTGCTCTTTCTACCCACTATGTCACTGTAAGAATAACCCAGCTTCTTGTCAGGGAGCATGTAACGAGGCAGGTTCGTAGACACCCTCCTAGCAGCCAACGGAATCCTGGAATGTTGGAGTGAGTGGGCCTCAAGGGAAAAAGAGAAGGATCTGGAGTCAGCCTAGGTCCAAATCTAAACTCTGGGTGATTCTGGCTAAGTTATTTTACCAATGAGCTTATTTTTCTTCCATCTATAAAATGGACCTAATAATTTTTCTCACAGGGTTGTTATGAGGATTAAATGAGATAATGGATGCAAGTGCCTTGCCCACAGTAGGTACTCAAACTATCTAGTACTTCAAAACCTCCACTGGACGGTTGAGGAGAGTGACACAATGGTTAAAATAATGACCATAATAATAATAGTGTTAACAGCATGACCTCATACTTACAAGCTGCATGACAGTTTCTGACAAACTTTCATAAAATGTATCTGTCTGACTTGGCCTAAATCACTACCAGTGAGCAGAACCCAGGCCTCACTCACAGTCTGGGTCTGGTATTCCTGCTGCCTGTGACCTTAAGAATGAAGGGCTAACAGGCATTCTTGTAAATCAACAGTACCAGGACACAGCTGTATGAGAGGGACCTTCCTGAGCCACTTAAGACCCATCTGGGTCAAGGCAGCCCTACCATTGTCTAATGTCACAGGCACACTGGACCTGTTGCTCCTCCAATCAAACCTGCCTGTACTGGCTCGGCCTTATGTGGCCTAAGCTTTGCTTCAAACACCCAGAGACCTGACCTGGCCCCTCTGGGCCTGACCTGGCTCATTCCCAGGGACCCACCAGCTGTACAGCCTCCTTGACTCCATGGATGGAGAGGGCCTCCTGGGTCAGGAGGTGAAGAATCCGGTTGCTGTGTGAGGCCTCCTTCCCTCCTTTGAGTAACAAGCCATTACCACTTGCGATAGCCAAGGCTGCCACCTGCAGATCAAAGAGGAGAGCAATGAACCAAAGGGAAAAAGCAGTAAAAGTAATGGTAACATTAGCACTCGCTGAGCACATTTCCTGTGCCAAGCACTGTTAATCACTTTGTAAGGCCTACCGTGTTTAATCTTCACAACATTCCAGTGAATTAAGTACCTGTTTTACCCTCTGCTTTACACATAAGGACACTGAAGCACAGAGAAGTTGGTGACGCCCCAAGGTCACACAGCTTATAAGCGGCAGAGCTGGGGGCCTTGACTCCAGAGCCAAAGCCCCGGATCTTAGGAACTATACTGTACAGCTTCCTTAGCACCATTACACTGTAACCTGAGTTGAGTGCCCAGGGTCACATGGGCACTCCCCTCTCTGGCCACGGTGGAGGACAGGTGCTCAGCGGCCTCCTGACTCAGGTGTTGTTCCACCTGACTCAGGCTGGGCGGCATCTCTGGCCACATCCTACCCTGGCCCTGCCATTGTTCCAAGAGCTCTAACGGCTGTGCTGAGACCCTGGAGAGGACTAGAGCTGCCAGCCCCTGGACAGCCGCGGCAGAGGCTGCTGGGAGGAAGAAGCAGGCCATCCAGGAGGAGGGTTAGTTACCCTCTTAGAGCCAAGAGCTAATGACACTCACCTGAGCATCCAAGGCCTGAAGCTGAACTTTCTGAATGCTCTCAGGATGAATGAAAATCTTCCCATTTTCGTAATGTATCAAAAGAAACTTTAAAAAACTTGCTTGAACACGTTAATCTCCAGATTAATGGTTCTTAATCCTTTTTTGTTTTTGTTGCTCATGAACCCCTTACAAAAATTATGTCAACTTTTCCCAGATAAATGCACAAACACACAGCATTCTACATATAACTTTTAGGATTCATGGATTCTGTGATGCCATGCGAGGAACCTCAGCTGTAACTGGCTGAAGAGGAAACCTTTCCCTCATGAAGCATTCGCTAGTATGGATAAAAGGTAGTAGAGAAAACTTCATGGACACGGCCTGTAGAGAGACTTAGGACTCACTTCTACCAGCTGATGGGAGTTCTGCAGTTATCTCTGGGGGTTCTCTGTGAGACAGATATGCAGCCAGAAAGGGGCTGAGGACAGACCCCAAAGGTATGGGAGTCCCTTGGTGGACCAGCTGGTTTTAGGTCATGTCAGGGAATAGCCTCCACAGAGCATGTGGGACTCCCATGGTCACCTATGCCCTAGGGTAAAAAGGTACTGGTTTTTTGTTTTATTTATTTATTTAATGTTTTTATTTTTGAAATTTATTATTATTTATTTATAATTTATTTTTTATTTTTTAATTAATTAATTTTTTATTTTAATTAATTAATTAATTTAGTTAGTTAGTTAGTTATGGCTGGCTGGCTGGCTGGCTGGCTGGCTGGCTGGCTGTGCTGGGTCTTCGTTGCTGCCTGCTGGCTTTCTCTAGCTGCAGCGAGCGGGGGCTACTCTTCGTGCGGTGTGCAGGTTTCTCATTGCAGTGGCTTCTCTTGTTGCAGAGCCCGAGCTCTAGGCACGTGGGCTCAGTAGTTGTGGCTTGCAGGCTCTAGAGCGCAGGCTCAGTAGTTGTGGCGCACGGGCTTAGTTGCTCCGCGGCATGTGGGATCTTCCCAGACCAGGGATTCAACCCGTGTCCCCTGCAATGGCAGGCGGATTCTTAACCACTGTGTCACCAGGGCAGTCCCTTTTGTTTGTTTTTAAATAGAATCTCTCTGTGAGACTTTGGGGCTAGTGCAAAGAAAAAGCGGGTATCATCCTACCGGACAGTCCAGTGGGGAAGTGGTTCCAGATTTCTGGGAGAGAATTTAGGGCAATGAGCAAGACCACCCTCTAATACCACCTTATACTTCAGAGCATGGCCACTTGGCAAAACCTCTGCCACATGGTTTTGCCTCAATTAGCCTGTGATTTGTCAGATTTCTTAAAGGGGGTCACATGCTAGTTTCCATTAACTACTGAAAGTTCTTCTTCCTAAGAGATGTACCTACAGGAAGCCATCCGCGACACTGATAATAAATGGGTCTTTTTCACATGGGTAAAACCAGCTATTAGATGAATGAGCCTGCAGTAGGTTAGCAGGGACTCTGTGGTCAGGGAACAACGTGCTCCAGTGAGCTAAGTTTTTGTTTTTGTTTCTGGCCGCAATGCACGGCATGTGGGATCTTAGTTCCCCGACCAGGGACTGAACCCGCACACCCTGCAGTGGAAGTACAGAGTCTTTACCACTGGACCACCAGGGAAGTCCTAAGTTTTTTGGAAATGTACTCCCGTGTCATGGCATGGGAGATTCATCTGGGCTCAAGGCCCAGCTCCATGCTTACAAATGTCACAGGAAAACTAACTTCTATAAGCTTCGGTTTCTTCAACTGTAAAATGGACACATGAATTACCTTTTTTAGAATTACCAGAAAAATCAGAAACACAAATTGCCTTAAGCGCAACCTGAGAATAAAGTCTAAAAAATTACCTCTGGGGGAAGGAAGGAAGGAAGGAAGGAAGGGAGGGAGGGAGGGAGGGAAGGAGGGAGGGGGGGAGGGAGGAAAGGAAAGAAAAGAAAGATATCTTCGGGAGATTTATCTGAGTCCTGAAAAGAAGCTCTTCCTCCAATTCCCCAACCTAATGGCAGGCATTAGTCACATACCTGGGGTAGACAGTCAGGGCGAGATTCAAAGATGACCAGTAGAACTCCAATTGGGACAGTCACTTGTTCGAGCTCCAAGTCTTTGGCAATTCGGGTCCGGCGCAAAACCCGCCCCACGCTGTCCTGTGAGGAGGCTGCGATCTGCCGTAGACCGATAGCCAGGCTGTTCAGTTTAGACGTGGAGAGGCTCAAACGTTTCAGCAGAGGAGCTGCGAGTCTCCCTGAAGAGGTGTGAAGAGCACATGATGAAGCAGTAGACCTGGGCGGGCTATGGCTGTTTTCCTGAACACATGGCACTGTGTTAGGAACAGACATGGAACTCAGGGGGTCTCAGGTAGACAAGGACATGTCATTTACACAGCTTTTCTGGGAGGAGCAGTTGGGCAGTATACATCATCATGTAAAGGTGTGGACACCCACACCCTTGGTGCCAGCAATTTCAGTTCCAGGAATTTATCATTTGCATCAGCAAACCTGCATGTAGTGAGGATACTTATCACAGCATTTTTATTATAGTGGGAAACTGGATTCTACCTATAGATTCAGCCAATGGGCTACAATGCAGTTACTATAAATAAATATCTATATTTACTGATATGGAAAGCTGTCCAGGATGTAGTTTGTGAAAAAGGCAAACTATAAAACAGCATGTATGACATCACCCTAGTTATCACACATTGCATATACATGTGCAGAGAGATGTCGGAAAGCATCAAGAACAGTGATGATCTCTGCCTATCTTTCTGCGTTATTTTAATTTTTTATAACGAGTGAATTACTTTTATAAGCAGAAGTAATAAAGATGTTTTCTTTTGAAATAAAAACTTAAATAGAATTATAGTAAGTTCATATACAGAATTTTCTTTAAATTTGCATATAACAGCATGCACAGTGTGATTATCTCTCTCTCCACACACACAAAGACACACAAACTCAGGAAAACCATTTGCAATCACAGGCTAGGCCTGTGAGCCACAACTACTGAGCCTGCGCGTCTGGAGCCTGTGCTCCGCAACGGGAGAGGCTGCGGCGGTGAGAGGCCCGCGCACCGCAATGAAGAGTGGCCCCTACTTGCCACAACTAGAGAAAGCCCTCGCACAGAAACGAAGACCCAACACAACCATACATACATACATACATACATAAATAAAAAGAATGTAAGCAGACAAGAATATCATTAAAAAAAAAAAATTAAAAAAAAATGATGTATACAGTATGTAATTTCTTCCATAACCATCTTGACTTTAGGCAGACTATGATATAAGAATTATTAGTAAAACAAAGAATAAGACCCAAAATAAATCTCTCTATAACTAAGTTGCCTGGTCTTTACCTTCTGCCTCCTCCAAGTCTTTTTTGTTGGCTAACAGGATCTCATCTCGCTGGTCCGTCAACAGATCAGCCAGATGATGGATAATCTCTGCTCTCTAGGAAAAAAGGTAAAACACTGAAACAAATAAGCAAACATGTTACCCCATAAAGAACGCACACCACACTTTTAAACCTACTCTTCTGAGTGTGCCAGGCCTTGCTCCTAAATCCCAGTCATCAACGACTGAAACCTCCTTAGTTCACTCATTCGTTTCCCACCACTGCTCCCCTCATTTTTCCTTCCTCTCTCACTACTAACCTCCCCATTTCGTCTCACTTTTCTTCCTCTTTTACCACTCTTGATCATGATGATTAGCAAACCACAGCCTTGTGGTGGGGGAGAGGGCGTGATGAATTATTCAGTTTGTCCATGAGACAGGTGCCAGCACTTTGAATCAGCATGACATACACATCTCACCTATTTAATAGCACCAGCTGTAAAGCTGATTTCCCAGGTAAGTTTTTGCATCTAGTTCTTCTTTTTCTACAATTATTTATTAAAAATGAATTCAGTCAAAGGGGAAAAACCCAGTCCTGGATGCTGGAGGAGACCCCAATCCTTACCCACCTAGATGAGGAAACATGGCAAATCAGAGTAGTGATTACTAAAGGAGTAAAAGAAGTGATTTAATAGAGAGAGAAGCTAGGGTTCTCCTGGGCTTTCCTTTTCCTACTTGTAGTTATTTTAAATTTTCTTCTCCCTTCTCAGGCCAAAGTACTCCCCAGAAGAAACCTATATACATCACTTTCAAATCCAGCCTTAACACCACAACCCTTGGGAAGCCAGCACCCTGCTTCCACCTGACCTTCTCACATTTCATCGTGTCTGCTACTTCAACTGACTGAGTCACTGTGGACAGGGCAGGGCTATGATACGGAGCAGGTTCTGGGACTTCCATCTTCTAGGTAATCTTGGTGATTTGGATGAAGTGGGAAAAGTTGCTTTCCTACATTTCCCTGCCCAGTATGTGGCAGGATTTGGGAGCCTCTCTGGTCTCATGATTTTCATGATACTTTTGATCAAAACATCATAGTGATGCAAAGCTACCTTAGGCTTCAGCCTATAGAAAACAAAAGGGAAAATGAAATTTAGAAAAAGAAAAAAGGCAGAACAAATCTGAATCAGAGTTCTAACTCAGATCTAACTCTACGGGACTCGAGGAATAAAGGGGGAAACAGCAAGCTTGACTGTGCACTAAACCTCACAGTTATGACTCACTCTGAAAACTAACAAAACTATCAGCTAGGGTTATTACCTGCTCAGGTTCCAAAGTGGCCAACAACCTTCCTCCTGATCGAGCCATTTCTCCCTGCTGCTCCACGGTAGGGCCTGCAAGAACATTTGCAAACACCAGCTCACGGTCAGCTCACTGCCCCCTCACTATCCCACACGTGCATGGGCTCCTTGCAGGCACAGAGCACACGCTTAGGGTCTCGGCATGCTTGTTTCACACCCAGAGATCACTCTGACCAATAAACTGGCAGAAGAGCATACCAGATTAACTCAGGCAGAAACACAAGAACCTGTCTGTACTTTTGGTGCAGACAATATGATTTATGTCTTCTAGAGTTCTTCTCAATTCCACTTTGGCTTACATTTTCTAATGTGTTTGCATTTCTGAATGTAGATTATATGGCAGTGCTATCTTTGTGAACACCTGAGAGAGCACATACTATTTCTTATGCATCTTTGTATCTCTAGTGTTCATTAGTATCTGGTATCCAGCATGGGCCTAGCAAATGTTTCTTGAGAAAATGGATGCTTATATTCTTTAACTTAGTGATTTTAGTGAGAACAGGAGGCCTAGTTAGGCAGGTTAGATAAGTTCTACAAAAACAAAGTAGAATCCAATTTTGCAAGCAGTGTTCGAAACTATACCATATTTCATAATGTTAGCACATGAATTTTGTAAGCTCTCCTCCCAGAGGGAGAGCTCAGTCTTCAGCCCCATCTAGGCCATGGAGTTACTAGCAGTCATCCACAGACCATGGGACCCTATGAAGAACTACTTACCTGCAGGCTTTACTTCAGAAAAGAAGGTGCCAACTTTCTTTCCCTCCACAATGTCTGTGATGACATGCCCGGACACCTTCGGGTGGGTCCCATTGGCAATGACCACAGAAGTACCACCTTGCAAAGCCCAGAGGGCTGCTTTCACCTAATGGGAGAAGTTAGATCCATGGATGAGATTCAGACCTTTGTAGGGTCTAGGCCCCTGCACTTTAAACATGCAAAAACATAGAAAATACAATGTGATATTGAGCAATTTAATTATCTGTAGGAAGGTTCTGCACAGCTCAGAAGCTCTCAAGACACGCTCAGCCCATGCACTCTTCCCAACCCAACCCTGGCATGTGTTGTCTAAAGATGAACCAATCTGCCCCTTGTGCTCAGCGTGTTCTCTAAGACTCTCTAGTACTGGGACGCATAACTTCTACATTTGACTTATTGTGCCAGCTTGCAGTGTCCAGTTTGCTGCTTGACGGGAATCTGATCATGAGTACTCTGAGCTTTTGTACCTGCGGTTCTTGTCCTCATCTCTGCCATTGCTACGTGTGATTCTGTACCTAAAGGGTATAACTTCTTAGAACAATTAATGGGAGAGAAGAATTTTTTAAAGGTTTCATCAAGGAATATTTGAACTCTAATATTAACACTTAGAGGATTTATGAATTATGAAAAAATATAGACCCTGCCCTTGAGGAGGTTATAATATGAACACACACTTAATATATTAATAAAAGTACATAGAAAGACATGACTAAATATAGGTACACAATATGCATTAAACCTGTATTTAGATATGTGTATCTTTAAGTGTGTATGTGCATCAGCCCTCAATTACAAAAGTAAGAAGGATAAAATACAGTTTGGTTTCTAAATTGTTACAGGCAATAAAGGCACCAGATTCTTACCTTGGCTTCCATGCCACCCATTCCCACTCTGGACTTGGTTCCGAATGTCACGGACTGCTGATCACCGGGATAAAATATATCAATGAGCTTTGCATCATCTGACCCTGGGGGGCTGTCAAAGAGGCCTAAAAAGTGGACAAGAGTCAGTAATGCTGTTTAGCAGAAGTGAGCATCCCCCAAGACAGACCTCCACAGGGACCTGCCAACTGTAACTACTCTGTACTCGACTCATCCAGATAAATTCTGCTATTCCACCAGCTCGAACAAGAAAAGAGGTCAAGGTTTCGTAGAGCCTACCCACACTGAAAACCAGCTCCGGGAGGACGCACCTTACATACTTTTATAACTTTGCCTGATAAATGAATGTTTGTCAGCATCAGAGCACGGCCATATCCCTGGCACAGAATTTACTGGCCCTGCCCACAGTCTACAGGGAAGCTATCCTCACCTTTGCCATTTCTACTATGATGCTGAACCTTAAGGATGCAACTGAAAAAGATGAGTGGCTTTTGCACAAACAGAGCAGCAGCTGTATACTGTTTAATGTGACTCTTTCCAAGGGCATGACATATGAAACAGCTCCTCATTAACTCTCACATTACCCTTTGAAACAGTCACATTATACTCCCCACACTATGGGTAAGCCTTTCTGAAGGTTAGGCTGAGTCAGCAGAAGAGCACATGACTCTTGGCTTTCAGTCTGGATATGTCACCACAAAGCCTATGTCCTCTTTATAACTGAGTAGCGTGACATAAAATAAGAGGTACACAAAATGTTACATGCATACCGTCCGAGATTAAAAATCCTCACAATTTCACTTCGAAAAAGAATGTGTCTGAGCCTTAGGAGGGGAAAAGAGGGCCTGAGAAAATGGAGTCATGTCAAGGTCTGAGGGGGACACAGACAGGGAGGAACTGCTAGTGGTCAGGAACTGGCTGAAGGACATTTTGGGCAGTGATGCTTTTGGTTTTTGAGTTACTGCTTTTCCTGTGCTAAAATATACCCCTGTGCTCCACCGTTCCAAATCTTTTTTAAAAATAATTAATTAATTAATTAATTAATTAATTAATTTTTGGCTGTGTTGGGTCTTCGTCGCTGTGCACGAGGTTTCTCTAGTTGCAGTGAACGGGGGCTACTCTTCGTTGCAGTGCACGGGCTTCTCACTGTCGTGCCTTCTCTTGTTGCGGAGCACGGGCTCTAGGCGCGCAGGCTTCAGTAGTTGTGGCACGTGGGCTCAGTAGTTGTGGCTTGCGGGCTCTAGAGCTCAGGCTCAGTAGTTGTGGCACACTGGCTTAGCTGCTCTGTGGCATGTGGGATCTTCCCAGGCCAGGGCTCGAACCCGTGTCCCCTGCATTGGCAGGCGGATTCTTAACCACTGCGCCACCAGGGAAGCCCTATTCCAAATCTTTAACACAACGGTGACATGTGCATCCTCTCTAGGAGAGTAAGTGAATCAGAGCAGTGAGGACATCAGTGTCCAGTGCACAACAAAGTACTGCAAACCACGAGCAGCAATTACAGGGAGAGAGAAATAACCTCTCACAACCCCTCTCCGCCTCAACCCAGCACCCCACAGTTCCCGGGGTCTTCTGCTGGGTTCTTCTCAGAAGGCACTATGCTGTGAGATCATGAGTAGCACCTGACAGTTCTAAGGCAAACCCCCAGAGACGCCTAGGAGTTCCTAGCATTCTGATATTCTGCCTCCTCCTCTTCTTCCTTATAGAAGCTCTCAAACCCACCAAAAGCATATTTAAAATTCGGATATTGTTCTAAAAATCAATATTCAGTGGATAGCTAATCAGAGTTAAAAGCACAAGCCTGCCAATGACCAGTTTTGGTGTTTGAGGCTGCATTAAAACTAAGGTTTACTAGAGTCTAGTTCAAGTTGGATTTTATATATTGATCTCTCAAACTCATATCCTTTGCCTTGCTAGGCAGTACAGGAGAGAAGAGTGTATATTTTTAAGCTGAAAAGATTTAGATTCGAAACCAGCCTCTGCCAAGTACTAGCTATGTGACTTTGAATAAACCATTTAACTAATGTGAACTCAATTTTTAATTTCTTCATCTGAATAATAGGCTAACCTACCTACTTTGCAGGGTTGCTACAAGGGTGAATAAATTGACATTTATAAAGCACCTAGCACAGTATTACACATCAGAAGCTGAAAAAAAATCTTGTGACTAACCAAAATGCCTTGTTCTCCAGAGTGGCTTACTCTTACCCCAGCTTAGTTGTTCCTATACTGAGACTTCAAATTTATAGTGAATAAACACGGTACCAAGACTGCATACAGGTAAAGATACTGATCCGTAAGTATGATATCTCTGACCCTCCACGTGTGCAGAAGACAGATCACAGCACTGGTACCTGCCCCTGCCTCCACCAGGCAGCCCCCTGCCCTTCACTTATGCTGCTGAAGCGTAAACTGGGGAACACGTCCTGCCATGGGTGTGGGTAGGGAACTAAATAGGTTTTTCTGACTTCCTGGGAATGTAATGGGGGACTTTTGGGATCCTGTAGGTTTGGCCTATTTTAGACACATCTACCATATCTATGGGTCAAAATGTAAAACGGGGACAGCTTAAGAAAGTGAGAAGAGTGAATGGAGAGCCAAGTTGGAGCCAAGAGGGGCCCCTCCACGAAGTAGTGGAAAGCAGAGAGGAAAAGAGTAACACAGAAGAACACAGTGGCCATACAGCCTGGATTTTCTGCAGTGGCTCCAATTTAAAATAATGTGTCTTGTGATTTACATTAAAAAGTAAAAGTGATCAAGACCCCAATGAGGTATCACTTCACACCCATTAGGATGGCTATAATCAAAAAGGCAGATACCAAGAGGGAAGTGTTGGTGAGGATGTGGAGAAACTAGAACCCTCATACACTGCTGGGAAAATGTAGAATGGTGCAGTTACTTTGGAATCCAGGCTGGTATTTCTTCAAAAGGCTAAACATATGACCCAGCAATTCTACTCCTAAGTAAAATAAAAAGCATCTTCACACCAATACTTGTGCACAAATGTTCACAGAAGCATTAGTCACAATAGCTTAAAGGTCTATCAGCTGATGAGTAGGTAAATAAAACATAGTATATCTATATAGTGGAATATTATTTGGCAATAAAAATAAATGAAGTACTAATATGTGCTATAATATCAATAAACCTTGAAAACATTAAGTGAAAAAAGCCAATCACAAAGGATCACATACTGTATGATCACATTTATATAAAATGTCTAGAACAAGCAAATCAACAGAGACAGAAGGTAGATTAGAGGTTGCCATGGGCTGGAGAATTTCAGGGGAAGTGAGGAATGATTGCTAATGGGTATGGGTTTCTTGATGGGGTGATACAAAACGTTCTAAATTGTGGTGAGGGTTGAACAACTGTATGAATATACTAAAAATCACTGAAATATAAATTTTAAATAGGTGAATTACATGCTATGTGAATTGTATCTCCATAAAGCAGTTATAAAAAACAAAATTAAAGTGCCTGGAAATAACAACATTTCAGCATTCAAACTTCATCTCCCAGACCACCCCCACCTTCTTCTGAATCATAAAACCGTTTTTGGACCATATGGCTCAGAAAATAATGGTCCATAGTTAAAAAGCTCAGAAGCATTCAAACAAAGAGGGGAACTCATGTGCTCACACATATAGTATTTAAAACAAAGACTGGACAAAAAGAAAAGGCATTACTTTTTACCTTCTACATCTGAAAGAACAATTAAGAGGTCAGTCTTCATTTCCACAGCCAGACGGGCAGCCAGGCTATCGTTATCTTTAACACTAATAACCTAAAATGCAGGTAAAAAGTCGTGAGCTTTGCAGTTCAAAAAGAAGTTCATGGAAGTACTCAGCTAGGCTCTGGCAGGAAAAATGAACAACCCTGAGTATGTGCATGACAGCTCTTACAAGCCTTTCAGTTTGCAAAACACCGTGCCTACTGGCAACCCCCTTTGCAAGTATGCACGCTTCTATCCACTGACATACACAAGCCATGCTCACAGCACCACCTTAAATCACTATTGCGCCTCACCCAGTTGAACGAAAGCCCCTGTCTTCAGAAGAGCTTATGCAGACACTGCTCCAGGATGCCAGCTTCTCTCCCCATGTCTCCATCTTGTTTATGCCCAACGTCCGGTGTTAGTACATGCAGCATAGCATGGCATTAGTGTCTACAGCATGGTCAACCCTCGGTAATACTTTACCCACATTTACCCCCTGGAGATCACTATTGGGCTCCGCTGGGGGCACAACAGCATCGTTTGTGTTGACAATGGGGACGATGTTCATCCGGAGGAGCTCATGAAGTGTCCCATTGAGGTTCCGGCGCTTCTGCTCATCGTGGAAATCCAAATTGGTCACCAAAATCTATGGGGATGTATATATATGTATAGCTGATTCACTTTGTTATAAAGCAGAAACTAACACACCATTGTAAAGCAATTATACTCCATAAAAGATGTTAAAAAAAATAAATAAAAATAAAAGGGTTAAAGAGATTGAAAACGCAGGAGACAGGAAAATGATGAACTTCCGAGGAACAGCATCCAAAGGATGCTAAGAGTAGAGGAGTTAAACTTTAGGTTTCTTGGAGCCTGTACAGTTCAGAATGGAATACACACATTGGATGAGTCTTTGGAGACTCATCCAATTCTTTTGGAGATTGGAAAAAAGTTAGAATCACCTGGAAGATTTATTTTAGAATGCTTAAGACTTCTTGCAAAAGTACTTTAATCCTCAGAGAGCTATGAAATCTCGTCCATTTACAAAATTAAGAAAATGAATGTATCTACTTCAGAGGGATACTGGAGGGAGTAACGACTGCCATAAATTTCTAAAATATCTTTGTATCCCAGCATCTGATCCAAAGTCTGGCCATACACAGTAGGTGCTGAAACACGTGGTGAGTGAGTGAATGAATGGTCACTCTGCCTGGAAAATGTATTAAACCACATGGAATAGGGCCATGTTGTCCCTGTTTCTGCTCTGTGGCCGACCACTGCCGGAGTCAGCAAAGACACGGTCAAGTGGGATGAGTCTGAGAGGTTTACGGAGGTGAGTCTTTAGTCACAAACTGAAAGCAGGGCCGACATAACTTCGTTCAGGGGGCAGGATGCATACAAGCAGGAGAGAAAGATGAAGGGGGGGCGACAGCGAGAAACAAAATGGTAACAAACTCCGAAGCTCAGGAACAAATGTTTCAATGAAGTCCCTGCAGTGTTCATGGAAGAGGGTTCTTGCGACGTAGGGCAGCGCTGAAGTAGGAAAAGGCTGGAGGCAGATGGCCAAGAATTCTTGGAAGATACTGAAACAGTCCAAGTGGGAACGGTTAAGCCCTGAACTAGGGTCTGGCTATGGTAACTGAGAAGATGACAGCAGCCTTAATGATATGGAAAATGTGGGCGAAGAAGACAAAATGATAACATCACCAAGGGAAATAACTTACTCACTCATTTGATAAACAAGTTATTGAGCACCTCTGAAATGCCAGGCCCTGTACTAGCTGTTGGGATGGAGAATAAAAATGTTGATGAGTTGGGGAAGATGGAATGGGTTAGATCATGAATGTCTTTTCAGAAAGTTTAGCCCTGTAGGAAAAAGGCCTGGGACAAAGGTGAATATATAGATCCTGGTTCTGGTGGTGGAAGGTCAAACAATAAAAGTAAACACGTGTGTGGAGGAGAGGCAAGCAGGAGGTATAAAGGTCCAGTGAAAACACTTGTGGCTCTGACAGTTTAACAAACAAGACAAGGGAGACAAGAGACCAGAGAGAAAAGTATGTGCTTGGAGAAGGGCAATCTGTTAGGATGCACATAAGTTTCATTTCTATGAATTAAAAATAGCTGTTGTCCTTGTTTAAGTCTTTAATCTGACAAACAACTTATGGGAGATTTTCAAAAGCCCCTGATAATGGTCTTCAAAACAAGATTACTAAAGAAAACAAGGAACCACAGGATAAGGTGCAAAGGGTAAAGATTTCTTACAGATCAGATCATGGGGAAGGCAAAGGTGTGGGAGTGAAGGGGCCCCTGGATGAAGGCTTGCTGGAAACTGGAGGGCACAGAGCTTTTTTACATCAATATTAATAAAAACAATGGCTGATGTACAGTATTTTTAATGATACTTTCACTAAAACAAACAAACGAACAAAAAACCTCAAGAAGTATCATACCTGGGAAAAAACAAAACAAAAGCATAGTTCCTGGATCTAAGTTTCCTCACCTGGCTCCATGCACTTTAAAAAAAATTAAAGACTAAAACTGTCATTGCACTATGGAGGAAAAAAGAGCTGATAATACAAGGAGACAAAAATTGAGATTTCCATTGCACTTATGTAACCGAAATAAAAAATCTAAGATTACAGAGAGTGGGGTCCCAGCCACAAGCAAAAGTGTCCAAGTCCATGCCTTTCTGTTTCAGCTCCCTTACTCAAGGACACTCTGGTATAATACCAGAACGTTACTGTGGATAACAACTTAAAAATGATGGAGAGGGACTTCCCTGGTGGCGCAGCAGTTAAGAATCCACCTGCCAATGCAGGGGACACAGGTTCGAGCCCTGGTCCAGGAAGACCCCACATGCCGCAGAGCAACTAAGCCCGTGCGCCACTACTGAGCTGAGCCTGTGCTCTAGGGCCCGCGAGCTACAACTACTGAAGCCCGCGCGCCTACAGCCCATGCTCCGCAACAAGGGAAGCCACCTCAATGAGAAGCCCGCACACCGCAACGAAGACCCAACACAGCCAAAAAAAAAAAAAACTAATTAAATTAAAAACAAAAACCAACCACTAGCATTTCCCTTCAACATTTAGTAGATATCTATTATATAAGGCAACCAGGTGCAAAGAGAAACAAGCTAGCTGAAGTCAAAGAAGCCAATGAAATAAAGATATCTAACCTTTCTATCTTCAGAAGTATCAGTACTTGCAGTAGTCCTAAGAGTTATTTGTATAATAACAAGAGCTAACACTTACTGAGAAAGTACTGTGTACCAGACATATTAAATGCTTTTCATATATTTTCTCACTGAGCCCTTCCAAAGACTCTTTGCAATAGGCACTGATGACATCCTCATTTTTTTTTAGAGATTGGAGTTTATTTATTTATTTATTTATTTATTTATGGCTGTGTTGGGTCTTCGTTTCTGTGTGAGGGCTTTCTCTAGTTGTGGCAAGCGGGGGCCATTCTTCATCGCGGTGTGCGGGCCTCTCACTATCGCGGTCTCTCTTGTTGCAGAGCACAGGCTCCAGACGCGCAGGCTCAGTAGTTGTGGCTCACGGGCCTAGTTGCTCCGTGGCATGTGGGATCTTCCCAAACCAGAGCTCGAACCCGTGTCCCCTGCACTGGCAGGCAGATTCTCAACCACTGCGCCACCAGGGAAGCCTGACATCCTCATTTTTCAGATGAGGAAACTGAGGCACAAAAAGTTTAGACTTAAAAACTTTCTCCAGATCTCCCAACTAGCAAGTGGTGAAGCTGAGACTGCATCCTGGCAGTCTGGCTCCAGAGCCCTGCTCATATCACCGTGCTCCACGGGAATCACCCTCACAGGTCCCACACCCCCCTTGTGGAGGTCAGCCTCTCACCTGGGCAGCGCAGATGCTGTACTGGGTAAACATGGCTTCATACAAGGCCATCAGCCCACTCTGTCCGGCGGCTGCACAGGCTCGGGCTTCTAAGACTGGAATTGCCTGTAACATGCCAACAGACAAGGTGTGGCTGGGGCGAGGGAAGGAGGCCTGAGGACCCTGTTACAGGGGGTGGGGAAGCCGCACTTACCATCTCCTTCAGCTGGTTCTGCCCCGAGTGTAGGGCCTGCCGCACGCTCTGAGACAGAAGGATCTCATGGCGCAAGCGCTGCTTGCCAAAGGCTACAGCTCCACTAGTCACCAGCATCATCTCTCGGCCTTGATTCTGCAGTACTGACACCTGACATTGAGGAAGGAAAAGGCACAAGTCCTTGTAATCTCGCTTTCCTCTCATCACAAGAGATTCAGGTAGGGTGGACTAATGAGTGGATCCCAAATGCCGGTTTACAGACCAGCACTGGGCTGGCTCTGGAAGAATCACCCAGGTTGTCTGGTAAAAATACAGAGTCCTACATGCTTCCTCGAATCTGAAAAGTAGGTGGCAGATAGAAATGAGAAGTTTTTAATAAGGAGATTCTGGTGTGTAGGTAGGTTTGGCAACCACAGGACTTGAAGACATGTGGAGGAGTCTATAATGTGGAAGATCCAGTTGTTTCAGGAAATAAAGCCCAGAATACAAGTCTGGAGCCAGGAATTGCAATATAAACTTAGCAGATGGCTTCTCAAATTCTAAGGCATGACCTGGGGAGACGAAGCTGTTTCCGGGGCATGTCTGATTCTCATGGGTTGCCTCTGGCTAGACCAGGGACAGCGCTGTTCCACCCTGTCTGCCTAGAACCAGTTTTGGTTACTCTGTTTCCCACCTAGGACGGATGCACATGAAAGAATCAAAGATTCAATATTCCTAACCTGTCCATCCTTCCTGATGCTTGAACCTATAACCTAGCTCAGGAACTCGGAGACAGCTATGATGAACCGTGATCTAAAAAAAATAACTTATCATCATAGAAAATTTCATACTTAACCAAAGTGGTAAGAATCGAACTATAAAACCCTATGTATTCATCACACAGCTTCAACACCCACCTCTCATGGCCAATTTCTCACTCTCCAATGTTCCTTTTATAGCTCCACCATTATTTTATTTTATTTATTTAAAAAAAATACTCATTTATTTATATATTCATTTGGCTGCGCCGGGTCTTAGTTGCGGCACGCGGGATCTTTACTTGAGGCACGCAGGATCTTTACTTGAGGCATGTGAACTCTTAGTTGTGGCACGTGGGATCCAGTTCCCTGACCAGGCACTGAACCTGGGCTCCCTGCATTGGGAGCGCACAGTCTTAGCCATTGGATCACCAGGGAGGTCCCTCCACCATTATTTTAATACAAATCCCAGGCTCCAGACACATTATTTCATTTGTAAATATTTCAGAAAGCAATTGCTAAAACAGAGGGTATATACACACATCCACAAAACCATTATTATCTAAAACATTTCAATAATTTCCTAATATCAAATATCTGGTCAGTGTTCACATTTCCCCAATTTTTTCAGCTTGCTCCAATTAAGATGAAAATTAAGCCCACACATTGCAATTAGTTGAAGTGTCTCTTAATTCACTTTTAATCCATAGGTTCCTCTCTATAATTTTTTCCCTTGTAATTTGTTAAAGAAACTGGGTTATTTGTCCTTTAGGGTTTCTCAGCCTTGACTTTCCTGCTTCTGTCTCTGTGGTATAGTATTGTATTTCTCGCAAACTGCTGTTAGGTAGGAAGGCTTGATTTTTTTTTGTCAAGAACTCTTTACAGGTCATGGTGTCCATCAAGGGGATACATAAGGCCTGACTGTCTTTCTTTTTGTGATGTTAGTAACTGTTGATGGTCATCACCAAGACCTATTAATTCATTAGGGGCTATAAAATGCTGATATTCTAATTCATTCATTTCTTCTTTATTTACAGGCTGGAATAATTCCATAAAGGGAAACTTTACTTCATTAAATATTTGGCTACCTTGAGTTATGGTTTGTATATGAAAGGCAGCACAGATATGTGTCTCTTTACCAGTTTCCAAAATGAGCAGGTTCTCTAGAATCCTTCAAGATGACCAATGAATTATTTTTTAAGTATAACTGTGATTCATAGATTTAAACATATTTCATGTGATTAAATTCAGTGCAGTAATTATTGATGTTCAGATATTCCCATCTGTGACCAATGGAAGCCTCTTTAAGTCAGCTCCTGAGTCCATCTAACACGATCAGATGCCTTGGACAAGACAGTTGACTCCATATGTTAGTACTGCACTGATCTAGAAAACCGTTCCTTAAGGTCCAGGGGTGTCCCTAGAAGGAGAGCTGACAACCTAAGCAAACCATTACCAGGTTCTCCCCACTGTTTTCATCCAGTTTCTCCTTTGCTCAAAATCTTCAATCTTCCTCCTAGACTGAACCCCAAATCCTCTACCTGGTTTCAAAGCCCTGCCTAATAGAATTATACACATTCTCCCTGATGAGATCACCACCACTGCTTTCAAGCTCACCTCCTCTCCGGCCCATCAGCATGCCATACTCATTCCTGCTTTTGTCTCCC
The DNA here is from genome assembly GCF_965194805.1 of Balaenoptera borealis. Classification (NCBI taxonomy): domain Eukaryota; kingdom Metazoa; phylum Chordata; class Mammalia; order Artiodactyla; family Balaenopteridae; genus Balaenoptera; species Balaenoptera borealis. The sequence goes on from NC_138874.1 coordinate 86,547,216, forward strand.
ACCTGGAAACTACTTGTAGAGCCTCCCCGTCCCCAGAACCATCAGGCTACGCAATTCCAGGGGCACCATTCACAATGTGCACTTAGCAGCATGGAACATTTCCCCTCTGCTGGTGCAAATCCTATCAGTCACAAAGGCCCACCCTGAGTCTCAGCTCTCCTAGGAAGTCCCAAGAATGACCACACTCTCATTTGGCCTTCCCACCTCTGGACCTGTCAGTCACTGTCATTTGTGCCCTCTCACTTGGATATTATCTGCCTTGAACAATCACCTAATTATTTTGGGAGTCCCAGTTCTGGCTCCCCAACGGCAGAGACAACAGTTAGAGGTCTGTTAAGGCCCTCACAATGTAGCCCTTTGATAAATATTTGTTACACTGCATTGATCTGAGGGACTCAATCTGAAAGGCAGATTTGATAATAATTGCTTAGTACAGAAAATATATGAAGAAAATTCCATCAAATTTCAGGTTAGTAGTTTTCTAATACCAACTCCAGCAAAACTGTTTTTTAAAACTGAAAATACGGCTATGGAAGATAGAGCTGAATTACAGCTAGAATGGAAAAGCTCTAGCTTTATCTCCAGGATACTTGGATGTCTGTTTTTTTTGACTCTTGGTCAGGGGTTGGCAAACTATGGCCTGCAGGTCAAATCTGACCTGTGCCTGTTTTTGAAAATAAAATTTTATCAGAACACAGCCATGCTTGTTCATTTACGTATTGTCTAAGGTTGCTTTTGTGCTACAATGGTAGCTGAGACAGAAACTGTACAGCCTACAGAGACTAACATATTTAGTATCTGGTCTTTTACAGAAAAAGTTTGCTGATCCCTGCTCTTGGAAAAGATAAAGGTAGTGGGATTTGCGATGTGATATTTAAAGTCCAAAACTCCCATGATGACCCCGAAGGTCAGTTTCTTTACTGATAAACTATCAGTGGTCAGCCTGGTTTGACTCCATGGCCAGTGGGGCATAAAGTTCCCACTGAAAACTTCTGCTGTGAGGCCTTCCAAAGCCAAGATTCCTTGCACAGATCTTTCGGTGATTCAGTCTGGGGACAGAGTGTGGTCTCTTTGCAAATAAAAGACCCTGGGGGGTGGGGGATGGGCTTGTGCATAGGATGTCTCTGAGACCCTTAATGCCTGCTTATACTCCCTCTGTGGCCTTGTATCCCTTTGCCTTTAAATGAAAGCCTTATATGGGTATTCTCTGTGGAGTCTGGTGAGTCCTTTCACTAATATCTGAACTTGGGAAATCTTTGCAATGATAGCTCATACTTATTTCAAGATTACTAGGCTAACTAGAAAAGATAAAGCCCAGCAAAACAGGAAAAAAAAAAAAAAAAAAAGCTCAATATTCACACAAGTCCATCTGGGTACTCAACCCTGACTACGTATCAATCACCTGGGGAACTTTAAAAACACAGAGGCTTGAGCCCCATCCCAGAGATACTTATTAAATGGTTGACTGTGAAGCCCAGGCACCTCCAGGCCTCTCAGGCGATTCTAATGCGCAGCCAGGATTAAGAATCACTGACATACACAGCTCGTTCTCACTAAGAAGCTTGAGGGATGAACTGCATGAAATCAACTCCACTCCTTGACACCCCCTCTGCTTGTCCTGGGATGCTGTCTCCCAGTGGCACCTTCATCAGGAAACAAGAGTTTTCAGACTGGGTTGAAATCTATTGTTCTCAAATCAGAACTATTTTTACGAGCTGAGAAACCTGAAATGACAGCTTAAAAAGCAGATTTTGTTTTAGTTCAGCTGAATTTTCCATCTTGGCAATTACCTGCTCAACAATAGATGCCAGGCGCCCCAGTGCCAGGCCACATTCATCCCCTCGGGTCACCACGGCACTTCCGAGTTTCACCACGATTCTCTTGGCATGCTTCAGCTCACTGCGGTGGGCAAAAGACTTGCCATGCATACGACTGAGGGGTACCGTGATAAAGGGGATGTTGCTCCAAGAACGAACATGTCTGATGGCTGAAGGCTGGACACGACCTGCAGCCCCCGAACAAAGTCAAATGCAAGAAAAAAAGGAGAGAAATACACAATATAATTTCTCATTGAAAATATGCATGCAAAATAGTAACCAGTTTGGCCGCCAAAAAATAGCTTCATCATTCTTAACTGCGTAAAACCAGTATATCAAAAGCCACACTGATCTAGCATGTTTTATTCTAGTATTGTGTGGAGTCTGTACCCAGTACACAGGTGACAGGTACACTCAAATACTGCTGGTCAAGAATTTAAATGAAACATTTTCCCCTGAAGACATGTTGGCAAAATATATCAAAAGCCTTAAAAATGTTCACAACTTTGATCCAGCAATTCCATGTTCAGAAATTTATTCTAAAGAACTAATCACAGATGGAGACAAAGAGATTTATCAGCAGGCTATTCATCAGTATTATTTATAACAGGAAAAACAGAAGCAGAGTAAACATCCAAAAAAGGGCAGAAAGATTTAAATACTTTTAGAATTTTCAATAACATAGGAAAATGTTCATATGTTAGTTTCACATATGTGTCTAAATGCATAGGAAAAGATAAATAAATAAAAATATTAGTATTTTATCTCATGATGGGGTTATGGGTGATTTATTTTTCTTCTTTATTCTTGTTTTGTTTTCCAAATTTATGCAGTAAAAACGCATTGCTTTCATAATCAGAAAAATGTGTGCTTTTAAAGAAACCACACCGCTATTAAAAAAAAGTGAGTCTGATTAGCTAAGACAATACAGAACAAAGTAACTGGTATTAAATAATAAAAAATCATAGCTAATCTCCCTACAAATTGCCTGTAACAATGATGAAAGAAACAGGAGCACTTTCTGAAGGGAAGGTAACGTTGGAGTCAGATACTTCTTTGTATCCCTTTAGACATCTGCCCCTAATCAATTCTGTCCTGATTCTTTTTTCTTGTAACACGGAACAAGATTTCTAAGAGGCAAAACAAAAACGAAAACAAAAAAAACAAAAGAACCCCCACCACAACAAAAAACCAAACTTGATTAAAAAGCTGAAAATCTAACAGTCGTGGCTGAATGTCAGGCACTGAACCTCTTCACCACTGCTGACTGCCTTTCCCCTCAACAAGTTCTCTAGGTATCACTACAGACATTAATAAATATTGGAATGTTACTAAAGTAATCATTCCGAGCCATCTTTCAGACTATTCTTCTATATCTGTATTACTACAGAGTAACTTCCTTCACTTGAATCAACCGTTATCACCTCCCTTTATATTTACAGACAGATTTCTCAGAATTTCTCTACCCAGTGCCTCTAACGCCTGACCACTCTGACCCATCTAGCTGTAATCGAGCATCCACTGTCTCTCTCTACGTTACAAAAATGGTGGGTAAAGCAGGCAGAATCCTATTCTCACGGACAAGAAGATCCCCGTGTGTTCTCCTCCCTCTCTGCCTCCTTCATGCACAAACCTGAGAAAGAACATTTTAAATGAAGTCATAAAGAGCCTTTCCTTCTCTCTCTTAAATAACCGTTTCTTTAAGTGACCACGTTTCAAGTCTGCTAGAGAAACCAGACAGACGATTTGGGTCTTTTTTAACAACAGGCTTGCAGTCCAGTTCCCGGCAGAGAGCTGCACAGTAAGCCCGTCATCTGGGATAGAATTGGGGCTTGGCACCCCTGCTATAGGCTGCCCTGTTCCTTCTGGGGGAGCCCCAGGGACGAAAGCACCGGTGTGTTGTGAGGGCCGTTCCGTGGACAGCTCCCTTTCTCCATCAGGCTCATCAGTATAGGTGCCCTGGCCCCGCCTTCAGGAATATTACCCTAAGCAATGCACACACCTAAGTCTACGCTTAAAAGTTGTACCCATATAATAGTTCTGGCCTCGCTGACCTGACGGAGGGAGGGGTGGTAGAGGGAGAGACTTACTCCCCTGGAGTTTGGACCTGGGATCATCAGTGGCTGTACGCAGAGCTCAGAGCTGCACCCAAGTATCACGTGTCTCTTTGACAGCTGTCAGAACTAGGCCTGCTGCCTACTTTTCTCTCCTGTGTACTGCAGGGCATGTCCTGGCCTGGCAAAGTGCTAAGCGTGAGTGGGCAGCCTGAGAGGGAACCTCAGGGACATAGGTGGTGGCAAGCAGGTCAGTCCTACCAGGCCAGACTAGCATGAATGAAACTCCTGATCCGCAGTCTGTATCAGCAGAGGAGGGTGGCGTGGCTTGGTGCCAGGCAGCCAAGGGTCATTCTGGCGGCAGGCAACTGGGTCACAGCAGATCAGGGCTGATAAGGTTCAAGAAGAGGCCACATCTATGAACAAGGTGTGTTTTTTTGGCAGCGTGACATATGGGATCTTAGTTCTCCGACCAGGGATCGAACCCACGCCCCCTGCGTTGGAAGCACGGAGTCGTAACCACTGGACCACCAGGGAAGTCCCTGAACAAGGTTTTAAGCAAGTAAAAGCTCAGTCATATCCAGTGGGTTCTGCACCAAGGAGAGCTCCATGGGGTCCAGGGCTTTTCTGGGTTTCCTATTCAACAACGCTTTCACCCTCCCAGATTGACCCTATCTTCCTTGGGGGCATTTTTCTATGTGCTGCAGTGTATTATACATTTTAGGGTCCATATGAAGGGCTAGAAGGCCTTGATTGGTTAAGAAAAATCCATGGCTTCTGGATAGGTAATCTCTTCCCATCATCTAAGGAAACTTTAGGCTCTAAGTCTCAAAGAAAAGACATCTCCTCCTGTTAAGGATGAGGGGATACCAAGGTATATGTGTATGCAAATGTGTTAGGGGGAGGGGGTTGTCCATATTCCTCAAAAGTGCCATGGGTCACACTCCAAGGGAGAAGCCCTTTAGCTTTTCAGCATCAGAGTCCTAACACTCAGTAATAAATGAGGCTGTGTTCCAGGCCTGAACAGGAAGGAACCCTGACATGGTTTCTATCTCTCTTCCCGGCCTTCCACTTCCCTCTGTTTGTATTTCTATGCTTTTTCACTTTGCCTTTTTAATTTCTTTTCTGCTCTTCTGCTTATCATGGTCAGTGAACATAGGGTTCCAGAAAAATCTGGATACAAAGAAAAATCTAGGGATAAGATCAGAAAGTGCCTCCTTTTGTGAATGAGTCTAATGAGAATAAACAGTAATATCAACAATAAAAATACTGAAGTGAATAGTTACTATATACCAGGAACTGTGTTAACTATTCATGTACCTTATACAGAGGCAGAGGATATATGAAAGGACAAGTGTAGGCTCTGGAGTCAGACTCCCTAGTGAATAGTTACTATATACCAGGAACTGTGTTAACTATTCATGTACCTTATACAGAGGCAGAGGATATATGAAAGGACAAGTGTAGGCTCTGGAGTCAGACTCCCTGGGCTGGAATCTCAACTCCTTCACTTACTTGCTGTTATCTCATTGATCTCATAAGGTTGTTGTGGGGAATGAAATGAGTTAATGCATGAACAAGGATTGGCACAAAGTAAACCCTCAATAAATATTAGCTGCTATTATAAAAAAGTGTTAGCTATGGGCTTCCCTGGTGGCGCAGTGGTTAAGAATCTGCCTGCCAATGCAAGGACACGGGTTCAAGCCCTGGTCTGGGAAGATCCAACATGCCGCGGAGCAACTAAGCCTGTGCGCCACAACTACTGAGCCTGTGTGCCACCACTACGGAAGCCCACGCGCCTAGAGCCCGTGCTCTGCAACAAGAGAAGCCACCGCAATGAGAAGCCTGTGCACCGCAACAAAGAGTAGCCCCTGCTCACCGCAACTAGAGAAAGCCCACGTGCAGCAAGGAAGACTCAACACAGTCAATAAATAAATAAATTTATTAAAAAAAAAAAGGGTTAGCTATGCCTATCATCATCACTGTCGTTATCATCATCTTCCTGAATTCTCATGAGTTAAGACTCATGAGTTAGGTATTATTATGAATTAGTTATTATTATTATTAACTTCATTTTATAAATAAGGAAACTGAAGCTCAGACAAGTTGAGTAACATACCAACATTACCAGATTGGAAAAATGGCCACAATACTTGAAGCTTCTCCCGTTAACAGGTGGAGTCTATTTTCACACCCCTTGAATAGGGGCTGGCCCTATGACTTGATTTGACCAATAAAATGTAGCAGAAGCCTAACTCTGTGTAAATTCTGAGCTTAGGCCTCAAGACACCTTATCACTGCCATGCTTGCTGTTCTTGGGAAGCATCATGTGAAGAAGCCACGGATAGCTTGCTGGAGGATAAAAGGCCACGTGGAACAGAGATGATCTATCATCCCAGCAGATTCTCCCCTGGCCCTCAACAATCAACCCTGAGCCAATGTGAGAGCTGACAAGGACACGGAACCCCTGTGCACCTGAGCTTGGTCCAAAATGCCGACTCGTGGAAATGTGACCGAAATCCATAGCTGTGGTCACTAAGTAAGTAGCAGAGATAGTTTTCAAACACAGGGAGCCTAGTTCCAGACACTGAACTTTACACTCTTATTTACATGAATAGGAAACAGATTTTTCCAATGATGATAAGCTTGATTAGCTGATAAGCAAGTCCTCTTGCAGTAAGCTGTTGAGACAGACTGTTGATAACATTTAGGTGTTATCAAGAGATAGGCAACTCAAAACATCATAAACAGCCTTTCAACAAATGGGGCTGGAACTAGACCTCTAGATGCAAAAAAATGAACCTCGACCTAACCATCACACCTTATACAAATATTAACTCAAAATGGATCATGGAGGGAGTGCTGGCTACCCAGAGAGGGAGGGAGCAGGCAGAGCCCAGCTCAGAGCAGCTGTCTGGACACCTTGAGTTTTGGAGTGGGGAGCGCTGGCTACTGTGAACTTGGACCCCATCATGGTGGCCTTTCTCAGGATGCTCTATCTTTTGTCTGCCCAGCCCTGGAGTACAGTGACAGCAGGTAATACTTGCTTCTCTGCAATGTTGTGTTGATTCATGGAAATTCTGATAAGAAAACCTGTGAGCCTTGACAATTCAGAGCACATCACTTTCCATGGTGTGAACTGTGCCATCACTGCGAGGGGTTAAAAAAATTGGGGGACTGGCACTTCCGGTCAAACCATCATTGCGTAGCAGCATTCTTCATCAAGGGTCTTGGTGCTCTGGCCGGGTGTCAGGCCTGAGCCTTTGAGGTGGGAGAGCTGAGCTCAGGACACTGGACCACCAGAGACCTCCTGGCCCCACATAATATCAATTGGTGAGAGCTCTCCCAGAGATCTCCGTCTCAACACTAAGACCCAGCTCCACTCAACGACCAGCAAGCTACAGTGCTGGACACCCCATGCCAACCAACCAGCAAGACAGGAACACAACCCCAGCCATTAGCAGAGAGGCTGCCTGAAATCATACTAAGTTCACAGACACCCCCTAACACACCACCAGATGTGGTCCTGCCCACAAGAAAGACAAGATCCAGCCTCATCCACCAGAACACAGGCACTAGTCCCCTCCACCAGGAAGCCTACACAACCCACTGAACCAACCTCACCCACTGGGGGCAGACACCAAACAATAGGAACTACAAACATGCAGCCTGCGAAAAGGAGACCCCAAACACAGTAAGTTAAGCAAAATGAGAAGACAGAGAAATATGCAGCAGATGAAGAAGCAACGTAAAAACACAGCAGACCAAACAAACGAAGAGGAAATAAGCAGTCTACCTGAAAAAGAATTCAGAGTAATGACAGTGAACATGATCCAAAATCTTGGAAATAAAATGGAGAAAATACAAGAAACGTTTAACAAGGACCTAGAAGAACTAAAGAGCAAATAAACAATGATGAACAACACAGTAAATGAAATTAAAAATTCTCTAGAAGGAATCAATACCAGAATAACTAAGGCAGAAGAACGGATAAGTAACCTGGAAGATAAAATAGTGGAAACAACTACTGCAGAGCAGAATAAAGAAAAAAGAATGAGAAGAACTGAGGACAGTCTCAGAGACCTCTGGGACAACATTAAACGTACCAACATTTGAATTACAGGGGTCCCAGAAGAAGAGGAGAAAAAGAAAGGGACTGAGAAAATATTTGAAGAGATTATAGTTGAAAACTTCCCTAATATGAGAAAGGAAATAAGTCTAGGAAGTGCAGAGAGTCCCATAAAGGATAAATCCAAGGAGAAACACACCAAGACACATTAATCAAACTATCAAAAATTAAATACAAAGAAAAAGTATTAAAAGCAGCAAGGGAAAAGCAACAAATAACATACAAAGGAATCCCCATAAGGTTAACAGCTGATCTTTCAGCAGAAACTCTGCAAGCCAAAAGGGAGTGGCAGGACATATTTGAAGTGATGAAAGGAAAAAACCTAAAACCAAGATTACTCTACCCAGCAAGGATCTCATTCAGATTCGACAGAGAATTTAAAACCTTTACAGACAAGCAAAAGCTAAGAGAATTCAGCACCACCAAACCAGCTTTACAACAAATGCTAAAGGAACTACTCTAGGCAGGAAACACAAGAGAAGGAAAAGACCTACAATAACAAACCCAAAACAATTAAGAAAATGGGAATAGGAACATACATATCAATAATTACCTTAAATGTAAATGGTTTAAATGCTCCAACCAAAAGACACAGACTGGCTGAATGGATACAAAAACAAGACCTGTATATATGCTGTCTACAAGATACCCATTTCAGACCTAGGGACACATACAGACTGAAAGTGAGGGGATGGAAAAAGATATTCCATGCAAATGGAAATCAAAAGAAAGCTCGAGTAGCAATTCTCATGTTAGACAAAATAGACTTTAAAGTAAAGACTATTACAAGAGACAAAGAAGGACATTACATAATGATCAAGGGATCAATCCCAGAAGAAGATATAACAATTGTAAATATTTATGCACCCAACATAGGAGCACCTCAATACATAAAGCAAATACTAACAGCCGTAAAAGGGGAAATCGACAGTAACACAATCATAGTAGGGGACTTTAACACCCCACTTTCACCAATGGACAGATCATCCAAAATGAAAATAAATAAGGAAACACAAGCTTTAAATGATACATTAAACAAGATGGACTTAATTGATATTTATAGGACATTCCATCCAAAAACAACAGAATACACATTTTTCTCAAGGGCTCATGGAACATTCTCCAGGATAGATCACATCTTGGGTCACAAATCAAGCCTTGGTGAATTTAAGAAAATTGAAATCGTATCAAGTATCTTTTCCAACCACAACACTATGAGACTAGGTATCAATTACAGGAAAAAAATCTGTAAAAAATACAAGCGCATGGAGGCTAAACAATACACTACTTAATAACCAAGAGATCACTGAAGAAATCGAAGAGGAAATCAAAAAATACCTAGAAACAAATGACAATGAAAACACAACAACCCAAAACCTATGGGATGAAGCAAAAGCAGTTCTAAGAGAGAAGTTTATAGCAATACAATCCTACCTTAAGAAACAAGAAAAATCTCAAATAAACAACCTAACCTTACACCCAAAGCAATTAGAGAAAGAAGAACAAAAAAACCCCAAAGTTAGAAGAAGGAAAGAAATCATAAAGATCATATCAGAAATAAATGAAAAAGAAATGAAGGAAACGACAGCAAAGATCAATAAAACTAAAAGCTGGTTTTTTGAAGCGATAAACAAAATTGATAAATCATTAGCCAGACTCATCAAGAAAAAAAGGGAGAAGACTCAAATCAATAGAATTAGAAATGAAAAAGGAGAAGTAACAGCTGACACTGCAGAAATACAAAGGATCATGAAAGATTACTACAAGCAACTCTATGCCAATAAAATGGACAACCTAGAAGAAATGGACAAATTCTTAGAAATGCACAACCTTCCGAGACTGAACCAGGAAGAAACAGAAAATAAGAACAGACCAATCACAAGCACTGACATTGAAACTGTGATTAAAAATCTTCCAACAAACAAAAGCCCAGGACCAGATGGCTTCACAGCGAATTCTATCACACATTTAGGGAAGAGCTAACACATGTCCTTCTCAAACTTCCAAAATATAGCAGAGGGAGGAACACTCCCAAACTCATTCTACGAGGCCACCATCACCCTGATACCAAAACCAGACAAAGATGTCACAAAGAAAGAAAACTACAGGCCAATATCACTGATGAACACAGATGCAAAAATCCTCAACAAAATACTAGCAAACAGAATCCAACAGCACATTAAAAGGATCATACACCATGATCAAGTGGGGTTTATCCCAGGAATGCAAGGATTCTTCAGTATACGCAAATCAGTCAATGTGATACACCATATTAACAAATTGAAGGAGAAAAGCCATGTGATCATCTCAATAGATGCAGAGAAAGCTTTCAACAAAATTCAACACCAATTTATGATAAAAACCCTGCAGAAAGTAGGCATAGAGGGAAATTTCCTCAACATAATAAAGGCCATATATGACAAACCCACAGCCAACATCGCCCTCAATGGTGAAAAACGGAAACCATTTCCACTAAGATCAGGAACAAGACAAGGTTGCCCACTCTCACCACTATTATTCAACATAGTTTTGGAAGCTTTAGCCACAGCAATCAGAGATGAAAAAGAAATAAAACGAATCCAAATCGGAAAAGAAGAAGTAAAACTGTCACTGTGTGCAGATGACATGATACTATACATAGAGAATCCTAAAGATGCCACCAGAAAACTACTAGAGCTAATCAATGAATTTGGTAAAGTTGCAGGATACAAAATTAATGCACAGAAATCTCCTGCATTCCTATACACTAATGATGAAAAATCTGAAAGAGAAATTAAGGAAACACTCCCATTTACCACTGCAACAAAAAGAATAAAATACCTAGGAATAAACCTACCTAAGGAGAAAAAAGACCTGTATGCAGAAAACTATAAGACACTGATGAAAGAAATTAAAGATGATACAAACAGATGGAGACATATACTGTGCTCTTAGATTAGAAGAATCAACATTGTGAAAATGACTATACTAGCCAAAGCAATCTACAGATTCAATACAGTCCCTATCAAACTACCAATGGCATTTTTCACAGAACTAGAACAAAAAATTTCACAATTTGTATGGAAACACGAAAGACCATGAACAGCCAAAGCAATCTTGAGAAAGAAAAACGGAGCTGGAGGAATCAGGCTCCCTGACTTCAGACTATACTACAAAGCTACGGTAATCAAGACAGTATGGTGCTGGCAGAAAAACAGAAATATAGATCAATGGAACAGGATAGAAAGCTGAGAGATAAATCCATGCACATATGGTCACCTTATCTTTGATAAAGGAGGCAAGAATATACAAGGGAGAAAAGACAGCCTCTTCAATAAGTGGTGCTGGGAAAACTGGACAGCTACATTTACAAGAATGAAATTAGAACACTCCCTAACACCATACACAAAAATAAACTCAAAATGGATTAAAGACCTAAATGTAAGTCCAGACACTATAAAACTCTTAGAGGAAAACATAGGCAGAACACTCTATGACATAAATCACAGCAAGATCCTTTTTGACCCACCTCCTAGAGAAATAGAAATAAAAATAAAAATAAACAAATGGAACCTAATGAAACTTAAGAGCTGTTGCACAGCAAAGGAAACCATAAACAAGATGAAAAGACACCCCTCATAATGGGAGAAAATATTTGCAAACAAAGCAAGTGACAAAGGATTAATCTCCAAAATACACAAGCAGCTCATGCAGCTCAATATCAAAAAAACAAACAACCCAATCCAAAAATGGGCAGAAGACCTAAATAGACATTTCTCCAAAGAAGATATACAGACTACCAACAAACACATGAAAGGATGCTCAAAATCACTAATCATTAGAGAAATGCAAATCAAAAGTACAGTGAGGTATCAGTTCACACTGGTCAGAATGGCCATCATCAAAAAATCTACAAACAATAAATGCTGGAGAGGGTGTGGAGAAAAGGGAACCCTCTTGCACTGTTGGTGGGAATGTAAATTGATACAGCCACTGTGGAGAATAGTATGGAGGTTTCTTAAAAAACTAAAAATAGAACTACCATATGACCCAGCAATCCCACTACTGGGCATATACCCTGAGAAAACCATAATTCAAAAAGAGTCATGTACCACAATGTTCACTGCAGCACTATTTACAATAGCCAGGACATGGAGCAAGCTAAGTGTCCATTGACAGATGAATGGATAAAGAAGATGTGGCACATATATACAATGGAATATTACTTTTTATGGTTAATGCCATAAAAAGAAACAAAATTGCGTTACTTGTAGTGAGGTGGATGGACCTAGAGTCTGTCATACAGAGTAAAGTAAGTCAGAAAGAGAAAAAAAAATACCATATGCTAACACATATATATGGAATCTAAAAAAAAAAAAAAAGGTTATGAAGAACCTAGGGGCAGGACAGGAATAAAGACGCAGACGTAGAGAATGGACTTGAGGACACAGGGAGGGGGAAGGGTAAGCTGGGACGAAGTGAGGGAGTGGCATGGACATATATACACTACCAAATGTAAAATAGATAGCTAGTGGGAAGCAGCGGCATAGCACAGCGAGATCAGCTTGGGGCTTTGTGGCCACCTAGAGGGGTGGGATAGGGAGGGTGGGAGGGAGGGGTTATGGGCATATATGTATATGTATAGCTGATTCACTTTGTTATATAGCAGCAAGTAACACAACAATGTAAAGCAATTATACTCCAATAAAGATGTTAAAGAAACCAAACAAAAACAAAATGGATCATGGACTTCAATGCAAAACTTCAAAACTTTTAGAAAAAGAAACAGGAAATCTTCAGGATCTAAGGCTATACAAAGAGTTCTTAGACTTGACCTCACATGTACAATCCATAAAATGAAAAACTGATAAAGTGGACCTCATCAAAGTAAAAAAAACTTTCCTCCGTGAAAGACCCTGTTAAGAGACTGAAATGGCAAGCTACAAACTGGGAGAAAATACTTTCAAACCACAAATCCGACCAAGGACTAGTATGTAGAAGACATTAAAAAACTCTCAAAGTTCAAAAGTAGAAAACCAAACAATCCAATTAAAAATGAGCAAATGACATTTCACTGACGAGCATATACAGACAGCAAATAAGCATATGAAGAGATGTCCAACCTCACTGGCCAACAGAGAAAAGGAATTTAATGAGATATCATTATATATCTATCAAAATGGATAAAATCGGAGAGAGGCAACATCAAATGCTGTTGAGGATGAAGAGAAAGTGGATCACTCATACATTGCTGGTGTGAATGTAAAATGGTACAGCCACTATGCAAAAACAGTTTGGCCATTTCTTATAAAACTACCTACCACATGCAGCTAACATACAACCCAGAAACTGAACTTTTGGACATTTATCCCAGATAACCAAAACTATGTGCACACAAAGTCCTATACACAAATGTTCACAGCAGCCTTATTCATAACAGACAAAAAATGTTAAACAACCAGATGTCCTTCAATGGTGAATGGTTACACTAACTGTGGTACCCCCATACCATTAAATACTATTCAGTAATAAAAATGAACAAACTGACACACACAAGAACTTAGATGAATCTCCAGAGATTTATGCTGAGTAAAAAAAGTCACCCCCAAAGGTCATATACTGTATGATTTCATTTATATAACATTTAAAAATGATAAAAATGGAGCACAGATTAGAGGCTGCCAGGGGTTAGGGACAGGAAGGAGAGGACAGCTAGAAAAGAGAAACTTGAAGGATCCCGTAGTGATGGAAATCTTATCTTGACTCTATCCACCCTGGTCAATACCCTGGTTGAGATACTGGGATAACTGGGGAAAGGGTATAAGGGATCTCTCTGTATTAATTCTTGCAACTGCAAGTGAATCTATAATTATCTCAAAATTAAACACTTAGTTACAAAAAAGGAATGAACAGAAATAGCCTGCAAAAAATCTGGGGGGATTAAATAACGGTAACACTTTGTCTTTAAAATTTTTTTAAAATTTTGAGTTATTTATTTATTTGACATACCAAAAGCTGTACAAAATTAATGTACACAACTTGATGAGTTTGCAGGTAAGTATACACTCGTGAAACCATCACCATAATCTATGCCATAAACCCATCTATCCCCTCCAAAAATTTCACTTTATTGATAAATACAAACACAACGCTTCACCAGTAGGCTGCTTCCTTCCTTACTGCCTTTGTCCAATTCTGCCAAATTACATTTTTTTTACTTTTTAAAACCTTGTTGAAACACACTTGGACCAAACCTCCCACATATTTATGTTTCCTATGGTACCTACAAGATCTGGAGAGTGTTGTGGATTGGACCCAGGGCAGGAGACGGTGGGTGAAGGACTGGGACCCAGAGCGGTAGACTCGACTCAACATGCTGCGAGGTGGTCACTGACCAAGGTATCTGCAGAATGCATTTTAAAAAATGAATAATCAAAATACTAGACAATTCATTTTATTTTCATCCACCTCCCCACACTGAGAGTAAAAACTTGACTCTCCTGCTCCAAACTCCCCTGTATTAGAGGAACTCCCACCTCTTCTACATATAGAAAAGAGAGAAAAAACAAATGGCTCCTTCCCAGGCTCTGACTCTATTCTTCCTTTCTTACAACCATCTTAGTTTTTAAAAAATTAATTAATTAATTAATTTATTTATTTATTTTTGGCTGCATCGGGTCTTTGTTGCTGTGTGGGCTTTTCTCTAGTTGCGGCGAGCGCGGGCTACTCTTTGTTGCAGTGCGAGGGCTTCTCATTGCGGTGGCTTCTCTTGTTGTGGAGCACAGGCTTCAGTAGTTGCAGCGTGCGGGCTCAGTAGTTGTGGCGCATGGGCTTAGTTGCTCCGCGGCACGTGGGATCTTCCTGGACCAGGGCTCGAACCAGTGTCCCCTGCACTGGCAGGCGGATTCTTAACCACTGTGCCACCAGGCAAGTCCCAACCATCTTAGTTTTTATGTAAACAAATTGAAACTAAGGATTATGAATATTCTGAGTAAAAAAAATCTTTAAGGTATAATGTTTACGTATTGATATTAAATCTTCACCACAATTCCTATACCATTAGGGAGTCTCTAACAGATCAAAAAACAGAGTTAACATTCCGTAAGCAGCCATCTCCACCTTCCCTCTATCACCTCCCGACAGAACTCTGAAAACCACATATTTGAAATTTCAGCTTGATCCTTGCTGACACAAGAAGAGGGAGGAAAGGTCAGAGGCTGCTGTTTTGTCTTTCTTCTTGCCGTCCACAGGAATCCAAAGCACACTCTTGCATCCCTGGGAAGGAGTGGCAATGCCTGCAAATGGCTGGCATCTGAAATGACGGTGGGCACATCTCTTGGAGGATGAGTACATACCTAGAAATCTCAAGAGCTGAGAACATAGTGGCTGTGGGCATTTTCCCACGGTAGGTCAAACTTGAAGTTTTAGACAAAGATTAGTTTATTTCACAAATAGGTAGGGGGCTTCTTCATCTATCTATCTTCATATATACATATATATACACGCACACATATATATATATATAAAAAAAACACAGAAAATGTGCCATTCATTATTGCAGCTCTTACACTACGGGGGCATGGTTGTTTTCACAAGATAAGAAAAACACTGTGTGTTCTTTGCTTGTGGGTCTCCTTTTAACTTCTCTACGTATTGGTAGATATATTCAACCCTCTTAAACATGCCTCAACGTGCTTAAACATGCCTCAAAAGACTAGCATTTTGCCCCAAAGTGAAGAGAAACAAGGAATGGTTAATGCTCTTCAATTTATACTGCACAGAGGTACAGAAAGAAGAGAGAAGAGACTGGCAGGATACATCTGTTGTAAAAGATATGGCCTCTAATAGGCAATAGAAAGTGTTAAGTGCTCTCTGTTGACTTCAGTGTTTGTGACGGTATGGAAGGTCCCAAGAGAAAATTATTTGCATAACACTGAAGCATGATATGAGCCCATGATCTATGTTTGCTGCTTTTACAAATTCCTTCAGTAATTATTGCTAAACAATTATTTACATATGAATTCTCCAAAATAACCCTAGAAGAGCCAAAAGGGTAAAATAATCAAATAGTGACACTAAAATTCTAATTCTATCTCCTTCACAAACTTTCCCCAGCAACTCTAGCATTAGTTTCTGACTGGTTCATGTGCTACTGCTGATTTTCCCAACTGGATTATAAACCTCCCACTGACAGCATGGTTAACATGGGACACAAGGATTTTGGAGTTGGAGAGATTTAGGTTCAAGCTTTGCACTTGTTAGCTGTGTGCCTTGCTAGCTGTGGGTCTTCCAATCTTTCTAAGTCTCAGTTTCCTCATCTGTAAACCAGGGACAATAACAGTAAGGACCTCATAGAATTATTGTGAGAGAGTGCATGGAATGTCTGGGTACAAGAGATGCTCAGTAAACATCTGCTCTCCTCTGTCTCTTTCAGACACTAATGATATCTTACAACCACTTCTTTCTTTCTTTCTTTCAGGACCTATCACAGGCACAAAGAATTCCATATCCTCTGATGGACAGACGTAATCATAAATTATACTTATGGACTGTTTACCTCTCTCTTACCTATGAATAACTGAAAGCTCTGAAGGTTTAAGGTCAGTAAGTTATCAGGTTGAAGACTGATCTAGAAACCAGGCCTCCCTGCCTCTCTCATGGCCTCTGACTGACCCCTACCTCACTGCAAAGGATAGTTCATCCTGCCAGAATTTATTATGCCCTCAAAAAGTACATGGCGAATTCCAGGGAGCAAAGGTTATGTGTGTCTGTCTAGACTCCATGTCATCAAATGAAAAGTTTCCACGTTTTGACTCAGGACATTTCTCAAGTACCTCTTTACAGGTTCTAAACAGAAAGCCCTTATCTTTCTTACTTGAACAGAGAACTGAACTTTAGTCTCAACAAACGTCGCCCAGAAACACAGGCTTGGTATATGGACCACTTTAAGACAAAGACCCAATGATAAAGCTCACCGCCTCTAGAGCAGAGAAAGGTGATGGGGGAGGGGGGAGGGGGATGGATCTGGGTCCGCCCTGATGTGCCAGGAAGGAACTCTTCACAGACCGTATGCCACGCTGCAAAAGGCGGTGGTGAGCGAGCTCTCCAGCTGCGGGGTCGGGGGGGATTGCTTTTGAAGAGGGGATCCCGAAAGCCCAGGCGGGCTGCGAGGGACTGCACACACAGGCCCCTGAGAGTCGCCGTCTGGACAGTCACAAACAGGGTGAAACCCCACCACCCATGCAGGTGCACTAGAAGCTGGCTCCGGACTCCTGGGCGGAGAAGGGGTCCGCTGGGTCGTCAAGCCTCCACATGGATCAGTTCCTGCATTTGGGTGTATCCGAGGGCTGCCACGGAGTTCGGGTGCCCGCAGTCCCCGCTGCGCCTGGGCCTCCGCGCCCGGGCATGTGGCGGTGCAACCCGCCTTGGGCGGCCCAGCCGGCCGCCATCCCTCCGCGCTCCCACACTCACTCGCGGGCCCGACCCCGCCACCCTGCTCCGGCCGCGCGCCCCGGCAGCCCCCTCGGTCGCCCGCGACCCTGCGCACACACGCCTTCCCTCGCCCCAGCCCGGGCGGCGCCTCAGCCCCCGCCGAGGCACCGGCGCCACCCCATCCCCGCCACTGTCCCTGCCATCCTCGCCGCCTGCCCGTACCTACCTGAACGCAGCCACCCAGCCCCGGCGCCCGGCCCGTACTACACGCGGGCGGATTCTGGCGCCGGCTTACACTCCCCTTTTCTTCCGTCCACGTCCCGCAAGGATGACGTTACGTCAGCAGCGTTGGAGTAAACCCAGGCCTCGCGGCCTCCGCTGTTGACGCGACGCAAGGGGCCGGCCCGGAGCTGCGCCGCGGCAATGGCGTAGGCGCCTTCTGAGAATCGGGCCCGCGCTCCACGTGGCGAGCCCAGCCCGCTGAGGCCAGGCCTACGACTGGGGGGGGCGGGGCGGGGCTGGAGCGCTCTGGGTGAATGCCCATGTCCCAGGAGCAGACGGGAAATGGGCCGAAGAGGGTCGCCCATCGGGCCTTCCAGGGAGGCAGAAAAGATGCCTAGATCCCTCAGCTGCTGGTAGATCCCATACGGAGTGTTTGTCACTGTTGATCATTATATCCCAGGCACACATCAGAAGTATCAATCGGTTGGATCAATGTACACAATTTGAGGATCCCACACTCCAGGCAAACTTCTGCTGCCTAAATGGAAATATGTTGGCACTGCGATAAAATGATTTGCCCCCTAGTCGCCTGGAGGTTTCCCCAAGTGTCCCAGCCCAACTCTCGTTCAGCAAGGGCATTGGTGAGACTACTGTAATTTTAAATAGTTGTATTTAATCCCTGGTAATTGACACCATTCCAAAGGTGAATGCGAATCCACCCTTGAAATTAGAGCTCAGACTCTCTCCCTCTGTTATACTTGCTGTGTTTTCCTCAAAGGGCACATTCCTGCAAAGGCACAGAGGTAGTGCTGGGCACGCTGGGCACGTGGGGCGTTGGGGAGGGCACCTCCACTTACGTGGAGGTCGGTCACGAGGAAGGCATCTTGCCCCTTGCGTAGTTGTCCGTGAGAACATTGCTGAGCCTATTTATTCATTCCCTCGCTCTTAAAACGTTGGCTACTTCATGTATCAGGCACTCCCTAGGTTTGGAGGAAGACATCATCACCTCTCTAGACCAGTCCATAGCCTTATGAGAAGGCAGACAGGTGAGCAAAAGATTACAGCACTGTGTGATTAATGCTAGAGGAGGGGGTGCCCAGGGGCACAACAGGCAAGGCTTCGAAAAGAGCAGATATTCGAACTGTGCTTTGAAGGACAAGAAGTAAGTAGTTTACGTATAAGAGGGGAGCAGGATCACAGGAGGAAGAGGGAATGGCATATGCAGAGGCAGGAGACACCCTATGAGGAGAGGCTGCATGTGGGACATGACAGGCGGGGTGTTTGGTGGGGTAGGGGCATCTTGCAAAATTTTTGTGCCATGCTAAAGGTTTCAAGTTTTACCATCCTCAAAGTTAGAGAACCATGACTTTTAAAGTACTGGAGTGGCATGATCAGATTTGTGTGTCTGAAATCAGTAGAGAGGGGTATAAGCTGGGAGTTTGGTTAGCCTATTGCAAAGGCCCAAGTAAAGAAATGATGACTGGGGAAAAGGCTCCAGTAGGGGGCAGGGAGCATAAAGGAGGGAGAGGTGACCTCGCTAACTACTTGAAAGGGGGAGGGTGAGAGACAACGAGGGGTAGTTGCAAATCTGGTGGTGCTGCAACACAGTGTTAGGAAATAGATGAGGGGAGCAATTCTTTTGGGTGACGGATGAGAACACCGTACATGTGTTAAGTTTTGAGCACTCTGGATTTAAAGTAGGGTAGGGGATACAAAAGAAATAAAACTGTCCTCCAGTAGTTTCATTGGGTACTTGAGCTTTTAAGATTCTCACCATGAACTTAGAACAAAACAGGTAACTGTGGGTATAGCTAAAGTCATTAGGGACAGAGGCTTTCTCCACTCAGGAAGTGCTGTTCTGTGCTTAATGTGTCCTTAACCCACACATCACCTTATGTTAATTGTTTGTCTGCCTTCCCTGCTAGAATATAAGCTCCTAAGAGCAGGGAAGTATATTCCTGGCACATAATAGCCAATAAATATTTGATAAATGAATGAACTTAATTTCCTTGGGCTTAGTTTTCTCAAATAAGCAATGTGTTAATAATACTGCCCTTGTCTATCTTCTATACTTGCCTATATTCTATATACTATATTCTACATAAATTAGCCTATAACATTGTTAAGATCAAATATGAAAATTCTTTAACATTGTCCAAATATTTTCTATTTATTTTCATTACTGTCTTACTATTAATATTCTACTTCACCAATAAAGAGAAAGGAGTGGGATATGTGACTGTGGGTTCGGAAAAATCAAATACCAGAATTATAATCTAGTTTGCCTTTCCATAGAAATGAAGGAAATAGAAAATAAAACAAACTAGTGAATATAACCAAAAAAAAAAAAAAGGAAGAAAGAAAGAAAAAAGAAATCAAGGAAATAATACAGCCATGGTATCTTTCCTTCATGTAACTTAAAAAAAAAAAAAAAAAAAAAAAGTGTGCGCTTCCCTGGTGGTGCAGTGGTTGAGAATCTGCCTGCCAATGCAGGGGACACGGGTTCGAGCCCTGGTCTGGGAAGATCCCACATGCCACGGAGCAACTAGGCCCATGAGCCACAACTACTGAGCCTGCGCGTCTGGAGCTTGTGCTCCACAACAGGAGAGGCCGCGACAGTGAGAGGCCCGCGCACCACAATGAGGAGTGGCCCCCGCTCGCCGCAACTAGAGAAAGCCCACGCACAGAAACGAGGACCCAACACAGCCAAAAAAAAAAAAAAAAAAAAAAAAAGTGATTCTATTTGGATTGGAGGGATTTAACTTTTGTCTCAGCAAGTGGAAATAGGGCTGGACATGACCAGAATGTTACAAAGGAAGTGGACTATTTAGAACTTGACTATAAGAATGCAGGATTGAAGACTGCATCTTTACCTGCCATAGAGTACTAGGTTAAAGTTATCTTAGGGGACTTCCCTGGTGGTCCAGTGGTAAAGAATCTGCCTTACAATGCAGGGGACACAGGTTGCATCACTGGTCAGGGAACTGAGATCCCACGGGCTGTGGGGTAACTAAGCCCGCATGCCACAACTACTGAGCTTGTGCGCCTCAACTAGAGAGCCTGCGTGCCACAAACTACAGAGCCCATGCGCTCTGGAACCCACGCACCACAACTACAGAGCACACACGCTCTGGAGCCTGCATGCCACAACTAGAGAGAAACCCGCGTGCTGCAACAAAGAGCCTGCGCGCTGCAATGAAAGATCCCGCGTGCCATAACTAAGACCTGATGCAGACAAAAATAAAATAAATAATAAATAAATCTTTAAAAAAATAAAGTTATCTTAGTCTCAGTTTCTTTAATTGTTAGTAACAGAAACTTATTCAAACAAAACAATTTACTAGAAAGAGTAAAAGGTAAAGAAGAGCAGAAGGTAAAATTGGATGTCATAAGAGGTGGGTACAAGGAACTGGAAGTTGGGAACCAATATTCTCCTCCATTTCTGGGTTTCCTATTTACATTTCTGTCTGCAATCTGCTTCTTTTTTTCTCCTTTTAAGATACACTCTTCATTAGTGAACATCTGGTGGAAAATGGCTTCCTCAGCCCTAAAATATCTTTAGTGCCTCCTCCCCACTGACTTTTAGACTTCATCTTAGTTTCATATTCCTAGAGAGAAAATCTTACTGGCCTAACTTGGTCCAGGACTCCATTTTTGGTCTAGTCAGCTGTGGCAGGGAGAGGAGGGGTCATGCAGGTAACTCCAACACAGCAGAGCTCTGTGTGGAGGGGATTCTCCGAGAAAAGGGAGTAGGCTAGGCCGGTAGACATGTTACGTGAGTTGGCAATGTTAGGACAAACACTTAACCAGTTTCAGCCAGACTATGCAATATAACTTTGTAGTTTCACAAACCAGGCTGAACATCAGAAGCACCAGGAAGGCTTTTAAAAGATACAGATTCTTCGAGCCCCCAGTGAATTAGAATCTCTAGATGCAGGGCCGAGGAATCAGCATTTTTAAAGAACCCCAGTTTATGATGTGACTGGCCTTTCAGAAACCCTGCTTTAAAAGACAGGCCCAGAATGCCAAACAAGCAAATACATCAATAGAAATGGGAAGTTACTCATAAATAAGGAACATTCCTATATACAATAAACAGGGAGGTTTTTCCTGGAGAACAAATATTTTCTTTAAAATACAGTTTTATTTTCTCTGATTATAAAAATCAGAAATGCTTATTATTAAGAAAAAATTCCCATTTTAGACGTTAGCTTTCCAGATGTTTGTTTAAGTACATATGTATAAATATTTTTTGTTTTACAAAAATAGCACCATAAAGTATATGTACTATTTTGTAGCCTATTTTATTCACTTAAAATAGATCATGAATGTTTTCTTATGGCAATAAAGCCAGGTCGACTCAATTTTCGGTGGTTGTACAACATTCCAATCTATGGATACATCATAGTTTACTTAACTAATTCCCTATTGTTGGACATCCCCCCCACCCCCCGCCCCATAATGTCTAATAAGTGGAACTGTTGGGTTAAAGTTTGTGAACATTTTTTAAGGCTTTTGATACATATTAAATAGCTATTTGCCCTTCTCTCCAAGTTTCTACCAGTTTATGTTCTCACTAAAAGTATTCGAGAGTACCTGTTTCTCCACACCTGTAACGGGCCGGCTGTAATTTCAATTTCATTCTATACAAATTGCACATACCCCTTTACAGTAAAACTTGCTCCTTAAATTGAATACACGATTACAATAGAGACCTCGTGCAGTAAGAGACCTCCTGTATAAATAAAGGGAGGGAAGAAGACTGCATTATTCTCTAGATGATGTAAAAAAATGTTTTTCAAAGGCCTGTTACAAGAGGAGTGACTGGAGATAAGATCATCATAAAATCTTATCTAAGATATGTTAAGCAGCTTTGTAATTGGAAACTAGTCTTACAAGCTAATCAAATTATCAGAGGGGTAGAGAGGAAAAGAATACTTGGAGTATTCCTGCCTTGGAAGAGCAGATGTGCTCATTTCTAGTGTAAGATCTCATATGTTACAGTTTAAAAAGGCATGGTAGATCACAATGAGATACCATTTCACACCCATTAGGATGGCTAATATAAAAATAACAAATATTGGGAAGGATGTGGAGAAATTGGAACCCTCACATACTGCTGGTGGTGCAGCCAGTTCGGAAAGTAGTTTGGCAGTTCCTCAATAGATTAAACATAAAGTTACCATATTTCCCAGCAATTCCACTCCTTCAGTTAGGTCCTCTGTTTTCCTAAATGCTCTCCTCTGGTCATGAGCAGGTGAGGATCTGTTTAGCCAAGATAAGCAAGGTGCCTCAGAACTTCCCATGGGGAAAATTGAAATCTGCTTCCTCTCCTTTTTTTCACTTAGTCTCTAGGTTGAGAACTCCAAGTAGTAAGAGACACAGGATAAGAATGGGAGAGACTGAGCCCTTTTGAGAGTCTACTCCTCTGCTGAATACCATTTTGAAGGGAAAGAAGAAGTCGAATGGCAATTTCCAGTCCATTCTGGGTTGGCCTCTTGGAGGCTCTGGCTTCTGGGTAATGTCCACAAAGGTCACAACAGTTGTCAAAGGTACTTCTGTTTCTTGTTGGGAATCCTGCAGGAAGAATGTCCGTGACAGGTCAGTGCTTGGTACCCATTCAAATAGCCCTCCAATTTCACTGTTATTATTACTTCCCTGAATAAAGACTCAAAACAAACTGCTCTAAGCAAGACAGACCTTTTTCTCATATTGATCCTATGTAGTTCTCCTTCTGAGTGAGACACAAGGAAATTAATTTCTTAGCAATACTCGAGGACACCAGAACTGAACAGTTACACCTACCAAAAGACTGACTCTAGCTTCCCATAGTTGGGGACCTGTCTGATATCAAAGAAGCCACTGCTTCTGTTATGTGTTTAGCAGCTCTACCTTATCAGGTAGAAACTGCTGCTGTTACGTGTTTAGCAGCTCTACCTTATCAGGTCCCAGAAGGCTCCAGGCTCTGAAACAGTACACACGTACTAGCAGTATTTCTATTCCTTCTTCAGTTGTAGAAAGAAATGTGAAACTTCATGGAAAAAGCAAAGAACTCCATACTGTAGATTAAAAAACCATCAAATTCACAGAATCTCAGGGTTAGAAAGGATCCTCGCAACCAAACACCAATTCAAGTCAAGTGAAAAGGATGCTCCTTGTCAAGCTGACTGAAGTATCTGATCTAATAGACATAGCTTTGGGTAGATATGGTTGCAGCCTGATGACTGGAATTAAGTTTGTCTAAACTGAATTCCCTTTGTTCTGACTCTGTTCACTAGGCAAACTTTTGATTATAATTTGACAGTAAATAACTATCTTGTTGAACCAGAAATGAAGATTTTCATTTACCTTCCTTCACTCTGATGCCACATATCTCTGCTGTGGTCTTTGGCAACAGTAAATATCAGGCTCTGGGGACATAATTTTGCTTGGCATACCCTTCCACAGACATTTTTAAAATAAATGGATGTGGGGCCAGTGTTGTGATGATCTGGCATGTCATACTAACTCTTTGGATTTTTTTTTTTTTTTAAACAGTGAAGCTCATATGGGACTTGGCATAGAACTAATGTAACTTCTGTGGCATTGAAAGACCCACATACATTCCAAGTACAGCCAGCTTAGGCTGAAGATGCTGAGGGTATCCTGACTCCAGCCAGGCATTGAAGACTGGCTGAGACTAACCAGACAAAGAAAATGGGGAGGAGTTTATTACTTATGATTAAGTAATAAACTTTCTTTGGACTTTAACTTACAAAAGGATATCCTGTTTAGGATTTTAATTTTTCCCTAGGAACTTTATAATGGGGAGAGGATACACATTCAATTTTTGGAGCAAATCTTTGCAGTTGACATTATTGAAATACGTTAACATTGTTATTTAACCTCACTGCAGAATGCCTGATGAGCTATATAAGCTGGGATGGCTAGAAACACTTTGGGATGGGAAATAGAATAGGGAATGAATTTTCAGCCTTGGGTTCAGTGTTGCCTAAGAATTGATTTAATTAATGGGCTGTTCTGACTAATTTCAGAGCCTTTACGGGGAGGGGAAATTTTAAACTGCCTACAAGCAGTCCCAGGTGTTGTGGTTATAACTGGGGTAGTGGCCTCATAATGGAAGAGTGTAGTTTTACATTAGGAAGCTCACTGCTACTCACCCAAGCCAAATCTACCTATCTAGTGTTTATTAGTGATAAAGCTGATATTTTGATCTCCACCTGACTCTTTTTAATTGGTTTCAAGCTGAGGTAGGGAAAAGTGTCATTAGCCCCTGCAAACTCCAAAATCAGGGAACTTCTGGAGCCTTGGGGTCAGCCTATACCGAGAACTGACCTCTTAGATAGCTATGAGCCCAAGAAGGCAAACTTTAGGCCCATGTCTACCCAAATATATATATATACACACACACACACACACACATATATATGTGTATATATATATATATTTAAGTCTATAGTGGTATTTCAATGGCTGGGAAATCCCACATGGTAAAAGTTCTTCGAATTGTTTTCTTCAGACTCACCTGGGATTAGGCTCACCAAGAGCTACTACTGGACTTGATTTTTTTTTTTTTTAATTTTTAAAATTTTTTTATTTTTGGCTGTGTTGGGTCTTCGTTTCTGTGTGAGGGCTTTCTCTAGTTGTGGCAAGTGGGGGCCACTCTTCATCGCGGTGCGCGGGCCTCTCACTGTCGCGGCCTCTCTTGTTGCGGAGCACAGGCTCCAGACGCGCAGGCTCAGTAGTTGTGGCTCACGGGCCCAGTTGCTCCGCAGCATGTGGGATCTTCCCAGACCAGGGCTCGAACCCGTGTCCCCTGCATTAGCAGGCAGATTCTCAACCACTGCGCCACCAGGGAAGCCCTGGACTTGATTTTAGGATGGCAATGTAAAGACAAGTCTTCTCTCTGTATATCTTAAAACCACTCCAATACAATAAGAAACAGATACAAAATTCCATCTTCACTGAAATGGGGAGAGATCATAATATGTGAATACAGAAAACAGATGGAGGCAAGGTTTCACAGAGGGAAAGAAGGCCAAACCTAAAAGCCTTCAGAGACTAGAAGAAGATCTCTGTAGAACCCTGAAAGACTCAGTAATAGAAGACAACAGGGAAGTAGGGATGAGGCAGGGACAGAAAATGGTTACTGAATGATACCCTCCTCAATGCAATCAGACAACCACCCTTTCCCTATCTCAACAAGAGACTAGAAAATTTAAACCAGAGAAATTCTGGATTTAGGGCCACTGGACATAGAAAAGGACAGAGTGAGGTATGGAATTAAAAATAGGGCAATTATTCTGTATAATGAAATCCCTTCCCCCAGTCTGGCTTCAAAATGGTGAGAGATGGTCTTATACACATACCCTTCAGTCAGGAGCCAGGAGGGTTTTTTTTCTGGAGAAAATTAACAGTCCCAATAAGAAGATAGAAAGATAATGACATTCGCAGTCCTACAACCCTCAAAGCTACTGCACCTAACCACCCTACAGTGAAGCCTACAAGTCAGTTAAGACTCACTCATGATCACAGAGCTTTCCATCAGTTTAGCACCTTACTCTTATTTTGGATAGACAGCTAGAGATTGCCAGGTAAGTGGGAGAAGTTTCTCATGTTAAAGAGAAAAACTGTACCAAATGAATGGAATAAACAAATTCAGAGGAAACAGAGATTAAAGATGAAGACAAAAAATTGTTAATATCTTAAAAATATATAAGAAAAGGATATTATGAAAAGATACAGAATAAGAGTGAGCTCTCAGATATTAAAAATGTGATAGCCAAAAGAAATTCAGTAAAAAGACTAAAAGACAAAGTTGAGGAACTCTTCTGGAAAGAACAAAAAGATAAACAGAGAGACAATATAAGAGAAAAGAAAAAATTAGAGAATCAATATAGTGATCCTGTAACAGATTAAGAGGAGTTCCAAAAAGAAAGAACAGAAAATAGTGGGGAGGAAATTACTAAACATATAATAATAATTGAAATTTATCAGAACTGAGCTTTAAAAGAGTAAAAAAATCCCATGAATTGTTTGGTATGATGAATGAAGAAAAAATACTACCCAAGGCCTCATTTTGTGGAAACTTCAGACTATTAGGGGTAAAAATAATATCATAAAATGGCTTCTAAACAGCAATATTGGAAACTAGAGGAATACTTTCAAAATTGGGAGTGAAAATTATTTTCAATCTAGAATTCTATACCTAGCCAAATGATCAACTATGCATCATGATAATGATGACGATGGTGGTTGAATAAAGTTATCTTTAGATGTGTGAACTAAAGAAAAAAATGTATTTTACATGCTCCTTTTTTCAAAGATGTTACTAGAATTTGAGCTCCACCAAAACAAGAGAATAAACCAAGAAAAATGAAAAAGTAATGTCTAGTTAACAGCAACTCTAACACAAGTAGGAAGCAAGGGGGAATCTCCAAGATGACAGTAAAGGAAAGTTCCAAAACAGCTGCTGGGCAGCAACTAGTTCATTTTACATCAGATTATGGAGGTCTCCATGAAGAAAATACGTAGGAAAGGTAGAACAAGTAACACTATTGGCAAGTTCAGCTGGCAATGCATCTGGAAAACTGCATTGAGAGAAATTTTACAGAGCTGTTAAAGTATGTGAGAAGTTTTAGCCATTAGCTCAAAGAAAACTAAAGAAATGAAATATGAGGTAATTATTAATTTTAGGAAGAATAAAACATTTCACAAAAATTTAATTACTTGGCTCAACATAAATGTATGATCATAAAAATGAAACACTGAATATTGACTTAATAAAACATTTTGATGTAACTATACTGGGAGAGTGGTGGGAGGGGTAGGAGAAGAGTAACAAAGCTAAACTCATCTACCAAGATAGGATGTCAATAGATTATATAAACTCTAAATTCAAGAGATAACTGAGTATGATATTGCTTAGAAATTGAGACAAATACCAGCAAGAAAGAGGAAAAGAGTTAAACAGGTTAATTTCTGGAGAGCAGGGGGGATATGGGACTTTATTTTTTGTTAAGAGATCTTCTTTTCCAGCATTTTTGACTTTAAAAATATGTTTACATATTATTTTGATAAATTATAAAATTATTAATTAATTTGATATATTATACCATTATGTAGCATTAGCCTAATCTGAAGGGGAATTCTGAGCTATAATGTAGGATTTACAGTTCCAACAATTTGTGTGCTTCCAACCCAAGGCAAGGGAGTTGGGCTCTCATATTCCTATGCCCTTAAGTCATTAGTTAAGAACCATCTGGGAGATGTATATTTCCAGGCACTTGACAGGCAAAGTGGGTTCCAGTAGCTTGACAGTGGCTTTGCAAAACAAACAAAACAAAAAAGGAAGAAAAACTTCAGAATACCTACCAAATTAAAAAAAGGGTGGTGGTGGGGGGGGGGGATGAAAAATACAAGG
The DNA here is from genome assembly GCF_965194805.1 of Balaenoptera borealis. Classification (NCBI taxonomy): domain Eukaryota; kingdom Metazoa; phylum Chordata; class Mammalia; order Artiodactyla; family Balaenopteridae; genus Balaenoptera; species Balaenoptera borealis. The sequence goes on from NC_138874.1 coordinate 86,575,272, forward strand.
GTTACTGCAAAAAGTAGGATTACATTTGGTAGTCAACAGGCTATCACCATATAAGATATAAAAGAACTGAATGAAATGCCCAAACTAAAAACTATCCATCATCCTTGACTCATTCTCTCCCTCAACCTCTGCATCCAAGCAATCAAGTCCTATCTGTGATAAATCTCCTGAACTCTGTCTCCTTCCTGCAGCCCTCACATCTGGGCCCAGGCTATTAGCATATCCTGGAAAATTTCTGTAGCAGTGTTCCAAACCTCACCTCGGTATTGCTCCACACCTTCTGTAAGGGTGGATGGCGTCTATCTTGTTTACTGCACTATACCTAGCACCAAGCATGATACTTGGCACAGGGGAGGCACTCAATAAAGATCCTTTTTTGCACAAATGAGTAGAGGTATTTTGGAGATAGGGAACTAATATAAAGTAAGAAGAGATAAATAAATCACAAGGTAGTAAGTATGCCATAGCTAATTTGATAGTCAGCAATTACAGGTTACTTTGACTCCTCATCCTTCCCACCACACTGTAATTAGGATCTCTAAAGGTTGTGGTTCATTCATTCATATACTTATTTAATATTTCAAATGAAATGCTTATTCTTCATATATTAAAAATACTGCCTCCATATTTACGTGGAGGTTTGGAACAAGTGCAGTCTAGTAGATAATCCAATAATTAAAAGGAACTTGAATGCACTTGCCAAGTCACTGGATAATACTGAATGTTATTGACCTATTTTAGAACCTGTGTTTTAGTGCCACATGAAGAAAAAGATTTTAAAGTTAAGTTCAGTGTGTTACACATGAATTCTTAAGTCTAAAGTTTTTTATTTGCATTTTAAAAGTTATGTATAAGCAAAATTAGAGAATTCACTGTTTAGCATGTGTAGCAAGAATACTGAAAAAAACAAAACAAAAAAACAAGCAAACAAAAAAACCCAAAAAACCCTCAAAGTCCAGTCATCGGGACTTCCCTGGTGGCGCAGTGGTTAAGAATCTGCCTGCCAATGCAGGGGACACGGGTTCAATCCCTGGTCTGGGAAGATCCCACATGCTGCGGAGCAACTAAGCCGGTGCGCCACAACTACTGAAGCCCGCACGCCCAGAGTCCATGCTCCTCAACAAAAGAAGCCACTGCAATGAGAAGCCTACACACCACAACGAAGAGTAGCACCCTGCTCGCCGCAACGAGAGAAAGCCCACGCGCAGCAACGAAGACCCAACACAGTCAAAAAAAAAAAAAGTCTGGTCATCTCTTTTCTTTTATCAAAACAAAAGGCACAAAGCCAAGTCAGCACAATTTCTTTTACTATGGATCTAGTTCTGTTATGTATGGTTGACAATTTATTTCTACCTTAAGCTATAATATTTTATGATGTTTACCACCAGCAATTCTGTTTTAACACTTTGTGAAGCTTAGGGGATTTATTTGCTTCAGTTCAGTTTACATGCAGCAAAATACTTTGTCCCCAAGTAAGATTTACTGTTTAATAACATGAAAAGTTTAGATTAGATTCTGTTTGGCTTTGGTAATAAGAAGTACACCCTATATGTTACTATATTACATATTTATAATGATAACTTTTAAACCATTATGTGCTAATCCTCTAAGTCAAATCAATACAAATGAAAACTATCACTATTAAAGAAAAAGCTGTGGATACCATCTCTTAGATTTATGTTTTTGTAGCTACATATTTCAGACTATGGACTATGTGCTATTAAGACTAAGGCTGTGATGAACATTCTTGTACAAATCTTGTTTTGGATATATGTTTTAATTTCTTTTGGGTAAATATCCAGGAAAAATTGCTGGGTCATAGAGAAGATGAATTTGTAAGACTAAGTGATTGTACCATTTTTCATTCCCATAAGCGAAGTATGAGAACTCCAGTTGTTCTACATTCTTGCAAGATTTCATGTTATCACAGTCTTTTTGATTTTAGCTATTCTAGTGCATATTCTATTGGATAGTCTAGTGAGTGGTGTCTTATGCTTTTAATTTGCATATCCCTAATGACTAAAGATGTTGAGCACTTTTTCATGTTTATTGGTCATTTATGTAGTATCTGTTCAAATCTTTTGCCAATTACTAGTGGGTTTTTTTTTTGCTCCTTGCATTATTTATTTGTTGGTGTTCTTTGCATATTCTGGATATGATCTTTTATCAGATAATGCATTGAGAAATATGGTCTCCCAAGCTGCAGTCTGGCTTTTCATTTTCATAACGGTATCTTTTGATAAGCAGAGATTTTAAATTTTGATGAAGTCGAATTTATCAAATTTTTAGTTTTACGGTTAATGATTTTTGTTTCTTGTCCAAGAAATCTTTACCTACTTCAAATTTGCAAAGATATTCTATGTTTCTTTTAGAAGCTTTATGACTCTGGATTTCACATATAGGTTTATGATCAAGGCATAAGTATTTTTGTGTATGGAGTTAGTTCATTTTCTCCCCATATGTTTATTCAGTAGTTCCAGTTTTATCCAGTTGTTCCAGCACCAACTGTTTTAAAAAAAGTCCTTTTCCTATTGAATTTTTTGTGGATCTATCTTTAGACTCCCTGTTTTTTTCTCATTGGTCTATTTGTTACCAGCATCACACTAAGATTTAGAGTAAATCCTGAAATCAGTAAAGTCCTCCAACTTTGTTCTTTTTCAAAATTGTTTTGCTATTCTAAGTCCTTTGCATTTTCATGTCAATTTTAGAATCAGCTTGTCAATTTCCACAAAAATGCCTACTAGGATTTTTTGGGGTTTGCATTGATTCTATAGATTCATCTGGGGACAGATAATGGAACTGTCTTCTTCTCCATGAACATGGTATATCACTCCATTTATTTAGGTCTCTTGTAATTTCTCTCAGTAATGTTCTATAATGAAGAAGTTTTGCATTCTTTTTGCTAAATTTTTTCCTAAGTATTTTATGTTTTTTCACGCTATTGTAAATGAAACTGAATAAATTCATCTTTAAAGTAACATCTAATTATTATTATTATTTTTAATTTTTGGCCATGCTGTGCTGCTTGCAGGATCTTAGTTCCCTGACTAGGGATCAAACCTGTGCCCTTGGCAGTGAAAGCGTGGAGTCCTAACCACTGGACCACCAGGGAATTCCAGAAAATAACATCTCGTTATTTTTAGATGTTTTCCTAGTGACTTTGAGAAAGTTTAATTATTACAAAAGCAGTAAATTATACTGTAAAAAATTAAAGAATAATGATAAATAAAAAAGATATAAAAACACCATATTTCCAACACCAAGAATACCACTATTAACATTTACATCTTTATCTATACACACAGACATTGATATATGCATTTTTAACTATATGGGATTATACTGTATAGGCTGTTTTATAATCTACTTAAAAAAAATGAATCTCTATTTTTTCATGTTAATTGTATTTCTATCTAAAATATAATCCATATTCAAGTTTCCTCAACTATCCCAAAATATACTTTACAATTGTTTGTCCAAATAAGAATCCAATGCAAAAACATGAACTGCATCTGCTTGTTATATTCATGAGTCTCATTTAATCTCACACAATCAGAAATGGTGGTATCTATTATGATTGTTAGAACTTATAAGTACATTTTTAAGAAGTTAGCTGATGTCTGGTATTAACACTGATTTTAGGAGAACTAGTGATTTAAATACAGTAAAATTAATAATAATTTCTGAAAAATAACTAATGAATTATTTATATATAATACTTTCCAGATAACATATACATTATTTCTCCATATTTTCTTGGGGAAAAACATATATTTGAGGGAAAAATCAATGAAAAAATTTTAATACCCTCACTTATTTTAAAAATGTCAGTGAAGTTATCAAGATTTTCAAATGAGTCAAAGAGAATGCATATGTTAAAGAGTAAATGTTCCTAAACATCATGTGTCAGGGAGAGATCTCAGGTGGTTATACATTTTAACATATGGAACAATGAGCATAACTTTAAAAAGTTCTTTAAAAAAATAAAAAGAGATAATAAGATAACAGAACAACCCAGTGAACTAGGTAAAGTTATATACAGGCTACTAAGAACCACAGAAAGGGGCAGAGAACTTCTATAGTCTAATCATTCATCGAGAGAGAAGCAAATAGTGGTCGACTGATCCTTGAAAAAGAAAGACTTTAGTGACAGAAACTTTACTGACTGTCATAGCACCAAGTCCACTGGCGGTGTTACTGTTGCCCCTTCTCGGAAGAGAGGTCATTTGGTATTCTCCAATACATCAACAGAAACAAGAAACAGAACTGTTTGTTACCAATCCAGCCACTTCCTAGTCCTTTCTTCCATAGCAATTATTTCAAAAAATCTACTTCTGAATTATCCTTATTTTGTTTAGTGTTCTTTATCTTTCCTAGTATACTGCCTGTTTAATTAAGAGATTGTGGCAGAGATTCTTAGCCGGGCTTCAAGAAATCAATAAATCCCTTGAAACTATATAAAGAATGTTGAGTGTCTGTGCATTTTTCTAGTAAGTGAATAGCTTTCAACAGATTCTCAAAAGGATCCATAAAATTAAGAACCACTAAGACAGACTGATAGCTAGATTGGCAGTTTTTCTAGCATATGCTATTTAATTGAGGTATAAACACTGCTAACTTTCATTTACAATATAATGAATAAAAGGCATTTATTAAACAATATATTTAGCTTTGAAGTGTAGTCAGAGATATATTCTCTAAAAGTTTTTCAAATTGCAAATTGTAACCCACTAGTGTCTAGCATTAAAAATAAAACAGAGGAGGATTAACCAAGACGGCGGAGTAGAAGGACGTGCTCTCACTCCCTCTTGCGAGAGCACCAGAATCACAACTGGCTGCTGGACAATCATTGACAGGAAGACACTGGACTTCACCAAGGAGGATACTCCACGTCCAAGGACAGAGGAGAAGCCACAGTGAGACGGTAGGAGGGGCGCAATCAGAGTAAAATCAAATCCCATAACTGCTGGGTGGGTGACTCACAGACTGGCGAACACTTATACCACAGAAGTCCATCCACTGGAGTGAAGGTTCTGAGCCCCACGTCAGGCTTCCCAACCTGGGGGTCCGGCAACGGGAGGAGGAATTCCTAGAGAATCAGACTTTGAAGCCTAGTGGGAATTGATTGCAGGACTTCGACAGGACTGGGGAAACAGAGACCCCACTCTTGGAGGGCACACACAAAGTAGTGTGTGCATCGGGACCCAGGGGAAGGAGCAGTGACCCTGGGGGAGACTGAAACAGACCTACCTGCTGGTGTTGGGGGGTCTCCTGCAGAGGCAGGGGGTGGCTCTGTTTCACCGTGGGGACAAGGACACTGGCAGCAGAGGTTCTGGGAAGTTCTCCTTGGCGTGAGCCCTCCCAGAGTCTGCCATTAACCCCACCAAAGAGCCCAGGTAGGCTCCAGTGTTGGGTTGCCTCAGGCAAAACAATCAACAGGGAGGGAACCCAGCCCCACCCATCAACAGTCAAGTGGATTAAAGTTTTCCGGAGCTCTGACCACCACAGCAACAGTCAGCTCTACCCACCAACAGAGCCCCCCATCAAGCCCCGTAGATAGCCTCAACCACCAGCGGGCAGACAGCAGAAGCAAGAAAAACTACAAGCCTGCAGCCTGTGGACCAAAAACCACAGTTACAGAAAGATAGAGAAGATGAAAAGGCAGAGGGCTATATACCAGACGAAGAAACAAGAAAAAACCCCAGAAAAACAACTAAATGAAGTGGAGATAGGCAACCTTCCAGAAAAAGAATTCAGAATAATGATAGTGAAGATGATCCAGGACCTCGGAATAAGAATGGAGGCAAAGATTGAGAAGATGCAAGAAATGATTAACAAAGACCTAGAAGAATTAAAGAACAAACAAACAGAGATGACCAATACAATAAATGAAATAAAAACTACACTAGAAGGAATCAATAGCAGAATAACTGAGGCAGAAGAATGGATAAGTGACCTGGAAGACAGAATGGTGGAATTCACTGCTGCAGAACAGACTAAAGAAAAAAGAATGAAAAGAAATGAAGACAGCCTAAGAGACCTCTGGGACAACATTAAATGCAACAACATTCGCATTATAGGGGTCCCAAAAGGAGAAGAGAGAGAGAAAGGACCAGAGAAAATATTTGAAGAGATTATAGTCAAAAACTTCCCTAACATGGGAAAGGAAATAGCCACCCAAGTCCAGGAAGCGCAGAGAGTCCCATAAAGTATAAACCCAAGGAGAAACACGCCGAGACACATAGTAATCAAAGTGGCAAAAATTAAAGACAAAGAAAAATTATTGAAAGCAGCAAGGGAAAAACGACAAATAACATACAAGGGAACTCCCATAAGGTTAACAGCTGATTTCTCAGCAGAAACTCTACAAGCCAGAAGGGAGTGGCATGATATACTTAAAGTGATGAAAGGGAAGAACCTACAACCAAGATTACTCTACCTGGCAAGGATCTCATTTAGATTTGATGGAGAAATCAAAAGCTTTACAGACAAGCAAAAGCTAAGAGAATCCAGCACCACCAAACCAGCTCTACAACAAATGCTAAAGGAACTTCTCTAAGTGGGAAACACAAGAGAAGAAAAGGACCTACAAAAACAAACCCAAAACAATTGAGAAAATGGTCATAGGAACATACACATCGATAATTACCTTAAACGTGAATGGATTAAATGCTCCAACCAAAAGACACAGGCTTGCTGAACGGATACAAAAACAAGACCCATATATATGCTGTCTACAAGAGACCCACTTTAGACCTAGGGACACATACAGACTGAAAGTGAGGGGATGGAAAAAGATATTCCATGCAAATGGAAATCAAAAGAAAGCTGGAGTAGCTATACTCGTATCAGATAAAATAGACTTTAAAATAAAGAATGTTACAAGAGAAAAGGAAGGACACTACATAATGATCAAGGGATCAATCCAAGAAGAAGATATAACAATTATAAATATATATGCACCCAACATAGGAGCACCTCAATACATAAGGCAACTGCTAACAGCTCTAAAAGAGGAAATTGACAGTAACACAATAATAGTGGGGGACTTTAACACCTCACTTACACCTATGGACAGATCATCCAAAATGAAAATAAATAAGGAAACAGAAGCTTTAAATGACACAATAGACCAGATAGATTTAATTGATATTTATAGGACATTCCATCCAAAAACAGCAGATTACACGTTCTTCTCAAGTGCGCACGGAAGATTCTCCAGGATAGATCACATCTTGGGTCACAAATCAAGCCTCAGTAAATTTAAGAAAATTGAAATCATATCAAGCATCTTTTCTGACCACAATGCTATGAGATTAGAAATGAATTACAGGGAAAAAAACGTAAAAAAGACAAACACATGGAGGCTAAACAATACATTACTAAATAACCAAGAGATCACTGAAGAAATCAAAGAGGAAATAAAAAAATACCTAGAGACAAATGACAATGAAAACACGACGACCCAAAACCTATGGGATGCAGCAAAAGCGGTTCTAAGAGGGAAGTTTATAGCTATACAAGCCTACCTAAAGAAACAAGAAAAATCTCAAGTAAACAATCTAATCTTACACCTAAAGAAACTAGAGAAAGAAGAACAAACAAAACCCAAAGTTAGCAGAAGGAAAGAAATCATAAAGATCAGAGCAGAAATTAATGAAATAGAAACAAAGAAAACAATAGCAAAGATCAATAAAACTAAAAGTTGGTTCTTTGAGAAGATAAACAAAATTGATAAGCCATTAGCCAGACTCATCAAGAAAAAGAGGGAGAGGACTCAAATCAATAAAATCAGAAATGAAAAAGGAGAAGTTACAACAGACACTGCAGAAATACAAAGCATCCTAAGAGACTACTACAAGCAACTTTATGCCAATAAAATGGACAACCTGGAAGAAATGGACAAATTCTTAGAAAGGTATAACCTTCCAAGACTGAATCAGGAAGAAACAGAAAATATGAACAGACCAATCACAAGTAATGAAATTGAAACTGTGATTAAAAATCTTCCAACAAACAAAAGTCCAGGACCAGATGGCTTCACAGGTGAACTCTATCAAACATTTAGAGAAGAGCTAACACCCGTCCTTCTCAAACTCTTCCAAAAAATTGCAGAGGAAGGAACACTCCCAAACTCATTCTATGAGGCCACCATCACCCTGATACCAAAACCAGACAAAGACACTACAAAAAAAGAAAATTACAGACCAATATCACTGATGAATATAGATGCAAAAATCCTCAACAAAATACTAGCAAACAGAATCCAACAACACATTAAAAGGATCATACACCACGATCAAGTGGGATTTACCCCAGGGATGCAAGGATTCTTCAATATACGCAAATCAATCAATGTGATACACCATATTAACAAATTGAAGAATAAAAACCATATGATCATCTCAATAGATGCAGAAAAAGCTTTTGACAAAATTCAACATCCATTTATGATAAAAACTCTCCAGAAAGTGGGCATAGAGGGAACCTACCTCAACATAATAAAGGCCATGTATGACAAACCCACAGCAAACATCATTCTCAATGGTGAAAAACTGAAAGCATTTCCTCTAAGATCAGGAACGAGACAAGGATGTCCACTCTCACCACTATTATTCAACATAGTTCTGGAAGTCCTAGCCACGGCAATCAGAGAAGAAAAAGAAATAAAAGGAATACAAATTGGAAAAGAAGAAGTAAAATTGTCACTGTTTGCAGATGACATGATACTTACATAGAGAATCCTAAAACTGCCACCAGAAAACTGCTAGAGCTAATTAATGAATATGGTAAAGTTGCAGGATACAAAATTAATGCACAGAAATCTCTTGCATTCCTATACACTAATGATGAAAACTCTGAAAGAGAAATTATGGAAACACTCCCATCTACCATTGCAACAAAAAGAATAAAATACCTAGGAATAAACCTACCTAGGGAGACAAAAGACCTGTATGCAGAAAACTATAAGACACTGATGAAAGAAATCAAAGATGATACCAACAGATGGAGAGATATACCATGTTCTTGGATTGGAAGAATCAATATTGTGAAAATGACTATACTACCCAAAGCAATCTACAGATTCAATGCAATCCTTATCAAATTACCAATGGCATTTTTTATGGAGCTAGAACAAATCATCTTAAAATTTGTATGGAGACACAAAAGACCCCGAATAGCCAAAGCAGTCTTGAGGGAAAAAAACGGAGCTGGAGGAATCAGACTCCCTGATTTCAGACTATACTACAAAGCTACAGTAATCAAGACAATATGGTACTGACACAAAAACAGAAACATAGATCAATGGAACAAGATAGAAAGCCCAGAGATAAACCCACGCACCTATTGTCAACTACTCTATGACAAAGGAGGCAAAGATATACAATGGAGAAAAGAGAGTCTCTTCAATAAGTGGTGCTGGGAAAACTGGACAGCTACATGTAAAAGAATGAAATTAGAATACTCCCTAACACCATACACAAAAATAAACTCAAAATGGATTAGAGACCTAAATGTAAGACTGGACACTATAAAACTCTTAGAGGAAAACATAGGAAGAACACTCTATGACATAAATCACAGCAAGATCTTTTTTGATCCACCTCCTAGAGTAATGGAAATAAAAACAAAAATAAACAAATGGGACCTAATGAAACTTCAAAGCTTTTGCACAGCAAAGGAAACCATAAACAAGATGAAAAGACAACCCTCAGAATGGGAGAAAATATTTGCAAACGAATCAATGGACAAAGGATTAATCTCCAAAATATATAAACAGCTCATGCAGCTCAATATTAAAGAAACAAACACCCCAATCCAAAAATGGGCAGAAGACCTAAATAGACATTTCTCCAAAGAAGACATACAGACGGCCACGAAGCACATGAAAAGCTGCTCAACATCACTAATTATTAGAGAAATGCAAATCAAAACTACAATGAGGTATCACCTCACACCAGTTAGAATGGGCATCATCAGAAAATCTACAAACAACAAATGCTGGAGAGGGTGTGGAGAAAAGGGAACCCTCTTGCACTGTTGGTGGGAATGTAAATTGATACAGCCACTATGGAGAACAATATGGAGGTTCCTTAAAAAACTAAAAATAGAATTACCATATGACCCAGCAATCCAACTACTGGGCATATACCCAGAGAAAACCGTAATTCAAAAAGACACATGCACCCCAATGTTCATTGAAGCACTATTTACAATAGCCAGGTCATGGAAGCAACCTAAATGCCCATCGACAGATGAATGGATAAAGAAGTTGTGGTACATATATACAATGGAATATTACTCAGCCATAAAAAGGAACGAAATTGAGTCATTTGTTGAGACGTGGATGGATCTAGAGACTGTCATACAGAGTGAAGTAAGTCAGAAAGAGAAAAACAAATATCGTATATTAACGCATGTATGTGAAACCTAGAAAAATGGTACAGATGAACCGGTTTGCAGGGCAGAAGTTGAGACACAGATGTAGAGAATGGACATATGGACACCAAGGGGGGAAAACTGCGGTGAGCTGGGGATGGTGGTGTGCTGAATTGGGCGATTGGGATTGACATGTATACACTGATGTGTATAAAACTGATGCCTAATAAGAACATGCAGTATAAAAAAAACCAAACAACCAAAACAACTAATACTAAAGTTTCATTGGGTTATTTGTATGGAAATATGTTAATATAAATGTTTCAGACATTACATGAAATTTCTAAAAATCTTATATGTTCTGGTATAATGTTATAAATCATAATCCTAGTTATTACTTTAAAATGTATATCGCAGAAATAACTAATTTTCTTGTCAACTGCATTATTATGAACTTTCATCAAATCTTTAACTGTGGTCATTTTTAAGTCTTTTGTCATTTACAGACAGTTCTGGGTGTACTCTGATGCTTTTGCAAATATGTTCCTATAAAAGGGTTTCATCTTCAAGGAATTCATGGAAAAGACTCTGACAAGTACAGGTTTCTGGCAACTGACTGTACTGCTGAACTGAATGAATAAGCATTTTCAGAACTCTAATGAAAAACTGATGAACTCATAAAAGTGCTAACAAAAGATCAAGATGAAAAAAAAAATTAATTACATGGGACTGAGTGAACTGATGATGATGAGTGTAATTTTTGTCACTTTCTGAGTTAAAAAAAAAAAAAAATCCCACAAGGACTCAGAGGCAAAGAACATACAAATCAATTTTCACTGCAAAGTAAAGGAGCTGTTACAGTGGAGGATTACTGGACTGAATGTCAATATTATGACATAGTATGAGTGTGTTTCATGTTTGGTAATTGCAATCATTGTTGTTTTTGTTGTGGTCATCCATTTACAATGCTTGGTGTCAGTCTATTTATCTCTTGTAAAAATAAAATACAGTGTGTGTGTGTGTAAAAAAAAAATAAAAAAAAATAAAACAGAATAAATTACAATAGAACAGACTATCACAGAGTGTACTGCATAAAGATAACATTTCATAAAAATCATATTTCAGTTTTATATATGTATGTGTTATAAGCTGGGTTGTGATGTAAAATATATTTCTTACCATGTATGATAGCCAACAAAGGTTGAAAAACACTGCTCTAATTCCTGCTTATCTCTTTTGTGTTTTGCTTTAAACCTATTTGATATGCTATTTATATGGAAATTCAGAACCAAAAAAGGTATGATAATAAAATAATAATGATGATATGATGAGCGATATTTACTGAGTATTCACTATGTGCCAGGAAATGTGTTAAATGTTTTATTTTATGATCTCATTTAATCTGCACAACCTAATGAAGTATTATTATTAACCTCCATCTTATAGATGAGAGTAATTAGATTTAGAGAAATAAAATAACATGATTTGGGCCTACGTCTGTCTGACTCAATGCCTGGGATCTTAATTACCACCCTCAACTTCAGGCAACAGGTCTCCTAAATAATCCAAAAAGCTTGATGATCCACTTAAATATAGAAATGAATATTATAATTCTAGAAAGGTTCAGAACCTTGATCCTGTGATGTTACACTGTTCTTTTAGCTCACTTATTATTTTGGTTTTATTGATTCAAAATATTCTTTATAACTAGTTGTTTCTTCCTTGAGATATATTTTCTTTTTTAAATTAAAAGAAAGTTTATATTCAGACAGAAGACATGATGTATTTTATTAAGCCCCAAACTTAAAGATCCCTTTAAAGGACCAATTAGTACAAAAACATAAGCAACAGAGTACCATGTAAATAAATCCTATTTACTTCATGGGTTTGTTGTGAGAATTCAATACTAAAAACACATAAAAAATATTACCAGTGCCTGTTACATAGTAAATGTTCAATAAATGTTTTGCTATTATTATTATCATACAAGAAGACAGGGAAGTCTACACAGTGTTTTGCTTAAATTCTTCCCTATTTTGTAGTTTGTTGTTGGGAACGTTCCAAAAATTTTGCTGCTTCACTTTTTATAGTGAGAGGAATTTCAAGTGTTTCTAAAGCTACATTTATACCATGAAAAGTCATTCAGACAGTTCAGTTCAAAATTCAACCGACCTTCATTTCAAGGTGCAAAAACACAAATGCCTACCAGCCTAAGCAAATAACCTGAATGAGAGAAGTGGGATGGCTAAGGGTGGGTAGGTATAGGCTGTGTGAATGGGGTACTCTATTAGTTGAAATCACCATTCAGCGGCAGGAGAGTTTATGCCATGCAGGAGTGTAGGATCTTTACCACCAGATTTTCAAGAGAAGTCAGAGATCTGGATGTGAAGGTAAAATTTCTTGATTTTTAAAGGTTGACACAAATTTAAAAAACAAAACACTTTGTAGAGGGGGCAGACTAACCTGAAAAGCTAACCTCTACTAAATACTAGAAAAATATAATGATTAAAAATATCTAGACAAGAAAGAGGTACTGGGTAGCTTCAATGCCTAAGAGAGCCAGAGATTCAGGAAGATAAAAACAGTCCTGTAGGTATCCTCCCAAACTACACAGGTATTCATAAATAAAGATACAGTTCATAAAAATAAAACAATAGATTCAGTGCAGTATCTGTAACAGATTAAATGAGTCTCACAGAGAGTTCTATTTTATTCAGTAAACCAACACAGGGAGAATGGAATGTTCTCATTAACACAGTTTCCAGCAACCTGAGTTTTAACACATTTACAGGCATGGAGAGCTAAGGTGGTCAACTCTGTGGTGAGGGAGGAGCTAAAGGTATTTTACTTCTGACTTAAATGTAGTCTCTAGTTTCTTTTCTGGGAGGTAAATGCAATGACTTACAGGTAATAATTTCAATTAGTTTTAATTTCCATTAAAAGTTAATAAGTTCATACATGAATCAGTTCACCAGGACCTAATGATTTCTGTTTTTGAACTTCTAAAGCTAAGTGTTAGGTTCTAAAACCAAGACAGATGCTAAAGCTGTCTTAAGGCACATCATAAACAATGGGTATATGTTTACTACATATTAAAATTATTTATTTTAGGGAATTTCCTGGCGGTCCAGTGTTTAGGATTCTGCACTTCCACTGCAGGGGGTATAGGTTCGATCCCTGGTCTGGGAACTAAGATCCCACAAGCCGCGTGGTGCGGCCAAAAAAAAAACATTTATTTTAATGGAGTGCAATCAACCAAGAATTGATGACTACAAACTAGCCACAGTAGTAACTTTAACAGCAACCAACAGGCCCAGAGACGGTAATTAGCATGTGACTGTCACACTGAATACAGTTATGGAAAATCTTTTCTGTGGTTGAATCAACCAGTGTAGTAATACTGGTATGATTAAGTTAAAAGAACTAACCTATTACCATAGTCATGCAATTAAAAAAAAAAAAAACAGAAAAAAAGGGATATAGATTGTATTCACCATAAAAACATGTTAAATTTCAGTAACCAGGCAGGGAGGATTGACTTGAATGTTAATTGTGTCAGCTCATTCTAACCAAACACTGGCTGGTAGCATAAATTGGCTCTCAGAAGTTAAAAAATTATCTGGTCATCAAACGGCTGATAAGACAATCAAGGCTTTGCAAGGCTTGGTGGTCCTTTATGAGCCAAGACTTACCTGTATGGGCTGACAGTGGTATAGGAATCGGGCTCCTGACACATGAGCCTGTGGGTTGGACTGGAGGCCTACATATGCCCATAATATCTGGATCTCCAAGGAAACTGGTATGACACAGCAGGAAGTACAATGCATAGCCTGCAGAAGGGAAAAGAAGCATTTGCTTCAATTGCTGATGGTTGCCCATAGTTATTTACCATGAATTAAGTAGCCACTGTTGCTTAAACATTACACAATAACAGAGAAGGCAATGTGGCTTAGAGAAAGGACACAGAAGTTCGTAATAGGCCATATTACTGTCCATGAGCTTAAAAAATTAATATTCTAAAATGGAAATACTAATGTAGAGATTAATAAAACATGAGCCCATGTAGAATGGTTATAAGAAGTGCTCAGTGAGTGGTGCAGTCAGTACTGTGGAATGCCAGAAGAAGAAACAGCCTTTCTGGTTGAGGATGGTTTTGTGGAACTGGGATGAGTAATATGTGACTGGAAGAAATAGTGTTTAAAGGAAAATTTACGTAGAGAGATGGCATATAAAATGGTACGCAACTAGAACAGCACATGATGCCATTGAGAGACAGTTGCTGATTAATTAGAACAGTTACTGAGTGTCTCCTATGTGCCAGACATGTGTGAGGCACTGGCCTTGAGCAGATCACTTGACTGAAGCAAAGGATTTGAACACAGGAACAGTGAAAAGATTAAGGAAGGACATTTCAGGGTTAGATTATGAAGTCCAACTAAGCAGTGTGACCCCCAGGAGGATTAATTCCAAGATGCAGGAAGCACTGATGGAAGTGAGGACATAAATCAGGAGGTTACTATAACTTAGCAGATACAAACTATCCTCAAATATGCCTGTGCTTTTCTAACTTCATACTTTTTATAGTAAGGCTCAGACACAGGCAATAACATGTCTAAACTAGGACTAGGGGAAGACAGACTATGTTTATGTTCAATTTGTTAAGGAACTGTCAAACTCTTTTCCAAATTGGCTCCACCATTTTGCAGTCCCACCAACAATGTCTGAGGGTTCCAATTTCTCCACATTCCTGCCAACACTTGTTATTGTCCATTTTTAAAATTATAGCCATCCCAGTGGGTATGAAGTGGCATCTCCTTGGGGTTTTGCATTTCCTTAGTGGCTAATGATGTTGAACACCTTTTCATGTGTTTGTTCCAAATATTTTAAAACACTTTTCCTTTCATTTATTCTATCTACATTAGGAAAAATTTTCCATGTTATCAAATATCCTTCAAAAATGTGATTTAAAAATAAAAATAGTAGGTTTAAGAATAATAAAGAGGGGCTTCCCTGGCGGCGCAGTGGTTGAGAATCTGCCTGCCAATGCAGGGGACATGGGTTCAAGCCCTGGTCTGGGAAGATCCCACATGCCGCAGAGCAACTGGGCCCGTGAGCCACAATTACTGAGCCTGCACGTCTGGAGCCTGTGCTCCACAGCAAGAGAGGCCGCGATAGTGAGAGGCCCGCGCACCGCGATGAAGAGTGGCCCCCGCTCGCCACAACTAGAGAAAGCCCTTGCACAGAAACGAAGACCCAACACAGCCATAAATAAATAAATAATTAATTAAATAAATAAATTAAAAAAAATAAACAAAACAAAAAAAAGAATAATAAAGAGTAGTTCCACTATAATCTCAATCCTTGTCACTAACCTTTTCTGTACTCAGCCACGTATTACCCAAAACCACGCTCCCTCAGTAAGGCTGTATGAAGTTTAAGAGAACTCAGTTTGACTGCAGTTCCCCAAAGGCTGGATCAAGTACATGTAGCTACTTATCCCCCAAGTCTCATTAAAGGAAAGAAGTATACAAGGAATCAAGTCATAATAGTGCTGAGAAAGGGAAAGGGGGCACTTTAAAAATAATCTCTAAGGGGAAAGGCCTTTCAAAGTCTGAACCAAAATGTGAAAGTTGAAAAAAAAACAAAAAGAAGATTGATAAATCTCACAATATGAAAATCAATTTCTGCATGGCATGAAAGCCATAAACAAAGTCAAAAGACAAATGACAAACTGGGAAAAGAATATCTACAAATCATACAACAGAAAAGAGCCAATTTCTCAAATACAAAGATTTTCTACAAGTTATAAGACAAGTAATTCAATAAAAATGGGCGAGAGATATAAATAGATCATAGTGAAGAAAACATGAATTGTTCAACTATATGTCAAGATACTCAACCTTACTCATAGTAAGAGAAAAATAAAACTACAATGGGATGCTATTTTTCACTTATCAGATGAGCAAAAATTAAAAGTTTGATAACCCAGTGTTGAGGAGAGTATGGGGTAACAAGCCATCTCATAGATGGATAGTGGGACTGTAAATTGGTACAACCTGATGGGAAATAAATTGGCAATATTTATTAAAAATGTAAATGTACATACCTTTTTATCTAGCAATTCTACTTCTAGGATTTATCATATAGGTTTATTTTCACACATATGAAATGGTGCCTGAACCAGGTTATAAAATGCTACACTGTATGTAACAGCAAAAGGCTGAAAACAACCTGAATGTTCACCAATAAAACTGGCTAAATAAATTATTTATGGTTCATCCATATAATGAAATAGTATGCAACTATACCATGCAAAGAATGAGGAAGCTTATTATATAATGATATGGAATAAACTCTGAAGGTCAAGTGAAAAAAGCAAAGTGCAGAACTGTGTTTATGATATTATATCATTTGGATTAAAAAAAAGAATATGAGTATTTACTTGTGTGAGCATGCAATATCTCTAGAAGGAAAGAAACTAGTAACTCCGTTTGCCTCTGTGGAAGGGAAAAGTTGTCTGAGAGAGAGTTTTATTTTGTACTTTTGGAATTTTGAGCCAAGTGTATGTATTATTTATACAGAAAAATAAACAATTAAAAAGTTTAAGTGAAAGGAAATAAAATTAAAGGTACAGTTGATTAAAGCCAGGAGGTAGGGGGTAGGCAAAAGAGGAAGAAGAAAGATTTCTTTATTTTACTTAGACACACACAGATTTCCCTATTTTACTTAGACTGGAATCAAGAGGTACACCTGCTGAGCACTGATGTAGTGGCCACCAGAAAAAGTAAAAACAGAAACAGCTAAATGAGATTTCTTCAGGGGCAGTGGGTACTGAGGTTTTTACTTTTCATTAACACTATTCTACATGGTTTGAATTTTTACTGTGTTAATGTAATTTTACTAAACGTAAATGTAAAAATGTAAATTTTTATAACACAAAGAACACAATTTCAACCTCAAAGAAAGAATTTGTGGGCTTCCCTGGTGGCGCAGTGGTTAAGAATCCGCCTGCCAATGCGGAGGACACAGGTTCGAGCCCTGGTCCGGGAAGATCCCACATGCCGCGGAGCAACTAAGCCCGTGCGCCACAACTACTGGGCCTGCGCTCTAGAGCCCGCGAGCCACAACTACTGAGCCCGCGAGCCACAACTACTGAAGCCTGCACGCCTAGAGCCCGTGCTCCGCAACAAGCCACCGCAATGAGAAGCACGTGCACCGCAACAAAAAGTAGCCCCCGCTCAACGCAACTAGAGAAAGCCCGCGCGCAGCAACGAAGATCCAACGCAGCCAAAAATAAATAAATAAATAAATTTATTAAAAAAAAAAAAAAGAATCTGTGCTGACCAAATATTCAAGAATGTAAGAGAATATTTGAAATATATATGAAATATATTTAGTTTATTTTTCTATTATGAGTAAGGTTGATTTTGAACCAGAGGCCAATCTCTAGACTTCCTACCTTCAAATTTTTCTCTAAGTGAGGAAAGTTATGTATAAACCTAACCTGAAATAATGACTTCAAACGGGCATGATTTCTTATATTCTTTCTTTTATGACAACCGCATTATCTTTCTTCTATGACAACCAAATCAACTATGGAAACAGGGCTGGTTTTAATCTTAATAAACAAAAGAGGAAAGTGAGCTTTGGCCAGAATGTGTATTTCTCTCCTTACTGAAACACTGCAGTTCCTGCTGAGGATTCTGGCCCACTCTCCCTTCCGGGCTGGGTCAGCATTACCAAAGATGGCAACGTGCTCTGGTCTGGGACTTCCATGAAGAGTCTGATAAATCTCCTGCTGCAAGTGGCTGCAGTCCACCCTTTTCAGCCTGAAATGAAACACCACGGAGGCTGGAGTCCAATGCTAACATAATAATGTAATTCATCCAAACATTAGAAATGATATCTTAAAATAAACTGAAGGAAATAATCCTTAGCAGATATAAAGGACTGGCAAAAAAAACTCTTAGTAATATTAATATTATTTAAACATTACTCCTAGCTAGCATTCTCTGAACTCTGATTTCAAAATATAAAAGTTGCCACATCAACATATTCCCTACAGGCAGAGACAAATTTGTTGGAAATGATGTGGAAGCAGAGAATTACCTGAGCTTGCATCCAGATATTGCATTCACTCCAAATTGTACTTCGTGTCTCTTAATAGAGCAAGTTCCATCACCCTTGCTCTGTAAGAGGGTCATCTGAGGTGGAAGGCAATGGTCAAGGAGATCATAAAAGAAAAAAAAGTAGGCAGATTGGAAAATTTATGCTTCTTATTATTTCCTTAACGCTTTTTATACTTTATTAATATCATATTATTCAAGTCACAATTCTTTTTCCTCTGGCAATGAAAACATAAAGAAACAATTATTGTTTTTCCAAAAACGGATGACCACACACCAGCACATAAATATTTCGTTAAAACTAACAAAATTCAGTCAGGATCCTCACCTTTGGCTAGGCTAATGTAAGTTCTAAAGCCTTTGGTAGCATCAACATTTGAGAACATAATGTATTAATGGTTTAGTAAAGCAAGTCCGCAATACCTAAAAAATGGGGGAACCTCAGAATTGGAAAATCCAAAAGATCAGTAGTTAAAGTTTTTCTCATTAGGCTGCAATAGGCCACCCAGAGACCCAAAGAAGGATACTGAGTGTCTTCTATCACCGGTTAGAGCCAGGAGTGGCTTCTCAGCAATATAGCCAGGATTCCCACTTCTAAAACCAGTAAGCGAAGCAGCTGTGCTCTGTTGAAAAGCCTGCAGAAAGAGTGAAGGAAAAGTCAATATGGAGAAAAGCATGCTCTCCCACCTTCCAGTGTGGCTTCATACCCTTCCTTAAGGCAATGCTGTAGGTTAGCTGCACTGAACAATCTGGCTTCCTTCCACAGTGCAGCATTTTGCAGAAATTGATACTTCAGCATCTGTTACTGTTTTTTATTCACTAAAATAAATCCTGAGGATCTGAACGTTGATGTTCACTACATGCTACTTCTACCAAGGATTACAACTAAAGATCTATCAACGATCTATCAATCCTGTTTTTCAAAATTACTATTAATTTAGAGCTATATTCAGTGTGGCTAAAACCAGAGGAGTTTATTTTTTTAATTTTTTAATTATTATTTATTTATTTATTTATGGCTGTGTTGGGTCTTCGTTTCTGTGCGAGGGCTTTCTCCAGTTGCAGCAAGTGGGGGCCACTCTTCATCGCGGTGCGCGGGCCTCTCACTATCGTGGCCTCGCTTGTTGTGGAGCACAGGCTCCAGACGCGCAGGCTCAGTAGTTGTGGCTCAAGGGCCTAGTTGCTCCGTGGCATGTGGGATCTTCCCAGACCAGGGCTCGAACCTGTGTCCCCTGCATCGGCAGGCAGATTCTCAACCACTGCGCCACCAGGGAAGCCCCAACCAGAGGAGTTTAAATGTAATTTAGAAATATATTTTAATTAACTATAGATGTTCCACAGATGAACTCTGAGAGACATGGGATTTGCTTGATCACTTGAGGGTAGAGTTGAGAAGAAACTGGACTCTGCTGGGTTCAAAAAGAAAGAAAGTGAAGAAAGCCAAAAGGTGGTGATCAAGACTGGAAACTTAGATTAACTGGGAAGTGAGTAAAACGCTGAATGCCCAGAAACATGAAAAAAGCTAGTTAAAGAATTTTTGTGGGATATTAGTTGAGTTTATGATTCAAAATGACTATTTAAAAAAAGAGTTTGGATTTGTGAGTGAAGTCCTGCTTTGCTGGGGGAACATGCTAATGAATAAACACTGTTGAATCCTTATCACTTGAAGTTAAATTATGGAATATTAAATGTTGAGGCTTCAGTTGACAGACTGAACTAGTCCTTCATATTCTTATTCTACCTTGCGTGTGTTACAGAAGCAGGGGAGCTACCTCTAACCCGATATTTCTTTCTTCTTGATCCCCTGTAGGAGAAGGGCCCTAACCCTGAAGTGAAGGATGAAGTGTTGCTGGAATGAAGTGCCTGGCTCAACAGTCAGGTTGGTTTGCCCAAAACTGATGGACACTTTCTGGATTCCAAAAGTCCCATTGGTTTCTATCTCATAGATGACCTGAAATACAAAAGTAGAATCAATTAATAAAAATTATTTTGTGGGCCAATTATGTTTAGTACAGAAGATTTCCTGTCTTTAAGGGTTTTACTATAACTGAATGAGGGAACAGAATGGTGACTGTAGTTAACAATATTGCATTATATATGTGCAAGTGGCTAAGAGAGCAGATCTTAAAAGTTTTCACCACAAGAAAAAAATTTGTTAACTATGTGTGGTAATGAATGTTAACTAAACTTACTGCCATGATCATTTCACAATATATATGTGCATCAAATCATTATGTTGTACACCTAAAACTAATACAATGTTATATGTCAATTATATCTCAATTTTAAAAAGTAACTGGATGAGAGAGACTAAAAAAGTTATCTTAAAAATGCCAAATACCAATACCATGAAAAGATAAAATTTGACTTCATATTATATCTACACATGAAAAAAAGAGACTGGATAGAGCTCTTTGAAAGAGTTCATGGGAGAGGTGAGTTTATGGTAAGAACTGAAAGGGAAGAAAAATAAGTTTTGATCTTGTGCAGAGGAGGTGAGTAGGAGCACAGGCAGAGGTGAGCATGGAATGGAAACCTGGTTTGCCTGGCTCTCACAGTGTCCGAGGATGAATAAAGATGGTAGCTGGAGACAGAAGTCATGAAAAAGTGAAGGTAACCTGAGATTTCTGAGCATAGTTTTTAAAATGATGCTTTCCAATAATTCTTACTTTTGTTGGTTGATTAGAAGAGAGAGAATAAAGGAAAAGAAGTTGACTAGTCTATTTCAGATGTTCAGATGATACTGACTTTGTCAATAAAAGGAACTGTGGTCAGTAAAAACCATAACAGACTGCACATGGGCAAAGAAAGAAGAACCAGAAATAATCTTAATGTTCTGGATGTGAAATGCCAGAGGACGGCAGCAATGGAAACGACTGAAACACGCGGGGAGGAAGGTGATGGGCTCAGTCCTTGATGTGTGAAGTTACAGGTAATGCTCAAAAATTCACGTGGGGTTGGCCTGGTACTTAATGGAAGATGAAGCACCTCTGCTAATGCCGATCAACATACATCAGTCCAGAATCTGAGGTCAGCGTCCCTACCTGGGAAACAACATTCTGACAAGTGTTTCCAGCCAGCAGAGGAGAGTCAGCCTGTGAGACAGGTGTTACAGGCACCTGGAACTAGCAAGGGAAAGAGGCAAATCAATTAAAATTGAAAGCAGCACTTTTTCTTCTCGTTACATATTATGCTGAAATGAGAATTTTCCTTTTTGACCATCACCTTCCTCTCTCCTTCCATTGCCAGTCTACAACTTAAGTTCAAAAGTCATTCTAATTCAGCACTTCTCAAAACATATTTTTTGGAACATTACTTCTATAGATATAAAATAAAGGTTCCATGGTCAAATAAGTTTTAGAAATACTGTATCTGACACTTCCCTCTTAGAGATTAAGAAGACCCTCTAGCACATTAAAGACTTCAAGTAGTCCATCCTAAATATAATGTTTAACTTTATTTAACCCGAAGTTTCTCAAACTTACCTAATACCTTATGAATTCTTATTTCATATGATGCTTATTAATTATATAGAACAAACAGAAAAACACTCTTTTAGACTCATACTTGAACAGTTTGATGCATCACACACACATTCTCTTTCCCCATTACAATCTAGAGTGAAACTGCCTCAGATGTAAAGGGACCAAATATTCTTTCGTTTTTCCTGGTAAAAAGCATCATACCTTCGTATTCTGCAGATCACTCAAACCTCTTGGAACCTAGTATAAGAGAACAGCAAGGACATGAGTGTGCATATATCTTAACATAAAATCTCCAGGAGCTTGTGGTTTCTCATTTGGGGGGAAAAAAAAAAAAATCAACATTTTTTTTCTACCTGACTCTTCCTTACACGAAAATGCCAGAAGCAGGGCTGAGCGGAGGCTGGATGCGCTGTGGCGCCCACCTACTCTGAGTAGAGCTCTGACAAACAGCAAAAGCAACAAGTTCTGGTGAAATAGTGAGATGTCACCCCATCCTACCTCCCTTAGCAAATTCCACTAGCCAGAAAGGTGAGAACCTCTTATCCTGGCTATCTATCCCTACTTCTTTCATCTTTCTTCAGGTGACAGGGCTTTTAGGCCCTCTGCCTTCTACGTAGCTCTTGGGCATCCTGACTTCCAGTTCAGTGTTTGTGGGAAGCATGATAACTTTTTAAGTTCCACAGTGGTGACAGTGGGGAGAGAAGGGACACTCACCTTCAAGACTGTGAAGTTATGATAAGAGGCAGCGTTGAGGGTGGGATCCAAGGTACAGCTATCTGCCAGATTCTTGAAGAAACGAGCACAGGTTGTACTTTTACTCTCCAGGAAACCTTAGAATTAAGGGAGTGGTACATGAGAAAGCCTATTTTAAACTGAACAAAAAGGCTGGCACTTGTACTCCAGGCTCACCTGCAGGATTGTTCTCAGCACAGAGGCCCCCAGCTCCGACTCCTGCAGGCTGCCTCAGCAAGCCTATTACAGACCACTTGGGGAAGTAAGTCAGAATGGGGTCCCCAGCCTAAACAAAGTATAACAGAAATTTATTCACAGTGAGATTGGACTGAACTCCACCAGAAAAGAATAAGCAGAAACAAAAGTTAACTCAATAGGTGGTTAACATGGACAATACTGCCCTCCAAAAGAGCTGACAGTGGCTAACCTAGTTGCAGGTGGGTATCTCAAATATACCTAGTCAATTGTCAGTATGCGGGGAAAAACCAAACCAAACAATCCCTCCCCCTTCCGTAGGCTCACCCTGTAAAAAGGTGGTGGTGACTGGGTTTGGAATGTTGAAGTGAATGATTCACCTCCAAACTCTGTAGCCAGGGCCTGGAAGCTGGTTGCATTGACCTTTTGGAGCTTCTGGAAATAGTTTAATTTTGCTAAAATATTTTTAAAAAGAAAAGGGGTTTAGATAAAATAAAATCATTTTTAAGTATCTGGCATACCAAGAAACTAATCTTTAAAAATATTTTTATTGAGGCATAAAATATACACAGTAAAGTATGCAAATGTACTAATCTTAAGCATAAACTCAAAGAATTTTTAAACATTTATATACTTTTATTACTACCACTCAGAACATTTTCCCAGGTTCCCAATCAATACGCCATCTTCAGAGATAATAACAATTTTGATTTCTATCACCTAATAATTTATTTGTAATTTGTTAATTGAATTATTGTTTTAGTATTAATATCTGAGATAAGAATATGACCAACGAATGCCAGTCAGTTCCAAGTCTCTGATGCCAGGAATGTGTATGATTAGCAATTTGTGATGAAAATAGGAGTCTCGGTAATGCACATATTTGTCCCATACCAGAGGAGTCTCTAGTACAACAAAATGGTACTGTTTCCATAGGAAGATGGCAGAGTTGGAGACAATATTTGACTTGTCTTCTCCAAGTCTTCCAATCTCCTCTAAACTTCAACTAACCATTCCTCATAATAAGGTTTCCATCTCTCAAGTATATGGATTTGTCGTATTTTATTCCTTTCACCTTATAATTTCTACATTCAAGATTTTTCAAATACACCCAAAGGGTATTTTCTCTAACAATTTTGTAATTTATATTATAGCAATGTATAAATCTATCCAAGCTCCTGCAGCCATCTCCTTATGGCACTTCAGAACCAGAAGAGAGATGTAGGTAAAGGCCTCTGACATTCTCCCCTGCCCAGAGGGTGGCCTGTAATGCACAACACCCTGTTTTACCACCCAAGTTTTCTAACTTGAAAAAGGAATGTAGCAGAAAATTGTCCCATACTAGTTTCTTTCTTTCTTCATAAATATGGTCATTTGGACAGATTCAAAAGGAAATCAAGACGTGCATCACCAAAAGCTAATGAAGATGCTACATTACATAAGTTTGACCTTTATCCTCTGTGATCACAAAGTCCTAATCATTTGACTTTTCAGCTTTCTCACGGAACACGAAATGAAGATAACTCTCAATTCTGGGGCCTTTCAGGCTACTCACTTTCTATCTGTCTCCTAGATCTTTATCACTCAAAGTGTGGTGCACAGACTAGCAGCCCCCCAGCATTACCTGGGATGTTGTCAGAAATTCAGAATCTTAAGCCATGCTCCAGACCTACTGAATCAGAATGTGCATGTTAACAAGATCTCCAGGTGATGTGGGTGCATATTAGGATTGAAAAGCCTTGCTCTGGAACAGGTGATACTAATGCTGCTGGTCTGCAGACCACCTTCTTCCATCTCTGATCCGAAATGTTCAAATTTTAAAGCTTCCAGGAGCTGTTTAATATTTCCTTCAGAACTCATACCCTGAAAACCACATGGAAGAAATACTTACCTCATTAAAAAATGTAGTTATTTCTATCTTTATAAATGAAAGAAAAGTTAAGCTAAAAAAAGAAGGTACGTTGAGATGGAAAATATCCATCTGAATATTTTTTCATGGCTTAAAAGAATAAGAGAACATTAACATTTTGTCTCTCACTGTAGTGCAGGGATATTGGCGGTAGTGATGGTAAGCAGGAGTAATGCAGATAAGAAGCACAGGCTAAGGATAAATAGAATTTCTGTCTAAAATTTCTACCATCATGTATGGTATATTACACCCAACAGGGCTTAAAGGTATTTAGACTTAGATTGATACAATTTCAGATGTGGAAGGAAGCCCAGAGATCATCTGGTCCAATTCCATTAGGAAATTTGGATCCTAAGAGGTAAATGAGTTGCAAAAGGCCACAGAGCCATCTGGCAGAGCCAGGAGTAGATCACAGATCTCCCGATTCCTGGTCTAGGATTTTTCCCACTCCATCATGTTGTACAGCCTCTGACTAACAATGTCTGTTACTGATGATTATTATCAGCAAATATTAAACACTGTGGGCAAAGATATGGTCCATCCTTTCTACGCACCGACAATTTACCTGGGGAGACACAACATTCATATAAAATAATAACAATTCAAAGTATCCCATAAGTTCTAAAGGAGTGATTCTCAGGTGTTGCTGGGGAAAGAAAGTTCAGAAACACTGGTCTGGAAACAGTATGGCATGGGAAGCAGGGGGCGGTTAAAAGCAGGCAGCACCAGTTGGACACTACTGTGATATCCCTGGAGCATTTTCATGAGGCTAGAACTAGAAGGCAATGGGAGATTTGGAAACGATGAGGCAGCTGCAGCCTTATTTTAAAATGCAGCATTTGCCTTGCTCCCTTTACCTTCTCACAACCTGAATGGCCGCAAGGCTCCTGATAACTGCTTCCAAATTCAAGGTCCCTCAAACCCAAACTTGGTTGCTTTATGAAACAAATATAGTTTTGCAATTTATTTTCTAACAGATGAAACCAGGATGAGCTGACTTCCAGAGTGTAAGGGACATTTAAGTCTATTTTATGTGAGAACACTACCTTGCTTCTTAGACAATAAATTTAAAAAACATATATTAGATGTACATCTTTAAAAATGTTATACTCATCACCAACAACTTTTTAAGTCTATTTATTTATTTATTTAGGCTGCGTTGGGTCTTCGCTGCCTGCTTTGCTGCTGGGCTTTTCTCTAGTTGCGGCGAGCGGGGGCCACTCTTCCCTGCAGTGCACAGGCCTCTCACTGCGGTGGCCTATCCTGCTGTGGAGCACGGGCCCTAGGCGCGCGGGTTTCGGCAGTTGCGGCACGCAGGCTCAGTAGTTGTGGTGCACGGGCTTAGTTACTCCACAGCATGTGGGATCTTCCCGGACCAGGGATCGTGTCCCCTGCATTGGCAGGCGGATTCTCAACCACCGCGCCACCCCAGAAGCCATCTAAGTCTATTTAAAAACCTTAATAACAATTACCTTTCATTTTTATTGCACTCTACAGTTACAGAGCACTTTCACATTCAGAATTAGTGATATTATTTCTCATTCTGCAGTTGAAGAAATGAGCCTGGAAATTTGTTCAAGTCTGTGCAGCTGGTAAGTAAATGAAGGGCTGAGACCCAAGTCAAATGTTCTTTCACCTATATTGTTGCCTCATAAAATAAAAACAAGGTTGATGTAGACTCATTTGTCAAAGACATTCATTCACATATTATTTGGTGCCTCTATGTCAGGCACTGGGGATTCAGTGAGCCCCTTCATGGAGATCGTAGCAAATGGGAGATATAGTCTATCTGTAATCCTCTGAGCTAAGAGGGCTGACTGAAATTAAAGTTCTGTATGGGTTTTCTGGTCCACAGCCAAGAGGGCAAAAGAGATTGCCAATGTTCACTAATAAGAGAAAAAAGAAGGGGCAGGGGTACAGGTGGAAGGAGAGGGAGCATGATAGAGATCCAAAGGGGGGAAAAAAGTTTAAAAAACAAAGAAAAGGAAAAAACATCAGAGACTAAGCTAACTCTCAGTAAATGTTAGGCAATAGGAATAGCCAACATATTTCTACTCACAGTTGTTCACATGGACACAAAACTGCTTAATTCCATTTGAATCCATGAAAACTCTTGAAGGAAATGGGGAATTACTTCGGAAGATAAGAGAGTTGTCTACACACACCCAACTTGAAGACCTGAGGAAACAGGAGGGAGAATAGATACATTTAGAATGAGGATTCGGTCCAAAGAAGGGTGCCCCACCGGTATCAGTCAGATGCCAAAGAGAGGACGCCTTGGGCAGCCACAGGACAATACGAAGATTCTATTCTATTGGCCAGCCCTGCTCTAGAGCATCAGAAGAGGAACGGCTCTCCTGGGAAAAACCAAGGTAGTTCCATTCCCAGGAGTGGAAGTGGGGGTGGGAGGCACGAAGGCTAACTCTTCCTACTTCCAAATGTTACTTACTCTACAGCCCCAATCCCCTTTAGGATTCAACCTGAGCATCGCAGCTCACCTCACGCTGCCTGGAAGGCAGAAGGAGAAAACTGTCCTGGGATGGAGAAGATAGCAGTCCCTGTCGCAGCAGCAATTCATATCGCAGGCACCGGGAGTCAAGTCACAGACACAAATCGGTAAGACTATAAAAGTACAACATAAAGCAGAGCAAATGGGGTGAGGATCCTCAAACTCTTCCAAGTGTTAATTCCCCTTCTTCCAACAGCCCCACTCCTTACTTTATGGGAATTCACTTTGTTCACATAATTTGGATCTAAGTCAGCAGTTTCCAACCCCGCATCCTCTCCCCTCACCTGGGAAGAGATCCACGGTCCTATTTCCAGGCGCCGAGGGAGTCACGACAGTAGGACCCACTGTAGAGACGCCAGGCACCTCCGAGGAGGATTGAAGGGTCTCGCCCTGCGTCCTTGGCCCCAGGTCCGATTGGGTGGACACTGCCCCAGACGGGGACGGAGATGGCTGAGGCCGGACCCCCTCGGGGACCATGAGGAAGAACACCTGCAGTAGCGCGAGCTGCGAGGTAAACATGCGGTAATACAGACGTCCCCACCAAAGGGTTTGAGGTGGGTTTCGGTGGTCTCTAGACGCGTCGCTAGAGAGTGGGTGGGAGGAGTCGCATGGTGTCTGACGTCATCCGTATGCGTCTGCTCATTGGCTCATGGCAATGGCCGAGCGCTCTTCAGCCAATAGAAGGCGGCGTTGTTACAGATCCCTCAGCATCTTTCAGTCTGCGCCCTCCTCCTTAGGCCAGGCCCGGCACTGTCTCTGTCGCTCGGCAACCGCCAAACTGGCAAAGGAGCCCTTGTCTCTTCTCTCCGCTGAGTGGCAGTAGGAGTTCAGCCCAATGCCCAGTGTGCACAGACTTCGCGACCCAGAGGGCAGAGCCCTTCCATGGTAGAGGGAAGCCTCAGAGGCTGCAACTAGAATTGCGTATCTTTTTCACTCCGGATTCTAACGGTGAGAATCCTTTTCTTTCTTTCTTTCTTTCTTTTTTTTTTTTTTTTAAGTATGAGCCCATTTTTAGAGAGCTCGTTTTATTTATTTAAAGATTTATTATTTATTTATTTGGCTGCATTGGCCCTAGGTTGTTGCGTGGGGGCTTTCTCTAGTTGCAGTAAGCCGGGGAGCGGGGGCTACTCTTCCTTGCCATGCATGGGCTTCTCATTGCGGTGGCTTCCCTTGTTGCGGAGCATGGGCTCTAGGCATGCGGGCTTCAGTAGTTGTGACACACAGTAATTGTGGCTCACGGGCTCTAGATTGCAGGCCCAGTAGTTGTGGCGCCCGAGCTTAGTTACTCCGCAGCATGTGGGATCTTCCTGGACCAGGGCTCGAACCCGTGTACCCTACATTGGCAGGCGGTTTCTTAACCACTGCGCCACCAGGGAGGTCTGAGAATCCTTTTATAGAGGATAATCTTAGGGAGGAAAACACACTGATGGTCACACTGAGAACTTATTTAAATTTGAAAAATAGCCAAGGGACGGAGAAGAAAACTTACTTTTTGCCATTATTATAAGTCGCCACTCCTTTTTTTAAATTTTTGGCTGCCCCGCGGGGCTTGAGGGATCTTAGTTCCCCGATTCCCCGACCAGGGATCGAACCCAGACCCCTGCCATTGAGCATGCCAAGTCCTAACCACTGGACTGCCAAGGAATTCCTTAAATTGCCACTTTTTGTAGCCCTCTTTAGAAAGTTTTGTTTTTTCCCAGGAGTCGTGTGCCTCTTCTGATTCCCGAGAGCAGCACTGTCCAGTAGAACTTGCTGCAGTGTGGGAAATGTTCTGTATGTACACTGTTCAGTATTGCCGCGACAGGCTGTATGTGGCTATTGCGCACTTGAAGTGTGGCTAATGTGACTGAGGAGCTGACTTTTAAAATTTTAATTAATTCAAAGTTAACCACGCGTGACTCATATTTAGCATATTGCATAGTACAACTCTAGGGTATCAAAATCTTGTTCCTGCCTCACTGTTTTTGTCAATCTGCACAGTCCTGATATCTGGATTATTTCAATTGCTTGGTTGGGGATATAAATTAAGATCTGTTAAGAGTTATCTAACATCTAATACCCTTACCAAAATCTAGCCAATACCTCCTTTTCCAAGTGAATCGCTTAGGCAGATAAATTTTAGGGCACCTGACCTTGCTCACATTCTCTGACAAGATATTGATATTCTGTTGTTTTGAAGTCAGTGGCTAACTGTATCTCTGTGTTATAAACGTTCTCAAAATCTTTTTATGTGATTGTGTGATGGACTGCTATAAGAGCCATCTATGTTTGTGTTTGGGCATAAAATATTTATCTACCTTTTTAGTAATTTCTGTAGGAAAAGGCCATGTTCATATTATTCAAATTATATGCATTTACTGGAATATAAGCTCCACAAAACAGAGGGTTTTGTCTGTTTTGTTCACTGTTTGTATCCTCTGCCTAAAACAGTGCCTAGGACATGTTAGATATGCATTAAATATTTTTAAAAAGATTGTCTTGTTGAACTCTTTAGATTTAGCTGCTATGAATAGTTAGTGTTTATATGATTTCAGGATTGCATTTATTTATATAAAATTTCTATTGTACAACCAATTGGAGACCATTTTAGATTTCCAAGTTTGCATTTTACTCTTTAATTCTCAATCAGTGGTAAATCAATGATAAGTTTATTAATGAATTTATTAGTGTTGGTAAAAGAGCCTGTTGATTGAAGTAATTTCAGGGTTGAGTGTAGGGAAATAACATTTCAAGATTACTGAGTTGCTTTTTCTTATTTTTGAATTTTAACACTTTACATATTTTTTAAATACTCTTTTTTGTTATAGTTGAGCAAAAATATTATTTATATTTTTGTTGTGATACGTTTTTAGGAATATCTGTAATACGGAACTCTCAGGTCTTTTGAGATATTAAAATCTGGAAGATAATTTTGAGGAAGGACAATGAAACTTATTCACATGTGTCATGCAGATGCGAATTTCAACATGGGGATTGAGTCTTAAATTGAAATAGCTTAATATGATATCACCTCAGAAGCAGAGATTTCCAAAAAAGATCTTATGATACTAGCAGCTGTCTGTGTTTGGTACTAAAAGAGTTCAATATGTGCTTAGAAATTTAACCGAGAGGTTGAATCAAGATGGCAGACTGAGAACAGGTTCTAGCCTCTCCTGACTCCTCCCCGCTTTAGAAAATCTCTAAAAATTACAGGAAAGTTAGATGAATACACACTTTCATATGCATCCATGCACATACGTTGATATTGAAAACCATGAAGGAGTGCTGTCAATGGACCAGACATTATGACAATCTTTGAAAAAAAGAAGGCCAACGGGACTGGAATATAGTTGGACAAACAAAAGTTGCATAAGCAGAGGCTTAATATAGAAGTAGGAGTGGCTCTTGGGGGTGTTCTAAGCACACAGAAAGAAGCTATTGATATCTGTAGGCCCCTTGGACAATTGAGTTATTGATTGAAGTACCACTGTAGGAAGAGTCAGATAGGTCAGCCTCTCAACCTTGCTTCCATGTGCAAGCAGTGGATAGAAGAAGAACTTGCTCCTAAAGAAGGCAGGGACAGTCATGTAGGCACTTTTGTTAAACAGGTAGGACAAGGCCCTGGATGGCTTTTGACAACTAGGAGGAAGAGAGAGGCCCCACATCTTGAAGACTGATATCAACTCCCTTTATCAAGCTGCACACCCAACATTCCCTCCTCCACAAATATACCAAAAATATAGTTGAAAAAGGACATATTACTTTCAAAAGAGCAATAATAAGACTCACACCTGACTTTTTAACAGAAATAAGGAAATCCATGAAAAGTGGAATAATGTTTTAAAAGAAGGTAACCTAGAAATCTATACCCAGCAAAATAGACTTCAAAAATGAAGATACAAATGTGTTTAGAAAATGAAAATTGAGAATAAAAACTTTTTTGTTACAGACCCACACAAAGAATTGTTAAAGGGAGTTATTCAGGCTAAAGTAAAAATGATCCCAGATGGAAGCACAAAAATGCAGGAATAAATTAAGAGCAATGGAAAGGATAAATACAAGATCAGTATATAAAACTCAATTGTATTCCTATATTATAGCAATAATAAATTAGAAAATAAAAAATTTTAGGTGATGAAATTCATAATAATATAAAAAATTAAATACCTATGAATAAATCTAAAATAGTGCAAGATCTCTTCATATCAAACTATATACTATTTCGGAGAGGAATTAAAGAAAACCTAAGTAAATGGAGGGCTGCACCAAATTCAGGCTAGGAAGACTTTTAATGAAAACATATTACTTCTTCCAAATTGATGTATAGATTCAGTGCAATCCCAGTAAAAATTGACATTTTGTGGTAAAAATTGACAAGCTGATATCAAATTTACAGTTGACCATTGAATAACATGGCTTTGAGCTGTGTGGGTCCCCTTACATGTAGATTTTTTTTGATAGTAAATGCTAAGTTACTAGATGATCTGTGGATTTTCGACTGGGTAGGGGTTGGCACTCCCAACCCCCTCGCTGTTCAAGGGTAAACTGTATATGTAATTGCAAAAGGCCAAGAATAGCCAAGAGACTCTGGAAGAAGAACAAAGTTGGAGGGCCTATACCTACGATATATCACCTCTTATTATTGAGATAAACTCATTATTAGGATAAAATGGTGCAGCTTTGGCTCTAAGATAGACAAATAGACCAATAGAAAAGAATAGAGGCCAGAAACAAACCGACACATATATAGTCTTTTGATTTATGACAAAAGTGATACTGCAGTGCAGTGAGGAAGTGTGAGCTTATCAATAAATTATGCTGGGTCAATTGGATATTCATAAGACAACAGTGTGTCTTGACTCCTAGCTATGTATACCCAAACATCGATTTCACATAGATTGTAGACTTAGGTAAAACAACAAAGCTACTAGAAGATAACATGAGAGAACATCCTTATGATCTGGGGAAGGCAAATATTTATTAAACTGGACAGAAAAATCACTGATCATAGAGAGATTGATAAACAGTTTATCATTAAAGTTGAAAACTTCTCTTAATAAAAATATACCATTAAGAGAATAAAAAGGCAAGCTTCTCAATTTTTTTTCCTTAAGAAAATAATCAATGACTATGCATTGAATCATTTTCATCAACTGATATTTTTTTTAACTTTGGGTTTATTTATGTATTTATTTATGGCTGTGTTGGGTCTTCGTTTCTGTGCGAGGGCTTTCTCTAGTTGCGGCAAGTGGGGGCCACTCTTCATCGCGGTGCGCGGGCCCCTCATTATCGCGGCCTCTCTTGTTGCGGAGCACGGGCTCCAGACGCGCAGACTCAGTAATTGTGGCTCACGGGCCTAGTTGCTCCGCGGCATGTGGGATCCTCCCAGACCAGGGCTCGAACCCGTGTCCCCTGCATTGGCAGGCAGATTCTCAACCACTGTGCCACCAGGGAAGCCCTCAACTGATATTTTTTAAATTAAATTTTAAAGTTTGTGATAAGTGTATATTCACATGAAGTTATAGGATATAATACAAGGAGATACTGTGTACCCCCTAAAGATAACAACTTGCAAAACTATCGTACACACAACCAGAATCTTGGCATTCATACAATCCACCCATTTTCTTCAGATCTTCCCAGTTTTATTTTTACACGTGCGTGCACGTATATTAAGTTCTATGCAGTTTTATCACATGTGGTTTCATGCATCCCACCACAGTAAAGATTCAAAGCAGTTCCATCACCACAAAGTTCCTTCCTGTTGTTCTTTCATAACCATTCCCACCCCACCCCCCACTCTCTCTCCCTAGAATGCATTTTTAACCATCATTAATTTTTATGATAACTACGATTAAAATAACTATGTAATTTATTTATTTTAAAAAATTTTTAATTGTTTTTGGCTGCATTGGGTCTTCGTTGCTGCACGCGGGCTTTCTCTAGTTGCAGCGAGTGGGGGCTACTGTTCATGGCGGTACGCAGGCTTCTCATTGCGGTGGCTTCTCTTGTTGTGGAGCTCAGGCTCTAGGCGCATGGGCTTCAGTAGTTGTGGCACACGGGCTCAGTAGTTGTGGCTCATGGGCTCTAGAGTGCAGGCTCAGTAGTTGTGGCACACGGGCTTAGTTGCTCTGCGGCACGTGGGATCTTCCCGGACCAGGCCCATGTGCCCTGCATTGGCAGGTGGATTCTTAACCACTGCGCCACCAGGGAAGTCCAATAACTGTAATTTAAACAGTGGTTCACAAGCATTTATCCAAGTAAATCAAATAAATGGTGCCTATATGTTTAACAGAAAGCAAAAGTTTAGTAACTCTGGAGGAATTAATTTCCTTGCTTATTAAGAGATTAATAAACAAAGAATACATTATAGTAGGAAGAAATATGTTTTCACTTTGAAACCATTTAAAAAAATTTCTTTAGCTGTTAGTATTAATAGTAAGTATTATACTAGTTAGACACTGCCTACCATTCCTAAATAGAAACTCACTTATGATGTTATCTTTTTCCTTAATGTGGGAGGGGTATCTATTCCTTTTCTTTTCCATTCTTTTCTTTTTTTACTTTTCTTCCTCATTTCATCCTTTGGAGACTGTCTATAGTCCCACCTTTTCTCCAGTCTGAATCTCAAGTAGACTGCTAATTGCTGACCACATACCCATTCTCCTTTCTCTCAAATAAACAGAGCCCCAATTTTCTACTGAGCACAGTGTAGCCGAAAGATGACTACATTGCAGCAAGTTGGAGTTTTGCATATATTTCTGACCAAAGAGATATACATTAATGAACTGATGGGACTTCAGGGAAATCTCTTAAGAAATGAAGGCTGTTCCCCCTTTCCCTCCCTTCTCTATCCTGCTGCTTAAATTTTGAGTGAAATGGCTGGAGCTTGAGCAGTCATTTTGGAACATGGGAAGACATGTAAGTAAAGCTATGCAGCAAAATGGAAGAAACCCGGATCCCTGACACCCATAAAAACTTTGTGCCTGCACAGGACTTCCTACCTCTGGACTTCTTTTGTATGTAAGAGAAATAATTTTGTAAAGGAAATCATAACATATTTTAGCAGCTTACCCATTCATAATAATTAGAACTCTCAAACACTGATTCACATGATTACTTTAAATATATTTACATATTTAAATTAGAATTTTTACTAGAAACTAAGGTAGAATTTAAACTAGAGTTAAACTAGAATCTCTGTGTTGGTGTCTATTGATTATCTTTTGTCATTCAGTTTGTGATCTTAGGTTATAGGTATGATGGATTTTTGGTCAAAACTTGGACATTTTGGTTATTATGTTATGGAGCTTTGTATCTTAATTAACTTCTCTTTTAGCCAGCTTCCTCTGACACTACTGTGGAAGGGATGTGCTGCCCCATTACTGCCAGGTGGCAATGAAAGTCCCAGTTCCCCACTCAGTCCCCATTGATACCCAAGGTAGCAACACTGCTTGTTACTGCTGGGTGGGAGTGGGAGCCAGCTTCCTCCAAGTCTGGGATGTATAAGGCAAAAATAAATCCTAGGGTACTCATCACTGTGTCTTTTCTAGGGTCTCTAGGTCACTAGCCAATCTGCCTTTTTCTCTCCATCTTATAGAATCTTCTTATTTTTTTATATACAGTGTCCAGAGTTTTCAATTGTACTTAACCGGCAAGAATATGGAAAAATATATCTGTTCATTCTTCCTTGAAGCATTTACGTGTTTTATTACAGAGAGGCATTGCTGAATCCCTCATGCTGCCAAAACTGGAAGTCCTTCTTTCTGCTTTTGTCTCTTAAACATTTTTTTCCTTCCCTCCACTTTTACAATTTCTATCACTAGTTTAACTAATAATCATCTTCAGTAATCTAAGTTAAAAAAGAAAATGTAACTGTATTCAAAGCATTCTAGTTATCTATTTGTGCATAACAAACCATACCAAAATTTTGTGGCATAAAGTGACAACTACTTTATTGTCATTATGGATTCTCTGGGTCAGGAATTTGGACAGGGTACAGCAGAGATGGCTTATCTTTGGTTCATGATGTCTGGGGTCTCTGCTGGCAAGACTTGAAGATCTGGGGTAGACCTTACTGGCTGGGGTCCAGAGTCATCTGTAGGTTTCTTCACTCACATGTCTGGTGCCTGGGCTGGGAATACTTGAAGACTGGGTTTAGTTGGGCCTATTAACTGGAATGCCTATTATGTGGTCTCTCTTTGTGGTTTAGGCTTCCTCACAGTATGGCAGTCTCAGGATAGTTGGACTTTTTAAATGGTGGCTCAGGGCTTCAGGAGTGAGTGTTCCAGTGAACAAGGCAGAACCTGAATGGCCTTTTTGATATAGACTTAAAAGCCATATAGTGTCACTTCT
The DNA here is from genome assembly GCF_965194805.1 of Balaenoptera borealis. Taxonomy (NCBI): domain Eukaryota; kingdom Metazoa; phylum Chordata; class Mammalia; order Artiodactyla; family Balaenopteridae; genus Balaenoptera; species Balaenoptera borealis. Next base: position 86,610,942 of record NC_138874.1, read on the forward strand.
ACTTTACTTCATTGGCTGAAGAAGTTTCAAGCCTACTCAGAGTACTATATGGACAACCCCCATGACCTCTCTATGGGAGGTGTGTAAAAAAATTGAGGCCAATTTTTTAAACTGCCACAAAATGTATCCAAACTTTGAATATCTTTTATACAGAAAGTTTAAATAAAAGTAAATGTAAAAATGTTTACAAACAATGTCTTCAAGAAATTATTTTTCTTCTAGAAAAGGACCTACAAAAACAAATCCAAAACAATTAAGAAAATGGTCATAGGAACATACATATCGATAATTACCTTAAACGTGAATGGATTAAATGCTCCAACCAAAAGACACAGGCTTGCTGAATGGATACAAAAACAAGACCCATATATATGCTGTCTACAAGAGACCCACTTTAGACCTAGGGACACATACAGACTGAAAGTGAGGGGATGGAAAAAGATATTCCATGCAAATGGAAATCAGAAGAAAGCTGTAGTAGCTATACTCATATCAGATAAAATAGACTTTAAAGTAAAGAATGTTACAAGAGACAAAGAAGGACACTACATAATGATCTAGGGATCAATCCAAGAAGAAGATATAACAATTATAAACATATATGCACCCAACATAGGAGCACCTCAATACATAAGGCAACTGCTAACAGCCATAAAAGAGGAAATTGACAGTAACACAATAATAGTGGGGGACTTTAACACCTCACTTACACCAATGGACAGATCATCCAAAATGAAAATAAATAAGGAAACAGAAGCTTTAAATGACACAATAGACCAGATAGATTTAATTGATATTTATAGGACATTCCATCCAAAAACAGCAGATTACACGTTCTTCTCAAGTGCGCACGAAAGATTCTCCAGGATAGATCACATCTTGGGTCACAAATCAAGCCTCAGTAAATTTAAGAAAATTGAAATCATATCAAGCATCTTTTCTGACCACAATGCTATGAGATTAGAAATGAATTACAGGGAAAAAAACGTAAAAAAGACAAACACATGGAGGCTTAACAATACGTTACTAAATAACCAAGAGATCACTGAAGAAATCAAAGAGGAAATAAAAAAATACCTAGAGACAAATGACAATGAAAACACGACGACCCAAAACCTATGGGATGCAGCGAAAGCAGTTCTAAGAGGGAAGTTTATAGCTATACAAGCCTACCTAAAGAAACAAGAAAAATCTCAAGTAAACAATCTAAGCTTACACCTAAAGAAACTAGAGAAAGAAGAACAAACAAAACCCAAAGTTAGCAGAAGGAAAGAAATCATAAAGATCAGAGCAGAAATAAATGAAATAGAAACAAAGAAAACAATAGCAAAGATCAATAAAACTAAAAGTTGGTTCTTTGAGAAGATAAACAAAATTGATAAGCCATTAGCCAGACTCATCAAGAAAAAGAGGGAGGGACTCAAATCAATAAAATCAGAAATGAAAAAGGAGAAGTTACAACAGACACTGCAGAAATACAAAGCATCCTAAGAGACTACTACAAGCAACTTTATGCCAATAAAATGGACAACCTGGAAGAAATGGACAAATTCTTAGAAAGGTATAACCTTCCAAGACTAAACCAGGAAGAAACAGAAAATAAGAACAGACCAATCCCAAGCAATGAAATTGAAACTGTGATTAAAAATCTTCCAACAGGGCTTCCCTGGTGGCGCAGTGGTTGAGAGTCTGCCTGCCAATGCAGGGGACATGGGTTCGAGCCCTGGTCTGGGAAGATCCCACATGCCGCGGAGCAGCTGGGCCCGTGAGCCACAATTGCTGAGCCTGCACGTCTGGAGCCTGTGCTCCGCAACAAGAGAGGCCGCGATAGTGAGAGGCCCGCGCACCGCGATGAAGAGTGGCCCCCGCTTGCCACAACTGGGGAAAGCCCTCACACAGAAATGAAGACCCAACACAGCCATAAATAAATAAATTAATTAATTAAAAAAAAAAATCTTCCAACAAACAAAAGTCCAGGACCAGATGGCTTCACAGGTGAATTCTATCAAACATTTAGAGAAGAGCTAACACCTATCCTTCTCAAACTCTTCCAAATAATTGCAGAGGAAGGAACACTCCCAAACTCATTCTATGAGGCCACCATCACCCTGATACCAAAACCAGACAAAAGACACTACAAAGAAAGAAAATTACAGACCAATATCACTGATGAATATAGATGCAAAAAGCCTCAACAAAATACTAGCAAACAGAATCCAACAACACATTAAAAGGATCATACACCATGATCAAGTGGGATTTATACCAGGGATGCAAGGATTCTTCAATATACGCAAATCAATCAATGTGATACACCATATTAACAAATTGAAGAAGAAAAACCATATGATCATCTCAATTGATGCAGAAAAAGCTTTTGACAAAATTCAACACCCATTTATGATAAAAACTCTCCAGAAAGTGGGCATAGAGGGAACCTACCTCAACATAATAAAGGCCATATATGACAAACCCACAGCATACATCATTCTCAATGGTGAAAAACTGAAAGCATTTCCTCTAAGATCAGGAATGAGACAAGGATGTCCACTCTCACCACTATTATTCAACATAGTTCTGGAAGTCCTAGCCACAGCAATCAGAGAAGAAAAAGAAATAAAAGGAATACAAATTGGAAAAGAAGAAGTAAAACTGTCACTGTTTGCAGATGACAGGATACTATACATAGAGAATCCTAAAGATGCCACCAGAAAACTACTAGAACTAATCAATGAATTTGGTAAAGTTGCAGGATACAAAATTAATGCACAGAAATCTCCTGCATTCCTATACACTAATGATGAAAAATCTGAAAGAGAAATTAAGGAATCACTCCCATTTACCGCTGCAACAAAAAGAATAAAATACCTAGGAATAAACCTACCTAAGGAGACAAAAGACCTGTATGCAGAAAACTATAAGACACTGATGAAAGAAATTAAAGATGATACGAACAGATGGAGAGATATACTGTGCTCTTAGATTGGAAGAATCAACATTACGAAAATGACTATACTAGCCAAAGCAATCTACAGATTCAATGCAGTCCCTATCAAACTACCAATGGCATTCTTCACAGAACTAGAACAAAAAATTTCACAATTTGTATGGAAACACAAAAGACCATGAACAGCCAAAGCAATCTTGAGAAAGAAAAACGGAGCTGGAGGAATCAGGCTCCCTGACTTCAGACTATACTACAAAGCTACAGTAATCGAGACAGTATGGTACTGGCAGAAAAACAGAAATATAGATCAATGGAACAGGCTAGAAAGCTGAGAGATAAATCCATGCACATATGGTCACCTTATCTTTGATAAAGGAGGCAAGAATATACAATGGGGAAAAGACAGTCTCTTCAATAAGTGGTGCTGGGAAAACTGGACAGCTACATGCAAAAGAATGAAATTAGAACACTCCCTAACACCATACACAAAAATAAACTCAAAATGGATTAAAGACCTAAATGTAAGGCCAGACACCATAAAACTCTTAGAGGAAAACATAGGAAGAACACTCTATGACATAAATCACAGCAAGATCCTTTTTAGAACCACCTCCTAGAGAAATGGAAATAAAAACAAAAATAAACAAATGGGACCTAATGAAACTTAAAAGCTTTTGCACAGCAAAGGAAACCATAAACAAGATGAAAAGACAACCCTCAGAATGGGAGAAAATATTTGCAAATGAATCATCAGACAAAGGATTAGTCTCCAAAATGTATAATCAGCTCATGCAGCTTAATATTAAAAAAACAACCCAATCCAAAAATGGGCAGAAGACCTAAATAGACATTTCTCCACAGAAGACATACCGATGGCCCAGCAGCACATGAAAAGCTGCTCACTAATTAGTAGAGAAATGAAATGAAAAGCTGCACATGAAAAGCTGCTCACTAATTATTAGAGAAATGCAAATCAAAACTACAATGAGGTATCACCTCACACCAGTTAGAATGGGCATCATCAGAAAATCTGCAAACAACAAATGCTGGAGAGGCTGTGGAGAAAATGCTGGAGGGTGTAAATTGGTACAGCCACTATGGAGAACAGTATGGAGGTTCCTTAAAGAACTAAAAATAGAATTACCATATGACCCAGCAATCCCACTACTGGGCATATACCCAGAGAAAACCATAATTCAAAAAGACACATGCACCCCAATGTTCATAGCAGCACTATTTACAATAGCTAGGACATGGAAGCAACCTAAATGCCCATCGACAGACAAATGGATAAAGAAGTGGTGGTACATATCTACAATGGAATATTACTCAGCCATAAAATGGAACGAAATTGGGTCATTTGTAGAGACATGGATGCATCTAGTGACTGTCATACAGAGTGAAGTAAATCAGAACGAGAAAAACAAATATCGTATATTAACGCATGTATGTGGAACCTAGAAAATGGTACAGATGAACCGGTTTGCAGAGCAGAAATTGAGACACAGAAGTAGAGACAAAACGTATGGACACCAAGGGGGGAAAGCAGCGGTGGGTGGGGGTGGTGGTGTGATGAATTGGGAGATTGGGATTGACATGTATACACTGACGTGTGTAAAATGGATGACTAATAAAAAATAAACACAAAAAACCAAAACAAACAAACAAAAAAATTATTTTTCTTCGAATATATTCAATATTATCTGCTAAGTTCAAAGGCAAAACATAATAATGACTATCAAAATTTAAGTTAAATTTATTTAAATATAATTGAAAGTTTTAACTGTTTTTTGAAATTTAATTAAGTATTATAAATTGTTTCTATAAACCTAAACCTATTCATAATTGTAGCTATCAATGTGAAGAATAGGTGTTGTGTTTAATATATGTTTTATCTAGACTTACGTATATACAAATTTAGGATATTATTGTTTAACATTGTAAATTTTTCCTCAGATACCATGTGCAACTCTTTTAAAAACTGTGCTAAATTGTGAATATTGGATGTAGAGAGTTCAAGAAAATGAACACTCTGCTCTATGACAAATATTTTGCTATTCAAAAATCTATTGTGGTCATGATATTTGAGAGAAAAGATATGATGAGCTAATTTTTTTTCTTACCTAATTATTTCTCCAACTCAAATGCTCCTCATACTCTGAAGCATTGTCCATCTCTGATATCAGCAGTGCCACAGTCCTCAATTCTTCATTTGAACATAGTTGTCTTTCATGGACACAGGGTAGTGTAGCAGAGTGTTTCTCTGGTGCCTAAATGGTGTGAATCACAGCAGCAGATGTGTTGGATTGTGAATTGCCCAGTGTCATCACTGAGCACTGGGTCCTGAGTGACAGAAGTACCAGTGTGATTTTTACCAAATTCATCATTTATGGTTTTCTGGTTTATGGGTCCCTCTAAGGTGCAGGACTAGGGCAGGGGCCCCTTGCCTGGGTTTGAAGGCATTACCACTTCTCTGGGAGCATGAACTTTCAAACTTTGTCTAGTCACACTCACTGCTAGCTCTAGTTCAGAGTTTATACTCTAGGGAGCTTCCAAGAACATGAAGTTCCTTCAACAGTGTTTCCACAGTAAATTATGCCCCAGCTTAGGTTCAGAAGTTGATAGGATGCCAATTTGTCCCATAACATGGAGCTCTAACATCTGGAGTTGCGATCACACTTGGTACTCACAATGTTTGCTGACCTTTAGAGGTGAGTCATAGCTTTGGTACATTGAATTTTCTTATTTGAGGGGAAAAAGGACTCATTTAATCAAGCAAAACTCTTGTATCAGTGAGCCTAGACAACCTCCAAAATGTAAGGCCTCTATTTGTATTTATTCTCTAGAATTTCTTCTCCATATCTGAGTACTGTGGTCAGAATTCAGTCTAGAGATGACCTCAAGATCTCTACCTCCTGTTTGGAAGTTGTCTAGGAATTTCCTGCAAATAATACGTATGCAGTTCATACTTTACAATCATAAAGATTTATTTTAATTAATACCCATTTCATTGGGAAAGAACTCTCTCACTAGTCAATCAGCCATAGAAGAACTCAAAATGTGTTCTGGGGAGAGCATAATCTCTCTATCCCCTCTTTCCCATTTATTGGTCAGATCAATATTCACAATTCATATCAATATCAATATTTATAATGCATTTAAGTACATGCATTTTCTTCTTTTTTAAACCTAGAAATGGTATCTGTTGTTACTTTTCTCATGGCTATTTACAACTAATTGTGGAGTGAATTTGCCCACAGTTAACAGAGGTCTAAAATCTCAGCAGGCAGGTGGTAGAGGTATTTTAATTTTGATTGAGGCTCTCTTAACAGCACCCTAAAAATAACACCCAGATAATATCTATCTGTTTGATTATTCCTAGCAGTCTGATGCCGAAACCCAAACCAATCTATAGAGTTTCCACATTTGGAATGAAAGTTGTGTAAATATCAGAGTATTCACTTAACATTCTTTGTAAATTAAATTATTTGAATATCCCTTCCGTCAAAAAATTTTTTTAAATCCTAATATAGGTTTGTTGTTTTAGGTATTACAAATTGGAATAATCTTTAGCAAGTTTAGGAATATAAAAATAATAGCTTATTAAGGCTAGCTAACCACTGAATATATTTCATCTTACTTGAATTTTCTTCTCCAATATTCTCCCCCTCATGTCTCTCTCTCCCTCCCTCTTCCCTCCCTCCCCCCTCTTTTTTTAAGCACATATCAGACATTCTAGCATTTTAAATGGAGTTACTAACAATTATATTCAGAGAAACGTAAATATGGACAATGAAAATTACCTACATGGAAAATGGCTTATCATTTCATAGAGAATTTTTTTTAAAGTAGTTTCCTTTAACTTTACTGGGAGGAGGGTCTATGCAAAAACTTTCCTGGAGTGGTCAGTCCTGAGCTGCTATGTCTGTTATGTTTCTTGCCAAAGTTCAGGAGGGCAATATCTCTTTCCTCAAGATGGTGTGATAGTGGGGTATTGCAGTGTTCTTGATGTGAAGCAAAGAGATAACAGCCAGAAAGCTAATTAAAATAGAGTTAACTTGCTTTACGGAAAAGGGCAAAGCCTTTTCCTTCCCTCTGCTTTAAAGTCTTCCTGTTCCCACCCACCACAAAGTCTTGAAACAATAGAGTCAGCAAAAAGAATGATATCTTTATGTTCACTCTTTTTAAAAAATTGTTCATTCTTAAGAAATGTCTTATTTTGTTTCCTTAATGACTTTGTCTCCACCTTCCCCTACCTTGTAGATGGGTAAGAACTATCAAATGCTTATTTTCCTAGTGGTGGTACATTTAAAAACAATCTCCCCTCCCCCAGAGTTCCTTCGTGAAAACTTTAGGCCAGCCAAATGAGTTACTACACTGGTTGGGATCTTAAGGCAGTAACAGTGTGATAACACCACAGGAAACACTACCTTTTATTTCATGAATTTCTCTGGGTTAATGATATCTTGATTCCTGATTTGTAACAAGGCAGCAACTCTGACATCTCCATTTAGGAACAATAATTGTAACTTTATTCACTCCTTGGATTGGTGATTGCACCTAGAAGATGTTCTACCTAGTATTTCTTACTGTAATCTGATGGTGCCTCCATCATTAGCCTTATTTTCTACATTAAAAGGGAAGTGAGAAGAGAGAAGACGTAGAATTGTGATCTTGGGCATGATTACTGGATCATCAGAAATGTTGAACACATAAGGATAAAAGAAGAAGTGGTTAAAAGAGTAAAGCACACTGTCAACAATAAAAGGAAATAACTAGAGAAAAATGACTATGCCTATTCATTAGAAACTGATATAATTAATTGTAGATTTTCTTGGTGGGGGATTAGTGGTCAGAAAATAATTGTAAGTAAATACATGTTAATTATTTTTGCCTTGTCTCATTAAAAATTTTTTGTGGTGGTAGATATGTAAATATCTTCCTAATTGAAAAAAACCTACTTAAACAAAATAGTGGCATTTCTTTCTTAAATGTGTTTAAAAGTGGTATTACTTCTCATCTGTCTGGAACAGTGAGGGTATACTAACACCTCACTGTATAACCCTTTTAATTACAGGGTATTTTATATTGTTTTGATTTTCATAATATCTTTGTTATGTCAGTAGGACCTTGCCCTATTATAAGGATGAGGAAACAGCCCGAAGTACTAAATGACTTGCCCGAAGTGGCATCATTTGTAATTATTAGATCCAGAACTAGAACTTAAGTCTCCTCTCATTTTCTTAGTGCTCTCTCTACTGCTTGGACTCACAGAGATGTTTTCCAAGGTCCTTTCCAGTCACAGGTTTCTTTAGTTTTAGCGAAGATATAAATGTATCACAATATTTTTATAGTCAAAGAGTGCTGTCCTAGATTTTATTTTATTTTTTAAAAAAATATTTTATATATTTATTTATTTGGTTGCACCGTGTCTTAGTTGTGTCATGTGGGATCTAGTTCCCTGACCAGGGATCGAACCCAGGCCCCCTGCATTGGGAGCACAGAGTCTTAGCCACTGGACCACCAGGGAAGTCCCTGTCCTAGATTTTAAATATAGACATTTGGAAACAGTGGGAGGCAGATGTGCTGGATATTCTCTGCTTGCTCCACAGTCCACTGTTCATCCTCTTCCACCCTGCTCTGTGCCGTGGGAGGTTGTTAAGAGTGAACTGAATCAAGGGGCTTCTGGTTAGGTTCAGCAGGAGATTGGAGGGCAGAGAGTGAGGTCAAGTATTTATTCCTCTGCTCCTTCCCTGCTGGGCCAGAGTGGCAGTGGCTACAGTCCTTAACTGAAGGTGTAGCGGATGCCATAGGTCCCCCGCCCAGGTACCCTCAGCCCTCACCATGCCTGATGTACGGTGGCGGCTCCTTCCTGTGTGAACACCCGCCACTCTCTGCCTGAGGGCTTTTTCTGGCCATGGAAGCATGCCTACCCCATGCGCAGGGCAGGGCAAAGGTGCTGGACAGTTGATATACCCAGGGAGCAGCCCTTAACCAATGATGTATGGGAATTGGTGGGTAAACACCCCCATGTCCTCTCCCCCAGGTTGGGACAACTCTGAGCCTTGTTCTTCACCATCTCCTAGAGGTCCCTATCGAGACTCAGCCCCATTTGCACTCAGTGGTGATCTGCTGATCAGTGCACACTGTGTTGTCCTCCTTCCCTCCCCTGTCTCACTTACCCACCCCCTTCCAGTGCCTCTTGGAATTGCTTCTAAATAAACTACTTGTGCTGAAATCCTACCTTTGAGAATTACTTCTGGGAGACCCCAACCCAATGCAGAAGCCACAGTTGTTGTCAGACGACTGTCTTCTGTAGCCACAGCTTACTCTGTGGGTTCCAGGAACCCCTTCCTTCCTCTCCCTGCCCCTTCAGGTCAAGTGTAGTCATGGATACCCATTGTTGCTAGCCCCAGAGTGATTCACTGCTCTTGTACACACAGCTGCAAAATAGGCTGGGCAATGTAGTCTCTATGCCGGGTGGCTAAACAATGGATATTCTTTTAGATCGGAAGAAAATGAGAATAAGAGGAGTGAACATCTAGCAGTCTCTTCAGAGGCACACTTCAAATTTTAGAATTTTTTGGAGACATGTTGTGGGATAATTAAATGGTTGACAGCAACACTAATCAGGCCAGCAATGATTATAATGCAGTCGCCACCATAATGTCAATAAAAGTATCAGGGTTATCTATGGGTTGCTCTTCAGGATAGCTGCTGTTGGAGAAGAGCTGGTTCTGCCCGGCTGTGCTCTTCTTGGAGGCAGAGCTCGTGGAATTCCTCTGTAGCCCTATCTGGTGATATGCTAACCTCATACTGCTTAGTTGCAGCAAAGCTGCTCTACACTGAGCTGCCTGATGTGTTTCATTTCTTGCCTCAGGCATTGTTGTGACAATATTTATACTCAACTCAACTCAACTGTAGCAAAAAATTTTTTAAAACATCAGTAAAAATTTGGAGGACTAAATTTTTACTGGGGAGGGGGGATTTGACTTCTTGTGTGCAGTGGTTGATAATCCCCATGTTAGGTATTTTAGAGGATATAAAATGAGTAGTAAACTGTCCTTTCCCTCCAGAACTCCAAGTCTAGTAGTGATGGAGAGTGTAGTGAGGACTGAAGGGAAATTTGGGGTGGGAGGGAATGATAACACCAGTGTAAGAGGCAGGATACTTTGTTAAGGTGTTAGTTATTGTGGGTCTCCAGCCCTACCCTAGCTTGTTATTGAAATTGCCCAAGGTGCTCTGAAGCAATAGAGTAATCAGGAAGAAATAAAGGGGTACCTTTGAGGGCCAGGGAAGAGTGGAAATTCTGGAGCACTGGGAAGGGGGGTGGAGGTTGGTGGGCCATGGGTACTGGGCACCCTTGATTGTTCTGTGGTTGTGTCCTGGTCAGTAGGATGGCCAGCGCTTCCAGCAGAGGCGAAGCTCCCTCGCCAGTCCTCCTCCATCCCCATTCAGCACTGGAACAGAAAGCCTGTCACATTTCAAGATTGGGCAGTGAGAATATCAAAAGGGATCAAAATAAATGAGAGATTAGGAGTCCTTCCCCTGTTTTCTGATACATGCGCTTCTCCCAGATTATGGTGTAAACCAGGGAGGTAAGGGGACTCCAGTAATGATTGTGATTGATTTTCCTGCCAGCTCAGAGGGAATTGAGATGGGTTTAAGTTGATATAAAGAAAATAAACATAGCAAAATTTCTTGGATACCTAAATGTGGTGGTTTAAGATTGAATCTGCTCCATGCGTAAATAACCAAAACAAAAGCAGAATATGACAAGTGCTGGCTGTATGGGAGGCTAAGGGATGTAGCACAGCTATAATAAATCATGGCATACTGTTTGCTGTTTGGGAGCACTGCAGTCTCTTTTTCACAGGGCTTTTCTGGCTAGGCAGAAGAAAGAACTGGAGGGCAGTTAAGCAGAGAAAGGAAAAGAATTCTTTTCCTCACTGATTCTCTTCTAACTTACTCCCTTTTCAAAGCACAGTAACATAATTGTACATGTGGGAAATATTTATATATTAGTCAAATATTAATGAAGTATTATATCCTGGTAATTCCTTCTACTTTCCTCTAGTTGCATGTCACACTTGAGTATGTCCTGTAAAATCCATGTTGTCCATCCTCTGGATTATGGCAGCAGAAAAAACATTGTCTCGTCTGCAAGGCATTGTTGACACACAAAGTGCAGATCCTTGTGTTCCCGCATCTGTCCCTCCCACAGACACCTTTCTCATCCGGCAGCTTTTTCTTTGCCATTGCAAAGGCTTTGGAGCAGGGAACCCTATGTAATTTCTATTTTTCCTGGAAATTAAGGTGAACGGTTGTGTGGGTAGGCTTACAGACATTTTCTATATGTAGTCTGTATATGCTTAATTCTAAAACATGTGATGAAAACAGATTTTAATGTTTTGAAATTAAGTGTGTCTTGCAATTAGTGTCAAAAGAAATCAGTCTGTTTCCAGGCAGAACTGTAAGTTATGCTGTGTTTGTCTTTGTGCACGTGCATGCTTAGTGTTGTGTGGAAGGTATCTTTTCATCTGGTCGCCAACTCACATGAGCTGTTTGTAACAGTGCCTAATGCAGGTGAATTTTAATTTAATTCTTGACTCCCAGTTGGCTTTTGAAACCTTTTAAAGATTACAATTCAGCAGTGGAAGATTACCTGTCATATGCCGAGTAATGAATTTAAAAAAACAATAGGAATTGTTACATACTTTGGACTAGATCAGAAAATTTCTGAGTTGGGAGAGATTTGTGTGACCAATTCATATGCTGAGAAGGAGTTTTACTTGAGAATGGTTCATCTGTTAAAAGGTTCTAGCTAACTTTTCCCCCTAAAATTTAAGCACATATGCAAAACCCTGGACTGGGTGCTATGGAATGTGGAAGGATGTGGATGGGGAGGAGGGAAAAAGCATTTGCAGTCAGACTCTACGTTGTGCATATGAGATAAATCACACTTGAAACTAGCAGTGCAAGGCATTAAGCAAGTGCCAAGCTATTTGTCACTTTGAGAGAAGAATTATGTTCTCAGAATTTGGAGGAGCTGGAAGGCTTTAAAGATTTAAGGTTTGAACTAGACCTTGAAGGATGAGCTGGGATAACTGTCTAGGCTAAGTAATAATCTCAAAAGTCAGAAAATCACTATTATCTTTTCCCACTCTCTTATTTCTTCAGGCTTTGATGGTCCTAAATGGATGAAGGGCCTAATGTAAAGGAGTGCAGGGTGCCTGACTTCGGCCTTGTCTCCAGGGTTTGTCACCCCCGGCAGATCTCTGCAGAGGCAGAGGCATTAACAGCAACATGGGAGCTTCTTGCTACAGACTGGCCTGGTATTATGGGCTATTATTGTCTTCAAAAACTGGGTGTATGAGCCACCCTGTTAAGGTCTTGAGCATAAGACTCTAGAAGCCATGTGTTCTTTAAGAATTTCCCCTGCCTCCTAGGACCAGAAATGTCCTGAATTAGAAGACAGAGATTTATGCCCTTTGTAATCTTGATTGCTTAGCAAATGCAGTCGGGCACTTAGGGTCAGTTAAATATGATGAATTTTTCTTAACTCCAACTTTTCTCCTTCTCGGAGCTACTTTAAGTTCTCTGGCAATGTTCCCATATGACGGTGGCCGTCTGAAGAAGCGTAGGCATTTCCCTTCCTTTATTATTATTTTTTTTCAAGTTCTGGAACCAGCAGTCAGTTCTCCTTCCTGCCCTCCCTTGGCCCCAGAGTTTCTGACTTCTCTCCAGAGACACTTATTTGGAAACTTTTTGAGCCAGTGGGGAATCAACTTAGAGGCTTTTTTTCTTTTAGACCAATGGGAATATTGTGTGTCATGGATGAAAAGATTTGAGTACTACCAGTATCACACTGAGTCTATATAACAAGGCTGTTTCCATGTCTTGGCCCACAGCCTGAGTTAACTTTGCTTTGCTGGATGTAGAGACAATGAATTCTGTTTGAACAAGAAATCATGTGTAACAAATGCTTTTGCAAAACCATGTCCTTTTAGCAGTTACTTTAGTAAAGATGTCCTTCAGCAAGGGGTTTCGGTACAACAGATGCATTTAAACACCTATACAATGCTTACCATAATTTTAAAAATATACTTCTAATTTTAGAATAGTTTTGATTTACAGAAAAGTTGTAAAGATAGTACAGAAAGTTCTCATATACTCCATGCCCAGTTTCCCCTGTTAACATCTTAAATTAGTGTGATAGATTGTTATAATTAGCCACTTACCCTTGCCTGTCGGTAACCTTCCACTCCAACAGTGAGAACCCTGACTCCTACTGTCATCTATTTACATAATTGTCCAATTCCAGTATACATCTGTAGTGGTCTCAGAATTATGAACCTGTATCCCCATGGGAAACAGCTTCATCAAATAGAGTAATATGTTTTTGTATAGTTCCTTTTGCCTTTAGTCTTACAAACTTTACTCATTTCCAAAGTGACTCAGGTCAGTACACTTTCCCCTACTCCCTTCAATGAGGCTCTTTCATACATTCGTAATACAGTTAGATTCTTTTGTCACAATCAACATTCCATTCAGGGATCCCTTAACCTCGTGGATGATTTTTTTAAAAACTGTGTACATTAAGGTTCATTCTTTGTCCTTTAAATATCTATAGGTTATGAATATTGTCACGTTTACATTGGCATTGCAGTATCATACTGAATAGTTTCACACTCTAAAAAGTCCCCTGAGCTTCACTTATTCAGACCTCCCTCCACCCCAGTGAATCTCAGGCAGCCACTGATCTGTTTACCATCTCTATTTAAATTTAACATTTAAAAAATATGTTAAAATTTAAAATTTTTTTTAAATAGTTGGGGCTTTTATAAATCGATTGGACTTTCATAGATAGTGAGTACTTTCTTTGGAAATGAATGTCTTTGACCTTAAAGATGTTATAGCTGTTATCAGTTATTATACCTGAAACTCATGGATTTGGGGCCTGCCCCTTGAGTAGCAATACAATTTTATCATTTTTTAATGAAGGGACACTTCACTCATTATGTCTGCAAACCTCTGAGACATTTAGAGGAATCAGGGCACCTGAAGTGGGGGTAGAAGGATGAAGGAGGTAAAGGGGATGTTTCAACAGAAAATGCAAGAGATTTCAGCTAATGCAGAGGAAGTAAGGGGTAGTTGTAGTTCAGATAAGAGTGGTTATGAATCAGTTGTGAAATACTTGACGTAAACCAAGATAATGCCTACACAACACAGACTTCATCAAGTACTGGGATCAGGTTAGGCATTTACCTGCAGTTCAGGACCTTTATTTCAATTCTGCACACTCCTTATTGAGTGTCTGCTGTGCTTGACTTTGCTGTGCTATGTGCTCTAAGCGTGCCTTCTTCTGGTGCAATTGTTTGGTCACATACTTCCACTTTGGAAGAGCTGGCCATTCTGCAACATTCAAGGGCTTCCCCTAACTCAGAGTTCAGGGCATTCCTTCCTGACTACCAAGGCCACTTGCTTATCCTGGAACAACAAAGGCATGGGTGACACTTGGTCATACTTCACTCCCCAATCCCCTCTCTCAGCATGTCCCTAGTCCCACAGTTGCTGTTGAATATGTAGGATCACATTAAATTTGGGGAAGGGAGGTGGAGAGGTACTATGTGCTGTAGGAGGGAAGGGACTTCTGTTCTCATTCCCTTCAGTTGCCCTGGGGTTACTTCTGAAAAATAAATGGAAGATATTGGAGGGGGAGAAGGTCTGAAAAATAAATGGAAGATATTGGAGGGGGAGAAAGTAAGGGACACAAGAAGAGAAGACAATGTTTTATTTAATCTGAACCATATACCTAGCATATAAGTGAAGAGGAAAGGAACTCAAACTTGTTGAGTGCCAACTATGTGCTAGGGTCTCTGTTGGGATTTCTTACACATTTATTTCCCCCTTTTCCCTACAATGACTCTATGAAGTAGATTTTTTTTTAATCTTTATTTCACAGATAAACTGAGGTTCAAAGAGGCTCACTAACTTGTCTAATTTACACAGTGAAGATTCAAACCTAGATCTCCTTAACTCTAAAACCCTGGCAGCACATTCAAATCACCTGAGCCCTTTTATGAGAAATCCTTACCTGAACCCCAGACCAAATTCCAATCTCTGAGGGTAGCGATGGGCATTAGCATTTTTAAAGCACCCGCAGTGATTACGTATAATGTATAATGTGCAGGTAGGGTTGAGAACCATGGCTCTGCTCCGAGAGACAGTGCCTTTCCTACTCCTCTCCTAAAAGAGGGGAAGGGGCATTTTCTGAACCAGTGTGCATTCTGAATACTCTCAGAGTACTTTTATATCCACCCCATGCCCTATTTCCTATCCCTCACAGGGGTTTTTATCATCCCTAAATACCTGTAAGCAGGCAGGTGGAGTGGGGGCAGAGGTTATTACTGATGGTAGAGAACTACAAATATGATTGAGTTAATCTAAACAATTTTTTTTTGATAAGACGTGCATGTGGTGCTGATAGATTGTCAAAGTAAAATGTCAAATAGTGTCAAGAAAATTTGATATGATTTTCAAAAGGTGCTGGCAAATTTTGTTTGTTGAGTGTTCATACACCAAATACCAAAGAGTACTGACTTAGTTTATAGCAGGTGTAAGAAGATGGGGTTGGGTGTGTTCCTGGTGGAAAAAAAAATCTATGAATTCCTGAGCTTAGATTTGTTAATTGCCATACAACATTTAACATGTTTCTTGAAGTATGATTTATCATGCCTCTGACATCCCTGTCAATGATAAAACCCCATCCTTTTGAAGTCTCCTTTTAGCCTTGAAACCAACCATGAGTAAGAACCATTTAAATAATATCAAAAGGACATAAATAACCACACAGCTCATTCCCCCAGGTCTTCACTAAATTATTACCTTCTACCTCTGGGAAGTCCCGACATATATACACTATTGATACTATGTATAAAATAGGTAACTAATGAGAATCTACTATATAGCTCAGGGAACTCTACTCACTGCTCTGTGGTGATCTAAATGGGAAGGAAATCCAAAAAAGAGGGGATATATGTATACGTATAGCTGATTCACTTTGCTGTACAGTAGAAACTAACACAAAATACATATTGTAAACATATATTGTAAAGCAACTATACTCCAATAAAAATTAATTAAATAAAAAAAGAGTAAAAAATTTTTTTACCACAATAGGACAGATATCAAACCAATATTATTAGAAATGGAGTCTAAACTGGCTCTGGAGAAGCCATCCACTGGATTTTCATTTAGTATAATTAGTTTTTATTATAAATGGCAAATGCGCTAAATCTGAAACCTTTAGTAAGGTGAAGAAAGAGTATTGTACAGACCCAGATTTATTAAAGCACCAAAATTTTTATTTATTTATTTTTTTGGGCCGCACCATGCGGCTTGTGGGATCTTAGTTCCCTGACCGGGGATCGAATCCGTGCCCCCTGCACTGGAAGCGCAGAGTCTTAACCACTGGACCACCAGGGCAGTCCAGCACCAAACATTTATTGAGCACATACTATGCTGCTGAGCACTGTGCAGATAACAGAGACGCCTAAACTAAAAAAAGCCCCTGCCTTTATTGAAGTATGATTAAAAGTATAATGGAGAATATATGTTATATATAGAGTCAAAAACAATCTTTATTGGTCACAAATTTAATGCCTTATGGTATATTTGGAAGAAAAATGTCTTATGGTACAATTGGCTTCAGATACCAACTCTCATGCTGAAGAAACAGTGTAGAAAAAGCATGAACTAGGAATCAGTGAAATCAGATTTATGTTCTGCTTTGCTGCTGTTTATTAACTCAACCATTTATCAAAAATTTATTGAGCGCCTACACCGTGGGAGAAACTATATTAAGTGCTGGAGAGCATGGTAGCAACCAGCTCCCTGCTCTCAATGTGAACATGAACTTGTAGCTTAACATCTCCACACCTCTATCCTTGCTTAGACTAGACGTCCGAGGTCTCTTTCAAATCTAAAATGCTAAGGTTTGTGACAGCCTTGTGGAGGGAGAAGCTGCCCAGACAGGCAGCCCTGGGACTTGGGAACTTACCTTCCTCTCTGAGGGTTGGCTGTTGTCCTGATTTCAAAATAACTTCATATACACAGTTTTAAAATGTTTTGGTCAGTTTCTCATCTGCATTTGGGTCATGTTGGCAAAGCCTGGGTGTGGCAATTCTTGCTCATAAGACTTCAGAGGTAGGAGTTCAAGGTTTGGAAAAGGTAGACAACTTGCATCAGTACAGCTAGACAGCTGTTCCCAGCGAGCAGCCTCCCCTGCCGTCCCACCCTGCCTTCTGACGGATACCATGCTTTCTCTCGCCACAGCGTCTTTTGCTAGGGTGACCCGTTGCTCCTCTGGTGTAATGAGCCTCGAAAAGGGATTGCTCATCAGGGGACCAGAAGTGATCGGATTTATGGGGCTGGAAGAATTGTTCTTGGGTCCCACAGTTTTTCCGGTGGGTATCAAGGTAACAAGTTTCTTGTTATCTTGCTTCAAAATTGCAAAAAGTAAATGGCTTTTTTTTTTTTTTTTTTTTTTTGCTTGCAGCCAAGATATACTTTTCAAGGGGAAAAATGGATTTCTGTAACAAAGGGAGAGGGAAAGAGCTGAAGAGAGATATCTGAACATACATTGTTTCAAGATACAAAAAATTGCAACCCGGGGAAGCTTTAGGGGAATGAGCTGTTGGACTTCTCGGCCAGTCTGTCCTTTCAATGAAAAAGGCATAGGGTTTGAGGTTCCTTCCGAAACGGGGCAGGCTAATTTAGCCCCTCCCACGAGCCCGAGGGTCTGTTATATCTCTGTTCCTTGAGTACCTCTCTCACTGAGACCGACCACAGCAAGCAGAGGCTGAAAAATAAAGAGCAAAGAGGAAGAAAACAAAAGCTGCCAATTATGGAAGATAGAAGGGGTAAGAGCAAAATTGATTTGATCTGAATCCTTAAGAACAAACCAAAAAAAAAAAAAAAAAAAAAAGGAAAAAAGAAAACCAAAAGCCCGGAAAAGCAAGTACTTGAAAGAGCAAGAGGCAAAAAGCCCTAAATACACTTTCCCACCCTCTCCTTCTGAGAGGAGGCAGAGAAAAAACTTTGGTAAACATTTTAGGAAGCCAAGCTCCGGGGTTAGAGTCAAGGGTGGCTCCTGAGCAAGCTGGAGCAGCTCATGAATATTCATTAGCAATTGGTATTCAGATCTGGTTTTTTAGAGGGAAAAGACTTCTTCCGTCCCCTCGCAGTTTAGGAGGCAGCTGCCTCATTTACAGTCCAGAGTCGTCTTGCTTTGGGTCAGTACCTCAGTGAGTTTGCTTGAAGATGCTGGGCTCTGTGTGTAGATTTGCCTCGTTCTCGAATTTCCTGTGTGCTTTCCTGTTGTGAAATTAGCAAAGGCTTCTCTGCCTGGAATTAGACAGAGAAGTTAATGTGGCAAGAGCCTGTCACAACAGGACCTGAGAGTATGTCTTGCAAAAGACTAAACTTTTCTTGGGAGGTGTGGGGGAGTGTGCATGGGTGTGGGGAGGGAGGGAAGGGGTATAGGTACGAAGAACAGTTTTATCTTAAAAAAGCAAGGCTTATCGGACGGACTATATTTAGATTTTGTCTAAAAACTGCGAGAGCAGCCTGGATTGTACAGATGGTGTGTGGTCTCTGTCTTTTACCTCTTTTGGGCATTTTCTGCCAGGACAGAGAGCCAGCTGCTTGCCAGCCCGTGGGAGCCAGGAAGAATGTCTGCAGCAGTGTGGTTGTGTAGGGTTGCAAACCTTCATCAGCTCTGGTCTCTAATATCCCCACATGTTTTTATCACATAGAACGTGGAGGAATGGGCTGAGTAGTCAGTAGAGTTCTTAATAATGACAGTAACGATAGCTGTTAATGTTTTCGTCTATACTCTGTGCTGGGAGCTGTTCTAAGCGTATTACACGTGTTACTTATTCCTCACAGCAATTTATAAGGTGAGTGCTATCATTATCATCCCCATTTCCCAGATGATGGAGTTGAGGTAGTGAGAGAGCAGCTTACCTTGGGGTCACACAGTAAGTGGTGAATTTGAATGCAGGCGACGGATGCAGGGTCCGAGGGTCTATTTCCCTACCCTGTTGCTCCACTTCAGAGTCTCTTGTTACTGCTCCGACGTTGTTGATTTGGGTTTGTAAATCTTTGAAGCTACTGGGGAAATGATACTGGTGAAATCTCAAGTCTGGGAAGGAATTTGTGCTTTGCTATCAAGTTTACATGCATTTTTCCCATTTGGTGCCCGTGGCCATTCTCTGTGGTAGGGCCCAGGTATTGTTGTTATTGCCTTTTACAAAAGGGAGAGACTGAAGCCAGAAGGGGTTAGATGACAGGAATCACACAGCTAGTTTTCAAAAGTCCAAAGCAGACTAGAAATCCCCTGCCTCTGGTTTCCCTTCTAACCTGCAGATCGAGCTGAGTCATCTCTGAACTTCTGTCCCCACCCCCAGACACTTTCAGTTCCTCAAGGGACTTGGGGAACTTCTTTCCTCCCTTCCAGATTGTTTCAAGACACTTGCCTCTGCCTTGAAGGCTGATTTGGCCCTCTCCTCCTCCTTTAGTCTGGAACCAAGCTGCTCGAGTTTGAATCCCAGCTCCACCCTTTCCTGTGAGCCTCAGTCTCCTAATCTGTAAAATGAAGAGAATAATGTTATCTACCTCACAGGGTTGTTGTAAGGACTAAATGAGGGATTCATGCAGGGTTCTCAGAACAGGGCCTGATGTATATAATATGTGCTCAATAAATGTTAGCTGTTGCAATCACTCCTTCAAGCCTCATCTTGATTGTTAGTCCCTCCTTTAAGCCTTCTCCAGCCCTTTGAGCCTTATAGTAGCCTTATATTGGATGTTTCTACAATACCTCACCACTTACACCTAAGGTGGCACTTGTCATACTTGTCCATATTCCTGCCTTCTGCATCGCTTCCCAACCTTCCCCTGACTATAATTTCTTTATTTACCTTTGGATCTGCAGTGTCTAGCACAGTGTTTAACACATAATGGGCACTCAATAAATATTTAGTAAGCTAAGTAATATTATCTTAGTTGATGTTCATCTAAGCGTCAGTAGGCTGGTTTAAAAGGGGACCTTTGAGTTTGCAGTGGAGTCCTGCTGGTACAAACAGCTCTTTTGTGCAATATGTAAAGACATCCCTCTAAGTGAATACTCTGAAAAACAAAATGCATCTCTTCTAGGTGGGTGACCTTCAGAGCTGATGTGACCCTATGCTAGGGCACCCCGTTTGGCCCGTCCAGCTCTGGCTGAACTTCAGCCCCCAGTCCCCTTTCAGCCGAGAACCAAACTGGAGATTTCAGATGCCTCATAGCACAACTTCACTATCTCTGAACAGAACATCTCGTTCCAGAAGTAGTGTCCTGCCAGCCCCATTTTATAGCGACCAACCTCGTAGTCTGAGACAACAATATACTCTGGTAATAGAAGAAAAACAAACACCACAGAGGTTGGCCCTGGATAAAATCATAAAGTACATTAAATTTGTTTCCAACACCCTCCCTTTCCTTTTCTTGGCATACCTTCAAACCCGTTTGACAAATATTATTGTGTCTTCCATTTGTAAGTCCCTATGCCAGATGTGTGGGATATAAACAGTTTGCTCACAGTCTAGTGAGGAAGGCAGACATATATACAACCAACTCTAATTGAAACCAGACTCTGTGAAGTGCTAATAATCATAGCTAACATTGGTTTTTTATTATGTGCAAGGCACTGTAATTTTTATACATACATCTGGCATTGTCTCATGTCATCTTCCCAAAAAAACCTATGATAGAGATTTCTGCATCTTACAGCTGTGGAGGGAAGTTACTTGGCCAACGTCATCCAGATAGTAATAGGCAAAGGGGGGAATTTAGACCAATATAGTTAGGCTGCAAAGCTTGGGTTCCTAATAGTTAAGTTCTCCTACCTCCCTAAGAGCCATAATAGAAGTTTAAGGAAAATCCCATGAGAAACAGAACAGGGATTGATGATTTGGGGGAAAACTTCTCAAAGGATGGAACACTTTAGTTGGACCTAGAAAGACGAGTAGAGTCTGGTGCCCACAATAAGCCCTTCCAAATCCCAGCAGTGTTTAAAGACCTTTCTCTCTCTTTTACCAAAACTGCAGCCTAGATTTAAGAATAAAAAGCTTTTTTCACTTTTTTCCAGGTTCCAAGTAGGGAACCTATTTACATGTTCATCCTGGAGATTTGCAGGCAGAAGTCCAAAGTTTAGCCTGGACTATGAGTTTGGGATTACCAGTCCTGTAATCTAATAAACCTTTACAAAGTCAACAGGTGCATATTAAATGATTTCTTTAATCATGATTGTCTTGCATGGTCATTGGGCACATGTGGTAAACAGTTTTTACAAATGGCAGTGATTGGTCTTGCTTTTACTTGGCCAAACCATATTTTAAGAGTATTTTCTCCCTTGTGTTGTCTTTATGGTTGCTTCTGCACTCCATAACCAGTGGTTGTGCCGAAGGGCATTAATGTTTTATTCCACCTGCCTATGCAGAGTGAAGGTGAGGACTGGGGCACATCCCATAGGGTCTGTTCCTTGTGAGCTCCATTCCCTGAAAAAGTTTGGAGGGAGGCCAAAGTTGAGGGCAGCCCTTGTGGTGAAGAATCATCAAACCTCTTGAAGGTTTGATGGAAGTGCAGATGAGAGGAGGCACTGGCTTTGTCTTGGTGAATGTGTGTGTGTGTTCTGAGGCAGTATTTCTTAAACTTCGATATGCATGTGCATCATTGGGGATCTTGTTAAAATGCAGATTCTGATCCCGCAACTCTGGAGTGAGGTCTGAGATTGTGCATTTCTAACAAGCTCCCAGGTGATAGTAATGCTGCCCCTACATAGGCCACACTTCGACTAGCCATGTCATAGTGTCATTGCATGCCGTAGTGTCAGGGCTTATTTTGGTACCAAACAACCAAGCCCTCCCTTCCCCAGTGCTCCCCCCGCACCGCCCGCTCCTCTGAAGCTACCACTTTGAGTCACTGATCAGTTATGTCATTGCAGGATGATGGGAAACCTAATTCATGCATTCCTTTGTTCTTTCAGTAAACATATGTCCTAGAATTTTGCCATACAAGAAACAAATCTGAATCTTTATCACATACAATCTGTAATTGCACATAAAGGCCCTGTGTTGGATTTCCTAAACATCTCCCACCTTTTCTCTATGGCTCCAATATTCCTTATGCTGCTTTCATTCCCTGCCTCCAACCTGAGAAGTACTGGAACAGAACATTTGGCTGCCCCAGAGCCCTTTGCTGGGTGTTTGGAGTGCCCGAGAGCTGGGGCTAGCAAGGATTCAGGACTCTGAGATGGGAGCAGCGTGCCAGGGGGCACTGTCTGCACTGCAGAAGTGAGGTGAGAATGATCCCAGACGCAAAGGAGGATAGTGAATGCAGAGAGGACCCATGGGATTTCTTTAGGTTTGGAAAATTGAGGGAATCATAAGGAAAAAAGAAGTCGTTGGAGTAGAGACGGCAAGAGGGAGTTTGCCTAACATACTTCCATCCCACAGTTTTTGTGCTAGAGTATCAAAATGAATTTAGAGACCCAGGAACAATGGCAGTACATGCCCTACGTAAAAAGGTGTTTCCTTCTGATCCATAAGGAGGATGTGGACAATTTCTTTCTGTCCGTGAAGATGTAAGTAATATGGCACATACTCATTAAAGAAGACATGAAATATGGATTAGAGGAGAAAGAAAAACAATCGCTCATGACGATATTTTGATGTATTTCCTTGTAGTTCCTTTTTCTATGCCTGGGTTGTTTCTCTCTCTTTTTTTTTTTTTTAATTTTTTAATTTATTTATGGCTGTGTTGGGTCTTCGTTTCTGTGCGAGGGCTTTCTCCAGTTGCGGCGAGCGGGGGCCACTCTTCATCGCGGTGCGCGGGCTTCTCACTATCGCGGCCTCTCTTGTTGTGGAGCACAGGCTCCAGACACGCAGGCTCAGTAGTTGTGGCTCACGGGCCTAGTTGCTCCGCGGCATGTGGGATCTTCCCAGACCAGGGCTCGAACCCGCGTCCCCTGCATTGGCAGGCAGACTCCCAACCACTGCGCCACCAGGGAAGCCCTGTTTCTCTTTTTTAGCACTTACTTGACTACAAGCTTGAAAAATTACGGGTTGGCATTGTGATTGTTAGGCTATACATACAGTTTTAAAGCCTGACTTTTAGTGTAGCAGTGAAGCACAGGTATTTTCCACCTTATAGCATAGTCTTCGTTAGCATAATTTTTATAGTCACATAGTTTTTTTTAACAGTGTCCCTGTTATTGAACATTTAGGTTGTTCCCATTTCCAATAAACATCTTTGTGAGTGAAGTTTTCCATATGTAGGGTTGCATGCTGAGGATAGAATCCCAGAAGTAGAATTACTGGATTAAAATTTGTAAATGTTTTTTAAAGTTCTTGATTACTATTAACAAGTTGCTTTACCAAAGGATGGACCCTTCATGCTCCCACAAGGAGTTCCTGTTTTGCTGCATCCCTGACAACTTAGGTGTTTTGTTTTGTATTTTTCTTTAAATAATCGTGTCCGCTTTTATGTTGTTTTAGTTTGTTTAATTAGGTGAATTTGACATTTTTCACATAATATGCTTCTTCTTTTGTATACTGTTTACATCCGTTGCCTGTTTATTACTTATTGGATTTTATGTTTTAAATTAATTTATGTGAGCTCTTGATAAAATAAAGATATTCAGGTTTTTCTACTATATTTGCAACAGTTTTTCCAAAACCTTAGTGTTTTTATACAGAGACTTACAGCTATGAATAGATCCAGTACATTTTTATCTGTGGTGTTATATTTTCAAAAAAGTTTGATATTGTATTTATTGTCTCTTTAACCCAGGATAATTTTTTTAAAGTTCCAAGTAATTGTCATTTTTGTTTAAACCATTAATTTTTATTAATTTTTCATTTTATTTCACAATGATTAGAGAATATGGCTTTAATATTTCTGAGGTTTCTTTGTACCTAAGAATGTAGTGAATTTTTATAAATGTGAACACTTGTGAATAAGATATATTGTGTTTTTAAGATATAAAATTGGATATTTGTAAATCTATCCAGTCATTTCAATTATATGGTAATCCCTCCTCAACCATAATATTCTCCTATGTGAAATTATAGTACATCTGCATTTACTTTTGTATACTTTTATTGTTACCTATGAGAATTTTCATTCCAGGAAAAAGAATGAGCTGTGAATAATTTTTTATTGTGGCTTATTAGAAAAGGGTGGGGGGCAGTGATAGAGAGTTGGGACTATAAAAGGAAGTAAAGTAGATGCAGAGAAGGAGTAAGTCAATAAAGTCTTGAGAAAGATGAAAGAAGATGAGATAAAGTTCTCAGCATCTTAGGCAGCTGAGCCTTGTATGGCTACATAACTTTAGGAAGTATTGTAGTATGGTGTGAGTGAAAATTACCAAGTCTTTCCCTCCCAAATAATCATGGCAGGTCCCAGGAGGCCAGAGCCAGGAGGTGAGTCTGGTTGGCAGGATATAGAAGGGGAGGGTCAGAATCTCTGAACTATAAAATTGAAACAGTATTGCTCAAGTGGATAAAGACTCAGACATATGCACAAAAGACATCTGAAGCAGTGTGTCATTAGCAAAATAACTTTTTAGGCACTGAACTGAAAAGGCAGGGTAGGGAGGACCCGAAAAGTTTCCAGTGAACAAAAGTTGGTAAATAGAAAGTAATAGTGCAGTACTCATATTTTCTAATTTAAGCTGTGTGAAATGTTCTTGATACCATCTTTTGCTTAATGTCTTCTTTTTTACTGCTTTATTTTGGTGTACTTACAAATAATCATTAGGGCTTTTTCATAGATTTATTTTCTTTTTCTTCTTTTTTGGTTGATATAGTAACAGTGGTAGGCTGCAAAGATTACAGCTCTGAATCCCCAGAATTTATGAATGTTACCTTATATGGAAAGAGTCTTTGCAGATGTGATTAAATTAAGGAATTTAAACTGGGGAGATCCTGGATAATCACAGATGGTCTTATAAGAGGGAGGAGGAGGGAGACCTGACACAGAAGAAGGCAACGCAACCATTGTAGCAGGATGCTGTGCTACTGGCTTTGAATATGGAGGAGTGGTCCACAAGCCAAGGAATGCAGAATGGGGAATGCATGGAATGCCATCAGGCAGATGGAAAAGGAAGAGTAGCCCTGCCCACACCTTGATTTCAGTCCAGTGAAATTGATTTCAGACTTTGGAACTTCAGAGCTGTAAGAGTAAATGTGTATTGTTTTAAGCCAATGGGTTTGTGGTAATTTGTTATGGCAGCTGTAGGAAACTAACACAGTAAGTGTTTAATACATGGAAGTGGTGATGGTTTCGTTAGTTAATCTACAGGTTTATAGTGTGTATTGAGCCACGTGTTGTTCCAGTCAACTTACAGATGTTAACTCAGTTCTCAGACAACTGTTTGAAGTTGATACTGTCCCTGTCTTACAAATGAGAAACCAAGGAATGAGTAGTTAAGTGCCCTACCTAAAGTCTCTCAATTGGTAAGTGCTGAGGTTGAGATTTGAACCCATAGTTGTTGATCTTACTATTATTTCGAGATACAATTCACATACCATATAATTAACCTGCTTAAAGTTTACAATTCATTGTATTTAAACATAGTCACAGAATCGTGCGGCCATCACTACAATCAATTTTAGAACATTTTATCACCACAAGAGGAAACCCTGTACCCGTTAGCATGAATTTAATTAACTTTAATATAGTTCTTTTCTCACTATGACTTTCCCCGTTTTTGAGTTCTTAATTTTTGTTCCTGTCAAAATGATCTGGTGCATATGAAAGTAATTTTTTAGAAAGGGCATCAATGTGGTAAGAGAGTGACAACTTGTCTAAATATAGATAGCTTATCCCCCTCAAGTAATTGGAAATATTCCCCCATTGTCTTGAGAAGTTTGATGCTGTGAAGTACTTTGAGGACACTGTTTTTCAGCCTGAACATTTTTCTCTTCTCTATTCCTGACATTTTCACAGTGAGACAACTGAGTATAGACTTCCTTTCATTGATTTTGCTTAGAATATGGTAAACCCTTTTGATTTACAAATTCAGGACTTCTTTAGGGGCAAGAAAGATTTCTCTTTTCATAACTTTAATCAGTGCTCCTACTCTGTTCATTTGCTTTTCTTCTTCAGGGACCTATTATTTGGATCTCTTATCTCTGAACTTACTCCATCCGTTTATCTCTCCCTTTCTTCCCTCCCTCCCTCTCTCTCTCTCCTTCTTTCCCTCTCTTTCTCCTTTCTTCCTTCCTTCTTTCCTTTCCTTCCTTTATTTTCCTTTGTATTCTGACAATATTTTCCTAATATTCCCTACATCACTGATTCAGTTTTCCTTAATTTTTTCTAGTATAAACTTTCATTCAGCTACAGTATTTTTGGTTTCCATGAAATCTTTTATCCTAATCTGTTCTCTTCTCAGACCAACATCCTCTTGTATCTAACCAAAAAATAAGTAAAGTAAGATTTCCCTCTCTTTCCTGCATCATATCTATTTTGGAAGCAAGCTTTTCCTCTACCATTCTTTCTACTTATTGCAAAATTTATTTAATCTAAGGCCTTATCCTTGAAAGAAAAGAGATACCTTCTGTAGGGGTGCACAAATGAATGTATGTGTTTTTCATCTTATTCTAAAAAGAATTTAAGGAAGCACTGGGAGATCCCAGTTCAATGTTAGAGATGGGGAGTGCGTGGTCTACCCTTGGCTCCCTTAGATTCCGTTTGGATCCTAGAATAATGCAATCACCAAATGCAACATCCCCTTCTATGTGTGGGAAGACATCTCAGTCCTCTACCCAAAAAAGCTCACTCAGATCCAGGAAAGAAGGCAACAGTCCTGTTGCCATAGAGTCATGTTTCAGAGGATAGAGAGGCTACGGCTCTCAGGATTCTGTCAGTATTTTTGTCCAGAGGTGTAAAGGCATTCAGGAAGGACCCTTCTCTGGGCCCATTTTCTTGCTTTTGCCCCTTTCCCACTGAGAGCAAACCATTAAACTGCCGAGTGAGCTCCTGCTCCACTGCTTAGCACCTTGCCCAAGTAATGTCTTTTGTTGGAGATCAGTTCTAAGTCTCTTTATACTCATGGTAGAGTAAGGTTATCAGTTCACAGAGGCAAAAATAAACACACAAACAAGCAAAACAAAGCAAGGCAAAACAACAAACCCGGGACTTCCCAAAGAGTTCCCTGTGCCCCTCCCGTCACACCTGCTTCTCTTTCCCACAGTGCGCTTTTGTTGATCCCAAGTTAATGAGTGTTAGGTGGGCCAGCTGAGGCCTCTGCTTACTTGCCCCTGGTCATGCTGCCTTGTCTCAGAAGAGGTGATGCTGGCCGTTAGTGTCATTTCTTAATGCTAATGCACTGACGTTTCATTTGAGGAAAAAATATCATTTCTTTTAGGATACAGATATAGATTTTCACAAGAATGTGGGAGAGTGTGGCAAAGTATTTTCACTTATGCTGTCATCATACTTAGTGGTCATAAGACTTGGCTCTGTGAGATCACTCTGGCAGGAATGAACCAAGAAGTTGGTGAGCAATGGGAAGAGACTAGTATTGGGCTTTTGCAATAGTCCAGTAGGTGAGAGATGATGGGGACCTGTACTAAGGCATTGATGGTGGGTGGATGGGGGAGAGGGATGGATGAGAGGAGCTGGATTTAAACAATATTTATGAGGTAGAGTTTGAGGTAGAGGGCTAGGTGGTTTGTTGGGAGGGAAGGAGAAGGAGATGTTAAGATTTATTCTCAAGTTTAGCTTTAGATGATTGGATTAATATTTATGAATAAGACTGGGAATGAGGGAGGGAGAGTGGATTTGGCAGGGGAGGAGGGAGATAATAAGTTCATCCTGGCACATCCTGGCACATGCTAAATATGAGATGTTTATAAGATATCAAGGCAGAGATATTCTGTTGGTTGCTGGAAATGTGGATGTAGAGCTTGGAGAGGTCTGGCCAAAATCAAGAGATAATGGGAGTTAGAGTTGGAGCATGGAGTCAATAGTTGAAAATATGAGCATTTAAAATATGAGTCACCCTGGAAAGTATAAGGAATGATTGTTATACAGCAGAAACTAACACAACATTGTAAGGCAATTATACTCCAATAAAGATGTTAAAAAATAAAAAATAAAACAACAATTATACTTAAAAAAAAAAAGAAAAGAAAAGAAAGTATAGGGAATGAAAACAGAAGAGATGAAGACTGGAACCCAAGGAAACACCAACAATAAAGGGATGGGAAAAGAAATGCCTTAAGAAGAGAGATTCAGAAAGAAAACCTAAAAAGGTAAGAGAAAGCCAAGGAGAGTCTGAACCCAGTAGCCAAGGGAGAGTGTGTTTTGAGACCAAAGTTTCTAGAAGAAGTGCCAAAGCTGCAGATTAGACGAGAAAGAGAATGGGAAGAGGTATCGTATTTTCTATTCTTCTAGCACCTCCCACCCCTGCCCTCTACTCCTGCCCCACAGTATAATGTTTTTGGGAATTGGGATGCACTTTATAATATTTCCTACCCACAGAGCCTTAATCCCTCCAGCAAAAACCCTTAAAACTCTAATGGCACATTTTACAGTGGAAGAGATGTGGTGATTGGGTTTGAGGATTTGGAGCTTATAAATATCCTTGGTGAAAACAGACTTAGTAGAATATTAAGAGGTTAAACAGCAGAAGTTAAGAAAGTAGGAACATTGAGCTTATTAGATAACTCAAGAAGTGAGGTGGTGGAGGGAAAGAGAGAGCTGACGTGAGGGATGAGTTGGATCAAGGGAAGAATGTTGCAGACTAGAGTGGACTTGATTATGTTTGAAGGATAAGAGCCAACAGGGGGGATTCCCTGGCGGTCCAGTGGTTTAGGACTCCGTGCTTTCACCGCCAGACCCAGGTTCAATCCCTGGTCAGGAAACTAAGATCCTGCAAGCTGCATGGTGCAGCCAAAAAAAAAAAAAAAAAAGAGCCAATGGAAGGAAGATGGACTCATTCATTAACAAATATTTATTGAGCAAAGAGTATATGTCACGCACTGTTCTAGGCACTGAGGATACAGTGGAAAGCAAAACAAAATCCTTGACTTCACAGGGTTTATGTTCTGGTTGGAGGGGTGGGGTGAGGGCAGACAGATAATTAGCAAAAAAAAAAAAAGTAAGATGTATGGTATGTTAGTGATAAGTACTAAGAAAAAATCAAAGCAGGAAAGGGAGTTGAGAAGTATTGGGAGGTTACAATTTTACATAAGGTGGTAAAATAGAAGGTGATTGGGAAGAAAGACCTTAAAGAGGTAAAGAAGTCCAGCATGTGGCTCTCTCTGGGAAGAATGTTCCAGGTGGCGAGGTCAGCAAATACAAAGTCCTGCAGAGAAATTAAGTGTTTAAGGAAGAACAAAGAAGCCAGTGTGGCTGAGTTGAAGAGAGGTGACAAGGAGGTGAGAGCTGAGGGACTTCCCTGGCTGTCCAGTGGTTAAGGCTCCATGCTTCAAATGCAGGGGGTGTGGGTTCAATTTCTGGTCAGGGAATAAGATCCCACATGCCATGTGGCCAAAAAAAAGGAAAAAAAAATGCAGGAGGTGAGAGCTGAGAGGTGGATTTGAACTAAACAGACTGTCTAGGGTCTTGCAGGCCATTGTTAACCTTTGGCTTTACTTATAGTGAAATGGGAAACCACTGTGGGTTTTGAGCAGAGTAGTGACTGGATCCAATTCACGTTTTGATAGGCTCCCTGTGGCTACTCTGTGGAGAATAGACTGAAAGGGGGCAAGGGTGGAAGAGAGAGATCAGTTGGGAGGCTACTGCAATAATACCAGTGAGAGATGATTGTGTCTAGTCCTAGGTGGTAGCAGTAGAAGTTGTGAGAAATGATTGGATTTTAAAAAATTCAGGTAGAGTTGATTTACAATATTATATTACTTTTGAGTGTATAGCACAGTGATTCAAAATTTTTATAGATTATACTCTATTTAAAGTTATTATAAAATATGGGCTATATTCCCTGTGCTGTACAATATATCCTTGTAGTTTATTTATTTTATACGTAGTAGTTTGTATCTCTTAATGCCCTGCCCCTGTCTTGCTCCTCCCCCTTCCCTCTCCCCACTGGTAACCACTAGTTTTTTCTCTATGTCTGTGAGTCTGTTTCTGTTTTGTTACATTCATTCATTTGTTTTATTTTTTAGATTCCACATATAAGTGATAACATACAGTATTTGTCTTTCTCTGTCTGACTTATTTCATTAAGCATAATACCTATCTATGTTGTTACAAATGGCAAAATTTCATTCTTTTTTATGGCTGAGTAGTATTCCATTGTATATATATACCACATGTTCTTTATCCATTCATCTGTTTATGGACACTTAGGTTGCTTCCATATCTTGGCTGTTGTAAATAGAGCTGCTGTGACCAATGGGGGTGCATGTATCTTTTCCTTGAATCTGTGTTTTTGTTTTCTTTGAATATATACACAGGAGTGGAATTGCTGGATCATGGTATTTCTCATGGTATTTCTATTTTTAGTTTTTTGAGGAACCTTCATACTGTTTTCCATAGTAGCTGCACCAACTTATATTCCCAAAAACACTGTACAAGGGTTCCTTTTCTCCGCATCCTCGCCAACATTTGTTGTGTTCTTTTTGATGATAACCATTCTAACAGGTGTGAGATAGTATCTCGTTGTGGTTTTGATTTGCATTTTTCTGATGATTAACAATGTTGAGCATGATTACTATTTTTGACAACATATTTTACATATTTCTGTTTTGTGTATCCCTTAACTGCTTATTGCAGATATAGATGATTTTATCACTTTTGTCTTTTAACTTTGCTACTAGCTTTGTATGTGGTTGACTTACTACCTTTATTGTATATTTGCCTTTACTGATGAGCTTTTTCCTTTTGTAATTTTCATGTTTTTAGTTATGGCCTTTTCTTATGTCTTAGAGAAGTCCGTTTAACATTTCTTGTAAAACTGGTTTGGTGGCGCTGAACTCTTTTAGTTTTCGCTTGTCTATGAAACTTTTGATCTCTCCATTAAATCTGAGCGAAAGCCTTGCTGAGTAGAGTATTCTTGGTTGTAGGTTTTTCCCTTTCATTACTTTAAATATATTGTGCCACTCTCTTCTGGCCTGCAGAGTTTCTGCTGAAAAGTCAGCTGATTATGCTTGATATAATCTTAGAGGTCTCTTAAACTTTCCTCATTTCTTTTTATTCTTTTTTCTGTTCAGCATCAGTGATTTCCTCTACTCTGTCTTCTGGTTCGCTGATCCATTCCTCTATATCATTTAGTCTGTTGTTGAGTCCTTCTAGTGTATTTTTCATTTCAGTTATTGTATTCTTCATCTCTGTTTGGTTCTTATTTTTATTTTCTCTTTGTTAAAAACTTCTAACTTCTCACTCTGTTCATCCATTCTTCTCCTGAGTTCGTTGATCTTTACAATCATTACCTTGAATTCTTTATTGGATAGATTGCCTATCTCCACTTCACTTAGTTTTTCTTCTGGGATTTTATCTTGTTTCTTCCTTTGGAACATGTTCCTCTGTCACCTCATTTTGCCTAAGTTGCTGTTTTTATTTCTATGTATCTGCCAGGTTGGTTATATTTCCCAACCTTAGAGAAGTGAGCAGATGTCCTATGAGTCCCAGCAGCACACTCCCTGCTGGTCACCAAAGCTATATGCTCTAGGGGTGCCCCTATGTGGGCTGAGTCCTTCTGTTGCAGCAGGCTGACTGCTGTGGATGGTCTGGTAGGTGTGGCTGGCCCCCAGTCTGGTTGGTTTCCAGGTCCTGCCTTGTGTGGGGGCTGCTAGCTGCTGGTTGGTGGGGCTGGGTCATAAGGCAGCTGGCTGCAGAACCCCAGGGGTCTCAAGCCTAGCGCTGGCTCACTGGTGGGCAGAGCCAAGTTTTGGGGTGGTGGTTGTGGTGTCAGGGTTCCCTGATCTAGTGTTGGCCTGGTGGTGGGTGGAGCTTGTTCTTGACATGGCTAGCTGTGGGTTCTGGGGTGTCCTAAAGCTGGTGCTGGCCTGCTGGTGAGTGGGGCTGAACCTGGGGCAGCTGGCTGAGTAATCCAAGGTATCTCAGAGCTGGTGTTGACCTGAGTGGGTGGGGCTAGAGCCCAGGGGATCCCAGGGATAATGTTGGCCCACTGGTGGGTGGACACATGTCTCAAGGTCTCTGGCTACAGGGCCCTGGGGGTCCTGAAGCTGGTGTCAGCCTGCTGGTGGGTGGGGCTGGATCTCAGGGAGTCCCAGGGCTGGTGCTGGCCCACTGGTGGGCAGAGCCAGATCCTAGAGTCTCTGGCTCCAGAGCCCAGGGGTCCAAGAGCAGGTGTTGGACTGCTGGTGGGTGGGGCCAGTTCCTGACACAGCTGGCTGCAGGATCTGGGATGTACTGGAGTTTGTGTTGGCCTGCTGGTAAGTGAGGCCCCATCCCAGTGTGGCTGGCTGAGGGGCTCAACTTGCCTCGGAGCTGGTGTTGATCTGCTGGTGGGCAGAGCTGGGGCCCAGTGGGTCCTGGGGTTGGTGCCTACCTGCTGGTGGTGGGCTGGGTCCTTCCGTGGCAGGATGCAGGGCTGCGGTTGTCCTGGGGCTGGTGTCTGCCCACTAGTGGGTGGGGCCAGGGCCCGGGGTGTCCTGGGGCTGGTGCCTGCACACTGGTGTGTGAGGCTAGGTTCTGGGTCCTCTGATGGACAGGGCTGTGTCCAAGGATGGCTCTGGGCTCAGGGGATCTTAAGGCAGCCTGCCTGCTGTGGGTGGGGCTGTGTCCTGGCCTGACTAGTTGCTTGGCCCGAGGCATCCCAGTACTGCTGCTTAGTGGCTGGTGAGCGGGGCTGGGGCTAGGTCCCAAGACTAATAAAGTAGAGGGAGGATTCCAAAATGGAGCTTGCTAGCACCAGTATCCACACAGTAGAATGAGCTCCAAAAAATGCCTGCTGCCAGTGCCTGTGCCCCCAGGGTGAGCTCCAGTTGCCTCCTGCCTCTCTGGGAGACTCTCCAAGATCATCAGGTGGGTCTGAGCCAGGTTCCTTTCAAATGACTGCTTCTGCCCTGGGTCCTGGAGCATGTGAGATTTTGTGTGAGCCCTTTAAGAATGGAGTCTCTATTTCCCACAGCTCTCTGGGTCTCCCAAAAGTAAGCCCCATTGGCCTTCAAAGCCAAACGTTCTGGGGGCTCGACTTCCTTATGCAGGACCCTAGGGCTGAGGTGCCCCATGTGGGGCTCATACCCTCGCTTTTTGGGGAGAACCTCTGCAATTGTAATTATTCTTTCCTTTGGGGGGGTCACCCACCTGGGGATATGGGTCTTGACTATATTGTGCCTCTGCCCCTCCTACCCATCTCATTGTAGTTCCTTCTTTATATCTTTTCTGGTAGGTTCTGGTCTTTCTCATCAATAGTTGCTCTGTAAATAGTTGTAATTTTGGTGTGCCCATGAGAAGATATAAGCTTCCTACTCTACCCTCTTGGGAACTCTCCCAAGAAGTGATTGGATTTTGAAGGCAGAGCCAATAGTATTTCCTGACTGGATCTGGATGGAAAACAAAGAGAGAAGCACATTTCTTTCCAAGGTTTTGGGCCTTCCAAAAACTAGAAGGATGGAGTGGCCTTGAGCTGAAATGGAAAGACTGTAGGAGGAACATGTTTGAGTGGGAAGCTCAGGATCTCAGTTTTGGATGTTTTAAGTTTGAGATGCCTTTGATAAGAAATGCCTGTTTGGGATTTCCCTGATGGTCCAGTGGTTAAGACTCCCCACTTCCACTGCAGGGGGCGCAGGTTCGATCCCTGGTCAGGGGACTAAGATCCTGCATGCTGCGCAGCATGGCCAAAAAAAAAAAAAAAAATAGAAAAAAGAAAAGAAATGCCTATTTGACATGGAGTTTTTGAATTAAGCAGATGAATATACAAGTCTGGAGTTCAGGGGAGAAGACTGTGCTGGAGACCCTAATTTGGGTCATTAGGTTGTGTTTAAACTCAGTGAGACTGGATTTAAATGCAACGAGACTGGATGAGAACACCAAAGGAGTGAATGTAGATAGAAAAGAAATTCCAAGGACTGAGCCTTGGGATGCTACAAATTTAATGGTTGGGGACAAGAGGAGAAATCATCCAACAAGACTGAGAAAGAGTGTGTGTGTGTGTGTGTGTGTGTGTGTGTGTGTGTGTGTTGGAGTGGGAGGAGGGGGATAAACTAGGAGAGTATGTTGTCCTGAGATCCAAGTAAAGAAAGTGTGTTAAGAGGAGGAAGTGGTTGGCTGGATCTAATGCTGCTCATGGGTCAAATAAGGTGAAACCAAGACTTGACCATTGCATTTAGCACAGTGGAGGTCCATGGTGATCTCGGTAAGAGCCTGTTTGGTGGAGTGCTGGGAGCAAAATTCTCACTGGAGTTCATCCTGTTGCTTCTCCTCTCCCCCTCCTCCCTCCCTGAACTAAGGAGGAATCAGTGGTACCTGAAGAACATGGTTGAGTGTGAGGGAGGCATGGTTCCTCAAAGGAAATTCAGAGTCCTAGTGCCAGAAGAAGGGGAAATGGATTCTTGGCAGACGATACAGCAAATGTTCACTTTAGCTAGAAATAGCCTGTTTCTGTCCTGTGTATCCTATTTACAGTCTCCAGTATCAGTTCTCTGTAAAGATTTTTAGGAATGGAAACTTTTATAGGAAGGCATGTAACCCCTGGTGCTGATAGACCATCCAGATTGCAGACATTTTCTCTGAAAGAAAAGCCAGAGGCCCTACAGGGCTAGGAAGTGTGTTCTTTTACAAATGTGTCTTTCTCAGTGTGCTCACTCCAGCATTCAGACTGTGAAGATAGCCCAAACCCCAGGCTCCTAGTCACTGTTACACTTTCCAGAACTGCCTTATGGTTTCATATGGTGTATCTGTTTGCAAAATCCAATGATTTGGAGGACTTTACACTTTTAGGGAGATTAAGGGCAGGGTAGGAGTAGGAAATCACAATTCAAACGTGGTCTAGATATTTCTGTATTTGGCATTTTAAAAAGACTCAGTGAATGTTAGCACTGGAAGGGACTTGAGTATTCTCAAATCTCTTCATTAAAATAGAAATAATTACATTACTGTCTTTTAAAATTACACAAATAATACAAGTTTATTACAGAAAATTTGGGATACATAAAGAACAAGTAGGAAAATAAAAATTCTCTGTAAGCTCACTGTTCATACCTCTTTGTCATGTCCTTCTCTTGTTCTCTTCTTTCTCTTACTTTTTATTGTTTATTATTATTATTTATTTTTTTAAAATTTGGAGCCATGTTATTCATACTGATTGCAATCTTCAATTTTACTTTATAATTTGTCATGACAATCAAATGGCTTTTACCGTATGATTTTTAATGACTGCATATAGTATTCCATCATTTGAACATATACCATGTACTTATTTAATGATTACCTTTTATGGAATATTTAGGAAATTTCCAAATATTTTACTATTATAAAAACTGTTGTGGATCAATCTCAGTGCATGTCTTTGAAGATTTCTTTAGGATAAATTCCTAAAAGTAGAATTTCTAAATTGTTCTCCAAATTACAGCAGTATCTGAGTGACAGAAACACTGAAGTCCTGAGTTAGGAAGGAATATGCCCAAGTTACTCAGCTGGTCAGTGGCTGAGTGTGTTTTGGAGTCCAGCTCGCTGTCTTTTGAGAGACCCTTTTCCTTGACACCATGCTTCCTGTTACATTTCAGCTTCTTGTTAGTGATGTCCTGCAGGATCGCTTAGACCTTGATGACATATAATTTTTTCCTGCAAACTTTCACTCATGCCAAACTAGTCCTCTAATTCATCTGTGGGCGTGAACTCTGAACAGTTAGAGACACCTGTTTTCATGAGAGACGATGGTGCTCCTCAGATACCTTTCCCCTTTAGGGTGACAAATATTTCTCTATTAGTCAAGAGCCATACCCACTAGACATTTCCTCATACACATAAAGTGTTCCTGAGGTTTCTCTGACTTCTTTTTACCCTTATTGGTTATATACTTTCTTTCCAAATCCTGCTTCACAGTAGGGCTTCTCTATAGGAAGGCCACCTTCCAGTGGACTCCAGTGATTGAGTCCCTCTCCTGCCCCAGTCGTGGTTCACTTTGACTCACCCCAAGCCATCCAACCAGTTGGCAGAAACACAGCAAGGCCTACACGTTAGAGCAAGTTGTACTGGTGGCTCTTCCATAACTGAGAAACTTTTAAAAGGCAATGGCGATTTGGCCAATTCTTAGCCTATAAGACCTTCCCCAATTTACAAATATATTTATTAGGTTGAAGCTTTTGAAACTGACAGTTTTGTACGGTCAAAAATTGTCAAGTATTGGCAATTTCTTATGATTCATCCTAATATGTAAAATGATCCTAGATGTCAAAAATATGCTATAGAAAACATACCAGTTACACATCTCAGAATATCCCCAAGATAGATTCCAGAAGGTCTGCCACTGACCCCTGAACACCCAAACAGGGCTGTGTTTCTCACATATCAAAAAGCAAAGTTTTTTGGTTTTTTTAAAAAAAATGTCCATTGTTGTTGAAGAGGTGGCCCAAATTGTTGGCGAGATTGTTGGCAATGGGTAAACTTTTTTAGAGGGAAATGTGGCTATAATTATTCAAAGCCTTAAAAATGTGCACACTCTGACCCAGAACATCTACTATGAAAACTCACCCTAAGTAAAGCAGCCTGGATGTGTGCATAGATGTGCCTTCAAGGATATTTATTAGAGCATTGTTTGTAATGGTGAACAACTAGAAATAACCTAATGTATATGTCTAGGTGAAACAACCAAATAATTAAATGATGTTGTGAAAGAATTCCCAAGGACAAGAGAAAAAAAGCATTGTTGGGAGAAAAACAAGTTATAAAGTTGAACAATCAAGACCCATTTTGTTAAAATATTTAATAAATGTAGACATGAAATATATACAGGAGGAAGACTGGCAAGATATATAGTGAAAAAAGGACTATGAAAGTCCATAAAAGGACTATTTATGGGTGATCAAAAGAGTGAATTTTCTTTTCCTCTTTTACACTTTTCTGTATTTTCCTAATTTTTAACAGTAAGCATATAATATTTTGCAATCATAAAAAAAATCTGTCGTGGAAAACTTTTAATGTTAAATTAAAAGTAACTAATTGACTAGTAAAAAATTAAGCAGGTAAGAAATACTCATGAATTTCAAATAGCAGAAACAGGTGAAAATAAGAATGAAAGTGAAATGAGGAAATTATATTGGATTAAAAAAGAACATGTGTTTACAAAACTGAAAACTGTTAAACTCTTAGCGTATGGGTATAGTAAGATTGGCAACGATGCTCCTTTGCCTTGTAAATGAAGTTTCCCAGCACAGAACAATAGATCCACTAGAGGACATGAGGAAATCAAATAAGTCTCAAAGCGGAACAGGCCTTGATAACCGCCTAGTTCAGTGGCTACAGGAATTTTTTTTTTTTTTAATAAATTTATTTATTTATTTATTTTTGGCTGTGTTGGGTCTTCGTTTCTATGCAAGGGCTTTCTCTAGTTGTGGCAAGTGGGGGCCACTCTTCATCGCGGTGCACGGGCCTCTCACTATCGCGGCCTCTCTTGTTGCAGAGCACAGGCTCCAGACGTGCAGGCTCAGTAATTGTGGCTCACGGGCCCAGTTGCTCCGCGGCATGTGGGATCTTCCCAGACCAGGGCTCGAACCCGTGTCCCCCGCATTGGCAGGCAGATTCTCAACCACTGCGCCACCAGGGAAGCCCAGGAATTTTAAAATTTGATGGACTGTCAGGATTTTTCTTTTTAAAAAGTCAATATCAATTTTTACCAAAGTAATACATGCATATAATTAAAAGTCAAGTTTAATAATCATAGCAAAGAACTGCAGTCGCCCATCCCATCACTTTCTACCCTCCCCTCACCCTTAAACCCTATTCTCCAGAGTAGCCCTTTAAATCTTTTTAGGATTTCTTTTGCCATTTGTGCTTCCTCTGCTAATTTAGATGTTATCTGTTGCTTTCTATTGTGGTAGCTGAGTACTTTGCTTTCTTACATTCCCCCAGGGTTGTCCTCTCCATACCACTTCCATATAGTGATATCACAATTTTTGGTTAAATCAGTATCCAATATTTACCTTAGCATGTCTAGGTAAGTATTGTTTGTGCCTTAGATTTCCTTTCCTGTACAACTTTTCATTTTTGCTGGTGTTAATAAGGTCTCATTTCTTCATCTATGTCTCTAATAGTAATTTTTTTTGCAAACCCTTTGATATAATTTCCTACATAGTAATCTTTTCTTTTTTGTCCCTCTTCTTTTCCTGTCTGTCCTTCTTTTTTTAAATTTATTTATTATTTTTATTTATTTTTTAAGGCAAATCCATTTATTTATTATTTTTGGCTGTGTTGGGTCTTCGTTGCTGTGTGCGGGCTTTCTCTAGTTGCAGCGAGCGGGGGCTACTCTTCGTTGTGGTGCACAGGCTTCTCACTGTGGTGGCTTCTCTTGTTGTGGAGCACGGGCTCTAGGTAAGCGGGCTTCAGCAGTTGTGGCACGTGGGCTCAGTAGTTGTGGCGCATGGGCTCAGTAGTTGTGGCGCGTGGGCTCTAGAGTGCAGGCTCAGTAGTTGTGGCCCACGGGCTTAGTTGCTCCACGGCACGTGGTATCTTACTGGAGCAGGGCTTGAGCCCGTGTCCCCTGCATTGGCAGGCAGATTCTTAACCACTGCACCACCAGGGAAGTCCCCCTGTCTGTCCTTTTTTAAAACCTCCTCTCTGAATCTGTTGTCCTGTTCTAGTCTAAGCTGGCTGCTCTCCTGGCCAGCTGCATAGTTGTCTTGTTGGGCTTCCCTTGACCTCTCTCCTGTGTTGATTCTCAGTTTGTATTGTATCTCTTCCTCTTTCTAGGTTCACTACCTCATTTGGGTGGAGCACACCCTTCAGTAACTTCCTGAGAAAAGGTGCATTGGAGGAAAAATGTTGAGGCCTTTGTGTATCAGAATTTTGAAGTTCAATGCTATTCTTATTCCCAATTATTGTTATATCACTTGCTCCTCCCACCCCACCCTCTGTTTCCAGGAAGCATTTAGGATTTTTCTTTATCCCTTATGTACTAAAATTTATGCTGATGTACTTTGGTGTGTGTTTTTCATCTATTGTGTTAGGCATTCAGCCCCTCCCATCTGGCAACTCAGATCTTTCAGTTCTGGGAAATTTTCTCATATGGTTTCTTTGATAATTTCCTTCCCACGATTTTCTCTGTTCTCTCTTTCTAGAAGGCCTATTAGTCAGATGTCTCTCTTGTGGTAATAATTTTCATTTCATTTGTTTTCTCTCTTTACTCTTTGACAGTTGGCTCTACCTTCTAGGATATTTCCTCAACTTTATCTTTCAACCATTTGTTAAAATTTCTTATTTCAGTTATTATAGTTTAAATTTGTAAAAGCTTGTTTTTATTTTCTGATCTCTTTAAACAAAACTGTACACACTTTTGGTCTCATAGATGTAATATTTTCTTATTTCTCTGAGGCTAGAAATTGAAGCTTTCTCCTGTTTCCTCTTTTTGTTGTTGTTTGTTTTCATTTCTGTCCTTCATGTTGAAGACTTTTTTTACATATTATTATTATCTTCACACAATTCTATCCGGTTGATATTATTATTATCCTCATTTTATAGTTAATGGGTCTTAGAGAGTATATCATTGTTTTATTTTTCTCACCATGGATGTCTGAAAAAGTCATCAGGGACCAGCCACATCCACAGTCCAGCTTCTCAATCAAGTTGGATTCTCTATTGAATCCTTAAAGTTTCTTCTTACCCTCCTATATTTTACCTCCCCGCAATACCCAGAGACAGTTGTCTTACTATATTAGACAGCTCTGTTAGAAAAATCTGATCGTTCTAATGTTTAATTGAAACATTTCTCCTTCCCTGCATTTTTCCTCTGACATTAGCACTAGTTCTGTCCTCTGGGCCATAGAGATATGGACCAAATCTAAATCCCCCTCCATAGGATAGTCCCTTAGATATTTGAGAGGATATTGTCATGACTCCTCTGTGTCTGCCATTCCCCAGCCTGAAGAGGCCTAGTCTCTCCTACTGTATTTCGCTCTTTTGTCAAGCTCCAGTTGGCTAACAGTTTGGAAAGCTTTGGATCAGCTCCTGGCTGTCGAGGTCTCACTTTAAGTGTAGTATCTGTAACTTAATGCAGACTCCAGATGTGCTTTGAAACACTGAGCCTTGAATGGGGTAGTCTCATTTTATTTATATTTATTTATTTATAGCAATTTAAAAAATTTTTTATACAGCACGTTCTTATTAGTTATCTGTTTTATACATATTAGTGTATACATGTCAATCCCAATCTCCCAGTTCATCCCACCACCCCCCTCCCCCACCACTTTCCCCCCTTGGTGTCCATACGTTTGTTTGTGTCCTGCCATTGGTTTAGTTTTAGCCTGGGAAGTTTCATGTGCATCTTTTCCTAGTAGGTGATAGTTTTGATAAGTTTCTCACAAATTTTAATTTCTGGGCTGCTTTTGATTAGTGTTATGGGTTTTTTTTTTGTTGGGTGTGGGGAGGTGGGAGATGCAGGGAGATGGGGATGCAGGGAGGTGAGGGATGAGGGGAGGTGGGGATTCAGGGAGGTGAGAGATGCAGGCAGGTGGGGGTGTAGGGAGGTGGGGTCAGGAAGGTGAGGAGTGAAGAGGTAGAGGGTGTAGGGAGGTGGGGTGCAGGGAGGTGAGGGGGTACAGGTGGGTAGGGGCAGGGAGGTGGGGCACAGAGTCTGCATCTGAGTCCTGTCTCCACGGGTCACCTGATTATTGCTGGAAAGCCTCTGTGAGGGTAGAGCCTTAGGGTTTGTTGCCAGGACTGAATAAGAAAGCCCATGAAAGCACTCATTACAGTGTCAGGAGGACAGCAGGCACCCAACAAAAGTTAGGTACGATTAAGTGAGGTGAAGTTAAGATCTAAGAAATGAGAAGGCAGAAACTGGGGGAGGATGTGGCAAGGGGAACATACAGCAGGAAAAGGAAACAGCATATGCCAAGGCCCTGCATCGGGAAGAGGCTTGGTTCGTGTAAGGGACAGGGAGGGTGTCAGGGACGGAAGTGTCTAGTGAAGGGTTGGGGGTGGGGGACTCTCTGTTAGTTACTATTTTAACTTCTTAGGATTTCCTTTTCCAGGCCAGTTGCACTTGACCTTGGATAGTATTAACCCCACACAGAGGTGCTAAGGTGATATTGAAAAATGGAAAGATCTTGTTAACGTAAAGTGCATAAATAAAAACTATAATATGCATATTTGAAAAGGAAAACACAACATAAACAGGGTTGTTCCAGGCACCATGTTGAGCATTTTGTACACATTACCTCACTGGACCTTTATAGTAATCTTAAGAGATGAGAACTACTGTTATTCCCATATTAGAAGTGAGGAAGTGAGGGCAATGCCTCATATAACTAGGAGGGCCAAAGGTGAGATGCAGACCTAGAAATGCCAGACTCAAGGCTGATAGTGTTGTTACCTAAAGAAATGAAGCTCACCCATTACACTTCGTGCTAATTATAGCTGATATTGTTGAATGGAATTATCTAATTTACTAAGGTATAATGCATCTTTCCCTTTTCTTTAAGAGAGCACACCAAACATTAAAAAAAATGTATCTGATAGGTCAAGGTGATGACATTGACATTCTGAGTATTAATTTTTATGGTTCTTTATGAGCAGTGATTAAGTCTTATTCATATTTATATATCCAGTACCAAGCACATTCCAGGCAATCAAATATGATTCAGATCAGTGCACGCATGAGTTATATGAATGAGTGCATAATTAATGGATGAATGAATGGATGAAATTATAAAACAGTAATGACTATTAAAGTTTTTAGGTCTATTAGTATTTTTAGACTTATTTGCCCCTATACTAAATCCTAAATAGACTGCTTTGCTCTGTGAGTTCATATGTCTGCTCTTTGTACATTTTTTCCTTCCTGTCAGTGTTCTAAATGGGATATCCATAGACATGACATATGCCTGCAGCTCTGCAGATGGGAGAGAGTGAAAGGAAGTTGCCTTGGTTAGTTCAGATCATCATGTCCAAGGGAGAGGAATAAACTCATGTTTGATCCAGGCCATGGCCATATTTAAGGGTTTTGATCTGAGGTGTGGGGTCCAGCTCCAGGGAGCATCTGGGGAGTACATTCTTGGTCTGTAGCCAAATCGTCAGGTAGGGAGATCTGTCTGCGTGAGCACCAGGGGGACATCAGAAACTGAATTTAGATCCTACTGGAAAGGAGCGGACTGAAACCAGTAGAGGGAGTCAGCCCCCTACCAGTTTGGTTAACATGTATGGCCAGACTCTAGTCCTGGGGCGGAAATGAAATGTAGCCAGACAGACTGGTATATGCTTTGGGATGGATTTAGCTAAAGAAGTTTTTCCACATTCTCCCAAAGGGGAGGTTAGAGTCCTTCCAGGGCACTTGACCCCAGGCATGGGAGCAATCACGGTTTTTCAGACGCTCTCCCGCTAAGGTGAAAAAGTTCCTAATATATTCCAGGACTTAGGTGGGGTTGCCCCTCAGGATGAAAACCAATTATATCTTTACCAGAGGAGGGCAAAGCTGGGCAGGGGCAAACAGAGAGGGACAAATTGCTGATGGAAGTTCAGTGAGTAGGAGCTTCTTTCTCTTCTTTGGACCTTCTTCCCTCTGGCTTGTTAATGTCTTTCTCAAAACACGCTGCTCTGACGTGTGTAGCTAATACTGCAGAGATAGCGCCATGAAGGCACTGATTTGCAGCGATCTATAAAGGACTTATGTTGTGCCAGCCCCTATTAAGTGCTTGACTTTCACTACCTCATTTACTCCTACAACAGCCCTTTTTGCCCGCAACTTTATGGTTGATTTATTGAGTGAAGAACTGAAAATCACTTTATGGGTGGTACATTTCCTTTGTGCATCACATCGAAAGTGAGATGTTGATGAACTGGGTGGATGGATGTGTCCAGAAAGGGGAAGAATCCAGAGGCCACATTATATAAGGAACATGTGCTGAAGGGAGTAGGGACATGAATGTGACTGGTACTAATATGGTAGTTCCAAGAAAAAATTGGAAACTTGCTCCTGGTCAGTCAGGAAGTTTAGCCAGAGGACTTTAAGGGACTGTCCAATATTGGAGGAAAGGGTTATTATAGGGCCATTTGAGGAAGTCCTGGGTCTTAGAACAGACAGTCATGAGCAGGGAGGATGTGAGGGAGGAAGAGAGAGAGAATTTCCCTGTTGCCTTACTGACTTCATCCTGCATTAGTTCATCTGAACACTTCCTGTTTGTTTGTTTCTCCACAGTCTTTCTATTGTTTTACCTATTTCTGAATTGATTCCCTGAAAGCTCTAAGGATGCTTTTTAAACTTCCGGTCCTCTGTATCACAAATCCTATTGGTTTTAGGATTCTTGGATGATAGTGGGAATGGCGAGGTGGAGACATAGAGAACATCTAAAATAAAAGGACACAGGGCTGGATGTGGAAGGCTTGTATACCCAGCCACATACAGATTGGACAAGTTCCCTTGCTCTTTAGCCTCAGCTTTTACATACCTGAAAACGGGATTTATGTATGTGTGTATATGTATCCTCTGTGTCCTAGAGAGTTTTTCTGAGGATCAGAAAAGAGAGTGGACATAAATGTGTTT
Source organism: Balaenoptera borealis (assembly GCF_965194805.1). Classification (NCBI taxonomy): domain Eukaryota; kingdom Metazoa; phylum Chordata; class Mammalia; order Artiodactyla; family Balaenopteridae; genus Balaenoptera; species Balaenoptera borealis. The sequence goes on from NC_138874.1 coordinate 86,654,618, forward strand.
GCAAACTGTTGTTGAGACCATCAAAATGTAAAGTTTTATGACTATCACTGTTGCTATTGTGACACTGCCATTTGCTGAACCTCGTTTAATTTGGAAGCTCCCTAATTCACAATGATTTGTGTAGTGGGGTCATTACCACGTTGGAGCCTTAAATGGAGACTTTTTCCATGATTCCTGAAAGGCCAACCACCCCAGAGTCACATGAGAACAGAAAGCAAATCTTATTTGTGAATTGGCTTCAAGTACTGTCAGTTTCAAATGGAGGTCTCGGGGGGTCCTTGGCTGGCACATCAAGGGGGCATTTCAAAGAAAAGAGGCTAAACCTTGAGTAGACCTCAGAGCAAATGTGCACTCTTCTCTTTGCTACTCCCTTTCTAAAAAGGAAAACAAATTCTACTTATTTGGGTGTGTGTAAGCTTATGTGTATCTGCTTATTCTAATCCTTTTTCCCCAAGCCTTCCTTTGCTTGTTCCATTTTATACATAGAATAATCTTCTAACATGCCCAGTTTTTATAAATATCTTCTATTTTAGGACTTTCACAGTATTCCTAGAAATTTTGCCTAAGTAGCACTGTGCCTTCTCTATTTCATAGGTCTGCATAAAAAACTCAATATCCATTTACATTCTTCCTGGCATTTTGATGGTAGGAAGAATATCTGAGTTTATTTTTAGGGCAAGTCACATAACAGAAAGGATAGCAAATATTTGTGGTTGCCTTGGGAACTCAGTTTCTAGATATTACTGATTATAGAAAGGAGGAACAGATTTGGAGATGGGACAATTTGTTGACCAAGAAATAGAACAGCAGGAGGCCCTGGAAGAGGGGTGGAAGGAAGTAGAAGATCTATGTAAAAAATACAGGTTCCTAGTCAAATTTTTTTTTCTTTTTGTCTGTTTCTGATTACTGTATACTGCCTTCCTGAGGGCAGAACATGGTGGGATGCTTTAATAACCAGGTGATTTTCTTCTTCAGTTTTGTTTTTTTGTTTTTTGTTTTTTGTAGGAAAGATCAGGATAGCAATTTGACTATTTGCCAAATTTTCCATAAGACAGAGTATCAAAGGGAAGAGACACTGAAGCCAAGAAATCCTGCTTTTTGTATTCCTGGATCTTTCTTGGAACAGCCCCTCATGAGTGACATCTGAAGATACACCACCAGCTGCTCATGAATACAAGTTCCTTAGAATACCCAGACTTTATGGGAGCACTGAAAACGTATTACGTGGTTTGTTGCCAGCATTTCCAGCACTGACTCTCACCAGCAACTCTTCACTCTGGCCAACCTCAGAGACATGGGGACTGCTGTGCACTCCGATGTCTCATGTAGACAGTGGGGGCTAACTGCAGGTGTGAAGGCCTGGAAGAAGATTCTGGCTTTACTCCCCAGCCACCCCAAGACCCTGGTAGACCCAGGAAGTGGAAATTCTGGAGGCCAATACTTGTATGGCCTTCTGAGTTGCACACTGCATCTGACTTGCTGTTCCCCCAGGAAACAGTTGATGTACACCCAGAATACTGAGGGCCCGTTGGAAAGCAGCCCTAGGCCTCAGTGTCCTTCTCCTGGAGCTGGCAGACAATGAGGAAGGAGGGGAGAGAGTTACTTGTGAAGGGGAGAAGAAGTAAAGCTGGAGGCTGGGGTGGGGTTAGAATTCAAGCATCAGGATGTGCAAGGCTCCAAGGCTCTCCCCACTCCATTCCATCAGGCCAGATTGGGATGGGGTGTGTTGCAGGGAGTTTAAGCCTAAGGGAGTGTGTATGTGTCAGGCACAGATGACATGGACTGGGTTCTTTTTTTTTTTTAATTGGTTTACCATTTTTTAATAGATTTATGTATGTATGTATGTATTTATTTATATATTTTTGGCTGCGTTGGGTCTTCGTTGCTGTGCACGGGCTTTCTCTAGTTGCGGCGAGCAGGGGCTACTCTTTGTTGCGGTGTGCAGGCTTCTCATTGTGGTGGCTTCTCTTGTTGCGGAGCACGGGCTCTAGGGTGCGCGGGCTTCAGTAGTTGTGGCTCGTGAGCTCTAGAGCGCAGGCTCAGTAGTTGTGGTGCACGGGCTTAGTTGCTCCGAGGCATGTGGGATCTTCCCGGACCAGGGCTCGAACCCGTGTCTCCTGCATTGGCAGGCAGATTCTTAACCACTGCGCCACCAGAGAAGCCCCGGACTGGGTTCTTTTACCTGAGGTTATAGGAGTTGACAGGCCCATACGGAGAAGTCAGGAAACACAGGTAACAGGCTCTATTGCTGCATATCAGCTGGAATGGGGGCCTCTTTGTTGCGGTTGTAGTGCCAGCTCATGTGAATGGACAGCTACTGTGGAAGTCTCCCCTTCTGATCATTCTTGCATGGCAAAAACTCCACTCTTCGCTGATTCTCTTCTCTGTTCTGCAGCATCTGCTGCAGTGGCTGGACAACTCCCCTCTGTTGTCACTAATTGATTTCAGGAGGGTCTCTTGTTCCAGGCCAACTCCATTGATCTTCCCCCCAAAAGAAGGTAGAGCAGGGTATTCAAGCATTCAGATGAACTGACTTCCAATCCTAGTTCTGCCTCTTACTAGCTGTATGACCTCAGGTTGGTAACTTAACTTCTCTGAGTATCAGTTTTCCTATCTGTACAATGGGATTAATATTAGCACTTAGTTTATAGCTTTGTTATAAATATTAAATGAGATCATGCAAGCCCAGCCCACACTTTGGCTCAAGCAGCAGTTGCTGGAACAATCTTTTGTGGCCAAGATCATAAGGTCACAGGACTGGAAGGTTAGTCACAAAACCCAACCTAGCAACTTATGAGACAGAAACCATCTGTTGCAACTTTTCTCAGAGGATGGCTATGTAAACTGGCTCCACTTGGCTGAAGGAAGTGGGTAGGTGGTAGGTGGGAGTGGCAGGGATAGAAGAGAAAAGAGTTAAATGATTATCAGTTCCTCCTGGTGATTAAGAGCATAGACTTCCCAGAGTCAGACAGGCTTGTGTTCAAATTCCAGCTCTGCACTCAGTGTCTGTGTGACCGTGAGCACATTACTAGACTCTCTGACCCCCAGTTTCCTCAAGCGCAAAGTGGGCTAATGATATCTACAGTGTTGGAGGATTTCGTGAATAATGCATGTAAAGTGCTTAGCACAGTGCCTGGTACCCAGCAAGCACATAACAAATGATGATGAACATGACTGTGAGGATGACGGGAGCTTTTCTGGTCTAGAGTCCTGCTCTTTCCATCTGAGGAGGTGGGAAGGAGACAGGGTAGGTACTGGGCAAAACTGGGTGCTGGTGAAGAAATAGATGTGTTAACTGAGGGCCTCATTTCTGAGCCACTCTCCTACTCCTGATCCCTTATGTCCTCCCACCCTGCTGCCCAGTGCCTGGGAGCTGCCTAAAGCCCTTTGCTCCTAAACCATCCCAAGGGGTGGTTTGCCCCTCTGCTTTCTATACTACTTCCAAACTCCTATTCTTTCTGTTCAGCTTTGCCACAGCCAGGCTTGGGGAACACAGTCCATCTCAACAATTCACTCTAAGGTGTGAAGGACCACACAGCTCCCTTCTACTTTTAAGGTCACCAGACTATTTCTTCTTTAACTCCTCCAAATTGGAAATTAGTTGAGTGAGAAGCAGTGGAAGGTAGAGGGTACTTAGAGCACAAGGCCCTCCATATTGCCCTGAAAAGAACCTGAAAGCCAAACCTGGGGCAAGGGGCAGGATCAGCAGGAGAGGAAGAATGTGCGGGTTCCCTAACTTCCCTACTGCGTCCCGCTTCTTTGCCTGAGAAAGTGAATCCTGATTCTAGAACATGAGGCTAATGTTGCTCCCCAAGGAAGAGGGCAGCTCAGGACTGACACCCACCAAGCCAAGGTCAGCCCTAGATTCTGGCTCCCCATGCCCATTGTCAGCAGCAAAACTGGCTCCTAAAAGCACCAAATCCTGGGAGGAAAAGTATCAGCAAATGCTAGTGACAGGAATCTTCTCATCCGCCCTAGACTTTTCTATCATGAGAAAAAGAGGAACCTTGAAATTTTGGGAAATTTAAAAAGTTTTGAACCCCATTTGCAGATGTAAAAAGCCTCTGGTTACTCGGGTATTGCATATTTGCATATTTGATTTTATATGTAGATTACAGATGAAGTTATGGCGCTGTGGACCACAATCATCATCACAGTCATTTAATTTACAGTTCATTTGGCAGTTTCTTACCCATTATTCAATTAAATTTAATCATCTTAACAACCTTGTCAAGTAGGTATTACCGTTAATCCTCATTTTACAGTTGAGAAAACAAAGGGTGAGAATGTGAGTTTACTCAAGATCTCAGATCTAGTAACCTCTAGCTTTTGTTTTGCTTTTGTTTTTTGATTTAGGTGAGCGACCAACGTTAGAATGAACCGTAGGAACGTGCTGGGTTATGGACTTTGCATCTTCCAATGTCAAGCATAATAAGCTATATTAATTTCCAGGAAAAGAGTTGAGAGAGAAAAAAGGAGACTAATTCATGATACAACTTTTAGGGAAATTTGATCAGTCTAGTATTCCAAGTTTTATTTTGACCATCTTTTTATTTTTTCAAATCAAAGTTTAACCTATTGAAATAGACATGCTTCTTCTACTCTACATAAACATGAAGCTCTGTATGTTACAAAGAGCTTAGGAGGATGGACCTCCTAATTAATTAAGGGCCACAAAGTCTATTTCTTGTTTAAAGACATAGATGTTTTAGGATGGGGAGCGAATGTTAAAGATAGTGTTTGTCGGTATCAAAATACAAAGAAGCATGAGATTGGCAGCTCCATGAAGGGCTTTGGGTGAGAATACAAAGGAGAGTGAAAAGGCCATTGTTGTTTGAGAATAAGATAAGCCATCCCAGTCAAGTGGAGGCTTTGGATGAAGTGTTTTTCATACAAATTACAAAGCAAGGACAGAAGCAAAATAGACCATCAGTGGAGTATTTCAACTAAAGGAGGACTTGGTACACTGGATATGCAAATTATTAGTACAGTATTTCAAAGATATTCTACCACCTTGTCTTGGAGAAGTTGCTTAACCTATCTCATTTGCATTTTTCGTATCTATAAAACAGGGGCTAAAACAGTACTTAACATTCAGGACCTTTAAGATTATTAAGTGAAAAAAAGTTATGTGAAGTGCCTACTATAGTGCCTGGCCTGGAGAAGGTCACAATAGATGTTGGCAACCCTGTCCTCCACTATCCCCCACCACAACCCTGTATGAAATTCTGAAGCACTATAACTTTACGTAGACACTTATTGGAAATACAATTTTCCAAAAAATACAAAGTGTGAAAAATTCTTGATTTTCCTTGCAAGTTAGAGGGAGCTATTAGTGCCCTTCTTCCTTGATTTAATTCTGATACAAAAGAAAGATATAGTTAGGAATGTAGGAGAAATGACTAGTTCATTTAGGCATTAATAATCCTGAAGAAGAGAAACATAAGGCAACCAGGCACATGGCTTCAATTTTTAAGAAGGCAGATTTTTTTTAAAAATCAGAAAGATGATAGGTGAGATATCATGGCCAGATTTGCTAAAGAATATGGCTCAAAAAGGTTGAGTCTAAAAATGAAATAACCAGGCTTCCCTGGTGGCGCAGTGGTTAAGAATCTGCCTGCCAATGCAGGGGACACGGGTTTGAGCCCTGGTCTGGGAAGATCCCACATGCCACGGAGCAACTAAGCCCGTGAGCCACAACTACTGAGCCTGTGCGTCTGGAGCCTGTGCTCCGCAACGGGAGAGGCCGAGACAGTGAGAGGCCCGCGCACCGCGATGAAGAGTGGCCCCCGCTCACCACAACTAGAGAAAGCCCTCGCACAGAAACGAAGACCTAACACCGCCAAAAATAAATAAATAAACAAATAAATTAAAAAAAAAATGAAATAACCAACTAAATGAGAAATATGCTTATGTAATCACAAGTAATCTTAATGGATAAGAAAAGTGAAAGGCATTTAAAACACTCATTTGACCAGAGGGAGTTTGATAAGGAGCTCAGAAATGATGGGGGAGTTTTTTCTTTTATATTATATATTTCTCTATTTTCTAAAAATTTCTATGATGACCATAACTTTTATAAAGTAAAAAAAATTTCCCCAGGTATTTGTACAATAGAGAAAAAATGGCAAGTAATTGAGAAAATGTTTAGAAGCTAGGAGAATTCTTTTAAAAGTAGTGTCACTTGGGCTAGTATCACTTGGAGATGAGGCATGCAGGAAAAAATGCTAAAGATAACAAAAAAATGTTATTTTGGTTATGGTTCAGTGCAAGAACATGAACGGGAAGGGAGATGCACAATGATAATGGATTTTATAAAGGAATTGGAACCTCTGAACTTCTATTTTGCTTCAGTCTAGAAAAATGCAGTTCAATCAATTCAAACTAAAACATGTATCATTAAGAAGTCATTGAAACAGATGGGAAGTTATTAAGAGAGCCCCTGACTTTTCTAAATAAGTTTAAAGAACATTACAGAGATGATGTTCTTTAAATTCTCAGAGTTAGTAATCTAAATCATAAAATGTGGGAGAGGATGGATTCAGGAAACTCCACATGAGGTTGATTCTTGGCAAATCCTTAAAATAAACATGAAAGATTTATTAATACCTAGGACAAAAAAAGTCCCCAATCACTTGAAACTGACATAGTTTTACTAAGTCAAGTTATATCAAATTACACCAATTTGATATTGGGTAATTATGGGGAAGACATGCAGGAAGTTGTTAGAGTTAATAAATTTTGGTGGTCTCTCAAATTTATAGAAATAGTGTACTTTATTTCAGCAAGAGGTTCACAAAATTTTTTGGTTATAGAAAATTTCAAACAAAAACAAAGAGACTAGTATATAGTATAATAAACCTCTACATACCCATTACCTATCTTCAACATTTATCAATACATGTTCTGAGATTTTTGTTTCCTCTGTTACTTTCCCTTCCACCAAGCCTTTTTTGTTGTTGGTATTGGAATTTTTTACAGCAAATCCCACATATTATGTAATTTTACTGGTAAGTACTTCAGTATGAGAAAGATGTATAACAAAGTCTTTCATGATATGCTTAGCAGTTGCTAAGGCTAAAATTCACGTGCACTCTAGCTGTTTTTTCCAGTGACAGTGTCTTGCTTGCTTGCCTGCCATCTTGCCAAGGTGCTGGCATTGGGCTCAGTAGCTTTCTTTGGTATCCCTTGGAATCCCTTACTCCACCTCTTCCCGCCAACCCCTGATGAAACCTCCTAGAGTGATTTTGAAGCTTGCTTCTTTGAGGAGCTGCTTAGGAATTCCCTCACTGCTATTTCAAGCCCCCTCCCACCACTGTGTTAAACAATCCTGAAGTCAGCTTCACAAAGCTGGCTGGCTTCAGGGATGGTGAACCAGAGCTGCCTTTAAAAAGGAGCGTGGCGGTAGCTGAGGGAATTGCCTGTTGGGAACAGACTGGAGGTGTGCTGCCCCCACATACCTTCACAGTCTCTTATAAAATAAGGGAAGTATGGGTGGGATGTGTTGAGTTGTTTACAAAAATAGCACAGAGAAAATCCCTCTGAAATCATGGGAAAAAGTCCCATGGTTGTGCCTTAAATATAAAGAATAAATTGGATACAGTCTTCACCCACTGTACCCATAAAAGCCCTCACAACTTCTCTTCTCTATTTTTTAAAATATCAGCCATTAAGTGGGAGGTAGCAGTGGTTTTCAAAGTGTGGTCCCTGGACCAGCATCTGCAGCATTACCTAGAAACTTGTTAGAAGTGCAAATTCTCTGGCCTCACCCCAGACATACTGAATCAGAAACTCTGAGGATGGGGTCCAGCAGTTTTTGTTTTAATAAACCTTCCTGGTGATTCTGAGCAGGTTTATGGTTGAGAACTGGACTATAGGACTATAGAAACTATGTCTTTAGAAGGTTCTCTAAAAGTTGTACAGAGCCTGCCCTCTGACACAGGGCTGAACAGGAAAACTGCAAGCTGAAGAAACTTCGGCTGTAACCACTGAGCCAGGGTGGGGTGTGGGGTTGACATTTGCTTAGTAAAATAGGTCATGTGGCAGGAGAGAGAAACTACTAACAGAGAAGAGCAAAACCAAGTGGAATCAGAATGACAAAGCAGTGGCCAGTACACTCGTTGTTACAAAACTAGAAAGTTCCTATTCAAATGACTATAGTTACTAATACATACCTACATAGAAAGGAATTATAAGATATGAATTGAGGTTTTATTTTAATATGCTGTATTTTGTTTCACCTTGGAGACGTAGCTTGTGAAAATATTTTGTCTAGTAGGTCTGGTCAGTCCTTAATTGAAGCTCTATGTTGACAGGAAAATAGAAACTTGCTGAATTTTAAAAACATGATTTGGCTGCTACATAATTGGAGTTTTGTGGTAAAGAATCACAGATGCCAGAAGTGTGAAAAAATTATGATCTTAATCATAACCATATTGACCATAACAACAACAACAATAATAATCATAACTACAGTTACCATTTATTGAATGCCTACTGTGTGCAGACACTGCTGTGTGCTTGGCACTAGGGATAAAGTTGTGGATAAGCAGACCTGGTCCTTGCCCTCCAAAGCAGTGGTTCTCAACCTTGGCTGCATATTAGTTGCACCAGGACGCCATTAAAAAATAACAATGCCCAGGCTTCACCTCAGTGATTCTGATTTAATTAGTCTGGGATGGGACTCGGGGGTTGGTATTTTCACAAAGTTCTCCAGTGACTCTAATGTGCAGCTAGAATTGAGAATGACTGACGAGGTGAAAGACTTAAGCATGTAGCTAATTAATTACAGTAGCCTTAAGTGATATGAAGAAAATGTTTATAGAGTACTGTGAGGAGTGCCAGCTAGTGTGGGGTTCATGGAAGGGGTCTCTGAGGCATCCTTGAGGAAGGACTTGCGCCTGGAATCTGAAGGCCGAGCAGAATATAGCTAAGCAAAGAGAGTGGGAGGAGAAGGTTCTAGGCAGAGTTAAAAAATTGTGCGAGGGCCCGGGGGCAGGGGAAGAAAGGTGAAGTGAGGGCTGAAAGGAGGCAAAGAGTGAGGGAAGGGTGGTGATAAGGGAGGCTGGAAACCCAAGAAGGGACAGGACAAGTAGGACCTACGGGTTACATGAAGGATTGTGGTCTTTATTCTAAAGTAATAGGAAGCTATGAAGGGTTTTAAGTAACTAGTGGGTGATGTGATCATATGGAGACTTTGAAAAGATCACCGTGGCTGCAGTGTGGCAAACAAATTGTCGAGAGGCAAGAGTGGATGCAGGGAGACCGGTTAGGAGCCTGCTGTGGGAGATGGTGGTGGTTGGACTAAGAAGGTGGCAGGGTGATGGAGGGGGGGCGTGGGCATCAGAATCTTTGGGAGGTAGAATCCCAGGACTTGACACAAGCTCTCAGTAACATTTGCTGAGTGAGCAGGCTCCTCGGATGTGAAGGACAAGGGTGAGGAAGGAATGGAGTATGATGCCATTGTTCTTGGGTCACAACTGGATGAGCAGTAGAGATGCTCGCTGAGCTATGGGCATTGAACTATGGAGAGCTGGGGGAGGGACAGGTTTGGGGAGAAGGGGAAAGCAGGAATTCTGTTTGGGCAGAAAAGGTTTGAGGTGCCTGTGAGTTATCCAAGGTGAAAGGTCAAGGAGGCAGCTGAAAGGTCAGGAATACATGTGTCTGGGCTAAATATAAGTTAGTGTATTTCCCACATATGGACAGTACTAACCGAGGCCATGGGACTGGTTGGGATCACTCTAATCATTCTTTTCATACAGAGCTCACTGCATCTTCACATCAGCTTCCCAAATTAAGTGATGGATGTTTTTAAAATTTCAGTCTAGAAAATGAAATTTAGAAAGACTAAGTAACTTTCCCAAGTCACACAGCTAGTTAAGAGGCAGGGGTGAGTGTCCATCCTACAGGATAGTTATAATAATCAAAAACAAGGAATGGATGCGTTATTACCTAATCATACTGCTTCTCTTAGAATGACTCACTGTCAGAGACAATGTAGTTAACCATGCTTGCTTAGAAAGGACAGGCTAAATGTGTAGTTCCTTCTATTATACACTTATCATCTGAGTCTATTATTCTTGGTAATTCAGTGAGAAAGTATTCCATGGAGTTTATGACTAAGCTCTGGGATCCAGAGTTGGGATTTACTGCCTAAACATCTGCCCTCTTGCTTCCTACAATACATGCAAACTGAAGTCGAGTTGCCTGGCAGCTCACTAAAAATAGTCAGAACCATAGAGTTGAGAAGTTAAAACACATATGGAATAATCAAATAAATCTCCCCTTTTCTTGAGGGAAAACATTGTGTGCTAAAAATTCAAATCAATCTTATCCATTCATTTATTCAACTGACACATGGAATACTGACACAGACCAGACCCTTTGCTGGTTTCTGGAGATCTAAAAAGGTACACTGTGTTCTCAAGGTGCTCAGTCTCATAGAGGAGACTGACACAGGTTAAAGGCCATTATAGCATTGTGGGAGGGAAGCTATGAGAGAGATGCAAAGGAGGGTATTTAATCCATCATTAGAGGAGGGGCTAGAGGCTTTCCGGAAGACTTTCTGGAAGTGGTGACACATAAACTGATTATCCTCAGCTTCAATTTCTTCATAAGGTACAAAAAGATAAAGAAGAGAGCTTCAGGCAGAAGAAAAAAGCAGGAACATTGTACAAGACATGAAGATATGAAAAAGAAGGGCCAATTTAGAGACTAACACCTTGAACTACACCTGAATTGTGTGGGGACTTGGCCTTAAAATTGTGGTTAAATAAAGAGTTTAACTTCTATTTTGAGACACATGGGAATCATTGAAGAAGTTCACACTGGTGGGGTCATATAATCAGGTTTGCATTTTTAGGATGATCATGGTAGCTTCAAAGTAGAGGACAGATTAGAAGGGGAAGAGCCTAGATGTGGGGAGGCCTCTACAGAAGCTATTGTAGAAGTCCAGGCAAGAAATAGATAAATGAAAGGATTTGGGAGATATTTAGTGGGTAGAATCAGTAAAAACTCGGAGGGAGTTTGCTTGGAGGGAGAAGGGAGAGTCTGGGGAGACTGGGGGCATGGTGCTGACCTTCACTGAGCAGATTATACAGAACAATTGGAGTGGGAAAGAAAGTTTAGTTTTAGACATGGTGATTTTGGCTGTAGAACATCAAAGCAGGTATGTTCAGTAGGTGACTAGAATTATAGATTTGGAGCTCAAGATAAAGTCCTGTACTGGAGATACAGATCAGGGGATCATCCCAATAAAGTTTAGGGAGCCATCACCATTCAGTTGGTTGTATGTGTATGAAGCGACATGAGCCAAGTTTCCAAGATGGAACACTGTGGAACATCCTTATTTAAAGGGTATGGTGAGAAAAAGGTGCCAGCATAGTAAGGGTCAGAGAAGTAAGAGGACTATTAGAAGAGTCTGGTGTCATGGGAGCCAAGAAAAGAGAGTTTATGTAGTACACAGTGTCAAATTCTATAGGAAATGGAAAAGCATCCATCGGATATTTGTGAGAGTGGCGTTAGTAGAATGGTGGGACAGAAGCCAGGTGTGGTGGATCAAGGAGTGAGTGGGCTGTGGAAGGTGGAATTTAGGAATGCATAGAGTGCAAGGAGGAAAACAGAACAAGTCAGAGGAAGTCAAATCTTAAGAACTGGTGCGGCCTGTATCAGCTCACTGGGAGGCTGGAGGCAGAGAGCCGAAGGCAAGAGAAATGGAATGAATGTCCCTGCGCTGTATAAAGCTCTGAGGAAAGGGGGAGTGGCCTTTCTCCACCCCGTCCTAAGAGCCTTGGTGGTGGTGGGCCCAGGAGTGTCTTTGTTATCTGATTTGGCTATCCCATCCCTGAAGACCGTCTACCAATGCGGCATTCTCAGAGGTCAGTTCTAGACAACAAAGACTTTCCTGGAAGGTGGAGTAAAATTTTCCTCTTCAACTCTTGCATTCCCCAGAGTCTTTGGGTGTGTACGAACTTTTATAAAGAATTTCAACTATTGTAGCCACCATTTCCAAGGACCATAAGGTATGGTTCCTTGTATGGTATCCTTGTGTGATATCCTGAGCTTTTGCTGAGGTGGAGACACTTTCCCCTCCACTCAGAACATTATTATAATTCCAAAGAAGAGAAAGTATATGGGATCCCTCTTGTCTGCTTTGACCACCTGAAGTGTGCTTCCTTGTCTGGCTGAGCCCCTCCTACCTCTGTGAGTCTGAGCAAATAAGAAAGCAGCCCGCCTGGGTGTGAGCAAGAAGTGCATAGACTGTGCTGTGCATGTGGCTCCTGTGGTCTCCGCATCGCATCGGTATTCTACAGGCAGCCTGCGTCTCATAGGGAGAGACAATCTATTTCAATTTGTGGAATAAAGAAAATGAGAATCCCATGAAACCAAACATGCATATGAGGTATCTATAGGTGGCATAATACCCCCTATTGTTTAACAATGATTAGCTCACTTTTCACCTTGTAGAAAAATCATGGCAAGATGACTTGAACATGAAATCATAGTAGGGGGTTAGTTTGGTTAACTTTGAGGAGTCATCCTACATCACTATGGAGAAAGAACTTTCAGAGAAGTGGCCATGAGCCAAGGCACCTTCTCCCCCAAGGCTGTGCTAGAGGCACAGTGCATTGACCAGTTCTTTTAGTTGCCTTTTCACTCCATGCAGATGACCTTGCCTCACCATATTCACGCATCCTTCTTCATTCAGTATACAAAATTGAGTAGGACACCACTTTCTTAGTTGCGTTCTGGATTTGAGGAAATACTCAAGTCACAAGATTGAACATACTTTTTTTTTTAAAGTGTGGGCGATTTTGGTAGGAGCTGCCCTCATCTGTTATGGGTTGATCTTAATTGTTTTTCTTTAAGGAAGACACTTTCTCCAAGGTCCAGGAACCTTTCTTTAACCCCTCCTGCTTTCCACCTCACTAAATGAGTACAGAAAATATGCTTTAAAACATCTAGGGTACTCTCAGATTGCCCGTCCCAAATATCAGTTGTATCTGTCACATCCTTGACAGGAACTAGATACTAATCGATTTAAGACTGAGTTCTCACATAAGCATCTGAAGTGCAGATACGCTGTGTTGATTGTTGAAGAGAGCTGCTTAGATACCAGATGATCTGTGACAGAGTTACCATGGACATTTAGAAACTTGATCATATCTTATTCAGAGAGCTGTTCCCTCTTGTATTGATACATAACAGCAGAGGTGCCAAATTTCCCTTAGAATAAAGCTTTTAATCCACCCAAAGCCTGGCCAAATGAGACCTGATGATTTTGCACTAAAGAATACAAAAGAGATGACATTGATCTGGGAAGACTGAATGAGTGGGGACCCAGAGACAGCTGCTTGGACTAATTAAGTTGGTGAGTGGCTGGCACAGTGGTAGAGTGGACAGAGGATCAGCAAAGTTGACATCAAACCACCAACGCATCTCTTCCCATTTACCCGATGCCCACCTTCCAGGTTCCTAGCATCTTTGTCACTTTAATCCAAACTGGAAACCCTCTGTAGATTCTTTCTCTTCAACTCAGAGCCTTTGGGTTTTCAGGAATTTTTATTAAGAATTTTTAATTGCTCAGAGAATTAAGGAAGGAAGGAAAAGAGGGAAGGGGGAGAAGAAGGAGGAGAAAGAAGGGAGGGGAAAGAAGAAGGGAGGGAGTAAGGAAGGTCACATGGTAAAATATTTTATGAATTGCTCAATGCAAAAGGGCATTGACATGCAGGCCTGGGACTCTATCCTTGGGGGGACCTGCCTACAAGGTTGGCCTTTGGCTGGTGTCTGGGAGCTTGGATTTGGGGAGGGTTCTCACCATTCTGAGAATTAAGGAAATGGCTTGCTGTGCCTGGACTGTTCGTGCAGGTAGTGAGGTTTGTGTTGGCCATCTGCTTTCCATCTGGAGTCTGGAATCTTGATGTATGCTGGATGGTAGGTGCCTGTGTGACTGGCCCCCAGTGAAGGCCCTGTGCTCTGATGAGCTTCTCTGATAGACAACATTTCACATGTGTTATCACAACTCATTGCTGGGGAATTAAATGTGTCCTGTGGTCTCCACTGGGAGAAGACCCTTGGAAGCTTGCACCTGGTTTCCCCTAGACTTTGTCTCATACTTCTTTTCTCTTTGTTGATTTTTCTTCATATTCTTTGACTGTAATAAATCTTAGTCATGAGCTATGACTATATGCTGAGTCCTGTGAGTCCTCCTAGTGAATCTATAACTTTTCAGAGATGTCTGTGCCTTTACCCAGTGGGAGCATACTGTTCACATTGTTCCACATCTTGCTTTTCACAATATAAAATGTTTTGAAGGCCGTTTGCATCAACATTCATAGATCTCAATCTTTTCCATGCCTGAATAGTACTATGCATAACTATACTAGAATTTATATATTCAGATCTCAATTAATGGACCTTTAGTAACTTTTATTATTGCAATTACAAATAATGCTGCATTGAACATTGCTATACATGCATCTTTTCATACGTTGATAAGTATTACCAGCAGGTTAAATTCCTAGAAGTAGAATTCTTGGGTCAAAGGACATGTATGCTTTGCTCTTTGATAGATATTGCAAAATTGCCCCCCACCAAAGAGGCTGTGTGGATTTTTACTCCCATCAACATGCAAGAAGTGCCTGTTTCCCCATATTTTTGTTGATATATATTTCTTTATCAAATTTTCAATAAAGTTCACCCTTTTCAGGTGTACAGTTCTGTGAATTTTAACAGATGTATATAGTCTTGTAACTACCACCACAATCAAGATATAGAATGTTTCCATCATCTCAGAAAGTTCCCTTGTGGACCTTTGTAGTCAATCCTCAGTTCCTGAAACTGCGTATTGATCTGATTCCTGTCCTTAGTTTTGCCTTTTTCAGAATATCATATAAATGAAATCACACATAGTCTTTGGAGTCTGGCTTCTTTCACTTAGCATAATGCTTTTGAGATTCATCCATGTTGTTGCATTTATGAGTAGTTTATGCCCTCTTTGTTGCTGAAGAGAATTCCATTGTATCACAATTTGAGTACATTCACTAGTTGATGCGCACTTGGGTTGTTTTGAGTTTTTGGTGATGAATAAAGCTGTTAGAAATATTTAGGTACAGGTTTTTGTGTAGACATGTCTTCACTCTTTTGGGGTAAATACCTAAGAGTAGGATTGCCTGGTCATATGGTAAGTATATGTTTAACTCCATAAGAAACTACCAAACTCTTTCCAAAGTGGCTGAGCCATTTTGCATCCCCAGCAGCAGTGTATGAGAGTTCCAGTAGCTCTGCATCCTTGCCAACATTTGGTATTGTCAGGTTTTTTTTTGCCATTCTAATGAGTATGTAATAATATTATATATTTATCAAACTTTAAAAAAACTTCGCTATTCTAAGTAATAAAAGGTATCTCAATTTTCATTGACTACATTTCTTTAAGTTAGGGTAATTAGAATACTTCTAATATGTTGAAAATATTTATTTCTTTTTCTTTAAATTGCCTATTTATGTTCTTGGCCCATTTTTCTACTAGATGGGTTGATCATTTTCTTAATGATTTTTAATGACTCTGTATATTAATGAAACCAACTATTTCATAGTCGTTGCAAACATTTTCCTCAGTTTGTTATTTTTTACTTTGCTTATGGCATATTTTGCTGCAGAAATATTTTTATGTTGCTTCTGACTTTTGTACCTCATAGGTACAAAAATGAGGAGGTAGAAATAAGATAACTTACAAATGTGAGATGTAGAAAACAGGGGGCTGTAAGGCTGGGCAACGTGGGTGAATCAGTTCACCCAGTCCCCACTCTGACCCCCACACTAGTGACATTTGGCCAGCACAGATTGTCTCAATCTTTCTCACCAGCAACACAACCAAGGCTTGTTGACAAACGCAGCTGCTTTGAGAAAAGGTAGAATCCCCAGGGCACAATTCTTCAATTTCAGATGTGGAAGATGATTTGTTTAGCGGGAGCAATGTGTTTATTGCAGAGACCATCAATACAAGAGATTGTTAACACTTGTTGGCTGGGACACAGGGAATTCCTGTCTGCAGTCTCAACGATATCACTCTGCCGGAAACAACCCTCCTCCTTGCCAACCCTATACTTGAGTATGGGATTCCACGATGTCCACAAAGACCTATTGTGCTCCATGCAGTCTATGGATAAAAGAATTCGGGAAAGGCCAGAAGGGGTGTGGGTGAGGAGGTAGACGGAATGGTGAGAGGAAGTGAGGAGAAGGAGAGAGAGGAAAGGGGATTCCTTTGCTTCCTTATTTCCCACACCCAGATCCTCTGTCGGCATTTGATTTTTGCAGTCATTAACGTTTTTAGAGTCAGGCACATCAGTGCCAAGTCAGTTAGTTACTTGCTGCTAATCTGAGAAGAGCACAGCCCACAGCAAAAAGAATGGTGGGATGGAGAGTGTGGGGTTGGCAGAGTCTGATTTGCAGGAAGAGCTTGCTGTGCCCTCCCACCCCGGTTCCACTGCCCCGGGTCACTAAATGGGCTCTTCCCACCCAAAGCTGAACCTCTGAGGCGCCCACTCAGGATCAGCCAGTCTACTTTGTTAGGATAAGTGCACTCCTTTTCTAACTAAAGAGCTGTGAACTGAGACTAACCAGCTAATTAACATCTCAAAGAGCAGAAACAAAAGATCATAAGTAAAAGCAAGTAACTTTCTCTGAAGTCTGGGGTTCAGGAGATCAGTGGAACAGGACATGGGTATTTACTCAATAACCTGTCTCTCTACCTCTCTTTCTATTCCCACCCCCACCTATCCCTTCCCCTCTTATTCTCTGGCTCCTTCTCCCAAGCCTGTGTCTATCTTGTTTTCCCTCCCTCTCCTTTACTTTTCACCCTTTAACTAACTGGTCATCATTGAGGCCTTGAAGTACATTTTTAGTATTTGTCTATTTATTGACATTGTACTGACTTCCTCGACTTAAAAGCAGGCAGGAAAAAACCCCACCAAATTAAACTGCTTTATCCTCAAACTTGACTCTGGATTTATTAATTGGGAAAATATGGTGGGGGGGGGGTGTGTGAAATGTAAGATCTTTCTATTTGAACAGAACTTTGGGTGAGTTCTTTTGCATTGTGTCACCTGAGAAGGAATGAAGCTGAGTAATTTCTATGCATCTCTAACGCAGGGCAGTGGTTGAGGCAGTGGAGTGGAGTTGAGAGACTTGGATCCAGTCACTGCTCTGCCAATTGTAAGCTGTGTGACTTTGAGCAAGTCCCTTAACCTCCCTAGGAACTGTAATCCCAGCCTCTGCCTCTTAGCTGCTAGCTTCTGACCATCAGGGACCGAAAGACTTCATATTTTATTTTATTTTATTTTATTTTTTCACATCTTTATTAGAGTATAAATGCTTTACAATATTGTTAGTTTCTGCTGTACAACAAAGTGAATCAGTTATATGTATACATATGTCCCCGTATCCCCTCCCCCTTGAGCCTCCCTCCCACCCTCCCTATCCCACCCCTCTAGGTGGTCACAAAGCATCGAGCTGATCTCCCTGTGCTATGCAGCAGCTTCCCGCTAGCTATCTATTTTACATTTGGTAGTGTGTATATGTCAGTGCTACTCTCTCACTTCGTCCCAGCTTCCCCTTCCCCCACTGTGCCCTCCAATCCGTTCTCTAAGACTTCATATTTTAAAAATATAACATTGTCTGGTGTCATCAGTGACAACAGTCCAGACAACCCCTTCAGCCAAATCCTCAAAGTCAGTCCCTTTTCATTTCTGGATAATGAGATTGGCTTCTATGTACGGCGCTAGTACCACACACCAGGCACTGTACTAAGCCTCAGTCATGTGGTGTAGGGTAGGGTGGTGGCTAAAAGCCTGGCCTCTGGATCCAGAATGCCTGACTTTAATTCCTGGTCCCAACTTTTACATCAGTGTAAGTTTGGGCCATCTTCTTAACCTCTCTATGACTCAGTTTCCTCACCTGTAAAGTGACAATAATGAGGATAATAATAGTACCTGTAATTTGTGACCTTATTTGGAAGTAAAATCTTTGCAGATGTAATTAAGGATCTTGAGATCGTTCTGGCTTTAGGATGGGCCCTAAATATAATGATTGGTGTCCTCATAAGAGAAAGGAGAGGGAAATTTGATACACACAGAGACAGGGAAAAATGCCATGTGCAGACAGAGGCAGATATTGGAGTGATACAGCCATAAACCAAGGAATGCCGGGAGCTACCAGAAGCTGGACAAGGTAAGAAAGGAATCTCTCCAGAGCCTTTGGCCCTGTTGACACCTTGATTCTGGACTTCTGGCCTCTGGAATTGTGAGAGAGTAACATTCTATTGTTTTAAGTCACCATGTTTGTGGTAATTTGTTGTGGCAGCCCTAGGAAACTGATACAGGTGATGATTATAGTACTACCTCACAGGAGTGTTGTGAAGGTTAAATTAGTTGCTGTGTTTAAAGTGCTGAGAGCAGAATCTGGAATGCAGCGAGGGCTCTTTTGTAGGTTGTTATGTAAATTGTTAGCTCACTGACTCTTACCTAACAACCCTATGAATTCCTTACTATTGTGACTCCCATTTTGCATGCAGGGAACTGGAGGCTTAGAGAGACTGAGCAAAGGTGAGGTTGTTTGGACTCTGCTCTAGCTTGAGCCACCCTTCAGAAGTCTGTGGAGTTTGGCTTTCTACTGATGGATCCTGGTGACTGTTGGCTTGGCGACCCCTCATAATGGTGCTCTCTCAGCAAAGATTCACCAGTCCTGGGTCACCAAGAAGACCAGAAGGTATAGAGAAGACCTATCATGATATGGTACTTGCTCCTCCTGGATGCGTCTTCCCAGCTCTGGTCTTGGCACAAGCAGAGCCACGCTCTGTCCACACTTGACTGTGTGTTTGTCCTATGACCTGACTTCATGGGGGTGCCTCAGCACCTCATCATAAGAGACAGGGGTGCGCCGCCTAAAAGACCACACCCTTCCTGTCCAGGTACTTCAGAGGTTCCTAGTGGTTCCTTGTTTACCCCTATGGTGCTGAGTGTAAATTATACAAACGATTAGAAGTAAGTCAGATCACTTAGAGTAAGACAAAGCCCTCACCAGAACGTGCAAGGCCCCACAAGCAAGGCACCCAGTGACCCCACCCCTGATCATCTCTTACTATTTTCCCCTTCATCAGTCATCCAGCCACACTAGCCTTATGGCCAGACACTGATCCACCCCAGGGCCTTTGCACATGCAGTTCCAGTTACCTTAAATTCTATTGCCCAAGTGGTATGCTTGCTTTCTCTTTATTCCTATCACTTTTAATGTCACCATCTCAGGTCTTTCCTAATTACCCTATCCTGCCTCTTCACCTGCTTTTTCTCTGTCCTTAGCACTTATAATTATGTAACATACTATAAATTTTACTTATCTTGCTTATTATCTTTTCTTTCAGACTAGCATCTAAGCACCATGAGGATGGGGACGTTTATTTGATTTGTTCACTACTGTAGCTGAGAGCCTAGGGCAGGTCTAGTGAATAGTATAATGCATTCAATAAATAATTGTTGACTAATTGAACAATGAATGAAACAACAACTATAGAACTCCCAAACTGAAATAGGCCAATCCATTAAATATCTAGAGGTAGCACATGAAGAGAGGACTACTGGAACAATTGAGCTTTGAAGCATACGGAGGGGAGCTTGATTTTGAAGGTGACAAGGAAAAAGATTTGGGGGAGAAAGAGGGGAATAGAATTCCAACTGAAGGAAATCTCATGTTGAAAAATGTCAGAATCCAAAATTCATTTATTCATTCAACTAGGGATATAGCAATGAATGAGCCAGAAAAAAAAGTCCCTTCACTTAAGGAACTTACAGTCTAGTGGTCATAATGTCAGGCATTATGATCTCGGGCACACACATCTGCTTATTGGAATGGTGAGATGGGAAGGGCTTAAATTTCTGAAGGGCTGAGGGGTCCAAGTAGACCAGTGAGGCTTTCATCTGGCAAGCAGAAGGAAGCTACATTAAATTCTTAATTAGGGAGAACCCTGGGAATGTCAATTATGGAGGAATTCTGCAGCCGCATGAAGGATGGATTCTGATAGGAAAGGGAATTAGGGAGATACCAGAAAGGGCTATTGTAGAAGAGGTGGGGGTGACTGGAACAGCGGGGTGGATATCACCATATAAGAGGTTGGGTCTAAGGGCCCTGGAGTGAAGCACATGGGAAAGGATCTTAAAGCACTTGAGTGGGAGAACAATCTAAATACGCGTCACCAAGAACTCCCCCGTGATGGAGAGGAAGGAAGATGGCAGAAAGGGGGCAGAGACTCTAGGAGTTGGGGAAATGGCAAAGCCAGATTAGGACCAGTCCGCTGAGCTTCAGTGATTCTTCCATCACTGGGCTGTGTAAACACGGGAAGGACCACAGCACTGCACTGATGTTTACTAGTGCTTGTCTGTATTGGCTGCTTTGTTCTGTATATGACAAGCTAAGCTTGGTCCGGGTGTGACCCATCAGAAGTTGGAAATGATTTGAATCTAGTGAGTCTCACTGAATCCACAGAGCAAAACTTTTGTTGTTTTTGCCAAAAACCCACCACGTCTGTCAACACCCCAAATCTTTTTATTAATGGAGTAAAATTTTAGGATAATACATCTTTGGTATCATGAAGTAGAGATGCTGGGATTTCTCTGTATAGCAGAATTTTGACTAAGGACAGATTACATAATTTTAATCATTAATAGGATGCCAACTGTGGATGTCATGATGGCTGTTTCTGTAAAAATGAAAAAGAATCAGCTTTTTTTTTTTTTTTGCCTCTGACATAGCTAATTGGCTTGAAATCAGTCTGTGTTTTCTCAGAGCTTGGGTTTCCTTCACTTTTGTCTCTGTCAAGTGAAGAGCTGACATTTCTACCTGGCTCTCACCTCAAACAGAAAAGCTTTCTCATTTGTCATATGAAAGGAGGAGAATGGGAGGGAAGTGACAGTCTTGAATTCTCCAGGATAGTGAGACAATACAAAGGAAAACAAATACAACACTTTGCTGTTAGATATTTTTGGTAAAAATGTTCCTTGAAATTGTTTTTTGAAATACCGTTTCACATTGTATGATACAAGTCACGTTTCTGTTATCCACAAGGGAAATGAAGGGCTTTTCAGGGGGAAATACAGTCATTGTGAATTTTCTATAACAGAACTTGACTGTAGCAGTCATGGCATCTGAAAGAGCTCTGGGGCCTGGGAAGAGAGGGCAGTTACTGAAGTGGTTCCCTTTTATGAATACATCCTAGATAAGTCCACCTGGACCCCCGCATCTGGTACCACTTCCTACTTCCTAAGAAGAGCCTGGCTTCCTCCATGTGATAAGGGCTTTTGAAAATTACCTGCCATGGTTCATAGAAAACACAGTATTTTAATTATTCCTCTCTGGGTAATCTAGTCAGTCACATGAAAAACAAACTTAGCCATTATTTTTTTGATAATACAGCTTTTGAAAATTGTGTATGAAAAATTCCTAAGCTTCCTCTCTGATCTAAGTTCTTTTTCTTATCATATCTTTAATAAGACAAATATGATGAAAGCCTTGAATATATTCTAATAATATGGATATCATTGCAAAAACTGGGCAAATGTGGGAAAGTATACTTCCTTATTTTTATTCTCTATATTTTACTGAAGTATAGTTGATTTACAATGTTGTGCTAATTTCTGCTGTACAGCACAGTGACTCAGTTACACACACATATATACATTCTTTTTTTTTACATTCTTTTCCAGTATGGTTTATCCAAGGAGATTGGATATAGATCCCTGTGCTATACAGTAGGACCTTGTTGTTTATCCATTCGAAATGTAATAGTTTGCATCTGCCAACCCCAAACTCCCAGTCCATCTCTCTACCTCCCCCCCTCCCCCTTGGCAACCACAAGTTTGTTCTCTATGTCTGTGAGTCTGTTTCTGTTTTGTAGATAGGTTCATTTGTGCCGTATTTTAGATTCCACATATAAGTGATATCACATGGTATCTGTCTTTCTCTTTCTGACTTACTTCACTTAGTATGATGATCTCTAGTTGCATCCATGTTGCTGCAAATGGTATTATTTTGTTCCTTTTTATGGCTGGGTAGTATGCCATTGTATATATACACCACATCTTCTTTATCCATTCATCTGTTGATGGACATTCAGGTTGTTTCCATGTTTTGGCTATTGTGAATAGTGCTGCTATGAACATAGGGGTGCATGTGTCTTTTTTTTTTAATCTTTATTGGAGTATAATTTCTTTACAGTGTTGTGTTAGTTTCTGCTGTACAACAAAGTGAATCAGCTATATGCATACATATATCCCCATATCTCCTCCCTCTTGAGCCTCCCTTTCACCCTCCCTATCCCACCACTCTAGGTGGTCGCAAAGCATCGAGCTGATCTCCCTGTGCTATGCAGCAGCTTCCCACTAGCTAGCTATTTTACATTTGGTAGTGTGTATATGTCAGTGCTACTCTCTCACTACATCCCAGCCTCCTCTTCCCCCACTGTGTCCTCAAGTCCGTTCTCAACATCTGCATCTTTATTCCTGCCCTGCCACTAGGTTCATCAGTACCATTTTTCTAGATTCCATATATATGCGTTAGCATACAGTATTTGTTTTTCTCTTTCTGACTTACTTCACTCTGTATGACAGACTCTAGGTCCATCCACCTCACTACACGTAACTCAATTTCGTTCCTTTTTATGGCTGAGAAATATTCCATTGTATATATGTGCGACATCTTCTTTATCCATTCATCTATCGATGGACATTTAGTTTGTTTCCATGTCCTGGCTATTGTAAATAGTGCTGCAGTGAACATTGTGGTACATGTCTCTTTTTGAATTATGGTTTTCTCAGGGTATATTCCCAGTAGTGGGATTGCTGGGTCATATGGTAGTTCTATTTTTAGTTTTTTAAGGAATCTCCATACTGTTCTCCATAGTGGCTGTATCAATTTACATTCCAACCAACAGTGCAGGAAGGTTCCCTTTTCTCCACACCCTCTCCAGCATTTATTGTTTCTAGATTTTTTGATGATGCCCATTCTGGCCGGTGTGAGGTGATACCTCATTGTGGTTTTGATTTGCATTTCTCTAATGATTAGTGATGCTGAGCATCTTTTCATGTGTTTGTTGGCAATCTGTATGTCTTCTTTGGAGAAATGTCTATTTAGGTCTTCTGCCCATTTTTGGATTGGGTTGTTTGTTTTTTTGATATTGAGCTGCATGAGCTGCTTGTATATTTTGGAGGTTAATCCTTTGTCAATTGCTTCCTTTGCAACTATTTTCTCCCATTCTGAGGGTTGTCTTTTGATCTTGTTTATGGTTTCCTTTGCTGTGCAAAAGCTTTGACGTTTCATTAGGTCCCATTTGTTTATTTTTGTTTTTATTTCCATTACTCTAAGAGGTGGGTCAAAAAGGATCTTGCTGTGATTTCTGTCATAGAGTTTTCTGCCTATGTTTTCCTCTAAGAGTTTGATAGTGTCTGGCCTTACATTTAGGTCTTTAATCCATCTTGAGTTTATTTTTGTGTATGGTGTTAGGGAGTGTTCTAATTTCATTCTTTTACATGTAGCTGTCCAGTTTTCCCAGCACCACTTATTGAAGAGGCTGTCTTTTCTCCATTGTATATTCTTGCCTCCTTTGTCAAAGATAAGGTGACCATATGTGTGTGGGTTTACTTCTGGGCTTTCTATCCTGTTCCATTGATCTATATTTCTGTTTTTGTGCCAGTACCATACTGTCTTGATTGCATGTATCTTTTTGAATTATAGTTTTAGTTTTGTCTGGTTATATGCCAGCAGTGGGATTGCTGGATCATATGGCAACTCTATTTTTCGTTTTCTGAGGAACCTCCGTACTGTTTTCCATAGTGACTGCACCAACTTACATTCCCACCAACAGTATAGGAGGGTTCCCTGGAAAAGTACACTTTCAACTGTTCAGTGATAATAATGAGTTAGTAAATATTCTCATTAAGAAAAGGAAGAAACAACTAGAGTCACATCAATCTATTTCCCACCTCAGGGCTTTTGCAGTTGATGCTTCCTCTTCCTGGAATGTTCTTTCTCCTTCTCATAGCTGTTGTTTTCTCATCATCCAGGTCTAAGCTCAAACATCACCTTCTCAGAGAGCCTTTCCTGACCTTCAGTCTAATCTCCCCACCCCAACTCTGCCGCAAGTCACTCTGTAACATTCCTTGGTTTTAATTTCTCCTCAACAATTTTCATGACCTGAAGTCACTTATTTGCATACTTCTTTTCTGGTTCATCTACCTCCCCAACTAGATGTGAACTCCAAAGATCAGGGACCTTGTTGGTCATTTTCATTGGCTACTAAGATTAGTGCCTGAATGGATGGAAGGAAAATGATATAATCAAAATTGTTATATTTATGGAAACAAAAGAATAGGTAGACCTTTTGGACAGTTTGAGGGAGTAAAGCATTCAAAGTTCTATTATAGTAGAAACATTGCTGCAGTCTGCAACCCCTGGGTATTAGATATGTAATATTTCATCTAAAACATTTGCTTGTTATAAGCTGTGTTTGTCAATATCACGACTTTGGGAAGTGAGGTAGGTAGTGCTCAGGTAGGTAGGTAGTACTTAGGGGGCTCTTTTCCAGATTCCAGAGCCCTGGCAGCAAAAAGGACGTTTCTGCCACACCAGGATGTTTTGGCTTCAAGGTCTTTAAATCATGACTCTAATTGGATCAAAGCGTAAGTCTCATGGGAGGATCAGATCAGGGTTAGCTGTTTCAGCAGCTCAAAATGCTTTAAGAACTCAAGTTCTTTCCATCTCTCTGCTCAGCCATCCTTGGCTGGACAGTGTCTGAGGAAGAAGAGAGAATGCTTCCTTTCTTTTCCTAGGCTTGCCCCAGCAGACTTCCTCCAGGGTCTCACAGGCCATTTTGGGAGTATATGCCCACTGTTAAACCAATCACTGGAGAGGGAATGAGATTATGCAGAACAGTCAGCCCCTTTCAGTCAGCTGCTTGGGGGAGTGGCAGGCATCTGAACAAAACTGAGGTTCTTTTGGGAAGTGAGAAGGGGGGAAGTGCTGTATATTTCATTTATGATTCCCTTGTTTGGAAGCAATAGATAATGGTGTTGATAAAACTTTTTCTCCTAAGT
The DNA here is from genome assembly GCF_965194805.1 of Balaenoptera borealis. Classification (NCBI taxonomy): domain Eukaryota; kingdom Metazoa; phylum Chordata; class Mammalia; order Artiodactyla; family Balaenopteridae; genus Balaenoptera; species Balaenoptera borealis. The sequence goes on from NC_138874.1 coordinate 86,679,751, forward strand.
TTTGTACTGTTCGGTCTGATGGGTACAAACTGGTCCAAGATTCTAGAGACGGATGCAGACTGGAGACCCAGGCAGTTCCAGTCTTTTGGATTAAGTCCAACCTGTGCTCACAAGCTCGAAGGGGAGCTCCTGTGTTGGTGCAGCCACAGATGCTGAGAAAGAGGGAAAGAGGAGGAGGGGACGCAGGTTCCTCTTTCAGTTGCTTTAATCCCTTGCCCTGTCCTTAGACAAGTGAAAACTATTTTGGAGAACCCATCTCATTTCCACATGCTTCTTTATTACTTGATCCTATCCTTCTTCCCCAAAGCCTAAGAAAAAGGCTTGGGGATAGCTTGGGAAGCTGAGAGAGGAAAGATGAGAATGGAGGGAATGGTGTAACCATTCCATTTCCTGTTCACCTCTGCTGTAGGCTCTATTTATCCTGATCAAAGTAAAATTGCCTTTTATAGAATTCTCCTTCTGGAGCTTTTTTATGTCCCATGATGGTGAGAGTATGAACAGGATAGACAAGATAATGTGAATGATGAAATGTTCAAAACTCCACACCTCTACGCTGTTACCAATTACTTAACATGTAAGTGTGGTTGAAGTGAAGGAATGTGTCAAGCCAGGAAATGTCATGAAGTAGAGGGACTACGATGTTTGATGATATACTCTGAATACTTTTTAATATCATATGCATTTTTTGGTAGATTTTAAAAATGAGGAGGGCTATCCTTGCTTTCTTTGTTACTTGAACCTTGATAGACCTACATGACCTATTAAACAAACTGCCAGTTTGGGATTTTTCCTTCTCATCCCATATCTGACCACCGATCTAATTCTGCCCATTCTCCTTACCATAGCCACTAACTCAGTTTTGGCCCTCATCACAGTACAGACAAATCCTTTTGTTCTTGTATTATTTCCCAATTACTCTGCAAGTGCCTCATGGATAAAGATCAGCTTTTATCTATCTTTGCTGTCTCCAGAAAGCCAGCACAAGGCCATATAGAAAGGGGAAGAAAATCAATGTCTATTGATTTCTTGTTGATATTTTCTATTCTTCTTTTGTTTTTAGAGTCTGAAGTGAAGATATTTTGCTCTAAAAACATACTGGGCATCCTTGGCTTCTCCTCTGTCATCGCTGTGGTAGCACTGCTCGCTCTGGGGCTGACCCAGAACAAACCACTGCCAGAAAATGTTAAGGTAACTCAAACCCCTGAGTGTGTGTGTGTGTGTGTGTGTGTGTGTGCGCGCGCACGCACATGTGTTTGAGGGGCCCTGGGTGGGGCGGAGGGAAAGTGAGGTTATGGTAAATCAGAGCATACAGTAGGAGTGCGGTTCTGGAAGCCCAGGAGCAAGTCAGTCTCCGTGGAACTAGGCAAGTAAAATGGCAGCGGATGCTCATTCTGGAGGAAAGAATGCCTTTAATCAATTAGTGGTGGGAAGATGATTGTCTTTGATTGTTCAGCAAGTTGATTAAATCAATATTCTAATAGAGACAAATGCTTTATTCACCACATCCAGATTTGTGATATACTGTGCTGGTATTCTACGATCTAGTGCTATCTCTGCTTCTTACTCACTGTTTCATTGTGGAAACAGTGAACTCTTTGTTTATTGAACACTGCATTCTTTGTTCTTCTTACTCCATTATTATTTTATTTATTTATTTTTTGGCTGTGTTGGGTCTTCATTGCTGCGCGCAGGCTTTCTCTAGTTGCGGTGAGCGGGGGCTACTCTTAGTTGCGGTGCGCGGGCTTCTCATAGCGGTGGCTTCTCTTGTTGCAGAGCATGGGCTCTAGGCACGTGGGCTTCAGTAGTTGTGGCACTCAGGCTCAGTAGTTGTGGCACACGGGTTCTAGAGCACAGGCTCAGTAGTTGTGGCACACGGGCTTAGTTGCTCTGCAGAATGTGGGATCTTCTGGGACCAGGGCTCAAACCCATGTCCCCTGCGTTGGCAGGCAGATTCTAACCACTGCACCACAAGGGAAGTCCCCTTACTCCGTTATTATCACTATCACCAAAGTTATAAAATTTATTAGACAGCTCTGTATAAAGCACTTTGGAAGACAAAGATTGTGGAGAAGACTTGTTCCTCATCTCCAAAATATTAAATAAATCAATTTTAAAATCAATTTAAAAAAGACCCCAGAGAACACATACATGTATCAAATATAGTAATTTGAAATGAATTCATGGATGGACAGACTTCTGGTGAAATTTCCACATTTGAAGAGCTAGTTAGTATCATTAAAAATAATTAGGATCATTAACTCTGCTGTGATTTATTTCTGCTTCCTTTCAAATTCATCAAAGTAGAATTTCAGAGACATGGATAGCTCACTAATACCTTGTAATATGGTCATCATTTTATTTAATCCATTAATTTAGAGACATATGGTAAGTTTAAATTTGTATTGCAAATACACCAATGTTAAACTTTCATTTGAATTATAATAAATAAATCTTCAAGGGCCCAGAGACCCATATGCTAATGAATGCATACGTACATGTGGGCAGTGACATATCCAGAAGTTAACTTGACTACGGAGGCCCTGGAATACATATACAGAAGTATATATATTTTTTGCATTTGAAGATACCAAACTGTGAGCCTGGAAAAATGGATGCATATGCCAGGCCTCTGAAACTATTGCCACCCACCCAAACCATTTGCTATATAGCAGAGGCCTGGATATTACATTGGCATCCGTTTGCCACACAGATTCAACCCAGTGGGGCTGTGCACAGCAGTCCCTTTGTCAGCACAGAAGGCTGATACTGTCTCATTGTCAATGGTCTCTTCCCTTTTAATATTGAGTGATGTTGGCTCTCCTGGCAAAACTTCACTCACAACTGAAGGCTCATGACATCTTGGTTTTGCTATTTGTTTACCAGCTCCAAAAGTACATGATTGCCTTCTTGATTTGACCTTTTTATATGTTTATTATTGCATCACTGGAGAGGGAGACTGCCTAGGAGGCAAAATCCACGACAGACTTAGGCTCTGTGTTCTCGGTGAATACTCGTGGTCGTGGATGACCTTCCGTCATTCATGATGGTTGTCTTCAAGACTGCCGTGATTCTGTGTTATTGTGTTGGCCTGGAAAAACGGAGCAAGGTCTTTGGCATCTGAAGTGAATCTTTAGAGCAATGTCACTGGCTTGATCCCACTAGGACCCTCTGAAGAGCCGTAGAGAAAGCACTTCAGAATGATCTACCCTAGGGATTTATCTCCTGGTTCTCATCCCCTGTTGGTCAAGGGTCATCCCAGAGGTTGTTAACTCCCTGGCACTTCCAGTTTTGCACATGTGTCAGAAGGGCTATGTGGGTACCACAGGTGACCTACTAGGTGGTAGGAGAGAAGACCCTGAGAAGAAATAGAGAGATGAGAAGGTACAGGTGGAGCTGGAGTAAAAAGGTTGGTCAAGGACATGTGAAGTAGCCACAAGAGGTAGCTGAAGCATCACTATACCTATTGCTTTTTGTGGGGGCAGAGAGTCGTTTGTACAAATAGTTTCAGAAATAGAGACATATTAATACAGAGGTAGGTGCAGTGCTATGGCAGCCCAGAGGAAGGAGTCACCAGTTGTGCCTGGTCACATGAAGACTTCACGGAGGCGGCAGCCTTGGGGCCAAGTAATAAGGAACACTAAGGAGTTTCCCAGGAGGTGAGGTAGGACATGTTCTTTACAAAGACCATACCATGTGTTACAGAGTGGCAGCTTAAAATAGCAAGTGATCTTGGGGAATCACTAGCAGTTCAGTATGGCTGGAATATTGAATATGGGGCAGGAAGGAATGGTGGGAGAGGAGACTTTAGTCTGAGCTTAGTTTGCCTAGCTCAGGAGTGGACGTCTCATCCATTCAACTCTAGTAGTGCTCAAGATTGACTCCATGTTAAAAGCACCTGGGAAGCTTTTAAAAAATACTCATATCTGGGCCCTACTCTGGGTCAATTAAATCAGAATCTTTGGGGTGAAGCCCAGGCACTGGTATGTTTTAAAAGCTTCCCAGGTGATTCTAATGAGCAGTCATGCTTGCCAACCACTGCTTCGAAGGTTTCAAACAGGGAGGTTATGCCCAGATTGTGTTTCCGAGATTCCTCTTGGCTGGAGAGCAGATTAGAGGAAGAGAGACCAGTTAGAATGTTCCTGACATTGTGTAGACATGGCAGTTGAGCCTGGAACTAAGGCATTGTCTGTGGAATTAAGGCATTAAGGAGATAATGTGAGAGACACTTAGGTTGACCAGATCTTAGTGATTAGATTCCTTAGAGGACCTTTTAGGATAAAGATGGAACACGTTGGGATGTAATGTTGAGAACAACCTCTGCATGCTTCTGTTTAAAGAGGGTGGTGGCCATAAGCCCCTCTATGGAAAGACTTTCAGCTGTCTCTCTACCCACTGCCTCTGATTCTTCATCCCTGTCTTATTGCAGGGATAATTATTCTGTCTGCTCAGAGTGTGACACAACATGGGCCATGGATTCACACTGCCTGGGTTTAAACGTCAGCCCTGCTCTTATAGTCACAGGACATAACTTCTCTGAGCCCCAGTTTCTCCATTTGTAAGACAGAACTGATAATTGATATCTCATAAATTACTGTAGGAATGAAGTGGGATAAAGTAAATGCATTGTGAAGTATGGAATAGGATGCTGGCCCATTGCAGATACTCAATGGTTGGTAGCTCATGTATTATCATTATCATCTTTGCAGCCTATCTGTCTGGTGACAAATCGCCACTTATCTTTTTCCCTGCCTCTTCCCATCTGACTTGCCCTCTTCTAGCCCAGTTCTGGTCAGCCCTCCCGTCCTGAAGATCCAGTCTTGTCGTCTTCCTGCCTGGTCCAGTCTGGGTTCAGCCTTGCTGGGGAGGTGGGTGGCCTCATGCCTGGGCCACATCTGGCAAAACACAGGAAGTCTTTATTGTACTGATGAGTCTACTTGCCCAGCTACCCAAGTTGTAAAGCATATTGAGGACAAGGACTGGGTTTCATTTGTCTTTGCCTATGTTTTAATACTCTTTCACTCAATTTATTCATTTAATAAGTAGTCATTGACCATCTACTCTACTTTAGGCCCTAGGGATACAGCAGTGAGCAGGACTGGCAAAGTCCTGACCCTCATGAAGGTTATAGTCTAGTGGAAGAGATAATCATTAACCAAATAGTCACAAAATAAATGTTAAATTACGACAGCACAGCCTCTGACTTGGGTGGCTGCCTCATAGAAGTTCGCTGACTCAGTGAGTAGAGTGAGCATCTTGAACAGGTAAAACTGCTCCCTCCTTGGCTGTGAAGAGCGTGTGAAGAAGGACTAGCCCGACAGCAGAATCTGTCAGCCTCTGCCTCAGGCTACCCTGTGGATGCTGACTCCCTGTTCTCACTCCCAGAGCATACCCAATTCAAACCTCCAGGTTGTAGAGCCTGGGAATCTACACAGGTAACAGGCGTCCTGGGCTGTTCTCATGACATTGAAGTCTGGGAACTACTGCCATGTAGATACGCAATGACCACGTTGCAAAAACAAACAAACATAGGGCTTAATGAACTGAAGAATCATGAGCTGTACCTGTGTCCCCTGGGAAAGTGCCTTTGTCCTGGTGGACGTGGTGGGGAGGTAGAGAGGTAGAGTTGAGGTGTGCTTGGTTTACCACTTCCTTAATTGCTGGTTTGTCACTGAACACTGGCAGTTAGCGAGTTGTCAGATATTCCTTTAGCACAAACATTGCACATTCTGGTACACACAGAACCCCACAGGTTTCGCTCAAAGGCACCAAACTGATCCAGTCCCAAACCACGTGCCTTAATTAAAAGCTGCCACTTCTGTGGAATGCTGGCCAGGGACCAGACAGCTTTGATTTCAATCCCAGATCTGCCATTTGCCAGCTCTGAGACTTTGGGCAAGTGTATTCTCTCTACACCTGTTTCCTTATGTGTTACATGGAGATGGTACCTACTTGGAGGATGGTTGTGAGGATTAAATGGAATAATATCATACTACTGACTCACTCACCAGCGTGCCCAGCACATCAGAAGCCCTCAGTGGAGACCAGCTGTCAACACTGCTTTGGGGGAGATGAGTTCTAGGAAAGGCCCTTAGCTGTTGGTGTGTTATGGTCACTGAGCCGGGTGCTCCCAGGATTTCCAACTGCTGCTAAGGGAAAGTGGCCTGTCCCCAGGCATCTGCTTTAGTCACCGGGAACTGAAGTGCTATTCTTAGATGAGCACTTGTGATTTTATCTTTTTATGGAGAATTTGGAAGAATTTACCTCAGTTTTCAACCTCAAATACTCTTGGAAAATATATTATTTTTACTCCACTAGATTTTAAAAAAACAACACCTGGAGATGAGTGGTGGTGATGGTTACACAACAATTTGAAAGTACTTAATGCCACACTGTACACTTAAAAATAGTAAAAATGGTCAATTTTATATTCGGTGTATCTTACCACAATTAAAAAAATAAAAACAACAAACAACAACAAAATTGCAGTTTGTATTAAAGGTCTAGAAACTCCAACTGAAGAAAAAAGAAAGGAGGGAAATGGTCTCTGTTTCCAGGCCCTGCCAGCATCACTGTAGCTAATGGAGACCTGATTTGTTTATAGAGTACTAGAGTCACATTCAAAAGGACAAGCTTTGTTTATTCAAAAGGGCTAACTGAGGCAGACTGATGAGGTTGCTGAAATTGCCATTAAAGCTACAGGGACACCAGAGGGCAGACAGCAGAAGCAAGAAGAACTACAGTCCTGCAGCCTGTGGAACAAAAACCACATTCACAGAAAGATAGACAAGATGAAAAGGAAGAGGGCTATGTACCAGATGAAGGAACAAGATAAAACCCCAGAAAAACAACTAAATGAAGTGTAGATAGGCAACCTTCCAGAAAAAGAATTCAGAATAATGATAGTGAAGATGATCCAGGATCTCGGAAAAAGAATGGAGGCAAAGATCGAGAAGATGCAAGAAATGTTTAACAAAGACCTAGAAGAATTAAAGAACAAATAAACAGAGATGACCAATACAATAACTGAAATGAAAACTACACTAGAAGGAATCAATAGCAGAATAACTGAGGCAGAAGAACGGATAAGTGACCTGGAAGACAGAATGGTGGAATTCACTGCTGTGGAACAGAATAAAGAAAAAAGAATGAAAAGAAATGAAGACAGCCTAAGAGACCTCTGGGACAACATTAAATGCAACAACATTCGCATTATAGGGGTCCCAGAAGGAGAAGAGAGAGAGAAAGGACCCGAGAAAATATTTAAAGAGATTATAGTTGAAAATTTCCCTAACTTGGGAAAGGAAATAGCCACCCAAGTCCAGGAAGTGCAGCAGGTACGATACAGGATAAACCTAAGGAGAAACATGCCGAGACACATAGTAATCAAATTGGCAAAAATTAAAGGCAAAGAAAAATTTTTGAAAGCAGCAAGGGAAAAATGACAAATAACATACAAGGGAACTCCCATAAGGTTAACAGCTGATTTCTCAGCAGAAACTCTACAAGCCAGAAGGGAGTGGCATGATATACTTAAAGTGATGAAAGGGAAGAACCTACAACCAAGATTACTCTACCTGGCAAGGATCTCATTCAGATTCCATGGAGAAATCAAAAGCTTTACAGACTAGCAAAAGCTAAGAGAATTCAGCACCACCAAACCAGCTCTACAACAAATGCTAAAAGACCTTTTCTAAGTGGGAAACACAAGAGAAGAAAAGGACCTACAAAAACAAACCCAAAACAATTAAGAAAATGGTCATAGGAACATACACATCGATAATTACCTTAAACATGAATGGATTAAATGCTCCAACCAAAAGACACAGGCTTGCTGAATGGATACAAAAACAAGACCCATATATATGCTGTCTACAAGAGACCCACTTCAGACCTAGGGATACATACAGACTGAAAGTGAGGAGATGGAAAAAGATATTCCATGCAAATGGAAATCAAAAGAAAGCTGGAGTAGCAATACTCATATCAGACAAAATAGACTTTAAAATAAAGAATGTTACAAGAGACAAGGAAGGACACTACATAATGATCAAGGGATCAATCCAAGAAGAAGATATAACAATTGTAAATATTTATGCACCCAACATAGGAGCACCTCAATACATAAGGCAACTGCTAACAGCTATAAAAGAGGAAATGGACAGTAACACAATAATAGTGGGGGACTTTAACACCTCACTTACACCAATGGACAGATCATCCAAAATGAAAATAAATAAGGAAACAGAAGCTTTAAATGACACAATAGACCAGATAGATTTAATTGATATTTATAGGACATTCCATCCAAAAACAGCAGATTACACTTTCTTCGCAGGTGTGCATGGAACGTTCTCCAGGATAGATCACACCTTGGGTCACAAATCAAGCCTCAGTAAATTTAAGAAAATTGAAATCATATCAAGCATCTTTTCTGACCACAATGCTATGAGATTAGAAATCAATTACAGGGAAAAAAATGTAAAAAACACAAACACACGGAGGCTAAACAATATGTTACTAAATAACCAAGAGATCACTGAAGAAATCAAAGAGGAAATCAAAAAATACCTAGAGACAAATGACAATGAAAACACGATGATCCAAAACCTATGGGATGCAGCAAAAGCAGTTCTAAGAGGGAAGTTTATAGCTATACAAGCCTACCTCAAGAAACAAGAAAAGTCTCAAATAAACAATCTAACCTTACACCTAAAGGAACTAGAGAAAGAAGAACAAGGAAAGCCCAAAGTTAGCAGAAGGAAAGAAATCATAAAGATCAGAGCAGAAATAAATGAAATAGAAACAAAGAAAACAATAGCAAAGATCAATGAAACTAAAAACTGGTTCTTTGAGAAGGTAAACAAAATTGGTAAACTATTAGCCAGACTCATCAAGAAAAAGAGGGAGAGGACTCAAATCAATAAAATTAGAAATGAAAAAGGAGAAGTTACAACAGACACCACAGAAATACAAAGCATCCTAAGAGACTACTACAAGCAACTCTATGCCAATAAAATGGACAACCTGGAAGAAATGGACAAATTCTTAGAAAGGTATAACCTTCCAAGACTGAACCAGGAAGAAATAGAAAATATGAACAGACCAATCACAAGTAATGAAATTGAAACTGTGATTAAAAATCTTCCCACAAACAAAAGTCCAGGACCAGATGGCTTCACAGGTGAATTGTATCAAACATTTAGAGAAGAGCTAACACCCGTCCTTCTCAAACTCTTCCAAAAAATTGCAGGGGAAGGAACACTCCCAAACTCATTCTATGAGGCCACCATCACCCTGATATCAAAACCAGGCAAAGATACTACAAAAAGAGAAAATTACAGACCAATATCACTGATGAATATAGATGCAAAAATCCTCAACAAAATACTAGCAAACAGAATCCAACAACACATTAAAAGGATCATACACCACGATCAAGTGGGATTTATCCCAGGGATGCAAGGATTCTTCAATATACGCAAATCAATCAATGTGATACACCATATTAACAAATCGAAGAATAAAAACCATATGATCATCTGAATAGATGCAGAAAAATCTTTTGACAAAATTCAACACCCATTTATGATAAAAACTCTCCAGAAAGTGGGCATAGAGGGAACCTACCTCAACATAATAAAGGCCATGTACGACAAACCCACAGCAAACATCATTCTCAATGGTGAAAAACTGAAAGCATTTCCTCTAAGATTAGGAACAAGACAAGGATGTCCACTCTCACCACTATTATTCAACACAGTTTTGGAAGTCCTAGCCATGGCAGTCAGAGAAGAAAAAGAAATAAAAGGAATACAAATTGGAAAAGAAGAAGTAAAATTGTCACTGTTTGCAGATGACATGATACTATACATAGAGAATCCTAAAAATGCCAGCAGAAAACTATTAGAGCTAATCAATGAATTTGGTAAAGTGGCAGGATACAAAATTAATGCACAGAAATCTCTTGCATTCCTATACACTAATGATGAAAAATCTGAAAGAGAAATTAAGGAAACACTCTCTTTTACCATTGCAGCAAAAGGAATAAAATACCTAGGAATAAACCTACCTAAGGAGACAAAAGACCTGTATGCAGAAAACTATAAGACACTGATGAAAGAAATTAAAGATGATACCAACAGATGGAGAGATAGACCATGTTTTTGTATGGGAAGAATCAGTATTGTGAAAATGACTATACTACCCATAGCAATCTACAGATTCAGTGCAATCCCTATCAAATTGCCAATGGCATTTTTTACAGAACTAGAACAAAAAATCTTAAAATTTGTATTGAGACAAAACAGACCCTGAATAGCTAAAGCAGTCTTGAGGGAAAAAAATGGAGCTGTAGGAATCAGACTCCCTGACTTCAGACTATACTACAAAGCTACAGTAATCAAGACAATATGGTACTGGCACAAAAACAGAAACATAGATCAATGGAACAAGATAGAAAGCCCACAGGTAAACCCACGCACCTATGGTCAACTAATCTCTGACAAAGGAGGCAAGGATATACAATGGAGAAAAGACAGTCTCTTCAATAAGTGGTGCTGGGAAAACTGGACAGCTACATGTAAAAGAATGAAATTAGAACACTCCCTAACACCATACACAAAAATAAACTCAAAATGGATTCGAGACCTAAATGTAAGACCGGACACTCTAAAACTCTTAGAGGAAAACATAGGAAGAACACTCTTTGACATAAATCACAGCAAGATCTTTTTGCTCCACCTCCTAGAGAAATGGAAATAAAAATAAAAATAAACAAATGGGACCTAATGAAACTTCACAGCTTTTGCACAGCAAAGGAAACCATAAACAAGACGGAAAGACAACCCTCAGAATGGGACAAAATATTTGCAAACGAATCAACGGACAAAGGATTAACCTCCAAAATATACAAGCAGCTCATGCAGCTCAATATTAAAGAAACAAAAACCCAATCCAAAAATGGGCAGAAGACGTAAATAGACATTTTTCCAAAGAAGACATACAGATGGCCAAGAAGCACATGAAAAGCTGCTCAACAGCACTAATTATTAGAGAAATGCAAATCAAAACTACAATGAGTTATCACCTCACACCAGTTAGAATGGGCATCATCAGAAAATCTACAAACAACAAATGCTGGAGAGGGTGTGGAGAAAAGGGAACCCTCTTGCACTGTTGGTGGGAATGTAAATTGATACAGCCACTATGGAGAACAGTATGGAGGTTCCTTAAAAAACTAAAAATAGAATTACCATATGATCCAGCAATACCATTACTGGGCATATACCCAGAGAAAACCATAATTCAGAAAGACACACGCACCCCAATGTTCACTGCAGCACTATTTACAATAGCCAGGTCATGGAAGCAACCTAAATGCTCATCGACAGATGAATGGATAAAGAAGATGTGGTACATATATACAATGGAATACTACTCAGCCCTAAAAAGACATGAAATTGGGTCATTTGTTGAGACGTGGATGGATCTAGAGAGTGTCATAGAGAGTGAAGTATGTCAGAAGGAGAAAAACAATTATCGTATATTAACGCATGTATGTGGAACCTAGAAAAATGGTACAGATGAGCTGGTTTGCAGGGCAGAAGTTGAGACACACATATAGAGAACAAACGCATGGACACCAAGGGGGAAAAGCCGCCGCGGGGGGTGGTGGGGATGGTGGTGTGATGAATTGGGCGATTGGGATTGACATGTATACACTGATGTGTATAAATTTGATTAAAAAAAAAAAAAGCTACAGGGACTTTTAAGAAAGATTCTAAAGGACCAGTATGTCTGAAGAGACCAAAAGAAGTTAATTCACACCGTTGCCCATGTTACCTGGCTTCTGGGGTTTTTGTTGTGGGGAAGGGGTGGACCTCAGCCCCATGGCACTACTTTATATTAGACTGTGTATATTAACATCTTTTAGGACTGGAAGGAGTTTAGGGACTATATAGTTCTAACTCCCCTTATTCATTCATGTGTTTTGAGCAACAGTTGTCTGTTGAATTCCTTCTTTGTACCTAACATATAATAGGATCTACCATTGTGGATGCTGGATATACCATAGTATGCAACACAGACCTGCCCTAATATAGCTTAGGATCTAATAGGGAAGACAGACATTAATCAAATAGCCACGTAAATATGTAATTACACATTGTGGCAAGTGCTGTCTTTAGAGGGAAAATACAGGTTGTCTGAGACATGGATTAGGAGGGTAGACTCAGATCTGAGAAGGTCAGGGAAGGCTGGGATCTCAGGTGAAGGGCTTTCTGGGCAAAGTCTCTGGAACAGAAACCTCGTGGTTAGTGGGGAACTGAGAGTACGCTAGTGTGAGGGTGGGTGTTTTCTGAATGAGGAGAGGGTTGAACATCCCACTTCTGCTGAGTAATGAGTAGAAGTACGTCATCTGCTGTTCCAATTTTCTCTTTCTTTTCACATTGAAGGAGACTTACTCAGAAGCCTGGACCTGTGACGTTTGCACAGGTAGAATTATTTCCATCCTAAGACAGGATCTGCCCCACTTCCACATGGCCTCCAATCTCCCTGAGCTCGGGCTCTGTTGCTACCCACATCTCCAGATCTTCACCAAGGCACACTGGTGTCTCATGAACCAAGCAAGATCATTTCTGTTGACCCTCTTTCTAGACCACTGCTTCTGTTCACTCAGCATAGCTCATGAAGATCAGTTATGGTTGATAAAATCATGTGTATGATCAAAAACTAGCTTAAGATGAAGTTTATACACAGTATGATTGCAACTATATAAAAATTACCATGCATTAAAAAAGACCAGAAGGAAATAAATAAAAAGAACAGTGATGTCTAGTTGGTGAAATCTTTTTTTTCTTAATTTTATTTTTTTTATCAGGATATAATTGTTTTACAATGTTGTGTTAGTTTTTACTGGACAGTGGAGTTCCTTGTGCTATACAGCAGGTTCTTATTAGTTATCTTTTTTATACATATTAGTGTATATATGTCAATCCCAGTCTCCCAGTTCATCCCCCCCACTCCTTCCCCTGCTTGGTGTCCATACGTTTGTTCTCTACATCTGTGTCTCTATTTCTGCCCTGCAAATCGGTTCATCTGTACCATTTTTTTAGATTCCATGTATATGTGTTAATATATGATATTGGTTTTTCTCTTTCTGACTTACTTCACTCTGTATGACAGGTTCATCCACGTCTCTACAATTGACCCAATTTCGTTCCTTTTTATGGCTGAGTAATATTCCATTGTATGTATGTACCACATCTTCCTTATCCATTCGTCTGTTGATGGACATTTAGGTTGCTTCCATGACCTGGCTATTGTAAATAGTGCTGTAAATGAACGTTGGGGCTAGTTGGTGAAATCTTAGATGTCTTTTTTTTCCTTTTCCTTTCATTTTCTAGATGTTACTTAATAAAATTATAGTACTCTTAAAAGAGAAAGTCATATTGAAATAATAATATTAAGGGGATATCAGATCTCTTCCTCACTACTCAAATCTTTGATTTTTCTTTGATGTGAAGGACATACTTATAGGGGCTTTTAGAAATGTTTTAAATATGAGCTACCGAGAAACATTGGGTACGAGTAATAGCATGACAAGGCACAGCATTTCACAAAGCATTTCTATAGGATGGAATATTTATTTAAAACAGAATTCTGTTGTCACTGAGTCTGGGGGATGCTGGTTTAAACTAGGTTAAGCGGGTTTCTCCACTGTCAGACTTCTCTGAAGCAGTCACTACCTAGTGGGTTCGTGAGCCCAGGATGGGGAGAGAGCATGCAGCATTCCCCAGACTTCTGGCAAACTTTCTTCACTCAGGTCCTTGCAGGCTTAGTGCTCTCTGGAACATGCTTTGGAAAATGCTTATGTGGGGAAAGAGAGCAAAAGCTGGTGGCTCCTGGGGCTCTAGATGTATCAGGTGAAGTATAACTATCTTTACTACCCATTCAGCAAGTCAAACTGCTCTGGACACAGTTTTCTACTATAAAATAAGAGGATTGGATGAAATGAACTTCTAGCTCTAAAATGGGCCAGCTATGAAAAACAAGTGAATAGAGCTGCAATGAACATTTTGGTACATAACCTAAGTGTCCATCAACAGATGAATGGATAAAGAAGATGTGGCACATATATACAATGGAATATTACTCAGCCATAAAAAGAAACGAAAGTGAGTTATTTGTAGTGAGGTGGATGGACCTATAGTCTGCCAAACAGAGCGAAGTAAGTCAGAAAGAGAAAAATACCGTATGCTAACACATATATATGGAATCTAAGGAGAAAAAAAAAAAAAAAGCTCGTGAAGAACCTAGGGGCAAGACGGGAATAAAGACACAGACCTACTAGAGAATGGACTTGAGGATACGGGGAGGGGGAAGGGTAAGCTGGGACAAAGTGAGAGAGTGGCATGGACATATATACACTACCAAACGTAAAATAGATAGCTAGTGGGAAGCAGCCGCATAGCACAGGGAGATCAGCTCGGTGCTTTGTGACCACCTAGAGGGGTGGGATAGGGAGGGTGGGAGGGAGGGAGATGCAAGAGGGAAGAGATATGGGAACATATGTATATGTATAACTGATTCACTTTGTTATAAAGCAGAAACTAACACACCATTGTAAAGCAATTATACTCCAATGAAGATGTTAAAAAAAAAACAAAAAAACCCCAAAGTGAATATGCTTGTAGTTTTGTGACAATGAAAGGCAAACTCCCCGAATGTTCAAACTGAGAATTTTCAGACAGTCAAGCTTTAACTTTCCCTAAAGCAGCAAGCGATGCCAAATTTTTATTCTGCAATCCATTTGGATGACAAAAAACATTTGTTCCAGTTCAACAGGTTAGCATTCCAGGCTGCTGTATACATAAGGTGAAATGCCCTCAATTCCTATGTCAATGCTCTACCCGCCCTTCTCAAGCACTTGCCAAATGAAATGTAGTAAAAGTTTTCCTTTCTCAACCACCTCACTGTGTAAGGCCTTAGAGAAACAGGCTGATAGGAGCAAGGCTGGTTCCTTTGCTCTACTGGAAGAGTATCTTTCATGTCAACATAGTAGACAGAATAGAACATCCTGATTCCAGATAAAGGCTGCTTGCTGCTGCTGCCTCGCTATCTTTTATCATATACTTCTGTGGTTAGAACATCTTCTGCCAGGAAGAATTCAGGGACCCTGCTAGGGAACAGCAGGATTTTCTGCCGTGAAACCCCTGAGGCTTTTGCTCCACCCTGAGAGGTTTCCCACGGGTTCAAAGGCCCCAGACCTCAGTTAGACCCCTGTCTGCTCACAAAGGTCACCACCTAAGCCGGTTCTTGGTTTGATCTCACTGCAAGCCTGGTTGCTGAGGAGTCTGCAGCTTCCTTTCTTGCCGCTCATCTGAGCTGCGATCTGCCACTTGATGATGCTGAAGTCAGCAGCTGTTTTACATCTATCCCCTCATATTGTCTTATCACCTGGGAAGAACCTAAAAACTCCAGGGAGAAAAGAAGACAAGAATTAGAATTCAACTCCCTGGACCAGTGCGGATAGCTAAACGTAGAGCTTGTTGAGGTGTCACGTTTTCTTCCATTTCCCCCCAGGGAGTATCACTGTGCTGCTGTGTGAGCGTCCTTGACCTTCCGTTACATCTGCAGTATTCTCTGCCTCCCTCTGCACAGTGGGGCTTCCCTGCGGTAATCAGCATTATGCCCCCATAAAGAAAAGGGCCCGCATGCTTGCTTCGGGCAAAGTGATTAGGTGACGGAGCCTGGATTTGGATCAGAGTCAGACCCAAGACCTTGTGCTCCTTATACAGAGGAGCAGAGGAGCAAGGTCCAGACAATAATTTTCAGATTGGTGCCCCACTGAAAGGTCTGACTCTGATCGAAAACCAGCCTCCGTCACCTAATCACTTTGTATCTTGACTAAATTACTTAACCTCTTTGTACTTTAGTTTCTCATCTGTATAGCGGGGATGAAAACAGTATGTACCTTATAGTACTGGTCTAGCGGTTACGTCAGATAATTCTTATAAAATGCTCCTCACAGCACTTGCCTGGTGCATGTCATGCCCTCATGAAATGTGATGTGGTGACTTTGTTCTTCTCCCTTTCTCTTCTGACCACCTAGTTCTTTCTCATATTGTCTTTTTACCTTTCCTCCTCCACCTTCTTTCTTACTTTATTCTTCCTTTCATTGCCTTCTATGCTTAAGAGCCAAAAGCATGAAGTTAAAGTACAAATCTTTTAAAATTTATTGAATACAATTTATAGTTATATTTGTAATTAAAAACAAGCACACTTAGTATTTTCCATGTCTCTTTTCCAGAGTACAGGCCACATACCAGGCCAATTAAATCACAAATCTGGGGGTCAGACACCATCATTAGTAGCCTTTGAAGCTCTTCAGATAATTCTAATATGATTCCAGTGTGCATACAGGTTTGGGAACTGCTAGATTAATGGCTTTCTACTCCCTCTATATTGTCTCCACTACTTCAGTATATGGTTCTGAATCTTGGCTGCAATTTAGAATCACCTGAGAAGCTTCTAATAATATGGGTGCTTGGGCCCTACCTTGGATAAGGCCTGGATATTTCTAATGTGCAACCAGCACTGAGAGCCATAGTTCTAGAGGGATTGGTGTCCTGGTAGATCTTATGATCAGCACAACTCCAGGCACTCACTCCACCCCAACCTACCCCCACTATGAATTAAAATACTTTCTCGTCTGTGTTTTTGAAAACCCATGTCTTTGTCTCCTTCTGTTGCAAGCTGAATATGGAGAAGAATGATGTAATGCTGATAAGTTCTTGGTTTGTTTTGCCCTCAGTTTGGGATCGTGCTGGATGCGGGCTCTTCTCACACAAATTTGTACATCTATAAGTGGCCAGCAGAAAAGGAGAATGACACAGGGGTGGTGACTCAGATAGAAGAGTGCAAAGTAAAAGGTAAGATGAAGAAAAAGGGACCGGGAGACAGTGGGCATGAGAGCATGAGAGGCATATGGGAAGTGAAACAAACACACGAGAAAAAGGGAAGTCAAGTGAGAATGCAGCGGAGCTGCTATTGTTGCTATTTTATAAATAATTGCTATTTTATTATCATTATGAACACGGTACTGAAATCAGTCCTTAATGATGAAGCCCTTGAAAAATAAACTTTCAAATAATTGGGTAATAGTAACTCCCATCAACAGAACAATTCTATGTGCCATGCCCTTAGTACTGAAAATGTGTTATTTCATCCTCACAATCTCCCTTTAAGGAATGTATTATTATCCCCACTTTTTAAAAAATGAGGGCACTGAGGTTGAAAGAAGTTATGGCACTTGTTTAAGGTTACTTGAGCTAGTAAGTGATGGAACTGGGGCTCAAACTGAAATCTGCCCAAATTTAACTAAACCCTTATCGGTCATATCATTAGCAAATATTTTCTCCTATTCAGTAGGTTGTCTTTTCGTTTTGTCAGTGGTTTCCAGCGCAAAGATCTGCCCAACTTTAAACCCATGTGTTAGCCAGTGGTTCTCAAATTTGAACCTGCATCAGAACCACCTGGAGGGTGTGTTAAAGCACAGGTGCTCCCTCCCGCCCCCGAGTTTCTGGTTCAGTAGGTCTGGGATGAGGTCTGAGAATTTGCACTTCTAACAAGCACGCAGGTGATGTTGAGGCTGGTGGATCCAGAGGATTGCTGCTCTTAATCTTTGTCCTCTAATCTATGGCTTGGAAGGAATTTTCAAAAGCCTTTAGCTTCTGTATAGGCAGGCAAACCATAGACCCTTAAGGTGAGAAAAGGACCTTGTGGATCAGTGAAGTCTTGTTTTATAGAAAAGGAAGCAGAAACCTGAAAGACTAGTGACTGGCAAGGAGGAACAGAACCAGGACAAGAATCTAGGCCTCCAAGTTGCACTGCAGGCTTCCTGCTGCTCTGAGTCACTGCACTGCATATTAAGTCTTTTCCTAGTTAGTTTTCTTTTAAGGTTGCAAGACAAGTTAGAGTTGTGGCCAACAGCTCTTCCCACTCCCTCACACCCAACACTCCCGCCCGCACCGAATGTTACCACACTGCACCGTCACCTTTCTGACCTTTATCTCTCTTGGCCTTTTGAGCCAGGGACCCACTGTTTAGTTTTGGTCAGACAGGTAACCTAGGCCCCAGAAGATAATTGACTTTTAGTTTGGTGGCCTGTGGGGTCCACTAATTTTCATAGTTTATCAAGAAAGCTGGAGATAGGATACGTTTCCAAGAGAGCAAGTCATTCTACCCAGTAGCCTGATGTCCTCAGAACTTGGCGCCATCAGTTCTGAGGTAGTACTTCAAATATTTCTTAAAACCCAAATCCCTCATCTTATTGACTTCTATTTAATAATTCACTGCCTTCCATTCCTTCTTCCATGTGTTGTTGTTGTGTTAGCCTAGCAGCTGTCTCCTGAGACACATATCCCCATGCGTGTTTGGCCTAATAAATGCAGTATATTTCCCTTCTCAAAAGAGAGAGTTCTCTAATCAAATATTTAAATAGAAAGGTGAGTTGAAAGCTACCAGTTATTGAAGGCCAAACTTTTTGAGTCAAAACACTTAGCTGATAACTTGGAGCTGATTTTCTCATTACAGTTAAGTAAACAGGCTATTTAAAATTTGGTGAATGAGATATGGATCAGATATCTGGTTACTTATTGTTAAAGCAAATCCTCACTATAAAGCACTGAAAATGTAGATGTTTAGCTTAAAGCGAGCCAAAATTGTTAACTGTTAAATAACTTCAAAAAGCGTAAAGCATCTTGGCTCTAATCCTCTCCACAGCAGCAGTTAAAACGGCTCTAAAACTGGACAGTTTTACTAGGCAGACAGGGTATCAGAGTGGAAAAACTGCTGAGGAGACACGGGTTCTATGCCTGTTTCTTCTAACAAAGGAAGAAACATTGCTTCAGAAATTTTAGGGTTAGTTAGTAGCTGTTCCTGTCTTTTCAGTAAAAGCCCATGTGCCTGGTACATATTTTAATTTTTGTTCTGACTTATCTTTTGCCTTTCCCATCTTCTAGGAATTAGTGTTGTTAATTACAACTTTGTGGAAGAAACGTCATAAAGCAGCTATATAGAGTAGTTATCTATAAGATCCCCATTTAAATCTGAGAGAGCCTGGTTTTAGGAAAGTTATGCATGCAATTGAATGTGAAAATTGCGCCATCCAGTGGCAAGATTATTGAACAGCAGACAGACCCGGCTTGAGGTCTGAAATTAAATCCTACCGAGGCTAGATTCAGTGTTACCCTCTAAGTACAAAAACTTAACAGATATCACAAAAAGAAATTGTCTCCTTGCATTTTCTCAAAAAACATCACTATTTTCTCTAATAATGTGAAGATATGTCCTTAATTTTAAAAACAATTTTCATCTGCTTCTACATTTTTCTCTAGGTCCTGGAATCTCAGAATTTGCTCAAAAATTAAGTGAAATAGACATTTATCTGACTGCATGCATGGAAAGAGCCAGGAAAGTGATTCCAACATCCCAGCACACAGAGACACCTGTTTACTTGGGAGCCACGGCAGGCATGCGGTTGCTCAGGTATAGCAGCCTGTAGGGACCGAGAGCAGCAGGGAGATAGGTTTGGCAGTTGCTAGAGCCTCTGAGTTACGGGCGAATGCCACACTTCTCTAACACCCCAATTCTAGACATGCTAAATGTCCACCCCTAAGAAAGAAAATCTCCGTAAGTGGGTAAACTTCCCAAACTCTTAGTTTGCATAATGATGGGAGTTTAAGTATGTAAAAAAAAAAAAAAGGCCTCTTGCTCATCTCCCCACAGGGAATTCAAGAGAGTGATGGCACAAAGAGAGGAAGATTGAGCCTTTATACTCTGGGATTTGGGGCTACAGATTTAGCAATTCCACATCTGGGAGGAGGAAGGCCAGAGGAGACTCGCAGACGTCCCGAGACACAAATCATCACAATTAGCACATCTTTACTGGTCACCATTTAGTATCTGTGGGCATTATTTGTTCATTTGTTTGTTCATTCATTCATTCAGTTTGTATTGACTGCCTGCTC
The DNA here is from genome assembly GCF_965194805.1 of Balaenoptera borealis. NCBI lineage: Eukaryota > Metazoa > Chordata > Mammalia > Artiodactyla > Balaenopteridae > Balaenoptera > Balaenoptera borealis. The sequence goes on from NC_138874.1 coordinate 86,699,781, forward strand.
TGTCCCAGGACATGGAAGTAGGTGACTCATCTTCCAAGATCAGAGTTTTGATACAGGGCGACAAATTCTTTGATAGAGGAGTGCTCAGAGCTGCTATGGGAGCATACTTGTCCCTGCCAAGAATGGGAGGAGGTCAAGAAGACTCACCAGAGGAGGGGATACATGAGCCAAATCATGAAGGACTTGTGGGGGGAGAGGGAAGGGCATTACAGGCAGAGCAGACATCATGCGTTCCATAACCTATGTTTATTTGGCACCTGTTATGTGTCAGGCATAAGTCCCTGCTTTCCTGGATCTTGTGTTCTAATAGATGCGCAGGGCTTCCCTGGTGGCGCAGTGGTTGGGAGTCTGCCTGCCAATGCGGAGGACACGGGTTCGTGTCCCGGTCTGGGAAGATCCCACATGCCGCGGAGTGGCTGGGCCCGTGAGCCACAATTGCTGAGCCTGCGCGTCTGGAGCCTGTGCTCCGCAACAAGAGAGGCCGCGATAGTGAGAGGCCCGCGCACCGCGATGAAGAGTGGTCCCCACTTGCCACAACTAGAGAAAGCCCTTGCACAGAAATGAAGACCCAACACAACCAAAATAAATAAAATAAATTAATTAATAAAATCAAAAGAAAAAAAAAAGATGAATTTAATAGATGCGCAAAGGAGGGATATGTGAGAGACCAGGGCATGTTCAGAGGACTCTAGATAGTTCTGCATAGATAGAACGTAGGGTACGTAGAGTTAATACTAATAATGACAATGGTAATGGTAGCAGCTTGTATTTGTTGGGCCCTTACTATGTTCTTAGCACTGTGCTTTAATTTAAATCACTGTAACTCTATGAAGTAACAGGTATTATTAACTATTATTAACCAGATTAAGGAAGCTGTGGTGTACAGATGTTAAGTAACTCACCAAAGGTCACACACCTGGCAAGTGGTAGAGCCAGGATTCTGAGTGGGATTCTGAGAAGGCAAGATTCGGATCACAAAGTGCCTTGTGGGCCATGCTAGGGAGTTTGGAGTTTATCTGGGAAACAATGGGAAGCCATTAAAGGATGTTACACAACTGGTGCCACTGGTAGAGAGGTGGATTGGAGGAGAGGAAAACTAGGGATAAGGAGGCCAGTTGGTAGGGTAAGGAAGCCATTCAAATGAGAGATTACTGGGGTCTAATGCCAGTTGGAAGGCAGCATTTTCTGGCCCAGAGACTCTCAGTATTATATTGCCTAGATCTTGGAAGCAATTGTATTCCATCTTCATTGTGACAACCCTGGAAGATTTCTTCTTTAGATCTCAAGGTCTCAGACCCAAAAACCAAGGCAGAATATGAGAAAGATTTTTTACCCCACTCTGGCACCAGCTGAGGTTGGGTATCTGTCCCAGGACGTTTTCCACTTGGTGTCTACTAGAGCCCTAATTAAAAACTTCAAGCAGAGCCTTGAGGCTACGTAAGCAGCTTGAAGCCACCGGCAATGGCTAATGTAGCACACATCAGCTCTAGGCTTGGTGATCAAACAATATCCAGCTACCACCACCACAGCAATTAAAATTACTCTGATAATTTCTTGGAGCCAGGGAACAACAATCAAAATGGTATTTTAAGAGGACCAACCTACGTAGGGATTGGAAGGATCTGGGTTTGGAGAAGAGGGGCCGAAAGAGTAGTTATGCTTCTCCCCAAAGGAGGGCTCCTCAGACAACCCTGTTTGGGGATCTCCATCCTTCTATTTATTGCAGTGAGTTTATGGTTCACTTCCTAGGAGAACTGGCTGGAAGCTCTGGCTGCAATGGGTAGTCATAGTTATTCAAACAAAACCAGTAACCTCAGCTCTTTGTGCAGGATGGAAAATGAACGGTTGGCAGACAAGATCCTGGCTGCGGTGGCAAACAGCATCAGCAGCTACCCCTTTGACTTCCAGGGTGCCAGAATCATCACTGGCCAAGAGGAAGGTGCCTATGGCTGGATTACTATCAACTATCTGCTGGGCAGATTCACTCAGGTGATTGTCTCACAGCATCCATGGAGGTGGCTCCCTGTGGGTCAATGCCATTGATATCTCAGGCAGTACTTGGATCACTAGACAGAATGAATGATGGATAAATGAACAAATTAATTTACCCTCACATTTGCAGGGGTCACCAGAGGTATAATTCTCTTACAAGAACTCTCACTATTGGAGAATAAGGAAGCCATATACAGAGATACAGAAAAAAATTTTTTAAGTCTATCATTAAAAATAAAGATAGCTAATATTTCCCTAGTGCCATGTGTCTTGTGCTATGCAAAGCACTTTTCATGTACTGTTTGATTTAATCTTCAGAATAACCATATGAGGTGTTCTCTCATTTTAGAGCCTCAAATCGAGGCCTAGAGGAGGCAATTATTCTGCCCACGGTCACATGGCTAATAAGCCAATGAGTAGGGATTTGAACTTGAGTCTTTCTGGCCCCAGATCTCGTGTTTGTAAACTGCTCCTATGTTGCTGCAGTCTGAGCTATGTCTTTGAAGCCCCTGTTTTCTTGCTGTTGATCTGATGCAGACTCAGGAACCTCTGGTGAGCTTTGTTTCACCCTTATCCTCCTGCTCCTTTGTCTTAGGAAGTCCCTGAGTCCAAGAAATAGCATGAGAAGGGGGATGTCCAGATCCTTCTACCACTGGTGACTGTACTGTCTTTCAGAAATTGAGTTGGTTTAACCTGAAACCAAGTGAAGGCGATACTCAGGAAACCTATGGAGCTTTAGACCTTGGGGGAGCCTCTACACAAATCACTTTTGTGCCCCAAAACGAAACGACTGAGTCTTCTAACACCACTCTGCACTTTCGTCTCTATGGCAAGAACTACGGTGTATACACACACAGCTTCTTGTGCTATGGGAAGGATCAAGCCCTCTTGCAGAAACTGTCCAAGGATCTTCAGGCAAGTGTAACTGAATCCAGACCACCCTCCCCACAACTGGGCCACCAGCCCCCGCGTCCTTGTTTTCTCTTTCTATTTCAGTAACTGGTCTGAAGTTGGTTACTGTACTTTCCAAACCTTTTCAGGCAGGATATCTAACTACATCTGGTCAACCCCTGTGAATTGTCCCATCCAGACACTACCTCCTATGTTTGTTTACTGCACTGTCTCCAAGGACATGACTCAAATCCTTTCTTTGGAAATAATTTCTCACCCCTGTGGGGCTGACAATGAAAAGTACATGCTACAGTAGTGTGTGTATTGTGTGTGTGCGTGTGCGTGCGCACACAGTTTTTAAGCTCTTTCCCACTTTTCAATCTCCATTTCCTACGAACTGCAGAAAACAAGGCTGTTAGAAACAACCTGGAGAGGAGGAGAAAAAAAACTTCAGGGAAAATGTAGAGTTTATTGATCAACACTTCAAATCTTGTCCCCAGACACTTTTTGCGTTTTGAAGGCGGGAAAAGTTAAACATACTCAAACTCATGCAAGTACCAGCACATCCTGACAAACACAGAACAAGGATATCAAATCCAGCTGTTCCCTGTCTCTACTGAAGGGACAACCAGTTCTCTGCTTTCCTCCAAAGCTCGCTCTCTGGTTCTCAGAAACACTATCAATAAGATGACTGCCATGGGAGGAGGGGCTGCTGAGAGACGCCTAGTGAGCCCTAAGATTCCACGAAGCCTCTCATCCACAGCAGCCCCTTTACTTCTCTTGAACATACTGGGTTGTGGGTTGAAAATCATTTTGATACTCATGCCTTAAATGATCTAAGGCACTTCCAGCTCTTGGAGCTTTTGCTTTTTGGCTTGGAGGTAGGGCCAGGGATATAGGCAGACCCCCAGAGAACCACCCTAGGCTCGGAATTTTGAGAGCCTTGAGAGTTTTCCTTGTGAATCTGCTTCTGACCTACATGATTAGTACTAAGCGCTAGGGGCCATTCCAAGCTAATGGAACTTCTGGGCCCAGCTTCAACTCTATTAGCTTTCTATGAAGAGCAAAAGTTCATTTACATCTGATACCACTTCTGGTGCCTGTTACACAAATATGACTGTTACCCAAGGGTAAAAAAGGCAGAGCAGGGGCATATTGATGCCAGTGCTGAGTGCCTGGCTATTTTTCAATTGCTGCACATTATTGAAGTCAGACTGGTGCTTTTGTACTCAAAGCATTTGCACATGATGCCTTCAAGTGATTTTTCTATTCAGGGTACAAATGGAACCATCCGTGACCCATGCTTTCACTCTGGATACCGGAGGAAAATGAACATGAGTGACCTTTATGAGGCTCCCTGCACCAGGAGATTTGAGGCGACTTTTCCATTTCTTCCATTCCCTGAATTTGAAATCCGTGGCACTGGAAACTATCGACAATGCCGGCGAAGCATCCTTCAACTCTTTAACACCAGTTACTGCCCTTACTCCAGCTGTTCCTTCAATGGGATTTTCTTGCCACCCCCCCAAGGGAATTTCGGGGTAAGTTTGTGACATGATGATATATTTGCTACAATGGTTTTTGGTTGCAAATTACAGAACATGTGCCTACAAAGGGTTTAAAGAATAGGATTTATTTTTCTCTCACATGGTAATAAGCCTTGAGGTAGATAATTCAGGGTTAGTTCTTTAGCTTAATTATGTCAGGCCTTGGGTTCAGCTTTTCAGTTATTTTCTTGGCCTTATTGTGGTGCTAAGATGGCAGCTATTGCTCTAAGCATTATGTCTTCACATGCAAAGCCAGCATAGGAAAGAAGGAAGTTTATCTCACATACATCTCTCTCCAACTTTGCAGAAGTGCCAACAAACATCTTTTCAGACGCCATTGGCCAGAACTTGGTAAAATGCACACCTCTGAACCAATCCATGATAAAGGGGAATGGGTTACCATGTTGGTTTAGACTAATCATTGTTCATCCCCTGAAACTGGGGAGTCTTCCTGAGCAAACTGCTTTCCTTTACTAGGTATAATCAGGAATCTGTAATCCAGGAGATGGGGGCTGGCTGTTGGGTAGGCACCCATTAGGATCTGCCACAGGTGGCTTCTCAGATGTCAGAAGAAGGAGAAGCAGCAGTTAGATGTCTTGGGTAAGGATTTTCCTCTATAAAGACACTTAGGAAGTAGAAACTTAGGGAGTCCCAAGGAAACAAGAAGATAGCATCATTTTCATTACATTTTGAAGCGTTGGGGGACCATTTGAATCCTGACTCCAAATCCCTTCTTCTCTTGATTTTCCAGAATAAGATAAAATATTTGAGCAGAAATAGAAGAGGTGCCCCTTGATCTAGTCATTATTCAAATGTCATATTTCAGTCTTGGAGACCAAGAATGATAGTAATCATAGTTTATTAGTATACTGCTAAGTTAGCTACCATCAATTGAGTTCCAATTATTGACTAATAGATCCATTATCTCACTTAATCACTTTAAGATATCATTCAAAGAAACAATGAGCTTTTGTCTACCTTCACATTCTTTCTCCCTTTTTCAGAAAAGTAGATCAACATGTAAGGAAGGAGATTCTACTCCCCTCTCAAACCCCAGCAGAAGAGTTTCTCCCAAGGTCTCCTGGCCTAACCCAATGTCACAGAAAGAACTTCCTGGAGAGAGCACAGGCCCTGTAGTAATCATATCTGGCTTAAATTCTGGCTTTGCCATTTGTGAACTATATGGAGCTCTTCATTCCCTTTGTCTCTGGAAAACAGCAGTGGGTAGAATCAAGGATCCTGGCTTACCTTAACCATGGCCCAGACTGCAGTTTCCCTGCCCCTTCAGTTTCCTGAGGGAAATACATGACTGTACAATGATGGCAGAGTAATACTTGGTCATTTGTTGGCTCCAAACCCAAATTCAGAACAAACTAGACTCTCACCTGGATGCCCTATAGCTGAACTGGCACTGGCTGCCCATCTTGGACTTTTTTGAGCCAAATCCCTTGCCTTGGATCTAGCTGCTGGAAGAGAAAGGAGGGTGCCACAGAAGGGAGGAAGGTGACCAGGGATGCTGGGAACAGCCAAGGGCCCTTTCCATTCCAGACATTGCTAGGAAGTATTGCAGTACATCTGAAGGAAAAGGAATATATTATTTTGTGTTGACTTTTTAACTTTTTTGAAACCTTTGCCTCCTGGGAGAACATGGCCCAATTCTTGCCTTCAAGCTTGACAAACGCTTCTGACTTGGCAGGATTGGGGGTTGGGGGTTGGGGGTGGAATTTCTTGCCTTTGAATGTGATTTCCCCAATCAAGGTAGGGACACAGAGTTGGAAAAGCATGGAGGAACCTTGAGTTCCTCCTGGTAGCTTTTCTGTTTGGTCACTTAGTCCCTCAGAGAAAGACTTGTACACTGAAAACCACAAAACACTGATGAAGGAAATTAAAGAAGACACAATGGAAAGACATCCTCTGTTCATGAAAGACTTAACATTGTTAAAATGCCCATACTATTATACCAAAAGTGATCTACACATTCAACGCAATCCCCATCAAAATCCCAGTGGTGTTTTTTACCGAAATAAAAGAAAAAATTATAAAATTCATTTGCAATTACAAAAGACCCTAAATAGCCAAAACAGTCTTGAGAAAGAACAACAAAGCTAGAGGTGTCACACTTGCTGATTTTAAAATATATTACATTACATTACATTTAATTAAAATTAATATAATTAAAACAGTATGGTACTGGCATAAAGACAGACATATAGACCAATGGAACAGAATAGAGTCCAGAAAAAAAATCCACACATACATGATCAACTGATCTTTGACAAGGGTGCCAAGAATACACAATGGGGAAAGGACAGTCTCTTCAATAAATGATATTGGGTAAACTGTGTATATCCACATGCAAAAGAATGAAATATATGATTAGACCATCCACAAAAATCAACTCAAAATGGATTGAAGACTTGAATGCAAGACCTGAAACTATAAAATTCCAAGAAAACATAGGTGAAAAGCTTCATGACATTGGTCTTAGCAATGACTTCACAGATATGACAGCAAAAGCCCAGGCACCAAAAGCGAAAATAGGCAACCGGGACTACATCAAACTAAAAAGTTTTTGCACAACAGAGGAAACAATCAGCAGAGTGAAAAGGCAACCTACAAAATGGGAGAAAATATTTGCAAACTGTGTATCAGATAAGAGGTTGATTTCCAATATACATAAGGAACTCCAACAACTCAATAGCAAGAAAAACAATAACCCAGTTAAAAAATGGTATAGAGAGTTGAATAGACACTTCTCCAAAGACAACATACAAATGGCTAACAGGTATATTAAAAGTGCTCAACATCACTAATAATCTGGGTAATGAAAATCAAAACCACAATGAGGTATCACCTCATACCTGTTAGGATGGCTATTATCAAAAAAGCCAAAGACAAGTGTGGTGAGGATGTGGAGAAAATGGAACCCTTGTATAGTGTGGGTGCAGCCAGTATGTAAAACAGTATGGAGGTTCCTCAAAAAATTAAAAATATATTTATCATATGATCGAGCCGAGCAATCCTACTTTTGGGTGTTTATCCAAAAGAATTGAAATCAGGATCTGGAAGTGATATTAGCACACTAATGTCCTTTATAGCACTATTCTCAGTGGCCAAGGTGTGGAAACAACCTAAAGGTCTATTGATGGATGTTGACAGATGAATGGATTTTTAAATTTTTCTTTGAATTTTATTTTATTTTTTTATACAGCAGGTTCTTATTAGTTATCTATTTTATACAGATTAGTTGTATATAGGTCAATCCCAATCTCCCAATTCATCCCACCACCATCCCCACACCCCCCAACCCTGCTTTCCCCCATTGGTGTCCATACGTTTGTTTTCTACATCTGTGTCTCTATTTCTGCCTTGCAAACCAGTTCATCTGTACCATTTTTCTAGATTCCACATGTATGCGTTAATATATGATATTTGTTTTTCTCTTTCTGACTTACTTCACTCGGTGTGACAGTCTCTAGGTCCATCCACATCGCTACAAATGACCCAATTTCATTCCTTTTTATGGCTGAGTAATATTCCATTGTAGATATGTACCACCACTTCTTTATCCATTCGTCTGTCGATGGGCATTTAGGTTGCTTCCATGACCTGGCTATTGTAAATAGTGCTGCAGTGAACACTGGGGTGCATGTGTCTTTTTGAATTATGGTTTTCTCTGGGTATATGCCCAGTAGTGGGATTGCTGGATCATATGGTAATTCTATTTTTAGTTTTTTAAGGAACCTCCATACTGTTCTCCATAGTGGCTGTATCAATTTACATTCCCACCAACAGTGCAAGAGGGTTCCCTTTTCTCCACACCCTCTCCAGCATTGTTGTTTGTAGATTTTCTGATGATGCCCATTCTGACCGTTGTGAGGTGATACCTCATTGTAGTTTTGATTTGCATTTCTCTAATGATTAGTGATATTGAGCAGCTTTCCACTTGCTTCTTGGTCATCTGTATGTCTTCTTTGGAGAAATGTCTATTTAGGTCTTCTGCCCATTTTTTGATTGGGTTGTTTGTTTTTTGATATTGAGCTGCATGAGCTGCTTGTATATTTTGGAGGTTAATCCTTTGTCAGTTGCTTCATTTGCAAATCTTTTCTCCCATTCTGAGGGTTGTCTTTTCGTCTTGTTGATAGTTTCCTTTGCTGTGCAAAAGTTTTTAAGTATCATTAGATCCCAATTGTTTATTTTTGTTTTTATTTCCATTATTCTAGGAGGTGGGTCAAAAAAGATCTTGCAGTGATTTATGTCAAAGAGTGTTCTTCCTATGTTTTTCTCTAAGAGTTTTATAGTGTCTGGTCTTACATTTAGGTCTTTAATCCATTTTGAGTTTATTTTTGTGTATGGTGTTAGGAAGTGTTCTAATTTCATTCTTTTACATGTAGTTGTCCAGTTTTCCCAGCACCACTTATTGAAGAGACTGTCTTTTCTCCATTGTATATCCTTGCCTCCTTTGTCAGAGATTAGTTGACCATATGTGTGTGGGTTTACTTATGGGCTTTCTATCCTGTTCCATTGATCTATATTTCTGTTTTTGTGCCAGTACCATACTGTTGTGATTACTGAAGCTTTGTAGTATAGTCTGAAGTCAGGGAGTCTGATTCCTCCAGCTCTGTTTTTTTCCCTCAAGATTGCTTTGGCTATTCGGGGTCTTTTGTGTCTCCATACAAATTTTAAGACTTTTTGTTCTAGTTCTGTAAAAAATGCCATTGGTACTTTGATAGGGATTGCACTGAATCTGTAGATTGCTATGGGTAGTATAGTCATTTTCACAATACTGATTCTTCCAATCCAAAAACATGGTCTATCTCTCCATCTGTTGGTATCATCTTTAATTTCTTTCATCAGTGTCTTATAGTTTTCTGCATACTGGTCTTTTGTCTCCCTAGGTAGGTTTATTCCTAGGTATTTTATTCCTTTTGTTGCAGTGGTAAAAGAGAGTGTTTCCTTAATTTCTCTTTCAGATTTTTCATCATTAGTGTATAGGAATGCAGGAGATTTCTGTGCATTAATTTTGTATCCTGCCACTTTACCAAATTCATTGATTAGCTCTAGGAGTTTTCTGGTAGCATCTTTAGGATTCTCTATGTATAGTATCATGTCATCTGCAAATAGTGACAGCTTTACTTCTTCTTTTCCGATTTGGATTCCTTTTATTTCTTTGTCTTCTCTGATTGCTGTGGCTAACACTTCCAAAACTATGTTGAATAATAGTGGTGAGAGTGGGCAACCTTGTCTTGTTCCTGATCTTAGTGGAAATGATTTCAGTTTTTCACCATTGAGGACAATGTTGGCTGTGGGTTTGTCATATATGGCCTTTATTATGTTGAGGAAAGTTCCCTCTATGCCTACTTTCTGCAGGGCTTTTATCATAAATGGGTGTTGAATTTTGTCGAAAGCTTTCTCTGCATCTATTGAGATGATCATATGGTTTTTCTCCTTCAGTTTGTTAATATGGTGTATCACATTGATTGATTTGCGTATATTGAAGAATCCTTGCATTCCTGGGATAAACCCCACTTGATCATGGTGTATGATCCTTTTCATGTGCTGTTGGATTCTGTTTGCTAGTATTTGGTTGAGGATTTTTGCATCTATGTTCATCAGTGATATTGGCCTGTAGTTTTCTTTCTTTGTGACATCTTTGTCTGGTTTTGGTATCAGGGTGATGGTGGCCTCGTAGAATGAGTTTGGGAGTGTTCCTCCCTCTGCAATATTTTGGAAGAGTTTGAGAAGGATAGGTGTTAGCTCTTCTCTAAATGTTTGATAGAATTCACCTGTGAAGCCGTCTGGTCCTGGGCTTTTGTTTGTTGGAAGATTTTTAATCACAGTTTCAATTTCAGTGCTTGTGATTGGTCTGTTCATATTTTCTATTTCTTCCTGGTTCAGTCTCGGCAGTTTGTGCATTTCTAAGAATCTGTCCATTTCTTCCAGGTTGTCCATTTTATTGGCATAGAGTTGCTTGTAGTAATCTCTCATGATCTTTTGTATTTCTGCAGTGTCAGTGGTTACTTCTCCTTTTTCATTTCTAATTCTGTTGATTTGAGTCTTCTCCCTTTTTCTCTTGATGAGTCTGGCTAATGGTTTATCAATTTTGTTTATCTTCTCAAAGAACCAGCTTTTAGTTTCATTGATTTTTGCTATTGTTTCCTTCATTTCTTTTTCATTTATTTCTGACCTGATCTTTATAATTTCTTTCCTTCTGCTAGCTTTGGGGTTTTTTTGTTCTTCTTTCTCTAATTGCTTTAGGTGCAAGGTTAGGTTGTTTATTCGAGATGTTTCCTGTTTCTTGAGGTAGGCTTGTATTGCTATAAACTTCCCTCTTAGCACTGCTTTTGCTGCGTCCCATAGGTTTTGGGTCGTCGTATCTCCATTGTCATTTGTTTCTAGGTATTTTTTGATTTCCCCTTTGATTTCTTCAGTGATCACTTCGTTATTAAGTAGTGTATTGTGTAGCCTCCATGTGTTTGTATTTTTTACAGATCTTTTCCTGTAATTGATATCTAGTCTCATAGCGTTGTGGTTGGAAAAGATACTTGATACTATTTCAATTTTCTTAAATTTACCAAGGCTTGATTTGTGACCCAAGATATGATCTATCCTGGAGAATGTTCCATGAGCACTTGAGAAAAATGTGTATTCTGTTGTTTTTGGGTGGAATGTCCTATAAATATCAATTAAGTCCATCTTGTTTAATGTATCATTTAAAGCTTGTGTTTCCTTATTTATTTTCATTTTGGATGATCTGTCCATTGGTGAAAGTGGGGTGTTAAAGTCCCCTACTATGATTGTGTTGCTGTCGATTTCCCCTTTTATGGCTGTTAGTATTTGCCTTATGTATTGAGGTGCTCCTATGTTGGGTGCATAAATATTTACAATTGTTATACCTTCCTCTTGGATCGATCCCTTGATCATTATATAGTGTCCTTCTTTGTCTCTTGTAATAGTCTTTATTTTAAAGTCTATTTTGTCTGATATGAGAATTGCTACTCCAGCTTTCTTTTGATTTCCATTTGCATGGAATATCTTTTTCCATCCCCTCACTTTCAGTCTGTATGTGTCCCTAGGTCTGAAGTGGGTCTCTTGTAGACAGCATATATATGGGTCTTGTTTTTGTATCCATTCAGCCAGCCTGTGTCTTTTGGTGGGAGCATTTAATCCATTTACATTCAAGGTAATTATCGATATGTATGTTCCTATTCCCATTTTCTTAAATGTTTTGGGTTTGTTATTGTAGGTGTTTTCCTTCTCTTGTGTTTCTTGCCTAGAGAAGTTCCTTTAGCATTTGTTGTAAAGCTGGTTTGGTGGTGCTGAACTCTCTCAGCTTTTGCTTGTCTGTAAAGGTTTTAATTTCTCCATCACATGTGAATGAGATCCTTGCTGGGTAGAGTAATCTTGGTTGTAGGTTCTTCTCCTTCATCACTTTAAGTATATCCTGCCACTCCCTTCTGGCTTGCAGAGTTTCTGCTGAAAGATCAGATGTTAACCTTATGGGGATTCCCTTGTGTGTTATTTGTCTTTTTTCCCTTGCTGCCTTTAATATGTTTTCCTTATATTTAATTTTTGACAGTTTGATTAATATGTGTCTTGGCGTGTTTCTCCTTGGGTTTATCCTGTATGGGACTCTCTGTGCTTCCAGGACTTGATTAACTATTTCCTTTCCCATATTAGGGAAGTTTTCAACTATAATCTCTTCAAATATTTTCTCAGTCCCTTTCTTTTTCTCTTCTTCTTCTGGGACCCCTATAATTCGAATGTTGGTGCGTTTAATGTTGTCCCAGAGGTCTCTGAGACTGTCCTCAGTTCTTTTCATTCTTTTTTCTTTATCCTGCTCTGCAGTAGTTATTTCCACCATTTTATCTTCCAGGTCACTTATCCTTTCTTCTGCCTCAGTTATTCTGCTATTGATCCCATCTAGAGTATTTTTAATTTCATTTATTGTGTTTTTCATCATTGCTTGGTTCCTCTTTAGTTCTTCTACGTCCTTGTTAAATGTTTCTTGCATTTTGTCTATTCTATTTCCAAGATTTTGGATCATCCTTACTATCATTATTCTGAATTCTTTTTCAGGTAGACTACCTATTTCCTCTTCATTTGTTAAGTCTAGTGTGTTTTGACCCTGCTCCTTCATCTGCTGTGTGTTTTTCTGTCGTCTCATTTTGCTTATCTTACTGCGTTTGGGGTCTCCTTATCACAGGTTGCAGGTTCGTAGTTCCCGTTGTTTTTGGTATCTGTCCCCAGTGGCTAAGGTTGGTTCAGTGGGTTGTGTAGGCTTCCTGGTGGAGGGAACTAGTGCCTGAGCTCTGGTGGATGAGGCTGGATCTTGTCTTTCTGGTGGGCACGTCCACGTCTGGTGGTGTATTTTGGGGTGTCTGTGGCCTTATTATGATTTTAGGCAGCCTCTCTGCTAATGGATGGGGCTGTGTTCCTGTCTTGCTAGTTGTTTGGCATAGGGTGTTCAGCACTGTAGCTTGCTGGTCATTGAGTGATGCTGGGTCTTGATGTTGAGATGGAGATCTCTGAGAGATTTTTGCCGTTTGGTATTACGTGGAGCTGGGAGGTCTCTTGTGGACCAGTGTCCTGAAGTTGGCTCTCCCACCTCCGAGGTACGGCCCTGATGCCTGGCTGAAGCACCAAGAGCCTTTTGTCCACACGGCTCAGAGTAAAAGGGAGAAAAAATAGAAAGAAAGAAAGAAAGAGGCTATAATATAGTGAAGTAAAATAAAGCTATTATAAAGCAAAGCTATACAGACAAAATCTCCCCCAGAAGCATACACATATACACTCACAGAAAAAAAGGAAAAGGGGAAAAATTAATATATCCTGCTCCCAAAGTCCACCTCCTGAATTTGGGATGATTCGTTGTCTATTCAGGTATTCAACAGATGCAGGCACATCAAGTTGTTTGTGGAGTTTTAATCCGCTGCTTCTGAGGCTGCTGGGAGAGATTTCCCCTCCTTGTCTCTGTTCGAACAGCTCCTGGGGATCAGCTTTGGATTTGGACCCGCCTCTGCGTGTAGGTCGCCTGAGGGCGTCTGTTCCCCGCCCAGACAGGACGGGGTTAAAGGAGCAGCTGCTTCGGGGGCTCTGGCTCACTCAGGCCGCGGGGAGGGAGGGGTACAGAGGAGGCGGGGCGAGCCTGCGGCGTCAGAGGCCGGCGTGACGTTGCACCAGCCTGAGGTGCGCAGTGCGTTCTCCCGGGGAAGTTGTCTCTGGATCACGGGACGCTGGCAGTGGCGGGCTGCACGGGCTCCCGGGAGGGGCGGTGTGGAGAGTGACCTGTGCTCGCACACAGGCTTTTTGGAGGCGGCAGCAGCAGCACCAGCGTCTCACGCCCGTCTCTGGGGTCCGCGCTGATAGCCGCGGCTCGCGCCAGTCTCTGGAGTTCGTTTAGGCGGCGCTCTGAATCCCCTCTCCTTGCGCGCCGCGAAACAAAGAGGCAAGAAAAAGTCTCTTGCCTCTTCGGCAGCTGCAGACTTTTTCCCGGTCTCCCTCCCAGCCAGCTGTGGTGCGCTAACCCCTTCAGGCTGTGTTCACGCCGCCAACCCCAGTCCTCTCCCTGCGAGCCCGAGCCTCCGCTCCCAGCCCCGCCCGCCCCGGCGGGGGAGCAGACAAGCCTCTCGGGCTGGTGAGCGCTGCTTGGCGCCGAGCCTCTGTGCGGGAATCTCTCCGTTTTTCCCTCTGCGCCCCTGTTGCTGTGGGATCCGCGCTGTTAGCCGCGGCTCACGCCCATCTCTGAAGTTCGTTTAGGCGGCGCTCTGAATCCCCTCTCCTCGCGCACCAGGAAACAGGGAAGGAAAAGTCTCTTGCCTCTTCGGCAGCTGCAGACTTTTTCCCGGTCTCCCTCCCAGCCAGCTGTGGTGCGCTAACCCCTTCAGGCTGTGTTCACGCCGCCAACCCCAGTCCTCTCCCTGCGATCCGACCGAAGCCCGACCCTCAGCTCCCAGCCCCGCCCGCCCCGGCGGCTGAGCAGACAAGCCTCTCGGGCTGGTGAGTGCTGGTCAGCGCCGAGCCTCCGTGCGGGAAGTGCGGGAATCTCTCCGCTTTGCCCTCCACACCCCTGTGGCTGCGCTCTCCTCCGTGGCTCCGAAGCTTCCCCCCTCTGCCACCCGCAGTCTCTGCCCGCGAAGGGGCTTCCTAGTGCGTGGAAATCTTTCCTCCTTCACAGCTCCCTCCCACTGGTGCAGGTGCCGTCCCTATTCTTTTGTCTCTGTTATTTCTTTTTTCTTTTGCCCTACCCAAGTACGGGGGGAGTTTCTTGCCTTTTGGGAGGTCTGACGTTTTCTGCCAGCATTCAGTGGGTGTTCTGTAGGAGCAGTTCCACGTGTAGATGTATTTCTACTGTATCTGTGGGAAGGAAGGTGATCTCCGCGTCTTACTCTTCCGCCATCTTCTCTCCTCCCCCCGATCATATGGTTTTTATTCTTCAATTTGTTAATATGGTATATCACATTGATTGGTTTGCCTATATTGAAGAATCCTTGCATCTCTGGGATAAATCCCACTTGATCATGGTGTATGATCCTTTTCATGTGTTGTTGGATTCTGTTTGCTAGTATTTTGTTGAGCATTTTTGCATCTACATTCATGAGTGGTATTGGTCTGTAGTTTTCTTTTTTTGTGGTATCTTTGGTTTTGGTGTCAGTGTGATGGTGGCCTCGTAGAATGAGTTTGGGAGGGTTCCTTCCTCTGCAATTTTTTGGAAGAGTTTGAGAAGGATGGGTGTTAGCTCTTCTCTAAATGTTTGATAGAATTCGCCTGTGAAGCCATCTGGTCCTGGACTTTTGTTTGTTGGAAGATTTTTAATCACTGTTTCAATTTATAACTTGTAATTGGTCTGTTCATATTGTCTATTTCTTCCTGGTTCAGTCTTGGAAGGTTATAACCTTCCAAGAATTTGTCCATTTCTTCCAGGTTGTCCATTTTATTGGCATAGAGTTGCTCTTAGGATGCTTTGTATTTCTGTGGTGTCCATTGTAACTTCTCCTTTTTCATTTCTAATTTTATTGATTTGAGTCCTCTCTCTCTTTTTCTTGCTGAGTCTGGCTAAAGGTTTGTCAATTTTGTTTATCTTTTCCAAGAACCAGCTTTTAGTTTTATTGATCTTTGCTATTGTTTTCTTTGTTTCTATTTCATTTATTTCTGCTCTGATCTTTATGATTTCTTTCCTTCTGCTAACTTTGGGCTTTCCTTGTTCTTCTTTCTCTAGTTCCTTTAGGTGTAAGGTTAGATTGTTTATTTGAGATTTTTCTTGTTTATTGAGGTAAGATTGTATTGCTATAAACTTTCCTCTTAGAACTGCTTTTGCTGCATCCAGTAGGTTTTGGATTGTCGTGTTTTCGTTGTCATTTGTCTCTAGGTATTTTTTGATTTCCTCTTTGATTTCTTCAGTGACCTCTTGGTTATTTTGTAATGTATTGTTTAGCCTCCATGTGTTTGTGTTTTTTACGTTTTTTCCTCTGTAATTGATATCTAGTCTCATAGCGTTGTGGTTGGAAAAGATGCTTGATATGATTTCAGTTTTCTTAAATTTGCCGAGACTTCATTTGTGACCCAAGATGTGATCTATCCTGGAGAATGTTCCGTGTGCCTTTGAGAAGAAAGTGTAATATGCCGTT
Source organism: Balaenoptera borealis (assembly GCF_965194805.1). Lineage (NCBI taxonomy): Eukaryota > Metazoa > Chordata > Mammalia > Artiodactyla > Balaenopteridae > Balaenoptera > Balaenoptera borealis. Next base: position 86,715,838 of record NC_138874.1, read on the forward strand.
TTCAGTTGGGATGCCCTATAAATATCAGTCAAATCTATCTGGTCTATTGTGTCATTTAAAGCTTGTGTTTCCTTATTAATTTTCTGTCTGGGTGATCTCTCCATTGGTGAAAGTGGAGTGTTAAAGTCCCTACTATTATTGTGTTACTGTCGATTTCCTGTTTTATAGCTGTTAGCATTTGCCTTATGTATTGAGGTGCTCCTATGTTGGGTGCATATATATTTATAATTGTTATATCTTCTTCTTGGATTGATCCCTTGATCATTATGTAGTGTCCTTCCTTGTCTCTTGTAACATTCTTTATTTTAAAGTCCATTTTATCTGATATGAGTATTGCTACTCCAACTTTCTTTTGATTTCCATCTGCATGGAATATCTTTTTCCATTCCCTCACTTTCAGTCTGTATGTGTTCCTAGGTCTGAAGTGTGTCTCTTGTTGACAGCATATATATGGGTCTTGTTTTTGTATCCATTCAGTGAGCCTGTGTCTTTTGGTTGAAGCATTTAATCCATTCACATTTAAGGTAATTATCGATATGTATATTCCTATTACCATTTTCTTAATTGTTTTGGGTTTGTTTTTGTAGGTCCTTTGCTTCTCTTGTGTTTCCCACTTAGAGAAGTTCCTTAAGCATTCATTATAGAGCTGGTTTGGTGGTGCTGAATTCTCTTAGCTTTTGCTTGTTTGTAAAGCTTTGATTTCTCTGTCAAATCTGAATGAGATCCTTGCTGGGTGCAGTAATCTTGGTTGCAGGTTCTTCCCTTTCATCACTTTAAATGTATCGTGCCACTCCCTTCTGGCTTGTAGAGTTTCTGCTGAGAAATCAGCTGTTAACCTTAGGGGAGTTCCCTTGTGTGTTATTTTTTGTTTTTCCTTGTTGCTTTTAATAATTTTTCTTTGTCTTTAAATCTTGTCAATTTAATTACTATGTGTCTCAGCCTGTTTCTCCTTGGGTTTGTCCTGCCTGGGACTCTGCGCTTCCTGGACATGGGTGGCTATTTCCTTTCCCATGTTAGGGAAGTTTTCAACTGTAATTTCTGTAGATATTTTCTCGGGTCCTTTCTCTCTCTCTTCTCCTCCTGGGACCCCTATAATGCAAATGTTGGTGCATTTAATGTTGTTCCAGAGGTCTCTTAGGCTGTCTTCATTTCTTTTCATTCTTTTTTCTTTATTCTGTTCTGCAGCAGTAAATTCCACCATTCTGTCTTCCAGGTCACTTATGCATTCTTCTGCCTCAGTTATTCTGGTATTGATTCCTTCTAGTGTATTTTTCATTACAGTTATTGTATTGTTTGTCTCTGTTTGTTTGTTCTTTAATTCTTCTAGGTCTTTGTTGAACATTTCTTGCATCTTCTTGGTCTTTGCCTCCATTCTTTTTCCAAGGTCCTGGATCATCTTCACTCTCATTATTCTGAATTCTTTTTCTGGAAGGTTGACTATCTCCACTTCATTTAGTTGTTTTTCTGGGGTTTTATCTTTTTCCTTCACCTGGTACATAGTCCTTTGCCTTTTCATTTTGTCTGTCTTTCTGTGACCATGGTTTTTGTTCCAAAGACTGCAGGATTGTCATTCTTCTTGCTTCTGCTGTCTGCCCTCTGGTGGATGAGGCTATCTAAGAGGCTTGTGCAAGCTTCCTGATGGGAGGGACTGGTGGTGGGTAGAGCTGGGTCTATCTATTTTATATATAGTAGTGTGTATATGTTAATCCCAAACTCCTAATTTACCCCTCCCCCTCCTCCCGCTTTCCCTTTTGGTAACCATAAGTTTGTTTTCTATGTCTTTGAGTCTCTTTCTGTTTTGTAAGTAAGTTCTTTTGTATCACTTTTTTGGATTCCATGTATAAGTTCTTTTGTATCACTTTTTTGGATTCCATGTATAAATAAGTTCTTTTGTATCACTTTTTTGGATTCCATGTATAAGTGATATCATATGATATTTGTTTTCTCTTTGTGACTTACTTCATCTAGTATGATAATCTCTAGGTCCATCCATGTTGCTGCAAACAGCATTATTTCATTCTTTTTTATGGCTGAGTAGTATTCCATTGTGTATGTATACCACATCTTCTTTATCTATTCATCTGTTGGTGGGCATTTAGGTTGCTTCCATGTCTTGACTGTTGTAAATAGTGCTGGTATGAACACTGGGGGGTATGTATCTTTTCGAATTAGAGTTTTCTCTGGATATATGCCCAGGAGTGGGATTGCTGGATCATATAGTAACACTATTTTTAGTTATTTTAAGGAACCTCCATACTGTTCTCCATAGTGGCTGCACCAATTTACATTCCCACCAACAGTGTAGGAGGGTTCCCTCTTCTCCACACCCTCTCCAGCGTTTATTGTTTGTAGATTTTTGTAAGATGGTCATTCTGACTGGTGTGAGGTGATACTTCATTTAGTTTTGATTTACATTTTTCTAATAATTAGTGATATTGAGCATCTTTTCATGTGCCTGTCGGCCATCTGTGTGTCTTCTTTGGAGAAATGTCTGTTTAGGTCTTCTACACATTTTTTGATTGGGTTGTTTTTTGTTCTTTGTTTTTTTTATAAACTGTAGGAGCTCTTTGTATATTTTGGAAATTAATCCCTTGTTGGTCACATCATTTGCAAATATTTTTTTCCCAGTGTATAGGTTGTCTTTTTGTTTTGTTTGTGGTTTCCTTTGTTGTACAAAAGCTTTTAAGTTTGATTAAGTCCCATTTGGTTATTTTTATTTTTATTTCCATTTCTCTAGAATGTTTTCTTTTTTACTCATTTGTTTATTTAACTTTTTACGTAGTTCTCATGTATGATGATGATGATTTTTTAAAACTTTTAAGTTGTGCCCAGCTCATGATAGACCTGCAATAAATATTTGTTAAATAAACACTGGCTATTTAAAGAAGGCAGTACATGTACATTATAAAAATAGGCAAAAAAAGGGCATAAATAAAAAGGAAAAAACCCCTTATAATTTTGCCAGAGATCACTCCTGTTATTTACCTTTGTATAGAATTTTCCAGATTTTATTTTTAAAAATTCATACATAATACATAATTTTTTAAAGATGGGATTTTTGTAACTTTTCCTCTTATCTTCTTTTCCCCCCATCTTTCTTTCTCCCTGACTCTCCCATTAAAATTATGGAGAAAATTAGCTACCAGATGGCTCAGAAATGCATGTCAGCAGCAAAGTGACCCCCTTCCAGGAAGGAAGCAACTGTTGGGGATGGAATGTCACCTGATCCATAATTTACTCATCAGAGATTTCCAGGCACTTTCATTAGGCCTTCTGGAGAGTGAATCTGTGTCCCTCTGTGTTGGACACTGCACCAAACTCAGCATTTTTCTCTTGCAGGCATTTTCAGCTTTTTACTATGTGATGGAGTTTTTAAACCTTACATCAGAGGAACAGTCAACTCATAAAAAGATGATTAACACATTGGAAAAGTTCTGCTCTCGGCCTTGGGAAGAGGTAAGTGACTAGAAACAGCATCTGTTACCATTGCTCTCTGCCCTTGAAATCATGGAGGATGTGAGTCTGCTCTTCAAGTCATGCTAATGTGACCAAGATCCAGCACACATGTTAGAGAAGCCTAGATGGTACACTCAATTAAGAGTAAGTTCACTGGCATTCCTTGATAGCTTGGCATACAATGGCTTAAACAAAAAAGGTCTTATTGTTTTCACCTAATTCGAAGTCCGGAAGTAGGCAGTTGCTGGCATGGGGTGGGAAGCTTGACTATCTAAGCCATTCTTCAGTTGTTGTTAGGCCTGTTTCCTCATGGAAGCAAGGTGTAGCTTCAGGGATCACAGCCGTGTTCAAGGTCAGAAGAAGGATAGCTCCAGATACATCTGTTCCTTTTTATAGGAAAGCAAAAGCTATCCCAGAAGCTCCTAGTAGTCTTTTCTCTTACATCTCATTGGCCAGGACTGGCTGGGAAAGCAGGATGCAGGATTTATGACTGGCTTAGAGCCCTAGATCCATCATGAGCTACTTCCTGGAGCTGAGCACATTGTCGCCCACTCCTTCCCCCAACCCCCAGGGAAGACAGGCAATTCACAGAATCTGCCACAGACACCATTGTGGTAAGACCCTTTTTTCATCAGACAGGTCCAAGGTATCTTCTACTTATTCATAAATTTGAAGCACAAATTTTTTCTTGTCTGAGGCACTGAGTCATTCAAGATCCAGTGCTACCTGATGAAAGTTTCCAGGGATGTGAGAGAAAGATATGGAGTCTACTCTGATTTACAAAAACAGATCACCTAGGAGTGGCTCAAAACAGCAGCTGTTTTAAGTTGACAAAAGTGACTTAAAATGAGTGATTTTAAGAGAGATTGCAAAAGTGATTGCAAAAGTGACCAGTGCTTTCATTCTGAAGATATGCAATTAATTAAAAATGAAGGCTGTTCTCGTGGGCACTGACAACAGAGGAAGGAAGGTTGTGCAAGAGCCTGGACATCTGAAATTTTTTCTAAGTATTTTGTCTGAGTTAGAACATGAAGGAAGGGTATTCAGGGCTTTCAGAAAGAGCAGCTCAAATATGCCTCAGCACTTTACAAAACATTTAGGGGAGCCTTTTTGCAGCTAGTGGTGATCTGTGGAGAAAGACGAGCATCTCGGATTCTTGAGCAAAATGCTTCCGAAACTGGGTTCCAGAGCAGTGTTTGTCAGATGTTACTATGTATGTGATCGTACGGGGCTCATATTAAACAGCACATTCTGCACTGGCAGATCAGGGTGAGGATTCAAGTTCTCAGGGGACGCTGCTGATGCTAGTCCAGAGACCTAACTGAGTGGCATGGCTGTTTATGAAACTGTTTCCTCGAGATGCTTATAGAGGCTCTAAACCAAAGACTGGTCAAGAGCATACAGAAAACTCTGGTTAAGCAAAAATTAATAGATTTCTTTCATGCAAGATTTTTCACAGTTTTTAATATGCTACTGTGATTGTGAAACTCAAGTTTCACAAGGGATGGCAAACTATAGTAAAATTCAGTGTTGTTGAACCTATCAGACCACAGAAACTACTTTTTTCCTAGAACACTTATCAATGTCTCATAGAACCCTGTGGAGGAAAAGATTCCTTAACAGACCCTGAACTGTGAACCCCTGCACCCACTGAAGGAGTGCAGCACCACTCCCAAAGCTCTCTGCAGGGGCCAACTCTCAGGCCCATGTGAGCTGGGGCATTTTCCTCTCTTGATCAGCTCTAATAGCAAACATGAGGGCTATGGAGAAGTGCCTGTTGTTGCACAAGTATGATGTTTTCTTCCCTTCACTTCCAGCTGCAGATGTATTTTGGTGAAGTGAAGGAGAAGTACCTGAGTGAATACTGCTTTTCTGGCACCTACATCCTCGCTCTTCTTCTGAATGGCTATCATTTTACAGCTGAGTCCTGGAAGAATATTCACTTCATGGGCAAGGTTTGTTAGGTTGGGGGGAGGTTGGGTGGTAGTGACTGAAGCAGCTTTGGGCTTAAAAGAGGTAGGAGTCAACCTGATTTAAATTTTGGCCTGATGTCCTGTCCTACCACTTCACCTCTAACCCAAGATGGCATTTTGTGCCCAGCTCTCCTGATAATGTAGACCAGCCAGTTGTGGGTATCCTATCTAAGGAGGGCTACTTGCATTCTCAGCCTCGCCTTTCTGCTCACATAACAGTGACTAACCCCTTATAAAACAAAAAATGAGATAGTAAAGTAATATAACAGTATTTCAACAGCCACAGTGATTCTGCGTGCTGACTTCAACATCCATCTCAAAGGCCCCTTCATGAATCCAGAAGGGATGATCATGGTTTGTCATAAGGGGTGAAGGCCTTGTTGGTTGTAGCTTCAAGACTGACCAATCTGAAAGCTCGCTGTGAAGAACGAGATGAGTGGCTGTGAATGGGGGCCTTTGCTTAGAAGCCAGGCTTAGCATGAGCCTTAAAGAAGCAAGCCCATAGCTTTGCATTAGCATAGCATTACCTGAAGGTTTCCAGGCATAGAGCAACATTTACATCGGCAGCGAGACTCATGGGCACACTCATGCTTGATGAAAAATATCAAGGGCAGTGTTTCTCTACCTTTTAAACCCATACCCACTAATGACAAAAACAATTTACCCCTTTATTAAATACGGTGACTTCAAGCAAAACAAAGCATTGAGGCAGCAGAGGGCTGTAGTAGCCTTAAAGATAGTAGTGCCACCACACTCTTGTCAATATTGACTTCGCTAATTAAAATCTTTTTTTTTGTTTTAACATCCCAGTCTTCCTTCCATTCCATCACAGTTTGTCTGTTTGAGAGATATGTCTATGTCAAATTTACCTAGTGATTTATATTCTTTGAGCTCCAGTCTATGATCCATTATTTCTAAACCTTAAGTGATAACTCCTCTAACTCTGGAGGCTTCCTTGACACAGGCAGTCAGATACGGTTCCATTCCCCATAAAGGGACATGGGCCTTTTTACAAATTATTAATTCCCAGTACTGGTAAAGGTTTAGGGGAGAGGAGCATTCCACATGGTATTGGTTGGAATGTAAACTGGCATAACCTTTGGGAAGACTGTTTTGGCAACATGTGCTAGGAGCCTTAAAACATGTACATCATTTTGTCCAATTGCTCCATTTCTAGGATTTATAAATAATTGAACAAAGTGAGTAAAAATGAACATATAAGGCAGTTCATGTCAGTGATGATGTTGCAGAAATCCCTTAAGAGACACGGGATGATGTTTACAAGGAATTGTTAAGTGAATAATTCTACGTACAATTTAATTCCATTTTTTATGTGAAAAACACGCACAGAGAGGACTGGTAGGGTATGTCACAAAATGATAATAGCAGCAACTTCTGAATGATGAAGTAGAGGTGGTTTTTATTTTCTTTTTTAGGATTATCTGTACTTCATGATTTTCCTACCGTGACCACATACAACTCATGTAATAGAAACATTTCCACAATTCTTTATTATTCATAGACTACCTGTATTTCAATACATTTTGAGGTGACTTGAAAATATTCCTAGGAAGGTGGCCGGGGTGGAGAATGTTTTTTCATTTAAGAATAATCCTTTCTCATGCATATGCAGTCTTTCACCTTACGTCAAGTAAGACTGACTTGCTGGGATTATTCCCCAGTTTTTCCCCAGTTGAATCATAAAAGAAGTCCTGGTTTCGTATGGATGAGATTCCTGGGCCTGACATTGATGCCCAAGGCCAGGGACAGTCATTATTCTCTCATCCTTTGCCCGCTTCCTGTCATCCGCCCCCACTTCCCCACCCCAGCCACCCACATTCACACAAACAACAAAAGAAGAATGCAAATTTCCAAAGGCCTAATTTGAGTTAAGTTCTTCTAGGCAGGAGAACTGAGCCGTCATTCCCCAAATTCCTCTCTGAATTTCGGGGATTTAGTAGTGAGGCCCCACACTCTCCTTCTTAATCGCTTACTCCTGCTCCATTTTCCCCACAGCCATATTCCCAATTCAGAATATAAAACTAATCCATTTAGAGAACTAAACATGGTGCTCTCACTTCCTGGTTGCTCAGTGTTATGGACAGGGTTACATGAAAGCTCACTTAATCCTCGGACCAGAAACAACAGCCTTTCCCCACTGTTCGCAGGTCCGGAGCACCAGCGTCGGGTGGACTTTGGGCTACATGCTGAACCTGACCAACATGATCCCATCTGAAGAGCCACTGTCCACACCTCTCACCCACTCCACATATGTCTTCCTCATGGTCCTCTTCTCCCTGATCCTGGTCATAGCGGTCATAATAGGCATATTTATCTTTCACAAGCCTTCGTATTTCTGGAAAGACATGGTATAGCAGGAACAGCTGAAATCTGCTGGCTGGAGTGAGAAGAAAACTTGCCCAGGGAGCACTTTCCTCCACAGTGGTGTACAAGGCCAGTCTTGACCAGCATGAAGCTTCCTTGGCTTTTGCTGAAGCCTTTCCATGGGAGGTATTTACCACCCACTGCCTCAAGAACTTCCTGGCAGACATTGTCTCTTTTGTGAGTCTCTCCAAACTCCCCCCTTTCTCTTTTGTACTCTGTGCTTGTGTAGGTCTTGAAGACCTGCCTCCTTTCATGATAGTTGCTTTATAAAAGAACAATATTGACTTTATCCAGAAGAACTGAGAGTCCTGAGTCCTGTGCTGGGAAGTTGCCCTGGCTAAAAGAAGAATCTTGGGAACTGATTCAGTTGTGGTCTTACAGACCCTTTCTCTCTCCTGTTTCCCATTTATTAAGAAAGCCATTCAGTGCCTTTGGAGAAGACAGACACATATCCCATGCCCAGCCTGCCCTTTGCATGGGAGAATTTTCTAGTCTAGGCAAATATGTGCTAGGGCGAAAGAGTCTTACAAAGGAATTTATGGGATGTGCAGTTAATCCAGTAGTTAATCCAAGACAAAAGAGGGATGTGGGTAAGTCACATATTCCTGGGTGATGCCAAAATGCTAGAGTGGGACACCCAGACCAGAGATTATTTAAAAAGCTGCTGTACATATACATAGGCATTCAAATATCAGGGCATATTATCTGGTAGGTGTATACATGTCAGGAAGAAAAATACAGTTACAACACAAGGTCAGGAAAGTGCATCCTCCAACACATCTATTGGGGTTTTGTTTTTATTGCAGTAAAATGCATATAACCTAAAATTCACCATTATGACATATACAATTTAGTGGCATTTAGTACATTCACAATGTTGTGCAACTGTCACCAATATCTAATTCCAGAATATTTTCATCACTAAGAAATTATTGGCTGGGGATAAGACCATCCTGTGGTAGGCTTGAACCATCAACCTTTCCATTTAGCCAAGCAGGCTAACCAGTTGCACCACAAAGATGCTCACTGAGTTTTAAAGCCATTCCATATCTTACTGTCCCAGGGTTTAATTTAGTGAAAGAGTTGCATTGGTGCAGAGTGGCATGCCTTTTTTGCCGTCATGGTATTTACACAACAAAATGTGCCAGGAACCACATCTGCAAGTTTTGCTGCCAGTTCTAGGTACTTTTGCTTTAAGCATCTTTGCCATAGACATTTTTGCCACAAACATTTTCACTACAAATAATTGGCTCTAAAGCAATTTTGCCATAAAAGATAAAATAATGGAAAATCAAAGAGGGATAATTAAAAGGACATAATGAAACGAAAAACAAAATTCAAGACTTATTGTGAAATATAAAATATTTGATTACCTTTAAAGTGTGTGTTGATTCATGGCAATACTTTGCACATAACGGATTTTATTTTGTGGGTTGTATCTAAGCACTTGTCTTCCAAGTCTTTCATTCATAGCATTTTACACTTTTCTTTTTTGCTCATTGATTTGTCTTCTCGTTCTGCATTGTACTTTTTCTTTTTTGCTAAAATTTCTTCCTTCGTAAAGAGCGATGTAAGTTTCCAAATACTTAGAGGCATCTTTGTAACTGAGCTTTGTGTTGTGTTTTGAAAGCTTCTACACGGTTGTTGTTTGTTCTTGGCATATTGTCACGTGTCCATTGATAGATGTTCCAAAGTTGTGTGGGAAATGTGGGTTCACCTCTGCACCTTCCAGGACCTTGGCCTCTTTCTCCTCCACTGTAGTGTGTTTCAAAATAAGAAACCAACTTTTGGGACAAATCACTGTCATATGCCAGCTCGATAAAGCCATCAATAATGTCGCCAACTGGAAGAAATGCTAACACATTTCAACCAGTTGAAACCGAACTGTCAAACCAAAAACTGTCAACCAGTTATTTTATCTTTCACAGGGAATTTGCCTTACAGCCAATTAGTTATTCGACAAAAATGTTTGTTGCAGAAGTGCTTGTGGCAGAGATGTCAATGGCAAAGATGCTTATGGTGAAGGTACCTAGAACCCATTTCAACATGTAGTTAATATATGTTATTAATGAGATTTTTGTTTTTTAATATTAAGTTTTTGAAATCTGTTGTATATATTACACTTACAGCACATCCTAATCAGGACTCCATTTCAAGTGCTCAATGGCCACGTGTGACTAGTGGCTACCATATTGAATAGCACATGTCTAAAAGTACATTCAAAGGTAAAAAGACACAGGCAATAACACTTTGTCTTTCTCTTGAGGGGGGGAATTTTCTTTAAACAGCTATAGATGCTATAACATCCTTGCTATTATTTATTATATATGAAGTTTAACGTTATTCTTAACAAGCTTTTAACATCCCAGCTAAGAATTTCACATTACTCCTCAGGTTTTGTTGCCTTTTTTGTGAAGACATAGATGCCTATTATTCAGACCAAGATGCCTGATGAAAGACCTTTGGGAAATTTAATCTGGATTCAAAGATAATACAAGATAATTGGATGCTTATATTCTATGGTCAAAATGTAAATTGAATGTTAAAATAAAGATTAGTCTCTTAATAGCTCACAGAGCGAAGTTTACCACATAATAGTAACGTTACTATTAAAATATATTCTCATTTATTGTCAGTTTGAAAGATGAGCTGAATTTCACTGAAATTGGTCTCATTCCTCTCTGATTCAGAGTCTAATAGTTGCTATCTTGTTAGAACATGACAGTTGCTCATAGTTAGCCTGTACTAGCCAGGTATTTCTTTCAGTTTGTGCTAGTTTTATTATGTTTTAAAATTTCTTATAACCTCAAAATTTCAGTGGCTTACCACAATAAACATTGATTTTTCATGTTCATGGGTCTGCAAGTCAGCTAGTATATCTACTTCCGGTGGTAGGTCTGGTTCAGGCCTGCTCCATATATCTCCCACTCTCCTTGTCTGGTGGCTTCCTGAGCCATGTTCCCATGATGAGTGGTAGGGGCACAAGAAAGGGAGAGAAAATACAGGATGCCTCTTCAGGCCTTGGCCAGGACAGGCCCCTGTCACTTCCATCCACATTCTACTAACCAAAATAAGTCATATGACTAAGCCCAACATTAGGAAGCTGGAGAAACACTGGGAGGAATGGCAGAGTCATGTGGCAAAGGACATGAATAACTAATTCTAACACAGAAAATTCGTGAAACATTGGGCACAATGATTCAATCTACCACAGCGTCTCATTAACTAAAACATAAAGTATGTTTTCTTCAAATCTACTTATCTTGCCAAAGAATATTCTTCTTAAAAAATGTCATTTCTTCTATGACATCATCAATTACAACTTTTTTTCACAGCCTTAATCAGGGTGCTCTGGCGGCTCCTAAATTAGTCTCACATTCTAAAATGATAGATTTCCTGAGAGACCATCTATTTATTTTCCTTATATGTTTAGGACAATGTATAGTTAACTACCCAAGTTTTTATTTGCACAAGAACCTAATACAGCTGAACATAATTGGTTTTATCACAGGTATAATGGATTTTTAATAAAGGGGAAAGGAATGTCTCCAAAAGCCTTCTCTTTCAAAAGTGGCATTTAGGACTGTGCATGTGGTAAAAGCATTGTTGTACTTTTTGCATTTCTCTATTTTAAGTAACTTAATTTCTAAATTTAAATTGATGATATAATGATGGCACCACTCTCATCAGCATCTGAGTTGACTTTTTATTTTTATATCCCTTTTGCATGATGAATAGCAGAGAACATGGATTAGTCAATGAGAAGTGAGATACAGTCACCTAAGAAACAACATCATTTCTTATAATGAAGTTCTAAGAAGAGAGGGGAGGAAAGTCATGTGAGCTAGATAGGGAACAGTATGTATTTAGGATGACTTAAACTGAACTCTACCTTTCCTCCTAACCCTGCTTCTCCTCCTGCATTTTATCATGATTAATGCCACCACTGCCTCAAGTAACCAAGATCAGAATCAACTTTATTGATGTTGAAGTGACAGGGGCCTGTCCTGGCCAAGACCTGCCCATTCTGCCTTTGCAGCATTTTTCATTTTGATTCCCCTTTACAATCTTGTTGTTATCACCCCAGTAGAGATCTGATATCAGGAACAGTGATCTTGTCTCCAAACTATTACTTCCAGATTAATCTTTATAAAAAATGGGCTTAATCACATTGCTCCCCAACTAAGACTGTTGGTGACTTTCTATTGCCTAGGAAATAAGGTCATACTCTCCAACAGACATTCAGGCCCTTTGATCCATGCCTATAAGCTCTCCCAGGCTTACATCCCACTCCAGCCTCTGATGTTCCTTACACTGTAGCCAAGGTAGACTGATTCTTTACCCAGAGCTGTTCAGGTTATTTGCTCAACTTGGAGCACCTTTGCCCCACTCTACGTTTAAGGCTCAGCTCAAATGACCCTTCTTCAGTGAAGTCTTCTCCAAATCTCTAAGTCAGAATAAACTGCTTCTTCCCTGTGCTATCACAGCCCTTTACCTGGGCCTCCATTAGAGCATTCAGACCATTCTATTCGGTATTTGGGTTAAGCTCCTTGGGGACAAGATATGTGACCTATCTCTTTTTGAAAAGTTGGGCTCAGGGGTATTTTAGCAGGAACTGAGGTAACAGTCCTAGTTAATCGCTCTGTCCATTGCCAGATGGGCTGGTCCATACCACTATTTCTGCATCAGTATCCTGATGTATGTTATCTCTTGACATGACCATCCTCTTCCTCCAGCTTTTAAGGACCAGCTCAACTCCTGATTCCTCAATGAAGCCTTCTTTGTTTACCCACATTGAACTTTTCCTTCTGGACCATGCATTTAGTTTCAATATAGCTCACTACATGGGAATTGATTGTACATATTATGAAAGTAGAATTTTAAGGATTAGAATGCACCTTAAAAGGTAATGTTTATCAAAATTTAATGTGTATATGACTCACCCAGGGGTCTTGTTGAGGTAAAAATTACTTAATTTTAATTAATAAAAAATGATTCAGTAGGTCTGGGGTGAGGCTGAGGTGTTCTACATTTCTAACAAGCTGCCAGGTGATGTCACTACAGCTGTGTGGGGACCAAACTTTGGGTATCAAAGATCTAGACTACTTTACCATTCCATGGAGTTCCTTCTAATGGCTCTCAGATAAGTGGCCATCTACCACCTGACTGCCATACTTCATTTGGCAGCCTGTTCCACAGTGGGCCAGCTCAACTGCCACTTACAAAGCTTACTCCCTCTGCTACACAACAATCCCCAAGTGTTTCTTCCTTTGTCAGTTTTCTGTGCCTCAGGAGTTTTCTGTCTGTGCTGCCCTCTGCCTTTGGGGAGCCACTGCCTGGCACTCAAGTGAAGAACTGGTGTGCCTCAGAGGGATTTCTCCCAGCTCTTCACCCTGCCCCTAGCCTTCAGTTACTGCCTCTGTGCTCTTGGTAGAACCCTGTGAGAAAGATCTGGAAGGGGATCCATAATGCAAGCCTACATGCAACTTTTAAAGATTCTTTAAAATTTCTGCTGGTTTCTTATTATTTTTGTCTCTGATAGCTTTCTTTCTTTGCTGTCACTCTACCAAGGATGAAAGAGTTCTGATGGGTTTTAAAATGCTGTGATTTTGTAGTCTAGCCAGCTGGGTAGAAGCTACAATCTCTTGCCATATGCACACAAGAATTATTTGTAAAATGAAAAAAAATAAATCATAAGGAAATTATTTTTTACAAAGTTTACAATCAGAAATGCAATTCATTAGCATATGGAACTAAAAGTACAGCCTCAATAAATTAGATTTCTGATTTTGAAAAAGCAACAATTATATATACTCCACACTGTTAGTTTCCTTATATTTATAAATACTCTTAAATATTTTTTTAAAATGTAGATGGCTCATTTTGTAATAACACAAGTTGCCTTTTGACATACAACTTAAATTTTCTATTATGAAATGATTTTTGGCCGAGTAACAATGAGAAAGGGGCAAAGATAGGTAAATGGTGGGCTGTTTGTAAAGTGAACTACTCAATACCAACTGAAGTTTTTTCTGATGGTAAATCATAATGCTCTCTCTAAAGCTCATCAATATACAGGCATACATATTTATAATCAGTAGCTTAAAAATATGACTTTTTGTGCTATTCCATACCTCTTGGATTTTTACCTCTACATTAGTCAAGTGAACCATCTTTTAGGAATACGCATGAAGATGGAAGTCCCTGTGAAGAATATGGTGTGAATCTGCTCCGTCTCCTGCAGTTAAATCCATTTGAAGGATATATTCTTCGATTATCATCTGGACAGAGAGGTCTAAACAGAAACAAGTTATTTTTAACTTTTTATTATGAGAATTTTCAAACACAAAGTAGAATAATGCAATACACATCCATGTGCCCATTACAGAATTCATCAATTGTCATCATTTTGCTAACCTTGCAGAAACAAGTGTTAATTATAATCAGAGATAAAACAGGATTCAAACTTTGTGGAAAAGAGTAAAATATACTTTTTACCAACAGTCAAATGGTGAAGGTGGGCAGAATCATTGCATGGTGCAACATGGTAAAGTACATAGAGGGTTAAGGTCCTTAATAGAAGGATGCATCTTGCATGAAAGGAGGTGGGACATATTTTATAAGCCCCTCTTCAAGCTGCAGGAAGAATCAGGACCACAGCTACACTTGCCTATTTATTTTTTAGATTATGAAGTTAAAGAGAATAGCAGAATCATTTTGGTGTAGCAGCAAATCAATGGATTACGTTACTTATAGACAGTCTCTTCTAAAATATTCCTTTGACACTGAGAAGCTGAAGAAGGCTAATGAATCACCTATTTTAAATTGTAAGTTTTGCTTTTCATGTACGTTTAAACCTAAAACCTCTCTTTTAATTCGACTGAAATATACCTTTGTGGGATAAGTCTAGCACGTTTTTAATGTAAATATTCAATAGTTTCTATAAAGAACCCTGTTTTTCTCCCTGCTACAGTCCCTTCTTATCCAAATTGCTAATACGCTGTGTTACTTAGGCCTGCCAGTGCTGGGTAAGTTAAAAGGAAGAGGGCAGGAAGAATTCTGTCTTTGCTGTCATCTGGCTTTTCTTCCCCTTCAAAACAAGGTCTCTTTTAATCGATCTAATTTTTTCCTTTAGGTTTTTTCCACTTAAGCGGAATACCTTTGAGCCATTTTTTAAAAAAACATCTTTATTGGAGTATAATTGCTTTACAATGCTGTGTTAGTTTCTGCTGTATAACAAAGTGAATCAGCTATATGTATACATATATCCCCATATCCCCTCGCTCTTGTGTCTCCCTCCCACCCTCCCTATCCCACCCCTCTAATTGGCCACAAAGCACCTAGCTGATCTCCCTGTGCTATGCAGCTGCTTCCCACTAGCTATCTTTTCACATTTGGTAGTGTATATATGTCCATGCCACTCTCTCACTTCGTCCCAGCTTCCCCTTCCCCTTCCCCAGGTCCTCAAGTCCACTCTCTACGTCTGCGTCTTTATTCCTGTCCTGCCCCTAGGTTCATCAGAACCTTTTTTTTTTTTTTTAGATTCCATATATATGTGTTAGCATACGGTATTTGTTTTTCTCTTTGAGACTTACTTCGCTCTGTTTGGCAGACTATAGGTCCGTCCACCTCACTACAAATAACTCAATTTCGTTTCTTTTTATGGCTAATATTCCATTGAATATATGTGCCACATCTTCATTATCCATTCATCTGTCAATGGACATTAGGTTGCTTCCATGTCCTGGCTATTGTAAACAGTGCTGCAGTGAACATTGTGGTGCATGTCTCTTTTTGGATTATGGTTTTCTCAGGGTATATGCCCAGTAGTGGGATTGCTGGGTCATATGATAGTTCTATTTTTAGTTTTTTAAGGAACCTCCATACTGTTCTACATAGTGGCTGTATCCATTTACATTCCCACCAACAGTGCAAGAGGGTTCCCTTTTCTCCACACCCTCTCCAGCATTTATTGTTTGTAGATTTTTTGATGATGGCCATTCTGACTGGTGTGAGGTGATACCTCATTGCAGTTTTGATTTGCATTTCTCTAATGATTAGTGATGTTGAGCATACTTTCATGTGTTTGTTGGCAATCTGTGTATCTTCTTTGGAGAAATATCTATTTAGGTCTTCTGCCCACTTTTATTTTTTTTAACATCTTTATTGGAGTATAATTGCTTTACAGTGGTTAGTTTCTGCTTTATAACAAAGTGAATTAGTTATACATATGCATATATCCCCATATCTCCTCCCTCTTGCATCTCCCTCCCACCCTCCCTATCCCACCCCTCTAGGTGGTCACAAAGCACCGAGCTGATCTCCCTGTGCTATGCGGCTGCTTCCCACTAGCTATCTGTTTTACATTTGGTAGTGTATATATGTCCATGCCACTCTCTGACTTCATCCCAACTTACCCTTCCCCCTCCTCAGGTCCTCAAGTCCATTCTCTACGTCCGCGTCTTTATTCCTGTCCTGCCCCTAGGTTCTTCGAACCTTTTTTTTTTCAGATTCCGTGTAAATGTGTTAGCATACGGTATTTGTTTTTCTCTTTCTGATTTACTTTGCTCTGTGTGACAGACTCTAGGTCCATCCACCTCACTACAAATAACTCAATTTCGTTTCTTCTTATAGATGAGTAATGTTTCATTGTATATATGTGCCACATCTTCTTTTGCCCACTTTTAGATTGGGTTGTGTGTTTTTTAGATATGGAGCTGCATGAACTGCTTGTATATTTTGGAGATTAATCCTTTGTCAGTTGCTTCATTTGTAAATATTTTCTCCCATTCTGAGGGTTGTCTTCTTGTCTTATTTATGGTTTCCTTTGCTGTGCAAAAGCTTTGAAGTTTCATTAGGTCCCATTTATTTATTTTTGTGTTTATTTCCATTTCTCTAGGAGTGGGTCAAAAAGGATCTTGCTGTGATTTATGTCATAGAGTGTTCTGCCTATGTTTTCCTCTAAGAGTTTGATAGTGTCTGGCCTTACATTTAGGTCTTTAATCCATTTTGAGTTTATTTTTGTGTATGGTGTTAGGAAGTGTTCTAATTTCATTCTTTTGCATGTAGCTGTCCAGTTTTCCAAGCACCACTTATTGAAGAGGCTGTCTTTTCTCCATTGTATATTCTTGCCTCCTTTATCAAAAATAAGGTGACCATATGTGTGTGGGTTTATCTCTGGCCTTTCTATCCTGTTCCACTGATCTATATTTGTTTTTGTGCCAGTACCATACTGTCTTGATTACTGTAGCTTTGTAGTATAGTCTGAAGTCAGGGAGCCTGATTCCTCCAGTTCCGTTTTTCTTTCTCAAGATTGCTTTGGCTATTTGGGGTCTTTTGTGTTTCCATACAAATTGTGAAATTTTTTGTTCTAGTTCTGTGAAAAATGCCAGTGGTAGTTTGATAGGGATTGCATTGAATCTGTAGATTGCTTTCGGTAGTATAGTCATTTTCAATATATTGATTCTTCCAATCCAAGAACATGGTATATCTCTCCATCTGTTTGTATCATCTTTAATTTCTTTCATCAGTGTATTCTGGTTTTCTGCATACAGGTCTTTTTTCTCCTTAGGTAGGTTTATTCCTAGGTATTTTATTCTTTTTGTTGCAGTGGTAAACGGGAGTGTTTCCTTAATTTCTCTTTCAGATTTTTCATCATTAGTGTATAGGGATGCAAGAGATTTCTGTGCATTAATTTTGTATCCTGCTACTTTACGAAACTCATTGATTAGCTCTAGTACTTTTCTGGTAGAATCTTTAGGATTCTCTATGTATAGTATCATGTCATCTGCAAATAGTGACAGTTTTACTTCTTCTTTTCCAATTTGGGTTCCCTTTATTTCTTTTTCTTCTCTGATTGCTGTGGCTAAAACTTCCAAAACTATGTTGAATAATAGTGGTGAGAGTGGGCAACCTTGTCTTATTCCTGATCTTAGTGGAAATGTTTTCAGTTTTTCACCATTGAGAACGATTATACATTACTTTGAGGGTGCTGATCATTAAGAAGTCATGACTTTTTCCCAGGCCTGTGGGGGAAAATATGCTATAAGTCCTTAGTATTCTAACAATAAGTGAAGGATAAATGCTAAGTTATTAGCAAAATCTCCCGTTATTCAAGTCAGCAGGACACAATTTTGTTGTGATGTCCCCTAAATTGGGACGTGCCACGTTTTAATTTTCCTTCTTTGTATCTGCTAATGAGCACAAAATTCTCTCTTGCAGCTATCAACTTGTAAATTTCCAAACAAAAGTGTGTTGGTAATAAACAGAATATTTTTTTTCCTGAAAGTTGGTGAACAACCCACTTCACAACATCTTTTCATTTAAAGGACTGTTTCATAACCAGATCACTTTTACCACAATTTATATGATATGGGTTAAGGAAATAATCTTAAAAATATGGCTGGTGACATGCTGGATTACTGAACTGACTTCATGTCAGAAGATATAATAAAAACATATATTGATTTTTATATCATTATTCCTAAGATCTATTAATAGATTATAATAGAAAATATTTAATATAAATACATTTGGGCTGTTTCCAATTTTTGACTATTATAAATAAAGCCACTATGAGCATTCATATCAGTTTTTTTGTGTAAACACAAGTTTTCATTTTTCTAGGATAAATGCTCAAGACTGCAACTGCTGGGTCAGATGTTCAATCCATTTTTAGTTTTATAGGGACCTGCATTATTACATAGGAAACTACAGAACTACATATAGGGAACTACATAAACATAAAATACACCAACTTGATACAGAGTTTAAAAGAGGAATAGATAGCATTTAGAATGGCAAAAAGATAACTATTAAAAACACAGGATGAGATATTATCATTGACCACCAAGTCAGAACTTTGCTTTCCAGCAACAAGAACAAAAAGGAAAGTTTCATTAAAAAAAACCCAAAAAACCCCAAACTAAACAACAAAAAACCCTAATATTGTCTAAAAAAAAAAAGACAACCAACTGAATGGGAGAAAATATTTGCAAATGATATGACTGATAAGGGGTTAATATCCAAAATATAAACAGCTCATACAACTCAATATCAAAAAAACAAACAACCTGATTTTAAAAATGGGCAGAACACCTGAATAGGCATTTTTCCAAAGAAGATATACAGATGGCCAACAGGCACATGAAAAGATGCTCAACATCAGTAATCAACAGAGAAATGCAAATCAAAACCACAATGAGATATCACCTCACACCTGTCAGAATGGTCATCATCAAAAAGACCACAGATAACAAGTGTTGGTGAGAATGTGAAGAAAAGGGAACCCTAGTACATTGTTCAGAATGTAAATTGGTACAGCCATTATGGAAAACAGTATAGAAGTTCCTCAAAAAACTAAAAATAGAACTACCATATGATCCAGCAATTCCACTCCTGAGTATATATCCAAAGAAAACAAAAACACTAAATTTCAAAAGATATATGCACCCCATATTTGTGGTGACAAAAGTTTTTAGAGAAGATTTGATTATCAATAGAAGGATGGTGGAATAAACTAATGTATAGTTTTGGACAATTATATAACTTTTACCAGGAATGAGTTCAGTCTTTTATCTATTGACCTGATGGAATGTCTATAATATACTATTAAGGAACAGTATTCATTGAAGGGTAATATGTACTGTTTGAGATCCTATTTTTATTTTTTATTTTAAAATTTTTAAAATTTTTATTTTTGACTGGGCTGTGGCTCATGGGATCTTAGTTCCCCAACCAGAGATTGAACCCAGGCCACGGAAGTGAAAGTGCCGAGTCCTAACCACTGGACTGCCAGGGAGTTCCCGGAGATCCCATTTTTATAAAACAACAAAAAAAAATGGTAGACACCACAAAAAAGATACATGCACCCTGATGTTCAGTATTATTTATAGCAGCCAAGATATGGAAGCAACCTAAGTGTCCATGAGCAGATGAATAGATAAAGAAGGTATGGTATATATACAATGGAATATTACTCAGCCATAAAAAAGGATAAAATTTTGCCATTTGCAACAATATGGATGGACATGGAGGGTATTATGCTTAGTGTGAAATAAGTCAGAAAGAGAAAGATAAATACTGTAATACTGTATATCACTTATATTTGGAATCTAAAAAATACAACAAACAAATGAATATAATAAAATAGAAACAGACTTATAGAGAACAAACTAGTGGTTACTAGTGGGGAGAGGGAAGGGAGGAGAGGAAAGATAGGGATAAGAGATTAAGAGGTACAAACACAAGCTACTATGTATAAAATAAATGAACTACGAGGATATATTGGATAGCACAGGGAATTTAGTCAATATTTTATAATAACTTTAAATGGAGTATAATCTATAAAAATTTTGAATCACTACGTTGTACACCTGAAACTAATATAATATTGTAAATCAACTATTCTTCAATAAAAAGAAAGCTTCTGGCACCAACTTCTAAGAAAGATTTTCACAAGGATTTTATTCATAAGGAACATAATAGTTGTTTTGAATCATGAAGATAAACAAATGCTTCCTTAAAATGGGAGCACAGCGACTATGTGAGGGAAGGAGACTGTGTCAAGGCAGATTTGAAACGCCACTGTAAGCTGAAGAGCTCTGCACACCCCCTCATGTATTTTAGGCATATCCTGTGGTGCTAGCTAATGCCTAACGCAATGCCTGGAACTGCTCAAGAATTCCTCCTCCAGAACTGCTAAGGTGGCAAAATGTTTCATGTTTTGAGGTGAGAACTGAGGCTGAAAGAAAAACAAAATTGAAAAACAGCCTATTAATGTCTGTTCTAACTTGTATTAAATCAGTTCACAGTAGATAATTTCAATTCGTTGGAAATAATTACATAATATTTTAGTTTAAAAAACAAAACAAAATACAAATATCAAATATTCCTCATGTTTTAAAATACTATTGTGTATTCTGAAATTAAGTTATGAGAAAAATGCCAATAGAGAAGAGTGCAGAAACATTTTTTAGTAAAGATAGAAAAACAAGGTTTCAAGATAGTTTTAAAATTGTCTTCATCAGTTTATAAAGATATATATACATAGAAGGATTTCTAGTACCGTTTGACAGATAGCCTTAATTCAGTTGCAGATATATTGGTAGAATAAATACAAATTATTACTTTAAATCATAGCATTTTAGATTTTGAAGGGATCATAGCAATTACCTAGTTCAATATTTGCCAGATAGTTTGGAGAACATTAGTATCCCATGTCTTGTTAATGCTTGTTCTGTGGGGAAAACAAAGAGTTCTGTGCTCAAGTAAGTTGGGGAAATGTGGGGTTAAATAAAATTTAATAAAATTTTTAAAATTTAATTTATTGAAGTACCATTGATTTACAATGTGTTACTTTCTGCTGTATAGCAAAGTGATTCAGTTATACATACATGCATACATACATATATTCTTTTTCATACTCTTTCCCATTATGGTTTATTACACAAAACTGAATATAGTTACCTGTACTTTACAGTAGAACCTTGTTGTTTATCCATTCTACATATAATAGTTTGCATCTGCTAATCCCAAACTCCCAATCCATCCCTCCCCGACCCCGCTCCCCCTTGGCAACCACAAGTCTGTTCTCTATGTCTGTGAGGCTGTTTCTTTTTCGTAAATAAGTTCATTTGTGACATATTTTAGATTACACATATAAAAATTTAATAAATTCTTTTTTTTTTCTCTTTTGGCTGCGTTGGGTCTTCGTTGCTGCATGCGGACTTTCTCTAGTTGCAGCGAGTGGGGGCTGCTCTTCGTTGTGGTGCGTGGGCTTCTCATTGCAGTGGCTTCTCTTGTTGCGGAGCACGGGCTCTAGGCACGTGGGCTTCAGTAGTTGCAGCACATGGGCTCAGTAGTTGAGGCGCATGGGCTCTAGGGTGCACGGGCTGAGTAGTTGTGGCTTGCAGGCTCTAGAGCGCAGGCTCAGTAGTTGTGGCCCACAGGCTTAGTTGTTCTGCGGCATGTGAGATCTTCCCGGACCTGGGATCAAACCTGTGTCCCCTGCATTGGCAGGCAGATTCTTAACCACTGCGCCACCAGGGAAGTCCCTAATAAACTCTTTACTTCAGGAATTCTAAGGGTTTTTCATAAGCTAATGTTCATGGTGATAGCAGTTTGCGTTTCCAAAACTTATTTGACTTAAACACTTTTTATTCCTGTAAAACTAATAATATCTCATGAAATAACTAGTTTTCCTATATCCTTATGATACATCTTAAGAAAAGCGAACTGATCTGGTCCAGTTGCTTTATGTTACAAATTAAACAACGGTGGCCTGAAAAGGTTATGTCACTTGCTCTAGATTATGTACAGTTTCTAAGTGGCAGAGATAAGGTTTGAATGCACATTTCCTGATTCTCAGTCCCATGGGTTTTTTCCTCTATTTACCATTATCAAAGAATATGTTTCATAACTTTCTTAAAATATTAATATAAAATCATGTCTTTTTTTAATTTTTTGGCTGCGTTGGGTCTTCATTGCTGCACATGGGCTTTCTCTAGTTGCGACGAGCGGGGGCTACTCTTTGTTGCGGCACGTGGGCTTCTCATTGCGGTGGCTTCTCTTGTTGTGGAGCATGGGCTCTAGGCGTGTGAGTCTCAGTAGTTGCAGCATGTGGGCTCAGTAGTTGCGGCACGCGGGCCCTAGAGCATGCGGGCTTCAGTAGTTGCGGCGCATGGGCTCAGTAGTTGCAATGCGCAGGAATCATGTCTCTTTTACCCAGGAAAGTCTTCATTTGAGGGCTAATCCATGGATTCTTCCATAGAATTGGAAGGGAGATTTGCTGCTTCGTCAGAATCCCAGATATCCATTCCAAGATTACTAGAGGAAAGTATCAATTAAAATTTTTAAAATTCAATCAGAAACAGGGTCATAGGCTTTTAGACATGGAAGCTGACCACAAAGTAAGAAAAAAAAAAAAAGCAAATGGGCTCATCATTTGCATCTTGGAAAAATCTACAGATATTTTGCCATTTTGCCTTAGTGGAAAGAATAAAGCTTAAAAACCATGAAGTAAAGGTCATCAGCCAAGCAAAATTTTAGAGAGGATTTTCAACTGTTAAGATATAAACATTATTTTCTGTGGCCAAGAGATCATCAAAATTAAGGGCTTAAGGAATAGGCACTATGAAGAAAGGGTAACAGAAGAGATAAAGGTGGAGTGGGAATAAGGTCAGGGGTTCTAAAGTACTGGACATCAGACTTCCCTACCTCCACCCTTCCATATACCTTCTCTGAGTACCCACTCCTTCACTGTCTGAAATTACCTTATTTGTTGAATATCTTTCTCCAGCACTATCCATCTATTCATTGATTTGTCCATTCAGCAAATATTTATTAGGTGCCCCAAATGTGCCAAGAACTGTTCACTTAGAGATATAGTAATGACCAAACGAGGCTAAGTCCCTGTTCTCAAAAGAGAGACAGACTATAAACAAGTAAATAAAAAATATCATTTCTGAAAGTAATCATTGCTTTGTAGGAAATCCAAGATAATGCAATAGGCAGTGACTGGGGGAGAAGGACAATATTAAATAAGACAGTCAGGGAAAGTTGACTCTAAGGTAGTGACATTTAAACTGAGAAGTCAGCCATGCAAAGACAGAACATTCCAGGTAATGGGAACAGCAGTGCAAAATCCCTTCATGTAAGGCCTTGCAAGTCCACACAAAGCCAAGCTTCATGAGGGAAGGGACCTGGTCCGTCTTGCCCAATACTGATTTCTCAGAGCCAAGCAGAGTTCCAGGACAGTAGGTACTCCATAAATACTTGTAGAATGGAAAGGAATGGATAGTTTGTCCTGTATCATAGCACTTACTCTATTATATTTGCTGGTTTACTTACCTGTCTCCTTGAGGGCAAGGGCTCTTCCCAACCTCTGTAGCCATGTTTAGTACTATGTCTGGCATATGGAGGTGCTTAACAGAATTGCTAAGCAGCATATAAGAGATGTTGAATGAATACTGTATCTTTATTAGAGAAGATAAAATTAAATGGAAGGTATTCTTTAGGAATGCCTACTGAAAATATGCTAAAAGACACTTAAGATTTTTGTATTGTTCCAATGTTGCTTAGTTTCTTTTTTTTTTCTTTTTGGCCACACCACGCGGCTTGCGGGATCTTAGTTCCCTGACCAGGGATTGAACCTGGGCCCCCCACAGGGGAAGGGCGGAGTCCTAACCACTGGACCGCCAGGGAATTCCCTGTTGTTTATTTCAAAAAGTAGAAAACTGACATCTGTTCATATTATCAAGGCAGTTTTCTCAGGGATAAAGGCCAGAGAAGAAGATGGGAAGAATTATATCTTAGTGTTTATAAATAGCAATCACTACCTTAATAGAACATTAATGTTAATATGAGTTCAAAAAGTGACTTTTCTAAATTCTAGTAAAGGTTGCTAGTGTTGATTTTTCTGGTACATATGCCACCTGTTGGGAAGAACATTTCCTCAGGTAAGTACTATAAAAAGCACAAGCAAAAGGTCTCAAAGGGAAGAGAGATACCAGAGAGAGATTTAATTAAGCAGTTCTTATAAGAAATAAGAAATGAGTTAACCAGTTAGGTTTCCTTGCAGAATACCTGAATAAATACTGGGAAGGAAATTTCTAACTCTCAGGCAAAATTCAGTTTCTGGTTTAATTTTATTTAGCCTATTAAACACTAAAAGACTATTAATGCTTTAGTGCATTATAGAATAAAACAGATGTGGTCTCTAAAAACAAATATAAAACAGTCATTCTTTTTATGAGCTACTATATAAACTTTACCAAATACTTATGATTTGAAAAGAAAATGTGATTTTAAAAAAATGAAGTATAGGAATAAAAGCAGAAAGCCAAAGACAGAGTCTTATCAAACATCTGCAGTGAGAAGGAAGAGAGAACTACCAGAAAATTGAGACAAACGAATAAAACTGTGTCCAAAATTAAAAAATTAAAGTATACATAGAGAGTGGTTAATGATCCCAGATGCCACAAGAAAAGCTGCAGGATTTGACTGGATTGTTGGTGATCTCTGGTGATCTCTTTCAACGGTCAAAGCAAAGTAGACACAGTAGTCCCTGCTTATTTGTGGGGAACACATTCCAAGACCCCAGTGGACGCCTGAAACTGCAGATAGTACCGAACCCTATATATGCTATGTTTTTTCCTATGTCATATATATATATAATTTAATTTATAAATTAGGCACAGTAAGAGATTGACAATAACCAATAATAAAATAGAACAATTACAACCATATACTGTAATAAAAGTTATGTGAATGTGGTTGGTCTCAACTTCAGCTCTGCCGGAAATTTACCAGCGCTTCTTCACTAGCAGACACAGCCTCTCCAGTAATTGTTATATTTTTCAGTCCAAAACTATTCCTGAATCTGTGTAACCATCCCTTACTTGCAGTAAATGGCTTGGTGTCACTCGTTTAATGCATTCTCTTGCTGAAGTCTTTGTACAGGCTCCATGCTTCCTGGTACATGTTACCGTCAGTCAGAACACGTTTTCTGTTCATGTCATCCACCCACAAATGTAATGTCTTTTCCATCTTGGCTAAGCACTTATCACCCACTGTGGCCATTAACTTTTACAATTTGAGGTGTGACAGCAAAACAAGCACACATTTCTTTAGCTTTCTTCACAATTTCAGGGATAGAAGATTCATTTTCACTGTAGATCTTAGCAACCGCAGCATATGATTTTTCCCTTTCCTTATTAAGACCAACACTTTCACTTTTTCACATAAAGGAAGCACTTTATAGCTTCTCTTGGCATATTCGATTTGCCAGCATCACTACTCTTGTGCTTTGGGGCCATTATTAAGTAAAATAAGCGTTATTTGAATGCAAGTACTGTAATACCACAACAGTTGAACTGATAACCGAGACAGCTACAAAGTGACTAACAGGTGGGATGTGCTGGATAAAGGGATGATTCACGTCCTGCACAGGATGGAGAGGAACGTGATTTCATCACACTACTCAGAATGGCAGGACGCAAATTAAAACTTATGAATTGTTTATTTCTGGAACTTTCCATTTAATATTTTCAAACTGCGGTTGACCAGAGGTAACTGAAATCACGTAAAGTGAAACTGCAGGTAAGGGGAGACTACTGTATATTTAAGAAGAGAATAGGAAGGTAAAGAAATGGAGGCAGTGATCACAGACAAGGTGTGTTTTTTTCATTGAAGTATAGTTGATTGACAATAGTGTGTTAGTTTCAGGTGTACAGCATAGTGATTCAGTATTTTTGCAGGTTATACTCCGTTATAGGTTATTACAAGATAATAGGTATAATTCCCTGTGCTATACAGCATATCCTTGTTGCTTATCTATTTTATAGTTTGTATCCATTAATCTCATACCCCTAATTTGTCCTTTCCTCTGTTCCTCTCCTCTTGGTAACCACAAGTTTGTTTTCTGTATCTGTGAGTCTGTTTCTGTTTTGCACATACATTCATTTGTATTATTTTTTAGATGCCACATATAAGTAATATCATGGAGTATTTGTCTTTCTCTGTCTGACTTATTTCACTAAACATGATATTCTCTAGGTCCATCTACGTTGCTGCAAATGGCAGTATTTCATTCTTTTTATGGCTGAGTAATAATCCATTGTATATATATGTACCACATCTTCTTAATCCAGTCGTCTGTTGATGGGCACTTGGGTTGTTACCGAGAAGGTGTTTTTTAAAACTTGATAATGGATCAAGAGAATGGAATGGTAGTTTGTACAAGATAGTTGAATCCAACAAACACTTAAACATTTTTTTTTAATCTTGTATACTTGAGGTATACAACTTGATGATTTGATGTATACATTGTGAGATAATCACTACAATTATGTTAATTAACATATCAATCATCTCAACTAGTTAGCTTGTGTGTGTGTGTGTGTGTGTGTCTCGTCGGAACACTTGGGATTTACCCTCTTAGCAAATTTCAAGTATACAGTACAGTATTGTTACCTATAGTCACCATGCTATATATTAAATCTCCAGAATTTATTCATCTGGCATAAATGAAACTTGTGTATCCCTTGACTGAAAACACCCTACTTCCCCCAATCTTCCCCCTCCCAGCCCCTGGTAACCACCATTCTACTTTCTGCTTTTATGAGTTTGACTATTTTAGATTGCACATATACATGAGATCATATAGTATTTGTCTTTCTGTGTTTGTTTTATTTCACTTACCACAATGTCCTTCACATCCACCCACGCTGTCACAAATGTTAGATTCTTTTTTGTTTTTTAAGACTGAATAATATTCTATTGTATGTATGTATCACATCTTCTTTATCCATTAATCTGTTGATGGACAGTTAGGTTGTTTCCATATCTGGACTGTTGGGAATATGCTGTAGTGAAAATAGAAGTGCAGGTATCTCTCTGAGATCCTGATTTCAATTCCTTTGGATAATGCTATATACAGAAGAGATGAGACTCGGTTATTACCCAACTTGGTTTTTCAGTGATTGAAAATGTGATATATAGAGTTGAACTCAGTACTTGAAATGTGGCAGAAGTATATAGTAAGCCTACTATTTCCTATGATCCCAATATGAAACTTTAAATGTCAACCTTTAAAGTATATTCGCTTTTTAATCAGCTGCATCATACTACATCAAGTAAAATTCCCTGCCCTGCTGTTTTTCATATGAATGACTAGAACAGGCCTCCACATCTTGTCAGTGCAATCTTTAAAAAATCAACAGTTTTAGGACTGTATTATTTTCTCAGTAAATTCCATCTTATTGGTTTTAGCTCAACATTTTGGCCTATCAATTTCAATTCTGAATCCTAAACTTGTTATTATAGCAATTCCCAAATGTGGCCTATTGGCAGCAGAATCACTTTGAGTGCATAAAAAACATAAAAATTCCTGGGTCCCTCTTCAGAGATTCTGATTCCCCAGGTGTAACATGAGACAAGGAAGTCTACATTTAACAAGCCCTTAAGTAATCCCCAAACAGCGATATTTGCAAATCACTGTTCTCTCATATCCATTAATCAAAAAAGTTGAAAACAAGTACTCAAACAAATACATATACATGCATGTTCACAGCACCACTATTCACAGTAGCAAAAAGGTGGAAACAACCCAAATGTCCATAGACAGATGAATAGATAAACAAACTGTGGTATATACATACAATAGAACATTATTCAGCCATAAAAAGAAATGAAGTACTAATTTATGCTATATGTGGATGAACCTTGAAAGCATTATGCTAAGTCAGAGAAGCCAGACACAAAAGATCATATATTGTATGATGCCATTTATATGAATTATCAAGAATAGGTAAATCCATAGAGACAGAACACAGATTGATAGTCGCCAGGGATTGAGGAAACGGGTCATGGGGAGCAGATGGTTAGTGGATGTGGAGTGATGAAATGTTTCTTCACTTGATAGAGGTGGTGGTCGTACAACTTTGTGAGTGCACTGAATGCCACTCAATTGTTCACTTTAAAATGGTTAATTTTATCTTATAGGAATCTCACCTCAAAAAAAGATGTGAACCAGGTGTTTAAGACATCTAGAAGGCTTAAATAGGTACTAGGATAGTGAAATGGGAAAAGTGATGGTACAGCATATTCTTCAAGTTATGATAAGACAAAGTGCAAATTCGTTTTGTCTTAGCCCTGAGGAAGGAAATAAAATTAACCCATAGCAGATGGGAACTGTATAGAACAGGGGGTGGGAAACTCAGCGATATGTTTTTGTAAATGAAGTTTTACTCGAACACGGCCTTGCCCATTTGTTTATGTTGTCTATGGCTGCTTTCAGGCTACAATAGCAGACTTCAGTAGTTGTGACAGAGGCTATATGGCCTGCAAGCCTAAAATATTTACTATCCGGCCCTTTAAGAAACAGTTTGCTAACCCTGTATAGAATATCCTGTCTTTAGGGCCAAACTAGGTTCACACTGAAAGACTCAAATGGAAAAGGCAAGAAAAATGCTAGCCCATAGTTATGGTGCCCTATGTGAAGAGTTTCTGGAGTATTCAAAGCTTAACCTGAAGAAGTGGACATGATTAGGAGTTTGGGAACCTAATGAGAAGAACATCAAGTGAACACTAAGACCCATAACAGGGAGGTATTTAGCTGTAACCTGGCTGGCTATAAAAATCTATACTAAAGCTTTGGAAGAAAGCTTTTACTTTCTTCAAATCTAAAACTCTCAATAAACACAATCCTTTGGGAGGTAATAGGTAGGGCTCCTGTGGGCTAGCTGAACTCTTGGATAGTTAAAATGTAGAAGTTGAAGTAGAAATACCTTTTTTTATGAGTGATAAATCAAATCATAACGAGAATATATTTTAAAAGAATTAGCAATTAGCTTAAAGGGAAGCAGGACACTTTCATACTTTGCTTTCATCTCCATTCACTGCTAGAGTTCAAAGAATAGCTTAAAATAATAAAAAAATCTACACTTTCCCCTTTAAAGTTTTTTCATAAGAAATTTTTTCTTTAGACTCTGAATTTAGTTAAAGTCTCTGAAAGCAAGAATATAAGTGAATAATGTCTGCTTTCCCTATTTGACATATGAATTTCAAGAGTTTTCTAAAGCATGGTCAGATCAAAGAACTTTCAGGAAAAGGGTAAAGGTGGCCATAAATTTTCTCCAATAAAATCTCTCTACGCCCAATGCCTTTCCCCCTATACGGATGTGAACAGTTACAGTGCTGGGTCAAGTAGAGGAACAGAACTAGTAGAAAGGGACTTGGGTCCTCATTTCAATTTTGGAGCTTATAAACAGTCTTTCCAAAAGTAACTTTCTCTTGAGTTGGTTCAGCGTGGGCACTACTTTACACCTATGACGTGGAGGATGCGCAAGGACAAGAAAATCTCCTATGTTTTTGTCCAGCCAATAGTCTCTGGATAAATTTACATTATCCCAGGACCTTAAGAGCCAAGGCTCTGAGGAAGTAAGTCATGGTTAATTGGTAATTTGTATAAGATGGCAATGCTGCTTAGTTTCAGTATTTGCAGGTATTCTGCAAAGACCTTTAAAGCATGGAATAGCACAGATATTGTATTACTGCTTAAATTCTGCAAGGATTAGAGTCAGAGTATCACTCACATTTGTCATATGGTCATAGTGATAAGCAAATAGACCCTACAGCTTCCTGTAGGTGTTATCATATTTATCCTCTTTCCATTTATTGCCAAATTTCTCTAACAAGTGGTCTATAACTGTTCATTTTCTTGCCTTTGCATTTTCTCTTCACTCATTTTTCTTTCATCTGTCCAGTTTAACAAACAGCAGCACCAGAGAAGCGTTAAATAATTTAAATTTACAGTCAAACTAACATAGTTTGGTTATGATACTCATCAGCTCAGGAGGAGGAGCTGTTGAAAACTACCCTAGATTGGGAATTACTGTAATAGCAGAATAGAAAGTTAAGGAAATGAATGAATCTAGGGTCCTGCTAAGGACACTGAAGATGGCTGACAGTAGGGTCCAAGCTGGGTACGGTCACAAGTGACACCTAATATGCACATGGCTTGCTCCCTCTCTCCCTTCAGGTCTTTAACCATACGTCATCTTCTTAGAGAGGCTTTCCATGACGATCCCTTTAATTCTAAACCTTTACCCCATCACCCTGACATTTTCTATTCCTTTTCCCACATTTACTTTCTTCCACAGCACTTATCACCATTTCACAAGCTATATATTGTACTTATTTAAGTTGTTTATTGTTTGTCTCCCACTAGAATGTAAGCTCTGTAAAGGAAGGGGTGTTAGTCTATTCTGTTCACTGTTGTATCAGCAACACCCAGAACGGTGCCTAGAATATTACATTCAATAAATATTTGTTGAATTATTGAATTTCAATCTCAAAGTGAATAAACAAGTTGTATCCTGGCCCATATTTTAAAACGTATGTCCAAGTAACTTGCTTGATGCAGTTTTTAAATAAAGTGGGCACAGGCTTTCCTGCCAAAGAAAAATATGCTCCTCTCTGATGATACATAGTATCATGAAACAATACAGACCTCAAGAAGCATCTTTTACCTATTTGCTTCTAAAATAAATGGCTTGGGACTTCCCTGGTGGCTCAGTGGTTAAGAATCCGCCTGCCAATGCAGGGGACACAGGTTTGGGCCCTGGTCCGGGAAGATCCCACATGCTGCGGAGCAACTAAGCCCGTGTGCCACAACTATTGAGCCTGTGCTCTGCCCGTGAGCCATAACTACTGAGCCTGTGTGCCACAACTACTGAAGCCCACGTGCCTAGAGCCCATGCTCCGCAATGAGAAGCCACCGCAATGAGAAGCCCGCGCACCACAACGAAGAGTAGCTCCCATTCACCGCAACTAGAGAAAAGCCCACACGCAGCAACATAGACCCAAAGCAGCCAAAAATAAATAAATAAGTAAATAAATTTATTTTTAAAAATAATAAATAAAAATAAAATAAATGGCTTAATACCTACTATGCTGCTAGTCCTAAAAGGCAATCTCAAAATATTACAATAGATTATGATCAATAGCTCCATCAAGGAAGTCAAATCATTCACTTACTTAGGGGTACATTTTTCAGTTTACTCAATTGGCAGTCCAGGAGTTCGAGTTTGTCAATTTATATGGTCTAGCACGTTGGTTCCCAATCCTCAGCAGCTTTGAAAAATGAAGTTCCTGACACCCCTCCCCATCATATTAAGTCTGTTAAATCAGCATCTCATATGGTAGGTCCCAGGAATCTGTCTTTTTAAAACATTCTCCAGCTGATTCTGCTATATTGCCAAGTTCAGAAATTATCATTCTAGAAGAGGCATTCCAAGGCTCCTCCTATGGTAAAGATGACTGACTGATAATACCTATATACTTAAAGCTTTTCCAGTTCAAAATAATTTCTTCCATGCCCTATGGTGCCAAATTTAGGAGATAACAAAGTCTGAATTTTTTGACAGATAAGAATTTGAGATTTGTAACTATGATTAATATTCTTTAGGATAGTTTCTAAATTCTAACTTTAGAATTCTAAATTTTCTAAAACTTCTGGATATACTAAGCACAAAAATTAGTTATGGCCTAACTCTGTGTTCTAATAATAAACAAATTAGTTTTCTTTTGCTTTCCATATTTAACAATGAGAGTTGTAATGAAGATTTTAATTTAAGAAAACTGCAAAGGATAAAAGAGAAACTTGGGACTTCCCTGGTGGCGCAGTGGTTAAGAATCTGCCTGCCAAGGCAGGGGACACGTGTTCAAGCCCTGGTCCGGGAAGATCCCACATGCCGCAGAGCAACTAAGCCCATGCGCCACAACTACTGAAGCCCACGTGCCTAGAGCCCATGCTCTGCAACAAGAGAAGCCACCACGATGAGAAGCCCACGCACCACAACGAAGAGTAGCCCCTACTCGCTGCAACTAGAAAAAGCCTGCACGCAGCAATGAAGACCCAACGCAGCCAAAAATAAATAAATAAATTTATTAAAAAAAAAGGAACTTTACTAAAGGAATAAGATCCTTGAACAACTCACAATGGGGTTTAAAATTTGCCTTCTCATGGGTCGAGTTTTGAGATCCTTTAAGTATACACATCCATACATTCAATGACCATGGGCCTCACCAGAAGCTAAAAACAATCAATGAAGGATTAGTGTTGATCAAACAAGATTAATGAGATAAATTATGTGAAAAGATCCTTGATTTCTCTAACCAACTAACAGATTATGTAAAAAAAATGATTTATTATGGTAGCAGTGATGAGATTCTAAAAATCTACGGAGAAATATTTAATATAAATACACTACTACCTTAATTTTTAAGGTTCCTATTTTGGGTTTTTTTTTTTTGAGTAAATGGCTATATTAAATAAAAATCTAGTTAAAATGTATTAAGTTGAAAAGGTGCTAACAGCAAAGCAAATAACAGAATAAAAAGGAAAAAAAGCGTTATTATCCACATTTTCATCCATATTCATTTACATGACACTAGACATTTTCATAACATTGGTCCCTGCTTTTAGCTGAAATTTATAAAAATACCTTGAATTGCTGTATTTGGATCCCAGCCTTCAGTAAGGTACCTGAATAAAAATACCATTTCAATTTTACAGAGTAGGTAAGGGTGAATTTTAAAATTTTCTTCTCAAGAAGACAGACTTGAAAATATAGCACCAATATCATTCATACCTACATATAAGGTATCCTGTTCTGTTAATTCCATTAGTACAACAAACACCGATGAGTGTATCTATAAAATGTAATGAAACATTAAACAATATGAAAAAATGAAAATAGTACAATAAAATAACATGTTTTATACACAATTTGTAACATAATAACCTTATGGGGATTCCCTTGTATGTTATTTGACAATATAAAGAATGAACCAGAAGAGGGCAGCTTGGAGACAAGGAAATCAATTAGGAGGCTACTGTCAAGAGATGATGGCTACTAAAGCAGAGCAATGAGGACAAAGACAGGCTTCAAAGGAAAGCTGTTTATGATTCAGAATCAAATAACGTGCTGTGTGTGGAATGTTTTTAAAAATGTAATTTCAGAGTTGCTCTTAGTTTTAACTTGGGTGACTGAATAGATACTGGTTTCATTAAAAAATAGGAAATACAGAGAATAAGTTTTGTGAGGCAAGGTTGGTTTTGAACTCCACACATACTGAGTGCTTTGGGCACTGGGTTAAGGGTGTCACAGACAATCTGGAGCTTGGGTGAAGAATCTGGGCTAAGGATAGATTTAGGAACCACTATCCCACAGATGGTAGTTGAAGCTATGATACTACTCAAGGGAACAACACAAAATGAAAAGAGAAAAGGATCAAGGACAAAACCCTGTAGAACAACAACTAAGGGCAGCAGAGGAAGAGTTTTGGTTTTTTGTTTTGTTTTTTGCTTTGTTTAGATTAACTTGAACATGTTTATATGCCAAAGAGAAGAAAACAACTAAAAAATCCCAGAAAAAGGAATTAGAGCAAGACCCCAGGAGAATAAGTATAGAAAATTTTAAATGGTGTAAGAGATGGGAGAAGAACGGTAGAAACTGATGTTAAAGAAACCAAGGAAGAGAAGTTCAAGACTGGGAAGTGGTCCGTAAAGCCAAGTGCATTTAAGAGGTCTAACAAGATATACTGGCTTTGGCAATTAGAAAGTCCTTGGCAGGGGACTTCCCTGGTGGCCCAGTGGTTAAGACACTGCGCTTCCACTGCAGGGGGCACAGGTTTGATCCTTGGTTGGAGAACTAAGATCCCGCATGCTGTGCAGTCCTTGGCAGCACAACAGGTGCTGGAAACTAGAATATTGTGGGTGGAGGAGTTAATAGGTGATGGGGTAGGGAGAGGATTCCATTTTCTACAAGTTTGACTGTGAAGGAGAGGAAAGAGAGCAGAAATCAGAAAATAATCCAATCAGAAAAAATCCAATTTCTGGTTTTGTTGTTGTTGTTGGAAAGGGGAAATGAAGCTGGTATGGGAAGGTGGGGAAAGGGTATACTAAAGATAAAAGAAAAGGTTAAATGATGAAACAAGGCCTCAGGAGAGACAGAATGGATGGAATCTAGGACACATATAAGATCAGCTGTGTAGAAAAAAAGGGTACCTTTTCATCTGAGAGAGGAGAGAAGGATATCTGCTGATGAAGTTAAGCTGGCCTGGCAGTCAGTGCTGCAGTTCATGACTGAGAGTCTACTTCCCCCGAGAAAGCAATGCCAGCAGCTGAAAGTACAAGGTCAAAAGTGGGGTAGAGGCCCCGCCCCCCGGCACGCCGGCCCTAAGGAGGGCCGGCTCCACTCCCCGGCCCAGACAGGCGGGCTGGCCGCCCTGAGGAGGCGGGGAGGGGAGGGCTAGGCCGGCCGGCTGGCAGACAACGATGCCGAACTTCTGCGAGGCCCCCAACTGCACGTGGAAGAGCACGCAGTCGGACCTGGCCTTTTTCACGTTCCGGCGGGATCCAGCCAGATGCCAGAAGTGGGTGGAGAATTGTAAGAGAGCAGACTTAGAAGATAAAACATCCGATCAACTAAATATTATCGATTGTGTGCCAGACACTTTGAGACTTATATGATCTGTAGAACTATACATTTTGCAGAGGCATCAGAAAACTAAAGAATGATTGGGTTATTTTATTTCTCAAAATTAACTGAAGCAGATACTTGTGAAGTCATTGGGAGAGTCCTTATAGGACAGTTCTTCGATATAATGCAATACCAACAACATTTGATCTTACCAGCCATTTGAATAATCCACACAGTAGACACAGAAAACGAATAAAAGAATTGAGTGAAGATGAAATCAGGACACTGAAACAGAAGAAAATTGGTGAAACCTCTTAACAGGAACCAAAACATAAGGAAATAAACAACAGCAATGCTTAGAACCCCAGTGCAGAAGAAGGGGGTGAAGAGCAGGATGAAGACATTTTACCCTTAACCCTTGAAGAGAAGGAAAACAATACTTAAAATCTTTATTTGAAATTTTGATTCTTATGGAAAAACAGAACATACCTCTGGATGGACATGAAGCTGATGAAATCCCAGAAGATCTCTTTACTCCTGATAACTTTCAAGCACTGCCTGAGTGCCGGATCAATTCTGGCGAAGAGGTTCTGAGAAAGCGCTTTGAGACAACAGCAGTTAACACATTGTTCTGTTCGAAAACACAGCAGAAACAGATGCTAGAGATCTGTGAGAGCTGCATTCGGCAAGAAACCCTCAGGGAAGTGGGAGACTCTCACTTCTTTTCCATCATCACTGACGATGTGGTGGACACAGCAGGGGAAGAGCACCTGCCTGTGTTGGTGAGGTTTGTTGACGAAGCTCACAACCTGAGAGAGGAATCTGTGGGCTTCCTGCCTTATGAAGCTGATGCAGAAATTTTGGCTGTGAAATTTCACACTACGATAACTGAGAAGTGGGGATTAAACATGGAGAACTGTTGCGGCCAGCCTTACATTGTGTCCAGTGGA
Organism: Balaenoptera borealis; assembly: GCF_965194805.1. Lineage (NCBI taxonomy): Eukaryota > Metazoa > Chordata > Mammalia > Artiodactyla > Balaenopteridae > Balaenoptera > Balaenoptera borealis. The sequence goes on from NC_138874.1 coordinate 86,751,589, forward strand.
TTTTCTTCCAAAATGAAAGTTGTTGCTTCTAGACTTTTAGAGAAATATCCCCAAGCTATCTACACACTCTGCTCTTCCTGTGCCTTAAATATGTGGTTGACAAGATCACTGCCTGTTATGGGAGTATCTGTTGCATTAGGAACAATTGAGGAAGTTTGTTCTTTTTTCCATCCATCACCACAACTGCTTTTAGAGCTTGACAATGTAATTTCTATCCTCTTTCAGAACAATGAAGAAAGGGGCAAAGAACTGAAGGAAATTTGCCATTCTCCAGTGGACAGGCAGGCATGATGCTTTTGAAATCTTAGTGGATCTCCTACAAGCACTTGTTTTATGTTTAGATGGTATAAATAGTGACACAAATGTTAGATGGAATAACTGTATAGCTGGCCGAGCATTTGTACTCTATAGTGCGGCAACAGATTTTGATTTCATCGTTACCATTGTTGTTCTTAAAAATGTTCTATCTTTTACAAGAGCCTTTGGGAAAAATCTTCAGGGGCAAACTTCTGATGTCTTCTCTGCAGCCAGTAGTTTGACTTCAGTGCTGCATTCACTATGCAGCCAGTAGTTTGACTGCAGTGCTGCATTCACTGAATGAAGTGATGGAAAATATCGAAGTTTATCATGAATTTTGGTTTGAGGAAGCCACAAATTTGGCAACCAAACTTGATATTCAGATGAAACTCCCAGGGAAATTGCACAGAGCTCAGCACAGTAACCTGGAATCTCAGCTAACCTCTGAGAGTTACTATAAAGAAACCCTTAAGTGTTCCAACAGTGGAACACATTATTCAGGAACTGAAAGATATATTCTCAGAACAGCACCTCAGAGCTCTTAAATGCTTATGTCTGGTACCCTCTGTCATGGGACAGCTCAAATTCAATACATTAGAGGAGCATCATGCTGACATGCACAGAAGTGATTTACCTAATCCTGACACACTCTCTGCTGAGCTGCATTGTTGGAGAATCAAGTGGAAACACAGAGGGAAAAATATAGAACTTCCATCCACTATTTATGAAGCTCTTCATCTGGCAGACATCAAGATTTTCCTAATGTTTATGCATTGCTGAAGGTCCTACGTATTCTTCCTGTGATGAAGGTTGAGAATGAATGCTATGAAAATCGGCAAAAGCGTCTCAAAGCATACCTGAGGAACACTTTGACAGACCAAAGGTAAAGTAACTTGGCTTTGCTGAACATAAATTTGGATACAAAACACGATTTGGATTTAATGGTGGATACATATATCAAACTCTATACAAGTAAGTCAGAGCTTCCTATAGATAATTCAGAAACCATTGAAAATACCTAAGAGACTTTTAAAATAGGCTCTCTCTTATATTTGATATTTTAAAAAATCTGTAAGAAATCTTAAAATACCTTACAGAAAAGTTGTAAGGTGTACGTAGGCCACTTAATCACTGAATATCTTGACCTGTAGGCCTCCCATTGAGTACATTAGTCATTGATAATCTGCCTGTTTAAATGGCCTGTTTGAAGTTCCATGCTTTGGAGACCTAACTGTTCTTCCAGAAGATAGCATTGAAAGTACCATGTTACACTGTGTGATCTCTGCTAATGGCACTTTGGAATTGTATTAGTTAAGTCATTTTAGACATTAACATTTATCACTGTGGATCCAATTGTCAGGTATTGAGTTATCAGTTCTTTGAAGAAATAAATTTTGAGGAGGTATGGGAGGAAGGAATACATTTTATAAACATTACAATGAAGCTCATGACTGACCTTTGAATAGTAGGAGTTTTAAGTATGCTGTTAAAAATCTGTAAGGGACTGTTAAGAAAATTATCAGACTGTAAGAGAAACATGTGAGCTTGCCAAACAAGGATGTCAGTGTAGATTTTGTCTTTATCAAATGAAGTTAAAGGAACAAGTTATAGTTAAAGTTTGAATGGAAGAGCCTGCCATTGTTTTTCCACATCTGGTTGTTGTTTATATTCCTTTATTGAGCCTACATCTTCATAAGCTTTTTGGCAGGTATATGTTGAACACTTCTGTTTCATGGTCAAGACAGGATCAGAGGCCATGCATACTGACAACTGATTTGCCTGTTTTTTTCTGTCTTTTTCCATGACTGTATCTACTGCCTCATCTTGATTTACAAGCAAAACCTAGAAAACCTACAAAAATAAGTGTTTTGTGGTTTCTAGGAATAATACAGAAAATATTGCTGTAATTTTTGGTGAAGAAAATCAATTTTGTATAGTTTTTTTCAACCTAAACAAAATGTGAATTTTGTTTTTAAAAAAAAAGTGGGGTAGAAAGTTTAAGGAATGATAAAAGAACAGTAGCTGTGGGTAGGAAAAGGAAAGAATGGCTAGCTACATTATAGACCATGACATATCATCACCACAATAATCTGGTTATGTGATTTTCACTACTAGAATTTAGTTACATTTATATATATATATCTGTTGAAAAAGCAAATGGCTAAACTGAACTAGAGTGGAGAGTATGCTGGGAAAAAGTGGAAGAAAGACAAAAGGCAAGGAAAGTTTAGATACTGGTGTGAATAAATAATAAACCAAGTAATGTGGCTAGACAAGGAAGAAAGTTAATCTATTGACAGAGACTACCGATGATAAAATGGTAGTCAAGAGACAGGGTCTTCATGAGGTGAGGGATTAAGTATAGAAAAATAAGGGAGAGGGAGAGATGAAGAAGGAGAAGAGAAGAAGAAGGAGAGGAGAAGGGCAGACTTTAGGATTTTTAATATTGAACAGTCTTAGATGTTATGGTCCTGCAGACAGTCAGTTCAGGGAATTTGGGGTGCTGAACCTGTGATACACATGAAGTTTTCTGGGTGTTTACCAAGTATGACAGAAACTAGAGGCAGGGTAGGATTTACTGATTTCTGGATCTTAAACGAAACTTTCATAATACTGTTTCGGTGCAGAGCTGCCAAAGACATTGGGACTTTATTTGGTTATTAAGGTTAAACATCAGTATTAGTTTTGGTGGCTATACTATTAAAAGATAAAAACTCTTAAGAAACTCAGGCAATTAATGAATCTCAAAATGAAAAGATTAATAATGTTTATACTCTTCTGTCATTAATATATACATTTAGAAAATAAAATCAAAGCTTAAAAACCCATCAGAGACTCACACAAGATAACTGTAAATTTCAAAGGAGAACTAAAGGTTACCCCTTGAAGCATGAGTATAGTTTGGAACATAAAACAGTATTTTAAACTCTAGATAGTACATTTATAGAACACTACTTAAAAATATAAATCAATTTTGAATATTTACATTAGAGAGTGAGGTCCCAGCTTAAACTCACCCAATGTTTGGCAAGAATGATGTATGACAGTACTCTGTTCCCAATTTTCAGGATTCAGGGACTTCATCCCCCTCATCCCCATACTGGGCTACAACTGCCCTTCTCATGGCAGACCCTCTGGTTTTGTGACAGAAAAGCTCCGAAAAATGGGCAAATAAGTAGAGTAAGAGGGAGACACAGCTGTATGGAATTGAAGATCCCAACTGTTTTGGATATGAGTATAGAACTCAGTATGGTTATTCTGTTACAACATATATAATCCCACTAGGATACAAATATAGCAAAGAACAGAATTTTACTTGGAAAGAGTGGATCCAAAGTGTAACTACCAGGAATTGCTCTTATATGAGGAAAGTTTCTCAAAGTAAAGAAATAAGGCAGAGAGCTTAATAAAAGAGTTTTCCATTTGGATCAAATAAACAGAGAACATCTCTGAAATACATTTCTAAAAACTTCAGAAATCCATGGGAAAATGAATTTTTATTTCAAAAAACAAAAGCAGACCATCTGTCTCCAAATTTAGATGACTATAATAGTTCAAATCTGATGCGATCAAAGTATGTTAAGCAGCAGGGTTTAGCAAAGGTCATTTCTCACCTCTCTCTCATCTTCTGTCTTTTACTACCATCATCCCTCTCCCTCTCCCCCTCCCCCTCCCCCCCAAAAAAACCCCTCATGTCAAAATATTCTATAATTTAAAAGGGCAATTGTACATTTTTTTTTGTTCTTTTCTAAATCAACCCCAATCAGAGTATCTCTTGTCTGTGGCCATATATTTCCCCTCCCCCTCCCCCACTTTGGGAAGAGAGGTCACTGGGAGGTAAAAGTAAATCTGTACCTCCAGATAAGAAAATTGCTGCTTTAGAGTTATTGCAACTAATTTGTTTAATGGTTTTACATTTAAAAAAGCACTTTCATATTTCACGGTCACATTTCACCATAATCTCAGGTGGCAGGCAGGAGAGGGAATATTATGATCATCCAGGTTGTTCAGATGACAAAACTGCAGCTTACTGAGTTAAAGGACTCTAGGGATATCTGAGGCAGATTCATCTTCTGAGGCTGACATCACGGAAGGTAACCGCACCTCTTGACAAAACAGTCCTTCACAGCACTGTCTGGAGGACTCGATATGACACTTTATTCTGGAAACAAGTAATATAAATTAAGGTCCTTCTTCCCTCTTACCCTATATAGATGGAGTTGCAAATTCAAACGCCAGGCAGGCGTTTGACACACCTAAGTAAAACATGCCCCAAATAAAGAAACGATAAAATGAAAAGGTAACTTACACTAAGCCTCAGTGCTGAAGAGGCCAGAGGGGGGTGATGGTAAATTGGAGGACTGGACAACTGGAGAGGCTTTCTGTTCATAGCGAAGAGAGCTGCAAATCACTTACAACTGACTATTGCCTTGGATGACTGCCATGTACAGATCTGGTTTTTCTAAATCTGATTTTTCAGAAATATAGACTTTTATGTTAAGTCTCCTGACCTTCAAATGACAGCAACTTAAAAAAAAAACCCAAAAAACTGTGGCTTCCCTGGTGGCGCAGTGGTTGAGAATCTGCCTGCCAATGCAGGGGACACGGGTTCGAGCCCTGGTCTGGGAAGATCCCACATGCCGCGGAGCAACTAGGCCCGTGAGCCACAACTACTGAGCCTGCGCGTCTGGAGCCTGTGCTCCGCAACAAGAGAGGCCGCGATAGTGAGAGGCCCGCGCACCGTGATGAAGAGTGGCCCCCGCTCGCTGCAACTAGAGAAAGCCCTGGCACAGAAACGAAGACCCAACACAGCCAAAAATAAATAAATTAATTAATTAATTAAAACAAAAACAGAAACAAAAAACAAAAAACTGAATCAAAACACTTTGGCAAATGAGATTTGGCCCACTAGTTTGAGATATCCGCTGGACTGATACTGCTTCCCTCTTCTTCCCCCCAAAACACATAATGCTCTTTAAACTTGAATATATTTAGGGTTGATTTTTTTCCCCCTCTGAACTATGTCTACGATTAGAGCTCAAATCCTACCTCTATTTAGCCTGTTCATTATTTGGGCCTATATAGTTCATAACAATTAGGTGTAGTTATAATAATGCATCTCAGTAAATACATGCTATATGTATTTTTAAAAACATGTACCACTGTATAATAATGATTCCAGGAGTTAGGTGTACTTAAGGAACACCACAGAGTACATATCATTTGCATATGCACACATACTCTATAATGTTGCTATTTAAGAGATGTATTGGGTTGGTCGAAAGGTTCATTCGGTTTTTTCCATAAGATGGCTCTGGTAGCACTTAGTTGTTTTTAACTTCCTTTGAAACAATTTTGTTAGATTGTATTGTGACAACAGTCATATCAGTGTGCATTAGAAAAAACTCATCAAAATTGGTGAATTTTTGTGTAGCCATTTTGCCGAAATGCAAAATGTTGCTGAAAAGCAACATTTTTGGCATATTATGCTTTATTATTTCAAGAAAGGTAAAAATGCAACTGAAATGCAAAAAAAAAGATTTGTGCAGTGTGTGGAGAAGGTGCTGTGACTGATCAAACATGTCAAACGTGGTTTGCGAAGTTTCGTGCAGGAGATTTCTCGCTGGACGATGCTCCGTGGTTGGGTAGACTAGTTGAAGTTGATAGCAATCAAATCGAGACATTGAGAACAATCAACATTTTACGACGTGGGAGATAGCCGACGTACTCAAAATATCCAAATCAAGCACTGAAAATCATTTGCACCAGCTTGGTTATGTTAATCGCTTTGATGTTTGGGTTCCACATAAGTTAAGCCAAAAAAACCTTCTTGACCATATTTCCACGTGCGATTCTCTACTTAAACATAATGAAAACGTTCCGTTTTTAAAACAAATTGTGACGGGCGATGAAAAGTGGATACTGTACAATAATGTGGAATGGAAGAGATTGTGGGCAAGCAAAATGAATCACCACCAACCATACCAAAGGCCTGTCTTCATCCAAAGAAGGTGATGTTGTGTATGTCGTGGGACTGGAAGGGAGTCCTCTATTATGAGCTCCTTCCGGAAAACCAAACGATTAATTTCCAACAAGTACTGCTCCCAATTAGACCAACTGAAAGCAGCACTCGACGAAAAGCGTCTGGAATTAGTCAACAGAAAACGCATAATCTTCCATTAGGATAACGCAAGACCGCATGTCTTTGATGACCAGGCAAAAACTGTTACAGCTTGGCTGGGAGGTTCTGATTCATCCGCCGTATTCACTAGACATTGCACCTTCGGATTTCCAATTATTTAGGTCTTTACAAAATTCTCTTAATGGAAAAAATTTCAAATCCCTGGAAGACTGTACAAGGCACCTGGAACAGTTCTTTGCTCAAAATGATAAAAAGTTTTGGGAAGGTGGAATTATGAAGTTGCCTGAAAAATGGCAGAAGGTAGTGGAACAAAACGGTGAATACGTTGTTTAATAAAGTTCTTGGTGAAAATGAAATATGTATCTTTTATTTTTACTTTAAAACCAAAGGAACTTTTTGGCCAGCCCAATATTTCTAGACATCTTCTCTTTCTCCACTCTCATTGTTCCTAAATTCCTATACCAGAAGAGCCCTAGAAAGATGGGAGACCCTGCAAGGATTTTATTCAGTATGACAGTTTGGCCAAATGATTTCAAGGTTTGGACACATTTATCCGTATGCATTATTTCAGATTATAAGGTGAATGGAACTTCAGTTCTACTTGTACTTATGCCATAATGTACCAATATAACCTGGAACATTAGTTTTGCAGCAGTTTCTTTACTCCCACATCTCCCCTTCCCCAAATGTTTGTTAGAAGTTTTAAACACTTTCTAAATTTCTCTAGGATTAAAGCGCTAAGCACAACGCCTCACACAGAAAGCGGCCATTAAACATTTGCTGAACATCTGAATAAATGAAAGCGTACATAATACTGCTGTGCTGCTTTCCATACTAGCAAGTTTCCTCACTTCGCCCCCGCCAGAGTTTCCCAGGACAAGTTACGGAACATTTTATTTAACTCGTTATTTTAACACGAGGTGAGTCACTGGGAAAAGAAAATAAATCAATGTAAGTTGTTTCTTTCATTAAGCGAAGATGACATGTCACAAGTGCGCATGTCCAGCATGCCCTATTTTAAGAGTGCAAAATAATTCAATTGGTTACACTAATAGCAAGCTCTGGAAAGAAAAAGAACCCCTCGCACATTGGGGGCGCTCTTTCAGATGCCACATCCAAAGCACCTGAACTCTAAGAACCTCTCTCCTCGGGGCAAGGCAGAGAGGCAGGTCCCGCCGGCGACCCGGGTCTTCGCGCTCCTCGGCGCCCCGCACGCGGGTCACAGGCTCCGGGGCGCATCTCGACGGCGCGGGCGACCGCACTTCCACGGCGGGCTCGGGAGCATCCTCCCCCGGGAACACCCGCTCAGAGGCGAGTCCGGTGGTCACCGCGGGCCCGCGCCGGCCAGGGAGCGCGCGGCCGATACTCACCCCTTGGGAATAACGCTTCTTCTTCACCACAACGCGAGAAGTGCGGGGCTCTCACGACCCAGGCCACCCCGCTCTCAGATCTCTTCCAGAACAGCCGCCGGGGCAGTTGCGGCCACTGGAGCACAGACGCAGGCGGCGGGTGACCAAAGCCCGTGGCTCCCGCCGGGCGCTCTAGGCGGAGACCGGGCCGAGCCCCAAGCCCACGCAGCCGGGTGAGCAGACGTAGCGCACGGAAGATTCCCGAAGGCACCGGCTCCTAGCGCTCGCCGGGCCCGACCGGCTGAGGGGCCGCACCGCGCATGCTCCCGAACCGCCTCGAAGTTCAGCTCCGAGGAGCAAGCGCCCGGCTAGCTTGTGGAGCGGACGTCGGGAGCGCTGCTGGGCGGTTGGTGACCTCTGAGTATGCGGTGAACGGTGCGTCCTGCCTTCGCTGCTCAGACGTAGCAAAAGTGCAGTCCATCCAGGTGAATATCTTACTGCCTCAGAAAGCCTCCCCACCCTTCCCTGTCAGACGCTCCAGTATTTTGTCTGGTTGGAGACCGGCTCTGTGGTAAAAGCCAGCGGGGTTCCCCGGCTACGAGGGCCAGACCCGCATGGGCCACTGGGACTTGTAGTCCCTGGGACCTGGCCCACCCATTAGTCATCCTCTTGGGAATTAATAGGGTTGAGAACCACTCCATTGTATAGCTTTCGAGAGCAGTGGTTGATTTGCTTCGAATCCGGGTCCGTATTATTTATTGAGTCCCTACTGTGTGCTGAACACCTTGCTAGGATTCGTGGAGGGTAGAAGATGAGTTCATGCCCCAGCCCACTGTAGGGTAAGCAGCAAGTGGCCTTGTAAGGTAGACTGTAATGAACAAAAACTACGTATTATTAGTGCTAGTGGAGGTCACAGAAGGACCAGAGTCAGAAAAAATTTCCTGGAAGATGTGGGGTTTGAATCCGGCTTTGAAATGTGGAATGCTCTAGATTACGGGAGAAGCTGGAAAAATCAAACGATGAAATTAGCGGAGAGTATAAAGAAGAGTTTGGTCTGGGTATAGTTGAAGGTTTATGAGAGAGTGGTGAGCAGGGCTTAGGTGGGGAAGTGGACACAAGCGTCTTTTGGCCTCACTTACAGAAAGGGCCTTTGTTTTGAGTTTCTCTCCAGTGGAGACTATAAGTACAGGCACCCAAGATACATCTTCAGGTTTAAATAAAAGATAACATCACAGGACTTACTTGTGTCCAGTTTCTGGACCTCATGGCCCTTGTTGCTCTATGAATTAATACATTTTTATCAATCCTATGATGAACTTGTGGGTAGCAAAATTACATTGCATTGTGTGTTGGATATAATGTTTCAAAATATACTACAGTTTTTATAATTTGTTTTGTCACTTATTCAATTTTTAAAAAAAATTTATTTTATTTTATTTATTTTATTTTTGTCTGCATTGGGTCTTTGTTGCTGCACGCGGGCTTCTCTCTGGTTGCTGCGAGCGGGGGCTACTCTTCATTGCAGTGCGTGGGCTTCTCATTGTGGTGGCTTCTCTTGTTGCGGAGCATGGGCTCTAGGCGAGTGGGCTTCAGTAGTTGTGGCACGTGGGCTCAATAGTTGTGGCTCACGGGCTCTAGAGCGCAGGCTCAGTAGTTGTGGCGCACGGGCTTAGTTGCTCCGCGGCATGTGGGATCTTCCCAGACCAGAGTCCCGTGTCCCCTGCATTGGCAGGCTGATTCTTAACCACTGCGCCATCAGGGAAGCCCTCAATTTTTATAACCACAAGTTTCAAGGGAAGTGGACCCAGTCTTTCTTGACCTACAGAAGCAGGTTGTGATGATTTCCGGCTTAGTCCTGAGAGCAATGGATGATTTAGTTTTGATGCCTTTCAGAGACGTGTACAAATTCACAGATCAGAAAATTCTTTGTCAGAACTTTGGTTCCTAGGTTTTCATTTTAGAAAATAAGATCACAGTTAACTAAAAGATATTAATTTTTAAACTTAGGTAATGGAACACCTGGAAATCTTGATACTTTTTGTGAAACACTGTGAAATAATGCTGTGTCACACTTAATTGTGGAATATTTTGGTTAAGTTCCACCTTTTCCATATCCCAGTACCAGTAAAGGGTAGCTGGTGACATGTATTTAATAAATTTTTATTTTGAAAAAGTGCTATCCATTGCTTTAATTTTATCATAACTTTGAATGAGACTAATTTTTTCGCATAGCATCCCCATTCAAATCAAAGAAATCTGGGAGAACATGATTTGTCAAACATTGCTATAAGGGAGTTCAGAAAGGATTCATGATACTATGTGACAATAAATGAACAAAGATAAAGATGAAACTGGGTTTTGGACTGAATTCTGTTCTGCTAAGGAAGAAAAGTGGATTAATACATTTGAAGTTATTTTCAACAAGAGCTGGGGAAAAACTGAAGGAAAAACAAATTTCTAGTTAGTTTATACTTAACCAAAGATATATTATTAGATACCAGAATATGCATTTTGTGACCATTTCATACACTAGAGATTTTCCTGTAATTTTGTTCTGCTAACACTCCTGAAACCAAGTGGCAGGTGGTTGAATGTTAAGTTAAATTTACACACAACATAGAATAGGCTTTAGGAATTTTTATTTCAGGAATCACCATAGTGATAAAAGCATTGCTGGATGTATTTGCAGAACCCAGAGATTTCTAAATGCCAAGCAAGGGGCAAACATTTATACTTATAAAACACTTATAAAAATTGCCTTCTGTTTGGTATGGACCAGAAAAGGTTGAATGAATTACTTCACTTTAATTCTCAGGCTTTGACTGTGGACCTCCAGTTCATCTGATACAAAAATAGCTAATCTTCAATTTCCTTATCTTTTAGAAAAAGCTGTAACTACAAGAATTGTAAATTAGCAATATCCTTGAAGAGAATATTGGATTTAACTGTTGGAGCCAGTTTTTTTTTTTTTTTTTTTTTAGAAATTCCTTATTGTTTTTTTTTGTTTGTTTGTTTTTTAAGTTTTAATATTTATTTATGTATGTATGTATGTATGTATGTATGTATGGCTGTGTTGGGTCTTCGTTTCTGTGCGAGGGCTTTCTCCAGTTGTGGCAAGTGGGGGCCACTCTTCATCGCGGTGTGCGGGCCTCTCATCATCGCGGCCTCTCTTGTTGCCGAGCACAGGCTCCAGACGCGCAGGCTCAGCAACTGTGGCTCATGGACCTAGTTGCTCTGCGGCATGTGGGATCTTCCCAGACCAGGGCTCGAACCCGTGTCCCCTGCATTGGCAGGCAGATTCTCAACCACTACGCCACCAGGGAAGCCCCTGGAGCCAGTTTTTTAACACAGAAAGTTGAATTTCTGTAAGAAGGTGGAAGTCTGAGTCATAATTTTTCCTTACTTCCACATGTGATTTTTCAATAGGGCAAATGCAATTTTCATCCGGATCTTCAATTTTATCTACTATTTTGTCTGTAATCATTTATTTATCTTATAGTATTTATGAAACGATAAATAAACGTTTAGAAACATCTACAGGTCTGCAAAAAACGTGATTAATGATTTCTTCTACAATAAGATTTTTATTTAATAATTTATTATAATTTAACTATCTATAGAATGTGCCACTGCTAATGTTTTCCGTAGCTTTAGCAGATAAAATTTGCAGGTGTAGGCATCAGTAAGCCAGGTATTGATTTGAAGTTCATTTTAGAAGTTCTTGCAGAATGGAAAGTAAATTCAAAATTCTCTTTTCCCAGCATTCTATTCCTGTTGTGTCCATTCTTGGTATGTTGGTGGGAAAAATCTTAAAGGTGTTGATTCTTTTCAAGAGTCATAGAATCAATCTCTTAAATGCTTTTTTTTACTGATTAAACAAAGGAGTTAGCTAACTTAGACCTGGTTCTCTTCTGCTCCAAGTCAGTTCAGTATTGTTAATCACTTTTTGGACCTCTCACCTTAATGTCCCGTAAGCAGCCTCTGAAAACTGAACTCTTTAACCCCTTCCCCAATTATCTTCGACAGTACTCAGAATGATACTACCTCTCAGTTACTCAAGCCCAAACCTTAGAGTCCTTGATTCCTCCCTCACTTTGTCCTACACAACTAGTTACTCACCAAAGTCTGTGAATTCTGCCTCTTAACTGAATCTCCATCTTCCATTCCCGCTTCCACTTTTGGATTCAGATCTCCAGAATCTCTCATCAGGACTATTATAATGGCTTCTTAACTAGTTTTCCTGCCTCCAGGGAATATCTCTTTGTTTAATCAGATTTTTTTCTCACTGTAAAGTTTTATACTTTTTTGGGGGGGGAGGTCCCAAATATTTTCATTGAAGTTATTCCTATGTATTTTGAAAAAGTTTTGTATTGCTGTTATGAAAGTGATTTTTTTCTATTATATTAGCATATAGGGAAGCTGTTAACTTTGCCATACATTCTCTTGTATTCTGCCACTTATCAACTTTCTCATTTTTTCTAAAGTTTTTTGATTGAGTGTCTTGGAGTTTCTATGTATAAAACCTACCCTCTACAAAAAAATCAGTCTGTTGTCTCCTTTCCAATAGTTTTACCTCTAACTCTTTTACATGTCTTATTGGACTAACTAGAATTTCTGTTAAATACTAAAGGTGATCAACAATTAAATACTAAAGGCAATAGTATGTTTCTTTGTTTAGTTTTTAGTTAAATTAAAAAATTTAAATAGCGTGTTTATCTCAAGTATCAAAGTAATTGTTTTCTCTCAGTAATATGATATATAATTCTTAAAAATATTTCTTATTTATTTAGAAAGTGGAAATGAAAGAACCATCATGAAAAAGATTTCAAAGAGAAAAGAAGATATTTTTAGAAAAGTAAGGTATTAATGGAGTTTGTAAGGATTTTGATTATACTAAATAGCTCAATTGTAAATGTAGGATAATCTTGAAAAAATGTGATATATTTGGTTCTATATACAAATCGTACAGTTCATATGTTAAAAAAATAATAAGAGAGTTTACAGATGAATTATACTCTTTGGTCTGTCAATTATGTAATAAAGAGTATTAGAGGTGAGTTATTTATATATTTATTTATTTATTTATTCCCTTATTTAAATATTTATTTCTCTGTTCTCTCAACCAGCCAACAATCCATTTCCTGCTTTGCTAAAAAAAAAAAAAAAAAAAAAAAGTTTTTCTTTTTTTAATCAATGAATGAGTGAAACATTTTTAGGACTGGTATCTACGTGTCACCTAGAGTAACTCCAATTAAGATTCATATTTTATTCCTGCCTTCTAGATGGGGATGGGAAGTTATGAAAAGTATATCCAGAATGCTGGTGAGATTATTGGGAATTGAAGGAGACATCTATCAATCACTTGCTGGGGTTGATGTCACATCACACCTTCAAGGGTTGCTGTCTCCTTGGTCAAGAGTGAAGTTAGGTATTTTTAATTTTGTTGAGGAAAATACTGAAGCTTTAGTAAGAACAGAACATCTTAGTTCATACTGACCTTACTCAGTAGTTCTTAAGTGTGGTACAGGAACCACTGGTGGATTTGGAGTTCTTTCAGAAAGTTTATAGACTAAGCTCTTACAGTGATCATGTCAGTATACCCTGCTTTGGCTTTTGACACGAATCCATGTTTTTACTGTGATTGGAAATCTGATGTGTGTCTGCTTGCTCTTCCCACTCCAACTGCACATTAATTTGGTTAGGATGTACAGTTGTTATTTAAGGAGTCTTTTGCTATACTATTTTTTCAACTTAAAATGAAAAACATCCATATTGTTCTAAAAAAAACATTTAACATTGCTAGTATGGTTTAATTTTAGAATATTGAGGTTTAAAAAGTGGTAAAAGAAATAAATGCTCATTTTAAAATATTGAATTTTTGATAATGGTAGTACATTCAATTAGAAATACCAGTAGGCAACTAGAAATATGGTATTCAGGAGAGCAGTCAAGGTTGGAGACAGATTTGGGAAGCCATGGGAATCCATGCACTCTCCAAATGCTTGGAATGTGCCCACATTTAGGCTATGAGGAGAAGTGTGACCAAGAAAGGATACAAGGAATAAGTGGCCAGAGAGGTAGAAGGGTAGAGGAAAAGGATATAGAAAGCTTTTAGAAAGTTATCAGATGCTACAGAGTACTCAGGTAATAGCTAACATTGATATAGTGTTGAGTTTCAAAGTATTTTCATATGTTTGATCTCATTTGACCCTCCTAAAAGGTATATGAAGTAGGCAGTATATGAACACTAACAACTATCTACTGGATTTTATCATTAAAAGGTTCTTTTTGATATTACAGAGAGCAATTTTTTAATTTAAAAATCTATCGTATATAAAGAGCTCATACCCATTGATAAAAGGATGAAATTTAAGAAAACAGGCAAAGGATATGAATTGTCATTTTAAAGGAGATGACTTTCAAAGGGCTGATAAACCTATGAAAAGATGTTAAATGCCAAAACAAAAAGATACAAGGTAACCCTTCCCCCCTTTTTTTGCAGATATCAGAAGACACAGATAACATTGCAGTAGAAGAAAATGTAGACAAGCATCTCCAGAAAGGTTCTCAATAAGTATACCACAGCTCTAATACTGTTGGACTTTATTTTTTAAAGATGTAAATGACTAATTCTATCCCAGGGTTTCATTTGGGAACACAGTTTCTTAAGGGATAAGTTCAAACAGAAACTAAACTTCCTATATAATACAAGTGGGTATAAGGAAATAATGGTAAAGTTAGTGCATGTAATAAAACTAAGTTTTGTTTTCTCTCTCTCTCTCTGCAAACATGGAGAATCTTTTCGTTCTTCAGGCTATGTTAGACCATAAAGATACAGAGATACAGAACCTGTTTCAGGAAGTTTCCAGGTCTCAGGGAGAAAAATATATAAATAATGGTTGACTCCTGCTTCATTTATCCAGAAAATATTTATTAAGCACCTACTATGTGCCGTCTGTCATTCTAAGTTCTGGGAATAGAGTATAAACAAACCAACTAATAATTTTTAAATTTTATCATGGAATACTGCAACTAAGAATGAAGATTCTCATGACCTATACTGATTTAGCTTTATGCTTACCCTTTATTTCCACCATTTTCTATTTAACCTTTAACTACTCAAAGGCAGGGAGAAGAAAAAGAAAAATACAAGGCAAAATGACCAGTAGGTCCTCCATTTTCTATTGTACCTAGGACTGCATAACCCCTGTCTTTCTCAATCCATACAGTAGATCATCTGGTGGATGAGAAGAAAATAACATGAGGCTTGGAGTACACATAACAGCTGGAGCCTTCTTTATACCCAGCAAGACTGTTTCATTTCCTCTAAGAGCTGGCAGTATTATACTGAATTTACAAAACTGACATAAGTACTTAAAATGGGTGCTTGGAGACTTACCTCTCTTTTTTTCAGATTCCTTCCTCTTCAGTTTAAGCAAGTGGAAGTAAACTGGTTTTGATATTTGTATATTCTGTGGACTGTAGAGCAGTTTATATAGAATATTACTGTTTTCATGGATTTTTTTTCCTAAAAGGAAAAAGATAAAGGTTTGCTTATCTGAACCTTTTTTTTTTTTTTTAGCCTGACTACAAAATTCAGTCCTGACCATGCATGAGTATTTATTCCAGATGGAAAAGGGGGAAGTTTCTAAGCTTTATTTTCTAGGTTCTAAGCTCTCATGGGGCAGTGACCCAGTCTTCATAATTGTCATGATCCAAAGAAATGCATGCTATTTAATAAGTACTTTTGATGCTATTGCTGTTTAATTATATTATAAGAAAGTGTCATGAACTCCATATTATGTTGGCTTCTTGATAGATTTAAATATGGAAGAAAATCAAAACATAATAGAAACGCTGAGAGGCAAAGTAAGAGAAAAGCTAAAAAATGCCAAGGTAATATTATTTTTTCTTTCCTATTTTCAAATTTACTGTTTAAATCAACATATATCATGATAAACTTTTCTTTATCAAAAAAGAGCTAAAATTCTATTTTAATATAGCTCCTTAAATCCAAAAAGCTTCAAGTTATTTTCCATGCTTTCTATTTCCAAACTTGAAGCCAAGAAAAATTAAGTGATTTGGTTATGGTAACTAAATTTGACATCTCAGGAGAAAACATGTATATACTTTTTAAAAGAAAAACATTGAGAAGTCTTTGTTTTTATCCATTTTGGGCAAAAGACTTATGAACACGATTATGTCTATATCTGTGAACATTAAGTTTTCCATACTATTTATTTACATTGTGTTTCAGATTAATCAAGGCAAAAAATCTTCAACTCAGCTGCTCATTGGTAATAAGATGTATCAGTGGTCTAAGGTGAATAACTTCTTTAAAAAAACTTTTTAGAACAGATTTATTGAGGTGTACTTTACATAGTGAAAATTCATCCATTTTAAGCGTATGATTCAATGATTTTTAGTAAATTTACAGAATATATAATCAACATTATAATCCAATTTTAGACCATTTTGTCACTCCAAAAAGATCTCTCATGCCAATATTTACTCACTCTCTATTTCTACTTGACATTATTTCTTATCTTAAAAAATTATAATAAAATATTATAGGTGATCCCCGACTTACAGATTTTGTTCTGAAATACAATGTGTAATCACATATTTGAAACTTCAAATGACAAAATCACTCACATCTTGGGCGAACTGCATTATTTAGAGTAAAGGCTAAGCAGCTTTAACAAAAAGATTCAAAGTAAAATGTCTTAATTAAGATAGAAGTTTTATTTCTCTCTAGTGTAATAGATAAGTAGTCCAGGCTACTAGGAGAGTTCTGCCATCTTCAACACTTAGTTTCCATCTCTGAGTCCAATGGCAAAGCTCCTGTGTCTTCATTTGCTAACCAAAGGGAAGGGAGGAGGAAGAGAGCCATAGGATTGCAGATTGATCTCTTACGGGACAAGACCTGAAAATTGCACACATTATTTCCACTAAAAGGAACGTGGGAAAAAATGTCTCTGTATCCAGCTAAAAGTAAGTTCTATTATTAGAAATGGGAGAAAAGACAGCAATGAACAACTAGTCATTTCTGCCATAAGCAATGAGAGTATTTTAAAAATACTCTCAAATTTTAAAATGTAAGGAATGTATTTTGGGTTTTTAAAAAACTCATCTTTGTCTTCACTGCAGGGTCCCTCTTGGGTACTTAGTAAAAATTAATTAAATTTAATAGTGAAAGCAGACTAAAAAAAGATGATTGTATACATGTTGTTCATTCAGCAAATGAATAAAAGTGAGCCTAACTTTGATTTAATTTAACTGTGAATAGTAAAAAATTAGAAGTTTGTCAAGATAAGTCCATTGAATATTAAGAAAAGAGGTAAAAAGGAAGAGAAATTGGCTTCTAAGAGTTTCCATTACAAACTGCTAGGAAGGGATATCTGCTCAGGAAGTTGAGAATTTTAGCAAATGATTTTGCAATGAGCAGAGACAGAGGGAAGTAAAAGTATATATGGACAATTTATATATCAGTATTGTTGAAAGGTACATAACTTTTAAAGTTAATGGGACAGCGATATTGTAGATACAAACAGGATGTAGGATAAGCTTTTGTATTTTACATATTTTTGAATTCTTTGGTTCTTAGAAACTAGCAGATTGCCTCCTTCCTTCTTTCCTTTCTTTCCCTCCCTCCCTCCCTCTCTCTCTCTCCCTTCCTTCCTTCCTCCCTTCCTCCCTCCCTACCTACCTTCCTTCCTTCTTTCCTTCCTTCCTTCCTTCTGATTCCTCTCCCAAACCTCTCTAAAAACAGTTCATTTAAATGTGTGTGACAAAGAAGTGATAGGTGATTTATATTTGAAAGATTCAGACTTGACAGTATTGAAAAATGAGAGCCTATTTATAAGCAAGTTCATCACTAAGAATATGCCACTTTTAATACTTTTAATTATCTCTAAGTTCACAAAAGATTATTGGTGGGGTGGGGTGATACTTGTATGTGAGTGCATTCATACATGAGAGCACCCAAAAACAGGGAGAGAAAAAAGAGTTTGCCCTGAGTCCACATTTTGATCTAACTGTAAGGTAATGCTCTCAATACTCTGACTAGAGTGAAGAGATAGATTGGGAAGATGGAGAAGATTTGGACCCTATATTTTTATTTTTTAATTTTAAAAATTTTCTAATTGAGATATAATTGACATATAACATTATATTACTTTCAAGTGTACAACATAAGGATTCAATATTTGCATATATTGGGAAACGATCACCACAATAAGTCTAGTTAACGTTTGTCACCATACGTAGTTATAAAAAAAAAGTTTTTTTCTTGTGATGAGGACTTTTAAGTTTTACTCTCTTGACAACTTTCAAATATGCAATATAGCATTATTCACTAGTCACCATGCTGTACATTATATCCCCAAGACTTACTTATTTTATAACTGGAAGTTTGTACCTTTTGACCCCCTTCACCCATTTTGCCTACTGCCCCCTGCACCCCCTGCCTCTGTTAACCACCAGTCTGTTCTCTGTATCTATGAGCTTGATTTTTTGTTTTGCTTTTTAAAAATTTCACCAATAAGTGAGATCATATGGTATTTGTCTTTCTCTGTCTGACTTATTTCACTTAGGATAATGCTCTCAAGGGCCATCCATGTTGTCACAAATGGCAAGATTTCATTCTTTTTATGGCTGAATAGTACTCCATTGTGTGTGTGTGTGTATGTGTGTAAATCTTTGTCCGTTCATCGGTTGATGGACACTTAAGTTGTTTGCATATCTTGGCTATTGGAAATAATGCTGCAATTTTATTATTTTTTTTTAAAATCACAGTTACCGGACCTTAAAAACAAAACAAAATACAAAAATAATTCATGAGCCAAACAGACTCAAAGTTAAATATAACTTGATACTATCTCTCCTACTGCTTTTGGTTCTTGAATAAGATACAGTTACTATTACCATATTACAGAAAACTACTTCTTTCCCTTAAAAGCAGAAAAAGCTTTCACTTCAACACTGAATACTGGTTTACCATTGTTTAATCTGCAGACTGAAGTCTCACTGGATGAAGGTCTTTCGTTTTTTATCCTGAGTGGTGAAGAAGACTCAACTTTAGGCCAGTCTGCAGAGCAGGTTGGATTTGTTTCCCTTCCTCCTAGATCCTCATTCTCAGGAAAAATTACTCTTTATTAAAGGCATAGAATGAAATACTTGATGGGAGGTGAAATTTTTATTATTGAGCTGCCTTCTCTTTGAATTGAGAAGCTGCTCATAATAATAATTCCTAACATTTATTGAGTGCTTACTGGATGCCCAGTGATATTCTAAATTTTAAATGTGGATTGTCTCATTCAATCCTCATAATAACCCTGTGAGGTAGGCATTATTATCATCTCTGTTTTATAGGTGAGGAAACAGGCACACAGGGGTAAGAATTGATAGAGCCGGGAAGTACAGGCTATCAGCTCCAAAGCCTGTGTTTTCTTTTGTTCCTCCTGTTCATTTCTCCAAGTGCCCACGTTGTTCCCCAAAATCTCTATTACTCTTCATTGATTCCCCATTCTTCATCCCTCCTTGTACAATCCCAGACCCTTCTAATTTCTGTCAGTTCTTCCCAAACTCTTCAGCCCACTGTTATTCTCGGGCCGTCCTTTCCTCCAGTCCTAATCAGTCTCACTGGTCTTTCCCATCTCCTGATTTGTCAGTCTCATTGGTCTCCCTTCTGCTCCTATTCCTCTCAACTTTCTCCATTCCTCTCTACCTTCAGATCTCTCTACAGTTTCCTTGAGCCCCCTCCTGTATTTCCAGAGTTCTACCCAGTATCTTCTGACACCTCCCAGTCATTTCCAAATCCTTCAGGTCCTCCTTTTGAATTTCTCTTGGGCCCCCCTTTGCCTTTCTACTTACTTCTCAGTCTCTTCCATTCCCGTTTCTTTGTATCCTGTATCCTGCTCCAGTCTTTACATTCCTTTTGTTGTTGTTGTTTGTTCCACAGAAAAGAGTTTTATCTTTAAAAAATCTAACAAATTTAGTATATACATTATAAAAACTTAATGCAGAAAACCATGAGGAAGAAAATAAAAATCATGTGACATCCCACTGCTCTGAGATAAACCACTATTACCATTTTTTCATACTGTTCTCTATGCTTATACCCATATATGCACACACAGACTTTTATATAAATAGAATCACAGTATAGCAATTCCATTTTTCCAATTGCTCAGCCAAACCTTGCTGTCATCCTTGGATCCTCTTTTACTCACATGCCTCATATCCAGTTTGTCACAAATCCTGTTGGTTCTACCTTCAAAGTATCCAACCCACTTCCAGAACCCAGCCCACTTTTCATCACCTCCCCTGGCACAGCCTAGTCTATGTGGCCGTAACCTCTCATCCAGATCATTGCCATAGTCTCCCTTTATTTTTACTATTGCCCCAACAGTCTATTTGGTATACCATACAGTAGTCAGAGTGATTCTGTTAAAATCTAAGACAGAACATTTTTTTAAACACCTTCTAATGGTTTCCTATCTCACTCAAAAAAAAACTGAAGTCCTTATAGGGGCTTCCACGGCCCCCTTAGTACCTCTCTGACTTCCTTTCTCACTAGTTTCCCCTTCTCCCACCCAACTCCGGCCATACTGGCCTCCTTCCTGTTCCTGCCTCAGGGACTTTGTACCTTTTAACTGTCTAGAAAGCTCTTGTCTTATCCTTATGCTCTCTCCCTCACTACCTTTGGGTCTCTGTTCAAATGACACATAATTAAAAATACTGTGCCTGAAAACCTTATGTAATAGTACCCCCAACCCCCCATCCCAGTATTCTCTAGCCACTTATCTTGCATCATTTTTCTTCATGACATTTATCACCACCTCACATGTATTTCTGTCTCTTTGTTTATTTTCTTCCTTGAACATATTAGGCACTCCATATTTGAGTGAATATTGAATAAATGAGTATCAAACATGCACATGCTCTGCCAAGTCACCTGATATCCCAGAATCCCATGATATAGGTTAAGGAATGGACTTTTCAGGGGAAACAAGAGAAGGTCCACCCAGCAGAGTGCACCAGGGCGAAGTGCTGTGGTTATGGCTGCTTTTCCTTCTCACAGGGAAGACATGAGAGAAATTAGGTCAGTGGGGCAAGTAGACTATTTGGGCACAAGGAAGTCCAGGCTTGGATGTGGGTTGTTTAGAGAAGTTGTTTGAAAAAGCCATCTGCCCTGCACCTGGTAAGTTTGGGGACAATGGGAATCTACTGTCCTCATCACAGGGAGGGAAAGCTACTGTTTTGTGGGAGGCTGAGTGTGACTGTGGCTCCTTCCTACTAGGAGAAAGGGGAGAATATCTCTCTTTCTCTCTCTCTCTCTCTCTCTTTTTTTTTTTTTACCACATCATACTCAGGTGCATTCATTTAGACTTATGCATGGAAAATTAGGTGGTTGCCTTCTGACCTCATGCTTCATGTCACATAACAGCTAACAGCACAGACACTGGTCTGCTGTGAGCTGCATAGTGAAGACCAGCAAGGTGATTGTATTGGTTGAGATCATAGCTTGTCTCAGTCTAAAAATATAGGTAGATGTAGTGGGGTAGGATTCATGAAAGAGACCTACATGGTCATAAATAAAAGGCTGGGATCCAAAGTGAGAGCCTGACATGACTCAGCCATCAGGGCAGACCTCAGCTCTGAAGGCAGGTTGAAAGCCCTGGCCCACACCAGGGGTGCGGTGAAAGTAGCTTGGTAATGGGACCTACAGCAGGAGCAAAGAGCCCCTCTTTGTCTATGATTGAAATATTCAAAGAGATCCCCTATGTGAAGATCCCCCAAATCTTGCTCCTAGATATCAGTGTCATATCTTGTTTGACTTCTGAAAATGATGCCACAAAGATTTCTGGATATAAAATACTTTCTTGATTTCATGACAGGGATATAGGGAAGGTATGATGATGTGATGACTTGATATGAACCTAGGTGATGCTTAACCATGTTACTCACTTAATTTTGTCAGAGTTGATCAAGGCCATCTACGGTTATCTATTCAATGGAATTCTATTATTAATTCTTTTTATTTAATTATTTACTCCTAAATGTATGTTTTTGAAAATTAAGGGATTTTTATTTGCATGACTCACATACTCTGTCTCCTTCTCTCTTTCAACATATGTAGATTTTAAGTTAGACAACTAAAGTCATCCAAAATAAATTGGTGATTTTTTTTGTGAAGAGACTCATATAAAATTTCTGATATGATATAAAAGTATACATTTTTATATTTAGTAATATATCTGTTTCAATACCTACATTCAGATTGTTTGTAACTTTTATATATCATATTTCAGAAATGTATCATAATCAATCACACTGCCACAGACTTCTATTTGTATCTTTACTTTTCTTTCTTTTTTTTCTTAAATATCATCCAGAAAACAGCATGACTACTCCACATCACCTTAGGTAGTACTTCTTTCTGAATGGTGGAAAAAAATGTGGCTGAAGACCACATGGCTTGATGTCTCTAGACTTTGCCCTACACTGTGAATTCTCAACAGTTGAAATATCATAGTCCAATATTTCAGAACATTTTCCATAGGAGAGGAGAGACTTGAATTGTAGTTCTTTTTCAGTAGTCTTTCATTGAGAATTTCAATGAAGGGCTATAGAAAAATCATATTTTATAATATTAAGCCTTAAATGAGTTCCTCTGTGTTCAATGAAAGTTCATTGTCACACAGTTTCAGCTTGAACTTGAACTGGGTGGCATAGATCAGAAAGGCTTCACAGCAAGATTCTAGTACCTTTCATTTATCTGCATGTTAATCATTGAGGACAAGCATGTATACTTATTTTTCTTTTTGGTATTCAACAGAGATCAGTAAATGATAGTTACCACAAACACTTTTCACTTGGTGATAATTTACAAAACTTTGCTGAGGGCCGAGATGAAGATTTTATGGAAGAAGTCATTTTCCTAGATTTACTTGAAGTAAAGGCTGCTGATTATGAAGATGATCAGGAACAAGTAAAAAAACAACAGGCAAATATTTTTGTTCCAAGCAATTCTCCGGGTAAAGTTTTTACAAGAAAATATTCAAGTCATTAATGAATCATATTGTAGGATAATAGCTTCTTTGTATGCTGGATAGATAAAAAGTACTGATTTAAAATTATAGAAATTTTTCTATATTTGTTCTTCATGCTTTCTCTGAGTTAAAGGGAATTGGTTTAAAGAGCTCATTCATTGTGTGTGTGTGTGTGTGTGTGTGTGTGTCTGTGTGTGTCTGTGTATAGACTTTCTGCTAGGCTTTAGTGGTAGAGTATATGATAGTTCCCTTTTGCTTCTTGTTTGGTCAATACCAGTTTAATATTTTGGACTTTAAAGTAATATCTAGGTTTTGTTATTAAGTGATCAACCAACTTAAACTGCCAAAAGATATGATGCCACGCATTTTAGAAGAAGAAGGATTCTATGTTCACAGAAAGCCAGAAATATATAAAAAGACCTGCAACAAAATGGAAAACCGCCTGCTTAAACTAGAAGAGGCAAGTTCACTAGCTAACAAGGGAAACCACTCACTGATGGTGTGTTACATTTGTTTTTAGTGTAATATTTACTTACTATATTCTTAAATATTTTTGATAGGGGAAGTGTTGGTTTGAAGAAAGTGGAGAAATAATGTCATTACCTTCACCTGTTAGACGGTCATGGAATTTCAGACTAAACATAAGTAAGGAACCTTTAAATCCAGCACTGAAGACCATATACAGGAAGGTAACCAACAACAGTTTATTTATGATTATGGTTAGAATTCTTATAATATCAATTATAACTTATATACTTATTTTTGTGGTGTTAATTCACCTTTTAAAGATATTAGTAAGTCTAGTAAAGGTAAAACTATGATGAAATATTAATATCCATTAAAATTATGTTTTCAAGGAATATTTAATGATATGGAGAAGTGCTCAGAATAAAAGTTAAAGTTAAAAAAAACAATGCAAAATTTCATATGATCCTGATTTTATAAAAATAGATAACGAATGAATGAATGAATTTATCAATGAATAAATAAGTACATACATATATGTGTATATAGATAAAAAGACTAGAAAATATATCATAGTTAATAACTATCTCTGGATAGTAGGACATAGGATTATTTTTATTTTCTTTGTTATACTCTTTTCTATTTTCTAAATTTCAGAAATGAATATATGTTATACTTATAATTAAACTAATTTATGTGTATTCCAAAAGACATTATGAAAATTAGCAGTCCATTAACCTAATGAGAAGAAATGCTTAGACAGAAATAGTTATGTTAAAAATTTGGCTTGAAAAAATTTAAATAAGAATTTTGTACAAAAACCTAATTGCTCAATCACTTGCATTAACCATTCCATATATAGGAAATATGGCTGTAGGTAGATACAAAGTGGAAATGATACTTCCTAAAAATACAGTTGACCCTTGAACAATGCAGCGGTGGGGCACCAACTCCATGCAGTCAAAAATCTGCGTACTGCTCTCTCTGCCTCAAAAATAAAGAAATTAATAAATTACTCATCCAAGGGCAGGAAGCTGAGACAGTTTGGGTAGACTCAGGACTCAAACGCTAGTTCTTTTGATTCCACACATTGTGATCTCTAATCGAACACCAACTTTTCCCCACACTTAGTTAATTTAAAGATCTGTAAAATGAAAATATAGATACTGTATTTATTGAATAAATCTGTGTATAAGTGGACAAGCTCAGTTCAAACCCATGTTGTTTAAAGGTCAACTGTACTTACAGGACTTCATTCTCTATTCCCTCTGTTGCTTTAAACCTGTGAGTTACTTCTCCTCTTCTAGTAATTATATGCCTTCTGTAGTTAATGCTTTTTCTTTACAGTTGCCATTCTGTGTTTCTTGCATATTCCAGTAGCTGCAACATTTTAACAGCAAGAGCACTTAGTTCCTTATAAGGCTGTTACTTCTCAGCCTCCATAGGAAATGAGATTTCTCCCTAAACTGAAGAGATTTATACTTTTGGAGGTCTCTTTCTCTTTCTGTAACATGTGAGGATCTTCTTTCTTTATGATATATGCTCTCTTTCTTCTCCACAGTTTCTATTTCTTTCCCAGAGAGACTAGAAAATTAAAAAAAAAGTCTTCCTTATGTTGTAATATGTTTTTTATATCTTTATACCACTCATAAATTTCTTTCAGGATTTTCTAAAAATACACCAAAACTTTTTGCTGCTAAGAAAATCTTTTACCATTTTACCATGCAAAATGCATTGAAGCTTTAATTAATTGTCCTACTTTTAAAATTAAAGACATATACAAAGATTTTTATCATGAATGAGTGTTGACATTCATCAAATGCTTTCTCTAAGCCTATTAAGTATTGTAATAGTATTTTCTTAACTTCTAATGTGGTGAATTACACTGATTTTCAAATATTTCTGAAATAAATCCCATTTGTGATGCATTTTCTTTTTATGTATTACTGAATTTGATTTTCTAATATTTTGTTCAGGATTTTTGCATACATGTTCCTGAGATAACTTTTTCTTTGATTTTTCTTCCTTGTAATGTTCTTGTCAGATTTCCATCTAGGTTACACTGGCTTCAACACAATTTGGGGAGTGTTCCCTCTTTTTCTCTTCTCTGGGAGAATTGTATAAGATTGGTGTTATTTCTTTCTTAAATGTTTGGGAGAATTCACTGCTGAATCCATCTTGGCCTGGAAATTTATTTGTGGGAATGTTTTCTATTATAAACATTTTTTAAAAAATAAAAGACTGTCCAATGGAAGCACATCCTGTGTTTGTGGATTGGAAGACTTAGTATTGTTAAAATGTCCATACTACCCAAAGCAATATACAAATTCAATGCAATCCCTATCAAAATCCCAATGGTATTTTTCACAGAAATAGAAAAACAGTTCTCAAATTCATATGGAACTTCTAAGGACCCTGAATAGCCAAAACAATCTTGATAGAGAAGAGCAAAACTGGAAGAGTGACATCATCATTATGTCAGAATAAGACTTTTCTACCATCTTTCTCTCCAGAGAACACTGATTTTGACAATCACCCATGGACAAGACTGCCATTATGGAATTCTGAGAGTCCAGTGGAGAAGTTCCAGCACACCATTGAAGTAAATGGTCTAGAATTCTGGGTTGGTTATTATTCTTCTTTTAGCACTTTGAAGATAACTTTCCACTTATTTCTGAATCTCATTGTTTCTACTGAAAAGTCAGCTTAAAGTCTTACTGTGGTTTTCAGTTTTTCTCTTTGTCTTTGGTTTTCTACTATAATATGTTAAGGTGTAATTTCCATTGTAATATGTTAAGGTATGCTTTTTCTTTATATTGATCCTGCTTTGGGCTATTAGGGCTTCCTTAATATATGCCTCCATGTTATCCATCCATTTTGGAAAATCCTCTGCCATTATCTTAGCAAATACTGCTTCTGCCCTAATCTCTTTATCTTTGTGTTCTGGAACTTCAAGTATACATATCCATTTTATCTTCTGCTTTTGCATTGTTTTTATCCCTTTTTCCCTCTGGTTTAGTCTGAATATTTTCTGTTGCCCTGTCTTCTAGTTCACTTAGCTAACTTTCTACTGTGTTTAATCTCCTGTTAAATCCATCTAACGAATTATTTCCCCTTCTTCATTTATTTTTTACTTGAAAAGATTTCTCTTTTTTTTACCTTAAGGAAAAAGCATTCTGTGATCTTTGTTTTTGTGTTCCTTCTAATTTAGGCTTAATATCTAAATACTTTTAAAATTTTAAATTATTTCTATTACTCTATTGTTACCTCATTTCTGAGTTTTCCAAATTCTGGTTTGTGTTCTTTAATGTCATAAAATTTTCTTAATGTCTTTTGGCTTGTTTTGTAAACCACATTTCTATTTTTATGTTTTTGAATGTCTTTCTGGTATGCTTTGATTGTGGGGATATTATATTACTGTTTATTCATTTTTATTATAGAACCTTTGTATAGATTTAATCTTGAGCCTTTTCTGCTGTTCATTCTTATATTAAATCAGTTTCCCTGAAATTTTAGGAAAAAAGCTTGTTTCAGATAACTTTTCTGATGTCACAGAATTCTGTTGTTTTTGTGTAGTGTTAAACAATATAGTGGCTGTATTCTCCTTCCCAGATTTTTTTCTGTACCTTCTATTAATCTCTGTGCTGTCCCTGACCATCTCAAGTTTTATTCCACTTCCAGTAGTTTCTCTTTAGTGTGAAGCCTTGTCATAAAACTTTCTAGGGAGTAGGCTTCCCTAGCTGCTTCAGAATTCCTTGCTGTAACCCATAACTGGAGTAGACAAAACCTCTAACAGTTTTAGCTGCTGGCTTTTTTTTTTTTTTGGCTGCATTGGGTCTTTGTTGCTGTTTGCGGGCTTTCTCTAGTTGCAGCGAGTGGGGGCTACTCTTCGTTGCGATGCACGGGCTTCTCATTGCGGTGGCTTCTCTTGTTGCGGAGCACGGGCTCTAGGCGTGTGGGCTTCAGTAGTGGCGCATGGGCTTAGTTGCTCTGTGGCATTTGGGATCTTCCCGGACCAGGGCTTGAACCCTTGTCCTCTGAATTGGCAGGCGGATTCTTAACCACTGTGCCACCAGGGAAGTCCCCTTTTACTCTATTTTTTTTTTTTTAATTTTTTTATTTATTATTTATTTTTTTATTTTTGGCTGTGTTGGGTCTTCGTTTCTGTGCGAGGGCTTTCTCCAGTTGCGGCGAGTGGGGGCCACTCTTCATTGAGGTGCGCGGGCCTCTCACTATCGTGGCCTCTCTTGTTGCGGAGCAGAGGCTCCAGACGCTCAGGCTCAGTAGTTGTGGCTTACGGGCCCAGTTGCTCCGCGGCATGTGGGATCTTCCCAGACCAGGGCTCGAACCCGTGTCCCCTGCATTGGCAGGCAGATTCTCAACCACTGCGCCACCAGGGAAGCCCTACTCTATTTTTATAACACATTAATAATAGCTACTTTAAAGTCCATATCTGGTAAGTCCAATATCTGGGTCCCTGAAAATCTGTTTTTATTATTTGTTCTTCTCTCTTGATTTTGCACTTTTAGTCCTGTCTTTTATTATAGTTGGTATTTTTAAAATTATATTCCATATATTATATATGAAAAGTTGTAGAAACTCTAGATCATATCTTCTTCCAGAAAAGTTCCTTCCTCTACTTTTAGGCATATTGAGTGGGGATAATCATCTTAATCCAATCAGGGACTTAACTGATTTCAGACTGGGTTGCAGTTTTGTTAAGGCTCAATCTGTATCTAAGTCTTCTGTTTACCTAATCTCTTCCCTGCTTGACTGTAACCAGGGTAAGGTTTTCTTTTTGTTTTGTTTTTTTAAATCACTAGCACATATCCAAATGCCTAGCATATAGCAGACACTCAATGAATACTTATATTATTTGTAATGGAACTCATCACTTCAGTAGATGTAAGCTTTTAGGGTCCTGTATAATTTAGAAGAGAAAGACACCAGTTGACTGGCATAATCTTAGAAAATCCTATTTTCTGCATGGTGCCTATCACACCCTGAGAGCCTGGCAATGTCTCTGCCTCATCGTAATTCATAGTATAACACATTTACCAAGATTTTATAAATGACCCCCTCACCCCCACCCAACAGTGCAATATCTTTCTGTTTTTCCCCAGTTTGGTTACTATAAAATCCATCTCCATTAAAAAATTAAAAAATAAAAGGATAAAAGAGCAAGGAAGGGAA
Source organism: Balaenoptera borealis (assembly GCF_965194805.1). NCBI lineage: Eukaryota > Metazoa > Chordata > Mammalia > Artiodactyla > Balaenopteridae > Balaenoptera > Balaenoptera borealis. Next base: position 86,780,091 of record NC_138874.1, read on the forward strand.
ATCCCATATTTATTTTATCTTGTTTTTTGCTGTTACATGACATAACTTTTGCACATTATGGTGACAGTGTGTTTTATTTAAATTTTGCTCAAGATATAGCACAGATCTTTTAACATAGTTATCAGAGACCATTGCTCTTGGAGAAGGAGATCCTTGAAACAATGGCAGTTTGCTGAATGAATGAATGAGTGCATGAATAACTGAATGAACAAAGCGATGATAAGTAAATGCAGAAAATATAATTTTTGGATAAACATTAACCACTATCCAGATTAACCTTTGTAACCATCTGGAATCCCAAGTTGGAAACCATTGGGCTGAACAAGTAATTTTTCCTCAACTGCGTCTGTTCTAGCTTCATCCAAGCTAATTTCAGTATTTCATGGATTCTTAGAGTTGGGAATAAACGTAAATGTCACTTCACCAAGCATATAAACTGAGTATTAAAATTCATTCTGTAGCAGCATCCTTAACAGGTAATGTTCTCAAATTAGTGTCACACAAATGCCTCTGCCTGCCTTTCCCTTCTGTCTTCTCTACATTTTTTACTCTGCTCAGCCAGCCATGGAGGCCAGGTTCATTTGGGGTTTCTCACTGGAATAAAAATAACATAAGGGCCATTGAAGCAGAGATAATAGCTCCCTGAGTATCAGAATCCTCTCTTTGCTGTTGCCTCGGCCAGGTACTTTAATACTCTGTCATACCTCCATTACCCCAGGTCTTATTTGCTTGTTTTTTGTTGACTAGTTTTGCCTAATTATTTACTATATGCCCTTTACTCCTTCTTCTGGCATTCCTCTTATACATTTATCTGGATTTTATACATGTGCATGAAAAAGTTACGTTTACGCTACCCTGTAGTTTATTAAGTATTCAATAGCATTATGTCTAAAAAAAACCCCAATGTACATACCTGAATTAAAAAATACTCATTTGCTAAAAAATGCTGTCATCTGAGCTTTCAGGGAGTCATAACCTTTTTGCAGTAGTAGCATCAAAGGTCACTGACCACAGATCACCATTACAAATATAATAATGAGAAAGTTTGAAATATTGCAAGAAGTACCAAAATATGACACAGAGACGGGAATTGAGCAAATGCTGTTGGACAAATGGCGCTGACAGACTTGCTCAACAAAGGGTTGCCATGAATCAATTTTTACAAATTAAAGAATTTGTAAAAAAAACCGCAACATCTGAGAAGTACAATAAAGCAAGGTACAATGAAATGAAGTATGCCCGGATCTAAAACTATATGGCCACTATATTTCCAGAATCACCCATCTAATGAATTCTTAATTTCAGATATTTTCAGTATATTTTTAGCTTTAAAGTGTTCATTTGACATTTGATTCTTCTGTATATATTCCAGTTTTCTTGTGGAATGCTCCATGTTTTCATCTTCTCATCTTTTCATGTATTTTATCTTTTACTCTTTTTAAAACACATTAATAATAGCTACTTTAAAGTCCATATCTGATCAAACTCCAATATCTGGGTCTCTGAAAATCTGTTTTTTTAACTTGTTATGCCATGTAACAGCATGGATGTTTTTGTACTTTCATCTGGTTTTTGATTCATTGTTGCCTAGATTTTTGTTCTTATGGTCTAACACACTTACCTAGTTCTAGAAGTTCACATAATTCCTTCAGTCAACTGCTGCTTTTAACCAGTGTCATGGAGCTTACTATCTCCTAAGAGAACTCATTTCAGTATTAGGCAGTTCCAATTGTTTATTGTTTTCTGTGTGAATTAAAATCTGCCTCCTGGATCACTATTGCTCTTTTGACTTTGGCCATAAAGAACTCATAAACTACTTCACTTATGTGACAGCTCTTCAAATATTTGAAGCCTACTTCCACCTTTAGCTTTTGCTTTCCAGTCTAAACTTGCTTCCTTTGACTATTGTTGGATATTCCGCCATCTCAGTTACCCTTCTCTAGCATCTGAGCACGACAATCAGTAGGTATTGAATAGGACAGGACCAAGGGCAGAGGCTTTTGTTATTCCAGTAGAAACCCAAAGCAAGTAAGCAACATGGCTATTCATCCAGTACTGAATCTGCTTAATAAGACAGGCATCTCTAGCTTAGCAACTTGAATTTCCAAAATTATTCAGTTATAATTTGGTTGTTTAAAATGGAAACTATTTATTTCCTTTGTGGTTTTGCCTGGTTAATGAACAATTTACTACCGATTACTAAATTTTATAGGTGGAATTCAGTGCAGGTTTCCCTCTCTGAGTTGGCCTTTACGTTGAGAATAGAGACTTACAAGATAAGGATAAAACAAAAACAAGCTTTATGACTATTTTCTTGCCTCCCCTCAACCCAAAGAGGAAAAAGGAGGAGATTCCTAGCTCAGGAGAGAGGAGGGAGGGAGAGATGTAGGCATCATCCTGGTGACCTACAGTCCCTGAGAAGCACTGGATATGCCACATCAGATCAGGGGTGGAACAGCAGTTTTTTCAGTGTAATAACAGGTGTAATAGCAATGACACAGACTGGAGGGTATGTTCTACTACTACAGATTGATCCAGAAAGAGCTCATGCTGGTTTTTTTAGGTGGTTGCAGTCATGGCTTATATCAGGAGTGGCTAGCCATTCATGAATTAAGCTGTACGTGCTAAGTAACCCACTAACCTTCTCAAATTGTATCACTAAAAACTAATCACATGACTATTCAAACATAAGTACTTAAATTCAAAGTAGTGTACTAAAACACTGTTGAATCATTTTTAATACAATGTAAGGCCTACGGATTTCAGCTAATTTAGGGACAATCTGGTTTACAAATGGAGACAGTCTCATGTATAAAGAAAGATGATCTCCTTATAAGGTAACATTTGCTTAGAGAGTCCAGGCCCCTCCTGGGAATTTTCCAGGGAATTACCAACATATTCACTTAGGAACAATGTTTTAATAAGGGTTTGTCATTTAACTCTGGCCACAGATGACTGTTAGAACATCCCATAGCGAACTATTGACCCACCAGTTCTAAACACCATTTTTCATAGTGCTCCTATAGGAAATTATTTAGTGGCTTATAACTTGAAAGTTCAACCTCTACCAGAACACAATAGTAAGGTAGATGGCAGTAATTTATAGCCAGATGATTAAAATGCTGCAATATAAATATATTTTATGAAATCAAGGGCTATAATCGATTTTGAGGAAGAAGGAGCAAATAATTTTTTTTTGCTTTTCTGTATCTCTTAATTTTCATACAGTTAACATATTACTTTTTTAAGAAGTTACTTGTCATTTCAAAAGAAATAGAATAAAATTAATATCCTGTAAATATTTTTCTTTAAAAGGCAGTGAAATCTGATCTAGAAAGCTCTATTAGGAACAAAATGGAAGGTCAAAGGGAGAGGTACCAATTAGATCTCAACATTGTGGGCTTGCAATTCAGTCATCATCCTCTCTTCAATCAAGAACAAGTATTATGTGCTAGGCTGCTCCAACTTTATGAGTGTTTTCAGGACAGGCAGCAACAGAATTTATCTCAGCTGCTTTATGAGAAGGTGAGAATGGTTTTCATTATATTTACAGAGCTGAACTTTTAATATTGAAAGAGAAAAGTGACTTCTTAGTACAGAGCAAGCTATCATTGAATATTTTCCCTTAGCACTTTGAATATTTAATCAAATAAAAGAATGGTTGATTTCAGTTTTCCTGAAAAGAAACTATAGGAATTAACTGGCCAGGGAGGCAGCCTCAAACATATCCTGCAGGATATTTAGCATCTATAAATGTTTGCTAATCAATGGTATTCTTGGTCCTATGACTCAAGAAGAATATTTGAAATCATTACTATTTAAAAGAGCCAAATGGCTGTTTTCAATCTTGTAAGAGTGTATTTTTGATAAAAATATTAGTGACCTTGAATCTCTCATCAAATATGAAGAGTGTTAGTCTGAGAATGATTAATCCAAGTAGTCATCTAATGACGTCATAAAGGGTACATAAAATCTGAAGAGAAATCGAAGGAGTACCCACTGATTATTTTTATGAATTTGCACCTCTCATCTAGACTCTGTGCTGAGTTTTTGATACATGAGCATTTTGTTAACTAGTGTTCTCTCTGAAAAGATATTTTGATAGGTCTCATTCAGCTACTTAATACAGTTAAAAATAAATATTTAGTGAGGTATTTAGTTAAATATTCAAACCTAATAGAGTCACCAAGATATTCCAATAAGCTGGAAATTAATTGTACCTTAATATATCTGCTTTTTAAAATACAAGTGCAAAAACTACAGGACTTAATCCATTTGATTGAATTTTCACGTAGCAATTGTGTGGGAGAACTTAACAGATGAAAACCATGAATTAATAAGGTCAGAATATTTCCTAAAACAAATATTGAATATTCTAACTTTTAGTTTCATATGACCATTGTTTTTATAAATGAAGGAATCAACTCTGAAATTAAGATGTAGGTCATTGAAAAAGTGACTTGATTTATAGATTTCTACTTAATAGACTGTTTTCCAATAGTATTGTGTAATTTTTGAAGTCTGATCTAGCAATATCAATTATATTTCACTAGAGTACTATCTACTACTGTACATAAAAACTCTACATTTGTTTTTCATGTAGCATGGCTCTCTGTATAAAATAACATTTGGGGATCATTATTTGTAACATGTTTTTTATTATTACTATTATTTTGATTCTTAGGAGCCCAAAGTAATTTCTTAGCTGATTTTTACTTTTCTTCAATTTATTCTTTTATGTGCACATAAACATTTTCTCCAATTTCCTGGTAAATTGTAAAAAGAGTAATTTGGTAGGTCATGTACATGCCCTTCTAAAATGAAAGAGGGGAAGAACAGTAGGGAGGAGGAGAGAAGGCCAAGTGTTACAGAGTGTGTCCATTGGTCTCCTACCAAAATACTGATTTATAATGTATGTATCCTTTTAGTCCGTTGGTGTGAAATATATGGCTTTGCTTGTTCTCAATGGGTTCAAACCAAGTTCAAAGTAGTGGGAAACTCACTGACATCCAAGGAATTCTGAAACTGGAATATGTCCCTTTATATGAGTATGAATCTCACTTAAAGAACAAGGAGAAATGCTGCAGACAGTATTAGAGAGTAGAAAGGATCCTCAGCTTTGCAGCGTTTTGCTATTTTTCCCTCTAGTTTTAAAAAAATTACACAAGTAATACAGGAGTACATTCTCATTGTAAATGATTCAGTGTAGAAGTTTCAAAGTGTGAAAGACCTACTTCAATCTTCACCTCATGGTTTGAACTACAGCTTTAAAGTTCTCTTTTCCATGTATCTGTGTGTATACATATGCCTTGATAGTATTTAACATAAATTGGATCTTCCCATATGTATTATCTGGCAACTTCGTTTTTTAAAATTAATTCTGCATCTTGGAGCTTTTTCCATATCACTATATATAGACCCATAATATACCTGTATTTTAATATGTTTAATCACTCCCCATTCACGACACTTAGGTCATTTCCATCTTTTTATGATTACAAATAATAAAGCAATGAACATCCTTGTACCCATATATTCGAGCACACAAGTGAAAACTTCTTTCACACAAGTGAAATCTAGGCTAGATTCATAGAAGTGAAATATTTTGGTCAAGGGTAAGGGTGCATGAAGTTTAAATTTTATTAGAGAGTAATGAATTGCCTTTCCAAAAAAGGTTTTCAGTTTGAATTTCCACTGACAGTACAGGACAGACACCACTTCCCAGAGTCCTAACCATTTTTCTGTAGCTTTGTGTATCTTTATAAGAGTTTTCATATATATACACATATACGTATATACACATGTACACACATACACACACACACTGGATGTAAGTCCATACAAGATATATGTCTTTTGAATATGTTTTATATATTTTTGTCCCATTCTGTTTCTTGCTTTTTTAACTTCATTTTTCTTATCTCTTGGAAATATTTAAAATTTTATGAAGTCAAATCTGTCAGTTTTTTTCTTTGGGGATTTTAAGTTTTGTTGTTCACTTACTAAGCTTCCTAGATTTGTATCAATCAGCTACCTTTGGTTACAACTCACAGAAAACTCTCTCTCAATTGCTTTAAACAATAGGGAAAAAGTATTACCTTCTGTATCAAAAGTCCGAAGTTAGGGCAGCTCTACAGTTGATTAATCTGGTGGCTCAACAATATCATCAACAACCCTGGCTTTTCTGTCTTTCTAATCTTCATCTTCAGAAAGTTGACTTGGTTAGCTCTTCTCATGGGAACTAACAGAGTGGCTGCTCCAGCTGAAGGCATGCTGGCCAGACACACAATATGCAGCCTAGAGTCTCACTTTGAGAGCCCTCTCCAACCTTTCCCTTACACCACAGCAGATTTCCCCTCATGTCTCATTGCCTAGAATTATATCACATTATCATGCCTAAACCAGTCACTGGCGAGAAGAATGACATTGCTACAAATGGCTAGACTCATCAGGGTTTACATCTAAAATAAATGGAAGAAGATTGAGCAACTGAACAAAATTGGGGCTCTGCCTACCAAGAGAAATGAGTATTCAAGGGCGACCAATAGTGTCTGGCAAACCAAAATTATAAAGATGCCTTTCTAAGGATGCTCAGCATCACTACTCATTAGAGAAATGCAAATCAAAACCACAGCGAGGTATCACCTCACACTGGTCAGAATGGCTATCATCAAAAAAATCTACAAACAATAAATGCTGGAGAGGGTGTGGAGAAAAGGGAACCCTCTTGCACTGTTGGTGGGAATGTAAATTGATACAGCCACTATGGAGAACAGTATGGAGGTTCCTTATAAAACTAGAAATAGAACGACCATATGACCCAGCAGTCCCACTACTGGGCATATACCCTGAGAAAACCATAATTTGAAAAGAGATATGTACCACAATGTTCATTGCAGCACTATTTACAATAGCCAGGACATGGAAGTAACTGAAGTGTCCACTGACAGATGAATGGATACAGAAGATGTGGCACATATATACAATGGAATATTAGCCATAAAAAGAAACAAAATTGAGTTATTTGTAGTGAGGTGGATGGACCTATAGTCTGCCAAACAGAGCGAAGTAAGTCAGAAAGAGAAAAACAAATACTGTATGCTAACACATATATATGGAATCTAAAAAAAAAAAAAATGGTTCTTCTGATGAACCTAGGGGCAGGACAGGAATAATGACGCAGACGTAGAGAATGGACTTGAGGACATGGGGAGGGGGAAGGAGAAGCTGGGACGAAGTGAGAGAGTAACATTGACATATATACACTACCAAATGTAAAATAGATAGCTAGTGGGAAGCAGCCGCATAGCACAGGGAGATCAGCTTGGTGCTTTGTGACCACCTAGAGGGGTGGGATAGGGAGGGTGGGAGGGAGGCTCAAGAGGGAGGGGATATGGGGATATATGTATGCATATAGCTGATTCACTTTGTTATACAGCAGAAACTAACACAGCCTTGTAAAGCAATTATACTCCAATAAAGATGTAAAAAAAGAGTCTATATATTCTCCTAATAATGTGTGTGTGATATGTAATTTCTAACTTTTTATTCTATCTAGAGCTTATATCTGTGTTTTGTGAGGTCAGGCTTCAACTCAATTTCTTTCCCCTAAAAGGTTAGCTTAATATTTCTACTGATTTAAAATTCTGCCTTTATTGTAAACCAGCTTCACATATTTACATAGATTTAAGGACTATCTACTCCACTGACATATTGGTCTGTTTCTGCCCTGTTTTAATTACTATGTTTAATTATTAAATTATGATGTGTAAGGACAAGTGCCTCCTCATTGTTTTTTTCCTAGGATGTATTTGCATATTCTTATAGAGTTGATCTTCCATATGAACCTAAGAATTAGCTTGCCAACTTCTATTTTAAAGATCCTATTACCAAGGCTTCCCTGGTGGCGCGGTGGTTAAGAATCCACCTGCCAATGCAGAGCACACGGGTTCGAGCCCTGGTCCAGGAAGATCCCAAATGCCGCGGAGCAACTAAGCCCGTGCACCACAACTACTGAGCCTGTGTTCTAGAGCCCGTGAGCCACAACTACTGAAGCCCATGCGCCTAGAGCCCATGCTCCGCAACAAGAGAAGCCCACGCATCTCAACGAAGAGTAGCCCCCTCTGAGAAAGCCCGCGTGCAGCAACGAAGACCCAACGCAGTCAAAAAGAAATAAATAAAATAAATAAATTAAAAAAAATAAAGATCCTATTACCAAAAGAATCTAAAAAAAAAAAGTGGATATATGTATAACTGATTCACTTCGCTGTACACCTGAAACTAATACAACATTGTAAATCAACTATACTCCAATAAAAATTTTAAAAAAGATCGTATTACCATTTTTATTGTAATTGCATTGTTATATTAATTTTGAAAGAAATTTTATCTTTATAAAAAATTGGGTTTCCTCATCTAGGAATGTAGTATGTCTTCACATTTGTTGAGGTCTTCTCATGTCTGCCAGTAAAAGTTTATATCAGTTGGCTCTAGTCTTGGAGTTGCCACAAACTGTCCCTAACTGTGATAGACAACTTTTGCACGTTTTAGGGTTTTGTTTCCTCTGGTTTTATTTCTCTGTTGATATTCTTGGTGGATATTTCTGTCTGTTTTATACTTTCCTCCGTATATTTTGCTGATTTTATTTTACTTGTTATCCTATGTTGTTATACACTTATTCTTTTATTGTGAAATATAGATGTGTAGATATAGTTATAAAATACATGTATAGGTATGGTTGTGATGATGGTAGTGGATATGGATAAAGAGAGATAGATATCTTTTCTGTAACCATGGGATTTTACATAGAAGATAAGATAAGATTCCTGTGCTCAATATGCCATCTTGATTGATTGGCATTTCTTTATATTAATTGATAAACTAATTACTTAGAAGTTTCAAGGTATAATGTTTGTTTCTTAGACAAATATTGAGGCTCTTCTCAGTTCTGCCCCAAGGTGCTTATATAAAATATATTTTGGAAGACAAGACAGTAATACACAAAAAGTTATACACTTGTGCTTCTGCTGCTCATACCTAGACCTACAGGTGAATTGGTGTGATGGTAACAAGTGGATGAAATGTACCAAAAAAGCTCTTTTCTTTGTTGTAGCTTAAAGCACTGAAGGATGCTACCAAATTAGCAAATGAAAATTTGGAAACAAGCCAGCTGACCAGAAAATCTTTACAGGATTATTATTGGCAGATAAGGTAGGTTTTAGGCCATTCATGTATTCATCAAGCATTTATTAAGTAATTTCTTTAGACAGGGTATAGTACAATGCTATGGATGATATAAAATAAGAAAATAACAATATCCTTACTCTTTTTCTTAAACTGAAGTATAGTTGATTTACAATATTTTGTTAGTTTCAGGTGTACAGTAAAGTGATTCAGTTGTATTTTTTTCAGATTATATTCCATTATAGGTTATTATAAGATATTGAATATAATTCCCTGTGCTATACAGTAAATCTTTGTTGCTTGTCTATTTTAGGTATAGTAGTTTGTATCTGTTAATCCATTACTTATAATTTGTTCCTGCTTCCCTCCTTCTCCCCTTTGGTAACCATAAATTTCTTTTCTATGTCTGGAGTTTGTTTCTGTTTTGTGTATAGATTCATTTGTATTATTTTTTAGATTCCACATATAAGTGATGTCATATAGTATTTGTCTTTCTCTTTTTGACTTACTTCATAAGTAAAATATTCTCTAAGTCCATATGTTGCTGCAAATTACACTATTCCGTTCTTTTTTATGGCTGAGTAATATTCCAGTGTGTGTGTGTGTGTGGTTGTGTATGTGTATTTTTTTTTTCTTAAGCCAATCATCTGTTGATGGGCCCTTGGGGGTTGTTTCCATGTCTTTGCTATTGTAGATAGTGCTGCTATGAACATTGGGGTGCATGTATCTTTTTGAATTAGAGTTTTCATTTTTTCTGGGTATATACCCAGGAGTGGGATTGCTGAAGATCCTTAGTCTTTAGGCAGTTATAGAAATGGTTCCAACCTTTCGTAAAAACTCATTTTTGTGTAAGAATATTTCATAGAAGTGTCACATGAAAGTAGTTGTAGTTTTACAGTCTATTTTTAAAAAATACATGTTGATTAAAAACTACTCTGAACTTATTAATACCTTTCAATTGGCTTGGATTATATTTATCTCAAGTGTTTGTATATGTTTGAGAATTAGTCCACATACACATATGTGCAAGATATATTATTAATTCAGTCTAAAAACAATACTCAGATAGTATATAGAGTTAAGGACCCCTGTAAAAAAACGTGATCTACAAGCTGGGAATCATTGGCTGATAGACTCATTGGGAAGAGAAGTTAGGAAAGAATAAAATAACTGGAAAATTAATTTCAAGTCAACACATGATTATGTGTCAAGGAATCTCCAAAAGCAGGAAAGCTCTCTGGGAGGTACTCATTGGGTAGAAAGTTAAACTATGCACAAAGATATGACAACTGTGAGAGTGATTTGATAGTTAAAGAATTTCCCTGACTCTCTGCCCATTGACCTGAAATGGCTCTACAAGCTCTTAACCACTAGAGGCAAGTTGTTTTAAATAATTGGTTTCCTAGAATAACCTAGTTAAATGCAAACAATATTACTTGAGGAAGTTGACATATGCCTTGTACAAGTACTGGCACATAGTGAACTCTCAATAAATGTTAGTTGAATGAATGAGTGAATGAACAGAAACCTTCAGTATTTACAAAACAAACTAGTGTTATTTATAAAATTAACTACAACTTAAGGCAAAGAACAGTCATTGGCATAAGGAACACAGAGCAAGTAAGGAAGGATTGAGGAGCAAAGAGAGTGGTAAATATGTGGGTAAGTCTCAATGAACAATCCTGTAGTGATGTAATGATGTCTTACAGTGTATAAAAATACAGAGAGAGTTAAAATATAAAACTTTTAGAATGGAGTAAAGAATGGAGAAGGGTTAATTTAATTAAAGATATTTGCATTGACTAGGAGGAGAATAAAGGTAAAGCTTAATATTAGACTTTGATAAATCAAGGACTTAGATTTTAACTTGTGACCTCTAAAGAAAGAGAATTAAATATATCTTCCAAATCAATTGAAGAGGAAAATAGGGTAATAAGAAAATACTCAAACAATCCAAAAGAAGGCAAAAAAAAAAAAAATAGAGAGAAAAGGGACTGTAGAGACTGATGAGACAAGGAGAAAGCATAAAAGAAAATGGTGGAGTTAAACCTAAATATATCTAAGTGAGTTAAGTGATCCATTTTTATCTAGACTGGATTAAAATAATTGGATTTTTTTCTGGAATTTTTCTTTGTGGCAGTTATGTCTGAATTTTATTTTATTTTATTTTTATTATTTTTGGCTGCATTGGGTCTTCGTCGCTGCGCGTGGGCTTTCTCTAGTTGTGGCAAGCAGGGGCTACTCTTCGTTGCAGTGCGCGGGCTTCTCACTGCGGTGGCTTCTCTTGTTGCGGAGCACGGGCTCTATGTACATGGGCTTCAGTGGTTGTGGCACATGAGCTCAGTAGTTGTGGCGCACGGACTTAGTTGCTCCGTGGCATGTGGGATCATCCTGGACCAGGGCTCGAACCCGTGTCCCCTGCATTGGCAGGCAGATTCTTAACCACTGTGCCACGAGGGAAGCCCAATAATTGGATTTTTAAAAATCCAGTTATATGTTATTTAGGAGAGACTTATCTAGAGCATAGGGATATAGAAAGTTAGAGAATAAAATAATGGAAAAAATATGCCACATAAACACTAACAAAAGAAAGCTGGCATAGCTAAGTTAGTATAAGATAAAATAGATCTTTAAGGCAAAAAGCTTTACTAGAGCTAGAGGACTACATCAGAATATATGGTTTAATTCACACATGTGCATACACACACACACACACACAGACATATACATATATGCATATCATATGGCTTCAAAATATATAAAGCAAAATTTGACAGGAATATAAGGAAAAATAGCAATTCACAAATGTATTGGGCAATTTTAACACATTCCTCTCAGTAATTGATGGAATAAATAAACCAAAAAATCTTATTAAGGATATAGAAGATTTGAACAACATGCTTAATAGACTTGACTTGGTGTATTTGTAGAATATTGTACCTAACAACTGCAAAATACCACTGTCTTCAAGAACACATGGAACATTTACAAAAATTGACCTTACGTTATCTCAACAAATCTCAGAGTCTCAATATATTCAAAGGATTTAAATCATTTAGTGCAGAAACCCAATACAAAAATGCAAAAAATATTGTTAGGAAATCTCCATATGTTTGGAAATTAAGAAATACAGGTCTAAATAATTTGTTAGCCAGAGAAGACATCATATTGATCATTGGAAAATGTTTTGAATTTACTGATAAAAAGCTAATATGTATCAAAATTTGTGAGATACAGCTAAAATAATTCTCAGAGGAAAATTTGATTATTTAAATACATATGTTAGAGAAAAAGAAAGGTTGAAAATTAATGAGCTAAGCATCTTTCTTAGAAAGCTAGGGAAAAGGATAGAAGGAATGAAATAAAGAGAACAGAAATTAATAAGAAAGCTAGGATAGAATCAACAAATCCAGATGTTTGATAAAAAATTGATAAACTCGGGACTTCAGTTTATGAGGTTATCTTATCCTTGAAATTAAAACCTAACAACAATACAAAAAATACTGCAACCCAATTTCATTCATGAAATAGCTAAACAGAATTTTATCAAATAATATAGCTAAACTGTGGTCATTCCAGGAATGCAAGGATGATTTAATATTAGAAAGTCAATCAGCATAATTTGCTTTACTATAGTGTGTTTGCAAAGTCAGGAAACCAGTAATAGTATATTACTTCAACATCCAAATAATCCACTCACTACCCATCAGGCAAAGTACCTCTAAATTTGAAGCAATGGTTCTAATTGTTAATCTGAAAAAATGTATAAGAAATATACTACAGAATGTCCAGAAAATCTGGAAATACATGGATGTTAGCAGAGCAGTTTTGAATAGTGAAAAATCTTTAAGAGGTATGAATCTCTAAATGGAATTTCATTCTCTACAACAAGATGTGGGTAAAATGAAAAAAAAAAGGAAGGGTGGAAGGGCCCAGAAGAGTTAGTACAATACATTCTTCCAGGCCATTTGTAATGACTTGTACTGTAGTTCTAATCCACTAATATATTTTTTAAAATTTATTTATTTTATTTATTTGTTTTTGGCTGCATTGGGTCTTCATTGCTGCGTGCGGGCTTTCTCTAGTTGTGGTGAGCAGGGGCTACTCTTCATTGCGGTGTGCAGACTTATTGCGGTGGCTTCTCTTGTTGCAGAGCACAGGCTCTAGGCACGCAGACTTCAGTAGTTGTGGCACGCAGGCTCAGTAGTTGTGGCTTGCGGGTGCTAGAGCGCAGGCTCAGCAGTTGTGGCGCATGGGCTCAGTAGTTGTGGCTCACGGGCTTAGTTGCTTCGCGGCATATGGGATCTTCCCAGACCAGGGCTCAAACCCATGTCCCCTGCATTAGCAGGCAGATTCTTAACCACTGCACCACCAGGGAAACCCCACTAACATATTTTTAATCTAACATTATTGTAGTAATACAAAACAGCTCTATGATTTAGAAAAGGAAAAGGACTTCTCCCTGCTACACAGTATATTATGGACTTGGAAACAGATGAAATCCCTTCGACAACGCCAAGGGTTTACAAGCACCTCGATAAAATTGCAGTTTCAGAGGTGAGTGGCTGCTCTATTTGTTCTTATAGGTCTCCTGAGGAGCTGCCCACGAATAACTGGGAAGTCACAGTAACTTGGAAAAGAAAATCCAGAAGCTAGTCAACTATTTGACGTAGTCAACAAAGAACTTGTATTTTGAATGTATAAACAATACTTACAACTTAATAAGACAACTCAATTTAAAAATGGGCAAAATATTTGAACAGACACTTCATTAAAGAAGGTATATGGAAGGCAAATGAACACAGGAAACAATGCTCAACGTTATGTTATGTCAATAGGGAAATGTAAACTAAAACTGCAGTGGGATACACTACACACCTATTAGAATGGCTAAAATCCAAAAAAAAAAAAAAAAAAGAATAGAGAGAAGAAAGAAAGAAAAGAAAAAGGCAATAACAAATGCTGGCAAAGCAACAGGAACTCTCACTGATGGCTGGTGGAAATGCAGAATGGCGCAGCTACTTTGGAGACAGTTTGGCACTTTTTGATAAAGTTAAACATAGACCCAGCAATCATACTTCTAGATGGAACATGTAAGTCACAAAAACATATCTAGTGGAGGAGATAGTTACAAATTAAAAACTTTGCTTGTTAATCACTTCTTAAGCTGTTTGTGAACCCACAGTGAAATATTGTGAACCCACAGTGAAATAACTGGTTCTCTCCCACAAGCCGTTGTCCTGGGTCTTTTGTTTTTCAAAACTATAAAAGATTACTATAATTTCAGGCAATTAAGAAAGATGTTTAGCTTTGTTGATTGTTTTTCCTGCTGTAGTAGTTTTTAACAAAAGTGCTTCTGACAGTTTCTAAACCTAACCCTGCATGGACTTTGTTTATCTTAGGCTCCTGAATTCACGTAAACTTGCTGACTTGCCTCTCATCTTTTAAACCGGTCTAACACACTCGTGCATTATGAACCCCTCTTCAGAAAAGGAGAGTCACAGATGCAATAAGCTTGTTCAGAACGGTAGCTCTGGACCAATATTGCCTGCTCACCACCTACTCTTATTCTACTAAACTCCAATCCCACCTGAGGCCCTTTGCATTTGTTCCTTCTGACATTTACCATTCAACTTTCCCAGTGGACTTTGGCTTGGGTTTGCCTCTCCAGATTGCTCCTGTAGACTTCTGAACTAAACCCCACAGTGTCAGTGATGAGTTTGGCCGCAACAGGACTAGCTAGCCCCAGCTACCCTAAAATGGGGCATTTCACTTGAGCAAAGTATCATTCTTTTTTTTTTAACATCTTTATTGGAGTATAATTGCTTTACAATGTTGTGTTAGTTTCTGCTGTATAACAAAGTGAATCAGCTATATGCATACATATATCCCCATATCCCCTCCCTCTTGAGCCTCCCTCCCACCCTCCTTATGCCACCCCTCTAGGTGGTCGCAAAGCACCAAGCTGATCTCCCTGTGCTATGCGGCTGCTTCCCACTAGCTATCTATTTTACATTTGGTAGTGTATATATGCCCAATGTTACTCTCTCACTTCGTCCCAGCTTCCCCTTCCCCCTCCCCGTGTCCTTAAGTCCATTCTCTACATCTGTGTCTTTATTCCTGTCCTGCCCCTAGGTTCATCAGAACCATTTTTTTTTTAGATTCCATATATATGTGTTAGCATACAGTATTTGTTTTTCTCTTTCTGACTTAACTTCACTCTGTATGACAGACTCTAGGTCCATCCACCTCACTACAAAGAGCAAAGTATCATTCTGATCAACTAGAAAAGCTGATGTTTGAAGATGCTCCTGGGAACTCTGTTTCCAGGCTAAGTGTATCGCCAGCAACCTCACCACAGGCCTTCACCTTGTAAACCCTGATTGAATAAGCTTGTAGCCAGGCCTATGTGAAAGACAGTACTTATGACAGGAAGACCTGGGACCTAGACACTGAGCTCAGGTTATCTTTTCTTCATATATTTGGTTTTGGGCATATCGAATTTGATAAGCTTTTGAGACATCCCTAAATAAAGCAACTGAATGGGCAGCTGGATGTATGGTTTGTACTAGAAAGAAAAATGCTGAATTTTGTGGCAGAGTAATAGTAATTGAAGCCATGTGTGTACATGAATCTGGTTAGGGAGAGGGTAGAGAATGAGATGAAAAGAGGGCCGAGAGCTAAGTCTTGAGAAACTGCCTTGAATGGCTTGATAGAGGAGGAGAAACCAGAGGAGGGACAGAGAAACACCAGTTAGAGTGTTTTGCCACAGAGGCAAAGAAAGGGGAGTATTTTAAATAGGAGGGAGGGTTAATAGTGTTTAATGCTTCTGAAGAATCAGTTAAGTCTAGGACTAAAAATGTTCATTGGATTTCCTCACATGGAGGTTACTGATTGAGAAATTAGAGCAGGTTTTATGAAGTGATGGTGGCAGAATAAAATAGCAGGAAGTTGAGGATATAGTCCTGTCTTCTCATTCAGGCAATAAATTTTCCTTGTCAAACGTTACCAACACTACATTAAACTTAGAGAAACTGCCTGAGTAAGTAGCCACAGACCTTGTTGTATTTTGGCTACTGAACCCAAACCACAGCACTGGTAAGTAGCACGGTGAACCCAGATTCCTGTATATTGTCTTCACCTGTGTTCTCTGTTAGGCTCCTACTTACCTGGAAGGGATCCAGATAACTGTCAGAGGGGCTTTTAAAAGATACAGAAAGAGCAAGCTATTCAAGCAGGAAAATCCATGTCATTTCCCAGAGCTACTGAATAGAAAGGAGGAAGCTGTGGAACCCAGACCACTGTCTCAGTGATCTCCTCAAAAAGAGACTGCCTGTTAAAACACCTATTGTCTGAATACTGTACATTGCCTAAGTTACTCTACCCTGGAATCACCTGGGAGAGATCTAAAAACCACTATTATGATTTAATTGGTACGAAGTATGGTCTGGGCATCAGGAACTTTAAAAATATCCCCAGGTGATTTTAACATGTGACAAAGTTTGAGAGCCATTGGATTAAACAGTAAGTTAATTGACTTTCATATTGATTACCCTGAAGCAGAGGAAAATAATAATAATATTTGTTGAGTGTTTGTTATACTCCAAGCACTGGACTGAGCACTTTACATGAATTAGTGCATTTAATTCTCATAACAACCCAATTTTCAGATGAGAAAAGTAAGGCATAGAGTACTTAAGTAACTTGCCCAAATTCCATAGTGTCAGTAATGGGTCTGGGCTTCAACACAGGTAGTCTGGTCTCTAGCCCATATAGGTAGTATCTACACTAGGTTCCCTATATTTTACTGCAGAAGGCAAAAAGCATATGATATTTTACAATGATAATGAGATATAATTCACATACCATACAGTGCATCCATTTAAAGTGTACAGTTCAATGGTTTTTAGTATGTTCACAGCATTGTGCGAGCATCATCACAATTAACATTTTATAACATTTTAGGCACCCCCCCCCAGTAGAACTATCTTCCTATTAGAAGTCACTCCTCACGTGTGTAGATATAGTTTTTATTTTTCTTGGGTATATACCTAGGAATGGAATTGCCAGATCATATGGTAACTCAGTGCTTAACATTTTGAGGACTGCCAGACTGTTTTCCAAAGCAGCTGCACCATTTTCTATTCCCAACAGAGCATATAATACTTATCAAAGAATCTCCTTTTTAAAAGACTAAAAATAAAAAACTGAACTTTGAACTGAAAAGAATAAAGTCAACTCCCAGACCAATTATTTTCTGAAAGGGTTCTGGAGAACTGGGGTTTTGCTGGACTACTAATAGAAGAGGAATAATAGTAATACCTACTTCGTAGGGTTGCTGTGAGAATTAAATGAGTTAATATGTGTAAAGTACTTAGAATATTGCCTGGCATGTGCTTAGTAAGTACAATGTAAAAGTTAGCTGCTGCTACTACTACTAGTAGTAGTGGTGGTAGTAGTAGTAGTTATTAGTGGTAGTGGTGGTGGTGGTGGTGGTACTAGTTGTAGGAGTGATAATAGTAGTAGTAGTTGTCATCGTTGTTAGTGGTGGTGGTGGTGGTGGTAGTTGTAGTGATAGTAGTAGTGGTAATAGTTGTCATTGTTGTTAGTGGTGGTGGTACTAGTTGTAGTAGTGATAGTAGTAGTAGTTGTCGTTGTTGTTAGTGGTGGTGGTACTAGTTGTAGTAGTGATAGTAGTAGTAGTAGTTGTCGTTGTTGTTAGTGGTGGTGGTGGTGGTGGTAGTTGTAGTAGTGGTAGTAGTAATGTCATGAACTGCTTACTGTTTATGCATAAACCCCAAGGAGTATAACTGAGATTTACCACTTAATATTCCTATAGTGTCCTGCCCTTACACATGCTCATGTTCTCACAGCTTAAAAAATATGAGAGGGACTTCCCTGGCAGTCCAGGGGTTAAGACTCCATGCTTCTACTACAGGGGGCACGGGTTCGCTCCCTGGTCGGGGAACTAAGATCCTGCATGCCATGTGGCAAGGCCAAAAATTTTTTTTAAAATATGAGAGGAAGCAAAATGAGAGGAAACATGGCATGTGCCCTTAAATTTATATCTTCCGTCCCCCTTGGTTACTTATTCTCACCAGAGAGGTTTCTTGATGTCCTTAGAAAAGGCTGAAGACACTAAGTAGGGAGAAATCTGTGAAAACTAAGAACAAGTTTATGAAGTTTTATGTATATACATATATATGTGTGTGTATCATACTGATAATTTCCTTGGGATGTAAAATTATTTTATGTAAGAAATTGTGGTGTGTGTGTGTGTGTGTGTGTGTTGGCAAGATCTCTAACAACTCTCAAATCCATTATTCCTGCTTTAAATAATTCTATTTATTATTAATTAGGATGAAAATGAATAAATGTGATGAACAAAAACAAGAAGAATTGTCAAAAATGTCTGAGACTCAGAAGAAAACTGAAGGAAAAGCATTTAAGAATGGGGAGAAACAGGAGGTATTTATATTGCAAAATAACATTCAACTCATCTTAACTAGTTATAATATTTGTTTGGTAGAATAGGAAATCTTGGTATTTGTAACAGTTACCCAAGAAAATGACAAATATAAGAAATAAAGTTTAATTTTAAGAATAATTGTCCTAAGCAATGAACTTACATTATAAATTATATATTTATTTTTCTGTTTCTAGAGCTTCTCATATTTAGCTTCAGAATTTGAAGAAATAGATATTGAAAGAATAAATCCAATTACCTTGATGCCACAACTTTCTTTCACAGCAGAATTAACAAACTTATCTAGATGTTCACTGTAAGCATTTTTAAAGGATTATTTCTTCATTATATATTGTCTAGTAATTGTATTGTTTTTTTAATAACGTTAGATTTCTTGAGTGAGTACCATATACCAGGCACTTAGCATGCTGAGTTTAAAAAATATATTTGCACATTTAATTGCCATCATAGCTCTATGGTATTATCTTCATCTTAGAGATGGGGGTCACACTTCTAATTCATGACTGAGGTGGGACATAACTCAGTTTAGACTGATGATTGTTTTTTGTTTTGCTACGGTAGTAATTTTTGTTCAGGTATAGATAGGTGGAATATAAAGCCACTGTGAAAAATAAGGTTATATGGTCACCCTTGCTTGTTGAAGGACCTCCTGGCTTTCACAGAAAGTGTTTGGTATAGAAAAGGCCCTCTGGACAATTTTCTACTTTGACAATGCAAGCTTCTTTCCTTCTCAGTTGTGACTTCTTCCTTGAGCTTTAAGGTTTTCTCCCTACTCCTAGGACATCCATGCATAAACAGATGTCATGCCGATTCCCATTTCTCCCATCTCTAAGCCTTTGGATCTCATCTCCCTTAAAGAGGATGTAGCAACTTAGAGCACTGAACTAGGTACAACTTTCCAACATCTCTGTCCCATGGAACACTTGGTACAGATTCATCTCTGAGTACTGTGAATGTGCATCATTTAGCATGGTGTTGGAAGGTAGTGTGTGCCCAATAAATACTAATCTTCATTAAATGAATGAATAGGTGGTTAAACTTTTAAATGAACATAAAGAGTAGCAAACACAAAGGCACAATTATCATTACCTTCTTTCTGACTAGAGAAGTGCAGCAGTGAAGCAATGTTTTATTTGTTCTACACCTACTTCCAAAAAGGGCCCAAGATGATTTATTATGTAAGACATCCATGCAAAAGGACAATCTAAATGAGGACAAGAGAATAACCATAAAATGGAAGTTGGAAGTAAAAAGGAGAAAGAGAAGGAGGAAGATATCTGTGCCGGAAAGCCTAGGCTAAAACTTAGTGGAGGTCAAGGCAAAAGGCAATATAATGCTTTATATCTTTTCAAAGCTATTGTTGTCATGTGGCACTGCTGTCATTATCCATTTAAAATGTCTAGTTGAATAAGAATTGATTCTCTAGAAAACAATAATATACTGATGTCAAGGATAGAGGTGAAAGGAGTACAGGGATTAAAGAAAAATTAAAAAGAGTTTACAGGTGAAGAAAAAGGCAAGATTTCATGAGGATAAATATAATCCCAAATTAACAAATTTTCATAATCAGTTCATAAGCTCATTATTTAAACTACTTTCAGAGGACTTATTTTATGAAACTATTTCTTTAAAGGTAATTGGGAGGAAGGTCAAAAAAGGCCTACAGGGAGACAGGAAGAGTAAGTAATCTTTTGTCCCATAACCCTCTGAGAAGGTTACAGAGAAGATGAGCAGATATGGGGGCAGGGAGATACTGGCCTATAGGATGATTAGGATGGAGAACAGAAGGGGATTTTATTTTTCAACCTATGGCTTATCTTCCAGCTAGTCTTCTACCTTCTGAAAAGCAGGATCAAGTCTTAAATATCATTAGGTCAGTTGCCTTGCAGCTGAGAAGACATTCAGTAAATGTTGGTTGAGTGAACAAATGAATGGATGGATTGAAGACTCTCTTTGGTAGTCTCATATCATTGAGTGGATCAATTTCTTCCCCAAAAAGTGTTTTCATAGCAGCCCCAGGAAAGTAACCTCTCTGGCTTGCCTGTCTGATCTTTGGGTTCAGAGAAACAATGTCCTGGGGAAAAAAAGGTATACAACCTAAAGCCTAAAGAGATTCACAAAGACCTTTAAGAGGACACAGCAAGCCTATTGACTTAGAGCCACCTCCTTGAGGTTATTGAAGACATGGTGTGTGTGAGTGTGTGTGTGTCTTTTAAAAGTTAGAAAATATTTTTGAATTCTCGATTCAAGCTCCCCCACCACCATTCCTAAGTCCCTCAGCTTTCTCCTCTCATAAGACATCTTATAATGGGTAAGTGCTATAATCTCTTTAAGTTATAATTTAGTAAAATAGCTGAATGATTTATGGTACCTTAATTTTAGTTCTTTTTGTATTTTTGAGTAAATGTCTTTTTAAAAAAACATTTGACGAGTAGGAAAGGCTTTTATCCACATATAGGCAAATGTTATTGGGCTCAAATGTTATTTGTCCTCTAAAATGATCATATTTTAACATGTTGAGGTGCATTTTGAAAAGAATAATATTTTATATCTGGTTTGCTTTTCAAGGGTCCATTAAAGGTTTATTTAATTTTTAGGCACGAACAAAGGAGGAGAGCCAAAATTCAGAAGCTTAAATATTCTATTAAAATATTATACAACAATAAACAGGTTTCTTGCACTTCAGTATCTCCCCTACAGTTTGATTTTAAAGTCATGTTTCAACAAATTTTCAATATTCAGTTAATATATTGGCCTGAAACAATTTGTTTGGAGGTATGCCATTGTCATTTAATTTTGTATCTTATTTTATGACATACATAATTTTAAATTTCTTGTTAGCTACTGTTATATGTGATGAGTAAGTTCTTTTATATTGAGATGACTGATCTATATGGGTAGACAAGATATTTATAAATAATATATTTATAATTCATCAATAGTCTTTTATTAATAGCTGTAAGTACAAAATTATTTGATTTGTAGTTGTTCTAAATACTTCTTTCCTGCTAAAATTCTTGCCAACCCTAGATGTGCAGCATTATTATTCATTTGTTAGTGAGGTAGAAGAGAGCTGTTTAAACTATGAGTAGTATAGCTATTGTAAGTGTTGAATGATTTCTCCAAATTGCCCCAGCCTTGACTTGGTGATTTCAGTCTCTTGATATATTTGTTCATCTTTTTAAAAAATTTTGGATCCCTTTAAGAATCTGATGAAAGAACACACATACAGCAGACCCCTGATTCCTGCCCAAACACCCCACCATAAGAATCCCTTCACTAAAAGAAGAAGAAAATAGGATGATGGAGAAAAATTAGAGACAGTAAAGGAGTTTAGACAAGATGGTTAATATAAGGGTTAAACTTGCACCTAGAGCTGAAAGAAAAGTTAGGAGGGAGTAAAGATTTGTTAACTAATGAGAACCCGCTGTATAGCACAGGGAACTCCACTTCGCTGTACAGTACAAACTAACACAACATTGTAAAACAACTATACCCCCCCCAAAAAAATAAAAATAAATAAAAGTAAAGATAAAAAGATTTGTGTATGTGAGTGTGGGGTGGAGTTTGAGGTATGGGGAGAAGATTATTATTACAAATCTAAATCAAAGTTATTTTTCAATGCCTAAAATAATTTTGTGCTATCCCTGATCAAAAGCTGTATTCATTTTGTTCATCTGAGCTGTCAAGTTACTATCATCTTAAAATGTACCTCTGTTGAAATTTCTATTTAAAAAATATACTGACTACACTTTCCTACTATTGTACCTAAAATAAATTGTGATATAATAATCCAACCACTTGAAGTTTAAAATCTGCCCCCTCCCAAAATAGATAAGTGTGTATTTTGAATCCCTCATCATCCCATGAATTAGCACATGATCTTAACAAAACAAGAGGCAGGGAAAGAAAGGAATCTATCTAGGGATAAATCGCACCATTAACTTGCTAAATAAATCTATATGCCCTAGACTAACAGATTCTAACCTACATTTCTAGTTTTCTTCTTACTATTCTTCTTTACTCTTTCTTCACTTCAGCCAAACTGAACTGCTTGTTTTTTCTGTACATCCTTGCAATTTCCTACTTAGAGTTTTGAATATTCTAGTTTCTCCACTTATGATGCCTATTTTCATTCTTCACACTCCATCTCAGCCACACAGTGGTGTTGATAGCTTCCATTAGGAGACCAGTCTGTCTCTGGGGAGATTCCAGGTAGAATTCTCTACATTTACATTTGCTACCATCCAGGATCTGGCCTCCAGCTCTGCAGTCTCAGAAACTGGATTTAACAGTTCCATGAGAATGCATCTACATACCCTAAATAAATTTACAAGGATGATGTGTAAAATCAGAATGCCAATTCAACATTTGAATATATTTATCAGTTCATTGTCTCATTTTAGTTAGTCAATTTACTAATTTACAGTAAGAAAATTTTTTCACAGACCTAAATACTTTAAGTCCATTAGCTATAACCCCTACAAACCTTTCTGTATTAGGGATGCCTTTGTCAAAGGGACCAATGTGTTGGGTTAAATGCACTCTAACAGGGACAGTATTTAGATGACCAGAAAAATATTTGCCTCTTTGTCTTTCCTTTTCCCCTGCTTTCTTGGTTAATCAACTATCCTTTTGATTGGTACATTCTTTTTTATCTTTCACGGGGCATTTACCACCCCCCTTGATTTCCTTCTTCTTAGAACACATATCACTGTTTCCCCAAACACTGATAACACAGTGTAAGTCAAAATGAGATTTTTCTATTGAAAAAAATTTCGGTTTGTACTTATGGCATTGATGGAATTATAGTAGAAAGCACAGCATACAGAATCAGAAGACCTGGGTTAGTACCCAGTGGACATCTATGGGACAGTCTACTCAGCAACTCCCTTACTCCTTCTGGGACTTTTCCTCCCTTCCCTGCCCCATAGCTTGTTTAACCTGTCCTTGGATTCCATGAGCCAACAAATCTCCCCTTTTCTTAAGCACTTCACCTGGGTTTCTATCACTTTTAATAAAATTTAATATAGTTTCATATAGAGAATCCACTTCTTCATTAACAAAATGGGAAGAATAATACCTATTTCCTATAATTTTTATCAGGTTTAAATGAGATAAAGAATTTTAAAAGTGCTACACAAAAGTAAGTTATTCGGGTATTGTGTTATATGTACTATATTCACAGAACTGTATTTGTAATCCTTTTATTCAATTGATTTTCTTTGAAACCAGTAAAAGGCATTATACTTTTAAATACATAGGATTATCTACTTTTCTCACAATCATGTGGATCAAATGCTATAGAGCAATACCTATTTTACATTCTAGTATTTTTAAAAGCATTATGTTAGTGATGATCTTTATTTTAGTTCTTTTTCTATTTTGTACTCTCAGTGATTTATCAACCATTTCTTTTATATTTAGGTTTATGAAATAAGTAAAAGGACAAGCTTATTGGCAAAACTATATTTACCCTTACCTAAAAACACAGAGCTAAAAGGCAAAACTGTTTTGGAATATGTGGAATTTAGCTCTGATAAGCTGGTCATACCTGCATATGGAGAAGTAGGAAGCAGTAAGTTTATTAAAAATGTTTCTTCCCTCCTATTTTCTTCATGAGTTCCATATCCTAAATGACCCTGGGTCATTTATATGAATAAAGAATCCTGTATTTACAATATTAGGTTAAAAATGAATTAAGTTCTTCTTCCAGACATTAAACTAATTTTTAAAACTTTGACTTGAATCAGATCTTTGGGATATCTAAAATTCGGGATTAGCCCCTTTGCTTTTCCTAGGACATCTGAGACAAGGGCGCTATGCTCTCTGGAATGTGAGCTCCACTCCTGAATGGGTAGGCTGCTCTGCCTCTGCCTCTCCTTTAGTAAATCTTAAAGATGCTCCAGGACAGGTTGATTCACCTTTGAACTGAATAGGGGAGGGAGGAAGAGAAAGAGAGGGGAAGGAAGAGGTAAAGGAGAGAGGAAAGAAGAAGCGATGTTTTTGTTTATAGTTGTTCAATTGATTTTACTCCTCCTGCAATTAAATTTAAGTTAGCATGTCTGCCAGAATGCTGTCATTCCTCTTCTCCCCCAGCTCCCTTCTCTTTCACCTTCCTAGGGGTTTTGCAATTGCTGCATCCAGCTGGTAAAAAGAAAGGGAGTATGAATGAGTGAGCAAGGAGGAGAGAGAAGAAAATAAGTAGGCAAAGGAACCAGGGGAGAACAGAAAATGAGGGAGGAATGTAGTCTGCTTAGACAGAGTCCAGATGAAGCAGAAAATAGGGTTGTGGAGACCCAGGAGAAAAGACTTAAGAGTGAAAAATTTAGGGAGCACTAGGAACTTGGCAGAAGTTTCAAGGAGTATCGTCAAGCTCTCTGGAGACAGAAGGAAGATGAGGAGAGGGGGAACACTCAAGAATGTAGGAAAGGAGACAAACAGTAGCTCTTTTTCTGCTGCCAATATTTTTTTCTTGCTGGCAGCCACTCCGAGAAAGAATGGGTTAAAAACTTCTGTGTTCAGATAAATATGTTCCTCTCTCTTTTGTGGTCTGTTTGAAGCAGTCTACCTTGAGGGATCTTAGATGTGAGGTGAGGGAGAGCTCTAAGATTAGAGCCTGTGGTCAACATAAACTTTGTGTTCCTGAGGTTCCACAAGTAAAAGTCTAGAAAAAAACTGCAATGTGCTCAAATATTCATTTGTTTTTAATGCCTTTTATAAATAGATGTGCCCTTTCTTCTTGAGGGAAACGGAACTGAAGAACTTTGTCTTTTGACTTCAGGAAAACTAAGCTATTCTCTATCATGGGCCTTAGATGAAAATGGTGTTCCTCTGACACCTATGTCACAGTCATTAAGATCTGCTTACTGCAGGTAATAAACGTTTATGCTTGAAAAATAATGCCAGTCCTCAGCAAAGCATCACACAAGACCTACAAAAGGGAAAACTCTAGAAACAGTAGGAACAGTTTAGTTTACTTGGATGTTGCTTTATTTTTTATTTGTATTTATAAATATGTAAAATATTTATATATTTTATTTATTATCACTCTACTAAGACAATAAGTATCTTTGTATGTAAGAGAATGTATGCTTCAATGCTTAGGATTAGAGCCACATGGATGATGAGAGAGGCAGTTCCACAGTCCTTAAATTGTAGGCAAAGGCCAAGACTCTGAAAGATTTTATTTCTGGGACCTTTATATCTCCCAATCATTCTGGATTATGAAAGAATCATTTTTTGCATTATCAATTTGCTGGAAGAAATTGCCGGACATAGAAATTTCATCTGTATCCCAGGACTTCCTAGAGGAATTGGGATTAACTGCTAGACCACATCCACAAACAGGATTACTAGAAGTAAAGTAAAATTCTATAAAAACGATGATAATGCTGGCTTACCTATTGTGCTATGTTTGAGTAAAATGGTAAATATAAAGGACCAAAAGATCCCATCATTTAAAAATTAGTGAATGATAATAACAAGAAGATAGCCTTTTCCCTCCCCATCTAAACACATATGTTTTTAAAAAAACATGGCTATATCCAACTATATGACATTATGGGGAAGGCAGAACTATGGAGACAGTAAAAAATGTCAGTGGTTGCCAGGGGTTAGGAAGAGAGAGGGATGAATAGGCAGAGCACATAGGATTTTTAGGGCAGTGAAACTACTCTGTATGATACTATAATTGTGGATACATGTCATTGCATATTTGCCAAAATCCATATAATGTAAGATACCAAGAGTAAACCCTAATGTAAATCATGGACTTTGAGTGATAATGATGGGTCAGCATAGGCTCATGGATTATAAAAAGTGCAATTCTTTTATTGCAACAAACATAATAAATTATAACCCTGGTGCAAGATGTTGATAGTGAGGTAGGCTGTGCAAGGTGTTTTAGGAGAAAAATGGACAATTAATAAGGGTAATTCATTTTGGAACTAGTGAATAAGCTTTTAATACGCTGAACCATTATTTTCTTGTGTTTCTTAGTATTTCCCTAGCACAGTCCCCACTACAGCTATTTTTAATCTTTGCCTCATCATACTATTCTTTGCCTTTTTCTTGGAGTCAGATGTTTGTTCTCCTCACTCTAAAGCTAGCTTTTATACAAGTAATTTGGAACTTTCCTTCATCTCCGTTAGGATTCTGCTGACATATTTCTATCCTTTTCTTATCTTTTCTTCAACTTTTCCATTTCCTATGCTATAAGTCTTTTGTATCCAAGAAGCCTTCTGTGCTTTGAAGCAAAGAAAAATCCAAGCGTTTGATTAAACCCTGAAAACTCTTTCTGGTTGTTTTTCCCACCCAAGTCCTCATATCGGTGGTCTACTGGTCTGCATACATTGCCTCTACTTTTAATTCACACATTTCGTCCTTAACCCAACTCAGTTATTCCTGAAGGCTACCAGGGACCTTCTGGACATAGTCATTGGCCCGCCCTCCTCGTTTTGCTTCTTGAAGTCTCTTGTCTCTTGGCTTCTGTGATGCTGCACTTAACAGTTCCAGTTATTTGGGAACTCAAGTTTATAAAAGATTGAGAGTAATTATGCAAGATTGGAACAGATGACAGGTTTCAACAGGGAATGAATTGCAGGAGAGGTTTTCAAAGTTCAGAGTACTTTCTAAAGTGAACTATAACTAAAACTTTACAGTTGGGGCCTCTGAGATCAGAGAGGGAAGTTACAGAACTCTCCTCCTCTACAGTTGTGGGAGCTCAAGGACTGGTGAGGAGCAGTGGTTCTAGGAACGGGGTGGGTGCTCCAAAAGGCAAGATTGACTTGTGAGAGTCAGAGCATGGAGCCAAAGGAGAGCAGAAAGAAAGTATGCTCATTCACTGTTTCACTCACTCATTCATTCATTTATTCATCAACTACTGACAGAGCCAGAGACAAAGAAGTGAACGAAAAGAAGATCTTAGAATGCTTCAGTATATAACATTAGGCACACCTCTCCAATCCCATATTGTCTAGAGTTTTTGTTTAATACATTTTTAAAACATAAAACAGTTTTCTTACACTCACTAGTTAATTATTTTCTGACGTGGTTAACTGACTTTTATGTTTGCCCTCATTTCTTACCTCCCACAACTTTCATTCTGGATTTACTTGCTGAAAGTTGCTCCTTTAATGATTCAGTTTTCATGGCTAGCAAGCTTGTTTAGTCTTTGTATATCTGAAAATGTATTTATATTTTCCTCCTTCTTGAATAATTGTTTAGATGGGCATAAAATTTGAGGCTGATATTTATTTTCCCTATTTGAAGCTATAGTTGCATTATCTTCTGGGATTTATCATAGCTGTTTAAAAGTCTGCCATCAGTCTAAACCTTCGTATTTTGTAGATTGTCTTTTCTCCCTGGTACCTTTAAAATTTTTTGCTTAATTCATAGAGACAAAGCCAGGGGCTGAGGGGAGGGAGGGATGGAGAGTTATTGTTTAATGGTACAGAATTTCTGTTTGGAATGATGAAAAATTCTGGAAGTACGTAGTTATGGTGGTTGTACAATACTGTGGGTATACTTAATATCACTGAATTATATTACTTGCTTAGCATTTGGTTTTGAAGGAGGGGGTGCAGATGACCGAGGAATTTTGCCGTAGCCCACAGCTAAACACCTGTAGGGCCAGCTGGGGGAATCATTATAGCAAGGGCAGGAGATGTTCTGTGGTCTTTATTACTTCCCCTGAGGCAGAAATCTGGAGACTACCTTGAAATACAATTACAACCTAATTTTTTTAGGCTATAATGGGATAAGTTTCTCTCCCTAATCTATTCATTGACATTTAAACTGTACCTCAGCCTTTGTTCTCTAGGGGACCTGGGCTAAGAATCTTCCCAAGAGAAGGAAAATTTGTTACATGATGGTGTTAAGGGTGTCAGGCCCTAGATATCTCTTATGACAAAGACATTAAAACAGTTTAAATATGAGGGCAGACATAGGAATTAAAGAAAGGAAGAATACTCAAACTTTACCTATTTGTAATTTTGCTTAACATCCTGTCATACCAAGCATTGGCTTTGTTAGCAATAGCTTCCAAAGATTCATCATAAAAATATGAATAGATACTGATGGAAAGTAGACAGTGTAAAATGTATGTCCATGTTTGGGTTGACATTAGTGAATCTGAGTCAGAACTGTATTTCTGGAATCCTAGTTTATGGGCTGGAATTTTTCTTGAGTACTTTACAGAAAGGATCTTAGAAATCTTCTAGTCCAAATTGCTCTAATTCTACATGATGAAACAAATTATCTATGAAGAGAGAGATTAAATAACTGGGATAATTGATGGCTGAAAATAAACCCTTACTGTTTAGGGTTGAATTCCTTCTGCACTTAGCCTATAGTTGAAGTCACTAAGGATGCATTATGAGTCTAGCCTATCTTTTATAGCTCTCTTAACTTGTGAAGATGGCCTCATATGATCAAAGATATTCTTCTGGCCCATACTTCCCAGTTAATTGTATTACATACTCTATATTATGTTTCAACTGTAAAGATATAGCCTAAAGATTCTTTTTTATATTGTGGACTTTAGATAGCAAAGATGAATATTTACAGACTTTACCCTTAAGAAGCTTACTTGTCTCTTAAGGGAGGGGTAGACATTTATCAAAAAGCTATGATACAGTTAGAAAGTGAGAAGAACCAGGAAAGATATCACATCTAAACCTTCTATTTTATCCTTAAACACAGGACAAGGTTTATCTTTAAATACCTGGAATGGGTAGGTTTTACCCCATATAACAGATTTATCACCTGCATATTATATACAAATTCACAAAATAGTTTTCTTTATGTTAGTGTGTTAAGGAATGTAGATGCAAGAGGTGTTCCTGGAATTCCATGGCTTATTAATGCACAGAAGCTTTTTGAATGGGCAAATGAGGTCAGAATTGACCCAAATAATCCAGAATATTCTGATTTAATGGAATTTGTTATGGTAAGTTATAGCAAATATCTGTACTGTAAACATATTTTATTTCTTAAGCTCTACACTCTTATACTCCACAGTTTGCAGTGTATTTTTCTAGGCATTAGGAGGCATTAAAAGTAAATCTGAGGACAGTTAGAGTTTTCAGCCAGTTCATAGTATTGTAAGGCAGTTAGAAATTCAGCAACTGAAATAATTACTACTTTAGGCCTGATGATTGGTACTCTGCCACTATTTAGCAGCCCTTGCTTGGTGCATCTTGCATCTAGGCTGACATCTATTGTACATCTACTGAATGCCAGCCATATTATTAAATGCTGAGGATTTTAAAGATGATTTATAGACACACTCCTTCCCTCAAAGACTCTATTATCTATTCACTTCTCCTGCTCCTCCTTACAGCCAACTGAACTGCTCTGTGTGCTCCAAACAGGCTTTCTTCATACCTTTATTCATGTCATTCCCTCTGTTTAGAAGGGCACCTATAGCAGCTGTCTTACCCACCCTGCAAGTCTGGTAAATCCTTCCTTGGCAACCTCAGTTAGATATGGGCTTTTCTTTCCTTGCCCTCCTGTTAACTTTTTTTCTTTTTATAAACTCTTATGGCTCTAATATCATTCTGCCTTTTACCTTAGTTATTCGTCCATGTGCTTTCTCTTTCCTTGTGGAACAACAACTAGTAAATCTTTGTCTCTCTTATGGCAGCTAGCACTTTTCCTTGCATGTACCATGTACTCACATTTGCATTTATTGAATAAAGCAGTGCATGCATAGATTATTGCAATTAAGTTTCTTCAGATCAGAGCTTCTCAACTGATGTGCTGAATTGATTACAGGTGTACAGAAATATTGATCCTCTGTCGACTCATAGGGCAACTAGACACAAAAACTCTCATCTCTTTTTTTTTTTATAAATTTATTTATTTATTTATATTTATTTTTGGCTGTGTTGGGTCTTCGTTTACGTGCAAGGGCTTTCTCTAGTTGCGACGAGCGGGGGCCACTCTTCATCGCGGTGCGCGGGCCTCTCACTGTCGCGGCCTCTCCTGTTGCTGAGCCCAGGCTCCAGACGCGCAGGCTCAGTAGTTGTGGCTCACGGGCTCAGTTGCTCCGCGGCATGTGGGATCTTCCCAGACCAGGGCTCGAACCCGTGTCTCCTGCATTGGCAGGCAGATTCTCAACCACTGCGCCACCAGGGAAGCCCAAAACTCTCATCTTTTAACCCACTGTGCAGTACACATGTTTTCATTTTCTGTGTAAATCATGACCAGGAAAAGGTTGAGAAACTGCATAGGCAGGATTCTGCATTTTTTTTTCAGATTTTCTGTACAGATTCAGTTGCTCTATTTCCTATTTCTATTGCAACTCTCATATCTCACAGTTAGGGGGAAAAACTGTTTTGAAATAATTCTTGAATTTTAAAAAATTAATATTTTAAGTAAAGACTTTACATTATTTGTGTTTTATAGTACATGAAACGTAAAGAACAGGATATTCCAAAGTATTTTCGTCTCAAACAGTTGCAAGATGAATTTAACTTTGTTTCTGAAGAGGAAATGAAAAAGAGTAAACGTTTCCAGCTATTGCAACTTAGAAATGCAGGTCAATTAGATGTTTTCCTTCTGCAGCAGATACCCCTCTATGACAGAGAGATTCCAGATTTACTCTTCCAGGTACTTGGTTTCTATTTGAATATAGTTTATTCTATGATAAGTTAATGTTTAGCTGCTTTAAATCTATCTTAATTTTTTTTAAAACTGATAATCTGTAGACAACAATTTTCCTCTCTTAAATTTTTTTTTTAATTGAAGTATAGTTGATGAACAATATTTATATAAGTTTTACGGGTGTACAATATAGTGATTCACAACTTTTAAAGGTTATACTCCATTTATAGTTATTTATAAAATATTGCCTATATTCCCTGTGTTGTACAACATATCCTTGTAGCTTATTTTATATATGATGGTTTGTACCTCTTAATCTTCTACCCCTATATTGCCCTTCCCCACTTCCCTCTCCCCACTTGTAACCACTAGTTTGTTCTTTATATCTGTGAGTCTCTTTTTTGTTGTTGTTATATTCAGTTGTTTGAAACAATATGTTTTGTTGGACATATTAGGCAACATGTTGGACATGGATAGGCAACGGTCATGTCCATGTTGATAATACTTTCTCTTTCACAATTAAGTCGAGCTTGTTTCATGGGAATTTTTGTTTCTTGATTTTTTTGGGATCCCCTTTTCTTTAGGCATTAAAAATGTATAGCTCTCCCAAATTTCAGAAAGTCCTTAGCTTAACTTTGCAACTTAGTTGTCCCAACAACCTATTTCACAGCCAGACTCCTTTAAGTATATTATAAATTTATGTAAATATTGTGGTTTTTATTGTAAAATGTATCACCAATTTAATAGCAACTTTGGGGGATAAGGGAGAGAAACACTGCCAGGTTAAACTTACACTTGATTATAAAAGCACAAATCAATTTCAGAAACTTTAAAATGTGGGGAAAAAAGAAAGAAAGAAAAGTTCATCTCATGCTGTGTAGTGATGGCATGCTGGAGCCTGCTGGCACCAGCTGGTAAGAGCCTGTTGTGTGCATCTCTTCCCAGCTCCACCTTCAGTGATTTCATGTTGGTTGCTTTAAATATATTGCTGGGAGAATGTCTACACCATAAATCAGCAAATGCTGCAAACTGGGGCTTCCCCTCCCACTCCCAGAGAACTGGCTGTTAAACATTTACCAGCACTCCACTAGGCTTAAAAGAATGGAATGATAAGAGCTAATACCTGTAGAAAAAAACAATTGTACTAATCCTAACACTTGTGCTTGCAAAGAGATGGTTCAAGAAGAAAGAAACCAGTGTTTCATCTCTGAAGAAAACGCCTGTGTAGTAGAATTACCACTGTAGGGTGATGTCAGCCAGCTTAAAGATAGCAGATGCTGATGAAGGATATTGAGGTTTATACATCTTATGAGTCAGAAAGAGTGAATGCCTTATACTAAAATTGGTTATAACAGGTTTATTAATTTAACTCTGGTGAATTATTATCAATTGATAAAAAAAAGATAAACTTTTTGATATTTGTTTTCATTTGATTCTGGACTGAAGGGAAAGAGCAGCAAGCCACTTAATATTAAAAATAGCAAAAGTTACTTATAAAAAGGTTTATGTTTTTTTCTTGTTGTTGCCACTCAGCCATCCTTTAGCTGTTATACCCTAATATAGAGGAGACACAAACAAAACTATACAGGACTCATTACATTTAAAACTCAAGTAATAGCGGGAAGACAGTCATGGCTGAACAAAGTGGATTGTCTGAGAATCTCTTTTGGTGTGGCTCAGAGGTGAAAGAGGAAATGCAAATTAATAATTTTTCAATGATAATATCATGGCACCACCGGTTAGCACATATGACTATTATAGTCATAGGATTTGCAGATTATTCATTATTTTCACAAACATGGGTGAGTAGAAATATATGTATTCACAAACAGACCAATTGATATTTGGCTTTGGAAAACATTGCTCATCTTTTAATTGTGATTCATCTATTTTGAGACCTTAGGAATTTCAGTTAGTAAACTGCAGTGGGAAGGCCTTGGCTTAGAATGGCTGAAAAGTTATTCAGTTTCCTCCTGCTTCTCTCAATGATTAAATTCAATTCTACAGTTCCATAAACTACTATGGGCAAAGCACAATGCTCAGCATAATTGAGGATATAACATCATAAAAAAGGAGTAGTTTCTGCTTCTGAAACTAGGGGCTTTGCTAACTTTCCTTATCTTATACAAACTATTCAGAGAACACAAAAAGAGGGAGAGCAACCCAACTCATTTTCTGAGGTTGATGACCTTCATGCCAAAATTGGGCAAAGAAAGCAAAAAATGATCATTTTAGGTCAATTTCACTTATGAGCATAGATGTGAAATTACTAATAAAATTTTAACAAATCAAAAAGCAATATATTATGTATAAATATATAATTATACACCATAATCTAGTAAGGTTTATTTCCAGATAACAGAGCTAAGCTAATCTAATTAAGGAATCTATTAATATAATTTACCACATTAACAGACTTAAGGAAGGAAAAAATATGCTCCTTTTAAATGCCCAAGGGACTTCCCTGGTGGTCCAGTGGTTAAGACTTCGCCTTCCAATGCAGAGGGTGCGGGTTCCATCCCTGGTCGGGGAGCTAAGATCCCACATGACCGGAGACGTCTTCAGCCTGTCCCCCTCCTCCTCCTCCTCCTCCCTCCGTCTTACTCCCCCCACCTGGTCCTCCTCCCCACTTCCTCCTCCTCCCCCTCCTCCTCCTCCTCTAATTTGTTTACAAGAAATATGAGGAATAAAGGAACAAGTTAAATGGCACCACAAAGAAACAATTAGACAAATTTGGAATGTGGGCCAACTGGCTAGCAAGTACAACTGTTTCTCTCTGTTGCATTTTGATCTCTTTAAAAAGTCATCATTTTTAGACCTAAATAGACATTTCTCCAAAGACATACAGATGGCCAACAGGCACATGAAAAGATGCTCAATATTGCTAATTATTAGAAAAGTGCAAATCAAAACTACAGTGAGGTACCTCCTCACACTAGGCAGAATGGGCATCATCAAAAAGTCTACAAATTAAATAAATGCTGGAGAGGGTGTGGAGAAAAGGGAACCCTCCTACACTGTTGGTGGGAATGTAAATTGGTATAGTCACTATGGAGAACAGTATGGAGGGTCTTTAAAAACTAAAAATAGAGTTACCATGTGATCCAGCAATCTCACTCCTGGGCATACATCGAGAGAAAACTCTAATTCGAAAAGATACATGCACCCCAATGCTCATAGCAGCACCATTTACAATAGCCAAGACATGGAAGCAGCTTGAGTGTCCATTGACAGATGAATGGATAAAGAAGATGTGGTACATGTATACAATGGAATATTACTCAGCCATAAAAAGAATGAAATAATGCCATTTACAGCAACATAGATGGACCTAGAGATTATTATACTAAGTGAAGTAAGTCAGAAAGAGAAAGACAAATACCATATGACATCACCTTCAATTTAGGAAATGCATTACAAAGTCTTAAAAAGAGAGCTGTGCAATTATGTGCTCATACACATACATCCCTTGATGGTATTAGGTTTGCTAGGAATTTCCAGGCTGGAATCAGTAGCAATTTTCTAGAATTTTGTAAAGCCATCATTTGGCTGTCTCATGTAAAGCTTGTTCTCAATAAAATAAGATGAAAGAAAAAAATATCATATGATACCACTTATATGTGGAATGTAAAAAAATGATACAAATGAACTTATTTACAAAACAGAAACAGACTCATAGACATAGAAAACAAATTTATGATTACCAAAGGGGAAAGGGATTGGGGGAGGGATAAATTAGGAGTTTGGGATTAGCAGATACAAACTACTATATATAGAATAAATAAACAACAAGATTGTACTCTATAGCACAGTGAACTTTATCCATATCTTGTAATAACCTATAATGGGAAAAAAATCTGAAAAGAATATATATATTATATATATATGGAGATATACAATATATATATGGTGAAAAAACAGCAATTGGTGAAATTTGGATATTGGACTATTATGTAATATTGATAATTGAATAGTAGATATATTGGAAAATTGTTAGTTTTGTTGTCTGTGATTATGGCACTGTGGTTGTGTCCTTAGTTTTTGGAGATTCATGCTGAAGTACTTATTTAGGAATGAAGTGTCATGGTGTCTGTAATTTATACTTTGAGATATTTTAGCCAAAAAAAAGAAAACAAAAGAAACAGATTAAGCAAATATGGCAAAATATTAATTACTTAATCTAAAGGGTAGGTTCATAGATTTTACCATTCTTTCTAATTTTCTGTATGTTTGAAAAACTTGAGGAAAAATTAAAAACAAAAAATAAATAGCATTCTATACACCAACAAAAACCCACTAAAAATGTAACTTAACAAAGATACACCCTGCAATAGCAATAAAAACTCCTAGATTCATAGGAGTATATTGAACAAAACATGTACAAAAACTTAATGGAGAGAATTATAAAACATTTTTGAATGGTGTAAAATTAGATTCAGACCTCACAAAAGAAATAAATACCATGTGTAATGAAGATTACACATGAAATGCATAACTTTAAATGTATATCTTAAACTTGGGCAGGAAAGTATTTCTTAAACAAAACACAAAAAGTATAAATTATAAAAAATAGGTTAATAAACTTGATAATATTAAAATTTAAACCCCACAGATTAGGAAAAGATATTTGCAAATTATATATTAATTAATAAAAATATCCAGAGTATTTAAGTGACTCCTATAAATTAATACTTTTAAAATAAATAAAGTGATATGAAATAGTAATATAATATATCCTTAGGTAAAAAGCTGTTACTTGTCAACAGGATTAATTTCAAGATTTCTTGTGGATAATTAGAAAAACAAATAAATTACTTTCAGATAATTTACTTAAGATAAGAGATACTTCATAATTTTTGTGTCATCTTTAATGCTCTCTATAATGTAAAATGATTTCAGTGTGCAGTTAGGAACATATCCCACAAATGCAGATATAACAGATGCAATTTATTCTAAATTATATAGATGAAGCATCCTGACAAATAATCTTATACCAACTGCTGGATGTTAAATTAAAGTTATTGATTATGGTCAGCATATTTTGACTACTTACTGTATGTCATGCACTTTATAGGTATTGTTTCAGTTAAATCTCACAGCAATCCTGTGACATATTAATAACAGTAATATTATAATTATTACAAAAGAGGAAACTGAGGTCTGCAGTAGTTAATCGACTTTTTCCCAAACCACAAAGTTAATAAATGGCAGGGCCAACTTGAATCCAGGACTATGGCCTCCAAAGCCCACTCTCTTGACCCTTATACTCTACCACTTTCCATTTCTTTTGTTTCTAGTGATTACCAGGTAAATGCATTCATGAAGAATAGTTCTCAATCGTCTTTACATTTTCTTATAATTTTCTCAATCGCAAATTTTTTCTCAATCATTACTCAGTTTTAAAAGATGAATGGACCTCCTCCTAGAAGCAAACAAAATATGTGTTCTTAGTTAATTCTCAGTGGGAGAATCTAAAAGAAATATTCTCTCCTCTCAATTCCAGAACGTTGCCAATATCTCCTACACATGAACTGAAATGAGTAGTTAATATTTTATTGCAGTGTATCGTATCTAAACTCTGTTACATTCAAGAAGTGAAACTAATTTAATTCTCTGTTTATAGGAATATGAAAGTCAGATAGAGAAGGATATGTCCATTTCAGATATGAATTCTATTACCGCACAAAGGATTAATTCTGCCAATTTTCTGAAAAAGGTAACAACAACAAAATAGTTTTATCAATATGTTTGCATTTACTTTTGTGAAAACTGGTCTGCTGGATGCACAGTACTCTACTCTTCCCAGAGTCAGATGGACAGACCTGCTTACTCATCACCTCTTTCTGATCACTGAGGGGTTTTCTGTTCTATTCAGACTTCCTTTTCAGAGTTAGTTACTGACCATCTGTAAATGTACACTGTTGATGTACATTGTTGATGCAGCAGTTACTTCAATTGACAGCAAACTCATTATTAAAGCATATCCCAACTGTTTCCGTTTACAAATGAACGTTAAAGACTTCCCATCTCTTTTTGACCCTAAAAGTTCACTTTGGGAAGTACGCCAGCATTTTGCCAGAATCCCTAGTTTTATTAATAACTCATAATGCCGTACACCAGAGCAGTTCACGGGACAAAGGGATGGAGGAGCTACTAGGAGAACGGAACACCCTAACAAAGCCTAAACCAGGTTTGAGGTGGAATCCCTCACTGAATTTCACCCCTGATTTCTTTCCACTGACCCCTCATCGCTCCAGGGACTGTATATATAGATCCATAATGCCCAGCACAGTGCTCTTCACTCAGAAAATGTTGAGAAATGTTTGAACAATTAATAAAGTAAAGGATAAAATTGCAGGCTGAGGAGGTTTCTAAGACTTCTGCAAGAGTAGAATCTATAGCCTTTGCTATAGGGCACCAGAGCAGCCTTTTAGGGTAACTTGAAAAGAAGCAGAGAGCCATGGAAAGATCTAAGAGATACATACAAATCCCTCATGGAGACAGGAGAGAAGCAACCTTGTGTGACTAGAAGAGCCCTAGGCAGGTGTGTGAAGACCTGTTCTGACCATCCTGTTTGTCTTTGGGAGGGTAATCTATGCACTGAGTCCTGCTTTATTGTTCTATAAAAACAGACAATAAAAATGCCTGCCTTGCTTTACTTCTGAAGTAAGGGGCAAGCAAGATAAAACCTCAAGTGCTATGCTAGTTTGTACTCTGCTCCTATGGAAGTGTGGCAGAAATGCAGACCACGATAGCTATTGTAGCCTGAAAGAGCACCTCCTCTTTATCGCTGGCAGGCGTTTTTTTCCACTCACTCTTGCCCCTCTTACACCTTCTTCATTAGCTCCATATATATTTTTTTAAGTTGAGATGTGATTTAATAATGATATTTATGTCTTAGGAAATAAAGAGGGGTTCTTACTTATAAGAAAAGAGAATACGTATCCTTCTTATGCCTTCTCTTTTTTTGGTGTATGAGGAAGCCCAGAAGGGAGGGCAGCAAAAGATCAGGAAGGTGGTAAGAGAGCAAGTGTCTGAGAATTCTTGACCTTCATATAGGAATCCTGGGAAGGAGCTTTAAGAACATTGTGTGATTGGGTTTCGCCTCCTTGTGAAGACTTCTTTGCTATCTCAGGATAGTTTAAAACTACAAGTTCAAGGGATAATTACTTTAATTACAGGTACTGGAATCCTGCATTGACACTGGAGGCCTAATAGGGCCCTAATAGGGCCACCGGTGTTTAAATCCTGCTGTGGGAGGGACTGTGAGTTATATGCATTACACTTCCTGCCATGTTACTGGGGTCAGTGGTGGCTGAGGCCGGGATGGGAGCAGTAAAGTCCCAGCAGTCTCAAGGATTGCTAGATAAAGTTTTGCTGAAATATTTGCATCTAAGAGGCCAGTGCTTCTCCTCAAGCTGTCCCTTTCATTAATTTACTCAATAAATACTTATTGAGCACCTGCTATGAATCAGTCATTACACTAGACATTGGAATTACAGCAGTAAACAAAACACACTAAAATCCCTGGCCTCCTAGAGGAGGTCGTTCTGGTGGGGGAAGTCAGATAATGAACAGAACATTAGTATGTTAGAAAGTGATATGCGCCATGACAAGTGAAGTAGGAAGAGAGAACAGGAGTGTGTATGGGGGTGGGGGTCGGGTGTGATTTTAGATAAGGGAGAGCCTTCCTTAGATCAAGGAAAGCCCTCGAGAAGCTAACGCTTCAGCAAAAGACCTGAAGTGAACTGAAGGAGCTAGCCATGGAGCTTTTTTGGGAGAAGAACATTCCAGGCTGATGGAACCACATGTGAAAACTGTGAGGAAGGAATATGCGTGGCCTATGGGAGGAACAGCAAGGAGCTCAGTCTGTGTGATAGCAAGGGAGCAAGGGAGAGGGAGAGAGAAAGAGAGAAAGACAGAGAGAGAAAGTACAAGTGAGAAGGCTCAAGCACAATGATGGGGTCAGAGGGAAGAGGGGTGTGGTTCACCTTCAAAGGAAACAATTTGTACCCCACATGGCAGGGTAATTCTTAGGAATTATAATTTCCCATTCTCTTATCACCCCATTTTCCTATCGAATTTAAGCAGATCATTAGGCTCTAGGTTACATTATCTCCGGGATGATTTGTGGCAGGACAGAAAGCAGAAAATTGCCTCCAGACACACTTCTTCCTGGTTTCATTTCTAAAAGTCTAAACCTGTTGTGAAACATGGGGTTAGAGGAGAAAGGGAGGGATTTCCTCAGACTAAAAAGAAGAATTTCAGAGTCCTTGGAGGAACCAAGGTCTGTGGGTTCTGCAAGTAGCAAGGGCTTAGGGGAATGGCTGTGTTCAAGCACTAAATATCTTACCAAGCTGACAGAATGAGAGCTTAAGGTCAGAATAGAATGGACTCAAAGGAAATACAGAAATGTGATCACATTTCCTTGTGGATCAAGATTTGTGTGTGTACAAGTGACTGTTGTAGAAACACATTCACAGGATAATCATCTCCTTTGGTGAAGATTAGTTCTGTCTACGTATACTATGAGTTAGGTGGAAAAAGAGGTGAGAGGGACATTAATGAGAACGTTAGGAATGATTTTAATAATGGTAGCAAACAGAACCATACTTTCACTTATCTAATTCCCCTTTCCATTCATTGCTTGAAAAAATTAGGAGTAAAAAATAGTGAGACCAGTAGCATTGTATATACTTAATCTTAAAATATAAACTGTGCATTTCTTTAAATTCTAAAATTTTTTTTGTAGATGAGAAGGTTGATAATGAAAAGAATTGCCAAAGTTAGCAAATTTAACTTATCAGATATTGTGGCTGATTATGAAGAAATTGTATCTGCAAGGTACATACTAAAATTATTATTATTTAAGTACAAAATATAAAGCTATAAGATAATACCTTCAAAGTCCTCTAATAAGTTCTCTATTTTTATATTAATCAAGTTAATGTCAAAATGCAATTACAAAGCATATAATGAAATACAGTGACTTAAATATTTTTGGTCATTTAAAAATTGCATTTTGGACATAACTATATGATTTGTATTTTCAATTGTATAATATTTTAGATTTTAACCCTCTGCTTATTGATAGTTTTTAGGGCAAGAATGAAAAAAAAAAAAAAAAAGAAATACCTTTGTCCCAAATTAGTTTTGCCCTAAGATTTCCCTGTCCCGAGACTGCTACTGGAAAAGTCATTGCTGCTAGCACCACACACTAAGCCTGTAATCTCTCCCTTTCAAAACTGAATCCTCAGCCATATAAGGGCTCTGTGATCCACAGGCAGCAGTTGGGGGAGCCTTTGGCTGAAGTAACTCAGTTCTCATACTGTCCTATCTGGGAAACTTAAGGGTAGGAACAGGAATTAGGGATGCTGCGTTTGGGGAAACAGCCCTGGGGCCACTTGCAGATTCTTACTATTAATAATAAGGTTTTAATTGGTGTAGGATGCTGAAATCTATTTTTTGGGGGGGGGGTTCTATTCTAAAATATACCTTGAAGTAATTCTTTCATGGGCACATTTTTTAAATGAAAACTTACTTTTTAAAAATTTTTACTGGGGTAGGGACTTCCCTGGTGGCGCAGTGGTTAAGAATCCGCCTGCCAATGCAGGGGACACAGGTTAGAGCCCTGGTCCGGGAAGATCCCACATGCCGCGGAGCAACTAAGCCCGGGTGCTACAACTACTGAGACCACGCGCCACAACTACTGAAGCCCGTGTGCCTAGGGCCTGTGCTCTGCAACAAGAGAAGCCACCACAATGAGGAGCCCACGCACCGTAAGAAGAGTAGCCCCTGCTCGCCGCAACTAGAGAAAGCCCTTGTGCAGCAACGAAGACCCAACACAGCCAAAAATAAATAAATTTTTAAAAATAAAATTTTTACTGGGGTAGAGTTGATTTACAATGTTGTGTTAGTTGCAGGTGTCCAGCAAAGGGAATCTGTTACACATATACATATAACCACTCTTTTTTAGACTCTTTTCCCATATAGGCCATTACAGAGTGTTGAGTAGAGTTCCCTGTGCTATACAGTAGGTCCTTATTAGCTATCTATTTTGTATATAGTAGTGTGTGTGTGTCAATGATGAAAACTTATTTTTTTTAAACTTTTTATTGGAGTACAGTTGATTAACAATGTTGTGTTAGTTTCAGGTGTACAACAAAGTGATTCAGTTATACATATACATGTATCTATTCTTTTTCAAATTCTTTTCCCAGTCAGATTGTTACAGAATATTGAGCAAGAGTTCCCTGTGCTATACAATAGGTCCTTGTTGGTTATCCATTTAAAATATAGCAGTGTGTACATGTCAATCCCAAACTCCCTAACTATCCCTCCTCCCCTCCCTTCCCCCAGGTAACCATAAGTTCGTTCTCTAAGTCTGTGAGTCTGTTTCTGTTTTGTAAATAAGTTTATTTGTATCTTTTTTTTTTTAGATTCTGCATATAAGTGATATCATATGATAGTTCTATTTCTCTGTCTCACTTCACACAGTATGACAAGCTCTAGGTCCATCCATGTTACTGCAATGGCATTATTTCATTCTTTTTAATGGCTAATATTCCATTGTATATATGTACCACATCTTCTTTATCCATTCTTCTGTTAATGGACGTTTAGGTTGCTTCCATGTCTTGGCTATTGTAAACAGCGCTGCAATGAACATTGGGGTGAATGTATCCTTTCTGACCATGTTTTTCTCCAGGTATATGCCCAGGAGTCGGGTTGCAGGATCATATGGTAGCTCTATTTTTAGTTTCTTAAGGAACCTGCATACCATTCTCCATAGTGGCTGCACCAATTTACATTTCCACCAACAGTGTAGGAGGGTTCCCTTCTCTTCACACCCTCTCCAGCGTTTATTGCTTATGGATTTTTTGATGATAGCCATTCTGACTGGTGTGAGGTGATATCTCATTGAGGTTTTGATTTGCATTTCTCTAATAATTAGCGATGTTGAACATCTTTTTTTTAAATTAATTTTTATTGGAGTATAGTTGCTTTACAATGTTGTGTTAGTTTCTACTGTACAGCAAAATGAATTGGCTATACATATGCATATATCCCCTCTTTTTTGGATTTCCTTCCCATTTAGGTCACCACAGTGCATTAAGTAGAGTTCCCTGAGCTATACAGCATGTTCTTATTAGTTATCTATTTTATACATAGTATCAATAGTGTGTACGTGTCAATCCCAATCTCCCAATTCCTCCCACTCCCCCTTTCCCCCTTGGTATCCATACAGTTTCTTCTCTACATCTGTGTCTGTATTTCTGCTTTGCAAATAAGATCATCCATACCATTTTTTTAGATTCCACATATATGCGTTAAAATATGATATTTGTTTTTCTCTTTTGACTTAACTTCACTCTGTATGACACTCTCTAGGTCCATCCACATCTCTACAAATGACCCAATTTTGTTCCGTTTTATGGCTGAGTAATATTCCATTGTATATATGTACCACATCTTCTTTATCCATTCCTCTGTTGATGGACATTTAGGTTGCTTCCATGTCCTGGCTATTGTAAATAGTGCTGCTGTGAACACTGGGGTGCATGTGTCTTTTTGAATTATGGTTTTCTCTGGTTATATGCCCAATAGTGGGATTGCTAGGTCATATGGTAGTTCTATTTTTAGTTTTTTAAGGAACCTCCATACTGTTTTCCATAGTGGCTGTATCAATTTACATTCCCACCAACAGTGCAAGAGGGTTCCCTTTTCTCCACACCCTCTCCAGCATTTATTGTTTGTGGATTTTTTTTTTAATAAATAAATTTACTTATTTATTTATTTTTGGCTGCATTGGGTCTTCGTTCTGTGCACGGGCTTCCTCTAGTTGGGGCGAGCGGGGGCTACTCTTCATTGCAGTGCGCAGGCTTCTCATTGCAGTGGCTTCCCTTGTTGCGGAGCACAGGCTCTAGGCACGTGGACTTCAGTAGTTGTGGCTCATGGGCTCTAGAGTGCAGGCTCAGTAGTTGTGGCACACGGGCTTAGCTGCTCCGCGGCATGTGGCATCTTCCTGGTCCAGGACTCAAACGCGTGTCCCCTGCATTGGCAGGTGGATTCTTAACCACTGTGCCACCAGGGAAGCCCATTTGTGGATTTTTTGATGATAGCCATTCTGACTGATGTGAGGTGATATCTCATTGTAGTTTTGATTTGCATTTCTTTAATAATTAGTGTTGTTGAACATCTTTTCGTGTGCCTCTTGGCCATCTGTATGTCTTCTTTGCAGAAATGTCTATTTAGGTATTCTGCCCATTTTTTGATTGGGTTGTTTGTTTTGATGATATTAAGCCACATGAGCTCTTTGTAAATTTTGGAGACTAATCCCTTGTCAGTCACATTATTTGCAAATATTTTCTCCCATTCTGTGGGTAGTCTTTTCATTTTGTTTATGGTTTCCTTTGCTGTGCAAAAGCTTTTGAGTTTAATTAGGTCCCATTTGTTTATGTGTGTTTTTATTTCCATTACTCTGGGAGATGGGTCGAAAAAGATATTGCTGTGATTTATGTCAGAGAGTGTTCTGCCTATGTTTTCCTCTAAGAGTTTTATAGTGTCTGGTCTCATATTCAGGTCTTTAATCCATTTTGAGTTTA
This sequence comes from Balaenoptera borealis, assembly GCF_965194805.1. NCBI lineage: Eukaryota > Metazoa > Chordata > Mammalia > Artiodactyla > Balaenopteridae > Balaenoptera > Balaenoptera borealis. Next base: position 86,823,975 of record NC_138874.1, read on the forward strand.
TTTTTGTGTACAGTGTTAAAGAATGTTCTACCTTCATTTTTTTTTACATGTAGCTGTCCAGTTTTCCCAGCACCATTTGTTGAAGAGACTGTCTTTCCTCCATTGTATAGTCGTGCCTCCTTTGTTGTATTTATAGATTAATTGACCATAGGTGCGTGGGTTTACTTCTGGGCTTTCTATCCTGTTCCATTGATCTATATTTCTACTTTTGTGCCAGTACCATACTGTTTTGCTGACTATAGCTTTGTAGTATAGTCTGAAGTCTGTGTTTTATTATCAGTCTTTGGAGGAAAATAGGTGTGACCATAAAGCTATAATTGCATAGGTTTGTGTTGCCAAGGTTGGCAGCACATATAACTAACTCCTATTCAGAACCACGTAGAAAAGTTGAGTATCTAACCACTTTCAAGAGAACGATTCCTAAAAAATGAATAATCCTTTGATATAACATCATGTTTCATGGATTTACCTCTCCATGCCCTTGTTTCTTCTTGGACCACACACCCAAATGACGTGGAGCAATCACATTCTCTCTTAACATAGCATCTCTTCTATGCTCAGGAAAAGATTCTTTCCTGGGGTCTAAGACAACTTTGTCTCCCCTCCACAATGGAGAGACCATGGTTCAGAATAATGGCCTTATTTATAATAATTAATTTTAAAAATTGATATCTTTCAAATTTTAAGTTATCTTGTATCTATGTGATTGATCATTTTTTACTCTTTAGCCATTTGACACGTGCAGTTTGTAAGCTTCTTGAACGACGAAGAAAGTTAAAGCCTCAGAGGCAAGAAAGGAAAAAAGTGGCAACAGAGACTATCTGTGATGGAGATATTAAGATTCTTGTCAGAATATTGAGGGCTTATAATATTCCTACAAGGAAAGCAATAGTTAATAGGTAAGGCAATTGCACCAATTTTTGGAGTTGCAAAAGATGTCTTAAATGTAAATTTCTATACTGTCTTCTTAATAAAACTTTGTACTTTATTAATACTCAATATACAGAAACTGAATGAAAGTTGAAATCTTCGTTTGGATAGTCAAACTTACTGTCATTGCTGTGTATTACAAATTTTCAGAAGTTTGAGATGCCCAAAGTACCTTTAACATGTATATTTTTGGGTGCTATATCAAATAAATACCTTCTGTCCCTATTCCCTATTGTGAAAACTTAAGCTGCTATTGCTAACTACACTGTTCTCTGCCACTGTCCCCTCACAGTATTGGAAGTATATGGACTACAGGAGAGAGTAAGCTCCTTTTTGGATTTATCATTTTAGGTGACTTCTACAAAAATCAGATCTTACCTATCTCTTCTGCAGGCAGTCAGTGTGTTTTATTTGCGTTTCTTGGGTAGAGGATATGTAGGGTCAGAGTGGCCAAATTAAGGCATCATGAATATTAAATACTCATGAACATTTAGTATGACCTGAATATCAAGTGTTTCATATATTTAATCTCATGTATAATTTATATATTGTGAATATTTAGTGCCCAGGTACCTCAGGAATACCGAGTATCCCTCTCTGTCTACATTTAACACTTATGTGCTCTACTTGCTTATTTTATGTTTACCACATCCCATGAACTCTACATATGAAAAACAAATATTTTGCTTACTAGCTACGAATCTATAGTTAAAACCTCTTAAAGGTTTTGCCTGTGTTTTATATTATAAAATATGATTTTATTTATGATAGAATTGATATTCTCAAAACAAATGCACATTTCAAGGCTGTTTTGTGAAATAAGGACATTATAAAATTACCACCATTTTCTATAATAATTTGTAAAAGAAAGAATATTGTAACACCAAAAATAGGAAGAATATAGTCTCAAAGTATTACTTGCCCTATTTTTTTCCTTTTGCTGAGGGTCAGTGAAAACTCTGTCACAGACTGGTTCCAATCCATAGTTCAGCATTTAGGAGCTACCCTTTCAGAGTAGTGATTGTCACGTATTTATCTCTAACCACCTATGTTATGAAGATCCAAAGCAAACTCTGTAAGATCCAGGGTAGCTGACTTATATATCTCTATAAGCATAAGCAAAAACCCAGCTACTCCCACCAAAACTAATATTAAAATTAATTAAAGTGCACATCTCTATATTGTTTTTCAGAAGAGCCTTGGGTATGCCTACTTATTTGATGTCACCCATGTCTCACCTCAGACATAAAGAAACAATCAAATCCGTAGCCTCAGATGAGATCTTAAATGAGATAAGTATTTAACACTTCTATAAAGTGCTGTTTTGATCATGTTTTCCCTGAATTGCAACTGGCCCCTAACTGGACTATCCATCTAATTCTAGTTTACTTTCCATAACACAGTGAAGGTGCTCTTTATAAAATGTAATCCTAACTATTTCATTCTCTGCTACCCTGCTCTCAGGGTCTATAGAATAAGGTGCAATCTCCTTACAATGGTAGCTCCTTAGAATGGCTACCAAACTCTGTAATGATCTGGTTCTTACATACGAATCAGCCACATTTCTCATCAGCCCACAGCGGTATCATATCATACTACTACTTGTTCTAGAAGGCCTCCGTATATGCCCTTTCCTTTGCCTGGAATGGCCACCATACCTCCGTGTTATTGGCCACATGAACTATTTAATGTTTCAAAGCTCAAGCCCAAGCAATATTTTCTCTGTGAAGTTCTCCTTGTCCTCACCCCAGAGAGTTAATCATTCTCTCTCCTGAGTAACCATTATACCTTGAATATATTTCTTACATTTCACTGCAATTATTTGTTTACCTGTTTATTTTCTCCTGATAGACTTAAGATAAAAATCTTTAAGGATTTCCATTTATTTTTGGATCCTAGCAAAGTAGTACCTGATATTGAATAGGTTGAAGAAATGTTAATTGAATGAATGAATGAATAATGGTTGTTCGAAAAACTGGAAAAAGTAAGCCATCCAGTTATCAGACAGTAACTAATCTCTACCTTTTATCAACTATATAAAATATTACAAAAATCTAGTCAGTGTTAATTATGTGTTTCAGGATACTGTGCACCCCTTTGTGGAAGTTTCCTTTCAGCACACTGTGTACCAAACCAGTATTGCAAGTGGATCTCATCCATGCTGGAACGAAGAAATTAAAGTAGATTTTATGTAAGTTGGAGTCCATTTTTCCTCAGCTTCTAAAATAGAGCAGTAACAAAATTATTTTCTTGAGCCGTTTATTGAAAATAATGATGGATATAGGCTTAATTTTTAAGTTTTTAAATTATGAAGTATTTCTTACATAGATATTAATATATGTAATGTTTATGTAAATGTAAGTTCTGAGGAAAAATGATAAAATGAATACCTGTGTATCTACCATCTAGCTTAAAAAATGGAGTATTACCAATATTTTTGAAGGCTCCACTGTGCCAATAACTAATTGTATCCCCTTTCTCCCCAGAGGTAACAACCATGGATTTATGTTTATCATTCCCTCTCTTTATGATTTTAAATCATAGGTATTTATCCCTAGCTATGTTTTATTTACCTGTGGATGTTTTCCAACTTTATGTAAATTGAATGATCTTTTGCAATCTGTTTCTTTACTCTTATTTTGAGAGATTTATCCATATTCATACTTGTAACTATTCCTTCCTTCCTTTATTTTCACTTCGGTATAGTATTCCACTGTATTAAAATGCCATAATTTATTTATACTTTATCCTGTTGATGCAGATTTGCCTGGTTTTAATGTTTTGCTATTGCAAATAGTATTGCTCTGAACATTCTTGTACTTGTCATCTGGAACACACATGTAAGAGTTTCTTTTTAAGACAGCAGTTCTCAAAGTATTTTGTGCACTGAAATCACCTGTACAGCTTCTTTAAACAGATTTCTGGGCCCAACTCCATAGTTTCTAATTCAGTAGCTCTGGGGTAGGGCCTGATACATAATTCCATTTCTAACAAGTTCCCAGGTGTTACTGATGCTACTAGTCAGGGGACACTTTGAGACCCTTTGCTCTAGGATCTGTATCCAGTAGTGGAATTGCTTCAACTTTACTAGCTAATGCCAAATTTTTTTCTAAAGTGATTGTGCCAATACATACTCCCAACAGCGATATAAAAGTTCCTATTGTGCCACATCTTCAATAATATTTTGTATTTTTAAAATTAATTTTTCTAATACGGTGGATCTAAAGTGATATTCTTATTGTGGTTTAATTTACATTCCTGGATTTCTAATGAGATCGAATTTCTTTTTTTTTCCATTTTAAACAAATCGATAGGCTTTATTTTTTAGAGCAGTTTAGGTTCACAGTAAAATTGAGCAGAAAGCACAGAGTTCTTATACATCCTCTCCCTACAACACACACACACAGCCTCCCTAAAGTGTCAGTGTGGTACATTTGTTACAATCAATGGACCAATGTTGACACATTATCAAAGTCCACAATTTACATTAGAGTTCACTCTTTGTGTTGTACATTCTATGGGCTTTGACAAATGTATAATGACATGTATCCACCACTGTAGTATCATACAGCATAGTTTCACTGCCCTAAAAATGCCGTGTGCTTCACCCATTTATCCATTCATCCTTCCCCTGGAACCTCTGGCAACCACTGATCCTTTCACTGCCACCATAGTTTTACATTTTCCAGAGTGTCATTGCATTTCAGGGTTCTCCATAAAAGCAGAACTAACAGGGTGTGTGTGTGTGTGTGTGTGTGTGTGTGTGTGTGTGTGTGTGTGTGTGTCTGACTCTCTTTACCCTCTGTAATAGGGGTGCGCCTCATCCAATTGGTTGAAGGCTTAATAGAAAAAAGACTTACCCCACTTAGGAAGAGGGAATTCTGCCAGCACACTGGCTTCAGACTTGAACTGCAGCTCTTCCCTGGGCTTCCAGGCTGCCAGCTTACCCTGCAGAGTTTGGGCTTGCCTTCCCCCCACAATCACGTGAGCCACTGTTACAGAGCGTAGTTTGCCTTACTCAACGTCTACTGACTTTTTTAATGTGGAAAGAACACTTAACGTGACATCTACCCTTTTAACAAATTTTTAAGTGTGCAGTATACTACTGCTGAATGTAGGTAAAATGTTGTACAGCAGATCTAGAGCTTATTCATCTTGCTTCCCTGAAGTTTTACGCCTGTTGATTAGTAACTCCCCGTTTCCCCCTCCCCCCAGCCCCTGGCAACCACCATTCTGCTCTTTGACTCTATGAATTTGACTACTTTAGATGCCACATATAGGTATAATCATGCAGTCTTTTTATGACTGGTCTATTTCATTTAGTGTAATGTCCTCAAGGTTCATCCATGTTGCCACATATTGCAGAATTTCCTTCTTTTTAAAGGGTGAGCAGTATTCCGTATATATACCACATTTTCTTTATCCATTCATCTGTCAACAGACATTTAGCATATTTCCGTACCTTGGCTGTGTGAATAGTGCTGCAGTGAACATAAGAGTGCTAACATCTCTTTGATATTCTGATTCAGTTCTTTTGGATAAATACCTAGAAATGGGATTGCTAGATCATATGGTAGTTCTATTTTTAATTTTTTGAGGAACCTGCGTAACGTTTTCCATAGCAGCTGCACCATTTTACATTCCCACCAACAGTGTGCAGGGGCTCCAATTTTACACACCTTCACCAGCACTTGTTACTTTATTTTATTTTTTTGATAATAGCCATCCTAGCAAGTGTGAAGTGATATCTCATTGTAGCTTTGGTTGCATTTCCCTGATTATTACTGAGTGTTTTATTATTAGCAATTTTGAGCGTTTTTTCATGTATCTATTAGCCATTTGTATGTCATTTTTGGAAAATGTCCATTCAAGTTTTAGTACATTTTAAAATCAGATTGTTAGCTTTTTTACTATTGAGTTGTATGAGCTCTTCATGTATGTTGGAGATTAACCCCCTTATAATATATATGGTTTGCAAATATTTTCTCCCACTCCATAAGTTGCCCTTGCACTCTGACGATTATTTTCTTTGCTGTGCAGGTTTACAGTTTGATATAGTTCCACTTTTTTATTTTTGCTTTTGTTGCCTGTGCTTTGGTATCATGTCCATGAAATTATTGCCACAACCAATGATGTCATGAAACTTTTCCCTGTATTTTCTTCTAGAAGCTTTACAGTTTCAGGTCTTACATTTTAAATCTTTAATTCATTTTGAGTTGAATTTTGTGTATGGTATAAGATAAAGATCAAATTTGATTCTTTTTTTTATTAACATCTTTATTGGAGTATAATTGCTTTACAATGGTGCGTTAGTTTCTGCTTTATAACAAAGTGAATTAGCTATATATATACATATATCCCCATATCTCCTCCCTCAAATTTGATCCTTTTGGACATAGTTTTACCAACACCATTTGTTGAAGAGATAGTCCTTTCTTCATTGAGTAGTCTTGGCACCCTTGTCAAAGACCGGTTGACCTGACATAGATGCAGGGATTTATATCTAGGCTCTCTATTCTGTACCACTGGTCTATATGGCTGTTTTTAGGCCAGACTGTTTTGATTACTGTAACTTCGTAATATATGTATTTTGAAATCAGGAAGTGGGATCTCCAGCTCCTCCTTCTCAGGGTTCATATTTGATGCTAAAGCTATATAAATAGGTTTTTGTAATTGAAAATAAAGTACACTGATCAAGACAAATTTAAAATGTAGAACTTAAAATTGTTCTCTAAACTCAATTAGCAATTTTCAGTTGTTACTTCCTATACATCTTTAGCTCTCCCTTGGGTAAAAGGAATATAAAGAACTGTCAACTACATCTGTTATCAAAGTCCTTTCTCTTTTCCTGGTGCCCTTACCCCCTTCTCTTGCCAATCTTGTTCAGCTCCCTCAATTTCTGCAGATCATATGGTTCTTGACTATTTGCATGGTTTTTTGATGGCATCCCTCTGACTTTTTTTTTTTTAACATCTTTATTGGAGTATAATTGCTTTACAATGCTGTGTTAGTTTCTGCTTTATAACAGAGTGAATCAGCTATACATATACATGTATCCCCATATCTCTTCCCTCTTGCATCTCCCTCCCTCCCACCCTCCCTATCCCACCCCTCTAGGTGATCACAAAGCACCGAGCTGATCTCCCTGTGCTATGCGGCTGCTTCCCACTAGCTATCGATTTTACATTTAGTAGTGTATATATGTTCATGCCACTCTCTCACTTTGTCCCAGCTTACCCTTCCCCCTCCCCGTGTCCTCAAGTCCATTCTCTAGTAGGTCTGCATCTTTATTCCCATCCTGCCCCTAGGTTCTTCATAACTTTTTTTTTTTTTTAGATTCCTTATATATGTGTTAGCATACGGTATTTGTTTTTCTCTTTCTGACTTACTTCACTCTGTATGACAGACTCTAGGTCCATCCACCTCACTACAAATAACTCAATTTTGTTTCTTTTTATGGCTGAGTAATATTCCATTGTATATATGTGCCACATCTTCTTTATCCATTCATCTGTAGACGGACACTTAGGTTGCTTCCATGTCCTGGCTATTGTAAATAGTTCTGCAATGAACATTGGGGTGCATGTATCTTTACGAATTATGGTTTTCTATGGGTATATGCCCAGGAGTGGGATTGCTAGATCATTTGATAGTTATATTTTTAGTTTTTTAAGGAACCTCCATACTGTTCTCCATAGTGGTTGTACAAATTTACATTCCCACCAACAGTGTAAGAGCGTTCCCTTTTCTCCACACCCTCTCCAGCATTTATTGTTTATAGATATTTTGATACTGGCTTTAATGAAAGATAGCAGTTGTCCTGAAAGCACATAGATTTTCTTATCTTACACTTTATAAAAGAAAATAATACAGGCAATTTTATAGTCCTTTATGAATAATGCTTTTATAAAATCAATTAAGCATTTACATATATTTTTCTTATTTACAGCTTACCAGGACATGATTATAATGTCTCAAGCTTATCTAAAATAAAAGATAATATATATATCAACATTTTTGATGAAATGATTATTGAAAAACATGAGGTAAAGTAAAATAATTATAATAATCAATGTTGAAATAATTATAAGTTCAGACTGAATGAAGTCTATTAACATATTTGTAAATTTGGTTTTAGATACAATATCTATTTCCAACATTTTCTAAAAAGGATATGGGGCAACTTGAAATAAAATCAGACATATGACAAGTCAATTCAAAAATAACAGGGATCATAAACCACATATAAGAGGAGGAGAGATAAATATACCAAGAATTTGGGAAAAGTATATTTCTGCAATTGAACGTTACATTTACATGTGAACTTCCTGGTAGCCAAGCTTTAGTGTATTTTTAAGGTTTGCTGCACTAAGCATATTTACTATGATAAAGGTATATACATTAAGATGCTTTACATTGTTTACTGACATGTAGCAAGATATCCAAAAGCAGTGGTTATGAACTGAAGGCAGGAATCTGGGGTATTGGCAGCTTTTTTCAAACTTCGGCCCTTCCCCAGATTCAGGTAAATAGCAACAACAATCCCAGGGCTTGGAAACTGAATGCCATGGCTTTCTTGATATTCTTAACAAAATTGTCTATTATGATCACAGAGTACTGCCAGTGGGGTTGGTCGTGGTGGTAAATGCCAAACCCATTTATGTCTAGTCCCTGCTTCCCTTACTACACATACTTTCTCTAATTAAAAAACTAGGATTATTGAGGCATAATTAGCATATAATAAACTGCACATAATTAAAGTGTATACTTTGACAAGTTTTGACACATATATACCCATGAAACCATCATCAAAGTCAAGATAATGAACATATCCACCACCCTCAAAGGTTTTCCCCTGCCATGTTAGAATACCTCCCTCCTTCCTTTCCTTCCTCCCACCCCAGGCAACCACTGACCTGCTTTCTGTAACTATAGTTTACATTTTCTGGAATTTTATAGAAATGGCATCATACAGTATGCACTTTTTCCCCTTGGTCTGTGCTTCTTGGCCATCTGGATGTCTTCTCTGGAGAAATGTCTATTTAGGTCTTCTGCCCATTTTTGGATTGGGTTGTTTGTTTCTTTGATATTGAGCTGCATGAACTGTTTATATATTTTGGAGATTAATCCTTTGTCCGTTGATTCATTTGCAAATATTTTGTCCCATTCTGAGGGTTGTCTTTTCGTCTTGTTTATGGTTTCCTTTGCTGTGCAAAATCTTTGAAGTTTCATTAGGTCCCATTTGTTTATTTTTGTTTTTATTTCCATTACTCAAGGAGGTGGATCAAAAAAGATCTTGCAGTGATTTATGTCAAAGAGTGTTCTTCCAATGTTTTCCTCTAAGAGTTTTATAGTGTCCAGTCTTACATTTAGGTCTCGAATCCATTTTGAGTTTATTTTTGTGTATGGTGTTAAGGAGTGTTCTAATTTCATTCTTTTACATATAGCTGTCCAGTTTCCCCAGCACCACTTATTGAAGAGACTGTCTTTTCTCTATTGTATATCTTTGCCTCCTTTGTCATAGATTAGTTGATCATAGGTTCGTGGGTTTATCTCTGGGCTTTCTATCTTGTTCCATTGATCTATGTTTCTGTTTTTGTGCCAGTACCATATTGTCTTGATTACTGTAGCTTTGTAGTATAGTCTGAAGTCAGGGAGTCTGATTCCTCCAGCTCCGTTTTTTTCCTTCAAGACTGCTTTAGCTATTCGGGGTCTTTTGTGTCTCCCTACAAATTTTAAGATGATTTGTTCTAGCTCCATAAAAAATGCCATTGGTAATTTGATAGGGATTGCATTGAATCTGTAGATTGCTTTGGGTAGTATAGTCATTTCCACAATATTGATTCTTCCAATCCAAGAACATGGTATATCTCTCCTTCTGTGTGTATCATCTTTAATTTCTTTCTTCAGTGTCTTATAGTTTTCTGCATACAGGTCTTTTGTCTCCCTAGGTAGGTTTATTCCTAGGTATTTTATTATTCTTGTTGCAATGGTAAATGGGAGTGTTTCCTTAATTTCTCTTTCAGATTTTTCATCATTAGTGTATAGGAATGCAAGAGATTTCTATGCATTAACTTTGTATCCTGCAACTTTACCAAATTCATTGATTAGCTCTAGTAGTTTTCTGGTGGCATCTTTAGGATTCTCTATGTACAGTATCATGTCATCTGCAAACAGTGACAGTTTTACTTCTTCTTTTCCAATTTGTATTCCTTTTATTTCTTTTTCTTCTCTGATTGCCATGGCTAGGACTTCCAAAACTATGTTGAATAATAATGGTGAGAGTGGACATCCTTGTCTTGTTCCTGATCTTAAAGGAAATGCATTCAGTTTTTCACCATTGAGAATGATGTTTGCTGTGGGTTTGTCATATATGGCCTTTATTATGTTGAGGTAGGTTCCCTCTGTGCCCACTTTCTGGAGACTTTTTATCATAAATAGGTGTTGAATTTTGTCAAAAGCTTTTTCTGCATCTATTGAGATGGTCATATGGTTTTTATTCTTCAATTTGTTAATATGGTGTACCACATTGATTGATTTGCATATATTGAAGAATCCTTGCATCCCTGGGATAAATCCCACTTGATCATGGTGTATGATCCTTTTAATGTGTTGTTGGATTCTGTTTGCTAGTATTTTGTTGAGGATTTTTGCATCTATATTCATCAGTGATATTGGTCTGTAATTTTCTTTTTTTGTAGTATCTTTGTCTGGTTTTGGTATCAGGGTGATGGTGGCCTCACAGAATAACTTTGGGAGTGTTCCTTCCTCTGCAATTTTTTAGAAGAGTTTGAGAAGGATGGGTGTTAGCTCTTCTCTAAATGTTTGATAGAGTTCACCTGTGAAGCCATCTGGTCCCAGACTTTTGTTTGTTGGAAGATTTTAAATCACAGTTTCTTGTGTGATTGGTCTTGTGATTGGTCTGTTCATATTTTCTATTTCTTACTGGTTCAGTCTTGGAAGGTTATACCTTTCTAAGAATTTGTCCATTTCTTCCAGGTTGTCCATTTTATTGGCATAGAGTTGCTTGTAGTAGTCTCTTAGGATGCTTTGTATTTCTGCGGTGTCTGTTGTAACTTCTCCTTTTTCATTTCTAATTTTATTGATTTGAGTCTTCTCCCTCTTTTTCTTTCTTTTTTTTTAAATTAATTAATTAATTAATTTATTTATTTTTGGCTGTGTGGGTCTTCGTTTCTGTGTGAGGGCTTTCTCTAGTTGTGGCAAGCGGGGGCTACTCTTCATCGCGGTGCGCAGGCCTCTCACTATCGCGGCCTCTCTTGTTGCGTAGCACAAGCTCCAGATGCGCAGGCTCAGTAATTGTGACTCACGGGCCTAGTTGCTCTGCGGCTTGTGGGATCTTCCCAGACCAGGGCTCGAACCCATGTCCCCTGCATTAGCAGGCAGATTCTCAACCACTGCGCCACCAGGGAAGCCCTCCCTCTTTTTCTTGATGAGTCTGGCTAATGGTTTATCAATTTTGTTTATCTTCTCAAAGAACCAGATTTTAGTTTTATTGATCTTTGCTACTGCTTTCTTTGTTTCTATTTCATTTATTTCTGCTCTGATCTTTATGATTTCTTTCCTTCTGCTAACTTAGGGTTTTGTTTGTTCTTCTTTCTCTAGTTCCTTTAGGTGTAAGGTTAGATTGTTTATTTGAGATGTTTCTTGTTTCTTGAGGTAGGACTGTATTGCCATAAACTTCCCTCTTAGAACTGCTTTTGCTGCATCCAATAGGTGTTGGATCATCGTGTTTTCATTGTCATTTGTCTCTAGGTATTTTCTGATTTCCTCTTTGATTTCTTCAGTGATCTCTTGGTTATTTAGTAACGTATTGTTTAGCCTCCATATGTTTGTGTTTTTCACGTAGTTTTCCCTGTAATTCATTTCTAATCTCATAGTGTTGTGGTCAGAAAAGATGCTTGACATGATTTCAATTTTCTCAAATTTACCGAGGCTTGATTTGTGACCCAAGATGTGAGCTATCCTGGAGAATGTTCCGTGTGCACTTGAGAAGAAAGTGTTATCTGCTGTGTTTGGATGGAATGTCCTATAAATATCAATTAAATCTATCTGGTCTATTGTGTCATTTAAAGCTTCTGTTTCCTTATTTATTTTCATTTTGGATGATCTGTCCATTGGTGTAAGTGAGGTGTTAAAGTCCCCCACTATTATTGTGTTACTGTCCATTTCCTCTTATAGCTGTTAGCAGTTGCCTTATGTATTGAGGTGCTCCTGTGTTGGGTGCATAAATATTTACAATTGTTATATCTTCTTCTTGGATTGATCCCTTAATCATTATGTAGTGTCCTTCCTTGTCTTTTGTAACATTCTTTACTTTAAAGTCTATTTTATCTGTTATGAGTATTACTACTCCAGGTTTCTTTTGATTTCCATTTGCATGGAATATCTTTTTCCATCTCCTCACTTTCAGTCTGTGTGTGTCCCTAGGTCTGAAGTGGGTCTCTTGTAGACAGCAAATATATGGGTCTCGTTTTTGTATCCGTTCAGCAAGCCTGTGTCTTTTGGTTGGAGCATTTAATCCATTCACGTTTAAGGTAATTATCAATATGTATGTTCCTATTACCATTTTCTTAATTTTGGGGGGTTTGTTTTTGTAGGTCCTTTTCTTCTCTTGTGTTTCCCACTTAGAGAAGGTCCTTTAGCATTTGTTGTAGAGCTGGTTTTGTGGTGCTGAATTCTCTTAGCTTTTGCTTGTCTGTAAAGCTTTTGATTTCTCCATCGAATGTGAATGAGATCCATGCCGGGTAGTGTAATCTTGGTTGTAGGTTCTTCCCGTTCATCACTTTAAGTATATCATGCCACTCCCTTCTGGCTTGTAGAGTTTCTGCTGAGAAATCAGCTGTTAACCTTATGGGAGTTCCCTTGTATATTATTTGTCGTTTTTTCCTTGTTGCTTTCAATAATTTTTCTTTGTCTTTAATTTTTGCCACTTTGATTACTATGTGTCTCGGCGTGTTTCTCCTTGGGTTTATCCTGTGTGGGACTCTCTGCGCTTCCTGGACTTGGGTGGCTATTTCCTTTCCCATGTTAGAGAAGTTTTTGATCATAATCTCTTCAAATATTTTCTCTGGTCCTTTCTCTCTCTCTTCTCCTTTTGGGACCCCTATAATGCGAATGTTGTTGCATTTAATGTTGTCCCAGAGGTCTCTTAGGCTGTCTTCATTTCTTTTCATTCTTTTTTCTTTATTCTGTTCCACAACAGTGAATTCCACCATTCTGTCTTCCAGGTCACTTATCCGTTCTTCTGCCTCAGTTATTCTGCTATTGATTCCTTCTAGTGTAGTTTTCATTTCAGTTATTGTATTGTTCACCTTTGTTTGTTTGTTCTTTAATTCTTCTAGGTCTTTGTTAAACATTTCTTGCATCTTCTCGATCTTTGCCTCCATTCTTTTTCCGAGGTCCTGGATCATCTTCACTATCATTATTCTGAATTCTTTTTCTGGAAGTTTGCCTATCTCTCTTCATTTTGTTGTTTTTCTGGGGTTTTATCTTGTTCCTTCATCTGGTACATAGCCCTCTGCCTTTTCATCTTGTCTGTCTTTCTGTGAATGTGGCTGTTGTTCCACAGGCTGCAGGATTGTAGTTCTTCTTGCTTCTGCTGTCTGCCTTCTGGTGGATGAGGCTATCTAAGAGGCTTGTGCAAGTTTCCTGATGGGAGGGACTGGTGGTGGGTAGAGCTGACTGTTGCTCTGGTGGGCAGAGCTCAGTAAAACTTTAATCCGTTTGACTGCTGATGGGTGGGGCTGGGTTCCCTCCCTGTTGGTTGTTTGGCCAGAGGCAGCCCAACACTGGAGGCTACCTGGGCTCTTTGGTGGGGCTGATGGCAGACTCTGGGAGGGCTCACGCCAAGGAGTGCTTCCCAGAACTTCTGCTGCCAGTGTACTTGTCCCCACGGTGGGCCATAGCCACCCCCCGCCTCCACAGGAGACCTTCCAACACTAGTAGGTAGGTCTGGTTCAGTCTCCCCTGGGGTCACTGCTCATTCCCCTGGGTCCCGATGCACACACTACTTTGTGTGTGCCCTCCAAGAGTGGATCCTCTGTTTCCCCCAGTTCTGTCGAAGTCCTACAATCAAATCCCACTAGCCTTCAAAGTCTGATTCTCTAGGAATTCCTCCTCCTGTTGCCGGACCCCCAGGTTGGGAAGCCTGACGTGGGGCTCAGAACCTTCACTCCAGTGGGTGGACTTCTGTGGTATAAGTGTCCTCCAGTCTGTGAGTCACCCATCCAGCAGTTATGGGATTTGATTTTACTGTGATTGTGGCCCTCCTACCATCTCATTGTGGCTTCTCCTTTGTCTTTGGATGTGGGGTATCTTTTTTGGTGAGTTCCAGTGTCTTCCTGTCGATGATTGTCCAGCAGCTAGTTGTGATTCTGGTGTTCTCACAAGAGGGAATGAGAGCACGTCCTTCTACTCTGCCATCTTGGTTCAGCTAGGGGCACATACTTTTAAGATTGTATTTCTGCTTCATGAATTGATTCCTTTATCATTATGAAATATTCCCCTTTATCCCTGGTTATGTTCTTTTTCTTAAATCTACTTTGTATGTTATAAATATGGTGATTCCAGCTTTCTTTTAATTAGTGGTTGTATGTATGATATATCTTTTTCTTTCTTTTCTTCTTATTTTTTTTCTTTTAACCTGTGTCTTTATATTTAAAATAGGTTTACTTTAGACAGCATATAGTTGGGCCTTGCTTTTTTGTTCAGTATAACAATCTCTACCTTTTAATGAATGGCTATTTACATTTTGTGTAATTATTGACCTGGTTGGGTTCCTTCTTCCTATTTGCTTTCTGCTGTCCCATCAGTTCTTTGTTCCTTTTTCTTTTTTTCCTCCCTTTTTTGGATTAATAGAGTTCTTTTATGATTCTGTCACACTTCCACTGTTGGCTTATTAGCTATACTTCTTTTATTTCTTAATTGTTGCTCTAGGTTTTATTATATATTCTTTATCACAGTCTATCTTTATATAATATTATGCCACTTCATATATAGTGTAAGAACAGGATATTACTATACTTCCATTTCCCTTCCTGTGCTTTGTGTTAGTGTTATCATACATTTTCCTTATATGTATGTCATAAACTCCACAGCAGGTCATTATTATTGCTTTAAATAGTCAATTATCTTTTAAAGAAATTTTTTAAAGTGAGAAAAAAAATCTTTTCTATTTACTCTTTGGTTTCTTTTTAAAAAGGAAGAGAATTTTTTGTACTTACCTCCATGTTTGTGTGAAATTATCTATCACATGATATAGAATGAGTAATAGAAAAATTATTTATTTTAATAGGATCACTGTTTCAAGAGCTGCAGTGGTCATTCATATATAAGAAAGAATTGGCTTGGATCCATTGTCTTCCCTTTCTGTGCCCTCCTGCAACAATCTGAGGTAATAGAAAATGATTCTTTGCTAATTATTCTAAATTTTTGTCTCTGGCTAATAGAAATACCTGTGTCTTTGAGTCAGATTCTGACTGGCAGGTTGATAAGTCAGTCAAAATGATCCTGTATTCAACTGCCCCATGGGTGTTGGAGTATTTGAAGGTTTTAGCTGTCTCTGGAATAGGAGACACCCACAAATTTATTTCATATATTTTTAGAGTGTTCATTGATGAAGAACAGGACAGGTAGCCTTAGATCTTAAAGCAACATTCATATTTGCTCATAATAGTTTTGTAAGACCAGATTCATAAATATTCTGATTAATGACATTCCTTTGTAACCACGAGTTCCAGGAGTTTCAGCTCCTCAAATGCTGTTTATTGATAATGGTGAGACTGATGATTAACATCTGTGTCTGTGGTACCCCCAGAGGGCTCTGCTGTTGGGTTTTGCAGCAAGAATATGCCTACATGGCCAGCAAAATATAAAAACCCCAGTCTAGATTTCATTTGGGGCCTTGTAACTTACAGAGATATGCCAGTTACAGATGATTCAGAAATGAATTTTCTACCTCAAGGAGTTCATTGTCTATAGAAGAAAACAACCATTTCAGTACAACATGGTAATGCTGTAGGGCTTTGATAGGGGCATGAGATTGGTACTCTGAGAACAATGAGTAAGGAGTACACTAACCTTCCTGGTTCGGAGGGGTTCGGGGTAGGTAAGAGGGGAATGAGGAGGAGGATGAAAGATCAGGGGAATATTTACAGAGGAGATAACTTTTAATCAAGTCCCTAAAGATGCATTTATCAAGCACATGAAGTCATTTGACTCAGAAGGAATTATGTGTGTATCAGTTAGTACTGTATTCAGTCATATGCAATAGAAAACCTGACTAACAGTGGCTGATGTAAGAGGTCTATTTATCTCACAAAAAAGAAGTCTAGATGCCAGTGCATCTGCTCAAGAATATCATCAAGGATCCAAGCTACTTTTATCTTTCTGTTCTACTCTCCTTATCATGTGACTTTCATCCTCATAATTGCACCTCCAGCCTCATAGTCATGCTGCAGACAGGAGGTGGGGTGAAGCAAGAAGGGGCAGTGCCTGTATCAGGAAAACAGACACTTCCCCAGAAAACCTCTCAGACTTCTCGCATTTTACTTATGTGACTTGGTCACTACATGGCTGTCATGTTACCACCTAAAACTGTTGGTAAGAAAGGAGAAGAGAATAGAGGAGAATAGAAACGTCTGCGTATTATGCAATCACAGGATGTCATGAGGGAGCACGTTGAAAATACAAGTGCTGCAAATAAAGAGCAATGGAGATTTTAAATTGTTGGAAGTATAGGGCTTCCTACGTTTGTAAATCCCTGCAGATGTTTCTCAGTCTCGGGCCAGATGCTAGGATAGAGAGGTAGTTAAGAATGTGAGCTTCAAATGTGGACCAACCTGGGTTGTAATCCTGGCTCTACTACTCATTAGTGGTGTGATCTTGCACGAATTACTTACATGCTCTGAGCCCCAGTTTCCTTATCTATAAAATGGAGATAAGAGCGGTGTCTACCTCATTGAATAATATGATCTATATCAAGCACTTGGCAGAATGCCTTGTACATAGTAAGTGCTCAATAACTATTAGTTATATTAGTATTATTATTAGTTATTATTGTAAATTATCTCCTCCCAAACATGCGCGCACATACACACACACACACACACACCCACACACAAGATCCCTCCTCCAGTGGACTTTGGGTCATCCTTCCTGCTGTTACATTTTTTTTC
Organism: Balaenoptera borealis; assembly: GCF_965194805.1. NCBI lineage: Eukaryota > Metazoa > Chordata > Mammalia > Artiodactyla > Balaenopteridae > Balaenoptera > Balaenoptera borealis. The sequence continues at coordinate 86,841,101 of NC_138874.1, forward strand.
CTCTTTCCAGACCCAATGCAAAATGTATCATGGTCTTTTAGCATTTTCTCTGAGCTTAAATTAGATGTTCTAAGAGCTTTTATCACTCTGGTCTGTTAACTTGCTTCATTGTTTCATCCCTTTCTTACTTCTGCCTTCTCCACATACTACATATTAGACAGGGACCCAGGGTGTCAAGGTTGCCTGTGAACAAATCATCATGGAGAACCTTACCATCCTTGTGCAAGTACCTATTTGTAGAATCAGCATGAACCCATGCAAGCCTGTTTCCTGCAATGGAGAAGACTGAACTGAGCTATACTATATTTGACTGATGTTTATTTTCATCATGCAGAATCCATTATACTGATTTACTCTTTCAGATTAGTGGAACATTTCAAGTAAATATTCCACCAGTTTTGCTTGGGTATACCTGGAGTGAGACTTATGTGTCTCCTAAAGAAGATTATAATGGACAGAATTTAAAAGAATGTACCTTCTTAAATATTTTTGCTACTATTGAACCTCAAATATCATATGCCATCTGTAATCCAGAACTAGACAAGGTAGGTTTTACACTGAATTATTTTCATATATACTATCAAAGAAGTGTTCATTTCAAAGCTGACAAAAATGAATGTTGGTTCTTGATATTTTCCTGTGGGGACAATATAGTACAATGTTGAAATATTTTAAACTTGATTCTAGTTTTCAGGTCAAATAGATGTTTTGGAGAGAGCACAGATTTTTAAAAAAAATTGTAAGGCATTATTTCCTAAACGAAGAATCACAACTACTGTTTTTAATGATGAAGGGATACAGATCATAGTAACAAGATATATCAAGGCATTGAATCCACCTCAACAACTCCTGGATATATTTCTTCATGATTCTAATGCAACACTTGTAAGTTATATTTATTTTAGTAGCTTTATTGTGATATTCGTATACCATACAATTTGCCCTTCCAAAGCATATAATTCAAAGGCTTTCAGTATATACACGGAGTTGTGCAACCATCACCACAGTAAATTTTAGAACATTTTGATCACTCCAAATTTATATTTATTTTAACTTGTTTACTTTTTAATATTAACTTTGAGTATAACTTTCTTATTAAAGTTACTTTACCTTCAGAGACAGTTTCCTGAGAGAGAAACCATCTATGTTGCAATGTGTCCTCTTGAGCACCAGATGGAAGAAAACATTTCTTCCTGATCCCCTTCACTTCTGCCCACTTGTACTAGAGAGTCACTGTTGCCACACCAGTTCATGTGACCATATCAGCTTCACAACTTTTCTGTCAAACTTTGAAAAATGACACAGAAAAATTCCTTTGACTTCGAGGCAAAATTAAGTTATGTTTCTCAAGGAGTTGTGCCCTTCTAAGGATTGCTTCTTGTTGTATGTGGGAGTGAAGAAACTACGTTTTTTTGTTTTTTGTTTTATTTATTTTTGGCCGCGTCGGGTCTTCGTTGCCGCATGCAGGCTTTCTCTAGTTGCGGCGAGCGGGGGCTATGCTTTGTTGCGGTGTGTGGGCTTCTCATTGCGGTGGCTTCTCTTGTTGCAGAGCACGGCCTCTAGGAGCGCGGGCTTCAGTAGTTGCGGCATGCGGGCTCAGTAGTTGTGGCGTATGGGCTTAGTTGTTCTGCAGCATGTGGGATCTTCCCGGACCAAGAATCAAACCCGTGTCCCCTGCATTGGCAGGCGGATTCTTAACCACTGTGCCACCAGGGAAGTCCAACTATGTTACGTTTTGCTCTGTAAACCGCCAACATAACACTTCCCACCCCATCCTTATGTGGCTTTATGCATATCTGTTATTTACCAGCTGACAAAAGAGACATGTACCTGTATTCATTATGGACTCAGAAGAGAATATAGCTTCTTCCACTTTGAGAAAGGAAAATATGAAATCAGAGATCTAGTCTCCCGTTTAAGAAAAAAATAAGCTTTGCAGACAGCTTTACTTTATAAGGTTGGAACAGCAGCACCATCCATGAAATACAAACCACAAATTTTACTATTTCTGAATTTCCTATATTGTTATTAATTTTGGTCTTAAGTTGATAGATTCCACAGAAGGTGATAAGTATCTTTTACCTCTTCCTCCATTAGAAAATTAGGTTAATAACGGATTTCTTGATCAAGAGCATCACCACTTACTAAAACGTACATGGAGAGAATAATCAATAAACAGGCTTTCTAGGATTTTTTTTAAGTCTTCTGCAACATTTATTGATAAACAGGAAAGGGGTTTTATTTACAGTTTTAAAGCTCTTTTTTGTCACTATTATTAGTAATTTTCTATCTATGTATGGTAATGTCCAGTTTTAAAAATACTTTATGATTTAAGACTTTAAATCATAAAATGTCTGTTTAGCTGATTAGTTCTCCCCTATACTTCTAAAAGAGAAATTGTACAGTACAAGAGTCATTCATTGGGATTAGATTAGTTACCTACTAGTCTGACATTTTAGGAAGGAGGTAATTGGTTTTTTTTAATGATGGATAAACTTGTGCTGGTGTTTTGGATCTTATGATGCTGAGCATGTTCTGCACTGGTGCTAATGTTTAACATAATTTTATATTTACAAACATACCTGCTACCCAGAGGCAAGTATTAATTTAGTCCATATGGACTATTGACCCCTCTTGAGACTGCAACATACACACTCCTAAACACACTCATACATAGTGTGTTTAGACTTTAAAGTATCTTAACTCATTTCTGGACACGAATGTGTTATAAACCTCCTGATTTCTAGCAACATATAAAAAAACACTGCTATTAAAAACACTTCACAAGTCATTGTCAGCCATTGCTGGCATTCTGTCACTAGAGAATACACAGCAATATCTGGTATGTTGCAAGCTTTCAAGATAGCCTGGATTTCAAAAGTTGGTCCATTAGTTGTATCTGATGGATGTAAATTTGCCTCCTAGTTCACTTTGTGTCAAGAGCTAAAACTGTGAACTTTCTCTTATTGGTGGGTAATAACTGAAAATAAAGATTTTATTTTCATGAAAAAATAAGCTTTGATTAAAGGGCATCTATGAAAAATCATTTATACCTTTTATTTATTCAGGCTTGATTGAATCAATAGGCTCTTCTCAGAAAATTTATATTATTTCCCAGTATAAAGCTCTTACCTGGATTCTTTAAGCTAAAATCAAAAGTCCTAGTTTAGATCACCTTTTGCTACACTCTGCTTTTCCATTACGGGTTTCTTCTTGCCTGTTTCCTGACACCCAAAGTCCAAGGAGATAATAATGCTTTCAGATTTCTTTCAAGGACAATCTTTGCCTTTTTAAAAAAGCATAAATCCTAGCTCCTTTGCTTCTCAAGGATTGTGAACCATGTTTAATTAATTGCATGAAGTCAGAAACATGACCAGTGTAGGAAGTCATAATAGTGCATACATAAATGGTAGCTATTGTAAATCAGTGAAAATTTTGGTGAACTTTCTGTGTTAGCTCATTGTTTATTTGTATTCCTTTCTTCTTTCCTACTCTAGTCCGAGTCTTTATCTCCAGCCCTATAGGGGGAACAATCCACAATAGAACTTCTGTTGTTGGAAAAAGTAGGCTGTACCAATAACTTCTTGCTGCAGCAACTTATAACTAGTTTTTATTAATAAAAATATTTCTGATAGATTTTGAACCTAAAAGTAAATCAAACTTTTGCTATTCTTCAACATCTTTTTTCATTTTTTAAACAGTTATACTTTAAAGTATACATGTAATGTATCATGTTTAAATTTTTTATTTATTACAATGAAATGTAATGGTTAACATGCATGCTCTGAAGTCATGCTAACTTGGGCCCATTTCCCAGAGACCCGTATATTGTGTTAGCGTGTGACCCTGAGCAAGTTATCTTAGCACTCTAAGCTTGTTTCTTCTTTTGTAAAATAAAATTAATAATAGTGTGTACTTCATAGGCTTGTAGGATACACTAAATGTGATGACAGTGCATGTAAAGCACTCTGCTTGGTGATAGGCGTATAGTATGCTCTCAATAAATGTTAGTTAATATTATTTTAGGACCTCGTTGCTCGCTTTGTATCTTTGATTCCTATTATGCCTGATGCACTGGATGAAAATGATGGTTTTGATATATGGATGACATCAGAGGTAACAAATTACATTTTATAATTTAAATGTATAGTATTTCTTACTTGCTTTTCTTTTAAAGAAAACTTTTAAAAATTATTATGCACTTATGTAGTAATTTGCCTCGTGCAATTTGAAGGCATTTGATAATTCAATACATCATTTTCAGCTCTATAACAACCCATAAAAATAATTCTTAAAGACCAAAATTCTTATTCAACATTTTAAGTAGCTCATAATATTTAGATTCAACAGGAATTCCAGGAGTACAATATTATGACATTCTCCAGAGAGAAATATGGCTTGTTCACTACAGAGGTGGTCAGACCCTGAAGTCTAGCAGAAATACCACCACTTCCCAGAAGCTTTCCCCAGTTTTCCCACATCTGAATGAAGAGCTTGTATAGCAGTGCTCTTGCTTGGCACTTGGATTAAAATTGTCTTTAGACTGGTTGCCAAGTAAAATACAGGCCCCATGCAATATTTGGGACATATTTATACCAAAAAACTACTTGTTTATCTGAAATTCAAATTGAACTACGCATCCTATTCCCCACCCCCCCACCGCAAGTGTGGCAGCCCTAATTAGAACACATTTTCCATTCCACCTTAAACTATATTTAGTTGCTTATATACTGGCCCTATACCCACACACTGTACATATACATCCCAAGTTTAATCTTCTTGAATGATAAGGAAGATTTGATTCTTATTTATTTTTATATTCGTCACTTGTACATACTTTAAATTTAGCAAGTATTCAATATTTTTAATGGAAAATACCAGCATGATGGGAGCCTAAGAGAAGGACACTTTCCATCTGGAACTGATAGTCCTGGCACTTATCTAGAATGTTTTAGAGGTTAGATTTTGAGCAGAAATGGACTTAGGGGGCACAGGACTAACTTAGTAGGTCAGCTACCCTGCCTTCTGCTAAGTGGGAATAAGGGAGATACAAGCACGTGGTTTGTTTCAGGATCCAGTGATTCAAATCTGGTAAAACTCAAAGAGGTGTCAGTTAACTCTAGACTCTTCTTAGACTCTTCAAACTAATCAGAATGTGTTCAGGGGTATTATGATCCTGCAGAACATTGAAAGATAGCCTCTAAAGTAGCTAAAAATAACCATAAAATAACCATTCAGGCAAATACTAGTGCTCCCGAGTGCCCTCCAATCCAAACAATACCCATAATCAACAGGTTACCACAGTCATAGGCTTCCTCTTGGCTAATGTCTTCCCATTGACATGAACTGTTTGGACTTGGGATACCCATGAGTGAATAACTAATTAGATTGTCACAAGACAAGAGTTATTTCTCCTACCCAACAAACAGTCTTGGAGTCAAACAAACCTTGGTTCAAATCCTACTTCAACCATCTGATAGCTGTGTGACCTAAGATAAGTTATTTAGCTTCTTTGGACCTCAGTTTCCTCATCTGTGTCATACAGGGGTTTTGAAAGGATAGGCACCTGGAATGCAGTATGTTAGTTACCTGCTCTCATCCATTCCCTCCTTCTCTTATGAAATCCAATCAGGGGAACCTCCTTGGCCTGACATTGAAGACTACTCATAATCTGCTCTTCATTCTCCTGTTCACACACATCTTTCAGAAGAGCCATGTTACCGTCCTCCCTAGCCTCCATCCCTCACCATCACATTCAGCCGGTGTGTACTGACGTGGCCATATCAGTTGTTAAAACATTGAAATGCTTCCAGACTGATAAATAGTCACTCCAAGAGCTCCCTGAGCGCCCCCTCCCCAAGCTCCCTGACCACCACAGCCCTTTCTCTGGGACTAATGAAATGGAAGCACATGTGCAGTCTAAATGGTGCAGCCGCTACTCAGCAATAACACATCATTTCCATATGAACATTTGGGCCTGTATATTTTATTAGATCCTTTGATTTTTCAAGCCAGAAATCCAGAGTTTTATATGAGATCTTCCAATTTTTAAAAGCATTTCGGGGCCAAACGAAACACACCTATCAACTAGAACTAGGTTACAGACCACTGGTCTGCCACCTCTGCTGTGCTTTTTCTCTCCTGCTACCACTGCTTTACTAGGCACCCTGTATTTGATTACACCCAGCCCAACTGTTCAGCTCTTTCACTTAAAGAAGTTTCCATCACTCTTTCTGATTGGGCTCCAACTCAGATCTCTTCCTCTCTTTCAGTTGAGAGCACTATATTGGTACAGGACAGAGTGTAGCTCCATTGACCAAAGGATCCCTTCCTCCAAAAACACTATGTGATTTCCCGTCAGGTGAAGTTCCTTAAAATATCAGCCAATATATCCCTGTTTTCCCAGGGTATTTGTCTCAAACAAAAATGCCCCATTTTGGAGGATAAAATTATTGGGTCACTTACACAGTATCCACATTAATTATCCCATGGTAAAGGTGACCCTTATGTTTCAAGTTAATGTTCTCTCTTTCTAATGCCCTAGTGTTTTAACAGGCAAAGGGTGCTGGAGCTTTCGGCTTTGCAGTCATCTTAGTAACCTGGCAAGAATGTGTGTGTGAGGGTTTGGAGGGACTCTAAATATGTTGGATGCTTGCATTACTCAACTTTCTCTCCTCCCTTCCTTTTCTGTGTCCTTGTTGCTTTTGTTTTGCCTTAGCGCTGCATCAGTTTGGCTATTGGAAATAAGGAGGAGCATGCCATACTTCTCTGTAATTTCTTCCTGTATTTTGGAAAGAAAGCTTTGGTCCTCCTAGGAACCTCGATGTTGGAAGTAAGTGTTGGACTTAATATTTAAATAGTGTAAACAAAACTAATTAGCTTTTAGCTGCAAGTTTAAAAGACTTCAACCCCAAGTTTCCTTCTTTTCACAAGCTAATTAGGAAATATCCTAGGCAAACAATTATTTACTTAGGAGGATAATGTTCGTTCATGAAAATTTCTACAATGTAAAGAATAACTTCCTTTTGGTTTTCTTCTTCGTAAAGTAGTACAGGTAATAGTGCTACTTCATGGAGCTACTAAAAATATTAAATTACATAGTAAGTATATGGCACTGGGAACAGCACCTGGTTTATGTGGAAAATGCTCAATAAATGGTGGTGGTAGGTGATGTAGTAATAGTTACAGTGGTAGTTATAGTGGTTGTTAACCATCATCACCACCATCATCTTTATGTGTCCCTAACACTATATTTTAAGATCCTTAAGAAGTACTTCTTCCTGTTTTCCACTGCTCAATTTTTTATTGTGGGCCAGAAATTTATGTTAACCTACCTGAAATTTTTACAACTTAATTATATACACCTGCATTCAAACCTCCAGAAGGCTGTATTCTTTTGGACTGTTTCTATTTCTACTATGAATATCTTGATAAGTGTCAAAAACTTCCAGTCTTGTTTTATGGTTTTTGTCATGATCATTTATTTCTCTATATTCCCTTAATTTCCCCATATGATCCCCCTGCTGTAGTTTTGAGTGCCACTAGATGGCAGTAAACAGTCAACAATATTTCAACAAATATTTTTACAGTTTTACCTCTGAGTCAACACTAGGTGGCAGCACTCATCTGTGCGTTTCACCTCTGCTACCGGTTGAGGTGAAGCCTCTTTACCGTAAAGAAGATGAGCACAGTGCTAAAGAGCAGGAGCTTTGGAGTTCGGGAAGCCAGGCTACACAGCACGGTGTTGAGAGTATAGATTTGGAGGTCAAAGAGGATTTTAAAACCCAGCGATGACGTTTACTAACTGTACGATCTCAGCCTTATTTCTCTGAGCCTCACTTATCTCCTCCCCGAAAAGGAGTAATTCCATCTACTGTTACCCTAGACAAGCTCTTAACCTCTTATTCTTCATGTGAAAGATGGGCATGATAATCATCCCTACCTCACAGAATCTGGAATTCATGTAAGAAGATTAGTGTGAGTGCTGAGTACAGTACCTGGGGTATAGAAATACTCAATAAATGTTAAATAGTCATTATTGTTGTTACCTGAAATTTTTATTCTTTGCTAAGTAAGAAAGGTTTATGCTTCAAAAGTATGTGCAGAGCAAAATAACAACATAATGACTACTTTTATTCCTCAGGTGCTTTCCTGTATAATTTCTCTCTGGCCTCTAACTCTGTATCTTGTTCACAAAATTAATTTTATGGCTTTTCAACTTCAGTTGGCTTTTCAGAGCCTTAGGCAAAATTCCATTCCCTAACTCTGCACGGTGTTCACCCTTGGTCTCCAAGTATATTCTACATAAAGCAGGGCTAATCCATATAGCACCTTTGTGTGAATTACACAAAAGCGCCCCTACCTCAAAACCCTTTAGTACTAGCTATTGGGAATTGGTCATAATATACTGATTTTGTTAGGACAACATATTTTATTGCTGTGAGGGTACACCCTTCAGGACCATACGTGGCAGCACTAGCTCAAAATTTCTCTCATTTGAATCCAACCTGAGGATTTTGGTTGCTTTGGTTTTATCCTTTCCAAAAAAATCGTAAAGGTCCTAAAAAAGGCTTTTAAAAATCAGAGATACCAGGGAGTTCCCTTGTGGTCTAGTGGCTAGAATTCTGGGCTCTCACTGCCGTGGCCCGGGTTCAATCCCTGGTCAGGGAACTGAGATTCCCGCAAGCTGTGCGGCAAGGCAAATAAATAAATAATACAGGAATAAAGAATAACTAAGGTAACTGGCAATATTATCTATTAAAAAAATCAGAGATATCATATGCTTACGCTATAATTTCCACATACAAAAATGAGTTAAATCAATCATCCACCAAAAATGACTTTAACTCTTTCTTCGTACAGGGGCATGTGGCTTATGTATTAACGCCAGAAACTGATGAATATTTGCTTTGGAATCCATTAACTGGGCAATGTCATAAGCAGTTTGACCCATTTTGTCCCTTACAAAGCGTAGATTGCTTGTTTGATGGTGAAAATGTAAGTATATGGCGGGGGTGGGGGGTGGGGGTGGATCTTGAGTTATCTCCTCAAGAGTTAAACCTGTGGTTCTCTACACTGACCATATATTAGAATCATGTGGGAACTTTGAAGAAGCTATAGATGTTCAGCTAGAGTCCCTGGGGTGTAGGGCCAGGGGAATCTTTTCTCCCCAAGTCTCCTTGACGTGATTCTGCAGTGCCTCCGAGGTTGAGAGCCAGCGAGCAGTCTAGTGTGCACACACCCCTGGAATCTCTGTACCTTCTGCCTCAGAACCATCCTTGGCTTCTGCCACTTCACTGGGGAGTAGGACTGTAAAATTTTGCTCCGTCCTAACCCACTATGGGCTTAGTACTCCTGTGGGCCTCTACTGATTTTATGTTGTTGTATTACTAGGTCTGGTTTAATATTCAGCAAAATAATTCACCAAGGGCTGTATATTTTGACTATTCAAAGGAAAGTTTCTGGAAACAGTTGCTTCCAAAAAATTATCAAGGGACGAAAGCACAAAGCATACAGGTAAATTATACTTTTCAAGGTGTGTCTCTATGAAAGTTACCATTGGTTCTAATCTTAGGAATTGTGACAGCTTTTATTATGTTTATACAGCTGATTGCTTATTGAATTATTTGGCAGTATTAATAAAGCCTAGTTTTCTCTGCCATCCAGCCTGAGTTTGGGCTATTGTGATCCTTTTTCTCTACTTGCAGAAAAGAGGAATTGAGAAGAAGGTATCATCTTAATTGTGAATTTAGGTTTTAAAATAAAATTTTTAAAATGTTCATCATGAAACATAAAAAATAATGTGAAGATGGTGTAATAAGTTCTGACTTTGACCTAGCCCTTCTACTACATATCCATAACAATGATAAAGTATAAAAATTGAAAATCAGAAGGCTTATCTGGGCTCCAAACCATGATTGTTATCTCATGGAATAGAAACAGGACAGAAACACTAGCAGTGAGTGGGGCCCAAAGAGGATGGCACCAAGGTCTGAAAATGCTTCATGAAATCCAGAGAACCAGAGCCAGTCTCACTTTTTGAAGCCAGGGACTGTGTTGCGGCTCTCCTACTTTGCTACTCTTGGGAGAAGATGGAAAAGAAAAGCAGCAGACTCACTGCCTGGGGCTCAGGAGGTAAGAGACCAAAGTACAGAGCTGAGAATCAGGAACCAACCTAATCACCAGATGGCTTGTCCAGGGGATCTATGACGTACTCACTAGTGCTTTGGGAAGGCACCCAAATTCCATTTCAACAGCTGTTTCTGGATTGAGAGCCATGGTATGGCAGTGTGCAGGCAATTGCAAAATTCAGAAAACTAGGAGCTATGACCCAGAGGAAGAAAGAGAGGGGGGATGAGAAAAAGGACAATGGAAAAATAGGAAGAAGACAATTCACAGAAGCAGAAACTCTAGGGCTAAACGTCACTCATAATGAGGGAAATGCAATTTAAAACAATAAAACACTATTTCACCTGTAGAAGATTGGCAAAACTTTTTAAAAAGTGTGATCACATCTAGTATTGGCAAAAAGGCAGAGAAATGGTGGGAGTGTGAATTGCTATAAACACTTTAGAAAGCAATATGGTAAGGTTGGTAAAGCTGAAGGAACTCAGCCTTTGATCCACCAGTTCATCTTCTAAGTATATGCCCTAGAGATACATGCACAGGGAGACAAGTACACCATGGTCATTACTGAATTGCTTAAAATAGCAAAAAATAAATAAGTAAAAGGAAACAATTCATCAACCAGAAAATGGGCACATGAGTTATGAATACTCATACTATAAAATATTCTATACAGCAGTAAAAAAAAGAATATATGAAACTAATTTACTATAGTTCTCAACTTGGCTATACATGCATTATATCAGAATCTCTGAGGGAAGAGCCCATGCATTGGTATTACTTAAAGCTCCCCAGGTGATCCCACATGCAGCCAAGGTTGAGAACTACTGACCTAGAGCCATTGTTATCAACATGAATGAATATAAAAAATGTAATGTTAAGCAAAGTAAAGAAGATGTGCAATGACACACTTATATGAAGTTTGAAAAATATATGTTGTTTACATATATAGAGATATATAGTGATAGTGTAAAAGCTTGCATGGGAATGATAAACACCAAATTTAGGGTGAAGTTTACCTTTGGAAAGAGGAAAAAAAAGAATGATATCAGGGAGCAGTATACAGAGTACTTCAAATCTATCTGTAATGTTTTACATCTTTAAAAAAAACCTAAAACAAGTATGGAAGAATGCAAAGATTAGATATAGCTTGGTGGTACGTATGTTGGGTGGATGTTCATTACATTTTTCTCAGTGCTTTATCTGAGAATGTTTGACATAGTTCATAATATCAAAAAGAAGGAATGGTGGTTGTGGGGAGAAAAATCAAACAGTATCAAAGTGTATAAAGTGAAGAGTTTCTCTCCTCTTCAACATCTTTTTCCCACTGTCTAAGAAATAGCCACTGTTGGTAGCTTCTTGTGCATCCTTCTGAACATTCTCCTTGCAGATGTTTGCAAAGTCATTATAAGGAAGGGGAAATGTGCTTATCTCTCTTGAGCAAACCACATTTATGGCATCCACAGACCTTGCTTGTTTTTCCCATCCCAAAGTTGTGACCAAAGTATTGCTGCCTCCTAGGGGGAGAATGATATATTTAGAGTTGAGGTTTTTTGTTTCTATTAATCATTCTCTTATTAATTCAGGTAATGCTTATTGAGTGCTGCAGCGGGCCAGCACTGTTTTAGGTATAGGTACCACAAGGAAAAAGACATGTCTCAGTGCTCTTGGAGCTTGTGTTCTAGAGGAGGAAACAGAAGGAAACGGGCACTTGCTGTACAGAGCGATAAATGCTATTATAGAAGAAATGAATGTGCTTTTGGGAGCACTCAGCAGGAGACCTGAGGTGAAGGGGAGTTGCAGGGGCTTCCTGGGGAAAAAACTGATGACTAGCAGAGTGAAGAAGGTTGAGCGGGAGCTGGTCTAGGTGAAAATTAAGGAGGAGAATGGTCCCAGCACAGAGCGGGAACAGCAGGCATGAGGACCTGCAGTGGCAAGCAGATGTCTGTCAAGGAGCTGAAAGGCCAGCTTGGCTGCTGCCCAGGAATGAGCAGAGGACAATCGGAAGCCAACATCACCAAGGCAAGGGCTGCCATAATCAAAATTGTACTTTTAAAAGCCACTAAACCCTTTGTCAAGTTGAATATATAAATATAAAACTCATAGTTGCATTTTACTTGTATCCCTACTGATTTCTTTCCTGTGGGTTAATGGCCCTTGATCTTCTGCCTTGTCACACACATACCAGAATAAACCACTATCTGTGGTGAACACTGTTGTTTTTTTTTTTTCTTAATCACAATTGAGAACACAAATTTGAGTGTGTATGGGTATTCAGAGATGGAGTTAACAGGGAAATCCTCTCGAAGTTTTAAAGGATGTGAATTCCCTGAAACGGGCCTTTGTCTGAAAAGAAAATAGACTAACAGTCCATAAGTTTATCAAGTCAACATAACCCAGGCCTCTTTTTCAGGCCTGAAAGTGGCCTAACTAATCCATAAGAGTTGCCAGGATAGGGGTGCAAGGGATTGTTTTGGAGGGGCAGACAGTGGTTGGTGACAGCAATCAGGGAATTCAGTTTACCTGTCCTGTCTGTGATGGTTGGTGGCCCCTGTAAGATGATGCTGGCGTTTATGCTTCCCTTTCTCCAGTATCTCTCGTCTCCTGCCGTGTTCACTGTGGGGAAATTCACTGTGCTTGAGCCTATGCTCGAATCTAGTGGTTCTCCAACCACAGCAGGCACCAGAACCTTCTGGAGGGCTTGTGGAAAAATGGATTGCTGGGCCTTACCCTCAGAGTTTCTGAATCACTGGGTCTGAGGTTGCTGGTCTGGGGGCCACATTTTGGGAGCCACTGGCTTAGATCATCACCTGACAGACTGAGCCTCCTCAAATCACTCCTGAAATTTTCTAAGACCTAGAGGCCTAGTAAATGTTTCCTTCTTGTCATACAACCCTCATTCCATTCATGAGGGGGAAACATCTGTCCGTGTCTCTATAGCTCCTCTATTTCTCAGCTCAGAAATATCCAAAGTAAAAACCATCCAAACCCAATCCCTCACTCTTGTCTATATGAGCCCTGCAGGGAGGGGGGAGGAACGGGTTAGGTAGCGGGGAGGGGGTTGGAGAAGTCCTCTCCTCCTCCCAGAAAACCCTGCTCAGGGGGCAACATGGGGAAACATGGGAGAGCATTGCTCTCTGCTGTTGCTGGGGTGCCTGGAGCAAAGGCTTGGAGACGGGGAGATTGAAATGGACTCTGCGTGTATGTGCAAGTGTGTGCGCATGCGTACATGCAAACACAGAGACCTGACTCCCGCCTGCTGAAAGGAACAAATAATCAAAGAAGGAAGACGATACACCATGTTACAAGAGTAATAATAACAATAGTATCTGATCTTTGTTGAGCAGTATGTGCCAGGCTTCACATGTATTACTTTATTTTAAAATCTTTGCAGGATCCCAGGGAAGTAGGTACTGTTATTGTCCCTCTTTAAAAGAGGTGGTAACTGAGACTCACAGAGGTTAAGTGACTTCACCAAGGTCACAGTTAATAAGTGGAAGATACCAGTGCAGCTTCCAAGATTATCTGGTAGAATCAATAAGCATGTCAAATGCTTGTTTGAATAAACAGATGGGGATAGCAGATCTGTCTTTTTCTGTCGTGAAAAATATCTTTTGTAAATCCATTCTCCCTTCCATGCCCTGGTGAAGTAGTATTAAAATCAAAGGGAACACTGTGATCTGTGTTACCTTTGTGCCTCTACTATTGAGTGTTTTTGCCACATGAGACTGGTTTAAGTTCGCCCTCATTATAATCAGCACTCCAAGGGGCGACTGACGTAAAGATGGTCTCCCTAGAATCTTTTCTAACTTTCAGTTTTCTGTATTTCAGCCTGAAGAAATAATTTATTCTGATACTAATAAAAGCATGGTAGAAGATCTAAAGAACAGGTATGATCTTTATTTATATATTATGATTATCATGTTTTCTCTCTAATCTGTCATTCAGCCACCCTTCAGTCCTCTAACCCAGTCTCTCAAAATACCCATTAGATTCAGCAACAGAAGCATGAAATGGAGATTATAATAGTTACTTCCACTGAGTCATCTGTCTTTTGGTGCATGCATCAAAAATCAGCCCCTCTGCTATCCACGGCACTCCTTGAAAAAACATGCCAAGTTAAATATGGTTGCATCTGGAAAACATTGTGGGCTGCTGTTAGGAAGTTCTCAACACAGACACCTGTTGAGCCGTATAGTAATAATAATGCAGTAGCGAACACTTCTTGCAAGGACAGGAAGGTAAATGGCCCACAACTTGGTGTGTGGTAAAAACAGCCAAGCTGGGTGGCAGCAACATCACCACTGTCCCTCGTAGGCACCCCTCCCCCTCCCCCCACCACACACACACACACACACACACACACACACACGTCCGGAGGAGTTGTTGAGTCAAGCCCAAAGGGTCACAGTCTTGCAGCAGACCTCACTCCTACTCCAGATGTGTCAGAAGCTTCTAGATCTGACTACCTCCAGTGACTCATGCTGACACAGCAGGCTGGCATGTAAGCCGCTACCAACTAATTGAAACAGAATATGACAAAAGTCATTTTGCCACTCCCTTTTCTCACTAGCACACAACTCTCACCTCTTATTCCCCTCCTTCTTCCCCAACTCTTAACAATAAAAGGAAGAAAAGCACTAGGAAAATGGTCCCCAACTTCTGGTTTTCATCAGAAATTGCTTCTAGAACTATTTTAAAATATAGGTGCCAGAGTCCAAGACCAGACCTGTTGAATCACTATCTGGAAGATAGTGAAATATTTTGATAAAGTCCTACAGGTGATTCTGGCGTATAGCCGTGACTGAGACTCTCTGCAAACTCGAAACCACTTAGTTACTTTATAGACTCAGCCAAGAGGAGAGGCCCAGCAGCTTCTTCTGTAGCACACAATGATTCTGCCCAGAGGAGAAGCTTCCATCAACCAACTCACACTGTGCTCCACTTTCTCCCCTCCCCGAAAGAGTTCCTCAGCAGGCACAGTTTTAGAGGCGGCATAGGTAGGCAAAACTCCCTGCCCTTGTGGAGCATCCATTCTGGTAGGGGAAACTGCTCATCACACCGATCAGTCCAGGGCTTCATTTCCTCCCAGTTCTGCTTGCTGAATTAACTGATCCAGTTACCCCATTCCTGCTAACATTATCCCAGACCAGATATCTGAATTTTTATAAAGGCATTTCTTGGAAACACAATGTCTTATGTCAAAGGAGGGTCTTGGAGAATAGGAATGCCAACCCAGTAATCAGATGGTAGGCAAATCACACCCAGTAGGCAGCTGCCTACATACGGGTAACTGGAAAAAAGATGTGCCTTTGAGAGCTAATTGCTGGCTACCCCAGGAAGCGTCTTGCTTTCTCAAGCCAAGCAAGAGCCTGGTCTCCCCTGGACTTGACTAATGCGAATGATGGCAGATATCCCTAACCATAGAGGTCTGGTTTTCTCCTAATCAAAAAAGTATCATTCTCTAGTGAGAGGCCCGCGCACCGCGATGAAGAGTGGCCCCCGCTTGCCACAACTGGAGAAAGCCCTCACACAGAAACGAAGACCCAACACAGCCAAAATAAATAAATAAATAAATAAATAAATAAAAATTTAAAATGAATATCTGCTTATAAAAAAAAAAGTATCATTCTCATACTCGAGAAAAAGTGACAAAACTTTTTTCACATTTATTTAAATGAGTTGTAATTTATCATAAAATAATCTTTGCATTCTTACCTTAGGATTGAAAGAACTCTGAAATATAAAATAATGGAATGGCGACCTAAACAGCCAACACGTTGGAATAGACAATGTACTTTCATTTTAAGACAAATCCTTCCTAAGTTAGAGCTTGGCACCGGAAACTTTGTTTCATCTGAAGACGAGAGTGAATTTGAAAGATTGCTACAATTTTATTGGGTGTGTATATGATTTAATGCATTAATGTCATTTGTTTTATCTATGTTATTAATTGCCAGATGATACTAATCTTAAATATCCCTGAAATGCCTTTTATCTTGATCTTAGGTGATACATGCTATGCCATTAAAATGCATTTACTTATAGACTGAGAAATTTCAAATGTAGTGAGTAACTAGTACCATGACCAGATTGCATGACATTTTCTTGGAATCAGTTTTTTAATGTATAAACCACAAACTTTGGAAAGAGATACCCAAAAGGAAACCACCTGCAACTAAGAAACTAAAAAATGATTTCTAGATGGTAGTAATAGAATGGATTCCATGTCCTTGCTTCTGGGCAAGAGGACTACAGGCAAGCTTTAATATCTTCTACATGCAAATTATTCTCAAATTTATACATCCAGCCTGGACTTCTGACCTCCTCTTGTATATTCACCAGCACATTTGACATCATCCTGGATGGTAGAAAGGCATTTCAAACTCAGTTAAGTCCATAATCAAACATGGTGGGCATCTGGTGTATTGTTAGGGTCCTTCTTTTCTTCCCCTATGATATCCTTAGTTCTGGAATCCTCTCACCTCCTTTTCCCTATGAATTGTTCCAGTGGGTTTTTGGAAGCCCCAGCCTCCCAAGAGTGATATTCCTTCCCCCTACTATCCCATAGACTAGAAGATGTCTCCTCGGGAAACCCTGTAAGAGAAGAAAGGAAGGAATCTGTTGGGAGTTTATACTCAGGATGCCAGGGAGGGATCTGCAGGCACTATTCATTCATGAATAGGGAGGAAGTTGTTTTGTTTTGCTTTCTTTTTAATAGAATTAGGGGGTAAAGAGATAAGCAAAGCATAGTTAAGTATAAGCCAAGGTTTAAAACTTGGAGTTCCTTTGTAAAATTATCTGCTATTTAATAACACACATTCATAAACCTAGACCGAATCCTGCAGCTTGGGTTCAAATCCTGGCTCAACCACTCATTAACTTTGACCAGATTACCTAACTTCTCTATACCTTCTACCCCACTGGTCAAGATAAACAAGGATAAAAAGAGTTACCTGCTTTGTGGTTGTGGTGAGGATTAAGTGAGCTGCTTAACCACAGCACCCAGCACTTAATAAATGTTAACTATAATTTGTATCCTATGTGACAGCCATTGTGCTAGACACTTGGGGTTGTGACAGTAAACAAGACAGATACAATCTTGAGCATTCACAGAGACTGTGGGCTAGTTAGAGAAATAGACCAGAAAACGAGTAATTGCAGTATATTTTATTAAATAAGCTAGGAAAGGACAGTGTCCTATGCAACCACAAGAGAAGAGCACATCAACAGTTTTAAAGATCAGGAAAAGCCTCCCAAAGTAAGCAAACTAAGTCTTGAAAGAAGCTAATGATTGTCCTTTGTATATTCTTAAATAGATACTTTTACATGGGACCATGTTCCATATCCTTTAATCCTGCCATATAGTTATCAATAAATATAAACTGAATCAATGTTAAATAACTTCTTCCAAAATGCTCCCTTAAATCTGTCACTTATAGGATCAAGGTTTCCTTGTTGGCAGTTTGCTATTCCAGAAAGGGTGCAAATATGTGGAATGTTAAGTGTGCAGGCTCTGGCATTAGACAGACCTGGTTCTGCTCCTCTCTCTGTAAAGTGGGGATTATAACAAAGCCTACCTCATAGGGTTGTTTGAGGATTAAATATGTATGTGAAGTATTCAGCATTGTGCCTAGAACATAATAAGCACCCATGAAATGATAACTATTATTATTATTTTATGACTTCCATTTCTTTGAGGCTTCTGTAATCTCTTTGCATACAGTAATTCTCCATCACCTACGTGACTGTAATGTGGTTTTACGTGTTATTCTGTCATTTGTCTAGGTTGCAGGATTTCCTATCCAGATGCCATACACTGATGTACAGTCAGTTATTGATGCTGTGTATCAAACTGGAATTCATTCCTCTGAATTTCCACAGACAGAATTTGCTCTAGCTGTGTATATTCACCCCTACCCAAACAACATATTATCTGTTTGGGTCTATTTGGCTTCATTAGCTCGATATCAGTGAAAAGGAATAAGGGAAAAGGAAAAGATTGTACATCGGCCCCCAACCAGAAGCCAAACTTTTCTAGTACTTGGGATTTTCCTATTTATCCTCAAATCCAGACAAGTGTGAGCCCAGTTTTTGGTTCACTTATAGAGTTGGGCACAAGACTCACTCCCTGAGTCTTTGAGGACAAGCGTAAATGACCTCCTCACCGGAGACCTCGTCAGGGAGGACACTTTGGGAAGTCTGGCGCCTTGGATTGCCGTCTACGGTAGGTCTTATTCTGGGAAAGAAGCAATTCTGGCTTCTCTCTGAGCCAGTGTTACTCAAATTGGGGGCCCCACACCACCTCCATCAAAATCACCTGGAAAGCCTTATTGAAAATGCAGAATCCCACATCCCACCCAGGACCTACTGAATCGGGATCTCTGGGAGTGCAGCTCCAGAACCTACATTATTTTAAACAAACTCCCCAGGTAATTCTCTTGACCAGTTAAGAGTGAGAACCCTGCCTTATAGAGTGTTGTCTTTACTGAAGTGAGGCTAGTACATTTGATGCTGGTTCTGATGGAATTCCAGGCAGAAGTTATTCAAATAGAAACCCAAGGTCATTGCTTCTCATGAGATAAAAGATTATTTCACTGGTTAAGAATAAGAGGGAAATATGCCATGTTGGGTTGAGGACAGCTTCTGGGGGCTTCTCAAAAATTTTCTCTTTAGATGCTACTGACCTGAAGTCATTTCATCTCCAAGTATTTGGAAGGGACTCCCAGGAAACACTACCTAAATGCTTTCCTGATTCTGTGAGAAAGGGAGAAAATGGTCTTACCAGATCTCAGAGCTCCTTTTTTTCTTATTGAGCAGCCCCCCATTCTGCCTCTGGCACTTTTCTGCTGCTCTTCTTTCACAACGGTGGCCCCAAGGAGACCCATCTAGGGCCTCAAGAAAGAGTGGATAGGTATCTAAGTAGGAAACACTGTACTTTCTTGTATTTGATTGTTCTGTGCTTCATTGAGAAGAGTATTCATACAGTTTATTTAAATGTTACATAACAACTTATTTTTTTTTAATCAGAAGATACAGATTTCCAAAGTTTTGTATGATGAGAGCAGTTTTATATGAAGTAAAAGTAAGAAAAAGAAAATTCACTTCTCCCACTGTGGTAGCACTGGGGCTTCTTGAGTCACTCCCACAAGCAGAGAGCAGAGACCCCAAATTCATCCTCAGGGAACCCTCAATCTGTATCCCCTCCCCCAATATACCTGCATAGGTTGATGCCAGAGAAGACCTCATTTATTTGCAGGGTGTTAGTCTCGGACCAAACTCAAGAGTACTAGAAGAGTAGAAGGAGTGGGTATGTGGGTAAAGAGAATGCTTTCTCTGCAAGGTTAAAACCTAGTTATGTATGTCCTCTGGCATGCATGAGAAAAATGATCAGAATTTTTGTTTTTATTTGAATGTTTGTGTTTAAATGCTATAGGAAGTTTTGTTATTAACAAGTCTCCCACACTGATTGGGGTAGCACAAAATTGTATCTATGAAAAGGCAAGTTTGCCAAAGAAATGCTGAATTCACGCAGTTCATTTTTGTGACACGCTGAATGTTTACATAGCTATTTTGTTAATCGTTTATGGTTTTAGAATTGATAGGCCACTTAAGAGTAAGGTAGAAAGTGTTCATAGGCAAGTGTGTATTGTATTCTGTATTATATGCATTTTTAAATATGTGTATGTGTTTCTCAACTAAAAATTTTTCCTAAAAATTGTGATTGTCTATAATGAACCATTTTTTTCATTTTACTGTTTTAAAAATACATGATATTAAATGTAACATGCAATTATAAAATTCTATGAATCGTTCCACAAATAATTACAAAGCATCCATTATGTACCAGACACTTTATATGTGCTGGAGGACAGTTGTGAAAAGACATTCTTACAAGGGAAGTTTACATTCTTACAAGGGAAACAGATCATAAGCAAATAAACAGTAAGTAAGTGAGATCATTTCAGGGTACGATGAGTGCTATAAAGCAGTGGTCCCCAACCTTTTTGGCACCAGGGACCGGTTTCGTGGAACAATTTTTCTTCGGACGGCAGTGGGGGAGTGGAGAGGGTGGGGCAGGATGGTTCAGGAGGTAATGTGAGCAGTGGGGAGCGGCAGATGAAGCTTCGCTCACTCGCCCGCCACTCACCTCCTGCTTGGCGGCCTGGTTCCTAACAGGCCGCTGACGGGAGGCTGGGGACTCCTGCTATAAAGGAAACAAAAATGTTGGCATGATGGAGAAGGACTTTGATGGGGATGGAGGATATAAGCAGAGTAGTGAGGGAAGGCCTCTCCACGGGGATAATGTTTGAGCAGAGATTTAAAAGATGATTTATCAAATAGAATTGCATTCAGTTGCATGTAACAGAAACCTAATCACAGTAGCGTAACCAAATAGGGATTACACAACTGCCAAGTGCGGAGGAGGCAGTCCAACTCTAGTGCAGTAGCTCTGTGATGTCAGAAGTGTACTAGTCTTCATCCGTCTTCTTCACCATCTCTAAGGAGACTTCTATCCTCTTTCTCAGTGGATCTCAAACTTCAGCATGCCTAAGAGTCACCTGAAGAGTTTGTTGAAATACAGATTGCTGGGCCTAACCTTCAAAGTTATTGATTCAGTGGGATCTGGGGTGGGGCCTGATAATTTGCATTTATAACAAGTTCCCAGGTGATACTGAGACTGCTGACCTGGGAACCACAGAGGCCATAGCCTCGCAGTCATTTTCATGGCAAGAAAATGCAGAAAGGGAAGGAGGAGGTAGAAAAGGCGGCTGGTTTAGCTCTTTTAAAAAGCTTTCCGGGAGGCTGTGTCCAGTAACTTCTACTTATATTCCATTGGCCAAAATTGCATCACTCCTAGCCACAAGAGAGGCCGGAGATCAAGTATTTTAAATGCACATATTGCTCTCCCAATAAAATCAGGTTTCTGTTGGTGAGGAAGTAGAGGAGGATGGCTATTGGGTAGGCATCTGTGGCTTCCACAGTTGAGAGGAAGCCAGTCATGCAAAGACCTGTGGCAAAAGCATTTCAGGCAGAGGAGACTGCAATTACAAAGGCCTCTAGTCCAGAAAGAGGCTTATATGGAGAGGGAAGGGTAGTAGCACATAAGGTTGGAGAGGTAGACAAGGACCAGATCACATAGGTCATGGTAAAGAGTTTGTATTTTATTTAAAGTATAATAGCAAATCAATCATTGATAGATTTTAGGTAACTGAATAAAGTAGTATTTTTCCTTTTTTATATTTGAGAATACGTCAAAATTATTTTTGGAGGTACTTATTATTTGTGCATAAAAATGATCATGTTTTAAAGTGCAGGTTTTCTTTTTCTTTTTCTTTTTCTTTTCTGCTTGGGTCCCTGTCCTACTCTTCTCCCCTCCTCCACCCACATTATTCACTCCACCCACCCTCTTACCAACATGTATCTTCCACTTACCAACATTCTCATGTATACATATATACATATATGCATATGTTCCTGTTTGTTTTATAAAAATGGGACCACATTGTGTATGCTTTCCTGCATGTTATTTTTCTCCTTCAAAAATAGTGAAAATACTCCAAGTAAACTAATTCATTCTTCTTAAAAGATCCATATTATTCTAAAGTGTGGGCAGGACCACTACGTGCACTTAAGCAGTTTGTGTGCCACACAACTCACAATTTATGTGCAAGGACCCCTGGAGTTGTATATTATGTGACAGCCCTGGTTGTGAATATTATCTATTATAGTTTATTCATTATTCTCCTACCGATAAGAATAACTTCTGATCCAGTTGATCAAAGTGTTGTTTAGTTTTTCTATATCCTTGCTGTTTTTCTGTATACTATTTCTATCAGTTACTGAGAGAGGAGAATTGAAGTTGCCACCTGTAATTATGAGTTTGTCCATTTCTTCTTTTAGTTCTATCAGTTTTTGCTCCATGTATTTTGAAACTCTGCTGTTAGATGCACACAGATTTAGAATTTATGTCTTCTTGTTGAATTAACCCATTTATCATTGTGCAATGCTCCTCTTTATCCTTAGCAATTTTCTTTGCTCTGAACTCTATTTTGTCTGATGTTTATATAGCCACTCCAGCTTCTTTGGATTAGTGTTTACCTGGTGTATATATTTTCATCTTTTTATTTTTAATGTATCTATATAATTATATTTGAAGTGAGTTTTTTGTAGATAGCATATAGTTGGGTTATGTTTTCTTTTTTAATACCTTTTGACAACTTCTTTTTTAATTGGAATATTTAGACTGTTTACACTTAATACAATTATTTATGTTTGGACTTAGGTCTACCATTTTATTATTTGTATTCCATTTGTTCCATCTGTTTTTGTCCCACTGTTTTCTCTTTCCTACATTATTAGGTTATTTGAACATTTCTTAGTATTTCATTTTAATATATCTATTATATTTTTTACTATACCTTTTTGTATATATTTTTAAAGGTTTCTTTGAGGATTGCAGTATACATAACTTTTCACAGTCTACTTAGAATTTTTTTTTTTTACCACTTTAAGTGGATTGTAGAGCTATTACCACCTTATATGATTTTTTTTTTTTAGGTTTTTCTTTTTTTCTTTATATTTTTTAAATTTTAATTTTATAATGGAGTATAGCTGATTTACAATGTTGTGTTTCTTTTGGATGTACAGTAACTTGATTCACTTATACAGAGACATCTATATATTCTTTTTTTTTTCTTTTTCCTTTTTTTTTTAATTGGGGTATAGTCGTTTTACAATGTTGTGTTAGTTTCTACTGTACAGCGAAGTGGAGTTCCCTGTGCTATGCAGCAGGTTCTCATTAGTTATCTATTTTATACGTATTAGTATATATATGTTAGTCCCAATCTCACAATTCATCCCACCCTCCTTTCCCCCATTGGTGTCCATATGTTTGTTCTCTACATCTGTGTTTCTATTTCTGCCTTGCAAACTGGTTCATCTGTACCATTTTTCTAGATTCCACAAATATGCATTAACATACTATATTTGTTTTTCTCTTTCTGACTTACTTCACTCCGTATGACAGTCTCTAGGTCCATCCACATCTCTACAAATGACCCAATTTCATTCTTTTTTATGGCTGAGTAGTATTCCATTGTATATATGTACCACGTCTTCTTTATCCATTTGTCTGCCAATGGACATTTAGGTTGCTTCCATCCACCTTATATATTTCTTTACATTTCTGCCTTTATGCCATATATATATATATATTTTTTTTTTTTTTAATATAAAGAATTGTCTCATGCAATAATGAAGGCTGAGAAATCCCAAGATCTGCAGTCGGCAAGCTAGAGACCCAGGGGAGCCAATGGCATAAGTTCCAGTCTAAAAGCCAGGGGTCTCAAGACCCTCAAAGTGTCAGTGTTTCTGTTTGAGTCTGAAGGCTGATAAAGATCTGTGTCCCACCTCGTAAGCAGTCAGGCAGGAGGAGTTCCTTCTCATTCACAGAAAGGTCCGCCTTTTTGTTGTATTCAGGCCTTCAGCTGATTGAATGAGGGCCACCCACATTAGGAAGGTGTGATATTATGATATAATAAATATATATTTGATCTTTGTCTCAGTTCTGACACAAGAGCTTCTAAAACCCTTGGAATCTACTGAGTGATGGGGGTGAGAGAAGTATCTTTTGATATTCATAAGCCCCTTTCAAGCATATGCCTGAGTTCATGCTAACAAGGTACCTCTTGGTGGGCCCCTAGATAGCTTCAGGATGGGGGCTGGAACCAATGCATGATTAATTAAATCACTGGCCATTGGTAATTAACTCAATATCCAACCTGTCTCTTCTCCCTGGAAGTCGGGGAATAGGGCTGAGAGTTCCAACCCTTTAAACACATATAAAGAAGAACTAATACTTAACCTTCTCAAACTATCCCCAAAAAATTGAAGAGGAGGGAAACTCCCAAAGTCATTCTATGAGGCCACCATTACCCTGATACCAAAATCAGACAAAGACACTAAAAAAAAGAAAAAGAAAATTCCAGGCCAATATCTCTGATGAATATAGATGCAAAGGTCCTCAACAAAATATTAGCAAACTGAAATCATTAAGAAGATAGATAGACAGATAGATAGACAGATGGATAGACATGTACTTGTCACCATTTTGTTACTTGGTTTCTGGTGGTTTTTGTAGTTCTTCTCTATTCTTTTCTTTTAGTTTCTTCCCTTGTGGTTTCTCTAGTGGTATGCTTGTGTTCCTTTCTCTCTAGTTTTTGGGTATCTATTGTAGGTTTTGATTTGTAGTTATCATGGGATTTATATATGTTGACCTATAACTGTATCTACTTGTTTTAAACTGGTATTCATTTAAGTTCAAACATATTCTAAAAGATCTACATTTTTTACTCCTCTCTCCCCTGTTTTGTGTTTTTGATGTCATATTTTACATCTTCATGTTTATCCCTAAACTGTTTATTGTGGTTATAGTTGATTTTACAATTTGTGTCTTTTAATCTTTGTACTAGCTTATTTAAGTGGTTGATCCACAGCCTTTACTGTATATTTGCCTTTACTAGTGGGATTTTCCCTTTTCTATAACTTCTTACTTCTTGTTGTAGCCTTTTCTTTTCCACTTAGAGAAGATCCTTTAATATTTCTTCTAGGGTCGGTTTAGGATTGATGAACTCTTTTAGTTTTTGCTTGTCTGAGAAGTTCTTTCTCTCTCCTTCAATTCTGAACGATAACCTTGCTGGGTAGAGTATCCTAAGTTGTAGGTTTTTCCCTCTCAACACTTTAAATATATCATGCCACTTCCTTCTGGCTTGCAAAGTTTCTGCGGAAAAACCAGCTGATATAGCCTTATGAGGTTCCCTTTTATATGACTCTTTGTTTTTCTCTTGCTGCCTTTAGAATTGTCTCTTTATCTTTTGCCATTTTAATTATTATATGTCTTGGTGTGGGTTTATTTGGGTTCATCTTGTTTGGGACTCTCTCTGCTTCCTGGACCTAGGTATCTATTTCCTTCTTTAGGTTTGGGATTTTTTTCAGCCATTATTTTATCAAATACTTTTTGGCCCTTTACTCTCTCTCTTTTCCTTCTGGGAACCCTGTGATGCAAGTGTTGATACACTTGATGCTGTCTTAGAGGTCCATTAAACTGCTCTCATTTTTTTTAAATTTGTTTTTCTTTTTGTTGTTCTGATTTGGTGATTTCCATTATTCTATTTTCCAGATCACTTATGTGTTCTTCTGTATCACCTAGTCTGCTCTTAATTCCTAGTGTGTTTTTTTATTTCACTTATTGTATTCTTCAGTTCTGATTGGTTCTTTTTATATTTCTAGTTCCTTGCTAAAATTCTCAGTATGTTTCTTTATTCTTTTCCCTAGTTCAGTTAGCATTCTTATTACTAATACTTTGAACTCTTTATCTGGTAAATTATCTCTTTTTCATTAATTGTTTTTTTCAGGTTTTAAATTTTTTCCTGTTATTTTGTTTGGAACAAATTCCTCTGGCTTCTCATTTTGCCTACCTTCCTCTGTCTCTATGAAATTACGTGAGGGACTTCCCTGGTGGCGCAGTGGTTAAGAATCCACCTGCCAATGCCGGGGACACAGGTTCGAGCCCTGGTTCAGGAAGATCCCACATGCCACGGAGCAACAAAGCCCGTGCGCCACAACTACTGAAGGCCGCATGCCTAGAGTCCGTGCTCCACAACAAGAGAAGCCACTGCAATGAAAAGCTCGCGTACCGCAATGAACAGTAGCCCCCGCTCGTCACAACTAGAGAAAGCCTGCGCGCAGCAATGAAGACCCAATGCAGCCATAAATAAATAAATAGTTAGATAAATTTAATTTAAAAAAAATTAGGTGAAACAGTTACCTATTCCAGTCTTAAAGTGTTGTCCTTGCATGGGAGCATTCCTCTGCAGTCTACACGTGGGATTCGGTGGGAGAGCTGGATCTGAAGTAAGCACAGGTCATGTCTTCCCCCCAGAGTGTGCTGGCAGCTATCACTTGGTGGGAGATGGGGCTGGAGAGGGAGGGGCTAGAGCCTGAGCCAGGTGTGAGCCAGGGCTTCTCCTATCCTCAGTGGCTGTCACAGCCCTGTGGGGGCAATGGCAGGTCCCAAGTTACTGGAGCAGAAGCCCTGAGGGTTGGGTAGGAGCTGGTTCTGTTCCCTCTAGGTGTGCACTCTCCCTGCTCTCAGCAACATCTTTACCTTAGAGGGGAGCAGCACTACAGCAAGGAGGGCTAGAGTGGGCACCCGGTGCAGGTTGGGGCTTGTGCTGGGGTGGTTCCAGCACACCAGTCATAGCTCAGGACAGCTCCCCATCCGCCACTTCTGTGGGCACCAATAATGCCCACCCTTGCCCCATTCAGCTGCAGTGCTGGGTCCAAGCTGGCCACTCTCCTGGGCACAGCAGCCTTCACCCTAGTGGGGAGCTGCACTGGGGGTAGAGGTGCCAGAGCGGGTGCTTGGTGTGGGCTGGGGCCCATGCTGGGGTGGTCATGGGAAACTGACCAGAGTCCTGGGCAGTTTCAGTCTGTTTCCTCCACCTTTTCCAGTAGTAAACAAGCATGGGTGCACTTTTCTTGAGCAGAGTCTAGGTTTCGTATAGCCCTCCTGTTAGTCCCACTGGTTTTCAAACCAGCTAAGGGAACTCTTCCTGGTGTCGGACCTCAGGGCTGGGGTGCCCAATATGTGGTTCAAACTGTTCACTCCCCAGGGAGGATCTCTGAGCCCTTGTAATCTCCCTCCTCTTCTGTGTCCCCTTCTAGGGGCACAGGTCCCAATTCTCTTCTCTTCGTACCTGACTCTGTGTGGATCTTTCTTTACAGCCTTGGTTGTATAAGAGTCTTTCTGCCAGTCTTCAGTTTGTTTTCAATGAGAATTGCTCCACGTGTAGGTGTATTTTCGATGTGTACGTGGAGGGGGGGAGCTCATTGTCCTTCTATTCCACCATCTTAATCTCAGGCCATGCTGATATGCTTTAAATTTAAAACCTTTACCACTGGATAATGATCAGAGCTTTATGGGGAGTGTTAGGCCTCTTTCACTGTAAAGGACTTTGCAAAATGTCCTCTCATGTCTTTGCAAGAGCAAAGAACCTAAAATGTTAAAGTCAGAAGCAATCTCAGTCATCACTTAGTTCACTTTATAGATGAGGAGGGCAGTGGCCTGCCTTAAGGCCACTCCACTAAGAAGCAACAAATCAAGAACCAAGAACCAGAGCCCAGGGCTTCTGACTTCAAGTCATTTGCATCCAGTCGAATATGATGTAGACATTGAAAGGAATTCTGGATGTTCCGTTATGGAATGTTCACCAGAATATATCGTATGACAAAAGCTAGGGACACAACACGGTGTAATGTGTTACCATTTGTGACAAAATGGGGCAAGGAGATAATGTACATTCATGGTTATAAATATCTGGATATCCCTGGAAGGAAAGAAAAGCAAATAGTAA
This sequence comes from Balaenoptera borealis, assembly GCF_965194805.1. Taxonomy (NCBI): domain Eukaryota; kingdom Metazoa; phylum Chordata; class Mammalia; order Artiodactyla; family Balaenopteridae; genus Balaenoptera; species Balaenoptera borealis. The sequence goes on from NC_138874.1 coordinate 86,868,643, forward strand.
TAATGTTGCCTCTAGGAAGAACTGGGATCAAGGGAGGGAGGGAGAAAGGCTAGTCACCAGATACAGTCTTCTACTGTTTGAATGGTTTACCTTTTGCATGCATTCATTTGAATAATGAGTGAACTGTTTAAATAAACAATTTAAAATCAGTAGCTTTTCAATGTCTAAAGTTCAGTGAGTTACAAAAACCCTGCAGACTCTGGTACCCTCTCATCTCTTGCCAAACCCATCTTGTGCCTTATGCTGCAGGCACATGGGCTCCTTGCAGTTTCCTTACTCTGCTCATTAAGTAGAAGTTCTGCCTTTTTAACTTCTACCCTCTCATACCTTTACTGATCACTGCTTTTAAGACTTCCTATCTCCTCTACACTCCAGGCATACCCTGTCCTTCATGTTCATTCCAAACATGCCTTTTCCTTAGGGCCTTTGCATTTACTGTTCTCTCTGCCTGGAACACTCAGCCTCCAGGTATCTGCATGCTCCCTAACCTCCCTCGGGACTTGGCATACCCTACTTATCATAAAACAATGTCCACCCACTGTTACTTTCGTTTCTCTTTTTATGTTTATTTTTCTTCATAGCACTTGTCACTATGTGACTTTGTTGTTGCTGTTCACTTATTCTCATTAGAATATAAACTCTATATTCTATATAGGGAGCAGACTCTATTTTATTTAGGAATTAAGTAAATACCTAAATTGTATCCAGCTTGCCCTAAAGGAATTAATGAAGAAATGTAATAAACCTGAATTTTGCATTTTAGGGACACATTGGGAAAATTATCTATCTATCTATCTATCTATCTATCTATCTATCTATCTATCTATACTCGCTCACACACAGACACACGCACACACACGCTAAAATGAATACACATACACATTCCAGTCCTTTCATCATATCCAGAAATCCAGAAATTGTGAGAATGATTTCTGAACACATATCTCCCAGTGAAAAACAGCTTGAAAGTAGAAGCCATGAGAGACAGACTACTTATTAAACTGATTATTATAGTCTGTGACCCATTCTTCTGAAAGTGTTCTTAAATAGGCTCTGGACACTTAAGTTACTGGGAAGCCAAATTATTGTCATAAAGTTGCTTAGGGCACATGAATTGGAACCTGAGGAGGTAGGTACTATTTAAACGCCATTATAAATGGCATGGAGCTTTTAGCCTGATGTGGCCATCTCCTCTCTAGGGAACTAAGATAGGCCAAGACAGCCTCTCCCCGAATGATGCTGGGCTAGACTGGGCTCTGCCAACTTCTGCTTCTGAGTTTTCCTTGTCTTGCCATTGGTTCCTGAAGCCCTACTCTCCTGAGCATAAGCATTGTGTCACGTGGCTCACATACATATTTGTAGCTGTTCTTCAAGTATATGAAGAGGTCATAACTAAAACTCAGATTCATGCAACATACATTCATCACTTAATTGTAGATCTTTATCATGCATCTTTTGGGACAAAGGATTCCAAGTAAAAGGGTTAGGGTTTCATGATTTATTTTTTAATATTTAAAGAGGTTGATGTACATTCTCAGAAGTGAGGATCACTGTCCTGGGCTGACCATCTACTTCTGTTGTGATATTCCACTAAACAAGTTAAAGTACAATTGATTAGATTTCACACTTCAGGTCTTGCATCACCTTAATTGGAGTGTTTCCACAGGGTTTTTTTTTTTTTTTTTCCTGATTTACGACCGCAGATGGTTAATTACATCCGCTACAGATTTGACAAGCTAGGTTACTAAAGGTAATCTTCACCGCCTTCATTCAAAGCTTTGGGAATCTCTAAAGCAAAGGAAATAAGGAAGACGAAGGGATTAATTAGGTTTCTAGAAGGAATAGGTTTTGAGGTGGAACTTGAGACAGAATTTCACAAAGAAAGCAACTTTAGGGGCTTCGGAAACGGGTAAAGCACAAATGGAGGGACTGATAATCCCATCCCTCGAATGTACGGGGCTGTTGTAACGCGAGATGAGGCCGACTCAATCCACGCCGAGAAGGGTTTAAAACGCCAACTTGAGGCATCGGAACTTTGCTCCTCCGCATCGGGGAGCCATCGAAGGTTCTCAGCAGGTGAGAGGCATGACCGGATTGGCCAACGGAAGGATGATCAGCATTTTAATTTCTCCGGCGCTCCCTTCAGACCTCTGCCCGCACCTCAGGCCGGCTTTGCGGTAGGTGGTGTTGGGGCTCTCGGGCAAAGCGAAGCTCAGGACCGCGCAAAGCCGACCGGCGATGCTGCCGCGTCCGGCGGGGGCCGCCAAGCCGCTGCCGGGCGTTGCACCTGGGCCCGGCCCGGCCGCCCATTGGACAGCTCCGGATGACCCGGCTGTATCGCGAGACGAGATTGGCAGCGGCGGGGCCGCATGTGCCCCCGCGCTGGCTTTGTACGCGGAGCCGCCTGCCGGTCCTTTAACAATGGGCGGCGCGAGCGCCCCGGCGCTGGGCCCGAGCTGAGGCCGGCGCTTCGCGGCCGACTGTCCGCAGCATGAGCGGGGCCGGCGTCCCCCGCACGCTGGCGGGGCTGGGCCTGTGAGGGCCGCGGTTCCGGGTAAGGGAGGCCGCCGTGGGAACCGGCAGGCCTGGGCTGGCTGCGGGGCACCGGACCCGCCCGGCCCGGCCTTTTGTTCGCCTTTCTGGGGCCGCGCGATCCCGTGCGCTCCTCCGGATGAGGAGGCGGCGGCCTGCGTGCGCGCTGGGGCCGGCCGGGCCGCGAGGAGGCTCCCGGGGAGGAGCGCGCCCCCGACTGTCTGCAGCGGGCACCCGGAGACGCGCGGGCGTTCGTCTCCGGGTTTCTCGGCGGGAGGTTTTCACCTCAGGGGGGCTGTGACTGGTGTCAAGTCTCCTCAGGGCCGGCTGGAGAATTAAAGCCGGGGCGCGGGAGCCCGAAGCCGGGCCTCCCGTCCGGCTTTCCCGAGCACGCGTCCGGGTCCGCGCCTTGGGAACTAGGGCCCAAGTTGGTCCCAGTTTGCCCGGCGCCCGGTCCGGCCGTTCTCCACACAAGCCGGCTCCTCCTGACCGGTGGCTCGGGTCTTACGTGCGGCGTCAGGGAATTGGTTTGGATCGGTGCTGATTTTAGGACGAGTCAGGTGAAGATGAACAGTCGCCCAGGGTGGCCTGAGGTCACACCCCTCGGGGAGGGGGCGCGGAGGGGCGCGTGGAGGGAGCTGGCAGTGACCGCGTCTGGGGTGTGTTTTACAGACTGAAGTTGCCGCGTCTGGCCAGGCGCGCCGCCCGGTCCCATGGAGCTGGAGGGTCAGTGGTGGCGGGGACAGCTGGCTGCCGATATCCATCAAGCTCTTCGATACAAGGTAACCGCGATGCCCAGACCTTTCCATTCGGTGTCTTATGCCAGTTACTATGAATCTCGGCTCCCTGGAAAGCCCGGTCCGGGTCTTTAACCACTAGTTTCCAGACCAGAAAAGGCGAGTTTGCCTATTTGCTCAAGGTTAATTAACTTCTTGGCTTCTTCCCTGGGTTGTAGCAGAAGAACCTGAAACTTGAATGAGGAGGGGGTGGGGCGTGGTAGTTGGGAGAGGGAAGGTGTGAAGGGACATTCTGATGTCCTTGTTTCCACGTGGAACATGGATTTGATACTGTATTTAAAAAGATAAGTGTGCTGGCTTTTTATTGGGCAGAGCAGCCTTCCTTCTATAGTTGCTGTTGCATGCAGCTGTCTGTTATGTCACATTTGTACAACAGTAAATTCCCCAGCCTTTCCACTAACTTGCTGTGAGACTTTGAACAAGTTACTTAATTTTCTGCTTCTCAATTTCCTCATCTGTCAAATGAATAATAATAATAGAACGTGCTTTATGGGACGACTGTGAAGATTAAAATGAGGTAATACTGTAGATGTGCTCAGAACAGTGCTTGGCATGTAGTAAGCACTAAGGAAGTGATAACTATGTTATTCTCTACCCCCGAAACCCCAAGACTTGGGGGGTGTTCAAAAAGCCCTAAGGTAGGAGTTAGCTGCTCCTTCAGCTAATATCAAAGGCCGGGAGTAGACCTACTATATTTTAAAAGATGTTGGGGAAAAAGTACACCTTTCTGGCACAATGCAAATTTTGTTTATTGTTGCTCCTAAGTAACAATTTTATTCTGTATGTCATATCTTAGCGAAATATGTCAACTCTGTGTCTTTGATAACCAGAAGAGAGACCAGATCCAAAATTAACTCTAACTTAACTTAATTTCACTATGGATAGAGAGAGCCACTCATTATGTATAGAAAATTGGAAAGAAGCAAAACAGCTGACTCTTTAATAAAAAGGCTGCTCACTGTTGGAGTTGAGAGATCCTGGGATGGTAATGAACTTGTATCTTGATTTTTTTTTTAACCAGGTTAAGTAGATTAGAAAACCTAATTCTGACTTAAATTACTACAGTTGTACCCTTTTCTAAAGTTTGAGTTCTAAATGCTGCTTATTAATTCTGACATTCAGTCTCATAGACACACTAAATACACCTCAGCCCACTAAGAGGCTGTTTGTACTACAGAAAAGTCTCAACTATGGCATGGTTCTCTGGAATGTTAAGAAGAGAGATGCGGGTTTTCCACTTTGAAAATTGTCCAAATACCTGTTTGTTTGTTTTTTTTTTTTTTCAGATGTTGTCTTTCAGTTTTAAATGCTCTTATTTTCTAAGTGTCAGCTCTTTATTCCTCTGGTATGTGGTGAAAATAATATTTGATGTTAATGATACATATGTTTTGTAATGACATGAAACTTAAAAGATTTTTCTTGGTGATTTCCATGGTTTTTGATTATTACATTTTATGTGTAATTTTAATCCTGAGTGATTACCTGAATTAATTTTGTTAGTTGAGGTTGGAAATGGATTTTTTTTCCAGCAGATTTGTTGAATGTTTTTGTGTATTGAGCTCTGGGGAGGATCCAAGGAATAAGACACAATCTGTACTAAACTTACTTACAAACTATCAGAGGATGAGATAGCACAGGGCCTGAAAGAATGCTACTGAAAGTTGTCTTGGGCCACCTGCGGCATGCTACTGTGGGTTGTCTTTATTTTATCTTTAAGCATTGTGTAAGCCACATTCTTGTTATTTGACACAATGGCCACACTTTATAATTTGTTAATCAGTAAAACTTGAACCTGTGGAACTGGAGAGACCACTGTTTGTAGTACACTGAAGTCAAGGAAAGTTAAAATGAACTTTTCTCACAGAGAATACATGTTAATTCCAGGCTATTAATTAGGTGATTTAGTTGGGTAGTCATATGCTTATTCAACATATTTGCATGCCTACAGTGTGCAAGGTGCTATGCCAGGGGTTGGAATGGTAATAGTGAATGAGACAGACATGATCCCTACCTTTATGGAGTCTAATCTCATAAAATTTAGAGCATCTGAATTTGGGTCTTCCTTTGGGCAGTTGCCATTCAGGCACAATGGAAGGTATCTATGTTTAGACCCAAGGTTTGTGGAGGAATAATTGGTGTGACCAGCCTTGCATCTACTAGGGAAGAGTAAAAATTAACAACAAATGAAAATCCTCTTTAACCCCAAATGCCAGCTGTACTGTTTTTGTAAAATACAATCACTTCTTCCCACCCCCGACCCCCAACAAAGCAGCTGTCCTCTTATACCCTGTGTCTTCTCTTTCTTCTCATTGTTTTGCTATGTATACTAGTGTCTTAGGATGCTTGGGGAAGTATTTTCAGGAGCCTTTATGACAGATGGGAACAATGCTAACTTTGTGAGAAGCATCAAGAAAATATCCCACAGAGTTGCGAGTATTCCTTCTATGCCTTTATTTCCAGCCTGACTGGACAGTTAACCCATTCTGGGAAGGGGATGGCATTTAGGGTGGTGAGCTAATGGGGACCTGAGATTGGAGTTGGAGATGACATGTTTAGGTCTCTCTGTGCTTTGGTCCTGTGGGATCCTGAGAAGCAGACAGGAACAAGAGTGTTCAATTCTGGGGGATCAGGAATAGACATTAGAAAAAACTCATAAGCTGAGAGAAGCGTAGGTCATTTTCTCATGCGTATAACTGCACTACATGGACAAAGAACTAAATCTGACAGCCATATGATAAGCCCTTGTACTTTACCATTTAAAATAATATAAAGAGAATATATTGGACACATTGTTAAAAGTCCCCTAGTGATGGCCCTTGGATTCTTGCCTTTGTTTTGTCTTCATTTGGCAAAGTTAACATAGTTAAAAATAAAGTCCACAAGTGTCTTCCAGCTAAGTTTCCCAGTGCATCTTTGAGACCTTGTTCAGGCCTCTTTTACAGAAAGCCTGCCCTGGTTTTGTTTTTTCCTAACATCCCACCCCGTGAGCTGGGTTAGATCTCCCTCCTCAGTGTTCTATAATACCCTGTGGTTACTATATTATATTCTAATAATCTCTGTATTTTGGTTCACCTGCTAGAGAGAGGCTTGAAACTGTATTCCAGCTTTTATCCCTGAGGTTAGCACAGTATCTGCTACATGGGAGATGCTCAATAAATGTCACATGATGACAGCTAAGAAAGTTGGAATTTGAAATGGTAACTCATTTACACCATTGTAAAAATCTACAGAAATGGTAAAAAAGAGAAAAATCCTAGCGACTACATGAGAAATTCGCATGTTCCCTTTATTTAGAGAAATTAGTATTTTTTCTCTTCAGAGAGTTGAGCAAGCCTAAGCCAATGTGTTTTCTTTTTCTTCAATAGCATTTGTTGATTCTTTTTTCACTTATACAAAAATTAAAAACATAAAATAGCCCATTAGCCTATCTCCCAAGTAACTCCTACTAATATATTTTTAAGTGATACATGCATATGGGTTTAAAAATTTTGGGATAGTATCTGGTGTTTTATTTATTTATTTATTTACTTTGGCTGCACTGGGTCTTCATTGCGGCGCGTGGGCTTCTCTAGTTGCAGCGCGCAGGCTTAGTTGCAGTATGTGGGATCTTAGTTCCCCTACCAGGGATCGAACCCGGGCCCCCTGCATTGGGAGCACAGAGTCTTAACCACTGGACCACCAGGGAAGACCCAGTATCAGGTTTAAAATGAGCTTTCCCCAACCCTCACTATTCTCTGATTCCCTAAGGTTACCAGCATTATTGGGTTTTTTTCCTGAAAAGATACCCAATAAATTAGTATATCTGCAAATACAATTTTTTTGTTGTTGATACAAGAGGTTATAATATATATTCACTGTTCTGTACCTTCCTCCCACCCCACCCTCACTCAGTTTGTCAGAATTTTCTATATCAACACATATAGGTCTACTGCCCTTTATTTTAATGTCCACATTGAATCGATGTCCCTTAAGTTTATTTAATTAGTTCCTTATTGATAGACATCAAGCTTTTTAAAAAAATTACGCTTATTTTGAGACCCCCTATACCCTTTACCCAGTCCTCCCTCCCCATCTCCCCCCCTACCCCCATGGTAACAATCTTGCAAAACTATGGTACAATTATCACAGCCAGGATAGTATTGATATTGATACAGTCAAGGTACAGAACATTTTCTGTACATTTATCACCACAAGGATCTCCCATGTTACCCTTTTATAGGCACACCCTCTTTCCTCCCATCCTCATCCTCCCTTAACCTCTGGCAACCACTGATCTGTTCTTTATTTTTATAATTTTGTCATTTCAAGAATGTTATATAAGTGGAATTATGCACTATGTGATCTTTGGGGATTGGGTTTATCCACTGAAAATAATTCTCTGGAGATCCATGCAGGTTTTTGACATTAACCTCTTTATTCCACCATTTTGCTATTAAAAAGAGTGCTGCAAAGGACCTCCTTATATGTAGGATAAATTCCTAGGCCTGGTGTTGCTAGGTTAAGGGGTATCTGCAGTCTGCATTTTCAAAAATTCATATTACCTAGTTCTCCTTCAGGAGGTTATATCAATTGTCAGTGTCACCAATAATATATGGGAGTTCCTATATCCACTCTTGATAGCATAAGCAAAAGATTAATAAAATATAATCTGGTAAGTGAAAAACTATATAGTTTTCCCTCATTATCCATGGGGAATTTGTTCCCGGATCCCTGCGGATACCGAAATCTGAGGATGCTCAAGTCCCTTATATAAAATGGAGTAATATTTGTGTATATCCTACACACATCCTCCCATATACTTTAAATCATCTCTAGATGACTTAATCATCCATGTTGTAGCATATATCGGAATTTCATTCCTTTTTAAGGCTGCATAATATTCCGTTGTATGTATATATTGCATTTTGTTTATCCATTCATTTGTTGATGAACACTTGGGTTGTTTGTTTCCACTTTTTGGCTGTTGTGGACAATGCTGCTATGAACATGGATCTACAAATATCTGTTTGAGTCCCTACTTTAACTTCTTTTGGGTATATACCTAAAAGTGGAATTGCTGGATCATATGGTAATTCTACATTTAATTTTTTTTGAGGAATTGCAATACTGTTGTTCACAGTGGCTGCACAGTTTTATATTCCTGCCAATACACAAGGGTTCCAATTATTTTATATCCTTGTTGACACTTGTTAGTTTCTGTTTTCTAAATTTTGTTTTTTGGGTTTTTTTGACAATAGCAATCCTAATTGGTATGAAATGGTATCTCTTAATGGTTTTTATTTGCATTTCCCTAATGATTAGTGATTTTGAGCATCTTTTTATGTGCTTATTGGCCATCTGTACATCTTCTTTGGAGAAATGTTTAGTCAAGTCCTTTGCCCATTTTTTAATTGAGTTGTTTTTTTTGTTGAGTTGTATATATAAAAGAGTTCTTTATTTAATCTGGATATTAACACCTTACCAGATACATGATTTGCAAATATTTTCTCCCATTCTGTGTGTTGCCTTTTCACTCTGTTGATAGTGTCCTTTGATGCACAAAAGTTTTTATTTTGATTAAGTCTAATTTGTCTTATTTTTTGCTTTTTTTTTTTCCTGTGCTTTTAGGGTCATATCCGTGTTACTTCCTTCCATTGTGATACCTTTTGGGTCTAGTGTGGCATTATGCTGAGCTCATAAAATGAATTTAGAACCCTTCCATCTTTCTCTGTGTTCTAGAAATACTTTAATAGTATAGAAATTTTCTAATTTTTAAAAAATGAGAAGCCTGATTAGAAGATACTAGTGGATGTATACTAGTCTCTACCTTCCACATCCCTGCATGTATAATACAGTATGCATCATACGAGGAACATATCTGTTACCTTCTAACCAAAAGCTTTGAGCTTCTTGTAGGGGGTGTGTATATATGGTTTGGTTGGTATTTTGGTAATGCTGTTTTCCTGAAAACACCTGGTAGGGAAAACAGGATTCCCTTATTAAAAATCTTGCTAGAATACATTTATTCCATAATGCAAGAAACACCTATAACTGGTTATGTCAGATGTGGTTAAGAATAAGGAGAAAAGTTTGGTTTTAAATTTTAAATGCCATTCATTATCCTGCCACTCAACTTTTTCATTTTTGTGTTTTACTCAAGAAAAGTGTGTTTTAGGCACTTGTATCAGTAATATATTGGGGAAAAAGTGTCACCTTTGCACTGTGGGAATAATTCTTCTATATGCTATGTTAGACTAAATGTTGTTCCTCTTGATTTAGGAGCTGAAGTTACCTTCCTACAAAGGCCAGTCCCCTCAACTAAGTCTTAGAAGGTATTTTGCTGACTTGATTGCCATTGTGAGCAATCGTTTCACCCTCTGCCCTTCTGCCCGACATCTTGCTGTCTATTTGCTGGACCTGTTTATGGATCGGTATGACATCTCTATCCAGCAGCTGCATTTAGTTGCACTTTCCTGTCTGCTTCTAGCAAGTAAGTATGAATCTGATATACATGACTGGAAAATTCCATTGTTTATAATAAAATAAATTTACATAGAACTCAGTGAAATATCACCAAATTCCTTTCATTCCAGTTTACTAGTATCAGAAAGTTTATGTTGAAAGTGCTTTTTGGCATAGTAATTCTTAACCAGACATATTAAAAAGTGGCTCTGGAGTCTTTTTAAAACATGTGTGCCTGGGCCCTACATCCTGAAGATTCTGATACAGATATCTAAGCCACTCCAGATCTACTGACTCAGAATCTACATCATGGGGCCTGGATATTTTTTAACTTTTTAAAAGTTCCAAAGGTGATTCTGATGTACTTTTCCAATTGAGAACCATTGTCTTAAAGCAGTGATTCTCAGCCAAGAGCAGTTGTGCCTCATGGCAGGTATTTGGCAATGTGTGGAGACAGTTTTGGTTGTCGTCACAACCTGGGAGGAAGGTAAACATCTGCAATGCACAGGACAGCCCCGCACAACAAAGAATTATCTAGCCCAAAATGTCAGTGGAGCTTAGGTTGAGAAACTCTAAAAGGTACCATACTCGTGCTGTTAGAATACCTTCTACTGAGTATGTAATGAGTTGGCTTAATGAACTGAAGATTCATGTGCAACTGCTATAAATGTGAAAACATCTGCTTTTGCAGTAGGCAAAACTATGTAGTAAGCTGTAAGGTAGAATCTGATAATGAGTCTTTTGGTGCCTTTCTCTTAACATCTTCCTGTAACACATTTCATTGTTTGTTAGTACCTTGAGAGAAAGAGGGTGAGTAAAGGCATTGAAATTGAAAGTTTTCTTCTTTTAGTAATGTGAAAAGATGGTATTTGATATTGAAGTTGAGTCCATTTTGTAGTTTTTATATTATTCATGTCATTACAATAGAAATTTAAGTCCCACTTAAAGTAGCATGTAGAAATACTGACTGCCTTCACCTAACCTCCACTTGAGGGTTTAGGATCCAATGTGGTTGCTTTCTAAGGAACATTCCTCCTCTACCCTGCCACCAGAATTCTTTCTAAAACACCTTTGCACTTTGACTGCAAATAAACCTAAACCAAATTCAGGCCTGTGTGGTATCATTTATGAAACCAATCTCTTCTCAGATTTTCTTTTCCTGCCCTTATTTTTCCTTTCATCTGATGACCTCAACCTCTTATTTTATCTCCTTGAGCAGGTCTTTTTGTAAGTTATTTCAACTCCTTTGTGGACCAGGCTGAATATAAATAAACATAGCCCACTGATGACTTTCCACTGCCTGTGGGTTGAGGTGGAAACTCCTTATTGTAACATTTAGAACCTTTCATCTGGACCTAGCCACCTTTCTAGACTTGTCTTCCAACCCTGTCCCCATGTAACTTGAGTCAAGTTCTTACCAGAATAGTATATTTCCTGAATATCTATATTTCTCTCTTAATCTGTTATCCTCTGAGATCCAGACACATCACCTGCTCCTCTCCCCACCATCCAGAAAGCCAGAGGTAATGCTTGTACATTTATAAGTAACCTTTAATTTAACCTTTAATTAAGATTTCATCCTCATAAGCAATCATGTGTACAATTCTGTATATGTTTCATCACTAGCTATGAAGCCCTTTGTGGTTTAATAGTTTGCATAGGATTGGAAAAACCCATACTTGACATGTCAAATGTGTGAGTATCCACATGGAATGGCTTCTTGTTATCCTGAGAATGTTAGTTTATTATAGGATCAGTTTATAGTAGAGAGACACTGGAAGTCAAACATGCAAGTTCGGTTATTTTAAAAACTTGGGATCATTAATGAAAAATTTTTTGCCTGCTGTGGTTATCACTGTCCTTTTACCACTACCAAGCCCTACCTGGTCTATGCCTGTGGACTGTGAAATTATGAGTGATGCATAGTCAGTTCGTAGACTGACTTACATTTGTGACTAAAATTACTAGTAATGTACTAAGTGACTTGGGGATTATAGACTAGATATTCGTAAACTACATGTCACTACCAAAGCTCACCAAGGCCTCTAGGTGAATGACAGCTCTGGCTACCATGCAGTGCTTGGCATTGGTGTCAGGTTTCTGCAATTTCCACAGTTTGGGGAAAGGATACTTTATTTGTGCACCATCTTAGATTGGTTGGAATGGAGTTTTCAGTTGTTCTTGTTTTTAAATTATCTATTACTGTTAGTTTAACGTCGTGATCAATTTATTTTATTGAAGGTTATTTGATTTAATCTGTGTAGTAGTATATAGTTCTTTTGGCTCATTTTCCAGGAACTAGGCTTTAGGATTTGTATTTGCTGGGTTCAAATGTGAACTGTTTACCACCTGTTACTAAAAGTCAGATACCTCTTCCCTTTGTTCTACTGACCCCACCCCTTTTTCCCTGAGAGAATTGCTTTTACATGTTCCTCTTCCACTGGAGAGTGGGAAAGTGTGAGATAGGTGTCCCCCAGGGTCTCAGCTCCTCCCAAGTAGGCACTGGTCAAAGGAGTTCAAGCTATCAGCTCTTCACTAGGGTCAGGAATCAAAGAGACTGGCCCTTAGTAGCCCACTGCAATCTCTCCTCCCTCCAGTCTAACTTTACTACAACAGAAGTGCCTAGGATGCTTATAAACTGGTAGCCTGTTTTCAGTATCTGATGTCTGTTTTAAATTTGTGGAGTTCATTCTAGTGTTTCTTACATTCTTACACTCTTGTCTTCTTACATTTGGATTCCGATGTCAGCTCTCCAATTAGTTATCATAAACTTTATTCAAATAATGCTTCTCTCCTCACAGAATGGATGTCCCCCTCCCCCAGCTGCTCCCTGCTTTGGGATGGGCAGCCTGTTGTGTAAAAGTGAAAAACAACTTACAGCTGACAGGACTGGGTGACAGCTGTATTTCAGTTATTAAATAGGTCAGAAGGCTTTTGGTAGTTTGGCTAAAAATGGAGCACAGCTTATAAGTTCAGGTACTAATGCATATCCTGCTGCCTGGGTGTACATACTATTAGAGGTAGGAAGAAAGGGCCTACAGACTGGGGAGAGGCGTGTAGTGTTTTAGAGCGGGGATTATAGGAAATCTATATGGATATAGGTTTGAATCTCATCAGCAATATGAATTTCAACAACTTGAACTTGAGTCTCAAGTTACTTCTCTATAAAATAAAAATAGACACCTTACAAAGTTGTTGTGAGGATCAAGTGGGGTAATATGTTTAAAAGCATGTATGAAATTGACACATATAAGTTAGCATTGTAATGATTAATTCCTCCATAAGTGTTCTATAATCTTCACTGGCTCCCTAGCCCCAAAGGTTTTGGCTCATTCCAGAAAAGACTCTGATTTATCCTGGGAAATTCTCAAACTCTTAACTCTTTGACATGTATACCCTGGCTTCCCTTGCCTTCTGTGATCAGCATTGAACTTGTAGAGAGCATGGAAACAGTCTTAAACATGAGGCTTTTGATAATTTGCTCAAGGTATTGTGTAACTAAGATTTTGGAGTCAAGATGAAGCCAAGCCAAAGTGAGATTATAAGCTTTTAATAGTAAAAATTTGTGACAAGAACTTGTTTCTCCTTGCTCACCAATACTGGGTTGACAAAGCTTTTTACTATTTGATGGGTGAAAAATTGTATTTCACAGATGATTTTGTTTATATCAATTTTTAGTGAGATTAGAACCTTTTTTTTTTTCCTATGAATTATCTCTTCTGGTTCCTAACCCATTTTTTAATTAGATTGATAGTCTTACACATTTGTGAGAGTTCTTGGTAAATATTAAGGATGACTTCTTTCCTACTTAGTAATAAAAGACTAGAATGTGAGTTGGCAGAGATTACAGTGACATCTGATCCATGCCCTACTACCACATAGCTGCCATTCACTACTGGCTTTGAAAATGTGCTGGTTTCCATGGCTGATCTGAACATTTCCTATAAAGACAACCTGATGTTTTGTTTCTGTGGCCCCTAATTCTTTGTTTTCTGGGAAGCAGATGAGAATTTCCTGTGCCTTTATTTCCTGTTTGGGGGCCTTTATCAATATAATCACATGGCTTCCGGTATTTCCTTTCAATTGAAGAAACTGATCTTTGTGATCTGTATGTGGTATTAACGGATAAGTAGGTTTAAAATAGTCACACACATAGCATTCAGCACAATAAAAACTGGATATGAATGCAGGTGCTCATTGACGCTGTCACACATTTTGAAATCCTTTAATATCCATGTATCTGAGTGTATTACTATATATAATGAAAAGGTTCCAAAAAAACTTAAACCTTAATTAAAATCCCAAGTATGGTTATTTATGCAGCATGCAGGTTATTTTTTATCTTTGCAAATCAAGATGCAAAGGCTTTCATGCTTGTAATAGCCAAGTACTTTATAAATATAAAAACCCCATGGATGCTTAATAATATAAAAGTTTGTCTATTCTGGTAGTTGTTGTCCCCATTTAACCTGGTGTAGTACTTTGGTCTAGAAGCACAGATTTGGGAATTCAAACATAAGTCTTCTATTTTGGGTTTGACTCAACTTAATTGACTTTAAATGAATTGGCCAACCTTGCTACCTTGGTTTCTTGAGCTGTGAAATTGGTCATATACAACTGTTTTCTATTGAAAGTTTCAAGGAGATAGTATGAAACATTCTTGATCCTTGAATTAAACAGTGGATTGTGGTATATTTCTTCAAAGGAACGTCAAGCATGATATAAAAAAACTCATTAATTTTTTACAATACCCCTTTGAAGTATACTGCCAGTATTGCTGCTTCTACACAAATAGAGTACTTTGAAAGTCTTAATGATTCATCCAGAGGGCTTGAACTAAATACCTAGGTCATTCTCCTGAAGAATTCCATTCGGTTATACTGAGAACAGTGGGTTCATCTCCTATATTTATGCAGTGATCATGCTGGATGACTGTCATTAAGACTACTTTAGTGCTTTCAGCTGTACTAATAAATGCCTCTGGCAAAACTTGTGAAATTTATCTTTATGTGGTTTGAATTGGGAAGGACTATCTAGATTCTTGAAAAGTCCGAATTATGTAAGTTTTTTGGATCATCTCTTACCTGCAGCAATGTTAAGAGTAGTTTAAATCTAACAAAGTTCAAAATTTCTGGAGTGGGAGCGAAATTTTAAACTTCTTTGGGACTAGACTCTTCTTAAAGTTATGAGCTTAGAGTCTCTTGGCATAGGAGACAAAACCTTCTACTCTCGTTCACCCTCCCTAAGCAAAGACCAGGGTAGTTAACAGCGCTTTTTCCCCAGCCCCTAAGGCAGGCTGACTTGAACAAACCTCACTGACTCCATTACGTGGAACATCTGGGCTGAGTGATTCTGGCCACTGCCATTTGTTGTCGGAACTTCGATGTGTGGTGTAAACCCATTCCCTCTGGAAGAGAAACTTCACAGGGAAACTCATTTGGTTTCTTCTGGTTTGGTAGTCTTTGTGGTCTTCCCTAAAAAATGCTTTTAAATGGATAAAATAAAATTGTAAGATTTCTAAAGAAATCAAATATATTTAAATAGTTATCAAAATAGTAAAACAAAAAATTTATATAGTAATATATAACATATTCTAACTATAATTATGAACAAGTGCAAAAGCTATTGTGAGAAATCTATAATAATTGCAATATAATACGACTATTTTATACCTTAATGTAAAATAGAACATAATGCTAGGAGGTAGAAAGCTTCAGTTTTAATTTCCCTTCTTCTATGGATAATCATGGAACAAAGACCCAAAGAGACTTGACGATAACTCTTTTGGTTCTCTTGCTGCATTTGGAAAATCATAATAGTACTTGATAGCTTGAGCTTTCTCCAGCCATAATTTTTCGAAACATCTAAAGTGAATGATTTATATATAGTAAATGCTTGCTTGGAAATTAAAGTGTGAGATGGTACATAATCCGTAGAAAAATTATTCAGGGGCTGGAGAGGGCATTTTATTCCTCAGCTGTGCATATGGATGAGTATTTCCTGAAAAGAAGTTAATGCCTTCAAATAATGACGTTCAGCCATCAGAGCATCTTTACTCCTATCCTGCTTTGAGTAAGGGGATATAAAAGTGGTATAAAATATCCTCCCTTTTCTTTTCTTTTTTTTTTTTTTCATTTTTTCATTTTATTTTTATTTTATTTTTGGCTGTGTTGGGTCTTCGTTTCTATGCGAGGGCTTTCTCTAGTTGCGGCAAGCGGGGGCCCCTCTTCATCGCGGTGCGCGGGCCTCTCACTATCGCGGCCTCTCTTGTTGCGGAGCACGGGCTCCAGACGCGCAGGCTCAGCAATTGTGGCTCACGGGCTCAGTCGCTCCGCGGCATGTGGGATCTTCCCAGACCAGGGCTCGAACCCGTGTCCCCTGCATTGGCAGGCAGATTCTCAACCACTGTGCCACCAGGGAAGCCCCCTCCCTTTTCTTAATAACAGACTTGGCTAGGTTTTTGTTTTGAATTTAGAAGAGGAGGAATAGGGTTTTTTGTACAATGAGAATGCTTGTGTTAGATATTCACCCAGTTTTTTTCCTCTAATCTATTTGTATCTCTCTGGAATTGAGATTATGCTGAAAATATGCTGAGATGAAACACTTGAAGCTTAGCTATTTTTGATTTTAGATAACTATGACATTAAATTCTTTAAACTTTCTTCTGTTCTAAAATAATTTTCTTTTACCAACTACCGCCTGACCCCCAAAAGAAAGTTCCTGAAAAGATTCAGCTGGTGAGATGAGGGAGTTATTTTTTCATTGGCACATAGGACTGTTTTCATTACACGGTAGGACACAGATCAAAATGTTTACACGTTCCGTTTTTTTTGTTTTTTTGGTTTTTTTTTAGGGGAGGGTGAAGGGTGGGGAACAGAGGCACTGGGAGAGAAAACATGTAGATATGAGAACCACAGAGTTCTGGCACAATTGTATCTGCCCAAAGTAGGGGAAAAAAATGTCTGGATCTAAATCTTTGCACTAGGACAGCAGATCCCATTTAAGTGACTAGACTTACATTGATCACTCACCTAACATTTTCTCTCTCTCACTGTTATTTTCCTTTGCTTATAAGGTAAATTTGAAGAAAAAGAAGATAGTGTGCCTAAGCTGGAGCAGCTCAACAGCCTGGGTTGTATGACTAATATGAATCTAGTATTAACAAAACAAAATTTGCTACATATGGAACTATTATTATTAGAAACCTTTCAGTGGAACCTCTGCCTTCCAACAGCTGCCCATTTCATTGAGTATTATCTCTCCGAAGCCGTGCATGAAACCGATCTTCATGACGGCTGGCCAATGATTTGCTTGGAAAAAACTAAACTCTACATGGCCAAGTATGCAGATTACTTCCTGGAAGTATCTTTGCAAGGTGAGTCATTGTGGATGCCAGTAAGTGACTTGTGAGCTTGTGACTTGTGCATTCTGTTGCTTAGGTTCATTTTTGATGTCTCCACAGATTATGCCTTTCTAAATTATGCACCTTCTTTAGTAGCTGCAGCATGTGTGGCTTCTTCAAGGATTATACTTCGTCTTTCTCCAACGTGGCCTACAAGACTGCATCGTCTTACTGCTTACTCCTGGGATTTCTTAGTGCAGTGCATTGAACGGCTATTGATGTAAGCCTCTTTGTTCTTGTGTTTGTAATTTCTTATTAACATTCTTCATGTATAAGGGGCCCTGGGAACAAGTTCTCAAAGGCCCAGAGCTTTTAGGATACTGGCTCTGACAGCTGCCTGCTGCCATGAGCAAGCCGCTGTATGAGCAGTACTTGGTGGAAGGGGAATTCCTTTTGGCTGTTATGCAGGTAGAGGTTGTCATTGCTAGTATGATTCTGGGTACATAGTAAGGAAAGGAGGTGCTCTTGTGTGAGCCCATAACTCTGAGATCATCCAGGCAAATCTTGCCTCATTCCCACATCTTTGAATTGTGGGACCATCAGGATGTCACCAAAGTGGCAGTCATATTTAAGTACTTATTGTGGACATAGCTCCAAGCTGAAAATAGTCCTTAAAGCTACCAGCAGCCAGTTCCCAAGGGCTCTACCAAGGAAAGGAGCTTTTAGAAGGCTAAGAGTGAGATTTTTCTGTTGTTGAAATTATGGTTGCAGTGACTGCTACCTGGGCAGTGGGGCAGTCTAATGAGTCAGCTGTGAAGGAGTTGGGGGTGGTGCATGGCTTTCTTGCAAATTTTTCTCAAGTTAACATTATTAACAGTTTCCTTTCTCTCCATGTTGCAGTGCTCATGATAATGATGTGAAAGAAGCAAACAAACAGAGAGGACAGGCAGGACCTCAGCCAGCACAACTAAGTGTGTTCCAGACAGCCTCCCAGCCCTCTCGGGCAGTTCACTTTCAGCAGCCTCAGTATCTCCATCAGACACATCAGACCTCGCTGCAGTATCGCCATCCTGTATCGGAACAACCAAGCTGTCAGCAGATTGTATCTACCACACACACCTCATCTTACACACTACCGACATGTCCTGCTGGCTTCCAAACTAGTGTTCAGGGCCTTGGGCACATGCAGACTGGTGTTGGGATGTCACTGGCAATACCAGTAGAAGTTAAGCCCTGTCTGAATGTTTCTTATAACCGTAGTTATCAGATAAATGAACATTACCCTTGCATTACTCCATGCTTTGAAAGGTGATTTTATGCGAAGGTAAGACTGGTAACCCAGACTGTTTGTGACTCAAAGCTCTGGGGCAAGCTTTTTGTAAACTTCTCTTCAAAAGGAAAGGGATCCAAATGGCATCAGAACTCTTCCAGCACCAGCACCAGGAAGACTGAATATCCCTTCCAACACACCATGAATATCTGGGAGGACTAAGCTAACACTGCAAACACTTTAACAGTGTGTATGTCAAATCCTGTTAAAACACATCCTTATATGACACAAATTTTAAAGCCCCAACTGATGGTCCAAATATTTCAAAAACATTCAACACAACAGAAAACTTGGACAGACTTCAATTCGCCGTTTTGTGATTTGACCTGTGGTGGCCTCTGGGCCTTATGTTGGCTTATATGTCAGAAACTAATGTTTATCTGTGGACTTGCCAAACAGTCTTTTTATGAAGGAAAGTTACAGTATTAATTTTTGAAGAGGTCCTTTTTCTTATTCTGCAGTTTTGAGTTATATTTTTGATCTACAAATGAATCTCTGACTAAGTTTAAACTCATGAATTGCTATGCTATACCAGTCTGTGCAGTTAAAAAAATTTTTTTTAGATATTCTATATAACTTCCTATCACAGATAGTACAGGTACCTGGATTTATGTACTAAAATTAAGGGTGGAGTAGCTCTCTTAAAGTCATGGTCATAAATTTTTGTTGTTTTTTCCCCTAAAGATCAGCCTCAAATCTTTAGAATTAAACACATTTAACTCAGGGAATTTGAACTACTTGGAAACTTAACTGTAATGCAACATGCTTTGGGAATGTTATAGTATGAACTACCTTAATAACATAGGTTAGTATACTCCTGCTAGAATGTGTTTTCAAACGAGAACATAATTGTATCCTAGAATGAATGAAGTGGTGGTTCCTATCATTCATAATACATATATAAGTTTTGCATTTCTCAGTGCAATCAATGATTTATACTCAGATTTGATATTATTCTAAAGTTTTTTCAAGGGAAGGCAAAACTGTAAAATGTCAGTACTAGAATAAAGTCCCATAGGTTTATTTTGAAGTGGAACATGGCCAGGGTAGTTCTCAGGTTGTGCTAGAGCAGCACTTTGTTACATGGAAGACAGGTTTTATAAGCAACCTTTGACTCCAGCTAGTCAAGAGTAAGCAGGCAAAGGTGACTTTCATTAGATTGGCCCCAGGACTGCCCTGGGACATTTCACTATACTGGTGATGAGTGAAAACAGCAATAAGTCATTACAGCAAGGGCAATTTGGGGGTAAAGAGTTTGGAGGGAATAAACTGAAAAAGTAAAAAGAAAAAACCATTGTAATAACTGAAACTGTATACATTGTGCTCTTAACTGTGGGAGAAGAGATATTTGGTGGAGGGAAGCTTTCTGATTTAAAAATTAGTAAGTTGTGTCTTTTTGTTTGTGTTTTTTTAAAGGTAGCACTTGAATAGAAGGGAAACTGCATGGCAGGTATGTAACTGCCACAATATGCATTGAAGACAAACTTATTATAAAGATGTTGTGGGTATGCAGCAGGAGTCTCAGTAATCAAGCCAATGGCTTTTGTTAGGAAGGGAAGGGACTCAACACAGCAGTGGATCTATCCAGATGGCTCCAGTAGATGAATGTGGGTGGGTGGCTTCTGTCAGCGTGAATTCTTACAGAATATCCTTTCCTTTAAAGAAGGTAACTTTTAGAGTACATAAGTACATAGGGCATGATGTGGATTTATAAGTCTGGTAGATAAAATGAAAAACCACTCAGGTAAGAACACTCACTCATGGCAGTTTTCAAGCATGAAAATTGTTTTCTGAAAGTATCACCACTTTCTCTTTACAGAAGGCTGCTAATTGGATTTTGGTAGTTCTTACCTCAAGAGAACTTGAATTATTTGGGGGAAGGTGGGTTCAAAAGAGAATATATCATTCACATTCAGAACCTAGCAACCTGGACCAATTTTCAGTATTTTAACTACCTCAATAATACTATGAATGTAAGATACTGGGATAGAGATCCCAACTTGAAACAACAACTGGTGCCTATGGTAATTTAATGTCTTGTCAAATGCTTTTACTGACTGGTTTAAATGTCATTCTTGTTATAGAATATGCCTTTTTAAAAATGCTATAATAACACTTTCCCAGTTTATATTTTAAAAAGCTAAAGAACACTGGATTAATTTGGGGGGGGGTGTAGAGTAAAATAAGTAATTGGTTACTGTTGCTGCATACCCAGGGTGGGGTGGGATGGGGTGGTTGGAGAACCAGAACTATTTTTAAAACATTAGGTTTCAATATAAATACAACTCACAACTGCTAGCTTTGGGGGGTGTGGGTGGGGGAGTGGTGTGGGTTTTGTTTTGTTTAATTTATTGATTAGTCTTTAAAGTAGGTTTTTTTTGTTTTTTGCGATTACCGGACCATCATTAAATATGTACTGTGAAGAAATTAATGATATGCATAAAGGGCTTTACCAAAGTCCACTAAATAAACACTAAAGTACAGACTGCAAACCAAAATGTATCTGTTATGACATTAATTGCAAATAGCGAGTATGGTGCTGAAGTCCACACCAATGGAATTAGATGAGTGCTATGCACTTAATTTTAAAATAAAACTAGTTTTTGGTAAAATGGTTTTGGTGTTTTGTTTTAAATATAAATTTGATGTATCTCTGCAGCTTCATTAAACCATATCATGTAAGTCAGACTTGGAATTATACTTACTAAGAAAAGGCTATCCAGATGGAGAATATAACCATAGTAGTGGGAAACATTTGTCCATTCATTATGTATTCCATACTGAGCACCAAAGCCAACAAAAGTATATTTGACACCGCCTTTTTGGACGTTTGAGCATAAAATCAGTTGTTAGTAATGTTAGAATTGCAGCGTATAATTTATGAAACAATAATGCAAGCTGCAGAAAATTTGAAATCTGATTTCAAAAGTAGGGATGCAGAAAATGGTCAAAGGTGTGAGAGGGAATAGGGTCAACAGTAATGGTCTGTTCATTTAAGCATCATTTGCTACTTAATTCAACTTAAAATTTAGCAGATAAAATTTGTTTTGAAGAGTAAAATTTTTTAACAGGCTTGTACATGTGGGTTAGGAATTTATATCCCTCAGAAGTATTTTTTTAATTAGTTCTGCGTACTGTCGCTTATTCTGGCACCTCACGAGAGTCAGTTAATACTCTGTTCTTTAAGGCTGAATTTAAGAAAAAGAGCAACAAGCATTCCAAAATAGGGCAGGTAGCTGTACACTGAAGTGATTCTGAGCCCCGTGTGATAAGTTTATATTCATCAATAACTGGCCTTGTCAAGCACATAGTGATAGACTTACCACCTCTCTAGCCTCAAGCAGCTTACATTTAGCTTGATATGACTAGCTCACTTAAAGTAGTAGAATGGTTATAGTCCGGAGCTCAGTTTAAAATTATCTTGGTTAAGGGATCACTCAACTTTCATTTTAAAATCTCTTAGATTAAAAAAAATTTTTTTAATTAATAAGTACAGTCAGTTGAAAGCATCAAGACCAGGCTCCTGCTCCCTATGAAGATACTTCTCATCCCTGACCCACTGCCACTTTTTTTAAATTAAAATTTTCTATGACAGTTTTTTTTTAAGAGCAGTTTTGGGTTCACAGCAAAACTGAGGAAGATGCAGAGATTTCTCCCTGCCCCCCACATGCACAGCCTCCCCCATTACCAACATCCCCCACCAGAGTGGGACACTTGTTAAAGCTGATGAGCCTACACTGAGACACAATCACCCAAAGTCCATAGTCTACATTATGGTTCACTCTTGGTGCACATTCTATTACCACCATTATAAATGTATAAAGGTGCAATGGCATACAATTATAAATGTATAACGGCATCTATCCATCGTGTATTTTCACTACTAAAAGTCTGTGCTCCACCTATTCATTGTTCCTCATGCCATTCCCCAGCCCCTACCCACTGGCAACCACTGATCTTTTTATTGTCTCGGGACTTTTGCATTTTCCAGAATGTCACATAGTTGGGATCATTACAGTATGTAGCCTTTTCAGATTGGCTTTCACTTAGTAATATGTATTTAAGTTTCCTTCATGTCTTTCCATGGCTTGGTAGCTTGTTTTAGTGCTGAATAATATTCCACTGTCTGGGTGGATCAAAGTTATTTATCCACTCAGCTACCAAAGGACATCCTGGTTGCTTCCAAGTTTCAGAAATTATGAATAAAGCTGCTATAAACATCCATGTGTAGGTTTTACTGTAGACATAAGTTTTCAGCTCCAAGGAGTGAGACTGCTGGTTCGTAGGGTAAGAGTATGTTTAGTTTGTAAGAAACTACCAAACTGTATTCCAAAGTGGCTGTAGCATTTTGCATTCCCACCAGCAATGAATGAGTTCTCTTGCTCCACATCCTTGCCAGCATTTGGTGTTGTCAATGTTCCGAATTTTGGTCATTCTAACAGGTGGGTTTTAATTTGCATTTCTCTGATGACAAATGATGTGGAACATCTTCTCATATGCTTATTTGACATCTGTATAATCTTCTTTGGTGAAGTATCTGTTAAGGTCTTTAGCCCATTTTTTAATCAGGTTGTTGTATATTTTGGAGAATAGTCCTTTATTAGATGTATTTTGCAAATATTTTCTCCCAGTCTGTGGCTTGTCTTCTTAATCTCATGACACTGTCTTTTGCAGAGCAAAAGTTTTTAATTTTAATGAAGTCTAGCTTATCAATCTATCATCACTTAGAAAAGAGAATTACAGATACTGAAAGTCTGGCTAAATAAATAGATCATTGAGGGTATTGTATAATGGGGGTATTACAAACGTAAATAACTATGGAAACTAAAATATAAACCTCACAGAAACCTACACACAGAAAACAAAGCAAGGAGTTTATATAGTAAAATACTTTAAAAGGTATAAATACAGAAAGTATAACACTATGACACAACTAAGACCATATATATCAAATTAATAAATGTAAATGAGCTAAATTCAACTATTTAGAGAAAAAGAATTTCAGACTGAATCACAAAGCAAAACTCAAATCTGTGCTACATAAAAGACCTACAACAAAAATAAAATGATTCAGAAGGGTTGAAGATAGAAGGATGAGTAAAGAGATACTAGAAACAAACAAGTAGCAACATCTTAATAATAGATGTGGCTGGATTCAGGCCCAAATTAAACCAGACCAGGAAAAGGGGGGGGGGGTTACTCTGTAATGCTAAAGGTTACAATTCACAATAAAAACGAACAGTTATGAATATCTGTGGATCAAATAACCTTGCAACAATATTACATAAAATCTACAGAGGATATAAGGAAAAAGAAAAACATGGGTAGTGGGAAACTGTAATTCATCTCTCTTGGTCCATGAGAGATAAGTAATTTAAAAAATAAGATATAGGAAATCTTAACATATTGTGGTAGACTTAATTGACATATATTGAGAAATCCTGAGAAGGGAAATGGTATAGACCTGGCATAACTAAGATGGATAGGATAACAAAGGACACTGACAAAGCCTGTCACCTATGCCAACAGCAAAACTCTCAGTCTTCCAAAGAGGCTTAGACACTGGGACTGCTTTCTTTTTTGACTCATCGAGGTGCCTAAAATCAGAATTTAGGTCTCAGCCAGCAGAGACCTTGACTGGTCTCTGCTGGCTGCCAGCTAATCTGCAGCTCACCCCCAAAAAACAAAATCCATGGTTTCCAAACTACACAAATTCCCGTTTTTGCCTTTGCTAGATGAAATTAATCCATTACTGGTTTCCCTTGTGTACAAGTAAATAGTGTACTAATAATTAACTATACTTAAGTTTTCTCTGATAATATTAAGCGCTAATGTGAACTTTCACAAAACTTGACTATGTATTAATCCATAAAGAAAACAATCAATTTCAAAAAAAGTAAAGTTAAGGTAGAAAACATACTCTCATGAAAGTGCAATGAACAAAAAATATATAATAGGACCTCCCAAAAAAATCTCAAAGAATTCTTGGATTAAATAAGAAGTCCAAATCAAAATTTCAAGAGTATGTACAAAATCACTATCATGAAAATTCTACACACCAGGGACTCCAGAATAAAGCTAAAACAGTGCTCAGAAGAAAATTAACATCCAACTGAAAAAGTATGAGAAATAACAAGTAAACCAAACAAAAACAGAAGGAAAGAAATGCAGAAATTAATGAATTATGAAAGAGAAAAACAAAGAAACTAATACATACATGCATGCAATGCAGCCAGACAAAAGAAAATACAGTTTAAAAATTGGAAAGGAGGAGGTAAAATTAGCAATATTTGCAGACATGATTGAACACATGGAAGCTCCAAGATAATCAACTGAAAAACTAATACAGAGAATAAGCAAATTCAGTACATTGTCTGGGTACATAATTAAAATAGCTTTTATGTATACAAACAACCACCAATGAGATTTACTGAAAGATATACTCAATTACAATGGCCACCAGAAGAAGGTAAAATGCCTAGCAATAAATATAAGAAATGTGCAAGATCTATGTGAAGAAAACTTTAAAATACTTGTGAGTGACACATAAGAATACTTGAACAAGACACACCATACACTGGGGTAAGGAGAATCGACATCATAAAGATGTCAATTCTCCTTAAGTTAATCTATAAATTTAACAATCTCACAGGCTTATTTTTTTAAATGAACTGAACAAGTAAGAATAACCAGGAAATTTCTGAGAAAGGGATAATGAAAGGAGATAAGCCCTCTAACATATTAAAATACATTATAAACATGCAATAAATAAGACACTATGGTACTGGCAAATGAGTTGACAGATAATTCAATGAAACAGAATAGAAATTCCAAAAATAAACCTAAATATATATGGAATTTAATATGTGATAAAGGTAGCACCTCAAGTCAGTGGAGGAAAATATGGATTATTCAATAAATTGAGTTGGGTCAATGGGTAGCCACCTGGGGAAAAAAAAACTGATCCCCATCTCAAAACATATAAGAAATCTAGAAGCTATAAAATTTAACTATATAAATTAAAATTTTTTTCTGCATGGCAAAAATCACCATAATCAAAGTTAAAAGGCAAAATAATCACATGGGTCAAGTATTTGCAACTGATCTCTAGGCAAGGGCTAATTTTCTTAACATACGAAGAGGGAAAGATATAAACAGGCAGTTCCCAGAAAAAGAAATACAAATGTCTCTAAAGGAAAGATGTTTAACCTCATTTTTAAGTTTGATGACAATGTTGGTAAGGGGTAGGCTTTATCTTACATGATTTATGGTAGTGTTTGATTAAATAAAATTCTATGAAGGGCAAATTGGCAATTTGTATCAAAATTACAAATGCAAAAATATTTTAACTCAGAAATTCCACTTCTAGGAATTTATCCCACAGGTAGAGTTACATACATGTGAAATGAGCTAGGCACAAATTATTTTACTATTGTTGATAAGAGCAAAAGATTTATAATCAACTTAAATATTCATCAATAAAGGACTTTGTTTTACTATCACAACTGCATTTAAAAGAACAAAGTTGAAAGAAATTAAAGATGATACCAACAGAGGGAGAGATATACCATGTTCTTGGATTGGAAGAATCAATACTGTGAAAATGACTATACTACCCAAAGCAATCTATAGATTCAATGCAATCCCTATCAAATTACCAATGGCATTTTTTACGGGACTAGAACAAATCATCTTAAAATTTGTAGGGAGACACAAAAGACCCCGAATAGCCAAAGCAGTCTTGAAGGAAAAAAACGGAGCTGGAGGAATCAGACTCCCTGACTTCAGACTATACTACAAAGCTACAGTAATCAAGACAATATGGTACTGGCACAAAAACAGAAACATAGGTCAATGGAACAAGATAGAAAGCCCAGAGATAAACCCATGCACCTATGGTCAAGTAATCTATGACAAAGGAGGCAAAGATATACAATGGAGAAAAGACAGTCTCTTCAATAAGTGGTGCTGGGAAAACTGGACAGCTACATGTAAAAGAATGAAATTAGAACACTCCCTAACACCATACACAGAAATAAACTCAAAATGGATTCGAGACCTAAATGTAAGACCGGACACTCTAAAACTCTTAGAGGAAAACATTGGAAGAACACTCTTTGACATAAATCACAGCAAGATCTTTTTTGATCCACCTCCTAGAGTAATGGAAATAAAAACAAAAATAAACAAATGGGACCTAATGAAACTTCAAAGCTATTGCATAGCAAAGGAAACCATAAACAAGACGAAAAAACCCTCAGAATGGGACAAAATATTTGCAAACGAATCAGCGGACAAAGGATTAATCTCCAAAATATATAAACAGCTCATGCAGCTCAATATCAAAGAAACAAACAACCCAATCCAAAAATGGGCAGAAGACCTAAATAGACATTTCTCCAAAGAAGACATCCAGATGGCCAAGAAGCACATGAAAAGCTTCTCAACATCACTAATTATTACAGAAATGCAAATCAAAACTACAATGAGGTATCACCTCACACCAGTTAGAATGGGCATCATCAGAAAATCTACAAACAACAAATGCTGGAAAGGGTGTAGAGAAAAGGGAACCCTCTTGCACTGTTGGTGGGAATGTAAATTGATACAGCCACTATGGAGAACAGTATGGAGGTTCCTTAAAAAACTAAAAATAGAATTACCATATGATCCAGCAATCCCACTACTGGGCAGATATCCAGAGAAAACCATAATTCAAAAAGACACCCAATGTTCACTGCAGCACTATTTACAATAGCTAGGTCATGGAAGCAACCTAAATGCCTATCGACAGACAAATGGATAAAGAAGTTGTGGTACATATATACAATGGAATATTACTCAGCCATGAAAAGGAATGAAATTGAGTCATTTGTTGAGACGTGGATGGATCTAAAGACTGTCATACAGAGTGAAGTAAGTCAGAAAGAGAAAAACAAATATCGTATATTAACGCATGTATGTGGAACCTAGAAAAATGGTACAGATGAACTGGTTTGCAGGGCAGAAGTTGAGACACAGATGTGGAGAACAGATGTATGGACACCAAGTGGGGAAAACCGTGGTGGGGTGGGGATGGTGGTGTGCTGAATTGGGCGATTGGGATTGACATGTATACACTGATGTGTATAAGACTGATGACTAATAAGAACCTGCAGTATGAAAAAACAAACAAACAAAAACAACTAATACTAAACTTTCTTTCGGTTATTTGTATGGAAATATGTTAATATAAATGTTTCAGACATTACATGAAATTTCTAAAAATCTTATATGTTCTGGTATAATGTTATAAGTCATAATTCTAGTTATTACTTTAAAATGTATATCAGAAATAACTAAAAAAAAAAAAAAAGAACAAAGTATTTCTCTATATAAACTGATGTGGACAATCTCCAAGATATATCAGAGTGTAGAGTATGCTACCATTACACCAATGCTCACAGGATCACATGAGGTTTCTGTTTGTTAATGTTCACTGCTTTTTTTTCTGATTGGTCAACACAGAAAATTTGGAAAATAAAAAATATAAAGCAAAATGGCATAACTAATAACCTCCTTCTGGTATCCTTCCTGTACACACATATATACTTACATGGTTTGCATACTGAATATTTAATATTTTATTGTTTTTGTATTTCATAATACATCTGCAATGATTTTTTAAGAAATTAAAATATACTCAAATTAAAGTATATCCAAATATTTTAGAATTGTTGGTGCTAAATTATGTGAATACAATATATTTTAATCATTTCCCAATGTTTTGAAACAATTCAAAACGCTCTAATGAACATGTATTTTACCACTTTCCCTACAATGGATATTATTATCAAATTTTTTCATCCTTGTAAATATAACAGATGAAGATATCTCATTTTTGTTTTTATTAAATTCTGAATGCAGTTGAATAGCTTTGAGTAAGTTTACTGGCCACTTATAATTCTTCTATGAAATACCTATGCCATTCTTCTATGGAATGTCAATTCCTTTGCCGATTTCTCTTCAGTTGTTCTAATTTTGTTTTAAAAAGCATTTCATATAGTCAGGAATTAGCCTGTTAGCTGTTTTACCTGTTACAAACATTTTTACCAGTTAAAATTTTCTTTTCAAGTTAACTTGCTTATAGCGTTGGGGGTACATCTTCCTATCCAAGAGTAAGATATACCCTTCTATTTATTAAAATCTTCTTTGATGACTCTCAGTACAATTTTAAAGTTTTCTTCAGATAGATCCTACAGATTTCTTGTTACATTTACCTCTGTGTATCTCACCTTTTTAAAAAAATTATCACAATTGTGAATGGGAATCAAAAACTTGCATTTTTAAAAGGCAATACAGGGTATTCTGGTACAGATAGCCTTGAGACTGTACTTTGAAAAACTATGCCTCATATAATGCAGAAACAAGATACTTTTGTTGTACCTGCATTTCTTTTCCTAAAGGCTCCCAAGACACCAGGTGACATCTTTTCACCATAGAAGGCCACCTCATGGTAGAAGGGCAGGGCTAAGTGGCATGTGCTGCAGATTGCAGCCGTGTCCTTGTATTGTCTGCAGATTATTCCTGTACCTACCTCCATTCCTAGATATTAGGTTACTGCACTAGCATCGCATCCAGGAAGGGTGACAACCATGGCTAAAGTCTGGATCTCTTATATAGTTAAGTGGCATCAGAACTGAGCTAGTGTCAACCTATGTCCTCAAGTGCTCTTTGAAGGTTATTCTTAACACAATTGCTAGTACTCTTATTAAACACTACCAAGCTACTAGGCTTCAGGCATCGTGTGTGGCATTAGAGGGAACTCAAAGATGACTGCTCCAGAAGTCTTCATAAGTAAATGCCACCACTAATATCCATCCCAACACACCAAAGGCAATAAAGTGTCTCAGCAAATGTTTTGTGTCTTTGCTTCTGGCACAGGTGCCTCATGGATTTCAGATAGTAGTGAACTGGCTCGCTATAATCTGAGATGATAGGACCATATCCTTCAATTTCACACCTCTCTCTCTTCTTTCACACACCAGAGGGAATCAGTGTTCATATCTTTAAGAGAATAAAGCCTCTACTGGTCCTATTATCAACGCATCACAAAATGTCATCCTAGAAACCATGATCTCCAAGAAGTATTGAGAAACACATACTGAAAGGATTGTTTGGGTATGTGCTGCAGATTAGCAATTAATACATTTAGGAAGACTTATGTTTTACAGAGCTTCCTCCCAGCGAAGTGTGAAATGAGAGCAGTTGTTGGATTATTTGAGAGGCTCAAAGCCTTCCCTTATTCACAAATCACTTTAGGGTATTCCACTGGGTATGTTTAACTAACTTAAAGACAACTAATTTAATTTGATCATCTCAAAGGATGTTTGTCAAAGGCTTTAACATAGTTATTGCTGAGTAGTGGGCCTGTGGATGATTTTTATTTTTTCCTCTGTAACTTTGTCTGTGTTCTTTTGCTACAGTAACTATGGATTACTTTTACAACTGGGGAAAATACATTTTGTTTATCTATCTTTTTAGGGAGAATAAAAAGCCTCTCAGATCAAGTAGACTGAGTTCTTCATTATGCCTCAAAGAGGTTCTAGATGAAAGCCTTAGAAAGTATTTCTGCAGGTTTCTTTTTAATAGGATCCCACTCTCAATGCCCAAAGATGTTTTACTTAGCAGCGAACAAATAAAGAACCAGCAGGCTTTCAAGAAAAGTCTTTTATATATCAACTTCACGATAAATCAATTCACTCTATAACTACAGACACTCTAGGTCAGGGGTCCCCCACCCCCCAGGCTGAGGACTGGTAGTGGTCCGTGGCCTTTTAGGAACCAGGCCGCACAGCAGGAGGTGAGTGGCAGGCGAGCGAGAGACGCTTCATCTGTATTTACAGCTGCTTCCCATCGCTCGCATTACCACCTGAGTTCCACCTCCTGTCAGCATTATGGTGAGCTGTATAATTATTTTGTTATATATTACAATGTAATAATAATAGAAATAAAGTGCACAATAAATGTAATGCACTTGAATAATCCTGAAACCATTCCCCCCAACCCTCCCAGTCCGTGGAAAAATTGTCTTCCATGAAACCGGTCCCTGGTGTCAAAAAGGTTGGGGACTGCTGCTCTAGGTGACCCAAAACACTTAAATTAAAACCCAGATGTCAGGGGCTTCGCTGGTGGTGCAGTGGTTAAGAATCCGCCTGCCAGAGCAGGGGACATGGGTTCAAGCCCTGGTCCAGGAAGATCCCACATGCCGCGGAGCAACTAAGCCCGTGCGCCACAACTACTGAGCCTACGCTCTAGAGCCCGCGTGCCACAACTACTGAAGCCCATGTGCCTAGAGCCTGTGCTCCACAACAAGAGAAGCCACCGCAATGAGAAGCCCGCGCACCGCAACGAACAGTAGCCCCTGCTCACCACAGCTGGAGAAAGCCCGCGCGCAGCAACGAAGACCCAACGCAGCCAAAAAAATAAATAAAATTTAAAAAAACAAAACCCAGAGGTCTCTGGCTACCGTAACAATAACACCATCAAATAAAGCCCTCAAGAAGATGGTGATGTTTTTCCATTTTGGAGAGGACACATTTCAGCATAAAACAGCTTTGAAAGAGGGGAACCCGACAGACAGACATGTGCTCCCACTATTTCCACAAAAGCAAAATAGTTTTTGCCAACTGTCAGAAACATGATAAAATTACAGTATATAAATTGTGTAAACAAAACGTTTTATTTGTTCAATAACAGTATAAAATCATGTTATTTTCATCCAAACAGAAAGGTTTATTCCTCTAAATCCAAATAACCTGAGGCACCAGTCCCCACCCTAATACTTTGGATGTGGTATGTATAAGCTTTTGGAATGCCCTCTTCTGTGGGCAGCTGAAGAGCAGTGTGCTCTGTGGAAACCATTTCTGCGTGACTGTTTTTATGACTCTGGAAGAGTTTCCCTTGTATCTGGATAAGTACTCTGATAACAGACACTAAGTCAAAGATCTTGAATAAGATTAAGCCTATCGTGAAATCCTCTGGAGATGGTCAACCAAGGTGCCATTTACTCAAATGTCACCACTATCAATTTTTTAAAAGCCCAGGTGCTGTGGAGACAAGCATTTACTGGAGGAAAAAAACCTAAAGCAAAATATTTAAAATCATTATACCTATTTATTTTGAATTTTTACTGACTAGCATGGTAGAAAAAGTCCATGCTGACATTTTGTTCATCTAAGCATTGTCATCACCAGAAATAGAATTAACCTCAGAATCTGATCCAGAACTTTGGAAGAGTATGGAAAACAGAACATCACAAAAGAAATCTGAAATGGTAACATTCTGAAGATTTTTGGAATGACGCTTTTTGTCAATACTAATAGGAGTTTTCACAGACTGTACTGAGAGTCCTTGGACTTTAAAATCTGGTTTCTCTCATCATAACTTAACGATGATCATTGTGAGGCACCTTCCCAAGCAGGTAGCTGTGACTAAGCTCAGTGTCTGGTTTAATTCAAGAGCCTATTCAAGGGCTCAGAGAATATCTGGACAGGGCTGTAGACAGGAAGTATATGACACAGACTGTGTTGCGTACCCCAACACATGCTCTCAGTCAGCCTTAGTAACAAAACCCGTTTTCAACTGGGCACATATGGTCACCTAGCCTAATTTCCCAGCCTTCCTTTCAGTTAGGTAGAGCCCTGTGACTAAGTTTCAGCCAATGAAATATAAGTGGAAGCACTCTTTGAGACCTCCAGAAAGTCTCCTTTAAAAGGGAGGGGGAGGGAATTCCCTGGAGGTCCAGAGATTCCAATGCAGGGGGCATGGGTTCGATCCCTGGTCAGGGAATTAAGATCCTGCAAGTGGCTAAGTGTGGCCAAAATAATAATAATAATAATAATAAATTTAAAAATAATAACAAAATAAAAGGGAGGGGGAGATATATGCCGAAGGCCACACAACCAGTAAGTAGTGAAGCTGGGATTCAAATGCCTAACTGTGTGACTCCTCTGCACCCTAAGGGCATAGCAAAATCTTGTGAGCCATCTAGAGCAGAGTTGGGCAAGCTTAGGCCTGAAAGCTAAGAATACTTTTACTTTTTTCAATGACTGAAACCTCTGTGTTTACTGGTTTGGCTGGAAAAGTACCAAGAGGGTCACTTACTGAACCAAGGGCTAAGATGAGTACTTTCTACACTCTCCATCTAGCCAAACTACTCTGTCCCTAAAATGGCTCATCAGTCCAAGTATGCAAGCAGAAGGAGAAGACAACTGGTTTGGAAGACAGTCTAAAGTAGTAGTTAAGAGCATGGGTTCTAGTGGCAAGCTGCTTGGGTTCATATTCTTGAGACACTACTTAATAGATAGAAACTGCACTTTAGTTTCCTTATCTGCAAAATGGAAATAATAATAATGCCTATCTCACAGGGCTGTTATGAAGATTAAAGGAGACAATCCAGGTAAACTTAGAAGAGCATCTGGAATACAGTAAGCACACAGTCCATGTTAGCGATTATTATCATTTCTGACCTTGGGTGGGGTTTTACCGGGTAGGTGCAACAGAAGGACAAGAGTGCAAGAATGTAGTGGTTGAAGTGATGGGAAGTGGGAAGCAGAAGAAACTGATAGAGAAAGAGTAGTGCAGCCAAGGGCTTGGAGTCCTTGAAGCTGAAGTATAGATGCACTAGAAGTCATTCAGTTAGAAAGTTGGGAAAATGGGTAGAAAGTAGAAGAGCTTATTTTAAGCTTTTAAGGGTGAAGCTGACATAAATGATGACAAAGTCCAGGGAGTGAGTGGCGTTGCAAAAAGGTAAAGGTCATTGAATTTAAGGAGGTCAAGCAACTGAGAGGCCAGGATATTGCCTGGGTTACCCATACAGAATTTTTAGTCACCTGGCTTAAAGGTGGGACTTGGGGAAGTAAGGGAAACTGAAAGCCAGGTACCAAAAGTCTTTGGTGAATGAAAGGAAATGAATGAGAAAGACATGAACATGAAGGGTCAGAAAGTGATAGTGTGAGCGTGTATAAAGATCAAAACTGGGGAGTGAGGAAGCCAGTGGCACCTCCTGACCCCAGCTGAAGCTAGTTGGTGGGAGAAGACCACAGATACAAGGCTGCTAAATATCCTGAAATGCTTGGGAGAGTCTGGTGGTGATGAACTGTCCTATCCTATGTTAACACTGTCCCTGTTGAGAAACACAGCCACCAAGTTGTTTAGAGGGCTTCCTCAAAGGAGCCTGTCTCTTCAAGGTATCAAAGCTCTATGAAGCCCCTCCCCTCCCCTTTATTTAATATGCTCTCCAGATTCTGGGAAGAATCATTGCTGTCTCTCTCTACTCCATGCATACTTTCATCACAGTATGGATCGTCCTTCATCACAGTTATATGTTTAAACATCACTCTCATATAGGTACTCCCAGGCTGTGGCAAGGTGTAGTCATCTTTTCATGTCTATCTCTTAACCCTGTGTAAGCACTTCATAAATGTTATTTCTTAAACAAAAGACTTCTCACAGTCACCAAAGTAGGAGGCAGAGCATAAAAATAATATTCTGCCAATTAAAATGGGCCATCAAGAATTTAAGCAATTAACTATAAAGTTCGATTTTCTAATAAAGATTAGAAAGGAAGTTTAATATTTCTTCACCAACTTGTAGGATAACATTTATGAATACTCCATATTAAAAGAAGTCATGGGGGGAGACCTTCAAGATGGCAGAGGAGTAAGACGTGCAGATCACCTTCCTCCCCACAAATATATCAGAAATACAACTACATGTGGAACAACTCTTACAGAACACCGACTGAACACTGGCAGAAGACCTCAGACTTCCCAAAAGACGCCAGAGGGGGACCTACACGCAGAGGCGAGGCCATATCCAAAGCTGAACCCCAGGAGCTCTGTGCACAAAGAAGAGAAAGGGAAATCTCTCCTAGCAGCCTCAGGAGCAGTGGATTAAATCTCCACAATCAACTTGATGTACCCTGCATCTCTGAAATACCTGAATAGACAATGAATCATGCCAAAATTGAGGTGGTGGACTTTGGGAGCAACTATAGACTTGGGGTTTCCTTTCTGCATCTAATTTGTTTCTGGTTTTATGTTTATCTTAGTTTAGTATTTAGAGTTTATTATCATTGGTAGATTTGTTTATTGATTTGGTTGCTCTCTTCCTTTTTTTTATATACATAGATATATATTTTTTCTTCCTTTTTCTCTTTCTGTGAGTGTGTATGTGTATGCTTCTTTGTGTGATTTTGTCTGTATAGCTTTGCTTTTACCATTTGTCCTAGGGTTCTCTCTGTCTGGTTTTTTTTTTGTTGTTCTTTTTTTGTTTTGTTTTTTTAGTATAGTTTTTAGCACTTGTTAACATTGGTGGATTTGTTTTTTGGTTTGGTTGCTCTCTTCTTTCTTCCTTTTTATTACTTAAAATATTTTTTTATTTTTAATAATTTAAAAATATTTTTTATTTTAATAACTTTATTTTCTTCTTTCTTTCTTTCTTTCTTTCTTTCTTTCTTTCTTTCTTTCTTTCTTTTCTCCCTTTTCTTCTGAGCTGTGTGGCTGACAGGGTCTTGGTGCTCTCGCTGGGTGGCAGGCCTGAGCCTCAGCAGTGGAAGAGCTGAGTTCAGCATACTGGTCCACCAGAGACCTCCCAGCTCCACATAATATCAAACAGCAAAAGCTCTCCTAGAGATCTCTATCTTAACGCTAAGACCCAGCTCCACTCAACGACCAGCAGGCTACAGTGCTGGACACCCTATACCAAACAACTAGCAAGACAGGAACACAACCCCACCCATTAGCAGAGAGGCTGCCTAAAATCATAATAAGCTCACACACACACAAAAACACACCACCAGACGTGGTCCTCCACATCAGAAAGACAAGATCCAACCTCATCCACCAGAACACAGGCACCATACCCCTTCACCTGGAAGCCTACACAACCCACTGAACCAACCTTAGCCACTGGGGCAGACATCAAAAACAACAGGAACTACGAACCTGCAGCCTGCAAAAAGGAGACCCCAAAAACAGTAAGTTGAGCAAAATGAGAAGACAGAGAAACACATAGCAGATGAAGGAGCAAGGCAAAAACCCATCAGACCAAACAAATGACGAGGAAATATGCAGTCTACCTGAAAAAGAATTCACAGTAATGGTAGTAAAAATGATCCAAAATCTTGGAAATAGAATGGAGAAAATACAAGAAATGTTTAACAAGGACCTAGAAGAACTAAAGAGCAAACAAACAATGATGAACAACACAATAAATGAAATTTAAAATTCTCTAGAAGGAATCAATAGCAGAATAACAGGCAGAAGAACAGATAAGTGACCTGGAAGATAAAATAGTGGAAATAACTACCACAGAGCAGAATAAAGAAAAAAGAATGAAAAGAATTGAGGACAGTCTCAGAGACCTCTGGGACAACGTTAAACGTACCAACATTTAAATTATAGGGGTCCCAGAAGAAGAGAAAAAGAAAGGGACTGAGAAAATATTTGAAGAGATTATAGTTGAAAACTTCCCTAATATGGGAAAGGAAATAGTCAGTCAAGTCCAGGAAGCACAGAGAGTCTCAAACAGGATATATCCAAGGAGAAACAGGCCAAGACACATATTAATCAAACTATCAAAAATTAAATACAAAGAAAAAATATTAAAAGCAGCAAGGGAAAAACAACAAATAACATACAAGGGAATCCCCATAAGGTTAACAGCTGATCTTTCAGCAGAAGCTCTGCAAGCCAGAAGGGAGGGGCAGGACATATTTAAAGTGATGAAAGGGAAAAACCTACAACCAAGATTACTCTACCAAGCAAGGATCTCATTCAGATTCGACGGAGAATTTAAAACCTTTACAGACAAGCAAAAGCTAAGAGAATTCAGCACCACCAAACCAGCTTTACAACAAATGCTAGAGTAACTTCTCTGGCAGGAAACACAAGAGAAGGAAAACACCTACAATAACAAACCCAAAGCAATTAAGAATTTGGTAATAGGAACATACATATCGATAACTACCTTAAATGTAAATGGATTAAATGCTCCAACCAAAAGACATAGACTGGCTGAATGGATACAAAAACAAGACCCGTATATATGCTGTCTATAAGAGACCCACTTCAGACCTAGAGACACATACAGATTGAAAGTGAGGGGATGGAAAAAGATATTCCATGCAAATGGAAATCAAAAGAAAGCTGGAGTAGCAATTCTCATATCAGACAAAATAGACTTTAAAATAAAGACTATTACAAGAGACAAAGAAGGACACTATATAATGATCAAGGGATCGATCCAAGAGGAAGGTATAACAATTGTAAATATTTATGCACCCAATATAGGAGCACCTCAATACATAAGGCAAATGCTAACAGCCATAAAAGGGGAAATCGACAGTAACACAATCATAGTAGGGGACTTTAACACCCCATTTTCACCAATGCACAGATCATCCAAAATGAAAATAAATAAGGAAACACAAGCTTTAAATGACACATTAAACAAGATGGACTTAATTGATATTTATAGGGCATTCCATCCAAAAACAACAGAATACACTTTCTTCTCAAGTGCTCATGGAACATTCTCCAGGATAGATAATATCCTGGGTCACAAATCAAGCCTTGGTAAATTTAAGAAAAATGAAATCATATCAAGTATCTTTTCTGACCACAATGCTATGAGACTAGATATCAATTACAGGAAAAAATCTTTAAAAAATACAAACACATGAAGGCTAAACAATACACTACAAAATAACCAAGAGGTCACTGAGGAAATCAAAACATACCTAGAAACAAGTGACAATGAAAACACAATGACCCAAAGCCTACGGGATGCAGCAAAAGCAGTTCTAAGAGGGAAGTTTATAGCTATACAATCCTACCTCAAGAAACAAGAAACATCTCAAATAAACAAGCTAACCTTACACATAAAGCAATTAGAGAAAGAAGAACAAAAATCTCCTAAGTTAGCAGAAGGAAAAAAATCATAAAGGTCAGATCAGAAATAAATGAAAAAGAAATGAAGGAAACAATAGCAAAGATCAATGAAACTAAAAGCTGGTTCTTTGAGAAGATACACAAAATTGATAAACCATTAGCCAGACTCATCAAGAAAAAAAGGGAGAAGACTCAAATCAATAGAATTAGAAATGAAAAAGAAGTAACAACTGACACTGCAGAAACACAAAGGATCATGAGAGATTACTACAATCAACTATATGCCAATAAATTGGACAACCTGGAGGAAATGGACAAATTCTTAGAAAAGCACAACCTTCTGAGACTGAACCAAGAAGAAACAGAAAATATAAACAGTCCAATCACAAGCACTGAAATTGAGACTGTGATTAAAAATCTTCTAACAAACAAAAGTCCAGGACCAGATGGCTTCACAGGTGAATTCTATCAAACATTGAGGGAAGAGCTAACACCTATCCTTCTTAAACTCTTCCAAAACATAGCAGAGGGAGGAACACTCCCAAACTCATTCTACGAGGCCACCATCACCCTGATACCAAAACCAGACAAAGATGTCACAAAGAAAGAAAACTACAGGCCAATATCACTGATGAACATAGATGCAAAAGTCCTCAACAAAATACTAGCAAACAGAATCCAACAGCACGGTAAAAGGATCATACACTATGATCAAGTGGGGTTTATCCCAGGAATGCAAGGATTCTTCAATATAGGCAAATCAATCAATGTGATACACCATAATAACAAACTGAAGGAGAAAAACCATATGATCATCTGAATAGATGCAGAAAAGGCTTTTGGCAAAATTCAACACCCATTTATGATAAAAACCCTCCAGAATGTAGGCATAGAGCGAACTTACCTCAATATAATAAAGGCCATGTATGACAAACCCACAGCCAACATCGTTCTCAATGGTGAAAAACTGAAACCATTTCCTCTAATATCAGGAACAATACAAGGAAGTTTTAGCCACAGCAATCAGAGAAGAAAAAGAAATAAAAGGAATCCAAGTCGGAAAAGAAGAAGTAAAGCTGTCACTGTTTGCAGATGACATGATACTATACATAGAGAATCCTAAAGATGCTACTAGAAAACTACTAGAGCTAATCAATGAATTTGGTTAAGTAGCAGGATAAAAAATTAATGCACAGAAATCTCTTGCATCCCTATACACTAATGATGAAAAATCTGAAAGAGAAATTAAGAAAACACTCCCATTTACCATTGCAACAAAAAGAATAAAATACCTAGGAATAAACCTACCTAAGGAGACAAAACACCTGTATGCAGAAAAATATAAGACACTGATGAAAGAAATTAAAGATGATACAAATAGATGGAGAGGTATACCATGTTCTTGGATTGGACGAATCAACATTGTGAAAATGACTCTACTACCCAAAGCAATCTACAGATTCAATGCAATCCCTATCAAACTACCAATGGCATTTTTCATATAACTAGAACAAAAAATTTCACAATTTCTATGGAAACACAAAAGACCCTGAATAGCCAAAGCTATCTTGAGAAAGAAAAACAGAGCTGGAGGAATCAGGCTCCTGGACTTCAGACTATACTATAAAGCTACAGTAATCAAGACAGCATGGTATTGGCACAAAAACAGAAATACAGATCAATGGAACAGGATAGAAAGCCCAGAGGTAAACCCACGCACATATGGTTGCCTTATTTTTGATAAAGGAGTCAAGAATATACCATGGAGAAAAGACAGCCTCTTCAATAAGTGCTGCTGGGAAAACTGGACAGCTACATGTAAAAGAATGAAATTAGAACACTCCCTAACACCATACACAAAAATAAACTCAAAATGGATTAAAGACCTAAATGTAAGGCAGACACTATAAAACTCTCAGAGGAAACCACAGGCAGAACACTATGACATAAATCACAGCAAGATCCTTTTTGACCCACCTCCTAGAGAAACGGAAATAAAAACAAAAATAAACAAATGGGACCTAATGAAACCTAAAAGCTTTTGCACAGCAAAGGAAACCATAAACAAGACGAAAAGACAACGCTCAGAATGGGAGAAAATATTTGCAAATGAAGCAGCAGACAAAGGATTAATCTCCAAGATTTACAAGCAGCTCATGCAGCTCAATAACCAAAAAACGAACAACCCAATCCAAAAATGGGCAGAAGACCTAAATAGACATTTCCCCAAAGAAGATACACAGATTGTCAGCAAATACAT
This sequence comes from Balaenoptera borealis, assembly GCF_965194805.1. Lineage (NCBI taxonomy): Eukaryota > Metazoa > Chordata > Mammalia > Artiodactyla > Balaenopteridae > Balaenoptera > Balaenoptera borealis. The sequence goes on from NC_138874.1 coordinate 86,908,280, forward strand.
GAAAGGATGCTCAACATCACTAATCATTACAGAAATGCAAATCAAAACTCCAATGAGGTATCACCTCACACCGGTCAGAATGGCCATCATCAAAAAATCTACAAACAATAAATGCTGGAGAGGGTGTGGAGAAAAGGGAACCCTGTTGCACTGTTGGTAGGAACATAAATTGCTACAGCCACTATGGAGAACAGTATGCAGTTTCCTTAAAAAACTAAAAATAGAACTACCATATAATCCAGCAATCCCACTACTGGGCATATACCCTGAGAAAACCATAATTCAAAAAGAGTCATGTACCACAATGTTCACTGCAGCTCTATTTACAATAGCCAGCACATGGAAGCAACCTAAGTGTCCATCGAGAGATGAATGGATAAAGAAGATGTGGCACATATATACAATGGAATATTACTCAGCCATAAAAAGAAACGAAATTGAGTTATTTGTAGTGAGGTGGATGGACCTAGAGTCTGTCATACAGAGTGAAGTCAGAAAGAGAAAAACAAATACCATATGCTAACACATATATATGGAATCTAAAAAAAGAAAATGGTTATGAAGAACATAGGGGCAGGACAGGAATAATGATGCAGACGTAGAGAATGGACTTAGGACACGGGGAGGGGGAAGGGTAAGCTGGGACGAAGTGAGAGAGTGGCATGGACATATATACACTACCAAATGTAAAATAGATAGCTAGTGGGAAGCAGCGGCATAGCACAGGGAGATCAGCTCGGTGCTTTGTGACCACCTAGAGGGGTGGAATAGGGAGGGTGGGAGGGAGACACAAGAGGGAGGTGATATGGGGATATATGTATATGTATAGCTGATTCACTTTGTTATAAAGCAGAAACTAACACTCCATTGTAAAGCAATTATACTCCAATAAAGATGTTAAAAAAAAAAAGATGTTAAAAAAAAGAAAGAAAGAAGTCATGGATGAGACCTCAAAGGAATATAATCAAGGTCTGAGGAATAAGGTTGTTAGGGAACTTGCAAAATCCATTACCCTCAATATACCAAACTAAAACCAGATATCTTAAATTAGCAACATTGCGGCTTCCTTGGTGGCACAGTGGTTAAGAATCTGCCTGCCAATGCAGGGGACACTGGTTCGAGCCCTGGTCCGGGAAGATCCCACATGCCACAGAGCAACTAAGCCCGTGTGCCACAACTACTGAGACTGAACCCTAGAGCCAGCAAGCCACAACTACTGAAGCCCACGTGCCACAACTACTGAAGCCCACGTGCCTAGAGCCCATGCTCTGCAACGAGACACCACCACAGTGAGAAGCCCGCGCACCACAACGAAGAGTAGCCCCCACTCGCCACAGCTAGAGAAAGCCCATGCACAGCAACGAAAACCCAATGCAGCCAAAAATAAATAAATAAATAAATTTATATGAAAAAATTAGCAACATTGCATTTATATTCCTTGTTTTCCAGAAACATTTAAAGAATTTACTTGCCCTAAAGAGTAAATGTAATGCTTATAAATTCACATTTGCTGAAGGTAAATAATATGAGGGTTTAAAATTTGTTTCTAGTCCTCCTTTCAAGTGTCCCATGCCTTTCTGACTTTATAATTTTGCGTCAGTGAGATTCTCGCCAAATGACAAATTTTCCAAATCATCTACATTTGATATAAATTCCTTTTTAAAAAATTTATTTATTTTATTTATTTATTTTTGGCTGCTTTGGGTCTTCATTGCTGCACGCGGGCTTTCTCTAGTTGCGGTGAGCGGGGGCTACTCTTCGTTGCAGTGCGCGGGTTTCTCATGGCAGTGGCTTCTCTTGTTGCGGAGCACGGGCTCTAGGCTCGTGGGTTCAGTAGTTGTGGCTCTCGGGCTCTAGGGCGCAGGCTCAGCAGTTGTGGCGCATGGGCTTAGCTGCTCCGCAGCATGTCGGATCTTCCCGGACCAGGGCTCGAACCCGTGTCCCCTGCATTGGCAGGCGGATTCTTAACCACTGTGCCACCAGGGAAGCCCTGATATAAATTCTTAAAGATGTAGAAAAAGTATACAAAAGAAAGTGAATATATCCTAGGATTTCAGCCTAGATTGAATTCACAGTTTGCAGGGTAAGGGAAAGAACGTTACTGTGACTTATTTACAGGAAAACCGAAAGATGGAGAAAAAAGGTGTGGAAATAGTAGAAATTTTAAAGAAAAAAACTTTGAGGTAGTACAAAGCAATCATTAGGTATTTAAGAAATTCTTCAGTTATTGAACTCAAGGAACATATTTGCTCCAAACTTAATGATAAATATCACTCCTCCTTGGAGCACTTGCCAAACCTTTAGAGGAATAAGCCTTTAATCAATAAGCATAAATTATTTTTAAAACCTCAAATAAATGAATTGTTTTATTTGGGCTCATAAAATAACTTCCTGTGGGCCCCTGGGCTTATTCTCCTTTGGGTTTGGGGATTCGGGAAAGTACACATTGATACAGTCTGTGAAAGGAAATAAGTACTAAGATGGGTGAACATTATTCCCTCCTCATTATTACACAGGCAATAACTTATAAAGGAATAAAAACTGCATTTTCTGTGAAAAAGGGTCCTGAGAAAAGCAAACTGATAGTAGAAATTCAGAGAAGTTACTGGTTAATGTTCATTCAGTAATAATGTGCTGTAATGTGGTGCAGAGTTTATTTTAGTGATAGAAATTTTAGTAGCTATGTAAATGACTTTACTCCTATTTAGAAGTATTAGTATTTAGTCTTTAAAAGTTGATTATCTCCAGAGAACAGTCTATACAACTGTATAATAATTCCTAAGCCTTCTTCCTGGTTCTAACTGAAAGTGCAGGCATCATTAGACATACTATAAATATAGTTGGGATAATTTCTTTAGTTACATTATTTTACACTTGCCCACCCCAAAACTTAAAACACTTTTCTGCCCATTCACATAGTTTCAAACTATCGTGCAATTATAGTTTATTTTCATCATTCATAACTCAGACACATTTGTATATTTGGAAGAATGGCATGCTTAATCACCTCCAGAATACTCATAAAAAGTTAATAAAGATATGAAATAACATTTTCCAACTTTCGTTAAATTGAAGATCTCTGTGATTCCTTGTTAAAAAGTCTCTATGTTGGCATTTCAATTTTTATCATCCTCTTCAAGGACCAAAACATACTCCAAATTAACACAACATTGTGAATCAACTATACTTCAATAAAGTTTAAAAAAAATTTTTTTTTAAATGTACTCCACATTTGATGACAATCAACAACAGTAAGCAGAAAAGATGTTTGGAAAGAAACACCACTGTTTTTTAACAGTGCACTTTTGCATTCAAAAAAATGTTAGCAAAATATTTTTGCACTGTTGATACTATTATATTTTACGTCAACTTCAAGTAGAACACAATTTTTTAAAAAGTTGTATTTGCAATATGAAATGAAGATTTGCTTAATTCATTCAGTAAATATTTATTGAGCATTTACTACATGCTAGGCATTGTTCTAGCTATTGGGGATTCAGAGGTGAAAAAGACAGACATGATTCTTACTTTTCCACTACCAAGAAGCTTATGTTTTATCCTGAATCATTTACATTAAAAAATACATAAACCAGCAATAAAGTGTTATTAAGTCACAGATGTCATAGAACTGAGGTTGAAAAGGAGCTCAGAGATCACCTATGGTCTGTCATCAATTCCAAGATGCACAGTATTTTACATTCTGACATCTCTGAAATCAGCCACATCTTACAGTGCGGTCAGACCAGGCAGCAATAGAGCTGTCACTGCCAGCATGTGTGCATCAAAACCTATGGAATGAGTGTCAGGGGCTTGAAAGAAAATCCAGGAGATAATGGCGAAGGCACCCTTTTAAGGATTTTTGATGACTCAGGATTCAATAAAGTACAATAGTTCAAAGTGTTCATCTGTTACAGCAGAGGAAAATGAAATTCAGAGAGGTTAAATGACTTGCCCTAATTCACAAAGCAGAGTAGGTAGGACAAGAGTCCAGGTCTGAGTTCCAATCTCATTCTTCTTCTACCTACGTCTTCAGTTAATGGAAGGAAAGCCTCAAGTACATGGCTCTAACTTTGGGACCAGGGGCAAGGATCTTAATCCCTCTTTGCCTCATTTCTCTACTTGTAAAATAGGAAGTTTAAGAGACCTAATTAATATGTTACTTTAAGTATTAAGTGAGATAATGCATGTATAGGACTTAACACAGAGATTAGCAAATGGTAAGTGCTCCAAAAAAGTTAACTATTTGAGATCAAACTTTACATTTGGTAGGAAATAAACTGATCATGAATTATCCCACAAATACAGATCACTATAGGAAGCTCACATCTAGTTATTTGGTTAAAGTATCAGAAAACTAAATAGACTGGTCAAACATTTGAACTGATTAGTGTAATAAAAATGTCCACCTTAACAATGCTTTTGTCCAGGTCCATGTGGTACTGTGCCAAGACCCCAGCAGACCTACCTGCAAGAAACCATACAAAAAGTAAGAATCTCCTCCTCCACCCCTGACCATCAAATTACCAGTACTCTAATGTGTACAAATGCACTTGTAAATGCAACCTCAAAGAACACATAAACAAGGAAAAACATTTAAAATGTATAACAGAGCATTCATTTTTGGTTTCTTTAAAATACTACTACAACTGTATATATTAATACTAGTACAAGAACTACACATTTTGGAGCTTAAAATGCACCACAGGGAGACATGATTTGGCCAGAAGAGTCAGAGTAATAACTGTTATGATTTATATATTACTTTATATATTACAAAGCACTTTCTCATCCGTTCTCAACTCAGTGCTTTGCACATAGTATGTAATTGTAAAAACAAATCCCAGGTGCTTTCTAATGTCATTTATTTTCCGCTCAAACAACAGAATATTCAGAGAAGGGGTAAATGTTCACATTTCTTTTTTATTTTCTTCATGTTTAAGACTTTCTAGGTCAGCTCTTTTAATTTTGAGAGTTTAAGTGAAAATCCAAATTACAACACATTATATTACATTGAATCAACCTGCTTTAAATATTAGTTTCCATATTTTTGTTTCTATAAAAATAGTAATATTCTGTATGTCTTTACACATTATCAGCTCATTACCTATTTCAGACAAATAAAAATGGTTTCAGTTGAGATTTGGAATCCAACAGATATACAGGTAAGCATTTAGGAAGTAATTTTAACTTCTTAAAATTACTTAATAAGTAATTAAGCACTTAAGAAGTAATTTTAACTACTAGGAAATATTAATCAACTCACATTTGTTCCTGTTTCACCTGATGACAAAACCTATAGGGCACCCTGCAAGAGAACTAACTCAAATTAATATATCTATACCTAGAATTACTGTTGCACTTTCAGAACCTTCTGGCAATTAAAGCCTTATCTTGAGGTACAATTCTGGCATCTTCGTGTTTCATCATGACAACTCCACAGCAGCAAAGCTCAATAAAAGAACGTTTTTGGTAAAATCTCGTAAGCACTAGCATGTTATCCAAATTTAAACCTTAAAAGAAAACCACCACATGACTCAACATGCGAACTTTCCCTATTCTGAAACTTACTAACATTATTAGTTTGCTTGTATTTGGGACACACACACACACAAACCAATCACATACTGCATTATATCAATACATATCCTAGATGTTTTTGAAGATCAAAGTTGAGTAAAGTTGGGTCGGCAGGGAAGAGCTCTATGGCTTACTCGGAGCGCCCCTTGGTGAGAAGCATCTCAGCCTCTAGGGGCCAGACTCCAGAGGGGGCGGCAGTTCGGGGCTGCACTCTAGGGCGCCCCCAGCCTAGCCGCCTCAGAGTCGCCAGCGCGCCCCACCTCTCTCTGTTCTAGACTCCGGCCCACTCCTTCCTCCCCGGCCAGCCACCGCACTGCCCCCTCAGCTCCTAGGCAGCTGGGAAAGACCGGAACAAAAACCCGGCACACAAAGAAGTGCTGGGTAGGAAACGAGGCTCCACCCTGCCAAGAGGAGCGACTCCTCTAGAAAAACTTGGCGGCAAGTTAACAGGAATCGCGGAGGCGCAGTTTCTAGGACCCTTTGGGACACCCTGCCGCCCAGCGACCTCATCCTTTGTCCTTTGACAGGCCTCCTTGAAGCCCCAAACTCTGAGCGCTTTCCGAGCAACTCTTGACTCGACCTCCATTGCGGTCCATCACTGATAGCAGCCACGATAACTGCATCCGGGTGTGTCGGGGAGCCGCGCGTAGGCTCTCCCGGAAGTGACGCTAGCGCGGAAGGATCGCGTTCGGCTGAGAGGGACTGAGGTGAACGGACAGCCGGAAGCCGGTGCGGAAGGGAAGCTGTTCGTGGCGGGTGAAGGTCGGGGACTTTGTGACAATCAACTCCCTAGAATAGATATCACGTGTCTGGCATTGTGCTTAACACCAGCATTGCCATACCACTTAATCCCTTCTTCAACAACAGTCCCAGGAGAAAGAAATATTATCATTTCCATCTTATGTACGGGAAAGCTAAGGCAAAGAGAGGGCAAGTGATTTAAGATCATAGAGCTAGTATTTGGTGAAGCTGGTGTAACCCCGTCATTCTGGCTGCAGAACCTGTGTTTGAAACCTCCTGCGTCGTGCTTCTATTTAGAAAAGTTCAAACCCCTGGTGCTTGTTATCCTGGTGAGCCACTTCTGCCAAGGGCTGTTTACCTTCAGCTCTGCATCCTGTTGCCCTAGAAGTAGGGCCGAGTCACAACCCTTGTGCATTTTACGGTGGGCACAAGGCCGAGCGTGTGCCCGTGTCACCATTGCTATCCCGATGACCTGGGATTTCGCTTGGTCTCCTACCCCTTGACCCTGCACCAGCCCTCACAGTGCAGGTTAACTGAGGAAACTGGCACTGGCTATTCGGCTCGGGGAAACATTTTAACTCCTGTCAGGTACGTGTAAATTCGGGACTATTAAGACAACTGGAGGTCACCATCATCAAATGCAGTCTCTGGCCTTAACAAAGGGCTTGACAAGTGTTATCTTGGACTTTCCACCGAGTCAATTATGTTTCTTCTGGTTTCTGTTTCTTTAGAATATGACGGAGAATCAATCCTTTGATCTTATGTCTACATAAACCCTCAAATAACAACGTGTGAATAGCCACTAAGGTCATATTTTTGTAAAAACATTATGCATAGAAAAAAGCACTAACAAATACATCAAACTTAACAGTGATAGTACTTGAAGAGTGGCCATTGAATCCTTTCATTTCTTTTATATTCGTCTACTTTCTGTTTTCCATATCTGCTATATCTTTTTAATATAGACAAATTGTCCACAGTAAAACCTTTTTAATTGCCTGACATCATAATGAAGACAAAGATATGTTGTCACATTTTGACAGATGGCAGTCCTTGGTGCAAGTCACATAGGGGAATCCTGTTTGCCTGGAAGAGCATTGAGGTTTTGTCAGGGTATTATCAAAATACAGTTTGGGTCAACAAGCCTCACAGGAAAAATGAAACAAATGAGTAAAAATTGATGTTTTTCACGAACTGTTATATAAAAAATATACTACAATCAAAAGTTTTTCTTCTAAAGAAAAAAGAGGGGAAGGTATTTGGGGTTCTTGAAATTCTAGGGAACAAGTATAGAAAGCTATTTTTATTCTGCCTTCTTTGGGGTACAGATTTAAGCAATTTATCTTTTTTCAGACTATACAAAATAAAGACTTCATTCTCTATTCTCTCCCTAAATTCCACTTCCTACTATTGCTTTTTAGTGACCTCTCAAGCAGTAGCACAACAAGAAATATGGTGGAAAGATAGAAGAGAGAAATGAGAAGAAATCAGGGGAAGAAGAAAAGGTGGAGGAATAAAGGAAGAATCTGATATTGGCGTTGAGTTTACTTTGGAATTCCAAGGTGGCATGTAGCAACTGTCTCATCCGAGTCCTGGCGCAAGCCCAGTTGCCCATCCAAAGGTAGATTCACATATACAGTGTCTCTACTCACACACTCAGCACCCACAATGATAAATCTGGCCAAAATTCACTTTATACTTTTACAAATTAAACATATATTTTAACAAAACTGGGAGTCACTGAACAACAAGAAATATAAAGTAAAATCCCATCATTTTCCATGGTGCTCCCTCTTACCATATCATTCATTCATCTCATGATTAATGGCCTAAATGGATATTGAATTGGAAGTTTTGCCTGCAGCATTACAGTGCAACAACTATGAAACACCAAAGTGAGGTGCTGACAAGACGCATGTTTTTGAAGGAAATATCTTTGTGTTAGTCTGGGTCCTTTGAGAGGTGGTTGTTAAGATGAAATTAAATGTGCAAGAGTTTTATTAGAGGAAACACTTGTGAGAGAGGATGGGGAGGGAGCCAGGGGAGGCTGGGAGAGCCATTCAACTGTGATGCAAGTCTGAAACTGAGTGAAGGAGAGAAGGAGGGAAGGTTGGTGGAAGTGTCCTAGACTTCTACACAGTCTAAGGTAGATTCAGCAAGGCTGTTGGGGATCCATAAGCGAAAATCACTGTCAGAGGAGTCCTCCTAGGGAAGAGCCTGCCTTATTATCTGTGCTGCACTCAGTCATTGGCTGGAGTAGCCCATTGGAAGCTTGGCTTTTGGTGCAAATGTGGCAGAATCTTGGACTTTTGGTCAATTTTGCTCCCTCTATTTGGTCACCACAATCCAAGAACTAGTTTTTCAATTATTGGAACTTTTCACCAGTTTCAGGCTTAAAAGAAGATTTTTGAAAGAGTTGATTTCATGAGGAGGAGTTTTGGAGAGAGCCATTGTTATGCTTTCCCCTGCCCCTTCAAGTCTAGTGAGTGAGGCTTCAACGGCACTACTCAGAGAGCTTGATATATGTCCCCTGGGTTTTGAGAAGTACGATAATTTCTGACTCGCATCTGGGAAATCCTAAGGGTAGGAGAAATGGGTCAGTAAGAGGTTTTGGCACAGGAGCAAAGGAGAGTTGCTATGTTGGGATCAGCTGTCACTCCCACCAGGGCAAATGATGTTTGAGTATTTCTCATGCACCAGATGTGGGGCACATGAGAGAAAGAGAGAGCTTGCCTGGAGCCTTTTTGACTCTTTCCCAAGAGGACTGCCTGGAAGGGAGATGGGGCTCCAAAAGAGAGAATCTGTGTGGTGTGGATTATTAGAAAATTTGGAGCTGTAAATGGAGCAGTAACTGGGGGAATAGAATGCATCGCCCATCTAAGGTGACCAGTTTTCCAAGTTTGCCTGGAACTCTCCCTGCTTTAGGATTAAAAATCTTGGGAGTTCCCTGGTGGCCTAGTGGTTAGGATTCAGCGCTGTCACTGCCGTGGCCCAGGTTCGATCCCTGGTCAGGGAACTGAGATCCTGCTAGCTGCGCGGCTCAGCCAAAATTTAAAAAAAAAAAAAATCTTGAGTCCCAGGAACCCCTCAGTCCCAGGCAATTCAGGATGATTGGTCATTCTACATGTCACAGAAGGAGTTGCAGTCAGAAGGCACCCTAGCAGGGAGCCTCCAGGAACCCAAAAAATTGCTCGTGAGAGTAAGAGTCAAGTTGAAATATCAAGCAGGTCCAGAGTATGTGAAGCCAGCTCATGACCAGGTCAGTGTTAAAGTGGTTTTTATCAGAGGACAATTGGAAAATGATGCTGAAGCAGGATCTTCTTCTCCACACTATCCTTTTGGAGTATGTGTTAGTCTGCGCAGGCTGCCATAACAAAATACCACAGATTGGGTGGCTTAAACCACAAAAATGTATTTTCTCACAATTCTGGAGGCCAGAAGTTCAAGATCAAGGTTCTGGCTAATCCGTTTCTGGTGAGAACTCTCTTCCTGGGTTGCAGATGTTCGCCTTCTTGCTGCATCCTCACAGGGGCTTTCCTCACTCTGTGTTTGTGTGTGTGTGTGTGAGGAGAGAGAGAGGTATGTCTCTGGTGTCTCTTCTTATAAGGACACTAATCCTATCAGATCAGGGCCCTACTCTTATGACCTTATTTAACCTTAATGACTTCCTCAGAGGCCTCATCTCCAAATACAACTACACTGGGGGTTGGGGCTTCAACATATAAACTTTAGGGGGACAGAAACATTTATTTCATAACAGATTATGACTTGGAACACAGAGATACCTTTTTTAGTGGGGAGCATAAAAATATTAGGTCTGTCCCATGCCTCACACCATTATGGAGAAGATATGCTATAGTGTATCTGTATCTTTTTGTGAACAAAAGTAAACATTATATTTGGAGATCATTTATGACTCTTTTAGAGCTCTTCAGACATTATTTTAATCTTATCAAGGTAAAGATGGACCCACCCAGAGGACTGTTTTCTTCTGTCCTACAGAGCAGAGGAAGACACAAGCTAAAGCTAACACTACCTGACCCATAGAGAAACCCACAACAGACTGTGTAGACAGTGACCAGGACTTGGACTAAACAGGGATTTAGCAAACATTGGGACTGTTCTGTATGGTGCTGCTTGTATGTATGAAATTTGACATTAAAAAAAATGTTGCATGAGAGAGAAACAGAGACAGAGAGAAAGAGAAGAGGAGAGAATTGGATGTCTGTGTTCATAGAATTGGATGTTGGATAGCATCCACTTGAACCCCTCCAGGAAGCCTAGCTGTTTTTGTTTAATTCCTTAAGGGCTTTAGTAGATGGAACTAGGTTCAGCTGTGAGCACAGAGTAACAGAAGGCTCTAAAATAAAAGTTATTTAAACATGACATACATTTATTTTTTTTCTTTCAAGAAATCTGGATGGACTCGGGGCAAGATGGCGGAAGAGTAAGACGCGGAGATCACCTTCCTACCCACAGATACATTAGAAATACATCTACACGTGGAACTGCTCCTACAGAACACCCACTGAACGCTGGCAGAAGACGTCAGACCTCCCAAAAGGCAAGAAACTCCCCCACGTACTTGGGTAGGGCAAAAGAAAAAAGAAATAACAGAGACAAAAGAATAGGGACGGGACCTGCACCAGTGGGAGGGAGCCGTGAAGGAGGAAAGGTTTCCACACACTAGGAGCCCCTTCACGAGCAGAGACTGCGGGTGGCAGAGGGGGGAAGCTTCGGAGCCACGGAGGAGAGCGCAGCCACAGGGGTACAGGGGGAAAAGCGGAGAGATTACCGCACAGAGGCTCGGTGCCGCCCAGCACTCACCAGCCAGAGAGGCCTGTCTGCTCACCCGCCAGGGCGGGCGGGGGCTGGGAGCTGAGGCTCGGGCTTCGGTCAGATCACAGGGAGAGGACTGGGGTTGGCGGCATGAACACAGCCTGAAGGGGCTAGAGGGAGTCCGGGAAAAAGTCTGCAGCTGCCTAAGAGGCAAGAGACTTTTTCTTGCCTTTTTGTTTTGTGGTGCACAAGGAGAGGGGATTCAGAGCGCCGACTAAACGAGCTCCAGAGACGGGCGCGAGCCGCGACTATCAGCGCGGACCCCAGAGATGGGCATGAAACTCTAAGGCTGCTGCTGCCGCCACCAAAAAGCCTGTGTGCGAGCACAGGTCACTCTCCACACCGCCCCTCCCGGGAGCCGGTGCAGCCCGCCACTGCCAGGGTCCCGTGATCCGGGGACAACTTCCCCGGGAGAACGCACGGCACGCCTCGGGCTGGTGCAACATCATGCCGGCCTCTGCCGCCGCAGGCTCGCCCCGCATCCGTATCCTTCCCTCCCCCCCACACTGCCCGAGTGAGCCAGAGCCCCGGAAGCAGCTGCTCCTTTAACCCCGTTCTGTCTGGGCGGGGAACAGACGCCCTCAGGCGACCTACACGCAGAGGCGGGTCCAAATACAAAGCTGAACCCCGGGAACGGTGCGAACAAAGAAGAGAAAGGGAAATCTCTCCCAGCAGCCTCAGAAGCAGTGGATTAAAACTCCACAAACAACTTGATGTGCCTGCATCTGTTGAATAACTGAATAGACAACGAATCATCCCAAATTCAGGAGGTGGACTTTGGGAGCAGGATATATTAATTTTTCCCCTTTTCCTTTTTCTGTGAGTGTATATGTGTATGCTTCTGGGTGAGATTTTGTCTGTATAGCTTTGCTTTATAATAACTTTATTTTATTTTATTTTATTTTATTTTATCCTCTTTCTTTCTTTCTTTCTTTCTTTCTATTTTTTCTCCCTTTTACTCTGAGCCATGTGGATGAAAGGCTCTTGGTGCTCCAGCCAGGCATCAGGGCTGTGCCTCTGAGGTGGGAGAGCCAACTTCAGGACACTGGTCCACAAGAGACCTCCCAGCTCCACGTAATACCAAATGGCGAAAATCTCTCAGAGATCTCCATCTCAACATCAAGACCCAGCTTCACTCAACGACCAGCAAGCTACAGTGCTGGACACCCTATGCCAAACAACTAGCAAGACAGGAACACAGCCCCATCCATTAGCAGAGAGGCTGCCTAAAATCATAATAAGGCCACAGACACCCCAAAACACACCACCAAACGTGGACGTGCCCACCAGAAAGACAAGATCCAGCCTCATCCACCAGAACACAGGCACTAGTCCCCTCCACCAGGAAGCCTACACAACCCACTGAACCAACCTCAGCCACTGGGGACAGATACCAAAAACAATGGGAACTACAAACCTGCAGCCTGTGAAAATGAGACCCCAAACACAGTAAGATAAGCAAAATGAGAAGACAGAAAAACACACAGCAGATGAAGGAGCAGGGTCAAAACACACCAGACCTAACAAATGAGGAAATAGACAGTCTACCTGAAAAAGAATTCAGAATAATGATAGTAAGGATGATCCAAAATCTTGGAAATAGAATAGACAAAATGCAAGAAACACTTAACAAGGACGTAGAAGAACTAAAGAGGAACCAAGCAATGATGAAAAACACAATAAATGAAATTAAAAATACTCTAGACAGGATCAGTAGCAGAATAACTGAGGCAGAAGAACGGATAAGTGACCTGGAAGATAAAATGGTGGAAATAACTACTGCAGAGCAGAATAAAGAAAAAAGAATGAAAAGAACTGAGGACAGTCTCAGAGACCTCTGGGACAACATTAAACGCACCAACATTCGAATTATAGGGGTCCCAGAAGAAGAAGAGAAAAAGAAAGGAACCGAGAAAATATTTGAAGAGATTATAGTTGAAAACTTCCCTAATATGGGAAAGGAAATAGTTAATCAAGTCCTGGAAGCAGAGAGAGTCCCATACAGGATAAACCCAAGGACAAACACGCCAAGACACATATTAATCAAACTATCAAAAATTAAATATAAAGAAAACATATTAAAAGCAGCAAGGGAAAAACAACAAATAACACACAAGGGAATCCCCATAAGGTTAACAGCTGATCTTTCAGCAGAACCTCTGCAAGCCAGAAGGGAGTGGCAGGATATACTTAAAGTGATGAAGGAGAAAAACCTACAACCAAGATTACTCTACCCAGCAAGGATCTCATTCAGATTCGATGGAGAAATTAAAACCTTTACAGACAAGCAAAAGCTGAGAGAGTTCAGCACCACCAAACCAGCTTTACAACAAATGCTAAAGGAACTTCTCTAGGCAAGAAACACAAGAGAAGGAAAACACCTACAATAACAAACCCAAAACATTTAAGAAAATGGGAATAGGAACATACATATCGATAATTGCCTTAAATGTAAATGGATTAAATGCTCCCACCAAAAGACACAGACTGGCTGAATGGATACAAAAACAAGACCCGTATATATGCTGTCTACAAGAGACCCACTTCAGACCTAGAGACACATACAGACTGAAAATGAGGGGATGGAAAAAGATATTCCATGCAAATGGAAATCAAAAGAAAGCTGGAGTAGCAATTCTCATATCAGACAAAATAGACTTTAAAATAAAGACTATTACAGGAGACAAAGAAGGACACTATATAATGATCAAGGGATCGATCCAAGAGGAAGGTATAACAATTGTAAATATTTATGCACCCAACATAGGAACACCTCAATACATAAGGCAAATACTAACAGCCATAAAAGGGGAAATCGACAGCAACACAGTCATAGTAGGGGACTTTAACACCCCACTTTCACCAATGGACAGATCATCCAAAATGAAAATAAATAAGGAAACACAAGCTTTAAATGATACATTAAACAAGATGGACTTAATTGATATTTATAGGACATTCCACCCAAAAACAACAGAATACACATTTTTCTCAAGTGCTCATGGAACATTCTCCAGGATAGATCATATCTTGGGTCACAAATCAAGCCTTGGTAAATTTAAGAAAATTGAAATCGTATCAAGTATCTTTTCCGACCACAACGCTATGAGACTAGATATCAATTACAGGAAAAGATCTGTAAAAAATACAAACACATGGAGGCTACACAATACACTACTTAATAACGAAGTGATCATTGAAGAAATCAAAGGGGAAATCAAAAAATACCTAGAAACAAATGACAATGGAGACAAGACGACCCAAAACCTATGGGATGCAGCAAAAGCAGTTCTAAGAGGGAAGTTTATAGCAATACAAGCCTACATCAAGAAACAGGAAACATCTCGAATAAACAACCTAACCTTGCACCTAAAGCAATTAGAGAAAGAAGAGCAAAAAACCCCAAAGCTAGCAGAAGGAAAGAAATCATAAAGATCAGATCAGAAATAAATGAAAAAGAAATGAAGGAAACAATAGCAAAAATCAATGAAACTAAAAGCTGGTTCTTCGAGAAGATAAACAAAATTGATAAACCATTAGCCAGACTCATCAAGAGAAAAAGGGAGAAGACTCAAATCAATAGCATTAGCAATGAAAAAGGAGAAGTAACCACTGACACTGCAGAAATACAAACGATCATGAGAGATTACTACAAGCAACTCTATGCCAATAAAATGGACAACCTGGAAGAAATGGACAGTTACTTAGAAATGTACAACCTGCCGAGACTGAACCAGGAAGAAATAGAAAATATGAACAGACCAATCACAAGCACTGAAATTGAAACTGTGATTAAAAATCTTCCAGCAAACAAAAGTCCAGGACCAGATGGCTTCACAGGCGAATTCTATCAAACTTTTAGAGAAGAGCTAACACCCATCCTTCTCAAAATCTTCCAAAATATTGCAGAGGGAGGAACACTCCCAAACTCATTCTACGAGGCCACCATCACGCTGATACCAAAACCAGACAAAGATGTCACAAAGAAAGAAAACTACAGGCCAATATCACTGATGAACATAGATGCAAAAATCCTCAACAAAATACTAGCAAACAGAATCCAACAGCACATGAAAAGGATCATACACCATGATCAAGTGGTGTTTATTCCAGGAATGCAAGGATTCTTCAATATACGCAAATCAATCAACGTGATACATCATATTAACAAATTGAAGGAGAAAAACCATATGATCATCTCAATAGATGCAGAGAAAGCTTTCGACAAAATTCAACACCCATTTATGATAAAAGCCCTGCAGAAAGTAGGCATAGAGGGAACTTTCCTCAACATAATAAAGGCCATATATGACAAACCCACAGCCAACATCGTCCTCAATGGTGAAAAACTGAAACCATTTCCACTAAGATCAGGAACAAGACAAGGTTGCCCATTCTCACCACTATTATTCCACATAGTTTTGGAAGCTTTAGCCACAGCAATCAGAGAAGAAAAAGAAATAAAAGGAATCCAAATCGGAAAAGAAGAAGTAAAGCTGTCACTGTTTGCAGATGACATGATACTATACATAGAAAATCCTAAAGATGCTACCAGAAAACTACTAGAGCTAATCAATGAATTTGGTAAAGTAGCAGGATACAAAATTAATGCACAGAAATCTCTTGCATTTCTATACACTAATGACGAAAAATCTGAAAGAGAAATTAAGAAAACACTCCCGTTTACCATTGCAACAAAAAGAATAAAATATCTAGGAATAAACCTACCTAAGGAGACCAAAGACCTGTATGCAGAAAATTATAAGACACTGATGAAAGAAATTAAAGATGATACAAATAGATGGAGAGATATACCATGTTCTTGGATTGGAAGAATCAACATTGTGAAAATGACTCTACTACCCAAAGCAATCTACAGATTCAATGCAATCCCTATCAAACTACCACTGGCATTTTTCACAGAACTAGAACAAAAAATTTCACAATTTGTTTGGAAACACAAAAGACCCCGAATAGCCAAAGCAATCTTGAGAACGAAAAATGGAGCTGGAGGAATCAGGCTCCCTGACTTCAGACTATATGACAAAGCTACAGTAATCAAGAGAGTTTGGTACTGGCACAAAAACGGAAATATAGATCAATGGAACAGGATAGAAAGCCCAGAGATAAACCCAGGCACATATGGTCACCTTATCTTTGATAAAGGAGGCAAGCATATACAGTGGAGAAAAGACAGCCTCTTCAATAAGTGGTGCTGGGAAAATTGGACAGGTACATGTAAAAGTATGAAATTAGAACACTCCCTGACACCATGCACAAAAATAAACTCAAAATGGATTAAAGACCTAAGTGTAAGGCCAGACACTATCAAACTCTTAGAGGAAAACATAGGCAGAACACTCTATGACATAAATTACAGCAAGATCCTTTTTGACCCAGCTCCTAGAGAAATGGAAATAAAAACACAAATAAACAAATGGGACCTAATGAAACTTAAAAGCTTTTGCGCAGCAAAGGAAACCATAAACAAGACCAAAAGACAACCATCAGAATGGGAGAAAATATTTGCAAATGAAGCAACTGACAAAGGATTAATCTCCAAGATTTACAAGCAGCTCATGCAGCTCAATAACCAAAAAACAAACAACTCAAGACAAAAATGGGCAGAAGACTTAAATAGACATTTCTCCAAAGAAGATATACAGATTGCCAACAGACACATGAAAGAATGCTCAACATCATTAATCATTAGAGAAATGCAAATCAAAACTACAATGAGATATCATCTCACACCGGTCAGAATGGCCATCATCAAAAAATCTAGAAACAATAAATGCTGGAGAGGGTGTGGAGAAAAGGAAACCCTCTTGCACTGTTGGTGGGAATGTAAATTGATACAGCCACTATGGAGAACAGTATGGAGGTTCCTTAAAAAACTAAAAATAGAACTACCGTACAACCCAGCAATCCCACTACTGGGCATATACCCTGAGAAAACCATAATTCAAAAAGAGTCATGTACCAAAATGTTCATTGCAGCTCTATTTACAATAGCCAGGACATGGAAGCAACCTAAGTGTCCATCATCGGATGAATGGATAAAGAAGATGTGGCACATATATACAATGGAATATTACTCAGCCATAAAAAGAAGTGAAATGGAGGTATTTGTAGTGAGGCGGATGGAGTTAGAGTCTGTCATACAGAGTGAAGTAAGTCTGAAAGAGAAAAACAAATACAGTATGCTAACACATATATATATGGAATCTAAGGGAAAATAAAGGTCATGAAGAACCTAGTGGCAAGACGGGAATAAAGACACAGACCTACTAGAAAATGGACTTGAGGATATGGGGAGGGGGAGGGGTAAGATGTGACAGGGTGAGAGAGTGGCATAGACATATATACACTACCAAATGTAAAATAGAGAGCTAGTGGGAAGCAGCCGCATAGCACAGGGAGATCAGCTCGGTGCTTTGTGACCACCTAGTTGGGTGGGATAAGGAGGGTGGGAGGGAGGGAGATGCAAGAGGGAAGAGGTGTGGGGACATATGTATATGTATAACTGATTCACTTTGTTATAAAGCAGAAACTAACACACCATTGTAAAGCAATTATACTCCAATAAAGATGTTTAAAAAAAAAAAAAAAGAAATCTGGATGAAATCGGTTTGGGGTTAGTATGGTGATTCATGGGGTGAGGTTCCTGCTATCTTGTTGCCTACTATGTGTGGCTTTCATTTTCTAAATTCATTTCAGTGTCCAAGATGGCCACTAGAGCTCTGGCCATTGCAGTGAACAGGAAGGATGAAGGCATTCAAAAAGCATACCTCTTCCACTTAAGGGCAATTCCCAAAAGTTGTACACAAGCTTCTGCAAAAGAGGCTGGGAAAACGTAGGGTTTTTTTGTTTTGTTTTAATAAGCCAGTGACTAGCTAAAAAATTGGGGATTCTATCACTCTAGAACAGAGGTCAGCAAACTATGGCCCACAGGTCAGCCACCTGTTTTTCTTTATTTTTTGGGGGGCTGCACCGTGCAGCATGTGGGATCTTAGTTCCCTGACCAGGGATCGAACCCGTGCCCCCTGCAGTGGAAGCACGGAGTCTTAAACACTGGACTGCCAGGGAGGTCCCAGCCACCTGTTTTTTATAAATACAATTTTACTGGAATACAGTCCTGCCCATTTTACCTATTGTCTATGGCTACATATTTGTAAACAGCTTTATTAGCATATAATTCACATGCCACACAATTCACTCATTTAAATTGTACAATTCAAAGGCTTTTATTATATTCATAGAATCATGCGTCTAAATCAATTTAGACCACAATTTAGAATATTTACATTACCTTGACAAGGAGCCCCATACCTCTTAGCTGTTGTCCTTGAATCTTCTGTCTCCCCTTCCCCCAAAGACCTAGGCAACCAATAATCTACTTTCTGTCTCTATAGATATAGATTTGTCTATTCTAGACTTTTCATATGAATGGAATCATACAATATGTGGTCCTTTACGACTGGCTTCTTTCACTTCGCATAATGTTTTCAAGGTTCATCCAAGTTGTAGCATGTATTAATACTTCATTTCTTTTTGTGGCCAAATAATATTCCATTGCATGGATATGCTACATATTGTTTATCCATTCATCAGTTGATGGAAATTTGGATTGTTTCCACCTTTTGGCTATTGTGAATAAATCATCTATAAACATTCATCTACAAGTTTTTGTGTTGTATGTTTTCATTTCTCTTGGGTACATATCTAGGAGTGAAATTGCAGAGTAGTATGGTAACCGTTATGTTTAACCATTTGAGGAATGGCTAGATTACTTTCCAAAGTGGCTATACCACTTTACATTCCCATCAGCAGTGTATGAAGGTTTTGATTTCTCCACAGCCTTGTCATGCTTATTATCTCTTTTTATTATAGTCATCCTAGTAGTTGTGAAATGATATCTCACTGTGGCTTTGTTTTGCATTTCCCTAATAGCTAAAGATGTTAGCATCTTTTCAGGAGTTTGTTGGCCATTTGTATATTTTCTTTGGAGAAAAGTCTATACAGATCCTTTTTCCATTTTTCAGTTGGGTTATTTGTATTTTTGTTATTGAATTGTAATAGTTCTTTATATATTATAGATATAAATCCCTTATCAGAAATATAATTTTCAAATATTTTCTTACATTCTGCTGGTTGTTTTTTTTACTTTCTTTTCAGTACCCTTTGGATCACAAAAGTTTGTAATTTTGATGATGATCAGTTTATCTACTTTTCCTTTTGTTGCTTGTGCTTTTGGTGCTGTCTGTGGCTGCTTTTGTGCTACAATACCAGAGTTGAGAGTAGTTGTGACAGAAATCCATAGAGTCCTATAACCACATAGCAATCCTAAAATATTCCCTATTTGGTTCTTTAAGAAAAATTTGCCAACTCCTGCTCTAGAAATAGAGGGGAATGGATATATTGGGGAACTACTCATAGTCCCTGTTGTGAGGAATGTATTTTGACTGTGTGAAACCTTTTCTAAAGCATCCTAGTATAGTAATGTGCTAAATATTTCAAGTACCTTTTTTCATCTTCTAATAAAAAGCCCTATTTTGCTTCATAGCTGTTGAAAGGGTGCCAAACACTACAAACTTTGTAGATCTTCTACAGCTTCACTCTTCTGCCAGAACTTTTAACCTTCTTTAGTATTGATAGAATTATTCTCTTTACCATGATAATAGCAGAGAGATGAATGAACTGATAAGTTAATTAGTACCAAAGTGGCACATTATCATTTCTGCTCACATGAGCACAACACCTGTTGAGCCCAAGCTTAAGGTTAAGAGGATCACATTGAATATTGGGAATGACTCCTGGGCTTATTGTAGTCCATTCCTGCCATTTCTAGAACTAGGACTGATTAGAGAGATGTTTGGATCTGAGTACATGTCACCTAACACACAGACATACAGTTTTAAAGAAGCAAGCCAATAAACAAAGAGAAAAACAAAGATCAGCAACAAAGAGAGAAGACCCTATTGTTATTGCAACTGTCCCCAAGGTTGGCTCTATACCTCCACCATCTGAGATTTGCTTATGTGAGCAAATATATCCTTCTTTTCATTTACTAGTTTGCTTTGGATTTCTGATATTTGCAACCAAAAGAGCTTCAATTAATACAGAATGTGAACCTGCTAAAGCAGTTGTGCAGTCATGGTATTATTCATGCTAACAAGAAGTGGTTTTATAAATAAGCATCTGAAAAATACAATAAGCTGTTTAATATCAATTGTTATAAAAGTAAATAGCGACTACCAATATCCATTTTCTCCTGTTCCTCCTGGGCACACAGCCAGACTATATTTCCCAACTTGACTTGTTTCTAGATGGGTTCATAAGTCACCATTGGAATGTGGGAAGAAGTAATGTGTGTCATTTTTAGGTTGTGATGATTAAGAATAGGTATTGACTTCTTTATTTTCCCTCCTTTTCTTTTTCTGAAGTCCAGATATGGAGAATTTGAAGGACTCTGAGCCCCTTGGGGGAGGTGGAGTCCCTAGACATAGGAAACCTAGGTCCCTGAGTGTCTGCATGGAACAGAGCCCCCTCCCCCTGTCTGTTAACCCACATTGGACTGGGACATGAGGAAGCAATAATCCTTCATTCTGTTAAGACACTGAAATAAAACAAACAAACATATCAGCAGCTTTAAAACACTTCCTTATGGATTTTGATGGGACTGACTTGTTTGGGCAAAAATATTGTGTAAAGATATCAACCATCTAAATAAATGTGATTAAGAGGTAACCAAGGTTTATGAGAAATAATATAGTACTACAGCTGTTGGCAGTCCCTATTCAGAGTTACATACTAGTTCCCAGTTTGTGAAAGGGTTCTCAGCAATGCTTAAAGATGAGATGTTACCTACAGTCTGCGTGGACATAAAGACATGGATGATCTAGACAATAGTCAATTACCCTGATGACAATGTAAAAGTTTTCACCGTGGATGTCCATCACTGGAATCTTGCATCATTTACATTGTTGTAAATGTATTCTCTTCAGGTAAGAGAACTCAGAGTACCAATCTGAATGCTGCATATGTGGTTCTTTACAAACCTTCTCCCTTACTACTTCCTCCTCTGCCTAGAACAACAGATAAGTATACAGGCTCTATGGATAGTTCTATGAAGTCTTTGATGATAAGTCTTTGATGATAGTTCTACGAAGTCTTTGATGAAGCTGAAGGGGGCAGCTGTCTCTATTGCTTAGCCACAGTCGCCAGCTCTAGACTTGGGTAGCAGAAGTGTAGCAGTGACATAGAATGAAGCTGACATGCAAACAGTAACCGAGATAAGAGATTGATGGAAAAACATCTGAGAATTTTTATTTTTTTCAATTTATTTTATTGAAGTATAGTTGATTTACAATGTTTTTTAAAATATTTATTTATTTATTTTATTTATTTATTTTTGGCTGCGTTGGGTCTTCGTTGCTGCGCGTGGGCTTTCTCTAGTTGCAGCGAGCGGGGGCTACTCTCTGTTGTGGTGCGCAGGCTTCTTATTGCGGTGGCTTCTCTTGTTGCAGAGCATGGGCTCTAGGCACGCAGGCTTCAGTAGTTGTGACTCGTGGGCTCTAGAGCGCAGGCTCAGTAGTTGTGGTACATGGGCTTAGTTGCTCCGCGGCATGTGGGATCTTCCTGGACCAGGGCTCGAACCCGTGTCCCCTGCATTGGCAAGCGGATTCTTAACCACTGCGCCACCAGGGAAGCCCTGATTTACAATGTTGTGTTAATTTCTACTGTATAGCCAAGTGACTCAGTTATACATATATATATATATATATATAATCTCCATCCTTTTTCATATTCTTTTCCATTATGGTTTATCACAGGATATTGAATATAGTTCCCTGCACTACACAGTAGGACCTTGTTGTTTATCCATTCTACATATAATAGTTTGCATCTGCTCATCCCAAACTTCCAGTCCATCCCTCCCTCATCCTCCCTCCCCCTTGGCAACCAACCACAAGTCTGTTCTCTATGTCTGTGAGTCTGTTTCTATTTCATAGATAAGTTCATTTATGTCATATTTTAGATTCCACATATAAGTGATATCATATGGTATTTGTCTTCCTCTTTCTGACTTACTTCCTTTAGTATGATTATCTCTAGGTCCATCCATGTTGCTGCAAATGGCATTATTTCATTCTCTTTTCTGGCTGAGTAGTATTCCATCATATATATGTACCACATCTACTTTATCTATTCCTCTGTCAATGGATGCTTAGGTTGTTTCCATGTCTTGGCTATTGTGAATAGGGCTGCAAAGAACATCGAGGTGCATGTACCTTTTTGAATTAGAGTTTTCTCTGAATATATGCCCAGGAGTGGGATTGCAGGATCATATGGCAACTCTGGAACCTCCATACTGTTCTCCATAGTGGTTCCAGTTTACATTCCCCCCAACAGTGTAGGAGGGTTCCCTTTTCTCCACACCTTCTCCAGCATTTGTTATTTGTAGACTTTTAAATGATGGCCGTTCTGACTGGTGTGAGGTGGTACCTCATTGTAGTTTTGATTTGCATTTCAGTTCTGAGAATTTTTATATCTCTGATTCTGGGAGTTTCTGAGACCCAGTAACATTCCTGCCCTTTCAGCAGTTGTATGTTTAACTCTTCCTTTCATTACAAAGGATATCACACCTTAGTATTTTTCCAATAAATTCATCTTTTTCAAGCTAGTTCGTTTGTTTGAAACTAAAAGACTCAGTGCATACATGATCGTTGCCAAAAAATAAAAAATAAAAAACAACTATTATGCAAAAAGTGGGGGATTTCTCTTTCCATCTTAGTATTCCCATTATACTGAGTTAACTACTCTTAACATATTTGCTTAATATCTTCCCATATTTCTAGGCATGTTACACATATGAAATCACATCACCTTAGGACTACTTTCATTTACATTTCACTGTTTCACTCAGCAATCTGTTGTGGAATTCTTTCTAGATTAAGATATATACAATATACTTCATGTTTTTAATAAGTATATAATATTCTATTATATGGTTGTGCCCCCAGTTTATTTAATTTCCTATTAATGGATATTCAAAGGCTGTTCACAATTACATGCTATTACAAAACAAAGATATAAAATTCTTTCATTCATTTATTAATTCAGCAAAAATTTTGGTGCCCATACTAACTGCCAGGCACTTTTCTAGGCATGGTAATTTCTGGAGTTTCTATTCATGGGAGGGGAAGAAATAAACAAGAAAACAAATAAATGTGAGCTAAATAATTTCACCTAGTGATAAGTTTTGTGAAGACAATAAAACATGGAGATTTGAAAGAGAGTGAAGAGTATGTGTATAGAACTTCTTGAGATTGGGGGATGTGGGCAGTGTTTCCACGGCTGACATTTGACCTAAATCCAGAGTGATACATAGGAAGCAACCCTGTGAGACCACAGCAGATGGAACACCAAGAGCAAAGATCCTAAGGCAGTAACATCTCGGCAGTTTAGAGGAAAAGAAATGAGGCCAATGTATCAGTTACAGTTCTCAGTGACAACCAGTAGAAACCAATGTAACAGTTTAAGGGGAAAAGGAATTTACTGAAAAATACTTGGCAGCTCACAGAATCTTTGGAATTACCAGAGAACCTATCTTAGAGATTGACTCACCAAGACAAACTCCCCCAAATCCTACCACAGAACTGGTCTAGCGGGGGTGTCACTGCTGTGACTGCTGGTTATAGACTCCGTGGCTTGCACCAATGACAATATTGCTACTGCTGGCTCTGAAATTTCAATGTACCTGCCACCATTCCCACCCCCCACCCCCAGCCACCGCCTTTATTTGCAGCACCAGTTTCTAATTTAAAGCCTGTAGAAGTTACTCACTCACGTAGATCCTAAATATGTATCTTTGCACATTCGTGCTGATATTTCTATAGACTGAAGTCCTAGAAGAACTGTTGGGTTTAAAGGGAAACACATCATGGACATATATATACTACCAAATGTAAAATAGATGTTTAGTGGGAAGCAGCCGCATAGCACAAGGAGATCAACTCAGTGCTTTGTGACCACCTAGAGGGGTGGGATAGGGAGGGTGGGAGGGAGACTCAAGAGGGAGGAAATATGGGGATATATGTATATGTATAGTTGATTCACTTAGTTATAAAGCAGAAACTAACACACCACTGTAAAGCAATTATACTCCAATAAAGATATTTTAAAAAATAAAAATAAAAAAATAAAGGGAAGCACATCTAAATTTTTGACAGGTGCTGCTAAATCACCCCTCCCTAAAGTGTTGTAGTGATTTATACTCCTACAAACAGTTTATAAGTATGCCAATTTCCTCAAAGCCTTATAAATTCTAGATCTGTGTTTTACAGTAGTTTTGTAAATCTGGACTCACCTGGCTTGATTCTGGCCCCATGACTTAGTAATTGTGTGTCATTGGGCAAATTAGTCCATTCTCTGGGTTTCATTTACCTTGTAGTTATGATATGGAAATGATGACCATGTTGCTGAAACTCCTAGTTGTCGCTTGATATCAATTTCCCCTTCTACACTCATAGAACCCCAATTTTTAGTTAGATCCATAGCTGTCCAGGGTCAATACTAATTTATTAGTTTCTTTTAGTCATAACCAGCATCAAAACCTGCAGAATGGGTGTCAGCTGTGTGTAATAATATCCTGGAGGTAATAGTTAATCACTTTTTAAAGAAATGCTGGATCACAAACCTGTGCTATGGTACAGAGGGTGACACTCAATAGAAAAACTCAGATATTTATGCCTCCAAGTTAACGTGATTGAGAACAGACTCTGAATGTGAAGAAAATTTTAAAATACCTTGGATGATTTATTTTGCTTACATATTCCTTTTTATATATGCACAGAAGTAATATGTAATTAAATTCATGTGTAACTAAAGCAAAAAGTTCTATTTCAATAAGTACACAATAAAACTTCTAAGTGATAAGCATTGTCACAATTTAATTCGGAGAGTTTTTTGTATTCTTAGATTCAGTTAAGAAACAAACGGTAATGGTCTCAAATATCCATTCTTGCCTTCTTCTGCAGTATAGAACTCTCAAATTTAGTGGGTCACAGGCCTTCCAAAAACAAAAATTCAGCTTCCTAGCAATTAGGTCATATGACTTAGTTCTGTCCAATAAAGCATGAGCTGAAGAGATGTGTGCAAATCTCAAGGTTATGCCCTTAAAAGGAAAAGATGTGCCCTTCCCCTCTCCTTCTCCCTTCCTTGCTAATGGAAATCTAGATACAGTAGTGAGTCACCTTGGGACATTAACCAAGGGTTTTTATTGAGTAAAAGTCCTTCATCAGACAGTTGTTTTGCAAAAACTTTCTCCCAGACTATGGCTTGTCATTTCATTCTCTTAACAGTGTATTTCACAAAGCAGAAGTTTTAAATTTTAATGAAGTCCAACTTACCAATTTTTTCCTTTCATTGATCATGCTATTGGTGTTGTATCTAAAAAGTCATTGCCAAACCCAGTGTCACCTACATTTTCCCCTGTATTATATTCTGGAAGTATTATAGTATTGTGCTTTACATTTAGATCTATGATCTATTTCAGTTATAAGTTGTGAAAGGGGCAAGTCTGTGTCTAGATTCTTCTTCCTCTCTTCTTCCCTTCCTCTGTCTCTCTCTTTCCCTCCTTCCTTCCTTCCTTCCTTCCTTCCTCTCTCTCTCCATCTCTCACTCTCTCTTTCTTTCCTTCCTTCTTTCTTTCCATGTGGGTGTCCAGTTGTCCCAGCACCATTTGTTGAAAGACTACCTTTCTTTATTGAAGTGCCTTGCCCCTTTGTCAATAATCAGTTGAATATATCTGTATGTATCTATTTCTGGACTCTCTGTTCTGTTACGTTGATCTATTTGTCTATTCTTTTACCAATATTACACTGACTTTATTACCATGCCTTTATAGTTAAGTCTTGAAGTCATGTTGTGTCAATTCTCCTACTTTGTTTTTCCTCTTCAGTATTTTGTTAACTATTTTGGGTCTTTTGACTTTCCAGTAAAACTTTAGTTTGTTGATATTCACAAAATAACTTGCTGGGTTTTTATTTCAATTGCATTGAATCTATAGATAAGATTGAAAATGTTTGGTTGAGAAGATGTTAAGATGTTAGTATATTTGGTTGGGAAGCCCAAACATCCTAACAATATAGAGTCTTCTTATCCATGAAGTGGGATATCTCTACATTTATTTAGATCTTACATTTATTTCATCAGGTTTTTTTAGTTTTCCTCATATAGATCTTATATTTATTTTGTTAGATTTGTTTCTAAGTACTTCATTTTTTGGTGCTAAGGCAAATAGTATTTTGTTTTTAATTTCCAATTTCAATTGTTCATTATTGAAATAAGGAAAGCAATTTACTTTTGTATTATTAATGCTGTATACTGAAACCTTGCTGTAGTCACTTAGTTCCAGTTTTTTGGATCAATTCTTTGGGATTTTCTACTTAGATAACTATTTCATCTCAGCCTAATTGTTGCTCTTTATTTCTAGCTGGCTTTATGTTTCCCCCCTCCCGCCCTCCTCCCCCTTCTTCTTCTTGTGTGAGTGTGTGTGTATTCTTCAGTTTGTCCAAACTGTCTCTAGGTATAGTTGTTTTTCTCTTTATCTTACTTTGTATTTGCTGGACTTCCTGAATTGGAAGATTTGTGTCTTTTCATCAATTGCAGACATTTTTAGTGTTTATTTATTCAAATATTGCCTATCCTGCATTTTGTCTATCCTTTTCTTCTGGAACTCTAATTAGACCTTTGCTGAAATTCTCGCTTCTTTGTATCTTAGTTCTTTTCATTGTTCTTTTCTCTCTGACAGTGCTGCATTCAGGAAATATCTTCAGATCTATCTTCCATTTTACCACTCACTTCTTCATGAGTTTCTAATACACAATTTAATATAATTGTTGAGTTTTAATTTTCAGTTGATATATTTTCATTTTCTGGAAATTCTACCTGGTGCTTTGTAAATATCTCTGGTCAGTTTTGATAGGCTCTTGGCTTTTTTCCCTGAGGTAATTTGTCAATTTTTAGAATAGATGAACATATTCATAACAGAAAGAATCAGTTCCACTGGGCTGAGGAGACAAACAACTGGAACTTGAGGGACAAAATTCCACAGCAGAGAGAATCAAAGGAAAGTGAGTCCAAAAACCTGCATGCCATCTTGCCTCAAGACAATTGCCAATTGTGAAGCTTTATATACACAGGATGATATTCCAAGAAATCCAGTATAAAGAAGTATCTTTGAGGCTAAAGAGCTTAACAGAGATTCAGCAACTTCATTGTGCTAGGAAGACAGAGGATAGACTTAAACATTGGCAAAGGTAGAGAAACTATGTAAATTCCATGGACTTTTAGAAGAGACTACAGAAAAGCCATATCTTAGGAGTAAGGGCAAAAGGTAAATCATCTTTAACAAAGCCTAAAACCAAGCCTAGATAGGATTAAGATGATCTATTGTACCATGCCTATTTGCCAGAAGAAAACTTAATTGGCTCAGGAAAGAGATAGTGTCATACATTTTTAATACATGATGTCTGGCATCCAGTAAAAATTATGAGGCATGCTATAAAAAAAAAAAAAGGTCCAAATTACCAAAATCCAGATTTAAAACAGATGGTGGAAATATCCCCACTGGTGGTTCATATATTGGAGTTATGAGACAGAGAATTAAAAATAACAATGATCAATATAGTCAAGAAAATGGAGGAAAATACGAAGAACTTCAGCTGACACTTGGATGACTCTGATGTAGGAGTGAAAAATACTATAACTAAAATTAAGAAGTAAGTTGATGGGTTTAACAGGAGATTAAACACATCAAGAAAGAGGATAAGTTAACTAGAAGACATATGAGTAGAAAGCATCAAGATTAAAACACAAAGAGAAAAGAATGAAAAATATATAACAAGGATATGAATATATAGAATATGGTGAAGTGTTCTAACTTATGTGTAAATCTCAGAAAAGGAGAAGAGAATAGAATAGTAACAATATTTGAGGACATATTGGCTGAGTTTTTTTTCCAAAACTGACATAAGTTATCAAATTACATATTTGAGAAACTCTAAGAATCCTAGGTAGGGTAATTACAAAGAATATCATACCTGGGATTACCATAGTCAAAGACCGCTCCCACACACTGAAAGAAATCATAAAAGCAAGCTGAGAAAAATGAGATGTTTCTTTCAAAGGAGCAGCAGTATGAGCAACAAACGACTTTTCAGTGGAATCAATGGAAGTCAGAAGGCAGAAAGATCAACATCTTTAAGTTGTAGAAAGAAACTATTCATAAACTTAGAATTCTATATCCAGCAAAAATATCCTTCAGAAGTAAAACAAACTAAGGACAATTTCAGACAAAAAAGAAAAAAAAGGGCTGAGAGAATGTATTGCCATTAGACTTCCACTAAAAGAAATACTAAAGGGAGTTGTTCAGAGAGAAGAAAAATGGTCCCAAATAGAAGTACAGAAATGCAGAAAAGAATAAATAGTGCTGGGAAAGGTAAATATGTAGACATATGAAAGTGAATATTGACTTTATAAGATTATAATAGTAATTCCTTAGGTTTAGAATATATATAGAACAAAATATATGACAACAGTAGGACAAATTGGGAGAGCAAATAATCTTAAATGTGTAAAGTTCTTTCATTGTTTGTGAAGAGGTAAAAATAATAATTTCAGAGAGACTCTAATAAGTCAAGAATGCATGATGTAATCTCTGTGGCAAACACCAAATGACTAATTAAAAGCCGTGTAATCAAGAAACTAATAAGGAGAAAATAAAATAATAAAAATATATGTCATCTGAAAGAAGAAAAAATTAGTAAATGAATTAGTAAACTGAAGATAAGTCAGAGGAAAACATGAAGAATGAGCTACAGAGAGACAAAAGGGTACAAGTGTATAGAAGAGGATAAAAGACATAGTGAATACAGTGAAAAGGTGTCAAATATTGTCTAATGTATTTGTAATTGGAATTCCAGAAGAAGGGAGAGAGAGAATGGGACAGAACAATGTTTGGAGAGATAATGGCTGAGACTTTTCCCAAACTGAAAAGTGATCCCCAGCCTCAAGTTGCCCCCAATGATTTTCACCTCCTGGTATTCCCCTCCCATGTATAGTTTCCTCCTGTATTATATAGGGCTATAACCAATAAGAGATTGTGGAACTTCCAAGGCTAGATCATAAAAGACATTGCACCTTCTCTCTTGTTCTCTCAGATTACTTTCTCAGGGAAGCTAACTGCCATCTCACAAAGACACTCAAGTAGCCCTATGAAGAGATCCATGTGGCAAGGAACTGAGGTTCACTAACTTGGAGATGTGAGTAAGCAGATCTTCCAGGCCCATTTAAAGTTCCAGATAACTGCATTCCTGACTGACATATATATTCAACCTCAGGAGAGACATGGAGTCAGAACCACCAACCTAAGCTACTTCCAATTCCTCACCCACATGAACTGTATGAGATAATAAATGTTGATTGTCTTATGGCACTAAGTTTTGGGTAATTTGCTATGCAGCAACAAACAACAAATACAGATTTTTTGAGGCCTGGCTTTGGAAGGAAGCAGTCAGTGGATTAGAGCTTCCAGTGACCTCGTCCTTGTGTTCAATTAATTTTCTAGAGAAGCTCACAGAACTCAGGGAAACACTTATTTATGTTTACCAGTTTATTAAAGGATATGGATACAGATGAATAGCCAGATGAAGGGATACATAGGGTGAGGTCTGGGGGAGTCCCAAGAGCAGGAGCTTCTGCCCCATGGAGTTGGGGTGCATCACCCTACTGGTTAGGATGTGTTCAGCAACCTGGAATTTCTTAAACCCTGTACTATTAGGATTTTATAGAAGGTTCCTCATGTAGGGATGATTAATTATTAACTCCATTTCTAGTTTGTCTCCCCTCCGTGGAGGATGAGGGGTGGGGCTGAGAATTCCAAGCTTCTAATCATGATTTGGTCTTTCTGGTTACCAACCCTTATCCAGGAACCATCCAGGAGCCCACTCAGAGTCACCTCAGACAGAACAAAATGTTTCTAGTGCTCTTATCACTTAGGAATTCACAAGTGTTTTAGGAGCACTATGTCAGGGATGGGGTCAAAGAAATATGTTAGAACAAAAGATGCTCCTAGTATTCTTATCACTTAGGAAATTACAAGGGTTTTGGGAGCTCTGTGCTAGGAAGTGGGAGCAGAGACCAATATATATTTTCTATAAGCTCACAATAACTCAAAGGGAAGAACCAAGATCCCAGATGGTGGCGCCAAAAAATAAGAAGAATCATTCCTGTGCAAGAGTAGGAATGAGTTCCAGTCAAGGAACGTCTAAACTTTGCCCAGACAGGTTTCAGAATTGCTGTGGACCATGTGTTTTGCCTGTTTCCCCCTTTTTGAACAAGAGCATCTGTAACAGTTATCCTACACCTGTACCAACCATTCTGCGTTAGGTGTGGAAGGGGCAAATAACTTGTCTCATTAGTTCACATGCCTTCAGATAAAGAGAAACAATACTCAAGGAACTTCATTAAAGACCTACATCCAAGGAGACTCATGCATACCTAGTCCTGATGTAGATATAAAATTTTGGACTTGATGTAATGGGATGAATCTTTTGAGGATGAGTGTGTTTTGCATATGAAAGGAACAGAGTGTAGAATGTGGTAGCCAACCACCAAGATGGGCTCTGGTTATTCTAGTCTCTCAGTGTTAACACATTTGTGTAGCCCCCTCCCCCACTGAATACAGTTGGCCTCTGTAACCTATAGGATATTGTGGAAATGAGGGAGTGTAACTTCTGAGACTATGTCATAAAAAGCAATGTGGCTTTCATGCCAGACCTACCTAGCTAAGCTGCTTTTGGATCCCTCACACAAACTATATAAGATATTAAATATTTATTGGTTTTATCGGCTAAGCTTTGGGCAATTTTTTATGCATTTATAAATAGCTAATATATGAAAAATTTCCAAAACTGAGGGGGTTTTTTTTCATTAAAAAAAAAAACTGAGGGATTTTTTTTACACACAAGAAAGAAAATCATACTAAGCACTTAAGAACCAAACTGCTGAAGTCCGAGACAAAGGGAAATTTTAAAGCAAAATTGTCTCCTTACGAAGATTTTAAGAACACGTTATCTTCCATGGAACAAAGATTGAACAGATAGCTGTGACTTTTCAATAGAAACAGTGGAAGCCAGAGACAACTTAAAGATATCTTCAAAATGATGTAAGAAAATAACTGCCAGCCTATAATTAATTCCATACTAAACAAGATACCCTTCAGTAATGAAGGTGAGATAAAAGCATCTTCAATGACACAAAAACTGAAAAAAATGAATCACCAGGAAACCCCCACTAAAAGACAATAAAAAAGGTATTTCTTTTAGGCAGAAGGAAAAGAATCCCAGCTGGAAGCTTGGAGTTGCAGCACATTATGAGGGTAAATAAATCTGAATCAATTATGTCTGTATAAAAAAGTAATAACAAAGTCTTTTGGCAGTTAGAATATATAGAGTATTAAAATACATGAACAACAATAGAATGTAAGTCAGGAGAGATGGAATTAAACTGAGTTAAAGTGCTTTGTTTTCATTGTCCAGGAAAAGGATGAAGTACTAATATATGTTAGACACTAATAAGTCAAGGGTCAATAAAATAGTCTATGGGTAAAGCACTTACAGAGGATTAAAGAATAAATAACTACCAAGTTGATAAAAGACAGAAAAGAATACTAAAACAACCAATCAATACAAAAGGAGAAAAAAGACCACAGAAAATGTAGGACAAACAAACAAAAACAAAAAACAGTAATACCATAGATTTAAGTTCACAAATGGCCAAGAGTATCCACAACAGTTTGAAAGAACAAGAGGAAAAAGGTGGGAAGACTTTCTCATCATATATCAAGACTTATATAAAGTTACAATAATGAAGACAGTGTTCTACTGATTCAAGTATAGAGAAGTAGAACAATTGCCCAGAAGACAGAGTCTGGAAATAGACCACATCCATGTGAACACTTGATTTATGAAAAGGGTGGTTCTGTAGAACAGTAATGGATGGATTGTGTTTTCAATAAATAATGTTGGGCAAATTGGGTATCTTTAGGGCAAACAAATGAAGTAACGTCCACTTCTAAATGTGAAAAGTAAGCAATAATACTCCTAGAAGGTAATATATGAAAGTATCTTCCTTCTTGGTGTAGGAACGTAATTCTTAAACAGCATAAAAAAGGCACCAAGTCTAAAAGAAAATATTAATAAGTTTAAAAGTTTTGTTTATCAAGAGATACCATTAAAGGAAGTTCTATCATTTGTGACAACATAGATGGACCTAGAAGACATTATACAAAGGAGTATGATCACTGCATGCATGATTCCTCTTATACGAGGCATCTAAAATAGTCAAACGTACAGAAGTAGACAATAGAATGGTAGTTACCAGGGGATGGAGGGAGATACGGGGAGTTGTCGTTCAATAGTATGAAGTTACAGTTATATAAGGTGACTAAGTTCCAGAGATCTGCTGTACAACATAGTGCCTATAGTTAACAGTATAGTATAGTGAACTTAAACATTTGTTGAGGGCAGATCTCATGTTGTGTTCCTATCACAAAACACAACAAAACAAACTACAAAAGGATACACAAAAAATCTTTGGAGGTGATGGATATGTTTATTACTTTGACTGTGATGATGGTAAATGAGTGTATGTATACATATGTCCAAAATCACCAAATTGTATACATTAATTATTTAAAGGTTTTTTGTATACCAATTATACCCCAATAAAGTTGGAAAAAAAGAGATTGAAAGTGCAAGCCACGAAAGGAAGATTGTATTAACAACATATTTAATCTACAAAGAACTCATATCCGGAATACCATATCCAAAGAACCTCCTGTAAATCAATGAGACATACAACCAAATAGAAAAATGGATAAAAATTTACACACCACACAGAAGAGAATCCACCTAGGCAATAAGTATATAGAAAGATGCTCAATCTCTTTATTAAGTAGTAGAATACAAATCTAACTACATTGTCAAGTATTTGTGTGCATGTGGAACCATTACTATTCTCGTATGTTGCTGGTCAGAATGAAAATTAGTATAAGAACCTTACAGATGATTTGGCAATATATGCTAAAAATAAATATACACAGTCATATGATCTACCAGGTTCACTTCTAGGTATATATCCAGCATAAATGTGTGCACATGTACAACAAAAAACACGTGTAGAGTGTTCATAGAAACATTATTTGTGATTACCCCAGATTGGAAGCTGTCCAATTGTCCATCAACAATAGAAAGGATTAATACATCATGGTGCATTCATACAATGTAACAGTTTATAGCAATTTAAAAATATCTCATGCTACACAAGAAAATGGATAAATGAATAAATACACACAAGGACACAATCACCCTTTATAATTTCATTTATATGAAGTTAAAAGGACAGGCTGAACTAATAATTTATGGGAAATAATTAAGTCAGGAAAGTGATTACCTCTGGGAAGAGGAGAGTGTGTAATGATTCGGAGGAGACATGAGAGTGGCTTCTGAGGTCCTGGCAATTTTTTTACCTATGTCGTGATTATATATATTCACTTTGAGAAAATTCATTGCAGTAAACCTTTTTTATTTGTGCATTTCTCTTTATGTTTTAAAAAATATTTTGTGAAAACATTTTTCATGAACTACTTACTCTTCCTAGGGCAATAGCTACATAAAAACACCAGTTCTTGGCAACCATGTTATGGCAGATGCACTGAGGACAATTGCTGGCTCTGGTACTTGTTTATCCCTGTGGAGTCATTTTTTTCTCTGGTCTCCATTTGAGTTTTTTACCTCTCTACCTGATCAGCAATATTTTTCTTAAATTTAAACTATTTTTGAAATTTTAGGCAGCATTTTTCAGGACTTGGTACTGGGAGATGTTTCTCTACACATATAATCTACAAAAAAATTCAGAAGACATTAAAGTATTTAAATTCTGAAATGTGTTCTCTCTGAAGTCAGTTTCAATATGACTTTTATGAAAACATCGGTGTTTCTTCCAGAAAAGCTGGCCACTGAAGCATGTTTCTATAAAATACAACTCTTACTACAAATGTGATTATGAAGTTTACAGTTAAAACAGTGGTTCTGCAAAAATCATCTCTTTCCAGAAAGAGATATACCTCATTAAAATGTTGAATTAAACAAATGTTTGTGAAATCTCCATATTCCTCAAGAGCAAGATGAAAATGGCAATCAACACAGCAACTTTCTATTTTAAGATTATTTATTACGCCAGGTCAAAGACTTATAACAACTGGAATATGAACAGGGCAACACTGAAATGGATATGGATGACTTTCTGTGGAATCTCATTTACATGAGATGACATTAAAGAATATTAAAACTTTACTGGAAATGTTTTCTTTGAAACAGACTATAATAGTTTACATATAATTAAAATTATAGACTCAGAGTCATCACATAGAGATAGAATTATTTGACAATGAAGGAGACAGATGAAATGATTTGACATGACTTTTAACTCCCTTCTTGCCATTTTCCATCCTGGTATAATTTAACTTTCTAAAAATTATTAAATGTTACTTCATTTTCTATTTTTCATTTAAATTAAATTTTATCAATTTTGAGGTAGTTGCTCAGGTATTTTCCAATAGCTTGTCTTTCGTTACCACTCTATTTGTATTTGAATGATAGGCAGGTTTAATGATTATATTTTTTAAAAATTGTGTTTTGCATGCTATGTTTTTTTTTATTGGAGTATAGTTGCTTTACACTGCTGTGTCAGTTTCTGCTGTACAGCAAAGTGAATTAGCTATATGTACACATATATCCCCTCTTCTTTGGATTTCCTTCCCATTTTGGTCACCACAGAGCACCGAGTAGAGTTCCCAGTGCTATATAGTAGGTTCTCATTAATTATCTATTTGCATGCTATTTTATAACATATGTTTTTAGGTTACTGTATTGAATTGTATTTAATATTTAGTTTTTCTATTTAAAAATTTTCATTAGTCTTGAAAATTTTAAAGAAAATACCCATCCTAATACCCATATTTTACTACAATGTGAAGTGAAATGAAACCTTACTTATATTGTCATTTTATCCTAGTTTTGGAATCATTAGGTTTTATGGTATTAATTCTAGGAAATGTTTTAGGACTTTGTGTCTTAAAATGTATTCAAGTCTTGTATTTGTATCCCGTTTTTCTATTCTTAGCTTTTTAAGTGCAGGAATACATAAATTAGATGAAGCTTGATGGTTTTATTGTTTAAATCTCTATCCTTACTAATTTTTTTTCTGCTTGCCCTATCAGTTTCTGATAGAGTGGTATTAAAATCTCTTTCTATGACTGTGGATTTCTCAATTTCTTTAATTGTTAGTTTTTGCTTTAAAAATTCCAATTTTAAGTTGTTATGTATGTTCAGGATTGTTATACCTTCTTGGTTGATTGTTCCTTTTATTATTACATATAGTGACTCTTTTAAATCCCTATTACAACTCTGTCTTTAAATGATATTTTGGACTCATTAATATTTTAAACCTGTCTTCCTCTAGTTTAATATTTTCTTAGTGTATCTTTCTATCCTTTACTTTCAAACTTTATAGTTTTGTTTTACGTTTTCTCTTGTAATCAGCATAGAGATGAAATTTGTTTTTTGTGATATATTCTGAGAATCTCTCTTTCAATATGCAAGCTTAATTTGTTGAAATGATTATTGATATATTTAGACTTATTTTTGAACATAGTACTTGCATTTTTTATTTACCACCTTTTATCATTGTATCTTTATTTTTTCCTTCATTTTGTTGGATTGAAAAAAATTTACTGCCTTTTAATTCCTCTTCTGGTTTGGAAACGTTGGAATGCATCTATTCTTTTCATAGTAACCCTTAATTTTACAATTTTTCTGACAATGTCTGTAATTACTCAGTATTTCTATCTTCTGAATACAACATAACTTTTATCAGTTGAACACCAATCTTGTAGTTGTTGCATAGATTTTTTTCAAAGCTAAGATTTTTTTGAAGAGTTATTAATTTACAGAAATACACTGTAAGTTTCAGAACTTACTATTTTTGTTAAATCTCAAACCTCTAGGTTTACTTACCTTCTGGCTAAAATTCATTCTTTTAATAGTACTTTTAGGGAGGATATATGGGGATTAAGTTTACTTAATCTTCATATAATGGCAAATATCTTTATTTTGCCCTCATTATGATAGTTTAGCTAGACATGAAATCCTAGATTGACAGTCACCATCTCTTAACATTTCAAAAATCATGCCATTGTCTATGGCATTTACTAAAGTATTGAAAATTCTGTCTTTAGGCTGTCAGTCATTTGTATTTAATCTGTCTTATCTCACTGAAAATTTAAAGCAATTTTCTCTTTACTTTTCATATTTTAAAATTTCAGTATGGTGTATCCAGGTATCTTTTTATTTATCCTACTGATGGTTTGTGGTACATTTTTAAATGAAGGGCTCATATTTCTTCAATTCTGAAAAATGCTCAGCTTTTATCTTTACAAATACTGTTTTTCGACCATTAACACACATGCATACTTTTTGTACTCCTCCAACAGATGTATATGTTTGAGACACTCAGTTTATTCTCCACGTCTATTACCTGTTCTTTCACATGTTGTAATGTATTTATCTCCCTTTACTGCATTTTGGGGAAATTCCTCAGGGCTATCTTGACATTTATTTTCTTTTCTATTGTAGCTGCTGTAGACCTTATCCAGTCTATATCATGTTATTTCAATGGCTATTCCAGGATTATCTAATTGTATTTTAAATTGATTCTTTTAAAGTATCAGTCTATTTGTGTTTCATTCCTTCCCGCTTCATAATTGTTTGCCTGTTCTTTTTAATAACATCATTTCTTCATTTGCTTTTATGACTGAGGCAGTTCATTTTCTTCCAGCGTGAATTTGTGTTCTGAAGTTTGATCTTATAGGCTACTTTCATAACATTAGATTACTTTATGAGGTTTGGAATTTAATTTAATTTAATTCAGTGAGAAGTTTATCTTTTGTTTGTTCTCTCGCTCACTCTCACTCTCTCACTCTTTGCTCACTTTTTCCTGTCTAGTTATTTTTTTTTTTTTTCTGTCTAGTTATTTTGAAGCTGTCTTTTTCAGCCTATCTCAGCCCTATGGAATGGAACAAGATCTTATATGATAGATTACAGGCCTTCTCTTCCAGAGTAAATTGAGGCTATCACAGTTCCCCCACAGATCCAGTGGATGATTTTGTTTTGTTCCCGGGACTTTCTTTTACTATTACACTAGGATTTTCTTGTTCTTTCTCCTGACTTACATCTCCTATGTCCTGGTTTCCATGTCTTCCTCTTTCTTGGTTTACTTCCACAGGAGAGGTAAATTTTGGAGAATTTCCCTTTCTGAAAATGTCTTGACTCTACTCTCATGTTTAATTGATAGTTTGACTGGTTGTAGAACCCTATGTTGAAAAAAAAATTGGAAGGTATTTAGAATTTGAAGGTATTATTTCACTTATGTCCAGCCATTTGTGTAATCATTGAGAAATCTGACTCTATTTTTATTCACAATCTTTTGCATGTGACCTACTCTTTCTCTTTGAAAGATTATAGGCTTTTTATGTCCTGATTTTCTGAATGTCACAAAGATATATCTTGATGTAGTCATTTTGGTGGGCATTCAGTGAGTAATTTCAGTATGGAAATTTGTGTCCTTCAGTTCTGGGGCATTTTCTTATAATTTTTACTTAATGATTTCTTCTCATTTTCTGGAACGCCTATTAATTGCATGTTAGATTTTAATTTGTTAATGTTTTTGATTTTTTAATTCTGAATTTTTTTTTTCTGTTTTGGGGGGCAGTAATTAGAATATCTTCAAAACTATTTATTAAATATTTAAGAGTACACTTTTAATTTTCAAGAGTGCTTTCTTGGCCTTAGGATATTCCTTTTTCATAGTATTTCTGCTCTTCTTTCATAGATACAATATATTTTCTTATCCATCTGGAGATATAATAGTGCTTTTGTTTTGTTTTGCTTTCTTCTGCTTGCCGCATTGAGTCTCCTCTTCAGTTACTTTTTCTGTTTTTGATATTGTTTTTACAAAAAACAGTCTATGTTTTTGGAAGCTTATCTTAAATTTCTGACTATTTTTGGCTCCCTAAAGTTTTTATATTTAAAGGTGAGGCACTTGAGTGTTGAATGGATTGCTTATGACTAGTGGGCTTTATTGAGGAGCCTTAGAGTTTTACTGAAAGACCCTAAATGTCAACCTCTATGAGCATTTTCTTGAATCCTTCCATTTCACTGGGGGGGGGGGGGGGGAAGGCAGTGGTGTAATTTCAGTGTCCATCTGGGCATTCTTTCATTTAAATCCATTGGATCTTCACCCTTTGTCCTAAGGACCAGTTCCTTTTGCATATCTCTGGTTTCTTGTTTTTGAGGAACATTGGCCATATTGGTGATAGGATCAATTAAAGTGAAGACCTATGGTCTATGGAGATATTTCTCTCTCGCAGTTGATCTATTCAGTAAATGGAAAACGGACTCTCAGGATAGTATCTCCCTTTTCTGCTGTGGTCTAGTCTTCCCTCCAAGTTTCCCCCACTGTTAGGAAATCAGTGAAATTTAAAATGTCTTGACTATAGGCTCTCCTTCAGCTTCCCTTCCTTCCCTTTGTAACAACTTTAAAAATATTTTACTATGGAAAATATAAAAATGTAGTGCATATACCAAAAATAGACAGAATTTTATAATGGTTCCTTCTATGTCCATCTTCCAGGGTCAAAATTATTAACTCAAGGCCAATGTTATCTCATCCATACCCTCATGTATACCTCTACCTCTTTATTTTGAAGTAAATCTTGGACACATTATCAATTTCATCTGTAAATATTTCAGCATGTATCTCTAAATGATAAACTTTTAAAACATAACAGTATATACATTACACCTAAAAAATTAACAAGACAATTCTTAATATCATCAAATATTCTCAGTCTTCAAATTTCCAATTGTCTCAGACATGTTTTAAGTGTGTTTCGTCTTTTGGCTTGAATCAGGATCTAAATAACTAACTTCTACATATAGCAGTTGATTGATAAGCATTTTAGGTCTCTTTTAATCTGTAGATTTCCCTTCCATCTCTCTTTTTTTTTTTTTCTTGCAATTTTTTGTTTGGTTGAGAAAACAAGTCATTTATCCTGTGCAGTTTCCTAAAGCTCATAGAAGATTTTATCCCCATGGTGTAGTTTAATATGTTCTTCTGTATTTCCTGTGAATTGCTAAGGTTACTTTATAGGTACTCTTTTGTTCTTCCATAATTCCTGGTTTCTCTCCCTATTTTGATAGTAGCAAATGCCAAACATCTTTCACTGCAAACCAAAAGTTTTATTGCAT
The DNA here is from genome assembly GCF_965194805.1 of Balaenoptera borealis. NCBI lineage: Eukaryota > Metazoa > Chordata > Mammalia > Artiodactyla > Balaenopteridae > Balaenoptera > Balaenoptera borealis. The sequence goes on from NC_138874.1 coordinate 86,947,873, forward strand.
CCTCCTCCTTGCTAGTTAACTACTATTTTTTCTCAGGTGGCAATTTGCCCATTCCCAGGGTATAAATCATAATTGATGTAAATCAATCACAACAATCCTGTTTTCCTTTGCCATTTCCTTTGTTCCAGGGGAGAGTATGTTACTCAGTCCTGGCCAATAAAATATAAGGAGAAATTTATTGGAATGGGTTTTTCTCCCTGATAAAATAAGACAGAAAATTTTGCTCTTGTCTTTTTATATTTCTACATTTTTCCAATGATTTCTTGCTCTTGCTTTATATACTATCTTCCCTCATCTCTTAATATACTATCTTACCTCATCTAAGTATATTTAGCATGTTTATTTTAAAACATTTGTCTTTCTGTTATAATAATTCTTCATCATATAGTATATGTTGTTTGGTTTGATATCTTTCTTTCTGTTAATTTTACTTTTCACGTGTCTGGGGAGCTTGTGCTCCTCTTTCAGGTAATGTGTATTTGGGTCAGGTTGAAAACATAGTTAGTATGTGTCCATTAGTGTGTGTTCCTTGGAGTGTGAGTTTAAGGAGAGAGGAATGAAAGAACCCCAGAGCTGAGAGACCAGGTACCACAAAGCCACTTCTGATCACTGTGGCCAATCCACTCATCCCATCACATCATGAACAACTTTTTCCTTTTTGTTGATTAGCCCTAATTCACCTTAATAATTCCTGTTTCTGCTTTCTTTCTTTCCACTGAAGAATTGTTTAGTTTCTCTGAGCAAGAGCAAAGCAGGTCAAACATTTCTGAGATTATTTGCTCTTAACAGATAAGATTTCCAGCGCTTTCCCTTTATCATTAGTGACCATACAATTATAGTCCAAACTGGAACACTTTTGACTGAAAGAGTGAGAGCTAGGGAAAGCAGGCATTAATCAGGGCTTTCCAGGGCAAACTGAGTTGTATGGTCCCTGTATTCAACATAGATGAACCTTGTGTCTGAGGGCAAGAGCAGGTCTTTGTATCCCCTGTCCCTTAGCAGGCATTCCAAAATGATTACTGAACTCTGGGCCACTCTTGCAATTTATATTTTGATAGTATCATTTATCTCCTCCATCTCTTCTGAATCTATTCTCATATCAATCCTAGCTGTGTTTTTGTGTGCCTTTATATTCATCCACATGGTTTCCTCTGTGTTTCCAACTTCCAGTTGATATCTTTCCATATATATATGTAAAGTTTTAGAATAGAGCTTTTCCACCTCCTTTGCACTTAATTCTTTCCTCTTTGACAAATTATGCTCTTCCTATTGCTGTGTTATACTCTTAAATCCTTTGCTATCCTAGCTCTCCAGGGTTTCCTCACCACCTTGACATTTTCTAATGTCAATAGGAACAAGGCATATAAAGCTAAATGAAATGAGTTATTGGTTCTTTTAAATTTCATAATTGTTTCTCATTTATTCCATCAGACATTTCAGGATATATTTTAAGGACCTGTCTCCTCACACCCTCCACTTTCCCAACAAATGACATTAACAAAAACAGAACATGAACCACAATATTAATACAATTTCAAGACTTCTGAGGCATCATATATAGCAGTATTAAGGCATTATTAAAAGAAGTAAACAACCTGGGCTTAGGGTTTTATTTTTTTGAAGAGAGGAGTTAGAGAAATTTGTAAGTGGATGTAACTTGGAAATTTTGGAGTAATGAGCCATAATAATCTACTCTTACAAGTTCTTAAGTGTAATTTAGTGATAATATCATGATGCAGTGTCACTGGTCTCACAGAAATTAGGCTTACCCTTTAAAAAAAAAACTTTCCACAAAACATCAAATTAATTTACGTAGTATTTAATCTCCAACAACAATGAAAAGAAAGAGAGAAAGAAAGAAAGAAGAAAAGGAAAACTCTATACTTTTATTTTTAAAAAACTTTAAATAATGAAATGTACTATTCATATAAAAGAGTATACAAAGGAGTATATATAACATATATGTACCAGGTTTGTTCTTAAAAGAAATATAATTAACTAGCACTCAATTCCCTCTCTTTATGTTTGCAAGGCCTTGAGTTATCTGAGCCCTCTGTTCTCTTGCCTTCAGGATACAGAGAATCTTAGAGAGAATTTTATGTAATTCTCTCTAAGACAAGGAGAGGTGCCCTAAAATATTTATGTAAGGCCAATATAGTTTATATAGTTTAAAATTCTTCACAGTCTAATATATTATCCACTGAAAGAATTAAGAAAGAGAGACTTTAATATCTTTAATAAAAACAATAAAAATAGCATATCCAAAGTCTTGGTCACCTAGGAAGTCTGAGTTGAGAGGAAACTGGCAGGGATGCCTACCCTAAAAAAATCTTTCTCATCACCTATCACAGTGTCTGAAATCCCACCTTTGTAATTGCTGTGTTGAATCATGAAATCTTTTAGGTATTCAAAAATCTCCCATCATACTTGTTACTCCATAAGGGGTCATGTCTTATCACTAGCACAGTTTCTGGCACATAAACAGTGTTCAAGAAAATGTCTGCTGAATAAATATTGAATAACAAACATTGCAGAGGCCATTGGGAAGGATGATACTCGAAGCTCATGTTCAGCTAACACTTGTTTGATAAATTGAAGAGAGTAATCAACCTATAATTTCTTAACCAAGAAGTGTGAGCACTTTAAGCTAGATCACCCAGGCTCTTGGTATCTCTGTTTTTCCAATTCTGGTTACACTTGATTATATTTTTGGAGGTAGGGCGTCTGGACTTGAGAGATCAGCAAAAAGGAGACAGCCATTTAAAGAGAATTGTTCTCCAAATTAATATCATTTAATTCTTTAATTATGATTGTAACAGTTATCATTTTTATAATGCTTATATCAAACTACGACTAAAAGTGTGCTTACATTTTTGTAAATGCATATATAAGCTTGTTATAACTTTATTGTGGTATGATGTTATCTATGATTCGAAGGTGTGAATCCCTAGAGTGACATGTAATTTCCATTTATATGTTAACTATCTTTGTGAAGTATAGAATATTCCAGAATCCTTTCTTAAGCTATGTTTCAATATTCTCTTCTTTGTATTCTTTCTCGCTCTTCCTTTTAACCACTGTCTTTCCTTCCTTGTGTTTCATTCCCTTTTATGTGCTAACCTTAATGTTCTAAAAAGAGGGCAAGAGAGTGGATGGAGGTTGTGTGATACAGATGGAGGAAGAAAAGAGGGAAAAGACAAGTTTGGAGCTGATATAAACGTACAATCTAATTCTTTCATAACATATGCAGGTTTGCAAGATTTTTTAGGTGAATGTATAACGCAAGGGTGAAGTTGTAATGTGTGTACTGCAGAGAAGAGGGGTGAAATTTCTTAATGTGAAAAACAAAAAACAAAAATTACATCAAAACACAAAATAACTGTTCATGTTCCCAATTATCATTGTCTTTTTTGCTATTAAAAAAAAAATCCTAGCTTCTCTTTCCTCTGTGATGTATGCACATGTCTGACTTGCATGGAAATAAAGATGGGAGAGAGGAGGAGGATGTTTAATGCAAAATAAAATCCATTTTGTAAACATGTCCTTCATTCCATATTGGCATTCCTTTAGGTATTTATGTAAGATTTCTCCTTGTGTGTTTTATACAGGCATACCAGTACAAGATATATGATCACACCTAATGTGTACTACCCCTCATTTCCTTTTTTCTGGGAGGAACTGTGTAGACCAGTAGACAGTAATAAGAAAATTCCTTAAAGACAAAGTGAGGATTCCACAGAGTACATTTTTATTAAAGGATGCAGAAAATCGTGTGTATGGTTACATGTCAACATTTTCAAAAGCATACTCTAAGACAATGAAAAATGTTTAAGATAAACATTTTAAAAGTTTTTTTTTAAATCACAAACGGCATATATACTTCCTAAGAACATATGGAACATAAAAAACAGAAGACAAAAATTCTATCGTACTGCCCCTTTTAATATTTTGGCATATCCCTCCCCTCCAGTCGCGTTATTTTTTTCATTTAAAAAAAAAAACAGTTTCCACCATAACAACCCCCACCCCCTCCCAAGGAAGGTAATTTATGTAAAAAAGTGAGGTCAATTAATAGATTTCATTTCAGAAATCCGGTAAAGGATAGAAGAGCCATACTGGCCCCTGGCGCAAACCTAATCATATTAATTGACCTCTTTGTCAGCCCTGTGTGTAGTGTGGGAAAGGATTCCTTTGATGGGGATGAGAGCCTCCCTTGTTGAACGACGGTTTTCAAATCAATTATTAAATATGTACATGTTTGGAGTTCAATATGTCTTCCAGTGCTGCTTGTGGCAGCTTCCTTCGTTGACATGGGCTGCAATGGCTGCTAAACCCTGCCATGTCAAAAGCAAGGAGGAGGGGAGACGCCATTTGCAAAGCCGGAAATGATTAAAATCTCAGGGTTGAGACCATTCCCAGTCAAGCAAGGGTTTGCCAAGAGCACAGTTCCTGCTTCTGGTGTCTTCTCTGAAGAGCATAGAGTGGAGGTGTATCTCTCATTCCATTGAAAGTAGGCTCTCTCCAGCTGCTGGTGAGCCAAGGGGGGAAACGAGCCTCTGCCGTGGCAGGCACCCGTGAAGCGCGCTAAATAAGAGGTCAGCAGCGAGCCCAGCTCCGTGGCCTAGACTCACCAGGGTGGGGGGAGGACCCTGCCGGCCTCCGTCCTCTTCCGCTCGCCTCAGGTGCGGCACGGATCCCTCCGCCTCAGCGAGCGCTCCCGGTAGCGCTGCGATCGGCTTTTCGGCAATACCCGGATGGAAGCATAATGGCCGCCTTAAGGGACTCGCAGGCAATGGGGACCACGACAGGTATTCCCCGTGAGCGGGGCCGCCCAGACCTGTTAGGATGCCGGGACTTCTAGAGAGCCAGCTAGGGGGCAAAGGGCGAGTTTGTGGGGGCTGCAGGGCCCCCCGAACCCTCTCAGGGTTCCGCCTCTCGTGATAGGAAGCGTCTGTTAAATAGTCCCGGCCATTCAGCGCTTCCGCCTAACTTGTCGCAAAGTTTTTCCAGAGAAGTCGGTCCTTTTACTAGGCGCTCTTAGGCTGCCAGAGCTAACCTTCAGTCCTTTAGCCTGGGCTTGCTTTACGTCGGGGCTTTTTGAACTCCGCACTCTTCCACAGTCCAGGAACTGGAGCGGGAGGGCAGCACAGTGTGCCTCCGCGAGCCCGAGGGGCAGCCGAGCCCCGGAGGAAGGGGCGGATCGGGCGCGGTGTTTGGGACGGAGCGGGGCGCGCGGCGCTCGAAGCACCCACTCGGCGCGTTCCGGGGCTGGTGGAGACTGCTTGGGCACCCCTCAGACCGCACCCCTCGAGCTGTAGGTTCGCAGGTCCACGGCAGCCCGACTCGACGGCGTCCCCATTGTGGGTTCAGTCTGTGGTCTTTGGAGGTCTTTTTTTTGTTGTTGCAGATATGCTCAAGTCTCTGGCGCGCGCTCCTTCCTCCAGAGTTGGCCAAGGGCGCTCTTCTGTGCAGACCCCAACCACACCCAGTGGCAGATGGATTTCTTTGTAACTGGCTTTCTTACTTGTAGGGTCCATTTTGAGTCTGTTCTTAACATGTCCTCATTGTCAAGTAGTGGACAGTCTCTTCCTAGATGGCTATGGTAATTGAAAATATATAGGATGAATGTATGTAAGGTAAAATGTTATAGCTCTTAAGTAGACCAATGAAACAGATACGGTAGCTTTAACGTTCTGAATGCAAAAGTCCAGGTTCAGTCTTCTATTTAGGTTTAAATTTGGGGGCGTTTACTGTTTGTGAACTATTTTAGCGAAAACATTCGTTGGGTATGTTTGGATATCAAAACTTAAAAAAACACTAGAAAAGTAAAATAAGTCAATGTTTAAAGAATACATAATAGTGTTGAACTCTGCGCGGTTGTCACGATGATGAAACATGCCACCAAACTGTACATCAGGGTGGGAATTTCATTAACTTTGAACGTCTATGTGTTAGGCCTAGTTTACTGAAATGGTTGAATTGTTTTTCATGCAGGAAGGGATCCGATTTGAGTGTACTGTAAAGTTATTGTACTCAAGTTGAACAGATAAAAACCACTTAAATGGATTCTGTGAAATACCCTAACATTTTTCAGAGTTTAACTGCAAATCAATAGAAATGGGTTCATTATCTTTCAACAAAACTGAATTTTCCTGAAATTCATTAAGACATTGCATTGTATTAACTTTTTTCAGGGTGTTAACATTTCATGAGGACGGTAAGCATAGTAGACCATGTTGATTTTTGTTAAAATTCTCATAAATAAGATGAATCCTAGATCTAGAAAATTAACAAAAGGGTGGGGAAGGAGAAAAATGTAGGTATCTAACACCTGTTCTGCACATCCAAATTTTTCCTTATTGTTGCCACGAAAAGTAAGTATAAGTATCAATTCAAAACGTATTATGACTGTTTTTTGGGAAGGATAAAAGGACAGCAACCACAGTGAATATCTACTCTGCACATTGATAATGTATGAGCTTTTAAATGCTTGCGATTTTTATCATCACACTTCAGATCTTCTCCTATCCTGTCTGGTAATAGTATAGTCTATTGTGATCCCAAAGTTTTTATATCTTGAAACATTCCAGAGGGGATATATTTTAGCATAAGTCTACAGTTTGACTTTAAAATATACTTTAAACATGCTCTTTTAATATACTTTTATGGTTTACTTTTCTGTTTGTTTTTGTTAAAGCATTGTGTGCTGTAGATCACCTAATACAGCTTTTTTTTTTTTCTTTTTTTAAAAGATAAAAGACTTGGACCTTGCCCAGTTTCCTTCAGTTACTTTACTAAAAGTTTTTTGGCAAAGCACTATAAGCAAAAGAAAAGAGTTAAAGTTGAAAGTATTCTTAATTATCTTATATCAGGTGTGTAGGCTATGAGTATTTCGGTTCTATATGGGGTATTGGCTTCACATGGTGAGCAATTTTCATGGAACCGTAGATATCAGAAGTGAGTATTAAGAGGTAGCATTATCATGGTAGGATATCTAGGTTGGAATCAGATCCAGATTCTAGTTCTAGCTTTGTGAATTTAGACAAGACTCATTTTCCTTATCATGTAATAAATGAAGATGAATGAATTAGATTGATTCTAAGCTCCCTTCTAAGCTTTGAGTTTTGTGACTTTTGTAAATTTATGACATGTTATCACTGGGTGTCAATGATAGGTTATTTGTCTTAAGTGCAGAGAGATTTTTTTCTTCTAAATTTATACACATACATTGACTATGAAGCATAACTGAATCAAAAGTTTAAAAACATTTTACTGACAGTTTTTGCAGTCAAAGTTTTAAAATTTTGGTCTTCATTTCCAGATATCATCTCTTCTTTTGATCACTGCTCCTGATTGTGGCTTTGTCCAAGCATTAAATTGTGTGCCTTTTGTTCCTTGAAGAAAGAGGTATGGTGAAGATTGAAGTACTATAGTACATAGTCTATTAAGTAGTAAGTTAATATGTTTTAATATTGGGCAAAATGGAATAGTTACCTATATATGAATTTCCCTAAGTTATAGTTTTACTTTTGGCCTAAATAAAATACACGTGGGTTTTCATTTTAATGGAAGCAAAAAAAGTAGTTTTTTGTTTCATAGTTTATGTTTCAACATTTCGTTAGAAATCTAAAGATGATTTTAACTATATCATCCTTCTAAGTATAAAGATGACATTAAGGGCTCCTGGGTAATGGATGATGGAGATAAATGTGGTAGGAAGATGTTTTGAAGCTGTATAAATGGCCAGAAGAATATTTCTGTTTTGCTCTAGTAAGTGCAAAGTAATGCACCTAAATAAAAATTATCTAATGTATATTTGTATTGAGATTAATGATATCTGCATTGTGAGTCAGAAAAGGGACTTAGGAATCACTATAGAAGTTATGACTGGTTCCCTGGAAACAGTCGTCTGAATATCCTGGTTTGGACAAAAAGAAGGAAAAATACCTGCCAACAAATCCATGGTGTTATAATAAGGAAAGCTTTGCACTCAGTGGAAAATACTTTACCCTTGTACAAAAACATGGCTTATTTATCCTTGAAACACAAGTGCCTCTTGCTGTTTGTGTTGGATAGGTTTTGGGATATCACAGTATCATATAATTCCCCTCACCAAATGTATACCCATAAGTATAACCCTAAGTTAGGAATAAGATTGTGTACGTAACTACCAAAATAATTTAAGTAGACTATACCAACTTAAATTATTACTCTAGTAATCGTAACCATGTTCTGTGAACTTTACTAGCAGATGGATTTTTTTTTCAGGCCATTTTTCACAAAGGTACAAATTATTTTATTAAAAGTTAAGGTAATATAACAATTACAGTAAGTAGAAAGCAACAAAGCTAAGTTGAGATACCAGGTTATCATTTATGTTCATTTACCTGTGTCATTTCTTCGTATATAACATTTGTTTGATCTCTTACCATGAGATTCACATGGGTACTGTGTTGCTCCTGAATAGAGAAAGTAAATGCTGAGTGCTAAGAGTTTTCTTTGCTAAGTTTGAGCCAAACTACTCAAAAAAAGTAACATGGTGAACAATGAAACTTCACATGTAACGAAGTAAATAAGAGACTGCTGTATGGTGACTGATCAAAATGATTTGGATTATCTGAGCTTAAAAATTATAAGCAAAATCTGACTAAAATTTTAAAATCATGATTGGTATGACTGCATGAAACCAGTGTCAGAATATTGGAATGCAGGTGCATGACTTGAAGCTTAGGAAAATTAAGTGGGTTTCACGTGGGTCTCATTTCAAGAAGTGGTAATAGCTGAAAACAAATATTGGCTTTATAGGAAGTCAAATAATTTCAAAATATGGTAAAGTCATCACCAATTCCTAATTAAAATTGAGTTGTTGGAGGTTGTGGCTGGTAGAAGACGTATATATATGTGTGTATGCATATTGTTTTCGTCAACCCAGTATCTCTTCGTTTGGGGAACCATGCTCCCCTGTTATGAGTGGTTGATGTCTTGTCTTACCAGTCAGTGTTATAACCCAAGCCCAGTCATCCCTGTTGCAACAGTGATTGCCCGTTACTCAAGCAGAGCCAATCTGAATCCTTTGAAATTGATATATGAATGCTGGGAGAAAGATGCTCCCTTTTCTCTAATGTTGTTAATCTGGGAAGATGCTAGTGACATTCTTTCCTACGTGTATGAGAACCGCATCTGTAGTAGGTGAAAGTGAAGCCATATAGATGGGAGATAGATGGAGATAGAGTACCACTTTTAGTCCCAGGAACCATGGTATGAGGTAACTATGGGTTTTTTTTGATTCTGTCTGCTACCCTGGTGTCATTTCCAGTCCCTTGGCCCAAAATTCTGCATTTAAGTTAGTTTGAATTGGATTGTAGCAGAAAACCTCCTGATGAATATATGGCCTTTATGAATTTAAGATCTATAGCTTCAAGTTGATCATTCACGTCCATACACAATTTGCCCTTTCCCTCTGCCTTATAAAAGATACCCTTTATTCATTCATGCATGCATGCATTCATTCATTATACATGTATTTAATCCTTCATTCAATCTACAAATGTTTATCGGATACATAGTAGTATATACAAGTATGTGCACCTGCCTGGGTAGTCAAGGATTGTACATACTTGGCTGAGTGGATGGTGGACTTTTTCTAATACTGCACATTTTTATATACTTAAGTTACACAGATCAACAAGCGTGTGTTGAGAATAATCTGTGCTGTACTTAGCTTTTTAGTAATATATAAGAATAATAGGAGCTCTTTGCTTTCAAAGTGCTTATAGTTTAGTTAAGGAATCCAGATTAATATACATGAAACATAATACAAATGGCTAAAAAGGTTAAATGAACGCACAGTCATATGGGTTGTAAGTCTGAGTTCTGATAGGGAGGAAATCAGTGAGGGCTGGCCCAGTCTAGAAAGGTTTCTTGAAAGGAGGTATAACTTCAAATGGATTTTGACTTATGAATTGGGTTTTGATAGGCATAAAGAATAATTGAAGAATGGATGGAGTTGAAAATGATTAAGTGCTCATCCAAGATTGGGAGGAGACTGGTTTGACAGTAACAATTTGTATTTTGGGGGAATGAGAGGTAATGGGAAATAAGGTTGGCTGTTTTAGGTAAATCTATGTGTGAGGTATTTGGAAAGCCAGGGAGAAATTTTGCTTCTTTCTACCAAGGTGGAGCTTTCTTTGAGTAAAATGTTTGTATTTCTTTCAGTGTGACACCATTTTTGTGATGCTAAGATATAAAATAAGTGTATTCAAGTGGTGTGTATTTATTTGTCATGGAAAAGATCTTGTTGCTAATAACCATCCGCCTTGAAAATTAAAAAAAAAAAAGTAATTAACCTGCGATGCTGTTCTGTGTTTTATATGTAGTTAATTTCTTCTTACCTCCTTCTTTTTGAGAGATCCCTTAGTACAGTGGTGAAACCATACCTCCTCTGTAGAGATAAAGCCAGTTCAAAACTAATATAGCAATAGTTATAAAAACATTTGAAAAGAGATAAGGAGTGAAATTAAAGTAATGTTTGATTGCTCATAGGATATTTGTTTTGAGCTCCAGATATTAGGAATGATGTATAGGTTAATGTGTCATTCTCACTAAATGCTGTTGTTTCCTAGGTCTTTGTTTATTTTCTTTCTTCTTTGTTTATCTCCTTCTTTCTTTCTTCTTTCTTCTTTGTTTCTTCTTTTCTATCTGGTCCTCAGCTCAAAGAGTTAACAGAGTATTCCAATATATCAGGGTTGGCAAACTTTTGCTATAAATGGCCAGGTAGTATATATTTTAGGCTTTGTGGACATATGGTTTCTATTGTACCTATCAGCTGCTGTGTAACACCAAAGCAGCCATAAACAATATGTAAATGAATGAATGTGGCTGTGTTCCAATGAAACTTAATTTACAATTAATTTACAATTCTGGCAGCAGACCAGAATTGGCTGTTGGCTGTAGTTTGCCAACCCCTCTCGTAGACTTAAATGAGGCGTTTCTTTCCACAACCTCTCACAATAACATCTACCCACCTGCTGATGTCTTTTTCCTTCTCTCCAGTAACTACAGGTGAATTATCTTTGTTCTTTTCTAAGTTCAACTCTTCCACTTGTTTACTAGATTGCATCTCTTCTCACTTACTAAAGGACATTGCCTGCATTTCTTTTCTTTCTCTCTTCCATCACTAATTTTAACATTTTTACGAGCATGCAATCATACCATAATTTCTCCTACCTTTAAAAAACAAACAAATCAAGAAACTCCAACTCCTCTATTTCTTGGTTCTTTGTAGTAAAATTCCTTGAAACAGTTGTCTGTATTACACCTCTACTTCTCTTCCCATTTTCTCTTAAATTCATGTTTGTGAGCCACTGAAACCATTCTAATCAGTGTCACCAGCACTCTTGACATTAAGTCCAGGGGTCATTTCTCAGTCTTCATCTTATTTGACAGAGTTGATCATTATGATTCTGAAACCACTTTCTTCACTTTGCTTTGAGGGTACCACTCTCCTAATTCACCTTCATTCTCACTGCTCATTCCTTTCAGCCACACCAGCTCTTCTCTTCTTTCCCCTCTAAATGTTAGGGTATCTTAAGGCTCACGCCTTGGACTTCTCTCTTTTTTTACTTACCCCTTTCATTCAGTTCTATATACAAAAATACATACACATATATATACACAGACTAATAACTCCCCAAATTTTATCTTAACACCTAGACCTCTGTATTTTGTATTCGGTTACACATTCCACGTTTCCACTTGGATGTCAACTGGATATCTCCAATTCTGCATGGCCAAAACCGAATTCTTGATATACTTTCAAAACCTACTACTCCCACGCTATCTTTTCTTAGTAAAGAGCAACTCATTTCTTCCAGTTGGTGAGGTCAGAACTTTCAGAGTTATCCTTGATGTGTTTCTTTGTCTCATAGACCAAATTTAGTCTGTCAGCAAATCCTATAGGCTCTATCTTCAAAATATATTCAAAGTCTGACCATGCATTATTGTCTCTACCAAGCCACCATCTCTTACCTGGGTAATTGCCGTATAATGATCTCCAAAGTGGTCTCCTTGCTTCCATTTTTACCTCCCTCTCAAATACTGCGTTCTTAACATAGCAGCCAAAGTGATCTTTTCAAAAAACGATTCAGCTCATGTTACTTCTCTACCCGAAATGCTCCAGCAGCTCTCCTCATTACTTCTTTGATCTCATCTTCTCCGGCTGCTTTCCCTCTGGTGCTTTCTGTTCCCATCATACTGACCAACTTCTTGCTGTTCCCCGGACATGTTAGGTACACTCCACACTCAGGGTGTTGGCACTTACTCTTTCTTTTCTTTTCTTGGAATGCTGCCTGTCTGCCTCAACTCCTTAAGATCTTAGCTCAAATCAGACCATTTCAAGTGAGGTCTCCCTGACTTTGTATTTAAAATTAGAACTCTGGTTCTGCCTTTCCTTCTCTACTTTGTTTTTCTCCACAGCATTTGTCACCTTTGCCTATATTATATAATTTACTTATGTTGATATTATCTAAATAAGCAGTAGAGTGTTAGCTCCATGAGGGGAGGGATTTTTGTCTGTGTCATTCACTGCTGTATTCCCAAAGTTTAGAACAAAGGCCAGCACATATTTGGTCCTAGCTACAAGGCCAGCACTGTGCCAGATGCTGGTGGTATAGCCAAGAACATGACAGGTATGGTCCATGTGTTTACGTGCTTTTATTCCAGTGGTAGAGACAGATAGAAGATAAATTGACAAATAAATAAAATATTGCCAGAGGGGAAAATGTTTAGAAAAAGAAATACGAGGGGCTAAAATAGAGAACAATTTTTTTTGTTTGAGGAGGGAATGGCTTATAGGTTGGGGAAAGCCTCTCTGAGATGGTGACATTTGAGCTGCCTAAAAGATAAGAAGGATCTAACCATTTGAGGAATGGGAGAGAGAATATTTCAAGCAGGGAGTAGCAGGTGCAAAGGCCTGAGATAAGAAAGATAGGGAGGGAGTATCGAGGAACTGAGAGTCTATATATGGTAGCTTGCTGGAGTATATTTACAGATGGGAAGAGTGGCATGAGATGAAGTTGAAGAGTGAAGTCCAGGACCAGATGTCACTGTTTCTTGCAGGCCTTGGCCAAGAGATTAAATTTTGCTTGCTAAGTGCTTTGGGAAGCCCCTGAGGAGTTTTAAGCAGTGAATACTGTAATCTGTTTTATATTAAGAAGATCACTTTTGCTCCTGTGTGGAGAATGGATTCAGAGAAGGGTTGGTGGGCAGGGGGGAAGCATGAATGCCAGTTAGGAAGACTATTATTTTAATCCAGGTTAGAGATGACAGTGGACTAAGATGATGCCAGTGGGGATGGAGAGACGAAAATAAAAGAATAAATGAATTAAGAATTTGTTAGGTCCCTGTGTGCCCAATCTTCTTGGTTTTTGTGAGGGATAAATGAGAAATACGAAATAGAACTTATTTTTAAGATGCTTATAAGTTATCTTGGGAGGTAAAACTTAAAAATGAAATGATGTATCGATAAAAGTTTGTAATAAAGTGATGCGCAATGGCTATCCTTGAAATGAATATTCAGAGAAGGGGGAAATAGTGTGTGTTGCAGAAGGTTTCATGTCCCTATAGGAAGTAGAATTAGAAAAGAAGTTTGACCAGAATTGAATTAAGAGAAAGAGAAAGGGATGACAAGCCTGGTGAAGGGAAACAGTATGAACAAAGGTAAATATAGGTGTATATATTGGGGAGCAGAAAGCATCTTATATATTGGGCTGTGTGTGTGTGTGTGTGTGTGTGTGTGTGTATGTACAGTGAGCAGTTACAGTTTCAGAGAATAAAAAGAAATAAGATTCACCTGAGTCAGGAACTGCTTCTGTATTTTAATTTTTATTTTAAACTCCTTCATAATTGTATACCAGTGTCACAAATCTACCTGAATGGTAGGTGGCTCACATGTACACTAGCATTTTGAATATTTCTATATCTGTACTTGATCACACTTGCATACTTAACTTTTTATTTCTCTTTTTTGTGGTAAGTTAGGTCATTAGGCCACAATGATTTGAAGGGAGCTGACTTTCAATATAAATTTCTACAATATTTATTCTTTCACTTGTTTAAAATAAGATAGGTGTTGGCTTCTGGGGTAAACTTTTTAAAAACTTAAAACAGATACAAAAAGAGTAAGCCCAAAATGTTCCAAGTCATGAAAAGAGAATAGTTTATTTTGAGGACACTAAAATAGTTTCTGTTAGTTTCTACTAACACAACATTGTAAAACAACTATACCCCAATTAAAAAATAAAATAAAATAGGTTCTGCTTTGGAAATAAAGAGTTTTAGTTTTTTGTGTATTCTAGGTTCCTTTTGGGCAGAACTTTATGTTTTTCAGCAAGCTCTTCCTGCTGCATGCTGCTTTGTTTTATCTCCAGTTGTATGTTTATATGATTGTTTTGAATTCAGTTATCTCTGCAGAGAAAAATTCAATAACTCAAGGAATGCAATAGTTATAAAAAAATAATGACTAATTAGTTTTCCTAACTGTGTATGGACAATTAATGTGACAAGTTAGGTTACAGAGGTACATGCTGAGTCACAAATAGGGCTAAACTAAACTCAGAGTTTTTTTAGTTCTTTGTTTAATGTTTGAGCAACTAGAATGTTGTGAGTTAGCACATAGATTCTTTTTATACCTTTTCACTAAAGCTGAACACTGTAGAATGTCTTTGCTTTTTAAAGCAAAACAAAACTCTGTTGTAGAAAGCAAACAAAACTCTCCAGGAATGGCACTTTTTGATTCACTCTAAGTCTCTATCCTTGGCATTTTACTCTGGGAATCATCTTTTAAAAAATTTCACTGTACCTACTGTGTGATTCCTAACATATGCTAACACTGCCAGTTCTCTGGTTCCTCACTTTTTTGTTTGGATTGTCACTTAGTCCTCTTAGTTTTCTCACTTCTATTTTTACTCTCTTTCTGCAATATATCTTGCTGTCTAGTGTCATTCTAATACTATTTCTAAAGTACTGCTTTTATAACTCTCTGCTCATAAAGTAATATGAATGGCTCCTTGTTACCTTTCATTTCAAGTTCAAATTTGTCCTCTGTAGTCTTCTTACTTAACCTTCCCATTCTGTCTGTGATCTAGATCCTGCAGTTCCTCTAATATTTCTTTTTTTCTGGTCTAGATAACCTTTCCTCCTTTCTTACATGCTTAAGTCCTTTAACTATTTAAAGGATCATCACAAAACCTACCTTTCTGTGAATTAAACACAGTCAACATTGATCTATTAACTTAATGTCAGTGATGCAGACGTAGAGAACAGACGTGTGGACACAGGGAGGGAAGGGAAGGGTGGGATGAACTGGGAGATTAGGTTTGACATAAATACACTACCATGTATAAAATAGATGGCTAGTGGGAAGCTGTGGTATAGCACAGGGAGCTCAGCTCGGTGCTCTGCGATGACCTAGCTGGGTGGGATGCGGGATGGGAGGGAGGTCCAAGAGCGAGGGGATATATGTATACATATAGCTGATTCACTTCGTTGTACAGCAGAAATTAACACAACATTGTAAAGCAATTATACTCCAATTAAAAAAAAGAAAGAAAGAAACTTTGGTTACAAGTAATAAAACTAGCTTAAGCTAGTTTAAGCTAATGTCAGCTGAAAAGGGGGAATTACGTTAAGGATACAGAATTTCCTAGAATTCAAGGGCAGGAATATACAGGCAGTCCTCAGTAAAGACTTGTGGTAGTGACATTGCCTTCTTGGTTTCAGTCAAGGTTCTTAGGAGATCTGATGATTCTTTCCCTGTTGTTTTGGTTTGTTTGGTTTTTTGTTTTTGTTTTGTTTTATTTTGTTTTTGCTATGCCATGCTGTCATTCCTTTAAAAAAAATTAACCTGTTATCAGTAGTTTGAAGGATATCTATAAATTTGTCTATGTACAAACATGTACTCATAGGATCTTTCCTTCTGACATAAAAACAAGGCTCTTTCCTGCTAATTTAAAAATATATTACATGCCTTAGTCTGCAACTTCCTTTTTTGAAAACTAAAAAAATTTCACAATAAATATCTTTCTAAGGCAATTCAATACATATACCTCTTTCTTTATATTGTTTTCATGTGGATATTCCATAATTTACTTAATCATTTTCCTATTCGTGGACATTTAAGTGCTACTGTTACATATCTTTATGTTGTGCTTTTATTTCTGTAGGATAGATTGTTAAAAGTAAGGTTTATGGGGGTATACTTAGAAAATGTGAAGGAAATTGCTTTTTTTCAAGGAAAATATAAATTGCCAAAAGTGACTTAAGCAGTAGAAAACCCGAAGATCCCAGAAACCATAGAAGAACTTGCAAAGATTGTAATGTCTAAAATTTAAAGAGGTACCAGGCCCATATGGTGTGTTGGCGCAGTCTGTGTAATTTTAAAGAGCAGGCGAGTCTCATGTTCAGTGAACTATTTCAGAGCAGATTAAATGATGGAAGGTACCCCAATTCATTTTACAAATTCTCCATAATACCAATACCAAAACTTAATGAGAACACTAAAAAAGAAAATAAAAATAAATACAATTTTGTCAGATCAAAACCAGTACTTTATTAAAGAATAGTATACTTAACTAATGCAAAAACAGTTCAACATTATACTTGCTATTTATTTCTTTGTATAGTATATAGAAAAAAAAGTCAAATTTAGATTGATGTTACAATTTTTATTCTTTCTTTTAACAATGTACCAAGATCAGGAATCGTATTATTAGTTGAATACAACTTGTTTTCTGTATAAAATACATACAACTTTTTATTTGTTTAACAGCAGTGCATACATAACTGCTATTCTGGTGGTGCCAACTCTATTTTTGCTTACTTTTTAAATAACCTCATGGCTTTCAAATTAATTGTTAAATTAAAAAATTTCTCTTCATAGCATGAATTTATGAGGTATAGTGACATCTAATAGCATAGTTCTTCATTCTCTGAGTATTATGTTTGCCATTAGCTTTGTGGCTGTTACAGTGTAATTGGGTACCTGTGTGTTGATAAGGGGAGTACAGCATTGAATAATACCTATTTTGTTTTAATTTCTTGTCCACCTTTAGTGTCAACATTGTTCAATTTTGTATTGGTGTCAAGTTTACTATTTTGAGTTTGTTCAGGAAAAGCTTAGTTGGTTTACCACAAAGTCAGTTGCTTTGTTTGAGAATTACAAAAGTTTCATGGATTCATGCCACTTTTTTTGATAAAGCTTCATAATAGTGTGGTCTAGGGACAAAGAGATTGTCATTCTTGTTACATCCAAATGTAAGCTATTTGCTTGTGCTATGATAAGGAAGTATGCCAGTGTGGAGGTCATAGTAATCCAAGGATAACATTTTAAGAAACACTGACCTAAGGATAACCAGTAATCACTATAAACATTCTTTTGTGTGTATGTTCTTGACTTCTTACTGAGAGTTTGTAGAGGACCATGTGTCTGTTTATCCATCTATTTTCTACCCATCTATTAATAGTTGAACAAATTAAATCCTAACATGTCTACTGTTTGATTTCTGTTTTTTTCACTTAATGTGTCTTGGATCTCTTCCTATTAATAAATGTGGGTTTACAATATTATTTTTAAAATTGAAGAATATTCCATTGAATAGAAATACCATAAATTATTTATTGGTGGGCTTTTAGTTGTTTTTAATTTTGTGATTTTGTAAACAGTGCTTCTGTGAACATCTGATTATTACCTTTAGGATAGATTTCTAGGAGTGAATTGGAAGTTAATGTACTTTCTCCCCTGGCATATATGTAGATGTAGATATATTTATATTATTTTATAAAAATTATTATAATATTTATAATAAATACATATATTTTACAAACTGTTTTTTATGAAAGTTCTGTGAGCTTACATTCCCATCATTAGTATGTTGTAGTGCCTTTATTTCTAGAAAATGAAATTTTATAGGCAATCCATGCACAATGTTTATCGAACGAAAAATAAAATGATTTTTAGCAAGGTAAAAAAAAAAAGAAAATGAAATTTTAAAAAGAAAAGATGCAAAACAAGTCCAAATTTTTATTGTTGGATTCAACAGACATAAACTTAACACTGTGAAAGTGCTGTTACAGTTTCTAAATGCTTACTCAGTTTCTGTACAAATCTTGTCATGGACTGGTGACAAATGGTTCATGGATCATTAGCAGACCACATTTTTATAGCCCTGTTTTAGCCTAGGAGCCAACTGGGGCATGGGATGGGGTTTGTGTCTCATATGTATATGGTCATTGAATCCTCTTCCTTTTGGTATGGTACCCACTTTCTCAGCTGTGTCTGGTATCCTGTATTTCAGAGATTCTGTTTTACTTTCTGCAGAGAATAACCTCCAGACTTCTGCTGTGGTTGGGGAACAGCAGTAACCTAGCTTGATGGAGTGGGGAAGAGAATCTTAGCATCTAACCAAAACTCAAGCAGCTTTCTCCAAAATTCTCTTTGTTTTAGCTTCCTCCTCCTTTCTTCTTCCCATTTCAGAGTGACTTGGTGCTGCCAGTTCCTAAGTCTTTTGAAGATTCAGAGTATAAAATGGGTTAGTTCTTAGTTTGCCCCACTGTCTGCTTGGGATTGTTTTCTTGAGTCTGCAAGGTCATTTACTACTTATCTCCTTTCCAGCATCTAGAATTTTGTTGCTATTGTCACCTCTTCTGTTTCCCATCATTAATTTTTTTGTAAGGGCTTCTTATATGTTTGTCATTTTGCAGATGTTCCTCTTCTCCAGTCTTTTCTACTTTCTTAACTGTGTTTACAAAATATTTACATTTACTTCTCTTTTGTAGATGTTATTGTTGACAGATATTTCTTTTATATCACATTATTTTTTTAGTTCTTTCTGTTTCTGACTGAAATTTGATTTTTGCTGAAGTGTTAAAGATTTTCCTAGAAACAGTGCATGTGTAGTATATTCTCTGAATCTTTGCATATCTAAAATTGTGTTTTTCCCTCCCATATGAGAGTTTTCCTGGGTATAGAATTAATTCTTGGGTTAATTATTTTCCCTCAGAATTCTATAAATGTTATTTCATTGTCTTCTAGTGTTTTGAATTGTGAGTAAAATGTCTGATTAATATTGATGTCTGATTAAAGTTGGTGCTGTGAATATCTTTTTAGGTCATTCCCACTCCACCCTTTTTTGGTAAAATTTCATTTTTATCTTTTAAACTCAAACATTTTACTAGGATAAGTTTAGATACTGAGTTTTATATTTTCCCACTAATAATCTTACCTGGCATTTGGGGAGCCTTTGATTTTGAAAATTCAAGGCTTTAAAAAAAAAAGCAACAACTCAATGTAATTTTTTTCTCCTGTTTTCAAAACCATTATTTCTCCCCCATCTACTTTGTTCTCTCTTTCATGGCAGTATGTTTTATTTTTGTTTTTTGTTTTTCTCAGTATACTAGCTCAGGTCTTAGTGAGATTACCAATCACTACTTGATTTTTTTTTTTTTTAAGCTTTCTCCGTTTTCCTCCAGTAACTTTCATTGTAGTTATTGGTTTTCACTGCTGGTTGAGAGAATGGGTGAGAGGTTTCTCTGAGTGTTCAGATTATTTTCCCTTTTTTGAGCTGCTGCATCCAGTGATGTTTCTGCCTGCTTATCTTTTTTGATGGCATTGGGAGTTGAGATGTACTGTTGGAGAATAAACCAAGATTTTCTTAGTTGGTTAGATGAAGTGGGGAAAGTTAATGTAATTTTCTTCTGACAGCTTAGAGTTAGTAATTTACTTACATCGAGAAAGGGCAGCACTCTTAAACAGAACAAGATGGCCATGGATTTAGGAAGATGTATCTTTGTTCAGAAATGATGTCCTCTTTACATCTCTCCTGACAGCTGGTGCTAGCAACCCCAACTGTGTCTGGTCTCTGGACCCAGCTCAAAGCTCTGGATTCATTCTCTTCCCATACCTCAGCCTGAGCCTTCTGTCACCCCAAAGGGCTTCACACAAGCTTCCTCTCAAGCCCTCACTTCTCTCACAAGGTATGTTTAGGAGAGGGAGTGGGTGGACTTATTACTTTTTTACTTAGGGCATAATAGATAGATACTCATTGAATATTGGTTGAATGAATGTCCCCTAGTGTGCTTCCTCTTTAAAAGTGGTGCTTTAAAAGTGCTGCTTGATCAGCATTTGTTTTCACTCTTCTCTCTCTGGACCTTTTCTTTCCAAACACCTTGTGGTATAGCTGTGGAATGTGTTTTAGTTTCTTGCCATTTTGTAGGATTTTTTAAAATTATATTTTTTGGTTTGTGTTTCAGTTGGGTGGGGGAGAAAATCAAATGGCTTGAGTTGCCATCTTGATGCAGCAAACTCTGGGTTACTTTAAAGGGCCAGTCATACTTTAAACAAATAGTATTATTTTAAGGCTTGATGAGATGTTGTTCAAGTCTTATGATATAATAATACATATATGTAAGGCAGTAATTTAAGTAGGGGATTTAAAATCAGTAATCCTTGTTGGTGGGGTGTAGAGATTGGTCTGTAGTGAAAAGAGCATTAGCTAATAGGTTGGAAGATTAAAATTATAATAAAATTTCTTTCCTTTTTTTTTTCTTTTAATGGAACACATTTTTTTTTCCCCCCATAGGTGGCAACCGTAGTATAATTTGCTACCAGGTGTCATCTTTGATTGCTTCCACATAAAACAGGTTGAAAAAAATAAAACACATTCTCCAAACTTAAAATTTGAGGGCAAATAAACCCCAAAATACCTAAAATACACAAACTCTCTTAAAGCTATATTATACATGCCATACATTAAATATAAAAAATAATGACATTCAACATCACTTAATTAGCAGTTATCAGACTTAAGTAAAAGCTAAGTGGATTTCTTAATGAGGTGGTCCCTTTTTTCAGCATTGTTTTGTATGTGAGGAAAGGGCATGTACTCTAATGGGTGAGCTCTGTGGCATCTGTTTTGGCTGCCATGCATCCTACTTAATTATTTTTTATTTTTTGTGTATTAGAAGCTTAAAGTTGCTGGATGATCAACTCTGAATAAGCAGTATATGAACTTATTTGTCCTACCTCTTCCTTTAGATTGTAAGCTGCAGTTAAGAGTAGGGACCATGTTTTTGCATCTCTCCATAGCACTCATCAAAATGCAACACATTTATAGTAGGTATTTTTTTAGTAAGTATTAGTTGATGGAGTTATTTAAATCACACTGGTTGTCAAACTTTGGGATATGTATTTTCTTCTAAGAAAAATTTTAAATTATATAGGTATTTTGAAATGAAGTTGATGATATTTAGAAATATTATCAAAATACGTAATTTTTTAGCATTACACATTTTTGGAAACATTACTATAAGAAGCAATTTGCCTTTTGTAATGAAACCTATGATACAGACTCCTCTTGATTATATATAGAAATAGAAAAGCTTGGGTATGGATAGTCTGGAGTGACCACAATATGGTATCCAAATGTGGAAGAATCATTACTCGATGTGCTTTAAAAGATTCACATATTTGAGCCCCACCCTCAGATTCTGGTATGGTGAAAACTCCATAGATGACCATGATGCTTGTCACTGTTGAGAATGTGATACTCTGTAGAGAATCTTCTCAGTTGGTGTGAAGTATCCACCAGGTATCATTGAACTTTTTTTCAGCCATTTATTATTATTCTTACTTTTGAAGAAAAAGTTTTTATATTTAGCTTTAAATAATATAGTAAAAAATTTAATATTTTTTTACTGTATTAGGCATGGTATGTAAAAAAAATTTTTTTCAGTAAACTCATACCCTTCTAATGAATTCATTTTCAAGTTAGCATATATATATTTGAAAAATATTGAAGGTGTTTTTTAGACCCAACCAAAAGTTTTAAGTTTGAGAAATATTCAAAGGACCTCTTAGTAGTAATGTAAAGTAATTTAACTTTTAATTATATTCCCTCAGAAAGGATTTTTAAAATAGTGAAGTTCCTAGTTGCTTAGATTAATTGAAATTTAGAGGTGAGACCTTTGGATAGACATGGATGAAGCTTAATGTGATTTACACTTTATTTTTTTAGCTTACCTAATTATATCTATTAGTCATATACATATTTAAGACCATGAAAGTATGAAAATGTAGTACTGCTTGATATATTTACTACTGAACCTTCAGTAGTCAGATTCCATTCTCAGCAATATATTGTCACATCCTTTTTTTTTTTTTTTGGCCGTGCTGTGTGGCATGTAGGATCCTAGTTCCCCAACTAGGGATCAGACCCGCACTCCCTGCAGTGGAAGCACGGAGTCTTAACCACTGGACAGCCAGGGAAGTCCCTGTCACATCTTTTTAACTCTACTGTTTTCTGTTCCTCTGCGCCTTGAATCATAATGTCTCATACATGGTAATCACATACAGTAATGGTGGTAGCTACAGTTTATATAGTACTTTACAGGATTCTGTTACCTATGTGTCCTCATTTAATCTTTACAACAACCCTGTGAAAGAGGTAGGGGAAATACTAATTTTTTTTTTTTTTCATTTTATAGATGAAGAAACTAAAACACAGAGATTGAGACTTGTCTAGAGTAACACAAACCAGTAAGTGTTTGAATTAATGGAGGCAGCTAGTAATGGGTACATTCTAATCTGCCAAGGGCTTGCCTTGCTGCCACCTGACTTAGTTCTAGGGACAAAAAAAGCCAAAATGGTAGGGAATCAGAAGTAGTAGCTAGACTTAGGAGTACCCCAGGGAAATGTGTTACTCCTTTCAATTTCTTCTTTTTTTACCAGTTATTAATGATAACTTGAGACAGCAGGCAATGTCTTTTTGTTATTGTTGTTTAGGTGAATGAAACTTATTTTAAACATAAATTATCCCTGAGGCACTAGGGAAGTAGAAAATCTGCAGAGAAGTCTGTTGAAATTCTCACAAGGTAATAGCTATAGGGTCAACTAAGTAATTGAGAAAGTTAATGGTATATGTGTATAATTGGAACCATGTGTGTCAGTGGAACTTAAGTTTATAGGGCTCTCTTGTTGAGATTTTTTAAATCCTGTTTAAAAACTATAGTATCAACTTTATATAAAATCTTAGAGCTTAAAGGTGCTTATCCAATTGTGGTTTTCTTTAGATGAGGAAACTGAGGTGCAGAGAAGTCAAACCTTGCCCAGTGTTACAGAGCAGAGCTGGAAGTAAAGCTTGTATTTCCTGAGATCCAGATTAGTGTTATTTCTACTTCAGACTATTACTTCTTGGTAAGCTGTTCTTAAAATACTTAATAGGTCTTTTATGTCTTTTATTTGTTTGATCAACATTCTTGCTTTGTGTCAAAATGAACTTAAAATATGAATTTTACTGATACTTCTGTGATGAACATTTCAGTTCTTTGTTTGATTTTAGGTGAGTTAATGTGGGAAAAATCCTGGTATTTTGAAGATGTCTCGGCACAGTATTGTTTCCTGTTCAAATTACAAGTAACTTCAAGAGTTTGCAGGAAAAAAAGAAATTGGGATTTTTTTGGTTAAATCATGCCATCTGAACAGAAACATTTATTTTTTGATGAAAAACAGAATACTTTAAAAGGAGATTATGATGTGAAAAATGAGATAGTTGATACTATCAGATCAGTACTTAAACCAAAAATTTCAGAAAGTAGTTTTCATTATGAACTAAAAAATGTGAAAATTGTTTTGCCGAAGATAAATATTCCAAATGAGGTCCTATTGAAACATGAAGTTGACAAATACAGAAAATTATTTCAGCATAAACCACAGACTGCAAGAAAATCTATCAGTATAAAGACTGTAAGCTGTGTAGAGGAGTGTATGTTACTCCATAAGTCTGAGAGAGTTGAAGAAGGTATAAAAATGTCTGCAAAAATACTCAACTTCAACTGTTTGAAGTGCCGAGATAGTACTCGGTATAGCCCAAATGATTTGCAGAAACACTTCCAAATGTGGCACCGTGGTGAATTACCTTCATATCCTTGTGAAATGTGCAGTTTTTCAGCAAATGACTTCCAGGTATTCAAACAACACAGACGAACCCATAGAATTACTTTAGTAAAATGTGACATTTGTAACAATGAGAATTTATATACTTTATTAGACTTGACAAAGCATTTTTCATCCACACATTGTGTAAATGGTAATTTTCAGTGTGAAAAGTGTGAATTCTCCACCCAGGATGTTGGCACATTTGTTCAGCACATACATAGACATAACGAAATCCTTTATAGATGTGGTAAATGCCATTATATATGTTTAACCAAAGGAGAGCTTCAGAAGCACCTTCATATTCACTCTGGTACGTTTCCCTTCACTTGTCAATATTGTAGCTATGGTGCTACCAGGAGAGAGCACCTTGTAAGACATGTTATAACTTTGCACAAAGAACATTTATATGCGAAAGAAAAACTGGAAAAAGACAAATATGAAAAAAGGATGGCAAAGACTTCAGCAGGACTTAAACTAATATTGAAAAGATATAAAATAGGTGCATCAAGGAAGACATTCTGGAAACGTAAGAAAATCAACAATGGAAGTGACAGAAGTATAGAAAAAAACACTCAAGTGCTTAAAAAAGTGAACAAAACACAGGCTAAATCTGAAGACCAGAGCCATCTTGTTCAGGAACATTTAAATGAAGAAAAAGATGAAAGACTATACTGTGAGAATAATGATAAACCTGCTGAGTCAGAGTCAGAAAAGCCAACTCTTCTGTCCACTGGGCAATGTAATGGAGCTGAAGAGGGATCAAATTCTACTTCAGGTTTCTTGAAGACTGCTGTACAAGGACCTACGGTGTTAATGGTAAAAAATAATAGAATAACAATTCCTGCTAACTACAGTGCTAAGTTTATGGGCTTTAAGATGGTGGATGGAAAACAACATATTGTAATAAAACTGTTGCCTACCAATAAACAGAATTTATATTCACCAGGCTCACAGTCAGGTGCTGTAAGGGACAGTACTGCAATTTTGCAGCCCCAGACTTTGGACACTACTGCATTTTTAACAGGAGTAACAACTGAGTTAAATGACACAGTTTACATGAAAGCAGCTACTCCATTTTCATCTTCATCTCCTATACTTTCAGGGAAGGTAACTTCAGAAAAAGAAATGGCTTTACTATCTCAAACAAGTAATATGCTTCCAACTATGGATGATGAAAAAAGTGTTTCTCCTTTGCCGATAACATCAGAATTGATTACAGCATCGGTGAATTTGACCACAAAAGTAGAAACAAGAGAGAATGTTGACTTATGGGGAAGTCATATTACTCATTGTCACCCTGAGGTATCAGGTAGTGCCATGAAAAGTCCAGATAAAGTCACCTGTACTACCAAACCGAATTCATACAACAGTGGAGATATGCATAACTATTGCATTAATTATGTCAACTCTGAGTTACCTGTTGAATCTTCCAACCAAGGGTCATTACCTTTTCATAATTACTCAAAAGTGAATAATTCTAATAAACGTCGTAGGTTTTCAGGGACAGCAGTGTGTGAAAACCCTCAAAGAGAATCTTCATCAAGCAAGACAGTAGTTCAACAACCAATAAGTGAGTCAGTTTTATCACTAGTGAGGAAGGAGAGCTCAAACCCAGATAGCCTTTTAGCATCTATTAGTCATTTAAATACTAAAGATGGAACTTTAAAAACACAATCTGAAATTGAAGAACAGTGTGTTTTAGAAAAAGGACAAAACATTGATGGACAGAATCTATACACTAATGAAAATCAGAATTTAGAGAGCATGACTGAAAAGCCTAAATGGGATGACGTTTCTAGTGTTGAGTCACCTATGATGCCTAGAATTACATCTGTTTTCTCTCTCCAGAGCCAACAGGCGTCAGAACTTTTGCCACCTGAAATAAACCAGTTACTTCAAGATGTATTAAAAGCAAAACCTGATGTAAAACAAGACTCTAGTAACACTCCAGATAAAGACCTGCCGCTTCATTGTGACCAGTCATTTCAGAAACATGAGGGAGAAGACAAAATAGTTGAATCTTCAAAAGACTTGAAAGTACAAGGCTTCTTTCCGATTCCATCTGGTAATATGGGGATTAATGTGGCTACAAATGATCTGAATTTCAAATGTAGTGGAAAAGAAAAGCACATGTTGTCAATGTCACAAGATGTGAGAGATTCAGAGAAGACCCCTAGAATTTCTGGTTTTGGCACATTACCTAAGACTCAGTCAGATGCAATAATTACACAGCAGCTTGTAAAAGACAAACTACGAGCCACTACGCAAAATATAGGTTCTTTATATGTGCAGAGTCCACTTGTAAATTCAGAACCAAAAAAGGCGATCTTTGTTCAGACTCCAAAAGGCTTTTTTGTACCATTGCACATTGCTAACAAACCTGGATTACATGTTTCAGGAAGACCACTTCCATTGGTTAATACACAAGGTGTCCCTGCCTCTCTCCTTTTAAACAAGAAACCTGGGATGATTTTAACATTTAATAATGGGAAACTTGAAGGTGTTTCTGCTGTCAAAACTGAGAATGCTCAAGCTTGTGGAACTACAAATAAGGAGCCTTGCAGAACACCTTTTTTAAAAGTAGAACCAAACAGTAATTGTCTAACCCCTGCACTTTGTTCCAGCATTGGCAGCTGTTTGAGCATGAAAAGTAGCTCAGAAAATACTTTGTCATTAAAAGGCCCTTACATTATTAAAACGCCAGCAAGTTCTTCAGTGAAAGGTGTTCCTGCTCCTAATATAATATCTGAGCATCAGGGCACTAAGTTGAATATCTCGGATTCAGTAAAACAGCAGAACAAGATTTTTCCAAAACCACCTCTTTACACCCTTTTGCCTGATGGCAAACAAGCTGTTTTTTTAAAGTGTGTGATGCCAAATAAGACTGAGCTGCTTAAGTCTAAATTAGTCCCGAATAGTACTTATTATAAAAATATACAGCCAAAGAAACCTGAAGGAACACCACAAAAAATACTGCTGAAAATTTTTAACCCTGTTTTAAATGTGACTGCTGCTAATAATCTGTCAGTAAACAACTCTGCATCCTCACTGCAGAAAGACAATGTACCATCTAATCAGACTATAGGAGGAGAGCAGAAAGAGCCAGAATCTTCTAGAGATGCCTTACCCTTATTACTAGATGATATGATGCCAGCAAATGAAATTGTGATAACTTCTACTGCAACATGCCCAGAATCTTCTGAGGAACCAATAGGTATCACTAACCATTCAGAGGCCAGGGTATTAAGGTGTAAAACAAATTGTACAATTGAGAGAAACTTCAATAAGAAAAAGACTTCGAAAAAGAAATGTTCAAGAATAAAAACTCATGAAAGAAGTAAAGATTCTGAAACTTCCTTTGTATCTAGAAACAGAAACTGTAAACGCAAGTGTAGGGATAGTTACCAAGAACCTCCAAGAAAAAAAGCATTACACAGAAAGTGTAAAGAAAAAGCAAAGCCTGAAGATGTCCATGAATCGTTCGGATTCATCAGACCCAGGCTTTCAAAAGATTCAGTCAGAACTTTGCGGCTTTTCCCCTTCAGTTCCAAACAGCTTGTGAAATGTCCTAGGAGAAACCAACCAGTTGTAGTTTTGAATCATCCTGATGCAGATGCCCCAGAAGTAGTAAATGTAATGAAAACTATTGCTAAATTTAATGGACGTGTACTTAAGGTTTCATTGTCAAAAAGAACTATCAGTGCTTTACTGAAACCAGTTTGTTATAACCCTTCTAAAACAACTTACGATGATTTTCCCAAGAGGCACAAAACATTTAAACCTGTTAGTTCTGTGAAAGAAAGATTTGTGCTAAAATTAACTCTCAAAAAGACAAGCAAAAACAATTACCAGATTGTGAAAACTACCTCTGAAAATGTTCTGAAGGCTAAATTTAACTGTTGGTTTTGTGGTAGAGTATTTGACAATCAGGATGCTTGGGCTGGTCATGGTCAGAGACATTTAATGGAAGCTACTCGTGATTGGAACATGTTAGAATAATTTACTGTAATTACCAAGGAAAAGAAAAGTAAAATTACCTTAGAAGAAAATAGTGGGTTGAATTACTAATGCAGACATTTTTTACTTCAGTGTAGTACCTGAAGTTAAACATTTAAAAGTTGGCTATATTTCCATGGAAGAGCAAAAGTTTTAGTGTGATATTTGAAAATGCTGTCAGTCAGTGCACATGTTAAGTTTTGAAAGAAACTAATCAGCACAGATACACCTTGATTTAATTTTTTAAAATGTGTTCTCGGGAAGTTAGGGCTAAAGAAAATTTTGATAAAACAGTTTTCCCAGTTTAGTGACTCTTAGTAGAGAGTAACAGCTGACAGCCCCATTCCCTCTCTTCTTCCACCAGCCTTATGATTCTGATAACTATAGCTCCCCTGAAGAGGCTGAGATCTCTTTCATTATGGAACTGAAGGAGTTTCTCATTATTTGTGAAGATACTCTAAGAGAACTTGGGTAAAGAACTTACTCTACATCTGCAAAATGTAGTTCTTTTGAAGGTAGTTAAGCTCCTTTGAGGGTACATTTAACTCACTACAGTTACACCTCATATGATTGTTGATAAGAGTTTTTGACAAGCAGATCTTTTTTCCTTGTAAGCTGT
Source organism: Balaenoptera borealis (assembly GCF_965194805.1). Taxonomy (NCBI): domain Eukaryota; kingdom Metazoa; phylum Chordata; class Mammalia; order Artiodactyla; family Balaenopteridae; genus Balaenoptera; species Balaenoptera borealis. The sequence goes on from NC_138874.1 coordinate 86,976,474, forward strand.
GTTCCATGTCATTGATTGGAACTCTCTTCCAATGTGATTTTCTTTTTCTAAATGGCTCTCAAGTGTTGCAGTAGATGGGCAATCTCGAGAGAAGAATTAAACTCTCTTTGTCTAGTTTGAAGTTCATTTAAAGAACTTGAACATTTTTCTGAATTTGGTTATATTCCCCAGTGATTCCCTTGCACAGAACTATGTTTATTTGATTTAAATTGTCCCCTCGTAAACCAAGTGGCCAATTTTTTTCTTGGTTGCCATCCCTTTTAAAAAGAGTGAAACATAGAAGCACTTCCAAGGGAATGGCTTTTCTTGAAAATTAAAAGTTACTCCTCAGAAACAATATTTTGAAGTAAGATTAGCAAAGCAAATCATACTTTTGTGTTTATTATTAGTGTCTGAACATGTCCACATTGGGACAAACCATTTTTGTTAGCAACTTTTCAGTATGACTGACAACCCAAAGCAGATTACTGATTGTTTGCAGTTGGAAATTGAAGAAGCATTAATAGTGGACTCAGTGACAGTGCATAAAACTTCAGGACAGATTCCGAAGGGGCATGTCCAACAGGTAGAGTTTTTAAATGAATATTTTCATGACAACAGAATCATCGATTTAAACTTCCCACTTTGTAAGTTTGGATCAAATTTTGTTGGACCATTGGACAATGGAGTTCTTGTATTAAAAAATTACATACTAATTTTTGTTACATTGTTACTACTAGTGTTATGACATTTTCATTGATTGAATGAAAACTTCAGGGCTCCTTTTCTGTATATAACAAAGAATTTAGAACCTGTACATATTTTTGTACCTTTCAGTTATGTAAATTTTGCACAGAAAGTTTTTGACATAAAAAGTTTATTTTCTTTCAATTTAGTTCTGTGCATGCACTAATAAAACTTGTCGTTTAATTTAAAAGGAATATATAAGACTTTACCCATGTTATTTTTTTGGTTTTTATTTCAGATGTACAATTTCTTTTTTTTTGATAAATTCAGTTTTCAGGGATTGAACACTATTGTTAGCAAGTGCCTAAAAGATGTGAAACAGTTTACATACGTCAACTGTAACATTAGGTCCCAAATGGGCCCACTCCCCCAATAATTTTATTTTAAAGAAAGCCATACATAGATGCTTCAAGCTATCTTGCTATGCACATTATACATGTACTGTTTTTGTGCAGTTTGTCTACTTTCTTAGAAGTGAAGTATTTTTTGTACAAAACCTGTTACAATTGTGTTTCTTAAATTGAGCCTAAGAACGGAGTTGATTGGAAATATACAGTATATATTAATAATGTATATGGTGTTTAAAGAATGGTAAGCATTGTTAATTTCTGTAATGAATGGTTTCTTCAATTAAATTTATCTTAAGTTTGTGTTTACATAATTTTTTTACTATGCTGAAGTCAAATGGGAATTTTATTCTAGTGGGAAATACTTAGTTTTCAAAGCCTTTTTTTTTTTTTTTTTTAATGCTAGTGAATGCAAAATGAAGTTTGGGATTTTTTTTCCCCAAAATTATAGGTGAAATTTTGAGATTTTGTTTGAGAAGGGTAACATATATTATAGTTTAACTATGCTGGTAAGAAAAGCCACAGAGAGGCTTATGTTCTTCAGTACCCTAATGGCAGTAAAACTGAAATGTTGCTCTGTTATGGTTAGATCTATTATGATGCATCACCTTCTGTGAATAGAGAAGAGAGAGAAGGAAGTGTCTTGCCAATGTTTGCAGCACTATAAAAATATATTTCAGAATACCCATACCAGTAAAAAAAAAAATCTAATGTCAAGATACATACTTTTTGCCTTAAGGTTTTAAAAGCTATTTTAAAAAGCTTCATGCCCCAGATACTCTAGTTGATACCTTTTATGAGTTGTTTTTTTTTTTAAACTAGGTTATTCTGAAGGAGGAAAGCCTGCTTGGAGCCTCTTTATTGCCAGAGCAGAAAATCTGAAAATAAAACCCTCTATCCTTTCTTTCCTTCTGGCTGAAAATTAGCTAAAGATGGCTTTCCAAAATATGATGTTCATTAGTTTGAAGTTCTTATTACAACTGGAAGAGTTAGTGTTATTTTTGCAATCCAACTTCTGGGTCAGGAGATTTTCATTTTTTCCTATTTGTCCTTCTGCATTGAAATGGGCCTCACTATTTGTCATTCACTTAAAATAATAGTTCAACTTTCAGAGTTTGAAATATAATTGAAATATAATTTCAATACTAAGCATTCAGCACAGATTGAATTCTAATAGTTTGTTATAAAAATTTTTGTTTTCATTAAGAAGTCAGTGAGGTATTTCAGTAAAGGGTCAGACAAATAACTTAGGCTTTGTAGGCCATTAGTCTCTGTCGTTAACTACTTTGTCGTAATGCAGAAGCAGCCATAGACAACGCATGAATGAATTTGCCTGTATTTTAATAAAACTTTGTTAAAAAAAACCTGTCAGTGGGCCAAATTTGGCCCATCAAATGGTTTACCAACCCTTGCTTTCTCTCAAAGATCAGTTCTTACATTGAGATTTTTATTCAAAACAGAAGTTTGATATAGTTTTTTTGTGTGTGATATACACCAGCTATATAAAAGTTACAAGGTATAAAAACTAAAATGTATGTATATACAGTTAACCAAGGTAGATGTATTTGTTTAAAAGTGAAGTGAATGTAAAGGTAATGAAAATAATTAGTGGATGAAGTAGATAGGTCTTTTGTGTGCCAAGGGTAATGCAAGTTATGGAGGGATTAAAAATGAGATTAATTGCTGTGAGAATTTATGTCCAGGTTAGATGAGAAATAGATACTAGTTCTTCTAGTGTGACTTGAAATCACTGGTGAGAAAAAGTAATAGGAATTCTTTAGGATGGGGGGAAAGGGAGGTTAGCTGAAAACAGAATGTTGTATTAATTCCATGCAACTCACTTCAGATTTTTTCTTTTTAGTAAGTGATTCCTTTTCACCATTGACATCTGCTTACTTAGGATATGTCCCATTTGTGTTGAGGTGTTGGCTCTGTTCCTTGTCACAGCAATTTGTTACGATCTTTGTTTTCAGCAAAGTGCCTTGGGGATTTCACCTGGTAAAACTTGCTGGGGGATGTTAGTTAAGAGTGCAGTATTTGAAAAAGAATTTCCCTATAATGGAGAGCTGAAATAGGATCAGCTTGGTTGATCTGGATGTTCATTGCTTTAAGTATGCTTCCTTTAATAACTAGACAATTAAGAAGTAGCCAATATCTTGGAAGAGGTGTTTGATAATCTTCTTTGAATTATTTTTTGACTATTTCTCTGTCTAAAATGGCTTCTGTTAATACATGCCCCAAGTTTAAGAATCTTTTTTCTTTAAAAAGTGAATATCATAAATTATAGTGTTAACTTGAGTAATGTGGGAGGAATGTTAATGTACATCAATTTTGAAAATCATGATTTTAGTCAATGCCAAGAATGTACTTACTAAAAAATACTAATTCCTAGTAGAGACATTTTTAATATGTTAAAAGAAGAATTCTTCCTTAATACTTTAGAATACTTCAACCAAAAGTGAAGATTATATTCAGGTTGCAACTCAAATTGCCTCTTTCGATTAAGTAGTGAAACATAGGTGCCTACTGTCATCAATTATTTCATAAGTTATTGCTATTGTTATTGTAAGAAAGCAAAATGAAAACTTGGAGAGAGACCAAAATACTATTTGCAAATGACTTTATTTCAATATTTTGAAAATCCAAGAGAGTACGTTGAGAAATAGTTTTCTGAACACTTAAGAGTAATCATTTGGGAGGCAATAAAAGAAGACCCATTTATAATAAGAGCCACAAAGTAAAAATTGTGTGAAGCTTCCAAAAGAAAAAACCACAGAACCTAACTGGGAGAAATACAGTGTTTCTGGGTGTAAGATTAAATATACTGCTGTTCGGAAGATCTCATTTTCCATGCCTGTGCCCCACAGAAGGCTTGTATTGAATAAGGTGGTGGCAGCTGGATAGTGGTGCCCATTGCCCCACTCCTAATTCATGCAGTATAAAAATCAGGACAGGGCAGCTACAGAACTGTGCAGTCCCCCTTTCCCTCACAGCTCTGTTATAAGAGACTTAACCTGCTCTGGTTGGATTGGCAGTCATGTGGCAGCATACATCGCTCCCAGCTTTCTTGGGGCAGAAGAGCTATTGTATGTACATTCAGCAGCTGGTGAACCTTGGCACATTCTAGTCTCCTCCTATGCCCTCCCCAGCCACCAACACAGCTGTTCCACACGGAGTATTCAGGGAGCATTCAATGTAGACCCAGTTTCCCAACATTCCCCCACCCCGCAAGCTGCTCCATAGCACAGAGGCACAGGGGTCCTGTTCAGGGGAGGGTTGGAGTGAGCTTCAAAGATTTGGTAATCATGCTGTCTGTTACAAGGGGCCTGACTTTATCTGGATCAGACTGGAGCAATTTATACCCTATAGTGTTGAAAACAATAGAGCAATCATCTAGCAGATACTGAAGGCTAACAGTTGCTGGTGATACCACTAGATATCATTGAGAAGCTTAAAGATGAGAGAGGTAAGGAGGGAGAGAGAGAGAGAAAGTCTGGATAAAACTGCAGACATCCCTTGTAATCAGAAAGAATGTGTGCATTGCTCAAGGCTGCAACCACATAGGAGCAACCCTTGCTGAATGTAGGGCAAGTCTTGTAAACTCCCTAAACAGTGAAAGCAGCCTCCAAGTCACAAATCCAATGGTAAAGGGTGTAAATCTCTTACTGATTCAGGGGGCTTAAGCACAACCTCTCATCAATCTGGCTGGTTGCTAGGTGGTGTTGACTTGAAAGCAACCCCTAGGAAGTCAGGCTTAAAGATAAAAATGAGGGGGAAACAAGTTGAGCAGTGACAACAGAGGCTGCATACTGTGAGGGGAAAAAGACTTGGTGAATTAGTTTAGCCAAATTACTAAAAACAAGTCCAGAGTGGGCGAGGAGTATGCAGAGATCCTACAATATGTTACCTAAAATGTCCAGCTTTCAACATAAAATTAGACATTCAAAGAAACAGCAAAGTGTGACATATGAGGGAAAAAGGCAATAGAAACTTCCTTTGAGGGGTACCAGATGTAGGATAAATGTTAAGCAGCTATTATAAATAGGTTCAAAGACCTAAAGGAAACCAGATTTAAAGAATTAAAGTATACTGACAATGTCTCATCAAATGGAAAATATTAAGATAGAAATTACAAAAAAAGAACGAAATGAAAATTCTTGAGTTGAAAAGTACAATAACCAAGGTGAAAAATTTACTAGAGAGGCTCAACAGTAGATTTGAACTGGCAGAAGAATTAGCAAACCTGAGGATAGATAGAAATTGTGAAATATGAAGTACAGACAGAAAAAAAAAGTGAAGAAAAACAGTCTTCCTCACACCACATACACAAAAATTAACTCAAAATGGAGTATAAACCTAAATATAAGAAAAAACTGTAAATCTTGTAGTAGAAAATATAGAAGTAAATATTTATGACCGTTGTTTAGTCAAAGCCTTCTTAGACTTCTTCTTTGGTGTCATCACCAAAATCACAAATGAAAAAATAAGAGACAAAAGATATATCGAGTTTTTATTAGAAAAAGACATTGTAAAGCTGATCTATTTCACCTAGTTTGGATTAATACCAATTTAATTTCAATAATAAAAACTTTGCTCTGTATAGCTTCATCTCTCCACCCCCCATGCTGTTATTGTCACAGATTATATAGCTTTATAAATTGTGTGCCCATCAATGTAGATCTATAATTATTGCTTTATGCATTTTTCTTTTAAATTAGAGGGAGGAAAAGTTACAAGTAAAATGTATGTATTTTTTGTCTTTTATATTTACCTATGCTGGTGTTTGTATTTACATTTATCAGTTGTGTATTTCTTTGTGTGGAATTGCATTACTATGTAGTGTCCTTTAAACCTGAAGGACTTTTTTTGTAGAACAGTTCTGCTAGCAATGTTTATCTGAAAATGTGTTAATTTTTCTTTCCTTTTTGAAGGTTGGTTTTGCTGAATATAGAATTCTTGGTTGGCAGTTTTTTCTATGCAGAACTTTGACTATGTCATCTCACTGCCATCTGGCTTCCATGGTTTCCGATGAGAAATCAGCTGTTAATCTTACTGAGAACCTTTTGTATGTGATGGGTCACTTCTCTCTTGCTGCTTTCAAGATTCTATGTCTTTCAATAGCTTGATTATGATATGCCTTGTGTGCACATTTTAAGTTTATCCTACTTGAAGTTCTTGAAGCTTTGTGGGTTGATAGACTAATGTTTTTCATCAAATTTGGGAAGTTTTTATTTCTTCAGATATTCTTTCTGATGCTTTTTCTTCTCTCCTTCTGAGACTCACTTTTTAGTATGCTGTTATGCTTGATAGTGTCCCACAGATCTCTCAGGCTCTGTCCATTTCTCTTCATTTTTTGTCTTTCTGTTTCTCAACATGGGCAATATCAATTGACTTATCTTTAAGTTCATGGATTCCTTCTTCTGCCTGTTCAAATCTGTTGCTGAGCCCCTCTAGTGAATTTGTCATTTCAGTTATTTTACTTTTCAACTGTATAATTGAAAGTTCTAGAATTAAAATTTCTTTTCATAAATTCTGTCTATTTATTTATATTCTCTATTTGGTTGAGACATCATTCTCTTACTTTTTTTCCATTCTTTAAACATGGTTTCTTTCAGCTCTTTAAACATATTTAAAATAGCTAAATTAAAATCTTTGTTTAGAAAATCCAGTGCCTGGGCTTTTTCAGGATTTTTATTGATTGCTTTTCTGTGTGTCTGGGCAATACTTTCCTCTTTCTTCACATGCCTTGCAATTTTTTTGTTGTAAACAGGACATTTAAAATATTATAATGTGGCAACTCTGAAAATCAGGTTCTCCACCTCCCCCCACACACCCTCCAGGGTTTGTTGTCATTTTTGCTTGTTGTATTTGTTTGTTTGTTTAGTAACTTTTCTGAACTAAGTTTGTAAAGTCTTTATTCTTTGTTATGTGTCACCAATAAAGTCTCTGTAATGTTAGCTTAAGGGTCAGCTAATGATTGGACAGAGAATTCCTTATATACTTGGAATGAAAAAGTCTCTCAGTGTTTGCCAAGGGACACTGTGTGTGTTTTTGTGGTGACCCTGCAGCACTTAGCCAGGCAGTTTAAAGCTCTGCCTTAGCCTTCACTTCTTACTTCAGCAGAGCCTCCAGGTCAGCCAGATAGGAGAGCTTATGGCATTCTCAGGTCTTTCCTTAGTGTACACGCAGTTGTGGGCATGCGTGTGACCTTCTAGATTCCCAGGAGTATGTTAAAGCTTTACAAAGCCCTATTACTTTCTTCCCTAGCTTTTTGGTTAGGGAGAACCCTAACCAAATCGCCTCAAATTTTATCTATTGGATCAGACAGCAGCGACTAAAACATCTACCTGTCAATGTTTTCAACATGGCCCCTAGGTAGCAGCTGTAGCTCTCTGCCAGCTTCATGTCAGGCAAAAGCCAGTCTTCCAGGAAGTCACCAGAGTAGTCAAAACAAATAATTACAATTCTCTATGAATGAAGTCTGTTCTGTTTCCCTCTGACACCAGGAATGAGGTTTTTTATTTATAGGACTCTGCTGACATCAAACTTAAGGGTGAAAGACTGACAACTTTCTCTTTAAGATCAAGAACAAGAAAGGATGTCCACTCTCACTGCGTCTGTTAAACATTGTACTGGTGGCAGTTAGGCATCCAAATGGGAAAGGAAGAATTAAAATATCTCTATTTTTAGATGACATGATCTTATGTGTGGAAAATCCTAAGGAATCCATTAAAAAACCTCTTATAACTAATAAAAGAGATCAGCAAAGGTGCAGAATACAAGATCAATAGAAAAATCAATTCTATTTCTATACTTCAGCAGTGAGCAATCAAAGTGTAATTAAGAAAAAAAATTCCACTTGGCATCTAAGGGAATAAAATGCTTAGGAATAAATTTGACAGAAGAAATGCAAGACTTTTACACTGAAATTACAAATCATTGTTGAAAGAAATTAAAGAAGACCTAAATGTAGAAACATGACATGTTTGTGCATTTATTGTTAAGATGGCAGTACTACTCAAATTGATTCACAGATTTGATACAAGCCCTGTCAAAATTCCAGCTGCCTTTTTGCCAGAAATTGACAAGCTGATTCTAAAATTCATATAGAAACACAAGATACAGAATAGCCAAAACAATTTTTTAAATTAATTAATTTACTTATTTTTGGCTGTGTGGATCTTTGTTGCTGTGTGCAGGCTTTCTCTAGTTGCGGCAAGCAGGGGCTACTCTTCATTGCAGTGTGAGGTCTTCTCATTGCAGTGGCTTCTCTTTGTTGTGGAGCACAGGCTCTAGGCACGTGGGCTTCAGTAGTTGTGGCACGTGGGCTTAGTTGCTCTGTGGCATGTGGGATCTTCCCAGACCAGGGCTCAAACCCTTGCCCCCTGCATTGGCAGGCAGATTCTTAACCACTGCACCACCAGGGAAGTACCAGCCAAAGCAATTTTGAAAAGAATAACATTGGAAAACTCACACTTCCCCATTTCAAAACTTACCACAAAGCTACTGTAATCAAGACAGTGTAGTACTGATGTAAGAATAGACATATAGATTGATGGAATAGAATTGAGAGTCCAGAAATAAACCCAAACATTAATGATCAATTGATTTTTAACCAGAATGTCAAGACAATCCAACATGGAAAGAATCGTCTTTTAACATATACTGCTATGACAGCTGGATATCCACATGCAAAAGAATGTATTTAGATACTTCCTCATACCATGTATAAAAGATAACTCAAAATGGATCAAAGACCTACATGTTAGAGATAAAATGATTAAAATATTAGAAACAGATAAGTTGAAATTCATTAAATTGAAAACATTTGTGTTTCAAAGAACTCAAGACAGTCCACAAAATGGGAGAAAACACTTTCAAATCATATATCTAATGTGGGAATTGTACCCAGAATACACATAAATGATTACAACTCAATAACAAAAAGACAAACAACTCAATTAAAAAATGGTCAAAGGAGGGAATTCCCTGGCAGTCCAGTGGTTAGGACTCTGCGCTTTCACTGCCGAGGGCCCGGGTTCGATCTCTGGTTGGAGAACTAAGATCCCACAAGCCGTGCGGCCCCCCCCCCAAAAAAAGAAAAATTGTCAAAGGATTTGAATAGACGTTTCTGCAAAGAAGATATACAAATAGCTAATAACAACATGAAAAGATGGTTAACATTTTTAGTCATTAGGGAAATACAAATCCAAAGCACAATGAGATATTACTTCACACCCTTTAAGGTGGTTACAGTGAAAAAGACAATAACAACGGTTGATGAGTATGTAGAGAAACAGAAACTCATACATTGTTAGTCAGGATGTAAAATGGTGTAGTCACTTTGGAAAACAGTTGGGTGTTCCTCAAACTGTTAAGTATATTTGCCACATGACACAGAAATTCCACTTTTAGATATATACCCAAAAGAAATGAAGAACATACATCCACTCGAAAACTTGTACAAAATTGTTTATAGTAGTATTATCCATAATAGCCAAAAAGTGGAAACAACTCAAATGTCCATCAACTGATGAATGAATAAACAAAATATGGTATATCTATATAATATATTATTCAGCAATGAAAAGAAATGGAGTACTGATACTATAACATAGATGAACATTGAAAACAGTAGGCTAAGTGAAAGAAGGCAGTCACAAAGGACCACATATTGTATGATCCCATTCATATGAAATGTCAAATATGCAAGTCTATAGAGACAAACTAGATCAGTGGTTGACTAGGATGGGAGCTGGGGGAGAGTGGAGAGTGTCTGCTTATAGCTATGGGGTTTCTTTTTGATGTGAGAAGATTATAAGCAGATTGTGGTAATGGTTGCCCAACTCTGAATATAGTCAAACCCACTGAACTGTATAGTTTTAAGTGGGTGAATTTTATAGTATGTTAATTATATCTCAGTAATACCATTAAAATTATCAACTAGTAAAAGCTGGTTAACTATTAGAAGGGGAAAATTGGATATTAAGGAATGCAGAAATGACAAGTGAGAATAAGCAAGGAAGAAATTAAGCACTTAGAATAGGGCTCACCAACCCCTAGTCTGAGATTCAGGCCTTGTTGAAGAGGTTGTAGCTGCCACAGGGACATTCAGGCTGCTGATAGTGAAGAAATTTTCTGGAAGGTGCAGACCTGACTGAGCCAGTTTGTGGGAATAGTCAATTCAGTGGCTGTGAAACTCATTGGAGGGTGCTGGTCAGCTAGAGCTGGTCTACTCCTGCTAAGAGTTAAAGAAACTCACTGGAAGGTGCTGGCAGCCTTGAGCTGGCCCACAGGAAGTTTCCCCACCGAGTGGCAGACAATCTCATAGAGGGTGTGGCCAACCTAGAGCCTACTGGGTGGCTGAGAGAAATTCATTGGTGAGAACTGGTGGGATAAAGCCAGTTAGCAGAACCTGGCCTGGGGGTCCTGCAGAAAAGCTCAGTGGAAGACGCCACAGCCCAGAACTGGTCTGCAAAAAGTGACCTGCTAGGTGGCTGAGAAACTCAGAGGAGAGTGATTGTCACTGGGCTTCCCTAATCCAGTAATAGGGAAAAAACACACTGGAAGCAGGAAGGGATATATATGTATATATATAAAGCAACACCCTTATTGGCCCATACTCTGCCTCAATTGATGCCATTTTCTGTTAGCCTTATCCACAACTCTGTGAGCCCCCTTGATTGGTATCCTAATCTTGTTATGATAATTGAGACTCCCCTGGCTTCTGATATGTAAGTGCTGCTATCAGTGTCCCAGGGTTTAGACTATTAGCCCTAGCTACCATTAGCCCTGGCCAGCAGAACAGGGCTACCAGTGAACTTCTTAGTGATATTTGCTCCCTTCTTACCAGTGCATTTCTAATGGCCTTGGTGATCACACTTGTCCTTTGGGACATAATTCGCTGGTGGGTCTTCTGCCCTCACATAATATATCCACTCCAGCACGCTCACTTCCCTGAGCCTTTTAATTCTCTCCTCCACTATCTGCCATAGCAATTCAGGCATTTCACCCTCAATCAGTGAAGGTCATCACTTTTTCTAGTCTTCCAGGAGCCACCCAATGAGTTTGCATCATCTCCTAGGGTCATTGCCAGAGTATTAAATTATGTATCCTGAGAAGCGCCCTTAAGTTAATAAATTATTCCTTATCCAATCTTATATTCTGGCTTCTTTGCTCAAGTATTCTCAAAATCCAGTTCCATGGTACTCCCTCAGCTCCTGCCAGTACATGGTGCCTAATTCTTCAGTCTCTTTCAGGATGTATTCTTTTCCTCCCTCAGCAGGCCTAGCACATTTATAGCTGATTTAAGCTGCAACTTAACTTTGGTTATTGGCCTAGCAGCCAGGACAGAAGGTAGGGGCATATCCTGAGGGGTATTTCTGTTGCCTTGCAGGGGAGAGGCCTCTGCAGTGTCTTCCCACGCAGGCAGAATGCTATTTCTTTTTTCTTTTTTTTTTTTTTAATTTATTTATTTACTTATTTATTTTTAGCTGTGTTGGGTCTTCGTTTCTGTGCGAGAGCTTTCTCTACTTGCGGCGAGCGGGGGCCACTCTTCATTGCGATGCGCGGGCCTCTCACTATCGCGGCCTCTCTTGTTGCGGAGCACAGGCTCCAGACGCGCAGGCTCAGTAGTTGTGGCTCACGCGCCCAGTTGCTCCGCGGCATGTGGGATCCTCCCAGACCAGGGCTCGAACCTGTGTCCCCTGCATTTGCAGGCAGATTCTCAACCACTGCGCCACCAGGGAAGCCCAGAATGCTATTTCTTAATGAGAGGGGTTAACTCTGCAGACTCTGAGGGTTCAGAGGAGTCTGGGAAGCCAAATAATTGGTGGCATTCCCCATTAACGATGGTTTTACCACCATTCATCACCAGATGTTCTCATCCCATCTGTCAGGGTCTCAGGTTTTTTGAACTAGGACTCTGACCTTGGTATGACAGACCTGTCTTGGTTTAGCATTAAATTATCTTTGCAGGGAATTCCCTGGAGGTCCAGTGGTTAGGACTCAGTGCTTTCACTGCTGTGGGCCCGGGTTTGACCCCTGGTCAGGGAACTAAGATCCCACAAGCCACGCAGCGTAACCAAAAAAAAAAAAAAAATTATTTTTGCAATTCAGCAACTGTATTAAATCCTGAGTTTGGTCTTCAGCTTTTTCTTCTCGCCCACTGCAGGAGATTAGCAATTGGGTCACCACTTTGTACCAGGGATGGTTCATGCCTCAAATACCCCAAGGATGGAGTCCTTATTGTCAACTGGGTGGTGAGTAATCTGGTTCAAAGATGCCATCTTAATGCCTACTTTCTTGAAACTACTCCTGGTACTAAATCTGTCATTTGGGTCTTCTGGGGAGAAGATGCTGAGATGGAATTTGGAGTACAAGAGGTTTATTGGACAGTAATGCCTGGGGGATGGAGCAAGATTGAGTAAGAAAAGCTTTCATACCATAATACAGATCTGATACTGGTGAAAGAAGAGGTTGGTGAGTGGAAGCAGGATTGGGTGTAGAAAGCCTCAGACTTCCATGCATCACTGACAAAGTCAGCCAACTCAATGGATACTTTAGGTTAAAGACTATCCATTAGTTAGAGGAATTCCATGTTGGGCAGAATTGGCCAGACTGAGGGCTGCTTAGGAAGAGCATAGGCTTGGCTCAAAACCCAAGGCATGCCAGATTTTTTCCTGATGGGAGATCCAAACAGTGCACCTCCATTGTTGTCACACGATGGGGCAATATCAAGCAGTGTGACATTCATGTAACTGGAGTCCCTGAAGGGGAGGAGAAGAAGGATAACAGAAAATATATTTGAAGAAAAAATAATAATTGAAACTTTTTTCCTAAATTTGATGAAAACTATAAATACAAAGATCCAAGAAGCAACATGAAGCTCAAGCAGGAAAAGCACAAAGAAAACCATACCAAGACACATTATAATCACATTTTCATCATCACAGGTGATAAAGAGAAAAATTTTATTGCAGCCGGAGGAAAAAAGCACACATTATGTACTGAGAATCAAAGATAAGAATTACTGCAGACTTGTCATCAGAAACGCTGCAAGCCAGAAGAGTGGAATGATATCTTTAAGGTACTGAAGTCATCCTAGAACTCTTTCTCTAGCAAAATTACCCTTCAAAAATGAAGATAAAACAAAGAAAATTTCACAAAAGAGAAGTCTAAGATATGTCATCACCAGTAAAATTGCTCTATCTTAAATGTTAAGAGAAATTCTTCATGTGGAAGGAAAATGATACCAGGTGGATATTAGATCTATACAAAGGAATTAAGAGCACTGGAAATGGTGAGTAAACAAATAAATATATAAAAGTGAAAGGGGGGTATTATGACATTTAAGAATACAGTTATTTTTATAAGTGAGTTTGTGAGTTCATAACCTTCTAGAATTTCAAAATCCTTTCAGATTGCTGTCTTACTCAGCGATCAAGTGCATTCCTCATTTAATTATTAGATTTATCTTAATTAGCTGCTTTATCATTTCAGTGCTGTCTAAAGTACACAGTAGAATAAAAAGCTTTGATATGACAAAGTGTAATACATTGCTGGGACAACCTAAGACCTTGGATATGGCTGCTCACAATGGTATCTCTTTTATTCCTGAGTGTTCATCAATGTCTGCTTTTCTGCCCCTATTCTGTGGGCTGTTTCCCTAGGCTTTTAATCTAGTTTTGCTCTCATCCCACTCTGAACCTCATATCAAATTTAGGGTCCATTTAATAGACATGCAGATCAAAGAGGGTATAATTATATTTAATAAGCAAAGCTAACAACATAATCATGGATAAGAAAGTTCATATCTGTATACATCTCCCATGGTTGGGAGCTCACAAAAAGGAACCATTACATCCCCCTTATCTGTATTTATAAATATCATATATTATCTATATTTAATTTTCTACACATTAAAATTTTAACCAAGGCAATTGTCAAGCACTGACAGTAGACGTCCTAGTTACACTGGGGCACTAGGACCATTGTGGTGGTCTAAATTTTCAGCAGCTTTGTTTTATCCAAGAGTATAATTTTCTTATTTTGGAAGTAGAGTGTTATTTTCTTACATGACTGAAAATACTTTACACCTGTTTTTTTAAATAAAGACATTTATTTGGAGAATATTAGTAGCATATTCTCAGCCTCACCAGATATTAACAGTTCATCAAGTCAGGCAACAGAACATGTCCATGTGAGCTTCTTATAAGGAAATCGATGACCACCTCAACAGCTTCCTCATCTTCTATTTTATTACTGGACGATTCATAATCCAAAATATGAAGTTTTTGGACTTTTTCCTCAAAAGTAGAAGTAGGTAAAATGTCTGAAGCAATGATGTTGACTTCCTTTAAAAATTTTTTTTAATTTATGAAACATTAACTGCATATTTCAGTCTTGTCGAATCTTTTGTGTTATTCTGACTGTCAATAAGAACCAGGGGACTGTGTTGATGATTCTTGATGATTTCAGCAACACTTCCAAAGTACTAGAACAAGAAAACAGATGAATTATAAATTGGCATTTATATTAACAATGAGCTCCACTCCTCCCATCTTCTCCAACTCTTTCAAGTTAGTCAGAGTTAGTAGGTCCCAGATGACATTCTACCCAAAAAAGTCCAATTTAACAATGTCTGTAACCTTTGAGGTGGCAGACGCTGGCCATTCAATAAGACTGAAAACACAATTGACATCCTCAATTAGTATAACTTCTTAGAGAAAATTACTTTATTGAGTTATGATGTAATATTTTAATATTTTGTTTTTTATTTAGTGCCAAGTGTAAAACTGTCATACATTGAATTTCTCTACATTTTTATAAAACATAGATTATCTGTTATGTTGCATGTCTTAGATACAAGGACTGATGTAGTAAATTAACGTTAGAATTTAATGTGAAGAGAGTTATTTCCCAGGTTAATTCATGTTTGTTTTTGTGTTCTTTTTTTTTTGAATAAATAAGGAAACCTTTATAAATCCTCATATACACATTTTTGCTTTAGCTCCCAGTAAGTTTAGAGCTAAATTAGTGCCTAGTTAATAATGACATTTCACGCTAGGCTCTTACTATACGTACGTATTTTTCCGTATATTAATTCCTATTTTCTATTGGCTTTAGTTTAAGGCTATCACAATTTTTTTCTGAAAAATGATCAATGTTTTAAATGAAAGATAAAATAAGTATAACACAGACCAAGAAATGAAATGCATTGATTATACAAAAGTGCTACAAGCTCACGATCATCAGATAAATGCATTTATAGTCATTTTTTTAAAGTGGTAATTGTTTTGCAACACTGCCATATAATTTAGCAATTATAACCAATTGACTTCATTTTCTCTTAGTTTTTCACATAAAGATAAAGATCTGGAATAAAAAATGTTTAAAAGCCTTTATTAATTATTTGGATAGCTTCCAAATATTATATATTAAATAAGTAAAGTATTCAGAATACTAGTCATTTTTCAAATGAAACACCAGTTGTCTTTTAGATAACTGGCTTTTGAATATTAGGTCAAGGAAGAGAGACAGAGACTTTCAAGTACCTTTAGTCCTTATTTCTTACTTTCTCTTCAATCATTCAGCCCTCCTGTACTTGCCAATGAATTTTTTTTATGATACTCATAAAGACATTCATTCTGTTTGTTTGGCACAGCATATTGTTAAACTGAATGCAGTTGGAATTTAAATTTATGGACTAACACCCCAGGAAATGAAATAGTACAACCTCTTTGAAGTGAATTCCAAGTGAAAAAGTGTGTTCTGAACCCAGTAAATATAGGAGAGAGTTGCTTTGCTTACACAAATAAGCATCTCATTCTGTCCTTATACTCTTCTGAATATTTCTGAGGATTGCTTTGTTGCAGAGTTTGGGGATTAAAATGTTTGAAGTAGGGAGTTGAGCTGAGTTGAAATGTTTGAAGTGGGACTGGACTTGAGGCATATTTGTGATTTGACTGAATGAAGGATTGAGCATAACTTAGTTGCAGTTTCCCCTTAACACTTTTTTTTTGGTCTACACTAATTCAGTGTATTTGAGATATTCATACATGGACAGAAAAACAATTGTTTGATAACTCAAAATCCCATGGTCAATAAAATAAAGCAAACAGATCTCAGAGCGATAAAATGCTCAATATGTATCCACATAATGTCAAAACATTTGCAAAAAAAGTTAAACAGTTAATCAACTAGTTCCTTTTTCTACCCATGAATACCCAAACACAAATACAGACAAACAGACTTTTCAACATCTCCACATGGTTGACATCATGTAACCAAAGTTTTCATTTTTCAATTCAGATGTTCAGTATATGGGAGAAATTATCTTTTTATTATAGATAATTTAAGTAAGTGTTTTAAAGGACTCTGTCAGTACTTCCAGATGATATTATAATAATATGTATTTATTTTGGTATCCATAGGCTGGATAATTGGGGAGTGGGGTGAAGCTCTGTTCTATTCATTCTGAGGTAGGGATGAAGATTCTTTAAGCCAAGAAGAACCACTGTTTATCAGAGTTTCCTAGCAGGACAAGGAAGACCAGAGCCCCTCTGAGAGCTCAAAATTTATCTGAGTGAATTTCAGTACCACTAAAAAGGACAGCTCCCTCACCCACCCTTAAGCCTCTTATAGAAGTACTGGACCCCTGGGGAGGCTTTTTTTTAAAATTTTTTATTATTTATTTATTTATTTGGCTGCATTGGGTCTTTCGTTGCTGCGCATGGGCTTTCTCTAGTTGCAGCGAGCGGGGGCTACTCTTCATTGCAGTGCACTGGCTTCTCATTGAGGTGGCTTCTCGTTGCGGAGCACGGCCTCTAGGTGCATGGGCTTTAGTAGTTGTGGCTCGTGGGCTCTAGAGCACAGGCTCAGTAGTTGTGGTGCACAGGCTTAGCTGCTCTGAGGCATGTGGGATCTTCCCAGACCAGGGCTCAAACCCATGTCCCCTGCATTGGCAGGCGGATTCTTAACCACTGCACCACCAGGGAAGTCCCTGGGGAGGCTTTAGAATGTAACCATCCATCCAAAGTCACTCTGTCCTACTAGGATCACCACCATATTCTACCACTGATTACTGTTGAGGAGCATATAGTTTAAAAAATTTGTCATATAAAGGTTTCAGTGAGAATGAAGGTTTTTTGTGAGTAAGGAGAAGCAGACAGTTCTGTTAAAGTTTAACTGGTGTGAAATGATAATGCAATCTATATTTTAAAACCCGTTTGGTCTTGATCAGTGTTTCGTGTTTTCAGAGTTTTGCATTTTCTAACTATCTGAGACTTTATTAAAAGCAAAATAAAACTCCAAACTATAAAACTCCTCAAAGAAAACATAGGGAGAAGGCTTCATGAGACTGCATTTGACAATGATTTCTTGGATGTTACACCAAAAGCACAGGCAACAAAACAAAAAATAGACAAATAGGACTACATTAAACTATACTACAAAGTTATAAGAGTTCTTTATATATTCTGGATATTAACCTCTTATCAGGCACATAATTTGCAAATATTTTCTCCCATTTCATAGGTTGCCTTTTTACTCTGTTGATTGTGACCTTTGATGAACAGAAAATTTTAGACCATTTTATTATACTATATACAAAAAAATAGACTCAAAATGAATTAAAGATTTAAATGTAAGACCTGAAACCATAAAAATCCCAGAAGAAAACATAAGCAGTATGCTCTTTGACATTGGTCTTAGCAATATTTTTTTGGACATGTCTCCTCAAGCAAGGGTGACAAAAGCAAAAATAAACAAATGGGACTACACCAAACTAAAAAGCTTTTGCATAACAAAGGAAACCATCAACAAAAGAAAAAGGCAACCTACTGAATGAGAGAAGATATTTGCAAATAATATGTCTGATAAGGGGATAATATCCAAAATATATAAAGAACTCATGTAACTCAGTATCAAACAAACAAATAAGCAATCTAATTAAAAAATGGGCACAGGACCTGAGTAGACATTTTTCTGAAGAAGACATGCAGATGGCCAACAGGCACATGAAATGATGCTCAACATCACTAATCATCAGGAAAATGAAAATCAGAACCACAATGAGATATCACATCACACCTGTGAGAATGGCTATTATCAAAAAGACAAGAAACAACATGCTTGTGAGGATGTGAAGAAAAGGGAACCCGTGTGCACTGTTGGTGGGAATGTACATTGGTATGACAACTATGGAAAACAGTATGGAGATTCCTCAAAAAATTAAAAATAGAACTGCCATATGATCCACCAATTCCTCTCCTGGGTACATATCCAAAGAAAATGAAAACACTAATTCAAAAAGATACATACACCCTGATGTTCATACAAGCATTATTTACAGTAGCCAAGATATGGAAGCAAAGTAAGTGTCCATCAAAAGATGAATAGGTAAAGATGATGTGATATATATATATACAATGGAATATTACTCAGCCATAAAAAAGAATGAAATTGTGCCATTTGTGACAATATGGGTGGACCTAGAGGGTATTACACTAAGTGAATTAAGTCAGACAGAGAAAGACAAATACCATATGATTTCACTTATATGTGGAATCTAAAAAACAAAGCAAACAAAATGCCGAGTCAGACTGACTTCAGTAAGCAACAGGATAAAAGATATAGCTTTTACATCATACCAGTCTTTCCTCCTTTCTGTTCTCTCATAGGATATACTGCCCAAACATAGTATTTTATCTCATACTCTATGACAATGTGCAAGCCTTAGACCAGGTACTCTTGTATCCTTTCTCCTCATCTCTGGCACCTAATACAGTATGATGGCATTGTGCTCAAAACATAGTTATAGAGTTGGATTAGAAGAGAAATTACTGACCTCTTCACCAGTTTTCTTTCTGCCCAAAGCATACTGTTTTGTTGCTTCAATAAATCGCACAGGGATATTATATACTCGCTTATTAAAAAATACAACTAGTGTATATGGCTGTTTGGAATCATGGCCAGAGCTTTTCCGAATAAGAAATGATCCATCCTGTTTATTAAAAGAAAGAATAATTATGATTAGTGTTACTTGTGTTTCCATAGGTTAAAAATCAGTTTATGAAAAATACCTATATTATATTCAAAAGTTAATTATTTAGGTATATGATTTTTATTACCAATTAGAGCTTGTTTTATTATTTTGCAAGAAAATACTTCAGTAAAATATATACTTATAGAAAATTCTGAAAGAGGTAAATGCTAGCTTTTTGAGGCACTAAATAAGATCTTATGTTTATAGGCTTTGGAAATGTGTGAAGGGACACATTAAGATCAAACCTAAAGGGCACTCTTGAACTAGGAACCATGTTCACAAGTTGCCTATGAATAAAAAAATATATCAAACAAATTCCATTCAAAAGTGCTATAAGAAGAAAGCAGATATTGGGAATCAAAGCATTTCAGCTGATAAAAATTCTCTCTCCAAAAATTTATGTTGAAGCAGAAAAAAAATTGTAACACAACATTCCAAATTTAATTAAATATCTTGTAAAATATTCTACAATCATAAATTCAAAAATTATGAACAAAAGTAGACAAAAACAGGAAGAAGGAATGCAATAAGAGTTTATCAAACCTGGGAAAGAGCGCTTACCTGGTGGTGCAGTGGTTAAGAATCTGCCTGCCAATGCAGGGGACATGGGTTCAAGCCCTGGTCCGGGAAGATCCCACATGCCACGGAGCAACTAAGCCCATGTGCCACAACTACTGAGCCTGTGCTCTAGAGCCCGCAAGCCACAACTACTGAGCCCACAACTACTGAAGCCCACGCACCTAGGGCCTGTGCTCCACAACAAGAGAAGCCACTGCAATGAGAAGCCCGCGCACCACAACAAAGAGTAGCCCCCACTCGCTGCAACTAGAGAAAGCCCACGTGCAGCAACGAAGACCCAATGCAGCCAAAAATAAATAAATAAATAAATAAATTTTAAAAACAAAAACAAATAAACCCTGGGAAAGAAGTTGAAAAGAAAGACAAACCTGTATCAGAAATGAAGAAGAAATTACAAGATGCCCAAGGGACAATAGCCTTAAATGAAGATTTAATAAATGACTGAAGGAAGGCATGGAAACAACCAAGAAAGAAAGAAAAAAAAGAGAGAGAGAGAGAGGTTAAAAAAAAAAAAAGTACAATAACGTCAGAGTGGTTGGATTGAAAGGAAGACCCCCCCCCAAAGAAAGGTCTAAAATACATGTAATGTGAGTCCTTGAAAAAAAACAAAATAATGAAACAGAACTACTCTTTAAGTCTGTAATTTAAGAAAATGTTTTGGAAATAAGAGAAAACTTAAGTCTACATATTGAAAGGGTTTCCATCTACCTGAAAACATTGACCTGGAAATCTACTCAGAGACATAATCTGGTAAAACTATTAGACTTTAAAAAGAAAAAAATCTGCAGAGCCATCAGATTAAAATATCAAATTACATACAAGGGCAAGAAAGTGACATTAGCATCAGAGTTCTCAGAAGCATCAAGGCAATCCAGTGGAGCAACACTTTTAAAAACTCAAGCCGAGGATTTTACATCCAGCCAAGATTTCCTCCGGGTATCAGGCTATGAAAAACAGTTGCGAATGTGCAAGAACTCAGGGAATAATGTAAGCACAGTCCTTCCTGAGAATCTACTACAGGTGAGCTTCACCAAACAAAAAGAGATAACTGAGGAAGCAACAGGACTGATGGAAAGCATTTAATATATTTCATTGTAGAGCTAGGACTAAACAACGGTGGCAGAAAACAGTATATTCTGGACTTCCCTAGTGGCGCAGTGGTTAAGAATCTGCCTGCCAATGCAGGGGACAAGGGACTCTATCCCTGGTCCGAGAAGATCCCACATGCCACAGAGCAACTAAGCCTGTGCACCACAGCTACTGAACCTGTGCTCTAGAGCCCATGAGCCACAACTACTGAGCCCACGTGCCACAATTACAGAAGCCCTTGCACTCTAGGGCCTGTGCTCTGCAACAAGAGAAGCCACCGCAATGAGAAGCCCATGCACCACACGAAGAGTAGCCCCTGCTAGCCACAACTAGAGAAAGCCCGCACACAGCAAACGAAGACCCAATGCAGCCAAAAATAAACCAGTATATTCTGACAAGGCAAGGTGCAAGTGGGCGGAGAAAAGAGAAAGAAAAAGAAAAGTGGCACTTTAATCTTGGATTGTCCTGACTGTTCTAGTGTTCCTATATGACTGGGCTTGGACTCTCCAAAAATTTACTTCCCAGTACTTTTTGCCATCTTGATCCCAATCTTTTATCCCAAGCATTGATCCAAAATAGTCTGTTACATCTCACTGCTGGATGGATCTCACGTAGCACCAAGCCTTACAGAGATCCCCTCCAGAGCTTTCTTCTCTTCCGCTATTTGGAGAGCAGCGGAGCCTATGCATGCACATATAGATGAAAGGACAAGCAGCAATAAGATGGAGGAACAAAAAAAGAGGGAGGTGCTTCAAAGAGAGGAGGGGATGGCAGTTCCTCTTAAGTAAAGAAAAAAGATTCCTGCACCCATAATTGTTGCAATTACTTAATTAGCATATTATCGGGATGACAACTGTGCCGATATAGGCTGAGGGCACAACATGAGATTTTAAAATGGTCAGACCTTGTTTGATCTGTATAATGCCTCTTCGGCCGACTTTCGATCGCAAGCACCAGCGTACCATGGTTTACAGTGAACGTCAGCTTCCTGTGAGTGAGAGGGCATTATTAAGCAAGAGATGGCCCTTCAATGACACTGAACCTTCTGTGCACTAGAAACAAAGTCCCATTTTGCATTACCAGAAAGGCCTAACTACATTTGGGCCAGTAATCTGAAAATGAGTTTTATGCTTCTTTTGATCAACCACAAGGATTATATAATTGACTTTTCCCCAATTTGGCTGTAGGGGGTAGACTTAGTATTTGAATTTAAGACCTAATCCTGCTAGATTCCTGAACCATTTAATCCTTTCTCCTAAATAAGTTGTCATCTCCCTTTCTATTATGATCTTATTGTTGCTTTGTGGAGCATTTTATAATTTCCGAAGTGTTTTTACAAATATCTTATTTGATTCTTGTAACAACTTTGAAGGCAAGACAAATACATGCTATCATCCCTATTTTACATTTGAGAAAGCTTAGAGACTTGCCCAAGGGCACACCGACTCCTTTCTCTGTCTTTTTTTAAACTATGCTATTTTATGTGTTTTAATATCATATGCCTCCACAGATCTATTCTGAAAAAATTACATAGTTTAAATAGAATCTATGTGAGAGGAAGAACAATAAAAACAACACACTTCTTTGCTAGTTTTGAAGAAACACCAATTGTTATTTATGGCATCCAGAATACAAATTAGAATAAATGGAGCAAAGTCTTAACAGTTGGGAAAAAACTGTATTCTGTACCCATCAGCAAATGACAACTCACAGGCTCACTTAAAATAGAATCTGTTCCCAAGCTTCACTCCAAAGTCTCTCTTATAAGAAGTCATGCCCTTTCCTGCAGTTTACTGATAACGAGTTCATTTCATACCTGTTCTGACAAATTGGAATTAGATGAAAAGCTGGGTAATGGGCCATCCACAGTTGGGCTTCCCCCTTCTGGAAATCCTGAAAGGGATTTGAAAAATCAATGGATCCCATTATATCTTGAGCAGTTACTCTGCCTATACCTCAGCACTGTGCTGGGAGCTGCAAGGAACACACATACTGAAAAATCACACACACCAAAAAATCCTTAAGAGTTGTGCTTCTCGAAGTGAGGTCTGAGGACCCTGGGAATCCCCAAGATTCTTTCAGGGTGTCTGCGAGGTTTTTTCCAAATACATATCTCTGTGAAGCCCAATTTTCCTCATATACTTCGACCAGTAAAACATACTGTAACAGATTGAATGTAGACGCAGATATGAGAATTCAGCTGCCTCTGTTATTCCAGGCATTAAAGAGATTTTAAAAATGTAAAACAATGCCACTCTTCCCCCTAAATTTTTTTTGTTTGGAAAATATATTTTTTTCATAAAAATATGTTGTTAACATGTAATGAGTTTAATATTTTAAAAATGGATTCATAAATGTTTTAAATGTCTTCTAACTAATACACTAAGTATCATTAGAAAGAAACACATAAACCATAGTTCTTTGGGTCTGCAATGATTTTAAGAGTGTTATAATGGTCCTGAGGTCAAAATGATTGAGAATTTCTGCCCTAAGGCATAAACTCCCTCAAGGAGTTTACCATCTAAATGTGGAGACATGGAGACACATGAAATGGAGAAAATACTTAGCTGTATTCATTCATTCATTCATCCACTCACTCATTCATTCTTTATTGTGTACCTGCCATGGATCAAAGCTTTAGGAATATACAGCAGTCAACAAAACAGCAAAATGCCCCTCCCTCTTGGAGCTTAAATTTTAATGGAGTGAGATAGACAATAAAGACATAAGTAAATATATACAATATTACAAAGTCATAAGTGCTATGAAGAAAAATAGGCAGGGAAGTGGGTGGGGGATAGCTTCGGATAAGTAGTATGTTTAAATAGGCTGGTCAGGGAGAGCCTCAGTGAGGTGACACTTGGGTAAGATCTGTAGGTGGAGAGGGAGGAGGCATGTGGATATCTGAGGAAAAATTGTTGCAGGTGTAGGGAACAGTGAATGCAAGGGCCTGGCATGTTTGAGGAATAGAGAGGGGGCCACTGTGCCTGGACTGCAGTGAGAAAAGGGGTGAAGAATAAGGGATGAAGTCATACAGGAGGTGGTGAAGGGACCAGGTTTGTGGGACCCAGTGGACACTTAGCATGACTTGAGCTTTAACAAGCATGGTGTGGGAAGCTTTTGTAGGGTTTTGAACAGAATAGTGTGATTTGCCTGTCTTTTAACAAGGTCACTCTGACTCCAGGGCTGGAAATAGATAGAAGGGGGCAAGAGCAGAGAAAGGAGGCCAGTTGAGTCTTGCAAGCCCAGGCAGGAGGTGATGGTGGCTTGGAACAGATGGCGTCAGCAGAATTAGTGAGAGTGACTGGATTGCAAATGTATTTTGAAGGAACAGCTGGAAGGTGTGTGAAGAAAGCAAGTGAGGGGACTTCCCCGGTGGCGCAATGGTTAAGAATCTGCCTGCCAATGCAGGGGACACGGGTTCAAGCCCTGGTCCGGGAAGATCCCACATGCCGCAGAGCAACTAAGCCCGTGAGCCACAACTACTGAGCCCGCTTGCCACAACTACTGAAGCCTGCGCGCCTAGAGCCTATGCTCTGCAACAAGAGAAGCCACCGCACTGAGAAGCCCCTGCACCGCAATGAAGAGTAGCCCCCGCTCGCCGCAACTAGAGAAAGCCCACGCACAGCAACGAAGACCCAATGCAGCCAAAAATAAATAAATACATTTATAAAAAAAAAAAGAAAGAAAGCAAGTGAGGAGTCATGGGTGACTCTAAGGTTTTTGACCAGAGCAACTAGAGTTGTCCTTTCTTAGGAGGGGAAGTCTGCAAGAGAAACAGGCTTAGATGAACCAAGTGCTTCAGATAAAAGTGCCCTGGACGTTCAAAGGTGACAGCCACCATTGTTAACAGGAGGGAGCAATGAGGGCTTGGCAGGCCCAACAGGGCTGAGTATGAAGGAAGGCTGTGTTCTGACAGGTGGGGACAGTATTCCCGGGTGGGTGCAGCAAAGAGGGTGGGTGGTCACGCTCTCCTAAAGTACATAGTACAAGGAGGTGGGTGGTTTCCGCAGTTTGGGCAGTTGGGGGAGTTCAAGGCTGACATTTTCTGATCCCTGAATATGTGCCAGCCCTGTCCTGTTTCCCACATCTTAGCTCATTTTGCCTTCACGTCCGCCCTTTATGGGAGGAGCTATCAGACCCCATTTTACAGGTGAGGTCTTCCCTGACCACAGCAGCCCTCACTGTCTCCATTCCTCTCTGTGCCCACCCCCTGCCACCATGCTTTATTTTTCTTTATATCAGTTTAACATTTGCCTGATATTATGGCTTATCTAGTTGTTTATTTCTCCTCTAGCAGAAAAGAAGCTCCATAAAGGAAGGGACTCTGTTTTATTCACTGCTGTATCCTCTGTGTCTAAAATAGTGCCTGGCACATAGCAGACAGTCAATAAGTATTTGTCAATGGAAAGAATGACTTGGGTTGAAAAACAATAAAGGGTATAATAAAGCTTTACGTAGTAAAAAAAAACAAAATTTCTATAGCTATACCATTTCACTTTGTGTTCAGAATTTTAGAAAAGTTTATTTTAAGTTTCTTTTATTTAAGATGAATCAAAAATCCAATTAAAGCCTAAGAAACAGATTTATGTTTATATAAACACACATACTTTTTGTATATAATAATTATTCTCTTTATTTAAATTTATTGAATTGATTATTTTGGAATATTTTCCAAATTATCCATGTACAGTAGGGTTTTATTTTGTGTTTTCATTTTTTTCCTGCATTGAGTAGAAAGTAAATCAAGGTTTGGGCAGTTGTGTTCTGTGAGTCTGACTTCATATATTTTTAGGGTATTGTATTATTAGCCTAGGGAAAATTATCCAGATATTTGCCAGATCTTCTTTTCAGGGCACCCTCTGTAGATATATTTTACGAACATTAAAATGTATTTTAGATTCAATTTAAATAGCTATCATTTATTGAAGACCTTCTATGTACCAAGCACAATATGTTGTTTTACTTAATCATCTTATTTTGAAAATAGTTGTATTGTTGTTGTGAAAAAAAATTAAATAAATAAAAGATGACCAGTATGACCAGTAAAATATTCAATCAAAACTAAAAAAGAAAAAAGTAAAAATGATCTCAAATCTATTTACTTTTCAGAACAGCTCCATGAAATAAATATTCTTGGCCCCGTTTTACAGATGAGGAAACAAGCTAGAGAGGATACTAAGATACTCCAGCTGGAAGAGGCAGTGTTGCACTGGACCCCCAGGTGGCTCAGACGTGAAGAGCCAGCCTTAGCCGATACCTGATATTGTTCTTCGTGCCTTCATTGTACTTACTTGGCAGAGGTATGGGTTTTTGATGAATTGGTCTGAAAGGAAGAATTTCAGATTAATTAAAGGGCAAAGCACAAGATGAATAAGTTTGACTTTTTGCTTGCACTGAAGATACTCAGAACAGGTGCATCACAAAGGATCAACAGGAATGGCCAATAAAACATATCTAAAGATAGGAGAGGCACCAAAACCTTCAAGATAAGTAAAATTGTTCCCTTTAATTTTATAAAAAGAGGAGACTTGACTAGTGTTATTTTTTAGTTAAGTCCAATAATTAACCCAAATATTAGTTCAGTCTCTGTAATTCTAAGCGGTTTTTTTTAAAGTTGTTACCTACTTAACACCTTTTAAAATTTAATTGCAAAGCAATGAAATATTAAATCTTTACCAATCACAACAAGCCAGTGTTTCTGTGCAGTATAACAATGCAGGTGTTAAGGAAACTTTAATTTTTTTGGCCGCACCGCGCGGCATGTGGGATCTTAGTTCCCCAACCAGGGATTGAACCCGTGGCCCCTGTAATGGAAGCGTGGGGTCCTAACCACTGGACTGCCAGGGAAGTTCCAAGGAAACTTATTTTTAAAGGAAAGAATTCTTACTTCTGGGCAGGAGGAGGAAAAACTTGTGACTGCATATTTTCTTGTCTGTGACTAGACCCTCGGTGGCGTTCAGCAGGTATAGGTTTTTCTGCATTAAGAAAATTATCATAGTAGGATTAGGGTGAAATGTCTGTCCCCATGCCCAAACCCAGAAACATCAACTGAGAGGAACCAGATTTGGTCACATGTCTTCCCATGAGCATGTCTTTCACCAGGATGTCATCCCTTTGTGCACCTGTCAGTGTGGTGGTGTGCCTGAGCTATTAAGACCAGGACTCCTACTCAGCAGTGTTACAAGCACACCCTACCACCTCTGCATTCACCTCTTGGCAATGTACAAATACATGGGGACTGAACCTGTGGAATCTGGACCTTTAGGTGTGTGATTACAAGTAAAAGCCAGAAGATGGGCAAGCTTTAGCCACCCCTGATTTCTATGTGGCCTCCACATAGGTGTTACAAGACCCTGGTGTGTCTTCATTAGTCATAAGATGTGGTATAAGTAATTTCTTACTGATAAGAGGTAAAATATCAGCGTTTGCGAATGATCTACTTTTTTGAAAAATTAATTGAGCAAATTCAAGGTTATCCCTATAATAATGTTAAATCTCACTTGCATTTCACTATCTTTTCCTGAGTGAGAGAGGAAGGGGTGGAGTTATAATTAGTTCACAGGGAAATGTGCATAACCTGAAATCTAAGAAGTTTATGTTGAAGAACATTTATTGCTGAACCACTAATAAAAGTGATTATAAATTATTGTAATGCTTTATTCTCCCTCGAATTTTGTCTAGGGTGTGTTAAAATCTGGGTATGTCCAAAGGTCTGTCTCCTGCATGGAAGAAAGTTTGAGAACTACTGATCTCCCATTACAGGAACCCAAAATAAAAGCAGTAAGAACTCAAAGATTCAAATAAATGATGATAGACTTCAGGGTTTCTTGAGGTGCAGAGAAATTCAGAAGTTTGAATCTCTGAAGATTGTGTTTCAAGTTTGTGGCAAGTTACTTCGAGCTGCCACGTGAGATGTTTTGTTCTTGACTTTACAACATGGTAATTTCAGGAGAAACAGTGAACACTTTGCTTCCCCACAGCCTGATGAGCTTTGACCACCCCTGCTTTTGCCCCCGTCCTCCAGGAGACTTCCTTCCTAGGTCAGAAGAGGCCACTCACCCGCTTTGGGTTTGGATGGCCATTGCCTCTACTCTTGAAATGAGAGACCACGCTCCTGCACTGGAGCCCTTTGGGAATGAGGACACCCGAGCCGCATGGGACATGCCAAGAGCCTGTTCTCTGATGGTTTTCAGAAGCTTCTGAAGCCATGAAATTTGCACAGGGTTGTACTTACTTCCTACAGAGGCTCACCCTAACACTCCATTATCACTCCAAGCTCCCTGCTCAACAGGCATGGAAGACTGTAAGGAATGGAAGGACAGCAAGGCAAAAGCATCAGGAAAGGCAGAAGAAAGCAAGACACAGGAAGGGAGCGGTACCTCAGGAACAGCCTGGGAGAAAGATGTGGGAAATGATGTAAAAAACTCAACAGAGCAGTCAAAGCAGACAGGGAGTTGTAATGCACATTCAGAAAATGTCTACCGTCCATTGTGAGACCAGGTGTGCCCACATTAACTCAGGAAATGGTGAGCTTTTAACATTGGGTACCTTCAAGATTGGAATTAGACGGGTGCAGGATTTTAATTTCTATATAGTGTTTTAAGTGTTGAGATGATGGATGATTCTTCCTCTTTCTGTTTTTTTTTTTCCCCAGTATTTTTCAAATACAAATATTTTTTTTTAAATGGGAAAGTACTAATAAAAAGTATACATAAGGGTTTTAGGTTATGATAAAACAAAGGAAGGGAAGCATTTGAAGATGTACTAAGATAGATGTTTGAACTCAGGAAACATTATTTTGAAAACTTAGCACAAGAACTTGTTTGAACAAACAGGTTTTTAAAAATTCATTACCTTAACTTAGCCATTAATTCTAAGATACGTGACTGGCTCTAAATAAGTCTTCACACCTATGTAACGCTGTGGCACTGTTTCTGGCAAGTCGTATCTGTCTACAAACAGGCAGGTTTTGGGCATGTAGATTGTGGCCTGCCCCAAAGGTGCAGCCTGGCAAGCTCAGGTCCTGATCAGCTTTGCTACTCACTACTCATGGCAAAGTCAAGACTGTTCTGTTTAGAAGATTGAGTTTTATGTTTACAGTTGCCTTATGAATAATTAAAGAAATTTAGAAATACATTTGTACACAAATCCTTAATCAAAATAACTTTCAGAGGACATGCGCATCTGTCAAAGTAATACAGGCCTTACCTTCACAAACACTTGAGGCATTCTGTTGAGAGACAACTGGAGTCTATTTAAAAAAAAAAGAAAGGCAAGGATCTTCAATACAATGGTATGTGGAAATAAAAGTCAAGGCAATATTATTAAAATAAATACCGGGGGAGAACATTTCTTTGATGCATAGCTTTTCTTTCAGTCACAAGACCAACAAGTAGAAACACACAGTCCCCCGGCCCACTTTTGCATTAAGTGACAATGGACTTGAAGTGTGTCAGGGAAGGAGCAGTGTCATCCTGGTGTCCCCACTCTGTCAACAGGGTTGGTGGATACCATGACCCCCAGCAGCTGCTGGGCAGTAGCGCTTATGCAGTGGAAATCTGGCATCTGGCTTTGGTCTCAGGGCCCCACCGTCTTGGTGTTTGTAAGGGACTGTAAACGTCAGGCTACAGTGTAGATACCAGGTCAAGGTGGGCTTCCTCGAATAATGGGCTGGCCCAGGTTCCCCACGTTCTGCACAGAAGTTGAGTGTACTCAGGCCTTTGTGCCTGATATGCAGTTGTCAGTCATTAGTTCCCAGGCCAGCGGGTGGGAAGCAGACACAGGGGAAGACAAAGGTCTTGGGATGCAGGGAGCCTGACCACTGATGGGCCGTTCACATTCAGTGAAGACACGGGGTTCAGGGAGGATGTGACCCTCCCATGCAGCATCTTCCCTACCCAAGTGAGGACTCCAAGTTTCTCTTGGACTGTCCGGGCAGCAACATGATTGCTATGTTCACCTTAGCGGGAAGCATCGTCAACTTTAAATAAGTGGGCAAGAATAAACATTGCGGGAAACATGAAGCACATTTAAAAGCAGAATTAACTCACCGTCTTCAGTGGCGTAGCTGTTTTTTTCCTGGGGGATAGAAAGAGATTGGCTTTGTTAAAACACAACAAAGATAAAGAGGAGCTGATGCCTTATCATTTTACTCTCAAATTTAAACTAGAATAGTGAAAGTGATACAAGTGTGTAGGAAGACTATCCTTGAAGGGAAGAGAGGGATGAAAGCAGGATTTAGCCATGATCCTTCTAGCCTCAGATAGGGTCTGCTGACAGATGGCAAAGGGGTTACTGGGGATAAACAGGAGCACCAGTTGCCAGGGAATCAGGATAACTGAGCTCTTGTTCCAGTTCTGCCACTGATGACTCTGTGACCTCAGGCCTGTTTCTCTCAGCTGTGAGGGCCAGTCTGAGCTTTAGTTTCTTCATCTGTAAAATGAGGACCAGAGTCAGCGTTTTCAAAGTGTGTGTGTAGAGCCGTCCCTTCCCCCAACAGCACCCCAGGGCTACTGTCTGGGGAAGGAGGGTGGAGACATGAGGGTGGCCAAGCAGGTACATTTGTAGCCAGCACCTCCCCATGCCAATGTCCCCCCTGCTTCAGGTGACTCTTCTCTGCTAGACGTCTGCCTAGAATTTCATTCCAAACAGATAAACCCAAGACCAACACAACACAAGTTTGAAACCCACTCTGATCTCTGGTCCTGAAGGTGCTGGCCTGGCCTAACGTACAGGTTTGTCTTAGTTCAGTAGAGATTGGACTCTAATATTGCTAAGGCTTTATAATTCTCTTCTGTGTTTATTTTGAATACTGGCTTTCTCTCTATCTCTCACTTTGTTTTGGCTGAGAGCTGGAAGGTTGGGGGAAGAATACTAACAATTCCCAAATGCCTCTAAGACGCCTGGCACTGGGTTACGCTCTTCACATATTTTTTAAACCTCACACTGTCCTTTTTAAATGGGTGTTTTTATTACATTTTAGAGATTAGGAGACTAAGTAACTTGCCTGAAGTGATAAACCTAAGCCAAGAGAGAAGTGTGCAGAGTTTTGTTTAATAAACCCCTGAAATGGAGAATTTCTTTGCTTTACTCAGAGGCAGAATTAAGGCTATAACCATGCAGGCTTGCTTTGGACAGATTTAAATGTGCTTTTAAAATAACCTATTGAGCCAATATGAAATTATGGGGTCACTGTTTGTAATATTAACACGTTACATGCACCCAACATCTTACAAAGCTCTTCTAAGTTCAATGAGAAAGAATGACTCTCTCATCTCCCTTTTGAAAGGAACCTTGGCAGTGTTGCTTTGATGGAACACCAAGTGCATGCTGCTCTGTGTACACATTTGTTTGCGGATCACTAAATACTCGGAAGAGAAACCGAGGAGTAGAAAGTAGGGATGAAACCTGCTAGTGGGTCTTAAAATTATTCAGGTGCTGGAGCTTGTGTCTTGTGGAACACAAGTCAATGAGCTCAAGATTTAGCTAGAAGTTTATGGGAGGAAAGACTACTAGTTTTTGATGTCAGCAGGGACACCCTTAGTCCAACTTGAAGCATGCATGGGTGTGGAGAAGACCAGGGCAATAGGGTTTCATTTCCACACCCTTTAGGAACACACCTATTGTAATGTTAGGTGCACCTGCATATGAGCTTGGGCAGGTATGCTCTTCTGAATGGAAACAGCAGAAAAACACCCCCCTTTGGCCCCCAGATTCTCAGGCAGGACTCCTTTGTGGATTCCAGGCAGCTCTGCTCACAGCAGCGATGGAGACCATACACTGAATTCACAGAGTTGCTTCTCTGCAACAGGAACTTACCCAGCCCTGGGCAGTGGGGATGGCGCAGCAGGTGAAGAGGTTGATTTAGAGTCCCAGGCCCCGCTCTTTCGACCTGTGCAGACATATACACAGGTCAGTCTCTAGCCCTGAACTGAGGGCTGATGGTCACAGTGAGCTGGCCTTGCTGGCAGGCTCAGAAATACATGCACATGTTTTCTTACTTTCAGCTAAGCATATATAAGTAGTTACATTGAAGTTTTGGGGGAAAACCTATAGGCAAAGGTGATGAAACATTTTATAAATGCCAATTTATAAGCTCAGAACTAGGATGTTAATTAGGAACTCCATCTAAACATTGCTAAATGACCTTCTCATTTCCCCCATGGGACAAGTTCAGAGCCCCTGATTCTGTGGGCTCAATAAGAGCTCACAAGGGTTCCTATGGAAGGGAGCTAAGAGCTCACACTTGCATCTATATGCACTGCACAAATGTGCACAACAGCAGTACCTAGAGACAGAGGGGAGCTGGCTTAGCTCTGGCCTCTCCTCATCCAGGCCTGCTCCCTATCCCACCACTCCTGATCACACCTATAGACACTGCTCATTCCTAACCACACTTACACAGTACACACACCTAACCTCACATTTGGAGAACACTCCTGCATTCATTCATCTCTGAGTTCTTAGGGCCTTTGCTCACTGCAGAAATAGACAAATGGAGAGAAGCAGCAAGCTATTACCCAAATCTCCTCTTCTGAAGTCACAGAAGGGACCCAGAGGGCCTTGTCCACCACGCCCATTTCCCCTCCCTCTACCTGAAGATAGAAGCCAGAGCATCGTTATGAGGGAAGAAGGTGAGAGACAGGCAGAGATTCACTGCTGGGATAGGGAGCAGGCCTGGATGGGGAGAGGCCAGAGCTAAGCCAGCTCCCCTCAGCGCGTCCCAGCTGCCTCCTCTCAGGCTGATACCGCCTGCCTGGACATTACTGCTCAGTGAGATAAAGGCTCTCTACTGAATTAAATTGAACTGAATAAATGTTTTAATTAAGAACTTACTACATTTATAAGTCCACAATTCCTAATGGACTTAAAGGGGATACTCTGTACATATAGGTTGGACTTGCCCACAGTATGTGTTGTTTGAGTTTGCAAGATAAATCACACGTAAGTAAACACTGAGGTAATAATCTATTACCAAGAATTACTGAGAACCTGGTATGTGTAAAGCCCTTGG
This sequence comes from Balaenoptera borealis, assembly GCF_965194805.1. Classification (NCBI taxonomy): domain Eukaryota; kingdom Metazoa; phylum Chordata; class Mammalia; order Artiodactyla; family Balaenopteridae; genus Balaenoptera; species Balaenoptera borealis. Next base: position 87,009,277 of record NC_138874.1, read on the forward strand.
AGCCACTGTGTTAGGGGCTGTGGAAGAGCTGAAGAAGTAGACGTAGGCTTCTGCCCTCTCAGAATTTATAACAAGAGAAGACACATGCACCCCCATGCCACCTCATCTGACAGGACCACCTATTCCAAACACAAAAAAAGGGAAAAAGTCCTCGAAAAGTATTAAACGCAGAGATCATAAAGTTCATTCTCATGTACTTGACTAGAGAGAGGCCTTCAGGCTCTCACTCAGAGCCCATTTACTCTTTCTACACATAGTCCTTACATAGGGCTGATTTCCATAAGCACTCACCAGTGGCATCTGTTGAAGGAACGGCCCCTCCCATGTAACCCTTACTTAGATGTAAGCTGACCCAGATGGGATTTTTAAAAACATTTTGAGAAAGAGACTACATATGGAATTTTTAACATTTCCTCCGACAATAAACTGAAATGTCATCTGAATATGTAGTAGTATGAGTCTAACTGTGTTTTATTAGCAAGGGTATCAAGTTGATATTGTTCTTCAAATTCTCAATACTTAAGAATGACATTGTGAAAATACACTTGGCTACTCATAGATAGATGTTGATAGAAAGTTTCGGGGAAGAGAAAAAAAACCCTCGTCTGAAAAATAAGGAAGCAGAAAGAAGGTCTAAGTCAGAATTTCCTCCCAGGGGTCCCCTCTCTTTTCACCAAGGGCTCGCTTGGCCTGGGCATGTTATTGTTGTCATATCTACTGCCTGGCTTCTTTACTAAGCTTCCCTTTCCTTCATATCTGCAAACAGTCGGCCAACGTCTTCCTTTCCCCTTCCCTCTTCGTAAATAACTTCTGCAATCAGAGGAGAGGGAGGCGCATGCTCGCTGTCCTCTGTGGTGGTGGAGTCCAGTACAAGCTCTGGTTTTGCATCAGGAAGACAGGGTTCCAGTTATTTCTCTGCCACCAAACTGGCTGTGTGACCTCTTACGAGCCACTATGCCTCAGTTTCCCCCCTCTGTGAGATGGGGATGCCACTAGCTACTTTATCTAACACAGAGTTACTGTGGTTAGGTAATAAGGTAACTTCGAACATGTAAAGAATTAGCCAAATATAAAGTAATATTGCTGGAAAGGGACTGAAAGTTTTGAGGGTCAAAGATGTTATGCTAAGTGAAAGGAGTGAGATGGAAAAGACTGCATATTATATGACTCCATCTATATGAATGTTTGGAAAAGGCAACTCTGTAACAACAGAAAGCAGATCAGGGTTACCCAGGGCTGAGGATGGGAACAGAACTGACCACAAATGAGCATAATGGCTCTTTTGGAGTTGGGGTAGGCACAGAAAGTTTCTAAAACTGGATTTTAGTGCTGGTTACAAAACTCTATACATGTAATGATTTACAAAAAACATTGAATTGTACATGTAAAATGAGTGAGTTTTATGATACATAAGTTATAGCTCATAAAGGATCTCAGTAAATATGATTATTGCTATTTTCATTTTCTCATCTTGTTGTCAACCACGGCAGTATCTCTAGGTGCTGGGCACTGTGCCAGGTACTTCACATGTGCCACTTCTAAGCCTCACATAACATCAAGGGGAGCAAACAGAGGCTCAGAGCAGTTAACGGGCAGGGCCAGGGTTGGAAACCAAGGCCATTCAAGTTGAAAGCCTAGGGAGGCAATGTCCTCTCTAGCCAATATCTCATAATGTTACTCTGGGGCATGATTGGGCATGTCAGATTCACTTGCTGCTTCTCCCTTATGTGGGGAAAGATTAGTGAAACAGAGGGCTGCTTTTGTGAATGCCCATGGGAGGATGGAGAGTTACTCCTTGTAGGCCAGTGACCCTCTCTGCCGCCCTGGCTGAAGTCAGACCCCGGGGCATGGCTGGGGTAGGACAACACCGTACCCTTCTCATTGCCAGGATCCCTGCTTCCTGGCCAAGCCGAATTCTTGGTTGGAAAGCTCCAAGGGAGAAACTGGGGATGCAATAGAGGGAGATGTGTCCAAAAGCACACTAATAAAAGAGAAAAATCATCTTTGTTTAAATCATAGGGAGCAAAAAGTTATGTTAAGGTTTGATTTAACAGCACAGGCCTTGCACAAGCTGGTGCTTACCGAAGTTTCTTAACTTGGAAAACAATTTACCCTTAGTTTTTCCTTCTACCACGTATATCTTATGCATCATCCTCTTTTCAGTTTTGCATGCAGTGGTGGTAGGTTTCCTTATTCTTAATGATCTCAGTGTTGGCATCGTAAGCCCTTGGGATTTAACTCTCTTTTAGCTGTTATAGACACCCTATTATCATTAGTGGGGCTTGCATACTAGCCGAAGCATCCCTTACTCTCAGGTACTATATGAACTCTTACAAAATACATAAAAGAGACTTAATTTAACAACTTAAGAATAATTTGGGCTATGGGTAAAATTCTGCTTGCCTATTAGCAGGGAATTGTAAATTCCGAAACTCCTCCCCTATTGTAAGAAATAAAGAGATAGAATACTTAAAAAATGCTGTTTACTTAGAGCAAGCTCAGAAATACATGCTCTGTCTACCCTTTTCTGACAAAAGCTACAAATTAGCCAGAGGTTGCTCTGCCTTCTTCTAAATGCTCGTTTAGAGATAAATCACAATGGAATTCAGTCTTTCAGTTTGTTTAGACCAATGCTTCTTAACTGGGAGTGATTTTGTCCCCCTCCCCCAGGGACTTTCTGCAGTGACTGGAGACATCTTTGCCTATCACTGCTGGGGAAGGGGGTGCTAGTGGCATCTAGTGGTCAGAGGTCAGGGATGTTGCTAAACAGCCTGCGATGCACAGGACAGTCTGCAACAGAAACCACCTAGCCCCAGATGCCAACTGTGTTGAGGTTGAAAAACCCCGAAATTTAGAGTAAAACTTTATATGGAAAGGAAGAAACACTTCTCTGAGATGTGTACCGGGTGATGTGCCAGACTCATGTGTCATGAATCAAGGCAGGTTAAACAAGGGATTCTGAACAATAACAATAATAAATCACAAAGAGCTATCATTTTATGAGTGTGATTCGTATCTTTTTACTCATGTAATTCTCACACTACCCCTAGGCATAGGTGCCATTTTCCCCTTCCTTTTTTTTAGGAGAGGAAACTAAGAAACAGAGGGATTACTTAGCTTGCTCAAAGTCTGGCACCTAGTGAGTGAAGACTTGGACCCTCTGGCTTTGGAGTCTGTGCTAACTCCTGCTACTGTACTTCCCAGTATGGAACATGAAGGACCTAATTCGCTATGTCATCTGCGGCCAGCACCTTATTAGCCATCAAAGAGCCAAAAGCAACACTAACCAGAGGCAAGTGTCGTGGTGTGGAACTTTAACAGAAACCCCTGAAACCTTAGCACTTTCATCATGCCTATCAGGGAACTCTCTGAAGCCTCTAAAGACAATGATCAGTTATTTAAAGACACAGGCAAGTAGTCTGATTATTCCTTTTATAAAAATCATCTCTGAAAACTGTACTGTTTGCACACTCAGAAACTCCCTCTAACTGTTCAGGTTTGTTCCCTACCCGCCCACCACCACCACCAAGTTATCTCACTTCCTTCCTCCTCCTGAACTTCCTCCTGTCTATATCCAATAATCATTTAACCAGGAAATTATTTTCTTGTTCAGGTTTGGTTTCTTCATCTGATGCCTCTAGTGATAAAATATAGCTATACTAGATTAATATAAAACTAATGAATAATAAATCCAGTGGGCTAATGCCTTCATGATGGGGCCATGTGATTCCTTAAAGACAGCCAGAGTTGGGGGACTCAATCGCTCTCTCAACCAACTGACCCATCTACCATTTCAGCACCTACGCTGAGCCAGGTCCTGTCTAGGCCTTGGAAACACAGCTATGAGCAAGACATGGAGCTGAGAATCTTATGGGAAAGACAGGCTGATTGGAGTATTGGGGGTGTTTTAGGAAAAAGAGGTCTGTGTAAGGCAAGAAGAGCATTTTAAGATGTAAGCACCAGAGAGTATTAAACTATTATTCTAAAGGAGGGTTTAAGCCTTCATTTATCTGTTTCAGTGAAAGGTTTTCTATTCCAGTAATAACTGCCCTTCTGAGTTATCACGTGTCAGGAGTCTCCGTTTCAGCAGGGACCAAAGCGACCTCGCCGTGACGTTTTAGGTTGGTGTGTTGACATTTGTTCCCAGAAATTAAGATGAGCTGGATAAGATGCCTCTGACCTCCAGTCCCCAAGTATAAAGAGCCTGTGGATTCCGAGGGGGAGGATAAATAGGAACTTGTGAAGAGGGTGAGCAATTGCACAGGAAATGAGTCTAGGAAAAGATTTTTAAAAATAATCTTCTTTCATTTTCTCTCAAGGAGCACGTCCCTGAAAGCAGAGGTCAGTCTCCCAGTCTCTGTGTTCAGCCTTCAGGTCTGGGAGAGAAGGGAGTGTGTGTGTGTGTGTGTGTGCGTGTGCGTGCGTGCATGTGCATGTGCGTGTGCGTGCGTGTGTGTGTGTGTGCGTGCGTGCGTGTGTGTGTGTGTGTGTGTGTGTGTGCGTGTGCGTGTGTGTGGTATAGGGTGGGGGAGAGGAGAAGGAGAGAACGCTGTCGAGGAAGCTCCTGTGCCTCTCTGTGCTGTAGAAGGGCTGGGGTATGGGCGCCACTCAGTACTGTGGGCCTCAGGCCGGGGGTTGCCAAACCCTACAGGAGACACCTAGGAACCACTGAGTGTTCATGGTTTGGGGAGGGATGACATGGTAAAAACTAACTTTGTAATGGAATGAAGCTAGCAACATTTGGAGGGGGTCAGAAGCTCATCTCAGTGACTGAGGAGAGAGCCTAGAGACAAGAGTATGGCAAGTGGACTCTGTAAGACAGAAGGTATGAAGTGATAAAGTAAAGAAAGCCTGGTTCAGGTGGTGGCAACTAAAATAGAACAGCAAATTCAGGAAAAAGCAAAGCAGAATTGGGAAAGAACATGGGCACTCTGAGACATGGAGCCTGGAGGCTGATTTGTAAAGAGGAATAGCGATGCCCGAAGGGTAGGGGTGATGGATGCACTGAGCTTGAGGTAGTGGGAAGGTCAACGTGTTCAGAAGGGAAGAAAGGTCAAGGTTGGACACCAGAGAGTTATCAGCTTAGACCAGAGAAGTGAAGCCAGAAGAATGGATAAACCGGAAAGAAGTGAAAAATAATACTCTACCGAGCGCCTACTGTGTGCCAGGCACTGCATTAAGAATTTCCCATTCACAATTTCAGAATTCTCCTGTCTCCATTTACCGATGAGAAAATGTGATGCTTGGAGAGGTGAAGTACAGACCCAAAGTGATACAGTTGATAATGGGGAGCACTTGGGTTATGACCCAAGCTCTTAACCGCATGATATTCTGAAAGAAGAGCAGGGGGCTGAGGCTGAACGGCGCAGGCATCCTCAGTCAGGGGAGCGGAGAGGGAGGGCCGGCCAGCAGAGTGCCCAGAGAGGTAGGATGAAAAAGAAGACTTGTCTGAGAGAGGCGCAGGGGCACGGGGGCGAGGGTCCCCTCACACAGGTGTCCCCAGACAGTGGATGAGCATGAGGAGAAGGCCTCTGTTACCATTTATTAAGACATTTGGAAACACAAGGGATTATTTCTTAATATTTGCTCTGAGTGGTTTGTCTTATTTAGAACAGATTAAAAATGAAACCCCCAAATGTAATCATTTCACAATAAAAAAAAACAGAAACAAAACCACCAAATCATGTGTACACTCTACCTGAAGTTGTCCCTGGAGGTGAGGCTGGCTTTGAAGAGTTATTTGGCTTGATTGATCTATTAACCATGGGAGCTGAAACACAAAATCACACCTATATTATAATTATTTATATATATATATATATATATATACACACACACACACACACACACATACATATATAGTAGATAGTCTACTGAGGGAGATTCACACTTATGGAAAAATGCATTGTGGAAATGATGGGTCAGACCAGAGAATCTACAAAGAATGGGAGACACAATTAGTAAGCCCACAAGCCATTAAAAGAAGCCTTCTCAGAAGAAAAAAACATTTTAGAATGAATATATTAGTGATTAAAGTGAATATTGGCTTGGAATTTCATTTGCCAAACTGGGTGTCTAGGAGATGAAAGAGTTTGTTTTTTTACCAGGAGACGTGCATTGAACTAACAGTGGAGGGGCCAGATTAATAGCCCCACCTTCCCTGACACACGTAACACAAGTAACACATATCATTCCTCTTGGATTTTGTAGGTTTATGGGGGTTTCGGGGTGAGGGCATTTAATTTGTATTTATTGTTTCATGGTGATGGGTGAGTTCAGGAATTCTGGTGGGTCTAGAAGCTGTCGGTGATATTTAGGGCGAGGGAGAGGGCTGCGACATCATGGCAGTGTAAAAACTGAGTATTGCTACTTTGGAGTCAAGTTTATTAGATGAGTAATGTTACTTGAAGAGGCAGCATTTATACAGGATTATATTCACCATAGCGACTATATCCAGAGTCATCATACACTGTTCCACGCCTCATCTGAGGCTATGTGGCACGGGCTTTTGAAGATAATTTGTTTGTAACTGCGTTTGTTATTTCCTGAAGGATTTGCAAATGAAATGTTTCTCATGGGCCTGAGATAGCACTCCATTTTAAAGAATGAGAACATAGGGCATATTTTACTCTTTCATTTTTTCAGTCCTCTGCAGAAACTGTTCCTGGTGCAATATTTGTAAGGTCAACATGGTGGCTCATGACTTTGTGAGTATTAGGTTTTATAAGAAATCCATTCTGAGTGAGGAGCTAAAGAGAAGAATTTAGGTGCTTTTATACCTTGAGAAGAGAGTATTAAATCATGGAAGAGGATGGAGAAAGAAGGGTAAAGGCTATCAAACACAGAGATGGGTTGCCCACTATGCTCTCTGTTCCACTAGCCAAAGAAGACAAATGCTATGGCCACAGAGGAGAGAGGCCTGGGCACTATCATTTCTGAGCCCCTTAGAGCTTGCTACCAAATGGTCTTGTATGCCTCTATCAACTGCCAGAAGTTTTCAGGTGCTTAAAACTACAAACTCTTGCCTTTTTCAGATGGGAGTGAACTGTCTTCTGTGGGATGAATATAGTTTTCATCTGCATCTTCCACGGGGACCACATAATCAGCCTAAAAGAAATACAGAAATGCTGTATATTCAGAGTTTACTACATAAGAAGCAGTGATATTTAAAAAAATCTTCTGAGATATAATCCATATACCATTAAATTCCCCTATGTAAAGTGGTTTGGTGATTTGTAGTATATTAACAGAGTGTGCCACCATCACTGCAATCTATCTTTAGAACATTTTCATCACCCCCAAGAGGAACCCTGCACCCATTAGTCACTCCCATCCATCCCCTCCCCTGACCTAGTCAACCACCAACCTTCTTTCTATCTTTAAGATTTGCCCATTCTGGACATTTTATATAAATGGAATCATACAATATTTCAATACACAGTCTTTCATGACTTCTTTCACTTAGCATAGTAATTTCAAGGTTTAACCACGTTTTAGTACTTCATTCACTTTTATGGACAAATTATATTCCATTGTATGACTATACCACATTTTACTTATCCATTCATCAGTTGATGGACATTTGGGTTGTTTCTACTTTTTTGGCTATTATGAATAACGTTGTTGTGAACATTCATGTACAAGTTTTGTGTAGATGGACATTTTTCTTGAGAATATACCTAGTGGTGGAATTGCTGGGTCATATTGTAGCTCTATATTTAATAGTTTGAGGAACTGTTAAATTGTTTTCCAAAGTGGCTGTGCAATTTTTCCATTCCCACTGGCAATGTATGAGGGTTCCAATTTCTCCACATATTCACTAATACTTGTTATTGTCTGTCTTTTTTGATTGTAAGCATCCTTGTAGGTGTGAAGTGGTATCTAATTGTGATTTTGATTTGCATTTCCCTTAATGATGTTAAGCATCTTTTCTTCTGCTTATTGGCCATTTGTATATCTTCTTCAGAGAAAAGTCTGTTCAACCCCTTTGCCAACGTTTAATTGGGTTGTTTGTCTTTTTTATTCTTGGATTATAAGAGTTCTTTAAATGTTCTAGATTTAAATCTCTTATCAGATATATAATTTCCAAAAAAATTCTCACATTCTACACGTTGTCTTTTTACTTTCTTTATGGTATCATTTGCAGCACAAACGTTTTACATTTTAAAGTCAGTTTTATCTACTTTTTTCTTTTGTTGTTTGTGCTTTTGGTATTGTATCTAAGAAATCATTGCCTATCCCAAGGTCATAAAGGTTTATACCTGGGCTTCCCTGGTGGCACAGTGGTTAAGAATCTGCCTGCCAATGCAGAGGACACGGGTTTGAGCCCCTGGTCCGGGAAGATCCCACATGCCGCGGAGCAACTAAGCCCATGCGCCACAACTACTGAGCCTGCGCTCTAGAACCTGTGAGCCGCAGCTGCTGAGCCCGTGTGCCACAACTACTGAAGCCCGCATGCCTAGAGCCCACGCTCCACAACAAGAGAAGCCACCACAATAAGAAGCCCGCGCACCGCAACAAAGAGTAGCCCCCGCTCTCCTCAACTAGAGAAAGGCCACGCACAGCAATGAAGACCCAACGTAGCCAAAAATAAATAAATAAAATAAATTTTTAAAATTAAAAAAAAAAGGAATTATACCTATGTTTTTTTCCAAGAGTTTTATAGTTTTAGCTCTTACACTTAGACCTATGATCCAGTTTTATTTAACTTTTTATATATGGTGTGAGATTGGAGTACAATTTCATTCTTTTGCATGTATATATACAGTAATCTTAGCACTTTTTGTTTAAAAAACTAATTTTTCCCGTTGAATTGTCTTGGCATCTTTGTCAATAATCAATTGACCATAAATATAGGGAGGGAGTGATTTTATAAGAGGTAAATAAAGTAACCAGATCTCAGAAGTGGTTTTTACAACCTGCCTTGGTTGGTTGCCAACATGGGGACTGGGAGAAACAAAAAACAAACATTTATTGAGCACTTATTGCCAGGTGCTCTTCTAAGTACTTTACATGTGTAATCTCACTTACTCCTTGTAATAACCCAAAAAGGTAGGTACCACTAGTACTATACAATAATACTATACTATAAAGTTGTTACCTGCCAAAATAAGCAAATGATCAAGAATCATCATAATCTGTGTCCTAACAAGTTCATCTTCACTTTGCTGCAGTGTTTTAATACAAACCCCATTATCCCATGTTCACATCACAAAACACTGGCTGTAGTTACATGAATAATTGGTCTTTTGAAGCCAGGCAGATTGTTCTACTACCACAACCTACATGCTATTAGAATCCTTCCTCAGTTTTTACAATGGCATGATTAAAAAATAGATGATTATTTTAAAAATAATCTTAGATCAACTCCAGTGTTTAGATGTTCAGTATTAAGACACCTGCTATAGGTGTTTACATGTTTGCCTTCCCCCAAACTTTAAATGTGAAAAATAGGAGCACCACGGATTCATCTTATTTTCACTTTCCCATTGCCCTTCACCCCATTCCATATCAGGAGCCGTTAAGATGAGCTATTAAATGCCCACATGAGTTTCTTGCTTAATACAACTCATGTGAACATTTAATAGCTTTACATACATTATTTTACTGAATTCTTTCAATGATACCTACTATTAAGTTACGTATACTTATCCTCATTTTACAGATGAGGAATTTGAGAGCAGTTGAGTAATCTATCCAAGGTCACATAAAATCACAAAACTGATGCCCTGCAAGGAGAGGTACTGGGTCTGCTTTGGGCACCAATGAAGCCCTGGCACGTTTGTGTTGAATGAAGAGCTGGTCTCTTCTCAGTGGATACTGGAGAGGTGGCAAAGGATAGCTCTTTAGCACCTGGGATCTAGTATCTCATCATCTGATTTCAAATGCTGGCTCTATCATTTACCTCTGTGACCTTGGACAGGTTCTTCAACCCCTTTGCACTTCATCTGTACCATTTCCTCATCTGTAATGGGGATGATAATAACACACACTTCCTAGGGTTGCTGTGAGGATGTAATGAGATAACACATACAGAGCGCTCAGAACACCGCCGACACACAGCACTTGTCAAGTGTTAGCCGCTCTCGTTGTTAGAGCACAGATGCTCCTTCCTCCCACCTCCAACTCTCTGGTCAGGCTGTACCCCCATATTTTGCCTGTAACCTGTATGGCAGAGCTAAACATTTTCATTTATGCTTCTGTTTGACTTCTTCTTTTCCTATCTAATGGCTCAGCCAGATCTTAATGTTGGCCTCTTTTTTCTTTTTTAACCTCTTTCTCATCTTGACTGTCCATCTGCCCATTCCAGAATGTGTCTCCTCCAGACTTCTCCTTTTCCCACTGGTTCAGGCTTGCCTGAGCCACCTCCACAAGACTGCTATTAGCAAAGCTCGGCCTCTCCCCACTGGGGTCCACCTCCAGTTAGTCACAGAAATGGAGAGCTTCACATAACCCACAATCTTCATTTGTATTCTGTGTCTGAACTGATATCTTCATATGGATTTGCCAAATGCCGAAAGAATTCACGGTGAGACCCTAACAGATGGTCTCCCTACCACGTCCCATGCTCAGATTCTCCCGGCCACCCTGTTCTCACCCTGAAAGGGCAGCAACCCCTCTCAGACTGACAGACAGCCTGAGGATTGACAAACCACACTCATTCTCAGTCCGCTGACTTCCTGACTTAAACTGTCCCTAGAGAGGGGGTCATAAACTCAAATACTTACAGGAGCAGGCCTGGAACAGTAATGGGGAATGTACAGAGTCAGGGTGTGCGCAAGTCTTGTATGAGTGATGGGGATGATGACAAATGGAAACAGGGGCCCAGGGAGTCACAGCTGAGCTGGAGCATTGCCATGAGGCTCAGCTGCTTCGAGGCCATGGCTGGCCAAGTGCTGACAGGCCCTCAGTCTTCAGGAGAAACTAGAAAACTGGATTTTATAAAGAATCTAGAATATGGTAGAAAGGAATCCAATATGTATGATACATGGAATCCTTCTTTGTGTGAGGCACTGTATTTAGTGAGATAGATAGATATATATATATATATATTCCTTTATTAAATCTTTAAAATAACCTGAAGAGAGGAAAAGCTGAGACTCAGAGAGTTTATCTGACTTGCCTAAGCCACACAACTAGTAAGGGTCAAAGCAGGAATTTGAGCTTGGATGCTGCCTCTATTTTATTTAAAAGTCTCTCTTTTCCATCTCTTCTCGGGCTACAAATTATACTAAGGCGGAAATGAAGGTCATTTCACAGCATGCTCATAAGCTGTAGGTTTTATCATCTACAGGCATTTAAAAACTAGTTACTTCTGGGGCTTCCCTGGTGGCGCAGTGGTTAAGAATCCGACTGCCAATGCAGGGGACACGGGTTCGAGCCCTGGTCCAGAATATCCCACATGCCACGGAGCAGCTAAGCCTGTGTGCCACAACTACTGAGCCCGTGAGCCACAACTACTGAGCCCGTGTGCCACAACTACTGAGCCCACACGCCTAGAGCCCGTGCTCTGCATCAAGAGGAGCCACCGCAATAAGAAGCCACGCATCGCAACGAAGAGTAGCCCCTGCTCTCCGCAACTAGAGAAAGCCCGCGCGCACTAACAAAGACCCAACGCAGCCAAAAATAAACAAATAAATAAATAAATTTATAAAAACAAGTAACTTCTTTGAGAAGCTGAAGTAAGATTATGTCTGGTGATGGTTAAGAGTTGCCTTTAATGTTATTTTCTTTCTCAGACTGTTACACTTGTAGGGTTGTTCTAATGGCTAAGTTTGAGGGCTTGTCTTTGACTTTATTTAAAATGCAAGTACATCTGGGAGCCATAACATATTAGGCTTTATCAGTCATTCCTACAATAGCCTGAATGGGTTTACCTGTTCATTTTTAAATTGAAACAATTCCATATGGAATAAGACGTGAAAATCTAGGTGCTGGCAGAAGGGAGACTGATGACATAAACCTAGAGTTGGGTCCTGGACAATCGGCAAAGATGGTCCCTGGATACCCGGGGCTGGGGAGAGGGAGTGAGAAGCAAAAGCTGCCGAGGGAAGTGAGGAGTCAGCTCCTCCTCGGGTTGTGCAGGGTCTTCCTACAGACTAGGGGTCTCCAGTGTATGCCCCACTGCACCCCTCTGCATTTTAGAGGAGGAGGGTGGAGGACCAGAGTGAAAAGAAGGTGGGGGAGAGAAAATGAGGCGGGACAGGGAGAGGAGCAATGGAGAATAAAGAGGGAAGTATATTATGGAGGAAAGAGAGGTTTGCAGGAAACTGAGGGACTCTTTCTCAAAGGAATAGTTAGAGGGACACAGCTCCAGTATGGATATATATGCCTGTAGTAAATGAAAGTGCTTAAACTAAGACCATATATGCCATTTTTAAAGAAAACATCCTTTCAGCATAACAATGGAGAGTTAGAGGGGGCAGGGTGGTTAGCGCCGGCCGGCCGGCGGAGAGCAGGGCCTGGAGGAAGGAAGACACGCCTGAGGCCACACTGTCCTGCCCCTCCCCCTATCCGGCCCACATCCTGCCTTCCACTCGGTCTGGTCAGTCTTCTGGACAGATTTACTTTACCTCATCCTCAAGGAGCTCTTTGGGTCTGGGTGGGACTTGAGGTTTATGCAGAGAAGTCGAGGCTGGCAGAGTGGTGGCCTGCCTTGCCTTTGCCGAAGGCCAGTTGGGTTTACTGGGAAGGGTCTTGCTGGAGGGCGGAGACTGCCTCTGGCTTGATCGATTGTCTTGAGAGGAAAAACAACAAGAACAACAAAGCATAAGATGAATGGGTTCTGGATCATTCCCTGGGCGGAAGCCACCGAGATCTAGAAAGTATAAAACCCCCAGCATCTAGGTAGCCCACACATTAGTAACTGGGGCGTTCCCTTAAAGAGCAGAATGACATGTTAGGCAAAAATTTCAACCGCCCATTGACTTACATTATAAAAACCAGAAGAATGTCCTCATCAAAGACATCCTCCTGGGGATTGATGCAGACCCACAGACCCAGGAGAGCAGGCAGCCCAAACGCTCTGCTAAACAGAGTGGATGGTGACCTTGGCATTGGGCGGGGGTACTCCTCAGTGGTTCACTTTGCTCCATGAAGCCTTAAGGGCAGTGATTCTCAATCCTGCCTACACATAAGAACCACCTGGGAGCTTTAAAAAATGCCAAGGCCCCACTCCAGACATGCAGTTTGAACTTCTGGGGAGGGACCTGGTATTAGAGGTTTTAAAATTCCCCAGGTTATTCTAAGGTGTATTCAGGGTTGCCACTACTTATCCGGGTGAACCTATACGTTCCTCCCCTTAATGATGTCCTCGAATCATGGGGAAGTCGTGAGTAACCCCTGCTCCAGGACCGTCCTCACCAGGTGTCAGGGAAGGAGTCCAGGCTCTGAAGTCAAGGGCCCTGCGTTCAGTCCCCTGCTCTCCACCCACCAGCGGCACTCCTTTGGGCTGCTTCTTCATTATGTAACCTCTCTGGGACTCACATTCCTCATTTTTAAAATGAGGATCGTAAGTATCCACCTCAGAGAGTTATTGTAGGGATTAGGGAGAAAGCAGCAAGGCAGGAGGAACACTGTGTCTGGCAGAGCCGATGCCTAACATACAGAACTAACCTTACCTGCGTAACGTGGTGGAGGGCTTAGGCAACAGGGAGTCTACCCGGTTGATCTGCGAGCACAGATTCTGACTGATACACTGTAGGAAAATCTTCGCATAGGAATAACCTGGTGGGTTCCCCTTCCTGGAACCAGCACAGGTGCTTACACTGGCTTCCTGCTCCTTCCTCCTGCTACAGCCGGCCCCCAGCTTGATACAGCTGCCCCTGCCTCTGCCTGTCGCACTGTGCTCTCCGCCCGGTGCCTGCTCCAGCCCTCGGCCCGCGCTTCTGCCTCGGTGACGGCATGTGGTTAACTTTACACTTGGTGCCTCCTCGGAAGCCTCCTTCTGGTGGCGTAGCTGTGTTCAGGCACCAAGACATCTACTTTACTATGCCTATGACTGTCAGTTTTTGTAGTTTTATTGGCAGCTCTTGGAGTTTACTGAGATTTCTTAATATAAGATTTAAGCCCATCAGAAGGAGCAAAGCATAGAAGACAGGCTTCGAAGAGTATGACCTGGAATGAGCCGCTTAACGGTCCTGAATAGCGGTTTCTTGGTCTGTGAAACGGGCCTGACGCAGCCCCTTCCTCCCCAGGGTTGCTGCGATGATTGAACGAGGTCACAGATTTGGTTGCGGTGTGCGGAGCAGAGTGGTGAAGAGCACGGGCTTTGGAGGCTGAAAGACCCGACTCGCATCCCAGCTCTGCCGCTTATAAAACCTTGGCCCAGTGAGTTCACTCCTCTGAGCCTCACTTTCTTCCTTTGTGATTATCAAGAAGGTGAAGTAGGCCATGACTGTAAAGCACTAAGTTCTAAACTGTAAAAAGTCTGGGACTCTGCCTGTCTCGCTTGCTGCTTAGCATAGCTCCAGCACATAGTAGGTCCTCAATAGATGTGGCACGAAGCAGGGGCAGTGCCTGGTACCCGGTAAGGAGGAAGTTATCCTCAGGGATAAGGGACACTAAACCCTTTACACGTAGGGATGCTCTGTACGACCCCCGGCCTCACGTGATGGCATGGACACACTCCCCTCCTCCCCTTGCTGAACTTAGTCACCTGTTAGAATGGAACACAGACTTCTTCTTGGGGGGGCGAGGGGGGGCATTAAAAGCTACACTCAGGCCTGGAGGCCACATCTAAGACTCGTCCATTTAACCAATAAGGCTAATTCCAGGCTTAGAGGGCTTCACCCCTAGCCCCTCCCCTTGCCCCTTCCCCCAATTAAAACTCCACAGTCCAGACTCAGTGTATCTGTACAGCCTGCCAGCGGGGGGGCGGCGGTGGGAGGGATGGAGGAAGGAGGGGCCTTAGCAGACACCGGGATCCCTGAAGGTCATCCTGGTTCCGTACAGCCATCTCAAGAGAAATTCCAGAACCTTGTACGCAGGAAGCCAGAAGAGAAGAAGGGACTAATCTTGGGTTGATTTCTCTGGGGACTATCAGGAATTGAGGTGGGTGGGGAGCCACATCAGGACGTACTTGTTTTATCTTTTGCCTGTTTTCAACATTCCCAGCTTAGGAAGGACACTCCCTCCCTTCCCCAAAGGGCAAGCTTACCAGCGGGGGCTCCAGTGCCTGTGAGTGACCAGATGACCCACTTGGAGGTGGTGAGAGTGGGAGGTGCCCACCATCCCGCGACCTTGGCCTGCCCCGCTCCCTGCTGCCCCGAAGGCCGAGCGCCCAGGGTCTGGGTGGGGACTCACCTACGTACTCGCCCCTGGTGAAGGGCAGGGCCCGGTGAACCGGCCGAGTCTCCTGCTCGGCGGGTGGTGGCTCGTAGCTGTCGTCCCCGGGCTCCTCGGCCGGCAGCACATACATTTCCGAGTCGGAGTGCTCATCTGGGTTTTCATAATCGCTGTCCTGCAAGTACAGATACCATGCTCAGCACCCCACGCGTGCTTAGGAGGGACGGAGGGACGAGAAAGCAAGGCTGGGAGGGGTCGGCTAACCAGGGTTAGGCAGCTGTTAGCGGCAGCCCTGGGGTTGAAGCCGGGCCTTTTACCTCCAAAATGTATCACCTGGACTACTATCCTGGGGGAACGCATGGACCTCTAACCCCAAGGGTGGCTGAATTCTGTGTGTCTGCAAAGAACAGCCAGAGATAAAATGTATTTTAGGAAGACAGAGAAAGGACCCAATAAAATAGAATAACCAAATAGGTTTTATTAATCATGAAGGTTGATGGTTGAGGAAAATGTAAGTGTAATAAGAGAGGGTAAGGAGAAGCTCAGGAATACAGACACCTTTGAAGAGAAAAGGTTTGTTCGTTTGAAACAGAGCTGGACAGTTGCAGGGACAAGGACTTCGAACTGACTCGGAGTCCATTCTCTTTCTGTTTGTTTTTCTCATATAAATTTTATTTAAGTCCATATTGAAAATACGTTGAGCCAGTCTAAAGTTCAAACAGTTCACAAGGAGGGAAGTCTTCCCAGCTGCTCAGTTCCTCTCCCTAGAGGCAAACAGAGTGACTAGCTTCTTGGGCGTTTTGTTCAGAGATAGTTTATGTGTGTAACACACATACATATATATTCATATGGAGGAAATATATGATTCAGGACTTAAGAGGTCCTCTGACCTCTGTGCCCACTGCCCCCTCACACTACCTGACATCATGCTCGATCCATACATGATTTTCCGATGAATCTATGATGTACCTGCCTTTTGGCCTGTCTCCTTTCCCTGGCAACTGTGTAACATTGAGGCAGGTATAGTGTTTCCTTCATTGCTGTATCCTCAGGGCCCGTGACAGGGCCAGCACATGGTAGGCACTCAGGATGTTTGGAACAAATGAAGGAATCAGTGAGTGAGCCCTGTGCTTTCCTCCTCAGTCGGTAGGGAGATCGGGGAGAGGAGAGGAAGAGGGTGAAGAGTGGGATAAGGAAAGAGAAAGGAGGCTGAACATAGAGCTTTTCCCGAGGTGGCTGGAGGAGTGGGGGGAGAGAGAATAAAAGGAGGAAGGAGTCCAAAGGAGGGTGCTTGTCCTTACCCTGGCATGGGGGAGCCAGGAAGGGACAGGGAGAGGGAGGAGGTAAGAAAATTCCTGTAGGGGGGATTTTCCCAAACCCCTAGGTCAGAAATAGCAGATGGGAATATGAAATTAGGCTGAATAAAGTAATGATAATAATAATGATTATTATTAACTAACATTTCTATGTACTGTATACCTCATTGACCCCTCACCACAATCATATGAGATAGTTTTCTAAAAAAACCCATTTTGCACTTGAGGAAACTGAGGCCCAGAGGAGTTGAGTAATTTGAGCCTGCAGTCTGTGCTCTGGAGAAGCCAAAGACTATTCCCAGGCTGGAGGCCTGGGAGGTGGAGTGGGAGTGAAAGGGTGGGCCGGGGGGAGGCTTGACAGGGCAAGACCCTGGCTTCCCAAGCCAGGGACTCTCTTCATCCAGGCCAAGGACCCAATTACTGCTGTTGCAGCATCCCAGGGAGACGTCAGTATGAGCACTGAGAAGCAGTTGCTTTAATAGACATTCAGAAAGTGAAAGAACCAGTGGGCAGCCAGACGCATGTGCCTGAGTGGGGGACGGTTTGGGCATCCCACTTCGTTTCAGTTTTCGTGGAGCAGGGACTGGCTTCCTAGACTTAATTACCTGGAGGCTGAGGATCAGTGTGCATCCCGGGGAGGAGTCTGGAGTCCTTGCAGCCCCTCCGGCACAGCAAGCTGACTGAGAGGACCAGGTTGGCAGAGGTGGCAGAGAAGGTAGAGAAAGAGAGATCCCACGTCAGCTGTTCCTGGCAGCCATCGTCTGACACTGGGCTGCCTACCAGACTGTGCCCCCGTGAGGACCGGACTGAGACTATATATCCAGGGCCCAGCATGGGACCTGCTGCAGGGTAGGTGCACACCCAACATACTTGGAATGAATGAATGCGCTGAGCTGCTGCCTGGGCTCTGAAGGGACTGAGGAGGAGGGAATGATGCTCAGGAAGTGCTGAACTGGCCCTTCATTTGGAAAGTCTTTTCTGTGGGAGATGCACCATAAGAAGTCCCTCCTACTTCAAGCACAGTAGAATGTGTTGAATGCCTTTTCATCAAGAGAAATAAAAGGGGATCTATTCAAACTTCTGAGAGTTTTAAAAAATCCCCTCCCCCCAAATTATTCAAAATTATGACAAACAAAATTCTTTCGTTAATTAATTAATTAATCCATTCATTCATTCAATACTTGAGGAAGTACAATACTTTGGACAGTCTAATGGGAACTTTGAAGAAGGGAATGTGTAATCAGACAAAAATCTTCTCAAATTGTCCATTCCTTCATTCATGTAATCAATATTTATTGAGCACCCACTATGTGCCAGCCATCATGCTTGACTCAGAGCACAGTCCCTGGCCTCAGAGTGCTTGTATGTTAGCATGAGAGACCAACAACAAACAAATAGTGAATAATAAATAAGTAGATGATCAAACAGATAAAATAGATATGCCTGGTCATAGATGCACTGATCAGGTTCTTGAGACAGAGAGCAAAGGGAAGAGGGATTCTGTCTTGGATAGGGGTGCTGGAAAGGCCTTCCTGGTGAGAAGCAGACACTTAAGCCAAGCCTGAAGTACAAGAAGGAGCCGACCAAGTGAAGAAGGATGGGGATACTCTGGTTTCTCCTTTCTTCCCCTCTTCCTTCACCTGCCCAAGGACCATGAGTCTGAAATCGCTGAGTTAGGCAGGACCTCGACCTGCTGTAGGGACTGAGGGCAGGCCTGTGTGCCTGGGCTGGGATGAGCAACCCCTGCTGAGGGGTGCAGGGAAGGCTAGACAGGGCTGCAGGGGTCGGATTTCATCAGGTCTGGAGGCTTTAGCAACAAGCCTGGATTTCATTCTATGTACCAAGGGAATCCAATAAGGTAAAAATTGTGAGTGAATGTTCAATCAATCCTTACTATAGCTGGTACCTTCATTTTGGTTGTTTAACTTTGGGGACACAAGTCATTCCCTCCTCTTCAGACTGATTTTATTTTGTGTTTGCTAGGTCCCCACCTTGTCTTCTTCTAGCCAGCGAGCTGAGTTTTCTCGGTTGCCTGGGGGATGTTGGTCCAGCGTCTTAAGTTTGCTTCCAATGTGGCCCTGTGTGTGTGCCTCCAGTAGGGGGCGCAGCTGCAGTGCTTCTGAGGGATCAGTGCTGCTGGGCCCTGGGAGGCTCTCCATGCCTAAGTGACCCACAGTGAGGCCACCTCACCCCTTCTTTACAAAAATCTTTTCTCTGCAGTTGAAACGGGAGGAACGTCCGTCTCCTAATACTCTGAATAAACTCCACGTGATGTACACAGTGCGGAGCTGGGCTTAGGCTCAATTCTGGGCACTGGACAGGAGTCCTGGGTTCTCATTCTACTGGGCCACTGAGTAATGGAGAGACGGTCGGCAAGTCATTTTCAGGCTCTTGGCCTCAGTTTCCTTATGGGGTATGTGGTTGTGTGGAGGCCCTCTTGGATCCCTTCCAGATATAAAGCTCACAGACTGGAGCAGCCTAACATTCTGCATGAATTTGATATGTGAGGAATAATCATTGTACAGAAAAGTTTTTAGGATGTCTTGTCTCTATAAGATTCAGCCCCAAAGAGAAGTGGCCCCTGGGGCCCTGTGGGTTGCAGAGCTATCTTGAAGAGGTTCACAATTAATTCTGACACACCACTCCAATGTCATCATGGTCAGGGAGAGCCCTCTCCATCTGTGGCCCCCAGAGTCTGTTCATATCCTCTTGGTCACAGCAAGCCCCTTGAGTTTTAAAAGTCTGCTTCTGAGATCTGAGAGCCTGGGTTTGAATTTTGGAATTGCAAGTTACTTAAAACTCTCCATGTCTTGGTTTCTTCACCTGTAAAATGGGCAGGGCTGATGTCCAAACTGTTTAACAACTAATCCGGCCCAGGTACTGACCATGACCTTAAGGAGTGTCCTGGAAACTCCCCGATGTGCCAAGCATTGACTCTTTAGTTGTTGGTTTGTTTAGGGCTCCTGGCAGGCACCAAGCAGTGATGGGGCACTGGGGAATTCAGGGCAGAGGCATTTGCCAACTGATTTGGAAATAATATTCAAGCTTTTTTTTTTTTTTTTGAGCTCCTGACTTATTTATTTATTTATTTACTTTATTTTTTTGGCTGTGTTGGGTCTTCGTTTCTATGCGAGGGCTTTCTCTAGTTGTGGCAAGCGGGGGCCACTCTTCATCGTGGTGCACGGGCCTTTCACTGTCGCGGCCTCTCTTGTTGCGGGGCACAGGCTCCGGACACGCAGGCTCAGTAGTTGTGGCTCACGGGCCTAGTTGCTCCGTGGCATGTGGGATCTTCCCAGACCAGGGCTCGAACCCGTGTTCCCTGCATTGGCAGGCAGATTCTCAACCACTGCGCCACCAGGGAAGCCCCTATTCAAGTATTTTAACATCTGTTTTGGCTGTGCTGGTGAGCACTCTGAATACCAGCAGAAAATGGGGATAAGAATGCCTACTCATAGGGCTGTCATGAGGACTACATGAGGGAATAAGTATGAAGCTCCTAGCCTGGCACATGACGGTGCTAGCTCAAGTCAGCCGTTGTGAGGTTATTGCTGCCCTGCCTATAGGTGGCCCTTCCAACCCAGCCATCTCCCCTCCATGATGGGCAGCTGGCCACCAGTGTGTCATTCAGAAACAAGTCTTTATAAAGGCCTCCCAGGGGCCCTGGTGGAAATGATACCCTTCTAGTCCCAGGAACAAATACTTACAAAGTCATCTGACCACTGCTCCTCTTCGTCAGCGGGCCTCTCTGAAATGGCATGTGGGAAGCAGAATGCACAAACATAAATCTCAGCTGGCCAGCTCCACCCTGTCCACAAGCACCCCGAACCTGCCTTCTCTGCCCTTGGGCCACCTGCTCCCATCTACTAGGCCTTGAACGGTTATTACAATCATCTCATGTTCATTCCTTTCAAATCGTTTTTTTGTTTGTTTTTTTAAAGTCAGTTCTCAATAAAAACCACATTCACAGAAAGATAGACAAGATGAAAGGGCAGATGGCTATGTACCAGATGAAGGAACAAGATAAAACCCCAGAAAAACAACTAAATGAAATGGAGATAGGAAATCTTCCAGAAAAAGAATTCAGAATAATGATAGTGAAGATGATCCAGGACCTCGGAAAAAGAATGGAGGCAAAGATCGAGAAGATGCAAGAAACGTTTAACAAAGATCTAGAAGAATTAAAGAACAAACAAACAGAGATGAACAATACAATAACTGAAATGAAAAATACACTAGAAGGAATCAATAGCAGAATAACTGAGGCAGAAGGACGGATAAGTGACCTGGAAGACAGAATGGTGGAATTCACTGCTGCAGAACACAATAAAGAAAAAAAAATGAAAAGAAATGAAGACAGCCTAAGAGACCTCTGGGACATCATTAAACGCAACAACATTCGCATTATAGGGGTCCCAGAAGGAGAAGAGAGAGAGAAGGGACCCGAGAAAACATTTGAAGAGATTATAGTCAAAAACTTCCCTAACATGGGAAAGGAAATAGCCACCCAAGTCCAGGAAGCGCAGAGAGTCCCATACAGGATAAACTCAAGGAGACACATGCTGAGACACATAGTAATCAAATTGGCAAAAATTAAAGACAAAGAAAAATTATTGAAAGCAACAAGGGAAAAACAACAAATAACATAAACTCCCATAAGGTTAACAGCTGATTTCTCAGCAGAAACTCTACAAGCCAGAAGGGAGTGGCATGATATATTTAAAGTGATGAAAAGGAAGAACCTACAACCAAGATTACTCTATCCAGCAAGGATTTCATTCAGATTCAATGGAGAAATCAAAAGCTTTACAGACAAGCAAAAGCTAAGAGAATTCTGCACCACCAAACCAGCTCTACAACAAATGCTAAAGGAACTTCTCTAAGTCGGAAACACAAGAGAAGAAAAGGACCTACAAAAACAAACCCCCCAAAATTAAGAAAATGGTAATATGAACATACATATTGATAATTACCTTAAATGTGAATGGATTAAATGCTCCAACCAAAAGACACAGGCTTGCTGAATGGATACAAAAACAAGACCCATATGTATGCTGTCTACAAGAGACCCACTTCAGACTTAGGACACATACATACTGAAAGTGAGGGGATGGAAAAAGATATTCCATGCAAATGGAAATCAAAAGAAAGCTTGAGTAGCAATACTCATATCAGATAAAATAGACTTTAAAATAAAGAATGTTACAAGAGAAAAGGAAGGACACTATGTAATGATCAAGGGATCAATCCAAGAAGAAGACATAACAATTATAAATATTTATGCACCCAACATAGGAGCACCTCAATACATAAGGCTACTAACAGCTCTAAAAGAGGAAATCGACAGTAACACAATAATAGTGGGGGACTTTAACACCTCACTTACACCAATGGACAGATCATACAAACAGAAAATTAAAAAGGAAACACAAGCTTTAAATGACACAATAGACCAGATAGATTTAATTGATATTTATAGGACATTCCATCCAAAAACAGGAGATTACACTTTCTTCTCAAGTGTGCACAGAACGTTCTCCAGGATAGGTCACATCTTGGGTCACAAATCAAGCCTCAGTAAATATAAGAAAATTGAAATCATATCAAGCATCTTTTCTGACCACAACACTATGAGATTAGAAATGAATTACAGGGAAAAAAACGTAAAAAACATAAACACATGGAGGCTAAACAGTATGTTACTAAATAAGCAAGAGATCACTGAAGAAATCAAAAAATACCTAGAGACAAATGACAATGAAAACACGACGATCCAAAACCTATGGGATGCAGCAAAAGCAGTTCTAAGAGGGAAGTTTATAGCTATACAAGCCTACCTCAAGAAACAAGAAAAATCTCAAATAAACAATCTAACCTTACACCTGAAGGAACTAGAGAAAGAAGAACAAACAAAACCCAAAGTTAGCAGAAGGAAAGAAATCATAAATATCAGAGCAGAAATAAGTGAAATAGAAACAAAGAAAACAATAGCAAAGATCAATAAAACTAAAAGCTGGTTCTTTGAGAAGATAAACAAAATTGATAAGCCATTAGCCAGACTCATCAAGAAAAAGAGGGAGAGGACTCAAATCAATAAAATTAGAAATGAAAAAGGAGAAGTTACAAGAGACACTGCAGAAATACAAAGCATACTAAGAGACTACTACAAGCAACTCTATGCCAATAAAATGGACAACCTGGAAGAAACGGAAAAATTCTTAGAAAGGTATAACCTTCCAAGACTGAACCAGGAAGAAATAGAAAATATGAACAGACCAATCACAAGTAATGAAATTGAAACTGTGATTAAAAATCTTCCAACAAACAAAAGTCCAGGACCAGATGGCTTCACAGGTGAACTCTATCAAACATTTAGAGAAGAGCTAACACCCATCCTTCTCAAACTCTTCCAAAAAATTGCAGGGGAAGGAACACTCCCAAACTCATTCTATGAGGCCACCATCACCCTGATACCCAAACCAGGCAAAGATACTACAAAAAAAGAAAATTACAGACCAATATCACTGATGAATATAGATGCAAAAATCCTCAACAAAATACTAGCAAACAGAATCCAACAACACATTAAAAGGATCATACACCATGATCAAGTGGGATTTATCCCAGGGATGCAAGGATTTTTCAATATACGCAAATCAATCAATGTGATACACCATATTAACAAATTGAAGAATAAAAACCATATGACCATCTCAATAGATGCAGAAAAAGCTTTTGACAAAATTCAACACCCATTTATGATAAAAACTCTCCAGAAAGTGGGCACAGAGGGAACCTACCTCAACATAATAAAGGCCATATACGACAAACCCACAGCAAACATCATTCTCAATGGTGAAAAACTGAATGCATTTCCTCTAAGATCAGGAACAAGACATGGATGTCCACTCTCACCACTATTATTCAACATAGCTTTGGAAGTCCTAGCCATGGCAATCAGAGAAGAAAAAGAAATAAAAGGAATCCAAATTGGAAAAGAAGAAGTAAAACTGTCACTGTTTGCAGATGACATGATACTATACATAGAGAATGCTAAAGATGCCACCAGAAAACTACTAGAGCTAATCAATGAATTTGGTAAAGTGGCAGGATACAAAATTAATGCATAGAAATCTCTTGCATTCCTATACACTAATGATGAAAAATCTGAAAGAGAAATTAAGGAAACACTCCCATTTACCATTGCAACAGAAAGAATAAAATACCTAGGAATAAACCTACCTAGAGAGACAAAAGACCTGTATGCAGAAAACTATAAGACACTGAAGAAAGAAATTAAAGATGATACCAACAGATGGAGAGATATACCATGTTCTTGGATTGGAAGAATCAATATTGTGGAAATGACTATACTACCCAAAGCAATCTACAGATTCAATGCAATCCCTATCAAATTACCAATGGCATTTTTTATGGAACTAGAACAAATCATCTTAAAATTTGTAGGGAGACATAAAAGACCCCAAATAGCCAAAGCAGTCTTGAAGGAAAAAAAAGGAGATGGAGGAATCAGACTCCCTGACTTCAGACTATACTACAAACCTACAGTAATGAAGACAATATGGTACTGGCACAAAAACAGCAACATAGATCAATGGAACAAGATAGAAAGCCCAGAGATAAACCCACACACCTATGATCAACTAATCTACGTGCACAAAAACACAAACATAGATCAATGGAACAAGATAGAAAGCCCAGAGATAAACCCACGCACCTATGATCAACTAATCTATGACAAAGGAGGCAAAGATATACAATAGAGAAAAGACAGTCTCTTCAATAAGTGGTGCTGGGGAAACTGGACAGCTACATGTAAAAGAATGAAATTAGGACACTCCCTAACACCATACACAAAAATAAACTCAAAATGGATTTGAGACCTAAATGTAAGACCAGAAACTATAAAACTCTTAGAGGAAAACATTGGAAGAACACTCTTTGACATAAATCACTGCAAGATCTTTTTTGATCCACCTCCTTGAGTAATGGAAATAAAAACAAAAATAAACAAATGGGACCTAATGAAACGTCAAAGCTTTTGCACAGCAAAGGAAACCATAAACAAGACGAAAAGACAACCCTCAGAATGGGAGAAAATATTTGCAAACGAATCAACGGACAAAGGATTAATCTCCAAAATATATAAACAGTTCATGCAGCTCAATATCAAAGAAACAAACAACCCAATCCAAAAATGGGCAGAAGACCTAAATAGACACTTCTCCAGAGAAGACATCCAGATGGCCAAGAAGCACATGAAAAGCTGCTCAACATCACTAATTATTAGAGAAATGCAAATCAAAACTACAATGAGGTATCACCTCACACCAGTTAGAATGGGCATCATCAGAAAATCTACAAACAACAAATGCTGGAGAGGGTGTGGAGAAAAGGGAACCCTCTTGCACTGTTGGTGGGAATATAAATTGATACAGCCACTATGGAGAACAGTATGGAGGTTCCTTAAAAAACTAAAAATAGAATTACCATATGATCCAGCAATCCCACTACTGGGCAGATACCCAGAGAAAACCATAATTCAAAAAGACACATGCACCCCAATGTTCATTGCAGCACTATTTACAATAGCCAGGTCATGGAAGCAACCTAAATGGCCAATGACAGACGAATGGATAAAGAAGTTGTGGTACGTATATACAATGGAATATTACTCAGCCATAAAAAGGAATGAAATTGGGTCATTTGTAGAGATGTGGATGTGTCTAGAGACTGTCATACACAGTGAAGTAAGTCAGAAAGAGAAAAACAAGTATCGTATATTAACACATATATGTGGAACCTAGAAAATGGTACAGATGAACCTGTTTGCAGAGCAGAAATTGAGACACAGATGTAGAGAACAAATGTATGGGCACCAAGGGGGAAAGCGGAGTGGGGTGGGGGTGGTGATGTGATGAATTAGGAGATTGGGATTGACATGTATACACTGATGTGTGTAAAATGGTTGACTAATAAGAAAAAAAAAATTAAAAAAAATAATAAAATAAAATAAAGTCAGTTCTCAACGTATTAAGAAAAGTCTCACTGGGGCAGAGAAATGGTGCATCTGACCCTTATATGTCTTTGTCAAGGGACATTTTTGGGACCTGGGAGTAGCAATCCATACTGTGCTGCTTCCAAGGATTTCTTTGAATCAATATGTGGATGGTGTAATAGGAAGAGCACTGGACAGGGAGTCAGATAGACCTAAATTCTCATCCAGGATCTGTTTCTAACTAGTTGGAGAGTAGGCAAGAATATCTAACATCTCTGGGCCTCAATTTTCCAGATCTATAAAATAAAATTCCAGATCTCTAAAAGGGAGTAACTTCTATGATTCTCTCTGGCTCAAATATTGACTTTCTTATAAAAAATTTTTTTCTGGTGCTTTAGTACATGCCAGGCAATATTATCAGAGCTTTGTACTCACTTAGCTCTCTCAAAAATCTTATGAGGAAACTGAGGACTAGAGAAAATAAATCATTTGCCGCAGGTCATATAGTAAATGGTAAAACCAAGCGTTGAGCCCTGGAGGTTGATTGACATCCAAGTGCATGCTCTGAACCCCAGCGCCATGCTGCCTCATTGTCCTTGGGCTCCAGGGTGCAGGCACTGTCTTAGGCTCCACAAGGGGTATAAAAATGGATGTGACAGGTCTTAAGTAGCTTATGATCTTGAAGAATAAAATAGGTCTGGATTATGACAGTCAAGGAGACTATTAGACCCCTTTCCCTCCAAAACACGTTTAGAGTATGAGAAGCTTAGCATCAATCCCATCACATATACTGACCTTAGAATCTAAATACAATTCACTCAACGAGACACAGGTTCAGATGGCAGAGTGGCTCTGATGACTGCACCATAGAGAGTCCCATCTTCCCTCCCACCCCACTGAGCAGCCACGGCTAGAAGGTCTGGTGGATGGTCCCTGAATCCCCCAGAACCTCAGTGGAAACTTTTCTTGCTATTTCTATCCCCTGCCACAGCAGACCAGTGACTCCAGATCCAGGGGGAGTCCACAGAGGCACAAGGAAAAGAATTATGGAGCTGAAGAGGGGGACCAGGAGGAAGTCTTTGGATCAGGGTGGCCAGATTTTAAGCAATGGCATCAACAGCACCCTCTCTCGGGAAAAACATGATAGGCTCTAAGAAGGGACTTCATTCTACAAGTCAAACGTGAGTCAAACTTTGACATTAACAGAAAATAATTCTTGTGAAATTATTCTCTGGGTTGTCTTATACCAAATTATAGTGTATTCTGATCATTAGGTTTGCCAAGAAACTCTAGAAGAATAGGTGAATAAGTCCTCTTCCCAATATGCCAATAATGGAACAGTGGGGGAGTACATTTCTAATACCTTAAGTTTGGGGATAACTGAAGGTAAAAACATAAGGCAGCAAGATGTTTTTGTTTCAATCATTTACAGTTGAAACCCTTATAAAATGCTTTTATAAGACACACTTCCCTGCTTTGGTTCACTCTTTTTCTCAGTCAGGCAGGGTCCACTTTCTGATTAGCTACTGGTGAAAGCAGTTGCAGCCATCGTCTAACTAGTTTTCCTGTCTCCATTATCTTTCCTCTTCAATTCATCCTTCCGACCGTTTCTGGTTATTTTCTTAAAATAAAGTTTGGGTCATGCTGTTCCTTTCCTCAAGAATCATCAGTGGCTCCCTATGGAATAAAGTCAAGCTTCTGTATCAACACATTCAAACGCCTGAACCTGCTGGCCCTCCATCGGCTCCTCTTGCAGCCGGATCTTCCTTGTTCACTTCTAGTAATACCAGCTTGTTCCTCCGTCCTGCACTTTTGATAGTTCTCTGCTCTTCTCGTGCTGCTACCCCAGCCCATCCTCCTTCTTCCATGGAAATCCCTGTCATCCCTCCTCCATACGGTCTTTCCCAGTCCCTCTGGTCATAACCCATCAACTTCTTCCTCTGAGCCCTCGTAGATGCTGCTGGCCCCTTGTGACATGTGTTCATTCTGCCCTGTGCTATGACTAAGTTGTTTGTGTCTCTCTGTACTGAAAAGCAAGACCTATTTAATTTATCTTTGGGTCTGGATGGCATTTTGCATTTGTAGTCCTGCACTAATAAAAGCATAAACTGATAAATGTGTTGAATGGGTGACAATGAGGATAATAATAATAGATTCCATCATTGAATACCTCCTATGCGCTGGGTGCTAGGGGAAGTGTTATAAGTGTATTTCTTCATTTATCCTCAAAACAGTGCTATGTGGTAGGTGCCATTATTATCTCTGTTTTACAATCGAGGAAACTGGGGCTAAGGCACATGTGTCTGAGGCACATGGCTGGTGAGTATGGGGGCTGGATTGGAGGCCAGGCTGTGTTGGCTCCTGCAGCTGAAATCTCAGGTGAACCACCTGGCCCTCCACTGAGCATTCAGATAAAACCAAGGAGAAACAAGCATGGCCCAATCCAGGCACTGTGGCTCATCGAGGCAGAAAAGAGAGAAAAGCATCATGTGGTCGAGGTTATTTGATTGGCCACCCACCCTCCCCCAGCCACATCCATCTTCTGGCCCCACAGGCAGCTCACTGCGTCACAGTCATAAAGTCACAACCTAGCAAGCCACTGCCCAGACCGAAAAGCGTAACCATCCAAAGTATTAGATCCAAGTAGTGGGTGGTTTTCCAGCATCTCAGGAAGCCTCCCAAAGTGTGTGGGTAGTGGTTTTAGAACCAAGCTCCCTGGGTTCAAATCCTGGCTCTGCTCTTTACCACCTGCTTGGCAATGGACCAGTGCTTTAATTGTTTAAAGCTCAGTTTCCTTGCCTGTAAAACAAGGATAAGAATAGTGCCTGCCTCATGTTTTTATGAGAGTCAAATAATGTAATACATGTGAAATGCTTTGCAAAGCCTGACACCCATTAAGTGCTGTGTTAATGTTATTCACTGTTATCTTAATAAACCCTCATAACGATACCAATTCTACTTCACTCTAATGGTAACCATGCGGTATGGCTACTACAAAGAGTGGATCCAAGAAAGCCTCTAATGTAGTGAATAAAATTTTCAGGAGGGTAAGTTCAAGTTGAATATGGGCCAGGTGGTGTGGGATTGCAGGCCCCTGCCAAGGAGCTGAGTTGCTGGTTGGGCCTCCTTGTCAGGGAAAGCCTCTTCTGTTGTGCTGTGTACCTGGTTTGGGGTTTATCCTCTATTTACTGTGTCATGATCCCATGCTACACATCCTTCCCTTGCCAGGCCCAGGCTTTGCGATTCCTGTGGCCCTCCCACGCCTGAGGGCATAGCACCTGGCACTATGCGACATGTGAGAATGGCCAGGATGGCTCCATCCCAGCATCTGCTCCAGGCCAAGAAATGCAGGATTTTGAGCTTGGGCCCTGGGGTCGGGCTGCCTTGCTCAGAATCCTGATTCTGTTATTTTCTAGCAGTGTGACCTTAGGCAACCTGTTAACCTCTGGGCCTCAGTTTTCTCATCACTAAAATGGACATTATTTTTAGCACCTGTATCATAGGATTTTGAGAGAATGAAAATGAAATAGCACATGGAAAGTACTTAGAAGAGTACCTTACATAGAGTAAGGGCCCAGTGAATGATGGTTATTACTATTAATTTACTTTCTCTGTAATTCTCACAGTTACCTGAAGGATAGACATTCTTATCTCCAGGTAAGGAATCTGAGGCTCGAAGAAGTTACAAAACTTTTCTAGGTTCAGTGCTTAGGGGGCAAAGCCAGGATTCCAACCCAGGCCTAAAGGACCTCAAAGGCCAAGATCTTCTCACCAAGCCAGCCTCTACAATGGAAATAAAAGACCTAGAGTCTAGAGAAACAATCATGTATCAGAGTAAGGATGATCCAGGGTGGTATAAAGTTTCCTGGTGAATGTCCCAGGACCTGATCATAATGCCAGGTGCTGGGAGAGTTTGGAGAAGGGTGCACTGAGTGAGGGCTGAGAGGTTACACAAGGCTGTGTGCCGAAGGTGGGACTGAACTGGGCCTTAAAGGATAAGTGGGGTTTGGGCAGGAGAATGACGATGAAGGAGGGTGTCCTCCTTCCTCCCCCAACACAGGGGTTTTTGTATCAGTCCCAGAAGCACGGCTTAGCCAGTGGATGGAAGGAGGCATCCGTAAGGCACAGGTGCGCACAGAATGGCCGAGCTGCACTGGAGAGTCACAGGGAACTACGCCGACAGGTAAACAAAGCTCGATTTGTTGCCAGCCAAGGGGATGCTCCGGCCTCAGTGGGCACTGCAGGTTCTGGTGACAAGCTGGAGATGGGGGCGCTGACGAGCCTGGTGTCTGAGTAACCCAGGTGTGAAGAGACAGAGGCTGAACCAGACTGGGGGTCTTGGGAATGGGAAGGGATGGCTGCAAGGACAGTAAAGGACTCTGTGTTGAGAGCTTGAGGGAAAGGGTGAAGGAGAGGGTGTGAATTCAGTCTCTTGGTTGGGGGTCATCAGGAGCACCAGAGACCCTGGGCGGACCTGGTGGCCTCCCAGCCATGGGCATTGAGAGGTGCACTCCATAGCTGCGTGCAAACACACAGCCTCGCTGTGGCCCTGATTCCACTCTAGAAGCAGTGCTCTCGGCCACTGGGCCCTGGGCATTTCCCCTCTTTGTGAGCTGGTGGTGGAATGCAGGAAACCAGTGGGAAGACTTGCGGCAGGATGCAGGAAGCAAAGAAGGAAGGAGGGTAGTCTAGCTGTGCTGGTGGGACAGACACAGGGAAGGAACCGAAAGCAGAACCACAGAGGCTGCAGGGGAGGCAGTGAGCTGACAGTCCCACTGGGTACACCCGAGAGGAGAGAGATGTGACTTAGCGTGGGGAGCTGAGGCCAAAGCCAGATCCAGGCTGGCTAGGAGAGGTGATTCGCGTCTAAATACTTAACGTCTTAGAAATTCCGACTGTCTGTATGTTCATTCATCCTTCACAGGGCCCTGTTGATGGGTGTGGGTGTGCAGAAATGGGGGACACAGTCCTGGCTTAGTCATCAGCTGGCTGTATGACCTGGGGCAGCCACTGTACCTCTCTGGTCTCCAGTTATCCCTAACATGAGAAGCTTGAATTGGGTGATCCTTCAGGACTTTCTAGGTTTTAAAATACCTTTGAGTCCAAGTTTCATTCTTCTAGTCTTAGTTCCATGAGGCAGCACTGGTGTTGAATACAGCTCTCCCTATGCTCAGCTTTGCTGGTACCACCAGTTAGAGGGTAACCAGGGAGACAAAAAATCAAATGAATGCTGGCTTCACTAAGGACACCAGGAAAGGGGTAAAAGCAGGTTATATTTCACTCTTTTGTAGACACAGGGTTGTTATGCATAGTCTGTGCTTCTGTGGTGGGCATTTACCCAGCAATCCCTGTCTAAGTATCTTTCTTTGCCCTGAGGTCTCCCTGCTTTATCATTGCTCCATCTCTTCCCCGAATGTTATCAGCTGTGGGAGGAGAAGGTGGACCTCCTGGGGACATGACCACAGCCCCTGGATGTCAGGGCCCTAGGGTACAAGGAGAGAGGCCTTGTTCAAACCTCTCAGGGGCTTGCAGAGTGACCAGTGGGGCTTCTGCAGTGACCCCAGAAGACTCTGGGGGCACCACGACTGATCTCCCCTCCCCACCCTCCCTCTCCAGCTGGACCTTAGACTCAAAGATAGCGGAGGCTGCTCAACTCTGAACGTTCAAGAAGCAGGTGTCAATGTCAGAGGCTCTGGGGCTTTCAGAATAGTAAATAATAAATGCCCCAGAAAAGTGTAGCCATCCCAGCTTGGGCCACAGGGAGGAACAATGGAATGGAAGCCTGGGGTGGGTCTTCTTTTTAGTGGCTGCAGTAACCTTGGACAGGTTACGTAATGTTCCTGAAACACATTTTCCTTATTTGTGAAACCGAGATAGTCATTTCTATATAAGGTGCTAATGGGAGATTAAATGAGCTAATGTCTGTAAAGAGCTTAGCATAATGCCCAGGACAGAGTACACACCCAATGTGTTTTGGATATCTTCCCTTCCCACAACAATGCCAGCTGCGCAGCAGTAATACAGTTTGCTCAGTGGGCCGTGAGCTCCCTGCCAGCAATGTTCCCTCCTCAGAGACCAAGTAGGGTTGTGAGGTCTGAAGTGAAAACAACAGGCTGCACACTGGCCTGACCTGCATCTGTAGGAGGTCCAGGCCTCCATTCTTTGTATAATTCAAGCTTTGTCCTTACACACTCCACTAGAGGGACTGTGGTTACTCTTTTCCTGACCTCTGGGGGGCGCTGGCCCTTTCTATCCTCTGCTCTCTGAAGGTCAGCATCACCAAGGTCAACACACTCTCCAGCTTGGCTTAAAGGGTTTGGGAAGCGATTTGCTTCCGGAACTGGGAAGAGGACATAATTCCAGCATCCAGCTGAAACAGGTGGGGCTGTTTCAGAAGCCTTGGGTGGATCAAATCTGCACAGACCTCCAGGGAGCACTTGATAGGCTTCCTGGGCTCAGGAGGTCTGGTGGGCTAAGGTCTCCAAGCACTGGGGCCTCCAAGGTCCTTGAAGATGCCATGGGTTCAGGAGGAACTGTCAGGGTTGGTTTCTGAGGCCCCAGGCTTGCAGCTGTGCAGGGACCCCAAGGCTCAGGGAAAGTAGCTGGAAATGCTCCTGGGACATGAGTTGGGGGGGGCAGGGAGTGGCAAAGGGGGTACTAAATGCAGGTGATGATGATGGTTTTGCCAAAAGGACCTTTTCCAGGGATTGAGTGTAAGAGCAGAGAGATTAGGCAAGGCCGTATTGGTCTGGTGAAACAATAGGATGAATTTTAGAGATTCTGGAACTTCAACAGATTTGTCTTTCAGTTCAGGAGAATCAATAAGGACAGAGTTGGTGGTTTATAGCAGGGTTTCTCAAATGTAATATACATTCAAATCCTCTGGAGTTCTTCTTAAAATGCAAATTCTGATCCAGTAGTTCTAGGGTGGAGCAGAGATTTTGCATTTCTAACAAGCTCCCAGGTGATGCTGTTGCTGCCAGGCTAGGAATTACACTTTGAGTAGCAAAGGCTTAGAAGACCTGACTGGGCCAGGTTTCTGTGTTCCAAGCGAGATTAAGTACAAATGTACTGATATCAAGACTATTTGGGGGGTTTCAGGGAAGAGAGCAGGTGTCTGAGGTCAAGAAAGGGAACACTTCTGAGCATCAAGGAGATTGGAAGAGGCAAAGTTCTAAAGCCAGGGAAGGTTAGGAGAGACTTGCTTCATCACTGGGCCCTGGGCTCCCAGGACTTGTGTTTCTGCCAGAGTGTTGAGTATTTGCTTTGGCGGGAACCTAACAGATCTTTTGGTTCAGTCCTGCATGATCTAGATAAGGAGAAAAGAGTGAGTTGTCCAAATTTACACAGCCATTTAGCGGCTAGCCATTGAAGGACCTTGTACGCAGGCTCGGTAGTTTGCAGTTCTTCTTGTTGGTGATGTAGAGCCATGAAAATATTTAAGCAAAGGTATTTCAGAACAATTCTCTGGTGGAGGTTGAGAGGACCCCATGGAATTAGGGATTCAGGAGACTACTTAGAGGCTTTTGTTCTAGGACAAGCAAGAGATGACCAGGGTCTGAGCTGTAGCCATGTAAATAGAGAGGGGCAAAAATATTTGAGAGACACTTAAAAGAGAGAATGAATAGGATTTAGAGATCAATTTTTTTGTGTAGAGGTTGAAGGAAGAGGAGGAATCAAGGATGGTCTCCAGTGTGTGTGGGTTAGGCAAAAGGGTGAATAAATCATGAATGCTCCCTGTCTTCTGCCCTAGTAAAAAGTAGAGGAAAAGAAGGGGCCTGGGTGAGGGGATGAGCAAGGAGACAGTTGACTATGAGGAGACCATCAGGAGACATCCATCCTGAAGTCAGATAGATCAAATTGCCTCTGAGCTCCTAATGTTTGTGTCCAGCATCTCCAGTGCTGTTGGGTCATCTACAAAGTGACAAATGTTCCTGCTAATTCCCCAGGATTCAAATTGAATGTCACCGTCTCAGAGAGACCTTCCCTGACTGCTTAAGTTGTTCCCTTACCCCATACTGATTCCTTATCACTGCATCTGCCATGTTCCTTCACAGCAGTTACCATGTTTGGTAATTTGTATTTACCTGTTTGTGTTCTGATTTATTATGTGACTCCCCACTAGTCATTAGGCACTTTAAGGTTGAAGACTATATTTTGTTCCTTATTATATATCTAGCACAGTGAGTGTCAAACAGGACACTCGTGTAATATTTGTTGAGTGAATCAAAAACTGTGTGGTATGGCTGAAGCACCTGGAGATGTTTATTCTAGAGAAGAAGCCATTCGAATGACCTCACTTCTTAACTCTATCCTTGAAGTTGCACAGAACAACTCTGTTTCCCCTTTTTTTAATATTTAAAAACTTGCACTGTGTCGCCACCAAGAGAGACTTAGGAAGCCACAAGAAATGGACCGCATCTTCATCCCTCCAGGGCTGTCTCTCCCTGACTGGACCAGACAGGCTTGGGAATTCATCACAGGAGGTGTCCAAGTGGAAAGTGGGCCTTGTGTGTGGTGCATGGTTGGGGGGGGGTATCTTTAAACATTGGATTGGATGTTAGATTATATGACCTCTGGGGTCCCTTTTAAACCTGAGACTCCATGAGTCCATATTTTCCCATCAAACCTTTGGGTGCCTAACAGGTTCAGTCTGCTTTGATTTCTTTTCTTTTTTAGAACTTGGAGGGGAAAATGTATTTGTTCTCTTTAACTTTTCTTGTCTTTTTTGGCTGCACCACTAGGCTTGTGGAATATTAGTTCCCCAACCAGGGATTGAACCCCGGCCCTCCACCAGGGAATTCCCTCATTTGCTTTTGATTAAGTAGATTTTAGACAAGATTGGGTGTGTTCAGGGTGGTATGGCCATAGACAAAGTAGGTAGATTTTAAAAGTCAGGACGGGGTGATTATTCTTTAGCTCCAAATTGTAAAGGAATCCCCTAATCAACTGTCTAGGCTTGCTGACTGATTGGCAATGTGAGGTCAATAAATACTGTGTGACCTAGTGAGATCTGGAAAGTGACCAATGGGTCAGTGACCAGACTTGGTATGCTGGTCAGCATTTCTGAGTGTGATAAGATTTCATCAGTGCCCAAGGAGAACTCAACTACCTGATTTAATGCTATCTTTTTTTTTTTTTGATTTAATGCTATCTTGATCAGTGACAGAAAAAAATAAAATAAAATAGTAATCATCCTTTAAGGTTGTGATTTGGTTTTAGCTGTTGCCCTATAGAGGAAGAGTCTTCATCAATGTCTGTAGCTTTGTGGTTTTCACTGAGGGCTGTATAGATCTGTCCACATCCAGGACATCTTTATATTTAAGCCAGTAGAAAGAGATTTTAGACCTATCCTCCCAATGCGTCTGTTCTAGAAAAAGAAAGTGTGGTGGATAGTTTACTTAGCTTACTGCTGCCATAAACACTACCAATCTCAAGACTAACTCCTCTTCCCTGACAAAGTTGATCCTAGGTGGAATGGGGTTGAAGGGCTAAAACTTGGAGAGCACTGATTAACTATGTGCTATCAGTAATTTATTCCACACCCCTCCCCCCCTACCTCACTGACCCTCAAGTATCTATTTTAACAATTCTTTGTCTAGGAAGCCTTCCATTCCCCACTTCCTGCACATTCTCCACCTCAGATTAGATTAGGTACTGTTGCTATGTACTTCCATAGAACTTTGTGTTTCCCATCACGCTGAATTGTAATTGCTTTTAATATCATTTATCTTCCCTTCTAGGCTATAAATTCTGTGAATATGGAGACTACATCTATTTTATTTTCACTGTATTTCTACTAAAACCTTGTATGTGCCTGGCACATGGAAGTTGCCTAGTACATATGTGATAAATAGGTGAGTGGATGGATGGATGGATGGATGGATGGATGGATGGATTGAGGGACTACTACCTCCCCACTACAGTCAAATGCCTAATAGATTTGGTCATTCTTAAAATTAGGATGGGCTCCTTTTGTTTTCAAATGAGTAGAACAGTGTTCCCTCTTCAAGAAGTAACTGTGAACATTAGATTAGTCAAGAATCCAAGTATCTTAGAAATACTCTTACCTGAGGCATAGTCCCTTCGCGGAACACTTGGAGGTGCTTTGACTTTCAGCCTGTAAATAACAAATTAGACAACTGGTCAGTGAGTAGGACAACTGTTGTCAAGGTCCATGATATAAGCATGTTTAGAGATAATGGATAGATAACCAATAGAATAATAGCTTCTTTTGGACTCATCACATTGAAAGACTAAACGTACTGTAAACGTAGCGAAGCCATTAGTCAGCGGTTTCCCACCTCTCCCCATCTCCCCAGTGTGGCTGTGACTCGACAAAAGTGAAGTTGGGAGGTGAAAAGGCTCCGAGAGGCCAGAATACATGTAAGCGCTGAGCTCAGAGGTTCAAGGAAGGTAAATGTTGATTGGTTGGTAGGAAGGGAAGAGAAGATGAACTCTATTTTAACAAATAATTTAATAAACGCTTTAAATAATAGTAAAAAAATTAGCTATAATCAACAGTTTAGCTGTAGGTTGGACTGAAATTATTTTTGTACTATTGAAAAAATGCCAAATAAGTGAGCAGTGAGTGTCTCCAGGTTGGGGATTGTGATATTTAGATTAGAAGTTGAACTGTTTCAA
Organism: Balaenoptera borealis; assembly: GCF_965194805.1. Lineage (NCBI taxonomy): Eukaryota > Metazoa > Chordata > Mammalia > Artiodactyla > Balaenopteridae > Balaenoptera > Balaenoptera borealis. The sequence goes on from NC_138874.1 coordinate 87,045,538, forward strand.
GCACTCTCAAAACTGCTATCTTTATGCATATATAAAATGTTCTGAATATTCACAATGCTTCCCCACTCATTAAAAGGAGAAAACTAAAATTACATTTCAAAACTGTATCCCAGTTTTTAGGCTTTTTACAAGTTCTGACAACACTTTCTCTCTCATTATTTGAAATGTGTAAGGTTTATAGTAAATTATTATTTTTAATAATAATTACCCATTTTATTTAAGAATGATTTGCTTAGTGAAATTTAAAATATATATAAATAAACCTATATAAAACCCAGTAGCCTTCATATACTAAAATATCACATCTCTTTATATAAGCAGTGTATAAAATAACCATTACATACAAAACATATTTCATTTTGGGGGGAAAAAAGCGGTACAGAAAATCATGTTTGATTACAAAAAACAAGCCTTATAAACCAGAACTGTAATGTTGCAAAAATAACAATATTTATATTTGTCTAGAAATTCTGCTTTTTGTTTCCCCAAAGGCTCTCCTGTTTATTATTTCATTTAATTCTCAGCAAGCCAGCAGGGCGAGCTGGGAAGACATTGTCATTAGACCTATGATGAGGTCCAGAGAGAGATTGTCCAAGGTGCTGAAGGGAAGAAAAACAAAAACAAAAGTGTATCTGGTGCCAGATCTGTTCATGACACAGTAAGATTTCAAAAAACACAAACCAACTCTTACTTGTTATTGCCTTCCTTTCAAAAAAGAAAAGAAAAGGTATTTTAATACCCCCAAATGTGTGAAGGTCATCATCTCAGAATAAAGGACAGACTCAAGAGATTACCGTTGGTCACTGAACACCGACCAAGAATAAGAGGTGTGGTTTGGGCCTCACTGAGCAGCCAGCAGCTGCATGCCAACCCCCAACACTTCAAGGTCCTTATTTTCTCATTTGGCCATGAACCAGTGACAACTCTGTTATGCTCTTCTGTTAGGAAACCAGTGTGCTCAACTGTGCTTCCTCCTTTCAAGGTGGCACCTGTTGCTTGGTTACGAGTGAGAGCTTAACTTCGGGGCACTTAGACCCAAAGGGCCATTGACTTCACCCAGGGTAATGACTGTGGCAGCCATATTTTCCAAGCTGAGAAGAAAACATGGTTTGTCAAGTAAAAGTGCATTTAGGGATAATGGGCAGAATGAAGTAGAAATTATATGGAAAAATTTGAGCTCCATGGCTTCTGTTAAGTATGACTGGCCATGGAATAAAGAGACATTTTATACAAAGACTTCATATTATTGAGAGAATTGGTGTATTGTAAAATTGGCAACTGTGGGATAATTAATCTAGAATTGCTAGTAATTAAAACAATGACTGGCAGGGTTCTCTCATTTCAATGAGATTCTATATATATCAGAAATAAGAAATGAAAATAATCACACACCTCTCCCCATCATAGGACAGAACACGAAGACAAATTCTTCTCCTGTATGAGATGACTACTGCCCCACGAGCAGAAGACCATTTAAACTATTTTATGATGATCAGTTATACATATTGAAACTCGTTTACATTTTATAGCCTAAAAACACCACAAAAAGTGATTTCTTACTCTTTTTTTTTTTAATTTTATTTATTTTTTGGCTGCATTGGGTCTTTGTTGCTGCGTGCGGGCTTTCTCTAGTTGTGGTGAACGGGGGCCACTCTTCATTGTGGTGCGCAGGCTTCTCATTGTTGTGGCTTCTCTTGTTGTGAAACACAGACTCTAGGTGCACAGGCTTCAGGAATTGCAATACACGGGCTTCAGTAGTTGCAGTGCGTGGGCTCAGTAGCTGCAGCACGCAGGCTCTAGAGCACAGGCTCTGTAGTTGTGGCGCACGGGCTTAGTTGCTCCACAGCATGTGGGATCTTCCTGGACCAGGGCTCGAACCCATGTCCCCTGCATTGGCAGGCAGATTCTTAACCACTGCTCCACTAGGGAAGTCCCTGATTTCTTACCCTTAAGTTTAGCAAAGACCAAAAAAAAAAAAAGATACTCTGTTCTGAAAGCACAAGGAAATGAGCTTTTATCCACTATTGGTGGTACAAAATTTTTGGACAGCAATTTGGTAATATCAAGCAAAATTTCAAGGGCACAAATCCTTCTACCCAGAAACTAGAAATTTCAGTTCAGTAATTTAGCTTTCTGGTACATTCAAAGTCTGCAAAGGATATTTATTGAAGTATTATTTGTGACAGGTAAACTAAAAGAAATGGCCACAAAATTTTGACAGATATTATCAAATTGGCCTCCAAAATGTACGTTTAAACTCCTACTCCCACTTTAAAAAATGTCCACCAATATGTAACTGGTTAAATGAATAATACATTTATAGTAGACTATTAATTATCTGTTTAAAAGGTATATGGTGGGCTTCCCTGGTGGCACAGTGGTTGAGAATCTGCCTGCCAATGCAGGGGACACGGGTTCAAGCTCTGGTCCGGGAAGATCCCACGTGCCGCGGAGCAACTAAGCCTGTGTGCCACAACTACTGAGCCTGCTCTCTAGAGCCCACGAGTCACAGCTCCTGAGTCCGCATGCCACAACTACTGAAGCCCAGGTGCCTAGAGCCCGTGCTCCACAACAAGAGAAGCCACCGCAATGAGAAGCTCACGCACCGCAATGAAGAGTAGCCCCGCTCGCCATAACTAGAGAAAGCCTGCGCACAGCATGAAGGCCTAACGCAGCCAAAAAATAAATAAATAAGTAAACTTAAAAAAAAGGTATATCGTTATTTTTACATACTAACAAAGAAAGATGTCCGTGATTTAGCATTAATTAAAACCAACAAAGCAAGTTGGTAGAATGTGTATGTGGTATGATGCCACTCATGATGAAAATGTATGTACATACAGGTATGGACTATATCTATGTCAGTGTGTGTATGTGTGTGTGTAAACATACACATATAGATATATAAACCAAATTCACTCATGCTGTGTCCATTTCGGGGAGTGGGTTAGGGTGGGGATGGGAGAAAGTGAGAGATTTTGACTTTGTACAATTCTGAACTCTTTGATTTCCTTTTTCCTGGTGAATCTGTATTACTTTCATAAAAACAAAAACAAATAAACCTTAAACAAAATCTTAACAGAATACCATTTCCCCTTTCCTCTTGACTTAGATTTTGAGTGGCAAATGCTGGTATGTACAATGTACAATTTCTATTCTCTAAAAAACAAAAACAACAACAACAACAAAAAGAACCTTAGGGACGTGTGTGTGTGTGTGTGTCTGTGTGTCTGTGTGTCTGTGTGTCTGTGTGTGCAGGAAGGTTTGGAATTCTAACTTGCCCTCTTCAAGTGCCAATTGAAAACACCATTTTAAGGCCATAATTGAAAAAGCAGAAATCAAAATATGGAAACAGTTATAGCATCCTAAAGAAGTCAGGCTGTGTTCTTGCAACTTCTCTTTTGGATTTCTCCAAGTGTGTCCTAGTGACCCTTAGCTAAGTGGTCAAAGAAGCTGACTGTCCTGCTTCTATAAAGGTCTCTTTTGATGTTTGCCAGGCACCTTGAATGGCATAGCTCAGCTTTCCAGCAGTGAGAGAGAAAAGCAAGGTGCCTGAGTACCACCCACTCATTCACCATGTTTCCTGAATGTGGGTCTGACCACCATGACTCTAGCCATGAGTAAGAAAGTGTCACATGCTAGAGAGGTTGCGACTCATCACTCGGGTAACAGGGAAATTTTGTGTTCTTCCACTTAGTGCAGGCTGACATAAGATGTTATTTACATAAATAAGTGCTCACATAGTGCTGTGGCATCTAACTTACTTTTTGATCTTGTTCATTATTCCACCTTCATTGTTCTTGATATCATGGACCATTTTTTGAAGCTGCCTGTAAGAAATGAAATTAAACATAAAATATTAACAACTAGGTTGATTTTTTAAAAAGTCTTCTCTCCTTCCTGAGTATAAAAAAAAAAAAAAAGAGAAAACAACTTACCATAAACCCCCAAACAGCATGAATTATATTGTATTTCATTAAGTTGACCATTTTCTACTTGAGCAGAGGGAAGGTGTGACTGATTCTATAAGGAGTGTGGTCACTGGGCCATGCCCCCACCTGTTGAAGTCTGGGTCAGTCTCAGGCTGTAAGAGGAATTCTGACTCTCAGATATGTCTGCTCTGAGGAGACATGTGAGCTATCACAAGCCTCACTGTTTATCACTTATTGTCCTCGGAGCATCAACATTGCAAGGATGGAGCTACCTTGAAGGACACAGTATAGACAGAAATCAGCCTCAAGATTTTTTTTTCTTGGTTAACTTTACTAGGTAGAATCTGGAAAATTGAACAGATATCTGAAACTTCCGCAGAACAAAAAGTAATATGCACAAAATCGAAAGATAAATGACATGCTGGAAGAAATATTTGCAACACATAATAATAAGAAGAACTACATGTTTTGATTAACAAAGAAATTTTACAACTCAGTAAAAAAAAGCTTAAAAATGTGATAGGAAAATGAGCAAAAGATGTGAACGCAGAGCTAACAGGAAAAAAATGCCAGTGGCCAACAGACCAATGAAAAGTTATTTAACATCACTTATATTTAAAGAAATCTAAATGGAAACAGTGAGATATCATGTTCTGTCTATCAGATGGGCAAAACTTAATAAGCGTAATAATTCCCAGGGTTGACAAGTGTATGAGAATACAGATATTCTTGGGAATATAAATTATTACAATCAATATCTGTCAAAATGTAAAACCACCATGCTTTTTGACCTGGAAATTCCACTGCTAGGAATTTACCTTATGAACATAGTCACAAACTATACAAACATTATACATATCAGCATGTTTATTCCAGAATTATGTGTAATAACCCTAATCCTTCCTGCCTTTCCCACTAAAAACACCTGGAAACAACCTAAATGCCCATTTATCATTAAAAGGGAACTAGTTAAATACACGTTGATAAAACCATAAATGGAATACCACAGACCTTAAAAAAATACATCTATATTGCTGATATGCTATATTGCTATATTGCTGATATACTCTGATACTCGAGATATTATTAAGTTAAATGAAAATGGAGGATGAGGAGAAAGAAAAGAAAGAAGGAAAATTCAGAATATGCATATATTTTTTTGTGGGGAAAAAAAGACATACATACATGTGTGCTGGTATGGGCATAACTTTTTAGAAGGACATGCAAGAAGTTGTTAAATGGTTTTCAAAGCTAATTGTAATTAGAAAAGTTTATAGATTAAAAAAGGGGTCAGAGTATAGGACCATGTTTTGTTTTCTTCGTAATGATTTTCTAACTTAAAATATATCTAAATAAAATTTCACATGGTTCTGCCTTGAAAGAGTAACATATTTGAATTGACCTTCCAGGCAAGCCTTTCCTTTGTTCTGAGAAAGCTATTTCATTGGGCCCTTTAGTTAATGAAATGTAAACTTGTATATAGCCATTGTTCTAGAAGAAAATGGACTTTTTCCATTAAAAAATGCAGATTTTTCTCACTTTGGGAGCTAAGCCCTCTGTTAGCTAATATGAAGAGTGGTGCATAATTAGGCTTAGCATAGGTCTAGGAAACCCCATTGATTGGAATTGGAATCTGGGAGAAGTAGTCTCTTGGACTATGTATGGATTTATGACTCATATGCTGCAAAGTTTCTCAGTGTAGGGATGGAGCAGTTGAGAGGATGAGAGGACAGCTTGTCAGAGGAACTCCGTCTGGCCTGGCCTGTTTGCGTCCTCCACTAAGTGTTAATTTCAGGCTAACTCTCCCGTGCTGATGTTCTGCTGTAGTTGTTTCCTGAGGGCCACTGGGCATCAAGGAAATGGCGGAAGATTTATTGCATAAGTGATAGACATTCCTACTCTCAACAACCTTGGGAAAAGGGAGATTGTCAAACAAGAAGTGGGAACTTAGACTGGGGATTTGGCGGAGCTCTTTTCCCTTCTAGGTCTAATGACTGTGAGGACCTGGAGACCTGAAGAGCACAGACAAACCTGAGGGGTTTTCAGTGGTGGGGAGCTGGAGGGGTGGGCAGGTAGCTCTGAACCTGAGACTGGGTCTGGGCCTCTGCGTTGAGAAGAGCCATCCACAATGCCATCATTAGCCATTTTCAATGAGATAATTCTCTTTATTGTCCCTGAATCTTCAGTAGTATCCTGTCAGGATCTGCAGCCCAGCCTTGGTTGGGCTGTGGGGAAGAGAGTTTCCCATTGGCACGGAGCAGTGGAGTGCAGAGGGAGGACAGGCTGGAGAGTGGAGAAGAAAGAGAAGAGAGACTTCTTTCAGGACATCCTTAAGGCTGCATCTTGGGGAATCATTTACATAACTGGGGGACCCACTGAGGGGCCCAAGTTCAGATATGGGAAGGTCAGTGCCAGTCATAATAAGGAAATGAGGCCACATCTTATATCGCCAGTTAGGGAGGCTGGGCAGGTTGACTCCATATGTGTGAGAGCTCAGCAAAGCACCGGGCTCAGCGGCAGAGAGAAAAGGATGGATGAGAGAGAAGAGGACCAACTGGCCCATCAGAGACACACGGAGGGTCCTTCAAGCTGGACTCTTGAGTTACCTCAGAACCATACAGTATTCTAGAATTTGTTCACGTACATCCTGTGCAAACCCCTTTCTCCTTTACCAGAGGAACTATAGAGAATCTGTGAGATAGAGGAATGAGTGAAAATGAAAAATAGGAGGTCTGGGAGTAGAGAGGGAGTGAGATTGAGAGAGAGGTTGAAATGGATTGATTGGAAAGAAATTGAATAATTTCAAGTGGAGAGCAGAGGGCACCCCTGGTTATAAGCTGACTGTAACCGAGTGGAATGTCTTTAGCCTAAGTTAATGCCTAACCGGGTAAAAGGACAAAATGAGCCAGAGTGAAGGATCCTATCAGAGTTCCGTCAAGAGTGGGACACAGGCAGAGTAATAGGGAGCCAGCGGCTGATTTGCATAAGTGACTTTGCTGTAGGCGTAGACAAACAGATGTTACAAATAGTTGCAAAAAAGTTTGATGTAATTTTGTCATTTGTTCAACTTGGTAGTTGATGCTTCTTGGCATTTCCTAATTACTTTTAATTATAGATTATTAAAATAATTATAATCTATAACTATAGTAAATTGTTGAATTTTTCTCCTCCCTCTGCATCTCATTCACACAGACCCTGACGTCCACAGACTGCTCAGTTACAGCTGCCAAACTTAGGTTACCTTACAAGTCAGTGTCCCCCAAACCAAGAAAATGTGGTAATGCTCTCAGCTCATTTTATCAACTCTTCATACACTGTGTGATGCACAGCTTTTGCTGCCCTCTAGTATCTTGTGCTCCATTTTGGAGCACATTTTTTCCTCTACCACAACTTGAAGGATATGCAATAGCAAAGAAATGTGCACCTGGACTGTTTCAGGAGAGGATTCTCTTGAGCTGAACATCAGTTGTTTCACTGTGTTAAGTTGTGTTAAGTTGTGTGTGGGTGAAAATAGGTAAGGCATAAAAGAGCTGCACTTTGATTTTCCGTTTCTGAGATATCCTTCCATGTCTGGGAGAATGATAATAGGATCACAATGTTCTAATTTTTTAAAGTTGTGGAGAGACAGCCATGTGTACGTAACAAAATAAAACAAAGAACATAGCTTATCTAATACACATTTTAAAACAATATTAATATGTAATTTTTAAGCAGTATGGTATTTACGCATTTAAAAATGGTGAACAGGTAATATAAATAATTATATTTATTATTCCTTGTATAAACCAAATTGAATTTTATATTCTCTCCTTTGCCATTGTTTAAAAATTTTTTTTCAAAGTTTTGAGTTAATATCAACAAACTTAGTTATTTAACAACACACTGTAGTAGTGTGGCCCTGGCTGAGCATGGATCTCAACAAATTTAGATCCCACGAGGTCCTGAGAGAGGAAAAATCATCATTTGAAAGTTACCAGCAGTTTTTTGCCTTCAAAGAAGCAGCTTACTTTAGAATCTGACAGACCAGTTGTCCTCACACCAAACTGCACCGGAATCACCTGGAGGCCCTTTGAAACCCAGAGTTTCACTCCACCCCCGGAGTTTCTGATTGGGTACGTCTAGGTAGGGCTGGAGAATTTGCATTTCTTTTTTTTTCTTTAAAGTTATACAATTTATTTATTTATTTATTTATTTATTTATGGCTGTGTTGGGTCTTCGTTTCTGCGCGAGGGCTCTCTCTAGTTGCGGCAAGTGGGGGCCACCGTTCATCGCGGTGCGCGGGCCTTTCATTATTGCGGCCTCTCTTGTTGCGGAGCACAGGCTCCAGACGCGCAGGCTCAGTAGTTGTGGCGCACGGGCTTAGTTGCTCCACGGCATGTGGGATCTTCCCAGACCAGGGCTCGAACCCGTGTCCCCTGCACTGGCAGGCAGATTCTCAACCACTGCGCCACCAGGGAAGCCCAAGAGAATTTGCATTTCTAACAAGTTCCCAGGTGATGCTGACTCTACTGCTCAGAAGCCCACCCTCTGGGCTCAGCTGTGAAGGGTCAGGCCTTTTCCCACTGCGGGCCTTTTAGTTGTGTCAAGTAAAGCAAACACCTGCTTGAGGAAAATTAAAATCCTTGTTAACCCCCATGCAAAGTTTCAGACAGAGAAGCTGAGTGGTCAGTTTGGTAACCTGATTTGGACGTATTCTTTACCAGACTGTCACTTCTTTGTGGGACTTGATTTTTCTCTGTGTGAATTTAGACTACCTTATGCCTGTATATTTTTATTTTTCTTATCGTCACTTTCTTCTTGAGCCACAGTTTGTAAAAGCTGCAGAGTGGAGATGAAGGGGCTACAGGAAGGATGTGCCCCTGACACTGTGCAGTAATCCAGAAGCAACTGGACCTGCTCGGAGCGGAGTGCTGTGGCTGGGATTTTGCCCTTCCTCATATGGTGCTCTAACACGGAATAGCACGGACTGTGGTGGCATTGGGATGAAGACACAACCATAGCCCTATCTGTGGGGGGTGTGCTGTCCTTGCTGTCACTCGTCCTGTGAAGACTGCAGTCCAGAAACCGGCAGTGAAGAAAATGAGGATGAGGTCGGCAGGTCTTGGGCTCTGGTATCGGGATGTTTCCTGTCTTCCTGGGGCCTCCTGGTTGCTGGTCCCTGGACTACAGGTTGAGTTGGCCTCTAGTAGCATTCATTCTCATGATGCAGAGGTGAGCTGGCACTCTGGCTGGGAGCAAAGCAGGGAGGACCTGAGGAAGGGTCCAGGACACTAAGCGAAGCCTTGACTAGTAGCAAATATAAGTCATTCTTTGTGTTATACTTCCCTTCTGTTATTCCTCAAACTTCAGTGAAGTCTTATTAACTCTGTTAGGACTGTAGGGGAATAAGGGATGGGTTGGTGGAAAGAGGTGGAAGGAACCCAAGAAATCCAGATGGAACCTAGAGGATACCCTCTGCACCAGAGAATGGCTCCTAGAGACTGGTGAATGGATCTGGACACAAGCAAGAGCCAGAGTAGAGATGTGGGACGTGCAAGCAGCCCCAGGACACCCAGAATCCCAGGGGAAGGAGTTCTGTAAAAGTGGGCTAGGGCTACTATGATTTGAATGGCAAAAGATAACCATTTTTCTTTTCTTTTTTTTTTCTTTTCCTTTTTGGACTCAGGTAAGTAGTGGCTGGTTACACAGGCTGTACATTTTTTAATTTCTGATGATTTCTGATTTAAAATGTAATATGTGCTAAGTAAAAGAACCCAATCTGAAAAGACTACATACTGTATGATTCCACCTGGAATCTGGAAAAGGCAAAACCACGGAGACAGTAAAAAGATCAGAGGTTTGTTAGGAGTTCAGGAAGAGGAAAGGATTTTTAGGGAACATGGGATTTTTAGGGCGGTGCAACTATTTTGTATGAGACTGTTAATGGCAGCTGTATGCAATAGATGTTCATTGTAGATGAACTTGGGTAGATTTCCTCCAGGCCGGAAGGTACTCCAGAATTGGGTTTTATTATTATTGTTGTTGCTGTGGGTTTGTTTTTTTTTTTTTTTTTGGTAGTGGCAGGGAGGGTTGACTGAGAACACTCCCCAACCTGACATGGCTGATTGGCATGGAAGGATGGATTGGTGGGATGCAGAGCTCCACTAGGGCTGGGATTGGGGTGGGGGACACTGGGAAGGCAGCTGCACGTGGCCAGATCAGCAAAGAGTAGTCCAAAAACAGACATATTTCACTAAAAACCTTTCTAATAATTTTTATTATATACAGGACATGATTTAAAAGATGGTACCATCTGCAAGAAGTGCTTTTTTTAAAGCTTAGTAGAAAAAAAATCAGAAAACATCTTGTTTTCCTTTTAGCTTCTTAGTGCACTCACAGAGGACCATGAAAAGGCAGGTTTTAGTGTATTTTTTTCACTCTGTTTTTCTAGAAAAAGTGGAACGTAAAGCAATGTTAATCTGAGAAAATTCCTATTTAATCTGGATTTAGGAATGGAGTAAAGAGGATTTCATATTCAAGCAACTCTTCACAAACAAAGAGCAGGCAACTCCTTCTTCCTTCTTCATCCCCCACATCTTAACCTAAGCCCAGTTCTGGAGTTTCATCCTTTCAGTATGCGTGGGGCTGGTCCTTCCCCTGAAGCCAAGATCCAAGCCTACAGCTGCCCCTTTGCACCAGGAAAAAGCTGTCTCTGCCAGTGTACCTCTCCAATCCATGCTCTGAAGCTTTGTCAGGGCCTATTCAGCTAATGTTTCTAAAACCCAGCTTTCACCAGGCCACTCCCTCCTCAAGGGCCTGCAGCACCCCAATGTCTACTGAATCAAGCCTGGCTTTTTGTTACTCTTGGCCGAGAGTTACTCAGTCTCACCCTGAGTTCCCAGAACTGCAAGGGTGACTGCCTGTGAATTATCTACACCTACTTGGTTGGGTACCCTTATGACAGCTACCTGTGCTCTCCTCACAACTGGCCTGGTATCTCCAACTTATATGTTTCTTAGATCAAATTGGAGTAGAAATATCTCTAATATTGTCTTTGGTATATAGAGAGGCAAAGAAAACATCCAGTCTCTTAACTAATTCATGTTATGAACGGATTTTTAAAAATGTAACTATCATCACTAGGTCTGCTGATTATTTAGCTGACTTCCTCCTTTTACAAGAGTTTAAATGATCTCATTATTGACTCTGGATTTCTTTTTTAAGATGCTACTAATCATTTAATGGTATATTTTATTTTTGTTATTAAATTTAACAAGTAATTAAATAATCTGGTGTTCTTGGATCTTCAGGCTTGAAATTTCCAAGCTTTTTTTTTTTTTTAACTTTTTCTCTCTCTCACTGACTATTCATCTCCTCTCACCAGTTACATCAGTTCATCTTCAGACGCATCTTACCCATCTCTGTACCCTCCTATCCACTCCTTCAGCTACAGCCATTGTGACCTCATGGATGGTGGACTATGCCAGTGGTCCCTCATCTTTTGTTTTTCACTTTTTATTTTATATTGGAGTATAGTTGATTAACAAGTTGTGCTAGTTTCAGGTGTGCGTCAAAGCGACTCAGTTATACACACACATGTATCCACTCCTTTTCAAATTCTCCTCCCATTCAGGTCACCACATAACATTGAGCAGAGTTCCCTGTGCCGTACAGTAGGTCCCCGCTGGTCATCCACTTTAAAGACAGCAGTGTGTACGTGTCAATCCCAAACCCCCTAACTATCACCCCCACCCCGCTTCCCCCTCGGTAACCACAAGTTCGCTCTCCAAGTCTATGAGTCTGTTTCTGTTTTGTAAATAAGTTCATTTGTATCATTTTTCTTTAGATTCCACGTATAAGCGATATCATATGATATTTCTCTCTCTCTCTCTGTCTGACTTACTTCACTCAGTATGACAATCTTTAGGTCCATCCATGTTGCTGCAAATGGCATTATTTCATTCTTTTTTCAAAATAAGTTTATTTATTTATTTGTTTTCTATTTTTGGCTGTGTTGGGTCTTCGTTGCTACGCATGGGCTTTCTCTATTTGAGGCAAGCGGGGGCTACTCTTCATTGCGGTGCGTGGGCTTCTCATTGCAATGGCTTCTCTTGTTGCAGAGCACAGGCTCTAGAGCGCAGGCTCAGTAGTTGTGGCACGCGGGCTTAGTTGCTCTGCAGCACGTGGGATCTTCCTGGGCCAGAGATTGAACTTGTCCCCTGCATTGGCAGATGGATTCTTAACCACTGCGCCACCAGGGAAGCCCTATTTCATTCTTTTTATGGCTGAGTAATATTCCATTGTATATATATACCACATCTTCTTTATTCATTCCTCTGTGGTCCCCCATCTTGTCTCCCTAGCTTATCTCTCCCCTTCCCCATGTTCATTTTCTTAAATTGCTTTTATCATGTCATTCCACTCATGAATAGTCTTCGATGTCTCCCTGTTTCTTGCAGGATAAGGTAAAAGCTCATTAGCTTGGCATTCAAAGGCCTTCAAAATTTGGACACCAAACATTTTAGGCATAATTAACCCACTGTTATGAACCCACAATTGTTCCCATTCCATCCCACCGGCCCACGGCCCAGCTCAAGTCATCCCTTTCCCCTTACAGATCATTTCTAGGGCACAGGAAGGGAGGCCACTTAAGGAAAGAGCACTGGATTGAGAGTCCAGAGATGCAGATTCTACTCTAATCTCTGAAGCTTCCTGGCTGTGCAAATCTGAGCAATTCTTGTCACACTTAATGCTTCATTTTCTCCTGTAAAATGAGAAGGCTGGATTACACGGACATTCAAGTCTTTTGCAGCTCTAAATTATATTTCTATATATCCTGAATTCATAGCACTCAGGTAGTACTTAGCCATTTAATCTCCAGTGCTATAGCAATTTTTGAATTATGATTTGGTTCACATGACATCTTTTGTATTTTATATCTTAAACTGTTTTTTTGTCCTAAACTGAAAATAGTTTTTTTTTGTTCAGTTTATGAAAATAATACAGCTAATTTTTAAAAATTCATGTGATATAGATAGATAACAAGTGAAAACTACTCATAATTCTTTGCTGGGAACAGGGAAGATCAGAGAGCTGTAAGAATCCTAAAAAGGGAGTGACTGCTTTGAGGTTTTAAGATGAAGTGACCTGAGAGCTGGATCTTGATGGGAAAATAAAAATTCACCAGGCAAAAGAGTGAGGAACAGCAGCTAGGTAGTGGGAACAGCAACTACAAAGGCTCAGAGGAAATTGTCTGAGATGTTTGGGGTCTAGTGAGAAGCTGAGAGTGCCAGGAATTGGGGGTATGGGGGGAAGGTGCGGTCAAAGCTGAGGCTGGGTTGGGGGGATACAGGGAGTCAAGGATCTTGTTAGTCAGGCCAAGGAGATGGGGTTTATAGGCAACAGGAAGCCTTTGGAAACCTTTACTCAGAGGCGTGTCATGATTAGGGTGGAAGAATGGAGGAGGGCCTGGGCATGGTGACACTGGTGGCTCAGAGACCAGTAGGAAGGCAACTCTGCTGGGCCCTGGCCCAAGCCCACAGCAGTGGGATCCCCAAAATAGTGGAGTAACACTAGGAGTGGCCTTCAGGGCCTCAGCTGGGCAGAAGAGAGAATTGACGGCCACAAGGCCAACAGTTCTCACAGAGGACTGTGCTGGAACACAGCGCCGTGTCAGTAGACCTGGTCCTCTCTTCATTTAAAATGTCAGTATTTTGTTCATCATGGAATTTTTGCATTAATTTTGATTTTTAAAATATTACATGAAAATATTATTTCTTGATTTACTGACTTGGGGGGCCTCCCCCTTAAAGTTTAATATAATTATTTGATTTATGTAAGACATGTATTTGTCTTATTTACTCCACAAATATTCAGTGAGTGCAGACTGAGTAGGGCATGTGTGGATCCAGAGCTACCCTGAACACAAACCCTGTGTCTGGTAATGCAGGAAGAAGGTCCCTTCTGCCACCACATCACATGTCAGAAGCCTCTGACCTATATCAGACCAGAGGACAGAGAGAGACAGATGGGTGGGGGGTGGGAATTCTCTGATTCACACAAAATATCTTCCTTTTGGATAACTTCTGTCTCAAGACTGAAGTCTGGCTACCGACCGTCATTTTGAAGCAGAATGCCACTTTTTAGTGAGTATTCTGTTTTTTGCATGCAGCAGACCTTGTCCTATCACCAGCTTCCCTCCTCCGTCCTTTCCACAGCCTCTTCTAGCCCTGGCCTGGCTTCCTCATGCCCCATTTCCTCCAGGCCAGCCTTTCTGTGGCATTATTGGTGTTATATTTAGATTTGCAAATTCAGCAACCAAAGCTGCTTCCTTCTGGAGAGCGAGTCCACGGTGAAGCTGGCACAGAAGTTTTGGCAAGTCCTCTCCATCCTGTGATAACCTGAGAAGCCTCCCAAGAGTGAGGTAGCTCCCCCAGCCCCATTCACAGACGCAGATACAAGGCCCAGGAGGTCACCGGGCTGGTCTCAGACCACACAGCTCTGAAATCCCAACTCCTAGTTTTGCCTGTCATCAAGGTAGTCACAGAAGTTTGGTGGTGAGAGAGACTTTAGGAATATCCTGGGTCAGCCTCCTCTTGGAAGGGAGGACACTAAATTCCAGAGACATTTTGCCATTGCGCCAAGATCAATTATTGAGGATTCCCCCAGCTCTTTCCCTAACACCCTGCTCCTTCCCTTTCCACACATGGTCCGAGTCTCCTTCTAGAGGACCAGCTTTTCCATGGCAGGGATGTGCCTTCCAACTTCTCATACCATAGCCCAGAGCCATGGTTACAGCCCAAGCCCAGCGAGCCAGGCTAGTGGTCAGTTGGATAATCAGTGGCGACAACAGTGAACGCCAGCGCTCACTGAGCATGTGTTATGTGCCAGGTACTTCACGTGCATTAACTCATTTAACCCTCACAACCCTGTGAGGTAGGTCTTATTATTATCCCCATTTTAAAAAGTGTGATCAAAAAATAACCACATAACATTAAATTTATGATCGTAACCAATTTTAAGTGTACAGTCAGTAGTGTATTCACATACACATTGTATATTCACATTGTTGTGATTATCCTAATTTTTATAGTGAGAAAATATTTGCCCAGAGAAGTAATTTGCCCCAGGTCCTACATGTAATAAACAACAGAGCTGAGATTCAAAATCGGGCCGTCTGACTCCAGAACCCGTGCTCTCGACCACCCCTGGATGACATGTGCTGACTTGTCTCAGCTTGGGCCCCTCACCAGGGTGGATGACCAGCTTCACCACGTGCCTCTCTGGGCACCTTCCTCTCCATCCCTGGAGAAGGCATCCAATCCCTCTACCAGCCAAGTAGTTTTTTACTGGGGGCACATGTGCCCCCACTGCCCTGCCACTAGTCCCCAAGGTCAGACTTGTTGCTAGATGGTTGCATGGTCTCTTAGGGGCCTGTTTCAGTCTTTAGGGAGGGGCAGAGAAAAAAGAGGAAGGGACAGATGGCAGGAAGAGGCGGAAAGAGAGGGCAGTGCGTGCAGGCGGCAGGAAGGAATGTGGCAGGGGCTCTCTGGGTCCAGAACAGGCTCACAAGCAGAGTGGCTGAGGTCAGCTGCAAGGAGACCTGGGTAGCTATCTCCGTGTGCCCTTCTTATCACCCTAGTCAGAAAGGCCACCTAAGAGTCCTGGAGTGGGGGCATGTGTGCACCTTACACGTGAGCATCTCGCGGCCTGGGTTGTCTTACTAACCACCTATTAACCAGAGAAAGTAATTTGCAAGTTTCTGCAGACGCTCCACCATTTCCTTCTTTTTTTCACACTGAGATCTGCAAATATTTTGTGATAGTCTTTGGCAAGTCTAGACTGCTGATCTTGGTTATAAGCAGACCGAAATTGGGCTGACTTGGCATAACCAGGACCAAGGATGATCCTATTCATACCCTGATTCCTTTCCAAAAAACTCCTGTCACACTCTACCCTACCAGAGGCAGTTAGGCTTGAGCCACACCGTTCTGACACTGATGAGATGACAGGAAACTAGGTTATACTAGCCGTAAAAAGTTCTTAAAAGATTTGCCCCTTGATGTGACAGCAGAAATTGTCAGGCTCTCCCCCTCCCTGATTTTAAGGGTCTGTAGGGATGCAGCACTTTCCTTCCTCTTGCTGATGCTTGCCCTCACTCACCCACACAGCAGGGAGGGGCTGGGATAGAGGCAAGCTTCTTCCTAAAACATGTGAAAGCAGGTTGTGAAAAGCAAAAAAGTTAAGGGAGGCTCATGGGTTTGGAAGAGCCCCCAGAGGTCCTGTTATTTAATCCTGTACTGGGTTCTGATTTTTTTTTTTAAACCTATTTTTTTTATATAAATTTATTTATTTTTGGCTGCTTTGGGTCTTCGTTGCTGTGTGCGGGCTTTCTCTAGTTGCTGCGAGCTGGGCCTACTCTTCTCTGCGGTGCGTGGGTTTCTTATTGCAGTGGCTTCTTTTGTTGCGGAGCACAGGCTCTAGGCGTGTGGGTTTCAGTAGTTGTGGCACGCGGGCTCAGTAGTTGTGGCTCATGGGCTCTAGAGCGCAGGCTCAGTAGTTGTGGCGCATGGACTTAGTTGCTCTGCGGCATGTAGGATCTTCCCAGACCAGGGTTCGAACCCATGTCCCCTGCATTGGCAGGCGGATTCTTATCCACTGCACCACCAGGGAAGTCCCTGGGCTCTGATTTGCTTCTTGTTCTAACTAGGTTCTGGTAGCAGGAATTTTGTGATGTTTACAGTCTTTCCTCTAACAACATAAAAATTATTGTGTGAAACTGATGATTCTCAAATTTTTAAGACTCAAGGATAAATAAGTAACTCGAATCATTTTCAGAAAATTCTGAAAATATAATCCTATGTAATTCTAGAAAAAGAATATGTTTTAAGAATTTGAGCGTGTTCTTTAAAAAATTAGCCTTCATGTGGAAAAAAAATGAGCCATGGGTGTGTCTACATGGTACACCCACTTGTCTGGGCATTCATTTCTATAGCTAAAAGCATAGATATTTTCAGGGAGTAAAGAGAGATTTTGCAGAATGGTATTTCCGATACATTGAAAAAATTTGACTCAAGCTCATTTCTTTGGGATCTTAGTGAAAAAAAGATATTGGGGAATATCACGTGTAGGGATTGAAGTGGAAGGAAGCATTGACATTCTTAAGTGTTTACCATCCAGAAACATTTATCGATAATACATTTTTTACTTTTTTGGACGCACCGCGCAGCTTGCAAGATCTTAGTTCTCCGACCAGGGATCTAACCCGGGCACGCTGCAGTGGAAGCCCTGAGTCCCAAACACTGGACCGCCGGGGAATTCCCCAGGTAATATATTTTTTTAAAAAAAAAAACAGCTTTGACACAGTATCTAATTGGTCGAACAAAAATATGATCACGGATCCTCATAATATTTTATGGTAAATATGGAAAATAATTTCATTATCAAAAATTCATCATTCCACCATTTCAAAGTGTTCAACTCAGTGGCATTTAGTAAATTCACAGTGCTGTGCAATCACCACCACTAACTAGTTGCAAAACAGTTCATCGTCCCAAGTAGTCATTAGCAATTTTAAAGCAGATTTTTTTTTTTTTCCAATTTACTTTTGAGGCACACGAATAGCTTTTGTTTTAGTCATGTTAAGAGTTGTTTTCAGCATTCATCAGGTGAATTTGACCAGTCATCTGGGATTGGTTGGGCAACTGTGATAATCTGTATATGTGGTGATGACATGAAATCAAAAGGTTTTCAGTTGTAAAAAGTGGACTTTGACCCTGAACAGGCTGTAAAGACAATTCAAAAGGCAAAATAGTTACATAAATGTAGAGGGTCCAGTTTTCCAGTGATGTGATATTACATTTGTCATTTTCCTTTTTGAAAGTATACTTCTCATGTTTGTATTTGATTCTACTGTAGTTATTTGCACTAAAAATGACTGTTTCCTTCCTGTCCAGGATCAGGTGTGGTCATTAATATGCCAAACATGCTTAAAAGGTACTCTTCACCCTGCAGTTTTTTGCACTTTGAACCAAGTAAAGTTCTAAAGTAAACAGCAACAACGTAGTCAATGGGGGAGGGCATTTCTTTCTACCTTTGAGCTCAACTCTCTAATCCTCTGGTCCAAGCAACTGCAGTCACAGCCTCCCCGCTGGGAACTCCCTTTACTTAGGTGTGGTCTCCCTCCTCTGACCTTTCCCTCCTTCTTATCACCACTTTCCTGAACAATGTCCCCTTCTTTCAACTAACAACCATAGATTGAGCCACCTCTGGGCGGGAGACAGAAGAGCACAGCCCTCTGTCCCCAGGGTCTGAGCTGTTAGATTCCCACCTGGATGTTAGTGACGGCTAAGGGCTTAATACCTTAACCTATTACACATAGTGACGTTTAAGTTTGAACCAGGACTCTGAGACACACCTTATCCCAGGAGGATGTCTCTCTAATGACACAACTGGGGCAACAGGAGAGCCCAGGCCAGGAGGGATTTGTGGGGAGGGGACATTGACTGAACTCTTACTCTCTATTTAATATGTTTACTGTTACAACACCCCTATTATATTATATATTATTATTCCCATTTTCCAGGTGAAAAGCTGAGGCTAAAAAGGATTAAGTAACCTTCTCAAAGACCAAGAGCAAGGGAGTACAGAGCAAGTATTCAAACCTAGGTCTGCCTGATTCCAAAGATCAGCAAAAATCACCTTTCTGGGGCACTTCTTAAATTATACAACATGGTCCTGTATGCTTAGTCTCCACATAAGACCAACTCTGCTCTTTTTAATTACAACTCACTCTCAGATTACATGAACAATTGTGGGAGCATTCTTTGAAAAATATATAGTATCAGTAGGGTACCAAACATGACTGAGTCAGTGTGAAATTCAAGTTTGGACCTGGAAACATTAATAGCATGAAATACTGACAGTAATATTCTGTAGGGCCTCACTGGGGTTTCTGACTAGTAAATTAGCTTCTTTTTAGTTAAAAAAAAAAAGTCTAGGAAAAATATAGAACACAGACTAAGCTAGAATGTTTTACTGGCCAGTAAATAACACAGGAAAAAAAAAAAGGAAGGTGTGGCCTGCTGTTCCTCCCTCCTCCTAGACAAACATGGAGGTGTAGCTCTAGACTAGGCCTTTCTGCTGTGAGCTTGGATAAGTGACTTCACCTCTCTGGGCCTCTTACCTGAGGGACTAGAGAGATGGCCTCTCCATCTTACTTGCCCAGTAAACCTTTCTGACTTGGGGGCTGGGGAGGGGAAAGGAGGAGGCTTCTCCACTGATGTCTGTGTCCTGACACATTGCAGGGGGAGAGGCTCAGCCGACGGGGCTCACGGAACTTGTGGCCAGCACTGGCTACCTAATTTCTGGGGCCCAGTGTAAAATGAAAATGCAGGGCTACTAGTTCAAAATTACTGAGAATCTTAAGACCGCAACAGCAGACATTAAACCAAGCATGGGGCCCTGTGAGACTGCACAGTGCAGGCCCAGGAAACTCGGAGGCCTCTGCTGTGTATTCCCTACACCGTGGGGAGGGTTGAAGTCTGGAGGAGATCTGGGGCCCCCAGCTGGCCTGCTGGGGGGCAGAGACGCCCCTGGGATAACGAGCTCCTTTCTCAGGAAAGTGGCCAACGGGGAAGCACCGCTCAACAAGGACATGCAATACATCCCTTAAGCTGGCTTCCGTGCCTTGCTGTGCAAATGAGCATTGAAACAAGCCATGCTGGACTGAGGGACTACGGCCTGTTTGGGGTCCTAGACCATGATGCTGTAAAAGGGTTGTGAAAACACCTGAGAGGAAAATCAGCCTGCAGACATAGCTGCTGATGGATGACCTTTCAGAAGGGAGGTGAGACAGGACAGGTAGGAGAAGGCGGGTTAAACAAGGAGCAGCAACGGCTGGAGGGAGGAGTTGTTGGGAGCAGACAGTCCTCAGCTGTGGAGCGAGGTACAGGCATGGGAAGGAAGACAAGCTGCCCACTGAGGGATGTAGAACCGGGGATGGGAACACATGAGCCAGCAAGAGGCTCAGCCCACAGCAGGAGGTGTGCTTCTCTGAGGGAGGGTTTCTACCGCAGACCTGGGCACCTGTGCTCCAGCGTCAGAGCCCGGCACAAAAGCTGCTTCGCTACAGCGTGCTGGGGAGACTTGAGGTCAGTGGGACCTAGCGGACAGTCAGCTGGAGCGCGCTTCAGGGTTCACGGCTCCCTTGATCTGGAGGCAGGACTTGGATGGGGGCTGGAATTCCACCCAATCTGCAGGGGGGGCCCATTTCTGGAGCAACAGGTGTGCCATCCTCTTAACCTCTAATTGTGTGCTTGGTCTCTGGAGGCTTAAGAAGCTGAGCAGGTATGTGGAATGAGAAAACTAAAGCTGTTTCTGAGAGCTTAGACATCAACACCTAGAGAGATGCAGGGTCACCTTAAAGAAGCAGAATGGTCCCAGGTCAGTGAGATTTAAGGGGACCTGACAGATCCAAATCACAAAGCAAGAGCCACAATGTGTCTGATGGGGAGGCAGTGGCAGCCCCTGTGACCACTAGCCTACAGAATCGGAGTCTGACTGACTTTTTATCCTAACTCTAGTGGTGTCCACTCAAGTTGCCCAGTCTACTTAGAGAGGTAGAAACATACTATTCCAAGGCGACCTGATGTCTGGAAATCTCTTCCTGCTCTCATTTCTCTACCCAGATGAGAACAACTTATGCTTCAGTGGTGCATGGAGTTCCTGGAATCTAGTTTTGTTTGACGCTAAAAATTCTTTTTCCAAAAACAACTCATTGAAATATAGGCTCAAGCACTTCTGAACTTTCCCCTTGGCAACCCCTGACCCAAATCATCCCAGACAGAGGAAAATCAGTCCAGCAAGCAGAGGCCACATCAATTGCAAAGATATGTATTATAAAAACATACTGTCACTATACGCACATACAAGTGAATCTGTGCTTCTTGTTCTACACAGAATTCATTCCACTTGGTCTAGATCAGAGTTTCCCAACTGCAGCACTATTGACATTTTGAGCCAGATAATACTTTGCTGTAAGTGTTGCGCTGCACAGTTCAGGATGTTTAGCAGTACCCCTGGCATTTACCTACGAGGTGCGAGCAGCACCCCCTCCCCAAGTGGGATAGTCAAATGTCCCCTGGAGGGCAAAATTGTCCCTCGTGGAGAACCACTGATCTAAATGATGCAGCTATGTCTTGGGGGAGGGCAGAAGAAGATAACTTCTATGGGGTTTATTAAAAAGCCAAAGAAAGCCATCCAGTGTTTCAATATCTCTATAACAAGCTATTATTTCATTTCTTTTTTTTTCTTATTCATGTAACAAGCCTAGATTCCTTCATGTCATTGCATGAGGGCAATAGTAAGATCCTCTTTGAAAATGCACCAAACAAGTAAATTCTCCACAGAACAGATGAAGTTAATCATTTGTGGGGGAAAACCAAGAGATTGTAAATGTGTGCCTAAAGCATTTGGTACCAGCCCAATCTCCTCCCATCCAGTGATGTAAGAGACAGGGCTAGAATGTAATTGTGGTTCAGTTCTTGGAAACAGAATTAATTGTATCATAGCCACTTTGGGGACAGGTTGCACGAAGAGGGAGGAATTGTTCAGCCACAGCACACATTGTTTGGGTGATTATTGGATCCAGAAGAGAGGGTGCCTTGAATATGTGGGCTCTGGTTTGGCGTTTTCCTGGCAGACCCATGCCCAGAGTGGATGAGAAAGAGTGCCTTGAGTTTTCCTAGCTGATGATCCTGAAATCCACAAACGCTAAGCAAATTTCTAAAGTGGCTCCCATGTAGCTGGCCCATGAGAAGACAGAGACCTTGTCTGAGAATTGCATCCATTGGTACAACACAATATAGCTTAGTTGAGCAGGTTCTCAGCTGACATAAGGCAGGTAGGCAGTGTGAGGAGAATAGGAAACCATACTTCCTGGGAAGTCTATCTTATCTCTACCATTAGATGCTATGCCTCCTCTTGCCCTCCCACCTCAGCACTGGCCTCTGATCTAAACTTATAAAAGAATGAGAAGAGAGATGCCCAAGACACACTTGTATTCAGGATGTGCTCTATCCACCCACCGTGAGCCCCTGGGAAGCTTCCTGCTCTGCTTGCCCTCCAGTTAAAGGGGGTTGGATCTTCTACCATGAGTAGGAAGAGAGATAACATATGGTCATTCATGAAGGGTGGGTTAAAAGTACTGATTGTTGTGTTTACTTTTTATTTACTTGTTATACTGACCATGTGACAAATATTCTGGGCACTTTAGCCCATGTCTTCACAACAAGCCTGTGAGGAAGAGATCCCTAGTTTTATTTGACAGTTGAGGAAACTGAGGCTTAGAGAAGTTGAGTGACTTCATCAGGACCCATAGCTAGTAATTGGCAATCGGAATCCTGCCCTTTTGGGTACCAATCGCTTTGTCCTTCTAAATACATCATAGCTACCTTCTAGATGATGCATCTGCATGCTGTCTAGATGAATCCTCTGTCCCCAGTGTTCTGAGTTGGGCAGTTTTCAAAAACTTTGTAAGAAAAGAGTTTGAAAATATTTTGAAAACTGTCTCAAACAAGTTGATAATTCCGTCAGGAAATATTTCCTGAGGGTCATGGGATGAAATGGTAGCCTTAGAGGATGTAACATTTCAAGCATGGTCTTCATGGCTAAAGGATCACACAACATGAGAGCTGAGAGGGACTTTGAGAATTGTCAGATCCAAACGCCTCATTTTGTAGCTGGGGGACACAGGGTGATGAGGACCTAACTAGGATGGTGTGGCAGAAAAGGAAAGAAAAGGGCATATATGGAAGCATCATGAAAGAAAGACTAGAGGTTGTGTTAGGTGAGTGGAGGTACAGAGGAAAGGATGCATCAGACTTAGAGTTGATGATGACACCATTGACAGAAACAGGGAGGACCAGAGAGGGATCTAGTGGCAGAAAGGTGAAAAGAAGATAAATTTGTTTCTGAAGAACTGAACTTGAAAAGTCAAGTAACTGGAAATGCCAATTGAGGATTCCAAGACCTGAGAAGAAAAATCATGTCCCAGGATCTGTCAAATAGGATCTCCAAGTGAGACCCCTAGCCGTGAGACCCAGACACCCATGGCAGGGCTCTGTCATGCTCAACAGTTTATTAGCCACTTAGATTAGGGCAGAGAAGCGATGTTTGTCACGTCACAGTCCATGCAAAGCTAAATGCCACAGATGTCAGAAGCAACAGGTAAAATAGACAAAATAGCTAAAAAGAAGAACTGAAACTGACATGAAATTTATCAAGGATCAATGTAAAGTACTATGTTTCTGTTCGGAAAATCAATTGCACACCTATAGAATTAATAAGGATAACAATAAGATATTAAATAACCACCATTTTTCAATCCAATAATTACTATGTGCCAGGATCACTCTAATCCTTACAACAGCCCTGTGGGATCGGTGCTGTTATTATCTCTATCTTTTCAGCTGAAGTAGCCAGGACCAGGGAATTTAAGTAAACTTTCCTAAACTCACACATATGTTAGTTTGACTGAAAAATACCATACTCTTCAACCAACAATATAAGGATTAGGGAGACTTGGCTTGACCACACCTGTGTCAAAGACTTTTTCCATTTGTAAAAATAAGTGAGCATGTGTTTGTGGGAGCTACAAAGAAAAATACACACACACAGACGATGAGTCATCTGGGAGGTTATTAAAAATATAAAAACGTAAAATTTCCTTTACAAACTAGTTTCACTAACTTGAAAGGAATATAGTCATTGTGATTCAGGACTGTAAATGTTGAAATGTTTACCTAGAAGTGTAATATTTTTATGAATAGGAATACTTACTGTGGAAGGATTGAGACCTCAGGTCTGAGCTGCGTTTCTGACGATATCGTTACCTTATAAAATCCAGGGAAAATCATGGCTAAGAATCAACTAAAAGATCCTGAGAGTTTTTGGATTCCCATTAACAGAGAAATCGACTTCATGTAGTGCCCCAAGGGGAGATAAAAAGCAAGAATCTGTGCTCACACATTTCTGTGGTCACATACAACTTAGCCACTTCACCTTTCTCAATTCCTCTGCAGTAGAAACTCTCAGGCTGACTACTCATCCCCAGCTGTCCATCTGGGAAGGTCCACCTGGAACCTTCTCTTTCTCCTTCATTTTGAGAATCTTTTTTTTTTTTTTTTTTCCAATCATGCCTGCCCTCTTTTCCTTAGTTGACTCTACTTTCCCTCCCTCCTGGTCACTCATTCTGCCTCTAGTCTCTTTCCAGCCCTGGGAATATACCCCCTAGATCAGGGTCATCCTTTTTACTCCCCCTTGATGGACACTCACTATCTCTCTATTTTTTCTGGCTAAGAATTTAAGCAAATTATCATATAAACTTTGATAAACCTAAGAGTATGAACACAGCTCTTCACTTATACTGTCATCTGATGCCAAATAATTGCACAGTCGGCAACATTCTGAATTGGTGATAACCTGTCAGGACAGAGGATACAAACCACAGGGATCAAGTATTCATTGACCTATTCCTCGCCATCCCATCTAATTACAGAAAAGATTTAAAATGGTGCTTCAAGTTCATTGTGTTTACAATTTCATTTCTTTGAAAAGTTCCACATCGACAGTGCACATTTTATCAAAACAGGCCAATTCTGTAAAAACAACTCAGTAACCAAGTAGAAAAAAAAAAGTTACTTTTGCCTGAGCAGACGAATGTAGTATATGATTATCCACAATACGGTTTTGGTTTTCTACCCTCTAATCTAGTGTTGTATGTTGCCTATCAACTGCTCTGTGACAAAGCTGGACTTTGTCCCCGAGGGAAGGATCATAAAGTGATTTAGGTTCTATTGCCTCTCTTTACTTAAATTCCCATCTGGATATCCTGAAAGAGGTTCTAAGACTTAGTATAGGCCTAGGTTATGGAATATCTCTGAAAAGGACCTTCTAAACCCTCTTGCTCATTTGAGAGAAACCTTAATATCCATGCCTTGTTAGTTTCTTTGGCATGTCTTTCCTTCCCTCTCCCTTTTCACTGCTCTGCCCCAAGTCCAGGAATGCAGCACTAGAGGCTTGGGTTACTTAACCGCCCCTCCTACTAAGCATCCTTGCCTCCAGGTTCCGCCCCCTCCGGTCCATCCTGCCAACCTCCCTTAAGCCCATTGGCATGACATCTGTAACTGTATAAACCGTTCTCCAGCCCTCCATGGTTAGAGCCCTCACTGTCCTTTGTGATCTGGCCCCACCCTACGCATCCAACCTTTTGAGGACCTTCTGGTCCCACACACCTATTCTACAGCCTCTGTTGGGCAGAAGACTCTCCTCATCATCCTACAAATGGACCTAGTCAAGTCCAGCTCCCAGCGTCAGCTTCTGTCTTTCCTCCCTCCCAGTACATCAGGCTTTCCCTCCAATTCTCCAACTTCTTTTATCTTACCTGCCTCTCAAAGCCTAGCTCTTTATTTATTTATTTTTTTATTGAGGTAACATTGGTTTATAACATTATGTACATTTCACTTTTACAACATTATATTTCTACTTCTGTATGTACCATAGTGTGCTCACCACCAAAAATCTAGTTTCCATCCATCACCATACACTCGACCTCCTTTACCCATTTCACCCTCTGCCCTCTGCCTCTTCACTTCCGGTAACCACTACTCCGTTCTCAATATCTACATGTTCGTTTTTATTTGATTTGGTTTGTTCATTTACTTTGACAAAGCTTAGCACTTGAAGCGTCTTGTCTGTTGAAACCTCTCCAGCTACTCCAATTCACTTCTTATACTCATTGAGTCACTTACTACTTGCACTGTTTTACCTGCCCCCCTCCCATGACGGTGTAGCAATGTGAGACCAAGGGCAAGACTGAAGAAGCTTTTTGTCTCCTTATCAACACACCCTTGAAAGGGCTGACCGCGGCCATGCTGCCTCTTGATTCCAGACCAGCAGTTCGTTTCAAACTATCATTTACCAAGTGCCTACCAGGTATATGACCCATATTCTAACTGTGAAGGGCTGTCCCTCTGCCATTCCCAGACTAATTTCTCTTAAATTCTGTCTCAAAAGCTCTGATTCTCTAGCTCCTTATCATTTGTGATAACTTCCTTGCTACACGTGTCACATCACCCTGTGAAAAACTGAAGTTCAAGTGGTAGCTGAAATTTAAAACACTCATTGAACACTTAAAAGTTCCAGTCTCAAAAAGCCATGATGTTGTCACAATGAGACAAAAAGAAAATCTTCAAAATAAAAATTTGGGAAGTCTTTTCTTCTATAGGTCAGAGGAGTTTCTTGATTCTTTCCCCTTGGGCCACTTCTGGTTTATTTATTCTTTCTAAGTGGCTTTTTATGGATAATTGTTACTCTGACATGAAGACACTGGAAAAACAGATCTAATCTCCCCAAAACACTTGTGACATACAGCCACAAAATAAATGAGATAGTAAAGCTACAACGAATACAAATTATTACAACAATCTTTAACATTAAATAGTAATCCACAATGAAATATTTGAGTACTCAGATTAGACCAAACTTTTTTTAGAAAAGCTTGCTGTGTTCAGACTCTCCAAGCTGACCATTGGTAGAATCTAAGCCCTTGGCTTTTCTTTTTTATTTTCTCTTCAAAGCTTTACACTTCAATCCATCACTGGCAAAGCCAGCTAGAATAAGCTCACTAGTTCCTACACATTTCTTTAAAAATGCAAGTCCCCTTCCCTATAGCAATTGACACCCCACTGCCTTACAGCTAGCAAAGTATTCCAGGATTTCAGTATTTCTGAGATGCAATAGATCATTGAAAAAAAAAAAAAAAAAGGAGAAGAAGGAAAAGTATTGGATGGCGAAAATCTTACCTCAACTTCTGACTGGCGGGGACAGTTATTTTATTAAGCTTATCCATTCTTTTTGGTAACTATACGAACCACAGATCACTGTCCGATGGTCACGTCAGCAGTCCCTGGCTGTCCTGGGGAGTAGCATGGTAAGACTTTGATCTCAAGAGTCCTAGTCACTTGAGTCTGATTTCTGAGAGTGCAGGCTGCTGGCAAACACTCCTGCAAGAGGGAGAAGTAAAACTTGCTAGAGCACGTAGTCAAGTTTCATGTTTCTACATAGTCATGTGATCTGGGTAGCCAGCCAGCTTGGCTGATTACTCCACGTTGTGTAAACTTTAATAGTGAAACCTATTGGACATGCAAATTTCTTTCCAGCTGCTTTCTTCTGTAACCAGATTTATAACCAGGTCAGGGCAAGCTTCTGGCTGGTCACTACTTCCTGTTGTCCTGAACACATATAGTCCTTGTTTTCAGCAGGTGTCATGCTGTCCCCTTCCTGAGCTCAAGGAAAAGCAGAATAATCAATTCCATCTGAAAGTCTCTTTGGGACTTTCTGCTCATTTGCATAAAGTCATGGATAAACGTTTCCACTTAAAGGATCGTTATACGAAAATGGCATTTTGGTATAGTTTCTCCTCACTCCCCTCCCCCAAATGTTTTTAAATAAATATCAAGATGACAGTGACACAGTGGTAGCAGTTTACTTTGAGAGTTAGAATTCAGTTTTCCTGAAGATCTGTGTAAAATGGGAAGACAATTCTCTAGGCAAGGTCATTAGGGATAGAGACAGATAGGAGATCTGGAAAAGGGGAGAGGATCTCCATTGTACAGCATGGCCTCTTTATCAGGTTGATGGTGTCAGGAGTTGTGCTGATAGCCAGATGCTTTCAAACAAAATCAACATGCACTCAAAGGCCAGCTAAGAACAAATTTAACAACCTCCCAACAATGCAGTTCTGACATCAGGCCATCCAGAAGTCCCCTTAAAAGCAGGGTGCCACTCTCCTCACTGCCTTTTGTCCCCTCCTGGCCTCATCCACTGCTCACCTCCATCCCCTCACCAGACCTAGTGATGGGCCAGTGAGGAGGGGGAGGAGGAGGAGGAGGAGGGGGAGGAGGGGAAGGGGGAGGAGGGGAAGGGGAGGAGGAGGGGGAGGAAGGTGAGAGGCAACAGCAGCAATGGCAGAGATGGATGTAGTAGATGGATTCCTTTCCTCCTGTGCCTCTTCTTTGTACAAACAGAGGTTCTGTATTTCTCCAGGTAAATCTTGATTATTCACATTCATATACCGTCTCTGAATTTCTAGTTTAACCAGATGGTCAGGAGCAGAATCCACAGGGCTATTGAAGGGTGGGGCCCTTCTGCTCGGCCAAACCCCTGAATTGGCCAGGCCAGCGAGAAAGTTCATCTTTCATGAGAAAAATGTAAGTGCTTGGCTCTTCCAACTGTTTATTTTCCCCAAACAGGAAGCTCAATTTTCTTGCAATTTATCTTGAAAGAGTTCTAGACCTTCACCCCTCAGCTCCTCACAGTTCTTAACAGAAAGGAACTAGTAGACCAGGAGAGTGAAGGCACGTAGAATGTCATCAGGATCGGGAAAATCAAGCTCCACTGAATGGGGCGATAATCAGCTTGTTCCTTCTAGATTACTGTAAAGTGCACCCCATCGGCTACTTGGCTTTTCTCTCAACCAACAACTCTGTTCAGCACCTGGGCTGTGAACTTATTATTTCCCCAGAGAAAAAGACCAAGGGCAAGAGTTACACTTCTGCTTTTTCTTTTTACAGCCACTTGTCTTTCTTCTTTTTACTGTGTCTAGTCTGACATGATAAAAATGAGAGTCTGCTTTTCCAGACTGGACATTTTACCCCATGTGGAACATAGTGTGATAGCCATGATGTTCCAGGCTGCCACTACTTGGTAAATGCAAACATGGAAATTGAGGACACCAAATTTTAGCCTATGACTTGTGAAAAGAATAAGACCACACAACATGGTTTCCACAGCACATGGAGATCAACATACCATGATAAACACTCAGTCTCGATCTACACAGCACAGTGAACATGACAATTAATTAATTACTAGATTAACAAATGAAAAATGGATAATACCAACCTTAAAGAAAATGTGGAACTCCTGTACACTGCTGATAAAAATATAACTAGGTACAACCACTTTGGAAACAGCTTGGTATTACCTAATACACTTGATGACATACATACCTATGACCCAGCATGAGGTCATACATAACATAGCACTGTGTCAGAACACTAAAAATATACCATGTACACCAAGTCATGTGCAAGAATTGTCATTGAAGCACCATTTCTAATAGAAAACAAGATAACACTTGGAACAACCCAATTGCCCCTCAACAGGAAAACAGATAAATTAATTGTGGCATATTCATGCAGTGGAGTACTATTCAACAGTGAAAATGATTGAATACAATTGATCAGTATGGATAAATAACAAAAATAATCTGAGCAATAAAGGCAAGTTAAAGAAGATCATACACCATGATTCCAGTTATATTTAGGTTAAAGACATGTAAAACTAATTTATTATTTAGGGCATATACATATATGGTCAAACCAAGGGAGGGAATGATAAATATAAAATTCAGGTGAATGGAACTAAGGAGTGGGATTGCAGTGAAGGGGCACATAGGACTTCAAAGGCAATGGTAGTGTCCTATTTCTTAAGTTGAGTGGTGGGTATATAGGTACTTATTGTAGATATTAAATATTTAACAAAAATATATAAAATAAGATCTGGTCTAAAGCTATGGGGCAAAGCCAGGACAGTCCACCTAAGTCTCAGTTAACTCTGTGAAATGATGAGGCTTGAGAACAAGAAGACATTATACTGGAGTTTGGGGATGAGACCAACCAGCTCTGGTTTCTCTTGGGTGCTTTTCCTTGCATCCGTTAATGACAACCAACAACAACATGCTTTTTCAATGCTTTTATGTTCGTGTACTATGACACCATTCATTTTTTTTCTTTTAATTAATTAATTTATTTGGCTGTACCAGGTCTTAGTTGTGGCACGCGGGATCATCGTTGTGGCGTGCAGGCTCTTAGTTGTGGGATGTGGGATCTAGTTCCCTGACCAGGGATGGAACCCGGGCCCTCTGCGTTGGGAGCGCGGAGTCTTAACCACTGGACCACCAGGGTAGTCCCGACACCATTCATTATACATGTGAAAAAACTGATTCATAGGGAAGTTAAGTAACTGGCCCAAAGTTACACCACTCATCAATGTTGGGATTCAAACCCAAGCTTGTTTTCATAGTCTAAGCTGACAATCAC
Organism: Balaenoptera borealis; assembly: GCF_965194805.1. Classification (NCBI taxonomy): domain Eukaryota; kingdom Metazoa; phylum Chordata; class Mammalia; order Artiodactyla; family Balaenopteridae; genus Balaenoptera; species Balaenoptera borealis. Next base: position 87,075,611 of record NC_138874.1, read on the forward strand.
AGGGTTTTGCCATCACAAGAGATATCTGTGCTTCGGCAGTGGGCCCTGCCCTGACATCAAGGCACCAACTTAACCAAGACCTTGGGTGAATCACTTAATCTCCCTGGCCTCAACTTCTCATCTTTAGAGGATGAGAAAGGGTATTCAAGAAGGGCTCAGACTCCTTCTGACCTGGCATCTGGACATTGGCCCATGTGCACAGAAATTGGATTCCGCGAGCAAAAACACTCTCACAGCTTCCAGAAGAGATGCCTTTGGTGGTCTGTGCTAGATTGCTTCCCAAAGTGAGGCTAGGTGGTTGTGTCAGTTTACAGACCTTTGGAAGTAGTCCAAGTCCTCACTGAAACTGGAAGGTGAGCCACGGTTCACCCTCTCTGCTCTGCCACCCACCTGCTCATGGCTCTTCCCCTGCCAGGGCTGGTTTAGGCAAATTGCCAAAGGAAGTAGGCGAAGCGTGGCATGGATACTATGCAGTATGCTTCTATTGTTCTAATCATAACCTACTCCCAGGAAGGTCAGCCTCACAACAACTCTACGAGGGGGGTACTCTTATCATTCACGATGTGAAGTCCGAGCCTCAGAAAGGTGACAGCACTTACCCAAGGCCACCCATTCTTCCTGATCCCTGAGCCAGGGCCCTTTAACCCCCAAACCATTCACTCTCTTTTCCCTGTGCTGGCCCCCATTCTTGGGATGGGGGTGGGGAGGCTGTCCTGCGTGAACAGTGGCCCTGGCTGCTTTCTGGCACATGCAGGCCAAAGTAGCAGGGCTTGCTGTTGGTCAGGCCCATGCCTGGTTAATTGGCCAGTGCCAGTTAAGGGCCCAGATGGAGGAAGGTTTGGGAGGAAGTTAGGAAGCCTGGGTAAACCACTGGAGAAAAATAGCAGAAGAGGCCAGAGAGAGGCCAAGAGAGAACAGGAACTGAGGCAGATGCTGCTAGTGGTCTATCTGTTCTCCTTTGTGGGGAGGGGGCAGGAAGGGAGGAAGAAGGAAGGAGACGACACAGCTGTGACTTGAACAAATCGGCAAAGCCTCTTTTAAGCTCGAGGCTTCACTTTCTGTGAGATGAATCAGTTCCCTATTTCATCTGTTCAGTAAACTCAATATTCTGTATATGAAATTGGCCTGGAGTGCAGTATCCGTATTACGAGGAGAAGAGCTTAGAAGAAAACAGTCCAAGTATCAGTCCAAGTCCTTGGCTGGTAAGAACATTACCATAGCCTGTTGTCAGGACAGATGACTCCTGGCCTTTGTCTCATCTTCACCTCCTCCCTTGCCTTCAGCCCTCAGAGCAGGTCTGCGAGCAAGACTCTCCTTTGTAATATTTCCACCCTCGCCCTGTTCTCACTCCAGCCTAGATCCTCACCTGGATCACTGCTCAGCCTCCTGCTTCTTCTCTGCAGCTAGATCCACGCCCACTCTCATTCCCAGGCCATGTTCCCCACTGCTGACTCTCAAGAAGGATTTCAGAGGTTTTTCCTTTCTTCTAGAACCAAGTATGAATGTCATTCATGCCCCTGTCACTGAGTCTCACCTTGGGGCTCCATCTTATTCCTCACTAATTCCCAGCACGTGACCATCCCTTTGGTCAGACTGGTTCTCAAACACCCATTCTCCTCATCAGTCACACGGCCCAGCCACCAGCCAGAAATGGCTCTCCAAAGATGGGGTGGGAGGCAAATACATGGGGTCCTAGACGGTCAGGAGGCCAGGTCTTCCCTGTTAGTTGGGGCCACGATGAAGCCAGAGAGCAGGCAAGGGTGGAAAGGCAGAGTGCTCTGTCCAAGGAATGGGAGCGTCAGAGAAGTAGAAAGCCAAGATAAGGCTCATGGTCTCCAGGGGTTGAGGTCCTGGAGGCCAGGAGAAGCCCTTGATAGCAGATGCTGTGGCTGTTGATGACAAATTTCTGTTACCTTTTATCTGGTGGAGCGCCACTCATCTCCTAGTCCTCCTACCCAGAAAGTCCATCTAGATTCAGAGGGCCTCCAACTAAAGCAGACTTGAGCAAATGGGGAGATGGTCCATGTTCTTGCGTAGAATGACTCAGTGTCACGAATGCCATTATCTCCAATTTAATATATAAGTTTAATGTGATGCCAATAAAAATAGCAATAAGATCCTCTCCTCCAACGACACCTGAGGGAAATAGATTCTAAAGTTCTTCTCTCTATAAAAACAAGCAAGAATTGCCAAGAAATCTCTGACAAAGAAGATCAAGGGAGTGGAAGGAGATAGACCTCTCAGATTTAAAGCATGCTATGAAGCCTCCTCTCTAATAAAAACGGCATGGTATTTCTGCATGACCAACAGAACTAAAGAGAAAGTGCAGAAATAAACAGAAGAATTTAAGGAGATTAAATGCTATGAATGTGGCATATCTAATGGGAGAAAGATGGACTTTTTAATAAGCAGGGAAATTGCAAAGCCACTGGGGAAGAGATAAAATTTAGATTCATACCTCAAACCATTCAACAGAAAAAACTCCCAATGGATCAGAGCTCTAACTATAAAAATGAAGCCATAGCTGTACCAGAAGTAGACACAGTTAAATTTCTTCATAACCCTATCTATGACTTAAAATCCAGAAGCAATCAAAGAAAAGATTGATAAATTTAACTAGAAAAACATAAAGAACTTTTTTGTGGCAAAAAATCATTATAAACATCATCAAAAGACAGAGGACAAATTGGGAGTAAAGAGTTGCATCATGTATCACAGATAAAAGGCTAATCTCCCTAATAGATAAAGAGCTCCTAAAAATTGAGATGGAAAAAAAAAAAACCATGAAAAGCCTTTAAATGGTCTTTAAATGGATGGAAATATGCTCAATCAATCTCCTATTAAGAGAAAGGTTATAACCAGGCCGAAGAACATACGCATGTTTACGTACCAGATTAGCAAAAATCTGCAAGTCTGATGATAGGATGCTCTTAGGAAACAGGCACTCTTTGCTAACAACACGTTACAATCCCATGGAGGGGAACTGGCAATATTTAACAAAATAAATGAATTGACCTTGTAACCCAGCAATGTCACTTCTAGAACCCTCTCCTGAAGATACACTTTCACAGACGCACGCACGCACGCAACATCTGCACAGAGTTATTTGTTGCAGTTTTACTTGCAACAACGAAAATTGGAAAAACCTAAACGCTTTTCAGTGGAGGACTGGTTGAATACATTTTAGTTCATCCTTGTAGCAGAGTTCTGTGCCGCCATAAAAATGGTGTGACCTCTGGGATACGGTATGTGGAAGAGACAAGGTCAGGACAGTGTAAGCTACTTCTTTTAAAAAACAAGAAGATAGAGGAAAATACACATACTTATTATTGCAAAAACAAACATAAACACTAGAAGGATAAATCATAAACTAATACAAATAGTCACCTATAGGAGGCAGGAGGGAGCTGGAAATAGAGCAGAAGTGATAGGGATGTAGATCGATTCTCTGGATCTGTCTTTTCATAGTTTTGACTTTTAAACTAGATAATGGCTTGACATATAATAAAAACACAAAATTAATGCAAAAAATTTAAAAAGGCAAACTTTAGAATAAAAGTAAACAGAAACAAGTGAATGTAAATAGTAACATACCCTGGAAAAGAGAATTATTTTGACTTTTCAACACAGTCCTCTGTGCATCCTCAGTGAAACATATTCTAAGAATGAAAATGTTACAAAGAAATCTCAAACTCTACTCAGTATTTTTATTTTTAGTAATAAAATGTGTAATAATTTTCAAAGTGTTTTTTTGGTATAATGTAGATAACTATGTTAATAAATAAACATGTTAATATTAGCAGAAATAAATAAATATGTTAAATATGTTAATAAATATGTTAATATGTTAATATTAGCAGAAACTAAGCTTTTTAGTGTGAGAGAAAAAATACAAATATAAAATCAAAGGAAAACTTGGTAATGTTAAATTTAATTGGAAATATCAATCTGAACTCACTATTTAGTTCCTAGCACTAAATATTGAAAGGACCTAGAAGCAATGACATTCCAGATTTTAAACACATGAAGAGATGCTCAATTACAATTATATCAAGAAACAGACAAATTCCCCACGAGCAGGAGCTAGAGGCTAGAAGGCAGGGTTGATTTCAGGTCTGGGGCATAGACAATGGAAGCTGAACCTGGAACATCTTGTGCCAGAAAACATCAAAGATCCAGGAGCAGATCTTTGAAGGGGGTGATTTGAGCAACAAAAAAAGAATAATGACTGTAATTTATTTTAAAATTTTGAACAAATTAAAATCCACTGGTGTGCAATAATAAAACCACAAACAAAAGTCATTTGCCAAAATTGGAGATAACTATTCCATCAACTCCTTACTTCTGGTAATTAATAAATTAGAAATGAAGGAAGCATTTACCATTTTTTAAGAGGAATTGAAAATCCTCCTTGATTTTCTAAGAATGCTAGCTAGTAAATGTAGAAAGAATTACAGAATAAGAAAATCACCATTTTGCAACTGCAAAATAAATAATTGATTAAGGTGAGGATCATCAATTATTGCTAAAACTAGTAGGTGAATGTTGGGGAACAGGATAGTCTCAAGGTGTGAAAGGCTCATCCCATGGGCTGCTGGCTAATTGCCAAGGGAAAAGCCAACGTTTGCAGAGATGAAATCTGACTGTCATTGTCTTAAGTGACAGTCAGGCAGGACATTCCCAGATAAACTGGAATGTGAGATCTCGCTAAATTTATAGGAAGTAAAGGTGGTAGAGAAACAAGTTGGACGGCACTAAGAGGAAAGAATACAATTTTTAAAAATCCAGATGTGGGGAATTCTACAGAACAACCACCTGGTCTTAAAAAAGGCAAAGAAAAAGAAAAAAAGTGGAGGAGATGTTCAAAATTAAATCAGACTGAAGAGTCATAACAAGCAAATGCATGCATGAACCCAAATAGGATACTGGTGGAAAGAAACCAACTCTAGAAGACATTTGCGGACCATTGGGAAATTTTTCATATGGTCTGGAGATTAGATGATATCAGGGAATTGTTAACATTCTTAAGAATGATCATGGTATAGTGGTAATATAGAAAGATCCTTATTAGGACATTTTTGGGAGGTGAATGCTTTTGGATTTAAAGGTTTAAGTAGGCATGTCTACAACTTACCTTCAAATGATTCAGAAAAAAATGTTAGCAATGATTGAAGCTGGGTGGTAGGTATACAGGTGTTCGTTGTACCATTCTTTCAACTTTTCTATACATCTGAAATTTTCATGTAAGAGTTTCAAAAATGGCAGGACTCCAAATGTTTCTCACCCTCAAGCCCTCTACAGAGTCATCAGGGGTATTGGAACTTCCTGGTTCCCCAGGCCTCCTCATCAATGCACTCTCCATCAATGTAGAATCCTGCTCAGGAGTTCCCAAGCACAGTCTTTCTGTCTCTCATTTCTGGCCCCAATCTTGACCATTTTCTAATTTCTTGTGGCCTGTCCAAATCCCACTCACCTTCAAGGCACACTTCCTCCTGGAAACTTGTCCTGTCTTCTGGTCCACCTGGGCTACTACTCTGACCTCCTCTAGCTCTTCGTACTTGGACCACAGTTTTTGCTTTTAGCCATATGCCAACTCTCTAATGTTTTTCCCAAGTGTATATCCTATTACCTTGATGAGATTATGAACATTCCAGTGAAAGGACTATATTCTATTTCTTTGGTCTTTCTCTGTAGCAAGCACAAACTAGAATATTATTTGTATATAATAAATACTTTCTGAATTAAACCTGACAGTTATTAAAAGATATGTACAAGTAAATAAAGTAAAAATTAGTTGTGAGATGCAATTACTATTCAAACTCAGGAAATGAATCAATGTTAAAAATCATTGAAGTTGCTGGTTTCATATGTAAGGAGCTTGGTAGTTGTCACTCCATCCTAACAGCAAGTGAAAAACTGAATAGATTGAAAAATCAACAATTCTTCTTTGCTCTGTAAGAGAGGAAGTATACAGTGCAAACTGCTGCCCCCAAGATCGAAGAGACAGACAGGTGCATACAGGTCATTATGGCTTACTGGAGCAGAGACTTGCTAGCAAAACCGCTGTAGGAACGAGTGAGGGTGTAGAAAAACCTGAACTGCAATTGATGAATTGCTGGCGGCTCAGTGGGGACAACTCTGAGAATTAAAAACTCCAGGAGGACCCAGTCATAAGGCGACAATATTTTGAGATTTACCTCTAGGAGCTTGACCAGGTTCCCACAGTAAATATCAGAGAAAAATCCCCTTGAGCTTCCGGTAGGGGTGGAGAAAAGAAAACATTTTGAAATAAATCAGAGCACTCCATTATTAACAAGCCCTGCCCCCAGTGGAAACTAGTTAACCATGGCCTAACCTGCTGGTGTATTATCAGAGCTTAACTGACCTGGGAAAGGGAAGTACCCAATTCCAGCCCACTCTAGTCATGCTGTCCCATCTAAGTGGGAGAATAAAAAAGAGAAGCATTTGTGAAGTTCACGGTCCAGAGGCATAAGCTCACTAAAAGACTGAGACCTGATCACAGGACTACAGAATGCTCCCCCTCCACATTACTAAAGGCCTGTTGACAGCAGTTCCTTTTACCTCATACATCATGTCTAGCCATCAAAAAAAACACAAGGCATACCAAAAGGCAAAACCCCACAATTTGCAGAGACACAGTGGGCATTAGAACCAGACATGGCAGGGATGTTGGAATTACCAGACCAGGAATTTAAAACATCTATGATTAATATGTTAAGGGCTCAAATGGATGAAGGAACCCAGCATGAAGATCAGGTAGGCAATGTAAACAGAGAGATGGAAATCCTAAGGAAGAATCAAAAAGAAAAAGAAATGCAAGAGATAAAAAACACTGTAACAGAAATAAAGAATGCTTTTGATGGACATATTAGTAGACTGAACATGGCTGAGGAAAGAATCTCAAAGCTAGAGTAGATTTCAAGAGAATCCTCAAAAACCGAAAAACAGAGAGGACAAAGACTGAAAAAAACCCCAAACCAGAACAGAGTACCCAAGGACTGTGGGATAACTAAAAAGTTATAACATACACAGAGTGGGAATACCAGAAGGAGAAGGAAGAGAGAAAGAAACAGAAGAAATATTTGAAACAATAATGATGGAGAATTTTCCCCAATTAATGTCAGACACCAAACCATACATCCAGGAATCTCAGAGAACCCCAAGCAAAAACTACACCAAGGCGTATCATTTTCAAACGACAGAAAATCAAAGATAAAGAAAAAATTCTGAAAAAAATCCAGAGGAAAAACCACCTTTCCTACACAGAAAAAGATAAGAATCACATCTGACTTCTCAGAAACCATGCAAGCTAGAAGAGAGTGAAATGAAAAATTTTAAATGTTGACAGAAAAATACCACCAACATAGAATTTGGTACCCTGTGAAATTATCCTTCAAAAGCAAAGGAGAAATAAGGACTTTATCAGACAAACAAAAATTGAGGAAATTTGTTGCCATTAGAATCACCTTGCAAGAAATGTTGAATTAAGTTCTTTAGAGAGAAGGAAAATAATATAGGTCAAATAACTGGATCTACATAAAGTAAGAAAGAGAATTGAAGAAGGAATAGATAAAGATAAAATAACTTTTATTTTTCTTATTCTTAATTGGTCTAATAGATAACAGTTTGCTCAAAATAATAATATCAACAATGTATGTATGTTTACGTATATATTTTATGCATATATATGCTTATGTATGCTTATATGTAAGTGAAATAAATGACAGTGATGATACAAGGGATGAGAGGGAAGAAATTAAGAGTTATTTTATTATCAATATAAGGTACTGACACTACCTGTCAAGTGGTATATTCACAGGTTATTTGAAAGTGGACTTGGGTTAGCTGTAAATGTGTCTTGCAAACTCTAGCTCAACCTCTGAGAGAAGTAAAGAAGGAAGTATAAACAATATGCTAAGAAAGGAGAGAAGATGGAATCACATTAATCACTGGATTAAAACCACGAAAGGCAGAACCTTCCTGGGCTGAACAGGCTACAGAGTTACATAGTAAACACTATGGTTAGGACTGTTTTTCACATAACTCTGGGCCTCTTGGTTAATTCCTTACTGGCCGGATGGCTCTAGCTCAGTGGGTTGCTGGATGTAGGTCCTACCAGCTCTTGAGAGACAATTGTTAAAATTTTAGGAATTTTGTGAGCCTGTTGTTACCATAGCCATTATTTGAAAGAGATAAATTATTTAAGCTTACAATTAAATGTTGTAATTAAAACTAAGGTAATACGGTGACGTCCCTGGTGGCGCAGTGGTTGAATCCGCCTGTCAATGCAGGGGACAAGGGTTCGATCCGTGGTCCGGGAAGATCCCACATGCTGCAGAGCAACTAAGCCTGTGTGCCACAACTACTGAGCCTGCGCTCTAGAGCCCGCGAGCCACAACTACTGAGCCCATGTGTCTCAACTACTGAAGCCTGTGCGCCTAGAGCCCATGCTCTGCAACAAGAGAAGCCACTGCAATAAGAAGCCTGAGCACCACAACGAGGAGCAGCCCCCACTTGCCGCAACTAGAGAAAGCCCGCACGCAGCAACAAGGACCCAACGCAACCAAAAATAAATAAATTAATTTAAAAGAAAAAGAAAGCGTAAAAAAAAAAAAAAAAGTAAAGTATACTCTAAACTCATCTTTCATAGTCATTTTGTTACATTTTGCTCTTATCTGTGCTCTTAAGGTTATGTACATCCATTGTATCCATTGTCTGTGGTGGAAGGATTACGTGACGGTGGTGCTTCCCAACTCGGTGTTCAGCGACTTTAGGTTGGAGCTTGAAATCAGCCATGGTGGAAATGTTTATAGCCCTGGAATTGGCAAATACTGTACAGCAAATCAGGGCTGGGTTTTTTTTTGAGAGCCAATTATTAAACATTGACCAATATACCACTACTCTGCTCTAGCCTCACAGCCCCTCAGGTTCAAGAACAACAGAATGGTGACAGCACCCTCAAATGTAGTGAGATCTACCCTGATTGGATATTTTGGTCACATCTCCATCCCTGAACCAAACACCAAGGCCAGGGGGAAATTTATGCCCTGTTCTCCACCCTGGACCTCGGTCAGAGGCTGTCCCATGCCCATGTATGTGGGCTGATCCCCACATGAAAATCAGGGGCTTTCACTGGAAGAAGGGACATTGGCTACTAGAAAAACTTCAAAATATAACCACCATAGCTTGTAAAGCAGTGGCTTCCATGTAGTCTCCAGCTCCCCTAACTCACCTCAAGGTGTCTTGGGCAAGGAGCAAGTGGTTCTGGACCAGTGAAGCTCCTGGTAAGTGGGGAGAGATGGGGAGGCTCTGATCTGAGACCTCTTCTGCACAATCTCCAATCTTCCCCTTTGGTGGAATGATGTCCCCACTATCTTCCCCCCAAGTCCTGTTTATTCCTGCTCACAGCTTGCTTCCAACTTAGACGAATGAAACATGCATTCTTGTGTTGTGTGGGTTTCTGAGATATTTTAAAAATCAATTTAAATTATTTTTCCTGTGATGGGTCCTAGTCAAGTGGAGGAGATATACAAACAAATTATTACAAAGCAATGTGAAGTGTGTTTTCAAAGAGATATTTATAAGCTGTGCTGAGAGCTAGTGGGGAAGTTAGTTAGGAAAATGGGGGCAGCTCCCCAGAGAAGAGGACTTGTGACCTGGAGATTTACATACAAGTAGGAAGTTCCTTATGTGGCAGGAGATGCACAAAGGGGACTATCTATTCCAAAGGAACAATGTGAGTTGTGGTACCACTACGTCAAGCAGCTTCATTTATCCCTTCTCTCTTTTTCCCAATACTCTAGACACCTCGGGAAAATTTCCCTTCCTCTCTTGCTCTCCTTTCTATTCTGAGCCAAAAATAGAACCCAACCATGGGAGTCGCACCAAAACACTATGGGGTGCACACTGGCATGGGGGACAAAGCACACCAGGGCTTTAAAGTGAACATACAAAGAGCCCAGGCCATGGAAATGACCCACATGCACCCTGAAATCTCCAGCTGCCTCTACTACCTCCTCAGGTGAGACCCACTCCTCTTAAAAGCATAAGCATTCAAAGCAAACAAGTTCTTACTTTGTTAGCTTTTCTCTTTGGCTCAGTTACTATATTGCCAGAGAGTCGTTTTCTATTTTCATCACCAGAGCAGACATTTCTCCAACAGTCTTTTGAGCCTGGGGACCAAAGCACCATTTATAGCTTTGCTTCTATGGGAAAAAGTGCTTTCAAGTTCCAAACAACGGACTTACAAATAAATTATTGAACTCAAACTGCTTTTAAGCAATGAGCTTCCTGTAATGTTCTGCACACTTCAGTGCTAAAGGCTGGTGTGTGTGTGTGTGTTTAAAATTTTCTAAATATGGGTGCCAGGTGTTACATTTTCAGACTGACCGAGTGTATCTTTTTTTCCCCTCTTAAAGCAACAGAATCATTTCTTTGGTGAACACATATCCGCTTTAAAAAAAACTGATGAAAGAAATGACTGGGGCTGCAAAATTAAAATAGCAATGCTGAAAATTCAGGGGCAAAGACATATATTTGCGCAGTATGAGAAAAACGGTTACCTTACTTGTAAACTTTATTATTTCAGGTTCAGGAAAAACAGTAAAGTACCTCCAAGCACAGGGAGAGTTAAGAGATCAAAGCCACCTGTACAGCTTGGTTTTACTTTGAGTCCAGTCACCCAAGGAGATCTCCAAGATGAGGTTTCTAGTCTGCTTTGAAGCAAGCCAGACACAGAAAAATTTAAAAACCACACAGTGAAGAGAGCACACAATCTGTCTCCCTGTTGTCAAAAATATCATCAGATAATGCGCATATCAATTGGAAGGGGTGAACATGCAAAATGCTTTTTTCCATGGAAAGAAGACTATTGGGCTCAGTACTTGATTCATTTCACTCTCCCACCCTCAATTCCTCCCTATTTTTTTCTACACCCTTGACTGATCTTCTCTATTCAGTCTCTTTATTTCTCTCTCGCTTCCTCTAATGATAGGAGATGACATGGTTAGAATTAATCCTCCTGAACCAAAGAAATTAATTCAACTACAGTTTTTTCCCTTTCAAAACCTTTTATTTATTTCTGTTTATTCAAGATTCATACCATTTGTATATACATTGTCATAATGAAGCATTTTTCCCTGTGAGCATTAGCACATAATTTTATATGTACCTGAACAGTAGGCACTTAAAAAAATAAATATGATAACTAGCAAATTAAACATTTTTTTAAAACACCTGTTTGCCCTTTAGAACAAAGTCCAATATTTCATAGTGAGCAGAACTGGCTATATATTTTCTGGGATCCAGCACAACATGGAAATGTGAGGCCTCTTGTTAAAGAATTAAGAATTTCAAGATGGTGATAGCAGAGCACTGAACCACTGTGGGGTTTTTCTGAAAGTTGGGACCCTACATGCCCATGCAGCTGGGCCTGCTGGTGGGATTTTATTGATGAGAGTACACACACATAGACACATGCACATTTCTCTAGGCTGGTATAGAATTAACCAGAAAATTTACATTGAAAATGTAATAATGTGACCTTACAAAAAAGTGCAAACATCTTTTGGTGGTTTCCAATATACTTCCTGAGAATTCACTTTATTCATAATAACTGACACAGAGAAAATATTGAATTCGTTATGACATCTGGGCCAACTGATGAATGGGGTGTTTTGGATGACCTGTTTTCAAATTTTTAGAACTTAATAAAATATGCTCAAAATGTGCTAAACATGGAAAAGGAATTTTGAAGCCACCTTTCCCCTGGGGCTAGAAGCATTTGTAGTAATGTATGTGGAAGGGCTCTGAGTACTGACAGCCATGATCAACCTTAGCCATCATAACAGATTAACAGAATGGCTGATAAGGCCGAGTTTACAGCTGAAGGAATTCTGAACAATTTCTCTGGTTCCAACAAATTAAATCACAGTCACATTTTTTCTTCATTAAGTGTCCCATAGTTGCAACCCGAATGGTGGCTTCATTCTCTCCTGGTCCTTCTTCTGCTGGTCTCATGGATGCCCCTCTTTTAAATCCCCATCCAGTGGCCCCACCCATTTTCCTCCTGAACACTCTACCTTCCATCTGTGGTGAAGGAGTCATCATCCCATGTCCTTTCTTGCAAACTTGGTGGGATATCAGTAGCACCTTCCTCTGCCCAGACTTCTGCTGGCTTCAAAGTGGGGAGAGGCATTCGTCTGCGGGATGAGGAAGGCTGATTGCCTGGACTCCAGTTGCACCTGCCTCCAGCAAGATAGGTTGCAGACAGATTCTGCTGCATTTTACAAGGACCACCATTATGAGATTTACGCTTTTTCTTCAACTGCCCACTCCAATCCCTGATCTGGTCTCACACAAGCATGAAGAATGCATATATGAATATCATTGCTTCGAAGATGAGAAAACTGGGCCTGCAAAAAGAGGAGGGACTTTGATTCAACCACTGTACTATCCAACTCTTAGCCTCTATGCTGTACTGCCCTCCTGTAAATTAAATTATGAAACAGCAAATTTTTAAATTTTCTAGGAAATAATTATAAGATTGCAGATAAGCTCATTCACTCTCCCTATGATTCTCCCTGTTTTCCATCCTTCCAGCAAATCTCTCTCCTTCCCCCATGCAGATTCACTTCCCTCTCCCTCAAAACCGAATGGATGATTCTAACTTTCTAATCTTCCCTTCTCTTCCTCTCACTACCTCCCCAACTCAGATGCTGTCAGAAAACACACAAATAAACAAAAATTAGCAAACTCAGAATGCTCACCAGCAAGGAGAAAGAAGTTAACCATCTCCAAAGAAGTTGGAAGGATTTCAAAAAAATTGATAAATTAAAAAATCTAGAATTTTGTTGCCTAAGTCAACTGGTAATGCTGTACCAACTTGTAAAAATTCAAAGAACAAGTAATATGCCTATTGCCCTTTATAATTTATAAAGCTCTTTCACATTTATTAATGCTCTTGAACTTCACGATATAGTATGACATAGATGCTATTATTAGTTCTGTTTTACAGAGGAGAAAACTGAGGCACAGAGCAGTTAAGTGACTTGCCCACAATTACTCAACAGGAGAAGTGAAGTCAGGTTTTCTGAGCCCATGTTCTTTCCACCCTCCCACACAGCTATTTGCTGAACTAAATTTTCAGATCAATGCATGTTTATTTCTTCTTTTTCCAAATGACAAGAGACACAATTCAGAAAGAGCTAAGAGCGTAAAGTTCTACAGCTTGGACATCCTCCTGCTGCCAAATGTAGAAGTTACTGACCTTCTTTCAAAACCTAAGTAGGTTTCAAATCAGTGGAGAAAATACAGATTATTTAATAAAAGGATCTAGGACAACTCAAAAGCTTCTTGGAGGAGAGGAAACTTGGATCCAATACCTCAGTTTGTACACAAAAATAAACTCCAAGCAGATTAAAGATTTAAACATGAAAATAAAACTACAAGAAAACTAAAAGAGAACATGGGATTTCCCCCCCACCCCCTGTTTTAGAATCTCAGTGTGGGAAAGGGCTTTCTAAATATGACACAAAACATGGAAGTCATAAAAGATAAGATTGAGATATTGACTATATTAAAAAATCTGTATGTTTGAAAAACATCACCATTAACCAAATCAAAAGTCAGTAGACAATCTGGGGCAAGTATTTGCAACCTATATGCAGGAAAAGGGCTAATTTTGTAATATGTAAACAAATCCCACAAATCAGTAAGAAAAAGCCAACACACCCAACAGAAAAAGACAAAGATATAGATGGGTGGTTTATAGAAATAGGTGAAAAGAGGCATAAACTCACTTATATTAAAGAAAATGCAAATGCAAACTCCACTGAGATACCTTTTTCCACATGTCAGATTGTCAAAGATCCCAAATAATAATATTTGATAATACACTGTGTTAAGAGTGTGAGAAAATGGTATATAATCTGAGTGTAAATTAGTACATCCTCATGGAAAGCAATTTGCAGATGGGCAATAGCTATAATTTAAATGTACACATGGAGGATTTCAGCCATTTACCTGTCATCAGGTGTAAATGATGGAACCTAGACTGGATTCCAAACCCCACACTATTGCACAGCTCCAGAGCTGGAGGACCATGAGGCCAGAGCAACCCCTACCTACATGTTAAACAGACATTCAGTAAGTACCCGTGAGTGCAAGTAACACCTTTAATTTTCATGATAAACTGGGTGTTTATTATGCATTCTTATGTATGAGGAGACTGGCTCAGAGAGGTTAAGTTTCTTGCCCAAGACCACACAGCTGCTAAATGGCAGAGCCAGACTCAAAGCCAGGGCCAGCCTCTTTCCACAGTACTGCTGCCTCCAGTGGCTTCCTCTGCCCAGTTTATGCTGACAGCTGGAACCCCAAAAGCTCTGTAAGAGGAGGGACCTGTATTACACCATGCTGATTTTCAACATCCGTTGGTCATATAAATGAATGGTGTAATCCTACGCTGGCCTTTGTAGATAAAGAGGATGCTGCCCTTTTTCTTCACAAAGGGAAGAAAATTACAAAGCAGAAAATGAAGGAGTGAATTTCAGGGAGACAAACCCTGAGCCCATAACAATTGGTAAAAGCCAAAAGCAAAACCAAAAACCACTGTTTGCATGTTACATGCATACATTGTTACATAAATATTGGTTCTCTTCTTAGGACTTTGGTTCACAACCTTGGCTACACAATAGAACTACCTGAGCTTTAAAAATATCAGGGACCAGGCTCCATCCCAGACCAATGGAACCCCAATCTGAGAAGGTGGACGTGGGGCTGGGCGTCTGTGTGCTTTTTCACAAGCTCCGCAGTTACCCTCCTGGGCTGCCAAGATTGAGAAACTGCTGGAAGAATATTTTTAAAATTTTAAATAAAGTAATTTATTCACAGTCAAATGCTCCAGACTCTCTCCAACGGGAACTTTGCTTTACAACCTAGAGACATTTTAAGATAGAAAATAGTGACACCAAATGGTGACAACTAGAACTTCCATGCGTGGGGCAACAGAATCTTTGGGAATGAAGCCCCACTGCATCTGGCCAGCTCACTGAATGATGTCAGTAGTTCCCCGGCAAACTGGCTTGTCAATGGCACCACTGATGGGTTTCATTCTGCAGCATTTCCCATATGCGTATGTCAGGATTTGCCTCCAAGAAGCTGGTATTTCTTCTCTGCCACCAGAATCCCAGACTATGCCAGGTGCTGCCCACCGCTGGCCTGTACTTCTGAGTTCTCCATCTATGGAGGCATATACATACACATAGGCATATGCAGATTGTTTTATAAGCTCATGTGTCAGGGTGTAAGATCACTTACCTTACCTTATGTGTAAAGAGAAAATGTGAGCTTTGTTATTTTGTCCAGAGAAAAGCTGATTTTCTTTCTTCTTGCTGGAATGTGGGGAAAGAAATAAAGTTTAGTCCCATCTGGCCATTTTGGTTCAATCCAAGAATTTAAACTGTCCCATTAGGTAACTCAGTTTCTGCTTGGAAAACTCCAGGAAATGTCACACCCCCAAGATGGCACCTGGGTATATGGGAGAAGCATCTGACCATGTGTCCCTGTGGCATCTTGGACACTGTCTCACGGGGTGGTGATGAAGCGGAGCTAGTACTCAAAGGGGGGCAATGCCTTCTCCTGATGCCCTGCTTGATGCCATTTGGCAAGTGTTGGTTGGTGTAAGTTTGAGTTGTCCAGAATATTGAGGAAAATGTTCCACCAGTTAAAAGTAGTGATTTCCACCACTCAGAATGGCCATCACCAAAAAACCTACAAACAGTAAATGCTGGAGAGGGTGTGGAGAAAAGGGAACCCTCTTGCACTGTTGGTGGGAATGTAAATTGATGCAGCCACTATGGAGAATAGTATGGAGGTTCCTTAAAAAACTAAAAATAGAACTACCATACGACCCAGCAATCCCACTACTGCGCATATACCCTGAGAAGACCATAATTCAAAAAGAGTCATGTACCACAATGTTCACTGCAGCTCTATTTACAGTAGCCAGGACATGGAAGCAAGCTAGGTGTCCATCGACAGATGAGTGGATAAAGAAGATGTGACACATGTGTACAATGGAATATTACTCAGCCATAAAAAGAAACGAAATTGAGTTATTTGTAGTGAGGTGGATGGATCTAGAGACTGTCATACAGAGTGAAGTAAGTCAGAAAGAGAAAAATAAATACCATATGCTAACTCATATATGTAGAATCTAAAAAAAAAAGGTTATGAAGAACCTAGGGGCAGGACAGGAATAAAGACTCAGACGTAGAGAATGGACTTGAGGACATGGGGTTGGGGAAGGGTAAGCTGGGACGAAGTTAGAGAGTGGTAAGGACATATATACACTACCAAAAGTAAAATAGATAGCTAGTGGGAAGCAGCCGCATAGCACAGGGAGATCAGCTCCCTGCTTTGTGACCAGCTAGAGTGGTAGGATAGGGAGGGTGGGAGGGAGACGTAAGAGGGAGGAGATATGGGGATAGATGTATATGTATAGCTGATTCACTTTGTTGTAAAGCAGAAACTAACACACCATTGTAAAGCAATTATACTCCAATAAAGATGTTAAAAAAAAAAAGTAATAATTTCATTTAGCAAATCCAAATATCAAAAGGGAGTAGGGCAGGGGTCTATGTTTCTGTATCTTTTTAGCTATATATAAAGGAGAACAAAATAGAGTTAGCAATGGCAGCCATACACACAAAATTCTAAACCAGCAGTTTCTCAAACTTGGCAGTACAGGAAGATAATTGTGGAGTTTGTAAAAAACACAAATGCCCAAACTCCCACCCCCACCCTCTGAGATTCAGATTCCATTAGTCTGGTATACAGCCTGATCCCTGATACTTTAAAAGCTCAGCTAGTGTAGCCAGGGTCATACCCAAAGTTCTAAGTAGAGAAAAAAGTATGTATGTAACAATGTATGCATGTCACAGGCAAACAGTGTTTTACAGTTTTGTTTTTGTTTTTACCCATTGTGATGGGCTGAATGTTTATATCTTCCCAACATTCACATGTTGAAGCCCTAATCACCAGTGTGATGGTATTTGGAGGTGAGACCTTTGGGACCCCATTAGGTCATGAAGGTGGAGCTCTCATAAATGGAATTAGTGCTGTTATAAGACGAGACACAGGGAGTTCCCTGGTGGCCTAGTGGTTAGGAGGCCCAGGTTCAACCCCTGGTCAGGGAACTGAGATCCCGCAAGCCACACGGTGTAGCCAAAACCAAAAAAATCATACTGAGTGAAGTAAGTCAGACAGAGATAGACAAATATCATATGATATTGCTTATACGTGGAATCTAAAAAAATGGTACAAATGAACCTATTTAAAAAACAGAAATAGAGTCACAGATGTAGAAAACAAACTTATGGTTACCAAGGGGGAAAAGGGAGGAGGGATAAATTGCGAGATTGAAACTGACATATGCACACTACTATATATAAAATAGATAACTAATAAGAACCTACTGTATAACACAGGGGACTCTACTCAGTACTCTGTAATGACCTATATGGGAATAGAATCTAAAAAGAGTGGATATATGTGTAACTGATTCACTTTGCTGTACAGCAGAAACTAACACAACATTGTAAATCAACTATATTCCAATAAAAATTAATTTTTAAAAATTAAAATTAAAATTAAAAAAAAAGAGGAGAGACACAAAAGACATGATCTCTCTCTCTCTCTCTGCCATGTGAGGATACAGCAATAAGGTGGCAGTCTGCAAACCAGGAAGAAGGCCTTCACCAGGAACCATATCGGTCAGCACCTTGATCTTGGACTTCCCAGCCTCCAGAACTATGAGAAATACATTTCTGCTGTTTAAGCCACTCAGCATATGGTATTTTTGTTACAGCAGCCTGAGCTGACTAAGACACCCGCCATGCCCCAGGAGACCCTAACATCTAGAATTTACTGAGTTGTCCTCTCAGAGCTGACAGCCTCATCTTGGATTTTCCTGGAACTCTCTCCCTTCTCTCTCTCTGTCCTTCCCTAAAGCTATCTGAAGCAAACCTCTTCCTTCAGCCAAAGTTCTTTCTTCTGGACTCTCTTCTGCCTTTTCTAATAAAGCTCAGACTTACTAGTAGAGCATAGGTTTATTTCCTCTGAGACTAAGTAACCTGCTGCCTCAGAAAACTTTTGAAAGGAGCCAGGCTTTTTTACACAGTTTCTACAAGCTAAAACATTTGATTAAATTTAATCACACCACTTAGCGTATACCTTACAAGCTAAACTATTGTCTCCACTGTTTTAAAACATTGCATATGAATTTTTTTCAGTTATTTTTAGAAAGTAAACAATTGCTCACAAACCTTTATGAAAAAAGTTATGATGCTGAAAGAGAGCCTCTGCTCCTCACCCCCTAAATTATTCTCTTTGAGAAGCACACATTCAACAGAAATTTCTCAAAGTTGTTGTATCAAGAACTGAGTTTCATACCATATTCACCAATGCGAGGTTGTTTTTACTGGGCCTGAGCGGTTGAACCCCTTTTTCCTCCCAGGTGGTGATAAAAGACTTTCACTTCCTGGCAGGGAATCAGAGAGGGTTTTGGCTGCAAAACCAGCTTTAGAGAAATGGTTTGGCACAAACATCTGTGGGCCTGAGCTCTCTTCTTCTATGCACCAGGGTGTGTCATCCACACAATTCTCACTGGTCTCCTGGATGAAAGCAGAAATGGGCTCTTAAGCCTGTAATTAGGGACAGTTATTTATGTATAAGGACCCTGGAGGGTACACAAAGAGGTCAAGGACAGTCTCCTTGCCCTCAAGGAGGTTTTGAAGAGAACTTCAAGAAGGCAGAGAAGACATGGAGATCACCTTCCTCCCCACAAATACAGCAGAAATACATCTACATGTAGAGCAACTCCTACAGAACATCTACTGAATGCTGGCAGAAGACCTCAGACTTCCCAAAAGGCAAGAAACTCGCCACGTACTTGGGTAGGGCAAAAGAAAAAGAACAAACAGAGACAAAAGAATAAGGACGGGACCTGCACCTCTGGGAGGGAGCTGTGAAGGAGGAAAGGTTTCCACACACTAGGAAGCCCCTTCACTGGTGGAGATGGGGAGGCAGGGGGAGAAGCTTCAGAGCCACGGAGGAGAGCACAGCAACAGGGGTGCAGAGGGCAAAGCAGAGAGATTCCCACACAGAGGATCAGTGCTGACCAACACTCACCAGCCTAAGAGGCTTGTCTGCTCACCCACCAGGACGGGCGGGGGCTGGGAGCTGAGGCTCGGGCTTCGGAGGTCAGACCCCAGGGAGAGGACTGGGGTTGGCTGCGTGAACACAGCGTGAAGGGGCTACTGCGCCACAGCTAGCCGAGAGGGAGTCCGGGAAAAAGTCTGGACCTGCCTAAGAGGCAAGAGACCACTGTTTCGGGGTGCGCGAGGAGAGGGGATTCAGAGCACCGCCTAAACGAGCTCCAGAGACAGGCGCGAGACGCTGCTATCAGCGCGGACCCCAGAGACGGGCATGAGACGCTAAGGCTGCTGCTGGAGCCACCAAGAAGCCTGTGTGCAAGCACAGGTCACTATCCTCACCGCCCCTCCCGGGAGCCTGTGCAGCCCGCCACTACCAGGATCCCGTGATCCAGGGACAACTTCCCCGGGAGAACACACGGCGCACCGCAGGCTGTTGCAACATCATGCTAGCCTCTGCCGCTGCAGGCTCGCCCCGCATTCCGTACCCCACCCTCCCCCCGGCCTGAGTGAGCCAGAGTCCCCTAATCAGCTGCTTCTTTAACCCCATCCTGTGTGAGCGAAGAACAGACGCCCTCAGGTGACCTACACGCAGAGGCAGGGCCAAATCCAAAGCTGAACCCCAGGAGCTGTGCAAACAAAGAAGAGAAAGGGAAATCTCTCCTAGCAGCCTCAGGAGCAGGGGATTAAATCTCCACAGTCAGCTTGATGTACCCTGCATCTCTGGAATACCTGAACAGACAACGAATCATCCCAAACTGGGGCGTTGGACTTTGGGAGCAACTGTAGACTTGGGGCTTGCTTTCTGCATCTAATTTGTTTCTGGTTTTATGTTTATCTTAGTTTAGTATTTAGAGTTTATTATCATTGGTAGATTTGTTTATTGATTTGGTTGCTCTCTTCCTTTTTTTTAATATATAGATGTATGTATTTTTTTTTCCTTTTTCTCTTTTAGTGAGTGTGTATGTGTATTCTTCTTTGTGTGATTTTGTCTGTGTAGCTTTGCTTTTACCATTTGTCCTAGGGTTCTGTCTGTCCTTTTTTTTTTTTTTTTAGTATAGTTTTTAGCACTTGTTATCATTGGTGGATTTGTTTTTTGCTTTGGTTGCTCTCTTCTTTCTTTCTTTTTTCTTTTTTTTTCAGTACTTTTTAATTTTTTTATTTTTAATAAAAATTTTTTTATTTTAATAACTTTATTTTCTTTCTTTCTCTCTTTCTTTCTTTCTTTTTGTCTCCCTTTTCTTCTGAGCTGTGTGGCTGACAGGGTCTTAGTGCTCCAGCCAGGTGTCAGGCCTGTGCCTCTGAGGTGGGAGAGCCAAGTTCAGGACATTGGTCCACCAGAGACCTCTCAGCTCCATGTAATATCAAATGGCAAAAGCTCTCCCAGAGATCTCCATCTCATCGCTAAGACCCAGCTCCACTCAATGACCA
The DNA here is from genome assembly GCF_965194805.1 of Balaenoptera borealis. Lineage (NCBI taxonomy): Eukaryota > Metazoa > Chordata > Mammalia > Artiodactyla > Balaenopteridae > Balaenoptera > Balaenoptera borealis. Next base: position 87,096,274 of record NC_138874.1, read on the forward strand.
GCAAGCTACAGTGCTGGACACCCCATGCTAAACAACTGGCAAGACAGGAACACAACCCCACCCATTAGCAGAGAGGCTGCCTAAAATCATAATAAGGTCACAGGCACCCCAAAACACACCATCAGACACGGTCCTGCCCACCAGAAAGACAAGATCCAGCCTCATCCACCAGAACACAGGCATCAGTCCCCTCCACCAGGAAGCTTACACAGCCCACTGAACCAACCTTAGCCACTGGGTGCAGACACCAAAAACAACAGGAACTACGAACTTGCAGCCTGCAAAAAGGAGACCCCAACCAAACACAGTAAGATAAGCAAACTGAGAAGGCAGAGAAACACACAGCAGATGAAGGAGCAAGGCAAAAACCCACCAGACCAAACGACTGAAGCGGAAATAGGCAGTCTACCTGAAAAAGAATTCAGAATAATGATAGTAAAGATGATCCAAAATCTTGCAAATAGAATGGAGAAAATACAAGAAATGTTTAACAAGGACGTAGAAGAACTAAAGAGCAAACAAACAATGATGAATAACACAATAAATGAAACTAAAAATTCTCTAGAAGGAATCAATAGCAGAATAACTGAGGCAGAAGAACGGATAAGTGACCTGGAAGATAAAATAGTGGAAATAACTACCACAGAGGAGAACAAAGAAAAAAGAATGAAAGGAATTGAGGACAGTCTTAGAGACCTCTGGGACAAAATTAAACACACCAACATTCAAATTATAGGGGTCCCAGAACAAGAAGAGAAAAAGAAAGGGACTGAGAAAATATTTGAAGAGATTATAGTTGAAAACTTCCCTAATATGGGAAAGGAAAGAGTCAATCAAGTCCAGGAAGCGCAGAGAGTCCCATACAGGATAAATTCAAGGAGAAACAGGCCAAGACACATATTAATCAAACTATCAAAAATTAAATACAAAGAAAAAATATTAAAAGCAGCAAGGGAAAAACAACAAATAACATACAAGGGAATCCCCATAAGGTTAACAGCTGATCTTTCAGCAGAAACTCTGCAAGCCAGAAGGGAGGAGCAGGACATATTTAAAGTGATGAAAGGGAAAAACCTACAAAGCAGATTACTCTACCCAGCAAGGATCTCATTCAGATTCAACGGAGAAAGTAAAACCTTTACAGACAAGCAAAAGCTAAGAGAATTCAGCACCACCAAACCAGATTCACGACAAATGCTAAAGGAACTTCTATAGGCAGGAAACACAAGAGAAGGAAAAGACCTACAATAAGAAACCCAAAACAATTAAGAAAAGGGTAATAGGAACATACATATTGATAATTACCTTAAATGTAAATGGATTAAATGCTCCAACCAAAAGACATAGACAGGCTGAATGGATACAAAAACAAGACCCGTATATATGCTGTCTACAAGAGACCCACTTCAGACCTAGGACACATACAGACTGAAAGTGAGGGGATGGAAAAAGATTCCATGCAAATGGAAATCAAAAGAAAGCTGGAGTAGCAATTCTCATAACAGACAAAATAGACTTTAAAACAAAGACTATTACAGGAGACAAGGAAGTACACTACATAATGATCAAGGGATCAATCCAAGAAGAAGATATAACAATTGTAAATAGTTATGCACCCAAAATAGGAGCACCTCAATACATAAGGCAAATGCTAACAGCCATAAAAGGGGAAATTGACAGTAACACAATCAAAGTAGGGGACTTTAACACCCCACTTTCACCAATGCATAGATCATCCAAAATGAAAATAAATAGGAAATATAAGATTTAAATGACACATTAAACAAGATGGAGTTAATTGATATTTATAGGACATTCCATCCAAAAACAACAGAATACACTTTCTTCTCAAGTGCTCATGGAACATTCTCCAGGATAGATCATATCTTGGGTCACAAATCAAGCCTTGTTAAATTTAAGAAAATTGAAATCATATCAAGTATCTTTTCTGACCACAATTCTATGAGACTAGATATCAATTACAGGAAAAATTCTGTAAAAAATACAAACAAATGGAGGCTAAACAATACACTGCTTAATAATCAAGTGATCACTGAAGAAATCAAAGAGGAAATCAAAAAGTACCTAGAAACAAATGACAATGAAAACACGATGACCCAAAACCTATGGGATGCGGCAAAAGCAGTTCTAAGAGGGAAGTTTATAGCAATACAATCTTACCTCAAGAAACAAGAAACATCTCAAATAAACAACCTAACCTTACACCTAAAGCAATTAGAGAAAGAAGAACAAAAAAACCCAAAGTTAGCAGAAGGAAAGAAATCATAAAGATCAGATCAGAAATAAATGAAAAGGAAGTGAAGGAAACAATAGAAAAGATCAATAAAACTAAAAGCTGGTTCTTTGAGAAGATACACAAAATTGATAAACCATTAGCCAGACTCATCAAGAAAAAAGGGAGAAGACTCAAATCAATAGAATTAGAAACGAAAAAGGAGAAGTAACAACTGACACTGCAGAAATACAAAGGATCATGAGAGATTACTACAAGCAACTATATGCCAATAAATTGGACAACCTGGAAGAAGTGGACAAATTCTTAGAAAAGCACAACCTTCCGAGACTGAGCAAGGAAGAAATAGAAAATATAAACAGTCCAATCACAAGCACTGAAATTGAGACTGTGATTAAAAATCTTCCAACAAACAAAAGCCCAGGACCAGATGGCTTCACAGGTGAATTCTATCAAACATTTAGAGAAGAGCTAACACCTATCCTTCTAAAACTCTTCCAGAATATAGCAGAGGGAGGAACACTCCCAAACTCATTCTACGAGGCCACCATCACCCTGATACCAAAACCAGACAAAAATGTCACAAAAAAAGAAAACTACAGGCCAATATCACTGATGAACATAGATGCAAAAATCCTCAACAAAATACTAGCAAACAGAATCCAAGAGCACATTAAAAGGGTCATACACCAGGATCAAGTGGGATTTATGCCAGGAATGCAAGGATTCTTCAACATATGCAAATCAGCCAATGTGATACACCATATTAACAAATTGAAGGAGAAAATCCATATGATCATCTCAATAGATGCAGAAAAAGCTTTTGACAAAATTCAACACCCATTTATGATAAAAACTCTCCAGAAAGTGGGCAGAGAGAGAACCTACCTCAACATATTAAAGCCCATATGTGACAAACTCACAGCCAACATCGTTCTCAATGGTGAAAAACTGAAACCATTTCTTCTAAGATCAGGAACAAGACATGGTAGTCCACTTTCACCACTATTATTCAACATAGTTTTGGAAATTTTAGCCACAGCAATCGGAGAAGAAAAAGAAATAAAAGGAATCCAAATCAGAAAAGAAGAAGTAAAGCTGTCACTGTTTGCAGATGACATGCTACTATACATAGAGAATCCTAAAGATGCTACCAGAAAAATACTAGAGCTGAACAATGAATTTGGTAAAGTAGCAGGATACAAAATTAATGCACAGAAATCTCTTGCATTCCTATACACTAATGATGAAAAAATCTGAAAGAGAAATTAAGGAAACACTCCCATTTACCATTGCAACAAAAAGAATAAAATACCTAGGAATAAACCTACCTAAGGAGACAAAAGACCTGTATGCAGAAAACTATAAGACACTGATGAAAGAAATTAAAGATGACACAAACAGATGGAGAGATATACCATGTTCTTGGATTGGAAGAATCAACATTGTGAAAATGACTATACTATCCAAAGCAATCTACAGATTCAATGCAATCCCTATCAAACTACCAATGGTATTATTCACAGAACTAGAACAAAAAATTTCACAGTTTGCATGGAAACACAAAAGACCCCAAATAGCCAAAGCAATCTTGAGAAAGAAAAACAGAGCTGGAGGAGTCAGGCTCCTGGACTTCAGACTATACTACGAAGCTACAGTAATCAAGACAGTATGGTACTGGCACAAAAACGGAAATATACATCAATGGAACAGGACAGAAAGCCCAGAGATAAACCCACGCACATATGGTCACCTTATCTTTGATAAAGGAGGCAAGACTATACAATGGAGAAAAGACAGACTCTTCAATAAATGGTGCTGGGAAAACTGGACAGCTACATGTAAAAGAATGAAATTAGAACATTCCCTAACACCATACACAAAAATAAACTCAAAATGGATTAAAGACCTAAATGTAAGGCCAGACACTATCAAACTCTTAGAGGAAAACATAGGCAGAACACTCTATGACATAAATCACAGCAAGATCCTTCCTGACCCACCTCCTAGAGAAATGGAAATAAAAACAAAAATAAACAAATGGGACCTAATGAAACTTAAAAGCTTTTTCACAGCAAGGGAAACCATAAACAAGATGAAAAGACAACCCTCAGAGTGGGAGAAAATATTTGCAAATGAAGCAACTGACAAAGGATTAATCTTCAAAATTTACAAGCAGCTCATGCAGCTCAGTATCAAAATAACAAGCAACCCAATCCAAAAATGGGCAGAAGACCTAAATAGACATTTCTCCAAAGAAGCCAGGTTGCCAACAAACACATGAAAGGATGCTCAACATCACTGATCATTAGAGAAATGCAAATCAAAACTACAATGAGGTATCACCTCACACCAGTCAGAATGGTCATCATCAAAAAATCTACAAACAATAAATGCTGGAGAGGGTGTGGAGAAAAGGGAACCCTCTTGCATTGTTGGTGGGAATGTAAATTGATGCAGCCACTATGGAGAACAGTATGGAGGTTCCTTAAAAAACTAAAAATAGAACTACCATATGACCCAGCAATCCCACTACTGGGCATATACCCTAAGAAAGCCATAATTCAAAAAGAGTCATGTACCACAATGTTCATTGCAGCTCCATTTACAATAGTCAGGACATGGAAGCAACGTAAGTGTCCATTGACAGATGAATAGATAAAGAAGATGTGGCATACGTATACAATGGACTATTACTCAGCCATAAAAAGAAATGAAATTGAGTTATTTGTAGTGAGGTGGATGGATCTAGAGTCTGTCATACAGAGTGAAGTACGTCAGAAAGAGAAAAATAAATACCGTATGCTAACACATATATTTGGAATCTAAAAAAAAAAAAAAAAAAAAAAAGGTTATGAAGATCCTAGGGGCAGGACAGAAATAAAGATGCAGACCTACTGGAGAATGGACCTGAGGACACGGGGATGGGGAAGAGTAAACTGGGACGAAGTGAGAGAGTGACATGGACATATATACACTACCAAATGTAAAATAGATAGCTAGTGGGAAGTAGCCACATAGCACAGGGAGATCAGCTCAGTGTTTTGTGACCACCTAGATGGGTGGGATAGGGAGGGTGGGAGGGAGACACAAGAGTGAGGAGATATGGGGATATAGGCGTACATATATCTGATTCACTTTGTTATAAAGCAGAAACTAAGACACCATTGTAAAGCAATTATACTCCAATAAAGATGTTTTAAAAAAAAAAGGAGGTTTTGACCCACGTAGGACAAGTCATGCTTCTCTACATAAAGAAAGGTAGTTTAGGATCAGAAGGCAATCAAAATAGGATAAGTAACAAAGGGGTGTTCTTAGTGTGAGTTCCCAGGAAGCTGGCCCTGAAATGGGGATTTGTATGCAGGAAGTCTATTGAGGATGCTCTTGGGATCAACATCTGTGGAGGAGTGAAGGGAGTGGACTAGGCAGAGGCAACAGTTGACCCACAGCACAGTCACAACACAGGCATCAGTCAATCCCACAGGGTGCTCTGGAGCTGGGGAGTCCTTCAGGGTTGTCACCCCTTGAAACAAGATGGCCTCACCTTCATAAACCTCCCCCACCAGGAATTAGATGCAGCTGTCCCCAGAGACGGTCCTGACCTCAGGCCAGGTGGCTCCCTTTGGCAGTGAGCCATCCACTGGCAACACTCCCAGCAGCAGAGGAAATGGGTGCCTGGGTCCTGAAGGGGGGCTCTAGGCAGTACACCACAGCATCCACTGCAGGGGGGATCGGTGACCTTGGTGATAAATGTTTGTAGCAGGAGGAGGCGGAAAGGCCCATTCCTAAGGAACTAGGAGCAATCAGGGAATTTGAAGCATATTATTACCATCAGCCTCGGTTTGCTGTTCATTTCACTCTGACCTAAGACCATCTCAGACCCCTAGAGTTACAAGTACTACTGCAATGTAACATTTGCCCCATAGAATCTAGTAAAGAATAATTGAAAACTCAGCTGACTCTTTTCAAACCATAAAGGTCAAACACATTCCAAATTTGGTTTAATTCTATCTATTTTACAATTTTGGCTATGATCCTATTGTTTTCCAAAACATTGTCTAAATGACTGTGAGATCCTGTCTTCACAAAGTTGTTTCTTTCGGATTTGCCTCCTTGGTCTGTCACATTTACCCCCGGTCTCCATTCCTACTGCCATTAGCTTCTTTCAAGTCTTTGCCCAAATGTCACCTCCTCAGTGAGGCCTTCTGATCATCTTAATTTAAATTGCCACCCTCACCTCCACCTTAACATCTTTATTCTTTCCATAGCACTTATCACCATCTGGCCAACTCTAATTCATTTATTAGTTGTATTTATTGGTTCCCCCACCACCACCACCCCGTGATAGAATGTAAATTCCATGAGGGCCAGGATAGTCTGTTCTATTCACTCTGTATTCTTATTGTGTAGGATAGTGCCTGTAGCATAGTAATCGCACAATAAATATTTGTGAATGAATGAATGAATGACCTCAGTTTAGGCCTCCATCAGCTCTCTCCTCTCGGTCTCCATGTCTCTGAGGTGTCCCCTTTCTGGACTACTGCAGCATCACTGCTAGGCTGACTTCCTCCTGCCACTCTTCTGCTCAGAAGCTCTGCATAGCTTCTCAATGCCTACTCAGGCTTTCAGCACTCTCCGAGAGCTGGTGCAGCCCTCCCGGCCCTGGACAGGTCCCCTCCTCTGTGAGCAAATTCTCTGCCTCTCCCTGCCCCTCTGTCCTCTGAATTCCTCCAGCAAGAGATTGTAAGAGGGGCAAGTTAAACATCCTCTAGGGTGCCCTGAAGAGTGAGCGTGAGGTTGAAGGTGAATGCACGTCACAGAGCCTAACATCTTTACAGATGACCACGATTGCTATGCCATCGTCATCATACGATTCTGCCATCAACTTCTCATTTAAATCATAGGTGTCCTGAAGCTAGGAGCTAAAAAATCAAGTCGGATTCTCCAGTTTACTAGAAACAAAGCTGATCTAGTGACTCAGATCACAGTGGTGTATCAGAACTGGCTAGTGCCAGCTAACAAGATCCAAAGGTTAAATGTTCTAGAACTTTGAGAGCTGATTGTTAAACATTCACAGGCTCCTGGCCGCCTATCTGACTCCTGTGTTTATTTCTGGTTTGCAATCCAGAGGGGATAGAGGTGTTACTGGTTACTTCAGAAACACTATCAAGTGAGAAGGAGAGAATTAAAAGGATCTGGGGAGAGAGGTGAAGAAGTTTGGGGAGTGAGGATGGTAGTTCTGTTTCAGACATTTTGAGTAAGACCCGTAAGAGGACCCTAAATGGGCTAGGCCTTCAAGGGAGAGGAATGAACTGGAGATAAAGGTTAGGAGATCCCCAGGTTCTGGCAGCACTGGGGGACTTATCCCAGGGGCCCAGCAGCCATTGCTAACCCCAGTCGACCCAACCCACGGCCAACAGCACAGTCACCAGGGCCTGCCTCCGTCACTTTAGACTCGGTTCAGGTTCTCTCCTGCTGTCCCAGATCAGTCTTTGATTACCTCATGCCTAGATTAATCCAACCGTCTCCTAATTTCTTCCCTTCTCTCTACCTCTCCAATTCATCCCATTCGTTACTGCCTGGTTGGTTTTCCTGAGGCTCCATTTCATCACATTGTGCCTTTGCTCAAACACCTTCAACAGCTCCCAATTCTCTGCAAATAAAATCCCAACTCTCCTATTCAAACTCTTCTTCAAGGCGAATACCTGTACTTTCTTACCTCCATGCTTGACACCCATGCTTTCACCCACCATTTTGTCCGCAGCTGGAGTTTAATAAATATTTTTTATTTTTTTTATCGAAGTATAGTTGATTTCCAATGTTGTGTTAATTTCTGCTGTACAGCAAAGTGATTCAGTTATACACATATATACTTTTTTAAAAATATTCTTTTCCATTATGGTTTGTCACAGGATATTGAATATGGTTCCCTGTGCTATACAGTAGGACCTTGTTGTGTATCTATTCTATATATAATAGCTTACATCTGCTAACCCCACTCTCCCACTCCATCCCTCCTCCAACCCTACCCCACTTTGGAAACCACCAGTCTGTTCTCTATGTCAGTGATTCTGTTTCTGTTTCATAGATAGTTTCATTTGCGTCATAGAGTTTAATAAATATTTTTGAATGAAGACTAGAAGTCACAAATAAGCTGCTGTTTCCATCAATTCCCTTGTTCTTGCCATCATTCTTCACCTTGTGGATGAAGGGGAAACCTCAAGTTATAACTAAAATATAGAATTTTCTGGTATTTATTGGCATCAAGGATACGGAGCTACAGATTGATTCTCAGCAGCAAGAAGCAAATTTTCCAAGATTTTTGTCATTCAGGAAACTCCAGGAATTTTCCCAAGGAGGCAGTTCAAAGCTCCAAAAAACACTTGCTGCTGAGAACAAAACACAGCTGTTCAGGCAGCGGAGGAAGCTGGTGCTTGGTGAGAAACCAAACCAAAACAAAGCCCTGCCCGCACATTTGAGGATGGCAGAGTTCCCAGATCGACAGCTTGAAGTGAGTAGATGATACAAGATTTTTGATATAAAAGAAAATAAAACTACCGGAAGCAGAAGTTCTCTCTCTCAAACTGACTTCTTCTAATGCACAGAAACGGAAGAACAACAAGACTTCTCGGGACAAAAATAACGTTTTGGGTTTTTTTCTTCTTTTGACGGGAAGAAGCCCACTTCTCCACCCAAGCCAGGGAGAGCCTGCAACCCTCTCCCTTCCCTTCTCCCCTGCCCTAGATACTCATACTCAATAAAGGTCTCTAAGATCAATCATATAGATACCAAGTATTACTCCAGGTGGAAAAACAAATCAAGATTAAATGAAGAAGAACAGCAACTGCATAGGAGCCGGAGAGTGGCAGCCAATGGCCAGGTGTGCTCTCTGTTTCCTCATAGCTGCCAATCACCTACCCAAGCCAGGACCACTGGTTGTGTCTCCAGCACATGGGGGTGGCAGTACGAAGGGGAGGGTAGAAAGGGACCAAGAACCCCCAGTGGGCCAGGTGGCTATGTTCATGTTATCTTGTTCATCACTTACAATGCAATGAAATCGGCACTATGATTGCCGTTTTACAAATCGGAAGCTGAAAAGCCCACAGGTTAAGTGACTTGCCCAAGACCACACACCTGGTGAGTGGCAGGTGGTTACCAGGCCTAACTCCAAGACCCCAGGCTGAGTGTGTATGTAGCTGTCAACACCTGTGGTGTTCAACAAGGTGATCTAAGTGTTCTAGGAAACAAACAAACAAACCAAAAATACAAGCAAGTTGGGAATACATTGGGCTAACCAAAAATAAACAGGTTTCTTTACTGCAAGGCTCCCCGAAGTCTTGAATAGTCTAATACACATAAAGGTTTTCTGGCTTCCCTTAATATACCACAGAACTTTCTGTTTTGCATGTTTTTGCATGGAACACTTCATGAGAATAGTGTCACCCAGCACCCATTTTGGGAATCATGGCAGGACACCCTTCCAGTCTCGTTGAGATCCTCGTTCTTGAGTGGGCCTGACACCACTTTTGGAAGAGTCCAGGGAAATCAAAAGTCCAGTGAGAAGTACTCTGACAGAAATACCTCTCAATTGTGTGGGAGCACCACAGGGGGACAGGGGAGGGAAGGGGGCAAGAAAGCTGAGCTATTATAATGACAATGAACACTTTTTAGCACTTGCTGCCTGCCAGGACTCTTTGAGGTAATTTAGTCCTTATAACCACCTATAACATAGAAATCATTATAACCTCCATTGCACAGATGAGAGAATTGAGGCACAGAGAGGTTTGATAACTTACCGAAGGTCACACAGCTCATAAATGTCTGGGTGTTGAATTCAGGTAGTCTGGCTCCTTTATTACTGTGTTATACTTGCTCACATTGAAGAGACATTTAGGTGGGAACTTGTAGCGTGGAGAAAGGGAGACATGGCAGAAGATTCATATCATAGTTATCCAAACAGCATAAAAGCTTAACAAAAACACCAAGTTAGATTTGATTTCTAGTTTATTCTACATTTACTGGTGCCTACTGTACAAGGAGCTGTGTTAGGTGCTGGGGATTCAGATGTTCATATGACCTACATGATTCCTGCCCCAACAGGATTTACAGTCCAATAGAAGGTACACACAAGGGATTAGTGTATTACAGCACAGAATAATATGTGCTCTTATGGGCAAGGAGACACAGAAGACTGTGGGAGCACGGAGGGCACCTGACCCAAACTTAGGATAGCCCCAAGTACTTTAGTGCTTTATAAAGTACTTTCACCTCTATATGATGCTTGAAAGAAGGAAAAATTGGTATGAAGTTATTTCAGGGGGATCACATCTTCTTGTCCCCAGGACCATACCCACAGCTTGGAATTCTGACAAGTGCCCAGAATGGCCTGACCACTGTACAGTGTGGTCCCCCTCTTGAAGCCTCTCCTCTAGGAAGTGTAGGGCTCTGGCCCTCCTTAATCTCTTCCCCAAGCTTGGTGCAGGTGCAGTAATGTCCCCTTGACTGCGAGTCTTCACATCTGTCAGCACTTAGCTTGATCCTAGGCATGGCAGAAACAGGAACACTCCCCTTAAATCCTATGTGCTCCCTTGCATTTCCAAGCCCTGCTGTAGTTAGGTGGACTATGTGGCTGATTCTGGCCAATGGGCTATGACCAGCAGTCATATGTGTATCATTTCTGAGACAAATTTCCCCTTAGAATGAGTATGCCTTCAGCAGTGTAGGTGATTCTCCATTTCCTACACCCTCACTTTCACTGGACAATGTATTTATCAGTCAGGGTCCAGTTAGGAAATAGGAAAGCACACTAGATCTTTCAACAAAGAGAATTTAATACAGGAGATTGGTTTAGCAGGCATCGGAAGGCTACAAAGCAAAATGAGAACACTGAGATATCTCAGAGAGAGTAACTGTAGGAAGCATGTCCCACCCCAAGGGCTGCAGGAACAAAGGGACGGAGTGGGCATTGTTGAAATCTGAAAGTTTGGAGCAGGCAGTCCCCATGGAGCTGGAAACCAGATCTCTGAGGAAAGGGTGCTGCCTGCTGCTGGTGGTGCTGTAGGAGTTCATAGGAAGATCCCTGCAGAGCTGGGACTCAGACCTCTGAGAAGTAGATGTTCCTGGCTAGTGCTGGTACCTCTGAAGGGTATGATGAAGCTGTGTCTGGTTGTGCCAAAAAAGGGGGAGAAAGGTTTAAAAAAAAGAGCTGGAGATGCCAGAATGAAGAACCATTATTGAGAAGACCCTGACAGTATCAGCAAGCAAATCAAAAGGGTCAAGTCCTCCTCTCTCCAGGCTTGCAGTCTCTCTCTCTCTAGTGCCCCCTATTGGCAGGGCCCAACATGGAGCCAGATGACATGAGAGATGGAGTTTGCACAGTCCTAGCCCCAACCTCATAGAGCAGATCATAGAAAGAGAGATTTCTTGATTGAGAGACAATAACCTAATAACCAGACAGGCATCATCACATTTTTAATTTTTGATAGTAATCTTTCCAATACTAATGATTCAAAGCAAATTAAATAAGACATTGGTTAGCATAATATTTCGATGATTTAATAGCTTTATATATCACATAGAACTGATTTCAGATCAAAGTGGGACTTCTCTAAAAACAAAACACGAAATCACTACCAACTGACATTTATTTAAAGTGCTTCCTCTGTGCCAAACACTCCACTCAGGAGTTTCTGTGGGTTACCTCAGTCAATGCTCATTTTACAGATGGGGAAATCTGAGGCTTAGAGAAGTGAAGCCCCGTGCTCAAGGTCACAGTTCCAAAGCAAGGGAGATGATGAGATTTGTACAGGCAGCCCGATGTCAGAGCCTGAGCTCTCAGCCATGTCTCTGTACTTCTCCATCCCCTTTACCACTTAGGTGACATACCGGTTCTTCTTCTGGCCATACCCTGGAGGAGAACATGACAATTCCAGATTCTTGTCAGAATCTTTCCCCCACTCCAGGCTGCAGGGCCACTTGGTAATTAAGACTGCCTTCTCATGTGAAACATTCAGCACTTCAGTAACCAAAAGCCTACCAGTGAAGACCACAGTGGACTCTCATCCCAGATTTTGATCTTTGGCAAGCAATCACAGCACACTGGAACGGCAGAACTGCAGTAAAGGTCTTACCAGATGTTTAAATCCCTTCTGTAACATTTCAACAAACAGTTGTTTGGACTCTATTTGAACAATTTTCATGACCTGTAATATCCCACTGTGCAATGTGGCCTCTCTATTTTTAGAGAGCCCTAGTTAATAAAAAGTTCTTACTCGCAGAAAGTTAAAATCTATTACTCTGGAAATTCCCTGGAGGCAGTGGTTAGGACTCCGTGCTTCCACTGAAGGGGCGTGGTTTCGATCCCTGGTCCGGGAACTAGGATCCTGCAAGCTGCTGGGTGGAGCCAAAAAAAAATCTATTACTCTATAAGTTCCATCTGAAGATTTTTGATCTTTCTCTCTTAATCAACACAGACAGCTTTGCAAATGCTTGAAGGCAGCTGTCATATCACTTTTCCCTGGTATTGTGGTGAGGAGTTCACGTATTTTTGAAGGTAGCAACAGTCTCAAATATGGCAGAATGGATGAGCAGAGCTCAGATTTGTTATTGGGGAAGACACATGTAGAGGAAGGCTTCTTTGCAGTTAAGAGCACAGGTTTTATACTCAGATTAAATTCAGTCATTTCCTACTTGTGACCATTGACTAGTTCTGTGACCTTGAGAAAGTTGTTAAACCCAGTGGGGATGTTAGTACCTACCAGACACTGGTGTTGTGAGGATTCAATCAGCTAAGGCTTGTAGGTGCTTGCCATGGCCACAGAGTAGACGTTCTGGAAATGAGATTAGTAAAGTGTATTGATGAAAGACACGAATTTTATTTTACACATAAAGTTATGAAAATGTCTCTTTATGGCAGTAATTCTCACCTAAAGATCATCCCATCCCATCCCAAAAGATTAATTTTAGGCTTATATAACAGACTACTTAGTCTCCTGAACAGACAACATTAGTCTACTGAAAAGCTGAGATATTTAGCATTTGAAACCCAAAGATCTAAATCAAGATCTGATTCTGCCCCTTATTCTGTGATCTTGAGTACATTGAGCCTTTGCTTCCTAACTTATAAAATACACCAGCATAGCTAAAATGCCCACCATGAAATACAATGGAGCAATTAGAGGCAAAAGATTAGAACACAGAGCAATGTGAAAGGATCTGAAAACATAGTTCCGAGTGAAAAAGAAAAAGGTGATCAGCAGGATGAGAAGTATAACAAGGCCATTTATGTAAAATCAAGACAACCATACACGATGAATAACACCCATGCTAACTACAGAAATCCAATGTATTGCAGTGCTACTCTATGAGGGGAAGAGAATGCAAGCTACTTGGGAGGTTAAAAAATCATCAAAAATAAAGACAAGGAGAAAAGGGAACCCTCTTGCACTGTTGGTGGGAATGTAAATTGATACAGCCACTATGGAGAACAGTATGGAGGTTCCTTAAAAAACTAAAAATAGAACTACCATATGACCCAGCAACCCCACTACTGGGCATATACCCTGAGAAAACCATAATTCAAAAAGAGTCATGTACCACAATGTTCATTGCAGCTCTATTAACAATAGCCAGGACACGGAAGCAACCTAAGTGTCCATCAACAGATGAATAGATAAAGAAGATGTGGCACATATATACAATGGAATATTACTCAGCCATAAAAAGAAACAAAATTGAGTTATTTGTAGTGAGGTGGATGGACCTAGAGTCTGTCATACAGAGTGAAGTAGGTCAGAAAGAGAAAAACAAATACTGTATGCTAACACATATATATGGAATCTAAAAGAAAAAAAAAATGGTCATGAAGAACCTAGGGGCAAGACGGGAATAAAGACACAGACCTACTAGAGAATGGATTTGAGGATACGGGGAGGGGGAAGGGTAAGCTGGGACAAAGTGAGAGAGTGACATGGACATATATACACTACCAAACGTAAAATAGATATCTAGTGGGAAGCAGCCGCATAGCACAGGGAGATCAGCTCGGTGCTTTGTGACCACCTAGAGGGGTGGGATAGGGAGGGTGGGAGGGAGACGCAAGAGCGAGGAGATATGGGGATATAGGTATACATATATCTGATTCACTTTGTTATAAAGCAGAAACTAACACACCATTGTAAAGCAATTATACTCCAATAAAGATGTTAAAAAATAAATAAATAAATAAATAAAGACAAGAGGGGTCTCAAGAAATTTATAATAAGTAAATAGATTAATTAATTAATTAATTAATTAATAACATGGAAAAATGATGCTTCCCTACCTTCCTCAAAAGGTTATTCTGAGGATCTGATGAGATTATGCATAGGAAGGCAAAAGTTAATTTACCATTTCCATTATCATCTCTGTACTGGACAAATGAACAGAGGTAGCAATTCCCCATGGATCTTCAGCAGGAAGTCATGAACAGGGCAGAGCCCCGTGAGGTGGTGAGATGACATCAGGGCTCCTTATGAAGGAGGGGCAGGCTCTCCCTCACTTCTGGAGACACCACTTGATGGCACAGCCAGAGGCAGCAGCAGCCTCTTCCCATGGATCCACTGCACGTGGGCCCCTCGGGCCCTCGGAAGAAGAGACCCAGGCAGGTGGGTGCCTCGATGGCCTCCCCTTCTTATGACATCAAGTTTCGAGATTTGGTCCTCTTCATTTTGGAGAAGAAAATGGGAACCACCCGCAGAACCTTCCTCATGGAGCTGGCTCGAAGGAAAGGATTCAGGGTTGAGAATGAGCTCAGGTAAGACATCATGGATTTCAGTTTGTGAATAAGCAGGGCTTCTTTGGAACCCAAGGAACCCGTGTTTTCCTCCACCTACAGAAGAGGTGACGCTCCCGCTGGGAGAACAGGTATGAAATTAAAGAACAAATTTGAGGCAATTAGTTAAGGGAAATAAGATGAGTGGGGATTTGATGCAATTATATTGAAACCAGTTGGCACCAAAAGATAAGGTAATTTTTTTTTTTTTTTTTGCCTTTCACTATTATGAGATGAGGTATCTAGGGATGATCAACAGAAACCTAGTTGGGAAGTTCAATGATGAAACCATTTGGGTTTGTTCTTGACCAAATTAAGCTAAAGCACCACTGAGTTCAATCAATAACTGTCAGCTGCTTGGAAGCAAAAAGAGTGGTTTGATTGCTTGGCCCTTGAGCTGTACATCTGACTGTGCTGAGGTGGGTAGTGTCTGTGATGGGCTAGGATGAGTTACTAGCTGGCTCACCATAGGCACCTAAATGTGGCTTTGATCATGCTTTTCTAAACAGCAGTCTGAGTGGGATTTGTAGAGAGAGGGATGCTGGTTAAAGATTCAGGGGCAGCTCTGTCCAGGGGTGATGGACACCACGCTGAGAGTGATGAGCTCAGAGCCCAGAAAAGAAGGCAGTTGAACCAAGCGTGTGGGGCACCTCAACTGGTTCACTCACAAACCCACTCACATCCCAGCATCGGCCTTGCTCTTTTTCTAACAGTTACGTAAACTTTTCACTGGTCTCAAACAAAACAAAATCCAGACACAAATGGTATTAGAACCTTAGCATAAATAGTTCCAAACAGAATTGCCAGAGGGCTTGTAATGAATAAAGAATGATAATTAATGCAATTGGCTGGCTTTGATTGCCCAAGGAATAGGTTGACCACATTTTTTTTTTCAGGAAAATCTATAAGAATTCTGTGTGAAAATACATTTTTACTTTGAAGATAGTCTTTGATGTTAAAAAATAAAACTGACAAGCATTTCCTGATGAAGTGTCAGTTTCAAATTGCTAGAGAAACATATGTCAAAAGTCAATAATCAGATATGATAATTTTCACAATACCCATAATTCATATGAAGAGTCAATCTCATAGAAACATTTTATTTATTTATTTTTTACTGAAGTGCCCCATTCAGAAATTCCTGAGTTTCCCATGGTCTCCCTCACCCGATTTCTCTTTACATGGTCTCCTTCCCCCAACTCCTGCCTCTTTTTTCCTTTTTAACCCCTATCTCATTTGGGATGTTAAGCTCAAAATCTCATTGAAACATCCCTTCCACAAAATCATAGATGTCATCCAATTGCTGAGTCTGCCTTATTTAACAGACTTACATAAAATATTGGAATCAGGAGGGGGAAAGATGACATAGGTAAGTGGCTAAAAACCGAAATTGAAAAAAAGGAAACTGAAAAAGTAGAAATTAGAAGCCTTAGCAAATATGGAACTGCTTTTTGTGGTAAAGAAATTTGGCAAGGGCCAGACAGGAAGGTGAGAGCCAGATGGTCAAGGGATCACTTACATAGAAAGCTCTCTGTTGAAATGTCCACACTTCCAGCAAGAGCTGGCTAGTTTAGTTACAGGCACAGCTACGAATATGCACACGGTGGCTGAGGCAGGTACTAGGAGAGACGCTGGGAGGCAAGCTTCTTCTTTTGACAAAAGAGCCCAACAGGCAGCTTTGCTGCCAGGGACTGAGCCCAGCTGCTCAGGCGACAGAGGAAACTGGCGCACGGTGAGCCAACTGCTGCTGTGATATGACGGTGGCAAAGTTCCCAGGCTGGCTGCTCAGAAGACACATTAAATACAAATGTGTTCTATGGCACAAAAATAAACCACAAGAAGTAGAAGTCCTAGCTCTCAAACGGAATTTCCATACATAGTTATATAGACTTTAACTGGAAAAGACAATGGAAATTATTGTAGGGGAAAATCTCTAGATAAGAAATCTAGAGACCTCAAATTCTGGCTCTGACCCTTCCCAGCCATGTGATGTGGGGCAAGACCCCCCTCTTCTCTCTGACCTTAGTTTCCTGATAAATGGTCTAGTTCATCTGATGTGATACCACATGTGATGATGGATGTCAATGTACCTGGATAAATTAAAACAGTTATACAAATGTAAAGTGTGGTTGTTTTCTTGTTACTTAGCTGAATCCATTGACCTTTACAGTAAAACCCTAAAGAGAGTGCTCTCTCTCCACACTCTGAACTAGATCAAATGACATAAATAAATAGAACAAAGAAAGGAAGGAAACCCATCCAATCGGCTATTTTGTAGGGAAAGGGGTAGTAGGGAGAGATTAGGTAGTAGGCGGAGGAGGTCGTAGGGAGATATTATAGCTGCTTTTATGCTCTGTGTTTTCCAAATGTTTTTACAATAAATGTATATCTTTAAAATGAAAATAAAGGAAGTTGTTTTTTAAAAGAAAGGATACTTCTCAATAAGAACAGCTAGATCTCTCCTTTTGATATATAGGATTCAGAGAAAGAGGAGCTAAAAAAAAAAAAATGCTCTGAAAATAGACAGTAATCTCCATAGTTTCTAACACATTCTTTGGCTGCCAGGAGGATTAAATTTGAGGAAAAATCTGATTCCCACTTTACCTGGACCTGAACACACAGCTTAGAAATGGTGTACCTGAATGCATAGCACTATCTGGAACTATTTAAATTTCTAGCATATGTGCACTGTATCTTTATATTTGGATTGGACTTCATTAATATTTATGTTATATTGCAAAAGACATGCTATTCCATGTGCCATAGGAAGCTGGTTCTTAAAATATAAATCAGGAGAGGTGTCAAGATCTTTGAGGCATTTGTGCACATTCATTAAAAAGGTTTCTGAATTTTATTCCATGGCCAACATCCTAAATTTTAGAGCAGCTTCATACTATTCGAGCTACTCTAGCTGGGACAAGCTAGAGAAGGATCAGAATCTAGTGTTTGTCACATTCTTCTTTTATCCTTGATTCCAGTACTTTGAGCTATTTTAAAATTTTATCTGCATCAACCCTCCTCTATGAACATATTAGCTAAGCCTACCATCTATGTCTTGACCTAAATCATTGATGTTGAAGAAGAAAGAGCTGGGTAGGAAGGGTGGATCTCCATGGTTACATCGCCCAGCAGATTAACACTTGCTGAGTTCCACTGTTCAAGCTGTAGAAACCCATCAGAGGATACTTTTGCCCTTCCTGGACCTGCATAATTTGTCTACAAGGGTACCTTTGGAAGGCATTGTTTTTACTGAAAGCAAGATATACCATCATGGCATCACATATAAAGGGTTCTGTTAGTACCCACTCTGCACAATATTTGTCAGGTTCTGGAGACAAAAAATAGGAGAAGACTTGAACCCTGCAAGCAAAGAGTTTAAAATCAGACAGGGGAGTCAGGAACTGTGCCTTTGTTGTCACCTAGCATGAAAGGGTAGCATAATGTATTTTCCAAGTATGTACTCGTCTTCCTCTTTTTTAAAAAATTAGCATTTTCCTACCCAACACTTCGAGCCTTCTTGTGTCATTTTGGTTTCCATCCATTCACTATGTAACTTTTGAAATGTGGCTTCTGCCTCACTCAGTATCCCACAACTATCGTCTTCAAAGAATTTCCTGGTAGTCAAATCCGTGGTTTTTCACCTGAATGTTGATAAAGACTCTTTCCTTGACTAAACTCTAGCGTGGCTTCCAGCAGCTTAAGGCCATGTCCCTAGGATTGTACCCCTGGCCCAGCCTTAAAATGCCTGCCTGAGAAAGCTCAAGGTTACCAGGAGAATTTACTATTTGTTCCAGCCAAAACCCGGCAATAGGCAGATAGACCCCTGAACCCCCTCTTAGAGCAGTTACTTTAGAAACCTTGCCATTATAAACCCTTTCTCTGCCCCTTTGAGATGTAAATCTTCCAACCACCCAGAACTGTCTTCTCAAGGACCTGAGAGCAAACATCCAAGGAGATAATTCTCACCCCCGGTCTCTGCGGGAAGGTAACGGCCTAACTTCAGTGGGCCCCTTGCTCTAACTTGCACCACTGCCTCCTGTCACAAAGACTCCAGACGTTTTCTCCTCTGAATAAGCAGCAATTAGCAAATCCAGGTGGCCAAGTCACAAGGACCAACCCCCTTAATGCCTCTCTGTGCCTTTCCCACACTCCAGCCTTTACAAGGTCTCCTGACTTCTGTTCCCTCAAAGTTGAGTTCCATTCATGCTGGACCCTCTTCCCTATTGCAATAGTTATTACTGAATAAAATCTATTCTTACTGCTTTCAGTAGTGTCCAGCTCTGTTTATCTTTGACAATGTCTGATCACTTCAAATTTGTGGTATCTCAAATAAAAATATTAAAAGTCTTTGTTTGCAAAATAAACTGAACACCAGATGAAAGAGCTGTTACCTGCTCTAGAAAATACGATGTTGAACTGGTCCATCTCTAGGCCTCTTCTAGGTCCAATGTCCAAACACATCTTCACTGGCTTCTCTTTATGGTTTTTTCTCACTCTTTCTCCCCCAACCTTGAATGGCTCCTCCCTGCACCTCTCTGCATCTAAGACCTAAACCCCTGGAAGCCTTCCTAGAGGAAGAAACTTCCTCCGTGGACACAGGTGTGATCCATGGCCTAGGGTTGGCCCCCGGCTCTTCCACTTGGGTTTGCTCCTGATCTCATCCAGTTACCCCTCCCTGACTTCACAAGGGCAAGGGTGTCATCTGGGCCATTGTGTAGACCTCATCTTCATACCCTTGACAATTTTCTTACACAGAGTAGGCTTCAGGAAATATTTGCTCAAAGAATGATTTATCTGGTGAATATGAAACCAACCAAAAGAACTTATGATTACCAAGAGTAATTTTTGTCACTAAATTTTTTTTTTCTAATTTTTTTTTTCTACAATGCACCTGTATTACCTTTGTAATCAGCAAAGTAATGAAGACTTTATTTTTCTGAGTTCAAGAGCATGCAGTGTAAAAATCAGTCCTGCTCTGGTCCAAATTATTTTATATTTCAAAATTTGTGGACTTTAAATTAATGAAAATGTTCACAGTCTCATTTACTGTGGGTCAAAAAATAAAGGCAAGACCCTCTCAGTCTTAAGTATATCAAGGGCTGGAAATAGAAACTTGGCTTTACTGGTGCTAGTAAGAGTGTGCGATAAAACCAAATAAAACTACCTTGATTTTTTGGTGTCAGGGATTCTGAAACAGATCAGTTGCTAGGGAAATTGGCAAGAGGATTTTTTTAAACTGTGAATGTCTCTGCTCAACTATAAATAACAATTTAAAGTTATTGTTTACAAACTAAGTCCTATGTCAGATGGAAAGAATTAAGAAATTAACAGATACAAACTACTATACATAAAATAGGTAAGCAACAAGGATTTACTGTATAGCACAGGGAATTATATTCAATATCTTGTAATAACCTATAATAGAATATAATCTGAAAAAAATAACTGAATCACTGCTGTACACCTGAAACTAACACAATACTGTAAATCAGCTATACTTTAATTAAAAAAAAAAAAAAAAAAGAATGCCCTCTCCAGGGAAAGAAAAGAGTTTTAAAGACAAAGAAAAAAGGAGGTGGCCATCCATGAGGACTGCAGGAATGAGCTTGGGGTGTCAGTCTGGCTCCTGGCAAAGAAGGATGGCTGCCTCTTTCCTCATGGAGAGTTTTTCTAATTGTATCAAGAGGCAGGACCAACTGGGGAAAGAAAGACAGAAAGATCAGGGATACTGGTATCTGAGAAAAAAAATCGGAACTGAGATTTGTGAGTTAACCTTTCAGTTTAGAGCTTTCTGGACATCTGAGGGCCACATTCATGATTCTTATAATATCTTTTACCATATGTATTATTATATATCTAATGTGTTTCTTTTAATTGCCCCTAAACGGAATCATTGTAATTTAGCCCTATCTTAAGGAATAATAATCATAAAAACCATGGGTCTGATATACATAATTTAAACATATAGATTTAATAAACATATAAACTTTTGAAATGTTCAGTTATGTACTGCCTAAAATTATCTCATGTGCCTGCAGAGAAATGAGTACCATGTGGGGAAACATTGCTGTAATTAAGCCCCAAGTCCAGCATGGGGATCAGATCTAAGCTGGGGCAGGTAAAGAGCGATCTTTCTCTATAGCACCGTTTCACAAGGTGGAGTTCTTGGGCTGTGAGGTGGTTTTGAAATATGGTGGCCCCCATGGAGTGCCAGGGACTATTTTCCCTTTCCTTGCATTGGGGGGCGGTGCTGGTGTACCCGATAGGGTACAGCAGAAGTGACACTATGTGGCTTTGGGGGCTAGCTCATAAAAGGCCCTGAGGCTTCTGCTGTTCCTTGGACCCCAGAGCCTCAGGTAAGAAGTTTGAGTTCCCCCTGAGAGAGACCACTTAAAGGTGCTCAGGTCGATCGATGCTGCTGAGCCCAGCCTCCCAGCCACCCTCACCAAGGTGCCAGACACGCAGGCTGTGTGGGACATCAGTACCTCCATCAGCTGTATATGGAACAGAAGGATGGCCCAGCTGAGCTGCCTAAATTCCTGACCCACAAAATTGCGAGACGTAACAAAACTGTTCATTTTCAAAGCCATTACATTTTGGGATTGTTGGTTGTGCACCAACTAGATAACTAGAACTGACTGATTATGTCAGAATCACCAAGGGAGCTTGTGAAAATCCATATTTCTGGGCTCTAGGTGAGATTTACTGAATCTGAATCTCTGGTAATAAGGCTCAGGCATCTGAATTTTAGTCCACCTTCCTGTGTGTCTCTAGTAGACACTAGAATTTTAGAAACTTTCCTTTAGAGCTATAGATTAATCAATTCATTCTACTAGTGGGCTCTCTATTGACCATTACTATAAATCTGGCCATGAGCTGGGCGCCAGGCATGATTATAACCATGCAGATTATAACACTGCCCCTGCCCTTAGGGATGCGAAGGATCAAGTCAAGCACATTTCAGTTCAGCACCAGTTGAAGAAGAGGACCCTGCATGGTTTTCCCCGTGGGAAGCTGAAGGACAAATCCTAGTTCAGGATTACTGTAATTGGTTCACAGCCTCCCAGACCTAGTCCAAGGCACTATTAATTGGTCATGGCTAAGAAACTAAATGCACTTAAAGAATGGAATCCACTGATATTTCAGGAACAGCCATCTCAGCACTGCCTTGGGGTCTTTAGAAAAGATTGAAGATGGCTGCCTGAGGCTCGCTGCCACCTTTTATCATACGAAGAAAGCCCAGGTCTTTGGGGCCAAGGCAGAGACTACCTCAGCCCCAATCCCAGGTTGATTTGCCCTTGAAAATGACATTCATGTGTATTTATTTTCATGTGTATGAATTTTCCTTTAAGTAGAATGAAATTCTACTTAAATGAAATTCATGTGTATGAATTTCCCTTTAAGTAGAAAAGTGATGAAAGATGGTTCATGACAGAAAATGGGAAAATATAGAAAAATGCTTAAAACAAACAAAACCTCGCACAGGGGTGTAACCACAGTCTAGCAGAACGTTAAGAGATTGCTCGAGCCATGAACACCTGGGTTTGAATATTGGCTTCATGTAACCTCTGCAGGCTTGGTTTTCTCATTTGAAATTTTATTGCCCACCTCATAAGACTCTTGGGCGGATTGAGTAAGAATATATCCGTGCGTGTGTGTGCGCGTGTGTGTGCGCGTGTGTGTGCGCGCGCATGCGCGTATTGTTATTCTTGCTGATTGTCTGGAATGTTTCTCTCTAGTCTTTTTCTTTCGTATATACCAGTATTTAATTGTTTGTTGATTGTTTTACAGCACCCTTCCCCCACATCCCTAGGCATTCTGAATGTCTCTGTTAGAGGCAGGGCTGAGTCCAGAGATATCCTAGGTGAGAGATGGTGTGGAGGAGCAGGGGGTGGTAAGTGTGGCTGGTGAGGGACCTGAATTTGGAAGAGGAGCCCCGGGGGTTCCTCCTGAGCACATCTATCTCCCTCGGAAGTTTAGGCAAAACCCAGAGCTCTGGGAGCCTGACATCCCCTCTGTGACTTCTCCATCCTGGTGTGTAGCCATAGCAACTGTTCTTTCAGACTTTCTGGGACAGTCCTTATTGTAGCCCATATTATACTGGACATAAAACATCAAAACATGAATCCTATGTGACAGCAGCAGGGAGAGAGTGTCTAACAGTGTCATGTAGGAAGTGTTAGTCCATCTCTATTTCTGCACTTCGGAGAGAATCTTCCTCGTGATGATGATGATGGTGGTGGTGATGATGATGATACTCATCCTGATGGTGTTCCTTTTGAGAAAAGGAATAGCTCTCGCCAGAGCCATGAAATTAAGCACAAAGTCACAGAGGGGCAGCTCAGTGTGGTCTAGCACACAGGTTTTATTTTATTTTATTTTTTTGGCCGTGCCACACAGGATCTTAGTTCCCCTACCAAGGATCGAACCCGCACCCCATGCAGTGGAAGCATGGAGTCTTAACCATCGGACCACCAGGGAAGTCCCCCAGTACAGAGATTTTAGATTAAAACAGACCTCAGATCAAATTTCAGCTCCACCAATTATTAGCTGGGTGAATTTTTAATGTCTCTCAAAAGCTCTCTTTTCTTATTTTTAGATGGGGATAATCATACCTATCTCATAGTGTTATTGACAATTAATGAGGTAGTGTATGAAATGTGCCTACCATGGTTCTGGCACATGGTAATATTCAAATATTATTAGTCTTTTCAATACTGGAGTCTTCATAGCAGAGAGAAAACCACTGTATCAGCAAATGGCTGCCACAACACAGCAGTAAGACATTGGTAGCAGAACATACCAGACGGGGTGATCCTTCTTGGTAATACTATCTGCTAAGGGCTCAGAACAGAAAGTGAACAAATGCTTTATTGTGGCGGTCTGGAACCGAACTTGCAAGATCTCTAAGATATGACTGTACTGTGATGATGTTAAAGTTCCTAATGCTGACTTTCAAGCTCTTACTTTGTGGGAACGAGTGACAAACAGTACTGAACTCTGAATAACACAATGTAAATGTTTGTTTGATTTTTTGTTTTTGTATGTGCTTTATTGTTGTTGTTGTTTTGTTTTGTTTGCTAGTTGCTTAATGAGCAGCGGTTGGAAGTCTAAATCAGAGTCTTCCTTCATATGATGTATAGCCTATATTCACAAATATGCTGATATGAATTCAGTAAGAGACGAATGTGGTCCCCATCCAATAGGGTGAGCTCAGATATCCCCACTGGGGGATGATGGTACAAGAGTGGATGGTGAAGGGTCTAAATTTGGATGCTGAGCCCCAGAGCTCCTCCTCAGCACAGCCTGCTCCCTCTGAGGTTTAGACAAAACCCTATTTATAATAATAAGAATAAATATTATAATAAATAATGTAATAGTAAAATTTCCCTTCAAAGGGCAGAAATATAGAAGGAATAATACTTACTATGTAGTCCTGTTAATTCTTTCATTGTTCAAGTCTTGACATAAACAATCTTTCAAGAAGTTTACCATAAATAATCTTTGGAATTATATGGAGCTGGAATAGGGAAGCAGCTAGCCGTCTTCCCTCATCCCCTGTAAAAGGTTGTTTTACCCTGACTTATTTCTGCCTGGGCCTGCTGCACATTCTGCCATCCAGATGGTCTCAGCTCTGATCTCCAGCCATCCTTCCAATGCAGCATGCCAGAAATAAACTTCAATTCCACTCCCCCACCCCTTCCCCCAAAGAGATGCGACTTCCTAAATCCTTATTTTTACCAAAAGTGATAATACTTGAGTGTGATAGATATGCTGGAGTCATATTTGAGTCTATTCTCCACACCATCTTTTATAGGCGATGCCAGCTGTCTGTCATATGTCTTCTTTGCCTTCCTTTCTAGAGCTATAGGAACCAGAGTGGGGTTAAAGTCATCTTATATCTGGTCCAGTGATTTGTCTTCCTAAGTAGCTCCCCACCTTTCCCCAACCCATGACTCGCCCTTCCAAATCATTGTGTGTAACAGATTAGTCTTTTAAAATAAC
Source organism: Balaenoptera borealis (assembly GCF_965194805.1). Taxonomy (NCBI): domain Eukaryota; kingdom Metazoa; phylum Chordata; class Mammalia; order Artiodactyla; family Balaenopteridae; genus Balaenoptera; species Balaenoptera borealis. The sequence continues at coordinate 87,121,344 of NC_138874.1, forward strand.
ACGACAACGCTATCCATGTCCTGCTCACAAAAGCCTTCAGTGGCTCCATAATCCCACAAAACAAGATCCAACTTCTTCAACCAGGCTTCCAAGACCCTCTGTAATGCGGTACTCAGACACATCTACAACTACTTCCCAACATGAATTCTTCGCTCCAGTACAGGCCATTCTCCTTCCTTTCCTCTGAACCTTTTCTTCCAGGAGGACCAAAAGTTCTGCCTACCAGGTACCTTATCCCTCCCATCCACCCAGACAGGGCACAAATCCTGCTTTTCCACAAAGCCATCCACCTCTCCCAGCCCACACCAAATTCTTTTCCCTCTCTGTGTATCATTTGCAGATCCTGCCCATGTCTTGTGTCTTATCATAACATACTGTTAACATAAGATACTGATGCCCAGAGACTTCCCTTTTCTTCTTTGGTACCCATCACCACCACAAGAAACCTAGGGCTGCACATATAACAGTGAACGAAAAGATACCCAGTGAATCCAAGAGTCAGTCAAGAAAAGGAGAAGGAGAAAGAAGAAGTCAAGCAAGAGAAGTGGGAAAAAGAAGAGAAAATCTATTTTTTTCTCTTAGATACCTAAGTACGCTATTTTCTATTGTTATTTCCCAGATTCATAGACTATTTGAACTGAAGGAGCCTTAAAAATTATTAGTTCCAATGATATAATGCTGACTGTGAAGACTTCTTAAAAACTAGAAATAACATACTTGACCCAGAAAAGACAGTCAAAAAGGATAAATATCATTTACCAGCTGTGTGACCTTCAGGATGTCCTTAACCTCTCTGTTCTTCAGTTTCCTCATTTTTGAAGTGTGACTAGTATGACATTTACTTGAGGAGCTATGTGAGTATTAAATGAGATAATGTATGTAAAGTACTTGGACAGTGCTGAAAAACATTGTAAGTGCTCAGTACTTACTAGGGAAAAGATACAGGGTCATACGTCACAGGGTTGTGCTTTGAAAAACATGTAAAACAATATTTCTCAAAGGCTGGTCACCTCCTATTAATGGGTTGTGAGATCAATTTAGTGGGATGTTATAAGCATATCGACATCTACATCTATCTCTATTTGGGGTGATGATATAAAATGTGTTTCTAACTGTGGGTCACAAATAAGTTTGAAAGGCACTGGGTTAAAGCCCTCTACAAATAAAAAGGAAGTGACACATCAAAGCCACAGGCAGAGTGCAAGGTGCTAATTTAAGAACGATTTTACCCTCCATCCTCTCTGGACCTTGGTTTTCCATTGACACCACAATCTTACTAATGTTTTCTTAATTTTTCTTGCATCTGATATGTAACGTAGACCACTGTTGTTACACTAATTTAAGTAGAATTCCCTTGCATGGAGGCCTATTTCTCCGTGCCTATGGTCAGGTCTACTGTGCGTCTTTCTCCATCAGATGGAATGCTTTGAAACACCTCAGGGAAAGAGGAGAGCTTCTCATTTCAAAAGTCCCTTCAGCTGGTAACTTTGTCTTGCATTCTGCAGTGATTCTGTCACCCACATTGTGGCAGAAAACAACTCTGGTTCAGAGGTTCTTGACTGGCTTCAGGTACAGAACGTAAGAGCCAGCTCACAGCTAGAACTCCTCGACGTCTCCTGGCTGATAGAAAGTATGGGAGCAGGAAAACCAGTGGAGATTACAGGAAAACACCAGCTTGTTGTAAGTGTCACGAATGTGATTTTCATTGCCTTTTGCATATGATAAGAACATGGGCTGTAGAATCAACAGACCTGAGTTAAACCCCAGGTTCTCTGCTTACTCCCTGTGTGACTTTGGCCAAGTCACTTAGCTTTTCTGAGCTTCAGTTTCTTCCTCTACATTATAAGAACAATAGTGCCTGCCTATCTTGTAAGATGGTTATGAGGATTAGAATAACACACATGTAAAGTGCTTAAGACAGAGCCTGATTTATATATGCACTTAATAAATGGTAGCTATTTTTACAAACAAGTCTATACACAAATATTTCAAAATATTGAAGTCTTGATGTCTAGCAGTCAGAAAAGTAGAAGGTTCTTATTTTTTTTCTTACTGTGATCATTCATAAAGAAAAAAATAAAGTTAAGCTCTTAATTCCACACCCATCACCAACGGACCATAACTACATAAGTTCACAGAAAAGAAAAATGATATTTAATTGGTAGTTTTTTTTCATGTTATTTTTTCAGATTGCAAAAATAATACATGTTAATTATAGCAAATTCAAATATTAGAGATGCATATAACATAAAATTTGAGCCTCCTATAATTTTATTCTCTTTCCAGAGACAATTGCCATCAAACTGCCTTTTTCTTCATACACATCTATTATTATTACCACTATTATTTGTTATTTAAAATGGATGCTTATGCATTTGTTTAGGTGAGAACAGACTATTCAGCTACTCCCAACCCAGGCTTCCAGAAGACTCCACCACTTGCTGTAAAAAAGATCTCTCAGTACGCGTGTCAGAGAAGAACCACTTTAAACAACTGGAACCATATATTCACGGTAATGGAGATTTACAACAACACCTAGAGCAAATGCAGGGCTTTCTGCTTCTTTCCATGAATCTCCAAATTAAGTTATGAATATTCCTGAAAATCTAGGAATGTTTTTCACACTCTTACCCACTCCCCTAACCTGATCTCTGGTTCCTCTTTCTGTCAAGAATGGTTCTCCTTTTGTCATGGAAATAGACAAATATATTCAGAGCACATTCTTTAGAGACAGTAGGTTACTATTTATCGGGAGTTGTCGTTAATAGACGCAAAAGTTATCAAAGGCAAATATTCTGAAAAAACAAATATGTACTGTAATTAGTCCACTACACAGTAAGAGCAAATTACACAGAAATAGCAATTGTGCATAAACAGCTTTTGCTGGGAAGCCAGAGGATTGAGAGTCAGCAGACCTGGATTCAGCCTCTCTGATGTTAACTAGCTGGGGCAAGTCAATTCCTCTCTCTGAGCCTCAGTTTCCTCATCTGCTCAAAAAGGAATTAGCTAGATCATCTCTAAATTCAGCCCTGAAGTTCAATAATTATGTTTCAAATGACCCGAACAAGCCTATAACTGCTTGTCCTCCAGCCTAGAGTCAGTAGTCAGATAGATAAAACTTGCATTAGTATATCAAATACAAAACTTCTCCTTTCTAGTCTTCTAGCCCCACGTGTGCAAGGAGCACCAGGAAATTGTAGCTACTGGGCACACTGAGCATCATGCCACACAGCTGCAGCTGCTTCCTCCTCTGCCAGAAATGCAAACGTGCCCTACCTTAAATAACCCCCTACCTTAAATAACCCTGCTTGTGGGTTTGTGCCACTTATGATTATACCCATTCATTCAACAAGCCTATGCTAAGTGCTGACTATATTTCACGTATGAGATAAGAGATGGGGCTTCCCAGTGATCAAGACAGAATCCTGGTCACAGGCTGGTAGGAAAGTCAGCCAAGAGGGAAGGATCATGCCAAGTAACAACTAGGAAGATGCAGTGAGCACAATATCATTTTATAGCTATATCACTCCTGAATATCTAATGGCAGAGAACTCAAAGTTGCCTTACAAAGCACTCTGTGGCCTGTCCTTTCAACTCAATTCCGCTCATCCACCAAGGGAGGGGTGCAAAAGTACAGGACACCCAATCCTGATCTTTGAGGAAATAGTCACGAGGTGTTCTAATACTTAACAGAGAGCAAGAGGTGTTTGCAAGTGACTGCTGGCTCGGGGGCTAGGGGCTAGGAAACAGACTGTGTTTTGTTCATCTGGTTTTATTCTTCAGGATGCCTTTGAGGTATTGGCTGAAAATTATGAGTTTAAAGAAAATGAAGTCTCTTGTCTGGAATTCATGAGAGCAGCTTCTGTACTTAAATCTCTGCCTTTCACAATCATCAGTATGAAGGACACAGAAGGAATTCCCTGCCTGGGGGACAAAGTGAAGTATGTCATAGAGGTAAGGGTGAAAGGTGATTCGTCCCAACTCCTGATAGGTAGGGAGGGAGGGAGGGAGAGAGAGAGATGCAGTTAATGGATTTTCCTGTTAACTATATAGATGTGGTATTCATGACTTATTTTCCTTTTTCTCTAATATATATTATATAGATATATTATATTATATAACATATATATTACATAGATAGATAGATACACATATACACATGTGTAATTCATACTCCAATATTTTCTTCCTGGAGCTATGTAGGGTCAGCTAGTGGGAAAATAACTCTCCCGTATTATTAATCACAGTGAAAGACTCTAGTGACCTAAAAGCTCAACGGGAGAGGAGGCTATGACTTCGAACACAGGCTGTGTGAAGAACCTCACTTCCACTCACGGGACATTGCCCTCCAGAATGGTGGTGGGTGTGATGGGCAGTGGAGCTGATTCTGCATCTCTACCTGTATATTCTAAGAAGAGAGCCAGGGATGGATAGTTATTTATTTAATGATGTTTAAGGATTCCCCGGCAAGGCAAATTGGTCATCCAAGAGTAAGTTTCAATATAGTCAAGCTCAAGGTAAATTATTCAAGGGAAATAATCCCAACTCTATTTAGAGGATGTTGGGTGGCTCTGAGCTAGACATCATAAGGGCTTGAACCCGGATTAGCTTTTCAGTGGGTCCAAAATTAACTGGCTCAGATGAAAAGTCCTCTTGTTTCAGCTAGTTTATATTCATTGAAAAGAAAACTATCTCAAATATTTAGACACACCTTTGTCAGTGAATCTTTTGGTTTAGTGTTCTGTAGATTTGGACCCTAATCATTCTGTACCTTCCTCCTTGAGGATTGTAAAGGGGTCCTTGGAAATATAATAACCTGAGATTTTTCAAGCAGGAAATGTCTTGTTTTCTCCAGATCAGCTAAGGAAATATCCTGTATACAACAGGTGTATTTCATGAAAAATTAAGCTACTAGATCTGGGGATTTGAAAATCTTAGACTGCAGTTAACATCACTAATGTAATATATTTTTCAACTGTTCGTGCAGGAAATTATTGAAGATGGAGAAAGTTCTGAAGTTAAAGCTGTGTTAAACGATGAACGATATCAGTCCTTCAAAGTACGTGATTTTTATATGTATTTATCAAAAATGGCTTTTCAGTTAATCCTATTACTTATTCTAAGTGGTTGTTTTAGTCAGCTTGGGATACCATCACAAAATGTCGCAGACTGAGTGACTTAAACAAAAAATATTTATTTTCTCACAGTTAGAGCCTGGAAATCTGAGATTGGGGTGCCAGTGTGGTTGGGCTCTGGTTAGGACTCTCTTCCTGGTTTGCAGACGGCCTCCTTCTCAATGTGCCCTCACATGACACAGAGAGAGAGCAAACTCTCTGGTGCCTCTTCTTATAAAGGCACTAATCCCATCATGAGGACCCACCTCATGACCTCATCTAAACCTAATTACCTCCCAAAAGCCCCATCTCCAGATACCATCACACTGGAGGTTAGGATTTCAACATATGAATTTGGGAGGAGGGGGCACAATTCAGTCCATAGCAGTGGTCTAGGAAGCAGATGCCTAAATAAATATGGGTGCTTGGGCTTATTGCCATGCTACGGTGAGACACAAATGACCTTACCTCCCAAGGGTCTGTCACTCCTGGGTACACTAAGACTGTGAGACAAAACAAACCTGTTCTTTAAGAAACCTGCTCCTCACTGAATCCTCGTCTGCTTTGAAGCAGGGTTTGTTACCACCCAATGTTCCCTACCTTGGAGTTGCAGGGGCCAGAGACTTCCACCTACCAATCCCTTGGGTTCAGAAGTGATGCTCAGGCTAAACTGTGGTCGAGGGCAGAAGGCCAGGCTCAGAGGGCAGACAGACTGGGTTGAGTCTGGGCTCTGACACTTACCAGTTGTGTGATGGTGGAGAATTTATGCAACCTACACGTGCATCCCTCTTTAAATTGTGAGGGTGAATATGCATGAGTGTGTGTAAGGCACTCTTGGCAAAGGGTTGGGTACAGATACCTGTTGTCACACATTGACAGCGCAGGCAATCCTTATTGGATATCTGGAAGCCCTCGGCAGCGCCAGAAGCTGGCTCCGCACTTCTGCTTCATTTAGTAATAACATATGTCAGGAAGGGACCCTGCTGAAATGGAAATGCCTCTGAAAAATTACCATTGCCCACCTGCTTGTCATATTCGGGAGAAACTAGGTCAGAGATTTGTTTACACCTTTTCTTAATCGCTTGACCTTGAAAAGTATCATTTCATTGACATAATGATTGTTTTAGAAACTAAAGGCATGCCTTTCCCTTTGTTTCAGCTCTTTACTTCTGTATTTGGAGTGGGATTGAAGACGTCTGAGAAATGGTTCAGGATGGGGTTCAGATCTCTGAGTAAAATAAGGTCGGACAAAACCTTGAAATTCACAAGAATGCAGAAAGCAGGTGAATTGTCTCTCCTAAAAAAATCTCATGTTGTTGCCATGGGCTGGTCAGGTTGTGGAAGGGATCTGTCTGCTGTACTTCATACGTCAACTCCAGTCTTGGTGAGCTGGTCTCTTGTTTGGCCTCTTTTCATGCTATGGCTAAAAGCCCAAGCTTTTGGAATCAGACAGACCTGGATCCAAATCCTGGCTCTGGCACTCTCCAGTCGTGTGATCTTGAGAAAGTTAGTTAAAATCTTTGAGCCTTCGTTACCTCATCTATAAAAGGGAGGTAACATCGGTACGTAAGTGGGGAATAGATCAGATCTTACAGGCAAAGCGCTTAGCCTGGCACAGAGCAAATATACCCTGCATGAAGGCTGTTGTCATTCCTTTATCCCACTGTCAAACCTGGTTGCACCATTGATCTAGTTCTTACTGAACTGACCCTTCCAGATATTTGGGTCCTGGCTGGGTAAGAGGTATGGGTGAGGAATCCAAGACAGAAAGTTGACCTGGAGGGTTGGGGAGTAAAGAATATTTGAACGAATTAGAGCTGTTGGTTGGTACAAATATGGATCTGCTTTAGAAACTGTAAGACACAAGGACATAGAAGGGAAATGGTGGAAATCTAGACAGGGGTTTATCTACCCAACCAAGACTCCTTAACCCAGAAGAGTGTAGAGACAGGCATCTGAAAGTCTGGCAGGGCCTCACGGAGGTTGAAGGTGGCTTGGTCACTTCTATTTATGGAGGGTCCTGGTATATTTTTTTCAATCAAGAAATGTCAAAAAACAGGGTCAAAAATTGTGTGATTTAAATGTTCATTTTTAATATGCAATAGAAATACAGTATAACTGGGATTTGAAAGAAAGTCACAGCCACAGTTCTGAGCACTATAGCTTCTGAGTTACAAAGAATGAGGACGTCATCAACATTTTTAATCATATGAAAGTAAGGGAATCTTCTACAAGAGGAGACCAGAAAGAAAAGAAAAAAGAAAACAGCTATCTTCTGTTTAAGTGATGAAAAGAAACAAGCAAGAGGAGAGGAAGAAATCAATTCTTGGTGGTTACATCAATGCTACCATAGAATTCCCCAACTTCATAAAGTTGCTAGCCTCCAAAAAATTGCTAATAAGCTTTATAAGATGCCACATAGGAACTAAAAGGGCCTAAGGAAAAAAAAGACCCATATTCATATTCTGGGCTTCTGAAAGTGCACACTTAATAAGCGTGATGTACACCAGCTCTAGAGATGCCATAGAAATATATACATAAGTATTAAAATATACATAAGTATGAAACATGGCTCAGAATGATAGTAAAGGCTGTCAACACTTAGAGAGAAAGTGGGAGGCAAAGCCGTGTTTCCCTTAGATGAAAACCTTTATCAACGGACACCGAATGCTCTTGGGATCCAAGTAGCTCCCAAGTCCCCAGCTTTGTAAACTGGATTTTTCTCTTCCTATTTGGGTTCTTCCAGACAGATGAATGAAGCAGCTATTACTCTCTCAATCCATCAGTGATGGCCATCCGACTATTTAATGCTTTTGTTTTATGTAGAACTCGAGGAATGCCTTCCTATCATACTTATAGCTGAAAAACCCAGGCTTTATGTATCCCTTGTGGCAGCGCTACAATGAATGGACTTGTCAATGGGAATAGTTTAGCATTTTGCCAAGGGTAAGCTAACTGAACATGTTGAAAGTACGATTCAGGGGTGAAACCCTGTTTCAGTTTTACTTAAAATCATACTTGGTTTTAATTCCCTGAGGCTTGAGGATTCACATGCCACACTGGTTTCTGAAATATAACAGCACACACATAACACTGTACAGGGTAATAAGTTTCTTGTAATAAGTTCACCTCCCTACCATACCCAAAAGGAAAGCCAATTAAGTTGCTTTCATGGGTGTCAACAAATTATTAAACTATCTCCATGTTCGTTCCTGATACCTGCATATGTCCTTAAAGAAATTGTTGTTAATCATGACTTTTGGTTTAGGTACATCCTGAACAAGCACAGGAGTTTTATGGTTACCAAATGAGTTGTACTGTGAATATCAGCCATGATGAAATTTTTGTATCAAAAAAGAGCCAAATGGAGCATTGTTGTTCATTTTTTTTCACATTTATACATTATTTGTTTAATTTTATTAAATTGATTTTTTAAAATATGGTAAGAACACAACATGAGATCTACCCTCTTAGCAATTTTTCTTCCATTGGTATCATAATTTATTTACCCATTTCCTGTTGATGGACATTAGAATTATTTCCAGTTTTTGGCTATGAACATTCTTGTACCTGTGGATATATGTCCTCATTTCTCTTGTGCATACACCTAGGAGTGAAATTGCTGGGTCAGAGGCCGGATAGCTATTGATTTAGCTCTATCAGACACCCCACCAGCACTGTGTCAGATACATAAAATGCAAATATCTTCTCCCAGTTGGTAGCGTGTTTCTTCATTGCTTGATAATGTCCTTCGATGAATATACGTTCTTATATTCAATGAAATCCAAATTATCAATCTTTTCATTATAGTTAGTGCCCCCGCACCCCTGCTCTGTTTCAGAGATGTTTGCTTACCCTCAAGAACATAAAGATATTTTCCTGTTTTCCTTCAGAACCCTGATTCTTTTTAACTTTTGCACGGAAGTCTATGATCCACATCACATTTACTAATGAATTTTTGAGTGTGCAGTAGAGTACTGTTAATGGAGTATTGTGTGGCAGGCACAACGATGCACAGCAGATCTCTGCTGAAACTTTGTACCCGTTGCACAGCAACCCCCTGAAAGCATTGCTTTTTAAATCAAATGCTCCACACACAAAAATGGCCATATTGCAATAAAAATGTGGCTTTATTTTATTTTATTATTTTTAGCATCTTTATTGGAGTATAATTGCTTTACAATGGTGTGCTAGTTTCTGCTTTATAACAAAGTGAATCAGCTATACATATACATATATCCTCATATCCCCTCCCTCTTGAGTCTCCCTCCCACCCTCCCTATCCCACCCCTCTAGGTGGTCACAAAACACCGAGCTGATCTCCCTGTGCTTGTGGCTTTATTTTAAAAAAAGAGAGAGTTTTAGGATTGATATAAAAAACAATAGTGTTCCACAAGCTGTGTGATTTTGTACTGGGCACAGTTTATAGATGTATTAGTGTGAACATTATCTTCTCTTGGTCCTGCCATTATGATTCTGCAACTGTCCTTATTTAGAGATAACATGGGAAGTTTGAATTTGAGAATTTTGTGACCGTGATGTTCTAGCCAAATGGCCTTCCTGCCTCCTCCCTCCCGTGATCCTGGAGGTGAGAAGGACCAACATGGTGGCTCCACATCTTTCCAGAGAGCAGTGATGGGTGAAACTGCTAGGAGGTAGACTTAAGCTCATGAAAATAAAGAACTTTTGACGCTTCCCCCCATTTTGTTTTTGGTGAGAACAAGTAGGATCTACTTTCTTAGCAAATTTCAAGTATACCACAGAGTACTGTTAACTATAGTCACCATGCTGTACATTAGATCTCCAGAACTTATTCATCCCACGTATCTGAAACTTTGTGCCCTTTGACAAACATCTCTCCACTGCCCCAACCCTCCAGCCCCTAGTAACTGCTATTCTACTCTCTGCTTCTAAGAGACATTTTTTAGATTCCACATATAAGTGACATCATGCAATACCTGTCTTTCTGTGTCTGATTTATTTCACTTAGCATAATGCCCCCAGTTCATTCACATTGTTGTGAATGACAATATTGCCTTCTTTTTTTAAGGCTGAATAATATTCCATTGTATGCTAATTAGCTCGATTGTGGTAACCATTTCACAATGTGTACATATATCAAAACCTCATGTTGTACACCTTAAATTTAAACAATTTTGGTCAATTATACCTCAATAAAGCTGAGGGAAAAAAGAGAAAGAACTGCCCTCAAAAGACCTTACAATTAGGAAATGGGCAGCTTCTGGAGGTATCAAAGCCTCCCATTATTAGAAAGATTCAGGCAGAGTTGGAATGCCTCCCTCTTGTGGACCCTAGGGAAGAGAGCAGTGCCTTGTATGGAAGGATAACTAGATGGCCCTCAGGCTCTATGGATCTCTCCTGCACCCTGCTCCCCTCCCCTCCTCCGCTTCATCCCAATTCTTGGAGATAAGGCTCCCATCTCCTTTACTACTCTGCTCCACACCTCCCTCTGTGGGTCTGTGGGGTTAACCAAGTCATTAGAACAACTCTTCATCATGACCACTCTGTCTGAGCTTTCGTTTATTCGTGATGGTCAGACAAAGAAGCAATAAGCCAGACCACCAGAGGCATTTTCCAACTCTCCTCAGATGCAAATCTACCCTCTTCCTATTTTTTTTTTTAATAAATTTACTTATTTATTTATTTTTGGCTGCGTTGGGTCTTCGTTGCTGCATGCAGGCTTTTCTCTAGTTGTGGTGAGCAGGGGCTACTCTTTGCTGTGGTGCGTGGGCTTCTCATTGCGGTGGCTTCTCTTGTTGTGGAGCACGGGCTCTAGGCGCGTGGGCTTCAGTAGTTGTGGCTTGCGGGCTCTAGAGCGCAGGCTCAGTAGTTGTGGCGCTCAGGCTTAGTTGCTCCACAGCATGTGGGATCTTCCCAGACCAGGGCTTAAACCCGTGTCCCCTGTATTGGCAGGCGTATTCTCAACTACTGCGCCAACAGGGAAGCCCCCCACCTTCCTATTCTTGACTTCAATTCTTTAATTCATCTATAACCGTGCAACCCCAAATCTTCCCACCCCAAATCTTTATGCATTATCTTTTTAAAATAATAGGGCACAGCTTATTGATCAGGAGGGCTGGTTCTTCAATAGGAAGTCAGATTTGAACAGCTTGGTTCTAGGATATGAAATATTGCCTCTTCCTTAGTCAGGAAATTTTAAGTCTCTCAGTCAGAAAGCAAAGAGCCATTGTTAACACGAAAAATTCACAACCAAGAGAACGCAGATCACTTGGTCTCTGTGGAACAGTTTGGCGTTGATGTCTGTGGTCATGTTAGCTCTATGTGGGGACGAATCCCCCCTCACTGAGGGCTGGTCATTTCACACGAGACATGTCCCTTTCTCCATTGACCTGTCCAATGGCCTCTCAGGATTCCTCTATTATGAAGACCTTGTCAGCCGTGTGACCAGGGCCGAAGCAGAGGCAGTCAGTGTGCTGGTTAAAGAGGCCGTCTGGGCATTTATGCCTGATGCCTTCGTCACCATGACAGGAGGATTCCGGAGGTAAATAATGATGACAGCTGCTTTTACCTCCCCTGCTCTAACACCTTCAGTGGCTCCCCATGCTCAGGAGTTTTGGCACTAGAGGCCTTCGGGGGTCTGGCGCCAGCTTCTCTCTGCAGCCTCATCTCCTGCACCTCATGTTTCACTCCAGCAACCCCAAGTGGCTTGTCATTCTCAGCACACACAGAGCACTTTCTCGCCTCTGTGACTTTGCTCCGTCCCACCTTTCTGCTTGGGCTTGTTTTCCTCAACTCATCAGCTGGCTCACTTCTCCTCATCCTTTAAGCTTCAATTCAGATGCCACCTCCCCCAGAAAGCCTTCCTTGACTCCCTCCTCCCCATGCTGGGCGAGGCACCCCTCCTCAGTTCTCCCTGGACAGCTGTCAAGTAATTTGTTTGTATTGTTTGTATGCGTGTTTCCCCACTAAGGTTTGGGAACTTAATGCTCAGTGAGAGCCAGTGCGTGGTGCCTGGCACACAGTAGGCACTCGAGAAATATTGGTTGTGTCAATGAGTGAATAAACTCTTCACAGAGATGTGTGCAATTTTTGGATATTGAAGCCCCGTTTCAGAAAGAGACTCCTTCCCTCCCTCTCCATGTCTCCCCATGGTCCTCTTACATGGTGGCTGTTGGCTGTGGAGGTGACGGAGAAAGTGGGAAGACAAGATCAAATCCAAGAAAATGTCCTTAGTCTATGTCATAATTCCAAGAACCCTATCTCATATTACGTGAATATAATTCTTGGTTTGCTTGTTGTCCTGCTTGTCTCTGGTGTGTGGGAGTGTGTGCATGTGTGGGTGTGGAGAAGAAATCATCTTTGCCATTTTTACCCACATGTACCTAATCATATACGTACCGTGTATGATTTTTTAATTTTCCTGTGTCATAAATTTATTTTGCAAGGAGGAGAGTTGTGTAACCAAGGATCTTTTGTTCAAAAAATACATCTTGAGCATTTTGTGTTGCAAACTTTAAGCATGGGGCATAGAAACACAGGTGACTTTCTTAAATTGAGAGCTAAAAATCTAATTTATTTCAATTTTATACAATTTTTAAAATCAGGTGTAAGAAGACTGGACATGATGTAGATTTTTTAATTACCAGCCCAGGATCAACAGAGGATGAAGAGCAACAACTTTTGCCTAAAGTGATGAACTTATGGGAAAGAAAGGTAAGAAGAAAGATCATAAGTAGATGTTTGGACACTCAAGAATTATATTAATACCATTGAATTTGGCACACTATTGACCTTGTAAATGTGTAATGATCATCTAACTGATTCTCAGTTGTTGGCAACAGCTTACACAGTGCCAGTGACATGCAGTGAGACTTATCTGCTTTGGGTCCTAGAGTCCAGGTTGTGAGCTTGTGTATACACACTCGTCCTATTACCAAAGGGGCCGAGGGTGGCTTGTCTCTGTGTTGGACGTGCAGAGGCATCAGAGCCCTAAACAAAACGAACAGCGTGTGCTGAGAAGACCTGGGAAGTGTGAACCAGGGTAGAGCAAGCTTAGGGGTGGGGCTAAGACTAGGATAAAATCAGCCTAAGATGTGTTGGGGCTGCCTTGAACTCTGTGTTGGTCAATAACCACCTTGACTTTGTGCTGAGATGGGAAGAAGTGAGCTAATGAGGGCAAGCTGGGCCCAGCAGAGGTCATGGCTCAGGAGCCCCCACCCACTGAGATCAGATTTGCCCCGGGCCGCATATTGCCCAGTGGAGGGAACTAAGGATGACCCTGCGGCCAGAGCCACCTGCAGGGCCCTGACTCCTGCCCGACTCCAGTGAGAGGTCTGAGGAGACCAGAGGGCCCTTCCCTAGGAACCCGAAGGCCTGGATGGGTCGAGGAGGCTGGGGTTGGTGTTTTTCCAGCACAGCTTCTTTTTCCCTGCATGATTTAGCATCTTCTGGGTGTGGACAAATCTCCCTGACACACAGGAGAAAGAAGACCTCAGATACAGTTAGTACAAGAAACACGCAACCCGGGTGCCAGGAGTACCAGAATTGAAGAACCAACTTTGGAACCAGATCCAAATTCACCCACGAGGCCCCTCTCTCTCTCAGGAGTGGGGATCCAGACGGCCAGGAGCTCTGAGAGTGAACATCATAGGCTGAGCCAGGGGAATGCCGGACGAGAAAGAGTCAGCGGAACCTAGGCTGGCCCTACTTCTCCGCTCGAGCAGGAAAGCTGAAAGATTCTCATGGACAGACAGCACCCTGATGGGCTCTGCCAGCCACGGGCTGGGTGGAGAGAGGGCTGCCTGGACCCCCATCAGAGGCTCTGGCAAGGGTGGACCTATTTGACCTTGGTATACAGTCACCACCCTCCCCATGCTCTGAGACTGTCCCAGCCCGGCATGGGATGGGGTTGGGAGATGGGGACAAGGAGCCTCATTTTCGTTGGTCTTTCTTCGGCCACCAGGCAGCCATACTGCTGGTCCCCAAGCAAAGAGATGGGCAGACACTGGTGGAGGCAGAGGTTAAGCACTTGAGTTTTAGATTTGGGATTTTAAAAGCACAACCCTGCCATTTACTGGCTGTAGGAGCTGGGACTCTTTCCTAGCTTCTCTTTCCTCACCTGTAAAACAGGGATAGCAAGCCTCTCTCATTCGCTAATGGGAGGATTAACTGAGAGAATTAGATAAGGCATTTGGTGCAGGGCTTGATAAATGCCTATTAAACAGTGGCTATAGTCATGATCTCTCCTGCACGACTGTATATTGAACTCTGCCGGAGAGCCAGGCACTGTGCCGGGTGAGGGGACCCAGGGGAGAACATGAGCAGCTGCACCCCTTCCCTTGCTGACAAACAGGCACCAACTCTGTCCACACCCCTGCAGCCCCACGCCTGCCCCCAACATCTCGGTTGTGAATCATGGTTAACTTCCACCTCTACCTCACTCCCCACCCCTGCCTTTCTTACCGAAATCTGCACTTTCCAGATTAAAATGATTATATCTCATGCAGGCACACTTGAGCACATGCTTACACGACACACGCATATACACATACGATGTTTTGAAACACCTGCAGAACGAATGAACAGCCAATGGGTATGGTTTTCAGTTGCCTATCAGATGAATCTACATGTGGTCCTTGTAGAAGACCTCTCGGTGGAAGAAATGGAGGAAAAGAGCTTGGAAATACTGATCTTGGGGGGAGGGTGCCATCCAGAAGACTCCACTGGCCACCAGCAATTCACCCCAAAGAGGGGAGGGCTGGCTGGGTGTAGTTTGGGTTCATGCCTGGCGGGTGGCCCGTCTGTCTATGACCAGCCAAAGTATCACCACCACGTGGCAATAGTACAAACACAGTTTACAACTTTTAGGAAGCCAGCTTTGTGAATTTTTTTAAAGGGGGGAGGGATGTTATAAATTTGGCTTCAAAGTGAGACTGTTTTGATATTTTAATAGCTCGCTTTTCAGATTTACATAATTCAAATTGACATGAAAGGCTGCTATATTGACTAATCTTAGTAAGTTTCATTAAAAAGCAGAATTGTGTCTTCCCGGAGTTGGTTGTTAGATTTGTCTAGGGCAACATCTGCCTCCTGCACCAGAGGCTCTTCCTGACATCAGAGCTCCCCCCCACAATCCCCCCACTCCCCACCCCTGCTTCAGATGGTGCCGGTTCTTCCTCATACCTTTTCTGGGAGAGGCACTGAAGGGCCAAGTGTTCCCTCTTCTGAGATCAGCAAAAGGAAAAGCATCCCCTCCTCAAAGTGTTGAGTTGAATTGAAACAATGTCTCTTGGGGGTGGGGGTGGGTTGCACACGAAATGCCAAGCGCTTCTAATAACAATAGCAAATGGAACTAGTGATGCTCCAAGTGTGGTCCCTAGATCAGAAGCGTCAGCACCACCTGGGAACTTATTAGAAATTCAAAATCATCCCCCCCCCCCACCCCTCCCGCCGCACGAATCAGTCTGGGGACAGGACCTCCCAAACTGTGCTTTAACAAACCTTCCAAATGCGTCTGATGATAATATTTGAGAATGTCTGACCTAAAGAATCTGAGAACAAATCATACACCCTAATAGCTATGACTAGATTATTTTCAGGTTATTTGCTCTTTCAGTTGCTGCTCAGATTCAGCAGTTAGTTGCATAGTTCTGCCTTTCCCTACCCCACATCTGCCCTGTGCCGTGAGGAAGTCCCACGGAGCAGATAAATTGGAGGATGGCAGCTTGCTGGGCGTAACTTTCTGACTAGGCAACGTTCGGTGATGTGCCACCAATTTTGTCTGAGTGTCCAAGGCAGGCAGAGCAACAATCTCAAAGTGCTCCCTAGAAAGAGCGAGTCATCAGGCCCCAACGCAGCTGAGCCTCAGTCACAACCTTTTGGGCCAAGTAGACCTAGTCATCAGTATAATATGGAGGGACACTAAGTCCGAACAACCGCATAGAAACGGCACGGCTTTTTGTTCAAAGTTGGTTTGTACTTAAGGGAGTGCGGCAGGTTTCTGAGCACTGGTCTGCCGTCAGACCTTGGGGGAGTGGATTCTCTGGCAGCTTTGCCATGAAGCGGCCTTGGCTTGGCGCCTCTAATCGCTAAATTCCTCTGCTGCAGAGAGAGCGTAACACACCCGCTCCTTGGCTCCCTCTGCTAGTGTCGCCAGGTGGGCTCACAACGCAAGGACAAAACGCACCCACGTTTTGCTTAAATCTGCAAAGCTTTCTTTAAGAGCGTTCATTAAGAGCCCAATATAAAATCTCTGACCCTCTGCATCAGGGACTCTTCCTGACGTCTTTCTGTTTATTTTCAGGGATTACTTTTATACTATGACCTTGTGGAGTCGACATTTGAAAAGTTCAAGGTGCCAAGCAGGCAAGTGGATACTTTAGATCATTTTCAAAAATGCTTTCTGATTTTAAAATTGCACCATCAGAGAGTGGACAGTGACACGTCCATCCAAGAGGAAGGAAAGACCTGGAAGGCCATCCGTGTGGACCTGGTCATGTGTCCCTACGAGCAACATGCCTTTGCCCTGCTCGGCTGGACTGGCTCCCGGGTAAGTGCTACCTGGCTCTGTGGGATGGTCTTAGCTTTCCAGAAGAGCTAGACTGGGTCTACCTGGGCCCAGGGGAGAGACAATGGCAGTGGGGGTGGGGATGGGGGGAGACGGACAAGGAGGGGGGAGGGGGTGGACAGGAGAGAGGGAAGTGGCCAGAAATCTCTAAATCAGGGCATTCCACCTGCACATGGTCAAGTGAGACAGATGCATTTACAACAGTTATTCTCAAAATGAGATCCCCTCTGAATTGGGAGATTGGGATTGACATGTATACACTGATGTGTATAAAATGGATGACTAATAAGAAAATAAATAAATAAATAAACATTAAAAATAAAAAATATAACACACACAAAAAAGAAAGAAGCCAAGACACAAAAGGCCACATATTGTATAAAGCTATATGAAATCTCCAGAATTGGTAAATCCATAGAGACAGAAAGTAGATTAGAGGTTGCCAGGGGCTAGGTGGAGAAGAAAAGGATGTGACTGCTAACAAGCATGGATTTCTTTGGGGGTGATAAAAATGTTCTGTAATTACAGATTGGTGATAGTTGGACAACTTCATAAATATACGAAAAGCCACTGAATTGTACACTACAAAACAGTAAATTTTACTGTATGTGAACTATACCTCAATTTAAAGAAAGAATAAATGAATTAGCACAAAATGTGTAGTTAGTGAAACTTACTGATATATTAAATGAAGCATATCTTAAATATTTCATCTGTCATGAAATCTTACCTTCTAATAAGTCTAAGAAACTTGTTTTTATGATGTAAACATTTTTGTTAAAAACAACATCACAACTGTCAATAATTTTTACCGTGTTTCAATGTACCCATCAAAACTTTAGATTAAAAAAGACTTTAAGAAGAAAAGTTGCAAATTAAAACAAAACCAAGTATGGATTTATACCAGTTACACGATTCCCTTAGAGTGGCTCATGAATCATCGGTATATTCTGAGCATCATAGATGATTATGATTACAGACTTATTTACACAAGGTAAAGTTTATAAATCTTTGACTAGGAGTCAAATTTCTAACAAGGAGTCAATGACTGCTAATTTTTTATTTTGTACCACAATGGATGTCCAAAACTTAGTATTTCTGCTCTTGGCTATGTCTCAATTCTATTAATTCCCTTCTGGGGGAAAAAAAAAGACAATTCTACAGGAACTCAGAACAACTGCATGTAATAGCTTAAAATCGTATTAATTCAAATTAATATTACTGGAGGAATGTATGACATTACTACCATAAAATAATAATGTGTGAATTATTAATATACCAAAATAAAATTATCTTCTTATTCCTACTACACAGAATAATTCATTTTAATTCTAGAGACGTATACTTAATTGCCAAGCCAAGAGCCTGCCTACTTCATTCATTAAGTCAACAACTATTGGCTGAGCAGTTATTATGTTCACAATATTATAAGGAATACAAAGATACTGGTTCCCACACTCAAGGGATTTACAATGTAATACAAGATGGAAATGGGCAGGTAATAGAATGTGGGGATGGATTATAAATGTTGAGGACCTTACAGTTTAACCTATAGGTAACGGGGAAACTATTAAATGATCTGAACCATCTACTGAGTTAGACTAGGAGATTAACACAATAGTCTAGACAAGGATGAGAAAGATCTAAATTAAAGTAATGGCGGGGAAAGGCAGATGAAGAAAGACTCTCAAGTCATATTTAGGTGGTAAAATCAGTAGGACTTGGGTGACTGCATATAGAGGAAGCAATACCACCTAGAAGTTAAGGTTTGCATAGGCTTTGAAAACACACTAAAAAAAAGAAAAAAAAAGAGATCCCCTGACCAGCAGCATCACTCTTACCTGGGAACAGGTTAGACATGTAAATTCTCCACCCCACCTCAGACCTACTGAATCAGAAACTCTGGGGGAAGAGCCCAGCAGTTTGTGTTTGAAAGAACCCTGCAGGTGACGCAGCTAAAGTATGAGAACCATGGAAGCAGAGAAAGCAGTCTGGTGGCTAAGGGCACACGTTTGGCTCATCCCAGACCTGGTCACAAGCCCCTGCCCTGACTCTTACCAGCTAGGTGATCTCCGTCAAGTTCCCCATGTCCTCTAAGACTTAGTTTTCCCATCAGGAAAGTCAGGGCAAAAATGCCTCTACCTCCCTGCGTTGCAGAGATCCAGTGAGATGAAGCTGGCAAAGCCCCCAGCACCATGCCAGGCACGGGGCCAGTGCTGGCTGAGTGGCAGCTCCCAGCTCCCATCATGTGATATTCATAGACATGGTGCCCGGGATTTGTCCCATTAGCTTGTGCTCCACCCTCCCAGCTAACACCCCACACTGTTTTCCCACGTAGTTGACTGTTGCTTTGAGTGACATGAGTCGTTAAAGGAATTTATATGATAAATGACGTAGAAATTAATTGTCCTCAACCTTGAGTTAAATGTCAGGTGTGTTTGCTTTCAGGGGGAATCATTTCAGCACAGGATCTCAGCACTAGAGCTTCTTACCCTAATCAAAAATGTTGGCTGGCATCTTTCATTCATAAAAATTAGGGAAGCTGATGAAACAATACATCATAAATGCACTTTGTTTGATAGACGTACATCTTTGGGAACAGAGTCTGTTGGGAAAGGGGAGAGTTCCAAAAAGAAGTCCAAAGTTATACAAGGTCATGCCAGTCAGGATTCGCTGGCAGAAATGGTTGTTCTTTGTCCACTTTGTTTTTAACATGGGCATCTCTTCAGCGCATTTTATTCTCTTTTCTCAGAGTTCTCAGAAATTACTGTTATTGGCTCTGCGGGGCACTAACAGAGCACTAAGCTCTCCCACTTTTTAGCTGGGTGACTTTAAACAAATTATAACCTCTTCAAGTCCTAGTTGCCCCATCTATATTGTGGATAACAGTGGCACCCACCTCCCAAGTTTGCCATTTGGTTAAATGAGATGCGTGTGTTTAAATGTGGTAAGGGCTCAGCCAACGGTAGCTACTTGTGTTATCATCTTTACGCCCCCGCATATGTGACCACTGAATGCGATGTGTTTTGTCCCCAGGTGGATACATGTTGGTGGGTGACCAGGTTTAGGTCTGGTCTAAAATTTTGTGGGTGAGAAATTTAATTTCACCTTTTAACCCAAAGATTTCAGCACCTGGGAAATGTTCTTAAGCCACTTCACCTATTAATCTGACCCCACTTTGGGGTCATTAACTTACCAGGTTGTCTCGTCTACTAAGCTGACAAAGCTTCCTTTGGATCTTGTGCCTTAAAGATTTCCTGAGTAGGATGCATCCACTGGGACACATTGAGCTGAGGTTTTTCTAGAGCCATCCAAGTACAGTGCAATTTCTGGACTGGGTATGGAGTTCATTAGTTTAAAAAAACAAACAAAAGAAGCTTTTGTTTTCCTCTGAATCATATTTCTTCAGACTAGATCTGCCGTTTGTCAGCATGACTTTATTGGCTGAGATTCCTTCAAGAGTATTGTCCACGTTTGTGTCAGATGCTAGAGGAGGTACACTCTCTCCTCCGGAAACACATGGACAATGGTGGCTAGATGCCTAGGCTACCCCAGCCTCTTTACTAGCCCAAATGGCTCCCTTTCACCAACTTTAAAAAGCATCTCTTCCTTAAAATACCTTACTTCCATTTCCCAGAAGATTGTCATAAGAAACATGCATATTTACAAAGACTACACAGTGAATAGCGCCCTCTGGAGTTTTTCAGTGCGCAACTTGCACAACTGTATGCAGCATGCACGGGCCAACCTCTGAAGTGTGTTGTGACCAGTGATACAGCCAGACTGTAGTACCACTGCCCCTGCTCAATGTTCAGCTTTCTTTATCTGAAACAAAAGACAACATCCTTGCCCTGCCTATCTCACAGGGTTGTTGAGAGAAACTAAAGAGCTTGTAAAGCAGAAGGCAGAACTGTCCAGGGTAAAGAACCTGAGCTTTGGGATTCAGGAGTGAGTCCTAGCTCTATCATTGGCTGTGTGGCCTTGGGTAAATTACTTAGGCTCTCTGGGCCTCCTTTCTTCATCTGAAAAATGGGGCTAATAACAGTACCAACCTCACAGGATTGTAATGAGGATTAAATTAGACAGTGCCTTCATCTTAACACAATTCTGAGGCTAATTGTATACTTAATACTGTTCTTTTAGAAGTATTGTTAGACTCTTTCAGAAGCTGTTAAATACTAGTGATAATAGAGTAGATCAGAAATTAATATAAAGCAAGAAATCAACCCAGTGCCCAGCACAGGATAAGTTCTCCATAAACATTAACTAGGATATCATTGCCCGGATTATGACCACAGCTGTTCTGACTGGTCTCTTGCCCCCTACAGCCGAGTGATCCTGTTATAACATAAGTCAGATCGGGTCACTCTCCTGCTCAAAACCTGGCAGGGGCTCTGCATTCAATGCAGAGTAAAAGTCTTCCAGTGGCCACGAGGCCCTGCGTGGTCTCCCCACCCCCTCATCTCTCTGAACTCCTCCCCACTGCTCTCTCCCTAACCAGCCAGGCTCGCCCCTCCCTAAGGCCTCTGTTCTAGCTGTTCCCTCTGCACGGTGTGCTCTTCCCAGAGTCCACTTGGCTAGCTCCTTCACCTCGGGCAAGTCCTTGCTCAGATCCTACCTCCTTTATGAGGCCTGCGCTGTACACAGCATGACCTTTGAACATATCATGTAATTTACTTATGCTGTTACTGTGTCTTATTTGCGTCCCCTGTTGAATCCAAGCCTCACCAAGGCAGACAATGTTTTGTTCTCTGTTATATTCCAAGCATCCAGAACACACCTGTCACATAGTAGGTGCTCAATAAATATTGGTTGAGTCAATATTATTACCCTCCAAATGGAAGACATCATTATAATTCCTAACAGAATATGGAAAAATGCTCCTGAGGATTTAGCAGAGAAGTCCAGAAATAGATCTCTCACCACACAGAAGTGGGGAGCCAAGGGGGGCTTCTCACTGCACCTGTTACCCCATCCTCGCCAGCCTCCCCCCACGCCCAGTGTGAGGAGCCGTTGCTCTAAGTGCTGGGGGGACTGGAGGCAAATGGCCCAGGGCTGTAGGAGACCGTGTGCTAAGCAACACTCCTGTACTTTCACAGACCAGCAGCTACTGCACCCAGAATCTGCTTCACCCTGATCCTTCCACAGCCATAGTTTGTCCTCCACTCCCTTATAAAGAACTTCTGGCTGGAAAGTCTGTCTTCACACACCCAGGTGAGGAAGGGCAGTTCCCAGTCTCCGCCAGCTTTCCCATACTCGCCACTAGAGGGCGCAATGATTCCATCCTTGCTCCCTAATCCCACATGGAAAGGACAAAATTTCTAGATCTGTGCTTCTTAGGAAAATTAACCTCAATGACAACTTCATTCATTGTCCTCCTTTTCCAGGGTTTCCCTGTCCTCTATCTAAGGCTTCAGGTTTTGCTCCCTGGAGCCTCTGAGCCCACCCTGATCATCGGAGATGCTACTCTGGGGCAGGTGGCTCAGACCATCAGTTTTACAGAATCTCATATGAGAGGATGTTACAGCCAGAGGGGACCTTACTCATGCACTTCCCCCACCCTCCTGTTTGACCAACCGAGATTCAGAGAGGCTGGGTGACTTGCAGAGAGATGCACAGACAGACAGGAACAAAATCCAGGCTGGAATCTGGGTCTCCTAACTCCTCATCCTCTTTTACATTAGTGATATTCCAAATAAAAAACAACACCAAGTATTATTTATCCAGCATTTACTCTGGGCCAGGTGTTATTCTGGACACAATCCTCACAATCTTCATTTATTCATTCAACAAATATTTGCTGTACATCTTCTATGTGCCAGGCGTCATTTGAGGAGGAAATATGGTTATGAACAGAACAAATCAGGTTCCTTTTTTCACAGAGCTTACAGTCTAGTGTGTGCATGTGAGCATGGAGTTTTGTCATCGTAAACTATTGCCCTGGGGGAGAAAATTGCTTGGAGAATGTTTAGTGGAGATAGACATTTCATTACAGTAAGTCCTCTACATACTAACCTTCAAATTGCAAACTTTCAAATATGCAAACGTGCATCTGGTTCCAGCAAGGAACCAGAACCTGTGCCATCAACGTCAGGCATGAGTGAAATTTCAGCTTGCCCTCTGTCTCCTATTGCTGACGATCCTTCAGCTCTACCATCTCCCACCTCCTCTCCCTCCTCCCGTCAGTAACTCTTCTTGCCTGTTCACTCGATGCCAGCCCCTGTGTGCCAGCTGTTGTACTGTACTACTGTACTTTTCAAGGTACTGTACTGTAAGATTTTAAATGTTTTATTGTGTTTGTTTTTTATGTATTATTTGTGTGAAAAGTATTATAGACCTATTACAGTACAGTACTATATAGCCGATTGTGTTAGTTGGGTACCTAGGCTAACTTTGCTGGACTTAACGAACAAATTGGACTTACAAATGTGCTCTCGGAACGGAACTCGTTTGTATATAGGGGACTTCCTGCATAGGGATTTAAATATCTCTAAACACATAATACTGAAGACATTCTACACTTGATAGTAATTTATTTATTTATTTAAATTTATATATGTATTTGGTTGCACTGGTTCTTAGTTGCGGCAGGCGGGCTCCCTAGTTGCAGCACGTGGGCTCCTTAGATGTGGCAGGCATGTGGGATCTAATTCCCTGACCAGGGATTGAACCCGGGCCCCCTGCATTGGGAGTGCAGAGCCTTAACCACTGCACCACCAGGGAAGTCCTGATAGTCATTTATTTTAATTATTTCTTATCCAGCAGTTTGAGAGAGACCTCCGGCGCTATGCTACACATGACCGGAAGATGATTCTGGATAACCACGCTCTATATGACAAGACTAAGGTAGAGCTGTCTCCCTGAGATGGGCCTCTTTGATCCTCATCACCAAGGCTGGCTCCCTGAGCGCTTTTCCGGAACTAATTTTAGTGTCCAGGTTCAGTTTCCTTTGCCCTGAGTGCCCTGTCCCCACCGATCACAGTTGAGGGCAGCTGGAAAGATCCTGATGGGAGCATAGCCCCCACTTGGCCCAGAATGCACCTCGGAGACTTTGGGCTCAAAGATGATGGGCTAGTTGGACCCCTAGAACCAGTCCAACAGTGAATATTAACTGAGTTTGGTATATCCTTGGTATTTGCAATGAGTAACGCCAAAGAAAACCAAGGATCCCCCCAAATCACAAATATCACTCAAGTACCCCTCAGACGCAGTGAGAATTAGCATTTTGAGTGATCATATAGGTCATGAATGAGAGTCCACTGCAAGAAGGAGAGCAACAGAGCTGCCCTGAGATGTAGATGAGCAGTCAGCTAGACTCACACACCAGCTGAGACTCACTTGGCGTGCTAGCCTTGCAGTAGTCCAAATGCTGCCTCAGCAAAATGATAGATTACTGTATGAATTAGGAAGAGTTAAATATTCAACTAAGTCCACAAGTGCCAAGATCTACTCTTCCTATGGTGATCAAAGGCACTAAACTAAGCTCTGAGGAGGAAGAAGACACAAAATAACTAGAAGTAATGGTTTTTACCCTTTAGGAGCTTATAGTCTAAATGAGGTGTATTTAGTTAGAGCTGTCTCACAAGTGTCAGAAACCCAATACAAAATGGAAACGGCAAAAAAAAGAAAAGAAAAGAAAAGAATTTGGCTTATATATTGTAGCATCTGGGATAACATGGACTTCAGGTGTGGCTGTATCAAGGTGATCATGCAAATTTCTCTCAGTGTTGGTTTCACTCTCAGGCAGGGTTTTCCTATGAATTCCATCCTTCTAGCTTAGCTACCCCTTCAGAAAAGAGCTTCTTTCCTAATAATTCCGGCAAGAGCCCTAGCTGATGTTCACTGGCCAGGCCTGGGCCATGTGCCAATCCCTGAACCCTTTCCCGTGGCTCTTATTGGCCAGGCTTGGGTCGTGTGCCCCTCCTCGGAGGTGGGATTAGCCCCACCTGACCCTCAGAGACTGAGAGTAGGGAGGGGTGGTTTCCCAAAGAAAAATCAAGGTGCTGCTGTCATAAGAGAGGGCTGTGGATGCTGGCAGGGAAGCCTCAGTTGTCTAGCATGTGAGTGGAGGCAGCTTCACATAACACGATGTAGGAAGACTTACAAATTGACACATAACAAATTGTTCAACATAAGTGAGTGCCTCCTACAGGCCCAACGCTGTGCTATAACAAGTAGGGCTGGAGGAGAAGTGGTGCTCGATCTAACAGAGATCATGGGGTGGGAGGCTGGTGGGAGCGGGGCAGGGGTGGAAGACCAGGAGGAGAACCCAGCATACACAAGTATCCTATAATCACCGCTCCTCCTTACCAGTGGCAGTAGTACGTAATTCTGACTGCACAGGAGAATTTCCCAGACTCCTTAAACAGATGGATGACAAGATCTCTCCTGAGATTCTGATTTCATTGGACTGGGGTATAGCTCAGTTTTCAACACTTTTTAAAAAAACTCCTTCAGGTAGTTCTAATGAACAACTGTGGTTAAGAACTACAGATCCATAGGAAAAATACCAAATGCCTCTAGTTGAATATGTAAGGCTGTCATAATTTTACCTTAATTTATTAAGTTTTGGGGGTGGGAAAATACAAAAATTACAGAAGTCAGGTAAGATGAATTTTTATCCTCGGAAGCAGGGTAAAGTATTTTAGCAGTAATTTATTTTGACTAAACAGTTTTACAAGTAATATTTTCACTATGTCAGCACTGAGATGCTTAACAAAAATATCTGAATGCACATGTGTCTTGTTATGCTTTCAGAGGATATTTCTCAAAGCAGAAAGTGAAGAAGAAATTTTTGCACATCTGGGATTGGATTACCTCGAACCATGGGAAAGAAATGCTTAGGAAAAAGTTGTCAACTTCTTCTCTGTTTTTTTTTTTTTTTTCAGGTTAGATAAATTATGCTTCATATTATAATGAAAGATGCCTTAGGAAAGTTTGGGATTCTTTAAGTCTTACTGAAATGCAGATTGCTTCTAGAAATAAATAGTTTGGGAAACACGATCATGCCCCACCTGGTAATGGGTTATGCTCTAATAGGCCATTTGTGGGACTGTTACTTAGAATTCACAATGCATTTTCCACAAACACAGTGTGGTAATTGGTGGCTTGTTTTCAGGAAAGCTCATCAAAGCCCACTTTGCCCACAATGTAGCTGAAATACTGTATATTTCCAATAAAAATAGGAGAAAACAAGATGGTGGAGTCTTTTTTTTTTTTCACTCAAATATTTTAAACTATTCTTAAACAAAAATGTAACAAAATGAAAGAATAAAGAGTTTCAGGTTTACCTTGAGGGGTGAAACAGGTTTAGTCAGAAGATCAGAGATTCTAGAGGGGATTGTGGGTCCCTCCTGGAGCTTTGGGAGGAGGGGGACTGAGTCCTGACTCTCAGCTCAGGTCAAAGCCTGCTCCTCCCCTGTCACCCGGAGCTGTGTCCCTTGTGTCCTGGCACAAGGGCCACATATGGGATGTACTCTCACTGCTTTCACTCAGGAGGAAGCACAATTTCCTAAACCACCATCTCTGAGTCTCTCTCAGGGAGATGCTCTCTCTTGCCCTCTTCATCTTAGGGCACCCAAGGGAACGGAGGCAGCCTTTGGAACTCCCAGGCTGCAGACCCATTTGGACGTCATGCCTTCTCTAGGAGGGCATCGACTCCATGCCTTGAAGAGACCCGAAAGGCCATCTGTTCCAGCTGCTTCTGTGTCCTCAGCCTGCTGGAGAGCTGGGAGGCCTCACAATGATCCTTGCCCTTTCCTTCCGGCCCCCTCAGAGAAGAGGAGATGGCGAGATCCAGGACCCCATAGAGAAGCTTGATGCCCCGCCCTGGGCACAGGGAAGGAGCCTCCTTCCCTTCCTGGTGCTGGAACCTGGGGGTGGGGTGTGTATCAGCTAGTATTGCCCCAAATTCAAACTATCCCAAAACTCAGTGGCTTAAAGCAGCAGAGATCTGCACACAGCCTGGGTGTTTGGCTGAGCTAGGTGGGGCTCTGCTCCTCGGGTCCATCCTCCTCCTCCTGGGACCTGCGGGCTAACCTGGCCCTCTCCTTCTCACGATGACAGCAGAGACAAGAGAGCAAGCAAATCCCAGTGTGTATGTGCTTTTCAAGACCCTTTCCATGTCTGTTAATATCCAGTGGCCGAAGCCAGTCACATGGCTAAGCCTCCAGACATGGGGAGTTACGCTTTGTCACAATGGGATGTATTGCAAAGGGCGTGAACGCATGGAGGGTGAGGAATTGGGCCCATGAATACAAGCTACTTCAGAGAGTTACGTGTTTCGTTTCTTTTACATTCTTTTCTCTTCCTATAAAGCATCTCTTTTAATCCTGATAAATCTGGAGGTGCCATTAGAAGCTGGGGAGGGGATTCTTCTGCTCAGCTGGTGACCAAGAGCCCAAACACGGGGGAGCAGGGCCAGAGGGGAGCACTGAGGAAGCTGTGGGAGGGAAGGAAATGAGAGTAGTAGTGCCAGGAGGATGGGGGCGAGGTCCCCTGCCAAAGCTGGCTTCTGAGGGCTGGCGGGGACATGGGGAATTCCTGCTCTCCTGGTCAGCTGTTCCACTGCCCATCAGGGCTTCACGGCTCAGCGTGCTGGCCCATGACAGTGAGGTTGATTGTCGTCACCCACCTTCCTCTTCCCCGGATTATTCAGCAGAATGCTCTGTGGCTGGGCTCAGGCAGCATCTGGGAGATGGACTCATAGCAACACATGGCAGGCCAGCGCGGCCGCACCCTAAGGATTGAGGATGAGCACGTCCATCTCATGGGTGCTGGGCCCCAAACCCAAAGGCCGAGCAGCACCTGGGACCAGGTGAGCAAATCGGTGGAGAAGGATGTTTGAATCAAAGCTCCTCCAGACACCACATTAGGCATAAAGAGCATGAAGAACAAAGATCTCAGGGAGCCCAAGGGTTGACAACAGAGCACAGCTGGACATCCCCTGAACCGCTCCTTGGAAGGGACAGCCAGAGCTGACGCCCAGGGGCCCCATACCCGCCTCGCTTCTCTCTTTCTACAGCCCAGCAGTCCTTCAATCTCCTATTGAAATCTTCTATTTCTCAAGACAGAATCTGATAGGGCCAGCTTGCCAGTTTGATGTAGGCCAACTGGTCACTGGTTGCTCTCCAGCTAATAGGTGCGCTGCCTTTGGGCCAGGTGTGCATTATGGGTCCAATCAGCCATGTGACGGTGTGTGTGTGTGTGTGTGTGTGTGTGTGTGTGTGTGTGTAAGGTGAGGTGGGTGTGGGTAGAGGCTGTTCCTCTTGGAAGGGCTATGGCCATTGGAGGCTGGGAGCTGTAGCTTCTTAGGGCAGAGCCGCTCCCATAGAACCCAAGGCCCCAGGCCCTCCTCCGTGCTTGGTCCACTCTCCAAGTTCAAGGGGCCTCAAGGTCTAACCCCCCCCCCCAGCACCCCTCAGCACCTCTGTCACCAAAGAAACTTCATCCTTGAGGCCAGGGAGTCAGCAAGGAGCCCAGGCCTCCTGGGGAGGGGGAGGGAGGAATCATGGAACAAGGGAAGTCAGGGCTCGATGTCCAAAATCCAGATCTCCCCTTCATCATAACAGTCTCTCGCCAGGAGAGACCTGGAAAACAAGAGAGGAATATGAACAAGACGACAATGCCAGAGAGCAATGGCCGGTCAGCACAACAGTAGGAGTGCTGCCACCTAGAGGGGTGGATGGGCAATGCGGGCTTAGAAGTAGGAGAGCCTTGGGGGCCAGAGGCCTTCACAGAGGAGGAGGGAACACAGCAGGTTTTTTTCTTTTTTTTTTAATTGAAATATAGTTGATTTACAATATTGTATTAGTCTCAGGTGTACAACATAATGCTTTATTTTTATAGATCATACTTCAGTTAAAGTTATTATCAAATATTGGCTATATTCCCTGTCCTGTATGTTACATCTTTGTAACATGTTTATTTTATACCTAGTGGTTTGTACCTCTTAATTCCTTTCCTCTACTTTGCCCACACCCCCTCCTCTGTTAACCACTAGTTTGTTCTCAGTATCTCTGAGTCTATTTCTGTTTTGTTATATTCATTCATTTGTTTTATTTTTTAGATTCCACACATAAGTGTTACATAGTATTTGTCCTTCTCTGTCTGACATATTTCACTAAGCATAATACCCTCCAGGTCCATCTATGTTTTGCAAATGGCAAAATTTCATTCTTTTTTGTTCTATTGTTTTAAAGAACGGGAGGATTTGGATCCATATTCGTGGTTCGAGCACAGAGACCAGGGAAGGTACATCATGTTTTATAAGCAGCAACAAGGGTAGCTGATCCAGGAGCCAGAGCTTTTGTTTCTATTTTTTGGGGGGCCAGCACGGTGCAGCATGCAAGATCCTAGTGCCCCGACCAGGAACAGAACCCGCCCCCTCTGCAGTGGAAGCGTGGAGCCCTAACCACTG
This sequence comes from Balaenoptera borealis, assembly GCF_965194805.1. Taxonomy (NCBI): domain Eukaryota; kingdom Metazoa; phylum Chordata; class Mammalia; order Artiodactyla; family Balaenopteridae; genus Balaenoptera; species Balaenoptera borealis. The sequence continues at coordinate 87,150,424 of NC_138874.1, forward strand.
GACCACCAGGGAATTCCCAGAGCTTGTTTTTGGAATGAACTTCTGGAAATGAACTTCCCAAGCCTTCTTGTGCACGCTGAAAATGTCAAAGGGGGAATAAGAAGTTTTTGTTTTGTATGACAGAGGTAAAAACTGGCAGCCCATGGGACAAATACAGCCCATAGGTGTATCTTGTTTGGCCTTCACTGTGTTTTAGGAAATTTTTAAACTAGTGATCAGTGCTTAAAACCTCATAGAGTACATTAAAAAAAAAAAAAAAAAGGGATTTATAACTTCTCTCGGGAAACAATTCATGGCAACAATGGGCCACATTCCTACCTGGCATCAGGGGCTATTGCTGAGGGGTGCTGCCCTCCGTGGCTGGGCCGAGGTCTCCAGTTCAGCACCAGCCCTCAGGCATCAGCCACTGCCTCTCCTTTCAGGGTCTGAGCAGCTCCCTTAGGTGTCAGTGTTTGGGCTCATCCTCTCACCTGTGGAGTTCAGGAGTCCGAATGGTCAAAAGAACCCTTCCAAGTTACAACAATGACACAAGAGCTACTTTCCCCATTTGAGAGTCAATTTATGGAAGTTAGCCCGCAGGGAACACAGATGCGCGACAGGAATGCCACCACTCCCCCTGCCCTGTAGACATTGATAATCAATCCGTTGGACCCAGAACCTTCTCAACACAAGTGACTTTTCCAGGAAAGGCTTTTCCAATTTATCGGGTGAAAGCTTTTTTTTTTTTTTTGGTGGCAAAATATATGTATCATAAATTTCACCATTTTAACCACTTTTAAGGGTACAATTCAGTGGCATTAATTACTTTCACAAAGTTGTGCAACCACCGTCACTATCCATTTCCTGAACTGTCTCATCAGAACTGAACTGTCTCACAGAAACTGAACTGAACAGTCTCACAGAAACTCTGTGCTCATTAAACAATAACTCCACACTCCCCCTCCCCCCAGGCCCTGGTAACCTCAGTTCTACTTTCTGTCTCTATGAATTTGCCTATCCCAGGTACCTCATGTAAGTGGAATCATACAATACTTATGCTTTTGTTTTGGGCTTGTTTTGCTTAGCATAATGTTTTCAAGGTTCATCTATGTTGTGGCATTTGTCCCTTTAGAAGGCTGAATAATATTCCATTGTACATCTAATATACCACATATTATTTATCCATTCATCAGTTGATGGACATTTGGGTTGCTTCCACCTTCTGGCTATTGTGAATAGAGCCACTATGAGCACTGGTATCCAATATCTGTTTAAGTCCTTCCTTTCAGTTCTTTTGAATATAAACCTAGAAGAAGAATTGCTGGATCACATGGTAATTCTATAATTTTTTTGAGGAACCACTGTACTGTTTTCCATAGTGGCTGTACCATTTTGCATTCCTGCCAACAGTATACAAGGGTTCTAGTTTCTCTACGTCCTTGTCAAGATTTGTTCCTTTCTTTTTCTTTTTTTTTTTTTTTTTTTTGGTTTTTTGTTGTTATTTTGTTTTGCTTATTTTTAATGAGAGCCATTCTAGTGGATGTGAAGTGGCAGATGAAGGCTTTTTGCCTATCCTGGAACCAAAAGACAGTTCAGGCTGAAAACAGTTATACGCTGGACAGGGCTTCAGGTATATGTACACGTGTCACATCTGGAGTTGCTGGCTAAGGTGAGCTGGGGAAATGGGGGGGTGGGGAGTGGACAGCAGCTACTTCCACTGAGAAGTGCCTCATGGTCTGACATCACATGGCAGGTCATGTTCACAAGCCTCAAATCCCCAAATCCACCAAGTTTTCTCCTAGTACCTTCCACTGCCCCAGTGTTTCCCGAGTATGATATTCAAGATTATTTAGGTAGTATGTAGATGAATACCTTTGTACTGATATAATAAAAAATATTCACTGAGTGCCTACTAAGTAACTCATTTTTCTAGGCATTGGGCATGGAACAGAACAAAACTCTCTGATTCTAAGCATGGAGGTTATATTCTAGAAAGGTGTTTATTTTCATACATGTTACAAAAATAATGCTTTTCCATTTATAATAGTGATATAAAGCTTCCCTTCTGAGTACACTTATTTAAGTGAGAAAAATGAATCAATGTAGGGGAAAACATTTAGTAAATATTACCAGTGGGATGGGGACATGGCAAGAATTGGGAGGGAAGATAGAGGAGCACAGGGGGCTGATGTTTGGGAAACGTGCAGGTGGCCTGCTTACCTTCACTCACCAACTGCCCAGCGCTGATTTTCTCAAGGTCCCCACCACACAAAAGCCCTAGGAGGTACGTGATGGAGGAGTTTCCCCATGAGAACAGCAAAGATTCTAACAGGGGTTCTTGAGGTAATTTTCTTATTTGGAAAGCCTTGTTAGGAATTCCACAAATTCCCTCTGCTAAAGCTTCACACGAATTTTTGTTCTTGGCCAGAATTTTATCAATTAAGGTGACGACTATTAATTGGAACTCAGCGCTCCCCAGTGCCTCCTGCTTTGGGAGCAGAGCGCCCTCTGGTGGCAGACAAAAGAACCTTCGGCGGCAAGTACAACATAATAGCAGTTCAAAGAAGCCCAAGAATATTGAACAGGAACTTGGAGACATCCTAGTCCACCCCTCTTGTTGTGCAGGTGACGAACCAAGGTCTTGAGAGAGGCCCTGGCCTTCCCAGAGTCACACAGTTAATGCCAGAGTCTCTGTTGATTCGGCAGAAATTATGCACACAAGCCGGGCTCCCCTCATTACTAGCTGTGTGACCTTGGACAAGTTACCTAACCTCGCTGAGCCTTGATTTCCTCTTTTGTGAAATCAAGATGACAATGGTTTCTCCCTTTGCATCTGCTAGAGGATTAGATGAGCTAACACTTTAAAGTGCTTGATCTGGGATCCTTTGGATTGTGAAGGACCAAAGAACAAGTTACTTTCCTTGGGGGAAGTGACATTTAAGTACACTGCCAGTGCTTCACTTGCAGTACTTTATACCAGTAAGTACCAACCCCCTGAAGCCAGAACAGGAGGTGGTGAAGATTAGGACTACAGTCCTGGCTCTTGGACCCCCAGACCAGAGCCTGTCTTGACCTGACCAGCACCAGCTACGCCTCCTGAAACTCTCTAGGCACCAGGCTGAGGGTGACAGGAGGCAAAGGTCCTGTCCCATGACTCTGGAGTTTCTTGGAAATCAAGGGCTACTTTACAGGGACTTTCGGGTACTCACCGACCTTTATCTCTTACGGATAGATGGAAGCTATAGTGGGAGTCAACTTTATCTGTTATGAATGCACTTTTTTTCAATTAATTCACACCACTGTAAGTATTTCAAACCCTTCCCTCCAACATGTATATCAAAGGACCCAGAACAGTACAGAAACCCACCTCTATTATCAATTAAACTCATTATCCTTTACTCTTTCTGCAAACTTAAATCATCCCTCAAAAGCAATTTGCTTTATAATTTCCAGGACCAATAAAATTACCTTTGTAGACACCCAGTTTTCTCATCTGTAAAATGGGCATAAGTAACATCCACACAGCATTACCTCCTGGGTTTGGTGTAAAAATCAAACAAAATAACGAATGAAAAGTGCTTTGAAAACTAAAAAGTGCTATAAATGTAACAGGGATTAGTCTTTTTCATATAATCTGGGCATCGTTCAGGCACCTGGGGACTGCTTCCCAGAAAGGCAGGCATACGACTTAAGAAGACAAATCAGTCCTCTCATACGGGCTGGCACTGTAAATCCAAGGACAAGAATATACTGTTTTAAAGAAATCCAGCTCCTTTGCTGAAGTTGGAAACAAGGGAGACTCTTCATGACCCTCACTGTGGTGTACTTGGATTCGAATGGCACTGTGGCCTGCAATCCATTTTGCATCCTACATGTCCCTGGTATGTAGGGGATAATATTTTCACAAGAAACCAGTCTGAAAGTGTGTCCAGTGTTTTAGCCTTCCTTAACCCTGTGGCAGGAGGCAGAAAGAGTGAGGTTATTCACCTTTACCATCTCTACCTTCTTGCTGCAAAATTAATGATGGCGAAGATGATAATGATGATGGTGATGATGGGGGATAGGATCTCCTTTGGAGGCTGAATGATTTTCCAACATGATGCATCGAGTGTGAAGTACAGCAAAACTCCCACTCAGCCTTCTTACCTATAATTCTTACCAAGTATTCTTAGCAAATAATCTCCATGACCTTCATGAAAACAGGCATCTATATAGGAAAGGTTAATTTTTTCCCTCCATTTTCCTTTCTCTATAGAAATATAATCATGAAACTAACAAGGCACAACCATTACTAATTTCAAATCAGTTTGTATTAAAGGTGTGGCAACAAGACGCTTAAGAAAGGTTGAATTTGACATCTTTGTCACTAACCTTCAACTGTAATTACCACTGTTTACATTTAACTGTTGGGAGGGTGTTGCAGATCCCTTTGAGAATCTGAAGGGAATCATGGAATCTGGCCCCCGAATAATAATTATGCATATAAAATTTGCATACAACTTCACGGAATTCACATCTTCCTAAACTAGTTTTAAAGGAATCCTAATTTTGCCTCTAGTTTGGGTAACTCGCCCATCATTCTTTGGGGTAAAATGCTTTTGCAGTACACGTGGTGTTGGGAGCTTTTCAGGTCTTCAGGTCAGGCTGACACTGAAAGCCCTTGAGAGTGGATTTCATTCTACATCTTAGGCACTGAGTACATGAATCTATTTTTGTCTGTTTCTAACTTCTCCAGAGAAAGACTGCATTTGTCCTTCTAGGACACCGATCACATTCCCATGTCCTCTTGTTCTCCTGGCAAAATGCTGAATAAAGAAGGAGAGATTTTGACTCTGTGTGGCTTGAATGCTTTAAACAAACAAACAAACAAACAAAAAAAGCTTAATTGAGGTAGAATTGACTTTCAATAAATTATATGTCTAAAGTGTACAATTTGATAAGTGTTGATGTGTAATACACCCACGAAGCTATCACAACGATCACGATAGAGAACATATCCTTACCCCCCAAAATTTCTTTTTGGCCCTTTGTAATCTCTCCCTCCCATCCTTCCTCACCCCACCATCCCCAAGCAACTGCTGATATGCTTTCTGTCACGATTGATTAGTTTGCATTTTCTAGAATGTGACTGGCCCAAGGTCATCCCAACGCTAGCACCGACCCTAGGTTGGGGGGCTGGAGCTTCTGACTTCTGGTTTCACCATTTTCCTCACAACGTGGGCTGCCCTCTGTGAAGGACTGAACATCTCCATCACAAGCCCAGCCAAGAAAGTGCCAGCACCAGTAATATCCCTGGGATACCCTTGATTCCAACCCCAGGGTCAATGTCATATACTTTAATATAGGCGGAGAAACACCATAGACATGTTGAAGGTCCACAAGAATGATCATTTTGCTCTTCACTTTATTCTAAAATGAGTTCTTGTGCATCATAGCAGGAAAAAAATGACAGAAATACTGAATCTAGCTAATTTAGTAGAAACCATTTAAAATAAAGATACTAAGTAATGGATTGCAAGTAGAATTAAAATAAATGATCCAAAATACAAGTCTCACTTTACAGACTACTAGCAAACCAAAAATTTTAAAGGCACTTCCTTAACTTGAAACAAGACATCTTTAAAAAAAAAATTACAGCAAGTATCATACCTAAAGGTAAAATGTTAATCATTCTTTTTCAGATCAGAAACAAAACTTATTCACTTGCCTGTTTCCGTTCAGCCTCACAACACCCCTAAGGGTAGGAGGAAGAAAACGGCTATCTCCATTTTGTACATAGAGAGCTAAGGTCCATGATATGCTCCAGAGCTCAGACCTGTGAGTGTCAAGGCTAAGGCCACAGTCATGTTCTCAGCAAATCCAAGGTCCTTCCCAACGTGTAAGAGAAGTATAAGCACCTGGATCCCTGGGCATGTCTGCTTAAAAACGGCCAAATCTGCTTGTTAACGTGACTAGACTCAGTGGACTTGGTACAAAACTGAATTTCACAAAGAGCTTTGAAGAGCATGTGTTAGCGTGTGGCAGTGATTGGATGTGTATAACCTGTCCTTGGTTATTTGAAGAAGAGGAGGTGTGTTTCTGAGCAATCAGGGTCCCCGTGTGAGAAAGGAATGTTTCCACAGCATTTCAAGGAGGCCCATGGAGCTGGTGGGTGGACCCCAAGATGCCCTGGACCCAGGTTCTCCCACCAGGAGACCTGGCGTGCTCACAAGCAATGGACCTGCATAGGGGAACCAGGACTCCTGTAAGCCTCCTCACAGAAGCGACGGTGACACTGTCCATGGGCTCCCCTCAAACGACAGTCATGTTGCTACTTGGCCCATCCCTTTGGTCCTGTGTTCATCCACTCAGAGTCCTCTTGATCTTTCTTCCTGCTAATGAGTTTTTCCCCATGATGGTCCAAGGACTTGGGCCTTTCTCTCCACTCCCGCAAAATGGGTATAACCCTCATTTCTAATAATCTTTTGAAACAACCTCTGCTTTCCCTTCTCCCTATTTACCCTCCGTGCACACGCACCCACACACAGACACAGAGCCCATTACAGAATGGGCTCATACAGGGTATCCTTAGATACCCTCTGATCACAAGTGGGAGTGATGAATGACGCAGCAGTGGGCTGCCCCTGTGGTCAGGGAACTTGTGGTTCCACATGGTTTCTACCCTGAGTTGTTCAGAAATAAGGAACTGCTTCTCCTCACACATCCTCTGTACGTTTCATTTATATCCCAACTTGCACCATGCTAGCCTTGGCCAACTTGCCCATGGAAGCCAGGTCTGATGGCTCTTTTGAGAAAACGGATATGAAAAAAGATGAGGAGGCAAGTCACTGAGAAATCAAACCCCTTTCCCCAAATCACAAAGTAAAGCAAATCCCCACCGGGGTCAGGAGCAGGATCCAAGGGCTCCTTTTGGATGCAGAATGACTTCACTGCTTATTAAACCACAAGGTCTGAGCGTTGGAATGAACCTTATCAGATCTGTTCCTTGAAGAGTAAAGTCAACCCCAAAGTTTTCCAGATCTGCAAATGAAATTTGGATTGGTTAAGAAGCAGCGTGGCGTCTCTCCTCACTCCAAGCACAAATCCCTGTGTGCTTAGCTCTGTTCCAGCTCCAGATCTGCTCCTTGGCTGTGCTGCATCACTCCAGGCTCAGTCTGGGAATAAGCCACCACAATCCCCTCCTTCTCTCCACTTCGACAGCAGGACGGTGAGTGTCACGAATGGGCTTCTCACTTCCTGAAACAGTCTTCACGTATATGTGGGCTTCTTCTGCTCCCATGATATTCTTCTCCTGTGTGGGTAACCTCCTAGGATTCTTGAGAAAACAAACAGGTTTAAAAAAATATATATCAAAGACTTTTGCTTCTGGCCAAGTTGGAGTAACAGCAGCCAGACTTACCCTCCCACCTGAACCAACCAACCATCAGACAAAATGTTTGGAACAAATAGTTTTCAAAGCATTGGACATCATCAATGTGATCATTGATATGGTTGGGTTTTAATCTACCATCTTCCTATTTGTTTTTTTGTTTTTTTTTTTATAAATTTATTTATTTTTCTATTATTTGTTTTTGGCTGCATTGGGTCTTCCTTGTTGCAAAGGGGCTTTCTCTAGTTGTGGCGGTGGGGGGGGCTGCTCTTCCTTGCAGTGCACGGGTTTCTCATTGCAGTGGCTTCTCTTGTTGCGGAGCACGGGCTCCAGGCGTGCGGGCTTCAGTAGTTGTGGCGCGCGGGCTTAGTTGGTCCGCGGCATGTGGGATCTTCCTGGACCAGGGCTCGAACCCGTGTCCCCTGCCTTGGCAGGCGGATTCTTAACCACTGCGCCACCAGGGAAGCCCTTCCTATTTGTTTTCTATTTGTTCTATCTGTCTGCTGGTACCTAAAATTTTTTTCTGTCTTCTTCTGTATAGATTTTAGAAGCATCTTATTGAGTTCCATGAAAAATATTTGTTGAGGTTCATTGGAATTACGTTTATTATATAGATCAATTTGAAGTTGTTTGATATCTGTATACTATTGAGTCTTCTTATCCAGGAGCATTAAATACAAACTCCCATTATTTAGGTCTTACTTAATATCTTTTACTGAAGTTTTACTATTCTCCATAAAGGGATTACAGGTTTTTGTTAGATTTATTCCTCATCATTCTGTGTATTTTTATTACCACTACAAAATGGTATCTTTTGAAAATTACTTTTTCTAATTAATTGTTATTGATTTTTAGAAATGTGAATTACTTTTTAATATTGATTTTATATCCAGTAAACTTGTTAAAATATCTTGTTAGTTCTATTATTTTATCTGTAGATAATTTGGCTTTTCTATGTAGATAATCATATCATCTGTAAATAATGACATTTTTGTTTCTTCTTTTCCAGTCTTATGCTTTCTACTTCTTTTTCTTTTTTTTTAATCTTTATTGAGGTATAATTGACAAATAAAATTGTAAGATATTTAAAGAGAATAGTGTGATTATTTGACATACATATACATTGTGAAAGGATTCTCCTGCACTGAGTGAATTTCTACTCCTTTTTCTCATCCTGCTGCATTGACTGGGGCCTAACATATAATATCAGATAGAACTGGTAACAGTGAGCATCCTTGTTCTGTTTCTGATCTGAAAAAGAATCATTAACATTTTACCTTTAGGTATGATATTTGCTGTAATTTTTTTTTTTTAATGTCTTGTTTCAAGTTAAGGAAGTACCTTTTAAATTTTTGGTTTGCTAGTTCACATCACAAATGGCTGTATAATATTTTTGAATTCTCTTCTATGGAAATGATCACATGATTTTTCTCTTTTACCAGTGAAATAAGTGATATTAAATTAATTTTCTAATATTAAATAAATCTTGAATTCCTGTCCAGCCAGTAAAAATATAATGAGAACCTCCTTTGTGCTTACCCTGTACTTCTCCTGTACACCAGAGGCTTTAAGACCCTTAGCTTGTTTGCCATGTGAATGATGTATAGTGTTTATAACCAACAGTTCTTACCTCAGCTATCCTGGGACTGTCATAGATTTCTGAGATTTCACAAGGCCTCTCACTTTCCTAAGTTGTTTTTAAAAATAAAACAAAATAAAGAAGAAGAAGAAATGAAAGGTTACAGTATTTGCCCATGACCATGATTAAAATCAGCGGTTCTTAAACCTGGCTGCACATTAGAATCACCAGAGAGCTTTAAAAATAAAACAAAATAAACAAACAGATAATAACTACCCCCTCCCAGAAAAAACATAAACAAGAGATATCACTGTGAATTACTTCAAAAATAATCCAGGTTGACAGTGTGGAAAAGTGGGTGGAAGCGGAGACGAAACAAGATTGGCTGTTGTTAATAACTAGATTCATTATACTATTCTCTCTACTTTAGTATCTGTTTAACGTGATCCATCATAAAATGTTGGGATATTTTTGGTACCAATGCCACAGCTCTATCATTCAGAGATTCTGATTTAATTGGTTTTGGTGGTTAGTATTTTCATAGCCTCCAAGATGATTTTAAAGTGCCCTGAAAGATTGAGGAACCATTACTTAAATAATACCACCAACAACCACAATATTTCTTAATATATTTAAAGTTTACAGCTTGTCAACACATCTTTATACCCATGATCTCTTTCCATCCTTACACCTCCGCTTACCTCTTAAAATAAGTTGGGCAGGGACTTCCCTGGTGGCGCAGTGGTTAAGAATATGCCTGCCAATGCAGGGGACATGGGTTTGGGCCCTGGTCCAGGAAGATCCCACATGCCGCGAAGCAACCAAGCCCGTGCACCACAACTACTGAGCCTGCGTGCCACAACTACTGAAGCCTGCACGCCTAGAGCCCGTGCTCCGCAAAAGAGAAGCCACCACAATGAGAAGCCTGCGCACCACAGTGAAGAGTAGCCCCCGCTTGTCGCAACTAGAGAAAGCCCGCGTGCCACAGTGAAGGCCCAACGCAGCCAAAAATTTTTTTTTTTAATTTTTTAATTAAATAAATAAGGTGGGTATATTTTTTTTCTTTTTGGCCGCACTGCGCAGCTTGTGGGATCTTAGTTCCCCACAAGGGCAAGGAGGGATTGAACCCTGGCCCTAGGCTGCTGAGACCACGGAGTCCTTACCACTGGACCGCCAGGGAATTCCTGAGGTGGGTAGTTTTTATGACTCTTATTTTGGAGTTGAACTAACCAAGAAACAGAAAATGTTAAGTCACTTGTCCAGGATCATATAAATCATACAGTGGCAGAGCCAGGGTTAGAACCTACGTTTTTTACTCCCCGTTAACGCCTACCACTGTGAGAACAATCAGGAATGTTCATAAATAAGGATGGAATTAGAGCCCAGAGTCCACACAACACAGTTGTATCACAACCATGGACCCTGGCTGGACATGGGTCAGGGTGGCCCTTGAATTCTGAGCCTGGTCTCCAGAGCAATCCGGTATTTGGATGGGGTGGGGTCGGGAGATTCCCTTGTGACTGATGTGTGTTCAGAAGTGGGAAAAGGAGAAAGATAGATAGAGTCACATACTCCCGGACGTATCCCTAAGATAGATGCCTCAGGGTCTGTTTGTCTCCCATCTTTCTTAAGATCACCTCCATCCTCTTTGTGAAGCTTGTGGCCTTGTTTCTCAAGGTTAGAAAACACACCCACTGTACTGATGTGTTTGCCGTAGCAACAAACGTCCCTCTCCGCTGCTATTTTTTGCCACCCCAAATACCATCCTCACGTGACATAAGAGTTGTGTGACAAATCAGCTCTGCCTGGAGAATAATGTCATGAGTCTGAGACAGAAATTGAGGCACAGAAACATCCACCACCTTGTCCTCAGAAAACAGATATGGGTCCTGACACCCTCAGCCCAAAGCCAGTTCATCAAATACCGACTCTTGCCAACACGTCCAGACCCAAAGAAGCTGCTAATCACCTCGGTGGACTCACTGCTGCTTCTTCTTTGGTGAATCAGAGTAAATAGTAAGGCCACCAGCAGGGCTGTGGCCACCAGGGACGGGATGCCAGCTGCTAACCCAAGAGAGGGTCCACAGTCCTGCACAGAGAAAATAGTCAGGTTCTCCCGGAAAAAAGGAAGAGTTCGGTTGATTAAAAGTAAAACAAAACCCTACATGGACCCTAAGTATCGTACACAAAATCAAAAGGGTAATGAAATACAGTGAAAAATTGTTTGCAGCGTACATGACAAACGGCTCATTTTCATAGGAGTTAATGTACATAGTTTAAATCAATTGGAAAAGGGCGATAATTCAGTAGAAAATTGGACAAATATATGAACAGGCCATTCCTAGGAACAGAAATACAAACGTTGCATCAACATAGGAAGAGCTAAAATACAGTTCAAAGCAACAATTAGATACCATTCTTATCTATTAGTCTGGCAAAAAGTAAAAGGTTTTAGTGTATCCCACACCATTTTGATATGAATTTTTTAATTTATTTACACTAAATGCATGAGCCAATTAATTTTCAGACTCCCATTTTGCTTTGATCTGGGTGGAAATAGCCATGCTTGTAGCCCCATAAGTTTTCAGATTTGCAGATTATTTGAAAATACCAAAGATAGTGTTCAGAATCCCTACACATATGCAACTGTCATATAATACTGGATTCTTCATTTTTGGGGGGGTGATTTTATTAAAGAATGACATAATACATAAAAGTATATACATTATAAATATACAGCTTGATGACTTTTCACATGATGAACCCACCCATGTAACCAGCACCCAGATGAAGAAACAGAACATTACCAGCCCCCCAGAAACCCCTCGGGCTCCGTTCCAGTCACTGCATGTGTAACCTCTATCCTGAAATCCATCACCGTAGGTTAGTCTTGTCTGTTTTTCAATGTCATCTAGATGCATGTAGAAAGTATGTAGTCTCTTGTGTCTAGCTTCTTTTGTTCAACACTTTGGGAATCATCTGTGATTTTGCGTGTTCTCCTTCCCTTTTGAACTAAGTTGGTCATAAGAATAATAGTTGAGGAAGATCCTGTGCTTGGTGACAGTTCACATATCAAAATTTAATCCTCAAAATGAATGCATGAGATGGGTACAGCATTATCCCCGTTTTCTAAATGACCAAACCAAGGCTCCATAATTTAAATGATATACTTACTGCTCCTTTCCCACTGGTAACAGCTGGGGAGGAAGTCTGGGTGGAAAAAGAACATACATCTTAAGAAAACAAAATCTATAGAATGCACATCACACAACACAGTCTGTCCAAGGTTAAGCTGTAATGCCTAAAGTACATCCCTTTGCTAAACTTTCTATTAAAAACAACTGCCAAACAAAGCCCTCCTTGATTGCTTCCCAGGTAAGAAGGAATAAAATTGGGTTACAAGGAGAGAGAAATCAGAAATTCAGGTGAGGTCTTCATTATTCACCCTGTGGATGTGCCATAACAGGTTTCAGAACTCAAAAAGTTTTTCTCCTGTCCCAAGTCCCCACACCCTTCCCAGCATACTTTGGGCCTACTTGTCCCCATTGCTAGAAGGGAAAAAAGTTAAATACCCAGTGGAAGCCAGGCTCTTTAAGGAGGCCTTATTTGTTTCCAAACTGCAATGAAGCAAATGGCTTGGGCAGGTATCTGAAGTTGTGAATTATCCATGCTCCTGGGATAATTCTACATTGAATGAGTACAGTACATGTTCCCATTTCACATCTCCACTCAAGGAGGGGCACTGGATTTTACCCATTTATGAGATATTTCAGATGAAAGTCTTACCTGGATCAATAAATCTCAGGGCACAGAGTTCCACATTAGCAACTGACCCGTGTAAGCTATGCGAGGTGGTGCCATGTGGGGTTAAGAGCACGAGTCCTAGGCTCACACTAGCCGGAATGAAATGGCGATTTCTCCACTCACAAGCTAACGAGCCTCATTTCTTCATCTATAAAATAGGGCTGTGAGTACCTACCTCTAGGATTGGTAAGAGGATCAAATGAGCACCGGGAGTATAAGCTTTTGTCATTCCTTTAAACTTGGCAAAGCTCTGGCCAGACCTGTTATATACTGAATATTCTCATCAACCTCAGTGAGTACACTGAAATCCCAGGGGCTTGGACTTTTGACCGTTATTGTCTCTATTTTACAAAAAAAAAAAAAAAAAAATCCAGATCTCAGAGAAGTTATAGGTCTTCTCCCAGGTCTCATAGATAACCATAAATCTAACCTGAATGTGCATTCCAAGCCTAAGCCTCTTTCCCAGAGAGCTCCCATCAAAGGAGAGATTTGCTAACCAGGTATTGACACTTGGTACTTAAATGGCTACAGTTTTTAAAAATAGAACTACCATATGACCCAGCAATCCCACTGCTGGGCATATACCCTGAGAAAACCATAATTCAAAAAGAGTCATGTACCACAATGTTCATTGCAGCTCTATTTACAATAGCCAGGACATGGAACCAACCTAAGTGTCCATCGACAGATGAATGGATAAAGAAGATGTGGCATATATATACAATGGAATATTACTCAGCCATAAAAAGAAATGAAATTGAGTTATTTGTAGTGAGGTGGATGGACCTAGAGTCTGTCATACAGAGTGAAGTAGGTCAGAAAGAGAAAAACAAATATTGTATGCTAACACATATATATGGAATCTAAAAAAAAAATGGTTCTGATGAACCTAGGGGCAGGACAGGAATAAAGACGCAGATGTAGAGAATGGACTTGAGGACACGGGGAGGGGGAAGGGTAAGCTGGGACGAAGTGAGAGAGTGGCATGGACATATATACACTACCAAATGTAAAACAGATAGCTAGTGGGAAACAGCCGCATAGCACAGGGAGATCAGCTTGGTGCTTTGTGAGCACTTAGAGGGGTGGGATAGGGAGGGTGGGAGGGAGACGCAAGAGGGAGGAGATATGGGGATGTATGTATATGTATAGCTGATTCACTTTGTTATAAAGCAGAAACTAACACACCATTGTAAAGCAATTATACTCCAATAAAGATGTTAAAAAATAAATAAATAAAAATTTAAAAATTAAAAAAAATAAATAGCTACAGTTTTACCGAAGCGCAATCTCACCCCACCCCCACCATAAACCTGCATTTACCTTAAGGGTTCTATTTCTCAGGGTGATGCCAAGAGTTGCATATCGTTTTGGGTAAGATGTTTTGTCTTCAGGTTACAGAAATTTACTTGGGCTGGCTTTGGCCCCCCAAAATGAGTTACCTCTAAGGATTCAGGAGTACCTCATGGAGCCCATGGGCAGTGGGAATCTGGCCTCTCTAGGGACTGAAGCTGGGGACCGGGAACTTGTCAGGACCAAAGCCATCCCTCCTGGGATCTCTCCATCACTCCTGGGCAGAATAGCCTTTCACCTGTACTTTTCTCTGCCTGTTTGCTTCCTTCTTTCTCTCTCCAGATGGATTTTTCTGCCCTCATGAACACCTGCTAATCGTACCAGCTAATGCTTATGGAGAACTTACTATGTGCCAGGCTGTTCAAGTACTTTTCCTGTATCAACTCATTTATTCTTCACCATAGCCAGTGAAGCAGGACTATAACTATCCCCATTTTACAGAAGAGAAGAGTGAGGCACAGAGAAGTCAAGTAACTTGTGCAAGGTCACACAGCCCTAAGTGGCAGATGCCGAGTGGCCTGGCTCCAGGGTCCAAGCTCTTAACCGTTAGACTACTCTGCCTTCCATGACCAAATGCAGCATCCCAACCCAGTTTTTATACTTGACAGTTCAGTATGGCCCAGTAGGGGCTGATTTGCATATGTGGCCCTGTCCCCAACTCCCTACAGAGAAGCTCTCATGAGCTGAGTATCCACCTTTCCCCACTTCCCAGGGCTTTGGTGTTCCCAGTCATCCAGCTGCACCGAAAGGGAAGGGTTCTATGGTAGAAATATAACTGCCAGGTAGGGTGGCCAGCAGTCCTGGTTTTCCACAGAAATTGCCTAGGTGGTAGCACATTCAGTGCTAAAACCAGACAGTCCCAGGCAGGGTGGGGTGGCTGTTATCCTACATAGGTTCAAAGGGAGGAGGGACAGTTCTCAGAGAAATGTGCTGTGAGGGCTTCCCTGGTGGCGCAGTGGTTGAAAATCTGCCTGCCGATGCAGGGGACACGGGTTCGAGCCCTGGTCTGGGAGGATCCCACATGCCGCGGAGCGACTAGGCCCGTGCGCCACAACTACTGAGCCTGCGCGTCTGGAACCTGTGCTCCGCAACAAGAGAGGCCGCGACAGTGAGAGGCCCGCGCACCGCGATGAAGAGTGGCCCCCGCTTGCCACAACTAGAGAAAGCCCTCGCACAGAAACGAAGACCCAACACAGCCATAAATAAAATAAATAAATAAAAATAAAAAAATAAACAGGAGCTGTTGTTTAAAAAAAAAAGAAAAGAAATGTGCTGTGAACCAAGGAGATGCTCCCAAAGTGATGACTAACAGCATAAGGGCCTCCCTCTCGACCCGTTCACCCTCACCGCCCCAAGCAATGGCTTCTTGCTTCTCTGAGTTTCCTTCGTAGGCTGGGCCAAGCCTGGATAAGACAGAACCTGGGGTCTCTACGGACATGCTGCCTTTGAGCAGCCAGGGGGAAAGTGCCAGCAGTGGCCATATTAAAAGGTTTTGACAGGTAAGGAGAGGGATAGGGGAATTTGTCTGCAGACAACAGGCAGAGGCAGAAGCAGGGGGCAGAGTGAGTCAGGGAGGTTGAGAAGGCAGGGCCGCACCGGGAGGGTAGAGCAGGTGCCGGCGAGTCACGGACAGATGTCAGGGCCGCCACTGTGGCAGCAGAAGGCCGGCAGTGAGTCTCGAGGTTCTACCTTTCTGCTGCTCTCCAGAATGATGCCCCCATGGTACAGTAAACACGACCACGGGCTTAAGCGTCCTCTTTCCTGGCGATTCAGTTTATTCTCTTTGAATAACCATATGACTTTTCAGAAAATTTTGGCACAGCCAAAACCGCTGAAAAACTGGGCCAGGAAAACACCTGGCTCCATCACAGCAGCACTTCTGGTCAGAAAACAATCCTGGCGTGTTATCTCTACACAACACGAGAACAGAAGATGGAGGGTCAATTCTGGACTGAAACGGTCCACGATCATCAACTGCAAATCTCCATTTGGACTTGCAACTAAATGTCACAATCCAGAGCCATAAAACATTCATTCTTCTTGACCCAATAATTCCCCTTCTAGGCTACATTCTAAGGAAATCAGCTTAAGTGCTGACAAGGATTTATCTATACCTACATTTATCACAAAATCATTCCTAATAGTGATTAATCACTTAAAGAAATAATTCACTTGAAGAAATATCATATGACCACCCTCAGTACGGTTATAAAGGTGGATGGAAAACATTTATCATATAAAATTATGGGTAGAATAAGAAGACCATGGTACAAAAGCAACAAAAGTCAAAATTTATGTAGAATCAGACAGGACTGGAATTAGTGTCCCCAGTGTTTTCTGCTGATGGCAATTTAGCTGTTTTGGTTTTTTGCTGTTTTCCTTTTCAAAATGTGTATTTATAATTTTTATAATCGAAAACATTTCTCTCAGCACCCCCCAGCTCTTCGTAGTGCCTTTGACACCTGTGTAACTTGTTGCTCCACATGAGCTTTGTGTGATGGCATCCTGGAGGCCCAGGGTCGACTCTGCATTGATCTTTGCTGACCTGCCTGGTGAACGGGGACTGCTGTACTCACCGTGTTGGCCGGCAGTGTGAAGTTCAGTGAAAAACTCTGGAAGAGAGAAGGAAACATTAGAGCTCCGAGGAATGGTCAGCCAGGCTCCTCACTCCTCCACCAAATGTCACTGACCCTGGCGGATTCCAGGAGAATTTACTGACCCACAGGCTCGGTCAGTCCCAGCCTCCCCTCCCAATCTTGGCCCCAAAAGACGGCAGGGGAGCAGCGGAGCCTGAGGTCATGAGTTCCTCCCTCAGCATCAAGGTAGTCTTGGCCTCTCTCCTTTTCCAGGTCCTCAACCAGGGCCGATTAAGGGACCAGCCAGTGAAGCTATTGCCTGAGCAGTCCTGACCCAAAAGGGCAGCAGAAACATTACTAGAAGTTCAGCAGAGTGCTAAAAATTGTTTTTTCCCCTGGAATTCCTTTCAGGGAGGAAACTGTGTAAAGTGATGGCGCTTTCTTCTTGGGGTGGGAAGTAAGACCCCCCAGGGGCTCCAACAAGAACGCCTGCTCCTTCAACCCCTTCCCAGGGGGAGAAGCTGAGGAAGACAAGCTTCTGTTTTTGCAGAGTCCGAGGCAGGGGTTCCAGGCTGGAGCTGAGCTGGTCAGAACGACAGAGGAGAGGCTAACCCTCTGGGCCCTCCCCTCACTCAGCACCCAGCCTTACCTCTCCCCCAAATATGGCATCAATATTTCAAGATTGTGGGCTCAATGGGACACCAACATGTTAGCCTGCCCACGTGCCCACCTACCCGGGTCAGACCCTGCCCAGGGCCTCCAGTGGCTCCTTCCTTCTCCCTGTCCCCACCTCCTGTCACTCCAGTTTGGGCTCTTTGATGCCAGTTTTTCCAGGCTGTTCTTTACCCAGTCCCTTCCCTGCCTGGATGTGAAAAATGGGTGGACTTTGCTCCAACTCAGCTGGCGACGCTTTCTGCCCCTTGTTCAGGGAGCTGAAGTTTCTACTTTCCGGACCCCTGCCCCGGCCCCCATTCGTGTCCATCCCTCCTGGCTGGGCTCTCATTCAGCCCCAGCCTCCCTGGTTCCCCACAGCTTGGCTTAAACTCCAGCTCCTGATCTTCCTGAAGCCTCCCAAGACCTGGTTCTGTCATTCTAGAAGCAATGTGTTTGCTAAGTTTTAAAATTAAATGCTAGCCAACAATGGGAAGATTGGGAAGGATTAGAGAATCCTAACATTTCAGACCTGAGGTGCCTTCAAGATCAT
Organism: Balaenoptera borealis; assembly: GCF_965194805.1. Taxonomy (NCBI): domain Eukaryota; kingdom Metazoa; phylum Chordata; class Mammalia; order Artiodactyla; family Balaenopteridae; genus Balaenoptera; species Balaenoptera borealis. The sequence continues at coordinate 87,168,288 of NC_138874.1, forward strand.
CTACCTCAGAACTCTCTTTTTTTTTTTTTTAATACATCTTTATTAGAGTATAACTGCTTTACAACATTGTGTTAGTTACTGCTGTACAACAAAGTGAATTAGCTATACATATACATATATCCCCATATCCCCTGCCTCTTGCGTCTCCCTCCCACCCTCCCTATCCCACCCCTCTAGGTGGTCACAAAGCACCGAGCTGATCTCCCTGTGCTATGCGGCTGCTTCCCGCTAGCCATTCGTTTTACATTTGGTAGTGTATATATGTCCATGCCACTCTCTTACTTCATCCCAGCCTCCCCTCCCACCTCGTGTCCTCAAGTCCGTTCTCTACATCTGCGTCTTTATTCCTGCCCTGCCACTAGGTTCATCAGTACCATTTTTCTAGATTCCATATATATGTGTTAGCATACGGTATTTTTCTCTTTTTGACTTACTTCGCTCTGTATGACAGTCTCTAGGTCCATCCACCTCACTACAAATAATTCAATTTCATTCCTTTTTATGACCGAGTAATATTCCATTGTATATATGTGTCACATCTTTATCCATTCATCTGTCGATGGACATTTAGGTTGGTTCCATGTCCTGGCTATTGTAAATAGTACTGCAATGAACATTGTGGTACATGTCTCTTTTTGAATTATGGTTTTCTCAGGGTATATGCCCAGTAGTGGGATTGCTGGGTCATATGGCAGTTCTATTTTTAGTTTTTTAAGGAATCTCCATACTGCTTTCCATAGTGGTTGTATCAATTTACATTCCCACCAACAGTGCAAGAGGGCAGAACTCTCATTTTACAGAAGAGGAAGCTGAGGCCCAGGGACTCCTCAGAAATTACCTCACGGATAAATGAGAACAGTTGGAGCTTATCTCTTAAAACAGGCCAAGTGGGATTGGTCCATGTGACTCAAATCCAACCTGGAAGATGGTTCTAGAGGCAATAGTCCCAATATATGCAAAATTGTTGAGACACCTGTTTTAGCTAGCTTTCTGGAAGGTTGGAATTCAGAGAGGTTAATGAATGAGAAATTCCCTTGTGAACTAAAAATGTTTCAAGCACCTACAATGTATAGTTCCCCCTACCCCCTGCCCCAGAGATTATATCTTTCAATTAGGATGGCCCCAGCCAGCCAGCACGCTTCAGTGGCGACTGTTCACTTCTCTGTCTCTTAGCAACAGGGGGCCCTCACTTTATAGAGAAGAAAATCGATGATGAATTTGAACAAGTTGCCCAAATTCACACGACTGGGTCTTCTGGTGACAGCCTCTTTCTACTACATTACAGGCTTCCTCAGGACGCCTAGAGTTTCTGCAGAATAATTGGAGCCCCCAATTATTCTGCACCTCCTCTTCCAGGACAGTATTAGGACAAGAGGGACATCGGGGCCACCTTAGGTCAGGGTCTTCCTGCTCAAGGGACCTAACCACTACCTTTCATGGTAATGCCAACTGAGCCTGCAGAGGACACTGGATGGTCTCTGCATCAAACGCAGCTGCCCAGAGCCTTATCTCATCAGTGAGCACTGGGTACTGATGTCAGCAGGCCCAGGACAAAGCTTCCTTTGGGGGGACAGCAGAAGGAAGGAGCAGCGACAAGTGGGCCATTGCACGTGCTGTTTATCAACATTTGGATGACGAAGGTTTTGGCTAATTTCAGAAAGACATTTATATTTTGTAGAAGCACACTACAGCACTCTCATGGAAAGAAAAACATCACGTAAATGTGGGTGGAGAAGAATCTCACGCAGTGTCCTTTAGAGAGGCAGCTGGGTGGGGCAAGGCAACCCTGGGCTTGGAGCCCCCTGATGTGGATTTGAGTCCAGACTCAGCCACTTAGTAGCTGTGTGGCCTGGGGAAAGTGAATCAAACTCTCTGGTCTCCATTTCCCCACAACAAATCTATTCTCCCAGGCACTGTTTTTCCATCCTCAAAACAGGGATACTATTAACTAAGCCCAAAGGAAATAATGTCTGTGGCAGCTCTTTTGAAACTATAAAACACTCCAGGTGGAGGATCACGTGGTGTCATATTCTTCATGGCCTAGTCAGCACAGAGCGAGGCACAGGGAAGCCCCTGGGAAGATCTTGTTGGATGGAATTGTCTACATGGATTAGCAATATTCAAAGTACTGGGATTTGGTGCAAGGCACTCATTGCTAGTCTAAGCACTATGTGATATCTACATAATGGTTCTGAAGGTACATCAGGATCTCAGTGGCTGTCACTCATTAGGAGTCTGCTGTTTGTGATGGGAAGGAGGGGAGACGGGATAACCACCAGTCACTGTTATGAGTGAGTGGTCACACGCTGTACTCATAACCTCCCCACAAGGGGAGCGCTCTCATCTCCACACCATGGCTGAGGTGACCGAGACCAGGACAGTTTTCTCAAGGTCCCCAGCTGGTAAGTGGGAGAGGCTAGATCACAGATCTTCCCAACTCCAAAGCCTGAATTCAACTCCTTTTTTTTTTCTTTTTTTAAGTTTTAACATCTTGTTAAAAGACTTTCAAGAGGGCTTCCCTGGTGGTGCAGTGGTTAAGAATCTGCCTGCCCATGCAGGGGACATGGGTTTGAGCCCTGGTCTGGGAAGATCTCACGTGCAGCGGAGCAACAAAGCCCGCGAGCCACAACTACTGAGCCAGCGTGCCTACAGTCCATGCTCTGCAACTAGAGAAACCACCACAATGAGAAGCCCATGCACCGCAATGAAGAGTAGCCCCCGCTCACCACAGCTAGAGAAAGCCCGCGTGCAGCAACAAAGACCCAATGCAACCAAAAATAAATAAATAAATAAAATAAAATAAATTTATTGGGGAAAAAAAAAAAGATTTTCAAGAAACAAGAATGCAGAGGGCGTCTTCTTTAGAGGACAGCCTTCTTCCTAATGTTCTGAACCCTCCCTGAACTGCCCTTTCCTCAGGAACTGGGTCCTGACTGTTGAATTCTGACCCCCGAGTCTCTAGTCTGGCTACTCCCCCAGCTCCTAGTAGCTAGAAATGCAGGTTCGGGATCAGGAGAGCCCTTCCAACGTGGTGCCAGCAGGCAGGGCCCCTCCGCACCCCCTGAGGCCTAGAGGTGGGAGAGGTCACCACTCTAACCTGAAGGTCAGCCCTTCAGTCCTCCTGTTGCTCACCCCCCCATCCTACATTTGTTCAGGTGTTCATGCTTCTAACAGACTTTACTCCTAGACGTCAACTCCTTTTAATAATCTCTTTAAAAAGGAATCACAGAAGCCTCTTCTAACTTACCAAGCTTCATTCGACTGAGTCATAAGCAAACGTGTATCAAGTCAATAAGAAAGGTGGAAGGTTTCTGATGCAACTTATGACTCTCCCTGTTGCTGATCATGTAGCAGAAGGCAGACTGAACAAATAAGGATAAAGGCACGGGTCGGACCCATTGTTTCAACTGGGAACTGAATTTAGCTGAAACATTTACTTTGCACCCTTGTATGTGGGGTTTTAAAAACAAAACCTTAGGGCTTCCCTGGTGGCGCAGTGGTTGAGAATCTGCCTGCCAATGCAGGGGACACGGGTTCGAGCCCTGGTCTGGGAAGATCCCACATGCCGGGGAGCAACTGGGCCCGTGAGCCACAACTACTGAGCCTGCGTGTCTGGAGCCTGTGCTCCGCAACAAGAGAGGCCCGCGCACCGCGATGAAGAGTGACCCCCGCTTGCCGCAACTAGAGAAAGCCCTTGCACAGAAATGAAGACCCAACACAGCTAAAATAAATAAATAAATTAAAAAAAAAAAAAATCTTAGTATTAAAATATAAGATGGAATCAGCAAATACTAGATAGAATGTTTTTAAATGATTGTACATTGGAAAAGAATTAAAAGCCAAGCTCCTTAACTTCCTTGCCCCAAGGGTACAGTTATATTTGAATTAGGAGATGTCAAATTTAAAAGTCAGGGGATTGCTTTTTATAGAGAGAAATGAAGGTTAAGTAGAGGAAAGACGTTGACTCTCACTCACCATTTCCGACAGCCTCCCGAGAGCTTTCTCCAAACACTGCCCTCAGCAAGCTCCTTTCTTGCTGGTGTTATTGGCTTGTGTCTTGCATTTGTAGGAACATCCAGCTGGGAGAGCAAGGGTGACAGGAGAAGAGGTGGCTCCCAGAGAGCTCTGGCCAAGCCATTTATGGTCAGGGGAGTAGCCGAGTCTTTGGCCCACCCCTTGGGGAAGATGGTCTCCTGCTTCATGGCCAATGTGTCAGGGCCAGGTCATCTACCTTCGTTGTCTTCATTTTCTGTCCTTTTTACTTTTCAAGCCCCTTCCTTGGTTACACCTCCATCTCAGCAAAGAACCCAGAGCTGGCCTGAGAGCTTGGCGACTCCTGCACCAACATCTCTTTAGAAACAATGGGTTACACAGGCTGGGGGAGGCTGGCCACTCCACCTCCAGCTGCCAGGCAGTGGCGTGACCCCCGTCCCAGCAATGATGGGGTCAACACATCACCAGCGTCGATGTAGGGGCCTGGGAGATGGGGGCTGGGGCCCGCTCTGTGTTGGAGGCTGTAGCTGCCTCAGTGAGCACACGCCTTAGGCAATGAGCCGCGTGGCGGTGAGTTAGTTTCACCCCCTTTCTGTTCTCACATTTTGATGGGGAGCCTCACAGAGCTGGAGGAAAGCCATGAATGTGGGCTGCCTTATAATTCTTACGAGTTCTTTGTTAGGAGTTCGCTTCTTTAAAACAATGAAGGAGTTGGAGTCTCATGTCAACAGAACAATTAAAACCAATCATTTGGTCATTTCAATGAGTGCATTCATTCATTTACTCAACAAATCTTTTTGACAACTTCTCGATGTCACGTATTATTCTGGGCACTGTCCTGGGCTTGGTGATAAAGACAAATGAGGCCCGAACTCTTAGGGAATGTATGTTCCAGCGAGGCAGACAGACAACAATCAGAACAAAACAGCAAAAAGCACTGTGGAGGAGCAAGCAGGGTGTCAGGGAAGAGTGACCGGAGCGACCAGGAGGCAGTTGCTTTAGACGTCTCTGAGAGCTGACACTTACGATGGACTTCCCTGGTGGCGCAGTGGTTAAGAATCCGTCTGCCAATGCAGGGGACACCGGTTCAAGCCCTGGTCTGGGAAGATCCCACATGCCACGGAGCAAGTAAGCCCGTGCGCCACAACTACTGAGCCTGCGCTCTAGAGCCCGTGAGCCACAACTACTCAGCCCACGCACCTAGAGCCTGTGCTCCGCGACAAGAGAAGCCACCGCAATGAGAAGCCCTCGCACCACAAAGAAGAGTAGCCCCCGCTCGCCGCAACTAGAGAAAGCCCGTGTGCAGCAACGAAGACCAACGCAGCCAAAAATAAACAAATAAATAAAATTAAAAAAAAAAAAGATGCACGTGAATGATGAGAAGAGGGTCCCAGGCGGAGGGAACAGGAAATGCAAAGTCCCGGGGCTGAAGCAGGCTTCGTGTGCTGGGACCAGAGGGAGGCCAGTGTACCTGCAGGGAGGGACCTGGAAGAGGTTAAAGACAGAGTGAGCTAGGGGCCCGTGATGTGAGCAGGCAGGGCATGGTAGGATTTCCATCGTAGAGCAATGGGAAGACTTTCAGGGGTTTTGAGGGGGAGGGGGATGATCTAACTGATGTCGACAATGATTACTGGCTTCTCTGTGGAGCCTGGATTATAGGGGACACAAGTGTTAACGTGGAGACTGGTTAGCAGAGTCCAAGCCAGTGGTGACGCTGGCTGCCCTGGGATGAGGACAGTGGAGATGGAGAGGAGTGAATGGGTTTGTGGCTTATTGCGGGGGTAAAGGCAGTGAGGCTTGATGATGGAAGAAATGTGGGGCGGGGGAGGGGAGAGAAGGGGATGGGAAGATCAGAATGAAGCCGACTCCTGGCTTTGGGGCTTGACTAACAGGCGTGGAGGCACCACCTGCTTAGGCAGGGGATACCGGAAAACGGGGTGCGGGGATCCAGGCACTGGGAGGCTGTGCTGCATAAGACCTGCGTGGCCTCTGCCTCATGGGGCCTCCAGTCCCCAAGGCTCCACGGTGACGGCTAAACTGAATCCACAGGTGCCTGGACGCTGGGGAGACGGCACAGTTCAGAGAGGCCTGTGTGGAAAGCCTTGGCTGCCCTTCTGGACCGTGTGAGGTCTTAGGCAAGTGAAGTAACTCCTTCCAGCCTCTGCCTGAATCTATAAAGTGGAGAAAATACAGTTTACAATGACTGGACTATTTAAATCAGCACAACTGGTACAAATTATGCTCCTAACTTTGCTTGGTGGGCATAGAATCACACCTGTGCCAGAGAGCTGGACCAAGGAACTTGAGTTGATGGCCCCTGCTCCCTCTGACGAGGCTGTCTGTGGATGGGCAAGGCCAGCAAGGTCCTTTTTGACTCTTTTTGTTTGCTATGCATCCACTGATCACCAGCTCTCCCTCTGATGGACACGTCACTTCTTTAGAAGAATTGCTAAGACCTCCAGTCAGAGGGTGCTCTGGCCTAAGAGTCTGGGTCAGTCAGGGTTCTCTGGTCATAAGCATCAAAACAGACTCTTTTTAATTTAAGAAGAAAGGGAATTGCTTGGTTGAGTGTAGGGGAGCTCACAGAAAGAAGAGAGGGCAGGGACCCCAGCTCTGGGTTGCTCCTGAGGCTTCAGCAGCAAGGACTCCTAGACAGTCCTCTCAGGATATCCTCCCAGGGAAAACCAGCTCCGAAGTAGCTTGGCCCTTTTGCCCCTTGACCAGGACTCCAGTTCCAGGAAGAGGATCTGATTGGTCTTGAGACAGACTGGGATCTGGGACCTGGGCCCCTTTGCTGCAGTGCTTGCACCTGGACAAAACTCTCCTCAAGCAACAAAATACAAAGAAACTATAAGGGACTAAAAATAACTGTGTGCATGTGCAGTTGGGGCAAATCATGAACAACAAGATACAAAAAGACCAAAAACCCCAGCTGCCACTTCTGAGATGTCGGGAACAGAAGCAGGGTACTGTGCATACACCCCGCACACGGCACCACCAACGGGGTGGGCAGACCACCTAAGTCACCCTTCTGGCCTGACCCTTACCTTCACCTCATATAAGGGACCAGCTCGCCCCCCTCAGGGAGCAAGCGAACCTGTTACATGTTTTCGCTCCCTGGCGCTGCAGCAGGAGCCCCACTAAAGCCTTGCCTGAATTTCTCGTCTGGCCTCTTATCAATTTCTATTGATCAAAGAGTCCAAGGACCCTGGTTGGTAACAGTCTGGTTTGGGTCATGTGCCCAAGGAGGACCTAGGCCTGGCTGACAGTCTGCCCAACGTGGGTCCCTCCAATGTGAGGGGAAATGGTTCTGCAAAGGGAACTTGCCATCATCACCCAAAGAAGAGGTTATGGGCGAAGTGAGCCGGCTCACCTCCTCTGGAAGGTATTAGATCTGAGAATTATCACCTTAGAAACCATGGAAGAGATGCCCTTAGCGGGTGAGAGATTAGAGCTGCCAACCCTGCGATTCTCTAATCATTTGTATTTAAACCTGTACAAGCCTGATCACACTGATAGTTTGCCAGGCGACAACTGGTCAGTTTAAAAAGCTGGTCCATTCCAAATGATAGGTGGTCTTGTTCTGGTTTTAAAATATCTTTATCTAAAATATCAGTAGGGAAGTAGTGATGCGGTAAAATGTGAAAACAAACAGAAGGATTCTGGTCATTTCCTGGTCTATGAATGTCACACGTGAGAATCATTAGTGGCATCCACCAGATGGTTCTAGTTCATTTCATTCTTAACGTGAGTTGAGTTATGAGTTGTTTTGGCCAATGACATGTGAGCAGAAGTGATGTGTCACTCCTAGGCAGTCATAAGAGGCAGTGTATGATTTGTCACACTCTCTTTCCCTCTGCCACAGAAATCAGCAAGTCTCCAGGTAGCAGCTGCTCCATCAGCCTAGTCCTGACTGAGGATGGTGTGGAAGGGCTTCCAGACACCAGAGATGAACACGTAGTATGAACAAGAAATAAGTCTTTCTTCTGTAAAGACCCTGACATGTGAGGGTTTTTTGTTGTTGTTGTGGCATAAGCTACCTTATCCTGACTGACACATAAAGCATTCATACCCCTGCACCACTGGGGCTCATCCTTTAGGTACTGGTGACTGCAAAAGGGCAGAAAAGTCATAAAACCTTGACACTCTACATGTAGCACAAAACAGTTGCATGTGTTAAATAGTTTTGCATTAGGACTGAGTGTTTTTAAAAACATGGTGCCATATTGCCCTTCCCTGATATGACCCACAAAACTCCAAACACACCCTAAAGTCTCTTCATCTGGTCAACCTCAAAAGACTGTCCTTGACAGGCGTCTCTGTCCTTGTGTTAGAAATGGACCCTGTATCAGCCAGGGCCCCCACAGGAAATGAGTGATATACTCAACTAGCTGTATTTAAGGGGGCTTATTAAAAGGACTATTTATGGGCTTCCCTGGTGGCGCAGTGGTTGGGAGTCTGCCTGCTAGTGCGGGGGACACGGGTTCGAGCCCTGGTCTGGGAGGATCCCGCATGCCACGGAGCGGCTGGGCCCGTGAGCCACAGTTGCTGGGCCTGCGCGTCTGGAGCCTGTGCTCCGCAACAAGAGAGGCCGCGATGGTGAGGGGCCTGCGCGCCGCGGTGGGGAGTGGCCCCCGCTTGCCGCAACTGGAGAGGGCCCTCGCACAGAAGCGAGGACCCAGCACAGCCATAAATAAATAAATAAACAAATACTTTATTAAAAAAAAAAAAAAAGGACTATTTATAAAGGTTCCCCTTGGGGGATAATGCAGTACGAAGGTCAGACCGGCAGAGTGTCATTTCCCCCCAGGTCTGAAGGGACAAGTGAAAGGAGTGGCTGCCAGAGTCCAGAGAGAGAGCCCCCTTATAGGAGCCGTGACCTTCAGTTTTAGATGTCACATGTGGTCCTCAGGCTCAAAACCAGGTGGAGAGAATTGCTGAGGGGCAAACGGAAGATGTCTACCACATCTAGCACTGTTACAGCGGCAACCATCGCCACAACGTTCGTGTTGTCAGATTTCCAGCCTGTTTGGGTCCAAGAAAGGGGGCAACTTTGAAGCCCTCTTTAGCTTTGCTCGTGACTTTCTGGGTCCAACAGGGAGCTGTGTTCTGGAGCCAGGCACTGGGTACTCACCAGAGAGTAGAAAGCCAGAGAGAGGGTCCCCTTTTTTTTAATCTCCTCCCCAAGTTCTCGTGGTATTGGAGAAACTGATCACCAAGATCTTGTCTGAACTTATAATACAAACCCAGGACACATCAATAAATCCACATTCTTTAATGAAACATTTCTTTCTAGACATATGTTAGCTCCTCTCCCCTTTCTCTTTGCAACTGACAACATTTCATGAAATGTACAGTTACACGAAATAAAAAATACAATATATTTATAGATAATGCTCTAAACGGTTTTTCTTTTTCTTTTTTCTTTTTAAAGAATCCTTCTAGGCATTTGGGATTATTTTTCAGAAGTTCAGTCTACAAAGGAAACTTGAAAAACATCTGCTGAAGCCAAAGGAACACTTGTTCACACACTGGATAATAACAATACCACGAATTATCTGAGATTTATCAAATAGACCAGATCAACGGCAAACCCCAGTGTGATTTGCTAGTTAGCAAGATTTTACAAATGATTCAACCAGGCTGAGCGTTTCATGAGTAATAAGAAACTTAACTTTAGAGGAAAATAGTCTTACAGTGAATCGATGCACAGCCTCATTTTCTGTTTGGAGAAATTCCACAAGCTGAAGTTAATTCCAGATCCTTACCCTGCCCTGGGATCCAGGTTCTAGCATCTACTAGACCAGATTACACTAGAATTGGACCAGGCTGAAGACCCAGACCCCAAATATTTCATCGGGTCATCAAGATAATTCTCTGAACTGAAGCCAGTCTTCTTGGAGCTCTGTGACAGCCCCAAGGACAAAGCAGGCAGGGGTAATGTCCCCTGGGATATGTGCAGGAAGGTCACTGGGCATTTGGAAGAGCCAAGGCAGGGGTCTGGGTCTTTCTGCTGAGTGGACTTTCTCTCGTGAAGCCAGCTGTACGTTCCTTGCAGAACCTGCCCTGTGCGTACATCCTGTGAGTCTGAGTTTCCAGGGGAGTGGTCTGGCCAGCCCCAGCTGAATCAGAGCTTGTCTTTTCTGGGAATATGTCACTCACAGAAGGCCTAAATAAAGGTTTTCATAAGAGTCCCATTGTTTCAAATTGGCCACAGGTTGATAATTGTTGAAGTTGTGTTTTTGAAAATATTCATACTAGAGAGAGAAAAATAAGTACCATTGTTTCATGAGGGTGGCAAATACTGAGGCAGAGCTGACTCTGTTTCTGACTCCCTCTCACTTTTCCAGGGAATTCATTAATCTTATTCAGATTTCTAAAGGCTGAAACTACAGAATTTTCATGTTCTTGGAGAGAGAACCTTACCAGTCACCTTATGCATCCTGACTTCAGTTTCAACTGTGAAGATCAGACGGGGCAAAATAAAAGCCGCCAAAACACAAAAATCAGAGAAATGGAATCCACCCTATGAGGTGGGTAAGGTCTGAACCAGTGACAAGCTGCTCCATGTGCTGAATCAAAGATCCCCTGGGAACAGGGGCTGTGATAGATCACGATATAAGAATGTAGGCTGAACCTCCATTCAGGGCCAAGAAAGGCCAAGAGAGAACTTGGTGAAAGAAGACCCATAAAACACCGCGCAGGTCCAGAAGGGCCTACTCAGTCAAATCAGTGGGCCAGTATTTATCACACTGCATTGATTAAGGCTCTGACAGTTGATCCTTTACATTCATACATATATACAGACATATATTATTATTAATAATACTTTGCTTTTTTTCTGTTTTAAGGAAAAAATAGTCCCATGCATTTCTTCTATCTTTCTTTGTATTCTTTTTTTTTCATCTTTTTCTTTTTTTAAACTCCCAGCAATCATTTTAATTAGAGATAGTCCTCTGGGGGTATATTCTGATCTTTAAAAAATATCACCTTTAATCTTTTGCAAATACTTTGTTTCAAATGAGGTTGATTCATCCCAAAGGAATTCTGGCGCTTGGGAGCGATCTCGGCTCTCACCAAAAACCCTCTCGTGTGCTGTCCTGTGTTCGATACCAACCACACGGGACTTAGGGTTATGTAAACATTATTTAAAAATTATTCCAACATAAATACTCTTTTAAAGCTAACACACCACAGCTTTTAGCTCATAATGCCCATAGATGCCTTAATGAAATGCCATTCAGAACTACCTCACTGTTTAAAGTACACCTGGAGGTTTCAAAATTATGTAAACAACATCCTCTACACTTTTCTAGGACAAGTGCCAAGCGTGGTGAATTCTGACTGCAGGCTGGTGACTGAGCGCTAGTTAGTCTGGGCAACGTCACCCATGCACTCTTGAACCCGACCGGTTTCAGGACGTTAGTCACAGTAGACTTGTTCCACAAGGTGTTGATTCTTACATAACTTATAATTAACCAGTTTTCAATGATGTTAACCCCACGAGGGACCTGAATGGTCCCTCATAAGATGTCTTTGCACGTCTTGCAAATGCAGTTTGAGTTGGTTGTCGAGAGTCAAGGTCAACCACAGCAAGCGCCTCCAAAGCTGGAGGAATAGATGTTCTCAGCCCATGGAATTCCAAGGCCGGGTGGAGTCTTCTCCAAGTCAGTGAGGGCAGGAGGACAAGTCAGGATGTCTTCTTCTTGGCAGATTAGGGACTCTCACCAGCAAATGTGCTGCTGAAGTCACAGCAGATGCCTTAGTCCTCTAATGCAGTTAGGGATGGGGGAGCCCAACGTGGGCAGGGAGAGCCGATGATGCAGAGGAAAGGCTGGCGGTCTCCTTGCTACACGACAGGGATCCTCACACACCAGCTCCCTCTGTGCACTGCTTACTGTGATGTCTTTTTTAGTCCTGACGACCATATTCTCAGGTTTCATGGGTGACGTGTCCCTGGCAGAGAGATAGCAAAAGTCTCCAGCCAAAGCTGTGAGGAACACATGCGCTATGGCCAGGCTTTTATCCTCATTGCACAGTATAGACAGAAGATGACCCGAGTCTCCAGGACACGGTCACACTGCCTGACACCTATGGAAGCACGTCCAGAAATAGAGGAAGGACCCACCCAAGGGTGGGCTTTTGCCTCATAGGAGCAAGGGACGAGGAGAATGAACAGGCATAGCTTGAATAGTCAGTGACGTCAAATCTTAATCTTTAAAACTCCATGACTGATCACATTGCAGCTGGAATCAAAGGAACATCTTCTCTCCTTGTTTTGGCCGAACTTCATCAGATACACACACCTCCAAGGCTAGATTTTGAGTTTTTGTTTGAGAATAATACTGCACACTGCTTTAGAGCAAATTCACAAGGTGCCACTGTTATAACAAAAACATTCTCATTTCCTGTTTTTCAAGAACAACATTATTTCTTCATGTGCAGGGCGTCCTGGAACTTGGTGCTCGTGTACTGGGCCTGAAAGCCCTTCTTGTTGACGGTGTCATCCGTGTGGAATCGAATCATCAGAGAATCCCCTGCAGAGTAGATTTCTTCCAACGGCTGAGGGGAGGAGAAAGGAAAACCAGAGGGACTTTAAGCCAGTTGGCTGTGGTTGGAGTTTAAAATAAGGAGGATGAGACAGAACTTTACACAAAGACGTAGGATGGCTGATGATGCCGCAAGGCAACCCTGGCACCAGAGGCTCTGAAGGGCAACAAAACAAGCTCTTTTTCAAAGGAAAGCTTTTCAAATTCTGCTCCAGACAGCACCCCCGCCCCCTGCCCCAGCCCTGCTTTTCCAAAGACAATCTGAAATGCATAGCTCATATAGAATCTATTATTTATTAAGTGCATAGATTAATTAAGTGCACTTCTCTAAGCACTTTCAGATCTCATCTCATGTAAACTTCACAACAACTTTATAAGGCAGGTTCTATCTCTATTCCATACTTGAGGAAACTGAGATGAGACTCAAGTTCACACAACTAGATAGGCTGCAAGCTCAGGTTTTTCTCACTGTAAAGTGTATACCATGAATCACCCAGCTCTAGGGTCACCACTGTGATGTGTCTTCCAGGAGACTTAAGACAAAGACCATTGTTGAGGTCCATGTCCTGTCCAAGGACAAAACATGGGCTGGAGTCACTACATTTGTCAGAAAGGTTTTGCCAGGTGGTGGATGAAGGGGAGCCAGGTTCTGAGGCTGCTGTCTGCCAGATTCTAACGGAACCAAACTGGGCTTCCCGTACATTTCACTGATCAGGACCCTCCAAGGTTTTCCTCTGCATGTGGACCCCACAGTTTGAAAGACTTTAGCTCTCAAAGGCACTGCATCAGCTAAGTCACACTTCGGCATCCTTTCTTCTTTGGAGGGTGAGAGAAGATGAAGGGAAATTATTCAGAGACTCATGCAAATGCCAGTTTGAGAGTCTGTTTAGCACAAGCACTAATGACTCCAAAATGATTTAATGTAAGTCCAGCCAGTTGCAAAGAAGCTTGAGTGATCAGCCCTGGAGGTGGAGGAAAGGAAAGAGCTGGGGACCCAGTGTGGGCAGTGCCCAGCGTGGTACAGCCAGAGAGGGCCCAGGACACTGAACTGGCTGGTCCACACACTTGCACTGAGCGCCAACTACATGCCAGGCCCTATTTCAGGCGCTGGGGAAATAGTGATCAAAACAGGCCTGCCCTGTCCTGAGGAGGTGGCCCAGGAAAGAGGTGATAATGAGAAAAATGATCATGACCTTGAGCGTAACTAATATGTTTGGAGTAAAAGAGTGATTCATAATTTTCACAGGCATTTGGTTTTATTGGGAGAGAGAATTGTGAATATGTGGAATATGCAAAAGTATAATTAAAAAAAAATTTTAAAGCCTGAAGGCTAAAGAAAAATGGGGGCGGGGTGGGGAGAGACGAACCCTTTGCAAAAGTAGGCAGTCCTAAAAAGGACTTGCTCTTGGGCTTCCCTGGTGGCGCAGTGGTTGAGAATCTGCCTGCCAATGCAGGGGACACGGGTTCGAGCCCTGGTCTGGGAAGATCCCACGTGCCGCGGAGCAACTGCGCCCGTGAGCCACAATTACTGAGCCTGCGCGTCTGGAGCCTGTGCTCCGCAACAGGAGAGGCTGCGATGGTGAGAGGTCCGCGCCGCGATGAAGAGTGGCCCCCGCTCTCCGCAACTGGAGAAAGCCCTCGCACAGAAACACAAACCCAACACAGCCAAAAATTAATTAATTAATTAAAAAAAAAAAAAAAAAAGGACTTGCTCTTACCTAGCTGACCTCGGTATCAGGTCCCCGGTACCTCCCAACCTCCTCTGCGACTACCCTCCAGTTTCCCTCTTTGCTCCAGCAGAGCGGGCCTCCTGGCTGCTGCTGTAAGCGGCAGAGACTCTGACGCACGCGTGTCTGACCCAGCAGCCCCGCGGCCCGCCTTCCCCGCATCCCCGAGACTCACCCCGGAGCCGCAGAAGCGGCCGAGCCTGGGCGCCGTGCTGTCGTAGCCGTCGTACGCCTCCATGTAGTCGTAGCCACAGTCGGCCTCCTCCTCGACCTCAAAGGTCCGGAATATCAACTCCACGCCGTAGCCGTCCTCCGCCACGATCACCCAGTCGCAGCGGGCCTGGCTCGGGTAATTGTTGTCCCCAAACTGGGCATGGGAATAGAGCTCTTTGGTCTGCACTTCGGCCTTCAGCCTGCCCCCGCACTCTAGAGCGGAGAGAGAAGCGCGATGCCCCCTCCGCACAGAGCGAACGCTCCGCGCCCCCTCTTCCTGGCCCCCAGTTTCTCTTCACACCCTCCGTACGGGCCAGTTTTCTCCACAAAGCCTGGTGTGTGCCCTGTGCGAAGGGCTGGGAAAGTTTCATCAGCCCATTTTACAGAGGAGTAAAAGAGATCCAGGAGTTTCAGGGCTCACTGGGGAATCCAAATTGACTCTTACGAACAAACCAAGGTCCTATGTTCCCAGAGTGGGCCATAGGGAGGCCTCGGGGAATACCGGGGCATGCTACTGACAAAAGCCTTTTTCTCTCTCCAGTTATGGAGACCTGGGGCCAATGGATGATTTGCCCGACTGGTCGCTGGGATGTGATGGATCTTTACCACTTTACTGCCTGGAAGCGCTAGAAGCATCTGAAAAGGGCTCACACTTGCCCGGCCGACTTGCTGTAATTTGTTACTTTGCCAGCAGAGGGCACCAAAAGCACATCAAAACTGCTGGTGAGCGCTCAAACCTGAAACCTCAGAATAGACCTGGCTGGCGCCTGCATTTGAGAGCCTAACTATAGGCCAGCTTTGAAACCCCTGTGAGTGTTACAGGCGAGCTGCGCCTTGTACTTTGGACTTATATTCTGTAGCCTTGGCTTCTGCGTTTTTTCACTGGGACGGTAACTCTGGTTGGCCCGAGTCCCATCCTACCATGTGTCTAGGCTGCTAGAGACCACATAATAAAAACGTGTAAATGAGAGGGATGGGAAATTAGAAAGCAACAGAAATTCTGAAGGCAAATTCCTCCACAGCAGGTCCTCAATGTGCTCCACGCCTCCTCCCGCTGGCGTGGCTTCCGCACTGTCTGGTAACATTCCCCAGCCCGGCTGGAGCTCCACATCCAGCCTGGCCCAAGTCCTGTCCGACTGCCAACTCTTAATCCCATGTGTGCTCTAGCTTAGAATTTCTTCCAGGTCTGAGCTGTCTTTGGGAAATTTCAAATTCTTGAGACGTGGCTGGCCAGGAAATGGGCACTTAGCAGGGCAGGATGCCTTCCTTCCATCCTGCCAGATCCCCTCTCCATTCTTCCCCACCTGCTCTGGGCCCCTGGAGGCAGACCTCTGGGCCTACATGGATGAGCCCTTTTCCTTCATGATCCAGCCACAGGGAGCACCGGCAGATCAGAGGAGGGAGGAGAGAGGTCAGGGCATTAGTCCCAGGCCCCCTCCTTGCCTGGGCCTCGCTCCTGTTGGGGGGCCCTCTGTTTGCCCCCCTCTATCTCTAGGCTCCAGGAACCGTTCCCTCCTCTGGTATCCAGGCCGGGGGTAGTAACAGCCTTGCAACCTAGCCCTGGTTGCTGCACTGTCCCCACGGTGTCCTCACACCCTGCCCACCCCTCTGTAAACAGTCCCTTATTCAATTCTCCTCAAATAACGATTCTACCTGAGTGTGCCCCCATTGCCTGCAGGACCCTGACCTCCCCTGAGCACCCACACTCAGTCTGCAGGGACAAGAGGGTGAAGTCACTAGTTAGTGGCTTTTAAACTTCACCAGGGAAGTGACAGCGCAGCCGTGAACAGTGGGGAGTTTTCTCCCAGGCAAGGGCCAGCCAGACGGAGAAGGTGCCGGCTGTCATTTTGTCTCACCTGATTCATGTTTTCTGGTTCTGGGAAAGAACTGGGAGGAGGGGCTGTTAAAGGGCTCAGAAAACCTCACAGTGGTCGTCATCATGATCTCAGACTCTGAGTGGGCTGCACAGTCACCGCTTTGCCAGAGGGCCAGGATCAGAGAGTCAAAGTTGCTTCAAGGGCTCTAGTCCCAGGTTGTCTCCTTTAAATGGCTAAAGAGCAGAGCCAATGTTCTTACTGACTTTCTTCCGTTTAACACAGTAAATAATGTAAGTTATATGCATAAACATTTTCCTCCAGAGGGCTGAATAAAGTTATTTATTTCAAGTGAGGAAAAATAATGCGGAACAAGAACACTTTTCATTTTCTGGAACTGGTCCTTGGAGGGTACAAAGGGCTACTCTCCACCACTCAGCACCCAGACTCAGGGTTTCACAGACCAGCAAAATTACAAGTAAAATTTTAAAGGTGGGGTGGGGGGCAGTGGGAGGAAGAAAGGAAGGGAGGAAAGAAACGTGGCGCCGACAAAGTGTTGCCCCTTTAAAAGGTTGTCAATGAAGGACATTAAAATAAAACAACCCTTCCCCCTATGGGTGCCCATGTTTCATTTTAAAAGGGACATGTTATCATACACTGCTCGTCCCCCATGGTCAGAATTAAAGGTGGTCCTTTCCCTGCCTTCATCACCCATCTATCTCCAGGCCACGTGGGCATCAGCTGAAGGCCGGGCTCCCAGCCCACGCACCTGTGCTGTGCGTGGCTTGGAATCCTCTCCTCTGCACCGAGGCGTCCGAATAAAACCGGAGAAACAGGCTGCTGCCCGAAGCCACCACAGGGTCTGGCTTCTTGCTGCCGCAGAAACGGCCGAGGACCGGGGCCAGGCTGTCGGGCCCATCGTACAGCTCCAGGTGGTCGTAGGCACATTCCTGGTGCTGCTCGATCTCAAACTCGTTAAACGTCTAGGGATGGAAGAGCAGAAAGTGAGGCAAGGTCACTTCAGCCGGGGCGGGCCCCCCTCTCCAGGGGTGGGAGAGGAAGGGGCATGAGGACACGCACCTGCCCAGCCAGCTGTGCAGGCGGCGTGGAGCCCATGGTGATGGTGGCCACATCTGTTGAGAAGGTCTCCAGCTGGCCCCTCTCTTAGTCCCCAGAACAACCCTATGAGCTATTGCTACCATGACCACTTTGCGGATAAGATGGCCGGGGTCAGAGGGTTTCAGTGCTTGTTGGTGTCTGTGCTCCTTCTGGCACATCCTGCAGCTTCTCCCTCAACGATGAGAGCAGCAGTGACCGAGGTGTTCACTCTGAGCCAGGGGCTGTTTTAAATGCTTTGTATGTAGTAATCCTCATGACCCTGTGAGGTGTCTACCGTGATAACCACCACCTTACAGATGAGGAAACTGAGGCACAGGGCTGTCGGATAACTTGCCCAAGGTCACCCACTGGCAGAGTTGGGCCATGACCAGGAGGTCAAGGAGCCCTTTCCCTGAACCTCTGCACTGCACTGTGTGAATGAGGCTTCATGAAGTGCGCGCTACTCCACGTCAATGTCCTGAGAGTGGCTGGCCAGAGTTGAATATTTTTTTCCATGCAGAGCCCTGCATTTTCTCACTCAATTCTGATAATACTGTAAGGGAAGAGCTACTATTATCCCCAGTGTGCAGAAGGGGAAACTGAGTCTTAGGAAAGTTAAGTGGCTTGCCCACTTTCAAACAGCTAGAGAAGGATGGAGCTGAACTTGACCCCCAGCCAGCCTGACTCCAGGCCACACTCCTAACCATCACCAGGCTATACTGCCTCCCCTCTCCCTGTCCCCCCCAAGACCGTCCCCTGAAGCAGGCCAGGGCAACCCCATAATTCCAGGCTGTACACCAGGCT
This sequence comes from Balaenoptera borealis, assembly GCF_965194805.1. Taxonomy (NCBI): domain Eukaryota; kingdom Metazoa; phylum Chordata; class Mammalia; order Artiodactyla; family Balaenopteridae; genus Balaenoptera; species Balaenoptera borealis. The sequence goes on from NC_138874.1 coordinate 87,186,486, forward strand.
CTGCAGCCCCAAATGTAGGGCTTCTCAGGCGCTGGGCACATGACTGGCCAATGGCCTGCCCATCGCTACGAGGGGGATGGGACAAGGTGAGAGGGGACAGTTTAACTGAAGACTTGGACCAAATGACAGAGAGGGAGAGAGAACATTAGCTGGGGGTTGGAAGGGATCTCAATTCACAAGAAGGGGCCCGGGGTGACAGAGCGGAGATGGAGGTAGAGAGGAAGAAATAGAGGGGCCACAGGCTTTTGTAAGAATGACACACACATTTTGTGTTTGAGCTTTGAAATGGGCAAAGCTCTTCACACTTATAGGAAGGGAGGTGGGGCCAGAGAGTAGGGGTAGGGATGGTGGGCAGGAGTAGGAAGGGGAGGCTGGTGGGACCAGGGTGGGCAATGCAATGGGAGGGTGACAGTGGGCCAGGGAGATGGGGAGCTCCCCAAAAGTCCATAGGACACCCTATGGCTATCCCTGTGCAGTCAAACACTAGCTTCCTGGTAACTATTCAGTCCACACTCTGGTAGCAAAAAGGTAGAGCATGATCAATATACCCACCATCCACTTCCCAAGGAAGTATTTAAGAACTAGCACATATGTATGTGCCTCAGATAAATTGGAGGTCTGGGTTCACTCTGGCCACTGTGATCGGTTGCTTTATTTCCTCAGTACTGTAGAGAACAGGAAAAGACGTTTGGGGCAGTTACTAAAATCTTGTGGCCCTTCCAGGGAAGCGCCGCTACCAGTTGTGCAAATTGCACGTTCCCAACCCCAGGGCGCGCCATTCCCCCGCCGTCTTCAGAGATTTGTGTTGCCATGGCAATCATCTTCCAGCAGACGGCAGCCTTTCTCTAATGCACTCGCTTTAATTCACCCTCGCCCAGATTCAAGGCTGTTCTGACTGACCCAAGAGAGCAGCCGAAAGCGTTTCCTACACGGACAGCCATGCATATGAGGTGCCCACATGGGCACCTGTGGTCACGGGCCCTGCCTTCACCCCTCGATGCCCCAGGCCTGCACCCGTGCCCAGCCTGGGCACCCATTCATCCACCTGTCCTCCTCACCGCTCTCGCCAGTAAAGACCCACGCAAGTCCCTGGGCGATCGTCTATTTATCATCACCTTCTCCTTTGTTCTCTCCCCTTCTCCCTGCATTATTGGTCCATAATTCAGGGGGACATCCATATACATTCTGAAGAGCTTAGCTATCTCCAGAGTTAGAATGACCCATTTAAAAACTGTTTGCTGGAATACAACAACTTCTCCAGAAGGCAAGAAAGAGGGTTTGTTTTACACTCCACGGTCTGGGAGTCCCTGGTGGCTGAGAAACAAGACTTGTAGGAAAACTCATTTCTCTTTTGAACTAACCGAGCATGGTGCGCAGACCACCACAATCATATGCATGGATGGGACTTTAAAGAAAGGCTTGGAAGATATATATTTTTAATTCAAGAGAGAATTAGCATACATAACTTAACCTCCTATTGTTAACTGGAAAAAATGTAAGTTGTAGAAGAATATGAATAATAGAATCCATTTGAGAAATGTGAGCAAGAAAAAGGATATATATTTTTTCCTGTGCACACACACACACAGAAATTTCTGGAAGAATTCACAAGAAAATGTTCAGAGAAGTCATTCCTAGAGTGAGCATGGGGATCTGGAAACTTGATTTCCACTTTCCAACCCTCTGACTGACTACATTTTTTTTTAACCTTGAGAATGTATTTTTTTTATTTTGTAAAATATTGTAACTGGAAACTATTGAATCTCAAACAGTGCTTCAGATCTGTGTGATGGGTGCCAGGTCATACTGACACCACTGTGAACAGGTGCTATTTACAGAACTTTTCTCACCCACCACCCTGGGCAGAGGGCTTCAGGTGCATCCTCTCTTTTAATCTGCACAACAGCCCGGAGAGGTAGGTTTCATTAGCAGTCCCATATTCCAGATAACAAAACTGAGTCCTGGAAATGTTGAGTAACCTCCCCAAGTTTCAGAGCTGGGAAGAGGCAGAGCAGAGACTCAGACCCGTGTCAGCCTGATACCGAAGTCCGTGTTGTCCATAAACTTTGAAAATAACTCACAAGTTTCACCCTGTGGCCCGCGGTTGAAGAGATGTTCCAGGTACACTCCCTCCGGCTCGGGTATTTGTCAGGCCAGTTGGGGCTCACCAGGGTCCCCTCTGCACTGCTGATCTTGTGTACACAGCCAGCTGGGGGTGACGGGTGACACACAGAAGAGAGAGAGAGGTAATTCATTTGTGGGCAGCAGAAGAGGCATTCTGGAAGAGCCTCCTCCCTGAGCTCTTGTCACACGGTCATAATATGTGAGAGCAGGGTTTGGCCTGAATCAAGGGTCCCCCAGCTCAGAGATCTGCTGATTTATTTGGCTTTGCCGCCTTCCTGGAGCCAGGTCACCTTTCTTACTATTGTTATTCGCATTGTGATTGTCGCTGGAAATATGGTAGAGTTAGTGGTTGAGACCACAGGCCCTGGGGTCAGATGGGCCTCGGTTCAAGTCCTGGTGCCACCACCTACAAGCTGTGGGACTGAGCCTTGGTGTCCTTATTGGTAAAAGGGGTGCCAACATTGTAGGGGGGATGCATGGATTAAATGAGATAATGCATGTGAAATGCTCAGTAAGCGCTAACAAAGATCTCCATCACTATGCCTTCTGTCTTTTAGTTTCCAAAGCAATTTCAATTGGAGGCTACAGATGTTGGCCTGGTTACCATGCTATTTGCAAAGAGCGGTCCCACGACTTGCTTAGTAAGTAGCGTTTTGGCCAAGAGCTAGAATTTGTCTCTATCTGTGTTGAGTACTGCGCTAAGCACTTTGATTGCATCCTTTCATTTAATCCTTCCCACCTTCTAATTGAGAAAATAAGCTGAGAGATGGTAAGTGACCTGTTGGTTGGGGGTAGAGCCAGGCCTGCCTTTGCTCTTGCTGATTAGGAAATAGAGGGCACTGCGGAGGTACCACTGATGTCTCTGCCCTGTGGCTTCAGGCTGAGCAGCTGGAGGCTGAGTGTGGGTAAGAGGGAGGGGGCCCTGCAAGGAGGTTTCCCCTCATTGCTGCCTCTGCTCCGCAGCCGCACAGAGAACGGGCGCCCACAGGGGCAGCAGCTCAGACGTGGGATGTTCGCTGCCGCACTCCCTGCCACCGTGTGGGAACGCATACAGTTCACCTGATGGGACCTTAGCGGAGTTATATCCCTCCTGGCCTCCCCCATGCCACAGGGGCTAGACAAAGTTTTTTTTAAGTTCCAGAATGACAGTTCCTTCCAAGTTCTTCCAACCCACCTCTCAACCCAACCTGTGACCTCCTGTGTCCGGGTCACAGCGCTGGGCTCGAGGGTGGGCTTCTGAAGATGTCTAAGCTCATTCTTTAACCTTCCGGGGAGGCCCTGACCAGTCTCTGTGGCGCCCCAGCCAGTATCTCCTAATTCCGAAATGTTTATCCCAGAGCGGGGGTGTGAGGTCTTCACATCTTCCCTCACCCTGATGTGCATGCAGGGCTCTGTGGTGGGGACAAGGCCTGGAGGCCTGTGTATTCATCGAGATGCTCAAACTCCCTTTGCAGGATGGTGAGAACACGGGCAGGTCTTTCCCAGAGTGACTGGACATGAAAAGCCATCTGGCTCTGAAGGACTCCCAGTAGTGAATGAAGCAGGGAGCAAAGTCTTCCCCAAATTCTATTTCACTATTAGACCTGCAAATGGTAAATATGATTATGACATAGATGGGTGATATCTATCAACATTTCAAGTGCTTAATATGTGTCAGCCTGTCTGAAATACTTTCTAAGCATGCTCTCATTTAACCCTCACAAAAACTTTAAGAAGGAGGTATGTTTAGTCCGTTTTAAACAGAAGAGGACACTGAAGCTCAGAGAGGTTAAGTAACTCGCCCAAGGTCGCACAGCTGGTAAGTAGCAGAGCCAAGATTTAAACCTAGGTTGTCTGATTCTGGAGCCTGGTGTTTAACCACTTTTGAATAATAACTGCAGGAGAGCACTCAAGGGCCCCTACAAGCTTCCTGAAGGAGTGACTGCCCTGGCGAAAATCACTCTTGAGCAGGAAGGTGGGAGGAGAGAAGGCAGAAGCTGAGCCTCAGTTTGGGGCTTGCTAGACCTGGAACAAGCACCCCTCGCTCTCACTCACGCATGTGCACACTTGGGCAGCCAAGGCAAACCTCCCCACGCCCTCCACCCTGGACACGGTCCAGCCTCACCCTCTTTGCAGTCCTGCCGGTTCTCATGGAGCCGGTAGCCGTTCCTGCACCTGCATAGGTAGCTCCCGAAGGTGTTGACACATTCGTGCTGGCACCCGCCGTTGTCCTTGGCGCACTCGTCCTTGTCTGCGGAGATCAACGGACTCTCCTAAGAGGAACCACCAACTTGGGAACATCCCTCACAGCCCAGAACCCAGCTCAAAAGGAGTCTCTACCAGGGAGCCTCCCTGATTGTCCCAACTCTGATTATCCTTCCACGGGGCCGAGGGTGGGGCAGCATTCCTTGGATACTACTTGGCCCTGGTATATATTGAATTCCCCATGCTCCTAAAGCACTTTAATATATATATAGGTTCTCCCCTCCTGCTCCCCACCCAAACCAAGGAGCTCCTTAAAGGATAGGCTAGTATTAATAATAATATTAACAATAATAAAAATAACCGCCGTGCACTGAGCATTTACCCTGTGATGGACACTAATCACTCTATTATATCCTCTGTATTATCTAAGTTAATTCTCACACAACCTTAGGAGGGAGGTGCCTATGCCCCCATTTTACAGGTAGGAAAACTGAGGCTGAGAACGTTAACGTGCCCAAGGCTACTCAGTGAGCAAGCAGTCTGTGTGACCAGAGGCCTGGGCTGTTACTCCACGGCCCCACACCTCCTCCTGCCTGTGGAGCAGGTAAGCGTGCGAGCCTTGGGCCAGGCGGCCCAGTGCCAGCCCTGCTCCTCCACTTCCAGCTGTTGTGACCTTGGGGAGCCCTTGACTTCTGTGCCTCAGTTGCCTTACCTGTAAAGTGGAGTCAGTTATGGTGTCCTTACCTCACAGGATTGTTGAGAGGAGGAAACGAATTAGTACAGGGAAAGCACTTAGAACAGCGTCCAGCCCCAAGTCAGTGTTAGTTTTTATTTATTATTATGGATGGACTCAGATGTTAGCTGTTGTTGTCATTATGGATCTTGTAGTAGCTCAAGCTGGCACAGTATGCAGCCCTCTCCTAAGCCAGCTTCCTTCCCTGCTAACCGAGGACCAACCTCCATCCCCGGCCCTCCCACCAGGATAACTTCAAGGGTCAGGGACATCTCCCTCCTCTCTGTACCCTCTGCCCACTGCGGGTAATGTGTCACTGAACACTTGGTGCTTTAGTTTTGCCCTCTGATTCTATGAGGACAGCTAAGAATCCTTAAAGAGCCCCATAAAAAATAAAGAGATGAAGACCACCCAACACTTCAGTGTTGGAACCACGGGCTAGAAAGAGGCAAGGAAGGCTCCTCCCCAAGCCCTCTGGGGGAGTGCAGCCCTGCCCACACCTCGGCTCCAGACCTCTGGCCTCCAGAGCTGTGAGGGACAACATTTTTTGTTGTTTTGAGCCACCTGGTTTGTGGTCGCTTGTTTTGGTAGCCCTGCAATAACATAGCCACCACGCTATAAAACCCGGACCGAGGCAGAGACACTGTGAGGGCGGGGGCAGCGGGCAGAGAGGGGCGGGCGGGTGCCCCGAGGCTGGGAGCCCACAAAGCCGTGTTGCCCTCAGCCTGTGGTCTTGCCCCCAAACCCGCACACCTGAGAAGAAGTGGGCCCTGAAGCCGCGTTTGGAGACCGTGTTGTCGGACTTGAACTCCACGCGCATGTTGTTGCTCTGCGAGGTGATGACCTCGGGCGTCTCGGAGCCACAGAACTTGCCGTGCAGCCCGGCGTCCGGGGACAGGCCGCTGCGCACCTCCACGAAGTCGTACTTACACACCTGCAAGGGGGAGCCATGGGGAGCCGCCCGGTGCCCTCAAGTCCCCGCCGCAGACCCTGGCGCATGGCAGGGCTGCCTTCCTGAGAGCTGCACCCTGCCAGGTGGGCAGTCGAGCTCGGTCAGGCCCAGCGGGAGGGTCCTCTCGACTCTTACTGGGATCCTTCCAGCCCAAGGTGCAGACAGGGGGCACGCCTGACTAGCTGTCCAGCTGTAGGGCTCTGCCTGGGCCTCGGCTGGCTGACTTGATCATCCCACGTCCACCGCCCAAGGGAGGGAATGGGCTGTTTATGCCACCCTGGTCCCCAGCTGCATCTCACCGCCTCCCAGCTGGACGCTAAGCCCCAGATTCCTACCCCAGGGGACGTACCTGTCCTGACCACCTCGCACCCCCCGCCCCCAAGACCCGCATCCTCCTCTCTTGTCCTGATTCTCCTCGGATTTATCAGTGACGAGAGGACCAAAGCCCTCCATCTGCAGAGGGTGTGCAGCTGAAACTGCCTCACCAAACACCCCCCAGATTCCGCCCAGCTACAACCCCACGACCCTAGGAGGCCACCTCCCCGCCTGCTGAGCCCCTCGCCAGTTTTCAGCCCTGAGCCACATCCCAACACGATCCCCAGTCAATTGGAGCGCAGAAACATACATCATTGCCTTCCAGTTCAAACACTTCAAACTGAAGGGAGATCCGGTACTGAGCGGGGGCCACCACTTGCCAGACACAGTTTTTGTTTGTAGGATACTCCTTTGGCCACCCAGGACTGGTGATGGTTCCATTCAGCTTGGTAATGAAACCGCCACAGGCCACTGCACAGGGGGAAAAAAAAGCAAGATTCATCTGGTTTTATTTCCGAGTGACTGCAGTTTCCCCCAAGCAGCAATAAGCCCTGCTGTTCTTTAATAACAACAACAATAACAATAACAACAAATAGACCATCTGAACTGATTAATTCAGCCTCCTTTCTTCTAGTCTGTTTCAACTGAGGATTTGGAGGGATGGAGTGGAGGACAAGTCTTTACTGCTTTTTAAAAAAAGGCGATGCGTTTGTGCTTACCTCTTACTCAGTGGCATAGCTGGGGACTTCACATGACTTGGACCAAGGAGATTTAGAAATGTTTGCACCAAGCTATGCAATGTCCCTGGCTTCCACGAACAAGCAGAGTCATGCAGGTGGGCAAGGAAAGCACCACCAGCCAGGTAGGAATGGAATGAATGAAATGCACTATTCGTTGAGTCACACCAAAGTGCTCATACTTATTCTTTGCTTTTATTTGCTACCTTAATAATCATATGAATTTCACATGGTCACAGAAGAAAATGAACCATGGTTCCACCTGCACAGTTGCTGGGGTGGAGTCTGATAAAGTCATCTCACGTTGGTGGCTTCATCGAGTTGTTTTTCCCTCCAGGAAGGAGGTGGACCATCCCCACAGCTGTCCATTGTTACTTCACAGCCAACCAGCTGCCCCATCTTCATCTGTCCCCCTTCTCCTAAGACTTGTCCCCCATCCCCTCTCACTCCAGCTTGGCAGGTCCAACACCAACCTTCACACGCCTTCTTGTCAGAGGCCAGCTCATAGCCAGGATCACACACACACTTGTAGCTGCCCAGAGTGTTCACACAGCGCTGCTCACACCCGCCGTGATCTGGCCAGGAACACTCATCCACCTCTGTTGGGGAGGAAGATGACCATGGTTAAGTCATCACAAAGCTGCCGGGTCTGTTCCCCATTGCTTCTCACGTCCCGGCATTCCCTCTAAGAAAAAGAGCATCTCCTGGTGACCACCTTCCAAGGAGTCCCCTGTCCACGTCTCAGAAACCAGCAGCAGCCACAGCAATGAGTGGGATCTTGACAACGCACAAGACTAACTTGTTAGCCAGAAGCAGGGCTCCTTTGAGAGGAGACCGGGTCTGGTATAACTTCATTCTTTGCAGGGTTCAGTCAGCAGTATTTGTGATCTTAAAAAATCTCAAAGTTTTCATACCAAAGACGATCAATTTCAATGCTATAAAATTGGGGATCCCCCATAAATGCGGAACGTCTCAGGACATTAAGCAAAGGGTAAGGACAAAGGGACACATTCCTAGATGACGATGTATAAGTATTCTCCAGGGATAGAACCAGAAGCTGTGATTTAGCATTTTTATCACTAATCTGAAGAGGTGATCTTCAAGGTTACAGAAAATGCTGGCTCTTAGGTAAGCCGAAGCCTCCAGGAGAAACTACAGGAAGAGGCCACAGAGAGACTGAGTTAGCAGGGGAGTTACATGGGATTCAGCACCGACAAGTGTCCAATGATGTGTCTGGGGCAATTAAATAGCAGCAAGCAGGACGCTGTCCAGAGGGAGAACATGGGACTCATTGGAGAATCTCCCCGGACAGGTCAGCCCATGCACCACTAAAGAAAGGAAAAACCCAGTCCATTGGGCATCTCCAAGAAGAGTATCGGAAGTAAAAGGAAAAAATCATTGTTTTCTCTTGCCAAGTTGTGGTACATTTATCCCTAAAGAGCATGCAGGTTGTAGCCTAACAGAGCTGCAGAGTCTAATGAAAGGACAACTAGACGCAGAGACATCTTCAAACAACAACAACAAAAGCCCAACCTAGGAGGAAGAAAGAGTTGGAGAGTGGGTGGAAGTGTTGGTTCCTCACGCCAGGGAAGGTAAGAACAGAGCAAGGACAGAATTCATGAAATCTCGAGAGACCTCGCATTACACATAAAATAAATGAGGACATTTTCAAGTTGGTAAAGACTTGAAAAGATCCCCAGTCCTGCCACCTCAGCAAGGATCCATTTAGTAACATTTCTGGTAGGTGGCTTTTCAGACCCTGCTGGAAAACACCTAGAGATAGGAATCTTACTCTTTTTAAAGGTATTTCTTGCCCTTTGAAATTTGAATTGTTAAAAACTCTGACTCCTTGCAACTTCCAACCCAATGGTCCAGCAGAAAATGCAAACCTTTCAACCACCATATCTCCTTTTTCCAACTCAAATAAACTCCAACTCAAATAAACACATTTCCTTCCAATCTCCCTGATCCATGATGCACAAAATACTCATCAACCTGGCGGCTCATCGCTGGGTGCAGGACAGTTTGTAAATATCCCATCATTTCATATAGTGAGGAGTAAACTTTGATGGCTCTAAGAGTGATGTGTTCTTGGGCTCAACAAAAGCTTAAATAAGTTGGTCAGTAGGGGAGACTGGGTTTAGGAGACACGCTCTAGACAAGGGGTTGAAGTTGTCCATAGCTTCAAATAAGTATAAGTATTAAGTTCGCTAAAGTAGTAACAATCCTGCAATTATTTACTACTGTACAGTAGGCAAAGTACTTTCTTTGACATTTGCTAAAAAGTATAAAAGGAGGAGAATCAATAACAACGAGGAATAGAAAAAGTCCAGTCTTTAGAGCGAGCCAGACAGACCTGGGCTGGATTCACCAGGGGATCTTCCTTCAATAAACTGGGTGATTTGAACTTTCTGAGCCTTCCTCCACTTTTAAGATGAGAATAATACCTGATTTTAGGGTTGTGGTGATGGAAAATGATGCCTGTGAAGTACCCAGCATATAGACACTCAGTACACATTAGCTGTTGCTCTAGAAAAGAGCAGGGTTGCTTTTGAAATTCTAGTGGATGGAGAGACACAATGATGGGAGTAGTGAAAAGGACAAGGTTACCTGGCATCCCTGAATCAGGGAAGAGTAGAGTAGGCCTGGGGAGGGGAGAGAGAGAGACAAGGCAGGAACAGAAAGAAGGAAAAAGTGTCAAGGATAGGCCAATGAAGGAAGACTAGATGGGCAGGAAGGCAGCAAAGCAGAGTCAAGAAACTGGCAGGAGGATGGAAAGGAACCATGGAAAGAGTCCATCAACATAGAGCAAGTTAAATAAAGGGCCAAGCTGGGTGGTTGGGGGAGACTGATGCCAGAAGATGCTATGGGCAGGACACACGATTGTCATAGGCAAGAAAAGGAGGACCACTGATAAGTCTCCTGGCACCATCTTAGCCATGTGGAGGGAGAGAGGCTGGTGGATTGGATGTGCACCTAAAGCAAAGGGAGTATATTTCCTCCAAAGACTAGAAGGGTAGGGTGTTTGGCCCAGGAAGATGGGTACAAGGTGTACGTTTACACCTGAGCTCTCTCCAGAAGAGCAGTGGGGTGTTTGGCCATTTCCATCCCTGCTCCAGCTTGGGTGATGGTGTGCAAGTAAACCAGGGGCCCTGCTCTCAGGCGGAGCCTGGGTGCCCTCTGCATCGCCTCCACGCTAGAATGAAGTATCATCTGCTTCAAGCCCACAGGCTCATGCTTGCTCTGGGCTACAGTGGCCAAGGCCAAGCACCCCAGAAAAATCTGGGAGAGCGTGGGGGTGGGAGAAGAAGCTGAATCAGGGATCAGCTTTGCTGACTCTGGCTTTTTTTTGCCTTCTCCAAGTAGTACCAGTGAAAGAAGGAACCATTCTGAGGTTAGATAATGAGATGACTCAGGTAGGATCCCAAACATTGTTTCAGAGAGAGTTAAGGAAAGGGAAGGCAAGGCACATCCCTAAGCTTTTGAAGTACCTTGAAGGGATCCAGCCCCCCACATCACAGATCCCGTGGTGGGCCATCAGCACTGGGACAGTGGAGCATGGGGGTCAAGGTGGGAAACCCTCCCATTCTTTATATGGGGAGTGTGGCAACAAAATGGCCCCATCAACCCAAAAATGCACTTGCCATCTCCCGAAGTAAGCAGAGATGTGAGGTGCTTTGCCTGCTGCCCGGCCAGCAGGCTCTGAGAGGGACTTCCATCTGGCACCAGGAGAGGGATGCAGAGGCCAACTGGCACCCTGGACAGAGCCACGTGCCAGCTGGGCCCTGGGCAGAGACTCCTGCCAACTGGCACCAAGGCAAGAGCTTCTTTGGCTGGTCCAACTCTTCTGCGTGGCCTTTGTAGTTACTCTTCCACTTTCTTTCACTGGAGAAGTCCTGACACACGCACCGGCCCCTGTGTGCTCACAGGACATCCTACTGACAGCCTTGCTGGAAAAAGGCTGACAAAGAGCTGGCTGTGTCGGGGCTCTAGAGCTGGGCTAACCTGTGCTAGATCCCATGTGACTACTGAACACTTGAAATGCAGCTATTCTAAATTCAGATGTGCTGTGAGTGTAAAACACACTGGATTTCCAAGACTTAGTATGGGGAAAAAAAAGCCATAAAATCTCTCATTAATATTGTGTATATTGATTACATATTAAAATGACAGTATTTTTGATATATTGGATTAAATAAAATATAGTATTAAAACTAATTTTGCCTCTTTCTCTTCTTCTTCTTCTTTTTTTTGTAAGGTGGCTGCTGGAAAGTTTAAAGTTACATTCATGGCTTGCATTTGTGACTTGCCTCCTATTTCTGTTGGACAGCGCTGTTCTGCACTGTGGTCTCTGGCCTCATTCATCCGCGTGGGAACCCTGAAAGGTAGGCAGAGCAGGGAGCAAGAAGCCCAATCCACAAATGAGAATCTGAGCCTTATTCATTCATCCACTGCCCTGTAAGAATTTATTGAGCCCACTGTGGGTCTGGCACTGTGAATACGGCTGAGGACAAAGCAGGTAGGATCACGTCTCAGAAAGGAAAACTGACCTGCCTGAGAGCAGTGAGCTGGTAAGAAGTGTGTGGGCAGGGCTGGACCCCGAACTGCAGAGGCTAAATCCAGGGCCCTTCTCCCTATACTCCCATGGCAGAAAGGTGACGAATGTCAGAATCAAATCAGAAATTCAAATCCCTTCACTTTGCTTTCCTGTGGCTTTCAGGTCTCTGTAGAGGAAAGAGAGTGAGCTATGAAGTCCTACACATGCAGGGCCTACTTCTAGCTCGGCCACCTTAGAACTTCAATTTCCTCAATTTTAAAATGGGGGTAATAGGGGCTTCCCTGGTGGCGCAGTGGTTAAGAGTCTGCCTGCCAATGCAGGGGACACGGGTTCGAGCCCTGGTCTGGGAGGATCCCACATGCCATGGAAACTAAGCCCGTGAGCCACAACTACTGAGCCTGTGCGTCTGGAGCCCATGCTCCGCAACGGGAGAGGCCGCGACAGTGAGAGGCTCACGCACTGCGATGAAGAGTGGCCCCCGCTCGCCGCAACTGGAGAAATCCCTCGCACAGAAGAACGAAGACCCAACGCAGCCAAAAATAAATAAATAAAAATAAATTAAAAAAAAAAAAAAAAGGAGGCAAGAGACAGCATGGTGAAGGGCCATACATTGGAATCTATGTGCAAGGTACCCTTTAAAAAATAATAATAATAAAATAAATAAAATGGGGGTAATAATGCCAAGCAAGGGGTTGTTCTGAAGACAAAGTGAGGTAGCTGGTACAGCTTCTGGCATGCTCGACAGATGTCCTTTCTTTCTCCTTTAATAGGTCCCAAAGAGGCTTCCACCAGACCTGACTCCTCTTTTAAGATTCAGGGTCAAGGTCAATGCTGTATAGTTCTTCTTTTCTAAATGTGGCTCTCTACAGTCCTTCTTGACATAAAAAAAGATATCAAGCTGGGCCTGTGCACTAAGTTAGTGTAGATGGGCTTCAATTAACACCTTTACAGGCATCTAAAAAGCTGTTTGCCAACTGACATGTCCTTGAATATCTAGGCTGGGTGCTGACCCCACCCCCATGCTGAGTGAGATCCTCCTCCGATGTCAACACTTCACACAATATCACTGCCCGCTGGCTCACAGGTCTCCTTTGTCACCTTGAGCTCTTAAAGACAAAGACCATGTTCTCCTCTGTCCCACAGCCCCTGAGACACAGTTTGATGACTGCTGAATAAATGTTAAAGGTAGAAAAGGGAGAAGATGGCATTTTCTAACCACTAAAACAGAGCTAGTTATCATGGTTGGTCAGAGCAGGCCAAGGCTCTAGACTCAGTCCCTTACAAGCCGGTTTAGCATTACAGAGAGAAACACCCCTCTCCACTGCACTGACTGGCATCTCCATAGGGTTGCCACAAAAAAAGCAGAAGACTCCATTAAAGTTGAATTTCAGATGAACAATTATTTCTTCGTACAGTATGCAATATTTGGGACGTACATATACTAAAAGATCATTCTTTATCTGAACGTTGAATTTAACTGGGCAAACGGTTTTTTAAAATTTTTTCAATCTGGAAACCCTAATCTCCAGTTTTAGCTGGTCCTCTCAAAAACTGCAACGCTGATCGTCAGCAGAACCAGGAATGAGATGTGGGTGGGCCAGTGCCAACTGGTTACCAGTTCTCTTACTGGAAAGAAGCCCCAACACCTAATTTACGGACCTGGGGGTGGAAGTCAGGGAAGGAGAAGGACAGGAGAATTAGGATAAACAGAATTAGAATAAAACCTCACAATTATCTGTGACGTGGTAAGTAAAATGAGGTCTCCCAAAGTCACCCACATCATAGTCCTGGAACCTGGGAATCTGTTACCTTACCCTTACGTGGCAAAAAGGACTTTGCAGATGTGATTAGATGTGATTTCAGGTTCTTGAAATGGAAGATTATCCTGGATCATCTGGGTGGGCCCACTGTAACCACAAGGGTCCTTACAACTGAAAGTGGGAGGAGGAGAGTCAGGGTCAGAAAAGGAAACGTGATGATGGAGGCAGAGGTCTGGGATGCAGCCCAAGAAGGTCTCAGCTGCCCTTGCTGCTTGAAGACCGAAGGGCACCACCAGCCAAGGAGTGCAGGCGCCTCCCCTGCAAGCTGGAAAAGGCAAGGGAATCTGACCTCGAGAACTGTAAGATGATAAGTTTGTGTTGTTTTAAGCCACCACATTTGTGGTCATTTGTTACAGCAGCGATAAGAAAGTGACACACGGCAACTGCAAGAAGAAGTTGTCACATTATTTTTTCCAGAGAGAAAAATAACCACTTCAGAGATTCCTTCCTTAGCAAAAAAAATTAATGGGGCTAAACATGACACCATGTGTGTTCACTTAATGCTATTTCCTTTTCTCCTGACAATAACTCTGCGATAACCTGGTAGTATTGTTTCTACAGGTAGAGAGATTGGGGCTCAGAGAGGTTTTATAACTTGCTGTAGGCGACCCAACCAGTGAGGCCACTAAGTCAGACGGGGGTCTCCCCAGGCTGAGAGACACCCAGCAGGTGCAGTCTGGGCTAGGGTGAGCCGAGGGCTATGCATCTCTACTTCTACTAAGGCATCTCTACTAAGGCATCTCTACCAAGGCATCTCTACCAAGACTCCCATGTCCTTCTTCCCACTACAACCACTAGGCGAAGTGCATTTGAAATACACTTGATATGGCTTGGTTTTTTGTTTTTTTGTTTGTTTTTGCTTGGGAAAGAATTAAACTTTGTCTCCAATTATTCAGAGCATTAGGATTCTGCTCTGTTTCTATTTGGGTTTGCTGTCCCCAGATGGCTCAAAGCAGAAAAAAAAAAAAAAAAAATCCCACTTTTCAGCTTATGAAGTGCCTCCACAGCCATCATTTCATTGGGGCTTCACAGCTGGCTGGGTAAAATGGGCAGATTTCCTTCTTCCTGTTTTACAGAGAGGAAAACAGCGGCTTCAGTAAGGAAAAAGGGATGCTTGCTCAGGGTCACACAGCTTGAAGTGGGTTCTTCTGACACCATCTGCTCACCTAAAACCTGGGAGAAGGGGATAAACAGGGGGCAGATGGGGAGACAGAGTAAGGAAGGGACCAGGATTTCTGGGTTAGCACAGCCAGGAGCCCTAGGAGAGGAGGGAGGAAGGGGTCACTGATCGGGGACCACCAGTTGCAGATTGGATATCTCCATTCAGTGGCTGCTGGTGTGCTGGTGGGCGCTCAGTCACAATGCATTGGGGAATAGCCAGTATTTCCACTTAGCATGTGGTCTGAGGAATTCCAGGGCTCTGAGAGCAGAGAAGGAAAACCTATCTATTCAACAGAGTCTTAGGAAGCTCGCTCTGCTGGGGCCAGGAATGCTGGTCTTCCCACACCATTCTGCGTCTGATTTTATCAAGATCTTACAGAGCAGTCAGTCCCTAAGGCGGCACGGAGGTTTGCTTCCTGTGAGCGTCACACCTTCTCAGTCTCCCCCCGCCCCCTGCCCAGCTCTGCCCACTTGAGGGTAGGCTTGTAGACTGGGAGCTGATGCTTCAGGAGCTGAAGACCTGGGCTGCCTCTCTGGCCCACATCAGGGCATGCAAGGCAATGTTCTAGAAAGAGTTTGAGCTTAGGAGTCAGACTGTGTTTAGATTCTTGATCTGCCACTTAACTGTCTGAGTGACCCTGAGCAGCCCTTCTCAGCCCTGATCAAGCATGAGCTAAACCCAACTCAGAGGTTTATTTTGGGAATTAAATGACATAGTGTAAGTCAAGTACCTTGCACCGTTCCTGGCACACAGTAGGTGCTCAATTAATGATAGTGACTACACAAATATGTATTGTTATCAATGCTCAGTTTCACTAAGGTTCATGAAGTTGACCTTGGAAACCTATAAACCTAATTTCCAAGTGCGGCAGCACAACTTTCTGCCACAAAGAAAGAAGCCAAGGCTGAGCCTGTACCCGAGCCAGTCGTGACCTCCGCTGGGGAATCTACGCACAGCTCTGAAACGGCTTGCTGCCTCCTCACTGCAGGAAGCCTTGTTTGGTGCTAAGGTTCCCTATGGGTTTTGTGATTCTTAGGCCAGGGGGGCAATACCTCATCCTGTGACTAAAATGGAAACAACTGCTAATTCATACCCTTGAAAAAATTGGCTGCAAAGCCTGCTTTATTGATAGAGCCATCAGACACAAACTTCATCCACATTCTGTTGGAGCTGGACTTTACATCCTCTGGCTTCTCATAGCCACAAAAGTGGCCAATCAGGGCGCTCTCTTCCGCAGGGCCGTCGCGGATTTCCAGGTAGTCGTATGCACAACTGTCGTGTCTTTCGATCTAAACGGAGAAACGGAGACAACGTGAAAGATAGCAGCTTGGCCTTAAGGTTTTCAATTTAAGAAAGGAACCTAAATATCACTCTTGAAAATCTAACCAAGAGACAAAAGGACCCAAACGTGTCCTGGGCTTTTCCAAGCTGTCTCCTACTTGCGCAAGTTAAGGATGAATCAAGCTGCAAAGAGATTAAGTCATGGTAAACAGGGAAGAAAGATTCAACAAAACGCCCTGGGATCCCATTCTAGACTTCTGCTTCAATTATTCCCCCACCCTCTCCAGCAGCCTTCAGCAAGGAGGCAGATGTGATTTCAAAGCCTGCAGAGGCTCTGATACCAGATGTCCTGGCAAAATGCATCATGGACTTGAAATGGCCTCTTAGGTTCCTGTTTTCAACCAAAGAATGGCAATGTATCTTTATAGAGCACAGTGTCTAAGATCAGCAGTACTCACCTCAAAAGCTTGGAAGGTAAGCCCCACGTGAAATCCCTCCGAAACCGTAATCCTCCAGACACATTCCTTGGAAGGTCTGTAGTCATCCGGGTAGTTTGGAGATTGAATCTGACCGGCATCTTTGTTAATGTCTCCCCCACAGGTAGCTTTAGAAAAAGAGCCAGGAGGAAAGGGGGGTCCCTGGTCAGAGCTTACTAAGGAAGTACACCACTAGGTGGCTCCACTTGCCAACATTTTCATTTCCATTCAACCAAGACTGTGCCTCCAGAAAGGCATAATCTCATGTGTTTGCAACTCTGAATTTTTCTCATATAAAGAAAATAACCGTGTAGAGCAGTGGTTCTCTACCTTTGCTGTGCATCAAAATCACCTGGGAGATTTTTCAAACTGTGGGAGCCAGGGCCACATCCCAAGAAGTTCTGATCAAGTGTGTCTGGGCGATCACCGGGGGTTTGAGATCCCCCAGTGATTCTGATGCAGAGGGTGGAGCCCTCTGGTACAGAGTGATGTGTACACACGCACACGCACGCTATTTCCTTTATAAAAACAAAACTTTGGCCTCTCCAAAATGACAATTTAAGTCCCTAAGGGGCCTTAATAACTATCTAGTGTTTTCCTTTGGGTGGAGGGCGGGCACAGGGGTAACTAGCCAGAGAAACCCAATATGTGGAACAAACAGAAGCAGAATTGCCCTGGTGGCAGCTGCCTAGAGCCCAGACCTATTGGTTCCCTCAACTCAACCACCATGGTGGCCTCAGAGGCCCTTCCAAGAAATGTAGCTGGAAATTCCTTGACATTGTCCAAAGTCCTCTTTTCACAAATGAAACTCAGAGAGGTTTGGAGTCTTTGCTCAGGCTCACACAGCTATTCAGAGGCTGCTTTCATTTCCACAGTGTTCTGTAACCCCCAACGCCATCCCGGCTGGAGTGGAATGAGGGTTCAGCAGGGTGGTGACAGGTAGGTGGCGCCTGTCCTGAAGGGAGCCCAGCTAGCCTCGCAGCTTCCATAAGGTGGGAGAAGGGGCCGGTGCTGCCCCACCCTCAGGGCTCGGGCAGCCGCCACCCGTGCAAGGGTGGGAAGGGACACCGGCTGCACGTGAAGGACTGAGGCACACCAGGAGCCACGCCGGCAGCTTTTCTCGTCACGAACAAACCTTCATACACCGCGAAGAAGCCCTTGCCCAGGATGTTACTGCTGCTTCGGAATTCCACCCAGAGCCGGCTGTCTGTGGAGATGAGCGGCTCCGGGACTTTGTCGCCACAAAACCTACCTGGGAAGCGGAAAAGAATGGTCAGGCTGCTGGCGGACAGCACGGAGGGACTCAGTGCAGGCAGAGAGGGAGCAGCGTGGCTTCAAATGCGGTTCAAGGTGAGCAGTCCTCGCTGGGCAACTCATCCTGTAGCACATACAGGATTAAAAGCTGCGATGGAAGCAGTCACACGCCTGTATGCCTCCTTCAGGAGAGTCTCAGGCTCCAATCAATCAGATACCCTGAGTGTGGCCCAGGCACCCCCTCCCCTACCAGTGGGTCTTGTTGAGGTGCTGAGGGGGATGAGGACCTCCCAGCAAGGCCAGTGGTGGGATGGTGGTCTGAGCGAGTGACGAGTGTCCCCCCTGGTATTTCTATTACATATACACCCTTCTATTTGGGGGGCATGCCTTATGCCTTCCTTGTCTCGGGGAAGGGTTGCCAGAGGACACATGATGACAAAATCAGTTCCTGGCTTTTGAATTCCACAAGTCTGGCCACAATACCAAATATTTGGGAAAATACACAATGAATAAGAGCACATTTCCCCTGTCTTGTAGTCTTAGAAAGATTCCTAGGATGGAGGAGCAATCCTCTCCTAGAGGGAGAGAGGATTGGAGAGGGCACCATGGAACCTCTGAAAGGACCCTGTGCCCTGGGTGGAGAAGGATGATAGAGACCCCAAGGAGGTTTAAGGAGCTGGGAGAAGCAGAGAGCTGTGCCCCCAGGGCAGTCCCTGGCAGAGCCTGGAGGGGCAACAGGACCCTGGATTCCCCGTGTCCCACCTGGGCTCAGAACAGGAGTGTCTGTGTGTTTTCTTAAGATGTTAGGCCAGGAGCCAGGCATGCAGAGCTCTCCAGGGAAAGCAGGACACCATGGCAGCAACAGGACTCCTGGGAGGGGATGGAAGCCACCTTCCCATAGCCCAGAGGGCCTGGGGAGCCGTAGCACGTCTCCCATAGAACGTCTTCTAGGGAGATGTGGACTTGGCACCAATCTGAACTGGCCTAGGGCCGAGACAAGGAGGAGGCACCACAGCCACTTAGGTGGACAGAGGGCTGGAGACAAGAGGGGGATGAGGACATCCCAGCAATGCCAGTTGGGATGGCAACGTGCCAGACACCATGCCCTGGCACAAAGTGTGCCCCCCACTGGCACCCTGCGGGAAAAACCACAAACTGACTGTAATTAAGTTCCCACTACCTGATGGAAAGGGGCTCATAATTGCTACTGAACGTGTGGTACTGAACATACAAATCAATGTGTATTTCTTAAGACACGTGGGTACATTGTGTGAAATTTGGACCCTTTACGGAGGAAAAGGGGGAAGGCCAGGCCTCCCCAGGGCATGGTCATCCGTGGCCATATAATTTCCAACGCCACATAAGGATGGCAGCCAGGGCAAGAAGGTGCTCACAACACAGACCAGCCAAGGTCTCTCTGAACGGAAAGCGTCCACGGCTCCACCAGCACTGACTGTGTGAGTCACTCAAGAATCCATTTAACATGGGGGGAGGGGGAGTGACGGTTCATGGGTATGGGCTTTCTCTGGGGGACGATGAAGATGCTGTCAGACTGTGGTGGCTGTACAACCCTGTGAGCACACTGAAACCACTGGCTTACATGCGCTAATGATGAGATGTATTATGGTGCACGAGTTTTATCTCCAAAAAATGTTTTAAAGTCCATTTGACAGATATTTAGCGGGTATCCTCCCATGGCCAGCACTGTGTTAGCCACTGGATCAACCCCTTGAAGCTGTAACGCTGCTTTGCCCTTCTGAGAAATGGGGCGGGGGGTGAGACTGGGGGAGTAATAAATGCCACTACAGACATTTCCTAGTGGCCAACTGTGGTCGACATTCTTTGGGGAGACGCAGGGGTAGAGGTTGCTAATCTCCTTCCATTTCCTTCTGATTCTGGCTGCCTGTAGCCTTTTGGATTTGGGGAGCTTAATATTAAGGGAGATGAGCTAAAACTGCTGTTGAGAATTGGGCAAGGAAAAATCCATCAGAAGTCTATACACTTCCAGTAATGGTTCCTCGGGCATGGCCAATTAGTATCAATTAGTTCTTGGAAAACAACATATAAGCCTGGGGAAGTATTGCTCACCAGTGAGAAGACGGAGCCACTGAACAGCGGTGAAGCAATGCCGGTTGACAAAAGGAACTCTTTCTTAGCCAAACCGAGTTTCAAGTCCAAATTTCTCCTTTTAAAACCCCAGCTGTCACAGCCGCTGGGGAAGTTTTCAAAAGAGAGAGGGACTTCACCACCTTGCTGCCTAAGAAACCACGCACCCCAGGGCCACAGTACCACCCACCTCTGCTCCGTACCCTGGAAGAGATAGGAATTACCAGCTCAGGTGTGCTTTACTGCCTTGGCAGAGCTAGACTTGGTAGAATAAATTACAAATTATGTCTAAGCAACGTTTCCCCAAATCACCTTGTAATTCTTAACTAGAACCCTCTACATTGTCCCTGGACTGATGTCTCCAGATTTTCACCTTCACTGTAATGGTTCTGATAAAAGCTCCCTCTTGAATTGAACCAGACTATGCCAGACACTGTCCTACACACGTCACCTGGATTTTCTATTTGCCTCCCTACTACCTTCTGAAATAGGTGCTATTATTAATCTCATTTCTGAAAAAACTGAGCATTGGAGAATTTGAGCTGAGTTACACTCAATGTGAGTTACGCTCAAGATTGTAAGTGGTAGCAGGATTTGAACCTTGGCAGCCTGAGATCTTGACCTTCATCATCAGTCTCTCATCAGTCTCACACTCTTCATCATCATCACCGTCACCGCCACCACCATCCAAAGGAACTCCTCTGTTTGAGGTGCAGTTCTGAACACTGCACCTTTTTTGGATCAGTAGACATCAAATCTGCTGTCTGGAATATAATCACTATCCCCATTTCCCAATTTGGAAACAGACACATAGGAATGAAGATCAAAGACTCAAACCGTAAAGCAAGCTTGTGGCAATACCAGGCTGGCCAGTTTGATTCATGCCATCGGTTCTGCTCATTTGGGGGGCTGCCCCTGCCCAGAGAGCCCTCAGTAGTGGAGCCACGCGACACTGATTGGCCAGCCTGGCCTTTCTGAACTTCCCTCCCCACTTCAGGGAAGGGGGAAGAAAAGCTTTTGTGTGCGTTGTGGTGGGACAGAATGCCCGAGGACGGTTCTGCCTACAAAAGTGCATTGTTAGAGTGATTCCTCTAGCAGAAATAAGGGAGGGGAATCCAATTAACAGGCCAGTGCTTCAGATTACTGGATGAGTTCTGTATGCAGACACCTTCCTCCCCCCTTTAGGTGCAATCTCCTCAGTGACCCCCGAAACTGAAAAAAACAATCTGCTATCTTTAAGCAGCCGTGAAATGTTCTCAATCTACTTACATTTCCCTTTAATCACTATGTGAAAAGCTGGGCCCCAAACAGCCTTCTCCCAAGGAGACTAGCAGGCTGGAGAGAAAATGGACTAGAGAAAAGGTGTCAGATTCCTACACTGAAATCTGGTTCCTGCCTTTGGAGGAGGAGTTTAATAAGGATATCAAGAAGAGGAAATGCAGATGAGGACACTACAAGTGGACTCCATGGGGAGTCATAAAGGGTTCATTCATAAAAAGTTATGCGTCCATTATGCCTGGATTTTCACACACTGCCCTGGGAAAATATGCGATGCACAGTTTTTCAGAGCAAGATGCATACTTTCACAATCCGCCCTAATCCGCTCTCCCTCCTGCCAAAGGGGCATTGACCTGCCTCCTCCCGGCAGATTTCATGGCACTGACCCCTCCCAGGGACCAGCTCGGCCCACACAATGCACTTGTTCCAAACACAAAAGTTCACTAACAACTGCATTTGGAAACATCAGAGCAGGCCAAATAGTTGGCAAAGGAGAACTCCTGCAAATGAAGAATGACGGTTACAGGCGCGGGGCCATGCCTTGGCTACAGCACACTCGGCGTGCGCGCACACACACACTCTCTCTCTCTCTCACATCCACACACTCTCACACACACATACACACACTCACTGCAAAAGTGTGTAAAATATAAGTAAAACAAAAAAAGCCCAAACAAAAAACCATCATTGATAATGACGAACAGCAAAACCTCCATCTAATCAATGAACGTGTAATCTGAGTTCCCAGGATCTGTAGTGAGAAAATTCTTGTTTCAAGTTCAAGGAACAGCTGGAAATCCCTCTGCCTGTGCCCATTTTCAGGAGCGTGCCTTGGCCCTCTCCATGGAACTTTAGGAACAGAGAGCTTCCCCCTCCTGAGCTTTTTAAGTCTATCACATTCCCTGGGGGGTATAGGGTTGCCAGATTTAGCAAACAAAAATACAGGAAGCCCGGTTAAATTTGAATTTCAGATAAACAACAAATCATGGCAGTCCTATGGGGAGCCCCTTCTAGATTCAGCAGCACCCTTGCCCCATCAGCTGGACATCTAAGTTCTGACCAGAACTTAGACATCCAGACATCTCAGCCACCAGCAGGCTGTGTGGCCTTAGCGAGTTGGTTTGCACTTGGGGAGTGTGGTTTTCTCATGAAGGTGTGTGATTAAGTGACTCTAAGGTCCCTGAGATTCCATGTTATCATGAAACTCCTCCCACACAGTTTCTTTTATTAATTATAAAATAATATCTGAATGCATTCTTGTAAAAGAGCCAAATAATCCAGAAGTATACAAACCAAACCATGAGGTTGCCCCCCACCCCGTGCTTCCTTTCTCAGAGTGCAAGGGCGCTCATCAAAACTTCTTTACAAATTCCTATCTATTTGTACCGTTAGGAATTTAAACTCATGGCCCTCTGGACTGAGTGGGCTTGTGTGCCTTTCCCAGTGGGAGCCGATCTGGCTGAGACCCTTTGGCCATACAGAAGCTTAGTATCTGCCAGGCCCCCCTGGGTTCAGCCAGACCCTCTGTCCCTGTCTCTTCTGATCTACCCCAGAATCTGATACAAAGTTGGGCTCAGTCTGGCAGTGGAACTCCCCACCTTAGCTCTCTCCCTTCTTTCCGGCCTCTGTCTTTGGTCAGTTGTCCTAATAGCAGCTCACACTCAGGCCAGTCATTCGAAGCGTAACAAGTATGGCTTTTCTGCCTACGTGAAGACATGCCAGGGACAAAGTCTGCACTGCGAATTTAGGCTGGTCCAACTCAGAAGCCCACCCTGAATAGCACTCTAAAAATGAGGACAACCCACTCTCAGCGGACACCCTCCCATCTGGCCCCTTATGACTCTGCTTCTCATTCTGGCTCCACCATGGTGGACATTTCTGTGCCAAACGAGTCCCCATGTCCATTGTCCTAACACTGATGCCATTGGTCCTCTATATGACGTTAATCTTCCCTGGTCACCCTGAGAGATCTGCCTCTGGTGACCAATCCTGAGTGAACTGACTTTTCTCTTTATGCCACCTGCCCACCTTCTCTCACTCAAAGGTCCACCTGCCTTTTCATGGATGAGTTCAAGCACTGTTCATTTCCCCAAATAAATACATGTTCATCATAGAGAAATTAGAAAATATAGCTAAACCAAGAACAACAACAGAATAAATTTTAAAAAATACTCCATCATCCTGAAATAACCACTGTGTGTTATTTATTTATATTTCTTGTTTTACTTAATATATACATTGTAGATCACAAAATGGTTTCTTCCAGTCAAATCCAGGCTGCACAATGATTTCAGTAACTTTGTTTTGGGTAATTTGAGTCAGGATATTTACTGTTCCGTTTGCCACACTCCCTGCCACTTCTTACTTTATTATACCAGCCCCATCTCACTCATTTACACCTTATACCTGAAGGCATCTGGTTTTGCAACGCCTGCATCGATATACAAGTGTATTTTGTTAAAATGGAATCCTACTGCATATCCTATTTTGCAACACCTTTTGTGTAGCAATGTACAATGAACATCTTTCTGTATCAATAAATAGTCCCCTCCAACTTTATTTTTAATGGCTGGATAGTTTTCCATTGAAAAGATGTATTATAATTTATACATCTAACCCCTACTGTTGAATATTTAAATTGTTTTCAACGTTTCCTGCTTCACTGAACATCCCTGTAGCAAGAGCTTTGCACACTTCCTTAATTAGTTCCCTAGGATAAATTCTAAGAAGTGGAACGGCTGGGTCAAAGAGTATTCGCAGTTTTAAAAGCTTTTAACACGTGCGGCCAAATGGAGTGTTCAGAGTTTTACAATGACACCGACCCGTGAGAGCTTCCTGTGACTGGCGGGATGGACCCTTCCAAATATTAACAGCATCGCAGAGAGCATCTGAGCGCTCCTCTCTTAAGGCTTTCTGAAGTCAACTCACCCAACAGGGGGGCTTTTCTCCAATAACCATCCCGGACCTCCACGTAGTCGTACCAGCACAGGCGGCTTTTAAACAAATCCATGGATGTGAAGTTTAAGACGATCTGCAAAGAGTTACCGTAAAGTGAGTTTTGGCAGCCAAGCCTGAGGGGTTTTGAAGATACGTCTGGCATAGCGGTGTTCTCACGTTACCCTTTAGCATACAGAGCTCTCAGACCACAGTAGGAGTGTCCTCTCAAAGGCACATTCACAGGAAACCTCATGACATTCAATAATAAACCTTAAACAGGATGGGGAATAAACAGAGGAGATGGGTTCTTTGGTTCTGTCTTGGGAATAACTTGGGCTTTTGAAGTCACTTGGTGGTTTATAGAAAGCAAGATGCATTAAAAAGACTGGTCGGGATGCGTTGAGACTGGGGATTTGGAAGGAGGTAAGAGGTCAATGGAGTTTAGAGATACAAAAAGATCTTAAAACATCATCAGTCATTCCAAAGGGTTTGGGGTGAGCCCGAGTGCATCCGAGCACCTCTGTGATCAGTGTTCCCCTGGCCATGACCTCACTCTTCTGACGTGTGGTGTGTCTAATAGCCTTCCTACAGTTAGTCCGTTCATTCATTTATTCATTCATTCCACCATTGTTAGTTGACCACCTACTGTGTGCCAGTCTGTGTTGGCCAATCAAGACAGAAAGATCAGTAAGACAGAGTACTTGCCTTTAAGGAGCTCAGAGAATGAGGGAAGGGCAGATGTGCCAAGCCAATTAGAACACTATGGAATAAATGCTGAGAAGAAAGGGATGGACAGAAAGGCATTCTGGAGCCCCAAGGAAGGAGAACTAGATTCTGCCCGGGAGAATCTGGAGAAGGCTTCTCGGAGGAGGTGGCATTTAACCTAAGGAGAATAGGGGTCCAGGGGCCAGAGAAGGAGGGCCAGACAGAATTTTGATGCAAGGGACTGACACAAGCAGAGCAAGGAGATGTCTGGGGAGCCCCACTGTGCATCCAGCAGGGTCGTTGTGCGCGTGTCTGGAATGAGGGGGCAG
Organism: Balaenoptera borealis; assembly: GCF_965194805.1. Lineage (NCBI taxonomy): Eukaryota > Metazoa > Chordata > Mammalia > Artiodactyla > Balaenopteridae > Balaenoptera > Balaenoptera borealis. The sequence continues at coordinate 87,211,437 of NC_138874.1, forward strand.
AAGAGGTGAGGAGAAGGAGTGAAGGCTGGGGAGGTGGGTTCAGGGGGACTGGGAAGGAAGGTTTCCAGTCCCTCGGGACACAGTTGAGGCCATTCAGTGGTGCCCCTGCCCACAAGCAGTGGAGGGGGTGGGGTGGCCCTACAGACTTGGCACACAGGTGCTGCACCCCTTCCAACTCAGACGGCCCAGACCGAGGTCAGGTTTGCCCTCTCCCTTCACCTCCCTGCAAGCCCCACCATGCAAGGAGCCCGGGATTGTCTGGCTGCAGCTCCCAGGTGGGCTCCCTGCCCATCCTCGGCGTGTACCTTGCCCGCCGTCTCTCAGCTCTTTCGCTCTCCAGAGTCCCCTGAAGCGCCCTGCCCCAGCTCCTGCACATCTGACCCTATCTTGGCTTTTCCCACTCGGGGGGACCTTGCTATCGGACAGTTCATCTTTTTCTAGCATCTTCACTCTCCTCCCTCCGCTGGCCACTTTCTTTTCTATTCTTACGGCCCCGGGTCCCACTGTCTCTAAGTAAACCCCTTAGGCTGGAGGGCTGCGGGTCAAAGTTTGCAGTGCCCTCCCGGCCACATCGAAAGGACTTAGTTCTTTGTCCTTGTTCTCTGGCCCCTCTGCTTTGAACCTCTCCTCTCTGGTTTCCACCACACTCTGTCCACTGTTCTCTCTCCTCGGCTGGCTCCCGTCCTCCCCGCTCCCCATTAACTGTAAGGACACCTCAAAAGAAAGCATTGCCCTCCCAGCTTCCTTGTCTGTAGGTGACACCCTCGCCCCGATCACTGAGGTGCTGTACCTTGGGGTTAGCTCTCCTTGGCCTCTATTGTTTATCCCAGTGCTGACGGACTTTCTTCCTTTGAGATGTCTGAATTCCCGCTCCAGGTCAGTCTCGCTGCCCCTTCAACAGTCCTGCCTGCGTTGTTTCTGCTGAGATGATTCTGGAACCCCTCCCTGCTGTGCCCCCGTCCATTCTGCACACTAGGTCTTCTGGATCAATCTTACACTTACAGCTCACGTTTACCAGATCCCTCCTGTGCTCAGAAAACTTCAGCAGCTCCCTATGCCCTCGTCTCATAAATTAAACTCTGATTACTTTCCAGAGCCTCCAGCACCCATCCTATGTGACCTTATTTCCGGGTGCATCCTGATATATCCGTGCTAATAAGTTCCTCCCATGCCTGGATAGGGGGCCCCTCCCTCCCCCTTGAGTCCTTCCCTGATTTCCCAGATGGACATGATCTTTCCCTCTTTGGAACTCCTTCCTCCCTATCTTAGAGTGATTCTAGAGCAGGCGTTTTAGAGGCAGGCAGATCTGGATTTCCTCCCAGCTCTACCCTTCCTGGCTCTGGAATCTTGGGAAAATACTTGTCCTCTTGGGCCTTTAGCCTCCTCATCTGTAAAGAAACATGCACACCATTGGGTTGTTGAGGGGACTGCACGAGAAACTGTATATGGCGTGTGTAGTGCTATGGCTGGCACATAATAGACACTTGATGAATGGCGATTTAAAAAATCAAGCCACACTGAATGTACACTTAATGCACCATGAACCGGACACACGAAGCGCTCTTCACACAGGCTGCCCGTCTTGAGAGTGTCCACCAGCTCCCTTGTTCAGGTCTTAGGACAAGGAGCACCGTCTTCCACAAAGCCCTGTGATCTCCTAGGAAATGAAGTCAGTACCAGAAAATAACTGGCCAGCTTACCTCCTGTGTTGCAGTGTGTGTGTGTGTGTGTGTGTGTGTGTGTGTGATGTCACTTTTCTTTCAACCTGCTTGTGGATTAGAATCACCTCAGAAGTTAAAAAGATACAGTGCCAAGCAAATGTCCCTCCTTCAATTAAATCAGACTCCCTAGGGGTGAAGGGAGGACCCCAACTAAACTCTAAGTCTCTTGAAGACAGGGTTTGTACCTTAGATTTCTTTCATCTCTCCCACGGTGCTAGAATTCAGGTGGACGGGCTCAGTAATCCTTGCTAACTGGTTGCAATATAATTCTTTAGCCTTTGCTTTTTAAAATTTCAGAAAGGAAATGTTATTACAACTTCCTTGGTAACACGTTCACGATCTGAATGAACGGATAATTATTCAGGCTAATTATTTAAGTATGTTAGTGAACCATAAAGACCATAGGGGAAGAGGTGATGAACAAGAGGTGAAACTCAAATCAATCAAGTTTGCTGATGACCAGCAGCTCTGGGGAAGCCTGGGTGAAGCAGAAGTTGAAATAATTGGTACTGGAATTTCAATGTTATATTCTCCCTGCCCCCAGTCAGCAATAATAATTAAGGCTTGGTGAATCTCATGCAGTTCAAACATATCAGAGAGCCTCTGCTATTCAGGGCAATTCAACAATTTAGGGATTGCCAGATCCCTTCCTCCTCCTCCTCCTTCTTCCCTCCCACGGACGCCTCCTGCAGGCACAGGGACCTCATCTGCCCGAGGCAGACAGGTCTGAAGTTTCTCAGGCTCACGATGACAACCACATGGTCATAAATGCTTAGAGCCAGAGGAAGGATGTGTGCGTGTGGCTGTTGTGTGTGTGCGTGTGTGTGTGTGTGTGTATGTGTGCATGTGAGTCTGTGTGTATGAATGCATGTTCAAGTGTCTATCAGCCTGTCCCCTTTGTGGAATAATTTAGGATGATAGTTAAGCATTCAGGCTCTCAGAGTCAAATTGCCTGGGGTCAAATCCCAATACAACAAACTGAGTAGCCTCAGGCGAGTCCATTTCCTTAACTGCAAAGTGAGTGTGGTAATAGTGCCAATCACATGAAGCTGTTGTGAGGATTAAATGAGATTCCATACGATATGCTGAGAATAGCGCCCAGCCTGTAGAAAATGCTCACAATGGTCTAAGCCATTGTTTCCCTCTAGTTATCACAGTATATTTAACTTAACATTTAAGTGGACATTTTTTTATAGTGATGAGTTAGGAATATCTGAAGATTGGCTACAGGCACCTGAAAATCCAACACCTCCCACTGCACGCCCACCTGTAAGTTTTCCATTCAGTCGCTCATCCACCTACACATCCATTCAACAAGTAATACTTATTGTATGACTCTGTGCCATGGGCTGTGTTGGGTGCTGAGGTGAACCATGTCTGTACTCAGTGAGCTTTGGGTCTAGAAAGGGGATGGCCAAATAGCCAGCAGTCACGATACTGTGAGACAAGCCATGACAGGTATGACCGCAGGGAGCTAGACCCAAGGGGCAGAGATGCAAAAGTAGCTGCATCTAGGTTGGGACAACATGAAGAACCCTTGGGTTTGTAGTGAAGTGTAGGGAAAAATACAAGCTTCGAGGTACAGAAGCCCCAGTTCCCAGTTCTATATCTTCCTCTGAATGTGGGCAATTTTTAAAATGTCTGGGCCTCGGATTCCTTGTTCAAATAATGGATATAAGGAGATGAACCCTGCAGAAGGGTTAAGAATATACCACCCTTGGACCAGGGCAAAAGAGGCCCCTGACCTGGGCTCAAGTTTAGAGGGTCATGGAATCTTCAGAACCAAAGGAATGTGCCTATACAGAGTTTTCCCAGCTCCTAGACTGCACCTCAGGAGCCCAGGACCTTGGAATTCCCTGCCCAAATAGCCCTGAGGCCACTTCCAGGTGTACAAGGACCTCTGCCCTGGATCCATCCTCCCGAGGGTGGACAGCACACCTGGCCAGTCCACCTCCACTGGAGAGGGAGCCAAGGAACAGCCGTTTGCAAGGTAGGAGTGGAGGGTGCTTGGGATTGTGGGCTGGGGGTTGCCTTGGGTGCTCCTAGATGGAGCTGGGGCTGGGAAGAGGAAGAGGGGCCAGCCATGGGTGCGGGCTAGCTCTCCCTGTAGTGCCACCTTCCAGAACAGCACTCCGAGGTGTCAAGAAACTCTAAATTGGATCCTCGCCTTCCAGGGCATCCTGATGGTGTATTCATCAAGGTAGGAGGGTGGCACCTACTTTGTTTTACATACTGTGAGCTTGATTTATAACCCCTGCAGACATTTAGTACATAGGCCTCCATTTGTATGGGGGAGGCTGGTGGGAAAGTCCAGAAATCATGAACGTTAAGCAAGCTTGCCCAGTGACTGGCACATAGTAGGTGCTCATAACGTAACAGCTATTATTATTACTATTAATAATAATACTAGTCCCTCATGCCTCACCCAACTCAAAGAATGCGCTGTCATTTCCTGAGGTGGTTTCATACCTACCTTTTCCCCTGGAGTGACCGATATCCTCCAGACACAGTGGGAATAAGAAGGGTAGCCATTCGGGAAACCGGGTGCGGAAAAGTTTCCTGTCGTGTCCTGCAGGGTCTCCCCACACGCTGCACAAGCAAAACAAAATGTGTGATCCGGGCATGTGCACACACTCCCCGCCCATGCAGCCCCCTGGACAGGGCTGCTGAGCAAATTCACCCCTTTACCAGCCAAAGCTCTCAGAACACCTTGGCAAAAAGCATGTCAGGCAGATTGACATTTTTCTGGCAAAATGTCAATAAAATAAAAGCAAATAAATGTCGATAAAAGCAAAAATTGGGCCTGGGGGCCAAAGAGTAACACCCCAGGGGTTTCTTCTGAGGCTCTCAGGATTGAGTGCAACCTAGAGGTTTGCATCTCAGCTCTCTAGCCAGCTATTTGGTGGTGGGCAAATGTCCCAGCCTTGCTGGGCCTCAGTTTTCTTTTCTGTGAAATGGGTGGGACCTACCCAGAGGGTTAATGAAACCATCTGCATTACGTGAAGTGGCTCAGTGCAGCACTCAGCACACTGTGAGCTCCCCCCTACATAGCAGCCGTTATAATTACTGCTAATAACATCTGTGGCAGAGAGAATACAAAAGTGCAAGCACATGGAGCAAAAAGAAAATGCTTTGAAATTTATTTCAGCTGTTAGCTGGAATCTTGTCTCTTCTTTTTCTGCTACCCACCTCTGAAAGAGCTACGGAATAGTCAAGAAGACAGAGGAAAATGACCAGAAGCACAGGAAGCTGGAATATTCTAGAGTAGGCTATTCTGCCCTTGAATGTTTTGAGGGTTGCCTGGAGTCTAGAACCTAGTCCTATGTATGTGAAAAATATTTCCCCTAATTTGTCCTCAAAAGAAAAGGTATCTCTATGCGTAAGCTTGGAAGCTGCAGCTTTTGTATCCTCTCATCTCTAGGGATTCAGACCCCCAAAGACGGGTACATTGGTTTGCTGAGTGCCCCTCCCTTCATGGGGCCACCTCCAAAGTGTGGGAAACACGCTTCCTTACACTTCTTTTCCTACATGCAATTCAGCCTCTGCGCGGCAACACCTTTGCTTTCAGTTACTATTTGAAACTATTTGAAGATGCAGTTTTTGGAGCTGCAGGAAGGAAGAGCTGGAGAACGGCCCATATCGGCCTCAGGAAATCCTGGATATTGGGGCTTCAATATCACGTTACCGAACAACTGCCAGGCATCATGAGGATTATGCCCAGCAGTGAACACCCCCGAGGGTTCCATGGAAATTATTTTAGAATAATCATCAACATTCTGCAAGAACATATACATTACTGTATGGCTCCATGGTATTTACCAGCTGCTTCCAATCCTTTTGGGAAGTAAGAAGCATATACATTATAACTAAATAAATACTATGGCATTTCCCAGGGAACGCTATAAGGTTTCTCTTTCAATTCAGCAAGGTTATATGATACGTGTATCCTGTATTTCAGCCCTAACATGCCCCCAGATGACTAATAGCTGGATGGACTTATTTCCCAGAGTGTCATGATGGAGCAGTCCCACACGGTCCTTTGAGCACCCCGTCCTTTGCACACGAGCTGGGGCAGCCAGAGACCTTTTCTGTGCAGGTGCAGGACACAGATGGTCGGGGGGGTCTCCCAGAACCGCGGCCTGGAAGGAAGCAGTGCCAGCACTGCAGTCCTTTAGGGGTCGAGTATGGTTGTCGCTTTGTGAGTGAGTGTGTCCTGCCGGCAGTGTCATTTGAAAAAAAGCTGATAGTCCAATTTTCTAAGATGGCCCCTATTTCAAATATTCTGTCCCATGATCAAACCACGTGCTTGGTCTGGGAGTTTGGAAAAGGTTGCTGGACCTTTTGGTAATGGAGTTTTCTTCTTCCCCCCCAAACCACCAAATCGCCTTCTCTCCCATCACTGGTAAAAACTTGGCTGCTGTAAAGAAGCGCTTTACACTGAAGCTCAGCAGCTTAAAGGGGCCAACGTGAGCTCCCCCTGGGAGGCAAGAGGGGCGGGGGTGACAATGCTGAAGCCAGTGAGATGGAAGCAAAGAGGGCAAAGTCAAGGGGCGGGGGGTCTTGAACTGGCAGAGAAGCAGACATCTGCTTGGATCCAGTGTACCGTCCCGTCTCCAATGGCAGAATACTGGCCACTGACTAGCACCCTGGATGGCTAGGAGAGCCCAAGACCATAGAAATGATCTCATTTACAGCACTGAGATGCCCTCTGCCTTCCAGTGTTTGGGAAGCTGGCTTCTACCCTTTCAAAAACATTCTCCTTCATTCTTTGCCTTTCTGCAAAACCTGGGGTTCTTGTTTTACCAAACCCACATGCCCTACTCCCATAGAAAGGAGAGTGCTTTTACCCTTATGGGAGGCACACCGCATTGGACTCCTGTTCACTACCGCTCCACTACGCCTTCTTCCTCTTCTGAACGTCAGGGCTTTGCTGGAGAATTCCAAAGCTTCCCACAAGTTAAGCTGTGGGCTCTAAGACCTATTATTTGCTTCACCACCTGCAGTCACTCCACCGCTCGGCTTTCTGCACTGTCCAGCACCTCAGCACACCAGGAATGACAACTGCCAAGGGGGAGACTCTTCGTGTCCCCCAAGGTGTCTTCCCAGCCCCAGGGATGTTTGCCCGTGGTGGTTGAGTTGAGTTGTCTCCGTGGTGCTGTGGAGGCCCTGGAACCCCTGCGAGTCGCAGTTACCTGGGCATTTGTACAGCTTCCTGGCTTGAGCTATGTCTCCCTGACTGAGCCGCACACGCTGGCCGATGGTTGGCCTGATGCCATTGTCGTCTCGACGGGGGAGGATGGTGTCTAAGAAAACTCCTCTACAGGAAGAAAGGAGAGAGCGAGAAAGGAGAACGAAAAGTCAAGGCTGTCAACCTGTCCGTGTGGGGATTTAGAGTCTTCATTTCCTTGCCCACAACCCCAGGAACATTCCTACCCCCTGGCCTGCTCGCCCCAGGCTGACATGACTCATGACGTTGCCTCCCCTTGTGCTGGCATGTTAGCATTCCATCTCTTCAGCTGCCGGCTCCCTTTCCAATGGGAAAATGACTCTGCCAAGTTTCAAAATATGCCCTAGCCCAGTGGCCCTGAGGGCATCCTTACTGAAGTGTACCAAGCATCTCCACAAAGGCCCTGACAGGTCCAGGCCCCAGGGCCGCCCACTGCACAGCTGCAGGGAGCAGCATTCAGAGAGACAACTGTGTGAGTGGCGCCCTCTGGAGTTGTGCGATGGGCAGCTCCCAACATGGCTAAGTCTTGGAGAGGCTCCAGAGAAAGCTTGGGAACCAGTACGGTGTGAGGTTCTCAGGGGCTGGTCAGCAAGCGCTGGTTGATGAGTTGGTGAATAAAGCAGTTCAGAGTTTGGGGGCCTTGCTGGCAAGAGGGATAATCAGATGGAAAACGGGATGAATGCAAAGAACAGGAGGTAGTCAAGAGAGCTCTGGCCTAGAGATTTCTGTGTAAGGCCTCACTGCCACCTGTAAGGCCTCACTTGCCTCGGACGAGTCCCTTCCCTCCCTGAGCCTCAGTTCACCCCTCTGAACAGTAAGAGATTGGCCTAGATGGTCGTGGCAGCCCCTTCTAACTTTCACATCTCATTCTGCTCCAATGGGAGCGAAACCTAAAAGGAGCAAAGCAGACAAATGTCCACCAGGATGCCTGGCTGGGTACTGGCTCTATTCACACCTCCATTTGGTGGGTGTGGTTTACCCCCTGCCTGATCCTCCCACTCTGCTTCCAGACCCCCAGCCTGGGACCTCTCCTGGAGGGTAGGGCCTTCCCTTGAAACGACACCTTCTCCAGTTACCACCCTATTCCTTTCTGTCCCTTCTTAACCAAGTTTCTGGAAAGAATTGTCTCCATTCTCTGTCTGGCTGCCTGCCTCTCCTTCACTCCTCAATCCAACTGCGATCTGACCACGCCAGCAATGGTCCCCAGTCCCCGACCAACTGGCAAGTCAGATGGACCCTTGCCAATGCTCACCTGCCCTCTCTGCAGCACCGCCCCTTTGCTGGCCCCTCCTCTCTTGGACTCTCTTCTCCCTGGTTCCCAGGCACTGCTCTCTCTGAGCCGTAAGTTAGGATCTCCTTCTTCTGCTTCCCAGGAGTGCCATCCCTAGGGTTCTGCCCTCTCCCTCTTCTCTCCTCTCTCTTGCTCCACTTGCTTCCCTGGGTTTTAACTGACACTTACAGGCTGACAGCGAATTCTCTGATTCCAGCTCTAGAACCATCTGCTAAGACAGAAGTCTGGTGACCCCTCCACCGCACTGTCCTATAGAGCTCTTATATCCAACTCATTCAAAACCTAATGCATTCCGTTCTCCTGCTCCTTCCATGAACCTGTCTCCTGAGACTGAATCTGAAGGTGCCCTTGGCTCTGTCTTCTTCCTCCCACTCCCTTGTCAAAACCGGGAACCAGGGCCTGTCCATGGCACCCTCTGTACAGCCCTTGAATCTATGCCTTCCTCCTCATTCCAGACCACTGGTTTAGCGATCAGCATCTCCTTCCTGAACTCTCTTTCCAGTAGCTTCTCAACTGGCCTCCCCCCTGTAGACTCTGCCACCTCTGCTCTACCCTCCACAATGCCGCAACGTGATCATCCTGAAATGTAAGGACAGGCATGTGCCCGCTCTGCTTACGGGCCTTCGCCGACTTCCGATCACCACCTGTATCTCCAGGCCTGTGGCTCACTGGCTTCTGCCTTTCTCTCCTGACACCTCCACCTCACTCGTTATCATAAGCAAGCTAGTACTCCTGCTAGCCCCGAAAATGCCCTTAAACAAGCTGTCCTCTGCTAAGGCTGCCCATCCCCCATCTTCTTGACCACTACCAAACTCCTGTCCATTCTCCAAAACCCCATCAGATGGCTTTCCCTCTTAAAAGTCTTCCCAAGCCCTTTCTATCCCTCCCATCCTGAGTGAACCACTCTTTCCTCTGGGCCTTATTCACCTAATACAATATGATTCTTCTTATCATACTGTATTGTCTTTTTTGGGGTGATGATAATTGTCTTTTCTGCTAAACAATAAGTTTCTTCAGCAGAGAGACTGGGTCCTTCGTCTCTATGCCCTCAGGGACCAAAGCATAGCCGACTCAAAAAATGCTTCTTGAATTAAGTTACGCAGCCAAGATAGGACACTGGCATCAAAAGATTTTGCAAAATAATTATTTATACTCAAAAGGAAATGCAAACATGCTTGTTACCTAGTTATTAGCTGCTCTTTCCTTTTTCTTCTCTTTCTCTCTCAAACATTTCCTTTTCCCTAAATTCTGCACTACCTTGGAAAATATATATTATCCCTAGTTCCTCCTTTTTGTTTGTGTATATACTTTTCCCCTAAATCAGATCTCAAGCTCATTTTCTTTCCTATATTAGCACACCAGAGCCTAGGTTGCCTGCCGATGTCTTTTTCAGCACCACTCTCCCCAACATTTAACCACCTGGCCTGTCTCTCTCTAATTCCCATCGCCTCATCTCTGGGTCCTTTAGAGAAACTTTTGTGGAATCTTTGGTCTCCCTCAGTGACCTCACCAAGTTTGAAACCACAAGTGATAACTCTACATAAAATTCTAAATTCAATCACATGTGAATCTTAAAAATGGGTACTTCCGCCCTAACATAAAATGTGTTCACTTGTAACCGTTTTCTTGATTCTCCTGGAGAAAGACATTTTGCTGCATGAAATGCAAGGCTCAGTACAATCTCTTGGCAACTCAGGCTAAATGACCATGCGGAAGCCCACACAGTGTAGGCAGCTCAGGCAGCAGCCTGCTGCGTGGAGAGTGTGTGCTCACACCCGCTGTGCGTTCACAGGACCTTCCTATGTGCCAGGCCCTGCCTGGACCCTTTAAATGCACCATCTCATTTAATCCTCATAAACACCCTAGATGTTTATGCAGGTGCCGTTGTTATTAGGGGTCCTCTCTACAGGTGAGAAAACCAAGCCTGCGGAGCCTAAGGGACTCACCCGAGTACAAAGCTAGTGATGGGAAGCCAGCCCTGAACTGAACGCAGGCAGGCCCGGAACCTGCCTCCTAGCATCTGCCTCCCTCCAGCCAGTGTTTCCCACCGCCCAAGAAACAGGTCTTAATGTCTGTTAGGTACATGGTAGAGTTAGGAAGCTTGGAAACCTCTAAAACCAAAGCAGGAGGAACAACCTGGGCTCACACTCGGACAGCTCTGCGAGCTGAGACTCCCTCCCCTGCACGCCCCTGAGCCGCCAGCACAGCGGTGGGCTGTGGAAGAAAGATGTTTACTACAAGAGACATCCCTATATAAACCGCTGCAGTTACATCCCCCCTTTTATGTAGGACACTCTTAGCGTGGACATTCTGCTAAACTAAGAAAGGGTTTGGCAGATGCCCTTAGGGAATAAAACTGTCAGCTCTGAGTTCTCCAAACAAAGAAGCCCCTGTCCCAGAGAACAGTCTCCTCATCTCCTGGACCCCTGCCCAACAAAACCTCCCGAGACATCGCTCCCCAGAGCCCGGGTCCAACCATGGGGAGGAGGGAGGGACTGCAATAAACTAGAGGGAATAAAGTTGGAAGGAGACAGCTCAATCGTAAAGACACACGAAGACTGGGTTTCCCATCAGCAGGAATAGCACTTGCCTCTGAGATGAGCAAATGTTCTATAGGCCATTTTCTGCTCTTTTACAGAATCAAAGACAATGTGCAGGCCAGCTCCAGGGGATATGTGACCGAGAGTAATGACATGGAACTCAGGAGAGGGAAAATCTTACAAAAAGTACACAGTTAAAGACTCCATTGATAAATGCCCCCAATGAACAAAGTAGTTTTCTGAAAATCCATGCAGAAAATTGGCATAGGGGACAATGCTACAAAACAGATTTGCCAAAACCGTTCTCAACTCTGGGGCAGGGGTGTGAAGGTAGCTGCAGTGGACTGTTAAAATAACAAGTCATGCATCCTAACATCCGTATCCCTCTGCAACACGAAGTTGCAACTCCTCTCATTAAGAGGTAGAATCTCTTTCTTCATCACTTGAATCTGGGCTGGTCCTGTGCCTTGCTCTGGCCAACAGAATGTGACAGAGGTGATGTCATGCACATTCTAAAGCCTGGGTCTTAAGAGTCTTAACGAGTATTGCTGTGGGAGCAATCCCAGGCAAGACCAGAGAAGAACGAATCAGAATGACCCACAATGTCATAAAAAAATAAGTTTTTATGAACTGTTAAGTTTGGGGGTAGATTGTTGTACAGCAATAGATAACATCATGGTAGCAGAAGGGGACGTCTGCCGCCCTTTGACACCTTCAGGGAAGCTGCTCCTCTCTTAACTAGCCACGCATCACACCCATGTGCTGCTCCCTTGCCAATCTCCCTTCTAGGTGGACTTTTGATGGGGAACTGTTATTTCATGGGTTTGGTCCATGGGTTTCCACTGGTCTGTGCTGATAAAATGCTTCACGCTGACAACGGTGTTAAAATGGTTATCTCCTGAGGGGCAAAAGGGATGGCATTATGGGTTAGAAGTCAGAAAAAAAAAAAAAGAATTTTTTTTTCTTTAAAGACAAGAAAAGAAATGTTGGTGCCAGAAGATAGTCTGTCTGCACTCTTGCCTCGGCCTCTGGTTTCAGAGTTTTGCACAGTTACTGGCACATCGCAGGCATGGAGAAGGCAATGCAGTTTCTACATCCCATTAGTAGTAATTTATCCAAAATTTCCTACATAATAGAAACTTGTAGATTCTTCTTAATGAAGTGACCACTGTAACTGCATGTGGAAAGAACTGCAATGAGACGATGGACATTTCTTCCCTCACCTAGTACCCAGCACTGCAGATCTCCTGTCTCCTTCGACTCATTCATTCATTCATTTATTTGACAAATATTTATTGAACAGCTACTCTGTGCCAGGTGCTGTGTTGGGTGCTGGGGATTAGAAGAGAATGCGATAGTCTCTGTTCTCAAAGATCTCAGTCCAGTGAGGGAGAGGAGAATGCAACAGATAAATATTAATAAATAAATTTATAAGAATAATTGATAGATAAGGTATAGAGCAATATGAAGAGTTTGGGCAGCTATAAAAACAAGACCCAAGGTACAAGCTTCTCACCTGGACCAACTTGACCTTGATTCCCTGAAAAAATCAATACTTTGGCTCTACTTAGCCGCCTGCAACCCCTGGGGCCGATGCGATGCGAGCTGGCTATTCCCTAGACCATTTCCCAAACCTGAATCAGTCCCACCTCCACACCCAAGCATCCCACCTCTGACATCCGCAGAGAGGCCACTTATCCTGACTCTCACACCCCCAGGGTAGGTCCCTCAAAGTCTCAGTTTCCCAGCGTGGAAGAGGAAGCCTCGGATTTCCAATATGGCAATGAGTGTGATCATATCTGTCAATCCCTCACCCATTCAGGTTAAGAAATTACAACCTGAAATGTTCGAGCTGGAAGGGGCTCAAGGAACATCTGGTCCAACTCTCTCATGAGGGAACTGAAGCCCAGGGAGGTGGCGATTTGACCCTACACACAGCTGCCCCTAATTACTGTCTGGACCTCCTTCAACAGCAAGGTACATGGGAGAACGAGGGCTAGAATCCAGCCTTTGACTCTCAGTTCAGTGGTCTCGTCACCACATCACATTGCCTTCTGTGTCTTCTGATAAAGAGCCAGGAGAAGAGTAAAGAAAACAGCGTAGGTCACTCCCATGCCAGTTGCTCAAAGATGCTGACTTTGGCCAAACTCCTCCCATTAGAGTTCTGGAGAGCCCCTGCCTGGGTGCAGGATGGCCATCCTAACTAACTCAGCTGTGTGGCCAGAGCACAGTGCCCCCGTGGAACGTGGGATGCTGAGGGTTGGAGGATGTCTCCCACGGTTCTACGACCTCATCAACAGGATGCTTTCAGCAGCCGTACCCAAGAGCCAAGCAGCCTGGGTAAATAGTTTTCCTTCCACTCCCAAGAGCACTATGTCTCCTGACCTAACGGTTTCCTTTGATCTTTATGGACACAGAGACTCATGAAATGGATTGTTTCCCTCTTTGCTATGACTTGCTAGGAAGCACAGGGCAGGGTTTTCTGCCAACCCCAACAAAGGGTATATGACTTTATGGCATATATTCTGAATACCAAATTGATGCCAAGCTTCAACTTAGCCATCTACCCTTATATTTCCCTCCCCCCAACCCCAAGTTTTCTCACCTAGTTTTTTTTCTTGTATATATTGCGAATCACCTCAAATCTTTTTCAATGATTAAATAAATAAAAAGCAAACAAGCTGGTTTTAAGAAGAGACTGAGGGAAAAATGCCAAGAGAGAATACTCGCACTGTGTCTCCTTTAAGTCAAGAGTGGAAAGACCTACAAAACTGGGGCTAGCGGGGGAAAACTTCTATATACAAAACACTTATATGATCTAGAAGCAAGGGCAATACAGAAAATACTTAACACTGGGTCCAGCACAGCACGAACTCATCAAAACAGATCCTGCTGATGCCAGCTGTAAATAACTGGGGTGACCACGCTTGAGGAAAACAGCTACCATCATGCGTGGTCAGCAGGCAGGAGACCTGGAGTTTTGTTCTCACTCCAACCCCAGCTAACTGCGTGCCCACCAGCTGGCCGGAGCCTCAGTTTCTTCCAAAATGAACCCATGATTTACCACCCTCCCGGCTCTGACACAGTCTAGGTTCCAATAAACCACGCTGCTTCTAGGAGAACTGGTTAGCGTCACCGTGCTTACGTCAAGGACGTACTTTAGAAGATACCGCCCCCGCCACTGGAAATTTTACACAGAGCCTCTAAGTTATTATCCCAGCTAACCTCTTGATAATTTCCCTTTTCCAGTTTGCTGCTTGTGACATGAGGGCATGATGAAACACCAGCTTCACAATGGGATTCAGTCTTATTAGCGGGAATCTGATTAGATTATATTTCACTGCAGCCCAGAGGCCACTGTATTTCAAGGACAGACACGCCAACTGCGCTAGGGACATGCAGAGACCCGCTCTCCGCAGACCTCCGGGAATCCGACCCAAGCCTGCGGCAGGCACAGCACAACACAGACGAGGCATAACCATAGATTCCGACCTTGAGAAGGTGTTCCGGGCGTAGTGCATGATGCTGTCAAAGTCGTACATCTCTCCCAGAGCGCTCACTTCCCCAGCTTCCATTTTTAAGAAATTATACTCCTGACCTGTGACACAACACTCTGTTAAGGCCTTTGAAAACCAAGGCAGGCACCTGAAAGGAGGCACAGGAGGGAGAAGGAGGGCCCATAGCAACTTCGGAGAGCTCTGTTAGCCCAGTCAGACAAATGACAGGTTTGGTGGTGGCTCTTGTTGTTTTTAACAGATTGGAAATTTGAAACAGAACAGTACTATGTGGTCGCACCCCACCACACAGCACCCCTCCCAACACGCCACTCAAAACTCCTAAACTCAGTTAGTAGACAGGTTAATTATCAGTCTGATTGCTCAAAAAAAATTGTTTTTAAATCTCTAACCTTGTTATTGACGGAACAAAAGAAAACAAATCCAACAGTTAACTTCAATCCCACTCACAATTCAGGCTCTCGAAAGCATTTTTAAGGCAACTATATTATTCAACCAGCTACTTTCATGTTCACTATGAATTTATGTATAAAACTGTTTCACAGGAGGAGGTATTTTTAAGAAATCTAGACACTATCTGCCTTGGGATAGGCAGGAATACTGTTTTTACGTGTACTGTGTCTTAATTATATTTCAGTTTAAAAAATATGCTGCCTACATCAGCAAAAATGAGTCTTAGAAAAGCAACCAGGAGAACTCTTATTTTGGCTTATCAGCTTTGATGCTGCAACAGTGTTCTGGTAGATTCTGTTCCTGTTAGGAAATGGAATTGGATTTCATTGTCCTTTACAACATGGAAAGTTATTTCACTTCTGCTCTCTCCTACAAGCTCTGGCAGATGACCTCCCAGGAAGGGCCACCGATGAACAGTGCTGGTGACAAAGGCCTCCATACTCACAAACGAGTGTTGTCTGCTCCCTGCCACCCCTCTCTTTACTCCTTCCTGACCCCACGGATGCCACCTGCCTGACCGGTGTCTTCCAGGCTCCATACAGACTCCTTACCTGGCTGGATGTTTTCTCTGATGATGGTGACGTGCTGGTCTCTGTCTGGCCGGGTGTGTTCATGCCAGAACCCGACCACGTGGCCCAGCTCGTGCGCCACAATCCCAAACTTGTCACAGTTTTTCCCAATGGATATGGCCTGCGGGCCTCCACCTCGGCGCCCAACATAGGAACAACAGCTGGACAGTTGCAGAAATACCCAGGTCAGCAGATCAGGGAATAGCAAGAGTCTAACACCCCTCCCTTGGCAGGGGGTGTGTGTGTGTCTAAAAGAAACGCAGACTTGAGAGCTGAAAATGATCTCATTGTCTAACTTCCCTCTCAACACAGAAATTCCCTCCAAAAATGGTTCTTGACCTTTATGGTGGTCATGGATCCCCTTGAGAATCTGAAGAAAGATATGGCCTCTCTTCCAGGAAAAAAGCACCTAACTTCCCCCACCCCCGAATCTCCGCAGGACCATCTCTGATGACAAGGAGGAGACAATGGTTTCTGTAAAGCATGAGTCTTGATACTATTACCAGAGGAGCCTTAGAGATGACTCCCCTTCTGGGCACAGTTAATTTTTAAAATATATATTCATTATTCCTAATATAGAAAAGTATAAAAAATAAATTAAAATGGCCCATAATCCCACCACTCAAATAACTTCTATAAAACGTTTAAAAAATACACGCCCATGTTACAAAAGATTTAAGTATTAAGGCTCCAAAGATAACCACTGTTAACAGTTTCTTGAATGTTATTCCAAAATATGTAATACATCTATGTGCATATATTCTTTTAATTACAAAATACACCATGTACATTGTCCTTCATCTTGCCTTTTTTTCCTCCTTAATTTATAGATCTTCTTATAACAGCACATGTAGACTTATCTAATTTTTTTCAAAGCAACATAGTATTAAAATGTATTTAATCAGTCTCCTATTAATGTACATTTAGGCTGACTCCAGTTTTTGCTATTTAAACAAAGCCTCAGGGGAGAGGGAGACAAACAACAAAATGCAAAACAAAGAAACCATTTGGGTCTTTCTTGTTTGTGGTAGGGTAAATTCCTAGCAGTGGAATTAAAGGAAAAAAGAGTATGTGCGTTTGATATTTTGACAGATACTATCAAATTGCAATCCCAAAATGTTGTGTCTCTTTATATGCCCACTAATAGTATATTAAAAAGCCCTATTTCCCCACAACTGCACCAGCACTGGTTTTGCCAAACTATCTTTGTCAATTAGATAGGTGAAAAGTGGTATTTCACTGTACTGAGGTTGAATAGTTTTTCATGTTTTATGTGACATTTATATTTTTTTCTTGTGAACTGTGAGATCACATCTTCCCCCAATTTTGGGGGGGTTGTTCATCTTTTTATTACTGATTTGTAAGAACTCTTTGTACATTATGGGATCAGTCTTTGACTATCAGATGTGTTACAAATATTTTTCTTGCTTTGTAATTTCTTATTTGACTTTGTTTTTTGTGTTGTTTTTGTTTTGGTTTTGCCATATAAAATTTTAAAATTTTAATGTAATGTCTTTATTTTCTTATGTCCTGTTTAGAAAGGCCATCTGCATTCCAAGATTATAAGTAAAATCCACTCTTGCTTCCTTCTAATACTTTTCAAATTTTTGTTTCTTTTTCTTTTCTTTCTTTTTCTTTTCAAAATGTTTATATCTTTGATCCAGCTAGAATAATTTTTGGTATAAGAAGTGAGGTAGGGCTTCCCTGGTGGTGCAGTGGTTAAGAGTCTGCCTGCCAATTCAGGGGACACAGGTTCGAGCCCTGGTCCAGGAAGATCCCACATGCCGCGGAGCAACTAAGCCTGTGCGCCACAACTACTGAGCCTGCGCTCTAGAGACCTCAAGCCACAACTACTGAGCCTGCGTGCCACAACTACTGAAGCCTGCACACCTAGAGCCCATGCTCCACAACAAGAGAAACCACTGCAATGAGAAGCCCGCGCACCACAACGAAGAGTAGCCCCTGCTCGCCGCAACTAGAGAAAGCCCGCGTGCAGCAATGAAGACCCAATGCAGCCAAAAATAAATAAATTTAAAATAAATAAATTTTTTAAAAAAAGAAGTGAGGTAGGATTCCAGCTTTATTTTTTTCACAATGAGCTATTTAATTATCCCAATGTTCAAATATCCCAATTGACTAATCCATCTTTCTCTCACTCATTTAAAATGCTACCTAAATTTGTGTATAAACATATTCATTTTAAACTCTTTTGTTCCATATTATCTATTTTTTTATTGAGTTCCAAATGGTTTTAACTGTTATCTTCATTTGCATTTTAATATCCTATATGTTGGGATAGAACACCAAACACTCCCTTATCTCTGTCCCTGTCACTATTGTTTGTTTTCTCTCTCTCTTTCTCTCTCTCTCTCAGTTATTTCTACATGAAAAATTCTAATACCATTTGTTCAAGTTCTTAAAATACACGTATACACATACCCACATATACATATAAATCAGAATGGCATGAATTTATAGGTTATTTTAGGAAGTCCTGACATCTTTACTATGTTGGGCATTTCCATATCAGGAAATGGTATGCATTTTCATTTTTTCTTCTTTTTTAAGTTTCTTTAGAGTTTTGGCATTTTCTTTCTATAGGTCTGGCATATGTTTGCATTTTTGTTAAGTTTATTCTTAGATGTATTATCTACTATGTTTCTATTAAAGTTGTGATTTTCTCCATTATGAAAGTATATCAAATTACTTCATTAAAGGAAAAGTAATTAATTTTCTGTTTATTAATTTTGTGATCAGTCACTTTAATAGGGTCTCCTTTTGTTTCTGATAGTTCTTCAATTGATTTTCTGAGTTTTTTAGGCACACATTACATTAACTTCAAACAATACAAACACTGCCTTGTTCCTGCCAATATTCATTGTGTTTATCTCTCTCTCTTGTCAAATTACATTAGCTATTATTTCCAGAAAAAAATGTTAAATAATTGTGGTGATCATGAACATCTTTGACTTGTTCCTGACTCTAACAGAAATGCTTCTAGAATTATCTCTGATAAACATGAAATGTGCTTTGGGGATATATATATATATATATATATATATATATATTTGTGTGTGTGTGTGTGTGTGTGTGTGTGTGTGTAAGTCAAGGATCTATCCTTGACATCTCTGCTTGTACTACCTTGACTACTTTTTTAAAACAATAAAGACATGTCGAAATGTGCAGATGCCTTTTTAGCATCTATTGAGACATGAATATGGCTTATCTCCTTTGATCTATCAATATGTTGAATCATGCAAACAGATTTCCTAATGTTGAACTAGTCTTGTATTCCTTAGATAAACTTTCTTGGCAACCTACTCTTCTATTCTTTTACTGCTGTGTTCTATGTGCCAACATTTTAGTTAGAATTTTTCATGGCTGTTCATAAGTTAGATGAGTCTATAATTTTCTTTCTTGGTGCCATCTTTTTCATTAGGGGGTAGCAATGCCATGATACTTCATTAAAAGTAAATTGGAAGAAAGTGTTCTTTTATGCTCTAAAACACTTAAATAGTACCAGAATAATCTGTTTCTTGAAGTTTTGAAAGAATTCATCTGTGAAACTCTAGATTGGAGGTGGGGGGGAGAAAGTTTTTCTGTCAATTTTCCAATTTCTTTCAAAGTTACTGGCCTGTGCCAGCCCTTTATATTTACCTTGAAGTCATTCACATTATCCAGATTTCCACATTTCTTGCCTTAGAGTTTTATAAAGTACTCTTTTATGATTCTGCTGAATCTGTGGTTATTTCCTCCTTTTGCATGTCTGATTTTGTATATTTCTGCATTGTCACTTTTTTGTCTTAGACTAACGAGTAAGTAGTTTGTCTACAGTTTTTTGTTTGTTTATTCAAAGAATTTACTCTTCAACTTATCAGTCCTATAATGTGTTACCTTGTCCATTTTCTTGTGCTCTCATTAGGTTTGTTTTGTTGTGGTGGTGGGTTTTATGTATTTATTTATTTTGCTAATGTCTTTGAATTGAATAATTTCATTGTCATTCTTAGTGATGTGGATATCTGAGGCTGTGGTTTTCTTATGGACATAGCTTTACCCAGATCTCTTCAATTTTGAATTGTAGGGCTTTCATTATCTAGACTTCTTATCATTTTAATCCTGATTTCTTTATGATCTAAGAGTTGTAAAAAAGGGAACTTTTAACTTACCAGGTAATGCAGGAGTATTTATTCTATCTTTTGTTGTTATGTTGTTATTATGTTATTATGTCCAGTTTCACTGCTTTGCAATCAGAGAATATTTTAATGTTATCTCTGCCTTTTAGAATTCATTGAGGTGTTCTTAATACTTAACAGATGGACAATGTCTATAAACATTCAGTCGGCATTTTAAAAATGTGTTATCAGGTTATAGAATCTGATAGACCCACAGGATCAACTCTACTAATTATATTTTTCCAGTCCTCTACAAATCTCTACTTATTTTTTGGTCAACTTGACATTGATCTACTTGGGTTGACAGACATGAAATAAAGTCTTCTGCTGCTGGTGTTTCTGTCAATTTACCCTTGAAACCCCTGGGGCTTGTTTTATGACTATAAATGCTATGCTGTTTGGTGCATAAAGATTTATGACTGTTATATTCTCACCGTAGTTTGAATTCTTTCTCATTATAAAGTGTCTCACCTTTTTTTCTTAGTACTTACTGACTTTAAAAAAAAAAACAAAACTAAAAAAACAACAAAAAAGCCTGTCTACAACTAGAATTGTGATCCCAACTTTATTTTTGTTGGTATTTGCCTGTATGCCTTCTTATCTTTTACTTTTAAACCTTTCTGCATCATTTTCTTCAGTAGTCATCTCATGTATACAGCATGTAGTTGGGTTTAAGTTTTTGAACTAATATGGGAAACTTTTCCTTTCAGGAGGAGAGTATATCACACTTACATTTATTGGCATAACAGATAGTCATAATCCAGTCATCTTATTATTTGTTATGTTTTCTGGAGGAAGTCTGTAAGCCTATGGAGTCCACAAAATTACATGCAGGATTTTGCATATATGTACATCCATAATGAGGGAGCCCATAGCTTCATCAGATTCTCAGTGGAATCACTGGCCCCAAGGTGGTTCACAACCACTTTGTATGAAACACTCCCAATTCCTTCAACTGCTCCCATGACAGGAGATACAGACACCTTGTCATTCTGGAGTCTTCCTCTTGACCTACCTACTTTGTCCCTGGATTGTGAGTTCATTGAGGGCAAGAAGAGTTTCTGACAAATGCTGGGCTTCTATATATTACAGCATATTGGAAACACTGTTTTAGAGAGAAAATTCAAGACTCATGAGCCATCTGACTTGTCTGCCTCAGATTCCACTGAGGTGAACTTGCTTTCACTTACCCACAGGTTCTGTAACTGAACACAATAAAGCTTTCTTCATCCGTCCTCTCTATGAAGGTCACACAGGTGTGCTTTTCCCAGTGTCTCATGGCCTGCTTAAAAATGGCTCTCTGGCTTCCTGAAATGACAGGTCCATACCTTCCTTAGATGCTGGCTCACAACAAAGCATGTTCTAATGATCAAAAAAAGCTCATTTGTGTGCCCCAGAATAAAAAATGAACTAGGACTAAGGATTTCCCTAGCTAAGAATACAATATAAATTTCCTGAATTACCAAAACTTAGAGAGTAGGAGTTTGTGAATTGGGAGAGAGGGTAAAAATAGATTTTTCAAAATGTCCCCAGCTTCCCAACTTTTCGTTTGTATTGAAAGTACTTTTCTAAGTTTAAAAAAATGTTACTCAGGTTATTCAATTTGGCAATTTTAGGCTCTTGAAGTAAATCACCAGCACTGCATTCCACCCCTTCATTCTATTTTATACCTATAGGAGGGTATTCCCATATGCTCTATAAATTCTATTTGCATGTACATTCATGCTACTTTTGCATTGGGGTTCAGTGTTTGCTGGGGGATCCTTTTTTTTTCAAATATAATAATCCTGTTATATCATTCTTTTTTTTTAACATCTTTATTGGAGTATATTGCTTTACAATGGCATGTTAGTTTCTATTGTATAACAAAGAGAATCAGCTATACATATACATATATCCCCATATCTCCTCCCTCTTGTGTCTCCCTCCCACCCTCCCTATCCCACCCATCTAGGTGGACACAAAGCACCGAGCTGATCTCCCTGTGCTATGCGGCTGCTTCCCACTAGCTATCTATTTTACATTTGGTAGTGTATATATGTCCATGCCACTCTCTCACGTAGTCTTGCTGGGGGATCCTTGAGCATAATTTTCTACAAGTCCTTTGAAAACAGATGAATTTCATACTTCCTCTGAACCTTTCTTCATATTTACTTGATTAGAAATTGGAAAAGCAATAAGTAAATTAGGAGCAAGAATAAAGTAGTTGTAAACTCTAGGCTGATAGCTGCATCTAGTCAATAAGTATTCTTTTCAAAATCTATCAATCTCAAATAAATAATATTACTGTATTTTGATTTTGCTAGACGCAATGAGAAGGATCTAGAAAAATAGTTGTTTGGGAAGTACACAGGATAGTTGGGGATTGGGTCTGAATTCTAGAAAGACTTTGTTGCAAAAAACAAACCAACGAACCATTGGGAGGCTCCCATCATAGTGTAGAAGATGCGGGTGTGGTGTCATAATGTCCCCCCAAAACATACGTATAGAAGAAAGAGTAACTTAGCCATCCAAGTGTCAAGTGACATCTTGACACTTTTAGTTAAAATTGTTTATAGAGTAATTACTCACCAAAATGGCAATCCTACTAATAACAAATATCTCTCTGTAAACAAAGCTCTCTATATAAAATTAGCTAATTTGGAAGAAGATTATATAAATCTTTGGCCAGAAAAGCACACCAGATCTGAAAGAACATGGTTAAGACACCAAGGAACAAAAGTTAGTAGCTGATGACAATTCCCACATTTTAATTCTTTAGGAACACATCTCTCTCTCTCTTATTAGGACTGAGGGCCCCTTGAGAGCAGGGTGACATCTTAGTCATATTTTTATCACCAGCACCTAATTAAGGATCTGGCACTGGAGGCCCTGGGTTAATGCCATGGGAGTGCAACAGAACCAAGGGCATGGATGCTCTCAGGAAGGAGGGCGGGGACTCCACCAGGGTCATAGGGTCACCCCCTGCATGAAGCCTCAGGGACCAGGTGACCACTTTTGAGCACATAGCACCAACAGAGACTGCAGTTTCCTCAGGCCAATTGCATTAGACCCTGTAGGCAAGAGGGAGCTTCAGCAGGGGGACTGCTATGGTTCCAGGGTCTGTTCCATCCCACCTAAGTCCTTCCTGGGAGGACTTTGCCCACCTAGGAAGACAAAGCACCCAGCCCCAAACCAGGAGCTACTGACCAGTGAAGTTCCCTCCGATGACATAGGGGATGACCCCTCCCGGCCATATCCTCTCTGTCCTTGAGGTTGTAGCTCTTCGGACCCGGGGTGAGAAGGTCTCAGCTCCAGCATGCAAGGTCCCAGGGCTCTGTGGAAGCATAGCATTCTCCTTGCCATCTGCAAGAGAGTAATGATGCCATTTACTTTGTGTGGACGTATATTTTCAGTTCTCTTGGGTATTTGCCAAAGAGTGGAATTGTTGGGGCATATAGTAATTCTATGTTTAACCTTTTAGAGGACTATCAGACTGTTTTCCAAAGGAGCTGCACCATTTTACATTCCCACCAGCAAAGCATCATGGTTCCAGTGTCTCCACATCCTCGTTAACTGTTGTCATCGTCAATCTTTTTGATTATAGCCATCCTAATGGGTGTGAAGTGGGTGGCATCTCATTGTGGTTCTGATTTACATTTCTCTAATGACTAATGATGTTGAATGTCTCTCCGTGTGCTTATTAGTCATTCGTATATCTTCTCTGGAGAAATGTCTATTCAAATCTTTTGTCCATTTCTTAATTGTGTTGTCTTTTTATTGTTGTGTTATAATTATTCTTTATATATTCTGGATACCAGACCCTTATCAGGTATATGATCTGCAAACATTTTCTTCTATTCTATAGATTGTCTTTTCATTTTTATGATACTGTCCTTTGAAGCACAAAAGTTTTTAATTTCGATGAAGTCCAATCTATGCATTTTTTCTTTTGTTCCTTTTTGTATCATATATAATAAATTACAGGCATACCTTGTTTAATTGTGCTTCACTTTATTGCGTGTTTTTTACAAATTGAAGGTTTGTGGCAACCCTGAATTGTCAGGTGACGGTTAACATTTTTTAGCAGTATTTTTTAATTAAGGTATGTACATTGTTTTTTCAGACATAATGCTTTTGCACACTTAATAAACTACAGTATACTGTAAACATAACTTTTATATGCAGTGGGAAACCAAAAAATGTGTGCAACTCACTTTATTGCTATATTCATTTTATTGCAGTAGTCTGGAACCAAACCTACAATATTTCTGAGGTATACCTGTACAGCTTAATCCAAACTCATAATGATTTATATCTATGTTTAATTCTATGTTTTAGCTCTTGTATTTAGCTCTTCAATCATTTTGAGTTAGTTTTTGTATATGGTGTGAGGTAGGGGTCTAATTTCATTCTTTTGTATGCAATATCCTGTTGTACTTGCACCATTTGATGAAAAGACTAGTTTTTCCCCCATGGAATTGTCTTGGCACCTTTGTAACAAATCAATCGGCCATCCTTTTCTAGCTTCTTGAGTTGAATGTTTGGCACATTAATTTTCAATCTTTCTTACATTCCAATATTACCATTTTAACACTAAAATTTCTCTGAGTTCCTCTTTCCTTGCATCCCATCTTTTGACATGTACATTTCAATGTTAGACTTTGATATATTCTGTAAGTTCCATTTGGACTTTCTTCTTTGATCCTTGGATTATTGAGAGGTGTGATTTTTAATTTCTAAACATTTGTCTCTGTGTGTGTGTTATTGATGTCTAACATTGCTTTGTGTTCCAAGGACCTATTCTCCAAGGCACAGGTCAGTAAACTTTTTCTGTAAAAAGCCAGATAGTAAATACTCTAAGTTTTGTGGTTAATATATTCTCTGTTGCAACTACCCAACTCTGCTATTATAGTGTGAAAGCAGCTGTAGACACTGTGTAAATGAATGGGTATGGCTGTGTTCGAATAACATTTTATTTGCAAAAACAGATGGCAGGCTGGATTTGGCCTTCTGGCCACGGATGGTGGCCCATGCTCCAAGGTATCAATTCTTTGGTGTTTTGAGCCTTGCTTTGTAGCCCACTACGTGATCGTTTTTATAAATATTCCTTATATCCTTGAAATAATGTGCATCAGTTTCCAAAATTGATGGTTGAAGGGTGTCACATATGTTTTTCAAATATTCTACTTACAAATGTTTTTGGCTCCTTAGTGTATCTGCTACCGAGAAAAGTGTTTTAAACAACCTTGAGAACTAAGATTGTGAACTGTCATCTTCTCCTTTATTTTTAATTTTTCCTTCATTTTGTTCAAGGCTATGTTGGTTAAAGTTAAGGATTGTTAAATGTTCCAGCTAAACTGCTTCTTTCATCATTAAATACCCTCTTTATCTGTAATAATGTTCATCCATAATAAAGATTATTTTGACTGATATTAATATTGCTATGCCAGTTTTATTTTGATTAGTGTTTGCCTCATATAACTTTTCTGCATCTACATATTTTCAGTCTTTTTGTGTAATTATGTTTTTTGTTTTAAATGAGTCATTCAATAGGTGTTATTCTGTGAGCAATACATTTCCCACAACAAACAATAAAACAAGTTTTGCAATGGTCATAATGTTGAGGTTCAATATTACTTTTTTACTGTATATGAAATAGTTTTTGTAAATTGAAAATTTTTTGAAATAATTGTAGGTCCACATGCAGTTACAAGAAATAATACTGAGAGATTTTGTGTACCCTTTACTCTGTTTCCCCCAATAGTAATATTTTATGAAACTATAGTACAGTATCACAACTGGGATATGGACATCTACTGATCTCATTCAGATTTCCCCACCATTATGTATACTTGTGTGTGTGTGTGTGTGTGTGTCTAGTTCTACACAATTTTATCGCATGTATAGGTTTGTGTATCTACCACCACATACAAGATACTGAATAGTTCCATCACCATAAGGATCCCTCATATTGTCATTTTAAAATCACATCCACCTCCCTTCTCCTCCCTCCCAACCCATCCCTAAACTCTCAACCACTAATCTGTTCTCCACTGCAAAAATGTTTTCATTTGAAGAATATTATTTAAATGGAATCCTACCATATATAACCTTTGGGAATTGGCTTTTCTCACTCAGTGCAATTTCCTGGAGATTCATCCAAGTTGTTGCATGTATCAATAGTTTATTTTTTTTGTTGAGTAGTACACAGTTTGTTTAACCATTCACTTGTTGAAGGACATCTGGGTTGTTTCCAGCTCTTACAAACAAAGCTGTTATGAATATTCATGAACAGGTGTTTTTGTGAAGATTTTCATTTCTCTGAGATAAATACCCAAGAGTGGAACTGCTGGGTCATATAGTAATAGGGTTTATTTCTGGGTTCTCTATTATGTTCCATTGATCAATGTGTTTATCCCTCTGGTAATATAACACTGTCTTATTACTGTAATTATATACAGTCAGTCCTCCATATCCATGGGTTTAATATTGCAGATTCAACCAACTGTGGATCAAAAGTATTTTTTTAATTCCAGAAAGTTCCAAAAAGCAAAACTTGAATTTGCTGTGCACCAGCAAATATGTAGCATTTACAATGCATTAGGTATTAAAAGTAATCTGGAGATAATTTGAAGTATATGGAAGGATGTGCATAGTTTATATGCAAATACTATGCCGTTTTATATAAGGTGCTTAAGCATCCACAGATTTGGTATCCGTGAAGGGTCCTGGAACCAATCCCCCAGGGATACTGAGGAAGGCCTGTAGTAAGTCTTAATATCAGGCAGAGTGATTACTCTCATTTTAGAATTCTTTTCCATTGTTTTAGCTATGTTTCCATATGAATTTTGTGTCTTTCCATATAAATTTTAAAGTAAGCTTATCTATGTCTACAAAAGAAAAATGTTGAGATTTTAATGGGAATTACATTAAAACTACAGATCAATATGGAGAGAACTGGCATCTTTACTATATTGAGTCTTCCTTCCAATCCATGGACATGTTATTTCTCTCCATTTATGTAGGTCTTTATTTCTTTCACCAGCACTGTGTAATTTTCAGTACACAAATATTATACATGTTTTTTAAAGTGTATAAGTATTTCATTTTTGTTGAGTGATTATAAATGGTATTGTGTTTTTAATTTTGGTGTCTGCACGTTTATTATTAGAAATATAAGCATTTTTGTGTGTTTTGGTCTTGTATTCTGCCATCTTCTTAAACTCACTTATTAGTTCTAGGAGTTGTTTGTTTGTTGTTGATTCCTTGAGATCTTCTACATAGACAAACATGTCACTTGGAAATCAGAAGTTTTATTTCTTCCCTTCTAGTTTGTATGCATTTAATTTCTTTTTCTTGCCTTATTCCAGTGTCTACAACTTCTGGAACTACTTTGGTTTTGTGTTTATTTGTTTGTTTTTTTAACATCTTTATTGGAGTATAATTGCTCTACAGTGGTATGTTAGTTTCTACTTTATAACAAAGTGAATCAGCCATACATATACATATATCCCCATATCTCCTCCCACCTTCCCTATCCCATCCCTCTAGGTGGTCACAAAGCACCAAGCTGATCTCCCTGTGCTATGCGGCAGCTTCCCATTAGCTATCGATTTTACATTTGGTAGTGTATATATGTCCATGCCACTCTCTCACTTCGTCCCAGCTTACCCTTCGCCATCCCTGTGTCCTCAAGTCCATTCTCTACGTCTGCATCTTTATTCCTGTACTGCCCCTAGGTTCTTCAGAACCCCCTTTTTTTTTTTACATTCCATATATATGTGTTAGCATATAGTATTTGTTTTTCTCTTTCTGAGTTACTTCACTCTGTATGACAGACTCTAGGTCCATCCACCTCACTACAAATAAGTCAATTTCGTTTTTTTTAATGGCTGAGTAATATTCCATTGTATATATGTGCCACAACTTCTTTATCCATTCATCAGTCAATGGTCAACTTAGGTTGCTTCCATGTCCTGGATATTATAAATAGTGCTGCAATGAACATTGTGGTACATGTCTTTTTGAATTATGGTTATCTCAGGGTATATGCCCAGTAGTGGAATTGCTGGGTCATATGGTAGTTCTATTTTTAGTTTTTTAAGGAATCTCCATACTGTTCTCCATAGTGACTGTATCAATTTACATTCCCACCAACAGTGCAAGAGGGTTCCCTTTTCTCCACACCCTCTCCAGCATTTATTGTTTGTAGATTTTTTGAGGATGGCCATTGTGACCGGTGTGAGGTGATACCTCATTGTAGTTTTGATTTGCATTTCTCTAATGATTAGTGATGTTGAGCATCCTTTCATGTGTTTGTTGGCAATCTGTATATCTTCTTTGGAGAAATGTCTATCTAGGTCTTCTGCCCATTTTTGGATTGGGTTGTTTGTTTTTTTGATATTGAGCTACATGAGCTGCTTGTAAATTTTGGAGATTAATCCTTTGTCAGTTGCTTCATTTGCAAATATTTTCTCCCATTCTGAGGGTTGTGTTTTCATCTTGTTTATGGTTTCCTTTGCTGTACAAAAGCTTTTAAGTTTGATTAGGTCCCATTTGTTTATTTTTGTTTTTATTTCCATTTCTCTAGGAGGTGGGTCAAAAAGGATCTTGTTGTGCTTTATGTCATAGAGTGTTCTGCCTATGTTTTCCTCTAAGAGTTTGATAGTGTCTGGCCTTACGTTTTGGCCTTACATTTAGGTCTTTAATCCATTTTGAGTTTATTTTTGTGCTTGGTGTTAGGGAGTGTTCTAATTTCATTCTTTTACATGTAGCTGTCCAGTTTTCCCAGCACCATTTATTGAAGAGTCTGTCTTTTCTCCATTGTATAGTCTTGCCTCCTTTATCAAAAATAAGGTGACCAGATGTGTGTGGGTTTATCTCTGGGCTTTCTATCCTGTTCCATTGATCTATATTTCTGTTTTTGTGCCAGTACCATACTGTCTTTATTACTATAGCTTTGTAGTATAGTCTGAAGTCAGGGAGCCTGATTTCTCCAGCTCCGTTTTTCTTTCTCCAGATTGCTTTGGCTATTCGGAGTCTTTGTTTCTCCATACAAATTGTGAAAATTTTTATTCTAGTTCTGTGAAAAATGCCAGTGGTAGTTTGATAGGGATTGCATTGAATATATAGATTGCTTTGGATAATATAGTCATTTTCACAATGTTGATTCTTCCAATCCAAGAACATGGTATATCTCTCCATCTATTTGTATCACCATTAATTTCTTTCATCAGTGTCTTATAATTTTCTGCATACAGGTCTTATGTCTCCTTAGGTAGGTTTATTCCTAGATATTTTATTCTTTTTGTTGCAATGGTAAATCGAGTGTTCTCTTAATTTCACTTTCAGATTTTTCATCATTAGTGTACAGGAATGCAAGAGATTTCTGTGCATTAATTTTGTATCCTGCAACCTTACCAAATTCATTGATTAGCTCTAGTAGTTTTCTGGTGGCACCTTTAGGATTCTCTATGTATAGTAGCATGTCATCTGCAAACAGTGACAGCTTTACTTCTTCTTTGCCGATTTGGATTCCTTTTATTTCTTTTTCTTCTCTGATTGCTGTGGCTAAAACTTCCAAAACTATGTTGAAAAATAGTGGTGAGAGTGGGCAACCTTGTCTTGTTCCTGATCTTAGTGGAAATGGTTTCAGTTTTTCACCATTGAGGACGATGTTGGCAGTGGGTTTGTCATATATGGCCTTTATTATGTTGAGGTAGGTTCCCTCTATGCCTACTTTCTGGAGGGTTTTTTTCATAAATGGTATTGAACTTTGCCGAAAGCTTTCTCTGCATCTATTGAGATGATCATATGGTTTTTCTCCTTCAATTTGTTAATATGGTATATCACGTTGATTGATTTGCGTATATTGAAGAATTCTTGCATTCCTGGGATAAACCCCACTTGATCATGGTGTATGATCCTTTTAATGTGCTGTTGGATTCTGTTTGCTAGTATTTTGTTGAGGATTTTTGCATCTATGTTCATCAGTGATATTGGCCTGTAGTTTTCTTTCTTTGTGACATCTTTGTCTGGTTTTGGTATCAGGGTGATGGTGGCCTCGTAGAATGAGTTTGGGAGTGTTCCTCCCTCTGCTATATTTTGGAAGAGTTTGAGAAAGACAGGTGTTAGCTCTTGTCTAAATGTTTGATAGAATTCGCCTGTGAAGGCATCTGGTCCTGGGCTTTTGTTTGTTGGAAGATGTTTAATTACAGTTTCAATTTCAGTGCTTGTGATTGGTCTGTTCATATTTTCTATTTCTTCCTGGTTCAGTCTCAGAAGGTTGTGCATTTCTAAGAATTTGTCCATTTCTTCCAGGTTGTCCGTTTTATTGGCATATAGTTGCTTGTACTAATCTCTCATGATCCTTTGTATTTCTGCAGTGTCAATTGTTACTTCTCCTTTTTCATTTCTAATTCTATTGATTTGAGTCTTCTCCCTTTTTCTCTTGATGAGTCTGGCTAATGGTTTATCAATTTTGTTTATCTTCTCTAAGAACAAGCTTTTAGTTTTATTGATCTTTGCTATCGTTTCCTTCATTTCTTTTTCATTTCTTTCTGATCTTATATTTATGATTTCTTTCCTTCTGCTAACTTTGGAGTTTTTTTGTTCTTCTTTCTCTAATTGCTTCAGGTGTAAGGGTAGGTTGTTTATTTGAGATGTTTCTTGTTTTTTAAGGTAGGATTGTATTGCTATAAACTTCCCTCTTAGAACTGATTTTGCTGCATACCATAGGTTTTGGGTCATCGTGTTTTCATTGTCATTTGTTTCTAGGTACTTTTTGATTTCCTCTTTGATTTCTTCAGTGATCACTTGGTTATTAAGTAGTGTATTGTTTAGCCTCCATGTGTTTGTACGTTTTACAGATTTTTTCCTGTAATTGACATCTAGTCTCATAGCATTGTGGTCGGAAAAGATACTTTATATGATTTCAATTTTCTTAAATTTACCAAGGCTTGATTTGTGACCCAAGATATGATCTATCCTGGAGAATGTTCAATGAACACTTGAGAAGAAAGTGTATTCTGTTGTTTTTGGATGGAATGTCCTATAAATATCAATTAAGTCTATCTTCTATAATGTATCATTTAAAGCTTGTGTTTCCTTATTTATTTTCATTTTGGATGATCTGTCCATTGGTGAAAGTAGGGTGTTAAAGTCCCCTAGTATGATTGTGTTACTGTCGATTTCCCCTTTTATGGCTGTTAGTATTTGCCTTATGTATTGAGGTGCTCCTATGTTGGATGCATAAATATTTACAATTGTTATATCTTCTTGGATTGATCCCTTGATCGTTATGTAGTGTCTTTCTTTATCTCTTGTAATAGTCTTTGTTTTAAAGTCTATTTTGTCTGATATGAGAATTGCTACTCCAGCTTTCTTTTGATTTCCATTTGCATGGAATATCTTTTTCCATCCCCTCACTTTCAGTCAGTATGTGTCCCTAGGTCTGAAGTGGGTCTCTTGTAGACAGCATATATATGGGTCTTGTTTTTGTATCCATTCAGCCAGTCTATGTCTTTTGGTTGGAACATTTCATCCATTTACATTTAAGGTAGTTATTGATATGTATGTTCCTATTACCATTTTCTTAATTGTTTTGGGTTTGTTTTTGTAGGTCTTTTTCTTCTCTTGTGTTTCCACCTAGAGACATTCCTTTAGCATTTGTTGTAAAGCTGGTTTGGTGGTGCTGAATTCTCTTAGCTTTTGCTTGTCTGTAAAGGTTTTAATTTCTCCGTTGAATCTGAATGAGATCCTTGCTGGGTAGAATAATCTTGGTTGTAGGTTTTTCCCTTTCATCACTTTAAATATGTTCTGCCACTCCCTTCGGGCTTGCAGAGTTTCTGCTGAAAGATCAGTTGTTAACCTTAGGGGGATTCCCTTGTATGTTATTTGTTGTCTTTCCCTTGCTGCTTTTAATATTTTCTCTTTGTATTTAATTTTTGATAGTTTGATTAATACGTGTCTTGGCCTGTTTCTCCTTGGATTTATCCTGTATGGGACTCTCTGTGCTTCCTGGATTTGATTAACTATTTCTTTTCCCATATTAGGGAAGTTTTCAACTATAATCTCTTCAAATATTTTCGTAGTCCCTTTCTTTTTCTCTTCTTTTTCTGGGATCCCTATAATTCGAATGTTGGTTCATTTAATATTGTCCCAGAGGTCTCTGAGACTGTCCTCAATTCTCTTCATTCTTTTTTCTTTATTCTGCTCTGCAGTATTTATTTCCAGTATTTTATCTTCCAGGTCACTTATCCATTCTTCTGCCTCAGTTATTCTGCTATTGATCCCTTCTAGAGAATTTTTCATTTCATTTATTGTGTTGTTCATCATTGTTTGTTTGCTCTTTAGTTCTTCTAGGTCCTTGTTAAACTTTTCTTGTATATTCTCCATTCTATTTCCAAGATTTTGGATCATCTTTACTATCATTATTCTGAATTCTTTTTCAGGTAGACTGCCTATTTCCTCTTCCTTTGTTAGGTCTGGTGGGTTTCTACCTTGCTCCTTCATCTGCTGTGTGTTTCTCTGTCTTCTCATTTTGCTTAACTTACTGTGTTTGGGGTCTCCTTTTCACAGGCTGCTGGTTTGTAGTTCCCATTGTTTTTAGTGTCTGTCCCCAGTGGCTAAGGTTGGCTCAGTGGGTTGTGTAGGCTTCATGGTGGAGGGGACTAGTTCCTGTGTTCTGATGGATAAGGCTGGATCTTGTCTTTCTGGTGGGCAGGTCCACGTCTGGTGGTGTGTTTTGGGGTGTCTGTGACCTTATTATGATTTTAGGCAGCCTCTCTGCTAATGGGTGGGGTTGTGTTCCTGTCTTGCTAGTTGTTTGGCATAGGTTGTCCAGCACGGTAGCTTGCTGGTCATTGAGTGGAGCTGGCTCTTGGCATTGAGATGGAGATCTCTGGGAGATTTTCACCGTTTGATATTACGTGGAGCTGGGAGGTTTCTGGTGGACCAATGTCCTGAACTTGGCTCTCCCATGTCAGAGGCACAGCCCTGATGTCTGGCTCGAGCACCAAAAGCCTGTCATCCACACAGCTCAGAATTAAAGGGAGAAAAAAAGAAAGAAAGAAAGAAAAAGACAAAATAAAAGTAAAGTTATTAAAATAAAAAATAAAAGATAATTATTAAAAAAAATTTTTAAGTAATTTAAAAAAAAGAAAGAAAGAAGAGAGCAACGAAACCAAAAAACCAATCAACCTATGATAACAAGAGCTAAAAACTCTACTAAAAAAAAGAAAAAAGAAAAAAATGGACAGACAGAACCCTAGGACAAATGGTAATAGCAAAGCTATACAGACAAAATCACACACAGAAGCATACACATACACAGTCACAAAAAGAGAAAAAGGGGAAAATATATATATATCATTGCTCCCAAAGTCCACCTCCTCAATTTGGGATGATTCGTTGTCTATTCAGGTATTCCACAGGTGCAGGGTACATCAAGTTGATTGTGGAGGTTTAATCTGCTGCTCCTGAGGCTGCTGGGAGAGATTTCCCTTTCTCTTCTTTGTTCACACAGCTCCTGGGGTTCAGCTTTGGATTTGGCCCTGCCTCTGCGTGTAGGTTGCCTGAGGTCGTCTGTTCTCCGCCCAGACAGGCCAGGGTTAAAGGAGCGGCTGATTAGGGGGCTCTGGCTCACTCAGGCCAGGGGGAGGGTGGGGTACGGAGTGCAGGGCGAGCCTGCGGCGGTAGAGGTCAGCGTGATGTTGCACCAGCCTGAGGTGCACCGTGTGTTCTCCCGGGGAAGTTGTCCCTGGATCACAGGACCCTGGTAGTGGCGGTCTGCACAGGCTCCCAGGAGAGGAGGTGTGGATAGTGACCTGTGCTTGCACACAGGCTTCTTGGTGGCTCCAGCAG
The DNA here is from genome assembly GCF_965194805.1 of Balaenoptera borealis. Lineage (NCBI taxonomy): Eukaryota > Metazoa > Chordata > Mammalia > Artiodactyla > Balaenopteridae > Balaenoptera > Balaenoptera borealis. The sequence goes on from NC_138874.1 coordinate 87,244,770, forward strand.
CAGCCTTAGCATCTCACGCCCATCTCTGGGGTCCACGCTGATAGCCATGGCTTGCGCTGTCTCTGGAGCTCATTTAGGCAGTGCTCTGAATCCCCTCTCCTCACGCACCCCGAAACAATGGTCTCTTGCCTCTTAGGCAGGTCCAGACATATTCCCGGACTCCCTCCTGGCTAGCTGTGGTGCACTAGCCCCCTTCAGGCTGTGTTCACGCAGCCAACGCCAGTCCTCTCCCTGGGGTCTGACCTCCGAAGCCCGAGCCTCAGTTCCCAGGCCCCGCCCATCCCAGCGGGTGAGCAGACAAGCCTCTTGGGCTGGTGAGTGCTGGTCGGCACCAATCCTCTGTGTGGGAATCTCTCCGCTTTGCCCTCCGCACCCCTGTGGCTGCGCTCTCCTCCGTGGCTCCGAAGCTTCCCCCCTCCGCCACCCTCAGTCTCCGCCCACAAAGGGGCTTCCTAGTGTGTGGAAACCTTTCCTCCTTCACAGCTCCCTCCCACTGGTGCAGGTCCCGTCCCTATTCTTTTGTCTCTGTTTTTTCTTTTTTCTTTTGCCCTACCCAGGTACGTGGGGAGTTTATTGCCTTTTGGGAGGTCTGAGGTCTTCTGCCAGCGTTCAGTAGGTGTTCTGTAGGAGTTGTTCCACATGTAGATGTATTTCTGATGTATTTGTGGGGAGGAAGGTGATCTCCACGTCTTACTCTTCTGCCATCTTGAAGCTCCTCCCCCTCAGATCTATTTTCTACTTCAATAATTCTCTCTTCAGTTGTGTTCAATATACTATTTATCCCATTCCAGTTTCAATAAATAGTCATCATTACCAAAAGCCCTATTTAGTGGCTTCTAAATTGATCTGTTCTTTTTTTCCCCCACAATAGTTTCAAATTCTCCCATTGACTCTTTAGTCTTTTTATGTATACCTATTTAATCTCCCACAGATTGTTCTATTATTTCTGCATCTTGGGGTACTAATTCTCCAAGTTATTGTCTCTGTTGATTATCCTTCATGGATTAACTTTTTGTGTTTCTAATGTTTTTAGTTAAAGTTCATTTTGTGGGGGAGGTTTATTCCTTTCTGCAAGAGTCTCATATGCCCTCAGCAATGAGTGTGACCCTGATTTTCATTTTTTCAGGGCTCTTGGGATTCTATGGGTCCTAGATCAATTTTTATGCTAATTTCTAAGTTTATGGTTTCCATACATAGGAAATGAAATTTGAGAACTTATACCTGTCTGAGGAACAGGCTTTGGGATTCAGTTTCTCATAGAAGATATTTTTTTACCCCCACTTAGAACTTAGGAAAGATAGCAAGATTTCTTGCCACTTCTTTCAGCCACTGGACAGAGTTTTTCTAGTCTTTTCTTTTCTTTTCTTTTTTCTTTCTTTCTTTCTTTCTTTATATCTCTCTCTCTCTCTCTTTCTTTCTGTCTTTCTTTCCACTGTCCCCTGAGATCTCCTTCCTGCTGTATGGTGGTATCATGGGCATGGAACCAGGCAATGAACATCAAACGCCTGCTGTGTAAGGGCTCGACGAGAGCTGCAGTTATCACCATCACATCTGCATCTGGGGACGGGCTAGAAAGAATGACTAAAGTCAGGTTCAATGGTTTAATGATTAGGAAGCCCTTTGAAGGAGTTCATTTTATGCAAGATCTCAGTCTCCACTTCCTGTCTCACATGGGACCAAGGCCACAAATCCTGAACCTATATAGCTGTTACATGGGCATAAAAAAAACACCAGCCTTCAGTACCCCAAATCCTGGCCCAGTCTCAGTGCCCTCTGCACAGTTTTGCCACCATCTGAAGCTTAGTTCTATGGGTTTATGTTCCCTGTTCTTTTCTGATAATGACAATTTCCCTATCTTTTCTTTGAGCTTAACTCTGTATTTTTAATTTGGAGTAAGAGGAAGGTTATAGGACTTCCCTGGTGGCGTAGTGGTTAAGAATCCGCCTGCCAATGCAGGAGACACGGGTTTGAGCCCTGGTCTGGGAAGATCCCACATGCCACGGAGCAACTAAGCCCGTGTGCCACAACTACTGAGTCTGTGCTCTGGAGCCCACGAGCCACAACTACTGAGCCTGTACGCCACAACTACTGAAGCCCGTGTGCCTAGAGCCCGCGGTCTGCAACAAGAGAAGCCACTGCAATGAGAAGCCCGCGCACCGCAACGAAGAGGAGCTCCCGCTCACCGCAACTAGAGAAAGCCCCCACGCAGCAACAAAGACCCAATGCAGCCAAAAATAAATATAAAATAATAAATAAATTTTTTTTAAAAAAGAGGAAGTTTATATTTTTTTCCAGTAGTTCTATGTTTGTAAAAGGGGTCCCTGCCAGTTCAGTTGCCAGAACAAGAAAGTTGGCATATAACACATTTTTAAGCCTGAACATAATTGTTTTACTGCTAGAATTTCTAGATCAGAAGTCACACACTTCCAGCTCTTGGGATAAACCCAACCCACAGATGTGTTTTGTTTGGCCTGGATACTTTTGGCCCACACTTTGGGTTTTTGTTTTGTTTTGTTTAAAAACAAAGTTGGCTACTCATTTGAGAAGCCAACTTTTAAAAATCAAGGAATTTCACATAAAAATCCAGATTTTCTAGTTTTTCTTTAAAAATGGAAAGATCTGGCAACAGTGGGCCCATCTTCCATCATTTACAACCCATAGCAGTTAAGTAGCACCTGCTCTCTACAGTCAGGGCACACGTTTTCCTGGTTGCTAGAATCTATCTCCCACTTCGCAGGGTCCCATCCAGGCATTTCACCCATTGACATTACCTGCTTGGCCTCTACAGATATTCTAACTTGCTCTCCCAGCCCAGAACTACAAACTGCATCCAGATTTCAAATGTGAGTTGCCCCAGTAGACTGGAAGCTCCATGGGGGCAGGGACTGTGGTTGGCTCATTCACCACTCTATTCACACCCAGCACAGTGTCTGGCTGGTGGTAAGCATTCGGTGCTCTTGGATTTTGAATTAATTAGTTAAAGAATGGATGAGTTATTCTAAAAATAAACAACCCAACAGTCCAAACAATTCTGCGGCAGAAACCTCTCCAAAATGTTGGCAGCCCTGAAGTCCTTAATGTTTAAATCCTGAGAATCCTGTCTTAAGTAATCACAGGCAGCGATGTAGCAAGTGGAAGTTTGTTATTCATTTCCCATACGGTTTTCAACAAGTCTCTTAATTTTCCTCCGCCGCCAACTCTCCTTTGGAGAATGGGCAAAAATATCAATATTTCTCTATCTGAGGGACTAACACTAAGAAATCCAATGTTTCTCAGAGAAGCCGTGCTATATATACATGTGACCCAGTAATGTTAGGGCCTGGTGCAGCCGAGTCAGCATGGGAAAATCTTAAGTGCACCTGGAAAGAGACTGGGGTGTAATTTCCAGAGATGGCTTATTGAATGACAGCTTCCCCCTCGGTCCAGTGAGAAATTTAATTTGCTGAGGACTCAACACAGGAAGCATTTGCCGATTAAAAATATGTCTAAACAGATGTTCTGCTTAGCCTGGAAGAAGGATCTTAATGCAACTGTCATTATTGGATTTTCTTGGATTACTACTATCTGGAATTGGAGTCCAAATAGAAGGATGTAATTATTTATTATGGTCCAAGAGGCCTGCATCTGAAGAGGAGCAAATGCAGAGGAGGACTCCCTTCAGGGGTGTCTGAAGGGATTTAACATGCTGGGGGTGGGGTGGGCTGGGGGATAAAGTCCATTTAAATTCTCTGGCTCTGGGAGTGTACCCTATCCTCTCTGAAAATCTGCCATAGCTATTCAGTGTTCCGTTTCCAGCTGAAGGCACAGCCGTATTATAAATGGAACCAGGCCTGACCCAGCCTTCTCAAGCAAGGAACTGCGGATTTTCGATTAGTCAACCAGTCCCGCCTACACTGGAAGTAAACACCCTGACAGTCCAGCCATCTGCATAACCCTCACCCCATGGGTGATGGGCAAATTCGCACCTTGCCTGTGGCAATCCTGAAAGGCTCACTAAAGGGGGAGACTGTGGATTACTCTGCACGATGGTTCCCAAACTTGGCTGCACATTGGATTCAATCAGGGAGCTTTTAAAAAATTCGGGTGTCTGCCCCCCTGCCCTGAGATTGGGACTCAATTGGCCTAGAGGACTGTCAAGGCATCTGTGCTTTTTCAGGCTCCCCAAGTGATTCGGATGCATAAGGAAGTTTGAGAACCACTGATGTAGCCCAAAGATTAAGAGCAAGAGATTCAGGGTCAGGGGGACTCAAGCTCAAGGTAAATGCTGCCATTCACTACCTGTGTGGCTCTAGACGAGCCACTGTCCCCTGAGATCTCCTTCCTGCTGCATGGTGGTGTCATGGGCATGGAACCAGGAAATGAACATCAAACGCCTGCTGTGTAAGGGCTCGAAGAGAGCTGCAGTTATCACCATTACATCTGCATCTGGGGACAGGCTAGAAAGAATGCCTAAAGTCAGGCTCAATGGTTACACCCAGATATGCTGACATAAGTGACATTCAGGGGTTCAGGTGATGCTCTGTGCCCAAGTTTGAGGGACCCCTGCTCTCTGGTGCACCCTGATTCCATTATTATTTGTTGCAGCACAGAGCCCTTAGGGACTGCTACAGAAAGTGAAAGGTCCATTCTCTTTTATGAATATGGTTCTGGAAATCAGGCTCTACCAAAACAGTCACAGCTTCATTTGAGGAACAGCTACACACTCCATTTCATTAATCCCATCATCGGCCCCGAAATGCATGCTGAGCTCTCATCTCCAGGGTAGGAAGGCTCCTCAGACCAAACAGTCTGCCAAGGGGTGCTGAGTGAGCAATTCCCCAAGCCCCCCAGCCCTCCCCAAAGCTGGAAGCACAAATCCCCACCATCAGGGCTGAGGGGAGGAACATAATGCCAGGAAATACACCTGGTGCTGCAGCCAGCCGACCAGGGGCTTCCCTCAGATCCTTTCTCCTGCTTGGGCGGTCTCTTTTTCTGGGGGTGGCGGAAGCGGGGTGGGTTGTGATTAAAGGGGAATCTGAGATTGACACAACTTGCCTTATCTTTAATTCAAACAAAAACAAGAGGCACCCAGGCTGGCACCTGACAGTGTCCTGGAGGGACAGATGGGAAGGCTGGGGGAACAAGCTAGAAGGGATGGCCTTCACCTCATCTTGGGGGGGGGGGTCTCCTTCCTCCTCAGGCTCACCCTGGATGCTTAAAGACCTGCTCGTCTGCTGCTGTAATACAGAGTGGAGGGACTGGCCTAACCTTGACATTATCCTCTTGAAACACACCAGGATCATTTGAGGGGCTGCAGACTACGGGCGTAGCCAGCTGCAGGGGTGTGGGGCGTGGGTGGGGCAGTGCTGTCATCAACCTCCTTAAGACACCCAAGAAGATGTCTCGTCCCAGTGTGAGTACCGTGTACAACACAACCAGAGGCAGAATTTTAATGGGCTGCGGCAGCCTTATTCCTTCCTGTCTTCCTTAATGGTGTTTCTGTGCAGCTGTGAAACAGCTGTGAAATCCCAGTCCAGAGGCGGACGACGCACTTTCAGTGCTGGATAATCTAATTCTTGGAGGTGAAGGTGGAGAGGAAGAAGGGGAAGAGCTACACTTACTGAGTACTTTTTAAGTTCCAGACACATGGCTATGCGCTTTGCATAAATATTATTTCTAATGCTCTCCAAACCTTCGATGAGGAGCTGGATAACTTATCCAAGGTTGTAACTACTAAGTGGCTTGCTGGGATGGAAACCCGAGTGTGTCTGACTGTTCAAGTTTATTTGGTTGGGTCATATGACACCCAAAAACCCAGCAAATGTTAATATTAAAAATTCTGACAATAGCTATTGCTGGTGAGCAGGAAAGATGCAGTGAGGGAAGGCAGTAGATGGTCTCCAAATATGGCCACAGCTCTCATCCCTGTAAGTTCATGCCACTTCTCACATTAAGGGGTGGAATCTATTTTCTTTTCCTTGAAGCTGAGCTGGCCCTTTGGCTTGTTTTGACCAATAGAATGTGGCAGAAGTAGCATTCTGAGAGTTCAGAGTCCATGCCCTAAGTGAACTGGTGGCTTCTGTCTCCTCTCTCTGGCAAGCCAGCCACCATGCTATAAAAAAACCTTAGACAACTAAATGGTGAAGGTCCATGTGGAAAGACAGCATGTGGAGGCACAGTGAGGCACCAAATATGTGACTAAAGCTTTTTTTGGACCTCTCGGCCCAGCCCAGCTGCTAGATGAATTTAATCAAGTGAGTGACCCCAGCTGACGTCAGCCAAAGAACCACCCCAGCAAGCCCAGTCAATGCACAGAATCGTGAGAGATAACAAATCACAGTTGGAAGTCACTAAGTTTGGGGGTGGTTTTCATGCCATAATAAATCACTTAAATCATGAAGGAAAAATTAGGTGTGGCGTCTACATCACTGAAGGGTAATGGCAAATCCTTCTGGTTTCATCCTCACACCCTGTGTCCATTTTTCACCACTAAGTGCTGGCCATCTGCAGCCAAAATGAAGTGACACTGATTTTACCAGGTGCCTGGGAGCCTGAAAACGCCTAAGTCAAAATACCTTTGAGAAAGCAAAGCAGAAAAATACAGATTTTAAAGGGGCCCTGCGCACGGTCCCAGCAAGACTTGGTGTGACGTAGAATCAGACGCACGTTTGTCAAATGGTGGTGGTGCGGAGTGGGAGTGGAAGAGTCTGCCTCTCTCTAAAGGAGATCAGACTGCTAAGAGGGGGTCAGCAAGCCGACAGAAATGGGCCAAGGACAGGAAGAGGCGAGTCACAGAAGTGCACCCCCAAATCACTGGCGAAGGTAGGAAAAGACGCTGAAAGTCACCAGGAGTCAGAGAAATACAAATTAACTAATAATAAGCTATCGTTTCCATTATTAAAAACACTGTTAATACCTAGTGCCAGGGAGGATATGGTGAAAGGAGCACACTAAAATGCTAAATGCATTTTAGCAACATCTATTTAAAACATTCTAAGTGTGTAAGGGTCTATATTCAGGTATTTTACTGCAACATTGTTTATGATGGCAAAAACTTGAAGTTATGTATTAACTGATAAAGGAAGGATTGAATAAATTATGGCCCATTCATACCAGGAATGTTTTGCAACTATTCAAAAGAATAAATTGAAGTTATAAAAGTGTCTTGGAGGGGTTTTCCATGAGGTATTGATGAGTGAGAAAAGCATAATGCATAAAAAACACGTATCAAATATGATCCCTTTTTTAAAAAAATGACAAAACATATCTGTATATATGTTTACGTGTTTATATGTATGTTTATGTATGCATATGTATACATCTCTGCATCAGTGTATATGTGAATATATGTGCATGGAGAAAAATATGAAAGGGTGAAAACAAAGTTATTAGCATGCATTACCTGGGGAAGAGTAGAGGGGTAATATGTGGAAAAAAGAAGTGAAGGAGGTAGCCAGATTAAAGGGAAAAGAAAAAAACACAACACTAAGAAAAGTATATGATGATATCATCACATTTGTACATTACTGTGAAGTTATATATATATTGTGTGTGTAAAATATAAAATAACATTAAAGAAAAAACATAAAGTGAATAATGATTTGTACTTCACCTCTACAGAAGCATCCCTGAAACACAGGATTCTGGCATTTAAAAATGATTCATTTTGCTCTGCGTTAATTTTATGTATCAATAGAAGAAATACCCTTGTCGGCAACAAGCCCTGATTCCTGCAGGATGCAGGCCGGACAGAAGCCCAGCAGCCCTTCTCCTCCAGCACCGCTTCTGAACAGGAAAACCTTCTCCAAAACCGAAATGCTTCCAGTGAGGCGCCTCCCATAATCTCCAGGCTAGAATCTCTGAGAGCGCACGCGCGTCTGGGCGCTGGTGTGCAGACAGGCAGAGGTGGTACCTCCAGGCAGGCCCCTGCCACAGACAGCCCCCCCCGCCACCAACTATCCACGGGGTCTCTAGTCTACACCTGCCTCCCAGTCCCCACCCAGCTTTATTTCCCTTTCTTGCTTCCCAGGCCCACTCATTCTGTCAGACCCCTAGTTCCCAAAGCCTCGTCATCCCTCCTCTCGGTCCTCAGGGCCTTCAGCTGGCCAGCCAAGGGCTAGAGAGAAAAGTCATGCCCAGACTGCAGAGTCTAACTGGAGGCCCTCCAGTCCCCGAGCAACCAAACACCACCTTATACCTTTCTCTGGCAGCCGGCCCACCCCACTCAACAAAAGGCCTCACCCCCTCCTCATTCACAGACTTCACTGCTTCTAGTTCACTAAGATTGAAAGCAAAAGGTACAATAAGAGGTTCCCAAAGCCAGAATCAGGGATGGGGGAGGGAAATGGGTGCGACTGGAACTAGATAGTGGTGATGGTGGCACAACATTGTATATGTACTTAATGCCACGAAATGGTCCACATTAAAATGGTTAAAATGGTAAATTTAAGTTATGTGAAATTTACAACAACTGAAAAACAAAGAATACCCCAAGGCCTGGTGGGGCCTCACATTACCCTCTCTAGCTTCCTCACTGCTGGTATTCGTGGCTGTAGCATTCGACCAGCTCTCAGATGGCTGCTCTCCAAGCCCACCTAAAGGAACAAAGAAGAAAAGAAACGTGAGGACGCACCAGCCTTCTTTGCACCAGCACCATGAGATGAGGGAACAAACCTGGTCACCTGGGGGACGCTCAGAATCACCAGTGGGTCAGTAAAGATCTGCTTAACAAAGGATGACTGGGCCCCTACTGGATGCTCAGGCCAAAAAGAACCTGCTTTCTCATAACCATGAACATAGTTCAGAGATTATAAATGTAGCCTCTCCTCGATCAGTTCAAGGGCACTTGGAGTGAAACATACAAAGTTAACAGGCGGATCCCAAAGTCAGTTTCCTAACCCCCAACTCCCTGAGAAAGCCCAGCGCAAACAGGACACCCTCTGGTTCTGGAGTCCCCCGCACGGGATGTAGGGAGACGTCACCAGTGCCACTCCTAAATACGTGATGCGGCACTTGCTGCTGCCTTGGCTTATACAGGCCTCCTGGTTTCCTCTTTGGGGTGTGAGTCTCCTTTTAGAGACTGCTTACTTAATAAATCAGACTCTGCCGACACTGTCTCAGTCAAGGGCAGTGATACACATACTCGTTTGCTAGTATCATCATCTAGAAACCAGGTTCACATCTGTCCCCACCAGGAAGATGGTCTATCACCATCTATTATTAGACCTACTGTGAACCAGGTACAGTCCCGGGCAGCAGGGATCCAGCAGTGAACAGGACAGACAGTGCCTAAGTTCCAAATGGGCGGTCGGACAGTAAATGGTAGGTAAGAAAATAAAGGAATAAGATGATTGCAGGTTCAGAAAGTGCTCTGAAGATCAAATGCGGTATGTGGTAACGTGGCCTGGAGCAGCTGCTTAGAAAGCGGTCAGAGAAGGCCCTTTAGGGAGGTGACATTTGGGTTGAGACTTGGAAGACAGGAAGGAGCCAGCCACACCGAGATCCGGGCCAGCGTGTCCCAGCAGAAGGAGGCTCAGGAAAGAATCTGGATCGGGAATGAGCTTGCCATGTGGAGGGGCTGACCGTGGTGGGCAGAGAGGGAGGCTGGACCCTCAGGGATATTAAGAATATAGTTGGAGGCACAGCAACAGGAGAGGCTGATGGCTTAGATATGAGGGACTGAGAGGGGCCCCCAATGATGCCTACATTTGGCAGTTGAGCAGCTGGGTGGGTCGGGACACCAGGGAGCAGATTTGAGGACAAAGCCTGTGTCCAGGGGAGACTATCATACACGTGAAACCACACCAAAGCACCTACAGGACAATCTGCTTGTGCAAACTATTTCTTGCATTTGTTTAGACATTTGCAGCTTACAAAGCAGTTTCCCCATCTCCCCTTTGACCTTGATGAAAGCACTCTGTAGCAGAAGTGTAACCCCATTTTACAGAGGAGAAAACTGAGATACAAAATGATCAGCCCAGGGTTGCCAGCCCGTAAGGGAAGCTGAGGGCTCAGGACAGTCTCCTGGTCAGAAGCCCAATGACATTTCCTGTGCTCCATAGGTCACAGGCTTCCAGCGCTGCTCAAGGAAGGGTCCCAAACATGGAACCCAATGCCCTGGCCCCTGACAACCACAGAAGACAGCCCTGTGGTCCCGCATCCCAACTCCTGACATGCAGACCACCTCTCTCCCTCTGGTGACTGACACTGGCGGTGGACCAGGCGTGCGCGGATATTTTTACATGCCTTCATCCTGCTTGTCCGCTGCCTTTCTGGCCAAGTCAGAATCCACTAACACACTCTCTGCAGCTGCCGGGGCGTTCGCTGCCAGCTCCCAGCCCTCTGGGTATTCTTCCAGTTGCGATATCATTTCCTCTCGGGCTAAAGGTCAGGGGAAATCCTGATGGTATGAAAATCACTGGCCAGTGGAGGAATGTGCCCTGTGCAGACTGAAGGAGAGCCTGAGGCCAAGGCTCCCGGACTAGCTTAGTCTTCACTCCCTGTGTAACTGAGGATGAGACCTTGGGCGTTAGTACTTTTCATCTGTCAAATGGGCTGTTCCAAGTTCCGAATGAGGTAATGGTTTGTTTAGGCATTTGCTCATTCAACAAATGTTTATCCGACACCTGCTGCATGCCAGATGCTGTTTCTGCTGCTCAGGATATGACACTGAACAAACTCTACCCTGACCTCATGGAAATTATATTCTGGTGGAGGGTAGAGGAGAAAATGATAAACAAACAGGTGACTAAATATATAAGTCGGTTGTTGACAAGGGCTATGAAGAAAATAAATAAGGGTGAGGGGAACAGTGAATGCTAGGGGTGAAGGATTGCCATTTCACACAAGGCAGAAAAGCAGAAGCCTGAAGAAGGTGAGGGAGAGGGTCTGCAGGTATCTGGGGAAGAGCATTCCGACTGAAGGGACAGCAGGTGCAAAGGCCCTGGGGTGGGAGTGTGCTTGACAGTAGGGAGGTGGGTGTGACTGGAATGGAATGAGCCAGGGAAAGAATAATAGGTGTTGAGGTCAGTGAGCAGTGGAGGGTCTGGGGGGCTCAGTTCCTGGGGGACCTTGCAGACCATTTTCAGGATTTTGGCTTTTATTCTGAGAGATCTAGATGGGAGCCAGAGGACATGAAAAGGTTTTGTAACTGCACTGGCTCTGAATATGATCAGGGTTATTAGTAGTGAACAGGAGGGGAACACAGGAGCTGGGATTTGAAAGGAGATTCTGCAAAGCACCAGCCCATCATGGAGGGTTGGAAAGTTTAGACCTGCTTGGCTCCTACGAAAAAAAAGAAAAAAAAATAGACCTGTAAGGATACCTGAGCACAGCCTGGTTCAAGGTTAGCTGGAGGCTGTGGTTGAGGGAGCGATGGCTGGGAGAGATTGATATTCAGCTTTGCAGCAGGCAGAGGAGGTGGGGGGATAAGGACTTCTGATTCCCTTGGCCCCCTGGTCCTTGGGGTAACAATGGGAGCAAAGCTCTGGAGCTGGGGGGAGACCAGGGTCCCCCTAGCAGATGGAGGTGGGGAAAGAATCAGTGTTTACTATGTGCCAATTACGGTGCTGACCATGTGCTAGGAACAGTGCTAAATGCAGAGTTTTGTAATTCTAGCCTCATGAAGACTCAGTGACAAAATAGCCACAAACATCCTCATCTCACAGATGCGGAAACAAGGTTCCAAGAAGTGAAGTGACTTGCCTGTCCTGAAGGTACAGAGATGGTTAGTAATGGAGAAGCTGAAGGTGGGTCCTGGCGGACCTCCCCAGATCTGTGCTCCTTCCCCTCAGCCTCAGACCCAGAAAGAACAGGAGAACAAGTGGGGTGTCTGGGGGTGGCTGCCTATTCCCAAGGGAAAGTCACTGATGAGATTGGGGTCACAGCAATTAAGAACACACATCCCTTCTCTGTCATCCTTACCAGCAAGAGACTGGCAGCTCTTGTCATTTCTCCAAAGGGCAGCAAATCGCATGTTTCTAGTACAGCTGAGCCTGGGATCTACCTGGAGTGAATGTGATTTGGCCACTCCCCTGATGAAAACCCTCCCAAGGGCTTCCCTCGTGGCACAGTGGTTGAGAATCTGCCTGCCAATGCAGGGGACACGGGTTCGAGCCCTGGTCTGGGAAGATCCCACATGCCACGGAGCAACTAGGCCCGTGAGCCACAACTACTGAGCCTGCGCTCCGCAACAAGAGAGGCCACGATAGTGAGAGGCCCGCACACCGCGATGAAGAGTGGCCCCCGCTTGCCGCGACTAGAGAAAGCCCTCGCACAGAAATGAAGAACCAACACAGGCAAAAATTAATTAATTTTTTTTAAAAAAAGAAAAGAATGGTTGGCAACCACGCATTTCCATTCTTCTCCCATTAAAAAAAAAAAAAAACCCTCCCAAGGTTTCCCACTGCCCTTGGGATGAATTCTAAGCCCTAACATGACCCATGAGGCCCACCCCTGTGATATGGCCCTGCTAGCCTCCTCCACCTGGTACCTCAGGGCTTCCTGCTACTCCCCCACTCCCACTCTGTGCTCAGCCACCTAAGCTACTCACGATGCCTTGGATTTCCATTCTCCTCTTGCTGATGCACCTTCCTCTGCCACACCCACCTCTTCATCTGGCCAAATCCTACTGGACCTTCAAGGCTCAGCTTGAACACCACTTCCTCTGGGAAGCCCCATTGCTCCTCTTGAGTTAGAAGCCACCTCCTCTGTGTTACCAGCGCCCTGGGCTTTTTCACATCCCTTGCCACAAGTAATTGGGATCTCCTGTCTACTCAGCTGATCCCCTAGTTTAGTTTTAAGCATCCTGAAGAAAGGGGCCTTGTCTTGTCCGACAGTAAACACCCAGCACTGTCCCTGGCACATAGCAGACAATAAAATATGTGATTGATGGATGAATGGATGGATAGGTAGAGATGGATGAGTCAGGTAGACAGTACTTACAAAGAAAATCCAATCATTTCTAACTCATCATCACTGATGGAAAAGTTTGTCTTTTTCAGCTTATGGAGGAAGGGAAGTAGATATTCTTGGAACAATGGCTTTCAACCTTAGCTGCACTTTGGGTTCATCTTGGGAAGCTTTTTAGAAAAATACTGAGGCCTGCACCCCACCCCCAGAGGTTCTTATTTGATTGGCCTGGGCCCTGGGATTTTAAAAAGCTCCCCAGGTGATTCTAAGGTGCAGCCAAACTTGAGATTCTCTACTTAGAGAACCCTGTAAGAGGTAGCCTCAACTCATGATGTTTTCTTAAAACTAACCTCCTTCCTCCCAAGCTCACCAGGAATGGAAGATGTGGAGCTGAAGACAGACATCAAGTACTAGAAAAGTCATTTCTCACATCTAAATCAATGGCCTGTGTTGCTCCATTTCAGTAAAAGCAAGCAAATAAGACAGGTGTGACTGTGGCTATAACTGCAGCCATAAGCACACAGAACAGGGAAGAGAGAAATATAGTCTGATGCAGACAAAGATTGGGGGCAATGGGGGAAGGGAGTATTCAGGGTGTAGGGATATCTTTTTCCTTGGGTGTAACTGCAAGACAAAAAATATTTGAAAAAATACATATATATGCCCATATTTGATCTTTGGTTAATTACCTCTTCAGTGAGAGGCTATGCAAAGACCCTGTAGATTTCATTAGTCACAGGGGCTTATTCAAACGTCTCCTTTGCATAAGAAACCCAGGCTTACAGCTGGTCTCTGGGAAAGAATGCCCTCCAGGCCTTGAAAAGAGAGCTCCAGGCCTGTTCATGAAGAGGTCAGCAGCCCGTGATGCATGGGGCCAGGCTGAAATGTTTCTATCCAGCATTTGCAATTCAATCCCACAGTTTCCTTTATGGAACAATTCACTAAATTCAGAGTTGTTCTTTTTTCTAATTCACCATATAATTCACCTCCCAAGTTCAATTAAGAAGCAATCTGTTAGCAACTTTGGGAGCAAGCTGCTTTTCTTTGGGAAAGCCCAATTTTCTTCCGCTCCCAACAAAAAGTGGCTTAATTATATGCATCATATGAGACATTGATGTACACAAAACGCCCCTCTACATAATTAATGAAATATTAACTATATACATCCAAAGACATCTAGGTAGAAAGGGATGGGCTTTTCCAAAGCCCGAAAAGACAGCCATCGATCAATATTGTTCATTTGAATATATGGTAATTCACAGTGACTATGAATTAATATTCATGAATATGATAATTAATAAACAAAACCTTATAGTAATTATTCCTTCTGTCTCATTCTTAGAGCCTAACGTTACTTGGCCCTCAGTTTTCTTTTTATTTATTTATTTATTTATGTATTTATTTTTAGCTGCATTGGGTCTTTGTTCCTGTGCGCGGGCGCTCTCTAGTTGTGGCGAGTGGGGGCTACTCTTCGTTGCAGTGCACGGGCTTCTCATCGTGGTGGCTTCTCTTGTTGCGGAGCACGGGCTCTAGGCGCGTGGGCTTCAGTAGTTGTGGTGCACGGGCTTAGTTGCTCCATGGCATGTAGGATCTTCCCGGACCAGGGCTTGAACCCGTGTCCCCTGCATTGGCAGGCGGATTCTTAACCACTGCACCACCAGGGAAGCCCGGCTCTTGGTTTTCTTAAACGCAAAAATAACTACCATTTTTAAATGCTGATTATTTGCAGGTACTCGCATATGTTATCTTGTATTTAATCCTCAAACTAATCCTCTGCGGTGGGTATTAGTGCCATTTTACACGCAGTGTAACTGAGGCTTAGAGCACTTAAGATATCACTGTGGACACACAGCCATTGGGTGGAGAGGTTGAGATTCTCTCCAGATCAGTCTAGTGTCAAACCCTTTAAGATACAACACAAGTAACCCTGCCAGGACACCCTCAGCTCTCACATTTACTGACTTTTTAATATCTGTATTTACAGCTCCGTCCCATCAGAGGTAAATCTGGCACAAAACTGCTTTGCTTTACTCTAAGAAAAATTAAAAAATAATCTCTAGCACAAGAGATTAAAAATCATTTTATTGCTAGTCCATTCATTCAATAAATACTGATTGAGTGTCTGCTTTGGGCAGCACTGTGCTGGGTTCCTGAAGGCAGACACAGGCAGGGTCTGTCTTCATGGCACCCTCATGGTGCTAGTGGAGGGAAGAAAATCAACAATAAACAATGAGATCCTGGGACTTCCCTGGTGGTCCAGTGGTTAGGACTCCATGCTTTCACTGCCGTGGGCCCAGGTTCGATCCCTGGTTGGGGAAATAAGATCCTGCAAGCCGCACGGTGCAGCCAAAAACAAAACAGGACAAAACAAACAAAAAGAGATCATTCCATGGAGGGATTAAGCACTTTGGAGAAATTAAAACAGAGTTTTATGAAAGAGCAATGGGGGGTGGGAGCCCAGGGAAAGTCTGAATTGGTGACATTTGAGTTGAGATCTAAATGATGAGAGGGGGACACCCATCTGGGGAGAGTGTTCTAGCAGAAAACAAAACAAAACAAAACCCCAGCAAGTTAAAAAAGGCCAGAGGGAGGAAAATAAGAGTCCGATGGAGCTAGAACTAAGGCTAATACCTGAGGGATGCAGGGCCAGTTTGTGCAGGGCCTTTGAGTCTTACCCTCACAGTCAACTTGCCATGCCCTTTGATCGTATGTAATATGCACAGCAATCCTGTGAATAAGTAATATCATTCCTCTTCTACAGAAGAGAAAACTGAGGTTCATGAATAAGTTGCCCAAGGTCACCCAGCTGGTAAGAGACTGAATTTGCCTTTCAAGGCAGCCCCTTCTGACTCCAGAATCCATGCCCCTAACCCCTGCCCTCTACCCCACACCTGTACAGGTATGGTCTGAACAAGCATCCCAAGCAAGGCCAATGGACGAAACATCTGCACACCTCTGTCAGAAAACTACTGGCAAGATACACACAGCAGAGCTTTTCATTATTCATTAGGAAAAAAAAAAAGTGAGGCAAAGCCCCTTTAACAGGTTGTTTTAGGAACGAACTAGGCAACCACTGCGGTAATCAGTGTGTAATCCTAAGCAGTTCAGTGCCAAGTAAAGTTTATATCTATGCCAAATTTCAAATGTTACAGAAGGGAAAGAGAAAATGGGTTAAAAGATCACGGCCAGTTTTTGTTAATGAAATGATTTAATATTGGCAAGTGTATAATAAAACAGGAATTCTTATATACTGCTGTTGAAGGAGGAATATACATTGGTAACATGTTATGAGATAATTTAGCAGGATGTATCAAAGTCTTTTAAAACAAGCAATAATATGATTTTGACCCAATAATATGACTTCGACCCAATAATATGACTTCTAAATATCAGTACTAAGGAATCGATTGACAATGAAAACAAAGGATGTTCATTCTCAACATTTTAAAGACAGACTGTAACAACCACACACCTCCAGTAAAGGAATTATGATATAAAGGAACTTAATGCAACATTTTAAACTGTTTTAGAAGAAAGTTTGCTAAACAGGAAAAACGTTCATATTATAAGTCAAAAAACAGGTTAGGAAGTAGTATCCAGTATGATTCCATCTTTTACTTTTTAAAAAGCATATACAAAAAATTATGGAAAAAATACTTGAAGGAAATACCCACAATGTCCATTGTGATGATTCCTGATGGGTGATTTTTGGGTGAATGTTACTTTTTTATATACTTTTTGTAATTTCTAAATTTTATTCAACATATTACTTTTATAATCAGGACGTAAAAAAAAAGAACTATATTACATCATACACTTTGCCTAAGAACATGTGCTCTGCACTTTGTAGTGTATGTCTGTACACACGTACACATACACACACAGTTGCCGGGAAACCCTTTTCCGATGGGAAAGAAACATACTCATGTTTATGCAGATGGAAAGGTTGTGGTCCAATCTTTTTTTCTACTTTTCTGCTCTCACCATGGAAAGAAAAAATAATGAGTCCACACCTTGGCAAGATGGAAGAAAGGAAAGCTAAGCTCATTGGTGAGAACGGGAAAGGGCTTGTTGGAAAATTCTTTAAGACAGTGTTGGATGGGCTCTTGGGAGATCCAGTCCGCTCTTCCCCAGTCAGTTAACTGGCTCCCACCTGTGTCCTAGCACTGGCTGATGAGGCCTTGGAATTTGCTCCGACCCCAGGCAGAAGCTCATGGGAGGCTTCTTAATCATGCAAATTTGAGCTCTCTCTTCCCAGAGCCTCCAGCCAGATGTCCATCTTGCTTGGTGTTGGACCCTCCACCCATCCTGAATGCCTGTGTCTGCATTTTTCCTAGTCCCTGACTGTTGGTTGAGCTACACCAGACTTTCTGCTTAGGGATGTTCTTGAAGGACTTGTTGCTCACCTGGCTTCAAACCTTCA
The DNA here is from genome assembly GCF_965194805.1 of Balaenoptera borealis. Lineage (NCBI taxonomy): Eukaryota > Metazoa > Chordata > Mammalia > Artiodactyla > Balaenopteridae > Balaenoptera > Balaenoptera borealis. The sequence continues at coordinate 87,262,081 of NC_138874.1, forward strand.
GTGCTCTTCTGAGCCCTGGACTCTAGGTATTCTTGCACACTTGGTCCACATCTTTCACACCCAGCCTGGCCTTGGCTTCTTGGTCATTTCCATCATTTATTGCTGTATAACAAACTATCCCTCTAAACAGAGTGGCTTAAAATAACCACCATTTTATGCTTGCTTCTGATTCTGAGGGCCAGGAGTTGGGGCAAGGAACAAATGGGGCTGACTTTTCTCTGCTCTGGGACCTGAGCTGGGTTGACTTGAAATGGCCGAGGGATGGCTGAGATGGCTCATGTGGAGGGCAGCATTCCAAAAGGATGAGCCCCACTGTGCAAGTGTTTTTTCAGCTTCTGCTTACATCATGCTTTCTAATGTCTTACTGGCCAAAGCAAGTCACACAACCAAGCCCAGAGTCACGAGGAATGACTATGCCAGGTGAGGTTTGTCAGGGACCACGAATGGAACAGCCTACCCCCTGCTTGATCTCTAGATACTTAAAGTTCTAGCAAGTCAGGTGGTTTGCAAGATGGACCTAGAATGCCAGCTCTGGAGTCAGACTGTCCAAGGTTAAACCTTTACTATGTCACTTACTAGCTGTGTGATCTTAAGTCACTTAACCTCTCTATGTTTCAGTCTCCTCATCCATAAAATAAGGATGAGAGTATTCACCTCTTAGGGTTGTTATGAAGATTAAGAGAGATGATACATTCAAGACATAGAAAAATGCCTGACTCATAGTCAGCACTCATTGAGTTAGCGATTATTACTATTGGCTCTAAAACTGTTCTGAAGGCTGAAAGAGCAGAATGGGTTGAAACAATAAGCCACAGAGACAAGACATTTTATACCACAAACACCACAAGTGAAGTAAAAAGTTAAGTTCTCCTTAAAGTGCACTTAACAAAACCAAGTTTAGGCTGAGGATCTATTAATACTCATTGGCAGGCAGTGACAATAAGACATCCACTGTACCCGAGCATGTTATTTTTTTAAAACTTGCTCCATAACAATTTGAGACATCAAATAACTAAAAAATTAACCAAAGATATATGTTAAGAAAAGACTCAGGTGACTAGGTTGTGTGTAGTCATCCTGTTATCCCTGGGAGAGTGGAGAGGCTTGGCCAAGATAGTTAAGAGTCATTCACTGAGTAGTGGGTCCCAAATTACAGGCTAGATCTTTGCTGAGAGACCCAATAATGTTTATTGGGTCTTGTGTACCAAGGACTGTGCTTGCTGCCTTACGTGTATTTTCTCATTTAATTCTCAGCACAGTCCTGTGAGGTAGGGACTATTACTGGCTTTACTTACAAAAGAAAGAACTGAGGCTTAGAGAACTTTAAATAACTCACCCACAGTCACACAGCTAGTAGGAAGCAAAACCCAGATATAATCCCAGGCCCATCTGATTCTACTGATGGTCTTTATAATACAGGGCTAGGGATTCCAACCTTAATAATTGACAGTAAATGTCCCAATATATAAGGTTGGGAAAATCCCAGCTCCTCGTTCTCTAGAGTAAGTTAGGTCAGTGGTCCCCAATCTTTTTGGCACCAGGGACCGGTTTCGTGGAAGACAATTTTTCCACGGAATGGGGGGCGTGGATGGCTCAGGCAGCAACGCGAGTGATGGGGGGCAGCAGGTGAAGATTCACTCGCTGGCCCGCCGCTCACCTCCTGCTGTGCAGCCCAGTTCCAAACAGGCTGCGGACCGGTAGCGGTCCACGGCCCCAGGGTTGGGGACCCCTGAGCTAGATGACAAAGGGTCATGTTCCCAGGGAGATCTCTCTACATCTCAGGCATGGCTCTGAAGGCTCAGTGACCCGTGTGTGTATTCTGAGGTGGGAAGTGCACAGGAGACTGGAGCAAGACCCCTGAGGAAGAGGAGGAGAAGACAGATGATGAATGGGAACCTAAGCTCCTAGGGAAGTTGTCCTGCAAACCACTCTCCACTCCCTGGCAGCTGCCCCAGACACACTGACAGTCAGAGCTCTCCAGCCCCAAATCAGGCATCATACCAGATGTGCTTGAAGACTGAGCAGGTTGTTCCTCAGGAATAGGAAGTGGTCCCCTCCAGGCACAAAAGAGGGCCTCTTCACTTTCGGCTGAGCTCAGGACCACTGGATGCCCTCAGAGCCATCTAAGGTATCCATCTCTAGCCAGGGCTCACCACCTGCCTTGAATCAAGCCAGTTCCACAATGTGCTATGAATCAGACACCGCCCCATCCACAGGAGCCATGAGGCAGAGAGAACAGTGAGGGCAACCTGGTGAAGGAAATCCCACTCTCAACCTGGAAGTTTAGGAGGGCTTCCTGGAGGTGGCATCGAAGGACAAGAAGGGTTTCAATAAGTAGAGACGGGAGGGAGTCAGGCAGGATAGACCATAGAAGAGAAAAGACTAGCCCAGCTTGGTAGCACAGCTTTTTTGACCTGAGTGATCTTTGGCATGATACTTAAATTCTTAGAGCCTCAGTTCCCTCATCCATAAAAAAGGACACACTGGGATCTAACTTTTCAGGTTGTGAGCAACACGTAATACAATGTCTGGAACCTTGTAGGGACCCCATAGCCTTACTGATGATTATTCTTTAGGTCACCTTCGGAGACTTCAGCCTCTGGTACCTTGATGACCACACTAAAGTTTAAGCTCTGGCCAGGAGCACAGCTGTACCAGCCTGGCATCTGTCTTCAGACCCCAGCCTGCGACACCCAGCCTCCCCCAATTCAGGACAGAATGGAGTGGCCTGACAGAATGACAGCTTTTCTCTGCCCTACCCCTTGCCCAAAATTTTAGTAGGGTCTAAGAGCACATCCCAGTGTCACTTAGAAGAAGGAAGGGGAGAGAGGGAGGAGGAGACAGATGAGAAAGGAGTAGCTGCTCTTTCCCTCAGACAGCAACTGTCACCTGAACTTCTCATGGGGTTTGGTCCTTTTTGGTTCGCAGAGCTGTAGAGGGGAATTGCTGGTCCTCAGAGGCCCTGGGGGGATTAATTGGGGCCTCTCCTTCACACGGATTTCCAGAAACTTCTGGGGCGGGGGGTGCTTCTAAAGCAGGGAGTGGCTGGGTGAAGAAGCGGTGGGGCAGTAGAGAGGCAGTGGGGGAGAAATTCAGACACAGTGCTCACGGCTGACGGTGAGGCAGGAAGGGAGCACAGGGACCCAGGAGTACGGTGGGACACCAATTAAATTCTCCCCTGAGACGCTGAAGGCCAAAATTTGGACCAACAAGCTGAATGCATATGAGGAAGATTCTAGAAGAATCTTCTCAGTCCCCATTTATTTCCTTCGGGGATCACTGAGCATTACCAGCAACGATCTCATTTATTTGTTTACATGTTTATTGCCTGCCTCCCTGACACCCTCTGAAAAGCTAGCTCCATCTTCTCCCCTGATGTACCCCCTGGCCTGGGACAGTACCCAACACACAGGAGGTGGCTGCCGGTGGGAGGGGGGACTGGGGAAAGGGAGGCTGCAGGATGTGAGGCTACAGCGGACATTAATGCCTGTCTCCAGTCAAGAAGTGATGGCGTCCTGGAGAGTGACAGGACTGTAGGGATGGAGAGGAGTTTGCTTGGGAGGGCTATTTAGGTGATGGGGTGAACATAACTCGGTACCCGGCTGGATATGAGAAGAGAGATGGAGGGAACTCCCTTCTCAGCTCTGAGATGTGATAAAGGCATCCCCTTGCCCATCCTTCACACTGAAATATGCCAAAAGAAGAGAAATTTTCAGAGGGCTCGTTCAGAATAGTCAACATAAGAGACTTGGGATAACTTTAACAGGAAGTGTGGATAACTGCAAGAGGAGAATTATACATTTGTACTGCAGTTTATAAAAGTAGTAGTAAGTGAAGAAAAGACATTCCATGTTCCAGGTTGAACTGGGTAAATGCTACAAATGTGTCCATTTCTCCAAATGAAGTTATAAGTTTAATGCAATCATGATCCAAATTCAAGGGGATTTTGTTTGGATCTTCTTAGATTTTTGTGGAGAAGTGATCCTCAAATTCATGTAGAAGAATAAACAAGTGAGACTATTCAAGAAATTTCTAAAAATGAAAAGCAAGGACCATGAGGACGGATGGCCACCAAATATTAAAACATATAAAGAAATTAACATGAAAAGACACACAGATGAATGGGACACAAATGCTAACACTACATGTAAAAACACACACTATGTGATAAAGGAGACATGGGGAAAGAATATGAATTAGATGGTAATCCTGACAAGGGATTAATCTCCAAAATACACAAACAGCCCATGTAGCTCTAGTCAAAAAAACAAAAACCCAATCAAAAAATGGGCAGGAGATCTAAATAGATAGCTCTCCAAAGAAGACATACAGATGGCCAAAAAGCACATGATGCTCAAGATCACTAATTATCAGAGAAATACAAATCAAAACTACAATGAGGTATCACCTTGCACCAGTCAGAATGGCCATCATAAAAAGTCTACAGACAATAAATGCTGGAGAGGGTGTGGAAAAAAGGGAACTCTCCTGCACTGTTCGTGGGAATGTAAATTGGTACAGCCACTATGGAGAACAGTATGGAGGTTCCTTAAAAAACTTAAAATACAGCTACCATATGATCCATCAATCCCATTCCTGGGCATATATCTGGAGAAAATCATAATCCGAAAGGATACATGCACCCCAATCTTCATTGCAGCACTATTTACAATAGCCAATACGTGGAAGCAACCTAAATGTCCATTGACAAAGGAACGGATAAAGATGTGGTACATATATACAATTGAATGTTATTCGGCCATCAAAAAGAATGAAATAATGCCATTTGCAGCAACATGGATGGACTTAGAGATTATCATACTAAGTGAGGTAAGTCAGACAGAGAAAGACAAATATCATATGATATCACTCATATGTGGAATCTAATTTAAAAAGAAAGATACAAATGAACTTAACAAAACAGAAGCAGACTTATAGATATCGAAAGCAAACTTATGGTTACCAAAGGGGAAACATTGTAGGGTGTGGGGGAGATAAATCAGGAGCTTGGGACAAACACATGCACCCTACTATATATAAGATAGATGACCAACGGGGACCTACTGTATAGCACAGGGAACTCTACTCGATACTCTGTAGTAACCTATATGAGAAAAGAATCTAAAAAAGAATGAATATATGTATATCTATAACTGAATCACTTTGCTGTACACCTGAAACTAACACAACATTGTAAGTCAACATACTCCAATAAAATTTAAAAAAAAAATTTCTAAAAATTAAAAGCAAGGACCTTGAGGAAGGATGGCCACCAAATATTAAAACATATAAAGAAATTAACATGAAAAGACACACAGATGAATGGGACATAAATGCTAACACTACATATAAAAACACACACTATGTGGTAAAGGAGACACGGGGAAAAAATATGAATTAGATGGCATTGAGATTATTATTCAGAACTTGGGGGGAGGGGTACCTCCAAATAAAACCCAAATGGATTGAAAGAATTAAGTATAAACAAACAAACCATAGAAAAACTTTGGAAAAATATGTTATTTCCCAGAGCTATAGTAGGAATAATTTTATATGTTTAGAAGTATAAGAAAAAGAAAATCTGACTTGATATATTTAAATTCTGAACTTTAAAACTTTTGTATCTCAGAAAGACTAATCCCCTAAAATGAAAATAAAACACCCATACAAGTGAAAATATCTGCACTGAAGATAACAAATGGTTACTATCCATATTATATAAATAGCTCATGCAAATCAATGAGAAAAACTTTATGTCTAATATGCATTGGATAAAGGAAATTGGTGAACATGTCATAGAAGAAAAATGTAATTAGTAGGTAAATATATAGAAGTTGTTTACCCTTGAGAAATGAAAACAGAAGCAAAAATAAGGTACCATTTTCCAACTATTAGAGTAGCAAAATAAAGAGATTAATGGTAACAATGATGCTGAGTCAGGTGGAAGTGGAATTTTCATTTTGTGAAGAATCATTTATTCAGCAAATTTGGTGAGCATCTACAGTGTGCCTCTCACAGGACTAGGCACTGGGAGGGCACAGATAAATGAAAATTCACAGAGCCCACAGTCCAGTCTGGGACAAATAGGAAGACATCGGGCATTCAGAGGCTTCCCCGAGAGGGGCTGGCTGAGTTTGAGGGAAGGGCAGAAGTGGGTGGACAAAGACTTTCCGGGCACTGAGGCGGGGTAGGGGAGGGCCCATGGAGGACAGTCCAAGTCCCACCTTCTCACCCACCTGTCAACCACCCTGCCAAGCTCCCACTTCCATGACTGTGTTCAGGCTCTGCCTTCCACCTGCAATGCCCTCCCCACCTCGATCCTAAACAAAATCCTTCACAGCCTCTTCCATGAAGCTATCCCTTGCCTCTGTTTCACCTACATCCCCCTCATGGCCCTTTATTCATTCACCCGTTCATTCATTCCCTCATTCAACATGCTTCCTCGGGGCACCTCTCTGTGCCAGGCACTGTATCAGGTTCCAGGGATAGAAAAATAGATCAGACACAGCCTCTCCTCTCAAGGAGCTCCCGGCCCTGATCATACCATGCCTGGAGTATAATTATTTGCAGACCAAGTCTATTGTCCCTACAAGACACTTAACCCCTTGAGGACGGAGATAACATTCTATTTCCATTGTGTGGTGTCATAGCAGAGGCTTAACAAATATGTCCATTTGAATTGGACTGAATAGGATTGACTGATGCTTGCATATATTATCTCAGTTGCGTGTATTCTCACTGCACCTGTGTGGGGTGAGGTATTCTTGTTACTCCCATTTTACAGATGAGGAGACTGAGGCTCGAGGAGGTTAAAGCACTTGATCTGTGGTCACCAGCTGGTATGTAGCAGAGCTGGGAGGCTCTAACCCCCGGCCCTTGCTCTACGCCTCATCACTCTGTCCCTAGGTGTCTGACAGGAGCAGAGAAGGAATGGAAAGCCCCAGGCAAGGAAGTTTGTAGGAGGTTAACCTACAACTAAGGGTTAAGACTTTCTCACTACCTGGTAAAAAGTCCTTCAGAAGAGACACAAGTTTGTCCTCATAGAACATCTCAAAAGGATTTTATCACATGGCCTTTGCACAGATGACCAAATGACCGATAAAGATTTACAGATGTCTCAAAGGACCCATGAACTGGGTCACAGAAAGAGTAGCAAGGAACTCAGGAATCAAAGAAAGGAAGACCAACCCAAGCCCTCTTCTGGGAACTGGAGGAGAGAAGCAGAAAGAGGACCATGGAGCTCCGTGGCCTGTCTTTGACCTTTTGGGACAGAAGTCAGCTCAGTTCAAGGAGAAGTACAGATAAATGGCTTCACCTTTAAGAGATAATCTAAGTGAATAGAGGTTAGGGTAACTAGTGTTTTTCTGGGTGGTGGCATACGTCAGTGAGGTGGAATGGCCCTTTTGTTTCAGAAAGGCTAATACCTATTAATGGTCCCATCCCTCTGATTCACTGGGGCAGAAAGAACCTGTTTTGATGCCAATGCATGTGCTGGGCCATAAACCACCCCCTGCAAGATAGTCCTGTTGGCCTGTTTTGTATTTCACCCCAGTGCCAGCCAGAACCTGGGACATGGCATGCTGTGTTGCAGGGGTGGGGAGGGGTTGGAGGGTGGGGGGTGGGGAGGGGTTAGAGGGTGGGGGTGGGGGGTGGGGAGGCGTTAGAGGGTGGGGGTGGGGAGGGCCAGAGATTGAAAGTTCAAAGAAAGGAAGAAAAGAGACTCCAGAACAAGGATTGTCTTCCAGACTACCAGGCAATAGTTAAAGCTTAGGGACTCCTCTCTAGATGCAGAAGAGAGAAGCAGCCCTGGCCGGTGTCATGGGACCTGCATTAGGGCCCAAGGATGTTGTCCCTTCCTCACTGGCCCAATGTGCCAACTCAAATACCTAGAGTTGGGGGCCCAGGCAAGGAGTACATCAGCGTGAAAGAGGTCAGTGTGAAAGATGAATAGGGAGTAATGGGGTCTCTGGGAAACCACAGAGCACCTGCTCCTCAAGAGTCCAACCCATGTTATGCAACTCCACTGATTGTTGCCATGTGGGATTGCTGGACCAGTGTGGCCAGATATTCCAACTTTTCAAGAGAAGCCAGAGTTCTGGATTTTTATGAGAAATTTGATTCTTAAATTTTGGCAGTAAATTTTTAAAAAAATTAAGCACTACAAAACATGTCTGCAGACCGTATTTGTGTGGTGGACTGGCCACTTAGGACCTCTGGGCTGCAGAGTGAATGGGAAAGTCGTGCCTCTAGGGGGTGCCCATGTCAGGGAAGACAGGAATTCCTCTGGCAATGGCAGTAAGGTCCAGGGATGCAGGAGGGTCATGGAGAACCTGGGAAGCAGAAGCCAGTAGCAGCAGGAGCAGGATGGGGGCTGGATAAAGTTCAAAGGCTCAGTGCCAAGGTCAGCTGGGGCTTTTCTCTCACTGTTTGTGGGCAGTCTCATTAAAGGACACTAAGAGAAATAAGATGACCAGAACGCAGAATGAGATTCCACTGGCATCCCCACCACCTTCACCACCTTCTCTCTCTGGACCTCTTTGGAAACCACAGAAATAATGACCTGCAGACCTCAGTGTAAATGGCCCCAGAAGAAATGTGACTTTGTCCGGGCCATCCAGCACTTCAGCCACAGGTTAACGTGATGCGGGGAGTCTCATCCCAAACTCACACCGCAGAGCCACCCCTTGAGCTGTGTCTCCAGCTCTCCCGACCCAGCCCCCTTGTCACCGGTGTCCAGTGTCTACATCCTTCACGTGGCTCTGGGGCAGGGGGCAGTCTGACCTTTCTCAACCTCCTCTCTCCAGCCCATTGTTGTTTGTTGTTGTTTTCGAAGATGGGACAAAGGGAGGCCACAGCCACATTGCTGCCAACACCTGTGGAAGCCCACTGGAAGGTCTCTAGAAGGTCTCGTATTAGATGCAATTTGAGCAGACCGTTCTAAAGTTGCACGAGGCATCACATGAAGGGGGAGCTGAAGACACTGCAGGTATCTAATCAGCCATGCGCACAGCAGACACCATGCATTGAGTCCCCATACATTCCTGGATTATCTTTGGCAAAAGAACTGAGAGACTCATTCTTGGCCCTCAGGAAGCTTAAAGTCCAACCCTCCATTCTACAGATAAGGAGTTCTCATGAGGTGAATTGACATGCCGTACAGTGGGTAACTGAAAAGTTGTAGCCCTGGTTTTGTTCGAAAACAATTTAGTTCATTATCATGCCCAATAAGAAAATACTTGAGTAGTAAATGCATTTGAAACAAAGGTCAGTTTCCAGCTGTAACAAAATGCACACATCCAAAAGAGGCCAAGAAAAACAAGAGCAAATTTGCACGAAAACCAAACATGCTATATTAAAAAATTTTAGGGGGTGATTACTTTTTGGATAAACAAATCCTTTATTTTGTCAAAAAGGATTCACCACAAGGTGCTCTTAGGTCAGGGTGGGGAATATTGTTTATATTGAGGCCACTGATGCTAGAACAATCAATTGGAGGGTTGCACAAATAAAAAGACAAAGTATGGTTTATTTCATTTCATTCTGCTTTAGAGATCACCTACTATTTAAATTAAGAACAGAAAACATAGAATTCCATTTAGTAAACACAAACAAAAACATACACAGTTAACAGAGCATGAAAATAGAATCAGATTAAGAAGAAGCAAAGAGTGATGGTCAGGGAGTGAGGCACAATCTTTCTGTTGGCCAAAACCGATAGGCGAAGGTTAGATCCTCACCTGAAACAAGCCATCCCCAGCTCTCATGAGGCTGTGTTCCCAAATTCCAGGGATTAAGATGGCTAATGGGAACTCATAAAGTATTTTCCCATGAAAATAATATAAATGGCAAAGTGGGTGTGAGGTTATCAGGCTTGACCTCAAGACTAGGTTAACTCCAAAGGGAGCTGCTTCCACATCTCCACATGTGGGAGGTCAGTTCACTCACCCATCCTCTCCGCTAACCAGAGGCTGCCCCATCCTTCATTCCTCTCTCAAGCCACAGACACAGACCATTATCACTTCCTTTCTTCCTCCTGCCTCCCTGGGGCACTGATCAGCTCACTTTATACTCCTTCCCTTGGCAATTTCTTCCACTCTTAGGTCTTCTTTGGCACCCTTAGGTAGGCGGGTACCACAAGCTTTCAGTGGGGGACACTCGAGAAGAGGGATCATGATATGACTTGCACATGGTGGCCATGATGGGTCAGGTGCAAGAAGAAGAGAAAAAGCCAAAAAGAGATTCTCTGTGGCCCCTGAGAGAAGAAGCCAGCTTTGTTCTTTTCTCTCCAGTCTCTAGTCAAGTCCCCAACAGGCCAGTTCTTCTGCTTCTGTCCTTGGATGGCCATGAGAATATATTCTTAAATAAACTCTTTTATCGACCTATCTTGAGTACGATTCTGTATCTCAAAACCGAAGGAACCTTGCCTAGAATGTCAGGCGCTAAACTCTTATTTGTCCTGGTTTCTCAAGCTAATCTCCCAGTTTTGACTCAGGCCCATTGGCGGGGGCGGGGGGCAGGGGGTGGCTGGAATAACGGCTCCCTGGATGGATGGCCAAGGGTGGCACTGCCCCTCCCCCACCTGGCTCTGCACCCTGTTGTGACTCCAAGTGGACTCCCAGCCCAGTTTCTCCAAATTCTGACAAATGCAGTCATAATAAAAATCAACCTAAAGGTGAATTTACTTTTCCCAACACTTCAAGTTCACAGTGAATTCTGGCTTCAATCCAAGGTGTAATCAGCCTCTGAATGAGGTCCCAGGGAACCAGATGATAGAATCCTTATGTTGCATTCTTTTTTCCTTCCCAAAGAGCAGATGCGCACTTTATCAGATGCCTCTTTATCATCTCAAATCATCTTACTAAACTGAAAACTTTATGAGCGGAGTCACTGTCAGGCCTCACCCGGTTCCTGTACCCCAGCCCTCCTCCTCTCCAGCTGCTGACTGCTGTCTGCGCACAGCCAGCCCTGTCCTCGGGTGGGGGGATTGAAGGATTTGGGGCTCCACACTCGAGGATCACAGCAGCACATCACCTTTGGCTCTGATTTTGATCTCAGGGATTCTGCTTAATTTCAGACCTTTGTTCCCATCTTGTTCTCTCAGGCCAAGCCTCTGACTGCTTGTCCTCCTTAATACCCACTTCACGGAAGAACCAGGGGTCCTTGCCTCGTTCTTCTGAGCTCCCAGCATAGCACTGGAACTCTCTGTGAGTTCTATTAAAGGCCTCTCTGATGTTATTTGCCTGGGTCTCTGGCCTCACACAAACATTCCTGCCTCCCATCAGGTCCTGTGTCTCAAACTGGACACCCAACACCAACTTCTGCCTGGATGACAGCTGTTACCTGGGGCCTTCTCTCCAGGTGTGAGTTCTGCCCACTGGACCATGTCTCCTCTGGGAGGTCGGTGGGGCTCCACACCAGCAGGGTCACAGGTCCTCCCCCACCACAGCCTGCCCCATTCCTCCAGTACCGCCAAAGCATGACCATAATCACTTCCATCATTAAAACTCCATCTCCTTCATGGCAGAAGAAAAAAGTGGGTACGGCTGTATCCTTGGTGCTGAGCACAGAAGAGGTCTCCAATTAGCATCTGTTCCTTGAACGAAGGAAAGGGGGGGGGGCAGGAGAGAGGGAAAAGGACTGTCATCAAGAAGATGGTGTGAGAGGGTCAGCAGAACTGACACAAGGGGAGTGTAGGTCATGCCAGAGGAGCAGTGTAGCCATAAAGATGAAGTTCTAGACCATGGGAGCCAAGGTGAACTCCCATGGGAGGGGCAGGGGTGAAATGGAGCCATCAACTGGCGGGGGGTGGTGCAGTGGGCGCAGGTCTGTGAAGAAAAGGTCTAAGCAGAGCCCTGGGGAGTGAGCAGGAAGGCGAGCACCCCCCCTCTGGCTTGGAAAAGAACTAACGACCACACCTGGGGCTCTGTCCGAAGGGCTCAGTAAAGACAAGCTATTGACCATGTGGCCAAAGAATGCCCTTCTCAGGCATTCCCGGCAAGGTGATCTGGACTTGCCCAGCCCAAGGGCGTCACCCCTGAGCATAAGCCTTTCTTCCACTGCAGGCTCCCACTCTAAGCATCACACATTCAAACAAACAGTCCTAACCCCAACTGGTCTGGGGGAGCAGAGGAGCAAGGAGACCATCATGCGCTCCTGAGACTCCATCCTCAACTCACAAGGGTTTGTCTGGTGCTGTCCCTGTGCCCAGGCTGATGCTGGAACTAAAGAGGGAGGGCCAAGACCAAACAAAGACAGGTCACAGCTGTTGACAGTCTGGTGGATGCAGCAAGGCACATACTGAATGGCAACCCGAGATGACAGAGGGCAGGATGAAGCGCAGCCCCAGAAGTGGGTAGAACTTGCCCACAGCTTTGATCAGCACCTCTCAAAGGTAGTCGTGGGGAGACCAAGTCTTCACAGCTCAAGGCGACAGGGTTAGTGGTGATGCCAGCATCTATTTCCAGAAGCAATGGAGCGTAGAGGCTAAAAGCAGCCTTTGACATTAGACAGAGTGAAGCCCTAATCTTGGCTCTGCCAATAATTAGTTGTGTGATCAAAGAAAGGTTACACACCTCTCTGAATACCCCTGTAGGTATCAACAGTACCTGCCACATAGAGCTGTTGCATGAAGATAAATGAGATCAGACTTCCCTGGTGGCACAGTGGTTAAGAATCCACCTGCCAATGCAGGGTACACAGGTTCGATCTCCGGTCCTGGAAGATCCCACATGCTGCGGAGCAACTAAGCCCATGCGCCGCAACTACTGAGCCTGCGCTCCAGAGCCCACAAGCCACAACTACTGAGCCCGTGCGCCACAACTACTGAAGCCAGCGTGCCTAGAGCCCATGCTTTGCAACGAGACGCCACCGCAATGAGAAGCCCACGCACCGCAACGAAGAGTAGCCCCTGCTCACTGCAACTAGAGAAAGCCCGCGTGCAGCAACGAAGACCCAACGCAGCCAAAACTAAATTAATTAATTAATTAGTTTTTAAAAAAGATTAATGAGATCATTTAAGACAAAATTAGCACACAACAAACTGTAGTTATTATTATTCTTTTTGTTGTTGCTATCAAAGAAGAACCAGCATCTAATCAATTCTCAGATCTCTGTTTGGCCAACTTCATGACCTAGAGTTTGACTCAGGAGGACTAGGAAAGGCTTTATGTTGGGGATTGATGGAGATTCCCCATGTGCTGGTGGAATCTAAATCCAAGGATCTGGTCAGGTCACACTGGTGCAGGTCCAGCTCCAGAGACCCCAGGGGGGGTGCAGGCAGGGTACTGCAAAGGAGAAGACTTCCAAGGCATCTAGGAAGTGTGGAGTCTGAGACACAGAGGTGGGCCGGGGAGGAGAAAAGGCAGGATCCAGCACACGGGCAGCCATGTGGCTACTATTTCTTGAGCACCTACTAGGTGTCAGACTCTGGGATGAGTGCTTTACCTCCTACACTTTCCCAATCCCCCCTCTCCAATCCCATTTTCCAAATAAGGAAGGAGGCTCCCTTACTCCTGCAGTTAATCAGTACAGAGCCCGGGAGGCCTGCCTGACTCCAGTATCCATGCCTTTCTACACTGCAACTCGAGGATCCAGGGTGTCCACGTGAGAACATCTCCAACAGAGTGGAAACAGAGAGAAAAAGGGGGCTGTGGACTTGAGGTGCATAACTTGGGATCCACGGAGTAAAATTCTTGAAGTTGCAAGCAAAATCGTGTGTGTGCCTTTTTCTCGGAGAAGTGTTGAAAATACTCATCAGACTCTCAGAGGGTGTGGGAACCACAAAATGTCAAGTACAATATACGTAGAGAAAAGAAGTCCCCAAAACCTTATTCCAAAGCTCTTGAGGAGACAGTGGAAAGAACGAGTAAGAGTGCCCCCAGCAGCAGAGGCCACCAGATCTCACTGAGACGGTGTTCCATGATGTGAGAGAAGACAGCCTTGAACCCAACTAACTGTCTCAGCAAGTCCAACCTGGCATTCATCCGTAAGCTCAGGACACTGTCCCTTCTACAGGATGTCACAGGGAGCCACCACTGCCCCCACTTCTTTCCTGGACACTGGTCAGTCAGCAGTACTCCCACCACCAATAAAGAAAATTAATGAAAAGACGAAGCCATGTCTACAAAGCCTGGGGAATGTCTCCACGGGAGCAGAGCCAGAAAAACCACAGCCTGTCGATAGGGCTGCTCAAAGCAGCCCCGCTCATGAGTTCTCTCAAGGGCCTCAAAGCTAAAAATGTGTTGGGGACAGAGACATGTTGGGTCCCTTTTAGACCCTCAAACCTTGGAAGGCAGGGCCCAGAAACACGTGTAGTACATGAGGGTCTCTCACGGGTGCGCTTTAGCCTTTTGTGCCTAAATTTAGTCCCTCGATGCCCCATGGCCTTTGCTTCCCCTCTTTTCTCCAGCCTGAAACACCAGCGTTCAAATCCAGAGCTCAAACTGGCTGGAAAGAAGTAAGGCTATGGTTTCAGGAGACCCTCTCTTCAGAGGGGACACTGAGACCAGGTGACAGTAGCATGTGCCCCTCCAAGTCACGGACAGCATAGGAAAAGGAACTCAAGGAGTTGAAGGCTCTGCGGGGTCCATCTCGGAGTGATGAGGCCCAGGGAGAGGAGGCAAGTTAGCCAAACTAACGTCTTCGACTCTCTCCTGCTAATTTATTATTTTGAACTCAAATGCACAAACTGTTAGGCTTATGTGGATGCCCTACACGGATGGCAGGAGTTTAGACTAAGGTTGGTTTCTTAAATAGAGGTGGACATGGTCCAGTGGCTCAGAATAGACAAGACAGGAAACATCAGCTTCCATCAGAACCAGTAAGTAATGAAAGCCATTTCCCCTTCCAGAGTCTTCATTACAAAGAGCAAGGAATCAGATCCATTACCCGGAGGGAGATAACTGCAAGATGAGGTTTCCTCTCCAAGTTTCCAGACATTCGCAAAGATGAGAACGTTCGACTTTGCTTCCAGGACTCTTTAGGGAAGAAATAAACAACCAAAAAGTCCCCAAACATCAACCACGCGGGGCTTTCCTCCACATCTTGTGTGGTTAGGGGGTGAGGTGTCCCAGAGCTCAGAAATGGGGGCGTCAGGTTCTGCACCACCACATCGAAGAGGATGCAAGAGGATGGGAGAGTGTGTGTGTGTGTGTGTGTGCGTCCAGCTAAGTACTTCCTTCACTACACAGCTAATCCGATTAGCAGCTTTAGGAAACTCGGCGATGTTAATTCAAGGGCCCCATTCATAGAACAGCTTGGCCCATGCCTGCCCAGAACTCCCATTCTTCTCACTGCAAATAAAATGCACACAGAAGGACTTTCTCTCCCTGAAGAATGCGCTCTTGCCTCCTTGCCCCCAGGCACATCCAAAAGGCTGCTGCCACTTCCTCTGGAGGCTCTCACGGCAGGGAAACGGGGCTGTCTGAAAATGGGGGGAAAATAGCGCTCTCTCCATCTGAAGCACAAAATAAGGTTAATGTTAACAGCGCTGTCAACCCAGGTGGACTCCCAGGCTGGCAGCTGTGCTGACTAAAGAGGTATCACGAATCCCACCAGATGCAGGGCCCTGGGTGCGTCTTAGGCTGTCCGTGGACCTTCATTTCTTTTTCTGTAGAATGGGGACTTGGAGCAGAGGGCAGAGCTGGAACAGAAGGCTGGAAGGAAGGACACTCGGGGCCTGTAGACACGGCGTCATTGCGTTTGGCAGGAGGCTGAGGGGCAGGAAGGGAGCCGGATATGTAAGTTGTGGATAAAGCGTGGAGGACTTTAGGGGCCAGATAAGGAATGTTTCTGCTAAGTGATAGGCAGCCATGGAAGGGTTTTAGAAAACACAGTGGTATCAGTTATCTAGGGCTGCCGTAACAAGTTACCACAGCGTTGGAGGCTTAAAAACAGAAATCTATTCTGTCACAGTTCTGAAGGCTGGAAGGCTGAAATCAAGGTGTTGGCAGGGCCGTGCTCCCTCTGCAGGCTCCGCAAGAATCCTTCCTTGCCTCTTCCTAGTCTGTGGCAGCTCCCGGCAATCCTTGGTGCCCCCTGGCTTATAGCTGCATCATTCCAGTCTCTGCCTCGCTCTTTCACGTGGCCTTCCTCTGTGTGTCTCTCTGAGTCCTCTCCTCTTCTTGTAAGGACTCCGGTCATTGGATTTAAGGCACCCCTAAATCCAGGCTGATCTCAAGATCCTTAACTAATTAGATCTGCAAAGACTCTATTTCCAAATAAGGTCACATTCTGGGTTCAGGTAGACATAAATTTGGGGGGGACACTATTCAACCCAGTACGGTGGTTGCAAGGTCAGGCCCAGGAAGATCACCTGGAAGCAGGATGGGGAAGCAGAGACTGGAGGCAGGGAGACTGATCAGAAGTAATCACCACGAGCCCGGGGTCCTAAGTGAACAGCGAGGATGCTTCCTGCTGGGGGCCCGAGAGCTCTCAGCGGCTTTTTTTTTCTGTGGCTAGCACAGCACCCTGAGTGGGCTCTCAAACCAACCCGGTCACAAGGTCTTCGCTCGCTTCCTGGTCCAGAAAGACTCCGGCTACTTTCCCAGGGCTGGCAAAGGAATGACTACATGCACCTCTGTTGTTTTCCATTCCTTCCACCTGGCAACATGGCAGACGGGTTGGTACAATGGAGGACACAGCCTAGGAGATGGGAAACCTGGGTTCTCGTTCTGGTTCTTCCACTGATTGAATGTGGGACATTGGGCACATCTAGGAAACGAGGGAGACTAGATCACTTCCAGGGCTATGACATCGTTTCATTCTGCAACCAGGAAAGCAGCTTCAGGTTCACAGGATAAACCAGGGAAAGGAGGCATCTGGGGCTAGCATTGCATCCCATCCACCTCCAGGGATTTAGCCCTCTTCCCACGCCACTGCTCAAAACACCAGGGGCAATTACCAAAGCTTGGAAATGAAATAACCGATATCTAAGAACACATCCTTTCACACATGTGGAAGTACAAAGAGCAGATAAAGGTGTGGTTCCTTTAAAAACAATTTTTTAATCAAAGCAAATGTTTAAAGGACAACAGCACAGTGTTGTTCACAGCACCAACATTTCTAATAGAAAAAAACACTACAGAAAAGAAGGGAAACAACCGTCATGTCCATCTGTATGGATGCATTCGATAAATGGTGGCAGAGTTGCACATTAAATGTGATAGACCTCAAAGTACCACGTGAAAAGATGTCCATGGCGTGGTGTTAAAGACGCAGGTTACACAACAGGGTGTTAAGAAAAATTCCTTTTATGTTTAAAAAATATCTGCACATGGCCTGAGCACAATAAGGCTGGAAGGAATCCAGCAAACAGATCATGATGGGGACCCCCAGGGCTGGGATAAAAGGGGATTTTCATTTTCTACTTTCTACAATTTTGAGCTATTGGACTTTTTTTTTTTTTTTAACAACTAGCAGTGTTAGTTTAATCAGCAAAAATAATTTAAAATATTCCCATTCTGAAAATAAAATAACTATTTTAGATAGATGCAAAGTACTATTGGCCCTCAGAGAAAAGTGATCAGGGTAAAAATCACCTTGCCATAAAAATATATTGGAAAAAAAATTACATATCTCAAGCTTGGGAAGGAGGAAACCCCAGAAAGGTACGTGTTTCAAAGGCCTCTTGCCCAAGCCCCCAAAGTTCCCTCCAGCACATAGCAAATTTCTCCCATTCTCCACTTTAACCTTAAACCCTCCCAGGTCAGTGTTCTTTCTGCAAATACTACTACTACTAATAATGAGGAAGAGAAGGCAGAGTTGATATTTATTGCACATTTCTTATATGCCAGGCACTGCGCTCAGCACTTTACACGTATTCTTTCCTTTTCTCCTCACAACATCACTCTGAGGTAAGGATTATTACTATTCCCATTTGACAGATGAAGAAACTGAGGCCCAGCTCGAGGCTTCAAGCCCAGACAGTCTGAGACCAAGGCCTGCGACGGTGGCCAGCGCTTTCACTGCCCTCCTAGGAGCAGAGCCCTGTGGGAGCTCTTCACCCCAAGGCCCCTGGGAGGTGCTCCAGGGCCTGCCAGTCTCTGTCTATCTCATCCCTCTCCCCTCTCCAACAATGCTGGCCAGTGTCTTCTAGATACAAAGTGCCGGGCCACCTCTGTGGGATCCAAAGTCAAATATATGTGGACTCTGCCCTCTCTCAGCTCACAGGGGAGAAGGAAAAAGAAGACAGGTACTCAGGTTCTTAGACCGTGAGGCTGACCATGGCGGCCTTGGGAGAGCACCACGAAGGAGGCGAAGGCAGGGCTGCTAGGCTTCCCTTCACTGCAGCATCCTCAAGGCAACTTCCAGGCAGGCCATTCTCCAGCAGCTGGGCACACAACTGCCATGGTGGCTGGCCAAGGCCCAGCCTCTCTCTGGGGTCTCTCACTCACATTTGCCAAGCTTGGGTCCCCATGCTGTGCCATGGCAGGTCCCCCAAGGACAGCAGAAGGATTGCTGACAGGACCAACCCTAAGCATTTGTGATGGTGTCCGGGCATCAACTGACTGCTGTGCAGGTCTGGAGGTGTGAGTGGGATCCCCAAGCCAGAGAGACCAAGACCTTGGATCCTGCATGGTCACACACACACCACCCCACCCGCCCCGCCCTGCTTTCCAAATCAATATGTACCCACACAGAGTTTAAACTGGTACTACCACTTGGGAAAACTGACTGATTCTACTAATAACTTACATATACCCTGTGACCCAGCAATTCCATTCCTGGAAATGAGTGCCTGTGTCCACCGAAGGATACGTACAAGAAAGACAACAGCAGCTTTAGTTTTCATAGCCCCAAACTGTCAACTGTCCAAATGGCTGTCAATAGAAGAATGAATAAACTAGGGTACATTCATTCAGGAGAACACTGCAAAAGATGAGAGGACAAACCAGCGCTTCACCCAACAACGTGGGGGAATTTCACAGTCACAAAGCTGAGGGAAAGGAGACAGACACAAACAACACACACCACATGGTTCCATTCATGCAGGTAAAATGCGTCTGTCCACATGGTTCCATTCATGCAGGTAAAATGCATCTGTGTGGAGAGAGGTCAAACTAGTGGCTGCTGGGGGGTGGGTGCTGGCTGGAAGGGGGCGTGAGGGAGTCTCCGGTGTTCTGGAAATGTTCCATCCCTTGGTCTGGGTGGTGGTTACGTGGACATGAACACACGTAAAAGTACATCACACTCTATGTTTGAGCTATGTGAGGTTCACTAGTTTTAAGTACTAAAGTAATGGTGCAAAAAGGAAAGTTAAAAAATTAAATCACACAAAGTTACACTCAGGTCAACTTCTCTAGGCCTCCAGGTAAGAATCTGGCGGGGGGGCGGGGGGAGCGTATGATGACTTGGAGTGACAGAATTATGAAGAGATGCTGCCTTTTGTTAGAGCTCAATTAAGGCTGTGTATATAATGGTGTGAAAAATAATCTGGATTCCAAAACCCCATTTAAAATTCAAATGGACTTTTCAAAACATCCACGAGAGGTCCCCCAAATCCGAAGAAGTGATAATCATAGAGCCAGACACCAAAAAGAAGCTCTAACGTGCCTAATCGTTCCTCCCTCCTCCCGACCACTGGTGATGAGGACCCCTGGCCTTCTGACAGCCTTTGCCCTCTTGCCTTGCCTCATCCCTACATCCTGTGTGGAGCCTGGCCTAGCTCCTGTAGCTGCTCACATCCCCATGAGCGGTGGGAGGTGCCCCCCACTCTGGGCACAGCCCTACCAACCCCCGAGAAAGAGGGAACCAACCACTGGACAAGAAGGAAGCATGTAACCTCCTTAGTGGAGGCTGCCAGCCCATTTCCCACCCCAAGAAGGATGCCTCCCTCGGTCTGGAATGTCCTTCTCTACCCTCTGACTCCTTCTTCTCCAGCCTGGGAAACCCCTCCACCTCCCCAGGATGCCCTCCTCTGGGAGGCCTTTCTGGCTCTCCCCACAGCAATGGTCCCAGGTCTTCTTAGTGCCCTCACTCCCACTGTGCTTCCTGGGACACCCCACCTCCATCTCTCACTCTTTACCCTTTTTGGTTTCTGCATCTATTCCCTCCACCAGCTGGTACGTCCTTAAAAAGAGAAACCTCAGTCTATACCGTCTCAGGGTCTGGCACAAGACCTGGCACAAAGTGAACACTCAATAGAGGTTTCAATGAATCAGTGAGTGAGTGAGTGAATGAATGAATTGGGACCACATCCAGAAACATGAATACAATATATTCTTCTCCTTCCCTCCCAAGTGGATACAGATCGCAGGGCCTTTTGTGCCAGGAAATACTGAAATGAAGAATTGGTGAATTAGTTCTGGTGGAATCTTGGAGCCTTGCAAGACACTCAGGGATGGGGGGCTTTGGGGATGTTCTTGGAATCCACCAAGTTCATCAGCAGAGGGAAAGGGGTTGCCTTGACAACCCCTCTCCCATCATCACCACCAGCAAGCAGCATGGTGAGGCTGCCCAAGCATCCAGCCCGGAACCCAGCAACCTCAGGGCAGCTGGTGGGCTGTGGAGAGCAGCGGGAGAGGGGACTCCACCAAGACTCCCCCAAGCCAAAGATGAGCACATCACGTTCCTATTCAGAAACCTTGGGCAGGACCCCTGCCACCCACAGGGGAAAGCTCCAGCTCATTAGCGCAACAGGCATTGGGCACCAGGGGAGTTGCCTCCTACTCTGGGGACATTCCCACCCACCCCGCCAACAGGGACTTTCATCGTCTACCCCAGCAACTTCTCCTGGTGCTTCTCTCTACGATAGTCCCCCAAAGAGCCACCCTCCAGTGACCCACACCTTTCCTCTGTTCCTCAAATTAAGACAGCCCCTCATACTCCCTGCCTCTGCACACAGTTTCTCCTCTGCTGAAATATCTTTTCTTGATTCTTCACCTAAGGAACTCCTACGCATCCTTCAAGACACAAGGCAAGAGTGCCCATTCCCATGATGCCTTTCTTGGCCCATCTTCTTCCCGCTGCTCTTGATTCATTGTAGCTCTTGTCATGAGGAATTACAGTTTATCTATCTACACTTCAGTCTCATTCCTCCGGACTGGGGTGCTTAGTGATAACATCTGCCATTGCCTGAGAACATGCCATGTGCTAGGCACCAGGTTAGCCTGTTACTTTTGGAGTCGATCCTCCCAACCCCTGTTGAAGCGAATGCTGGTTTCATCCCCATTTTACAGATAGGAAAACTGAACTTTGGAGATGTTAGCAAGCTTGTCCACACTGTCTGCCTGGCGTGAAAGGTCTCTTTGAAGTCAGAGGTCACATCTTATTGCTCTTTCTCTCACCAGCACCACATTAGATCCATGATAGGTGCTAAAAAAGGGGGGCGGTGTATAAACTTCAGTTATACAAGATGAATGTTCTGGAGATCTGCTGTATCACATCATGTTTGTAGTTTATGGTACTGTATTGTACACTTAACATTTTGTTAAGACAGTAGATCTCATGTTAAGTGTTCTTACCACAATTTTTTAAAATCCTCAAGAGAAAGGAAGGGAGGGTGGGTGGAGGGGTGGCAGGTAGCAGAGACAGTGTAGCATCAGGCACACACAAGCCTTGGTCACCGGATAATAAGCCACAGTCAGCCACACAGCCTATCAGCTCCCACAGCTCAGTGCCTGGGGCTGCTTCTGAGAATGGAGATTCCACAGAGGGGAGGCGTCCGAGCCCAGTGGGCAGGGAGGTGAGGAGAAATCAGGAGACCAGTCTCATTACTATTCACCCCAAGGTGAAGGCAAGGAGGAAAAGTAATCAAAGGAGAAGAGTAATCAAAGTCTGACACCCAGTCTGTGTTTCCTGCCCCCAGGGGATTGTCACCTGGCTTGTAGGCCAAACAAGTGCACAATACCACCCCACCCCGGGGCGCCCCCCCCACCAAGCATCTTCCCACTGCTAATCAGTATCAGCATCACCATCAGATATGCCCTAAATGGAGCCCATCCAGGAATTCTCTCCATTTGGGAAGTGCTGGACCCTGAGGCCAGAGTCCTGAGAACCTATGTTGAGTTCAACTCTGAACTCTCTGAGCTCAGGGCTGAATCTTTGGATAAAGAGGCTAATGAAGATTTTCTTAGAAGGATAAGCAAACTTGGAGGCTCCACCTTCACAGCCTGCAACAGAGAAGGGGTGACCCCTCTGGTTTTCCACTGACAGGTGGGCCCTGGACTGACAGGTCAAATACCTATGACTTGTGGTCCACATCACCCCGTGCTGGAGTCCCTGACCCTTCTCTCCAGGGCAGGGGTGGAGGGGACGCAGTACTTACCGGTGCTGTGTCCTGTTTCCTCCACTGACTGCTTGATCCAGTCACGGGTTTGGTTGATGTGAAATAACGTCAGGTCCTCTTCATCTAAGGCAATGTCTCCCCAAAAGACAGCTGGGAAGAAAAAACAGAAATGGATCAATTTAAGCTGGAGATCAAGGAATGAATTTACTAGTGGCCCAGAGGGTATTGGAAGCTCAGTAGTAAACTCTAGAAAAGATAGTCCATCCAATCAAATTTCTTCCTGAGCCTAAGAGATAGGACTGGTAGAAAAAGAACAACAGATAATAAATCTGTGCATCAAAGCCACAGGGCTGGGGACAACCACAATAAAGATCAAAGGCCTAGGTCTGTAAGGTATTTTGAAAAGTCACCCTGTCTTACTGTCACTGTAGGCAGCTGTGGGCAAAACCACCACACAAAGACAGCTGTTTCTCCCTTCTTCAGAGTTTTCAGGATATTTTTTTAAAAAGCATAATATAATACATGATACTAATGTTCACAATATTTGCTTCCGTTCCCTGGGAAAAGATTCTATTTCCCTTCCCCATTGATGTCAGCATTGGCCACTTCACCTGTTCTGGCTAATCAAATGTGAGAAGGAGCTTTAAGAGCTAGTGTATGATTCACTATGTCCTCATTCCCTCTCTCAGAGGACAAGCAGTGGCTCAGATAGGGGTGACTCCAAAACCCTAAGTTCTGGAGTAAATATGATATGGAGCAGAGGGATGGCTGATTAGGATGGATATATAACATGAATGAGGAAAATAAAAACCATTATTTTTATAAGTACCTGAGATTTGGGGCTATTTGTTACTGCAGCACAACCTCTTTATCCTGACTAACACAGAAATTGCTATCAGAAGTGGTATGTTTCTTGGTAACAAAAATCCATTGTCTTTGGGCCAGGTAGTGGGTATCAAGGAAACTATTACTGAAGGCTGGAAGAAGGCAATCAATATTACACAGTGATGAAGTATTTGGTAAAACTATTGCCTGCATTAACTTGGAAGGCAGATGGAAGGCAGATGATGAACTAAATGAGCTTATGGCTTTAAGTGAAGAGATGGGGAGTCAGAATGTCAATAGCACGTCTTGGTTACCATTAGCTGTGTTTGACAAGATACTACAAGAAAGATAAGGGCTTTAAAAAGAACTGGAAAAAAAAAAAAAAAAGAACTGGGCATGGAGGCATCATGCTCCCTGATTTCAAACTATATTACAAAGTGGTAATAATTAAAACAGTATGGTATTGGCATAAAAACAGATACATTGATCAATGGAACCAAATAGAGAGCCCAGAAATAAACCCATGCTTATATGGTCAATTAGTTTATGACAGAGAAGCCAAAAATATACAATGGGGAAAGGACAGTCTCTTCAATAAATGATGTTGAGAAAATTGGAGCCACATACAAAAGAAAGAAACTGGACCACTATCTTATACCATACACAAAAATTAACTCAAAATGGATTAAAGACTTGGACATAAGACCTGAAATGGTAAAACTGCTAGAAGAAAACATAGGCAGTAAGCTCCTTGACATAAGTCTTGACAATGATTTTTTTGAATATGACATAGAAAAGCAAAAGCAACAAAATCAAAAATAAATAGGTGAGGACTTCCCTGGTGGCACAGTGGTTGAGAGTCCACCTGCCAATGCAGGGGACACAGGTTTGAGCCCTGCTCCGGGAAGATCCCACATGCCACGGAGCAACTAAGCCCGTGTGCCACAACTACTGAGCCCACGTGCCACAACTACTGAAGCCCACATTCCTAGAGCCCGTGCTCCGCAACAAGAGAAGCCACCATGATGAGAAGGCCGCGCACCACAACGAAGAGTAGCCCCCGCTCGCCGCAACTAGAGAAAGCCCATGTGCAGCAATGAAGACCCAATGCAACCAAAAATAAATAAATAAAATAAAATAAAATATAAATAAATAAATAAATAAGTGAGACTATATCAAACTAAAAGTCTTCTGCATTGAGAGGAAACCATCAACAAAAATGAAAAGGCAACCTACTGAATGGGAGAAATTATTTGCAAACCATATTCTGATAAGGGGTTAA
This sequence comes from Balaenoptera borealis, assembly GCF_965194805.1. Classification (NCBI taxonomy): domain Eukaryota; kingdom Metazoa; phylum Chordata; class Mammalia; order Artiodactyla; family Balaenopteridae; genus Balaenoptera; species Balaenoptera borealis. The sequence continues at coordinate 87,286,413 of NC_138874.1, forward strand.
TATCCAAAATATATAAAGAACTCATACAACTCAATAGCAAAAATCAAACAATCCAATTAAAAAATGAGCAGAAGACCTGAAGACACATTTTTTCCAAAGACATACAGATGACCAATAGGTACATGAAAGAGGCTCTATATCATTAATCATCAGGGAAATGCAAAACCACAGTGAAATATCGTCTCATACCTGTTAGAATGGCTGTTATCAAAACGACTAGAAAGGCAAGTGTTGGCAAAGTTGTGGAGAAAAAGAAATCCTTGTGCACTGTTGGTGGGAATGTAAATTGGTGCAGCCACTGTGGAAAACAGAATGGCGGTTTCTCAAAAATTGAAAAATAGAACTATCATGTGATCCAGCAGTTCCACTTCTGAGTACTTATCTAAAGAAAATGAAAACACTAATTTGAAGCGAAATCTGTACCCCCATGTTCATTGCAGCATTATTTACAATAGCCAAGATATGGAAACAATGTAAAGTGTCCATATTATTCAGCCATAAAAAAACCAAAACCTTGCCATTTGCAACAACATGGATGAATGTTGAGGGCATTATACTAAGTGAAATATGTGTATCTATATCTATATAGATATTTCATATATATACAAAATAGGTAAAGAGAAATAGGTGGAAGAAATAGGTGAACTCTTTTTGTTTTATTGTTGTTGTTTAAATAAATTGAATTAAAAAAAAAAAAGAATTGAGCAATTTATAGTGGGAATGAAAAGGAATGGAGAGAGTCCAGAAATTCAGGGACTTGAGGAGTTGGAAGAGCCAACCTATTCTCATCGCTAAACAATAAAACAAAAACTGAGAAGGCCTTTGAGTAACAAAGACTGATTAAAACTCAGGCTTATGGTGTAGAGAACTGGGAAACCTCATACATTGCTAGTAGGGATGTAAAATGGTATACTCCCTAGGGAAAGCTACTTGGCATTTTCCTAAAAAGTTAAACTTATCACAAGACCCGGCAATTCCCCTCCTAGAGATCTTCCCAAAAGAAATGAAAACATAGGTCAACACAAAGACATATACTCAAATGTTAATAGCAGGCTTATTAATGATTGCCCCAAACTTGAACACAACCTAAACGTCTATCCACTGTTGAATGGATAAACAAAATGTGATCTCTCTATACGATGGAAAACCACCTAGCAATTAAAAAGAGCAAACTATTGACACACGCTACAACACGTATGAATTTCAAAAACATCATGCTAAGTGAAAGAAGCAAGATGCAGAAGACTACATATTATGTGATTCCATTTATATGAAACGTCTAGAAAGGCAAGTTTATAGAGCTAGAAAGGTTAGTGATTGCCTACGGCTGGGGGTGGGAATGAGACTTGACTATAAGTGGCCATGAAGGAACTTTTCCAGGTGGTAGAAATGTTCTAAAACTGGATTGTGGTGATGGTTGCACAACTTCAAATTTGCTTAAATCTTTGAAATGTACACTTATTTTCACCTTGTTGAAATGTGTAACAAAGCTGGCTCAGCCAAAGATGGTTTCTAGCTGCCTGAGCCCCTCCCACCTTCCTGAAGACTTAGCACAAGTTCACAATGCAGTGCCATCTCTTCCTCAAAGAAAAAACGTCTGTGTCAATGATGGTATTCATAGTGGTAGATAATCAGGAACACTTCTCACATTCTGAGAGCAGAAAGAGAAGCAAGAGGGCGGATGGAGAAGGGAGTAGATTAACAGGACCTGGGAAGACTCCAACAAGCCAAGGAAGTGCTCAAACTTTTGTGCTCGTGTATTCCCAAATAATTTTTAAAAACCACATATCCTTATATATATTGTGAGCCTGACATTTATGATTTTTCACCATGAGTTTAAATGCATTTTTTATTTTGTTCATAAGAAGTAAAAAGAATAGTAAACATTTTATAAGATGAGGATTGACTGTAACTGTAATAAATGTTTCATGATGTGATTTGGTAAAATAGATTTAACCACCTTATTGAATAACACACGCTGCATCAGAAAGAAAACAAGGAATTATTCATCTTGGTTTTTATCCACGTATCTTGAAATATTAGAAGTCCAGAAAACATTTCAGTTATACTTAAAAGAATCACTGTCATTAACTTACTCTATTTCAGTTGTTCTGAATTCAAAATATTCCACTAAGCACCAAGCACCCCCCTTAACAGAAGTTCATACAGATAGGAAAAGACAGGAGAAAGCCAGGTGTAGATGCCTTGACTCATCATCAAAGACGGCTGCTCTGTGACCAATCGTTTCTCGTTTTCCCTTTAGCACTCAGAGGTTTTTGTACCCTAGCCGATGCACGCAGTGGGATTCAGGATGAGTGACAAGTGAGGCTCTCTTCTGTAAAGTGGGGTAAGGATCACCATGACCAGGGCATCCTCCAGTAGTTTTAACAGAATCTTACAGAATAGAATCTTATAATAGAATCACGTAGAATCTTATATGGAAGCACCCCTTGCTAAGTCTCTGGTGTCCCTGCACACATCAGTTTGCAAACCAGAGCGTGACAGAGGTCAGGGCAAGGTAGCATAGGGCTGCTCTTCAGCAACTGCTTCCTAAGTCAGAGGGCTGCTGAGAATTCTCCTCTTCTTGCACTGTCCCCAGGGCTTGCTCAGCCCACCTTGGTCTCCATCTGCTTTTGAGCACTTCAATGCCCAGCACTCAGGCGTCCTCTTGACCTCAAAAGGCAGTAGCCCCAGGCTGATTCCCATGCAAGGAATTCTTCCTGAAGGCACTTCCTGCCTGCAACTTTTGTATTGTTCACCTGTGGAGGCAGGTTGATTAAAAGCATATGCTTTAGAGCCAGAGGGATCCTGGGTTCAAATCCCATTATTGCCATTTAATAGCTGCGTGACCTTCGGCAAATCACTTGACTTCTCTGAGCCTTCTCCCCAACATCAGGCTTCAAACCAGAGTGACTGGCACCCCAGAACAGAGGTCCAGAATCAGGATGCCATCTCCAGTCCTACCCCGATCCCGTTCCATAGACATGAGCGTGTTGTGCAGAGAGGCTGAGTGATTTCTCCACAATCACTTACCAAGTAACTTGGCAAAGGCGAGACTCAAGTCCAAGACAATTCTCATTATGCTCTGGTCTAACCTAGCAGAGTAGAATCTGTCCACATACAACTGGGAGCCAGGGGTGAAAACCCCAACACCAAAGGGGCTTTGGATATTCTAAATAAGCCTGAGGCAACAGTGGGGAGTCGCCACCCCAGACTCCTACCACAACATGCTCTTCCTCACATAGTTGCTTCAAGGATCTCAACCAATGCCTTGTAGGAGAACTCAAGAATGATCAGGAGTCAGCTTGGAGGCAGGTGGTGTCACTCTGGGATTCCCTGGAGGTCACAACTCCATGTCAATGCAATATCTACTATGGCTCGATGGCTCCTCTTCCAGGAAAAAGGCACAATAAGGAGCAGACTGAGGGAGGAAGGCAGGAAGGAAGCATTTATTGAGCCAAGCACACAGGAAGGGCTCTGTCTGCAACCTAAGAGACGGCATGGATGCCACCAGAGCCTCCGGCCAGGCTCACATCCCGAGAGATGGGCTCCGTCTGCACTGGAGGGACTTTGAGGGCTACGTCCATGGAGTTATGGAGGGAGCCCACTTCTGAAACAGCCTCCCCTCTCAGCTAGAGAAAGCCTTTGTCTCCTGTTTTTTTCCAAGATAGTTCTTGCCGGCCTCTCCTGAATGTTCTGGAGGGTTGTTCCAGAAGGGTCACAGGACATTCTATCCCACCTGAGCCGTCCTGAGTCATGAGGCCACACTCTAGAAAACAGCCATTCTACTCCAACTTCTCCTGTGTGATCTCATCACAACCGAAGTTAATTCACTTCTATCTGTACAGTCTCATGAAGGCAAGGACTGTGTCTGCCTGCCCCACAGGTCCATTCTCAGCACAGTCGGCGTGCAGGAAATATATGTTGAATGAATGCCTAGAGGAAGCTTCAGAGAACTGTCTTCTGCCTTGAGTCTCTCCACCCTAAGATGGAATTTGAGACCCAGCAGAGCTTCTAGACCCTTCTTTAAAGGTTATTTACACCCGAAATAGAAAGACGTGCACATTCTCCTGTAGGGATGGTCACTGTGTCTCAGTCCAACAGGCCAAGGCCATGTCAGGAAATGAGGACAGGCCATTAGCTCTTAACCCCATGGGAGATAGTCACCAGGCCACACTCAAGACTAGCAAAAAGTATTATGCACAAAAATCAGGTTGAATAACTGTCCTGGCTGGGAAGCCACCATAAAACCAGGACCCAAGGTACCACTAGAAGTTCTGTTAATGTAGGCAAAGATTTTTGCCAACTTTTTTGGCTGCAGTATCCCTGTAATGCCCAGAACAATGTCTGGCATTGAGAATATGCTCAGGAAATATTTATTGATAAATTAATGAAAGGAAATGAAAACTAGTAAAAATATATATTGACAAATTAATAGAAATTAATTCTATTTATGTGAGTTCAATCCCCAAAGCAAGGTCAGATTACTTCCCAGCCACCTGCCTGGGAAGTAACCATGTCTCCTTCCTTTTGAGATGATGGGAATGTCTGAAAACATTAAACTGGTGAATTTTCAATACAGAGTGAGTCTTGTTTCCTGCATCCATTCTGCCACTGTGGCCCCAGTGAGGGAAGAAGGGTGAAAGCTACTTCAGGGAAGGAGCTGGATATGACGCAGGGGAGTCCCCATCAGACAGAAGGGGGAGTAGGAGGAAGCCCTCCACGTCAGAGGACAGGAGCGGGACATGTGGTGGGAGGGAGCCTGGGCACATAAGGCTCTTAGCCAACTCCCCAAGGCATAGCCCAGTGAGGCTCAAGTCTGGGAGAAGCTGCCCATCCACCACACACAGGGGCAATGGGACAGCATGAGTAGAGGGGAGTGTCCAGAGACGTGGGCCCAGGGTGCTCCCAAATCTGGCCCCCAGCACCTGGTGTCTGGGGCTCTGGGTGCTCCCACATGCCTAGGGAGGATGCAGAGGTGCCGAGAGGGCCAGTGGACCAGCAGAGCCCTGAGGTCAGGGTGAAAAGCCACAGAGGAGGATTTATAGCCAGAGCCAAAGAGTCAAGAGTACAGGCTTCACCAGCAGAGACCAGCATGTCAGGTTGAAATGCTAGAGCTCAGCAGATACTCCTCAGTATTTTATTTTATTTTAATTAATTTAAATTTAAACTGCCACATGTGGCTAAGTGCTATAAGTATATAATGTAAATAATATAAAGTAAAAATTTATATAATGTACAGCAATATAATATAAATAATATAATATAAAATAAAATAATAAATTCTGTTTAAAATAGCAGCAAAAAGCATCAAATATCTGGGAAAAACCTTGACACAAAAAGTAGTACTATGTTGACATTGTAAAATTCTACTAAGAGCTATAAAAAGTGACAGGAAAGGAAAGACATACTCTGTCTTTCTCTGAAATGTTCTTTCCAAATTAATGTATAGGTTTAATACATTTTAATCAAAACCTCAATAATTTTTTTATTATTGACAAAATGATATTACACTTCATCTGCATAATTAGGTGATAACAGTCAAGAAAAAGAGTACCAAAGGAAGGCTGGTCTTGTCTGACATCAAAATATGTTATAAAGCTTCAACAACCCTGCAACATGGGATAGTCTGGAAGCAATCCCTAGTCTATATAAGAAAATTCATTTATGACAAAAGAGGTCTCACAAATTTGTGGAAAGAGTGGGACTAATCAATGAATTACGTTGAGACAATGGGTTAGCTCTTTGAGGAAAAATCAAGTTGGCTTTGAACCTCACACTATACACCAAAATAAATCACAAATAAATAAAAAATTTAAAAATTAAATCGTTATGGCTACCAGGGGGTAAGGAGGGGAGGGATAAACTGGGAGATTGGGATTGACATATACACACTACTATATATAAATAGATAACTAATAAGGACGTACTGTATAGCACAGAAAACTCTACTCAGTACTCTGTAATGGCCTATATGGGAAAAGAACCTAAAAAAGAGTGGATATATGTATATGTATAACTGATTCACTTTGCTGTATAGTAGAAACTAACACAGTATTGTAAATCAGCTATACTCCAATAAAAATTAATTAATAAAAAAAACCATAGTCTAACTAAAAAAATAAATAAATAAAAATTAAAATTAAATCGACGTATTGGTTGAACAGTACTTAGGATCTAATGAGCCAAGTCTATACATTCAAAACACAGAGCTACTGAATTGTTACCAAAAGGCAAAACATGTCAGCCTCCTAAGAGAAGACTCTCAAAGGAAGGACTCCTATCACCCGGGTAACTTTCTTCTTCTACCACCGCCGACCCTTGGCTACTCAAAGTGTATGTAATCTCTAGACGAGCAGCATTGATCTCATCTTGAAGCTTGATAGAAACACCCACTCCCAGGGCCCACCCCAGAGCTGCTGAATCGGAAGCTGCAGGACGTGTGCCCAGAGAAGTCTGAGAAGCACTGACTCAAGGCACCAGGGGCTTTGCCTCCAGCAACCACGCCCCCTCAGTCCCAGGCTCCCCTGCACCTCTGTATGCCTGTCACGGCTGCCACAAAGAGGTCAAGCAGGGTAATTCTTCACAGAAATGTAGACCTTGAATGGATAGGCCATAGGAAAGATCTAAAAGGCACACCAATGGAAATGCCGTCTGCTCCAGTCTTGGCTGACCCCACTGGACCTCCAACCTGCAATTCAGGGAGTTGCCACCTGGTGGTAGTGTTTTGTTATGAAGCTCTGGATAGTGACTATTTCAGGAATAGATTATGAGATACAATAGGAAAACTGCTTTTCAGAAATCAAAAACAGAAACCTTTAAACTAGTCAAATAAATTTTAAAGCTATTATATAATAAATTTAAAAATATAAAAGGAGACATTTTAAAGGAATACTTTTGAATGATATATAATCAAAGATGTGCTGATATTTAACAACTGCCTGGTGAGGAGAGAGCCTTAATTTGTAGTGTTTGCTCATTTCCCTGGTGTAAATACTCTCACCGAGGCTGACTTCAAGATCACAAAACATGGAGATGGAGAATATGTGTACACTCGGCTCTCACAAGCAGGTAACAGCCAGCTCTAGCACACTACTGTAATAACAATAAATATCTGTAAAGTCTCTCAGTTTCTAAAGTTACGTCACGTTCCCCATCTGATTCCATAAGCCTGATTCTCGAGGCTGCAAAAGATGACCTAGTCCTTGCAGGGAAAGGCCCATCACTGCAGCTCCCATCTCAGGGTCTCCACAGCACAGCATCTTGCCCAAAGCAAACAGCTGAAGCAAACAGCACCCTGTTCCAGGGATCAGGATAAATGCCTTCTATAAATTAACTTCAAAGGAAGGCCCAGAGAGGAGGTAGGAATTGGCCAAGGTCGTGTAGGCAGGATGAGGTTTCATGGGTGTTCTAAGTCAAAAAAGGCCTCCCTGATTCCCAAATCACAGCCCTCCTCCACCAAGCCAACTTTTCCCAAAGTTTCACATTCTAAGAAGTTAATAAGAAATGCTATTGTAACTGAGCAGGACCCTATGAGGCCTTCCCAGAACAGACTTCTACCCATGTGCTCCACCCACCTTTTGTCTGTTGAAAAACTTTAGTCAAAGAATAAATTTAATCAGAGAAGTGAGAAAATGCAGAAAGAAAGGAAAACAGTCAAGTAAGACAAAATAATAATACTTTAGCCGTTAAACAAAGTCAAGGACCTTTAGTTCTTCCTCAAGGACTACTGATACTATTCTGAGCTGTGTCCTTTGAGCTGTTTTGCAGATACTGAAACCCCCCACCAGGTGGAAGAAGTTAACTGTACGCTGTCCACAGCACGCAGACCCCAGACCCGTTGGAAACAGGAGGTTGATGATGCTGACTCCCAATTACCTCACCACCAACCAATCAGAAGAATGCCCACGAGCTGATCACGACCTGCTCCTTGAACACTGTAAGACTCCTCACTACCCCTCCAGGGCGGGACACGCAATCTTGAGGGCATTAGCCCCCTGTGGTCCCCTTTGCCTGGCAAAGCAATAAAGCTTTTTTTAAAAATTTATTTTTATTGAAGTATAGTTAAATTACAATGTTGTGTTAATTACTGCTGTACAGCAAAGTGACTCAGTATGCATATATATACATTCTTTTTCATATTCTTTTCCATTATGGTTTATGACAGGATATTGAATATAGTTCCCTGTGCTATACAGTAGGACCTTGTTGTTTATCCATTCTATATATACCAGTTTGCATCTGCTCATCCCAAACTCCCAACCCAACCCTCTCCCACTCCCCTCCCCCTTGGCAACCAGCAGTCTATTCTCTATGTCCCTGATTCTGTTTCTGTTTCATAGATAGGTTCATTTTTTGGGGCCACTTGGCACAGCTTGTGGGATCTTAGTTCCCTGACCAGGGATCAAACCCGGGCCTCCCGGCAGTGAACTGCTTTTCTTTACTGCAGTACTTCTCAGAGCCTTTACAATCCTAACAAACATCACAACTCTCGAAGAGAAAGAGAATGCAGCATTTGCCAATGTGGTTGCCCTGGAATTTCTTTTCACTGAATCTTCCGTCCTAAGGAACACCTTTTAGAGACTGCTGCAATGCTCAGCAATCTTCCTAGGACTAGAAGGGGCCCTACTGGTCATTGGCTCCAACCCACCATGTGATGCATGAGTGGCCTCTTCTCACAACCCTCCGTTGACAGGGAGCTCACACCCTTCCAACACATCCCCCTTTATCTTGAAACAGCTCTCTCTGTTTCTTCCAAATCTGGTGTTTTAATTCTTCTCTAAGGACCAAGGCACTGAAAAGGAAGGGACTGATACTTCTTGAGCACCAGCCACATGCTAGGCTCTCCACACTCTTCTAACCCTCAAGACAGCGACTCTGTGCAATAAGCATAATTATGCTCTTTTTTCCGATGAGGAAAGTAGGCTCAGAGAGATTAGGCAACTTGCTCTAGGCCACCTCTCAATTCTAACTCCCAACTGCCATGCGTCTTTGCCTTGAAGTAACCCCTGTTGCTCAGGCAGGGATGGAAGCGTGGATAGGAAGAGGGACTAACTCAGCCTTGGGGGTGGGATCAGGGAAGGCCTTGCAGAGGGGGTGACACTTGGGTAAGAAGGTGACATGTGAGCAGAAGTCTGGCAAGTGGATAACAAGAAAAAGGGCATGCTGGTCAAAGAGACAGCATGTGCAAAGGCCCTGAGGGGAGAAACAGTGAGGCACTGTCAGGCAGGAGCAGAAGGCACCTGGTGAGGGGCCCTGGCTGAAGTGGGGACCCAGTCACGTGGACCGTCAACGATAGTGAGGCAGGAGGTGAGGCTGCAGGAACCGAGAGGCTGGGCAGGGGCAAAAGGAAGTCTCAGACACAGGGAACGAAATTCCAGGGTTATTAGAGCACCCAAGATGGAGCTGGGCACAAGGAGTCCCTCACTCGGGTGCAGCACTTCACAGTTTGTATCCCCTCCACACACACATTCTTCCCCACCCCACCCCACCCCAGCACCCTGCTCAGGGCCTGGCAAGGACCTTCAGTTCTGGGACGTTCCGTTTTCGTAAGTGAGCCAGTGAGAGAAGGAGTGCTCCTCACCGAAGTCCCAGGGGATGGCAAGGCAAAGGCGTCAGCCCCATTTCATGGGGGAAAGCCAGGCTCAGGGAAGTCCACGACCAGCCTGTTAACTTACAACTGTGAGAAGGGGGCGGGGCTTGAGGGCAGACCTCTTGGCTCTAAACTTGGAGCCCATTCACTGCCTCACAGAGGACCCCGTTTCTAGAACTGGGATTCAAGGTGGGGCCTGATCTCATGGTCAGCGGTAAGAGCTCCGTTCCCAGATGAGCTGCTGGCCTGTCCAAGACCAGACAGTCCAGTGGGGGTGACTGGAGGGGACAGAGGACAGGAGGGGTTGGCCAGAGGGTCCTTCACAACCCTCCCCCCAACGCCCCCTGAGATCCACAGAGTCTCGAGGAGGGATTCTGGGGATTCTAAGTGGCCCCTGGCTTGGGGCCTGCAGAGCTGGGAGGTCTGTGAGCCAGGCAGAAGCCCAGCCAGTCAGAGGGAGACCCCTTCAACTCTACTGTCACCTTCTGTTACCAGCCACACCCTCCCCAAGACTGCTTCCTGGCACCCAGAGAGCGGGAGGCCCAGGAAGGGCTGCCACGGCTGGGGGATAACTCCCCGCCTCACCCCCTGCAGCCTTCCAGCCCATCCCAGCCACAGGCCCTGCCCTACCCCAGGGCTCACTCCAAAACCAGCAGAGTCCTGGATTTATCCTGCAGGGGTGACCTCCAGCAGGTACTAACCTGACCTCATCTCGCCTCACCTCCACCAACCAGGCCGGTCCCTGATTTTCATTTCTACACTACAGCCTGGCCTTGCAGGTTTATTTTTCAATTAGTTTCCCACTTATGGGCCTAATCACAAATGTTCCACGGTAGAGCTGCATCTTGGGACACGAAAGGCCAGAGTTAAAGCAGTATGGAATCACAGGCATGGCCTACACTGGGAAGAGGGCGCTTGGATGCTGCATGTGACACTGGGTGGACCACTTTTCCCTTTGGTGTCATTTTTTTCACCCATACATTGAGAAAGCTGAACCAGCTCAGGGATTCTCAAGGCGGGGCCACAGACCGCTTTGTCAGAAGTGTCTAAGGAGTGTTGATACACAGATCCCAGGCCCCATCCACATCTACGGAATCAGACTCTCCAGGGACAGGGCCCAGGAATATGCATGTTAAGTTCACATCCCGCCCACCCCCACAGGTGACTCACGGTCACTGAAGTTTGGAGACCAATGGAGGTGATGTCTCGAGGTCCCTCTAGCTCTAATGTTTGGTTTCTACAATTTCTATTAGAGAAGCGTAAGGCATCTACCCAGGGATTGCCATTTGTCCATCCCAGTAACAAGCTGCTCAGGAAGGACCTTGCTAATGTTCCAGAAGACAGTCACCTGGAGAGAAGCTGAGACTACCTTACCGGAGGAGCTAAATCTGGAGCCTTTGAACCATTGGAATTTCTCTCAGGAAACAGGGAGGGGCCAGAGGCAGGGAGAGTTACAGGGAAATCCTACCCAGAGACACATTTAGTTCACTTCAAGTTTCCAGCAGAGGGATTTAACAGGTTTAAAGCAGTTTTCTATGAATCTTTGTCAAGGGAGTGTATGTACAAACAAACAGGGAGGTTTTTTTTTTAGTGAAAAGTTAATCGGCTTAAAGTGTGCAACTAAATAAGCAAAGCTTACATTAAAGTGACCCACAGAGAAAGGACCCCATGGAAAGAAAGTTCCAGGAAATACAATATGGCCTCTATGTTCTTTTGTAGTTCCACGCTATAAATATTCATGGGGCGGTGTTAATGGGGTCCACAGCTCTATGCAACCACAATAGTTTTTTTGTTTATTCTCAGGACCATGAACTTTGAAACCATGAACCTAAATTTCAGGACTCTGCACTCAGGCATGTTTGCAGAGCAGGAGGCGAGAGGTGCAGGCTTGCGGAGGACAGAGGAGAGGAAACAGGGCGAGATGTGAATCATGCCTCCTGGATCTTTTGGTTGAGATTAAAGAGGAGAATCTGTTTAGTATGGGAGACCTCCGTCTCCAGGGTCTCCAGCTGCTCCAGCCTGGGGAAATGGCCTTCACAGGCATGGAGGGCTTAGTTACTCAAGCATATGGCAGAGAGGGGTGGGGAGCTGGAAATAGTTTAATTGGATCAAACAGACTTTTTGCAAGTTCTACATGAAAGACTTAAAAAAAAACCCAAACTAGTTTGAATCATGGCATTTCTAAGATGGAGAGAGTTTAAACGTCACCTAAGCCATGTCCTTGCTTTCCACGTAAGGAAACTAAGGTCCAGGAAGGTTAATTGACTTGCTCAAAGTATCACAGGTAGAAGCCACATCTGCTGACTCGAAACCAGTGATGGCAAATATGAGACACACATGTACCCCTTTTAGCCTCTCTGTCCCAGAGCAAATATCCTTCATTGATCACACCTTCCTGTCCACCGAACCTGGACACAGCCTCCAAATCCATCTCAACACAGTCTACAGAGGGCCAGCACAAATGGATAGAAATGGCAGATGAATTGGGACCTACTTGCCAGCTGTGCCCTAAACCATGCTGGCAATGTCCATAATGCATGGGCCATTTGTTCCAGCTAGGAGTTTTCTATTCAAAGCCACTTAAAGTCTGAACTCAGGGGTCTGAGCGTGCACACCAGGAAAGTAGCAGGACCTGAAAGTCCATAGGACTTTCCATGTTAAAAGTCAATCCTGAAAAGATGCTCAGTATGGCTAATTATTAGAGAAATGCACATCAAAATCACAATGAGGTATTACCTCACACAGGTCAGAATGGCTATCATCAAAAAGTCTACAAATAACAAATGTTTGAGAAGACGTGGAGAAAAGGGAACCCTTGTATACTGTTGGTGGGAATGTAAATTGGTGCAGCCGCTATGGAAAACAGTATGGAGGTTCCTTAAAAAACCAAAACTAGAGATACCATATGACCCAGCAATTCCATTTCTGGTGGAAATGAAAACACTAATTCAAAAAGATACATGCACCACAATGTTTGTAGCAGCACTATTTACAATAGCCAAGATATGGAAGCAACCCAAGTCCCTATCAACAGATAACTGGATTAAGAAGATATTCATATATATATATATATATGTATATAATATTACTCAGCCATAAAAAAGAATGAAACACTGTCATTAGCAGCAATGTGGATAGACCTAGAGAATATTATGCTTAGTGAAATAAGTCAGACAGAGAAAGACAAATACTATATGATATCACTTAATATGTGAAATCTAAAAAATAGCACAAACGAATGTATGTACAAAACACAAACAGACTTACAGATATAGAAAACAAACTTGTGGTTACCAAAGGGGAGAGGAAGGGGGAGGGACAAATTAGGGGTATGGGATTAACACATACAAACTACTATATATAAAATAGATAGGCAACAAGGATATACTGTAGAGCATAGGGAATTATATCCATTATCTTGTAATAACTTATAATGAATATAATCTGCAAAAAAACCTGAATCATTGTGCTGAAAATAACACAATATTGTAAATCAACTATACTTCACTTAAAATTTTATTTAATTGAAGTACTGAAAAATTAAATTGAAAAATTGAAAAAAATTTCAATTAAAAAAAATGCTACAGCTTGGCTTTCCAAGCAGGACTCACTTGGCTTAAGAAATACCTGTTCAGCTAATTCCCCAGAAAAAAAGATTCTCTACCAGACTAGCATGAGCAGGTAGGCCATATTTGCAAGGCCAGTTAAGTTTTACAGCTCCAAATGTATTTCATCTCACATGCCCATCCCACTCAATCGGTGATGTTTTCTCTAAGTGCTGTGAGGTGACTTCTTGGGCCCTCAGGAAAAGGAGCTGTGATCAATTAGCCATGTCTGACACTGGCCTGGGGAGGGAGTGGCATTGGAGGTGCCACACGTGGGCCATTTACAAATGTATATTGTAAAAATACTAAAAATAGTTCCATCCATGGGAAAGAATATCTGCAGCAAGGCCTGAGCTATGATTCAAGTGATTCTTTTTTACTTACTTTCCACCCTCTCTGCCCTGCTCTGTGCCCAGGAAGGCGGATCCTGTGGACTGCTTCCTCCACGTCTCACTGCTCTCTGGCTTCTGCTTGCATTCAACCAGGAGGAGACCCTGGCAGATCAGAGAGAAGAGAGCAGAGAGCTGCAGGCATTTCTTCCCTGCTTTCTCCCTGCTTTGGTGCTGTATCCAAACTACTATATATAAAATATATTAGATAGGCAACAAGGATATACTATATAGCACAGGGAATTATACCCATTGTCTTATATACTGTCTTATGTACTGTCTTACCTATACCGGAATATAACCCGCAAAAAAACCCTGAATCATTATGTTGTACACCTGAAACTAATACAATATTGAAAATCAACTATACTTCAAGTGACTCAGCCACCTCCCCTCCTGCCCAGCTCCAGCTCCAGCCGTAACACGGTTCCCTTCCCGTTTCTTCAGCCACAGGGGAGACTTGCTAGTCTCTGGGTGTCTCACACCCTTCTTTGTATCCTAACCCTGTCTCTGTAAGTAGTCCCTTCATGAAGGTCTCTTCATTTGAAACATCTGGGGTAAAGTCTGGTTCCTGCTGGCACCTGGCTTGTACTGCTGTTCTAAGAAAATCCTCCCATTATTTCCATAGCTAAATGGGAAGATGGCATTCTGACTGGTAAACTGAATGGCTACTTTGGCCTAAGATAACACTTTTCATTGCTTAATTCCAGCAGCATATGACTTACTGCTGTCTCATACCTGCTATGTTCCCACAGCCTAAGCTCACATGGCTTCCACTCAGTAACGGAGAAAAGGGAGCAGTTTAGGTCCTAAAAGCCAGAAGCTTCCCAGGCTCTAATTTTGCATTTATGTGCCTGATTCCAAGGCCAGGTATATCTCATAAGCTCTAATACCTCCACTGTGGAATGATCTCTTGTGGAGCATCAAGTTACCAGTGCAATTAAGCAGGACTCATTCTGAAGACAAAGGCCCATGGAGACCCTAAGTAGTGCAGAGAGTGGAAAGATACACTAGGTGGAGAGTAAAGGAGACCCGGGGTCCACCTCCAGGCATGCCGGGAGCTATCCATGTGAACTTGGACACATTACTGCCCTTTCAGGCCCTCAGGGTTCTCATAGGAAACATGAAAAACGGTATAAATAATTCCGAGGGTAACTTCCAGCTCTAACATTCTAAAAGATTTTACTCTAAAATCTTACCTTGTGTATCTAGTTAACATTCAATAATGGTCATGAGCCTATCATCACTTTGACTAAATTTTCTTCATAAAATTCCAGCAAGTAGTCTATTGTGGCAGACTTATTGTCCACCAATACCTTTTCTCCCTTCTTCCCTAACAACAGAAACTATGATGTTCAGTTCCAGACCTTCCAGAAGAAATATTTCCCAGAATCCCATGTACCTAGCTACATGGTCATGTGACCACGGTCATGTGACTAACTTCCAGCCAATGAGATGAAAGCAGATGGCAGATGGCATCTCCTGGGAACCTGCTCTCACATTCTTTGTTCTTTTTCTTTTCCATGCCTTCCGTGTCCAGACCGTGTTTGTGATGGTTTGAGCTCTGGCTACCATCGTGGACCATGAGGACAAGGGCCTCAGCCCAGGGAGAGTGGAGGGGCAGGATGGAAGGAGACTGGATCCTAGAGGACTTCCTGGAGCAGCACTGTCATACTGGCCATAGACTGCAGACCTCCAGACTTTGATGTGAGAAAGAAAGAAACTTCTGGCTTGTTTAGGCCAGTGTTCCAGCTATCAATATATTGCCTATCAGCTCTAAATCCACCCTTCTTTGTCATGCTTTGTGACACAAGTTGGACCCCGGAAACATTTCTCCTTTGTCAGCTGACACATTAGATTTTGTCAGTAGAGGGCACTAGAGGGACTGCAAGAGGAAGGGAATTCTCTTCCTGCTTCCGGGCCTCATCTTTCTTGCTCCTGTAGAGTGGCCACCAGCAGTGTTTGGGAAACCCGTTGGCACCCAACTTTCAGAGTTTTGCCCAAACTCCAGTGGGCAATTTCCCACTTGTCAGCCTCTTCCTGTAGCATCTCAACAAACTTCTCCAACTGTCAGTGGGTCACAGCCATACCCTCTCCTATGAAGTTACAGCCGGGGAGGGGTGTGTGTGGGGTGACCTCTTCCAAATGTATTCCTTCTCTAGTAGCTGCTCCCTATATCTTCTATTCCTGTTTTCTTTAAAGTTCTCTCTACCTCCTTTTGCTAGTTAATAATCCTTTATATTAAATTTTTGAATTATTTCTGAAATTACTGATGTGGTTTCAGTCTCCCAACTGGCCCCTGATGGCCACAGCCAATTACCATGGGTTCATTACTAGCAATTTAACCTGATCTTAACTGATAGAGCCATGCAATCATTTCCATGGAACAAGTGAATGATATGGTACAGGATAAGCTTTCTGCTTTTTAAAACTCTTCTCTCCAAAAATTATTTGTGACAAACGTGTCAGATAAAAGGTTGAAGTCCTAATCTCTAACAGTTCCTACAAAATGTTTAAAAAATGACCACCTAATTAAAAAATGAACATAAGCAGAAAGAAAAAGAGTCCATAAATAAGAAGGAAAAAAAGCCCATAAATAGGAAATTCACACAGCAAAATAAATACAAATGGTCAAAATATATTTAAAGATTTTTTTTTTAATGTGGCCATTTTTAAAGTCTTTATTGAATTTGTTACAATATTGCTTCTGTTTTGTGTTTTGGTTTTTTGGCTGCGAGGCATGTGGGATCTTAGCCCCATGACCAGGGATCGAACCCACACCCCCTACATTGGAAGGTGAAGTCTTAACCACTAGACCGCCAGGGAAGTCCCCAAAATATATTTTTTAAGGTTCAAAATTATTTGAAAAAGAAATACAATTACAATATAAATGCAAATTGAAGAAACTGTAAATTATTTTTCTCTTATCAAACCAACAAAGATTTTAAAAACTAGAATACAAATATGTTAATCTTAATGAGAGTGCAAAGGAGTAAAAAAAAATTTGAAGGGCAATTTGAAAAAAAGAATCAGAAGCCCTAAAAGCATCTATACTTTTGACCCAGCAATTCTACGGGTAGAATTTTTTCTAAAAAAATAATTTAAAACATACACAAAAATCTAGCAATAAGGATGACTCCAGCATGATTGTTTATAATAGCAAAAGAAATGATTGGAGAAAAAAATCTTTATGTCCAACAGTACAGGACTGATTAAATTAAATTATGGTGCATCTATACCGAACAACTTAAATTGATGCCATACAAGTACCTGTATTACATAAGCATCTTTATTATCGTGGAAGGAGGTTCATGGTACTAAGTGAAAGTGAAATACAAGCAGGTTCAAAACGATATGTGTAGCACTTTTTAAAAATTACAACCATGCATGAAAAAATTTTGGAAGAATATACAACAAAGTGTTTACAACGGTTACTCCTCGGCCATGGAATTGCCGGAAATTTTTACTCTTGCTTGCTCTCTATATTTTCTAAATGTTCTCCAGTGGATGTATATTAGCTGTATAATTAAGAAAACTGTTTTATGTTAAAAAAAAATAATCTCCCTTTCCGGCCCATCTCAAGGGCACCCCAATGCTTGCTGAGCATCTCTGGATGAACTCATTTATGTTTCACTAGACTTTGAGGCAGAGCTCAGCTTGGGACCTCTCCCACACACAAAGCCATGATCTCTCCCGCATTTTCCCTTCCTTTCCATTCCTGAGGCCCAAGTCTGGACTTCATGCTCCCAGGCCTAGAACCCCTGGTGGTCCTCCTATGTCCCGCTTCTACAGATCCTAAACATCATTTGTCTTCATCATAACGGCCGTCTGCTCAAAAACCATCAATAGCTCCCCCTTTCTTAAGGGGCATGATTTAAATGTCTCAGCTTGACATTCACTGTTCCAAGCTTCTTTCAATCTTGCCACTACTATTCTGCAAAGTAAACCAGGTATTCCCACAGCTCCAGACACATCCAAAGCATTCCTGCTGCCTTGCCTTGACTCATGATGTTTATTCTACCTGAAATGCCTTCCCCTCCATCCCAGTTTCTCCAAATCCTTTCCATCCTTCCAGGCCAAACCCAGGGCTCACCTGTGTTGTTTGTTTGTTTTTTTTCTTTTTAAATATATCTTTATTTCTCAAACTCAAAGCTTTATTTCATCAAGTTCTAACACATTTTGCATTGACAAGTGATTTCACCTGCATCCCATAAGAAGGTCAGTGGCCATTACACCAAAGAGGAAACCTCACATATCCTAGGAAATTAATATTTGAAAGGCTATGCAAGTATAGAATAACAAAAAAGCTTCCAATTTAGTCTAATTTGTATCTTTTCATCTATAGTAATTTGGAAATTAATGGATAAAAACTTAATTTTCCTAAAGCAGTGATTTTTTTTAACTTCATGAAAAAAAAAAAGACCAGATTGCTTGAGTTTTAAAACACCCACAGATCCATATTATTTAACGACTTCCTCTTTAGCGGATGGTCTTCTCACCCTCCTATGCAAACACACATGACAATTTGCACCACCCCTCACTAGCTTACCAGGCTTACCAGGAAGCCTTCCTTGACTGTCTTACAGTGATTGATGCCTTTTCCAAATCCCTATAGTATCTCATTTGCTCAGTTTTTCATTTGGCAAATATTGGTTGAGCACCCACCATGTGCCAGGCACTGTGCTGGTGACTGGGAAGCCAAATGAGTCTAATTTCTACCCCTTGAAGTTAATTGTCTGATATGGAGACAGACATTGAGCAAATAAATAGTCACTCCAATACCCAGTTACGGACTGTAAAACGTGCAGGGAAACAAAGGTGATGAGAGATTTAAAAGAAGGGACCTGATTGAGATCAGGCCTGAGAAGGCCTTGGGGGGAAAGGATATGTAAACTGACGGTCCTAAGTGGGTCTAATTTTGCAAACATGATCAAACGTGCATTTCAAAAAGATCATTCTGCCTGCAACATGGAAAACAGATTTTGGGAGGCAAGGGGGAAGCAGGGAGACGGGTTCAGGTACCATCGCAGTAGCCTACATGGGATCCGGTGGGATTTAGACCAAACAGTGGCAGTAAAGATGGAGAGAAGTGGATGGGCCTAAATTTGGAAACAGAATTGGCAGGACTTGGGTTGGACTGCATGAGAAGGGGAGGGAGAGACCCGTATCCAGGATGGCACCGGGTTTCTGGTTGAAGCACCTGGCATCACGACCAGGTGCCACCTGGCACATGCCACCATGAGGCCCAGACCTTAGCGAACCACGGCCGACTCTGAGCCCAGGGGGAGAGGATGGCGAACCAGTGCCGGCTCAGCGGGAAGGAGAACTGACCCAGGGATGGGAAAAAGAGTTAGGGCGGAAGGTGGCCTGCTCCTGTGGGAAACTGGCTCACGCAGGACTCACATCAACTCAAGGCCAGTAACCCCGGCGGGAGGAAGGGGAGGAGGCTCGGTGCAAATTGCAGGATGAGCGGGGAGATAAGTGGCCCAGCTGGTGGAGCGGGTGAAGAGTCGGGGCTGAACATCAACACTCAAGTGCTCATGCAGGCGAGCTTGAGAATATTTATTGGTAATTGACAGAAGTGGTTAGAGGGTGGTGTGATCACAGATAGGCCTGTAACCAATCAGCAGGAAAGTTCGGTTCCTTTCGCTATGTTTGCATCCGGGCAGAACCGTATTACGAGCGGGCTAAGAGGACACCCTGAGAAACCTGCTTCTATGCATTTGGTTTATCTGTTACCCGCTCCCTGCTTCATGGATGAGAGCAAGCGAGCTGTGGAGCAATAAATTATCACTTGCTGCACGCTCTGGATCCCAAGAGAACTCTCTGCAGAGGGAGAGATAAGCCGACACAGGCCACTGAGAAATTGTCACTTATAGGGAAATTCTTAAATGGGGAACAATAACAGGCATAATCATAATAGCAAGGAGAATAGCTAAAAATTAGTGACCGCTTGCTAAACACTTCTTGTTCACTGCCTCATTCAATCTGCAAACAAACCTAGTTCATGGGTTTTCATATCATTCCCATTTTCTAAATGAAGAAACTGAGGCTCAGAGAGGTTAAGAAACTTAGTCAAAACCACACAGGCAGTGAGGACAGAGGCAGGCTTCAAGCCATGGGCTGCCTGATGCCAAAAGTAGTCTCTTAAACAGGATGTTTCACTGCTCTGCTCTGTTACACAGGCTGCCACTCACCCAAGGCTTCCTTAGGAAACATGGGCCATCGAGGCCCTCTCCCTCTGGGCTGGGGAGAGTGGCTGGAGCCATCGTCCTCAACTGACCTGACACCCAGGCACTGCCCCGGGCCGTGTGGGAAAGGGATGGGGGAACAGAGAGGAAGAAAGTTGCATTTCAACACCTTGTATGATTCATTTATTCTTCCCTATGCTTTGGGACTAAGAGTACTCTGAAGGCCAGAATTGTCTCATCCTTGTTGGGTTCCTAGCCAAGGACGGAGAAAAAAGTGGGGAGAAGGTGGTGGGCTATGGTGCTCTGTGGAACAAGTGTACAAATATGACCTTCAGACTGAGCAGCAGGGAGATGCTTGTTGACTGGGGGGTCAGGGATCCAGGAGAGGAGAAGCCGTTCCCGGGTTGGAGAGGCGGTGTGCTTCAAGGGGAGAACAGGGGTTTGAGGTGTTTGTCCCACTGTTTACAAGTTCAGTATCCTGTGCGGGCCCTAGCCCAGCCTCTCCCCTGGACAAGCACCCAGACCTCATCCTGCAATGTCCACAAGATCATAAGATCTCAGAGCATCTTCCGTGAGTGCCCGGATCATCTCCTGGCTATCTGAGAGACCAACGGAGAGAACAGAAGGAAAGGAGTTTTATAAACAATGCTAAGGCAATGCTGTAACCACTGTGAGAGGTTAATATCATTGTCCTTCCTCATGAAAAACATGGTGAGGGGTGAGAAGGCAAAGGTTTGGGGACCAGTGAAGTTACAGCTTCTATTCAGATTGCTTGACTACCTATCGTAGAAGGATGTGCATTGCCATCAAGTGCGACGTGGGCCCAAATCCTGCTTGTAGCTCGGCTATTTGGACCCTGGAGGAATGCTGCTGGAAAGAGGAGTGGCTGGGAGGAACCACTGGCTGAACGGAGGCTCAGACTCAACACCATTCACACATCTCCAGTCAGGGGCTGGCTTCTCGGGTGGGGCCTGGACATCTGGTTGGCTTGCAGTACGTGGAACCCCCAGCCTAACACCAAAGAAGCCAGTGAGTGCCACGGCAGATTTGTTTTTAGAGCAAGGTCTCTGGATATAGAGGAACTACTGCCATCAGCATCGCTAGGAAACATAAAACTCTGAAATCATCATCTGCTCCAGTTGTTCAGATACTTGGTTTCCTGCTCTTGGAAACCTTGTTGGATTTCTGTGGAATGATAATAATAAAAACAACAATATTTACTGAATGTTTACCGTGTTCCAGGCACTAAGTCCTTGGTCTATGTTAACTCATCCAACCTTTATAATCACCCTCTGTGGTAGACACTAGTATCCACATTTTATGGGTGAGAACACTGAGATCCAGAAAGGTTAAGCAGCTGGCTCAGGGCCTCACAGCCATTCAGTGGGAGAGCTAGGATCTGAAGCCCAGCAATGCGCCTCCAGAGTCAGTTCACTCCTCAGCGCTCGCATAGGAACAGAAAGTGATGCTGTTCGTGTAATTCAATTTAATGCGCACCACAGGTTCTTCGGAGGCCACAAAACGACAGCACTATTTCGCATTTATTGAGTGCGTCTATTTGCTCAGCACAGTATCAAGTGCCTTTCATTCAACAACGGCCTGTGAACTAGGAGTATCTCTTAACTGCAGGATGTACATGAGGAAACTGAGACTTTAAAGGCTGCGGGACTCGCTCAAGGTCTCACGGCCAGTAAGTGATAGAGATGAGAAAGAAAATCCAAGTCAGTCTGACTCCAAAGTTTGGGTACCGAACCAACAGGCCAGCGACGAGCTAGGCGTTCAAACAACCATGGCCCCGGGCCGGGGAGAGCCCTGAGAGTGGCGGGAGAAGCAGCAGTGGGGGGAAGGTCCAGAGCTGATGGGAGGTGCTGCTGGCCTGTCTGCACTCGGCTTCCATCAGGAGCATCTTCCCGCTGAGGAGGCCATGCCCAGGAGTTCCTGGGGGCAGGGCTGAGGTCTGATTGGCACTTAGCTCCTCAGCACCCACAGCCTGGCAGGCACCCTGCAGACTAGGGGCTGTCGTAATGGCTCCTCCTCTCCTCCACTGGGCTGGATGGAGGAGTAAAGGGTACTTCCCCCCCCACACACACACCACCCCCAGGAGAGGGTGCAAGATACTGACCGCTGCACGGCTGGGCAGGAGAAAGATGGAAAAACGCGTTCTACTGACATCAGAGTTGCGGACCCACTTGGAGACTTTTCTGTCTCCAGTGTAGAGCTCTGCCTACAGAGATAGCGTCAGAAGTCAAAAGAGGACCAATGTCGGGCAGAGGGTCTAGGCCGGAGGGTGTGTCTCCAGATGCAAAATGGGAACCATCCCAGCTGCTTGCCTACTCCGGGGGCTGGGGTGAAGGTCAACAGGCTGGTGTTCTTACTATCATTCAGCTTTTGGAACATCCTTGCACAAAAGGGGCTGACGCGTTCCCCTTCTGACCTCCCCTCCCCCAGATGCTGCACCACCTGCGCCCCCCAGCATGAGTCACGGTCCTGGCTGGGACCTCTGGGCTCTGTTGGGCACCTGATGGCCACACGTTCTCTGCCTACTCGGTTAGCCGAACCCTCAGTGTGGGCAGCCTGTGTCTCTCCGCCGACAGTTCCGCAGGAACCAAGACGGTGCGTTTCCTCCCCCAGCCTCTGCCTTGGCCCCTCCTCATCATCACTGACTTTCTCTTCTTAATCTTTATTGGGCTATAACTCACATACCAAAAAAATTCACCCTTCACTTACTTTTGAGACCCTGTTTACCAATAATTATCAGGTCTGAATTTAAGAATCCCTAACTAAATACACTACATGAAATCACTTGTTCACTTATCACAAAAATTCAAATTCCTCTAGAGCATTTCAACAAGAGTTCAAGAAGTACTTGTGAGCAGCTGCTCTGTGCTCTAGTAATGTACATATCCATCACTGAACTCTTGCCTCGTCCAGAAAATGTGCTGAGCACGCGACAAACTTTCTATCATTTGACCCTTGCCATGACCCTGAGAAGTGAATATTAGTCCTTCTCAAGGGAGGAAACTGAGGCTCAGGGAGGAAACTGAGGCTCAGGGAGGTTAAGTAACTTTCTCAAGGTCACAAAGCCTTGCATGGGCAGCAGATTTTGGATCCAGGTCTGTCAAGTGTCAAAGCCCGAGCTCTTAACCACCTCATGCCCTGCCCCCGGGCACTTCAGGGGTGAAAAATTGGAGACAGAGGTGGACTAGATGCACCTCCTGCCTGGAGAAGTGGGAAAGATAAACATTTCATTTCCATACAGCCCTGAAATATTTTAACTCCATCAAATCAGCACCTGCCCGAATCAGCAAGGACACCATGACAAGTAGGGATAAAAATAAAGTTGTAAAACTGCCAGCCGCCCTCACCTGGGTGTGGCCCCTGGGGAGAGACAAGGTGCCAGGGAGATGGCACCTCCCGCTCTGGGGACAGGCTGTGCCAGGGAGACAGCCTTCCAGGAGGTACCATGGAAGCCTCACATCTGTACAGAAGAATCCAGGGCACCTGCCCCTGCCATGAAGGATGGAAACTCTGGGGGAGCACTGCCCAGGACCACATCCCCCAGCTCTACCTGCAGCACTCTCAAGAGGGCTGCTGCCCACTGGGATGGCTCTGCTTCCCTTCCAGGCTGACAGTGAGCTTGGAGGTCCCTTCAGCCATGGACCCAACCCACACAGGGCCAGAATCATCATTCCCTCATTCAGCAAATATTGACGAGTACCTACGACGTGTCGCTGGGCACTGGGCTTACAGCAGTGACCAAAGCAGACAACAATCCCTGACCTCACACAGTTTGACATTCCAGCCTCGTATCAGTAACGTGAGGGCTGCTGGCAGGAGCTGCCCAGAGAGTGCTGTCCTAGAGGGCTCTGGTGACCCCCCCAAAAAAGGAGCTGATTGGTAAGGTCACTGTCTCTGGGACAGAATGACAAGATGGAGTGGGGCCCCAAATTCCAGGCAGAAGTCAGGTCTAAAAGTGAGAGGAAGGACCACAGACTTGCTCGTGAGGAAAGAGCTAGTTCCCAGGCCAGCATCCTCACCCTGACTCCTGAGCCATTAGCCATCAGGGACTGCCGACTGTATTTATTGATGAAGGAATATATATGTTTATCATATGTGAAGGCCCTGGCATTTATCAAGCCACCAGCTGAAAAGTAAAGCTGCTGTCAGCCAGTTCCCTTGGGTTTAATAAACCCAAAAGGCTACAGAGCACTTTACAGTTTACAAGGTTATTTGCATATCGTTTGAGCCACAGGTAGACAATGTTGGTGACCTGAGACCCATACCCTCAGCTCAACTCTGGGCAGTTCCGTGAATCCACTGCATGGCTCCCCACTTTTCTGCTTGAGAATTTTTTCGGAATCCGTAGAGCTCAAGGAGCCCGCCCACGCAGGTGCAGGGAAGTTCATGCCTCAAGGAATGGTCATATTCTCCCAAACTGGCTGCAACAACAGCCCCCATTCCACATGCTCTTTTAACAATGTGACTTTGACATGCCTCTCGTGGAGAGATGGGCTATGTTCCCTCCCCTGAATCTGGGAGAGCTTGTGACCATGGTGGAAGTGATGACACGTAGCTTCTGAGGCAAGGTCATAAAAGGCAATACAGCTGCCATCTGGTTCCCTTGGGATGTGTACACTTAGAATCTAGCTGCCATGCTGTGAGGAAGCCTAATCAGCCCGCATGGAGAGCACACAGAGAGGCTACCTGTAGGTTCTGGCCAACAGTCCAACTGAGGCCCCAGGCAACAGCCAGCCTCAACTGCCAGATGTGAGAGAACAAGAGAGCCTCCAGATGATTCCAGCCCCCAATTGTCAAGTCACCTCCAGCCTGCAAGTCTTCACAGCAGAGGCTCAGACACTGGGGAGCAGAGGTAGACCACTTCTGCTGTGCCTTTTCCAAACTCCTGATCTACAGACCCACCAACATAGTAAAATGGCTGTTGTTCTATACCACAGAGTTTGGGTAGTTTTTTGCACAGGAATAGAAACTGGAAAAGGGAGCAAACAATGAAGGACAGCAGCCTTTGGATAAATGCTCCAGCCTCCTATTACCTGGGCAGATAATTATGGGAGGCCTTATGGAAGGGCTGGGTGGGGACATGGCCCCATCAACTAAAGCAGCTACCTCAATTCCACTCCCTTCACTGGATTTCCTCTTTCCCTGTCATACTCGCCCTGCTCCCTCACCCTGTTCCTTGGGGTCACCTCCTAAATGATTTATCTACACACAAGTCCTGTCTAAGACTCTGCTCTCTCAGGAGTACAGCTACAACTAGCCTTATGTCTATCCTAAAAGGCAAGCAGTTTTGTTCCCACCCCCATTTTGCAGATGAGGAGACTGAGACATGGAGACGTGGAGGACCTGCTCAAGACCATACGAAGAGTAAGAGGCAGGGTCAGGACAAGAATCCTGGCCTCTGGCTCTGAATACAGCTAAAGAATTATGGGTGAGGGCAAGCAACCAGGAGAAGCCCTCAGAAGCTTTGCAAAAGTTGTTCTCAGGGCTGTGGTGGTTGGAAGGATCTCTTGTAATTTACTGTCAGTTGAACTCTTGACCTCACTTACAGTATCAGATGAAAAACAAACAGCAGAGCCGAGGAGCCTGACAGAGACCACACCCAGGAAGTCCCACGCATTTTACCAGCCCCAGGCCAGGAGGGCTTCCCAGGCCCACTCCCACTCCACAATCATCTGATTTTAAAAGCGTCCCTTTTTACAGCATCAAATAGATTGTTTGCTAGTAAATTTAAATTTTACACCTTAAAACTTACTTCAAAGGTCAGCATGAAGATGTTCTTTCACAAGTTTCTAGGAAATCTGTTTATAAAGTACTTAACTATATGTCAGGTACTGCACATTAATCTGTTGGGAATCATCCTCATTTACAAATGAGGAAACTAAGGCATGGAGAAATTCAGTGACTTGCCCAAGGTCACACACAGTTTGTAAATGACAGAGTAAATAGTAAAATGTGTAAATGGTAAAACTGTAAATGACAGAACACTGACCCGTTTGCTCAGCCTCTGAGATCCTGAGCTGGAAGCAAAGGTCATAGAACCATAGATGACTGAGAAGGAAGGGGCCAGGGGCAAAAACTCAAGTGCCCACAAGGAGTGAAGAGGGCGCAGGGCAAGATGGCAGATGTGGACTAAGGGAGTCAGCTCCCTGGACCTGTCAGTTTGCCACCCTAACTAGTCCAACAGTTTC
Organism: Balaenoptera borealis; assembly: GCF_965194805.1. NCBI lineage: Eukaryota > Metazoa > Chordata > Mammalia > Artiodactyla > Balaenopteridae > Balaenoptera > Balaenoptera borealis. The sequence goes on from NC_138874.1 coordinate 87,312,396, forward strand.
ACTCTATGGATGAGGAATTAAGGGCCAGAGAGGAGGGGCTTGCCAGGGTACACAGCTCCTGAGAGGTCAGGAACAGACCCCAGACTCTCCGTCTGCATTCTGCATCCACAGCAGAATGGAGACACACCCCGCCCCCGCCCCAGCTCAAGAAGGGGCAGGTGGGAGGTGTTTTAGGTTCAAAGCCCTGAGGCAGGTCCAAGGCAGAGGACTTCTGGCTAGAGGAGTCAGGGAGTTAGCATGTGACTGGGATAGGAGGAAAGGCCGCCCCTTAAGGTTTGGTTTGAATATGGAACCAGGAAAGACAGTGCTCCCCGCAAGCCGAGAGGCACTTTCTTACACTGAGTCTCCAGTCCTTGGTGAACTGCTTATTGTCCTTCCAGAAGGCGGTTCCCTTGCTCAGGGAATTTCCAGAAGCATGAGTAGACCGATGTGACATTTCCCCTAGGTCTCCCTTGCCATCGCCCTCTTCTGGTCACTCTTAGCATCAGCATGGATGAGGGAGAGGTCAAGGGGTTGGGAATATGGAGGATGGCTGCGGAGGATGAATGGAGCTGGCTGAAACCACACAGCTACTTTCCGGCCCTGCTGCCCAGCCTGTCCTGTCTGTGAAGAGTCACAGAACACGCATGCCCTGGTTATCTAGCATTTTCTCCAAAATTATTGGAGAAAAATGAGGCCCCAACAGGCAAACCTGCTTTAGTGTTATTCCACAAGGCTGAGACCAGGAGCTGTAGAGCTCTCACAGACGGACCTATGCCTCTTTCACCGGGATTCGCAGGCCCTAGATCAGCACCCAGCATCCCAGAGGTGCTCGATACATTCCCGAACGCACTGATTGCTGCCCCAGCCCAGGCCCCAGCTGCCCACACTGCCTCCCAGAGGCCCCAGTTCACATCCAGGAAAGTCCAGGACCTGACAGGTGCAGGTGATGGCTGATCACTTCGCCCCCATCCCAGTTTTGCAGCCCCAGTGCCCCTCATTTCAGGCAAGGGCACCATTCAGTGCTCCAGAGACTCTTCAACCCGGTCAGGACCGAGGTCCCATGAGGAACTGAGATACCTTAGTCAGGGCATACTACCTGCTGATATTCTCTCAAATTAGCCAGGAATCAACTCTGCCCTCCTTCCCAACTCAGAAGCCCCACAATGTACAGCAATAATAGATGGCTATACTGGAGGAATCTTCCTGCAGCATGAGCCCAGGACCCTCAGACCTGGTATGATCCTCAACCTTCACAAGATTCTCAAGTCTCACACTCTCCTAGGTCCTCTGGCCTCCCAGTAACCTGGTCTCCCCCAGACTTCACCCAGTTCTGACCTGTCCAACCCCCAGCCTAGACCACACTCGCTGCAGCAACAACACAAATAATTACAGTGTCATCACAATTATTCCATTGGCAGAGAATTTCCCCATAGATTATCTGAGTCCTCCTACAATTACTGTCCCTAATTCAGATGAGGAAACTGAGGCTACTAGAGTTTTCCAGGGAGTGAGGGAACGGGGTCACACTGGCTCATGCACGGCACTTCCCTCATCAACTGGAAGAAAAGCACCCTGCCCTTCTGCAGATGGAGGCTGCGAGCTTCCCTTGGTCCGCTCATCTCTGCGGGCCGCCGAGTGAAGCGGCCGGACCCTGCCTAGAGATAAACACCAGGAGCCGCTCGGCGGGCTTCTGAGACCGTCCGCTCTCGGGGGCGTGAGTATCCCTCTGTCCCACCTGGGAACTGTCCCAGACCCATCGGCTTTCTTTGGAACATGCGCTTGGGCCCTTCTGGGGCTGACGCCTCAACTATTCCGGCTCTGAAGCTGCTCCCCTCGGGACACACAAGCCGGTTGGTGGTTAGTGGGAAGCGGGAGCTGCAGTGCCCCGCGCCAGAAGGACCCCCGCGTGCCGGGTCGCGGCTTCCTGGCGGGATTAGAGCACCTGACGGCTTCCATCTCCGCCGGCCCAGGGAGACCCCCAGGCGCGACCACACTGAGGGGGCTACAGGGAAGTGTGCGGCAACTTGAGTCATACACATTCCCCCTCGGCTACCTCTTTCTTTTTGCCTGCTGTGAAGCTTTTCGCTTTTTATACTCTCTTCCCAAGAGTAACCACAAGATCTTGGGAAACTTTGCGTGAAACTTACAAATGCCATGAAATCGGAGCCAGCAACACCGTGTGAGCCTGAGAACGCCGCGCCCAGCCCGGCTCCCGCTCCTCTGCTCCAGCCCAGCGCGACCGACGGTGGCCCGTGTTGACCACCTGGCGGTCAGGCGACTCCAGCGCCCGCCCCAGTCCTTGGGCCCCCTCTCGGCCTCGGGCACCCGCCCTCATTCGCTTTGGGAACGCTCCCGCGGCCGCCACCCTGTGCGCGCCGCAAACCAGGGGCCGGGACGTCCCAGTCGGAGTGTTATTTAAGCAGTCCCTCTGGGGCATTGTTTTCCCGGGGAACTCGAGGGAATCTCGGGGGGGGGGGAGGAGGGGAGGGGAGACCCGCCCCCCAGACGGCTGAGCTGGCTTGCCCACCACCTCATTTGCATTTCAAAGACAAACTTCTGCCGGACATCCCCGGCGGCGGCGGCGGCTGCGGCACCTACCGGCTTTGCACGGGTCATGGTAATGCTCCAGCTGCTGCTCCGCGCTCTCCTCGCCTTCCAGCACCGAGTAGTCCCAGGTGGCGTCCGAGCGCTCCCCGAGCCCCCAGGCGTCGCGGGGCAGCGGCAACAGCAGTAGCAGGAGAGGCAGCAGCAGTGGCACAAGGGCCCCGAGCGCAGTCACCCGGGGCATGATTGCGAGGGGCCGGAGAAGACCGAGGGAGTTGGGAGCACCGAAATCTGGGCCCTAGCGGGGGACGGTGTACAGGGTCGGGTCGGCGGCGACCCGGGAGCGGCGATTACGCGCGGCTGCCCGGCATGGCTCGGGCGTGGAACCAGCAGAGCGCGGCGTCCCGGTCCGCGTCGGCGCGCCCAGGCAGCAGCAGCCGCTCGGAGCTACTTGCCCGGCGGCCGAGGCTGCGGCGGCTGCGACCGTGGCGGTGGCGGCGGTGGTTGGAGCAGTGGCCGCTCCGCCCCTCTCCACCCGGGCTGGACCGCACAGACCTCGCCAGGGGCCCAGGGCAGCCAATCACTCGGGCGCCCGAGGCGAGGCCCCTCCTCTTCCCGGCACCTCCGCAACTTCGGAGGAAGGGGAGCGAGGTGAACAGGCTGAAGGCAAGGACCCTGGGACAGCCGCGCTGCCCCAGAGCCGAGAGAGCCCTTCTCCGGGCGCCACCGCGCCTCCGGCCCCCCAAAACGCTGCTCCTTAAGATCAGGGCTGGACTTCCCGCCTTGCTGTATTCTGAAAACTCACTTTGCAACTCCCCGATGCACACGTGGGTGAAGGCAGGAGGCAGTGGTTAGAGCTCTGAGCTCAGGACCAGGAACCCGATGCGAGCGATCCCTGATACCAAATCACTATGTGCTTTTCGTACAATCGTTTCTCTGTAGGGATGAAGCGAATCTTCTCTCTGGTTGCTTTCGGCGCAGAAAAAAAAAAAATCGAGGATTACGCTCCTCTCAGCTTTCTCAAACTTCCCTCGTCCAGCCGTGAAGGGCGCTTGCTTGCAGCGCCCACCTAGCCTAACGTGTGGCTGGTGATTTGAGTGGCTTAGGGAAGGATGATTTAAAATGACGGACTTCCCCTCTTTGTGACCCCATCCTTTAGTAAAACAGTGTAAGATGCTTCAAATAGGCAAAAAGATTGACAAACAGCTGAACGTGCTATTTGTGTTAAACTACAGACATGTTTTATTAAATAAGCCACTCACCATTAACTTGATTGAATAAAAACGACCAATTTCTGAAGTCTGGTTAATTTTGTGCCAATTAAAAACATATGCCCAAATAATTTAAGAGAATAATCAAGAGCTATTTGAAAACCCCTCCTACGTTGTACCTTAAATGTAAAAATTGTTAGAACTGAGCCATTTCGATTTATAGACATAAAAAGTACTATTACAGAGAGACTTTTCAGAGACCTTTCTATGCAAGCAAAATGGCCCCAATCATGAAGTAAAACACACCAATGTGTAGAGATTTTCAGCATCACTCCCAGTAGAATCTTTTTTCATTTAAACTGCAAGCAGAAAAAAGTGGACTGAGCTTTCCTTTTAGATTTTCATATGGTTTCACAGCCACTAATGACAAAAGAGCTGACAGGCAGCCCCGAGCTGGGCTTTACACAGGATTCCGAATTTCTTGCATTATGATCATCTGTCTTCTCATCTAGTACGTAGGGTAACAAGTCCTTCAAACCAGTAAAGATTTAAAAGTTAACCACTGGACGGGTGCTACTGGATATTTTGTCTGGGCCCTAAGAAATGCAAGTTGACCCTGCTTCATGCTAAGTCTTCATCAAATGGGCACATACAGGATGGAGCCAGATTGGGCAAGAACTGACAGACAGGAGGAAGTAATCTGGGGTGGGTGTGTGGGTGGAATGGATGTCACCAAATGGCAGGGAAGGCCAAGTGGCCATTAAATAGGTGTGGGAAGGGGTTGAACGTCATTTCTGCCTGAACACTAGGAGTCAAACCCAACGCCATAGGTCTCTGCATTCAACCCAGTGAAGGTCACCACCTGTCAGTAGAGAAGTCCACAAAGTCAACAGCTCAAAAGCCTAACAAACTTCTGTGACACTTCCACGTCTCCAGATGGCACTAGGCAAACAGCCAACTGGCCTCCTCATTAGCAGGGAATTCCTCCGGAAAATAGACATTACAGGCAACCTCTTGGGCAAACACTGAGGTTGTGAGCTTTTATTGCCTCTAATCCCCACCTCATGAGTAGCTGCCAGGCTTCTCACCAACACTCTTCGCCCAAATATTTTGAAGACAGTCATGCTCCGGGATGAGCAAACGGCAGTTTTATGTCAGAAGCCCTGTTTAAATGCTATTTTAAAGGCTATCAAACAAATCAACAAACTATTTGAGTCATAGTACAGAAAAGTTAGATAGGAACAATTGAAAGGGATGGTTAATATTTTCTTCTCAGTTCTATGGTTTCTGATTTCACTCACCACTTTTATATTTTCAACTTTAATCGGGGTTCAAATAACTTTTAAAATGTATCTTTTAAATCCCACGAGAAAACTAAAGATAGATTTAGAATAAAAGGCTTTGTGATCTAAAGCCGCTCAACTCAGTTCCATTATCACATTCATAAATTGTGGGTTTCCTCCCCCATAGCTCATGGTCCTGTGGAAACGTGGAAGTCATTACAAGCTTCCCCCCCTTTTAGTCAGATGTCTGTCCTCCACTCAACTCATTCCAGCTCTACCCCTATGCCCCGAGTGACGCGGCTCTTGCAGCAGCTCTCAGATGCCTCCACACCTACCAAGTTTTATCCTCCTTACCTACTCCACAGAGGCCACTTTCTCCTCCTCGTGCCTTTCCAGGTTACTATACACCATCTTCTCCAAGGCAGGGAGCAGATCCTCCAGGGTAAAGCGGGCACTCTCATTTGCTGGTTCATTTCTTAGTTTACATTAACTGACCACTGAGAAGGTACTTTGAGTTTTAAAAATATTTAATACTGTTACAATTTTTAGCAGCTGCTGAAAACCTTCTGTGGCTCTCTGAAACCTCTACCCAAGCCCGTAAGGGTGGCACGTCAGGTCCTCCATCCACCACCAGGCCGTCCTTCCACGTGGATTCCAGCCTTGGCTCTTGCCACCTCCGTCTCTCCACTCTTGTTGCATTAAACACCTTGCAGTCATCCTAACAGGGCCTTGCTGCTTCACACCTCCATGTCCTTGCCGGGGACAACTTCATAACCACACAGCCTGCATCTTCATGCCACCATTACTGCAACTACCACACCTATGACACTTACCTATTTATGTCTATCCTACCCTTCTGGGTCTCTAGCCTGCAGCAGACCCGTCTGACCAACTCTAACTTGGAAAGCGCCTTCCACGTCTTACTCTCTAGACCCTCTCTTCCCTTCAGTGACCTCCAAGGTTAAGTCCCATAATCTTAGTGGCTTAGACTGAGCCACTAAGAACTGCAACATTGGCCAGTTTAAATGACTTACATCAAGTTCTCCCTACAACCATGTCCTCCATTTTAAAAATTTGAAACTCCTATCACTTTAAGCATGCAACACTTTGAAAATAACTTTAAAAACGTTTGTAGACTACATTACCACCGTTGACTCCATGTGTCCCAATGCAAGCTTATTCCCTCCCCCTTTTCTAATGTCAAACTGTAGATTAGCTATTTAATAAAAGTTCTCACTTTGAAATCCAGAAGGTGGTTGTAGAGCAGATTCCTTTATACTCCTAGTTTCCTAATCAGACAAAAAAGTGTTCACTAAAGAGATCAAAAGTAACTCAAATTTGCACCAATATAACTATTTGGCTAACAGGGATTGCCAAGCATAATACGTGCCAACTGAGTCTGGTAATAAAATCAAGGGGAGAAAAGAACCAAGGAGGTTGACAGTAATTTAAATAACTAGTTAAAACCAAAGATGAAAAAAAAGTACAAATAGACCTGCAGAAACTAACCACTAATTTTGATGTAGTACAATAAAAATAATCCCTTCCGTTGGTATAGAACACTCATTTCCGGTATGATCTCTATGACAATATTTCCAATATTATCTCTTCCATAGGCTGGAGAAGTGATATCCCCATTTTACAGTTACACCAGTCAAGACAATAGGACCCTAATTTTGATTACTTCTGGGCTAAAAATAAGAAACTCTTTAGCTGCTCTAGTTTCTTACCTATAAAATGTAGCTGTCTACCCTATCAGCTTCACAGGATAGTTGTGAGAAAACATATGTGAAATTGTTGTGAAACAGTAATAAGTACTAGACAAATGCAATGCATTACCAATCAGGAGAATGACAGGCATAGGGGTAATGGGGGTTTGAATGCAGGAGTCAGAGTTTGTATATAAAGAAAGTCAAAGGAATGGTAATAAAAGAGAAAAATCATTTCTTAAAAAGACAAACCTTGTTCATTGTACCATTCTTTCCATTTTCTGTACTTTTTTTTTTGTCAAAATATAAAGCTGGGGGAAAAAACCAAATCTCAAATTTTAAATCCTTTGTTTCAGGGGTCAGCCCACTATGGCCCACTGGCTGTTTTTGTTGTTTTATTGGAACACAGCCATGCTCATTAGTTGATGTACTTTCTCCCATGGCTGTTGTGCTACAATGGTAGAGCAGTTGTTACGGAGACTGTACAACTCTCAAAGCCTCAAATATTTCCAATCAGGCTCTTTACAGAAAGTTTGCTGACCCCTGCTTTATTTAATTGTGGAAAGCTATTAGTAATCTCTTCATATGCGTGCCAATAATAATGGGTTATCCCTTATGCTTGGTTCACCTGTTTCAAAAAGGAAATAAATAAAGCATCCAAGGGAAGAACATTTGACTTTTTATTACTTTTTAAAAATCCAACTTCAGTTAGATTAACAGACTAGGTTAGAACTTCAAATGTGATACATTATATAGTGCACTGGATTTCTATTACTAAAAAGCCAGTTGGAATATGGCCTACACAAATCACGGGTGGGTACAAAAATGGAAGTAATCATTGAGCATTAACTGTTTCCTTTCAACTCTGTCACCGATTGTCTGTACTCTGTGGGGATTTATAGATTCATGTTTGACACAGTTGAAAATCCCAAGTGGGACTGCTTTTCCAAAGATACTCTGTTGTCCTTCAAATAGAACGCCATGTTATTTCCTCCTTGCCTAAGCTCTTACTTGTAATGTTTATAACTTTCAAATGACCTAAACTGATGAATTACAGTTAACACACAGAATGCTGCTTTATCAGTCAATTATTAGCAAGACTCGTTCACCAGTACTTCAAGGTAAACATTCTTCACAACAGTTTATTTCCATCTCCTAATACAGTGAAACAAGAACTTATAACTTTAAGTGAAACTTAAAACTTTACTTTTGTCTTTGCACAATTCTGCCTACAGTTCCAAAGAGAATGTCAAATTAGATGGCTTTTAGAAAATGCTCATAGGAGAGAACAAGAGTTATTCCTCATACTGAATTTAAATTTTATAAAATTTCTGCAGCTATATGTCAACTTTCTGAACTACCCTACCTCTAAATCTCGTCTATTTCTATACACACTTCCAAACAATCTTTATAAATTTTCACTTCTCTGATCTCCTTAACATCTCGATTGCTAAAATATAGCTTCAAAAGTATGCAATTTTTAAGAAGATATAAAACATTAATGAATACTTGTGTTCTCGTATGTCACTACTCCTATTTATTACGTGTTCCAATAAATCAACAGAATGAAGCACTAAGACACGCTGAAATCTAAACTTAAAACCCAGATGGAACTGCAGTGTATAGATTACAAATAGGCTTTTCTTTCCCAGAATTCATATACAGAAGCCCTTCGGTATATAGCTTTTCCTGAACAAATGACATTAATACATTTTTTCCTTTTTTACATTTGTAAAAATTCAGGAAATCTTAAAATAATATTTATTTGCAAGACATTTGGCATAAGGTGATCAATAAACATTTAGGAAACAAAAGCTTTATCGAAATGAATACAATTTGTGGATAAACCCTGAATAAAGGGGCTTTTGGAAGAACTGGAATTTGCAGCAGCCACCTTTAGAAAGAGGGCCATCCACTCGCAATGGAAAACACTCAAGCATACCGTTCACTAGGTTCAGAAATCACCACAATATAATGAATTCTAAGGGCATGGGGCTCAATTTACGGGCAAACTCAGCACGATCTAGGAGTCCAACATGATATACTAAAGAATGCTTTACCACCCTTCCAGCCATTACACTTCCACCTTATCCTACTCTTGTACTAGGATATATGTATTAACAATGTCACTTACTAATGTACCTAAATTTCAGGAGAAGCGTCCTTACGGATACAAATACCCAGTTTTTGAGAGTGTTCAAAGCATCAGCTGATAAGTTGAGCAAATGTTAACAAATGAAAGACAACTAGCATTTACGGAGTGGAAAAACCCTACCTACCCTTTAATTAACTTAAATAACATATTTTACCATTCTACAACTGAGAGCTAGGGAGCTAAACTATTTGTGGATTACATCTTCTTCAAGAGACACACACACACACCCAGCCCCTCTATGAAGCCATAAACCAAAACCTATTTTTTAAAGGACTTTTCAAGGTGACTTATACTCATTTTAATGGAGCTCTTAATGTATTTGGAAATTAGAAAATTATTTTTCAGTGAAGATTCCAAAGGACTTTAAATACAGATCAATTTAGTAAAAGAATTGGTGTACCTGAAAGCAGCTAAACCACTCATTCTTTAAAAACCCTACATCTTACCTGCAAGATTCATGAGAAACAAATTTCATTTTATTAAGACAGAAGCTTGCCACCCAATTTACAATCTATCAGACTCTATGTTCTTATAGGTACTTAACACATAGTTTAAAAGTTACATAATATAAGCCATTAAGTACTGACTTTTAGTTCCTTTTCTTATAAGATCTTAAAGGCAGGTGTGAGAAGAAAGAGAAAATGGAGGAACCAGTAGATTACACTTAATATAATATTTTGGTTTGGAGAAGAGGATTTACCTACAGCTTTTGATCAAATTTCTGTTTGTTCATGTCAGCCATACTTAAGTAGTAAGAAATCAAACTTTTCACCCTTTATAGTCCTTACATGCTACATTATAGGATGAAGAGTCTCTTAATTTATAGAAACATATTTTGTAATGAAAACACCTCATGTAACTCTGAATGGCATGAGTTTCACATTAAGGTTTAAATTACAGCTGTTTCGAGTCTTTCTAAAAATACCAATATACAGTATTGTTTGTTTAGGTGGTCATTTGCATAGCAAACTATTAAACTAGAAACTCAATGGTTCTAGGAAAACTTCACATTATGGATCGTTCCAGAAAGATGTATTCAAAATTAAAGTTACTTCTCTTAGAAAACTATAACCTTTATTTGCTCATCCCCTAGTAAGCTAACCACTTTTACCCATCCCCACTTTACATGGTACACCAACCTGAACAGATTTTGTGCCACAATTTCACTCAAAGGGCTTCTCATTCACTTTGTGACTGTACTGGATAATCTAGATGTAAGCAAGTTTGGGGATTTTAAAGTAATTGTCCCCTGTATTAGAAAAGCATGGTTTATAGTAGAGTAAAAAATTTGCATTCAGTAATTGCCTTTTGAAAAGATATCTTCAAATTGCAAACACATGTATTTTCACAAAACAATTTGGTCAGGAAGTTTTATTTTAACATTCTAAAGCAGTAACGCTTTAGATGTTACTTAAGTGCCCCAGACAGGATTAACAAAATTAAATGTTTCTAAATTACAAATTCAGCTCCTGTAGGAGTCTCAGGAAAAAAACAAAGAAAACAATCCCCCCTCCCAAAAGAAGTATGAACACACACATTTTGAAGAAACCCCAATGTTTCATGCAGTGGTAGGCAAGATGTAAAAAGCCACCCAAATTCACACATTTCTACACCAATCATATCAGAAAAAAGTACTCCGTAGTCAATCTGTACATCCAAATGCATTTGGGAATCTACACCTACGTTACATTATTTAATGTTATATACATTTATTACCCACCCCCCTTGTTTTTAATAATTTCTTATGTAAAACCTTCATTCAAACCCAAAAAAGATGTAAGACTAACTTGGGGGGAGGGGGCAGATAATCACTTTAGACATTCAGTTAAAATGTAGTTTATCTAAATCACAAAATGTTTAATAAAAACAAATATCTCCTCCATTTAATACTTTGCTTTCTAACTGTACAGTAAATTGCATTGTAGAGAGTACACCTCTATCTTCAGACTGTATCTTCTTTGGATGGAATTAAGATATAACTGGATAGTTTTAAGATAAATAAATGGGAAGTTGGTCCAACTAAGATGACAGCAGATATATTACACGCAGGATTTAATATTTTTAAATTCTCTCTGTGAAAAAAAAAAAAAGGATGCAGTTGAATTGGGAAAAAAAAAAAAAAAGGCAGGTCAAAAAAGAACCCAGGTTCAATATATAAAAACGTCCCACAATAAGTTGACGATGGCAGTAAAAATAAGAGAAAAAATTAATCTTTCTGGAACATCATTTTTCAATAACGTAGAAACACTAGTGCCAGGAAGATTTCTATTCATGTAATTTTAGCATCCAAGTTTCCCTCTATTTATTTTATTGGAACAAATGCTTTAAATAAACTATTTGTCCTCTTCACTGAAGAGAGCTGGTCTGTTTCATCTTTAATGAGCTAGTTTTTGGGAAGATTAGCCATGTACTGTAGTAATGCCTACTGCATAAAATCCAAGCATTTGCTGTGAACAGTTGGAGAAAGCAGTCAGTTAAGAACCTAGGATCAATGGAAATAGATGTTACTTTAAGCCATCCATGAAAGAGAGACCCACAAAGTACCCAGTATTAAAGCCCAAATCTCTTCTTGCGCTTTTTTTGCTGTGCAAGTTCCACCCCTGTGAAAGAGAAATTGATCCGAAGTTCCAGGTTTTCTTGGGTCTTTAGTCAATTTTCACATTAGTATAGATTTTTCGGACAAAGGCACTTGTTCCCATGTAACCAATTGCTCCTGTAAAGATAAAATTAGATGTTTTGAAACAAATACATACAGAGCAGTATCCATCATTTACAAACAAACACTAAATGCTCTCTGCTCTGAAAAGCTATTCTTTTTCCAAGAATAACATCTTTTGTTAGTATTCTCTCTGAACTTATTAAAATAGTGTCATTTGTTCTGCAAGTCACCTGTTACTGTCATACACCAAGTTTGACCTGATGTAGTATTTTTATAATTAAATATCAATACATGAAATTATGAACTATATGAATTAATCTCTTATAAAGAATAATTTCAGAATGACAAAAATTTGTTAAATGAAAAAAACATGTTTTTTTTAAAATTTAAGCATAGATTTTTCTAGGTCATTAAAACAATATTAACATGTTCCCCAAACCATATGATACCTTATGGATAATTCAGTAAGAAGTGACTGGGGATTCTCCCAGGGAAGCACTGAGAACCACGACCCAGTGCCATTTGAAGCTCTAGGGAGGAGGCTTCTTTTTTCATGTTTAAATTGTAGAGGCTATGTGATTGGTAGAAAGGCAGGCATTTGAAGACATGCATAAGAGAGACAGGTAAGTAGATCACAAGTTTTTGAATAATTAGCTTCAAATGGGACCCAAAACACCAGAGAGCAGGGGTGTTTTTTGTCTGTTTTGTTAAATTAAGTTTCTGCCTCCTGGGCCTAAAAAAGTACTTGGCACATGATAAGATAGTCAATAAATATTTGTTGAATGAATTAATTAACTGTATAGCTCTTTACAGCAAATACTAAGGGATCTTTAAAACAAGACAGTTGGTCATTCATATCATAGAGAAGATTCTCCACTGGATTTAGGAATTTACCACCTAAGCCCATTATTCAAAGTCTAAAAGTAAATCTTCCATGAGTTAACGACACACACATATACACCTAATTGTCCACCTCTGAACTAACTTTTATTTGCCCAACTGGTGTATGCAAGGAAAAAAAATAAGTCTCTTCTGCCTTTACGTATGTAAACTGTACCTCAAGGGAACCAAATGGCTGATAAAAGGAAGTTTCTCCTTAGAGAAGTATCCCAGCTAATAAATATAAAAGGAACAACAGAATGAGAATATTATAACCCCTAAGGACTTATTTAAGCTAGGCAATAATTATCAATGGCTCCTAACCTCACAGAGACAACCAGACATTAAGTGCCTCCTTATGAAAGTTCACAAACCACCTGCTAAGTATTCTTGGACAAGTATTAATATTCTTGAGTATGATCAAGTCTGTAGATCTAACTACCACTTTACAGAAAATATGGGGGGGAAGAAGTACATAGAGAACATTAAATAACACCTTAGGGATATAATCAGCAAAATCCAGAGTGTGAAAAACACTACAGGAATTAAAACAAACAAACCAACCAAAACCCAAGTTTCTTAAATAATTGCACGGGAAAAGAGAGCAAACTGGATCTTGATGCAAACAAACTGTATTAAAAGAGAAATAAGGATGTGTGGGGTAAATTTGAATACTAAGTGAATATTTGAGCATATTAATAAATTATACTTATATATTGAATATATACTGAAATAACATTATATATTATATAACTGCATTCTTACATATTATAGTTATATAATAATTATAATATAGTATATAAACATTGCACATTTTATACACACACACACACTGAAATATTTACAGTTTAAATAACATGAGGTCCAAGATTCATGTCAGAAAAAAAGCGGGGTAAGGTGGGACTATAAATAAGACAAGATTGGCTACCAGTTGATAATTACTGAGGTGTTAGGTGTGTTAGGTACATGGGGACTCACTACATATATATTTCTGTTCCTCTTTTTGTATATATTTGAAAATTCCCCATAATTAAATATTGAAAATATTTTTAAAAACCCATCCAAACAAAGCAAACCTATTTTTGCAATGAAGACATTTATTTTTTAATATGAAATAATTATACTACACTTGAAAATAGTGATAATTCATTTTGAAATAATTATATACAAGTCCTTACAAGGTAAGAGAAAACACCATTCAATTTATAAAAATAAACCTGAATTCTTATAAAAAATCTATAAAATTTTAAGTAGAATCAAAAATTTAACTTGCATAATACAACACTAGTCCAATAACCAAATCCAGTTTTCCCGACTTAGAAAACATTGTTCCCTTTTGAGCAGAGATATGCTTAAAAGCAAAACAGTGTCAACCTAGAGTATCATTTTTCCTAATCTTATGAGTATCTCAAGAATAAGCTTATAAAAATCTGGCTTTATAAAAGGAAGATACTGAATATGCTCTCTAGAAAAGTAAATGTCTTGGGAATAATACACTTTTAAACTTAATTTCCTTAAAACTAAAATGCTATGCTCAAAATATAAAGGCTACAACAATATCTAATTATTTCCCACCTTAACATAATTATTTATTTTTCCTACATTAAAAAAAAAATCAACAAATATTTTTCTTTCAATTACTGACTGAAAAAGCATTTCAGCAACATAACCTGATGCGTATGTATAATTTTTGTATTATGATGACATTTTAATCATTTCCACTGTGAACTGTTTCCCCTCCTCCCAAAACACAAATTAGCACTGAAGGCATATAAACCCTTTAAAGAATAAATGTTGGGACACCGCCAGAACAGCAGGGAACTGTAAATGTGCCAAGACTGTTAGGCAGTAAGATGAAATTTCAACAGGAAATGCGTTCAAAAACTTTAGCTAAATTAATTCCATTTTCTTTGTAAATGTCAAGATATTACCTCTCCAGGTTTTCCTAAAATCATATTATAGAAAGATTCAAGAAAAAAGTAACCTTCTGCATAATCCCATGACTCCATACCTCATTGATTGCTGGTGATAATCAAGAAAGATCTCAGAGGAGGAACCAAGATGGCGGAGTAGAAGGACGTGCTCTCACTCCCTCTTGTGAGAACACCAGAATCACAACTACCTGCTAGACAATCATCGACAGGAAGACACTGGAACTCACCAAAAAAGATACCCCACATCCAAAGACAAAGGAGAAGCCACAATGAGACGGCAGGAGGGGCACAATCACAGTAAAATCAAATCCCATAACTGCTGGGTGGGTGACTCACAGACTGGAGAACACTTATACCACAGAAGTCCAGCCACTGGAGTGAAGGTTCTGAGCCCCACGTCAGGCTTCCCAACCTGGGGGTCCGGCAACAGGTGGAGGAATTCCTAGAGAATCAAACTTTGAAGGCTAGTGGGATTTGACTGCAGGACTTCAACAGGACTGGGGGAAACAGAGACTCCACTATTGGAGGGCACACACAAAGTAGTGTACGCATCGGGACCCAGGGGAAGGAGCAGTGACCCCAGGGGAGACTGAACCAGACCTACCTACTAGTGTTGGAAGGTCTCCTGTGGAGGCGGGGGGTGGCTATGGCCCACCGTGGGGACAAGTACACTGGCAGCAGAAGTTCTGGGAAGTACTCCTTGGCGTGAGCCCTCCCAGAGTCTGTCATTAGCCCCACCAAAGAGCCCAGGTAGGCTCCAGTGTTGGGTTGCCTCAGGCCAAACAACCAACAGGGAGGGAACCCAGCCCCACCCATCAACAGTCAAGCGGATTAAAGTTTTACTGAGCTCTGCCCACCAGAGCAACAGTCAGCTCTACCCACCACCAGTCCCTCCCATCAGGAAACTTAGACAAACCTATTAGATACCCTCATCCACCAGAGGGCAGACAGCAGAAGCAAGAAGAACTACAATCGTGCAGCCTGTGGAACAAAAACCACATTCACAGAAAGACAGACAAGATGAAAAGGCAGAGGGCTATGCACCAGATGAAGGAACAAGATAAAACCCCAGAAAAACAACTAAATGAAGTGGAGACAGGCAACCTTCCAGAAAAAGAATTCACAATAATGATAGTGAAGATGATCCAGGACCTCGGAAAAGAATGGAGGCAAAGATCGAGAAGATGCAAGAAATATTTAACAAAGACCTAGAAGAATTAAAGAACAAACACCTAGAAGAATTAAAGAACAAACAAACAGAGATGAACAATACAATAACTAAAATGAAAACTACGCTAGAAGGAATCAATAGCAGAATAACTGAGGCAGAAGAACGGATAAGTGACCTGGAAGACAGAATGGTGGATTCACTGCTGTGGAACAGAATAAAGAAAAAAGAATGAGAAGAAATGAAGACTGCCTAAGAGACCTCTGGGACAACATTAAACACAACAACATTCGCATTATAGGGGTCCCAGAAGGAGACGAGAGAGAGAAAGGACCCGAGAAAATATTTGAAGAGATTATAGTCGAAAACTTCCCTAACATGGGAAAGGAAATAGCCACCCAAGTCCAGGAAGCACAGAGAGTCCCATACAGGATAAATCCAAGGAGAAACACACCAAGACACATAGTAATCAAATTAGCAAAAATTAAAGACAAAGAAAAGTTACTGAAAGCAGCAAGGGAGAAACGACAAATAACATACAAGGGAACTCCCATAAGGTTAACAGCTGATTTCTCAACAGAAACTCTACAAGCCAGAAGGGAGCGGCATGATATACTTAAAGTGACAAGAGAGAAGAACCTACAACCAAGATTACCCTACCCGGCAAGGATCTCACTCAGATTTGATGGAGAAACCAAAAGCTTTACAGACAAGCAAAAGCTAAGAGAATTCTGCACCACCAAACCAGCTCTACAACAAATGCTAAAGGAACTTCTCTTAAGTGGGAAACACAAGAGAAGAAAAGGACCTACAAAAACAAACCCAAAACAATTAAGAAAATGGTAATAGGAACATACATATCGATAATTACCTGAAACGTGAATGGATTAAATGCTCCAACCAAAGACACAGGCTTGCTGAATGGATACAAAAACAGGACCCATCTATATGCTGTCTACAAGAGACCCACTTCAGACCTAGGGACACATGCCAACTGAAAGTGAGGGGATGGAAAAAGATATTCCATGCAAATGGAAATCAAAAGAAAGCTGGAGTAGCAATACTCATATCAGATAAAATAGACTTTAAAATAAAGAATGTTACAAGAGACAAGGAAGGACACTACATAATGATCAAGGGATCAATCCAAGAAGATGATATAACAATTATAAATATATATGCACCCAACATAGGAGCACCTCAACACATATGGCAACTGCTAACAGCTCTAAAAGAGGAAATCGACAGTAACACAATAATAGTGGGAGACTTTAACACCTCACTTACACCAATGGACAGATCATCCAAAATGAAAATAAATAAGCAAATAGAAGCTTTAAATGACACAATAGACCAGATAGATTTCATTGATACTTATAGGACATTCCATCCAAAAACAGCAGATTACACTTTCCTCTCAAGTGCGCACAGAACATTCTCCAGGATAGATCACATCTTGGGTCACAAATCAAGCCTCAGTAAATTTAAGAAAATTGAAATCATATCAAGCATCTTTTCTGACCACAATGCTATGAGATTAGAAATGAATTACAGGGAAAACAACGTAAAAAACACAAACACATGGAGGCTAAACAATACGTTACTAAATAACCAAGAGATCACTGAAGAAATCAAAGAGGAAATCAAAAAATACCTAGAGACAAATGACAACGAAAACATGATGATACAAAACCTATGGGATGCAGCAAAAGCAGTTCTAAGAGGGAAGTTTATAGCTATACAAGCCTACCTCAAGAAACAAGGAAAATCTCAAATAAACAATCTAAACTTACACCTAAAGGAACTAGAGAAAGAAGAACAAACAAAACCCAAAGTTAGCAGAAGGAAAGAAATCATAAAGATCAGAGCAGAAATAAATGAAATAGAAACAAAGAAAGCAATAGCAAAGATCAATAAAACTAAAAGCTGGTTCTTGGAGAAGATAAACAAAATTGATAAACCATTAGCCAGACTCATCACCAAAAAGAGGGAGAGGACTCAAATCAGTAAAATTAGAAATGAAAAAGGAGAAGTTACAACAGACACCGCAGAAATACAAAGCATCCTAAGAGACTACTACAAGCAACTCTATGCCAATAAAATGGACAACATGGAAGAAATGGACAAATTCTTAGAAAGGTATAACCTTCTAAGACTGAACCAGGAAGAAACAGAAAATATGAACAGACCAACCACAAGTAATGAAATTGAAACTGTGATTAAAAATCTTCCCACAAACAAAAGTACAGGACCACATGCCTTCACAGGTGAATTCTCTCAAACATTTAGAGAAGAGCTAACACCCATCCTTCTTGAACTCTTCAAAAAAACTGCAGAGGAAGGAACACTCCCAAACTCATTCTATGAGGCCACCATCACCCTGATGCCAAAACCAGACAAAGATACTAGAAAAAAAGAAAATTACAGACCAGTATCACTGATGAATATAGATGCAAAAATCCTCAACAAAATACTAGCAAACAGAATCCAACAACACATTAAAAGGATCACACACCATGATCAAGTGGGATTTATCCCAGGGATGCAAGGATTCTTCAATACATGCAAATCAATCAGTGTGATACACCATATTAACAAATTGAAGAATAAAAACCATATGATCATCTCAATAGATGCAGAAAAAGCTTTTGACAAAATTCAAGACCCATTTATGATAAAAACTCTCCAGAAAGTGGGCATAAATGGAACCTACCTCAACATAATAAAGGCCATGTACGACAAACCCAGAGCAAACATCACTCTCAATGGTGAAAAACTGAAAGCATTTCCTCTAAGATCAGGAACAAGACAAGGATGGCCACTCTCACCACTATTATTCAACACAGTTTTGGAAGTCCTAGCCACGGCAATCAGAGAAGAAAAAGAAATAAAAGGAATACAAATTGGAAAAGAAGATGTAAAACTGTCACTGTTTGCAGATGACATGATACTGTACATAGAGAATCCTAAAAATGCCACCAGAAAACTACTAGAGCTAATCAATGAATTTGGTAAAGTTGCAGGATACAAAATTAATGCACAGAAATCTCTTGCATTCCTATACACTAATGATGAAAAATCTGAAAGAGAAATTAAGGAAACACTCCCATTTACCATTGCAAACAAAGAATAAAATACCTAAGAATAAACCTACCTAGGGAGACAAAAGACCTGTATGCAGAAATCTAGAAGACACTGATGAAAGAAATTAAAGATGATACCAACAGATGGAGAGATATACCTACCATGTTCTTGGATTGGAAGAATCAATATTGTGAAAATGACTATACTACCCAAAGCAATCTACAGATTCAATGCAATCCCTATCAAATTACCAATGGCATTTTTTAACGGAACTAGAACAAAAAATCTTGAAATTTGTATGGATAACACAAAAGACCCCGAATAGCCAAAGCAGTCTTGAGGGAAAAAAACGGAGCTGGAGGAATCAGACTCCCTGACTTCAGACTGTACTACAAAGCTACAGTAATCAAGACAATATGGTACTAGCACAAAAACAGAAACATAGATCAATGGAACAAGGTAGAAAGCCCAGAGATAAACCCACGCACCTATGGTAAACTAATCTATGACAAAGGAGGCAAGGGTATACAATGGAGAAAAGACAGTCTCTTCAATAAGTGGTGTTGGGAAAACTGGACAGCTATATGTAAAAGAATGAAATTAGAACACTCCCTAACACCATACACAAAAATAAACTCAAAATGGATTCGAGACCTAAATGTAAGACCGGACACTATAAAACTCTTAGAAGAAAACATAGGAAGAACACTCTTTGACATAAATCACAGCAAGATCTTTTTTGATTCACCTCCTAGAGTAATGGAAATAAAAACAAAAATAAACAAATGGGACCTAATGAAACTTAAAAGCTTTTGCACAGCAAAGGAAACCATAAACAAGACAAAAAGACAACCCTCAGAATGGGAGAAAATATTTGCAAACGAATCAACGGACAAAGGATTAATCTCCAAAATATATAAACAGCTCATGCACCTCAATATTAAAGAAACAAACAACCCAATCCAAAAAAGAAGACCTAAATAGACATTTCTCCAAAGAAGACATCCAGATGGCCAAGAAGCACATGAAAAGCTGCTCAACATCACTAATTATTAGAGAAATGCAAATCAAAACTACAATGAGGTATCACCTCACACCAGTTAGAATGGGCATCATCAGAAAATCTACAAACAACAAATGCTGGAGAGGGTGTGGAGAAAAGGGAACCCTCTTGCACTGTTGGTGGGAACGTAAATTGATACAGCCACTATGGAGGTTCCTTAAAAAACTAAAAATAGAATTACCACATGATCCAGCAATCCCATTACTGGGCATATACCCAGAGAAAACCATAATTCAAAAAACACATGCACCCCAATGTTCATTGCAGCACTATTTACAATAGCCATGTCATGGAAGCAACCTAAACGCCCATCGACAGACGAATGGATAAAGAGGTTGTGGTACTTATATACAATGGAGTATTACTCAGCCATAAAAAGGAACGAAATTGAGTCATTTGTTGAGACGTGGATGGATGGATCTAGAGACTGTCATACAGAGTGAAGTAAGTCAGAAAGAGAAAAACAAGTATCGTATTTAACGTGTGTATGTGGAACCTAGAAAAATGGTACAGATGAACCGGTTTGCAGGGCAAAAGTTGAGACACAGATGCAGAGCACCAACGTATGGACACCAAGGGGGGAAAGCCGTGGGGGGGTGGGGATGGTGGTGTGCTAAATTGGGCAATTGGGATTGACATGTATACACTGATGTGTATAAAATTGATGACTAATAAGAACCTGCTGTATAAAAAAATAAATTAAATAAAATTCAAAAATTCAAAAAAAAAAAAAGAAAGATCTCAGATTAAATAAAGAGGAGTTCAGGGAACAATATTCTGAAGGAAGGATGGCCAATAATACTAAACAAAATTTTTGATTGCCAAGGGATACATAGGATGTTCCCATATAACACAAATCCAGGTTTAGCTTTCAGTCCTTATTCATCTTTCCCTCAAAGTTGGTTAACTAATTATCACGAGGAAAGGTTATCACAGCAGCTATAAATAAAACGTGTAACTATAATATAGAGAACTGTCTTCCCTTATAGCTGGTGAAATTAGTTTTACTACTTTACAGTCAGTGTCATTTGTATATGTGTGTACAGTGGTCACACACATGGTATATACGAACAGAACAGATTCTTTTTTTTAAAATTTTTATCTTATATTGAAGTATAGTTGATATACAATGTTGTGCTAGTTTCAGTAGTACAGCGAAGTGATTTAGTTATACATATACATATATCTATTCTTTTGCAGATTCTTTTCCCATAAAGGTTATTACAGAGTACTGAGTAGAGTTCCCTGTGCTATAGACAGTAGGTCCTTGTTGATTATTTTATATCTAGTAGTGTGTATATGTTAATCCCAACCTCCTAATTTATCCCTCCCCTCCATCTCTTTCCCCTTTGGTAACTGTAAGTTTGTTTTCTAAATCTGTGAGTCTGTTTCTGTTTTGTAAATAAGTTCATTTGTATCATTTTTTATATTCCACATGTAAGTGATATTATATGATATTTTTCTTTCTCTGTCTGACTTACTTCACCTTGTATGATAATCTCTAGGTCCATCCAGGTTGCTGCAAAAGGCATTATTTCATTCTTTTTTATGGCTGAGTATAGATTCTTTTTTTTAAATTATCATGTAACATTATATTAGTTTAAGGTGGACATCGTAATGATTTGATATATGTATGTATTGCAAAATGATCACCTCAATAAATTTAGTTAACATCCATTACCTCACATAGTTACAAAGGTTGTTTTTCTTGTGATAAGAACTTTTAAGACCAATCTCTTAACAGCTTACAAACATAAAACACAGTATTATTAAATCTAATCACCTTACTGTACATTACATCCCCAGAAGTTATTCATCTTATAATTGGAAGTTTGGACCTTTTGACCACCTTCATCTCCGGCAACTACCAATCTGCAGAACAGATTCCTCTGAGGAAGGAAGAAAGCAATCTTGGTACCCTGAAGAGGTCCACAAATGTCATACCAGGACCTAGGTTTTAACAAGATCATTCTGTTTTCCTTATTCTATTGCCCATCCTATAGCTAAAGGTAGAATTATCCAAAAAAAAAGGTGTGTGTGTGGGGTAGTTCTGAATTGTACACTATCTGGAAATGTCTCCAGAGTGATTAGTCCTTAAGTCTTACAACATTCCTTTGAGGTAACTAGGGAATCAGCCTCGTTTATTGGGTAAAAACCTGAATCAGAAAAAAAGTGAGCTGCTTGTACATTTTCCCTTAAGATACCTCTGCCAGGACTCAGTGTCATGAAATTGCTCTGAGATGAAAACACAAGGTGTAGAAACCCAAAGAAACTACAGAAACAAAGACACAACCCCAGAACAGAAGGACAGCCCAAGATGCTTGGCACTCCTCAATCCAGTAACAGCAGCAGCCGGCACTCACTGAGCATCTGCCATCCACCTGATGTTTACCCACAGTCAATCACTGGCTCCTCATCACAACCCTGCAAGGTAGGTATTACTACTGTTTTGCAAATGAGAATGTTGAGGAAGAAAGGTTAAATAATTTGGCCACAGTAACAGGGCTATTAAGTAGGGGCAATGCGATTCACAACCAGGACTAATTGTTCCCCCTGAGTCTAGCTCTTCCCAGAAATTCTCCACCATGTCTCCCATGTAACTGGCTATCTCTTAACACCTAATAACAGACCTGCATTACACTTGGTGCTTCACACACATGACACTATTACAAATAACTACTCTGAAAGCTATGCCCATTTTATAGATTAGAAAATGAGATTTAGAAAGGTTAATACGCCTTCCCATGGCCACAAAAAAACAGTGAGTGGCAGCATGGAGGTTTAATCTAGGTCTCTCAGACTCTTCAGTCCATGTCTTTTCCACTTTTCATGCTGCTTCCAAAAGTTCTTTCTTTATTTTCTAGTTATTTCACACATACTAGAGACTCTATTATATGGCGATAACTATTACCTCTTCCATTTAAGGGAAGATTGTGATAGACCCATGAAACAGTGGTATTATCCTCATTTTACAGAGGCTTGGAGAGCTTGGGGAACTGGCTCAAGGTATAGAACCACAGATGGCACAGTCAGAACTTAAGCCCAGTCTACAGACCCCCAAGCGTGTACTGATAACCAGTCAACTGTGCTGCCTCCTGGACACTGCTACCTCCATGAACGGTGGAACCGAAACTTCCAGACAAAATTCATTCAGCCAAACCTTAACCTGTTTACATAATAATCTTTTCCAAAGAATCTAAACAAAACAAACAAACAAACAAAAACAACAATTCTCAACATGAATAAGAAACTAATTGTGGTATGGAAAATAAAAATAGTGCTACACAGAATTACTAAAAACAGGAAAGTAAAAAAGATATCAATGAGGTAATAAATTAGATTTTGAGGAATAGTCAAAAGGACTGAAATCAGATGCTTGAGTTTATTTTGGTATTCCTGATCAAACAACAGAAAGTAGTTTCTTAATTTCCAATTACTGTATTTTTCTAATTCAGAAACACTCAAAGATTTACTCATGATGTTCCAGGAAGTTCAGAACTTACCACACATTATCCCTAAGGCTGTGCTAAATACCGCCATATATCCAAAGTAAAATGATGTCTGAAATAAGCCATACATCCTGAAACAAAACCAAAAAATTATATATAGTATATCCATTTTTACTTTAGACATAAGGCCTAAATTCTAGTATTTAAATGACAAACTTAGCTTCTAAAATACAAAATGAAAAAATGTCTCCACTTACTTTGTTTTGAAAAAATAGTAGTAAAAGGAATACATGTAAACATAAATTGCAGTTGATGCAGCAGAGAGAAAACTTGTCCATTGCCTGAAGAAAAAAAGTAACGCTTTTGAATGGATGGCACTGAAAGATTTTAAAGCAAAGACTTTTATAAAAACATCCTTTAAGATTCTGTATATTTAAAAACAAATGCATGTACAAATGTACAATGGCATTTAAGTATATCAACGAGGAAAAAGCCTAAGAATTGGAAGGAGAGATCCTAAATGTTGTCAAATTTCCTATTATAAATGACCCTAAATAAACCATTTCCTTTTTCAGACCTGTCTCCTAGTGTTTAAACTAATGACCCTCATTAATACCAAAAAAAATTTTTTTGACTGATATTATTTCTCCTCTAAAATAGTCAACATTTTTATAATTGAAAAAAAAAAATCCCTATACTATCTTGAGGAAAATTTCTATACAGATCTTTTACTCCACTTGATACACTTCAAATGGAATCTTATTTAAAAATATTATGGTCCCCAGAGGTTCTTCCCAGAAATAAATACTCACCACCTATAATCCTCTGCATTTAGTAGGAAGTATGTGCACACGATGGTCACACAGACGGTCACAATGCACAGGATGACCAGCACCAGCATCATGAAGCCATAGACATAATAGATCTTATACGCCCAGAAAGACGTGAAGATGAAATACCTAAATACAACACAACCAAGACACAGTTTTCTAGTCTTTATTCATGTAGCTCACACTGCTCTTGCATCTTAGTTCTCACTTTTTTCTCACTTAAATCTCAACATTTTTCTTTCAAGTAACTTCCAACAGTTTCCCTTACCCCCTTTTCATTAAATCATTTAAAATTCTCTCAGAAATATTTTCTTAGATAATCTTTCAAGAACAGACTCATTAGTAGGGTAGGGTATTCATCGCTAAGCAAACTAAATAAATTAGAAGCTTAAGGAGTATATTGTGGAGAAGAAAAATGAAAATAGCTAAAAATTCTTATTTTTAAAATAAAGTCAATTTCCTCGTTCTTTCATTTTTTTCTAGATACGACACTATATAAACAATGTATTTTATATTTTATAAAACACCCTATTAAATTAAAAAAGGTTTGATATAGTAATAATGTATAAAATTAGTAAAATAAAAATAATTAGGAAAAGAAAGCCTATGGAAGCTTCATGCCATTTTCACAGTACCACAAGAGAAAGGGCATTAAGATTTTATACCAAAAAAAAGATCCTTTACTCTAATTCCATTACACAAGCCATAGTTAAACAAAAAGGGTTTTTTAGCCTCTTTTCTTTTTCTTGTTCCCTTCTGCTTGTTAGTTACCTTATTCATCACCCATTCTTTCAACAGATATTTACAGAGGCCCTATACATATCAGAGAAGCAGTGAGAACAGAACTGAAGACAAAGTCTCTACTCTCAAGGAGATTAGTTCAGTGGGAACTAGTAAAGGGGCAATCACGACACACAAGTGCTTCTCCAATGCACCTAACAGGGGCAACTTACAGGTTTGGCTGGGTGGGGCTCTGGGGGTAGGGAAGGGTAGTGAGAAGGATCAGATAAGGCATGGTGGGTGGGGAGCTAGAAGAATGTTCCACGCATTGGAACAGCAAAGGCAAAGGCTCACAAATAAAGGAATTCACTGTATTTAGAAAGACTCAAAGTAATTCAGTATGGCTAGAACTTCAAATGAACTGTGAGATATAAGAAATGAGGTTGGAGAAGAGAACAGGGCCAGATTCTATATTATGAAGGTCTTTATTGACTATGTGATGGGGTTTGGACCTTACCTCAATGAAAATGAGAAGTCTTTAGCAAATAAGTGACATGATCAGACTGATACCTTAAAAAGACCACTGTGGCTATCAAGAGGAGAATAGGTGTGAGGGTGGTCAAGGCAGAGAAGTTAAAGATACAGCAGAGTGGCTACCAAACGGAACAGAGTACCCGAGAAAACAGGAAGAGAAGTGATCCACAAGGTAGTATGGACAGGGTAGGAAGGAAAAAATAGTGGCAAGTCAAATCAGGGTGAGGACACAAGTCAGAAAGTACAAAAGAATTTCTCGAACTGGTTTTATTAAACCATGAGCTAGAGTGACACGCTCTCCAATCCCTCTAAGGTGCCGACTAATTAATACCCACAGCTGGCAGGTGACCACCAGGAGTGGCCCAAATCTATGTCAGTTGTCCTTATTAGTGTAATTAGACAATTTAAATGTCACATAAAGAAATAAACATGATAGCTAAAAGAATTATGATTTCTATGAAAATTATGTTGACTACTTTGGAAAAATTCAGTAAGGTGAGCCACTAAAAAAAAAGTGATAAAACTGGGCGTGGGTGAGACAACTATAAAAGACTGGGGGACGAATGTACAAATCTAGAAGGATTCTGCACTTAGGATACTTCAGACAGGTCTTTACATTCCTGCTCCACTTTAAAAAGGTTGGAAAATACAGAAGATGCATTATGAATTTCAAAGGTAAAAATGATGGAAACGTCAACTGGGTACAAAGGCAAGACCTGGCTCTGTATTTTTTTAAAAAATCAGTGAAAGACGTACCTTTCGTTGTTTTAAGTTAAAATAAAATGCTATGTATGTATCTTTTTTTAATAATTCCCTTACACGAGCCAACTTTTTCAATTAACCAACTGTCAGATTCAATCACACCTCTTAAGGAGGCATCCACTACGCAGGAGAGAATCAGCACTGGGGCATCTGGAAACGTGTAAGGAAATTTTGAGTAGTCACAATGACTGGCATTTCATGGGCAGGATCCAGAGGTGTATGACTGGAGTTCTTGAAAAACTCCCATACAAAGACCTGTCTTTCCTAAAATGCCAGAGCGTTCCCATCAAGGAACACTGGAACACAGGCTGAGAAAAGAAATGCTTATATTTTGCAGTGGGGACCAAGGATGCAGATATGAAGCATGGTAACTGGGCACAAGATGGCATATCTCCCACCCCCAAACACATACATAATTCCCAGCAGTCCTGTGGGCCTCGATGGAAGAAGACTAGGAATGAATGCGTATCCAAAGATGTCAGGATCTTGACCAACTGGTAGGTAATGGCTTACTTAGTTCCCTGGACCCTTAGAAATATTTTAAAAATAAAAATCAGTAATTTCTTATATCATGTAGGTGATCAAAGGCTGGTCTGACATGCATGCATTCTCTAGCATGCATGCTTTGATTTCTAAGATCTCCTGTTTGGTGAGAAAGGTCTAGAACACAATACAAAAACAGTATAAACTTCACCTGAATATTTGAGAACAAAGCAGAAAACCACCTTTTGATTGACTACGTAGACCCCTTTCTAGAAGCATGGACTTAACAAACTAACTCTGTTAGATGCCTGCCCATCTGATGATTCTATACCTATCCTGACTCCTAAATTTTCTTATTACAATGAAATCCCCCAAAACATAAATACATTGCCAAAACTTACATTTCAATAAAGATTGAGCCAAAAGGTAAAATTCCTCCCAGGCAAACAATAACTGCAGGCTCCATGAACCTGGAAAATATTAAAATTAACAGTAAACTTCTAGTATGATTTCCACATTATATTATATAAACCCTGATAATAGAAATCAGATGCTTGGTACTTAAAAATAATCTAAAGGATAGAAACAAACCAGTAAAAAGAAAAACAAAAATTCAAAGAGGCACAGTACTGAGAGGGGACTTCAAATTAGCTGTAGGTTATAGTCAAAATTCTTTTTGGCATTCAAGGCCGAGATAAGAACTTGTGGAACACAAATACTTGCTACTGGCAGAACTCAAGAAAAACTGTGAGTATTTGCTCCTGTTCTATACTTTTCAGTTAACTTCTAAAAATTTTTGTCATTTACTTACAGAAAGCCATAGTGAAAGAAAATAAAAGTCTTGAGACCCCCCTGCATCTGAAATAATGTTTCCCAAATTGTGGCCTTGCCAATCTCTTTGCTCATGCTTGCCTTGGTTCAGTAATTTGTTTTCCTATGAATCATACAATTAAGGTATTACGAGTTCTGAGTTATAAAAGGAGTCAAAGAATGAATAAAAAATAAAATTCAAACCTCATTCATTCACTCAACAAACATTTATTGATTGCAACTGGTAATTCTCCACCTGGAATGCCTTCCCTTGTCTCATAGTTCTCTCCTGCGAGCACTGACTCAAGTGTTCTCCCTGTAAAGCCTTTCCCGGGTCTCCCAAGAAGAGGTGGGTTCTTCCACTGTCTCTTGAACGTAACTCCATGGCAGCACTTACCACACTATACTGTACTGTCTAATTAAATACCTCACTAGATTATAAACCCTGGCAGGCAGAAGCTATTCACCCAGGTATTCCCAGTGTCCAGCACAGTATGTGGCACATAAAAGATAGTAAACTACTATTTCTGAAATGAACAAACTACAAAACTGAGAAGAAAATGAGTTTGAGAGCCGAAAAAAAAAATTAAAAAATTTTAAAGTCTAGTCTTCTTTCCTCCTTTTATAGAAAGCCAAGATCCACAGAGGTTAAAAATGACATGCCCGCCAGATCTAGTATTCAGATTTTGGTTCCCATACAACTACATAAAGAAAATGAAGAGACACGCGAGCCTTCCTACACCTAAATGTGACCCATGGCTATTAGCAAGGTCACGTGTTGCTCCTTCCTCTCCTTCACCAGCCCTAGTGACCCAGAGGAACTTTTGTGATTTCTATGCTTTTCCTTTAACCTTATCCTCCCCAGTAATGGGTAAAGGAACAAACATTAGGTCAATGGGCCTTAACAGTCTAATCTTGATTTGAAGATAAAACTGACTTTAAAAAACAGACTACAAAAGTTCTCATAAGCACCAATCTAAGAGAAAAAGAACACGGACAATTCCCAAGACTAGAACAGATCACTCTCCTTTACACTACGGGGCTATTTTATTCAGCCTCCACTTCTGCAAATGTCTACACACCTCCAAGTCTACAAAAGACTATATAAGTACTTAAACATAAGTTATACTTACAATATAGCAAAATATCTAGGAAAAGAGGCTTTTCAATATATATCCCTTATTATGAATATGTAGAGTCTACCGTATAGCTATTCTTATGAGATGGGGAATAAAAAAAATGTACAGTAAGATTGTTCTATTTATGTCTGCAAGTAAGAATTAGGAAAATAAAGAATGCAGAATAGCATAAATCATCACTAAAACATTCAATTTACTAATTTTATTTTATTTATTTATTTATTTTTATTTTTTTGGCTGCGCCGTGCGGCACGTGGGATCTTAGTTCCCTGACTAGGGATCGAACCCGCACCCCCTGCAGTAGAAGGGTGGAATCTTAACCACTGGACTGCTGGGGAAGTCCTCAATTTACTAATCTTAAAAGGCAAAACATATGAGTTCACATTTTGTTCAAATTTGAATTATGAAAATTAGAAACATAAACATATTAGTGATATCTCACTTTATGTCCAAAAGTTGAAAAAATACAAACCACCTCAAGTTAAAAATCCATCAAGAATCACTATTTCAAAGCTGAATGGTCAAATGAACTATAAACTATGCTTACACTATTGCAATAGAAGAATCGCTTTAGCTGTTAAACAGAAATACCTGTCATCCTTCGTCAGGATGAAATCTTGAATTATGGGAGATCCTCAAAAATACATTTTGTGCATAAAATGTGAAAAATGTATTTGAGAGATTCTATACTATCCCAGAAGTGAAGGTAAAGAACATAGGTCAGTAAATTATAATTGGTCTCAATACTAATTCCTCTCTCAACTGATACAAAATCTATGGCTATAAGTCAATGTTGTTTCGAATAATAAAATATCTGGAAAGGAAAGTGAAATTAGAAGCCAGGGGTTGGCAATCTTTTTCTGTAAAGGTTCGGATAGTAAGTATTTCAGGTTTTGCAGGTGATATGGTCTCTGTCATAACTACTCAACTTTGATGCCACCCTGTAAAAGCAGTCACAGACAATATGCCAACAAACAGGCATGGCTATATTCCAACAAAATTTTATTTATGAAAACAGGCAGCAGGTCAAATCTGGTTTATAGACTGCAGTTATACAACGGCTGCCGCTTTAGGTCCCACCCACCTCTATGCACTAGTGTACTTACCAAAGCATTTGATTTCTCTGTAAACGGCACCAATATTCAAAAAAGTGAAATAAGCATATCATTTATTACTACTCCTAGCAATATAAATTGAAGGAAAAAGTAAAAAGACAAATTCTTAAGTTTAAACTTATAAATACATGCCAATTCTAAAAATTATGTATACATAATAGCCTTAGGAATTTATATACTGTGAGAAGCAATCACATAAAATTTCGCATTCTCTTTACCATTTTTTCTCCGGTATGGGACGAGGCACAGCATTGACACGACACGGAAAGTTCGGCTGACCTGACAGATTTCGGCCAAGTATTGTACCAACAAGATTTAGAGGAAGGATAACAAAAAAACAGATGCAACAAACGGCCACCTGTAAATTAAATTAAAATATGTGTGATTACTCAGAGAACAATAACACTAATAAAAACAAGTAAAAACGACACTTAAAAATTTAAATACAATTTGATCACAAGAGAAAATGTTTAAGTTCAATAAGGGTTAAAATTGTGCAGAGTATATACTAATGGCAATAGGAAAAGAATGTGCTTTAAAATATTAGAATTAAACTAAATACAAGTTGAACTGTTTCCTATCTACTGTAGTTCCCAATTTTTCCTATTCTTCCATACTGTCCCTACTACAGTCCTTTTTCCTCTCCTTTCACTTTCAGCTGTCATGCTTTTAACATATCCTTTATCTTTTATCATTATAACCAACTTATTTACTTGCCTACACTTCATTGAGCTCCTAATATGCATAAGGACCTTTATACATGTTATTTTTCTACTTTACAGATGAAGAAAATGAGACTTAGAGAGGCTAAGTAACTTCCCATGATCACACAATTAGTAGGTGGCTGAACTAATATTTCAATTCAGATCTGCCTGTCTCAATCTGTCTGCTCGTTTCTATTCTACAGTGCCATAGGATCTTAAAAATAGAAGAATATCACTATTTATGTACATATGTATATTACTAAAATAAAATGAGTATTTTTCTGCCAATTAGTAATTCAAAGTCTAAAGTTACAGGGAAGACCACACAGAGATTCTAGAACCAAAGTGGTTAGTTAATAAATAAATAAATTTATTTTTGTGATTTTGTTTCTTTATATAAATCTGTACACTCAAGGAGACACACTCAAGCTCTTTTCCAGCCAGCATCTGGTTAGGATTATTTCACTCTGAACTTCAAAAACTGGAATAGGACTGAATCACCTCTAAGATCTCTTTCAATTATACATTTTGGGGTTCTAATAAATCAAATGTAAAAGTGAGGTGCAGCTCAATATTAAAGAAACAAACAACCTAATCCAAAAATGGGCAGAAGACCTAAATAGACATTTCTCCAAAGAAGACATACAGATGGCCAAGAAGCACATGAAAAGCTGCTCAACATCACTAATTATTAGAGAAATGCAAATCAAAACTACCACGAGGTATCACCTCACACCAGTTAGAATGGGCAACATCAGAAAATCTACAAACAACAAATGCTGGAGAGGGTGTGGAGAAAAGGGAACCCTCTTGCACTGTTGGTGGGAATGTAAATTGATACAGCCACTATGGAGAACAGTATGGAGGTTCCTTAAAAAACTAAAACTAGAACTACCGTATGACCCAGCAATCCCACTACTGGGCATATACCCAGAGAAAATCATAATTCAAAAAGACACATGCACCCCAATGTTCATTGCAGCACAATTTACAATAGCCAGGTCATGGAAGCAACCTAAATGCTCATCGACAGACGAATGGATAAACAAGTTGTGGTACAGGGACTTCCTGGGTGGCGCAGTGGTTAAGAATCCGCCTGCCAATGCAGGGGACATGGGTTCGAGCCCTGGTCTGGGAAGATCCCACATGCCGCGCAGCAACTAAGCCCGTGCACCACAACTATTGAGCCTGCGCTCTAGAGCCCGCAAGCCACAACTACTGAGCCCATGTGCTGCAACTACTGAAGCCCACGCGCCTAGAGCCCGTGCTCCACAACAAGAGAAGCCACCACAATGAGAAGCCCACGCACTGCAACGAAGAGTAGCCTCCTCTCGCCACAACTAGAGAGAGCCCGTGCGCAGCAACAAAGACCCAACACAGCCAAAAATAAATATAAAATAAATTAATTAATTAAAAAAAAAAGAAGTTGTGGTACATATATACGATGGAATATCACTCAGCCATAAAAAGGAACGAAATTGAGTCATTTGTTGAGACGTGGATGGATCTAGAGACTGTCATACAGAGTGAAGTAAGTCAGAAAGAGAAAAACAAATATCGTATATTAACGCATGTATGTGGAACCTAGAAAAATGGTACAGATGAACCGGTTTCCAGGGCAGAAGTTGAGACACAGATGTAGAGAACAAATGTATGGACACCAAGGGGGGAAAGAGCCGGGGGGGTGGGGATGGTGGTGTGTTGAACTGGGCAATTGGGATTGACATGTATACACTGATGTGTATAAAATTGATGACTAATAAGAACCTGCTGTATAAAAAAAAAAATTAAATTAAAAAATTTTTTAAAAAACCTCAATAAAATGTACCTTGATGGGGAAAAAAAAAAAGTAAAAGTGAGAGAAAAGCTGAATGAAAACTGTGAAGAAACTGACTGAGAGAAATGAAGAGGTGTGGGGTGGAAAATCCACAGTGATCACATGAGAAGGAAAAACTCTATTTTGAAGCAACATTGTGAAATCTCTACATCTCCATTATATCCTTATGTGCGCTGTGTGTGTTAAACAAGCCAAAGAGTATTATCATCTTCCTTTCAGGTAAAACTTGTATAAATGTATGAGAGTTAAGAGAGTTTGAAATTCCATTTTAAAGCTCAGACTTAGGAACGCAAATCATTGGTGTCTCAGTTTAGACCTGTTAATAATATGAATTTTTGCCCATATAAATAACAAGAATATGTGAAACATAAAAAATAAGCAGACATTTTAAAGATATTTTAAATACTAGGATATATTGTGAATTACACATACCTCATATTTGGGGGGTGAATTCTGTCTCAATTTTTGTTATTCATTGTTGATTGCTTTTTAAATTATTATTTTGCTATCATTAAGCATATAAAACTCATAAATATTAACACACTGTGATAGAGACCTATGTATTTTCCCCTTAATTTACCAGAATTCTAATTTCAAATAAGGATTGAAGAGAAGCTGGAGAAAACATTCCTATGTGGAATGACAATGGTCTAGCAGAGTGGTCTTCAAACTGTTCCACAGAACCTCAGGTCCTGCTGAAGAGTTTCAGGAATTCCACAAGCATTTGATTTGAATATCCTTTTGAAAATAGTTTTTTAAAAAGAATATTTTTAAGTGTAATAAAAATATACACACTCAAATTAGTTCTATACCAAATATTAATAACTGGAGATCTCACAATCATGTTAACTCATTTTCATGCAAACCTCAAAATAAATTTTCTCCTGCTATCTCTGTGTATATATTTGGACTCCTAGTAAACGTGTCATTGATTAGGAAGGCTTGCAATGCTACACTGGTCTTTTGTTCTCCCTCCCCATCCTCCACCCCAACCCAATTCAGGCCTGCACATATTTGCTCACTAAAAGCTTTACAAGCAAATGCAGTACAGCACATGCATGTCACAAGCAATTAAGTGGCAGGTGAAATCAGGGCATATCTTGCCTTGTGTGTTTAATCAAAGCATAACAGCAGTCAACAAAGGAACCTATAAACGGTCTCATCAACACAATACCAACTGTTTAGCATTTAATTTTTTCCCCTTTTCCTGACTTTTTAATACATGATAAAAAATGTAAGCAGTTTGTTAGAAACTGTTAGTGACTGAACTGCGAAACCAATTTCCTACTCCTTTATGTCCAAGTTCTGGATGAGTTTACTTGAAAAATACTCTGAGACTGCAAGGCAAGCTATTAAAAAAAAAAAAAAAAAAGTCACATGGAACTAAATTATCCGAGAAGTCAGGATTTTTCTCAATACTGATATTCAACCAAACAAACTGGTTACTGAAGAAGAATGTTACCTGTACCCCTTGGTATTAGATCTGCATTCATCGCAACTTTATTGCTCTCATTAAATTTAGAATGTTAAAATATTGAATTTGCAAAACTTATTTATACTAACAGAATCAAGCTTGTATCTGTTTTGTTTATTGGGCTTCTGCATTAAGCTTTCATTTAAAATGAAATTTAACAACTAAGAGTTAAAAAACCATTAGTCTAATACACTGGTGAAAACCCTGGAACTCAAACTAATACAGGGCCCACCCCTAGAGCTTCCTAGCCTCTGTTCACGGACCAAAGAAAAGTGAAAACAGGGACGGGGGAAGGAAGGACTCACTCCAGGTTGAGTTACTTGTAGTGAGATGGATGGACCTAGAGTCTGTCATACAGAGTGAAGTAAGTCAGAAAGAGAAAAACAAATACCGTGTGCTGTATGCTAACACATATATATGGAATCTAAGAAAAAAAAAAGGTCATGAAGAACCTAGGGGCAAGACGGGAATAAAGACACAGACCTACTATAGAATGGACTTGAGGATATGGGGAGGGGGAAGGGTAAGCTGTGACAAAGTGAGAGAGTGGCATGGACATATATACACTACCACATGTAAAATAGATAGCTAGTGGGAAGCAGTCGCATAGCACAGGGAGATCAGCTCGGTGCTTTGTGACCACCTAGGGGGTGGGATAGGGAGGGTGGGAGGGAGGGAGACACAAGAGGGAAGAGATATGGGAACATATGTATATGTATAACTGATTCACTTTGTTATAAAGCAGAAACTAACACACCATTGTAAAGCAATTATACTCCAATAAAGATGTTAAAAACAAAAAACAAAAAAAAACATTAGTCTAATACACTGGTGAAAACCCTGGAACTCAAACTAACACAGGGCCCACCCCTAGAGCTTCCTAGCCTCTGTTCATGGGCCAATGAAAAGTGGAAACAGGGACGGGGGAAGGAAGGACTCACTCCAGGTTGAGGGCCTCCCCTAGCTACAATGAGAACAAGATAGAAACAAGTACTGCCTATCACTGCTTAATACCCCAAAGATGTACCAACTGGTCAACTATTCTCAACCTCAGTCACAGACCAAGAATGTGACTATTATTCTATCTTTATTTCCAGACTGGCCTTCTAAGGAAATCTGTGGTGTGAGTGGAATGGAAAGGGAAAAGGCAGCCTAAGATGGGCTATTATGGAATACTAAAGGATATAAATTTTACTGAGGATGATAGACAGTAACTGCTTAGAGGTAAGGTGATGGTCAGAAAATATATCATCTTGTCAGTCATTATGTTTAGGCATTTCCTTGACACTTGCTCAGAGTAGGCAATTTTTATGACTCCTTTTCTACCTTATGCATTTTATGCCTTTATGTCTATATAAAAATTATTTAGCTTCAATTTAAGCATGTCAACAATAATCAACCTAACAATCAGGACATTGCCAACTTAGACACAAAGGCTTATAAGAAGTCTATCTATTTTATAGATATTTTCAACATGCTAATTAATAACTCCCCATTCTGTTTCTTGGGCAACTTTGAATACTTTCCCCCTAAGATTGGGAACAAGAGAAGAAGTCTGCTCTCACCTCTATTCAACATTGTACTGGAGGTTCTAGCCAGTGTAATAAGGCAAGAAAAAGAAATAAAAGGCATACAGATTAGAAAGGTAGAAATAAAACTGTCTTTATTCTCAGACAACATGACAATCTATGTAAAAAAATCTTCAGGAATCTACAAAAAAGAAATTAGAACTAATAAGTGAGTTTAGCAAAGGTGCAGGATGCAAAGCCAACATGCAAAAACCAACTGTTTTTCTATACACTAGCAACAAGCAATCAGAATTTTTAATTTAAAAAATACCATTTACAAATAGCATAAAAAATATGAAATACTTAGGGGTAATTTCAATAAAAGCTGTACAAAACCTAAACATTAACATCTATAAAACATTACAAAGAAAAAGTAAAGATACCTAAATAAGTCAAGAGATACTGTGTTCATTAATCAAAAGACTTAATATAATGTTAAGATGTGAATTCTTCCCAAATTGATCCATAGATTTAATGCAATCCTAATCAAAACCCCAGGGTTTTCTGTAGAAATTGACAAGCCAATTCTAAACTTAACATGGAAATGCAAAGAACCTAAAAAATCCAAAACAACTCTGAAAAAGAATTGATTTCAAGACTTACTGTAAAGCTACAATAATCAAGACAGTGTGATACTGGCATCAAAAAAACCCAAAAAACAAATTAATCACTGCAACAGAAAAAAAAGTTCAGAAATAGATCCACATAGATATGTGGTCACTTGATTATCAATAAAAGTGCTAAGGGAATTCAGTGGAGAAAGGGTAATCTTTTCAACAAATGGTGCTAGAACAAATGAATAGCCATAAGCAAAACAAAACAAAACAAAACCCCTTGACCCTTAACTCATACAATATATAAAATAAACTACAAATGGATCATAGACCTATATTTCAGAGCTAAAACTATAAAATTTCTAGAAGAAAACATATGAGGAAAACTTACTGATCTTTGATTTGGCAAAAGATTTCTTAAAAAGGACAGAAAAGTACAAATCATAAAAGGAAAAAAATCAATAAATTGGACTTCAAAATTAATAACTTTTGCTCTTCAAAAGATACTCTCGGACTTCCCTGGTGGCGCAGTGGTTGAGAATCTGCCTACCAATGCAGGGGATGTGGGTTTGAGCCCTGGTCTGGGAAGATCCCACATGCCGTGGAGCAACTAAGCCTGTGCGCCACAATTACTGAGCCTGCGCTCTAGAGCCCAAGAGCCACAACTACTGAGCCTGCATGCCACAACTACTGAAGCCCACGCACCTAGAGCCCGTGCTCCACAACAAAGAGAAGCCACCACAATGAGAAGCCCGCGCACCACAATGAAGAGTAGCCTCTGCTCGCCCCAACTAGAGAAAGCCCGCGTGCAGCAACGAAGACCCAACGCAGCCAAAAATAAATAAATTAATTAAAAAAAAAAAAAGCATGTCCCCGTCTTGCCCAATTAATATCAAGCAGATGTGGGGCAAAACCATAAAAAAAAAAAGATACTCTTAAGAGAATGAAAAGACAAGCCACAAAATGGGAGAATATACTTGCAAGCTACATATAAGACAAAGGACTAGTATCTACAATATATAAAGAACTCTTACCATTCAACAAGACAACCTATAAAAAATAAGCAAAAGATTTAAACATTCATTAAAGAATATATATGGATGGCAAATAAGTACACAAAAATATCTTCAACATTAGTCATTAGGGAAACGCAAATTTAAACCACAATGAGACAACACTACACTTCCACTATAATGGCTAAAAAGACTGACCATATCAAGTACTGGAGATAATGTGGAGCAACTGGAACTCTTATAAATACAATGCTAGTGGGAATGTAAAATGGCAAAACCACTTTGGGAAAGTTTAATAGCTTCTTGAAAAGTTAAGCTATCATATGGCTCAGTCATTCCACTGTAGTTATTTATCCAAGAGAATCAAAAAATATGTCCACACAAAGATTTACATATGAATAATCACAGCAGCTTGATTTGTAATAGCCAAAAACTGAAAACAATTCAAAAGTTCATTACTGGGTAAGTGGATAAACAAACTGTGGTACTTCCCTTGCAATAAAATACTACTGAGCAATACAAAGGAACAAAACTATTAATATATGCAACATCGAGAGACTTTTAAAATAATTTTCTGAGTGAAAAAAGACAAAAAAAAGATCATACTGTGTGATTCTACTTATATGAAATTCTAGGTAATGCAAACTAATCTAAGATGACAGAGAGCAGACCGGTGGTTACCTGAGAATGAAAAAGGGAAGGGAAAAAGAAAATTTTTAAAGTAAAAAAAAAAAAAGAAAGAAAGAAAGAGAGGGACTTCCCTGGTGGCATAGTGGTTAAGAATCCGCCTGCCAACTCAAGGGACACGGGTTCGAGCCCTGGTCCGGGAAGATCCCACATGCCACAGAGCAACTAAGCCCGTGCACCACAACTACTGAGCCCACATGCCACAACTACCAAAGTCCGCACGCCTAGAGCCCGTGCTCCGCAACAAAGAGAAGCCACCGCAATGAGAAGCCTGCGCACCGCAACGAAGAGTAGCCCCTGCTTGCAGCAATTAGAGAAAGCCCACACGCAGCAACGAAGACCCAACGCAGCCAAAAATAAATAAATAGATAGATACATAAATAAATAGATAAAAAAAGAAAAAAGAGGGAAGGAAGGAGAAGGAAAAGGGGATAAATTACAAAGGTATACAACAAAACTTCTGGACTTGATAAATACCTTTTTTTAAATTGTGGTGACTGTTTCCCAAATATATACATATATCAAAGCTTGTCACACTTTAAATAGATACAATTTATCATATGTTAATTATACCTCAATACAGCTGTAAAAATATACAGACCGAAAAAGGCATAAAACATTCTTCATTCACTGCTCTCGGCATAAATCTGAATTCCAGGCAGAAAGGAAAAAAAGAAAAAAAAACTAAAACAGATCATCACCACCACCAGCACCACAACAAAGAAAATGTGACTTTAAGTGAAAAACTGAATCCTAGTTTTTTGCTTGGTAAAACCACGATAATGCATACCACTATCTCTATCTCTTTGAGTTCTTCTGAAAACCAGGTGAGACAAGGGGTGTGAAAGTGTTTTGCAAAGTAGAAAATGCTATGCAAATGTACCTGTCCTTACTATAACTCATCTTGTTAGATATGGCACGTCATTTCAGTCAGTTGAGATCATTTTAGATGCTGTCTTCATCATTCCATATTACTAGTCCCTGCCCCACACCCATCTCATGTCCTTGTTCAATTTAATCATCAGATCACTGTGCCTTCATATGTCATCAACAATGATTTGAATAGGTCAAAGTCAAGAATATCTGTCATGTTCTACTAAAAGATAGTATGTGACATATTATGGGTAATATCATACCAATACTTTAATTCTATAATTATTTACATGTTTACCTGACTGTACTATTCTACCCACATTTCTCCATCTTGTCCAACAAGATATAATACTTTATTTATACTCTTTTGTTCTTCTAGTCTTGCTAAAACCTACCAAAGAGAGGAACTGAAGTTGTTCTGGCATTTTTGTTTTAATGAATCCATAATAGCTCCTCATGTTCATTACTTCCTGTGACTTAAAAAGTAAATTTTAATAACACATTCTAAAATCTTGTGCCTCATCAACATCAAGTTCACTATGTTTTGTAAGGGAGAATCCACTTTCTTCATTTTCCTTCTAGAAAAACAATTTGCCTCTGTCGTATACAGTTATTCAAGCATTACTTATCAGCATGATCTCTCAGTATCTCTAAAAGATCATTTATATGAGCAACTAAACTTACTGCTAAGGCGGCTGGGTACTCCTGTACAATCAATCTCCTTATCTAAGGCTTCACTTCCCTCTTATCAGGGATTATTTCCTCTTGTCTTTTCTTGTTTGAAGGTTATTTTATTTGATGAAAAATAAAAAGAGAAAGAATGAGATAGAGCCATTCTTCTTTTACTCTGTTACATCATTGATCCCATGTAATGAGCCTTTGGTCTTGCTATCAAAATATTTTTACAAAATCCTTTTGTTAGCCTTAGCACTTGTCAAGAGTTCAGGTTAGGAAATGGAGATTTTCTAACACTATTTTTATAAACTTTGGTATTCTTTTATACTTAGGTATACTGTACTCTTCTCACAGCCTTTGAGAGATCACAAAATAGCATGTATCCATTAATCTTTGTCTCCATTTTTCCCTCATTGTGTTAATTTCTGATTATATATCATGAATTTCTTTTTTTGGGGTGGGGGAGCAGCACGCCACACGGCATGCAGGATCCTAGTTCCCTGATCAGGGGTCGAACCTGCACCCTGCGCAGTGGAAGTGCACAGTCTTAGCCACTGGACCACCAGGGAAGTCCCCATGAATTTCATTTTTCAAAAACCTCAAATTCTCAAGCCATTTTCCCAGTTATGGCCCAAGACTTGGGTCATGAGAGAGCATTTCCCTAAATAGTTGTGAAATCTGATTTCCTAAAACCTAGGGCCTATTTCTGATGATTCCCCTCCCAAGCTAAAACAAACCTCAAGATGACAAATATGACATGGCTCATGACCCCTGTTACTTCTCCATCAACTATTCTACCCATTAAGAGACAACACCATAAAGTATGATAAGTCAAGGATTTATCAATGCATTCTGAGCTGAATAATATTTAGATGAGAAAGGTTATTAGTTTCTATGCTACCTTGCCTCTGAGTTTAAAACTCTGCAACTTGGTTCTTTGTCCTTTGAAAGCCTCCAATAACATTAAATTAAGAATCTGAGATTTACAACCCACAAAAGACTTGATGCCTAAAATGTTTTTTTCAGAATATCCTGGCAAACCCTTCCTCTTTCCCAAGAAACTCTCATAGGACCAAAAACTCTGGGTATAACACCTAAATCATTTCTGAACAAATTCCAAAGGAAAAAGGTTTTACCTTACCAGATTCAATTTAATTTGAAGTACACTCTCTCTGACTCTCTGTATAGTACCTCTGCCAGAACACACCAACTTCAGAAACAGGTATGTTCATCTCTGAACAGTCTTTGACCCCAAGTTTCATTTAAATGCTCTCTTACATTGTTTTGTAATACTCTCTAGGAACCATGCCTTAAGCCTGGGACACTAGACATTAGCTGAGATAACCACTACCACCCTCTACTTATGCTTCTTTTACCTTTATTAACCTGCTAAGATTGACTATTATTCAACAAGTTTAATCTGGAATGGATTTAATGGCTTTTTATGTATAATCACGTACACATGAGCAGAGAATTTGGGGTCCAGAGACAAATTTCAACCATTTTCAATCTTATCTTGGGCTAGTCCTGGGGACAAACGCAGTATTCTGACAAGACTCCAGATCCCAAGTGGGCAAAATCCCCATTGTTCTGGTGCCTCTGTAGGGCAAGACAGAGGCTGAAGTCACTATGACTACAGCTGGATTAAGCCTTCAATTGTGGAATCTCTGAGAAAACAGAACCAGAGCTAAGATCACCAGAGAAGAGGCTCAATGTCCAAGAGATCAAAGGAATGGGGGACAGAATGAGCTAAGGCCTCAGGAAGAGCATATAAGAGTATCTGAAGACTCTGATTTTCAAACTAGGCTATTTTAGTAGGAGAACCAGCTTCTCAGACACATGTGGTCTGGGAGCTTTTCAGCTGACAGATCCATCCTCAGATGCTGGGAACTAGAATCAGGTAAATAGTAGAGACTGGGTTTAAAGCAGGACAGATAAATTGGCATAGGATGAAGCCCTGGGCATTGAAATTTTTTAAACTCCCAAGTGATTCTAATGTGTACCCAAGGTTGAGAACCATGGAGTTTATGAGAATATATAACCATTTCCTTCATAATGTCAACAAGTCAAATAACTTAAAATATAAGTTTAAGTAGCTAAAACACTTAATGGACAACTAGGTCAAACATTCACATCAATTCTTAAATTTCATGTTCTAAACAAGTTCTGATACTCTTAAAAAGAGGCAAAAAATGTTAGAACACACACCTGATTAAAACTTGAGGGCGGTGGAATGCCCTTCACTCAGCATTCCTTCATTACAAATTAGAATGCAAATTAAGACCATGACATTGTAGAGGGCTGCTAAGCACCAACAGCCAGTCTTTTATACACCAAATATCAATTTTACAAACCATCTCTGGCTCAGCAGAGAGTCTGATATTGTATTTGAATAATTAGTAATTATTAAATTATCTAAAGGCAAGTTACAGTGAATATTAGCATTTAAAACACCATTTACACAGTGGTAAAATTTATAATTTTAGTGAAACAAAGCAACTTTGAAATATAATTTTCACATCAAATTCAAAACTTTATGATGAAAATTATAACAGAATCAGAATTTTAATTTTTAAAGCATTATGAAAGTAATTAATTCAGTAGATCATCTTTAAGAAGTAACTTGAATCTCTATAGATACTTCCTGATGACCTGGAACTACTATGAAGCAAATTCTTTTCCAGTTAATTAATGAATGTAATTAATTACTTTACCCTTTCCTAACGTTTATCAGTTACTTTGCCTTGCAAAAACAAAAAAACAAACAAAAGCTTTCAATTTTGAAGCAATCTGCAAAATATTCCTAAATAAAAAATATTAAAGACTTAGTAAAAATATATATGCAAGGTGTCTTTGAAAAACCTGGACTGTAAAACAACCAATCATCTGGAATTTCTGCAAAACCATTCAATAACTCCCATACGATAGAAAGAAAGCCAAAACAAAATTAAAATTCAGATGGAGATACGGGTTCCAGTTACAGTTCTGCCATTAACTATCTGTATGACCTTAACCAAGTTAACTGCCTCTCTGAAAAGCAGTAACCACCTTCTAACTCGCATACATATATGTACATGTGTGCGCACGTTTGCAAAGTGTACATTAAGACTAAAGTCTACTCCAGGCCTAAAATTCTGTTTCTAGTAAAAAGACAACAGGAAGAATCTGAAGACTGTGAGTTAACTGTGTAAAGCGCCAGTATTTCCATGCTTTAGCTTTAATATATTTAAATAATCTAAAACATTTCAAACTCTGTGATAACAGGTAAGATATGAGATAGGATTTTAATATCTATAGCACATATATTATCAATATTAATATAGATGCTTTCATAAGGTTCTAAAAATAGTACACTGTTACCAAAAAAAAAAAAAAATGTTATGGAGAGTCTTCACTTCCTACCACTGCACTCACCTACCACATTAAAACACCCATGTTGCTTGTGTGTCATCATTCTTCCTCTAAAATATACTCACCAGTTTCTCCCTAGCTGTTCTTTCACTTTATTGGTTGACAGAATCAAGAAAAAAAGTTCTTTACCTAACTTTCCAGGACTGGGTAGGGACTGGCTGCAAACAGCAGAACTCCTAGCTAAGAGGTACTCGGGAGAGAC
This sequence comes from Balaenoptera borealis, assembly GCF_965194805.1. NCBI lineage: Eukaryota > Metazoa > Chordata > Mammalia > Artiodactyla > Balaenopteridae > Balaenoptera > Balaenoptera borealis. Next base: position 87,354,907 of record NC_138874.1, read on the forward strand.
AGCCCGCCTCACGTTAGAGAATGCTTATACTCTATTTCAGTTTAAAAGTAAGATGCAAGCAACTCACCATTGTTCCAAAAGGAATGGCTCTCGAAGCATGGTAATAAATGGCTATAAAATTGATGAAGAAGGCAGTGCCACACACCATAGCTGGGATGAGGAATGCACCAATGAACATCTGCTTTATCCATCTCCTTCCTGAAAGAAAAGAGAAACTATAACAATCAGAGAGCTAGGTAGACAGACAGACATATATTAATGTTTAAAAGGTGGTTATTTAGTACCAAATTATCTAAAATTTTAATGTAAAGAACTTAAATTTGACATACTAATAGCTGTTTCAAAACAACAGCTAAAAAAGACCAGTCCAGCTATTCAAGTATGTCTAGTGGAAACATGCTTTTGATGTGGGTGTACTGGAAAAGAGCAATGAACTATGGTAAAATATTCTGGTGTTTTGTCCTGATTCTGCCACTGAACCGCTGTGAATGTTGGTAAACCACTCAATCTTTCTGGGCTACAAGTTGGCCTAGAAAGGTGGTTTCAAACACCTAGGTGTTACTTGGAGTTCTGGAGCTTCTAAGAGGTGCCCATGAAGTCACTGGTAAAGGAAGGGCCCAGGTCCTCCAGCCCTGCTTCAACAGAACAAGTTCATTTTCAACAGTTTCACACATTGTAGTTTCGTATATGCTCTCATTTGAAAAGAGGGTTACACTGCTTTAAACAAACAAAAGTTTAAAACTCCCTGGGTTAACGTTCCCTAAATTTACTCTTAGCTCTATAATTATGATTATAAACATATATTTAAATTCATTTCTGTTTCAAAAGGAAAAAACAATAGAATGTGTTTCATGAGCTTCCTCTCAGCAATTAGAACTAAATATTTATAAGTTTTACTATTTCTTTGAACCTCTTTGTATTGTCAAAATTCTATTCACTGAGAATCTATTATTTAAATAACCCAAGGAAAGAATTTTTAAACTATGTAATCAAAAAAATTTTAATCAAGTTCATAATGACCAGAAGCACGACAGGAGCTATCTTTCTAATACAGCAGAGTGCATGAGCAAGCACACCTCCAGGAAGCATCTCCATACTGCTCAGGAACGTAATGTAAAGATTTAACATGGGATCACTATTAAAGTTCAGCCCCACAACCATAAGCAACAGGACCCAAACAGAAAGTGCTACAGGAAAAACAAGCAATATCCTAACTTTTGTTTTCTTCTATGTAAAGTTCTTTTCAAACATCTGTCTCATAGAATTACTACCCCAGATCTTGACATTCTTCCAGAAAAACTCCTTGATTCTGAACTTTTGCCTCTATTTAATTTCTTTCTCAGGTACGTTTCAAGAACCCCTCCTTTCTAAACTAATACTCAGCATTTGAACAACAGCACAAAAAGGGTAAGAACTAATTAAAATGATTATTTCTCTTATTAAATTCCAACTCTTTCCTAGCATTCTCTTTTCCTGCACTTTCCATTATCTTCTCAGATTCAGACACGGGTTAATAAATTCTATATTCAGCTATATTCAACTCTCTTTCTCCCTTTCCCTCCAACAGTCAGAAAGAATCCCACGCACATTCCACTGGGTACAATCAGTAGCCCAGGCATCTGCATTGTGCTTCCTACTACTCCCCAACACCCTTGGAGACTCTGGTCTTTAAATTGGGTCTGGAGCACTATCCAGTGCACTGAGGACAGTGTGAAGTCTCTGAGCTCCACTGTAGTTCAAATCCTGAGATAACCTGAAGAATTCTTGATTCTCTGGGCTGACCTCTATATTCACCTGGTTTTAGGGATCACTCAGACAAAATATCAGGACATGATCAGACCTCCTCAGGGCACTGTCAATCAGAAAATAACCTTTAGATTATTCCTGGTAAGATTTGATACTCCTAGGCTTAGGTCTGAACTCTGTCAACTTTCAAGAATAAGTATAGTAAAGTTTGGTTGGGTGTTCTTAACTTGCAATTGGACTAAAAGCAAATTTATGTCCAAGGATGAATAAATTTCCTGTTTTGAGTAATCTGTTTCTGCTGTGGAGACTTTTCTGGAGGTCATAAAGTGTACAATTCTTAGCCTAACTAGTTATCAGGTTAAATTCAAAGTAGGAGTTACCTTAGGCATCCTTATTTCCTCAGGATGGTAGAGCTGTGTGCTAAGACTCATTTCCCATTTCTAGACGTAGAACAGAGAAACTGAACAGCTAACTAAAATAGTCAGGAATTTGCAATGACACTCCCTCAGGCAATCCAGAGAACTATCTCTGCTGAAGGTATACACCACATTAAGTCTGGTAGGACCAATTTTTTAAAAAGCCATGGTAAACCAGGATATCCTGAGGGAATTTTAAATGCTCTGAGCTCCTACAGACGATATGTCTAGTCTACTAAAAGAAGGCAGAATCCCCTAATGATGACACTGCTTAGGATGGGCTGGGAAAATCACATTAAGAAGTCTCTATCCTTAGAAATATAATTTTAACGTCTTTCAACAACCCTTCATTCATAAACTAAAATACGCAAATCTACTACTTTTAGCACGTTTCTGACTCCAAACAATTACAGGGGAAAAAAAGGAACTTAAAACCCCTGAATGCCATCACAGAAAGAAACACCAAGGAGCAGTATCCTCGTATCATCCATGTATACCCCGTCATTTCCAGGTCACAATAGTAAGGAAGCAAGGGGGTATTCAAGATGAAGCTCTCTTAGCAAAAGATTGTGACAGAAAATCTTTGTGCAGTGTCCTTTGGTAAGTATTTAAGAGTCAACAAAAGTAAACAGATTTCCTTCCTATGCTCCTTCACTGCCCAGACATTTATCCATAAACCATGAAACATGCCTTTACATTTGGCTCTGAAGCTATATATTCTATGTGGAAACCTCCCATGAAGCATTACTAGGGAACTAGGCACCTCAAAGCAAAATAATATCAATAACTTAAATACGCTCTCTCCTACATGTTCCTCAGGGCTAATTCACAGTGGACAATGGAGATAATCTATTCATTATTCATAATTTTAGGAAATAAAATGCAAGGATTCCATAAAAGCAAATTAGAACATATAATAGGTTTGGTGGAGATTATGTGAAATGGGATAACAAAGGACTTTACAATGGCTGTACTGCCCATTTTAAATTCCATATACCTCACAGTGTAATATTAGCATCTATAATTAAAAATACAAAGCAATAACTCATAAATTACCTCCTTGTCTAGCATACAGACTTCCTCCAAAATAACCATTCACTGGAGATGTAGCAGCATAGACAAATATCGCTGTACTGAGCATTGACCCCCTCCTAAAAAGGCAAAACAACACATATGATAAACTAAAACCAATGATTTAAAGAAAATATCATATAGTCTATCACATTAACATTAGTTTAATTTCAAAAATAAATTTAGCAGGAACACAAAAATATCCTTCTGGACTGCAAAGGACCTCAAAAGGTTGCCTAGTGAATGAATTTCTAGTTAAAATTGCACTTAAATAATAACAGACTGATCCTAATTCTTTTTCAGTTTGAAGTTAAATTTCATAATATTCAAACAAATATTTCACAGTTCTTTGGCAAACATATTAGAAGCTGGCACTAAAACTGTTTTGCAACCCTGTGAACCAATCATATCATATGGAAAAGGATATTCATCTGTTAAGAAAAATGATTAGAATATTCCTCTTTATAATTTAACTGCTGGAGAGTCTTGCCTGCTGATAGAAATAAAATGGAAGTACTATAACCTATATTATTGCTATTACTTTAAATGGTATAATACTGAGACTTTTCCTATTTAGTTTCCTTTACACTGTTAAAAACGTTTTTAAAAATCCATAGGTCCACAAATCAACATTAACTCAGATCAACAATTTCTAACCTCCTCTTCCAATAATGATACCTAAGCAATTCAGACCAACTCTCCTATTGAATAAAACTGGACAAAATATTTTAAATGCCTAATTGCAAAGATAAATATTAAAATGATAAAATGACAGTATCATTTGCCATAATATAGAAATGTACTTAACTCACTAAAAATAAAGATCATTTCTGAAACTCACCACAAGTAGGAAGGTAAAAGACTATAGATAGAAAATATAACCTTGTCAGTTTGAGATAAAGAATACAATTTTAAATAGAATTTACAAGAGTATCACACTAATGTGTGCACTGGAAGGATATACAACTTGCAAAAATTAACCACCTTCTGGATAATAATTATTATTACATTCCATTGTCCACCTACAAAGGCATCATACAGTCTTGAAACATGTACCACTCTTCTGTTCAAACAATTATGTTCCATTTCTTAAAGAAGATACATAAGTTAAAACACTGCAATATTTAATTGCATCAATATATAGGTAAATACAAGTGTGGCATAATATAAAAGTTTGTCACTCCCATGTTTAGAAAACTGTGGGTCTCTCAAAGTTAATCAGTTTAAAAACCAAATTTGCCCACAGCCAACATTATTCTCAATGGTGAAAAACTGAAACCATATCCTCTAAGATCAGGAACAAGACAAGGCTGTCCACTCTCACCACTGTTACTCAACATAGTTTTGGAAGTTTTAGCCACAGCAATCGAGAAGAAAAAGAGATAAAAGGAATCCAAATTGGAAAAGAAGAAGTAGTCACTGTTTGCAGATGACATGATACTATATAGAGAATCCTAAAGATGCTACCAGAAAACTACTAGAGCTAATCAATGAATTTGGTAAAGAAGCAGGATATAAAATTAATGCACAGAAATCTCTTGCATTCCTATACACTAATGATGAAAACTCTGAAAGAGAAATTAATGAAACACTCCCATTTGCCATTGCAACAAAAAGAATAAAATACCTAGGAATAAACCTACCTAAGGAGACAAAAGACCTGTATGCAGAAAACTATTAGACACTGATGAAAGAAATTAAAGATGATACAAACAGATGGAGAGATATACCATGTTCTTGGATTGGAAGAATCAACATTGTGAAAATGACTATACTACCCAAAGCAATCTACAGATTCAATGCAATCCCTATCAAACTACCAATGGCATTTTTCACAGAACTAGAACAAAAATTTCACAATTTGTATAGAAACACAAAAAAACCCGAACAGCCAAAGCAATCTTGAGAAAGAAAAACAGAGCTGGAGGAATCAGGCTCCCAAACTTCAGCCTATACTACAAAGCTACAGTAATCAAGACAGTATGGTACTGGCACAAAAACAGAAATATACATCAATGGACCAGGATAGAAAGCCCAGAGATAAACCCACACACATATGGTCACCTTATTTTTCATAAAGAAGGCAAGAATATACAATGGAGAAAAGACAGCCTCTTCAATAAGTGGTGCTGGAAAAACTGGACAGCTACATGTAAAAGAATGAAATTAGAACACTCCCTAACACCATACACAAAAATAAACTCAAAATGGAATAAAGACCTAAATGTAAGGCCAGACACTATCAAACTCTTAGAGGAAAACATAGACAGAACACTCTATGACATAAATCACAGCAAGATCCTTTTTGACCCACTCCTAGAGAAATGGAAATAAAAACAAAAATAAACAAATGGGACCTAATCAAACTTAAAAGCTTTTGTATAGCAAAGGAAACCATAAACAAGACGAAAAGACAACCCTCAGAATGGGAGAAAATATTTGCAAATGAAGAAACTGACAAAGGATTAATCTCCAAAATATACAAGCAGCTCATGCAGCTCAGTATCAAAAAAACAAACAACCCAATCCAAAAATGGGCAGAAGACCTAAATAGACATTTCTCCAAAGAAGATATACAGATTGCCAACAAACACATGAAAGGAGGCTCAACATCACTAATCATTAGAGAAATGCAAATCAAAACTACAATGAGGTATCACCTCACACCAGTCAGAATGGCCATCATCAAAAAATCTACAAACAATAAATGCTGGAGAGGGTGTGGAGAAGAGGGAACCCTCCTGCACTGTTGGTGGGAATGTAAATTGATACAGCCACTATGGAGAACAGTATGGAGGTTCCTTAAAAGACTAAAAACAGAACTACCATACAACCCAGCAATCCGACTACTGGGCATATACCCTGAGAAAACCATAATTCAAAAAGTCATGTACCACAATGTTCATTGCAGCTCTATTTACAATAGCCAGGACATGGAAGCAACTTGAGTGTCCACCGACAGATGAATGGATAAAGAAGATGTGGCACATATATACAATGGAATATTACTCAGCCATAAAAAGAAACAAAAATTGAGTTATTTCTAGTGAGGTGGATGGACCTAGAGACTGTCATACAGAGTGAAGTAAATCAGAAAGAGAAAAATAAATACCATATGCTAACACATATATATGGAATCTTAAAAAAAAAAAAAAGGTTCTGAAGAAACTAGGGGCAGGACAGGAATAAAGACGCAGATGTAGAGAGTGGACTTGAGGACACAGGGAGGGGGAAGGGTAAGCTGGGATGAAGTGAGAGAGTGGCATGGACTTATATACACTACCAAATGTAAAACAGATAGCTAGTGGGAAGCAGCCACATAGCACAGGGAGATCAGCTCGGTGCTTTGTGACCACCTAGAGGGGTGGGATAGGGAGGGTGGGATAGGGAGGGTGGGAGGGAGATGCAAGAGGGAGGAGATATGGGGATATATGTATATGTATAGCTGAATCACTTTGTTATAAAGCAGAAACTAACACAACATTGTAAAGCAATTATACTCCAATAAAGATGTTAAAAAATACAATAAATAAATAAATAAAAATAAAAATAAAAACCAGATTTGTTTTTTCAAGTATCCAATTAAACACTGCACATACTAACTTATTTCTTCCAGACTATCATTAACAAATTGATCCATTCTGTTTATAACTGGGTGTGTGAACACTGACAGAGAGTTCAAAAAGGCTGCTCATGTGACTGAGAGTCCAAAATGACGACTAGCGGGTTAAGTTTGTAGTCCCCAGAGACATTTCCACTAAATGGAAGTGTGAGTATAAGTTACAGTTTTAAAAATCAGACATACCCTTGCACCTCTTTGCTCATAAATATTTTATGGGTATTTTCCACCCAAAATAGACCATTTTCATCTACACTGAAAAAATCTGCTGAAGTGGGGAACTGTCCTCCTTGTTCATCTCTCCAAGACTGGGGGTGGGGGGAAGAGGGTGACATCTAAGTAGCTGCTTCACCTGCACTTGCCATCTCACCACTGCAAAGCACGTTTCAGCACAGCAGCTGCATTTTACCAGACTTACCCACACCTTCTCAAACACCATGCCTTCTCAAGGGTTAACATCACGCTAACTGGCATCCCTACATTGATGCTGATCCTCTACCTATCTAAATATTTTTTTCTTCCCTGATTGCTATGATCATCATTGAGCAAAGTAATTTTCACATGTTACATTATCTGCTTTTTATCCTCTGGAATCCTTTAGATTCCTACTCTGGAGCGAGTCTTACAAATTTTATGTGCAAGTTTTTCATTTTCTCACCGCTTTGTATTTTTACTATCTCTATCTTCATTTCTACAGCCCAGAAAATTAAGAGACATGTTCTGGAGTAAGAGTGCCTAGGTTCAAATCCCAGCTTACTAACACCCTTTACTAATAGCTGTGTGATCTTACTCAAATTACTTAACCTCCCTGAGCTTTACTCTTCTCATCTGTGGGATGGAGATAATAATAGTCCCTTTACGGGGCTGACGTGAGGATTAAATGCTAATGAGCATAAAGCTCCTAACATGGAATCTCAATGATGTTAGTCATTTTGATATCATAATAATACTGATATCATAATAATACTCACAGCTGTAGTACTTACCATGTAAATGATTAAGTATATGTTCACTTCAAATAAGCACAATGTAGAACAACCATCGATAATAATGACAGGCTAAAATAACAATGCATGACTTGCCTACTAATACCATCTATTAGATGCGGTTTCTTATTTCTAAAAGCCGAAGGTCTATAAGCAGAACAGCTTCAGAATTAAAAAATGAATTGCCAACGCTGTAACCCTAACATTTGAGAAGGAACAAAGCAAAAACTTGGATTCTAGGAGAGGTTACCCACTACTAACTTATAAAACTGTGACTACTCCAAAGAAGACATACAGATGGCCAAGAAGCACATGAAAAGCTGCTCAACATCACTAATTATTAGAGAAATGCAAATCAAAACTACAATGAGGTATCACCTCACACCAGTTAGAATGGGCATCATCAGAAAATCTACAAACAACAAATGCTGGAGAGGGTGTGGAGAAAAGGGAACCCTCTTGCACTGTTGGTGGGAATGTAAATTGATACAGCCACTATGGAGAACAGTATGGCGGCTCCTTAAAAAACTAAAAATAGAATTACCATATGATCCAGCAATCCCACTACTGGGCATATACCCAGAGAAAACCGTAATTCAAAAAGAATTACTACCCCAATGTTCATTGCAGCACTATTTACAATAGCCAGGTCATGGAAGCAACCTAAATGCCCAATGACAGACGAATGGATAAAGAAGATGTGGTACATATATACAATGGAATATTACTCAGCCATAAAAAGGAATGAAATGGGGTCATTTGTAGAGACATGGATGGATCTAGAGACTGTCATACAGAGTGAAGTAAGTCAGAAAGAGAAAAACAAATATCGTACATTAACACATATATGTGGAACCTAGAAAAATGGCACAGATGAACCGGTTTGCAGGGCAGAAATAGAGACACAGATGTAGAGAACAAACATCTGGACACCAAGGGGGGAAAGTGGCGGGGGGTGGTGGTGGTGGTGGGATGAATTGGGAGACTGAGATTAACATATATACACTAATATGTATAAAATTGGTAACTAATAAGAACCTGCTGTATAAAAAATAAATAAAATTCAAAAATTCAAGAAAAAAAAGACTGTGACTATACAGTCAGTGTCAATTCCGTAGTGATGCATTTAATCCAGCATTTAATGTAAAGCATGACTTCTTGAAAGATTTGAAATGCTTTTCTTGAATTTGGGATTTCATTTGAAATATATTATATCCTAAAATAAGAACTACCTACCAGAACACTGAAGTTTAGGTTTTGGCCAATTATTTTAAGGTTTATGCAGTAAATAAATTACAAAGGTTATATTAAAGAAATATGACAGAAACTACAGAGAAATAACTTTGTTGATTAATACACATTCACTGCAGTTCAACAAGCACTGATTGAGTACCCTGCATATACAAAGTTCTTGAGGTACTCTCAGAATGCAAAGATAAGACCCAGTCCTTGCTCTCAAGGAGCTTACTGTCCAGTGGTAGAAACAGCAATTTAGTATAGTTAAATATTTAATATACAACTAAAGAGCCATGCTTTCAGCAAAACAATTTACTGCTTGTCCACCAAATGCCAAGCACATTTAAGCAAGAAGGCAGCATGAACTGAAACAGAGGTACGAGATGTAACTGGGGACAAGTGTCATTCTGACTGAGGACTTAATGGGGTGGCATCTATACCCCAGGCTCAGAGCGTGTTTGCTTTGCTGAGGTCATGGTTCTCTGAGCACAAGGTTATAGGGCTACTAAATAGGGACTTGAGATCTTGGTGAATGTACAACTTCTTCTTATGATCCAAAGGCCTCACATCAAGAATTTCTTGCAGGACTTCTCTGGTGGCTCAGTGGTTAAGAATCCGCCTGCCAATGCAGGGGACACGGGTTCGAGCCCTGGTCCGGGAAGATCCCACATGCTGCAGAGCAATTAAGCCCATGCGCCACAACTACTGAGCCTGCACCCTAGAGCCCACGAGCCACAACTACTGAGCCCGTGTGCCACAACTACTGAAGCCCACGTCCATGCTCTGCAACGAGAAGCCACCGCAATGAGAAGCCTGCGCACCGCAACGAAGGGTAGCCCCCGCTTGCCACAACTAGAGAAAGCCCCGCGCAGCAACAAAGTCCCAACGCATCCAAAAATAAATAAATTTATCAAAAAAAAAGAATTTCTTGCAACTGGTTTTGTTTTCAAAGAAAAAATGTACCAGAAAACCATGTAAAGATAGGATAAGAAGTCATCCAATTATTTTTCTAACCTCATGTGCCTTTTCCACCACTCTTTTTACTGTTATTTACAATGCTTTCTTCTGTCTGTAGAGTCTCCAAGTTTTGGAGGCAGATGTGAAGTACTAACTCAGTAAATGTGTAATCCTTGTGCATTTCTTATGAAGATCTAATTGGATCGTCAGATTTCAAAAAAGTGCCTATTCACTTTGTCAAACAACTCTGATTTGTAACTAATTCTGCTCATACCTCTAATGGAATATAACCTTTATAACCAACCAAAATGTTCAGTAAGGCTAGTAATTTTAGGATATAACAGAAAAATATACTTACAGCTGAAGAATACTGCTCATTATTTGTTTGCAATAATGATATTTAGGCTATTTAAATTCTAAGATAATTGAAATAAGCAAATATTTAATTATGATTGACTTAAAGGTTCCAATTATTAAAACTATTCAAGAACAACAAAAAAGTAATAAAGTTAAGCACATGAACTTACTCTGTATACAAATCTTCTATCATTGCAACAATAATAACAATGAGAGACACAGCAAATATCTGACATCCAGAACCAATGAGAGAGGAAAATATCAGCGGGTGACTTGATGGTCTAAATACATCTCCATGCACCTGCTTCCATCCATACTCATCTCCTAGGTCTCTATCCTATATACATATATATGTTGAAAGAAAAGAAAATAATTCAGAATGAAATTAAAATACATAAAATACGTAAAAATTTACAATTACAGTCGTAAGTTCCCTCACTACAAACTTAAAGGTATTAAAAGGGTTTCAAAATATCAAGAAAAGACATTTGTTCAAATTTAAAATAATTTCTGCCTTAATAACTTATAATGTTAAAGTGTTGTAATATTACTGAGGCTCAGGAAGGTAGATCCTGGTTGTACTCAGAGAATCTCAAAGAATGGAAAAAGAAAAGGTCTAGGCACAAAAAGAAATGGTCAAATTGGGGGAAAAGCCCAATGGCTCCTGAATGTTACTTTCAGACACTACTCTTGACATTTACGTCATGACTGAGGCTCACATATGAGCGAGGGCCAGGTGGAGAGCAAAACTGAAGAAGATTAAAACCAGTACTAGATACCCTAGCAATGCAGAAATCTCCCTTATAGCCTGGAGCCTAAGAAAATACACAGGGAATATATCAAATAGTTAAATATCATTTAACTGTGTATAGCATTTTTTAAAAAGGATTCAATTTCGCCTTTTCAACCCAAGTAAGCAAGTATCCAAAACAGTGTTTCTTATGAAATACCAGTCCCTCAAGATAATCTTTGTGTTTTTTTTGGACTGGGTTGCGGGGTGGGGGGGGTTCTGGTCAGCTATGTTTGAGAGGCACCAAATATTTCATCTACCCTCTGATACTTCACAAAACACATGAGCATATTAAAATGTTAATTTGTTTAACTGTTTTCCAAACTTATTTAATGATGGAGCATATCTACACAGACTAGCCATTAACAACTGAAGCACTCTGCTGTACACCTGAAACCAACACATTGTAAATTAACTACACTTCAATTAAGAAAAAAAAAAAAAAAAGAATAGCCATTAACATTCCCTGGCAGTCCAGTGGTTAGGACTACGCGCTTTCACTGCTGAGGGCACGGGTTCGATCCCTGGTCAAGAACTAAGATCCTGCAAGCCACACAGTGCAGCCATAAAAACTAAAAACAAAAAAAACCACTTTTGCTCATTTACGACACTGTTCTACAATTTAGTAAAAATAATTCAGAAAACAACCCTCCCCTCTGAACCTACTAAACTAAATGTAAATCAATCCTTCCACCTACTCCCTCAATTTTATGCAATATTTAACATCATTAGAAAGATACCAATACAAGTCTACGACCTCCCAGCTGCAATTCTGAAATCAAAAGCTCCGAAAAGTGAAAGTCTGCTTCACAAGTTTGACATATCCTTATTTGGTGGCAAATCTTGGAGCGAACTAACAAGAGGTTATTTATACTGTTTATTTATCCCACTTAGGGTGAACATTCATATGTTTTGCTGAAAACAAATTAATATATTTGATTATAGGACATGTAATCAGGGCATGTAAAAACATTAAAATATTTGATTAGAGACCCCTCAGGGAGCTTTATACCTTTCTAAAACCTGAAAATTCTGAATTCTAAAGCTCATCTGACCTCAGGATTATGGACTTGCTTCCAACATTCAATAACACTGAGTTAAATTGTTTTATAAATACAGCATAAAATGTTTGCTTACCATGTCATCCATTTCTTCTTCTTTACTATACCGGGCATAATCTTTTCTTAAAGTTCTCATTAAAATCATTGAAACTAAGCCCACCAAGAAGATAACCATCATGAAGGAGTTGAAAATTGAAAACCAGTGAATCTAAAATAACAGAAAATAAAATATTACTTACTTGAAATACCAGTTACAAAATTCATAGGTTTCATGAGGACAATGGGATGTTAATGCAAAAAAACCCCACAAAAGCCTTCTAAAAACTTTTAAATGAAAATCCAAAACTAAGATATACTGGGAAAGAGTAATCAAAGGGATTGGCTTTCTTTCCAGTAAGCTTTAGATGCATTAAAAGTATGATACTGTTTACACGGATTATCACAATCAAATTTATTGTACAAATAAAATACAATTTGGCCACATAGAATGTGCTACTCAGCATTAGAGAGAAAGAACATGGGTTTTGGAGTCAAACAGGTCTGAATTTTAACACAGGCCCTGACCCCAGTTTTCTTACATCAAAAATGAAGGAAATACTACTATATCGTAAATGATTTGTACAGTTTAATACATATATAAACTGTACGGCACCATGTCTGGCGCAGAGCAGTAAATACTCAATAAATATTAGTTCCCTTCCCTCTAACTAAGCAACAACCTGAAAACCTCTTTAAAATTCTAAGACTAAACTATCATAGCTGCCCGCCATGAACTCAGGCCACCTTCCTGAATGACCTGCTTCCCTTGCTTCCAGTTCATCCTCTCCACCCTGTCGCATCACGCACTCCTCTCCAAAGCAGCTATCCATGGTGCAGACAACTCTGAGGTACCCCATAGTTTCTCAATGCCCCCAAGGCTCTTGACTTTGATTTCACCCACACATTTGTCACAAAATTATGTCCAGATTCAGCACATCTGACTTCAACTGTCTGTGGCACTGTCCAGCAATTCCTTTATATTTTAATTCCCAAAATTTCCTTATGGATAGTTCCAAAATTTCTCTTCTCTCTCAATTTCATTTATTTTTCCCTTCCTCTCTATTTCCATGCCATCACCTCATACCTGATAGCTCTAATGGCCTCCTAGTTGACGACCTTTATGTTTGGTCCTTCTCCTTCCTTTCAATCTATCCTGCAAAAGCTTATCCAGCAAATCTTTCTGAAACATCATGTTCATATATCACTTCTCTATTCTAAAACTTACAGCGACATTCCCTATTTTCTCACATAACAAATCTAAACTATTTTCCCTAATATTCTGTGCCCCTTGTAAGATGGCCACCTCAGCTTACCTAGCCAACCTTTCTTTCCACTGTATCTTATAGTCCAATCAGGCCTACCGTTCCTCAATGATCCAAAAGTACAGCTTATTCACTTCCACCTCTGTATCCTTCTCATAATTTCTTCTCACATGGGATCCACTTCTACCTACCTCTGTAAATTCTATCTACAATTTAAAACCCAACTCAAAGCCCCTCTCCTCCATAAAACCTCTCACACACATATTTTAGTTATTCACAGATATTCTCTTGCTCTAAACTTCTACAGATACATAGAATATTTAACATGAAGGAGGTACTGTTCTGTACAATTAGGATTTTAACTAGATTTTAACTTGGGCTAACATGCTGAGCATGTGCACTAGAGTGAAAAGCAGTGCTGGCTGTTATCCACCCAGAGGCTTCAGGCAACTGATAAACTATGGCTTCCCCTGAAAAACAAGGGGCAGTCAACTGCCTCTGCCTCTTCATAAGATCATTTCTTCCTTCATTCAACAAGTTATTTATTAAATACCTATTGAAATTATAAAGGAAATAATGAATGCATTATATTTTGAAATACTTACCAAAAAGGGTTGTATAAATTTAAGTTTATCACAGAAGTATCACTTAAGATTTATAAATGCAGTCTATAATAATAGGCTTTTCCAAAGGTTTGATTTTGTTTCTACTCTGGGAAATTAATGACCCAGAAAAGGACAAGAGAGAAAAAAATTTACATATATATATATATATATATATATATAAAACTCATATCTCTTTTCAGTCAATTTATCAAATTTTTGAAGAGAAAAAGTTTTATATAGTTACTACTTAGTAATAAGAAAGATACACCCCAAAATGCAAAAAGTTCTAGCAAAGCTCTCTATCTTCTAATCTAAGATACAAACATTAAACTAATACCGATTATAATGTACTACTAATAACCTGACATTTTATAATATTCCTTCATCCCCCAAATTATAAAATGTATGATTCTGAAATTATTAACCAAGGGAAATACTTCTTTAAAACAATAAAGAAATGAGATGTCACAGAGGGGTTACTAACCCTACGAACTGCTGACTCCAGCACCCCGAGTGTTGCTAATCCACAAGCAGCACCCCAGGTTTGTCATAAATGTTAGAACACTGGAGATTAACTAACTATACCACCAGGGCTGCCTCTTCCTGAGCACCTGCTCTGGAAACACTGAACCAGGTGCTTTATATACACTGTCAAATGGAATTTCACAACAACTCTGCAAGGCAGTATAACCCCTGCTTCACTACTGAAAAGAAGCTAAACAACTGAGTCATCTGGCCACAGTTACAGTAAATGGCAGAGACAGAGTCTGTATCCAGCTGGGGCTCCTAAGTCTGTGTTTGTAGTCACTGTATTAGAAACAATCTCAACTCTTACACAGTAGATCCCATCCACTCCTGCCGACTCAAGGAAAATGCTTCAGTAATTCTCCCCCATCTCCTGAATCATCAGTTTTGTACTCTCTACTGAACCCCATCAACATAACAAACATGTTTTTCTTACATTTCAAAAAAAAAAACAAACCCCCACCCCCCTCCTGATTCCATCTTTCCTACAGGCTACTACACCACTTCTGCACTCCCTTTAGTAGCAAACTTGCTGCCTCCAATTCCTCCCCTCCCATTCTCTCTTAGACCAGCTCTGTTGAGATTTTGCCCCACCACTACACCAAACCTGCTCTTTGTCAAGTTCACTGATGACCCCAGATGAATCAACAGGTACTTTCAGTACTCATCTTACCTGACCCGTCAGCAACAATTCAGAACTAATCTTTCTATGCTCTGTGACAGACTTTCCTCTCTTGGTTTCCAAGATACCATACAATCTTTTTTTCGCCCCATACCTTACCAATATCTCCTCAGGGCCCTTAGCTGGTTTCTCCTTTTCTCCCTGAACTTATACTACTGCTCCCAGGGCTCAGTCCTTAGTCCTCTTCTATTTGTACATACTCTTCCTTGGTAATTGCATTCAGTCTCGCAGCTTTAAATACTATTTATATGCCAATGGCTACAAAATTTGTAGGCCTCTCTTTTGAGCTCCAGATTGATATATCCAACTAGCTGGTCATTATCTCTGTCTGGATATCCTACAGACACTTCAAAACCACCATGTCCCAAACTGTACTCTGATCTTCCCCTCGAACTCTCCAAATACAGCTTTTCCACCCCACTGACAGCAGCTCCACTCTGATAGATGCTCAGGCCCAAAACTGTGGAGTCTTTCTCAAACCTTCTTTATCTTTCTATCCATCAGGAAATCTTGCTGGCTCTACCTTCAAAATACATTCACAATCTGGCGTCTTCTCGCCACCTCCACTGCTATGCCTTGGTCTGAGCCACCTTTACTTCTCACCTGCATTAATGCGACAGCCTCTCCAATGGCAACCCTGCTACTCCCCATTTCCCACACAATCCATTTTCAACATCACAACCTGAAAGACCCTTTTTAAATAGAAGTCAGATCTGCCATTACCCTGCTGAAAACACTATCCTGCCCCCTTTGCATTCAAAGTCCTTAAAGCAGCCATGGATGATCTGGCGCCTGCTGCCTCTCTGACTTCATCTCCTACTTCTCGTCCCCTTGCTCTGCTCCAGCCATACGGGCCTCCTTGCTATTCCTCAAGCACACCAAGCATGTTCCCACCTAACAGGCCTTTCCATGGTGTTGCTTCTGCCTGGAATACTCTTTCTCCAGATGGCCACATTCCTTATTTCCTTCAATTCCTTCAAGCTTTTGCTCAAAAGCCCATCTCAGAGGCTTACCCTGACCTCCGTACTCAAAACTACAACTTGCTCTACCCACAGCACTCTTACCCAACTGCTCTTTTTTATTTTTCCACGTACACATCTTTCAACGTACTATACATTTTAGTTATTATGTTTACTGCATGTCTCCCCCACTAGTATGTACGCTCCAAGAGGGCATGGATCTTTGACATTCAATCTCTAACGTATTCCACTTACTGAGTACAGTGCTTGACACACAGAAAGTGCTCGATTAATATTTGTTTAAAAAATATATATGGCATACAGTTCTACTAGTGAAAATGCCAAAAGGCAGACTTTCCACCAAGCTGTCACTACCCCATGAGACTAGAAGCAAGTAGACCTAGGTGTTCCAATAGGGAATGTCAGTTGGAAGCCCTCATATTCTAAATGCTACTTAAAGTTGAAGTTATTTGTGCCTATACCTTTAAATGGACTACCATGTTCAGGACTGCCTGAGCGCTGAATGTGAGGAAAAGCCCTGGGAGGGTGGGGGAGGGAATCGTAGCTCCAGGAGTAGCACACTAAATCTTTCAGTAGGGGCTAAACCCCAAACAGCTTCATTTTTTTCTCCTAGGACCCCGTGGAAGATTAGAAGTAGTAACAGGTTCTGGTGGAGTCTAAGGGTGGAAACTGGCGCTGCAATGATATAACTCTGAGACAAAAAAAACTTATAAGCCATCTCAAAAATTGGTGACTAATAAACTTCAGGATTTCAGTCCAAAAGATAGAAGAGGCAAGTCAGGAAGAAAGTCAGAAGAATGGATACATCCCGATACCTTGTAGTTTTTTCATATCCATCCTTGAAGGAGTGAACCACCAAAATAAAATCTGTTTCTTGCTAAAAATAACCAAAGCTATCTGTACAAAACCAGCAGCAGTGCCACTAGACTAAGGACCTGAGATCCAGTGTATACCTGCTGGTGGAGGGGTGGGAGGCACCTTTCCATTCTTGGTGTTTCTTTGTATGTGGAAGGATTTCCCCTGGCAAAAACTCCTGGTATCACTCCACTCTTGTATTCATTCCTTCCTAGAGGATGCATACATTCTGCTCTGTTTCTCCACACTGTAATTTTTACACACACAGGCGCCCAGGTAGGAAAACTTGAAACAGTCCAGCACTGTCTGAGTGTGTTAAGCTTCTCCAATTCTGAGTTTCAATATTAAGAAGCCCACTTGACCACAGTTACAGCCACATTCTCCAGTATTAGCCTCATCAGCAATAAAAGTGGTATCTTGGCTTCCCATATGCTGTATTCTTCCTTGTGTATCTCTCTTCATTGGTTTAAACCAGGCATGATGAAGGGAGCTTTTGACTGATCCTCTAAAACTCTCTATCACTCTTATGACTCTGAGCTCACATCTGAAATCAGCATTCGTTAAATCTCTGAGATCCACAGCCCTAGCACAGTGCCCTATATGTGGCAGATGTTCATTGTTTAACTGATTGAAGCACATACTGAACATCTTAAAATACACAATTTACCTACCCTGTGTTGAAAAAAGGACGGATCAAGGTATTTGTCAAATCGATCTTCAAATTTTACATCTGACTTTTTCCATTTTACCTGAAAAAAATTTTTTTCATTTGAAAATCAAGACCAGTAAACAATAATCTGATAACAAAACTCTGAGCAAAATTTGAAAAGATTTACACACTTAGAATAAGATACTAGAGAAATAGTAGAAAGTTACTACCAATTTGAGATGCAACTTTGAAATACATGATAGAAAAACTAGCCAACTTTCCTCTCTGTGTATTAACAAAACTTATGACTTAGAGAGATCATTTCAGTTTTCAAGGACTATTAACTGTTGCTGACTTACATTCTCTGACCTCATAAATGTGATAACAACTCAATTAAACAGACCAAATAAAATAAGAATCTGTACATCTTTGTCTTTAGATTGCATTAGTTTTATTACAATGATGTTTCTTTATAAGTACGGTTATGCAAATATTATTTGCACTAGGTACATATGCACAAAGCTTGAAAAACTTTCGAAACTGTCTACTAGCAATGGATTCATTCCAGTTACCTGGAAAAAAAACTACCAAAGAGAGAGGCTACCTACGTCAGATTTCTCTTCTTTCCACTACTTTTAATCCTAACAGAACAGAATTAACTTGACAGTTGCAAGGGGCTCTGACAAGCTCTTACTCTGCAGGAGTATCTTATTCCAACTGATAAAGCAAAATATGGTAAACTATACTCATCCAGAAATTTTCAACATGGCATCATCTCTTAATCTGCAACAGTAAAAAGGAAAGAGAAACAAGGAGTAATGTAATCTAAAAAGTAACCATGAAAACACATGGCTGGGTTAGCTAACTGCCCAGTTATAACAGTAAAGTTTGATGAAGCAAATGGTAGGTCCTGCCAATGCATAACAGGTATCTAATACTACAGACCTGAAGTATACCTCCCTGCTTTTAGGAGGCTTACTTACATACATTAATAATAT
Organism: Balaenoptera borealis; assembly: GCF_965194805.1. Classification (NCBI taxonomy): domain Eukaryota; kingdom Metazoa; phylum Chordata; class Mammalia; order Artiodactyla; family Balaenopteridae; genus Balaenoptera; species Balaenoptera borealis. The sequence continues at coordinate 87,373,741 of NC_138874.1, forward strand.
TCTGTTGCATCCCATTTCAAGCTACAATTTCAATTACTAAAGTTGTAAAACATACTTAATTGTTGATATTAAGTGACAAACACTGCTTCCTGGATACAATTATTTTAATACTTACTGAATATGACATCTGGATTTTAGTATTGGGAACCAGTTTCACTTTTCCTTCACTAGTTAGATTAACATCAACAATTCGATTTCCATTAAAACCTATTTCAAGTTTTTTATAGGTCCAAAGATAGTAATCTTCCCCATTTTCATCTGCTTCACCAACAATACCTTCAAAAGAAATAACACTTCATACAAGGTTTGTAGTATCACTTAGTATTTAAAATACATTAGAAGCTAAAAGCTCATTAAAAAACATTTTTATAAAAAAGCAATACTACCATTATTCCTCATGGTTAGAACAATGAAAAGGTACAGGCTGGACTTCTCTTTGTTAACTACTTGGCAAACACAAAACTATTTTCACACCATGGTAAAAAAAGTGATGCACAGCTCAGCATAACCTATCACTAATTTGATCCTCAAAGTTCATGCTCTGTCATTAGTATCACCTTCATTGTAATAATCATGACTGTGTAGTTTATATTCCTTAATATCTCAAAATTTCAGGGAGCACTATATCACTATCTGGCAAGGTTCTCAGTTTCGTGGTCAAACTAAAATTAAAAGCAAGGTCTCCAGAGGTCTAGTCCAGTACTTTCTCTAATAACCTATGATCAACCCATTCCTAATAAGCTGCACATATGTGTATAGTGGGTACCAAAACTTAAAACACCTCCCCTTTATACCTCAAGTATTGGACTTATCCCTGGGAAGTCAACAAAATGAAAGGAGAGTTGAAAATAAATGGTAATGAGGCAAAAGTTAAAGTGATCATTTTGATTACAATTTGGGATACTGAAGGAGAAGACCCAAACAAGGGAGTAGGTAGTACCTGAGGATCTATCTCTTGTGCCCTCATACTGTCAGCTATTTATCCAATGTTCCCTACCCAAGCCTATATATTCATTAGCGCCTTAGGCTCTAAAAGTTACTCCTTGGGCCTTCCCTCTATGGCCAATGGAACTCATGAAAAGCATTAGTGGGAAAAAAATGATCATTTCTTATTAAGAATTATTTGCTTATTAACCAAAGTTGTTATAATTGGTACAAGTTCAAGGAATGCAGTTTCACTTTGTTTGAGGTTGTAGAGGGATAATAAAATCCTTCTAATAATTAATTTCACCAAAGTTTATTTACCTATCTACTCTGGAAACTCTGAGGGTGGAGACATAATTATACCAAATAGGAAAGTATTCTCTAAATGACTTTTAAAAGACTCTGAAACCTTTATACCAAGAAAACCCAGATAAAGATTTTTTTCTGACAGGGTTTCCCATGGTTCAGACATTCTAGGACATCCAAAAGGATCTGCCCTAAACATGGCAGAAACCCAGAGCTAAAAAAGATTTATGTTAAGACAGGAAAGCACAGCTGCCATGTTGCTTATGGAGGCCCACAGAAATGACGGAAAAACCCTAAGGTTCTAGACATGAAACCCATAAGCAATGCAAAAGACTTGCTCTCTCACCAAAAAAAGAGAAAACCCGGATTAGTGGGTTCTCCTAAAACTACAGGCTCAGAAGTCTTCAGCAAATATTCAGCATATCTTCCTACTACCCTCAGAGCCAATGACAGAAATGTCTGTTATACCAATTACAGTCATTTACATGAAATGCTTACTATTTGTACCTAATTAACATGCAACACAGTAATGACGATGCATACAATTATATCTTGAGATTAACTTTCTTACAAATTCCATCTTAGTACCATATTAAACTCTGGGCTGCTATGTTCAGTCTTTCAGTTTGCTGCTCATGAATACAGTAGTCTGCTAATAATTTTAAGAATTAGAATATTAATTATATATTATTTATATATAAGAACAAGTGTCCAAAGACCAAAAAATAAAAACAACAACAACAACAAGCCATTAAGAGAAAAATGTGATCAAACATGCTGGCTATGATAGCTGGCTTTGCTGTACATATTAAATAATTTAATCAAGCCCAGCACAAACAATGTTTGGATTATAATAAGTTGGTATTAACTATTGCATTGTTCCTCTCCATTAACACAGATGAACAAGGACATAAAACATAAAAAATAAAACATAAAAAAGTTTTTAAAATTTTAAACATAATAGACTTTTGGAAAATAACATAGGAACTAGCAAAACAAGTCATTCAGGAGACTATTATATCCAAAAACCATACTACCACAGTGCCACATGAGAGAAAGCCAGAATATAACTTTAAAATCCTATTCAGTCCCTTTGATTGTATTTGATAAAATAAGTCAAAATAAGATGTGAGAAAATGGAGGGAGGGGGAATATTTCGGATTGTTCAAAGCACCTTTTGACCTCTTGAATATGAAAAGTTACACTGTATAAAAGTTATATTTTCAGGGATTTTCATGTAAAGTTTGACAATGTCAAAAACCCTTCAAGTAACAGGAAACCGTAAAATTGATGTTAAAATCATTCTGTGGAAAACACTGAAAACACATTTATTGACTGAATAGTCATTACATAAATCTTGCTTATTATGCAAATATTCCCCAAACTTTAAAAAATAACATACAATACTTACCCCATATTGGTAAGTCATCTATGTACATCTGGTACCAGTAGTGATTTTTGATAGCATACACAAATGCATCTCTCTTTTCTTTATCTAAGTCAATTTCACAGTAAGTGGCTGGCATCACATCATCTGCGTAAAATAAAAATTGCAAATCAGTACACTCATTTGCAAAACAGTTACAGGAAGAATAACACACAAAAAAGCCAACATTTCCTGAAGTTAAAATTTCTACTCATAATAGTTGAATCTGGGTGATATATATATAGGGATTCAGTATACAATTCTTTCCTTTTTGGTGTATGTTTAAGATTTTTCACAATAAAAGAATTTTAACCATCTTTACTTTCAAAGATTATCTTACTAAGTGAAGAAAGCATCTCTTATATAAAGAAAATTATACAGAACATTTACAAAGTAACTTTAAAATGAATAAATTGATTTAAAAACAGAAATGAAAAAGCTTAAAACACATAGGAAAGTTTTCACTTTATACAAAAACTCAAGAATATGATCCTAAGTAGAGCTAACAATTTCTAGCTATGAGATCTCTGAGATAAATATTCATTTGAACATTCCTGGAAGTGCAAGTCACTGGAGGCCACAGATTCCATGAGGAATCCCAGTGACTCTTCATATTTCGGAAGATTAAAAGGCAAACCTCTATCTAGCAGGCATCACTGTTTATAAATTACCCAGAAGTTCCCTGGAGATGAGTCATTTCCAGTCTTGACTGCTTTTAAAAATACTCCTATCTGAAAATACTATTCAGATGGTCTTTAACTTATAAACCTTTCAAAAATGTGCTTAGGATCATTAGTTTCTAAACAAAACAAAGCAAAATCTGAAAAGCACTCTAGATGTCCATCAAAAGGACTGAACTGTTTTTGTATGTTACTTAAGCAACTAGGAAAAAAAAAAAGAGAAATCAATCTTAACAACAACAAAAAGCACAGATGTTTGTTTTTAAGTTCTCCTGTACTATAATATCGGTTATTTAGAACATGAAATACAACTTCCTCCAAGAAACAATGTTAAATTTCCCAAATGTTGATTAAAACAACTTAAATATAAATTGCAGCCAAACTATAATTAATAGCCATCTATAATGTTGTTTCTACGAGAAATAACAATCTGATGTGTAACTCCAGACACCACCACCACGTTTCCCCAGTTCTCAACAGAGAGAACAGCTTATTATTGCTCAGCCCAGAGTGGACACCCCAAAACTACAAAACCAAAGATGGCAGGAAACACTGAAGTCCCATGAAAGAGGGATAGGGAAATTCTCTATCCAAGTGGGAGAAGAAAACTGCTTTGTATCCAACAACAATGGCTCCCACACATATTTTCTTTCTACCCAGGCCATTTTTAGGCAGCAAGAAATTTAGGGTTTTCATAATGGTAAAAACTGAGGCTGAGCAGAGGAGAAGGCAGGGAGAGTTAAGACGGAGATTACTACAAAGGATGCCTACAGCAGGAGCTAGGAGAACTGGCAGCAGGAAATTATAGCTACAGAGAAGAGAGCAAGAACCAAAGGAAGGTCCAGGTTGAGCAGCAACGAATGGCCACAGTGGCGTGGGAGGACTCACAGCTACCTCTGCAAAGCCACCAAATTCCTTGCTGTCACAATCAGACATTCACTGATAATTGTCATTAACAATATAGCAGTTTCCTGTATGAAGTCCTGAGGTATACAATATGACATTTACCCATATATAAAGCTTTTAAAAGATTCCTTACAGTCTGGGGGGCTTCCCTGGTGGCGCAGTGGTTGAGAATCTGCCTGCCAATGCAGGGGACACGGGTTCGAGCCCTGGTCTGGGAGGATCCCACATGCCGCGGAGCAACTGGGCCCGTGCGCCACAACTACTGAGCCTGTGCGTCTGGAGCCTGTGCTCCGCAACAAGAGAGGCCGCGATAGTGAGAGGCCCATGCACTGCGATGAAGAGTGGCCCCCGCTTGCCGCAACTAGAGAAAGCCCTCGCACAGAAACGAAGACCCAACACAGCCATAAATAAAAATAAATAAATTAATTAATTAATTAAAAAAAAAAAAAGATTCCTTACAGTCTGAACTTTAGTTCAACTCTCCACCATCCTCTCTCCCTATACTCTAACCAGACTCAGCCACCTGCAGTTCCCACACACCTTGTGCTCCCTTGGCCTCCGGATTTGTTGTTTGTGCAGTAAACCCCACCTCACGTGTCCATCCTAAAATCTTCCCCATGCCTCTACCCTGTCCCCCAGAGTAATCCCTGATTCCCCAACCCTCACTCCTCTCACCACACAGCCTGCCCCCTTCACTGAAGTCCCACGGCTTTCTCTCCATATCTCCTATGGCACCTAGGCCTACACCACTTACAACCTCACACCAGTATCTTAGCTCCTCAAAAAGACCATTAGGTCTTGAGAGCTATGTCTATAACTGATCATAACCTTTCTGGCCCCAGCTATGCCTGTTTCAGTACGCTGCACAGAGCAGGCACTAAACAAATAAAATATTTTAACAAATTTTAAGAGCATAATTTTCCATTTATTTGGCAAAGGAAGTCACTAAATACATTAGAGTATGCACATATACATGCATCTGTGTGTGAATGGTGTGTGTGTGTCTGTGTGTATGTCTGTGTGTAAGGACAAAATGCCAATATAAACAAATGAAATTTTTGAGCTGAGTATCTCAGAAGGATTGACAAAGAAGTCTTGAAGAGTATCTTTCACTGATACAAAACCTAGAAAAGAAATGTTGTGGTAAAAGAGAAAACATCATTATGGAAGGCTCTAATAAGGGCCTGGGTTGGTCATATTTTAATGAAATTCCTCTTGCAGGCATGTAAGCAAATACAAACATCACAAATAATTAAAGAGCCTGGTTGCTCAATTGAAAAAGCACTTCTCTCAGGAGGGAGACGCTTTGAAGATAACGAATGTAATGTGCCTGAGTATACCAAATCACCACTCAGCATTCTACATGACTGGAAAACAATCTGAAAATCTATTACCACAAAACACTACTTTAAAATTACAATAGGGCATACCCTTCTCACGGGAAATACACACCTATGAATCCTGAAGGGGATGCAATTAAGATCTTACCAATGCAAATACTTTTTATGAGGGAAAAAAGAAGAAAACCAAAGTTATAAAGTGGCAAATGTCAATACTGATTTTTCAAACAGAAAGCAAGGGTAAATTCTGGAAACAACATGCCAATAAGTCTGTCATCAATTCTCAACAACACTCCGGACTAACAACTGAAGAGACAGTGAAAGCATTGAAAAAAGAATGTGACAATTATTCATGAGTTCTCTAAGAACATATCATGCCTTACTTTGTTTAGTTTCTCTTTTAACAGCATTACTGAACTGGAAAATCAGAAATACTCTACCTCAAATTCAGCAGCACTTAGCAAAGTTTCTCATGAAGTCACTATAGACAAACTATAGAGAAATGGGCAGAAACTTGGGTTTTAGTCTGGGTTCCACTACTTACTAGCTCTGTGAATAAAAGCAAGTCACTTAACCTCTGTGAACCTCAGGTCCCTCACCTGTAAAACAGATAACATCTATGCTATCTCCTTCCCAGAGTTGTTTTAAGGACGAAAAGTGCCAATATATTCACAGTGTTAAGTTTTCTTGAGCCACACACCCCCTTGAGAATCCAATGGAAGTGATATCTCCCTTGTCCCCACAAAATGCACATTCACTCAAAATTAAGTGTACAATTCCAGAGGTCCACAGACCCCTGACACCAGAGCTTCTGGTTCAACTTTGTATACCCAGAGTCTACCATAGGGCTCTGGAATACAGTAAGCTCTCAAAAACTGCTGAATGAACTTTTTACAGGACTGGAAAAACTGGCATATTCACCATTAATTAATCAACCATCTACATAAACCAATATTGATTAACTGACCAAACTGGCTGGCAGTATAAACTGTATAATTTTTTTTCGAGATGGCTGTTTGGCAACATGTATCAAGAACTGCCTTAAAAATGATTATACCCTTTGATTCAGTAATTCTACTTCTAAGAATTTAACCTAATGAAAGATTCATAGATGCATTAAAATACTTATGTGCTAGTATAGCCAAATGCATTCTTATTTCTAACAGAAAAAAAAAAAAGGCAAAAGCAAGGAAGAAAAGGAAGAAAGAAGAAAACAATGAATATCTTGTCATTGGGAAATGGGGAGAAATTACAATATCAAGTTATAGAATACTATATAAATATATTTTAAACAGAGTAATTAACAATATGAGGACAAGCCGATAAGATGTTGAGGAAAAAAAAGAAGAGTAAAAACTAATTTATACATAACTTATTAAACGAGCCAGCAAGTGCTTAGAACGGTATCCGGCACATAATAAACACTATACAAGTGTTCATTAAATACATTTTTAAAAATCATATATGGAACATGAACCCAATATTTAAAAATTTTAAATACTGTGGATGAATGTAAAGATGGTCAGAAAAAAAGAAGAAACTGTTACTGGTATTTCTATCCAGGTGATTTTTATATTCTTTACATTTCTCTGTAGTTTCTAAATTTTGTACATTGATCCTATATCACTGTTAAAATCAGAAAAAATATATACACATACATTTCTTTGAAAACAAAAAAAAGACAGATGTCAATCTGAAAAGACTAATGTTAGCAATGGTTTAAATAAGAACTTATAAAAAGAGCAGGCTTATCAAATTTGCAGTTGGCACAAAGTTTAAAAAATTGCTAATACCAAGAATTCAAAATATCTAGAGTCAAGATTCAATACAAGATTCAAATTATTTGGTCCAGCTAAAACACTTCAGTTGAAACCAATAAGACAAAATATTGCATCAAGTTCCCAGACTTCCGATTAAACAAGGCAGATTAACCACAAGTGTCTTTTACCTCCTGAAACTCCATTAAAATGTCAATAAAGGAATAAAAAGGATGTAGGCGCACAAGGACAAAAAGAGGAGAAGACAGTGAGAAAAGATTTCAATCAATGTTGGGGAAATGGACGACGGTGAATGAATAATAAGGCAGAGGAAACCATAACAGAAGGGACAACAGGATTGTTGTCACAGAACACAGGAGACACTCAGAACTTGGAGGCACCACAGACGTCGAAAGGTAGAGGAGAGATAGACGTAGGGCTGAACACATAGGGGAACAGTATAAAAATATGTTTATAGAGGGGCTGGATGCCTAGGTCCCCTCCTGCACCCATCACACAGCTAGATGAATAACATCCTCAACTTCCCCGCCGCAGACCAGAGGCACTTTCCCCTAGAGAACTTCAGCAGAGAGGCTCCAGAATCAGGAAGAACAGGAATAGTAGAATCCAGGGACTGGAAACAGGGTGGGGTTCACCTTAAGCAAAAATCTTCATTGGGGCTGAATGAAAAGAACTGCCACCTCCCAAGCCCTTTCCCCACCCTTTGGCAATCAGGCTTAACTACCCAGCCAGATATCTGGAGGGAAATACCGCATAGTAGTTAAAAGCTCAAACTCTAACGCTAGGCTGCCTGGGTTCAAATCCTCACTCCGCCACTTGCCATCTGTGAATCCTTAGACAAGGTTACTTAGCCTCTGGGCCCCAACTTCCTCATCTGAAAAATAGGTATAATACACCTCCATAAGCTTATTTCGAGGATGAAAACAGACTAGACTGAGAATCACTGAACTAGAAATACATAAGCCTCTAAGCAGCCCTCGGCATATCTACATAACTGCAGTACTCTCAACTTACCATTTCACTCTAGAGAAGTAGAAGAAATACTAATAAAATAATTTCACCCCTCTGTTAAGTTAGAATACTCAAGGAAGAGAAAATTCAAGGGAAGATCAATAAAATAAATGGGAGGAAGGAATCCTCTAGAAGTCAACTTTTCAACAATTAATATCCTTCATTATACTGCAAGAATTCTCAAATGAGAGGGAAGGGATAGGGTGGTGACCTTCCCTGCTTAGGAATTACTATTCCAGATCACCTAATGATCATAATGAACCAATTATAATAAAGAACAAGTAGGCACAAACTAGGTGCTAGACAACTTATTAAAAGCTCACCATGTCTTAATAGCTAAGGATGCAACAGTGAATAAGAATGCAACTGTCCCTGCCCCAGCGGAAGTAACTAAATTACCCAGCAGGCTAGTGCAGCAGCCTGAGGATAAATCAAATCCTATACTCAATAAACTAATTTAACATTTCATAATTGCTAATGCAAAATCAAGTTGGAAGCACAGACACATACTATGTGCTATCAGTATTCATAACAATAACCATTTCTTGAATGTAAACTATCAGGAACTTTGATAAATGATGTACGTGCACTATCTCATTTAAACATGACAATTCTATCAAGTGGATATTATTTCCCTCATTTCATAGATGAGGACAATGAGATCAAAGAGACTGAATACTTTGTCCAGGACTACATAGGTAGGCAGAGGCAGAGCTGAGATGTATCAAGTCTCTCTGACTCTAAAGCACATGTTCTTTCCACTCCACAATGGCAAGATTCTAGGAGGTACCCTTGAAAATTATAGGGTAATGATTTCAGGTCTGGTTCAAAGATATCCAATTTAAGTCTGCCCTTTGCATTTAATTTTGTCTAAATGTTCTCAATGCAGCATTTTGTCTAGTGATAGTATAAAAACTATTAGGAAGAAAAAAACAAAGTTGTGCATAAAACCTCAAAAGGGAGCTTTTGAGGCATCCTGTATTAGACTCAAAACTACTGCTAGTTCCCTAAAATAGTCTATTTAGTGACTTTCATTTTACACAACCATACTAATCCATTTAGCCTGACAGAATCTACTAGGTTAAAAAAAAAAGTTGTGTGTTTGTGTGTATGCACATATAAGTGGGTATGTATATGTATAGTTTTTCCTAGTTTCACAGTATTTCCAAAATTTTATTTTCTTACTTGAATATGCCTTCAGAAGAACCTTTAAAAATCAAATACTTAAGGGATGAAAGATTAACAATATAAATATTTCTACAGTTTACACAGAGACAGAGGGTTCAAGTTTCCACACAGCATTAGTATGCTGTGATATGCCTTGGGTAATTCATCTTTGGGCCTCCCTAACAGGAAATCAGATGACGCAATCTCTAAGGTGCATCCCACCTTTAAAATTCTATGATACGATAAAGAACAACCAGGAAACCTCACAAAACACTTTTCAAAGCACAATCGACTTTATCTTTGAACAGGGTAAGCAAAGGTCTACAACAGAAAGAGAAATCTAATCAGCATTTACTATTGCATCTGGACCACTTAACGTGGCAGCTTCTTTAGCAGCATATCCATGATGGAGTGTAGAGTTGACAAGACTCCAAGGAACCGCCAACTCTTAGGGAGTAACATCTGGCCAGTTTTGATTCTTTTCATCTAAAGGTGTTTAGTCTGAAAGGAAAATAAATCCCACTTTTATAGCCCATGAAAACCATACCCCTCTATCTAAATAATCTTTCCATCTCAGCCTCAAGAAACTAATAAAAGAATGGTTAAGACAGCTGAATGAGTACTCTTCTTTAGTAAATAAAGGTGAGGATTGCAACAAGTGATGAAATCTGTCCATAGCAGCAAAGTAGGACTTGGGGTTTTTGCCTATTTTCTCTCTGGTTCCTTTTTAATAAACTAGAAATGTGTACCAAATATGGAAAAGGAGAGAGTATGTGAATAAATGTAGTATTGAGGTTCCCAAAGATCACATATTCTAGTCTAACTTTTCTCCTTACCTGTAATTAAATATTTAAATTACCTCATTAAATTAAAACAAGCCTCAGGGCATGTTTACAATAATTCATAAAGTTATAAGCAAGGCCACTGTGGTTTAAATTTACAACTTAATTTTAAAATTAAGCCCCAAGGAGTAATACATGGGAAAAAATGTAAATATGTATACCTATTTTCAACAACAGTAAGAAAAAAAATCCTAAAAACAAGAATAGAATTTAACAAATCAAAATTAAACATTATCTTCAAAATATTATCTTTAAAATATCTCATTTCACATTCTCCTCCCAAAAGGCTAAAAATATCAGAAGTCAGTTACTATTCATTTTATACATGTAGACAATGAAGTCAAAATTGGAGTAAACAACTTTACTAAAATCAATAGAGTAAAAGAAATAGGATTAAAATTCAAAGCTTCTGATTATAAGATCCATGCTCTATTCAAAAATCAAGACACCTAACGAAAGATCCTCCAAAAATTCAATTACTCAAGCTTCTGCTTACCAAGTTAAAAATGTCCATGCAGGAAACACACACTCTGACAAACTTCACAGAGAAAACTAAAAAATATAAACACACTCATAGGAACTGATAACACAGAAGATACCTGCATAATAAATAGATAAGGAGGATTTTTTTCCTATTTTAACAAGTCCTTGACTTAAAATTTTAAACCACACAATCCAACAGGTATTGAAGATAAATTAATACAACACTGATAAATACATTGAGCCAATGGTACAAGTTTGAATTTGAGGCTTTACACATAATTTTTAAGTATCCATACAGCCCATTACATCCCCACTCCTCTGGAAATTACCTCATTAGGAATCTATGAAGGCTTTCCCTGACCACATTATGTCCAATCCTTAAAGGATTTACTAGAAAACACTTTTCAGAAATAAATATGTTAAGGAAATATAATTTTATGAACAATTATTTATTATTTTATAAATATTCAAAATAAATCTTTGTCAGTTACTAATATACTTTTCTACATGCAATACACTTAACTTAGAGATTAAAACATATTTTAGGGTCTAGAGCAGTGGTTCTCAACCAAGGAGAAGTAGCAATGTTTACAGACTTCTCGGTTGTCACAACTGGAGAATGCTACTGGCACCTAGTGGGTGCGGGCCAGGGACTCTGCTAAATGTCCCACCCTGTACAGGACAGCCCCCACAAAAAAAAGAATTATCTGGCCCCAGTGTCAACAGTGCTAACGTTGAGAAACCCCGGTCTACAATCTAACTTTTATCCTTAGGACTATTAAGGTTTACGTACCTTTGAATTTAATATCCAGACCACTAAATTCCAATTCAACTCCTTGAAGCGCTTCTCCCAGAGTTTCATGGTAATGACTGATGCTTTTTTTTGACCCGACACAGAATGGAAGTGAAAAGTACTTGTATGTCTCTTGGCGATTATGGTAGGGCCCAACAGTATTCATCCATAAGACAACTTCCTCTTTATCTTGATACTGAAACCAAAAAAAAGCAAGTAAGAATATGTTTTTTAAAGAATCTAATTCAAATTAAGGGAATATTTGTTATTTGTTCTAAACAAAAATGTACTATCTCAGTTTGGGAAGCTCTAAAATAAAATGCTGGAAGCTTGTTTCAAAATTATGGTCAATGTCTACACATTAAAAATGAAATTCGGTGAATTTTAAAATTATATCCTCTGATTGTGGTCTCAAGCAGATTCACATTTTCTAAACTTTGTTTTACAGAAGATACTGTTTAAACAAAACCCAATAACCTATAAGAATGTTTATAATTAATATTTACACTATCAAATAACGATAAACCTAGAACCAACATGATTCACCATGCTAACGTGGACAAGGAAGGAGGAAACAAAATCAATAGCTTATCCAGAACCTCATGTTAATCACTAGAAACGCCAAAAACCTAATGTTGTCAGCAAGCACAAATAAAATTTCATCTCCTTTTTTTCCCCACAGCCATTGATCAAAGTACTAGAGAGGAGAGAAATGACTAAACAAGAGGAGGAAAAACCATACTATGAAATCTCCACAGCCCATTCAAGTCATCATTCTATCTTTCCCTTTATCAGCCTGAAAGACAGGTACTGCATGCAAATTTCGTTGAATAAATATTATGGCTTTACCCATCAGTGAATACTATATGTAGCTAAACCTGGAGTGTGGTCTGATGACTTTGGGTAGGTGACGTCACCTTTCCAGGGTCCAACTGGGGGAAGTGCCAAAGATTTCTAAGATCTCCTCAAGTCTAAAATTCCAATGATTCTACAAAAAGCAGTTACCTGAGTAATTTTAAAACTAGTATTCCTAATTAGCCTTTAATATAAATTAAAGACAACTAACAGTTGCAGCTTAAGTCAACTAACAGTGCAGAAGTTAAATCATTGAACAATTATTTACTGAGTGCCTACCATGCGCCAATAATTGTGTTTGTTGAGGATACAGCTTTGAACAAGACACATTCCCTGACCCACTGGAGCTTAGAGCCTAAAGGGAAAGATGACACTGAACAAGCAATTATAATAACATAGGGAGCTGTGGAGCACATAACAGAGGAACCTATCCAACTAGCCCAACTACCAAGCATGACCTCCAGTCCTCCATATAAAATGAATAAACATTTTCCATCAAAATCCAGCATCTCCAAAACCAAACTCATCCCACCCAAACCCAACCCCCCAAACTTTGTTTTTCTAATGGTACAATCCTCTCAGTCATGGCGACTCAAACCCCAAGTCCCACTGCATTCCAAAAAACACTGACTTGTCTACTCTTATCCAAAGCATCTGCCTCTTTTGATTCATACCACCACCACAGTAGGACTTAGATCTAATCACCTCACCTTCAAATCTAATAAACGTCTCATTGTTCATAAGACATCATCCAGGTACCTCATCAAGGAAATAAAAAACTACCTGACTTTTTGAATACATGGGACATGTACCAAGCACAGCATTAGGTGTTAAGGTTATAAAGATAAATAACATACTGTCCTTTCCTTTAAGTAGTTCACAATCCATAGTGGAGCCAGACAAGTAAATGATTAACAATGAAGAAATAAGTGTTACAATTAAGGTAAAAAGGGCTATTGTAGCAACAATAAAAATGATTAATTCTGGGCTTCCCTGGTGGCGCAGTGGTTGAGAATCTGCCTGCCAATGCAGGGGACACGGGTTCGAGCCCTGGTCTGGGAAGATCCCACATGCCGCGGAGCAACTAGGCCCGTGAGCCACAACTACTGAGCCTGCGCATCTGGAGCCTGTGCTCCGCCACGGGAGAGGCCACGACAGTGAGAGGCCCGCGCACCGCGATGAAGAGTGGCCCCTGCTTGCCGCAACTGGAGAAGGCCCTCGCACAGAAATGAAGACCCAACACAGCCAAAAATAAATAAATAAATAAATTTATTAAAAAAAAAAAAAATGATTAATTCTGCTTTGGCAGAGAAGGGTCAGGATGAATAACAATATAGAAAATCATAAGCTGTTTCAAGTGAATTCAGTAAAACAACTGTAGATAACCTTCATGTATGAAGGAACCAATCAAAGGTCTGAATGTATACATAGATACCCGTTCATAACTACTCTTGCCACTTTAAGGGGTTGACAAATATATGTATGCCACCACTCTTCCATCCAACGTTCAAGGTTACACTGCACTAATCAATCAAGGTACTCCTTTCTGCACAGACATAGGTATAGGTATAGATATATAGATATAGATAGGGATATAGCATAAGAATCCTCAAAACGGTTCTCTAAACCAATCACTATCCACTGAACAGGGCTGGTATTAGAATTGAAACCTGTTCACTGAGTAGAAAGCTCTTGGCATAGTATCACGTACACAAAAAGTATTGAATATGATGAAAAAACACTGAAGAAATGCTGAAATGAAAGTTTATTAGCAACTTAGTGAAAGAAGTTTGAAGTATGTGCACTGACTGCGATAGTATCCTTTGAGAGAAATAAGAAAGGCGAGGTAACCAAATGCATCCTTTTAGGATTACCACACTGAAAGAGAGGACCTACTCTTGCCATTAATCCTGCCGAGTTTGCAGAAATTTTATAAATATAACTCGTGAAAATAAACACAAAAAACACTACTTTCTCTATAAATCCTAATACTCATATTCCTTTACAAATAGACAAAAACTTGAACATAAATACTTGTTAAAACAGAGCATTCATTTATTTCATACAAACTGAAACACAGGACTAAAATAATTTAAGGGTCACAGTATGTGTTAAACTATACGTTCTGAAGTCACTCATTTTAAACATTCATGAAACCTTAATGGGGTAGTAAAGCTCTGACAACATGATGCAAACTGTACTATAACAAAATGTGTACCATTCTTTAGCCTAGGATTCCTTCTGGGAAGAGGACTGAAATAGGGATTAGAAAGAAAAAAATATAGAGATATGTAACATAGACACAAACACTCATATATATACACATACACAAACACACACAGATGAGGGTGAATATTAAGGCTACAACTGTTTCTTTTATTTTATATTGCTCCTTATGCAGACCACAGTCAGATTTCATGAACTTAAAATGTTTACTTTTCATTATAGTTCTTATTTATCCCTGAGAATAAGTGTTCCCAAGACAAGGTCAAGGGAAGAGTTCTTTTTCAAGAGAGAAAACGTGTCTTAAAATATCTTGAAATTAGAAAATACCAAATGGAAGAAACTTTTTAGGAGAAAAGCCTTTCCTTTCCCTAAGCTGCCGGGAAAGTCCCTGGGCTCCCCCGACTCGGTGGGAAGACAGCAACAGGTAAGGCTCTTCCCTCCACCCTTGGCTGAAAGGCTAGTCTAATTTGCTTTCAAAACATTCCAGGGCTTCCCTGGTTGAGAATCTGCCTGCCAATGCAGGGGACACGGGTTCGAGCCCTGGTCTGGGAAGATCCCACATGCCGCGGAGCAACTGGGCCCGTGAGCCACAACTACTGAGCCTGCACGTCTGAAGCCTGTGCTCCGCAACAAGAGAGGCTGAGATAGTGAGAGGCCCGCGCACCGCGATGAAGAGTGGCCCCCGCTTGCCGCAACTGGAGAAAGCCCTCGCACAGAAACGAAGACCCAACACAGCCATAAATAAATAAATAAATAGCCAAAAAAAAAAAACCCACAACATTCCATAACGTCTTAGCAAGCTCTTTTTAAATACTTTCCTCGGAAAAACTCTGAGTTGCCAATGACGTGGAGAAAGATGGAATTTTATAACTTACCTGCAGAGTGTAACCAGAAGAAGGGGAGAGAAAAAATCAAGCAGGCACAGCAGTGGATCAGGAGGTCCCTGAGCACGGGGGTGGCTCCTTCCATGAGGCCTCCCTGGGAAGCAGCCAAAGGACAGGAAGCCAATTCAGACTACCTGCATTCCTCACCTCACCGGTCCATTCGTTTCCAGTTCTCAGAAGTTTCACTGTTACACTCAACTTCTGCACTGGCCACTCCAGCCAAAATGGCTTATAACATTTTCTTCCTTTCCTTTCCTGCTCCACCTTGTTTCTTACGTCATTCCCCCAAGTCTATAATGCCCTCCTCCTACCCACCTGGCCGATTTCTACTTATCCTTCAGAACTGCCCAAATCCTCCTTTCTCCAATCCTCAGGTCAAACTTTAACTGACCAATCAGTAACATGCACATGCTTACCGTCTTTTGGGATAGTATCATTACTAGCCAAAACTTAATAAGCACATACCATGCGCTGGGCATAGTTCTAAGGTCTTTACATAAACATTTAATCTCTCAAAGCTCTGTAAGACAGGTCCTATTATTTCCCCCATTTTACAGATTCAAACAAACAAACTAAATAGAGATGTTAAATAATTTGTCCAAGATCATTCTAACTAATTAGTATCACATTTACAAGCTCAGGACTACATTTTTGCTAATCCCTAGTCAGCTTCATTAACTGAAGAGCAAAAACTAAATGAAGGAATATGGGAAAAATACAGCTGTACAAAGCACCTAAGGAAGTCCTGAATGCTGAACAACTTTTCCATTTGAGGCTTTAATCTGCCCTAAGGAAAAAAACCTTCCTAAGAAGCTCCTTGTCCTCTGATCTCAAAAGGAATGACCTTCATTCCCAAGAACTCACCAATGTTGGATCTCTCATTTAAATACTGTTTATGTGCTGGGTAAGTGTAGGTACAGAAGTTTCCCTCCTTGATAGAGATCATGAATTACTTTTTCTCAGAGGGAACACTTCAGGAGATAATGTTACTGAATTTCTCGTGTAAAATCCGAATAAAGAAATCAGAATTTATGTAGACAGGCAAAGGACTGAGGGCTCAGACTAAGCACCCAAATGCCATCATTTTTATGGGATGAGGGGAAAGATATATGCTTACTTTAAAATACATATCTGAGAAAGCAAACTCCAGTTCAGAAAAATATTTCAGAAATCATAATTTCAATGTCTTATTTATTTAAAACACATACATCAGAATGCTAATACATATAAATTATTAGTGTATTTTTGGATAGTCTCTTGAGATAACTGCTCTCTCCCTCTCAAAATAGCTTTGTACCTAAATAAACTTTTAGTCTACCATGGAGTACAGCTGAAAATAGGACAATGAATTATGACACTTCCTAAAACTAGATCCATATTAAAGCACTCACAAATTCACTTGTAGTAAACAGCTCATCCTCTTTATAAATCTTCACATATGTTTTACTAGTTCCCATACTCCCGACAGAGACAAAGACTAAAGGCTTCCATTTGCCTAAGAAAAGCAAACAAAACATCTTTTTTTTAGCCAGTAGTGTAATAGTGCTTATGGCAAAGGTTGAGAGTAGGCTATCCTAGGCACAGATCGGGTCCTTTCAATATTACCTACCAGAGATACAATGGGCCACAAAGAAATGGGGTTTTAACCTAGGTAAATCACAACAGGCATCCCCAAGACTATGCATCTTAAGTGAACAATCGTCTGGGTTTGTTCACTGCTTTAAGTGGTAGGGTTATCATGCTTCCAACACTGCATATTCTTATTCCTGGTAGCTCCCTTATTACTCAAGTCACTCAAGAAGCACTGATTAAATACCACTTGCTGTGCCAAGCACAGAGCCTGGTATGTAACAGACGCAGAAAAAAAAAATTTTGATTTTGTGACCTTGAGGAAACAGAGCCAAAAAAAAAATTCAAGCCTCCAGTGTAAACCATAAAATGCTTTTAAGATTCCTGTGCCATTGATTACTGGTTTTTTGGCGCTGACATTTTTACATAGTGTTACTACGGAAATTATATGTTCAAGACAGGTAGAAAAAACGACTAGAAATCAGGTAGCTCAGACTCTTTTCTGTGGCCCTGGGCCAGCCACTGGGCCTCTTCAGGCCATTAGGAAAATGAGTGTGTTGGATTCAATGGTCTCGAGTCTTTCCAGTTCTAAAATTCTATGATTCTCAATTTGCAATCCTTGTAATGGAGTCCTTTGAAATCTTAGGAGACGTGATAATCTAACTCTAGATGTTTCCAAGTACTCCAACTGTCAGAAAAGCAAGTAAGCATAAGCCATACCCTATACATCTTTCACTCACTCTAAAGTGTTCTTTTTATGACCCTTCGATCACCTATTAAGAGCCTGTCTTTCATGAAAGTGTTCTTTAATTTTTATTTAAAACAGTATGTTTGGGACTTCCCTGGTGGTGCAGTGGTTAAGAATCCGCCTGCCAATGCAGGGGACACGGGTTCGAGCCCTGGTCCGGGAAGATCCCACATACCGTGGAGAAACTAAGCCCGTGCGCCACAACTACTGAGCCTGCGCTCTAGAGCCTGCGAACCACAACTACTGAGCCTGTGTGCCACAACTACTGAAGCCCGTGTGCCTAGAGCCCGTGCCCTGCAGCAAGAAAAGCCACCACAATGAGAAGCCCACGCACCGCAAGGAACAGTAGCCCCCACTCGCTGCAACCAGAGAAAGCCCGCGTGCAGCAACGAAGACCCGACACAGCCAAATATAAAATTAATTAATTAATTTAAAAAACACAAAAACCAGTATGTTCTGTAATTCATGTATGATTCAACTTTTAAAAACTGAAAGGAACCCGTTTTTATATATTCTACATGTGTATATACTCTAGAAGTCAGCAGCACATTTCCTTCTCATTATTCTTCTGAGAATATTAAGAGCGTTGGATAAATAAGCACATAAAAAATGCCATATGAGTCAAATGGTCAGCTGAATCCTAATTCAGTAGGTAAAGTAAGAGAAATCAAGGGCTTTCTGGAATTGCATGAAGTAGTCAGCTGCTCCTTCTTAGGACCAGCTACAGAATTTGTGGGGCCCAGCACACAATGAAAATGCAGAAAGTATTAAGAATTTCAAATGGTGACAGCAGAGCGTTAAACCAAGCAGTCTTTATGTCTTACACACATTAAGCGACTGCAAGGGTCACATGCCCACTGCAGCCCTGTCCCTCTTTAATGCTAACCCAAACACATCCTCAGTAACAACCCCCTATGGAGCTAAACTTACCCAAACATTTAAGCACTTAAAAATACTATCAATACAGAGAATTATTCAATTTAATGCCAAGTGTATTACTATCCTATTTTTAAGATAAAAGGCCGTAGAGCATATCCTATGAGAGCGTAGAAGACTATTAATTCAGCTTGCCTGAGCTCAAATCCTACCTCTACCTGTACTGGTTGTGTGGTCTCGGGCAAGTTACTTAACTTCTCTAGCATCCGTTTCCTCATCCATTCAAAGGACATAATACCACTCACAAGATTATCAGTGTATGTTTAAAATATGAGTTAATACATATAAAGTACTTAGAACGGGGCCTACCACATATTGCTACAAAAGCCCTATTAGTTATTATTTCTATCTGGAAACTGTCTTCATAGAAAGTTAATCTAAAGGGCAAACTTTAACGTCTAAAGATTGTTCTTTAATTAATAATCCAATTCCACAAGTATTTATTAAACACTTACTCAGCAACCTTCCCTTGACAATTTTTCTCCTCCTTCAGTATCATTCTGTCTTCATTAGCTACTTCTGCCTTCTTGGTGGAAAAAAAATTCACTTGACCATAGCCTTTTCAGTATTATTATTTGCTTGAGGTGAATGCCTAGTTTTCAAGAAATATTTTCAAGAAACTTGTAAGAAATAAAATATTTTGGCTAACAGCCAAAAAATATATGAATGACAAATTTTTTAGTTATATCTTAATGCTATCCTTCCTATAATTTTTAAAATAACAGGTAACCAAGTGAGAGCAGTTCAATGTAAACATGACTGAAAGAAAATGGATTCTAAATTTTTTTGTCCAACAATTCTCTCATACGTGTCATATTCTCTCAAAAACCTTTTATCCAATATTTTATATTCAATTTCTGGCTTCAAAAATTTAAATGTTAAAGCAGAAACTAACACACCATTGTAAAGCAATTACACTCCAATAAAGACGTTAAAAAAAAAATTTAAATGTTCCTGGCAATAAAATTTCAATGAAATTGGCATTTACATTTTAAATCTGTAAATTAATCTAAGACCTTTTTATTCACCTCCAATTTGTGAAGTTTTAATTAATACATACTTTTCCCTATTACAGCAGTTTATATAAAACAGGAGATAAAAAAGTAAACTACTACTCTTAAGCTTACATGCCTGTATGGTGGAACTATACTTGAGACAATTCTGAGTTTTACACAGCAACTTCCCTTAAGTGTTCAAAAAATTGGAAAAATATTAGTAACCATTGGCTAAAAGAATGCCCATTGGAAATGAACACTTCTTACACTTTGAGACAAGTTACTTGACGGAAAAAACAACAAGAGAGCGTTTTAAACTGTTTAACCTGTGAACAAAATTATCTTAAGGTGACAAGTCACAAATACAGCACAAAAACATGTCACCAGCTCAGGATTGTGTCCCTTAAAAAATATACAGGTAAGAAGATTCTGGCTGCGACTGAAAGTAGAAACGCCAAAAGTTTAGAACTGTTGTTAGCTAAAATAAGAGCCCAGCTAACCTACCGACTACAGAAAAGAAGTCTGGTTGCTTCATTTCCTCACTTGTCAGGAATGACAGAAGACTTGCAGATTTAGTACCACACAACCTCTCATGCAAAATCGTATCATTAATTAGTTAAGGCCTAAAAACACAACTACTCACAAGCACCCTCTAATTTACATGACTTTCCTGCCCTGCTCAGATCTACCTTTCGGAAAGCCACCGACTTACATCCCTAAGTGAAAGTCACTAGAGGAGTCGTTTTAACATCCAAGCTTTGATGTGGAAAATGCCAATTAAATAAACAGCCAATCAATTTTAGGCCAAATGCAAAAGGGACTGTCCCCAGCCAGACAAGAGGACTGGGAAACTCAAGACCCCTCGCAGTCAGAAGCCGCCTAGTTAGAGACCACCGGGGTGGGAGCCTCAGCTAGGGGCCAGAAGAGGGTGAAGAGAAAGTTACAAGTAAGGCCTCGCAGGCGGGCGCGTGTGGCTGAGTGCCTGTACACGTGTAAAGTGCTCTTCACCCCAAGTTTATCAAGGCTGTCCCCACGCCAGGGTTATAATCCGGTTTGGGCAGGAGGGGGAAGAAAAGGCCAGTGAGCACCATAAAGTGGTGGGTATTTCCTGGTTACTGTAAGACGGGTAATACGTGGTGCATCCATCTTCTGCCGTGTCGTAGTCCCCAGCAGCCCGGGCGCTGCTCCCTTTCCTGGGGGGCACCAGCTCCGAGCCTGGCTGCCTGCGGCCCCCACTCCCGCGGCCAAGTGAGCCCCGACCCTCGGACCCCGCTTCTTTCCCGTCTCCCGGGGCCCCTGGACCCAGGGGTGCGGCGCCATTTAGGTCCGGGATGGGTAAGGAGGCCCACGCACTTAGGGAGCGGAGTCCTGTCCCGGGAGCGCACGGAAAGGCCTCCTCCCCGCTCCCGGGGTTCCTGCTCCGCCAGGCCCAACCGGAAGGCGCCCTCGGGCGGCCGCGGGGCTCGGCCGGGCCGCTGGGCCCTCCAGGCCGCGCCGGGCCCGCCGAGGCGGTGGGCCGGGGGAGAGGGCGGAGGCGGCCGCGCCGGCCGGGAGCAATTCTCACCGTGTGCTCGTGCTCGTCCGCCCGGGCCCGGGGCAGCAGCAGCAGCAGCAACAGCGCGGCGGCCGCCGCCACGCCGGGAGCGCCCGGCAGCGGCCTCATCCTCCGCGCTCCCACCGGCCCGGCGCCGGGCCACCGACTCCTCCGCCGCCGCCGCCTCCGCCGCGGCCGATTCGCATCCACGGGGCGCGGACAGACGCACGGGGGCCCGGGCCCAGCTTCTGGCTCCTCCGCGCCGCCGCCGTCACCGCCCGCTCCGGAGCCTCCCCCGCCCCCCGGCGCCTCCTTGCCTCTTCCTCTGACTCAGCCACGTCATCCGGCCACCCCGGCACACGCCGGAAGTGCCTCGCGATGCGGGGCCGCAACCGCCGCCGGCCGCCCCGCCCGAGAGGCGCGACCCCGCAGCCCCGGAGGACCGCGCGAGGGCCCGGCCCTCCCGCCGGTCGCCCCTGGGTCGTGAGAGAGGCGGCGCGCACAGTGGCCCCGGCCTCGCGCCCCTCGCGGGTGCCTGGCCCGCGTCGCAGGGCCTAAGCCGCCTCCATTCGACTTGTGCGACCTAGGTCAAAACGCTTTACTCTTCCTGGCCTCATTTGCCTCGGCTGTGAAGTCGGGTAATGGTCTGACCTGCCGCCTCTCGGTGGGGATCGGATCAAGTAGCCCTCACAAAGAGCTCGGCTCCCGCCGGGAATGAATCACCAGCTCTATAATCGTCATTAAGGGAGATTGTTAAACTGGTATCGGGTTGGATGAGTGTCTTAAAGTCAGTGAATATTTACTGAATATTTATTTCAATCTTGTTGAAATTCTTGTTCGTTTATTTGTTTATTTATTGTTTGTTGGGTCTCCCGTGCACAGATATAAACACCTCTTAGAATCTAAGCTTTTCTCCTAAGCAGAGATCCTGTTCACTGACATATACTAGAACTGTGTCAGGCCCATAGTGGAAACTCAAAAGATATTTGTCAAATATATACATGAATATGGCACCACCATCTACACAGTCCTCTAAGCCAAAACTGGAAGCTGGAGTCGGATTGTCTCCATCTCTCAGCCATCAGCAGGCAACAGTTTCTAGCATTTGTTATCTTAGAAAGGTATCAAGAATTTATTTTTCCTCTCCTCTGCCAGTAACAGCCAATCTTCTACACCTCACTCACTATGTATTACAGCAGCCTCCGACCAGGATCCCTATCACCAATCTTCCCACCCTGTTTATCCTCCCCAACGGGTGCCAGTGAGTCTTCTAAAAAGAAACCTGATTATATCACTCTCTTGCTTAAAACACTCCTTGAATATTGTTTACATAAATCAAGGAATCACAGCTAAGATTTTCATCTGCCAGGCACTGAGTACTTCACATGTATTGACTCAATCCTTATGCAACAGGCACTGTATGTTCATTTTACAGCAATGATCGCTGAAGCCTGGGGGGTGGGGGGTTTAAGTGGTTGCTGAAGGACTGGATCCAAGCATCTGGTTCCAGAATCAGTCTTTCTTACTACTTATGGACTACCATCCATACAGTCATTTTAAGAAATGAAATATAGGGGCTTCCCTGGTGGTGCAGTGGTTAAGAATCCGCCTGCCAATGCAGGGGACACGGGTTCGAGCCCTGGTTCTGAAAGATCCCACATGCCGCGGAGTAACTAAGCCCATGCGCCACAACTACTGAGCCTGTGCTCTAGTGCCTGTGAGCCACAACTACTGAGCCCTTGTGCCACAACTACTGAAGCCCGCACGCCTACAGCCTGTGCTTCACAACAAGAGAAGCCACCGCAATGAGAAACCCGCGCACCGCAATGAAGAGTAGCCCCTGCTCACCGCATCTAGAGAAAGCCTGCACGCAGCAATGAAGACCCAACGCAGCCAAAAAATAAAATAAATTAAATAAATTAATTAAAAAAAGAAAAAGAAATAGACTTGTATGACTGGCATGGAATGATAGCCAAGAGATAATTTTAAGTGAAAACACTTGAAAATAGACAGTATGATTCCATTTTGAATATTAGTCTACCCATAGAAGACAATCTGAAAGATCATGACTCAAACCATTAACATTGCACATGCCTACAAATATTTGCACGTGAGTATGTGCTACATGTGTAATCAGGAAAAAAAAAAATCCTTCCTAAAGTATACTCCTGTTAACATGCAGCTACAGAATCGGACCCCAATTTATCTCCTCAGCTTCACCTCCCACTGATCTCTTCTACCTCAGGCTATAGCCCTATATTTCCCAAATACACCAGGTTCTTTTATACCTCTGTGCCTTTGCTCTTTTTTTTTTTTCTTATTGGAGTATAGTTGATTTACAATGTTGTGTTAGTTTCTGCTTACAGCAAAGTGAATCAGTTATACATATACATATATCCACTCTTTTTCAGATTCTTTGATTTCCCTTTCCCTAGGATGGAAATGAATGGACAAACTTTGTTACTCGTTTTCCAGGCCTAAATGGATGACCTCTTTAGTGAAACCTTGCATGATGCCCTCAGGAAGTAGAGCATCCCTTCTTCAGGATTCCAGTTGCATTTATGTCATAACTACCATAGTCCCATTTCCTCTTCTGTACTACATTCTGACCTTCGTTGATGGCAGCCAACAAAGTACTGTACTACTATTTGTTTATATCTGTCCCAGCTGCTGGGACAGTGCTTGTCACATCATAGACATTCAATAACCATTTACTGAAGACATTCATAAGTAAAAAGTCAAATAGCATAGAATGATTTAAAGAACACTTTCTAGATAGTCTAAGAGGCATCACAAGGCAGTACATGATTAATTGCTGAATGAATCATATGCCAGTAATTGCAATAGAAATCAAAGGAGGCGTCTTATACATCTTTGTATATCCCCCAGAGCACCTAGCACAGTGACTTGCTCATAGTGGAAGCTCAGTAAATGCTCTGTGAATGAATAATCACAGTTTTGAATCAAGTGATGATGGGCAATTGAAGAACAAGCAGTGTAAGTGCTGAATTAAGATGGATGAGTAGTCTCTTGCTTAAACATCCATCACCAGCCTCCACAGGTTTGAGGCAGGAAGCATTTGCTAGGTGTCGTCAGGAGCTCTAGGTTAGCAATTACTTGGGGGTGGGGAGGACACAAGAAAAAGTATGAAGTATTCATTTGGGGAGTGTAGACCTAAAACCAGGAAACGTTACACACATAGAAGAGAACAGGGATTATAGTGTACAAAAAAAGAACTGCACAAAATGTGACCAACTCTGCAAATGTTCGATAGGCAATAAGAGCAATGGGCGACACTCTCACCACTATTATTCAACATAGTTTTGGAAGTTTTAGCCACAGCAATCAGAGAAGAAAAAGAAATAAAAGGAATCCAAATCGGAAAAGAAGTAAAGCTGTCACTGTTTGCAGATGACATGATACTATACATAGAGAATCCTAAAGATGCTACCAGAAAACTACTAGAGCTAATCAATGAATTTGGTAAAGTAGCAGGATACAAAATTAATGCACAGAAATCTCTTGCATCCCTATACACTAATGATGAAAAATGTGAAAGAGAAATTAAGGAAACACTCCCATTTACCATTGCAACAAAAAGAATAAAATATTTAGGAATAAACCTACCTAAGGAGACAAAAGACCTGTATGCAGAAAATTATAAGACATTGATGAAAGAAATTAAAGATGATACAAACAGATGGAGAGATATACCACGTTCTTGGATTGGAAGAATCAACATTGTGAAAATGACTATACTACCCAAAGCAATCTACAGATTCAATGCAATCCCTATCAAACTACCAATGGCATTTTTCACAGAACTAGAACAAAAAATTTCACAATTTGTATGGAAACACAATAAAACCCGAATAGCCAAAGCAATCTTGAGAAAGAAAAATGGAGCTGGAGGAATCAGGCTCCTGGACTTCAGACTATATTACAAAGCTACAGTGATCAAGACAGTATGGTACTGGCACAAAAACAGAAATATACATCAATGGAACAGGATAGAAAGCCCAGAGATAAACCCACACACATATGGTCACCTTATTTTTCATAAAGGAGGCAAAAATATACAATGGAGAAGAGACAGACTCTTCAATAAGTGGTGCTGGGAAAACTGAACAGCTACATGTAAAAGAATGAAATTAGAACACTCCCTAACACCATACACAAAAATAAACTCAAAATGGATTAAAGACCTAAATGTAAGGCCAGACACTATCAAACTCTTAGAGGAAAACATAGGCAGAACACTCTATGACATAAATCACAGCAAGATCCTTTTTGACCCAGCTCCTAGAGAAATGGAAATAAAAACAAAAATAAACAAATGGGACCTAATCAAACTTAAAAGCTTTTGCACAGCAAAGGAAACCATAAACAAGACGAAAAGACAACCCTCAGAATGGGAGAAAATATTTGCAAATGAAGCAACTGACAAAGGATTAATCTCCAAAATTAACAAGCAGCTCATGCAGCTCAGTATCAAAAAAACAAACAACCCAATCCAAAAATGGGCAGAAGACCTAAATAGACATTTCTCCAAAGAAGATATACAGATTGCCAACAAACACATGAAAAGATGCTCAACATCATTAATCATTAGAGAAATGCAAATCAAAACTATAATGAGATATCATCTCACCCCAGTCAGAATGCCCATCATCAAAAAATCTACAAACAATAAATGCTGGAGAGGGTGTGGAGAAAAGGGAACCCTCTTGCACTGTTGGTGGGAATGTAAATTGATACAGCCACTATGGAGAACAGTATGGAGTTTCCTTAAAAAACTAAAAACAGCACTACCATACGACCCAGCAATCCCACTACTGGGCATATACCCTGAGAAAACCATAAATCAAAAAGAGTCATGTACCACAATGTTCATTGCAGCTCTATTTACAATAGCCAGGACATGGAAGCAACTTAAGTGTCCATCAACAGATGAATGGATAAAGAAGATGTGGCACATATATACAATGGAATATTACTCAGCCATAAAAAGAAACGAAATTGAGTTATTTGTAGTGAGGTGGATGGAGTTAGAGTCTGTCATACAGAGTGAAGTAAGTCAGAAAAAGAAAAACAAATACCATATGCTAACACATATATATGGAATCTAAGAAAACAAAACAAAAAACAATGGTCATGAAGAACCTAGGGGCAAGATGGGAATAAAGACGCAGTCCTACTAGAGAATGGACTTGAGAATATGGGGAGGGGGAAGGGTAAGCTGGGACAAAGTGAGAGAGTGGCATGGATATATATACACTACCAAATGTAAAATAGATAGCTAGTGGGAAGCAGCCACATAGCACAGGGAGATCAGCTAGGTGCTTTGTGACCACCTAGAGGAGTGGGATAGGGAGGGTGGGAGGGAGACGCAAGAGGGAGGAGATATGGGTATATACGTATATGTATAGGTGACTCACTTTGTTATAAAGCAGAAAAATGTTATGTCTGGAAAGTTCTGAACTTTGCATTGATTATTTACACTGATTGGCATTTCTCTTCAAGACTAATATGAATTTACTAAAACATGAAACAAATTTCCCACTGTTCTCAAAAAAAAAGAGCAATGGGCGAGGAGAGAAAAGCAGACCCTATTTTGGTGGAGTATTTGGGAAAGTCTAATGGAGGGAAGAGCATGTAGGGCCATTAATTCAAGGAATATTTATTGAGCATCTATTATGTGCCAGGAACTCTGGTAGGTACTAGGAAATGATGATGATAAATGGCTTTAGGGGACAAAAGTCTGATAACAGTAGGCTTGGGAAGAAGGAATAGGAGATAAAATAACTGATTAGAGGAAAAGGAATATGGCTTCAAAGATTCTTGGAGGCTGATGACCCTCAGGGCTCAAAAATTGTTAGGACTCAGGGGCACCATCAACATCAGTGTTGTTCTGCCAAACTGGAGAGTGTAAAACATTGATAAATCTTATTTCATCAGTTTCTTCATCTAGATTAATGATCTCATTCCCTGACACCAAAAAGGTTGAAGGGGAAAATGCCAGTGAAAGGAAACCCCTCCCAAATGGCTATACAACTTCTTTTTCATGGTAGTTCTAATAAGACTCAATTGGTTAAAGAGTTTATGACCAGCAAATCATCCAGAAAACCAGAATTTCAACCTTTTATTCTTATTCTTGATAAACATGATCATCAAAAGTCTTGGTCTATAGATGACAATATATCTTCTGATTTCCATCCTCAGCTACCTTTTCTTTGAAATTTTATTTCTTCTTTCTACTTTGTTATGTTTGTCTTGCTAGTAACCTACTTTTCTATTGCTATTTACCACCTTCTACCTCTACCTTTTCTGTTCTAGATGAAGTGTTCTAGATACTGAAGAATTTTATAATTGTTCTGAATTCTTTCTTTAGGAAGCAATCACTTAAAACATTGGTTCTTAGACCAAAGAGCAACTAAAGTTATTAATTTCTTTGTACAGTTCCCATCTCACTGTTTCTGACACATTTCTTTTAACTGATCTGTCATAACACTGATACAGGGCATGGAATGGGAGTTGCCACATAATAAGATCCCTTGCTAATTAGGTGGTGAGTCTAGTAAGGTTGTCTCCCTCCTTCATCAGAATGAGGTATTCCCTACCCCTTGCCTTAGTCCTAAACTTAAAGAGGTAAAGGGACCTGGGTTATTATTAAACACAAAACATTTTACTTCACAGATGATGGGGAGTCAAGTTAAGTGAGTTCAGCAAGTCAGCAGCAGTCCAAAATAAAATCCAGGTTTCCTGACTTCCAAGCCATGTTCTTTCTCTACATCATGCTAACTCTTACTGCATGGCTAGCTAAGACATTTTCTCCTATATTGTGGGTTAAATGGGCTCTGGTGAGCTCACCAAGGAACCTATTTATTACAGTTTCTATGAGAAAATTAATTCTGAGTTTTGCCTCAGAATTCAGAATACATCTTTCAACCTCCTACTCATCCTCTTACCACTCTGGTGAACATAGTATCTGGCCGTCAGGAATGAATGAGGAAGGCCATTTTATATTCTTAATAACTCACTTGGAAATGAATAGAACACTATTTATCAAACCAAAGCAAATATTTATACAGGAAGATTCCTCAAAATTGAGGATTGATTTTTAGGATGAATCTTCTAGAGTTATCCAAATTAGCTACTTGTCTTTCTTAGAAATAAATCTGTTACTAATGCTTCCTCAGCCAACCAGCTGCAAAACCACACACTATGCTTTGAAAGACAGCACAGAAAACCAACTTACTTCCAGGGACAAATGGGAGAGGGATCTAAAAATCCAAGCTATTGAGGTGATGTAGGACAGAGTAGGATCTCTCTTTTTTAATAACAAAGTAAGACAAAAGAGGGGGAGAGGGTAGGTAACTTAGCTTGACTTGTAAAAATATTTATTGAAGTCATTTACATACTATTACTTTGCCTAATTATGGCAAAGCATTAGGGATTATTCACATCATTAAATACGTCAAGTTAAATTATTTGATTGCAACACAAACCTCCTGTTCAGAGTCTCTCAGTATTCATACTGTGTTGCTCATATAGTTGGGTTGTCTGCTCACAGGTTTTAATATAAGATGAAGGAACAGTGCTGGCCTGGGAACTGGAGGACAATGTACCTTGCACAGTTAGAGGCAAAGGCAATGGCAGTGAATATGACCAATAGCTTCACTGTCTATTGAGCCAGTTTGTAAAATCTTGGGGCAGGATGGTGGCCGCACAGCTGTCTCCCAAGGCATCATATAGAGAACTTTTTAACTGTCTCTTTGGACACCTAGCTACAATTTAGTTTCTGATTCTCATTGTATTTAAATTCATGGTTTTGTTACATAATGTATTCCTAAAAATGTATACAAAAGTTGAGTGTGTGGAAGCTGAATAAATTTACATTATAATGGATGGTTCTGTTTCTAGAGAATGAAAAATTTCACCCGGGCATTAGAGACATTCTTTGATAACGTGGTCCCAGTGTTTCATCCAAATTTTTCATTTTCCTCTTTTACTTTTACACACAACCAATCATTTTGGATGTTCAGTGAACATTCAATGAGGATTTAAGACTTGTCATTTTGACTTGGCACTCCTGATCATTTCCTTCTGTGTCTCAAGTGTGTGTCACATTTATGAAACCCAGGTATCTCATAAGCACTTTCAATTTTATGTTTTCCACTTATTTTCATATAAGAATAAAAATGCAATAAAATATTCCAATATTGCACAGTGATGTGCATACAAAGATGGTAACACCATTGGCTGGCAGTAGGTTTTGCCATGTTACTGATCTAAATGCTTGTTAATCAAAGAATGTAAAAAAAAAAAACCTAAATTTCGCATCCAAAAGGGAGCTTAGAGGTACTAAATATCTTTAAAAGTATAACTTTTATCAAGATCAAATGTACTTAAAACAGAGACTATCAATAAGGGGAAGGATAACCATACCAACCTTGTATTTCTTGTTCTCCTTTTATCTCATATTACCCTATTTCTCCCAGATAGGTGACAAGGAGAGCAAAGGGACCATTGCAAAATGGCTACTATGTGCCAGGCATTGTGGTAGGTAAAATTTCCACAAATACTCTCTTAATGGCCAGCGCCAATAGTGTATTTTATGTCAGGAAAAAACAAAACAAAACAAAAAAAACAGAAAAACAAAAACCCAAGATCTCAGAAGCTATTAACTTCAATAAGTCCTTGTTTGCTGGACTGAGGAATTTGACTGAAAAAGAACCATTAATCATTACAAAAGGACCCAATAAAACTGTACTTAAATGGATCTTTAATAGTATGTCTTTTATATCTTTGTGTGGGATGGAGAATAATTTCATGGAGAAGCACCAGATTTCTGACAATTTTTAAAGAAATAGGTCTGATACTAATTTTACTGTATGTTTAAGCATCAATTAAGGGCCTGTGCTTTGAAGGTAGATTTATGTGCTAGGGACTCAAAATTAATGATATGTTTAAGGCTCTACATTCTCTGCACAAATTTCCCAAGCCTGGTGGTAATAACGTGTATATAACGAAATAGATAACTATTTCTATTTTAAGTTCCTCCTTCTTCTTCTGACCCCTCAGCAGAGTAAAAGTCGAGGGTCCTCCTCTCTCCTATAGCCAGAACTAAGATCTACTGCTCTGCATCTAAGAGTGCAGAGCAATAAGTGGGGTCCCTGGCATCCCAAGCTTCTGGTTCCCAACCATTTTTTAGATGTTCTTTGGTAGCATCACTGTTTTGCAAGCATACTGAATTATAAATGCTCCAAATACTTGATAGTCCCATACCTGGGAGATATGGAAGGAGGAAACTTCTGGAAGGCCAATAGTCAGTCACTGACCAAATTTCTACATCTGGGCATTTCTTGAGGGAGAGAGCTTGGCTATTTGGAGATGGAAAGTATGGTGACCTGGAATCAGCAGGTCCTGATTCTAGACCCACCTCTTCCTCTAACCAACTGAGTATTCTTGGTTCCAGGCTTCTGTGAAACCTCAGATTTGCCTTCTATATAAAAGGAGTTAGGACTAATCCCTCTCTAAAGTCCTTTTGAGTTTGTTGTATGTGACAAGCCCTGGCATTTAAACACCCTCCTGAAGCTACAGAAAAGCTGAAGAATCATTTAAAAATTAGGACATATCTTCTTACTTGGATACTGTAAGTCAAATCATAATCACTTCTAGAAATCAGATTGGACTAGCAAATAAGTAAGACCTAATATAAGTGCATTTCAGTAAAATCACTTGTAATGTACATTTCTGAACAATCTTTTCAGGCTCCTGACATGCCAAATTAGAGGTAAGTATTCCAATTAAGTCGTCATCCTCTTGGCAAACAAGAATAGGGATCAATATACTTGATGATGGTGAATGAAGTCCTTAGTTTCACCTCTTTGTGCCTTAATAATATCTTCTTCAAGGAAAGCCCAGACCAGCAGGGCCGCAACAATATCAGCAATGAGATTGGGTCTTAAGGTCAGCAGTCAGGCCATAAAACTCAACATGAAGACATCATTAACAGGCTGAAAACCACAAGTCTCAAGGTCCTGAAGTAGGCAGGCTTTAGGAGGTAGAATCAGCGACCTCTGGGTGGAACAGGTGGAGGAGGATGGAAGGTCTCCCTGGTTGGAGGCCTGAAATGAAAGATAACGCAATTATTATCAAATGAATTTAATTAACTAGTTCTTAGGCATCCATGATTTGTTGCAAACTTGGTATACTATGCAAAGGACATGTTCTTCAATTAATGAAAGTGGAGAAACATACGGACCTTTCAGTGGCATACATGCTAAGCTGTGGCTTGCAATCCTAGCTGCACATTAGAATCACCAGTGGAGCTTTGAAAAATAACAGTTGCCAGGCTCAATTCCAGACCTGTTCCATCATAATCTCCGGAGGATAGGGTATAAGCATCACAACTCTCAAATAGTGTCCCTCCTTCAACCAGTTATATTAACCATGTTGTTTATTTTCTGAGGCTTTGACATCTGGGCCCTGGCTGATCCTGGAGGGCCTGCCCCTCCTAGGGTAAGCTAATTCCTAGGGATAGCAAACAACCTGCAGTGAGCACACATTTCACATGCAAACTAACCAGTCCAGAGTCCATACCCCAACCACGTCCTTTAATGGGACTCCCACATTCGGGACCACTATCCACTGCCCTAATCACCCCAGGGCCAGGTGCCAGACAACTAGAGACAGCCCCTTTGCCCCGGAGCCTGTTGAAATTATTCAAACTAGCCAATCCTTAATCTGCCTAGCCTGCCTCACTTGTTCCTTCCTGCAGAACCCAAAATAAAGGCTCTTGCCCATGTTTCTCCCCTCCCTGCCATTTCTCCTGCCTAAACCTGGGGTTTTCCTGTGTGCCCTACCCCAGCATAATGTGCCCCCCTCCTCTTGGGATCTAGGAGTATAACGAACTACCTATTCAAAGGCAGTCGTCTCCTGATCTGCTGACCTTGCCATACCTAAATAATAATAAAACCTTTATTTTAAAACTCCAGTGATTCAAATATGCAGCCAGGCAGGAGACAGTGGGGAGATCCCTTGAGAGAGGACTTGAGAATTTCTGAAGTCGGCTTCTCACAACTACTTCCACCTGGGATCGCTAAGTGTGCTGTCCCAACTCCATGTCTGCTTTCCTAGAAGCCTCCCTCCACATTAGGCTAGATGGTTTTTGAACAGTACTAAATGATACTCCAGACAGACCTGGGTGAATGTATTTACAGAGGGTTCAACAACTGCAGATGGTATTTCCACAAGTGTGCTGTAAAACCAATATTTAATTCTCTTGGAAGCAAGTCAATAAGTCAAGAAAGAGAGCTTTGTCAGGTGCTGTAATTGAACTGTGCTACCCTGGAACTGCGTACTTAAGGACTGAATGAATCAATGAGTAAATATTTACTAAATGTCTCTTGAATGCAAGTTTGCGTAGGTCAAGGAAACGACAAAAGAGTTGGGAAAAGACAGGCCATTTCAGGAGCCAGAGAGGGAGGCAGAAGTAGAAAAGAATAACAACAGACATCCTCAGGAGGTCCTGCAGTGGCACCTGGGAGTAGATGGTTTTGTGTGGTTGTCTCTTTATCCAGAGAAAACAAATGGACAGTCTCCTTCCATCGCCTGACCTGCCCTGTGAACCATGGGCTTAAAGGAGAAAGCTGAAGGACAGTCAGGTGATACCACTTATCACTTGAGTAAGCTTAGGCTGGCTTCCTGGGTGTGGGATATAACAGCAAGTAAAATGGGCATGGATCTTTCCCTCAAGGTGCTGAGAATATAATGGATGAGACAGACAACAGGGAAAATCAGTACACTGCACTGAATGTTTTGATAGGGCACATTCAGAACCTATGAGAACATATGGCAGAGGCATTTATGCACACATCTGAAGAATAAGTTCAACTTCTCTGAACCTCTTTCTCATCTGCCAGACAGAGGTAAAGATACCTATATTGCAGATATAGGTATCTATATTGGAATTACAGATACCTATACTGTGTGAGATGACAGTTGGAAAGTGGATAGCACTTCCTGGCTTAGAGTAGGCACTCAAGAGGTAAAGCTAATAATTTTATTATTATGATTAAAGATGTATTCTTAGACCTTTTCCCCACGTATGCCCCATAAGCCTTACATTTTACCTTCCATCGCAAAGAGAGTCACGATTCCCTACTGGTCCCTCTTCCTCTGCTGCCCGACTCTGCAGTTGGGGCGAGTCTACAAGCAAACCATCTCCATATTTCATTCTGATGAACAACCCAGCTAAGGATTGGAAGCCCCATCTCAGGGAAATGGGTTTGTGATTACAGACATATCAGAACCATGGAAGTAAAGGTTACTAAATCAGAATCAAGTGGTGGTCTGTGGGGGAGACGGCCTCTCCAGGACGCTGGGAAGCTGGAGCTGGAGACAGGATTGTCCAGTCCAGAGACCTGGGCACTGGCTGCTTTTTCCTCCGTGTTGAGGGTGAGGTCTGTGCTGATGATAAGCTTGGTTCAAGAACCCAGCAATCCTAATGTTGGTTACATTCTTTTAAAGCAGGTCTATTATTTAGATGGTATGCTTTTGTACGATCACAACATTGTTAAAATATCTTTAAGCTTCCCTATTAGTAAATAGCCTCCGGCCCAAGTCCCCTTACTCTCTGACCACTACCCCCCACCCCCCAGGGACTTCACAGATCTCTTTACAAGTCAGCAGCTAAAGGATTAACTCTTGGTACTCCAGGAGGCCTTCAGAAGTATGTTCTGATTTGGCAGTACCTAGGCTACACCTTAAAGGGGAACGCATAGATTGTTAGTGATCGGCAAATCACTAGTAAATGGCAAAACATATTAAAAAACAAGAGGGCAATGGCTCAGCAAGATGTTAGCTTTTTTTTTTTCTCTACTGGCAGGACTTTACCTATGAAGAGTGTGACATTGTCAGCTGCCCACTCTATAGGGACTAATGCCCTGCAAGGGAAATGCCATGCAAAGATATAATGCATCTGCTCCTGTTCTTGTCACCATCTGCCTTTCCTAACTTTGAAGTATAAATATATTGGGAACTTACAGCGGGTGGGAATGTGAAGCTTCTTTCCACTAATCTGTAACCCACCTGCACTGTGGTACACGACTTGATGGCTAGCTGCCAACCCAAGCAGTAGCAATCTATCCATCCACCCATTCACTTGCATGATAAATATTTGCTAAATTCCTAGCAGGCGCCAATTACCGATTTAACTCCATTCTGTGCTGGGGAGAGTAGAAAAAAATTTTTTTCTAATCAAAAATCTCTAGGGACTTCCCTGGTGGCGCAGTAGTTAAGAATCTGCCTGCCAATACAGGGGACATGGGTTTGATCCCTGGTCCGGGAAGATCCCACATGCCGCGGAGCAACAAAGCCCGTGTGCCACAACTACGGAAGTCCCCGCGCCTACAGCCTGTGCTCCCCAACAAGAGAAGCCACCGCAATGAGAAGCCCGTGCACCACAGCGAAAGAGTAGACCCCGCTCGCCACAACTGGAGAAAGCCCGCGCGCAGCAGCAAAGACCCAAAGCAGCCAAAAATAAATAAATAAATAAAATTTAAAAAACAAACAAACAAACAAACAAAAACAATCTCTATTCTTTTGAGGTTTACCATCTACTTGAGGAGACAGGTATGTAAACAAGGGCCACAACCTCGGATGAATTATAATGGAGGTATTTGGGGAAACACAAGAAGGTTCACTCTGCATAGGAACATCAGGGAAGGCTTCACAGAAGAGGTAATGTTTGGACAGAGTCCTAAAGGATGTGTAGGAATTTTCTAAGCAGAGATCGGAAGGGAGTAGGAAGACAGCATTCCAGGCAAAAGGAACAGATTGAGCAAAGACAGTACAAAATGACACAGCTCACTAGGAATTGTTAAGGGGGAAACATCAGTGACTACAAGAGAGGGGTGGGACTCAGGGCCACGGCATGCTAAAAAATACAGAATTAAATTTAAGGCTTTCATGCCAGGAAGTGACATCACCAGCTATCTCTGCTCTAGAAAGGGCACTCTCTGGGGCAGTGGAGGAGGGACTGACTGGAGGCAGGGAGGTGAGTGTGGGCCTACAGGGATGAACTGAGGCACTGGCAGATGGAGAGGAGGGGTAGATCTGAAAGCTGCGAGGGCAGCAAAATGAACAGAGCCTGGGGAGCTGCGAGGGAGGCAGGGATGGAGGCTGACTCCGGGGCAGGCACTTGGGGAAGAGAGAGAATAGTGCCACGTCTCAGGCTGGGAAGTGGTGAGAAGAAGGCAGTTTGGGGCAGAGGATGGCAGGTTGGATGATGAGTTCAGTTTTGCATGGGCTGCGTTTGAGATCTTGGTTGGACACCTGGTGAAGTTCCCAATGAACAGTAGGAAACAGAAGGCCAAGGTACAGATGGAGATGGAGACTTGGAGTCATTGCTGACAATTCAAGCTCTGGGGTCAGCATGCAGAGTGAGAAGAGGAAGGGACCAGGACTGGAGAGAGTGATGAGCAGATGTGCTGTTTGAGAGAAAGGGGGGTTCAGGAGAACATGAGTGGGGAAGAGCTGCCAATTCCCAGATCTGGAAGTGGAGTGGAGACCACCAAGGTCAGCCTCCCCTCCTGTCCGTCAGTGGGTCAAGCATTCAGGAGAGAGGCCCATTTTATTCTTTGCTCAAACATCTCCTCATTTTATTATGAAAATTACATACTTTCAGAACAATTGCATCTTTCCAATCTTCACAGCAAAAATGCACCCAAACCCCGTTTCTATCAGAGATTTCTTTGCAAACACCATTTCTTTAGTAACATATGTTTTCCTCCTTTTCTCTCCCCATCTTTACCACAACATGTTTCCAGACTCCCCCAAAACAATTCATCTGCCATCTCTCTTTACACATTAAATGCATCCCAGTTTCCAGCCTTTAATTTCTGGAACCCATTTCACTGGTTGTTCTCTCTCCTGCAGACAAAATCCCACAGAGTCTTTGTAGCTATATATTGGAGATTGACATTCTTTTTAATCTTGGTACAATTAGATAACTGCCTCCAAAGTCTTTACCTTCAGGAATAAAAGGTCTTAGATCTTGTATCTTCTCCCATGACACCTGGACCTCCTTGGACAGGTGTAACAAAATGACTAAAAGACTGGACCCTGGAGTCAGGCACACCTAGGTCTGCCACAGACATAAAGTCTCCATCCAGTCTTAAGCCCCAGTTTCTACATCTGCAAAATGGGATAACACTAAATATCTACCACCTAGAGTTGTGAAGAGAATTAAATGAGCTAATGCATTTAGTGTGTTTAACAGAACACCTGGCACATAGTAAGCCCTCAATAAATATTAGCATTTATTACAACAGTTGCTCTCCACAAACACCCCTCCCCAATCCCCAAGTATATATAATTTTCAAGCAACAGAACATTATGCAAATTCAGGTGATTGGACTAGGTTATCGCTAAGGTTCCTTCTAGGGCTAATGTTCTAATATGTGAACTCTATTCTACACCACGGAAACATGCTCCGTGAGTGTGAAGCAGCTTGGGACTGAGGGAGGCTTGTGTAGCAAGTGTCAGTACGTGAATGTTGCTGGGAGCACACGGAAAAGCGGTAATAGCAAGGGGAGAAATGGGAAGATCCTCAGCGCAGAGTCAGCGGCTCTTTCCAGAAAAGCAGAAGAAAAGCCTCCTTGTGGTACTTTCTCAACAAATTTCACTGATGAGGTTCATTTGAGTTACAAGTTTCAAAATGAAAAAAAAAAAAAAGAAATCCTAGTTTAAAGAAAACTTCATCCTTTTAATCTCCCCCCTGCCGTGCGCCCCTCCCCGTACCCCCAACCCCCCCCCCAACCCTGCTTCACATTGTATTTCAGACATCAAAGAATTAAACTCCCAAGGCAAGCCTAGGCTTTTATTCCCAAAGGCTCCTTTCTGCCTTGGCAGACAAGCTAGCTTTGACCACCTCTTCTGTGACTCCAGAAGACCTTAAAAAGGTTCCTGCCAGAAGCCTGAACACAAACAAAGACATACATCAGAGCCCCATAAGTCAGTCACACTCTTTTGTCTAATGCCCAGCTGCAAATCTCCATGGGCTCATCCTTCTG
Source organism: Balaenoptera borealis (assembly GCF_965194805.1). NCBI lineage: Eukaryota > Metazoa > Chordata > Mammalia > Artiodactyla > Balaenopteridae > Balaenoptera > Balaenoptera borealis. Next base: position 87,411,223 of record NC_138874.1, read on the forward strand.
CATAAAAAACACTCAGACTGTTGTGCTCTTACTAAGGGCCAGAAACACAATCCTTACGACTCTGTGAGGAAGTTCATTGACTATCTCCGTTTTTTGTTTTTTTTTTTTTTGGCTGTACCACACACAGCATGAGGGATCTTAGTTCCCGGACCAGGGATCAAACCTGAGCCCCCTGCAGTGGAAGCTCAGAGTCTTAACCACTGGACCGCCAGGGAAGTTCCTACTATCTCCATTTTATGGACAAGGAAATTAAGGCACATGACAGTTAAATAATTCATCCAAGTTCACAAGTGGCTGCCAGAGACTTCCCCTGGCAGTGTTTCCCCACCACCACACCTTGCTGCCTCTCATCTTTATTTCCATTCCCAATTCCTTCTTATCTCCTGGTCCCCAAAAGGCACTGTCCCCACTATGCGGCCAAGGGAATTAGTTATTCATGAGCTGAATTCTAACCAGAAAAAAATTATGCAAAACATTGACCTTTACCAATGTAGTTCACTGACAAAATATTGCATTTGTTATTTAGAGTATGTGCAACTGAATAAAGCATCCCTTAAGTTAATGAAGAGTCCACGTTGAAATGTGTCCAAAGTATGCATTTCAGTGAGTCTAGCTCTGCGCTTATTCTTTTTTTTTTTTTTTTAATAATTTTAATTCAAATAGCCACATGTGGCTAGTGGCTACCAGATCAGACAACTCAGGTCGAAGACAATCACTAGACATAGGAAACACATTTTGAGCAAGTGCCCTGGTTAAAGAGCTGGGTCTTTTTTTTTTTTTTTTTTTTTGCAAATATCCATTAATGGGGAATTTTTTTTAAATTAATTTATTTATTTATGGCTGTGTTGGGTCTTCGTTTCTGTGCGAGGGCTTTCTCTAGTTGTGGCAAGCGGGGGCCACTCTTCATTGCAGTGCGCGGGCCTCTCACTATCGCGGCCTCTCTTATGGCGGAGCACAAGCTCCAGACGCGCAGGCTCAGTAGTTGTGGCTCACGGGCCTAGTTGCTCCGCGGCATGTGGGATCTTCCCAGACCAGGGCTCGAACCTGTGTCCCCTGCATTGGCAGGCAGATTCTCAACCACTCTGCGCTTATTCTTAGGTCATTTAAGATGTCCCCAGATCCTACACTCCCCTGAAACTCAGAGAGTGAGGAAGAAATGTCCCGTCAGCTTCGATGTTACCTCTGTGAGGCGGCTCGGGGCGGCACCCTGGGGGGCCTCTCAAGGGGCACGATGGGTGTGCTGTCCACTTGCGGGGGGCCTGGACTACGACTTCTGGTAACCTCGGGGGCTTCATTATCCTACAGCAAAAAAGATGAGAAAGAAGGGTGAAAATCACATTAAGCAACAGCATAGCTGGACACTGCCATCCCACAAGCTCCTCAGCCCTCCCCAGGCTTTGGCTGAAGGTTACTCACTGACTGATAATCAACCCAGCAATACCAGGGCAGTTTTCCACTGACTTTGACTCCCAGAGTCACTGAGGAGACCATCAGACCCAAATTATCATTAGCGATTCGAGCTCTTGTTCCTTGCTACTCAGTGTGACATGTGGGCCACCAACATCACCATCGCCTGGGGGCTTGTGAGAACCACAGGGTCTCAGGATCCTCTTTACACCTGCTCCATCAGAACCCACATTTTCACAAGATCCTAGGTATTTCTTATGCATGTTAAAGTTTGAGGAGCATTGCTCTATGTAACCAGATAGGGCTGGAGAAATTTTATTTTTAAACAAAAGCCCCTTTTTGGGACAACAGAACGGTGACTGGTCCTCAGTCACAGGGTAATACAAGCCGTGCACTGGTGGGCGGCCCACTCCTAGGACCCTACCTCAGGGAGCCTCCTGGGTTGGCAGTGACCCATGTGACCTCACCCGCACATCCCAGCCGCTGGTCACTGGATCACACCCTGACCCAAATTGGGCCTCAGCCTAAGGCAGCAACTTACACTCTGCTCAGAGACCTTGCGGCTCTCAGGGGACTGTCTGCCACTATACATGTTGAGAAGCAGAAAAGGCCAGCGCCGCAGTGAGAGAAAAAGGAGATACCCACAGGCAAGAGGAGACAAAAGAGTGTGTGGCCTCGGGGGGTACACTGACCAGTGGCTCCGGCTGTGGCATGCCCCGCTCCTGACCCAAGCCCCGAAAGGTGACCACTGCCCCTGGAATCCCTGATACTCATCCAGTTCCCTCTCACCGATGCCCCTTTTGGCTTAACCCTTTCTCCTTCCCTCTCTTCCTTTCTTCCCTTCTTTTTATTGAGGTGAAATTCACATAACATAAAATGAACCATTTTAAAGTGAACAATCAGTGGCATTTAGTACATTCACAATATTGTGCAACCACCATCTCTATCTAGTCCCCAAACATTTTCATGACCCCCCCCAAAGGAAACACTGTACCCCTTAAGCAGTTTATCCCCGTTTCCCCTACCCCCAGGCCTGGTAACCACCGATCTGCATTCTGTCTCTATGGATCTACCTTTTCTGGACATTGCATATACATGGAATCCTACAACAGGTGACCTTTTGTGTCGGGCTTCTTTCACCTGCATTTCTATTTCCTGCAGGGAAACGACCCCCGGGACAAGACGTACGGGGGTGCGGGCCCCGGCTCTCACCTCGTTGTCCGCCTCCATCCCGCTGCTCACACTGAGGAGGCTCCGGGTGCTGGATCGGTTACTCGCGCTGCCTAAAGGGTGCAAACAAAATCAGCTGGACTGTGGATTCTCTCACGGTAAAGTAAATTGCAGAACTCTGGCTCTCACTTACTGACAGGAACAGTACACAAGCTGTGCATACGGGATTCTTCAAAATGCTGCCGTCTAATAACATTACCATGTTATTAGAGTTCAGTTTTTTCTTTCAGCATAAAATGAAATGGTTCATCTTTGTATTACCACTTTTTGCTTTATAGCTACCATTTACTGAGGGCTTACCCCACGTTATGTGCTTTAAAAGCATGACTGCATTTAATCCCTATGAAAACCCTACCTGATATTAGAGCTCCGATCTGACAGACAAGAAAGCAGAGACGCTCTAGTTCTCACATGTTCAGTGGTATTTCTAAAATCTGCAAACAACTTTTGTTGCTGAAGTTTTTGTACCTATTTAGGAATTACAGCATGTGCGAGTATCACACATGTATACATAGCTTCTAAAAAGAGGCCAGTGTGACACAAAACACAAAGCACAGATTCAAAAGTATAATATACACACAGGGTAGAAACTCTGACTGTGTGAGTTTAGGTGCTCAAGGATGTAAGTTGGGGATTTATCACCTACCTCGTTGAAACAGCATTATCCAATAGAACTTTCTGGAAATGTTCTGTTGTGTGCTATCCAATTTGGTAGCTAGTAAGACACATGGCTAGTGCAACTGAGGAACTAAATTTTATTTAGTTTTAATGAACTTAAATTTAAATAGCCACATGTAGCTAGGGATTATGGTATCAGACAGCACAGCATTAGAACAAGCTCAAGAACGTGATTGGTCTAGCAGTGAAGAAGGAAGAATAACAGTTAATCAACTAAAACTCTGACTTTAATTTACCAATATTGCCTTTAACAGTATTGCCAGATCTTAGGTCTGCTGAATTTCCACTCAAAATAGCTCCTCATCATATTAGTTTATAGGTAAATTGCCTTAGTTTTGACTTCATTACGATACCAACTTTGACCTAATTAATTTAGATGTTAGCTTGATGAGAGTAAGTTAAGATTATAATTTTGGATTGTTTCTTGGAGGCAGATTTTTAAATTTAAAATAATGTGTCGAAAATATTTCTAGAAACCAGGGGATTCAGAGTTAGTCTATTAAGGAGCACGTGACCCTGTCTCTTTCTCTCCAGCTACCCACACATAACACTGTTCGCTCAGCCAGAATGTCCTTTTCTCCCTGCTCCCCCCAGCCCACCCCATCCACAAATCGAAACCTCCTCAGTCCCCAACGCTCAGGACAAATGCTATCGAAACCTTTCCAGATTCCCCCAAATGAAAGTAAACCCTCCCATCCACGGGCTCCCATCCCTGTGGAGCCAAGCCTCCCACGTCATTCATCATTGTTCATCCCCTTCCCTTACAACGAACCAGACTCCTTCCAAAGTTTATCCACTAGGAGGGAGCAAAAAGCTGTCCAGGCACTGGCTCCAGGATCCTGGAAATTCACACCAGACAGCTCCCCTTGTCCCTTCCGTTGGTGTTCCTGAATTTTTAACTCCCACCCTTTGGCTTTGAGCCTTCGCTCCTGGTTTATCAGTTCTGGCTGGCCCTCTCCTCTCTCCGAGGCTGATGACCTGCTTGGCCACAACCTGTCTGGACTGCACCACTGGTAGGAGGCTCTGGCCCCAGTCCCCATCATCTTCACTCTTGCTGGGGGAAGGGGGCAGTGCCCACCCCTTGCCAGGCTTCTGTCACCAGGGAAGAAGGATCAGACAAGCATCTAACTGGTACTATTTTTATACCTTCTCTCCTCCATTATAAGTCCCCTGAGGACAGACCCTATTTCTTTTTCAGCTTTATGTCTCCAGTTTACAGTCTAGCTCCATATGCACAGAGCCGTCCTCAATATTTGGTGGAGGAATGAATGAGAGAAAAAAAATGACCATATATATATGATCCTTAAGAAACTTGAACCAGACAACTTAGCAGAAGGTCAATGGTCTTTCTGTAATGAAACTTTTGTTCTCTTAAACATAACACTAATATTTTGTGCTTAAAATTTTAGTCACAACCAGATTTAACCTGCAACTGTTTCCCTGTAGTTCCCAAGAGATGACAGCTGCACCATAATAAAACAGTGCTGTTCTTAGGGTATGACTCTGGGGGTTGAGGGGCAGTTGGTGGATCAGAGCTGGGCCATCCTCACTCTCCCTCCTTGCCCTGGGAACTGTTTCTCTTTGGAAGGCAGTATGTCCCCATGGTGGAGCACACAGAGAGATCTGGATGTGAATCCCAGATGCCTTGCTTAATTTCCAAGTGACCCAGGGTAAGATGCCTAACCTAAGCCTCTGTTCCCTGGTCTCACAGCACTGCTGTATAGAGTGAGACCGCACGGTAACAGGCTTGGCACAGAGCCTGTAAGAGCAAGCATTTGATTAATTATGGCAGCTATCATCATCATCATCATCACCAGTCTCAAAATGGCAGATTATCCACTAGTGACCCAAGGGCCCTCACCTCCAGTGTCCATACCTTTGTATAGCCTCCTCCTCACCTCCCTCTCGGCTTAGCCATGTGACTTACTTTGGCCAATATGACGTTAGCAAGTGTGATGCAAGCCAAAGCTCGATAAGTACTTGCACACTGGGGCTTGTCCTTCTGGAATGCTCCCTTTATGGATCTTGTTATCATACAAGTTCAGGCTATTGAATTAGAGGCCATATGTAGAGAGTCCCTGAAGAGTGAGAGGCCATCGTGGATGCTCCAGCCCATGCCAAGCTTACAGCTGAATACAGTCACATGAGTGACCCCAACTGACCACAGGGGGTGGAGGTGAACAATTCCCACTTGACTCCTGGCTGAGTTTAGAATCAGACATAAATAAATGATTATGTTTCAAGCCACTGCATTTTGGGATAGTTTGTTACATAGCAATAGATAACTGTGCAACAGGGCCTGGATGCAGTCTACAGCCACAGAGTAAAATAAAATCCTCTGGTCTGTCATTTAATAACATTTTCTACCCCAATAAGATAGCCATCTCTGGGCGGTAAACCACCATACAAGGTAAGAAGCACAGTTTATGCTTTCCAGTCTATTCTCACACCAAGCTAACTCAAAGTAAAACATACGCATAAAATGGTTTAAATTAATCTGAACCTGAAGTGAGTACTCTGCATTTATCTTGTTAAATTTCCCCTTCCCCCACCCCAGAAAGCCCTGCACTCACCCCAAGAGTGTCTATACCACTTCTCCTCTCCTCTGTGACACGTCTGAGTTGGCTGCCTGCCTGTCCCTTGCTTCCTCTGCCACCTGTGATCACTCCCATTTCTGAACTTATCAGAATTCTCTAAATTGCCTAAAGGGGGGGGGTGATACACATTATCACCCCCATAATGTAAGGGGAGGTTTTCTTCTCTGTTAAGTCTAGGCTTCTCATGTGGTTGTATGATATGCTTTGGGTCTGTTTCAACAGGTAACAGTGGCAGAGAGAAGGGCTGGGTTCTACTCTCATTTTGCCGTTGACTGGCTGTGGGACCTTGGGCAAAACTCTTTCCCTTTCTGGGTTACAAATACTCTATTAATAAAGTAAGGAGGGGGAACAGTTCAGAGGCTCTTGACCTAAGTCCATGGATGGGCAAAATTGTGTGTGTGCATGTGTGTGTGTAAACACATGCATGTGCATTTTTATAGGAAGCACATCCAGAGCGTATATCAGACTCTCAAAGGGGTATGTGATACAGAAAAGATTAAGAACCCCTGGGTTAGGTGACCTTCCAGTTCCTACATCCATGTGGGGGTCCTCCACCTGACATTTACGGAGACGTGAGTCCTGAAATTCAGCTTGTCTCTTGCTCTTTCACTTCTCTCCTAGCTGTTTTGATAACACTGAAATGTTCAAAAGCAGGGAAACTCGATCTATTTGGCTTGTGAAGCTGGTGTGTCTGAAGTCAGCTAACACTGCCCTGGATCTGGAAACAAAGCCCCAGCTCCTGCCTGCACATCAGCGTGTATTGCCTTGTTGCAATCAGACTCCTATTCAAGCTGTCAAGCCAAAAGGAAGACATTTCCAAATTAGATCCTCAACTTTCCTATAAAGTTGGAATTCTCAAATCCGAGTTCACTGTTTTCTAATGTCTCTGACTTTGTGCCCTTTCCTTCCCCTTCCCACAGATGAAGCAAAAAGAACAGTAGGCAAGAGTCTTGGCCCTGGATCCAGTCCACCTGAGTTCAAATCCCAGTGCTACCACTTGTTAGCTATTTAACCTAGAGGAAGGCACTAAGTTTCCAGTTTCCTCCCCGGTAAACAGAGGTGATAATACCTATCCTGTAGAGTGATTATGAGAATTAAATCAGAGAATCTGTGGAAGAGGCTCAGTATATAGTAAATGCTCAATAAATATTAACAAGTATTATGATTAGGATTTTTCATTTATAAAAGCAATAGAGTAATAATTATCATGCAATCTGGCTTCACGGGATATTTGTATAAAGGATCTTTGGCACCCCGAAAAAGGCAAACCTCACAGGCTAAATGTCCCCCATTTCTTACACCTCCCAAGCCCAGATCAGGCTCCAAGTAAGATGTTCTGGGCTCATAACAGAGCACGTTTCCATGGCCCAAAGGCACCTGCAGGCCACCTGCTTACTTGCTGTGCTGGAGGTACTGTCTGTTTTCCAGTCTCCTCGTCTTAGCTCTGTCCTTGGGGGAAAGACGCTTTTCCTGGGGCCACTCTCATAGACTCCAAACTCCACTTTCCCTGGCAGGTGCTGTGAGTGCCGAATTGGGACCGTGATCTCCAAGTCTGCAATTAGAGGGAAAAGGGATAAGCTTTAAGGCACCAGGATGCCATTTACAAAACTGCTGGGCTGCTCTCTCCCCACCCACCTCCTCCACCTGAATCTGGAGGGGGCCTGGAGGGGAGGGGAGGGGGAAGGAGGAGGAGAAAGGGAGGGGGAAGGGGGGGGGATCCTGCCCAATTCAGTACTGAAACTCCACAGACTACTGTGTGGCAACTGCTGACAGAAAGTTGGGGTGGAGGAATGTTGGAAAGGGCAGAGAAATGCTTTTGCATCAGGTAGCAGAAAGAACATGTGATTAGGGAAAGATCCGGGGCCCCGGCTCTGCCACTCACCAGCTGTGGAGCTTGAGTTAAGTCAGTCGACCCCTCTGAATTACTTCCCTTTCTGAGGAGGGGTTGCGAATGCCATTGATTGTAATAATAGGTTATCCTGTGCATCACGCAGAGTTCTAAGAGCTTCCGTATTTTTAGCTCCTTGAATCCTCCCAACACCCATGAAATAAATACGATTGTCAACATTCTCAATAGAAACTAAGGTACAGAAAAGTGAAATAGCGTGTCCCATGTCCCTGTCACACAGTCAGTAAGGGGGACAGCTGGGATTTGAACCCAGGCTCCAAAGTCCAGGCCCTTAATCACTACTCAGACTGCCTCTCAATCCCTTAATAAGTGATGGATGAAGGGTGGGTGGTCCACAATGACAGCAATGATCGAGAGAGTTCACGAAAGGAGGTCCATCAGGCCCATGAAAGATTTTGTGACTTGCAAAGCTCATCAGTGGTTTGAGACCCCACAGATTCAGAAGGATAGATTATCCCTTTGCCCTGAAAAGCATTAACCTAACCTCTTTACTGGCTTAGCCCTGCTCAGTGGTTGGTCTTTCTTCCTCCCTAGATTTCCACCCCTGGGTGCTATGAGCAGGGAACAACTCCAGCTGACAAGTGGAACAAAACATCTGTGCGGGCCCAAACCAGCTTCCTCTCCAGGGAAGTGTGAGTGCCACGGGTGATCTCCTGTCACAGGGCTCCCCTTGAGGCCCTGGACCTTCCCAAGCCCTGGGGCGGGGCCTCTGCGATGAGGTGTAAGCGCGGGGGGACTTTTGGGGACACGTGGTCTCATTTTTGAGGACCCACTTCCTCCTCGGCTCTCCTCTGCTAGGGGATGGGTGTGGCAGGAAGTTCAGGGAGCACAGCGGCAGGGGTGGCTCTGCTTGCCAAAGCCAGAGGTCTGCCAAGAAGGGTAAACGGGTAAACAAGCGCAGGTGCGAGGACAGGTTAGACCAAGTGTGCTCAACATTCTGCATGGAGAATGTTAAAACAGTGGACTGCTGGTTTGCGTGAGCTCGAGCTTTCCTCATCCTAGAGACTCTGGTTCCAAGCGTAGTGTCTGGTCCTAGTACTAACCCAGCTTTCCAGGTCTCGGTGGAACACAGATCATTTTCATGTCCTTGGGCTCTCTTGGTTACAACTGAGCAGTGGAAGCACCCACCCAAGCTTGGAAGCACTTGGGTGGAGACTAGCCAGTGTACCCACACGTGGGTGTGAGCCCATGGTGGCTCAGAGCCCAAACAGGTGACACTTTTTTCCCCCCTCAGCTTTGACCAAGCTGTTTAACAACAGTCTCTTAAAGGGAGGTTCCTGTCCGCTTAATTCACTTCAATGAAGCATTTTTCGACTCTGAACAGTTCGAGGAGGAAGGAAAGTAAAATACACAGGAAAAAAGTTGGGAGTCAACAGTTCAAAAAATCAAGTAGAGCCAGTCTAAATGTCTACAAAATCCTGATATTCTTTGAATAAAGGGACACTGCCAGGAAAAATAATTATCATCACTATACTGCGTAGTACTTTTGCCAAAGTGCATTCACATGTGTTACTATTCCTCCTTTGAACTTCCGCTACTCCGTGAAGTAGATAAGCTGGGTGTAACCACAGATGAGGAAACTGAGGCACAGAGTGGTTAAAGGAAAAGTCCTGGATCGTGAAGTGATTCAGTGACAAAGCAGGGATCTGAACCCAGGCCTCCTGGGACCCAGCCTGCTCCTCCAGGTCCCCCCATGCACTGGCCACAGACAACGCCCAGAACACAAATATTGATATTCTCCTCCACGGGGCCAGGGCATTCAGCAAGTCAGGAGTCAGCCAGCCCTTCTCTGATTTCCTACACCATCAGCGCTCTGCACTATCTCAGTGAGAGGAAAACAACTCCCCAGGGCTGAAGAAAGACTGGCAAGTTATTATGAACAGACTGTTACTTTTTAATCGTCCTTGGTCTTTTAACCCAAATTAAAGAAAAATCACCATTGTTTTTCTTTTCTAAGGCAAATGAGGTTTCCAAATGAATAGAGTCAGTCCTTGAGTGGAGTGGCCTCCATTCCTGGAAAAGGTCCTTCAAGCAGAAATGCCATTCATCGGCCCTAATTTTCCTATAGGTCAATGTTATCCTGTGTCGATGGTTTTCAAATGTTTTTTTGTTTTTGGTGAAGCAGGATTCTTTCCTCTAGTGAAAACAGAAGCTCAGTATAGAAAACAGATTTTTTAAAAAGGAGCTGCAATGGTTGAAGCAGAGTAAGTGGCCCCAAACCCTGTTCCAATCCTAATCTACTCCCCTACCCCGTCCCCAACTGCCCCCCAGTTCCTACCTGCTACCCCTACAAGCATGGATGCAGCAGCATTGGAGCACCTGAGTGTGAAAATCCCCAGAATAGGCAATTTCAAGTTAGAATGTACTAAATACACAATCGAGTTTTACGCAGAGATCTAGCATATCATATTTACTCAACCATAAATGATGCCTTCTCTTTGGCAGATGCTCTGATGACCTTGGGCCTCACCAGGCAGTACAGGGTCCAACTTCCAACTGCCTGAGCTTTCTCTGGGAGCCAGATTACAAGCACCCGTCTCCCAGCAGGCCTCACCCAAAGACACGGGAGCTGGTGTCTAAATGCCCCGCGGGAGGGATAACTCTTCCAGAGTGTTCTCCATTGACTCCCAGCGTCTCCGGGGAGATGAAACTGCAGTCTCCATGGTGCTAACTGCACGCTGCTGGCCGCCTTTCCTTCCTCTCTCACTTCCCACCCGTTCCTGTGTTCTCTAGGATCACCTCCCATATCAGCTCAAATCCTTGTCAGGGAAGAAAAAGTTCTAGAAATGGATAGTGTTCATGGCTGTACGTTATTTTGAGTGTACTCAATGCCAGCAAATTGTACGTTTACGTGCAAATAGGAAATTTTGTCTTATGTACATTTTACCAAAATAAAAAACAAAAATATAGGGAGACTCTTGGTGCTGATGGATACAACATTCTCCCCATGTGGGCTACTTGTGGTCCCCAGCCGTTCTGGCTCAGTGTCAAATCATACATAGTTTAATCTTTTAATAGTTATGACATTAATTAAAACCCTTGATGTAAAAAGTAAAAATACTTAACCCTTCACCAACACCACCCCCAAATCCTGGTCAGGGGTCTGCTTCTTGAAGAGTAGGGTAGCAGGGAAGGTAGGGCATCTAAACCATGTTCCTTTGGAAAAATTTAGACATTGACCATTCTAATCTAGACTAGAGCCACTGGTGGGTATCACTTATTCGGAGCCTGATTAGCCTTGAGTGAACTTTGTATAATGTGTCGAAAGCCACGATTCCAAGCCTGGCCCCTGGATGGTGAGTCCCAGCTCAGCGCACTCTCCCTGGGAAGCCCTGGCTAAGAGGATGCCAGCTGGTGTGCGGGTGGTTTTTAGAGTGCCTCCATGTGCCAGGCACCGTGCCTGACCCCAGTTATGCCCTAACTCATTGAATCCTCAGAGCGACTCTACTGGATGGGCACTTGTATTTGTGCCATTTTGCAGATGAGGACTGAGGCTCAGGCAGGTGAAGTATCTTGCCCATGGTTCCCAGCTAGTTAGGGGTGAACAGTGAGCAGGAACTTGACCTCAACCCTGCTGGCCCCAGGGCCCATGCCTGCAACCCTCTACTCCTCGGCGTGCATGTCTGTCTTGCTTCCATCTCTCCAGTGGGCCCAGGTGGAGCCTGGGTGGGCGGTACATGTGTGATGACACCAGTAGCTCGGTTCTGGAGCCCAGGCTGCTGAGCACACATGACTCCAACCCTACGACTCGCCGGCCTGCAAACACCACGTGCCCCACCAAATCGCAATTTTCTTGACACTACCTATATTTAAAAGCTTGAAATGTTTCATTCAATCAAGGCTTCTATTGACCTCTGGGTTCATGTGCTCTAGTTTTAAAAAGCACCTCAGCCCTCTACCACCTAGAACCCTATTGTCTGACTCTAGGATGACGGCAGCTCTTGAAACAGATTTTCTCCCTTCTCTCCTTCTTCCTCCTCTCAAACAGGAGGCAGACGAGTATGAGGGTGGCTAGTGGCAGCATACATTTAAAACTTAGTCACCCAGGCAGGAGTCTGAGGATGACCCCTCTGACCTTCTGCCACGGTTGTATCCTCTTTACCCCTCTTCTTCCAAAAAGTCAAAATCAATAATATTCACTAGGCTGTATTGCTTGCAAAACACTGTGCTAGGCATTGTGGGACAGGCTGTAGCTGGGAAAACCAGACCTACACAAATAAAAGACTAACTCATGAGCTACCAGATGGTGAAGATCGCATCTTACAGGTCTCTGTATCTGGCTGGGTGCCTGGTGCTCAATAAGTATCTGTGGAATGAATGAATGGTGTCACCAAACGTTTCACTCAAACCAACCATTCCAACAGAGATTTCTTGAGTTCCACCAACGTACTGTGCTACATGCTGGGGATTCAGCAGCGCACAAAACAGACAAGTTCTTGTCCTCACAGAGCTTATGCAGGTGGTGGTGGCAGGGTTGGGGGGAGAAGGGGTGTGGAAAATAACCATGAGGATAGAAACATAATTCAAGTCTGTGATTTGTGAGAAGAGGGTGAGCAATGGCACAGGATGTGAGTCGTGGAGGGCTACTCTGGAGATAATGGCAGAGAGAAAGGCCTAACTCTGAAGTATGAAAAAGAGCCAGTGGGTAAGGATGTGGGAAAAGAAGTGGAGGGGGGACAGCAAGTGCAAAGGCCCTGGGCAGAATGCCCTTGGCATGACAGAGCAACAAAAAGCAGTCCATTGCAACTGGAACACAGGGTGTTGGGGAAAGTGGAGGATGAGCTCAGGCATCACATCATGCAGGGCCTTGTAGGTCACAATGAAGAGTGTGATTTTACTCTTGGGACAAGAGCCCCCAAGGGTTTTGAGCAAGAGAGTGACATCATCTGATTTTTATTTTTGAAAGGTAGTTGACTACAGTTTGTAGGATTAACTGTAGAGGAATAAGAATGGACACAGGGAGACAACTGAAGAGGCTTCTGCATTAATCCAGGAAGAGGTGATGGTGGCTTGGATGCAGCTGTGGCATGGAAGGTCGTCAGAAATGATAACATGTACTTTGGAGGCAGAACTTCTGGGAATTGCTGATGGTTTGAAGGAATGAAGTAATAACAACCAGAGGCAACAGAAAAGAAGTGCCAGGTGGATGGAAGGGATACTAGGTTCTATAGATGCTCAAATGAAGGAGTGCAATGGCCAGGAGTGATCCAGGAAGGCTTCACTGAGAAGGGGCTGTCAGGGCTGGGTCTCTCAGCGCTGGTAGTTTCATACAGGTGAGGAGGGAGAGGCATGAGCAAGGGGCCTGTGGCAGGAAGAGGTCCTGTTTGAAGACCAGGGTATTACCAGACTGACCAGGTTCATGGGAAGTCGGGCCGTTGATGGCAGCTGGAGACAAACTACAGAAGTTATGCACCAGCGTAGTTCTTTACGCAATGGAGTGCCATTCAAGATCTGAATGCCTCTGAAAGTCTTTTCTTGCCAGCTCTTCTTGGTATAAGGCCAGTGTAAATAACAGAGACACACCATGCCAGAGGCTCTCAGCGAGGATATGCAGTGCGGGCAAATGCCCACTCTTTGCTCAGGGGTGGTGGTGCCACATGGGTAGCACCTGGGGGAGGGAGGGTCAAGGGGAACAGAGGGGCCTCATCCTCGGTGAGCACAACTGGAATCCATGGCCCTGCTATTGGGTCCCCACCACACATGGCAGGAGCCCTGCTGCACCTGAGACCGGGGCTTCCAAAGCAGCGTTTGGTGTGGACACCGATGACGCAGTGCCCTGCTTGAATCAGAAACAGACACTATGTGAATGGGATTTTCTCTTTTCTCTGCTCAAAAAAAAAGTGTCTTCCTAAATGCCAAGGGGAGAGTCAGGTGCCTGGGGAGAAAGCATTATCATCCTCTTTCATGGGAGGACGGATGCAGAGTTCAAGCCTTCCTTTCATTCATTTGCTGACATGCCTTATGTGCCAGGTACTAGATTTATAGAATTAACAAGACAAAGCCGTTGCCCCAAAAGACCTCACAGCCTAGTGGGGGACCCAGATCTATAGACAGGTGATAGGTGCTGGGCAAGCATTCTGCCCACTGAGGCCCCAGCAGAAAGGAGAGTCAAGGACAACAGAGCACAGCAAAGTCCCCCGGCATGCAGCACCTCCAGGAAGCCATATACCTGTCTGCTTTCCTGATTTTTGCTTCTCTCTCTGTCTTCGGGTGATGCTATCTCTTAGCCGTTTAAGATTTTCCTGGAAAAAAATTTAGCTTATTTTAAAAATATACACCAGAATTATACCGTCTGGGCATTAGAGTTTCTTTCTGATTTTATGACATTTGCAAGATATATCACATTGCAATAACATTTCCAACGTGCAGATGAGGCTGGAGTGCATTTGCAACCGGCTCCCAGAGAAATCCAAGCCCTCTTAGAAGTTGTGCCTGAAGAGAAGATATCTTGTCCACAGCAAAGTATTTCCCCTCCTCTCTGGTTCTCAGCTCCTTTCCAGCCTTATAACCCACCACCCACTTTGCACGCCCCTTAGACAAGCCAGTCTCCTACTTGCTTACAAGCTCTCCACCTACATTCCTACCTCTGAGACTGTGTTCTCACACATTCCCCTGACCCTGAGGGACATGGATTCCATGACTTTGTTCCAAGCCTGGGTCAAGGCCCACCTTCTAAGCGCCCCCTCCCATATTGCTCCAGTCCTTACTGCTGCCCATGCCATCTGCCACTGGGCTACACTGCCTTACCCTGTGTGTGTGTGTGTGCGCACGCACGTGTGTGCGCGCGTGGTCTCTTCAGAGGTACTGTGAGCTCTCGAAGGGCAAGAGACCAGGTCTCAGACCTTTCTGTAATCCTGCGGTCTGGTCTATCGCAGTCATTCAATAAATGTTGAACAGACATGTGAGGGTCAAGATTTGTTGCTATTTTGGTCAATAAACAACAATCAGCTTGAAGTTAAGTGTCTGAGCAGTCTAGGGAAATGCCCCAGGGACCAACATCCAGACCATCTGGTTGGAGCAGAAGGTTCCCGTGAGGGAGCCACGGAGGCAGGACTGAAAGGTGGGTTGGGTTGTGACTGCAGCTGAGAGACTGAGCTTGGTCCAGGAAGCAGCAGGGAAACATGGGAAGTTGTGGGCTGGCCATAGCTTTAAGGTCTGGCAGAGAGGAAGGGGGAAGGAGTTGGAGGCAAGGAGACCCACCAGGAGACAATGTCATAGGGCAGAGGCAGGCGATACAGGCCAGCACGGGGATGTGGCAGAGGGAATGCAAAGAAAGGAGCAGAGGCAAGAGGAAGAACGTGACGGAGAAAGACCAAGCGAGACACACAGCTGGCTGGATGCGGGGGGTGTGGAAGACGAGCCCAAGAGAGGCTGATGCCTGAACTTCAGCGTCTGGAAGATAACAGTGCAGTGAACAGACACAGGGCGTCGGGAAAGGGCAGCAGCCTCGAGGGACGGTTTGCTGTTGGATGTGCTGCAGGTCTAGGGCGCTTCAGGGGACACGCTCAGCTGGTGGCTGGAAAGGTGTTACCAGAGACACAGACTCAAGAGTCACCTGCACGGAGAAGCTGAAGGCAACCTGGGCGGTGCCTGCTCACGGGAGGGGAAGTGAAGGAGACAGAGGGGTGGACAGAGGCGTGGAGGGAAAGCACGGTGGGGCAGCCCCGGGAATAGTCTTCACACCCTCCAGTCCTTGCATGGGGGGTGCTCTGGAAGCACCAGGAGGCTGTCAGAGCATGGAGTACTCGGCATTTACTGTGTGTCAGGCGTGCTGAGGGCTTTACGAGGTTTACATAGTCTAGTCCTCTCCCTTCACATTTCAGAGATGGGAGAATGGAGGTACAGAGAGGCCAAGGTCATCCAGCCCGAAGAGGCAGAATAAGGCTGAACTCAGGCTGCCTGGCTTCAGAGTCCTGGCTTCTCCTAACTACTGTGCCACGTGGCACCAACTTGGCAAGGAGAAAGAAAATCGGTGTTTGGCCAGGACCAGCCTGTTCCCCGCAGCCCTTCAGCCTCCCCGGGTCTCCTGGGTGACGAGGGCCCTGGGTTCCTGCATCCAGACCCCCAAAGGGAGGAGGACAGGCTGGGAGAGCAGGTGACCCTGTTTAAGGGAGCGCTCAGAAGGCAGAAGGTGTAGTGCAGGGTGCACAGGCTCTGGAGTGAGAAAGGGCTCGTTTGAATCCTGACTCTGCCTCCTCACCTCTCTGGCCTCACTTTTCTGTAAAATGGGAGCAATGACACTTATTTCAACACAGGCTGTGAGGGGTAGAAGAGATTAGGTCCACTCAACGCTTAGCACAGTGCCTCAGATTGTTGTCAGAGATGGACAAATGCAGCTTTAGGACTCACGTCCCCACTTCTCACTGTGTGGAGTTACATATCCTCATGCTAATAGCAAGAGTCTCCCGACAGCCCAGCCCTCCAATCCCAGTCTCCTCTTGAGTGGTAGTCATTCGGATGGGCGTGGGCTAGCCGTTCCCAGATTTTTGCCTTTGCATTTGCATACATGCCTACAGTTTGTGTGTGTATGTTTGTGTGTATGTGTATGTTTGTGTGTGTGTGGGGGGGGGATGTGTATGCATGTGAGTGTGTTTTAACTTGAGTGGTTTTATGTCTGAGACTTGTTTTGTTCACCTAATCATAATTCTTGGGAGCTGTCCAAGTTCTCTTTGAGTTCTGAAGTATGATAGTTCTGTGGGAGTGTTGGCAGTAGGAGTAGAGAGAAGGCCTCTGAGAAAAAAGGTGGAAAGCAAAAGTATAGGGCCACACACAGAGGGAAGAGGCAGGCGCAGAACTGGGCCTTGCAGTTGAGTCTTGGTTCCTGATCTCTAGCCTCACGACAACAAGAAAAGCCATCCAGTTCTCAGCCAGGGAGCCACGTGGTTACAGACAACAGGTGACAAATACACATATGCACTGACACACCGTGACACCCAAACATGTTCTCAGGCCCAGTCACAGGTGTGCAGTTACAGCAATACACAAGACAGCCACGGACCCAGCCCTCCTCCACTGTCTAGCAGAGAAACAGACATAAAACAAAGTCCATCTGGAGCCAGTTACCTGCTGGAAACGAAAGGACTCAGACCGCTTCTTCTGGTTGAGCTGCCACTCTTTGAAGTGGAGCACGGCCTCATCCACGTTGACGATGCCCAGCTTCACCTGCTCCTGGAGGGTAATAAGCTGCCGCTGGCCTGGAGTTTTCATCCCAGCAAATGGGTCATACACGCTTGACTGAGGCCTGTCCCTCCAGGGTCTGACAGGTGGCTCTGGAAAGGATGGAGAAACTCAGCTTGACAGCACCGCCGCTGGGGAGAGCCGACCGGATGAGTGGGGTTAATGAGGCTGGTCATGGGCTCAAGAGGATGTGTCTCAAAAGAACAGTTACGTGTGGAACCGAGAAAAGGGAGATATGACATGGAATCAGAGAGAGGGAAGCAGCTAATAATTTCAAATCCTGTGACACTGAAGTAGACAAGGCCACACCATTTTAGGAAGTAAGGCATCCACGGAGTGAGTCAACATGAATTACTGAGAAGCCTTTAGACCAGCATTTCTCAACCTTGGCACTATCGACATTTTAAACTAGATAATTCTTTGTGGGTGTTGTGTAGCTGTCTCGTACGCTGTAGGATGTTTAGCCTCATCCCTGGCTTCTGCCCACTTGATGGCAATAGCATCCCCTTCCTCAGTTGTGACAACAAAAAATGTCCCAGACGTTGCCAAATGTCCTCTGGCAGGTTGGGGGGTGGGGAGTGGAGGAGAAATCACCCCCAATTGAGAATCACTGATTTAGACTAAAATCCACTCCAGAAGAGAATATACAGGAAAGTCTAACCAGGCTGCTTCTCCCAGCACCACTTCCAGCCCTCCCCATCCTCCCTGCCTCCAAGCAGCATGGGGCACAGCGATTGTGGACCTATGGGTATGAACTGCCTGAGGAGACTGGAGTGCTAATAGAATCATGACCCAGTCCAATATCACCAGGTAAAAATTAGGTTCTGGGTCCCAGCTGACTCTCCTTGGGTTGTTCGTGTGCCAACCTCTCCTCCGTATTAAAAATGTATAGTTCTCTGCTTTGGATATTCTAGGGAAGTATGAAGCCAACTCCTCTCTCTCCAGGCTCTGTGACTCCACTAAGTTCTGTGGGGAAAGAGCTACTTGAAGAGGTGATGGGGCCACTGGAGCATATGAAAACGACTTGACATTTCACTGCTTATTTCCTGTAGGGCTATCTTTGATTCTAAATTTCTCCAGCAGGACCCCATGTGAGCATTGTGATTCAGGGATACTGTATGAAGGAAAAAGAGAGATGACTTCACCAGTGGGTATTGAAAAAGCTTCAAAGAAGCTAATGTATCATTCTTACCAACCATTTACTCATCTGTCTACACACACTGACATACCTTTCTCCCAGGTTTGCCCTCTTCCAGGCTGTCTTTAATTGTGTTGGGAGATGGAGTGTGGGGACAAAAAAAAAAATGCAAAAGCCAATCAGTTCCAATCTCCTACCACCAAAGTCCTTAGGGAAGCTTTCAGACGTTTAGATGGTGTCATAGTTCCTTTTCAGAAGAATCATCAATGGGATAATACTGAATGCCTCTGGTTAGCATAAGGAAACTAATCAAGAACAAAAGAATATTTATCTCCTCAAGCTTCCTTAAAAGGTCTTTGGAAAAAAAAGAAAAATGTCACCCAGTGGCAAGCAAAATGCCTCAAATAAAAGTTGAATTAAAGTATAGTTTAGCTAATACAGATAGGGTAGGTAAATAGCACGGTAGGGCTGCATCACTAGGTAAAGATTGGGTGCTGGGCTGCCCACTTTCATCCTGTTGGTATCAGTCTCAATGTTTAAATTGTACTTTAGTGTGCCATTACAGACACTTTCTAGGGTATTAATGTCGTTGGTATGATCAATTTGTACAGTGTTCTAAGGCACCCCAATCTCTTCTCCTCTCCCTTTACCATCAGTACAGCTCCACTTCAGGTATCTCTTGGACCTCTCTGTTTTTCAAGGATAAGGAGCTGTTACACCTGGAAATCACTGAAACATGAACACTTCCACCACCCAGAAGTTCAGGTTATACAAAAGGAAGCTGAGAACATCTGCTTACCTTTCCTGATGCTCTCTGAGGTAACGTAGAAATTCTCAGGCCGCTCTTGACTTTTTTCTGCAAAAACTATGAGATAGAGAGTATTCTAAGTAAAGCCAAATAAGATCTCTTTCTAAAAGGCTTTATAATATTTTATACATTTACCAAAAATATTACCAAAATCTTGTACAAAAAAATAATAATAATGGATCACAACTTGGACCACTGTATGCAGTTCTATAAACCAAAACTTTAGGAGGCAACCAATGAGCAGAAGCTATAGGGATTATGAAACGAAGACAGACCAAACCAACAAGGTCTCAAATCAGAAAGACAAAGCCAGTCAGAGGACATGAGCATTTACGAGATCATTAAAGAAAAGGGTAAGGTGAACAAGATTACCCTTTTCCGAATCCTTGAATACTGAAGTGAGCCGTGGAACACCTTGAAGTTTGAGAATAAAAGGAAGTGCCACTTCACATGTCAACAAGTGCCATAAGACAGAACTCAGAGCAGTGGAACAGGTAAAATATGTGCAAGGCTCCAAAGGGACTTAGATGAAGTCAGTCATGCACAAGGGACACATAAAGACTTGTAGGGAAAACTGGGAAATGACAAGCGTTCACTCAGTGGTAGGACTGCACAGTGATTAAGTCTCCCTGGGCTCTGCACACGACTCCCTGGGTTCAAATCCTGGCTCTGCCATTTATGAGCCATACAACCTAAGACAAGAGGCTTGACCTCTTCTTGCCTCAGTTTTCTGATATGTAGAATGAGGATAATAATTGTACCCTCCTCTTTGTGGGGATTACACGAGTTAATACATGGAAAGTGCTGAGAATAGTGCCTGGCACATGTAAGCACTCCATGTTAACTTTTATTATTCACATCTAAACCTTGAGATTGATGCCAATAAGACAGCAATACCTTGGCTTGCTAGTTAACACAAGGGACGTCTACTCAGTGCTTTACAGTTTATAAAATAGTTCCCCATGTATTATTTCATCTGACCCTTACAATAAGGCTCTGGCAAGTATTATTATGCATCACTGTATACATATAGTATTATGATACCCATTTTATAGATGAGGAAACTAAGGCTAAAGAGGGTGAAATGACTTACCCAATGTTCCATACTGTACAGCTGAAAAATGCAAGAGCTGAGACTTGAATCCAGGTGTCCTAGACTCCAAACCATTGCCCTTTTTGTCATCTCCTGCCCCTCTCCTTTCCTTTCCTCCTCACAGTTTCCTAGCAAGTCCATCAAGGCTCTTTAGGAACCACCTATGCCTCTCCCAACTGAACTTCCCACAATGAGCCAGACCATCAACACCCTCTCCCCACCCCCTGCCATTTAGGCATTATCAATATATACTTGCAAGCTTCTTCATTTGGGTTCCCTTAGAAGCAGACCTGGGGGACTTCCCTGGTGGTGCAGTGGTTAAGAATCCGCCTGCCAGCGCAGGGGACATGGGTTTGATCCCTGGTCCGGGGAGATCCCACATGCCGCTGAGCAACTAAGCCTGTGCGCCACAGCTACTGAGCCTGTGCACTAGAACCCGCGAGCCACAACTACTGAGCCCATGTGCCACAATTACTGAAGCCCGCGCGCCTAGAGCCCATGCTCCGCAATGAGAAGCCCGTGCACTGCAACGAAGACCCAACGCAGAGAAAAATAAATAAGTAAATTAATTAATTTTTTAAAAAAAAGAACTCTGGAAAAAATGTCTCTTAAAAAAAAAAAAAGAAGCAGACCTGGGGACAATGATCCAAGTACATGTAGACTATGTGAGAGGTGATGGAGGTAAGACAGGGAAGTGGATAAAGCAGTAAATGGTGGGTTATCCAGTAAGTCACCATGATGGGCAAGCTGGGGAGCTCTGGAAAGCAATGTAGAGCATGAACCCCAGAGTTCTCCCAGTAGAGGGGCAAGTAAGCTAGGGTACTCAGCCATCAACTCTACTCAGTCAGTGGTTGAGGGCTGCAACCAGGGGTGATAATCCCCCAACTCTTCCAGCCTGTCCTGCCAGAGAAAGCCATCAGGCTAAAAGACACAGGTCCTAACAGGCAGGGTCCATCCAGTGAGCACAAAAACATAAAGAGCTGGGGGGATGTAAGCAGGACACTGAGTGTCTGCTACACACGCCAAAGGAGATGCCATCCAAGGGATGGCAAACCCTGGGCATTGATGGCACTAGGCAATATATAATATCCCCCCACTGTATTTCTACCCAATTTAAGGTTGCCAGATTTAACAAACCAAAACCAAAACTGAAAAAAAGAGTGCAATATTTGGGACACACTTACACTAAAAAATTATTTGCTGTTTGTCTTAAATTCATACTTAACGAGGCATGCTGTACTTTATTTGACAAGCCCAGCCCAACTACCTGGGGCTCTGGTTGAGGGCTATCTTCCCCAGTTTATAATCTTTGCCATACCTTCCACAACCTGCTTATACTATTAAAAATGGAATGGAAGGACTTCCCTGGTGGCGCAGTGGTTAAGAATCCTCCTGCCAATGCAGGGGACACAGATTTGAGCCCTGGTCCGGGAAGATCCCACATGCCGCGGAGCAACTAAGCCCGTGCGGCACAACTACTGAAGCCCACGTGCCTAGAGCCCGTGCTCCGCAACGAGAGAAGCCACCGCAATGAGAAGCCCGCGCACCGCAATGAGTAGCTCCCACTCGCCGCAACTAGAGAAAGCCCGCGCACAGCAACAAAGACCCAACGCAGCCAAATATAAATAAATAAATAAGTAAATAAATTTATTAAAAAAAAAATGGAATGGAGGTCAGGTGCACAGATCTGGCAATTCCTATACTCTTACAGTACTTGTAATCATATTAATAAAATCAAGTCCTGAAAGATAGTGAAACTGACAATGCTATCAGCATCTAACTAATGTCCCAGGGATCATTATGGGTCAAAACCCAATTATCACCAACTTTTATCAATGTACATAGGTACACAGCATAGCATTGTGGCTGAAAGCCAAGTTTGTGGAGTTAGACTCCTTGAGTTCAAATCCTGGCTCCTTGAGTTCAAATCCTGGCTCTGCTACTTGGTAATCAAGTGACCTCTGGAAGCCTCAAAAATGAGGGCTTACATTTTCCTCATCTGTAAAATGGGGATGATAATGGCCCTTACCTAATAGATTATTATGACATATTCCAAATAGAGCACTCTTGGTAGATTTCAATAAATGTTAACTATTAAAAATTAATAATAATAATAATGAGAGTTTCAGGAGATAAAAATTTACCAGGGATCTTGCCATTTGGAGTAGAGGGACATCTTGTTTATCTCTGTCTTCACACTATGCATAAATTCCTCCAGGAAGGCCAGAACTGAATCTGACCACTGCCCCTAGTCTAGTTCCAGAATCTGCCCCAAGCTCTGACTCTGTCTCCTGGGGCTGGTTGGAGACCATTCAGAAGGGAATGGTCTTGAGCAATGGTTCAGGAGGTAGAGGATCCAGGGAATTCCTGCTGAGAGGCTCTGAAGACCCCACTGTGCATCATTCCCTGCCACACTTGCCTTTAGAAATGTATGGTTCATTGTCAGACAGCTGGTGAGTGCCAGAAGCACTGGCCTCTGGCCTGGGCACTGGGACAGGGGGCCTGTTGGCCAAGTCCACGGAAAAGGCCTCATCATCATCCACTGTGTGATAAACATCTTCTTCCTGACCAAGATGGTGTACCTCCCTCTCCAAACTGGACATTCTCACGCTGTTGCCTAGAAACAGAGAGAAAGGTGACTGAAAGCAATTGTCAAACCCTGGGACCCCCAAGTCATGCAGCCAGCTGCCCCGGGACCCAGCCCTGCACATCAGCAAGCTGGCTGCCTCCACATTAGGTAGGGTCTGGCAGCCAACCAGACCGGGGGCCAGCCCCACCTACCTGCACACCCACAGTAGTTGGCCCTGCCACAACAGAAAGGCCCATGTAGCCCATGTAGGGGGCACCACTAGAGCATATAGCTCTGGTGACCAGAGGGGAGTGTGCTACTGGGCCCCACAGACATCTGCTACCTAAGGCCACCACTCTAAGATTGGGAAACATCACCAAGCTACCTAATACACAAAAATTAAAAGAGAGAATTAGGCAAAATGAGGGACAGAGAAATATATTCTAAATGAAGGAACAAGAAAAACCCCAGAAGAAGAACTAAGCAAAGTGGAGATAAGCAATCTACTTGATAAAGAGTTCAAGATAATGATCATAAAGATGTTCAATGAACTTGGGAGAGGACTGGATGAACACAGTGAGAAGTTTAAGAAAGAGCTTGAAAATTTAAGGAACCAAACAGATCTGAAGGATACAATAACTGAAATTTTAAAATACACTAGAAGGAATTAATAGTAGATGAGATAATACAGAGGAACAGATCATTGAACTGGATGACAGAATAGTGGAAATCACTCAAGCTGAACAGAAAAAAAGAAAAATGAATTTAAAAAAATGAGGATAGTTTAGGAGATCTCTGAGACAACATCAAGCATACTAACTTTCCCATTATTGGGTCTCTGAAGGAGAAAAGAGAGCAAAAGGGGCAGAGAATGTATTTGAAGAAATAATAGATGAAAACTTCCCTAACTTGGGAAAGGAAACAGACATTCAGGTCCAGGAAGCATAGAGAGTCCCAAACAAGATCAACCCAAAAAGGTCCACACCAAGACACATTGTAATTAAAATGGCAAAAATTAAAGATAAAGGGAGAATATTAAAAGCAGCAAGGGAGGGCTTCCCTGGTGGTGCAGTGGTTAAGAATCTGCCTGCCAATGCAGGGGACACAGGTTCGAGCCCTGGTCCAGGAAGATCCCACATGCCGTGGAGCAACTAAGCCCGTGAGCCACAACTACTGAGCCTGCGCCCTAGAGTCTGCGAGCCACAACTACTGAGCCCACGAGCCACAACTACTGAAGCCCGCACGCCTATAGCCCGTGCTCCGCAACAAGAGAAGCCACTGCAATGAGAAGCCCGCGCACCTCAACGAAGAGTAGCCCCCACTCACCACAACTAGAGAAAGCCCGCCTGCAGCAACAAAGACCCAATTCAGCCAAAGAAAAATAAATAAAATAAATTAAAAAAAAAAAAAAAGCAGCAAGGGAAAGGCAACTATTTAAGTATAAGGGAACTCCCATAAGAATACCAGCTGCTTTTGAGCAGAAATTTTGCAGGCCAGAAGGGAGTGATATTATATTTAACATGATAAAAATAAGCTTACAACCAAGAATACTCTACCCAGAAAGGATATCATTTGATTTGAAGGAGAGATAAAGAGTTTTACAGACAAGCAAAAGCTAAAAGAATTCAGCACCATTAAGCTGGCTTTACAGAAAGTGTTAAAGGGACTTCTCTAAGCAGAAAAGAAAATACCACAACTAGAAATATGAAAATTAAAAAAAGAAAAATCTCATTGATAAAGGCAAATATACAGTAAATATACAGATCAACCACTTATAAAGCTAGTAGGAAGGTTAAAAGACAAAAGTATTAAAATCATCTATATCCACAATAAGTAGCTGAGGGATACACAAAACAGATAGATGTGAAATATGAAATCAAAGACATTAAACATGGAGGCAGGTAAAAATTCAGGGTTGTGAGACTTCCCTGGTGGCGCAGTGGTTAAGAATCTGCCTGCCAGTGCAGGGATAAGGGTTCGAGCCCTGGTCCGGGAGGATCCCACATGCCGCGGAACAACTAAGCCTGTGGGCCACAACTACTGAGCCTGCGAGCCACAACTACTGAAGCCTGCACACCTAGAGCCCATGCTCTGCAACACGAGAGGCCACTGCAATGAGAAGACCGTGCATCACAACGAAGAGTAGCCCCTGCTCACCGCACATAGAGAAAGCCCACGCACAGCCGCGAAGACCCAACGCAGCCAAAGATAAATAAATAAAATAAATTAAAAAAAAAAAAAAGAATCCGGCTGCCAATGCAGGGGACACGGGTTCAAGCCCTGGTCTGGGAAGATCCCACATACCACAGAGCAACTAAGCCCACGAGCCACAACTACTGAAGCCCATGTGCCTAGAGCCCCTGTTCCGCAGCAAGAGAAGCCACCGCAATAAGAAGCCTGTTCACCGCAATGAAGAGTAGCCCCCACTCACCACAACTAGAGAAAGCCCGCACACAGCAACAAAAACACAACACAGCCAAAAATAAATAAAATAAAACATAAATAAATTTTTTTAAAAAAGAAATAAAAGGAATCCAAATCAGAAAGGAAAGAGAAAACGGTCACTGTTTGCAGATAACATGATACTGTATATAGGAAATCCTAAAGATGTCATCAAAAAACTACTAGAACTAGTGGTGCGTCCCTGGTGGCGCAGTGGTTGAGAATCTGCCTGCCAATGCAGGGGACACGGGTTCGACCCCTGGTCCGGGAATATCCCACATGCCGCGGAGCAACTAAGCCCGTGAGCCACAATTACTGAGCCCGTGCTCTAGAGCCCGTGAGCCACAACTACTGAGCCCACGTGCTGCAACTACTGAAGCCCACGTGCCTAGAGCCTGTGCTCCACAACAAGAGAAGCCACCGCAATGAGAAGCCCACGCACTGCAACAAAGAGTAGCCCCCGCTTGCCGCTACTAGAGAAAGCCCGTGCACAGCAACGAAGACCCAACACAGCCAAAAAAAAAAAACTATTAGAACTAGTAAATGAATTCAGTTAAGTTGCAGAATACAAAATTAATATACAGAAATCTGTTGTGTTCACTAATAATAAACTATAAGACACAGAAATTAAGAAAACAATCCCAATTACAATTGCATCAAAAAGAATAAACTACCTAGGAATAAATCTAACCAAAGAGGTAAAAGACCTGTACTCTGAACATTATAAGACATTTATGAAAGAAACTGAAGACAACACAAATAAATGGAAAGATATACCACATTCACGCATTGGAAGAATTAATATTGTTAAAATGACCATACTACCCAAGGCAAACTATGGATTCAATGCAATCTCTAAGAAAATACCAATGGCATTTTTCAAAGAACTAGGACAAATAATTCTAAAATGTGTACGGAAACACAAAAGACCCCAAATAGCCAAAGCAATCTTCAGAAAGAAGAACAAAGCTGAAAGTATCATACTCCCTGATTTCAAACCATACTATAAAGCTATAGTAATCAAAACAGTATAGTATTGGCATAAAAATGGACTAATGTAGATCAATGAAACAAATAGAAAGCCCAGAAATAAACTCATGCTTATATGATCAATTAATTTATGACAAAGGAGCCAAGAATACATGGGGGGCAAAGACAATCTCTTCATAAATAGTGGGAAAACTGGACAACATATATATAATCACTCTCCAATACAGCCTTGACTTAATAATACCTGTGTATGTTCCCCTATGTTCTCCTCCTTCACCAGAAAGTAAAGTCTCTTGAGGGTATTGATTATATCTTATTTTCCTTGTGTCCCCTAGCCCAACAACTAAAATAGTGCTTTGCTCATAGTAGGTACTCATTAAATTTTGGTAAAATAAAAATAAACAAGTGTATTTAAAATGAGATTTTGCTAAAGGCAACTTGTTTACCCAAAGCAGTGGCTCCAGTGGTGGGAACTTCTGGCTTACTTGTAATAGGCTGATGGGGGAGCTCATGGGAATAGAGTGCCTTCAAGCACACCATGTGCCATGTACATGGCAGCCCATTCCTTGAGTGGAGCAACCCTCATAGCGAGCCAGGCAATATCTTACATTTATTTCTCTTTCCCTCTTTTTGCTTCCCTGCTCACTGCTGCAATTTACCTTCTAAAAACTTGCGGATCATAGAATCCTTAGTGGTCCGAGAGAAACCATCTCCAGGGATTGGATTAGATGTACTGGCCTGAAGCATTTCAACATCTAGAAGGGAAAGGAGACTAAGAGTTTATATGTTGTTCTTCCACACAGGCAAGGACATTTTATAAGTGGATATACAAGGTTTGACAAATCAAGAGATTCAAGAATTCATTAAACCATCCATCTACCCATCCATCCATCTAATCACCCATGCATCCATAGGTCCATGCATGCATCCATACATCCAATTATCTACCTACTCAATAAGGACACTCAGTAAATATGGGGTATAAAGGAGAGCAACATGTACAACCTTCAGGCCCTTTCCTAGACCACAGGACTCAAAAGGTATAGATATGCTCATTTGTGTTTGAAAGAATTAGCTTAATTTTTAAATATATAACTGTAGTCTTTATAACAGCAAAAAAAAAACCGACAACAACAAATAATTGGAGGCAGAAACAACAAAGAATAGATAAATCGTAATTTATTTAAACAATGAACCATTTTCAACAGTTAAAAAGAATGTATGGGAGCCACTCTATCAACATAGTACCATCTCAAAAACATAACAACCAGAACTCTATTTTTAGGTCATTCATGCAATTGGTCATTTATAAGGAAGAAGCACATAGACCTTTGGTTTTTCACTATTAAGCATAAACCCATGGGGACCAAAACTGTGTGTGAAAACTATTCAATTGACACAGCAGATTCTACTAAAACCTTAGTAACCAACATTACTTTACGTTACTATATGACTCTGAAGTATGCATTTTGGGAGCAAAATTTCAGCCTTGTGTTAAAAGTAGAACTTTGATAATATCAAGAGGTTGCGTTCAGTAAGGCATATCACACAGTTACTGGGGACTTGTTTGCTTAGGCAAAATATGTAGTTTGAAGTTGAATAGTATACTTTGAGAAAAAAAATCATTTGAATTTAATCAGTACACACAGATATACTGTTCCTACTACTTTGATCTTTGGGGACCAGTTAAATACAGTCTGGTGAATTTGTATGAAATATTTATATTTATATCACATTTTCCAAGAATATTAATTGAAAAGAGGTCATGGTCATAAAGTTATGTTAAGGATAATGAACTTCACGTGACATAATCCTAGTTTTGAAACAAAATATCTGTATGTACATAGAAAAAAAGCCTGGAAAGAAATACATCAAAATGTATATAGTGGCTATTTCTGAAGTAGTATGGATAGGTCATGGACATTTCAGACCATGGATATTTTATTTTCTATTTTACACTTTTCATTGTCTTCGAAATTATCCATAGTGGCTTCTGTTGCATTCATATATGAGAAAAACCCTATCAGCACTTTTTTAAAAGGCCTAGGTAATTATGAGCAAGTATGTACAATTAGATTCCCAAAGCAAAAATAATTTCAGGTTATTAAAAAAAATTATGGCTCACCTGTCAATTACCAGATTACTGATTTTTTAATTATAAAACATACTGATTTTTTTTTTAAATTTATTTATTTCTTTATGTATTTATTTTTGGCTGCATTGGGTCTTCCTTGCTGCGCGCGGGCTTTCTCTAAGTTGCGGCGAGCGGGGGCTACTCTTCGTTGTGGTGCGCAGGCTTCTCATTGCGGTGGCTTCTCTTGTTGCGGAGCACGGGCTCTAGGCGCACGGGCTTCAGTAGTTGTGGCACGTGGGCTTCAGTAGTTGTGGCTCGTGGGCTCTAAAGTGCAGGGTCAGTAGTTGTGGCGCACAGGCTTAGCTGTTCCGCAGCATGTGGGATCTTCCTGGACCAGGGCTCAAACCTGTGTCCCCTGCATTGGCAGGTGGATTCGTTTTTTTTTTTTTTTAAAGGAACTCCTTTATTTATTTATTTATTTATTTTTATTATTATTATTTTTTGGCTGTGTTGGGTCTTCGTTTCTGTGCGAGGGCTTTCTCCAGTTGCGGCAAGCGGGGGCCACTCTTCATCGCGGTGCGCAGGCCTCTCACTATCGCGGCCTCTCTTCTTGCAAAGCACAGGCTCCAGACGCGCAGGCTCAGTAGTTGTGGCTCACGGGCCCAGTTGCTCCGCGGCATGTGGGATCTTCCCAGACCAGGGCTCGAACCCGTGTCCCCTGCATTGGCAGGCAGATTCTCAACCACTGCGCCACCAGGGAAGCCCTGGCAGCTGGATTCTTAACCACTGTGCCACCAGGGAAGTCCATACTGATTTTGAAACTTTCCAGTGACCAGGTATTACATTATTACATAGCATAGCTCTTACCCGACCTTGTTTCAAACTTTGACAATCTTTTGATAATCTAAATATAAATTTTGTGACCATAAAACAAAACAAAACATAATGTTGAGTGAAAAAGTTGCAGACTGGTGTTTGCAGTATATAAAGTATTTTATATAAAGTAGTTTTCAGTATATAAAGTAGTTTATATAAAGTTTTAAGGCCTATAAAATGATACTACATGTAGTTTATGAATTCATAAATATCTAGTAAACATATGAAAACATGCTGAAATGCTGGAAAGGATAAATGTTGAGCTCATGGTAGTGGTTACCTCTGGGAGGGAGGGAGGACAATCAGGTTCCAGAGGGGGTTCATAGGGGGCTATAATACGTAATTTTTTAAAAAAAGATCTGAGACAAAAGAAAAAAAAATACATATTCTTGATGAATCAGAATCTTCAAGAAATACAACATTTTTGAAAATTAATATGCTACCTTTTGCCCCCAAAAGGGGAAAATAAGATTCTATTTTTGTATTTTCTTGTATATGCAGAAAAAGAAACTCTGGAAGGAGATATAAGAACTTAAGATCAATGGTTTCCTGGAACTAGAAAGATGACAGACAAGGACTGGAAAAAGGTTTTTTTCACTGTTCATCTTTTTATATTCTAGTTTTTTTATCCTATTTAAAAAATAAAGGAAAGAAATGCAGAGCTCTGATCATGTTTTTGTTACCTTAAATATTATCCCAAAAAAGGGACGATAAACCAATTCCCTTTTTCTACCTTTTCAGTTTAATGTTTCTTGAAATATGTGCAGTGGAGACATTACATTTAATATAATGTACCTTGATACCCTCTGGTCCAAAGCCCTGTGATTCCAAATGAGTAAACTGTTAATTCAGTGAACTTCTCTTGTCAACACTGAATTCTATAAAGTAAACTGTAGAGAGATTAGGGTGACTGTACTGATCCTGAAACATACCTAGAAGTGTTTTAATTTTAAAAATAAATTTCTGGGACACCCCTGGTGGTCCAGTGGTAAGACTCTGAGCTCCCAATGCAGAGGGCCCAGGTTCGATCCCTGGTCAGGGAACTAGATCCCACATGCATGCCGCAACTAAGAAGTCCACATGCTGCAACTAAAGATCCCACATGCCGCAACTAAGACCCGGCACAGCCAAAATAAATAAATAAATAAATATTAAAAAAAATTTCTAAGAACTCACAATTCATTCCTTAAAAATTCAAGACCAGAAAAATGTCACTTATTTGAGATTTCTATTTAAATTGCTTAATTGTGGTTTTATGGAACATGTTTCTCATGGAGTTAGAAAACTGGGAAGAAAGACATATCCTACAGGTGTGCCTTGCTGGGAGCAGGACCCTCCTCTACCCTCCTGACTCCTACCCCTACAATCCCTCCCCCCTTAGCTGCCTGACCCTGACCCAGCCAACTTTTGAGACTCTTCATTCACAAACCAATAAAACACAGAGGAAAAGACCCCGAAGGAAAGACTTGCTTGCATCAGACACCCCTAGAGATGAGGGGAGGGAGAAGTTTTGTGGGCCTATCGTTGGGCTCTGTCATGCCCAGTGCTGCATCCTCCAGGAAACCACAGCCCCCTCAGGCTCCAGCATCTCTAAGAACCTGGTGAGGGCAGAGCAGCGTCAGGACAGTTTCAGTTTTCAATCACCAATAAACAGATCTCCCAGGCTGGCAACACCAGAGCGCAAACCTCACACACACAATCGGCCACCCCCACTGACAGTGGTAAAAGAGACATGCACGGCCTAGCTATTTCACTAACAAAGTTCAGTTTGAGACAACTGATTTCCACATCTGAGACGTAGCTGCAAAATTGAAGGAGCTACAAAGAGTGTTGGAAAAACAAAATGTAGAAGAAAAATGGAAACAGCAAGAGCAGCCCTGGCTGGACCTGGCATGCTTCTATAATAAGGATGCGGGCTTCTTTCCCTGGTACTATGACCCTATCATAATGTGCTGAATTTTATGTGGGTTAAAGAAAGAATTTTAAAAAGAAAAGAGAGAAAAAAGAATGAGCACCAGTAATGACATGTCAATATCACGATCCTTTGCTACAATGCACTGAGGAGGATGCAACATCATTGCTATGGCATTCTTGCCCCAAATTTATAACCTCAGTCCAATCACAGAAAGCATCTGACAAACCCAAACTAAAGGGCATGCTACAAAATAACTGATTGGTGTTCTTCCAAAGTGTCAAGATGAGGAAAGACTGAGGAACTGTTACACGTTGGAGGAGACTAAGGAGAATTAACAGCACGCACTGCAGGATCCTACCTAGGATCAGCATCTAGTCCTACCTACGAACAGAAAAAGAACATTAGGGGGAAAACCAGTGAAATTTTGAACAAGGTCTGGAGGTTAGTTAGTGGAATTGCACCAATGTTAATTTCTCGGCTTTAGTAACTGTACTCTGGTTATGTTGAGATGTTAATACTAGGGAAATCTGGGCGAAAGGTATACAGGAAGGGTAGCATTTTTGCAACTTTTCTCTAAATCTAAAAGTATTTCAAAATAAAAAGTTTTTTTTTTTTTTAAAGAAGAAGAACAGGTAGGAGGGAAAGAGATGAGAAAAGGAGAGGAAGAAATGCAACAGCAAAACTAAAGAAGCATAAGCCCCGGGAATGACCTATGCTGACCCTTTCCTGTCCACCTACACTATCAAGTCACCTTCCAGGGACTCCTGTGAGCCACGCACCTCTGGGTACGATGAACGAGGCAGGGCTAAATGAGCCACCTGTGACAAACAGATCTTTTTACTCTACGGTCATGCCTTCACTGGTGGTTAAGAGCATGATTTTGGAAGGAGAAAAACTAGGATCTGCTAAAGATCAGTCCTGAGACATTAGTAGAATTATTTCTCCTCCTTGAGGCACCCTAGAAGGATGGTGAGAGGTTTGGGCACTATGGTCAGAATGCATAGGTTCCAATTTTGACTCTTCCACTTCTGACTGTAGGACTACAACACCCACCCGTCCAACTGACTTTTAGATCCAACTTTTTGCATCCAGCTGATCATTTGGACTCACAAGATGACCGTGGGCCATGCTGGTGCCAGTCTACTCAGAAGGATGGAGGATACAGACCAGCAGGACAGTGCCAAGCGGCCTTCCTCATCTAGGGCAGTCTTTACACCAGTCCAGCAACTCTCACGCAAGGAGACAAGATCCATATCAGGCAGGTGGAGAAGCTGCCATGGTGTCTCAAAGGAGCAGCATTTCTCAACTCCGGAGTTTACTAGCAACTCCTGAGGCATTAGCTTCCAGGGTCCCCATAAGAGGCATCCAGAGACATTGCCCTCAGGGAAGCCCGAAGTATGGTGTCCTTTCAGGTATTTATAGTTTACATACAACTCCTCCCAGTTCCAGATGCAATTTACCACCAATTAGGGGTCATTTTTATCATAGGCAATGTTGCCTAGAGACATAATTGACATATGGCTCTTATCAGGTTACCAGGGTAACAGTGGAAGTCAACAAAGGTCAAATTCTCCTGCAGAAAGGGAAATGAGAGCTGTTACATTAACTCTTTGCCCACAATTATCTTGGGCCAAGTTGTTTACATCCTCTCAGGTTCTGTTTTCCTGTCTGTAAAATGGTGATAATAATAGTCCCTATATCATAGGTTTGTCACGAGTATTAAATGAGAAGCACAGTGCTTAGCACACAGGAAGTGCTAAATGAACGTTAGCTGCTATTATTACTGTTATCTTTATTATTAACTTCTACACCCACGCTAATGTCCTAAGTAGAGAACAATTTTAAAAAGAGGACTCAATTTATACTTTTTAATAGTAACTTTGAAGTCAAGTCTCCTCCTTCAGAGTAATAAATGCTTATGGGTTAATTCTAACATCTGAATATCCACACATATTTTCAAATTACCTTTCCTAGTAAAGAATTACACCCAATCAATATTCTTATGTTGAATACACTTAAAGCATGGGGGCGTTGTAAGAAAACAAAGCATAAATCTTCACCATGGAATTACGTGTGGAAACCTGACTCACAAACAAGACTTGCCAGGCATTGTCTTGATCGTGGCTCCTGAACACCAAGTCCAGGCTGGACAGAGCTGGAGGCTTCTTTCCTCCTTGGCCAAGGCTCTGCCGCTGCAGTCCAGACCTGACTTGGAGGCCCCATGCCCATTACCTTGTGCTTTCCTGAGGCTTATCACATTTTTTATTAGAGGGCTCAGCAATGAGCACCAAGGGGAAATTCTAGCAGCTCTTCAATCCCTTCTGGCCCCACCCCATACTGCCGGGATCACAGGTAGAGGCTGATCTTAAGGTCAGAGCCTAAAGCCAGAGGATCTGAGGCTTGGCTGGAAGAGCATGATGGAGGCAGGGACACAGGGAGGAGGAGGATGGTCTGCAGACACATGAGAAGGCCTGGAAGTCAGCCGTAAAGGCCCTGACAAGGACTGGAGCCAAGTGAATGGTCTGCATTCAGGCGACAAACGTAAGTCAGAGAAAGGCAGCAGTCAAGGCCAGGCAAGCAATAGAGGTCCAGGACACTGGCCGATAATGTCTGTAAAATGGTGATAATAATAGTACGTATCTCATAGGTTTGTCATGAGTATTAAATGAGAAGCACAGTTCCTAGCACATAGGAAGTGCTAAATGACTGTTAGCTGCTATTATTACTATTATTACCCTTATGTTTATTATTAAAGCAGGTCAAGATCACAATCAGAAGTGGTGATCACCAGCGTGGACTTTGATATCCTGGAGACCTGGGTTCAAGCCCTGGCTCTGATTCTTAGTAGCTCTGTGTCCTTGGACAAGTTACTTGACATCACTAAGCTTTCATATCTCCATCTGTAAAGTGGGTATGGATAACAGTACCTACCTCAAAGGAAGACTGTATGAACCAATTGAGACGATGCTTATAAAATGTTTAGCAACAGTACTAGGCACTAAATATTAATGGTTATCATTATATTGAGGCAACCTAGACAGTTTATTAGCTTTCTATTGTTGCTGTAACAAATTACCACAAACTTAGTGACTTAAAACAACGTCCAGTTCTGTAGTTCAGAGGTCTGAAATGGGTCTCACTGGGCTAAATCAAGGTTTCGGCAGGACTGCATTCCTTTCTGGGAGATCTAGGGAAGGTTCGGTCTTCTTGCACTTTCCAGCTTCTAGAGGCCCTGCACTCCTCGGCACGAGGCCCTCTTCTTCCATCTTCAAAGCCAGTAATGTTGGGCAGAAAGCTCAGCTGAATTGAGTCCTTCTCATGGTGCCATCTCTGGTCTAACCTGATTCCTTCTCTTACGTTTTTTTTTGGCCACGACCAGGGCCAGGGATTGAACCCAGGCCACTGCAGTGAAAGTGCTGAGTCCTAACCACTGGATCGCCAGGAAATTCCCATCTTTCTTTTACTTTTAAGGACCCTTGTGATTATACTGTGCCCACCCTGATAATCCAGGATATTCCCATTATTTTAAGGCCAGCTGATTAGCAACCTTAATTCCATCTGCAACTTTCATTCCCCTTTGCTATGTAATCTAGCATATTCATAGGTTCAGGGGCATTATTGTGCCTACCACAGGTAAGACCAAACGTGAGCACAGTCAACCTGTCATGAATTTCCTTCCCATGTGGGACTCACGAGGGGAGTGGGCACAGGGACCAGGGTGCACTCAAGCAAGTCCATCATGTCATGTCCACATATGGACTCAGTAGCCCTGGCCTGAGGTGGGCACAGGCCTCTATTGAGTCTCTGGAGGTGCACTGCCTTAAATGAAGAAAAATACTTTTCTTTCCATTTATATTTTAAATAAAATGATTATTTTTATACTGAGTTCAACATAAGTATCTTTGAATTAGACCAGGAACGGTGGATACACACATTGGCCTCCATGTCCCTATTGTGTACTCAAGGCAAACATCCCTATTCAATCATAGCACTCTTTGTGGCCTCAGAATCCTTCTGAACACAGCTCCCCAGGCACTCAACACCAGCTAGCTGACACTGGCACATGAAATTACTTTTAAAACACTATTTGCCATAGCTATATTAGGCAGTAAGTCCTAGTAGTAGCAGATACTATTTTTGTAATAATAAAGAAGAGAAAAGAAAAAGTACCTGGTGGTTTGGAGTTAATGAGAGATAAAACCCTCAAACTGTAAATTTGATGACCCATGTGTACATACAACCCAGGCACACAGTAACACATGAGCGACTGAAATAGAAAATTCTGGAGGTGAAGGGAGTCCGTTTCCAGACAAAGGACATTTTGAAAAGGAAAGCACAGCAACAGATCCCTGTGTCCCTGGATGCTCAGGGTTTGTACGTCAGATTCTAAGCATCTAACCTTCACCACTCAGGTAAAAATAAACTGAAATGTGCTGAAACCTGCTGGTCTAAGGAAAAAGTGCAAAGTTCTTTCATTTCATTGGGAAAAAACCCCAAAACAATAACAAGGAAACTCTGGGGCCAGTCTCCTTCTGGGAAAAGCCAGCTGCAGTGTTACACTGTACTTTTTCAAGGGAGTCAATCCCAAAGAAACCATTCCTGGGAAGAAAGAAGCTTGAACAGATGAAGAGAAGGCAGGCAGGCAAGCAATTAAGGAATGAGTCAAGAGCAATAACGAATTTTCAAAGAAGCTCATGGGATACTCCTCATGGGACATAAATCTAGATCACTCGGCTGCAGCGGAAACTCCATCCAGATTATGTGTTGTTAATTTAACAGAAAACCTAATCTGAGTATGTAATACAGTAAAATGTCAGATACTGAGAGACTATTCTTCTGGAAAGGCTCTCAAACCCTGAAAGCAGGCCAAAAGAATTTTTTTTCAGCAAGTGCTTTTGTGGCCAGAAAAGAGGTTTAGAACAAGGATAGCATGGTAAAACATTTGAAGAAAACCTGAAACCCGATTGGTGCCATTTGCACGCAGGTGGAATGGACTGCTGTGATTGACCATGTCAATAAGAAAGTCCAACCTTCCCATATCCTCATGGAAAAGTGAGGGGAAGGAGAGAGATAGACAGAGACAGAGAGGCAGAGCCAGGGATAGAGAGAAAGAGATAGTCACACACATGCAGAGGTTGGGGGGGAAGGAGAGGGAGAGAAAGGGAGAGAGACAATGAGACAATGAGACGCAAAGAAAGAGGGAGTTGGGGGAGGGGAGAGACAGAGACAGAAACAGAGACAGAGAAACAGACACAGAGAGAGGAGAAATGGCATTCTGAAATTAGAGGTGCTAAGGAGTGATTGACATTGAAAAAGAAGCTAAGCATGAAAGGGTTAGGAGAAGCAGCATGCTAACTTTTGTGGATTTCTTAGCAGACAACAAGTACCTTAGTGCGGTGCTCCTGGTAAGCACACAGGCCCTCTGTCCTGCAGGAATGAGTCCACGGGACGAGTTCCTGATGGGGTGTAGTGGGTACTATGACTTGCTAAGTCACAGGCACCCCTCCCCCAATCCATTCTCTACTAGCTGCCCTCTCGAGGGCACCGTGTCTTTTTCCTCAATCGTACTGTCACAGTTTGTAATTATATATTCAGTTATGCAGTACCTTTGTTTAATATCCAACTCTCCCGCTAGAAGGGAAGCTCTGGAAGGCAGGGATCATGCCAGCTTATTTACCGACTCCTCATCACCTGGCACAGTGACTTAAACACTCAAGGGGGTCGATAAATGCTGTTGAATGAATGAATGTGAGAATGGACAAACTAATGAGTAATAAGCAAATGAATACATGGATATGGAGATCTTTGGGCTTTGTTAAGGAATCTGGGCATTTCCCAAGCTGAGAAAAGAGAAGGGCAATTCAGGCAGCAGGAACAGCACAAGCAAATGTATGGAGACAAGAAAGAAAAGGCAGCTGGGAGTGGCCAAAGATGTCCCACCTTCGGGGACATCTAACAGATATCTCACTACCACCTATCGGGGAAGTGAAGTCCTTGCATTGGAACGTCAACAAACAATTCCACACCACAACATCTAGGATGACTTCTTATTTTCTGGTAACTCTCAAATTCAAGAAATAATTGAGCACCTGTTGTGTACAGCCTGTGGATGATACATGCTTCCTAACTGAAGTAGGAGCAGGTGAGCAGAGAAGCATGTACATAACCAGAGTGCAAACTGATCTGTATGACGTGCCCCGAGGAAGGTGTGACCCACAGCTGTGCAGGTGCAGAGGGGAGCAAGGTCGCTGCTGATGGTGAGGATTTTATCTTATTAATTTAAAAACATTCAATCCAGCATGCTTTCACTAAGTGCCTATCTCCACAACACAATTCTTGTACATCTAGAGGAGGGAAAAGCTACAGAAGTCAGGAAGTGCCTTGAGGATCCCTCTGCTTCACCAGGTCTGTTTCAGCCCCAGACAAGACAGGAACAGCCAACCCTGCCTCAGAGGGAGTTCCTTGCTGGTAAGACCTCATGCCTTGTACCCAGCCCCACTGCCTCTAAGGCACTTCTTGGCTCTACTAGCGAGGGTCTTCCCAAGATGAATAGCAGGAGGATGGCAGAGACTCCGCGGCTGCAGGAAGACTCTTGAGAGAAAAGTGTGCAGATGGGGAAGGCAGCATGTTCCAGTAACTTAATTTTACTTACAAATGGTCCTTCAGGTGGGCTCAGACCTTACATGGCTGGGCTATGAGGCTGTTCACTGGGCCCAGTTATGCCCCCAGATCAGAGGGGACCCCGCTCACAGAGACTGTAACCAGAGAGCTCCAGTAAAGAAAACACTGCTGGAGCTGATCTGTTACAAAGACGGCAGTTACCAAGGAGGTTGCTAAGGGAAGTCAGCAAGTTAGCTGGGGCTTAGTTGGCTCTCCACTGCACACAAACTTGAGCCACAGACCCAGGTGGAGGGAGCAGGGGCGCAAAAGAAACGTTCAACGCAAGAGTCACAAGAAGCAGAACAGCCCTCTGGGATGGATTAGAGTGACACGTGTGAGTTTAGTTTCTAGTAGCGAGACATCGCATCTTTCTCCTTTTACTCCTCTCTCCTGATGCAGAAAGGCAGACCTCTGAGATTGTCAAGCAGCACTAAATCCACAAGCGGATTACCTTTGAAACAGCTGGACAAGGGCCTCCCAGAAATGGCTCCCGAGGCCTTAGTACCCAGAGCCTCATCAAAGTGCCCAGTCACTGGGTGAGGCTTTCCACACAAAACGTATTACCTAAGTCAAAGGACCACCAGGACCACCGTATCATTCTCTGAAGGCAGGGATAGAAGCAAACAAAGTAAATGAGAAAAAAATCAGGAGATAGTGAAGACACCTAAAGAGAGGTGTGCTGTGATTTTTAGTTAGTGTTTGCAGAAGCTTACCCTAAGAACATTTATTTCTTATATAGTGCGGTGTGGAAAATGATGGTTTAAATCTGTGGGCGTTTGAACACAAAATTCTCAAGAGAATTGAGAGCACCGTTGAAAGTCTGATAACAAAGACGTAGTTACCACCTGGTGGCAGCATATCTAAACTAAAGACAGTATGAGGAGTGTGTGTGTGCCTGTGTGTGTGTGTGCATGCGCGCGTGTGCACACGCACCCACGCACGCAAGTTCAGGGGAAGGATCATAAAATCTCAGGATCAGAGCCCAACATCGCTGCCCAGCCCCTTCATTCAACACTGGGAGTTTCCCTGACAATCTTCCTACTTAGTGGTTGTTTGGATTCCCTTTGGGGACCTCATTACTACTATCCCCTTTCCAAAACTCAAGTCAGAAAGAGGCAGATTTGTCCCAACACAATCAGATGACCTCCAAAGCAGGGGTAAAGAGATGGCATAGAGCCTGCACTCCATAATGTTTGTCCTGTGAGTGAATGAATGAATGAGTGAGCGAGTGAGTCAGCTAGTGAATAAACATGGCCTAGTTTCCTTCCTATTTTCAGCCTCTAAGGTTGAATGGTAACAAAGGTGGGGCACTGATAACCTCCGTTATTTAGATTTAGGAAATAGCTCCCCTGTAAGTATCCGTCCCAGGGCTGGCAAGTTCTGGCCCTAGAAGAAGGGCAGGCCAGGAGGGTCCTCTAGCTCAGTGGGCAGCTGACAGACTTGACCCCAGGGAATATGCAGACCCAGATTCCTGACCTAGTTCTCCCTCGATTAGACTTAAGTAAGTTACTAAATCTTGGAGCCTTAGCGGTCTCCTCTATAAAATGAAGATAACTTTATCCACCAAGCCCCAGGACGCTCAGATGAGATCACAGAGATGAAAGCAGTGTGTTGACTTGAAAGGGCCAGAAGATGACTGTGCGGGCTGGTGTTACAAATATGCATCTTAGATTTATCAGTCTGTCCTACTTATTTATGACCTAAACTGCCTTCTCCCCTAGAGAGTCACTGGTAGTAAGATGAATGGTTCCTCCCCAGGTACAAGTTGCTGCTGCTTCTGGACCAGTAGGTAAGTGGTCATTCTCAAGATTAAACCACAGAGACAGAAACATAAATCATATCTAGATTCAGAAAATTCAGAGTTTATATGATCTGGCAAGTGAAAACTGCGGTGGGTTTCCTCTGCCCATTCCCCAAACAGCGGAATTCTACAGCCTGCCTGTTGGTGGCCTCCTTCTAGCTCCACGGCAACCAGAATTCCCCCCATCCCCACCCCCTGGAACTTTACAAGATGCCACTGGCCGCAAACCAGGCAAGCTCCATAGCGCTCCACCGCCTTGGGAAGTGCTGGAGAGGCTCAGTGCTCCCGCCGCGAGAGGCCCAGCAGACAGGAGTAGTGGGATGGCTGCTGTTAGCATTCCCTACCGCTTTGCACTGCTGTGGTGGGGGGTTTCCTGTGTTGGAGCACCCAGAGGGATAACAGGTGTTAAGGCTCTCTGTCAACACTAAACCAACTGCCAGTAAAGTGCGGGATCCTTCAACTGTTCAACTGCCCCACCGTAGGGACACAGGGCAGAAATGATGCTGCATGGTCTCTGGCTTCCCAGAGGGGTACCAGCTTTTCTCCAAATGTTCTTTTGTGAGTGAGTCTCTGTTCCAGACTGAAAAGGACTGTGTCTTCCCTCCACCCCGTTGTCTCACCAAAAACCAGGAGCGGGAGCGGCAAGTAGCAGAAACACAGATGCTCCAGAATGCCTGTTGGGTACGTGGAGAGACGGGTGGATGTGCAAGGGTAGGGGGCGCCAGAGGCTGTTTTGTGAGCTCACATCTGGGCCGCAAAAAGAGGAAGCGTGGCTGGAGCCGCTAGATGGTTTTTCTAAGAGAAACCACGACTAAAATTTGTGGTGTTAGACGGAAACTTCTGGCACAGAATAAGGAATATGGTCCTAAAGACAGCAAGACCTGGGTTCAAACCTGGATTCTATCACTTATTAGCTGTGAGACTTTGGCGGAGTTGCTTAACCTCTCTGTGCCTCAGTTTCCTCATTTGTAAAGCGCGGGTTAATAAAAGCACCCCTGTATGGCTGCTTTGAGGATTCAGTGAGGTAGAGGGTGTGGATGGTGAGGATGACGCCTTCCCTCCTCACCTTCCTGCTGGGTCACGGCTCATTCGGGAAGAGCTTCCACAAGTACTTCAAGTCCTTCCAGTTAGGTGCTGGGAGAGAGCTTCTACCGCTCTTTCCCTCTTTCTTCTCCTCCCCCAGAGGAGCAGCCAATCTGACTAGCAAGCACCTAACAACCACTGGACCACATCTTCCAGGTGTTAGGGTTGCAGTGTAAAAGGCTCTGCTGGTGTCAGGGTTCACCTCTGGCCCCCTGACCCGCCCACATTTCCTGCTCCAAAGCACCCTCTTAATGCCTGCTTTTCCGTTCATGGATGGGAAAATCAGGCCCAACTCCTTGTGGGCCCAGGTCCCCGTGGTCTTCTCCTCAGGCTGAAAATTGGCAATACTCAGTCTAGCCCATTCCAGAAATTCCTCTATCAATAAAGCTGATGGATGCATTGATAGGTATTTGGCTTGTCTTTCTTGAATCTATTTATTAGACCAGAGGGAAGGAGGGAGAAGTTGTAGGCAGTGTTTCAGAGCTCTTAGCATCTCGTAGCAAATGGTGGTAACATATAAAGAAGGCCCTTCGAGGGCCGGTTGTGTGGTCCTCCTGCTTCAACCCTGATATGTGCATCGAAAGCCAATGTTTATTTAGACAAGTTCTCAAGGGGAGTGGCACTGCCCTCTAGAGGGTGTTTGGAAAATCTATGAGGGTATTTTGGGTTGTCACCATGATGCAGGGACACTATTGGCATTTAGCAGAAGGGAGAAAGATGCTAGACAAACTTCAGCGTGGGGGACAGCCTTGTTTTGTGTCCCTCATGACTTTTAAATATTTCACTAGATACACATATGGGTTAAAAAAATAATTGCTTATGATACATATTTATACATACGTGTATATTTGTACATATCTGTTTATATGTATATGTATATGTGTATATTTTTAAATTTAATATCAGCAGGTATAAGGAAAAATATGGGCAAAAATCCCCACCAAACTATTACAAGTGCTATATTGGTTGGTTGAGTGGAGTCATGAACTTTTAATAACTCAGTTATACATTTCTTTTTTGTTTCCAATTTTTGGAAGAATGTATTATTTTTGCTATTAAAAAGAATTAAGATTTAAAAAATTGGGCAAAATTTGTTAAGCAATTTATAAAAAAATCATATCCTGGAGATATGATATTTTGGAAATAAGTTTATTATATATTAATCCAGTAAAATCAGGTTATCAAGAAAACCCTGCTTATAATTTTCTGAGCCTAGAAGCTAAACTGCTTCATTTATAAAATACAACTTGTATTTTTGCATGGTTTTGATATACACCAAATTTTCCAGGAATTCAATTACTATGAAAATGGAGAAGAGAATGTGAGGAATCATTCACCATTTAGGAAAATCCAGGTATTGATGCCAGCGCTGCTGGTGGTATCCAAGTCACTGATACAATAAACATGTCGGTCAGCACTTGAGGCTGTGACATTGGCAGTGATTCTGAATGTAGGTGACTGCAACTGACTAATGAACTATGTCCTTGTATGGAGGCACATCTGAGCATTTCCTCTCCTATGAGTTCTCTTCTATATTTCAATTGGGACATATATTTGATTTCTAAAAATTTCATATGTAGGTAGGTTATATTATATGTATCTCATGTCAGGGTAGTAGCGGGGGCATTACAAAATGTTTGCTATAAAAAGGGCCCGTTGGAACTGACGGAGTCAAAAGCCACTGATTTCGCTTCTGGATCACAAGGCAACGCCTTCATCGACTCTGACTTCCAGGCCCTTGCTTAAACTTTCCAGTCACAAAGCAGTCATAGCAGAGGAAGTTTGGAGAATGATTCTGCTTGTCACAGCACATGATGACCTGTCTAACTTTGTGTAAAATGGGATCTTCATCACTCCGGAGTGGGGCAGGGGTAAGCAAGGGAATTTCCCCACACAAAGAAGAAGGAAGAAATGCATTTCTCAGCAGAAAGATGGAAGCAGAACTGCGCTGTGCTACTTACAGAGGTCCTCGGTGGCAGCTGGGACAAAGGCCACCATGGACTCATACAGGTCCTCGTCACAGCCGGGGTTGAGGGAGCACTTCATGAGCAGGTCTGTGGAAAGGTGGGCCATGGACTCATACACAGCGTCAGCCTCCTCCCCTTGCATCAGTTCCTCTTTAATGTGACTCTTCAGCATGTCCACAGTTTCCTGAAAGAGAAGGTGGGACCCCACAGGCGCACTGACACAGCCGGGCTCTCTGGGTAGAGTCAGGCCCTCGAGTGGGCTTGTGACAGCAAAGTAAAGCCTCACACGCATCAGGGTTGCAACTATGTGTGCATGTCTGTATTTCCCACCACACTGAAAGCCCCTTGAGGCCAGGCTCGTAGTCCTTTTCTTTGTTTTATGTTCTTTGTTTTAATCTTTGTATCTTCCTCCAACACTAAGAACAGAGGAGACACCTGTTAAATGTCCAGTGCCCAGAGGATACAAATTTAAAACTTTCTCGTGGGTACCTATTACGTGTCAGGGACGGTGCTACGGATGTGCCTATACATTATCTCATGGCATCCTTTCCACCACTGCTTGAGAGTGTCTCCTGTTCCCTGGTCAAAAGATGAGAAAACCAAAGCTCAGAAAAATCTAGTGCCTTATTCATGGGTCTGCAATCCTGGCTTCTGACCTTTCTACTATACCCTAGTGGTTCCTCAAATGGCAACAAATGGCACACGAAGGTATAACCC
The DNA here is from genome assembly GCF_965194805.1 of Balaenoptera borealis. Lineage (NCBI taxonomy): Eukaryota > Metazoa > Chordata > Mammalia > Artiodactyla > Balaenopteridae > Balaenoptera > Balaenoptera borealis. Next base: position 87,454,354 of record NC_138874.1, read on the forward strand.
TTGCTGATTAGCCAAATGGAAATTCAAATGGGCTAAACAGGGCTGCAGCCAAGGTGCTCTTGCGCTTGTGTGTAGTCAGAAGTCCCTTGGGGACTTGGTCCACTAGTTCCTTCCTGTTCCTTCCACCTGTTCCTTCCATTAGGCTGCTTAAAAGTGCCTGACAGCACACTGCTCCAAAGTGCCCGCCTCAGTTTTACATCCTGTGCCCAAGAGGAGAGACGGTCTTGGGTGAAATGCCCTGAGGTCAGAGAGGCCCCCTTTGTCATTCTGCCTCCAGGTGGTTGTGAAGCCAGAGAGGTGGCTTCTCTGAAACCCCTGCACAACTTTTCCTCGTAAGAAACTTTGTGTTTCACAATCCTTATTTCAGCATCAACCCACAAAAATCCTCATTTTCATCATCACTACCCCGAGAGAGCTAATCTGCTATCTGACACTCTGTGTTGGTTTCCTGATGAGCCCCAAGGAGTGGACCAGGTGACAGCTGTGGAGTGTTGGAGACTCAAGGTCTGGCATTTGGTTCTGATATGGTGGAAAGAGGAAATGGGACGGTTCTTAGAGGTCATGAACAACACGGAGGAGCAACCTTTTGGGGGCAACGCTGGAGATGCATCGGTTGAAGTGATTGTAGTTAGAAAACAAAGATGATGTGACAAATGTGAACCAGATTAACTTCAGTGCAAACTGGAAGTGCATCTTTCCACGTCCCTGTGACAGAAAGTAGGGTAATGCTCCCCAGCTTTAGCATCAGCTACGTTCCAATCCTACCTCCACCCTGACTAGTGTGGGACCCTTGGCACAATGACTCGGCCTTTCTAGGCCCTTTTCCTCCTTTGTTGAAGAGAGAGAACAATACTGTCAACCTCAAAGGACTGGGGTGAGGATTAAAGGAGACAATGCATTTGCCAATCAACTAAATTCAATAGATAGTAGTGATTAATATGAATACAGTATGTTCTTAATAAAAACTATTGGCAGGGAAATGAAACACTGCATTTTATACATTTGTGACTCCAAAGTAAAGTGAAGTAAATACTCCTGGACTGTAAGTACCTTTTAGCCTCATTTATGTCAATAATGCCCCAAACAGGCACTCATGCTATTCTGTTTATTCAGTACATTTAATCACCCCCCAGATTTTGGGAGGCCTCCTCTGTATGTCTCAGTGAGTCGTTGCCTTGTAGATTGTCAAGCACAGAGCAGAAAGCTAAGTTTCCGGGGAGGTGTCAGGCTCACTCCTGTCTGGAGGTAGCGTTTATTGTTCCTTTTGAGGTCACAGCCACATGTGAGAGGATAAGCTATTCCCACGCCACTGCTGTGAATTGTGAAAATGGAGGAAAACCAGAAAAGGGTCGAGACAGGAAGGGCAGCTGCCTCCAAAGCGATGGAAGCAATATTGGGGCATGGAACAAGGCCTAGGCATGGGATGAGCTTACACTTAAAGAAAGACTCAGAAGTCAGTGATCAAGGAGGATCTGTGGGTCCCAAACCAGGGGAGCAGATAAACCTTAAGACGGGCAGGGGCTCAGAAAGAGAGAGAGGCTGTCAGCAGAAGGTGGGGCCTCACGGTTGGCCTCCCTGAAGCCTCAGGTGCAGAGCTTTACTGTGGTCTCTGCTAAGGAAGGAACCAAGCCTAACAGTTCACCTGGGCCTGACGGTGGGCGAGGGAGCTGGGAGCATCCTGCCAAGTACCTTGGAGGTGGGTGGGGAGGTGACTGAGAAAGAGGGCTCAGCATCTACCTTCAGCAGATTGACTCTATCAATGCTCTGTAAATTCTTCGAGGGTGGATCTCAGTGCTTTACACATATTATTTCTTCTTATTCTCAAAACAACCATAAGGGTAGAATTATTATAAACTTTCTCCCGCATATCACGAAACTGAGGGAGACAGAGGACAGATACATGATTTGCCCAAAGGCACATGGCTGACAAGTATTGGTGAGGAATTTGGATCCAGGTCCATGTGACTCCAGAACTCATCTCTTAAGCCCACGCATACTGGCCCTGCCAGAAGAGGCACGTGAGGACCTGCTAGAGATGAAATCCACCCAGGTCTTCAGTGAAAAGGCAGCCCTGGGACCACATGGTGCATTTCCAATCCTAGAGCGTCTCCTGCCTTGACCTTACCACATACTCGTCGATGAACTGCCGCAGGTCCCGGAAGCCGTGCTTCTCGGCAATGGTGTTGGGGTAGTGGCCGTGCTTGTTGGCCACACTGTAGGCCTGTAGGGCTCCTGGGCAGGTGAGCAACAAGGCAGTGAGATTCTTCAGTCCATACTTGGCAGCAAAGTGCAACAAAGTGGGCAGCTCTTCATCCCTCTGATCTGAAAAATTGTCAAGGAAAACTTAATGGTCAGATAAAAAGGAAGGCATGGGGTGGTGGGGGGACTTCCCTGGAGGTCCAGTGGTTAAGACTCTGCACTTCCACTGCAGGGGTCGCAGGTTTGATCCCTGGTCAGGGAACTAAGATCCCACTTGCCGCATGGCACGGCCAAAAGATTAAAAAAAAAAAAAAAAAGGAAGGCACGGGGCACCTTGCTCATGGAGATGAAGCTAGAAGCCTAGTATGGTATCCAGCAGGTGCTCAATCATTACTTCTTGGTTGATTGACCTAACATCTAACAGCTTCCTCTGTGGCACCACTGAAGATGACAGAAGAAATGATATGTCAATTAATTAGCAAATCTAATCATTAATATCCTACCTTCTTTCTTTAAAAGGATTGGGGAATCCTGAGAAATAATACTAGTTCAAAATGTGCCGATGTTCTAAGGGCTTAAACGGCAGCCACAAAGTACAACAGGGATCATGTTTTGACCTTCTCTTAAAATTTCGGAGCACTTTAAAACAATTGCTTTATGCTGATTAAAAGAAAGAAATCCTGGGACTTCCCTGGCGGTCCAGTGGTTAGAACTCAGCGTTTTCACTGCCGTGGGCACGGGTTTTATCCCTGGTCGGGGAACTAAGATCCCGCAAGCCATGTGGCGCAGCCAAAAAAAAAAAAAAAAAAAAATCCATCTTCTTAGCTCTTACACCCAATTTCATAAAGTATGCCAAGTAATCCTGGGGCGGTTACTTAGCCTTTCTGTGGCCCTTAGTTTTGAACTAGAAAATATTTCCAGACTATCTCAAAGGGACCTGGAAGGATTAACAAGATTGTTTTCAATGAGCTCTTTGTTTAGGACAGGTTTTGAATGACGGTATTAATGCGTGGGAACCCCAGGATGCCCATTAACCCTCTGATTTGTGGGAAACAAAGTACTCCTGAGAGTCATTGGATCCCCATGACACCCTCCACCTACTAATATCTGGATACAGCAAGTTAAACTCAACCAAGGAAATAGACGTGTTTGTGTTGTGGAGTTGGGGTACAAACCTTTTTTTAAAATTTTCATAAAAGTTGATTTCTAAACCCAAGAGTGATAGACAGATGTATATATACATAAATTTTTTATGTGCATATATATATATATATATATATACACACACATACATATGTATTTTTTTTAATAAGACAAACCCAGCTTCCTATTCACCAGGATATGATCCTTGGAACGAAGGTCTGAAAATGTCCCCAGGATCCCCCATGATTGTCAAACTATGAAATACTCTCTCCTGAGCCTCAAGTTCAAGAATAGAGAATATTAACACCTGTTGGAAGTGACGTAAGAACATTCCACAGTAGGAAAATGGAGAGAGGCAACAAGAGAATGCGCCCAGGAGAAGGACATGAAGGTAATATAACCTCATCCTTATGGTTCTCGGAGGCTGTGGAAGGATGGAACGCAGGCACTGGGTAACCAGGGGCTTGGGTCCCATTTGTGTAGTGCAGCTGAGATGTGAAGGAAGAGTGGTGACTACAAAAGAACCGTACCAGGCATTCTGTCCAGCGCGCCAGGCACCATCCCCATGCAAGTGTTCCTCCCAGCTCCCGGCATGTCACATATGCCCATGAGACTGCTCCTCCCTCATCAAACAAATATTTGTTTTGAGCCTACAGTGAGCCACCAGGCACTGTCCCTGTTGTCATCCAGCTGACAGACTAGCAAAAAAGACAGACACAGCTGAAGAGTACAAGAACCCAACATGCTAGGGGAGCTGCAGCACGTAGATGGAACCTACCTGAGGAAGTGCTGCAGGAGGAGGGGAGGAAGAAACTGTGTTCCCATGAGTCGAGGTGGCAAGAGGCAGGGCGGGATTTTCATTAGGTAAAAGAAGTTCATACCTTCCACAGAGCAGAGCACAGAAGCCAAGGGAGAGAGTAGAGAGAGGTGAGAGCAGAAATGCAGCAGGAGCCCCTTGGGAAGGCCTTGTATAAAGGTTGAGGAGTTTGGACTTTATCTAGAAGACAAGTGGGAAACACAAAGGGTTTTTAGTAAGGGGATGACATATTCAGATTTACAATTTGGAGGAATCCCGGGCTAGCCAGAGAAGAATGACTGCTTCTCAGAGGATGAGCTGTAGAGCAGGAGCCAGCAGAAAACACGAGCACGGGCTGACTGCACACTGAAACCGACAAACTGGAATCAACCCACTGCTGGTTTCCTGAGGTTTGACTGTTGACTTACTTGTCATCATATCTTCCTCTTCCAGCTGGTTGATTCCAAAGAGGTGCAGCCCACTTGCAGGGATGTTGTTCTTTAGGGACTCTGTTAGCAGTTTATCAAGGGTCTCTGTGTTGTAGGGCACAATTTTAAAGGCCTAAATACAAAAGTGAAGATGGTCAGATTTTAAATCCAGCTATCTCCCATCCAGCAGATTGGAGACTGGTGAACCATGAGCAGAAACTACAGGTTCAGAAAACTCCAGCGTCCTTTCACCATCCTTACCTGACACATGAACTCCACGGGATTTGCAGCATTGGACAATAAATTCCCAATTTCCTCCATGTCAGTATAATAGCTGATAATGGTTTCGCACACCACTAAATCCCCAGAATATATCTTCAGAGAAACATTCCCAGATGAAAGGTCTGAACAGAAGAAAAGATACTATAAAACTGCTCTTTTTTTTGTAGTACAAGAGTACAGGGAAAAGCGTTCATGGATTACTTAAATGGTGAAGAAATTAATTGGGGACTGGAAGAATGACCTTGGAGGTGAGCTGCAGGATTGGGAAGTGAGGGAAACAGGAGAAGTAGCGGTGGGCACACTAACACACGGGAGGGCTCTGAGTCAGAGGAATTATCCTCACTGGGTCTGCAATTTAACTTTCGGAAGATTTTCACCTGTTTTGCTCATTACTGTAGGCCCAGTGTCACAACAGACAGGAAGAAGAGTTGTATTTAAAGCACTTTATACAAAGGCCAGTGGTCGCCAGAGGTGGGACCTGGCGGTGGGACTCCGAGCTTCCGCCCCATTGGGCAAGTAGAATTGATTCACTTGCTCTGCTGCTGTCATTACTATGTGCTCTCCTTGGGTGCTCTCTCTCTTCTACACCACAGGAAGGGGTTTTGAGGGGGAAAGAGAAAATTAAAAATACACCAACCACAAAGATTCGATTCACAAAAGAGGAAATGCGACAAGTAGAGAACATGGAAAAAATATTTAACCTCACTAGAAATCAAAGGAATGCAAATTAAAACAATGGACTACTTTTTAGAAACATATCAAATTAGCAAAAGTATTCAAAGTGATAATGCCTAGCATTGGTGACAGTATAGCAAATAAACGAGAAAAGTAATATTTCATAAAGCAATTAAGCACTATCTTCCAGGACCCTTAAAAATGCCCATTGTTTCAGGGATTCCATCTCAAGGACATAATCCTAAACACAAAAGAAAAAAACCCTGCCTGCATAAAGACACTCAATATATCATCATTTAAAACAATAAGACAATAAAACCAGACATAGAGAATGGACTTGAGGACACGGGGCGGGGGAAGGGTAAGCTGGGACGAAGTGAGAGAGTGGCACTGACATATATACACTACCAAATGTAAAATAGATAGCTAGTGGGAAGCAGCCGCATAGCACAGGGAGATCAGCTCAGTGCTTTGTGACCACCTAGAGGGGTGGGATAGGGAGGGTGGGTGGGAGACGTAAGAGGGAGGGGATATGGGGATATATGTATACATATAGCTGATTCACTTTGCTATACAGCAGAAACTAACACACCATTGTAAAGCAATTATGCTCCAATAAAGATGTTAAAAAAAAAACTAACTAAATAAATAAATAAGACAATAAGAAATCAGAAATTACATAAATATGCAACAATGAGGAAATGAAAAATTAAAAGATGATACTTCTATTCAACTGAGTATTATACAGCTTTAAACATTATGGTTTTAAGATATAGATCCAACACAAGGGACTGGTTTTATAAATTATGGTACATCTATACAATGGATTACCTTGCAACCATTAAGCATCATTTTGTAAAAGACCATTTATTAACATGGGAAAATATTCATAGTGTATTTCCAGGTAACAAAAGTTGGCTACAAGACATAAAGCTATGTACACAGATGTGGGAAAATACAGAAACCAGTGATTTCCTTGGCAGGGTGGGCATATGGGTAATTTTCTATCTACTTTCTTTTATGGTTACTGTATTCTCCAAGTTTGCTGTATTGAGCACACATTACTTTTGTAATAGAAAAAATATGTTATAAAATGGAAAGTTACAAACTCCCTATAATAGTACAGGGGTAAAGGGATGAAGAGAGAATAAATTAAGATTACATAAAGAAAAACGGAATATAAGGTAATAGATACTATTAGAACAACTATGTTTATAAAAATCATGAAAAAAGGCAAAAAAGACTGAGTGGTAGGGTGTCAGATGACTTTTTTCCCTACTTTTCCTATTTTTCTCTAATTTCAAAAAATGTTAATATATGAACTTTATAAACATTTTTATATTTATATATTTTAGTATATCCATCTCCCCCCACCCCAATCACATGTGCGTGTTTATATAACTTCCTTTTCCTTTAAATAGAACATGGCAACCAAATCCAAATCTTGGCTGTCACTTTTCTCAGTGGCTGATGAAGACAGCTGTCGGCAAGTAAAAGAAAGTACGAGGGGGTCTCGTCACATGATGCCTAATTTCTGGAGGTAAACGGGGGCTACTTACTGGGAGCTTTCATGGAAACGGTGTACTCATTCTCCAGCTTGGCTTCCACCCTTATCGAGGGAGAATCCTCAGGAGAAAATTCGGCTTCTGTTGTCACCCTCTCATCCAGCTTACATCTCACAATGACGTAGACAGTGGTTTCTGCCTGGAACAGGAAACCAGTAATTGTCCCTTCTCCCTCCTGTTAGGGTGCTGAGCCAGAGGGCCTCCCCAGCTTCTGCAGCCGCAGCTCTACCTAGTGAGGCTGTTCCAGAGCAGGGTGGGGTCTGCAGTCCAGTGGCGGGCAGTGACTGCTTGCCATGGGTCCCAACAAGACAAGTTACAAAAACCAAGAGTGAACATTTATAAACCTAAATAGCAATTTGATAGAGTAATTTTATGTCTGTCAAACCTAATAATAATTTTAAAACCTGGGGCTTGTATTTAATTTTTATAGCATTTCTTTTTTGTTGTATATTATAAAAGTATTGGCCCATGGCAGAATTGGAAATTTAAAACAACAAAAATTTTTTAAAGTTCTTCACCACAGATAGTTTGAGAAGCACTATTCTAGATCAGCCTTGCTACTCAAAGCGAGGCCAAGGGACCAGCAGCATTGGCGTCCCTGAAAGCTTGTTAGAAATGCAGAATCTCAAGCCTGCCTGGACCGACCACACCAGAGTCTGCATTTTACCAAGACCCCTGGGTGACTCATGCACCTTACAGAGTGAGAGGTACTGATTTAGAGAAGCCCTCTTGGGTTCTGCAATTTATGCTGTTCTTAGATGGACGAAAATAACTTACTGGAGGATTAATTTTCCCAAGGCACTGAGCAACCTAAGTAGCTACTTTACATTGCTTTGAGACCTCCTGCCAAACCTGCTAAATGGAATTATCTGTTTTACTGGGCTGGCTACGCAGTTAAGCTCTTAAGACATTGAACTGGAAAGAACAGGCCCTCCAAAAAGCAGGGGAAAAGGAGAAATTTCTGGCCATAGCTAACCCCCAAATGTTCATTGTAAGATTCTGCTCTCAAGCCCTTATAGTAGGCCATCGTGACAAGGGCCACGATGCCAGAACAGGTGGGAAGGGGATGTGGTCCCAGCTCACGGAGACTGCTTAGGGTGAATGTGCATGTGTTTGTGGTTGAACTGACTCCCACTGCAGGTCCGGCCCTCTCCCACCTGCCCCTTCTCCCAGGGAGCATGGGGAGCCAGAGAAGACGAGTGTGTCTCTCCTGTTGACAGTCATGACGCAACCCCAGCCCAGCCGCCCCAGGAGCCAGGGACCTGGAGCAGGCAACAGTGAGAATCCTGGGTCAGCAGCAACCAGCACAGAAGAAGGAGCCAAAGCCTGGAAAACCAGGCAGCATGGGAGGGGCATCATCCTTTAGTTCTAAACCCCCTCCCCACAGGCACCCACCAGCGTGGTCTCAGGATGAAAGGGGCGTGGGGCAGGCAGGAAGGAGTACGAGAGGACTAGAAACTGAAATGCCCACTACAAAGGCCTGGACAGTAAGGAAAAGGAGTGAAGTGGGTACAAAGAAAGGGGAGTGATGAGAACCAGTGACCTGGGGATGCACAGCCCCATCTAAAGGGTCACTTGGCCCAGCTGCTCATCTCAGGCCTGGTATTACCAGATTCTGATTCAAAGGAGGCTAGAAACAGGTTTTCATGCCTAACTCTTTAAAACACTGTGCAGCTGGAACCAAACATGTCTATGAGTTCAATCCAGCCCGAGGCAGCAGTTTGCAGCCCTCATGGAGGGAGTCCTTGCCCAATGCTTCGTGGCCTCAGGCTGCGCAGAAAACCACTCACAAGTGCAGGGAAGCTAGGACTTCCCATTTCCATGGCCATCATGCCCTCTTGCCTACAGAAGCCCACAGTGGCAAACTTAGCACAGGGCTCCTACCCACAAAAAAGTGTTTCACTGCTCTGAACCAATATCACACATTTCTCATCAGGAAAAGAAAGATAATGAAAAACTATCAATACTATGGTAGGATTCAAATGACAGTGGCCCATCAGTTGGCCACCACATTCAGGTCACCTCTTAACATAGGTCCTACCCCTGAAAACGTTAGTCACATGCTCAGGCGTTAATTTTCTCCCTTTTGCAAGCAATGCTGGGCAGCAAGTTTCAGCCATCGAGCTTCAAGGCACTCATTTGGGCCGTAAAGGGGGCCAGTTGATGGAGAAACAAGCTCTCAAAATGCCCAGCGCTAGGCTGGAAGGAACAGACCCAGGCCTCTAACTCCAGGGTTGGCATTTAAGTGTTTTGTAATGTTCATGTCTGCTGGTCTTCAACATGTTCTAAGTTTTTGATCATGAACTTAATGTCTTAGATTGATGACACATACATTCCTGGGCTCGTCTCCCTTTGACTTAAAGGAGTGAGGTATGCCCAGGGCCCAGGTACTGGGGGTCTCAGGGTAGCTAGTGCACAGGGAAACCCCATGGGAAGGCTGGGATTACAGTAAGATGCAACAGGAGAACCCCGCTCCCTTTACTACAACAAACTTCTACTGAAAAGCCCCAAAGCCCATGCTCCAACATCCACCCAGCCCCAGCAGTTCCTACCCCACAGCGGATGCGGTCCGGCTGCACCACCATCAGGTTCCCAGGTGAAGTCTTCGGTGGCAGGCTCTGCTGCTCCGAGTAGGGAAGGATCTTCTCGTCCTCGGTCTCAGTGTCAGTGACTGAGTCGCAGCCAGAATCTATGGCACAGAGAACACGGCTGAATGGAAAGAGAAGGAAGCAGTGCTGGGCATGTCCCACCCCCATTAAAACCCCAAAAGTTACCAAATAGGAAATGGCTCCGACCGTCAAACAAATACAGGCTGAAGGTAGTGACTCAGGAAATCATGAAAGAGGACCTCATGGGGAAAAGTCAGCCACCATGGAGGCCATGAGGGTAGGGTGAAAGCAAGAGGACGATGGTGTGGAGAAAAGCCAAAAAATCTGAGGCAGGCTGCTGTCTGAGGCTGACAGGTCTAGTCGCAAACAACAGACTTCTGGAAGCTTTACCTCTGGACTTCTTGCAGGGCTGGCTTCAGTGATTGTGAGGAAAGAGGCCCCTTCTCCTCAGGGGGGATCAAGAACGGACTGTCCACTTAAAGGTCATCTTTTGAACATCAAGTAAAACCTGCGCTTTCCAGGAAGCGATTATTCCTCAGGGTCATGGCTAGCTAACGTTCTCCCTCTGGAGCAAGGGTAAAAAGCAATCAGTTTCAACAAATCTTAGAGTATAACCGGGTTCCAAATCAGTATCACAGCCAACACCTCTGCTGTGGGAAGATTAGAGTGTGCACAGATTCAGTGAAGGCGAGCAGGGGTGTGCAGATAGGGTGTGGCACAGAATGAGATAATGCTGAGATGGGGTAAGTGGAACCTACCAGAGTTCTAGGGCGGGGGCACTTAACCAGGGCTCATTGATTGATAGGGTACCTGTGTGCAAGATTGTGTGTGTGTGTGCATGTGTGTGTGCGTGTGTGTGTGTGTTCCTCAAAGAGGAACAAAATGGTTAAGAATGGCTACAAGGAGAGGGAAGGTTCATCTAGTCCCTTCGTTGGGCTTGCTCTTCTCCATTCCTAAACCACTGACAGAGCCAGACAAACATACTAGGTACTGCAAGGACATGAAGGTGAACCAGACATCCATCCTACCTTCAGAGAGTCCGCAATCTAAAAGGGCTGGTGAGAGGTAGGGGTTAACTTGGCTGATTCCTGCAGGCTGGCCTCCCACGGAAGGAGTGCAATCCTTCCTGGGAGAAAGCTGGGGTGGCAGACCAGGCCACTGATAGGTCCCCACAGAAAGCTGTAACACAAGCTTGCACTCTAGATCCCAGGTCATGCCAGGGGAGGGCTGTGCTCCCACAGCCATGAAGGCTGAGGTGGCAGAGCAGGGATGGAGAACCAAGAACCACCGTGTCCTAGGGCTATAACTGTGAGGCAAGGGCCTCCGGGGACCTTCTCAGGCCGGGGGAGGGGCTGAGGCTTCCCAGATACGCAATTTAAAAGCCCCACAGCCTTGGACAGGGGTCTTGTCCTAGAGCCTGACATGTGTGCTGACAGATGTCTACACAAGGCCCCAAAGTGTGATGGGCAGTGAGGCACATACTCCTGCTGCTTGTCCCCTCTCTGTGATTTCTGCCAAGATGCACTATTCCAGAAGGCCGGGCTGAGTGCAGCCTGGTCTCTGACCTTGTTCACACAGCAGGAATCCAGGCAGATCTTAGTGCTAAGAGAGCGGGCAAAGAACCCTGGGAGTTTCAAGGAGGAACTGTTTATCACTAGGCATCAGAACCATCAATCTCCTCTATCTTTCCTTTCCTTTCAGTCCTACTGACTCCCCACTTACTCAGTGCTAATTATCCCCCTGCAAAGGCTAAGTGCAGTAGTCTTCCCACCTCTCTGCTGTCCAAGCCAAATTAACCGAAGGCTGCCATTTTCTCCATTGGATCTGCCCTTCCCCACCTCCTTTTCTCCTTGACTGGTTACTACTAAAATGGCCAGGGACCATCTCCATGGACAGAGCTGTACATGCCATCCAAGCAACTCCCACCCACCACGGGAATCTGTGAAAGAAAGAGCCAAAAAATCAGGGATAATTGATATTCTTCTTCTTAATAATTATATAACACCACATCAAGCTTTAATTTTGTATTATTTGATGCCTGAACATGCCATTTTTTCATTTCTGAGGTTCTTCCTGGATGAGAAAATAACCCCATTGACTTAAAACATTCAGTCAGTTTCTTAAAGCTGCAAGAAGCTCCCTGGAACTACTTATCGTTCTAGAATTGTTTAGACACTATCCTGTGTGGCTAGCGTGGTGGGTACCAACCTATTATAATTTACTGTACAGGTATCATTGGGATAGACCCACAGTACAGTCTGTTGTTCCAAAAAAGAAATTTCTTCAAGGACTTCCCTGGTGGCGCAGTGGTTAAGAATCTGCCTACCAATGCAGGGGACACGGGTTCAAGTCCTGGTCCCGGAAGATCCCACATACCACAGGACAACAAAGCCCGTGCACCACAACTACTGAGCCTGCGCTCTAGAGCCCACAAGCCACAACTACTGAGCCCGCATACCACAACTACTGAAGCCCGTGCGCCTAGAGCCCATGCTTCGCAACAAGAGAAGCCACCACAATGAGAAGCCCGTGCACCACAATGAACAGTAGCCCCCGCTCGCCACAACTAAAGAAAGCCCGTGCGCAGCAACGCAATGCAGCCATAAATGAATTAATTAATTAATTTAAAAAAAGAAAATCTCTTCATTTCTCCCAAATTACTGACCCAATTAGTTGGCTGGCCAAAGAGTCAAACCTCTAGTAAATATAATCAAGAAAAGAACAGAGAAATAGAAATAAGCCAAATAAGAAAGAGACGATAACAACAGATATGGAGAAGAATTTTAGAAACATACTGATGTGAAAACTCATTGCTAAGAGTTTTTTTTTTAATTTCAATACAATTTTTATAGAAAAATATAAATTACCAAAATTGTCTCAAAATAAGTAGAAAATCTGACTAAAACAATAATCACACAGAAAATTTTTCTCACTTTTCAAATAAAATGTAAAGTACAGGTCACACACCCACTGCTGCATTGAATTTTAAATTGTAGTTGCCATGATGTTTTTCTTTACAACATTTAATTTTCCTATCTAGGAAAATTCCATTTATATAGGTTTTGTGTCTCCTACTAAAGTTTAAAAAACAATAAAGGATAGTTTTATTTTATATTAAATTTATAAAAAAAATTAAACCGAGCAATTAAATACAATAGACAACCCCCAAATCAAGTTTCATTCTCATAAATACTTAATATGTGGTAAAGAAAGCACTAAAAATCAGTACAGAATAAAGAAAATGGTTGGTGAGGATGACTCAGCAGATGGTACTGAAAAAATTTAGCTATTTGGGGTAGGCATGGAGGGACAGAGAGACTGTTTAGAATCTTCCTAATTCTTATACACTCCAAAATAAAATTTAGATGGATTATAGATTGAAATGAACAATGAAAACAAATTTTAAAAATTAAGATAAAAATATGGTTGAAAATTTTATCATTGTTTTGGGAAAAGATTTGCTTACCTTAAAAACAACTGAAGAAATACAATCTAAAAAGCAATAGAGTTGTGACATGAATTTAAAATTTTAGTAAACAAGTTTATAAAAACCTAAAAACTAAATTGTAATGCTTTGGCAGCATTAGTCATAATAGCCACAGGTGGAAACAACCCAATTGTCCATTCTTTGATGAATGGATTGACAAATTATTCAGCCATAAAAAGGAATAAAATACCAATATATGCTACAACATAGATGAACGTTGAAAACATTATGCTGAGTGAAAGAAACCAGCCACAAAAGACCACATATTATATGATTCCAAATATACGATATGTCTGGAATAGGCACATCTATAGAAACAGAAAGTAGATTAGTTATTGCCTAGGGCTGGGGTTCTTGGGAAGCTGGGGGAGGTTGGGAGATGATAGCTAAAGGGTGTGCGGTTTCCTTTTGAGGTGATGAAAATATTCTAGAATTGATTGTAGTGATAGTTGCACAAGTCTGTGAATATACAAAAACATCATTGAATTGTATACTTTAAATGGGTAAATTGTTTGTTATGTGAATTATATCTCAATAAAACTGTTACCAAAAAATTCAATGGCAAACGACAAATTGGTTAAAAAATTTGACATAAATATGCCAAGGGGCTGATCTCCTTAATATATGAAGAGGTCATAGAAATCTCTTTAAAAATACCCAAAGCCCAATAAGTAGATAATTCACAAAGGAAGAAATAAAACTTACCTCCCCATTCAAAAAAATTAAAAATCATTCATTATCTCTAATCATCATGGAAATGCAAATAAAAATAATATATTACTATTTCACCTTTTCCAATTAGGAAATATTTGAAGGTGAGGTAGGACAGATACTCTCATTTGTTGCTGAAGAAAGTATAAACTGGTACACCCTTTCTGGAAAGCCATGTGACCATACACAGAGAAAGAGCAAGTCTTTAAAATGTTCATATCTGGCCACATAATTCTACTTCTAGAAATCTCTCTTAAGGAGGAAAATAACTATTCAAAATGTAGACAAAGATAGTGAACCAAGAGGTCTGCTAAATCATTCTTTTTGCATTGCTGAGAAACTAAAAACAATCTGATAAAAGAATATTAAAAATATTATTTTCAAAGAGCTTTAAGTAAAAGCTTGACATGTTAAGCAAAAAAGCAGAATATAAAATCATATATCTTATAATGTAGTATATCAATTAGATAAAGGAAAATGCATTTTAAATTTATTTATTTATTTATTTTTGGCTGTGTTGGGTCTTCGTTTCTGTGCGAGGGCTTTCTCTAGTTGTGGTGAGCGGGGGCCACTCTTCATCGCGTGCGCGGGCCTCTCACTGTCGCGGCCTCTCTTGTTGCGGAGCACAAGCTCCAGACGCGCAGGCTCAGTAGTTGTGGCTCATGGGCCTAGTTGCTCCACGGTATATGGGATCTTCCCAGACCAGGGCTCGAACCCGTGTCCCCTGCATTGGCAGGCAGACTCTAAACCACTGCGCCACCAGGGAAGCCCGGAAAATGCATTTTAGAAGGTCAGAAGAAAATGTATGGATAAACTGCCTGATCCTTCCCTCCCTCCCTCTTTTCTTCCTTCTTTCCTACCTTCTAACTGTTCATGTATTTTCATATTCTCCACAATGAGAAAGCACTTTGATAATGGGGATGCGTGAAGAGAGAAGTAACAGCTGAATCTTTTGGCTAATCACTTCATCAGCTTGGTATCATTTATGAGATTGGTCCTAATAGTACAGCACTTGGCAGATTTCCCCAGCATTCAGATAGGTCCTATAAACAATCCCTTCCAGTAGGTCTATTCATTTAGTCACCTGAAATGAATTAGCTACTGGCAGCTAATTCATTTCAAGAAGTCAGGCAGGATGTCATTCACTCTGCAGGGAGATTCTGGTGGCTCTGATTGACAGCACCATCACTTAAGTTTCTTCAGCCACATCGGCCTCTTCCACAGCGCACTACAGACAGAGCCAGGGTCCAACCACTTGAGCAGATGCAGAGTTTCCTTTGAAGGACATACCAACCCAGACAAAAGTACCACTGAAACCCACCAGAAAGAGTGAGATGGCCCCAAAGTTTCCCACTTAAACGTGTAGATTCCTCTCGCCCCTTCCCCACCTTGAAGATAAACACCAGCTTTACTGTCCTGCGACTCAAATAAATAAAAGTTTGAGTGAAGGCACACTGAAAACCCCAAGGACCTCACCAGTTAAAGTCTTATTAAGACACCAACAGTATCCTTACTGCTTTAAAATTTAACAATATCCTCTCAGCTTTTATAAGGCCTGGAGAAACTGGAGAAATTACAGAAGAAGACTTTCTTTGTGCATCCAGCTTATCTATAAAGGACCCTTGTGGAAAACACTCCTTGAATTCAGTGGCAGGAAGTTTGTCTCCCCAGAGAACTTGGCTGCTTTCTCTCATTAGACAATAAGAACAAGCTAACATGGTGTGTTTCACCTTCTGCCCTTGCTGCCAGGTAGCTCACTTTTTCAATTTCGGTTCTTAACCACTGTTAACACTTTCATCCAGGTCTTGGATGTGTTTAATTTTGGAGGTTGCTTCAAAACTTTGGGGATCTAGGCAGGATGTGAATCAATCTTTCTCAAAACTGGTATCTGCCAAAAGTCCTCAGATGTAGTCTTATGAGAATCAGTGCTTGGGCTTTTCATTTAGATGACAGTGTCTTTAAAATGGGATGAAAAGACATTCCAGATTATCTGGATGACCACATTATAACTGGGTCCAGCCACAGGACTGTGGTGCCCGTGTGTGTGTGTGTGTGTGTGTGTGTGTGCGTGTGTGTGTGTATGTGTGTGTGTATCATTTTGCAACTAGGTCATACTAAGCTGTCAGGGGCTAATGAGGAAAGAAGACAGGGGGCAGGATGACATGTAAATGAGGTATTTGGGCCAAGTGAGCACAAGAAGGTTTCCCCATACACTACTTCACATAGAGAAATGCGGTGGGAGATCCAAGTCCCACAATAACACCGGGGAGCTGTAGCAAGCCCCTGTGACAGAATCAGCGAGCACCAGAGCTTCGTGCCACATTCATGATGCTGCTTCAGTAAATGACCATCATCTATGACAAAACAAATGTAGTCAGTTTGCCCTGTATTTATTTTATGCATGTATTTGTATCGGGTTCATTTGTTTTGCTTTTGGAGTTGGGAAAGAACACTAAGCATAAGGAGTTGAATATGTTTATACGTATTTCAACAGCATCAAAATATTCTACCAACACTAAAGGCTCATAATTTTTTTTCCTTTACAAGGGAGTCTAAAAAGTTATTTAACATTATTTGGGTCTAAAGAAACTATGAATTTTAAATGAATTGAGTGTGTGTATGCACTTGGACACACAACAAGCCACATGGACAAGCTCATACTAGGTTAAGAGGGCGGGTGACAGACTCCTGATTACTACTAATATTGACAACAATAAAAGTTACCATTTATTGGGGACTTCCCTGGTGGCACAGTGGTTAAGAATCCGCCTGCCAATGCAAGGGACACGGGTTCAAGCCCTGGCCCGGGAAGATCCCACATGCCGCGGAGCAACTAAGCCCGTGCGCCACAACTACTGAGCCTACACTCTAGAGCCCGCGAGCCACAACTACTGAGCCCACGTGCCACAACTACTGAAGCCTGCACACCTAGAGCCCGTGCTCCGCAACAAGAGAAGCCACGACAATGAGAAGCCCGCGCACCGCAACGAAGAGTAGCCCCCGCTCACTGCAACTAGAGAAAGCCCGCGCGCAGCAACGAAGACCCAACACAGCCAAAAATAAAAAAAAATTTTTTTTTAAAGTTACCATTTATTGAACATCATGGTGACTGCTTCAATAGTCAATCTCATTTAGTTCTCACATCAACCCTGTGAGATAGAAATCAATATCCTATTCGTATTTGATAGATGGAAACGCGGTGCCTGAAGGACTGAAGTAACCCAGCCCAGGTCGTGCAGCAAGCAAGCAAGAGGCAGAACGGGAATTCGCCCCCAGGGGTCTGTGCCTCCTTTGAGGATGTGGACCAGGGCAGGAAGCAGCATCACTTGCTATTCCCGGTCTGGGGTAGTAACTGTAGCTCATGAGACATGACATAGGCTTTTGCTCACCAACACCTGGTGGTCCTGCCTTGTTCTGAGCAATACTGCCTTGGTTAGGTATGCCAAGACCTGCCACCACGGCCAACAGGCACATTCCAAGGATGGGGTTTAAGTCAAAAGACCCTGAATTCCAACTGAACCAGCCAGGGTCCCACGTGCTCCAGGGGCCTCTGCCCCAAAGCTACAACTGTCTCACTTTCCAAATAAGTTTTCAAACTACAGCACTTACTGCTTCTTTCCTGTACATTGGTGTTCAGTCAAGATTGTTTTTTGGTAGTCTGAGGGAGGGGTAGGGTAAGGATGGCCAGAGAATGATGTTTTCTGATCTTGAAGCGTTTTTTTGTTTGTGTGTTTTGTTTTCCAGAATATACAAGCTAACTTCTCCTGTAAGGTAATGCTAAGCTTTGAGGAAAGTACTATAAACAGGTATCATTCTTTAAAATGACCACAACTGCCATTGTTGAGCATTTACTATAGGCCAGGAACCATGCAAAACCCTTGACATATGTGATTCTATTTTATCACAACTAAGAGATTGGAATAATTCTGCCCATTTCACAGGTGAAAAAAATAGGGCACCGAAATTTAAATAAATTGTCAAAGTCACACAGTGCACGCTGTATAGAAAGTTAACCCCCAAATCCATGCTCTTGTGCACTCTGATAGTTTCCCACACTGGGAAGCAGGTGACTGGTACACAGGAGATGATTCCAAAGTGTACAGCAAACATGCAGTGACACTGAGCCACATAGTAAGAAAGCAGGCCCCTTTCAATTCTTTCAATCCCACTCATATCAAGAAGAAAGGCTCAGTTTGGTAAGAGGATGCCTTTAACTTCTCCTTAACACGCTTACCTCTCTCTCTGAACCAGGGAGGGAACAAGGCCCTAAGCCCACAGGCTTCTGCAGGCATGAGTGTCTAGTAGAATTTAATACCACTGTTTTGTTTTTATTTTCTTTATTTTTATAGTTACCTTGTTTCTATCAAGAGATACTGGTTTTTCATTTATAGCAGCAAAGTTTCCTTTTAAAATAAATTTATTTAAATAAAAAAACGGGAATTCACTTGAAGAAAATATTGTTAAGAGTACAAGGAAAAGTTTGGAAACAGATAGTGTTAATAGTTGCACAACACTGTGAATGTGTTTAATGCCAAACTGTATACTTAAAATTGGTTAAAATGGCAAATATTATGTTAACATGTATATACGTATATGTGTATATGTATATATATATTCACAATTTTTAAAAATGGATAATGTAATATACCCCCCAAAACCATTGAATTGTACACTCTATATGGGTAAATTGCATGGCATATAAATTATATCTCAAAAAAGCTGTTAAAAAAGATAAACCAAAACCCATGTTGATGATCCTCAAACGACTGAAGTTTGGGAAAAGCTGAATTATGCTATACTGCTTTCGTTTTTTTTTTTAATCACTCATTTAATTAATTTATTTATTTTTTAAAAAATTTTTGGCTGCGTTGGGTCTTCATTGCGGTGCATATGTTTCTCTTGTTGCGGGGCACAGGCTCTAGGCGGGCGGGCTTCAGTAGTTGTGGCGCACAGGCTCAGTAGTTGTGGCTCGCAGGCTCTAGAGCGCAGGCTCAGTAATTGTGGCACACGGGCTTAGTTGCTCCGCGGCATGTGGGATCTTCCTGGACCAGGGATCGAATCCGTGTCCCCTGCACTGGCAGGCAGATTCTCAACCACTGCGCCACCAGGGAGGTCCCTATAGTGCTTTCCTTTTTTCAAGCTAAATGTATTAGTGATTTTTTTAAAATAAGGTAAAGCAAAGGTGGGAAGGCAGGAAGAAGGCCTGTCGCATAAACATGTCGAATTATTTTATCTGACTTTTAGATAACAAGGAAAAAGAAAGTGAACAGAGAAGGAAATTAAGGAGATAAATTTCGACTGAGAATTAAGAGCCTTCCACCAATCTAGCCAAAAATGGAATGAAATAGAAGTGGTCACTGGAGCCAGGCAGGGGCCCACATGTGTCTCTGGGCTGATATGACGTAGGAGGATATCATCAATTTGCATCCAGGATTTCCAGCGTGGCTGATGAAAGAAAGAGTGAAGAAGATTCAAAGGTTTCTTGGAAGAAAGCAGAAATGAATAGCGAAACAACCTAGGCAGCATGGTCCACGAAGGAAAGGGACCATGTTCCCCCTGCATTTGCATCCAGGATTGAGACCCAAAGTTAACCACCACACAGATGGGGCAGGAGTATAGAGAGTTGCCTGAGGTCTGGAGAAACTTCCGGAGGCTTTTCCACTCAGGATGAAATTTCTCAGCTATTATAAAGCTCATCCAGCCTATCTAAGCCATGATGATGAAATCATAAAACAACTATTTCTCAAAGCCCGACATAAAATGTTCTGAAGCCTGAGCTTCCTAATCATTGAGCAAGTATCTACTGAATATGCATGACAAGGATCCCACGGGGGTTCCCAAGAGTGTGCCTCAAGAGTGTCGGCCTTAAGGAGCTTACAACTGAACTGGGAAGGTGAGGTTCCACGTGAAACAATTGAGAGAACTATGTGATACCAGCAAGCATTATGAGACCATAAATAGAGCTAAATAAAGTGAGTTATGTTTCTAAGTGTTTATAAAAGTGCCGGCACATGAAAAATGTAACAGAAGTTTAGCAAGTTGAGAAAAACTTCCTGAAGGATGAAGAAGACAGGTTAATTTACTTTAACTAAGGCAAATAGCATTTAGGTGCTGAGATTACCATTCTTGTGAAAAAAGCATATTTTCCATTTAAATTAATAAAATAATTAGTAATTCATTCCTTTATTCCTTCAACAAACATCCAATGCCTATCAATGAATAACAAATATTCAAAGCCTATCCTAGGCCCCCTAAGAAATGTCAGGGTGAGAATATTTCTGTCCCCGCTGACAGTGGAGGGACTGCACAGGAGAGAAACAGCTTCTCTCCAACTTCCACAGACAAATGATAACAGGAATAACTTCAAAACAAAACATTACAATGGATAAGCAGGGATTTATAAAACACAGTTTATGGCCACTACAGGAACAAAGAAGGAAGGACATCCCCAAAGACGTGACAAGTAGGGCCTTGAAAGGCACAGAGAATGCGGGCACGGGGTTGGAAGGACTTTCCTGGCAGAGGTAAAGGCATGATTAAGGACAAAAAGGCAAGAGAGCAAATGATGTGTGTGGGCCACAGGAAGCAAGGGGGGCACCTTCTATATGAAGCAGGGAGGGAGGGTGAGGGGAGAGGGACAGGGAGGGAACCCCAAATGCCATGCTAGGAGTTTGGTTTACACATAGAAGACCTGTCACCAAACAGTATTCATGAGAAAAGGAAATTCTGTAAAATATAGATTAAAACCCTAGTTTATTTGTTTGTTTGTTTTTGGCCACACCACGGCGGCTTGCAGGATTTTAGTTCCCCGACCAGATCAAACCCGTGCCCTCTGCAGTGGAAGTGCAGAGCGCTAACTGGACCACTAGGGAATTCCCAAAACCGTAGTTTTGTTTTTCTGAAAGTTGAAGAATTTTCTTGAACTTGCTTGTTTTTGAAATAATTCCAGACACACAAGTAGAATGTGTCAGCTCTTTTCTAAATCTTGGTCAGAATCGAGAAGCAGAGGGGCTGACCACCCATCACACCCTGAGCAAGCAGTGTCTTTAAGTCTGTAAAATAACATGAACTAGTGGCTAACAAAGTGTTACCAAGCCAACATCCTGCTCTATCTGCTTTCATGAGCAAATAAGATGCTATAATTAACCCAATGTCTGAAAGCATACCACAAGCATGGTTCACAAAATGCTTAGAAAAATGGTTCTTAAGTAGACGAAACATTTCTCCTACCGTGTATCTTGTTTACACTAGCTATAAGCTTAGAAAATCAGTGTCATAGCTATTGTTATGTCCTTAGAAAGCACAAAGGGAGACCTCAGTCCTGGCCTTGTCCCCAGATTCCAAATGTGTGGATCCCAGTGAAGGAGTTTCTGCTCCACTGCAAAAGCATGTGGGTTCGCGGGGGGAGGTGAGAGGCTGGCAGTGGTGGGACTCAGATCTTGAGTTTCAACAACCCCACCTTCTTGCAGCTTCCTGGCAAACATCAAGATTGCTTTTTCATTTTAGTCATCACCCATGGGTCTTTCTTCCCCCCTTTTTCACCCACCTTGGTTAATGGGTATTGAATTTCCCATCCACCTAACCCCTTTCACTTAAAAAACTCCCAACACAGTGACAAGTATACCCAATCCGCAAGTCACCAGCTACCCCCTGAAGTCATGTACAATCATCAATCAGAACGATGTTAAGAGGGTCAGTGGAATGCCAGACTCTTACCCACCACATGTCTTACTGGCACTAAAGTCAGGGGAGGAAGGAGGTGATGATTATTTAGTGGTGTTAGTGTGAGTTCACTACAGTGACATCAATCATTGTCCTTGTCACATTCATCATCATCATCCTCATGATGCCAAAAAGGTAAGGCAGAGCCCTGTGGACACATCCCCAATTCAGACTTTAAATAAACTCATGGTGGCCACTCTGCCTCCCTGGAAATAAGGAGAACGGAGTAGAAAGGAGAAGGAAGAATGGATTCACTCCTCCCATAAGCCCACACTGACTTCCTGAGGCAGTCGATGCTGCTGACTTTCCCCACACAGGCTGACTCACCTGTCACATCTGACCTGCTTTGCCATCCAGATGGTCTGTGTCAGCTGCAGATTCCTGAGGCTGCCCGGTTTCACTAAACATCGATGGATTTGCAGCACTTGGTAGAGGGTTCTGGATCAGGAATCTACTGTACATCAACCCCAGTCTTTTCCAGCTCACATAGACAAGGAATCGTTTTTCCTTCATTCACCAGGTAATTCCCCTGGCCCTCCTCAAGGTACTCAAAGTTCAGGATAAGGCGGTAGGACAAGAGGAGAGGAGAGCTCAGGCCCCTAAGACCTTTATCCAGGCCCCACCTAGTTGCTCTAAATGAGCTATTCAAAGTGTCAGTTTAGTTGAGTTTTGTTTTAAAGCAAAGGATGATGGTTCTTCCCGTCCCCTCCCCAACTCACCCTACTTGCTCTTCAGCTTGAATAAAAATAGCCCCACAGCTGAGGCTGCCATGACAACCGATGAAAGTGTGGGCTCACCCTTGTCCACCGATGATAAAATCTGCCTCCAGCTCTCCCACCCGCCCAGCTGGGGCTGGGGCCCTCCAACCCCCTCCTCCCAAGTTCAACCTTCAGGAAACTTTCCTGAGTACCAGAGCCAAGTCACTCTATCCTCACCCCAGAAGCTGAGGGATATTTGGAGCTCTTGCACCACCCAGTGCCTCAGAACTTTTTAATGTGTTTTCATTTGTTCTTTTCAGTGTTCCCAGGCACATGTGACAGATGTGACCACCTCCCTTTTGCAGATGGGAGAACTGGAGGCATGGGGACATGAACTGACTGGCCCTAGGTCATTAGCTGCTGGTTTAAGGGTTGAACCACATTAAGAACTCAAGATTCCCATCTCCTATCCAGTTCCCAGACCAAAGGAGCAGCTGCTCTTGGGAAACATGACCCCAGTGGGGAAATAATTTCCCTGTGTGAGATGCTTCCTGGCCACAGGCTGAAGTTCCCTCAACCAGTCTCTGCGATAAATCTGGGAAGGGCTGGGGAAAAATCTGCTGCCGCATCATGGGATCCAGGTTCCACAGAAACCCATTTCTATCCTGGACCCATCATCTCTGGAGCTGCTCCAACCAAGCACAGCTTCACTGCCCAAGTTTATCAAGAGCTTTAAGACACACTGTCCATACCTACATTCCAAAGGCCACCACTGGGGAGAAAGTTCTCCACCAGGGCTCTCAGGGCTGGAGGCCAGCAGGTCCCTGTTTCATTGTTCAGGAAACCCCATTGTTGCTAACAAAGCAGGGGCTACTACAGCCCCCCATGAAAGCTTCCTCTTTCTTCATCTCTTTCCGACACTTATAAATGTGCTTCCTCTCTGTATGTAAATTTCGCTCAAATGGCATGACACAGACTTGTAATGAGGCCATTAATAACTAGTCTTTAAACTGCTTCTTCTTGGTTCCTGGTTCAGGAATCAATTCTAATCTAAGTAGACAATGATATCTGGATTTACTGGTGTGAGGACAGACAAATGGGCTTTGTTTGGAGCAGACCACAAAAATGCAGTTTATTTTCACCCAGCCAAGAACTGACAGGATGAAGGCAACTCTTGATAGTAGAACCAAGCTTAAGAAATTGTAAAGAAAACTCCTCTCCTTTTGTCTCTCTACCACTCAGTCATCACACTTCCAGGAAAGGCCAAGAGGGTGTTTATCTGCCCCCACTTTTGCTGACCTTTAGCATTCTAACCAGCTGAAACTATGAAACTGGACTGGTCAGTTTCACTTTTCATCTTTGGAATGGGTAACTTTCTCTCACTCCTCCCCCTGAAATGCTGTATCTGGCTTTCATGTACGATCAAGTTGGGGTGGGAGCATGCTCTCCTCAGTGATCTGCTTAAAAAAAATACAAAACAACAAGATGGCATCCAAATCTGCTTCAATAATTGTGGGTCAAAATAAAAATCCCTTTAACCCAGGAGCTGCTGACTGCTCCCAATAATTAAAACCTGGCTACTAAGGGCAAGGCTCTAAAGACATGGTGTAGTATTTCCTAGCAACATAAATGCAGCTACCAAGGGGCTCTGGAAGAGTACAGTCAAGGAAGCCACAGAAGGCCTGGATTTAAGTCCCATCTCCCAAGTCACGGGGTATCGCGACTTTTCAAAGCTTCAGTATCTTTTCCTTTAAAATGAGAATATTCACACCTGCCTGGCCTGCTGCACAGGCTTATGGGGATTAAGTGATAAACACTTAGAAGCCCTTTGAAAACTGAAAAGTACTAGACAAAGTTAAGTATTTGTTATTTTTGTTATTATTCATGTAACGAATGAGAGTTCCTATGAAATGATTCTCCCTGTGGGAATGGGCAGGCGCATACCTCTGCATTCGGTAGTCCAGGGCTAGCCAGTCAAACGTGCCCCAGGAAGTGAGTGTCAGGTAACCCAGGGGCGCTCTGGGTAGCCCTGGAGACAGACACCCGCAGAGATCCTGCTACCTCCAGGCAGGCAGGAGTAGCAAGTCTTGATTATCCACAACAAGCAGGCATCTGCACCCACCAGATTGCCCAGCAGATCACTATGGCAGATGATAGGGATTTTTAAAGTGGGAACTGAACTGCTCTGGGCTCAGGGTTTCCATCGCAGTGGAAGCCTGCATTTCCCAGGCACAGTCACACTCTTAGAAGAGGTGGCATGGCAAGGGGCAGTGTAGCACAGCAGTGAGTGAGGGGGCTCTGCATGTGTTCAAATCACAACTCTGCCACTTACCTCTCTGTGCCTCAGTTTCCCTGTGTGCAAATGGAGATGATAATACCACCTACCTCATTCAATAGTTGTAAGTATAGAATGAGCTGATTCATATAAAACACTTAAAAGAGTACCTGACAAAGAGTAAGCACAGAAGGGTCATTAGCAATTAGAGTCGTTTATCTGTCGACCAAATTGTTCTTCCACTAGTCTGTGATTTCTTTGAGGGCAGATTCCCTGACATTCATCTTTGGATCCCTGGGGTCTGGAAATCACCGTGAGAAATCAATAAATGCTTCTTGCATGAATGGATGAATCGAATAAGACCAACCACCTAAGTTGCCAGCTGGGGAGAAAAATACAACACAGGGAGGATCATTGCAAGGCCTTGGGCCTTGAGCCTCTTAGTGTGGAATCTGAAGAGAAGCAGGAAACTGACTAATCCCCAATTTATGTTGGCAGGCCGAACCAAGCTGTCCTGAAATTTGGTGTGGTACACTGTGTTAGTCCAGGTCTTCTGAGAAGCAAACACTAAAATGGGATTAAACATGCAAGAATTTTATTAGGGAAAGTGCCTGCAGCAGAAAATGGGGAGGGGAGCTGGGAAAACCATCAGATGGACTGAGCCTGAATGAAGAACAGCATGAAGGAAGGATGGGTGGAAGCAACCTAGACCACTGAGTAGTCTAAAGACAGTTCCGCAAGCTGAAGTTGGCTGTGGGAGGAGTCCTGTGTCTTCTGGGAGCTGACCTGCTATAGCATCCCCACCATGCTGTCATTGGCTGGGAGCAGCCTGTGGGAGAATGCCATGATGGATTCAGAGCACAGGCCTGGGGCCCTTGGTCAGTTGCACTCCTGGCAGCTGGAGGTCTGCAAGATGCATTCTCATGGCTGCCACATATATGGTAGTCCTTAAGAGCGTGGGATTTGGTGCTCTTACCAATCTAAGGTGAATCCCAGCTCTTATAGCTGGTTACCTTAGGCAAGTTACTCAACCTCTCCATGCCTCATTTTCCTTATTTGTTAAATGAAACTTATAATTTCAACCTCTTAGGATTGTTATTGTTGAGCACTGTGCCTGACACATATTAAGTGCTCGATAAAAAGGCAGCTGCCATTCCCCTGACCATTATTATTATTAATAATGAAGTACTTCTATTAACAATTAGGACAAGAGAACAGCCCCCACTGTGACATACTTGGATTTGAGTTTTATGAGTCTAAAACCATGGCTTGGCAGTATCACAATTCAAACAACCAAACCAGTTTGTCTACAAATGAAAGGTGTTAGGGACTTTCCTAGTTCGGCTATTTCCTGAAAGGGAAAGGTGGGTTGTATTGTGCCAGAATCCGTCTACAGCCACAGCTCCCTCTGTTCTCTTCCACTTGCTGCACTTCATCTGCAATGTCCTTGGCCTGTCCCCTGCCAGCTGTCCACCTTTGAATGAAAGCGCAGTCAGCACACCTTCCCCCCAAGAACAGGCTCAGAGAGACACGACCCTGCTATGCTGTATGTGTTCTGAGCACCTGTTTGGGACTCCTTGCTTGCCTTTGTCTCTGTGACCTTAATTCTTTCTTTAAAACCTTGGCCAACTTTCTGGTAGTGGTCACTGCTGGCCGCTGCTGGCTTCTGGCCACTCCATCTGACTGGAATCCACAGTGTCCCTTTGTTGGGCTGGCTATGACCTAGGGCAATCACAGCTTTCATGGCCCCAGTTCAGCGGGCTTGGGCCTCTCCCAGCCTTGCTGACACTTGTGCCTTGGTGGCAGTAACAACTAAGAACCCACAAAAAAGAAGCCCCCAAACTGGAAACCACACTCTTACCCCTTCTACCACTACCTCAGAGGCTTTTTCTCTAACCCCCATTTCCCAGAGGGTCACCAAAAACACGCTGGGATTTCTGGGTTTTGGTTGTTTTTTTGTTTTTTTTTTTAAATCTTTGAAGGAATGACCTTCAGTTTTTTTTTAACTGAAAAGAGTCAAAATCAAACTAAAAATTATTGATTTTATTTAATAATTAACATCTTAACAAAGCTGATCAAACTGTTTCTTCCAGAATGATACTCTCCATTTTAGAGGGACTTTTCTAGGGAATTTTAAGTTTCTGTGTTGGAGCTGGAACCCAACACTTGAGCTGCCTTGTTTTAGCCTGATGTTGGAAAGCCAAGGGCAGGAAGGAAAGCAACTGGTTGAGTGCCCCCCAGTGAAGCCGACTAGGCTTTCCCACCTGAGAGAGGATGAGGTCTCTCGGAAGTGGAGGTAAAGGCTCAGAGCAGTAAACAGGCTGGCCACTTACACATACGGCCAACGTGAGCACTGAGCCCATCTCCGAACTTGGCTTCTTTTTCTCCTCTGGTTCCCCAGCCAGAGCTAGGAAAGCGCTGGCCACCCTGACACCAGTAATGCCCAGTGCCTGAGACTGAGAGTTCCCACCACCAGGGAGAAACACTGGTTGGACAGTCTTCTGGCCCCATTACACATGAAAATATTTACAAGCTTAGTAATTAGCTTCTTCACACCACCTTGGCCTCCTGTTTGCATTGATCCCTCTCACTAACTGAAAAATCAATCAGATTTGATTTCCTTACAAATCCAAATTCTTAAAAAATGATCCCCTGAAGTAAAATCTGGGCATGCTCACACTCCTACCCTCAGGTCAGTGATTCATTAACCATTGGGCCCCCAGTGAGCCACATCCCTGCTCATAGATGGCCTCCCTGGCGTTAAGATAGAGTGGACAATACAATTGTATTTCGGAGCCCCTGTCCAGCCCTGACACTCTGTGAGTGACACCACACCAGCCTCGCCAACTCCATTCTCAGCTTCTGTGAACATTTCTCCCCAACCAGCCCAGTCTGGTTATGTATCATACAAGATACACAGTGTGAGATCATACTTTCTGGTTCAGAGTCATGAGCATGAGGGCAAAATACAGTTCTCACTACTATTTTATATTTAATTACAGAAACCACTAGAAACCTAATCAACATTGGGACCAGTATCAAGAAAAATCTATCCCAGTGACTCAAAATTTCTCAGAGGGGAGGCAGGAGTGTTTGCAAATGTCCTGTCAGTGATGAATTAGAATGGAGAAACTGTGTAGCTTTTAAAGCACAGTCAATATTCTATTATGTTTAACATTTTTTAACTATAATTTTTATGATATGAACTATGGAAGGGGGACATTTTTCAAAAGGGAGCATGGGTTAAAACAGGTGGAAAGGGACTTCCCTGGTGGCACAGTGGTTAAGAATCCGCCTGCCAATGCAGGGGACACGGGTTTGAGCCCTGGTCAGGAAGATCCCACATGCCGTGGAGCAACTAAGACCGTGCGCCACAACTACTGAGCCTGCGCTCTAGAGCCCGCGAGCCACAACTACTGAGCCCGCACGTCCCACCTCTGAAGCCCGCGCACCTAGAGCCCATGTTCCACAGCAAGAGAAGCCACCACAATGAGAAGCCGGCACACCGCAACGAAGAGTAACCCCCGCTCACCACAACTAGAGAAAGCCCGCGTGCAGCAACAAAGACCCAACACAGCCAAATATAAATAAATAAAATAAATAAATTTATTTAAAAAAAAAGCAGGTAGAAAATTGCTTCCCTGTAATCCTTGCAAGGTTTAGTCTACCTCTCGCCCCTCCCCTCAGCCTCTGTGCCCCTCCCACTAAGAGCCCACAATCCACAAAACCTTGCTCTTGCTCACTTTTCCTCTCCATGATATTGTAGGCCCTTTGTACGTTGTCTTTTGCAAATCCAGCAGTCACAATATGGTTTATTTCCCTTTTGGTTAGGGTTCAGCAGCCTTCTAAAAGTGGGGACCCCAGACACAGACCCCTATAGGCAAAGAGGACAGTGACCCACTCATATGAAGTAGGCAAGGAGCACCTGGAAGGCTCTCATGCACAAAACCTCCCCCCACCTCCACATCCTACTAATAAAAGCTTCATCTGAGTTACGCTGGAGGTAATGCAAATGCCCTGGGGAAAAGTTCAGCTTCATGGTCACTCACACCTTAGTAAGAATTATTTTTGAATCTTACATCATCAGGGTTTGAATGACACTTGAAAATCATTTAGAGCAAAATTCCACTCAATAAAGGATTTAAAAAAAATCATAGTCAAACTCTATTTGAATACTTACAGTAACAAAAGCTCCCTTCTTGAAAGGGTCTAACTCCACTGATGGGTATTTGGAATTATCTGTGACAGCTCATCCTTATCTTCAGCCCAACCCTGTAGAATCTGTTAAGATGGTTCTGCTACAAGTAAAGGAAATTCCTACTTAGGATGCCTTCAACAATAAGGACATTTATCTCTCAGAATAGCAAGTCCAGCAGCTGGGAGGTTTGGGGGTGGCTGACATAAGGATTCAGAAACATCGTCACGGCCCTGGTTCTCTCCATTTCTCTATTCTGTCATCTTCAGCAGGAGCTTCATTCTCAGGTTGGTAGCATGATGGTTATGGCAGGTGCAGGTTCACTTTGGACCAGAGGAAAAAGAGGAAAATATTCCCCCCGAGCGTGGAATATAAACTCTTCCCTTCACTCTGACTGTTTCAACTTATGTCACACACAGAATAACTGTCACCAGGGGGATGCCAGGCACTCACTGACTCCACTAATCATCCAGGGTGGAAGGAATGTCGGAACTTCCACTGTAACGTCCACCACTCCTGCCTCCCAGGAACATCCACCTCAGATAGAGTTCTTCCCTTCCCCACAACTCAGAACACAGCCACAACCCTTTCCACAACATGACGGCTCATACAACATGTTTCCAAACTCTCTGGTTGCCCTTCTCTGGATATAATCTAGTTGGTCAGTTTCCTCCTAAAAAGGTGTCACCCAGAATGAAACACCATTCTAGGCAGATATAGTGAAATTATAATATTCCATGACTGGGGAGCTATCTTTTTATTAATGTAGCTTAATTTTGTAACAACTTTCAGCAGCAACATCATACTGTTGGCTCCTTATCAATCAAGTAGTCAACCTTAACCTGTAGTTCATCTTTACAAGTTAATTGCCACGCTGGACATATAACTTGCTGCACTAGTTGAGTTGCTTTTATGGACCTCAGAGCAGAACTTAGGATCAACCCCATTGAACTAGATCAAGATAATTATGAATAATGCTTCTGTCACTCAGTGTAATAACTACACAGCCACCTACAAATGTTATCCATCTGTAAATCTGTATTAGTTTTCTAGGGCTGCCATAACAAAATAACACAGAAGGGGTGGCTTAAACAACAGAAATCTATTTTCTCACAGCTCTGGAGGCTAACTCCAAGATCAAGATATCAGCAGGTCTGGTTTCTGGAAAGGAAATCTAAGACCAGAGTCTGGCACTCCGCTAGATAATCCTTTAAGGAGGACCATAAATAATCCAATCACCTTCTCACATTATGCTGAGATCAGTCACTTTGGAGAGGAGATTTTGACTAAATGTGGGAGAGTGTTGAAGAGAAAGATCATTCTGGAAACTGGGGCATTTCTAAGTTGAGTAAAAAGAGGAGGACTCTACTAGGGTGTTTCCACAGTCAGAGTGCGTGACTTTGGACACGAAGGTGCTGAATCAGGGAGCTGCTGAGCAGTGAACTGTCTGGAGATGGGAGGAAAAAGAGCTAGAAGGTTATCAAAAGGCAAATTCAGTTACTTCCCAATTTTACTTAGGACATGAGTAGCGGCAACTGAAATTGAGACACTGACAATTACCCTGAGTGCCCATAGCATAGATTGGCCATGCCTGTCTTCACTTCTTTGGTCTGCAATTAGCCAGGTGGGCAGTGACCACTTGGCATTTTGCCCAGGGACTTGAAGACCCATGTTTTATAGACATGATGAATGGAAAGCAATTGCTATGCTTTCTCACTCATACCCTCTTTAAAAAACATAAACACAAATATAAATAATAAATAAGTATATAGGGGTGTGCTATTAGAGCAACTACATATAAATACTAAAGAATTAAGTAGGTAGCAATAGTTAAACAAACACCTGTTTGTAATTAGCTCAGTTACTACCTGATCCTTAACTGTTCCTTCTTAGATTAAATTCCTTAATTTAAGAGGCAAAAGCCTACTCTCCAGGTGGATTTACAATTCTAGTGCCGGAAGCTTTAGGGTAACATGATGTTATTAACCCCTCTAGCCAGGTGTTTGTTTTTCCTTCTTGCTGGTTTGGGCAAGTACTCAAAAGATGGGGAAGAGTGGCTAGAGGGTCTGCAAAGGACATCTGATGCTTGAATGTCCTTTCCCACAACCAAACGCCTATTTCAAACCAATAAAACTGGCACATGGGAGTTCATCTTTGCAAGAGCTGCCTCCTCCCCAAGGAAGCCCTCTTGTCTTCAATTTCCTCAAGGAAGAAATTGTCAAGGGAGAAGAGAAGCACCATTTTTCATTCCCTGCTCTAATTTGTACTGCCTTGGTCAATATTATGTGGTTAGTATGTGCTGACATGATATCTGGGTGGGGAGAGAGCTGTGTGACCCCATTCTTTTTTTTTCTTTTGCCCCATTAATAGATGATTTTTAGCCACTTTACCAACTGACACCAAGCCTTGCCTCTGGTCTCTAATCAAAACCTTAGCAGGGTTTTACATAAACTGAAATTTACATTCAACCGTCACCATAGCAACCATCACACAGAATTAAATACAACTTTTCCCCCCTCTGATATCATCTACTTTTTTTTAAGAGCTGTTTTTCTTTTCAGTTGCTAATCTGAGCTATTCAGAAGATAACCATTAAAAATCTATTTTGAAAAACTGCATTTAAACAGATTGTAACGAGGTTCTAAAAACGGGCATTTGAAGTGGTTTCTAGACACTTAGCACCATACACTTTCTCCCTCAGTTGGTGGCTGTACATTGCTGAAGTCTCAAGGATTCGCCTCTGCACTGGAAATTGTTAAAATCAAATCAAGCCTTCGCTCATAATTGTGACAACCATCCCTTGAAAGGTGCCCCAAGATAATGACCCTGAGCTAGGGCAGAAAATTCTGCTAATTTCAAAATGGATTTGCATCATGTTTAAACAAAAAATTTTTTTAATAAAACAACATTTTGATTTGACTATTCAATGTGAATTGGCAAATCTCCTGAAATTTTCAGGATTCACCTGTTGACTGAAGAGGAGATATTCAATTGTGAATGTGGCTCAAGGCCATGTGGAAATATGCAAAGGTAATGGAATGTAAACTAGAGATAAAAGGATAAAATATCCCCACCCAAGAGGTCTACTTTTTTCTTATTCTAGAGTAAAATGCCACAAGAGCCCTGAGTATTTGCAGCTGTTGGAAATATATTTCAGATTTAGAAAAAGGTAAGAAAAGATACCTTTCTAAATTTTACTAAGACCAAAAAAAGATCTACTTATGACACTAACCCCAGTAACAAATTAATGTGCACCTATCTCATTACTCCATCTCATTCCCTTGCTACTTACAGCCCCAGAAATTGGCAATTCAGTTGTACTGAAAATTGAGACAACAAAATTAACTCATTTTTCATAAGCCAAATAATTTGATCTTGTTTATTTAAAGCCAAACTATAATGTGATACTCCAATCGTTCATCAAATATTTATTGAGCGCTAGATGCTAACATATGCTGAGAGCTACATCTCACAAAGATGAGTGAGACTTCATCCAAGACTTCAAGAGCTTTACTTTTCTAATTCCATCATATGGCAGATGTTTTATACCAAAATGTCACAGAAATCTTAATGTATTTTCTCTGAATGAATACTAAAGGTTGTATCTGTATACAGAAGGTGATGCCCATCCCATGGCTGTGCCCATGACCGCAGTCTGGACAGCAGAAACTAGACCAATGGCTCACTTTTACTACTAAGACCTAGCAGACCTCACCAGAGGACATTTGTTTTGAGATTTCTGAAAATGTTGTGACTTGCTCCCAGTGCAGCTCTGCCACACAGGAGATGTGGCTGAATTCTACCCTAAATGATAAAGAAGCCTCCCCCAAACACTTCTAACAGTCGGGCATTGCGGAAAGCAAGGCAGCTCATGAAGGTTCTCAGTCGTTCTTTTCCATTCAAGAGCATTGGCATAGCTGGTTAGGCAACATGAGCAGGAGGTGGGGGTATTTCCAAATAGTGGTCAAAATACCTTATATGCCTAAAAGTGAGAAATATTACATATTAAGTGAGATATGTGGGAAAAGTGCAAGACCAGGAATGGGATGCTGGTTTCATTCACATCAAGGCCAGCTCCAGTGGATGGGGATGGATGTCTAGACCCCTGAGTGAGACCAATGCTGAGGCCAATACCAGACCAGTGAGAAAAGATGGCTTGATCTATTAAGTCTGATCTATGAGCAGGCAGGCTGCACTGTACAATATGTCCCACTGTATAAGACCACGGGAGGGGGACCCGGGCCGTGCTGGAGGAGGAATGAGGAGATGCATGCCACTGAGTTACCTAGGAAAGTGTAGGGAAATAATTAAAAAGAAGATCCCAATGCATTCAAAGACCAATGAACCTGTGTCAGCAATCTTAAGAAAAAAGTTGAGGCACAATTGGCAGAATTTAAGACAGAATGGGTACCTTCCAAATAGCTGGAAAAGGTAAGAGCCGGGCTTCCCTGGTGGCGCAGTGGTTGAGAATCCGCCTGCCGATGCAGGGCACACGGGTTTGAGCCCTGGTCTGGGAAGATCCCACATGCTGCGGAGCAACTGGGCCCGTGAGCCACAATTACTGAGCCTGCGCGTCTGGAGCCTGTGCTCCGCAACAAGAGAGGCCGCGATAGTGACAGGCCCGCGCACCGCGATGAAGAGTGGCCCCCGCTTGCCGCAACTAGAGAAAGCCCTCGCACAGAAACGAAGACCCAGCACAGCCATAAATTAAAAAAAAAGAAAAAAGAAAAAAAAAAAAGGTAAGAGCCAACTGAACACATTCCATATTAGAAAAAAATGTACCAAGAAAGGTTAAAAAATGGAAAACCTAAATATGATCACAGGAATCAGAGACCAGAACATCTGAGATGACACCCTCTGACAGATATGCCATGTTGCCAATTAACCAGACAGGCTGAGGATAAAGTTCAAATCCTTTTCTAACAGTTGAAGAGCCTAACCAACATATGCATTGCAACCAACACAGGAGTTCCTGGCTTTTGTTTGTTTTTGCTTTTTTTAAAGGTAAGTAGGAAGATTGCAATATCCCCCAACACAGTCTCCTGGTAATGAAGCAGACGTGTGGCTTTTGTGGTCAAAGGAAGCAAAGAATGTCATTTTGAGTATCTTAAGGCTGTAGACCTACTGCTTTTGAAAAATATAAATAAATAGATCCACAAAAGCCACAAAATTCAGCTTGTGAGTTATTTATGTCTTGATTTTTCTTCAGAGTTTCTTATGACTGGTGTCGAATCTAAAACGGTCCCAGCATGGTTTTCGGGTGGTCATTCAGTGGTTATCAAACTCAAGATGCACAAACCTATCACTGGTGTGAATTAAGCAAAGAGAGAGCACCCCCAAGTCTCCCCTTTCTGTTTAGGCCCATGCAGATGGGAGGAGCAGAGGCAGCCAGGTTGTGGTTGGGCAAGAAGGGATGCTGACCCTCCGTACCTGCCTGCAGCCCCAGGGACCACTTCCAACGCTGTATCGACAGCAAACTATGGGCCTCACACACCCAGCAATGGGAGTAACTGTATCTCTTCCTCACCCTTGTTGCAGAGGGAACTGTCATACCCGACATGCTTTCTGGGGATGAAAAGTTTATTGAGCGTTTGCTACGTGCCAGGCACTGAGCTAGGTACTGGGACCATCCAGCTGGATTCATTTTGTTTTGCAGCTTTCTTTCTATCTTGGCTCATGGACAGCTGTCCTCTAATTGGTCTTCTTGCTTCAATCATAAAGGACCTCACAGTCTTTGGATCATAGAGATCTAAACATAATAGTAACTCCAGAGCAAAGAGAAAAGGTCAACAATAGGAGAAGGCCTAATATGTTCACCATGAAAAAGGACAGAAAAGCGACAAGAATGAGTCTCCAAAACTGGCTCTCTAAATCTCCATGTCTAAGGGAGGACATCTTAGAATCCAAGAGGAATCATTCAGGATATGTCACCAAAAAGTTAATAAACATGAAATTCATTTCCTCCGGGTAAGAAGGTTAACAAGAAGCTTCCAAGTTTGTTTTTTAAGAATTGAGTTGCAGGCCTATAATGAAAAAAGAGAAGTTGGGAAGGTTTGTCTACATCTCTGATCTTTTGAGGCTGATCTCAAGGACCAACACGCCCTAAGAGAGAATATAAAGCAGGATAGAGAATGGGGCTTAGGGTACAGGGAAGGGTGCCTGAGCAGCTGGGGTCTAGAGGCCCCACCTACGTACACATTAACCCCAAGAGCTCCATGTTTACCTGTTTAATACATTGGGGGTACACATAGGTTTTGTTCAGAGGACAAAAAGTTTCTGCTGCTAACAACAACAACAAAATCTAAGAAATACTCCAATAAAGTTGCAGAAGTCAGCAGGGGACAGATGGTAGAGAGCTTTGAACTGTCATATCAAGAAGTCTGGACTTTATCCTATGATCAATGGTTCCCCATTTGGGTTTTAGGAAAATCATTCTGGCAGGTTGGTGGAGGATGGGCTGGAGAGGTATGAGATGGAAACAAGAAGACCAACTGAAAGACAGCTGTCTATGAGCTCAGATAAAAAGCAAACTGTGCAATAAAATGTATACAATAATCTACTTTATAAAAAAAGTCCACATGTGTATAAATTCACACACAAAAAATCAATTAATTGAAAAAATCAAGTTACAGAATAATATGTATACCATGATTCTATTTATAGAGAAAAAAATGTCTGTGTGTATTTTATAAATTCATAAAGATGGTCTGGAAAGACACACCAAACTGTTTATGGGAGTTACCTCTAAGAGAATGAGGATTTGGGGAAGCAGACAAATATTTTCATTCTTTCCTCTACAGATTTCTGATGGTTAAAATTTTTTAATATAACAAACATGCATTACCTTTACAATTTTTGAGATTTCCAAAACTTAAAAAAAAGGATTAACATAAAGTAAAAAGATATAGTTTCTGTGACAAGAAATGATCAGGGCTTAAAACCAAACCAGTAGTCATGAGGATAGAAAGCGGAGAGAAAACCCAGCAGACAGATGCTGATCAAAGAGCAGATATGAGCCCAGGGGAAGGAGGTGGCTGTGGGGAAGTGAGGGGCGATGTGTTTCCATTTATCTTCTCAGTTACATTTGCCGATAGCCCTGTGAGGTGGGCATTTTCACCTCATTTTACAGATAACGAAATGGAGTCACGGAGTATTTTGCCCCTTAACCCAGAATTGGATACCAAAGCCAGGACTAGAACCCTGGCCCTCCTGACTCCACGTCTTAGACTTAACTGCCTTGGCCAACTGATTTCCTTCCTATCCAGGGCCCTCTTAACTGACTTTTCCGTGCTCAAGTTCTGATCCCATGAGGCAGTAGGGAATAAGGGAGCTAGTTCTGACAACACAGGCTGGGACATGGGGAGACTGCCAAGGCCGAGATGTGTTCCCATCCTCCCTGTTGGGTAGCAAGTCCCGTATGCTGAAACTGGCCTTGAACAGAGGAATGCCCACATGCCAGCTTAGCTCATGAGGATTCTTGAGAGCACAGCCTATGTTTTCTACAGAATCTCTACTGACTCTACAGCATCTATTACAGTACCAAGTCCTCACTAAATTCACTGAGTGGGTGTTTGATAAATACATATTAATGGGAGGGCAGCAGGATCACCTGAAGCAAATATGAAACTGCATTTGATTCCTTATTTAGATCATGAGTGTTCTGAAAGCATTTTTTTTTTCTGAACAATTCAGGATGTAGGCAGTCAATGCACATTTGTGACAGATAATGACTGTGACCCTACTGAGAGAGTAATTTAATCACTCTGTCGAAGCTGCTTTAGCTGCAAAGTAACTATAATATCTGCGCTCCAAGACTTCAGCCAAGCAGCCAACCAACCTTACAGCATTTACTAAGATCTCTGGGTGACCACACTGTGCTAGGCACAGTGGAGGATCCCATGGAATAATACATGGGCCCTATTCCTAAGGAATTTAAACTCTAGCTGGGGAACCCAACTGAAATTCAAGAAACGATTGGATAAATGAGTGTTACCTGTGGATGTCCTGCAAAAGAGTCCAAAGGAGTCCAGAGAGAGGAGAGACCATGCATACCACAATCTAAAGAAGACAGACGTGGGCAGTGGGGTAAAGGATAGTATCAGACAAAAACTAGGGCTTTCCCCAGCCTCTTAGGAGCATAATGGCATTTCATAATATCCATAAAAGCACCCATAGCTCTCAGGTTATTCACCCTCCATATGGAGCGGCTGCTTTGCCAGAACTATTTAATGCCTTGACCACCCTCGGTTATGCTTATGTGCAGATTTAGGAACAGATAACCCCACCCCACCCCCCCACATGCCATGGCACTTCCCCTGTTTATTCAATAGGCAACACTGGGTCTCTGCTCCTTCCAGGCAACCATCATTCCCCACCCACACCGGAGATGAGGCCTTGCACAAACACACCACCTGAGCTCTCCAGAGCACATACCACTGAGAGTAAAGGGGGGGCTGGTGATAAGAATCAAAGGGCAAGAATAAGATGTCAGAGGAATTTAGCACTTGATGTTATCTCAAAAAAATACATGAGCCTATGTAAATTGACTGTAATATTTCATCAGAAAATCTGTATGTAACATGGGTTCCATTTCTCATTTAAGTAGGGTCTATATACATTTAGCTCTACACCCAACTGACACTGGAGAAAAGGCTGCGTTAAAAACAGGGCCCTGTCCCTACTGCTGCTTTTCAGCTCAGGCCCATTATCACCTCTCCCCTAAAGGATACGAGAGCCTCCTGCTCAGGCTCCAGCCTCCAGCGCTGCCCACACAGCCACCAGACCGAACTTACTGAAAAGCAATCCTGATCACGTCAGACTTGACTTTCAGCCCTTCAAGGTCTCCCCACGGCCTTCAGAGCAAAGTTTAAGCTGTTCAGAGAATTATGAGGCTTTTCAGGATCTGGTCTCCCCTCCAGCTTTCCCTAGAAAGCTCTAGACCAGTGGTTCTCAAACTTTAATGCCCATCAGAATCATACTGGGTGCTTGTAAAAAAATGCGTATTCCCAGTCCATTCCACACAGACATACATTCTGGTTCCTTAGGTAAGAGGTAGGGCCCAGGAACATAAATATTTACCAAAAATGTGGGGTTCAAACATATGGGGAACATGAATATTTATAAAAATATGAGTTTCAAAATATTTGGTTCTGCATCAAAACCAAAAATATATGGTTCTCACACAGGTGTTCTGAAGATCACATTTTGAGAACACCTGAGAAAGACACTGTAAAAATGGAACTGGAAACAAACAGTTTTTGAGAAGCCATTGAATGTAGTGGTTAAGTCTAGGGCCTTGGGAGCAAAAATGAAGCTCCCACATGCCATTGGGAAAGTAACTTAATGTTTCTGTGTCTCATCTGTGAAATGGAGATAATAATAGTATCTATATTATAGGTTAAGTTTCAATGAGATAATCATTGTAAAACGATCAGCACAGCAGTTAGCACTGTAAATGCTGTACAACTGGTGGAAGCTGTAGAGGAAAAGAGTGAAAAGCAACATCGCCCAGGTTTTTAATCTACGGTGTCTCTGGGTTGGAAGGAATTTGAGGGATTCCTTCTTCAGCATTGTTGGCAGATGTTTGGATAAACATCTTTATCTGGGGGTTTGAGGTGACCACATGCTCAATAGGGATCAGCAAGGTAGCACGACTGCTCTAGGATGCAGTCTTTAGTCTGAAGGCTTCTGATGATGGGGCTTCTGGCCACCACCTCCTGAGGCAGCCTGCTCCATTGCTTGGCCATTCCAGGTGTTGACATTCTTCCTTAAATCTAGTAGAATTCTGCTTTTCGGTTACCACTGCCCATGAATCCTAACCTGACCTTTGAAGCATCATCAAATAACACCATTCTTATTTCCACATACCAGTCCTTCAAATGTTTGAAGGTAATTTTCTTGCCTCTCCTTGATATTTTCTTCTTTAGGAAGACAATCAAGTGTAGTGGATGAAACTCTGAGTTCAGAATTCGAGGCCTGGGCTTCTGTCTCTACCCAGCTGGGTATCCTTGGGCAAGTCATTTGACAATACTGAGCCTCAGTTTCACTCTAGCCCCAATTCTATAATTCTATGATTAAACACCCCTTGGTTCGTTCCTCTATTCCTCAGGCACAGGCATGTTTCCAGATCCCTCATTGCAGCAACTGTCTTTTGCATTGCTTGACAAGGACCGACTATCAGACCCTCTTCGGGAAAATTCTGCATCCCTCCACTCTCACCAAGTGGCTTGAGTGGAAGCTGCCAAGTTTTGGGAAATCCCACTCCCCAGGCTATCAACATGGGCCAGTCATAGTTCTCCAATCCCCTTGGCCTACAGTTAGGCACCTGACCCAAGTTCAATTAGTTAGATCTTACCCTGGGATTTTAAAATTTTGGACCAGAGGGAACAAGTATCACTTCCTCTCTGGAGTTGGAACTGGAAGGAGTAAGAAGTGGCAGCTCCTACGGGTTGTAATACTCCTTCTTGTAAATGACTCATCAGAGAACGATGACAATTTGCGGACAGACATAGAAGGAGAGGTGGAGAGGTAACCCTGGAGTTCAAGTTCTTGATTCCATGTTATCTCTGAGGACCGACTACATTCCTATCTTTCCCATAGTTTAATTAATTTCTCTTTGGCCCAGGCTGGGGTTCTCTCCCTACAAACAAAAAAGTCCAGAGTAATACACTCACCTTTCTAAGCAGGCCCCAAAAAGAGAGAGCTCTGGCTCATGTGCCTCCCCATCCCTCCAACTTGTTGTGAATCTTATTTCAATACAACTGTTTTTTTGAAAAGTCAAATGCGAACTAAGGAATGTTATTTTGTGCTGGCATAAAACTGTGTCAGAAAACTGTACTCAATTCCTCTTCCATAAAAGCCAACAAGAGTTGATTCAGTCTTTGTGTGGCTTAAGACTTAGTATAGAGCTGAAATTATACTAAAACCTGTGTTAATATGATCAAATAAATTTATTTTCTTAACTTTTAGAGTTACTTTTCAAGATAAAGTCCCAATAAAAAAATTTTTGTAATATTTACTGTGAAATTTTGGTCCCTGCTTAAGTGTATCCACTTTAACCTGACCTCTTCCTAGGATCAGTTGTCTTTGGATTACGAGGGCCTCCTAAACCTGCATGCTTGCCATTGTTCCAACTTTCATCCATTGCTCCTGGCCCTGTCCACCTCAGAAATACAGAAAAGTCCTGCTCCTCTGCTTTTCCATGTGAAAGGCCTTCAAAACTCCGTAGACAGTTTCCACAGTTCCAGTGAAACTTCCTTATAACAGATTTATTTCCTTCAACTGTTTATCTGACAGAATTTGAAATTACCCCATTCACTACAATCAGTCATTTGACAACTTATTGAGGGCCTACTACGTGTGAAGCATTGTTCTAGGCACTGGGAATACAGTAGTGAACAAAATCTCCACTTTCCTGAGGCTTACATTCTATTCAGGGGACAATAAACAAAATAATTGAATGGATGGATGAGTGGATAGATGGATGAATGGATGGATGGATGGATGGATGGATGGATGGATGGATGGATGGATGGATGGATATCTGTATGTGCTTCCCATTGACATAGAGAACACCTCTCAGGTAAACTGACCTATAAGGGTAGAGGAGGAGCCTCTTCTAGGACACCAATACTTCTGTTCATAAATCCTCAAGTGGCATTTACTTTTTTTGGAGGTGACAGTGCTCTGTTGACCATGCTTAGCTTGCCTTCAACTAAAACCACCAGATCTTACAAGTGCAACTCTTAAACATATATCCCTTCATCCTGCTCTTGTACAACTGCTCAATTATTTTCTTGAACCCTGAGCAGAATTTTATATTGATTCTTATTAATTTTCAACTTATCTTTAGCCTGTCCTTCCAACCAACTCACATTTAGGTGAACTAGAATGTGAAACTTCCAAATTGTGGGAACATAGTAATATATATACCTCAATATCACTGCCATATACAAACTTAAGGGAACAATCAAAATGTTCATTTTAAAATTAAGTAAAACTACGTAAAATTTTAGACGGTCCTAATCACTACTCTGAGAAAATGACAGTCCTGCCTGAAAGCCATGGTTAACTTGGACAATACGTTACCATTAGATAAACAGGTGCATAATACTTGCCATAACTACAAGCCATGCCTTTTCTTCTTTTTTCCAAGATGGATGCTCAGGAAACTCGTTCTTTCCTTAATGGATGATAATAAGGAACTATCAAAGGGGCCCTCAGGAAATCACAGGTCCCCTTTATTATTCATAGGGAGCTCCCTGACTTCTGCTTCATAATGCTGGACACTCCTGGCATTAAGTAATTAACAGGACAACTGGCTGTTTAGTGGCCGTCTACCTCCAGGACACATAAACTCTGCAAGAGCAGGACTTGAGTATGACTTTTTCATCAGGTCTTCCCCGGGCCTTGCAGAGTGCTGCCCCCATGGCAGGCACTCCATAAGCTCAATAAATATTTGTTGAATATAAACATAAATTAACACTCATCTCTGCCACTAACTGTGTAACACTGGGCAATTCCTCTACCCCTCTGAGTCCTACTTTGTTCATTTTAAACTACAGAGACTGCGCCAGATGATCCCAGAGTTTCCTTTTCTAATGTTAATATTCTATATTTCCATGTTGTTGACTCAATGGTTCCCTGTATCTCTTTTCCCATTAGAGATTCTAAAGCTAGCTTGTTTCCAGAGTATGGGCAAGTTTTAATCGAATGAACACCCTGGACCATGGAAGGGATTGTTATTAAAAATAACATTTAGGCTGCCCAATTACTGTATGATTATTTCAGCATTACATTTTTCCTGAAAAACTTCTAACATGAAAATGCTTTATAATCACAGTTGGAGACCTTCTCTAGCAAGAAACCAAGGCTTTGGGAGATGATATTCAGAAAGTTTTAGAGAATGAAAAGGGGGATCTGTTTCAGAACAAGTAACAGGTTGACTCTGTAAGCAGATAGGTTAGAGGGTCCCTGGAAAGAGAAACAGAAATGACTTTCTTGATTTAAGAGAAGCCATTTTGGCCTAAGCCATTTTGTGATCTAAGCCTGGCCGCAATGCTTGCCCTTGAACAGGTCTCAGTAATTGATGATCTTTTTTTTTTGGCCGGCTGCGTGGCTTACAGGATCTTAGTTCCCCAACCAGGGGTTGAACCCGAGGCCACGGCAGTGAAAGTGGGACCACTGGACAGCCAGGGAATTCCCAGTAATCTACATCTTAAGGGAACAAACCAATGCAGAAACAGAGAGAAGGCAGTCCAACAATAGTGCAATGATAAAGCAGAGTCCTAGTTCCTTCTCAAGGGATATACATAATAATATATCTTTGAGTTCTACAGGAACTAAGGCCCCCGCCCAGGTGAAGGATGGAATGATGAAGTTGACTCTCCTGACTTCAATCAACTAAAGCTTGGACTCTGTCCACCTCTGCCCCAATTCTATGCTTAATTCTCCTCTGCTCTAGCCCCTTCATGAATATGCATACACCCTTAGCTTAAAACTTCCCCAATTTTGCTGTTCAGGAAGACACTGCTTCGGGAAAGCGCCCGGAGTTCTCCTTACTTGCTGCAAGTAATAATCAATCCTTCTCTCGATCTTTGGCTAGGTTGTGTCTTCTGGCTCAACACCCACCAAGGGGTGAACCCAGTTTTCTTTTCAGGTTACAACTCCACTTGGGATGCTAATGCCATATCCTGCAACAGAAATGTTTTCCCACATTTTACACGCTCAAAAAAAAAAAAAAGAGAGTCAACAGCTAACGTTAATATTCTCCTATCTGCTAGTTTTGATGAATGTCTATCCCACTGCAAGCCTTAACAATAGCTACAGCCTCAAACATGAGCTGTATACGTAAAAGAAAACTTATTTTCGTCCAATTTAAAAGTAGAGCATTTTCATTTCATCATCAGTCTCCCCTCTATTTCCTGTGTTATCAGATGTTAGACAGTGAGCCAACAATCTGTTGTGAAACTGGCGACTTGGCAGATAAAATATGCACATTCAACCAGTATTCTTTTAAATTAAAGGCTAGTATGGGTCTAACCTTGTAAGAGTGATAAGGAAGATACACATATGCAGAAGATACAAACCCAGAAAAAAAACCTACCAAGGAATTCCCAAAACCACTAAGCCAATTCTAGAGGTCTCCTCTGATCATTTCAGATTTCTTCACTTTAATGCTTTCCTTCAAAAGGACACACCCAATTTAATTTCTGCTACTAACGATCCACATGCACCCCATGGAGTTAACCATTCAAATTATTAACTAGCCTCTGTAATGGCATACCTGGCTCTTTTCTGGGATGGGTTGTCACATCTGGTACATTTTTAAGTATGAACAGAGCAAAAAAGATGCACTCAATAGACCCTGTCTTGCTCTGAATCAGTCAGTTTCTGTTTAGACACATCCTGACTATGTGACCACAAGACAAACCTGCTCCATGGTTAACAGTTGATGATCCAAAAGGCACCAGCAGCACAGGCTCCCTAAGTATACTCATGGGAAGGATATCTTTTTCTCCAACTAGGACATTCA
This sequence comes from Balaenoptera borealis, assembly GCF_965194805.1. NCBI lineage: Eukaryota > Metazoa > Chordata > Mammalia > Artiodactyla > Balaenopteridae > Balaenoptera > Balaenoptera borealis. The sequence continues at coordinate 87,497,672 of NC_138874.1, forward strand.
GAATGGGCTCAAGAGTAAGGAAAATGGACAACAATCCATGGTTGCACCCACCCATCCAGTCATCCATCCATCCACCATTTACTGGGCACAAAACACTGTCAGTAGAAACCAGTATTTTCTTTAAAAACATAAACACAGTGAAAATAAAGTAGTCTCCAAATGCTTTTTCCCCTACAGAAAAGGCAAGTTTATCAATTATTGATTTTGTTCATTTATCTGTATCGTGGAAAACCAACTTACCACTGTTTTACATCTACATTTTACCAAACTGGCTAAATTAGGAAGTTTTCTGCCCAGCCGTCTATATGACAAGGCTACCATGGTTTCAGTAACTTCTCCAATGAGCAGATAAAGAGTCATTTACAGCATAAATCATCCTATTTCCCCAGCCATCTCAGACACACTCTCAGTCATGTGAATGGCGGTGGAAACTAAATTGAAAAGCTGTCAAAACATCCTGCAAAAATAGGGAAATTAACAGACCCATTCTGTCATGCACATTTGCTCCCATTTCCCTTGCCCCCATTATCTTCCTATGAGCCCACATTCATATATCTACACGTAGACCATAATAAACAATATATATATATAAATGTTAAATACATGCATTCTTTCATTCCCACACAGATAATGGCATATTGTTATGTTCTCCTAAGACTGAACTTGGGCTAATGTCCATAAACAGAAAGCTATTATTATGTCATTTCAGGTTCTGTTTAAAATTCTGTTACAAAGGATAACTTTTTTAGCTGAAATAATACACTATACCTTGATGGGATTTTGAAAAATATCAGATTGAGAACCAGCAATGAAATGTAAGATATTTAAAATCACACGTGGTTGGAATCATGGAATTTCATGGCTGCAAAGGTCTGAGATGTCAACTTGTCCTCCTCCCAGCATTTTAATGAAGATAAGAATAGGTCCAGGGTGGCCAGGTGACTTGCCCAAGGTAGCACAGCCCGTTAGTGTCAGAGTCTGTGAAATACATCCACATTCTCTTACTTCTTGTAATAAAGACTGTAGTAACCTAAGAAGACATCAATCTAAATTCCACAAGAGTCAAATTCCATTTGACAAGAGTAAGAATATGACTCAATGATAAGTAGCTGTTCCCTCTTTTCAGGCATAGCCCACACGGAGTGAGTGATGGTACAGACATTACAGCAATAACACAAACCAACGTCACTTCCCCTTACCCAGAAAATCAATCTAATGAAGCTGAGAAAAAGGCCAAGGAGTTTGTACAAAGGAACTTAACCCGAAGCTCAAACTACTTGGATTAGCTGGTGTAAGCCCAACTCCTTCCTCTAGATCCATAAAATCCCCATGACCCCATCAGTTTTCTCTTCTAAAATCCCTGAGAACAAAAATTAACATCGTAGAAAAATTAAAACACTGGAGAAATGTCTAAAACAAAAAGTTCAAAATGTCCACCATCCACCCAAAGGCAACCACTATCAACAATTTCTTGTGTATCCTTCCAGGAAAAGAATTCATAAACCAGTATAAAAAATATATATATACACATATACACCAGCATAAATATAAATAAATATATGTAAATGCTGCTATATACATACTTTTAAAACCCTGTTGTTAATCAAAGCTGATTTTGTCTTACCTGACACTATTTCTGGAGCCTGGGAACATAGCTAAACAGCTGACAAAATATAGAAAGAGACAAAGAAAGGGGAGGAATGAGGAATAAAAGCAAGAAAGAGGAGATCAGTGAGGAAAGGAAAGAAAAAGATGAAGAGGTATTCCCTACAGACCAGCACCTGGCAGATACTCATTCAATACTTTCTGAATGACTGAGTGAATAAATGAATAAAAAACCAGGACAGGCATTTTTTAAAACACATATGACATTTAATGTATTAAACTTTTAACAGATATGGCCCCAATTCTCTGAGAAGTAAGCATCCTTCTTGATCTATACTGTCCAATGTTGTAGCCACTGGCCACACGTGGCTATTGAACATTTAAAATGTGTGCTCTATGTGTAAAATACACACCAGATTTCAAAGACTTAGCATGAGGAAAAGGATATAAAATATTTCATTAATAATTTTACATTGATTATATGTTAAAATTTTAGATATATTGGGTTAAGTAAACCAGATTATTAATTCACCTGTTTCTTTTTATTTTATTTTATTTTATTTACTGCAGCTACTAGAAAACTTTAAATTTCACATGTGGCTCACATTATACATTTTTTGGATAGTGCTGGTCTAGAACATAGATACTATTATAGCAGTGACTAAATTTGTCCTCCCTGGTCTATTGCAGCACCCAGCACAGGGCCTTGAGAATGGAAGGCTCACTGTGATATCTAGATAAGGCAATAGCAGGTCTTGAACAACAAGGCAAGAGGCCCTTCCCCCAGTCCCAGCTCTAATGGAAAAGCAGCTGTGTGAACCTGCCAGGCCTTGTTTTCCTCATCTTTAAAATGGTGATGATAATAATAATGTCTGCGTTATAGGAAAATAGCATGGACCAAATGAGATAATGTTTACAAAAGGGCTTTGAAGGGGTAAAACAGATGTCAGGTCGCTCCTAAGTTCTAGTATCCTCCTCTAGCATAGTCCCAGAAGTGAGATGCAAAAACTACAGAAACAGCAGGGTAAGAAACTAACTGATAAAATTCCTATATCTGATATTTCCATGCCAGCTTGTGTTAGAAAGTTTAGACAAAAACAGGTGCAAACTTGAGATTCTCACACTAGTGGAAACTTCAACATTCATCACTCCCTTTTCACCGCATCTCACCAACCACAGCTGACAAGGTGACTTGCAGATATTTTCCTTGAGGCGCCACAGAAAGTCTAACAACTGGACGCAGAAGGCTGCCTCTGGGTGGCTGACGAGGTTCACAGCTGTGTGAACAACCTGGGTTCACAGCTTTGTGGGAGATTCATAATCCTAGGGGGACTCTGAGGCCTCAGGGGAAAAGTTCCGTGGGCACAAACATCTATCATGGGCATTAGTCCTCGTTAAGTGTTTCAGGTGCAGCTAGGAGAAAGTATCTTGTTCTACAAGGCGGTCAGGGTACCTGGCAAGGGATATCCAAAGGACCCTTGGACATGCTGTAGCTTTTAGTGACACTGGGACAGATTTTACCATCCCAGCTGGGCATCTTCTTCTCCAAATCAAAGATTATTTCAAAAGGAAGACTGTATGAAGAAAGCATTCTTCTGCAAAGGAGGAGCCTTACGTGTGGACTAACCCACAGCGGAGAGATAGCAGACCCGACAACCCAAGGCCACGAGGCAGGATGACAGCAGAACAAAAATAGTCAATTTCAAGAGGCCCAAGGTCAGATTCTCCCCTCAGTCTCTGCAAGACACCACAGAAGCCCAGAAGCCATCAATGACTTACCACCGGCGAGGCCGCCACACCAAGGAGAGCAAGGAGGGCACGGTGACTTCCCCTTTGCTGGGAAGGTCTGTCACTCTTCCCCTCTAAGAGCTGCTGCCTGTGACGTGGAAGTGAGCTGTGACATGGCCAAGCCCTGAGCCCCTGGGAACACTGCCCCGTGACCTGCCCTGTGACAGCCCACAAGGTCTGAGTTGCTGTCAGCTCCTCTAACTGGAAAACCAGGGGACAGGGCAGCAGGCATGGAGCAGAGCTTCCAGAACATGGCTGCAGAGCATAAACCACAATGGAGGCTTTTTGAAATTCATATTCCCCAAACCAGCCGCCAAGATTCTGGTTCAGTACGTCTAGGGTGGGGCTGAGGCACCTGCATTTTAAACAAAGTGCAGGGGCAATGCCAATGCCCAGTCTGACTTGGGAACCTGTGGTCTAGAGAACTCAGGGAGGCTTCATTGTCCTTAATCCTTTCTCTTTCACAGGCTTTCTTCATGCTTCTTGTCCCCACGTGGAAGAGGAGGGTGTGGGAAAGAGGCTTAGATGTAAGCAAGGCAAAGCAGAGGAGTCTGAAGGCCCTACGTTCCAATGTGAGCTATTCCCAGTTCTCCTGCAAGTCATTTAAACTTTCTGAACCTCAGTTTTCTCATCTGTGAAGTGGGGGTAAAACCATCTACCCACTCAGGGTTGTGGGGGGAATAAACATCCATGAAGTGCCCAGTGCATGACACCATGGTAACTGTCAGAGCATTCACCTTAGTATTAGCTCTTTCCATTAGGGGAAGGAGGGGTGCAGGGCAGTTTCCCATATGAGTATCTTTGCAAGAGAAAATGTAAATGTAAATAACTGACTTAGGCATAAAGGGAAAGAAAAATAAGTAAATAAACTGCAACAACAAAAAAACCACAGTAAGGGGCCATGAATTCAGGTTACATGGGGAGGGTGGGGAGATGCACAGAGCAGGCATGCAACACGGTCTCTGGGAGCTCTACAGAGGTTGGCTGGGAGGAAATCAACAGAGATTCACAAAGATTTAGGCACAGAGCTGTGTGAAGATTTACTGCAACATTATTTTTTTTAATTGGAAATAGCCTACAGGCATTTTTTCATTTTCTTTTTTTTAACATTATGATAAACATGTATTACAGTTGACCTTTGAACAAAATGGGTTTAACTGCGCCGACAAGCTATACGCAGATTTTTTTCAGTAAAAACGATCAAGTACATGATCCGCAGTTGGCTGAATCTGCGAATGCAGAACCGCGGATACCGAGGGCCTGTGTGGGACTTGAGCATCCATAGATTTTGGTGTTCCACCTGGGTCCTGGCACCAATCCCCTGCCAATACCGAGGGATGAGTCGAAGATTTTTGCCTGCACAGGTGGGGGCCGGGGAGTCGGCGCCCCTAACCCACACGTGGTTCAAGGGTCAACAGTACTTTATTTCAGAAAAAAATGTTCCTTTTTAAATCTGGATGAAGATTTTGGAATCCATTTGACCAGCTAAAAGCACCTGTATCCCAACTGTTTTCCTTTTAAACTCCAGTTTAACATTCAGATTAGAACATTAATATCAAGAAAGGAAGGCCTCTAAATTTTCCCCATGTAAACAAAAGGCAAAATACATTATAATTGTGGGTACCATCAACACTTCTGAAGCACAAAGGGCATGATGAAGGATTGGGGGTGCGTAAAGAGAAGACACGTATAAAGAAGCAGACAAGATCTCCAATGTAATCCCGAAAAATACTAGAAGAATTGGGTTCACTGCTTCCCTTCGCCCTCAACACAACAAACATACACACACACATGCGTGGACACACAAAATTATGAGAACTTTTGAAATAAAACTCAATGTTACCCACCAAGTCCTCTCCCACACAGACTAACAGAATCTATTTTTATATTCCAGTGAGATTTGCAGCAAAGAATAGAGCACCAGTAAAAAGAGGAAATAATTTCTGTGCTGTACCTGGGTTTTTCTCACTTCCTTATTTTAAAATAATCACCTAACAAGTCCAAAAAATTCAGAACAATAGTACAGTCTTATATGCACTGGGTATATATCCCTGCAGACATTTTGGAACTAAACTGAACCACTTAAAAGATTCTGGGTAATTTGCCATCTATTTAGAAAACTTATAATGATATATTACAGTGCTGGGGGGCTGGAAGAAACCTTCCAAATCATCTGGTCCAACCCCATCATTTTACAGATGAAGATCCTGGGAAATAAACTGGCTGCTCCAACACACTGAAGACTCTAATTAAAACATCTGCTCAATTTTAAGGTGGCTGACAAATTTGGAGAAAGGGGATGGGAAATAAAATAAAACCTCCAAAACATTTTTTAGTGGCATAGTAATTATGATCAACGGTCCTATTAAATGAAGAAGCAGTGAGGATCGTGACGGAAGTATACCCCCACTCCAATGTCAGGACCACTTACATCTGGAAAACTGAGAGGTTTAAAGCTGTCAGAGTGAACACATTGAATCTATGGGATGGGGACCAGGAAGAAAACTCAGGATCCCTACCCTGAAGTCTACTGGTCTAAGCATCAAACGCTGGTCTAATTTTATACCTAAACACTGGTCCAGGAGTCACCCTTATGTGATGGTGCCTTCATTTCCAGAAAAAGTAGAGATTTGAGAAAACGGTCCAGGTATAACAGAGATACATGACAATTGACGTGACAAAGGAAGGGTGGCTTAGACCTTAGCTCAGTTTTCAGTGGACCCCTGACCAGCAGCATCAGTATCACCTGGTTGCTTGTTAGAAATGCAGAATCTTGGGTCCTAACCAGACCTATGGAGGCAGAATCTGCATATTGACAAGAATCCCAGGTCCTCCTGCCCACATTAAAGTTTGATAAGTATTGATACTTATTTAGATAACAGAGCAGCAAGAGAAAGTGTAATTAACTGCCTGTAACTACATTCAATCCAAGTTTCTGGAATAATTACCTCCATCACCAGCTCTACTTTCTACAGCTTTTGATCTTCAAGCCTTATTTTAAATTTTAAATGGTCTAAAATTTAGCCTAAATTTTAAATGGTCTCAATGAATATCTTATTAAATAGTAATATTTGTTGACAAAAATTCAATTAATTATCAAGTTAAGAAGACAAAAAGGGAATTTTATCTGAGCCATACTGAGGATTATATCCCAGGAAGCAGATTCTCAGAAAACTCTGAGAACTGTTCTGCCTGTTAGAAGTTGAAGGCACAGTCATATACATTTCTGAAACAAAGGATCATACATCAAAATGACATACTGATATTTTACATAAAGTTCACCAAGGATAAATGGTCCAGGTAGGCACATACAAAGCGAGCAGCAAGTCACCATGATCCCCTACAGGGCTGGGAAAGAACACTATTCTTTTAAGAAGTTACACTGCTAGTGTCAGAAGAAAGAAAAAAAATTGATCTTTATGGTTGAGCAAGCACTCCCATCTTTGAGGAGCTCTGGTTAATGTGTAATGCAGATGCACACTGCACATTAGGGAGGCAAGGATGAGGTCCAAACAAACACAAAGAGAGAATTTTATGTTTAATTTTTTCTTATCCTGCCTTAAAATATAAATTTTATTTCATCATGTTTTCTCACAAACTATCTTAAAATTAAGGAAAAAAAATATAAATATTCTGGGCACTTTACTATTTTCAAGGGTTACATAGATTATGAATTGAAGTCTTTTTTCCTGCTATTGTCTGCTGGAGTCATAGTAGAAACATGACCAATATTTCTTCAGTTGGGAGTTAGAAACCCCAGGGAGATCTGGTGAAGGAGGAAGACTGAATTCAGAATAGAAATGTTTTCCTAGCAGAAAAAAGAGAAGCTTCAGGTAAGGGAATTTTATGATCAAAAGGTTGTGAAGGTCACATGGTCCAACCATGGTTCCAAAGCTGAATTCCTTTTACACCACACATGCAGTCTCTGCTTGCACACTCCCAGTGATGTGGAACTCATCACCTCCAAAGGCTACCCATCCTATCTTTGCATGCTCTAATTGTTAGAAAGATGCCTGAAATTTGTCTCCCTGTAGCTTTTGATAGCCCCGCAATCAGTAACTCCACAATTACTGTCCCTACCATTAGCTCATTCCCATTATCAATTTTCCATTACATTTCCCAGTGGAATTCTTTTTAACAGAGAAAGTCAAAGAAACAAGTTTCATGTATTTATTTCTCATAGGACTGGAGCAGCTTGTATAGTGGGGTGTATGAAAATTTTATTTTTTGCTTTTATTTTGTAGTGTCTTAGGAAAACCTCATGTGTACAAGAGGGATATTAAAATGAATAATCGCAAGTTGTAGAGACTGTAACCAAGGACATAAGCATACCAGAAGCCTAGTGTAGGGATAATACTGTCCTTAAACACTGTTTTAGCCCTAAACTTCCTGGGAGTCAAAGCAGGTATGAAATAGGGCAAGAAGGTGGTGCTTCAAAAATGTTTGAGACTCTCTGGCCTAGGGGACACTAGGTTATCAGCCGTGGAAAGTGTCTTAGATCAAGTCTAATCCCACCTCTTACAGAGAAGGAAACTGAAATTCAAAGAGGCTACATAAATTGCCTAATATTGGGCACCTAGTAAGCAGCAGAGCCAGGCAATAGAGTGTCGCTACTCATTTTTGCTACAACGCCAGACTTTGAGTCTTGGGTTTGTTAAGAAAGCTTGTTCAGCACAAAAATCAGAGATATAGCACCACATTACTGGGCCAACAGGACACTGCCAAAGCAAACCCAAGCCATCCTGGCACACACAGAGACCTCTAATCCCCAAATTTGCAAGTCTAATACCAGGTAAGAAAATGATATTGGAGGCATAAGCCATCCTTCCTCCTACTCTTTTTCCTATAATTCCACTTGTCCCTACATATCCATTGATTCTGAACTACAGAGATTTTCCACTAAGCAGCTTATTTTAATCTCCCATGAAAATAATCTCTTTCTGATGAGAGTTTATTTGCTCTCAAAATAGAAACACCACTGTGAAACACTTCATTCCTTCCGAAACACTTGAAGCTAAAGGCTCATAGCACACTGAGCCAGAGTCATTAGTGAAGAGTAAAATATTATAAGCGACCAACTTACCTAGACATCTGAACATTGGACTCATCCAAACGATATTCAAAGAATTCCTTTTACCATCTATTTTTAAAAACAATACCACTGTAGTATTTTAAAGAACAATCTGGTAGCGCACACGGCATGAGATGCCGGTACAGTGACAATACATCCATGGTACTCTGAATGACTGGCAGGTGGGTCACGGCAGCCTGCCCACCAGATCATAAGCTCATCCTAAGCAGTGACAGAAGCTCATCCTCAGAAACAACTAGTTGCATCTCGCGTCTCTGTAAGTTTCAGCAGACCCCTCAAGGCAGTGAAGGGCAATCAATCATGCAAATATGAATTATGTGCTTTTTCTATCCTCGTGTCCTTCCGAAGTAAAGATAAGCAAACCCTGGAAAAATTACTAATACAGGTCCCAGGTATTTCAGGTGAGACATCTTCCATGCTCACACTAGTCATTTATATTACAAAATGACCTGGGATGCTACTATGTTAGGTGACCTGGTCATATTTATTGGTTTAGAGCAGGCCATTCCTGGCATAAAAGCATCTAGGGAGCTAAGAATTTGTAAATTCTTGATTCAGTTCATTAAATGAGACAGGGGCAGATGAACCAAATTAATACCCAAGTCAAACGAGGGATAACTGAGCATAGTTACATTGCCCCATAATTTTCCAGGCTTCTTTGCTGGTATCAGGTATGTAAGAGCTCAAAGGCAAGAGAATAGAAGATAAACACATAGCCTGCTCATAGCCCACAGTGAGGCAAAAATAGAAAACAAGAAGAGGAAGAAAAGCCATGACACGCATCCATCCCAGAGCACATCTTCCGTTACTGCTAATCAGAGCATATGTCACACTTCCTGGGGCCACTGAAGTCATTAGCCCCGCCAGAGAGGATCGGAATTTTCCCACTTTAAAAGTAGAAACAGGGCAAAAGACAGAAACTAGGCTGGCAGGAAATAGAGAAGGGAGGTATTTCTCTATAAACATGTTATCCAAAAGCGACATCTCTTCAACCAAAATCTTCAGGTGACCTGATGATAAAATGGAAATGGCTTGCAAGCAGGAAGGTTGGCAGTTGTATTCCTCACACCCCACCAGACTAAGTCTCAGCCTCCCACCCACACTGCCCTCTAGGCTGGAACCTGTGTCCAATGTCTCCCAAGGTGTAGAAAATTCTAGAAAGAGGGCTTGCTTATCCTAGCACAGAATCCATGGGAAAGTGTCATCTTTCTTTCCTGCGGTCAAGGAGACCTACTCTATCCTTATCCCATCCCAGAAGTAGGCTGCTCTAAACCAGTAAGTATGACTGGGGCTCTTAGCATAGTGAGGTCCAGGTTCAGCTTGTAATAGGAATGACTAGTGTTAACGCGACAATGTCTCACCTGAAATGTCTAGGACTTGGATGGGTCTTTCTTTCCAGGACTTGCATATCTGTACTTCAGGAGAGACCCTTACCTTCAGAAATGGCCTTCCTCACAGCTGCCACGTAAGTCTCAGGTTCATCGTCACAGGTGAGCTCCTGCCAGTGTGCCCAGTCTGGAAAGAAGTCCAGAAACTCCTCGCTGTCGGGCACCCCGCAGAGCAGGCGCACCACGCGGTGTGGAGGATGGAAGGCTCTCTGCAGCAGGGGCAGCAGGGCCGGCTGGCAGAAGCACTGCACCAGCTCCGCAGACAGCAGCACCACGATGCAGCGTGTGCGGAGAAAGAAGCTCAGGTCCTCGGCTGAGAAGGAGGTCTTGGGGCCCAGCCTATAAGTCAGCATCTTCTGGTTATGGACCTGCCGACTGGACAGGAAAAGGTCCTGGAGGTACTGGCACCATTCCTCAGCATCCGAGCTGTAAACGATGAGGATGTCGCATCCTACAAGCATCCCTGAGCAAGAAGGAGGCACAGAAGCATGTTAACACGCCTGCTCCTACTAGGGCTTCCCATGACCTGCAAGATATACCATCCAGACGAGGAGCCTGGCACCCACAATCTTTCACCGTCTGCCTCCAGCCTACCTGTCTAACTTCTTTCTCACTTGCAGTCTGTGTTCCAACCATTCCAGACTCCCTGCTTTTGCCCAAACATACCATGCCATTTCAGATCTTTGCATAAGCTATTGCTTCTGCTGGCATGCTCTTCTCCACATAGCTGATGCAGTATAGGATGATGATGATGAAGATGATGATAGCAACTGCAAGCACTTATATAGAGCTTACTATGTTCCAGACACTCGTTGGCAACCTTATTGCCTCGCAAACTCATTTTATCATCACAGCAACTTTCTAAGGTAGGTACTACTATTAGCCTGATTTTGAAGATGAGAAAATTGAGGTATGGCAAGTTAAGTAATTTACTCAAGAGCCCCAGTGGCAGAGTCAGAATTTGAACTCAGGCAGTTTGATCCCAGAACCTAGTTCTTTCCCAAATACAGTGGTTACAAGCACAGGTCTGGAATCAGGCAGCCAGACTTAGCATCTTGGCTCTCTGAAGTATTAGCTGGGCAACCTTGGGCAAGTTGCTTAGATTTTCTAAACCTCATTTATTCATCTGTAAATGGAAATATAAAGCAGTATTTATCAGTGTTTTGTGAAAATTAAGTTAGATATTTCATGTAAGGTGCTAAGCATAGTGCTTGATGTGTAGTAAACCCTCAATGATTGGTAGCTGGTGTCATTATCCTCACATTAATATAAACAATGCGTTAATGTAAAAGTAACCATGGTTGAATTAACATGTTGACTTACACAATACCATTTATAAGGTGTTTCTCGCCATATATGGTCTGTCACATAGGCTTTCTTCTTCCTCTAATAAAGCACAAATGCCAGAAACAGAGTCCAAAGCCTCAGAGAAGTGCTGAATTAAAAAGGTCTTTTGGGGATCACTTGGCCCAAACTCCTCATTTACAGATAAAAGAAATACTTCATCTGGGAAGATAAAGGAATTTGCTTAAATTCACACTCAGCAAATTAGTTCAGAGCCAGGACTGAAACTCAGGTTGTCCCCTGGTTCCCTATCCAGTCCTCTTGCCAATCTACCTGCTGCCGCCCATCAGGAATTCTGTCAAGAATCTTATGAGCAATAACTCTTATCTTCCCATTAACAAAGTTCAAAGATGCTTGGCTCTTATAACGGTTACCACTGTTGTGGGTCCTCATCTCCCACTAATTCAATGAATTATTCTAAGGGATTTGGAAGAGGTGAGCACAGAGAAGTAGCCATACACCTACAATGCAATAGGGATCCCTCCTCCCACTTAGAGAAGGAAGCTGGGAATTTTGTCAAACAGGAGTCATCTAAGTTGTGGATTATCACAATTACATGCCATCCCTGGGCCACATTTAGCTGAATGGTTCCTGGCCAAAAGGTCAGAGGCAGGAGTGGGGCAAGACCTGAGCTTCTCAGTTCTGAAAACATCATGAAAGGAACCCCCTTTCCTGCCCCCATCCATCACCATATTCAAAGTTAAAATAATGACATACAAAATGTAAACTCAACATAGTTCTGATATCCCCCAGGATGACAGTACCAAATCTTTTAAAACAGTAAATAAAACAAAAATGTGGAGTTTCTCTCTTTTTGGAGCCCCTAATTCAGTACTAATATAAAACGCAATAGGCTTCCAGTAGGCTTCTGTTAACAGCACACTGCAATACCTGCTGCTCATTAAAGACCTCTAGTCATCAAGGAAAGTTTAAAGGTTAATAATAGGGGAAACCGGGTGTGCAATATATGAGAATTCTCTGTATTACCTTCTCAATTTTTCTTTAAATCTAAAACTTCTAAAATAAAAGTTTAAAAATACAATTTAAATAAAAAGCGCTTAAGGGTTTAACCTCTTCTAAATGGAAAACCTATTTAAAATGTCTCATTCCTGAGGTTCCAGTGTTAAATTCAACCCGCCTTTGAGCAAAAGTACAGGCATACGTCAGAGATATTGCAGGTTCAGTTCCAGACCACCCCAGCAAAGTGAATATCACAAAAAAGCAAGTCGCCCAAATTTTCCGGTTTCCCAGTGCATATAAAAGTTATGTTTACACTATACTGTAGTCTATTAACTGTGTGAGAGCCTTATGTCTTAAAAAACAATTGTACATACCTTAATTAAAAAACACTTTATTGCTAAAAAAATGCTAACCACCATCTGAGCCTTCAGCAAGTCGTAACCCTTCTGCAATAGTCAAAAGTCACTGATCACAAATCACCATAACAAATATAATAATAATGAAAAAGTCTGAAATATTGCAAGAATTACCAAAATGTGACAAAGAGACAGGAAGTGAGGAAATGCTGTTGGAAAAATGGCGCCAATAGACTTGCTCGATGCAGGGTTGCCACAAACCTTCAATTTGTAAAAAATGTGGTATCTGCGAAGCGCAATAAAGCCAAGTGCAATAAAACGAGGTATGCCAGTACTTGAGAAGGAAGTGGTTAGTACCTCAGACTAGTTAATATCACAACCTACTTGGTCACCAACTCATGGTGTGACTTCAGACCAATATACTATATCTAAACAAATTTTCCCTCAATGTAAATGAGCACAACAAAATCTATCACCTCCCTGAACTTTGCTCTGCTGCTGAAACTGAAAGCTGGGGAAGTTGTAGAAAAGTCCAAAGTGTAAGTTGAAGTCCCTCCACAACCTTTTGGGTAACAACACAGGACTAAATGCTTTGTCGGGGACTCTCTCTCATATGTGGGGACACCCTTTTCTTCAAGGAGAATTCCCTTCCTTTAACCATAAGTCACTTCTTCACATGTGCCAAATCATTCCTCCCACTGTTGTTTGTTTGTTTATTTAGAGAAATGAAGTACATGAATCAACAAGGAGTCCATAAATCCTAGACAGAAATAAGGAAGGGTCTTTGTCCTTGTGGAGCTTAAAGACCAGGTTTGGCTATAGAAGGAGAAAGTAATGGATAACAGTAGAAGCAGGAGCTGTCTGGTGGCAACAGGGAGTGATGGTGGTGGTAAGAAACACAGTGACCAAAAGAGAAGTTCCTTTAAAAGATTCAAAATCCACCCTAGAAGAGAACCGAGAAGAAGAGCTTGGGAGCTTCTCAATCTAACCAGCCCAGACCACTTTTTAGTCTGGCACTCCGTTCATCCATCCTAGAGCCTGTGTTTGAATCTGGGCACTGTACTGAAGAGGGGTGTGAGATAGGGAAGGTGACTTGGATAGGGAGAGATCTGGAAACAATTAATGTGAGGAGCTTCCAGACTCCGAAGGTTTCAAGTTTAGAGACTTGGCAGGAGTACTGAGGAACCTCAAGGATCACATGGAAGTTAAGATGACAAAAAATTAAAGGTCCCTTCAAGCCCTTTCATCCTAATAAATCCAGGAATGGTAGAAGGAGCTGGAGATAAGAGAAGCCTTGGAGAAAGGGGGCAGAAAAAGGTATGAGAGCTTTCTTCAAATACCTGGAGGCTGACACATGGAGGAAAGGATTCTGGTTTTCACTCAACTAGGCTTGGCCACTTGGGAAAATCACTTATGGCTTCTCTCTCTTCTCTCTCAAGAATAAGTACAATAGACGTCATCAGGAGCCTAGAGACTATTCCAGGATAGGCTGATTCCATTTCATTTTACCTTGCTTCCCAAGTTCTTTCAAAGACAGGGAGCCAAGATTCTCCTTGATTTCCACAAGCAAATACGCCTTTCAAAAAACAAAAGACTAACGCTTACCCTTCAGTGGAAGGGAACTGAAGAAGACCACATGATTGAGCCATAAGAAGGAATGAAGTACTGACACATGCTACAACTTGGATGAACCCTGAAAACGTTATGCTACAAAAGAAGTTAGTCACATACTATATGATCCCATTTATATGAAAGTCCAGAGTAGGGAAATCTACAGAGACAGAAAGTAGAACTTAGGGCTAGGGAGAAGGAGGGAACAAGGGGCTAAAGCGTACGGAGTTTCTTTTTGAGGTGATGAAAATGTTCTAAAATTGACTGTGATGATGGTTGCATATATCTGTGAGGATACTAAAAACCATTGAATTGTATACTTTAATGGATGAATTGTATGGTATGCGAAATACATCTCAATAAAACTATTTAAAAGAAGATGAAGGAGGGGAAGGAGGGAGAGGGGGAGGGGGAGGAGGAAGGGAAAAAAGAAGCAAAGGAAGAGGAGAAGAAGAGGAAAACCACAAAGAAGAGTGGCCTGGATGACTCCAGAGCCTACAGCATTTTGGCAAGAGACGCTCTCACCACTGTCACCACTGTGACCTGCCACCGTGGGTCCTGGTACTTCCAGACCTCAGGGAGTCCCGGGGACTCCAGAGGCCCAACTCCCACTTGCAGCCCCTGGAGTGGCGACTCACCACTGAGGACGTTTATGGCAAGACGGTTTGACAGCTCTAACCCGTTACAGACATCTGCAAAGCCACAACAGAACCCATAAAGAGCCTCAGATTTGGCCACCGGGCGTGAGTCCCCTTCTGAATAGGAGCACACCCTTCTAGCCCCTTTGGCCACGCCCACTGGGGGGGCGATGCACATAGGACACTGGACGAGGGTGGTTTTCTCTGCCTCCTCTGCCCAAAGTATGCTGTTTCCTGGACTTAACAGCCCAGGGCCTGTTCCTAGCAATGGGACGTGGTGGGAGTTTCACTGACCTTATCTCCTACTTCTCCCCAGTCACCCACCTACTGTGGCCACTGTGGCCTGCTCCCCGTTCCATAAATACATCACGTGCACCCATTTATTGTTCCCCTGACTAGAGCACTCTTCCCCGACATGACTCCTCCCCCGCCCTCCTTCAGGTCTTTGCTCAATGCCCCTTTCTCTGCGAGGCCTAATCTGGCTGCCTCCTTTAAAAGTATAACCCCAACCCACTTTACCTCTCCACTGTTTTTCCACTGCACTTATCTTATCATGTACTTTCCTTATTAACTGTATTGCCTGCCTTCCCCCACTGCTCCATAAGCTCCATGGGGTCATGGCTTATGTCTGTTTTACTTACTAAATATACACCTGACACCTAGAACTGTGACTGTATTCGGTTTGTTTCTGGTTTTTAATTTATTTATTTTTGGCTCCGTCGGGTCTTCGTTGCTGCACACGGGCTTTTCTCTAGTTGCGGCGAGCAGGGGCTACTCTCCGTTGTGGTGCGCAGGCTTCTCATTGCGGTGGCCTCTCTTGTTGCGGAGCACGGGCTCTAGGCACGCGGGCTTCAGTAGTTGTGGCATGCAGGCTCAGTAGTTGTGGCTCGCGGGCTCTAGAGCGCAGGCTCAGTAGTTGTGGCGCTCGGGCTTAGTTGCTCCGTGGCATGTGGGATCTTCCCGGACCAGGGTTCGAACCCATGTCCCCTGCATTGGCAGGCGGATTCTTAACCACTGCGCCACCAGGGAAGCCCTGTATTTACTGAATGAATTGATTCCCTCTAGATAACTCCGCATGGGCTTCCGAATGGAATGTGTGGACTATGAACCTACTATTACCTTATTCACAGTACAGGTTCTTCTAAACCTGGAGAGAGCCCAGCTAGAGAGCCAGGAGGCTAAGGTTAGCTACCTTCCCACTTCCCGTAAATAATGAGCCTGCATCACCAAATCTAACAACTGTCTCCATTGGCCTTTTTTTCCAAAGCACCATTAGAAGGCTCAGGGGATCTGGGGAGAGCTGGCTCTTCATTCTAGCATCTGCCCATAATTTCTCCAAGAACAGCACCTTCTCCCAGCCAACTAGATTTTATTTTTCAAGAAGCTTTTACATCCTGTTTCCACATGTTATCTCTACTATAACATCATAAGATGGGATGGGGAAATACAAGTAAACCAATTTGCAAACATGGTAACTCTAATCTTCTCATCTAGTAATTCCCTGTTTACTTATTGCTTGCCTTCACAGACTATAAACTCCTTGAGAGCACAGATTAGGGTGTCCTGGTCACCACTGAGGATATATTTAGGTGCACATTGTCCATTAAATTGTATAGTTAGTGCTCATTAATTGTCTCTATTCTCATCATCATTGCCGTGTTTGTCCTGTATCTCAGTGAGTGAGTGACTTGCCAAGTGTACACGCCCATGAACCAGAAGGGAACCCAAGGCTAATCGGAAGAGACTCTTGGCACCTTTCCATGGGTCGATTACCCAGTCACCTCCACCTCTCCCCAGTCCCCAAAGTTCTGCAAAGGACATAAGAAAAGTAAAGCTAAAGGAATGGTGTTCCCAGAGTCCTATGGAAATTCTAGACAAAAACAAAGCCCAGGAGGGTAGAGGAAGCGGGCTTAGGAAGGTGGCCCAAGGGCCCATCTCCAACCTCGGACTGTCTGAGCTCCCCCTATTGGCCCGATGGGACCCGAAGAGAAGCATTTCACCGGCCGAGAGACAAGTCGGCTCTCCACCTACTTTAAACTTGACTCTCGGCTCACAGAGTTACGACAACAGGGAGAACGACCCTCAGAAGCTCGGACCAGTGCTGGAGGGAGAAAAGGAGACTTAGAAGACGGGGGACAGGGGAAGGTCGGCAGGGGCTGAAGAAAATCGCGCAACAGGCTGGGAAGGGAAACGTGAGAAAGCTGGGGTGGGAAGTTTGCGACAAGGAACAGAGAAAAGAACAGAAAGAACACAGATGCTGCGCCGAGGAAGCAGCCGGATTCGAGAGGGTACAGCGCACGGCAAGAGGCGGCGGGCGAGAGGGCGCGCGGAGGGGAGGCGGAGGAGAGGCGGAGCAGAGGGACCCGGGCCCGGCCTACGCACCTGAGGCTGCCATGCCGCCGGCCGCAGTCCTCCGTGCCCGGCTCACTGCGCGCGGGGCCCGGGGCCGGAGCGGGCCCGGCGGCGTCCCTGGCACGGAACGGGAGGGGCGCCCGGCTCCGCGCAGCACCAGCCGCCTCTCTGGCGCTTCCTCTCGCCGGGCAGCGAGGACTCGCCGCGAGGGCGTGTCCACAGGGCCCGCCCCGCCGGCGGGGCTCGGCCCGCGGCACCTGCACCCCAGGCCGTTGGGGAGGGGAAGTGAGAACACCGTCCACCCCCCGCGCCCCGCCACCGACCGGCCGTCGGCCAGCTCCCCGCGCGGCCCCCGCTCCCCCCATCGCTCACTCAGTGTAGGTAGGAGGCAGGGGGCTTCGTGCGTCCCACTCCCCGTGAAAACAGCCGGATGGGCCACCAAAGGGCAGCCTGAGGTAGAAGGAGCGTTGAGAGACGAAGGAGGGAGAAGGGTTAACTGCCCGGCCTCCGCGACCTGGGGCGGGGGCTGAGCACAGCTGGCCAAGCCATCTCCCCATCCCCTGGGGCTTTCTCCCTGAGCCGCTGCCCCGGCAGGAAGGGGAGGGGGCAGGAAGGGGAAGAGGCACCTTCCCTGGCACCTGGCCCTGGGTGCTTGGCGTTGCCCTTGATTACCCTCCAGTGACCTGCCTGAATTCCCTGGACCTGGTCTCCTGATGGCACATGAACGTTAATGATAATCTCTTATGTTAAATGCATGGTATAGTTATCATTGCTTTTTATGCCTTTGAGGTAGCACCTATCACTGTCTTCAAGTTAGCGCTGAAGAAACAAACCAAATCCCTTGCTCAGACTCCCACAGAGAGTAAATGCTCCCCGAGGTTCCATACCAGGCCTGTCTGAGTCCAGAGCTAGAGGTCTCCCTTAACCCTCACACTCACCTGCCGGCTTCTTGTCCTTCTCCCTTTGCTGCTCCTCTAATGGATCTGAATAGCTCTGTGACCTTGGAATCCTCCACGATGCAGGGTCCAGGGGATGGGTCCAGAGAGCAGAGATGATGGAAAGATAGGGTTCCAGCGCAGGTGGAAAGGAATGAAATGTATTTTAAAATGGAAATATCAGGGTTCAGGCCGACAACTAGTTTTCTACTGTTGCCATAACAAAAATTACTACAAAACTTAGTGGCCTAAAATAACACAAATTTCTCTCACTGTTCTGTATTTCAGAAGTCCAACATGAGTCACACTGGGCTAAAATCAAGGTGTCATCATGGTTTGGTTCCTTTCTGGAGGCTCTAGAAGAGAATCCATTTCCTTGCCTTTTTCAGCTTCTAGAGAAAATTACACACTTTTCTTGATTCATGCCCCACCCCCATCTTCAAAGCCAGCAACATAACATATTTCTGACCCTGCTTCCCTCATCAGATCTCTCTCTTTAATGGCCCCCTTGCCTTCCACTTTTAAAGGCTCTAGCGATTACATTGGTCCCACACAGATGATCCAGGAAAGCCTCTTTAAGTTCAGCTGACTAGCAATCTTAATATCACCTACAACCTTAGTTCTTCTTTGCCGTGTAACAACGTATTCACAGGATCTAGGGGGTTAGGATGTGGACATCTCTGGAGGGGGCATTACTCTGCCTACCACAGACCTGGAATTCTGAAAGAGGAGATGAGCTTGCTACCTGCTCTACCTTATACCTGTTCTCCATGTTCAGGATTTCTCTGGCCTCCACACCAGGTTAGCCATACCCGCTACCCACCCCCAGCCCCCTATCAATGCACTGTCACAGCCCTATACTGTTCTTTAATAGAACTTATATTGATAGTTTTCTGCAATTACAAGTAGCTTCGCATACAAAACCTAGAAGCCTAGCCCTCTTGCAAGCTTACTTACCTACCTACCAAAAGGGCCACTCCCCGTAAAGCTTCTGCCACTTGTCTCCTTGGGCCATTTTGAGCAATGGCAGTGCCCATTTCCAGGCTGGACCTCAGGTTCAGAGAAACGAAATGTTGGGCATCTGCTATGTGGCCAACTCTGCTCAGAGGGCTGTCACTTATTCAGCTTTCATGAATCTTTACCTGAAACCTGTGAGGTAGGCATATTATTATGATCCCATTTTACAGGGGAAGAAACTAAGTCTCCAAAAAGGTAATTTGCGTGATCCATGGTCACTTATTTAGTAAGTGTCAAAGCTAGATTTTGAATTCAAATCCATGTGCTACACAAGAGCTGACTCTCTTGTCGTGCGTTGTGATTCAGAAGCCACACCAGCTATTCCATGCCAATTCCATGATCTCCAAACCAAAAGTGACCTTAGTAACAGGAAAAAGGAGTGTTGTAGAGATTGCTGGTTGTACACCCAATATCTATTGTCCTTAGTAACAAAATCACAGTTTTATCTGGAGGCAGCAATATGCCCCACTAAAAGATTCCACTCCCCAGCCTCTGTTGCGACAAGGTGCTGACAAGATGAGGAGGCAGAGGCTGACAAGATGTAACTGGAAGTCATTAGCTGGGGCATCCAAGAAAAAGTTCTCTACAGTGTGCTTAATTCTGCTGCCAGATATCCCTTTTGCCTTTCTCTCTCTCTTTTAGTGCCTTCTTGGAATGTGAATGGATGGCTGGAGATCCAACAGCCTTCTTAGATTTTGAGGTGACCACGTGAATGGAAGCCACACACTAAGGACAGTAGAGAACAAAGATGGGCAGAATCTAGTTCCCTACTGACCATGGAGCTTCCATATGAAATCCAGGGTTCCCATATTCAAATTCTTTTACGTGAAAGAGAAATAAACACATCTCTGTCTTGCTAGAGCCATGATTATTTGTGTATTCTGCTATGTGTAACCAAACCTAATTCTTTACTGATAGGGGAATGGAAGCTAACATTTATTGAGCATCAACTATAATTCATGAACTTTCTTATACTATCTTAGTTTAATCCTCACAATAATTCTGAATCATAGGTGTTATCTCCACTTCAGAGATAAAGAAACTAAGATTCAAAGATGTTAGTTTTTTCAGGGTCATTCAAATAGTTAGTATAACTATGATTCAAACCCAACTCAGTCTAAACCCAATGTCCATGGTCTTTCCATGGCACAATGACATAATGGATGACTTCGGAGAGTAAGTTAAAACTACTTCCTGAGGATACTTGGGTGCTGTCAAGTGAGGGGTCCCCCTTGAGTCCTCGGCACTTCAAGTCTCACACAGATGGTGCCTTCACTTGTGCATGAAAGCATATCTTGCACGTTTTCTACTTCTTCCTTCTGAGGCGCTGAAGCAGAAAGTTTAGGCAGCTGTGATAAAAAGTTTAGGACTTGGCCTCATACACTCTTAGAATGTTAAAGCTGGAAAAGACCCTAAGAGGTCATTATTGGACCCATGTGGAAACTAAGGCCAAGAGAGGCAAAGTGACCTTTCTAATATCATACATTGAGTTGGAGGCAGAACCAGGATTAGAATTCTAGTCTTGATTCCTAGTCTGGTGGTTTTTAGCTATATCTGACCACTTATTTTTTTCCCCTATTAGTGAAAGAAAGCAACTGTAGAAAATTCTTTCCTTAATCTGATGTTTCAACTTTGTAGTTCTTTCCCATAAATCTACCATAAGCTCCTAGACAGTTAAATCAACCTCGAATGCCTCGGATAAGCCCCACTTGGTCATGATGTATCATCCTTTTTATATGTTGCCAATTTACTAATATTTTGTTAAGGATTTTTGCATCTGTGTTCATGGGGGATACTGGTCTGTAATTTTCTTTTTTGTAATTTCTTTATTAGTTTTTGGTATCAGGGTTAATCTGGCCTCATAAAACAAGTTTGTAAGTATTCCTTTCCCCTCTATTTTCTAATAGAGAACAACTGCTATTATTTCTTTCTTAAACGTTTAATAGAATTAACCACTAAAACTATCCAAGCCTAAATTTTCTTTTGTCAGGTTTAGCTAGCCAGTTCTTCCTCAAAAGACATAGGGCTATTCATGTTTCACATTTCATCTTGTCCAGTATTGGTAAATTGTATTTTTCAAGGAATTTGTCCATTTAATTTAAGTTTTAAAAATTTATAGATATGAAGTCACTCATATTTCCTTATTATCCTTTTAATGTCTGTAGGATTTGTAATGATAGCCCCTCTTTTATTTCTGATATTGGTCATTGGAGTCTTTTCTCTTTCTCTCTCTCTCAATCTCTCAGTCTTGCTCTCTCGATCTCTATCAGTCTAAATAGATGTTTATCAATTTTATTGGTCTTTCCGAAGAACCAGCTTTTGCTTTTAATTTTTCTGTCATTTGTTTTCTACTTCATTGGTTTGGTCTCTTTATTATTTCCTTCCTCCTATTTACCTTGGGTTCCCTTTGCTCTTATCTAGTTTCCTAAGGTTGAACATTTGGCCATTGTTTTTTATTCCATTCATCTTTTTTTTTTGGAGTCACTATTTTTTTTTACATCTTTATTAGAGTATAACTGCTTTACAATGTTGTGTTAGTTTCTGCCATACAACAAAGTGAAGCAGCTATTTGTATATCTATATCCCCATAACCCCTCTCTCTTGCACCTCCCTCCCATCCCCCCTATCCCACCCCTCTAGGTGGTCACAAAGCACTGAGCTGATCTCCCTGTGCTATGTGGCTGCTTCCCACTAGCTATATATTTTACATTTGGTGGTGTATATATGTCCATGCCACTCTCTCACTTTGTCCCAGCTTACCCTTCCCTCCTCCCCGTGTCCTCAAGTCCATTCTCTACGTCTGCATCTTTATTCTTGTCCTGCCCCTAGGTTCTTCAGAACCATTTTTTTTTTTTAGATTCCACATATATGTGTTAGCACACGGTATTTGTTTTTCTCTTTCTGACTTACTTCACTCTGTATGACAGACTCTACGTCCATCCACCTCACTACAAATAACTCAATTTCGTTTCTTTTTATACCTGAGTAACACTCCGTTATATATATGTGCCACATCTTCTTTATCCATTCATCTGTTGATGGACACTTAGGTTGCTTCCGTGTCCTGGCTATTGTTAATAGAGCTGCAATGAACATTGTGGTACATGTCTCTTTTTGAATTATGGTTTTCTCAGGGTATATTCCCAGTAGTGGGATTGCTGGGTCATATGGTAGTTCTATTTTTAGTTTTTTAAGGAACCTCCATACTGTTCTCCATAGTGGCTGTATCAATTTATATTCCCACCAACAGTGCAAGAGCATTCCCTTTTCTCCATACCCTCGCCAGCATTTATTGTTTGTAGATTTTTTGATGATGGGCATTCTGACTGGGGTGAGATGATATCTCATTATAGTTTTGATTTGCATTTCTCTAATGATTAATGATGTTGAGCATTCTTTCATGTGTTTGTTGGCAATCTGTATATCTTCTTTGGAGAAATACCTATTTAGGTCTTCCACCCATTTTTGGATTGGGTTCTTTGTTTTTTTGATATTGGACTGTATGAGCTGCTTGTATATTTTGGAGATTAATCCTTTGTCAGTTGCTTCATTTGCAAATATTTTCTCCCATTCTGAGGCTGTCTTTTTGTCTTGTTTATGGTTTCCTTTGCTGTGCAAAAGCTTTTAAGTTTCATTAGGTCCTATTTGTTTATTTTTGTTTTTATTTCCATTACTCTAGGAGGTGGATCAAGAAGGATCTTGCTGTGATTTATGTCATAGAGTGTTCTGCCTATGTTTTCCTCTAAGAGTTTTATACTGTCTGGCCTTACATTTAGGTCTTTAATCCATTTTGAGTTTATTTTTGTTAAGAAGTGTTCTAATTTCATTATTTTACATGTAGTTGTCCAGTTTTCCCAGCACCACTTATTGAAGAGGCTGTCTTTTCTCCATTGTATATTCTTGCCTCCTTTGTCAAAGATAAGGTGACCATATGTGCATGGGTTTATCTCTGGACTTTCTATCCTGTTCCATTGATCTATATGTCTGTTTTTGTGCCAGTACCATACCGTCTTGATTGCTGTAGCTTTGTAGAACAGTCTGAAGTCAAGGAGCCTGACTCCTCCAGCTCCGTTTTTCTTTCTCAATATAGCTTTGGCTATTCAGGGTTTTTTGTGTTTCAATACAAATTGTAAAATTTTTTGTTCTAGTTCTGTGAAAAATGTCATTGGTAGTTTGATAGGGATTGCATTGAATCTGTACATTGCTTTGGGTAGTATAGTCATTTTCACAATGTTGATTCTTCCAATCCAAGAACATGGTATATCTCTCCATCAGTTTGTATCGTCTTTGATTTCTTTCATCAGGGTCTCATAGTTTTCTGCATTCAGGTCTTTTGTCTCCTTAGGTAGGTTTATTCCTAGGTATTTTATTCTTTTGCCTGGAATGGTAAATGGGAGTGTTTCCTTAATTTCTCTTTCAGAGTTTTCGTTTTTAGTGTATAGGAATGCAAGGGATTTCTGCCCATTAATTTTGTATCCTGCTACTTTACCAAATTCATTGATTAGCACTAGTAGCTTTCTGGTAACATCTTAAGGATTCTCTACATATAGTACCATGTCATCTGCAAACACTGATAATTTTACTTGTTTTTTTCTGATTTGGATTCCTTTTATTTCCTTTTCTTCTCTTATTGCCGTGGCTAAAACTTCCAAATCTATGTTGAATGATAGTGGTGAGAGTGGGCACCCTTGCCTTGTTCCTGATCTTACAGGAAATGGTTTCAGTTTTTCACCATTGAGAATGATATTGGCTATGGGTTTGTCATATATGGCCTTTATTATGTTGAGGTAAGTTCCCTCTATGACCACTTTCTGGAGAGTTTTTATCATAAATGGGTGATGAATTTTGTCAAAAGCTTTTTCTGCATCTATTGAGATTATCATATGGTTTTTATCCTTCAATTTGTTAATATGGTGTATCACACTGATTGATTTGCATATATTGAAGAATCCTTGCATTCCTGGGATAAACCCCACTTGATCATGGTGTATGATCCTTTTAATGTGCTATTGGATTCTGTTTGCTAGTATTTTGTTGAGGATTTTTGCATCTGTGTTCATCAGTGATATTGGCCTGTAGTTTTCTTTTTTGGGGACATCTTTGTCTGGTTTTGGTATCAGGGTGATGGTGGCCTTGTAGAATGAGTTTGGGAGTGTTCCTCCCTCTGCTATATTTTGGAAGAGTTTGAGAAGGATAGGTGTTAGCTCTTCTCTAAATGTTTGATAGAATTCGCCTGTGAAGCCATCTGGTTCTGGGCTTTTGTTTGTTGGAAGATTTTTAATCACAGTTTCAATTTCAGTGCTTGTGATTGGTCTGTTCATATTTTCTATTTCTTCCTGGTTCAGTCTCGGAAGGTTGTGCTTCTGTAGGAATTTGTCCATTTCTTCCAGGTTGTCCATTTTATTGGCATATAGTTGCTTGTAGTAATCTCTCATGATCCTTTGTATTTCTGCAGTGTCAGTTGTTACTTCTTTTTCATTTCTAATTCTGTTGATTTGACTCTTCTCCCTTTTTTTCATGATGAGTCTGGCTAATGGTTTATCAATTTTGTTTATCTTCTCAAAGAACGAGCTTTTATTTATTTATTTATTTATTTTTATACAGCAGGTTCTTATTAGTCGTCAATTTTATACACATCATTGTATACGTGTCAATCCCAATCGCCCAATTCATCACACCACCACCACCGCCCCCCCGCCCCCCCGCCGCTTTCCCCCCTTGGTGTCCATACGTTTGTTCTCTACATCTGTGTCTCAATTTCTGCCCTGCAAACTGGTTCATCTGTACCATTTTTCTAGGTTCCACATATATGCGTTAATGTACGATATTTGTTTTTCTCTTTCTGACTTACTTCACTCTGTATGACAGACTCTAGGTCCATCCACGTCTCAACAAATGACCCAAATTCGAAAGAACCAGCTTTTAGTTTTATTGATCTTTGCTATTGTTTCTTCATTTCTTCTTCATTTATTTCTGATCCGATCTTTATGATTTCTTTCCTTCTGCTAACTTTGGGGTTTTTTGGTTCTTCTTTCTCTAATTGCTTTAGGTGTAAGGTTAGGTTGTTTATTTGAGATGTTTCTTGTTTCTTAAGGTAGGATTGTATTGCTATAAACTTCCCTCTTAGAACTGCTTTTTCTTCATCCCATAGGTTTTGGGTCATTGTGTTTTCATTGTCATTTGTTTCTAGGTATTTTTTGATTTCCTCTTTGATTTCTTCAGTGATCTCTTGGTTATTTAGTAGCGTACTGTTTAGCTTCCATGTGTTTGTATTTTTTACAGTTTTTTGCTTGTAGTTGATATCTGCTCTCATAGCATTGTGGTCGGAAAAGATACTTGATACAATTTCAATCTTCTTAAATTTACCAAGGCTTGATTTGTGACCCAAGATATGACCTATCCTGGAGCATGTTCCATGAGCACTTGAGAAGAAAGTGTATTCTGTTGTTTTTGGATGGAATGTCCTATAAATATCAATTAAGTCCATTTTGTTTAATGTGTCATTTAAAGCTTCTGTTTCCTTATTTATTTTCATTTTGGATGATATGTCCAATGGTGAAAGTGGAGTGTTAAAGTCCCCTACTATTATTGTGTTACTGTCAATTTCCCCTTTTATGGCTGTTAGTATTTGCCTTATGTATTGAAGTGCTCCTATGTTGGGTGCATAAATATTTACAATTGTTATATCTTCTTCTTGGGTTGATCCCTTGATCATTATGTAGTGTCCTTCTTTGTCTCTTGTAATAGTCTTTATTTTAAAGTCTATTTTGTCTGATATGAGAATTGCTACTCCAGCTTTCTTTTGATTTCCATTTACATGGAATATCTTTTTCCATTCCCTCACTTTCAGTCTGTATGTGTCCTTAGGTCTGATGTGCGTCTCTTGTAGACAGCATGTATATGGGTCTTGTTTTTGTATTCATTCAGCCAGTCTATGTCTTTTGGTTGGAGCATTTAATCCATTTACATTTAAGGTAATTATCAATATGTATGTTCCTATTACCGTTTTCTTAATTGTTTTGGGTTTGTTATTGTAAGTCTTTTCCTTCTCTTGTGTTTCTGCCTAGAGAAGTTCCTTTAGCATTTGTTGTAAAGCTGGTTTGGTGTTGCTGAATTCTCTTAACTTTTGCTTGTCAGTAAAGGTTTTAATTTCTCCATTGAATCTGAATGATATCCTTGCTGGGTAGAGTGATCTTGGTTGTAGGTTTTTCCCTTTCATCACTTTAAATAAGCCTTGCCACTCCCTTCTGCCCTGAAGAGTTTCTGCTGAAAAATCATCTGATAACCTAACGGGGATTCCCTTGTATGTTATTTGTTGCTTTTCCCTTGATGCTTTTAATATTTTTCTTTGTATTTAATCTTTGATAGTTTGATTAATGTGTGTCTTTGCATGTTTCTCCTTGGATTTATCCTGTATGGGACTCTCTGCGCTTCCTGGACTTGATTGACTATTTCCTTTCCCGTGTTAGGGAAGTTTTCGACTATAATCTCTTCAAATATTTTCTCAGACCCTTTCTTTTTCTCTTCTTCTTCTGGCACCCCTATAATTCGAATGTTGGTTCATTTAATATTGTCCCAGGGTCTCTGAGACTGTCCTCAATTCTCTTCATTCTTTTTTCTTTATTCTGCTCTGCAGCAGTTATTTCCACTATTTTATCTTCCAGGTCACTTGTCCATTCTTCTGCCTCACTTATTCTGCTATTGATTCCTTCAAGAGTATTTTTAATTTCATTTATTGTGTTGTTCATCATTGTTTGTTAGCTCTTTAGTTCTTCTAGGTCCTTGTTAAACATTTCTTGTATTTTCTCCATTCTATTTCCAAGATTTTGGATCATCTTTACAATCATTACTCTGAATTCTTTTTCAGGTAGACTGCGTATTTCCTCCTTATTTGTTTGGTCTGATGGGTTTTTACCGTGCTCCTTCATCTGCTGCATCTTTCTCTGTCTTCCCATTTTGTTTAACTTACTGTGTTTGGGTTCTCCTTTGCTCAGGCTGCAGTTTTGTAGTTCCTACTTCTGGTGTCTGCCCCCAGTGGGTGAGGTTGGTTTGGTGGCTTGTGTAGGCTTCCTGGTGGGAGGGCACTGGAGACTGTGTTCTGGTGGGTGGGGCTGGATCTTGTCCCTCTGGTGGGCAGGGCCACGTCCGGTGCTGTGTTTTGGGGTGTCTGTGAACTTAGTATGAGTTTAGGCCATTCATCTTGTATAATATAAACATTTAAAGCTATAAATTTCCCCCATTCAATATTTTAGCTGCATCTCCCAAATGTTTATATGTTCTGTTTTCATTATAATTTAGTACAAAATATTTTCTAATGTCTCCTGTAATTTCTTCTTTGAGCCACGGGTAATTTAAAAGTGAGTTCTTCTCCAAATATTTGATTTTTTTTAAGCTATCTTATTGTTGATTTCTAATTTAGATCCATTATGGTCAGAAAGCAGATTCTGCTTGTGGATATACATATTACATGCATGTACATGTTATCTTTATGACAACTATAACATAAAGTAAGGGGCTGAGGGGAGAGTAAATGGTTCTAAATAGTGGCAAATTTCTTAAATTTTATGAGATGCAGTAAAATATCAACTCTAAGCAGACTGTAAAAAATTAAGACTGCACAGTATATTTTCATCCCTAGAACAGCCACTAAAAGTTAATTTTTAAATGTATGGCTAAATAGTCAATAAATAAATTGGAAAGGAATTCTTAAGTATAGCTAATAAATGCAAGTAGTCAGGAAAGGAGGAACAGAAGAGCAAAATACAGAGGGAACAAACAGTAAATAAATAATAAAATGGTAGAACTACATATTAATAATTACATTAATATTAAGTACATTAAATGTAATAATTACATTATATTAATAATTACATATTAATAATTACCTTAAATTACATATTTTCTCTTTATCTTTGGTTTTCAGCAGCTTGACTGTAATAAGCTCAGGTGTGGTTTTCTTTGTATTTATTCTGCTTGAGGTCAACTGAGCTTCCTGAGTCTGTAATTTTATGTGTCTCACCAAATTTGGGGAAATTTCATCCATTATTTCTTTAAATATTTTTTCTGCCTCATTCTTTTTTTCTTCTCATCTGGGATTCCATTAACACATGTGTTAGACCTGTTGGTATTATCCCATAGGCACTTAAGTCTTTGTTCACTTTTTTTTTCAGTCTTTTTTCTTCAGATTGAATAATTCCTATTAATCTATAGTCAGTTCACTGACTCTTTCTGCTGTTGTCTCCAAAATGCTTTTAAGCCCAACCAATGAATTTTTCAGTTCTAGAATTTCAATTTCTTTATTAAAATGTCCAATTCTCTCCTGATAGTTTCTCTTTGTTCAATCACTTTGAGTGTGCCTTTCTTTACATCCTTGAATATAGTTATAATAGCTGTTTGAAAACTCTTGTCTGCTAATTTCAACATGTACTACATCTTGGGGTCAGTTTTCACTGACTGCCTTTTCTCCTGATGGGGATCCCATTTTCCTATTTCTTCATGTGCCTAGTAATACTGGATGGTACCCTAGACATTGTAAAAGATACTTGTAGAGACTCTGAGTTCTATTCTGCCTCTGAAAAGTGTTTTTCTAAAGTAGGGAGTTATTTTGGCTGGACTCAAACTGCCAACTCTGTCTTCTCCATTGTGGTGAGTAACAGCAGAACTCTCTGTCCAGTTCTTTTACCCTTAGCTGGGCTGCACAGAGTCTGCCACATATAGGTGTAGTTCAAGAGTTAGCAGACCATATCACCCTTCCTGAAATACTCAAGACTGCTAGGTGACTGAGAAGAATCATACCGTGAAAAGAGAGTGACAAGCAATGCACCCAAATGTTGTGTTTTCTGGATCAGTACAATTTTTTTGTTTCCAATCTTAAAATTTTTTTAGGTAAGGACATTAAAAAGCAAAACAAAATCTATCAATATTATCACTATCATTTCACAAGAAAGGAAGGGGATTTTAACACCAAAAAAGTAGAAACAGTATGATTTCAGAAAAAAAAAAAATTTAAACTGAATATATGTGGTGTTGTTAAAAATTCACCACATTATATTATTTTTCTCCCTTCTGTATGACTTGATGAAAACTCCATCCCAGGTGAGTCCCCAGCCTAGGAAGGGAAGTTGAGAATTTTTGTGATAAGAGCACAAAGTATCTCAATGTTTGCCATTGTTTTAAAGTAAGTTTCAAAATAGAAGATTCAGGACAGTGTTTCCCAAACTTCAATCATGTGAAAACACCATCACAAATATTGTCATGGCTGCATTTCACCTGCTTTATTTACTTTTAATACTTTATTTGAGTCATTTGTTTACTTAAGTTTATTTTAAAATGAAAGCCTTATATGAATACCATAAATGGAAAAACAGTATCCCTTGCCATAAAATCAAGAAAACACAAATGCTGGAAGGTCCTTAGCCTGCAGCCAACTCTCTGTTGAAAAGGTAGATTAGCAGATATTAGGGGTTCAAGTCACACCCACACCAGAATGAAACTTTCTGTTTGATTTAACTTCAAGGACGAAAAGAGAATTGAAGGGAATAATTTTCTCATTATGTAATTAAATGTCATTTAATGCATTGTCCATGTACCATCTAAAATCATCTCTTTTGCCAACTAATATTGTCTTGGTAGATGGTCTATAGAATCAAAGGTGTCATCACATAGTAATTTGGAGCATTGGCTAAATTAAGAAAAAAAAGATTCAGCAGAGGTTTGGGTAGGGTTTGGAGCTCCCCTCTCTTGCTCTCTCCTTTCTGAGACAATGCCCCTCCCTTTCCAGCTGCTGTATCTTTTGAGTCTTCAAAACAGTTTGACTGTACCTCTACTACCAAATATCGATGAGCTCTATTATGTGGATATTGTTTATTAATAGGCAATTGAAACTGTTGGTTTATACTGCACTTGATGTAAGAATCTGAGCTCTTATTTAACAGCAGTCTGCCAATAGTTTAATCCATTTCACATACATGCACAATGTGACTCTATCCTTAAATATGTAAACTCTATTTTTAAATTTATTGATTGATTGATTTTTGGCTGTGTTGGGTCTTCGTTTCTGTGCGAGCGCTTTCTCTAGTTGTGGCAAGCGGGGGCCACTCTTCATCGCAATGCGCGGGCCTCTCACTGTCGTGGCCTCTCTTGTTGCGGAGCACAGGCTCCAGACGCACAGGCACAGTAGTTGTGGCTCACGGGCCTAGTTGCTCCGCGGCATGTGGGATCTTCCCAGACCAGGGCTCGAACCCGTGTCCCCTGCATTAGCAGGCAGATTCTCAACCACTGCGCCACCAGGGAAGCCCGTAGACTCTATTTTTAATACACCTTTCTAAATATTTAATAGTCTATCGGAAATTATAGCATGACATTTCTGTGCCCTGATTTTTTATTCTTGATCAGTGGCAGATAGCAAAATATTTGCTATCTATTTGATTCTACTAATAGTAAAGTCCATAACTACTCACGGCTCCTATAAGGGCTTCTCATAAACAACTGCTGCATAACAGATAAATCAATGCGTGCTTGCCTCCACCAAAAAGAAGTTGATAGATGAAATAAACTTGTGGATACAGAGCAAGAGTGAAATGCTGCAAACATATTAGCTGATCCTGTTGATTTGGGGGGAAATTAAACAGTCATTTATGCCTATTAAATTAAGTCTATCTAAGCCTCCTTGTAATCGTATCTATTATAAATTTTTTTTAAACTTTATTTCATTAAAAAAAAAAAAAACAGTTCGACTGTGTATGATCTACCTGAATTTTAGCTGCCTCACAGGACACAGACTGGGGCCGGCTCTCTGGCAAAAAGCCATAAAACTGAGAAACCCAGTGCTGTTCCCTTCTAAATGTTGACTCCCCTCAGTGTCTGCCTGCTTCCTGTTACTCTCTAGAGCATTTAGGTACTTGTTGTTTCTGTTTGTTTTTCCCAGAGTTTATCACACTACCTGTGGTAGGATTGTTCCAATAGAGCTACTCCTCTATTGTCAGATCTAAAATCACTAGCATCTTGAGCCCAGTAAAGAGATAGATCAGCTGGACAGTTGCCTGAGATGCCACTCTGTAAGGAATGCTAAAACATCACAGGAATATATCAGAAATATGGTAAAAGAATGAAATAATGCCATTTGCAGCAACATGGATGGACCTCGAGATTATCATATTAAGTGAAGTAAGCCAGAGAAAGACAAATATCATATGAGATCACTTATATGTGGAATCTAAAAAATGATACAAATGAACTTATTCACAAAACAGAAATAGACTCACAGACATAGAAAACAAACTCATGGTTAACAAAGGGGAAAGGGCATGAGGAGGGATAAATTAGGAGTTTAGGATTAACATATACTTAAAACTATATATAAAATAGGTAAACAACAAGGACCTACTGTATAGCACAGGGAACTATACTCAGTATCTTGTAATAACCTATAATGGAAAAGAATCTGAAAAAGAATATATATATATAACTGAACCACTTTTCTGTACACTTGAAACTAACACAACATTGTAAATTAACTATACTTCAATTTTAAAAAACTGAAAAAAAAAGAAATATGGTGCCAATTAACTCAGGTTTCCACAGGTTACTCCTTATGTAATAGATGAAATACAAATTGTTTCTTCTGTTGCCTAAGTAAACACAGTCCTCAAGTAGACATTTAAGAACTTGAAACGTCCATTGATTCAGACATATCTTACTCGTTCTTTCAAAAGTTGCATAATACTCCATGGTACCATAATATATCAACTGTCTTCTACTGATGCAGCTCATGGTAAATTCTTATTTTTCTTCAGGTGAGGTGCATCTTTTTGCCTCTACAAAGCCAGGCCACAATAAATTTCCTTGAGTGCTAGCTTCAGCAGCACACATGCTAAAATTGGAACCATACAGAAAAGATTATTAGCATGGCCCCCAACACAAGGATGACACGCAAATTCATGTAGCAGTCCATATTTTTAAATAAATAAATAAATTTCCTTGAACATATTTCTTTATGTACTGGTGTTATCTTTCTGTAGGAGAGATTACAAAAAATAGGATTGCTGGGTTGAGGGATATGTGAATTTTAAAACACATATTGTTGTAATACTTTCCAGAAAGGCTGTAGAAATTAGCATTACAACCCATATTGATAATCTCACCAGTATTTTTCATTTTTGACAGTCTAATGGATCAAAATGCTGTATTCTTTATTGTACTAATTTGAATTTTCTTGAACACCATTGAGGTTGAGAATCTTTTCATATTGCTGATGATTTACTTTTTTTTCTGGAATTGCCTGTTGAATGCTTTGTCAAATTTTAATTGGATTGATTGTCTTCTTTCATTTGGTTTGTAGGCGCTAAGGTACATTAGCAACATTTGTCCTTTGTTATCTATATTTTAAGTATTTAGTCTGTCATTTGTCTTTTGATTTTGTTTATAGTTTCTTTTGCTATAAAAAATATGTTCACTTTTAAGAGGTAATGTATGACTATTATTTTCAGGTAGTGACCCTTAGTGTTTCTGGATTTTACCTTTTCCTTCAGAAGGTCTTTTTTACTTTATGATCTTATAAATAATTCCTCGCATTTGTATCTAATATTTTTATATTTCACATTTAGACTTCTAATCCATCTGGAGTTTATTTTTGCATAAAATGTGGGGTAGAAGTGTAACCATGTTCTCTTCCAGATGGATAGTCAGTTCTGCCAGCACCATATATTAAGTAAGCCATCTTTCTCCCTCTAAACAAATGTTATTTTTATTTATATTAAGTACCCCCTTGAATTTGTTTCTGGAATCTTTCTTAGGTTCCACTTGTATTATTTATTCCTATGCTATGAATGGTTTTATTATAATAGCATTACAGTAAGTTTTATTATCTTGTATATAAGGTAGGAATTGTGTTTAGCTAGTAATGTAGATACAAATAACAGAAGCTTAAACAAGAAATAAGTTTATTTCTTTCATGTAAAAGAAGTCTGGCATAGTAGGCCAGGGTTGGCATGGTAGCACCATGTTCATCAAGAATCGAGGCTCCTTCTATTACTCTCCTCAGCCATCCTTAGCAGTGGCTGCCACCCTCAATATTGCCTCATGCTCCAAGATGGCTGCTGAAGCCCCAGCCATATATTCCTTATTCCAGTTAGGAAGCAAGCAGAGTGGGGAAGAGCAATAAGATAACATGCAGCTGTCTGACCTCCTTTTTAGGAGCTTTTCTGGAAGTCCCACCTAACAGGTTTATTTATACCCCTATCTGAAAGGGAAGCACAGAAATGAAGTCTTTCGTAGCTGGATATTGAGTGTGAACCTAGTTAGTCTCAGCCCTCCCTCCTCCCATATCCTTTTTAAATTTTTAAAAATTATTCTCAAACATGTTTTTTAGTTTATAGACTATTTTTTCCAACAGTTTTAGATTTACAGAAAAACTGGGGAGATGATACAGAGAGTTTGCATATACCCTCTTCCCAAATACTCTCCCACCACCACACACACACACACACACACACACACACACACACACAGAATTTCTATTATTAACATCTTGCATTAATATGGTACATTTGTTACAATTAATGAACCAATAGGATAACATTACTATTAACTGAAGCCAATAGTTTATATTAAGGTTCTCTGTGTTGTGCATTTCTATGAGTTTTGGCAAATGTGTAATGCCTTGTGTCCACCATTACAGTATCACACAGAATCATTTTACTATACTAAAAATCCACTGTGCTCCACTTATTCATCCCACCCCTAACACCCCTGAACTCCTGGCAATCACTTATCTTTTTAGAGTCTCTATAGTTTGCCTTTTCCCAAAGTCATACAGTATATAGCCTTTTCAGACTGGCTTCTTTAACAGCAATGTGCATTTAACTTTCCATCATGTCTTTTTGTGGTTGAGAGCTCATTTCTTTTTTTTTTTTTTTTTTGAATTGCTCTCAGAATTCTTTTGAAAGTGTGATCCATTTTGTTCTTTATCCTAAATAGCGTATCACTTGCAATGCCTGTGAGCTGTTGGAAGGAATTTTTTCTTTTCTTTTTAAATTATTTATTTATTTATTTATTTATTTTTGGCTGTGTTGGGTCTTCGCTTCTGTGCGAGGGCTTTCTCTAGTTGCGGTGAGCGGGGGCCACTCCTCATCGCGGTGCGCGGGCCTCTCACCGTCGCGGCCTCTCCTGTTGCGGAGCACAGGCTCCAGACGCGCAGGCTCAGCAATTGTGGCTCACGGGCCCATTTGCTCCGCGGCATGTGGGATCTTCCCAGACCAGGGCTCGAACCTGTGTCCCCTGCATTGGCAGGCAGATTCTCAACAACTGCGCCACCAGGGAAGCCCAAGCTCATTTCTTTTTATCACCAAATAATATTATATTGTATTGTATGGATATATCAGTTTGTTTATCCATTCACATATTTATGCACGTCTTGGTTGCTTCTAGTCTTTAACATTTATGATTAAAGCTACCAGAAATATTCGTGTGCAGGTTCTTTTGTGGACATAATTTCATCTCAATTGGGGAAGTACCTAGGAGCACAATTGTTGGATTGTATGGCCAGATTATGTGTAGCTTTGTGAGAAACTGCCAAACTGTCTTCCAAAGTGGCTGTACCATTTTGCATTCCTATCCACAATGAATGAGAGTTCCTATTGCCCTGCATCCTCTCTGGCATTTGGTATTGTCAGTGTTTTGTATTCTAGCCATTCTCATAGTTTTGTGTTGGTATTTCATTATTGTTTTAGTTTGCAGTTCCCTAATGACATATGCTGTTGAGTATCTCTTCATATGCTTATTGGCCATCTGTATAACTCTTTTGGTGAAGTGTCTGTTCAGATCTTTTGCCCCTTTTTTCAATCAGGTTGTTTGTTTTCTTATTGTTGAGTTTTAAGAGTCTTTTTGTATGGGTCTACGTTTGGACTCTCTATTCTGTTCCATTGATCTATTTGTCTATTCTTTTGTCAATACCACACCATCTTGATTCCTGTAGCATTAAAGTAAGTCTTGTCAGTTCTCCAAATTTGTTCTTTTTTTAGCATTGAGTTGGCTATTCTCAGTCTTTTGCCTTTCTATATAAACTTTATAATAAATTTGTTGATATCCACAAAAAATAAAAAACTTGCTGGGATTTTGATTGGGACTAAATTGAATCTATAGATCAAGTTGGGAAGAACTGATATCTTAACAATATTAAGTGTTCCTATTCATGAACATGTAATATTTCTCCATTTATTTAGCTCTTCTTTGATTTCTTTCATCAACGTTTTATATTTTTCCTCATATAGATTCTGTATATTTTTTGTTAGATTTATACCTAAGCATTTCTCTTTTTTTTCAGTGCTAAGGTAAATGGTATTGTGTTTTTAATTTCAAATTCCAATTGTTCACTGTTGACATATAGGAAAGCAGTTGACCTTTTATCTTACAATCTTGCTATCATAGCTTATTAGTTCTAGGAGTTTTTGCGTCGATTCTTTGGGACTCTCTACATAGACAATCATGTCATCTGTGAGCAAAACCAGTTTTATTTCTTCTTTACCAATCTGTATACCTTTTATTTCCTTTTTTATCTTTTTGTATTATCTAGGACTTCCAGTAAAATGTTGAATAGGAGTGGTAGAGGGGACATCCTTGCCTTGTTCCTGGTCAGGGGGGAAAGCATCTATTTTCTCATCATTAAGAACAACGCTGGCAGTGGGAAGCAGCCACCTGGCACAGGGAGATAAGCTCAGTGCTTTGTGTCCACCTAGAGGGGTGGGATAGGGAGGGTGGGAGGGAGACGCAAGAGGGAGAAGAAATGGGGATAAACGTATATGTATAGTGATTCACTTTGTTATACAGCAGAAACTAACACACCATTATAAAGCAATTATACTCCAATAAAGATGTGGAAAAAAAAAAAAAGAACAATGCTGGCAGTAAGTTTTTCTAGATGTTCTTTATTAAGTTGAGGAAGTTCTCCTCTAGCCTTAGTTTGCTGAGAGTTTTTATAATGAATGAAAAATAGATTTTGTCAAATGCTCTTTCTTCATTTATTGTTGTGGCCATATGGTTTTTCTTCTTTAGCCTGTTGATGTGATGTATTATATTAATTGATTTTTGAATGTTGAACCAGCCTGATATACTTGGAATAAATCCCACTGGGTTGTGATGTATAATTTTTTATACATTGTTGGGTTCGATTTGCTAATATTTTGTTGAGGACTTTTCCATCTATATTCATAAGAGACCTTGGTCCATAGTTTTCTTTTCTTGTAATATATTTATCTGGTTTTGGTATTAAGGTTATACTGGAATCTTACAATGAGTTAAGAAGTGTCCCCTCTGCTTCTATTTTCTGGAAGAGATTATATAGAATGGGTATCATTTATTTTTTAAATGTTTGGTAGAATTCACTAGTGAACCTATCTGGGTCTGGTGCTTTCTGTTTTGGAAAGTTACTAATTATTGATTTGATTTCTTTAATAGGTATAGGCCTGTTTAGATTATCTTTTTCTCCTTGCATGAGTTTTAGTAGCTTCTATCTTTCAACGAATTAGTCCATTTCATCTAAGGTATCAAATTTGTGGGCATAAAGTTTGTTCATAATATTCTTTTATTGTCCTTTTGTTGTCTAGTAGAGATGACTCCTCTTCCACTTCTGATATTTGTTATTTGTGTCTTCTCTCTTTTTTAAAAAATTTAACCTGGCAAGACGTTTATTGTTTTTGTTGATTTTTTTCAAAGAACCAGATTTTTGTTTCATTGCTTTTTCTCTCTTGTTTTTCTGTCTTCATTTTATTGATATTTGCTTTAATTTTTCTATTTCTTTTTTTCTGGTTGCTTTAGACTAGTATTTCTTTACTTTCTCTAGTTTCGTAAAGTGGAAGCTTAGATTATTTTTTTTTCTTTTGAAAAATTATCTTTATTTAGAGGTAGTTCAACTATCTTTTTTTTTTTTTTTCAGTTTAAATACATTGTTTAATTTTTAAAAAAATACACAGTGTTAAAACTGAGGAATCCACTATTCTAGTGGGAGACTCCAGTAGATTTTCTAAGAAATGGACAGGTCCAGCAGGCAGAAAATCAGTAAGGACATACTTGAATTCAACAGTACCATCTATCAACTGGATATAAGTGACATTTATAGATTATTTCATCCAACAACTGTAGAATATACATTCTCCTCAAGCTCACAACGGAACATTCACTAAGATAGACCATATTCTGGGGCATAAAAAAACACCTTAACATAATTTTTTTTTAAAAGCACCTTAACAAATTTAAAATAATAGTAATCATACAAAGTTTACTTTCATTCACAATGGAATTACACTAAAAACCAATAACAGAAAGATGGAATGTAACAAAATATTTTGAGTTTAAACTACACACTTCTATGTAACACATGAGTCAAAGTCTTAGAAGTTTAAACTTTTTTTGAATTAAATTAAAAAATCTATAACATCAAAATTTGTGGGATACAGTAAAAACAGTGCTTAGAGGGAAATTTGTAGCATTGAATGCATATATTAGAGAATAAAAAAGATCACAAATCAAGCCAATGGTCTGTGAGATACTCAAGAGTGAAATAACACAATTAATTATTTTAATATCTGTCCAAAATGTCTTGGAATCACAAGTACCCAGTAATTGCCAGAACAAAAAAATCATGCATGAAAAATTTTATATATATATACACACACACACATATATACATATATATACATATACATTAGAGGATAAAACAAATTACCCTAGTTTTATTGTCATTTTAATGAAAAAATAAAGAGAAAGAGCTAGAACCAAGAACAGAATTAAGTATAATAGCTAATTAGAAAAAGTATACCTTTGCCAGTAATAACTCCCTGGCTAATATAACAAATTAATATTGTTATTTTCAATAACACTAAAAACATAAATATAGAGGAAAAAAACCAAAGTGCCTATGACTTCCTGAAAAAAAAATCTTTTCTAAGAGCTATAAAAACTTGAATAAATGAGTAAATAGACCACTTTGTAGATAACAATAAGCAATAGCTTTAAAAAAATGGCAAGGAAGCTTAGATTATTGATAGATCTTTCTTCTTTTCTAATATATACATACAATGCTATAAATTTCCCTCTAAGCACTCTTTTTGCTACATTTCACAAATTTTGATAAGCTGTATTTTCATTTTCATTTAGTTCAAAATGTTTTTTAAATTTCTCTCGAGATTTCTTCTTTGACCCATGTATCATTTAGAAGTATGTTATTAAATCTCCAAATATTTTGGAATTTTCCAACTTATCTTTCTGTTATTCATTTCTAGTTTAAGCCCATTGTGGTCTGAGAGCATACTTCTATAGGATTTCTATTCTTTTAAATTTGTTAAAATGTGTTTTATGGCCCAGACATTTATTTTTATATGAACTTTCCAATCCCTTTGTCCAGTTTATTTTTTTTAGATGAAACAAGATTGGCAAAATGTTGATATTTGTTATCTGTGCATATGTGAAAATTCCATCATAGAAAGCTTTGTAAAAATTACTTGAAAACAATAACAGAGTTTCTGACACATAGTAAGGGATAAGCCATCATCATCACTATCATCATCAAACAAGACAGTTGTGGGTCTTTGTGTCTCCTCCATCTTCAAATTCTTCCTCTCCAGACACTCTGTCCCATTATTTTTTTTCTTTAATTTTTTTTTTAGCCTCGCAGCTTGGCTTGCAGGATCTTAGTTCCCCAACCAGGGATAGAAACTGCACCCTCAGCAGTGAAAGCACGAAGTCCTAACCACTGGACCGCCAGGGAATTCCCCACTCTTCCACTTCACAGTTTAGTCATATTTGACTCTACTGATTGTTGACTCCTTGTGTCTTTCTCTGTCTCTGGCTTCTGGGCCACCATCTCTCCTGGTTTTCCTCCAATCTCTCTGATCTCTCATTCTGTCTGCTCTGTGGACAGTTTTCCTCCTCCTGCTCCATATACATTGGTGTTTCCCAGGGTCTCAGATCTGCTTTTCTTTCAGTGTATACACCGTCATTGGATGATCTCTTCCAGGCAGTCCAAGTTCAATTACCATCCAAATCCTGCTGGCTCCAAAATCTATAACCCCAGTCCAGTTTTCTCTCATACGTTCAGAGACATATCTCCAACTGCTGGCTAGATACTTAAAACTCAATGTTTCCAAAACGGAAATTTATAAACTGGTTCTGATAGTCCCCATCTTGGTGTAGGCACCACCACCTACCCACCATCCACCCAATGGCCTAAGCCAAGAGCCTGGGTCATCCTCTCCTCCTCCCTCTCCTTCATCAACCAGATCCAGTTCCCACATCCAAGAGATATGACTTTCTTTCTGCTTTGATTGCATTCCCTTCTCTCCATCCCCACTGCCTTACATCCTAATTCAAGCCCCCATCACTTCTTCTCTTCTTCTCCTAACTCAAGCCTCCTAACTGGTCTTCCTGCCTGGAGTCTGTCTCTCCCATCTGTTCTCCACCAGAATGACTTTCCAAAGCAAAATAAGCATGTTCTTTGCCTGTTTCAACCCCCTCAATGAATCTTCATAGTAGGTTTTAATCCCTAATTACCTTGTGGTATTTGCCTTCCCTTCCTCACCATCCTCTCTCTCTGCTCCTCTCCACCCCACAAACAACCACCCTCACCTTAAAGCATATTTATAGTTCCCATGAATGGGCCTTGCTGTTTCATTTAGCCTCCACACTTCTGCACATTTTGCTCCCTATGCTGGCACTGCCCTCCCTCCCTTCCTTCCTCAGGACTCCGGTCAGAGAGCCTCTCTCTGGGCACTTTCCCAGCTTAGCTCCCTCCCATTTCCCCTCCCCCACCTCTTGCTACTCCAGCTTGCATCACTCTATGATGGATTCAATCATCCGTCTCCTCCATGGAACAAAGAGCTCCTGAGGGCCCAGACTGTGCCTACAGACCATTGGACCCAACTAACGGGCACATCACAGCTGCTCAGAAAATGTTGGCCAAATAAGTGAAGAGATGCTAACAGGTCAGGAACAGAGGGACAGAAGAGGCAGAATTTGAGAAAATGACAGGAGTGTTTGTTTGCTTTTAGTCATGGGGTGGAGCTCCTGGGCAGCACAATTTCCTTTTTAACACTCAAATATTGATATATTAAATAAATATATAGTTTATATACAGCTATATTAAATAAACATGTAGGTTTAAACTAAATCAGGTATTTTCTTCTACTTGATTCTAGGATAAACAAGTGGTGGCAGGGACCAAAAAATTATGAAAAGCTATAAGGCAAAAACTTAACATTAAGTAAATTCTTTTTATGATGTGGGAAACACATGCAATATAATATTTAATGAAAAATCTCAACTCAAAACTATATATGATATAGTGTATATCTTAGCTAAAAATGAGGCTCCACAGTCAGATTTAGGTTTGTATCCCAGCTTCTTACTTACTACTGTGTGGCCTTGGACAAATTTCTTTACTTCTCTGTTCCTCAGTTTTTTTTACTGTTAAATAGGAATAATAAAATTTCTGCCTCATAGGGTTATTATGAAAATTGTATGTTTTCTAAAGGGTTTAGAACAGTAGTTGGCCCTGGTAACCATTCAAGAAATATTAATTAAACAATAATGATAGTTAAATGTTGTTTATTAGTAGTAATATAATATTAATAATGTGAACTATTATTATTAATATAAGATTATAATATATATTATATTATACATTATTATGTAATGTATGACATATTATTAATATATTATATTATATTTATTATACACTATATTGCAATTAACTGTTATTATTCATAAGTATATCTAATTATACTTGTAAATATCTTATTGATCAGTCTATCACAGAAAAAGAGCCTGGAAGGAAATATACCTAAATATGTGGAGTTAAGATTATGGATTACTTTTCTTCTTTTAATTTTTCTGATGAAAAAATATATATTAATTTTATCATGAGAAATAAGTAATATTTTTTAAAAGAGAGCTCATTCTATCTGCAAATGCATAAGACTTCTGTTTGAACTGTAGACCACCTTGGCCCAGGGTTTCTCACGGCTTAGTTTAAGAACCACTGCTGCTCCGACGCTCCTTACTCAGGCTTGCCCCAGGTAGTTTGAGGCCATAAAGGGCTAGCTGTCCCAGCAGGCCCAGATTCCCACGTGAGTTATGCTTGGTAACTGGGTAAGAAATCTGAGCATCCTGTCCTGGGCAGTTTGTGGACTGATAGTAGGGTTGGGGTGCAGGTCCTCTGAGAGCTGTGAGAGGGCTATTGCCTCCTGGAGCTTTCTGTGGAGGGAAGGTCTTCTTCCCCTGAGATTGGCGCTCCTCAGCCTCCCCCCACCAGCAGTTGGACTTGGGTCCTCAGAGCAGGGCTCAGGCCAAGTAGCTTGGGACCATTAGCTTTGTGGGTACATGATCTCCTCCTCACCTGGCACTTTCTACCTTTCGATGTCTTTGAAGTCTGCGCCATGACTGGCCTGATCAAAAGCTCCATTTCTGTTTAGACTTTCTGCAAGTCCTTTGCATCCCTGTTCTTCTGTGAATTCCATTGGCTTAAGGTCACTTCCCTTTCCAAGTCTGGCCAACCTTCTGGCAGAAGTCCCTCTACAATCAGCAATCCAATCTTATCATACAATATTATATATTATATAGAAATAATACATATTATTTAAAATCATATACATATATCTTTTTTCACATTCCTAGTTTTTCATTCTAAGAAATTCTCAGCCACTAGAAAACTCTACATACATTCACTGAAATTTCCACCTGATCGTGTAATTTCCCTCCTCAAATTGTTCAAGCGCCCAAGTAGCTGAGCAGAAAAGGGCCCCAGTTCTGCTGCCTCTAGGGCTCAGCAGGGCCTCCACAGGCCTTTTGATATGGACACTTCCCCTTGGGGCCCTGCCCTCTCCTCAGCTGCAAAGTCAGCCTCCAGCAGCTGCCTCTCCACTTTACTCGACCACAGCTTGCTCAACTACCTACATCTCCTTCCTGGCTCTTGAAACAGTTCACTCTTCTCTGCTGCTCACTTGCTGTCCTCCTACCTGTTTCCTTGCTCCGCTGAACCCCCTCCCACTCCCTTCCTCACCAGGCAGGAAAGAGCACTCTGCCTCACCTGTTCCTTTTTCCTTCATTCCATCGACTCTGTCCATGCAGACTTCCCCCTCTTTCCCCCCCACATTCTCACGATTTCTTTTCTAGTTTGTTGTTGCTGTTATTGTTGTTTTACTTTTTAATATAAAACCAGTACATACTTAGCAGGAGATAGTAGGTAAGCCCTAGTTAAGTTAAGGTTCTAGGGTTCTTCATCTTCCTGGATATTGACTATTGTCTGGGACTGGCTTAAAGACCCAAGAAAAGGATTTGAAAAATCCACTCCATCTCCTTAAGTGTTCCATGTTCACTAGAAAAATATTTTCTTAAGGGCAAAAATGAGAATTGTGAACGTGGTGCTGACTAAGATCCTTTTGAGGTCCATGGAGCAATGCATTATTCCTCCTGTGTTAAATCATCTGAATAGATTAAAATTCAGGAAACTATAGGCAAAATAATAATAATGAATACTCATTGCAGAAAAATTAAAACATAACAAAGTCAAAAGGCAAAAATAATAACAGGCTGCAACTCCATCAACCAGCAACAGCATTGTCACAATGCAGTGATTTCAGGCTTTCCTGATGCCTACATAGAACACAGACCGACAATCCCTCATCTATAATTCCAGAAAGTAAAAACGTCAGGAAACAGGAAGCTGTTTTTTGTTTTTGCTTTTGTTTTCTAAGTCTGCAGCAAATTTCTTTGGCTGTACAACCTGATCCTAACTGATGTGATACTATTTATAGTCTTTAGTTAGCCCACTTAGTGTGAATAGTCATGGTTCACTGCAGAAATTTTAATGGGTTTGGTTGTGAATTGCTGCCTCAGACACACTGAATGTGTTCCGTAATTAGGCACCTTTGTAAAATCTGAAAAATTCTGAATTCCAAAACACCCCAGGGGTCAGAATTTTGACCTGAATACTTAAAAGAAGTGATGATAATAATAATCGTCATGCTGTATGACATTGACATGCTCCAGGTACTGCTAAGCACTTTGCATATATTAATTAATTAAATTCTTATAACACCCCCATAAGGGGGGTACTATTATCTTCATCTCCATGTTATACGTGAGAAAAGGGATTATATTGTACCTACTGTTTTATCGCTTGCTTTCTGCACGTAATAATGTGTCTTGGACATTTTTCACTTCAGTGAATATTAATCTGCAGCATTATCTTTAGTGACTGCATTGTGTCCCATTGTGTGACTGTGCTGTCACTTAGCCAGTCCTCTGGTGTTGGACAGTTAGGTTGTTTTCACACTCTTTCTCTTGGATTCATTTCTCTGGGAGATCCTTCAGTAGAGACCAGCCAGTTGTTCCTCTCAAACCTTTGACTTTGAGGAAAGCACATGTCAGTACTCATTGGCTCCTTGAAAGGAAGCCCTTCCTGCCTCTTGACCAACTCCTCTTATATTTTTTATTTTTTGTTATTCTAACAGAAATGTGCTCACATCTCTGTGTGCCCCTGTCTGATTTCCTGGTGTTTGGAAAATCCATTCTGCCATTATTGGGGCAGGATCTGAAATGGTGTGTCTCTCACTTCACAAAACACGGCCTCTTCTGTTTCCTGCCCTTAACTCCTGGCAGTTCCACCCGACCTACTTCCCTCTTCCTGTGACTTTGTTTTAGAAGGTCAACATGTCATCTACATGAGGTCTGATTCCTATTGCCTAACGCTAAATATTTAGTCAAATGAGTCCTTTTCCAGTGTCTTTTAATCTTAATTCTTTTCCCAGAGCTGATACTGAAATCTTCTCATGCACCTGGGTTTGTTTCCTGTGGCAAATCACCCCAAAGTGAGGAGCTTAAAACAACACAAATTTATTCTCATAGTTCAGGAGGACAGAAGCACGAAATTAAGCTGCGGGCAGGCTCTGAAATCTAGGTTTTGGCAGATCCATGCTCCCCCTGAAGGGCTGGGGGAGAATCCTCCCTTTGCCATCTCCTGGTGGTTCCAGGAATTGCGTGTTGGCTGCATAACACAAATCTACGTCTCCGTCTTCACATGGAGTTTCTGTCCCCATGTCTCTTTTCCATGTCTCTTGTGAGGGCACTTGAGATTGGATTTAGGGCTCACTGGATAATCCAGGATGGTCGCATCTTGATATTCCGTCTGCAAAGACCCTTTTTCCAAATTATGTCACATTCACAGCTTCCAGGGGTCAAGACGTGGGCATATCTTTTGGGGGGCACCATTGGATCCACTACAGCACCACTCTTCCCAAATCTAGGGATTAATTTTTTTCCCTTCACACTTTCCAGGTGAGATCTCTTGCTCTCCCAGTTCCCATCCAGGGTAGCCCATCGCCCTCGGAGATCTTTCATTCATGTGGAGCTCATGGGGGTTAAACAATGGTCATGAGAAAAATGGTTCCTTTCTTCTGCCGATCCACAAAAGAATCCCAAACCAGTCCTTTCACATTCATTAAGTATATTTTCTTTAACAAATTAAGTGTTGTTACTTATGCTAAAACTATGGACACTTTTTCTTTACCCTAAGGACCAAAGGTTACATCCCAAGGAGGAGGAAATTATTTCCTGAGTGCCTACAATATATCAAGTGCTGTTATATTACCTTGTTTAACTCTCATAACAACCCTGAGTCTTACAGTCCATTTTCTCTGCTTT
Organism: Balaenoptera borealis; assembly: GCF_965194805.1. Classification (NCBI taxonomy): domain Eukaryota; kingdom Metazoa; phylum Chordata; class Mammalia; order Artiodactyla; family Balaenopteridae; genus Balaenoptera; species Balaenoptera borealis. The sequence continues at coordinate 87,542,447 of NC_138874.1, forward strand.
AGAGAATAGAAAACTGAGGCTCAGAAAGGTTAAGGAACTTGTTAAAAATCACATAGTAACTAGCAGAACTCAGCTCTGTCAAACCCAATAGCCCTTCGATCTCTCTACACCAAACTGCCTTTCGGATTTTTATGGGTACGTGCAGCACAGAGACAGTAAATGACTCAGAGGTCACTAATGACGGCAGCAAGACCAGAAGCTGGGTATCATCTGCTGGTTCACTGTTCTTCCATCACACCACACTGTCCACTCAGAATAGAGGGTGTCATTTGAGCTGACAGAAGGACATGCACCCTGACTGAGCTCAGAATGTGCCTGAACTTTGGCATCGGAGCCTGAGTCTATTCTGTCTTCACTGCTTGGTGACAGGTGCTCCTGGACCAGTCATTGGGCACCTTTGAAGCTCAACTTCCTCTTCTGTAAAATGGCATGATAATGACACCCACCTCTCTGCATTGTTGCAAGGATTAGATGCATCCTAAAGCACAGGGTGTGGAGGCATTCCCCAAATGGTAGCTATGACAACTTTGTATATTGCAATCCAATGTCTCTTTAAAATTAAAGGTTTTTTTAATTGTAAAAGAAAAAGTAATTCATGTTTATAGCAAAGAGTATAAAGTAACACCTCGCCACTCCCCAAAGATCCCAGTCCTTGCCCCTAGAGGTAGCTATTGTTAACAGTATCTTTGGTATGGTTCCACAAATCTTCTATTCATTTGGAAGCATATATTCATTCATTGCACAAATAGGTTCATACAAGTTCACGGCTTACTTTTTACTAAATCATTGTCCCAGATGTGCTCTCCAGGAAGCAGACTCTGAGACAGACTTTAGTGTGCAGAATGCTTACTAGGAAGCACTCTCGGAATTAACATCTGTGGAAGGGAAGGAAGGCAGGAACAAGAGTGGACAGAAGAAGTCAAGATATTGGACAGCTTCAGCCACCCTCACTGGAGCTCCAGAGTTAACTAGACCATCAGAATTGTCCCATGCCATATTGGTCCCAAAGGCCTGGGCTTCAGCCCCCACTCCCTCACCCCCACTATCAGTGGGCCAGCCTGGGTAGGCACACCCTTGGACAAGGCAGCTCTCTGCAGCTGAAGCCATCTGTGCAGGGGATGACAGCTGAAGCCGTTGCTGACAACACTCCCTGCAGCTGGACAAGTCCTTCTGAAGGGGTATCTATCAGCACATTCTGGTGTCCACTTCAGTAACATTGAGATGACTTAGCAAGACAGAGCCTGCAGCTGCCCACAATGCCACAGGAAAACTCTGATGAAATAATGGTATACAACTGCCCTGGCCTATTAGTCTAAGAACTGGAAGACCCATATCCTGTAGACCCAGCGACTTTAGCTACATGAGGCTGTGTTAGCATGAAATTAGTTTTATGTGAGTTTTTACTGTCTGGGGATAGTCACCTCCCCTTGTCTTCCCCTTTTGACAGCAGAACTTTTGGTTCCTCTTTGGCTGGGAATATGGTGATGGGCTGGGGGAGGGGATGCTATTAAGTCTCAAGGCACACTTCTCTGACAGTGAAAAAGAAAGTGGCTGAGGACTCCCATCCTATAAAAGACAAGCACAAAGGGTCATTCATGTACATGACAGTGGGCCCTTTCTATCGACTTTCCCTTTCCATGTCCTTTTAGTATTTATCTTTGTTCAGCACTTGCTGAATCAAGTCCCAAGGTGAGAATCTGGAGCCATCGCCACATTGTCTGAGAAGATAGATGCCCAGGCTATGCCCACAAATGGGCTGCTACGTAACTCAGCATACCCAAATGGTGGTCCCACACCTTCCCCTCCCTCCCCTCCGCCTTCCTCCCTCAAATTTAGGCATCCACTCATCCATAGAAAGGCAAAGATTGGGAGAGGGTAGACTAGGCTCCATCCTGGGGATGCAGACCTGCTTGAAAGCAAGAATTAGGCTTTAATCAATATTACTGGTGGGAATATACCATTTCAAACCATTTTGAAAAAGTTTGGTAGTTTCTTATAAAGTTAAACACCACAAGAGCCATCCATTCCAGTCCTAGATAAATTAAAACCCATATTCACATTGTGATTTGTACACGAATGTTTATAGCAGCTTTATTCATCATAGCTCAAGCTGGAGACAACCCAAATGTCCATCAGATGACAAACTGTGGAATACTAATCATCAGTAAAAAGGAATAAACTATTGATATACACAAAACATGAGTGAACCTCAGAAACATGCTGAATGAAAGAAGTCAGACATAGGGGTATATACTGTATGATTCCATTTACATGAAACTTTAAGAAATCAATTTAATCTATACTGTCAGAAAGCAGATGCATAGTTGCCTGGGGCTAAAGGTAGAGGTAAATTGACTGTAAAAGGACATAAGGGAAATATTTTATATCTAAATTATGGTGGTGATTACATGGGTATATAAATTTGTCAAAATTCATTGAACTGTATACTTTAAATAAATGGATTTCATTGTATGCAAATTATTCCTCAACAAGTTGATTTAAAAACAAAGTATGTAGGCAACTATATTAAAGAAAAATATAAAAACTAAATGAAACCAAGGAGTTTAACTTTCCAGCTATTTTAACGTATTGTAATTTATATTAAAACTATTGGATAAATAATAGAAAAGCTATTAATATAAATCATTCTACTTATAAAGAAGTATAATCCCAAGATCATCTCAAAAGGCACTAGGAAAATATTTAATAAAAGTTAAAACTCACATTCCAGAAACAAAAAAAATGAGTAGAAACTAGTAACAGAAATTCCTTGACTTGATAAAGATTATGCATCAGGAACTAAGATGTAATGGTGAAGCAAGTATTTCAATTACAAGTGCCATTGTATTAGAGGATCATTCTAAAGGATGATCCTCTAAAGAGGATCATTGGGACTCAACAAAGGAGGTACATACATCCCAGGAAACGTTCAGGAAGAATAGGAAAGCATATTTGGTTAACATCATGATTGGGGGTATGATAACGTTAAACATTGGGTAGTGGCCAAAGATACTAGATATTTGCAATACAAGGACACTTCTATAGATCAAAGAACTGCCCCACAATACACACAACTTTCTAATGTCTTACTACTCTGTTTCAAATATGTATAAACACAAGGCATGTTCTGCAAGGACATAACATATAATGAAAATTTTCCAGGAATAAATCTATGACATAGGACTTCCCTGGTGGCGCAGTGGTTGAGAATCTGCCTGCCAATGCAGGGGACACGGGTTCGAGCCCTGGTCTGGGAGGATCCCACATGCCGCGGAGCAACTGGGCCCGTGAGCCACAACTACTGAGCCTGCGTGTCTGGAGCCTGTGCTCCGCAACAAGAGAGGCCGCGATAGTGAGAGGCCCGCGCACCGCGATGAAGAGTGGCCCCCGCTCGCCGCAACTAGAGAAAGCCCTCACACAGAAACGAAGACCCAACACAGCCAAAAATAAGTAAATAAATAAATTTAAAATATGAAAAATAAATAAATAAATAAAAAAGAGTGGATATTTGTATATGTATAACTGATTCACTTTGCTGCACAGCAGAAACTAGCACTACATTGTAAATCAACTGTACTCCAATAAAAATTAATTTAAAAAAATATAATAGCCAAAAAGTAGAAATAAACCAAATGCCCATCAACTGATGAGTGAATAAATGTGTTATATCCCATATGGTGGAATACTATTAGTCAATAAAAATAAATGAAATATTGATATGTGCTTCAATACAGATGATCTTTGAAAACATTATGTTAAATGAAAGAAGCCAGTCACATATTATATGATTCCATTTATATGAAAAGTTCAGAATATGAAAGAAAGTAGATTAGTAGTTGCCTAGGTTGGGGGAAATGGAGAGCAGGGTGGGAAGTGACAGCTAAGAGATATGAAGTTTCTTTGGGGGATAATGAAAATGTTCTAGAACTGACTGTGGTGATGGATGCACGCATCTGTGAATATACTAAAAGCCATTAAACAGGTCAACTATATGATATCTGAATTATATCTCAATAAATTTTTAATAAAACCTTCACAAAAAACATGTACTATTTTATACTAATATAAAATTAGTGATTTTAACTGTTAAATGTACATATCATCATATAGATTTGTTATATATTAAATATTCACCCTCAAAATACCCAAAATATTATAATAGGACTCTGCCTTGAGTCCCCTGGATAATTACTTTCATAAATGGGTAGGTTATCTAACAAAAGCGGGAGGGAATACAATATATTGGGTGGGCCAAAGTGTGCCTTCAGTTTTTTAAGTAAAAATAAAAGACACATTTTTCATTTTCACCAAGAACTTTATTGAACAATGTATTCACCCTTTTGTTCCACTACCTTCTGCCATTTTTCAGGCAACTTCATAATTCCATCTTCCCAAAACTTTTTATCTTTTTGAGCAAAGAACTGTTCCATGTGCCTTTTACAGCCTTGGGAATTGAAATTTTTTCCATTAAGAGAATTTTGTAAAGACCAAAATAAATGGAAATCCGAAGGTGCGATGTCTGGTGGATACAGCGGATGAATCAGAACTTCCCAGCCAATCTGTAACAGTTTTTGCCTGGTCATCAAAGAAACATGAGTTCTTGTGTTATCCTGATGGAAGATTATGCGTTTTCTGTTGACTAATTCTGGACGCGTTTTGTCGAGTGCCGTTTTCAGTTGGTCTAATAGGGAGCAGTACTTGTTGGAATTAATCGTTTGGTTTTCGGAAGGAGCTCATAATAGAGGACTCCCTTCCAGTCCCACCATATACACAACATCACCTTCTTTGGACGAAGACCAGCCTTTGGTGTGGTAGGTGGTGGTTCATTTCACTTGCCCCACGATCTCTTCTGTTCCACATTGTTGTACAGTATCCACTTTTCATCGCCTGTCACAATTTGTTTTAAAAACGGAACGTTTTCATTACGTTTCAGTAGAGAATCGAATGCAGAAATATTGCCAAGGAGTTGTTTTTTTTGCTTAACTTACGTGGAACCCAAACATCAAAGCAATTCACATAACCATGCTGTGCAAATGAATTTCAACGCTCGATTTGGATATTTTGAGTATGTCGGCTATCTTCTGCGTGGTATAACATTGATTGTTCTCAATTATTGTTTCGATTTGATCACTATCAACTTCAACTGATCTGCCCGATCATGGAGCATTGTCCAGCGAGAAATCTCCAACGCAGAACTTCGCAAACCACTTTTGACACGTTCGATCAGTCACAGCACCTTCCCCATACACTGCACAAATCTTTTTATGCATTTCAGTTGCACTTTTACCTTTCTTGAAATAATAAAGCATAATATGTTGAAAATGTTGCTTTTTTTCTTCCATCTTCAATATTAAAATGGCTACACAAAAATTCACCAATTTTGATAAGCCTTTTTTTAAATGCATGCTGATATGACAGCTGTCACATACAATCTAACAAAATTGTTTCGAATGAAGTTAAAGACAACTAAGTGCTACTAGAGCCATCTTACGGAAAAAACCGAACAAACCTTTTGGCCCACCCAATAGTACTGACAAAAAGAAAAGAAAAAGAAAATCAACATACAGCAGTGAACAAAAAGGAGAATCCGGAAATAGACTTAGCTAAATATAAAGCCATTACTGTATATAATATTGTAAGCTTTTTAAAACTCTGGGGTGAGGACAGTATCTTTAATGAATGGTGCTGGAATAATTAGTAATTTGGGGAGGAAATTAAGTCAGATCCATATCTTACAACATACTGCAAAAAGGTACTCCAGATCAATTGAAGTGTTAAATATAAAAATCATATTAAACAAAATAAAAAAGAAATGAGAATGGAGTATTCATTAGATCTGTGGAGGACTGGTAACTTTCTCAACTCTAAATACAATAAAAAGGTAACATTAAAGCCAGGTATTCAAATACATAATTTTTTTCATTTTTAAACCTTAACAATTAAACAAAATTAAATTACACTGTGAGCCTGCCCCCTTTCAAAGACTGATTGGAATAAGGACAGACACCTGACACAATCCATTAATGAGCCAGTGAGCTATCATCTGTGTGACATGGTTTTAAAAAAAATAAAATAAACTGAGCCTATTAGAGTCTCTCTCTTTTAAATTAAGCAACACCTATTGCCCATTGAGTGTAGGTATTAGAGGTGGACTATCATCTAGACCAGTGGTTCTCTAACTTTAATGTGCCTGAGAATCACCTGAAGGGCTTGTTAAGATTGTGGAGCTTCTGATTGGCTAGGTCTGGAGTGGGGCCCAAGAATTTTCATTTCTAACAAGCTCCAAGCAGTTCTGATGCTGTTGGATCAAGGACCACACTTCTGAGGACCATTGATGAAGACACTGCCAAGGTGCAACTATTTCTCGACCATGGGCAAACATATGTGCAGAAGGGAGAAGGATGGAGAAGACCACAAAGGGAAGCAGAGATCAGCCGTGGTTCCTGACTACTTTCCAGTTCCCATGAGCCCAGCTGTACTTGAGTTCCTTATTTTAGATTCTACTGGACCTTTCTGTAATCCTTATACTAAAATCCCCTTCATTTGGCTGGAGTGAGTCTCCTTGCAATGTAAAAAGCTTGCCTAGAACACAGTTGAAAGAATATTGTGTCCTCCAATAGAGACAATGTGCATTATCCCCAACTCCATTCCAACCCACTCCCTGGGTTACCAAGGTAACAGGTTGGTATGTATCTTTCCACATCTTTCTCTAAGCTCCATATACACATATATGCAAGGATTTTACTATTTGTTTTACAAAAATAAAATTGTTCTGAGTTAGAATTCAGATTCTGCTCCTATAATAGACCAACATATCTGTGGCTTAAACAAGATGGAAATTTACTGCTCTCTGGCATAACAGTCCCAAGGTGGGTGGTCCAAAACTGGCAAGGCGTTTCTGTTCTCTGAAGTCATCTTGGAATCCAAGCTTCTTCCATCTTGCGGCTTCACCATACTTGGGGGTTGCTTCACCCACATTTTCCAGGGTGGTTCACACCATGTCTGTATTCCATACAATAGGAAGGGGAAAGGTGGGGGCAGAGGGTATTCCTTTCCTTTAAGAACAGATTCTCAAAGACACAAAGATCACTTTTAATCATTTCCCCTTGGCCATCATTTTTTTTTAAATTTTTTTAAAATTTATTTTTATTTATTTATTTTATTTATGGCTGTGTTGGGTCTTTGTTTCTGTGCGAGGGCTTTCTCTAGTTGTGGCAAGCGGGGGCCACTCTTCATCGCGGTGCGCGGGCCTTTCACTGTCGCGGCCTCTCTTGTTGCGGACCACAGGCTCCAGACGCGCAGGCTCAGTAGTTGTGCCTTGGCCATAATTTAAAACCATGCACACAACTAACTGCAAAGTAGGCTTAGAAATAGAGTCTTCAGCTGGTCAGACACGTGCCTGGTTAACATTTAGATATTCTGTTACCAAAGGAAAAGGAAGGGGGAGAATGGATCTTGGGGAACATTTAGCAGTCCCTGCCACACACACTATAGACAGCGCTCTGCAAATTGTTTATTTCATAATGTCCCTCCAAGTCAATAAATATAGAGCCAACTTGCTTCAATAGCTGCCAATTTAATATCTCATTGTACAGTTATAATGTACCATGTTCAACTACTCCTATATTGGTGGGCCTTCAAGTTAAGTCCATCTTTTTGTACCCAGAAAGTTTCTTCAATAAACATGCTTGTTCATAGATTCTTGCTTCCAATAGCTTTTGTTTCTGAAGGATGAATTGCCCAAAATTAGTCAATGGATATGTGAGATTTTAATCTTTATATGTATTGCCAAATCACTCCCCGCAAAGGCTGAATGCTAAGTCATACACTCACCAGCAATGAATGAGAGTCTTCATTCCCTCATGTTATCGTTAATGATCTTATTTTTTGCCCATGTTACTTAAATTTGAATTTCTCTGAGTACAAGTGAGGTTGAGGGTATTGTCCTATCTTTACTGATGATTTTCATTTCCTCTTCTGTGTATTGCTGGTTTACATCTGTATCTGTTAGGATCCCAGCAGGAAACAGAATTCATCCCAAATGATTCAAATGAAGGGGCTGTAATGAAGGCACTACTTACAGATCTGGGGGCAGGACTAAGGGAGTAAATAAAAGATGAAGAGCTGGTGAGGCACCCAGAAATGAAACAGCAGGAAGCTGTTGCCTCTTCCCAAAGTTGAAAGGATAATACAGAGAACTAGTGTTACCCAGTAAGCCCAGTGAGTACTGAACCATGGAGAAAAAGCTGTCCTGTAGGAACTGCTGAGGTGGAAGCACTTCACTTCTGCCAGAAACATATCACCAGAAAAGGGAAACATCCCAACTTTTCTCTCCTTCAGCCCTTAAATCTCCTGCTGGTTCTGCCCATTGGCAGAGGGTGGAGAACAGATCTGAGGACCAACCAGAAACACCAGCACAGTGTCCTTTACCCCTTTTTCTACTGGGTGTGTATCTTCTCCCTATCAATTGATGAGCACTTGTCAAACACTAGGGATCTTAATCCTTTGTCCGTAATACGTGTGCAAATGATTTCCCCAGCCCATCACCATCTATTGACTCTTGTCTACAGTTTATTTTTTCATATAAACCATTCTCATGGTTTTGGATTCTATTTTGATTAAGACAATCCCCACCATCACCTGTAAGGTTTGATAAATCGTCTCCTACATTATCTTCAAAAGTTTTCTTTTTCTCACTTTTGCATCTTTAGTCCCTTTGAATTTATTTTTGTATAGAGCATGAAGTAGAGGGTCTAGCTTTGTTTTCTTCCAGATGAAGAGCCAATTATGCCAGCCATAATCATGCTTTCTCCACTGATATAAAATAACAACTTTGTCTTATAAGCTTGGAATATATACTTGATTCATTACTGAGCTTGCTGTACCACTCCACTGGTCTGAGTGGGTGGTGTGCTGGGGAGTAAGGAATAAAAGCATTTAAGAACATATAAAGAAGAATCAAGGATTGTGAAGTAAGAGAATGGCTAAGAAATTCATGAAAAAAAACTTTTGAGTAGACTTGACATACTAGATGCTAAAATTTTCTATAACGCTGTTCTTTTCAAAAGAGTGTGGTATTTTCCCAGATGAATACATAAAAACAATTTGAAAACTTACAGTTATATTCTACTACTCTAATATAGCAGCTATTTTTAGTTCCTTATCTTATCTTCCACACTTCATCTGTGTAACCCAAAGGTCAACCTCCTGATTATCTCAAATTTATTTGCTTTCTGGAGACAATTTTCTTCTTTTTTTTGCCCCTCCCTAGCTCCCTTTTGCACTGCTGCCTCATGGTTGTTCCTAGAATATTTTCATGGGCCATTTCTTCTCCTGAAGTCTCCACCCTCCCATCCTTTTCCCTGTCTTTCTCTGATCTCAGTCTTCACCTCCACCAGCTTCTCCCCACTCCTCCCCTTCCCCCTTCACTCGCTCCAGGAAATTAAAAATTCATATTTCTTTATTTTGAGGAGCAATAATGTACTATCTCACTCTAACCCAGGCCACCCCTAAGTTCTAGATGGCTACAACCATGGGGGTCTAGTAAAGTATTTGGCAAAGGAAAGATAGCTCACATTCTGAGGATTTCTGTCTTCAGTTTTTAAAGGAACAACTTTTTCTCCCTGCTCCTTATGGATGGTTCTCACAGAGCTGTAATCACAGTTTATGTGCGTACAAATTTGTGTTCTACTTTCATTTGATGTTATTTCATCAAATGTATATACATACAAATTTGTGTTCTACTTTTTCATTTGATGTTGTTTCATAAGCAGTTTTCTCATCATGAGCCTTATCTTTAAAAACCGTATATTTCCATCATGCAGAGATGACATAATTAACACTCATTTCTCTAGTGTTGAACACTGAAGACATTTCCACTTTTTTGCTGGTAAAATTTGTTATAAAACATTATAAAACAATTATAGTTCTTTTTCTATCAAATTGTTTTCTGAAAGTAAACCCCTGGGAATATGTGAGAAGTGGAAAGAGGAGTTTACATCTTTATCACCCTCAATATATGTTGTTAAATTTTACACAATACAAGCCTACCAATTTACAATGCCACCAGTAATGAAAATTTCTCCATAGCCTCATTTATGTTGGATTTTGTTTTCAAAAAATTGTTCCAAGTTTATTGATGCAAATTACACTTAGTTATTATTTCTAAATTCATATCCATGATTTCCGGCACTGTTGAAAAGTTTACCACTTACTTAAAATTTGTATTTTCTCTTCTGTATATTGTCTGTGTCCTCGTCCAGTTGTAATTGACTTTTTTTTTTAAGTCTTTTTAAAAAAAAATTTATCTATTATTTTATTTTATTTTTGGCTGCATCAAGTCTTCTTTGCTGCATGCGGGCTTTCTCTAGTTGCGGCGAGCAGCGGCTACTCTTCCTTGTGGTGTTCAGGCTTCTCATTGCAGTGGTTTCTCTTGTTGCAGAGCATGGGCTCTAGGTACGCGGGCTTCAGTAGTTGTGGCACACGGGCTCAGAAGCTGTGGTGCACGGGCTTAGTTGCTCCGCGGCATGTGGGATCTTCCCGGACCAGGGCTCGAACCCGTGTCCCCTGCATTGGCAGGGGGATTCTCAACCACTGCGCCACAAGGGAAGCCCCTGTAATTGACTTCTTGATGTTCTTATTCACACACTTCATAGAGGACAGATGTTAATACGGTATAACAGCTATAACTATTTCCTCCAAACTCTTCTTTTCCTTCTTTATAGATTTTGTCTGTAGATATTCCTAACTTTCACTATGTCCTAATAGTTCAACTTTTTCCTTACTATTTATTTATGTTAGAAGGTAGAAAAAGATAGTTAAGGGTGTATGAATTGAAATTCCACCATTCCTATTCTTGCTCTGCCACTCTGAGTGACTGAACAGATTAGTTAGTCCCTCAAGGTCCTCTTCCCATCTGCAATGACCCGATATCACTGGCAATGGCACTGAGCTCACAGAGCCTTATGAGGATCAAATGAGATAAGGCAAAAAATGTATCTGGTGCATAGCAATTGATAAAAGTAGTTCATCACTGTTGTTATTATTATCATTCTCTTGTTCCTTCAATAATTAGAAAAATGGTTGTTTTACCATAGTTGTGATAAATGACCAACTCATTTTTATTAGTTTTATTTTTAATCTCAATAATTCATATGTAGCCTATTTTGATGTATTGGGTTGGCCAAAAAGTTCGTTCTGGTTTGTCCATAACATCTTATGGAAATATACATACCCAATATATATAATGGGTGAGTATGAAGCAAGAGAGAGAGGTATAATCCAAGGACCAGGCCACATCCATCAGGGATTCTAATGGGGGCAGTCACAAAGGGAATGGGGGACATTCCCATGGGAGAAGAGGGCTTATACATTAAGCTAGAGAGATTAGTTAATAAATAGGTTGTCCAAATTAACACCTGCCAATAAACAGGAGCCAAAATGGCAGGTGAAGAGCCACAGATGGTAATGCATCTATAAACCTAAATGCACAATGGCTCAGCATCTGAGGGACAAAATGAGGAAGTGCAGCATCAACAGGAGTAAGCTGACACCCACAGGCACAGTGAAACAGGCCAGCATTTAGCTGGTATGCACCACAGTGGCCATACAGAGACACACTGAAACACGTTCGTCCTGCCAGAATGCATACTTCTGGAAGGGAATCAGCTCATTGAAGGAGGAAAATTACAACCATCATCAGGAAGGCAGGAGGCCCTCAGCTCGGCTGCTACAGACTGCATGAGCCTTTCAGCTATATGTTAGGAAAATTAAAAATGAGTACTCACACCCAGAGCTCTTTTCCCCAGCAGCAGGCCCGGTTGCACTGCCTCCTGGACTCACCTGAACAGCACTCAGAGCCCACTGCCATCTGCACTATCTCAGCAGCCGCTTGGCCAGCTCTAATTAAAGTATTGCCAGCATTTTCCCACTCTATCGTATTGTGCATTTGAAATATCCATTGTGACAGCCTCCAGCCACACCGAGATGCATGTCAAGGCATCCAAATTATCTACTTACGTGCAAACTACTATTTTTATTAGCATTCCAGTTAAACATCTGGAGGGATCTGTCTCTAACCCTATTTTGCCCATAAGCCCCATTATTCGTACTGCTCAGTTTTGCAGAAAACGAGGCTTTTCAGGAATGCACAATTATTGGGCCCCAGTGTGTGTGGCCTCATATCCCCTTGGCCATACCTTCGACCCCAGATTTCAGCCTACCTCTTGTGGTCATGGCTTAGCCCAAGCATGCACTGGCCATCTCCCCCTGACCCCCACAGGGCTTCTCTGATGTGGTGATGTGGGATGCCTGCATGAGCACACTTGGCACTCACGTGCGACCCAGAGGTGCAAAGCCGTTACAACCCTTTAGGGCAACCTCTGCCAATGCTGGATGGGAGCTGATGGATGAAGACTTACAAACACTTCTCCCTTGCTGGTCAGTTTGAGGCATATTCTGTACGGCTCCTCAGAAATTCCTGTTGGGATCAAAACTCAGTTGCCCACAGCAGTGACCAATGCAACTGGCTTGGCTTTCCCTCCTCTCCCAGCCAGTCTCCCTAGTCCCTCACTCCTGCTCTCTGGAATCACCTTCCACAATAAACCACTTACACACATGTCCTTGTCTTAGGCTTTTCTTTCTAGGGGAACTAAGACAGCACATGCTGCATTCAAGTCAAAACACCTTTGCTTACAGTTAGTCAGTAATCGCTGCCCAATCCTTTCAAGGGCCTTTCTCATCCCTTCCTCGGGACCCCCCTGGACCTTTCCATGATGTTCCACCTAAAGGAGTAATGTCGGGCAGAGCAGGGGGCTGCCAGCACACCACTCCAGCGCTGAAACAGCATCTGTTCTGACTGATCAGTACATCTGCCAAACCACTGTTGAATATTTTAGAATCACCCTGCCAGTGAGATGTGAGTATAGATGAATTCCAATCAAGTCCCTATGTTCCTTTTTTGTTTGTTTGTTTTGTTTTGTTTATAGCTTAATTTTGTTTTTTATTTTTTAATTTTATTTTTATTTTTTATTTTATTTTTATTTTTTTGGCCACGTCGGGTCTTCGTTGCTGCGTGCGGGCTTTCTCTAGTTGTGGCAAGCAGGGGCTACTCTTCGTTGTGGTGCGCGGGCTTCTCATTGTGGTGGCTTCTCTTTGTTGCGGAGCACGGGCTCTAGGCACGCGGGCTTCAGTAGTTGTGGCACGCGGGCTCAGTAGTTGTGGCTCGAGGGCTCTAGAGTGCAGGCTCAGTAGTTGTGGCTTAGTTGCTCCATGGCATGTGGGATCTTTCCGGACCAGGGCTTGAAGCCATGTCCCCTGCACTGGCAGGCAGATTCTTAACCACTGCACAACCAGGGAAATCCCATCCCTATGTTCCTTTTAACTGTGGCTTATGTGGTACACTCCAATGAAGTGGGGACTACTTATAAAGGCAAGGTTAGAACACTAGGTAATTTGGACTACATGTCCACTAAGGATGACCAGGAAAATTTGGGTAAAATATTAAAAGTAATAAGAAGTCTAGCAAGAAAGTAAAAAATTATGAAGCCACTATCTGAGAGAAGATGGAAATCCAGAGAAGAAGAAAGGGCCATATTTCCCTTGGAGGAAACTGTCAATTAAGCAAGTAGCATCATATAGAAAGACAAATGCTGTATGATCTCACTTATATGTGGAATCTGAAACAAAAACAAAAATACAAGCTCATAGATACAGAGAACAGATTGGTGATTGCCAGAGGTGGGGATGGGGTGAAGGAGTTAAAAGGTAAAAGCTTCCAGTTATAGAATAAATAAGTCATGGGGACATAATGTGCAGCATGGTGACTATAGTTAATAATACTGTATTACATATTTGAAAGTTGCTAAGAGAGTAGATCTTAAAAGTTCTCATCACAAGAAAAAATTGTAACTATGCACGGTGACAGATGTCAGCTAGACTTATTGTGGTGATCACTTTGCAATATATACAAATATTGAATCATTAAGTTGTACACCTGAAACTAATATAATTTGTATGTCAATTATTCCTTAATTTTTCAAAAAAAGTCTTAAAAGAAAAAACAAAAAAAGGAGGTGTCTTAAGAGGCTGAAAAATGAAGCTGTGCTTTTGGACAGTCTTGGAATGTGGAGGATGAAAATTAGAGTCAAATGCATGCAACATACTGGGGCATCCCAGTTACTCCCTCCCTCCCTTGTGATGGGGTTGGGACCCCAAAATGTTTCCGAGGAATAAGAACTAATCAGGTATAGAACAGACCTTGAAGGAGCAGAAACCCAGTTTTGAATCATTTCAGTCACTGAAATTGGATTAGGGCAATTCTGGACTGGCAGTGCTCCTAGCCCTGCCTCTCTGGAGGAAAATAACATTATCTTAAGCCTCAAAATATTTCTATATAATTTCAGGTACAATATCCAGTATTTAATTAAAAAATAACCAGACACCTGACAAGACAACATGAACAAAAACCAAAATAAAAAGCAGACACAGGGAGAAGATTGGTTCAAGATGGCAGAGTAGAAGGACGTGTGCTCACTCCCTCTTGCGAGAGCACCGGAATCACAACTAACTGCTGAACAATCATTGACAGGAAGACACTAGAACTCACCAAAAAAGATACTCCACATCCAAAGACAAAGGAGAAGCCACGATGAGATGGTAGGAGGGGCACAATCACAGTAAAATCAAATCCCATAACTGCTGGGTGGGTGATTCACAAACTGGAGAACACTTATACCACAGAAGTCCACCCACTGGAGTGAAGGTTCTGAGCCCCACGTCAGGCTTCCCAACCTGGGGGTCCGGCAACAGGAGAAGGGATTCCTAGAGAATCAGACTTTGAAGCCTAGTGGGATTTGATTGCAGGACTTCAACAGGACTGGGGAAACAGAGACTCCAATCTTGAGGGCACACACAAAGTAGTGTGCGCATCGGGACCCAGGGGAAGGAGCAGTGACCCCATAGGAGACTGAACCAGACCTACCTGCTAGTGTTGGAGGGTCTCCTGCAGAGGCAGGGGGGGTGGCTGTGGCTCACCGTGAGGACAAGGACACTGGCAACAGAAGTTCTGGGAAGTACTCCTTGGCGTGAGCCCTTCCAGAGTCCGCCATTAGCCCCACCAAAGAGCCCGGGTAAGCTCCAGTGTTGGGTCGCCTCAGGCCAAAAAATCAACAAGGAGGGAACCCAGCCCCACCCATCAGCAGACAAGCGGGTTAAAGTTTTACTGAGCTCTGCCCACTAGAGCAACACCCAGCTCTACCCACCACCAGTTCCTCCCATCAGGAAACGTAGACAAACCTCTTAGATAGCCTCATCCACCAGAGGGCAGACAGCAGAAGCAAGAAGAACTACAGTCCTGCAGCCTGTGGAACAAAAACCACATTCACAGAAAGATAGACGAGAAGAAAAGGCAGAGGGCTATGTACCAGATGAAGGAACAAGATAAAACCCCAGAAAAATAACTAAATGAAGTGGAGATAGGCAACCGTCCAGAAAAAGAATTCAGAATAATGATAGTGAAGATGATCCAGGACCTCAGAAAAAGAATGGAGGCAAAAATCGAGAAGATGCAAGAAATAGTTAACAAAGACCTAGAAGAATTAAAGAACAAACACCTAGAAGAATTAAAGAACAAACAAATAGAGATGAACAATACAATAACTGAAATGAAAAATACACTAGAAGGAATCAACGTCAGAATAACTGAGGCAGAAGAACAGATAAGTGACCTGGAAGACAGAATGGTGGAATTCACTGCCATGGAACAGATTAAAAAAGAAAGAATGAAAAGAAATGAAGACAGACTAAGAGACCTCTGGGACAACATTAAATGCAACAACATTCGCATTATAGGGGTCCCAGAAGGAGAAGAGAGAGAGAAAGGACCCGAGAAAATATTTGAAGAGATTATAGTCAAAAATTCCCTAACATGGGAAAGAAAATAGCCACCCAAGTCCAGGAAGCACAGAGAGTCCCAGGCAGGATAAACCCAAGGAGAAACATACCAAGACACATAGAAATCAAATTGGCAAAAATTAAAGACAAAGAAAAATTATTGACAGCAACAAGGGAAAAACGACAAATAACATACAAGGGAACTCCCATAAGGTTAACAGCTGATTTCTCAGCAGAAACTCTACAAGCCAGAAGGGAGTGGCATGATATATTTAAAGTGATGAAAGGGAAGAACCTACAACCAAGATTACTCTACCCAGGAAGAATCTCATTCAGATTCAACAGAGAAATCAAAAGCTTTACAGACAAGCAAAAGCTAAGAGAATTCAGCACCACCAAACCAGTTCTACAACAAATGCTACAGGACCTTCTCTAAGTGGGAAACACAAGAGAAGAAAAGGACCTACAAAAACAAACCCTAAAAGTCTTATATGTTCTGGTATAATGTTATAAGTCATAATTCTAGTTATTATTTTAAAATGTATATCTCAGAAATAACTGAATTTCCTTGTCAATTGCATTATTATGAACTTCCACCAAATCTTTTTTTTTTTATAACTTTATTTTTATTTATTTTTGGCTGCGTTGGGTCTTCGTTGCTGCGCACGGGCTTTCTCTAGTTGCGGCGATCGGGGGCTACTCTTCGTTGCGGTGCGCGGACTTCTTATTGCGGTGGCTTCTCTTGTTGCGGAGCACGGGCTCTAGGCGCATGGGCTTCAGTAGTTGTGGCATGCAGGCTCTAGAGCGCAGGCTCAGTAGTTGTGGCGCATGGGCTTAGTTGCTCCGTGGCATGTGGCATCTTCCCGGACCAAGGCTCGAACCCATGTCCCCTGCATTGGCAGGCGTATTCTTAACCACTGTGCCACCAGGGAAGCCCTCACCAAATCTTTAACCGTGGTCATTTTTAAGTCTTTTGTCACTTACAGACAGTTCTGGGTGTACTCTGATGCTTTTGCAAAAATGTTCCTGTGAAAGGGTTTCATCTTCAAGGAATTCATGGAAAAGACTCTGACAAGGACAGGTTTCTGGTAACTGACTATACTGCTGAAAGGAATGAATAAGCATTTTCAGAACTCTAATGGAAAACTGATGAATTCATAAAAGTGTTAACAAAAGATCAAGATGAAAAAAAAAGTTAATTACATGGGACTAAGTGAACTGATGAGGATGATTATAATTTTTGTGACTTTCTGTTTGGATAAAAAAAAAAAATCCCTCAAGGATTCAGAGGCAAAAAATATACAAATCAATTTTCACTGCAAAGTAAAAACAAAAAAACAAAAAAAAAAACCTATAACAATTAAGAAAATGGTAATAGGAGAACACATTGATAATTACCTTAAACATGAATGGATTAAATGCTCCAACCAAAAGACACAGGCTCACTGAATGGATACAAAAACAAGACCCATCTATATGCTCTCTACAAGAGACCCACTTCAGACCTAGGGATACATACAGACTGAAAGTGAGGGGATGGAAAAAGATATTCCATGCAAATGGAAATCAAAAGAAAGCTGGAGTAGCAATACTCATATCAGATAAAATAGACTTTAAAATAAAGGATGTTACAAGAGACAAGGAAGGACACTATATAATGATCAAGGGATCAATCCAAGAAGAAGATATAACAATTATAAATATATATGCACCCAACATAGGAGCACCTCAGTACATAAGGCAACTGCTAACAGCTCTAAAAGAGGAAATCGACAGTAACACAAAATAGTGGGGGACTTTAACACCTCACTTACACCAATGGACAGATCATCCAGGCAGAAAATTAATAATGAAACAAAAGCTTTAAATGACACAATACACCAGATAGATTTAATTGATATTTATTGGACATTCCATCCAAAAACAGCAGATTACACTTTCTTCTCAAGTGCTCATGGAACATTCTCCAGGATAGAACACATTTTGGGTCACAAATCAAGCCTCAGTAAATTTAAGAAAATTGAAATCATATCAAGCATCTTTTCTGTCCACAATGCTATGAGATTAGAAATGAATTACAGGGAAAAAAACGTAAAAGACACAAACATATGGAGGCTAAACAATACATTACTAAATAACCAAGAGATCACTGAAGAAATCAAAGAGGAAATCAAAAAATACCTAGAGACAAATGACAATGAAAACATGATGACCCAAAACCTATGGGATGCAGCAAAAGCAGTTCTAAGAGGAAAGTTTATAGCTATACAAGCCTACCTCAAGAAACAAGAAAAATCTCAAATAAACAATCAAACTTTACACCTAAAGGAACTAGAGAAAGAAGAGCAAACAAAACCCAAAGTTAGTAGAAGGAAAGAAATCACAAAGATCAGAGCAGAAATAAATGAAATAGAAACAAAGAAAACAATAGCAAAGATCAATAAAACTAAAGGCTGGTTCTTTGAGGAGATAAACAAAATTGATAAACCATTAGCCAGACTCATCAAGAAAAAGAGGGAGAGGACTCAAATCAATAAAATTAGAAATGAAAAAGGAGAAGTTACAACAGACATGGCAGAAATACAAAGCATCCTAAGAGACTACTACAAGCAACTCTATGCCAATAAAATGGACAACCTGGAAGAAATGGACAAATTCTTAGAAAGGTGTAACCATCCAAGACTGAACCAAGAAGAAATAGAAAATATGAACAGACCAATCACAAGTAACGAAATTGAAACTGTGATTAAAAATCTTCCAACAAACAAAAGTCCAGGACCAGATGGCTTCACAGGTGAATTCTATCAAACGTTTAGAGAAGAGCTAACACCCATCGTTCTCAAACTCTTCCAAAAAATTGCAGAGGAAGGAATACTCCCAAACTCATTCTATGAGGCCACCCTGATACCAAAACCAGACAAAGATACTACAAAAAAAGAAAATTACAGACTAATATCACTGATGAATATAGATGCAAAAATCCTCAACAAAATACTAGCAAACAGAATCCAACAACACATTAAAAGGATCATACACCATGATCAAGTGGGATTTAACCCAGGGATGCAAGGATTCTTCAATATATGCAAATCAATCAATGTGATACACCATATTAACAAATTGAAGAAGAAAAACCATTTGATCATCTCAATAGATGCAGAAAAAGCTTTTGACAAAATTCAACACCCATCTATGATAAAAATTCTCCAGAAAGTGGGCAGAGAGGGAACCTACCTCAACATAATAAAGGTCATATACAACAAACCCACAGCAAACATCATTCTCAATGGTGAAAAACTGAAAGCATTTCCTCTAAGATCAGGAATAAGACAAGGACGTCCACTCTCGCCACTATTATTCAATATAGTTTTGGAGGTCCTAGCCACAGCAATCAGAGAAGAAAAAGAAATAAAGGAATACAAATTGGAAAAGAAGAAGTAAAACTGTCACTGTTTGTAGATGACATGATACTATACATAGAGAATCCTAAAGATGCCACTAGAAAACTACTAGAGCTAATCAATGAATTTGGTAAAGTAGCAGGATAAAAAATTAATGCACAGGGCTTCCCTGGTGGCGCAGTGGTTAAGAATCCGCCTGCCAATGCAGGGGACACGGGTTCGAGCCCTGGTCTGGGAAGATCCCACATGCCGCGGAGCAGCTGGGCCCGTGAGCCACAATTACTGAGCCTGTGCGTCTGGAGCCTGTGCTCCGCAACAAGAGAGGTCACGAGAGTGAGAGGCCTGCGCACTGCGATGAAGAGTGGCCCCCACTTGCCACAACTGGAGAAAGCCCTCGCACAGAAACGAAAACCCAACAC
The DNA here is from genome assembly GCF_965194805.1 of Balaenoptera borealis. Taxonomy (NCBI): domain Eukaryota; kingdom Metazoa; phylum Chordata; class Mammalia; order Artiodactyla; family Balaenopteridae; genus Balaenoptera; species Balaenoptera borealis. The sequence continues at coordinate 87,562,158 of NC_138874.1, forward strand.
AGCCATAAATAAATAAATAAATAAAATTTAAAAGAAATAAGCAAAACATAAAAAAAAAAAATTAATGCACAGAAATCTCTTGCATCCCTATACACTAATGATGAAAAATCTCAAAGAGAAATTAAGGAAACACTCCCATTTACCACTGCAACAAAAAGAATAAAATACCTAGGAATAAACCTACCTAGGGAGACAAAACACCTGTATGCAGAAAACTATAAGACACTGATGAAAGAAATTAAAGATAATACAAACAGATCGAGAGATATACCATGTTCTTGGAATGGAAGAATCAATATTGTGAAAATGACTATACTACCCAAAGAAATCTACAGATTCAATGCAATCCCTATCAAATTACCAATGGCATTTTTTACAGAACTAGAACAAAAAATCTTAAAACTTGTATGGAGACACAAAAGACCCCAAATAGCCAAGCAGTCTTGAGGGGAAAAAACGGAGCTGGAGGAATCAGACTCTCTGACTTCAGACTATACTACAAAGCTATGGTAATCAAGACAATATGGTACTGGCACAAAAACAGAAATATAGATAAATGGAACAGGACAGAAAGCCCAGAGATAAACCTATGCACCTATGGTCAACTAGTCTATGACAAAGGAAGGAGGCAAGGATATACAAAGGAGAACAGACAGTCTCTTCAATAAGTGGTGCTGGGAAAACTGGACAGCTACATGTAAAAGAATGAAATTAGAACACTCCCTCACACCATAAACAAAAATAAACTCAAAATGGATTAGAGACCTGAATGTAAGACTGGACACTATAAAACTCTTAGAGGAAAACATAGGAAGAACACTCTTTGACATAAATCACAGCAAGATCTTTTATGATCCACCTCCTAGAGAAATGGAAATAAAAACAAAAATAAACAAATGGGACCTAATCAAACTTAAAAGCTTTTGCAAAGCAAAGGAAACTACAAACAAGACAAAAAGACAATCCTCAGAATAGGAGAGAATATTTGCAAATGAATCAACAGACAAAGGATTAATCTCCAAAATATATAAACAGCTCATGAAGCTCAATATTAAAAAAAGAAACAACCCAATCCAAAAATGGGCAGAAGATCTAAATAGACATTTCTCCAAAGAAGACATACGGATGGCCAAGAAGCACATGAAAAGCTGCTCAACATCACTAATTATTAGAGAAATGCAAATCAAAACTACAGTGAGGTATCACCTCACACCAGTTAGAATGGGCATCATCAGAAAATCTACAAACAACAAATGCTGGAGAGGGTGTGGAGAAAAGGGAACCCTCTCGCACTGTTGGTGGGAATGTAAATTGATACTGCCACTATGAAGAACAGTATGGAGGTTCCTTAAAAAACTAAAAATAGAATTACCATACAACCCAGCAATCCCACTACTGGGCATATACCCAGTGAAAACCATAATTCAAAAAGACACATGCACCGCAATTTTCATTGCAGCACTATTTACAATAGCCAGGTCATGGAAGCAACCTCAATGCCCATTGACAGACAAATGGATAAAGAAGTGGTGGTACATATATACAATGGAATATTACTCAGCCATAAAAAGGAATGAAATTGAGTCATTTGTAGAGACGTGGATGGATCTATAGACTGTCATACAGAGTGAAATTAAGTCAGAAAGAAAAAAACAAATATCGTATATTAACACATATATGTGGAACCTAGAAAAATGGTCCAGATGAACCAGTTTGCAGGGAAGAAATAGAGAGATAGATGTAGAGAACAAACGTATGGACACCAAGGGGTGAAAGTGGCAGGGGGGTGGTGGTGGGATGAATTGGGAGATTGGGATTGACATGTATACACTAATATGTATAAAATGGATAACTAACAAAAACCTGCTGTATAAAAAAATAAATAAAATAAAATTCAAAAATCAAAAAAAAAAACAGTCAAAATAGAAACTAAAAAAAAAAAAAAAAAAAAAAGCAGACCTAGAAATGGACAAATAGGGGATCCAGATAATGGAGTCATCAGATTCAGTTATTTAGGAACATGGTTAATATGGTTAAACACTTAACATGGTTAATATGCCTAATATAGTTAAAGAAATAAAAGACAAAACAATTTTGGTTGAATACTGTAAACTATGAAGAAAGAACCAATGGAAAATGTATACTGCAAAAGTATAACAACAGCTAAAATGAGATACCACTTCACACCCGTTAGGATGGCCATTATCAAAAACATTAAAAATAGCAATGTTGTCAAGAATGTGGAGAAATTTGACCCCTTGTGCATTGCTGGTGGGAATATAAAATGGTGTTGCCACTGTGGAAAACAGTACAATGATTTCTCAAAAATTAAGCAGAATTTTTGTATGACCTAGCAATTCTACTTCTGCGTATACACAATTGAACACAGGAATCCAAAAAGATATTTGTACATCAGTACAATAATGCTTCATAGAAGCATTATTCATAACAGCCAAAAGGTAGAAACAACTTGTGTCCATTGACAGGAAGTAGATAAAGTGCTATATGTACATAAAATGGTATATTATTCAGCTTTAAAAAGGAAATTAAATCTGACACATGCTGCAACATGGATGAACCTTGAAGATATTATGCTAAATGAAACAAGCCAGATACAAAAAGACAAATATCACATGATTCCACTTATATGAGGGACCTAGAGTAGTCACCTTCATAGAGACAGAAAGTAGAATGGTGCATGGCAGGGGCTGGGGGGAGCAGGGAATGGGGAGTTGGTGTTTAATGGGTACAAAATTTCAGTATGGGAAGATGAAGTGCTCTGGAGATGGATGGAGGTGATGGCTGCACAACAATGTGCTTATACTTAATGTCACTGAACTGTACACTTAAAAATGGTTAAAATGGTAAATTTTATGTTACAGATATTTTACCACAATAAAAAAGTATAATAACAAAAACTTAAAAGTCACTGGATGGGTTTAACAGCTTATTAGATGCAGCTGCATCCAGCTGTGAATGGAGGATGGGTCAGAAGAAATTTCCAAAATGAAGGACAGAGAAACAGAAGTTATCCCAAAGAATGATATAGAATGCATGCTCTAGTCTTTAGTACTGCTTTCACTGGGCCTCTTCTGGAACTTCCCCTTTTATAGAAGACTTAACGTGAGCTGGAGTAAGTGCTCACCCAGAGGAAAAGGGATGCCAGCTTTGAGACAGGCACCTGTGGATGTTGTTTCATTTAATTCTCCCCAAAAATCTAAGAGGTAGGAGCTGTAACTCCCATTTACATGATGGATATTCAAGTCAAGTAACCTACCCAAGGCCACACACCCAAAAGCCAAGATTCAACACAGATCAGCCCAGCTCCAAGTCTGTGTTCTTTCTACTCTACCAGGAAATCTATCCCTGATAAGGTGACATTTGAGCAGAAAACCTGAAGGAAATGAGGGTGTGAACCTCGTAGATATCTTAGGGAAAAGCTTTTGGAAGCAGGGGAAGAATGAATGCAAAGACTGTGAGGAGGTAGTGTGCTTGAAATGTTTGAGAAATCAGGGTTGGGGGAGAGTATGGGTACAGGTGGGAGAGGGAGTAGAAATAGATGGAAATAAAGTCAGAGATGTGATGTCTTTCTTTTATAAGAGGACAGCCCATTATCCTAAGATTATGTCCTTTATACTTTTTAAAATTGTTGTTAAAGGTCCTTTATTTAAAGTAAAGTGATCGTTGATAGTAAAGGTTAATTTATTATTAATCCCTACTTGGCAAACTTGAAATGACTAAATTTATAACAGTTTCTCAATTTAAAAAATATGTGTTTCTTTTTTTTCCATTAAAAAAAAAGTATCTTGGGAATTCCCTGCTAGTCCAGTGGTTAGGACTGGGTGCTTCCACTGCCAGGGGCCCGAGTTGGATCCCTGTTTGGGAATCTAAGATCCCGCAAGCCAGGGCACGGCCAAAAAAATAAATAAATAAAAAATAAAAATAAATAAATTATCTTTATTTAGGTTTCTGATTCAGCACATGTATCAAAGACTAATCAACATAAAGAAGTAAATAAGACATTAATTGGAAGTCTTACATCTCGCTAAACTCTGACCAAGAATGTCAAAATTGCCACCATTACCGGAACTTCAACCTAGTCAAGTTGTAGACGAGCTATCATGAACAACATACAGTGCACACAGATGTGCAGAGGCCAAAGACATGCTAGCACTTGGCTCTCCTCTCTTCCTTGTTGATGTCTTTCCATTGGACAGTCTACTTCTGCTTTCCATACCTAGTTCCAAATAAAGTCCAAAGAAGGCTCAGGGTCAACCTGATCAAATACTCTTCTGGAGGAATGCATTCTTAAACTGTTGTGCCTACAAATTTGTTTTTGCCAGGATGAAGTTCAGATTGAGATGTACAATACAACCTAGATGACGATCCAGACTAAGTCAAGAACTAAAGTTGAGCAGTAACCCAAGTTAAGGCATAAGGCACACACACACACACACACACACACGCACACACACGCACGCACACAGGTGCATACCCACAGCACCCACGCTATCATAAACATAGGATTCCTTCCATTGTCTAGCAAGAGGCAACCAAGGTTTGGCAGTTAACCACAACTGCTGAGCATTCTGAAGCATGTCCCCCATAATTTTTTGCTAACAGCTGTGTGTGTATGTTTTCTCAAAAAAAAAAAAAAGCAAAGAGAAAAAGGAAAAAAGAAAGAAAACTAAAAAAAACAAAACAAAACCAAAATCAGAAACAAATTCCAAAACCTAAAAACCCGTTAATCTCTTACAATGTCTCTTGAGGATGGAACTCACATAGCAGCATCAATGGCTGCTATAATTTGGAAATAAAAGATTGTTTTACTATGTATTTCTTTGGTAGTCATCACTACAAAGTTTTCAGTGTTGGTTACCAATAAGACAAGTATTAGATAGAAGATCAAGTTACACAGAAATATTTCTTCTGTACTGATAAAATAAAAATAGTGAGGTCTCAGATCACAAGTTACCAGGCTTTTCCTTGCCTTATTGGGCATCCTCTACAAGCACGGCTTCATGCAGGAGAAGTTCGTGTCTACCTAACAAAGGGTGATACATAAAAATATGTGTTTCTTTTAATTTACTATTCTGTGAAATCCGAAGTCTGAGTCTAAACGACCTAGATTTTAGGATACAAAGCATGCGGAGAACTCAAAGACAAGATCAGATGCGCATGCGTACACACACGAGTCAAAGTCTAAGAAGAGAACGTCCAGGGGAAAGCACAAGCCTCAGCAGTGATCTCACATCTGCCCTTCCGAGCTCATCTTGCATGTGACAAGGAGGGGAAAGCTGAGACTCACAAAGCTAGTGTTTACCTCACAGAGAGTTTTACTGAATCCCAAAGCACAGTTGAGGGTTAAAGCTGTGAGAGTCCCTCCCTGTTTGTGGATTCAGCCCTCAGAATGGAGGAGCCACTTCTGGTCAGACACTGGGGCAGACGCTGAAAACTCGGCTCCTTCTACCGAAACCAAACAGAAGATTCCAGATGGACGTTATATTCTTCAGTCTGGTTTACTCTGTTTAGTAAATGAACAAATGATGCCCTAGGTAATAGAAAACAGGTGAAAAGGGCACCATTGAATTTGAAAATTGGTGCTTAGCTTTAATTAGCATGGAGATTGTCTTATTTGTCTTAACACAATGGTCCCTTTGTACTGCAAGTTTATTGTGCAAATTTGCAAAATAATCGGCAAGCCAGTCTCCTAAGTGTAAGGAAGGTGACTCTGGAGGCTTTTTTGAATTCTTCCAATTCTTAAGATTAGGATACTATTGTGTAAATTACCACTTTGATTGTTCACAGGGCCCTCCACTATACCAAAAGTCAAAGTAACTCCCCAAATGCTCGCACGATCCAATGGCAAAATTCGATGTCATGTGTGTCCAATAACCCACTCCAGAGGTAGAATTTAGTGCAAATCGATCTTCTTGCATTCTAGAAAATATTTCTGGCCATGTTTCAGAAAAGGCCATCACTTAAAAGCTGTTTAATTTGCCATTAACTAGTAAACTGACATTGATTGTATAGGATTTAACAGTATATATGATAGCAGTGGTTCTCAAACTAAAGCCTGTCTCAGAGTCACCTGGAGGGATCATGAAACCACAAAATGATGGACCCTATCCTCAGAGTTTTGGATTTGGTAGGTCTAGGATGGGATAAGAGAACTTAGCATTTCCCAGTTGATGCTGAGACTCCTGGGGCACCACACTCTGACTATATCACAGAGATGTGAAAATACTGGCTGTTAGGCTAACTATAAAATTAACGTAAATTCTATTTTATTCAGGGACAAAAGTGGCTCAAAATTTAGTTCTGGCCTGGAAAACAACCCAAGGTTATCTATAGGGTTTGATAAGTTTTGACATGTAGATATATCCGTGAAATCATCACCACAGTCAAGATAATGAACATAATCATCACCCCTAAGAGTTTCTTTATGCCCCTTTTTACTCCCTCCATCCTGTCCCTCTAATTATGAAACTACCCCAAACCCCAGGCAACCACTGGTCTGCTTTCTGTCACTATTTATTAGTATGCATTTCCTACAGTTTTATGTAAATTAAATGTATATACTCTTTTGTCTAGATTAAGTCAGCATAATTATTTTGAGATTCATCCACATAATAGCATGTATTAATCGTTCATTCTTTTTTATGACTAAGTAGTATTCCATTGCATGGATATGTCACAGTTTCTTTATATATTTACCTATTGATAGACATTTGAGTTGTTTCCAGATCCTGGTTATTTTAAATAAAGCTGTATAAACAATCACGTGCAAGTCTGTATGGACATATGCTTTCATTTGCTTGGGAAAACACCTAGTGACTACTAATCGTACAAGGGCATTCTAAGTTGCTCCACATCCTCATCAAAACTTGGTCTGCTCAGTCTTTTTAATTTTGGCCATTCTAATGGGAGTACAGTAGTACTTCCTGTGATTGTAACTTGCATTTCCCTGATGACTAATGATGCTGTTCATCTTTTCATGTATTTATTTGTCATCTGTATATCTTCTTTGGTGAAATGTCTTTCACTCTTTCTTAAAATTGAGTTTATTTTCTTACTATTGAGTTTAGAGAGTTCTTTATATATTCTGAGCAAAAGCCCTTTATCAGATATTTACTTGAAAATATTTCTCCCTAATCTGTGGATTATGTTTTCATTTGCTATCTCTTACTAAGAGCAGAGGTTTTATACTTTGATGAAGTCCAATTTATCAATTTGTTCTTTTATGACTTGTTCTTTTGGTGTCATGTCTAAGGAATCTTTGACCATTCCCAATATTACAAATATTTCTCCTTAAAAAAAATTTTAAAATAATATAAATTTTAAAAATTAAAAAACCCGAATATTTCTCCTATTTTTTTTAGAAGTTTAATAGCTTTAGGTTTTACATTTTGATCTATGATACATTTTGAGTTAATTTTTATATGGTATGAAATATAATTTGAAGTTCATTTTTTTTTAAATGTAGATATCCAAGTTGTCCCAGCATCGTTTGTTGAAAAGCCTATCCTTTCTCCAGTGAATTGCTTTTGCACCTTTGTCAGTTATTCATATATGTGGAAGTCTATTTCTATATTTTCTATTCTGTTCCATTTATTTGTCTATCTTTAAGCCAATGTCACATTGTCTTTATTACTGTAACTTGATAATAAGTCTTAAAATCAGATAGTGTTACTAGAATCACATTGTATAAAATTTAACAATATCAAGGGCAATAAAAATGTAAACTCCTCCTCCCCCATTCTGCACATTTTGGGGAGTTTATTTTCAGGAAAATAATTTGAAAGAAAAATAACTGTATTTATTTTAACTTTTTCCCAGCCAAAAAGGAAAAAAGGGTAATATCAAGAGTGATAAAAATGTAAACTCCTCTTCCCCCATTCTGCCTATTCACAGGGGTTTACTTTCAGAAAATAATTTGATAGAAAAAGAACTTTAATTGTTTAAAAATGTTTTATAACAAATTCTACCCAGCAAAAAAGTGCAAATGTCTTCAGTGTTCAACACTAGAGAATGAGAGTCAATTATGTCATCTCTGCATGATGGAATTACACAGTTTTTAAAGATAAGACTGAATGACAAAACTACTTATGAAACATCAAATAAAAAGTAGAACACAAATTTATATGTATAAACATTTGACAAAATAACGTCAAATGAAAGTAGAATACAAATTTGTATGCACATAAACTGTGATTACAGCTCTGTGAGAACCATGCATAAGGAGCAGGGAGAAAAAGCTGTTCCTTTAAAAAGCTGAAGACAGAAATCCTCAGAATGTGAGCTATCTTTGCTTTGCCGAATACTTTAATAGACCCTCGTGGTTGTGGCCGTCTAGAACTTAGGGGTGGCCTGGGTTAGAGTGAGAAAAGTAATACAGTATTGCTCTTCAAAATAAAGAAATATGAATTTTTAATTTTCTGGGGTGAGTGAAGGGGGAAGGGGAGGAGTGGGGAGAAGCTGGTGGAGATGAAGACTGAGATCAGAGAAAGAAAGACAGGGAAAAGGATGGGAGGGTGGAGACTTCAGGAGAAGAAATGGCCCATGAAAATGTTCTAGGAACAACCATGAGGCAGAAGTGCAGGAGGGAGCTAGGCAAAGACAAGAAAGGAAAAAAAGACAAAACAAAACTATGCCCAGAAAACCGGTAAATTTGGTATTTCCAGAAGGCTGACTTTTGTGTTAAACAGGTAAAGGCTAGAAAATAAAAAAGAAAAGAAAATAGCTGCTATGATAGAGGAGTGGAACATGACTGAAAACAGCTTTCAAATTCAAGTTGTATCTATTTATTCATCTGTTCCTGGGACCATACCATACTCTGTTGATTAGAACAGCTTCACAGAAATTTTTAGCATCTAGTATAGCTCCATTTACAATTTTTTTCCATAAATCTATTGGCTATTCTCTGATTTCTCAGACTTTGTTTCTTCCATACAGATTTGGGAATGATTTAATCTAGATCCCTCTAGTATATCCCCCCAAAGCAAGGAATGAATGGTTCAGCAACATGAAAAACAAATATAAGCATATATTCTAAAATTGACGAAAAGTTGGTAATTTAATGCAGTAGAGAAAGTATGGTTTACATGGCTGGCATAATTGGCTCTTCATCTGGAAGAAAACAAAGCTAGACTCCTTACTTCACGCTCTGTACAAAAATGAATTCCAAATGTACCAAAGATGCAAAAGTTAAAAAAAAAAAAACTATTAGAAGAAAATTTAGGAGACCATTTGTATAACATTGGAGTAGGGTGGAAATTGTCTTAAGGCAGGAAATCAAAAAATCCATAAAAATATTTATGACTATTTAAATTAAAAGATTGAATGGAAAAATAAGCCACAGAAAAAGAGTAGACACTTAGGAAAAAATTTAACAAAAGAAGTATAAAACTTACTATGAAAACTACAAAATATTGCTGAAAGAAATTAAAGACCAAAATAAATGGAAAGGAATCGCATGTTCATGGATCAGTTAGAACACTTAATATTGTGAAGATGGCAATAATCTCCAAATTGATCTGTAGATCTAACACACTCCCTATCCAAGTCCAAATGGCTTCTTTGCAGAAATTAACAAGGTTATCCTAAAATCCTTATTAAATTTCAAGAGTTCCCCCCTCTCTTTTTTTTCAGTATTGAAAAACCAAAGAACAAACTGGGCAGACCCATACTTCCTAATTTCAAACCTTACTACAAAGCTACAATAATCAAGACAGTGTGGTACAGGCATAAGGATAGACATATAAATCAAGGGAATAAAATTGGGAGCCCAGAAAAAGAACCCTCACATCTAGGAACAGCTGATTTTCAACAAGGGTGCCAAGACCATTCACTGAGTGCCAAGACCATTCACTAAGGAGAACAGTCTTTTCAACAAATGGTGCTGAGACAACTGGACATCCATCAGCAAAAGAACACAGTTAGATCCCTATCTCACACGTTATACAAAAATTAACTCAAGGTGGATCAAAGATGTAAATGTAAAGTTATAAAACTCTTAGAAGAAAATATAAACATAAATTTTCATGACTTTGGATTAGGTGATGATTTCTTAGATATGATACCAAAAGCATAAGCAATCAAAGAAAAAATAAATTCATCATCAAAATTGAAAAGGTTTGTGCTTCAAAGGAAATCATCATGAAAGTAAAAAGACAACCCACATAATGAGAAAAAACATTTGCAAATCATACAACTGATAATGGTCTAGTATCTGGGAAAAATATATATATATATGTACATATATATATATTTAATTTTGTGAACATACTGAATACAGTTATAGTAACTGCCTTAATGTCTTTCCTATGAATTCTAACATCTGTTTCAGTTTGGGTCAGTTTTGACTGATCGGTTTATCTCCTCATATAACCTATAGGTTGTATTTTCCATGTTTTTGCATGCCTGGCAACGTTTCTGGATGCCAGACATTGTATATTTTACCTTGTTGTGGGCTGAATATTTTTCTATTCCTGTAAAAAAAATCTTGAGTTTTGTTCTTAGGCACATCTGAGTTACCTGGAAATACTTTGGTCCTTTCCGATTTTGCTTTTAAGATTTGTTAGGCATGTCTGGAACAATGCTCAGTCTAGAGCATTGTAGTATCCCCACTACTGAGGTAAGACTTCTACGTACACTACCCAAGGCACTGTAAATCTTGATGTTTTCCAGTCTGGTTGGTAGGAACAGGCACTATTCCTGGCCTGTGAGATCAGCTGGCACTCATAACTGTTTCAGGTTGTTCTTTTCCTGTCTCAGAGAGGAAGGTAGTTTCCTCAACTGTATGCACTGATCAGTATCAACTGAATATTCAAAGGGCCCAGAGCCTGCATTTGCTCAGAGTCCCCTCTGTTTGTAGCTCTTTCCTCCCCAGTACTGTGTTCAGTGGACTCTAGTTGCCTTGGTCTACCCAGACTCTCAATATCATCTCCTCAACTCAGAGGGTTTGTTCCACTTGTATTCCCCTCCGTGTGCACAATATGGAAATTCTCTCAAAGCTATAAGCTGGGGCACTGGTAGGGCTCATCTCATTTGTTTTCTGTTTTTCAGGGATCACTGTCCTTCATTGCCTGATGTCTTGCAAACTGTTGTTTCCCATCTTTTCACAGTTCAGTATGATGTTAGCTGTGGATTTTTCAAATATAGCCTTTATGTTGAAGTACTTTCCTTCCATTCCTACATTCCTAGTTTGTTGAGAGTTTTTTTTATCATGAAACAGTATTGAATTTCATCAAATGCTTTTTCTGCATCTACTGAGATGACCATGTGATTTTTATCCTTTATTATATTAATGTGGTGTATCAAATTAATTTATTTTCAGATGTTGAACCATCCTTGCATCTCAGGGATAAATCCCACTTGGTCATAGTATATGATCCTTTTAATGTGCTGTTAGATTCAGTTTGCTAATATTTTGTTGAGGATTTTTACATCTATATTCATCAGGGCTATTGGCCTATAGTTTTCTTTTCTTTTGGTATCTTTGTATGGCTTTGGTATCAGGGTAAAGCTGGCCTCATAAAATGAGTTTAGAAGTGTTCCCTCCTCTTCTATTTTTTGGAAGAGATTGAGAAGAAGTGGAGTTAATTCTTCTTTAAACATTTGGTAGGATTCATCAGTAAAGTCACCTGGTACTGGACTTTTCTTTGTTTCAGGAGGATTTTGATTACTAACTCAATCTCCATACTTGTTATAGACCTGTTCAGACTTTTTATTTCTTCCTGATTCAGTCTTGCATGTTTCTAGGAATGTATCCATTGTTTCTAGGTGATCCACTCTATTGGTATATATTGTTCATAGTAGTCTCTCATGATCCTTTTATTTCTGTGGCATCAGTTGTAACATCTCTTTCATTTCTTATTTTATTTAGTTGAATATTCTCTCTTTCCTTCTTAGCCTAGCTAAGGGTTTGAAAATTTTGATTTCCCTTAAAAAAAAAAAACAACTCTTAGTTTTGTTGATTTTTTTTTCCTAAAGAGGTGTGTGCATTTTAAACTTCAGTAGCTCTGGCCAGATTGTTTTCCAGGAGGGTTGTGGCAATTTATACTCTCTCTGGAAAAGGTGAGGGATAATATGGTTCTTAATCTGGAAGAAAATTAAGTTAGAACTTTGCCTCACACTATAAATAACAGTAAATTCCATAGAAATTAAAGACACAGATACAGAAAAGAACTATTAAAATAGGAGAAAATAAAAGATAACATTTGTTTAACCTCAGGATGGAGTTGGTTCTTTTAAGAAAGACTGAAATCTTAGACGCCATAAAAGGAAAATTGATGGATTCAACCACATAAACAAAGCCAAAAGATAAATGAAGAGACTGGGAGAGAAATTTGCAAGATATGAGAAAGTGTAAATATTACTAACATACAAAAAACTCCTTCAAATTAATAAGAACAAAATATGTAAACAAGCTAAATGAAAAATTGGCAAAGGATAAGAACAAAAATTCATAGAAAGAGAACTATAAATAGTCAATTAGGGACTTCCCTGGTGGCTCAGTGGTTCAGATTCCGCCTGCCAATGCAGGGGACATGGGTTCTATCCCTGGTCTGGGAAGATCCCACATGCGCGGAGCTACTAAGCCCGTGCGCCACAACTACTGAGCCTGCACTCTAGAGCCCGCGTGCCACAACCACTGAAGCCCGTGCACCTAGAGCCCATGCCTCGCAACAAAGAGAAGCCACCGCAATGAGAAACCCATGCACCGCAACAAAGAGTAGCCCCTGCTTGCCACAACTAGAGAAAGACCACATGCAGCAACGAAGACCCAACGCAGCCAAAAATAAATTAATTAATAAATAAATTAATTTAAAAAATAGTCAATTAGCTTATGAAATGTTCATCCTCAGAGGTAGTACAAGAAAGGCACACTCAAACACTAGTTATTATTGCCTGTAAGATGGGCAAAATGGAAAATATTGCTAATATCTAATGCTGTTGAGTAACAGGCACTCTTGGTCACTCTGACAAAGAAACCATTTTAAGTAACCAATTAGGCAATTGCACTTTCACACCTTACTTTTTTTTTTTTTGCTTGATTGACAATATCTCCTAGCAAATGGTATTATATCACCAGCTGCCGCAGGTAACACCTGAATGAGGTGTGAAACAACATGAATCAAAATACACTACCAAATGTAAAATAGATAGCTAGTGGGAAGCAGCCGCATAGCACAGGGAGATCAGCTCAGTGTTTTGTGACCACCTAGAGGGGTGGGATAGGGAGGGTGGGAGGGAGACGCAAGAGGGAGGAGATATGGGGATATATGTGTATGTATAGCTGATTCACTTTGTTATAAAGCAGAAGCTAACACATCATTGTAAAGCAATTATACTCCAATAAAGATGTTAAAAAAAAAAAAAAGCTGTAGCATGCAGAAGCCTGCTCTCGGTGCTGAGTGACAGAAGTGAAGCTCCTCCTTCCACTTTGCAAATTTTTAATGTGGTTTTCTCAATCCAAGAACAAATATTAGCAAGAAAAAAAAATAATGGTCTCATATTCTTTCCTAAGTATGCTGTTTTGGAACCTCATTATGCAATCCGTACGCCTTTCACTTCTGTCAAATGAATCTTATACCTAAGCACTCTCTAATAGCATGAACAAAATTCTCATTTCAAAATAAAGCATTTCATTTTATTTTCTTCTTTACTTGCAAGCAGAAAAAGAGGAAATATCAGGGGAAGCTTTAAAATGCACACACCCCTTTAGGGAAAAAAAATCAACAAAACTAAGAGTTGTTTTTTATTTTTTTTAAGGGAAATCAAAAATTTCAAACCCTTAGCTAGGCTAAGGAAAGAGAGAAGGTTCAACTAAATAAAATAAGAAATGAAAGAGATGTTACAACTGATGCCACAGAAATAAAAGGATCATGAGAGACTACTATGAACAATATATACCAATAGAGTGGATCACCTAGAAGCAATGGATGCATTCCTAGAAACATGCAAGACTGCATCATGAAGAAATAAAAAGCTTCTTTAGCTAAAGAAGCTTTAGCTTTATTTTGATCCACATAAAGAAACGCAGTCCAGAAGGGGAACACAGTTAAATTCACCTGGTTGCCCTTGTTGTATAGAAGAGGACAGTGTAAGCTAAGGGAGGCAAGACCTCAAAAAACAGAGAGGAGCAGTTGCCACTCGACTTTGTTATAGATCATTCCAAAGAGATTTTTACCCTCTTGTGGTCCAGCCCCTTCTCTGTGGTCACAGACCTTGCAGAAGGAAGACCCTTCTGGTGGAGGCTGACCACTAGGTGGCACTGTGCACTGCTGGGCTAGTTCTGGTAAACGATCCCCGGCCCAGCTCCAGACAGGGCTTCAGTTTCTATGGACGGGTCCTTCTCAGGCCTGCTAAATCATAATTCTTCTTCAAAATACATAAACTCAGTCAACTTCAAGAACCATCTCATTTTTATCAGAAAAGAAAGAATTTTGGTTTGTGACGTGGAAGCGCCTTCCTCTTTAAATATTTCTTGGAATAAGTCCTTTGCTAATTTGTTAATGTAAAACTTGTCCAGCCTCTGGTGACTTCTCGAGGAGCCCAGCAAGAGGTGAGCTATGAACTGCAGCTGCAGAAGAAGTATGGAGAGTGTATAGTGTGTGGAAATGCTTCGAGACCTAAGAAAAAATGAAAGCCTCCAGAACAAACCATGTCAAACACCTCAGCCTTTGCTAAACCCGTCTCTCATGAAAAACTTGGCAATGGAGCAAGGAACTGCAGTCAGAAGAATTAGAATCTCCAGACATAACCCACCAGAGGTAAGTCTTTGAGACTGTAAGAAACATCAACTAAGTCGTCAAGCAGCAGGCCCTGACCCTTAATCCTGAACCTCCCAGGCTCCAAGCAGCCCTCAGCTGGGAATCCTGTCATGTCCAGCTGATCATCAGCACCATCACCTCCCATCCAACCTCCACGCCACGGCAATGTTGTCACTGACAATGGTAGCATCCTGAAAACAAGTCTTCCTATCTGGGAAATGAGGACCAGAATTACAAGCCGAGAACCCCAGGCATACCTGGGTTCCAAGACCTGGAAACCACACTGAGGAGGCTGCCTATTCACCAGGAGAATTACCTCTTGGAGAGGAGGTTCTTTGGGCGGGAGCAGGAAAGGTAGATCTGAGACCCGGTGGAGAAGGCAAGCTGCACTGTGATGCACCAGAGAGCATCCTACCCCTTGGCACACACTCCCATGTCTCCGAAGTCACTGATTCTCTGCATGTCCTTTAGCAGCCTGTTGTGCAACCTGTCCGAAAAATTCCAGAATGTGAAGCCACTGGGAAGTTCTGCTGCCCTCCACGCCTAATAGCTGAGGCCAGCCTCACCTCAGGTCATCCTGGACCTTCAGCTAGGTGTGGTCACCAAGGGCTTCTGGAAGCTAAATATTGACCTGGGCCAAATTTAGAACCCAGAGACATCTGATGAGAGATCCTGGGCACAGGCGCCGGGCTCAGGCAGAAGTTCCCTGAGCTGGCCTCAGGCTTTCACAGAGGAAATGTAGGAGCCATTGGCTGCCACAGATATAGATGGTGGTGTGAGGGGTCTGGTGAGAGAACCACATCACGTTCTATAAATCTGGAACCTTGAAGCAGGGTTTTCCAAGATGTGATCTCCAGACCTTCAACATCAACATCCTCTGAGAACTTGTTAGAAATGTTACAAATTGTCAGGCCCTACCCAAAACCTGCTGAATGAGAAACTCTTGGGATTGGGGCTCCCCATAAACTGTTTTAACAAGTCTTTCAGGTGATTCTGATACAAAAGTTTTGAAACACTGCTTTACACAATGCTTTATTAAAGGCAGTCTCATCTCCATCCCAGGCACCATCTTAGAGGCTATTTGTCTAGCCTGTGGGGATGATGCTTAAAAGAATACTCATTGTCTGGTTTTATTTTCTTTCTGTTTATAGCATGCCACTCACCCTGGGCATCAGATAGAACACACAATTAGCCACAGCCATCGTTGTTCAAGATTGTTGTTATTGTTGTAAAGCCCAGCACACCAGGTACTCAGGGAATATTTGTGGTCAGCAATAAAGCATTTTACATATACAGTGCTATATACATTGAACCTCATGTACATGATATTGCGTGAAAGAAGCCAGATACAAAAGATCACATACTCCATGACATCATCTATATGAATACCCAGAAAGGGCACAATTAACGAGGATACAAGTCAGAAAAGTGGTTACCTTTGAAGGGAGAGTATTGACTAATAGAGTGCCTGGGATGCTGGAACATGACCTGGGTGATGGTTACATGGGTGCATGTGTATAAAAAGTTCATCAGGTACTACAGTTAAGAAAAGAAGGAAAGAAAAGGAAACACCTGAGATGAGAGCCCAGCTGGAAAGGAAGGCCGGAAAACAACTATGAAAATGAAAATAAGATAAAGAAAGAAGAAAAAAGGGGAGAGGTAGAAACAGAAGAAGTTCAAAAAACGGTCATTTATATAATTGGAGTCTCAAAGAAGAAAACAAAGCGATGGAACAGAACTAACATTTAAAACTATAATCCAAGAAAAATCTTCAGAAACGAAGAAGACCTCAATCTATACACTGAAAAGTACCAAGTACCTGAGGAAATTAACCTAGAATGATTAACTCTGAGACACATCTTGGAAAAACTATTAGATTTTAAAGATAAAGAAAAAAGTCCTCAAAGCCTCCAGGCAAAAAAGGACATATAATTTGCAAGAGCATAAGAATGAGATTAGCATCAGACTTCTCAACATACCAAGCAAGGCAAAAATGGAGCAGCATTTTCTAGAAAATGAATGAAAAAAAAGTGTGATACAAACCAGCCAAACTGTTTTTCAAGTATCAAGAAAAACATTTTTTCAGCTTATAGGAACTTAGGGCCTTTCTTAAAGAATCTCTTAGAGGTAAAGCTGCATCCAACCAAGAGATGACTAGGAAAATATTAGCAAAAGGATGATTATAGGTATTTTAATATAGATAATTGTAGATCAAAGACTAAACCAAAGGTGAGAATGAGAGTAGAAGACCAATGTACAAATATAGTATGTTGTGACAAAGTAGAAATAATGCAACTAAAAAATGGGAGAAAAAAGGAAAGGGGAAAAGGAAAGTAGAAAAAGTTGACTTATTGCATAGGCAACAGGTAGGAGGTAAAGGATGCCATTAAAACTGATGCTCTTACGGATATATGTCAAATTTTCCATCCTGAATACACAAAATTTTTAAACTTTATATTAAATATCTTTTCAGTTTCTGAGGAAATGCAACAAGAAAAAAATTTGTATCTGTGTGTGGTGATGGTTGTTAACAAAACTTATTATGCTGATCATTTTGCAGTATATACATATATCAAATCATTATGAAATACACCTAAAACTAATACAATGTTATATGTCAATTATATTTCAATTTTAAAAAAGAGGAAATGCAAACTTAAATTACAGAATTTCTAAAACATGATTAAAACACTGCATGTCAGAATCAATGGGATACATGAAAACAATAATCAAAGAAAAATTCATAATACTAAATACTTTTATCAGTTAAAAACAAAAAATTGAAAATAAATTAATCAAATTCCTAGCTCAAAGATGCTAGAGAAAAAGAAATAGGAAAAGAACAACAAAGTAAACAAAATGAAAAGCCCAAGGTAGGAATAATAAAGATATGTAGAAAATTAAGGAAGCAAGAAATACAAAAGGAGAAAATCTAATTAATAAATCATAATCCTGGTTTCCTGAATAAATTAACAAAACAAAGCACTCAATAAATTATTCACCAAACAAAGGAGAAAGCACAAACATACAAAATAAAAAATGACGAGAGACACAACCATGGAAACAAAAGAAATTTTATAAATCAAGAGATTAATTTGCACAACTCTATGCAAATAAGTTTGAAAACCTATGTTAAATGTACACTTTCCTAGGAAATACAGATTTAAATGTACACATCCCTGGGACTTCCCTGGTGGCGCAGTGGTTAAGAATCCGCCTGCCAATGCAGGGGATACGGGTTCAAGCCCTGGTCCGGGAAGATCCCACATGCCGCGGAGTAACTAAGCCTGTGTGCCACGACTACTGAGCCCGCAAGCCTAGGGCCCGTACTCTGCAACAAGAGAAGCCACCGCAATGAGAAGCCCTCGCACTGCAACGAAAAGTAGCCCCCACTTGCCACAACTAGAGAAAGCCCATGTGCAGCAATGAAGACCCAACACAGCCAAAAATAAATTTAAAAAAAAATGTACACATTCCTAGAGAAATACAAAATTTACTCTAGAAGTATAAAGCTTAAAGTGATCCATTTCCATAGAAATAGAGGCAAGTATTCAGGAACTAGCCCCACAAAATGCACCAAACTCAACATTCTGTAAATTTTTTCAGAGCACTGAAAATAAGGAAAATCTCCTAATTCTTATTATGGTGTAAGTATAACCCTGATACCTAAACCTGATACTTAAGGTACAAAAATAGAAAGCTACAGACCAGTATAACTTATGAATACTGACACAAAAGTGCTAAATAAAATACTAGGAAACAGAATCCATCACTACATTAAGAAAATAATGCACCATGACCAAATGGGGGTTTATTCCTGGAATGAAAGATAAGCTCAGTATCAATAAATCCATTAATATCATTTACCATATTAACAGATCTAAGGAAGAAAGGTCATATGATTATTTCCATAGATGCTAAAAACTACTGACAAATTTCAACATCTATTCCTGATAAAAAGAAAGCCAAGAAAATAGAACTGATGGATATCTTTTAATAGTCCTAAAGACAGCATCATACTTAATGGATAAACACTAGAGGCATTTCCACTAAGATCTGGAACAAAGCAATAATGCCTACTATTTCTACTACATACAACATTGTGTTAGAGGTATTAACCAAAACGTTAATTAGAGACATAAGAATTGGTAAAGAAAAGATATATATATGTGTATATAATATATTTACATACATATATATGCAGATAACATGATAGTATATGGGTAAACCCTTGAGAATCAATGATAAAACTAACTTAAACAATAAAAGAATTCTGAAAGATAGCAAGATATAAAATTAACACTCAGAAATCATTAGCCTTCATATGCATTAACAATAGCCAGTTAGAAGATATAATGGTAAAGAAAATCCCACTGACAATAGCAACAAATAAGATTAAGTATGTAGAGGTAAATTTAACAAGAAATGTAAAAAACAAATATGAGTAAAACTCTAAAATATTTTTATTTTTTTTAACATCTTTAGTGGAGTATAATTGCTTTACAATGGTGTGTTAGTTTCTGCTTTATAACAAAGTGAATCAGCTATACATATACATATATCCCCATAAAATATTTTTAAAAGATACAAAATAGACAATCAAATGAAGGCATCTTCTATTTTTGGATAGGACAACTCATCATAAAGATGTCAATTCTCCCTAAGTTAATTTGTAAAGTTAAGATAATCCAAATAAAAATACCAACAGTTGATACTAAAATTCATACAGAAAAACAAGCATACAAAAATAGCCCCACCCAAAAAAACCCTGAAAAAGAAATACAGTGGGGACCTAAACCTACCAGATATTAAAACATGCAATAAAGACTATATAATTAAAGCGATTAGTACTGATGCATAAATAGACTGACAGCAGAATTGAATAGAAATTCCAGAAAGAGACCCTAGTAGATATGGAAACTTATTTGTATACAACAAAAGTGGCATTGGAGATCACTGGGATAAATAAATGATACTGAGGCAACCCAGCATCCTTTGGAAAAATAAAATTACATCCATACCTCATTTGATGCACAAGAAGAAACTCCAACCTGATCAGCGATCTAAATGAAAAAAAGAAAAAGAAACCCTTTAACGACTAGAAAAAATATGGTTAAATTCCTTTTTAACCTGAGTATATGGGAAAGCTGTCAAACTCTGATTCAAGATTCAAGAGTAATAAAAGAAAAGACTGATAAATTTGACTACATAAAAATAAACTTTTGAATGGTTAAAAAAAAAACCCATAAACAAGTAAAAAGATAACTGACGAACTGGGAGAAAATGTTTGCAACATACATTACAGACAAAGGGCTAATATCACCAATATTTTTTAAAACTCTAAAATTGAGAAATAAAGGAGCAAAAACTAATAGAAAAAAATGGAGGGAAAAAGATATGAACAGACAGTTCACAAAAAGATATAAAAATTGCCTTAAAATATGTAAAGATGTTCAATCTCACTTATAATTAGAGAAATGCAAATTGAAGCTACACTGATATACAATTTGTCACCTATTAGATTGGGGAAAATTGGGGAAAAAAAAGAAAATGATAGCCCATTCTTTTGGTAAGGCTGCAGGGAAACTGGTACTCTCATACATCACTGATAGAAATCAAAACGAGTACAGTCCTTTTATAGGGGAATTTGCCAATATCTGACAAAATACATATGTGCTTACCTTTTGTCCCAGCAATGCCACTCTAGGAATCTCCCTGAATTTATGCCTCTACCAATAGGAAAACACATGTGGTTAAGGTTGTTGGTTGCAGTATTGTTTGTAATTGCAAGATATTGGAAACAACCTAAATTCCCCTATATAAGAGTGTTTGAATAAACTATGATACATCCATACAGTGAAGTACTTTGCCACTGTAAAAAGAATGAGGAAGAACTGATATGAAGTGATTTCCGGGATATTTCATTAAATGAAATAAGCAAAATGCAAAGGAGCATTTATTGAGAAACACTTTTAGAATGGCAGTTTGAGGACCTCTGTGGACCCACTCCCTACAAAACAATCAAAACTGGTAAAAACTAGCAAAAACAAACAAACACATTTAAATTCTCTGAAAATCACCCTAAGATCATACAGCAAATGAAGAAACATTTATCCAAGAACATCTACTAAATGTTGGTAAGATCAGCAAGTGTGTGGTACTTGAGTCACAACCCACTCCTTCCCCTGACCAGCTCAGAGGGAAGAAAGCTCCTCTCCCTTCCAGCTCCTAGGCAAGAACTACAGCATTTCCCCAGGAAGGGCAGGTCATCAGCATTTCTTATCCTTCCCAGCAATGTGCTGAAAAGGATAAACTCTGGGCAGAGAAGCGTGGACAAGAGTTTGGGGATTCTCTTCTTACACCCAGCCCCTACTCACAGGGTTGGAGGCTCCACCTCAGGGCAGCAAGCTAAGAATCCTGGGACTCTGATTGCCCTCACCCCCACTGCTAGTAGGCTGCAGGTTCTACAAGAAGCCAAGGAAACAATGGGTCCCTCCTCTGCATGGAATTTGCCAAGCAAAAGAGCAATGGAAAGTCTCACCACTGAAGAGTTGAACAGACCTGATTACATAAAAATTTAAATCATATATGTTAAAAGGATCTTAAAATCATAACATCATTAAAAAATTAAAGATAAACAACCAAATGTGAAAAGAATTTGCAATACATGCAGTGTGGAAATAAAGACCTATTCAAATGAGGACTCAGAGCTTACTGAGCAAAGGAGACACCACCATCACATGCTTTTGGCAGAGATTCAAAGTCTGTCTGGGGAGTAGGAAAGCCTTATGGTGAAAAAAATAGAAGGCTTAAGGTGTGCTTTGACTGGAGATTTTTGGCACAGAGAAGCTGGAGGCAGACTAACTAGAAGCAGGGCATCTTATGAGATTAGTTTGGGGAGCATATTTGGCTTTCTCTGGTTGGTCCTGAGTTGGAAATAGGGGAGAGGGAACAAAAAAAAAAAAAAATAGGAAAACTATTGATGGTTTTGGGCCGATTTCTACAGAGGTTCTGGTTTGGTGGCCTGGACTGGCTGCTGCAGAGGTGGTGGGACAGAATTCTATTGTCATACATGGTCTGGCTATGGTCTGTTTTTATACTCAGTCTCTCAGTAGTTTAGGTGTATAATATGTGAAACTTATACAAAAGGAATAAGAAAACCTTAGAAGTTCTCAACAGATTAAATGGTCAAAAGATATAAACATATAAATTTCTAGATTTGGAATTAGAATTAACAAATTCAGTAGATTCAAATCATAGTTAAGTTTGATTTATGGAAATCTGATTGCAAATGCTCAAGAAAAAAGAGAGGAAGCTGATTCAATTCTATTATTCCCCACAGTGACTGTATGTCACAGGCAATGCAGACCATTATTCAGATGGTCTTATAAAGTGGGTTAGGATGGCTTTGTCTTCAGTTGGACTAGCAGAATTAATTATGACCCACGGAGAAACACTGATAAAGAGTTAGAGGAACTGATAATATCAGCTACAGAAGATACTATTAGTATTTTATGGATGAGTTAGGACAGTGTTTTCAAACTATGGGTTATGATCCATTAGTGGGTTGTGAGATCAATTTACAGGGTAATCAGCATTTTTAAAAAAAATTTAATGGTATAGAATAGAAAGGAATATTCCTTTTTTGCATTAGCAGTTAACTTTTAGAACCCAACTTTTGGGTAAAATGTGACTCCAGTGTAAACATGAAAATAATTCAACCTCACAGTAGAAGTAAATAGAGATAAAACAAGATACCATTTGTCTAAATGGGACTACATCAAACTTAAAATTTCTGTACATCAAAGGATACAATCAACAGAGTGAAAGGCAACCTACAGACAGGGAGAAAATATCTGCAAATCATACATCTGACAAAGTGTTAGTATCCAGAATATAAATAGAACTCTTATAACTCAACAACAGCAACACCATAAAAACAAATAACCCAATTTTAAAAATGGACAAAGGACTTGAAGAGACATTTCTCCAAAGATGATACACAAATGGTTAACAAGCATATGAAAAATGCTCAACATCATTAATTACTAGAGAACTGCAACTCAAAATCGCACACACCCCCCCCCAAAAAAAGAAAATTAACAAGCGTTGGCAGGGATGTGGACAAACTGAATCCCTTGGGCACAGTGGATGGGATTGTAAAATTGTACAGCCACTATGGAAAACAGTGTAATGGTTCCTCAAAAAAATTTTAAAAACAGAACTACCATTTGATCCAGCAATCCCACTTCTGGGTATATATCCAAAAGAACTGAAGGTAGGGTTCCAAACAGGTATTTATACACCCATGTTCATAGCAGCATTATTCACAATAGTCAAGAGGTAGAAGCAATCCAAATATTCATTGATGGATGAATGGATAAACAAAGTGTGGTATATATGCAATAGAATATTGTTCAGGCTTAAAAAGGAAGGAAATCTTGGCACATGCTACAACATGGATGACCCTTAAGGACATTATGCTAAGTGAAATAAGCCAGTCACAAAAGGACAAATACCGTACAATTCCACTTTTATGAGATATCTAAAGTAGCCAAATTCATAGTAACGGAAAGTAGAATGGGGGTTGCCAGGGGCTGAGGGGGAGAAGAAAATGAGCCGTTGTGTTCAGTTTCAGTTTAGCAAGATGAAAAAGGAGATCTGCTGCACAACAATGTGAATATACTTAACACTATTGAACTGCACACTTAAAAATGATTAAGATAGTTTTATGTTTTTTATCACAATTAAAAATAAATATAAAATAATTATTTTAAACTAAAGCAATATACCATTTGTTATTAACCTCCCAAGCTTTTAAATGATAATGCTAAATGTTGGTGAGAGTTTAATGAGGAGAGTAGTCTCACCATTGCTGGTAGAAGCATCTCCTACCAGAAGGCAGTTTGGCAGCTTCTTTCAGAGACTTAAAAATATTAATATGCTTCAACTCAGTAGTTCTATTCATAGAAATCTATCCTAAGGAAAAAATTGTAAATGTGGCACAAAGATGTTCATTACATTCCTTTTTTTTAAAGGGAAAAATTGTAAACAATGTAAATATTGAACACATGGAGAACAGTACATATAAGAACATTAGAACATTAGAAAATGAATGATTTAAAATGGCATGATGGCATGTCATAGAGCCATTAATTCATGAATTAATTCATGAATAATTTTTAAAGGAGAAATGTTTATGATATAATGTTAGTTGTGCTAAAGGATAATTTTTTAGAAAGAAAATCATGATTCTCTCACAAATATAAAGTGCAACTATACCTCAATCAATCAATCAATCAATAAAGTGAACAGCCATCAAAGATATAACTTAACTCATTAATTAATGAGGGAAACAGTAAGGTATCATAACCAGTTCAAAAGAGAATTCAAAGAATCCCACATGAATAGGTCAATCAGGAATACTTTAAAGAATTTACAAATAGATACAAAACTGACTGTATCTACTTGGGAATTTTAAAGTCATTTGTCCCTCCACCCAACAGAAATCAGATATCTATGGACCAGAGTCATTTGCCTCGCTACCAGTTAGCAGAGACTTGTGGCAAACAGGACATTAAGTGATCATTTTTTTCTTTTCCTTTCTTTCCACCATTTCAAAGTCTGTTACAACTTTTCCCGACAGCTAAAATTATCAGAATATAAAATTAAATACATAGCACTGTCTCAATTAAGGGGGAGAAAAGAGAATATACTCCAAATATTAAGTGTGGGTTTTTTCTTCTTCTTTCTTTCTTTATTATTATTATTTTTTTGGCTGCGTTGGGTCTTCATTGCTGTGCACAAGCTTTCTCTAGTTGCAGAGAGCGGGGGCTACTCTTCGTTTCGGTGTGCAGGCTTCTCATTGTGGTGGTTTCTCTTGTTGCAGAGCAGGGGCTCTAGGTGCGTGGGTTTCAGTAGTTGTGGCACGTGGGCCCTAGAGCACATGGGCTTCAGTAGTCGTGGCACGCAGCTTCAGTAGTTGTGGCTCATAGGCTCTAGAGCACAGGCTCAGTAGTTGTGGTGCACGGGCTTAGTTGCTCTGTGGCATGTGGGATCTTCCCGGATCAGGGCTCGAACCCGTGTCCCCTGCATTGGCAGGCAGATTCTTAACCACTGTGCCACCAGGGAAGTCACAAGTGTGGGTTTTTTCTTAGTGGTAGATTTTTTCTTAGTGGTTTAATTTCTTCATCTTTTCTATCTTTTCCAAATTTTCTACAATAAGAACATGGTCCTTTTAGAATAAAAAAGTAATTTTAAAACTATAATTGTGGGTAAAGACGGTTTACAGGAGGCAAAAAGACCCCAAAAAATGTACCCCTAAAATTCAACAGTAAGCAGGAAAATTTATATCTAGAAATCTAAAGTTAAAAGAGTCAATATAAAATGTCTGGGACTAGCTGCTTGTGGAAATACTCCCCAAAAGCAATCTTCCTCTAAACAAATTTAATTGTAAATGTTTTTGAGAAATCAAAATGTTTTCAAATTCCCTAGGGAAATCACAATCTAGATCTAAAATTAAAATAATTAAGGTGAGTATTTTTTGATTAATTGTAACGTGAATTAATACTAAGGATGAGATTTGGTAAAGATAGACTTTGGTCTGCAGAAATAGTGAGGAAAAGATCTAGACATAAATGATTTGCCAGTGTTTCCTTAGTAGTTCTTAGAGGAAAGAATATACTGACTTAAGATGGCTGGTCCTAAATATTTCAGTAAAAAAAATTTTTTTGAGTCAAGAAGGACAATTTATCTGTTTACTAAGTTTAAGGGAAATACTTCTAAAAGAACATACTACTCTTTTTGTTCTGTTAAAGTACAATACAAAATGGAGACCAAACTTGAAAATTCCCTGAACCATGTAAGCAAAACTAAATCTAGCTTACTTCATGAACATAAGTGAAACATAGGTTATTTCTTATAAATGTCTTTGATAATAATAATAGAAACTTAAATCATCTTCCTAAAAATGGTATAAAATAATTATTTGTAACCAATCCCCTACCATCTGGAAACTCCCTGATTGCAGTAACCAATCATTGTAAAGGTTAAGGTATTTCCTCATTTTCACTTTCTAAGCCATCCTGTAAGGTCATGCCTCTGAGCTCCATATCAGTTTTGTATCTGAAAACTCCTAGTTTGCAAACTGTTGTTATACTCACAATAAACTCTTATCCAATATTATTTTACTGATCTGGTGGTTTTCATTTTACTATTTCTGGATTTTTGACAATTCTCATTCTATCTTTACCTCTGTGATTTGGACTCATGTAATCATATCCACTAGAATGATAAGTCTTATATGCATGTAATTTCCTATTATAAATAATAACAATGGACCCCAGGTATGTTTGTCAGCACAGTCCACCTTAGAAATTCATCCTGAACTTGCAGTGTCTTTACAAAGAGTTTCAGTCAATCTTGGCAGCACCTACAACAGTGAGATTCTGGGAGGCCAGTGCTCAGAGGGCACCTGGGAACATAGGTGGTTCTGTATGGGAGAATTGCTTTCTCACTTATTGGGCTCAGGGTTCCTGTCAGGTAGCCAAGTCTCCATCAGGGGACAGCAATTCCTATCAGACCCCAAAAGTATGTCTTGGCCAAATTAACCAGGAAAGGAAAACAAAGTAGAGATAAAGGATAAGAATTAGGGAATCATAGGCAGACATATAGTTCTTAAGTCATGGTGGTCATTTTCATCTATGACTAGACTTTAATTGATATATTTTCAGACAAATGGCATTGTAAAATAATTTCTTTCTTTGGATTTATGAGATTATGCTGTTGTTTGCATTATTTACATAGTGAAGATTCTTCTTCAAAACACTCTCACCTTGTCTCAGGGACAATAAAAGGAAAGGGTTTTCTCTGACCTCCCACAACATTTTTGAATGTAGAGAAGGACCAGGTGTTCCTCTGGCATAATAGTTCTCAGACGTCAATGACTTTAAGGATCTACTATATTTATAAACCTTGTCCCCCCAAATGTATACATGCTCGAAATAATCAACACTTAATCTTGGAGAGCATACCCCCAAAGTCGGTTCAGCGACCTCCTAGGGGCTCATAGACCCCATGGTAAGAACCCCTGATCTAATTGAAGCTTTGGAAGTATATCCAGGGGAATTTCCTGGTGAGAAGCAGGAGTGACACAGCTTCCTCTGGATTGTTCCCTTCCTCCCCATCACCCACTCACTACCTACTCTTGTCCACACCCTTGGTCCACTCTTTCCTGGTCTAGAGAGAACCGGCTCTCATTTATCATTCTATTCTCCTTCCCTAAAACCTATGAAGCTTTCTGGCTTCCTCAGGACTTTCATTCTAGTCTGCATTTCTGGCCAAAATTAGGAGGTACGGAATAAAAAGAGTTTATTTATTTAAAAAATATATGACATGGATTAACCTTGAAGACATTAAGTGAAATAAGCCTGACAAAAAAGGACAAATATTGTATGGTTTCACTTATATGGGGTACCTAGAATAGTCAAATTCATAGAGACAGAAAGTAGAATGGTAGTTTTTAGGGGCTGGGGAAGCAGAGAATAGGAAATTATCGTTTAATGTGTTCAGAGTTTCAGTTTGGGATGATGTGAAATTTGTGGAGATGAATAGTGGTAATAGATAATAATGTGAATGTACTTAATGCCATTGAACTGTACACTTAAAAATGGTTCAAATGGTGGGCTTCCCTGGTGGCGCAGTGGTTGAGAATCTGCCTGCCAATGCAGGGGACACGGGTTCGAGCCCTGGTCTGGGAAGATCCCACATGCCGCGGAGCAACTAGGCCCGTGAGCCACAATTACTGAGCCTGCGCGTCTGGAGCCTGTGCTCCGCAACAAGAGAGGCCGCGATAGTGAGAGGCCCGCGCACTGCGATGAAGAGTGGCCCCCACTTGCCACAACTAGAGAAAGCCCTCGCACAGAAACGAAGACCCACCCAACACAGCCATAAATAAATAAATAAATACTTTAAAAAAATAAATAAAAATTTAAAAAAATGGTTCAAATGGTAAATTTTATGTTGTGTATATTTTACCACAATAAATAAAACCAGTGCACAAACACTAAAACAGTTTTCTGTTAGTGTGATAGGTACTTGACTAAGGAGGTAGGTAGGGAAACAAGACAGATATGCAAGCTCAAAGAGCTCATAATCTAACTGGAAGATAATCCATATATCAAAAGATTAAAATAATACTTTGCAGCTCACTATAGTTTAGAAGAACTGTCCCTGATACTTTCTTATTTCAGGCCCGTGAGATTGGCAAGGGTGGGAATATCACTACCCCTCCCTTACCATATCATTTACCCGTCTAATAGATGAAGAGTCCAGTCCAAGATCAATAATTGATAGGGTGGCCAAACAAAGTTCAACTTTACAAATGATTGGTGAAAAATTTTTTTCAGATATTTACATTTCTGAAGAATGAATGGAGGGAACTATGAGCAGCAATAACCTGAGAAGTGTATTTTCTGCTGCTACCCCAAATTTCCTTATTTAGTGAGTCTGCAGAACCTTGGGCTGAGCCCGATGATTTTTACTGAGTCTGAAAGATGCTTTTCAATACCTGTTTTACAAGTTGTTTGTGATTCTTTGGACTGTGTCAGCTCTTGCAATGCCTTGGGATGTAAAATACATATATATATATATATATATATATTTTTTTTTTTTTTTTTTCCAACTCAGTCTTTATTGACTGTTTCAACTTGGTGCCACCAGTGCTAACAGGTGGGAGGGGGGGTGCACCTTTATGCATGTCATAAACCCTAGAGTACTCCCCTCAGAAGAGAGAATAAGTCCAGTTACAGAACTTACATGGCACTTGGAAGGGGTGGAAAAGGGGCACAGTATGTGCAGAGACTGAGGGGGATGTTAGAGAAAGTTCCTCAGCAACAGGGCATGGTGGTGCTGAAGAGGGAAAATACAAAATTGTAGTCAGTTTAACTAATGTCCTAGGGCTAGTTGCTCAGCCACACAAAGACTGAATTTTTTTATATCTAAAGTGAAAGTCCTAACAATACATACTCCATAGTCTGTCAAGAGCATCAAATGAGAATCCGTTTATGAAAGTTCTTTGTAAAGAGTCAAAAACTACATTAAGTTTAGCTGGGTGAAGTGAGAGAGTGGCATGGACATATATACACTACCAAATGTAAAATAGATAGCTAGTGGGAAGCAGCCGCATAGCACAGGGAGATCAGCTCGGTGCTTTGTGACCACCTAGAGGGGTGGGATAGGGAGGGTGGGAGGGAGGCTCAAGAGGGAGGGGATATGGGGATAGATGTATATGTATAGCTGATTCACTTTGTTATAAAGCAGAAACTAACACACCATTGTAAAGTAATTATACTCCAATAAAGATGTTAACAAAAAAAAATTAGCTGGGTGTTTACTTACATGTGCTTTTGTATGCACATACTTTGTGAGAGTAATGGGATTTCAGATGATCTTGGTAGAATGGGTAGGAGTTAAATTGGCAGAGAAGAGATGAGTCAGTATGTGGGGGAAAAAAACGGTATGATATGATAAAGAGCAATTAATCTAAACCAAATACAATTAAAAGAGAAACATGAGAGGCACTCTTTTCAAAATAATGATACCCACTATTAATACTATTATTATCTACTGCTTTGAAAATTCTTCCTAATGCACTAAGATATGAAATAGAAATAAGAGGAATGGGGCTTCCCTGGTGGCGCAGTGGTTGAGAATCTGCCTGCCAATGCAGGGGACACGGGTTCGAGCCATGGTCTGGGAAGATCCCACATGCCACGGAGCAACTGGGCCCGTGAGCCACAACCACTGAGCCTGTGCGTCTGGAGCCTGTGCTCTGCAACAAGAGAGGCCGCGATAGTGAGAGGCCCACGCACTGCGATGAAGAGTGGCCCCCGCTCGCCGCAACTAGAGAAAGCCCTTGCACAGAAACGAAGACCCAACACAGCCAAAAATAAATAATAAATAAATAAATAAATTTTAAAAAAAGAAATAAGAGGAATGAACATAAAAAGGAAGAAACAAAAATCATTATTTGTAGATGATGCAGTTTCCATACTAGAAAACTAAAAAGAACTGGTTAAGAGTATTGAAATTAATAAATGTATTTGGTAAAATAGCTAGAAAGAAATTAATATATAAAGAAGCAATAGGGAATTCCCTGGCGGCCCCATGGTTAGGACTCCACGCTTTCACTGCCGGAAAAAAAAAAAAGAAAGAAAAAGAAAAGAAAAAAAGAAGTAATAGCATTTCTCTAACCAGTTGGAAAAGATAGTGAAATTTTGCCCATGTGTGATTCTGAATACCCTTCCTTTGCCTCCCAGTCAAGTGCATTGTCCAAACCAGGTCTCCCCAATGTCCTTATCCTTCCTTCCCACCACAGTGACACTGCCTTGAAGACAATCTCATGTATTACATATATTCATGTTAATTAGTATCAGTGAGAATAAATTTTATCTTGAAGATTCTGTGTTAACGATGTGGGTGGACCAGGATTCTCTAAGAAGAGTGCTTAAGAGAGGCCCTTCATGTAATGTTTTTTTGTTTTTGTTAAGGCTTATCTCCCTTTCAGTTTCTCTTAGGTCTTGTTTTCCTTTCGTCCCTCCCAATAACTGTTTGTTGTGAAATATAATAAACTGTAGACTTTTGCGATAAGCTTGCAATAAATGCCAGTGTCTGTGTGCACATGGAAGTAAGTGGTTACTCCTCTCTTGTCTCCACCAATTTATCATCTAGACAAAGGCTCTGGGGATGGTTAGCAGAGTTATACACCCACAGCCTCTCTCAGCCAGAACATTCCTCCCCCAATCTATCTGCCCTATCCACCAACACCTGCTAAGGATTTTATGGTCACAATCTGACTGCCCGCAGCTCTCTGCAGTTAGATGGGAGAGCACACTCAGGTCCTTGGTCTGGAGAAATTTACCCTCTTTGGCCCCAAGGGGACTTTGGCCCTGAATTTTATTTGAAGTTGAAGAATGTTATAGGGGTTAGGCTGTGACTTCGAGGGCTGAGTAGCCAGATCATAATGTGGGAGAAGAGGGTGAAAAATGCCCCTCCCTTCACTGTTACCTGGGTCTTCTTCCTGGGCCAAATTTGGTACCAGCAAAGGTACGTGGAGGGACCTCAGCACGGGTTTAGTAAGGGAACAAGTTCTCTCTCTCTCAGCTTAGCCCTTGTACTTTCATGCTGAGCACTGTGAGACCAGGCAATGGAGTGAGTAAGGAATGTTACCAGGCTTGGAGGTAAAACATGTCACTAGTTTTAACTAGTATTAACTGAACTCCCAATTAGATTTCACTAGTCTTTTCCCACTAATGTCCTTTTTCTGTTTCAGCATCCAATCCAGGATAGCACATTGCATTTAGGGGCTAATGTGCTTTTAACCACTGTATAAACCTTCTTAAATGACCATTTCTAGCTCTATCCCTGTACTTTGTTCTAAGATTTTTCATCAAACATTAAGGAGGTGAAGGACCCAAAATCCTAAGATGGTCAGCTCTAAAAGCCATCTCAGAACTTCTCATCGGCATTTCCCGAAGTGAAATTTCCAGAGCAAAAGTGTAACAAGAGGCTCTGTTATTTTAAAGAAAAGATGGTTTCTATAGTCAAATGAGTTAAAGAAATGCTAGATGTCAAATCCTTTCTTGAAGAGGCAAAATGTCTATCAACATGATAGAATCTCTGAGAAGTCCTGCAACAAGTAAGCCAGCTTTATTTGATTTAACAGAACTTTTTTCAAATTTCAGTCATTTGTGTACCACCGTCACAGTTTTTGCCACATCTGCAGACAATTTGTACTATTATTGACTTGATCTTTTTCTTTAAATCCACTCACCTTTTAAAAGGGACATTCTAAAGCACTTTTGATATCACTACTATACATGGAAAATTAGGATCATTTGCCAAAATTAATTAGAATGAATAAAATGCTAATTTCAACCAAGAACCTCCTAAAGTCAACTCATCTAACATCAGTGGTTTACATAAGACAGTTTGGGAAATATTGGTTAACAGAGAACCCTTTTTTCCCTATCATATGTTAACATCCTGGGGATACACTTTGGGAAATTATGATCTAGTTATTCTATCTCTAAGGCCCAGAAGATCAGAAAACATGCACAGGAAGCTAGTGGTAAAGCCCAAATTAAAACTGAAGGCCCCCATCTCCCTCTAGTGCTCTTTTCACAACCCTACTCAGCCTCTGAGTTTCAGACATTTCCTGGGCTTGGCTGAAAGAGGTTCCATGAGGGTCAGTTTGTAACACAAGAAGCTCAGATTCCATGTGACCAGGTTGTGATCTCACATTTGGGGTTTTAAACAGATTCCCAAACCCAGCTCTGAAGGCTCCCTGTTTTCCTCCACTCCAGGGAGAGAACTTGGATTTAATTCTTTGTCAAAGTAAACAGGTACAAAGTGTTTTCTGATTCCCAACTATCATTGCTGACTACACCCAGCCAACTCTCACTCATAGACCAAGTACCTGCACTTTGTACAGTTCTTCCTAAAGTCATGTTATTTTAAAATTTAATTGTGTTTGAGCAAAAGGGTGTGTCAAGAGGGAAGCCTAGTGTTAATCAGTAACAGAGAGTGGCAGATAAACAAGGTTCTTTCAGCTGGGCCAGGCACTGCTTGGTCCTCAGTTCTTCCTAAAGTGGCCCCTGAAATGTACTTGATTCAACTTACTGTGTTCTTGGCTGTCTCCTCATCCCAAGGGGCTAGATCACAGGTGTCCCTCTCTCCTTCTCCACTTGGCCAATTGTTTAATGTTGTGAGTGGATTTGACAACTAATGCTCACTAATCCCACCCCAGCTGGTTTCCAACATTCAGACCAGACATGAGTGCCACTGGGCTTGATAACCTTTTCTCATTCAAAATGTTAGACACCTAAAATAAGCCAGTCTGTGCTGTGTAATGAGTAATAATAGATAATATTTACAGAGCTCTTGTTTGTGTGTTAGTCACTCCTTCTACATTATCCCACTTAACCCTAGGATAATTCTGTGAGGAAGATACTATTTTTCGCATTTTAAGATTAAGTAAACTAAGGCTTAGACAACTTAAATATCTTTCCAAATTATACATATTAATAGTTGACACATGTCAGATCTGAGATTTGAACCAGGTATATACTTAACAGCAGAGCTTAGACTCTTAGCCCTTACCCTCCCATGCCTTGGGAGAAGGCATGGTTTTTACCCTCAAGGAATTCACATATTTATAATAGCTATTTTGAAGTCCTTAAGAAATCTCTGCCGTCTTTGGATATGTTTCTATTCTTTGTCCCCCTTGGGGATTTATCACTTTCTCCTCCTTCTCACACCTGGTGATGTTTATTGAATGTTGTACATTGCGGATGCTACATTGTAGAGCAGCTGGATTTTGTTGTCTTCTTTTAAAAAATGTTGACTTATTTTCTTTTCCTGAAAGTAAGTTAATTTACTTTGGATTAGCTTGATTTTGTCACAGCTTTGTTTTTTACTTTTTTAAGGCAAGTCTAGAGTTCCTTTATCCTACAGCTAAACTAGCCCTATTCCTAAGGCATGTTAAGTTTGGGGATCCAAACTCAAGACCCAGAGTTTGTATCAAGGACTCTCTACTTTCTCTGGTCAGAACTCTTATATCTCCCAGCACTCTGAGACTCCAAGGATTTCTGTTCTTACAACCCACTGGTAGCTGTTTTCTCCCATGCCTTGTAGATGTTTTCCTGTGTATATGCAGCTTAGCATTCAGCCGAAGACTGGATTTCCATTAAGGGAACCCCTTTGTATATTTTTGAGCTACTTTTAAAATGCAGATCTCTCCTCTCTTCTACCCTGCCTCACAAATTACAGCCACTACAATAGTCTAGAACTCTGATCTCTGCCTCCTCAGTTCTGCAAGATCTCTGTGCTCTGCTTCGGCTCCACTTCCCAGCACCGTGATTTGGAAAGTGTGCCCAGACAGAAAGTTGTGCTGAATATGGAGCTCACCTCATGTATTTCCATTTTCTCAAAAATCACAGATAAGCGCTGTCTGTTGTTCAGTGCCTAAAAACAGTTGCTTCATGTATTTTGCCAATTTTATAGTTGTATATGGTGGGAGAGTAAGTCTAATATCTGTTACTCCATTATAGTCAGACCTGGAAACCTTGGACATTTCTTTTTCTATAATCTGACCATCTCTGAATTTTAACTGGAAGTTTAGTCTAATTACAATTATTGTGATTATTGATATATCTATTGCCTAACTTTTGGTTGCATATGTTTTGCATTTTCAATTATTTTCTTTCCTCTTTTTTTCCTTTAAAAATCATTAAAGTATTTTTTGTTCTTTTCTATTTCATTTCATCTCTCTACAAATTTTTAAGGTCTACATTCTATTTTGATTCCTTTACTAGTTATTCTTGAAAAGTTTAACATGCCTACCTACTTACATCAACAATTCTATAGTTCATATCTGCTACTCTGCTGAACAGTACAAGGCCTTTAGAATACCTCTAAATCCTCCACTTCTAATTCATAATTGTTATCCACTATTTTCATTTAGTCCTTTAAAAAACACACAAATTAATAACAGTTTTACTTCATATAAATAATACTTATTTAATGTTACCTACAGGTTTACCAATTTCTTTGCTCACTACTACCCTTCAGATCTCAGGTCTTTGTACTGAGAAAATCTTTCTTTTTCCTGAAGTCATTTTTTAGAAGTTCTTTTGGTAAAGGTCTGCTGTGATAGATTCCCTCAGATATCTGTCTCAAGACAGTTTTATTCTGTCCTCATTCTTTTCTTTTTTAATTTTTTTAATTTTTATTTTTGGTTGCATTGGGTCTTTGCTGCTGCGTGCGGGCTTTCTCTAGTTGCGGTGAGCAGGGGCTACTGTTTGTCGTGGTGCTCAGGTTTCTCATTGCGGTGGCTTCCCTTGTTGCGGAGCACGGGCTCTAGGCCTGCAGGCTTCAGTAGTTGTGGCACGTGGGCTCAGCAGTTGTGGCTCGCGGGCTCTAGAGCACAGGCTCAGTACTTGTGGCACATGGGCTTAGTTGCTTCGTGGCAAGTGGGATCTTCTGTGACCAGGGCTCGAACCCACATCCCCTGCATTGGCAGGCTGCTTCTTAACAACTGCACCACCAAGGAAGACCTCTGCCCTCATTTTTTTTTTTTTTTTTAAAGATTGATTGATTGATTGATTGATTGCTATGTTGGGTCTTCGTTTCTGTGCTAGGGCTTTCTCTAGTTGCGGCAAGCGGGGGCCACTCCTCATCACGGTGCGCGGGCCTCTCACTATCGTGGCCTCTCCCATTTGGGGGCACAGGCTCCAGACACATAGGCTCAGCAGTTGTGGCTCACGGGCCTAGCCGCTCCGCGGCACGCAGGATCCTCCCAGACCAGGGCACGAACCCGTGTCCCCTGCATTAGCAGGCAGACTCTCAACCACTGCGCCATCAGGGAAGCCCCCTCATTCTTGAATGATAATTTGACTAGGTACTGTTAAAGAACAAAAATTCAACTTAGTAAATTTGAAGACCTAATTGGTTCTATTAGATGATTCATGAATTAGGCAGCATCCCATCTAGCATGTAGAAAAGCATTTCTAGGAGTTGTACAAAATGGAAGGTTTGCACAGACAGAAAGAGGTGGGACAAGGAAATTAAAAGAGTGGATTATTTCAGGCAAGGTTACCTTCCCTTAGGGGGAGGCTGGGGGTCTTAGGCAGATTACCTCACTAGTGCTGACCAGGAAATTCCATACTGCTTGGTTTAAAAGTCTACTCGTGGGAGAGGGTGAAACTACAATTAGGTTAGGTATTAAGTCTTGGGTTTAGCACAAGTGACTCCATTTTGGGCTCATAGTTTCTTTTGTTGAACATAATTTGAAGTGAACAAGTATGTTCTAATTCCAGGTTGACAATTATGTTCGTTCAGCACTTTGAAAATATTATCAATAAATATATTTTCTACCTGAGTTATGAAATCTGCATCAGTCAAATTGTCATTCACTTATAGACAATTATTTTCTCTTAAGCTGTTTTTAAAATATTTTAGCCTCTGTGTTCTGGAGTTTCACTATAAAGTATCTAGGTCTAGATTTCTTTTTTATTTATCAAGCTTGCTATAAATCATGTCTGGGGTATTTATGGATTTATATCCTTCATCAGAATTGAAAAATTATCATCCATTAACTTATCAAATATTTCTTCTCTGTTCTCACTAATTTATCCCCCAGAAATCCATAAATTAGATTTATTATTTTATTTTCCATGTCTCATAATCCCACTTTCATAATTTCCATTTCCTTATTTTCCTGTATTACATTCTGGGTAATTTATTTAGATCCAACTTCCATTATATTTTCTCATCCATGTCTAATCTGCTGTTTAATCCATGGCTTTATGAAGTTTTAAAATGTCAACAATCATATTTTTAATTTTCAGGTATACTATTTATCTTTATTTCACAAATTCGCAGTCTCTTGTGATAGTCTCTTGTTTCTTTTTTTTCAGTTATACTTTTTTTTTAACATCTTTATTGGAGTATAATTGCTTTACAATAGTGTGTTAGTTTCTGCTTTATAACAAAGTGAATCAGCTATTCATATACATATAGCCCCATATCTCTTCACTCTTGGGTCTCCCTCCCTCCCACCCTCCCTATCCCACCCCTCTAGGTGGTCAGAAAGCACCAGACTGATCTCCCTGTGCTTTGCGGCTGCTTCCCACTAGCTATTGGTTTTACATTTGGTAGTGTA
Organism: Balaenoptera borealis; assembly: GCF_965194805.1. NCBI lineage: Eukaryota > Metazoa > Chordata > Mammalia > Artiodactyla > Balaenopteridae > Balaenoptera > Balaenoptera borealis. Next base: position 87,598,656 of record NC_138874.1, read on the forward strand.
TATATGTCCATGCCACTCTCTCACTTTGTCACACCTTACCCTTCCCCCTCCCTGTGTCCTCAAGTCCATTCTCTAGTAGGTCTGCATCTTTATTCCCGTCCTGCCCCTAGGTTTTTCATGACCTTTTCTTTTTTTTTTTTAGATTCCATATATATGTGTCAGCATATGGTATTTGTTTTTCTCTGTCTGACTTACTTCACTCTGTATGACAGACTCTAGTTCCATCCACCTCACTACAAATAACTCAATTTCATTTCTTTTCATGGCTGAGTAATATTCCATTGTATATATGTGCCACATCTTCTTTATCCATTCATCTGTTGATGGACACTTAGGTTGCTTCCATGTCCTGGCTATTGTAAATAGAGCTGCAATGAACATTGTGGTACATGACTCTTTTTGAATTATGGTTTTCTCAGGGTATATGCCCAGTAGTGGGATTGCTGGGTCATATGGTAGTTCTATTTTTAGTTTTTTAAGGAACCTCCATACTGTTCTCCATAGTGGCTATATGAATGTACATTCCCACCAACAGTGCAGGGGGGTTCCCTTTTCTCCACACCCTCTCCAGCATTTATCGTCTGTAGATTTTTTGATGATGGCCATTCTGACTGCATTGAGATGATATCTCATTGTAGTTTTGATTTGCATTTCTCTAATGATTAATGATGTTGAGCATTCTTTCATGTGTTTGTTGGCAATCTGTATATCTTCTTTGGAGAAATGTCTGTTTAGGTCTTCTGCCCATTTTTGGATTGGGTTGTTTGTTTTTTTGATATTGAGTTGCATAAACTGCTTGTAAATTTTGGAGATTAATCCTTTGTCAGCTGCTTCATTTGCATATATTTTCTCCCATTCTGAGGGTTGTCTTTTCGTCTTGTTTATGGTTTCCTTTGCTGTGCAAAAGCTTTTAAGTTTGATTAGGTCCCATTTGTTTATTTTTGTTTTTATTTCCATTTCTCTAGGAGGTGGGTCAAAAAGGATCTTGCTGTGATTTATGTCATAGAGTGTTCAGCCTATGTTTTCCTCTAAGAGTTTGATAGTGTCTGGCCTTACATTTAGGTCTTTATTCCATTTTGAGTTTATTTTTGTGTATGGTGTTAGGGAGTGTTCTAATTTCATTCTTTTACATGTAGCTGTCCAGTTTTCCCAGCACCACTTTTCTCCATTGTCTTTTCTCCATTGTATATTCTTGCCTCTTTTATCAAAAATAAGGTGACCAGATGTGTGTGGGGTTATCTCTGGGCTTTCTATTCTGTTCCATTGATCTATATTTCTGTTTCTGTGCCAGTACCATACTCTCTTTATTACTGTAGCTTTGTAGTATAGTCTGAAGTCAGGGAGCCTGATTCTTCCAGCTCCATTTTTCTTTCTCAAGATTGCTTTGGCTGTTCGGGGTCTTTTGTGTTTCCATACAAATTGTGAAAATTTTTGTTCTAGTTCTGTGAAAAATGCCATTGGTAGTTTGATAGGGATTGCATTGACTCTGTACATTGCTTTGGGTAGTATAGTCATCTTCACAATGTTGATTCTTCAAATTCAAGAACATGGTATATCTCTCCATCTATTTGTATCATCTTTAATTTCTTTCATCAGTGTCTTATAGTTTTCTGCATACAGGTCTTTTGTCTCCTTAGGCAGGTTTATTCCCAGGTATTTTATTTTTTTTTGTTGCAATGGTAAATGGGAGTGTTTCCTTAATTTCACTTTCAGATTTTTCATCATTAGTGTATAGGAATGCAAGAGATTTCTGTGCATTAATTTTGTATCCTGCTACATTACCAAATTCATTGATTAGCTCTAGTAGTTTTCTGGTAGCATCATTAGGTACCACGTCATCTGCAAAGAGTGACAGCTTTACTTCTTCTTTTCCAATTTGGATTCCTTTTATTTCTTTTTCTTCTCTGATTGCTGTGGCTAAAACTTCCAAAACAACGTTGAATAACAGTGGTGAGAGTGGGCAACCTTGTCTTGTTCCTGATCTTAGTGGAAATGGTTTCAGTTTTTCACCACTGAGGATGATGTTGGCTGTGGGTTTGTCAAATACGGCCTTTATTACGTTGAGGTAAGTTCCCTCTATGCCTACTTTCTGGAGGGTTTTTATCATAAATCGGTGTTGAATTTTGTTGAAAGCTTTTTCTGCATCTATTGAGATGATCATATTGTTTTTATTCTTCAATTTGTTAATATGGTGTATCACATGGATTGATTTGCATATATTGAAGAATCCTTGCATTCCTGGAATAAACCCCACTTGATCATGGTGTATGATCCTTTTAATGTGCTGTTGGATTCTGTTTGCTAGTGTTTTGTTGAGGATTTTTGCATCTATGTTCATCAGTGATATTGGCCTGTAGTTTTCTTTTTTTGTGACATCTTGTCTGGTTTTGGTATCAGGATGATGGTGGCTTTGTAGAATAAGTTGGGGAGTGTTCCTCCCTCTGCAATATTTTGGAAGAGTTTGAGAAGGATAGGTGTTAGCTCTTCTCTAAATGTTTGATAGTATTCACCTGTGAAGCCACCTGGTCCTGGGCTTTTCTTTGTTGGAAGATTTTTTTTTAATTTATTTTATTTATTTATTTATTTGGCTGTGTTGGGTCTTCGTTTCTGCGCGAGGGCTTTCTCCAGCTGCGGCGAGTGGGGGCCACTCTTCATCGCGGTGCGCGGGCCTCTCACTGTCGCGGCCTCTCTTGTTGCGGGGCACAGGCTCCAGACGCGCAGGCTCAGTAATTGTGGCTCACGGACCTAGTCGCTCCGCGGCATGTGGGATCTTCCCAGACCAGGGCTCGAACCCGTGTCCCCTGCATTGGCAGGCAGATTCTCAACCACTGCGCCATCAGGGAAGCCCTGTTGGAAGATTTTTAATCACAGTTTCAATTTCAGTGCTTGTGACTGGTCTGTTTATACTTTGTCTTTCTTCCTGGTTCAGTCTCGGGATGTTGTGCTTTTCTAAGAATTTGTCAATTTTTTCCAGGTTGTCCATTTTATTGGCATAGAGTTGCTTGCAGTAATCTCTCATGATCCTTTGTATTTCTGCAGTGTCAGTTGTTACTTCTCCTTTTTCATTTCTAATTCTGTTGATTTGAGTCTTCTCCCTTTTTTTCTTGATGAGTCTAGCTAATGGTTTATCAGTTTTATTTATCTTCTCAAAGAATTAGCTTTAGTTTTATTGATCTTTGTTATTGGTTCCTTCATTTCTTTTTCATTTATTTCTGATCTGATCTTTGATTTCTTTCCTTCTGCTAACTTTGGGGATTTTTGTTCTTCTTTCTCCAATTGCTTTAGGTGTAAGGTTAGGTTGTTTATTTGAGATTTTTCTTGTTTCTTGAGGTAGGACTGTATTGCTATAAACTTCCCTCTTAGAACTGCTTTTGCTGCATCCCATAGGTTTTGGGTCATTGTGTTTTCATTGTCATTTGTTTCTAGGTATTTTTTGATTTCCTCTTTGATTTCTTCAGTGATCTCTTGGTTATTTAGTAGCATATTGTTTAGCCTCCATGTGTTTGTATTTTTTACAGTTTTTTGCCTGTAATTGATATCTAGTCTCATAGCATTGTTGTCAGAAAAGAGACTTGATATGATTTCAATTTTCTTAACTTTACCAAGGCTTGATTTGTGACCCAAGATATGATCTGTCCTGGAGAATGTTCCATGAGCACTTGAGAAGAAACTGTATTCTGTTGTTTTTGGATGGAATGTGCTATAAATATCAAGTAAGTCCATCTTGTTTAATGTGTCATTTAAAGCTTCTGTTTCCTTATTTATTTTCATCTTGGATGATCTGTCCATTGGTGAAAGTCGGATGTTAAAGTCCCCGACTATGATTGTGTTACTGTCGATTTCCCCTTTTATTGCTGTTAGTATTTGCCTTATGTATTGAAGTGCTCCTTTGTTGGATGCATAAATACTTACAATTGCTATATATTCTTCTTGGATTGATCCCTTGATCATTATGTAGTGTCCTTCTTTGTCTCTTTTAATAGTCTTCATTTTAAAGTCTATTTTTTCTGATATGAGAATTGCTACTCTAGCTTTCTTTTGATTTCCATTTGCCTGGAATAGCTTTTTCCATCCCCTCACTTTCAGTCTGTACGTGTCCCTAGGCCTGAAGTGGGTCTCTTGTAGACAGCATATATACGGGTCTTGTTTTTGTATCCATTCAGCCAGTCTATGTCTTTTGGTTGGAACATTTAATCCATTTACATTTAAGGTAGTTATTGATATGTATGTTCCTATTACCATTTTCTTAATTGTTTTGGGTTTGTTTTTGTAGGTCTTTTTCTCCTCTTGTGTTTCCACCTAGAGACGTTCCTTTAGCATTTGTTGTAAAGCTGGTTTGGTGGTGCTGAATTCTCTTAGCTTTTGCTTGTCTGTAAAGGTTTTAATTTCTCAGTTGAATCTGAATGAGATCCTTGCTGGGTAGAATAATCTTGGTTGTAGGTGTTTCCCTTTCATCACTTTAAATATGTTCTGCCACTCCCTTCTGGCTTGCAGAGTTTCTGCTGAAAGATCAGCTGTGAACCTTATGGGGATTCCCTTGTATGTTATTTGTTGCTTTTCCCCTGCTCCTTTTAATATTTTTTCTTTGTATTTAATTTTTGATAGTTTGATTAATATGTGTCTTGGCATGTTTCTCCTTGGATTTATCCTGTATGGGACTCTCTGTGCTTCCTGGACTTGATTGACTATTTCCTTAGGGAAGTTTTCAACTATAATCTCTTAAAATATTCTCTCAGACCCTTTCTTTTTCTCTTCTTCTGGGACTCCATAATTCAAATGTTGGCGAGTTTAATGTTGTCCCAGAGGTCTCTGAGACTGTCCTCAATTCTTTTCATTCTTTTTTCTTTATTCTGCTCTGTGGCAGTTATTTCCACGACTTTATCTTCCAGGTCACTTATCCGTTCTTCTGCCTCAGTTATTCTGCTATTGATTCCTTCTAGAGAATTTTTAATTTCATTTATTGTGTTGTTCATCATTGTTTGTTTGCTCTTTAGTTCTTCTAGGTCCTTGTTAAACGTTTCTTTTATTTTCTCCATTCTATTTCCAAGATTTTCAATCATCTTTACTATTATTACTCTGAATTCTTTTGTAGACTGCCTATTTCCTCTTCATTTGTTTGGTCTGGTGGGTTTTTACTTTGCTCTTTCATTTGCTGCATATTTCTCTGTATTCTCACTTTGTTTAACTTACTGTGTTTGGGGTCTCCTTTTCGCAGGCTGCAGCTTCATAGTTCCTGTTGTTTTTGGTGTCTGCCCCCAGTGGGTGAGGTTGGTTCAGTGGCTTGTGTAGGCTTCCTGGTGGAGAGGACTGGTGCCTGTGTTCTGGTGGGTGGGGCTGGATCTTGTCTTTCTGGTGGGCAGGGCTGCGTCTGGTCGTGTGTTTTGGTGTGTCTGTGAACTTAGTATGATTTTAGGCAGCCTCTCTGCTAATGGGTGGGGTTGTGTTCCTGTCTTGCTAGTTGATTGGCATGGGGAGTCCAGCACTGTAGCTTGCTGGCTGTTGGGAGGAGCTGGGTCTTAGAGTTGAGATGGAGATCTCTGGGAGAGCTCTCGCCAATTGGTATTACGTGGGGCTGGGAGGTCTCTGATCGTCCAATGTCCTGAACTCGGCTCTCCCACCTCAGGGACTCAGGCCTGACACCAGGCCAGAACACCAAGACCCTGTCAGCCACACGGCCTGGTACGTGGGGATTTTCTTGCCTTTTGGGAAGTCTGAGGTCTTCTGCCAGTGTTCAGTAGGTCTTCTGTAGGAGTTGTTCCACATGTAGATGTATTTTTTTTTAATTTATTTATTTAATTAATTTATTTTTGGCTGTGTTGGGTCTTCGTTGCTGTGTGTGGGCTTTCTCTAGTTGCGGTGAGCGGGGGCTACTCTTTGTTGCGGTGGGTGGACTTCTCACTGCAGTGGCTTCTCTTGCTGAGGAGCACAGGCTCTAGGCACTCGGGCTTCAGTAGTTGTGGCTCGCGGGCTCTAGAGCGCAGGCTCAGTAGTTGTGGTGCACGGGCTTAGTTGCTCCGCGGCATGTGGGATCTTCCCAGACCAGGGCTCGAACCCATGTCCCCTGCATTGGCAGGAGGATTCTTAACCACTGCGCCACCAGGGAAGTCCTGTAGATGTATTATTGATGTATTTGTGGGGAGGAAGGTGACCTCCACGTCTTTCTCCTCCGCCATCTTGAAGGTACTCCAATCATGGTTCTTTATGCACAATATCTGGCCACAGTTTCTGGTCATGTGAAGATCAAAACCATAAGACACATGGACAAATCCATTGTTATAATTAAAGACTTCAATACTCTTTCAGGGTATCTCCTTCTTAATTCAATATTTAAGTAGATTCAGTAATTAAGTAGACAGAAAAGAAGCAAAAATATAGCAGACTTCAGCAACACTATGAAACTATTTGACACCATCCATCCCAACATCAGAATATATATTCTTCTCAGGAGCACATTGAACATTTATCAAGACTAACCATATTCTGGGCCATAAAACAAGTCTCAATAAATTTAAAGAATTCAAATCATACAATACGTCCTCTGGCTACTACAGAATTAAGTTGGAAATCAACAACAGAAAGATCTATAGAAAAACTGTAATTTTTTGGAAACAAGATAACATGCTTCTAAATAACCCATGGTCAAAGAAGAAATTGAAAGAGAAATTAGAAAGCACTTTGAACTTAATCAAAATGAAAATACAACATACCAATCTTTGTGGGAAGCCTCCACAACTATGAGATAATAAATTTCTGTTGTTTACGCCACCCAGTCTTGTGGTATTTTGTTATGGCAGCCCTAGCAAACTAATACAAGCCCCAAACTGGAAATAACCTGAATGTCCATCAACAGATAAATGACTAAACAAATTTGGCAAATTTCATCTTACAGTGATCAAGGTTAGTATCACCCCATGATAAGTCATATTGGTATCATGTGCACCTGACATGATGCAGTGAGAAGAGCACCTCCTCTGTGGACCTCCTCCCCAAGTCCCATAGCCCCAGTCTAATCATGAGAACACATCAGGCAAACCCAAACTAAGGGATATTCTACAAAATACCTGACCAGTACTCCTCAAAAGTTTCAAGGTCATGTGGAGCAAGGAAAGACTGAATAACTGTCACAGACTAGAGGAGACACAATGACTAATTTCACTGTGACATTCTTGATTGGACCCTGGAACAGAAAAAGGACACTAGAGGAAAAACTGCTGAAATCTAAATAAAGTCTGTAGTTTAGTTAATAGTATTATTTTAATGTTAATTTCTTAGCTTTGACAAATGTACCATGGTCATGCTAACATTAAGGTAAGCTAGATGAAGGGTATTATCTTTGCAACTTTTTTTTTTTTTTTTGGCTGCACTGAGTCTTAGTTGCAGCATGTGGGATCTTCATTGTGGCCTGTGGACTTCTTAGTTGTGCATGTGAACTCTTAGTTGCAGCATGCATGTGCGATCTAGTTCCCTGACCAGGGATCGAACCTGGGCCCCCTGCATTGGGAGCATGGAGTCTTACCCACTGGACCACCAGGGAAGTCCTGCAACTTTTATGGAACTCTAAAAGTATTCCAAAACAAAAAGTTTATTTTAAAAATTGTATATATGTAACAGCATTAAACCAGTAAGATCCCACTTGGAGTACTGTTAAAAATCAAATATTTAGGAATAAATCTAATGAAAGATATGTGAAAATTCTACATTGAAAACTACACTGTATGATAGAGATCAATTTTTAAAGACTCAAATAAATAGGATAGATCATGTTCATGGATTAGAAGACTCAATATTGTTAAAATATCAATATCCTCAAATTAATCTGATAATTCAATGCAATCCTAATCAGAACCCCAGCAGGGATTGTGTGTGTGTGTGTGTGTGTAAATCAACAAGCTGATTCTAAAATTCAGATAGACCTCAAAGGGCCAAGAATAGCCAAGGCAATCTTAAAGAAAAATAGCACCAGATGACTTACACTATCTGACATTAAGACCTATTGTAAAGGTATAGCAATTAACACGGTGTGCAAAGAAAGACAAATTGATGAGTGGAATGTAACTGAGATATCAGGGACTGACCCACACATATATGGTCACCTGATTTAGGACAAAGATAACACTACAGTAGGGAAAAGATAATATTTTAGTAAATAGTGTTTAGGCAACTGGGTAACAACATGGAAAACAATATATCCTGATCACTACTTCATTCTACACACAAAAATCAATTTCAAGTGGATTGCAGATCTACATGTGAAAAATAAAACAATAAAATTCTTAGAAGAGGACATCTTCTTCACCTTGGAGTAGGCAAAACTTTTAAAAACAAGACATAAAAGCACTAACCAAAAAGAAAAATTTTGATATATTTGACTATATTAAAATTAAGGACTTGTGTTCAAAAATAAAATACGATTATGAGAATAAAAAGACAATGCACAGAATGGGAGAAGATATTCACAATACATATATTCTACAGAAGACTCATATTCAGAATACGTAAAGAACTTGTATGTAAAAAACAACTTCATGAGACTTCCCTGGTGGTCCAGTGAGTAAGGCTCTGCACTCCCAGTGCAGGGGCCCAGGTTCGATCCCTGGTTGGGGAACTAGATCCCACATGTGTGCCTCAACTAAGAAGCCACTAAGAAGCCCGAGCCCGCACACCACAGCTAAAAGATCCCACATGCCGCAATGAAGATCCCGCGTGCTGCAATGAAGATCCCGCGTGCTACAACGAAGATATCTCATGCTGTGACAAAGACCAGGCGCAGCCAAAATAAATAAATAAAAATATTTTTTTTTTAAAAATTGGCGACAATGGACATCCTTGAGAGTATCATTCTAAGTAAAGTAAGTCAGACAGAGAAAGACAAATATCATATGATATCACTCATACGTGTAATCTAATTTTAAAAAACTTCATAAATAAGGGATATATAAAGAAATACAAAGACAACTTAATAGAAAAACAGGCAAAAGATGAATAAGTATTTTACCAAAAAAAGGACAGAAACGGCCAATAAATATGTGAAAAGGTGCTCAATGTCGTTCATTATCTCCAGAACGGCTACAATGAAAAAGTGAAAAATGCCAGATGTTGGAGCATCCAAAACACTTCTGCACTGATGGTGAGCGTGTGAATTGATGCAACTATTTTTGGAAAACTATTTGGCAACACCTACTAAAACTAAACATATGCATACTCTATGAACCAGAGACTCTATGAACCAGAAATGGTATATAACCATTGTATATACCCAACAAAAATGCACACAGATGTTCACCAAAAGATATGTACCAGAAAATTCACTGGAACACTGCTTGTAATAGTCAAATACTGGAAACTATCCAAATGCCCAACAACAGTAAAACACATAAAATTTAAGACATTCGCACAATGAACAGTACTTACCAATGAGATAGAATGGACCACAGACCCATGTAGCAATATAGATGAATCCCACAAGCACAATATTTGGCAAAAGAAGACCCTCCCAAAACTACATACTGTATAATTACAGCTTTTAAGTATAAGAACAATTAAAACTAATCTATGTTGTTAGAAGTCAGGGTAATAGTCTCCCTTGTAAGAAGAGATATGCAGGGACTGGGCCCAAGCTTGACCTAGATGCTCAGTGTGTGAATAGCTGCGTTCAGTTTGTGAAATCAACACACTCTGCACTTCTGATGAGGTAAGAAACAATCCCAGAACTTCAATATTTTGAGAATAACACTTGCTCACGGTATATATTCACTGAAGGTTAGGAGAGTGGTTCAGCTCATCAGAATCACTCAGGGACCCAAGCTGACAGAGTAGCTACCACCTAGAATAACACTCAAATGACCCAGCCTGCAGTCCTATGTATCACTTCTGCTCACAATTAGTTCATTGACTGGAAGGAGTCACATGGTCCCACCCAACCACAAGGGGACTAGGACATGCATTGCTGCCATGTCCGGAAGTGGAGAGAACCAGAAACATGTGGTAAACATACTGCGCCATATTGTCAGCCAGTATTCTTCTGGAACACCCTTTCTAGCAGCTATATGGTAATCTAGCAAAGGCAGTCTCATTACATACATAACCAATTCCCTTTGTTGAACATTAATTTGGTTCTACTTTTTCTATTAATAATTGAATATTAAAATTTTGTTCTTTTTGTCCACTGCCTTGTTTAAGAGTCTTCACATGGGCTTGAATTTCTGCCCTTTTAAGCACCTTGTGAAGATCCTGCAAAAGGTTTCTCTGTTTTGGTGGTACACACCTGCTAACTGGATACATAAGATTTATTTTATAATTCCTTTGTTTTGAAACTTATTTTGCTAGGTTTTATTGCTGTTAATTGTTTCAGGTTTTCCTATTGATGTTACTGATTTAGATGGCTTTAGCCAAGAGGTAGGCATAAATCTCCTACATATATGATCTTCTTCCTAGAAAACTTCTAATGCCTTAAACTTTGAATATATTATCAAATGAAAACAAAATATTAATTACTGTAATATTACATCAAATGTAAATGAATGGGTTCATACGAAGCTGAGTTTACTTATTTTTCTTAACATACCCTAGTATGTATTACAAAGCTAAGTTTACTTATTTTACTTAACATACCATAGTATGTATTACTGCAATTTTGCAATTCTTATTTTACACACTGTGGTATTTTATTAAAATCTACAAATACAAAATTATTTGTCTGAAAATTTCAGGTATTTAACATTGATGAATCCTAATAACTTAGACAACTCAAGCTCTAAAAAAACTTTGGAATACTTAAACCAACCTTCCTTTATAAATGTAGAAAACAAGGGCCAGAGAATTCAGTGATTTGTTGAAGGTCATAAAGCAAATCAATTACCAAAAGAGATATCCAACAAATTTCAAAGGTATAATGATGACTCTGATCCTAACATTTCTGAAAGGGTTATAGATCAAAGAACTGACCAGTAGAGTTTTCCAGAATTAATAGTGTCAGACAATATGAAAGAGCATTTGTGCAGCAACATCTTTATCTGTTTGGAACACCTAGAGTGTACTGGCATCATTTACGCTGCTTCTAGGAGAGCATCTGTCAAGAAGAATCTGACTGAGAGAATAAAAGCTTTCAGAGAGATGTACAGAGTAATTTTCAAGAAGAGTTGTAAGGGGAAATTTTTTATGCTAAGGTGACATCAACTGCAAGCAACTTGTGGAAATTGTTTTCTTTTTTAAAAAAATAAATGTGAGGAAAAGATTGAGATGGCATTCATCACTTTAGGGTACTTATTCTCTTTCTTCTGAATATGAAGTGTCACCATCCCATGAATAGATGAATTGTTCCTTGTTTTATGTTGTACTGTATCTACAGTACTTCAAGTCTTCCACAGTGTGTGCCTTGGAATTTGTTACTTCTGCATTTCAGTTGATTTGGGAAGAACTGTTATTGGATCAATAAGACAATGTTTGAGAAGAAATTATAGACCTGTGCTTCAGGCAAAATAATAAGAGTCATAGCATATGTAACTATATAAGTCATTCAGCATAACACAGTTTTAGTGATAAAGGACAGTGCTCGAACTTTTGAAAAGGCATTTCAGGGAGAAATCCCAAATAAAAGAATAGTAACAGGATTTTATTTTTGAAAAAGAGTGTGAATTGGTTAACAGAATTATTAGATATATTCTAATGCTTTTATCACCTTTCAAAAATAACTGTAATTAGTCAGCCCAAGAGCTTTCATGCTCTGAAGATACAGAAATTTCAATCAAATGATGTAAAACTTCAAAGACTTAGTGGATAAGTATTTGTTAAATGTCAATAGCACAATGTTTAATTTATAGACACTAAATAAAAGGGAAGTTTGACAGCTATCTTTTAATACATACAAAGCCAAGCTAGCATTTACCTTGATCTGTGATGCACTACAGTGAAAAAGATAAGAACCAAGTTATTGGAATCTCCTGAGTTCAAATTCCTTCATCTACCTGTTGTGTCAATTTGAGTAAGGTATTTAAACTCTATGTGCTTTATTTTCCCTGTTTCTAAAATGAGATAAAAAATAGTACCTAACTTGTAGAATTATTTTAAGTATTAAATGAAATAAGGCAGGTAAAGTGCTTAGCTCAGGACTTAGCTTGGAGTCCTCACTCAATAAATAGTGAGGACTATTCATCCTTCTATCATTATTAGTGATAATGTAGCTCCTTTCATTATTCCACAAATTCATATAAGTTACTCTGATTTTTTTCCTAAACTGATAGGTACTTAAGATGTCTGTATTGTCTTTTTGCAGTAATAATTACTGTATTGTCTGCAAGGAACATAATTAAGATTCATCCACAATGATGAAACTACTCTTTTTTTTTTTGGCCATGCCGTGCGGCATGTGGGATCTTATTTCCCCGACCAGGGATCGAACCCATGCACGCTGCAGTGGGAGCATGGAGTCTTAACCACTGAACTGCCAGGGAAGTCCCAAAATTACTCTTTTTGATAACCTAGCATTATATCATATATCACATATCATATATCATATCATATCATACTCCTATAGGCCAGCATTGAAAGACAATTGTATAAGGAGTGAGCAGACGTGAATTCTACACCCAGCTCCATCTGTTCTGCTTCCTTCCTTGAAGCTGATCTAAACCTCTAATGACACTGCACCTGCATCTTCAGACCCATGAAAATGACCTGGCTTGGGAGTCATATGCATCACTTCTGCTCACAGTTAGTTCATTGACCAGAACAAGTCACCCATTTGTTTGGGTAGCTGACACATAGCAGGGTCTGAATAACCAATCTTTTAAAAGATTAAATGAAAACAAATTAGAGTGGTTACTCAGTAATGAGTTGTTTTTGTTAGATGGGAAAATTATCAGATATAAACTTTGAAATGCACATTTTGCTAAATAAAGTTCAGCAAGGATATTTAAGTACTTTTTGTGATTTTACCAAGCTTTATATTTCTTATTTAAATTAAACTTTTCTTTGAGGACTTCCTTTGGTTTTATATGCTTTTATTTTGCCTAACTCAGTTGCATTTTATACCTTTTCAGTCTTTAAAAATTGTAACACATTTTCCATGGAAACAACCTTTGTTTGCTACCTAGTTATAAATAACTTCTTTCTGGTGATTCTTTTTTCTTACAATTACCTAACAAAGACAATGGTGAACTGTTTGTTTTTTCCTGAAAAGCAAATGAACATGACACTATATACTTAGTTAACTATAGATCAGCATAGGATATGACTCCGAGGGCTTATGGAAAAACGGCACACTCACTCCTTAAAAGAAATTTTAAAAAATAATGCTAAAGATATTTCAGGTTTATCCCTACATCCTCTTGAAACTGCTTAAACCTTAGTCAATTAATTCTATTGTCATTCGGGAAAATACCTCATAAACTTAAATTTGCACTTAACGTTAGTGGCATACCTCACTCATGCCCACATTCTGATAGCCAGAATGGAGCAGGATTACCGGATGTAGCAGATACTGTTTTAATGCCCCACTCATATGCTCTTGGACCTTATCATTTTGTTATACAGATGCTCAAGACTTCCATTTACCAGCACATGCATTTCTGTATCTGAGGGCTTTCTGGCTCCTGGAGCCTGTTCTGTCTATGAACAGTGTAGGCAGAAGTCTGGGAAATTAATCCTTCCCCTGCACTCAGAGTAGATCTCAACCAATGACTAAGGGGCTTATGTATACTCCAGGTCCCTCATCCTTGAGGTGGGTTTATCTGAGGCACTGTGTCTTAGACTTCCCCAGAGAGATTTATTCCAGTTGCCCACAGTAGCAGTTTAAGAATGCATCCTTAACTGTCTTCCTTATTCTTCTGTCTCACTTCCCCACTCCATACTGATGTTTCCTGGAATCATCTCTGAAATAGACTACTCAAATTTAAATTCTTGTCTCAGGCTCTAAGACTGTGGATCATGGGATCTACATAGATCTGTATGGCCAGTTTGCTCTCAGGGTAGCTGCACCCATTCACACTCTCACATGTGGTTCCTACTTCTCAATGACATTGACAACTTTTAGATTCAACTCATAGTTTTATTTTGTGTTTCTGTGATTACTAGTGAAACCCATTTCTTCATACACCTGTGGGCCATATGGTGTTCATACCTTTGGATTTCCCAATTATGCTCTTTTCCATTTTTCTATTGGGTTACCTATATTTTTCTTGATTTAGAATATTTCCCTGTATATTTTAGATATTAATTCCTTGTTGGTTTTAGATGTTGCAAATATCTTCTTCTAGTCTGTCAAGTATCTGTTAAATTCTTGACATAAATCTGTATGTATGGTGTCCTTTATAGACTGTTAATTTTGACGTAAAAAATACTATATATATTTATTATATATTAAAATATATAATGCTTTTTGAGGGGGTCTGGTTTACTAAGTTATTCCCACACCAAAGCCACAAAGATATTATTCTCCATGATCTCCCTCTTCCTATGCTAGTACCAGAGTAATGCTAGTACCACTCTAGCAGAGTGACTCTCTCCCTGTCACACGTCAGATTGTCTGGAAGCAGAAGCTGAGATGGACTTTGGGATGCAAAAGGTTTACTAAAAATTAGCACATGTGAAAGGGAGGGGAAGGAAGTAGAATTGGGCAGAGAAAGTAATTGAACTAAGATGCAGGTTGATAAAGCCTCAGGCAACCCAGTGAAGCACTTTGGAACAAATACTATTAATCATCAGAGTGTCCTGCATCAGGCTGAAATGGCCAGTCTTTTATAGCTCACTTGCCCTCAGTCGCCATGTCCTGGCAGCCCTGGAAGGATGTGACCTTGGGCAAGAGAGTTCCCAGGAGATGAGGTTGACCCTGAAGCAGCTGAGAGCTGGAGGCTGTATAGTAGCTGCCCTCCCTGTAGCTGGGCAGTGAGTTCTTCCTCAAAGGAGGATGTAGGCTGTACACCTCCATGTCTAACATACTCTTCTTTGCTCTTCTTGTTAAAAATTGACATCATAATTATTCACAGATCTTTATTTTTCTTTATAAATTTTGGAAGGTTTTTTTTGTGTTCCTTTTGGAATTTTGGTTGGAATGGCACAGAATGTATGCAATTCAATGTGAGGAGAATTGACATCCACTGGGTAGTGGTGTACCAAGTAGATGACATTTGGGTGGTGGCCAAATAGACGATGCTCTGGAGAAGGAACTGCAGAAGTAACAGGCCAAGGAGGCAGCCAGTGTAGTCAGGGGATTGTTAAATACAGAGGGGATCAAGCACATAATTATATATATGTTGAAGTCATTATGAAAAAAAAATATATGGGAGCCTGGTTTCACTGTCAAAAGGGGATTTACAAATATAGAGCAGGGAAAGTCTTACAAGTACTCAGAGGTGCTGGACTGGCATCGACTGCATCAGTGTAAACTCATGGTTTTTAAATATATTTAGTGATAGATTTAGAAATAGAGATAAATATATGCATATACATACATATATTTCCTAGCTCTGACAGCTGAAAGAACCTAGGCGCCACGATACCCCCATAGCAGTAAATGCACTGAGAGCCCAGATCTAGATTTCTGATTCCAGAGCTGAGGTAGAGAAAATACAAAATGAGCCTAGAACAACTAGTTGTACCAGAAAGTAAGGAAATGTTTATAGAATGATGGGGAAATGCCAAAAGGACAAAAAGTGAGCTTGAAGGGACTTCCATTGGCCAAATCTGGGACAATTTGAGCATGAAAATAAACAGCTATAGCAAAACATTACAACCTATTGAATGAGATAGGAGTCCATATTGAAATAAATAAGTGAATAAACGAATAAATAAATAAATAAATAGAAGGGAAAACTCTTCCTTATATTAGAATGTTAACTAGTAAATACAGAAGAAATGATGGACTGAGAAAATCACCATTTAATCATCATCATTGTGATGAGTGATTCAGGCAGCAATTAATGGATGTTAAGGCTGGTGGGCGAGGTGAGGAACAGAATATTGGCATAATCTCAGAATATCTCCCTATAAAATATTTATCATGTACAAAGGAAATAATGTGATCTTTATGGTGGAAAAGACCACCTGACTAGATGAGCAAAGTTCTCATCACAGTGGTGTGAAGAGTTGACAGCATGAGCCCCCAGGGAGATGCCAAGAAGAGCCAGCCCCATTTCTGTGGTTTTCTTGTAAAAATGTATGTCCTAAGTCTAGTCATGAGGAACAGTAAATGGACCCAGTTGAGGATCATCCTATGGAATGAAAGGCCTGTTCTTTTTAAAACTGTCAAGGTCATAAAAAACAAGGAAAGACTGAGAAATTGTTCCAGGTTCAAGGAGACTGAAATACATGACAATTAAATTCAACGTAAGTTCCTAGATGGGATTTTGGACCAGAAAGGAAAAAAGACATTGTTGGGACAGAGAGTGAAATTTTAATGGAGTCTGTGTTGTATCAATGTTGATTTCCTGACTTGGAAGTTTATGTAATGGTTATGAAGGAGAGCGCCTTTGTTTTGTGGATATACGCACTGGATGTTTAGGGCTGATATGGTATCAAGTCTATAGATTTTTGTAAGATTGTTCATAAAAAGACTCAACCAAAACAATGAGACCATATATATATATACAAACACAGTGAAAGCAGATGTGGTAAGATATTACAGTTAGGGAATCTAAGTGAAGAGGATATGGGAGTTCTTGCAACTTCTCTGTAATTTGAAATTATTTCAAAATACTTATGATACATATTCATATTCATATCTATTTATTTATTTGGCCATGCTGCACAGCTTGTGGGATCCTAGTTCCCCAACCAGGGATCGAACCTGGGTCCCTGCAGTGAAAGCGCCGAGTCCTAACCACTGGACCACCAGGGAATTCCCATACAGATTCATATTTAAAATAAACATAAAAACATATGTCCACACAAAAGTTTGTGGACAAATATTCATAGCAGCATTATCTATAATACCCAAAAAGTGAAAACAATCAAAATATCCATTAACTGGAATGGATAGGCAAAACATCGTATATCTGTACAATGAAATAGTATTTGGCAATAAAAAGGGAGTAGGTGTTGATACATGCTACAACGTGGATGAACCTCGAAAATACTGTGTTCGGTGAAAGCAACCAGTCACAAAAGACCAAAAGTTGTAGGATTCCATTCATGTGAAATGTCTACAATAAGAAAATTCATAGAAACCAAAAGTAAATTAGCTGTTGCCAGGGGCTGAGGAGAGCGGGGGGAATGAGGAGTGACTGTTACTTATTTGGGCTTCCAATTCCATACCTCAAATTAGAGAATCTATACCTTATTTTAGAGTTGATCTCTGAAGTCTCTAGGATCCTCTTAATCTATATGGCTGAGACTCGTAAAGAGATTGTGTTGAGGAAGTAATACCCTTGACTTGATGATTTTTAAACAACTTATATGGGGTTATTGGAAAATATATTAATTATTAACTCATTTTAGAGGAGCATGTTGTTCATTTATTTGAAACTTTATGAAACATACGTCCAAAAACCATAGGAACTTGGTTAAAAGCTAGCAAAGACTCAAACGCACCACCTAGCGGTGAAGACAGGAAGTTTCAGATTGGTGATGCAAGACGTCTTGCCATCACACGTGCAGGACGGCTGTCCATAGCAATCTTTTATCTTGTATTTGTCCTGTCCCCCTCATCACTCAGGATAGTTTCACGCACACAGAAATCCAATACTTCCTGACTTAATAGTTTGTTCATGTTCATTTGACGTACTTTTAAGCCAATGAAATATTGTTGACTTCTGAGAACTGTGGGAAAATCATTGGTTTTAAGATTTGCGGGGCTGAAGGTGCCTTTCTAGTCATACATCTCAAACCCCTCCTACCCAAGAGGCCCACCTAGTCCATCTCTTTGTGGATGGACACGCCACTCCACAAGCGCCTGGTTCAGAGAACCAGGACCACTGCCTTTGAAAAGACAAAAATCTATACTCCAATGGGATCCTTGATGTCAAGTATTTAACGACTTTGTTTTACCTACTACAGTAATTAAAATTAAGTCTTCAAATTTAAATTTAAATATCTAAAAGCAGGAATGCACCATCCTTAATCTTAAACCCCAAAAGCAGGAAAGAGGTCAGAATCCTAGGGTACTGGGCCTATTGGTAAAGAGGGATCTATGCTGTTTTTTCTTTTGGTTTTGCATTCCGCTGCCGCTCCTCCCGCCCCCGCACTTTCTCCTTTCCTTTTTCACTCCATCTTTTTCCTCTTTCTCTTTCTCTCCCAAATAACAGTCAAGTAATTAAGATCAGCACCATGTTTAAATGGAACAGGTAGTGCCCTGCACAGGGTGATTTAATTATGCCAGGTTTTCACCTGAAAATCCCCTTCGCCATCGAAAATATTTCTCTTCGAGTTCTTTCCTGAAATATTAAGCCATTTTCCAACACTCTGCCTTAATTATTGTTAATTAAGCCTTCTTTCGAAATATCATTCTCACTTTAGCACAATTTTTTAAAACCCCTTTCCACACAACACAGGAGGGGTTCTGAATATACCAATTTTAGAATTTTGCCTGTGATCAGCCTTACTAATAGAAATCTCCTGGTTTTTAAATATTAACTTAAAACGTTTGATTTCAATTTTTTACTGGGTTTACGAATGCCGGCTGCCTTTCAATGACTTAAAATGTATCCTCACCTTTGAAAACTCTAGGGCTCAGTGCCTCCACGGGCATCCAGGCATTTATTCTTAATTCTGCTTCTTTAATAGGCTCCTGGGAGGAGCGGTTTCGATCTAGAAGTTCAGGGAAGCAGTTACCACAGAACTTGCAACAGTTGGTGTCAGGCGACAGGCAGGTTGGAAGTGATAAATGGGGCTGGTTTAAGAAACAAAAAGCCCCGGGAAGGGAAAGGAAGGGACAGCCGTGGCCTTGGGGGCTGTCAGTACGGGGCCGGCGGCGCCCAGCTCCGGCCGCGGGAAGGCGCCTGCCTGGGAGGCCAGAGGCGGCGGTGGCCGCGGAGACCGCAAGCCGGGAGATCGCGCAGCGTTGGGTGCGGGGCGGGCGCGCGCCCAAGCCGCCCCCGGGCCACGCCGGGGCCACCGCGAGGTGAGACCAGCCCTGCCCCCGCGCCGCCCCCGGCGGGAGGCGCGACGCCCAGGCCGCGGGTGCGTGCGCGGCCCCGGGCGACGCGGCTGGGCGTGCGCGGGGCCGCGGCGGAGGCAGGGCCGGGCGGGCGGCAGAAGATGGCGAGGGTGTGTAGGCGGCAGCAATGCTCCGTTGAGAGACGCGGCTTTCGGCAAGAACTGGACTCTTGGCGCCACAAGCTCATTCACTGTGTAGGTGAGACCCTCCCCCGGCTGCCTCCGGCTCTCGGGCCACCCAGCCGCCGGCCGCCCGGAACGAGGGAGGGAGCCGGGAGAGAGCAATTGCCGCTCCGGCCCGCCCGCACTCTTCGGCTTGGGCGTCCCCCTCCCCCACCCCCCGGAGTGCGGGCGCGCGCGACCTCCGGGCGGGCTCTCCGTGCTCGGGCCCCTCCCCTCCGCGCGCCCTCGCCGGGGCGGGCTCTCGGGCGGGAGCGCGTGCCCCTTCTCTCCTCCCTCCTTCCCTCCCTCCCTCCAGGCCCGGCGGCCCGGCGCCGCAGCTGGCTTATTGTGGAGGCTCGCCGCGCGCCGCTGCCACTGGACCGGTGGCGGCGCCGCCGCCGGTGCCGCAGAGCCCAACGCGAGAGCTGGGGGGCGTGCTTGGCCGCGGCTCGACCCCCTGCTCCGCTCTGGCCGGCGCCTTCCGCATCGCACGCCGCCCCTCCCCCACGTGCCGCGGCGGCGCGCGCCCGTGTCCCCGCGTGCACGGGCGGCGGGCGGGCGCTCGGGCGTGTGCGAGGCGTGAGGTGGAGATGGGGGCGGAGGGAGCCGGAGCTGTCACAGGCCCCGGGTCCGCCTGACGGAGCCAAGTGGGGTGTCATGGCCGCGGGGGGCAGCGGCTGCACTTCCTCTGCGGGCGGCGGCGGCGGCAGCGGCCGGGGAGTTAATCCTCGACGCTCGGGTCGGTGTGTGTGTATTTGTGTTCGGTGTGTGCGCGGCGGGAGGAAGGGGGGTGGGACCGGGTCCGACCGGGAAGCCGGAGCAGGGGTCGCTCTTGTCCTCTCCTGGGGGATTTTCCGGAGCCGCCGCCTCGCCGAGAGCCTCGTCCGCCGCCCGCACCTCAGGCCGCCTCGGGTGGCTTTTTCCGTGCGGGCAGGAGGGAGTGTGGACGGGGTCGCCCCGGGAGGGGCCGGGCGGCCGAGCTGCGCCTCTCACACTGTGTGTTTTGTCTGTTTTTCTCTCCCAAGGTCCCGTTTCCCTCTGTGCGGCGGCCGGCGGGACCATAAGGGCTTAACTCATATATTTAACCCCCCTCCAAAAAGTAAGTGGCCCGTGTGGTGTCTCCGCTCCGCCCGCCGCCCCCTAGCCCCAGTCCGTCCTGTGTCTGACTCTCCTGTGCTCCAGCATTGTTATTTCCCCATCTTTGCTTCGGTGCTGCTGATGTGTGGGGAAATGTCTCTTGTCGTCCTCCGTCCCCCACGCCCAGTCCTCGGGGAGGCCCAGAATTCCAAACCGCCCCCCCCCTCCCCGCGTGCGGAATGATCTTGGTCTTCCCAACAGAATCTAGGAGATTCTTTCCGTTCGCTTGGGCCCCTCATCCCCTCCTTCCCGACAGGGTTTCGTTGGAAGGAATTATGCAAATCCTGCTTTCTGGTGTCCATTCAGCGGCAATTTCATGCGGTGAGAAGTTCTCTTTGTTGTGCGAGGGGGAGAACAGACACTGATTTAATAGACATATCTGTTGGGGGGAAGGGTAGAGGGGGTGTGGAGAAGCTCAGTTTGGAAGAATTACAGCACTTGGTTAGCTCAGTGTCTTTGTGTTTGAGCTTTCTGGCTTGACAGGAGGGTATGCCCTTTACAATGTCCCACAAGGGATGTTTTCTATAATAGATTAAAAAACAAAACTGAAACTTTAGACAAGTGAAAAATAAGGTAACCTTTAGTTAGAGAATATAAACCTTTCCATTTCTGCGGTGTTTCATTATTAAAATGTATGTGAATTTTGTTAAGGGTTTAGACTGTACTATCAAAATTAATATAGGCAACAATGCTTTACAGTATCTGATATCACTTTGGTTGTCCACAGGTTAAAAGTATATTTTAAAACATTTACTTGTATAAATAATAAAGGTATGAATCTGCTTTTTGGTATAATATGTCTTGTGGATATATTTGAAAATTTCCCTCCTGCCAATCCAAGCCCAGCTCTGCCGTCCAGTAATCAGCCTTTTGGTTATTAGTTATCATTTACTCTGCTCTGTCTCTGCTTGTTTTATTCTTTGAAACCTATCTTAGGTTTGCTAAAATGTTACATCAGCTTTAGCACTTTTTGAATTATGTGTTATTTGTAACTATCATATAAGAGACCTTATAAGGCATGTAGAGGTTTTGAGAATCATGAAATTAATGAGTTTTCAGAATTGTGAGTTAATACAAAATCCTGAAATTATTTCGAAGAATTTTTAGTTCTTGTATTTGTTTCACTTTTTTAATGATTGGTCTTTTTTTTTCAGTAGGGCTTTTTAGTTTTTAAAAGATTTTGAAATTGAAAACTATAACCCTATAGATTTCTTAAATTACTGTTGCTTTAGTTTAGTTGGTTGTTTATCTTATTCTGATTCTTTTTGCTTTGAATCCTTGCCTTTTGCCTCAGGCCCCCTTTTTATCAGTCATTGCTTAGTGTTAGTGGCGAGTTACTGCTGCTTGACAAGACGTTTTTGTTTTTTGATTTTGGGGGTTTTTTTTTAACTAATAAAATCCTTCTGTTAAGTATCTGAATTGAATATCAAGTTTTAGATTCTTTTTTTGAGGGAGAATTTTAATCTAGTAATCAGTTTTTTTAAAAAGCATTCTGTTAACTCCAAATCTCCACTTTCGAGGTAGTAAAGTTCAGGAGATTATTTAGAGTCCAGAGTGCAGATCAGTATTTTAGTCTGAGCAGTAATATATAGTTGATAGTCTCCCAACTAAAATCAATTGCGTCTCATATTTTCTCTTCTATTGTATGTAATTTTGTTCTTTAGGAAAAGAGTTCTAAGTAAGTCAAATGTAGTGTTAACTTTCTATATATAAGAGCGGTGGCAATGATTTTTATTTATATATAATCCAAAAGGCAACTCTGTTTGTCACTAGCAAATGTAGTAATTCCTCTTTTATTTTAATGGATTGGTTCTGAACAGTTAACCTTCTATTTGATCCTCTTCACTGATTATCTTAATACTTTAGGGTCATTTGGTTCCTAAGTAATACTTAATTTATAGCAGTCTTTGGATTGAAAGTGAATTCTCATTTCCAAAATCTAATACTCCCTTCTACTTTTTTTTTTTGGAGGGAGGTGAGGGTCAGGACTGTAGAGGTGGAAGTGAAGGTGTTTGTGTTTCCATTATTAGGTTTTAGTCGAATTGGAGTTAGCAGGTTCAGACAGTGATTATGATCAAGATGGGTATTTGGTAACCAGGTGATTATTGAGTCCTCTGGGACTAGAATGATATTCCATTCTGGGAAGATGGAGGTTCTCTCTGTTGCCTAATATGATGTAACCTATTGCTTGGCTGCTCGTCATCTTTGCTATATTCTCGAAAAGCTCTTCCCAACATAGGGGAAATTGTGATTATTTCAACTTAGCTCTAACTTGGTGGAAAAAAGATAGCAGGATGAGTCTCTGACTTAACAGAGAGTTATTTCAAATTGCCCTAATTCCCTCAAATATGCTTATAGCTGGAGCAGTTCTAGGAAGCATCTGAATAATGCCATTTTTTTTAGCCTTATGGGGTTACACAGGATGGCCTGGAATTCCTTCCAGAGTGAGAATTAGGTATTCAATGTCTGTGGGGACTTGCCACTTCTGAGTACTTGCCTAATCACTTAGCTACTTGTACTAGTGCTGTTTTTAGGATCGAAAGGCGGTTAGGTAAGTACATAATTACTTTATTTAAATATTTATTAAGCATCTGTCTTGTATCAGTCACTGTGGGCAAACAAAGATATTGGGGAAGCTGCCTTAACATTCAAGAACTTTTATTAGTCCTTAGAAAAAATATAGTGTATTCAGTACAAGGCAAAATGTGCCATACGATAGTGAAAGCAAGTGCTGGGGGTGTTTGGAAGTGAAAGAAATCAGATGATGAAGAAAGGCTTCATGAAGAAGGTGGTGGATTTTTGCTTCATTTTGATGAAAATGGAGAAGGCATTCCTGTCACGTGAAACAAATAAGCAAAAGTACAAAAGGACAAGAGTGAGTTGTCTGTTTAAACTGCAGTCCAAGATTGGTGTAGGGAATGTATAGGTGATAAGTTTGCAGAGATAGATTGTTGGATTTTCTAATGCAGGTTAAGAAGTGGAGTCTCTTTGTTAGGCACCTTGGGGTTTGCAACACACCTCTCTCCTTAGCTCAGAAGAAGAATGTTTCCTTTATTTAAGGATTCCATTGTAAAATTCTACAATAATGATGTTGGTTGTTTTTTTAAATCACCTTGGCAGAGACAATATTGTTATCCACAGCAGTGTCTCTTCTAAGTAAGCTCATTTGGAGGCTGTACCTTATTCCATTGCACAAAACTCGTTTTTGAAGTTGCCTAAAATCAGTGGCATATTCATTCTTTGCATCCCCTTAGTTTTGGGAAATTTTCATCCTTTAGAGGTTGGATTTGGTATTTGGAAACAGAAAATAATATTTTCTGCCACAAATAAAGGTACATATAAAATAATGAGATTGGTTTTTTTTCCTGCCTTGCAAACTGGCTCTGAAAGCTCAGCAGAGGGGCTTGATTTGTTTTGATGTGCCTCTGAACTTCTCTCTTGATTCGTATTTCCTTTATGTCCACCCGTCTGCTGAATGGAATCTGGATATTGGGTAGATGTGAGTAAACAAAGCTGTTATTTTTTGTAGTTTCAAGTTAAAGACTTGCCATTACTACCCTCCAAATTATCTTTACTCTATTTGCAAATATTTTTAAAAATCTTTTTACTGTTTGTTATACTTGCACATTGTTTTTGGGATAATCCCAGTGTGAAATATTTGCTAATTTTATTGACTGTCTCTTGTATGTGGGAAGGTATCCCAAGTCCAGTGGTCCATACCCTGAATTTTTTCTTTTTTTAATTGAGATATCATGTATATACCATAAAATTCACCCTTTTAATTCATACAATTCAGTGGTTTTTAGTTTATTCACAAGATTGTGCAAATATCACTAATTCTCTAACACTTTCATACCCAAAAAAGAAACCCTATACTCATTAGAAGTCATTTCGCATTTCTCCTATGACCCAGTCCTTGGTAACCCCTAACCTACCTCTGTTTCTGTGGATTTGCCTATTCTGGACAATTCATATAAATGTAATATTATAATATGTGGCCTTTTGTGTCTGGCTTCTTATCATGTTTTCAGAATTCATCCATGTACTGGCATATATCAGCACTTGATTGCTTTTTATGGCTAACTAATATTGCATTGTATGGACATACTATATTTTGTACATCCATTCATCAGTTGTCAGACGTTTGAGTTGTTTCCACTTTTAGCCTGTTATGAAGAAGCTGCTGTGAACTTAAGCAGCATTATTCGTGTGGACGTTTGTCTTTCCTTCTTTTGGGTACGTACTTCAGAGTGAACTTGCTGGATCATATAGTAACTTTTAATGTTGAGGAACTGTTAAACTGTTTTCTAAAGCGGCTGCAGTATTTTACGTTCCCACCAGTGGTGTAGGAGGATTTCAGTTTCTCCACACCCTTGCCAACACTTGTTACTGTCTGTCTTTTTGGTTATAGCCATTCTAGTGGGTAGGTATGAACTAGTATGTCATTGTTGTTTTGATTTGCATTTCCCTAATGACCACTGATGTTGAGCATCTTTTCATTTGCTTGTTGGCCATTTGTATATTTGCTTTGGAGAAACGTCTCTTCAGATCCCTAGCCAATTTTTTAACTGATTGTCTTTTTATTGTTGTCTTTTTATTGTTGAGTTGTAGCATATATTCTGGATGCTAGACCCACATCAGTATATGATTTGCAAAAGTTTTTTTCTTATCATACCCTCAGTTTGAGAGTAGTTAGATCAGAAGATAATCTGCAGCATTATTCCTGTGCAGGGAATAATGGATGTTGTAATGGAGTGATCAGAATGAACCAGAATTACTCAGGAAAGGCTTCCTTAAACATCCTTTTCCATGAATTATTAAAATTGTTATTTGATGGAGTTTTGTAATAACACAGCTATACTTTGCTATCCAAATCTTCTAAGTTTTTGCCTTTTTTTAGTGAGGGTTCATATTTCAAGTTCAAATAATGTGGTAAACCATGTTATTTGAATCTGTTCTATACCTGAGTTTTGGATAGTATATAATCAAGGTTTAGGTGGAAAAGGATATCTTTTCTCTATATAGACATTTTGTCTGAATCTATTCTGTGTCTGATGTTCATGGTGTTACCATCTTATATCTGCACAGCACATTTTATATTTTTTTAGAAAACTTTCACATTATTTTATTGTCTTTATTTAGAAATGTAGAAAATTAAAGATGGGTATTAAAAAACTATTGGTCAGTTGGGAAACATTGAGTAATAACTCTTGTTAAAGTAATAAGGGGATTTCCTTTAGCATAAATGTTTCCCTTTTATCCACAGAAATAATTTTATGATATTTTAATGTTTGAAATAGTTACCTAATTTCTCAGGTAAAAGTAGAATACAGAGCTGAACTTCTCCAGAAACACACTTTTTAATTTAATTTGCTTCAATTGCTGTATAAAATTACATAGTAATTTTCTATCTCTATTAATGATGGTACATATCAAGACTAACTTTTTGGGTTAGAAGCTGTGAATACCAGTATTATTTCCCATGAGAATTATTATTATTATTGGAAAAACTGTTGTATGATGAACGTGTTCATTTTTGTTGTTTACTAGATAGTCTGTGACTGTTATTTGGTCTCATGATTAGCTTATTTTTCATAAGCTCTGAGTCATTTTATTATCATCATTATTAACAAATGATTATTGTATGTTTTTTTCTTATTAGTTGATTTTTTAGAGATTTCCAGAGGGTAAAGGCATGTTCTCCCTCTCCTAAGCTGCCAATATAAAGGGGAAGAAAAACTAATTTAAAAAGATCTACAGGTTGTGTGTTGCTTGGTAAAAGAAAATCCCACATCTGAAAATGTGAATGTACTACAAAAAATGTATCTTGTGTTACAACAGAATTCATCTCTGATTTAATATAAGAAACATGCTCCACTAGTACATGTAGAATTATTATTGGTTTATACAAATTTCAAAAATAAGTTTACCATGTGTACAGAGGAAGAAATTGTTGAATTTGTTAAATTGAGGCATGCTTATGTTCAGTTTGATGCTCTGTTTTTTTTTGTTTGTTTTTTTTTAATTTTTATTTATTTATTTATTTATGGCTGTGTTGGGTCTTCGTTTCTGTGCGAGGACTTTCTCTAGTTGTGGCAAGTGGCGGCCACTCTTAATCGCGGTGCGCGGGCCTCTCATTATCGCGACCTCTCTTGTTGCGGAGCACAGGCTCCAGACTGCGTGTCAGTAATTGTGGCTCACGGGCCCAGCCGCTCCGCGGCATGTGGGATCTTCCCAGACCAGGGCTCGAACCCATGTCCCCTGCATTGGCAGGCAGATTCTCAACCACTGCGCCACCAGGGAAGCCCTGATGCTCTCTTGTTTTTCATGTATTTTTTATTGTCCCCAATGCATGGGTATTTTTCTTTTTAATTAATTAATTAATTTTTGGCTGCATTGGGTCTTCATTGTGGTGCACGGACTTCTCATTGCGGTGGCTTGTTGCAGAACACGGCCTCTAGACGCATGGGCTTCAGTAGTTGTGGCACACGGGCTCAGTAGTTGTGGCTTGCGGGCTTTAGAGCACAGGCTTAGTAGTTGTGGCGCATGGGCTTACTTACTCTGCGGCATGTGGGATCTTCCCGGACCAGGGATCAAACCCACGTCCCCTGCGTTGGCAGGCGGATTCTTAACCACTGCACCACCAGGGAAGTCCCAATGCACTGGTATTTATGGGCTTTTACCTGAATGCTCCCCTTCCTCTCAGTCAATGTAGGCATATTTTCTAAGTCATTTGTAGGTATTTTTCTCTATACCTACCCACAGGATATTCTCCTGTTCTGTTTTACCTGTCTTTTCATCTTTTAGGTACATGATTTATCAAAAGTAGAAGGGATGCTAGAACTTGTCTTCTTGTCCAACCATATTAAAGGGAAAAAATTTTTTTTTAAATCTTTCAATTTTGAAAACTTCAAACATACACAAAAGTAGAAAGAATAGTATAGTGAACACCCAGCTCCATCAACTAATGGCTGTTATTCATTCCCACAAGATTACTTTGAAGCAAATCCCAGACATCATATTTAGTATTGAATCTTTTTGCAACCTGCCTGTATAATATCATCTCCTTCTTCCCACCTCCCATCCCCATCAAGTGGTTCATAACTTTAAAGAAATGAGATATTATCTAAATATGGAGAAGACTGGTTGTTGTTTTGTCTTATTAATGTTCCTTAAGAGCTGTCATATGTTGAGTATTTACTATGTGCCAGACAAGAGCCCTTTGATGTTAATATCTGTTTTACAGGTGGAAAAACGGAATTTGGAAAGATTAAGGATTTCATTTATGGTCACTCAGCTAAAGAGTGGTAGACCTGGGATGGGAATTCAAAAGCCTGTGCTATAAAACATTAAAGCATACGCCCTTTTTTTAGACTTTCTTATTTGGTTCCACCAAGTTGCCTTTTCTTTCTTTGTTCCCTACTACTGATGGCATACTCAATTTATATTACAGTAAAGAATTCTACTCATAATATTATCATAAATGGTAGCATAATTCTTTCAATACCCTGGCCTAAAATGTCTTTCCCTCTTCTCTTCAGTGTTATGGTCTAGTTTGTCTATCCTTTTTCTTCTCGAATTTTTAGTTTTGTCAGAGCTAAGTAGGTTTGAGCTGAATGCTTCCACTGGCTTAGTTTTCCTTCATACGTTGCTAGACTGGCCTTTCTTCACCATTGGCTGAGATCTGAGCATAGGTTTTGAAGAGGAAAGATAGCAAAGGATATCCAGGTGATCCTGGGCCTTAAGCTTGGTGAACCTTCCACGTGGACCAGCTTAGTTGACAGAGCACTTTGAAATTTGTAACAAAAGCATTATAGTAACAGTGTGTAGGTACCTGGCCTTTCCTTCTATTCATATCCTTCCCAGAAACCTCAGGTGTGGACAGAGGGGGAACAGGGTAAAGCAGATTGAGGTCAAGATTCAGGATTCCTGGATTTTAGTCAAATGCTTTTTGAGTTCTAACCTCCTATGACTTAGATTTGGTACTTGGTTATAAATGTTTCAAAACGTGATGGAAAGCAAAGTTGCTGAGTAGTGTATAATTGCTGAGAAGGGGAGGGAGCAATTTGGCAGATTTTTAAAAAATTTATTTATTTGTTTTTATTTTTGGCTGTGTTGGGTCTTCGTTGCTGCACGTGGGCTTTCTCTAGTTGTGGCAAGTGGGGGCTACTCTTTGTTGCGGTGCGCGGGCTTCTCATTGCAGTGGCTTCTCTTGTTGCGGAGCACGGGCTCTAGGCGCGCAGGCTTCAGTAGTTGTGGCACGTGGGCTCAGTAGTTGTGGCTCACGGGCTGTAGAGCGCAGGCTCAGTAGTTGTGGCGCATGGGCTTAGTTGCTCTGCGGCATGTGGGATCTTCCCGGACCAGGGCTCAAACCCGTGTCCCCTGCATTGGCAGGCAGATTCTTAACCACTGAGCCATCAGGGAAGCCCCAGATTTTTTAAATGATACGCTAGTTTGGTAATTCAAGCATCACCGGTCTCAGACTAATGCTACATTAGTAGATACAGGAAGATGTGACAAAGGTAAGTGGGAGAAATTCCCATCAAAATAAAATGGGAAGCTCTTTGCCTTCACTAAGAATAAAATGTGAGAGGAACATAAATATCTGTGAATATGTGCCTGTGTTGAAATGTGGCTTTTTCATTGCATGGTTAATGATATAAATACTTACTAATCTTGTCATATGTGTTAGGTTATGTGAATTTTCATTCAGCTAGTAAGGAAACTGATGAAGTTTATCTTGTATAACGGGCATTGATTTAATTTATTTGAGCACAATAAAATGAAACTTTAATTATGGGTGGGCTAAGAAGTCCATAAATCTTTGGGAATAGTTATTGAAAAAAACCTTTAAGCTGGTCATTTTTCTGAGTGTTTAATGTAATTAATACATCTTTAAAAAATGATTTAGTTAATATACCCCTACGTAAAACGATCAGTGTGTTAATATTTTACTTATTGTTTATTTATTGGAAACCTAACAATTATGCTTAGCAGTATTTTTATAATACTTAATATGTTAGATACCCTATCTAGAGCTGGTTTTTGTTCTGGAAAGAGAATACATCAGGATAAAAATAATGAAATAATATGGATTAATTTCTAACAATTTTTTGAGAGGTACTGAAGTTTTGCTGTATGACTTTTTCAAAAGAAAAGCAGGTATGATTAAAGTGATAAGGCTGTGTGCCATGTGAGACTTGTACAACCAATGTTTAGTTGTATATACATATATTTTCTATGTATAGCTTTTTACTGTGGAGTATTTACTAAAATAGATTTTGGCATGTTAAAATAAACAGGCATATACAGAGAGTCAAATCCATATAGTCTCTTGATAACCATTTCAAGACCCATGGCTTATGGCTACAGTCTTATCTAAAAGATAACATTCCCTTTGACCCCTTTCTCCTTAGGCAAAGAACTTCCGTTTAATTTTCATGTAACATATCCAAATCAAAGATTGTTTTATTTTATTGGTGATAGGCAAGGGTAAATTCATAAATGGGGTAAAGATAAAGAAGAGAAACTAGAATTTTCCACATTAAGTGAGAAGACTTTAGGTAGGAATTATAAGAAGCTGTAAACCTATGTGGGACTTAATTTTTATAAAAAATAAGTAGGCCACATAAGTGATAGTCCAACCTGAATGAGTTGTTTTGGTCAAGACTATTAAAGTATTAAGAAGATTGAATTATCCACAGATTTTGATCTCTTAAAACCAAGGGAATGTAAATTAGTGGAGAAGAGTATTCTGATACAATTACATTGATTAAAAATTAGCTGACATTGTGGTAGAGACAAGGAACCAGAGGTGTTGATAACCGAGACAATTTTTGCCTTTTTTTCCCTTTTCCTGAGAACTTAAACTTTATTTTGGAAAAAGTGGAAGGTTTGTTACTGTTAAGTGATTAATAAATATTTATGATACTACTCGATAGGAATTATTTGTTAAAACTATACGAAGATGTCTAGGTAAAATATTTTTAGAAATTACTCTACCTAAGTCAGCCAATCCACATTTTGTCAGATATTCTTTAGCAGGTAATCCAGAGGAGAGCAACTGATTTGAGGAATATGAGTGTATATCCAGTTATAAGCAGAAAAGAAGGTAAAGAATAAAGGCTATATTAAGAAACAGGAAGGATCTGTTGTCAAGTCATGCTGCTGCTAATGTCTGGTTTCTGTGACTCAAGAACAGAAGTGTACATAATGATGGTAATGACGTTGTTACATATAACTGGATTGTGAAATAAGCAGCACACTTTATTTTTTTTAAATTTTTTTTAAAAGAAATTTCTTTTTGGCTGTGCTGGGTATTCATTGCTGCGAGCGGGCTTTCTCAAGTTGCAGCGAGTGGAGGCTACTCTTTGTTGCGGTGTGCAGGCTTCTCATTGCTGTGGCTTCTCATTGCAGAGCACGGGCTCTAGGCATGCGGGCTCAGCAGTTGCGGCACACGGGCCCTAGAGCGCGTGGGCTTTAGTAGTTGTGGCGTGCAGGCTCAGTAGTTGTGGCACACGGACTTAGTTGCTCCGCGACATGTGGGATTTTCCCAGACAAGAGTTCGAACCTGTGTCCCCTGCACTGGCAGGCGGATTCTTAACCACTGCGCCACCAGGGAAGTCCAGCAGCACACTTTAAAACTTGATGCTGAAAGGATACTTACTTTCAGATGGCAGAATTTGCAGGAACTTAAGATGTTTGGTACAGTAAGGATTTGGTACAGTCTAGGATTCTGCCAAGAATCAGGAATGAGTAACTTGCTTTTGCGCGAGGTAGCTTCTCATTCATATGTCTTATCTATTCTATATATCTCCATTTTTCTATATACACTTTTCTTTTTCTCTCTTTTTGTGCATGTAACATAAATTGATATACGTTTGGAATACATCAAATGAGAAGTAAACTGAATTAATTTAAAAAACAAATACGTATGTATTTTAGTCTGGGGAAACAGACATCTTCAGAAGCCCATGCAGATAAGAATGACTTTAGAAGTAGAAAAACAGTGGTCATAGTTAAGAGAATGAAATTCACTAGACAGAGATAAGGGATGAAATATATTCAGTAAACTTTTGTTAGTGAATATTTTTAGCTCTATTTGCATCACTGTTAATTAAGTTCATAAAACAGTTTTATTTTGATATAATGCAAATAGTTTTGTCTCTCCTGTGGCATTCTCTATTTATGAATTTTAAAAAACTTAAGGGGTGCAGTCTTTCTTGAAGTTAAGCATTAGTTCTTCCATTTTTTTTGAAGAAATTAGTTTTATTTTTTAAATTTATTTTTTAATACTGAATGAAAGATTTTTTTTTTAGTTTTTATTGGAGTATAGTTATTTTACAATGTTGTGTTAGTTTTTCCTGTACAGCAAAGTGAATCAGCTATATGAATACATATATCCTCTCTTTTTCGGATTTCCTTCCCATTAGGTCACCACAGAGCATTGAGTAGAGTTCCCTGTGCTATACAGTAGGTTCTCATTAGTTATCTAATTTATACACAGTATCAATAGTGTATGTATGTCAATCCCAATGATTGTTTAAATCTTTATGATTCTTTAAATTCTTTAGTGCTTCACAACTTTCAAGTTTCACACATGTGATTTCGTAAAATCCCATAATAACCCTTTTTTAAATTCCCTACCCCTATATTGCACCTTTGCTCTCCCCACTGGTAACCACTAGTTTGTTCTCAGACTGTGAGTCTGCTTCTTTTTTGTTTTATTCACTAGTTGGTTGTATTTTTTAGATTTCACATGTAAGTGATATCATTTGGTATTTGTCTTTCTCTGACTTATTTCACTTAGCATAATGCCTTCCAAGTGCATCCATGTTACAGAATGGCAGAATTTCATTCTTTTTTATGGCTGAGTAGTGTTTGTTGTAGATATGTAACACATCTTTTTTATCCATTCATCTGTTGATGGACTTTTTGTTTTACGCCACGTTATATGAAGAATATTTGAACTTACAGAGAAAACAATGTTAAAAAATAATTTTAGACATGAATTTAAGTGCATTTCAAATATTAATCATATTTAGCTAACCCTTTAAAGATTGTATCTCAGTAGAATGGAAGAGGTGATTAAATGTACTCTGCATTCAGAAGTTTAATTCCTCTCATTAGTTCTCCAACTGTTAACCACATTCAGAGGCTCATTTTGAAAATACTTGCATATAATAGTAATAGTAGAGGTCCATTTTGGAAACACTTGTACATTAAAACAATAATAAAAGGTGGCTTTAAAAAAAAAAAAGGTGGCTTTGAGTCAGGCAGACCTGGTTACAAATTTATCTCACACTTTACCAGCTATGGGATGTAGAGAGAACTAATTTCAGTTTATCCCTATAATAAATACTGTGTAGGATGGTTGTGAGAATTGAGAAAGAAGCAGAGAACTTTGTCTTTGCTTAATAAATAATAGATCACTTGAAAAAAAAAACTGTTGAAGCTGATCCATAGAATTTGCTCTTTGGATATACTCTTTAAAATAACGCAATTTAATTTCTTTTAAACATATTTTGTAATATAGAACAATAATTGTTCTGTCTGGATTTTAAGTTGCACTGTGTTTGGTCTATCCAAAACTTTTACATATTTACAAGTTCCTGTAATGGTTTGGGTGATGACATTTATGTATGATAAACATTATGACATTTATTGGTATATCCTACAGGATAGAGTAGCAAAAAAATACTCAATTTTTGTTCTTTGCCAGCTAAGAGAACCTACTACATGTTTTTTCTTAGGTTAAAAAGAAATAGTAGATTTTCTCTAGGTTAAAAAATGGTTGCATCTTGGGCAGTGGAATGGAATGGGAAAAACCTCAAGGCAGGAGCACTGGGTTCTGGCATAAGTATGACTACAACTATATGATTTTAAGCAAATACATCACTTAATCTCTCTGCATCTTGGTTTCCTTATTTGTAAAATGAGAACGTCTTGGAGAACCTGATTACAATATTTCAAGAAAAATTACTGTGTTGATTTTCACCATTGAATAGTTTGGGGATGGTTGACATGAAATCCATTCGGAAATAGAATATTCATATTGTGTATAACAGGGCAACAAAGCTAAACTAAATAATGTGCTCAAAGATGTTTGTCTTAAAAGACACATGCACCCCAGTGTTCATTGCGGCACTATTTACAACAGCCAGGTCATGGAAGCAACCTAAATGCCCATCGACAGACAAACAGATAAAGATGTGTGGTACATATATACAATGGAATATTACTCAGTCGTAAAAAGGAACGAAATGGGGTTATTTGTAGAGACGTAGATAGACCTAGAGACTGTCATATAGAGTGACGTTAAGTCAGAAAGAGAAAAACAAATATCGTATGTTAGCACATATATGTGGAATCTAGAAAAATGGTACAGATGGACCTGTTTGCAAGGCAGAAATAGAGGCACAGATGTAGAGAACAAACGTATGGACACCAAGGGGGGAAAGGGGAGGAGGGATGAACTGGGAGATTGGGATTGACATACATACACTAATATGTATAAAATAGGTAACTAATGAGAATCTGCTGTGTAGCATAAGGAACTCCACTTCACTGTACAGTAGAAACTAACACAACATTGTAAAACAACTGTACCACAATTACAAAAAAAAATGTCTTCTAAAATGTTCATGAGAATAAAGACTCTTCATCTTTAAGTAGAAAGCAGGATGTGTAAGGAATGGGCAGCAGCTCCTCAAACTCATGCAAAATACATAACTAACTTTTCTCACTAAGAATATTAGCTAAACACTCACAAGGTGAGAGGAACTTAGTCTCATTTAGCTAATAATAGTTATATCTGCATTTCATATAGAAAGATGTAAATGCATTTTCTTTTGTTTATTCAATTTATTTTTTTAAAAAATTCACCCATTTCTCCCACCCACCACCCCACCCCCTATTCCTGGCAGTCACCAGTCTGTTCTCTGTATCTGTGAGGTTGGTTGGTTGGTAGGTTGGTTTGTTTGTTTGCTTGTTTGTTTGTTTCAGGTCTAACAGAGATCATGTGGTATTTGTCTTTCTCTGACTTATTTCGTTTAGCATAATGC
Organism: Balaenoptera borealis; assembly: GCF_965194805.1. Classification (NCBI taxonomy): domain Eukaryota; kingdom Metazoa; phylum Chordata; class Mammalia; order Artiodactyla; family Balaenopteridae; genus Balaenoptera; species Balaenoptera borealis. The sequence goes on from NC_138874.1 coordinate 87,633,104, forward strand.
AATCAAAGTCATCCATGTTTTCACAAATGGCAAGAGTTTGCTCTTTTTTATGGCTAAACAATATCCCAGTGTGTGTGTATTTGTGTATACACACACACAATTTTTTTATCCATTCATACATCAGTGAACACTTAAGTTCTTTCCATATCTTGGGTATTGTAAATAATGCTGCAGTGAACGGGGGTGCATACATCTTTTTTTTTTTTTTTTTTTTTTTGGCCACGCTGCATGGCTTGCAGGATCTTAGTTCCCTGACCAGGGATCAAACCTTGGTCCTTGGCAATGAAAGCATGGAGTCCTAACCACTGGACCTCCAGGGAATTCCCCACATACATCTTTTTGAATTAGCATTATTTTTTTTGTAAAATACCCAGAAGTAGAATTGCTGGATCATATGGTAATTCTCTTTTTAATTTTTTGAGGAAACTTCATACTGTTTTCCACAGTGGCTGCATCAATTTTCATTCTCACCAATGGTGCAGAAGGGTTCTTTTTTTCTTAACATCCTTGCCAACACTTGTTATTTCTTTTTTTTTTTAATTTATTTTATTTATTTTTGGCTGTGTTGGGTCTTCATTGCTGCACACGGGCTTTCTCTAATTGCAGCAAGCAGGGGCTACCCTTCATTGTGGTGCACAGGCTTCTCGTTGTGGTGGCTTTCTCTTGTTGCAGAGCATGGGCTCTAGGCACGCAGGCTTCAGTAGTTGCAGCATGCGGGCTTAGTAGTTGTGGCTCGTGGGCTGTAGAGCACAGACTCAGTAGTTGTGGTGCACGGGCTTAGTTGCTCCGCGGCATGTGGGATCTTCCCGGACCAGGGCTCGAACCTGTGTCCCCTGCATTGGCAGGTGGATTTTCAACCACTGCGCCACCAGGGAAGCCCCGTACAGTTGTTATTTCTTGTCTTTTTGCTAGTAGCCTCTCTAGCAGATGTGAGGTGATATCTTATTGTGATTTTGATTTGCATTTCCCTGATGCTTAATGGCGTAGAGCATCTTTTCATGTCCTGTGGCCATCTGTAATGTCTTGTTTGGAAAAATGTCTATTCAGATCTGCCCACTCTTTAATCCAATTGTGGGGTTTTTTTGTTGTTGTTTTTTGCTGTTTAGTTGTATGAGTTCCTTATATATTTTGGATATTAGTCCCTTATCAGATATATGATTTGCAAATATTTTCTCCCATCCATTGATCTATGTGTCTGTTTTTATGCCAGTACCATGCTGTTTTAATTGCTATAGCTTTGTAATATAATTAGAAATCAGGAAATGTGATGCTTCCAGCTTTTCTCTTCTTTCTCAAGATTGCTTTGGCTCTTTGGGGTCTTTTATGGTTCCATACAAATTTTAGGATTGTTTTATGATGGTGAAAAATAGTATTGGAACTTTTAAAGGGATTGCATTGAACCTGTATATTGCTAATTTGTTTTTCTTAGAATTTATCATTAATGTGTAGAAACACAACAGATTTTTGTGTATTCATTTTGTATCCTGCAACTTTACTGAATTTGTTTATTAAATCTAACAATCTTTTGATGGAGTCTTTAGGGTTTTCAATATCATGTCATCTGCAAGTGGTGAGAGTTTTACTTCTTCCTTTCCAGTTTGGATATGTTTTATTTCTTTTTCTTGCCTAATTGGTCTAACTAGGATTTCCAATACTATGTTGAATAAAAGTGGTGAGAGTGGGTATCCTTGTCTTGTTCTTGATCTTAGAAGCTTTCACTTTTTCACTGTTAAGTATGATGTTACCTGTGGGCTTGTCGTATGGCCTCTGTTATGTTGAAGTATGTTCCCTTTATACCTGCTTTATTGGGTTTTTATCATAAACGGATGTTGAATTTTGTCAGATGCTTTTTCTGCATTTGTTGAGATGATCATATGATTTTTATTTTTCATTTTGTTAATGTGGTGTAACATGAACCATCTTTGTATCTCTGGAATAAATCCCACTTGATCATGGTGTATGTATTTTTATAGGTTGTTGTCTTTTAATGTATTGTTGAATTCATGCTGACATTTTGTTGAGGATTTTTGCATCTTTGTTCTTCAGGGATATTGGCCTGTGTTTCTTTTCTTGTGGCATTCTTGTTTGGTTTTGGTATCAGAATAATGCTGGCCCTGTAAAATGAGTTTGGAAGAGTTCTCCTTCTGTTTTTGGGAAGAGTTTGAGAAGGATTTTTATTTATTTTTCTTTGAATGGTAGAATTCAATAGTGAAGGTGTCTGGTTTGAACTTTTGTATGTTGGGAGGTTTTTTTTATTACTGATTCAGTTTCCTTATAGTAATCAGTCTGTGTGCATTTTATTTTTCATCATGATTTCAGTCTTGGTAGATTAAATGTTTCTTGGGATTTACCCATTTTTTGTAGGTTGTCCAATTTGTTGGTGTATAATTATTCATAGTAGTCTCCTACGGTCCTCTATTTCTGTGGTATTGGTTGTAATATCTCCCCTTTCATTTCTGACTTTTAAGTCCTCTTTTCTGTTGATGGGTTTAGCTAGAGGTTTGTCAATTTTGTTTACTTTTTCAAAGATATAGCTGTTGGTTTCATTGATCTTTTCTACTGTCTTTTTTAGTCTATATTTCATTTATTTCTGCTTACTTCGTTATTTCCTTTCTTCTGCTTACTTTGAGCTTTGTTCTTTTTCTAGTTCCTACTATGTCAAGTTGGGTGTTTGAGACTTTGTTTTGTTTTTCGAGGTAGGCATTAATTGCTATGAACTTCCCTCTTAGAAGTGCTTTTGCAGCTAATTATTGTAATCTTAGTGTTTACTTCTTTTGTTTTTTAACCTTCCTAATAGTTTTATAAGTGATTTATCCACTACCATTTCTATATATATTTACCTTTTCAGTGAGATTTATTCTTTCATGTGTTTTCTTGTTACTAATTAGCACCCTTTTTTTTCAGCTTGAAGTCCCTTTGACATTTCTTGTAGGGCCAGTTTAGTGGTGATGAAAAATTTAGCTTTTGCTTGTCTGGAAAATTCTTCATCTCTCCTTCACTCTGAATGATAACTTTTCTGGGTAGAGTATGATTAGTCGGAAGTTTTTCTTTTAGTGCTTTGACTATATTGTTCCACTTCCTTCTGGCTTGCAAAGTTTCTGCTGAAAAATCTGCTGATAGGCTTATGGGGCTTTCCTCATATGTAACAAGTTGTTTTTCTCTTGCTGTTTTTAATATTCTCTCTTTTGGCATTTTAATTATAATGTGTCTTGGTGGACTCCTCTTACTTGCAACTCTCTGGCCTTTCTGGGTCTGGATGTCTGTTTCATTCCCTGGGTTAGGGACGTTTTCAGCCATTATTTCTTCAAATAAGATTTCTGCCTCTCTCTTCTTTTTCTGGGAGCCGTATGATGTGAATATTAGTCCATCTGATGCTGTCCCATAAATCCTTTAAGCTATTTTCACTTTTTTTCATTCCTTTTCCTTTTTGCTGTTCTGATGGGGTGAGTTCCACTGCCTTGTATTTGAGTTGACTGATCTTTTATTCTGCTTCATTCAGTCTGCTGTTGAACTCTTCTAGTCTGTTTTTCAGTTCAGTTACTGTGTTTTTTAGGTCTGTGACTTCTGTTTGGTACTTTCTTACTTTTTCCATCTTTTTATTGAAGTTCTCAGTGTTCATCCTTTCTTCTCCCCAGTTGAGCAAGCATCTTTTTGACCATTACTTTTTAACTTTTTATCAGGTGGATTACTTATCTCTGTTTCATTAAAGTTTTTTTCTGAGATTGGGACTTCCCTAGTGGCGCAGTGGTTAGGAATCTGCCTGCCAATGCAGGGACGTGGGTTCAAGCCCTGGTCCGGGAGGATCCCACATGCTGCGGAGCAACTGAGCCCATGTGCCACGGCTGCTGAGACTGTACTTTGGAGCCCGCACGCCACAACTACTGAGGCCCGTGCCCCTAGAGCTTGTGCTCCGCAACGGGAGAAGCCACCACGATGAGAGGACCATGCACTGCAACAAAGAGTAGCCCCCGCTCGCAGTAACTAGAGAAAGCCCGCTCGCAGCAACAAAGACCCAATGCAGCCAAAAAATAAATTTAAAAAAGTTTTTTTCTGAGGTTTTAGCTTGTTTTTCATGTAGTCAACTCTGGATTGCCTAGACAGCTTGGCTGGATTTGCTTTGTGTCTGGGGATGAGCTGGCTGATGTAGGTTGACGTAAGTTGGGATGACTGCAGCAACTAGACTGTTCCACCTTTCTCAACCTTTAGCAGGCTACCTTGGGTCTGTTATGGCATGGCAGAAGTACACAAAGCAAGCAGAAATAATGAAGCACTTTTTCAAGCCTCTGGTGTGTAATGTCTGCTAGTATCTCATTGGCTAAAACAAATCACATGACTGAGCCCTGCGTGATGGTGGGAGGGTATTGTAAAGTTACATAGCAAAGGGCCTGGATATATGAAGGAATGAAGAATTGGGGCCGTTTGCAATCTATCTTTGGAAACAGTTTCATTTTTTCATGTAAGTGTTCATGATAGTAGATATTTATCAAGTACACAGTATATGCTTAACATGTCTCATTTAATAAGTATAATCAACCTGCAAAGAGTGTGGTAGCTTTTTTTTTTTTAACTATGAAGAACAGAATTAGAATGATTAAATGATAAATGTGATGGAACTGATGGTTTTAATCTGGGAGTGTCTGACTTCAGAACTTACAGGCTTTCATGTAATTGTAATAATGTAAGTTAGATTTTTAGTTTTCCCCCTAACTTTTTTCTCCCTCACTTTGGGGAATAAGGATGTGTGTGTTTTATCATGTATTCTGTACTGCATATCTTGTTTTTTTCCTCCCAGAATCTTTTCCCTTGTCTTTCAGTAGCAGTACCTTGGCTTTCCTTTAGGGAGCCACTTTTCCTAACATTCTTGAGTTCAGTGTGGTTTGGATGAGGCTGACTCACTTCTGTGACTTATGCCTGGCCATTGGTCACAGTGAGTGAGTGGTTCAGGGATCAGCCTTGAGACTGGCTGGTGGCATTCTTGGGAAAGATCTTTTTTTTCCTGGGGTAGCCAGGCTACTAGCCTATGAGCAGGAAGCAGCTACCATGTGGGGAGAGCCTGCCTGTGAGTGAAGTGGTGTGCCTCTGTGTAAGACAACACAGCAATGGGGAGAGAAATATTGCTATGCACTTGGATCTAACTGTTCATGAAAGGAGCTCTAAAAAGCCTTTTTGAGTCAGTACCTATCTTTTTTGCTCAGACCTATTTAGTTTGGGTTTACTTGCAACCAGAAGTCCTTACTAACACTTTTTTTAAGTGCCAGAAAGACTATGTCTCTTTAAAGGGAGTAGAAAATCAGTAGCTTACTATGGGTAAACAGTGTAAAAGCCAAATTCTCTGGCCTTATGGAAATGGGGAGGGATGATTTGACTCGGATGATACTGTACCAGAAAGGAACATAACAAGGTACAGCATGGGGATTTAGTAAGTTGAGAAAATAGACTCACTACTGTAAGGCATTCACTTCTTTCATTCTTTCTTAGTGAATTCTTCAGTAACCTTCTTGAGTACCAAGTAGAGTATAAATATATAGAGAGTGCCCATTTGGGTGTTAAAGAGTTTGTTTATTTTATTTTATTTTTTTGCTTATTTCTATTTTATAACACATTTTTCACTAAGAAACAGCATTATAATTATTGGTTCATGATACCAGGTCAGCCCACAAACATGATTTAAGTAAATTGAAGGGTTTAAGTAATATATTCTTGAAATAAAAAGAACAGACATCTCTTCCCAATGCCATCTTCTGGTTCTTTTTATTATCTGGAGATGTTGAGATCTTGAATTCCAATATGCCATTATCCCTACATGTTTACATCTGTTATCACATGTAATTTAATCTTCATAATGACTTCACTAGCTGGGTATTCTTTTAATTTTATACGTGGTAAAACAACCGTGTGGATTGATGCTACTACAGATTTATGGTGTCCAGCCTCAGCTGGACTCTCAGCACTGGGAATTCTTTTGCATATTCTTGGTCAGTTTCTATAGCTTAACCACAGTGGCTCTCTTTTAGCTCCTGTGCACTCCTGCTTCTCACTCAGCTAATGATCTTGTCACCTACAGAACAATGAAATTTGAGGGTATGAATGAATATTCCCCCAACATTCCCCTCACCCCTAGGACTACTTGGGAAACTTGAGACAAACACCTACCTAAAGCATTGTTTCAAAGCACTGACCACATGAGATATCTGTAAAATTTGAAAATTTGGGGTCCTACCTCAGATTTGCTGAATCCAAATCTTGTTAGATGGGGCATGGAAATCTGTTTTTAACGGGTATTTCAAGTGAGTCTTCTTGTACACACTAAAGTTTGAAAACCACAGGCATTTGGAATAAAGCTACTTTAAGGAGCATATAAGACCCTCATTAATTTTCCCAGCCTACTTACCCTCTCTCTGTATATGCTGCCCAGTCCCTACTCTCTAATTTTTCAAGTCCTCTGACCACAAAATATAGATCACTCTTTTTCTAGTGTGCAAGCATTATTGTACTACTTTCTTTACCTTCTTACCTTCCTTTCTCCAATTCTGCTTCTTCTAGTTTACAAGACCCTTGAAGTCAACAACCATATGACGTTTTTCTTTGTATTTTAAGTACTTGGCAAAGTGACTGGCACACAGTGGATGCCCAGTAAATATTTGTGGAAAGGTAGAAAACAGGACTTTGAAATATTACGAACTACGCAAATTGAATAGTAGTGTTCTATTTATAGTGACTCAAGTTATTTAAGGAAAAACAAAATTAGTATGAGAAGCAGGGAGTGCAGATATTTTGGACACAATTTGTGGTACCTTCAGTGGCTTTAACACTGACTTTTAAGGCGGTTAGGTGGGTGGGGTTGCCCCTTTGAGAACCACTGTATTACTAGATACTAGGGACTAGTTTCTTTGCATGTGAATTGTGTGACAACACAAGTAAAACCCATCCTTTAACAGGTGAAACATTATTTCTTTATTTTGTCTTGTTTCACTTAAAAATGTAATCTTTTCTTTTTTGTTCAGAATATGTGTATTATTTTGAGTTTTCTGAAGTATCAGCAAAAGGGATAGGAAAGGGCTGGGCATTTTCCATAGACAAATAGGTAAAAGTTGGAGGTGGGCAGCAGGTAGAGAAAGAAGAATGTTCAGATTGTGCAAGAGTAAAAAATATTGACATTCTTTCCAAAAGTTCAGGAACATTTATTAACATACTGTGTGTGTGACACAGTTTGCTTGAGATAGAAACAAATGAACCATGAACAATGCTAGCCGTATTAAAGGACAAGACTATCATGAATGTTCTCAAAGTGGTGATATGGCAAGAAAGAGGTATTTCAATATGATTTTGTCACCACTCTAGCCACCATGTAGTGATGTTGATGCTTCAGGGATGGTGGAGATGTGGAATGTCATTGGAGAAGAAAAGATTTTATGAATGCTTTATTTTTAAATATTGATACTTAGGTTTTTATAACTCTTGAGAGTTCCTTAATATTGTTTATATTTTGCTATCAGGAGTTCACAGATCCATAATTTAACAAGCATGAATGAATTTATTTGTAACTTTTAGATTCTAAAACCCTCATGGAGGATGGCATGATGGACAGAGAATGGACATGGATACAAGGATTTCAAAGTCCTGTTTTCTGTTCTTTTTCTACTGGCTCTTCCGGTCTCTTTGACAAGTTTGAGAAAATAACTGAAGAAAAGTGAGGCCGTGTTCAATCTATCAGGACTCTTTTCTATTGCAAGTTCAGAAACCCAGTTCAAATTAATTTAAGTCAAAAAGATCATTTTGTAGGTTTATGAACTGAGAGCAGAATAAAGGTAAAGCTAGGTTCTGATATGACTGGATCCAGAAATTTTACTTATGTCATCAGGAATATCTGCTTATCTCTGTCTCTAAGCATTCCTTTTTTCTTTTGGTTTCCTTTTTGGGCAGGTATGATGGTAAAGATGATCAATGGCAGCTCTAGACTTACATAATTTTTAAAGTCCACATGTGTCTCTTTCTGTATAGCACCAGCCAAATTGGGAGGATGGAAGGGTTCATGTCACTAAGGCCTGTGGAGTGTGATTCTCTGACCCAACCAGTGACAGGTGCCTGGCTTTGGAAAGAGGCTTAAGTTCAGCCCTCCCTTATGGCTTGAAGGAGGAGCAGATTGACTCTTCAAAAGAAAATTGGGTGCTATTACCTAAAAAAGGGAAATGGATGCTGGTTAGGCAAAATCTGTAAATATTCCACATATGGATCTAGGTTGTCTACTTTTGAAGAAATTGACTAATTTGGACCATGATATAAGTTGAATTGTGTCTGTCCCCCAGAAAGATATGTTGAAGTCCTAACTCCCAGTATCTGTAAATGTGACTTTATTTGGAAAAAGGGTCTTTGCAGTTGTAATCAAGTTAAGATGAGATCATTCTAGATTAGGCTGGGCCCTAATCCAGTAACTGGTGTTCTTGTAGGAAGAGGGCAATTTGGATATAGACAGGGAAGCCGGCCATGTGAAGACAGGCACAGATTGGAGTTATACTGCAACAAGTCAGGGAATACCAAGGGATTGCTGGCAACCACCAGATGCTACAGAGGCAAGGAAGGATTCTTCCTTAGAGCCTTTGGAGGGAACATAGACCTGTCAACACCTTCTAGTCTCCAGAACTACGAGAGAATACATTTCAGCAATTTTAAGCCACCTAGTTTGTGGTAATATGTTATAGCAGCTCTAGAAAACTAATACCGTATTTGCTACATAAAAATTTATTTTTTTATTTAGCTTATCTTCTTAAAATAAACTGCTGATCATAGCTTTCCCAATAAATGTCTTTTACATTTAGCGATTTGGGATGTCTTTGGAATTTATGGGTTTGACATTTTAAAATATATACTAATAATATTAATGTGACATGATAGTTTGTGATTGATTGTATTTATTGAACTCTGCATTTTTCAGAGTCTAGTTATGGTTTAGTTAAAGGCATGGCCCTTGTTGATGAACAACTAAACATTAATTCTCAGTGTGCTTGACTCCCAAATAGCACAATGCCATGTGAGAACAGTAGCAGAAATAATTAAAGTGAAAAACCATGTTCCTATATGTGTATGTTCCAGTACCCTAAATAAGAAGGAGTATGTCTAGGGCAACTGGCTATCGAGTTGGGAACCTTAAGCAAACCTTAAGAGTAGCTTGAGCCGTATTTCTGTGCTCTTGTTCATTTTCAGCAAACAGAGTTGGACAGTGCCTGAAGGTTAAATGGGTTTCTGGTTTGGTTAAACTTTGGAAAAAATATGGTCTTATGAATTTTCTTCTACTAATTTAAGGAAGTGGATATTTTCTCTAGATACTGTAATTCTTACTCAAAACTTTTGTGGTATGAAAATTCACAAAAGTTAAGGAACTTAAGAATTTATTGGAACTTAAGAATTTATTGGAAAAATAGTTTGAGGAACCTGTACAAGCACTTTTAAATATATTTCTCCCTATATTCACTAAAATAAAATAGAAACAATAAGGAAATTGTCATATCTTACATTAATAATGATGAGCACAGTACAGTTTTCATTATAAATATTTTTGACAGTGGTACCTTTTTTTAAGTTTAGTAATGTTTTCTGAATTTAAAACTCAAAATTTTATATTTAGTATGTGCAATGAGAAGTCTTGCTCCCACCCATTCCCCATTTACTCTAGTTTTACTTTCCTCCTATAAGCATTTTTATTATGTGTTCTTTCAGTGTTTCTTTGTAAAAATGAAAGCAGATGTTAGTATTTTTCTGACTTTTCCCCCTTTCTTACATATAATGATACATACAGAATACCTTCTTCTGTACCTTGCTTTTTTCACTTAATGTATTTTAGCTATCTTTCCATTTCGGTATTTAAAGAGCATTTTCATTTTTCACAGCTGCACTGTATTCCATTGTGTGGATGTGTACTGTGGTATATTAAACTGGATGGTTTCTGAACATCTGAGTTTTCACTTTTCACTTAACACTGTGCTGCAGTGAATAATGTTGTATATGTTATTTTGTATGTACTGGTGTATGTAGGATACATTCCCAGAAATGGTATTACTGAGTTAAGGGTAAAATGTATTTTTAATTGTGATAGATATTGCCAAATTGCCCTCTACCTAGGTGATATAACTTTGTATTCCCTCCATCAATGTAAGAGAGCGCTGTTAGGAGAATGTTTGTATCCCCACAACCTTACCAATATGGTATTGTGTCTGACTTGTGGATTTTTGCAAATCTCATAGGTAAAAAATATGCTCAGTGTAGTTTTCATTAGCATTCTCTTTATCAGTGAGGTTGAGCCTCTTATTTTTAAAGACATTTCCATTTACACTTGATCTTGAATTGACTTCCTGCAGTGATTGTGATACATTGCCAATGGTGAAAGTAATAATAATATTTTAATAGAGGAAGAAAGGGAGGAGATGATTGTTACTAGAAAAAAAATTTTTGGATCCTCTCCCTTCAACTCATGGATTTTCACATAATTCAGAATTGATTCTGAAAGTTCAAATGCTTTGTTATTGCTTTAGGAGGCCTGTGGTGTGTGATTGGTGCAGCACAGCCATCCAGGTTTTTCTGAGCATGCCTTTTGTACCCTTTCAAGAAAGCATAGATTGGTGTTATGCAGTCTTTAAACTGCATCAAAGGATTGTAGAAGATTGTTCAAATTTTGCCCAAAGGTCTGGTCTTGTATTCACCATAGGAGTTTGCTGAAGTAGACTCTTTATCTAGTTGGTGTAAGATGATTTCTATAAATGTTTTTGCTTACATTTAGTGAGTTCTACAAAATGCTAGATGCCTTCTTTCAGGGTGCTGTTTGTCTCCAACTTGCCTGTTTTATCTGTTCTTTTTGGCACTTCATTCTTTCTGTGTCAGTCAACATTTTGTTTACTGAATGTTGGGAGAACAATTTTGAGCTTTTTGTTAGTAATGTCACTTTGTTTGCATTCTGAACTGAAACCCGCTTCCCTAAGCAGTTATGTTTTTGCAGCTATTAATGCCATTAAATGTTGTCTTGGCATGAGTTTATGAACATTATTGTTTAATTTCTCAAAATCTGATATCTAAGGAATTATAGAAGCATATAATAGAATATACAACAGAGATTAAAGATATTAAGAATAAATGTGCCCAGTTAAGAAGGGAACAATAGGCAGAATAAGGGTAGAAACTGATGACTCAGAGAACAATCTTATATTCTGAGAACCAAGTTGTTAAGGAAGTAGATAGTCAGTGACTCATAGATACTGATCCGAAATGTTCTCTGTAAGTAAATAAAGGTATATTTACTTACAATGGATTTCTCAAGCAAGAACAGCCTCTTTGCTTTGGGAACAGTCTTTGTTTAGATAGTTTGGTTGAATTGCATTTTTAATTTATTCATTGAGCGAAATGTTCTGTGAACATTTATGCTAACTACTAAGCACTATGCTAGATGCAGGGATACAGTGATGTATTTAGGAGACTGTTCTTGCTTACATGGCACTTAGAGTCTAACAGGAGAAATAGGGCCGTTAATCACATGAGAAACCTATAACTGACTGTGAAATGAGATAGGAGCTCTGCAAGGAGACATTGTTCTCTCTGTGTATGTAATTGTGTTTGTGGAGGGGGACAGATTGGAGTAATAGAAATTCGGAAGAATTTCTAAGAAATTTTTATTTGAGAAGTGAAAAATGAATAAGAGTTAACTAATTAGGGGAAGGAAGAGGAGAAGAGTGGTAGGTAGAGAGAATTCTTTCAGACAGGGTATCAGAGCATGTTTTCAGAAGACAGAAAAAGAAAATAAACCATGGTTTCCCTCTTAGGATTCTGATTTATATAAATATTTATATTTTCACCACTTGGTGGCACTTAAGCATGCTTTAACTAGGCTCAATTTTGGCTGTAGAATATTCTTTGACTATTTTTCTAAAATTAGGGAAACTGATACATGTGAGATTCTGGGGGGTGGGGAACACTGGATGAGTTTATTATTAAAATGTTACAGGGAAGAAAGAGTGTACTCAGGCACTGGATATTTCTGTAAATGGACAGTTGTACAGTCACTTCCGTTGGGGAAGCATGAAGGCATTATTTGGCAGGCACTCCTGCCTTACCCTTTTCTCTTTCCAAGTTCAAATAGGAGTGATTTTCTTTTACCACCTTTTTAAATTGAGATATTAAAATGCACAGATCTTAAATTTTGACAGTTGTGCATACCCCTGTGACCTCCATCCAAAACAAGATAAAAAACCTTGTGGAAAGTTTACTCCTATCCTTTAACAGCCAATTGCTCACCACCACAGTAACTGATTTCTATCACCATAAATTAGTTTTGCCTACATCCTAGATTTCACGTAAAAGAATCTTACAGTATGTACTCTTTTTGCGTCTGGCTTCTTTTGCTTAAACAAATATTTGTGTGTGTTGTTACATTAATAGTTCCTTCCTTTTTTTAAGTGGATTTATTGAGACATAATTCATACAGCAAATAATTTACCCATTTAATGTATACAAGTAAATGATTTTTACTATATTCATGGAGTTGTACAACCATTACCACAATGAGATTTTAGAACATGTTTGTCACCCCTATGGGTATCATTATATTCAGTTTACAGATGAGAACCCATACCCATTTAGCAGTCAATCCTTATCCTGTCCCCTATCTTTCTAACCCCCCAGCCATAGACAATTACTTATTTACTTTGTCTCTATAGATTTGCCTATTCTGGACATGATTAGTTCATTCTTTTTTATTGCTGAGTAGTATTCCATTGTATGGACATACCACAGTTTGTTTCATTGCTGATGGACATTTGGGTTGTTTCCAGTTTGGGGTTACTATAAATAAAGATACTCCATAAACATTTTTGTATAAGTCTTTTTGTTTCTCTTGGGTGAATACTTAGGAATGGAATTGCTGGGTCATAGGGTAGAGATGTATATTTAACTTCATAAGAAACTGCTAAACAGCTCTCCAAAGAAGTTAAATCTCCACACTACATTCCCCCAACGATGTATGTAGAGATCAGTTAGTCCACGTCCTCACAAATATTTGGTGTTTGTCAGTCTTTCCTCTTTTGACCTTTCTAGTGGTTGTGAAATGGTATCTAATTGTGGTAATGTTTTATTTTTGTTGATTTGTGAAAATTCTTTATATAATTAATATAATTATATATATATATAAATAACTGATATTTGCTCTTAAAAAATGTAAAGGTAGAAATAGATATCTGTAGGGAGCTACTGTAACATGGAGTTTCTGAGTCTCCAAAATATTTTTTTAAAGAATCAGAATAGAAAAAGTTCACTTTATTTAGACCTTTTCTAAGGAGATTGCCACAGTAATTGGTTCATTGTTGAACCATGAAACAATTCCCTGTAGGCAGGGAAGAGTAACTGCTTTTAGGAGGTATAACTTACAAAACAGCAATAACAGCAACCAAATTCAGTAACTTTCAAAAGTCACAATACCTGCCATTTCATAGAGCTCAAGATAGAATCATGGTTCTCAATTCATCTCCTCCCTAAGAAGTTTTGTCACTTTTGGTAGAGTCCCAAATGGACCCAAGTAGTCTGTGCCACAGAGAATCATTCCTTCTCACCAGTAAGACACCTGAAATGAGAACTGCCCCTAAACTAGCTCTATAGTTTGCTCTCCAGAAGTTGTCTCACAATCTGTAGCTAACTCACATTCTGTGTCTGATGGTCCACATAGCTAGAGTTAGGTGTGAACTCCATTGTTAGGGCACATGTGGCTTACATCATAACTTCAGTGTCAGTAGCAGGTATTGCTGAGCCTGAAGAAATTTCAGAGAGCTTGGGACAGGGTACCATCAGCATCAGCAGCCATAATTTAGCTTTTGTTACATCATGGAGTCTTTATGGAGTCTTTAGAAAACCAGCCTTTTGGTTGACTGGGAGACATTCATGAGCTTTCACCAACCTGTCTTGCTTGTGGAAAAGACAACATGGGGCATTTCATGACCCTGAAGGAATTTTGTTGAAAATGATTTACTGGGTGTGAATCTTTACTAAAGTGGAAAGCTTTCCAGATAGTCTAGGAATATTTATTATTAAGTGTATATATCTCCCATGTGATAAAACTGTTAGACATCTGGTCCCGTTTCGTAGAGATCAGTATGCTGACATCTTAGATCTTAAAAGAGGCTTGCAAATTTTCCTCACTTTGTAAAAGTTTTTATCACTACTATACACTCCATCATTGAAGATTCTTTATGATTTTTGCCTGTCTGTATTCCATCCAGTCTTTTACTCACACTGCCAATGTAATTTTTCTAAAATATGCCACTATCCCGTCAGAAATCCTTCAGACACTCCCCGTCGTCTTCAGGATAAAATCCAGACTTTAACGTGGCTTTCCAGGAGCATCTTAGCCTACTGCTTACAATTTTACCTAATTTATTTCCATGTCCCAATAATCAGCATGATAATAGCTAACATTTATATAGTACTTACTTTATATACCAAGCACTGGCCCAGGCAGTCATAATAAACTGCCTGTAATTCCTCAAATAGATCATGTACTCCCATGTCATACCTTTTGCTCACTCTGTACTCTGGAGTACTCTTTATCAGGCTCTTCATCTGTATAATAATACCTGCTTGTTCTTTCACACTCCATTCAGACATCACTTCTTGGAAGCTGAATTCCCAAACTCATTTTCTGCACCCCACCCCCAATCCTCACCTCTTAAAATTGTTCCGAGATGTCAGGGGAATGCACATGTAATATCTAGCATTAAGCAGAACAGAGAGTTTTTCCTCCCTGTGCTGCATCTTCTCTTTAGCGAGCATGGTTCAGTAGGACTGCCTTGCCCAAGTTTAAGGCCATAGAGAACGGAGTTTATGACTATTCATCATCCACATGACCTTCTCAAACCCTGTGTTTGAAAACACTTGGGTCCAGAGGCAAAATTCTTAGTCTCATAATAAGTAAGATAGTCATTGCCTTTGAAGATCCCAAATTCTAGTGGAAATAGACTTATAAACAGCTAATTATACCTAGCTAGATCAGAGATTTAAATGTTCAAAAAAAAGAAGAAAGCCATAAAAGAATTAGAAAAAGCATAGGCAGTTTTTTTCTATCATAGTGAATTTGGGAAGGCCTTCAGATCTAAACTGAGAATTATAAAGGAAGTGATTGCTTTATTTAAAAATTAAGTGTATTTTACATGACAAAAAATGCCATAAAATCAAAAAGGAAATAGAAGAATAAGATCGCAGTTTTTATTAATATATAATCTCTACCATATATTAAAATGAACTCTTAAAATTCAGGAAGCAAAAAGGATTACTAGCCCACTAGAAAAATGGATGAGAAAATGAATAGGGATTTCACAAAGAATTCGAAGAGATCAATAAACATGAAAATTGTTCAAGATTAATTATAATTGAGGAATTGCAAATTTAAACTGCAAGTTAAAATCTTCTGCCTATCATGTTAAGGTTAAGTTGTGCCAAAAGTTCATGAAGCCGTCTCAAAGGTGCTCCCACTGGCCTAAGATGAAAAACGTGAATGTAAAAAAAGTAAGGACTGCAGTAGGTTGAACTATACCAAATGAGTAAAATTCCAGGAGTCCATAATGATATTTTAAAAATAAAAAGCAAAAATAACTATTGATAACCTTTGGAGATTTCAAGGGTGTTATTAACTTATTATTATGAAAATTTATGCATAGAAAGTAGCATGTATTTTGTTGCAGAATGTATTCAAAGTAAACAAATAGTTGATAGCAGAAAGCTCTTCTTTACTGAAAAATTCCAGTTAATAAATGAGGAAGGAATGAAGGTATTAGAACAGTCACCACTTTGTGCCCATAGTACAATAATAGATCTAGGCAGATTATTGATGTATGCTGAAATTATTAGGTGAAAGGTGATAGGTAACTTTATAATGGTGGGTTCAAGTTAATACCCTGAATTCACTGTTCAATCTTAGCATCACTGAAAGTAGAACAGGCAGACATCATATGTCTCTTGATTTGATAAAATAGGAAAGGCATAGCGCTACTTGTGAAGTATTCTACCCTACAAAAATTAACCTGAATCTAATCATGAAAAGTGAAAGAGGGCAGATAGATCATGTAAGGTATATTAGGCTGTTGTTGTGAGGACTTTGGGTTTTTTTGGTGCAGGTGTGGAATATGTCCCTAATGGCCTCTTTCCCCCATAATTTACTTAATCCTTTGAAGTAAAGCTCAGCTGCATTTCAGACAGTTAAACCTGATTTTATTTCCTTTATTTTTTAGAGCAGTTTAAGGTTCACAGCAAAATTGAGGGGAAGATAGAACTTTTGGCTTTTACTATGAGTAAAATCAGGAGCATGCTAGGTTTTTGAGCAGGAGACTGACATGATGATCTGGCTTAGTTTTAACGAACTACCTGACTGCTATGTCGAGAATCGGCCGGGAGAAGGGGGAGCAGGAGTATTAGCACAGATACCACGTTGGAAGATTTTGCATTAGTCCAGGTGGGAGGTGGGTTGCTTGTACTGGATACTAGTAGAGCAGGGGTCCCCAATCCCTGGGCCGTGGGCAGGTACCAGTCTGCAGCCTGTTAGAAACTGGGCCACACAGCGAGAGAAGAGTGAAGCTTCATCTGCCGCTCCCCATCACTCGCATTACTGTGTGAACCATCCCCCCCACCCATCCCGTGGAAAAATTGTCTTCCACGAAACCAGTCCCTGGTGCCAAAAAGGTTGGGGACTGCTGTAGTACAGTAAGGGAGAAGTGATTAGGACTGTAAATATATTAAACTGGCAGAGATTGGTTAGGATTAGTAAGGGCAACATAATTTCTGATTGGATTAATGTGGAGCATGAGAGAGAGGAGATAAGGACTATAAAGGTTTTGGTTCAAGCAATTCAAAGTGCAGGGTTGCCTTTAACACAGGTGGGAGAGACTGTGAGTGGAGCAGGTTTGGAAGAGAAGATAAAGAATTCAGTTTTGAGTCTCTTCCATATAGTAGGTATGTATTATGAATATAGTACTGCTGAATATTAAGAACCAAGGATATGAGACAGCTGCCATGAGAAGGCCTTTCATTGTCAGTTTCACATTGTTCCTTAACTGTGTGAGTTCTCACTTCATGAGCCTGACATTGTTTCTGTATTTTTTTGTTTTGTTTTTCCATTTAAGATTTGTGCATATAATACCACTTTGTGCCAGGTACTATTGTCTCTAATTTCTCAAATACTAATTTTTTAAATCCTCATAAAAATCTTGTGAGGTAAGTGTATTGCATGTTTTACAGCTGAGGCACTGAGAAATTAAGGAACTTGCCAAAGGTCACACAGCTAGAAAAGGTAGAGTTAGGACTCATACCCATACAGCTTGGTTCCAGAGTAAAAATGAGTTAAATAAAGTGAACCTATTGGGCTGCAAGTGCTGATACAAAAGCCCTAGAAATTATATCTCAAGGTGCTCTTAACCTAAGCGGGTTTTTTTTTTAATTTTTATTTTTTAATTTATTTTTGGCTGTGTTGGGTCTTCGTTTCTATGCGCAGGCTTTCTCTAGTTGCAGCGAGTGGGGGCTACTCTTCATCGTGGTGCGCGGGCTTCTCATTGTCCTGGCTTCTCTTGTTGTGGAGCACAGGCTCTAGACGCACAGGCTCAGTAGTAGTGGCTCACGGGCTTAGTTGCTCCGCGGCATGTGAGATCTTCCCAGACCAGGGCTCGAACCCGTGTCCCCTGCATTGGCAGGCAGATTCTTAACCACTGCGCCACCAGGGAAGCCCCTAGGCAGGTTTTTTTAATTTATTTTATAAATTTATTTACTTATTTTTATTTTTGGCTGTGTTGGGTCTTCGTGTCTGTGCTAGGGCTTTCTCTAGTTGTGGCAAGCGGGGGCCACTCTTCATCGCGGTGCGCGGGCCTCTCACTATCGCGGCCTCTCTTGTTGCGGAGCACAGGCAACGCAACGACGCGCAGGCTCAGTAGTTGTGGCACACGGGCCCAGCCGCTCCGCGGCATGTGGGATCCTCCCAGACCAGGGCTCGAACCCGTGTCCCCTGCATTGGCAGGCTGATTCTCAACCACTGCACCACCAGGGAAGCCCCGCCCTAGGCAGGTTTTTATGTGAGATCTTCTTGAATGTAATGGTTATCTAAGTAGGAAAATACCTATCAGTACTGAATCTTTATCCATACCTCAGCATATAAAGGCCATATATGATAAGTCCACAGCTAACATTGTACTCACCAGTGAAAAGCTGGAAGCATTTCTTCTAAGATCAGGTACAAGACAAGGATGTCCACTCTCACCACTTTTATTCAACATGTATTGGAAGTCCTAGCCACAGCAATCAGACAAGAAGAAGAAAGAAAAGAATTCCAAATTGGAAAGGAAGAAGTAAAACCATCACTGTTTGCAGATGACATACTATACATAGACAATTCTAAAGACACCACCAAAAAACCACTAGAGCTCATCAATGAATTTGGTAAGGTTGCAGGATACAAGATTAATACACAGAAACCTGTTGCATTTCTATACACTAACAGTGAACTATCAGAAAGAGAAATTAAGGAAACAATCTCATTTACCATTGCATCAAAAAGAATAAAATACCTGGGAATAAACCTCTACCTAAAGAGGTTAAAGACCTGTACTCAAAAAACTGTGACACTACTGAAAGAAATTGAAGATGACACAAACAGGTGGAAAGATATATCATGTTAATGGATTGGAAGAATTAATATTGCTAAAATGACCATACTACCCAAGGTAATCTACAGATTCAGTGCAATCCCTATCAAAATACTAAGGACATTTTTCACAGAACTAGAACAAGTAATTTTAAAATTTGTATGGAAACACAAAAGACCCCAAATAGCCAAAACAATCTTGAGAAAGAAGAACAGAAGTGGAGGAATCATGCTCCCTGACTTCAGATTATAATACAAAGCTACAGTAATCAAAACAGTATGGTACTGGCACAAAAACAGACATACAGATCTATGGAGCAGAATAGAGAGCTTGGAAATAGACCCACGCACTTATGGTCAATTTATGACAAAGGAGGCAAGAATATACAGTGAAAAAAAGAGTCTCTTCAGTAAGTGGTGCTGGGAAAACTGGACAGCTACATGTGAAAGAATGAAATTAGAACATTCTCTATGCCATGTGTAGAGCCAAAATGGATTAAAGACCTAAATGTAAGACTGGAAACCATAGAACTCCTAGAAGAAAACAAAGGCAGAACATTCTTTGACATAAATCATAGTATTTTTTTTTTTTTTGGATCTCTCTCCTAATGCAAAGGAAACAAAAGCAAAAATAAAGAAATGAGACCTAATTAAACTTAAAAGCTTTTGCACAGCAAAGGAAACCATTGACAAAACAAAAAGGTAACCTATTGAATGGGAGGAAATATTTGCAAATGATATAACCCATAAGGTGTTAATATCCAAAATATATAAACAGCTCATATAACTCAACATCAAAAAAAATCAAATTTAAAAATGCGCAGAAGACCTGAATAGACATTTTTCCAAAGAAGACATACAGATGGCCAAAAGACAATGAAAAGATGCTCAACGTCGTTAATCATTAGAGAAACGTAAATCAAAGCCACAGTGAGATATCACCTCACACCTGTCAGAATGGCTGTCATCAGAAAGACCACAAATAAAAAATGTTGGTAAGGATTTGAAAAAAAAGGAACCCTTGTACACTATTGGTGGGAAGGTAAATTTGTGTAGCCAGTATGGAAAACAATATGGAGGTTTCTCAAAAAAACTAAAAATAGAACTACCATGTGACCCAGCAATTCCACTCCTGAGTATTTTATCTGAAAAAAAAAAAAAAAATGAAAACTCTAATTCAAAAAGACACACTCACCCCAGTGTTCATAGTAGCATTATTCACAGTTGCCAAGATACGGAAGTAACCTAGGTTGTGTCCATCAGCAAGTGAATGGATAAAAAAGATGGGGGGGGTGTGTACACACACTCAGCGGAATACTAATCAGCCATAAAGAATGAGATTTTGCAATTTACAACAACATGGATGGACTTGGAAGGTATTATGCTAAGTGAAATAAGGCAGAGAAAGACAAATACTGTATGATGTCACTTATGTGTGGAATCTAATGAATTTAACAGAAAAGAAACACAGATACAAAGAACTAATTAGTGGTTACCGTGGGGAGGGGCAAGATAGGGGTAGGGGATTAAGAGGAATAAACTACTATGTATAAAATAAGCTGCAAGGATGTATAGTACAAGACTAGGAATATAGCTAATATTTCATCATAACTATAAACAGAATATAACCTTTAAAAATAGTGAATCACTATGTTGTACACCTGAAACTTATATAATGTTATACACCAAGTATTACCTCAGTTGAAAAAAAAAAAAAACAGTGCATCTTTATCATTCTGTTTACATGTCTGGCATGTTACAAGTATTGGTTTGGGATTTGTGGACTGATGTTATTCTGGGTGCTTCATATTTTCTCCTATTTAATGTGTCAGTTGCTTGACTGATAATGTTGAAAATCCTTAAGGAGTTGGCTGGCCTCTTTGCATTCAGTTATTGATTTTACGCCTTTTTTTTTTTTTGGCTGCACCGCTTGGCTTGTGGGATCTTAGTTCCCCAACCAGGGATTGAACCTGGGCCCCTGCAGTGAAAGCCCCAAGTCCTAACCACTGGACCTCCGGGGAATTCCTTGGTTTTACTCCTTTTACTCCTTTCATTGCCCCAAAAGGCAGTGTAGCTTTTTAGTTCAGATTCCTCTTTAGTAATCTTGATGAACTTTCTGTCAGTTTGAAATGATACAGTTTTGCAAAGTGTTTTATATTGTTTTTCCTTGAGTATATACTCAGTCTCTACAAGGTGATGATGATGGTGGCTAGCCTTTTTAGGTTAATATTCTTGAGGACCACATAATAAGTGTAAAACAGTATATGATTTAATTCTGCTTTTCTTTGTTGCATTAGTGAGCCATCAGTAGACTTTATGGGAAAAAAATGCCAATCCTTATTTATCCAGATTGGATATAACACTTGGTATTTGTTTCTTGTATTGAATGCAGGTGAACCACTGAGCACAGATGATTATTTGAGTGGCTGTCAGTTCTCCCAAAGATTTCATATAATGGACACCATTCTAGATACATAGACAAGAAGTAAATTCATTATATAGAAGGATGCCTTAGGGTATTTGGGTTTATTTCTCTCAGCCTGATTGAGAACGGCTGATCTGGGCTGTGGTCTGTTTTTGTAAGGCTCAAGAGCTAAGGATTTTTTTTTTGTTAAGGGTTATGTAAAAAAAAAAAAAAGCAGGGACAGAGACTATATATGGCCTGCAACACCTAAAATATTTACTATATGGCCTTTTACAGAAAAGGTTTGTCCAGCTCTCCTCTAAGAGGAGAATACTTAAATTTGAATCCCAGCTTCTCCTTTTTGTATCTGTTTGACCTCAGTATCTGCCTCTATAAATGGGGGATAGTAATAATACCTGTCTCAGAATTGTTGGGAAGATTACATAAAATAATGAATGTCAAGTTTAAAAATACAGCTTTAATGAATGTTAGCTGGCATTATTATAATTCTGTAATATGTGATATAAAATGATAATGATGTTTGTACATTGCTTTTATGAATATGGCGTATAGCAAATAATCAAGTCTGCTCTTCTGTTGGGATCTGAAGCAATGGTAAATTGAGAATATTAGCCAGTATTTTTGGTACCATGATATTTGATAGATTCTTATTGGTGACTGTAATTCAGTATTTCTCAAGGTATTTCTCTTTTCTTTGAATAGCACTAATTTAATTATTTTTATTTGCTAATAGCTTCCTCTTATCGCTTGAGTTTTGATACCCTAGAGAAACGGTTCTCAAACCTTTTTGGTCTTAAGACCCCTTAAAAATTATTGAGCTCTTTGAGGAGCCATTCTATTAATAATTTATTTGAAAATAACAATAATCAACCTATTACATGTTAACATTTTAGTGAAAATCATTGTTTTCCAAAACAAAAAACTTAAGTGGGAAAAGGAGCATTGTTTTTACATTTTGCAGATTCCTTTAAAGTCTGTGTTAATAGAAGATAGCTGGATCCTTATATCTACTTTTTCATTCAACTATTGCGTATGTTATTTTGGTTGAAGTATTTGAAGAAAATCTAGTCTCATACAGAAATGTTGTTGGAAAAGGGAGAAATATTTTAATAGTCTTGCAAATAACTGGATGTTTTTCTTGGATACAACACCAAAACTTCATGAGTGATGTTTTTTCTTTTTTTCTTTTTAATTAATAAAGTCTGTTTTTTAGAGCAGTTTTAGGTTCACAGCAAATTGAGCAGAAAGTACTAAGAGTTGCCATATACACATAAACTCCCCACTATAAGCATCTGGAACCACAGTGGTACATTTATCACAATTGATGAACCTACATTGACCCATCATTATCACCCAAAGTCCATAGTTTACATTAGCCTTCATTCTTGTACATTCTGTGGGTTTTGACACATGTATCCACCATTGTAGTATCGTATAGAATAGTTTCACTGCTTTAAAAATCCTCTGTGCTCTGCGTATTCATCCCCCCTTTCGCCCCAGTCCTGGCAACCATTGATCTTTTTACTGTCTCCATAGTTTCGCCTTTTTCAGAATGTTCAGAATATAGTATGTAATCTTTTCAGGTTGGCCTGTTTCACTTAGTAATATGCATTTAAGTTTCCTCCATGTCTTTTCATGATTTGATAGCTCATTTCTTTTTAGCACTGAATAATAATTCTGTGTCTGGATATAATAATAATAATAATTCTGTGTCTGGATATACCACAGTTTATCCACTCACCTGAAGGACATCTTGGTTTCTTCTAAGTTTTAGCAATTATGAATAAAGCTGCCAGAAACATCTGTGTGCAAGTTTGTTTTTTTTTAATTTTCAGATCATTTGAGTAAATACCAAGGAGTGCAGTTGTTGGATCGTATGGTAGGAGGAGTATGTTTCATTTGTAAGAAACTGCCAAATTGTCTCCCAAGGTGGCTATACCATTTTGCATTATTCTCAGCAGTGAATGAGAATTCTGTTCTTTCACATCCTCACCAACATTTGGTGTTCTCAGGTGTTTTTTTTTTTTAAATTTATTTATTTTTGGGTCTTCGTTGGGTCTTCGTTGCTGCGGGCGGGCTTTGTCTAGCTGTGGCGAGTGGGGGATACTCTTCGTTACGGTGGTGCGCGGGCTTCTCATTGTGGTGGCTTCTCGTGTTGCAGACCACAGGCTCTAGGCGCGTGGGCTTCAGTAGCTGTGGTTTGCAGGCTCTAGAGTGCACGCTCAGTAGTTGTGGTGCACGGGCTTAGTTGCTCCATGGCATGTGGGATCTTCCCGGACCAGGGCTTGAACCTGAGTCCCCTCCATTGGCAGGCAGACTCCTAACGACTGCGCCACCAGGGAAACCCCTCAGGTGTTTTTTTATTTTGAGAATTTGGGTTGGTTATGTTCTACTTAAAGTTGTAATATGGAGTATTTTAAAATTTATTCTACATTTTGTCCATAAGAATGCCTTGTTCTAATATTTCTTGATATATGTTCCCCTTAATGGTTTTAAAGACTGTGTCATATATTATTCCAGTTCTTTATATTTGTTGTTATTAAACTACACACAGAATTTCAAGGATCAGTTCATCACTATATTGTAGGGATACTATTTAGTGTATAATACTCTTCCCAAAGATACCCAGCGATTCTGGTGTTTTCTTTTCACTGTTACAACACACTTTTTAGTAATTGAAGATTCAAAGAACATGATATAGTAACATCTAGTACTTGCTGATTACTTAGGGTCAGTCATTGTATAAATGTAATTTGAGTTTTTTTCCTTAAATGTATTCATTTGTACTTACACAAACGTACTAGTCTTTATTCTGCAGAGACTTCAGAGATTTTACTGGACTGTTTATCTAGTCTTTTGTGCTGTTACTACTCCACTCTGCATCTCTTTCTGAGCACTTGTAATAATTAGACTAAATGCTGAAGTATCCTATTGCTTTCACTTCTCTAGTCAAAAAGTAGCCACTTGTTTCCTATCTTTAAACCAGTATCTGCACATAACCATATAATCTGTTCCTCAGCAAACTGAGAACTAAAGAAATGCCACAGTATTCTGAAAATATATCTATTAATTGCCGTTTCATTGCAGTTTTTCACTGCCACACGCTTACAGTAAAAAATGCCAGTTTAACCTATGAATGCCCTTGATGACACAGAAATACTGCTTTTACTAAAATTCAACCCTTGAGTACACATCTTGTTAATATTATATGTGATGAAATGGGAAGTATGCATAAAGCACTTACGTGATTGTTTGAGTTTGAGCTAAATTAGATGCTTTTTTTTTCATGGAACACCATTTTACTTGGAAGAATGTCTGATAAACTGTGATTATTCAGACTTTAGTATTTGACAGACATTTTTCAAAAATGAATGAAGTGAACCTGTTATAGGGGGTGGAGAGAGGAGGAAATAACAGTATTTGTTTGCCAGTGATAACATTCCAGCTTCAAGAAAAAATTAGAATTTTGGAAAACATATTATCCAGTACTGTGAGTGTGACAACTCCCCTTTTAAAACTTTTCTGATGAGATTAGTGGTGATATTAACAAACGTGGGTTTTTTTTTTTTTTTGGTGGGATATGGTACAATGAAATATGTCTACATTGGAAGAGCCACATAATTCAGTGAACTAGTACTTTCCAAATGGCCAGTACCTGACATAACAAATCAAGCATTGGTCATGGATCCTTTCCAAGTGCAAAATAGGCCAATGGGTTTTTTTGGTAGCAAAGATTTTATTTTTGAATTAACATATAGAAAAATGGACCATTTTTGTGTACAGTTCTAGGAATTTTACTCTATGTATAAATTTGTATACCCACCACCACATTCAAGATACAGAATAATTCCATTATCCCAGACAACTCCCGTATGCTTTTCTTTTGTAATTACCCCTCTCCAAACCTCTGGCAACCTTTCATCTGTTCTTCATTACTATAGTTTTGTCTTTTTGAGAATGTCATATAAATGGAATCATATATATAGAAAGTAACCATTTGAGACTGGCTTCATTCACTCAGCATAATGCCTTTGAGAATCATCCATGTTGCAGCTATCAATATTCATTTCTATTTTAAAAAATTAAAGTTCACCATTTTAATCATTTTAAAGTGTATAATTCAGTAGTTTTTACTACACTCACAGTGTTGTACAGCCATCACCACTATCAAATTTTATAGCATTTTCATTACCCCAAAAAGATATCCCATACCCATTATAGTCACTCCCTCCTTCCCCTCCCCCATCCTCTGGCAATCACTAATATCCTTTCTGTCTCTATGGATATGCCTATTCTAGACATTCTATATAAACAGAGTCGTATAACATATGACCTTTTGTGTCTGGCTTCTTTCATTTAGCATATTATTTTTGAGGTTAATCCATAATACAATACATATCAGTATTACATTCCTGTGTTAGTCAGCTCAGGCTGCGGTAATAAAATGTTGAATGTCTTAAACAGCAGATACTAATTTTCTCACATTCCAGATCAAGGTCCAGCATGATTGGTTTCTTGTGAGTACTCTCTTCCTGGCGTGTAGATGCCCACCGTCTCACTACGCCCTCAGATAGCCCTTTCTCTGTACTCAAGTGGGAGTGGGGGGCTCTCTCTGGTATCTCTTCTTTTTTAATTTTTATTTATTTATTTATTTATTTTTAATTGAAGTATAGTTGATTTACAGTGTTTCAGGTATACAGCGAAGTGATTCAGTTATACGTACATATATAAATATGTACTCTTTTTCAGATTCTTTTTCATTATAGGTTATTACAAGATATATAGTTCCCTGTGCTATACAGTAGGTCCTTGTTTATCTATTTTATATATAGTAGTGTGTATCTGTTAATCGCAAATTCCAAATTTATCCCTACACCCCCTCTTTCCCCTTTGGTGACCATAAGTTTGTTTTCTGTCTGTGAGTCTATTTCTCTTTTGTAAATAAGTTCATTTGTATCCATTTTTTAGATTCCTCATATAAGCAATATTATGTGATATTTGTTTTTCTCTGATTTACTTCATTTGGTATAATGATATCTCTTCTTATAAGGACACTAATCCTATCAGATTAGCTCCGATTCCCCCTTAACCTTAATTAAAATAAAGTTACATTGGGGAATTCCCTGGTGGTCCAGTGGTTAGGACTTGGCACTTTCACTGTTGTGGCCCGGGTTCGATCCCTGGTTGGGGAACTAAGATACTGCAGGCTGCACAGCATGGCCAAAAAAAAAAAAAAGTTACATTGGAGGTTAGGACTTCAACATATATATGGGGAGGTACAAGCATTCAGTCCATAACAATTCCTTTTTTTTTTTTTAATTAATTTATTGATCTATTTTTGGCTGTGTTGGGTCTTTGTTGCTGTGCGCGGGCTTTCTCTAGTTGCGGTGAGCAGCGGCTACTCTTCGTTGTGGTGCACGGGCTTCTCATTGTGGTGGCTTCTCTTGTTGCGGAGCATGGGCTCTAGGCACGCGGGCTTCAGTAGTTGTGGCACACGGGCTCGGTAGTTGTGGCTCGTGGGCTCTAGAGTGCAGGCTCAGTAGTTGTGGCGCATGGGCTTAGTTTCTCCACGGCATGTGGGATCTTCC
Organism: Balaenoptera borealis; assembly: GCF_965194805.1. Lineage (NCBI taxonomy): Eukaryota > Metazoa > Chordata > Mammalia > Artiodactyla > Balaenopteridae > Balaenoptera > Balaenoptera borealis. Next base: position 87,659,766 of record NC_138874.1, read on the forward strand.
CGGCCCAGGGCTCCAACCCGTGTCCCCTGCATTGGCAGGCGGATTCTTAACCACCGCGCCACCAGGGAAGTCCAAACAATTCCTTTTTATGGCTGAATATTATTACATGGTATGCTTAAACCCTATTTTGTTTATCCATTCATCAGTTGATGGACATTTGGGTGTTTCTACTTTTTGGCTATTACAAATATTGGCGCGGTGAACGTTCCTGTAACAAGTTCTGTTTGAACACCTGTTTTCATTTCTCTGAGGTATATACTTGGGAGAGGAATTGCTGGGTCACATGGTAATTCTATATTTAGCTTTTTGAGGAACCATCAAACTTCCACAGCATCTGCATCATTTTGCATTCCCATCAGCAACATGTGAGGTCCCAATTTCTTCGACATCCTAGCTAACACTTGGTATTTTTCCTTGTTTTGTTTTGTTTAAATAGCCATCCTAGTGGGTATAAAATGGTATGGCATGGTTTTGATTTGCATTTCCCTAGTGACTAATGAGTTGAGCTTGTTTTCATGTGCTTGTTGGCCATTTGTAAATTTGGGAAAATGTGAATTTAAGTCTTTTACCCATTTTAAAATTGGGTTATCTGTTTTTTTGTTGTGTTGTAAGAGTTCTTTTTATATTCTGGATGCTAGACTCTTATCATATATATGATTTGCAAAAATTTTCTCCTATTTTTTTGGGGTTTTCCACTTTCTTCATAATATTGTTTGATTCGTAGAAGTTTTTAATTTTTATGAAGTTTAGCATTAAAAAATTTTGTTGTTTGTACTTTTGGTGTTATATTTAAGAATCCATTGCTACATCCAAAGTCACAAAGATTTACCCCTGTTTTCCTTTAAGAGTTTTATGGTTTTCTCCCTTATGTTTAGGTCTTTGATACATTTTGGGTTAATTTTTATATATGGTGTGAGGTCAAGAATCTAATAACTTCATTCTTTTGCATGTGGTTATCCAGCAGTCCCGGCGTCATTTGTTGAAAAGGCAGTTCTTTCCCCACTGAATAGTCTTGACATCCTTGCCAAAAATCAGTTGACCATTGATGTATGGATTCTCAGTTCTGTTCTATTGGTCTATATGTCTCTTCTTGTGCCAGTACCACGCTCTTCTGATTATTGTGGCTTGTAATAGTTTTTGAAACCAGGATGTGTAAGTCCTCCAACTTTGTTCTTCTTTTTGTTCAACTTTCTTCAAAACATGATTGTTCTGGCTGTTTTGGCTCCCTTGCAGTTCCATATGAATTTTAGGGTCAGTCTGTCAATTTCTGCCAGAAAGGAATTTTGGTAGGGATTATATTGAATCTGTAGATCAATTTGGGGAGTATTGCCATCTTAACAATATTAAAGCATTCTAATCTAGGAACATAAGATGTTTTTCCATTTATTTAGGACTTCTTTCTTTCAACATTATTTTGCAGTTTTTAGTGTACAAGTCTTCCACCTCCTTGCTTAAATTTATTCCTAAGTATTTTATTCATTTTGATAATATTGGAAATGGAATTGTTTCCTTCATTTCAGATTGTCCATTGCTAGTGTATAGATATTCATTGCTAGTGTACAGAAATACAAATGATTTTTGCATGTTCTTGTATCTGGCAACCTTGCTGAACTTGTTTATTAGATCTAATAGTTTTTCTTCAGGATTTCCTATGTATAAGATCATGACATCTGTGAAAAGAGGTACTTTTACTTTTTCCTTTTCAATTAGGATGCCTTTTGTTTCTTTTTCTCTTACCTAATTACCCTGGCTAGAACTTCCAGACAATGTTGAATAGAAATGGCAAGAGTGAATATCCTTATCTTTTTCTCATCTTAGTGGGAAGCTTTAAATCTTTCACCACTGAGTATGTTAGCCGTGAGTTTTTCATAGATGCTCATCATCAGGTTGTAAAATCTTCTTTCCGTTCCTAGGTTGTTGAGTATTTTTATCATGAAAGGGCGTTGGAATTGGTCAAATGCCTTTTCTGTGTCAGTTGAGATGATCATGTTATTTTTTCCCCTTTCATTCTGTTAATAAGGTGTTTAGTTTTTTTTCAGTTGATTGATTTTTATATGTTGAACCACCCTTGCATTTCTGGGATAAATCCATGGTACACAGTTCTCTTAATTTGCTGCTGAATTTTGTTCGCTAGGATTTTGTTGAGGATTCTTGCATCTATATTCATGAGAGATACTGGTCTGTAGTTTTCTTGTGATGTTTTTGTCTTTGGTATCAGGGTAACACCGGCCTAATGAAATGAGTTAGGAAGTATTCCTCTTCTATTTTTTGTCACAGTTTGAGAAGAATTGATGTTATTTCTTCTTAAAACGTTTAGCAGAATTCATCAGTGAAGCCATATGACCCTTGATTTTTATTTGTTAGAAGTTTTTTAAATTACTGTTTTAAGCTCTTTGCTTTTACTAGATCTATTATATTTTTTATTGTTGAGTCAGTTTTGGTAGTTTATTTCTAGGAATTAGTCCATTTCATCTATGTTATCTATTTGTTGGCACACTCTTGTTCATTATATATTTTCTAATACTTTTTATTTCTGTAAAGTCAGTAGTGATGCTCCCACTTTCGTTTCTGATTTTAGTAAATTGAGTCACCTCTCTTTAATTTCTTGGTCAGTCTAACTAAAGGTTTGTCATTATTGTTATTCTTTTCAAAGACGTTTTAGTTTCACTGATTTTCTCTGTTTTTCTATTCTCTCATTTTAAAAAATCTCCACCCAAATCTTTATTATTTCCTTTTTTCTGCTTGCTTTGCATTTAGTTTCTTCTTTTTCTAGTTCCTTAAGCGTAGAAGGTTAGGTTACTGATTAGTGATATTCTTTTTTTTAATATAGGTGTTTACAGATATAAATTCCCCTCTGAGCACTGCTTTAGCTGCATCCCATATATTTTGGTATGTTGGGTTTTTTTTGTTGTTGTTTTTTAAATTCTTCTCAAAGTATTTTCTAATTTTCTTTCTTTTTCTTTATTTTTTATTTTTATTTTTATTTTTGGCCACACCATGAGGCTTGCAGGATCTTGGTTCCCTGACCAGGGATCGAACTTGTGCCCCCTACAGTGGAAGTGTGGAGTCCTAACCATTGGACCACCAGGGAATTCCCAAGTATTTTCTATTTTTCATTGTGATTACTTCTTTGACTCACTGGTTAAAAATATGTTGTTTAATTTCTACATATTTATGAATTTCTCAGTTTTCCTTTTATTGATCCCAGTTTCATTACATTATTGTTGGAGAAGATATTTTGTATGATTACTAACTTTTTAAATTTATTGAGACCTTTTTTTTGTGGTTTAACATGATCTACCCTGGAGAGTGTTCCATGTGCACTTAAAAAAATGTATATTCTGTTCTTGGTGGGCTATGTATGTCTTTTAGGTCTACTTGATTTATAGTGTTGTCCAAGTTTTCTGTTTCCTTTTTATCTTTTAGTTTCATTTGTTATTGAAAGTGGGATGTTGAAGTCTACAACTACTATTGCCGAACTTTTCCTCCTTTCCACTCTGTCAGTTTTGCTTCATATATTTTGGGGCTCGGTTGTTAGGCGCATATATATTTTTAATTGTTAAATCTTTTTTTTTAAAATTATGGTATAGTTGATGTACTTTATGAGTTTAAGGCATACAACTAGTAATTCAGAATTTTTTTAAGTTATATTTCATTTATAGTTATTGCTAAATCTTCTTGGTAAATTGATTTTTATCATATGTCCTTCTGTGTCTATTGTAACAAGTTTTATCTTAACATCTATTTTGTCTGATACTAGTATATCCACTTCATTTTTCTTTCAGTTGCTGTTTTCATGGACTTTTTCTTTCATTTTCATCCTCTTTATGTCTTTGAATCTAACATGAGTGTCTTGTACACAGCATATAGTTGGATCATGTTCTTTTCTTAAATCCATTCTGCCCATCTCTGCCTTTTATAGGAGGGTTTAATCCATTTACATTTAATGTAGTTACTGATAAGGAAGGATCGTTGCCATTTTGCTGTTTGTTTTCTACATATCTATGTCACTTTTGTTCTTTGGAAGTCTTCCATTACTGCCTTCTTTTGTGTTATATAAATATTTTCTAGTGTACCATTTTGATTCCTTTCCCACTTCTTTTACTGCACAGTTTTTAGTTATTTTCTTAGTGTTTGCCCTGGGGATATATATATAACGTCTTAATTAATAACAACTTAGTTTCAATAGTATTACAAAATACTTTGCTCCTATATAGCTGTGTCCCTCTACTTTAGGTTGTTATTGTATTGTTGCAGATTACATCTTTATACATTGTATGCCCATCAACATAAACTTTTGATTATTTTTGTATGTAGCTGTCTTTTTAATCACATAAGGAAAAAAAAGGAGTTACAAACCAAAATACAACTCCTCTCCCTTTCTTCCTTTCCCAAACATTTTATGATATAGTGCTTCTATTATGCTTTCAGATACTATTCTAAACAGTTTTCAGATATTTACTTAATTATCTTAATTTTTTGAGATCAAAACAATTTTATAGCCAAGGAAGGTGAGACATAAAGAAGACAAATAGCTTGCCCAAGGCCATAGAACTGTTATAACACACAGTCAGAAATTTGAACCCAGGTAATCTGGCTCCAGAATCCATGTTCTTAACTACTAGTCTCTTACTTCCTGGAGTATGTAAAATTCAGTTGGATACATGAAACATATGCATTTGTGTTGAAAATTCAAGACAGATGAAGCAAAGGATACTAGGAGTCAGTTGGGAGGAAAGACAACTTTTGAGCTATGTCCTTGAAGACCAAGCAGGATCAAGACTCTCGAGATCTGAGAGAAGACCGTTTTAGGCAGAAGAAACAGGGTGAGGCGAGGGACTGAGATAAGCAAAAGCAAGGTGTATTTGAGAAACAGAGTACTTTGAGTTGAGTGTGCTTGAAGGACATTTGGAGAGGATGTTGAAAAGGTTCACTTTAGAAAGGATTTAAAAGCTAGACTTCATAGTTTGGAATTTACTCTGCAGGCATTAGGTAATGATTGAATACTGTTGAGCAGAGAGAAACTATAAAGAATTTACTTTATATGTAAAGATTATATAAATCTGAAGGCTAGCTCAAACTTTAATGTAATTTTAAAATTTCTAAAACATGGTGAAGCTTATTCCATTGGGGGCCAGATTGAAGTTTGATATTTTGTACTGCTGTATATTAAGGTGTGTTGAAGATGTGTTATAAAGGAATGATTTTTTAATTTTGCAAATTAGATATGTTTAAGGAAATGTGTTTGGTTTTATCAAAAGGGATATGCTTCCTTTCAAAATCATTTCTTGTATGAGAGGTAGGGTGGTGTAATATGCATTTAATTACATGCCATATACAGTAGTTCAGATCAGCAGTGTTTTTTGAGCCCTTACGAAACCAACATGTTTGCCAGATGATGGAAGTATAACCATGAATAAGACATGGTTATATTTTCAGTCTCTTTTCCTTCCTAATTGGTAAATGTTGGAATGCTCTAGTATTCAGTCTTCTTTGTCCTTACTTTTTTCCTTTTGTTCATATTCTTTTCCTTTATAGTTTATTACAAGATACTGAGTATAGTTCCCTACACTATATAGTAGGACCTTGTTGTTTATCTGTCTTATATACAGTAGTTTGTATCTGCTAATCCCAAACTCCTAATTTATCCCTCCCTCACCCCCTTTCCCCTTTGGTAACCATAAGTTTGTTTTCTATGTCTGTGAGTCTGTTTCTGTTTTGTAAATAAGTTCATTTGTATCTTTTTTTTTTTTTTTAGATTTCACATATAAGTGATATCATATGATATTAGTCTTTCACTGGCTTACTTCACTTAATATGATAATTTCTAGTTCCATCCATGTTGCTGGAAATTTCATTCTTTTTTTTTTTTTTAACAGCAAGTAGAACTCTATTTATTTATTTATTTATTTACTTACTTACTTACTTACTTACTTACTTACTTTACTTACTCACTTACCACGCCTCACAGCATGCAGGATCTTAGTTCCCCAACCAGGGATTGAACCGATGCTCCCTGAAGTGGAAGTACAGAGTCCTAACCACTGGACCACCAGGGAATTCCCCACGTTTCATTCTTTTTTATGGCTGAGTAGTATTCCGCTGTACATATATGCCACATCTTTGTTCATTCATCTGTCAATAGACATTTAGGTTGCTCCCATGTCTTGGCTGTTGTAAATAGTGCTGTTATGAACATTGTGTGTGTGGGGGGTGCATGTATCTTTTCAAACTAGAGTTTTGCCCATATATATGCCCAGGAGTGGGATTGCTGGATCATATGGCAACTCTGCTTTTAGTTTTTTAAGGAATCTCCATACTGTTTTCCATAGTGGCTGTACCAACTTACATTCCCACCAGCAGTGTAGGAGGGTTTCCTTTTCTCTACACCCTCTCCAGCATTTATTATTTTTGTACTTTTTGATGATGGCCATTCTGACCAGAGTAAGGTGATACCTCGTTGTAGTTTTGATTTGCATTTCTCTAATTAGCAGTCTTGAGCATCATTTCATGAGCTTATTGGCCATCTGTATGTCTTCTCTGGAGAAATGTCTATTTAAGTCTTCTGCACATTTTTTGATTGGGTCCTTTTTGTCTGCCCTCATTGAGTGGATAAGATCTCATCTAGTTCTAAGGCTTTAAATTCTGTCTGTACTTGGATGATTTCCAGTTTTATATCCCTGATCCCAGTGTCTCCTACTTCAAACTCACCTATCCAGTTGTTTCCTGCATGCATCCACTTTGATCTGCAAGAGACAAGTCAGACTTAATGTGTCCAAAACTGAACTAGATTTGTCTCTGTCCAACCTGTTTCTCCTCCAGTCTTCTCTTAGAAAGTTACATTACCATTCACCCAGCTCTCGACCAAAAAAAGCCTAAGTGTCCTTTCCCTCATTCTACATCTACTGCATCATCAAAGCCAATTGGTTTAATCTTCAATATATACTCTATAACCTGTCATTACTTTCTACCTCCATTACTGCCATTCCGGTTTAAGTCACCATTTTCTCTTGCCAAGGCTATTGTAATAATAGTCTCATTATAATGTTTTACTTATAATCAGTTATCTGTGCAGCCACCTGGTAAACTTAAACAGTATAAATCTGATCACATTACTTCCACCACTACTCAAATGTAAAGCTAGTGGATTTCTCTTAAGTTCAAACCTCAATCTTCTCACCATAGCCTCTGTGATCTTGCCTCTAGAGCTCTGATCTCATGTTCTGCTTTCCATCTTATTCACTTTGCTCAGACCATACCAACTTTCTTGCTGTTTCTCATATATACCGTACTTCATACCATTTACTGCTTCAGTACTGTTCCCTCTGCCTAGAACGTTCCTTTGTCTTGGATATCTACATTGGCTTGCTCACTCCATTCAGTGCTCAAAAATTCAGCCTCCTGGAGTCTTTTCCAGTGTGCTGTATTCTTCTTTGACCAGTTCTTCTTTTACTTACCCTCACCACATATTATTCATTATCATCGTCATCATTATTTATATCATTTGTCTCCTCTGCCAGAATTAAAGTTCCAAGATAAGGACTTTTGTCTGTGTTGTTCACAGCTGCATTCTAGTGACTGACTCATAGTAGACGCTCAATAAATAGAAATAAATAAGTATCTATAGTCTATCAAGGACAGGAGGAGGCTCAGAAACAACAGCTTTTCTAAAAGGCAATAGAAATCACTGATCTCTCATATAATATTTTTAGTATCTGAGAAAATATGTAATGACAAAAGGCTATTATGAATTCAGTAATGCTTTTTAAAGAAATAATGCATTTTGTTCATAGCGAAAAAATGCGTTTAGAAAAGTAGTGACTCTATGTGCAAGCACATTTTTATTTAATTTACAAACAGTGCTCATGTATGTGGACATACTGACCTTGTAATGACTGTGAGTTCCTCTAAGGAATTGTGGCCCACAGATTGAGAACTCCTGATGTAATTGACTTATTCCTAATCAACTTCAGATTTGCATTTAAATGGCTTCTTTTTAGCATAATTACTCTACCCAAGACAGTTTGATATAACAGAAAAAAATGAACCAAAACTGTCCTGGGAGTTCCAAAGAACTAAATTCATCTGACCTAGTTACTTACTACCTTTGCAGTTTTGGTTACTTAACATCTTGGAATCTCATTTATGGCATAATGCATGTAAATACCATTATATGAAATTATTTCAGTAGTGTCCCAGCTACTCAGTATGTATTCCTTTTCCCTCCTTAGTGTATTAATACCACTGTTTTTCAGTACTTCATCTCTCAATTTATTTCTCTCTTTGCTGTGATTACAGCTTTGCACAAAAAAAGTGTCCTGTCATCTCTGTTCATGGGGCAGCAAAGCAAGCCATTAATTAATTCTGGTTTTAGTTCATAGATACAGGAACCTTTTTCCATTAGATGTCACTTGCCCTTCTGTTTCATTTATTTGCATTTCTTTGGGTCTTCAGCATACGAGACACACGAAATAGAGTCATTATAAAATCTTAAATCACTTAGGTAAATAGGATGTAGGAATTAGGAAGGGTGTGTTTGTATTCATCCAACAAACACTGCAGTTAAGGAACAGGCAGGCTGATGTTAAGAAAAAGATGAATAGGCTCCAGTTCTTTGCTCAAAATCTAGTAGATAAAATGCCAAAAAAAAAAAAGAAAAATTGAAGTATAGTTTACTAGTAGTACAACTTCAGCGCTGTTGAGGATGTTCTTAACTTTGCCTGGGGCTTATGGGCTGAGATAAGGGATGCCTTAGAATTAACTGGATTAAAGGTTGCAGAAGAACATTCTGGGCAGAGGGCTTGCTGTACTTTAAAGGCATGGAAGCATTGACATGTATGTAACGACCAATAAATCGTCTGCCCAGAGCATAGCATATGTAGAAAGAAAACGGCAGGGCAGACTGAAAAGGTAGTTTGGGACTAGACAGACCCTCAGTGATCTTGCATGCCAGCCAGGAATTTAAAGTCTTCAGTATTGTCAGTGGAAAGCCATCAAAGATTTTTAAAACCAGGAAAAGATGGAAGAGGTTTCGTGGCAGTGTGAAAGATGGATTCTGGTGGATTTGATGGTATAGGGGATGTTTTAAATAGTCTGATGAATGAAAAGTTGAGATGTTATTAGCAAGTCGTGTGAAAAAGTGAAAAGCCTGGGCTTTAGAATCACCAGCCTGGTTTTAAACCTAGGCTCTGCGTCTTCGTAGTTGTATGAAAAAAATAGCTGCTTTAGTCTTCTATTTTCTTAAATGTATTAGGTAGTAATAATACCTGTTCCCCTGAAGATTTTATCATAATGGTCATACCCACTGTACCTGATACAGTGCTTCCTTGATACCAGCTAAGGGCTCAATTATTATCTATTATTACCAACATGAGTGACATGTACTATAATTATTAAGGTAAGAAATGGTGAAGGCCTGAATTTAGGGGTGGATAAAAGAGAATAGATTTGGATGGATCTTTCGTAATTAAAATGAATAGGACTGACTGATGTAGGGAAAGAATGGAATCATGACTGAGTGAGATTTGTAATCTGAATGTCTTGGGGGAAGGGGTTAGTGATGCCATTTTCCTGGTAAGGAATACAGGGATCATCACTGGTTGAGATGAGGGAAAAGGGGTAGAATGATTTTGATTTGGATTTTTGGAGGTATTTGGGATATCTTGGTGATGATATGAAGCAGGCAATTAGAAATAACGTCTGGAGCAAGAGATAAGAGATTGGAGAGTTGTCAGTATATGTGTGGTAGCATAAATGTGTGTAAATCTTAACGGCAGAGCATATATTTTAAACATTTCCCCTATGTCCCCACACTGCTGAGCTCTGTACAAAACACTTGATTCGTTCTTGTTATTAAGTGTGAGATTTAGGGTGACTTTGTATATAGAAAAGATAATGCATAGTTACTTCAATTTCTAATTTAATGTTCAGTTTATTTAAATTTATAAATTTAAAACCTCATTCTCCTAAAATATAGATCTTACTCCAAACTTACACTTCTGATAAATATTTTAGTTAACTCTTAAAACATTTTAATCTAAAACTATAGATATTTTCTTCTTAAATATTGATTTAACAAAACCTTCTTAGATACTTTGAAAAAATCTTGTAAATGTAATTTAAACTTATAAATGTGATTATTCTTAAGTTGTGTAAGAATTCTAATACAGTATATAAACTTAGTAAGATTTCAGCAACCAGGCGTAAATCAGCTATTCAGTTCTACATTTCAGATTAAAATTCCAAGGCTGGCTCTTTAACAGGCCAAGTTTTCTTAAAGCATTATAAATATTTACCAAAGACGCATACTTATTTTGTTAACAGCTTTATTAACATATAATTTATACACCTTACAATTCACCCATTTTAAGTATACAATTCACTGATTTTTATTATATTTACCAAGTTGTGCAACCATCACCAAAATCTGTTAGAATAAATCCATCACTTTGAAAAGAAATGTGGTGTCCATTTGCAGTCATTCCCATTTTCACTCCCAGCCCTAGGAAAACACTACTTTCTATCGCTATAGATTTGTATTTTCTGGACATTTCATATAAACAGAAACATATAGTATGTAATCTTTTATTTCTGGCCTTCTTCACTTAGCATAATGTTTTGAAGTTCATTCATCCTTATTGTAATAATATTCTCATTATATGGATATACATTTTATTTATCCTAGATTACTTTTTAATACAAAATAATTAAGGTTTAATTCTCTTAAATCACTCCTATACTTTGTTTAAAAAAAAAAAAAGGAAAACTTGAAAATAAGTGAACTACGCTTCTGTCATAAGTTAGAAAAAGAACAGCAGAATAAACCCAAAGAAAATAGAGAGATAATGAAACTTAGTGAAAATTAATGAACCAGAAAACAAAGATATATTAGAGAAGATCAAGAAAAGTCAAAAATGAATTGGGAGGGGGAACTAAGAAAACAAGCCTGGTAAGATTGGTCAAGGAATAAAAGACATAAATAAATAATATTATGAAAATGAAGACTACAGATGAAGAGGAGATTTAAAAGATAAGGGATTTATAGCAGTGTTATTTTATACTAGCCAAAAGGTAGAAGCAACTTGTGTCCATCGATGTATGAATGGATAAACAAAATATGATCTATGCATCAGTGGAATGTTATTCAGCCTTAAAAGGGACAGAAGTCCTGTCACATGCTGCAGGATGGATGAACCGTGACGATATTATGCTAAATGAAGTAAGCCAGTCACTAAATGACAAATACATACTCTGTTATTCCACTTAAGAGGTGTGCAATAGTCACATTTGTATAGACAGAAAGTAGAATGGCGGTTGGCAGGACTGGGAGTAGGAGGAAATAGGGAGTTACTATTTAATGGGTATAGAGTTGCAGTTTTGCAAGATGAAAAAAGTACTGGAGATGGGTGATGGTGCAAACAGTGTAAATATATGTAATGGTAAACTTAAAAATGATTAAAATTTTATATTATGTACATTTTACCACAACTTTTAAAAAGATAAGGGAAAATACTATCAACCATATGCCAATAATTTTGAAATTAAAGAAAAATATAACTTACCAAAAACTGATGCAAGAAGAAATAAAAAGCTTGAATTGTTCTATTTCTATTAAATAAATTTAATAGTTAAAACTCTCCTATCAAAGAGAATAAGCCCAGAATGCTTTAGATTTGAGTTCTTCCCAACTTTTAAGGAAGAAAGCTTCCCAATTTTCTGTCACCTCTTTCAGAAAGTAGGAAAAAAGGAAATATATCTCAACTCTTTCGAGGAGTACAGTTGCCAAACCCAAACATATATAAGAAAAAAAAAATTATAGGTCAGTTTCACTCATAAAATAGATTAGCCCTTTAGTAATTGAAAAATTCTTCACTTTTTTGTTTTATGCTTTTTTAAAAAAATTTTATTGGAGTATAGTGGCTTTACAATGTTGTGTTAGTTTCAGGTGTAGAGCAAAGTGAAACAGTTATACATTTCCATGTATCCACTCTTTCTTTTTTTTTTTTTTTAAAGACTCTTTTCCCATATACGCTGTTACAGAGTATTGAGTAGAGTTCCCTCTGCTATACAGCAGGTTCTTATTAGTTATCTATGTTTTACGCTTTTATCCTTGAATAATTCTTTTTCTGATTGTTACTGCTACCTTTATTGCTTTCTTTTTTTTTCTCTTTTTTTTACATTTTTCTCATATCTATGCCTCCCTCTTTAGTTTCAACATATCTATGTCACTTTGAGTCTGTTATGAACTGCATATTGCTGTGCCCTACCTGACACTTTTTTCTCTTTTACGTAGTTAATTCAGTTGAGTAACATTTATTGTAACATGTACACGGTTGATACTATTCCTGAAATTATTTTTTGTGTTTCTTGTTTAGCATGCTCGCTTTTTGTTTAGTTTTTAATTTTATTTACTTTTATAGTTGATCTTTTTTGGTTGTTCTCTATTTCCTCTGATGATTGGAAATTCTTCAGCTTTATCCATACGTTTTAAGCAAATTTAAAGCTACATTTTCTTATCAACATCAAAGAGTAATGACTGTTATAAGTTGTTCCCTCATCCCACATGCACACTTGATCTTACATACTTTACTTAAGCATATTTTACTCTTAGTTTTTCACCCAAGATTGTGTTGTAATAGTTTGGGATGTTATTCCTAAATCATTAATTTAAAAAATTATATTGTGTTTATCTATTTAAAGAATCCTTTCTTATATGTTATATTAAACTGAATCCCCCCCCATATTAGTAACAACTGTTTATACTTAACTGTTAGTTTTACTGGTATATTGCTTACCATTATTTTTTATATAAACAGTGTTTTCCATTTTTAGGTCTTTGTTCTGAATTTTTTTTTTTTTAGCTCAACTACTTTAAGTGACTGTTGCTAGTACCCAGAGTAAATGGCTGTCCTATTTTCCAAATCATAGCATATCCAGTAATTTCTTTATTTTACTCATATCTGTGAAAAATAGATTGGCTAAAAAAAGTGAGGTTTTTTTACCCTCAGAATTTTGTGAGCATACTTCCATTGGCTTTTAGCATTTACTTTTACTGATGAAATGCCTGTCATTCTAAATCCCTTTCTTCTTATTTTATGTAAAATTAAGTAAAATTTTCTCCTTATTTGGAGCTTTTAATCTTTTATTTTTGAAATTCAGATATTCTGCCAGGAGAGTTTTTACATGTATATATGCTTTGTTTTCCCCTGCGTATTCTGCCCCAGTACTTCTCAGAGCACATTAAATATGAAGACTCAAGACAGTATTCAACATTAGGAAGTTTTCTTTTCCTTCTCCTTCTTCCCCCTCACCCTACCCCCATTTCTTAAATTTAATTTTTAAAAATTTATATTCTTTGCTCTTTCTTGTTCTGGAAATCCTATTTCACAGATATTGAATGTCCTGGCCTCCTCCTCATCTCTAATCTTTTTCTCATGATTTCTGTGTCTGCAGATTTACTATGCATTGTGAGGACATTTCTTAAATTGGCTTTTTAAATCACTAATTTGATGTATATTTTTCTACTTAATACCTCCATTTGGTTTTTTGGCAGTTTCGTTTTTCTTTTTTCCCCTCCCCAAGCACATATTCTCCACTCCTTTTCCAGAGCAGCTTGCTTTTTGTTTTAAATGCTGTTCTTCCCTGGTTTCAATAGAAATACTATTTATAATTTTTCTTCAATCTCTGATGTTTTTCTTCATTAATTCTGTTTCAGTTTGGGCTGTTAGTATGACTGGAGTATTGTTTGTCTTCAGTATGTCTGGTCAAGTTTTTCATCAGTTTTTTTTTCTTTTTTGAATTTTATTTTATTTTTTTATACAGCAGGTTCTTATTAGTTATCTGTTTTACACATATTAGTGTATATAGGTCAATCCCAATCTCCCAATTCATCCCACCACCCCCCCAACCCTGCTTTCCCCCCTTGGTGTCCATACGTTTGTTCTCTACATTTGTGTCTCTACTTCTGCCTTGCACACCAGTTCATCTGTACCATTTTTCTAGATTCCACATGTATGCGTTAATATACAATACTTGTTTTTCTCTTTCTGACTTCATTCTGTATGATAGTCTCTAGGTCCATCCACGTCTCTACAGATGATCCAATTTCATCCTTTTTATGGCTGAGTAATATTCCATTGTATATATGTACCACATCTTCTTTATCCATTCGTCTGTCGATGGGCATTTAGGTTGCTTCCATGACCTGGCTATTGTAAATAGTGCTGCAGTGAACATTGGGGTGCATGTGGCTTTTTGAATTATGGTTTTCTCTGGGTATATGCCCAGTAGTGGGATTGCTGGGTCATATGGTAATTCTATTTTTAGTTTTTTAAGGAACCTCCATACTGTTCTCCATAGTGGCTGTATCAATTTACATTCCCACCAACAGTGCAAGAGGGTTCCCTTTTCTCCACACCCTCTCCAGCATTTGTTGTTTGTAGATTTTCTGATGATGCCCATTCTTTTTCATCAGTTCTTGTGCTGGGTAATTCTCAGGGTGATAAGTAAGCCAGCAAATGGGTTCCTCACAGAGCATGGGCCGGAAGCAGATGCTCAGGGAGAGAGGAAGAACTCTTAATGAGTGTAGCTGTCCAGCAGGTGTGGATTGTGTAAAGTAATGAGAAGAGGAGCCTGGTTTTTGCTCATTACCTGTAGAAGTTCATCCAGACTTATTTGGTTGTATGACACACTGCAATAGCTGGAACATCAGTAAAAAGGGATTAATTACCTTATATTCCTTTGGATTGCATGTGAAAGATTGTATAATCTGGTGCTTTTTAATAATTCATTTTGGCACTCACTTGTAACGAAGTTGAGTGTGGTATTTGCAAGTTTAAAACCCTGAGTTTTAAGCAAAGAACTCCAGATACTATCAGTCTCCTCTTTGTTTATTAAGCTATTAGTTGATGATCGTTACCAGCACATACCTTTGAACTGATATTTTATAAAATAATAACACTCTATTGAAGATTGAGCTCTTTTATACCGGGCACCAAGTTTTGCAAGATATCCAAGGGACCTTGATGTGAAAATTACTGATTTTCTGATATGCTCCTAGTTTTCCTTCAGCCCCTCTTTATCTCTCAGACTGATCATCTCTGTACTGTTATCTCAGAGGAGACGTTCCCAAGAGTCATGAACCATATTTTCATTCCATTCATAATATTTTGCTTTATTTCAAAAGTACAGGCTGTTGCTTATTAGTTGGCTATATATTTGATATGTCCCTATCTTGTTACTTTTCATAATCTGCTTTCCCCATTTTGGTTAGAAATAGAGTAGAGATTATGATTTAGATTGAAGAGGGTAATGTATGAGTAATTTTAATCTTCTGTCTTTTGTTTTTGAGAGCTAGGTTATTCAAAGCAGAAGCTAAAAACCAGGCACATAGAGCCCTAGTATAAGAGGAACCTTGTGGGAAACAGGAAAGACCTCCCTTCCTAGCCTTCTTGAAGCATTAAATCTCCTTGAGGAGATAAGACATAAACATATAGAAGGAAAAACAAAAACAGTGTTTAGCTAGCCTATGACAAATTTTGTATTACAGAATACTTACATAGGGCTTTACATGTGACAGAAAAGAGAAAACATAAGGCAGTTGACATTTATTTAAAAGTGGGGGGGAGTGATGTGTGAATTCTGAGAACGAGAAAACTGGAAACTCAGGCTCCATGAGGGCAGACACCATATCTGTTCATCATTGCCTGCCTACTCAGTGCCCGCCACTGTCCCTGATAGGTGGTAGGCTTTCAGTTAATATATGTTGGATAAGTGAATATCTATTTGTTGAACAAACTGAAGAGTGCTTTGAAGGAAGTAATTTATTTGGGCAGAGGTGAAATGAAAAGGCTTGAGAAATATTAGGAGGTAGAAATAATAGATGACTGAATAGATTAGAATACCAACCTGGCTGGAGCTGTGAGAATGAGCAGGAAAGTTCTGAGAAATAAGACTGTCAGTGGTAGGTTAGGGTCAAATTATAAATAGTTTTGATTGCTGGACTTAGGAATTTGGGATTTGTTTTTTAAACAAAGTGGGGTTTTTCTGAACAGATGGTCACATTGTTAAAGTAGTGTTCAGGAATACTGTCTGAAGACACAGTGATTGTCTTCAGGTTGCAGCGAGAAAGGGATTGGAGACCAGCTTTGATTCCAGTTGCAATGTTGGATAGGAATTCTTTGGCCAGTAGTCATGCTCAATAAAATTATTAATATTTCTTTACATGTAATAATATATTACATATAGGTGCTTTTTAAGCCCTGGTGATTGAACATAAGGACATAGCTGTCTTTTTCATTATTTATTTAATTTTCCATGGCATTTTGTTTATTAATCTTCATGGCTTTTTTGTGAGATCGTGGTATAAATTTTGAATATATTTGTTCTTTTCTTGTTTGCCTTTTGTTAATGTCAAGCATAGCACGTGAGACATTCCTTGTTGCTATGCAACTGCTAAATTCAGTATTTTAGTATTAATAAAACTGAGTGGCATTAAATTCAGTTAACAGGGGGAAGCAAAATATGACTTAACAATGTCTGATCAGTATTTGTACAGTTTAATGTATTGCTGCAGACGTGAGCAAAAGAGAAGTGACTTGTTTACAGTTACTGTTTTGATCAAAATTAGTTGTGGTTAAATCTTTGCATTTATGACCAGATTTTTTTTCTTGTTTGATTCTTTTTGGTCTGTCCCTTTCACTGCTCTTTGATAATACGATTCAGTTTTTGTTAGTGTTTGTGTGTTATTGATGAAGTTCTTATTCTATTATTCTTTCCGATTCTGTTATCTTTTGTAATTTTTAAAGTTTTATCTCCCAAGGCTTTTATTTGCTTTTTTTCTTTCTTAGTATTTTTTGCTGTATTTACATTTTTCCCTTTCAAGAATTTATGGCTAAGCATCCACATTTGGAATTTGTTATAATTTCATATAAACCCAGGTGAAAGCCTATTAGATTTGCTCTTCAGAGTAAGGGCCACCTGTAATCCCCTTTAGTTATTTGCAGTGTGTACTTGGTACTTGCCAGATATTGAAGTGCTTTCATTAATATTTGTGAAGTCAGAAATCCATTTTGGGGATAAGAGGGCTTTAGAGGCAGCTGCAGGATTTTTTTTTTTTTTAAGTTAGTGTTGAAAATATCTAGTTTGCAGGCCCAAGATAGGCAGTATCTAGCAATTCTTTCTCATTCCCTCATCACCACCTCCCCACCCTCAAAACCCTTAGCCCAACACTTTCTCTCCTCCCTAGTGTAGGGAAGAGAGGACATAGTAATTTAGTGGACAGTGTTTTAATTATAGTAGGCAAATAATAAACAGGGTAGATACCTCCCATTTGCTTGAATGGGTAGGTTGGTTTTGCTGATGTCCTTGGAATCATTTTGATGGGAAGAACGAAGGAGAGTTGAAAAACAATTAATCCTTAATAATAAATGAAAAATCTAGAATCTAGAAATCATGAAAATAGTTTAACTACAGTGCAGATACTACAAACTCTAGGGATTACCTTATTGAAAATGATGGCTTAATATTAAGGACAAAGAAATCCCTTACATTACAATGTTACTCTTACAACCAGATAAAATACTGTTTCTAGGGACCAACTTTTCTACTCCCTTACTTTCCAAACCCTTTATGGTGATTGTATTTGTGGTTAGGAAACGTCCCTGTTTGTGGACCTCATGTATCCACCTGGCTATAGTATTTACATTAGTGGTTCCCTCACTTTTGAACATAAGAGTACTTTTTTTAACAATTAAAAAAAATTATAAACCCTTAGGTGATAATAGATTATGTGACAAAATACATAGTGCCCCAAACTACTAGGAATTCAGTAACACTTTATATATTTTCTTAATTGCAATAATATTTGTGTGCATTTGAAAAGTTGTATGTACGCTGAATGTACAAGGCCTATTCTTTCTAAAGGTCATGCTTAAAGAACATGGATTCATGGACCTCTTGTAATTATTTGAGCTCCTAATGAGGTCCATGATACATAATTTGGGAACTGCTGCACTAATGAATTATTTGTTATGTTGTATAAAGGTACAATTTGATTCTCTTTTGCATTTTCCTCCTTACTCTTAATAACCCATAGAAAACAGCAAGATGGCAAAGATATTTTTACATTGTTTTTCATTGAGTTAATCAGCAACATTTGAGATAATAAATTAGAAAAGGTTTTTTTTTGTTTGTTTTCATTTTCTACTTTTTTTTTAGAACTTTCTAAAGGAATTTTTTTTAATATTTTTTAAAATTTATTTGGCTGTGTCGGGTGTTAGTTGTGGCTCGCAGGATCTTCTGTTGCAGCGCGCGGGCTTCTCCCTAGTTGTGGCACGCAGGCTCAGTAGTTGCAGCACTCAGGCTCTCTAGTTGTGCATGGGTCAGTAGTTGTGGCACGTGGGCTCTCTAGTTGTGGCGCACAGGCTGTAGAGCGCACAGGCTCAGTAGTTACGGCACGTGGGCTTAATTGCCCTGTGGCATGTGGGATCTTATTTCCGTGACCAGGGATCGAACCTGTGTCCCTTGCATTGGAAGGCGTATTCTTAACCACTGGACCACCAGGAAAGTCCCCTCATTTTCTACTTTGTACTGATTGAGAGTGGTAATAGTTTAAACATCTATGTATAGGTATATTTGAATTCTCTTTCTCTCTCTCTCTTTCTTTTTGTATGTGTAATTAGTGGGTTCTAGCTTCATAAAGGAACCAGTGAGTAGTTACTGTGGCAATGTGAACTAATTACAGAAGTCTTTTTCTTTTATAATATTAAAATGGGCTTTTTCTGTGTGCATGTGATACACATGTTGTTTTCAGTTAGGATTTTCCTTCTTAAAAAATACTGTTAGGCTTCCCTGGTGGCGCAGTGGTTGAGAATCTGCCTGCTAACGCAGGGGACGCGGGTTCGAGCCCTGGTCTGGGAAGATCCCACATGCCGCGGAGCAACTGGGCCCGTGTGCCACAACTACTGAGCCTGCGCGTCTGGAGCCTGTGCTCCGCAACAAGAGAGGCCGCGATAGTGAGAGGCCCGCGCACCGCGATGAGGAGTGGCCCCCGCTTGCCGCAACTGGAGAAAGCCCTCGCGCAGACACGAAGACCCAGCACAGCCAAAAATAAATTAATTAATTAATTAATTTAAAAAAAAATACTGTTAGATTGAAGAATCTGTTATCTCAGTTCATATTCAGAAACATGCCATTTAGATTAACCCAGAACATTGTGGAAATTTTGAAGCAGTTTGACTCTTTCATTGGGGAAGGTGCTTTTTAAAATGAAGTTTGAAAGTTTATGTAAAGAGGTATTTGGAATTTTGTAAGATAGTAAGAGATCTCATGAATTTCCATTCCTTCATTGGTTATTTCTACTGTTGTTTTGTATTGTCTTGGAATGGGCTCTGAATTTGTATTGAGTGTTAATCACTGACAAAAATGCAAATGCTCCTTTTAGATTGGTCATATACTCTCCTCAGCATCCCATGAGTAATAATCTGGAGGTCCTTGAGAATTGGAAGAAAACACCATTGTTTTTTCATGCAACAAAGTTAAATTTACTGTAGGGAATAATATTGTAATAATGGATTTTTTTTCATCCTTTTAGGGTTTGAAAGTATTCTTGAAGGGCTGTTTGGACCTGCATTATTAAAAGATCTCAGTTTATTTAAAGGTATTCAAAAATTTTTTTGGCATTTCAAATTCTTCCTGGTGACATAAATGATACCTTGGTGATTTAAGCCCCAGTCTCCTTCTCCTTTTTATTCACAGTTTTATGTGGGTTAAAGCTATATCCATCTAAGCATCTTTTTGTGTGTGGTTGATAATGCAGATATATGTATGAATAAGGTGTATTAACTAGTGAGCAATTATTGCAAATAAGGAATCTGTCTACTACTTAGGGGTGTTTTTGTTGTTAAAATAAATAATATTTTTGAAATTAGTTCTCATTTGTTTCCTGAAAAATCCTCTCTTGTAACTGTTAATTTGTTATTCCTACTATTTTTGCAGACTGTGAGCCTGAAAGCATTTCTGATTGGACTTTTGATGAAAATTGTCTGTTCTGTTGCTTGAGAAGAGATAAAGTAAAGGTAACCAAGAAACTTGTGAAACTTGTCTAGTGTGGTATTTTATAGTTTTTATTTTTCCAAAATTTGGTTACTTTGTTGGAGGATTTGTAGGAGTACTGATTCCATATTTATTCATAAAAGTTTTGATAGTAACTCAGTTTTGCAATTTAGACTGTTTCTAGTCTGTTGATTAGCCTATTGAGAAATCTGTATCCCAACATGCGTTGGTCTATTTATTTAGTTCACTAGGCAGAATAATGAACTAGGTCTCAAACTGTTGTGTTTATTTTAAATACGAAATGTATTTAACGGGTAATTCCCGTAATGGGAGTCATTCGGACAGTAACATGGATCTGGATCAAGTAGTTACTAATTCATGTAGATTTATGATGAACTGTGGTTTATGCTTTAGTATGTTTCTTCATAATATATGAGCATGGATGCTGTTTGTGTTCAGTTGTAAAAATTGGCTGTACCTTTGCATTTCTGTTGTTTTATTGCTTTGTGCTAAACGTAAAAAGAATTCCGGTTTAGAAACATTTCAATTGTTGGAAACATTTATTAATAATGGTTTACTGTCTTATGTTTCTTTTTTTGGTATTTCTGTTCCCTGCTTTAAAGCTTTGGAAACATTTTTAATTCCTTCCTCTCCCCGGTACACTTCTAACTTCAAATCATTGACCAGGTTCTATCAGTTCTTCCATTCTTTTTCTTTCTACAGTCGTCACCATAGTTCAGACCATTAGCATTATTTCTGGACTACTGAAATAACATGATTGGTCTCTTTTAGTTTTCTTCAGTGTGTTAAACACTGCTACATGGTTAAACCCCTCTCCTCCCTACCTCCCCGTGACCCTCCCCCCTCAGATGGTGTGGAAATGTTACCCTGCACTCAGTCTCCAGTGACTTTACAATTATCTTTGGGATTCATTAGCCTAATGCTCAGTGCCTCAGTACCCTCCACAGGTCAGTCCACTTCTCTTTCTAATGCTACCCCACTAGTCTTCCATGCAAAACTGGTCTGATCATTTGTATTAAACAACATGCTTTTACCATTTGAACTACAACATTGCATACCCGTTGTTCTTTATAGCTTGAAGTTCCCCTTGCTCTTACTCTTACCTTGACTCCCCTTTCTTATTAATGGTACACCTCTGCTCTTATTGCTGTTTCCACCCTTCACACTGTTGTAGTAAATATTATACCAATTATTTGTCAAGTAATATTCTGCCTTTTGTTGTTTATCCTTTTCTGTGTTTGAATCTTGTGTTCCTGACTACACTGTCAACCTCTGAAGACCATGAAACATGACATGCTTCTTCGTACCCCTGCATTTGGCCACTTTACCATTATTTACCATTGTTGGAAAGTAGCTTTAAAATCAAAGCCAGTTTAAGAGCTTCTTAACGTTCTTCTTTTGTGGTATCTTTTTCTTGCTTAAGTACATGAAAAAGTGTTTGCTGTGATTATCCAGGATGTTCTGTTTTTATTGAATTAATGAGTAAAGTGTTTTGAAATTTACTGTGGTTTGAAAAAGGCCAGAAAATTAAGCAGCTACCAATGAAGTTAAAGTTCATCATTTTAAACTGTGTGTGTCTGTGTGTGTGTGCGTGCACACGCATACGTGTTGTGACTGTCTATTGAAGTTATTTAATAGGCATTTTGGTAGCATAGAAGGAGCCAGTGATTAATTACCTTTCTTTCAGAATTGGTTTGGGAGGAAAGCCTTTCTATGTTCAATAATTGAGTAGAGTATAGTTTTGTAATATGATTGAGTTTTCCATTGCTATATGAGGATAAAATATTGCATGAATATTTTTAGAAGAAAACAGAAATAGCAACGCATGGAACCATGTAGCATTTAACCACGTAGCAGCTGTTCTTAGTGTTCGTAGTTCTATAATTTTTAGTTAGTATTCTAATTAGGAAGAATATTTCCGTTTGAAAACCAAGCTAGATCTGGGAAAGCTGGTTTTCTCCATTAGGCATTTCACTATCTGTCTTGGGCATTTATTTTTTTCAGAGACAGCCATAATGTCTATGGAAAATAGGAAGAGAGAGCCTAGAATATATAACTTGTCAAATGTATAGCTTTAGTTGTGTTAGATTTAAAGTGATTTTGTTGAAACTCTTTGCAGGCATTTGGAGCATCTTATCTGAGAAGCACTAGAATCTGGAAATTAAATGTATCCATTGGGTTGAGGCTTGGCTGACTTAAGATTCCAAAAATAGAAGAAATATGTGGAGAGAATGGTAACAGCCAAGAGGTGGCAGCATAGAGCACAATATTAGAATCTTAAGTTGGGGTTGGCATGGCGAGGTGTCTAGATAATGTTTGGAAAAGCTGTTAGAAATACTGGTCTGATATTTGGGAATGAGATGGAGGTTATGCATATTTTTTAGTTGGATTTTCATTGGATACTGACTGTTAGAATGGATAAAGTAAATACATTATTTATATTTACTTTTTAAAATATCTAGATGAAAAATGAAGTTGCCTCTTCAGAAAATATAACAAATATTCAGCTAGAAATTAGTAAAACAATTATTCATCTACACTTCAGCAGTTAGAAAATATAATTTGTAAGGGAAAGACAACTAACATTTTTTTTGAGCATATACTATGTGTCATTTACTTTTGTTTCCATTTAGTCTCACAACAATGCTATAAAGTTGGTTAAAGACATCCCAGTTTTACAAATAAAGATATGGGAAGGGTCGCAAAGACTAAGTTATGGGCAAAGTCACATAGCTGGGATTTGATCCATGTTTTTAGAATACATGCAATTTGATAACAAAATGGTCGAGTAAGAATTAAGAAGCATTTGGGATTACTCAGTTTGAAAGGGGGAGAGAGAGTAAGAGTGTAAATGGGCATGAGTATATTTGAAATAGCCAGTCTCAGATGTGCTAGGCGTCACTGCCTACCTGCCTGCCTGCCTTGCTTGGCTTTTTCTTTCTTTCCTTCCTTTCCTGTTTGTTGGGCATGTAGTAGACATTCTAAAGTATTTACTAAATGAGGAACTAAGAAGTCAGCATGCTTAATAAAGTTGGAGAATTATAATATTAATAGCTAACTGTTGTGAGTGCTTACATGTGCCAAGCATATATACAAAGTTCTCTGTGTATTATTCACTCATGAGGCTTTTTACTTTTTCTTAGCTTCTTTTTAAAATTATTTTAGACATATAAAACAGTTGCAAAAATAATAAAAAGAATTCCTCTATACCCTTTACCCAGGTTTCTCAAATGTTAACATCTTATGTAACCACAGTACAGTTATAAAAATCACGAAATTAACATTGATACAATAGTATAATCTGCAAGCCTTTCAGAATTCACCAGTTACCCCAGTAATGTCATTTTTCTGGTCCAGGAGCCAATCTAGGATCACACTTTGTATTTAGTTGTCATGTCTCCTTAGTCTCCTTTAGTCTGGAATAGTTCTCAGTTTTTCTTTGCCTTTCATAACATTGACAGTTTTGAAGAATGCTGGCAAATTGATTTGTAGAATGCCCCTCAATTTAAGTTTTTCTGATGATTCCTCGTGATTGAATTCAGGTTACGCATTTTTGGCAAGAACTGTACAGAATTGATGTTGTGTCATCCTTAGTGCACCATATTGGGAAACACATGGTGATGTTTACTTTGATCACTTGGTTAAGATGGTGTCTGCCAGTTTTCTCTACTGTAAGGTTTCTGTTTTTTTCCCTTTTGTGGAAATTGTGGAGACGTGCTTTGAGATTTTGTGAATATCTTTTTCTCATCATACTAGTTTCTTATCATACATTAATTTTAGCATCAATTGATGAATCTTGCCTGAAAAAATTACTACTATGGTGTTTACCGGATGATGATTTTCTATTTGTATTATTTCTTCAACCTCTGTTAGCTGGAAACCTACTGTAAGGAAGAGGTTTCCCTTCTCTATTTATGTTTTTGTTTGTTTACCTATCAATATGGACTTACATATTCTTATTTTGTTCTTTTGGTTATAATTTATTACAATCATTGTTTATTTTGTAGTTTGAATTGTTCTGGATTTGGCCATTGAGAAGCCCATTCAGGTTGGCTCTTCATCTTTTTTTTTTTTTAAACATGTTTCTATCATTTCTTTACTTTTTGGCACCAAAATATGTTCCACACGTATCTTTGCTTTCCCTTCCCCAACCCTGGATTTCTCCAAGGAATCCTAGTTTCTTTTATTTGGAAAATTGTATAAGAAACCAAGGTACTAGGTATACTCATTGGTACTAGAACATCACTGCTTTCTAGGCCTCGTCAGTTGTCTGAGCTAGGAAATATGTATGTTTACTTAAATATATGTATATATACATCTGTATTTCTTTCTGTATCTATTAGAAACCATCTTGTGAGGCTTTTATTAATTGTAGGATCGTGTTGATAGTATGAACAGCTGATCCAATAGTAGCGAGAGAGTATTGGAGAGATGGGAAGAATTAAAAATTACTTTCACTATTTCATATCCCTAAAAATGGACTAATTCTAAGCAATGAATCAGTCTATAGTAATGGCTGTTCTTGTACATGGATAGAGTAGAGATAGCAAGTATAGAGTAAAGAGCATGGATGTTTTAGTAACTAAGGATAATGTAAGATGGGATGTTGTACAAAAATATAAAATGTTTATGCTCTTAAGTTTATTATAAGACTGTTAGTAAGTTCAGTATTTGACTAGCATATTAGGAGAATGTTTTAAGAAGTTGGGACTTGAGCTGCATTTTTGAAGAATACATAGGTCTGGATAGGCAGACACAGGAGGGGCACATCCTGGGTGCAGCAGAGCATTTATTTTTGTAAGTAACCAGCGATAAGACTAGAGTCACATTATAGATCTCTTTCAGTGCCCATCTACCCTCAGGAATCATGTAACTAGATAGATTTCATTAGTCTGTCATGTGTTTACTCTGAACATTTCATAGTTTCCTCTGTTTTGTGAGTATACACTAATTAGAAGTTTAGATATATCCTTCTAACATTTTAATTTTTTTTTAATTTAATTAAGTTATTTATTTATTTATGGCTGTGTTGGGTCTTCGTTTATGTGCGAGGGCTTTCTCTAGTTGCAGCAAGTGGGGGCCACTCTTCATCGCGGTGCGCGGGCCTCTCACTATCACGGCCTCTCTTGTTGCGGAGCACACACTCCAGACGCGCAGGCTCAGCAATTGTGGCTCACGGGCCTAGTCGCTCCGCGGCATGTGGGATCTTCCCAGACCAGGGCTCGAACCCGTGTCTCCTGCATTGGCAGGCAGATTCTCAACCACTGCGCCACCAGGGAAGCCCTAACATTTTAATTTTTATTTCTATTTTAGCACATTGAAATTTATAGTAAGAGCAGATACTAAATCTAGTTATTATTTTCTCATTGTATTCTACAGCATGTATTTGTGTTGAATTATTAGTTTGGGCATATTCAGTGCTGTTAGATAATGACTTGTCTGTCATCTTGTCCCAGAGTACCACAACTCAGTAAGTATTCAGTATTCATAGTACCTATTATATAAAATGAACTGTGGAAGAAAAATGTATCAATATAGTGCCTGTCTATTAAGACTGAGAAAGAAGAAACAAATATGAGAAGTTTAAGGGTTATTTACTTGTGAGACTTAAATAGATACAGGGTGGAGTTAAATGGATACCACAAATTAATACATGATTAACTACTTGCTCAGTTAATTGTACAAATCTAAATTGCAAGACCTAACCTTGTTGTGTTTCCAGAGGCCTTTTATAGATTATTTTAAAAGATTCAGGAAAACCACTTGACACAGTGAATCAGTGCTCATCCAAGATTAAATATCAAAGAGGTTTTTTTGGGGGCGGGGGGAGTTTGTGTGTGTGTGTGTGTTTTGTGTTTTTTTAATATATACTCCCGATCTGTGGACTTTTTCCCCCTAAAACAAACATACAGACTTGGAGAAACCATTAATCGGAGATTAACTGTATCCAATTTTATGTGGTTAGAGTTAACCAATATACTAATCATACTGATCATTTGGCAGATTTATTGAATGTCTGGTTCTGTGATAAACCAGAAAGTATACCAAAGAAGTAAAAAGTGGATCCCTCCTTGCTTATGGAATGTTGGTGAGACCATGGGTGGCTAATGGAATTAAAGGAGATCTAAATTAGGGAGATTTAAATCCTCTATCCTGCTTGCCCAGAATCAGAGCTCTGATATTGAGAGTAAAATTCCCTCCTTCATTCTCATATGTAATATTTGAAAAGGTAGTAGATAACACAAGAAAATACAAGTACGTAGCAGTTGAGAGGTGCAACAGATGACACTGGAATTTGCTTAATCAAGGAGATCGAATTCAACGTGAACCTTAAAAGGATCTGTGTTTTAGAACAGTTAATTTGATAGTTATTTTTAGGATGTAATGGAGAGAAAATTAGAAGAGGTTCTTGTAATCATCCAGAAAATAAGCCTGAACTAGGGTCTTGGCTGTGCAGATGCATAAGGAAGGGATGTATGTAGAAAATCTAGAATAAAGAATTGCTGAAACTTAATGATTACATAAATGTATAGATAAGGGAGAGTGAAGTGATACTGATGTTAGACTTTCTAAGCCAGGTTGACTTAGCATGGTGAATTAACAGAGGTTGAGAAGTGAGACGGGGAAAGGTGTAGTGGCCAATTTTTATGGTGAGGATAATGAGGTTATTAGCTGGAAGCAGTTTGCGATGAAAGTAAGCATTTAGTTGGAAGTGTCCAGGAGACAGAGTTGTGGAAATTGAGTTGAAAGAAGAGGTCTGAGCTGAATACATATTTGGAGTGTTCCTGAATACATAAATGATTGGTTTATTTGAGCAGGTGAAGTCTTCGGTGAGAGGTAAAGCGCAAAATAGTGATGAGAACTGAAGAAAACCTTCATTTTAGAAAGTAGGAAGAAGAATCAGATTGAAAGGAAGGTAGAATCATAGAATAAATGGGTTGCCCATCTTGAATCAGACAACTTCCTGGCCCCATCCTGGGTGATAAGTAGGGAGATGGATTGTCACGTTTGTTGCTCTAATATGGACTTCTATGCCATTTCCCAAAATGGACCCTAAATGGGTTGAGTAAGTACCCCCAAAGATACTCCACTGGGCTTTGAGAGAATAGCTTCTCAAGAACACTGGTTGTGGGAGCCAGACTATAAGTCTGACAGGGTTAATGAATAAGTGGTGTGGGAGTTAAGAAACGGATATAGACTACTAGTTTGAAAAGTTGTCAGTGTCAGGGGTGATGAAGGAAACAGGACCATAGAAGGAATGGGCAGTTGGTTTAAGTAAAGATGTTTTGGGGAGGAGGGGGAAACACATAATATTTATACTCTTGAAAGAAAAGAAACTGGAAGAGAGGAAGAAATTAGTTATTAAAAGGACGGAACAGTTGAAGAAGGCAAAAACCAACAAGAAATTAGTTACTGAACGGTGATGAGAGATTCTTATTGAAATTAGAATATAGTCAGTGTAACTGTAGGTGTTAACAGTTGGCAGGAATTCAGCGAGGCAAGAATGCCTAAGTATAATAATCCTGGCTAATTGACTTGCTCACACTGAGGGCAAAGAACAGTGAGGAACTCTCAACTATGAAGGCAGTGTTTTAAAAAAATAACAAGGGGGAATAGGCTATAGTAACTTTATTCCTCTCACTTGAATTGCTACTTGGAGTTTTCTGCTTGTACCAGCAACAAAAAAAAGATAGTTTCAAGAAAATCAATAAGATTGCATTGCCCAGCAATACATTTTTGAAACCATTTTTTGGTTATTATTCTTTTTTTTCTAATTGTATAATTGAAATATAACTTCCTAGTTTCAGGTGTACAACATAATGGTCAGTATTTGTGTATGTTGCAAAATGATCATCACAGTAAGTCTAGTTAACATCCATCACCACACATAGTTATAGTTTCTTTTTCTTGTGATAAGAACTTTAAGATTTATTCTCTTAGCAACTTTCAAATATATAATACAGTAATTTTTTTTTTAAACAAATTTATTTTATTTATTTATTTTTGGCTGTGCTGGGTCTTTGTTGCCGCACATGGGCTTTCTCTAGTTGCCGTGAGCGGGGGCTACTCTCTTCGTTGCGGTGCGTGGGCTTCTCATGGCGGTGGCTTCTCTTGTTGCGGAGCACGGGCTCTAGGCACGCGGGCTCAGTAGTTGTGGCACATGGGCTTAGTTGCTCCACGGCATGTAGGATCTTCCCAGACCAGGGCTCGAACCCGTGTCCCCTGCATTGGCAGGCGGATTCTTAACCACTGTGCCACCAGGGAAGTCCCTGTAATACAGTATCATCAACTACAATTACCATGCTGCACATTACATCCCTAAAACTTACTGATTTTGCAACTGGAAGTTTGTACTTTTTGACTACCCTCACCCATTTTGCGCCCTCCCACCACCACCAGTCTGTTCTCTATGAGTTCAGGTGTTTTGTTTTGTTTTTAGATTCCACATAAAAGTGATATCATACAGTATTTGTCTTTGTCTGACTTATTTAGTATAACGCCCTCAAGGTGTATCCATGTTGTCACAAATGGCAAGATTTACATAAAAAGCTTAGTGTTATTCCAGTGTGTGTGTGTGTGTGTGTGTGTGTGTGTGTATAGATAGTTGGACCGACCACATTTTCTTTAGCCGTTCATACATCTACAGACACTTAGGTTACTTCCATATCTTGGCTATTGTAATTAATGCTGCAGTGAACATCTTTTTGAGTTGGTGTTTTTGTTTCCTTTGGATAAGTACCCAGAAGTAGAATTGCTGGATCATATGGTAGTTCTGTTTTTTGGGGGACCACCGAACTTTTTCCACATCAGTTGCCCCATTTTACATTCCCACCAACAGTGCATAAGGATTTCAGTTTATCCACATCCTTGCCAACATTTGTTGTTTTTTGGTTATTTTTTATTTTTACATAGCCATTTTAATGGACGGAAGATGGTATCTCATTATGGTTTTAATTTGCATTCCCTAATAATTTGCGATGTTGAGCATCTTTTCATGTGTTTGTTGTTTATTTGTTTATCATCTTTGGAGAAATGTCTGTCAAGTACCTTCCCCATTTTTAAATCAAGTTTTGTTGTTGTTGAGTTGTAGGAGTTCTTTGTGAATATTCAGCCCCTATCAAATATATGATTTGCAAATATTTTCTCCCAGTTTGTAGGTTGCCTTTTCACTCTGTTGATTATGTCATTTGATAAACAGAAGTTTTTTAAATTTTGATGTAAACCAGTTCATCTATTTTTACTTTTGCTGCCTGTTTTTTTGGTGTTATATCCAAAAAATCATTGCCAAATCCAATGTTATGAAGCTTTTCCCACTATGTTTTCTTCAAAGGGTTTTATAGTTTTAGGTCTTTATCCATTTTGAGTTTATTTTTGTATATGTTATAAGGTAAGGATCCAACTTTATGCTTTTTACATGTGGTTATCCAGTTTTCCCAACACCATTGGTCTTTTCCCCTGTTGAATGGTCTTGGCACCCTTGTCAAAAATCGTTTGGCCATATATGTGAGGGTTTATTTCTGGACTCTCTGTTCTATTCCATTATTCTATGTGTCTCTGTTTATGTCAGTACCACATTGGTTTTTTTAAATTTATCTTTAATTGATATAACTGGTTTATAACATTATATAAGTTTTATGTGTGCATATTATATTTCTACTTATATATACAGTACAACATGCTCACCACCAAAAATCACCATACAGTTGATACCCTTTATCTCCCCCCCACCATTCTTAGTATCTATGTGTTTGGTTTGGTTTGTTCATTATTTTGTTCTTTTGGTTTTGTTTGTTATATTCCACACATGAGTAAAATCACATGGTATTTGTCTTTCTCCATCTGACTTATTTCACTTAACTTAATACCCTCAAGTTTTATCCATGTTGTCACAAATGGCAAGATTTCATCTTTTTATGGCTGAATAATATTCCATTATATATATATACCACATCTTCTTTATCCATTCATTGATGTGGAGAAAAGGGAACCCTTATACACAGTTGGTGGGAATGTAAATTGGTATAGCCACTATGGAAAACAGTGTGGAGATTCCTCAAAAAAATTAAGAACAGAACTACCATATGATCCAGCTATCCCACTTTGGGTATTTATCCAAAGATTACAAAAACTAATTGGAAAAGATATATGCACCCCATGTTCATTGCAACATTATTTACAATTGCCAAGATATGGAAACAACTGAAGTACCATATTGTTTTGATTACTGTAGCTTTGTAATAAGTTTTAAAATTAGAAAGTGTGATACCTCCAACTTTTTTCTCTTTTTCAAAGTTGTTTTGGCTATTTGGAGTCCCTTGACATTCCATATGAATATTAGAATGGATTTTTGTATTTCTGCAAAAAACACCATTGGGATTTTGATGGGGGGGTATATTAAATGTGTAAATGATTTGGGGTAGTATTGACGTCTTAACAATATTAAATCTTTGCCCTTTTATTTCTTAGATTTTTTTCTTTTAAAAGATTTCTTCAATTCCTTATTTCTGAATTTAAAATGAACAACTGTCTATTTCACACTTATTTTGTCAAAAGGCAC
This sequence comes from Balaenoptera borealis, assembly GCF_965194805.1. NCBI lineage: Eukaryota > Metazoa > Chordata > Mammalia > Artiodactyla > Balaenopteridae > Balaenoptera > Balaenoptera borealis. The sequence continues at coordinate 87,690,397 of NC_138874.1, forward strand.
CAGCCACTGTGGTTGAAATAAAGGTACTATGAATAATTAAAAGTTTTAGCCACAGATGCTATTTTCAAGAAATCTGTAGTCTAGTGGAGGAGGTAAGAAATATTTATATATAAATAAATACAATACAGGTTATATAAAACTAGTTCTGTGAGAGCAGCCTATATAAAGTGCTATAGGAGTTTAGAAAAAGGCAGGATTACCCTCAGTTAGGCTTTGTAATACTGTTACCTCCAATGTGAAGTTGGATATCCTTGTGTTTATAATGGTCTTGGGCACCTAAGGAAACCCACAGTCATTACTGAGAGCAGATTAGAAATTCAGGAAGTCTTCTGATTGAAATTGGGTTGTGGATGATAATTGGAATAGTATAAACTTTTAATTTCCAACTAGTGGAAGGATATAAGAAACACTTATTATTGACTGGGGCAGCTTGCATTTGTCTTTTAATGTTTTAAAAACTATACATGTGTAATGGAAGGAAAACTATAACAGCAAGTGCTGATTATAGATACTGGTAAATTAAGTATAATGGTAATAATAATCATTTGGTACTTGCACTTCAGGCTTAATTTCCAAGTACAGTAATAACAATTAGATGTACTGGTAAGAGTCATTCGTGGTAAGTTTGTTGTACATTTTTAATACTTTATTTAACTCTTGATATGTATTCAGGCTTCAAACTTTGTTGTTTTCCTATTCTTTAACCTGTTGGTCTGCTTAACAGTATTGAAGGTAACATTGACATACAGTAAACATTGTATTAAGCACAACAATTCATACTTGGTTAATGTAGAAAGTAATGATATACACGAAGTAAGAAGGTTTCTTTTTAGGTAACTGACCTTAAAGAGTATAAGCATTTAACATGGTGGAGCCATTTTCCCTAAGACTTGCTGACATTTAAAATAATAAGACATAGGAGAGTGGTATTTAAATCAATGAGTTGCATCTTGTCAGCTCTTTTTAGCTCATTGCTTGAAATGTCAGTAAGCCATGGGTAGCGGACATGACTATAGCTATAGGCCCATGTTCTACTCACATAGGCCTTTCTAACATAATTATTACAAAACCTGCATGCATACATATGCTTCTTCTAATTCCCAGATTTTCTATACTATATGGTGTGAATTTTTTAAAAATACCATTTAAATTTGGAGAATCCCAGTACAGCGTGGGAATGGTCTTGAATTTAGACAGGAACAGCTCTAAAATGTCACCCCTTCAGTTTTGTATCACACTCCTTAAATCTAGACCATCTTACCTTTGCCAAGTGAAACTTATTTTTTCTTTTATTTCCTTTCCTGAGGTGTTATCTCTTAAAAAGAAAATCTGCAGCTATGTAAGTGACCTTCCCCATTCTTATCCCCCCCAACCCAAACTCAAAGGTGATAAACTTTAGAGTTACAAAAGAAACTTTAAGAAATGTTAATCTTTATTTTTTGTTTAAAGTTTAACTTTATTAACTGTTTATTGCCCTGAGAACTAACTACCATGCTGATATAATTTTGTTGCTTCATTTATTCAGTAATGTCCTTGCTATTTTCAGGGATCAGTAGAGCTACTTTTGTATAGTTCATAGAGACATTTAATAATTCTATCAGGGGTCAGAAAACTATGACCTATTTCCAAATCCAGCCCACAGTCTGTTTTTGTAATGCCTGCAAGCTTAAAGAGGTGGTTTTGGAGGGGGAAAAAAGAGATGTTACTGTATGTGGCCTGCAAAGCCTAAAATATTTACTATCTGGCCCTTGACAGAAAATGTTTTATTCTGTTTTGAATATCTTCATCAGGTTGTTGAGATTAAGAGAATGCTGAAGGTTACTAACTTCCATATCCTACTTACTATTCTCTTTGTTATTCTTCCTCTAACTGTGTATCAGAGCAACAACACAAGCAAATATAATTTAATGGCAGAACAGCTAGGATTATAGAGAAGAGGGTGGGAGAGGAACAAGGGAGATTTGGTTTGTAGAAGAAAAGTAAGATTCAGCATTTGCCCACCCTACTTTTTTAAACTTTTAACTTTCAAGTAATTTCACATTTATAAAAAAGTTAAAAGAATAGCACAGAAATTTTCATGTGCCAGTCACCATTTAACATTTTGCCACATTTGCCTTGTTAATTCATTCTCATTCTTTCTCTGTCATAGATAACTACATGTAACACACACACACATTTGCCTGAACCACGTGAGAATAAGTTATGGACATCATACCCCTCATACCTCTTTACTCCTAAATATTTTCATGTTTATTTCTCTGTTTCCTAAGAATAAGGATATCCACTTACTTAACTACACAGGACAGTTACCAAAAATCAGGAAAGTTACTTTGATATATATCTAATCTATGAATCTCGCTTAAATTTTACCAGTTGTCCCAATGACTTTAATAGTTTTTTACCCACTCCTTTAATCCAAAAATCCAATTTAAGATCACTCATTGAATTTGATTTTCACTACTCTTTAGTCTCCTTTGAACTAGAATGGTTCCTCAGCCTTTTATTTCTTAGTGACATTTACATTTTTGAAGAGTGCAGGTCATTCATTTTGTAGAATGTCTCTCAATTTAGGTTTTCTGACTGTTTGTTCATGATTAAATTCAGGTCATGATCTTTTAGCAAGAATATTAAGTAAGTGATGTATTCTTGTCAGTTTAGTAGGTGATGTTAACCTTGGCAAGGTTGATGTCCACTGGGTTTGTCCACTGAAATGTTACTGTTTTTCCCCTTGTGATTAATAAGTAATTTGTACACAGATACGTTGAGACATGTATTTTTTTCCTCATCAAACTTTCATCATTTCAATTTTAGTATTGATGGTAGTTTCTTGCTGGAATAAGTTATTTTTCCAATTATTTGAAAATAGCGATCTTAATAACTCCGTTATTTCTTTCACATTGTTTAGTTGGCTTTACACTGTGAGGGAGAGCTTTCTCTTTCCCTCTATTTGTCTGGAGTCAGGATTCTTATTCTATTCAATAGGTTATCATCTAGTGTCCCAGATCTGGTTAGTGGGAACCCCTTCAAGTTAACCTCTGTCATTTTTGACATGTCCCCATCATTTTTTGAACCCTTTCTTACTTTCTGGTACAGGATATTTTGGGTTCATTTTGGGTCTTTTCTGTGTTCCAGTACTGGATTCCATTTTCGTAGGGGGAATCTGGTTCCTTTGGTGAGGAACTGTTAACGTGTACACCTACTTTTTTGTCCAATCTACATACAGCTTCATTAACAAAGACCAGATGTTGGGCAATAATCAGCCTCCTTATCTTCATTTATATCTAAGGATAAAGCAAAAAAATATCAAAATGCCAGCAATTCATGGCCACTGACATATCTATTCAGAATACTATGCAAAGAAGTCGATGGCAAGTAAAAGATACTGTTTTTTAACCTAAAAGTATGCTTGCTTGAGGAGAAAGATATTCACATGAGTTTCTGAAAATGTGTTACATTTCTTTGTGACTCTGAAAATGTAAGTAAAAATCATTTCTTTGATTTCAAATGGTTAGTTCAGGAGTCACAATTCAGTGATACATTCAGTATCTAGCATCTTTAATACCCTAAACCTATTTTTAATGATTTTTATTGAGGTAATATTTATACACAATAAAATAAATCCATTTTAGAGTACAGATTAATGGATTTTGGTAATTGTATACAGTTGATAACTGCCAGCACAGTCAAGGTGCAGGACAATTTCCTCACCTTAAAACGTTTTCTCATGACCCTTTGTAGTCAATCCTTTTATTGGACCTACAGACCCAGGCAATCACTGTAGTTTTACCTTTTCTAGAATTTTATATAATAGGAATTATAGATATGTAGTCTTTTGTTTTTGACTTCTTCCACTTAGCATAATTTTTAAATATTCATTCCTGATTTTGTATATGATATTTTGTTTCTTTTTGTTGCTGAGTAGGTCTCTGTAGCATGGATATGCCACTGTTTGTTTATCCATTCATTTTTTTAATAGACTTTGAATTGTTTCCAAATGTTGACTGTTAGGCTTATTCACATAGCCTTTGGGCATATATTTTCGTTTCTCTGGGATAAATACCTAGAATTGGAATTACTAGGTAGTATTGTAATTGCATATTTAACCCTATGAAATACTATCATACGTTTCACCAAAGTGACTGAAACATTTTGCATTTCTATCAGCAATGTATTGGGAGTTCCAACGTTCCAAATTTTGACAACATTTGATATTGTTGGTCTTTTAAACTTTAGCCATTCTGGTTGGTCTGTAGTAGTATCTCATTGTGATTTTAATTTTCATTTCCCTGATGACTAGTGATGTTGCACATCTTTCTCTATACATACCCATGTGAAACATTGTATAAATCTTTAGCTGTTTTAAAAAAACTTACATTCTGTATAAAACCGCTTGTCAGTTTTTTCTCTTAAAATTCATGGGTTTTTGTCCTGTTCAAGAAATCTTTGCCTAATCCAATATCAAACACAGGAAAATTTCATATTTTCTTCTAGAAGTTTAGTAATGTTAACTCTTACATTTTGATTTATGATCCATTTCTAGTTAATTTTTGTATATGGTGTGTGAGTTAAGTGTTGAGGCTTATTATATTCTGTAAGATAATCCAGTTCTAGCACCATTTGTTGAAAAGAGTTCCTCTCCCCCTCCAAATTGAATTACTTTGGCATCTTTAAGGCAGTTGATCATATACATGTAGGTGTATTTCTGAACTCTGTCCTGTGCCATTAAACTGTATGTCTATCCTTAACATCAATACCACAGTGTCTTGATTGCTATATCTTTATATCTTGAAATCAAGTAGTATGAATCCCCTAACTTTGCTTTCTTTTTCAAACTTGCTTTGCTAATCTAGATCCTTGACCTTTTATATAAATTTTAAAATTAACTTATTCTTTAAAACAAAAAAAGCCCTTTAGAATTTTGATTAGGATTGCACTGAATCTGTAGATCAGTTTGGAGAGAATTGTCACATTAACAGTATCAAGCCTTCCGTTTATGATCATGATTTATCTCCTCTTTATTCACATCATCTCTAATTTCTCTTAGCTTTGTAGTGTCATTTCCCTTCAGCCTGAAGAATTTTCTTCAGCATTTCTAGTAGTACAGAGAGATAGTACTTTAGGTTGTTGAGAAAAGTTGTAAACTTATTTGGAAACATCTTTTGGATGTTTGTTTCTTTGCCATTCCCCCAAAAGTAGTAAAAGATAAAAGAATATATTATATGGATTATGTAGTTTGAGATAACCAAAAGCTTAATAAAGAATTGGAGGTCTTTTCTGGTTGAAGAAGATCTCAGCCCATTCAGTATATCTTTTTCGGCTTTGGGTGATGAGTCATTAGACCACAAAGTGTTGACGGCTTGCTGCAACTCCCTTTTCCTCTACCTCTCCTTACCACTCTCACAGCTCCCTTAAAAGGATGTTGGAAAATTGACATAAACTGGTGAGGCTACCAGAGAACATAGCAACTGGAGACAGACGGCCTACACTTTCCCCTGAAAGCCGTATACAGAATTAAGTTTTAAGTTTTACACGCACATATGCACACATTCTTCATTTTGCCAGCTCTAGCAGTTAGAAAATAAACATTCTTTTCATGACAGTAAAAATGTAAAATAATAAATATGCGGGAACTATATGAATAAACAACAGAATTTTGAGATTCATTAAATTTTAAGATAAATGTAAAGCAGTTACTAAAAGAGAAGACTGAATATTTTTAAGGATGTTACTTCTTCCTGAATTACTTTCTAAATATAATCCTATTCAGATCAAAACACGTCTTCTTTGGAGAGCTGGTGGTGGTGGGAACAGAATTGACTGAGTGATTTTAAATGCAGTCTGAAAGAATAAAGCTAGAATAACCAGGACATTTTGGAAAATATAAATAACAAGTGGGGTTTGCCTTCCCAAATACAAAGACTTTTTATAAATATATAATAATTTTTTAAAGTATGATACCGATGATGCTTTTTTCAGTTCCTTATTAAGGAGAGAGCATTTAAAAAACATAATGACTACTCCCTACCCCAGAGGTACAGAATCAAAAGCTCTGGGAGTATGTTCTAGGCATGTATGCTTTTAAGAAGCCCACAGTAGATTCTGATATGACAGAATCACCTCTGGCTATGAACCAACCATTCTAGGTAGACCAATTCCTGAATCGTGAAGGAAGCAACTCGTCGGTGATATAAATTCCAGTTCTGATCTCAAGCTTTATTCCTATTTAGTTCTGGGCCAAGAACTTGTTTAATAAATAGGGATAATAAATGCAAAGAACAGTGGTTTTTTATTTACAGAAGAGTATGTCACATCATTTTGTTGTTTTTTGCCACACCATACATAATGATTCCTTTTAGAATTCATGTATGAGGGAGGGGAAATGACATGAATTGTTTTAACTTCCTATCTCCCGACTATTGTATTAGCTTTTTTAGCTCTGTGTCATAGGAACTTTTTTGTTCTTGTTGATTAATTTTGGTGTTCTTAAGTACAGTGAGGGAGGATGAGCTACATTTTGTTTATGCACCATTGCTATAAATTTTTAACTTGGTGGCCAGATGCACTTGAAAAGAGTATATGATTTTGTGGTATATTTTTCATCTTTGGCTATTATTTGGTTAGGATTATTTTAATCAAAACAACTATTTAACTGGTGAAATTATTTTAAAATAATTATTTAAACTCGAATAATTATCTTAAGGGCATACAGTAAATGGAGAATCATTTGTTCAAAAAAAAAAAAATCTAGTAAATCTCAGTAAGAACAAGAGTCAGTGACATTTGACCCATGACCCACTCCCACCCACTTCCCTGAGCTCAGTTTGAGGGACTCTACTCTGAACAGGAGGGGCAGACTGTGGGCCTCTTTTATACATTCTAGATTCTTGTTGCAGAAGCCTTCATGCAGGCAGGCGAGGTCAAAAGGCCTGTAGGGCCCCCTTCCCTCACTCAGCCTTTACTGTGAGTGGAAGTCTACTCTAGGCACAGCAGGCTGAGAATAGTAGGCCCCAGTTGCTGGGCCAGGCCTCATTCATAAGGCAGAAGAAGTTCCATCCAGGAGGGGCAAGTCATCTGGCACCACCACTCATAGAGCACAGATGTCACTCTGAGAGAATTGGGTCACTGTCGCAGCCCCCAGTTCCTGTGCAGAGTGGCACAAAGGTTCTTCCTAAGGGAGAGGCAGGCCTTAAAAACAGATAACTCTGCAGCTCTCCCAAGGAGACTGACTTTATTTGGAGCAGAGCTTGCGAAAAGATGTTGAAAATTATGAAGATCTTTGTGGTGAACAGTTAAAAGGAGGCTGGTAGCTCCATGATACTAATAGCAACAAGTGAAATGGCAGACAAGTTAGAAGTTTAAAAGAGAGAATCAGGAAAAAGAGGAAGTGCCCTCCTGGGGTTGGAGCAAGCCTCAAATGCTGGCAACACACTGCCCCTGCAACGAGGCTCCACTTTTATTGGATCAGACTGAATGCAATTTATGCCCCAGGGTGTGGCAAAAACAGTAGAACAGTTAGTAGAGACTAACAGCTGGGTTTGTGACACCGCTATAGGTAGATCAACCAGAAGCTTATAAAGGAGAGACCCAAGAAAAAAAAAACTGCCCAAGAGCTAAATTCATAGTTATTCCTGATGGACAGAGAGACTGTGCATGCTCAAGATAGCATCCTCTGAGAAGTGCAGTCAGAGGCTGCACACTGCTGGGGAACTAGAGATAAAGAGGGACATTTTCTAATGAGAAAAGGGTCAGTCTATAACTATAAATGTATTGTCTTCTAACAACAGAGCCCCAAAATGCATGAAGCAAAATGCTACAGAATTGAAGGGGGAAATAGACAAAGACAATTCAACAATAATAGTTGGATGCATCAATAGCCCACTTTCAGTAATGGATAGAGCGTCTAGGCAGAAGATCAACAAAGATGGAAGACTTGAACAACACTCTGAATCAACTAAACTTAGCAGATGACATCTATAGAACACTCCACCCAACAAGAGCAAAATATTCATTCTTCTCAAGTGCACATGAAACACTCTCCAGGAGAGACCATATGCTGGGGCATAAAAAAATAAATTTTAAAGAATTGCAATTATACACAGTATGTTTTCCAATCACAGTGGAATGAAATTAGAAATCAGTTACAGAGGAAATGTGAGGAATTCACAAATATGTGGAAATCAAACAAAGCATTTCTAAATAACCAATAGATCAAAGAAGAAATCACAAAGGAAATTAGAAAATAGTTTGAGATGGATAAAAACAAAACCAAAACATACCAAAACTTATGAGATATAGCTAGCAGTGCTTAAAAGGTAATTTATAGCTACAAATGCCTACATTAAATGAAAAAGATCTCAAATCAGTACCCTAACTGTCCACCTTGGGTCTAGAAAAAGAAGAGCAAACTAAATCATAAACAAGCAGAAATAAGGACATGAGTAGAGCCGAAATAAATGAAATAGTAAAATAAAGAATATCATCAAACCAAAAGTTGGTTCTATGAAAAGATCAATAAAATTGATAAATCTTTAGTGCTGAGCAAGATAAAAAGAGAGAGAAGATTCAAATTACTAAATTACAAGCAATATAGGAGAGACCACTACTAACCTTACAACAATAATAAGGATTATAAGGGGAATACTGTTGATAATATGTATGCCAAAATATTAGATAATTTAGATGAAATCAGTGTAAATGCCTAGAAAGACACAAACTACCGAAACTGACTTGAGGAGAAATAGAAAATCTGATCAGACATATGTTGCAGGTTGAATTGTGTCCCCCCAAAAAGATAATGTTGAAGTTCTAACCCCTGGTATCTGTGAACATGACCTTACTTGGAAATGGGGTCTTTTCAGATGTAATGAAGTCAAGATGGAGTTATACCGATTCAAGTGGGCCCTAAATCCAATAACTGGTATCCTTATAAGGAGAGAGAGTTGGAAACACAAACACACACACAGGGAAGAAGGGCATGTAAAGATGGAGGAAAAAATTGGAGTTATGCTGTCACAAGCCAGAAAACACCAAGGACTGCTGGAAACCAGCAGAAGCTAGGAAGAGGCAAGGAAGGACTCTTTCCTAGAGCCTTCAGAAGGAGCCTAGACTTTTAGACTCCAGAGCTTTGAGAGAGTACAGTTTGTGATAATATAGTAGCCCTAGGAAATTAATACGACCTAGAACAAGTAGAGATTGAATTAGCCATTTTAAAACTTTCAAAAAAGAAAAGCCTATGGCTAGATGTCTTCACTGGTGATTTCTACCAGATATTTTTAAAAGAATTAATACCAGTTCTTCACAAACTTGTCTAAGATAAAGACGGAAGATTTCCTCATTCTGTAAAACCAGTATTATTTGAAAATCAAAACCAGGCAAAGACACAAAAAAACAAAACTACAGACCAATATCAATAGTCTGTAGAACTACACACCAGTATCACCACCAAAAATCCTTAACACAATATTAGCAAACCAAATCCAGCAACATATAAAAGCTATTATACACCATTATTAAGTGAGATTTATCTCAGGAATGCGAGGTTGGTTCAACACCCCAAAATCAATTAATGTAATACAATGTATTAATAGAATAAGTGGCAGGAATCACATGATCATCTCAATAGATGCCTCCCCAAAAAGCACTTGGCCAAATCCAACACCTTTTCATCATGAAAACGCCCAACAAACTAGGATAGCAGGGAACTTCTTCTACCTGACCTACGAAAATACACAGCTAACATCGTACTTAATAATAAAAGACTGAACAGTTTCCCCCTAAAATCAGGAACAGGACAAGGACGTCTACTCTCACCATTTCTCTGTTCGACGTTTTACAAGAGGTTCTATCTTTGGAAGTTAAGCAATAAAAAGAAACCAGAGCTATCCAGATTGTAAAAGAAAGTAAAAGTATCTGTATTTGCAGATGACATGATACTGTATATAGAAAATCCTAAGGAATCTACAAAACACTATTAGATTAATAAGCAAGTTCAGTAGAGTAGCAGAATACAACATTTTAAAAAAATAGTAGTATTTGTATACATTAGCAATGAACAATCTAAACAAGAAATTAAGAAAATTCCATTTACAATAGCTTTAAAAAATAAAATATTAGGAATAAATGTAACAAAAAGTGGAAGACTCATATACTGTAAATGACAAAACACTGTTGAAAGAAATTAAAGAAGATCTAAATTAAAGGAAAGGCATCCCGTGTTCATGGATTGAAAGTCTAAATGTTATGAAGGCAGCATTTTCTCCCAGATGATCTGTGCGTTCCCTGTCAAGACCCTAGCCGGTTTCTTTGCAGAAATTGACAAGTTGATCCTAAAATTCATATGAAAATTCAGGGGACCCTGAATAGCCAAAACAGTCTTATAAAAGAATACATTGACAGGACTCACACTTCCCAATTTCAAAACTTACTACAAAACTATAATGATCAACATAGTGTGTTACTGGCATAAGGACAGATGTGTTGAGATCAATGGTATAGAATTGAGATCCAGAAGTAAAATTTATGGCCAGTGATTTTTCACAAAGGAAGTTGGACCCCTTCTTATACCATACAGAAAAATTTAGTTGAAATGGATTATAGATCCAAAAGTAAGTCCTAAAACGATAAAATTTTTAGAAGAAAACATAGGAGTAAATCTTCACGACCATGGGTTAACCACTAGTTTTTTAGATACAATACCAAAAGCACAAATGACAAAGAAAAAATAGACAAATTGGAATTCATTAAAATTAAAACCTTTTGTACTTCTAAACAGTAGCATCAGTGAAGTGTTAAGAAAGCTTATGAACGGGAGAAAATATTTGCAAATTATGTCTGATAATGGACTTGTATCCAGAATATATCAAGAATTCTTACAGCTCAACAATAAAAAGATATATAGCCCAATTAAAAACTGGGCAAACTGTATGAGTATACATTTCTCTGAAGGAGATATTTGGCCAGTAGCACACAAAAAGATGCTTAACATCAGTAGTCATTAGGGAAATACAAATCTAAATCACGAGATACCACTTCTCGTATATTAGGATGGTGTAATCAAAAAAATAACAAATGTTCATGAGTATGTAGAGAAATTGGAACCCTCATTGCTGTTGGGAATATAAAGTGGTGTAGCTACTTTGGAACATAGTTTGACACTTCCTCAGAATGGTAACATAGTTACCATATGATCCAGAAATTCCACTCCTAAGTATATATCCAAGAGAAATGAAAATACGTATCCACACAAAAACTTGTACACAGATATTAAAAGCAGCGTTATTCATATCACAGTAGACAAAAAGTAGGAACAACCCAAAAAAGTTCATCAACTGATGAATGAATAAAATGTTGTATATCCTTACAATGGAATGTTATTTGGCAGTAAAAAGGAAGTAAATACTGATATATGCTACAACTTGGATGAACCTTGCAAATATTATTCTAGGAAAAAGAACTCAATCACCAAAAAACCAAGTATTGTATAATTCCATTTATGTGAAATTTCCAGAATTAGTTAAGTCTTATAGAGACAGAAAATAATACAGTGGTTGACCAAGGTTGGGAGAATGGGGAGTGACTGTTATTGGGTGCAGGATTCCCTTTTGGGATACAAAAATGTTCTAAAGTTAGATTATGGTGATAGTTCCACACTTCTGTGACTATACTAAAAAACCATCGACTTTACTTTAAATGGGTGAATTGTATGGTGTGTGTATTATATCCCAGTAAAACTCTTTAAAAACAAAATGAATAGATGTGACTGTAATTATTAGGAACCAACTGAAAGTAAGCTGTATATTTCAGAGTACAAGTTGATAAAATTGGTGTTTGGTTCAATAAAGAATATGTAGCAACTGCCTTACTGAATGCTAGGTTAGTTGACCTGTGTTGATTTAGGTTAGAAAGTAGCCTGAATGCTACATTAAACATAGTTTAAGTATAGATATTCTGTTCAAAGTCTGACTACACTGACTGAATGTAGGGCTAAGGACTTAAGTATAGTTGTGCCATGTAATGTCTGATTTTTGAAAATCAATAAACAGTGAAATGGCATTAAAGTATAATACAAATGAGGATTTTATCAAACTCTCTAATACCTGTTCCTGATACATTTTAAATGTTAAATCTGTATCAAAATTAGATTATTTTTTGTGATTCATTTTTAAAAGTTACTTTCTTAATAATTTCTTTAATCCATAGAAGAGAATGTTGGCAAATACAGCTATAATAGAGGTTTTCGTAATGATTCATAACATTTAGAATATTTTGTGTAAAAAATTTTAAACTAATTATGTGGCAAATTTAATATGTCTTACATGGAAATGTTAAGGGATCATTGTTTTAATTCGAGTGTGCAAGAGTTCTTCATAGTGAACTATTTACAATATATAATTGATGCTGAATGTGTCTTTGCAAAATACATATTTTGGTTGCACTGTTGACACAGACCGGTGATGGGGAAATCATAGAAAACCAACTACAGATATTATGCAGATATTATTGGGTGTACTTAAAATTTTTGAGGAAATCATTTGTGGATTGTAACATGCCTTTGGTATCTTGTTTACTTCCTTTTCATTGTGCCAAGGTATGTCCCATTTTCTTATTTAGAGCACTTTTAAGTTTTTCATGGTATAAGTAAAATGTATGTGTTGATACATTGCAGTGAAGAAAATTATATGCACTTGAACTCTTAAAAGATGTACTTTTTCTTCTTACTCTTATATTCTACCATCATAGTTTCCTGTTTATTAGCTACAAGGGTGGAAGTAAGTGTAAAGCTTTGTCAGCCTAGTCCAGTGCTCCTGCAGTCTGAGATCATATTCTGGAAGTCGTCTAGTGCAGCATTTTGAAACTTTGTGATTAGGACACACATTTTTATATTGCAAACATTATATATATATATATATAAATATTTTATATATATATAAAATACTGAAATTTTTACCCTTAAGATACTGAACTGTTTAACTCTTATAATGCAGTGCACTCTATTTTTCAGTTTTTTTCTTCTAGTGCTAGTTTTGACCTACTAATTTCACAACCCACTAAAGATTTGAAAGTTCCCATTTATAAAATAGTACTCTAGGGACAGAATTAGGAATTCAGGTACGTTATTTTTGAGTTTTCCCTCCTAATGGCCCATTTGAAATGTTTGTTTTGTGTCTAGAGAAAATACCTCATACTAGGAGGGCAAACATGATTCTCAAATGAGATTTGGTGTTTAAGATATCTTTTTATCTGAGTTGGGTTGTCTATAAACTGTTGCTGTAGTGTAATAAGAACCGATGTATTTGAATGTTCAAAGAAATCTTCCCTTTAGTAATTATAGTTCAATTAGAGTTAACCTATACATTTAAACAAAACTCATAATCAAAAAACATGGATAAAAACACCCAAAGCATATTTTTATATTCATTTTGCTTTTTGTACTTTTGTGGAGATAAATATTATCCTGAAGTTTTAAAATATTTTAATTGTATTAAAATGATTTGTCTTATCTGTTACTAACATTTGTCTTTGATTTTGGATCTGTGCTTTTGATATTGAATGGGGAAAGATTTTTGTGCAAATATTTCACCAAATATTTTTGCAGGGACACTTAGTCGGTCTGGATGAACCAGCTTCGGGAGCTGGGCAAGAAGCTCTGCTTAAACGAGAGCAAGCAAAACTCAATCGATTCGAGAGACAAGCAGAAGAGTTCCTCAATGCAGTCTTTTGTAGAAAAGGTTGGTTCCAGTGAAGAATGACATTTAGCATCTGCTTGTCTTATCTTAGTCTCCTTAATTTCAATGTCATTTTTAAAAAGAATTACCTTTAAAAACATTTTTCTTTATTGATAGTATACTTTATAATTCTCTATATTCCTTTGGTCAAGTTAAATTTGGAATAAGGTGAGGCAACCCCTCTCCCTCCTTTTTGCTCTGCAGTGATGCCATGTAAGATTTAGTTAAATAATTCTTAAAATTGTTATGAAAGTGTGAAAATTGTAAGGTCTCAGTAGTTCTATATTTTGTTAGACAATTTTTCTTACATAAATAGTCACTGTTGGGAGTTCCCTGGTGGCCTAGTGGTTAGGAATCCAGGCTTCCACTGCCGTGGCCCAGGTTCATTCCCTGATCGGGGAACTGAGATCCTGCAAGCCACACAGAGCAGCCAAAAAAAAAAAAAGGTCACTGTTTTAGCCACTGATAATCATAAAGCAAACTGTGTAAAATTTTAGTAATTCCTCACTGAAATTTCATTTGGAGAAAAAAAAATATAAAATTTTATCTGAAAATTAGATTTGCAAACTTTTTTTCTCCTTGATACAGCCTTGTTTTACTAAAAAAATTTAAATTATTAAAATTAGAGAAATTCTTTCTAAATGAATTTGTATTCCTTAGTTATGCCATCCCTCTAGTTCCAAGGTGGAGGTTACTATGATAGGCTCTAAAGAAGTTTTTTACAAACTTCTGATAATGCTGAATATATCCTTATTTCATCTTCAGCAGACTCAATGATTCCACTTTCTTTAATATTTCTTCACATGTTCTAGTTTACACCTCTCATTCCTTTGGAAATTCCCTTCTTTCCGAACTTTGAGGGGTGATTTTTGCCTGTACACTAGTTAAAAGTCTGATAAGTGCAGATTCTAATGGGTTGGTTACACTTGGAGACCAGCTGAGCTTTTGGTTAATGTGATCAATATTTTCAAAAGGGAGTGAGTATGAGGTGAAGTGACATATGCAATTAAGGAATGCATAAGATTTTTGTTTCCAGAGACACTTTTTTTTCTTCTTCTTCCATCAGATCCCCAGGTAAAAATAAATCTTTTAGTACTTCTCACTTCTCTTTTAATATCCTCTAGTACGCTCTCACCTAAAGCTCCCAACCAAGGCTTCCATGCTCACCATATCATTTCCATAAAGTACCCTGATTCCAAAATTATGTTCAAAAGGTTAGTTTTATGAACATTTGATTATTTTATTAAAGTGACTCACATTTAACATATAAATGACTGATAGATCAGTTCTTTCAGCTTATTAACTAAATAAAATATTTTTCCAGCTTCTCTGCTACTCCTCTCCTTTAGGATGTTTACTGAGTCATGGGTCTAATGCTGCAGGAAAATGCATTATCTGAAAAGAGGAACTCCTCTTCCTAATTTACATGGATGAACCACTTTTCATCCACTCTTTGCTTAGGGGGAGGGGAGTTAATGAGGTTAATCACAAGCGGATAGATGAAGAGAATTCTAACCTGCTTCTCTACTAGTCCCATCCCTTTGTGATGTAGGTATAACTTAGGTTAAAATTCTTGTAAATTTTCTTATTTAGAAATTTAATTTGGGGCACATACCCTTTTGGAGAGGAATTTTTACCTTGGGCTCAGTCTTGAGAGATGAGAATCCTCTGAAATTGTATGTAAAGTTAAGTTTGTATATTTGTCTGTCTACTGGCATATGATGCTCAGAAAAAGAACTATTGCTTCGCAGTTGGAAGTTTCCCCTTTATGTATTAATATTGTTATTTTTAGATATTTTATTAATCCTCTTGGAAATGTCTCAAAGATGGGCATTAGTAGTCTTCAAATTAATACCAAAAATGTTCAGTATCCAGAGATATAACAGGCAGTTTAATCTGCGGAGAATATTTTGTTTTTAATAAATAATTCAGGTATTTGGATTTAGTCCTTTGTTTCTAAGTATTGCAAATTGTATGTTTTAAATAATGGAGTATGAACAGGTAATATATAGCTAGGTAGAAACATTAGATGCAAATAAAAGTAGGCTTTTGTGGTATGGACACTATAATAAATTCCAGTTTAAGAACAGTAAACTTTCTACAGCTGTCATAATCATTTCTTTTCAGCTTGCTTCGTCAGTTGTCTCAGAAAATTTGACACTTTCCTGAAAGTTAGGTTTGCATTTTAAAAACATAACAGGTGGCTATGATGTAGCATTCACATGTTTTTTCTGTAGTTTTAACTTTGACCTGATTTGTTGTTTTTATTTGACTCAATTGTGCATGTTCCCCTAAGCATGGCTAGGTTTATAGATATTGTGTTTTAAGTAAATGAAAGAATGAAATGTGTTCAAGAAACTTTCAGAAGATGTAGAAATTCAGATGGCAGAGATGTCATCAATTCGTAAACATGAATTGTTTCTTGATTATATTAGTTATTCAATAAAGAGGCAAAATATGCTGCAGGCATTTAAAGCTCAAAAGTAGCAATTTATGGTCTTTATCCTAAAATCTTTGACTCTTTACAAGTCTCTTTAATATTTATTAATCTAGTTAAATACAGAGACATCTCATAAATTACTTCATTTTGCTTCCTTTTTGGAAGCTTTCTTTATTATATATTATCCAACCTTTCAGAGGTTAAAAAGATACAATAACATATTAAAACATTAAATTATATACAGTCATTCAGAGGATTGTATGCTGTGCAAGAAAAAAATGGATCTTAAATAGAAAGAAATATTGATAAGAAAACCCAGTGGGTAGAGAGATTGAAAAAAGCAGTATATGGCTAAAAATGTTTATTAAAACATTTAAGGAACCATTGTCAGTGATTGTAGTAACTTCTGAACCTTACCTAGTTGAGTACCTTTATCCTTAAACCATCTAGCATACTCAGTCTCTATTTATAGAGAGGAAACTTAAGGTTAAAAATACTTCTTAATAGAACAGAAATGTTATTATTGGTAGAGCAAACCTCGTTAAACTCCAGAAAATTAAATAAGTATTCTGACTTTATGACTATCTTCTGATCCTGAATGTTGTCCTTCAGAAAAAAAATTGTTCTTGGAAGTCCTGTGTGATTTTAATGTGTTTGTTTTTTGTGGTGATTTTAGATATTAATAGCTATTAGTCGGTTTTGCTGACTAAATCAAAGTTCCTTACAGCTCCAAAATATTATAGGTAAAGTAATTGACCTTCTATGGTTAATCTTTAAAAGAGCAAGGAAACTCAGGTTTTCTGAGACCCATCTTCTAAAGCCTAGGAAGTGTGGGAAGGAAGTATAAAGGTCACGGGTGGAACATTTTAATCAAGGGTCTGCCGCTAACCATCTGTACAAATTTGAAGAGGCCACTTACTCTTTAGATCACATTTATCTCATTTATTGTTTTTTTTTTAAGAACTATTTGTTGATTGATTTGATTGATCCATTTATTACTCAACTAATATGAATGTATACTTTACACCAAGATTAGGTGCTGAGTATACAGGGGTAAACAAACATAATCTCTGCTTTTCTCAAAAAGCGTTTAGTCTCCCTGATAGTGTGTTAATGACAGAGATGTGATGGTAATATATTTACACAAAACATTTTCCATCTTATTTTACTTTCAAGGTCCCTTCCAGTGCTGAAAGTTTTATGAGTTAATGAATTCATATGGTCTTTATTTTAAAATTAACATTGATTAGAAATTGATAACTTAGATGTTTATTTTATTGCTTCCCTATCTATTGTGTTCAGTGGTTGGTAGAGTGTAAAGAACTTATGAAAAGTACATGGTCTTAGGCTTTGGAGATTTGGCATTTAAACTCAGCGCAGAGGATCTAAAAGTGTGGTCCCCTGACCAGCAGTATCTAGAAACTTGTTAGAAATGCCAGTTCCTGAGCTCACTCTAGAACTGCTAAATCAGTAACTCTGGAGATAGGACCCAGCAATCTGTTTTTACAGGCCCTCGAAGTGATTTTGATGAATATTAAAGTGTGACAACTATTGCCTATTGCCCTAGCCGATCATGAATCTTAATATTATCTCTTTTATAATCTTGATATGCCTTCAGTCTTTTAGCAGAAAGTAAATTAAGCCTCATGAACTGAGCATTCCATTCTTCAATTATATAGGAAGCTATGGTTGAGGAAAGATCTAGGGGAAACCAGATGTAATCTGTAGGTGGTAAACAGGGGAGTAATTATTTCATTTAAAAAGGGTTTTGGGATTTCTGTATCAGGTAAGTGATTCTTGCCCATAAGATATACTGTTGGTTATCCCTTTATTTGACTTCATAATCGGGGGCGGGGGTGGTGTTTAGAAATAATTTTATTAAAATTTTATTTTTAAAAATCTGCAACTTTTATAAGCCTGGAGATTAAAAATATAACTCTAAGAGGGAATACTATTTTTAGGATATTGCATTTTAAGAAAAAAAATAAAATGAAATTTTGTTTGCTTGAAAGCTGTCTCTTTTTAGTACATTGTCCCACTTTAAAAGTAAATAAATCTTTGTTTACAGACAGTCCCTGGGTCTCCGACCCCAATATTCCCCTAGTGGCCCGTGAGATCATGCAGCGAATGATCCAACAATTTGCTGCTGAATATACCTCAAAAAATAGCTCTACTCAGGACCCCAGCCAGCCCAATAGCACAAAGAACCAAAGCCTGCTGAAAGCATCTCCAGTCACCACCTCTCCCACGGCTGCAACTACTCAGAACCCTGTGCTCAGCAAACTTCTCATGGCTGACCAAGACTCACCTCTGGACCTTACTGTCAGAAAGTCTCAGTCAGAACCTAGCGAACAAGGTATGGTTTGATGTCAAGATCTCCTCTGTCCAATTAGAATACTTTTAATTTGGGGAGAAAAAAAAGTATTGGCAAGTAGGGCACCAGAAGCAATAATAGGATAAACTAATGTGATTTTTAAATTATTCCTGACTCTGCAGTGATAGAGAAGAAGTATAAATTGGCTACTTTACCCATCAGTAGTTCGTAGTCATGATTGATGTACCACCCAGAAAGTTAGGTGGTTACAGCTGTTACTTGATATTTGTAGAAGTATTTCACACTTTCCCAAGCATTGTCATATCCATTGTTTTTAAAACCCCTTTGCAAAATTAACTTTCCCCCCTTTCCATCAATGTTTAGGATTAGCACCTATCTGAGAAATAAATGCATCTTGTCAGAAGTTATATTCTGCAGATGAGATCATGAGGCAAAAATATGTGTTATTTGCATTTTAAAAAAAGAAACTCATGAGGTTAGAAATATTGAGAAGACAGTAGACACACTCCAGGTTGTTAACTGTATTCAGTATTTTATGAATACACACACATATATACATATACTGTATTATAAACTAATTAGAGTATTTTCAAAAGGTAATCTGTTGGTGAGGATCCTAATTAAGTGAAGAGGTTAAGAGGGTGTCAATTTTGTATAGCAGATATTTCTTGAGTCTTTGAAAAGTTACTCTCAAGTAAATTAAATATCCGTGTTGCTTTGTGATCTCATTTTACCTTTAATTTCACAAAGATGAAGTGAGCATTTCAACTCTGCCACTGTTTGAACCACTACAAATTGTAAATTGGTGATATCTACTGCTGAGATTTTATTGCCATAGAAATCTCATAAAAGTGTGGATTTATTGGCGAGAAATACATGTTTATTTTGCAAAGTAAGTTTAATTCTTCTAAGAACCTCTTTGAAAGAACTTTATTTTGCTTATTTTAAGTTGTTTATGAAGGAATGACACTTAATGGACTGGCTTTAGTTGCTTATCAAAGGATATTTTTCTGAATATCTTTCCTTTGCCTTCTTTCTCTTTCTGTGTAGTGAACAGCAATCAAAATCTCTTAAGTTCTGAGAGATTTCCTAGCAGGAGGCCTCCTAGACCTCCTAGTTGTACCTTTGGTTATGGTGTTTGTAAAGTTGTTCTTTTCTATTTTATTGAGGATTGTTTTCTTTACCACAGATTGGTAACTTTCATTAAAAATCTGTTTGCTGTAAATATTGCATTACAAGCTTTGGGTTTACAATAGAATAACAGCATAGAGGTTGTATCTAAAGTATTAATAATGGAGATTAACATACAAAAATACAAACTGGTCTAACTTCTTAAGGCTAGTGTTATGCTTGAGAGGTATGTTGTGTTGACGGCATGCTCTTACCGAGAGAAATTTGAACTAGATGATAGGATTATAGTATATAAACCTTAAATGAAACAAAATTTTTAAAAGTATATTTCCTAATGAATTTTAATGTGTTTTCAACTTAAATCACAATATTTTCAGTGGTAGATTTAAAATATGTTGCCTATAATATGATTAGACAGACTATGAAAATAGTACTGTCTTTGGCTGGAAATATTTTAAGCAGTGCATTTGCTTGTTAGGTATCTAATTGGGTTAGATGGCTAATGGGATACTTGGTTCTATAAGATTATAATTAGGTTTTTAGAAATATTAGTGACTCTAAAGGACAACACTGTGTATGAGTTGTGGGCTTTTTTTGGTTTATAAATTCAGTTGCATATTTATTTCTAACTGCCTGAAATAGGGAGTTACAGTGTCCTCAGATACAAGTCCCAAGTGGGTTCTATATTGAGGTGATTTTTAACATAACTAGATAACAGGCATCTCGGCTGGCCAACTGAAAATCAGAGGCATTGAGTATTATCTTTCTTCTCTGTTAATTTTGGACAGAATGGCAGCTTTAAAAGTTATTCAGACTATGAGTTTTCTTTTCTAGACATGTCTATGAGGGGAAAAAAGTCTTTGGGGGAGAATAAAGTCTTCTAATTTTATGTTCTAATAACATGAATTTGTGATTTGGTCTAGCATCAGTAAAAGAAAAAAATGGTTATCCCCCGAGGCTCCCATCAGTATCAAGACTGTTTCATTCTTCTTTCTTTCCTTAAACTTTGCCCATCAATTTATAATAGCTTATTCATCGAAAAACCTTGCCTTTATAAATATCAGCAAGTAAATTTTGAATCTCTGCTGATTTTTCCCAAAAGATTGACTCCAAATACACAAGTTTTGCAGATGTGTGCGAAGAGTGATTAGGATACATGCAAATTATAAACAGTTAACAACTGGTTCATCTTACATATTATTTTGTACAGTTATATATGTTTACTATAACCGTATAAACTTGTTTTTAAAATGACTTTTGTATTTAAATTTTTCCAAATCTAACTTTTATATACTCCTGGTGTTTCAGGTAGACTTAGCTCTTGAGAAATTTGGTTTTATAATTCATATGACATTGTGGCATTAAACTCATATACTTTGATCAAGGTAAATTTAGAAAATGACGTCTCATAGTTCCATTGCAGAACCTCATACTGTGTAAACTGCTATTTCTAATATCTCACTATATCTTAACATCTTTAGTGTTAATGCTTTACCTTTTCTTTTGCCCTATTAATGAAATATTTAACCCTTGGATATATGAGATATAACAAACTTTGCTAAATTTATGTCACTTCAGGAGGAAAAATATCCTGATTCTATTAATAAATTGGTTTCGTAACTCAAAATATATGGCTAGTTTTATCTGTTTAGTTGACTAAGCCTACTGCTTTGACATTTTTAGCCTATTCAGTTCATATTTGCTCCCAGTTTTTAATATCCTCAGGTGTTTCTTTGTGTCTCTACAGACGGTGTACTTGATCTGTCCACTAAGAAAAGTCCATGTGCTGGCAGCACTTCCCTGAGCCATTCTCCAGGTTGCTCCAGTACTCAAGGGAACGGGTAAGGGAAAATATTTGTGGCCTTCCACAGTTTTATAGGGGACAGTTTATCAAAGATTGATGCCAATCTCCCCTGTATGTTTTAAAACTTGATCCTTTAGAATAACACTGTTATAGGTGGGCCTTTAGTAAAATTACTTTTAGTCTATCAATCAAGTAAAAGCACAATCTGAAATCTAGAATTGGCAAATATAGATCAGTTTTGCCAGTTTAGTACAAATAGTAAATAATCAGGAATATGGCAAGAACGTCTTTGGACTTTTTGTTGTTGAGTGTTTGGGAGTGTGAAACCCAACCTAAATAGTTCCAGAGTTCACATGTAAAGGCAGTATTTTGTGTGCTGAGGTTGTTGAATGAAAATTGGGCTCCAATATTTAACTTGGTATCTCTAATGGAGTATGGGGGCTGTTCGTTTTTTTCTTGTTCGGTTTGGTTTGGTTTGGTTTGGTTTGGTTTGGTTTGGTTTGGTTTGGTTTGGTTTGGTTTGGTTTGTTGATTTGAACTGCAGTTTTAATTCTGTGTGGCAGTTCAGAAAATTAATTGTGTGTATTTTTTGTTTTTAATTAGATAAGAACGGTTGTAGATGTTGATAGATAACCATCTTAGG
Organism: Balaenoptera borealis; assembly: GCF_965194805.1. Classification (NCBI taxonomy): domain Eukaryota; kingdom Metazoa; phylum Chordata; class Mammalia; order Artiodactyla; family Balaenopteridae; genus Balaenoptera; species Balaenoptera borealis. The sequence continues at coordinate 87,712,474 of NC_138874.1, forward strand.
CTGCCAAGACATTATTACGTGCTCAGTTTTGATAACGATTAGCAGACTAAAGTGAATTTTCTGACCACCTAATTTTATGATGTAAGAATTGTCTAATTCTCCCTCTGTGTGTACATAGTAGCCATTTTAAATGGTCAGGTATTAATGAAGATGCTTAGATGCCATATTGGGAAGGCATTTCCATAAAACTGTGTTATGACCAAAAATAAGCTTCATCTAGATACGAAACATAAGTTTGGTAAGTTAGTTAATACTTAGGTTTATTTAACTTTTAGAATATCAACATGGGGAAGATGTTTAGATACCAAAGGAGTAAGCAGACACTAAATGGACTAACCTTTTTCAACTTATTCTTAATTACCTTCAAATTGAAGGATTCCTTTACTGACTTCTGAAATGCTCCCTTTATTTTCTCTAAAATTTCGTCATCTTCCTTTTTCTCTCCTCCTTTATTCAGTCTAAAAATAACATTAATTTAATCCATTTTGCATAGTTTACTGACCATTTTTTCTTAAGCCCTTTTTTTTTCACTGTAGTTCATACTAAATATAGATCTAAGTCATCATGGTCCCAAATCATTTGGTTCCATTTATATGTCAAAAAACTTGAGTTATGTAATTAAGGACACATGTAAGAGAAGCCTAAGTGCTGTTTGCATAAATGCATCCCTTGCTTAAGATTCACTTTAAACTTGGCCACCAGGTCTGTGTATTATATTGTTGAAATTGCTGTGTTTGTCCTTCTGAATGGAAAGTAAATGTTTTTATTGTGGTAGTGTTTTCTGGAAGACAAAAGCACCGGCAGTACTGCCCATCTTTTAGCTGAATTGTTATGTGTTATTTACTGGTAACGTCAGAGTCCCTGTAGACTTTTGGAGAACATAGCTGGTTTACCGTTATTTCTGCAGAGTTCCACTTTTGTGCCTAGTTAATGTAATTATTCCCCTTGGGCATGCTTTACCAGTTGCCAGTTTTATCATTGATAATCTTTCTCTGTTGTAAAAATGAAAACCTTATGAATTAACTTTGTGTAAGTAGTTGATTTTTTTAAACATTATTTGAAAGCTGTCCACTTAAAATTTTTAAATTAATGTTTGGTATTTTAAGAAGTAGAGTTTTTTTTAACTAAAGAAAAATGCTAAAAAATTGTTTATATACCTCTGACAGTAATTACTTTGAGTAGACTTTAAGGAACAAAGTTTTGGGGGAAATAAAGGGTAGTTTCTTTAAAGCTTGGATTATTTCAAATGGAAAATCAGTGGTACTTATGTATCTGCAACTAATGGTGTTTTAAAATGAAGAAGTGTGGTAAGTTATAATTCGATGGGTATTTTGTTTTGTTTTGATTTGGGGTTTCCCCCCCATGGGGCTGGTAGTCATGGTTTTTTTTCCCAAGCAAAATAAGAAATGTCATTTGGAATTGTTTGATTTTTGATAAGAACATCAACTTGTTTGTGGGATAAATGAGCAATTATCTATGGGTTCCACCAATGTAAATTGTTCCAGTTTTATAGCTGGTTGTCATGAATGTTGAATTATGTTGCATTAAAATAAATTATTTGGCTTACTCTTTTATTACTGTACTTGTTTAGTGGTAACGTCACGTTGGTAACACAATTCTTTGTAGATCTACGGAGACTTGATGATTACTTTGTAATTAATAATTAAGGTGCTATTTTCAGACAGTTGCGCGAAACTTTTTCTCCGAATATTTGTGAACCCAACCAGAGACCAGCTGACAGGTTTAATTTTTCTTTGCCCAAAAGCTCCTGGTTTTTTTCTTTTTGTTTTTTTGTTTTTTGTTTTTGTTTTTGTTTTTGTGAACAAGTTTAAAACTAACTGCCGAGACCATTTTTTTTAAATTTTAGAGAAAATAAATAAATAACACAAAGTGATGTTACCCAAGCAAGGCCTTCTAATAAAGGAGTGGTCCCCTCACCCATCCCTCCCTACCTGTGCAAGTCCTGCTCACATCAGTTTCCTTCCATCCAATTAGGCGACCTGGGAGACCCAGCCAGTACCGCCCAGACGGACTTCGGAGTGGTGATGGGGTACCTCCAAGAAGCTTACAGGATGGAACCAGGGAAGGTTTTGGACACTCCACATCACTCAAAGTTCCACTGGCTCGATCCCTGCAGATTAGTGAAGAACTACTGAGCAGAAACCAATTGTCCACAGCTGCCAGCCTTGGACCATCTGGATTACAGAATCATGGACAACACTTAATATTATCCAGGGAAGCCTCTTGGGCAAAACCACATTATGAGTTCAACCTCAGCCGTATGAAGTTCAGGGGAAATGGTGCACTCAACAACATCAGTGACCTTCCTTTTCTTGCAGAAAACTCTGCCTTTCCAAAAATGGCACTTCAAGCAAAACAAGATGGGAAAAAGGATGTGAGCCATTCATCTCCTGTAGATTTAAAGATACCACAAGTTCGAGGAATGGATCTTTCTTGGGAAAATCGCACTGGTGATCAGTACAGCTATAGCTCTTTGGTAATGGGTTCACAAACGGAGAGCGCGCTTAGTAAAAAATTAAGGGCTATTCTTCCAAAACAAAATAGAAAAAGCATGTTAGATGCTGGACCCGATTCTTGGGGCTCAGATGCTGAGCAGTCTACCTCTGGACAGCCATATCCCACATCGGATCAAGAAGGAGATCCTGGCTCCAAGCAGCCTCGGAAGAAAAGAGGGCGTTACAGACAGTACAACAGTGAGATACTGGAGGAAGCAATCTCAGTGGTTATGAGTGGAAAAATGAGTGTTTCCAAAGCTCAGAGTATTTATGGGATTCCCCACAGTACACTGGAGTACAAAGTAAAGGAGAGGCTGGGCACTTTGAAAAACCCTCCAAAGAAAAAGATGAAGTTAATGAGGTCGGAGGGGCCAGATGTTTCTGTAAAGATTGAATTAGATCCCCAGGGAGAGGCAGCACAAAGTGCAAATGAATCAAAAAATGAGTAGGAATACTGTAGAGTGCCAATTACTGTACAAACTGGGTGAGCACTACTGCATTGTTCAGCTGTCATTGCTTGCACCTAACTTCATTCACTGTGACACTTGTTTCTTTGCAGATTTTGCATTGACTTGTGTGTACAGGGGTGAAAGGTGCATTCTGAATGTTGCATATTTTAAAATTTTCGTGTGCAGTATGGCTCGGGATATTGTTTGGCCTTTTGCATGTTTCTCTACAAAAGAGAATTGAGTTACCTCACAGAGAACAGATACATGGAAGTGGACTCCTTGCCTGTAGAGCCTGCATGCTTTTCTTTCTTTTTTTTTTCTTAAGTTATATTTGCCTTTATTTAAAAAAAAAGAAAAGAAAAGAAAAAAGCCCCCTTTTAGAAACCACCTCTTTCATATTGGGAGCTTTATCATTGCAAATTGGAAAGCCATCTTATAAAATTATTCACACTTTTTTCTTCTGAGATTCAACTAATTTAAGGGTTAAACTAAAGAAACCAAGAACAATGAGCTTTTGAATTTAAGAAATTTGGCTATTCAATGATAAATAATTATTTGGGTCAATTAACATTTTATGATTTCCTTCTCACTATTAAGTTTACTTAACAAATTAGCAATCTATTTAGTGCTCACCCAGGGGGGAGAAGGAGGTGGAAAATGTGCACACACTACCTTCAGAAATGCTTCAGTTAATTACGTTGTAACACTACCTTTGCTGTTATTTCATTTGGGATTTTCTAAGGGTAGAATTTGGTCTCACCAACAAGTGAGGATATAGCCTTATCTCATGGAGGACGAGCTCTGTTCTTACTCAGGAGCAGTCAGGGTACATTACATAAAACAATAGAGGATGCCTCATTTTAGCAAATTAAGTTTCTTTGTATTCTTAAATCCTTTTACAGATTTGATCATGTGCTAACTAACAACTAAATGTCAGTTGCAGCAACTATTTTAAAATATTTAAGATCTGTTTATTGGGGGGATGGGAGAAATAGGGGGGAAATGTGTGTGAGTAATTATAATACTGCAAAAGTGGTATCTAGATTTTACAGCCTCAGTAATCTGCTCAAATATCCACATAAGTGAAGAATCCATGTTTGTGGTGAGAGAAAGAACACAACCCCAAGGTAACCTAAAATGATTTAGGTTGCATTTCAGTTCTAACAATAATTCAATCAGAAGTCAAGCTCCTTAGCAATTCTTTTTTAACTAATTCAGATACTAGTACAAGGGGGCAGGGTTGTTTTTTTAGTTTTATTTGTTGCTTTGAACTCTTTTTTTCTTTCTTTTTATTTATTTTTTTTGGCATCCTACATACCATCCTTCTTAACTTTTTCTGGTATTTAGCTGATTTTTATGGTTGTTTAGCACACAGTTCAGGACCTTTCAGATTGTGTTTTGTATAAGCACTCCTTAAAGAACACCTAAGGTTTTTTTTTGAGATGGGCTTTTAAAATTACAGTGATAAGGTTTGGAATGTTTATTTTCTACAGCTTTTTTGCAAGAATAACAGGTAAATAAAGCCCATGAAATTTAATTTTGTATTGTGACCAAATTAAAATTATTCTTTGTGCAAAACAAAATCCACCCCACATACACCCCTATATTCTAATCTGCTGAGAAAGGTGGTCAGCCCCTTCTAAATGCTTAACCAAAAACAAACAAAAAAATCACTGGAGTTTTTGTGTAAAATAAAATCAAAACTTGGAGCGTTAAATTGAGGTTGATGATTTCTGATGGATACTGACAGTTTGAGAAGTAGGTCCAGATATTCCCAAGGCATAAATTCTTGCCTGGAAACTTTGGAGCAGTTAATTAGGTTAAGGATAGTTTTCCCTCAGCAACCTGTGTGTTCAAAGGTTAGGCACACCATTGCTGTTATTAAAGTACACACATTCTTGACATAGCCTGGGCTTGGGTTCCTCTTTTGGTTTGGTTATTTTGTGTAGCAGTTTAATCAGTGGATGACTGAGCCTGTTTCCTCTTAGCTTTCTAGTCTTCTCAACAGAAAAAGCAGTTTGGGTTCAGAGCAGTGTATGACTCTGCAGTATTTTCTAGCCTAGCTGGAAGTTGCAATAAAAAATACTTAATGAAATGTATGGTTTTCATCTGCAGTTGAAGGAAGTTATAGAAATTTTGCTGAAAGCAAAGGACTAAGCTTATGAAGGAACACCTCCTTTGTTCCACACTCGGTTTGTCACACACAATTAATTGCAGCCATGGTACCTTTTTGCATGATGTTTGGGGATATTCGGTAGCCCAAGATTGCTGCAAAAAGGTCCTTTGAGCAGTTAATTTGTGCTTGTTTTTATCCCCTCAGAAAGGCATCATTAAAGGCCCATTTAAAAATCTGGCCCTAAAAGTTCAACTTTTGTAGAGTTTTACTGTTCAGAGAGGTTTTAATCCTATGTGGTAGTCTCTAAAGTGATGTATGAGTTGAGTTATGTAAATTTTGTCATTGTAGTGTACATGGAGTGATCATTTTACTAACATAAATATTTTCTATGTGTGTTTCAGTGGATGACAATCGAGCAGCAGAAGAATGGTGTGCCTACCCTTTAATGCTGCAGTTTAAATAAGAGAACTTGTATTGTGTCATTTCAGATTGTAGGCTGAGAGTTGTAAATAGTGAAAATTTGAGTACTTGTATTATTTGTTTTGGTTAGAAAGTGAATTTAAAAAACAAACCAAACTCTAAACTTTCTCAGATTAAAAGTCCTGAGACCTGAAGATTGTAATATTCATGTCTGTGAAGCTTTTAAACATTACACTTGAGATCAGTCATGACTTGATATTCAGGTAAATTTTCTTTTCCAAGAAGCTTTTGAATAAGCATATTTCCTCCAAAGGTCGGTCGGTCTCTTTCTTTTTGAGTGTAGGTTATTTTAAAGCACTAATTGCATTACACTGGTAACTGCAATATAAAATAGCCATTATTGTTTTGTGAAGCATGGTTGAAATTAGATAGTGGTCCCTTTTAAATTTCATGAGCCTCTCCAAAAAAAAAAAAAAAAAATTAAAAAAATACAGAAAGCTGCTGAATATTTCAAAAGATATATATTTTACCTTATTGTAGGTTTTGTAAAGTTAGTTTGTAATATTCAGGTGCACTTTTAATGTTAAATTTTGTGTTCAGAGTTCCATTATACCATGTGTTTCTTGGATGTGGCTCATCACGTGGCTGGCTGTCATGTCAGTCTTGGTGCCGCAGTGATCCCGTAATATTTGATTTCCCTCTTGATTTGCCACTATTCTGAATTGGCACTTTCAGTGTAGATATTCTAGTTTGGGAACATCCTCATAAATGTGTAATAGAGATTGGTCTATTCGCATGCTTAATTTCTGCTAATCAGAGTTTTGCATGGCCCAAACAACAGCTGACCATTTTTATGGTATGGGAAAGTATAGTTCACAGCTATCTTTGTCACAAAAGCCTTTTCTCCTTTCATTTTCCAGTAGGCGGATGATGACATTACTCCAACTATATGATATGACTCAAAATAATATTAGGAGATAATGTATTTAAAATCAACTCCTACATTTTTTTATGAGAGAACATAGATGTAGAGTAGATAAGCTATGGCACTATAAAATCAAAAACACTAATTCCGTGGAAGGATATCTAGTTGGTATTTTTATCATTAGCTTTCTCACTTTTGAAACAGTCATCAAGCTTGACAGTAATGTATTGTATTATATTACTTTGTTTAATAGGCTTACAGGTGACTGAACTGTGTTTGTGATGAGCTATACACTTTATTCTGTTCCCCAAATACCATGAAGGACAAGGTCTCTCTTTCAGGAAAAATAATTTATATTTGTGTATAATACTTTTTAATGTTAAGTTTGTTGTTACTCTGAAGTTTAGATGTTGCTTGATAAACCTTTGCTGCAGCAGATCATGGATATGAGTAAGGCTTTGTGTGATAATAGGGGTCCTTAAGTGAAGTTAATTACTGTTCAGTTCTGGTGAGCAAGTTCAACAAGTGTGAAGTGTGTATTAGCTTTATTTGGTACACTTTTACTTTACAATATTGAAGTGCTTTTAGAACTCTGGTTATCTTATATAAACCATTACCTCAACCAATTGGCATTTCCATTCCCCAACATTTTACCTGAGCTATATATAAGATGAGCTATATGGGATCAGATAGTAAAACAGTAAGGCACAATGAGAAGTTTAGTTCCCAATTTTCTGGAGAGAACTGTAAATTAAACTAAAAATGACTACCTGCAAAGGCCCATATCATAACTACCTTCTGTCATTAGGCAGTACGTAGCAGCCTTGGAGCTGCTAGTGAGCTGTGTGTTCTCCCCCTGCCCCAAGTAAGCACATGGTGCGAGGCTTGGTTCTAAGCCTTTGTGAGTCTCTTATATTTCATTGACCCATAATAGTGAAGCTTGGATTCAGTTATTTTTATAAAACAAATTATTGAGTCAGCCCAATGTCAGAACCTGAAATTATTTTGAGTAGTTACGGCAGATATGACAGCTCAGTGTCATTTTCTTAACAGCTATTATCCCTGTAGATTTAATTTTGAAACTACATATTTTGCTTTTGAAATTATTCTTTCTTTAACTAAATGCCAGAGGTTATTTTCATGTGAACCATCCTTTTCTGATATATATATATTCAGGTTGCTGTCATTGGTGATGGAATATGGCAATAGACTGAATTGTTCCACTTAGTCTTTTATAGGAGACATTAAAAGTTACAGGTTAAATTTTGACCTTCATGAAGATGTCAAAGATTGTTTTCCTTGTTACCTTTCCATTATAATTAGGTCTTCATTAATACCACGGTCAAGCCAGTGTTATTAACTTAATGGCTTCAACCAAACAGCCCATTTGGAAACTTTATTAAGCTATATAGGGATTTTTTTTAAATCTAATTGCTTTCAAGCTCTGCTGAAAAGGAAAAAAGTATAATCGTGGTACAAGGAATGCAGACCTCCAAAGTCTTCTTAGGTTTTTTTTGGATACATTCTGTCCTTGAGACTTAAGTAGGATTTGTGAACATGGTGACTGAAGGGAAAATAGAGGAAATTCTTTGCATATTCTCTCTTATTCCCAAATAAACTCGCAGTTGCCTTTTAAAGAAGCAGACATTATCCCTGTAGCTATGTGCCCTAAGTGTTATGAAGGAGATTGGAGGAGGGAGTTGGGAAGTAGGATGGGGAAAGTATGTAGATCAGGAAAAGCTAAAGATTCTGCCCTACAATACTAAAAATGAGTCGCAGTATAGATAACATGGTAAAGTTGGGCCACCTTCATTTGATAGTCAGAAAAATCTTAGGTTGTTTGAAAAGTGAGAATAAAGGCAAATTAATGTTGGCTTGACAAACAATAAAATATGAGTTAATTCTGCAACTATTAGGAGGGTAATTTTAAGGTTTCCAGTTCATTTATAGCTATATCAATAAAAGCCGAAAAGCAAGCACTTTTAGTTAATCATAAATTTATTGGATGTAGCAAATATTATAATCATAATATTTAATCTTTACTGTTTGAATATGGAATTAAACTCTTTACCCCATCTTGAACTGTCATTGAACAGGCTCAAGATGATCTTTTCAACACTGGAAATGACCCTACACACATACCAAAAAAATCTAAAGCAGTAAGACATATTTGAAGATCCATACCTCTTAGACTTTTTAGATTTGTCTTGGGAAAGAATTTATGAACCTGTAACCAGTATTAGTGCAGTCTTGGGTTCCTAGTTCTGCATAATTGCACCCTTTCTCAGGTATGTCCTGAAAACATAAATTTTAAAATAATCTCTTTAGAGATTAGATTCTCAGTGGATAGTGTGTAAGGGGACTGGGGGAGGGGGGCGGGAGGGTTGGACACAGGACACTGACACAGTAGGGCAGGGATTTTTAACATACAATAGCCAAATAGAATTTCAATCTAGAATATTTTTAGCCCCTCAGAATGAGTTGAACAACATCTGTTATTTGGTAAATACCCGGTGCTACACTCCTAAAAGTCTTTTGTTTCATCCAGGTGACTTTGTTTCCTGCTTGGTGGAAGGGTATATAGTAAACTTTACGGTCACTAGGAAAGCACTTGTCTGAAATGTTTAAAGTACTAGAAAAGGGATAATTCAGCACTTTTTCTGTTACAACACTAAAGTCTTAATTTATCTTCAGAGTCTTAGGTACTGTAAGTTTTAGGGTGATTATTTTAAAATATAAAACATACTACATACTACCATGACCATGACGGGGTCAGATCACATTTATATGAATAATTCTTGTCTTATTTTTTAAAAAGACTAACATTTTGTACCTTTCAAGCAATTCCAAGTGATTGCCTCATTTTCCCCATTTCATTAAGCATTTCAGGCTAAGAATTTGGAATTTGAGAGGAGGTGAGGGGGAAGTTCCCCAAAATGAAAAATTGTGTCAGACAGTTTTAGAAAAATAAATCACTAGGAAAATGGGTAGGGATTCTCTCTCCCTTTAAGTCTTCAGGGAATGAGCAGTATTTAGAATCTTTGGCTGAAATTCAAGCCTTTTTACTGTGTAAATTTTTAATATTAATTCACTGACATGCTTTTTACATCAGAGGACTGAAAATGGATCTTAATGTTTTTAAGTTGTGGAAGGGTATATTTCTAAAATGAAGGGGGGGATAATTAGGTTAGTATACCAGCATTAGTAAGTTTAAGGAATTTTAGTATGTAATAGCAAAGTGTTTGATTAAAAGTCTAATCCTATATTGCTAGTCAAAATTATAGTTACATTCTGATCTAGGAAAGATATAGTCATTGGATATTGATATGCTGTGCTGTCAGAAAACCAGACTAAGATAGAAACCTTTATCTGACTCCCACATGTTGCTTGTTCTGATGGGATGTATACTTTACAGCAGCTCGTTGCTGCTTTGAGAAGAAACGTATAAACTATACATTCAGAGTGTTTGCTTATAATTCTTTATAACCTCCACTTTAAACTGTCAAACATTGGTATTTTATCAGTCCACACTGTTAAATATAGCTAATGTTCTTAGGAATCCGACTTGTACACACTGTTTAAAAACCCTCAGGGACAGTTTACACACTATTCTCACTCAATTCAGGTACTTTGATGCTATTCTTAAACCTAACAGTGACTTGTATTTTTCTGTTTTGCTTTTATTTTGACGTGCTGGTAGCACATCCTTGATGAATGTCAACTTAAAAACTCAGTTCAGGTATCCAGGTATAACTCAGCCAAACAGATTTTAAAGCTGCATATAACTCTCCAGCACACGGTGCCTCACACTCTTATAGTGGCATTCTATATATTCAGTTATTACTACTGAGCAGATAATATGGGGGTTCCTGTTAACGGTGTATTTAAAAAGACAAAATGTGCATAAATGTATAGCCAGCACATGCAACTCATACACACACACACACAGTTAAACTATATATTTTTAAATGCCACTAATAGCCAGCACAATTAAACGACATTCCTTGCTGCTTCTGTAAACTATAACAGATGCAGTTCTTCCTCAATGTGGCTCTTGCTTCTTCACCATACTACTACTAAATTCAAGCACTGGTCCTTGGGTGTCTGACCTCTACATTCTAGTTTATGCAATGTCTTTAGAGAATTCTGTGCACTGGCCACTGTGATGGAACCGTTGGGCCAGCAGTGCTCTGATTTTATTAGTAGTGATTCTGCCAAAGTTGGTGTTGTAACATGAGTATGTAAATGTCAAAAAATTAGCAGAGGTCTAGGACTACATATCAGCAGACAATTTTGTCAGTATATTTTGTAGCCTAGAAGTCCTCAATGACAAGTTTCTTCTGATGTGAAGTTCTAATTCCAGTATTTTAGCCCTTTGCATCTCTAATGTTAAGACTTGTCTGTTAGAGGTCTTTATTCTTTAAAACTCCTTTTGTTTTCTGCAGTACTGTCTGTGGTTAACAAAACAGATTATTCCTCTGCTTTAGTATTTGATATTTTACATCTAAAAGGAATTCTCCATATATAAAACCCATAGCCTTTGAAGATACGGAAAATGGCATCTTTCAGATTTCTAGAAGTTCAAGTGTCATGCAACAAAACAGGAACCCCCTTTACTCTTATGGACCTCATTTCAATATACTGTTTACAGTTTGACGGAATTGTATAATTTAATATTTCTCTTGTACTGTAGTTTATATTTATTTACAGATTTTTTTTGTACTGTGTGATTTGAACTTTTTGTTCCTTGCTATGATCAACATTTATGTAGTAGAGCACTTATGATCACAATTTAAGTTTTTTGGTTTGATTGCACTACATTAAATTTTTTAATGCAGTTCTGATTTTTGACTGGACTAAAAATAAGCTGTGTCTTAATGTATGTGATGAGTACTTAAAATTTTAATCCATGTGGTCCCCTTTCTTTTGCATTCTATGTCAAACGCGCTAGTTCTTTCGTGCATGTGTAAGATTTAATGGTTCCATTGTATTATTTGACCATGACATTTTGGAGAAACATTCCCAGCTGTAATGTTGTGTATGGTAGTTCTCACTGGATGCTAGACTTTTCAAAACCACTATTCTTCTAATAAATTTTGTTGTGAAAACTGTTTTAAAAGCTTGGTTTCTACTTCTTAAGATTATAATGCTTTTTTTACAAATCCACAAAAGGGGTAAGATTTCGACGTGCACTATAAATGCACTTTGGTAATCAAAGTTTGTAATTTTTTGTGATAAAATTATTTCCAGATGAAATCCCTTAGATAACTAGAAGTTGCTGCTTCAAAATTGTGCTTCAGTATTTGGATTCAGTACTGCCTTGTAACCCTGTCTCTCTACTAATTTGATACTCCCCCTACCTCAGCTTTCTTCATTGGATTATTCACTTTAAATATTTTCAGCTAAACAAGATGCATTGACATTTTCATAATACCTGCTTGCTGAACTTAATTTTTCATAATTTTCTTAGAGTAAAACTCTATTCTGGGATTACTTGCCAAAATAATGATTTACTCATTTTTGTTTGCTCTTTTCTTGAGGCATAAGTGTGAAAGCACTGTCAATCAATTAAGGTTATTATAGTAATTCTGATTCTTGGGAGGATGCTGGTATTTCCTTTTACCAGACAAATAACAGCGTATATGTTGCTCAACATTTATATTGTGGGTTTTAGGAACGGGGTGTAAGAAAAGTTTTGTATTACAAAGTGATTTCTGTTGTAAAGTGGTTAGGAAGGAACAACTGAATTACAGTGATAAAGATCAGAAATGATAAGCAAAATGTTTTAGAAAGCTGCTTTTTCAAGCTCATGATATTCATGTAATATAGGCTGGTTGAAGTGATTTCCAGTCATTTCTAATGGAATTTTGTATTTTTTAATGATGTTATTGTTGGTAGTTCGTCTAGATTATCTTTCAGTTAATTTTTTTTTTTGTCTCATTTCTTTGGCTGCCTAGCTAGCACTTAGTGCCTTTTGGCCTGATGTTTATAAAATCGGAAATCTTGCTGGTACTACAGGCTTGTTTCCTTGGCTTCACTTGTTCCCCTTACTCAGTTATGCCATGTGTCTATAGAACATTTTTCTAGAAACCTAATATTTCTTTGTACAAAGCTATGACTACGTGTTTCTTGTCATTATCCATTTTAAACTGGTGGCCAGGTCAGTTGTAGTCGGATTATAATCTAGCATCTCATCAGTGAATTTATTTTAGTGATCCTATCTTCATGTTGATACTTAGCTCTTCAATTATGACCTGATTTTTAAAAAGGACTTATTTCTTCTAATCCAGAATTTCGTTCTCTGATTCTGCTGATACTTTGGAATTAATTCAGGAACTCTTAGGAATCAGGGAAACTGCATAAGGGAAATGGAGTGGAAAAAATGGAAAATGGTATCTGCTTTCTTAGTTCTGGCGTTGTTATTTTTTCCTCAAGGACTGTGAATTCCTCTCACCAGGCACTTGTATTCAAATGTAAAAACATATATCCAAGTCATATGTTGTTAGATTTTGTAGCTGAAATGAGTGAAAACCTTTTTTTAACAAAGTATTTTTTAAGTAACATTAAGAGAGAACTGTTCTTGTATTCAGAGAATCCACTTTATCATCATTTGCTTTCAAATGGTAAGCATTTTAACACAGAATTTTAGTCATATTCACCTTATAAGTTGTTGGACTTTTTGCTGTTTAGGGGGAAGTGGTAGTGTCAGTATCAGACTGCATTTACAAGTGGAGTAGACAGGCTTGTTTTCAGAGGTTAGTGGAAAAGAAATGTTCTCAAAACATTTTAAAAGATTGATAGGTATGTAATGAATAGTTTGTCATGATTTCGTTGGAGTTCAGCGTGGAAGTAAGCAAAAGTATATCAACATTCATAAGTATGAAATCTTATTGAGCCTGGAGCTTTTTATAGGCATGTAAGAATACTGTTGTTTATTGACTGATAGTTTTAAAATGTTCATTGTACTTTTCTTGCCCACTTTTATTTGATCAGCAGTTTGGAGTGATAAGGGATTATTTGGTAATGTAAATTTCTTGCAACTTGGTATACTAGAAAGATCACTTGTTTTTTTCGTCTGTAAAGTGAGCGTTGCCCTGAATGCCTTTTAGGCCCCATTTCAACTCTGCGTCTGTTAAAAATGCAACTTTCTATTTAAATGGGTGACAAATACACCAACTATATCTGTTCAAACATTGAGAAATATAGTAGCGACCCTTTATTAAATAATAAGTTCTTATAAACCTTAGGTCTCATCTTTAAATTTGCAGCATTTTCTAAAGGAAAATGATGCCTCTTATTTAAAGCAAATCCATTTTGTTAAGTTTTTGTTATGAACTGTATGAATGTGACAATGCTTTTGCAAAAATTATATTGAGCAGTTACTTTTTCTGATTAATTTTAAAGTATGTTATTCATAATTTCTGTTTCGATTGTGTGCAGGCTAGTTCTGCTTTTAATGTTAGAGCACAGAGTTCTGGGGATCATTGGATATACTCAGTCTCAATCAAAATCAATCTTTTAACAATACAGATGCCTGGATCAGTTTATAAGAGTGAGGTTTGAACATGTTAAATATTTTCAAATTGTAACAGGTTTTTTTGTTTTGTTTGTTTGCATTTTTTAAGTTCGTTTATTCAACAAATCTCTTTCTAATTGTGCCAAAAGACATAAAATTTACAGACTTAAACATTTTTAAGTGTATGGTTTAGTAGTGTTAAGTATATTCACATTGTTGTGACCATAGTGGGTTTATTAACCCACTGATTAAACACTGTTGGTCCCATCCTAATCTTTCATTTTTAAAATGAAAAATAAGGACCTTGGGGTCTTTAAGGGACTTGCCCGCCCTCCTCACATAATGAGTTGCCCTTAATACTCATGATTCCAAACCATTATACTTATCTTTATACTTATACCACTTTGGCACTCTTTGACTCAACTTAGAATGAGGGATTTAATCTAATACTTTTCTTTTAGATTCACTTTTAACTAATTAAATCTTAGCTATTAATTAAATCAACTAATTTCATTCTTGAATAAACTTACATTGCTTTTTAGGAAGAGAATTAAATCTGTATTATGAAATTGCCAGTAAAGAAATTACATTTGAGGCATTTAAAACTTCATTGTTAAATAGAAATCAGCATTATTGACTCAGTGCTGGAAGAGGTGAATAGGTAGGGCACAGAGAGAAGAGTAGAGAATATCCCAAGTTTAAGAGATAGAATTTGATGGGCCTGGCTTAAAATCCCAGCCCTTCTGCTTTCTTAGTACATGGTCTTGGACAAGTTATTGAACCTTTCTGAGCCTTAGCTTTCTTACGTGTGAAAGGGGTTTATGCGACCCACCTCATAGATTTGCTATGAGGCTTAAATGAGATTCTGTGTGTAAAATACTTAGCACTATGCCAGGCTCTTTGCAAGTGCTCAATAAATGAAAACTAGGAGTGAAAGCACCTGGCAGGAGTTAATTTAGTGTGAGAGGTGAGAGTGAGAAAATTCCATTGAAAGTTGTGGAGGAAGCTGTTTATATTGATTAGAACTTGGAAAGTGAGGCAGATGAGTTTATATTAGACTGGGATATTGGGCAGCCAATCTTGTTTTAACTATAAAATGAGAGACAGAGAAATGTTGGAACTATAATTGAAACCTGGAATGCTGCTTTTCTGATTTCTTGGTCCTGTTTGAGAGGAATATTATCAAACTTATCAGTCATTCTTTATTTCTTTTCAAAGATCAAGTGGAATAAAAGTTGTTTGGAAAGTAGAAGAATTTATAGAACTGATTTTCCTTTCCATTGTGTAGAGTTTTTTGTATTTTCAAGGTTGAAATTTTACATGCTTTGAATCTGTAGATTTTTCTTTTTATGTGGTGGTAGTTTGTATAACACAATGTAAGATCTAGGTGGGATTGTGGGGATGTGTGTGTGCTTATGTGTTTAATCATCAAACGTTTAGTTTTCCAGTGAAAGAATCTGGGGACTCTATTGCCTGTTTAATGAGATTCTAATTACACTCTTACCAAATGGGAGTTCTGTGCATTTTAAACAGATAAATCAGATCATGGCTAGCACAGTTTAGAGGTATTCATTTCAGCGTCTATTAAAATGACTTGAGACATTTTTCCCAGGAAAACCTAGTAGTATAATTTTAGCTAGATAGAGATGGACTAAGAAGAAAATAATGAGGATAGCAGACTCTTGTGAGATGCTAGGAATTGGTGAGTCTGTGTAGACCAGCTCTGCAAACTTAATCAACCAGTTATACCTTACTAGTAAGTTGTAAGATCAGTTTGGGGGTTCTAACCAACATTTTAAAAAGAAATTAAAAAGCAAAAAGAATCAGAGTACATAGCATATAATACGGATAAATATTGTTTTGTTGAATCTTATGTGTTGTCATACACATACAAACTAGGATGTGATGTGTGTACTGAGTTACTTTGTGAAAAGTATTTCTTGTTCTTGGTTGCAGTCAGAAATTCTAATGGGTTCTGTAAGCCATTATGTAAACCATACCTTTTCATCCTTGTTTTTTTGGTGCCAGCAACCTCCTGTGTGCTTACAGCTAGGAGCCTACACTCTTACTGTCTGACCTTCAGAATTCCCTTCCTTTCCCTGCCTCCTTGATTTGAATTCATTTTTTTTGAAAGCTTTTTCTTTTCCCTTCTGATTACGTGTCAAAATGTTACCTCTGCCCTTTCCAATTCCCTTGAAAAGTGTCTTGGGAAAATTATTTTCACTACATAGTAATTTATTTGGTTAGTTTATTCATCACTTACTTATGCCTGAAATGAACTAGGCCCCAATTTTTAGGCAGTGAAGCTACCACGTTAAAAAGGCCAAAGTCCTGGACCTATAGAAAGGTTCACAATCCAATGGAGGGGGTAGCCACGTCAGCTGTTACCGTGCAGCTTAAGCGCTATTTATAAAAGATAGACACAAACCATGAGAGTATAGTGAGAAAGAAAGAACACGGCCCACAGGGAGAAGGTGCTGAAGGAGGAGGGACTGTGAGCAGTGGGAAATTGACTGAAATTTTATGCAGAAGAAGTGACGAGATCGTATTTGGGCTTTAGGAAGTTGGCAGTTCTGGGTAATATGCAGCAAACTGTAAAATGAGGAGAAACAGTGGCAGGGAGCTTAGAATATAGTGTTCTCCAAGGGAAGTCGAATCAGTATAGGTGAACTGCATAGTATATTGGAAGCAAGAGAAGTGGTGAAACTAAGGATAAGGATTGAGGTAGAGTAAGTACCTAAGTTGAGTATTTGTGTGTGCATGTGTGTGTACATATGCATATACATTTGCTTATATTTTGTCTTCCAGTATTCCTAAATAAACCTCGAATATACAGATGATTCTGCTTAGTTCCCCTCACTCCAGTACATCTCCAACAGTAGCCTTGAGTGTTTCCAGAAAGAGGTGGGATAAGGGACGGTTATAAAAGGACTGTTAATTCCAAGAGCACCCCAGAGAGAATGGTAGACATAAAAATAGTTTTCTTACTGTACTTTAAATTCTAAAGTATATATACCTCCTTTAACATTCATGAGGTGAACACGTGAGAAATAACATTAAATCTTGTATAAGGTACCTTAGGAATCGTTTTAAATTTTAAGTCCTTTTACATTTTACAAAGTGGTCTAGGTCCTGTAAATAATTAGTTAATATAATACTTAGGAGTGCCGTCATTGTGTCAATTTTAAGTGGTTTATTATATGACAACAAAAGTAGAATTTGCCACTTTTAAGGATTATGGCACAGATTTGTATGGTTTCAAGAGTGGAGATTCAGAACCTCAAGAGAACATGAGAAAAGTTAAGGTATAGAAGATCCCATAAAAATCACAAAAGACTCAGGACACTATTAGATAACCGCTTATTTGGATATTCATGTAATCTGCTAGTTTCCCCTCTTCCTTTCACCCAAAAAGAAACTAGGAATATATGTCAAAAAGCATACCACTTTATTTCTTGAGAGGGAAAAACATTTGTGTTGCAGGGATCTGTCATGTGAACTCTTAAATGTTCTTTTGGTTCCTGTTTGTTTGTGTCAGCTCCCCATGCCTCCTTTAGGTCTCCATCTGCATACACAGTGCCCTGCAAAGTGGTAGTGTGGGTTTTTGAGGTTATCATTATTATCGTCATTATTATTACTACAAAAGAAATACATTCCTCTTGTAGTGGAAATCTTGTGTGGACTGACTCCTCTCAGTTCCACTCCAGGGAAACTGTGCATGGTCCTTGGCCACTGCTGGGCCTTGACAAATGTTTCTTTCCCTTCACCCCCCCCTTGAAGAGAGTGTCATGATATGGTACATTTTCTCTCACTTGGGGAATGAGCGCCTCTATATCCTGCCTAAGCAGTGGTATTTTTTTCGTCTATCATTGTCCTGGTCATTTAAAGGGAATTGAGCAATTTCCCCCAAAGAACAACATAGATTTTAATCACCTACTTGACCGATAGAAAAACAAAAAATGAAATAGACTAGACTCACTGACTTGTCATGAGCTCTCATGTATCCTGACCTAAAATGTCAGCTATGACTTTAAGATCAGATGGCTCTTTAATCTGGTTTCAGTAATTCATTGAGTCTAGGTCTAGGGACAGACACTTCTGCAGTTTCAAATCAACCATGAGCAGAGGTCTGTCCTCTTTGTCTGAAATTACTGTAGTATTTTCTAAAGTCTATGGCAAACTGTTTTCTAAGAATTCTTAGTTATAATACTCATTAGATTAATAATTTAGATTTGTGTTCTCATCAAATCAGTATTTAGTTATATCATTTAGGGATATTTCTTCCCCCACTTCCAGGAACTGTCATTTTTAAACTTTACACCATCCAGTCCAAAATCCCCTTTCACTGCCTCTGAACCCTCCCTCCTTTTGTTTACATTAATTAACGCCAAATGTAACGTAATTTGGTCATGCATGCATAGTCTTACCTGGAATGATAGAAGCAAATATCAATTGGGTAGAGGGAAAAAAAATTTTTCAGAAGTAAATAGTTTGACAGAAGTGTCTGTTTTGTGAGCCTATTACATTCCTAGAGAGGAGATGGAAGCATTGGACTGTTGTGTTTAATGACCCCTTGCTCTGACTTTTGACTCACCAAGTAACTTTCTGATTATATTTCGGCTTCCCAGGTACCTTTGCTATAGGGTGAAAATACGTTAAAGAGTGAATATAAGGATCTCCTTGATAATTATATTTTTTATTGTAATTTAATAAATTTGACAATCTAGCTAAACTTACAAGAAACAGAAGATACAATATACAAGCCTTAAACTGCTTCTATCATATTTAGATCTACTCTAAATAATAGCCTTTTATTAAACCATGAGATACAGAAAAGCTAGCAAATTATGGCTTCATGTCCAGTAAGCACCCTCTGAAGCACTTCTCCTTTCCCCCAGTTTACAGTATTAATTCATAATTTTTTGAACCTCTGTTCTGCCCTGTTTTTACTGAACTTAGTTAAGAGCACAGTAAACTTAGAAAGCTATCACAAAGGGATTGCATGTCTTTTGTTTTAAATCAGTAGTTCTCAACTATTCTTCCACTCCACACCTAAGCAAGATGCCATGTTGCCATCAGCAAGAGTGGCTCACTGAGGACTCTTACAGGGTGAAGAGTTACAGGTACATCTTGGATTTGGAACCCACCCCCAACACACCATCACCCACAATTCTGATCTCTCCTTAACCCCAACTTTGAAATCTTTTTCTGTCTAAATCCATCTAAATTCTGTCTAAATCCAAATTTAAATAATTAGCATTTCAACCACCTGGAAATCAGGTATTAAGCTGCCTAATTTTAAGAGGCCACTTTCTATTCTGTGATCTTAAGAAATTTATTTCTCACTTTTCTATGTCACCTTTGCCTACCATTTTACTGTTTCTCCTAGTCCAGTTCTAGGGAAAGAAAACTTGATTGTTCAGTAGTTTACACATACAACTATACATGGCCTTTTAGACAGTGAAGAAAAACCTCCATACCCCATGCTCGTCTTCTCCACTACACACACACTCACAGTTTTGTCATAGCCCTTAGAGTATTCCTGTATCCAGGTATGAAAGATACAGAGATGTGAAATAGCCAAGGGTAGATGCATTTCCCAGTGAAGAGTGAGGACTTGTCAGCAGACTTATCCAGGCCCTTGAACATACTTATATTTTCTGTGCTTAAAGGACCAGAAGTAAGGAATTAGGGAACATAATTTCAGGTTATTATCTGGCAAAAATTACAACTCTTACTGCCTTTAAGCAGGGCTAACAATGCATTTTTATGTTTTCCTGTATTTAAAGAGAATCAAGCTAAATTAATTTACAACTCTTAACTATTTGGTCCACTCTGTCTAAAGTATTGTCTCAAGCTTTCTCTCCCCTTCTGTTTTCCTGGGATTATCTTTTTCTCCTTCTAAGATTAGCTCTCATCCAAACATCATTCACTCTCTCTGTTGATCTTTTTCAGTCAATAAGAATATATTTTGGTCATCAATGATGTTGCATTGATGATTGGTAGTTACAGAGCAGATACTGAGAGACTACCTGAATCCATCAGTCCCACATTCTAGACTCTTAAAATTGTCATTTCAGCTCTCTACCACATCTCTTCTCTATTTGATCTTTTACCCTAAGAGAACATAGGCATTGACCATCCACCATTTATATTAACCACAGGAATGCTTTCCTTTGGAGATTTAAGTATTGCGGCGGTATTGACAAAGTAGGCGAGTTCAGCTATGTCTAACCTCTGATCTAGAAAAACATCATTGAGTAAATCATTAAAGATAGGGTTGTGAAACAACACATCATTCTTAAACTGTGCCTTTCAAAGTTTTTTATGAATATTATCTTATCCTTTTACCACACCCTTAAGAATTAGGCATTGAATTGGGGATAGAAAGACAAATCGGTCAAGGTCATATAGGCCACTTTTCACCAAGGAGAGAAACAGAACTAATCCAGGTAGTTTCCTTCTATAGCCCTTCCTCCCATTTACCAGTCCCTAAGCTTTTACTGCTCTTCAGTGGTGGTGGTGAAGTATTTCTGACTGATAAACAATTGACTTTAACTATTAGAGAGTGTCCTGTTACTGAGCGGAAGAAACGTGAACTCAAACAAGTGATTTCAAAATCTGTGATGAATTACCGTTCTTGTAAAAATCTAATATAGTCAGATGTGATGCCAACTATAATCACTGAACTAAAAATAAAACAGTGCTTCTCAGGTCGAGTTGACCTAAGTGTGGTCTGTAGGAGTGAGTAGTCTGTAGGACAGAAGCTCACCCCTCTTTGGTTTCCCTACTTACTGTCTGAGAGTAAATCAGGACAAATGTTGTATTTAGGCTCTATTAAAGGCCTAAGGCTATGGGAAGAATTGAATAACTGGGAGGCAAAGTAAAGACCAGCTGTTTAAAACTCAGGCAAAGCTTGCTAGCACCCATTTTCTTAAAACTTGAAAAAAGAGTAATAGAATGAAACTTTTTAAAAGTTGATGTTAATTTTTTAAATTAAGTAGTTGAATGATACGAAATTAAAATTCATCTAAACATAGGTCTTATTGAAAAAACTTCCAGAGAAAATCAAATAAGGTAGGAAGCTGGGTAATTTAGAAGCACGGTCAAAAGTAATTTTATTACTATAGTTATAAAGTTAGCTATTATAACAGGGCCCATTTAATGACACTTGGACAAAGGTTAGTATTAATGTGAAGGTTCTCATATTCAAGTGAAGCTACTAGTGGGCTCATACCTGTGTCCAGTTGCCTACCAGATATCTCAGATTCAGCATCTTATAAACATTTCAACTCAATGTGTACAGAACTCTTCAGATACATATACCCCAACAATCACCAGCTGCCAGCTTCGTTGCCTGTGTTCCTATCTCAGTAAATGGTGCTACCTAGGAAGAAAATCCAACAAGCAGACTCAGGAAGCATCATTGATGCTCCCTTTCCCTCCCCCTCTTTTTTGCTAAGAGGAAACAGAAAAACATGAAATGTGGCCCCTACCTACACTCAAGTAGCTTACATCTACTTGGAAAGCTAAGACAAACACAAGACAAATTAAGTCAGTAAAAGATAAAAATTATAGGGTAAATATACAAAACCCCTGATCATTGCCAAAGAACTTTACAAACCACTATAGCTTAGGATTTCAGGAAGTGATATAGTCACTCCAGGTTGATAGTTTTGAGGTGGCCAAGGATGTAACTGATAAAGAGCACCCGACTGCTTGCTCTGGTGACCTGTGGTTCACCAGTACATTGTCCCTGATCCTTTTTACCGGGAAAATACACACAAAACGACCCTTTGTTGATTTCTCTTTCTCTCAAGCAAGGTTGCCATTTTCAGTTTTAATCTTTTCATCTCTTGAGCTTCCCCAAACCACTGCTATAAATGCGTTTTAAGGTTGGTGTAGTCTGTGTCCGCCTCTGTGATGCTGTTTTTCAGCCTCCAAATGCTGTACTGCATTGTTCCAGGTTAGAGTTCAGTGGTACTAACAATGTTTCTTCAGTATGCCTTAGTTGTGAAGACACCACTTCCCCTTGCCATGATGCTGTGAAATAGATAATACCTACTGGTGGTTGGTTGACTGTTTTGTCCTTGGGGACTAGCCGTATTGTCACAATCATTGCTTCAGAGCTGATTGCATGGCCCTTTGGAAGACCTTACACTAGCTTGGGGGTGACTAAAATATTAAATCACTATTAAATTATTGAAACATGTGGGACAGCAGCAAATCCAAGTTTCATAACCATAAAGGAAGTTAGGTATCATCCAAGGATTAATCATTATTCAGTTTTTTACTCTCTGTGAGCATCGCTTTAGAAGAAAGTGCTTCCTCAGTTTTTCTTCAGAGCTCTCTGTACTTTTATTGGGCACACACCTTGATTTCATGAATCTCAAGGCATGTTGTTAACGTCAAACACCAAAGCCTGCTTCCAGAGCACAGCCATGGCTTCACAGCCATGAAGCAGTGTCCAGAACATTTTCACATGAGTGCACTTCTTGAGTTGGGGAGAACCATTTATTTCTCTCTTTAGTCTTTTCTACAATAAGATGCCATGACATTTCTTAATCCTTCTTAGATCTTTGTCAACCTTTTTTCTCTTTTCTTGTATTGCTAAAATATACTTAGAGTGTATTTGATGCATTGAAAAGGCAGTAATATCTCATTTATTTGTAGCCACCTATCTCAGAAATAGCAGGAACACATCCAAGAACCAAAAACAGAAATAAAGGGCTCTGAGCAGTTGAAGTTGTTGTCAGAAGATCCATGTGGTTAACTCACAAAACTCTTCCTCAAGCCTTCATTCAGAGCTTGTTTACTTTCACTTAAAGTACCAGTCTAGCACTTGAGATTTGGTTTCTCAGCTAGTGAGCAAAAGTACTCAGCTAAAGGTAAAAGTGGGACTCCTAAACACAGCTGCTATTTGGAGGCCAATAAGAAGAAAGATTTTTAATAAAATGCAGACAGATTTTTAATAAAATACAGACTGCCACTGTGACTTCTTTGTATTTAGGCAGTAGATTTACTTAATTGAGTAGCCCCCAAAACTATCAATATATTTCAGTTCAGTATAATAAAAATAATAGCCAAGCTTCAATAATAGTGTACATGGTAATGACTCTGAGTCATTAAGAAAGAATAAATTGTGTTCAGAGGAGGATATAATTTTTTAAAAACTTCCATCAAAAATACTTAAAATTTTTAAATGTTTGGTACTTGAAGGGTAAACTTTCATTATCTAGAAAATCCTCTTTGGGGGGTTGTAAAAAGTATTAATATACATTCCTGGTCTCTGAGTTATTCTTATTGAAGCATGTTTAATGTGATTGGCTGACAGTAATGGTAACTAGTATTTGTGTAAACTTTGTAGGTTTTCTTTTGCAGCAATCCTAAGTGGTAGATGGGGCAGGTGCTCCACTAAGACCCAAAATGGTTCAGTGTTTTGGCCAAGGTCACACAACTAGTAAAGGGTAGACTACTCTCTAATGTCTCCCAGTACTATATCCTGTGACACATATTATGTTGTTAGTAACACGTGATGGACATGGACACAAGGTACCTCCTGCAAGGGGTCCCTTCAGCAGGGACCTCCTGACTTCCCCGTGAGCTACAAAGTCTGCAGCTGCAGGAGGAGTTTGTTAAGTTCCCACGTATATCTCATTGAGTCCGAGAGTTGGAAATGACTTTGCTGTCACTCACCCAAGAGTGTCACTGGTGTCTCCCCCACTCTAAACGAAGGGAGGAACTTCTTCCTGTTGACCTTCCAGATATTTCCTTTCTAAAACATTTTACTGAAGGACAGTATACAGACAGAAAAATATACATATCATAAGTATCCTGTTCAGTCAGGTTTTTTTCCAGTTGCTCTTGGTCTTTCCGTCTCTTTGTTAGATTTTGGCCCCATAGCCAGCATGTACATGTTCAGCATACCCATGCATCTGTTATAATGCTTCTATAATAATCTTTTTTCTTGGTTTATTCACAATTCAGTGATCAGTTTCACATTGAGGTGTAGGCATTTTCTAAGACATTTCTAGTTTTTCTAATCTGTAGTCTAATGTAGGCCTTTTCAGATACCCATGGCATCACTAAAGAAAACTGATCTCTTGCTAGTTGTGAAAATAAAAACACAGTGTAACCTTTTTTCTTGCAAAACAGTTTAAATAACAGATTGGATTAATAGTTTCTCGGTGTTATTTTGTTTTGTATTTAGACATGTTTCAGTTTTATTCACCACTTGGTCTTAAAAATCTGCATGAGTCAGGAACAGAGAAAGTAAAATTGAGCACCTGCTCTTTTGTGCTTTGTGCTTTATGTAATCTAATATCTCACAACAATCCTTTGAAATATTGATACTCAGTTCCAGCTTACAGATAAGGAAACCAAGGTTCAGAGAGGTTAAGTAATTTGCCTGAGATCTTATAGCTAGTAAATGTCAGAGCTACAAGAAGAATACAGGTTTTTCATATTCCACAATCTGTGTTCTTTCCACTAAAACCACACGGCTTCAGAGGCCAGAAGAGGGTAGGGAGGTAGGAGGCCGATATAGGCTGTCTAGGGTACACCTTCCTATAAAGGCACTTCCTGACTGGGAGATAAAGTCAAAGATTGAAGAAAAAATAATTAGCTGGAAGATATTATCAAACAACATCTGTTCAGCACACATTTATTAAGCTGCCCTTGGTGCTTTGCTGTGTTACATAGAGTCCGATAATAGTCTCCTAAGGAATTAGGCGGGAGAGAGAGAGAGATTGAGAAGTTGTATAAAGCTCCAGAAAACTGGGACACACCAACTGCATGGGCTTAGTAAAATCCCGACATCCAGAAATACAAAACAGCTCTTGAAAACACGGGGCTATCTAGGCAGAAATTGCCTTTAGCCTGTCCTCAATCTAGTATCATCCTTTTTCTGCCTTCCCCACTATCCTGATTAAACTCTAAGAGTTGTCCTAGATAATTTACGGAAATGGTTGAAAAGTGTTCTTGAACGTAGAATTGGCTTCCTGTGGATTACTGTAAAATGTTTATTGAAGGTCTAGGAGAATGTAATAGGTGGGGCTTGAGAAGCGACAATACTACTATCTTGCATTGACAGGGCCTTATGGTTTACAATGTAATTTCACATCTGTGTCCTCATTTAGAGGCTAGGAGTTAGGAATTGCTTGTCATTCATCTTTCAGTGTATCTGAAATGTGAAATTATTGATCTCTATTCCTCCATGCCCCAAAGGGTTAGGAGGATTCCTGCATCACTGTTTGCAGAATTATAGAGTCCAGCCAATTGGTCAAGCTGAGAAACCATTTAAAACTGTAATTTCTCTAAGTATTGCTAAACCAAGACTTGTAATACAGTGTGTCTGAATTTTTTTCAGTGTTGTGGAGCTATGAGCCAGTGATTATTTAACAGGAATACTCAGGCCTAAAACCAAAGTGTATGTTGACCAACTGAAGTTAATAATGTGGCCAAAATTTTAATTTTTGAAGAAAAATTTCTTTTCAATGATATTTCTTCTCTATAAGATAAAAATTATTTGTGAATAATCACTTTAAAAGTATGAAAGTTGTTGTCACTAAAAATTGAGACTATAACAGAGCTGGCCTTATATTTTAATGAAGTGAATGCTCCTCATTTATTGAATAAAAAGCATATGGGCACTTAGAACCAGCTTTGGCCAGAGTGTCAATTCTCTGTACAACATGAGTAACATTGATGAATTTCATAATGTAAAAATAGTTCTTTGGAAAATAACCGTACTAATTTCTTCTTTCTTTTTGTCTGTCTAGTGAGAACTCAGCAGAGGCAATAGCAGTAGATTCTAACAATCAGTCGAAGTCCCCACTGGAGAAGTTTA
This sequence comes from Balaenoptera borealis, assembly GCF_965194805.1. NCBI lineage: Eukaryota > Metazoa > Chordata > Mammalia > Artiodactyla > Balaenopteridae > Balaenoptera > Balaenoptera borealis. The sequence goes on from NC_138874.1 coordinate 87,738,264, forward strand.
TGGTCAAACTGTGCACTCATCATCAGAAGCAGTTCATTCGTGTTCTGAACGATCTGTACACTGAATCTCAGCCAGGCACCGAGGACCTGCCACCTTCGGATTCTGGAACAATGGATGCCTCCACCTGCAATGCTGGCTGTGCCCAGCTCGGCACCAAACATAAGGAAAAGGATGCTATGTGTCTCAATATGAAGTCTTCTACTTCTGTAGAGTTGTTCGTAGACTCATCAGGCTCTCACAGCCCTCAACACTTGACAGAACAGGCCCTAAAGGAGCCTCCTCCCGAGACAAACTCTGTAGATGGAAGAGAGAATACTTTGACTGTTGTCCAAAAAGATTCCTCTGAACTTCCAACCACTAAACCTAATTCAATGGATAGTTCCACTCTGGGATACCTCACTGCATCTAATTCTTCCTCAGTAAACTTCCACCACATCTCTAAGAGCTTGGAGGGGCAAACCACTGGACAGGAGCAAGACACAGATGTGAAAATATGCAAGGACGGTAAAGACCACGTGCAGAGTTCAGCTTTAGTAGAAAATCTAATTGCAGTAAAAGTGGCAACTGAGAATAGTGAGGAGAGCAACAGCTGTATTGTTTCTCAAAGAAATTCATTCAAAGCTTTATCAGAAGAGGCTTGGGACTCAGGGTTTATGGGGAATTCACCTAGAACTGCTGACAAAGAGAATGCTTTACAGTGTAGCTCAAAAACACCTTTACGCCAGGACTTAGAGGCAAGTGAACAAGATTCAAGGCCAAAGCAAGAGAACCATCTTCACTCATTAGGAAGAAACAAAATGGGTTACCACTTACAGCCCAGTGATAAGAGCCAGTTTGATCATTCCAAAGACGGTTGGTTAGCCCCCAGCCCCATGCCACCTGTACACAAAGCATCTAATGGACATTCACGAACCAAGATGCTTTCAACCTCCATTAAGACAGCTCGGAAAAGTAAAAGGGCATCAGGGTTGAGGATAAATGATTATGATAACCAATGTGATGTCGTTTATATCAGCCAGCCAATAACAGAATGCCACTTTGAGAATCAACGATCGATATTATCTTCTCGGAAAACAGCCAGGAAGAGTACTCGAGGATACTTTTTCAATGGTGATTGTTGTGAGCTGCCAACTGTTCGCACACTGGCCAGGAATTTACACTCCCAAGAAAAAGCAAGCTGCTCAACACTGGCCTCCGAGGCAGTGGTCACTCCCAAGCAGACCCTTATCATTTCAGCACCTCAGCCTACAATAGATGTGCAGCATCCCAGAGAAGACAACCCTGAAGAACCTAGTAAAGAAATAATCTCCCTCAAGGAAGGAGACAGAGATGCATCATCTGAAAAGGAATCTCAAGAGCCTGAGGTTTGCCCTGTGACAAATAACGCAAACCCAAGCAGCTCCTCTAGATCAAAGGAAACAGCAGCCTCCAGCCCAGTGTGGCCTCTCCCTGCTCACCTTCCTGAAGAGGATCTTCCAGAAGGCAGCTCCGCGGTCTCAGCTCCCACAGGAAGTGGGATATCTTCTCCTGAACGAGACCAACAGCCAGTTGAACTGCTAGATACAAAGGAGATGAGTGTACCCCAAGACTGTCCCCTGCTTCCCTCCACAGAGAGCCTTTCTGAGGGAGGCAGTGAAGATGTTGTTCCTAGGCCTTGTTCCCCTCCTGAAACAGTAAGTAGAGAGGAAAGTCCTCTGTGCTCAGAAAATCAAAGTCCCCCAGTGGGCTTGGAGCCTCCCACGAGCCTGGGAAAGGCTGAGGAAGACCAAAGCATCAGTACTGAGGCTGAGACCGAAGACACTCAGGAATTAGATACTGACCCACTCTTGAAGGAAAGCAGCACTTTGACTAATGAAAACCCCAGTGAAATTGAGGAAAGTGAGGCACCAGGTGGTACAGGAAAATTCGAGGGAGAGGATGGTGATGTAAAACATCCTCCAGAAAAAGATATGTGTGGTCAAAACATTGACTCACCTGAAGAGAATCTGGACAAGAAGAAAAAAGGTAAAAAATTCCCCGAGGCCTCTGATAGGTGCCTAAGAAGTCAACTTTCAGATTCTTCCTCTGCCGATAGGTGCCTAAGAAATCAAAGTTCAGATTCTTCCTCTGCTTGTGCTGAGATCAAGGTTTCTAAAAATCCTGGTGCAAAACGTTCTAAAAAAGAAGGGTATCCTGGTGGGACAGCACCTGAGAGCTTCCTGACTGAAGGTTTCCATACAAAAGCTCTGGAGGACACTGAAAACCCAAATGTCAAAGAAAACCCCTCTGAGAAAGATGCTGAGCAGGAGGGCGAAGGAGGTGGGATGATCACCAGGCAGACTTTTAAAAACATGCTAGCAAAAGAAGTCAAGGGGGAAGAAGAAGGCATTTTCCCCAGCAGTGATCCCTTAGCCACAGTTGGCCAGCCCCTGCCTGGAGAGAAACTGGAAATCTATGTTCAGTCTAAATTAGGTGAGAACAGTACTCAAGACCCCTCTGAAAGCATTCCTTGTACGTTCCCAGAACAATCAAAAGAGAAGCCGGGACCTATTCCTGCACAAGAGACGGAAGAGGTTGTAAATGATATAGATAGTGCAGACAGCCCGCATAAAGATGATGATAGTGACGTGCTATCTAGCACAGTTGGATTGTCAAGTAGTAGAAGTGATGACGCTGCTGGGCCCCCAAAATGGGTCCCAAGGCTTACAAGACTGACCTCCTCAACCTACAACCTAAGACACGCTCATGCTCTGGACTCCTTGGATACTATGAAAGTGACTTCCGAAAAGGAAGCAGCACAAGGAAACACAATCCCAAAGGAAAATGAAACTTCAGAGAGTGGAGATCCCGTAGACGAGGATGAGGTGGACACAATGGTAGACGACCAGCCAAAGTTTGTAGAATGGTGTGCTGAGGAGGAGAACCAAGAGCTCATCGCCAACTTCAACGCCCAGTACATGAAAGTTCAGAAGGGCTGGATCCAGCTGGAGAAAGAAGCCCAGCCAACACCAAGAGCAAGGAACAAGTCAGATAAGCTGAAGGAAATTTGGAAAAGCAAGAAAAGGTCACGGAAATGTCGGGGTTCACTGGAGGTTCAAAAGTTTTCTCCTGTTCAGATGCTGTTTATGACAAACTTTAAATTATCTAATGTTTGCAAGTGGTTCTTAGAGACAACTGAAACCCGGTCTCTGGTAATTGTGAAGAAGCTCAATACTCGTCTTCCAGGAGACATCCCACCTGTCAAGCATCCTCTTCAGAAGTACTCTCCTTCCAGCCTGTACCCCAGTTCACTACAGGCTGAACGCTTGAAAAAACACTTGAAGAAATTTCCCGGAGCTACTCCTGCTAGGAACAATTGGAAAACACAGAAGTTCTGGGCTAAATTTCGAGAGGATCCTGACCAAGTGGCGCCAGAGGATGACAGTGACGTTAGCCTCAGCCCCAATCCTGAAGACAGCATAGAGGAGGTCAAGGAAGGTAGAAATAGCCATCCTCCCACAAACTCACCCACCCCTGCCAGTACCCGGATCCTTAGAAAATATTCCAACATTCGAGGAAAGCTCAGAGCCCAGCAGCGTTTGATCAAGAACGAGAAAGTGGAAAGCCCATTTGGTCCGGCTGTGGAAAGTAAACAGAGTTGTAAGAGTGTATGCATCAACCCTCTGATGTCCCCCAAGCTTGCGCTGCAAGTAGGTGCAGATGGGTTTCCTGTTAAGCCCAAGAGTACCGATGGAATGAAGGGAAGGAAAGGGAAGCAGGTGTCTGAAATCTCGCCGAAAGCAGAAGTTCAGAATAAACGCAAGAGGACAGAAGGCGGCAGCACTCAGGACAGGAAGGACAAGGGAGCTGCGACGAAGGCCAGCAAAGAAAAGCACGTTGATGGATCCACCAGAGCCCCCGCTGCCAAGAAGCCAGCTGCAAGGGACAGAATCAGCCAACTGCCCAAAAAGACGACTTTGAAAGAGAAGAAAGTGAAGATCCCTAAAAAGTCACCTGGGAAGAGCTGCCCTCCCTCCAGGAAAGAAAAAGAGAATACAAACAAAAGGCCTACCCAGCCCTCCCCCTCGGAGATGGTGACAAAACCTGCAAAGCAAAAAGGGGCAGGTGAGTCCTCTTCAAGGCCACAGAAAGCCACAAATAGGAAGCAGAGCAGTGGAAAGACTCGGGCCAGACCCTCGACGAAAACCCCAGAGAACAGTGCAGCCCAGAGAAAGCGAAAGCTGAAGGCAAAGCTGGACTCTTCCCACAGCAAACGGAGGCGGATGGATACAAAGTGATTGGAAGGGCAGTATTCAAGAGTTAAAACTGTTCTATAGAAGTAACCCTTTATTTTGCATTAACTAAATCTGCTTTTATAAGCTTATCAAGCCTTTCAAATCTGCAGTTAATGGAGAACACCACAATTTAAGATGTCAGAAATTGCGTCTCAGATGGAGAAGGGAACTTGCAGAGTCTTTCTCTGAGGCTGAGTAAGGGAAGTTATATATTATATTCTGGTTGTTCCTTGGGTTTTAAACTTGGAACCAAGCAGTTTTAGTTTTTAAAAGTACAGTGCCTTATTTATCCTTTTTGTTTTTAAATTTACAAAAGCTAAAAAGCTGATCTATGTGATTAAAGGCTTGTATTTTATACTTGATGCACAAGCACTTGTACTGTAGCCGAGAAGACCACCATCATGCACATCAAAGTAGCTTTTCAGCAGCCACCCTGCAGTATCTGTACGTGAACAGATGCTCCTCTTTGCAAACCCCAGCAGTGAACTTCCCTCTGTCTTGTTTGTTTAAATGGTATTTGCAAGCTAAACCAAATCATTTTTATGGTATGTGGAGAATGCAGAGGGAATTTATAATTATTATAAAAGATTAATATTTCTGTTACCCCATTTTAAAAATTCATATTCATTGTTGGTCACTCATCTCTGATCTTTTGTCATTTGAAGAAATGTATTCTAAATTATGTGCCCATGGGACAAGAGGTGTGTCACAAGGTGTTAATATTGATTTATGGGCTCTAAAAGTTATTCACATCCCCCAAATTATTTGCATTACTGATTCTTATCATCCTTTTCATTTTTGGCCTTGCAGGATTGCTAGCACACTAATGAGGTTTTCATCCTACTTTGGGGGAAAAAAAAACAAAACTAGGATCTTTTTTCCATCTTGTAGCCGTAATTTGACAATTAGGATAAGAGTGACTGTTCTGATTTTTTCCTTGCCCTGAGTACTTCCATAGTCAAAGAAAGCCAAAATGTTATTTTCAGTAATAGAAAAGTTTAAGACGTGTGTGTGTATGTTTGGGTGCATTTGCATGTGGATATAAGCCACAAATGTCTCCCAATCCCAGTTTTACAGTAAAATTCTTTCTTCTCCATGCAGTGTGATAGGGTGTTCATGAGCTGAGTCATTAGCATATGCCAGATGACTTAAATGTAGCCCAGGGTCTGTATGAGTATCCCCCAAATCACTATGGCACCAGACTCAGAGAAGTGTAAACAACACAGAATTGTATAAAGGTCAGAGTAACCTTGCAGTTGGAGAAAGTAGCACCAACATCTCATGGTGTGCCCATACACACCCCTGTACCAGGAGCTAATGTTCAGCTGGTATTCCAATGTGAAATGTACATGGTTAGAGTAGTAGGTGCCCTTTCTGATTGGTTAGCACCATACTAGCAGTTAATACTTGTAGTATCACAGTGGCCTCTGTCATGTCAGGCTCTGTTTCATGGCTCAAAAGTGCGAGCTGCAATATTTGTAATTGATGTTGTTTGAGGTCTAAGATGGGTACATTGGCTTTACCTTGGTGCCTATAACATTGCTCCATTATAACATAGTGTGTACTCGACATCTCCATTGGGCCACTCTACGAGCAAGGCTTGGTTGCTAAAGCCTCAGCCAGCTTCTCTAACATGCTCTCTCCCCAGAATAGGCTTGTATGGATAGCTGCTACTCTCTCCTTTTTATTAAAAATGTTTCCATTCATATTGCTTCAGATCTGTTTGGATTAACCCAGAAGTACCTTTATTCATGCATTAGTTCGTTCAAATCATGATAAAACAGGTTTTCTACCCATTCTGTTAAAGTTTTGCTGTATATAATGAAAACTTCTGATTGGATAGGACTGGAGAAAAGCATTTGATTCATGGGAAATTGAAAATTGTGTTGAATTTTATAGATAGTGAAGTTTACTATCTTCCATGAAGCCTTGATTTTTTTTCCTAGTGTCTCCTCTATCCCATGAGTCTTTTTTTTTTTTTTTTTTTTTTTTTTCCTTTTTAATATCTTTGACTTTGGCCATTCAGGAGCTACCTATATTAATGAAACTGCTGAGTGTGTATGTTGGCAACCTTTCTCAGCATTAAGTTGCACAGAAGCATTAACCTGTTTTAAGTAGGTTCATTTAATCTATAAAAGTGGTTTTAAAGTTTTTAAAAATCTTTTCATATAGTCGTCACTGGATATTGTTTTTGCGGTGACTTAAACGGTGGAGGTTTGCCCATGTCAGGTGTGCTGATCCCTGTACATATGTTCAAGGTGCCCCCTTAGCTGCATATAGACTACCTTGTAAGGGTGCTTGGATTAGGTTAGGGATGTGAGGCTGTAAGTGGGTGGTACTTTTCCAGTTGCCGATTTATAATTCATTCCATTACTTTTCTAAGTTCTTTTTCATTTTTAAAAGCTTACTTCAAGATAATAGCCTTCTCTCCCATTCTAGGCGGCATTTGAGATAAGGTATCAATGTTTATGTATTCATTTTGTACACCTTACAATGCAATGGATCATCTTTAAAATCAACTTACACTTTATAGTAGACCACATTTAAATAGACTGGGATTCTACATAATTAAGACACTTAAAAGTTTAGAATTATTTTTATATTTTTTGAATCTCATTTTTGCTGATTCAGTTAACTTTACTAATAGAAGAAAGAAAAAAAGCAAACTTGAGGGCCGATTCTGGAAGCCCTTTTACACTTAAAACAGATGCTGGCAAACCTGTCTCCCAGACACCGCCAAGCCTTGGTTTCGTCTCAAGTCTCCCCTTGTTTTCCCTCTCTTGCAAAGACCTCCTTCCTATAGCCATTGTCACAGTGTGGCTTGCCACTCGATGCAAAGGCAGTCTGTCCCACCTTCTGGATTCCAAATGTGAAAGGAATTCTCCTCCTGGGCCTGTACTCAGTGAAGTGACTGTTGGAGCTGATGTTGATGACCAGAGAACACTGGTATTTCCTCTGAGCTTCTGGAGGAGCTGGAAGACACCTGGGAAGCAATCACTGAAGCTCTACCATAGCTCCCCAGAGGTGGGCCCTCTTCAGGAGACCCATTTCTATCTCCCATTTTCTATCCCCTGAGGCTCCCTGGGTTTGGGAGGACAGCATAGAGACTGTACCCTCAGTTGGGGTCCAGAGCCTCACCCCTAGCACTTCCTCAGACGTGTAGCAATCTTGCAGCGCAGCAGGAAGGCCATGAACCTTTGTTCTGCTCTTGAGGCTTCTTATATACAAATGTTATTAATGTCTGTTAACCTGCAGTTGCTAGTCCCTTGGCTCCCTTAGGTAGGCCAATTCTGTTGTGTCTGTACTTCATTAAAGACTTCTACACAAGCCTTATTTAAAAAACAATCTTAGGCTGTGGGTTTCATGCCTCATTGTTCCTGCGTAGTATAGATAGGTGTTAGTCATCCTTTCACAAAGGTGGTGCTTTTAATAGGATCCTCTATGCATCACATACTGTGCAGGTGAATTTCTCACTGTTCAGATAGGTCATCAGTAAAACATCACTTCAAGACGGTCATTTTGAATTGAAGTTTGGACTCTTTTCTCCCTTGTGATGAATTCTGTAGTGATGACTGAAGCTGTCACCATCATTTGTGGGCAGTTTACCTGTTGATCAATGGACCTAAGAGCCAAGTAGGAAAGGGCAACATGCTATGTGAGGCAAGCTGGAGATGCTGTAGTGTCACCCTCAGTGAGTCTGGCGTCTTGTCACTGCCCCCGGGACTGGGCTGGAGTTTCCCAAGGTGCTGGCCCAAGTTGCCACACCCACTTCTTTTGGTTTTAGGTCAGCCCATGCAGGGTCTCATTTGGCCGACAGATGATCTTTCACAGGTCTGCAAACTGTGGGCTGGTCATTCTTTTGGAAATAAAAGTTTTTTGGAACATAGCCACTCCCATTTGTTTATGTATTGTCTCTGTCTGCTTTCCAGCAGAGTTGGGCATCTGCAACAGAGACCACATGACCCACAAAAGCCTAAAATATTTACTACCTGGACCTTTAAGGAAAAGTTTGCTGACCCATGCTTGAGAAAAGAATCTTTTTTTCAGGAAAAAAAGCTTCCCTGGTTTATCTTCTCCTTTCTTCTGCCTCTTCTCCTGTCTTCTTCTTTTCTTCTCCTTCCTCCTTATCTTACCTCAATTTTGTTCTTTTTACATGTCTTTATTTTTTCTTGCTACAAAAAAGACACATTATATTGCCACAGCACATCAGATACCATCTCCTGAAACTTGAGCTACCTTAGCGTCACATCCTGTTAGAATCACCCATCACAGTGGCCAAATCGAGGCCGCCTTAACCTCTAGAGTCAGAATCCATGAGCAACTAGGAATTCAGAGTTCTAACATGATGTGGCCTGGGCTTCTCCTTTCATTCAGTTTTTATCATAGACCTGACTCTGGCTTCACTTCTTGTTTATTACTAAAGTAAGCCAAATTTTGTTTCTTTCAAAATTAGTTGAGACAACTTTAGGTGGATGTTCAGTTTTCTGAACCTTACATTTAGATATGGAAAAACCTTTTCACAGAGAGGAAACGAAGTCTAATCATAAACCCAAGGCATTGTTTATTATGTAATATTTTTGGCCAGCTTCTAGGAAAATAAAAAATGTATTGGCACTGATACTTTTTTCAGTCACCTACTCTTCTTTCAAAATAATTTTATTAAAGGCACACCAATAACTGAAAGATAGAGGCTTGAAGTGCTTTAGAAAGACTAATAGAAAATTGGAGCCTATTATAACCTGAGTGTGACTGAGAAGTTATGGATGATTAGATTAAATCCTGTCAACTGCCAAGATTTTGTCTTCCCCTCCCCCAAAACTCAAGGATGTGTTTCTCAGTGGCTCTAAAACAGTGACTGTTCCGTTTGTTTTGAAACAGATAATTATCATTTTGAATTCTTAACTATGAATTTTTATCTTCTTATGGCTCGGTATCCACTGAAATATTGGAAATTTTTCTGAGTATGAAATCATGTCTATGTAAGGCATCAGCAAAGCAATCCTCACATCCCAGCAGTAAATACTCTACCCCAGGCTTGCTCCCAAGTCCTTTTCAGGGAGAAAGAGAAAATAAAAAGATGATTGTATTTAATACAAGCAGAATTATGGGAAGCCTTTTGAGACAGCCTTCGATATAGTTCATCCCTTGAAATGTCAGAACAAACTGCTGTATTCTACAGTGGACAGATTGGAAGACATGAAAGTCTGACCTCCTTCCCTTAAGGATACTGTCATGCCCAGGCAGAAACCCAGAGCTCCCTGATGCTGCTTGCCATGCTATACTGGGGACCCAGGGAACCACCTGAGTCACTTTGCAGGCATCCTTGCTCATGCTTCTGCCCTTGGAATTGAGCCACAGCTGGCCAGTTCCTTGCTTTACCTTCCCTTTGATCATTTTCCCAGAGCCTTGGTGGTTTATGTTAGTGCTCAGAGGGGCAGGTGTGCGGTCATGCTCGCCAGTGAGCAAAGTGACACAGAGGCTTTCTCACCTGCCTGGGACCATTCCATTTAACATGAGGTGCTCAGTAGGCAAGCCACATGGAAGTAGATTGCTTATTAAAAAAAGAACCACTTGCCCATGGTTTTATAATATACCAGAGATTGGAGGAAAGCATTGTACCTTGTTTTTTTAAGGGTTATGTTAAAAAAAAAAAAAGAGTAAAGAGACCCCATGTGGCCCACACAGCCTAAAATATAAGCTATTTACTACCTGACCCTTTAAAGAAAAGGTTTACTGGCCCTTGCAATATGTCATTCAAGATCAAATTGTGTGGCCAGTTAGGCACAAACTTATTTTTTTTATGTAGTCCAGCATTGCAACATTTCTTTCCTTTTAGATTTCACTGTTTCTGCCTGTTCGATCTTAGCACACAGCTGCTGTTCCACATTATTCCTGACTAATGCTCGTGTATTAAAGAAAAAAATATATCTCCCTTTGTGGATTGAGTATTTGTTGAATCTTGGATATTCAACGTGATCTACTAGGATAACTAGTTAAAGCTAAAAGTACAAAGTCTTTTAAACTAAAAGTACTACAGTTGTCTTCATGTTTATGAGTCAGGGTGAACTTGACTCTCATGGAGAGATATTCCCCTACAGCAGTGCTCAACACACACGGATTTCCTCATGAACTTAAAGCCTAGAATAGTGCCTCTCCCGGCAGGCAGAGAGCATGTTAGTTTCACCCCCAGAAACTATACAGTATATTCATGTACAGTATATTTGCAAGTTTATCACTCCCCAAGCTTCGGTCATTACTTGTGAATATAAATGGCTGGTCTTTTCACCTGTCTGAACCTCTAATCCAGATCACCCATCCTCAGCTCTCTTAAAAATACCAGCATGTCGATGGCACCTTGTCAGCCCACCAGCAGCTTTAGACCGAAGTTCAGAGCTCTCTGGCCTGGCCAGTGAAGCCCGCTCCTGGTCAGGCCTAACTCACCTCATTTTGAGGACCCACCTTTGGCACCTTGCCTCTTCCCTCTTCTGCTTATGCCCCAAGCCCCCTTCCAGGAGGCCTCTTCTCTGGGAAGTCTCCTACTTCTCAAGTGCTTCACTGAACATATATATGTTGTATTAGAAGCATTTCTTTTCATAACTGTTTTTCTTCTCGTAGTTAGCCATTGGGTCCAAATGCTAGTCACCTTACCAACTTTCTCACTCAAATCGTTTTCTATAATCTACACTTCATGTCGTCTTGTAGCTAAATCTGTAGAATTTGGGAGCTAGTTTGTGGAAGAGATGCTATACAAACAAGATTTTCATAATTTTGTATATTTATACCACAGGTAGGGATTAGTTTTAGAGCCACTATAGCTTAAGGTTATAAGTTTCACCAGTGATTTCTGCATTCTTAATAGTTCTAGGAGACTATGTGACTATGATTTCAAATACATATATATAATACGTATTTATACACACCACTGTGAAATTTATTTCACTGTGTAAATAGTGGTATTTTCCTGTTCAAATGCTTCTATAGAAAGTATTTATTTTAACAAACAAAAAAAATTAATGTCAAAAGGGCTTTCCAAAAAAGTGTTCTTTCTAGAGAACCCATCCTCCCCAGCTATGATGCTCGGCCACTGAACCCCCAAACAACATAGTGAAGGCAGAAGGGTGAGCCTTGAAGCCCTCACTGTATTGAGGCAGATGCAACTGGATTGGGAACCTGAGCACAATCCCCACTGTCACCCCATCCCAGAACAAAGGGGGTCTCCCACAGTCGGTGTGGCTGCACCAGGCATGGCATCGGGGCTTGCCTCCAGCAGCCCACTTTTTGCATATACAGTTGGTACATTCAGCTGTAGATTTCAACATCCTGTGCAGGGAGATGAGCCTTAGTTGTAACCCCAAGGAAATACAAACCTATACCTGTGGGATATGGAGAAACCACTGGTTGCCTAAAGAAAGCATTAAGATGTATTTTAGTCTTTCTCACCTTCGTGAAAGACCTGTTCCCACTCTCGTTAACTACGGGAGATAAGCACGTTTCCTTCCGCACCTTGACTGAGTACTGAGCGCCTCAGCTCGCTGCCTCCTCCCTCTCTCAGCGTCTGTGCAGATGTGGGCCAGCCCACCTATAACTGATGGTACACAGTGAGGCCATCTGCTCTAAGATGTGTGCAGCTTTACTTCTCAGGAGTCCTGGCCTGCAATTCAGCACCCGTAAATGTAATGGAACTGATGCTCTCCCATCATGTTCCTCTTCCCTGTGCCCCATTCCTGGGCACCCCTGTCTGAGTCACGATTCTCATTCTGCCCGGCTGGCTGGACTGAGAACTGCAGCTCCAGGACTGCGGTGAGCTTGGGACGACACGCAGGGATTTGTGTCATCCATTTGAACCATAATTAGCATATTTACTTATGGCCTCCCTTTGTCTTTTCTAAACAAGTGAGGAAGACACTTGAACAGTAATGCTGGAGAATGTTTTTTTTCAGATGCTATTTGTAAGCAAATCTGATTTTAAGATGAAATGTGAAAGGGTAACTAGGTGCCAGGGAATTTAGCACTGAACTAGACAGTCAAAACTTTTTTAAACTTTGCAGGAAGAAATAAACTTTGCTCTCATCTAAATGTTCACGAGAAATAATGTTGTAAATAGTTTTTAAAAAATATTTATTACATGTGCTGTGTACAGATTCATGTTCTGAGTGATGTTGGTTTGCATTGTAGTATTGTAGAAGAATATATTTTGAGCAGTGGACTTCCTTTCATAACACAGTTCACACATGGAGAAAGAACAAAAACCAGCAGGTTGAGAGCTGTTTGGGGCATTTGATCTGTAATGTTACACCAAATCCAAGCTTTAGTCGTTCCCTCTTCTCATCTGGTTATGTTATATATTATATATCTATACACACACACATATGTATGATAAACTGGTCAGTGGTCAGCCCCCAGACCTGCAGAGCAGATTTCCAGGTTTTCTTTCTGATGTGTTGCCTGTAAGCAATAAGATTCTAGGTAATAGCATTTATTCCGGGCTCTGCGTTAGCCCTTGTCTCAGAGGATAGGGTGGGGGTAGAACAGCTCTTGCTAAGATCTCTTGCCTTTGCTGGAGAGGCTGCTGTACTTGAATTTTTGCTTCTGTTTGTCTGCACGCTCCTTCACATCATACAACACTAGCGATGGATGAGAAATCTGCCAGCACCAGACACATCAAAAATTGGGCATAGAGACTGAAAAATTATCAATTTTCCATGAATTTGTAGGGTTTACAGAATCTAGCTGAGGCAAAACTCATTTGGCTATAGCATAAGTGTAAGAATCTTTCACATTAAAAATGTAAATGGCCCATAAAAAGTCCTTTGACTGTATCTGAGCTACATTTAAGAGCTAGCCCATTTCCTGTACTCCTCCTCTGTGCCTGAGTTTGAAATATCTGAAGCCCCCTGCGTGTCTGGGGTTAAATCATTTAGGTTCGTGCAAAGAGGGCAGTTGCCTCTCCAAGCGTCCCAGCGTGTTCAGTCCAACAGATTTCTAAGCTGTTTAGCAGCCTCTCCTTGTGACCGTCCTGAACTTTATGAAAAATACCCCACACCCAGATAACCATTAATAGAATAATGTAGTTTTTTAGGCTTTTGGAATATGTCTTCTCTTTTGTATTTATGATGGTGTTTGGAATTTTTCACTAGTGTTTTTTTAGATTGAAGTGGGTGCATTAGGATAAAACTTTCCGTTGCTGAGCCTGAAGCAAGCAAGAGGAAAGAAGCGGACCTATGTTGTGTCTTTGGGAAGGTGACTACTTCTTGTGGTGGGGGGAGGGCGGGGGGGAGCGTTATAGATTACGTGGGGTAAAATAGAATTCCGCCCTGAGGCTCCCGGAGTCTTATGGCCTTGTAATAAATAATCCCTTTATTAGCCTCACTTAATCTCAATAGAAGCCTGCTGTTTACCCTCAGGGAACAAGTAGTTTTCAAAATTGAGCTCCTCCCAGGTCATTGGCCAGTGCCTGTGTGCAGGCATTGGTCATCTTTGTGAACTCATGGCATTATTTTCCCGTATGTATTATGATATTAAGAAATTCAACCCCAACCTGTATGAAAAGCACAGCCCAGGGTCCTACTTTTAGGCTAGAGTTAACGCCTTTGAGAGGCCAGGGGGTCATGGGAGGCCCATGCAATTTAACTGAAGCTCAGGTGCCGTGTTGGGTTTTTATTGGTTTTAGGCCACAGCCTTCAGAGTGAATTTAGGGCAGGGCTGCTGATCTGGCTGTGGATCCAGGGAGCTCTAAGATGAATCTCTACCGTTCCTTTAAAGGTCTTTCTGGTTCTTCCCAGTGTTGTCATTGCCGAGGTCATTCTCGTAGTTGTTCAGATGTGCTCCTTTTTGCTGTCTTGTGAGTCTTAGCCAGCGATCCAGATGCCCAAGGACAGAGTCTCCAGAGGGCCTAGCTCCTTCCTGGTACCAAGTGTGTGATCCTGACCTGTTTGAAGGCGGTCTTGTCAAAAGTAGTGAAATGAGAATTTCTGCAAACGGTAATCCGGATGATCAGCATGTATCCCTTGGGCCTGGACTTCCACTATGTTAGTGAGTGTAGGAAAATACTGTGTCTTTTATGGAAGAAAATTCAATGTATGCTGTGAATTTGTTGGTTTGAAACATTGAAAATTTTTCATTAGACAATGTTTACATACCTCACCTGAAGAACCTTTGAGAGTGTATATATGAAATTTAAAATATATTAAGTTGCTTTAAAACAATATGTATAGCTATAAAAGTTGGAGTTATTTTAACTTTGAATATGTACCAAGTCTCTTAAATATTGAAATCTTGTGGACTTTTTGTGCTTCTGTGTTTTACTTTCCTATTAGACCATGTAGGAAACTGTGTTCTTGTTATTGGTAAAGGGGCCCTCACTGAAATCCAAGCTTGGAAGGATTTCCTTTGTTGTTTCAGATTTTCTAGTTTGGTTTTGAGGGATGGGTTACGGAGCTAGAGGATGTGTGGGCGGGATTTCTCTAACGTTGACATCTATTCCATGAGCTTTTCCTAGGCGCTTATTTTATTGCAGCGTATTAAACTTCTTTGATATTAAAGTGTGTTTGTGTAGTTACTGGAGAGGGTACGGAACGCATTGAAGCCCAGCGTTCAACTTGTAGCCTACAGCAAAGTTGGTAAGTTGCCAGAAGGAACCAAAAAGCAATACTTCTTACTACTTTTGCCTCGGCCACTGATGTTGGGACTCAAAGGAACATCGTTTGCTAGATCTGTGGCCATTTTGTGAGTTATGCCTAACTTCAGGGAATAGAAAACACAATGGACGATCCTTGGGAATTCCCATGGCAGAACCGGAAAGGTGCCAGTGCTTCATCCTGAGGTGCAAGGAGCAATTGAATCCGTGCTACTGACCTCAGGTATGCCCCTGCTAGATTAGGGGGGATGTGCATGGCACCCCAGCTCTCTGGAGCCCATGTTGGGGTATGGCAGAAAGTTGGCAGGGAATCCTTCCATTTACTCGCCTCATGACCCGTTTCATTATATTCTCTCAACTCTCCTGGAGATGAGTCTATTTAGGGATCCAGTGAGCCAGTGATTCCTGTGGAATCAGCCACAGTTTCATTAACAAGTTCATCTGACAGTGGCCATTGACTCGCAGAACTCCACCCGATGGAAATAACCCTGCAGCTGGCAGTCAGGCCGCCCTTCTTAATTTGAATTTGGAGAACTATCTTGTTCCAGATGAGGACTTTTCGTCGTTGAAATAGACCTCTTTTCCTCCAGTATTCATCCTGTGGTAGAATAACTGGAGTCTGACATGAGAGATGCAGACTGGCTTGGGGTGAGGGAACATCTCTAAAATGAACTCTGAGGGCTCAGGACATAGGGGTGATAGAGATGCATTATCACCAATATGGGGAAGTGTGGCAACTCTAGTTGGAAGCCTGGGCATCCCTTCGACTCCCTCCACCCACCCAGCCAAGGCCTGCTGTGCCCATTCCCTTGGCTAGATATTTCCTTGTAACTGAAATGTGCCACTTACTTTACTCTAACTCAGGTTGCAGACTGGTGGCTGACAGTTGTGTTTTATTTAGCCAGTGTTTAAAAAACAGTATTTTAAAACTGAGTGTTTACATAAAAATTGATTTCTAGCTTTTAAAAAAAGATAACGAAGATCTGACAAAATTAGTGCGTGGTAAGAGTCAGCTGAAGCTGGGTGGATTGGAAAGCTCACCCTGCAGGTCATCACAATCTGCCTCACTTACCATTTGTCCCTTGCTCTTCACAGTAGGGAACCAGGTCTCTGTCCCTGTGGCAGTACAGATGATGGGCTGAAGGGCATGTGGCCGCTTGACTCATTTAGGTAAGTAACCTACTGGCCTCTCCAGACTCTTGAGCTTACAACCCTATTTTAACCTGTTTTCTGTCCTGTACCTGGTTCGTTACATTTCCTCCCAAATCCCTCATTGCTTTGAAGGCACTGCAGTTACCATCACTGCCCATTTTCAAGGTGACCGTGTGCTGTTAAGGTGTGGCATATGTGACCGTCACCACGAGCGGGAAATCAGTTTATGGTCCTGCATCAGAGGAGGGCCAGTGGGGTCCCCTTGGTGTCAGGGGGCTTTCCCAGCCTCACTGCCAGGGCCTGGCCTCACCAAGACACTGAGTAGGTCACACGTCCTACAAAGCTCAATTTGAGTGCAGTTCTGTGGTCTGAAGTCATAGTAGAACCACTGTAGAAGTATGTTTGTCTCCTTTCTCCACTGATCCCTAAGAACCACTGTTCTGGTGCCTGACAGGTCAACCTTACAGGACAGTTGGAGAAGCCACACTGCTCTAATCTGTTGCCCTGACGCTCTAAAACCTTCAGAGCCATGTTAAATATGGACATGGCTCTGTACACAAACTTACAAAACGTGGGTGTGACTCTTGAAGAGAAATGAGGATGGACAGCCTCCCCAGATCCGTGTGTGCTGTGCCGTGTCAGGCTCTGTTCTCACACTGACATCCCCAGGGAGCTATGACTAAGCCACCCCCCAGACCTCCCCTTCCTTCTTCAGGAGGAACAGGCCTCTTTTGCCACTTCAGGAAGGCTAGAGAGTTCCAAGGGCAGATACCCTATATGTGCTGTGTCTGGGCTCCACGCCTGGATTGTAGCTGGTGTATGGGCAGCCCAGAAACTCTCGCCCATGCGAGGGTGTGTGTCAGCAGCCCTGGGCTCATCCTTGATGCAGAAAAAGAGATCAACAAAGGCAGAACCTGAGTGAATCAATTTCATGTTCACAGGAAGACAACAGACAATATCCAACATGTTCTAAAATAACACGTCTCAGGACAGGGCAGGTGTGGCTCCCCCAGGGGCTTGTTCTAAACCAGTCTCTTTAAAAGAGTGATCCAAACAAGACTACAGAACCCCCCCCCCACCCCAAACCAAACCAAATGTCACAACTACATAGCATCTGAAAAGCGAAGCGAGACACTGGATGTTGACTTTAACATATAAAAATACTATAACAAAATGAAATACAAATATATATTAGAATCTGTTAAGTATTCTGTGTAAAGAGATACTTTCCTGGTTAGGCTAAGAGCAGGCAAAGAAGAGACAAAGTACAGCCTTTTCCATTTCCTGACACCTGCACAGGGAGCCAAGGCCACTGTCGCCTGCAGTGCGGCCAAAGCAGCAGCAACTTTGGGACTTGCCCTGCTTATGTCTCTTCAGTGGAATCAGCCGAGGACGACATCAAAGTGAACCGGAGTCTTTACCAAAGGGGTGGCAAGGTTTGGGAATGATTTCTCAGATGATTTCGTGGTAGCCTTCTTCTGGGACTCGGCAGGCCCAAACGTGAACAGGCAAGGTGTGTGGTGATCCAGTTCCTTAGCGACTTTCGGGTTGGTGGTTCAGTTGAGGAAAACTTGATCCTGGGGCGCATGGGTCTCTCGGCCCCTTGCTGCCCTCACCCTTGTGGTGCATCCCAATCTCCTGGCTCGACCAAGGGTGAGTATGGAGCTGGGCTGGGGCGCGGGGTGCTGTGGGGGGGTGCACAGGGGTGGCAGCAAGCTCGCAGGGTGCTCCCTGCAAACAAACACTCCATCCTCTGCCCTCCCAAACCCATGGCACTGGGAGTGCAGGACCCCTGGCAGCCAGTACCTGTCTGCAGGTGCCCTTTCCACTTCTGCAGAGCGAAGAGGTCCTGCCAGACATCGCCCCTCAAGCCCGGGGAACGGTTTCTGCAGGTCAGTGAGGAATGGTGGTAGCCAGGGGAAGGTATGTGTCTCAGGGTTGGCGGGTTCCAGAACCCTCTCTTCCGTGGAAGGGGCGGGCTAGCTACACTTGAGCTTTCCTTCCTACCCAGCCTGGTGCTGGCTGCCGTCCAGGCGCCCGCAGGGGCCCAGAAAGTCCAGGTAAGGGAATGATGCTGTGCGGCCCTAGGAGGAGCCCCTCGAGGCCCAGGCTGCTGCCCATGAGTGTGAGGGCTGCTGTGGCCTTGCTCAGAGTTACAAGAAAATAGAGCCTGGCCCCTGGTGAGGGGCAGAGCCAGCCTTCAGGACACCTCCCCAGGTGGACAGGGCAGGGTCCTCTTCCCATTACAGGGGGCCCAGGACTCAAACTCACTGGCCTGAGTCCCAGGGTAGTGGAACACGCCAGGCGCCCTCAGTCGTAGGATGCTCCAGGATAGTATCAAGGACTCCGCCTGCCGCCCCCAAGCACAAGGCCACCTCAACCCCATCACAACATACTCCCCTGACCCTGCCTTCTGTTTGCAGATGGAAGGAGCCAGGAAAGGGACATGCTCACCCTCCTTGCCCCCCAGGATCCCCCAGGGGCACACGCTCTTGGGGAGACACTGGGACAGGAGACCGTGACCTATCGTCCTTCCAGCCAGCTCGCTATTTAGGCACAAAGATCATCTTTCTGCGTGTTCATTCCGCATGGAAGAGAAGCATTTGTAGTCACACGGCCACATGTTCGATGACTCTTCAGACACTGAGTCCTTCCTTGCAAACACTTGGAGTGAGCAGCTCTGGCCTGGGCCGGTGTCTGTGGTTGGAGCCCTCACTCGCCTCAGATCCCTTCCCAGGCATCCTTCCCAAGCATCACAGGTCGCTCCTGTGATGTTCTGTGGTCAGTCGCATCTGTCCGTGAGGGGAGAACACCGGCAGTACCCGGCCCCGGTTAGGCACATGAATACTTGTTGACGTGATTAATGAAAGTAGATCTTCTAACTCCTCCAGCTTCCCTCCTGGAGCCACAGTGGGAGGGTCTACATTGCTTGCCCCCATCTCCCCATTTGATAGCTGAGGAGACTGAGGCCCATGGGGAAGAAGTTTGCCCAGAGTGACAGAGCCAGCGGAGGTTTCCTGATGTCTGGACCACTGTTCCCTACTGGTCTGCGGCGTGAGGTGATCTGAACCCAGTCTACATGGGAGGAGACCCCTCCTTGGCCTAGCAGCCTAGCCCAAGCCCCCTACACCCCCAAGTCCCCCTGCTAGCTAGCAGCTGATGGCTGGCTAATGGCTGGGGAAGCCCAGGACCAATGCCCCCTTGGTGGCTAGTATCTGGAGGTGATGATGTTTATTCAGTTGGAACCAAGAACCCCTGTCCTTTTTGGTGGTGTTCCCCCCCTCCTCCAAGCAGTCCCAGCGGTTGTTTCCTCCGCATGAGCACCCTCCTTGAAATTACAGTACTCATCCCATAACTTTGGGATTCAGAGGTCTGGTCCTAAAACCACCTCCACCCCCTGGCCCGTTCTCAAGCAAGCAGTGGCTGCAGCACCGCCAGGCAGCCCAGGGGGCGGGGCTTGGTCCCTTCCTGGCCAGCAGGAGGGGGCCCTTCCCCTTCGCAGCCTGGCCTACTGCCAGCAGACGCTGCGGCAGCAGAAATTGAGAGCCAGGCCGGCTGCCCCAGCGCAGGCTGAGAGTACTTCGCGGTTATCTGCAGGGGGGCAAGGGGCTTCTGGGACCCGCACAGGCCACAGGCGAGAGGGAAAGGCTGGTTTGGGAAGGGGCAGTCCCATCTTCAGACCCAGGTAGCAGGCAAGGAGGAGGTGTCACTATTCTGCACTTCTTGGCCTGACCTCACGCACACATTCATTCAACAAATATTTATTAAGCGCCTATTTGTGCAAGGCACTTCCGGAGAGGGCGGGTTGCGGCCCGGGCCACGCCCACCCGCCCCGCCCCGTCCCCAGCTGCGGCGCCGTCGGCTTTAGAAAGGTGGTTCTGGCCCCCCCGCCCACGGGAGGGCCGGTCGCCCAGGCGTCGCCGCGGTGATGGCCCGCACCCCAGCCCAGCTGCCGGCCACTCGGTCTCCGCTGCGGCCGCGCCCCCTCGCCCGCCCTCTCCCCTCCCCGTCCACGCCGGGCGCTAAGCGCAGAAGGCACAGCCACACTTGGTGGGCTTCTCCACCTCCTCGGCAAAAGAGGTCCCATCGCTGCACTCAAAGGTGAACTTCCTCCGCTTCAGCCGCAGGCCCTGGCAGCAGCCCTGGCCGGGGCATGAGCCCCGGCACTCCACCCACGACAACGGGCGCGTGGTCTGGCAGATGGCATAGCCCCTCTGGACCTGGTGAAAGTCCCGGACAGGGTCCCCCCGGCACTCGGACTCTGGATGGGACAGACACCAAGAGAAAGCCTCAGGGCACACCCATGGGCCAGCGCTGCCCCCGGGGAAGCAGGAGGAGCAGAAAAAGGAGGAGGAGGAGGGTGGGGCAGCATCCTCGGACCCCACCTCCATCCCCACCTCCTCCCTGCCAGACATGCACATGCACACGCTTCCTCCTGGGCCCACAGTGAGGTCAGTGAAAAGGAAGAACTTTCTAGCTGCCAAGGCCCCCCAGGACAGATTGGGCTGCCAGGGTAAGGTGGCCTCCAGAGGAGTGCAAGAGGTGGCTGGAAGCCTGGGAGGCGATGACATCAGAGAAGAAATTGGAGCCAGAGGGTATGGCCTAGGGGACCTGAAGGTGCCTGAGTTTTGGATTTCTCAGGCTCTTTCCTGCCCCCTTCAGCAGCAGTCCCTTGACCGTCTTGGTCACGTGGGCCAGGAGGACCTGGGAAGGGTCCCCAACTCTCAGACTTCCTGCTGCTCTCCAGGTCCCTAAGTGATGTGGCCAAGATGCTGTTACTCTGGTGGTCTCTTCTGTAAGGAGAGACCCCAGCCAGAAGGGGCACTTAGCCCAGATAAAGGGGCGACAGGGCAAGCTGGGCCAGGGAGAGATGGGCATCTGTCTGGGGGTGGGGCTCAGAGCCCAGAGGATTGGGGGCGCTACAGCCCAATAGCAGCCCAAGGTGCAGGAGGGGAGAGGGGGCACAGAGGGGTTGCTGAGGTTGGGAAAAAGAAAAGTCAGGTCACTAAAGCACGTTGTGGGGAGGGACCCTGGAGAGGGCATGTCAGGAGGGGGGCCCCTGACCTTGCTCGCACAGCTCGCCCGAAAAGCCGGGGTCGCACACACAGTGCGCCCCCTTGGTGGCTGAGGCCTGGCAGTGGCCGTGCAGGCACCGCAGGCCCCCACAGGGGTCTGCAGGTGCCCCAGCCTGGTTGCACAGGGCCCCCGAGTACCCATCCTGGCACTGGCAGCTGTAGGAAAGAGCATCTAGAGGCACGCACTTCCCGTGGACACACCTGGAGGGACAGAGAAAAGGCACTGTGAGGACAGGCCAGAGCCAATCCAAGCCCACCCGAGGGCACCCCACACCCCCAGCCCTGGGCTTCACAGGGTCTTATTCTGTTCCCAAAATTGAAACAAAGGGAGCAAAATGTGACTGTGTTTGTCCCTAGGGTCCTTTTCCTGTTAATAAAAACTGAAAGCCAGAAAAAATTAATAAAACCCTGTGTTAGGCCACATGTTCCAATTTTGGAGTTTAAAGACACAGTCTTTCCTCACCATGGGGAAGTGGAACTTGCAGGGAAGGGAAGGGAACCTGCAGGTGGGCAGTGGGGGAGGGCTCCCTGAGCCCAGCCCAGGCTCACTTGTGGCCATGGCAGGGGCCGTCGGCTGGCTGGTCGCAGTGCAGGCCCTCCCAGCCGGCCTCGCAGTGGCACACGGGCCCCGGTGTGGCATTGGGCTGGCAGATGCCATGCAGGCAGTAGAGCTTCCGGCAGGGCTCACAGCCTGGCACCACCCCTGGCTTCATCCTCGTCTTGGTGAAGTCCTGCAACTCGTTGTTGATGTACAGGTTTCGGATGCAACCGTGGAAGCTCGTGCCATTGAGGATCTGCCACAGGCGGAAGGCGGCCGAATTCACGTCCACTGGCATCCCTGGAGTGGAGGGGAGGGGGCAGAGCTGGGCTGAGTTAGGCTCAAACCCTGCCTGGCACCCACCTCTGAGGTCCACTGGGCATCTCTACAGTGTTCCCTCTTGCCCTCGGCATCTGTCCTTCAGTCTCTGCAACTCTGGGCCAATGTCTTTTGCCACCTTGGAGGGTCCAGACTCCTTTCCCAGAAGAAATGGAAAAGCTGCTTCCTCTGTGATCAGAGCCTGGGGGTGCCAGGCCTGGCAGCAGCCAGCTGACAAGTGATGCTCTGGGTGCCTGAGTCTGGCCGCCCTCGCCCAGGGCTCCTGCCCAGAACACTAGCTTTTACCTCCCAGAGACCCCAAAAGCAGCAAAGGACTTGGGCCCAGAACTCATGTGTACGACACTTTGTCCCCCACTTTTGTGGTCATCCCTTCACAGCAGCCCTCTGACGTCGGAGTTGCTGAAACCCCTTCGATTTCAGTGCTCAGTGACCTGCGCAAAGTTGCACAACTAGTAAACAGCAGAGCTGGGATTAGAATCCAGGGCTCCATCCCTCACACCCTCCTGGCCGACATCTCAGCAAGGCCCTCTGCGGCACTGAGACGGCCCCGCTGCATCTAGAAACCTGTCTCATCTAGACCTAGAAATGTTCTCGGGTGCTGGATGGGGCCATCTAGCCACAAAGCCTGTAAGCCCAGCTGGGAGGTCCCCAGTTGAAGCAGGGAGTCCATGCCTGGGCCTCTGAGGGACCCGAGAATGGACCCTGAACAACTGACAAGCCCCTTCTGGCCCTAAGCCAAGAGGAAAGGTACCTACCGTGCAAAAGTTAGCTGGGAAAGTCCAGGCCCCCTCCCAGGCCAGGCCTCAAGCCCAACCCACATTCCCATCCTTGTCAGTCTGGGCTGGGCAGAGAGCAGTGCGGGCTCTAGGCAAGGTGGACAATCCGCCAGCAGCTTGGCCATGCATAGGATCCTCCCCCACTGCCACCTTGGAATGTCCCCCACAGCACAGTTCTCCTGAGCCTGGCAAGGCTCAGGCCAGAGAGCAACAGAGGCCCCACCCGGAATGTCTGTTGCTACCACCTGATGGAGTGGCCCGGGGAGGGCCAGCTGCAGCTCCACCCAGGCCAGGTCCTCACCTCCCACATAGAGGGGCGCCTCGCTGTTTAGTGTGTAGTGTTTGCCGAAGTTGTCCATGGTCATGGGGCTGCCGCCATCGATGGAGAGATTCACCATCTGGTCAAAGGTGACCAGCTCAACGGTGTGGAACTGCCCATCATTGATCGTCTCGGCACTGGAAGAAGATGAGGCGCCCCCGCCCCGGGGAATGGCCTTCAGCTGGACCCATCCCCGCCTAGGCACTTCCCCAGAAAGGCCACTGGTCCAGCAGCTGATTCCCAAGAAACCAAATATCTAACAGAGGGGACTGTGGGGACTTGGTGGCCTCTGACCTGGTCCCTCCTGCTCCCCTTTGGGCACTCTCTTAGGAAAGCTGAGAAGTTTGGGGCAGGGGTTTCCAACTAATCAGCCTCCCCTCCCCACTGAGGAGCTCCCTGTGAGGCGATTGTGGACGGGGAAGGATGGGACCACTGCTCAGGCCCCAGGGAGCCTCGGACCCAGCATGGGGCTGGACTCGGTGGTCTGAATGCCCTTTCCGCTTGGGCAGCCCAGGTCTCTGGTAGTGCCGATAACCACCTGCTCTTGGCCCAGCCTCCCTGGCAGTCCCCCAGCCCTTGAGGGCAGCTGGTGGGCCTGAAGAAGCCCTCCCTACCTGTAGATGGCAGAGCTGGGGTAGCTGCCCGGGTCGTAGCTGACACGTACATGGCCCTGGTACAGCTCCACTGCAATGTGGTCGTCGTCCCCATTGTACAGCAGGATCCCATTGTCCTCTGCTGTGGAGACCTATGGCAACGGCACTTTCTCTCCCACCCCACCCCACGCAGCGGCAGCACAGGCTGGCGGGTGGGGCAGACGGAGGACCCACGATTAAAAGAGAAATGTGTGCAGAACTGTCCTCCCCTGCCTCCCCAAGCGAAACATCCTCCAGGGGGCGCTGTCCCAGGCTGGCAGCCCCACACACACCCCACCCCCTACTCAAATTCCATCCACAGCCAGTCTGGCCAGGGCCAGGCAGGGGAGGGCAGATGGGCCAGCTGAGGCCTGGAAACTCTGTGCCAGGAGGTAAGAGAGCTTGGGACCACCTGCCCAGAGAGGACGGTTAGATAGGATGTGGGGTATCCTGTTCTGTGGGCCTCAGGGAGCTGCCTTGGGGCCAGGACGGGACCTACAGAGGACAGACTCAGGAAGACTCCAACAGCCAGAGCCACCCAAACCTGGAAGGTAGCACCTGTCACTGGAGCCATGCGAGCAAAAGCTGGAGCTGTGCCTTGGGAGGGAGATGTCTCTATGATGCTGTGGGAGCCATCATCTTTTTCTCCTGCCTTGTTCCTCTCCTGGTAAAGACCCTGACCCCCTGGTCTGTACAGCTGCCACATGGCCCAGTCTGGACCATGGCACCCCATCTCCCTGGACTCAGTAGTTGGTCCAGGGATGGGCATGTGACCTGAGGCAGGCCAATCAGAGATCTTCTCCGATCCGAGGTTGCTGACTGTTGTCCAAGTAGAGCTATGGGGAAGAGCCTGCGGTGGGGATAGCGGGATAAACTGAGCCTCTCCAAGGATGTGCCTGAGGCAATGGCTGGGCAGGGTTTTGGTGAGTTTTATTTTGTTGAGCAGTTAGGCTAGCTGTGGTCTTGCTGTGTGGACAGTGTAGTGGATAGAATTTATGAGAGGTGATCAAGGGAAGGAGAGCAGAGTGGGCATGTTTGAGAGGCTGAAAGGTTCTGAGAGAAAAGAAGGAGAAGAGGACAAATAAAGGAGAGAAGAAAGATGTGGCAGTTGGGATAAGGAATGGAATTTGGGGAAAAGAAAGGGATGACTAAAGAGGAGTTTAATTTTTTTTCATGTGAAGTGCAATGCAATCCGCTGTCCCTCCCCAAGAAATATTTAGCAAACAATGCTGCTGAAGTAGAACTTGCTTCTTTTTCCCTCAACATAATAATGTTCTGAGATGGAATTCAAGACATGAAATGGAAAATAAGGGCTCCCAGCGCTAGCTGTGGCCGTGTTCCGGCCACATGGAGAGAGCCAGTCTGCAGCATTGGAGGCTGAAGCTGAGGGGAGTCTTTGAGACAAGAGATGGTGGGAGAGGATCCTGGTAAGTTTGGTTTTGCGGATCCAGTCACCCATGAGACCACCTCCACCCCTGCCCTTTCCTGAGACTGGTTTTGTGACCCAATAACCTTTCCGACTGTGCTTAAACTAGCTCAAGCTGAGATCCTGATACCCACATCCAAAGAGTTTTGACTAACACAGGGTGCTCCCAGCTGTCCTGATACTCTGACCTGAGGCCAGGGTCCCCTGCTGCCGGACCACCCTCTGTGACGGGCGCCCTGGGCACGCACCTGCAGTGTGATGTTGGCCCGTGGCCAGTTCTGCAGGTCGGTGAACTGTAGGTAAGTGTCCCGATCCACGAAGTTGACGCTAAGCAACTTCTCACACTCGGGGCCGCCAAAGCCCGGGAGGCACTGGCACACAGGCTGGCTGCCCTGGTCCACACAGTTGGCCCCGTTCTGGCACTCAGTCCCCTCACAGGGGCTCCTGGGGGCAGGCGGGTGGGGAGGGGTCTCACAGAGCTGCCCACTGAGGGGGAAAAGACACGGGTCAGAGAGGGCAGGGCCAAGGAGCAAGGGGTCATCTTCCTCTCCCACAGTCCTGGAGAGAAACTCACTAAACATCTTGGGACACTGTTGCTTTAAAGTAACAGAAGATGCTCCTAATGAACACTTTCCCTAAGAGAATTAAGAGCCAGAAAGATGCTGAGGAACAAGGTGAGAAACAAGTGTGGTCCCTGCACCAGCAGCATCAACATCACCTGAGCACTTGTCGGAAATGGAAAGCCTATTGAATCTGGTTTTTAACAAGATCCCAGGTGACTTGTGTGCCCGTTAGTTTTAAGAAGCACTCAGTGTTCAGGTCAGCAAACTCTGCTAGCAAGTTTTACTACACCCATTTCACAGAAAAGAAAGCTGAGACTTAAGAGACAAACAAAAGAGAGAAGACTCTGTAGCACCAAATATTCACAACAGCCAAAAAGAGGAAACAACCCAAATGTCTATCAGCGATGAATGGATAAACAAATGTGGTATATCCATATACTGGAATATTATTCAGCCATAACAAGGAATGAAGTTCTGATACATGCTACCACATGGATGAACCTCTAAAACATGACGCTAAGTGAAAGCCAGTCACAAAGGACCACAGATCGTATGATTCCATTTATATGAAATATTCAGAATAAGCAAATCTACAGACACAGACATTAGTAGGTTAGTGGTTGTCTAGAGCTGGGATGGAGGGGCGTTGTGGTGACAGATAAGAGTGTGGAGTTTCTTTGGGGTAATGAAGTGTTCTAAAATTGTTTGTTTGTAATGGATGTACAACTCTGAGAATATATGAAAAGCCACTGAATTATACACTTTAACTGGGTGAATTATATAGCATATGAATTATATCTCAATAAAATTGTTCTTTAAAAGAAGACACGAGCAGAGCATGGGAGGTGGGTGACCGGAAGGAGGGCAGGTGCCCTCCCCTTGCCTCCCAGAGAGACCAAGATGCAAAAGTAAATGGCCTTTAATGCAGGGCATGTCTTCAGGGGTTCACTGGGCAGGTAAGTGATGGGGCACTGCCCAGTAATCTGTACCCACCTCCCGCCCCCTCCGCCAATCAGGGTAGGGACCCTCTGCCTGTGCTCTGAGCTGCTGATTAACTTTCCCCAGACCACACAGATGGTGACTGGCAGAGCCACGGTGAAAGCTCCCAGGGTGGCTCCTGCCGGTCCCAGAGCTGACAGCTAAGAGGAGTCAGTCGCTCATGGTGCCTCCCGGGGCCGCTCACCTGTAACCCTCAGCACAGAGGCAGGAGTAGCTGTTGACTCCATCCACACACCGGGCCCCATTCTGGCAGCGGTGGTCCTCGCAGTCATCCCGGTTCTCCGTGCAGTTGTCACCCGCATAACCAGGTGCACACTCACACCTGGGGTGGGCGGGGGGTGGGGTGGGTCAACAGCCCCACACACAGCCCAGAGCTCGGCCAGGAGCCTGTGCGGCCCCAGGGCTGTGTGTGTGTGGCAGACAGCCTCATGGCCCTGGGGGTCTGTGGGGTCCCCCAGGAGGTCACACGGGGCCCTAGATGTCAAGATGCCCCCACCCGTCCTGAGACCGTTTTCTAGTCCAGGAAGGGAGCTTATGTGGGCTGCAGGCAGGGGAGGGGGCTGCTCTGGGCTGGGAGGGTGGACACCCAGGAGCTGGAGAAGATGGAGGACCACCCTTAGCACCAAGAGCACATCCAAGGTCAACCTTCAGCCCCTTCGCAACCTGCCCAGCTGCCCCCCACCCCCCTCCCCACCCCCAGCCAGTGCATGGCTCTGAGTCACATGGGGCTCATCCATCCCTCTTCCCCAGCCTCCCAACTGCACCGGCCCAGCCTCCCAGGCCTCAGACGCTAGTGCCCGCCTCCCCACAGCCTCCTGACTCCAGGCCAGGCCCCAGCTTCCCGGCTCACACTGTGGCCCACTGCTCGCCTGAGCCAGTCCATTTCTGCCAATTATTTGCCTATCAAATAAAGAGCACGCTCATCCACCCCTGTCCGGTCGCAGCCCTGCCAGATGCTCCCCACCCGGCTCCCCCCCATAACAAGCCACCCCGCGGTCAGACCTGTTTCCACAGGCAGCAACCCGCACCTCGCTACACGTCTCTGCCTTCACACCTGTCGATTCTGGAATACCCTCTTCTCTCTCCCTGCCTCGGTCCAGCCAGGCCAGTACCTCATCTCCTCCAGGAAGCCTCCGGTGAACACCCCTTGCCGGAAACCCTTCCAAACTACAAACTGCAAACTCCACAGCTCAACCACACAACCTGGCAGGTAGGTGCTCCTGCCTGATTTTTTAATTTATTCCCAGTGTTTTTCAAGAGGTAAGAAATACCTTTGTACTCGGTAAACACACACATACACACACACACACACACAGCCCGCTGCAATCAGTTTCATGCCAAAATACTTATCCTTACTATATAAAAGGGCATGATGCTCTCTGATATTTTGTTTTATTTTTTTAACGTTAACCTTGACCCACCCAACTGATCACAATCTATTACTGGGTCTTGAGCTGCAGTCTGAAAAATGTTACAGTAGCTAAGGACCCACAGCCTCATTCACTGTCATTCCCTTATCCATTCATCCAGTGAGTGTGTACTGAATACTTGCTGGGCTCCAGGTACAACACCAGGCACAGCTGAGTGTCTGTCAGTTCCGTCCTTCCTCCAAGACAGGAAGGTGAGTGAAGGTGCACTACACGCCCACCGAGCGCTCCTTCTCTGGGGTGTGAAGGACCATCTGAGCAGTATCCAACCGGACAACGTGCAGTCCTGCTTTGTTCCGCCCTCTGAGGTCCAGCCCCTCTGAGGAGCGTGCACGCCACTTGCTCTGCCACTGCTCCTTGGTCTGCTGCGCCCACCCCACCCGGCAGCTCAGCCAGCAGTGCCGCGTCTGTCCACCATTCGGATGGAGGCTCCTGTGCGGCCCCTTGATCCAGGATCTGGGCCTCAGTGTCCCCCGGCTCTCACTTCCTGCCCAGGAGGCTCTGGCAGCTCCTGCTGGACTGAGTCCCTGGGGGACTCCATCCCTTACCTCTGCCCGAGCAGCTGGGGTTGGGTCCCTCAGCCACAGACCTGAAGAAGACCTGACCACTGTGCTGCCCTGACTGCTGGAACAGGGTCCCAGAAATGAGACTATGTTTGCAGAACTGCAGATGGGAGCAACATCTTAAAAACCCCGTGATTGGGCTTCCCTGGTGGCGCAGTGGTTGAGAGTCTGCCTGCCAATGCAGGGGACATGGGTTCGAGCCCTGGTCTGGGAGGATCCCACATGCCGCGGAGCAACTGGGCCCGTGAGCTACAATTACTGAGCCTGCGCGTCTGGAGCCTGTGTTTCGCAACAAGAGAGGCCGCGATAGTGAGGGGCCCGCGCATCACGATGACGAGTGGCCCCCGCTTGCCGCAACTAGAGAAAGCCCTCGCACAGAAAGGAAGACCCAACACACCCATAAATAAATAAATAAAAAAATAAAAATAAAAAAATTAAAAAAAAACAAAAAAAAAAACCCCGTGACCTTCATATCACAGTCTTCCGGTGACAAAGCACTTCCACATATGCCAGAAACAACGATGGTGACAACAGTCAAGGACCCCTTATCCAACCCTCCTGAAGCCAGACAGGTTTTGAAATTCAGAACTTTTTGGATTTGGGAAAGGTAATACAACGCCTATAACTGTATATTATGTAACATGCCCATTGGATCTGGGGCAGCCCCTTAACTAAACATGTTCAAATTCTGCTGCAAAATCTACACATATTCCCACTACATGGGATGAATGGTGACTGTAAGTAGCTTCATATCAGTGCAGGTCAGCTTTTAATACCAAATACATTGATCGGATCAGATTTTGCTAGCAGATGTCTTTTGGTTTTCAGAGTTTTGTGCATTTTGTAATTGGCGATGATAAATTGTGGACCTGCAACAGTTCTTTATTGAGCACTTTTCAAATGTCAGACGTGGAGGTAAGTGCTTTTCACGCATTTGCTTATCTAATCCTTACAGCCACCCCAGGAGGAAGCTACTGGTCCACCCAGTTTGCAGATGAGAAAACTGAGGCTCAGAGTGGTCAAGCCACCCATCCCGGGTCGTGATGTAAACCCAGGTCTGTCCGACTAAAACTACCACCACCCTGCCCCTGGCACTGACTGGCAAGAACTGAACAGCCAAGACCAAACCCACCTGATAGGTGAGGAAACAGGCTGGGGAGGGCAGAGGAGAGGCGACGTGGGGGCCCATGCCCTTCCCTGGCCTTAGAAATGGGCAACACTGACCTGGGCCCGTCTGGGGTGCCCACACACTGGGCCTCGTGCTGACACGGGTTCAAATCCGAGGAGCAGAAGTCCACCAGCTGCTCACAGGCCGCTCCTGGGGGAAGAATGGGGGAGAGGCAGGAGAGAAGCTGCCCCCTGTGCTCCGCCAGGCAGCCGGCCCAGCAGAAACTTCCTGCAGACACTGAGGCAGGGTCCCAGCCCTTCCGCCCATGGGACAGGGGCTCAGGGCACGAGCACCGGCCCCCACCTCCCAGCAGAGGCTCGAACCCCGCCACGCTTACCCGAGTACTGCAGGGGACACTGGCAGGTGTAGCTGCCCATGCCGTCCACACAGGTGCCCCCGTTGGCACATGAGTGTTCCACACAGTCGTCCGTGTTTACCCCACACGTCGGTCCTTCAAAGCCGGAGGGGCAGGAGCACCTGTGGGGAGCAGGGGAGGAGGGAGAGGTGTGTGGGCCCACGGCCAGGGCGGCAGCCTTCCTGAGGCACTGATGGAAGCCTGTGGCCAGCGGTCAATAGCATCATCCTGGAGTTTTGGTCCCTACTCTGGGTCAAGCCCTGCTGGATGCTGGGGGTTAGAGGTGACCAAGACCAGCCCTGTGCTCCTGTGCTCATGAGATCACTCACAGTCTAGCAGGGGAGACGACGAGGAGACTGGCAACCAAAGGAGAGACAGTGAGTATCAGAACGGTGCGCAACTGAGGCTGGGGAGGGTGGACGAAGGGGCAGAGGACACCTAGCTCCTCCCTGGAGGGAGTGGTCAGGGCAGGCTTCCTGGAGGAGGTGATGAGTTAGCCAAGGACTCTGACAGGGGAGAAGAGGAAGGGGAGGGAAGGTGGTGGGAGTAAAAGCCTGGGGGAGAGAGAGCCTTACAGCCCATCCTTCAGGAGGGTACCTGCTCATCTAAATAGTTCAGGGCTTGGGGAGCACATACTTCAGGGATGGGGTGAGAACAGGACTGGGGGTAAGCAGGAGTCAGGTCTCGGAGAGCCCTGGAGATCAGCGATCTTCAAACTGGGGTACACTTCCCCCTGGGATAACTGTGGTTTTCCAAGGGGTTTGTGGGTCAGAGAGGTCTGAGAAATTAATTTCCACATCTTCATGTTGTGCACGGAACTTCCCCCTTAACTGACCTGCCCCGGAGCTCCAGAAAGGCGCACGCGCACCTCTTCCAGCACGAGGCCAAGGTGGGCTGTGCCTGGGGCCTAAGATCCTTGGGTGCCAAATAAAGGGACAATTAGGAATATTGATGTTTCCAAAGTGAATGAACAAACCCTTTTGCAAGTCACGAGGTTTCTAGTTCTGTGCATTAAAAAATAATTGAGGGAAGACCTCATGGAACTGTCAGCTGATAGAACATTAAAAATAATTTTTGATGACAGATCACTTGGGGTTTTTAGCATATAAACTTGGCAGGGTTTCAAGTAATTGAGTGACATGGCTATAATAAAACTCCTAATCTCATTGGTTTATTTATGTGAACAAACTTTCTCAGCATTTATAGCTACACACACATAAACACACACACACACACACACATATTTTTTTTAAGGGAATAGATTGGCTGCTAAGCCCTCTCACATTCTATAATATTCACCTCTGGACACATAAACCAATTAGGAGAAGAAAAGAAAACACACACACACACACACACACACACACACACACAAACAAAAGCTCCATCTATCTCATTAAGAGATATAGTCTAATAAAATTTTCCTTTTATGTGTAATAATTATCAAATTTTGGAATACAGTTATGTTGTTCTGATCAATTGTATATTATTGATCATTGTAATGATAACTCAATGCAAAAGAAACTTTTAATTAGAGGTTTATGGTGACAAGAAACAGTAAAAAACTTTAAATTTAAACTTATACCCATTTCGGTGGTAGGAAAGTATGGCAGGGTGCTCAAGGAAAGTCTCTAGTATGAAAACAGATTACATTAGAAGAAAAATGGGGGGCAGGTGAGGGGAGTAAAACAGAAATACTAGTTTGAGTAGAAACGAGAATGATGCAAGATGTTGCAGCTGTTCAAGAGTTCCTTCACGTGATTTTAAAATGATTTTTCCCTGGAGAATAATAAAAGAGTGATTTAAAGTCATAGCTTTAATTTTAAATGTTAATAATATGTACAGCGTTCTGAAAATGACCTTCTTTGCAATGAAAAATTAAACTTACCATGAAGATTTTTAGCTGTCACTTAAGAATGTGAGGCAGTTTGTAGCTTTAAAAATTCGTTTGCGGCGGGGCGGGGGTGTGAACAAGAAGGTGTGAAGGCTACTGTTGCAGCCTGTGTCCTGGAGTTTAATTCCGCCTGCAAGGTGGTGGCGGATCTCAGCTAAGTCCCCTCTGGCGGGGTTCGGGGGGACAACTGAGAAGGCCCTTGTAAGCCTTAGGTTTGAGGGGTTACTCAGGGAGGCACCCCTTTCGACCAAAAGGGTCCTTCCCACAGCGCCCCCCCAATCTGCAGGCATGCCAAGTGTGAGGGGCTACTCCCAGCTGCACCCCTCCCGACCTAACAGGGAGAGTTCCTAGGTGCGTCCTCTCAGCCGCCCTCTCCGTAGACACGCCCCCTAGTAGTCTAGCCAATGAGGAGGGGGCTTTGATGGAGCTGCTGCGGAAGCCCAGAGGAGCACAGAGCCTATTGTAAGGACGCCGTTTCCAAGGCGACACCTGCCGAGAGGCCATTTAATGTTTTCTTTTTTACAGCTGGTAATTTGGGTTTGCAGAGACAGGTTTGGCCATTTCTGCCAGTAGATTCAACATCATTTTCTGAAGAGTCAATATGCTCAGCTGGCAATTTATCTTCAGCAACTAAATACTATGTGCTCCTCAGAAAAGCTCTGGGTGCAGGACAGCTCTGGGAGGCTGGGGGGCTCGTTGAGAGGCTCTGGGGGTAGCAGGGTGAGTGGGGGGCTTGAGTGGCCATGTCAGCACTGGGAGGACTTGCGAGATGAGCTGTGGAGGACAGTGGGAAACCGATGCCCGTGGTGCGACCAGAGTGACCCATGAGCTGGTGGGGGAGGCCCCCGGAGGGCGTGACCAGGACTTGCTCCACCTCCGGGCAGGGCTCCCCACCCCTGTCCTGGGGGCTCGGGGTGGACGCCTGATCCGGAGCAGCTGGCTGAGGGCCCTGCCTTCAGGCAACACTGGCCCAACAAGCAGGTGGATGGCTTCAATTGGAGGCCTTGGGGGTTAATGGAGATTACAGGAGTTTAAAACACCCCCAAGCTGCCTCTTTGGCACTGCCGCTGCATACGCCCTAGGCTATGGACTCCCAGTGCCACAGAAAGACTCTCCTGGCACCTGGCAAGAGCAGGCAGAAGCCTGGAGCAGCAGCGCCAAGCCCCAGCCCCACTGCTGCCTGCTGGGTGACCTGGGCAGCCCCTAGTCTCTGTGCTCTCCCTGCCTCTGGGCAGCGCAGGTGTGGCCTGGGTGGACACAGAGAGGCCTCTGGCTGCCATTTGGAGTGAGTGGCTATTCCCCCTGGGCCTGTCCCTCATCTCCCAGAGCTCAAAGGGCCTGGGCCATCCCATTCGGAGGAGGAAGGCTCTGAGGCTTGGCTGCTGGATCCCATTAGCACTCACCCACCACGTTCCAGCACCCACCACCCCCCGCCCCACCCCCGGAAACTCACGTGAAGCCGGCATCCTCGCCCTCCTGCGAGTGGCAGGTCCCGCCATTTCCACAGGGGCTGCTGGAACAGCTGTCCAGGGACACCTCACAGTCTCGGCCCTGGGGAAGAAGTCAGCGATGGGGACCCCAGGGAGACCCAGGGGCCAGTGAGCCAACAGGGACAGCCGGCCCCTCAGCAGCTCGGCCTGCCGGTCCCGGGGGTTCTTTGTTCCCTCATCCACATGTTAGGTCATGGATGAAATGCTCGCTTGGGCCCCTGCTCTGAGCTCACCCTGGGCCCTGAGGGCTGAGTGGCCAACAAGACAGCCCCAGCCCTGCCCTACCGCGCCCTCGAGCAGCCCTCCGCCTCCAGCCTCAGCCTGCACTCACCTTATAGCCGCTGGGGCAGGCACACCTGTATACCCCAAGGGGGTCGTTATGGCAGGTGCCCTGGTTCTGGCATGGGCTGGACAAGCAGGGATCGCACTTGGCCTGGACAGCCAGGGTGGGCGGACCTGAGGCAAGGTGGGAGTGGTGTTAGCACAGGGAGGGGGTGGGGGGACAGGGCTGCGCATAGAACCCCGTGGCCCCCGGCCCAGAATCCTGGCACCGCAGGGACGGGTGCGCGAAGCCCTCTCCCCAAGGAGATGTTTGCCCCTCCCGGTGTTCCCTCTGGATCGTGCTCACCCCCCTTTCACAGTACACCTCTCCAGCCTCTGGACCCTCCTCTGTGAAATGGAGCTAAAAACAGCCCCTGCCTCATGGGGCTGGAAGGACTAAATGAGATAATCCGAAAAAGGGGCTTCAGGGGAGCCCCCATGTGGCAGTCAGGGCAGGACCATCGGTATGACAGCATCATGGTCACTATTACTGACATCGGCTGATGTTTTCTCCATCCCCTCACACCCTTCTGAGGCAACCACCCCCAGCCCTGTCACCTGCTGGCCTGGACAGCAAGGGCGGCCACCCCAGCAGGGAGGAGACTTGGCTCTGAGAGGAGGCCACGCTTAGGAGAAAAAAGGTCCATGGCCTTGAACTTGTTGCTCTCCAAGGCTGAACAGGGAAGGACCCTTTCCCGTCACCTCTCCGGCTACAGGCATGACCTTCTCCAGCCCCTCCAGGACTCACTGGTGGCCCTTCCTTGAACTTGGAGGTGGGGGAGGAGCCGGCAGCCAGGCTGCCTGGGGTGCCACCTAGGAGGAGCATTGGGGCCTCACAAGAATAAATAGTAACACCAGCCAGTTAAGTCAGGTTTCCACTTAAAACTCCTTCTAGAAGTAGAGAAACACTGGTTCCTGAAGAGGCATGAGCATGACTAGAAGGAGAAACAATTTCTAGTAATAACTGCAGGCGAGCACGAGGGGACTCCTCAGGTACAGGTGGGGCTCTGTTTGTTGATCCAGGTGCTGGTTACCTGGATGGGTTCAATTTGTGAAAATTCAGCGAGCCATTCATTTACGATCTGTACTTTCCTGTTATGCATGTTATATTCCAATAAAAATTAAAAAAAAAAACACAGACAAAAAGCTTTCACCAGTACCAATCCCACCCCATTAAATAAATACTGAGCAAACGTTTCAACATACATTGGCCTGCTCCCAACAGCCAACAGCCAAGCCACAGATCGGCCCCCCTGAAGGGTTACTCCCGTGAAAGCATCCTGCACACAGGGCGGCCCGGGGCCTCCTCATTAACCCCTGGCTGTCAGCTTCACTTTCGCTGGTGGTCTGTGAGCTTGCAGAGCGCAGGAGTCGTGCCCCACGGCCTCCCGTGCCCTCCCACAGCTGTCCCCCTGCACACAAAGCTAGGCCTGGGGCAGCCACTCGGCCACCGCCTCCTGCTCAGCAGGGTTCCCAGGGCTTGGGCTGTCAATCAGTCAATCAATCCCTGAACGAGTATTTACAGATGTCCAGGGTGAGGCCTCCAATCACACTCAGGCCTTGTATTTCCGCAAATGTCAGGAGAGTGGCAGCTGGGTCCAGTGGCTCAGGCGTTTAAGCTAATTGCTGAGCACAATTCCGACCAAAGGGAGGCCTGAGTGCTTGTACTGCTGAGAGGCTTGGAGCTTCCAGAAACACTGCTATTTTTATTTTCCTTACATAACCCCAGGAAGGGATTAGAGCCCTTACGGCCTGAGATTTTCCGCCTGGCTTTCTTTTGTTCGTTGTATGGCAGGACAAGAGGGCAGCAATGCTAACAAGCAGCAGGGGCCTCATTCCTGCCACCTGTTCCCCACCCAGCCGGCC
This sequence comes from Balaenoptera borealis, assembly GCF_965194805.1. NCBI lineage: Eukaryota > Metazoa > Chordata > Mammalia > Artiodactyla > Balaenopteridae > Balaenoptera > Balaenoptera borealis. The sequence continues at coordinate 87,774,053 of NC_138874.1, forward strand.
ACCTCGGGGACACAGGAGTGTCTGGAAGGCTCTGCCAGGGTTGGAGGGGGAAGCAGGGGGTGGGGGAAAGCAACCCGGTACCCACCATCCCCTCTCGTGCTCCTGGGCTCACCTAGGCATTCAAACTTCTTGGCAGGCGGGGGGAAGTAACCCGGTACCCACCATCCCCTCTCGTGCTCCTGGGCTCACCTAGGCATTCAAACTTCTTGGCAGGCGGGGGGAAGCAACCCGGTACCCACCATCCCCTCTCGTGCTCCTGGGCTCACCTAGGCATTCGAACTTCTTGGCAGGCGTGGTGAGGAGCAGCTTGCCCTCCATATCCGGGGGCCCGGCACAGCGGGCAATGCCAGGTTCCTTGTAGCCTGTCTTCACCCAGCTGGACAACCAGCGCAGGTGGCAGTCACAGTACAGGGGGTTGGCACCAATGGCCCTGGGTCAGAGAGTGGAGAGAAGCAGGCATTATGGCTTCATGGGGTCCTTTGCCCACTGGGTACCTAGCGTGCCAGGCATTATGCCAGGAGCCAGCAAAAGCCTAACAGCCCCCATTACATGAGCACTTACTGTGTAGGCAGTAGAGTTTTAAGCACTCCTTATCTGTTATCTTGCTTAGTCCTCATCACACCCTACTATCCCCATTTTACATGTTGAAACTGAGACTCATAAAGGTGGAGGCACTTGCCCAAGATGCACAGAGAAAGTGGGGAAGTAGGATCTGAACTCGTGCTGTTGAGGCCAGAGCCTCTGACTGCACTGCCTCCAGAGTGCACTGGGGAGAAAGGAACCGAGATTTACTGCTGTGATGAAACAGCTGCTTCTCCCAAGTCAGTGCATCTAATCCTCTCATCAGCCCCACAGTGTAAGTTTTCTCTTCTCCATCTCAAAGATCTGGGAACTGAGCCTCATGTGGAATAAGTAATTTCCTGGGGTCACACAACCAGTGAAGGGAAGCCCCCAGATCCAGAACCCAGCGCTGTCTGACGCTGAAGCCTATACTCTTTAATTTTTTTCATTTTCAGTTAAACAAGAGGCACATGAATGCATTCTCATTGTAAACCATTTTCAGACCCGGCACACAATCGTCTCCACCTTACACAACATTGTGACTGTCCTCAATGCCACTGAAGTATACCCATTAAAACGGTTAATTTTATATTCTGTGAATTTCACCTCAAATTTTTTTTTTAAAGGCACATTCCTATGTTACTGATGGGAATGCAAGATGGTATAACTCCTACGGAGGCGGATTTTATGATATCTATCTAAGCAATGCAGTTGCCTTTTGACCCAGCAATTCTGCTTCTGGGAGTTTATCTCACAGATGTGCCTGCACAAGTGTGTAAAGGCATCTCTGCAATGGTATTGATCGCAGCATTGTTTGTAACAAAGACTGGAAACCTCCTGTGTTCATCAGTGGGGGAGTGGTTAAGTAAACTACAGTACATCCACATTTCATGAAAGTCTACACCACTGTCCCTGCCAACCACAGGACCCATGATCACATGGTCACCACACTCAGCACGTAGCCCTCCAATCCTTTCCCATAGTTACACACACAGTTCTTCGTGAGGAAGAGATTACCTCCCTCCAGTACACGTCGTTTCTGAGCAGCCTGCTTCTTGTCACTAAACAGCACGTCTTGGAGACGTTTCCAGGTCGGCAATATGGATCCACCTCATTTTATCAAACTGCTTCATAGGATCCCAAAGAATGGACACTTCATAGCTTTTTTTTTTTAATTTATTATTTATTTATAAATTTATTTATTTATTTATTTTTGGCCGTGTTGGGTCCTTGTTGCTGCGCGTGGGCTTTCTCCAGCTGCGGCGAGCGGGGGCTACCCTTTGTTGCGGTGCACGGGCTTCTCATTGCGGTGGCCTCTTCTGCTGCGGAGCACGGGCTCTAGGCACGTGGGCTTCAGTAGTTGTGGCACGCGGGCTCAGCAGCTGTGGCTCGCGGGCTCTAGAGTGCAGCCTCAGTAGTTGTGGCTCACGGGCTTAGTTCCTCCGCGGCATGTGGGATCCTCCCGGCCCAGGGCTCGAACCCGTGTCCCCTGCACTGGCAGGCCGACTCCCAACCACTGCGCCACCAGGGAAGCCCCCACTTCATAGCTTTTGCTGCCAGACATTCTGGTTGTTTCCAAGGTCAGTGAACACTCTGTTCATGCCTCTTTGTGAGGAGCGAGCATTTCTCTAGAACAGATGCCTAGAAGGAGGATTCAAGTCGCAGAGGAAGCGCATGGAAAATGTTAACAGCCGCCCTCCAAAAAAGGCTGTATGGACTTATCACTCGCCTGGGGTGTAAGGCTGTGCCTGCTCCCTCACATTCCCGCCCCGACGCTGACACTGTGCACCGCCAACCACTTAGGCTTTGACCGATCCCGTGGGCAAGCTCATAATCTTCTCACTAAACCACAGTGAGAGATTCAGAGATGAACTAGGCATGGATTTGGGGGAACGAAGAGGCCAGCGGTCTTTGAGCCAGCAAATAGAAAAACCAGAGCCTCGTGCCTGAAGTTCATTTATATCAACATTATGGTGAAAACATAAGGCTGTATATTGCTCGTGAGAAAGGGCACATTTATTAAGTACCAAATGGATGCGCTGCCATTTTCCACCTGTGTCTGGGCAATACAGAGGAAGTGGTTCCCCTGGAGATGTGTTGGGTCTGATGAAAGCAGCAGCAATTCCGAGCAGGAATTCCCCCAGATAGCCCAGCGGATGACGGCCGATCTTATAAAGCAGGCTCAACAGTCTTGGACTCCGGCCCCCAGCGCAGCTGCTCACTGCCCGGGTGACCTTGAGCAGCTCACTTAACATCTCTGGGGCTCACTTTATGATTCGATAAAGAGCCTGCAATCTGGAAGGGGAAGAAAGACAAGCACATACAACCTGAAATGGTTGCCGAGGGAATAATGCAGCTTGGAAAAGAAAGCCGTTTCAACCTCCACGTGTATTTCATTTTTTCTGTCCTGATTTGCTGACAGCATCCATCCTGGTTAATGGGACAGGGAATACACCTTCCTCTTTTCCCTGAACATTACCAGGGCTTCTCAGAGGTAGAGGAAGCTCAGACGCTTTGATTTTTTGATTTTTTGAAGCTTCATTGTGTTAAAAAAAACACAAAGACTTTAAAAAAATAACAGGAATACAAAACAGTGGTATGTTTAAAATGTTTACATTCACCAGACTAATATTTTTAACATAAAAAGTATGAGGTAATGTAATTATGTTATTCAAAAGATAAATACAGAATTTTTTTGAAAGAAGGTTTTGTAGCACACTGCAGGAGTGTGGTCTGCTAATGAGCCACGAGTTGAGAGTTTATTATGAAGGGTTTCTTCTCCCCATCTTGTAGCTCATTTAGAGAAAATGCCAAAAAGACTAAATCTGAAGCCACTGTGAATGTGGAGGCCCTTGACACGTCTTAGGATGTCACAATTCCCAATTCCTGCATAAATTCCCCCCATAAATGGCAACAAAGTTGCACCTCAAATGTAAGTGTCCCTTTAGGACTCAATATAAAAAAAAAAATAATAGAGAATAATAAAAACTACCAAAGTCGCATACAAAGCTATTCAAAACTATGCCTTCTGGCTTGACCAACACACGCTTTACTTGTCGCTGTATAGAGCAGATGGCGAGCGACTCCTGAATTCAACATTTCAAGCTTTAATTTCTCCAAAGGCAGGGTTTTTGCAGCTACTTCATTAGTTCAAGTAGTTCACTTTCACCGGGAGTCCATTTTTCCCAACAAAAACTGCTGTGAACTCAGTGGGGAGTGGAGAGCCACAGGCCCTGCTGAGACCAGTGGTGAGGACAGCGCCAGGCTGCTCAACAATCCAAAAGGACCGTGGAGTCAGGTTCATCCCCCAGCAAAAGTATAAATAACCCTGTGCTGTTGATCTTTGGTATAACTTGGAAATAGTTGAAACAGTAGCTATTCGGTCTGTTCCTGCCAAGGCCCGGCTGGGCTTCTTCTATGAACGTAACCAGGACAGAAATAGATCCCCTGTGGCTGTTTCAGAGGTGCCAACTGTACAGTTTAGCATACACTAAAACTTCAAAATCTCTTCACCTGAGCTATTCCTCCTCTACCCATCCTCCTCCCGGGCAATTTATTTGTGTGCATCACTTCTTCTACTGGAATGAAGCTTCTTGAGAGCAGGAATCGTGAATCCCTCACTGAGCCTGACACCAGCAGGCGTCCTGTTTTCTGAATGAACGCCTGCCTAAAAGCACGAGAAATGCACAAATCTCAGTATGAAAGCAAAAGAACTTCAAAAAGAAAATCATCTGTCATCCCATAAATGTAACTAATTTAATTTTCATTTATTCCCTTCTAGTTCTTGTGCTCATATATATACATCACTGAAATCAGAGTACACCGTCTTCTTTATTCTGCGTTTTCTTTTCTTTTTTTTTTAATAAATTAATTTATTTATTGGCTGCGTTGGGTCTTCGTTGCTGCCCGTGGGCTTTCTCTAGTTGCGGCGAGCGTGGGCTACTCTTCATTGCAGTGCGTGGGCTTCTCCTTGCGGTGGCGTCTCTTGTTGCAAAGCATGGGCTCTAGGCGCGTGGGCTTCAGTAGTTGTGGCTCATGGGCTCTAGAGCACAAGCTCAGTAGTTGTGGCACACGGACTTAGTTGCTCCGTGGGATGTGGGATCTTCCCGGACCAGGGCTTGAACCCGTGTCCCCTGCATTGGCAGGTGGATTCTTAACCACTGCACCACCAGGGAAGTCCCTATTCCGTGTTTTCATCAAATAATAAAGTACAGTGCCATAACTATTATAATTAACTACTTGCTATTCTGTCATATGGGCATACCATGATTTACCTAATTATTCCATATTTACTTTTCACACCGAATTCTTAATGAATTCAGAAATCTAGTTTTCCAACATGCAGCAGATTAGGGGCAACAAAATGTCAGATTATAGACATGAAGAATGATACTGGAGAGCCTTGGCACAGGATCTGGCACATAGTAAATATTTGCTGATGGACGGATGGATGGATGGGTGAATAGACAAATGGATGAATGATGAGCTAACTGTAAAAGTAAATATTAAAGTAAACAGCAGCAGAGATGTGCAGGGTATCGAAGCCCCAGGCAGTGATGAGTGCTCACAATGATTATGGCATGTTAGAACTATAGCGGACCTTAGAAATAACCTGTGTACAGGTGAGGAAAGAACCTAAAGAGATGAATGAATTGTCTGAGATCCCACTGCAAGTTGATGGCTGGACAAAGACCTGACGCCACATGTCCTGATTCCTAGTCTAAAGTTCAAGGGGTTTAAATAAGGTGGACCTCACCCCCTCAGCACACATGCTTGGCCCACCCCCCCAATCCTGCATACTGCTGGTGAAGAGGAGAGGCCCAGGTCAGAGTAACAGTAGGAACAGAGGGCACCTCTGGGAGCCAGGAACACTGGGTGCTAACTCTTGGGCAAACCCTGACTTGTTATACAGCCGTGGGCGCCTACTTCCCTTCAGACTGCATGTGGCCTTTGTGAAGCCCAGAGTGAATGTGGTGAGTCTATGCTATCCTTGGCCCATTCCTTGACTCCTTGTAAGTGCTCACGGAATCCTTATGGAATAATTGCAACTCTTCATGCAGAGGAAATAATGGCTACATGTGTGCACATGCACATATATTCCATCAGTATTACATGCGCACACACCTAAATACAAGCACATGTACATTTCCCAGGCTGCTGCCTAGTTCCATTGGAAACCCTGGGTATAAAGGGAATAATGTATTCATGAGGTTGCTTCATAATAATGGAAGATTTCTTCTACATAGATGCTATTTTATAGAGAAATAGGGCTTAGATGCAATTAACGAACACCTCTGATCAGTAATGCTGATGCCCTGTTTTGCATTTACCACTTAACTGATCTCTACTTATTGTTTTTTTCTTCTTTCTTACAAGTTGGATCTGGCTTCTGGCTTGATGTCACTGTTCTCCTAAAGAAAGTCTGAATTTATAGATAGGGACGGGCTCAAAATCTGGTTTTGCAGCTTCAGGTTTTTGTTGACACAAAACATATGTTCACTTCCCATTTGAAGAGCAAAGCCTCTAGATGTTGAGCTAGAGACATGATCAGAATGTCCTTGAGTCTTATTCAGTTTTCACAGGGAAGGAGAAAAGGTAAAGCCCAATGATCAGAGATACAATACACGAAGGGGGGCCCCAAAGGAGGGAAAGGTGGACCACATGCTTGAAAAGGCCTTTCCTGGCAGGGGGGCAGCTGGAGCAGACACTTGGCACAGCCCAGGGGTAAGCAAAGGAGCCGAGAACAGTGTGGACCCAGAGCAGCAGCAGACACTGGCCCAGCAAAGACACGCACAAAACTCTCTGGAGAGAAGTATCTCCAATACAGGTTCTCAGAATTCCCAGCATCAGCAAAAAATGAGCTCACAACCGAAAATTACTAAACACAGATAGAAACAAGCCCCTGTGAATGGGAGTCATCAGAACAATGAACAATACCATCCTTGCCTGGCCTTTGTCCAGAGCCACAGTCTCCAGCCAGGCTCCCTCCCGCCTCATCCCATCCCATCCAGCCTCCACAGGTCACCACAGCTTTCCAGGAGTTTTCACAATTTAATTCTTCCACGATTCCCTTCTATCTACAGAACAAAGCCCAATCTCCATAGCATGGCACAAAGGCCCTTCACAATGGAATTCCAATGTCCCTTTCCAGATTCCTCTCTTCCCACCCCACACTCCTCACCTAACCAAACCCCCTATATCCTATGCTGGACAACACAGCATCCCTGAATATGTCACTCACTTCCTTGCCTCCATGCCTTTGTACATGCTATTCCCTCTTCCTGAAACGTCCAAATGGCAAATTCCTAGTGCCTTTTCAATGGCAGCAAAGAGGCACCTCCTCTCTGAAGGTCATCAGAGTTCCCCAGAGTTAGTCACTGCTGCCTTTGAGCTTGTTTTATAATATCCCAGATGGTCACAGAAGGCAGAAACCTTGTGTTAGTAAATTCCTCAGCATTTGACTCACTGTGATTACTCAGGACATATTTATTGAGGCAATAAAGAATAAATAAAGAGCTTTGGAATCAGACACACCTAAGTTCAAATCCTGTCTCTGTCATTTCCCAGCTTTATGACCTAGGGAATCTGCTTAACTGAACCTGGGACTGTAAAATGGGTATAATAAATCCTGCCACCCAGGACAGAGCCCCCTGACCCATTCCACTCCCATGCAGACATCACTAATCAATCACTGCACTCTGCCCACTGAGTCCTGGAATCTTCAGTGTGGGCTCAAGACAGTCCCTGTCTTATTTGTGAAGCTGGCTCACAGCACAAAAGCTACTTCCCATTTTGGTTATGGAGTAAAAAAGACACCACAGATAGTAAAGTACTTGTCCCAGGCAAACTCTCAATGAGTGACACTTATTACTATTTTATTTCCTCAAGTCTAAGATTGTTAGACGCCCACTAATTTAGCATGTTCTGGGAGGGGTGGAGAAATGTTACCTTATTAAGTACATACAGATCATTTGTAAGATCTACTCTGATCTCAGAGATTAAAATGTGGAAAAGATGAGCCTTAGAGCCAAGAAAATCGAGTGAGATTGTTGAGTGACTGAACTTCAAGTAGAGATTCTGGGGACCCCAAAAGACTCCCTGATCTGGGTTTGCCTGTCCACTCGGGCCCTGGGCACTTGGCTGTGAGGCAGAGAGCAGGAGGACACAGTAACACCCAGGGTCCTGGCTGCAGTCCATCTGGCCTGAACATGACCTGGACCTACAGCCGAGATGCTAGAAGAGAACGTGTTCACTCTGTGCCTGGCCCCGCCTCCAGAATTAGGATGACCCTGCCATGGCCCATTGCTTTTATATTCCTTCATTTTTTAAATTGTGGTAAAAAAAATATGTAATTTGCCATTTTGACCATTTTAAGTGTACAACTCAGTGGCATCGATTACATTCACAATATTGTGCAACCATCTCCACTATCGGGTTCCAAAACTCTTTTTATCACCTTAAACAGAAACACTGTACCCATTAAACAAAAATTCCCCTTTCCTCCTCCTCCCAGCACCTGGCAACCACCATTCTCCTTTCTGTAGCTATGAATCTGACTATTCTGGGCACCTCATTTCAGTGGAATCGTACAATATTGCCCTTTTATGTCTGGGTTATTTCACTCAGCATGCTTTAAAGATTCGTTCATGTGGTAGCATGTGTCAGAACTTCATTCCTTTTTATGGCTGAACAATATCCCACTGTACCATATTTTGTTTATCCATTCATCTGTCAATGGACACTTGGGTTGTTTCTGCTTTATAGCTATTGTGTGAACCATGCTGCTATGAACATGGGTGTAAAAGTATCTGTTTGAGTCCCTGCTTTCAATTCTTTGGGGTATATACTTAGGAGTGGAATTGCTGGGTCATATGGTAATTCTACATTCAGCCTGTTGAGGAATCGAGCATACTGCTTTTTAAGAATCCTCTTGGTGCTGCCAGGTAAACAGTTTTGGAAACAAGTCTACATCCAATTATGCCAATTATACTTCTTTTGGGTAGTAAATTTCCAGAGCTTATCCCCCACCATATGAAGTCAGTACTGGCATCGTGCTTCAGAGCATGGGCTTTTGAGACGGAAGACTCGAGCCTCTCCCAGCTACGCAACTTTGGGTGAGCCTGTCACGTTTTCTGGACCTGTTTCCTCATGTGGAAAATGGGAATAACAGTAGCTATGTTGTAGGAGAGCTGTGAGGATTAAATTAGCCGATGCACGTGCAGTGCTTGGCAATCAGTATATGGTCATTACTACTTTTATTATTGCTTGTGAAGAACTGTTCTCAAAGTCCATTGCTGTGACTGATGGTACACTGAATGTGTAAGAGTCTGAAACGGGGAGCATTTGAAGTTCACAAGCTAAATTAAAAGTAATATTCTCAGGAGGAGGGGTCTTTCTTGGAATCCAAGTTCCATTTAAATCCAAAGAGGTGCCGAGAATTGGGCCAGAGTTACTTACAGGTGAGACAGGGAGGTCACATCTGTGAAGATGCCCTCTTGGAGGGTGGAGACGTCATTACCATGCAGGGACCTGAAGAGAGAAGAGGCTGTCAGGACTCATCCCAAGACAGAAAACTCAGGAACTGATGGAGGGACGCCCTCTGCTGAGAGGGGCATGTCATGAGGGAGAGGGTCCCTGGATCAGAGACCCTGCGCTGCTGGCCACAGGCAAGGAGAGGGAGCCCCTAATTATCACAGACCACGCTGCCCCTCAGCCCTTCTGGAAGACCCTGCTCGGGCCATCACAACTAACTCACATACCATGTCTGTTCACAGGACAAATGGATGTGTGCGTATGCAACGTGTGCCCTCCCTAGCTTGGCTAGGGAGCCTGAGGGGGCAGGCTTCTTCCTGGTAAGGAAGCTACTAGGTGAGCCCTAGGTTGGGGGTGAAGAATGTCCCCCTGCCCCAGGAGGGCTGCCAGAGGACTCAGTGCAAGGATATTCCAGAGGCCGTCATAACAGGCATGGCAGAGGGCTGTGAGCACAGGGCAAAACTCACAGTGGGAATTCCTAGAGAAGGTTCCACATTCACCATTTGACAGGAGACTCACATGCAAACAAGGGGCTACCTTATCTTGGACGCCCCCGGACCCTGCCTCAGCACACACATCACAAACACAACTTGGAGCAGACAGCAACCCCCTTTTCTCGGATGGTTTCCCATTCGTTCCTTGGCCTCCGTTAGGAGCTCCAGTGAGAGTGGACTGGCCTCGCACTTTGGACACAGTTGGCCCTGCTGGGGCCCCGGACGTGGGGACATTCCTGCCTGCCAGGTGGGTGAGAAGGGACCTCGGTGGGGCAGATTTCCCTGGAGGAATGAAGAGCAGGAAGACTCACAGCAGGCGCAGGGAGCGGAGCCCCTGGAAGGCCAAAGGAGGGATGCACTGCAGGGCATTGTAGCTGAGGATCCTGCAGGAAGAAGAGGGAGGGACAGAGGAAATGAGTACCACTTCTGGTACCACTTCTGGTGGTGATGCAGGTGGTCACCACCTTGACTGTGGTGATGGTTTCATGGGCGTGAACATATATCAAAATGTATCAAATTTTACACATTAAGGATGTGCAGTTTATTATATATTCATTATACCTCATTAAAGCTATTTTTTAAATAATAACAAGAGAAATGAGACATTTTTTATCACAGGAAAAGGCTGTTTCCCCTTACAGCTTCCAGGATCACCCAGCCCCGGATTTCTCAGCCTCAGCACTGTTGACAGTTCCTTGCTGGGGGGCTGTCTTGTCCCTTGTAGGATGTTCAGCAGCATCCCTGGCCTCTGCCCACAGAGAAGCAGTAGCTCCCCCTGCCCTCCTCCAGCTGTGACAACCAAAAACGTTTCAAACATTGCCAAATGTTCCCTGGAGAGCAGAATTGCCCCTGGTTGAGAACCACTGCCCTAGACCATGGCAGCTTCACACATAGGCTTGTAAAGAAAAAAATGTTGCCTGCCATTCCAGTTCTACAAGGATCAAGCCATTAGCCACTTCAGTTGCCCACCGACAGTGTGCCTTGAGGGGAATCCAGGATGGAGAAAGACAGGGTGCATTCTGTGCTTTGAATATACTAGCCTTTAGGTAGCTTAGATGCATATCTAAGGAAAAATTTCAAATGACCCCAGACTCTTACATCTTCCCATAGGTAGAAAAGCATTAAAATCATTAACTTGAGTTATCTGTTCTTTGGGATTCACAGTAACCTTTTGATGCTTGACCAACATGTTTTTCTCAGAAAAAAAAGTTCATATGTATCCTGGCTCCTCCCTTCCCTCTTCAGAGCAGTTCCTCAGAGCTATCTGAGAGACTGTCTCCAGGCTATAGTCCTCTGGAAGGTCCCCGAATAAAACTTAACTCACAACCTGTGCATTTTTCTTTCAGTCAACAGGCTCATGAAGACTTTGAAATGGAAACCAGTTGACTAATAGACCTGAGGCAGGTAAGTGCAGCCCTTTGTGGCCTTGGGACCACATTCTGCTCCTGGGGGCCTGACTGAGTCAGGACCCTGTCTTTTAGGGTACTGGCTCTATTATTTGACCACAGTAGAACCAAAGGGAAAGTTCTTAAGTCCTGGGCACATCATCTGTAAAGTGAGGTATTGGGAAGGTGAACGAAATACATTCTTAAGCTCCAGGCAAATATAAACGATGCTTGTTAATACTTTCCAATCAATTGCTTGGAATATAATTAAAGCAATCATTAAAATATCTTAGAATATGGGCACAAAAATGTTCAGAGAGTAACCGTTCACAATAGTCCAAACTGGAAACAGCGCAAATATCCATCAGTGGTAGAATGGATAAGGAAAGTATGGTATATTCCTACAAAGGAATACTATACAGCAGTGAAAATGAAGAGACCACAGCTTCACACAAACATAATGGTAAATAAAAGAAGCCAGACATAAAAGACTACATCCTGTATGATTCAATGTATATAAGATTCGAAAGTGGGCAACATTAAACTTCATTGTGTAGAAATGCATATGTAGATGGTACTATAAAGACCAAAGAAGTGATCATTATAAAACTTCAGGTAGGGACTGCCTCGGGTGTGGGGGGAGAGAGGAAGAATGATCAGGAAGAGATGAGGGGACTTTTGGGGTGCTAGCTGTGTTCAATTTTTTCCCTTAGGTATTTACACATGTTCTAGCTTTATGATTATTTGTTAAATTGTACATTTATGTTTTTCGCACTTTTCCGTATACATGCTGTGTTTCACAATAAAAAAAAAAAGTTTTTTAAAAGTCTTTTCAGTGGGCAGGCACTGTCACCCTCCCTGGAGGGTAAGGGAGGGTACGTGGGGATACCTGCCAGTGACCGAGGCTTGGGGAGAGTCTCAGTAGCCACAAGCCCTCCCTCCACCTCCCACCATGGGACTCACAGAGTGGTCAGCTGGCTCATGTTGGTGAAAGAGGAATTGCTTAAGGAACTGATCTTGTTGTTACTCAGGTCCCTGGAAAAGACAAAAGTATCATCATTTAGAAAGAAAGAACTCCTCCCCTCTCCCACTCCGGCCATGGCCATCCCTCAGCCAGGCGGGCAAGTGGTTCTGACCAGCACTCTGGGGGGTGGGAGGTGGTGGAGGGGGCGCTTGGTTCACAATTATTTACAGCCCTCTGCTCTGCTCCCTGAACTCGCTCTGTGTCTCCAGGGTTTCAGGTCTCCATTTCCTCATCTCCCACCCGATGCAACTATAGCCTGGCTCCCACCCTCCACCCACCATGGAAATGCTCCCACCAAGGGCATCAGCTGCCTCCCAACTGCCAGGCCTAGGGGGCTCTCTACCCTTTCTCTCTTGCTAGTACTTTACGTGGGTTTGTTCACTCACCCTCCCTATAATCCTATGAGGGAGATAGTAAACCCATTTTATAAAAGAAGGTGCAGGGTCTCAGAGTGATGAAGTGACCCACCCAGGGTCACACAGCTGGGAGGAAGTACAGACAGAGTCAAACCTCAGTCTGTTGGCCCCCAAGCCCCAGGTCACGGCAATGTGCTCTCCGAGTGACCCTGTAGCGTTGGCCCAACTGACCACCCTCTTCTCAAATCTCCTCAGACCACTGTCTTCCCACGTTCCCCCTACCTCTCTGGTGAATGCTTCTTTCTCACCCACCCCTTAGGCACGGGGATCACTAAGCCCTGTCCTTGCTCTTCCTCTTCCTTTAGTCCCTCAGCCCTCGGTGACATTCCTGGCTCCCTCACCATCGTGCGCCACTGGTGCCCTCCGCTGTGGCCCCAGCCAGACCTCTCTCACGAAGTCCCCTCCAGAGACCTGATGTCCCACAGACACTCCAATTCTTGTGCTTTCTCCCACCCGCGTGCCCCGTGCTGTGTTCTCCATCCCGGTCAGCAGCTCCAACAACCCAGAAACACTGCCCTACCCCCAAGTCCTCCCTCCCAGACCCTCACCTAACTGGCTTGTGCCTCTGTTCATCTGTCCCATCTGCCCCCTCCTCCCAAGTTTCTGCTACATCAAGCCACCGTCATCTCTCTCCTGGTTTCTGCCTCATCTCTCACCCACAGCTTTGCCCCCTTTCGATCCATCTTCCACATGGTGGGCACCACGCAATCTTTCTAAGACACAAATCTGATGAGGTCACTTCTCTACCAACAAACCCGCAGTGGTTCCCATTTACTTAAAGTGCAACTTCCAGACCCTTTAGCTTCACCACCTGCCAGGTACTCCAGGGCATGGCCCCCCTCCCTCACGGGTCCCCACATGCCTTGCATGAATTTGTTACCCTTCTTCAAATTCCCTTGCCCCTGGATATCCTGTTCCCTCTGCACCTGGTGAACTCTGACCTCTCCCAGCCCTTACCCTGAGCCCCCCACTCCTTCTTTTGAGCCACAGCCCTAACATGTACATTTACGTCTGTTGGAACACTCGTCACTCCACACGACGTATGTGCTCCTATTTCTCTCCCTTGCATGCCCCCAGACCGTGACATTTAGGGGGAAGGCCCATGACTTAGAGGGCTTCATATCTGCTCACTTCATGCAGTTCTTGACTCAGCAAATAAAACTATGCGCCCTGCCTTCATTTTCTTTTAGTAAATGTTCCTCTAATTAATCTCATTCATAACCACTCCATTGTTCCTAGAGACACATTTAAATACATCACCAAACTTCAAGTACACTTTGTGGTCCTTCCCCATGATAAGGAGGTACTGGTATTTCAGACCCCAACAGGCAGCTTCATAGTAAGAACTGCCTTCACATTAGTCCCCTCTCCCTCCCTTTCTCCTCAAGCATATCCGCACCACTAGTGGGGCTGCCTCAAATTAGACCAAAGAAAGGCTGTCTCTCTCTTTGTCACTCTATCACCAGCCACAAATCACTCTAACCACCACCTCTCACCTCCACTGTTGGAACAGTCAGTCAAAACACCATGGCTAGGTCATTAGCAAAGACAGATAAACTGGAGTTTCGAAACTCTGTAAGCCAGTGCTACTCAAAGAAGCTAGTCCTCAAACTGAATGTCCCCAAACAAGGGGCTTGTGCCAAAATGCAATCACCTATGACACTAAACACACAACTTAGTTTAGCTAACATTTTCTTCATAGCAATACTTTCCCAATGAAGGAAGAAGCAATGTGTTGATTAAAATTCTGGTGCGAGTTCCTTATCTAGTTTCAGGCACATTACAAAGAGTTCTCAGGCTGCCATTGCTCCACAGACCGCACTTTGAGCAGCACTGCTCCAAGGCACTTCAGATGAAATGTTCTCTGGACTTCTTTTTGGTGGGATCTGGCCAATAGGCAGATAAAGACAATTGAAGTGAGGTGTTAATTAAGCTGGAAGGCTAAGTGGAGCTGAACTTATTCTGAGGCTTACTCAGTATGTTTTCATGAAGCAGAAAGGTCAAAAGTGGAAATAACAGAAAAGTAAATGCTAGCCTAAAGAAAGAGTTAGTTACAGATGTGTATTTGAGGCTGCCATATTTCATATTTGGTTTAGGAGCCAACGTTGGATCAAGAAGTTTTCCATAACTCTCTTCTTCTGCTCTGGCTCCTACCTTTGCAAGGATAACCCTCTTTAACAATAATTACCAGCCTAGAGGCTTGGGGAGATGGTGTGGGCAGAAGCACACAGGTTCCAACCCGAGAGAGCCTGGAACAATGCAATTCCCAAGAATGGCCACTAGATGGCAAAACAGTTCTGTGCACAGATGTTCCCAAAGGGATGGGGTGAAATTAAAAAACGGATCAGTACCATACAGGGAATATAGCCAATATTGTATAATAACTATAAATGGAGTATAACCTTTAAAAGTTGTGAATCACTATATTGTACACTTGTAACTTATATAATATTGTACATCAACTATACTGCAATTAAAAAAACAAAACAAAACAAACAAAAAAAATGGATCGGCCAGAGTGGCATCTGTAGGGAATTTCCAGGAAAGCTGGAGCCACAATGGCTAGATTCCAATGGCCCTCCTGCCCTCTGAGACAGGCCTGGATACTCACACAAGCTGCAGGTACTTGAAGGTGGACAGCTGTCCCGGAACCAGCGTGAACTCATTCCCATCCAGGTAGCTACAGGAGAGAACACAGCAGTTAGTGCAGCCATCTCGGCCTTGGGCAGAGCCCGGCACAGGGAGAACCTCCCCCTGCAGCCAGGGCCTTCTCACTCATTTCCTCTCCTACATGTAGACTACACAGTTGGTCCGGAATCGCTAATTGGAGGAGAAAACACGGACATTTCTTAGGCCATTTGGGAAGATGCCACTGAAACACTTGGTAAAAGTCACTGAGACATGAAGCCTCCTGTGGCTTCCTTCCCGAGCCCCTGCCTGGCCCTCTTAGCACCCTCCCTGTCGGTGGGCACCACAGGCTCAATCCTGGACCCCCTGGCCTTCCCTCTCTGCTCTCCAGGCTTCTTGGCCAAATAGGTAATTTGTAATAAGCTAATACCCACCTGCCAGGTCCTCAGCAGCACCCAGGGCCCCCCTCTACCTGCTGGCAAGGTGCCTGAGGCTGGCCCCAGACCCAAACATGCCCAAACCTAAGCTCTGTGTTTTCACACCCACACAGGCTTCCCCTGACTGCATCAGCACTACACTCCATGTTCCTAACCATCCAGGCTCAGGACCCCGAAGGTGACTCTCCAACTCTCTCTGCAGTCAGTTCTGTGACCGACCCGGCTTCTCCCACCCACTGGTCTCTCATCATCCGCGGAGCTTGGGATTCGAAATGCTGCGACCTGCCCTCCCTCCCCCATGGCCACCAGCCATCCTTACTAAGCTGATCCGAGCGCTGGGAGCTGCAGCCCCACTGAAGGCAGCCTTCAGGATGCCTCGTCCACCCCCCAAAGGTCCACAGAGCACAAATCAGGGCTTTACTCCCCCGACCCATCACCCTGCATCCTACAGAATGACTCCCGGCCCGTCTCCTTCGATCCTCTCAGCCTTCCTTGTCGACAAACCCAGTAGCCCCATTTTACAGCTGAGAAAACTGAGGCTTAAAGTCTCTGAACTTCAGCATCCTCAGTCACGGGAGCCAGGCTGTCCTGCCTGTCCCATTATTCCCAGGGTTGCTAGGAGGCACCAAGGAGAGAACGGGACATATGAGGTTTACAGAAAACTGGGCGGGGGGTGCAGCAGGAGAGTCACAGGACAAGGACTGCAGTGGTTGGTGTGCTTGTGAAGAAATACCAGCCTTGCAGGTAATGAAAGAAATACAAATGAAAACCTCATGTGCTCCCCTCAGGGAAAAGAAAAGCTCGGCTATGGAGGCCTGAAGGGACTAATCCCAGGGGCAGGAAGAGTCAGGGCCTGACCCAGGCCTTCCCTTTGGAGGGGTCTGTCAAAGGAGCCTGCTCTCCATCCGCTGTCTGCCATACACATTTATACCCACGTCCCCACATGGGCTCAGATACCAAATCCAAATCAACAAAGAGTTAGCACCACAACAGCCAGTGTTGATGGGGCATGGGAGGGGGAGGGGGAGCAAGAAGGCTCTTTCCACACACGGCGGGCGGGAGTGCAGAGGAGACAGCTTTTCTGGAAGGTCATCAAGAGTCCCAACAATGTACCGCTCTCCAACTAGCAGTTTCACTGAAGGCATGCTCACCTCAGTGTTATTTATGAGAGTAAACAAATTGGAAGCTTAAATACCAACAAAGGGGGATTTGTTATATAGATCACAGTAGACTCACGTGATGGAATATTAAGTGGACAATAAAAATAACTTTTGTGAGCGTTCTCCTGAGGGCAATGCTCATGAGATGATGTGAAGTGGGAAAATCAATGTAATTTCTTACTTTAAAGGCAGAGCTTAGTTTAAGGGGATGAAGCACTCGCCACGGGGGACCCCTGCCGTCAGGTGACTGCAGAGCAGGGGGGCGGCCACAGAGAAGCTCAAACCTCCTTGGACCCAGTGTCTCCTGCAAAGCCCTAACTCCAAGCGCCTAGTCAGCTAACACCTGCTTTTGGTCGCCCTCTCTCCCTGCCACCAGGCAGGGGTTACTCACAGCTCTGTGGCATTCTTGGGGATGCCCTTGGGCAAGGCCTGCAGGTGCTTGTTGCTGCATCGGACCACGGTGTCCAGGCAGGCGCACTCCTGGGGGCACTGCGGGCGGGGCAGGCAGCCCCCCTCCTCCTGGCCTGGGGAGGAAGGCGTGAAGCCACGTCAGCGAGGGGACAGGCCCCCTCAGGGCCTCCTGCAGCCAGGGCCCAGCTCCAGGGCACCTGCGGACAGTGGCCCCGCGCTGACACCACCTTGTGCGCCAGTAAGTCTCCTCTCAGCTGCACCCTTCCCCCACCAGGGGCAAAGCCCCTTGGACCTGTTTTGAGCTTAAAATAGGTCTTGGGTCCATCTCTTCCACCTCAGCTCTGAGGCGGACCTAGGCACTGCAGAGAAGGAGGATGGCAGCCACACCATTTCTTGAGCACCTACTATGTGCCGGGCACTGTATCGAACGTAATCTCCTTAACGTATGTAAAGGGAGCTGCCATTGCCCCTAGAATGTGAGCATCACGGGGACAGAGACCTGCGCCCCCTTCTCTGTTCACTGAAGGAGCCCAACACGGAGAGCAGGGCCTGGCACACAGCAGCCTCCAAATTAGGTCAGTTGAATGAAGGAATGAAGGAACTTCTATCTTCCTGAGATCTGGAGCGGTTAAACAGCTTGCTCGGGTCAGAAGGCTGATCAGAGGCAATTCAGGGTCTGTACCCAGGTCTGGCTGGCACACAGTCTGAGCCCCTTCTATCCCACCATCTTTCACAGATTCAATAAATAGTACTGAGCGCCCTCGGTGTGCCTTCCTTCCTTCTGATTGGGTGTAGGAGGGACGATAAGGACACCACCATCGCAGTTGCTAGGAAGCAGGTGCCAGGGACTGTCGGTTATGGAAGGCGTCTGTGTGGAGGTGCCACGTGATAAGGATGAACTCACTGAATCCTCACAACATCCCTCTGTGGATGTGTTACTATCAGACCATTTTAGAGAAAAGGAAACTACGGACAGAGTGATTAAGTAACTTGCCCAAGGTCCATCAGCCTGGAAGAGGTCCCGCAGCCTGGAATCCAAGCCAGCTGCCTCCAGAACCTGCCCTCTTGACCACTACGTCCTACTGCCTCTCGGCAGCAACGCCTCAAAAATATTCCCATCCTTTCACTCCTAGGAAGTTATTCTAAGGGGAAAAACTGAGTATATGTACAGAGAGTTATCTATCAGGATGTTCCTGGCAGCACGAGGCATAACAGCAGAAGTTTGGAAGCACGTAAATGCCATGCGATGCCTCCAGGCAAGGGACTGTCATGTTGAGAAGGTACACGGGCAGTACTGCAAGACCCTACGTGTGTCATACATGTGCACACGAACACTCAGCAAAGATCCAGGGGGCCACACACGGAGTGCTGACAGGAGTCATCTGGGGTGGGGAAGTAGAAAGAGGGACTCATCAGTGATCTTTTTATTCTCCTTCTGGATTGTCCGTCATTTTTGGTTTTGTTTTTAAGGAAATAAAGATGCCTCACTTTGTAACAAGAAAAATAAAAAGAAACTGTTTCTTGGAAAGAAATAATGCTTTCAAAAAAATACTTGATGGCATCAGAAAATGTCCAAAATACATAGTTCAGGTTTTTTTTTTTTTAAAAAAGAAACGATGATATAAAATATATATGTGAGAAGTATGGAGTTTTGTTTTGTTTATTTTAAAAGTTAGAAGCCAAACTGCTCTTAGAGAATCCATTGATTTTGTTTAGAAAAATACCCTGTCATTCTTGGCGTGAAAGCTGAAGCTCCCCACGCAGCAGCCCCCTCACTGGCCTGGATGGGCCAGCCTGAGAGCTGAACTGCCCCCTGGAAGCAGACTGCAGAGAGGACAGGAGGGGCTGAAGAAGGGGGGACCAGGACTGGGCAAGACGCAACCTTGTTCTGTCACCTTCGGTAAAAATCTGCTTCCCACAGCTGCCTGTGTGCATGATGCTCTGGGGGCCGGGGTGGAGAATGGAGGGACGGGCTGGATTCTGCATGGGTAGGGAAAGAAGAAAGTGGCCACAGGAGAGAGATGGAGGATTCAGGGGAAAGAGGACATTGGCACAAGAAGTGACCCGCGTGTGGAGGAACGGGTGCCCCCTTGACAGTGTCCCGTTGCACATTACAGACAGGCTGAATCCACTGTCCAGAGTGCTTAGGAATAACCAGGAGGTAGGTCTCTGGGTTAAACGTACCTACATAAAGAAATTACACTAAAATGTTAACTATGATTTTCTCTGAGTGATGGGCTAATAGGTAATGTTTATTCCCGTCTTTTATCCGTATTTTCCCATTTTTTAAACAATAAGCACATTATTGCTCTTATAATCGCACGAAGACCCCACCAGGCAGAGGCAGGCACAGGACTGAGTAGGTCTCCCTGCTCCTCGCGCCTCCCCCTCCACAGAGCCTCCCCGCCCCAGGGGACCCCTCCTCTCTGGGGCATGACCACTCCCCATCCCCCTGCCACCCAGGGGGCCCACGAGTTACCTTCCTCACACCTGAAGTCGGGGACAGCCACGTCCTGCAGGGGAATCTGCCGCAAGAAATCCGGGTTCTGGCATCGCGGGTTCCCCGTCACGATCTTCCTCTTGCGCAGCCAGTCGCCCAGCCAAGCCAGCTGGCAGTTGCAGTTGAAAGGGTTGGCCAGAAGGTTCCTGGAAGAGGCAGGTGGTATGACCACGAAGACAACCACCAGACTCAGTTGTCCCAGCAAAGCCGGCTCCTGCTCGCCACGTGCTGGCCACACAGCCACCCAACACTCCCAGACAACCAACCCGCCAAGAGGCAACATTCTAACGTGCAAGGACCCAAACACCCTGAGTCTTTTTAAAGAGACCACCGGAGAAGGCCGTGTCCTGAGGTGGTGGATGGGCAGGGCTCCGGGGCTTAGTTCGGACGGCTGGTGCCCAAGCTCCAGGCCCGCCTGCCCTCTTTGGCGCACTTACAGCGTGGAGAGGGCCTGGAGGGTGTCGAAGGCTCCAGGGGAGATGGTGGCGATCTGGTTGTCATAGAGCGAGAGGAGACGGACGCTGCGCAGACCCGTGAAGCTGTCATTGTGGATGCAGCTGATGCGGTTGTTTCTCAGCATCCTGGGGGCCGGGAGAGGAGGGGAGAGCCCGTGCCGTGCCCTGCGGCCACCTGCCTGCCCTGTGCTTTGGCCGCCAGCGGCCAGTTCACAAGTTCTCCTCTGGGGGCACTGAGCCACAGAGAGGGGAGCCACAGCACAGGACTCTACACCCCTGGGCTCCCCTCCAGGCCTTGCCTGCCTCTGAATTGACCGCCTCTCCATCCTGCCCACACGGCCCCCATGCCGACGACCATCACCCTCACCCCCTGGATGCCCAGAGCCTCCCCAACCTCGGGCCACACTCCGTATCAACACCTGAGACTTTCCTAAAACTTAAATCCGGCCGTGTCGCTCTCCAGCCTAAAGCCCATAGCAACCTCTAAACTGTCCACAGAATCATGTTTAAACTCTTGACTGTGACATGTGAGCGCCTGCCCAACCCAGCCCCAGAGCAGCACCTGTCCGCCTCCCCAGGGATGGACACACCCTCCACTCCTCTGTCCTTCAGGCCTGCTGCCCAGGCCTGCATCCCCACACCTTTCCCGGGCTGGATCTCCTTCTAGAATGACCTTCCTTCCTCATTTATAGCTGCAAAAGTCTCTATTCATCCTCAAACATCTGGCTCAATTCCCTTCCCCAAGCAAAAACAAAAACGAAGCCTGACACAGAATAGGCAATTCACAAAAGAAATTAAAATGGTTTAAATTAAAATGAGTGAACTAGGTGAGGGAGATTAAAAGGTACAAACTTCCGTTACAGGATAAATGAGTCACAGCATGAGATGCACAGAAATAAATAAACAAATAGCTTATGAACATTCACTGAAAAATGTTCAAATCAAGGACGTTTAAGTGATAGTGAATCTTTGCCTGCCAAATTACAAAATAATTAAAAATAAAATAATAATAGTAAAGCCCAGGGTTGGCAGGAGGGTGGGAGGACGGGCACTTTCATGCACAGCTGGCAGGAAAACGACTTGGGACCTGCCCGAGGTGCGCCTGGTGAGATGTGCCAAAATCCCTAAAAGGGCCCTTTGTGCTTTTACCCCGCAGGTCTACCTTTAGGGATTTATCTTTAAGGTAATAACCCCAGATGAGCACAGAATTTCACAACAAAGATATTAATCACAGCATTGCTTGTAATAAAATTAGAAACAGCCTAAATCTTCAATAATTATATAATATATAATCATTCAAAATGATTTGTAAAAGAAATCATAAGGATACGTAAAGACACATTCTGTTTAAGGAAAAAACAGATTACTAAATAAAATGTATTCTAGGATTCCATTAAAATATATCTGTGTGTTTGCATGCATGTATGTGGGTATACATGTGTATGTGTACACAGGTGTGTGTGTGTGTGTGTAACTGGAAGGATAGTTGTCTATATCAACAATTAACTGTGGTCAGTGGAGGGGTTACAGGCATTCCTTTTCCTGTGCCCTCACCATCCTTCACATGCTCCTGCAGGCTCTGTCCCAGCACCAGCCCTTCCTCTCTCCTCTGTCCACTGCAAGTCTTCCTCAGAAAGAACCCAAGTGACTGGTCGAATAGCCCATGGCACCCTCTTTCAAGGAATACTAGGCAAGTATAAAAAAGAATGAGGCAGCCCTCTATGAAGAACCTGCCACACTATCTTTACAAGTGAAAAAAAGCAAGCTGCAAAACACAGTGCATAATAAATCCCCTTGTGTAAAACAGACAAACAAAAATCCACAGGGAATGCCTCCATGCATTCATTTACCTTACACAAATGTCATGATACGTGCTCAGAAAATAAATCTATAGCCTTACTGTGGGCTGGGATTTAAATCCAGGCTGGTGGCTTCTAGAGGTGAGGTCCACAGTGTAGCCATTAGCCACATGTGGCTGTTTATATTTAAATTAATTAAAATGAAATGAAATTCAAAAGTCAGTGCCTCCGTAGCACTGGCCACATTTCAAGTGCTCCATAGCCGCACGTGGCTACCAGATTGGTCAGTGCGGATGTGGGATGTTTCTGTCCCTGTGGCGAGTCTGACGGGACAGCACTGTCTATCGGACGCTCTAAAGGTCTACAAGATCATCTGAAGAGCTAGTGCTGCCTGGACAGAGAGAGGGGCTCCCTTCAGCCTTCACAGAGGGGTGGATGACCCCAGGATCCCACTCAGTCCTGACGTCTGGAGAGCTCTGCCTGGGCTCTGAGTCTTCGGGTCTCAGAATCCCAGGGATGGTGGGAATCCCTCCTCCCCCGCCTACACCCACTTGAGTCACCTATGCGAGGTCCCTGCCACTGTAGCACCAGCCACTCCTGAATTGAAAACACGTGCTGTGCTCTTGCAGCCTGACCACGGGGCGATGAGAGGGGACCTCTGGAGGGGCCCACCTCCCCATCCCTTCACCCGCCATCGACCCCCCACCCTGGGGAAGCAGAAGGCAGCCCTCGTCACAGTGACCAACATCTGATGACTTGGCGCGCTGCAGCCAGGGTCCTCAGCCGCGGCCCCCTCAACCCCTGCAAGCTGGGGCCAGGCAAGGAGACCCCCACCCTCGCTCTTCCCTTCCCTTTAACGCAGACGCCCATGCTCTGGCTTGGCTTCTGCCCACCCCGCTCCCCGGCCACACACTCACAGCGTCCTCAGGCCGTCCAGGCCCCGGAACATGCCGCTCCGGATGGACTCCAGCTGGTTGGCGGTCAGGTGCAGCTCGCTCACTGAGGCTGCGCCCTCGAAGGCCCCGTCTTCAATCTCCGACACCTTGTTGTTGCTCAGATTGCTGCGTGAGGATTATGGAGTTCAGGACCCTTTTCCTGCACCCAGCTCCCATGCACGAGAGCCCTGCCCCCGACAGGAGCTACACCCCACCCAGAATTTCCCCTCCCCATCCTGACCGGCGTCCTGACTGCACCTTCCTGCCAATGGGTAACTCACATTTTCTTCAGATGGGTGAGTTTTTTAAACATCCCGGTGGCCTCCAGGATGGAAATCTCATTGTTGTTTAATCGTCTGTAAGAAGCAAGGAAGGGAACTTACACATCCATAAATGACAGACATCAAAGTATCTTCCAAACTGAGACTATCTGGGACTCAAACAAAGGGGACTCCCAGAAGAATTTCTCTGGTGAGATGAATTGATCCTATTTCAGAAAAGGCTGGACCAAGAGCTGGGGAGTGAATGGGGATATTTTTAACATGAAAAATGCCATGAAATTTACATACATAAATGACAGGCATGTGTAGGTATCCGTGCACGTGCATATATATACGTGCACAAATTTATATTTTTAGAGAAAGAAAAAAATGAAAGAATGGCTTAGGCTACAACTTTAGCTGATGGAATCAGGTCCCCACAAAGAAAGCAAAAGCATGATTGAGAGACGCCCCCCTGGTTCAGGCTGGTGACCTGCCCTGCGGGCCAGAGACTGCCTCAGCAGGGTGTGTGGGACTGGGAGTGAGAAGCAGAGGGGCCACTTCCTGCTGGAGCCAGCAGCTGGCATGCTCCCGGGGTGCGGTCTCCAGTAGTCCCCAAATAGAGCTGCAACAGAGGAAAACCCGGAGGAGGGCCGGGAGGGTCAGTGGGAGCTGGGGGCAGGTAAGGGTGCGGAGCGGCTGGGGGCTCTCACAGCTCGGCCGTGGCCTGGGGGATGCGCTCAGGGATCTTGGTGAGCTTCAGGCTGGAGCACTCCACCATGCTGGCCTCGCAGCGGCACTTGTGGGGACAGACCACGTCGCTATTGCATTCGCTGTTCAGCTGGTAATCCTCCGTGCCTGTGGTGAGAGGGCGGGGGCCAGGGGCGGAGGGGTTCCAAGCAGCCCTGCCCAGCCCAGAGTCTCCCGGGCCCCCCTGGCCTCCCACTGCCACCGTCCCACCCAGGCCGGCCTTGGTCCCCCCTCTTACCTGGAATGAAGTACTGCTCTTTGGCTGGGGAGAGAAGCAGAAACGCTACAATGCTGGGATTGTCCAGGACATGCAGGGAACAGCCCAGGCCCCACCCTGCTGCCCAGCGGAAGCCACCCCAGGAACCAGGCTCGGGTCACAAACCAAGGCCCCAGCGCCCACCCACCCAGCCCCTGTGTGAATGTCTTGCTGCGAACACAGATATTCCTTGCCCAGGCTGATGCAGGGGACAGCACCACACCCAAGTAAACCTCTTCCAGGCAGCACCAAAACCACGGGAACGTTCACATGCAACGGCACAGGTGAGGATGGACCAGGATCCGGGCTCAGAAGCCGACCCACACTGTCCCCAGCCACTTGCCGTTTCTGCTGCCCCAGAGCCTGGAGGAGGCAACCATCTCTCTGAGGAGGGTTCCCAGGCCTCCTGAGTGTCTTAAAAAGCTTGAAAGAGGACTGTCCTGGGAGGAGAGGGACCTGGGTCCTTGCCTGTCCTCTCCGGGGTATCTTCAGCAAGCTCTACTACCTTCCCAGGCCTCAGTAAAACAAGGGGTGGGAAATTGTAGATCAAAGTCTACACTGTGGGCCCGCACCCTCCAGCGTGGGTCCAGAGTGGTCCAGGGCACCCTTGTTGGGACCATCCAGGAACATCACAGGGTCCCTGAGCAGACTGAAGGCGGGCGGGTGGGCGGGCAGGCGGGCAGCTACCTGAGCACCGGAACTTCTTGCTCTTGATCTGCCCGATGCGCTTGTTGGCGAGGCGCCGGGGGCTGGCGCAGCGGGCCCCGCTGGTCTCGATGGGGTTGGTGCGCAGGAAGTCCGCCAGCCACTTGAGGTTACAGTCGCAGATGAAAGGGTTCTGGGCCAGATGCCTGTCCAAAGGGGGCGGATGGGAGATCAGAGACAAAGCTGCACAGTTGTGCTGACCGCCACCTGGACGGGGCCTCACTGCTTGCTCGTGGCCAGAGCCCGCCTGGCCCTGGGGAGAAATGCACCACCTGGGGACAGCACCTGGGGGTGCCCACCACCTGTGGAGAAGTCTTACCAGAGCCTCGCAGTGGGGATGGAACTCCACAGCCTGGAGCTTCCAGCTGTCCCTTCAAGACTCACTCTGTCCCATCTCCTTCTACTCACCTGTCCCTCCCTCTGCCCTGTGACAAACAGGAGTGGAGGCAGGAGCAACCTAGAGACCGGCCAGGGCACCTCTGTCCTTCCAAGGGCGAGGTGATGGAATGGACATTAGAACCCAAGACCTCAGCATCCAGCGGCCTTTGGATCCCACCGGTGCCATGAGTCCTGGACTGTCCCCTCCCTGTGGCTTTGGGTGGCAGCAGCCTCTTTCCCACAGCCTCTGTCAAGAAGGGGCTGGGGCCAGGGTGGCAAGGCTGGGCCTGCAGCTGGGGTAGGAGGTCTCAAAGTGCCTGCTGCGGCCCCTCAGCTTTCCATGGAATCTCCATTCCTACCCCAGGCCATAGGGGCTGCACCCTCTTGACCATTTTACAGGCCGTCTCTTGACACAGCGAAACTCAGAAAGCATTACTGAGTAGCTACTTATTGGGGAACCACTCATATCTTCTTGCTGGCTCCCCGTGTTACCCGTAGGATAAATGTGGGGCGGGGGCAGCTGACAGGTGATACTAGCTGAGGGAACCCGGGTCACTGTAAGTGACCACAGGGGTGTCTTTCCCATTGGCCCTGACCGCCCTGCAGGCTCAGACCAGCCACATCTGAACCACCCAGCAGCCGGCTTGCCCACCTGTGTCTGGGCCAACGCGGCACTGCGTGCCCTGCTTTCTACACCGAGACAGCCCGGGAAAAGGATCCAGCACCTGTCCTGGCTACTGTTCCCAAGAGCCAATGCTTCTGCATGGGGCCAGCTCAGAGGACTCGCCATGCCGTGGCTACTCTTCCTTCATCTAATGCCATTAATTCAAGTCATCTACATATTGGCCTCAGCCCAGGCTCTTGCTAGGGCCACACAGCTCTCTCCAAGCAGAGGCACGAGCCCTTGCTCAGAGTCTGCGCTCAGCTCAGCTCAGACCTTGGCCACTCTCTCTCCATCCATCCCCTCCTGGGCTCCGCCCTCTGGCCACTGGTCAGTATGCTTGGTGACAGCTTTCCCTGCCCAGCTGTCCTTGCCACTCCCCTTTGCAGCACCTGCCCCACTTTCCTGCCTGAGTCCTGGCTCCTCTCAGCTCCACCAGGTGGGCCAGGCCCCTCCCACCCCTTCTGCATCCCGTTGGATGGTTTGTTTCCCCGACTTAAACTGCCAGTTTGCACAGCGAAGATGTGTGTGCTGACTCCCCAGGGTAGAGTTCGTAGCTAATCTAAAGTACACCAGGATTCAGGGATTGCTCTGGGATCCTTCCACCCGCCCCATCCACATCTGTTCGTGCCTTAGTACACAGCCTCTGCCTCAACGAATTGCTTCCCTCTATCACAATCTTGGCAGAAAACTCTGCTTAAAATCAACTCAATTATGTTGTTCAGGCACGTATTAAAATGTCCAAGGGGTGCAGAGTAGAATACATCCTTTTTAAGAACAGGCTATTTTTGTCAAAAGCAACCTACAAAACTTGAGTCACCCACCGAGGCAAGTGGCTTCTGTATAAACTTAAGTATCTGCCATAAAGTAGAATTTTTAAAAGGTGTAAAGAGCAGGGAACTGGGGAGAGAAAATGCTCAGGAGGAAGAAAAAAATCTGTTTGGGAAAAGATAATCATGTTAAAGGCACACCCAGAAATAGGCTGCACATGTGGCCAGACAATTATCTCCATGGACATTTCTGACAGTGGAAGGTAGAAGGGGAGACCGATTCCCAGTCTCTTTCTTGGATTAAGCATTAAGAAGTCACAACTAAAAATCTTTTGGGCAGATACTCAACATCACTAGTCAAATTAAACCCACAACGAGCTACCACTTCAAACCCACTAGGATGGCTATAATCATAAAGAAAATCGATACCAAGTGTGGGCAAGGATGTAGAGAAACTGGAACCTTCATAACATTGCTGGTGGGAATGTAAAATGTATAGCCACTTTGGAAAACAGTGGCAGTTTCTTAAAAGGTTAAACATTCAATTTCCCATGTGACCCAGAAATTCCAAGAGAAATGAAACCCTTTGTCCTCACAAAGATGTGTAAGAAAATGTTCACAACAGCATTATTCATAATGGTCCCAAAGTGGGAATGATCCAAATGTCCAACAGTGAGGAAGGATAAAC
Source organism: Balaenoptera borealis (assembly GCF_965194805.1). Taxonomy (NCBI): domain Eukaryota; kingdom Metazoa; phylum Chordata; class Mammalia; order Artiodactyla; family Balaenopteridae; genus Balaenoptera; species Balaenoptera borealis. Next base: position 87,801,258 of record NC_138874.1, read on the forward strand.
AAAATGTGCATACAATGGAAAATTATTTGGCAATAAAAAGGAACAAATACTGTTATTGGGTTGGCCAAAAAGTGCCTTCGGTTTTTAAGTAAAAATAAAAGACACATTTTTCATTTTCACCAAGAACTTTATTAAACAATGTATTCACCCTTTTGTTCCACTACCTTCTGCCATTTTTCAGGCAACTTCATAATTCCATCTTCCCAAAACTTTTTATCTTTTTGAGCAAGAAACTGTTACAGGTGCTTTTTACCATCTTCCAGGGAATTGAAATCTTTTCCATTAAGAGAATTTTGTAAAGACTGAAATAAATGGAAATCCGAAGGCGGATGAATCAGAACTTCCCAGCCAAGCTGTAACAGTTTTTGCCTGGTCATCAAAGAAACATGCGTTCTTGTGTTATCCTGATGGAAGATTATGCGTTTTCTGTTGACTAATTCTGGATGCTTTTTGTCAAGTGCTGCTTTCAGTTGGTCTAATTGGGAGCAGTACTTGTTGGAATTAATCGTTTGGTTTTCCGGAAGGAGCTCATAATAGAGGACTCCCTTCCAATCCCACCTTATACACAACATCACCTTCTTTGGATGAAGACCGGCCTTTGGTGTGGTAGGTGGTGGTTCATTTCACTTGCCCCACGATCTCTTCTGTTCCACATTGTTGTACAGTATCCACTTTTCATTGCCCGTCACAATTTGTTTTAAAAACGGAACGTTTTCATTACGTTTCAGTAGAGAATCGCATGCGGAAATATGGTCAAGAAAGTTTTTTTCGTTTAACTTACGTGGAACCCAAACATCAAAGCAATTCATATAACCAAGCTGGTGCAAATGATTTTCAGTGCTTGATTTGGATATTTTGAGTATGTCGGTTATCTTCCTCACGGTATAACGTTGATTGTTCTCAATTATTGTTTCAATTTGATGGCTATAAACTTCAACTGGTCTACCAAACCGTGGAGCATCGTCCAGCAAGAAATCTCCAGCACAAAACTCCACAAATCACTTTTGACACGTTCGATCAGTCACAGCACCTTCTCCATACACTGCACAAATCTTTTTGTGCGTTTCAGTTGCTTTTTTACTTTCTTGAAATAATGAAGCATAGTATGCCAAAAATGTTGCTTTTGTTCTTCCATCTTCAATATTGAAATGGCTACACAAAAATTCACCAATTTTGATAAGTTTTTTAAAAAATGCACGCTGATATGACAGCTGTCACAATACAGTCTAACAAAATTGTTTTGAATGAAGTTAAAGACAACTAAGCACTACTAGAGCCATCTTACGGAAAAAAACAAAAGAACCTTTTGGTCAACCCAATACATACTTGCAATGTGAAGGAATCTCAAAAACATTATGCTAAGCAAAAGAAGTCAGTCACAAAAGATATATCACATAAGTCCATTTTTATGAAATATCTAGAAAAGGCAAATCTATAGAGACAGAAATTAGATTAGTGCTTGCCTGGGGTTGGGCTGGAAATAGGAATTGATTGCAAATGGGCACAAGGGATTTGGGGGGATAATGGAAAATGTTCTAAAATTGAATTGTAGTGATAGTTGAACAACTGTAAATTTACTAAAAATCATTGAATTGTACACTCAGAACAGGTGAATTTTACGGTATGTAAGTTATACCTCATTCAGGCTTTAAAAAAATTCTTTTTTAATCTCTTGGAGCAAGTAAAACTACAAAATCAATACTGTGACACATGGCACTCAGCCACAGATCTTGGAGCTATAAACAAATCAAGCAAGATTTTGTAAGTTTAAATCCGCTCGGTTCTGACATAAGACTCGGCCAAGGGTTTAACTGTCTGAGGCTATAATAACAATATCGGATTGTACCTTGGATTTGCATTTTTTAAAATTCTTGTTCTGAATTGTACTTCAGTTGTCAATATATAATAGTTGTTCACGAAGTTCAGTTTTGCTTTACAGCCTTAACAATGAGGTCTATTCTTAGGGTAAAAGCACAATTCAGGGGCAAGTTAACTAATTTCTCAGTGCCAGTGAAGAGATGCCTGAGACCAAATCCCTGCTCTACTAGATGTTATGTGACCTAGGGTGAGTCTGCCTCTGCCTCAGTTTCCTTATAAGTAAGGCAAGGATGATAGAACCTTCATTCATAGGTCATTGTAAGTATTAAGTAAGATAATACGCGCAAAGAACAGTGTCCTGGCCTTCAGTAATAAACAGCGGTGACTATCGTTATTATCAGTATTGCTACTATTACCATCTCTCCTATGGGAAACCTTCCTGTTCTAACACTCTGCTCCAGCTTTGTGCCCTACTATTGCCTTGGTGGAAGTGGCCAAGATCTCAGGGATGGTACCTAGGAGGATAGAAGCACTCCTGAAATCCAGCCAGGTAAGTGGACACAGGCAGAGGCCGCCCCTGGTGAGCACAGTCCATTTGATGTTCTAGCTCCCCTTCCACCTTGAAAGCGAGACGTCTCCTCACATGAGACACTCAGCCCCATTCTCCATCCCCAAGGCATTCCTGCGTGTGTGTCCCCGGCCCTGAAATCTCCTTAGTGCATTTCTCTCAGATGTTCTGCCAGCTCCGTAAAATAATCCACCTTGCCAATGTCTCCCTGTGACCTCTCATTTCACATACTTGGCAAGATTTCCCCGTGGTGCTCCCTCCCCCTCTCCCTGGCTATAAGTAAATTAATTAGCAGGAGTGGGCTGCCGGCGGGTATGTGGGCTCTAATGAGTTTGTCTTCATGGCTGACATCCCTGCTGACGTGCAGGGTCCCAAGGGAGCAGGAGCTGTGCCTTCTACTCAATCTGTTTCACACTCATCCCAGCACTCGTGCAGATCTTAGCTGACGGAGAGCACTGCCCAGTGGGCAAACAGTGGCAGGGATGGCAACGACAACAATGGCCACGGTAATATTAGTAATAAATGCCCATCAGGCACGCATCACAGGACCCACGGGTCAGCACGCTGAGTCAAACTGCAGGCTCAGAACCAAAGATGTGGAGTGTAGTGCCTGAGTTTAACCAAATAGTAGGAGAGAAGTTTCCCTATACAGAAGCATTCCAGCTAAAAAATAAGGACTCCTTTAAAGCATAACTGCAACAGCATTATCAAATGAAGAAGGAATGTTAGAATTCACATATCACCATTTCAGGATCCCTAATGAACAAGTGGGTCTAGGCATTGAAATCAATGACTGTGTTTATCACAAAAAGAAAAAAAACAGATATCGTGAGCCTCCTGTTGAAAGTACACAATACTATGATGTCATCTTGCCAGAAAAAGAAAAAATACCTGAACCTGACCCAAGCTCCTAGATGAAATATTCTATCTGCAGGACCTAGAGAGAACAGAGGAACGTGTGAAACTACACCACAGGGGATGCAATAAGCAAATCCAGACTGTGGGGAGCTCTATGGATCCAATAAAGCAGTGTCTTCAACAAATAACGTGCAAGGAAAAAGGAAATGGAGACCACACCTATAGATTAAAAACAACTTAAGTAACACATCAACCAGTATCCACCAATTGTACTGCATAGGCATTTATTTATTTATTTGTTTATCTACCTATCTATTTATTTATTTATTTATTTATGAGGAAGAGGATTTTAAAATGCTCTTTATTTTTAAAAAATTTTTAATGTACAGAAATCTCTTGCATTCCTATACACTAACGACGAAAAGTCTGAAAGAGAAATTAAGGAAACAATCCCATTTACCATTGCAACAGAAAGAATAAAATACCTAGGAATAAACCTTCCTAGAATTGTTGCTCTTTTAATTTTTAATTTATAATCAGCATTGCTGCCACTGTATTTCATTTAAGACATTATCAACTGCAAGATGCACTATTATTTTATGTACTATCAAGAAAGAACAAAACACTGCCAATTAAACATGCCATCAATTGTAATATGCATCCCAGTTCCACATTCCTATGAAGATGATATCCACATTTTATGAATGAGTAAACTGAGCCCCAGAGAAGCTAATTAACTTGCCCAGGGCCACACAGCCAGTAAGGAGCATAGCTGGAATCTGAACCCAGGATTGTCTAACTCAGAATCTGTCCTCTACCAGAGGCCATACCCAGTGAGCCAAAGGCACAGGCCAAGACCGCTGCCTGTACCTGGAGGCTGTTACCTCCCCTAGGTCCACCTGCTGGGGTGGGGGGAGGGGGAGGGCAAGAGGGCACTCACAAGGTCTGGATGGCCCGCAGGGAGGTGAAGGTGCCCTTGGCGAGACTCTGGATCTTGTTGTCATACAGGGAGAGCAGTGAGAGGTTCTGCAGGTCCTGGAAGGTGTTGGGCCGGATGCAGTTGATCTTGTTGGCATTCAGGAGCCTGTGGGCAGAGCCAGGGCCAGGTGGTGAGGGGAGAGGCACAGAATTGGACTCATCATGTCCTAGGCACCTTCTTAGGCACCAAGCATGCGTTATGTCAGGGAGGAGTCCACGGAAGCAGGTGCAGGGGATCTGGCCCTCTGTGTGTCCACTCCACGCAGAGGAGCTCCGGCTGCCTTCTCTGTGCACAGGGACCATTTAGCCCCCACGTTTCTCTCTTTCAAGGCACTGCTAGAGGTGCCCAGTGGGATTCTGGGACAGCAGAGAGCACAGTGGCCAAGTCACCTCCCAAAGGCATTTGGGGGTATCCTTCTCCCCTTCTGCTGGGTTTCCCAGGAGCTGAGAGGGAGCATTTGGCTTCTGTGCTTCTTGAGTTCTGGGAGAGAATCCTTGCCCTAACACTCAGGGCTCAAGGAGGCTGACCTGGGCCTGGGTGTCCTCCTTCAGAAGACGACTCTGCCCCCAACCACACCGAGCTCAGCAGGAACACAGCTCGCATCTCAGGAGCCTCTCAGCTCAGGCATCCTGCAATCAGCTCTGCATCCACCTCTCCTTCCCTCTCTGGCCTCTGCAGAGCCCCCTAGACTCTCACAGCCTTGCCAAGCCTGCCATCCCCCAAGGTCCTTGCCTCCCACACCCCAAAGAGGCCAAAAGAGAGGCCAGAGGAATACTGCACCCCCTCCATGGGTCCCTCCCAAGGTCACTCGCATTTGGGTCCTTACAGGAGCTGTAGGGTGAACAGGCCTCCAAACACTCCCCGGGGGAGGTCTGTGATCTTGTTCCCATAGAGGACCCTGGAGAGAAGGCAGCAGAAAGGAGAGTTAGAGGACAGCCCGGCAGGCCGGGGCACAGCTCTGCAAATCCTGCCCACACAATGGTACCACCCCTATGCCTACACGCAGTGTAGGCTTGTTATAACAGTGGCCAGCAGATGGCAGTAAAGTGCGACAGGAAGGGGTGGCTGGTCCCTAGTCTGCACAAAGGTACCCTATGGGCTAGAGGCAGCATGATGCCCATCACCGCGGGAGCACCCCTCCCTCACTCTCTGCCCTCACACACGGATCCCACAGAAGCCTGCGAGGGCCCCTTCCGGGGAACCTCATGGGAAATTAACCTGGTTGGGGATCCAAAGGGAAATTGTTCAAAGAGAAGAAAATCCCAAGGGCAGGGAAAATTAACATATTTTCAGGGAATTACAAGCAAAGACTGGAATGCCAGACGGCCCGTGCGGTATGAGCTCCAGCACGTCAAGCGAGTCTTTCCAGCACAGACAAAACACCAGAAGGAAACAGACCAAAGTGTTAGCTGTGCTGAGATCTGGTGGCAGGATTGCGAGTGGGTTGTTTTATGCTTTAGAATTTTCAAAGTTTTCTACATGGAGCATGAATTCCATATATAATCAGAAAAAATGCAAAGGTTCAAAAAAGACAGGCAGGCAGAAATGGGTTCAGACAGATGGTGAAAGCATCATGGGGGCCTGGGGAGAGGGGTGTATTACGTTCCAATCTCACAAGCGGCCCCCCCAGCCACCCCTGGAAACATTCCGAGTAAAAACAGAGTGTGCCATCTCTGAGATCGTTCTTGGAGGACGGCGTAGCAGGAGCTAAGTAGGATCCAGGTTGGCCCATGTGGAGAGCTCCAGTGTGGCTTGAGTGGAGGAAAAAAATGGGACAGTAGCTTGGATTTTACCCAGCCAGCACCAGGAAGCCTCTGAGACATCATCAGACTCCCACTGGAAAGATCCCTCCATCTGCTGTGTGGAGTAATGCAGGGGGCAGGAATTGAGGCAGGGGGACCAGGTCAGGGCCTGACAAGGTGGATACTGTCAATGTGCACTTTTTGCATGACCTCAGCATGAAAGTTCCTATATGGTGAGGGGGCGGCTGCGACCAGATACCCATGAGCAACTGGAACCCACTTAGATGGGCTACTGTCATGTTCCAACTTAGGAGGAGATTCACTCACTTTTCAGAGGAAGACCCTGCATTTTGGCAGCCACCTTCAAGATCTGATCGCTCAGCCAAGGACAGTGACCCATCACCAGGCTGTCGTGTACAGCTGTGTAGGTTGCACACTGCACAGTTTTAGGGGTGCCATTCCCAATGGCCCCAGGCACTACCTTGGACTCTATTCCAAGAGAAGAGGGTGCACACGGAAGACACTGAGCTAACAGCCTCTGCACTGCCCCAGGGGGAGTTCTATTCTGTTCCACTTCCTAGGCCCCGAATCAACGCCGAGCCCATGTCCAGTGCTGCCAAGGGACAGGTGAAAATACTCATTCCTAAGACAAATGAATGGCCCCCATCAACAGGGAGCTAGCCTGACTATAGGACACCCTGAGTTCACTCTCTATGGAGACAAAGTACCATGGGACCTCAGAGAGTGAGGGGCTTAGTGGCCCTGGGAGCGCAAGCAAGGGTTCTTGGAAAAAGAGATGAAGTAACATTTCCGAGATTAATTTTCAATGCCGCACAACGTTTTGTAGATTGATGGATCCCCAACAAACTGTTGAGGGAAGGGAAATACTGGACAGGGTGGGGGGAGCAGGGTAGGCAGGAAACAGTCTTCACAATCACTCATTACAACTTGAGATCAGAGCACGTTTGGGACGAAAGATATAAGCTGTGGCAGATTTCACAACTGGAGCTGGTGGTTGCCGCCATTATAGGACCCAGGCAAGGCTTAGGAGAACGGAGTGCTGGGCTTCTGTGGGGAGGCGGGGCCAACATGAAGGCTGGGCTGAGTCAGATGACTGCCACAGAGAAGGCTGGGAAAATCCCCACCGCAGAAGGGAGAGCATCACAGTTGCCAGGGGCAACAGCTCTGCCTAGCTTTTCCATGCACTCAGCCCTTGACTCCCTCCTCCCCCTCCCAGCTGCAGAGGGTCCACAAAGAGGAAGGGAAAGCTGGGTACAGGCACCCTGGTCACTGCAGCCAGAGGGAGACCCACTGAGGCTGTGCTCCTTCTCTAGCGCCCACCAGAGGGGCCCTGAGCCCTGGGCCCTGCCGGCCTCCTTGGGGGACACCCTGGACCACTACAGAGCCTTGGCACTGCTACTCACAGCGAGTTCAGGGACCGGAGGCCCTGGAAGGCGTCGGGCGCGATCTCCGAGATCTGGTTGTTGCTCAAGTCTCTGCAAGGTGAGCAGAGGAGAGACGGCGGCTGAATCCCTCAGTGGCCACCAAGCCCTGCCTGTCCCCCCTACCTCCCAGATACCACAGGAGGGCAAAGGTTTCTTTGAAATTAGGAAAGAGAAGGGTCAGTTCCCCTATCCACCCGAAAAACCCACGACTGGCCATTATTTCCCTGTGCAATCCAAGGGTCATGCACGGGTGGGTACCCCAGCTTTCCCCTACACACACCCCTCACAGCCTCAACTGCTCCTATGGGTGCTCAAGCTGAAATGGTCAGCTCTGGTCACGTGCCAGACTCGGACTCAGCATCCTATTTAGGCCGCATGACAGCCCTTCGAGGAGGTCGCACCACCGCCATCCCCATGTCACAGATGAGCCTGGTACGAAGGCCAGATGATGGCTTTGCCGAGGGCTCAGCCACGGCAGGCAGAGTCAGGACCTGCCCCGGGGCTGTGGCCTGCCTGCTCCAGGCTCAGCCCCATGCTGACCCCCAGGAAACAGCAGGAGGCACTCACATCCTCCGAAGCTTTCTGTAGGGAGAGAAGGCTCCAGGGGGGATGGACTTGATCCCATTGAGCTCCAGGCGGCTGCAGAGAGAGAACACAGAGGAAGGACAAGGGCAGGTCACCCCACTCCTGCCGTTGCCCAAACCAGACCCTTTGCCTGCCAGCCCCTGCTCCCACCCTCCATCTGGAGTAGGGGGGCTGGCACAGGCAGAGAAAACGGACAGGTTTTCGAGCTCCATTATCCCAGGCTGCCATGGCTGAAAGGGGCTCACGAATGATGCTAGTACTAAGAAACCAATTCTTTTTTTTTTTTTTCTGGCCGCACCGCGGGGCTTGCAGGATCTTAGCTCCCCGACCAGGGATCGAACCCGTGCCCCCTGTAGTGGAAGCGAGGAGTCTTAACCACTGGGAACCGCCAGGGAAGTCCCTAAGAAACCAATTCTAGCAGACTCACCCAGCTGGGCTGGACAGATGGACCACAGAGGGATACCCCTCTCCAACCCTCCAGAGTTGCCAGCCTTGGGCAGACAACTCGGCCCAGCTGAGGCAAAGCATGTCTTCTCCGTTTGCACTGAAGGGCCTCAGGGCAAGCCTTGGGGTAGCGCCTGCACTGGCTCTTCACTGGACCACCACAGCCTGGCCTGGCCTGAGGGGTGCATCCCAGCGCCTGCCCTGCCTGTACTTACATCTCCGTCATGGTCTCGGGCAGGTTGGCGGGGATGGCGGTGAGGCCTTTGCCACGACAATCCACAATGCCATTGCTACAGGTGCACATGGCTGGGCAGGAGCCGGAGGAGAGGGTGCAGGAGGGCACGTGCCCCGCCTCCCCCTGGCCTGTGGAAACAGTGGGCTGTGACCTCAGGGGGCCCTGGGTCAGGACCTCCCTTCCTAGATACGGACTGATGGATGGGGACAAGGTGTTTCTCTAGATGAGGATGAACCAGAGGAGATCACCAAGGACCATGATGTAACTCTGCGGGTGCCTGATACATAGCAGGTACTTGTTTGCTGAACTTGAATCTGAACATAACTGTGCTGCATGAGCATGTGATTTGCACGCTCAGAAATCCTACCCTCAGTTCTGAGGCTCCAGGTTCTAGTCCAAGTCACTCAACACTTCTGGCCTGAGTATGACAAGGACCATGTTAATTGAGCACTTACTCTGTGCCACATGCCATAATAAGTGTTGTACATGCAGTATCTCGTTGACTCCTACTGCAAAGAGCATGAAATCATTGTGGCCACTTCACAGGTGAGAAAACTGAGTCCTCAACATTAATTAACTAGCACACGGAATTCACACATCCTCAACATTAATAGCACATGGAATCTCACCACATAGGTGGTGAGATCAGGGTGAAGCCCAGTGTCTGATGTAGGGACCCACACTTTTTAAAACCGAGGTATCATCGGTTATACCAAGTGCACCATCGTAAGTGTATAGCTGGCTGAACTTCCACATGTGGGTACCGCCACAGAACCACCTCCTCGACATGGAATATTTCCATCACCCAAGAAGGTTCCCTCATGCTCCTTCCCTGAGGTAGCCGCTATTCTGAGATCTATCATCAAAGATTTGCTCTGCTTGTTTGTGGACTTCACATAAAGGAAACCAGACAGCAGGCTCCCTTGCATCTGGCTTCTTTCACTCAACGTAAAATCTCCGAGATTTGCCCATGTTGTTGTGTAGTTTGTTCTTTTTTATTGCTGACTCATAGTCTATTGTATGGATATGCCATCATTGGCTAATCCAATCTCCTGTTGGTGGACATCTGGGCAATCTCCAAGTCTGGGATATTATGAAAAACGCTGCTTGGATGTTCCTGGACGTGTGCTTGGCAGAACATGTGCACATACCTAGCAGTGGAGCTGCAGAATCACGTCTCACACACACCGCAGCCCTGAGCACAGCGGTGTTCGAGCGCAGTCTCGGGGGCTGCCGGTGCTGAGGAGGAGGGGACAGCCACCCCACCCCACCCCCGAGCCTCACCCTGAGGGGAGGAGGCCGAGCTCTGTGTGGCCGGCGGGCTCAGATCCACCGGCTTGGGAGGAATGGGCAGCCCCTAATCCTCTGTCATGGATCTGTGAGCCTGTCATTCACTCAGCAAACATTCCTTGAGCATCTATCTCTCTGTGTCAAGTGTGAGCAAAGTACTAAGAAATGGCCAGAGAACACAGCACAGGTACCCATGCTTTCATGGACTTTGCAATCAGTCTATGCGGGACTCCCTCTGGGGCCAGGGGAGGCTCCCTGGGCCCTGCAGGTTGAGGAGGAGGAGGGGGCAGCAAGGCGGGGAGGAAGTAACCAGCAGGGACACAGCCTGCCAGGAGGCCAGGGTGGGAGGCACCCGCTCCCGGGAGGGGCAGAGGCAGGCACGACTGAGACGCAACAGTGAGGAAGCCACCAGGCAGAGGAGGCAGAGGTGACCTCGTCCAGCCTCGCAGAGCTGGAGGGCGGTTTGGACTCTCCTAGGAGCACTGGAAGGCCAGGTAAGGACAAAGCTACAGTGACCAGCCCGAAGCTGTGGGTCTCTTTAGGTCTTTCTGGCTGCAGTATGGAGATTGGAGGGGCCAGAAAGGAAGTGGGGTGGCCAGGCAGGAGGCTCTCACAGGACCCCAGGTGGAAGATGGAGGTACGGACTCTGGAGTCCATTTCACTTCGAACCAAGGCTAGACGGCCCAATTTAATGACTTTTCAAGATAGCAGGGGTGAGACAATGGGGGATGGGAGAGGTGGTAACAGGAGGGGGCAAGGAGTGGGTGGAGTGAGGGGTGGGAGGTGAGGGGCAGGAGCACCGGGTAGAAGCAAAGAAACAAAAGGGAGACATTGGGTAGAAGGGATGGGACAGAAGGGGACAATGGGTAGGGGACAGGAAAGAAGTGATGGGTAGGAGACAGGAGGGGAAATGCAGTGGAGGCAAGAGGTGATGTGGAGACACAGGTGATGGGTGAGACCACGGATGGGGAAGGAGGAGGAGAATAGTGAGGACAGGACACAATGAGTAGGGACAGGAGAGAGCACGGGTGAGGGCAGGAGATGCTGAGATGTCCTCATCCCATCCGTGGATGAGGACAGGAGGTCACGGGTGGGCCAGATGTTAATGCGTGGTGACAGGAGGTTAGTGGGAGGGAACGGGAGGTGGGGCAGGGGGCAGGCGAAGGGCAGCCGGGAGCCCCAGCAGGGCCTGCACCCACCTGAGCAGCTGAACTCACTCTTCTGGACCTCGGCCACGTTGAGGCCACGCAGGCTGGCAGGGCCCGAGCACTGCGTGAAGAGCCCGATGGTTGGCCGCTGCCTCAGCCACTGGGAGAGCCAGGCCAGGTGGCAGTCGCAGAACAGGTGGTTGGAGTGCAGGCGGCTGCGGGGGGAGGGAGGGGTCAGGGTGGCTCACGACCCACCTGGGACCCCAGCCTCTGGCCGCACAGCAGGGGCCCCTTCGCCCACAGGGCAGGGGGCCGAGCCCCTGGCGCTCCACTCAGTCCGGGCACGGCCTACACGCAGTCAGCTGCGCGGCTCAGCCCCAACTTGGGGATTACCTGCAGCAGCGGGAAACTTCCCAGCAGCTGCCCCTTCCCTCCCAGCGGGCTCGGCGGGTGAGAGGGGGCACCCCTTTGGCTGGAGTGTGCCCAGCGAAGATGCATCTCACCGAGCTCACGTAGACCCACTGCCCAAATCACTTAACTCATCTTCAAACACAAAAACAAATCATTTGTTGTCCCAGGAAAACATCAACTATAAATGACATTCAACGTCCTTCCGTTGTAGATCACCTCCCCCTCCCCCAACTCCACTCAGCCCCCGCCCTGAGGTGGCCTCCGGGGGTGCAGAGGAGGCCGAGCTCCTTCCCCTCCGCCCCGGCACCTCCCCTGCCCGGCATTGTGCTCTCGGCCGGCCCGGGCTGACTCACAAGGTCCGCAGCCTGGGCATGTGGTTGAAGCTGGACACGGGGATGGTGGTGATGCTGTTGTTATTCAGGGTCCTGAACGAGGGAAGCCAGAGTCACTGAGCGTCCGCCCAGCCGCAAGCTGCGCGGGAAGGAGGGGCACAGCTTCTCCCTCACACTGCGGCTCGAGTCCACCCTCGAGGTGACCAGCCCTGGGCTGGACCCGGGGGCTACGCCGGACAGCCACCCTCAGGGAAAGCCCTGAGCTGTGATGAAGACGCAGCTGCACCACAGACCCCCCAGGCTGGTAGGACAGGGGAGGGGGGGTCCATAGAAGGTGAGGATGGGTGCAGGCTCGGGCTGGCCTGGAAGAAAGCGTGGGGTTTGGACAGACGGAGGGAGAAAGGCGAGGCACTGCAGCCTTGTGTGTTAGAAACTCCAGAGAGACACGGCCACTCGCCCTGGGCTTCATCACGAGCAGTTTAAGCCTGGGTCACACTGCCACAGGCATGACCCCAGGAGTACACGCCCTTCCGTCCTTAGCGACAAGTCTAGGAGAGCAGAGAGCACGGCCTCTGCCCTGGGCCTGGCACCCACCTCCCAGGCCTCCCGCCTCCTGTGGGGCTTCCCAGCCCGAACGCCAGCTGCCTGGGCCTCAGCGCCCGTGATGGCCAGCTCTCCTGCCTCCGTTTCCCTTCCTATGTTTTACTTACAGCACTTCCAGCCCCCTCAGAGCCCGGAAAGCTCCTTCCTCAATGCAGCTGATCTGGTTCTTGTCCAGCTGTCTGTGAAGCAAAGGAAAGTTACAGAGAGGATGGCACGTTGCCTACAGCGGGGATGTCCAGACATTTTGATCAACCACTCCATTAGTTTAAAAAAAAAGAAGCCCTGACCCCAATCATTTGTCCAGTACATATGTGTTGATCCAAACAGTAAATGTTAATAAAAGCTTAAATTCTTTCCTACTTTTAGTTAAAACAGTAAGTATAAATAAGTTATATTATACTCCTCTCCCCAACCTTGCATATTTCCTGGGGAGCAGGCACCGCCCCCACTTTGGAGACCACCTAGAGGGTGCTTGCTGGTGGCCGTAAAATCAGAGTCTGTCACAGGAGCCATGGCAGCCACAGCCGGCAAACAGATTTCAGCCTGAGTGCCAAGTGAGACCGACTCACAGTGGCTACCTGGACCGCTGCTTCCAGAATAAACTGAAGCTGTGATTGGGCGCCTTGGGAAAGAATGCGGTGATCAATTACCAATGTCTGCTACAGGCACGAGGGTCAGGGAGTGACAAGCATGCCAGGCACTTGCCATCACTATGGCAGTCAGACCTGGGGTGGGGTGGGGCGTAAGCCTGGACCAGAATAAATCTGAGTAATAGAAATAAACCATTATATTTAAAGAGCATTCGGCTTCCCTGGTGGCGCAGTGGTTAAGAGTCCGCCTGCCAATGCAGGGGACACGGGTTCGAGCCCTGGTCCAGGAAGATCCCACATGCTGCGGAGCAACGAAGCCCGTGCGCCACGACTACTGAGCCTGTGCTCTAGAGCCCGTGAGCCACAACTACTGAGCCCGCGTGCCACAACTACTGAAGCCTGTGCGCCTAGAGCCTGTGTTCCGCAACAAGAGAAGCCACCGCAGCGAGAGGCCCGCGCACCGCAACGAAGAGTAGCCCCTGCTCACCGCAACTAGAGAAAAGCCCGCGCGCAGTAACGAAGACCCAACGCAACCAAAAATAAAATAAAATAAATAAATTTTAAAAAATAGCATTCAACAAAGTGTATTTATTTCCATATCTCATTTAAGCCTCAGCGCAAGCTTGTGAGATAAATATGATGTCCCCATTTGGCAAAACAATATATAGAGGCTCAGTGAAGTTAACTGACTTGCAGCAGCTTATACGATATGGACCTGCAAGAAAACATTCAGACCCAGCTCTCCCCACCCACTGGAGGGCAAGGGTACAGAGACTGTCCATTGCAATGGAACAAGAACATCACCCAACACCCCACAGTTCATGACACTCCCTTCAACCTGGCCCCCAAAGGATGCCTGTTTCCTCCAGCCCCAGACTGTTCCAGAAGACCATGCTGGCACGAGCCATCTCAGAGCCCAGACCAGCTCCTTGGCTGCCTGGACCACAGGGCTTGGAGAGACCCATAAGGATGCTGACAGGGGTGGCCCGACAGTCCCCAAGCCCCTCTCCCTCCCAGGCCCATACTCACAAATTTTTGAGATCTGTGGCTCCACGAAAAGCCTTTCTGGGGATGGCTTGGATGGTGTTCTCACTCAGGTCCCTGCGAGGACAAAGCCAGAGGGAGAACACTGTCAGAAAAGGTTTCTCCAGAGTGCCCTGATGAGTCAGGGAGGTCAAGCAGGCCAGACAATGCCCAGACCAGACACAGCTGTATCCCAGCACCTGGGACAGTGCTTGGCATGCAAAGATCACTGGGTAAACATTTGTCGAATGAATGAATGAGTGAATAAAGGAGCTGGAACTCGGTCCCCAGCCACCTCCCCTTCTCTGGGCAGAGGGGTTGCAGCTGGAGGGTGCAGCCTGGGGCAGCAGGGATCAGCTCTGCCAGCCCCCAAGCCTGCCCACCAGACCCACCGGGGTCAGCTCAGCCCCCAAGGCATCGTCCAGGGCTGCAAAGGAGCAAGCAAAGAAGGAGCTTCTCGACGGGGCCCACAGCTGCCCTGAGACCTATGGCGAGTCTACCTACCGTTCCTGATCTGTTCTACTGATCAGGAATGGAGGCTTCAGAAGAAGGCACAGCTGGACCCCAGATAACCCAGCCAGTAGGCGGCCCACCCAGGTTGTGAACTCCAGGCTGGGTCTGACTGCAGATCCCATGGTCTCGGGGACTGCAGGGAGCAGGGCTGCCACTGAGCCTGGATCCACACGGGGGACTGAGCACGCTGGCCTAGGGGCTGCCGTGCTGCATCCCTGCCCTGGGGCTTGGAGGGCAGGGACCTCGGAGGACTCCATCACCTCCCCATTATTAACGTCCTGAAGTGAGGGAGGAGGCGTTGCAGGGACTCAGCAACTCAGCTTCTGCTCCCCAGCAGGATTGGGCCTCAGGCACCTGTCCAGCTGCCTCTCCTCCCTCCCTCAATCCTCACTGCGGACTTTTACAAACGCCCCTTTGCTTCCCACCGTGCTGATAACAACCGCCCCCCAACGCCTGCACCCAACGCCTGCACCGTCCAGCACGTCACAAGCGCGCCTGAGCCTCGCACTAACCGTGGGACAAATACTGTTGCCGCCTCCCTTTCACAAAGGACGAGAGGGAGGCTCAGAGAAGTTCCACGGCTTTTCTGAGGGAACACTGGCGGGTGGCGGCTCCAGAATCTGAAACTGGCAGTCAGGTTCCAGAGCCTCCCCTCGCACAGCAGCCCTGGGAGGAACTGCGACCTCAGACGGCCAGGGCTGCCTGTCCCCACGTGGGACGGGCAGTTCTGCAGACCCCGGACCCTCCTCCTGGGCCAGGCCCATAGGGCTTTGACCATCTCCATCTTTTCAATTCAACCATTCACCCCACAGGCTTCAGGGTTCACCTCAAACCTGAGAACACAGCCCACAGGGCCACTCAGCGCACTGTCCCCTGAGCTGCGGGAACCGCTCCCCTCTGCCTGGGTTTTTCTGCTGAGACAACAAAACAGAAGCACTGCAGCAGAGCGCATGGGGCCCTGACCTCAGAAAGGCAGGTTCGAATCCCGGTTCCCCACCTACTGGCTGTGCATCTGTGGCTCAGCCTTTCCCTCCTGAGCCCCAGTTTCCTTGTGTGCAAAGTGGGGGAATACAAGCCTTGCAAAGCCTGCCCCGCAAACCCCCCAAAACCCTGCCCCCTGCACAGAGTGTGAGCCAACCTCTGTGAGCTCCCTCCCCTCCAAACCCCGGCCCCTCCTGTCCCCCAGCTGCCTAACTGGCCCCAAGCACCTGTGGTCCAAAGGGGCTTTGTCACCATCACACCCCCTGTTCCCTGCTCGGTCTCTCCTTGAAGCAAGGCGTCTCAAGCCTGTGACACAGCCTCTCCTCTCTCTCCTCTAAAACTACATTCCCGCTGTGTCTGGCTTCACTATAACCGGCCTGTGTCTGTCCCTTAATGTGACAGAAGCTTCTCCCCACTCTCCCCCCAGCCTCCCAGGTTTCAGAAAGATGGAGGGTGCCCAGGAGTGGGGACCTCTGGCAGCACCCTCATCTCAGCCCCAGCTAGCAGTTCGCCCTTCAGCCAAGCCTGGGAGGAAACTCTGGGCTGACAACTCACAACCATTATTCCGTTTAATCCTCACTACAATCCTGCAAGGAAGGTTTCTCCTTTGTATCGACTAGTTTATTGATTTAGGCCAACCTTGTTCCAGAAAGGCTTTAAGGTGACTTACAGGGATTTATAAAACAGCAAGAGAGCAGGAGTAAAAAGTAGGGCAAAGAAAAGACAAATCAATATCGGACACCAAGCATGCAGCACCACGTGATCCACACAGCTGCCTGGTCGGGACAGGGGGTAGGTTCTAAGCTTTCTGAGAGCTGATGTGAAAAGGGAAAACTGGTCAGTTAACTGCATCCCCGATATATGTATAAATTCAAAAGAACCAGTTTCTCGGGAGTAGAGCTGTTTTTGGCACTAAGATGAGACAAGAATTTCTCCAGGGGTCTTTATGAAAAACGACTGTGTGTCCTAATCAATAACGCTAGATCCTTACAATAAATGGGTTTCAAGTGTCTGTTTCTTATAATAACATCACATCAAAGTATGATTCAGGCAGAGCAATTCTATGAGGATGCACACCGGGAGCTAAGTGGGGAAGGAAGGGGCAGGAACGGTCTGTCAAAGGCAGGAGGCATCGAGCCTGGCATGATCCAGGAGTAGCTGAGAACAGGAGGTGCTGGGAAGAGAGTGTTGGCAGGAAAAAGCCTTGCAGACCAGAGAAGGCGACAGGTTAGACCAGAGAGGGGTGTGATCTGATGGCCTTTTAGACATGGCTCTGGGGCACCAAAACTTATAGAGAAAAGACGCTGCCCCCAATGGACACCAAGTGTCAATTATTGACATGAGGGTCCAGGGGTGGGTGTGGATCCACCAGGGCCAGGCCACAGTAGTGAGCTAGTGCTCACACTGTTAAAATGAGTAAAGGAAACTGAATTTGAGACCTTAAAGAGGCCAGCCTCTAGACCAGAGGGAAACAGGTGAGCCTTGGAAGGCGGAGGAAAATGCAGAGTGCTGACAGCAGAGAGGGCGGTGGAGAGAGCCCGAACTCTGCAACGGAAGGATCTAAGTTCAGTTCCTGCTTCTGCCATTTACAGCAGAAGTTACACGCCTGAGAGCTTCAATGTCCCTATTTGTAATATGGGGATTAAAATATCTACCACGCAGGGCTTTGAAGAAGATTAAGAGAGTTCATGTAAATATTTACGCTTCTGTTCTAGTACCTCCAGTTGGCAATATTTAAGAAATGCTGGGGACTTCTTTGGTGGTCCAATGGTTAAGACTTTGTCTTCAAATGCAGCGGGTGCAGGTTCGATCCCTGGTCGGGTGGGGGCTAAGATCCCACATGACTCGGGGCCAAAAAACCAAAACATAAAACAGAAGCAGTATTGTAACAAATTCAATAAAGACTTTAAAAATGGTCCACATTTTAGGGCTTCCCTGGTGGCGCAGTGGTTGAGAATCTGCCTGCCAATGCAGGGGACACAGGTTCAAACCCTGGTCTGGGAAGATCCCACATGCCGCGGAGCAACTGGGCCCGTGAGCCACAGCTACTGAGCCTGCGCGTCTGGAGCCTGTGCTCTGAAACAAGAGAGGCTACAACAGTGAGAGGTCCGCGCACTGCGATGAAGAGTGGCCCCCGCTCGCCACAACTAGAGAAAGCCCTCGCACAGAAACGAAGACCCAACGCAGCCAAAAATAAAAAAATAAAAATAAAAAATAAAAATTAAAAAAAAAAAAAAAATGGTCCACATTTTTAAAAATCTTAAAAAAAAAAAAAAAAAAAAAACTCTTAAGAAGAAAAAAAGGAAAGAAAAAAAAGAAATGCAGGCTTTTGTCCCACCTTCATTAAGCACAGTCCACCTATCCCTTTGCTAAGGTTCTGACTGTTGTTTCCAGTTATCTCACTAGGGGGCGCCAAAAGCCTTCCCCGGACTTGGGTGCTTGCTCAGCCATTTGGCAAACCCAAACAAAGCTATTCTTTTTTTTGCCCCGTTGATCCCCTACCTGGTCAACGACTGTCTTGTCTTTCCCAAACCTCTTTGAAATAAAGTTTCTCATATCCATTTTCACCAGGTTGGCATGCAAACTTCAAATGTACCACCTACAACTTTTCTCATCATATTTTCCCAGGCCCTGAGCCTCCTTTTTCTCCCTGAAACTTGATCGATGTTGCCCTATTCTTCTCCCTCGGCGACCTTGTCAGAGACCCTGAAGTGAGGTGCGTGGCCTGGGGTGTGTCAGGGCAGAATGAGATACACTGAGAGAGGCCATCCTGGAAGAGGGAGGGCTCTGGAGCTGGAAGGACAAACCAAAACCCGGAGCAGCTGGTGGCCCGATCCTGGCCAGGGGGAAGCACAGGGCACAGAGCCACAGGGCGGACAGCAGCTCAGAAGGACGCCTCAGGCAGGACAGCGAGAAGCAGATTCGAGAGCAAGGATGCAGCAACCAGACAAGGGACCGGCTGGGGACAGATTCTACGGGAAAGGATAAGGTCCTAGATTTCCGACAAGCTCCCAGGGGATACAGATGCTGCTGGTCCAGGAAGCACACACTGAGAGGCCAGGGCATAGAGGAGAACACCCACAGCTGAGTGTCACCCTGGAGACTTGGGTTCAACGAGCCCTGTCTCACCCACTTAAATCATGTGGTCTTGGGTGAGCCACTAACCTCTCTGGACTCAGTTTTCTCATCTGCAAAATGGGGGTGAGAAGTGGTACCTACCTTGCAGGCTCTGATGTGATAGGCACTGGGTGCTCTCACCCCTGCCCATGACTCCACATGTGCTGCCGTTCCTTCATTGCCTCGAATCCCTCCTGCCACAGGACCTCTGCACTTCCGTTCCCTCTGCCGAGACTATTCTTCCTCCACTCTTGAGGAGGAATGGTAACTTCTATTCATCCTCACATCTCAGTCTACAGACACCTCCTCTGACGGCTCCCTCTGCTGCAGGTTCCCAGGGCCCCGACGCTTTCTCTTCTCAGCACTAATCCAGGTTTATAATGAAATATTTGTGTACTGGATGTTATAAAATACTGATTTTTGGTTAACATCCATTTCTGCCTCCAGACAGTCCCTGGACACCTGGTGCGTTGCAGAGGCTCAGTAATTTTTAGCTGAACTGAACTAAAGTGGATCCTTCCATGATTCTCTTGCTCCAATCCCTCTGCATTTTCCAGATTAAAGCAAGGAGTTAGGACAGGCCATGTGACTGAGAGGGAAAAGCAGGGGCTTGGGGCAGGATGGCTGGTTCTGTGTGAACTTCGTGAGACCAGACCTCTTCCCCGTGCACTGGGTATGGTTGTACTTGCTCTGCCTAACACTCACCCAACGAGTGAGGGCTCTGAAGGGGGCTGGGGGGAGAAGCACTTGTTGCCAACGGTGTTATAATCGACCCTGCCCTTCCCTTCACCCATCCTTATGGAACTTCAATAATTACCCTCCATGGCTCTGAGGTGGTCCCAGCAGCACGAGCAGAGAGGTGGGGGAGCCTCTGAGGAAGGTAAGTGACTCTCCTAGGACCCACAGGAGGACAGGGAGCTGGAGCCCCTGGGGTCCACCCGGGGGGCTTGAGGTAAGGGTGCTGCAGGCAAAGATCCCCCTGCCTGAATCCCACCACCCAAGATCAAGGGCGCTGAGATGCGAGCTGCTGCCGGTACCTCCACCCCCGGAGTCTGGGACACCCCAATGACCCCAGCTGGGTCCCCCTTCGCTGAAGGGAAGGGGGTAGCAAGCCCACAGCCTGGCTTGGGCACCACCCCAGGAGCACCGCCCCTCCTCCTGCACACTGCCAATCCCTCCAGCCTCTGCCAGGGCTCGGAGAGGCAGGGGCTAGAAAGCCGAGGTCGGGACCCCATGTTCTCTCTGCTAATCCCCCTTCACGCTCTAACCAGATTGGGTCCTGCTGGCAGACCGGCCTGAGGGGATCAGCACAGGGGGCGTGTCCAGCGGGGATGCTGGGCACCAGCCAAAGCAGACTCAGCATGGGCTCCTGCCCCTCCCTGCCGGCCCCACTGCAGAGCTGGGGGCCTGCTCTGTCTGCCTTTCGAGCCACACGGAGGCTCTGGGCAACCTGGCCTGTTCCCTCGCCCGACTGGTTACCCTGCGCTCGCCCAGTATGGGGCTGGAGGAAACCAGGGCAGCCCGACTGTTCCAGGCCACCTCGCCCAGGGCTCCCTTAGCGGATTAAGGACTTGGGCCTTGGGCCTTGAAGCCGGCCACGTACCTCCCACCGAGGGACCTCAGGGCAGTTTCCTAACACCTTGAGCCTCAGTCTCCTCCTCAGTAAAGTGGGAATGACCGTGGGGTCATGGGGCTTAACTGAGGCTGTGCATGGTGCTCTTGGCCGGGGCTGGCAGAGTCAGCTGCCACTGCTAATTGTCTTTATGGGCCTCGGGGCGGGGGGGCCAGGGAGGCTCAGGGTTGAAAAAGCCAGGTCTTGGAATCAGGGGGATGAGGCTGGAGGCTGGCTCTGCCAGCAGCCCGCTGTGTGATCTCGGGCACGACCGGCGGTTAGTTCCCAGCCCCTGGGTCTCCCCTTCCAACAGCACTACCTCCCAGTGAGGTCGGGAGGATTAAATCACACACGGGTGGGCCCAGCTCAGGGCAGCCTCCCTCATGCTGCTGCTGCGGCTGCTAAGTGCCGCCCAAGGACCCTCAGCTGGTGACTCAGCACCCACGTCTCTGGCACCTGAACCAGCAGCAGCGGAGCCACCTGGGAGTTTTAGAAATATGAACTTTCTAGCCCCGCCTACTGAATCAGAATCTGCATTTTAGTAAGATCCCCCCAGGTGATTCATATGTATATTAAAGTTTGAAAAGTGCTGGGACTTCCCCGGTGGCGCAGTGGTTAAGAAACCGCCTGCCAATGCAGGGGACACAGGTTCGAGGCCTGGTCCGGGAAGATCCCACATGCCCCGGAGCAACTAAGCCCGTGCACCACAACTACTGAGCCTGCGCTCTAGAGCCTGTGAGCCACAACTACTGAGCCCGCGTGCCTAGAGCCCGTGCTCCGCAACAAGAGAAGCCACCGCAATGAGAAGCCCGCGCACCGCAAGGAAGAATAGCCCCCGCTCACCGCAACTAGAGAAAAGCCTGCGCGCAGTAAAATAAATAAATAAATAAATTTTAAAAAAGAAAAGTGCTGCATCTGATAGAGGGAAGCTTAAAACTCTTCCTGTCCCCAGCTAGGGCTAAAGCAAAGGGGTTGCAGCCCCTGTACCCGCCAGCTTTTCAAAGCCAGGGGCAGAGGAGACAACTCCCACTCCACAGGGGGCAGGATGGGAGGAGACTTGGACACAGACACCCCCACTGGGTGGAGAGAGGGAAGAGCAGCCTCTGACCTGTCACCTGTGGCATGCCACTGCCCACCTTCCTGGGGAACAGAGGAGGTGCTCACCAGAGGCAGGGCAGTGACAGCCACGACATTAGTACCACCGCCCTCCCTACATTCCTGCTGGGGTTGGGGCAGGGGGACGCTGCCTGAGAGGCACTCAGCTCCCCCACGCCAACAGAAACCACTGCTCCAGCTCAGGGCCCCAGGCCAGGGGCTGGGAGACAGAGCCCCCGGGGGCTGCTCTGTACCCCAGGTCCCTGCTGCAGGATGCACCCCAGGGCTGGGATGCCGGGTGCACACCCGCATCTAAGGTGCTCCTGGGCTCTGGCAGGACCATCCCTCCTTTGTCTCTGCCTATCCTTCAAGCCTCCCCTCAAATCCTACCCTTCCCACCCAGGAGGGAAATTAGTTCTGCAATTACCCCTCCCTGCCCAGGCTCCCCAGCCCAGAGACAATATTCAGGGGCCCCAGATCTACCCTCCGTGGGTATGTGGCATGTGCGTGCACCTGTCTCCAAGTGACCTTCAAGGTGGGTTCTTGAGAGACATTTGGTGATAAGGACCTGAACCCTTTCTGCCTGGGCTCCAACCTCAAGGTAGGGACTGGGACTTTGTCATTCATGTATCTCAGGTGCTCCCAGGAGAGCAAACTGAAAGCTGATCAGGGGCTGATTCTCAGTGTGGATGAGTTTGTTTCACCAACTCCAGAAGTCAAGTTTGGGTCGGGGTAAGGGGGAGAGTGCAGAAGAGACCAGGGAGTAGTATCAAAGGACAGGCTGGTGGTGGGGTGAAGGGGGAACTGGTCCCACCATCCACAGCCTAGTTTCCTTTGATCTTGGGCCCTGCTGCCCTGCTGTTGTCAAAACAAAGGAAAGACACCGGCACCCCACCTGGGAGCTGCCCCTGTCTTCTCCTAAGGCTGCACTAAGTAGCCAGTTCCCCTTGTTAATCTTTGTGCTCCCCGATCCCCTCTCCTCTCCTCCCGAGGGCCAGAGTCAGGCCAGCTAGAATAAACGGCTGGGGCCGTCAGATAAGCCTGTGTCCCCCAAAGGAGCCTCAGTGAGGGGAGGGTGCGGCGCTGGCCGGGCAGTAGCTGGTCTGGGAGGGGAGTCGGGAGACCTGGGTTCAAAGGCAAGCTCAGAATCAACTGGCTGCCTCTTTGCACCTCAGTTTCCTCATCTGTAACATAAGCTTATAAGAGGGGTAAACAAAGGTATGTGAATGTATCCCGAAGACTGTCTGGCACACAGTAGGTGACAATTGTGTTGCCGCCAAGGCTTCAAACCATCCCTACTAATTGCTGGGTGGTCCAGCTCTGACCCCTCTCCTTCTCCACCCCTCTCCTCCTAAGGTGGTTACGATATTCATGGAATTAAAGCTCACGCATGCTCTGTGAAGCCTTGAGATTTTAAAAAGTGTTAAACATCCAATATTTTCCCAAGGAGCTCCTGATGTCCAAACTCCCGTAGGTAATTTTGGAGGCTCGCACCATAGATGGTGGGGTTGGAGTTTTGCAGGAAAAATGGGCTGCTCCGAGCTATCAGTGCATGCCAGGCACCATCAGCAGGAGAGATGCCCTTCCTCTCCTGTCCACCACACCACCCCGAAGCCACACACCCTCTTGTGGCCAGCCCCCCTCCCTCTAGACCCACGGAGTTAATGTTGCAGAAACCTCATTAGGAAGAGACATTAAGCAGCCCTGGATCGCGGCGCCATAAAACCAGCCTGGGTAACATTTCCGTGAACTGGGCTGTTTGTCATGCAGCTACCGAGCGTCACTGCAATCATTTCCCACAATAGAGATATCAGAGGAGAGGCACGCACCCCACAAAGCAACCACAGAGCCCTGCCAAGGAAAGCTGCTCGGAGGCTGGAGTCCCATTCAGGAGTGAGTGGCTCAAGGACAAACAGGAAACAGACCAGAAGGCACAGGTCCCAGACAACATGGCAAGAACACAATAACGGCAATCGGGCAAATGAAGGAGGCGGGGGAATGCAATCCCCTCTTAATTTGAGTGCCGGGCAAGGCCTTCCCTGTAATCAACCACCATGCACTGAGCCCCCAAGAAGCCCCAGGCATTCTGCTGAGTCCTGAGCAGGGATGCACTGGGGGAGACAAGGCTCTTGTCCCAGAAACATTTGAGTTGTTAAGACCAATAACTTCAGAGATTCCCAGCCCAGGCACACAGTGGGGAAGGGGCAGGGGTGTTCAGCAGGAGAAAGAATCAAGATATAGAGGAAAGAACATGAGCTTTGGAGCCAGACAACCCTGGGTTTGATTCCAAGCTCCACCATTTACTGCCTGTGTGACCTTGGGAAGTTACTCAACCTCTCTGAATCTGGTTGCTCACGTGTAAAGGAGAGTTCACCACAGCTCCCTCTTGCTGGGTTATATAGTGAGGATTAGATACCACATGTGCCATTTAAATAAAGCACAAAAATAGGCAAAACGAAGCTATGCTGTTAGGAATCAGGATCGTGGTTACTGGTGTGAGGGATTAATGACTGGAAGGAGGTACAGGACGCTTCTGGGTGCCCGTGATGTTTTCCTTCTTGATCTCTTGCTGTTTATATGGGTGTGTTCACTTTGTGAAAATTCAGCGAGTTATATATACGAAAATGCATAACACGTGTACAGAAATTTGCACTTTCCTGAATATATGCTATACTTCAATGGAAAGTTTTTAAAAACAACATATAAAGCACTGATTCCAGCGCGTGGTGCCTTGTAGGCATTCAACAAATGCTAATGTCCTGCCTCCCTGATCCTCCCCAGAGGAGACAAAGGTGGAAAAAATCTTTGAGGTGACCAACACCCAAAGAATTGGGGCTCACAAGGCTAAGCGGTGGGGAAATCCCCGGGCTGAGAGGACACTGCACAGAGGACAGCGTGGCAGAAACAGTGCCCGCCCCAAAGTGAGGAGGGGCTGGGAATCAACATCCAACACACAAGGAGGCGGGAAAGCAGGCCCTGTGGGCACGTGGGCATTTTGACTGTGCCGGCTGAGATGCTGTATCCCAGGGTAGGACGGCATCTGTCTCCGTTGCAGCAGTTCATGTCTGCTTCCGCATCTCCCTGAAGAGCAGGTACAGTGCCCTGCTCCTGGATGAGACCTCAGGGTCCAGTGGGATGGGCTGAGACGCTGACGCTGGAGGAGCGAGGACCTTGGGGACCCCCAAGGCAGGCGTGGGGCCTGGGCCAACAGAAGAGCCTTCAGAGCTGGTCTGGATTCCTTCTTTGCCTTGTTTCAGGAAGGAATTAAGGCAGTTTTAGGGATACATTATAAAATGGAGTAAGATAACAGGAACCAGAGGAAGAGTTAAAAAAAAAAAAAGACAAAAATGAGTAGACATATCAAACAAGAGGGAGAAGTACACCGTACAAAGCCTTTGCATCTGCTACATACGGGCCTGGGCTTCTCCCAGCCTCGAGGATGTGGAGACTGCTGTGCATACAATTCAGCAAGTCCACAGACGAAAACAAGCTTGGGGGAGAGGCATGGCCTTTCCTGGTTCTAAAACCAAGCATGGGGGGCTTCCCTGGTGGCGCAGTGGTTAAGAATCCGCCTGCAGGGCTTCCCTGGTGGCGCAGTGGTTGAGAATCTGCCTGCCAATGCAGGGGACGCGGGTTCGAGCCCTGGTCTGGGAAGATCCCACATGCCGCGGAGCAGCTCGGCCCGTGAGCCACAATTACTGAGCCTGCGCTTCTGGAGCCTGTGCTCCGCAACAAGAGAGGCCGCGATAGTGAGAGGCCCGCGCACCGCGATGAAGAGCGGCGCCCGCTCGCCGCAACTAGAGAAAGCCCTCGCACAGAAACGAAGACCCAACACAGCCATACATACATACATACATACATACATACATAAAAAGAATGTAAGCAGACAAGAATAGCATTAAAAAATAATAATAATAAAAAATTAAAAAAAAAAAACAAAAACAAACAAAAAAAAGAATCCGCCTGCCAATGCAGGGGACACGGGTTTGATCCCTGGTCTGGGAAGATCCCACATGCCGCGGAGCAACTAAGCCCGTGTGCCACAACTACTGAGCCTGCGCTCTAGAGTCCGTGAGCCACAACTACTGAGCCTGTGCGCCTAGAGCCCGTGCTCTGCAACCAGAGAAGCCACTGCAATGAGAAGCTCGTGCACCACAACCAAGAGTAGCCCCCGCTCGCTGCAACTAGAGAAAGCTCGCGCACAGCAACAAAGACCCAATGCAGCCAATAAATAAATAAATAAATGTTTTTAATAAATAAATAAATAAAGCCAAGCATGGAGGCTTCGTACGGGTCCCATAAAGAGGCAGCAGCAGAACAGAAAAGCAGGACATTTACCAGCATCCCCAAAGGAGGCTCAAGGATATTAGGTTGCCTCCTTCTGAGTCACTTCCCCAGAAGCGAAGTCACAGATCAGCCAGTTCTCCAAAAGGCCCATTTGCTAAATTTCTTTTGTTTCCTTTACCAATTTGGTTTTAGTTGGGTTGTTTCCCATTTGTCTTCACAAAGGCCTTTTAGGGGCTGTTGGGTTTTCCCTGCCCCAGCTCTTTGCAGTCACAGGAAGAGACTGGGGCTGGGTTCACCGTAGTTCAAACACCAGGAGCGGGGCCAGAGACGAATGGATCAGTCCTGAAAATACTATCATAAAGACGAAATGCAAACCAGTCGACTCACACAAAGTAGTTAAAGAAAGTAAGTCAATTTGATGAATTGGTCATTTGACAAACTGGCCATTCAGTGAATTGACTTTTGGCAAATTGGCTTTTAGCAAAATGCCATTTGGTAAATTGGTCTGCTTCTGACACAGCAGTGTGTTTCACAGGGCAATTACTTACCCACTGCCAGTCCAGGCTAATGGCCTGGGATCAGAGCTCAGGAGAAGTCGTTCTGCAGACAAGTCAACCCCACCCCATGCGCTGCTCTCCACTGGCCTGCCTTGAGCCAGGGTGGATTTTAGAATATTTTGAGAGATGCATGCCTGCAGACCATCCTTCACTCGTATCATTTTTCTCAGTTAAGTTTATCCAGCTCTGAGGGCAGACTCTGGGTTGTCCCTCATAAGGACCTGGGAGGGGTATGGGCAGGATTCAATGTGGTTTGGGAAGAGAGAGACCCAAGCACAGGGGCAACAGGACTGGGCAAGCAGAATCCAAGCTGTGCCCGGGGAGGGGGCTCCACTCAGGACAAGTGACCAAGTTGTTAGCTTGAGTTTCCCCAGGGAGAACGTGGGGGCCCTGGCCGATGCGGCACAGCAGCTAATGCTAGAACAGACGTCTGACTGAAGCCCATGGCAGGAGTGGTCCACCAAGGAGGCCAACAGAGTATCACTGAGCCCCTGAGGCATTCCCAATCTTCTCTTCCCTGGCCCGTAAGGGGAAAATGGGGTCCACTTCTTTTACCAAAGACCTCGCCCACTGTCTCCCCATCCCCTTCAGAGCAGTCCAGGCCCTGTCTGAGTCTTGACCTTAGGAGTTTCTCAGAAGAAAAGGGGCGCTTGGGGGACTGGAATGGCACGAGGTCAGCCTCCCCAGAATATTTGCAGCCCCTCACGTCCCCTCCATATACACTCACAGGGATGCCCAAAGGGTATAAGACCCTTAACTACCTCCCAGACAGGCAGAAAGACAGAGCTTTGTCATGTTACAAGGCAAGGAAGGTGTCTAGTTCGCTTAGTGTGTTCTGCAGGTGGCAACAGCAGCAAGCAAGCCCAGAAAAGCCAGGCGGAGGGGCTGTTGAGGAGCTGTCCGTGGTGCTGAAACCTCTCAGCAGCTCTTCTTCTGGTCAAGGCTAAAGACCAGAATCCAAATACCTTGGATTCTAGCCACCTTCCACCTTACCCAGATGGCCCACATGCCAAACCTTGTATCATCAGCTTTTTTTTTTTTTATAAGCCCACAGAGAGTCTGGCTCATAGTATACACACAGAGGGTCAGGAGAGCACCGTCATGAGCATCAAGGGACCCATTCTTAGACTCAGGAGAGGCATGTGCTGAGCACGATCCACATCACTAAGCTACTTCTAGACAGAGGTGAAGCTTGATCCTGCCCCATTTCTCCAGAACTAAGACCTCCCACTGCCTGGACATAGAGCAAAGCACAGAGAAGTGCTCAGAAATCGTCTGGCCACGTCAGATCCTTGCACAAAAGCTGCTCATTTTAATCCTTAGGACCTTAATGATCATCACTGACGCTTGTATAACACACAGTTACTATTATTGATGATGATAGCTACGTATATTAAGGATTTATTATGAGCCTGGCACTGCGCTAGGTATTTTATATGTTTTATATACATTATCTCATTTAATCCTTAAAACAGCTTTCTGAGATAAATACTCCCACCTCTCTGGTGTGGATGTTGACACTGGGAGAGGTTAGGGCATGAGGCGGGGGTGGGTAGAGAGTATAATGAAACAGTCCATGCCTTCCACTCAATTTTGCCCTGAACCTAAAACTGCTCTAAAAAATGAAGTCTATTAAAAAAACAAAAACAAAAAAAACCTCTCACCATACCTGTTTTCCAGATGGCATAACTGAGGTGTCGTAACTCTCCCAGGCTGTCTGACTGCAGAGCCCACAAGCTAACCCACTATGCTACACTGGCTCAGCACATCAGAACCATCAAAGTAATGGACAGGGGGGTGGGGAGGCGTCTAGAAGCATACACATGTCAGCAGTGACATGTGATAGGTGAACTGGGAGGGAGGAGGTGAAAGCCTAGAAAGCAGAGTATGATAACGAACATTCATAATGTTGACAGTCAGTCATCAAGAAAAGATTAAACTATGTTCAGGACCCTCTGTTTTAGAACTTAGATAATCGTATAATAAATTTCAGATACATCTCATCAGAAATGGTGGGAGGTTAGCATGTTTTCCCTGAGCAGCCAGGCCATGGGGAGAGCAGAATGCCAGCCCCTGCTGGGATGTGCATTGCCCATGGACTTCTCCTTGCACCTGGATTCCTACAAGTATCTCAGAAACTGCCACTTCTTTCAAATCCCCGTAGGTTTGAAAGACAAAGAGGCGAGTTTTGGAATCCTGTGGTGAGGGGCTTCAATCACAAGTCAGTACAGACAGGCAGCGTCCCCTGGGCCTCTGAGAATGAAGGGGTTCTGGTGCAGGGGAGCACCTGCCACCTGAAGGGGAGGATCCAAGGCCACCAGCCACTGGCTTCTCACAGAGTCTCTGGCGCACCCTCCGGGCCACCACCCAAGAGCCCCCAGTAAAATAAATGATCACCAGGGCTCCTGTCCCCAGTCTTCATCTAGGTGTGGAAATGAGGCTAACTCTGCAAAACCTGGAACACAGAGGGCACCCAGACCTCCTGGTGTGGTGGCTGTGACCAGCTTCCGGGAGAGGCAGACAGAGGGTCGGGGGGGGCTCTGATCTGACCACCAATGTGAACACCAAAAACGGATGTTCGGGCTCAGGAGCTCTCATCTCAGCATCCCAGTTCGCCCAATTACTGATTCTCTAGGAGGGATGCAAACACCCTCCAACTTCTAGGAGGCCAGCTCCAGCAGCCCTGCCCTCCCCCAGGGGATGGTTGGTGCAGTCAGGTATCCTGCTGTCCTGCCTCATCTCCTTCACAGCCAGACCAGGAGTCCCCACCTGTGGGGCTACAGAGCCTCAAGGACCATGCGGTTGTTGCAACATCTGGGCATCCTCACGCACCCCTACCATCACCTGCAGACTGAATGAGAGTTATGTAGGACCTTGAGCTCCACCTCTCTGAGCCTTATTTTCCATGTCAAAATGGGGACAGTGAGAGTCCTTTTCTCAGAGAAGTGCCATGAGGATTTGGTAGGTGGGTTCGCAGCTTCAAACCAATAAATGGGAGCTATTGTTATTGCTCTTCTTATTCTTCTCACATAGGTTGTGATAAATAAGATATAGATTCACTTAAAAGCACTACTGGATTCATATGGCCCTCTTCAAAGACAAGATGTGTTTTCTCAGTCATCATGGGAACCTCATATGGGTACCCCATAACTGTACCCATGCTTTTTTCTTCTTAGCACTTACCATAGTTTTAATCAATTGATTATTCATGGTATGATTTAGTTAATGTTTATCTCCTCTATTAAATTATGCATTCCATGAGGCAAGGGCCATGTCTGTTTACTGCATGTCTAGCAAAGAGGTGGGATTCAGTAAATATTTGATGATGATTTGGGCTATTCAAAAGGTCAAATTAGCATTTGGGAGGAAGTCTATGATGTTTTGACATTAAAAACAGGTCCCCTCCAGGACTGACAGGATAAGGGCATGAGGCCCCCTGCTGTGATCCCACACATGGCTGTTGTTCCTCTGAGGGGCCTGCTGTCCAGCAAAGGGCAAAGGCTCTGAACTGGATCCACACCGACTCTGTGATAGTTTCAGGCGGGAAGGGCCACAGCCCCCAGGGAGGAAAGCTAAACAGCCTCTCCAGCCCCGCTCTGCTCCTGGCCCACCTCTCTGTTCTGCCCTCCCCCACCATCTACTCACTCCTCCGGGTCTCCTAACACCCTCCGCTGTTTCCATCACTGCAACTGTCACATTGCATGTCTGCGAGTCTCTCACGTCCTGATAATAATAATGACAGCACAGATGTCGAGAAGGATACATCTGCCCTTTGCCTGCCGGCTGGAGGAAAGAAAGCTCACTAACGCAAGGGGACAGGCTATCATCTGGGCCACATCTACCGCCACACCACGACAGAGCAGGCACACAAATGCATGCCCACTCGCTCCCCGCACGTCTGCCTGAGTTCACTGTTTACTGTTTTCACCTCCTGCACCAAGGGTCCAGCCAGAAGGCGGTGACATTCCAGGTCTGATTCCAGCTTGGGAAGCCCAAGGCCTCGGGGCTAACCTTGTGTTCCAACTCAGGATTACCAGAGCTCTGCACTGGGGTGCCGGGGCGAGTGTTAGTCAACCTGGCCAATATTTCCCATTTTTCATCTTTCATTGTTTGAGAACAAAGCCAGTTTGGAGAAAGAACAGGGGAAACTAGAGCCTTGCTTTTCAAAGTGTGATCAGAAGAGGTGCAAGATGGGCACTGATAGAAATACAGAATCTCAGGCCCCAACCCCTACCTGCGGAAAAAGATCCTACATTTAATAAGGTGATTTGTTTGCACGTTCAAATTGCAAAGCACTGGATAGAGCAGTGGTTCTCAAACTTGGCTGCACACCAGAACCACCTGGGGAGGTTTAAGAAATACTGATGTCTGGGCCCCACCCCAGAGATTCTGATTTCATTAGTTGGGGGCAGAGCCTGGGCATTGGGATTTTTCAAAGCTCCCTAGGAGATTTTTAGGTGTGGCCAAGATGGAGAATCCTTTCTACACATGTGGCCACCCCTCAGGCCCCTCACCTTGTCCTCCCCCACCTAGGACCCCCCCTTACAGTGCTACGTCCTTCTCCAATCCTTTCTCTCTAAGTATTTCCAATCCCACTGGATGACTGGTGCTAATCAATGTTGAGGAAAGTGAGCCTGGAAGAGTAGTTCATACTAGGTGGTAAATGACTGACAGCCCCAATTTCCACGAAGTATGTGCATTTTAAAAAGACGATCCCTGGGCTTCCCTGGTGGCGCAGTGGTTAAGAATGCGCCTGCCAATGCAGGGAACACGTGTTCAAGCCCTGGTCCCGGAAGATCCCACATGCCGCAGAGCAACTAAGTCCGTGTGCCACAACTACTGAGCCTGCGCTCTAGAGCTCGCGAGCCACAACTACTGAAGCCCACACACCTAGATCCTGTGCTCCGCAACAAGGGAAGCCACCACAATAAGAGGCCCATGCACCTCAATGAAGAGTAGCCCCCGCTCGCCGCAACTAGAGGAAACCTGAGCACAGCAACAAAGATCCAATGCAGCCTAAAATAAATAAATTAAAAAAAAAAAAAAAAAGGATTCCTGACTCAGCCTTCATCAGTGGTGACATCCTATCGGTTTAAGGAACATAAAGGAAACACTTTGAGCAGAGAGGACCTTCCTGGTCACCTTAAAATTAGCCTTTTCTATTCAGCCAAAGTTACTATTCAGAAAAACAGCTATTTATAGCCTGGATGAAAGTTCGCTACTTAAGTCAGATTGCTGAGCAAAGATACCTGTGCATTTATCTGTGTGTATGTGCCCAACTTTCTATCTCTTACTGATGCTGGGCTGTCCATCATCATTTTGGGGCTGGAAGGAGAAAGAAGAAAAGGGGAGAGAGGAAGAGGGCACCTTAGAAGCCAGGTGCAGGTGCTGGGGGCAATCCTGGGGGTAGGAGCATCCGAAGGTGACCATCTCCACGAAAGGAAGGAAGCACCACATCTCACACCTTCGAGGTGGCTCTGGTTTAATATCCCTGCACAAATGCACTCCCCTCATCCTCACGGGTGGCCCTGGGAAGGGTCCAGAGACCAAGGGAGGGAAAGACTGGACCAAGTTTATTTATCAGATGAGCAGTAGAGGCCAGACGAGAAGCTGGAATCCCACAGGCTCCCAGCCTGCCAGCGCGTCTTGGGCTGTACTCTGGAGGGAGAAAGTGCAGGAAAGCAATGGGCTGTGGTCCTGGGAAGGCAGCAGCCAACTCCCAGGCTCAGGTTGCATGGCAAAGCCATCTGTGGAAAAGCAAGGGAACCAGAGACAGAGGGATGGAGACGAGAGTTCAATAAAGAGAAATGGGCAAGAAGAGCATGAAGAAGAGAGAAACTAGATGAGAGAAAAAGACAAAGAAAGAGAGAGGCCAAGACCCCCATGATTGGGGACGAGGCTCTGAGGCGGGAGACGGACGGGGTGCTCGGCTTTTCACAGCAGCGAGAGGTGGCACTGAGTCCAGGCTATGCCTGACAACCAGCTAAGGTGCAAATGAAAAGAGCTCAGCGTGAGAGCTGCTGGGGCTCCTCTCGGGCACTGGGCTCTGCCACCCCGGCCTCTCTCAGGCAGGCTGGAGGCCAGGGGATAATTGGCCCATGGCTGGAGGTGTCAGGCTTGGATGATGAGTGTGAAGCCTGCAGGTGACCTGCCCATGGGGACACGTCCTATGTGACTAATCACCAGGCAGAGGTGAGAATGGAGTTCTGGCCACTGCAACCCCTTCCTGGTAGAATCAGATCCTGGGTGGGGGTAAGGGCTGTCCTTACTCGTAGCTGGGAAGGGAAGGGTTTTGGAGTGAGAAGAACCTGCAGCTTGGATGGCTGCAGGCTAGGGGACAAGACATAGGCACAGGCTGCCATCATGGAGGGACAGGGTCACAGGGAATGGTGGTGTGCAGGGTGCGTGGTCCACCTTCTCTCGTGCACACCGCAAATCCAACAAACTCTGCATGTGAGTTAAGAGTAGAAACTCTGCAGCCAGACTGTCTGGGTTTGAATCCTGGCTCTGCCTCTTACTAGCTGGCTGACTCTGAGCTTGCTACCGAGCCCCTCTGTGCCTCGCTTTCTTCTTCTGTGGAGTGAGGATAATAAATAATAATTCTACCCAGCTCGTAGGCTGTTGTGAGGATTCGATGAGTGAGTACGTGTAAAGCGTTCTGATCAGTCCCTGCTGGCACGTGGTAAGTGCCGGGTGAGTTGGCATCATATTTGCCGCTGAGGTTCAGGCAGCCCCTGTGGATGCTGGGCGCTGGGCTGGGGACTCAGGCCACAGCGACCAAGACAAAAGAGGCCCATGCTTCCAGTGGGTTTCCATTCTGATGGGGGAGAGAGGGACAATAAGTAGTACAACCCCAAACCCCCCCCCCAAGCTGATTTCAGAGATGGACGAGTGCTTTGAAGGAAACAGAACAAGGCATCACGCTGGAGAGTGACTGGGAAGGAAGGGGGCGTCTGTGGCCAGGGTGGTCGGCGGGGGCTGCCCTGTCTGTCCAAGGAGAAGCCAAATGGCGAGAAGGAGGGAGCCATGCAGAGTGCTGGGGAAGAACATTCCAGGCAGAGGAAGCAGCAGGGGAAAGACTGTCAGGTGGGAAGGGGCGTGAAGTGTCAGGGAACAGAAGGCAGGCCAGCGCGGCCAGCGTGCCAAGCGGGAGGGAGGAGACGTGGCTGGGAACGAACGTAGGCAGGGACCAGCGAGGAGGGCTTCGTGGGCATGGCCGGGGAGTGGGCTGGACTCTGCATGAGGCAGAGGGTGTTAAACAGGAGCTAGGCAAGATCTGATTAGGATTTTTCAAAGAGAACTGGCTGCTGGGAGGTGACTGAATTACAGAGGAGCTGGCGGAGGCAGTGAAAGCAAGCCCTGAGCCCTCCTGACAACCTGGGAGGTAGATTTTTTATGATGAGGAAACTGAGACTCAAACAGCTGCTGCAGGATAAAAGGGGTACAAAGAGGGACCAGAGCAGCAGCTACTATTTATTGAGCACTTACATCTCCCAGGCTCTGTGCCTTGGTACTTTCCCTGTTGCCATTTACAGAAGACGTTAAATTGGGAACCCGAGGCCACCCAGATGGTAACAGAGCAGAGTTAGGCCCTCAGGTCAGGCTGACACCAAAGCCCATGCCCTTGACCACTGAGGCTGCCCTCTTCTGGTGTTGGGGGATGGGAGAAGACCTCTGAGGGGGCCTCTGGTTCAGAACATATCTGCAGGGCTCTGTCCTGCTCCAATCCTAGGACACCTACCTACTTCACAGATGGAAACTCCCCACTGTGAGAGGAGGAGGGTCATTCAATCTCAGAGGTGGGGCTGGAGGCAGAAAACCTTTATAATGCGTTTGAGATCATTTACCTAAGTCGAGAAAATACCTATTTGTCCTACCAAATTTTGTTCCTACCAAAAAGTCACTCTGGTTTGATATAATTCTATCACCGAGCTCCAGAACTCAGAATCTGTCTCTTGCAGAAGGCAAGCACTATAGATTCAAAGCACAATTTATTTTGATTTTTTTCTACTTAACATTAACTTTGCAGCTGCATCAGAAAACCCATCACTGTAGACCTGTTCAGACACGTTCCCTGCATCATTTCTATCATCTTCTACCTGGAAAGGAGCCTCTCCTGATGTCTCTCCATGAAGTTGGCCAGGTTCCTTAGAAAATTTACCTTGGTTTGTGGCACTACTACTGATTAGGGCCTATACACTGTGAAGCTACCTGTGAACTTGTAAACTTTTGTGTTTTAGAGCAGCAAATTACTGCTGTCTGGTAGAAAAGATAACGTCAAGGGTTAGTTATTGCCTGTAGGGCATTAACTAGCTTTATATCTAACTTTTAAATTTTATTTCAACGTTCTCTGTCTTTCATTGATTATAAGCTCTCAGCGCCTCAAATTCTCCTTGGAACAACTTTACTATCCTGCTGGTTTTCTCATTAATGAGTTAAATAAACACAATCACCTTATATTTGTACGACAGTCAGGTTTCTAACTTTTTTACAATCATGCTTTGGCAGTCGTTTTATCTCCGTCTTGCAGATGAGACCACTGGGGCTAAGAGAAGCCCGTGATCTAGCTGGATGCACAGGGCCAGCAGGTGTGGAGGCAGAATTTCGGTCTGATGACAAAGCCCCTGCAGGTCTCACAGGTCATCTGAGTTGACAGGGGCCTTAGAATGATCTGATCAAACCCCTATATTTTACAGGAGACCCTGAGACCAAGAGGAGAAAGAAGGCTTGCTCACAATCACACACCACTAAGCACAAAGGGCACCTTCAGCTGAAAAGATGTTTCTCCTTTTTTAACGACTGCCTCATCTTTCGTTTGCTCAATCCTTGCCACCCACAGGGAACAAGAAAGAGTGCCTGCCACACAGTGAACTCACCTGCCTGCAGGACCAGTGAGGCACCTCCAGAACAGAGTCACTCCTCAGAGTACCAGGCAGGGCTCTGACCCGAGTCCATGGAGGCCCTGAGGACCAAAGAGGGGCTGCCAAAGCCTGTGCATCCCTGGAATTCTGTGCAAATTTTGCCTATGTGCACAGGGCATAAGATTCTCAAAGGGATAGGACTCCAAAAAGATTATGCATCCTGCTTTGAGATTGTCTGTAGAAGGCCCCTGTTAGAAACAAAGGAACTGGGGCTTCCCTGGTGGCGCAGTGGTTAAGAATCTGCCTGCCAATGCAAGGGACATGGGTTCGAGCCCTGGTCCGGGAAGATCCCACATGCCGCGGAGCAACTGAGCCCGTGCACCACAACTACTGAAGCCCGCGTGCCTAGAGCCCGTGCTCCGCAACAAAAGAAGCCACCACAATGGGAAGCCCGCGCACTGCAACAAAGAGTAGCCCCCGCTCGCCACAACTAGAGAAAACCCACGTGCAGCAACGAAGACCCAACATAGCCACAAAATAAAAAAAATTTTTTAATAAATAAAATTTTAAAACGAAGAAGCAAAGGAGCTGCCCGAGAAGGAAAACACATTAATGTCTAAGCACGTGCATAGTTAGCCTGCTGAAATGGGCCTGGTGGCCATGAGAACAATGCAATTCAAAAGTCATTTTCGAATTGGGGCATTTCATTGGTCAAGCATCTAAAAGGCTCAGAATCTCTAAGATTGTATGTGAGAGTCTCAGGCCTAGAGACACATGAATGCCACTTCTGGTGGCACAAGAGCAGCCAAGGGCCAGAGGGTCTCACCCAGCACAATGAGACATCAGATCCCTGAGATAGGGATTCTGGTCTGTTTTGTTGGCCAATTATCCTGGCATCAAGAAGAGAGGACTTCCCTGGTGGCGCAGTGGTTAAGAATCCGCCTGCCAATGCAGGGGACACGGGTTCGAGCCCTGGTCCGGGAAGATCCCACATGCCGCAGAGCAACTGAGCCCGTGCACCACAACTACTGAGCCTGCGCTCTAGAGCCCATGAGCCACAGCTACTGAGCCCGTGTGCCACAACTACTGAAGCCCACACGCCTGCAGCCCATGCTCCGCAACAAGAGAAGCCACCACAATGAGAAGCCCGTGCACCTCAACGAAGAGCAGCCCTCGCTCGCCACAACTAGAAAAAGCCTGTGCGCAGCAACGAAGACCCAACGCAGCCAAAAATAAATTAATTAATTTGAAAAAGAAAAAAAAAAAGAAGAGAGCCTTGTATATTGTAGATGCTCAATACATATTTGCTGACTGAATGAGAATCGTCCAGGAGGAAGGAGACATGGCACTGACTGATGATGCCTATAAAAGCCAGGCCAAGTGCAAGACCCCAAAATAATAAGATTAAGAGCAACTAACACTTACTGAGCCCTTTACTATGTGCCAGGCTTTACCTGCCCCCCTCATTCATTCCTCACAATGACTCCCCAAGGACATTGTCCTATTGGGAGCTCCATTTCACATATGAGGAAAGTGAGGTTCAAAGAGGTTCAGTGATTTGCCCAAGGTCACATAATTGGGGAGCCCAATCCACAACCTGGACCAGGTCTGTCTTAATCCAGATCTTAACCAACACACAAACACTGCCCTCCTGGATTCATGGGAGAAGTGGTAAAGGAAAGAGCCAGAGCAGAGAGAAAGAAAACTGTTAAGTGGAGTGAGGAGAGGGCAGTGCAGTGGTCAGAAGACATGACCTATGTTGCAAAGCTCTGCTGGGACAGTGTTTACAAGACCTTGGAAGGGCAGTAGTGGAAAGGGAAAGGGGAGAAGCAGTAAGATGTGGCAGAGGCTGCCACTGTCCCCAGCCAAAATCCATTCTCCCCCCTTTTTCTTCTGTTAAAACTGTTTTTGGGGTGTTTTTTTGGCATCAATGGGCCAAGAAAAAATATACATTTCCTGCTTCCCTTGCAGGCAGGGGTGGCCAAGAAGAGGTAAGCAGAAGTTGCTTATTGAAAAATTTTCCATAAAAATCTCTGTAAAGAAGGCTGACTCAGTTCGTAGAGGTGCCTTTTTAGGGGATTTCCCTGGCAGTCCAGTGGTTAAGACTCTGCCTTCCAATGCAGGGGGTGTGGGTTCGATCCCTGGTCGGGGAGCTAAGATCCCACATGCCTCAGGGCCAAAAAACCAAAAAACATAAAACAGAAGCAATATTGTAACAAATTCAATAAAGACTTTTAAAATGGTGCACATCAAAAAAAAAGAGGTACTTTTTTATCTTTCCTTCCCCTCTTTCCTCCTTTTCCCTGCCTAAAACCCATATGAGATGACTGGAGCTCCAGCAGCCATCTTGAACCATGAGGTGGCCTTAAGGATGGAAGACAAAGCCCAAGAAAGTTGGAGCAAAAGACAGAAGGATCCTAGGACCTTGATTCCTAGCTGACTCTGTGCAGACATACTTTTATGTGAGAAACTCCTATATCTAATTTAATCCATTTTTTCTTTTCTTTCTTTCTTTCTCTTTTATCTTTTCTTTTTTTTTTTTTTTAATTTTTCTGTTCTGATGAGCCAAACCCAATCCTCCCAACTGGCACAGAAATCCACTTTGAGGAGAAGACCAGCAGAGGTGTGCAACACCCAGCACTACATCTGCAGAAACATCAGATGGAGGATCTGCAGAGCTGACCACAGTAGAGAAGCAAAGTCCTGAGACGATGGGGAGATGCCTCCTTCCCACCCCAGACTCTCTCTTAGGCAGGAAACAAGGGAGGGTGGGAGGACACACAAAAAAGGTGATGTTAAAACTAGACTGAATGCCAGAGACTGCAAAGATGAAGATTTTCAGGTGACAAAAACCACCTGGGAGAAGACTGTTCCAGAGCTGAGACTGTCGGTCACTTGCTTCTGCACAAGTGGCAGCTGGGGTACAATGCCCCAGAGGGTCCTCTTCACCCCAGCTAAAAGAAAGACCAAGGCCCCAAAGCACGTTGATCCGTGGGAATATTTCTAGGCAGCAAGTTCCAGGGCTAGTGCTGGAGCCAGGCCATAGGGGACCCTTATGGGAATTAGAAAAAGATGCCCCTTCTTCAAGACACTTCCATTTACTTGGAGATCGTCAAAATAAATATATAAATTTACATCTATGATGTGAATGTGTCCCTTAGAGATGGTGCCCTTGGACAATGCACAGCCTGCACAACGGTACACAATGACCGTACATACATATCTATGTGGTCCCACCACACCTGTATCAACCGGCTGAATGTTATGCTCCTAAGGACGTCCCAGCCTTATTGAGTGATGATTACATGAGGCCATGTGGACCCCAGTTAAGAAGGCAGGAGAGACTTCCACCCTACAAAAAGACATAATGCCAAGTCTGGGCACCTGTGTTAAATGTCATTCATAAGAAAAATGCAGACGTTACCATATTTCTTGTCCGTGATTGTGATAAAGACCAAGCACAGTGCCTAGGGAGAAATCATAGTCTAATAAGAATTTGTGGGCTGCATCAATGTATGATAAAAATGAATGGGGGCGTGAATATCTTGGAATTTTATTATAATTAATTAAAGCTACTTTGTGTCATTTTATTGGTTTATTTTTTTCCCTTGGACGGAAGGAAGAACTTTTACAATTTATGGAAATATTTTACGTAAATAAATGTAAATGAGTATATCTCAATAAATAAATTATTTGAATGTTAATTCCCCGCCCCAACTGCCAAAAAAAAAAATCCTAGTTAAACTGCAACCGTGCTTTCCAGCCAGGATCCAGCTGCTGACGTCACCACACTTTACCGCGGTTCTCACACAGCCACGATTTCCCACGAATGCCCCTCTGCTCGAGCCCCCTCGTTCCTCCATACCCCCGTTGTCCCCATGTCATCTCATTTCTTTGGATGCCAACTCTGGGACCAGAGAGGAGAAGTTACCATGTCCCAGATGAAGGAGGGGTGGGGCTGAATCAAGTGCCACTGAGATTCTTAATGAGCAGCAGAGTTCCCCTAACCAGTGGCAAACGGCTCCTGACACAGGCATCCAGGGCAGAGGCAAGCCACCGCCCTGTGGCAGGAAGAGAAGTCACAGCCGCACTTGTTGAACTTGCATTTGTTCCACGCACTCTACTGGACATGAAGTGGACAGGGAAGAATGCCCTGGACCCTGATTTGGAGGCCTTTGTTAATGCAGAGGCCCACATTAGCTGTGTGACCTTGGGTGAGTTCCTCTGCCACTCTGGACCTGTGTCCCCACCTGCAAAATGAGGGCCCTGACTAACACCTCCAGGCAGTGCTTCTTCAGCTGTAATGTGCACACGCAGAGTCTTGTGCACATGCAGATTCTGACCCGGTGGGTCTGGGGTGGGCCTGAGAGTCTGCATTTATGACAAGCTCAGAGGTCTCTCTTGGACCTGGCCTGGTGCTTTGCCTCATTCCCAGGGGCCAAGCTAAGAATCCCTCACCCTGCATGAGGCTGGCAGCTGACCCCTCTCCTTCCTCTACCCTGGTGCCCATTAGATTTCAGCCCAGCAGACAAAACAGCCAGCTGTTGACAGAGCCCAGGGACCCGGACAGCTGTCCTCTGCTTTTCCCTTTCCAAACAAAATTTGATCTGTCAGTTTTTTTAAATCACAGAACAGCTGAGAAAGAGAAGCATCTCCTCCGTATCCATCTCTGCTTCCCACCCCCACTCACCACTTGCCAGAAACTAGCCTTGATGCTTTCCTGTCATCTTCCCCCAGACCCCGCACGTGTCAACCGAGGCTGACAGGGTCCCCCCAACTCCCCCTGCCCTCCCCACCATTCTCTGAGCTCACCTCTGGCAGAGCCAGCTTGCCAGGCTTATTTTTAACAGCTCTGATTGAAGCTGGGATCCCGCTGTCATTTACACTCCCTCATCATTATCAGCTCAAAGCTTCCAGCAGCCAAGCTAAAAAGGCTTCGCAGAGCGTGGAGCGGGAGGGGCCGGGAATGAAATGCCAGCGGCTCGGCACTGCTGCCTCTTGTGGAGCTGTCCCACCACCTGCCCCCAGCACAGCCCACCCTCCCCAGCTTGACCGGAAGGTGGGAGAGGCAGACAGCCCCCGCCCCTCACCAGCCTGGCACTGAGCGACTAGGGGTCTCTTGTTCTAGTGATCACATTTTCTCTCCCAAGAATCAGGACACGTGGTGTGACTTAGAAATGCAGGGAGGTGAAAAGATGCATAGAGGCAGAAAAATTAAATCCCATTTAGTTGTGTATTTAATGAGAGCCATCAACAAGCTGGGTGGTTTTATCCTCATTCAGACAAATGCTGAACTTAGAGCCTCTCTGTTACTCTCCTGAGTCCTGGAATACCCAGAGCTCTGTTTTCTCATCTCTGAAAGGGGATAATCATCCGCGCTCACAGGGTTTCTGGGAGGATTAAATGAGAAGAGGCAGGTGCCCACGTGGTGCCCACAGCCAGGCTCCACACCCGAAGCCTGCCGTCCACAGCTGGTCCCCTCCCGCAGGAGCCTCCCTCATCCTACACATCAGACATCAAACACTACAACCACATCTCATCCTTCAAGCTACTGAACTACTGAGCCTCAGAAAGAAGAGACATGAGAGCGAGGAGCGCCTTGACGCTCCCATCTCTGAAGAAATTCATGGTCGTGTTTTAGTCTGCTCAGCAAGGTCAGAGTTCACGGGAATGTGTCTGACTCACCACTAAATAATTTACTCAAGGGTCAGAGAGGCAATAATTTTTACAGAGAAAGCATTTCCAACTCAATGCACTAAAACGTCAGTTCATTAAGATGGTGGGGGTGGGGTGGGGTTAGGAGGTGAGAACCAGGATCATGGCAATGCTTTTGTTGGGAGGAGAAATTAGCTGTTAAAGCACCGAAAGGACACACATCAGTTAGATTTCTTTTTTGTTTGTCAATGATGTCTTGCCTCTATGGATACTAATAAAAAAGCAAACAACCTAAAGGTTTTGATACTGGATATCTTAAAAAACTACAACAAAAAAAATCTCTGTCCATCTCCAGGAGCCCCCTCCAGGAAGTCTTCCCGGGTTTACCCGACTCTGGGCGTTCAAGATTACTTTGCAATCTTGCAGCACTTTGCTGTATGGTCTGGTCTGCAATCCACTGCACCTCAAGCAAAACATTAAATTTCTCATTGTTTCTAGCATTCAAGGAGGGCCTTCCCCAGCCATACAGTGTCCATGGGCAGCCACGGGCCTTGTCCCTCTCCGCCATTCCCTTGAAGAGAGCTGGCAGGCTGTATTTGGCTTGTTCAGAGCACTGCCTTCCATCCACTTCCACACACACAGCTGTGATCACCAGCCTAACGATTTTGTTAAACTGTCATTTTGATATTACCATTTCAAGTGAATCAGGAAGCCCAGTTTATAGTTCAATTTGCAAAAGTCTGATCACACTGCCAGCTATCAAGTCTCTGGCAAAGACAAGAGCCCTGAACCGTCACAGCTGGAACAACTATTCCCAGAGTGCCTTCCACATCAAAAACAGTAGCCCGATTGTGTAAGGGGTGCGAACACGCATGAGAGCACAGGCTTTATCCTCACGAGCTCACACCCAGCACCAAGAAAACAGTGATGATCCCGATACCTAGGAATGCCGGAACGCTCCCTGGGTGCTGTACACCATCACATCACATCCTCACAGAAGTCTTACATTTCAGTGCTAGGACTGTCCCCGGTTCAGAGCTGAGGAAAGAGAGGCTGAGGGAGGTGTTAACTTGAACAGAGCACACCGCCAGGAGGCAGAGTCACAGAGCAGAAACCCCTGGACTGGAATGGCTGGGACAGAGTCAGGAAGTAAGGTGAAGGCTCCCAGGGGACAGCAAGGAAGCGGAGACGGAGGACGGG
Source organism: Balaenoptera borealis (assembly GCF_965194805.1). Classification (NCBI taxonomy): domain Eukaryota; kingdom Metazoa; phylum Chordata; class Mammalia; order Artiodactyla; family Balaenopteridae; genus Balaenoptera; species Balaenoptera borealis. Next base: position 87,843,207 of record NC_138874.1, read on the forward strand.
CTGCAACCCCAGTGCTGAGCGTGTGCTGGGGACACAGCTGAAAGCCTGGCCGCCCCAGTGGTGTGTGAGGAGAAGCAAGCCTGGTGCCAAGGGGCCCTCAAATGCCAGCGTGAGGAAGGTGGACGTGAGCCAACAGCAATGAGGACCACTGAAGATTTCTGAATATAAGAGCGATCAGATGGGAGTGATGCCTTAGGAAGGTGATGCCTGGTGCCCAAAAGGATGGGGATGGGGGTGGGGATGGGGGTGGGAGGGGGCGCTGGAACCACTCGGGAAGCCACAATAGTCCTTAAAGCATGAGTGACGGGAATCCCAGCGTGGAGGACCTGGATTCTCCCGGATGTGAAAACTGTCTGGGAGACAGATCAACGCGGCCATGAGTTCTGCAACTGGCCTCACTGAGTGGCCCTGGGCAGGACACCTGGCCGCTCGTGTCCTCAGTTTCATGAGCACTGAAACAGGGATGATGCTAGATCCCCACGCGGGGCTGCCGAAGGACTGTATAAGCTTGTGTGTGTGCAGTGCTGAGCCCAGCTCCTGGCTCGCAGCACCACTGGCTCATCGGCTGTTAGAACACATGTTAACAGAAACACAGAGGCTGGCAGGCGGTCCCGGGCGGCACAGTGACTGCCTCTCCGCCAAGCAGTAGGGCGTGTGAGACCGAACTAAGGAGAAGAGTCAGGGTGAGCAGTCTTGATTTGGGGGTTCCCCGGGGAAAGGAAAGGCTGACGTCACGGGAGGCCGTGAGCTCTCCCGACGAGACCCCCAGAGGGAAGCACAGCGCGGGTACCACCGCATATGAGTTACGTATTTGGGGAGAGCGCTCCAGCCTTGTCTTTCACTTTTTCCTTTTCAAGCAAATTTTAACAGTCCTTGGGCTGCTGCTCTGACTCAGAAGCAGGGAAGGCAGTCTCAGAAGGCGAGGGGAACTCTGGCAACCTCTTTTTTTTAATAAATTTATTTATTTATTTTTTAATTTTGGCTGCATTGGGTCTTCGTTGCTGCACATGGACTTTCTCTAGTTGCGGCGAGCGGGAGATGCTCCTTGTTGCGGTGCGCAGGCTTCTCATTGCGGTGGCTTCTCTTGTTGCGGAGCACGGGCTCTAGGCAGGTGGGTTTCAGTAGTTGTGATGCCCGGGCTCAGTAGTTGTGGCGCACGGGCTTAGCTGTTCCACGGCATGTGGGATCTTCCCGGACCAGGGCTCGAACCCGTGTTCCCTGCATTGGCAGGCGGATTCTTAACCACTGTGCCACCAGGGAAGTCCCTCTGGCAACCTCTTGCTTGGAGGAAGCAGTAGACCCCGGGCAGTTGCCCTGCAGCATCTGGTTGCCATGAAATGGAATTTATACATGAAAATCAGGAGAGGAGCAGCCCGGGGCACCCCAGTCATGGCTCTGACGGAACTGACAGCTAATTAGAAAGCTCCATTTGAGTCTCCCGTTGAAAAGCCATTTAATAATTAAATGTCTTATCTGTATTTAAATTCCTCTGACAATGTATACTTAGAGTGTGGCCAGAGAACCAATTTTCTCACTTCCATCACCCTACAAGACACAATATTTGAATCCAGGCATCTCCCCCATTGACAGTAAGTGACATTACGTCACTCGATTTGTATTAGGAGTGTTCCAACATCAGGGGGACTCTTCCTCCAGGCTCTTGGATTTGATGCAGCACAGAGAAACCTGACTCAGAACCAAGCTGACACGAATGAGTCCCCTTCACGAGTCACTGAGCTGGAATGGGACGGGCAGGGAGTGGGAGAGGAGGCCCTCAGCCGAGTGGGGTCTGGGGAGGGGCAGTGGGATCAGCTCACCTGAGCGTAGCTAAAAGGGATTCATGGTCTGTAGAGCAAGAATACAATTTTTTAAATACTAAAGTATTTATTTAAATAATAATAATAAAAGCAAAAATGAAAGTTGGTCTGCTTTTCATTACCACCACGCGCAAGCAATTCTAAAGAATGTCAGTGATAACATACTGTTCCCCGCTAAGAAGGAGGCTCCCGCTGCAACACCCTCGGCCTGCCGCTGCCTCGGCCTCAGTGACCATGAGCACAAATGGCCTGGAAGCCACAGGGCTCCCGGGCCTGCTCAGGGAGGGGAGAGGAGACCACCAGTCTCAAGGGACGAAAGGAGCTGTGCTGCTGCATGTTTAAAGGGTGGACAGACACAGGCCGGGTTTGGCCCCATGAGCGTGCTCTGCCCGCCCTGAAGGAGCAGGGAACTGTAAGGGAGGCGGCCTCTGCATAGTCCAACAAAGCTGCACCCCATTCTGCTGGCAGCAGGGGCTGTAATGTCACCAGGGTCCCCAAGTGGCCTGGGGGGGGGGCCATGCAGAGCTATGGGGGGAGGGTAAACCCCAAAGGAACACACAGAAGCCTCCGCAAGGAGACCAGATTCAGGGGGGAGGGAGTCATGGACGGCCCCTTCTGGGTCACAGATGGAGCATCTGGAGAAAACAGCAGAGAGAGAGGCTTCCCAGGTCCTCCCGCTGTTGCTCAGAGCTCTCCTCCCACGACAACCCAAAACGCTTCTCCCTTGTCCCCAGGACAGCCTCTCAGAGAGCAAAAGACTGTGCTTCTGTCTCCCCTTCTGGAAGTTTCTCTTTCCATCCAAAGGAGCCAATGAAACTTGCAGACAGAGAGTGCACATCCAAAGGAATAAGACCTGGAAGGGAATTTAAACATGACCTAGCTCAACTCTCTCTTCTGACAGATGTAAAAAGCCCAGAGAGGTCAAGGAACTTGTCCAGAATCACCCAGCTGGTTAGCTGGTGCTCTTCCCATCCCCAGACCCACCATGCTGCTGGGAAGCATTACGGTATTACAGCATTACGGTATTCGCAGTCAGCGAGTTGTGGGTCTAGATCCTGCTCTCCCCTTACAGCTGTGTGGGATACACCACATGCGCTGCCGGGCCCCAGACAGCAGCCTGGACTGGCGGCTGGACTAACTGAAACAGCACCCCAGCACCAGGCAACGCCAGTCCTGCTTTGGGGTGGATGTGACTTTGCATTTCTGGGATGCTTGAGTCATGACAACCCCTCGAGTCACAGCCAATAAGACCAAGTATCTCTCTGGGACACAGGCAGTCTGATGACCAGTGGAACTGGCCCGGACAATCATCAAATTCAAGAATATCAAGGGCCTTGGATAACACTCACTGCACCTGACACTGCTGTGATCCTGCTCTCAAGGTGTTCTCTGTTCTCTTGGGTTTACCTGTTGATTTACTGTGGTTCAACTCTTGCTTCTCAAAGTGTGGTTCTCGGACCAGTTGGGTCCTCATTATCTGGGAGCTTGTTGAAGAAGTGACTCTCAAGCCCCTCCTGGAGCTGCTGGATCAGGATCTGCATTGATGCAAGACCCCCAGGTGACTCGGGTGCACGTTAAAGCTTGGGAGGCACTGGCCTAGGGAGTGGTGGGGACACCCAAAGGTGATGACCTCGGAGAGTGCCAACACTCTGCACACCATCAGAGACCATCACAGACTGTCCATCACAGGGCGTGTGTGACACGGTGCTGCCATCGCTGTGCTCTTGCCCAGGGGAAGATGAGAGATTCTGAGTTTCAGAGGATGGCAAGCACAGCGTACTCCAGGATGAAAAGTCTTGATGCAGCCAGCCATCCGGTTAGGAAATGTGCTTTGCACGGTGTCCAGGGAGACATGGGTCTGCGTGCCTGCTTTTCACCAGCTCTGGGACCTGCCACAAGCCCGTTAAGGTCTACGGGACCGGGTTCCACATCTCCCCTGTAAAGTAAGGATGCGAGGAGATTCCAGATATAAAAAACTGGCACTGGCCTGTCCCTGAGAGGGGCTCTGGAGTAGTAACAGCTATGGTTATGATCTGGGGGGAGCGGGGAGACTGGATCCTTCTCCAAATAGCAGAAGGGGACAGACCTGGGCTGGTGAGCAGTGGTTGCAGGTCCCAGGACAGCGGGTTGGGATTAGTACATGGAAGATCCGTGGGCAGCGAGCTCCCCGACAGCAAATGCTCAGCGAGGGCAAGGAGGCTGTGGGGAGTTCAGGAGGGGTGGGGAGGCAAGTGAGGCCCTCTCCTCTCCTCATTTCTGCTGCCCTGAGTAGGGCACCAGCCTCCCCAGGATCCAAGTGGGATCTCCCCTTCCTCTCTCCTTGCAGCGCAACAGACAAGGACGAAGCAGCACTGGAGTGGACACCACAGACCTGCCGACAGCCCCCAACACTCTTTTCCCAGCAGGAGCTTCAAGCAAGTCCCACCAGGTAACCAAAAAGGAAGGCACCACTGGTCTCCTCAGTAACCCTGTTCAAGGCCCCTCAGTAATAATTTTAACAAGCTTTCAGCTCTCCCCCCAAAACTGCTTAACATCTACAACAATCACACTCTTCCTTTCTCCTCTGAACATTCATTTTAGCGCATCTGACCAGAACAGTGTGATCTCTAAACCAAGTCAGACAGTGATTTCTTCACAAAGTGCAACGCCCTCGATTAATGAACCCTCTGGGAATGAAGATCCTTTTAACAAAGACACCATTAAAAACAAAGCTGAAAAAACCACACACGGCCCCTAAGTGTTTGTCACCCGTCATAAACTACGAGGGGGTGTGCACAGTGGGGGTGACATGGACGGCTCAGAAGGGGGCAGGCTCCAGCCACTTCTGGCTGCTGAAGGAAGGAAAGGAGCAAGCCATGTGTGAACCTGGAAGAAAGAGCATTCTAGGCAAAGGGAACAGCCAGTGCAAGGGTCCTGAGGCAGGAGCATGCATGGTGGTGTTCAAGGAAAAGCAAGGACGTGAGGGTGGCCGGAGTGGGAAACAGGGAGAGTGGTAGGAGGGTAAAGACTTTGGCTATCAGGCTAAAGGAAGCAGGAAGCCACAGAGGGTTCTGGACCGAAGAGCTACTTAGATTTAGAAGGTGATGCACTTAAGGCACTAGCAACAGTACCTTGTACAGAGTGAGTGTTCAACGAACATGAGCTCTTATTATACATCACTCCCTAAATTTCTACCTGGTCTCCCCACATCTGCAAACACACACCCCACTCAAAGCCCTTCAATATTGCCCCTCTGGCTACTGAGGTGTCCCAGATCCTTCTGTCTGGGACTCAAGCCCCTCAGTAAGGCCCAATGCAGACACCAGCCACCACCCCAACACACCTGCCCAGCTACAGACTTGCTCCCCCTAGACCTGCACACCTTCCCTCTTCTTTGCTTTCACCTTCCTATGCAATTCCCTTCCTCTTGAAGGCCCTCTCCTCTCAGCATCTCCTAACATCCTCCCCAATGTCACTTCCATCGCAAAGGCCACCTCCTCCGTGAAGGCTTCCTGCATGCATCCGCAGATGAATGTCATCTCTCCAGCATTAGCCAAGCACACCGTGCCACTCACGGACCTTCTCATCTTTAGTGCTGGTCTCAACCCCCCACCGAACCCTACCTCCAGACCCTGCCACCTCCCATGAGAAAGTTACCTACCAAGCTCTCTGCAGGGCTCAGCCAAGGCACTGAATGCGCCATTACTAAAGTCAGCAGGGTAACACAGCAAATGCACAGCCCCTATTTGCCCTCATCCTCTTGACAGAGACGTGGCCAAGACTCAGGCAAGCTGTGAAGGGAGCACAGTTGGCCGCTCCCCGCCTGTCCAAGGGGGTGTGATTACAAATGGAAAGCCGGGGTTGGGGGGCATTCCTCTTCCTTAACACACAAACGCTCAACAGACAAAACAAATTTGACAACTGCTCAGTTCTGTTCACCAGTCAAGCCTGAAGCCTTCGGCCCCTCTATGACCACAGATGCGGGTATTTCACAAGATAAAAACAGCCATGATAAAGAGGAGGAGGAGATCAAAAACCCTGCCCAACACCACACACACACAAAAGCTCAGCATGGCTGCGCGGCCACGTTCAAGCTCTTGCATCTGGAGAAAGGGCATCTGTCACATCCAGGAGGTTGCGGAGCAGGCCAGAACCTACAGCTGTCCTTGCAAGGTCAGCAACGGGAGCACTTTGGTCACATCTCAGAGGCCTCCAGTGACCAAGGTGTATGAGGGTGGGGAACATAACTTGCCACCCCAGTCTTTACAGAAGAGTTACTAAACAGTCCTGAACTCCCACGGGGTTTGCTGAAGCAGGCAGGAGAGATGCCAGATCAAACAGGGGTCAGAATCTTCCAGATGACTGCTTAACCAGAGGCAGATGAATCACAGGACCACAGAGCAGCCTCCAGAGGGTCTGAATTAAGGAACTCAAGGTGAAAATGGGGTCAAGATTCATGAACTGTTGTTACCCAGGCCTCTCTGGGAGGCTCCCACTCCTCTCTCTCAAGCCATTTCACCAGCTTAGTTCCTGCCCAGGACCAGGAACCCAACAGACAACCAGCCAGAGAGGCAAGCAGCACCCAGAATCTGACTGAAAGACCTTTGCCAAGGGCACACTCAGTTGGATCCAGGACCCATAAACGGCACCTATAATGGACATCCAATGGTTTTTGTTCTGTTCTGGTTTTGTCTGCAGCATCGGTTCACCCTATTTCCCAGTGATAACCCCAATTTTTGTGTCTGGGGATCCATCCCTCCCCTATTCTGCTCTCTTGGTCAGATGGAGATGACTCCACTCCCAACTCCAGGGCGGCCCCATCATTTCTCTGACCAGGGTGGCTGGTTTGAGATGACTACAGAACCCATCAAAGCCAAGATGATAGATTATATGAGACTTTTGGGACAGAGGCTATCATTCTTTCCTGGTGGGTTGGAACTAAAGGCTGGAGCTTCTGTAGCCACCTTGGAACATGAATGGAGGAAGTGTTGAGATTGGGGCCAATGTGGAAGAGATAAGGGGAGGGAGGAAGAAAGACAAAGAGCGAATGAAGGGATGAATGAAGGAATGAATGAACTTGGGTCCTGGTGTCATTATTTGAGTCCCTAATCAGGCCTCATCTGATTCAAACTTAGGTCTCCCTGACTCCAAAGGAGGGGAGGAATTTAAAAGGTATTGAGTGTTTATTGCTGGGCAGAGTGCAAATTTTATTGCATTTAATCTCCACAATAACCCTGTGAGGTAGGCCTTATTTCCCCCTTATGTTTATTTGTAAACAGGTAAACTTGTAAAGAGGTTTTTAAACTGGCTGAGGTCAGCCAATTCACAAGAAGCAAAACCACAACTAGGGGGGCACCCGACCCCCACCCAAGCTTTGTGCTCTGGGCGCCACCCCTGGGCAAACAGGCCAGAGCTCAGAGAGGGCTGCAGCCCCACAGGAGTTCACATTTTGATAACGGAGCCAGAGGAGGGCTGCCAGTGAAACGTCTGCTCCAGGGGCTAACGGGCATAATGTTCTCCGGGAGAGAAATGCCACGTCTGCTGGGAAAGATCTCTCAGGGCTGCGGAAACCTGCGGAAGAGCAGCTGATAAATGTCAGCGCACACAGTCATCCTGGGGAGACCAGGCAGAGTGGGCAAGAACCTAAACTTTTTGAACAGTAGCTACTCTGAGCCAGCAGTTATCATGCAAGGGGGAGCCCTGAGAGTCCTCCAGGGTGACTGCCAAGGACACAGGCCCAAAGCCAGAAAAGGCACAAATTGGTGCCATCGGGAAGGTGTCAGAAACAAAAGACACAGCATGTTATGTTGAGGAGAAAGTATCCCACTGCTCCGGGAGACGTGCGCACCTGCCCTGGAGGCTGGCACTGCCACCGTGAGGCTGAATGACGCGCTCCGGCAATGCTGTCCAGCAAGGATAACCTGTGATAAAATGGGAAGCGGCGGCAGCATGTTAACTCTATGCCTAGTTTGTGTGACTCAGTCTCCTTTGTTAAAATGAAACCCTGGGCTTTCCCCAGGGAGGGCAGGGCAGCTTGTCAAGGACGCCACCTCTACTCCCTGGCTCTCCCTTCTCTCGGGTGCCTCACATCCTGACTGCACCAAGAACGCCCCCAAGGTCTGCGGATTCCCCCTGCCGTTCCAGCCCGTTCGGTCACGCACCAGTTCCTGTCCTCTTCACAGCCCAGAGAGGAATATTTGAAGACAGCAGGAAATACTAGAAAAGAAAACAAAGAAAGTAGCCAGGAAACGCACAGGCAGCCTCCTCCAAGGTCTGGTTGGGAAAGCTCAGGCCCCCCACCCTGCTGAGGCCCCCCACAGTGGGCTGGAAGACCCTGCCCCACCCCATGGGATGACCCCAGCTAAGAGTGGATGAACTGGTGGAGGACACGGAGCCCACTGGGGGCAGGGAGGTGCCAGCCCACTGCACAGGGGGCCTTGTGACCCCCCCGCCAACTGGCCTATTTCACCCAGGGAAGAGGAGGAGAGTTGCTAACATGAGGGTAGGGCCAGAGGCCACTATGTAAGGAGAGATCAAAGGGCGAGGCTGTGGTCTGGGCAAAAACAAGAGGCCTAACTGAGGCACCCACACATGTACCCCGGACTTTCCTGCCTCAGGTACTGTGCTCCTCCCCCATCTGCCCAGGAGACTCCTCCTTTGGGAAGTCCTCCAGGACTCCTACCCTCCTCCTCTCTGCACCCACTCCACCCCTCCACAAACAGAGTTGGGCATGCCCTCCTCTGGGGCTAATCAGCACCCTGTAGCTACCTGCACAAAGCACTTTCTGGAAGGTAAGAAGTGGAGGGAGTGGGGTTAAGAGGGTGGGTCTCAGTAGCTGCCTGGGTTTACATCCTGGCTCTGCCACTCTGTCACTTTAACCAAGTCACTTAACCTCCCTGTACCTCAGTTTCCTCATCTGTAAAATGGGGAGAAGAATAGTGTTGAGGGTTAAATAAACTAATTCTTGGGAAGTATCTGGCCTGGCCAGCACCTGGCTCGTGCAATAAACGTGAGTCTTCACGTTTCTGACTTGTCCTTTTCCTCCATGGAATCGAGAGCTCCTCAGAGGCCCAGACTCTGTGTCACCCTTGTCAGTGTCCCCGGCACACACCCAAATTCACCGCCTCAGTGGCAGCATGGACAGCCACCCCACGGGGTCATCATGGAAGGTTTGAAATGGAGTGAGGGATGCAGGTGAAGGCTGAGAGCTGTGCTCTGGACTCGGCAGTCCTAGGTTCAAGTATGGGTCCGGGGTCGGGGTGCAGTGACTAAGGACAGGCCCCTTTATTTCTCTGAGCCTCGGTTTCCTCATCTGTAAATCCAAGATAAAAATGACTCCTTATTGTAAGGAGTAAATGAGAAGATATTTCTAAAGAGCTTAGGACAGCACCTGGCACACTAAGTCTCAATAAATGTAATGGGTTCTGTCGTTTTTTGTAATAATAATGCTGGCATTACTATCAATAGTGAACAGTGAATACCCTGAGGCTGTTTGCAGCCATGGCTACTCTCGAGAGAGATGCTTAAAGGAAGAAAGCAGAACAGAAGGCAGACTGCCTCCGAGATGCTGGGGGAGGAGAAGTGCCTTCCCACTCAGGGCCCTGATCAGAAGGTTCTGGAAACCTCCCGGCAGAGACCCTTCCCAGTGAGAAGCTGTGGGCCGCTGCTGCTCTCTGCATCTCTCCTCTCTCCAGCTCTGCCGGCTCCCTCCTCGCACTGTTAGCCTTTTCACACAGACAGGAAGGCATGAAAGGATGGAGTCTGGAAATTAGCATTTCAAAGTCAGTGTTGGACGAGCTTCCCGAGTGGTCTGTTCCCACACAGAGGAGGGTGGGGAGTGGGTCGGGGGCCTGTGATCCCCACAGCTTCTGCACCCGATCAGTCATCTCGAATTCTCCTTCTGTGGCACATTAAAGAGACACATCACCAACCAACCTGCCCAGGCCACGCTGAGCCAGCGTTCAAACACAGACAGCCCTGCGTTCTCTGCTCAGGGAGAGAAGCCTTTGCCTCCTCTCCTCTGGCCAGAATCTGAGGGGAGGGAACACTGGATTCAGTCCAGTTTACTCAGACACCTATGTAAGCAGCGATTAGGTCAGACAGCTACTGACCTCCCAGACCGGCCCAGATGAAGCACAGAAAAGCACCAGTCACTTATCACTGATCCACCATCCATCCAACAACTGCTGAAATTAGATTTTACTTGTGAAGTGTTTTCTGGCTCATTCTCTGCCGTCGGGGAATCAGGCCTGGCGGGAAGTCGGGGGTGGGGACACACAGAGACAGCCTCACGGCCCAGAAACACACGAAGGTACCAGCAGCCCCTCGCTCGGCACACAGTCGGAACAGTCATGGTGACAGATTCTCCCGAGAGCCTTGAGAATGACACCGGGGAAACCGGTACAACCATTTTGTGAAACAATTTGCTAAGAGCCAGTAAAGTTGATGATGCACATGCCCACGACCTACAATCCCATTCCCAGGTATTCATTCACCTAAGAAACGCTCCCAAACGTGGAGCTTGCATAAGGATGCTCTCAGCAGCACTGTTTGAAGCTGAAAAACCTAGAAAAAGTCCAAACACACAGGCAAGAAAATGGATACATTGTGGGAATTCCATACAATAGTGAAAACGCACGAGCCAATGCCACCCACATCATCGTGGACAAATTTCAGAAACCCAATGCTGAGTTTAAAAAAAATTTTGCAGAAGAATGTTTCGTTCTTTTTATAAAAAGTTGAGGAATAAGCAAAACTTTAATGCTTACATACACATATACATGTAGTAATACTACAAGAAAACCAAGGAAATTACAAACACAAAAATTAGTGCAGTGGGTTCCCTCTGGGGCTGGGGGCTGGGGGCTGGGGGCCTTCCAACAGCAAGGCTTTGGGCTTAAATGAAAAATAGTGGCTCCTATTTACAATAGCCAGGACAGCATGGAAGCAACCTGAATGTCCATCGACAGGCAAGTGGATAAAGAAGATGTGGCACATATATACAATGGAATATTACTCAGCCATAAAAAGGAACAAAACTGAGTTATTTGTAGTGAGGTGGATGGACCTAGAGTCTGTCATACAGAGTGAAGTAAGTCAGAAAGAGAAAAACAAATACCGTATGCTAACGCATATATATGGAATCTAAAAAAATGGTACTGATGACCCTAGTAGCAGGACAGGAAGAAAGACGCAGACGTCGAGAAGGGACCTGAGGACACGGCGGGGAAGGGGAAGCTGGGACGAAGTGAGAGAGTAGCATGGACATATATACACTACCAAATGTAAAATAGATAGCTAGTGGGAAGCAGCTGCACAGCACAGGGAGATCAGCTCAGTGCTTTGTGACCACCTAGAGGGGTGGGATAGGGAGGGTGGGAGGGAGGCGCAAGAGGGAGCGGATATGGGGATATATGTATATGTATAGCTGATTCACTTTGTTATACAGCAGAAACTAACACAATATTGTAAAGCAGTTATACTCAAATAAAGATGTAAAAATATATATATAGTGACTCCATGGACGCTCCTTTTATTATTATGCTTTGCCACTAACATATACATTTTTTATAACATATTATAAATATTCTTTTGTATTATCAAAAATTCACTTAAAAATATTTTCAAAAAGAGGGCTGGCAATAATATTGGTAGGACACCTGAAGGCAAAAAGTGGCTGGAATTCTGAAGAATGCTAAAGCCGAATCAGACAACCACTAATGTCCTGCCAGCTAAGAGTTTAGGTTATTAAAAACCACAGAGACCAATGAAGAATAATAAAAGCTGTTTTCACTGAGTGCCCAACGTGCCATCGGCACATGTGAGACTCTAGACACAGATTATCCTAATTCTCAACTGTGCAAGATGGGTGTCATTACAGCCACGGAAAGTACGGCTCTGAGTGGTGAAGGGACAAGGCCAGGGTCACCACGCTGGTCTTGCTGCCGAGAAAGAAACCAAACACAGCCCGTCTGTCTGCGCCTGCAAAGACTGCGTCTTTCCACGATGCCAAGCAGCCTCTCAAATATTTATAGACATAAATGGTGAATGAACCAAAGCGCAATTCAATCCAACGCATATTTATAAATATTTATAACCAAATGTTTTGCTTTGATAAGGCCTATTCTCTGAAGTGCCTGGCGTCAGACAAACAGGGCTTTTTCTGTTGGAGCAGTCTGCGGCTCACCTGGGAATGTTCGCTCGTTTCCATGAACACACACTTACGTCTGCGCTCACATCCGCACCCAGATGGCCCACCGCCCCATTACTCATTGTCATCAATTTAGCACACCGTGAAAATAAGACTCGCCACTCAGGGACCACAGGGTGCTATGTTTGTGAGGGAATTCGTGCCTCTCTGCTGCCCAAAATCTGCCAGAGGCTCCCCACCGCTTTCAGGATGAAATCCAAACCCTTCGGCAGAATGACACATCCTGGCCAAACCCTCCCAAACTCACATCTGCCCTCTCGCAGCTCACACCCACACCCTGACCAGCAGGCTGGGCTCCAGGGCAGGTTCTCGAATGCATGGTGCCCCCCGTCGCTGCCTGCCCTGCACAGGCTCTCAGGCTGTCCCCTCCGCCGGTCCCCTGTTCACCCCCCTCCTGGCCTGGCTGATGCCCACTGGACGCTCAGAGCCCAGCGGTGGTGCCTCCTCCTCCAGAGAGCTTGGCCGAGCCTCCTTGCTGGGCTCCCATCACTCCCACACAAACCGCTCCCCGCAGCCATCTCTGCACCAGCTCTCCGTTTATTTTTCTGGTCTATCCTCCCCAGGACCCTAAGCTCCTCATTCTGCATCTCCAGCCTGTAGGCTGGGGAGACATGAATTGAGAGCTCACTCTACATAAATGCATGCTGTCGCCTGCACCTCCTATCCCAGGCCCACATAAAACAACAATGGGTGGGACAGACGGTCCACGTTAATGTGCACGTGTCAGCCTGTGCTAAGCCTTACCCGACTTAATCCTCATAACCACACCGTGAGGCACTCCTATCCCTATTTCACAGATGAGGAAACTGAGCTTTAGAAAAGCCCAATGACCAGAACAAAATCATGCAGCCAGTCACCCGGGCCTGTCAGACCCCAAAGCCCACGATCTGTGATTAATTTTTTGAATAAACAATTGAATGCCCTCAGAATCTGGAAATCAGAGGACGGTAGACCTGAAAATCATCTTGGGAAGCAATAACAACTTTCAGTGGTCATTTCTGTGTCCCTGAGAGATTTTTATTTTTTAATCATCTGCAAAGATGCGCTAATGACAACACCTTAGATTTTGTACCGCACGTTGCAATTTCAAAGGATTTTCCATCTGCATCAGCTTTTCTAAAATTTTTCCTTTGAGGACTTTAAAGGTGGGTTTAATGGGTGGTCCCAAGGGTATCCTGACCTGGTATAAAGACCTGCCCACAGACATGTGATGAGTCTCACTAGCCCCCCCAGGCAGGGCAGAGGAGTGGGAGCCGCCACCCCACCCAGCCTGGAGGCCCTCAGCACTGCCCGAGGCCACTGCCACCTCTCACTGGGGTCTTCCTAGCAAGGTGGGAGGTGAGGATGAGTGATGCAGCAAAGGAGCACCGCCTGCCCAGTTCCTGACCACTTCTCCACAGTGTGACTGTCCACGGCGGCAGCATTATAAGCCAGGGGACCAATGGGACAGGTGAGAACAACAATTTACCCCAACCCTCCGGGCCAACGTGGGGGCAGCCAAGAGGCCTCGAGTCCCCCCCCAGAATGAATGGGGCTTGGCACAGGGTGCATTAGGGCCAAGGAGGTGATGGGGTGTCTGGGGCCTGCCCAAGGGGGGCCACCTGGCCTAAAGGAGGCCCAAGTGAGCCCAGAAACAGAGAAAGAATCATTACTGCACACTCCCAAATCTTTCCAATAAGGACTTCGAAGGCCCTGGGAGTGCTATAGCTGGAGTCATGCCGCAGGGTCCCAAGGAGGCTCGTCTTCCCAGCCTCCTCCCAGCCCTCATCAGCTATGGGTCTTACATAAACCCTTGGTTACTCTGAGCCTCAGTTTTCTCCTCTATAAAATGTAGATGATAATAATTCCAACCTCATAGGGCTGTTGAGAGGATTAAATAAGACAAGGCACATAAATCCCTTAGCATACAGGAAGCACCTGTTAAATGGCATCTCCTACCTTTCAATGGTTCTGCTGTTACACGCGAGATTCTTAGCCACCTGCTACATGGGAACAGGGACTGCGTCTATCTTGTCACCATCAGAGCCTACACAGAGCAGGTGCTCGGCAAACAGCAGCTCACTGAGTGAACCATCCGGGCACCAGAGGCCATTCGGGCTGGGAGGAAAGGGATGAATCACAGAGTGTGAGGGCTGGCCCAGCTCAGGAGTCCCCTTCCTGGCTTCCCTGTGAGTCTGGTTTAGGGGCTGCCCACCCAGGCTCTGCTTGAACATGCCCGGGGCCAGAGCACTCACCATTGCTGGCGGCCCAGCATCCACCCTCAGACCACTCTTCTTTAGAAATGACCTAAACCCACCTGCCCACGCTGCTCCCACTTCTGGAGAACGTGGAATAAGTGCTCCCTCCGTGCTGGCACCCGCTCCTGCTCTCAGTGGCTCTGGGGACACCTGCCCCCCAGCCTCCTCTTCATTGGCTGAAACCTCTCCAGTTCCTTCACTGACCCTCACAGGTCGATGCCGGGTGCTCACGGGTTTGGCAAACTTTCTCTCAAGGCGAGGAGTGTGGAGCCTGGCACCACGTTCCAGGCAAGGTTTCCTCAGCAGCCCTCAGCTCCCCTGCTGGCCCCCGGAAACCCAGTCCCAGACCGAGAAGACCTTGGGAATCCTGACCCCTGAGTCTCTCCCATCCTTCTGTGAGTGTGGAGGTCACTGCTGAGGGGAAGGCCAATAAACGAGCCCCATCACTGGGTGCCTGGGTGTGCTGAGTCCTTTTCCCCCAGAAATCCAACCCCCGCCTCTCATGGTACTGTGGAAACAGCATCTCTCTGCCCTTCCTTCTAAGGAGCCAAGGCTCAGAGAGGCAGCCTGTGTCAGATTCCAAGTCTTTTGAAAACTAAGGAAACACATACTCCTCCCTCTCCTCTGACCTTGTGGGGAAAGCTCCTTCTGTGGAGCTTTCCCCACAAGGTCAGAGGTCTCTGTCCTTGTCAGGCAGAATACAAGAGGCATTGGCTATGTCAATTTGTCTGCTGTGTGACCTTGGGCAAGTTGCCTGAGGTCTCTGAGCTTTAATGTGAAAGGAGAATCAACAAAACATACCTCACAGGACTGATGAAAGAATACAATGAAATAATGTATGGAGAATCATTGGCTGGCCTGGATCAGGGCAGGTACTAAGTAATAGTGTTCAATGATGATAATGTGGATGAACTAGAAGAGGGGGGGGAGGGAGAAATAATAATTCATCACCACACCACACCACCTCTTCCCCTCCTCCCCCCGCCACCAGAGGGGACCACCTTCCTGAACTGCTGAAAACCCACTACAAGCTTCCAGGTTCCTCCTTCCTATGAGGGGTCCTGAGGCCTGGGGTCAACAGCCTTTTCCCACCTTACAGAGCCTGGGAGAGTGGAGACCATGGACAACGGGGCACCCACAGCCCACGAGCCTGGCCTGGCCTCCTGGACCCTCTCCCCAGTACCGCTGACCAGAAGCCTGTCCTTGCTCCCTTACGCTTGGTGGCAATGACGTCTCTCTCCCTGGCCTAGCTCATTTCTGGAGACAATGGGGCCAGGGGCTGGGGGCCCTGCTCAATTAACACTCTCAAGAATGCCAGCGGAGCAGCTGCGGTGGCAGCCGGACTCCCCAGGGAGAGGGGCCCAGGTGTTCCTGCCTCCTCTCCGGTGCAGGCTGGGTTGCGGGGAGAGCTGGGAGCTGCAAAAGGAGGGGGAGGCGGGTGTCTGCCTGCCAAGGGCCCGCCACCAGGCCCAAGCCCCACCCCAGGGCAACTGGGCTTTCTCTGTAGCGGAAGGGTAGGGGGAGCATCTGGCAGCCCACGGCCCCTCTGTGACCTAAGCCAAGATGATGGTGGCCTCTGGAACCAGAGATCTGGGACTCACTGCTCGCCCCCAGCTTATTACCTGTCTGTAAAATGACAACACACTCTGCCCCGCATTGTCACAAGGTAACATGACAGCACGTGGCTTGGAACCTGGGCCACAGTCAGAACCCAGTAACGTGCTGGTTTTCTCTCTCGCCCTCCCATCCCTATTTAGGGTGGGTAGTAAAAACATGCCAATACCTTGCTTTACAGACAAGAAGAAGATGGAATCAGAAACACACACATAAAAGCAATTCTATCTCTGTGCTTCTGAGAGACAGACTTGAAAGAAAGACGCCTGATGTGAAGAAAAGCTAAAGAGGCTCTGGCATCGAGGAGCCGTACTCTGGAAGACCTGAGAATAAAGCACATGAGTGGGGTGTGCAAAAAATTAAGCAGGTAAAATAAAAAAGAACCAAATACTGGGAGAAAAGAGCTTAGGGACAATATCTACTTAAAAATCATAAGGAAAAACAGTTTATTGCTTCTAATAATTTATTTGCTTATAAAATTTGCTCCGAACATAGTCTCCACTTCAATTTTGATTGATGTTTGCTTGCATTTAGCTAGTTTAATAAAACTATTTATCTTTGTGTTTAAAAAAAAAAGATTGTGACTAGTCAAGGTATAAATCCATGAGACTGTGGATTTCCAGGAACTTGACCCTCAAGGGTCCACAGCACTCTCCTGCCACCTCATTACAGGGTACCTAAATTGGAGGGATAGAATTTGAGAAGTATATAAATCTCCTACATTGCTGAATCTGAAAAAGGCCATGCGTCTTTGGCCATATCACCCACATGCAGATCACTCCTCAGTTAACAGCAACTATTTAAAAAAATCTGAGTACGGGACTTCTCTGGCGGTCCAGTGGTTGAGACTCCGCACTTCCAATGGAGGGGGCACGGGTTCGACCCCTGGTTGGGGGACTAAGATCCCACATGTCACGCAGCATGGCCAAAAAAAAAAAGAGAGCGGAGGTCCCTTCTCAGCCCTCCTTGAAGGTAACTAACTCATTTCCAAGCTGCAACCTAACCTTCTCCTTCTCTATAAAATGAAGGTAGGGAGCCTAAAAGTTCTCTGAGGTCACTGCTGGCGCTGACATTTGAAAGTTCTATGAATATATTTCAGAACCCCCAGGGGTGTCTGTCGAAGTGCAGATTTCTGGTTCCAGCCTCAGATTCTAGATTAGAATGTCTGGGGAAGGGCTCTGAAATCCACATTTTTAACAAGCAGGTTTCCATCTGTACTTTGAGAATGGCTATCTCCAGCCCTTGCATGTAATATTTAAAGATGCTGCTTTATTACATCTAGAAGTTTTGAGGTATCTGGGTCCATGTGGTAATCTAACATTTCCTGAGGGCCTGAATATCACACAATACCCAATGCAGCTTCACAAGGTCCCCATGGTGTAAGAAGGTTTAAGGCTCATTTTGCTGATGGGGAAATAGAGGCTCAAAGAGGTGACATAAACAGTCCAAGATCACAGGCTGAGTGAGATGGGTCTGAACCTTCATTTTTGGAATGTCCATCAGCTTCCCAAAGACCCCGGAGCCTTCCTGACTCCAAGCAAGCTCCCAGCTCTCAAGGGCTTTCTTCAGCCTTGTGGGACACACTCCAAACTCCAGCCCAAGCTAACAGAAGATCAGCATCCATGTCATCGATCAACATGCTCCTCTGGCTCCAAAATGGTCATTGTGGGTTTTGACACTCAACCAAGAAAGGCAAGGATGTAACCACAACCTGTGCTCATCCTGTCTGCCCAGGATAACACACGTTTCATAAGGAAGAAGAAAAGCTGGCTAGTCTTTCCTACAACTTTAACAGACAAGAAGCAACATGCTTAATGATTCAAACCTCAGCTCTGTCGCACACTAGCTGTGTAACCTTGACAAGTTACTTAACCCCTCTGAGCCAGTTTCCTCATCGGAAAAATAGGGATTGAAAAAATTCTCACCTCATAGGGTTGCTGTGAGGATTAAATGAGATAATACAGGTAAGGTGTTACCATGGTGACTGGGATATAGTAAGTGCTCAATAAATGATGGTTTTAAAAAAAAAAAAGTATCCACACACACTGACAGCATATGACTTAAGAGAGAAATGAAAATAAGTCTCTGCTCTGACCTGCCTGTTTCATCCAGACAGGCACAGGACCACCCAGAGGCTGGAGGGGTCCACACACACAACAGCAGTACTCACTGAGGACCGTTCCGGGCAGGCACTGTGCTAGACTCACATTTGTTCTCTTAGAGGGCCAGTTTCCTAAGGTAGGAAAGGGTTTCTGGCTAAAGTTAAAATTAAAAAGCGTTTCCCTTCCCCACTGCCTCTCCCACCTTGTAAACCCGCAGGAAACTTCTCTGGGGAACCCCACCTTCAACGTGAAGGTCGGGGTGTCAGCTCATCACCATCTTTATTACTACACAAGACGGCAGGCAAATCCCCTTTCCATGATCCTTTGAGGCGGAGTTGGGGGAGGGTGTCTATTTATCTTCTAATGGAAACGGGAGGGGGGAAAGCGAGCCTTCCTGGCCAACTTAACTACTGCCTCTGTGTTCTTCAATTACTGGTACAAAATGATTTGATGAGAGGAACCAAGCCGACATCTGGGTTTCAGTTAGCATCTGACATGGGGCCTCGCTAATTAATCTGGAAACATGAATTGACAAAGGCTCAAATCCGAGCGCAGTCAGGGAGAAAGCCGGCTGACGGGCCGTGAACAGAAGGTGGTGCGTGGTGGGCGGCACGGAGGTCAGCAGCAGTGTCCGGGAGGACTTGGAGACGGCGCCTTGGGTTCACCCCTCCTTCCCAGCTTTGTCATCTGACCCCCAGAGGACAGGCGGGAGGTGGCCCAGCGGCAGCTGGGAGGGGTACGGCTGACACCGACTCTGCGCTGGCAGCCAGCCAGAAAGACAAAGGGACCCAAACATTTGAGCCCCATCAGTCAGATCAGTCGTGTGTTCCCACCTGGCCCAGAGCTGGCACACTGTTACATCTTCTTGGCTTCAAACCTTCCTCATACAGTCTTAAAAGTAAAAAAAAAAAATTCTTTATATATATACAGAAGTACATATACATTTAACAATCATTTATCAGTTGATCGCTTACTAGGCACCATGCATGAAGCTCAGAGCTTTACACAGTATGACATTTAATACCTACACCAACCTGGTGAAGCTTTATCTCCACTTTACAACTGAGCAAAACGAGGCCCAGAGAGCTTAAGCTAGCTGCCAAGGATTGCACAGCTAGCAAATACAAAGCCAGACTCCAGCCTAGGGTTGGGCAAATGAGGACAGTGTGCCAGGCCCCCTGCTAGCACATACGGCTCTCCATACCCTCCTCTCTCCCCTCCCCCTCTCTACAACCATCAATGTGACCTTTTGGGGGAAGGAGTGTTGGAGTCACAGAATCGCTGATGATTAGGGCTGAGGAAGCCCTAGATCATCAGTGGCAGTCCAGGTGTATCCCACACGGCTTTGGGGGCAGGCCTGAGTCCAAGAAGCACTGAGCAAGGGGATGGGGCCCCCTACCCTCCCCACAAGAGCCTTTTTATATCACAGAGTTTCATGTGAGATTTATTTTTAATAAACAAGCTGTTGCCTGTAAAATTTGTGGCCTGCTGATTCAAATCCACCACCTACATTTTATAGTGAAAGAAAAATGAAAACCTGAGCAGGTGCAGGGACTGGAGCCAAAACCCAGGCTTCCTGACCCCAACGCTTCATGCTTCACACTGGGTCCAGTGGGCAGCTCTGAATGGAGGTACAGTCCTTCCCTGGGACTGAGTTTTCTCGGGCTTTGCATCCTGCTAAGAGCATGGGGCAAGTGCCTCCTGCCTGGGGAGTTTGTGATTCTATGGCGGCAACACCTAGAGAGTGCTTGGCGCACAGCAAGTGCTCCATAAATATGAATTAGTATCACTGTTTTGCTTCATTGCTCCACGATGCTAAGATAAAGGCTCCCATCAGCCACTAGATGCTGGTCCTCCCTCCCCACCTCCCATCTCCACCCAGTGTGGGAAGTTGCCCATCTGAAATGAGAGCTGATCCGGACAAAATGCTTAACACCGTCCCTGGCTTGTAGAAGGGCTCCATCAAAGTTGGCCAATATTATAGTAACTACTATTGTATTACCTGTAAGTCTTCTCCCTCCCCTCCTTCCCTCCATGACTACGAGACATCAAGATCCGTCTCACTGGCCTGGAAGTGCCAGCATCTCACACCTTTCTCCCGACTGACAGTTGGCCCTACTCTGCATTCTCTCCTTCTGTAGACCTATTCATCGCTCCCCGGTTTCCTTTGGCTTTAGAAAATTAATTATCAGTGATTTGTTAAGTTCATTAGCTCTGCCTCTCAACAGCATGGAAGGCCTGCCATCTGGACCCATATTTTCATTTTTATGTGACTTGTTCCATAATTACACAGTAAGCGGTGTCACCCTGCACAGCCGTGCAGGACGCACTCAGCGTACCCCTCCTTTCTCCAGACTTACACAATCTCTCCCTAGGACAAGAAGATCTGTCCACCCTGCCCTTGGGGCCGCCATTCCTTCAAACGTGTGCAGGGCGCCCGCCATTTTTCTCTTCCTAAACATTTACTGAGCCCACACTATGTGCCAGATCTAGTGTAGGTGCTGTTTGAGGTTACCATCATTAACCCATTTGCAGATGAGGAAACTAAGGCTCAGACAGATGAAGCAACTTGCTCGAAATAATGCATAATTTTCAAGTAGTCCAGCCAAGATTTGAAGCCAAGTCCTAAATCCACACCAGAAAAACCTCAGGCTGACTGTAGCATGATCCTGCAAGCCCCACCCTCTACCTTTTTGCTAAATCCAACTTCCCTCCTGCTTTCCACTACAGGACCTGTCAAATGTGTAGCCCTCCTTGACTTCCATTTCGTCCACCCATTCCTGCCTTATCAGCTACAGTCCAGCTCAGCTCCACGGCTTTACAGATGCCAGATTCTTGACAGGGCAGACGCACGTGAAACAATATGAAGAATGGATTCTATTTATTGAGCACTCACTACATGATAATGTTAAGTGCCTGGATTACCTCATTTAACCCACTCAAGAATCTTATAGGCAAGTAACTACAGGAGTTATCATACCCATTAGACAGAAGATAGACGGAGGTATAGAGAGATAAAGCCAGTGCCCTTGGCTGCCCAGTTAGTAGCTTGTAGAACCAAGATTTGAACCAAGGCACTCCGACCTCAGAGTCCATCATGCTATCCCACACGAGGAAAGAGCCAACCACATGTCTGAGAGGCTGCACCCACAGAAGGACGCTGACCATAAGGAAGACAGGTCTAGCATATCATAAAGTGAGTGCAGACAGACTCCCACAACTCCATTTTAGGCAAATAAAACCTCGTTTTCAAGTAAACAATAATCGGTAGGGAAGGTGATTCTTAGAACATTCATTCAACAAACATTTACTGAACACCCGCGAGATAGCAAGGGCCATGTCAGGTGCTGAGGACACTGAGAACACAATAGATGTGCACCCCGTCCTCTAGGGATCCCAGACCCTGAACAGATAATCACAATGTCCAAGCGCCTGATGCATGTTACAAAGAGGTGAAGTCAAGGGCATCAAGGGAGCACATGGCAGAGGAACCCCATCCAGCCCACGAGGGTGATGAGAGAAACTTCGCTGAGGAAGCAGCGTCCCAGCTGAGACCCAGAGGATGACAGAAATTGTCCCGATGATGTGTACATGAGTGTGAATGTGTGTACGCATGCACACACATGTAGACACACATGTGCACCTCTCCAGGGAAGTGCATGTTCCAGGTTGAGAGAACAGCATGTGCGAGCCCAGAGTTAAGCGTGAGGATGGCACATCCGAGGAACGCAAAGAGGCTGCCACCACCTGGAAAGCAGCAGGTGATTCATTCCTTCAACAAATGTTTACTGCCAGCCAGTGGTGCTCCCTGGGAGTCCCTTGTCTGGCAGTCGCTTTGCTGGGCCAGCTTTGGAAGTCAGTCCTTCCAAGAGGAGCTGCCTCATTTTCTCGGTTTCTTGGCAGTCTCTTGGTCTGTGTCTCACCTGCCCATCAGCTCTCCCTAAAATCTCCCTAAAGTCAAGCAGCTTCTCCCTAAAAACCTAGCACCTTTTACCAGCATGCCACATTTCAGCAAAACAAACAGATTCCTTCAAAAGCTCCATGAAATATAAAAGTGTGAGCCACCAGCAGAGGGGAAGGGGAATGACTACCTTTCATTTTCAAAGGCAAATGACTACCTTTCATGTGGAGACTGGACAACTGGATTTCTCTGAAACATCTGGACTGTCCCCGGACCATCCAGAAAAAGTACCCACTATGTGCCAGGCCCAGTTCCAGGCACGTGTGGAGACAGAGGGGAAATCCAGTGCAGGCCCTGTTCACGAGGCGTTAACAGCTAGCAACGGAAACGCGAGACATACTTAAGTGCCAAAGCAAAGCCCTAAAGCTGGGTTCTCAGCCAGAGCTTTGCCAACCCTCAGGCAGCAGGCACAGGATGTATTATTCCAAGGAGTCCTCAGAATCCTCCATCAGACATTGTTGCCTGAATAAACAGTACGCCTCTCACATGTATATAGACTCAGGGGGATGCGTAAAAAACAAACTCACTCAAAAGCCTGACTGCAAGGGAAGCCTTAGGGGTGAGGCCACACAGGGTCTCACTTTCTACGTGATATGGTTCCAGGGCATTTGAATTTGTATAACAAATATGTATAACCGTTATAAAATTTAAAATAATCTTAAAAAATGGGACTTCCCTGGTGGTCCAGTGGTTAAGAATTCACCTTCCAAAGCAGGGGCTGCGGGTTCAATCCCTGGTCGGGAGCTAAGATCCCACATGCCTCACGGCCAAAAAACCAAAACATAAAAAACAGAAACAATATTGTAACAAATTCAATGAAGACTTTAAAAATGGTGCACATCAAAACAAATTTTAAAAAAAAAATTAATTAAAAAATGGTATTACACTCATGGTAGCTGTGTCCCTGTATATTTTCTGAAATGATACCGGTTCAGAAGTCCAATTATGACCTGGCAGGGCAGTGGAGGGAGGTCTATGATGTCTTTTGACATTCAGAAGGGACCGTTGGCCTTGGGAAGATTGGGCCCCAGGGATGGGGCCTTTCAGCCCTGCCCCCCCTCACATGGTACTGCCCTCCCTCGAGCCCTGTTATTCCAAGGCTGAGGCCATATCATGCCTTATCAATAATTCATGGGTACAAACAATAATGCCGGCTGGGTAGCCTCTGTGGGTGGAGGAGGGACCTCTGAGGAGGCTGGTGGGATAAGGCTCTAACCCTCTAGAAGCAAACATTCACCCAATCAAGTTTCAGCCTGAGAGGGCTTAGCTTTGGAAACACTCTCAAAGGCCCCCCACATTCCTCTCACAGCCAATGGGATTCCCAGGAGTACCCAGCATGATGTCCATTTACCTTCCAGGAGCACTAGGCATGGCCAGTCCAGCCCTTGTTCAGGGAGATAGCATGGGCACTAGAAGGACCACTAGACCAGGAATCAGAAGGGTGGATTCTAGTCCCAGTTCTGCCATGTGCCTGCTGTGTGACCTAAGATAAGTGGCTTAACCTCTCTGTGCTTCAGCATACTCTTACACAAAATGGAGATGGAATAGAAAAATGGGCAAAGGACTCTAACAGGCAGTTTAGCAAAAAAGGAACACAAACAACCTTAAAAACTTTAAAAAGGTGTGCTCAAGCACACTCATAATTAAAGAAATACAAGTTTGACCTATTATACTTCAAAAACAAATAAACAAACTCAAGGAAAAAGAGGTCAATTTGTGTACCAGAAGTGGGGGTGGAGGGGGCTGGTGGGGGATTGGATGAAGGCAGACAAAATGTACAAACTTCCAGTTAAGATAAATAAATACTAAAGATGTAATGATAATATATACACAATAAATATAATCAACACTGCTGTATGTTACATAGGAAAGTTGTTAAGAAAGTAAACTCTAAGAGTTCTCATCACAAGAAATTTTTTTTCTTTTTTTTTTAATTATCCAAAATTTATTTTCAATTTCAACAAAACAAACACTTGATATAGGCACCTAGATTTTTCCTCCTCAGGATTTTTTTCTTTTTTTTTTTTTTATACAGCAGGTTCTTATTAGTCATCAATTCTATACACATCAGTGTATACATGTCAATCCCAATAGCCAATTTTTTTTTCTTTCTTTCATTTTGTATCTATATGAGATGACGGATGTTCACTAAAGTTATTGTGATAATCACTTCATGATGTATATAAATCAAATCATTACGCTGTATACCTTAAACATATACAGTGCTGTATGTTAATTATATCTCAATAAAACTGGAAGGGAAAAAGAAAAAAGATGAATTTGAAAGAAGTTTAAAAAAAGAAATACAAGTTAAAACCAGATGCTTTTTTTAGCCCATCAAATTGGCAAAAATGAAAAACATTAACATTGCCCAACACTGAAAAAGGTGTGAAAAACAGATTTTCATATCTTGTAAAGAGGGTACAGCCTTTCTGGACAGCAATTTGGCAAAAGCCATCATAAAATAAAATGCATTTTGACTTAGCACATCCACTTCTAGAAGTTTGTCCTATAGACCTACTGATGCAAGTGCAAGAGTCAGATGTACAAGGATATTTCTTTGTAGCAGTATTTTTAAGAGCAAAGAGACTAAAAACAGTTTAATGACCTTCAATGAAACATACAATGAGAACCTGGGGCTAAGACAAGGAATGGGCAGATCTAAATGTGCGGATATGGAGTGAAAAGAACAGGACATGCTCCCATTTGCAGGGAGACAGAGACAGCGGTGGGAGGAGAAACAGAGAGGATAGTCTGTGATTTACATGCAGAGAATATTTCTGGAAGTCTGGAACACATGAAGCTGTTTTAGTAGCTGCATCTGGCAAAGGGACCAGGAGATCTGGAGTGGAGGGAGATTTCTTTTCATTTTATATGCTTTTGTTCTAATTAATTTTTCAAATCAGGTATTAAATTTTCAATAACTTTAAGACACTAGGATTTTGTTTTGCTTAGATGGGCAACATCCTGCCTGTGTGAAATTAAATGCAGTGGATGTGAGAGCGTTTTGTAAACTGTAGGGGACCACACATGTACAAAGTGCTATTGGCTTGCACACACATACAAATTCCCACAGGCAATATGGGTGTTTGTTTGTTTGTTTTTATAATTTATTTTTTTAGTTTCATTTTTGGCTACGTTGGGTCTTTGTTGCTGCGTGCGGGCTTTCTCTAGTTGCAGTGAGCGGGGGCCACTCTTCGTTATGGTGCATGGGCTTCTCATTCCTGTGGCTTCTCTTGTTGCGGAGCATGGGCTCTAGGCGCGCGGGCTCAGTAGTTGTGGCTCGCAGGCTCTAGAGTGCAGGCTCAGTAGTTGTGGCACACGGGCTTAGTTGCTCCGTGGCATGTGGGATCTTCCCGGACCAGGGCTCGAACCCGTGTCCCCTGCACTGGCTGGCGGATTCCTAACCACTGCGCCACCAGGGAAGTCCCAACGTGGGTATTTCTTAAAGAAAAAACCACTTGAAGGTCTAGGGGAGCAATGAATTGGGATGGAGCACTCACTGCTTCCTAGAGTTCACACCACGTTCATCCTCACAGGTGTTTCCAGAGCCACTGGCCTTTACCTAAGAGGTTCGGGGTGGGGTGGGGTGGGGACAAACACCGCTTTGTGGATCTATTGCATCTGATGAACCCACTTCAAGGACAGAGCCTGGCATTTAAAGAGGAGGGCTAGGGCTTCCCTGGTGGCACAGTGGTTAAGAATCCGCCTGCCAACGCAGGGGACACAGGTTTGAGCCCTGGTCCGGGAAGATCCCACATGCTGTGGAGCAACTAAGCCCATGCGTCACAACTACTGAGCCTGCGCTCTAGAGCCTGGGAGCCACAACTACAGAGCCCCTGTACCTCAACTACTGAAGCCCACGTGCCTAGAGCCCGTGCTCCGCAACAAGAGAAGCCACCACAGTGAGAAGCCCGCTCACCGCAACGAAGAGTAGCCCCGCTCGCCGCAACTAGAGAAAGCCCATGCACAGCAATGAAGACCCAATGCAGCCAAAAATAATAAATAAATAAAATAAATACATTTAAAAAAATAAAAAATAAAAAAAAAATAAAAATAAAGAGGAGGGCTAAGGGATGCCTGAGACTTTGTCTTGCCGTCTGACAGATGCCAACACCAGGCTGTCTGTGAGTGCCACCTGACAGCTGGAGCAGACCTTGTTCCCCAGTCTCCCTAACAGCCAGCTCAGGGCCACGCACACGGGACCCACTCGGGAGACATTTGCAGAGTGGATGAATGCGTGGCCATGAATGGGCCACCTGCTAGGAGCCCACAGACTGTCGGATCTGGAAGGACTTTCTGGAAACCTGCAAGCCCCCCGCACAGATGGGACTTGCCCAAGACCCACGGCAAGAAGGGACGGAGCCAAACCCAAGACCTGTGACCTTGCCTGGCACTTCCTGCCCTGCCCTGAGCGTGCACGGAAGTCACACTGCTCTGGGACCAACAGGCTGCCAAACACTCCTTCCATCAGCACCATTCTCAGGCTTGAAAGGTTTTTTAAGTTGGTCTCCAGTCTGACATTTTTGTAAAGTATTCAGACCCACCAGAGCCATCAACCCAGCCTTGTAATTCGAAACAGGAAAGGAAAGGAAAGGCCCATCCCTGCCACGTGCTGCACAGTCTATAATGTCCCTACAAGGTGCCAGGAGGGTGCAGCTCACTGTTCCCTTAGAAGAGGGACTCAGGTTCTCTCCCCCGTAGGGTCAGATCGCTCCAGATGTACAGAAGCAGCCCTGCAAGGGCCTCATCGGAAACCGTGTTCTCTGGGTGCAGAGATGAGCCCAACAGGGTCTATGCACTCGCTTGTCTCTATTCGAGCTCCACTTTACAAAGAGCTATGCACTGAAGGGGAACCAGGGGGCCGGAGAGTGGCTCCCAGCTCTGTTCCCACCCAGCTGGGCGGGAACTCCTGCCACCTCTCTGGGCCTCCGTTTCCTCATCTATAAAGTCGGGACATGTTTTAGCGCCTCTCTCAGCTTCTTTCCGGTTCATGTGAGACTAAAGTGATGACTCTTTGGGGATGAGAGGAGGAAAGACCCCAAGACAAAGATTTTCAAAGAACTGACAAGCAGCAGCGCTGGACAGACCAGTTCCCACACCAGCCTCCTAGACAAGCCTAACCAAGACGCCCTGGGAACCCACCACGCGGTGTCAGGAAGAGCCGTGCGCCCTGGACCCCCTGCACTTCCATCCCACCACCTCGCGTGAGTAAAGCCGGCCTCAGCCCTGGCCCTTCTTTCAATCCTCAGGCCACGCTGCCCTCTCTCAGCAGATCACTGCGGTCTCAGGGCTCCGCCCTTCCCCTTCCATGCAAAGCCTGAGCCAGAGTCCCAGGGGCTCTTCATTGCATTTGAGAAACAAGCCTTTTGAACAAACATGTATAACTGTAAAGATGAGCCCAGCAGGATAAGCAGGAATGTTCATCTCTCACCTGGCACAATGCCTGCCTCAGGCAGCCCAGGCCCGCTGTGGCTACACACACACACACACACACACACACACACACACACACACACACTCCCCAATCCTGCTTCCCTTCAGCAGCTCACCTCACCCAAAGCTCTTCCCCCTAACTTCCCAGGTTAACACACCCCCTCCTCCCTGATGCCCACAACCTGCACTGTGTGTGTAGGAGCCACAGAAAGTATTGCAGCAAAGAAAGGCACGCCTGGAGCCCAGAGCCCAAAGCCCGGGGCTGATGGCGGTTGCTAAGAGACTGAGGATGCCCAGCTGGAACTGTGACTGAGGTTTCTTGTTTGTGCAAGAGCAAGATGAAGAGGGAAGGAGAGGACGTGTTTGCTGTGATTAATTTCAGCCTCTACCAGATCCTGCCGGACGGAAAAAAGATCTCACTTAGGATTATACCCAATGATGTTCTGTCTCTCCAGGCTTCTGGCAGCAGAAAATGCTACAAGCCCCATTCCTTAAATATATGCCCTGAAAAACTGAGCCTATATATATGTATTCATATATACACACATACACATCCTAGGAGAGGATAAAAGTGAGCCATTCTATTTTGTAAGGTGCAGTGCTATAAAGGAGTAGTTTAACTTCAATCTGTGGACTCAGCCGGTCTCCATTCAATCCAAGTTTCCCTGCTGTGCGTCTTTGGGCAAATCGCTTAACCCATCTGTGCCTCAGTTTTCACATAAGTAAAACGGAGTTAATATAAGTTCCTCATAATGTATTGTGACGATTAAATCCAGTAACCCATGTAAAGTACTTAGCACAGCTCCTGGTTTTCAGTCAGGACCCAAAGATGTTCACAACTTACTATATGTGGATTGTCAGAGCTAGATCACCCATGGCTCCTTATTCTAAGATGAGAAATATGAACTGCGGAACGGTCGAACCAGGAGTCCTGTGACTGCCTCAGATCAGAGAGGGAAGAGAGGGTCATTTCCACGCCACTCTGCCATCCCTTCTCTCCTCAAAGCCCCGTTACCTCTTCTCCTCACCCGGGCCCCGTGGCGGATCCACACACCTTGCCTGGCCCTGGCATGGCCCCTAGATCCCAAAGAGGGTGAAGACAACAAGAAGAGGAAAAACAAACTCTCCAGTGGGGCAGGAGGCAGGTCCAGGGAAAGGGGACTCGGGGGAAAAAGAGAGAGGTTTTGGACAGCACCCCCAGTGGGCAGATGAACAAAGCTTCTCGATCCTAGATCAGGCATGTGCTCTGATGCGTGGATTTATTTGTGTAAAAACATGGTGTTTCCTCAAAAACATTAAACACAGAATTACCATTTGATCCAACAACCCCACTTCTGGGCATACGTACAAAAGAACTGAAATCAGGGACTCAAGCCGAGGTTTGTGCACTCATATTCAGAGCAGCAACCTTCACAATGGCCAAAAGGTGGAATGGAATGGAGTATTATTCAGCCTTAAAAAGGAAGGAAATCCTGTCACACATTACAACACAGATGAACCTTAAGGACACTAGGCTAAGTGAAGGAAGTCAGATACAAAAAGATAAATACTATATCATTCCCTTTATAGGAGGCAGTCAAACTCACAGAGACAGAAAAGAGACTGGTGATTGCCAGGAGCTAGGGGTCGGGGGAAACGGAGAGTTGTCATTGAATGGGTACAGAGTTTCTACTTGAAAGATGAAAAAGTTCTGGAGATGGATGGTGGTGACAGTTGTGCAACAATGTGAATGTACTTAGTGCCACTAAACTGTACACTTAAATGACTAAAATGGTCAGTTTTATGTCATATGTAGTTACTGCCCCACACACACACATACACACACAAAGCCTGGCAAAGGTTTCCAACATAATCACATTTAGCTGCACACTTAGCACAGACCCTCCTTGAAAAGACTACATTAACAGGACATTTGGGAGCAGCCCAGGAAATCTAAGAGGGTGAGTTGTCACCTGTGAAATGGAGACTTCCAGGAAACAGCATCTGAATAAAGCTCACAAAGCGCCAATCCCAAGCCCCACACCCCCAGCGTGGCTGGAGCCAGGGAACACGCATCCTTGGCCGTTGGTGGGTGAGACAAGGAAGCAGGGGGAGATTACAGATCATTCGCAGGGCACAGGTACCAGGAGGTCCAATGCAAACGGGACTCCAAATGTCCTGCAGAAGGAGCCGGTGCCGGGGCTCAAATCCCGCCTAGCCGGTGACCTCACATATCAGCTGCCCTGTGGGCTTAGTGTTCTCATCAGAAAAACCTGGGATAATGATTCCAATTCTACAGAAGTGTTAAGAAGATTAAAGAGATAATGAGAGAAAACATAATGTAGTGGTGAAGAGCATGAACTCTGGAGCCAGACTGCCTGGGTTCAAATGCTGGCTCTTCTACTTTCTAGCTGTATGACCTTGGGCGAGTTACTTAACCTCTCTGTGCCTCAGTTTCCCCACCTGGGAAATAAGGATAACTGCACTTGCTTTGGAGGGTGACCGGGAGGATTAAGTGAGTTGATACAAGTCAAGCATTTGGAACAACTGTTGCACGTGGAAGCAGCACCTCAGCACTGCTGTTGTGATTGGTGGTGATGGTGGTGTGGTGGCCATTCTGTCCAGAGTCAGGATGTTTGTCTTCCTTTCTTCTTCCTTGGATTTGCTCAGGGAACACGCCCTGTGGTCTGGACCCCCAAGGAGCCCGAGTTCCCTGAGTGGGTGGGTCCAGGGAAAGGGGACTCGGGGGAAAAAGAGAGAGGTTTTGGACAGCACCCCCAGTGGGCAGATGAACAAAGCTTCTCGATGGGTGGGTGCCATGTGGACAAATCTTATTCTCAAATCGTGGGTGACCGGGACGTTGAGTGGAGTCTGTGGAACCCAGGCAGACCACCGGGGGTAAGGAAGGCAGCATGCCGCAGGCTAAGCGAGGCCATGGCGGACGACTGTGACCTTCCCCATCAGTCAGCACCAAAGCCGGGTGCTTCCTTCTGCCCCAAGGGCCGCCCAGCCAGAAACAGCCTTTCACTCTCTGTGCAGCTGTCCGTCCAGGGCCCACGGGGCGCCTCCTCGTGCCCTTTTCAAATCCTGCCAACCTCTCTCACCACACACGCTCTCGTCACAAACAGGCCCACTCAAGCAGCTAATTCAAACAAATTCCGCCTGGGCGCTGGCTGCACGAAAGACCTCTCTTCGGGCCGCGGCCACCAGCCGCAGGCTGGGCAGCAGGGGTGGGCAGCAGCTCTGGGCACACAGGCCCAGGCCAGCCTGCCGGGCACTGGCCAACGACGCAGTCACCACATTCAACAAGCGTGGATGGCGACCCCACAAGGGGCCAGGCACTGGGGACCCCCACTAACAACAGAGGCGAGTCCTGCCCTCTGGAGTCTGTGACATTTCCCAAAGGGCTCCACCGAAGTGCCCTAAAAGCAGAGGACAGCAGCCCAAGCGCCGAACTTCTTGGAGGTCTCTTCTTTTATCTGAAACGTTCTGGTCCATTTTGCATTCTCCTTAAAGTCCCAGTTTTGGTTTTACCAACAGTCATGATAATAACAGCCACTAATATATGTTCAGAACTGCCTTGTTTCAGGCACTGTTCCAAGCTCTTTATATTTATCACTTCATTTGCTGTAACAAGCCTATGAGGTAGGTCCCATTAGTACCTAAACTGGGGCAAGGAGAGGTCAAACAACATGCCCAAGGTTTCACATCCTATAAATGGCAGAGCTGGGATCAGGAACCCAGCCTGGACCCCCAGTGCTCTTCATTAACTGTTATCTAAACGTAATACGCGAAACTGTTTTTAAACACTTAACTGCCCATGCCCCCAAACGTTTTAAGTAAATCTGAAACTCCAGGACTTCTGCCCCATTTAGCCCTGTGGCTGCAGGCCCAGACTGGCTCACTGACTTGGCTGGCACCCAGGGCACCCAAACTCCTCAAAGTTGAGCTTCTAGGTGCTGGAAACTGAGGTCCTCCTCTGACAAACACATCCCCCTCCTCTGGCTTCCTAGACCCTGCCCTCTGCAGGCTCAAGTAATCGCAGTTCCCAGACTGAGCTGACCTGAGGCAACCCTGCAGTATCCGTGCCTCCACTCTCCATCATGGTGAAAGAATTTAGAATCGTAGCATGCCTTGTTTGGCTGCCCTTTTAGGAGTCCCCAAGCTGACCCCTACATTCCCCAGGATGCCCCAGACCAGTCCAGACCCCTAGGAGTCCCCTTGGTTCCCTGAGCCTCAGGCCACCTCCAGAGCTGTCCCCGTATAAGGTCTTGGCCACAGTTCCACAGCCAAGACCTTGGACCTGAATTCTGTCCATCTGAACTCCACCTTGGCTCCCACCCCAGGCTACAAACCCAGGCCATTCCCCCCTCCCCTGTCCAAGTTCTGAGTCCTATCTTTAAACTCCAAACTACAATAGGACAGAAATTAAAATGTCAAATGCCCCCTCACTGTGTTTCCAAGGGTCCCACACCCAAGTTTTCACCATGCACTCCCCTACCTAACGGGAGCCCAGCTGCCACTGGGCTCTCCAGAACCCGCCAGAATGTGCTGGAGAGTTCTGCGCCTCTGAGATTCTGTGCCTCTGAGATGCTGTGCCTTGTTGACCTGCCTACATCCCCAGCATCGGCTGGGCCAGTGCTCCTGGCTCCCAGCCCACCCCTTCCCTGCCTGAATTAAGACCTCTTCATGAGAGAGAATGGCCATGTCGTCAAGCAGCAGGAAACATCCAAAGATGAGCATCTGTGATGGGTGTGAAATGAATCACTAACAGTCCCACTTCCAGGAGGCCTTTAGTGTTTGGATAAGGAGCAAGAAAAACAGTCACCAGTTCATGTCTGCAGGTCATAAAGGAAATCAGAGTAGGGAGAGGCATGTTCATAGTAACATTATTCACAATAGCCAAAAGGTGGAAACAACCCATTGATGGATGAATAGATAAACAAAATGTTGTGTACTCACACAATGGAATATTATTCCGCCTTAAAAAGGAAGGAAATTCTGACACATGCTACTACAACGTGGATGAACCCCGAGGACATTATGCTAAGTAAAATAAGCCAGTCACGAAAGAACAAATACTGTATGATTCCACTTATATGAGGTACACAGAGTAGTCAGACTCATAAAGACGGACAGTAGAGTGGTAGTTGCCAGGGGCGGGGGGAGGAGAGAATGGGGAGTTGTTTAATGGGTACAGAGTTTCAGTTTTGTGAGATGAAAAAGTTCTGGAGATGGATTGCCAAATAATGCGGCTACACTTAATACTACTAAACTGTATGCTTAAAAATGATTGAGATGGTAACTTTCATCTTATGTATATTGAACCACAATTGAAAATCTAAAAAATACAATAGGGACTTCCCTGGTGGTGCAGTGGTTAAGACTCCGCACTCCCAATGCAGGGGGCCCGGATTCGATCCCTGCTCAGGGAACTGGATCCCACAGGCATGCTGCAACTAAGAGTTCGCATGCCACAGCTAAGGAGCCCACGTGCCGCAACTAAGACCTGGTGCAGCCAAATAAATAAAAAACAAGAAGAAGAAGAAGAAAATAAAAGTGGGAGAGGACTATTTTGCAAGTAGATTACACATAGTCTATCTCCTCTCTATTCCCTCTAAATCATATTTATGAGAACTGTGCTTCAGGGTTCGGAGAGGGAAAGATCTGGATACGTCATGAACCTGCTATAAAGTGACACCCCTACTCTGCCCTCGAGTTTCCTGCCCTGCCCCCCCGCTGGGTCCCCTGGGTCACTCTGACTTGCCACCATTTTTGGACAGCCTAGTGTCCTCGCTATGTTCCATGCGGACAGTCTCTTTGCTCTGACTGTGCCCTCGGGCTATCTGGCCTGGGAGCAGACGTCCCACCAAGCTGTTGAGCATTTCCTGGAGCATGATAGCTCCATCAAGCCTGGCGGGCCCCCAGCTCCCAGCAGGCGGTCCTGAACCTTGGTCAGGCCCTTCTCGGGCCTTCTAAAGTCCCCGAGAGGCTGGGGCGGCCTCACTTCCTCTCCCCAAAGGGGCGTTTTGGCTCTGCTCTGGTGGGGGGACCATTAGCCTGCCCCATCACATGCCCCTCGCCCCCTCCTGCCCACCCACCTCCTCCCCAAGCCCCCGTGTCTCCACTGTCATTGGGAACCACAGTTGCGTGACAAATGATGAGGAGGTCCTGGGGATGCCATTTCATTCTGCAGGCGTCATTGTGCCTGACCTAAACCCAAATACCCAGGCCCTAGTCTCCCGGGTGACACCTGAAGGCCTCAGTTTCCTGGCAACCAGGAACAATGGCCCCTGGGAAAAGCACACACAGTTTGGGAAAGGGCAGCCTTTTTTCTCTGCGCCCCTGGGTACGACAGGGAGCTCTCCTCCACTGCAGGCAGAGTCTGGAGGGAAATTCAAGCCATGAGGGCATCAGGGCCTCCCGTGCCCAGCTCCCCACCCTAACCCTAAGTTGCAGGAAGTCTCCCAGTGCCCGGAGCTCCCCTACCTGGGACTTTATGAGCCGCCTCTTAATGGGACAAAAGCCCCTTTGAGCAGCCTCGCTGCCCCTCCTTCCCCTCGGCAGCCCTTCATTCCACGTTCCCCGAGCTGACTCAGGGTGTTCAGACTTCTGCTCTGGTGGCCCCCAGTGTTACCTTTGCAAGCAGAAGTGACATTCTCTTCTCCCTTTGAGCACCCTCAGTGGACACTGGGAGGATTAGCAAGAGCTCATGTGTGCGGCCGGCGCTCAGTACAGCAGCTGTTATCAAGGCCACTTTCTGGCTTGTGGGGCATCACCTATTTCCCAGCAGAAGCTGAGAAGCACAGTGACCAGAAAGAGACTGAGCAGGTCCCTGGGCTGACCTGTGCCCTTCACCACACACCCCTGAAACAACAGACATCCAGGAGGGTTGAACTTCCTTGGTGCAGAATCACAGCCCCCAGGTTCCCCCACAGACACAATGGGCTCCCAGGAGGATCTCAGAAACCTCCTCTCAAAACCAGGAACTCTCTAGTGAATTCTCATGTGTTGTAAAGGTTGTTTCTGTGAGATAACTCTTGCCTACGTGCTAGGGAAAGGGACTGACCTTTTTTTAAATTCACTCAAGTCCTGCTCATTTAAAAAAATTCCTTCTGACTGAAACCACAAGGCAACTTCTGCAACATCAAGTAAGTGAATTTTGAAGAAATTGTTCCTCTTCTCCAGCCTTTTTGCTTTAGCTCTTGGGACTCTGTGTTGTCTCCCATCCCCAAGAGGACAGGAAGGGAGGAAGGCTGTGACTCCTATTTGAAAGATGGGGTACTGGGGTACAGGAGACTCCAGGCCACAGCATCACCAAGGGGTGATGTCACAGCTGGGGCCCGGAAGCAGCCATGCACACAGAGCTGGGCCATCTTGTGGGCCCATCCTGTGCCAGGAGCAGAGGCAGGAGCCCAGAGCACAGGTTACAGGGGGCAGAGGGCGCCTGGTCCAGAGGAGCAAGCCTCTCTCCAAACCACAGACACAGGAAGAAGAGGGGAGCAACAAAACCGCGCCAGTCAGAAGATGCTAAGGCCAAGAATAGAGCAAAGCAGGAGGGCCGTGGGCTACCTGAGGTGCTGGTGAAGGTGGGGGACAAGACCTCAGGCATCACAGATCTGACCTCCTGAGGCTGGACGGGCACAGAGTCAGGCAGAGCAGCTCCAGTGAGCAGGAAGGCAGGGGGCTGGGCTCAAGCATCCCTGCGTCAGTCAGTCGGGAGGCCTCCCGACCCTCCCTCCATCCCTGCCCCACCTGGCGCCAGCGCCTCTGTGGGAGCTCCCGGAGGCCACGTCC
This sequence comes from Balaenoptera borealis, assembly GCF_965194805.1. Classification (NCBI taxonomy): domain Eukaryota; kingdom Metazoa; phylum Chordata; class Mammalia; order Artiodactyla; family Balaenopteridae; genus Balaenoptera; species Balaenoptera borealis. Next base: position 87,878,339 of record NC_138874.1, read on the forward strand.
TTCCCTTCCTAGCACTCACCGCTGTTTTGTCACTGTTTAGAGTGCTGACCTGATTGCCCTTTGTGATGCAGTTAAGTCCTGCACCATCAGCCACCTGACGTTTTGGACAAAACTCTAACTCATGTTGACTCCCACCCCCAACAGGACCTACCAGCTCTGGAAAGTAGAGCCCATAACCTTTTTCTCTCACCGCTGCACCCCACAGAAACTGGAATGAGGCAGGCACAGAAATATTTGCTGAGTGTGTTACAAATGAACAATTCAAGATCTGAGCCAAGAAAAGCCAGAGGCTGACAGACGGCCTGAGGCAGAGCCCTGTGCCCTCAGACTCGCAGGCATAAACTTCATGAATGGCACCCATTAAGCACAGCAAAGCATGTTGTCCAAGTAACTCACTCAGGATTTTGTTCCCCTCCTCATCCCTCGAGTGCATGCCTATGTCGTCACCTGATGGGAACCCATCAGCACTTAACATGTGGTTCCGAAACACTGAGGCCCAATGGCCACGCACTGTATCACCCCATCAGCCTCTCCCTGGGGGAGGTGGAAGGGACCTCTCGAGTCCATCCTCCTCCCTCGAAGGGAAGCCCCTTAAAGAGCAGTGGACCCGAAGAGCCAGGACAATAGGACAGCCCCCACTAAATAGAGCTGACACCAGCAGAGACGCAGACACTGCCAAGTATGCCTCTGCACTGCCGGCACTTCACCCCGCCACGGAGGTCCATAATCATCCCCATTTACAGGTGAGGAGATAGGCTCAGGGGCTTACGCCGCGGGGCCACCGTCCTGCGGCTAGAAGTAGCCACCGCAGAACTTGACAGTGAAACAGAGTGGGGCCCTGTGGGGAGTCCCAGGCACAGAGGCCCTTTTGTCCCCCGTTTCTTGGAGGCAAAAATCCAGCCTCCATGACCTTGCCTGAGTTCCAAAGGGCAGATTCGAACAGTTGCTAATCGAGGAAGGAGCAGCTGAGAAACCACCTGAGGCCAGATTAAAGGGGGCAGAGATGCTCCTCGAGATTAGGAGACCACCTGAGACTAAGGGGGGGCAACCCCTGGTTACACCCTGATCTTGTCAGAGACCCCACCTTTGAACCCCTGTTATAAAGCCCCTCAACAAATCCTCCTGGGTTGGGACACATAGTTTTTCGAGGGAGGAGCCCACGGTGCCCCCCTTTGCCTGGCAAAGTAACGAAGCTGTCCTTTTCTACTTCACCCAAAACTCTGTCCCCGAGATTTGATTCGGCACCGGTATACAGAGAGCCTGAGCTTTCAGTAACAACCCCAAAGCCCTCTCTCACAACCCCAGTGCCCTGGGCTTAAACGTAGGATCCCCTGAGGAGGTGGAGACTGAGAAGCGCAGAGCCCATGGCACACTGGAATCAGCAAGGGGGAGGGGTTGGGGGCGAGGCTGACGCCTCAGGAGCTGGAGCAACAGTGAGGATGCCCAGGTGGCAGTGGTTTCTTGCTGGGCAGCAGCGAGGCCTTGGGAGGCAAAGGCCCAAAACCTGAAACCTGAGCAGAGGTAAGTCCAGGTGGGATGCAATTAGTACCTTAGCTCAGCAGGGCCTCCAGCCTCTTGGCAGCTCTCGCTGGACGCTGTGCTCCAGGCCTCACACTGACAGGCTCACTCCCCAGAGCAGCTGCTCGTCCAAGCAGAGGGAGGGCTGCAGAAGCGCAGTTAAACACCACTGATGCGTCCAGCCTCCTGTTTCTGAAAATGGCAATGAGGGGGACCAGGTTGGGGGGCAGGTCTTCAGCTAAAAATGTTTCCCTTAGGCATCATTAGACACAATCCTGTTTTGCCTGCCCTTAAGAAAAACAACCGTGAGCTGACACACCATGCCCTGGGGAGAGGCCAGAAGCGATGGTGGCTGGCAAGGCCCTCCAGACCCCTGGGTGGGCTCCTGAATTTCTGGGGTTCTTTGGGTGATCACGGAATTTAATATTGGAAGGGGACTCTAGGGCTGGCTAGCCTCATGTGTCAGCATCTGCACTTGGCATTGGTGGTAAAGAATGTAGACACACCAATAAAACAGTATTCTGAATAAAAAACCCTTCTCCTTAAATGGAAACGAGAACCATTTCCACCAGGCTTTTTAACAGAGCGCTGGCGGGCATGATTTGTTCACCCTGAAGGGCTGCTAAAACTTCGAAAAGAGCAGAGAGGAGTGATGCTTCCATGTTTACAAAGCCCCAGTTTGAGAGCTTGAAAGATCTGGAGGCACATTCTTGCTGTATAAGAGGCAACACAGCATCCTTGGGGCACGACGTGACACGCCGGGAGGCAGTGGCTACATCATAAGGAGGCGTCTCACCCCCTCCCTTCTGGGTGTGAGCTGATATTCACAACAGGGAATCAGAACAGATTGAACAGGGCCAAGTCCTCCCTATTAGAGTCAAAACAGATGACTATCAATACCTACACCTCAACAAAGCCGGATGCTCTCAGAGTTAAATGAGCTGTGAAGACCAGCATCGTTCTAACTTGGACCAAGTGGATGCCCAGCGAAGGCAAATAAGAGACAAAGGAACCTTTTCGCTGATTAAGCTCCAGTCCCTTGGTCAGCACTAGAAACAACTGCGTTTTTATTTCTTTAAAAGAAATGTTTTCCTTCTCCTGAGTAATAAAGGGAATTCCTCACAGCACCTGCCCATCAAGAAACAGTAGGTGTTAATGGATGCACTTTGGAGAGAGGCGCTGTCTTCATGACTCATTTCTTTCTTGTTGGAAAGAGAATTTCCAGAATCTCAGACGTAATTTTCAGAATCTCAACGACATTTGGTTGCCCAATTATCTTTGTTTGAAACAAACAAAAAAAATCAAACTACAAATCATCAAAAAACAGCTTTGGAAAATTTTGCTCTAATATATTCTAAGTATAGAATGAGGATAAGATGCTGGTTGATGGGTAATGGAAATGTAACCATTTTCTTTTGTTCCCTGCATTTCCTATGTTAAAAAGACTAGGATTTATCTATCAAGAAGAATACAGGCTTAACATTTCTTGCTGGTTTACCACGTGCAAAATGTGGGCCAAAATCTCAGGCCCTGTCACTGGCATCATTTTATTTTATCCTTGCTCAACAATCTTGGATAGGTCTTTATTATGCCCTTTTTCCAGATGAGAAAACCGAGTCTAAGCAAGATTAAGCGACTTGCCAGGGTCAACTAGGTAGTAAGCAGCAGAGTTGTTGGATTCCAGAGTCCAAACTCTTAACTTCCGTGTTATGCCTAATCCCCAACTCCTGGTTATTTTGGCAGCAGCAGAGAATACATAGAAAATCCAAATGGAAAGTGCCCCATGGCTTCCCCAAGTCAGAGCCTCAGGGACACCTGCACCTTCAGAAATGCACAACCGGCACCTACATGCACCTCTAACACCAACAGATGGCGCTTGTCAGCAAGGGACGCACTCCTGCAGGGAGCCCCAGGGACAGAGCCATTTGCAGTCTGTGGTCAATGTTCAAATGACCAGTTGTCCATAGGCTTCCCTTAGGGACAACTGAGGTCTCATGTCATCTCCAGCTGGCTGTGAAAGATGTTATTAAAAATCATCGAGAAATGAGTGCCAGCCTTTGCTCACACAGTTTACTGTGAGGACCTGCCAAAAATGATTTCTTGTTCTCTGTTTCCTACCAATGGAGCTGATAACTTGTAGGAAACTGGTTTGTTTTTTCTAGTTGCCTTTAGAAGAATAAGACATTCAGATGCCCAGGTGAAGTGACCACATTTCAATATATCTGACACAGAAGCATGGGGAAGTTTATGTTTGAACACTGTAATTGCCATATGTGCGTTTGTCCCTGTGAAATGCGATTGTTCATGTCTATTAGTTGTTTTTTTTTCACGTTCCCTTTTTTTTTTTTTTTCATTTCACGAGCACTGGCAGGGAAAAAGCCAGGCTACCCACCAGATTATCATAGCTTACAGATTCTGTAAGCCTGTCAGATTCTCATAGCTTACACCCACCTCCCACTTGTAAAACCAGCGACCACACAAGCACCCGTCAACACTCTAGACAAGCCCTAGACCATATCTAACTCAACCAATGCTCCCCATGCCCGACCAATCATGGCAGGCTTGTAATAAGTTGGGTGAATGAATCCATCCATCCATCCATCCAGAGGGGAAGCCAGGCCCGCCAAGCTGGGAAGGAGGGGTGCCTCTCAGCCAAGCAGCAAGGCGAGAGGCCGTCTCCGGAATGCCCACGTCCTTCAGGAGGGACACTCACCATGGGAAACTGCGACAACTCAGGGGTCTAAGCCTGGCTGCTGCTCTGCAAACATCAACCAGGAATCACCCTCAGGATCCTCGCCCGCAGCAGACGCCTAGGAGAGGCTCCCAGTGCGTCCCCGCCTGACGTGGCGCCCTTTAATAATGCTCTAGACCCATCCCTGGGAACAGATATGCCTCCTTTCTCTTCTTTCCTAAATGGTTCCTAAAGATTATGAAGAGGAGAGCTGGTCACACGCACGCAAATAGATAAAAAGTCATTTTGGTGTTTTGTTCTGTTTTCCAAGAAAAGAGTATTGACGTGGTCAAAAATGGTTGGTCTGTGACAGAAAACTAAAATCTCCACCCACAAGCCACTGTTCTGGACTCCGGGATGCCCTGGTTGTTTGGGGAACCTCATGGAAGCCATAGAAGTCCAGATACAAACTGCTAAGTGGCTTCCTCCAAAAGGCCCCAGGTAATAAAGTCTCCTTTGAGAATTGACATGTCCAAAGGATTCTCTGAGAAATGGTGGGCAGAGTCCCTGTTGGAATGGTGAGTTGGTCTCTGTGTGCTTATGGGGCATCGGGCCCTTGGCTCCCTCTGGTCGGCTGGGGACTCGCAAGAGTCAGCCTGGGTGCAAAGCCTCTCACAAGTGAGGAACCCAGAGTGCCAACCACGGGTCTCAGCACTGGGCACACCACCCCTCTGCTATGCATGCAGCAGGTGGCAGTGATGGAAACCTTCTCTACGCTCACTCCTGGCACTCAGCCTGGGGCTCTGGCTTCTGCAGAGAACAGCTCTCCTCTTCCTCTCCATCCTCTCCGGGGCCCTGCGGGGCAACAGAACCCCAGTGTGGCTTTTTCCCCTTCCAGCCATCCCTCATCCCTGGGAGCGGGAACATCTCTGGCGGTGGCTTTGGAGAGGTGATGGAAGGGCCGCTGTCTCCCTGCCAAGGGGAATGTCACGCCACCAGAATTTATGTGCCAGCTTTCCTTGTACCAGCTTTTCCCAGGTTACCTCCCCACCCATTACTACCCCATTAGTTGCCATGTGTTTTCCCCTAACTGTCACCAGCCCACACTGCCTCTTTGTTACCCCGCAGCTCTGGGGCCAGCCCCTTCCCAAGCAAGGGGCTGAGCTTAAACTCCACATTGTAAAATATTTCCTCCCTCTCTCTTGTCCCTCTTCGCCGGCCTCCCCTGGGCCCCAGAGCCTTTAGTAAAACAAACCCGCCAAAAGGCATTCTCTGCTCTGTTTGCACAGCACGAGTGGGCCCCCGAGTTGCCTGGCGCCCCTCATCTTCCACCAACACACTTCCCCTCCTTATTGGTATTCAGTCAATACCTTGCTTTCCTGACCCTTCCCTGCTTGGCCTCTGAAATCTGCCGACAGAAGGGCCTTTGTTGAAGGAGCAGAGGGGTGCAAACACCAGGGCTCTGAAGACACCATGTGGACTCCAAAGGGTAAATGAGTCATTGCTCAATGGGGGCCCGGAGAGAGCGGTTCCTCTGAGCACCTCCAGAACCAGACTCTTCCTGAGGACAAACCTTCCGTGTCTTTTTACAGATCCAACACCATTTCCAGAGCTATTCGTTGATTTTTATTGTTCCAAAATTGATTCCAAAATGTGGACCAGAATCTGGGGTCTGGTAAATATTTTGTTACACAATTCGCTGGAAGCACTTAGGTATGAAGCATAGCTTCTAACACTGGGGCTTAGGTGAGGGGCCTCCCAGGCTCCCACCGTCTGCCAGTTTCATGTGTCTGGGAGCAGATGAACCATCCCAAACACCATTTGGACCGGGCCTCTCCCCTGCTTACAAGTCCTCTTTGTGTCCCTGGTTAGACCACTCTGCATCTAAAAGCGCCCCAAGGCCAGGCTCCCCCAGCATCTCGGGCATGCGATCCTGGCAGACGTGGAGTCAGCCCCTCCTTGAACTCTTCCAGGGATGAAGCACCAGGCAGAGCAGCCCACCCCTCAGCAGCCCACTCTTCAGGAAGCCTGCCTGATACAGAACAAAATCCACTTCCTCATTCCTTCTGCCCACTTCTGGAAGTCATGCTTCTGAAACAAATCGGTCCCTTGTCCTCATGACAGCCCTTCACATAGATTTTTAAATTACTCTCAGGGTTCCTCTGTATTTGTTTTCATCACACCAAACAGCCCAGGCCCCTTGACTCTATCTCATATGAAACAGTTTCCAGGTGGCTCCCGATGTTAGCCGCCCTCCTCCAGAACATGTTTCATGTTCTCCCCGCAGCCTCCCACAATAAAACACAAATAAATAAATAAAATACATAACTTTACACAATAAAACACAAATCCTAGTACTGAACACTGTTCTCTGGATGTGCTCAAATCAGCAGAGACTAGAACAGGCCTATCCCCTCCCCTGGAGAGGCCACTTTGCCTCTATTCGTTTAACCTAAGACTGCATTCACTCTTTTAGCCACCTTACTGGGCTCCTGAGTCATTCTCCACTTGCAGTCACAGGCTGTTTTCATAACAAGTGCTGCTAAATCAGGTCCCCCCGCCCCTCTTCAACGCTTTCACCGTCATCTTCACATGTATCAGCATTTCATTTCACCTCGTTGATTCCCACCTAGTTCATGGAGATCTTTTTCAGTCTTACTTCTATCATCGTGAGTATAATGGCTATCCCTTTGCAGCTTTGTGCCACTTGCAAATCTGTTGAGCACCCCTTCTGTATGCTCATCCAATTCATTAATAAGAATGATAGAGCAGAGTCCAGAGAAACTAATGACTTGCCTAAGGTGTCACAGCCAGATAGGGACAGAACCAGATCTAGAACACAAGCATCCTGGCTCCCAGTCCAGTACTCATTTCTGTCACGCTCTGCCAAAAATTCTCCAGGACCCCTCAGACGGCTCTCTCTCCAGCCATCTATCATACCTACCTCCTTACTGGTCCATCCTGAGAGGCCCTGATTATAGACAGGAAAGTCTGGTCAGGGCTGGATTCCTGGGAGGAAAATGGGGAAACTGCCCCCTGGCTGAAGGATCCTACTTCGTTAAATCATACCAGCTTCTTGCAGCTATAGCTCTGTGCTTCTCCAGGGAAGCCTCTGGAGTAGCCCACCCAACAGACCAGGCCAAGCAGAGCTGGAAGCAGCAAGGAGATCTAGGGGTATTCCTTCACAAGGATGCCTGGGATAAATGGAATAGAACAAGGGGGACCACAGAGATTCTGGGGATAGATCTGAACCTTGGAAAGAATCTGTACAATGGGCAGTCACTTACAGATAGCTTTAGCCCTCTTACAAACAATTCTCACAGATCTGTCCTAGAAACATGAATGCTCCCTTGAAGAATCTGCCAAAGATAACGGCCAGTTAAAGGACTGACCCTTGGCCCACATCCTTGCTCTAAGTATAACTCTAGAGAGCATACCAAGATCACTGGGCAAACGTGCCAGGAAAACAGGTCAAGATCACTACAAGGATTCCTAACGATCTGAGCTGCTCACCAACAAGACTAGCTGTCTTGTGAAGTAGTGAACTCCCCATCACCAATGTGTTTAAGTGAAGGCTGGAGTATATTACTTTCATCCCACTTGAATCCAAAGATCTAAGCTCCCATACCCTCTTTTCTGCCGTGACAGGTCCCTTGTGATTCCAAATAAAAAGCCATCACTGGGCCCAAATAGCCAAAACAATTTTGAAAAAGAAGAGCAAAGTTGGAGGACTCACACTTCCTGATTTCAAAACATATTTAAAAGAGACAGTAATCAAAACACCGTGGTACTAGCATAAAGACAGACAAAAAGACCAATGGAATAGAATAGAAGGCCAGGAATAAACCCTTTCCTATGTGGTCAAATGATCTTTGACAAGGGTGCCAAGACCATCCAATGGTAAAAGGACAGTCTCTTCAACAACTGGTGTTCAGAAAACTGGATATCCACATGCAAAAGAATGAAGGTGGGCCCTCAACTCACACCATATTTTAAAAAACTGCTTACCACCCAAAACTATAAAACTCCTGGAAGAAAACACATGGGAAAAGTTTCATGAGATTGGACTTGGCAATGATTTCTTGGGTATGACATAGGCAACAAAAGCACAGACAACAAAAGCAAAAATAGACAAATGGGACTACACCAAATTTTAAAACTTCTAAGCATCAAAGGACACAATCAGTAGAATGAAAAGGCAAACTGTAGAATGGGAGAAAATATTTGCAAATCATGTATCTGATAAAGAGTTAATGCCCAGAATGTTTAAAGAACTCCTACAACTCAATAACCAAAAAAAAAAAAAAAAATCAAATAACCTGATTTAAAAATGGACAAAGAACTTGCCCAAAATCTTTGAGCATTTTTCCAAAGATGATATACAAATGGCCAACAAGCATTTGAAAAGATGCCCGACATCACTAATCATCAGAGAACACAATCAAAATCACAATGACATGTTACCTCACACCCATTAGGATGACTACTATCAAAAAACCAGAAAATAGCAAGTGTTGGTGAAATGGTGCAATCACTGTGGAAAAGAGTATGATGATTCCTAAAAAAATTAAAACTAGAACTACTATATGATCCAGTAATCCCACTTCTGGTGATATATCCAAAAGAACTGAAAGCAGGATCTTAAGGAGTATTCACAACAGCCAAGAGATGGAAGAAACCCAAATGTCCATCAATGGATGAGTGGATAAACAAAAATGTGGTATATACATACAATGGAATATTATTCAGCTTTAAAAAGGAAAGAAATTCTGACCCATGCTATAACATAGATGAACCTTGAGGGCATTATGCTAAGCAAAATAAGCCAGTCACAAAAAGACAAACACTGTATGATTCCACTTATGAGGCACCTAGAGAGTCAAATTCATAGAAACAGAAAGTGGAACAGTGGTTACCAGGGGCTGGGGGGAGGGGAGAAGGGAAGTTGTTTAATGTGTACAGAGTTTCAGATCTGCAAGATGAAAATATTCTGGAGATCTGATTCACAATGTAAATCTATTTAACACTACCGAACTGTACACTTAAGCGTATGGTTAAGATGGTAAATTTTATGTTATGTTTTTAATCACAATTTTTTAAAAAGCCATCGTTGACAAGTGGCAAGACAGTCTAAAACTGGAAAGGGCGAATGGGAATTTGGATTTCAAAGAAGCAGAACCAAGCTACAAGTATATCAATGGAAGCTGAGGAGCCTTTTGGATATGAATACCAACCCTTTATATAACAATCTCTGCTGCCCCTGTGGACTTCTGATGCCTAAGTATAAAGTCCCAAAGAAATAAAGTCCATGTGTATGTCCTAGGAAGGACTTTTGATGCTAACAGGCTCAATGTTAAAGTTTAAATTAAGATTGAGATTGATACCAGTCAAGAATTAATGAAAAAGGCAACGCACCGTATCCGAGTGTTTATTTCTTTAAATCTTGCACTATTACAGATCACAAATTTAAATGTAATGAGGTATAATTTGTGTTAATATTCACGCCAAGTTAACCTCAGAAAGAGCTCTATATTATAGTCAACTCCTGGGGAATGTGTTCAGAGAAAGGGTCTGCTCCTGCCAAGCCACTGTCAGTACCAACAACTGGCCAGATAGAGGCCTGCATCTCCTAAGCAAAGGACTGGACCCCACAGAACTATGGGAAAAAGAGCCAGGGATTTGGGAAACACAAGGGGTTGGGTTTATCAGCTCTCTGTCTGCCCTTCACCCACCCCACTCCAAGGCTCCCCGCAAGAGCAGGAGACCCACGGAGCTTCCCTGGGACAAACATCAGGCTCTGCCAAGAGGCTCCATGTTAACACTGGGGCCAAAGCCAGACTGACCATGGGGGTGAACAGCCAGGGGCTCCTTGCCCTCCGGCACATGGATGGGGGTCAGGAGGAAGGAATGGGTCCAAATAAGGCAATGGTTCCCAGCCATTTCACCAGACGGATGCCTTTTTTTTTTTTTTTTTAAAGAAAACAATGTAAATATTTTAATAAAAACAATCCCACAGCATTTATTGTCATCTGGTAATAACATAAAGGTGAGCAAAACAATATGAATAAATGCTTTAGAACTACACTTCTAACAAAGCACACCTAAAAAAACTGTATTGCCTTCTCAACAATTTCTCACTTCACTGATCATTTCTAGTTGGAGACACTTTGGAGCAGAGTAATGTTATCTCCTTTTAGCATGATCCGACCCAGTTGTTTTCTTGACTTTGTTTTAGAATGAATCTCTTCTGCATCATCTAATACGAGGTTCATATACTCATCAAAACCAATGATACAGCCCTCTATCTGCATATTCACTTGCTCATAAAGCCACACCTGAATCCGAGATCTATTTTGCAAGTATCTGAAGATGAGATTGATTGGCTGCACCATCACCTTCTGCACCTTCTGGCCCTGGCCCTGGTACGCCATGGTGGAAGCTCACAAAGACCACACTATCAGAAGGATGCCTTTTGATAGCTCCTCCACCACACCCTCAAACCCAACATTTGAAAGATCTGAGCCATTAGAATATCTTTATTAATACTATACCTTTTCATATTTTTACTATTAACCAAGAGCCAATTAATCAACTGCCAGTCAGGGCTTCCCATTAGCATCCACCAAACAGCTGCACCACCAAACTGATATATCAAAAATTAAAAAAAAAAAAAAAAGAAACATTGAGTTTGCACATTTGGCCCTACTGCACACATTGTAAAGAGCTTGAGGAGCCCCATCATTTCTTCTTTGAGCTTCTCGAGATCCCCAGACACCTGGCTGGGAATCCCAAGTAGAAAACAGAACCACCTGGGCCACAGTGGTTCAGCTTAAGGAGAGGGTCTAACTAGGAGATGCCAGGTCCTGGCCCAGCATCATCCAAGATTGAGTCAGTCAAACCCCACCACGTGCCAGTTACCATCTCATCACCTGAGTCCAGTCCTTGCCAACTCACGTCTGTCTCCAACAGCTAAAAGGTCCATGTCTCCTCCTTGAACCCCTCCTCTCTCCACTGCCAGCTCAAGCTCTTCCTGCCTCCAAGGAAGCAGGGGCTCCCTGTGACTACCCTCCACACCCCATTTCAAGCAGAGGGGTACCCCTGCTGCTTCTGCAGAGACTCAATTCAACCCACCCCCAGTAGATATTACTCATCCTACAAGCCAGCACTGGGCTCTTGAACAACTGGCTTCATGTTTCTAGACCGCAAGTCAAGGCCAACTACAGATCAAGGAGAACAACGGTCAGCTGGCAAGTACTGAGTCCATGAAGCCGGGGCCCAGCACAGACTGCCATGTCCCAAGATATCAGAGAAGGGAGGGAAGAACTAGTGAGCCCTACACAAACAATGGAAGCTGTTTACTCTCCTCTCACAGCCTTCGGGACAATGTCTGCCACCAGAAAGAAACCACGGCTTGCCGGCCCTGCCGAACCCGCTCGTGCTGGGGAAACAAGGATGGGTAGGCCTAGGTCCCTGCCCAGTCTGGTAGGGGGTAGGGGAAGCAGGGAAAAGGGTTATGTGGACCGTTGTGGGGACTCTGACCAAGATATGAGCAACTGCTAAGAGGGCACCGAGAGGGGGAAACAACCCAAGTGTCCATCAGCAGCTGAATGGATAAAAAAATGTGGTATATCCACAGTGGAACATATTACTCAGTCATGAAAAAGAATGAAACTTTGATATATGCTACAACATGAATGGACCTTGAAAACACCATGTTAAGTGAAATAAGCCAGTCATGATGGCAAATATCATATGATCCCGCTTATACAAGGCAAATTAGAATAGGCAAATTCATAGAGACAGAAAGTAGACAAGAGGTTACCAGGACCGGGGGGAGAGGGAGAAATGGGAATTATTGTTTAATAGGTAGAGAGTTTCTGTTGGGGATGATGAGAACTTTGGGGTATAGATAGTCCTGATGGTTACCCAACATTGTGAATGTAGTTAATGCCACTGAATTGTACACTTACAAATGGTTAAAATGATAAGTATTAGGTTGTGTATATTTTACCACAATAAAAAAAAAAAGTTATAAAGGAAAAAAACAAAAAGAAGGTATTAAAGAGGGAACAGTCAGTTTTACCAGGGGTGGGAGGAACCGAGGAACTATGACAGGGAGGTAACATTTCAAACAAGCTAAGGGAGATGTGGTCCCATCTGTCCCTCCTGCTCAGGTGCAGACAGTGGGAGGAAGGGGAGGAGAACCCTCTGTGGCCCCCTGGCTATCACTCATTCCAGATTCCTCATTCTAGAAGACAGAGCCCGTCTACACCTCCTTCCAGGCCGAGATCCACACAACACTCTGTAATTGTGGGGTCCCTGCTCATGGGGCAACTGCACCCTCTCCATCTACCTGTGTCTCCCACATCCTTCAACACCTGACTTTAAACCTACCTTCCCAGAGGACTCCTGAGCAATCTCTTTCTTCTTCCTGTTTCTCTATTTTCTAAAATTTTCTATAACGAAAGGCAGTACAGCATGGTGGGTAAGAGCGTGCCGTGCATTCAAAGCCTAGATCTGCCGACAACTAGCTATGTGACCCATTTACTTAACCCCTCCATGCCTCAATTCTCCCAACTGTAAAATGGGGATAATAATGGCTTAGGACTGTAACAATTAAAATGAGAAAATGCATGGAAATTGTTTGGCACGTAAGTGCTTAACAATTGTATTAAACTCTCTTTTTTAAAAATACTGGAATGATCGCTCAAGCATTTTTAAATGCCTTATTTAACTTTAAAAAAAAAAAGAAACCTCTTTTCTTTGCTTTTCTCTATTTTCCAAATGTTCAATATCATAGCAAAATTATTTATACAATGTTTGAGATGGTTTTTAAAAAATCCTCACTCCCCTAGAAGTTATTCACAGCAGCCCCCTCCTGCATGCCCCCTCTGTTCAGAATCTTCTCCATGCTTATGAATTGTTTATTCCGCACCGATTTTATCAAGCTGTAGGAGAGAACTGGCAGCTTTTCATTCCTTTGAGCCCCTGTAAAAGGTCCCCAGCAGGACACGATCCCCTGCGGATGACCCATCCACAGCTCTTGCCCCCAGCCCTCCCCCAGGCCCTGGTTTCCAACTGGCTGTCCTTATTTGTGAAGGCTCACAAAAGTGTGGTTGTGAGGCAGTGGGGGGCAGAGCCACGGCCGGGGCTGTGCTCAGGACATCCATCCACGCTGGGCAAAGTCAGCCGCTCTGGCACATGGTCCGTCAATCTCAGGCTGGCTGCCCTCTTCCGCAGAGGCTCCTGGGCCGACCCAGTGGGACGCGTGCATCTTCACTAGAGCTTTGACTGCAGGCACAGATTGAATGATTGGAAAGCACTTTGAGAGCCCAGAGTGCTCCATAATTGCCAACTCATAATCCCCAAATCGCTCTCTGCACGGCAGCAAGAGGTGAAGCGTCTGCCCTTGGGAGGGTCTTTGTTCCTGTGGCTCTCGCACCAGAACCAAGTCGGGCAGAGACAGACGGGGGCTCTGCCCGAAGAGGGGTCCCCACCTAAGACTCAGCAAGCATGCTGGGGAGCAAGGCTTCTCAAAGTGTGAACCAGATGGGGCTTGACAATAACGCATATCCTTGGGCCCTTCCACACCTGTTATCTCAGGGTCTCTGACGATAGTGCCTGGGGATCTGCATTTTAAAATCCCCTAAGTGACTCCCACACTAATTTGAGTACTGATGGTTTAGCGGGAGGTGCATGGGTCTGGGGTCAGGGGGACATGAGTTCAAGTCTCAGCTCTGATCCTTATTGTCTGAGGCCTCAGCAAGTCTGACACTAGACCCACAAGATCTAGGTATTCCCTAAAAATAAAATTTTCAAGACTTTCACAGTCGTATCAATTTGGCAACACCCTACATGTCCCCTGGGGGCTTTATAGTGAGCACAAGTGGATTAAAGGGGCTGAAAGTCACTCCACAGAGAACCTTGTTTGACCTCAAACTTCCCCAAACCTTCTAACCAAGGAAGCTTCTTTCTATCATTAATGCCAGAAACACCTCACAGACTTAATACCTCACAGACAAAGGTCCTGAAATTCCTTTCTGGGAAAAGAGGAGTCCGGGGAGTGAGGGATGGCATCTTAAGGCAGTTCTGGCAGGAAGAAGCCCCATTCCTCACGCTTGGGGTCCTCGGCGGGTGGCAAGGACGGTTCAGTTCCGCAGATCTGTTGCCTGGAGCGGACGCGTCACAAAAGCGAGGTCACCCTCCTGCTTCGGGTAATTTCCCTCGGAGGCAAGACAGATTCATTTTTAACAGCTCTTCATTTCAGCAGAGAATGCCCCCTGCCTCTGATGGGGGCTGGGGACCAGGACGGGAAGGGAGGCTTTGTTCTTCTGACCAGTGCTGACAGTTTAATTAAACCCAGCTCGAGACAAGGTCGGTGGGGTCAGGCATTCTTCAACAGGGCTCCAGCAGAATATCACACCCCCGCCTCTCCAGCCACCGAGGCCCCCGGTAATGAGTTATCCTGGTCCTTACAGCAGGGATATAAATAAGGGGGAATCAATGCCCTGGGCTGCCCTTAATCACCCACCCCCACCCCTTCCAGGCCCAGCAGAGACACAAAAGGTCAATCTTGTCAGGGCACATATTGGTTTCAAGGCTAAAAAGAAACCCAGAGGAACTGTGTTTCCAGAAGCGGCTTCTGGACGAGGAAGGGAACGCAACCAGCAAGAGGAGGGATTGCAAGGCAGCGGGAGAGACTCCTCCCCAAATCTGGGAGGACAGAGCACAGGCGGGTGACACTCACGGTGCTCCCCACCCAAATGTGGGTGAAGCCTCGGTTTTGCTGCTATAAGAGAAGGAGGCAGGTTCAAATTTGTCCCTCTAACCCTAACCATAACCCCTATGTGCATCTGCAAAACAACATCTCCACACCCTCTCATGGGTGGCTATCAGGTGATGAAGCTGATCTTCAACCCAGGTCACCTGCCACCAGGATATAACCACCCCAGGCAGGAGATACGGGTCCAGCCAGTCAATCATCTCCCCCCCAACTCCAAACTGTTGATAGGTCAGAGGATACAGACTGCTTTTTAAGAGCACTAGTGATAAACCCTCACCTCCTGCAGAGATAGCGCCCCACCTAGCCGTCTTACACAGCCGTCAAGTGTTCTCAGCACCGACCACAGTGCCTGGCTCATAGGAGGCCCTCTGTAAATGTTGGGTGAGTGGGTGCATGGGTGGATGGGCAGGCAGATGGAAGGTGAGAGGGGAGTTGGATGTGGTGAGGGGAGGAGAAAGGAGGGTGGGTGGGTGAGGCATGGGGGGATAGATGGGTGTATGGTAGGTTTATGGGTATGTTGGCAGATGCCTAAGTGTAGGGTGAATGGGTGGGCTTGGTGGGCAAATGAGTAAAAGACTGGAGGGGGAGGCAGATGGATAGGTGGGTAGGAGGGTGTTAGATGGGAGGACCAGTGGCAAGAGATGGAGGATGGAGGGATGGGCAGATTGACTGATGGGTTGGTAGATGGGTAAATGGGAGCACAGATGAGAGAGAGGCTGGCTGGGTGGTGGGTAGATGATAGGTAGATGGGTGTAGGAGGTGGGCAGAGGGTGGATGGGTGGGAGGGGGTGGATGATATGGAAGGATGAACTTTAGCATCAGAAAGACCAGGGTTCGAATTCGCCTCAACCCCTTGAGCAGGTCACAAATCCTCTGAGCTTGAATTTCTTCATCTGTAAAAGGGAAAATTCACTGATTTCCTGAGCATCTACTATGTGCTACAGAGCTTACACCTGACCACCTGACCTGAGAGGGAGTTACACCTCTCTGAATCCCCACGAAAGGCTGTGAGGCAGACATTATTATCTTTATCGGATAGAAGAACAAACGGGCTCAACGGGGTTCAAGGAAGTGGCCCAACATCATTTATCTAGTGTTCACTTTAACTCAGACAACAGAGGTTTTCCAGTACATATAAAAACTGCGAGGTCTCCTACCATAAAAATATTACACTCTTTTTATTGAACACCTGGGAAATATAAAAAAGAAAAAGTCACCCAGAGATAACCCCTGTTGGCATTTTGTAGTCATTTTCCTGTGCATGCTTTAGAGTGATTTGTTTAGTGACCATATTGTCAAAACAATTTTGCATCCTGGCTTTGATATCACAAACATTTATCTGTGTTACTTTACGTCTTTCATAAAGGCCATTTTTGATGATGATATAAATATTCCATAAAGTGTATATACCAAAATTTACTTAACCATTCCCCCAAGGTTGGACATTTCAGTTGTTCTATATAGTTTTCAATATTCTATATTTCAACATTCTAAATTATGCTGCAATGAACATGTTTGTGGTCATATTTTATTGATTTTAGGGTCAATCCCCAAACGTGAGATTTCTAGGTCAAGGTTTAAGCCCATTTTCAGACCTCTTATGGTCCCTTGAAGGCCTGGTGTCTAATTCCAACCCTATTACCAAACTGCTCTGTGGTCCAGGCCAAATCGCCTCTCTGGGCCGCAGGTCCCAAACGTGGAAAGAAATGGACTAACCCAACACGTGGAGAAATATTGGTGAGGAATAACCAGCAAGAGGATTTCAACTGCCGAAGCTACACAGAAAAAATCAGTTGAAACGTGGCCCACACCACCTGATGTGCTTTGTGACCACACCTTACCCTGCACATTTGGTCTCTCTCAAACTTGTTTTCATGCTGATTTAACATATGGCCTCTGGTGAAAAAAAAAAAAAAAAACCCATGATTTGCTCCAGGTGGAAAGTATTAGTAACGGATCCCTCAAAGCAGAAGAAAGGTCAACAGATGAGAGGCCAGAAACGCCAAGCCCTGCATCCTCTCTTACCCTCCTCCTGAGGGTGGGCCCCAGAGTGTGACTGCACCAGGAGGTCCCATAGCCGCCAGCACAGCTCCTTGGCCCAGGAGTGAACTCCTGACCAAGGATGGGCCAACCAGAATCCTTGCCCAGAAATCTGGGCTGGGACTGGAGACTCGAGGAGATCTGAGCTCCAAGGTCACTGGAAGTAGGAGGGGAGGAGCACGGTGGCCAAGCAAAGTCATGGTGGAACTGAGATGTTGCTGGTAAACCCAAGACACTGGTTTGCAGGGAGGAGTGGGACAACAAGGTAGACAATCAGAAAGAACTAGAAACATCCCTCACACCCTTGGTCCCAGCTGTGCCTCACTTCCTGTCATGGGAGCCCGTGAGTCTGCTGCTTTTGCCTTTACACTACCCAGCCCGCCCCACCCCACCAGCCTGCAGGGGTCCTGTTTTTGGAACCAGGAGTGCCGGAGTGCTCCTCAGCCAGACCACTGGGAGAGTTACGAGAGATGTTCTGGAATGCCAGATGCTCAGGTCAATGGATTGGGGGTGGAGGGAAGGCAAAGAATATTAGCAAATAAGTCTTTAAGCACTTGCTCCTGTACCCTTCCCTACAACTATCACCAAGGTGAAAAATTCAGGGCCCAGACAACCGGGACAAACAACCAGATCAATAAAAAGGTTTATTTAATCATCTCCCCCCAGAATGTGCCCTTTTTGAGATGACCTGAACTGGAGAGGCATCAGGAAGTACTGCCCCTGGTCATGAATTCAAGTTCTAGGCTGATATAAGCGGGGCGTGCTGCACAGGAGTCCTCCCCAAAGTCCCATCAGCTTGCACTCCTATGCGTAGAGGTGGGCTTAAGAAATAACAAGAGGAAACAAAAAGACAACCTACGGACTGGGAGAAAATATTTGCAAACGATGCTACTGAAAGAGATTAATTTCCAAAATATACAAACAGTTCATACAGCTTAATATCAAAAAAAAAAAAAAAACCCAATCAAAAAATGGGCAGAAGACCTAAATAGACATTTCTCCAAAGAAGACATACAGATGGCCAACAGGCACATGAAAAGATGCTCAGTATCGCTAATATTAGAGAAATGCAAATCAAAACTACAATGAAGTATCACTTCACACCAGTTAGAACAGCCGTCATTAAAAAGTCTACAAATAATAAATGCTGGAGAGGGTGTGGAGAAAAAGGAACCTTCCTACACTGTTGGTGGGAATATAAATTGGTGCAGTCACTATGGAGAACAGTACGGAGGTTCCTTAAAAACCTAAAAATAGAGTTACCATATGATCCAGCAATCCCACTCCTCGGCATATATCCAGAGGAAACTCTAATTCCAAAAGATACGTGCACTCCAATGTTCATAGCAGCACTATTTACAATGGCTAAGACATGGAAGCAACCTAAATGTCCATCAACAGATGAATGGATAAAGATGTGGTATACACACACACACACACACACACACACACACATACCACACACACAACGGAATATTACTCATCCATAAAAAAGAATGAAATAATGCCATTTGCAACAACATGGATGGACCTAGAGATTATCATATTAAGTGAGATCAGACGAAGAAAGACAAATATCCTATCATATCACTTACACGTGGAATCTAAAAAAAACGATATAAATGAACTTATTTACAAAACAGAAATAGACTCACAGACGAATAGAGAACAAACTTATGGTTACCAAAGGGGAGAGCAAGGGGTAGGAGGAGAGATAAACTAGGATTTGGGGATTAATATATGCACACTACTATATATAAAATAGATAAACAACAGGACCTTCTATATTCAATATCCTGTGATAAACCATAATGGAAAAGAACATGAAAAAGAATGCGTGTGTGTGTGTGTGTGTGTGTGTGTGTGTGTGTGTGTGTGTGTGTGTGTATACCTGAATCGCTTTGCTATACAGTAGAAATTAACACAACATTGTAAATCAACTATATTGATACTTCAATTTTCTTTAATCGTTTAAAAAAAAAAAAAAAGAGGAGCGCTAAAGAAAATAGTCTCCCTTCACCCAGACCCAGCTATGCTCCTGGATAAGGAACGGCTTAGAGTTAGGGACCAGATGCCTGGGAGGAAAAGGCAGTAAGTGTTAGAGAAAGGTTCTGGCTATAGAGCCTAGAAATACTCCTTTGCCCTTGGAGCCAAAGGGCAACCAAGCCTTCCATCGGGGGCGGTGGGGGGGGGGGTTCCTTCCTCTAGAAGTCCCTCTGATGACTGCTGACTGGCCCTGTCCCCAAGGCAGCCAGCCCTGGGCCACCAGGGTGAAAACATCCAACGTTTCTGGAGGCTGCTGCCTGCCCTGGATCCCAGCCCCATAGCGTGCCAGGAGCAGGAGTCAGGCAGACCCCTGTCCCCTTCAATCGCTCTTCCACTCCTTGAATAGAGCTCCCTGTGCCAGCCTTTGGCTATAGAATCTGGGTATTTAATATTCATTAAAGCGCAGAAGTCCTTTTCTCCAGGACTCCTCTTAAAATATAAAGCCATGGGCTTCCCTGGTGGCGCAGTGGTTGAGAGTCTGCCTGCCAATGCAGGGGACACGGGTTCAAGCCCTGGTCTGGGAGGATCCCACATGCCGCGGAGCAACTGGGCCCGTGAGCCACAACTACTGAGCCTGCGCGTCTGGAGCCTGTGCTCCGCAACAAGAGAGGCCGCGACAGTGAGAGGCCCGCACACCGCGATGAAGAGTGGCCCCCGCTTGCTGCAACTAGAGAAAGCCCTCGCGCAGAAACGAAGACCCAACATAGCCAAAAATAAATAAATAAATAAAAGAAACCATGCTCTCATGTGAAAAATTAAAAAAATATATATATATATAAAGCCATGAAGAGCACTGGGCAGGGAGTCCAAAGGGGCTTCATTACTGACCCTGTGGAAGTCGCTTCACCTCTACAACCTTGACGTTCATCAGCAGTAAAACCAGAGACACTGTCTGCCCCGCAGGGTCAAAGGAGTCAGACGACACAGCGTGCACAGGAGGACCAGCTCCACTGCAGGGCCCTTCACTCACCCGCACGTCAGGGACACAAGCAACGTCTGCTGCAGGCTGTCCTGGATACTGTCCGTGCTCAATCTCAGTTCAGCCTCAGGAGAGCCTAACTGTGCACAGGTAAGAAAAACCGCACCTGAGTTACACCATGAAAAACCCAGGACTATCTGACCCTTGACTTCCTACTCCCCTGCGCTACCTCCCATTCCACTAGGGATCCTGGCTCCCCAGACACCGGCCAAGAAGGCAGCCACACTGGCCACACGGTATCACCGCTCTCAGGAGGGCGCCCAGGGACATGCAGGGCACTGATGCCCCTGATGAAAGGTAGACTCAAGTGCTGGAGGGAGAGAGAGACCCCTGCAGAGCTGTCCTCTCCCCTTCAGCCCCACGAGCTGGTGGAGGTTATGGCAAAAGATGCTGGTCCCTCAAACTGTGAATAGGGCTGGAGGTGACTGCAAGCAAAAGCCGGGAGGTTTGTGGATTTAGATTCACACGACAGGGTCTTGGATATTTTAAAATAAATGAGGGATAGATGGAAACAACCTATGTGTCCATCAGCAGAAGAATGGATAAAGAAGATGCGAAATATATATATATAAAAAATATATTATATATATTATATAATATATATTGTATATATTATATATTTATATATTATATATTATATATATAAATATATATATAAAATATACAGTGGAATATAATTCAGCCATGAGAAAGAAGGAAATCCTGCCATTTGTGACAACATGGGTGGACCCTGAAGGATTATGTTAAGTGAAATAAGCCAGACAAAGACAAATACTGCATAGTATCACTTATATGAGGAATCTAAAAAAAAGTCAAACTCATAGAAACAGACAGTAGAAAAGTGATTGCCAGAGGCTGTGGGATGGGGAAATAGAGAGGTTGGTAACAGAGTATAATCTAACATATAACATGATGACTATTGTTGATAACACATTCTTAATATAATTGAAATTTGCTGAGAGTGGAACTTAAATGTGTCAAAAAAAAGAAGATAAATATGCGAGGTGATGGATATGTTAATGAACGTGGCAGGGGATCCTTTCACAATGTGTATGTATATCAAATCATCACAGTGTACACTTTAAGTATATTTCAATTTTATTTGTCAATTATACCTTAGTAAAGCTGAAATTTAAAAACAAATTTTAAATTTTTTTTAAATAAAATAAATGAAGGAGGATCAAAGCAGTGTCCAGAGCTTAACAGCAACTAGGCACATGTTCCAAACCCTGGATGGTGAAGGGCATCAATATGCTGAAGGGAGGGGAACCCAAGCAGGCAAATAATGCTGGGAGAATGGGGGCCAAAGCTTGAAAGGCTAAGAGGGCTTAAGAGAAGGAAAAAGAAAAGTACAGAAGGAGATCAAGAGAAAAAATGTTCAGGATGAATTTTTGCAGAGAGGCAGAGCTGTGATAACCGCTGCAAGAGCCAGCTCCGAGAAAAGACAGGGCGGAGAAAACAGCAGCTGCTGGGGCCAAGTCAGGACAAAGCCAGCTGCCAGCATGGGACACTAACAGCATGGACCTTGTGGACCAGCGCTGGCCCACAGGTTAAAGGGATGTTAGGGTGGCTGCACCTGCTAGGAAGGGTCTTGAGCCTTCAGCAATCAGGAAGAAAAGTAAGGCACTCACTGTGTGTGCCTGGCACCAAAGGGCCAACCTACCAGTTGTAGGGGGACTGACAGAGAAGGCCCAGCACGAGCCCAAGGGTGGCAAAGACCAGCAGAAGGAATCATCACTGAGCGATCACCTCCATTTCTAGGGAGAGGCCTCCAGGCCAGGAGGAGGAAACAGGAAGAGACTGGAGAGACCATTTGGACAAACTGAAAATTAGAGCTCCGCCCTAAGGACAAAAACTGGAAGGCAGGATCAATGAGAAATTCTGGAGCTGCCTGCAGACCACTGGGCTTATCAAGAGGTGGCAATCATGACAGAGGTGGAAAGAACTAGCCATGTTTAATCAGAGGGGAGGAGATCAAGCTCCAGACTCCACAAGCACACCTCTCAGCACTCAGGTAGCCCCATGGTGTTGACTCCCACCGAGCCCCCACCCTTCAGTCCTACCTGCACCACCCACTGCACCTCCGGACTCACCTGCACCTCCACCTAGGAGGTGTCCTATACGCTTCTTTAGGGAAGAACCGGCAGCCTCAGCATCTCACACCGCACTTTGCTGGGCACGCAGAAGGTCCCAACCAATGGTTTTTCAGGTTGTTAATGACGACTAAACCTCCCAACTCAAAATTCAAAAACCTGACAGCCCTTCAAAAATTGAACAAGAGTACTGTACATGGTTGTTCTAGGTACTTACAGAAAGCAAAGCTAGAAAAATCATAAATTATTAGAAAGCAGATTTAGGGCTCAAAGTTAAGAAAATGTTTCTAATATGCAGATCTGTCCAACAATGGAATTGGTTGCCCAAGGAGGTGGTGAACTCCCCATCACTAGAAGTAGCCAAGCAAAGATTAAAAGACCATACATACGCTAAGGAGCTGCAGAAGAGAGTCCTTAGGTAATCTCTAAGGTCCTGTCCTACCCAAGATCCCACAAAATGAAAGGAGAACAATTACAGACATATCTCGTAAATCACGGAGCAGCAGAATTGGCCACTACCTTTTAAACTTGAAAGAAGTACATTTACAGCAAATACAAGTATGACTCTATGCCATGGTTAATAAGCTCACACACCTCATTACTCTGAGTTGAAAACAGAAACAGATCCAAGAAGGGCTTATGTGAATGAATATTCCACCCAAGGCGGTTACCAAAGGCAGCGAGAAATGCATGAGTACGGTCCTCCCCATAAAGTCTGCCATCATGGCTGACAAGCTTGCCCACCCCAAGAACATTCCCATACCACACTGTCAGGGGCAGCACACAGAATTGGATAGACTGCCAATTCTGTCAAGTGCTTGCCATGAAGAAAGGCCCCACAAAGCACCTTCCTACAGTAAGACGGCCTTTGATGCCCTGAACGATGCCTGCCAGGTGAGGAGCATAGGGGTCATGGTCATGGGAAAGTCCAGGCCCCACTGACCACACACTGCCCCCTCAACCGGGTGAGGGATAAGACCACAGAGAGAGCTTTCTTCCATGAAGCGTCACTCACAGCCTTGACAGAGCCTGGTTATTCTGGAACAGCAGTTCTGGTAATGCGTACAGCTGGTTCCGGTTGAGTCGTCTAAAAAAGAGAAGAGAGGAGGAGTTGGAACTGGCCAAGCTGTCTGGGAAATCCAAGGGACTTTTCAGAAAGCACTGGATTCAGAGTCAGAGGGCCCAGGGCTCAAATCCTAACACGTCACTGTGTAACCCCAGAGAATCCCCTTCTCTGAGCCTCCGTTTCTTCATCTATAAAGTGGGAATTCCGCCATCCAACCCTTGGGGAGGACAAGAATAGAACATCTCTGAAAGCCCCTCAACCAAGGACCTGACATGTAGTGGGCAGTCAGTAAACAGAGCCTCTTTCCTTCCGTTATGCCCTCCCACACCCATCATCATCATCACTTTACATTTGCAAGGCCCTGTGTAATTAATCAGGCACTGATTCAAATATTATCTCAGTCTGTGAGCTGGCTACCTGACTACCCTTGAAAAGTGACATACACCCTAATGGGATAGGACTGGCCACGGGGTTCTGATTCTTTATTGCTTTCATCCACATTTGGCTCAATGGTGACTCAACTTTTTTATTGTCTGCTTTAGGTCTTTTTTCAGAATGAAAATACCTTTATTGATTTTTTTATTTATGAAAATGCATGCTTAATATTTTTAAAAGCCTCAAATAATAGAAAAAGCATTCAGCCACCTGCATTTTCCTCACACAGCAATTTGTGGATGTCTTTCCATGCCAAACAACAGAGGATGGCACTTTTAATCATTTTATTTTTAGTATGTCCATCATTTTTTTAAATTTTTTTTTTATTGGAGTATAATTGCTTTACAATGTTGTGTTAGTTTCTGCGGTACAATGAAGTGAATCAGCTATATGTATACCTATATCTCCTCCCTCTTGGACCTCACTGCCCCCACCCCCCATCCCACCCCTCTAGGTCGTCACAGAGCACTGAGCTGAGCTCCCTGTGCTATACCACAGGTTCCCACTAGCTATCTATTTTACACCTGGTGGTGTGTTTATGTCAAACCTAATCTCCCAATTCATGCCACCCTCCCAATTCCTCTATTGGTGGACAGACAACTATTCAGTATTATAGACACAGGCAGGAGTGAGAAGTCTGGTTCTGGAATGTGGCCTGAAAAGACAATGCAGAAAGGATTCAGACTTGTCCCAGGAAGGCAGTGAAGTTTAACCAGACTCATCTTGCCACCTTAGGCAACCAATTCTCTGACACTGGAGTGTAGCACTCCGCCCAACAGGGGTGGGGGGGCAGTGACACCTATAAAGTATGGAACCTTGGTAATCACACTGTGTCCATGGACCACCTGCAGGGACATCACCAGGGAGGTGGTAAGAGCTGCACTATCCCAGGCTACCCCAGATCTGTGGACTCAGGATCTGCATCTCAACCAGGTCCCCAAGTGATCTGGGTGCACATCAAAGTTGGAGAAGCACTAGCGTAAAATGCAGCCCCTGCCTTCCAGTCTACCGTATACATTTTTTTTTTAATTTTTATTTATTTTATTTTTGGCTGTGTTGGGTCTTCGTTGCTGCACGCGGGCTTTTCTCTCGTTACAGCGAGCGGGGGCTACTCCTCGTTGCAGTGCGTGGGCTTCTCATTGTGGTGGCTTCTCTTATTGTGGAGCACAGGCTCTAGGCACGCAGGCTTCAGTAGTTGTGACACATGGGCTCAGTAGTTGTGGCTTGCGGGCTCTAGAGCGTAGGCTCAGTAGTTGTGGCGCACGGGCTTAGCTGCTCCGCGGCATGTGCGATCTTCCCAGACCAGGGCTCGAACCCGTGTGCCCTGCATTGGCAGGCGGATTCTTAACCACTGCGCCACCAAGGAAGCCCCACCGTATACTTTGAATTTCTCACAACCATCTCCTTTAACAGTTCTAGAGGATGATAAACCAACTGGACAAAAGCTTTTTTTTGCTGGGAGGGAGGAAGAAATATAATTCGATGTGGCCAGTAGTAACTGGTCTGTGGTTACCTCCTAGGAGGTCACTTTTCATCTGATATGTGAGAAAGGTACCATTTTCTAACACGGTACAATCAGGGTTGCAATTTTAGACAAGCTGGAAGAAGTTTACTCTAAAGGGCAGGCTCCTAGGGAAACACATCACTGCCTCGGAAAAAAAGGGACCACCGATGTAATCCTTAAAGCAACAGGAGTAGACATCAGATCACTCCAAGTTCCTTAACCTCGTCTAATAAATTAATCCTGTATTTACACTGCCTGGAAATCATTGGGTTTTGTTTTGTTTTGTTTTCCCCCAAGACCTTCTCATTTTTCTGGCTTTAATTTCTGAAAAACACTTAAGAGGAGAAGGGATTCAATAGCTAGTTTAAAGTGGAAAATCAAAGGAGGGACCCAGCGTGGTGAGGGACCTACAGGAAGCTAAGAATAACGACAATAGTAGTGAGTCCCAACTAGCCTTACTCTGTGCCAGGCACCAGAATAAATGCGTTATAGGCATTACCTCACCATCAGAGGGAAAGCAGAATGAAAAGGTGGGTTTCTCTCTCTTGAGTACGAAGCATCACGGTCATGCACATACCCTCCCGTCTCCTCCGAGAAACAACCGCAGGGGGACGGTTTGACCACCACCATCTCACCAGGTGGCTGGGCTCTCAGTTCTCAGAATATGTTTGTAGACTTCGCTGAGCTGTCTCTTTGATAGCTGAGGGGACTGGGATACCCAGAGGTGAGCGGCTCACCCAAGTCACCACCGAGTGGGAGAGGTGGGCTCTGAAGCCTGCTTTTCCCCGGCTCCCACCTCGGCAGCCTCCACATTACACGGTCACCCTCAGCCGGCCCAGGGTGACCGAGCGCCCCGCCCCCCAACATCAGACAACCGATGCCTGTGACCCACCAGTCCTCACGGCCGGCAGCACTGCACACTTCTGCTTCTGCGCTTGAGTCTGTAACTGCGCACAAGAACCAATCATGTCTGTTCCCAAGCTGTTTATGCCAGAGGTACTTATAATTATGTAATTGAACTGACGATTACCTAAATAAACGAAATATCAATACTCGCATGAAAAGAGAGTCATCTCTACAAAAACTGGTTGAATGCCTTGGTAAGAGTCAATAAAAGGAAAGTCGTTAATTAAAGAGTTGTTGAATTAAGTAAAAGACTGGGCGGCAGGAGGCGAGCAGGGGAGTCATAAAAGAAATTCAGAATTCTCCTGCCAGATTGCTTCCAAGGGCCTTCTAAGAATCTCATTCCACCTTAAAGAAACCAAAACCAAAAATCGTGAGCAGGGTATATGTGTGTGGTTTAGGCGAGGAAAATAATACAGAACTCCAATCAGCATTTCACACTAAAAAGTAAGACCTTGGCAAAAAAAACAAAAACAAAAACGGGGGCGGGGAGGGTCAATAAATGCACATTATATATTTTAACATAAAATGAAATGTTTAGAGTATGTATGGGTTTTATGACTCTCCACTTTAACCAACTTTTATGATTAACTGATCCACCATTGGTCTCTGACAAGTCAGAGGAGAGGGCCATCCACGGCCAGCAATGGATGTCCCCAGGGACAGAGCAATCACACACCCCAGTAACGGCCCACCACGCAGTTGCTGGTGACCCACCCCGGAAGAAAGGAACTGGAAAAGGACAGAAGGGACAAAGTCTGCAGTGACACGTTATGACTCAGAAAGAAGGACCCTGCCCAGCCTTGGGTGGCAGCAGCAGATGTGACATGGGCCACCAGTCATGTCTAGACTCCCTCCCACCTTTTCTCCTTCCCCAGGGCATGGCAGCCCCGGAGCTGGAGCCAGAATGGGTTGGGACCAAATCAGCCCCTCATAACCAGGTCATGAACGTGTATTTTGTTCTGAGCCTTTTAAAGAAAACTAACACAGGATTAATGATCTGTTCTAGCTTTGGGCTCCTTATGGCTCCATTTTAGGCCTGGATGAGGAAAAGTTCAGCTTGGTTTTTCTCCAGGCAGCAGGAAGGCAATGAGACAACCATATTCTTTCCATTTATTTAATACCTTATTTTCTTTGAAGTAAAAGAGAAAAGTAAGGTATTAGGTTACAGCCATTAAGAGCTTGGGCTCTGGAGGCAAAATGATCCGGGTTCTAATCCCCATTTCTGCACTTAACCATTTAATAATCACCTCATAAGGCAAGTGCCTTAACTTCTGTGCACCTCCTCTTCTTATCTGTAAGATACCACTGACCACAGTGTTGTTTTAAGGATTAAATGAGATATTGGAGGACAAAGCACTTATCTTGGTGCCTGGCATAGAGTAAGGCAATCAATAATAGCTATAATTATCATCACAAACTCATTGGAAAAAAATCCACAAAAAAAGAAAAGCATAAAGAATA
Source organism: Balaenoptera borealis (assembly GCF_965194805.1). NCBI lineage: Eukaryota > Metazoa > Chordata > Mammalia > Artiodactyla > Balaenopteridae > Balaenoptera > Balaenoptera borealis. The sequence continues at coordinate 87,905,841 of NC_138874.1, forward strand.
AAGTTAACTGTTATCCCACCACTCAAGGTGATGAGAGTTAATAGTCTCAATTATTTTCTTCCTCCTGTATTCTGTACATATACAAGTTGATTTTATTTACACAAATGTAAATGTGTAAATAAAATCCTGCCTTTCATTTATTAAAATCCTGCCTAGTATAAATGTACTTCCTGCCTTTTCTACTTAATGTGATATTGTAGACACATTCCTATGGCCTTAACAGTTCTTCAAAAATGTGATTTTATATCTTATATCTCCACCAGAATGGGTGTTTCCAATTTTTTTGTTGTATTTAAATAATGTGCAATGAAGATCCTGATATATAAATTTTTAGCCATGTCTCTGATTATTTCCTTAAAATCAAATGGACTTTCTGGTTCAAAAGGCAGGAACTTTAGAACTCTTGACACCTACAGCCAAACCAAAGCAGAAAAATGAGGCCGGTGACAACCATGAATGTGAGTGGCCACCACCCACCTCACCCATACTACATTCTTTTTTTTTTTTTTTTCATTATTGCCAATCTGAAATCTGGCAAAAACTGATCAAGACCTATTTTCAAACTCCAAAGCCCCCTAAGGAACAAATGATGCAAATCAGAAAACCCCCCCCTCAGTTCTGTGTTGTGGCCTCAAGCACCCAAGACACTGCTCCTAAGGACTTCCCTGCGGTTGGTCCCCTGGGCACACTAGTGCTTCCGTTAAAGCCACACAAATCAATAACAGTGGTTATGCCTGGAGTATAAGATTATAGGAATAAATTTCACTTCCTCTGTACTGTGTGGATTTTTTGCTATGATGCGTTCTCAGGGAAAAACAACGATAGCTGTGTTTAGAATATGCAGTGAGGACACCTCCAGCTGTCTTTGCCATCATCTCACGATGACGCTGCGACCCCTTCCACGGCTACAGCTGCCCCTGGCCCCCACTGGCAGGCGGGAGGCAGGCTGGGCGTGCAGTCCCGTGCCTGAGCACCCCCTCCTGCCACCAGGCTCAGCCTCTCGAGTCCACTCGGCGGCAGTCCCCACCACCCTCCTGAGCCTGTGCCCACAGATACTCACAGCCGCTCCAGCTCCTTCATGTCGTCAAAAGCCCCGCGTTCCACCACGCCAATCTGGTTCTCCATCAGCTGCCTGGGGAAGGAAAAGAGACAAGAACAGCTCCAGGACGGTGGACAAGGACTCCTAGAAAGAGCTGGCACAAGGGAGTGAAACAGGAGCAATGCCCGAGCTGCACACAGATCCGAGCCATGGCCTGAGCCAACAAAACTTCCTCACAGCTTTGCAAATTCCCGACACGGGCTCTTCAACACACCCAGCTGCAGCAGCAAGATGTGCTTCCGGCCCTACCCCATGCTGACTCTCTGAAGCTGCCTGCATGGCAGAAGGCCACGGGGCACCAGAGCACCAGGCCATCGCTCCAAAGGCACGCTCGGGGAAGCCCGCACCCAGGCAGCGGGGGCTGGCTCTGTGCTGCAGGCGCACGTGCCCTTCTCCGGCCCAGAGGGCGCGTGTCCGGGGGCAGAGCAGGGGAGATCGGCCAGTAGCGGGGGGAGAAGAGCATGTACCAACTGGGCCCAGCCCACACGTGCGGCAAACACACTCTGCAGTTGGCAGACAACACCCCCGCTGCCTGCTCCCCCGCTCCGCCTGGCCACATCTGCTGCCAACTGAACCACCTGGCTCTGGGGGACTCTGCCCCTCCTTACCACCAACGCGCCCTGAAACCCAGAACATCCAGCTGGCAGGGCAGCACTCTTCACTGGCAGATCACTTGCTGCGTGGTAATTTTTGAACTCATCAAGTATGTCTTTCTCCCGTGTTTTACCCTCCCTACTCTCAAGCAGGTGGCTTATGTGCTCCCACAAGGGCCTCAAATGAAGTTTGGAGCTGGGCAGGGGGCAGAAGCTGCCACCAGACACTCTCTTCCTCTGCTTTGTTTCCAAAAACGCTGTGCTGTTGAGGAGCTTACACTGGATGGCATGCAGGGAGGTGGGGGGAAGGGTAACACCAGGCAGGAGGGAGGGCTTCCCCAGACTCAGGAGAGATTCCTGGAGCCTGGCAAGGGTTCCGAAGTCAGTGGTTCTGGAGACGCAGAGACCCCTTCCCCAGCGACTGACAGTTACAATCCCACAGAGGATCAACCACAGGGTCACCAGCTCCTCCAAAGACCTTCCGAGCTGCAAAGTCAATAGTTCTGAAAGAACTGAGGCCCCAGGACCCCTGCATTACCCTGGGAGCAGGGAATGAGGGACCCTATGACTGTCTGCTAATGAATTTCCTGCCAGTCAGGTGGGATGCGGGCTCAAAGTCGAAACTGATGCAGAGAAAATTTAAAAATGCCCTTCTTCCCTGCACACCTGAGTCTGTGGGCTGAGACACCCTCACATCAGAATGCACACATGTGGGGTGTCTCTGCACCCCAAGATCAACAGAGCAGGAGCGGGTGAAGGGATCCACCCCTTCCCCTTGCTCCTCACCCCTGCCCAGCCTGACAAGGCAGGTGCCGTGGATGACTCCTTCGCTGGCTGGTGGCCACCCCGACAAAGTCGTGCCTGCCACCTCCAATGTCGGCCACCGTCAGGCACCTGAGGGGAGTCACCTCTGTCCTCAACTGCTCCCAGTCACTTCCTCCTCAACTCAGGGGGTCTGTGGCCTTGCTGGGAAGTCTTTCTGGGGCACAAGTTCAAAAGAGCTGCGGAGACTGTTATAGACTGAATTGGGTCATCCCCCCCGCCCCAAAATTCATACACTGAAGTTCTTACCCCAGTGTGACTGTGTTTGGAGATAAGGTACGTAATTAAGGCTAAATGAGGTCGTAAGGATGGGGCCCTAATCTGATAGGACTGGTGCCCTTGTAAGAAGAAGAGACACCAGAGATCTCTCTGTGTGCACACACAGAGGAAAGGCCACATGAGGACACAGCGAGAAGGTGGCCAGGAACAGAGGCCTCCCACAAACCAACCCTGATGGCACCTCGATCTTAGACTTCTAGCCTCCAGAACTGTGAGAAAATTAATTTCTCTTGTTTAAGCCACCCAGTCTCTGGTCTTTTGTTAAGGCAGCCTGAGCAGACCTGGTCTTCCTTCACCCCAGGAGCCAGCCAATGGACAAGGCAGCCCCATCTGCCCAGGTCCTGCCAGGCAGTGACTACTGGTGCCCACTCCACGCCCAATTTTCTCAGCCATGTGGGAGGCAGCGGCCACTCTGGGTCAGGACTTAGCACACCTCCACCCACCTGCTCACGGCATCCCGAGACTGACTGCGCAGGGGAGGGGCCCAGCTGGCCTACAACCCTATGACCCACAGCCAGGGCTCTGCCGTGAGACCACCGCTGAGGGGAGGGGGCAGGAGAAAGGTTACAAGCGGCAGCAGCATGCCATACTCACAGCACCCGCAGCTGCTTGAGTCCCGCAAAGTCATTCTTATGGATCCGAGTGATTTTGTTGCCGTTGAGTTCCCTGGGGGAGGAAAGGAGAGAAGGAGATGGTGAGCTGCCCAGGGTGGCCCCCAGGCCAGGGCTCAGCTCTGAGCTCCTTCTCCACGTGGCTTAAGTCAACCAGCTCACCAACGGGGCTGGGTGCTTCCCAGCCAAGCCCCGGGACCCCCAAGTCTGTGTCGTCCTAACAAGCCGGGACCTCTTTGCAGCAGATGTTCAACCAAGAGGAACGCGCAGGGCACGGACTCACTGCTGGGAGGGCTGTGGAACCCCAAAACGTAGCTTTTGCCCTGAAAGAGCTCAGTCTCGTTGGAGAGACAAGACATTCACACAGAGAAGAATTTAGAAACTAGCCAATTAGAGAGGCTCTTCAGGTAGAATCCTTGCTGAGCCTCAGTTTCCTCATCTATAAAATAGGGATAATAACTGCCTCCCTCATAGGAGTAACATGAGGCATAAACAAGCACAGAGCATGGCCTGCACTTAGAAAGGGGCCCCTTGGGGATACTGATGCCATCATCTGGTGGCACTGGTTCCCACAAGCTGTCCAGATTCCAAGCAGGAGAGAGCAGGGAGGGCCATGCCATTTAAAGGGACTGAGGAAGTGGGACTCAAGCTGAGGTCCAAGAGACAAGGCAGATCCGCAGCAAGAGGGATGGAACGGACATTCCGGGGAAGGAGAAAACCCGGAGTGTCTGGAGGGCTGGGAGCCGTAGGAAGCAGGGTTGGGGGAAGGTGGGTCCAGGCCAGAGGGCCTGAGAAAGGAAGCAGAGGAAAGACAGGGAGCCAGTGAGGCCTCCGGGCAGGAGCTGCCATGAGGCCAGTCCTGCAGCGGGGACAGGAAGGCAGGGCCCAGGAAGGGAGGCCGAGCCCCGCGGTGACTCGTCCCCTCACACCACCTGGGCCTCCGGTCCTTGCTCCCTCCCAAGACCACGTGCTCCTCCCTCGGCCCTTCCAGTCATGCCCTGGGCACCTTGGACATGAACCCCACCTCCCGCCCCCTCCCACCCAGCCTCCCGGGAAAGGTCACTCAGCCTCTGCTGGCCACTCCTCTTCACAGGGAGCTGGCTCAGCCTTGGAAAGGCAGGCCACTCCAGGGGTCAGGCACTCCACTCCCCAGAAAGTTCTTCCACTGAGCCACACACAGCGGAATCTCACTCAGGCCCAGCTCCAAACCCAGCTGTCACCTCCACATCTAAGCTGGCTTCCTGTGCGGCCCCGTGTTCACAGCCACCCCGCCCCCTCCTCTTCCTCACCATCATCGCAGTCCACCGTACGCTTAGCAATAACTGTGCTCGCGCGCGCACATCCACGCGCACAGACACTCACACGCTCTACCTGCAGCCCAGTCTCCTCGTTTACCAACTTTGGTCAAAGGTTCCAGGTGTTTCCGCCATCCCAACCCAAGTCCAAGCTACTTTGAAACACAGCAAGTTCCCTTTCCTAACAGTGTTTCAGAAGTGTGATGTTCTAGAGCTGCTTCCACTAAGAACAAAATGTTATTGGTTTCCACACACTCTGGGAACTGGGCTTGCATACATCCTTACAAGATGCTGGAAGGTAGTTATCGCGCCCATCTTACAGATGAGGAAAAAGTGTCTCAAAGAGGTCTTCCCGAGGTCACCACCTGGTCAAGGACAGAGCAGGGATCCGTAGCCGTCTGATCCTAGGGCCCGGGCTTCTTCCACCAGGACAGGCTCTCTCCCCAAGTTGACAAGCTGATAATTTATTCAACTCATCACTCTCTCTGTCCTTCCCCTGGGCCTGGCTCCTGATCCTGGGGAGCAGCTGGAAAAACTCATTCCCTGTTCCTCAGCTCTTTTCTAACAGGATCTCTCTGAGGGGTTTGAGGCGTCTCCAAGGTAACGGGGCCATTGGTGAGAGCACCAGCCTGAGCCCCTTCCCGCCCTAAATGCCGGGAGGATGCCTTCTCCACGTGAGATGGGCTCTTTTCAATGTAAAGGCCTTTTTTGTTGAACTAAATATTCTTCCCTGAAACAGCCACCTCTGAGCCTCTCTTTGCTGCTCCTCCTGCCACACGACCTCACTTCAAACAAGGAGAATGTCATCTCAAAGCCCTGAAAACTGGTTCCCTCCACAAGCAGGCGGTTCCCTCTGGGCTATCCTGCTCAAACTTTCATCCCTGAACCCAAAACCACAAGGAATTTGGGGTGTTTTTATGGGGTTTTTAAAAAAAGATTTATTGTTTATCTATTTATTTATTTTATTCATTTTTGGCTGTGTCAGGTCTTAGTTGCGGCAGGCCGGATCTTCGTTGAGGCATGCGGGATCTTTCGTTGCAGTGCAGTCTTCTCTCGAGTTGTGGCGTGCGGGTTTTCTCTTCTCTAGTTGTGGCCCGCAGGTTGCAGAGCGCATGGGCTCTGTAGTTTGCGGCACGTGGCTCTCTCGTTGAGGCACGCAAGCTCAGTAGGGGTGGCACGCCAGCTCAGTTGCCCCGCGGCATGTGGGATCCTAGTTCCCCAATCGGGGATCGAACCCGCGTCCCCCTGCACTGGAAGGCAGATTCTTTACCACTGGACCACCAGGGAAGTCCCGGTTTTATGTTTTTGATTATAATATATGTCAGCATTGATTATAAAAGCAAAAATATTAAACTTAAATGGACGTCGACAGAGCCATGCTTAGTTAAATTCCAGTACATCTGTGAAACTGAATGCCACGCAGCCATTTAAATCAGTACAGATCCCTTTGTATTGACAAGGGAAGATGTCCCTGATACAGCCCCTGGGAAAAGGGTTTCAAGACAGCCTGTATGCCCCGAGCCCACTTATGTAAAAACTCACAGGCGTTATCAGTAGAGGTATATGCATAGAACGAGTTCCCCGGGGGCTGTTCGCTGCATGTGAATGCCTGTAACCACTGAGTGGTAGGACTTGAGGAGACTTCAGGTTCCTTTTCATACTTTTCTGCATTGTTTGAAATTTTTTAAGAGACATCTGTATTTTTAAAGTCAACAAAATAGGCAAGTTATTGTGCTGAAAAATACGAGTAATATATGTACATTATTGAATTTTTTCAATTACCTTAAGAATAAAGAAAAATCTCACATTAGCTCATCACCCAGAAAGAATCCCCTGTTAATATTCTGGAATATTTTCTCTCAAGCCTGTTACCTTTGGATATAAGTTTTATCGTGTAGAGATAATATGACAAATATTTACTGAAGAATTGCTATTTGCAAAGCATTTTGCAAGGTTCTGAAGATACAAGAGTGAATGAGACATAAATGGCGTGCACGCCTTCTGCAATGTCATTCACTGCTCGTTCTCCATTTACGATTTTGATTGGCATAAAGGATCCCTTCCGTTGGATATATCAAGTTACTGGGCATGCCCTGATTCTCTGTCACTGGAACATCTGAGCTGCTCTGGTATTGTTCAATTATAAATAAAACCGCATAAAGCTCGGTGGGCATTTGGGAGGAATACATTCCTAGAAACGGAATTACTCAGTCAAAGGTCATGAGAAATCTTGAATTTTACAATCATTCACTCACTCCTTCTCATGGCCACCATGGTTCATCAGGCAATTGACTACAATAATTATTCAATTCACAAACGGCAAAACTGAGGCAAAGACAGACGTCAAGACTTGTCTGAACAAGGCAGGGCCCAAATGGAGCTCAGGAATCCCTGAGGATGGAATTCCCATCAGGTGGGCAGGGTGGGGTGGGGAGTTTGCAGGGACTTCTGATGACATTCTCATCTACCTGCCTCTCTTCTCACCCTTGGCACCAGGCTCCACTGGGCAGACACTGGGGTGCATTCCTTAGCCATCAGTGGATTCCAACCCCTCCCCCTCACTTCCTGCACCCCACTCCACCTCCACTCAAGAGAAGACCTGGGACAGGCAGGCACAGGAGGACAATGGTACAGACAGCAGAGCAAACACAGACCCTCTCTCGGGAGGCCCTGCTGGTGGCTTCCAGGAGAGAATGTCGATGGAAGCCCAAGCACCCCCACCCCCCAGCCTCCCCCTTCAGCTTTGGTCTCTAACCCGGAGCTAAGCTAAGCGCCTCTTCTCAGGGCACAGCCCTCGAGAAGGCAGCCTGTGAGGCAGAGTCAGCTCTCATCGGGTTCGCAGGTCCGGGGCTGCAGCTTAAAGAGTCATTAGCGCCACTTAGGCTGAGAGAATGGCCTCCACGGTCCCCTCCCTCTCCCCTCAGCCGGGCAGCCCACCAGGATCGAGTTTCCAACCTCGAGGTGGCCTGGCCACCTCCCCTCGAACCCTCAGCACAGGCTGCTGGAATGAGGCGAGGAGGTCATTTTTCTCCGGTGCCTGATTCCTCCAACAGGTGGTCCTTGAGTGTCGCCATGGAGACCCCTCGCCAGCAAGCCGCCTGGGAAAGCCAGAGAAGCTGCTGTGACCTTCACACCTCTGCAGCCAGAGCAGGCAAGTGGGGTGGGCCCTCTGGGGCAATTCCCGGCCTCGTTTCTCAGGTAGAAGCCAGGATCCAGAGCTACCCTGGGGTCCCTGAGGTTCTTGCCACCAGGGCCCACATCCACCACTTCTCTTTATTGGGCGCCGCTGTGTGCAGGCTCTGAGCCCAACTCCAAGCATGCTTCATCTCATGTCACCTGCACAGTAGCCTACGAGATGAGTCAAGTTCTCTCCATCTTGCTGATGAGGAAACTGAGGCAGAGATTGGTGAAGCAATTTGCCCAGTGCCACCCAGCTCATAAGCGGTGGGGCCAGGACCAAATCCCACCCAGGCCAACATGAATCCAGGTTCTTTCCCCTTCATCACGATGCCTCGTGCTGCTGGATTCTGTCGAGCCCACCCCTCACCCTGAGCAATCATGCCTTGGACAGAGCTGAGGAACAACTTAGACAGACGTCCTGGGGCCCTATAATAAGACCGTGTGCTCTGCCCAGACAACAATATCAGGGCAGCTCCCCAGCCAGCCGAGCTTGGGCTTTAGAGCCGGACTAATCCGGCTTCAAATTCCTACTCTACGATCACTAGCTGTGTGACCCTGGGCACAAAGTTTAACTTCTCTGTGCCTCAGTGTCCCCATTTGTAAAATGAAGATAATGATAACACCCACCTCTTAGAGACGTGGTGAGGTTTAAATGACTTAACCATTTCTAAAGCACCAAGAGCAGTATCTGGCATACATAAATGCTCTCTACATCAATACTGCCTGCTGCAATTATTTTTACTACTGCTATTGTTGCTGTTGTTTTGTTTCCCTCAAGGACCACAGCACCACTAGAAGGGTGGTGTCCCAGGCTCAGCTCAGGCTGGTGCTGGGCTGGCTGTGCCAGGCTGAGCAGGAAGGAGCTGGCTGGAGCTGGCTGCAGGCCCCAGGAGGCTGAGGCCCAGGGAAGATGCCCTGAGACGGTTCTCTCTCTTCCAAAAGTGATGACTCTGCATCCATCCTTCTCCCCAGGAGGAAATACACTCCAGTGGCAAATGGTCCTGATTCCCATCCATTCCTATGTGGTCCTAACTTGAAAGAAAAAACCTCGGTGGTGAAAGATTTGGGAGAAAATCCTCTGAAGCAAAATTACTGAGGAAAGAACAAAAACACACCAGGATTTCTTGAATCCTCTCAGGAAACAAGAATCTGATCCCCAGCATCTGGGTGTTTGTGATAAACCGGAAGAAACCACTGGATTTCCTAAAGCTGTAGGAATAAACACCCTGGGCCCCTCTTGGGGTGCTCTGGGGGCTCCACGCACTTCACAAGCATTTCTCACGGTTGGGTGGGAGGGCAGCCGCTCCTGGTGCTGGTTCCTCCCCAAGGGCCCCAACCTGCAATGATGATGGGGAGGCTCAGCTGCCCTCTAAATTCCCTTCCTGCCAGGTCTCCAAAAAAATAAACACGCACCCTCTGACTGTGAATGAGACTGGCCTCTGGGCTGGGGAACTGTATTCCTCAGCGCTGTCCTTTGAAATCTTACCCTGGCCAAATCCACAGCACTCAGTGTCTGCAAAGTCAGACAGGAGAACCAAGGGCATGAAGAATGTCCCTACCCAGCTGCCGCCCGACAGAGGTAGAGGGGCCCACACCCCAACCTGCAGGGGGACGGGCTGCATGGAGCGTCCAGAGCCACCTAACCGGGCTCCCCACCTTCCCTCCGGCTCCCCTCCGATCTGTTCTCCGGGCGACAGCCAGAGTGATCTTTTCAAGATGCAAATCTGATCGTGTCACTCCCCACTTCAGCCCTTCGATGAACCCCCGTCACTCTTGGAATCAAGACAAAACTCTCCTTAACACCGACCACAAACCCCACGTGGCCTGCCCCACTCTCCCTGTTCTGATTTGCTCCCTCTGGTGGCAGGGCCTCTGAACTTGCCATTCTCTCTGCCTGCACTGCTCCCTCCTTCCACTTTGCCTAACTCACTCCAACTCTTCCTTCCAATCGGTCCAACCTCCCTATCACAGGCCCACAGGGCACTCTAACCCTCTCCTCTGCAGCACAAATCAGGGGCAATTTCATATGGATTTGGGACCTTCCTTGACTGATATCTCTACCCCTCCCCATGTATAAGCTCCTTGAGGACACAGACTGTGCCAGTTTTTTCTCATTACTGTATCTCCAGGGCCTAACGTAGTACATGGCACCTGTTACCTGATAGATGTTTCAGTAAGTATTTCTTGAATGCAAGAATAAATTTGCATTAAAACGGACATATTCTAAATAGCACTGGGTTGGGTGGGTTTTCCATGTTTCCTTGCTCCCTGACTCAAAAAAAAAAAAAAAAAAAAAAAAACCCACGCTAATTAAGAAATGCTCTCCCCAAATGGACATCAGCCAAGGAAAGCTTCACACAGAGATGACACTGCTGTTTTACCAACAACCATTCCATAGCCCACAGGTGAAAAGACTGATTTTTCCTCAGTCCCCTTGTCGGAAAATACCAGCCCCCAGGGCTTCAGCCACGCTGCTCCTCCACTTTCAACAACCAGCTCTTCTGCCTCAGGGCCTTTGCCAGTGCTGCCCCCCTCCTCCTGCTCACCAACACCCACCGCTGGCTTACTCCCAACATCCTTCAGGCCTCAATTTAAATGTCCCCTCCTCTAAACCACCCTCGCCACAGCTGTTCACCCAGCTCCTCCTCCAGAGCTGGCATTTCGATTTGGAAGTGCGTTTAATATGAGGTCCTTTGGGGACTTCCCTGGTGGCGCAGTGGTTAAGAATCCGCCTGCCAATGCAGGGGACACGGGTTCGAGCCCTGGTCCAGGAAGATCCCACATGTCCCAGAGCAACTAAGCCCGTGCGCCGCAACTACTGAGCCCACGTGCCTCGAGCCCGTGCTCTGCAAAATGAGAAGTCCGTGCACCATGACAAAGAGTAGCCCCCGCTCACCACAACTAGAGAAAGCCCATGGGCAGCAACCAAGACCCAACGCAGCCAAAAATAAATATATAAATAATTTTTTTAAAAAATTATAAAATAAAAAAATATATATGACTGGCCTTAAAGGCCAGTCTCCCCTGCCAGGCTGTGAGAGGCAGAGGCCACATCTGTAAGCCAGCACCTGTGAGGGTGCCTGGCACACAGTAGTTGCTCACTAAAATATAAGCTGAACTATCCTGCCCACGGAGCCCGGCTGCTGCCAGCACGTCGCAGCTGAGGCCGGCGCGTCCTCCCGTCAGCCCCAAGCCTTCCTCAAGCCTCAGTGGGTCAGGACCCAGAGGCTCCTCCACCCCCTCAGCAGAGCCCACAGGCCCGGCACCAACCCCAGGGCTGGGGCCACCCTCCACCGTGTGATGAATCAAGAAGCCCCAGGGATGAGTAGTCAGGGGCCTCACACCACAGCAGATTTCCTATGGATCCTGCTCTGCCCGGGCTCCTGGGCTCCCATCTTGTTTCCTTGGCTTGAGTACTAGCAATATCTATACTATCACAGCCAGGCCAGCTCATTTAAGCCTCATAATACCACCTGGCTCAAAGGTTTGCTATCAGTCTTGATTTACAGATGAGGAAACTGAGGCATAAAGAATTTAAGTAACCGGCTCAAGATCAGCCAGCTAGTAAGTAGGTTGAAAAGGCAAGACTTGAACCCTAGCACGTCTGACTCCAGGGCCCAGGTCTTTTTTTTTTTTAATTTTTAATTTCTATAAAATACACATAACAAAATTTACCATTTTAACCGTTTTTAAGTGCACAGCCCAGTAGTGTTAAGTACATTCACACTGTTGTACAACAGATCTCCAGATCTTTTTCATTCTGCAAAACTGAAACTCTGTACCTGTTAAACAGTAACTTCCCATTCCTTCCTCCCACAGCCCCTAGTAACCACCATTCTACTTTCTGTTTCTACGAATTTGACTACTCTGGGTACCTCAGATAAGGGGACTGGCTTATTTCACAATGTCCTCAAGGTTCATCCATGGTATAGCATGTGTCAGAATTTCCTTCCTTTTTAAGGCTGAATAATATTCCATTGCATGTCTACAAGTTTTGTTTATCCATTCATCCATCAATGGACACTTGGGTTGCTTCCACCCTTTAGCTATCGTGAATAATCCAGCTATGAACATGAGTGTACAAATATCTTTGAGACACTGATTTCAATTCTTTTGGGTATATACCCAGAAGTGAACTTGCTGGGGGCTTCCCTGGTGGCGCAGTGGTTGAGAATCTGCCTGCCAATGCAGGGGACACGGGTTCAAGCTCTGGTCTGGGAGGATCCCACATGCCGCGGAGCAACTAGGCCCGTGAGCCACAACTACTGAGCCTGCGCATCTGGAGCCTGTGCTCCGCAACAAGAGAGGCCGCGATAGCGAGAGGCCCGCGCACCGCGATGAAGAGTGGCCCCCGCTTGCCACAACTAGAGAAAGCCCTCGCACAGAAACGAAGACCCAACACAGACAAAAATAAAAGTTAATTAATTAATTAATTAATTAAATTAAAAAAGAATCTGCCTGCCAGTGCAGGGGACACAGGTTCGAGCCCTGGTCCGGGAAGATCCCACATGCCGCGGAGCAACTAAGCCCCTGTGCCACAACTACTGAGCCTGCACTCTAGAGCCCGCGAGCCACAATTACTAAAGCCCGCGCGCCTAGAGCCCATGCTCCGCAACAAGAGAAGCCACCGCAATGAGATGCCCGCGCGCTGCAACGAAGAGTAGCCCCCACTCGCCACAACTAGAGAAAGCCTGCACGCAGCAACAAAGACCCAACACAGCCAAAAATAATAAATAAATTAAATAAATAAATTTATATAAAAAAAAATTTTAACAGAAACACATCTCAGAGCCTCGAAACTCAGAGCAACACTTGCCAGCTGGCTGTTTAACCCAGGGCAGATGGTTCCACCTCTCTTATCTTCTCCCCATCTACAAAGCAGGGGTAAGTGCAGTAGACTCTTATCCCCCTTATCTGGGGGTTCCACCGCCACAGATTCAACCAACCGTAGATCGAAAATATTCCACACAAAAAAAAAACTTCCATAAAGTTCCAAAAAGCAAAACTTGAATTTGCCCTGCTCTGGCAACTATTTGCATATCACTTACGCTGTATTTACAACTATTTGTATAGTATTTACCTTTTATTAGGTATTACAAGTAATCTAGAGATTATTTAAAGTATAGGAGAGGATGTGAGTAGGTTATACGCAAATAGTACGCCATTTTATATAAGGGACTTGAGCATTGGGAATTTTGGAACCTTATTTGGTGCTGGGTGGGTGGATGTCCTGGAACCAATCCCTCAGGGACCTGAGGGAGTACTGTAATGCCTTCCTCCCAGGACTGTTATGAGGAGTGAAAGAGTGGATGTGGGTAAAGCATCTGGCTCGGAGCCTGGGCACAAAGTAAGGGCTCTGAATGGTGACCACCAACACCATCACAACTCCCTCCTTGATGCTCTCCATCTCTGCTCTTTGACCTGTCATAGGTCCTCCCCTCCCCAACCCACCCAGGGCTCTGGCTCCTCTTTTCCCCAGTCGTCTCCCACCCCCTCTCCCCCGAGTGGGACTCCAGTCCACCTGCCCCTCTGCAAACAATCTCTGAGCGGCTCCCCTTGGAGCTCCCGTGCTTGTTCTCTCCTCCCGCAAACTTCCTCACCACCTACTCGCTCCCGACCATCTGCTTCCGCCTTCCACTTCTCCCAGGAAACCGTTCTGCCCAGCTTTGCCAGTGACCCCCCAATCGCAGTTCCCGAAGCGTTCCTTGGCCCTCATCCTCAGACAGACTGGCTGCTCTCCACACTGTTAACCCTCCCCCCACCATCCCCAGACGCCTCCTTTGGCTTTAGCAGTAACTGCATCACCCAGGTTGGAATCCACAAACGTGGGGCCAAGGCTTCTCTGTGGACGGGAGCTCCTCCTGCCCCTCCCCCAGCTCCTCCCTGGTGGCCCTCCCTTCCTGCTGCCCGCTTAATGTGGGTGGAAGCCAAAGGCAGTCCTCCTGCGTCTTCAAAGGACGTACTTTCTTCACCAGGAAACCCCAGCACCAAGCAGTGTTCCTCAGATTGTGTCCTGGGCACCTCCCACGTCTGAATCACCTGAATGGCCTTTGCCAAAGACCTGCTGACTCAGCAACTCTGGAATGGGCCTGGGAATCTGCATTTTATACCAGCTTCCCGGGAGAGTTTTATTCCCAGTGACGTCTCTGTCCCACTGCCCTCGTGGGTCCCATTACTTCCCCAGGACACCCTCCCAACTGTCTCTCCAGCCTGAACACTCAACAGAGTGACCATCCCCTATTCCTACCTCTAGGGTCATTTTTTCACATGGTTGTTTATTGGTAATTCAAACAAAAGAGGCAGAAACTAACTTCATGGCTTCTCCTCCAGGATCAGCCACCCTCCCAACTATACTCTGCAAGATCATCCTCCCAGCCTCGGGCCATAGGGTCCCCCGTGACGTTCCCATTTGCTCTCTCTGCACCCTCTGCCTCCGTCCAGGCCTGCTTCCTCTCATGCCTTGGCCTCTGCTGTACCCTCCAAACTCTATGAGGACTGTAACAGTTGCCTGCTGCTGCTATAACAAATTACCACATACTTAGTGGCTTAAAACAACACAAATTATCTTACGGTTCTGGAGATCGGAAGTCCGAAATCAGTCTTGCTGGTTTAAAGTCAAGACATCCCCAGGGATGCATTCCTTTCTGGAGGCTCTAGGGGAGAATCCATCTCCTTGCCTCTTTCATCGAGAGGCCGCCTGCATTCTGTGGCTCATGGCCCCTTCTTGGCAGCACTCCAATCTCTCGCTTCTGTCGTCATATTTCTCCTACTACTAACTCTGACCCTCCTGCCTCTCTCTCTCTCTAGAGACCCTTGTGATTATGTGGAGCCCACCCAGATAATCCAGAATCATCTCCCATCTCAAGATTCTTAACTTAATCACATCTGCAAAGTTCCTTTGGCCCTGTAAGGTAACATATTCATAGGTTCCAGGGATTAGGATGTGGACATCTTTGAGGACCATTATTAAGCCTATCACAATGATCATATTTTCTAAAGCAAGGATCAGAATCATGAAATGTCTTACCACAGGTTTAAAAAAAAACAAAACTCACTGAACACACATTTTTTTTGAGCACCTACCATGTACGAGGCGATGGAAATACAAAGATACATGAGACACAGTCCCTGCCCTCAGGAAACTCAAAACCCAATGTACCCATCCAACAAACCACCTTCTTAAAAAGAAATAAGATTTTCTTCCCTACAGAAGAATTCCAATTAATAAATGTAGAACGAATGAGGGAAATAGAAAAGCAAAATTGGATAATAATGGTTGCAGGCAAGATCCGTTAATGGATGCTAAAATTAGTAGGTGAGAATTTGAGGACAAAAAGGATATTACATACTCTCAAAGTATCTCCCCCCGCAAATATTTATTAATTGCAAATGGAAAGATAACGTTATAGTGGAGAAACCTGGCAGACACCACCTTAACCAAGAGATCAAGGTTAACATCACCAGCAATGACACATATCAATGTCATCTACCCTCTGATAGGATGCTCTGGGAAGGGCACATCACCTCTGTGGCATTCTTGCCAACAATGCATAACCTCAATCCAATCATGAAAAAACACCAGAGGAACACAAACCGAAGAGCAGTCTACAAAATAACTAACCAGCACTTTTTACAAATGTCAAGGTCACAAGGAACAAGGAAAGACTAAGGAACTGTCACAGGCTGAAGGAGACTAAGGAGAAATGACAATTAAGTGCAATGTGGGATCCTGGATTGGGTCCTGTAATAGAAAAAGGACATTGGTGGAAAAAAACTAGTGAAATGCAAATGAAGTCTATAGTTTAGCTAACAGTATTGTACCAATGTTTATTTCTTGGTTTTGATCATCGTGCTATGATTAAGAAAGATGTTAACATTAGGGGAAGCTGGGCGAAGGGTGTATGGGAATTCTCTCTGTACTATTTTTGCAACTTTTCTGTAAGTCTAAAATTGTTTTAAAATAAAAATTTTTTTTAAAATTTTTTTAAAGAATAAAAATACAGCAGTGATAGAAAAACTGCTGTCAGAAATCACAGTCACCATAACCAACTGGTCTCCCCACCACCAGCTGGTCTCTCCCTCCATTTATTGTCCATACCAAAGCCAGGAAACAGAATATCTTAAAACACCATTTTGCACTTGTTACTCTCCACTCAAAACCCCTGGAGGCAAGTGCTTAAAGGGTCTTGTCAACGGGACATGGGAGCACCTTGAAGGGGTCCCACTGGCCAAATGTGGGACACTCTGAACATCAAAATAATGTAGTAACATTATTACAAATTATAACCCAATGAATAAAATAATAATCCACAAGTCCATGCTGTTACAAACAATCAGGCAAACAACAAACAGATGGAGGAGAAGGTAAAGTTCTTTCTTACAATAGAATGCCAACTAATAAATACAGAAGAAATGGTGGAGTTACAAATTTCTCATCAGTGGAACCAAAACTAGTGAACGAAAGTTTGATGAGTAGGATATTTACATGGCCTCGAAGTATCTCCCTGCAAGTCAATTATTAATAACAAAGGGGAAAATGGTAACTTTTCAGCAGAGAAGCCTGGCTGACACCAAATTACCAAGTAATCAAAGCTAAAATCACCAATATTGGGACAAACTGACATCATGTGTCTTCTGACGTGACCCACTGAGAAGGGCACAACGTTGCTTATTTAGCATTCCTGCCAAAAATGCATAACCTGAACGCAATCATGAGAAGAAAGCAGATGAAGCCAAATTGAGGGACATTCTACAAAATAACCGGCCAGTATTCTTCAAAAATGTTAAGGTCAAGAAAAACAAAGAAAGGCTAAGGAACTGGTCCAAATTAACAGAGAATAAAGAGCCATGACAAGTAGATGCCATGTGTGATCCTGGACAGGATTATGAACCTGGACAAAACAATAGCTACAAAAGACATTATTGGCACAATTGATGAAATTCTAAAATGAACCATGGAGTAGATAATAGTATTGTATCAACATTAAATTTTCTGATTTTCATAGCCTTATTGTCCTTAGAAAAATACACACCGAAGCATTTAGAGGAAAAAAGTTATGCCTCCAATCTATTCTTAAATGGTTCAGGGAAAAAAAGGTGTGTGTGCGTGTGTGTGTGTGTGTATAACATATGATAAAGCAAAGGGGGCAAAATATAAACAATTGAGTCTGGATAAGGGATATACTTTCGTTGCAACTTTTCTGTAAGTTTGAAATTATAACAAAATTTAAAATTACAATGAACACAAGGAATCTTTTTGGGTGAGGAAAATATTCTAAAATTGGACTGTGGTGATGTTTGCACAACTCTAGATTTGTTAAACATCACTGAACAGTTAAAAAAAAAATTTAATATAAAATTTTACACACACACACACACACACCCTCAGATGGCTCCCTATTCCCCAGCCGCATGGCCTGAGCCTACTCGTTACTTTAATCTCTTCTCTCAGAACTCACCAGCACAAACGTTCATCCCATCAGCTGGATCTGCTCCTCACTCTCCTTCCCAAACGTACGGCGCTCACCTCTGGATGCCCCCAGATTCCCTTGCCCTGGTTTCACCGCTCACTCACCTAATTCCTGCCCAACCTTCAAGGCCCAGTTCAAATCCCACCTCCCCATCACCGTAGGGATACAACTCCTCCTCCATGTCTCACTCCCATCTCCTCATCTCTAACATGGATGGAGTACTTTCTACGTGCCAACGTTATTTTAACCACGCTACATGGACAATTTCACTTGAACTCACAGCCCTACAAGGTAAATGCTACGTTGCTCCCATTTTACAGATGAGGATATTGAGTCACTCATGAGTCAGCCAAGATCTCTCATGTGGTAGTTGATGAAGGCGGGATTCAAACCGGGCCATTCTCACAGCAAAGGCTGTGCTGGTAGCCGCTGTGCTCTACGTCCCTACGGGCATCCTTACACATTTGTTCTTTTGCAGACAGACCTTTCTCCCCACCAGGCCGCAAGCTCCCAGAGGAGCGAGTCCATACCCTGGACCTCTGCAGACACTCTGCACATGGCAGGTGCCCAACAGCTGTTTGTCCACCTCAGGCTGGGATCCAGAAAGAAGGGGAGGGAGTCTCGAGCTCAAAAAGAGGAGCCAATTCTCCACCCCGAGCACAGCCCAGCTCCCTGGCTACTGCCCAAGGCCCGGCCGTCATCTGCTCTGGGTAATAAGTATTTGTATGGCGATAATTACAGCATTTGGGAAGAAAATCCCATTAAGCAAGCGCCCTGCCGAGCTGCTAATGCCGGCACAGAACTGAGACAGCAACTCCGCCAAGCTCCCGTCTGCTCCCAATAACGCGGGGGCTGCCTGTCCCCGCCGCCCTTCAGCCGGCCCCCAAAGAGCACGGCCGCCCCTGCTGGCAGCCGCGGGCAGCCTGGGCCACCGCAGCCAGCCCCCTGCCTCCGAGAGGCGGCACTGCGAAAGGGGCAGCCCGGTCTCCGTGTGCCCCAAGGTTCCCTAGGGATCCAGAGCGCCCAGTGGCTGCCTGATGAGGGAATAGAGAGCAGGGCAGTGCTGGGATCCGGCCTTGAGTGGCGCCCAAGTTCCTTTCACAGCCCTGCAATTCTCTGTCACCTTAATAACAATAATAATACTACCATTTACTGGGCACTTGCTGTGTGCCAGGCCCGGTGCAAAGTGCTTCTCCCAGCATCACCACATTTAATCCTTAGGACCACCCTCTGAAGCAGGTCCTGTCATCATCCCCATTTTATGGGCAAGGAAATGGGGGCCTGAGAAGCCACACTTTCCTCCAGAGCACTTATCCCAGTTTGCAATTACGTGATTCTCCTCCTATTGTGTCATTCATCTCCATCTCCCCTGCTGGACTAAAACTCGGAGAGAGAGGCGCGGTTTCCATTTCTGTCCGGGACTATTCATTCGGCACCATGCAGGCCTTCAAGAGACAGCTATCTGTTGAATGAGTGAATTAAACCCCACACCTTGCCCAAGGTCCCCCCAGCTGCTGAATGGCAGAGAGGGGCTAAAAAGCCAAGCAGTCTGGCTCCAGAGCCATCCACCCTGCAGAGACTCCCCGCATGACACTGACCTGCGCCTTGTCTCCACACCCTAAGGGACGCGGGACAGTCCAGGGAAGGAGCATTCTGAGAGCCGGACCCCAGCTTGCAGTCCGGCCAACACGCAAATGCTTGCCCCCCACCGCCCTCTCTCCTGCCCCACCTGAACCCTCAAGCCTTTAGCCTGAGCTTCTCAAATAATAAAAATAAGAGGCACGAAGCATTTTCACACACATAGAATGAGTAAACCCTGGCAAAAACCCTATGAGGTAGTAGGTATCACTCTCCCTGGAGGCAGAACACCCACCACGTGCCAAACACACCTGCAGGCCCTCTACATGCATGCACTCACTTAGTCCTCACCATCAACCTGCAACCGTCATCCCCTTTTGCAGATGGGGAAACCGGGTCTCAGGTCACATGGAGTGGCAGCACCGGGCCGTACCACCGGTCACTCAGAGCCCAGCAATAAGCCCAGTGCACCTGCTACTAGAGACACGAGCTTCCCCAGGAGGCAACTCCCCCTGCCCCATGTGGGTCTCTACTGCAGGAGCCCATCGAGTCCTGCTCAGAGAGCCCGGGCCGGCCAGGCCCCGGTGGCAGACGTGGCTTCTATCTGGCCCTCTGACCCCTCTCATCGCAGCCACCATCCAATCCTTGTTTGGAATTCCAAACAGGCTCCCAGACAATCAGCCTGGGGGTGCCCTGGGCAGTCTTCCTTGGTCAAAACCACCCACCCCCATTGAACAGGGCCTTCAGACTCGGGGCTAAGCTGGGAGAAGGCATGGCCTTCCCAGGCCTCGGCAGCGGGCAGGGAGCTAGGGCAGCGGACAAACTGGCCAGGAGGCAAGGGGACATACCGAGGAAGGCAGGAGTGTAGGCCCCATGGCCCAAAGAGCAGCAGAAAGTGCTGGACCTGGAGGCAAACAGAAGCCAGCAGGCCTCCCAGGGCCCTCTCTCCATCCTCAGGCCTCTCTCCTCTCTGCATCCCACATGCACAAGGGGCATCCGCGGCAGGTCTGGAATACAAGTGTCCAGGGTGGAGGGGAGAAGTGGTGTCCACACATACTGCACTCTCTCATCACACTCTCCTAAACACTCTAGTCCAAAAGATTTTTTAAATTAGAAAAAAAAAAAAAAATCCAACTGAAAGGTCCTTGAGTAGAAGAAAAAACGATAGTGGCCATGGCTGGGCCCCTCTGAGTCTGGGCCCTACAAAGAGACAAGCCCCCAGGCCTCCTCTACCACGCTCCCAACCTTGCCCTGGACTTCAGTTGTTCCACTGCAGTGAATTATTCAGCATCCCTTCCCCACCCGCCCAACAGCCCCACAGTCCCTCTGGCTGAACCGATTTCCTCAACAGCTCTGGAGCCTGCACAGCCTCTTCCCAGAAGGCCCTGCAGCAAACCAATGACAATTTCTTCCCACTTGGGGAGATGCGCTGGACCCGGAGTTATGGAATATATGATCATAAAGTTGCTGGGCCTCGCAGGCTGCCAGAGAAACTGCCCAGAGGACAAAAGGCGAACGAATGCACAGCTGCGGTCTATAAAAATTTCACAGCCTCGGAAGAAGCCACTGTTTCGGGCTCTGAGGCTGCACGACACCCATATTGATTAGAGAGAGCATATGCCACAGTTATTTTGAGCCTGCCCAAGGCCTCTTTTCAGGATGTTCTTTTCCTCTTCAAATGGCTCTTTCGCGGCCTGCCTGTTGAAAAGGCAGGCTCCCTCTGCTTTCTACAGCCTTTCCCAATCCAAGAAGTTTTGCACACAGCAAAGATCAGACCTGATGACTTACCCCTGGATCTGAACCCTGAAGTCTCTAAAGGAAAAATCCAGATAGAGAAAGGCCTTCCTGACCCTTCCCAACCTTCCCGGTCTCAAATCCCATCACATCCCACTCCACAGCATGTTTCAGCCCCGGGGCAAAGCTGGTCTGTTCTCCCAGCAGGGCAGCCACACTCACATCTTCAAGCCTTTGCTCCTGCATGCCCTGTCTGGGCTGCCTGCCCTCTCTACTTGGCAAAATCTGACCCAACCACTGCTGAGTCCCAAAGTACCTTCATAAAATGGTCCATCCTCTCTCTGGAAGCTCCTTCACCCAGGAAAGGGCTTCTAATCCCAAAGCTTCCTCCTCGCAGCCCCATTACACTGCCAGAGCTTACAGTTAGGTGTCCCTGACCGGTCCTCTCAACTGTACATCCCTTGAGGGCAGGAACTTGCTCACTCCCAGCTGGAGCCTCAGCACCCAGGGCAGTTACGGGCTCCACAAACATTTGCTGAATTAAGTAACAAGACTCTTCTCCTGATCCTATTATAATAATGGCTCTCACTTAGCAAGCATCATAATGTACCAAGAACTTCCCATACATTACCTTCAGTCCTCACAAGAACCAAAAACCTTATGTATCAGCAGCCTCATTTTCCTGATAGAAAGCAACTAAGGCTCAGAGAAGTTAAGTCACTTGCCCAAGGTCACACAGCAAATAACTGACTTAATACCAGGAAATTTCACTTCCATCTCACTCTGATTGCAAAAGAGCTCAAGAGTTCATCAAAGTCAAAACAGACACTATCCTCAAAACTAAAGGTGGAGAGAGAGCAAGAAATGAAATGACTTCAAAATTCAGATCCAAAAACAAAGGTGAGGGGCTAAAATCCTCAGACCTAGGCCGCTACCAGGGTAACAGCTGCAGGAGAAATGCCCCGAGAACAAGGCAAAGGAACAGAGAGGAGGTCCAGACGGAACAGGTATGGAGGGTGACCCTGCAGCCTCAGGGATCCTTTAGACAGATTTCTGACCCTCCGTCCCTCTCCAGGGCCACACAGGATCCCCAAGGAATCTCTGTTTGTTCCAACCTCTCCCCATGCAGCGCCACAACACACACACACACACACACACACACACACACACACACACACTGATTCCCATCTAGATTGCATCTAGGTTGCAAATTCCCTGAAACCTCCACGGGAATTTTTCAGTCTCAGCCAAGAAGAGTCTGGGACAAATGTGCTAATTGCTGACCTTGGTACGGAGTTTGATCCAGGAGACAGTTCTCCCCAGGGTCAGATTTCTGCCTCTGACCAGCTGAGAGTCATGAAAATGTGCTCAGAAGTTCTCAAAATATGTACGCCTTTCCTGAGAGCCACTGCAGGGACCCAGGAGTGTGAAAAGAAGGAGAAGGCAGATTTCAAAGGGGCCAGCAGCCTCCTCCAAAGTCCAGTTCAAAAATCCCCCAAGGCAGCCACCTCCGCAAGCAGCACAAAGGCCCTTCATGAGGGACTTCCCTAGCGGCGCAGTGGTTAAGAATCCGCCTGCCAGGGCTTCCCTGGTGGCGCAGTGGTTAAGAATCCACCTGCCAATGCAGGCGACACGGGTTCAAGCCCTGGTCCGGGAAGAGCCCACATGCCACAGAGCAGCTAAGCCCGTGTGCCACAACTACTGAGCCTGCGCTCTAGAGCCCGTGAGCCACAACTACCGAAGCCCATGTGCCTAGAGTCCGTGCTCCGCAACAAGAGAAGACACCACAATGAGAAGCCCACGCACCGCAACGAAGAGTAGCCCCCGCTCGCTGCAACTAGAGAAAGCCCGCACGCAGCAACGAAAACCCAACGCAGCCAAAAAATAAATTAATAAATAATTAAAATTTTTAAATAAAAATATAAAAGGCCCTGCATGAGTGTGGGCCCAAAAACCTACACTCACAGCCCATGTAAAGGGGGCTCTCCCAGGCTCACACTACTGAGGTGACACCACAGATACCAGGAATTCACGCAGACACATTCTGCAAGAGAATCTGGGAAAACAAATTATATATGTCTATAAACACACACACATGCTAATCCCCACCCCCCCCCACACACACACACACATTCTACAAAGCTTGGTGAGTCTAGAAAGGGCCAAGTTTTCTCAAGAATTTAGAAGTGAGTGACAACAGGGTAAGAGAAATGATGGTTTTTATGACTTATCATGGTCAATATCTTTAACCTCGTATCTCCCACTCCAAGCTCCTGACCTCTCAGCATTATTCATGGGGCTCCTTGTCCAGGTCATATCTACCCCTCTCTGGGTGCTGAATGTAACATACCCCAAGGCCCAAACCCAAATCCCTCAGGTCCACTGTCTGCCTGGGTTGGGGATGGCTGGATTTGCAGTGGGAGACAAATGCCTCACACCTGGAAGGAAAAAATTCTTAAGGCTCTGGGGCAAACAATGGGGAGAAAGGGGGAGACTAGGAACTTCAACTCCATCCCATCCTGCTGCCCATCACCAGCCTGCAAGCCCTCAGAGCCCAAATGCACACCTCCCACTCAGAACACAGCCCAAGCCCCATGTGTCCAAAAGGAGACATGGTGCTTGGTGAGTGTGAGGAGCTTCCCTCCTGGGTGCCAGGAAGGCTTTCTGGCACCAATTCTCAGGCACCTGGAGAAATAAAGTGCTGGCGCAGTGGGAAGGCCTGCCGTGCTGAGCGCAGGGTGCAGGTGTGAGGATGGGAGCTGGCAGCCCCACGAGGGCCCTTTGAATCCCAAGAAAGGGAAACAGTGGCGCTCTTGGCTCCTGGCTCCTGGCTCCTGGCTCAGGAAGGTCCCTGGCAAGCACTGACTCATTTATTGGCTGCAGAGCCCAGGCCCCTACGGTCCTGCCCCCACCTTTAGCCCTGAATTGCATGGGGGTGGGAGGGCAACCTCGAGGCTCCCTGCGGGCTGGGGATGGGGGCCATACTCACAGGCGCTCCGTGTTCCGTGGAATGTTCTTGGGGACGGCCTGCAGCCCCGTGCCGTGGCAGTCCACCGTGGTGCCGGTGCAGGTGCAGAGGGCGGGGCACGCCGTGGCACCCAGGCGCCACGCGGCTGCCCACAGCAGCAGCCAGAGCTCGGGCCGGACAAGCCCCGCCGAGGGCCCCCTCCAGGGCGTCAGCGCCATGGTGCCCTCACCGCGTCCCGCTTGCGTGCCAGACGGCGGCAGCCGCTTACCATCCCCGTCCGGGGTGGCCTCCAGGTGCAGTCCCGGGGCAGAGCCACCGAAGAGACCGCGGGTTTGTATGCTGCGCCCTTGCGGGCTGGGTGGCACCTTGCTCCTCCAAGCGACGGCGCCTGTGCGCGGCCGAAGGGAGGGCGCCTTGGGCGGAGGGCGCTCTGCTCCTCTCCGGTTTCTCGCGGGCTGCGTCTCCCTCCCCCTCTCCAGCTCCCAACTGACTGCTGCGAGGAGGAAAATGGGCAGGCCCCGCGCGCGCACGCACCCCGCGCGCACACACACACACACACACACACACACTCACACTCACACCCGCACGCTCGCTCCCACCCAGCAGTCATCCATCAATCGAAAAGCACGCAACCAGAGCCAGACTCCTCCCCCCCTCCCCGCCCCCGCCTCCCGACCCACTCGGCTGCCGCTGCTAGCCGCGTACACTTTCAAAGGTGGAACCTCCAAGAGCGGGCAGGGGCTGCGGGGGGAGGGGAGCCCACAGTTCAACCCGTCAGGTCGCGACCCTCTCCAGCTCTCCCTACACACACACACACACACACACACACACACACACACACACACACGCACGCACAGAGCGAGGATTTGCGCACTTAGACGCACGCACCCGACTCCCGCAGTCCCAGCTGCTGGTCCAGAGAGGGGGGAGGGGATCTTATTTTGCTGCCTGGACCCCTTCCCCAGGCCACAGACACGCTCTCCCCGACGGCTGAAACGGTTCTAGGGCCCCACCAGACTTGCTTTTTCAGTTCTTGGTGAAAGGAAGCCCCGAACCCCAGGTGACCTCTCCAAGCCACCTACTTCACTTAGCCTGGGACCTTGAGGGTGGAACGAGAGCACTGGGCGGAGGGGTCTGGGGGGTGGGCGGTGCACCAAAGCCCTCGGCCAAGCAAGCCTCCTCCCCTCCCTCAACGCAGTCTCTGACAAGATGGCAGCAACCCCACTTCTCCAAGGGGAGTGCGGAAGTTAACTCCCCCCAGAGTGATAGTGACCCTGATTTGAACAGTTGCACAGCCGGGAGACGTTATTTCTGCCCATGGGGCTACCCTGGCTTCCCAGAATATCAGTGGGGTTTGGAAATCCAGCAGATACCTTAGTGCACTCACACCAGGGTTCCTCCATTTGTGACAGGTGAAAACAGATGAAAACGAATATTCAGTCCTGTCATGAAAGGACCACTGAGAAGGCCAGGAAAGGGCTTGAAGAGAAGCACCACAGGCCACCCACGTCAGACCCTGGGCTTTCACAGTCCTCTAGGCAGGCACTCTGCTCACTGTAAGACCGATGTGGTCATGGGTGTGAACAGGAAATCCAGGTGGAGAGAGGATTGACCTCAACCCAGAAAAGATAAGGACCTCCCCCAAATCAAGGAGAGCTGTGGTTTGTTGGTACCATAGGACCCATACATTGTTTGTCCATCAGTTGGGGCCCCTGATTCAAGGCTGCTAAGAACCCAGCAAGAAGAGTAGTTGAACAGGTCAAGAAGCACTTCGAAGTCAGAAAGAGAAAAACAAATACTGTATGCTAACGCATATATGGAAACTAAAAAAGCGGTACTGATGAGCCTAGTGGCAGGAATAAAGACGCGGATGTAGAGAACGGACTTGAGGACACGGGGAGGGGGAAGGGTAAGCTGGGATGAAGTGAAGGAGTAGCACTGACATATACACACTACCAAATGTGAAATGGATGGCTAGTGGAAGCTGCTGCCTAGCACAGGGAGGTCAGCTCCATCTCTTCTTTGTGACCACCTAGAGGGGTGGGATAGGGAGGGTGGGAGGGAGGCTCATGAGGGGGGGATATGGGGATATATGTATACATATAGCTGCTTCACTTTGTTGTACAGCAGAAACTGACACAACATTGTGAAGCAATTATACTCCAATAAAGATGTGAAAAAAATAAAATAAAAAGTTTTGGGAAGATGGAAAAAAAAAAAAGCACTTCCCCTCACAGGTGGTGGCTACCTGGGTTTCTCCTTGGGATAAACCAGAAAGAAAAGGTGGCTGGTCCAGGAGGTGCCAGGGGTAGGCACAGCACAGCACAGTCTGTCAGAGCTGGTGGTGTGGTACTGAAAGACCCCACAAGATTAAAGCTTCCTCACCCACCAGGTACCAAAAGCCTCAGGGGTTTTCTTCATTTTTCTTTTCCATCTTGATGAAAAATTTGCAGTATCTCTACTGTCATAAACAGATAGAACCGGGGCCGGTACGTCATAACTAATGTGGCTGATTTTATGGGCTTCTGACAGTTCTTTGGAAAGTTTTCACAGTCTTATCCATGACCTCTAACTAGGGCCATGGGTCCTAGAGCACCAATTCAATGACAGTTCAGGGGGAGGGGGCTTTCTCAGGGGTCCCTGTGCGGTGTGATCTTAGGGAACCTTTCCACAAGTCAAGCCAGAGCTGCCTGCCGTCTACAAGGGCCTCCTCTCCCCTCTCCTTCACGAATTCCTTCTCCTTCTCCTCCTTCTCCACAGGGTACTCAGCCCCTTTCCTCTCCCCAGCCCTCCCCAGCTGCCTCAGGCAGAGTTAAGTCTTCATTCCTCTGAGCCTGCTGCTTTGTTTATCCCCTCTTAGCTGGAGCTCTGTTTACACATGTGGCTCCTTCCCTGACACTCCTCCTGGGGCAAAGCCTTCCCCCACTCCCCACCCCTCATGGCTTCCCCATCTCCTCAGTTTGGCACTTAACCCAGCACCTGGCACTTAGTAGGCCTGTCACAGACGGCACTCAGACTGTCGAAGACATCTGGTCTCCAACCTTCTGCTCCAGCGGTGCCTCCCTGGCCCCCTGACCTCAGAGGGCTCCTCGGAAGCCAGGACCCATGTGGGGACCACGAGAGTGTTGATTAATGGGCAACATGCCCTGGAGGCTTCAGACTGGTAGGGTGGAGGAGTGGCAAGAGGGGTGGGAGCAGACGGGGTGCGGTGGGGGGGAGCGGACTGCAAGATTAGCTCTGCCAGTGGCTCCTGAGAGCCAGCCGCTGCCCTAGAAGCTTCCAGACTAGGATGGACAGTGAGTCCCAAGCAGGCCTTGAGCCAAATTGTCACTGCCTGGCAAGGCCTGGCCTTTCCTTTAAAGGGGAGAAGGAAGGAGGGCTCCTCAGGCCCAGGACAAAGATTCCCCCTGCCAGCCCATCATGGGAGGCCCTGCCCCAGCAGCCGGGCAGCTCCCCAACTTGGCTCCCGTCCCCAGTTCCTCCACCCCAGAACCTGGCCGGCTCCCCGACTGGGGAAGCAGATCACCGTGAATGAACGCAGCTCATTAACGTTCCCAGCACATTTCCTCCTTAAACAGCCGCCTGGCCAGCAGGACCCCTCCCTCCCACCCCCCTTGCTTTTTCAGCTTCCTCTCGCATGCCCCTCCTTCTGTTGGATCTCCCTACCCCCTGCCTACAGCCGGGCCACCTGCTCCCTCTGCACGGGTGGGGAAGAGGCAGGCCTGTCACACTGCTTCTGCCAGGAAGGTCCCTCCAAGCCCTGCTCTGCCCACTGGCCACCAGCAGGGCAACCCCCCAGGGGATACTTGGGGCTGGGTCTCCCCAACCCAGGGATGTGAGCCTCCTCTGCATCCCCTCAGCATCACATGCTCAGGACTTGAGGGGCCCCTCCTGCCTGTGACTCAGGGAGAAAATGCCCTCCTTCCAGCTTTCTGCACCACCAGCCCCTCTGCAGCGCAAGAAGGTGGAGAGCGTGGGTGAGGCTCACCTTGGTTTGGATTTCCAAACTACACAAGGCGAGAATGAGACAGAATGCCTGCTATTTGAGCATTCATTAAACACCATTTATATGGGGCTTCCCTGGTGGTGCAGTGGTTGAGAATCTGCCTGCCAATGCAGGGGAAACGGGTTTGAGCCCTGGTCTGGGAAGATCCCACATGCCGCGGAGCAGCTAGGCCCGTGAGCCACAGTTACTGAGCCTGCGCGTCTGGAGCCTGTGCTCTGCAACAAGAGAGGCCACGATAGTGAGAGACCCGCGCACCGCTATGAAGAGTGGCCCCCACTTGCCACAACTAGAGAAAGCCCTCGCACAGAGGCGAAGACCCAACACAGCCATAAATAAATAAACAAATAAATAAACACCATTTATTGACTATCTATGTACTATGTACATTGTACTGGGACTCAGCAATTCAACAGGGAATACGAATGGCTCTGGCCCACAGTGAGCTGACGGTCCAGCAGAGGAACAGAAAGAAAACCCACTCAGCATGATAAGTTTGGTAACAGGGAATGTGGAATTGCAGTGATGCCAAAGTGTAGGACACAGGGTAAGGCTGGAAGACTTCCTGGAAGAAGAGGCAGTTGAGCTTAGTCTTGAAGGATAAATAGGCATTGGCGGGCAGCAAAGAGGAAGAAAGGCTTTCTGGCCAAAGAGAACTGCGAGAGGTAAGGCACACAAATAGCAGCAGCATCCTCAGTGGCTGAGTTGCAGCAAGTTCTGTAAGGCTGGTGCATGGCAGGGGGTTCAGGTGGGGAGTGCTGGCAGAGGTCAGAGAGCTGATGCGGGCACATCCCAGAGGCCCTGGTGCAGCCATTCTCTGGTTTATTGGGCTTTCAGAATCTCCTGGCCTGTCCCTGTGCCCAAGCACATGCCTATATATGTGTGTGCTTGGAATGCACTATCCCTCAAATGAGAGAAGGTGGCTTCCAGGGAGGGGACTGGGTAGTGGCAGGTGGATAGTTTCAGCACATGTCATTGTTGTTGTTGTTTTCCTACTGTTTGGATTTGTTTACCTGTGTAGTATGACCTAACCCCCCATTACCACCTATACATTGTTTTACTCCCCAGGGATGCTTACTATAAATGCCTATTCCTAGGACCCACCCAAGACTTTAATCAGAATCTTCACTGTTAGCAAGCTGGAGGGTGAAGCAGTATGATTCCAATGCAGGTGGTTCCAGAAACCATGCTCTAAGAATCAAGGCCTAGTGTGCTGAGTTAATGAGTTTGAACTTGGACCTGAAAACTCTGGGGAACCATTGAAGGAAGGGGCCTGGCAGGAACAAAGGGTCTGAGGCCTGCCTGCCTCCCTCCTCCTCTCCAGCTTCCACACGCTTTTAGTGAGGATGAGACACATCAAAGAGGAAGACAGCCCCAGGGGAATGGAGAGAGACAACTGGAGCCAGGTGACACTGGTTACACTAGCTTCAATCGCAAGATGCCAGAGCTGGAAAGAGATTAATAAATGATCAAATCCAAACACCACTGACCAGCTGGTGGCCCAGAGGCAACCAGCCTAACCTCACAAAGGAGTTGCAGGGGTGAGCCGTGAATGAGGCTGGATCTTGCTCTGCTAGGCCCATACTTGGGTAGAACCCAGCATCCACTCCATCCTGGGCTCTCCTCCTGAACCTGCCACTCTCACAGGGACTGAGGAAGCAGGAGTCCCTGGAAGGTCATAGCAGCAGAACTCAGGATATTTTAGCTTTCATCTCCAACCCCCTTGATGTACTCAAGTTTGAAGGAGGCTGGACCACTTGAGGCTGTCAGTGACAAAGCCTGAAGCTGGGACACACTCCCAGACTTAAGATCAGTGGCCCTTATAGAGGCCACCATATGCATCCAGGACAACTCTGGCAGATGAGAGCACTGGGAGCAAGAGAGAAGCAAAGCGGGGAGGGGAAGAGAGAAGAGGAGATGAAAGGGGGAAAGCAGGGTGAGAGTCTGTGCAGGCAGCAATTTCCTCACTCATTCATCAAACACTGATTGCTTGCCAACTATGAGCCAGGCTTCGGGAATATAAGAGATTTTCGCTTGGGGTTCATCGGGCTTCTTGTGTCTGGTTCATAGTTTTTATCAAATGTGAAAAGTTTTTAGCCATTGTTTCTTCAAAAGTTTTTATGTTCCTCTCCTCTCTTTTCTCTCCTTTGGGGACCCCACTGACACACATATTAGGCCACTTGAAGTTGTCCAATAGCTCACTGATGCTATGGTCATTTTTTTTAGCCTCATTTTTCTCTGTGTTTCATCTTGGTGAGTTTCCATTGCTGTGTTTTCACGTTCATTATCTTTTCTTTGGCACTGACTAATCTGCTGTTAATCCCATCTAGTACAATTTTTATCCTTGACATTGTGGTCTTCGTCTCTAGAAGATCTATTTGGGTCTTTCTTTTATCATCCATGTATCTTCTCATGTTTCCCTCTACCTTCTCAAACATATGGAATACAGTCATAATAGCTATATCTGTGAATTCTATTATCGGTATCATTTCTGGATCAGTTTTGATTGATTGCTTTTTCTCTTCATTTTGGGTCATATTTTCCTACTACTGTGTATCCTGGGAGTGGTAGATTGAATGCCAGACATTGTGGATTTTACCTTGCAGGGTGTTGGATAGTCTTGTATTTTTAAAAAATAGTGTTGGGCTTTTTTCCAGAACAGAGTCAAGTTACTTGGAAACAATCTGATCTTTTGAGGCTTGCTTTGAAGCTTCTGAAGGCAAGACCAGAGTAGTCTTTAGTCTAGGGCTGATTTTCCCACTCCTGAGGCAACACTCTCTGAATACTCTACCCAATGCCCTGTGAATTTGGCGGCTTTCTACTCTGGCTGGCGTGAACACCAACTCTGTGGGAGCTCCAAGGATGGTTCTGCACTGGGGGTGGGATGGGGCACCACAGGGAGGAACCATCTGGAAATCCTTGGTCGCTCTCTCTCTGTGCAGCCATTTCCTCTCCCATCTCCCCCTGAGAACTCTAGCCCCCTCGGCCTCCCAAACTCTCCCCTTCGACTCTGCCAGGTTCCACCTGGGTGCCCCTCTTGCTCTGTGGCCTGGAAACCCTCTCCGGGCTGTAAGCTAGGGGACAATTACAGTGCTCACCACACTTGTTTTCCCTCTTAAAGGAATCATCGTCCCATAAGACCAGTTGTCCAATGTCCAAAAACGGTTGTTTCATATATTTTTGTCTGGCTCTTTAGTTGTTTAAGGTGGGATGGTAAGTTTGGCCCATTGCTCCCTCTCGACCAGAAACAGAAGTTTGTGAGAGATTTTTAGCAATCCTCTGTACCCTCCAAACACTCCCAGTGTGTTGTGGAGAGAGAAGCAAACAATCACATGATTCTGACAAGTGCCCTAACTGGCCAGAGAGGAAGTGGCCTCAGCCTCGCAGGGCTTCTTTCAGTTGAAGAAGCACCTCCCACTCTCTGTGCGTGACAGTCCCTACGCTGGATGCCCTTCCTGTCGTTCTCAGCCTGACTGGGTCCTCCTCATCCTAAGCAGCACCTCCTCAGGGAAGCCCTCCCTGACCCGGTTAGGGGTCAGCCCCTGCCCTGTCGTGTGATCTCCTGACTCCCTGCATCTCCCCTCAGAGCACAAAACTGTCATTTGTAATTACCTATTTATGTATCTCTCCTCCCTCCTAGGCTGAAGCGACAGGTTTGCATCTATCTTGTTCCCTAATGCCTGTTCAGGGCCTGGCACATGGAAAATGCGGGGAATAAGTATTTTTTACTAAAGTGTAGGGGGGTCATTCTGGAGAGGGGGGATCTTGAGAATAAAGATGCAGAAAAGGCAGGCCTCCAAAGTCGGAGCAATGAAGAGGCACATTTGTTCCTCAGGGCGGCACAAGATGGGGTGGTGGGGAGAGAGTAGGATGCTGAGGGACTGGAGGCCAGGCTGAGACTGTGGGATGTTATCCTGGGGGCATTCATGAGCCAGTGGGCGGCTGCAAATGGTCAGTACATGACACAGGTTGGGTTCCCTGGGGAGAGCCTCTGGGTTGGAGAGGAACTTGCGGAGCATTTATTAGGGAATGCTCTCAGGGTCACTGCCGTGGGAGGGAGGGGAAAGGGCATGGTTGGGCAGAGGGCCATGCTGAGCTGTGATGCTGTTTCAATGGCAGCTTTACAGGAAGTTCTGAAGATGAGATGAACCTCTGGAGCTGTTCCAAGTGCGGCAGGAGTGCAGGGCCTTTATCCAATGGCATTGACCAGACACTGGACGAGGGCTGCCCCTGGAAGGAGGTGTAACCTTGGGTAAGGCAGTATTCTTCAGCTAAGGGCAGCCCCCAGTGAGGGCTGACAGCCAATGGCCATCCTTGGGCAACTCCTCCAGCAGCTGGGGGATGAGTCCTTCATTTCCGGAGGCAGATCCAGGCACTGCAACGCAGCATCCACCACTCCACCTGTACAAATCGCATTTATGGGGCAGTAGGGGGCCGAGGGGAGCCCACAAGAGGGACAGTTAACTTAAGACACCAAGGAAGATTTCCAGTACTGAATAAAAGCAAAGATCTAAAGGATGACTAGGAATTAGCCAGGCCAGCAGAAGTGAGGGAAAAGTGTTCCAGACAGAGGGAACAGAGTAGGAGAAGGCCCAGAGGCAAGAATAGGCACAGGGCCTTTTGGCATGATTGGAAGAAGATTTTTCAAGAGGGAGACGAGACTGGGGTGGTAGTCTAGCAGAGGCAGATCCTAAAGGGCTGAGTAAATCTGTTAAGGAATTGGGCTGAATCCTGAGGGGACTTGGAAGCCACCTGGGGGCGTTAAACAGAGGAGTGAGATGTGATTGCTTTTCTCTCCTCTGCTTGTCCTCTGATTCAGCCCCTTCTGCCTCCTGTGGTATATGGGAGAGAGAGAGCCCTGTATGGAAGCACATCGTAAACCCCAAACACCCACATGAGAAGGAGGAGGCAGGCTTCTCTACTGGACCCAGGCTGCAGTCCTCCAAAGTCCAAGAAAATGACAAAAATTGGCATCTGGGAACTCATTAATCCCCTCGTGTCTTGGAGGCCTCATCTGTAAAGAATAATCCTAACAGCTAACAGTTCCATTGTGCCTATAAATTCTAAGGGCTTATACTGTTTCAAGAGCTTTGCATACTAAATCATTTAATCCTCCCAACAAACTTATGAGGTAGGTACTACTTTTACAAATGAGGATGTCGAAAGCACAGAGAGGTTTAGAGACTTACCCAAGGTCACACAGCACATGGGTGGCAGAAGTGTGATGTAAAACGGGGATAAGATCCTCCTAAAGAGGGTGTGGGAATTAATGGAAAGTACATACAAAAGTGTCTTATGCTGTCCTGGCATGTGGAAAGTGTGTTCTTTTCAAAAACACCCAAAACTCGTAAGAGTTTTAGGTTAGGGAAAAGGTCTGTCTAGAGAAAATTCCTTCTGACAAACACTATATAATTAATTTTGTAGGACTGCCTTCTCTCCTTTTTCCTCAGCTCCTTCTGCAAATGATGCTTTCTGGGTCTGCCTAGCAATGTAACCGACACAAAGTCCAGATATTCTTCGAGCTTTCCTTGTCTTCATAGACCATGGGTGGGGTCTTCTAATCTCAAATGTAGTAATCCTTCTCAAACTGAACAAAAACCTAAGTTCAGCAGCTCATAGCCTAAAAACATTAAATGCATTTCATTGTAAATCTAATTTCTTTTTTAAAAAACACCAAAATGGTAACATCATTAGAATTATAGGTGATTTTGAACCTCTTCTTTTATACTCTTCTCTATATCCCACATTTTCTACAATAAACAGCCTATAACCAAAAAATTTAAACATTATTTTATAAATAAAAATGTAATTACTAAATCTGTAATTATTGCCTGAATAAAATTACCATTAAGTTTAATGTACCAAATCTAATGATTTTATGAGCAAATAAATGCTAAATAACACATTTTACATTCCTGCACTGACAGAGCTGCAGAGGGTGCTTAAAAAATAAGTGATGGCTTGTATGAAATGTCTAGAACAGGCAAATTCATAGAAACAGACAGCAGACTAGAGGTTACCAGGGGCCAGAGGGAGAGGGGATGGGAAGTTACTGCTTACTGGGCAGAGTCTCCGTTTGGAGGGATGAAAAGTTTTGGAAATAGTGGTGATAGTTGCGCAGCATTGTGGGTGTAATTAATACCACTGAATTGTACACTTTAAAAAATGGTTAAAATGGCATTTTAAAAAATTTTTATATATTTACCACAACAAAAAATAATAAGTGATGGCTCAGTTAAGGGAGAATATGTGGCCCAGAATGCCCTGTCCTCCCGCTGGTCCTTGTCTCCTGCTGCCCAGGATGGGCCCAATAAATGATAAAAACAATAGTGATCACTAACAGGGACTGCCACCCAGAGATTAAATAACTTGCTCACCATGGATCACCCACAGGGTAGGGGACTTGGACTTGAACGCAGGCAATCTGACTCGAGATGTCACACCTTTAACCACTTCTCTGCACTCCACCATGACAGCGCTATCTGCTGTAGATTTCCCACATGACATGAATCATCTGCAGGTAACCCTGCAAGGGAGGTGCTGTTATCCCTACGTACAGACAGAATCCGAGGCTTAGAGCGAGCTGCTTGCTGGGTTATCCAGCTGGGTGCGGGAGCGGGGGCAAAGCTGCACTCTCAGACCCCGGCCGGTGGGTGGGCTCGTGTCTGCAACGGCCAGACGACGGTGTAAAGGACCCATTGCGAGTGGAAACAACCTGCGCGGTATCTAAACTGTGAGGGACTAGGAGAGGGGGAGTAGGAAAGGCTTGAAGGGGTTTTCAGGGAGGGCAGGACAATTTTTTAAACTGATTGTTAGGCTGCTTTGCGCTTCTGCAAAGCCAGTTTGTGTCCTTGGAGGGTCTCTCAGCGTCTTCAGTGAATATTCATCAGCTGGCCTGGGCTGGCCGGGGCAGCGGCCCGGCCCCTAGGGTCCTGGGAGGGTTCGGAGACACTTGCTCCTTTTGGGCTCTGCCTGGCGGGAAGCGCATGGGGCGCTGCCGTGGGTTCCCAGGGCAAAGAGAAGGGCGAGTGAGGCGGGACGTGCGAGGGCGGGGTGGGGCCGTCTGGACCGGCGCCTGAGGGTGGGGACGTCTGCTAAGCGGGGCTCGGAGCAAAGCGAAACCGACGGCTTTTGTTGGATCCAGCAGAACAGCGCCTCTGGACGAACGGGGGTGGGAGCGGGCGGCACAGAGCCCCTCTGGGAGATTTGCGGCACCATCTGCGTGGGGCTGAGGGCAGACTTGCACCCAGGCAAGCTCCGGGTTGGTCCAGCTCTATGAATAAGTCTAGCAGCCCAGCCACTCTGTCCTGTTTCCCTCGGTGGGGACAGATGCATAGCACTGCAGCATAGCACAGTATAACACTTCTCCAGAGATAAGCATTGCAATGCCCCCATTTTACAGGTAAGGAAGTAGAGCCCTAGAGGAGAAGTAAGGGACCCAGGTCATGAGCTGATGGGGACAGGGGAGAATGCCCTCTCCTTACCTCATCACAGTTTGTACATTGAGAGTGTGTCTGCCTTCCCGCCTATCTAATCAGCTTCCGTGCCATTCATGTTTACAGTCTAGCACCCACCCCAGTACCTGGAACTTAGTAAATGCTCAATAAATGTTTGTGAAATGAAGATGAACTGGGATAGGAAACTCAGGTCCTCAGTCTTTGAGGAAAGACAAAATTTAGAAATCCAGGAATAATAACAGTTGTTCCCAGACAGAGCAGCTAGAGTATGGATAAATAGACCCGACCCAGCTGTCTGGAGAGGGTCACCCAGGCGGCTCCACTCCTTTTGCAGTGAAAATAAGTTCTGCTGCCTCCAGCTGCCAACCCCCAGGGGCTTCGGGTGAGAAAATCACCTGAGAGCTTTGCCTTAAAACCTTACAGTTGGAAGGAAACTTCCATAGCCTCTATTTCAGTCTATGTAATGTTTTCTTAAATTATTTTCATTAAGTTCATTCAATTCATATTTATGTGCATCCACCATGAACAAGGCCCTGTATTACTGAAACAAGAAGTGTGATCCTTGTTAAAATTAGAAGCGAGTTTATAAGTCAGGAGTTTTCTACAGCCGGAAGTATTTAGTCAGCAAACACAAGTCTTCAATACAAACTGTACATACAGCAGCAATTATTTCAAAAAAAACAAAGAGCTAAGGTTAAAGATGTCATTTTTTTTTAGAGAAATTATTTGCTTTTGAATGGTAAAAAACAATTTCTAGGCACAGAGAAATGATCAGTGGAGTAGGGAGGTATCTCAAGCCTTTTTCCAACAGATAGAGACAAGGTCAGCTCTAGGACAACTAACCGGGAGCTGAAGATTTGACATGTGGCAAAACAAGCCTAGACAAATCCCTGAAAAATCAGGAAAGAATTAGAGGGAATTCAAGAATTATTCAAGCCTGCAGAAAACCAAAGCTCAATTAAGTAATTGAAAATAGGAAATATTGCAAAAATATGAAAATAGTGAAAGGTTAGAGGATGAGCTGCCTGGTTGTATAGGTGTTTGCTTTTCTTTAAGTCTTGCTCTTGATATAATATCTCAGAGTCAGAGTCTGAGTTCAACAGCTCCCTGAGGGAGACTGTTCATATTTGATGCAATTCAGTGCTTTGTGAGTATAAATCCAGCTAAACATTCATGTACCCTATGATGCAGTAAGTTCTCTCATGGAGATATAGATATAGATATAGATTACTGTCTTAGCTTTGGCAGCTATAACAAAACACAGTAGACTGGATAGACTGGGTGGCTTGAACAAGACTTTTTCTCACAGTTCTGGAGGCTGGGAAGTCCAAGTGCAAGTGGTAGAAGGGCAGGTCCCTCTTCCTGGCTGCCTTCCTGCAGTACCTTCACATGGCAAATAAGAAGGTCTGGTGTCTCTTCCACTTCTTGTAAGGACACTAATCCCATCTTGGGGGCTCCACCCTTATGACCTCATCTAAACCTACTTGCCTTCCAAAGGCTCCACCTCCTAATACCATCACATTAGGGGTTAGGTCTTCAACACATGAATTTGGGGGGACACAAATGTTCAGTCCATAACAATACCTAACAGAAATGAAGGGTGTAGTCCACCAAACAATGTATACCAGAATATTTATAGCAGCCTCATTCATAATAGCCCAAGCTTGGAAATGACTCAAACGTTCAGCAACAGAATGGATAAATACATTGTGGTGGATCCGTACAATGGAATAATGAGCAAGAACAAACCACACAGAAACATGAATGAATCACACAGGCATTATGCTGAGTGAATGAAGCTAGATACATGAATACACAATGTTTAATTCAATTTACATGAAGCAAAACACAAGCAAAACTAATCAATGGTGATAGAAATCAAAATAATGGTTGTGTTTGAGAGAACAGTGACGAAAAGGGGCATAACGGAGACTCTGGGCTTCTAGAAATATTCTGTATTTTGATCTAGGTGGTGGTAGTGTGCGTGTGTGTGTGTGTGTGTGTAAAAATACACCTGCCTGCCAAGGCAGGGGACATGGGTTCAAGCCCTGGTCCGGGAAGATCCCACATGCCGCAGAGCAACTAAGCCCGTACACCACAACTACTGAGCCTGTGCTCTAGAGCCCGCGAGCCACAACTACTGAAGCCCGTGCACCTAGAGCCCATGCTCCACAACAACAGAAACCACCGCAGTGAGAGGCCTGCACACCACAACGAAGAGTAGCCCCCGCTCGCCGCAACTAGAGAAAGCCCATGAACAGCAACGAAGATCCAACACAGCTATAAATAAATAAATAAATAAACTTAAAAAAAAAATACACCAAATTATACATTTGTGCTCTTTATGAAGCACATAAATTGTGCTCTTTATGAAGGTTATACCCTAATAAAAAATGAAAAAAAATCATTTCTATCAGGGATGACAAGTACATGGTGGGCTTGCTACCAAGGTCCCCTCCCTTGCCCATTAATTGCTCATTAATATTAATTAACCACCATACTCCTTTTCATTGAGCTCAGCACCGGAACCATTCTCAATTCAGCACTCCAGCCAGTCTGCTTTGAGACAAAAACAATTGATGTTCCTTCATGTATACACAAGTATCTTAATTAAGAGAGAAAGTTTGACGCTATCATCTTCAATTTGCTTCTCCACACTTTGGGGAAGCCTGGTGGCAGGCTCCCTGAATTCCAGGCTCAGTTCCCAGGAGAAAGTGGCTTTGGAAGCTGGAGAATGAGGGTGTGAGGGGCACACAGCTGGGAGGAAGCCCCCTGACTGAGGGCTGGGGGATTAACTCAGTACCACAGGTAACAGTGGGGCCCAGCCGAGGCGAGAATTTGACTGAGGCGCACTTTCTACCACATAGAACAAACTGGTCTTTCTCTACTAGCAGAGAATGAAGAAGGAAGAGGAGGGAGGGAAAGGCTGGACTGCAGGAAATAACACCCTCTTGATTTACCCAAGGTCCTCTGGCAGCTGGAAACACAGCCGCCACGTCAGCAGTCACCCCAGCTCGTCTATGTATTTTCAGGAATGCTAACTCTTCCTGTTCACTCTTCACAGCTTACAAAATCTTCTGCAGCCTCTATCACACAGCCACGTGATCTGGACAAAGTGGAGGTACCTCCCCCGCCAGCATCTGAGGTTTTAAAACTGAGGTTCAAAATGCTGGAGAGGGTGTGGAGAAAAGGGAACCCTCCTACACTGCTGGTGGGAATGTAAATTGGTGCAGCCACTATGGAAAACAGTGTGGAAGTCTCTTAAAAAACTCAAAATAGCACCTGTCACACACAGCACGTTCGTGGGGAACCTGGTGCAAAACCATTTGTAGACGATCTGCTTCTGGGTCAGGGTTTCATACGTAGCAGAACAGCTCCCTTGCTGCGAGCTATTGAAAGTCATCCCTCAATACAGGGTTTGTTAAAAAAAAAAGGAGGGGGGGGAGTTTTTTAAAAACTAAAAGTAGAGTTACCATATGATCCAGCAATCCCACTTCTGGGCATATACCCAGAGAAAACTATAATTCGAAAAGATACATGCAACCCAGTGTTCATAGCAGCACTTGGAAACAACCTAAATGTCCATCGACAGATAAATGGATAAAGATGATATCGTATATATATATATATATATATATGTAATGCTATATTACTCAGCCATAAAAAAGAATGAAATAATGCCACTTTCAGCAACATGGATGAACCTAGAGATTACCATACTAAGTGAAGTAAGTCAGAAAGAGAAAGATAAATGTCATATGATATCACTTATATGTGGAATCTAAAATACAACACAAATGAATTTATTTACGAAACAGAAACAGACTCACAGATACAGAAAATAAAGGGGAAAGGGGTGGGGAGGGATAAATTAGGAGTTTGGGATTAGCAGATACAAACTACTATATATAAAATTAATAAACAACAAGGTCTTACTGTATAGCACAGGGAACTATAATAAACCATAATGGAAAAGAATATGAAAAAGAAAATGCATGTATATGTCTAACTGAATCGCTTTGCTGTACACCAAAAAACTAACACAACATTGTAAATCAACTATACTTCAATTTTAAAAAATTAACTAAAAGAACAATGATAAAGACAAAAAAAAAAAAAAAAAAAACCCTGAGGTTCAGAGATATTGTGTAACTCATAGACACCCTGTTAACCAAGTTACAGACTCAAGATTGAAACCCAGGCCTGCCTTACCCCCAACCCAGGCTCCTTCAGTTTGAGTTTTTATTTTTCATCAAAGCTATACATGCACAAAAATGGTCCTATTTGGGGACTTCCCTGGTGGCGCAGTGGTTAAGAATCCGCCTGCCAATACAGGGCACACGGGTTTGAGCCCTGGTCTAGGAAGATCCCACATGCCGCGGAGCAACTAACTCCGTGTGCCACAACTACTGAGCCTGTGCTCTAGAGCCCACGAGCCACAACTACTGAGCCCGTGTGCCACAACTACTGAGCCCACGCGCCTAGAGCCCTTGCTCTGAAACAAGAGAAGCCACCACAATGAGAAGCCCGCACACCACAACAGAGTAGCCCCCGCTCACCGCAACTAAAGAAAAGCCCACGTGCAGCAACGAAGAAACCCAGCCAAAAAATAAATAAATAATAAATAAATAAATTTATTTTTAAAAAAAGGTCGAATGCTTCTATAAGATTTGTTATGAAAATAGCAGGTCCCGCACCTCCCGCCCCGTTTGCCTTCCTTGGAGCCAACAACCTTGACCTCTTTAAGCTGATTGATTTGGAATTTATGTCCACAATGTATGGAAAAGAGATGCACACCATGTTGAATCACTGTGGGGTTTCAGCACACTGAGAGCACAGAGAAGATCCTACAAGCTTCCAGAAAGAGTAGACATAATGTCACCTACAAAGAGCTGGAAATTCGAATGGCCTTGATCCTGTCAACGGCAACACTGACGCACAGAAGGCAGTGAAAAATACCTTCAAAATTCTCAAAGAAAATGACCCTCAACTTAGAATTCTATACACAGCCAAATTATCAATCAAATGTGAGGGTAAAATAAAGACATTTTCAGATATTAAAAGTCTCAAAATATTGACTTTTCCTGTACCTGTTCCCAAGAAGCTTGTAGAGAATACCCAATCCCTTACAACTCACCCTGCGTTTTACTGTTAGTCCTTTTCTGTTTTCCCTACTCTCATAGGTCTTACACCTTTAGAAAATCCTTTTTCTGTCAGTTTAATAGGATTTTAAGAGAGAAAAATCAGGCAGACTCAATCAATTACCATTACCCAGAAGTTCTCTGCTCTTTTTCATTTTCATAAGCAATAAACACTTTTTCAAACAAAATCTTATGCAAAAGACAAATATCTAAGACACATGAAAACCATACATATTGCACTGGTTGTAGCATGGTTTCTCTGCATTGGCTAACTGTTAAGAAAGTTGCTGCAGCTAATTAATGGAAAAGGAATGATCGAATTAGAGCAACACTATTTTGTACCCATGAATTAATTAATGGATCTAGGCATTGTGTATCAGCTGCTGTTAACATCACCCCTACAGCACACACACAAAATGATAATGAGACATTGTGTGTGTCTTTTGATGAGAGAACATGCCACCACCTGGAGTTGCCAAAAAATCAAAACCTGAATTGATCAAGCCTCTGGATCCAGCTATCAATTTACTAGAAACACAGAGGACAGAAGGACACACTGAACTGCATCATCAGTGTGCAGTCCGCAAAATCCAGACGGGGCAAGGTCGACTGTTCGAATGCCCTGGGTTCCTCAACATATAAATTAAAAGAGGGAAAAAAGGGATGGAGGGAGAATCTTTGGATTAAAAGAGATTTAAAAGATATATCAAATTAGAAAGTGGGTAAGTGCACATTCATGTTCATAGCAACACTATTCGCAATAGCCAAGAGGTGGCAACCACTCAAATGTCCACCGATGGATGAATGAATAAACAAAATGTTGCACAGACGTACGATGGAATGTTATTCAGCCTTAAAAAGGAAAGAAATTTTGACACACACTACAACATGGATGAACCTCGAGGACATTATACTAAATGAAATAAGCCAGTCACAAAAGGACAAACACTATGATTCCTCTTGTATGAGGTACCCAGAGTAGTCAAATTCAGAGAAAGAAGGTAGAATGGAGGTTACCAGGGGTGGGGGGTGGGGGGGGGTGGGGAATAGAAGCTTGTTGTTAAGCGGGTACAGGGTTTCAATTTTGCAAGATGAAAAATTCTAGAGATTTGTTGCACAACAATGTGAATATACTTAACACTAGTGAACTGTATACCTAAAGATGGTTAAGATGGTGAATTTTATGTTATGTTTTTTACTACAATGAAATTTTTAAATTTAATTTTCAAAAATTTTGAAATTTTTTGGGCTTCCCTGGTGGCGCAGTGGCTAAGAATCCATCTGCCAATGTAGGGTACACGGGTTCGAGCCCTGGTCCGGGAAGATCCCACATGCTGCAGAGCAACTAAGCCCGTGCGCCACAACTACTGAGCCTGCGTTCTAGAGCCTGTGAGCCACAACTACTGAAGCCTGCGTGCCTAGAGCCCGTGCTCTGCAACAAGAGAAGCCACCGCAATGAGAAGCCAGTGCACCGCAACGAAGAGTAGCCCCCGCTCGCCACAGCTAGAGAAAGCCCAGGCACAGCAACAAAAACCCAATGCAGCCAAAAATAAATTTTTAAAAAAAGAATTTTTTTTTGAAATTTTTTACTACAATTAAATTTTTAAATTTAATTTTCTTTAATCTGCCATTTAACTTTAATGGCAGATTAAAGAAGGTGCCCATGGTTGATTACATTATATAGAAATGCAAGGAAGTAATTACCATAAAAGTTGGGATAAGAGCTTTTGGGGGGAGAGGAAAGGAGTTGCGTATTGGGACAGGACATGAAGAGGCTTCTGGAACCCTTGACCTAGGTACTAATTGACCAGAGTGGTCACCTGATAATAATTCATTATGCTATATATACATTTGTCTCCTGCAGTTTTCTGTATCTGTTTTGAATACAATTAAAAAGCAAGACAAAACACTGAAACGAAAGAAAGCTGCTGCCATCCTGACTGTCAGCATATTCTGGTCAAGCAACCCTTTCATCTGAATTAACAGAGGAGAATTCGGGAGTGAGGCGGCCGGAAGCTGGC
This sequence comes from Balaenoptera borealis, assembly GCF_965194805.1. Lineage (NCBI taxonomy): Eukaryota > Metazoa > Chordata > Mammalia > Artiodactyla > Balaenopteridae > Balaenoptera > Balaenoptera borealis. The sequence continues at coordinate 87,948,092 of NC_138874.1, forward strand.
CCTGCCTCACCTCTCCCTCTTGGAGTCCTTTTGCAAAGCCCCTGGGCCTGCCTCACCTCTCCCTCTTGGAGTCCTTTTGCAAAGCCCCGAGCTGCCATGTGTCTCCTCCCTGCCTTTGAAGCCCAGGTTCTGCACGCAGCCCGCCCACAGGGACAGGCTCACAGAGCTACAACAGCTGAGCTCGGCCTGGGGTCACAGAGGGAAGCGGGACCGGGCAACATGACAGCCAGGTTCTCACCCACGTTGAGTGCAGAAAATAAGACTCGGACGCCTTTGTTGTCAGCTGTCAAGTTTCATCTTCTGGTTCCCAAACTCTCTAATGTGAATTCTGCTAAAATCCTTGTGCCACCGTAATGTGCCATCACAGGGTCAGGATTGCAACAGCTTTCTGTCAGTCTACGCAATGGGTGTCCCAGCACAGAGTCCCTGCCAAGCAACAGCGTGCCCGGGAGGCTGCTGGGGGGTTGTGCTTAAGAGTACAGCTCTGGCTCAGGCTGCCTGGCTTCAAACCTGGGCTCTGCCCCCTGACCTGGGGTAACAGCCGATGGTCTCGGGGTCTCTGTCTCCCCACATGTAAAGTGAGGCTTGTAAGTATTTATTTCCTAGGGTTGTTATGGGGCCTCAAGCTGAAATTTGTCAAGTCTTCAAAAAGAAAGCCTGGCTCAGGGTAAGGAATCGGTACTTATTATTATTATTGTTATTATTCCATTTAAAGGATGCAGCCCCAGGCTCACAATACCAGAGAGGGAAAACAGAGAGGAGAGAAAAGTCTCCCCCAAACTTTCCTTATGTCCTGGTGGTGGGAGAGCTTGTGAAGTTTTGCTGCCTCCATACCTGTCCATCTGACTGCCTGCTTGACACCCCAAACTCAAGAGGACTAAACCCCAATTCACGAGCTTCCCCTCCCCCTCCCTCCAACCCTGATGCTCTTCTGGTGCTTTCTCTCTCTCTGGGATTTCCCTGGAGGTCCAGTTGTTAGGACTCGGTGTTTTCACTGGCAGCATGGCAAAAAAAAAAGGAAGGAAGGGAGGGAGGGAGGGAGAGAGGAAGGAAGGAAGGGAAGAAAAAAAAAAGGAAAAGAAAAGAAAAGGGAGCTTGATTCCCCCATTTACATGCTGTGGCCCAAGGGAGCCTTCTGCAGCACTTGGGGTCCTCCATACAGGAGCCGCACGACTCTCTCCACCTGCTCCCCTCCCCTTCACCCTCCTTGCCTGCTCCTCAGGCCAGCGGGGGTGGACCTGGACCAGGATTGTTCCCTTGAACTGAGGCAGCCATGGAAACCTGGCCCTCTGGCCCGACTGAGCCAAAACCTCCGCTGCAGGTCTTCGCGCCCATTCCTAAAGAGCCTCCGAGTCTTCTCCCACAGCTGGAATGATTCTTAAAGACATGTGGCCCATCATCTGAGGCATCTCCTCCACTCACCCGACTCCGAGGCTAGCGCAGAGGGTCACTGCACAGTCGCTTATCTGGTGAGTGCTTATTGAGCACCCGCTCTGGACCTGCCACTGAGCAAGACGGTTGGGCCACCTCAGTGAACAAACACAGTAGACACAGCCCAACAGCCGTTCTCCCCGTCCTCCTTGCTAACAAAACCAGTTTTGTTCAAACCCCCTTGGAGTATTTCCTAATCACTCAAAACCCATCATGGTACTTTATTCCCCTTGTCAATGCTTGATTTAACAATGGGCATTTCTAGCCAATGGAACTTAAGGGGACAGCTACTGGGGAGCTGCTGGAAAGGTTTTCCTCACTCTCCTCAAAGGAAGATGAGGAAGAAATACCTATGTTGGCTGATGCCTGGAGCTGGGGTAGCCATCCTATGGCCTGGAGGGAAATAGGTGACACTCTGAGAAGGGCAGAGCTGAAAGATAGAAAGAACCTAGATCCTTGATAACGCTGTTGAGATTCTGAATTCACCACCCTGGAACTGCCCTGCCCCCGGTTTTCTTGTGGATTGCAATGATAAAGGCCCTCATTGTTATGATTTGTTTTTTGAGGTATAATTGGCATATAACATTATATTAGTTTCAGGAGAACAACGTAATGATTCAGTATTTGTATACACTTGAAATGATCATAATAAGTCTAGTTAACATCTGTCACCTATACATAGTTACAGCATTTTTTTCTTCTGATGAGAACTTTTAAGATTTACTTTCTTACTTTCAAATATGCAATACAGTATTATTAACTATAGTCACAATGCCCTACATTACATCCCCGTGATTTATTTATTTTATAACTGGAAGTTTGTACCCTTTGACCTCCTTCACCATTTCGCCCTATCCCTACCGGTCCCCCTTCCCCATCTCTGGCAACCACCAATCTGTCCTCTGTATCTATGAGATTGAGGTCTTGGGGTTTTTTTAGATTCCACATATAAGAGATCATACAGTATTTGTCTTTCTCTGTCTTATTTCACTTAGCATAATGCCCTCAAAGTCCACGCATGTGGTCACAAATGGCAAGTTTTCATTCTATTTTAAGGCTGAATAATATTCCATTGTATATACATACCACATCTTCTTTGTCCATTCATCCTTTGATGGACACAGGTTGTTTCCATATCTTGGCTATTTTAAATAATGCTGCAAGGAACATAGGGGTGCATTTATCTTTTTGAGTTAGTGTTTTCATTTTCTTCAGATAAATATCCAAAAATGGAATTGCAGAATCATACAGTAGTTCTATTTTATTTTTTTTGAGGAAACTCCATACTGTTTTCCATAGTGGGCGTACTATAAGCCCTCATTGTTTAAGCTGATCCTGGATGAGTTTTCTGTTACATGTAGCCAAAAGCCACCTACAAGGGTGAGGCAGGTAGTTAACACTTCCGAGCAATTGCCGGATACCAGGCACCAAATCCCAAAACCTTAAATCTTTCTCAGGACACCCACTTCCATCCTAAGAGTTGGAAATGATTATGCCTATTTTACAGCTGAGGAAGCTGAGACCTAGAGATGGTGAGGAAATTCTCTGTCATACACTGAGTGACTGGTAGAGTCGGAACCAAAACCCAAGTCGTCTTCAGCTCTCTTTCCACTACACCGACAGTGGGGATGGGTCTGAGCATCATGTTCATAGGAGCTCTCCATCACAAGGACAAGGGATGTGAGCCAGGCCAGCCTATGCTTCACAGGACATATATTGGTTCTCATCTCTCTCTCTCTCATCTTTGCTTCTCTCTGACACCATGCCCTCAGACCAGCTGCATCACTAGGCTAGAATCACAGCCATCAGCAGCCTTAGTCTCATATCCCAACAGTCAAGGGCCAAAAAGGACAAGGGTCACATTTTCCCCAGCCTGAGTTTCATTGGCCAAACTCGGGCCACATGCCCCCCCTTGGGCTGCTCACTGTGTAAGTCTGAGCCCTGGTGCCACCTCCTGGTTCTGTGGCTTGGATGACCCAACCTCTCTATGCCTCAGTTTACCCATCCTGAAATGAGGGAAATAATAGTACTTGCTTCACTGGGCTGCTGTGAGGACCATTCGTCCATCCAAAAAATACTTAATGCATGCCAACTACATGCCAGGCAGTGTGTTAGGTGCCGGAGCCACAGGAGGGGACAAAGAGACCCCTCCCTGCCCTCATGAAGTGTATAGTCTAGCAGGAAAGACAGATATGAAACAAACAAACGGGTGAATGAATATCTCTATTACGATGTGAAGTCTTGTACAGGACAAGAATAGAGCTCTGTGGGAGAGAAAGAAAGGGGACCTAGCTCCGATGAAACGAGGAACATTTACAGAGCCGGACACTGGGCATGGTGCAGAGTAAGCATTCAGTCCACACTGAATATAGGGACAACTATATATATATTTATATATACATATATATATGTGTGTGTGTGTATATATATATATATTTTTTTTTTTTTTTTTTTGGCTGCGTCAGGTCTTAGTTGCGACACGTGGCATCTTCGTTGAGGCATGAGGGATCTTTTTTGTTGTGGTGCCCGGGCTTCTCTCTAGTTGTGGCACGCAGGCTCCAGGGCACATGGGCTCTGTAGTTCGAGGCACGCAGGCTCTCTAGTTGAGGTGCGCAAGCTCCGTAGTTGCCCCGCGACATGTGGGATCTTAGTTCGCTGACCAGGGATCAAACCCGCGTCCCCTGCAGTGTAAGGCAGATTCTTTACCACTGGACCACCAGGGAAGTTCCTGGTGGTGTTATATAGGTTTTTGCTCGGCACCTTCCCAACCATCTGGCCTCCCCACAGCGACTTCCCACGAGGAGAAGAGCTGGTGACTTGGCTGCCGTGCTCTCCATCTCTGCGACCAATTACGAGCCTCCTATGGGACGGAGAGAAAGTATGACACACGGGCTGGGACAGCAGAAGTGCGGCAGGTCCCAGGGCAACCCGTTCCTGATGGGCGGCACACACCCAGCTCTCGCCATCTCTGCTCATCCAGAACGGCAGCCCCTTCCGGCTCCAGCTGAGGTCCCAACCAGGAGGCCTGCAGAGGCCTAAGTGGCTTCTCAGGCTCCAGGGTCTCCCAAACTCCTTCCACTGGCCCCGAGGCAAGCCCTAAATGAAGGAGTGCTGGAGAGAGATTTCCTGCGTAACAAGCCAACTTTCCACTCACCAGGGCCAGGCTCTGCTATCTCCACAGCTCCTGGCCAGAGGGATGAGGGCCCTGCCCTGCCCCAAGCCACGGGGCTGTATCATCGTTTCCTGGTGACCGCCTCTGGAGGGACCATTTGCAAAACTCTTAGTGATCCAAGATGTGTCTATGGAACACACTGTATCGCCACCAGGCCCCTCTGGGGCTCTCTTCCTATCCCTCCTGTACAGATGTGCTGTTTCTTTAAGGAAGAAGGACCAAGAGCTGCTGGGTTGGATTAATTGCCGCAAACACTGACTCTGTTCCTGCACCCCCATTGCCTCCACCCTGATCTCAGCTCAAGGCCTCATGATCCTATTCAGGACCCCAGTGTTAGCCCATCCAGTCTGCCGGCCCCCTGGCTCTCCTTTCCCACCACGGACGGCCAAAGGGGCTGCCTGGAGCACACGTCACTCCTCCATTTGCCACCTTCGATGGCGCCTGGATCTGAACAATCCAAACCAGTCCCCTTGTTGTGGCCAGCAGGCCCCTGTGCTCTGACCCCCGCCTTACATTTCCAACTGTGCCTTCTCAGCAAGCCAAATGTATCATGAAGGGTTTGCCCAGAATGTCATACACTCTCTTCATCCAAGATTTTCCTAATATGTGCCCTCCTTGTGCATTAATTTATTCATTAAATAATGAATGCCGGGCTTCCCTGGTGGCGCAGTGGTTGAGGGTCTGCCTGCCAATGCAGGGGACACGGGTTCGAGCCCTGGTCTGGGAGGATCCCACATGCCGTGGAGCAACTGGGCCCGTGAGCTACAATTACTGAGCCTGCGCATCTGGAGCCTGTGCTCCGCAACAAGAGAGGCCGCGATGGTGAGAGGCCCGCACACCGCGATGAAGAGTGGCCCCCACTTGCCACAACTAGAGAAAGCCCTCGCACAGAAACGAAGACCCAACACAGCCAAAAATAAATAAATAAATAAAATTTAAAAAATAATAATAATAATGAATGCCTACTATGTGCTGGCCTCTGTGCTTGGCTCTGGGATGTGATGGTGAGCCACACAGCCACTCCCCAGGAGTCCATGGTCCAGTGAGGGAGGCAGACATCACTGAAAAACCAAGAATCACCAGAGTTTATAATAATCACCCAGAGTAGTGAGAGCTGTGAAGGAACCATGTGGGTGCTGAGGGATTAACAGAGAAGTGTGACTCTGCTGGGAGTCCAAGAAGGTGTCCCTGAGACGATGCTCACCCTGACATTGGATAAAAAGTAGGTGCCATGCGGACAAGGGCTTGGGGGAGGGGGAGAGCTTCCAGACAAAGGCCCTGAGGCCAGAGGGCCTGCAGGCTCTGGGATCTGACAGCCTAGGTGGCAGGTGAGCAGAGAGCACTGAGATGGGCTGGAGAAGGAAGTGGTTACAGCCAGCCAGCCAAGAGATTGCCCTTGACCCAGAGGGCCTGGGGGAGCCCTGAGGGCTTTGAGGAACTCAAACAAGGCTCGAGCCCTCTGGACCAGGAGGGGTAAGAATGAAAACAGAAAAGCCCGGTGAGATATGATACAGGCTGGACTGACATCGCCACCGCAGAAATGCTGGGTCAAAGGGGACTTTATTTTTTAACTTTGTATTACGGAAAAATTTTCTAATATATAAATGTGGAGATAACAGTATAATGAACTGCCCTGAACCCCTCATCCAGCCGCTTCAGCAATAATCAACCCAAGCTTGCTTCAGCTACACCCACCCACGCCGCTCATCCCCACTGGATTATACTGAAGCAAATCCCAGGTGCCGTATATTTCACTAATAAATATTTCAGTATGTATCTCTACAAAAAAAGGACTCTTTTAAATCATAACCACATCATCACACCTAAAAAATATTAATGGTAATACAAAGGGAAATTTTTAAGGCTTGATACTTATTGCCAAACTACCATTCAGAAAAAAGTCATCCCCCTCATCTCCCTGCACCTTTGCCAGCACTGGGTGTTAGAAGAAAGAGATTTCCACACATGGTTCATCCTAAAACCTGAGAGCTAAACCTTAAATTCCAGATTCATTTCATGAAAGGAGGAAGCTACATTAACAAGTCTGTGGAAATCTAATGCACACAGCCAGCTGATACCCACGTGTGGCCAGCAAGCAGGGGTTCTCAGGACAGGAGGTGGTGCATCCCCACGGCCCCTGCTGGCTTCCCAGGGCAGGCCCGGTGCACAGCCTTCCTCTCCCACATTTGCCAAAGTGGCCCTGAGCCAATGCGGCAGATTGAGAAAGGGCTTCCTTAGAAGTGAGAGAGGGACCTCCCTGGTGGTGCACTGGTTAAGAATCCGCCTGCCAACGCAGGGGACACGGGTTCGAGCCCTGGTCTGGGAAGATCCCACATGCTGTGGAGCAACTAAGCCCGTGCGCCACAACTACTGAACTTGTGCTCTAGAGCCCACGAGCCACAACTACTGAGCCCGCGAGCCACAACTACTGAGCCCACGTGCCACAACTGCTGAGCCCATGCACCGCAACTACTGAAGCCCGCGTGCCTAGAACCCGTGCTCCACAACAAGAGAAGCCACCACAATAAGCCCGTGCACCGCAACGAAGAGTAGCCCCCGCTCGCCACAACTAGAGAAAGCCTGCACGCAGCAACGAAGACCCAACACAGCCAAAAAAAAAAAAAAAAGAAGTGAGAGATTCCAGAAACAGCCCAATGGAAACAGGGAGGGAAGGATCATCAGGCGCTCCCTTCCATGGTCAGGTCTGCCCACCGACACCTCCACCCAAGGTTTTCCTATTTGAGCTGAAACCCGGGGACTCCCTGTCTTGCCCGTCCTCAGGTTTGTTCTCCCTCCTCACAGTGAATCATTGGCCTCACATTCACTCAAATATACAAAATATACAACCTGCACAGATGGGTTTCCAGGTTCAGGGAACGGTTTTATCTTCTGTGGTGCAATGGCAGCATCCGCAATTCCAGAACTCTCTGCCTAGTTCCCTGAGCTGCCTGAGCCCTGGCGTTATCCAGTCAGGGTGGACCTCCTAGTACAGCCATCTGAGGATAGAGGCAGCATCCTCTATCTAAAATTGAGGAAAGAGAATTCTTTCCTCGCCTCTTCCAACGTCTGGTGGGGTTGCTGCTGGCGTCCCTTGGTTTGTGGCCACATCACTCTGCCTCTGTGATCACCTGCCTCCTCTTCTTGGTGTCAAATCTTCCATCTCCCTCTTTACAAGGACACATGTGATCGCATTTAGGGTCCACACAGATAAGCCAGGACACTCTCCCCATCCGAGAGCCTTAATTTAATCACATCGGCAAAGTTCTTTTTTGCCATAAAAGTAATATTCACAGGTTCCAGGGCTTAGGATGTGGCTATCTTCTTGGGGGCCATTATTCAGCCAACCACAGGATGCACCCACACAATGGAATATTGTGCAGACATTAAAAAGAACGAGGTATCTCTCTGTGTACTAATGTGAAATGGACTCCAAGGTATATTTAAAAAATTAAAATTTATATAATTTAAATATATAAAGTTTAAATAATTTTTTTAAAATTAAGTGAGAAAAGCAATGCATTCAAAGGATTGTGAGTAGCTCATAGAATCAAGAAAAGAAAAGCAAGTACAGGATAGTTTGTATGGTGCACTACCAACCTATATAAAAACTACGTATGTGTGTGTGTGTTTGTGTGTCATCTCCAGACGCACACAATACATTGATAATAATGGATACTGCTGGGGAAGGGAATGGGGAAGTGGGGGAACAAAGGTAGGGAGAAGATTTTTCTCTGAATATCTTTTTTTTTTTTTAAACCAGCTTTATTGAGATATAATTTACATACCATACAATCCACCCATTTAAAGTGTACAATTCAACGGCTTTTAGTATATTTGCAGAATTGCACAACCATTACCACACTCAATTTTAGAACATTTTCATCACCCCAGAAAGAAACCCCTGACTCATCGGCACTCACTGCCCATTTTCCCCAACGCCCTGCCTCCAGCCCTAGGAAACACTAATCTACTTTCTGTGCATTCTCTTGATTATAGATTTACCTCTTCTAGACCTTTTATATAAATTGAATCATATGGACAAAGTCCCAAGAGTCACTGTATCCATGTCTGGCCAACAGTCACAGCTTCCATCCCTGAAAGGGTTAGACTACTTCTCAAATTCCATGCCAGTCCCCCTTGAGTACCTTTGTAAAGTGAACTTACAATAATATCCATATATAAAATAAGAAGAAAAGAGGAGAGCAAAGAAATTAGTTAATACACTAACAAACACACAGAGCAAGTAAAGGGAAAAAATGTGCGTGGCTGCCACATACAGTCCCCAGTCTGCGACTGGTCGCAAGTCCACAGTTGATATTCATAACTGCCTTCTTCCTTTACTCATTCATTTGGGTTCCCTTCGCTGCCCACCAATACCTCAGCCGGTCAGGGTCCTTTACTTGGCGGAGTGACCCAAACCTTCATTGCTGAAAGATCTGAATCCTCAGTGGCCCCATCTTTTGTTGGTTGCTATAGTTTTCCATTAACTTCTACAATTTATGTGGAAGTACTAAGAGGTGCCCCAAAGTTGCAGATATAGTTCTTCTGCCCCGTTGCATAGCAGCGCCCAATTTTCCCAATTTTTTGGTTTGAGGAGCCCAAAATGGCCAAGTGGCAGTCTCAGTTCAATGGAATCATTGTGGTGTCCCCCCTGATGGAAGCCTTCTGCCATCAGAACTAAGGCCTTCAAACCAGCAGAACTCAAAGTTACACAGACAGGGGGAAACAATTCTGCAGGTAAGTTATTAGATGTAACAGTAAGAGGAGACACTCCCATTTCCACCCCTTGACTCCTGCGGAGAAACAGCCACAGATTCAAAGCACATAGTGCATCCCGTAAGACAGAACCCCAACTTTTCAGGCCAACTGGTAACATAACCGAGTCTTCAGTAGGCCATCCCATAGCTCCATCAGGCCAACCGCTTCTGGGTTTCATGGCATGTGCTGGGACTAGTGAATTCTTATGTGTATGAATCTGTTGCTGCACTTACATTGCTCTGAAATGTGTTCCCTGGTCAGAAGAAATACTATGGTAGAAAGAATACCAGGACAGTGAATGAAGTTTGCTGTGAGCACACAGGTGGTTGGGCTGGCAGACGTATTTCAGGAAGAGGTAGCAAATCCATATCCAGAATAAGTGTCTATTCTTATGAGGACCAAATTGATGCCCCGCCATGATGGAAGAGGTCCAGTGTAATCAATCTACCACCAGACGGCTGGCTGACTGGTCCCCCCACCTCCAGGAATGGTAAGCTTCTAAAATGTCTGGAGGGCATTTCTTTCCTTTCTTTCCTCATTCACGCAACAATTTTCTGAGGCCCACTGGGCCCAGCCTGTAAATGGCACTGCAGGGGCTGGGCTCTTGGCCACTGTGTCAAGCTCAGGGGTTTTTTTTTCTCATGTACAAAGGGATATGAGAAACAGTATGGCTGCAACTGCCATGTCTCAAACAGAATGGCACAGCGAAAAGAGCACTGAACAGGGAGTCCAGAGCACCTGACTTCTAGTTCTAGGTTGGTCATTAGCACCCATGGGATGTGAATTGTGGCAAGTTGCCTCACTATGCTCAGTTTCCCCATCCTTGAAACAGAACCAAAGCCCTAGGATAGCAGGTACCACTGGTAGACCAAGGGTGTGATGGTTGGACCAGCTCCCCTTGGATGCAGGCCACAAGGGAGTCAGTTGTCCACGGAGGATTTTTTAAATTGTCAACTATGGGGAGGGGGAAGGGTAAGCTGGGCCGAAGTGAGAGAGTGGCATGGACATATATACACCACCAAATGTAAAACAGATGGCTAGTGGGAAGCAGCTGCATCACACGGGGAGATCAGCTCGGTGCTTTGTGACCACCTAGAGGGGTGGGGTAGGGAGGGTGGGAGGAAGATGCAAGAGGGAGGGGATATGGGGATATATGTATACGTATAGCTGATTCACTTTGTTATACAGCAGAAACTAACACAACAATGTAAAGCAATTATACTCCAATAAAGATGTTTAAAAAAATTATCAACTAAGAGTTGATCTGCTTTTTATTATCACTATATACCTGCAGTTCTAAAGAATGTCAATGAGAGAATACTCCTCACCAAAAAGCCTTTTGTTTGCCTAAGTTCTAAACAATTGCTACCATTACTATTGTTTTTACTAACATATGTATAAGCTTTAAATTAGCATGCTTTTACTACTTATCCTTTAATAAACATTATATTTTACATGGATATTAACTTGGAGAACTCCCAGTTATTCAATTGCCCCAGACACACACGGACCCAGCTACATGTGTTTATTTCTAGAGTAAGTTTATAATGGAATCTTTTCAGCTTACTTCTTGTTAAAATTTAAACAAATAAAGACGGAGATTGAAGAGAGGTTCCCACCCACCTGATCTCTTAACTCCTAAGGCATTAACTGGGGGAAGGTCACCTGCGCCATCTGGTGGCCGAAGTGGTGATTACAGGCACATGTACCTGGACGGTCTTATCCCCGAAGGCAGCTCAGTGGAGTAGTGTAGTGAGATGTGGTGGCTATTGAGCTCTTGACATGTGGCTTATCAAAAATGAGATGTGCTGTAGGTGTACATAACATACTAGATCTTGAAGACTGAATGCAAAAAAATGTAAAATATTTCACAATTGTTTATAATGATTAAATATTGGTTTTATATTTATTGCATGTTGAAATGATAGTATTGGAGCAGGGAGAGCAGCAGGGAGGTTTAATTAGACAAGCCAGGCCCAGGGCTGATTGCATCCCAGGTCTGTCTAGACAACAATGAGCATGTCCCTTCACTTCTCAGGGCCTTATCACATTTAATCACCAAAATCATGGGATTTTGATGATTAAATATGGTAAGGCACATAAAACTCCTCAGGCTCAGTGAGTGCTCAATAGAAGTTGGTTTCCTTCCTCTCAGAGCTGATCAAAGTGCCAGGAAAACTAGAGGAGGTGGCCTCCCCTGAGCACCAACAGAGGCTCTTGATTTGCTTCTCTTTTCCCACATTATTGCTAAGTTGCAGGTGCCTTAGCTGAGTAATCAGGGTCCCTAACTGTGGAGGACCAGCTCCAGCTGTGGCCCTCCTGGGCGGCCCCCAACCCTTGGCACCAACTAGGCACCCAGCACCAGCTCACTCTGCACCCTGCCAGGCAAGACCGAATCTGCCTTTCTGCCTAGATGTCTCCCACTCCACACACCGGCTCCTCCCCTTCCCGCAGGGAGCTGCCCCTCTCTTTCAGCCCCTGCATTCCACACCCACGACTGGTCACAAAGTCCTCACTCACTGCCACCTCTACATCAGCAGTTCTCAGTGTTGTTCCTGGTCCGGCAGCATCGGCATCACCTGGGAACTGGTCAGAAATGCTAACAGACCAACTGAATCAGAAACTCCAGGGGAAAAGCCCAGCAATGCTGCAACACATCCTCCAAGCGATTCTGATGCTCAAGTTCAGAGCCACTGCTCTACAAAACCCCGCTCAGCCACCAGGCCTGTTCTTCTCAGCTCCTATGGTCAGGTCTCGCCTTCTCCCCTGCCACGCCCTCCATCCTGTGACCCCCATTCTATTGTGAAGAAACTCTCCCGGTACTTGAAACTATCCTATTCTCTTCCCCTTCACCACCTTGCCCACAGTAATGCTGACCAAACCTCAGTCATAGCAAACCTCTGTATTTCTGTCACACAGGCCGGCCACTTTTCTATTTCTTACTCAACAGTTTTAAATTTGACACTAGTTCAAATATACACTTTAGCCTGGCCCTAAAGAATCTATAAATTCAGTGTACAAGTTATATTTTTCTGTTGCACATCAAAATAAACACTATAAAATTTGGAGAGTTCATTCAAAGTACCACCTAAAAGTCGTTTTGGGGAAACAGTGCCTTAAGTGTGGGCTGGCTCTCCCAAAACACACTCTACCCACCCTGCCCATCCCCCAGAGCCTCAATTTCTCCTTTGCCTCTCATCTAACTCCACACTTCCATCAGTACTACCTTCCTGGACCACTTAGTCCCACCCTTTCATCCACCCGCCCATGACTCTGACATCCCTGAGGACTCCCCATGAAACATCACCAGCCCAATAAATACATACGGGATGACTGAACTCTGGGCCACCAAGATGTCCACGTCTGCTCCACAGTACCCCAGACCCCCATCCTTACATACTCTGCTCTACGCAGTACCTCCAGGAAGTGTCCCTGGGCCTCCCTGACCCAGTCTTTTCACCTTCTCTCTAAGAGCTAAACCCTTAAATCATTAGTACCCAGTTAAAAATAATTTCCTTCATGCCCCTCAAAATCTAGTCCAGGCTGATCTGGACTAGACACACACACACACACACACATAGACTTTCTATTAGGGTATAATATACATCGAGAAAAGCACACATAAGTGTACAGTTCAATGAATTTTCACAAACTGAACACACCTCTGTAACCAGCACCTGAGAACTTCCTCTTTCCCACTTGCCATTAATTACTGCCCACCCTCCACTCCCACCCGAGAATGAGCACTCTATTTTCTAGTAGCATAGATTCATTTTGCTCTTTTTTTTTTTAATTTATTTTTATATTTATTTTTGGCTGTGTTGGGTCTTCGTTTCCGTGCAAGGGCTTTCTCTAGTTGCGGCAAGTGGGGGCCACTCTTCATCGCGGTGCGTGGGCCTCTCACCATCGCGGTCTCTCTTGTTACGGAGCACAGGCTCCAGACGCGCAGGCTCAGTAGTTGTGGCTCACGGGCCTAGTTGCTCCGCGGCATGTGGGATCTTCCCAGACCAGGGCTCAAACCCGTGTCCCCTGCATTGGCAGGCAGATTCTCAACCACTGTGCCACCAGGGAAGCCCCATTTTGCTCATTTTTGTATTTATATAAATGAAATCATACGGTATGCACTTTTATGTCTGGTTTTCAGCCATATTGTTATATGTTAATTATAAACCATTTGTTCTCATGGCTGTGTAGTATTCAAAATTCCACTGTATTACTTTCCTATTCCTGCTGTAGCAAATTACCACAAATTTAGTGGCTTAAAACAACACAGACTTATTATCTTACGGTTCTGGTGGTCAGAGGTCAGAAATGGGTCTCCTTGGGCTAAAATTAAGGTGTCAGCAGGGCTACATTCTTTCTGGAGGCTTGAGGGAAGAATCTATTTCCTTGCCTTTTCCAGCTTCTAGAGGCCACCCATATTCCTTGCCTCATGGCCCCTTCCATCTTCAAAGCCAGCAATGACTGGTTGACTCTTTCTCGTATCACATCACCCCAACCCCGATCCTTCTGCCTCCCTTTTCCACATTTAAGGAATCTTATGACATTTGGCCCACGCTAGTAATCCAGGATAATCTCTTTAAGGTCAGCTGATTAAGCCCTTAATCCATCTGCAACCTTAATTCCGCCTTGCTATGTAGGATAACATATTCACAGGATGTGAATATCTGGGCGGTGGCCTTATTCCACCTGTCACATCCACCACGCATCTGTCCATTGTACTGTTGATGGGCATTTGGGTCCTTCCAGTACGAGACTGTTGGTGAGCATATTTCTGTTGGGTATAGACATATCAGTGGAATAACTGACTTATAGGCTAGGTGGCCAGCTTTAGCAGACACTGCTGATTTTTCCCAAAGTGGTTGAACAAATATAACACTCCTACCAGCTACATATGCATTCTATTTGTGCTCTGTGTTGCCACACTTGGTATTTTCCATGGCTCTCACAGACACCAGATGCTTCCTCGCCCCTCTGCCTTTCTTCGTGTCTGCAGGGCCCAAAATGTTTCACCCCCAACCATCCATGCATTTCCATTGCTGTTTCCAGGAAGCAAAACATTGTTGGAGAAAATCAGGCCATTTTCTGACCCAAATCACAGATTTGTGTGGCTACCTGTGGGCACTTATGGCCATTCAACAAGCCTATTACTTATAGAATCTTATGATGACAGCAACTTCAGGGGCCACATATACTCCATCCTCCCACTCAGAGCAGTTATATCACATGCACCATGGTTGGTCTCTCATGTGCCCTCCAGAAAAGCTTCCCCAAATCTCTCAGCTGGGCTCTGTGCCCCCCTCTCTGCTTCGACAGCACTCAGCTCTACCTTGCCACCTCCCACATCACATTAGAATCCACTGTCTCTCCCAGTGCGCTGTGTCACAGGGGCAGAACCCAGATGATTGGACACAGCTCCTGCCCTTGCATCTGTCGCTCAAGGCAGGAAAGCTCAAGTTCTCCTGTGTTCCTTACTGACAGGCACCACCACTCTCAGCACATTTTCATCCAGGAAGGAACCAAACAGCTTCCCCGACAGATGATCTTTCTATTATTGGACAGGTCTGATCCAGTTCAGTACATTTACTAAGAGCCTCCACTGTGCCAGGTGTTGTATGAGGCACTGTAGAAACAGCATATGAAGAACAGCTCCTGCCTTCAAGGAACTCGGGTCTCCAAAAGCCTCACTCTTCTCATTTCCTGCCATGGGTCCCCAAAACACAGAAACAAGCGTCCTCCCTCCTCCACCTCGAAACAGATACAGTCAGCCAGGGAGTGAAAGGAGGCAGAGTCAACACACTAACTACAATTTAGGAGATGGGATTAGTGACAAAAATAATCTCCAGTGATAGAAATGAGATGGTAGCCTGGGGCAGGCACAGGGGGACTGACTGTAAAGTGGCACAAGAGAACTATCTGGAGTGATGGGGAGGTCATACCCCTTAACTGGGGCGTGAGCTACAGGGATGTCTACATCTGTCAAAACTTAGCAAACAGTACGCTTAGGAGAGTTGATTTTAAAAGAGAGATGGTTTCAAGTCTCCGCACTGCCTCTCACTGGATGGATCATCTCAGCCCCAAGTCACCATCTTTCCAAATCTCTGTTTCTGTCTGTAAAACATCGTTTGTGAGCTAGTTCAATGATTTTCAGGACTGATTTTTAAAAATCTTACTCTAAGCCAGAGACAAGGGAGTTCCCTGGCTGAAGCGGGCGTGGGGAACCTAGTGTCCTCAGACCCCCTTCCCTCCTCACAAGGACCCTGAGGGGCACCATTACTGCTAAGTCCCAAACAGATCTGACTGGCTCTGATTCTGTGTCTGTCTCTGCTTCAGACTAAATATATCCCCTTTTCCTCCAAACCAGATGGTTTCCAGATTCCTCTGGAAAGAGCAGACTTGGGAGAGGGAAGCAGAGACCAGGAAGAGGACTATCCTCTCCTCTCCACTCTCCTCCTCTTTCCTGGTTCATTCAACGCAATACACACAGCAAGTGTTCAAGAAGTGGCTGCAGTACAAGACCCCTCGTTAGTGGTCAATTTCAGCTACATTCAAGGACTTCATAAAGCCTGGATTACTAGGGCATGAGGTTTCCACTAAATCCCAGGGGCTTTTCATCAGGGAGAGGCAGAAGGCCCTGGCCCTGGGTCTCCAAGCTGAACAGAATGACTAATGGGTCCTTATGCCCAGGACAGTGGGTCATGGAGGAGGGAGGTTACATTTTTAATGTTTTCTCTCCTTTTCTGACTAGCACAGCTTCCCTTTCTGCTTTCAGTAGTTCCCTGCATCTAGGAATAGAAAAAGCCTTTTTTTTTTTTTTCCATTAGACCTTGTCAGTTTTACTCCAGTGGGTTTTTAAAAAAATGAAATAACAACTTTACTGAGATATAATTCATATACCATACAGTTAACCCATTAAAAATGTACAATTAAATTTTTTAATATATTCAGAGTTGTGCAACCATCACCACAATTGATTTTAGAACATTTCATCATGCCCAAAAGAAACTCCATGCTCATTAGCAGTTATTCCTCATTTCCTCCCAACCACCCCAGCCCTCGGCAACCAACCACGAATCCACTTTCTGTCTCTATGAATATGCCTATTTTGGATATTTCATAACAATGGAATCATATAATATGTGATCTTTTGTGTCTGGCTTCTTTCATTTAGCATGTCTTCAAGATTCATCCATGTCATACAGTATATTAGTACTTTATTCCTTTCTATTGCTGAATAATAGTCCATTGCGTGGCTATACCACATTTTGTTTATTCACTTATTTGTTGATGGACATTTGGGTTGGATCTACTTTTTGGCTACAATGCATAATGCTGCTTTGAAGGTCTGTGCACAAGTTTTTGTGTAGACATGTTTTCATTTCTCTGGGGTATATATCTAGGAGTGGGGTTGATGCATTATATGGTAGCCTTATATTTAACCTTTTTTTTTTTTTGAAAAAGCCTTCTTAATACCCACAAATTTCAGTTTCCACACTTCATAGCTACATTTTCACCCATATGAAAATACAGGACACACACTACCTACTGTGAATTCATTAACTTAAAAAATATCTTGATGGATCACAACATGGACAAACACTAAAGGGCAGCGCCCCTCTGGGAGAGAGGCAGTGCTTGGCATACACCCTGACAAAGTGCCCTTGCAGGAACCCCACTGCCCCCAGGGCGGCAGCCCACTGGTACACACCAGTGAGCTGGATCACACTGAGGATTCCCAAAGCCAGCCATGAATGGCAGGAGCCAATCCCAGAGAAGCCAAAGGATAAACCTGTCACTGCTTTTCCTCTGTCCTCCCCTCTCCTCTCCAGGGCAGTCTCAGGACTAAAAGAAAAGATGTGGCCACAGAAGCTGATGGAGTTGAGGAATAGGTTCTGGGGGAGAAAGGACAGCTTAGGATTGGAGCCCCAGGGGTTGTGGAAAATAGTAATATAAGTCATATATGTAATTTAATATTTTCTAGCAGCCACATTAAAAAGATAAAAAGAAAGAGATAAAATTAATTTTAATGGCATAATTTTATTAACCCAATATATCCAAAATGTGAACAAGTAATCAATATAAAAATTATTGAGACATTTTTATATTTTCCTTTCCTTACTAAGTCTTTGAAATCTGAGTGTATTTCACACTGAGAGAACATCTCAGTTTAGACTGGCCACATTTCAAGTGCTCAGTATCCACCTGTGGCCAGAGGCTGCCATATTGGGCAGTGCATATGGGGAAGCAAAGAAATGAGGAGACTCTCCTTGAGTAGTGCCCAGCAGTCAGGGGGGAGCAGGGAGGTGTGTTTCAGTGGACGCCCGCCCTCCTGTGTCTGAACACCATTCCTGGAAGGCACACAGCTGCTGCCATCCCAGAGCCAGCACTGAGCAGCTCTGGAGAACGTCCTGGGCAGAACTGGGACCCAGCCAGAAGCAGCACAACAGTGTGCAGATGCCACGTGGGGCTCATGGGCCAGATCCCGACCGTGGAGGACTTGTGTTTGGCTCCCACGTGTTTTTAAATCTCTTGAAGTGGTTGTCGTTTTCATGACTTTACATTTCCTTCCTGGTTCCTGTAGACATTGGGGTGTGTAACCCCTGCATAAGACCACGGATCCTAAAGTCGGGCAGCCCTGCATGTTAACCTTGACTCTACCACTTTTTAGTTGACAGTAGATACATTAAACTCTTCATATGTGTCTTTTACTGTAAAATTGGAGATAAGAATACTTCAGAGATGTATGACTTTAATGAGACAAGGAATTAATTGGCTAGTACAAAGCTTGGTGCATAATAAGCACTCAATAAATTGTGGCATTCATTTCTCATTCACAGACATGAATTGCTTAGAATCCATACTATATTCCTCTTCCAGTATTGGAAAACTGGGAAGTACATGCGCAGGAGGAGTTCTTAAAAGCATCCCCGGGCTTCCCTGGTGGCGCAGTGGTTGAGAATCTGCCTGCCAATGCAGGGGACACGGGTTCGAGCCCTGGTCTGGGAAGATCCCACATGCCGCAGAGCGACTAGGCCCGTGAGCCACAACTACTGAGCCTGCGCGTCTGGAGCCTGTGCTCCGCAACAGGAGAGGCCGCGATAGCGAGAGGCCCGCACACCGCGATGAAGAGTGGCCCCGGCTCGCCGCAACTAGAGAAAGCCCTTGCACAGAAACGAAGACCCAACACAGCCAAAAATAAAAATAAATAAGTAAGTAAATAAATAAACAAACTCCAATCTCTTTAAAAGAAAAAAAGCATCCCCCACTTCTGTACATTGATATTGAGAAATGGCCTCTGTGCTCACAATTTTAAGGCAGTCTGTTTCCCTTCTCTGTTGCCCACCAGTATGGCTCTACTGAATTAAGCATTCCTCAGTACCAAGGTATTGAAAAGACTGATTTCCAGGAATAAAAGGGGAAAGCTAACAATGACAACAAGGGCCCCTCCTGCTAACCTCCATGCTGGTTCCAAGGTCGAAGTCTCTGGGGATCTGGGCATTGGATGCTGCAGATAAAGGATAAGATATTAATGATCAACTTGGATCAAGACTTGGCCATTGTTCAACCCCAATTTTTGCTTTCTGTTTTTGCTTTTTATGGGGAAATTAAGAGGCTGTGACTTAAAAGAAGCATCTAAACAAGCCTGATGGTCCCATCATGACCCTCTAGCCTGGGGCTCAGGCTTCTTCACCACTCCTACCCCCCGCCACGTGCTTCTAATTCAGGAATGTAAGTGGGAGCAAAAGTGGGCAGCCCGCCACAGGGCACAAAGGCCCTGGAAGGGGGGAAACTAAGGAAGATTCTTTCTTCCCAGTTCTCTCTTTTCCCATCACCCCTTCCCACTGTTTGTTTGTTTTTGTTTTTTTGCCGCACCGCACGGCACGTGCGATCTTAGTTCCTCAATAGTTCCTCAATGAGGGATCAAACCCACGCCCCCTGCACTGGAATCGCAGAGTCTTAACCACTGGACTGCCAGGGAAGTCCCCCACTTCCCAATGTTTAATGCACCTCTGCTTCTTCATTCCTTTCTGTGATTCATGATTAACGATTATGTGCTCAGCACTGTACCAGGCATTTTGATCCTCTTCCTGTTTTTCAGAATAACTCCTGTCCCTCCACCCCTTTTTCTTTTGCATTACTCTTGTTTCCCATGTACTATCTGTAACAGTCACTCCACATTTCACTCTAAAAGAACAGAACTGGCTCCTTCTTCTATAGTAAATAATACGAGTTGGTCCTTAGGGGATGAGGAGAAAAGGGACAGTCTAAGCAGCACCTAGGGAGCTAACACAGCTCAAGAGGAGCACATGGGCAGGTAATGGAGCAAAGACAGCAGCAGAGTTTTTATTTCTATTCCGAATTTAAATAATTCCTTTGTTATCAAAAATAACTATGTCAGCATCAATAAGCTGCTGATTATAAAATGTATCCTTGGCAGAAAGAGAAAGAATTAACATTTAATGGATACTTGCCATCTGCTAGGCACTGTGTAAGGCTAGTGGTTCTCAGTATTTAGTGGTCAAGGACTCCTCTGGGATTCTTGTGGAAGCTCTGAAATCTCTCCCTTAGAAAAATTCAAACATACACAAAATTTTACATAGAATTACAGGAGCAAAAGATTCCTGAAGCACAATCACAGACTCCAGATTAAAATCTTTTATGCTAAGTCCTTACCTCTGAGAGCATGGCATCATTGAGACGATATTGTTATCCCCACCTTACAGAGGAGGGAACATGCCCAAGCTCATATACATAAGTGGCAGAAACAACATTTCAACCAGAGTTGTCTAAACACTACAACTTGCTGGCCTAGATGAAAATGTCACTTGGTTTTTACTGTTACTATAAATATCACTCCTTATTTTTAAACGAGGAAATAAAGATTATGTGTGAAACTGAAATCTGTGCAAAGCATTCTAGACTCAGCCAAGGGAAATCAGGAAGCTCAAAATTCCCGGAGGTTCCAATCCCATTTCCTATCAGCCAAAAGCCCTACTCCCCCTGAACCCACCCACCCAGCTGGAAAACAAACCAAAGACGCACTTTTCTTAGATTTCATATTCCTCAGAACAAGAGGCAACCTCTATCATAATAGCTCAATTAAACTCAAAAAAAAATTTTTAAGAGACAACCTCTCTTTAAAATAATCCATCAGGGCTTCCCTGGTGGCGCAGTGATTAAGAATCCGCCTGCCAAGGCAGGGGACACGGGTTTGAGCCCTGGTCCCGGAAGATCCCACATGCCGCGGAACAACTAAGCCTGTGTGCCACAACTACTGAAGCCTGCGCACCTAGAGCCCATGCTCCGCAACAAGAGAAGCCACCGCAATGAGATGCCCGCGCACTGCAACGTAGAGTAGCCCCCGCTCGCCGCAGCTAGAGAAAGCCCACACGCAGCAACAAACACCCAACGCAGCCAAAAATAAATAAAATAAAATAAATAACTTTATTAAAAAATAATAATCCATCAGTCAAATGTGAATTAAGAGACCAGTCAAAGCCTATAGATATGAAACAAAAGAAATTTAATTTCAGAATATTACATGAATATAAAAGAAAAACAATGCATATGTTTCTTTACAGTTACATATATATATAAATATATATATATGATATAGTTGAATAAGAATGAAAAATAAAAAATGGTTAGACAGTTAAGAAACCTTGTGTCTCTTGTTAAGCAGGCTTGGGGAGAGCGAAAAGGCAATCCTTGCTATGAAGAAAGGACCCTGGGGCAGGGGTGTTTTTCCCAAACAGTTCTGCTGGTCCCCAAACATGTCTGGGGGAGTGCTCAATGGCTCTTTAGCACCTGCTATGGCCACGCACACTCCAGTTTCCATGGTAACCCAAGCACTCAGGCTATTAAGTACTTACTCCACCTCCTTGCTAGCCCACCCATCCACTCTCCACCTGTGGAAAGAGTTCAGTATTACCTGTCTAGGAAAGCCAGCTCTCCTATAGTGAGTTTTAGATTGGATTAATTACCACTGGTCTGAAAAGCTTGTGCATCTTAGAAACCCAAATCTTCCCCAAATTCTAGAGCAATCCTGCCAATTGCTAGTATCCAGTTTGGATCAAGGTCCTGTCTTCAGTACCAAGGCTTCCAGATGCAGGAGGGCAGGGACGAGGCTCTCTCCTGGGGAAAGGAGTTCTACTTAGAAAAGACTTCAGAATGAGAGCCGTCAGTTTCAAGCATCTGTGTGAGGCCCTGTATGAAGGAAGCAGATAAAGTCTAGAGAAGTCATTCCTAAGATGGCTTCCCCAGTTATGCATGGTCACACAGCTAGTCACTCTGGGACCACAGGTTCTCCTAGAAGGCAGTGTTTTAAACCGTATCCTAACATAGGTTTCTGTGAGAAAAGCTGAACAGAAACACTGCTGTTCCAGAGGAGAGAACAGCCCTGCTCTGACACTCTGGAACCACTGGCTTTCTTACAAGCCAGCAAAACAGCCACCTCTGGAACACCCAGTGGTCAGCGCAGTTAACCCTATACTACTCCATTTCCCAAGGGTACCCCCTCGTCATTCCTAACTCTGGAAAGACATTCAGGGTAATGAGCTTGTGGAGGATCAACTGCGGATTCAGTTATGATTCATTAGATACCACCTCCTTTAATATGTTTTGGCACTCAGGTACAATCAGTATCACTTAATCCTCTTTCACTGCTGCAATGGAGTCTTTCAAACCAGATTCATTGGTCCCAGTGCAAAAGTCCACCATTGTAAAAGGTTAGAAACTCCAGTGCCCATGGTTTTCACTGATTCAACCAGTATAGCTCACCCAGTACAGATCTGAATCAAGGAAGTGGTCTGCATTTTTTATGCTTGAGCCCTCTGGCATAAATACACTGCCCCATATTGATATCACATCAAAACCCATTGCAATTGACCCCAGAAAGAAATGAAATTTTAAAAGCAACAAGAGGCATTTCCAAAGAGATTGTTCCAACACAAAAAATAAACATAGAATACAGATTTTTAAAATATTATAGATTTTAAAAATTGTTAAATACTGGCTCAAAAATATCTGCCCACCAAGTCAGAAGGGCAACAGTACCCTTCTGTAGCAAATGCTAAAGGGTTTTTGTTTTTGCAAAGATTCCACAGGATTAGAACAGTTATATATTACAAGGCAGAAGGTTACGCTGTTTATTTCTCAAATTTGGATTCCAACTAGTTCACAGCTTCTGTTAAAAAAGAAAAAAGAAGGAAAAGACCTATCATACCCTTACAGCAAGGGAAATCATATTTAATAAATACTTTAATGAAATACACATACCCAAACACACAAATAAACTGCCCAAGGGGGCAAGCTATATAAAAGCATGTGACAGACATCTCTCACCACCCCAGCCCCGGAACACGAGCCTGGATTACCAGTTGCATTCAACCAAAGAAAGTCTCTTAAATCTCAGCTACCTCCCTTAAATAGAACCACAGAACAAACTCGATGACAAGGAGGTATCAGGTCACTGCTCTGCTCTCTCCACCTATGCCAGACCATGTTTAACAGACCACACCACTACGGAATGAGGCACTTAGACAAATAAAGAAAGCAAGTATCAAGTTAAGGGAGAACACACTTTAGCCTGGTCATACCAAAAGGGGTCTCTGTTTGAACTCACTGACAGCTGGTGCAAGGAATTTTATAACAAAAAAGTCAAATAGAAGAACCCTCCACAAAGGAACTTGCAAATAAGTATTTTTAAGAATGATATAAAACTGCTCTAGAGAAAGGGGCTTCTGAGCAGTTTTATACTCCTAACCATCTATTGTTCACAATCTATCAAGTTGGACAGCCACATTTTACATTTTTCTCTACTACTGCTGTTACAGCAGCAGAAGAAACAGAAAATATGGAAGCCAGGACTGACATCCGGATGCAAAACCAAACTGTGCTCCCCAGAGTCATCTTTTGTTTCAGCAACAACACAGCATTTCAACTGTTTAAAAATAGGTCAGCAAGTCATGGTTTGCTGGGCAACTGCCCCCCTACCTCATCGCTGAGGCCTGACTCAGTTCCGGCACACAGGGTGAGAAAGGTTACACACCTAACAGAGCAGGCACAGACTAACACTCCCACCTGCCCCTGCTGCGCTCTGGGCAGTGAGTTCCCACACTAGATCAGAGCCATCCCACTGCTCACCTCAGACACATGTGAACATCCCAACCCAGTCAAAGCTCCAGCCCATCTCCAAACTGCTCCCCATGCCCATCGTGACAAGGAGAGTGGTGGGCCAGCAGCCGCCCTTGAACATGGGTGATAAACCACAACTGCTTCCAAATAAGGGCATTCTCTCCTTTAAATCTCTCAGCCCCGTGGAGACTGATGCTCACTTCCTCCCTCTGACTCCAGCTGGCTCTCAGGAGACGGTCCAGCCTGCACACCTGATCCCTTAGAAGGATGCAATATAATCCCACCCATCAAGAGTTGTCCTGGCCATAAAGCCAGCCCCATCCTAGTCCCCCTCCAGAGCTTCCACTACATACAGGAGTTTCAGCAAGCCTCAAGTGAGCTGTTGGTGACATTCCCTGAGTCCCAGTGATTTGTCACAGAAGTACTGGCACCACACTGGCACCAGAGATGTTTAGGCAAGAGGAAACTGAATGAAGGAAAGGAGTTCAGCAACCACACAACCATTTTGACATCACTGAGGAAAGGGGAAGAGAGGAAAGGAGAGAGGATGGAGGGAGGGAAGAAGGGCCACAGTTTAACATTATTTGTTTAAATATTGTATCATTCTGAATTCTCCTTTTTTGATACTGCAGGTCAAATACCTACAATCTCAGGCCCAAGAAATAATAAAAAATTTCCAGGAAAGCTATAAATTCTTTGGACACAAATAGGTATTGAGGAGTAAAGCCTCATAAGATAAAGAGCTTTCCCAAAGCTTAAGGTGAAAAAGAGAGGAAAGACATCTGGCTTAGAGCCCACTTTGATTTTTTACCTTTTAAAATACACAAACAACAAATAAACAAGAAACAATAACCAAAATATCCCCCAAAACTATCAAAATAGAGAAAAGCCCAAGCTATCAGTTAAAAATAACATCAATCCACCAGGATTGACAGCACTTTTTAAAAACATCACTGGCAGTTGAGCACAGATTTCAAATGTTTTAAAAATCGAATCTGCCTAAACAAATACGTGGAATGAGCACAGGAGTCTGCCTGGTTCTACTCATCTACTGTGCTGTCTAGGCTGATTTGGCTGGTTAGTGGTTTCCCCATAACATTTTTTTTAAAAGAGAGAGAGAGAGTCGCTAGCACTGGTTCAGCAGGCAGAGTCTGTAGATGTCACCCACTGAGTGGGGTAAGAGGCGTCAGTCAAGTCACAGGATTAGTTGGCTTTCACAATTCAACATGCAGCAAGCAAGCTGCAAGTCCAAGCTTCTCTGTGAGTGGTAATGGCACCTGGCCCACAAAAGAGAAAATTCTGGGTGGACAACAGGAAACCTCTGGATCCTTCAGAGGAATCCTAGGCTGAAAGAGAAAAAGGAGCATTAAACACATTTAAAAATATTTATTTTTGCAAACATTCCACCCAAAAGCTAGAGAAATCTATACTTATTATTTTCTATAAACTGAGGGAGAATTGCTTACTCTCTACCAAGTAAACATCACTTTGTCCTCTTGCTCTAATCTCAGTTCATTAAATCATCTTAACGGCAGTAACAGCTACCTTTACTAAGTGCATATTTTGTGCCAGGTGTTGCTCTGAGTTCTTTATGTATATTGTCTCATTTACCCTCACAACCTGGGCATGAGGTAATGCCCTTGCTATTTTACAGGTGAAGAATGTGAAGCCTACACAAATAAACTTGCCCTAAGATATACAGCTATTAAGGCTGGGAACTGAGGTTAAGAATCCACCTGCCAACGCAGGGGACACGGGTTCGAGTCTTGGTCCGGGAAGATCCCACATGCCGCGGAGCAACTAAGCCCGTGCGCCACAACTACTAAGCCTGTGCTCTAGAGCCCGCAAGCCACAACTACTGAGCCCACGTGCCACAACTACTGAAGCCCGTGTGCCTAGAGCCCGTGCTCTGCAACAAGAGAAGCCACTATGATGAGAGGCCCACGCACCACAATGAAGAATAGCCCCCGCTCGCTGCAGCTAGAGAAAGCCCGCACACAGCAACGAAGACCCAACACAGCCAAAAATAAAAACAAATAAATAAATTAATTTAAAAAAATTTTTTTAATTAAAAAAAAAGGCTGGGAACTGAACGCAAGCCTAACTGAATGCAAAGCTCATGTTCTTACCACCACTACACCTCTCACCGGCGAATGTTTACTAAATGCCTACTAGATGCAAGGCAGTCATTACTGGGGGGAAGAGAAGAAGACGGGGGCCATGAATATATTAAGTCTGGTCTTTGTCTTCCAGAAGAGAAACTAGCTACAGAGATAAGACAATACATGTGAAGCAAATATTTATGATAAATCACATTAAATGTCAACATTTTAGCAATGTCAATAAGAGTCCAAAGGAAAAGGTATATCTGTCTGGGTTAGCCAAAGAAGGTTTTGAAGAGGAGGTAGGGTTTAGGCTGGGCTTTGAACAATGGGTAAGATTCTGACTGCTGAAAATAATGCCCATAAATAAGTAGGTGCTGAATCAGCGGTTCTCATCAGGGAGTGATTTTGCCCCCTCCCATGAAGGGGACATTTGGCAATGTCTGGAGGCATTTTGGTTGTCACAACTGGGGGAAGGGTGCTACTGGCATCTAGTGGGTAGAGACCAGGGATGCTAAATATCATAAGAATTATCTGACCTAAAATGTCAATAGTGCCAATTGAGAAACCCCATGAGAAATAAATGTCTTTGGGAGCACACTATCGATGATAATAAAATTGCATTATCTTCAAAAAATACTTGTTCCTGGGCTTCCCTGGTGGCGCAGCGGTTGAGAATCCGCCTGCCAATGCAGGGGACATGGGTTCGATCCCTGGTCCGGGAAGATCCCACATGCCGCGGAGCAACTAACCACAACTACTGAGCCTGCGCTCTAGAGCCCATGAGCCATAACTACTGAGCCCACATACTGCAACTACTGAAGCCCGCATGCCTAGAGCCCGTGCTCTGCAACAAGAGAAGCCACCACAATGAGAAGCCCACGCACCACAACAAAGAGTAGCCCCCGCTTGCCGCCATTAGAGAAAGCCCGTGCACAGCAAGGAAGACCCAACACAGCCAAAAATAAATAAATAAAATAAATAAATTTTAAAAAAAATACTTGTTCCTTTTATAAAATCACCATCAAAAAAATCTTGGCTTGTATTCTTTATGTAAAACAAATAGATGGCAGGCACTTGGATCTGTGGGCTTGGAGACTGAACAGAGTTCAGATCTGGAGGTGCAGGCTTGGGAGCAGGTATCAAACAGAGAACAGAACTGAGCTGCAGAAGGAGACCAAACTGCTAAGAGGGGGAAAAGCAAGAGCAGGAACAAGCAGAGAGTTTAAGACAGAGCACTGAAAAACATGAAGAGGTGGAGGGGGAGGCAGACGATAGTAAAGCACTGCAGAGATGGAAAAAATTAGAGGAAGGAGGAGAAGGAGAATAGTGTGAAGTCATGACAGCCACAGGTGTTCCCAATTAGAGGAAGTGAGCAGGGAGAGGGTAATGTGAAAATGCCACTACTTAATCCCGTGGGAGGTCATTCATTATCTGTGGGCCTCCACTTTTCTGAATCACTAACATTTTTAAGAATCTTATAAAAACTATATAATCTCTCCTCCAGAAAAATGTACATATGCACCTACACATAAAATTCCATCAACAATACCAGGAACTTTATTAGAGCCCTTAGGAAGTCCACAGTTAACAGGAAGAATCCCTGCTCTAAAACTTCTTGGTAAAATATTAAACTGACTTTTTTTTTTTTTTTTTTTGGCTGCGTTGGGTCTTTGTTGCTGCGCGCGGGCTTTCTCTAGTTGCAAGCAAGCAGCGGCTACTCTTCGTTGCCGTGTGCAGGCTTCTCATTGCGGTGACTTGTTGCAGAGCATGGGCTCTAGGCGCTCGGGCTCAGTAGTTGTGGCATGCAGGCTCAGTAGTTGTGGCTCATGGGCTCTAGCACGCAGGCTCAGTAGTTGTGGCGCAAGGGCTTAGTCGCTCCGCGGCATGTGGGATCTTCCCAGACCAGGGCTCAAGCCCGTGTTCCCTGCATTGGCAGACGGATTCTCAACCACTGCACCACCAGGGAAGTCCTGACTTATTCTTATTTTTTTAATGCATTTCTTTCTTCCAAAAGTAGAGCTGTCAACACAGAAAGACATTTCTTGATTATCTTCAAAAATGAAAGCAAGAAAACGTGTAACTGATACAAACAATGCATCCTTGAAAAATAACTTATGCTGGGACTTCCCTGGTGGTTCAGTGGTTAAGAATCTGCCTGCCAATGCAGGAGACACAGATTTGAGCCCTGGTCCGGGAAGATCCCACATGCCACGGAGCAACTAAGCCCGTGCGCCACAACTACTAAGCCCATGTGCCTAGAGCCCATGCTCCGCAACAAGAGAAGCCACCGCAATGAGAAGCCCGCTGCGCACTGCAACGAACACCCAATGCAGCCAAAAGTAAAAATAATAAAAATAACTTATGCTTGGTTTTGACTTATGAAGATACAGGTAGAAATATTTAGACACACAGAATCCAAACACCAAACTTGCCTCAATCAGACAGCCCAGCCTAGAAGCCAAAGGCAACAAGGAAAGAAAAGAGAGTTCAGATAATTCATTCAAGGATAAGTAAGAAGACCATACTGAAATCTAACTTCCTAGAAAATAATAAAGATTTATCTATAAGGACTGGGCTTGTGTTCCCCTTCTATTGCTGATGTCTCAAATAGTAATTATGCTCATATCTCTGGTAAAATGAGCATATCAGACCAGAGATCGCTTCATCTGCAACACAAGCCTTATAAAACAAGACCTAGCCTCACCCAGTTTTCTTCAGTAACAATTACTACTACTTGTTAATGCTTTAACAATCACAATGTGTTTCCAAAACATAATTTCAATTGAGCCTCATAAGAAATCTGGGAAGTAGATATAACTATTATTCCCATTTGCGGAGGAAGAAGTAGGCTGAGAATGAGTGGTTTTCCCAGGCCAGAGGAATGATGCCTCAAATTAGGTCTAACTACAAATCCCCTGGCCTTTCCAGTTAGCCACATGGCTTCCTCAGAGGAAATACAGAAGCCACTGCACTTCACCAACTGAGCCTCCGACAATCAGCAGTCCCAGCACTAAATAATCCTTTTTACCCTAAATATCCTCAAAAACATGTTGTATGATATGATTTCCAGGGTCCTTCAGCATGAGCTGTTTATCTGGAAAGCTTTATTGAATAAACAAAGCTAAAGTCTGCGCAGAAAAGGAACATAACTATTCCATGTTTACTGAACATCTTCTCAGCACTCCTGTACTTGGTTTCACAAGTTAGTGTACACTTGCTTTTAATTTGCTTAACAAGTATTCTTAAGATATTTCTCACGTGTCCCATCTGTCCAAGAATGCAGAGACCGTGTGGGTCTGTGTTCACAGCTCTGCCCCTCAGCACCTGGGACAGTGCTGAGTAGTTGCTCAATAACCATCTGCTAAATGAACTCAAGGGCAGGACCCAGCCTTATAATTTTTACATCTCTTCTGACTACAACCACACCACACTAGGAATTCAAAAAATGCTATTGACTAGATACAGAAAGGAACTACATTCATAAGACACACAGAATAAGTACAGTTAGTACCTTTTTTCCCCTCTTTCTTCCCCTCAGACCATTTCAGTCTTGTTGGTGTCATCATGACAGATGGAGATCCAGAAAATAACTGTAACAAGAAAATTTTATAGTGGTTTAAATGTCCTAATGTCATTCCTATAGACAGACTTTACTAACAGAGGAATTATTTACTCGTTCAATTTCAATATGAAGAGTTTTACCAACGTATTTAGATCTCATTAATCTTAACTGTTTTATTGCTGGCTTAATGAAGTAACCATTCCTAGGAAAACTTGAAGGACTACTCCACAGGTACTGCAGTGCCGAGCAGGCCTGGCTCAAATGTCACCCACCCTGTGGGGTCTCCCAGTAAGAACTGCTCCCTCCAGCACTTTGTGTGTGGAGCTATTTCACTACATTTGTCATTTCTGCTTATGACTGGCTATATCTTCCTTGAACTCAAAATGTTTGTTGAATGAATCAATGAAAACCTACAGAAAGAAGTCAGCATAAATGAAAAGACTGGGGAAAAGGCATAGTTGAATATGGCCCAAAGAAACACAGTAAAACAGACGACAGTATATTAATTTTCTTCTTTTCTACAAATGAACACATACAAAGAGAAAGTGCAAAGAATAGTATCTTACTAAATTCATATTTTCTTTGCTGGTTCTCTTCAATTCATCAATGGCTACAGATTCTGGAGTAGGGTACTTGTTTTTCTTTTCTGACATCATCTGATTTCCCAGGACCTTCCGCTGATTTAGGAAGAGAAAATATTTGATTTATAAACATCTACAATATCTATATTATAATTATACTGGTCTTCAAAACTATAGTTTCTTAGGTTAAAAAAAATCTCAGCTCTTTGATAAATTACCCCAGGCATCTTATACAAGAGAGGTCAAAGCACGTTACTAAAAAACCTGAGATCACTGCCTTTCTTTAGGTGATCACTATTCCTCTTTAAACCAATTAAAGGGCTGCAATGTTAAAAACAACTTTATAGTTGATTTAAACCAACTAATACAGGCCAATTACAGTGCTTCTGAGGCCCTAAAAGAAACACCAGTTACCTACCAGTATAATTTTTTCCCTAAAGACATATTGTCTCTGGCACCTTTTAAGAGTCCCCTCCTCCCCTCCGCACTAAAAGACACTTACACTGGGTCCACTCTAAGATTTTGCTTCCCTGTCATGTCCTCCTCACACAGGATTGGAAAATTTGGAGAAATTCTCTAAGAGTTTCTAGTATAGCCATAAAAGGGTACGGGCCTTCTTAAAAGGGTCACATGACTATACTGATATTCAGAGCAAGACTAAAAGCCCTTTCATCTCTGAACAGCTTAAAAGCTAATGTAACCTACTGTAACAGTTGACAGTGACAATTCTACCATCTTTGAAGAAATCTTTGTTTTTTCTCCTTAGAGAATAAATTTGAATTCCAAAAAAAAGAACATATCAAAACTAGAACATTAAACTTTATAATATAAATATTAGTAGGAATATTCTGTAATAAATCATTTACATGAGACGAATTTTGGAGGAAAAAAAGTCTAGCCAAAAAAAAAGTATCAAAGCATGATAAAAATCAAATAGCTAAAACACAGAAGTGCTGGAAAAATAAGGCCAGTACATCTTCCTTTCAGAAGTCAGATAACACCTCAGTATAAGCTGAACTGGGGATACCAGGAGCCACAGGACTAGCTATAAAAGCTAAAATTCAGCTTCCAGTGAATTTTTTTTTTTTTTTTTTTTTAGAAATTCCTTTATTTTTATTATTTATTTATTTATTTATTTATGGCTGTGTTGGGTCTTCGTTTCTGTGTGAGGGCTTTCTCTAGTTGTGGCAAGCAGGGGCCACTCTTCATCGCGGTGCGCGGGCCTCTCACTATCGCGGCCTCTCTTGTTGCGGAGCACAAGCTCCAGACGCGCAAGCTCAGTAGTTGTGGCTCACGGGCCTAGTTGCTCCGCGGCATGTGGGATCTTCCCAGACCAAGGCTCGAACCCGTGTCTCCTGCATTGGCAGGCAGACTCTCAACCACTGCGCCACCAGGGAAGCCCTCCAGTGAATTTTTTAACAGACATTTCATTACTCCTTTGCTATCGAGCAGAAACCTTCATCTATGATTAGCTTGAAAGTCTCTTCATTTATAATGAAAACAGTTTACCCTTCTGTCCTAAAAAACTTGCTAACATTGTGTTTAAAATTATTTTTCTAAAATGTTTTCTCCTGATACAATTATAAACTTTTTTATAACTCTAAAGTTCTAAATGCTCTCTCAGTAAAGAAGAGGGCAGCTGCCAAGAGGATACTATATTTTTACATTTCAAGCAATAATTAGCAACACTTGTAGAACCAACTGCAGAAGAGCTCACTATGAAGAGAAAACTATACCCATCTAACTTCAGTTAAAGAAACATGTTTGGGGCTTCCCTGGTGGCGCAGTGGTTGAGGGTCTGCCTGCCGATGCAGGGGACGCGGGTTCGAGCCCTGGTCTGGGAGGATCCCACATGCCGCGGAGCGGCTGGGCCCGTGAGCCATAATTGCTGAGCCTGCGCGTCTGGAGCCTGTGTTCTGCAACAGGGGGGGCCGCGATGGTGAGGGGCCCGCGCACTGCGATGAAGAGTGGCCCCCGCTTGCCACGGCTGGGGAGAGCCCTCGCGCAGAGGCGAAGACCCAACACAGCCATAAATAAATTAAAAAAAAAAAAAAAAAAAAGCCTGACAGTAAATATTTAAAAAAAAAAAAAGAAACATGTTTGACTAACACACGGAGAAACACTTATTGGACTGTAACTTTTCTTGTTACCAATCATCTCTATGACAGGAAGTCAGAGGGAATGACAGACTTCCAAGTAAAATGAACCAAGGATGCTCATTTTACTTGCCACGTCTAAGCAGGTGAATACACTTTTGGGGTTCTAGCAAAGGGAATTTTTTAAAATTATGGTAAAATATACATAACATAAAATTTATCATTTTAACCATTTTCAGGTGTACAGTTCAGTAGTGTAAAGTAAAGCATATTGTTGTGCAACCAACACCACATCCCAGAAATTTTTCATCTTCCCAAACAGAAACTCTGTACCCATTAAACAATAATCCCAATT
Organism: Balaenoptera borealis; assembly: GCF_965194805.1. Taxonomy (NCBI): domain Eukaryota; kingdom Metazoa; phylum Chordata; class Mammalia; order Artiodactyla; family Balaenopteridae; genus Balaenoptera; species Balaenoptera borealis. Next base: position 87,980,288 of record NC_138874.1, read on the forward strand.
CCCCCCAGATCCTTAGTCCCTGACAACCACCATTCTACTTTGTTTCTATGGATTTGACTACTGTAGGTACCTCATATAAGTGGAATAATACAATATTTGTTCTTTTGTGACTGGCTTATCTCACTTAGCATGATGTTTTCAAGTTTAATCTATGTTGTAGCATGTGTCGGAACTTCCTTCTTTTTTAAGGCTGAGTACTGTTCCATTGTTCATATATACCACATTTTGTTTATCCATTTATCCATCAACGAACACTTGAGTGGCTTTCGCCTTTTGATTGTAAATAATGCCACTACAAACATGTATACAAATATCTGTTCATATCCCTACTTGGAATTGCTTGATCATATGGTAGTTCTATTTTTAGTTTTTGAGGAACCGCCATACTGTTTTCCATAGTGGTTGCACCATTTTACGTTCCCACCAACAGTACACAAGGGTTCCAATTTCTCCACATCCTTACCTTGCTATTTTCTGTTTTGTTGATAATAGCCATCCTAGTGAGTGTGAATTGTTATCTCATTGTGGTTTTCATTTGCAGTTCCTTAATGATAAGGGATAGTGAACGTTTTTTTAATCTTCTTCAGAAAAATGCCTATTTAAATCCTTTGCCTTTTCTTTTTTTTCTTTTTGGCCATGCTGTGCAGCATGTGGGATGTTAGTTCCCTGACCAGAGATCAAACCCATGTCCCTTGCAGTGGAAGCGTGGAGTCTTAACCACTGGACCGCCAGGGCAGTCCCTGCCCATTTTTTAATATGGATTGATTTTCTTTGCTGTTGTTGTAAGAGTTATTTTTATATTCTGGCTATTAACCGCTCATAAGATATATATTCTGCAAATATTTCCTCCCATTCTGTGGGTTGCCTTTTCACTCTGTTTTATGTCAAACAAACCTAATGTCCCAAGGCTATTGGCCCCAGTGGATAGGATTGAGTGAATTCTAAACTGCTATTAATGATAATAACTACAACCAAAATTAGAGTAAGATAAAGTTGCAACTGCTAACAACTACAGTTTAAAAAAAAATACACATATATATATATATTACAAGGTATTTTTTTTTTTAAGAGCACAACTTTTAAGCAAAGATCTCCTTAATGTTGCTGGATTTATAAATTTTAATAATGTTAAACAATTTTAAAAAGAAAACCTGTAGAACACAGAACAGTGCTAATCTCTCTCCAAATTAACTAGATAGGATCTTGCCTTTGTTTATGCCTGGAAATTTGAACCCCGTAATCAGCTATCTACTGCCACCTGCTGGCAATATCCCTTAACTACAAGTTCAGATCATCAATGAAGACTCAAGTAAATTGAACCTACAGACAGCAATGGTAGCAACAGCACAGAAGTACATATTGCATTTGTTTTAAAAACAAGATTTTTAATGAATTTGAGACAAAGGAAGAGAACAAAACAACTGATCAAAATATTAAGCTCACAAAAATTTGAGTTACCTAAAACTCACTAGCCTATTAGAAAAATCCATTTCCAGTCTCTGTCAACTTTCTCACTTTTCCATAACTTTAGCAAATTGCACAATGAAGTATGTAGCACAAAGCAGGTCATGAACCAAAAGAGATTCTCTACTCAGGGATGAGGACTCTGTCCTCAGCCCCAGAAGAGACAAAAGGACCTTTATTTCTTTTATCCCTTACTTCTCCAATCATAGAGCCCCTTCTCTGATCTGAAACACAGAAAAATGCTTTGAAAAATAAAAGCTTTTCCAAATTCTATTCTTTTCCCTTTACAAGTGAAGCCTTCATAGAATCCCAAAGAATAGAATAAAACTGTTTATGCATAAGAAGAGTCAGACTGTTAAATTTTCTCACAATCAATGCTGAAAATGACAGCACAGTGTACCTACCTTAATAAGGCCACTGAAGGACCGTGAACGGGCCCTCTTCTGCACCCGGAGGGTAGAAGGTTCTCGTCCTGGTGTTTGCGTCTCAGAATGCTTATTAAACTAGAAGAAAACATAAAGAACATTTTGTTAGTAGTCTCCCATCAAGAGATAGCATTCTGTGACAATCAATAGCTAAGTGGAAATACCTAGAAAAGCCCAAGAATAAGTGAATCTGTACATACATGGATTAGTAGGTTGGCAAGCAAATCACAAAGGCAAAAATTATGCCAAGAAGTCAAAATGTATTAAATTAGCCTGAGGGTAAATTAAATTAAATTAAATAATACACACCCAAAAACAATCAAATTGGAATCAGATCAAGCTTCTAGAATTAGATCTAACTACCAGTTTATAGCAAATACAGAGGACTAAGAAACATCTTAAGTAATACCACAGGGATGCAATCAGCAAAATCCAGACTGTGGGAGACAAAGAATCTGGTTTCTTTCACAAATAAAGTGCAAAGAGAGAGAGAGGATGGTTTATGTGTGTTTAAATGCAATGTGCTATCTGTATTGGATCCTAGAACAGAAAAAGGATATTAGTGTTAAAACTGGTAAAATCTGAATAAAGTCTGTAATGTTACTAGTAATGTACTAATGTTAATTTATTAGTTCTGACAACATTAACATTAGGAGGAACTAGGTGAAGGATATGTGGGAATTCTGTACTTTCTTTGCAATTTTTCTCCAAACCTAAATTGTTTGAAATTTAAAAGTTTATTCAAACAAACTTCAGCAATTTTTAGGGAGGAAAAAAAAAGGAGGGGAAAGAAGGATGGACCTATATATGAAAAGAAACCTAGTAGCTGTAACAGCTCCCCTCAGAAAACGCATACCCTATGGTCACGCCTCTTCTAGGAAATAATCTGCAATGAGAATACTTATGAACAAATATGTATAAACTAAAAAATGACCTAATTTCTTTTTTTTTTTAATTTATTTATTTTTGGCTGTGTTGGGTCTTCGTTGCTGCACGCGGGTTCTCTCTAATTGCGGCGAGCAGGGGCTGCTCTTCGCTGCAGCTCACAGGCTTCTCATTGCAGTGGCTTCTCTTGCTGCGGAGCACAGGCTCTAGGTGCACAGGCTTCAGTAGTTGTGGCGCACGGGCTTAGCTGCTCCGCGGCATGTGGAATCTTCCCAGACCAGGGATCGAACCCGTGTCCCCTGCACTGGTAGGCAGATTCTTAACCCCTGTGACACCAGGGAAGTTCCAAAAATGACCTAATTTCCCCTAATATGTCCAGTAGAGGACAAACTGTATATATATCAGGTTATATACAATAAAATATTATGCAACCATTAAAAATGTTTACAGCCTTTTAATGACATGGAAAATGCTCTGATATAATGTTATATGAAAAGGGTAGGGTATTTTAAAAACTGAATATGATCTCAATTAAACAAAAAAAAAAATGAAATACATGTTCATGGAAAGAAATACAAGAAGGAAATACTCCAAGATGTTATCAGTGGTTATCAGTGGTTATCTCCGGATGATAACAGGTGATTTTTAATTTCTTCTTGACACTCTTCTGGAGGTTTCAATGTTTCTGTAGTGAGTACTCATTATTTTTATAATCATGGAGAATAAATTATATATAATCATAGAGAATAGTAAAAGTATAGTTTCTTCAAAAATAAATGGCAATATTTTAAATGTATGTGAGGAGTTTGCAAGCATGCATGAGAAAATGCTTAGGCTGTAATGTTTAATGAAAAAGGGAGAAATAAAAGAAAGTATATGGTATGATCATAACTACGTCAAAATATTGGCTTGGCCAAAAAGTTCGTTCAGGTTTTTCCATATGGAAAAATGAACTTTTTATTCATTTATTCCAAAATATTGAGTTGGCCAACGAACTTTTTTGTCCAACCCAATATATCCACAGGAAAAAGACTGAAAGAAATACCCAATATGTAAACACTGGTAGGATGAGTGATTTATTTTCTTTTAATCCTTCTCTATAATTTCCTATTTTTCTAAAAAGAGCAAAAACTAATGTTAGTTTTTTCCTTGGTATTATCTTTAACCCTCAGTGTTCTTGATGAGGGAAGTCATTTACACCTGTCCTACCTGAATTACTGGCTTAGTTTCTACCAAGAATTAAATCACTACACTGCTTTAAATCTGTAATACTACTTGGCCAACACCCTCTAAAATTCCTGTCATAGCACAGTTTGCTAGATCTCAAAGTAACTTCAAAGAGAGTGACAAAGGGAATTCCCTGGTGGTCCAGTGGGTAAGACTCCGTGCTCCCAATGCAGAAGGCCCAGGTTCAATCCCTGGTCGGGGAACTAGATCCCGCATGCATGCTGCAACTAAGAAGCCCGCATGCTGCAACTAAGACCCAGTGCAGCCTAAATAAATAAATAAATATTAAAAAAACAAAACAAAGAGAGTGACAGAAAATTTCTCTTAAAGGACTTTGTCAATTGTAAAGAACAGCTCAGTTCAACATTTCTGAGCAGTTGTTTCTGTCTGGCCCCATGCTTGAGGTTAGGTATAAAAAAATAAATAAAAACACAGACATCCCTCAAGAAGGGCTCAGTTGAATAAGAAGTCAAGAGGCTGGGCTTCCCTGGTGGCGCAGTGGTTGAGAATCTGCCTGCTAATGCAGGGTACACGGGTTCGAGCCCTGGTCTGGGAAGATTCCACATGCCACAGAGCGACTACGCCCGTGAGCCACAACTACTGAGCCTGCGCGTCTGGAGCCTGTGCTCCGCAACAAGAGAGGCCGCGATAGTGAGAGGCCCGCGCACCGCGATGAAGAGTGGCCCCCGCTTGCCACTACTAGAGAAAGCCCTTGCACGGAAATGAAGACCCAACACAGCTAAAAAATAAAATAAAATAAATTAAAGGTATCCTTTAAAAAAAAGAAAAAGAAGAAGTCAAGAGGCTGACCTTGCCTGTTTAGCTAAAATTCAAGAGGGGCTGAGACAAAATAAATTTCCTGAGAAAGAAACTAACCAAGTCATCAATATTTACTCAGGCTATACTTTGAGTCTCAAGATAGCAAATGAGAGACCTAATTTTGCTCCCATAGCTCCAAAAAAAACAAACTCTGCCACTAGAATTCCTATTTCTAGTATCACACTAGGCCCTTGATTTAGTGTTTTCTAACTGCAAACAACTCACTAGTAAGAACTACCACTTTTTCTCTGCTATGGCAGCCACTTTACATAGATTCTTTCTAATCTTTACAACCACGAAACATGGGCATTACAATCACCATTTTACAAACAAGAAAATTGAAAGTCAGCAAGATTAAGTTATTTGCCAAGAAAATATGAAGGGTTTAAATGTCATACATGACCAAATTAGAGAAACTAACCACATTGGATCCTTCTGTTTACTCTGGAAATCCAAGAGCCTCCACCCCTTTCTCTAGTGGGGCAATAGTACAGAGATCACCACTGAGGTTCCATAGACAAGTTCTCTTTCTTGGCTAAACCAAAGCTTGGACCAGTAAGAGACAAAAATTAAATGAAATTCTTAATAATATTCCCTAGTGATTCTACAAGCAAAAATCACATTCCTAAAGCCCCGTCACTATCTCCCTGCCTTCGGCACCTGTCTGATAAGGTGTTTCTTCTTTGCCGACTCTGGCATATTGTGAACATGTTGGAACAATTCTCTTAGTGCCTCTCCCGTACGCTGCTGGGTCTCCTCCTGATGAAGGCAGGAATCTCGCCGGTTCCATTTCTGAGATCTTGTCACTTGGAAGGAGCTGGTATGACACGAAGCTATCAGATCAAGATCATCCTATGGAAAATTTAAAAGAAAAGTGAATTAATATATCCTGCCAGCTTTGTTTCCAGATTCCCACCACACTGGAACAAAAAAAGGGGAGATGTGGGAAACATGGTATACTCTTACATGTAGGAACAAGAAAAATCTAAATACTATCATCAGATAAAGAGAAACCTACAATTATAGACTATATCAACAGCCCACTCCCATGACCTGCGCAGAAAACCTAAATTCATTTAGAATATTGTCACCAAAAATTATATTTATATAATAGTCCAGTTTTCAGAGCATCTTTTAATCTCATGTAATTCTCACTGGTATCCTATGAGTTAAGCAGTGAAAGTATCATTATTCCCATTTCATTGAAGAAGAAATTGAAGTTAACCTATAAGTTTAAAATCATCTAGATACTAAAGTGACAGACCCATCTTAGAGACCAAGTACACTGGTTCTTGGCTGGTGCTCACATGACAATATGTGATAACTACACAGCAGTGGTAGAGGAACAAAAACAACTCTCTAAGAAAAACCATACTCCAGTTAAACTAGCTGAAATAAAATACTGTTTTCCTGGTCACACCAAATATTTGCTGAATGAGAGGTAGAAACCAACAGGAGCAGAAAAAGAAGCATAAGATGACAGCTTAAGTTTCTAATCAAGACAGACTAAAAAAAATCATCAAAAAGTGCTTGTGATTTTTTTAAACTTCTCACTTTTAAAACTCAATAATCATGTAATCTTGTTAATAAGCGTCACACATTTGCTTTCTAAGCTCATAAGGTCTCAAGTCTTTCAGACATTTCAGAGTGTTTGTTACCTTACCACCAAACTTGAAAGAAGAATGTATTACATAAAACTGTACTTTCATAACTAAAAATATTTAATACATTTGCTATTTACAGACTTTTTTTCAACTATAACACATTTTATTTTCTTATGTCTTTACTTTGATTTCATACATTGTTTTAAAACTCCACTAATCTTAACTAGCTCTCTCCTTGTTTGGGCTAAGAGCAATCTCCTATTCTTACCTTTGATGCTTGCGTTCTGGAACCCAAATAGTGCAATCTGGCACATTCCCGAATATAAGCAGGAGCCTGGGCAGGATATAAAAGAAAAACAAGAACAAATGGTTAGCAGAATCTAAAATTCTTTCAGGTCATAAGGACAGTGGTTCTTAAAATGATCTGACTGGCAGATTACTCTGGAAAAACAAAAGATCCTCAAAATACCCTATTTCATAGTTTCCTTTCTCTTGCCACCAAAAAGATAGCTCAACAATCCAACAGGAAAACTATGAAAAGACACTACTGTAGTTTCAAAAATCATATATGGCATATGTGTGTGTATATATATAATTTTTCTCAAATGAGCCAGAACAGACATTTGTAGTAATGTTTATATTTGACAAAAACTACCCCCAAATCCTTACAAATTTCAAGTGGTCCCTAAATCACATTTTAGAATCACTGTATAGAAAATACCATTTAGAATTACTATGGAGTAACAACAGACAAGGAGGAATTTAGCTTATTGGTATATTACCCGGAATCCTGTGATAAGTATCCTGATACAGTCCTAGTAGAAGTGTAAATAATGCAACCACTATGAAAGAGAATTTGGCAGCATCTAAAAAAATTATATTTTCAATTACCCTTTAAACAAAAAATTTCACTTCTGAAAATCTATCCTGAAGATATTACTCCAGAAATACAAAACATACTTGGATAAGATTAATCAAAATATTACACACAACCGAAATATCTATTAATAGAAGGATGGTTAAATAAACTTTTATACATCCATACAACACAGTGCTATGCAGTCATTAAAAATGAGAGAAGGGAGGGAGGGAAGAAACACTTTACAAACTGGTATGAGTGATTTCCAGGATCTGCTGTTGAGTGAGAAAAGTTACAGAGCAGTGTATAGAGCACTTGTGTAAGAAAGAAGAGGAAATAAAAATATACACACATATACACAATAATTTGTTTTTACAAAAAGAAACACAAAGAAAACACTAAGAGAATAAACCAGAAAACAATGAAAATGGTTAGGGAAAGGACTGAAATTTCTCTAAATATACCTTTTTGTGTAGTTTTGACTTTTGAACCATATAAATATACCACAGGTTCAAAAAATAAAATTAAATCCAAAAGGAAAAGAGGCAAACCCTAAACCTGTACAACAACAACAAAAAATATATCTGTATATCAAATTGAAAAATTAAAAAAAGGGACTTCCCTGGTGGTCCAGTGGCTAAGACGCCATGCTCCCAATGCAGGGGGCCAGGTTCAATCCCTGGTCAGCGAACTAGATCCCACATGCCGAAACTAAGAGTTCGCGTGCCGCAATTAAAGATCTCGCATGCTGCAACTAAAGATCCCGCATGCCGCAATGAAGTTCCCGCGTGTCATAACTAAGATCTGGCACAGCCAAATAATAATTTTTTTTTTAAATGATAACATAAGCACAGAGAAAGGAATTATTCCACCTAACTTTTGAAAACTGTATTCTGACTATACAACCTTAGTGAGATATATTCAAGGGAAAAGGAACTGTAAGGAAATCCTAAACTTCCATCAACAGATTTACAGACGTTTATTGTTAGTAGTAATAGTTGTATTATTTTGAAATTAATTTATTATATTGTAGGATAAAGCAACTAACATATATAAATGCTATTAAAATCTGGAATTTGCAATGTAAAAATTTACATTTATATAAATATAAAGTAAAAGAAGTCAAGAAAAAGCTCTGTAATGTTAAATCTGAATTGGAAATACTAATATGAACTAATGATTTCTTTTTAAAAAAATTTTAATTCTACTTCCTTGCCCTCAAAGAGCCTAGAAGCAATGACACCCAAGAAACAATCAGTATGTATACCCAGTGTCAGTGGAAGAAACTAGGGCTCCTTGAAGAAAATAATTGATTCCAGGCCCAGGGCAGAGCAAGTACAAAGTAAGCTGGGGACATTTATGCCAGGATGGAAACACTCAAAGACTAATGGAGTCCTGTCAAAAAGACACAGCAGGAAGCAGCTTACAAGGGCTATCACAGGCCAAATTTGGTACAATTTGAATATCAAAATTAACAACTGAAATTGATTAACACTTTGAATAACTAAAAATCCACGAGTCTACAGAGACTCATAATAAAAGAGACTAAGAGAGAGAAGGAAAGCTCTTCTCCAAAGAAGAAAGTCAGCTAATAAAGATTAATGATATAATTAGAAAATCACTGTTTTGTGATACACAATATAGTTATACTGTCCAGCAGGATTATCAGTGGATGCTAAACCATTATATTAGGTAATTGCCCTGCAGGTTACTTACTACTTGCAAAGGGGAAAATGTACCTTTATAATTGAGACATGTGGCAAGTAGCAAAATTAGCATTACTGAGAGTAAGACAATCTACATTCTGTGCCTCCTAATGTGATGCAATATGATGTATACAAACATCACCTATGAATCTTTGCCAAAAATGCTTAACCTGAATCTAATCAAGCCTCTAAACCTAACTTGTGGTTTAGAGGAACTACATAGAAAGGGATAAAGGAACAAGTTAAATAACCTTGAAAAAACAGTAAGACAAATTTAAAATGTGGAATACTCTACAACACAATAGGCCTGAATGCTTCAACAAATCAATGACATGAAGATAAAGGGTAGTGATTATTCCAGATTAAAAGTGACATAATAATCAAAAGCAATACATAAGCCTTGATCAGTTTATGTTTTGTTTTGTTTTTTTACATCTTTATTGGAGTATAATTGCTTTACAATGGTGTGTTAGTTTCTGCTGTACAACAAAGTAAATCAGCTATATGTATCCATATATCTCCATATCCCCTCCCTCTTGCGTCTCCCTCCCACTCTCCCTATCCCACCCCTCTAGGTAGTCACAAAGCACCGAGCCGGTCTCCCTGTGCTATGCGGCTGCTTCCCACTAGCTATCTATTTTATATTTGGTAGTGTATATATGTCAAGTTTATGTTTTTTATATTTTTTTAAATAAATTTATTTATTTATTTATTTATTTATTTATTTTGGCTGCATTGGGTCTTTGTTGCTGTGCACAGGCTTTCTCTAGTTGCGGCGCGTGGGCTTTCTCTAGTTGCGGCGAGCAGCGGCTACTTTTTGTTGCAGTGCGTGAGCTTCTCAATGCTATGGCTTCTCTTGTTGTGGAGCACGGGCTCTCGGTGCGCGGGCTTCAGTAATTGTGGCACACAGGCTCAGTAGTTGTGGCTTGCAGGCTCTAGAGTGCAGCCTCAGTAGTTGTGGCACACGGGCTTAGTTGCTCTGCGGCGTGTGGGATCTTACTGGACCAGGGCTCAAACCCGTGTCCCCTGCATTGGCGGGTGGATTCTTAACCACTGCGCCACCAGGGAAGTCCAAGTTTATGTTTTTTAAAAAAGCAGCTATGAAATACATTCTTAGGACAACTGGGAAATTTAAATATGAACTGAATATTAGCTGATATGAAATTCTTGTAAATCTTCTTAGATGTGATAACAATACTGTGACTATTAGGAGAATATTCGTATTCTTAGGAGATGCATGCTTAAGTATTAAAGGACAAAATATCATGGTGTCAGTGGTTCAGGCAAAAAAAGAAAAAAAAAAAGAAAGCATGAATATATAGAGGACTTCCCTGGTGGTGCAGTTTGAGCCCTGGCCCGGGAGGATCCCACATGCCACGGAGCAACTAAGCCTGTGCACCACAACTACTAAGCCTACACTCTAGAGCCCGTGAGCCACAACTACTGAGCCCGCGTGCCTAGAGCCCATGTTCCGCAACAAGAGAAGCCACCGCAATGAGGAGCCTGTGCACTGCAATGAAGAGCAGCCCCCACTCGCCGCAACTAGAGAAAGCCTGCGCGTAGCAACGAAGACCCAACGCAGCCAAAAATCAATCAATCAATAAATTAACTAATTAATTTTTAAAAATATACATATATACATAGAGAGAGAGAGATAAAGCAAATATGGCAAATGGTGACATGTGTTGGATCTGAGAGTTATTTGTTTCAATCTTTCAACTTTTCTCTATATTTGAAAAACTTCACAATGAAATTTTCAAAAAAGAGTCTCATGGCAAAGACATTATGTTATCTATAGTTTAATTTTTACCTTGGTAAATTATAAAGCAGAGCCAAAGGAAATTTCCTCCAAACAAGAATATGACAGCCCACATCACCTATTCTATAACTTCATTTAAAAACAAAACGAAACAAAAACCTCGGCCCCAAAAAGATACTATGAGCTGAAGGGATACTCAGAAAGGGAGCCAGAAGCAGACAGGTTTAAATGAAAATCTGAGGGTCTGAGGTATTGTACAGTTCATAGGACTTCCCAGATAAAATGGGAATTGGCCTCAACTGTATATACATCATAATTCCCTAGGAAAAGATGTGGTGACTCCTATTGAAAAGAGAGAAAACCAGACTAGGTCAGATGGACTGATAATAGTAGAGGACAGAGCTATAAATAGTTAGGAATAATTTTAGAGAAACAAAATTCAAAGAACACAGAATGAGGCAACATAGAATCTGAGGATTAGGAGGTAAACCGTCCACCCAAGGAAGCCTGAGAACAAGAAAAAGACAACAAAGGGACTTCCCTGGTGGTCCAGTGGGTAAGACTCCGCTCTCCCAGTGCAGGGGGCCCAGGTTTGATCCCTGGTCAGGGAACTAGATCCTGCATGCATGCCGCAACTAAGAGTCCGCATGCTACAACTAAGAAGCCCACACACCGCAACTAAGAAGCCCGCATGCCGCAACTAAAAGATTCCACACGCGGCAATGAAGATCCTGAGTGCTGCAACTAAGACCCGGCGCGGCCTAAATAAATAAATGAATAATTTTTTTTTAATTTATTAAAATAAAAAGGAAGACAACAAAGCACAAGAAGAACAAATCTGGGGTAAAGTAGGACCTCAGAATAAGTATAGAGCACACAGAACAATCAACCATTTTTCATCCAGGAACAGCTCAGGGAAGAACCTACTCAGCCAAAGTGGTGAAGCAGATGCCCACAAGGACAATGGTTCTGATTCAAATCCAAAGAGAAAAGTCCTGAGACTAAAATAAATCTCAAAAAAAAAAAAAAAAAGACATTCTTTGTCTCCTTTAGAGATAAACAGAGGCTCAAAGAGTGCTCACACTAGCCTGGAAACAAAGGTAAATAGCAAATAAGAATCAAAACCCCAAGGATGAGGAGCTAAAAGAGGGATCTATGGAAGAGAAAGGAAGAGTAAAAATAGAGAATGTCCGAAAGAATCTAATAATTAGAACTTGTACCAAGCCAAATTACATCTAGGAGACTATACTCATGTTTTATCTCTAAGGTTTGTACAATCTGTATTCTCAAGGTCCTCCACAGTGATATGTTATCTGACATAGTAAAAGGGACTTTGCTGGTGTGATTAAGTTAAAGACCTTGCAATGGGGAGAGTATCCTAGGCTATCCAGGCAGTTCCACTATAATCACATGGGTCCTTAGAAGCAGAGAACCTTTCCCAGCTGTGATTAGAAGGAAACCACTATGGAAGAAGGATCAGAGAGATACAACATTGCTAGCCTTGAAGATGGAGGAAGGGGACTATGAACCAAGGAATGTGGGCAACCTCTAGAAGCTGGAAAAGGCAAGTAAACAGATTTTCCCCTAGAACATCCAGAAAGGACTGCATCCCTGCCAACACCTTAATTTTAGCCCAGTGAGACTCATGTCAGACTTCTGACCTACAGAACTGTAAGATAATAAATTTGTGTTGTTTTAAGTCACTTTAAAAAAATTCTTCACAGTGAGGTACAACTTCATTGTATATTTGAATTGTACTGGACAATGGGCAAGAGAGAATGGGCTCTACAGGTAAACAGATCAGAAGGTGGAAAAGCTAGAAACCATGAGGTGCAATGAGATCTCTGAGAAACCACCTCTCTTTCAACTTGTGAGTGGTGGGCTATGAAAAGTTAATCCCATATCAGTGGTAACAAGAGAACTCAACAGAAGGAGAGTTCTATTAGGAACTGCACCTAGAAATTCCCCATCTTGATTCACAACTACTGTCAGTTAACTGTACTCTCCGTACACACAACTCCTCTCAACTTATTCCTATAAATCCATGGTTTGGAACTAGTTCTTCCCCTAAATGAGAAGTATATAAAGAACTGGTTTGAAAGATCTTTGTGCATCATTAAAAACCATTCTTTCTCCTGTTGTCCTACACCTACTGCTCTAATCCACTTACCTAGATCTTGACTTCTAATTGACCATAATCTTTGACTTTGGCACCTAAGCCCCGGATACAGCCCTGACCCTTTGTTTTACAGCCTACTAAATCAAAGATTCTGATCTGTCATTTCTAAACTCTGGACTTTGGATCACTTGCCATCCTGTAGTGGATAAATCCTAGGGTGGCCTCCATGTTCACATTCTGCATAATTCCCTCTTCCTGAGTGTGAATGGACTTGTGACTTGTTTCTAACCAACAGAATATTGGTGACTGAATGCTGCTCCTGTGATGATCAGGTTATATAATATGGCTAAAGTGATGGGATGGCACAACTGTGATTAAATTATGATATATACACTTATAATACATTATGTATATAAAATATGCATTATATATAAGATATATATAAAATATATCTTCATCTGAATCTTGTTAGCACGTACTAGAGAGACTCTCCTGTTGGCCTTGCAGAATCAAGCTACTATAAAGTAAGAAGAGAGACAAATTGAAGGAAAAACTATGTTAAACAAAAAGGAACCAAAACTAGCCAGAGGCAAGTTTTGCCAATTAGGCAAGAAAAAGAAATAAAAGACAGCCAAATTGGAAAGGAGTAACATTATCTCTGTTCATAGATGATATGATCTTTTATGTAGAAAACTCTAAAGATTTCAAAGAAAAATTGTTAGAACTGATAAACAAATTCAGCAAAGTAGCAGGATACAAAGTCAACACACAAAAATCAGTTGTATTTCTATACACTAACAATGAACAATCCAAAAAGGAAATTAAGAAAACAATTCCATTTACAATAGCATCAAAAAGAATAAAATACTTAGGAATTAACTTAACCAAGGAGATGAAAGATTTGTACAATGAAAACTACAAAACATTGATGAAAAAAATTAAAGTCAACATAAATAAATGGAAAGACATCCCCTGTTCATGGATTGGAAGACTTAATACTGTTAAAATGTCAATACTACCCAAAATAATCTACTGCAATCCCTATCAAAATCCCAACGACAGTTTCTGTAGAAATAGAAAAATCAGGACTTCCCTGGTGGCACAGTAGTTAAGAATCCGCCTGCCAATGCAGGGGACATGTGTTCGAGCCCTGGTCCCGGAAGATCCCACATGCCACGGAGCAACTAAGCCCATGTACCACAACTACTGAACCTGCGCTCTAGAGCCCGCAAGCCACAACTAAGGAGCCCACATGTCACAACTACTGAAGCCCGAGCACCTAGAGCCTGTGCTCTGCAACAAGAGAAGCCACCGCAATGAGAAGCCCACGCACCGCAACGAAGAGTAGCCCCCGCTCGCCACAACTAGAGAAAGCCCACACAGAGCAACAAAGACCCAACGCAGCCAAAAATAAATAAATACATAAATAAATTTATATTAAAAAAAAAGGAAATAGAAAAATCCATCCTAAAATTCATATGGAATCTCAAGGGACCCCAAATAGCTAAAACAATCTTGAAAAAGAACAATACTAGAGGACTCACATTTCTTATTTCAAAACTTACTACAAAGCTACAGTAATCAAAACAGTATGGTACTGGCATAAAGACAAACATATAGACCAACTGAATAGAATAGAGTCCAGAGATAGACCCTCAAATATATGGATTTTCAACAAGAGTAACAAGACTATTCAATGGGGAAAGGACAGTTTTTTCAACAAATGATGCTGGGAAAACTGGATATCCACATGCAAAAGGATGAAGTTGGACCACTACCTAATACCATATACAAAAATTACCCAGAATAGATAAATGTAAGATGTAAAACAATAAAACTCTTAAAAGAAAGTAAAGGGCAAAGGCTTCACAGCATTGGATTTGGCAATGATTTCTTGCATATGACACCAAAGGCATAGGCAGCAAAAGAAAAAAATAGACAAATGGGACTTCATAAAAATTTTTAAATTTTGTGCAGCAAGACACTGTCAACAGAGTAAAAGGCAATCCACAGAATGGGAGGAAGTATTTGCACATCATAAATCTGATAAGGGATTAATATCTAGACTATATAAAGAACACCTGCAACTCAATAACAAAAAAGCAAACAACCCAGTTCAAAAATGGGTGGGAATTCCCTGTTGGTCCAGTGGTTAGGACTTGGTGCTTTCACTGCTGTGGCCTGGGTTCAATCCCACACGGGCAAAGGACTTGAATAGACATTTCTCCAAAGAAGATATGCAAATAAGCAATAAGCACATGAAAAGATGTTCAACATCACATCACTAATCATTAGGAAAATGCAAATTGAAACTACAATGAGTTACCACCTCACAACCATTAACACAGCTATCATCAAAAAAATCCCCAAAACAAAATAACAAGTGTTGGTGAGGATGCAAAGTAATGGGAACCCTTGTGCCTTGTTGGTGAGAAGGTAAAATGGTGCAGCAACTATGGAAAACAGTATGGCAGTTCTGTTAGAATTACCATATGATCCAGCAATTCCACTTCTGGGTATAGAGTCATACCTCAGGATCCAAGGTTACTGGTTCCAGGATTTCCCCATGGATACCAAAATCCACAGATACTCAAGTCCCTTATATAAAATGGCACAGTATTTGCATATAACCTATACACATCTTCCTGTATACTTTAAATCATCTGTAGATTACTTATAATACCTAATACAACGTAAATGCTATGTAAATAGTTGTAAATACAATGTAAGTGATATAAAAATAGTTGCTGGTGTGCAGCAAATGCAAGTTTTGCTTTTTGGAACTTTCTAGAATTTTTTTTCCAAATATTTTTAATCTGCCATTTGTTGAATCTGTGGATGGGGAACCCACAGATACAGGGAGCCAACTATATACCCAAAAGAATTAAAAACAGAGTCTAGAAGACATATTGTATGTCCATGTTCAGAGAAGCATTATTCACAAGAACTAAATGTGGAGGCAACCCAAGTGTTCTCAACAGATGAATGGATAAGCAAAATGTGGTATATACAGTGAATGAAATGTCAGCCTTAAAAAGGAAGGAAATTCTGACAAATGCTACAACATAGATGAACCTTGAAGACATTATGCTAACGGAAATAAGCCAATCACTAAAATTGATTGATTCCACTTTTATGATGTACTTAAAGTGGTCAAAATCATAGAGACAGAAAGTAGAATGGTGGTTGCCAGGGCCAAGGGGGAGGGATGAATGGGGAGTTATGTTTAATGGGTATAGCATTTCAGTTTTGCAAGATGAAAAGAGTTCTGGCGATGGATGGTGGTGATGGTTTACATAATAATATGAATGTAATTAATGCCACTGGCCTGTACACATATAGTAAATGTTGTCATATGTATTTTACCACAATTTTTTTTTTTAATTGAAGGAAGACAAAAAAAGGAACCAGAACTGAGTGGTCTTAAAAATTCTCAGTCTTTCCAGATGGCAAAAGACGCTAAAATTAAGAAATTCACCATCAGGAAAGTACACTCTAAAGAAAAGGCCAAGGATGTGACTATGCAACTTTTTGCTAAAAATCTTAGAAACATCAAAAGGTCAGAATATTCAGTTACACAAAGGGCCCTTTCAAAGAGTAAAAGGTATGCCTACCAGATCCTCTCAATACAACCAGAGGCCATCTAGGAAGCTTAAAGGTATTGTCCCTCAGCCTTCTCAGCAAGAGTCCAAGGAAGAGACGGGTTTATCTTTAAATTTATCTTCTAACTGAGTGAATCCCACTAAAATCCACAGAGACCCACTAAGTTATTGAGAAAATCATGTTGACAGACACACTGCTAGTTTGTACTAAAAAGGACAATAAATACAAGATGAAAGGAGGCTGTCAAAATTCTACTGGCAGGAAGCAGACAGGATAAAAGTACTCTGCTTCCAACATCTGCTGTCTTTCATGAAAAAGGAAGGATGACTCGGGCGTGGAGCCAATTACCCAGGGGGCAGAGCCCTACTCAGCTTCTAGGTACCTCCATATTCTTCCCCACCTTAGTTGTTCCCTCTGAGTTTTACCACTGTCCGATCTGGTTTCCAGTTCCAGGCAGGGCCTTTCTTATCTAGTCATCTTTAGAGCCCTCTCAGGATCCCACCTTGTTCCATCCTCCTTGTCCTGTCACTACCCAAATCCCATTTGTTACCTACCTTAAAAAGTTTCTGAGAGTGTTTAATCATAAAAGTCATCCCATTGTTTAACTTTGTGATATTCTCTTGAAGGTCATTTGCAGTGACCTATTCAGAGCAAAAGAAACCAAAAAAGGGAGATGAAAAGCTGGGAGGTAGAAGGCAGATATTCCCATTTACTTATCAGTAAGCTAATTCTTTCAAACATATGATAGTTTCTATCCCCAAGAAAGCTGACTCTAATACAACATTTAATTCTGGAAAGGTTTTTTGGTTCAGCAGGTTTCCACTGGAGATGATATAATCTAGGAAGAACCATGTGTCCCTGAAGTGACCAAGAAATCCTTGAGAACCAATCTTCATTTCCTAATTCTGCCTGAGAATCAGACATACATGCAGAGTTGCTAAAGAAGACCTACCCTGGGAAAAGGGGAAAGAAGAATAGAATCTGTACCAATCACCAAGGACATTGCTCTCCAGAGAAACTACAGTTTCTCCAAAGACGAAAGAGAACTGTCACTACTAATTGATACCAGAGGTGACATCCGTTTCTTAAAAACACAGTCAGATGGTCACTGATTACCTTCTCCTGTTTCCCCTGCCTTTTTTTTAAGCACTTCAGCATATCTACTATCCCAAAGCCCGCATCCTCAACCTGTATCTTTGTTACTTAATGTTTGCTTATACTAAGACCTCTCTCACAGGCTTCTCTTTACAGTCAATGCTTCTCTTTACAGTCATAGATCACTCGCTCCTTTTCAGTCTCAGTGAGCTGGTTCTAAAATTCTTTCACTATGAGGCTTTATCTCCTTAAGATGGACAATTGTCAGTATGTCTTGTTCTTCTCACACACCTCCTCCTCATCAATCTTTCTCTGGGCAGAAGCTCTTCCTGGCCCAGAGCTTTATATTATTTTTTCACTAGTTGCTTGTTAGGCAAAACGTCTCACACAACCTCTCTCCTTTATCTTCCTTTTCTCATTTCCTATAATCCCCCAAATCTTTTATAAGTCACTATATCCCATCTATTTCTATTATCTTCCCAACAATCTTGGTCAGGTAAGTGGGAAAAGTGCTATTATGCCCAGCTTACAGAGGAGGAGCCTACACATAGAAAGAGGAAAGGACACAGTTAACAGAGGGTTTGCAGCTTCCAACCCAGTTATCCTGACTCCTAATTCCGTCATACAGTAAAACCTATTTTATGAATGGACAGGAATATGAAGCTACGTGCTTCCAGGCCAAGAATTAGTTCAAAATCCTTTAGATAATGTACTTCTCGTGTAAGTCACTAAGAAGGCCCTGGTCTCAGTAATAAGAAGCATATTCAGCTTTATTTAAGGAGAGTATATCTATAGGATATAGAAAAGTTACAACAAGGCAGGATTGCTCTCTGTGTCATCTTATCTAAAAGCTCAGTGACACTATCCTATAAGATCATACAGCTCTATTCTAAATGTATACCATTCAATCTTCAGAAATCAATTTGATTTCCCAAGAAGGCTTTCATGTTAAGAAGGAATTTACATTGACCAGCCAAAATCAGTATTCTAGTTTATTTAGTAGCTATATATTTTCCACTAAGAATTTCCACTAATAAAGTGCTATTCAGGTTTGTCAAGAAGATTGACTTATAAGCAAGATTCACAGGAATTGGCCCCCTCAGGTTTAATAACTCTTAAATGAACTAATAAAGGAAGTTCCTAACCTTGTAAAACTGAAGACTAGACCTTGGACCCTTGATAACCTCACCAAGGTACAGCCATAGGACGAGGGCCAGCCCAAGAAAACCAAGCAGTCTTTCCTTTTCCCCTCAACACTTACATTTTTTGGCCACAAGACATGGGGCGCAAACATAAGGGCAAGGTTATAGGCAGACATCTTATTCTTGTCTTGTTTCTTTGCTGTCTGGTACAGGAGATCAAGCAATAACTTCAGCAAGTTACGATTGGGTGGAGGGAGAATGAGGAAGAGCAACTGAAGAGCCTCAATTTGCCGCTCTTTATCTGGTACATTGGTCTTGTTTCCTTTATCATCAAACTGCATCAAATCTTGAGGACAAAAGAGATGATTGCAAAGGAGGGAGAAAATACAAGCAAGAAAAAACATCAATGCTCCTACTATTTATTATAATCAAAGAAAGAAAAAAAAAGAATCAAGCATAGAGATTATAGCAAAATATAATAACAAAATAATGTCAATACAACTCAATAATAAAAAGAAAAAAACCCAATCAAAAATGGGCAAAAGACTTAAATAAACATTCCTCCAAAGAAGATATACAAGTGGCCAGTAAGCATTTGTATACTCAGTATCATTAGCTATCAGAGAAATGTAAATCAAAACCAAAATGAGATATTACTTCATAACCGGAGGTGTGGCTGTAGTCAAAAAGACTGACAATAACAAGTGTTGCCAAGAATGCTAAGAAAATTAAACTCTCCTACACTGCTGGTGGGAATGTAAAATGGTGTGACCACTTTGGAAAACTGTTTGGCAGTTCCTCAAAAAGTTAAACACAGAGTTACCATATGACTTAGCAATCCCATTCCTAGGTATATACTCAAGAGAAATGAAAACATGTCCACACATATCTTTAATAATGCCACCCCCTCACATCTCCTCACCAAGATATTTTACTGCTAAGAAAATATGAGCGTGAATTATGCCCTGATAACAGGATGATCCAGGCAGCTCCTTATGGAGTCAGAATCATTGTTTCTCCCCTAATAGGCTACACAGGTTATCAATAAAAACAGTCCCCTAGATAATCAGAATTTCAAAAGACACTGAAAACCATTTGGGTATAATTCATATAGACCTGAAAATGATAACAACGTGTTGTTGAAACTGTTTAACTTCAAAAATAATTCCAGGTTTAGGAAAGGCAGATAATATTTCTAGAAACTGTTCCCTGTTAATATGAAATTGAAAACAAAAATCCCTCCCAGTTATCAGCAAGGGGTATCAAATGCTACACCTGTGCCACACCGCAGTATGATATCAAAGAACAGTGAATCATGGGGTGGTGGAGGGGCGGTTTCAGATATTGCACTAAATAAACTCAACAGGAAAGCAAACAGAACAAGCATTCTTCATGTTAACCCTTATAAAAAGAACTTATCAATATTTCCCATATCTTTTTCAAATATCCAACAACTTTATTTCTCCCCCAAAATAACTGTAAAGTTATGTAACACTCTAGTAATATTTTCTCATTTGTATCATCTAAACTGTTCCTGAAAGTGCTAAAAAAAAATCTAATCTTATTAGATTTTAGAAATTCAAAACCAGGGTTTTTTTTTAAGTAGTAAAAATTATTCAAAAGAAAAAAATCTATTTATTTTCCTTAAAACTAGAAGAGTAAAAGACTCAAGGGTAGAAAACTAAGTAAATATAGTATGGATGTTGATGCTGTGTGCACTTAGAGCCTACCACAGCATAACAGCTGTGCAATTTAAGAATGAATTGCCTACCACACAAGCATAAAGGAGAAAGAGGAAACTATTTATGAGCTGAAAATGGAACGTTCTCCAAAACACAGTAAATGAAAAAAGCAAACCACAGAACCATGTGTATAACACCCTACCATTACATAAAAAGAGAGAAAAAGAATATATGTTGGTGTTTGTGTCTAAAATATCTCTGTAAGGATACATTAGAAATCAATAGCATTGGTTCCCTCTGGGAAGAAAAACTGAGTGCTGGGAATAGGGGTGGGAAAGAGGCTTTTCACTGTATACTCTTTGAACCTTTTGGATTTTAATTCATGTGAATGTATTACCTATTTAGAAAACAAGTAAAATTATTTTTAAGATGCAAATTTCCAAGAGTAGAGATGATCTCAACTGAGGCATATTAATACTTAGCAAAAGCCTCAAACGAAGGCAAATATACCAAAACTGTGACTACTGATTTGGGTAATTGACTTGGGTGTGTCAATCAATCCAGTGAAAAGCATACATTAATTAAGCAACTAAAATGTTCACAGCACAATGCTAGGATCCATCAGGATACAAAATTAGGTAAAACCCAGACTTTATCTTCAAAGAAGTTTATTCAACAAAAAAAAATTTTGACCAAATCAACCATAACTAGCCAATACTTATGAGTATTCAGAGAGCCCAGAAATATCATGAAGTCTTAAACAATATTAACAGAAGCATTGTTGTGGGTTACAAACAACAGAATATTCCAGATGACTTTACTAAATTGAAAGAAATGTATTCACATCTCCTTCTCACCTCCTATACTCACCAGCAATTTTGAGGTGTGCATGGAAATGTTTATGTGTCAGCAGGGGCTCAGGTAATTCTCCTAGAAACATCTTCAGCAAGGTAGCAACATCATTTGAGTGAAACTCCCCTGATTCCAAGTCGATATCAGTTCCATTATTGAGAGCATCCCTTAAAATCTGCTGTCGGACACTATTCCCTGGTACTCTAAACAAACCCTCTACTCTCAAGTCTGTTCAGCATGGAAGAGAAACAGAGGACATGAAAAAGGAAATAAAAAGAGGAAATATGATTAAAATAAGTCATCTAAAAGACTACTTTATACTTGAAAGACCCTTTACAAAGAACTTGAAGGAGGTTTTTGTCTTTCTTCCCAGATTAGTTTAGAACCTACTGGCCCCTGAGGAAACATATCTGAACATCCCTGAGCACCCAGAGATCTCCCAGACTGAGAGATGGGCCACCCAGGAGTCACTGAACCTCCTGAGGCACACCTGGAAACTGAATTTAACCTTTTTTTTTTTAAATTTTCTGTTGAAATATAGTTGATTTACAGTGTTGTGTTAGTTTTAGGTGTACAGCAAAGTAAGATATATATATATATTCTTTTTTAGATTCTTTCCATTATAGGTTATTACAAGATATTGAGTATAGTTCCCTGTGCTATATAGTAGGTCCTTGTTGGTTATCTATTTTATATATAGTAGTGTGTATATTGTTAATCCCAAACTCCTAATTTATCCCTCCCCACTCCCTGAATAGTCAGAATAGGCTTGAAAAATAAGGTGGAAGAAAGCCAAATCTCCCTGAAGGCCCCTTCCCGTGGGTCATCCCAGACTTTGTTGGAGGAGCCGAGTTCATCTGTGGAGGTTCATTGCTCCTGTAAACAGTTTCCCAGCCTAAAATGAATCTAGAGTCTCTGTGCTGCCCCAGGAATTAAAACTCTAACCTATCAGATCACCTTTCAGTCTAAGAGATTCCCAGAAGCTCAGGGTCATCCCAACTAAACGATTCTTCCCTCCCACCTATATTCTAAGCTAATCTAAGGGGATAAAAAAGATGAGACATATTGTTTTGGTTTGACCTGGAAGAAGCATGAGAGTTCATGTTTTCAACTTAGGTCCATATTTCTTTGTATAACCCCCTAATTCAGGGGTCCAAGTTCAAATGCCTACAAGGCCAGGCTGGTAACAGTAAATGAATGAACAGGAACCCTAACAAACTGAGGAGCACCTACCTGTGCTCCAGCTGACCGTGTCCAAGTGGCAACAGGGCCCAAGGATGCTAGATCTTCCTATTATCCAAAGAAGTTGAAAATCTGGACTGTTTCCATTTTAAAAGACTGATAACTAATTTTATTTTTAATTTAATCTTTGCCAAACAAACAAAATATGAATATAGATGACTTAAACTCTTAGGCTGTCAGTTTGCAACCTCTGCTCTAGCTCCTAGCAAGACTGATATCTAATTTTATTTTTAATTTAATCTTTGCCAAACAAACAAAATATGAATATAGATGACTTAAACTCTTAGGCTGTCAGTTTGCAACCTCTGCTCTAGCTCCTAGCACAATGTCCCACATAGAATAAGACATAAATAAGTGTTAGTGTCAAATTTATCAAGACATCACATAAAGCCACACATTTCATATACACTCAGCTCTGCCAAACACTTAGAGCAATAACATAACCAGTATGACTACTAAAAAAGTGCAAAAGGAATTAAGTGAAGAGTGTATTTTAATCAGAGAATTCTAGAGATGAAAAGTATCTTTGGCGATAAATTATGCTCCCTGGAGTAAATGTTATAAAGGAGCGACGTACTTTTCCAGAAGAAATGTCTCTCTCAGTCAAGGGGAAATTGTGATTTCATAGACACTATCTAATGTGTATATATATATATATCTTTGAGAGTATAAAACAAATCAATACACGAGATGAAATTTAAAAGGAAATATATTTAGAAACATACCGCCTGAAATTATCATTGATTAGTCTCTTTGTTGATGGTTAATTGTCACCTAACAATTGCTAACTCAAGGATGTTAGCTCTCAGTAGAAAACTGACAATTCTTCATTAACAAAAAATGACAAAATTTCAAGTAGTCTTACTTTTGTGTAGATATTCAATCAGTTGGTATATCTGGGCAATGCCTTCCTCTGTCAGTGGGGATCCAAATATTACTCCTTTTTCTGAAAAAAAACATACAATAGAACAAGGCTATATTTTCCACAAATAGTACAAAATCAGCATACTTAAAATCAGCATACCCCTCAAGTATCTTATGTTACAGTTTAGCAAGTGTTTTCACAGGTTCAGTAAACAAAAACCTTAAAGTTGGAAGTGTACAAGAAAATGTAATGATAAAACTCTCAATCAACTCTCTGTGAGTTTAATCTTAGATGGTAGGTTCCTTGAAGGCAAAGACCATCTTCTTATTTAAGTAACAATACCTAGACTATTGATATTTAATTTAAAAACAAACAAAAAATAGAACTTAGACCCATGATTGTCAGAGCATGACAGATTATCCACCAGAGTTGGTATAGGGTCTGATCTGTTATAATGTTTAAACTTTTTTTGCTGCCCTCAGGATTTCCTAATATTTAAAAAAACAGGGGCTTCCTTGGTGGCTCAGTGGTTAAGAATCTGCCTGCCAATGCAGGGGACACGGGTTCGAGCCCTAGCCCGGGAAGATCCCACATGCCGTGGAGCAACTAAGCCCGTGTGCCACAACTACTAAGCCTGAGCTCTAGAGCCTGCAAGCCACAACTACTGAGCCCATGTGCCACAACTACTGAAGCCTGCGCGCCTAGAGCCCGTGCTCCGCAACAAGAGAAGCCACCGCAATGAGAAGCCCGCGCACCGCAACGAAGAGTAGCCCCCGCTCACCGCAACTAGAGAAAGCCCGCGCACAGCAACGAAGACCCAGCACAGCCAAAAATAAAAAATAAATAAATAAATTTATTTTAAAAAATAAATTAATTAAAAAAACAAAATAGTACCTCTTTAACATCTTATCAAAAGCAGTGTTAATAGTCATAATTTATTATATATATCACTAATAACTTATTTCTGAGAAGGCTTTTATTGGGTGATTCATAGGTATTTGCCTTATCAAAGCGTTCCATGGAATGAAAACATTTGAGAACTATTGCAATAAAAAAATGTTCAAACTTTCTTTACTGTACTCACCAGCTGTGAAACTTTGTATCTTTAATATTATTTTAGTATAGTATTAATAGGGCATGAAAATCAAGGTGCCCCTGATAACTACCTAAACTAATCATGTTATCTCTAGGGGACTGATATATATGCTTTAATTTATCTAGATCGTTTTTATAATTTCTATTAATATTACTTAAGGTTTTACTACTCATGTAAATGAAAAAATGACAAAAAGTGCTTTATAATAATAGAAACTCCTCCATGAATATGCAGATGTTCATAGTGAAGCCCAGGGAGCAGCTGAGACCTGCCCCCTTCACAGATACATCTCCTACCCTTTCGTTTGAGAGACATTAGAGACCGGAAGAATCCTGATGCCGGGCCGGCCCCACCAGGCAACTTAAGGTCCACTTCTCCCATCAGCTGAGCCAACTCAGTTCCAGGCAAGTCGATGAGCCTTGTGATATTGCTGACCACCAACTCGGTGAACACCTCAGGTTTCTCATGGCGGAGTTTCTCCACAAAAAAGTCAGGATTGAAGATAATGGGCTGACTTCGAAGGGAAGAATCATTGCAGATAACAAAATTGCAGATGGCATCACTGAAAACAATGAAACAGAAGAATCTTTGGGGGGATCATTTTTAATACGTGTTTCTCATTCCCTCTCAACCACACAATTATTCATTCTTTCTGTGGGCTAATCTACATACTGGTCTTTTGAAAACCTAATCCGCAATCTGCTGACTGCATAAAAGACGACAATTTGGGCTTGGTGCTGTTTAGGTTATATCCACCTAGATACTTAGAATTTTAGTTTAAAGAAAAGACACCAAATAGCCTCTACGATATGACCTGAATTTGCCTCTTAATTTTAGGCATTCACTGCAAGAAGATATAGATCCTTACAGCCTCCTGAGTCTAAGAGTATATTAGAACTGGCAGTCACATAGACCACTTTCCTTATTAAAACAGTCAAACCCTAAACTATTACCATTAAATTCTTGTAAAACATCAGACCTGCAGCTGTTCCCCCTAACACAGCAATGGGTAATAATTAAATTAAAGCCTTCTTGGGAGTACAGCCAGCACCGTATGGTATTTCCCATCCAGTGATTAACTGCTGACAGTAACACAGGCTAGTCGCAAATGCCACAGAAACCACGTGACAGTGAGCATGAGACTACTGAAGAGCTAAAACTATATCTAAACAGTATAGTAGACATTTTGAAAACATTTACTCTACCCTTAGGGTTCTTTGGTTCCTGGGTCCCTACACAGGCAGCTGTTTCCTTATAATCAGTCCCCTTCAACTGAGCCAGGCGCTTTGGATTCTGTTCCTCATAACCAAAAAGCCTTCACTAGAATGGAAGGCACTTACAGGTACATAAAATAGATATTAATTCAGCCTTGCCAAGGCTCAGAAATAGGTTTTATTTTAAAATCCTTCATTCTGGATGGCTCTGGCCCATTGTCTAAGTCCAAACTTTGCTCAGACAGGTTCTTCCTCTCTAAGGCACTTGAAAAAATTCTGTATTTTGCTTCTAATTTCACTCTTCTATCACTGAGTAATACCCAGCAGATATGTTCTGTTGGCCCCTGATCTTAGCTGGTTTTCCACTCCTAAATTATTTGGGCTATACTTCTAGCAAAGCTCCCCTGACTCTCAGAAATATTTTCTTCCCTATTGTTTTCTAATTTTAACATGTTACATATAAGAACTGTATTATTCCATCTCTTGTAGCAGACACATCACCACTTGTTTGTATCCATTATCAATCATCTCTAATGGCTTATTCTAATTTTCATTATATAAACAGCCATCTATTATACAACCAATGAGTAAATATAACACAAGCCAGAAAGGACAAGTCATCACATCTGTCAGGCAAAGCTGAAATCCACCTGATTCAATCAAACATTCCCACAATAAAAACAATCACAACTTAAAAGTTTCCACAACACCCTAGGTACCAAAGCACTGTTCCAGGAAAAATGATATCTCTAAACATTAAATATAACTAATCTTTAACACACTTTGCCAATACTACATGGATCTTTTTTTTTTTTTCTGGCCACACCACATGGCATGTGGGATCTTAGTTCCCCTGCAGTGGAAGCACGGAGTCTTAACCACTGGACCGCCAGGGAAGTCCTACATGGATCACTTTTAATATGGTATAATGAAAACAAGGCATGGGTAAATTTCAAAGTTCATCTCTACTTCCTTGAAAAGTTATCACGTAATTTTAATCAACAGCCCAAATCTTCAGTTGGTGGCTACTAAATTTCTTTTCTCTAAAATGATAACATAAGAATTTACATAAAAATTAAAAATTATGAATGTGTATTCTCAAGCCAAAAAGTCATTAAAGAAAGAGAACTTAAAATGCTGTTTCCTCAACCTTTTTATACACTAAGGTTATTTTTCCTGTATAATTTTTCCTGTATAATCATTGGCAAATGATTATAATACAAGCCAAATAAAATCAAAAGCAATTTCATCCTAAGCATTGACAAAGCCTTTTTTTTTAATGTCAGCTTATTTCAGTCAAGAAATAAGAGTCAATAGACAACTATTACTTATAATCACTGCCAGTGAGAAATTACTAGTCTACTGAGAGAGCCAGAAAATCATGAAATGGGTTAGCACTGAAAAGAGTCTTATAATTTATCAGATCTAAGCTTTTATGGATGTCACATCCCTTTTAATTCTGAAAAACAGAATTCAGATCAAATTAATTCTAACATATAAATGTACATGAATAGCATCCATTATATTCCTAAAGTAGAAACACATACATACATATAACCTCCAGATCTTTAGTTTCTTAATATCCAGAGTAAGACTCAGTTGAGATTCCAAAACTTATATCACAGTTGACCTTCAGGCACTAAACTGGATCAAATAGACAAGTAGAAAGGAGACGGAAGCACAAAACCCTACTACATCGTTTCTCAACAGAATCCTTTCCACCTTGCGGTCTGCTCCCTCCTAAATAGGTAGAATAGGTAGGAGAATAAATAAGTTCAAGGCTGCCCCTACCTATTCACAAGGGACACAAGAAAGAGATACCTTAGGAGTCCTAATACACAAGTAACAAACAAGCAATCTCAGTTTCTTTTCCCCTTCTGCTTTTTCTCCCCTTCCTTCCCATAATCATTCATTTTTGTTTTGTCTCACTTTAATTTCTTTAATCTAGTTCTTTTTTTTTTCTTTCCTCTTCTTCACTTTTTCTGAGTGGAGCATGTGGTAAGACAAAAAGTAAGGGAGAGAAATGGTTTAAAAAAAGGAAGTAAAATGGAAGATAAGAGATGGAAAAGACAGATACAGTAGGTTATGTTTTTAAATTATCCCCATATCACAAAGTCCGCTAATCTCTTTCCATGGAATATATAGTACCACAATATAAAGCTGAGAATATCACAGAACATGGTCAAGAACTTAAGAGAAGTTCCTCCTCTACAGTATCTAATTTTAAAACAAACTCTAAGTTTGTTCAAGTTTAAGAAAAAAATTAATTTCTTACATAAGTGCTGAAAGCTTCTGATGAGGCATTGGTAGATCGAAGAGACAGGAAAAACGCTTTCTCCTTGTTTGTTGTAACAAAGAAACCTTCCTTTCCCTGCCCCATCACAGCCTACACAAATTCCAGACATGTTAGAGGACACAAGGGCACATTATGGGGCCTGAAAGGCAGTACTTATTAGGACTCTAACCACTCATCTGCAAGTAGGAACAAAACAGAAATTAAAAACTGGACCAAGTTAACTGTATTTGCCAACATATAGATGAAACGCAAGAGTAGTCTCCCATCACACTGAAAGTTGTATTAGACAAAACAATCACACAATATAAACAGTATAAGGACAAGCAGTTTTATAATATAAAAGGAAGGGTGATCCCTACCTCACGTCATACACAAAAAATAAATTCCAGACAGAATAAGGATCTAAATATGAAAAGCCAAATTTTTTTTATTAATTTTTATTAATTTTTATTGGAGTATAGTTGCTTTACAATGTTGTATTAGTTTCTGCTGTACAGCAAAGTGAACCAGTTATACATATACATATATCCATTCTTTTTTAGATTCCCTTCCAAAAAAGTCAAACTTTAAAAAGAATAAATTAATGAGGCAGAAGAAAGATTTCTTAAACATGACATAAAATGCACAATCCACAAAGAAAAGATTGAAACATTTAACTACATTAAAATTTTAAATGTCTGTTCAACAAATAACATTATAAACAAAGTTCTCAAAAAATGAAGTCACAGTGCCTCTGGAGAGAGGAACTGGATGAAAGAACAGGAGTGGGAGAGAAACTTTTCACTGTATGCTTTTTTGTATTTTCTGGATTTTTGACTCATGTGAACATACTATCCATTCATAATAAATAAATAACAAATAAATGTAAAACTTTAAAAGTAATAATAAAAGACAAGCCATAAACTGAAAAAAACACTTGTTATGCATATAAAAGGATTAGTATTCAGAATTTATCAGTATACCTAAAATTTATAAGAAAAATACACTCAAAGAAAATTAGTCAAAAGATATAACCAAGTAATTCATAGAAGAGGGGTCTAAATGACTAAAAAACATGAAGAGAATCTTAACTTTAGAAGTTATCAGGGTAAGAAAAATTGAAAAATGGTATCTTTCCCCACCCATCATTTTGGCATAAACTATCAAATTCAGGCTATATCTTCTTATTCTTAGTTTGCTAAGGGTTATTTATTTATTATCATGAGTCTGTGCTTAATTTTATCAAAATTTTTTGACAATCAAATAATTTTTCTCCTTTATTTTGTTTATGTAGTGAATGACACTGATTAATGTTAAACCAACTGGGCATTTCTAGAATAAACCCAATATTGTAATGATGTATTATCATTTTTATATATTACCAAATTTAGTTTGCTAATAGTTTGTTTAGGTTTCTCCATTTATGTTCATAAGTGAGATTATCATGGAATTGTCCTTTCTTATATTGTCTTCATTAGGTTTTGTATCAAGGTTGTGCTGGCCTTACAATGTGAGTCCGGGAGTGTGTCCTATTTTTCTGTTTTGTTTTTTTTTCTTCTGTTTTCTGAAAAAGTTTATGTGTCATTTCTTCTTTAAATGTTTGATGGAATTGGCTGATGAAGCCAACTGGACTTAGAGTTTTCTTTGTAAGGTTTTTAATTATATATACGCAATTTATTTTGTGTTACAGAACTATTCAAATTTTCTATTTCTTCTTGTATTAATTTTGGTAAGCCATATATGTCTAGGGATTTGTCTATTTCACATAAATATTCAAACTTTACTGCATAAACTTGTTCATAATATTCTCTTAGGAACTTTTTAATGTGTCCAGGTTCTGTAGTGATGTCCTCCTCCTTGTTCCTGATATTGGTAATTTACGTTTCCTCTCTTTTTTAATTTATGAATCTTATTAGAGATTTATCAATTTTTATTAGCTTTGTCAAGGTTCCAGCTTTTGGTTTTACTGAACTCCTCTATTACATGTTTGTTGTTTATTTCACTAATTTCTGCTCTTATCTTTATTACTTCCTTTCTTCTTTACTGGATTCAGGATAAGGTGGCACTGCAAATCGGTGGGGAATGAATGACTTTTTCACGAAATGGTGCGGGGACACGTGGACATCTATAGGGGGGAAAAATGAAAATTGACACCTATGTCACTATACACAAGGTCAATTCCAGGTGAATTATAGATCTAAAGGTGAACAACAAAACAATAAGCCTACTAGAAGGTAATATAGAAAAATATATTATTGAACTCAGGGTGGGGAAATAATTTTTAAATAACACATAAAAAATATTAACCAAAAAGAAAAAGATCAATACAATTGACTTCATTAAAATGAGAACTTGTGTTTATCAAAAGACACCATTAAGAAAGTGAAAAAGAGAGTGGGAAAATATATCTACAATACATACAGCAAAAAAAAAGGCTCATATCCTGAATATATGTAGACTTCATATTAATCAATAAGAAAAAATAAATAGCCTAATAGAAAAACAAGCATGAGATTTCCATAAAATCTCATTTGAAAAACTACTCAATATCATTAGACATCAAGGAACTGCAAATGAAAAAACAATGACAGGGCTTCCCTGGTGGCGCAGTGGCTAAGAATCCGCCTGCCAATGCAGGGGACACGGGTTCGAGCCCTGGTCCAGGAAGATCCCACATGCAGTGGAGTAACTAAGCCCGTGGGCCACAACTACTGAAGCCTGCACGCCTAGAGCCCATGCTCTGCAACAAGAGAAACCACCGCAATGAGAAGCACTGCAAAGAAGAGTAGCTCCCACTCGCCGCAACTAGAGAAAGCCCGCACGCAGCAACGAAGACCCAACGCAGCCAAAAATTAATTAATTAATTAATTAATTATTTTTTAAAAAGACAAAAAATATAGTGTTTAGAGATACAGTCTCCAATTTACAATGGTTCAACTTACGATTTTTCAACTTTATGATGGTGTGAAAGCAATATGCATTCAGTAGAAACCGTACTTCAAATTTTGAATTTTGATCTTTTCCCGGGCTAGCGATATGTAGTACAATACTCTCTCGTGATGCTGGACAGCAACCATTCTGTACCCATACAACCACTGTTTTTTCACTTTCAGTAGAGTAGTCAATAAACTACATGAGATATTCAACACTTTATTACAAAATAGGCTTTGTGTTAAATGATTCTGACCAGTTACAGGCTAATGTAAGTGGTCTGAGCATGTTTAAGGTAGGCTAGGCTAAGCTATCATGTTCAGTAGGTTAGGTGTATTAAATGCATTTTCGACTCCATCATAAATCAAGGAAGATCTGTACTTGCTTAAGTAGCAAAATTGTAAAGAGAAGCAAAGATGTATTTACCATTCAGGATAATGGCTACCGTTGGGGGTTAGTGATTATGAGGAGGCCAGAGGCCATAAGGGGAGTTTCTAGGGTGCTAGCACTGTTTTTGCGATAAAGTATTCAGCTGGGGGAAAGGGGAGTGGTTCATTTGAGGTAAATCTGGAAAACGTTAACGTTTGTTGAAGCTGGGTGTTAGAAAGAGTATTGATTATATTATTACTTGTATGTATAACCAACATCCTTCATGACAAATTTTTTTAAGAAACCAAGTAGTTTTGACCTAAGTCTTGCTACAACTTGATGTAAATATCACAGAAAATCAAAGTACAGTATATACTAAAGGTTAATTTCCTCATCATAAAGGTTTTTGCATAAATGTCTAGAACCAGGAGAATTAGTAGTTAAGTATACAGGCATACAGAAATAGCAAGGACTCCAGTATTTAAATGCATATACTAGGCAACTATCCCAAAGAGTAATAGAGGCAAGACCTACCCCTCAAAAAGGATATTTTTTATTACCTATAGTCTGCAATGATTACTTTTACCACTAGATGGAACTCTACATGTAAGGTGATATGCTTAGTGAAAGGACTGGAAACAAAATTCACAGCTGAAAAATCAATTACATAAAAATGAAATGCAGGTGCTTTTGAGGCATGTTGAACCCATGAATCTGCAAAATTCAAGGCAGTGGGAGGAAAAAAAAAAAAAAAACCTGTATCCTGCAGATGTATCTTTTGGCTGACTACTACCAAAACTACATACCCACAAAACTAAATGTTTCCTCCCTAGTGAATTGCTTAACTTGATTTGTTCTCCAAGAACCACAATCTTGGCAACATCTATCAAAATATGAGCTATATTTAAAGTTGTCTAAACCTGACTTACCACCCTGAGAGAAGTATGCACTCTCTTACTACTTTTTCAACCTCTGGCTCTGAAACATGGCTTTAAATGTGTCACTTTATTGGACAGCTGTTAGATATGAATAATACAAGTATTAAAGAAGAGGCTATTATTCTTCCCTTTTTCTACATGCCAAAGTTAAACTGGTATTATGAAAGTTGTACATAAAAAGAAAGGATAAAAGTAGGCCCCATGTGTCCAAGCTGGCAGGGTTTTTATAACAGAAACAGTTTAAAATTGATGAGTAGTACCACAGTTTTTCAGGAAATAATATCCAATTTCTTAAACAAAAATTTTGAAACACTTGCATCCCAAGATCTGCCCTTAAGAGTAGCTGTCCAAGGTTTTGTAATATGGACCTCTTATCACTAATTTAGACTCCAATCATCTACAAAAAATATATTTGGGGCTTCCCTGGTGGCGCAGTGTTTAAGAATCTGCCTGCCAATGCAGGGGACACAGGTTCGAGCCCTGGCCCGGGAAGATCCCACATGCCGTGGAGCAACTAAGCCCATGCACCACAACTACTGAGCCTGCGCTCTAGAGCCCACAAGCCACAACTACTGAGCCCGCATGCCACAACTACTGAAGCCTGCGCGCCTAGAGCCCATGCTCCGCAATGAGAAGCCACGACAATGAGGAGCCCCGCGCACTGCAACATAGAGTAGCCCCCTACTCACCGCAACTAGAGAAAGCCCGTGCACAGCAACAAAGACCCAACACCGACAAAAATAAAAACAAATAAATTAAAAAAAAAAAAAATATATATATATATATATATATATATATATATATATTTGGCCCCTATATTTATTTGATCCCAACTTGAACTAATTTCAGACTACTAGAGCAACTTGATCTGAATGAAAGTGGCAGATGAAGGAATTCCTGATTGCTTACCCTCTTAACCTAAACATTTTGGAAACGTGATCAAGATTTTGCCCTATGAAATGACGATGGAAAGTTCTCAGTCAAGAAGGCTAATTATTCTTCCTCTGAGCACCAATAACACAAGTTTATTAACATATATTCAACTTGTCAATTTTTATCCCTTTGGGTGTCACAAGAATTAGTATTAATTCTGTTGCTGCCACCTCCCTTACTTTTTCTCCCCCAGGCTGGTGTACAATTGGAAGAAAGTTTACTTGTGTTAGAAAAGTAACAGCAAAATTCCCTATTCATTTGGAGAAAGTTCTATAGGATGCTTCACTGACAACACAGTGTCTCTCGTATCATTATCTTAAAGCTGTTTACCCCTCAAAAAAGTATAGTCAAAGCTTCAGGAGACTATCTTTTCCTACAGACTTTAAATGCCATGAGCCTCAGGCAATTAAAACCAAAGTATTTGTACCTATGATCAGATTAGGTTCCAAAAGACTACTTCTAAATCCACTTGTTCCGAAGTCCAGAGTGATATTAATACTATCCTAGAGACAGCTACTGCTTTTGCTCTGGCATATGACTTGTTCGTATCTATACAACTTCACATATTGAAAATTCTTAAGAGCTTTAATCTCTTAGTCAGTATCCTACGAAACTAATCGTAAGTCTCTTCATCAACCATCATAAGAAGGTGAACTGCTTTTCTGAGGCACATGTTAGCCAAACAAGAAATCACAGCCACTCACATGTCATTTAAATTCCAACTAACCGTGATCTACTGAGTGCTTTATAATTTTAAGAAACTGTAAAGTACAGGAACAAGAAACTAAACTAAGTCTCTGGCATCCAGAAGCTTAAAATTCACTAAACACTACAAGATACTATTTTTTTTCCACTATGTCTGTTTTCAAAAATACAAGTGGTCAATTACAGGTGCAATTAGCACATGGGCACCCAGAAGGCCCCATGAGATGACTTTAAAAATTGGGTTGTGAACAATTTTTCTTTTATTGCATTTGCACATAAATGTTAGTCTTTTAAGTGTCATTATTTTAAACAGATCTTGGGCATTTGCTAAAACTCCTTTGAAATTGGAAGCAATTATGAGACTTTTTTCACTGTAGTAAATCTTAAGCAACCACCACTTTGGGGAAACACAATACACTTTCCCACTCAGCACTGTGAGTGACACCAACTGTTGACATGATGAGATACTGAAAAGACGGATTCTAATATATGAGATTTTATGGTGCATGAAGTATACAATACATTTGAAATGAAATTTTTACAATTTAAATATTCCAATTTCTTTTCAACACTTTTATTTCTTAACACCTAAAAAGAATCTATTGTGTCAGTTAAAATATTTATGCTTTAATAAATTTAGGCTTTATCCTCTGTACAATTTTTTTTTTTTTTTTTTTTTTTTGCTGAGTGCAGGCTTTCTCTAGTTGTGGTGCGTGGGTCTCTCACTGCGGTGGCTTCTCTTGTTGCAGAGCACAGGCTCTAGGTGCACAGGCTTCAGTAGTTGTGGCTTGCAGGTACCAAAGCACAGGCTCAGTAGTTGTGGCGCACGGGCTTAGTCGCTCCACAGCATTGGGATCTTCCCGGACCAGGGCTCAAACTCTTGTCCCCTGCATTTGCAGGCGGATTCTTAACCACTGTGCCACCAGGGAATCCCCCCTCTGTACAATCTTAATATACATACCCTGGGTTCAAATTTTCAATGAAAGTTTAACACAATGACATAACTGTATGTTTCACATTGGTGTACTTATTTTTAATATTCAAAAGCCATGTTTATTCGATGAAAAACACGGATTGAAAAATGATTGATCTCTTGCTTAGGGTCATCCTAACAAATGAAGCAGACTGAACAGAAGATCTAATTAAGGAGAGCTTGGTCACAAGGACAGCAGCCACAAAATGACCTGACCAAAAGAAAAAAAATAATGTAGACCTTGTTACTTGAGTGAAGAAACTATTAGCACAACCAATGCAGGGATTGTAGGGATTCCAAAATTCAGAAAACTTTAAAATGCTAAATAGACTTAAGCATACAAAAGCTAGCCATATTTCAAAGGGCTTATTATAGTGCATGTAGTGTTCTCTGATTAAAGTTTGACTTTCTTAGAGAGCAGAAAGTGTTTGATAATAACGTCAAGAATGTTACTAAATGATATTCCTGTACACTTTCTTGGTTTCTCATCTTCCCCTAATTGTTAGTTTCCTGTTATTTGGTGAGTTTTTCTTTGGTGTCATTGTTTTTACTTACTTGGTTTTATCCTTGTAATTGTGTTCAGCATAAAAATAAAACAAGTGAAGAACTTCATTATATAATCCCAATGTCATTCTTTAGTTACAATTCCTAAATTAATGAGGTTCCCCCCTCCCCAAAGGTATAAGTAAAACACATGTAGCAATTGTAGCTGTCATAGGGCATGCAATTACAAATTTAATATTAAGAACCACGCACGTGGTTTCTATATTTCATTCATGAATTTTTTTTCTCTTTTCATTGATACTGATAGAACCCAACTGAGACATCTCTATCTCTAAATGGACGACATATTATTTTAAAGCGTGTCAAATAATGTTTTACTTCTTTATTATAACACGTTTCAGAAACTTGGACAAAGATCAACCAAATCATTTTAATTTTCTATGGTGAAAAATGAATGGAGCAAAAAAAGAAAATTAGGATAATATAATCAGGAACATTTTTGAAATACATGTAGCTTTACATGGTATGTTGGACAATATTTTCTGTTGAAGTGGAGAAAGTTTATCTGTTACAGCTTGGCTCAGATCATTATCGTATTTTGTAATCTTACTGAGTCCCAAGAAATTTGTTTTATGCTATGTAATATACCCTGGTCAGTAAGCAAAAGAAATAAGGCCCAAACTTAATTAAACTTATATGCCTAATCTATATACCTTTAAAGGAAGCATCTCATTTTCATACTTATGAGTATACATAATATTTTAATTACATATTAATTCTTCTAAAGCTTAAGGGTTAATAAATACTACAGCATAACAAAACTCAGCTGGCAGGAGATTGAATTTTTCTGTGATTCTAACTTTTCATTCTTGCAATAACAAAAAACT
This sequence comes from Balaenoptera borealis, assembly GCF_965194805.1. Lineage (NCBI taxonomy): Eukaryota > Metazoa > Chordata > Mammalia > Artiodactyla > Balaenopteridae > Balaenoptera > Balaenoptera borealis. Next base: position 88,016,461 of record NC_138874.1, read on the forward strand.
GGTGTCTAGCTTTCAGGTAATAGTTCAGCTTGACAAATCATCTGTATTTAATTTAATAACTGATATTGTTATTTATGTTTTCATCTGATTATCTTAAAAGCTGTGGCTTTATACAGTGTTATAGTTTGATACTAACACATTTCCCATTATAAAATGTACTGTCATTAACTCACTCCATATTTAAATAATTATTTATAAGGTAAATCGCAAAACTTGTGAGCTTCTGACAAACTCACTCTTTTTTTACCCATCACTATAGTTTTATACTTAACTACAGAAAAGAACAATGGTTTTCCTACAAGATTTTAAGTAGTAGCTAAAGACTGTAACACGAAATATGATACAAGATCATTAACTGCCAAATGCATGGTACAGCCAATGAAAGCTCTAAGAATTCAGAGTTAGGAGAGAATCTTTCACCCTTATACAAGAGTTGAAATTTGAGGTAGGTCTTAAAGATGAGAAGGGTTTGACAGTGGAGGAAAAAAAAAAAAGATAAGTAGTACTTAATTAAAGGGCTTTTTTGTTTGGTTTTTTATTTGGTAGGTTTTTAGGAAACATAAAATGCTTTCTCCACACATTAGTGGCAAGCCCTTTTCAAAACGTAACTTGAAGCAAAGGAGGGTGCACAGGGGAGTTATGAAGATGGGTGTAGTGGACAACTGCTGTTTGAACTTCCCACATCTGTTTTCCCGTTTCCCCTTGAGCAACAACCTCTTCCGATCCTTTAATCTATGTAGTTTGGTGGGCTGACCCTACTCCCTGGCCACCAGTGTGAGCACAGGACCCAAGCTCACCTCATGGAAACATTTTATCCTCCTCACTGATTCAGACAAAGGCCCACAAGTCAAACCAGGACAAAAAGACTCAATTCCAAGATTCTTGCTAGATGCTAAGATTGCTAACCAGATGGAAGATTGAAGCTGTTGGTGGTCCATTTCTGCCACCTTTTGTGAAGAACCTGCCCTTTTATAAAGCAAATACAGAGATCAGATCTAAGAGAGCAAAAAGCAGATGCCTGGGACACTGAGATTTGAGATCTTCAATACAGATTAAGCTGTGCTTGATCTACGCCCTGGACTTTTGTTTCCTGAGCTAAGCAGTGTCTCTTTGTGCTTAAGCTAGTCTGTTTCTGTCACGTATGACTGAAAGAGCCCTAACACACAGAGATGTGTAAGAGTGTCTGCCCACAGTTCGAGCCCTCCTTTCCATGCTTCCACCTCCAGAGGACAGAGCGGGCTTCTTGAGTACTCTGCCTCCCTCCTCCTCCTCTGGAGCCTCGATTCTCCAAGATCAGTCTTGCAGGCTTCATCACCGCTGCCTCCAAAGCCTGGCCCTGCGGCCGTGGCTGGCAGCCTCTACTAGTAAGTCACCCTCTCTTCTTCATATTTTCCTTTTTAAATTTCTGTCTTTTCTCTTGCTCTTCTCCCTTCCACACCATTTTTCCAATGCTTCCTAGTTTTTCACAAGCCAGTCCTGGTTTTTCTTACAAATTGGAACTTCTTTTCAGCCAAATCACAGCACATAGCATGCAGCCTTTGGTTCTTCAAGTGGATTCATTTCAGCTATTTTCACTGTTCCACGTTACTCAAAGATTCTTTAAAAAAAAAAAAAAAATCAGAGCTTCCCTGGTGGCGCAGTGGTTGAGAGTCTGCCTGCCAATGCAGGGGACACGGGTTCGAGCCCTGGTCTGGGAAGATCCCATATGCCGCGGAGCGGCTGGGCCCATGAGCCACAATTACTGAGCCTGCGCGTCTGGAGCCTGTGCTCCGCAACAAGAGAGGCCGCGATGGTGAGAGGCCCGCGCACCGTGATGAAGAGTGGCCCCTGCTTGCCACAACTAGAGAGGGCCCTCGGACAGAAACGAAGACCCAACACAGCCATTAATAAAATAAATAAATAAAATAAACACAGAATAATCATTTAAAAAAAAAATCATAAAACTTCCAAGCTTAATGCTGTTATGCCAAATTCAGAGCTAAATTCTGGATAAGAGGGTATTACTCCAACTGATAATTACAACTGAAAGCTACCCTGGTGCAAAAGATCCATGTGCAATACCCAATCCTAGAACTAGACCAAAAAAAATTACTGTACGTTAGACCTTGGCAGAAATGTAGTAACTCTTTTAAAATTATATATATTTCCCATCATTACAAACACCAATTTCTAAAACCTCATATAACTACATGCCAGTAACTCCAAGTAAAAAGATATGAAAAGTTAAAGTAGCTTGCTCAAAGGCACATATGGCTTTAACTGAGGGAAAAGTATCAATAAACAACGTACCTGCTGGGATCTTTGCATATTTGAAATTGCAAAGACCAATAAGGTAATACTATATATCTTAGACATCAGCCTGCCTCAAAAAAATAAAATCAGATAAATTATATTTAACCTAATAACTACTGTTTAACAGTCTTGCTTCAGGCTCTTTACTCCAGAAAACTGTCATTCCATTTGGAATGCATATAGACCTTTACAAGCTTACACACAAATAAGTTTGTCCGAGCAAATTTAAGCACCAATCACCTTCTTGTCCTCTGACTTGTTTCTGTCCCTCCTCATTCATTCAGATCCTACACACCACCTCATACTTTTCTATAGAACAGACTTATGCAGTGTTGAATCAAAGGGAAGCTAGGAACTTGGAGATATGATTCTCCATGTGCCAGTTATCAATTTATTGCCTCTCACCCATCATTGCCTACTCTGCAAAAATGGAGCCGGAGACTTTTAAGTGTATTTCCTTTTCCAGCTGGCACAACGTTAAGCATTATGAATAAAGAACACTGCAGAGACAGTGTAGGAGGCAGGGCCTTTCCCTTTCCGGTTCCAGGCTGCTCGTCTAGGCAAGCTCCTGCAGCGTGCACAACTTCTCCACTGATAGACTCCAGTTTACAGAAGCCAGCAGCACCCACAAGCCAGTTGCTTCCCCCCAAGACACCTCCCTATTAACAGCTTTCCGCAGTGTTCTCTGCCATTCTGTGAGCCACAGCCATGCCTTCTCCAACAAGGTGGGATCTCTGCCCTAGGGTACCTCTTCTTAGTACATTCTATCTCAGCCCTATGGATTACAGTGGATTCTTTTCTTTTTTTCAGCTTTATCAAGCTATAATTGGCAGACAAAGTTATAAGATATTTAAAGTGTACAACATGACGACTTGGTATACATAGCTGATTCTGATTTCTCCCATTTGTATATTGCTTAGAGATCTCTTTACTTCTTATTAGCCAATCCCTTGTTACTCCAATCCCCTGTTATAATCAATAATTCTTTATACTAAACTTTCTTTGTTCAAATTACTGTATAGTTTCTGTGTCCTAGTTGAACCCTGACTGATATAGCAGGTAAAAACTAGCAAAACATCAGCACAAAATAGATGGGCTCTGGCATTTCTAGAAACAACCCATTCTAAAAGATGGTTAATAAAATGTAATTAAAAGGGTTCACTCCAGGTAGCCAGAGGGTATCTTCAGGAAGAAAGTACTGATAAGTGCTGATTTAAAAAAAAAAAAAAAGGGGGGAACTTCCCTGGTGGCTCAGTGGTTAAGAATCCACCTGCCAATGCAGGGGACACGGGTAAGAGTACTAGTCCGGGAAAATCCCACATGCCATGGAGCAACGAAGCCTGTGTGCCACAACTACTGAGCCTGCACTCTAGAGCCCGTGAGCCACAACTACTGAAGCTCGTGCACCACAGCTACTGAGCCCACGTGCCACAACTACTGAAGCCTGCGCACCTAGAGCCCGTGCTCCACAACAAGAGAAGCCACCACAATGAGAAGCCCGCACACCACAATGAAGAGTAGCCCCCGCACGTCGCAACTAGAGAAAGCCCGTGCGCAGCAACGAAGACCCAATGCAGCCAAAAATAAAATTTAAAAAAAAAGAAGAAGAAAGCAATAATCTAATCAATCAGCTGTAATGTGTCTCTTTCAAGGATAAAATGGGAAAACCTGACATACATATCAGGTATATTCTTTTTTTTTTATTGACGTATACTTGATTTACAATGTTTCAGGTGTACAGCAAAGTGATTTAGCCATATATATACATATATATATATGTATATATACTCTTTTCCAGATTCTTTTCCATTATAGGTTATTAGAAGATATTGAACATAGTTCCCTGTGCTATACAGTAGGTCCTTGTTGGTTATCTATTTTATATATAGTAGTGTGTATCTGTTCATCCCAAACTCCTAATTTATCCCTCTCCCCCATCCTTGCCTTTCCCCTTTGGTAACCATAAGTTTGTTTTCTATGTCTATAAGTCTATTTCTGTTTCGTAAGTAAGTTCATTTATATTCTTCATGCAAATTACCTAAATTGCCTTTATCGATTGGCTTGTAAGCCTGAATAGAGTCAGTCCCCAAATCCATCTAACGGATAAAATAGTTTCTGGACTTGCAATAACAAAAAAGACTGCCACTCTCTGAGGACTTCCACACAACCATCCAGCAACCTCCCTCTTTTGCACTGTTTAATCTCACAAACTCTACAGCTAAAGGTTAGAGGCAAAGAAAGGTAGGCCACTGACCAGTTTATACAGATTAACTTTAAAATTCTATTTTCTTCTTCCCCCCTCCTTCTACCAAGACTGGCCTTGTCTATAAATATAATGGTCAAACTCTCTAAGCCAGATAACTGATAAAAATGTAAAATAAAAAGATTCAGATTCAAGAAAGACCCCTGAAGAATCTATTCCTCATTACCGTTCATAGAATTTGACAGTACAAATAAAAAACTGGATTCAGGGAGTTCCCTGGTGGTCCAGTGGTTAGTTAGGACTTGGCACTCTCACGGCCGTGGCGCCAGGTTCAATCCCTGGTCAAGGAAAAGACAATTCTTCCTAAGATCAATAGGTTCCATCTATCACTTTTCTCAAAGGACCACACAGCTGTCTTATAAGAGAAAGAACAATATAACAAAAAAGACTTCAGGAAATCTACAGTGTAGGTAAATCAGCAGGATACAGGACACTGTCCCCATCTTCAGGCACCTTCCTTATCCTCCAAAAACATTTCCAAAATGGGATGTAAGTATCCCGAAGTCTGTTCCAAAGCTCCCTAAGTTCCATGGGCAGGCTTGGGCTCCAAAACTTAGACGCTGCTGGCATATTAACTGTCTCCAGCTTTTCACAAATGCTATCACTTAGGCGGCTTGCTCTGCCTCCCTCCACCCCTATATATTCCCGTTTGCTTTTTCTGGTTCACAGTGGGTTTCTTTTTTTCCAGTGAACATTGAGGTTAGAAGCCTGTGACTCTTTGTTATCAATTTCCCCTCTTCATCTAATAATAGTTAGTACTTTCTTTTTATGTCGTTTTTCAACTCAAAAAGTACTGAGCTGTATTTCCCTACTGCCAATTGTGTGGGGAGGTGGCTATATTTCTTTTCCTGCTTTAGCTTTTCCTTTTTCTCTCTTTGGCCCTTAGGAGTCTCTATTATTTTTATACCACTATGGGTAGAGTGGACACCTTCTATTTGTGGATTCTCCTTATTATTAGGTGCAGGCTTAAAATAATAATGAAGAAATAGAAATAGAAAGCTAGACAGTTCTGAACAGATGATCATATATTCTCCAACACGCAAATATGTGTTGATCTGTGCAAATCAGACAACTCTTTCCTCCTCTTTATGGAATACAAGGGGCCATACCACCAACAGAACATTAGAAAGGTTAATATCTGCAGAACATAAAATAATTTGCATGGCACTTATCACCACAAGGTAATATTTTATATCTTAAAAATGACAAAAACTGTTATTCATTCATTATTGACCACCTAGACAAAGCTAACTGTTGGGAATACGTAATAAAAATATACGTGTCCCGCCCTAAAAAGCTTTAGAAAACTCAATTTCTCTTTTACAATATGAACAGTTTCAGGTTCAGATAAGATTCTGGGAATATCTACTGATCATGTAACTAATACTATAGCCCAAAATTTAAATTCAAACAGCAACATCCTTTAAAGAAATTCAAACAGTTCCCACTACAGAATGGTATTTTGTCTTCAGATTTTCATCACAATTCAAGATTTTAGAGCAGGCTGAGGGATGATCTAATCAAATTTATCAACCCCCTCTATGGTTTCTGGGCAAAAAAAACGATGAACCATTTATAGGCAGCTCCAAGAGGGAAAACCTCTTCCCTATAAAATAGTAAATAACACATTCAACCACTCCCATCTCTGCTAAGGAGGGACTCCAGTGCCCACTCACAAACCCAGCTTTCCAAGATTTGGAATCTCCTATTCAGTATAAACAGCACCAACAGACACAAAGCCAAAGCACCAGGGCAATGTAAATAAGCTCACTCTACTGAATTCTAATATACATTTACTCAATTAAGACAACTGAGGTCTCAAAGCTGGGGTAAGACCACCTGGAAATTCTTTCTAGGAGAAGCTAAATTTCAGTGTGCCTGCTTAGGAGAAAACACTCTAGAAATAAAGTAATGATTTCCTAAACTGCAGATCCCTCTGACCTGGTCTTTAGTTGTTCTACTAGGAGAAAGAAAACCTATTACGTTTGAAGTGGTTATTATCTACTAGGCTCAACGCTAAGAGCTTTAAAAGGATTGTCTGATTTAATTCTGACATTCTCTGGAATAGACATCATTATGTCCATTTACAGATGAAGAAACTGAAGCTGAGAGAAGTTTAAAAATTGGCCCAAGTATTTTATTCTTTTTGGTGCTACTGTAAATATGATTCTTTTCCTAATATCCTTTACAGATAGTTCATTCTATCTGTATAGAAACACAACTGATTTTTGTAGGTTGATTTTGTACCCTGCAACTTAAACTTGTTTATTTCTAACAGTTTTTTTGTTAGTGTCTTAAGGGTTTTCTATATATAAAATCATGTTGGGACTTCCCTGGTGGTCCAGTGGTTAAGAATCCGCCTTCCAATGCAGGGGACTCGGGTTCAATCCCTGGCTGGGGAACTAAGATCCCACATGCTGTGGGGCAACTAAGCCAGCGTGCAGCAACTACTGAGCCCGCGCGCCACACCTAGAGCGCCCACATGCCGCAATAAAAACAAGAACAAAAGACAAGTGTTGGTGAGGATGGGGAGAAATTGCAACATTTGTATACTGTTGGTAGGAAAGCAAAATAGGGCAGTGGTATAGCAAATAGTATGGAGGTTCCTCAAAAAAATTAAAACTAGAACTACCATATGATCCAGCAATCTCACTTCTGTGTATTTATCCAAAATCGCTGAAATCAAGATCTCACAGAAAAAAAAAAAAAAAAGATCTCAAAGAATTATTAGCACTCTCACGTTCACTGAGGCATAATTAACAATAGCCAAGATGTGGAAACAACCTAAAAGTCCATGAACATACGAACAGACAAGCAAAATGTAGTATACACATAGAATGGAATATTACTCGCCTTTAGAAAAGAAAATTCTGCAATATGTGACAACATGGATGAACCTTGAGGACATTATGCTAACTGAAATAAGACAGTTGCAGAAAGACAACTGATTCCACTTATATGAGGTATTCACTTACATGAGGTATCTAAAATAATCAAATTCACGAACTAAATAGTGGAATGGGGGTTGCCAGCAGCTGGAAGAGGAGGAATGGGGAGTTACTAATTAACAGGCATAAAGTTCCAGTTAAGCAAAATGAACAAGCTCTTGAGATCTGCTGTACAACACTGTACCTATAGTCAACAGTACTTATTGTACTCTTAAAATTGTACCAACAGGGTAGATCTCATGTTAAGTGTTTTTACTACAATAAAATTTTTTTAATGTTTAACTGGCCCAAGGACTCAAACCCATTTCCAACTGACACTCAAATCTGTGCTCCGACTTAACCACATAAACTGCCTCGGAAGAGATGAAAAAGTACTGACAGCGTTCTCTTTCCGCGCTGTTAGACGTTAGGAAATTCGCTTAACAGCTCTGGGCTTGAGTTTCCTCACCATCAAGATGAGTCTCAGCGCAAAGGCAGGCAGCGCTGCCACCACCAACTGGTCGGTTTGCAGCCAACGCCGCTGGTAGTCCCCCAACGGGCATCAGCAGGACCAAGCGGGGGCCCAGCTGGAGCCCAGTGCCGCGGCTGGAGCCCAGCGCCGCGGCCGGACCACCGCGCCTCAGCTCCCGCAGGCGCGAAGATGAGAAACGCCGCGGGAGAAAGAAACAAAGCCCGGCCCCGCTGGGTCACCGTGACCCGGGGGAAGGGCATCAGTACGACCAGCCCACGGCCTCGTTTCCAAGGCAGCTGGACCAAGAGCTCGTCTCACCTCCGGCCAGATTCGCCGGCTGGCACCTCCCCTTCACTCTGCGCCTCAGTCGCCATCTTAGTCAGTAAACTTCTTTCACCACCCCCAACCCCGACCCCGCCCCCCTGCCTTTGGATTGGCTAAGGTGTTTTCCCCTCTTTTACACGATTGGATGACTTGACCGGCCCTCCTCAACCTAAACAGCTTCATGATATTATAGGTCTATTCAAATAACTAACCGTCCTTGGTCGCCCCCAGTCTTCGCGGAAAAAAAGGAGGGGGGAACCCAGCCCCGAGGCCTGCCGGGAGTTGTAGTTTCTCATTTTGATTAACCCTTCGGATTCCACCGACTTTTAGGTTCAGGTCAGAAATAACAAGCCAATGCTCAAATTTTGTACTGATGTATAAAACTCAGAATTACAGATCTGTTGAACTTGAAAGTGACTTTAAGAGTCACTCTCTAAAATGCAAGATTCGTTTTCTGTCCTGATACAGATTGATATACCCAGAATTGTAGGTACAGAGTGGGAGCCAAGAAGTACTTATTAAATTTAGTTCACAGCCTGCTTTCTTTAGACAGCATACGGGGGGGTCACTTCTTCATTCCACCCGCTCCCTTCCAGCTTTCCAAAGAACCCACAGAGTTTGCCTCTCTGATCTGAATCATGGAGACAAAACCTGCATAATTTTGTCCCTGGCTGAGCTTTAATCCTCAGTGGGAGAAATAACCATAATTATGCTTGCCCTCCCTGCCTCACGGGCTTCTGGTGAGGATTAACTGAGGCAACAGATGCGAGAACATTGTAAACTTAAAGCATTAATTTTTTCTCTGTATTATTTTTCTTTGCTGGATTTTTCTAGGAATATTTTCCCTGTTGTTCTTTTGACATCCTTTCACCTGAGGATCTCCCAGCACTCTCCTTCTCTTTCACTAAGCTCTAACCACATATATTTCAGTTTCTCAAAAGCCTTTGCTCTGTTGTTTTTCTGTCTGGCCTGCTTTATTGCATTTCACATCTCAGTTTAAAAGTCACTGGTTCAGGGAATTCCCTGGCGGTCCTGTGGTTAGGACTCTGCACATCCACTGCCGGGGCCTGAGTTTGATCCTTGGTCGGGGATCTAAGATCCCGAGAGCCGTGTAGGGTGGCAAAAAATAATAATAATAAATCAAAAAATAAATAAAAGTCACTGGTTCAGATGCCTTCCATGCCCCCCCCCAAATAAACCAGTTCCCCTACTAAACTTTCACATAACACTTGTACTCTTCCTTCATAGTTCTTATCACAACTTATATAGTTTGTGTGACCATTTGTTTCACGGGAGGGTTCCCAACTAGACATCCTGCCACATGTGGGTGGAGGCTACATCTATTTTGCTCCCTGTGGCATGTGGCACATAGTGGCCTTCAAAAAATATTTTTTCAGCAAATGAATAAGTAAATCCTCAGGCTCTATTATCCAAATCAAAAATTGAATCAAGTATTCTAATAGATTATTTCAATTGATGAATTTATAAGTTTGGTAAAAGTGTCTAAATAAAATTGCATTTAGTTTTATGTTTAACAAATTGTCCTTATTGTACAAATGCATGAAAAGAAATGCAAAATTCAACAAACACATATCAGTGAAATTTTTCACTGAACCCCAGACAGCCTTGGAAAATCCAGGTTGCATAATTGCTGTATATACAAAGCAGGGAACCCAAGGCTCAAATTCTGCCCTTTCCCTGAAGTGTGAACAGGTTTCCCTCCCCCCTGCCGGCCCCAGGACACCCAGGACATCAATTAATTGACTGACTGAATTAAACTGATGCTTTCACACAGAAGAAATGTTCAAAACTTTAAACTATTACCACTACAACTAGGAAGAACACCATATTTCTGGTTCATCTGTTCTGATGACATTTTTTACACAAAGTCCTTCATGTTTGGGGAACGACAGCACCATGTTAAGAGCATGGGCTCTGGAGTTAGTGAGCCTAGGCTCAAATCTGGCTCCATCACTTCTAGCTGTGTGACCCCAGACAAGTTACTTAACTTTCTGATTCTATTTCCTTTTCTGTAAAGTGAGGACAATGATAATTCTCAGAGGGGTATTGTGAAGATTAAATGAGATAATCTCTGAGGAGCTGCTTCACAGCAGAGTGTCTGGCGCACACTAAGTCTAGATAAATGTTCAAGGTGAGATGATGAATATTAAGAATGCTAGGGGGGCTTCCCTGGTGGCGCAGTGGTTGAGAATCTGCCTGCCAATTCAGGGGACACGGGTTCGAGCCCTGGTCTGGGAAGATCCCACATGCCGCGGAGCAACTAGGCCCGTGAGCCACAACTACTGAGCCTGCACGTCTGGAGCCTGTGCCCCGCAACAAGAGAGGCCGCGACAGTGAAAGGCCCGCGCACTGCGATAAAGAGTGGCCCCCACTCGCCGCAACTAGAGAAAGCCCTCGCACAGAAATGAAGACCCAACACAGCCAAAAATAAATTAATTAATTTAAAAAAAAAAAAGGGGACAACTGATTTAAAAAAAAAAAACAAAAAAACAGAAAGAATGCTAGGACTTCCCTGGTGGCGCAGTGGTTAACAATCCACCTGCCAATGCAGGGGACACAGGTTCGAGCCCTGGTCCGGGAAGATCCCACATGCCGCGGAGCAGCTAAGCCCGTGCACCACAACTACTGAGCCTGCGCTCTAGAGCCCGTGCTCTGCAACAAGAGAAGCCACCCGCAGTGAGGAGCCCACACATCTCAACGAAGACCCAACACAGCCAAAAATAAAATAAATTAAACGTATGGACACCAAGGGGGGAAAACTGCGGTGGGGTGGGGATGGTGGTGTGCTGAATTGGGCAATTGGGATTGACATGTATACAGTGATGTGTATAAAATTGATGACTGATTTAAAAAAATAAAAAAAGAATACTAAACTCCACGGGAATTCCCCGGTGGTCCCGTGGTTAGGACTCCGAGCTTACACTTCAGGGGGCACGGGTTCGATCCCTGGTCAGGGAACTAAGATCCTGCATGCTCCGCGGCGAGGCCCAAAAAAACAAAAAAAAAAGAATGCCAAACTCCCTTCTCAGATAACACTTCTATCTCCATTGCTGTGTGATAAGGACCATACATTACTCTTGAGGTTACAGTTTAATCGCTTAGCCTGGAGAGGGGAGTGTCCCTCCTCAAAACCAGCTGTCCTGCTGTGACTTCTGATTACAAGCAAGTATCACTGCTGAGTGCTCTAAAAGTACCCCCCAGCCGACAAGCCTACACACCCTGTTTCTGCGAGGATGTCACGGCTCCCCAGAGATCATCTTCCTTACCCGGTCTAGTTATTGATTGTTAGAACGACGATAAGCACAGCTGTACAGCAGGCATTCTGGAAAGTTCAGAAAGTCCTCTTGATTCCAACAGCCTGGCTGAACAAAAGGTCACAGAAAAGTGGCCCCAGCCCTCAAGGAGTTTACAGTGGACTCAGGGAGACAAAATGGACACATGTAAGTCACACACAACAGAAGACAGTTTAGAATTATGAAAGACTAAATACCAAAGTAGAGAACAGACTCGCAAGAATTCAGAAGTGCGGAGAAGGGAAGAAGGCCAAGGCTGTAAAGGATGGTTGAAGAGCAGAGGCATGGATGTGAGTCTGCCACAAATGTGACTGAAAATCCATCTACCTACCCCAACAGACCTGGAGCTTTGGGCAGATGTGGTATTCGAATCTTCTTTGTGTTTCCAGGCCCTGGCCTCAATGGGGGCGGGTGGGCAGGGTGGGGGGGCGAGGAGGAGGGAAGCAAAAGAAGGAACAAGATGGAAGAGAAAGAAAAGAAGGATCTGCCCATGACCCCAGCCCCAGCATCATCCTCTCCCCTCCCCACCTCTAACCCCACCCTCCAACAATGCAAGTGACTTGGAGTCCCCAGATGCATCTGTTTTCCACTTTTGTTCTTGCTGTTCCCTCGGCTTGAATTAAAGCAGGACATTTTGATGCCCACACCAAAATATAAAAATATCATGTGTACAAAAAGCATTTCTGAGCCTTACATCAGTAATGAGCCTAGATAGGGATAGGGTGAGGGTGCTTATTGAACATTAAAAAAAGAAAAAAGTTTAAAAAATGTAATGATTTGTTCTCTTGTCAAAAAGGCCAACAGTCCCACCAAAATATCATGTACTCACCTGTAATATCCCTTTCTTTCTTTCCCTCTTTCCTTTGCCAGAAAACTTGTATTTGTTATGATAAAGTCTTTGGAATCATTATTTTAATGTCTTTTTCATCATCTGTTAATATTTAGCTCTTTTCTTTTTATATTGTTTAATTACACAAGTAATACATGAAGACATTTTCCTTTGAAAAAAAAAATTTTTAATAATACAGGTAAAATCTCCCTTGTTGACTTCCCCCCACATTCTAGCCCCTCCTCTAAGAAACCACTATTTTCTGTTTGTGTCTGTTCAGATCTTTTTCTATACAATACATTTATTCAACAAATATCTATTGAATGCTTACTATGTGCCAGGCACTGTTCTAGGCCTGGAGATACAGGCATAACAAAACGTCGCTCTCTCATGGTGTCTCATTCTAATGGTAACACACACAAACATAGAGAAATACATAATTTTAATTTTTAGATAAATGGTGAAATGCTGTACATATTATCCTTATACATGCATCTTAGAGATTTTTCCATGTCGATACACCTAAATCTGCCATTACTCTTCCTTTTTTCTTTTTTTGACCGCGCCGCCCGGCTTGTGGGATCCTACTGCCCTGACCAGGGAGAGTCCTAACCACTGGACCGCCAGGGAATTCCCTGCCCTTACTCTTCTGAACTACTGTGTAGTATTCCATATTATAGATGCTCCCTGGTTTATTTTAACCATCCCCTCCAGGTGTACATTTAGATGTATGTCAATCTGGATGGCAAGCACTGGAAACTGACTTTGGCTACCATAACAGAAACTGGATTTGTTGGAAGGATACTAGGTTGAAGAGCTGGCAGGAAGGAAGGGGGCTAGGGAGCTGGAGACCCAGCCAAGTTCAGTCCATTTTGTGCCACTTGAGTCTAAGCACAGTCACCCCTCTGCTGATTTCCCACCTGTTCGTGGGTCCCCACGTCACCCCCTGGAGAGGCAGAGTCATCAGGGAGAACATCTGATTGATTTGGCCTAGGTCGCTTGTCTCTACCCTTCTGCCTGGGGGAAGCTCTGTCTCCCAACAAAGCTCTCCCAGTGGGGAATTACCTACAAAAATGGGAAAAAATTAAAGGACAAATGTGTGCTACAAATCATTCCCAATTTTTTACTTCCTGGGGCACCTGATTATTCTGGGCTGGGGCAGAGCTTAACCCTTCAGTCTCCTTCAGACACACTAAAGACTAACATCTACATTATTCCACATGTTGAAAAAAGAAAACTGTCCAGCTTTGCTACAGAATCCTCTTCAAGATTGGCCACAGGGCCGGAGAGCCGGGGAGGGAACTCAATGAGGTGAAGGAAAGAGGAACCAGTTCTGTGCAGCTAAGAACGACCGAGTTCGGGGCTGGAACCTCAGAGTAAAAGTTCTGGGGGTCATTTTCCCCAGCCAGGACAACAAGCTGGGAAACAGCCAGGTCAGTGGCAAGAGGCTGGCAGAGAGGAGACTGGAAGCGTGCGCAGCCTGGGGCATTTCTGACTGGGAGTCACCATCTGTCAGGCACTGGGCTCAGCGCTGGGGCTACAGAGTTGAATGAGCCATGAATCTTACCTTCCAAAAGCTCAGACTGTAGTTGGAGGGCAAGGGGGCCAGGCTGTCTGGGCCACAGCAGAGGCAAGGACCAAATTCTCTGAAAGCCTGAAGCTGCCTGGCCTGACGTGGGGCGGGGTCTGAGGGAGGCGGCAGTGGTCCTGAGTCTTGCAGAGTGAGTTGGAAGACCCGCAAACCGACCAAATCGTTTTGAATTGGAATCTCTCTGGTGCTCTAATCAAAAACCCCAAACCTCAGGTGAGGAGGCCCCATGTGCTGATGGTAAGTTTCAAAGCAGTAACATATATGTGATGTTCAGGAATGGGCCAGTACATTATGAACTCTCCGTGCTGGGTGTTATCTCCACTGTCATGTGAGCTGAAGCCTGGAGGAATCCTTTTTTCCTGCCACTATAACCCATTCTTGTGGAGGCTGTTTTGGTATAGAGAGAAATTTTGCACATAAAGTTTCTATAGCAACTAAGAAGGGTAACCAGTACATTATGAACTCTCCATGCTGGGTGTTATCTCCACTGTCATGTGAGCTGAAGCCTGGAGGGATCCTTTTTTCCTGCCACTATAACCCATTCTTGTGGAGGCTGTTTTGGTATACAGAGAAATTTTTCACATAAAGTTTCTGTAGCAACTAAGAAGGGTGAAGGTCAGCAAAGGCCCAATGGCTTCCCCACCTCTCTGTCCTGTAGACAGAAGCCTTCAGCGGCAGCTTAAAAGTGTCCCCCAATCAAAATCAGAAAGTAAAGGAAATTGTCCTTTAGCCCCCTTAGGTCTCTGCAGTCATCCTCAACCATAGGATCCATCTTCTTTCAAGGATGTAGGAAGAGAGGGCTGCCTTGCTCGTTCATTCACACTTCAGTGTGAATTAAACCCAAAGGTACCTCTTCTGGAACATGCAAATTTAAAGGACCACTTTAATTGTGAAATAAAAAGCTTGTCACCCAGTTAAAATAATTTACACAATCATGTGGATTAGGAAACCTGAAAACCTTCTTGGGAGGATTCAATAACCGTGTCTCAGATTACCGTTTTATATTTGCTGCATTTCTAGATTTGTTTATATGATTGATTTGTTTTGGCTTCTCCCACTAGACTGTATGTTCTGTGGGTTAAGGAGTGTATTTGATTTTGCTCACTCAACTATTTATTCAATGAATAAAGGAACAAGTGAATCAAATAAATCAAAGAAGTAATAAGTGGAATAGTGAGGTCACTCAGGTCTTAAAACTACATCCCACCACTACTGGACGTAAGTTTTTGTTTCAATGCGCCCAGCATCACTTTAGGGGTCCTCTGCTCTCCTATCCTCTGTGCGTTTTGTGTGGCATCGATGCCATCTCTGGCTAAAGGAGTGGGGAAAATAACTCTGGCCAATCAGAGGACTCTGGATTTTACAGTCTAGGCCAGCCCAAGTAAATACGGAAAGGAAGTATGCAGTAAGAGCCCCGCTGGGGGAACTGAATGGGGTGGGAGGGCAGAGGGCAGGAAGAACCACTGCCTGTTGGAGGAGGTTTGTAGCTGGACTGAGTAAGATTTAGATGGGTAGAAAATTGGGGGGATGACATTCTCTGCAAAAAGAACAGGACTAAACATGGAGAGACAGGAACATATTAGATGCATTTGGAAGCCGGCAAGGGCCCAGTGTGACACGAGCAAAGGGCTTCTATGGGGTCAAGATAAGGTTGGATGAGTGGACCAGGGCCAGGCCTCTGAGTTCTGGATACCATGTTAAGAAGCTGAGGGTTTTACTCAGGAGGTAATGTGGACCTATTCGGAGTGGGGGTGGTGAGTAACCCGAGCAGGGCTGGGCATTAGGAGGTTGATCTGCCAGAAGAGTGGATTAAAGGGAAAGAAGCTAGGGCCCAGACACAAGTTGCATGAGCCCAGTCAAGGAAACATGAAGAGCATGGGCAACGGGACCAGAAATAAGGCATGACAACTGGCAGAGGCACTGGAGGAAAGAAACAGACCTTGGGGAACAAGAACCAGGCAGAGTTAAAAGACTAGATTGCAGAACCTGGGTAACAGCGCCTGGGTAGTGGTTTGAGAAGGTCAGGCTTTGGCATCAACCAAAACTGAGTTTGAATCCTGGTTCTGGCTCTGGTAGTTTGTGTGACCTTGCACAAATTTTCTTAACTCCGGGCCTAGGTTTTCTTATCCATGAAAAAGGATAATACTAAACTCAGAGGTTATTGAAAGATTAAAGAAAATAATATGTGTAAAGTGCTTTTCTGTATAGCTAGTGGATACAAAGTTTCTTTTGGGGGTGATGCTAATGTTCTAAAATTAGATTATGGTGATGGTTGCATAACTCTGTTAAATATACTAAAAAACATTGAATTGTACATTTTAAATGTGTGAATTTTATGGTAAATTATATCTCAATAAAACTGTTAAAAACTTAATCAATATATGGTAGTTACTATTATTATCTGCTTCATTTCCTGATCTGAGTACTTCCCATAGGCCTTGCCTGACTGGCATTGCCCTCCAAACCACCTTTGCAGATTTTCTGATTATATCAGCATTGTCTTTTAAAAGTTCCTGGTTGACTTAAACAAGACAGAATGTTGGGCTTCCCTGGTGGCGCAGTGGCTGGGAATCCACCTGCCAATGCAGGAGACACGGGTTTGAGCCCTGGTCCAGGAAGATCCCACATGCCGCAGAGCAACTAAGCAGCTGCGCCACAACTACTCAGCCTGCGCTCTAGAGCCCGTGAGCTACAGCTGCTGAGCTCGCGTGCCACAACTACTGAAGCCCGTGCGCCTAGAGCCCGTGCTCCGCAACAAGAGACGCCACCGCAATGAGAAGCCCGTGCACCTCAACGAAGAGTAGCCCCCACTCGCTGCAACTGGAGAAAGCTCGCGTGCAGCAACGAAGACCCAACGCAGCCAAAAATAAGTAAATTAAGTAAATAAATTTAAAAAAGAAGATAGAATGTTATTTGTTTCTCACATAGAAGAGATCTGGAGGCAGGAAGTCTAGGACTGTATTTGTGTCTTCAGACCTCATTTGAGATTCCTTCAAATTCACTGCTCTTTCATAGTTCAATATGGCTGCTAGAGCTCTAACCATCACATCCACATTCCAGGAGATGAGATGAAAGAAAAAGAGAGGCACTTGGCCCCCTTCCTAATAGCAAGATTTTCCAAAAATACCATACACTTCCCACTTACACCCCGCTGGCCAGAACTTAATCACATGGCCCCATCTAGCTGTAGGAGAAGCCGGAAAATGTGGTCTATGGCTCTGGTGCTGCTACAACTTGGTGTTGAAGGGAAGGATAGTAACTGGGAGGCAAACTGCAGCTGCTGTTATAACTACTATTTAACGAAGGCAGAATATAGAAAATATATATGTAAATGCATAAAATATATTTGAAAAGAATATACAACAAGTGTTAGTATAGTTTGCCTCCAGGAAGGGAAACTGGGTGGCTGGGGACAGGAATGGGGGGAGGGCTTTCTTTCACTGTACTCATTTTGACCTTTAGAATTTTGAACCACGTGGCTGTATTATCTATTCAAATAAATAAAACTAAAGTCTTTTTAAAAAATTCTGAATTATACTACCTGACCGTGTGTCTCCTAATTTCCGATGCTGTTGACACCCAGCCATCCAGACAGACACAAAGCCTCTGCAGATCTGAGACTGCCTTCCTTTGACACCTATAGCCAATCACTCTGTAAGTTGGAGCATCTACTTTTCCATTCCCACTGCCATGGTTTGGCAAGGGCAGTACAGTCTTTTCTACAGTCCCAGAAATAAGAGCGTTAACTGCATCAGCCTATGTAAGATCATCCTAATAGTCCCTGTAGAGATGTGTTCCTGACATGGCCATTTTTTTACCCATGATCAACATACAATGAGTGTGGGGGGGGACTTCCCTGGTGGTGCAGTGGATGAGACTCCGCACTCCCAATGCATGGAGCCCAGGTTCGATCCCTGGTCAGGGAACTAGATCCCACATGCATGCTGCAACTAAGAGTTTGCATGCCACAACTAAGGAGCCCTGGAGCCGCAACTAAGGAGCCCGTCTGCCGCAACTAAGACCCGGTGCAACCAAATAAATAAATAAATATTTTTTAAAAAAATACAGTGAGGGTGTAGTGGTCCCTTGTCTTTTCATCTCTTCGTTCTTTTTTCCTGTTGTAATGGTAGATCTGGCTGGGCCTAGTATAACTCAAAATCCATCAGAGAGGCTCTCAGGCCTTCAGTTTTTCCATTGACTCTCTATAGCTTACACATTTTAAACAATTCCTTGAAACTGCTTGCACTAGGTTTCCCAGGGCTGCTGTAACAAATTACCACAAACCTGGTGACTTAAAACAACAGAAATTTATTTTCTCTCAGCTTTGGAGGCCAGAAGTCTGATATAAATAATGTGTCGGTTGTCAGGGTCGGTTGCTTCTTGGGGACTCGGCAGGAGAAGCTGCTCCATGCTCTCTCTTAGCTTCTGGTGATTGCTGGCAATCCTTGGTGTTTCTTGGCTTGTGGCAAACATCACTCCAGTCTCTGCCTCTGTCCATACATGGCATCCTCCCTGTGTGTCTCTGTGTCCAAATTTCCCTCTTTTAAAAGGATACCAGCCACTGGATGAGGGCCCACCCTAATCCAGTTCAACCTCACATTACATTGATTACATCTTCAAAGGCCCTATTTCCAAATAAAGTCACATTTACAGATTCCTGGTGGACATGAATTTGGAAGGGACCCTATTCTACTCAGTACATTACTCCAGTCTCCACCTCTGGGGCTGCATCCCTCTAAACCTTCTTTCCAATCTTGAGTCCTTTCTACTTTTATAAATGGCAAAATACTCCACACTGTTGCACCAGTGTTAGCCCAATCCTTTAATCCATTTTAACTACTGAGTTACAGACCTGACTATTCCTAGCACCCCGTTTAACCAGTGGACAGTTATCTTCCCTGCCCTATAAGCAGTCTCTAAGACATTTTCAACTTCTGCCTTCCCAATGTTTCCAGCTTTCTGTAGCTGCTACTCTACAGAGAGGTGTTTAATAACTCATTAGCACCTCTTTGCATCTCAGTGTGAATCCCCTAATCTCTTAAATTCTCTCAGTACAAATCCCTCCTCCCCATCCAGCCCAGCTCCTAGAGCCTCCCTGTCTGGGAGCTGGGAGGCAATGAAGGGAGGGGAAAAGGAGCAAGCCTGTGTCTGCTTTGCTGCTTCCAAGGCCCATCACTCAGGGATGCCGCTGGTCTCTAAAACAGTGGCAAGCCCCATTCCTGCCATACAGTTGGAAATCCTCCACATTGGGCAAGAATTTAGCCAACGCGCAGCAGACTGTCTACATCTTTTCAACCCTGGAGTGTGAATCCACAGGATTGCCCTGTCAGGCACTAGGTAACATGCCAGCAAGGTGTACAGTTCCTCCCTTCCTTCCCAAGAGTCAGCCCGGAGCCAGCCCTCTGTGCCCTGGGCAGTTCTAAAAGAAGTCACAGAAGTAATCACCCCCTTTCTGTGGCTTATTTTTTTCTAACATTTTATTTATTTTTTTCTAAAATTTTTCAGTCAACAAAATTGAAGGAATTTAACAGTGAACTACCCTATTACCCAGCACCTAATTCTACCTAGATTCTACCATTAACATTTTTTTTAGCATTTAAAAAATTAAGCTATACTTCACATAACATAAAATTCACTTTAAAGTGAATTTTAAAGTGTACACTTTTGAAGTGTGTGCTTCGGTGGTTTTAAGTGTATTCACTATATTGTGCAAACATCACCACTAATTCCAGAACATTTTCATCACCCCAAAAGAAATCCCATGCCCATTATCAATTAGTCCTAATTCCCCTCTCTTCCCAACCCTGGCAACCACTAATCTACTTTCTATCTGTAGATAGAAAGATTTGTCTATTCCGAACATTTCATATAAATGGAATCATACAATAGGTGGCCTTTTGTGTCTAGTTTCTTTTGCTTAGCATAATGTCTTCAAGGTTCACTCATGCTGTAGCATATAACACTATTTAGTTCCTTTTTATGATGAATTATATTCCGTTGTATGAATAGATAACATTTTATCATCCATTCATTAGCTAATGAGCATTTAGGTTCTTCTAGTTTGGAGCTATTATGAATAATGCTGCTGTGAACACTCGGGTACAAATTTTTGTGTGAACATGTTTTCAAATCTCTCATGTACATACCTAGGAGTGGAATTACTGGGTTATACGGTGACATTAACATTCTACTCTACATGCTTTATCATATACCTACCTGTCCTAACCATCCTTCTATCTATATATCAATCCATCTCACATTTTTGTGCACTTGAGAATAAATTGCAAACATCAGTATACTTCCCCCAGCATGTCTATTAACTAGAAATCAATATTTGTGTAGTTTCTACTTTTCATGTAAAATTTACATACAGTGAATTCTAAGTGTACGATTCAATGAGTTTTTAACACATGCATACACCTGGGAAACCTGGAATCAAGATATCAAGATATAGGACTTGCCTGGTGGTGCAGTGGTTAAGAATCCGCCTGCCAATGCAGGGGACACGGGTTCGAGCGCTGGTCTGGGAAGAGCCCATGCACCACAACTACTGAAGCCTGTTTGCCTAGAACCCTGCTCCACAAGGAAGACCCAATGCAGCCAAAAATAAATTAAAAAAAATTTTTTTAAACAGTATGACATCATTCTATATCAATAAACACATATCACTGTAAGAGGAAGCATCCACTCAACAAAATAAAATCAATCCTTTTTTTTTTTTTTATAGTTGCGGAGAGCAGGGGTTACTCTTCGTTGCGGTGCGTGGACTTCTCATTGCGGGGCTTTCTCTTGTTGCAGTGCACAGGCTCTAGGCACACGGGCTTCAGTAGCTGTGGTGTGTGGGCTCAGTAGTTGTGGCTCGCGGGCTCTAGAGCGCAGGCTCAGTAGTCACTGGCAGGCAGATTCTTAACCACTGCGACACCAGGGAAGCCCTAAAATCAATTATTTAAAAAAAAACAACAAAAACTGCCAGACCTTTTCCCAAAGTGGTTGTACCATTTTCACACACACAACTATGCATGCATGAGGTTTACAAATTTTGAATCAAAAAATAAAAACAAAAATTCTAAACTGCTGCTACTTATTTTCACTTAAAAATTTTAACTAATTAGGTTCAGAATATTCTAGCTAATAAGTGCTGCTTTGACCACACTCTCAAATGAATGACTGTAAATGAGGGGATGTCTTAAATTTACACAAGGTTATATGTCAAATATATTTCAAATAAAGAAATAGAGAGGATGACCCATTCATAATAAAGAATGCTCAACAAACCAGAAAAAGAAGGGAACATTCCCAACCTGAGTAAGGCCATCTATGAAAACCCAGAGCCAAGGACTTCTCTGGTGGTGCAGTGGTTAAGAATCCGCCTGCCAATGCAGGGGACACGGGTTCAAGTCCTGGTCCGTGAAGATCCCACATGCCGCGGAGCAACTAAGCCCATTTGCCACAACTACTGAGCCTGCGCTCTAGAGCCCATGAGCCACAACTACTGAGGCCTCATGCCACAACTACTGAAGCCTGCGCACCTAGAGACTGTGCTCTGCAACAGGAGAAGCCACCGCAGTGAGAAGCCCCTGCACGGCTACGAAGAGTAGCCCCCCACTCGCGGCAACTAGAACAAAAAAGCCCGCGCGCAGCAAGGAAGACCAAACACAGCCAAAATTTAATTAATTAATTAATTAATTAAATTTTTTAAAAAAAGAGAGAGCCAATATCAAACTTAGTGGTGAAAGACTGAATGCTTGCCCCTAAGATCAGGAATAAGACAAGTATGTCTGCCCTCACCACTTCTCTTCATCGTTGTTCTAGGGGTTTCAGCCCGGGCAATTAGGCAGGAAAAATAACAGGCATCCAGATTAGAAAGGAAGAAGTAAAACTTCATCTCTGTCTGCAGATCATGTGATCTCATATACAGAAAATCTTAAGGAATCCACTAAATGAGGTGATGATTTTTATGACACCCTGTGGGAGTCCCGATTCCCAAGATTTAAAAGTTCATTTGCTGGGGGCTTCCCTGGTGGTCCAGTGGTTAAGACTCCACACTCCCAATGCAGGGGTCCCGGGGTGCGATCCTTGGTCAGGGAACTAGATCCCGCCTGCCGCAACTAAAGACACAGTGCAGCCAAAAATAAATTAATTTTTAAAAAAATTCATTTGCTTTCTTCAAACTGCCTCTTCCTCCTTTATTCTCACATTCTTCCCTCCACACTTGACAAAAATAAGCCCAACTCTTTTTTTAACAACTTCCCACCTCTTCCCTCCATCCCATTCCTCCCGAAACGTTTGCTCCTGTAATTATCATCTTGGAACTGCCCACCAAGACCCTTGTTTCTACTTATCTGGATCTCCAGGCTCCAGTCTCTTTCTAAATCATGCTACTCCCCTGCTCCATATTTTAAAGTAGCTCTCTACCGCCTGTTTTCTGTGTTTGTGTGTGCATGCTTTGCAGCTAATTGTTAAAACAGCTTTATTGACATATAATTTACATGTCATAAAATTCACTCATTTTAATGATTTTTAGCAAACTCAATGGTGCAACCATTACCATAATCCAGTTTTAGAATATTTCCATCACCCTGATACTATCCCTTCCCTGTAAAGGTTGGTCCACCAAAAGTCTACCTACAAGTGTAAGGTTTGTAAGTTAGGCCTGAGGGTTTGGGATCTTGAATAAAGATTTTAAACCTCCAGGCAATGTGACGGTAAAGGATCGTTTTCTACCTCTTTCTGTTAAAAAATGAAGTCTTGGTTAATCATTAAGCCAACCATGATATCATGAAGGGTTACGGTGGCCGTATCTCCATTTCCATCCAAATAGCTGACCATTTTCTTCTCTTGCTACGCCCTCAGAAAGGATACTCCCCTACTGGGCTGAGGCATTCTTCCTAAAAGAACTTTCTAGCTCGCCGCCCCTCCCAAGACGAGCAACCTCCTCTCCAGTAATGACAGCCCCAGTCCAGGTCCCCACATACCCACACTCCTGATCAAAAAAACATTAAACAGTGGCCTTTCTTTGCCAATTCCCAATCCTCCGCCCCCATCGCACCACAAGGTCCCCTTCTTCCTTTTCATCTCTTTCAGCTTCGTTTGCCTAATCTCCAGACAGATCCCTAGCCTTACGCCTTCTCCTCCCAATCACTCGCCTCACTCGCTCTGCCATCACTTCCCAAATTGCCGGCATCCCGGACAAAGGTGCAAACGCCAAAACCAGATGAGTTGACGCGCCTAAGGGAGAGAAGTGTGTGGGTGTGTGGGTGTAAGTGTCCTTGCTTGTGTGTGGAAGAAACCAACAGAGGCCACGCCGGTGTCCATCTTCTGGAAATACCGATCACGCCCGGCCGAGAGAGCGAGGATCGGCTCCCCAGTGCCCCCCGCAGACAGCATTCAGGGCTGTAGAGCTCAGAGGCATCAAGGCTTCACCCGGGACCCCTGCCCAGAGGGCGCCCCGCCCCGCAACGGTACGGCGCAACCCCTCCCCGGCGCGGTGGTAGGGCCCGGCGGCAACGTCACCCATTGTTTACAAATCAACCCGAGCCGGTAGGATTCCGGCTCCCGCGGCTGCTGGCGCGCGGCGAGAGTGCCTGGCGGGCTCCGGCTTCCGCGTCCGCCCCGGCTCCGGCTTCGGCCTCAGCACCGCGCCCGGCTCCGCCGCGGCCCACCGAGCCCCGGGGGCAGCCGAGCCGCCGGCGACTCCCGCAGAGCTCCGGGTGCCCGCGCGGGGGGCCATGCCGTGCCGGAGGGAGGAGGAAGAGGAAGCCGGCGAGGAAGAGGAGGAGGAGGAGGACAGCTTCCTCCTGCTGGAACAGTCGGTGACTCTGGGCGGCTCGGGCGAGGTGGACCGGCTGGTGGCCCAGATCGGCGAGACGCTGCAGCTGGACGCGGCGCAGGACCGCCCTGCCTCCCCGTGCGCGCCCCCGGGGCCGCCACTGCCGCCCCCTCGACCCCCGGCGGTGGTGCGGGCGGACAAGGCCCGAGCCCCGGCTCTGCCGTTGCTTCTGCCGCCTGCCTCGGCCGAGACTGGGGGTCCGGCGCCCCCGGGGGCCCTGCGCTGCGCCCTCGGGGACCGCGGCCGGGTGCGGGGCCGGGCTGCGCCCTACTTTGTGGCCGAGCTCGCCGCAGGCCCCAGCGCGCTGTCCCCATTGCCCCCTCAGCCCAGCCTTGATGGGCCTTCGGGAGCTGCCAAGCGAGGCGCCCCGCAGCCGCTGTCGGGTCCTTGCCGGCGAGGATGGCTGCGGGACGCCGCCGCCTCCCGCCGCCTGCAGCAGCGACGCGGGCTACAGCCTCAAGCCCGCACCGGCGACGACGACCCGCACCGCCTTCTGCAGCAGCTCGTGATCTCGGGGAACCTCATCAAGGAGGCCGTGCGGAGGCTTCATTCGCGACGGCTGCAGTTACACGCAAAACTTCCCCGACGCCAGCTCCTGGGCCCTTTGTCGGCCCCAGGGCACGAGCCCCCTTTGCCCCGCAGCCCTCGCGCGGCCTGCAGCGACCCTGGCTCGTCTGGGAGGAGGGCGCAGCTCAGAACTGGCGACGGCGTTCTAGTTCCCGGCAGCTAACAAACACCCCGAGAGTGGCCACATCGCCAGCCTCTGCCTGGAGGGCAAGGGGTTGCCCCTGAGGGCTGCGTCTCTACTCAGACTGGTGAACTCGCGCTTTTGGAAGCGGGAAAATAACTAATGAAGACGAGGAATCGAAAAATCGCGAATGTTTTCGCTGGAATTGAGGTCGAGGGCCCCGATGTGGTTGAAAAACAAGACTTCCTTGGTCCTATTTACGGCAGATTACAGAGCGCCCCCCAAGCTCACAGTCAGCAGGACTCCTCATTGGCGTGACCAGTCCTGGTGGCGCAGCGTGCAGTTCCACGCAGCCTCTCCGGGCCCTCCAGCCTGACGACCATGTGGTCACAGTCTGCGCTTCTCAGGATCGCCGAACGCCCAAAGGACGAGGATGATCCCAGTTACTTGCTTTACCTTTCCAGGGCTGGTTCCTGATCCACTTTGGGGGAGAGGAACCTGTGTAGATCATTTCAGGGAGTACCTCAAACTGCCAGACTTGAAATTTTACGACACTTAAAAAAACCCATCTCGTGTATTTTGGGGTGCTGGTTCTAGATATAAAACACGCGGCACCGGGAAAGGACGTTTTGGGGAATTGAATAGAAGTAACCTTTTCTCTGCCCCCGCTTTTGCAACTGCCTGAAGTTCTCTGAGTGGCGGGGGAAGGCGGTGCGCCTGTGATGCTGATGGGAGGTGGGGCCGAGAGGTGCTGGGGAAAGGGGAGGGCGAGGCGCGGAGTGAACCCTCGGTCCTCTCGAAAGTGTATTTTCACAGCCTGTCCGCCCCTTCTCGGGTTCAAGATCGCTGTTTCCTGGGAGCACATGAGATTGCGAAGCTCCAGCAGGGCAGAGTCGCCAGGTTCCGGCTGTACTCGGAGTAGAGCGCGGGGTTTTGCAAGTGCTGGAGTCTCCTGAGGACACGCGCACCGCTGCCGCCGCGGGTGTGAGGAGGCGGCGACGTGCTGGGCGCCGGTGCCTCCCGCGGGCGGCCGCGCCCCGGGCTTTCACGGAAACTGCCCCGAGAAGTGGCCTCGAGTCCCTTCTCTTTCCCTCGGCTCTGCTGTCCTACTCTAGCGCGTGGCGCTGGCGCTCCTGGGGGCCCCGAGCTGGGGGCTGAGGAGACACCACGTGATGGGGCACTCCAGGGACACACAGCCTAGCACAGCAGCTTATAATGGGCTCTCCGGGGCCTTTTGCAATAACAGCTGCAATTCCCTGGATAGATGGAGTTGATTTCCTCCCTTTGCCCCTCCCCCAGCCATGCCAGCTCGCCTTTGTAAGTGAAGGAAACCGAGTAGAAAATGTGACCCTCCAAATGGAGAAGCTGCAGGCTTTGCCATTGTGAACCTGGTGAAGTGATTGTAACATAACGTTCACTCAGTCTGAAGGATGTAAGACGGTATTGTTGGTGTTTTAGTTTTATAAGATTCAATGGCATGTTCATCATCCAGATGTGGCTATTGACACACTACACTTCGCAGCGGAGTGTCTGGAATTGTGGCTATCCTGATTATAGGATGTTAACTTAACTGAAATATCTGTTTTTAATAAATGCATTGGGTTTTTTGTTTGGTTTTATTTTATACTTGTCGTCGGTGGGAAAGATGCACAGAACACGTTTCTCTGATCTCCATAAACATGAAAACACTTGAAATCCTTGTCAGCCTGGCTTGTGGATGGTAATTAGAGCGCCTTTGTGTCTGAGCAGCTCACTAGTTAGACAGGGTCTGCGTGGCTGGGTGTGTATTGGTGCTGGCATGAAATTAAATGAGAGTGAGGTCAGGTTTTGGACCAATCCCATTCACTAAAGCCTTAGAGCCTTCTGGATTACTAGTCAGTGCTGGAGAAGCTCCTTCTGTATTAGCAAAGGACATCAGATCAGTCAGTCACTTCAGACTGGGAGGCTTATCACTTTTTTCTTTCTACTATGGTCATTAAGTGGACTTGTTCCACAAGGTGGCCCTTTAGGCTGGGGCAGCTCTTGGTTAGGGACTGCTCAGGATGCAAACCTGCAGTGGGAAAGCCGACTGGGAGGGTATGGAAGGACTCCTCTCCTCTCTTTGTCCTTGGCACGTTCACTCCCATTCTCTCCCTAAGCAGTGATGGAGCAGCCCATCTCTGTCCCTCCTGTTCTCAGTTACTTTAGTCTGTTTCCTCCAGGAAGGAGCCATGCTGGCAACAGGATATCCAGGGTTCAAGTCCCCTTATTAAATGGGGACCTTGGACAAGTTGTTCAACCTCTGTTGAGCTTCGGTTTCCTCATCCGTACAACAGATGAGACATGAGATGATGAGAAAAAGGTTCCTTGTGACTGGCACATCCTGGAGATGAATAGTCCAGTCCCTACCCCTTCCTTCCCAGGACTGTCCCTTGGTAGCCAATCGACTGGGTCCTCGGTTTCTCATAAAACAAGGGCATGCTGTGATCCCACAAGTGCTTTCTGGATTGAGTGCTGTATGATTTAGAGACCTGATTTTCTAACTCCCTTTTGGACTCAATGCCTGTTGTTTATACCTCCCCATTCTCTCTCTTCAAATACACACACAGACCCTGATGGTCTCTGAGAAGTACCTCCAGAACACACCAAGCCAGCCATTTCCCACAACCTGCCCAGGAAGGGTTGTGGAAGACTCAGTCCAGTGCCACCCAGCAAAGGAATGGTGACTATGGAAGCTCTAACACAAACTGAGGAAGGGGGGCCTCTAACAATGCAATGGGCTACCACCTCTGGGCTCTGAGCAAAAGGAAAGTGGTCAGGTGCTGACTTCCCCTGGCATTGGAGGAGCCCTGAGGTCCTCACTTCTTAGATGAGGTGGGATTTCCTGGAGGTCAAAGAGTTAGGAGAAATCCAGGGCCAAGTTGGCCATGATTCAATGCCACTGCCCCAAACGTGCTGGCTTCTTGTAATGATTGGTTAAGGCTAGACTCAACCATAGGGTTCATGTAATACAACCCCCTCCTTCAAAAAGGAAGACTGGAGAAAACTAATGCCTACTATGAGGTGCTTTAACTGCACTATAACCCAGTAACCATCACAGGGTGTAAACCATCCATCTTTAAAAATCCTGCAAGATCTTACTAGTCACCCCCAAGACATCTTTTGGAATAAGTCAGGGTTTACATTAATGATTTTTAAAAGTTACTAGACCATTTTTCCTTGGTGGTCCAGTGGCTAAGACTCTGTGCCCCCAGGAACTAGATCCCACATGCCGCAACTAAGAATCCGCATGCCACAACTAAAGATCCCGTGTGCTGCAACTAAGACCTAGTGCAGCCAAATAAATAAATATTTTTTAAAAAAAGCTATTAGACCATTTTATAGGTGGAAAAATATTCCAGGAAGGGGGCAGTGCAGAGTGATCTACAAAGTCATTTACGAAGTCAAAGGCCTAACAGAACCTAGAACCCAGGTCTCTAGTCATCCAGCTCAGGCCTCTTTCCAGTAGCCTGATACCATCATACATAGTCCAATATTGTTCACTGCAGAAGTCCACACATATACTACAATGTAAACAATATCCCTGCAGTTGTCCAACATGATGATCTTGCCATTGGAACCCTGGAAAACCATGCCCCAGATCCCTAGGCTGAGCTAGGGAAAGCCAGGTATGTGGTAACCATTTTCTCATGTTCAGCATCCTATGAAGACAGCTGGCCACAGAAAATGGCCTGGGTAAGATAAAAGACCAAAGCTATAAACTCAATGAAAAAAATACTAAATAAACTAAAACATGGAAATTGACAAATACGTGATTTGGAGAAAAGAATGCCACACCTCACAAAGAACTCCAAAGTCTGCCACCCCAAGATTTCATTCTAAATTAGGCATAAATGCTACAATATTTGAATTCTATTTTACCCTTTTTTGCTCTTTCCTTTTCCAGCTCAGAAGCAGAAATATGGAGTGCACATCAGACACCACTTTCCTATCCAGCAAAGCCTGTGTCAAACCCTGTGATCCCTACCTTCCAATCAGGAAAGAGTTACCCTGGCAACCAAATTACTAACTCACTCAACTAGCTCCCCCCTCTTCCACTGATGCTCAGTAATCACAGAATGTCAGCCCCGGGAGAGCTCAGCCTTCAGTGGTCTAGTGCTACCGCCTCATTTAGAGATGGAAGCACAGGGAGGTTTCCACTCTGAGGTGCACTCCATTTGAACACCAGGAAGGCTGGTGCAGACAAAGCAGCAAAACTCTCCCATGCAGCGCTTCCTCCTGGTATTCCATCATAACTGAAGGGAAAACAAATGACCTGCCCATAACAATGTGTCCCAGGAGGTGTAATAGATAAGAGCACGGGCTCTGCAGGCAGCCCTGCATTGTTAGCTGTGTGATTTGGGACAGGATCCTTAACCTCAATAATCTCAATTAACTCACCTGCTAAATGGGGATAAGAATAGCACCTACCTTGAAGAATTCGGTGAAGGTGAAATTAGATCATGTATGAGAAGCCAAATAGCCAATAAACACTCATAAAACAAAACATCATTCCCGGAAGCTACTGCATTAAGGCCACTAATTTAAGTCTTTTGTGGAAAATCCTGCCTTTTATTGACTTCTTCAATCTGTTTCTTAAAAGGCATAAACCTGTTTGCTCTGAAGATAAGACGTTTCTTAAACATGCACCCCTGTTGTATAAAGTGCTAAGGGAAGTGTAGAAAAGGGAATAATCAGTCTAGAAGAGGTTTAATCAGAAAAGGGTGGAGGTCCCCTTCAAGCCAAACCTTAAAAACAGCTCAGGACTGGGACTCGTAGAGTAGGGGCAGCAGGAATATCACAAAGGGGAGGGTTTGTGGGGAGGGCATTCTGAAGCCACAGCTCTTAACTCCCCCATTCCTATCAGAAATCCTTCTAAATCAAATTCAGTGCTCAGCTGTAGGTCTTCATGCCTGCCCTGTCCACTCCCATCTATAAGTTGTACTGAGAAAATTGTGCAGTTTCTTGGCAGGAGGTGATCTTCAAGTTCATTTTGTTCTCACTCTTCATTTTATTTACTGTCATTATAGGGTTATCTCAGGGGCTCATATGCGAACGTCTTCTTTTCTGAAAGAGTTTAGGCACCAGGTGATAAGGGTCTCAGCGCAAAAAGACAGAAAAAGACAAGAAGGGACACATTTCGAAAAGAAAACCCATAGTCCTCAGTACAGTACCAGGTAGCTGTTAAAATGCAGGCTCTGGAGCCAGACTGCCTAGGTCGCAATCCCAGCTCTTTCCTTTAAAGCTCCTTCCTGTGACCTTGGGCAGGTTACTTCACCTCTCTCACCTCCCGTTCCTTGTCCGTCAAGTCTGATAATAATAAAGTTCCTGCCTCATCAGGTTGTGAGGATTCATTGAGCTAATGCTAGTAAAAATGCTTAGGCCACTGCCTGAAACATAGGTGCATTTAGTAACGACACCTGGGTATTGGCATTTAGTAAATATTTGCAGAGCAAACAAACGGGCAACTTCAACAGACTTGTGGAGGCTAAGAGAGTGCTTGGGGCACAGATGATGAATTGTGGTGCCTAGAGGAGAGGATGGGAAAGGAGGGACAGCAACTAAAAAGGGAAAACAGAACCAAAGGAAGGGAGCTTCCCTGGTGGCGCAGTGGTTGAGAATCTGCCTGCTAATGCAGGGGACATGGGTTCGAGCCCTGGTCTGGAAAGATCCCACATGCCGCGGAGCAGCTAGGCCCGTGAGCCACAACTACTGAGCCTGCGCGTCTGGAGCCTGTGTTCCGCAACGAGAGAGGCGATAGTGAGAGGCCTGCGCACTGCGATGAAGAGTGGCCCCTGCTTGCCGCAACTAGAGAAAGCCCTCACACAGAAACGAAGACCCAACACAGCCAAAAATAAATAAATAAATTAAAAAAAAAAAAAAAGAACCAAAGGAAGGTTTGCTCAAGCAGGAGAGACCTGTGCTCATCCCACTGTGGATGGAGGACAGTGGCAAAGGGTGGAATTGAAGGGAAGATGCTATAAAGGATAAGGCTCCTAGAGGTTGCACAAAGGGATGGGGCGCTCAGTCTGGGTAGGTTTGAAGGGCAGGACTCAGGGAGACCTTAGAGGTGGATGTCCCCTGTGACAGCACTCTAAGTCACAAACTGTCCTACCACAGGGAGGCCGGGACCAGTTGGCTGTTGAAACAACTTTGTATAACCCTTCATGCCTGAGATGGCTGGGTATGTTTTTGTGTGAAGGAGTCCTTCTCTGTACCTTATGCTACAATAGAATGAAATCTAAATCTGATACCAAAGGGTTTATTAACTGCTCCACTTTATCAATTAACTGACTCACAGGAGGTAAAATTCACCGCCCCCAATTGATAGGCTGTTCAGGGAGTTTGTTTGACTTATTGATTTGGGTGGGTTAAAAAAGAATCACAAGCTGGTTATCATCTTGTTACCTTTGCCCTGCCTTTTGCCCGTTTCTTTTTTTACTGTCTAAATTAGATTCGGTTTCCTAGGTTTTCCTGAAAATCCTCCCCAGACACCGGAGTCATAATCACCTTTCTCCAAATGCACCATAAATAGTTCTTCTCTTCAGCTGGGTTAAGCAGGGCAAGAACTCACAGTGCAGATGTTCCAAACACACTGCTTCATGGTGCTGATAAAGAGAAGTTGAATAACTTCAGGATTATAGAAAGACAGTGAAAGTCACTGAGCAAGCTCTGATTCCATATACCCTGGACCTGACCTCGGAGGGTATATATAGTGATCACATAGCTATAGCTCTGCATTTGTGTGTGTGCACCTGTGCATGTATGTAGACACACATACCCAACCACCCCTTACAGTTCACCCTTCAGCCTCCCTTGGCTTCTCTGGGTTCTACTCTTGGTCTTTGTAAAGTGCTTAGCACAGAGCCTGGCACATGGTAAGTGCTACGTACGTTGGCTAGTGTTTTTCCTTCCCAACTGACAGCATCTCCCAGGCTCCGTCCACCCCTCTTAGCCCTAACTGCCAAATCTTTATCTTCAGCCCTGATCTCTCTTCCAACTCCTAATCACTTAGGAGGCACCAGGCTGCGGTCCCTGTAACTTCCCACATGAAACTCCTAATCAACCCCCTCCCTGACCACACACACTCACACAACCAACCAGCTTCTTGCAACTTCCCTATTACTCTTGTCCTTCTGAACTCAAGACTTGCAGAATGTTACCAGGGAAACCTAGGCCTCGGATCCTTCAGAAGATGGAGTTGTCTCAACTCTGCCCATGCCCATGTCCTCAGTTCTGTGCCCATCCACTCCAAGGGACTAGGGATATCCCAGCCACAATCATCCCTGGGCCAAGTACTAGGAATGGGCTATCCCAAGCCGCAACACCTTGGAAATGGCCAATGCCTCCTTTGCACAGACACTTTCCCAGGCCCAGGACTCTGCTCTCTACAGCCTTTGCAAACAGCTGATCGGTAGCTGGGGCTGAGGTTCATGAAGAAATGTGTGGGTAGGCTCAGACAGGAGGTAAGAGGTTCAGCTTAAGAGCCATGAGTTCAGATCCTGTTCGACCTCTCCTACCTCTCCCCATTGTAAAGAGTGAAGGGCCATCTTGTAAAAGGTGCCTACCAGAGTTCCTGCCCAAACAGGGCTCAGTCCCCTTTCCCTCTCTCTACCTTGCTTCTCAGCTCCTGAAGATCTTCAGGTCCTGTCAGTCTACAGTCACCACTCTAATTTCATTCCTGAGTGCTGTCCTGGCCATGCTGCAGACCCAGAAGACAGCTGCATTGGGTGAGACCTCACCATCTTGGCCCTATGCCCTCATCTTACAGACTTGAGGTTCTAAAAAAAGCAGCCATCTACCATTTGTTATCTGTGCCTCTCTTATGCAATTCCTATTACCTTATGTGAAGGTCTTGGCCCCAAACCTGCTCATGGGTTCTTCCAGGATGTATGAAACCCTGTCTCATCCCGGATCCCCAGCGCCTTGCACATATGTGGCTGGCCTGCAAGAAAAGTTTGAAAATGGTGATGCCGTTGTGTTGAGGCATTTATTGGGTCAAGGTTTTTGTGGGATGCTCTTGAGAACTTTAATAAATCCAACATGGGAGAAAACGGTGTCAAGAAAGTCTCATGGAGGTGGTACAGTATGACTGGAAGCTCTGGTTGAGGAAAGCAGGAGAAACCAGAGCCACACTGCCTGGGTTCAAATCCCAGCTCCTTAACTTAAAAGGTGGTGATTTCAGGCAAATCACTTAATCTCCTGGGTCTCGGTGTCCTCATTTATAAAATGAAGAAAACAGTGCCTACCTCATGACGAATAAAGCCATGACATAATGAGATGATTTAAAACACCCAGAACAGTACCTGGCACGTGTGTCAAGTGCCAACCCCCGGAATGATGACAGCAGACAGACCATTTGGAAGGTGTGTGGAGGTGGCCTTCTGGAAGTTCAGGAAAAGGGACTTATATGATACAGAAGCAAAAGAGGTGGCAGTGACTTGTGCTCACAGTGGAAAGGAAAGGGTGGCTGAAGTGTTAGGGCACGTGGGGCACGTTGAAGGGGCAGATGGGGGCCACTGAAGGAAGAAGGGCCAGTGGTGGCAGCAAGAATCAGCAGCTGTCATTTTTTAAGCCCTTAAGTGTCCCAGACACCTCAGGTCCTCGTTTTACCCTCCCAACCAACCTATTATTGTTTTATACATGAAAGAGGCAAACGCACGGAGCTGTGACTTGCCTACTATGACACAGCTGCTGAGCAGCGGGGCTGAGTCAAACTGAGCCACTGAGCATTAGCCTTCCCCTGCAGCCCGTGTGAGAAGGTGCTGGGCAGGACAGGTGCCCCTGGGGCTGGTTAGCAGAGCTGGGCTGTACCAAGAAAGGCTTCCTTGTGGGAAAGGGCCCCAAGCCTGGGGAAGATAAGACTGAGGGCAGAACCAGGAGAGCCACTTATTTAACTGAACCCCCATCTGCTCAAAACACCCCATTTTACAACTACCAAATACACTGCTATAAAACCCTATTGTCCTTTCCCTAGGCCACAGCTCAAGACTGGGTCAGTCTCAAAGGAGAAAATAGGCAGGCTCTGTCTATACCCTCCCCATTCTTCAAACACAAAAAAATCAGAAAATTCCCCTCCCTCCACCCTCCTCCAGATACAGCAAATCACTTGGCCTCTGCCCTCCAGCCTAGAAAGTTTCTGGACTATGTTCTTATTCCACAAAGGGCGTGAAATCCCACCTAGCATGTTTTTAAAAACCTGGACTGAATTTTCTGATCTTGTGGAACACTGACCCAGAAGCACTCATCGACTGCAGCTCCACCGGTCTCCATCTCACATCTCGACCCCCAAGTCCCCTCTCCATCACGACTTCATTATGAAACGTGTCCCCTCTGTGCTTTTCTTTCCCCCACCTTCCACCAAAAAGCCAAAGTATGCTCCAAAACAAAAACCAAATTTATTCAGCAGACACTTTAATTAAGAAATCCTATAAATCAGGACCACCACAATTTCAGACACTCCGGTGCGAAGTGTACGTCAATAGCTACATCTGGAGGATGAACAAGCCATTGAATCTTTTTAAAAAATTAGTTTAGCTCCTTTACAGTTTGGGGGTGGCACCTTACTTAAAGCGCCGTCAAGTTTTATACGGGTAAAGCCTGGGGTTTCTCCTCTTGGAGAGTCCCATTTAAAAAACGGTTTCGGTCACTCACAAAGAGCTGGTGGCAGAAGGAAACTGAGGGGTGAAGACCCACGAAAGCTCAGGCCTATGGCTCCACAGAGGGCCAGAACAGAGCAGAAAAACAGCGGGGGTCTCATCCATGCAGTGAAGACATCAGAAAGGGTGGAATAAGAAAGGCCAGCCGGGAGGACAGGAGAGAGACGTAAGACATTGTTTATGCCTGTTTCTGAGAAAGCTCATGGCACCGCCAAGAGTGGCCTCCCGGGAGGAGGAGGAGGAGTTCTGGACAGAAGGAGAGCACAGAGGAAAACAAATAACTCTCCTCACACAGCCCTCTCCACCTGTGTGTCCTCTGGAGACTCTAGGAGGTGGCGAAGCACAGACAGGGCTCTTCTTGGAGCAAGAGAAAGAAAAGACACAGGGGTCAGTTAGCTCTCCCAGGAAGCCCACAGCCTTCCGTCCAAGCACACCGTGACCTTGAAACACAGGTGGCAAGGTCAAGTCATTTAAAAGTCCACATCCACCTCGACCCACCTGCAAAATTCTCCACCTCCCTGCCCCCGACAACTGGAGTTCACATCTCCCACCTCGACCCGTCACCGATGACGTGGGAGAAAGGGGTCGGGCGATGCCAACCCACCCACCACCAAGCTTTTACATTCTTCTTCCCTCCGGAATTTCTTTGCACAGCAATTGTAGCACCATTTTCACTAAGTTCCTCCACCGGAAAATAAAATGTATTCGCATCATCAGTTTTCAAGTATTGTTACAAAGCCCTCGCGATTCTCGCCCCTTGGAGCCGTATCTTTAAACAATCCAAGCACACGACACCCCCAAGGGTTAAGTCAGGTACAAGTTGATGCAAATAGCTGCCATAGTTCTCCCAGTTTTATCCCAGGTTCCCGTCCCCGAGGTGGCCGGGGAAATTCTCACGCGACACGGACGCGCCCTGGCCCGTGCATTTCTCCACGCTTAAGTTTTCGCCGACAGCCTCGCCGGGGCGGCTAACTTCTCGGCTTGAGGTCTCTCCCCACGCGCCTCCTTGCAGCCTAGGCGGTCGCTCCCAGGACGGCAACGGCGGCTTCAGCTCAAGGTTGGGGAAGGCACAGGACGCCGTTGGGTCCCCGCAGCGGCTTCTTCCTCCTCCAAGGGCCCTGGGTCAGTGCAAGGCGCCGGAGGGCTGAAGGGCGACAGGGTCCGGTCGGCTGCGGCTGCCCCCGGGTCCGGGGGGTGCCGCGGGGCCCGTGGCTGCTACCGCGGCGACGGCTCGCTGGAGCCTCCGCACGGCCTCCTTGATGAGGTTCCCCGAGAGCACCAGCTGCTGCAGGAGCCTGTGCGGGTCGTCGTCGTTGGCGCGCGCCCCGGCTGGGGGCCATCGTCGCTGTTGCAGGCGGCGGGAGGCGACAGCGCCCCGCAGCCATCCTCGCCGGCACGGCCCGGGCAGCGCGCTGGGGCTTGCGGCGAGCTCTGCCACAAAGTAGGGCGCAGCCCGGCCCCGCACCCGGCCGCGGTCCCCGAGGGCGCAGCGCAGGGCCCCCGGGGGCGCTGGACCCCCAGTCTCGGCCGAGGCGGGCGGCAGAAGCAACGGCAGAGCCGGGGCTCGGGCCTTGTCCGCCCGCACCACCGCCGGGGGTCGAGGGGGCTGCAGTGGCAGCCCCGGGGGCGCGCACGGGGAGGCAGGGCGGTCCTGCGCCGCGTCCAGCTGCAGCGTCTCGCCAATCTGGGCCACCAGCCGGTCCACCTCGCCCGAGCCGCCCAGAGTCACCGACTGTTCCAGCAGGAGGAAGCTGTCCTCCTCCTCCTCCTCCTCTTCCTCGCCGGCTTCCTCTTCCTCCTCCCTCCGGCACGGCATGGCCCCCCGCGCGGGCACCCGGAGCTCTGCGGGAGTCGCCGGCGGCTCGGCTGCCCCCGGGGCTCGGTGGGCCGCGGCGGAGCCGGGCGCGGTGCTGAGGCCGAAGCCGGAGCCGGGGCGGACGCGGAAGCCGGAGCCCGCCAGGCACTCTCGCCGCGCGCCAGCAGCCGCGGGAGCCGGAATCCTACCGGCTCGGGTTGATTTGTAAACAATGGGTGACGTTACCGCCGGGTCCTACCACCGCGCCGGGGCGGGGGGGACAAGCGAGGAGGTGGCGCAGCGCGGGCCTTCACGGGCAGCGCAGGGCCGCGGCCGGAGCCTTCTTGTGTCTGCGCTGGGTGTCTGCGTAGGAGGGGATCCGGGGCATGGGGAGAGCTTCGTACTTCCCTGGCCGGATGAGCAGCACAGGACTATGAAGACTCTGAGGTGGCCACGATTGGATTCTCCCACTCACGGACACACCCCCCCCACACACCCAACCACTAGTCCTCCGACTCTTCCTCCCTCCCCACGTGTCAGCAAGACTTGGGCGGCCCTGCTCCCCCTCCCGCGCACCCGCAGTCACCCGGGCCCGGGAGTGGTGGGGGAGGGGCGGGCCCTGCGACCAGCTGGCTTGGGAGGGGTGGGGCTGGGGAAATTGGGGGCGGGGAGGGGGACTCCGCAATGGAGGGCGGAATCGCCCTGAGGTGGAGTCTCGGAGCCTTCTCCCTCCGCCTAGTCCTCAAGCGCTACGGCCCAGCGCGAGAGAAAGACGCGCCACCGCCTGGCCAAAGAAGAGCTGACTTTGTTCATTAAAAAAAAAAAGCCGCGCGGCCAAAAAAAAAGATTTAAATAGAAATATAGGGCGATGAAAAAAAACTCTCCAATTATAGGATTCAAACATGGTTCACATATTAAAAGTTTTTCTTTTCCAGCCTTTTTCTATAAAAGTGTTATACAAACAGCCACTCGTATACAACGTTATACACTTTTCCACTAGCATTATCCCGTAAACGGTGTTCGTGTTATTGCATGCGCTTTGAGAACATATAATGATTACGCAAGTTTCCATTAAGTGGCTGTACCATAACTTACTAAATAATTACTTTAACGTTTGCGGTTTACCTAATTTCACCGTTGTAAATAAGTGCGTGACTAACATTTTTGTGCGTAAAACTTTTTCCGTGTTGATTCTTTCCTAAGAACATATTCCCAGGAATGGAAATTCAGGTCAAAGGATATGGATATTTTAAGGTTTCTGATAAATGTACCAAATTGCTTTCCAACAGTTGGGTAAATTTACTCTCTCATCATTCATGTGTATTTACTCTCATCATTCATGTGTATCGCCTTCACTAGTATTAATACTTGAGTATTATAGTTATTTTTCTGATTTTGTAGGTGAAATGGATCTCATTTCAGTATTTATTTCTTTGCCTTTAGTCAGGTAGAGTAGTTTTCTAAATCTTTGTTAACCAACTGTACTTCCTTTTTTTGTGAATAGTTCTTTAATAAGTTTTTCCTATTGATTTTCTCTTTTGTATTTTCATGACTCCTCTACATGCCAAAAGTTAACTCTTTTCTTTCATATTTTGCTGTGAATATTTCTTCGGTTTTTGTTGGCCCTGTGGAGTTTTTTTTTTTTTCACTAAAACTTAAACTTTAATATAGTCAAATCTACATAAACTACCTTCCTTTGAAACTTCTAACACAATGCTAAAGTTAGTCTTCTTGGCTCCAGAAAGTTATTAAATATTACGTTCTATTTTCCTGAGATTTTTCTGGTGCCTTGATTTTTTTCAAATCCATCTGGATTCACTTCGGTCACTGGTGCAGGGAGATGATACGATTTTTTTCCCACCACAGAGCTCGTCAGGCAGGGCTGTAGTTCTTCTTCAGGACAGAGGTGTTTGGGCACTGTAAACACAAGCTGTGCCCTGAGGAGCTCCCAGCTGCTGGTTAAGCCGAAGGTTGTAAGGACTGGGTGGGGCTGGGAATATTATGATCAGTCTGTGTGCGAAGTCAAGAAAAACCTTGAACAGGTTGTACCAAGACCTAAAGAGATCCTTGTCTCATTCCTGCCGCGTCTGGGTGTGTGGCTCCTGGCAAATCAGTTTACAAGTGAAAACACATGTAAAATGGAAAAAAATAATCCCAGCCCTGCCTCCCTTTGAGGATTGCTTTCAGGATCAAATGAGATAATGGGAGCAGGCTTTGTCAGGCATTACACAAATGTAACGTGGGATTAGGTCCAATGGTTTACTAACAGAGGCCTGGCTTAATTCCAGCGATTCCCTGAGGGAATCAGCTAATAAATTCATGATAAAGTTTCTCCCTTACAGCCCACTAAGTAAAACGTACCCCCAAGGCATTACTTCCTTGAACCTGCCTGGTCCCTGAATTCTGCCTCGGGACCACCCTGACCTGGGATTGATTAAGGCCTTCTTGAAGTCAGCCCAAAGGCTCCCAAATCCCAAGGTGTGACCCCCTACAACTAGTTCTGCAGGTTTTGCTGACAGATCCTTTCCCAACAAGCAGCCTTCCTCCTGCATCTCTGTGGAGGGCTCTTCACACGCTTTACTGATGAGGACTGGAAGCCATTCCCCCCAGAGAGAGTGATTTTCATTTTCATTCTGATGGTACTTACTGGAGAATTTCAAGGGGAATGAAAATTAGGGGAGGGCTTATGGATTTCAGCAGAGTTAAATGGTAATTTTTTTTTTCTCCTCTCTGTAAGATGATGCCTGCCTGTAAGTAGAGAAAAGCAGTTTTATGCTCCATTGACTTTAAACATTAATGGAGCTGGTGTAGCTATTGTCTCTAACCCAGCATCCCTGGAAGTCGTTTTTGTTTTCTTGTCAGGGCAATTCCCATAGTGCTCTTAGTACTATAGGAAATGGAGCTGAGATGGCATTCTCTTAAAAATCTTCCCTTTGTAATGTTGCTTTTGTGTGGAGATTGCTATGTAAATATGCTGGGACTTGGATATTATACTATTCATTATAAAGATGAATTCATTACAGAAGACCAACTCCATTTTCTGGGGGCACTTCTCTGGAGAGCTCTGAGAGAAGAAAGTGCTGTGCTGGACCAGTGGGAGGCAGAGAAATGCCCAGGATTAGGAATCAAAATACAAGATGCTAGAGAGGCTCAGATGCAATTAAAAGTAATGAGAGGGTATCAGAAAGGGAAGCGATGGGAGCTGTGTGCCTGGCACGCTGGCCGCCTGCCTGGAAAGAGACATGGAGCGTATTCAGCATCACCCGTGGAAGGACACAGAATTCAAGGATTTTCTGAATTTGTTTGGACTGCATTGAAATTCTTCGCAAGGAGTCTGCTTTCCACCTGGACTTTGTTTTCAGTAACCTGTACTCAGAGAAACCAGCGGGGATGAAGAGATAGACTCTAGGCTTGGAATTCCACCTGCATCCAGCCATGTCATCCTTCTGTGCCTCAC
This sequence comes from Balaenoptera borealis, assembly GCF_965194805.1. NCBI lineage: Eukaryota > Metazoa > Chordata > Mammalia > Artiodactyla > Balaenopteridae > Balaenoptera > Balaenoptera borealis. The sequence continues at coordinate 88,055,919 of NC_138874.1, forward strand.
ATCCTGAATCTGTAAAATGGAGGGTGATCCCTTCTTTACAAAATTGTTATATTACATAAGAATATGTATGGGAAGACTTATCACATGACCTTGGCGGGAGTGATGTTGGAGTGAAGCTCTGAGAAGCAGAAATAGTCTTAGTGATGTGTAAGCCTTAAAAAAGGGGAATTCTATGCTGTGATCCATGAACAGATGAATAAACAAACTGGGGTATAGCCATGCAATGGAATATTACTCAGCCATAAAAAGAAATGAAGTGGCGATGTGCTACAACATGATGCTCGAAAACATTATGTTAAGTGAGAGAAACCAGAAACACAAGGTCATGCATGTATTGGGATTCCACTTACAGGAAATATCCAGAATAGGTAAACCCATAAAGGCAGAAAGTAGATTGGTGGTTGCTTAGTTCTGGGGAGCGAGAATGGTGGCGGCGGGGGGATGACTGCTATAGGGTACGAGGTTTCCTTTTGGAGTGTTGAAAATGTTTTGGAGCTTGATAGCGGTGGTGGTTGCACAGTGCTGTGGGTGTACTAAATGTCACTGAATTGTACACTTTAAAATGGCTAATTTTATGCTATGTGAATTTCACCTCAGTAAGAAAAATTCTATGCTGTATCTGGTATTTGATCTAGTTCTTTCTTTTTCTATAATTGTAACGGCAATGTATTTGGGGATATGAAGTCATCGCATCTTCACCATGCTTCCAATGCAGGTCGCCGCTCTTTTTCGACTTTGAAGTCACATTGAAGATGTCAGATCAGCTGATTCCCTCACTCCTGTTGCATGATTTTCTGGCCAAGGTGAACTGGGTCATTGTCTTCCCTCAGTAAGGAAGCAAAGGCTAGTCCAGAGGCAGCCAGGGGACCACGGTGGGCCTGATAAATATCTTCAGTCATCCTTCCCATCCCAAAGTTTTCTTCTGGTTACCTACCTCTCTCCTTTGTGCTAACGGTGTTGGTTGGGAAAGTGGATACAGTACAGTGCCTAAAGGGAAAGGGGTTATTATTAATAAAATTATGACCTAGGTAATCATGATTAGAATTTGCCTTGGACAAAACTGTAGGTTCAGATCACAGATCAGTGGTCGCCAAAGGTTAAGTTGGTGGAGGGGAGGCTGTGACTACAAAGACGAGCACGGGAATTTTGGAGGGCCGTGGGGGGGCGATGGAACTGCTCAGTGTCCTGATGGTGGTAATGGTTACACACATCTACACAGGTGTTAAAACTCAGAACTGTACACCCAAACAACAAAACAAACTGTAAACACACACACCATGTATTAATTATGGTGGCAGATGCATGGGTGTATATATTTGTCGAAACTCAATGGACACTTCGGACTTCCCTGGTGGTCCAGTGGTAAAGAATCTGTCCTGCAATGCAGGGGACGCGGGTTGGATCCCTGGTCAGGGAACTAAGATCCCACATGCCGTGGGGCAACTGAGCCTGCGTGCCACAACTACTGAGTCCACGCGCCTCAACTAGAGAGCCCATGTGCCGCAAACTACAGAGCCCACACGCCCTGGAGCCCTTGTGCCACAACTAGAGAGAAGCCCATGCCACGATGAAATATCCCACATGCCGCAACTAAGACCCGACGCAGCCAAAAAAATAAATTAAATAAATATTTTTAAAACCCTTAAAACAACTCAATGGACACTTAAAATGGGTAAATTAATTATATGTGAAATATAACCGCAATAAAGTTGATTTTCAAAAATTCACCTTGGTGGGGGGCTTCCCTGGTGGCGCAGTGGTTAGGAATCCGCCTGCCAATGCAGGGGACATGGGTTTGATCCCTGCTCTGGGAAGATCCCACATGTCGCAGAGTAACTAAGCCCACAAACCACAACTACTGACCCCATGTGCCACAACTACTGAAGCCCGCGCGCCTAGAGCCCGTGCTCCGCAACAAGAGAAGCCACCGCAATGAGAAGCCCGTGCACAACAACAAAGAGTAGCCCCCGCTCACCGCAACTAGAGAAAACGCACGCACAGCAACGAAGACCCAACACAGCCAAAAATAAATAAATAAATAAATAAATATTTAAAAAATTGCCTTGGAACATGAAAGACATATGCCCTATAAATTCTCTATAAATCACATCATATTGGAAAGTAGGAAAGATGACAAATGGGCTGCTGGTTGTGTGACAGACCAGGCCTCATGGGGCGAGGGAAGTCCTGGCAGGGTCACCACAGTCTGGAGCTCAGCTTGGGAGGCTGTAACCTCCCCCCATTCGCTTCAAGTAGGCCATTCTGGATTTTCCTCCTGGAGTAGCTTTGCTTACAGTTTCTTGGGGGAGGGAAGGCACAGGTGAGTCCGGCATCTATAGACCCTGACACACAAGTGCACTGAGGCCTTCTCTTTCCTGCTTCAGACTCCTGCAGGCAAACACCAGACCTGCTTGGAGACAGTGCTGGTCTCCTCTGCAGAAAAAGCACATGACTTCATTTGGGAAAACATTAGCCCATTTGGAAATACAGACTTGAGAACATTGTCTAAATTCATTCTTACCCGTCACAGGCCTGTGTCCCTAGGTCCAGCGAGCTGTCCAGGGCCCACAGCCTTCTGGCCCTGGCCAACTTTAGAGGGGGCACCACGTTGGGAGTTGGGTGACTTGGGTAGTAGTCTTGGTTCCTCCAGTACCTGGATGCTGGGGACAGCAGTCCCAGCTCTGGGCCTCATGGTCCCATTTGCAAAGCAAGGGATTTGAACTCAACTCCTGAAGGCTGCCCTGGCTCTAGGATGCTGCGTGAGCAGCTCGGCTGTGATATCCAGGCCCATAATCTCTAACCCTTCCTCGTAGTACTCCTGCAAAATTAGGATGGCCAGCAGCTAGTGCTGAAAAAACTGACAAGGTCATTGGGAGACTTTGTGCTTTTTACTCTGTTCCCAATTCTGTAAAATGGACATAATATAACCATCTAATTTAGGAGCTGTTCTCAGCAGAGAAGGAGGAGCCAGCTGCACCTGGTGCTCAGCTGGACAGCCCCAAGTAAACCACGGCCCCTCCTTCTTAATCCAGGCTCTGTGAATGCACACTTTTAGAAACCTATTAGCCTTGATTTGGGGTTCATTCTTTTCTCTCTACTACTATGTGGTGGGTTTTTTTTGTTTTTTTTTTTTTTACTATGTGGTTTTAATATTTTCTTTTCTAGCAGTCCTGCCATATATTTGGGTTTTATTATATAAATCTGTGGATACAGATGGACTATACATTTAAGTAAAAAAAAAGTGCTGTCTCCCCCAAAGAACAAACAAACCTTCAAGGTTAAATTAGATAAGAATTTAGGTAATAATTCCTAACATTTATCTGTAGTTATTATTGTGCCATGTACTGAGCTTAATACCTTACACATACATTTTATTTTATCCTCAAAACAAATGTGTGAGTTAGATATGATCATCTCTATAATATAATATAGAGATCTATAATATAGAGAGGATATTCTCTCTAGGGAAACTGAGGCACAGAGGAGTAAAGTAACCAGCCCAAGTTTACACAGCTAGCAAGTGGGGGACTGGCCTTTGGGTGACCCACCATCCCAATTTGCCTGGGACTCTCCTGGTTTTAGCCCTGAAAGTCTGCTGTCCTGGGAAATTGCCCTAATCTCCGGCCAACCAGGATAGCTGGTCGCCATAGCTCAGTGGTCCTCAACGTTGGGGGCAACGTTGCTCCTTAAGGGACGTTCTGCAATGGTAGTTGTTATAGAAATGGTAGTTATTACTATTTGTATTACTATTACTACCACATATAATTTTTTAACTTCTCATCCTCCCTCTTCTTACCACCACGATATCCCTACAAAAGTATTATCAGCTCTACCAAACCACTTCCCATGCTTGCAGGAGGAGGAAGGGTGTTGATTGGGAGTACCCAAAGTGAAAGGCACCTACTTTTACTTTTTTAAAACTCTTTTTTTCCCTTACTTTTGGAGCAATTCTTTATTCTTTATTTATTTATATTTTTTGGCCGCACTGCGCAGCACGTGGGATCTTAGTTCCCCGACCAGGGATCAAACCCACGCCCCTGCATGGGAAGTGCAGAGTCTTAACCACTGGACTGCCAGGGAAGTCCCTACTTTTAAAAAACTTTTTAACCAGAACCCACTTTTCTGGCTCAGCCAGTGTTTAATGAGAGCTCCGAGCCTGCCCCATCCCATGCAGCTTTCAGCCAGGAGAAGAAGGCTGGCTGTGGAGCAAGAGCAAAGGCAGCTGAATACATCAGTGAGTAACCCCCCCCCACCCCCCCGAACTGCTGCTGCTGTGTCTTGTGCTTCCTTCCAAACCTGGATCCTCAAAGGGGCCTTTCCTATTCTCTTTTCTGAAAAATGAGAGCACATTGTAAATAAAATCGTTTCAAAGCATGGTTGCTTAGTGGTTTCTACACAAAGGGAAAATCCTCTAAAAGGTAAACAGCCCCACCAAATGTAAGGTAGGAACTTTGGGGACCAAGGGTCCTTAACTAGTGGCCCCTGTCCTATAGAAGTAGCTCTAAGCCTCAAAAAGTTGAACAGAAATACTATATGATCCAGCAATTCCACTTCTGGGTATATAACCCAAATTGAAAGAATTGACAGCACCACCTTCATAGCAGCGTTATTCTCAATAGCCAAAGATAGAAATAACCCAAATGTCCATCCAGATTTATGAATGGATAAACAAATGTGATATAGTCATACAATGGACTATCATTCCTCCATAAAAAGGAAGGGAATTCTGACACATACGACAACATGCATGAACCTTGAGGACAGTATGCTAAGTGAAATAAACCAGTCACAAAAGAATAAATATTGCATGATTCCACTTATATGAAATACCTAAAGTAGTCAAATTCATAGGAACCAAAAGTAAGACAAAAAGGGGCTGGGGGAGCGGAGGAATGGGAGTTGTTTAATGGGTATGGAATTTCAGTTTGGGAAGATGAAAACGTTCTGGAGATGGACCGTGGTGATGGTTGCACAACAATGGGAATGTACTTAATGCTACTGAACTGTACACTTAAAATGGCTAAAATGGTAAATTTTGTGCTATGTATATTTTATCACAATGAAAGAAGAAGTACCAGTTGCCTGGAAAAAGGAAAAAAAAAAGACAGACAATAACAAGTGTTGGCAAAGATGTGGAGAAATTGGAGCCCTTATACATTGCTGATGGGAATGTGAAATACTGCAACAGTTTGACAGTTCCTCAAAAAGTTAAACATGGCCTTAGCACATGACCCAGCAATTCCACTCCTGGGCGTATATCCGAGAGAACTGAAAGCACATGTCCATACAAACACTTGCACAAAAATATTCATAGCAACATTATTCATAGCAGCCAAAAAATAGAAACAACCCAAATGTCCATCAACTGATGAATGAATAAACAAAATATGGTATATCCATACATGGAATGTTATTTAGCCTTAAAAAGGAATGAAGTACTGATACATGCTACAACGTGGATAAAACTTGAGAGCATTATGCTCAATGGAAGAAGCCAGACACAAAAAGCCACGTGTTATATCATGCCATTTATATAAAATGTCCAGAATTGGCAAATCCATAGAGACAGAAAGTAGATTTCCAGGGGATGGGGGAAGGGAAGCAGGGCATGAGGAATGACTGCTTAATGGGTATAGGTTTTCTTTTTGGGGTGGTGGAAATGTTCTGGAATTAGTGGTGACAGTTGTAAAACATTGAATTGTGTGCTTTAAAAAGGTGACTTTGGGGAACTCCCTGGTGGTCCAGTGGTTAGGACACCGTGCTTTCAGTGCTGGTCTGGGAACTAAGATCCCACAAGCTGCAGGGTGTGGAAAGAAAGAAAGAAAGAAAGAGAGAGAGAGAAGAAAGAAAGAAAGAAAGGAAAGAAAGAAAGAAAGAAGGAAAGAAAGAAAGAAAGAGAAAGAAAGAAAGAAAGAAAGAAAGAAAAAGAAAGAAAGAAAGAAAGAAAGAAAAAGAAAGAAAGGAAGGAAGAAAGGAAACAGTCTGGCAGTTTCTTAAGAGGTTAAACATAAACTTAGCATATGACCCAGGAATTCCAATCCTAAGACTCTATCAAGAGACATGGAAACAAGTCCATAAAAAGGCTTGGGCGTGAATGTTCCTAGCAGTGTTAGTCATAATAACCCAAAGGTGGAAACAATTCAAATGCCTATCAACTGGTGAATGGATAAACACAATGTGTGTATACCCATATACTGGAATACTATTCAGCAATAAAAAGAAATGAACTACTGAATCATGCTAAAACATGGAGGAACCTCAAAAACACTATGTTAAGTCAAAGAAGAACTATGTTAAGCCAGATGCAAAACACTACATATTACTTGATTCCATTTATGTGAAATATCCAGAAGAGGCAAATTTACAGAGACAGAAAGCAGACCAGCCCGGGGTTGTGGATGGGAGCAGAGAGTAACAACAAAGGGGCACAAGGGAAATGTTGGGGGTGATGGCAATGTTCTAAAACTGGAGGTTGGTGATAAATTATATTAAAAATCATAGAACTGTACATTTACAGTGGGTGAATTTTATGGTATATAAATTATATATCAATAAAGCAGTTAAACGTTGCTTTAAGGAAATTTATTGTCAATAAAGGAAAACTCCAGAGCTGTGGTCCCCAGCCACACAGGGCTATTCAGCACTTGAAATGTAGCTAGTCTGAATTGAGATGTGCTGTTTAGTGTAAAATACACACTGGATGGGCTTCCCTGGTGGCGCAGTGGTTAAGAATCCGCCTGCCAATTCAGAGGACACGGGTTCGAGCCCTGGTCCAGGAAGATCCCACATGCCGCGGAGCCACTAAGCTCGTGCGCCACAACTACTGAGCCTGCACTCTAGAGCCTGCACGCCACAATTACTGAGCCCATGTGCCACAACTACTGAAGCCTGTGCACCTAGAGCCTGTGCTCCGCAACAAGAGAAGCCACCGCAATGAGAAGCCTGTGCACCGCAGCGAAGAGCAGCCCCCGCTCGCCATGACTAGAGAAAGCCCGCACGCAGCAACGAAGACCCAACGCAGCCAAAAATAATTAAATAAAATAAATAAATTTAAAAAAAAATACACACTGGATTTCATAGACTTAGCATCAATAACAGAATGTAAGCTATTCATTAATAATTGTTTACATTATTACATGTTAAATGATATTTGGATATATTAGGTTAAATAAAATATATTACTAAAATTAATTTCACCTTTTTTTTCTTTTTAAACGTGGCTACTAGAAAATTTTCATAGGTGACTTGCATTATATTTCTGTTGGTCAGTGCTGCTCTAGAAGCAGGTCTAGCTTCAGATGAACCTTGATCTAGCAGCTTAACAATGTCACTAAAGACCTTATTTCTTTCGTTTGCTCTTCCATGGCTTTGGTTTCATCCTGTAGCTAGCTACTCTCAGTGTTGCAGCCAGCAACTCTTAGAGGGACATGCTTCTTCACCCAAGAGTAGAGAGTCTGTGTATCAGAATCTTTCCCAGAAGGTCTGGGATTCATGCATTGGACTGGCTTAGTTCACATGCTCACCCCTGGGTCAATCTTGTGGACAGGAGGAGAGACTCCGTGGATAGTTCACATGCCCTACTCCTAGAGCTGGTGATAGAGTCAACTTCTCCAGTATCACATTTTTACCAGAACTGAAATCAAGAGTGTAGGGAAGGGAAAAGAATGGAATGAATGCTGGGGAAGCAACCAAGAAATCTCCGCATTGAGAAAGAGACATAAATAACAACAACACAGTGTGATGAGTAGTCATAGAGGTATAAACAGATTGCCTGTGGTCTGTTCTTGCTATTGTTTCTGCTTTTTCTTACTCATATCTTGTCCCCTAGTATGCGAGGTTATCGTTGATTGAATACTGGACATTGTATTTGAAAAATTATTTATACAAATAATTTGGGAGTTAGGATGATGTCATCCTTCACATAGGATTTTTGTTTGTTTCTATCAAATTCCTGGGGACCCTAGGAGTCTGGAAACACCTTACTCCAAATCCTAGCCTCAAGATTCCCTGGGCCACCCAGACAACTTGATGGTAGTTTGCAAGTGTATGTGACATACCTTAGATTTATCCTTAGTCCCAGTTTGTAGTCCATTAGGGTCCCAGCTTAAGGTGTGTGTATAATTTATTTGGGTCTCCACTCTTGGTGATTCCTAAACTCAAACTTTTGTCCCCTTAACCTCATGAGGCCCCTAAAAGTGCATTTCAGCCTCACAACAGACTCTTTGTAATTTGCACCACCACCCATCCACCCAAACAAAAGTTTCCCTTTTGCTGGGCTCTCTGAGTCCTATCTACTCCTGAGGCTTGGTCAGGTAATTCCTCACTATACTGTTAGCTTTTTGTTGCTTTTAAGAAGTTTTGTCTTTTTACACCAAAGTGGGAAAGTGGTGGTGTGATGAATTGGGAGATTGGGATTGACATATATACACTAATATGTATAAAATGGATAACTAATAAGAACCTGCTGTATAAAAAAATAAATAAAATAAAATTCAAAGAAAAAGTTTTGTCTTTTTAAATGTTTCATCCTACTTCCTTTATTTTTAGCAATAAAGTACTTTTAAAAAATAAATTTATTTACTTATTTAGGTCTTCGTTGCTGCACATGGGCTTTCTTTAGTTGCAGCAAGGGGGGGCTACTCTTAGCTGCGGTGCGTGGGCTTCTCATTGCAGTGGCTTCTCTTGTGGAGCACTGGCTCTAGGAGCACAGGTTCAGTAGTTGAGGCACACGGGGTCAGTAGTTGTGGCTCACAGGCACTAGAGCACAGGCTCAGTAGCTGTGGCGCATGGGCTTAGCTGCTCCTCGGCATGTGGGGTCTTCCCGGACCAGGGCTCGAACCCATGTGCCCTGCATTGGCAAGTGGATTCTTAACCACTGCGCCACCAGGGAAACCCCAATAAAGTACTTTTAAATTAAGGTATATACGTTGCTTTTTTTAGACATAATGATATTGCACACTTAGACTACAACATAGCATAAACATAACTTTTATGCACTGGGAAACCAAAAATATCATGTTACTCCCCCCCCACTCCCCTTTTTCTCTGACCCCACCGCATGGCTTGTGGGATCTCAGCTCCCCGACCAAGGATTGAACCCTGGCCCTCGGCAGTGAAAGCGTGGAGTCCTAACCGCTGGACAGCCAGGGAATTCCCCTATGTTACTCCCTTTATTGCAATAGTATTTGCTTTATTGTGGTGGTCTGGAACCAAACCTGAAATAGCTCCAAGGTATGCCTACCATGTTCTTGACAGAGTTTGAAATCAGGGTCATGCTAGCCTCATAAAATGGGTTGGAATGTTCCCTTTTATCTGCCGTATGAAGGAATTTGTGCAAGATTGATATAGTTTTATTCTTAAATATTTGCTGGTGAAGCCATCTGGACCAGGAGTTTTCTTTGTGGAGTTCCAACTTTTTAAATAGTTATAAAACTATTCAGAATGTTTTTTGCAATTCAAAATTTTTATAGATTATACTTCATTTAAAGTTATTATAAAACATTGACCATATTCCCTGTGCTGTACAATATGTCCTTGTAGCTCATTTATCTTATATACAGCATCCTACTTTTTTTAGTTGAACGTCAGAGAATTTTGGACTGAATTGCTACAGAACCCCTCACAAATGACCTTCATATTACTAAATCCAATAATCCTCACCTTACTTGAACTTTCAGCAGATTTGATGCAGCTAATAACCTCTTTTTCCTTGAAATGTTATCTTCACTTAGGATACCATGTTCTCCTGTTTTGTGTTCTTTTTTGTTTTGTCTTGTTTTTTTCTACCTCACTGGCTGTTCTTATCTGCCCTTAATGTTGGAGTGTTCCAAGCTTAGCCTTAGATGTGTTTTCTCTATCTATACTCACCCACTTGTTGATATCCCAGTTTATTTGCTTGAAACAGACACACACATGTTCCCAAATGAATACACCTACCCTGGGAGCTCTCCTCTGAGTTCCAGATTCATATATCTAGTTGCTCTAGCAGCTCCATCTCCATTTGGACGTCTAATAGCCACCTCAAACTCAATTATGTCTAAAACTGAACTCCTGACTCTCCAGCTCCCAAATGCTTCATCTCTAGTCTTTCCCATCTCAATTGATGGTCACTCCAGATCATGTGACCCCTATGTTCACCATCTTCCAATGGCTCCCCTTTCCACTGTAAGGAAAAAGTCAAAGTCCTTACAGTGGCCTATAAGACCCTACGCCAGCTCAACTCCAACCACTTTTCTTTGAATAACCCGAGCACATGCCTACCTCAGGGCCTTTGCTCTTGCTGCTTCCTCCATCTAGAGGAGTTATCTAAAGGCTCAATTATTCAAGTCCTTAATCAATTTAAAGTTAATTGCCCAATTTAAAGTTGAAATCACCCCTCCTTCCCTTCCAATACTCTCTGTCCCCTTTTCTGCTTTATAATTCTCTGTAACACTTATCGCCAGCTAACATACTTGAATTCCATATTTATTTTTTGGGTTACCCCATGGAGGCTAGGAGTTCTGTTTGTTTTGTTCTTTGATGTATCCCTAGTGCCTAGGACAGTGCCAGACATATAGGGAGCAATGATAAAAAAGGATTGAATGATGGAATGGATGAAATCTGTCCAGGCCTCGTGGTCCAGAAAACAAGGGGCCCAGCTTCCCTCTACTGTGGCTGAAGACCCCCCCACGAACAGCACTGAACTTCATGTGGCAGTTTTCATACCACTTAGAGCCATTTCTCACCGTCTCCACCACTGACGCCACCGCTCCCCACCTCAGCGTAATGCACCGTCCCCTCTTGTCTGGATTGTTAACAGCAACTTCCCAGCCGGTCTGCTCATTTCCTCTTTTTTTTTTTAAATTTATTTTATTTCTGGCTGTGTTGGGTCTTCGTTGCTGCACGAGGGCTTTCTCTAGTTGCGGCGAGCAGGGCCTACGCTTTGTTGTGGTGTGCAGGCTGCTCATTGCCGTGGCTTCTCTTGTGGCAGAGCATAGGCTCTAGGCGCGCGGGCTTCGGTAGCTGTGGCTCTTGGGCTCTAGAGCTCAGGCTCAGTAGTTGTGGTGCACGGGCTTAGTTGCTCCCTGGCATGTGGGATCTTCCCCGACCAGGGCTCGAACCCATGTTCCCTGCATTGTCAGGCGGATTCTTAACCACTGCACCACCAGGGAAGTCCCCGTGTGCTTTATATTTATTTTGTCTGTCCCCACCTCATAAACTTTGTGAAGGCAAAGTTCCTGTCTGCTTTGCGTACTACTGTATCTCCCACGCTTCCCAAAATGTTTTTGTAGAAGGAAGGAAGGAAGTCCTTTGCTCAGAGTAAATGCACAGTGCAGGTGTATGAAGAAAATGATGGAAAGGAAGAAAGAAAAGACTTGCAGGCCGACTCCACCCCCTCCTTGAAAGGGTACAAGGAAGAGGAATGAATACCCAGGAAGCAGCGCTGCCCGCCCCACCTCACCCCACCCCACCCCACCCCACCCTTCCCCTCCCGGCCCTCCCAGTCCTCAAGAACATCAGTCCTGGTACAGCTCCACCCTCCCCTCACCAAGTACAAAGAAACCTCCTCTGCAATTAGTTTTAGTCTGAGTTGCAGGGCTTTGGGGGTGAAGAGCCTGCAAGATGACGAATGGGAAGAATAGACTCTGGTGTCCCAATCGCACGCGGTGTTTTGAAATTCACAGCCAAGCCTCTTTGCAACACCGTGCTCACCCGGGGCTAAACTACTTCTGTTTCGGGCAGTGTGGGCTTGAACTCTGGAGGCCTGGGTGCTCCCTAACGCCACCCGCTTTATGTTGCCTTTGGGGTCTCAGCTGTAAAGTGGGAATCATGACGGTAATCATCTTAACGTGACGAGGCTCCGCACAGCTCGAGTTGTAACTGCCTCTACCTGCACAGGAGATGTGAATCTGGCAACTGTGGATCAGATGTGACTATGCCCCTGTGTGAAGTCCCAAGGGAGTGGATCCATGTGATTACCTCTGATGACCCTCCTGTGGAGAGGGAGGGGCTTTCTTCAGAATAAATACTAGATGTCAGCTTTGCTAGCTGATTATTATTTGTTTTGGAGGTGTACCCCACCTACTCGGAAGGAGTTGAACTAGCTGCCAGAATGATTAAGGAAGGCATTTTTAGATAAGTATTATCACACAACGATCCAATCAATACATGCACACAGGCGACCGTGTAAAATCTGCTCGGGTAACACTGTGCCTCGTCATTTTTATGAGCATACTTACAACGGAGGGCTGGTCCTGGGGTTATTGGCTGTGGGTGTACTTCAGGCTCAGTTGCCTCAAGTCCAAGATCTACGGCATAGCAACCAGTCTGGCGCAAAGCAAGGCTTTTCAAGATCTTGCAAGACCTACAGAGGAGCCATAAGGAGTGTATGGACTATTCCTGGCATGGTTCACAAATCCATCTGCCTGTCAGCGGTGCCTCAGGTCCTCTCTGAAATTCTGGCCTAAACTTGCATCAGCTCTGTAATTGGTACCTATGGATCTACAGGGTGACATCCCTGGAATCTGGAAATCAAGCTGCCCTCTAGAAGTCAAACCCTTCAGACCCACACATGATGGACAGGATAAGTTATCTGCATAAGGCTCCAGAGGGAACAGGATGCCTCCCTGCTCGGGCTTGGAAACGCGATCCAGGCACGCCTGCACGTGAAGAGAGCAGGAGCCAAATGAAATCTCAGAAAAGCTTCTGGACAGCAGGTAAGTGGCTCCAAAGAACCTAGAAGGTACCACAGAGGAAGGATTAGGCCTGTTCTGCAACAGTAACCAGAAGAGAGAGGGACCCGGTGGGCAAGGTATATCCTGTACACCAAGGACAGCCATCCTACCACAGTGACATTACTAACATATCACTCACGTGATTCCCTTTGCCCGGTTTCATGCTCACTAAAGCCTCTGATTTTGACTCCCTTTGCAGGGGATCGCACGAATGGAGCAGTCACCATGACACCAAGTCTCTGGCCCTGTAGCACTTATATTTCTCATTACGAATTAATAAATGGCAAATTTGACTAGGCCTTTTGTGAGTCTATTTTTTCTTCTCTGAACACGATCGACTCTGATTTTAGATTTGCAGAGCTGATATCCAGACCTCACCTGGGGATGTGCATGCAGCCTGCGCGCAGCGGCAGGCCACCACGCCCTCACCCTCTTTCTTAATCAATACTTACAGATTACTGACCACAGCCCCAAATGGGAGAAAACCTTCCGGCACTGCAGCCCTGGGCCCGGATGACTCAGCCAGCCTCTAACAACCTGGTAAATATATATATTTTTTCTTTCTTTTTAAAACATATTTATTTATTTATTTTATTTATTTTGGTTGCGCCGGGTCTCAGTTGCAGCATGGAGGATCTAGTTCCCCAACCAGGGGTCAAAACTAGGCCCCCTTCATTGGGAGCCTGGTAAATATTTCTAATGGCAGCAGTAACATTAAATGCGATTTCAGGAAATGGCGAGCCAGCTTATATTGCCCCAAATCAGGGTGCTTTCCTGGAGTACAGTCATCTATCCATTCATAATAATGTATACCAAAAAATAGAACAAAGAGCAGTCATCATGTCATTTTCTAAATATTGCTTTGCACATGATCCAGCATCTAGTGATGGCATTAAACTCCTGCATACATCAAGGAGCAACATACTTATGGACTCAAAGATCCTTTCGAAGTAAACTGAGCTACATCTACTGGGCAGATGTTTAAGCCAGGACATTGAAAACATGTTTATGAAGTGTTCATACATCAGTAGGGTAAAAATTTTGTGATAGCCAAGTGCAAATTTAGAATATAATCTTGTAATTTAAAACTCTATTTTTGTATCCAAAAAAGCCCTGTGTATAGAAAAAGGAAACAGGGATGAAATATATAGGATTAACAGTGAGAATGTGGTGGAAGGATTCTAGCCCATTTTTCACTTTTCTGTTTTTTTTTCAAACATTCTGTGAAACTTTTTTTTTGGCCACACCGCGCAGCTTGTGGGATCTCAGTTCCACGACCATGGATTGAACCCAGGCCCTCAGCAGTGAAAGCGTGGAATCCTAACCACTGGACCGCCAGGGAATTCCCAAATCTTTATTACTTTTAAGTAAAATACAGAATACATTCTAATTTTCTAAGTTACCTTTTGAAGAAACGTATGCAACCAAGATGAATGAAAACAGAGACTACTTAAACATCTTAAGTAATTTTCCCACTTGTTGCAAACAACAGAGAAAACAAAGGATCAAACATGTGGACTGAGGCAGGCTTGCAAATGAGCCAAAGACCTAATAAGACAGCCAATGCCAGGAGTGAACTGTGGGGACAGCCACCATCAGGCCTGCTGACGCCATCTTGAGAAGCAACATTTCCCAAGAAGGGGGAGGGTTGGCTTAACCTGACCCACCTGTGTCATGATGATGGGGGACGTAAGCAGATTGCCTTTGCAAATCCCCAGTATGATGCCAAATCCTCGGCCAGCACAAGGGTTGCTGTTTTGGTGCAGCCAGGGGGGGTATGCTTTGTCTTCCATTTCTGAGGATGGACCCCAGAAAAGAAAGCCTGAAGTCCCAGATTCTGACACTGCCAAAAGCATAACGAAATTAAAGTAGTAAATCTGGATCTTGGTGGAGGCCCTCTACCATTCTAGTTGCCCTGAAATCAAATGAGTCTCGTGCTGATGAATACGCCCAATTCCCCTCCATCCCACTGTAGAAACAAAAGCGGCACTGACTTTCCTAACAGATGTTTCAAGCACCTGGAAGTTTCTGGAGCAGATTAATTCTTGCCTCTGCATCAAGATAATTTGCATTTGAAACCTACTTCCCAAAGGATATGGAGTTCAACACATCATTAACACAAACCTTTCTAGGTCACCTGCCCCTCCCACCTTTAAAAGAAACAAAGCTCCTCGGAAAAGGCGCCATAATAAGCAAGTTGCTTCAAAATTTTAAGACATCGATCCTGGGCAGTTGGCTCCCACCCAGACTTATTTTACATGAAGTTTCCTACTGCATGTGCTTACATTTCCTGAGAAAGGAAACAGGAAAGGGCTGGGCTACCTTAATTTGACCTACCTTGTGTCCAGAAGTGTAACGACAGGGGGTCATGGTTGCACCACCTTTGCAAATCTAATAGCCACCGCTTTTGACTTTTCTTGCTTGCTCTCAAATTTCAGACTTTCTGTGAACAAGGCATGTCAACAGCGCCACCTCTGGGCGGAGTGTGGTTCCTCTCAGCTTCCTAGCCCAAAATCAGCAGGAGAAAATGCCCTAATTTGGGGGCAACTGATCAAGTTGACTTGTGTCCCCTTAGAGGATGAGTGGAATGGTGCACAGGGCCTCCTGGGAGCCATTTCAAATGGGGAGATTTTGAGATAATAAAAATTATCAATCCAGTGCCAGGGGGACAAGCATACCTGGGGGTGGGAAATAGCCCTGCGGTTCTTTGTTTCTTGATTCCTGCTGGGAAAGCACACACAAGGGGTTCCCTGGGCTGATGGGACAAATGATCTTAGGAGCAATGGGAGCTCTGCACCAATCCCTTCTCTGCTCCAGACCAACAAAAGCTGGACAGTAGGAATCACATTGCTCTTTGTACCACAACTTGTCTGGGAAAAAAGAGAATGTGAAGATCAGGAAGTCGGGTGATCAGGCTGCACTTGGCACACAGAGGGGCTCAGTAAACAGTCCGTTGAATCAGTGAACAAAGCTGCTGGGAGAAACTTGTGCCTTGGGGCAGCCAGTGCTGCAGCTCTCAGCCGGCTGCCTCCCCTTTTTATTTTTATTAAAAAAAAATTTATTTTTGGCTGCGTTGGGTTTTCGCTGCTGCACACAGGCTTTCTCTAGTTGCAGTGAGCAGGGGCTACTCTTTGTTGCGGTGCGCAGGCTTCTCACTGCGGTGGCTTCTCTTGCTGCAGAGCACGGGCTCTAGGCACGCGGGCTTCAGTAGTTGTGGTGCGTGGGCTCAGTAGTTGTGCTCGCGGGCTCTAGAGCCCAGGCTCAGTAGTGGTGGCGCACGGGCATGTGGAATCTTCCCAGACCAGGGCTCAAACCCGTGTCCCCTGCATTGGCAGGCGGATTCTTAACCACTGCGCCACCAGGGAAGTCCTGCCTCCTCTTTCTAGTCCGAGTCCCTGGTGCTCAACCACAGCTCCACAGACCAGCCCCAGAGCATTCGCTGCCCCTCCTGGTGCTCCAAACATCACCTTCTAACTGGGACTGTGAAGTCAGGGAGACTCCTGACACAGGTGGGTCAAGATCCAAAGGGCATAAAGAAGATGTGGCACATATATACAATGGAATATTACTCAGCCATAAAAAGAAACGAAATTGAGTTATCTGTAGTGAGGTAGATGAACCTAGAGTCTGTCATACAAAGTGAAGTAAGTCAGAAAGAGAAAAACAAATACCGTATGCTAACACATATATATGGAATCTAAAAACAAACAAACAAAATGGTTCTGAAGAACCTAGGGGCAGGACAGGAATAAAGACGCAGACGTAGAGAATGGACTTGAGGACATGGGGAGTGGGAAGGGTAAGCTGGGACAAAGTGAGAGAGTGGCAATGGACATATATACACTACCAAATGTAAAATAGATAGCTAGTGGGAAGCAGCCGCATAGCACAGGGAGATCAGCTCGGTGCTTTGTGACCACCTAGAGGGGTGGGATAGGGAGGGTGGGAGGAAGACGCAAGAGGGAGGGGATATGGGGATATATGTATATGTGTAGCTGATTCACTTTGTTATACAGCAGAAACTAACACACCATTGTAAAGCAATTATACTCCAATAAAGATGTTAAAAAAAAAGATACAAAGGGCAAGATCCAAAGCCTGACCCAGGGCTATTATGCTACGCGCCCCCAACAGCATGATGGGACAGGAGAGGAAGTGGTCAAGCCACTGTTGCCAATGACCAGACACTGTTCTTGTACCTGAGGGGGGCAGGTGATAAAACACAGTGTTTCTAGGTACAACACATGGTGTTGCATCTTTATTCTATGTCTGATCACAGCAAATCTCACACAGCCAGACTGCAGCCAGGCAGAGTGCCACGTGGCTACAGGCAGCTAGAGGAAAGGAAGACCGTCTATTCTGTTGCACGCAAACACTCTGGATAGAAAGCACAGCCGCCTCACTAGCCTACTCAGAGGCACTGAGGCCACATTCCCATCTCCAGGCCCCAGGGACATCTCTAAAGGGTGACTCCCATTTGGAGCTTCCAAAATCCAGGGCACCTCTGGGAACCAGTCCTGGTTCCAACAAGTCATTCTGAGTCCAGGCTCTCCCACTGACTGCTGCATCTGGAGCTGGCGTCACGGCAGCTTGGGGGCTAAAAAGGGGCCTCCAGCTGGACCACAGAGCAGCCCGGGGGTTCCTGGGGCTCAGGGCCGTTGATCCTTTCTGCGGAGCTTGTGTCCCACCTGGGAGCCCCGCTGGGCAGCTCTCACCAGGCCTTTGAACTGTCCCTGCAGCTTCACCTTCTTCCTGCAGGGACAAGGATCAGAAGGGTCACACGTCGCCGAGAACAGGCAGCCCCCCTTCCCATAGCATCAAAGGGTGGTGCCCCCACCCCGGCACCAGCAGGAACAGGGGAGAAGGGGCGCTGCCAGGTGGTGGGCAGCACGTGATCCGCGCACACCACACCCATCATGTTTAAAAGAGCAGTTCAAGTCAATGATACTTGAAGGTGCATGTGAAAAAGTAAAAATAAAAAACTGGAAGAGACTTGAGCAATCGAGTGGAGAGTGTAACGAGCACAGCCCTCACCCCCGACCCTGCACACGCCGTACCTGCGGTTGAGCTTGGTTTTACTGAGGGGGATGTAGGCATAGGGCTCGAGCCGACCTTTCTTCTTCACGTCACCCTTTGCTTTCTGCTCACCCAGAGAAACAGAGTCAGCCAGGAGGGTGGGCTTCCCTTTCCACCCTTGCCCCTGACCTGACAGGCTGCATCGTCCCTTCCCTTCATCCTCTGCCTCAGGTGGTGCCAAAGAGCTTCTGCAGCCCTGGACAGCCATCCAACAAAGGCCTGGACTTCAGGTGCTAACAAGACCTCTGTGTGCCCCTCAGTGTGGCCTCAGGCTGGCTCCACAGAGGTGCCTCTCCAGGGCGGTGATGGGCACAGCTGCCCCGCACTTCCCCAGAGACTCTGCCAGGAGAGTCCTTGCCCCACCGGCAGCTCTTACCTTGGCCTTGTATTCGGCCCCGGGGGTAGCCTTCTTGGCCACAGGGCGATGGATGCCAGAGCCTCCCGCTAGAGGGGGAACACAGAGGCCATGAGTCAGGCAAGGCCAGGGCAATCGGGCAGCCTTCTCCCCGGAGAGCAGGCAATGGGAGAAGGCAATGGGCACCTTCTCCCCAAAGAGCTGCTGGGGAGATGAGTCACAGCCAGGACCGAATGGCTGTCCCCTACCAACAAAGGACAAAGACCTTCCTCGAGAAGGGACTGTCCAGCGACTTGACAATTAGACCACTGAGCTCCTCAGACTGACCTGAATCCACAGAGACCTACCAGTGACCTCTGGGAACATACATATTCTTGACTAACATAAAATACCTCACCCTCTCCAAACTAAATCTGCTCCATTTGTTCTGGGGAAAAGAACATAGGCTTTGAAGCCAGACAGACTGGGGTTCAACTCCCAGCTCTAACCGCAGGCAAGGCTCTTAACTTTCTGGAGCCTCTTAAGCTCATCTGTAAAATGAGGCACTAAGGCTTGACCTCATTCAGGCTTCACACCAAAACTGTGAGTTAGAAAGGCAGCTCTTATCCCATCGTACAGACGTGAAAACTGCGGCTTCGAGAGATCGAAGTGCTTCCAAGGCCAGTGTCATTTCCAGCCCGGACTTCCGCACAGTCATGGATGGAATCCCACAGTGCCGACTAGGGAGGGCTCTCTTAGATGACCCAGATGAATCTCCTTTAAAGGTGAGAAACTAGAAGGTCAGAGAGGCAGCGTGACCAGGCCACGGTCACACAGCTAAGAGCAGCTGGCCAAGCAGTCCTGAACCCAGGCCTCCTGCCGCATCGTGTGGTACCACTGCTTCTGCACCACACCATCTCAGAGCAGAGGAGGTGAGCTGGGCCATGGCCTGGGGGGCCACAGAACGAGAAGGAGCCCTGAGGCACTCCAGCTGGGTGAGGATGCCGTGGGGCTCTGACAGCATACCTGCTACTGGGATCAGGGACCTCCCGCAGGAGCCCCTGGACCTCCAGATGCAGAGCAGGGGCTCTGCTTCGAGGGCCTGGGGGCAGGGGCCCTGCGGGGGCTGCCTCGGGGGAAAGGAGACAAAGGTGAGGCAACAGAGGCCTCTCCTGGCTTCGGGCAGCCACCTTGGTACCTCTAGCAGCTACTCTGGGGAAAGGAACAGCCTGGGAGCCCAGAAACAACTGTACAGGGGAACTCCCTGGGCAGCCCTCCCAACTGCCACCCTCAACATAGATCAAATCTGGCCTGACTCAAAGCCAGCAAAGAGAGGCAGACATCTCCCAGGAGAAGGGTGGGCTGCAAGCCTCAGGAAAGCTTGGGTGGGTGGGGAAGAGATGGGGCTCAGGGGCTCCCCAGAAGGGTTGGGGGTTCTGTGCACAGATCTCCTAACCCCCAGGCTCTCCCTCACCCACAGACCCCCTGGGTCCCCAGCCCAGTCTTATGGGACATATCAGCTAATCTTTGCTGGTGCCAACTGAGTACAACCAGGCCATGCAACCTCTTGGCTCTGCCTGCAACACACCCTGCCTAGTGCCGGTGACAGGGAACCTGCTCCAAGAGAGACGAGAGGAAGCCTCACCTTGGTACTGAGGGGGCATCTCCAGCTCCTCATCGTCAGCCTCTTTCTGCTTGAGCTTCTGGTGCTTTTTCTATAAAGAGGGAACAAGCAAAGTTCATAAACAAGAGGACATGATGATCCTCACTAATGGTAGCCGCAAAAGCAATCACAACCTGCGTTAGTAGAAAAGGTTCTCTGCCAAGCACTCAATCCCCCATACAGATGAGGGCACTAAAGCTCAGAAAGGGCAAGTAACCAGGCAAGGCCACCCTGCTAGGCAGCACAGGCGCGGCCTCCAGCCCAGGTCCTCACTGCAGAGCTCAGGTCGGCTGCTCCACGGCTAGGCCTCTCCACATGAACTCCCCCAACAGGGCTACAGCTGCCTGTCTGGGCACCTTGACCTCAGTTTAGCCCAGCCTTCCTAACGGGGGTACTGAGGTCCTCAGCCTCTTTAGGGAGAACAGCTTTACCGGTACTTCGTCTCACATGAAGACGCACCCTCCCCATTAGTCAGACTCACTGATCTCTGACTAAGTGCCAGGCCCTGGGGGTACAGGGGACAAGACCCACTTCGTGTGCTCCCGGGGCCCTCAGGCAGGTGGGAGACCCCTGCTCAAGTCAGTCATCACAGTCGCTCAACAATGCTACCGTCCCCGGAGTTGTAAGCACGAGGCAAATGCTACCTGCCAGGGACCGTGCTGGGAGCTCCAAGAGGGAGAGGTGGGCCTGACAGCAGCCCAGCCCACCAGGAGATCTGAGCCCGGAAAACTGACAACCAGGCAAGGCGGAGGGCCGTTGTGTGGGGAGACCTGAGCTCGCAGGGCTGGCTGCCCCACAGTGTCTCTCCCACACTGCCCGGGAAGCCTGTTCAAACTACAGATTCCTGAGGCTCAAGCTCCCCAGGGACCCAAGGCACCTGAGGGGCATTCACTGGCTTAGGGGTCAGATAGAAGGGAAGGTGTGCCAGGTAAAGGGAACGAGGCTGCAGCACACACAAGTGTGTCTGCGGAACCAGGACACCCAGTTTTGCTAGTTGAGACCCAGCAGAGGGGGCTCCTTGTGGAGAAACAGAAACCGGCTGGAACTGTGGCTTCGGCGGCATCATGGAGGTGATGGCTCAGTTTGTTCTTGGTTCAGCTGGCACCTGGCAACAGTTCTGCCCACTGGCAACTGCAGCTGTCAGTTGCACCCTGGCATTTTATGCTCCCACAACTGAGGGCAGAGGAGTGAGACTAAGCAACTGTTATGCAAAAAAGCCCCCGGGGATGCCAATGGCGGGTGATGGCTGCCATGAGCCAACTGGGAGCGTGGCCACCCTGGGACCCTCTCGGTGCCGTGAGACAAGGTGCCCCAGCCCTGCTCTGCTGACCTGGGGGCCATCCTTCCACAGCCGCAGTCAGCTCCCCTGGCCAGGAGCAAGGGTAGGCTGCAGAGGGACTGCAAAGCCACCTGTGAGGATGGGCTCAAGGAATCAGGCAGGCTTCGGCCAGAAGAAGATTTCCAGGGAAAATGTAATGATGATGATGATGATGACAACGATGAACAGCCACCACTTCCCTAGCGCCGCTAAGTGCCATACGCTTTACATACAAGCTGGGATTTGAGTTCAGCCTGGGGCCGGAGACATGCACTTTTAACAACCCCTGTGGCCTCGGGCAGGCTGCGGATGATAAAGAGTCCCCACCTCCTGGGAGGATTAGTGAGGCGACACATGGGGCCCTCGGCACTCCTCAGGGGTGGGTGCCCCTCCCCCAGGTGGAGCCGGCCCCCCGCAGCACGCAGGCCGGCTGTTGCCCTTGCTGCCTGCACAGCACATGCCCTCGGTGGAGAGACAAGGGACCGTCTCTTTCTTCCTTCAGCTGGACAACGCAGCCAACACGGAAGGAGGCACTGGGTGCTTCAGAGGGAGCCAAGCCCCCTCCGCGCCCCACAGAGGGGTCAGCCGTGACACTGCAAGCCCCGGACTGCCTGCTGTGTGCCACCCCGAGGCTCCACTGAGCAGTGAGGAAGCAGGGCAAGTGAGTGTGGGAGTGGTCTAAGGGCCCCGGCCCTCCAGCAGCAGGAATTACTCACACTCCTGACGCCCACGTCTTCCATCAGGTCAGCCATCTCTTCATCCTCCCCTGGAGCGAAAAAGAAGAGAGACCTGTGAACACTCAGGGAGCGCCCCTGTCCTCCCAAAGCCCACACAAATTTCAACCTGCTTCCTCCCGGCTCATCAGGGTGCAAGGGCTGCCAACTCCAGCCCCAGAAGTCCTATCCCGTGGAAGATGAGACCCCTGGACCCTGCCCCTTCCTCCTTCCCATCCTGGGCCCCAAGGACGACAGCCCCTCAAGGAAGCGGTGACCTGACTTCTGAAGTGAATACAGCTTTTGTTGAGACTCTAAGAAAGCCCCAGGTTTCCGGGGGAGCCAGGCATTCCCGCAGCCCCACATACACTCCACTTGGCTGGGAAGACTGCCCTATTCCCCTGCTTAAAAACCTTTCCCCGCATCTGTGCTAGGCATTGTGTGGCGATATAAAGAAGTATGAACCAACAAAAAGCATAGGCAACAAAAGGTAGATAAACGAAAGATACATAGATTAGACTCCATTAAAAACGTTAAACTTGTGTATGTCAAAGGACACACCAACAGGATGAAAAGGCAGCCTACAGGATAGGAGAAGGTATTTGCAAAATACTTTCAAAAGATAGATAAACAAAAGATAGACAAATTAGACTCCATTAAAAATGTTAAACTTGGGGCTTCCCTGGTGGCGCAGTGGTTGAGAGTCTGCCTGCCAATGCAGGGGAAACGGGTTCGAGCCCTGGTTTGGGAAGATCCCACATGCCGCAGAGCAACTAGGCCCGTGAGCCACAATTACTGAGCCTGCGCGTCTAGAGCCTGTGCTCCGTAACAAGAGAGGCCGCGATAGTGAGAGGCCCGCGCACCGCGATGAAGAGTGGCCCCCACTTGCTGCAACTAGAGAAAGCCCTCCCACAGAAACGAAGACCCAACACAGCCATAAATAAATAAATAAATAAAATTAAAAAAAAAAAATGTTAAACTTGTGTATGTCAAAGGACACAGCAACAGGATGAAAACGCAGCCTGCAGGATAGGAGAAAGTATTTACAAATCATACATCTGATAAAAAGTTAATATCCAGAATAAAGAAAGAACTCCTACAACTCAACAACAAAAAGAAACAACCTGAGACGCAAGAGGGAGGGGATATGGCGACACATGTATACATATTGCTGATTCACTTTGTTATACAGCAGACACTAACACAACAATGTAAAGCAATTATACTCCAATAAAAATGTTAAAAAAAAACAACAAAAAAAAACCCAATTCAAAAATGGGCAAAGGACTTGAGTAGACACTTCTCCAAAAAGATAGACAAAAAACATGAAAAGACGCTAAACATCACTAATCATTAGGGAAATGCAAACAAAACTACCATGAGATACCACTTTACATACATTAGGATGGCTACTATCAATGAAACAGAAAACAGCAAGGGTTGGAGAGGGTGTGGAGAAATTGAAACCCTTGTGTCCTGCTGGTGGGAATGTAAAATAGTGCAGCCACCATGGAAAACAGTAGGGCAGTTCCTCAAAAAATTAAAGACAGAACTACCATATGATCCAGCAATTCCACTTCTGGGCATATACCCAAATGAACTGAAAGCAGGATCTTGAAGAGGTATTTGTATATTTATGTTCATAGCAGCACTATTCACAATAGTCAAAAAGTGGAAGAAAGAAAAACAAAAAAAAGTGGAAGCAACCCAAATGTCCACTGATGGATGATGGACAAACAAAATGTGGTCTAGATATACAACAGAATAAGGCAAGCCTTAAAAAGGAAGGAAATTCTGACACAAGCTACAACACGGATAAACCTTGAGGACATTATGCTAAGTGAAATAAACCAGACACAAAAGCACAAATACTGAATGATTCCACTTATATGAGGAACCTCGACTCATATTCAAATTCATATCCATACAGACAGAAAGCAGAATGGTGGCTGTCAGGGGCCGGAGGAGGGGGAAATGGGGAATTGCTGTTTAATGCGTACAGAGTTTCAGTTTTGCAAGATGAAGAGTTCTGGAGATAGGTGGTACAACAATGTGAATGTATTTCACACTGGTGAACCGTACACTTAAAAATGGTTAAGATAGTAAATTACATGTTACGTATATTTTACCATTTTTTTAAAAAAGCTACCAGTATATTTTAAAAAAAAAGAACTTTGAAACTGATCAGCTGGAGGGAAGACAAACTGAAGTGAAGTCAATCAACAACCAAACGTCATAAGAAGCGTGTGACTAAGTACGGAAGCCTGGCAGTCCCTGGGCTTGTCGGGAGTTCCGAGGGAACACGGCTGAAGCCAAGGGCCTGTGGAAAGGCCACAAAGCAGGACTTGCACTGGATCTGAAAGAGTGGAGAGGGGCTGGGAAGGTGGGGGGGCAGGGGGCAGGTGGGCATTTTTAGCGTCAGGGTTCCATGCACAAGAAGGGAGCAAGGAGACAGGATACACTGAGGGTGAGAAGGGGGCAATGACGAGGCCAGATCAGGAAACAGTGTCACCACATTTACCCCCAGCACGTCTATACGCTGTTCAGGTCACCATTTCATCTTCACAACAACCCTCTGAAGTAGGCATTGGTATTACACCCACTTTGGAGTGAGGAAACTGAGGCACAGAGAGGTTAAATGACTGTCCACAGTCACACAACCGGTAAGTCGGGTTGCAGGGGCAGCAGTGAGCAGGCAGTGAGAACCAAAATAAAGAGGAAGACATAAAATTTAGAAGATCCAGGTTTTTGTGATCTTACAAGATATGTACAGAGATACGTGAACACAGAGATACGTGCAGAGGGAACGGGAAAGACGAAACAGGACTTGGAGATGTTACACCTGAGCGGCCCCTGGACAACAGGAGACAATGACTCGGGAGAGTCTGGCTCTTTTCACCAATAAATGAGCTTCCAGGCCTCAGCCAAGTTTACACTTGGAATAAAAAAACACAAAAATTTTCAAAAAGGAGGAGGACAAGCGAATAACCAGAACAGAATACAATAGAAGAGAGATTAACAGAGTGTATCACAGACGGTAAGAGGAAGTACTACTGCCTTTTGAAAGTTTTGTTTGAATTATGGGAGTACTGTATATATGGCTGGGTTACACCATGAAAAGATTTCTCAATGTGGTCAAAAAAGTTTGAGAAACTCAAAAAATTTGAGAAAGTTGCCTGAGACACAAGCTCCTTATATCTTTTTTTACCTATGTTTCCCCCCAAAATGGTCACTGAGTGAATGAGTGAACAAACAAATGAGCGGATGAAGGAGCAAGCAAGTGCAGCCCTGGCCCAGGCCGGCTGCAGCTCCTGACTGGGCAGGTGGCCCCACCTTTAGCGCCTTCCTCTTCCTCCAGCTTGGCGTTGTCATCCTCCTCCTCACGGATGATCAGCCGGCCGTCGGCGCTCACCTTGAAGCCGTGGTCCTTCTTCTTGCCCCGACCCGGCCCAGGCTGGGTGGCTGGTGGGGCAGAGTCGGGAGGTGAGGAGGTGGAAGGCCAGTCCTAGCCCGCTCACACCCTCATCATAACCGACAAGCCCAGGTCTGTGACTTGGATGAGTGCCCGCAGCACTATGATGTGCATGTGTGGGAGGCCAGGGTGCCCACTGGCCTCCCCAGAGGCCACGCCACTCCTAAACCTGGCCCAAGGCAAGCCTGTCCTCTGTGCCCACGGGCCAGCCGCTTCTTGCTCACCCAGGACTCGCTGGGCCACCTTGGGGTCCAAGAAGTTGAGGGGCTCGTCCCCGCCACCCTCCTTCAGCCACGCTCGGCTCCTGTGGCGGGCCAGCCTCTGCTGCTCCTTGCCCCGGCTCCTCTCCTCCTCCTCGTCCTCCTCATCCTCTGAGTCAGCCAAGATCTCCTCGATGCTAAGGACAGACAAGCCCCAAGTCAGGGCGCTCCAGGAGAGGTAGGGCAGCTGGGCACGGCCTGGGCAGGCTTCGGGTTGGGGGAGACCAGGTCCCCAGCATCCCGCCACGGGTCTCACCTGTCGCCTTTGCCCTGGACGGGCTCCTCCTCTTCCTCCTCCTCCTCTTCCTCGGCGGCCTGGTTCAGGGCCCGGTGTTTCTTGGCCCGGGCCTCTGCTTTCCGGATGTTTACCAGGACTTTCTGGTATTCCTCTGGCAGGAGCTTCCTCACCAGCTCGAACCTGAGGGCGTAGAGACGGGCCGGTGAGGTGCCCGGGCCAGAGAGCGCTATCTAGAGCGAGGTGTCCAGCCAGAGCCCTTCCAGCCCCCCAGCCTGGCCCCTTCTCAGCAGCGGTCCTGGTGGGACTGGAAACCCCTCGACTCCTCCCCTACTCCTTCCCAGTCAGGGCACAGACCCGAACTTGCGGATGAACTTGGTGAACAGGTTCCGAAGCTTCATGCGGAAGTGCCGCCGCATGTCGTCCGAGAGCTTCCCGATGGCTCCCATCTGCGGGGCAGAGCAGCGGGGCTTCAGGGGGGAGGATGCGCGCCCCACCCTGTCTGCCCCCCACACCACGGGTTTCTCCTGGTTTCACGAGTCCCTCCTACCGCCCTGCATGAATCTCTGGCTGGACCGCTCTCCAGCCTTCGTGAGAAACGTGCGGCCTGCAGGTATCATCTGCAGTGTCCCTCAGTGAGGCTGGTGGTGCAGGGCCCCCTCGATCCTTTGAAGGCTTGTATAAACCCTAGTCACTCCAGGACAGGTCACCACTCAGGCCGTCCTCCCCATCGCTGGCCCCAGTTAGGCGGCAGGGTTTGGCAGGCAGGGGCAGGCATCCTGACTCTCATCTGCCCCTTCTCGCTTTGACCCAACCCAAGGCCAGATGCAAAGATGACAGGCAAGAGGGACCTAGAGCCCTGATGCGATTCAACCCAGCTGGAAGTGGGAAACTGAGGCGGCGGGTGCAGTGGACGGAGGGCTCAGAGGACAGTCCCAGCTTGCTGCACGCCTTATGCCCAGCAGGAGGGGGCCGGGGACCCAATACCAGAGGGCTCTTCAGGCCCTTCTGCAGCCCAGCAGGGGCATCCAGAGAAGCCTTCTCAAACCCAGAAGGTCACAGTGCAAGAGGGAAAATAAAAAGGGAGGTTTGGGTCCCTTCCGAGGGAGAGCCCAGAGTCGCAGTTCTGTTCCCAGGACTGCTCTCACTAGCACTGTGACCTGGGAAAATCTCTGGCCTCAGTTTGCTATCCGTAAAACAAGGGGTGGCCCTACCCACTGGTCCCTGCCCTGCAGAGCCCCTGCTGCTGTGGAGGGGCCGTGGGGGGTGACAAGTGGCAGCCTGGGTGCTGTGCCCCTTTACCTCCACCACTGGTCCCTTCCAGGGCTCCTGCATGACCTTCTGCTGCACAAGACAACGTGTAGCTAGAAAAGTGTTTGAAGCTGGCTGGCCTCAAGGCTCACTGGGTCTCTGCCGGCAGCTCTCGGGCCACGATGCCACTGGCCGAGGGGAAGGGGACACTCACCACCAGCTGCACGTGCTTGGCCAGATGTGCCATGTCCATGACGACCACTGCCACCTTGATGAAGCCCAGTGCTGATCTGACCACGTCACGGGTACGGGAGGCCAGGAGCAGGCACACATTCTCCAGCAGCTGCTCCATCGTGCTGGTCCCCATCAGACCTGTGGTGGCCAGAGGGCCACCGTCAGAGACACCTGGAACCCCACCCAGACCCAAGACCCCTGCCGCGTCACAAGAGTGGGAGCTGACACCTGGGGGACACTTGCAAGTGCCTGGCACGCGTCTAGTCACTTTCTGCCAGCATCTCCTCTAGTCCTTCAGCCACCCTGTGAACAGGTGCTGGTTTTCTCCCCCATTTTAGAGATGAGAGACTAAGGTTCCAGGAGGTTCCTAAGTTTGTTCAAGGTGTCACATGGCTGGTAAGAGGCAGAACCGGGACTAAAATCTAGGCATGGGACCTAACCTCCTCCGACCCACTCTGACAGTGGGATGCGGGCAGCTGTGGGATGAGGAAAGCCGAGCTGGGCAGGAGAGGAGGCGGGAGGCGGTCAGGCCTGGTTCCAGCTCTTCGTCCTCCCTCCCAGGACCTTTCCCTGTTTCGGTAGCCACACTGTCCTGACCTCCTGGGCATTTTCCTACCCCGAGGGCTTCCCAGGCCTTCAAGGAAATAGCGTTTACCTTTAAACTGGAAAAGGAGGTGGGTCAGGGCCAGGATACTGCAGCTGACCATGGTCACAGCACCCACGAGACCAGGGTAGATCAGGACGAGGTAGCGCTGCAGGGCCTCTGGGAGGGCGGAGAGCAGGAGGGGTTGCCCAGGGCAGAGCCCACTGTGCACGCTGTATCGCGGGCCCAACGGGAAGGGGGGCTCCAGCCAGAGAGGAGCAGCCCGCCCAGGGCCAGGGCTAGGCAGCTCCCCCTATCTTTCCTCTCCGACGGGCGGCTGCGGGGGGCCTCCTCACCCAGGCCGGGAGCACAGCGTCCACCCCAGCCCCATGCCACCCGGGCCTCACCTGCCGGGTTTGGCCCAAACCGAAGGAAGGCGTGGCCCATCTCCATCAGCAGCGCAAAAGCATTCTTCCGAGCTCCCACCGACACCTCCTTGGTGCAGAGGATCACCTGCCCAGACAGCCCCGTTAGCACGGGCTCCCTGAGCCGGCCACCCCAGGGTTGGCAGCCTGAGGCAGAGCGGACAGGTAAGGGCGCTCACGCTCCCAGGCAGTGAATCCAGCCCACCCCCACTCCCCATACTGCCCTCCCCTGATCCTGGTAGGCCTTCAGGAGCCACATTCCAAGGAACCCCAAATCACAACACGCCCCCCTCCTGCACCCCTCACCTCCGGGACGAGGGCACTGATGAACTCCTCGTGCTCGGCTGAGAGCTTCCTCACGATATGTATGAGGCACTTCAAACGCGGCTGCGGGACGGGGGACAACAGTCAGGACCCTCAATGCTGCCTCCGCCCCTGAAGTCCCTAAGCGTCTCCACGCTGGTCCTCTCCTGGTGTCGCTCATCCCCCCTCGGGCAGAGCGGGGCCCCTGGAGTCCGCACCCTCTTGGCGGGCGAGGAGGTGCTCCGTAGCGAGTCCAGAAGGGTCCTCTTCAGGTCATCCAGGTGCCTCTGCACGAAGCAGGCGCCAGGGCCCTGGGGGCTGGCGCACACCTCCTCCAGCACGCGGTAGGCCTTCTTCTGTACCCCATGGGCCTTGCTCTGGGAGGGCGTATGGTAGACAGGGGTGGGTGAGAGACGGGGCTAGGGGGCCCCCCACCCTCACCCAGTCCAATAACATCCACAGAGCAGCCACGTGAGCTGTGACTGGCCCTGGTGGGGACTCAGAGAAGCTGGCCCTGCCCTCTGGAGCTCGTGACATCCAGTGGGAGGACAGGGAGAACACAGGTTAGTGAGAAGCTAACTCGGGGCCGGGCAGGGGACGCCGAGGGGAGTGAAGCCTACCCAGCCCTCCATCCTTTCCGCTCCCCCACGGGACACCTCTCCCGAGGTTAGGTGACTCTGCCCTGGACTTGTGTGTCTGCCTGCACGTTCCACCAGAGCACTTCTCACGCTGTTGGGTGACTGCTTATTACACTGTTGCAGTGGTGACAGTTTTCAGAAGGTCACGCTGGCCTGACGTTTGCCTGGCGGTTAGCCACAGCGGGCAGGGGCGAGCATGTCAGGCAGGGGACCCAGCACGTGCAAAGGCACAGAGGGGCTGTTATATCTGGAACCCTTAAAAGCAGCCTAATGAGCCCGGAGTGGCAGCAGGGGGATGAGGCTGGGTAGGATGAAGATCAGGCCAGGCGGGGATGGGCCTAGTGAGTGAGTCAGGCCTCGGCTCTGCAAGAGGCATCTTAGCAGGTGAGGCCCAAGCATGGCCGTGCATTTTTGTCACTCTGGCACCTACATGACAGAGTACAGGGCTAGACAGATACAAAGGGCAGCCGTGCCATGAGAAAGCAGATTAAAACCCGATCT
The DNA here is from genome assembly GCF_965194805.1 of Balaenoptera borealis. Classification (NCBI taxonomy): domain Eukaryota; kingdom Metazoa; phylum Chordata; class Mammalia; order Artiodactyla; family Balaenopteridae; genus Balaenoptera; species Balaenoptera borealis. Next base: position 88,085,638 of record NC_138874.1, read on the forward strand.
TGGGCAGCAGCAAGGCATGGAGACAGGGAGACAGGGCCCACGCCCCCGCCAAGTGTGGTTGTGTGGGGCTCCTGGCCTCCAGGGCTCACCTCTAGGTAGGGCCGGATGGTGGAGTACAGCTTGCTGATGGCGGCTTCATCAGCGTGGGGAGCCAAGGCCACGACCAGGTCCAGGACGGACAATCTGCTCAGCGACAGGAGACCAAGGAGAAGCTTAGTGGAGGCTGGGGAAGGGCATGGACTCTCAGTGTCCTCATGTCTACTGGGTACGGGGGAGGTGGGAAAGGTCAGGGTGAGGAGGACAAGGGGCCTCGAAGGAGCCCATGAACAATAATCACTGCCTGTAACCTAACTCAGCACTCATAAGGTACCAGCACTGTTCCCAGCGCTTTACATGTCTTAACCCCTTCAATCCTCACAGCAACTCTATTGCAGGTATTATCATCATGCACATTTTACAGATGAGGGCACAGACTAGAGTAGATAAATAACTCAACCAAGGTCACAGCTTATAAGGGGCAGAGCTGGGATTTGAATCCGGGCAGCATGTCTCCAGGGTCCTCACCCTTCCCTAGCAGACTACAATGGTGCTCCAGGATGGAGGAACTGGTCAGGTCTCATGGTAGAGCTGGGACATTGAATATCTCAAGACTTTCCTAAATAATTCCAGACAGAAACACAGAGCTTCTGCTAGACGTACTCTCTAGCTCCCTGGGCTGCCCCAGCTCAAGTGGGGCACTTACCTGGTGAAGTCAGAGCTAGCAGGGTCCAGCACCTTCTCACTGGCTTTTTCCAGGAAACCATTCACCAACTGGCAGCCCAAAGGGATAAGGAGGGAGTTGTTCAAGAGAAAATACAGAGCAGCAGCAGGTCCCAGAATTGCATCCTCGTCTCTTCCCCCTCCTCTCCTCCCTTTTGAGGAGCCTCGAGTCCAGCCTACTGCTGGCATGTGGTCCCCTGTTCTTCTGGGGGCAGAGGGCCAAGTGAGCCATGGTGGGTAGGGTCTTGACCTTTCCAACACCCCAACCCAACACTCACCCACCAGAGACTGTTCCTCCCCCTCCTCTACCAGCTAGCTCACCTGAGGCTCAGTAATGGTGAGGTAAGTTTTGATGGTTTCCAGCACGGCCCGGCGAGGGGCTGGGGTGTCTCCAGCTGCAACGGGCTGCCCGTACAGGTTGAACAGGATCGGCAGAAAGTTCTTCGCAAAGCGGCTCACTTCAGCACGGTCAGCCTCTGGCAGGAGGACCAAAGTTTGCACAAAAGGGCCAGGAGATGACCTTGCCTCAAAGGCCACTGTGGTTGCAGCCCAGAGGCATTCTTTTGGGGGACCTGTGAGAGGGTCATGGGTTTGGGGCTTTTCTGGGACAGGAGAGGCTGAAGCCAGAGCACAGAGGACGAGGGGCCACCACGGTCTATGGGGCCAGCCAAGCGATAGCCCCACGTAAAGGCTGGACGACTCCCAGCAGCTGTCAGCACACTGAGAGTAAAGGAAGAGAAGGGGCCGTTCTCAGCGTCCTACTAACTTCTCGGGTCCCCAGCGGACACTCAGGTCCTTGACAAGGATCAGCGGTGGCTCAGGCAATGAGCTGGACAGGCAGGGTCAGGGGACTCGCACCATCACAGCCATCTTCCTCCAGCCCCGACCGCAGAGCCCACACGTACCTGCCTCACAGCCCTTGGTGATGAGGGTGCGCAGGGCCTGGCACACAGTGACCCTCAGGTCTGGGCGCTCGCTGATGGCCGTGCCCAGCGTCCGCGCCAGCCCTTTGAAGGCGGTGGCCACGTCCGTGGGCCTCGTGCAGAACCCAGGCAGGAGGGTCCAGATCTGGGGAGGGAGGGGATGATAGAGGAGAGTGACGCCCAGCAACCTGTGCCCGCCTGTCCTCCCCACGTCCCCCAGCTGACCCCTTACCTGCCACTGGAGTGTGTCGTAGATCTTGGACTCCACTGTGCTGCCTGCCTGGGCCAGGTCCATTGCTAGAGTGACACAGGACACAGTGTGACCCTGGGCACACTCCTGACTGACAGGCCTCATTTTTACCCAAACCAAAAGCCCAATGACGAGGACAGGAATATGGGCGATTCCCCTGCTCCACAGACGAAACATAACACTTATTATTAAACAAACACTTGTTTGTTCTAAAAAAATGAAAAGACCTATGTAAAACAGAAAGCGATATCTCCCCACAATCTACCCCCCAAATCTTCCTCCCCATTTCTGACCTTATATTTCTCCAAGCACGTGCACACTTTTAAAGACGTAAAAAGGACTGTCTTATAAATATATTGTTCTGAAACCTGGTTTTACTTGGGAATAAAGCTGGTAGCATTTATCAAGCAGTTTCTACATGGCAGCCTGTGTAATGTGCACTTACGTGATTATTTCATTTAATCCTCACACCATCGCAATTATTGTCCTCATTTTACAGATGACGAGCAGACCCAGGGGAGATGAATAAACTTGCCCGAAGTCACCAAACTGTGGAGCGGCTGAGCTGAGATTTCAATCTAATCTGCTCAGCTCACCATGGACTAAACACGTCCATTCCCCTGTCGGTCTCTTTCCTTCTGTGTCCCACGGTGGGGCTTTATTATGACTGACTTCACTGGAGCCCCACTGAGGGATGTGTGGGCTGTGTCGGGATTTTTACTTGGAACATCTTTGTATATATAAATAGGTGTGTACCTGTCTAATTATTCCTCTGGTGGGAGAAAAGGCCCCTGTCTGCCTGCCTCGGGGCAGGGGTGCCTGGGCACGCCTCGGACCCCGCTGATGACGGTGCTCAAGCACTGGCTGACCACCTGCTTGGCCCAGGGAGGCTGCCGAACATCCTAAGGCTGGGGTGCTGGACCAGGAGCCCTTCCCGACCCTTCCAGTGAGGCCCCAGGACTGTGGTGGGCCCGTACCTTTCCTCTTCAGGGTGGTAGCTAGAGGTAGGAAGTAAGCGGTAAAGAAACCAAGTCGAGTTTCCCGGACGTGGTCTCGGACGACGGGCAGCAGCCAGCTCCGAGGGAAATCCAGAGTCTCTCTGGGAGGAGGGAGGGGAGGCGCGGTGAGGAAGGGGTGACGGCCTGGAGCTGTCTCCCCGTGGAGCCGAGGAACAGCACAGGTCCTGCTCTGGCCGCCCCCACTGACCCGCACGGCACACGGAGGCGTCAGCCGAGGGTGTGGACACCCTCCCAGCGGAGAACAAGCCCCGTGGCTCTCCTGCGGCTGGAATGGAAGCCAAGCAGGGCTGCACTTACTCAGAGCCATCAATTTCCAAAGGCACAGCCTCTAAAACCACCTCGGGGCCCATGCTGGCCACGGCAGCGCCCACTGCGCGGTCCACAGCTGCCGTGTGGGGGGAGTAGGGGGAGAGGCGCAGGTCACACAGGGACTGGAGGCACTGGAGCAAAGAGACGCGGGTCAGACATTAAGACGGGCCCGCAGCGCAGGCACCCGGGGCTGAGGCTGGGCCGAAGTCTCCAAGAGGACGAGGTCAGGGGCATGGGGTCAGGTTATGCTCTGGCCGGAGGTCACAGACCATTAACCAAATTCAACCCTTGGATGTGTCTGAGCCCTCCTCAATGCCCCAGGATTTAAAAAGAAATTCTGTATTTGTTAGTAACGTGTAAAAATCAGGAGATTTCATATACAAATGTAGACTTCCGGTTTATCTTGAAAACTGGGAAGGTATGGGAAACGCAGACCCACAGTACAATTAGTATAAATTAGCAGGCACTGCGGAGCAGCTGCCCCTCGAGACCAGAGCTGCCCCCTCTGGTTCACTACAGCCCCGCAGAACCCCTCTGCGAGCCTCATTCCTTGAGGACCTCTCACAGGAGCCAGGTGTTGCCAACCTAATCTAGCAGGGCCGGGGCCAGGCCTCTCAATGAAGGCCCTACCCTTGGGGAAGGCCCCACGAGGCCGGGAGCTGCTCCGCCTACTGGAGAGGGGTCTGTGGCCTGGCCTCAGGCTCCCACCTGCTCCTGGAGCTGGGGAGGATCTCCGGGTGATCCCTGAGCCTTAAATGGTTTACTCTGGGCTTTGGTAACCTCCCTGGGACCTAAGGCTGCTTAAAATACTATGCTCACTTGTTACAGAAAATTTAGAGAATTAAAAATTAAAAGATAATAGATAGGGGTGAAGGAGAATCACACTGGTTCCCTGTGAGTTTCAAAACCATCAACTCCAGCTAAGACTAGTGAGAAGGCATTAGGGGGTGGGGGGTGAGGGGTGGTTTCAGCCCTCTTCTCGTTCCTCCCAGTCGCCTTCCTGGGGACACAGTACTGGGCACCCGCAGTGGACCCTGGCAGTGGGGGAGTAAAGTGTAGAGGTAACGGAGACACGTGCCCCTCTAGCTGCCCCAGTCACCTTCCTCATCACAGGATGGGCCTGTCTCCCACACGCCTCGAAGAAGACACACAGCAGCTGCAGCACGGAGCTCCATGATGCGTGGAATCTGTACGTCAGGCCCTCCTCCACTGCCCTGCCAAGGGAGTGGGCAGTCAGGGCCGTGGAAGTCCATGGCCGGCACCAGGAACTACAGACCACGGCAAGGGTGAGGCCCCAGGAAAGGCCAAGGGGGAGAGCTAGTGTTTACCAAGTACCCCCTGTGCTAAGAGTTTCATTTATATAATCCTCACACTTCAAAAAAAAAGCTGTGAGCTAGGTTATTTGTTCCATCCTCAGATGGGGAAACTGAGGCTCAGAGGGACTAAGTAACCCAGCAGCGTCACTCTGCTAGTGGCCAAACTGGGCCTCCAAAGCCCGTGTTGTCACTGTCTCATGCTTTCTCGGTCTGACCAGAGGTGGGAAGATGGGGTAGGTACAGGTGGCCTGGGCAGAGGGAGGAAAGCCACAGCAGTGGGGAAGCCCGGCCGGCTGCTAGCCCCTTCCGGCCCATTCACGCTGTGGTCAGCTCATCTCTTGAAGTCGAGCCCCAGAGGCTTCAGGCAAGAATGGCCAACAGGGGTTAGTGTGGGGAAAGGGGTGAGCTGGGGGTGGAGCAGCTCTATTCCTCAGTTTTCCAAAAACTTCATTCCAGGTGTATCCAGAAGAAACAGGCCTATGTCCTCACAAGGAACAGAACCCAAAGCATCACACCTTGGAGCTGAGCAGACAGACCCAGAGGAAACACCAAAGATCCCAGCCTCTTGGTGCTCTGAGGCTCCTCACTGGCGGCTGGAAGGGCCCAGGTGGTTGGAGGCCGTGTCTGTGAATGGCTTCTCTTGGAGGCATGGAGGGCAGCACAGCACATGAGTAAGAGTGGACTCTGCGGTCAGGCTGCCACTTACTAGTTGAGTGACCTCAGCTTTCCCAGTCTGTAAAATGGGGCCAGCACCTATCTCCTAGAACTGTAAGGACTACCAGTAGTTTCTATTTATTGGAATTTAACTACACACCAGGTACTGTTCCGAGAACTTTACATATATGACCTCATTCAATCCACACCTCCATTAGACTGATGCGGACCCTGAGGTGTTGAGAGGTGGAGGAACTAGCCCCAGATGACGGGCCCCCAAGTCCACACTCATGAGCATGACACTACGGCACCTGGAGTGTGGCCAGTGCTCAAACCGACAGCAGCTGCTCTGGCAGCGTGTGCAAGGCCCACCACAGTGACAAGAGGAGTACCTGTCATCATGAGGAACTTTCTACAGGCACACCTTATTCCCTCCTCACGCAGAAGCTGTGTTCCCACCTGAACATCTTGGCGACATACTGGGCAGGGCCTGAGGCCGAGGAGGTCACGGAGCCGATGTCAGCCATGTGGGGAGCGACACACTCCTTCAGGATCTCCTGCAAAAAGAGGCCACAGCTGTTTGGGCCCAAGACAGCCCCCCAGTGCCACTCAGCCTTCCCAGGTGACTGCTTCCTGAAGCTTCTAGGAAGCTCACCCCCACCCTGAGAACTTCCTCCCCAGGACGCAGCTGGAGGCCTGCGGTGAGCTCTGGGAGCTTCTAAGGCTCTCTGTTTCCCTCGCTAAAGCTGGGCTGGGGGGCTGAGGTACCTGAAGGCACTGGGTGGCAGCTGTCACCACCTGCGAGTGGGGGGAGAGGAGGCAGGTCGTTGCAGTTCCAAAAAAGCGAGGGAGGTGGCCCAGCCCCAGGTCCCGATGCAGCCTGTCAACACAAAAGGCTTCTGTGGGGCCTGGCCCTGGGCCTCGGGGACTCAGATGGCCCAGGTCTGACGGCAGTCACAGATCTGCGGGGCTCTACAGGGCCCTGCTGGTGGGCAACTGCAAAAAGTGCCGTCATGCAGGTGACAACTACATGTGGTACAAAAATGCAAACAGGTCTCCAGGGTATAAAACGAAGAGCATGCCTTCCTCACCACACCTTTCTCCCAGGCTGACTCTCGGATGCACTTCCCAGGGGAAATTCAAGCTTAAGTTTCTCAAATACTCTTCGAAGTTTTTATGCATATACAAACACACAAAACAATAACAATTGCTAACATTTATGTAACAATTATCACATACCAAGCACTGGTGTAACAATAAGCATTAATTCATTTAAACCTTGCAAAAAACAAAAACAAACAAAAACCTTACAACTGAGATTAAATCCTATTACAATTCCCATTTTATAGATGAGGAAACTGAGGCTTGAAGAAGTTGAATAACTTGCCCAAGGCCACCCAGCTAGTGGGGGGTGGGGGTGGTCAGGATTCACAGCCCGGTAGTTTGGCTCGAGAATACAGATAATTATGCACCTTGCTTTTGCTCAGTATATCTTGGAGGTCTTCCCACATCAGCATGCACACATTTACCTCAATTATTTCTAACAGCTGCCTAGTATTCCACTGTTTGCATTTAACCAGTCCCCCCCGGGGCCACATCTAGGTTGCTCCTAGGTGTTTTTGCCATTACCTATAGTGCTACAACAAACATCCTACAACTGTGGGAGTCCTCCTGCAGGATAAACCCTGAGAAGTGGAGAAGAAAATGATTTGGCCATTTGCTGGCACCTCCAGGTAAAAGGTGATTTGGTGCAGAAAAAAAGACACGGGCCTGGCAGACCTGCACTGGGGACCTGGCTTTTCTCCCTTGCAGCTGCATGACTAGCTAACTCGCAGTGCTTTACTTTCTGGTTTATGAAGTGGGCTAAGACCTTCTTCGTGGGGTGGTGTGATCAGTGAGATGAAACATGGATGCAAAGCACCCAGCACGGTGCCTGGGGGAGAGCAAGCCGACGGGAAGCCTTCAGCAGAGGCGAGGATGACACGGTGGTCAAGCTTCGGGGGACTCAGAGACCCTGCCTCCAGGCAAAATGCAATCACCAACTGATATTCTATTTCATTCTCAGCCTTATTCGGGAAAAGTGGAGCCATCTAGTGGCTACTATAAGAGTGACTGTTATGACGGAGACACAAAACAGAAACTGGGACCGCCACCCCCCGACCAGAAAGCCGAACCCCCTCCAGCTTCCAGCTCATGTCCCTCCCATCTGTACTGCAGGGCAGGGGGCCTGGCTGGAGGCCAAGGGACCGCCCTCCACCGCATCCCTACCTAACCAGGTTGATGTGGGCTTTCTCCATGACTTTCAGCCAGGCCAGCAGGGGTTGTAAGTCATTCTCGCTGGGAACGTAGTCATACAAGGCCTAGAGGTGGGACAGGGAATAAGCAGGTGACTGAGCAAGTGTGTTCAGCAGCAGCCCAATGACAGGACCCCTTCCCATCCCTAGGCAACAGCACGTCCCCGTGACTGTCCTGTCCCAGGGCCTGCACACGGGGCCCCCTGCACTCACAGCCCCCTTGGCCTTCCTTTCCCTGCTCAATGAAGCCCTTCCGCTTCTGCTTCTATGGGAAAAAAATCTCTAGGAGCAGTCAAGAATAACTTGGGTCACACAACCTTTTGTGAACCTGACAAAAGCCAGAACCCTTCTCCGGAAAAATGCACGTGAGCATACACACACATTTTGCAATTTGGGGGGGGGGGGTTGTGCCCCCTTCCCCAAATCCACCCAGAGATCCCTAACATTGAGAACCTTTGTTCAAGGTACCTGTTAATACCATGAGACCACGCTGAATGGTTTATTACGTTAACTACCACGAAGTCAAGAGTCAGGCCCCCCGGCTCCCGTGGACACTGATGTGGCTTTGTTGGCCAGTTCCTGGCTGCCCGTCTGCCTGACTCCTACGCTGGGGCGGCCCAACCCAGCCCATCCAACCTCGCTCTGCAGACAAGTAACAGGGCCGGCCCCCAGCACAGCCATGTCCCCTGTCCCCCCCATCAGGCCTCACCGTGATGATCTGGGCGTTGAGCTCTGCTGGCAGGGTACCCGGGCTGGGCTTGGCATGGAAGAGGCTGTGAAAGGCCTGCATGGCACAGGCTGTCACCAGCTGGAGAGGACACGGAGGCTTAGTGGGGAACCCACCGCAAAGCCCACGGTGGCCCTGGGCTCCTCAATATCCCACTGCAGCCGGTGGGCTTGGGGGGACTTGGGCCCCCTGAACCTCAAACATGCCTCCTACACCTGGACACTCAGGGGACTGTTGCTTTAGTAAGTCTTGGCAGCCACCAGGAAAAAAAATGATTTAAACAAGGACAATGGAGAAATGTGAACAAAGTGTTTTTTTAACATAATGGGCTAAAAAAGCAGGCTACAAATGGTTGGCATACTATAATTACAGCTGTATTTTCACGTTTTTATGTGTTTGCTTACCTAAAAAGAAAATGTCTGAAAGGATACACAGCAAGTTGTCTGTACTATTTATCTTAGGAAATGAGACTTGGAGGGAAAAAGAGAACTTCTATTTTTTACTTTATATACTTCAGAATGTTTTTTTTTTTCCTTTTAGACAACAATCAGGTTATTTATATAACGAATGCTTTAAAATACGTATGTGAACAAACAGTATAAGAGAATATATAGAGACTAACAGAATTGTGCTAGCATATCAAATGCAAGGGATCGTTTTTATGTATCTTTAAAGTTGTCATACTGACGTTATTAAGCAAGCAAAAAAAAAAAAAAAAGAGAGAGAGAGAGAGAAATAACCGTGCCTGTGGCTGGGGTAGAGCTCAAGGTAGGGGGAGGACTGACGCTTTACCAGCCCCGCCATGGTTCCATCCTCTCCCTCACCTCATCTCCCAACTGAAGATGCCCAGTCTGTCCGACACCGGGGATGCAATGCTGTCCCTGGGTGTAGCTAAGAGCAGCGCGGGGGGCCGGGAGATCCCAGCCCCCGCTTTTGGCCTGAACAGTGAGCTTCCCGAGTGCCAGCACCACGGGCCTGGGGTCTGAAGCTCTGCCCTCCCTCCTCCTCAGCGCGCCCCCACGCGCTGGGGCCCGAGCTCACCACGTGGCTCAAGGTCATGACCCGGAGGAGAGTCTCACTGCAGCTCTTCACCAGGCCGTCCGGGAAGCAGGGCAGCAGGTCCTTCAGCAGGGTCAGCATGTGCAGCGTGGTGGTGGCCTCCTTGGAGCCTGGTGGACAGAGGGCAGCTGAGACTCCAGCCCACTCTCTGCAGCAGGCCCTGTCCCCCGCCGCCCACTCTCAACTGCGTTTCCCCACCTCCAGACTTCTCGATCTCCTGGATGCAGAACTTGGCGGTGGACATGGCAGCAGGGTGATGGGCAGGGGCCTTTTCACCAAACATGAATTCACTGCCCTTGAGGACGGAGCACACTCCATGCTGGGCAGCCTTCCGGATCTGAGGGGCAAGGAAGGGGGACAGGGCCGGGTCAGTGTTCAACCAGCAGTGTGTGTGGTTCTCATGACCACCAGCAGCGAGCATCGATCGCACACCTCCTACAGGGCCAAGGCCACGCCTGGGCCTGCGTGTGTGTGGACTCCCGGGCTGCCGAGTAAGACAGACCTCGCTTTCCATTCTCTCCTGCTAACTCACCAACCGGCCTTGAGCAAACCAGACCACTTAGTCTCTGAGCTCCAGTGTCTCATCTTTACAACACGGATTCCTTCATTCATGCAGTCATCCAGCAATATGGAGTGTCCACCAGTTCAGCAGTGAACCAACAACTCATTGGGAGGTAGGAAATAAAGAAATGTACACCAGAAGGTAAAAGTACTTTGCAGACAATAAAACAGGGGCTGTTACTTTTTATACGGCGATCAGGAAAGTGTCACTTCAGTGACATGACGTTTCAGCAGAGACCTGAAGCAAGTGAGGGAACCACCGCAGGGATACACAGGGAAGGAGGCATGCCTGCCTGGGATCAGAGCGCTTAGCACAGGGAGTGACTCTTATGACTGGTACACGTTCCCCGCCCTAAATTTCAGAAGGAAGCAGAGTGGCCAAGCACAACTTACTGGGCACCTACGACAAGCCAGGACCTGCGCCAGGCCTGTGGGGAACACCAGAGTGTCGCCGTGACCTTGCAGCAAAGTCGTTATTATCATCCCTATTTTACAGCTTAAAAACCAAGACTCAGAGAGGTTAAGTAACTTGCTCAAGGTCACAGCACAACCAGTGAGTCCAGTATTCAACTCAGTCTGTGTGACTCCAAAGCCCCCCTCCAGCCCCCTCTCCTGCCACTGTAACTAAACACGTCACTGACCAATGAGGCAGCAGAGACTCAAATGGGCCTGACCGTGACCCTCCCTCCTGTAGGAGGAGCTAGCAGATAGGGCTTCAGGCAGGAGGAGAACCTCCGGACAAGAGCCCAGCGCTCAGGGCGAGCTCCCCAGTCCACTCAGCAGGCCAGGCCCAGCCCGGTTACTAGAGTGGCTGCCCCCTCCCACGTCCTGGTGCCCCACGGCCTCACCTTGGGCTTGGTGTGCACAGTGAAGCTCAGCAGCCCATGGTACACCTGCAGGGTCACGGGGTAGCTCCAGGCCTCCAGGTCCTGCTTCCGCAGAAGGGTGGCCAGGCAGGAGAGGACCTTCAGAGGAGAGGCAGTCTCTCAGCCCCACCCGCTTCACCCAGGTGGGAAAGAGCCCGGCTTCTCACCAACTCCAGAAAATGCCAAAGGGCTTTCTGAGGGCCCACAGAGTGCCTATACCCCTCCCAGGGAGTGTCCAAGCTGTAGCCAAATCAGATGGGCTCTGGAAGACGGCAGGGGGACACCGAGACCCAAACACTGACCCATCGGAGGGCAGAGGTGGAGCCACTGCTGGCCTGGGCTGACATGATATCCATGAAGGCTTTGGAGGTATCAGAGAACTTCTTAATGAGCACAGGGCTGGGCACGCTGCAGGGAGAGAAGAAAGAAGGTCAGAAGACCAGAGGGGCCTCCGAGAGCAGCGGGTCTGGAGGAGAAGCTGGACAGAGCGGGGCAGCGCTGGCCCAGTCACTCAGCGAGCCCACCCTTCCTGACGCCCGGTTCAGTGCGTTTCCGTGGCACCTGAGCTCCCTGCCTGCCCCACCTTCTCCACTACCCACCAGATGGGCCCTTATAAACTCCCCCAAGTCCTCTCCCCACCTGCCCCCCGGCTGCAGATGCCCAGACATCGTGGCTCAGCACTCCACCCTGGCCCTGCTGCCTCGCTCGCTGCACAGGGCTGCCCCTGCCCGGGCACCAGCACTCACACTCTGTCCCGTAACATCCCAGGCCACCCTGGAGCCTGAGCCAGTAGAATGCCACCTGATACTTAGCATCTTTTTGTTCCTTTTAATAATTCCCTGATCCTCTTCCTCCCTTCCACCCCCACTCCCTTCTTCCCCCTACAAGGAGCCAGGACTCACCGCTTCAGGACGAGGTTCAGCAGGTAAGCAACAGCGGCCAGAGACTCCGCGGACTCCACTGCTTCCATTGTTGTCATCTGAGGCCAGACCATGGGGTGTGAGTGGGAAATGTGTCACGCTGGGCAAATGGGGTATGGGGGCACCGTGTGCCCAGCAGGACGGTTATGACCAAGAACGCTGGTGTCAGAGGTTCAAATCCCAGCTCCGCCACTGTGACTTTGGACTGGCAACTTAACTTTTCTGTGACTCGGTTTCCTCATTTGTAAAACAGGGATCATAAGTTGTTGTGAGGTTTAATTGAATTAATATACATCAGACATTTAGAACACTGCCTGACACATTATGAAAACCATATAGTGCTATCTAATCTACGTCACTAGTCTAGAGCAGAAGTTAGAAAGCTTTTTCTGTAAAGAGCCAGATAATAAATACTTTAGACTTTGCAGGCCACATATGGTCTCTGCTGTGTATTCTTCTTTGTGTATTTTAACTATCTTGTAAAAATGTAAAAACCATTCCCAGCCCTAGGGCTATACAAAAACAGGCCACGGGTCAGATGATGCCCATGGGCTATATAGTTTGCCGGCCCCTGTTCCATGGTAGTGGTTCTCACACTTTTACACCCTTAAAAAGTATTGAGGGGGGCTTCCCTGGTGGCACAGTGGTTGAGAGTCTGCCTGCCAATGCAGGGGATACGGGTTTGAGCCCTGGTCTGGGAAGATCCCACATGCCACGGAGCAACTAGGCCCGTGAGCCACAATTACTGAGCCTGCGCATCTGGAGCCTGTGCTCCGCAACAAGAGAGGCCGCGACAGTGAGAGGCCCGCGCACCGCGATGAAGAGTGGCCCCCACTTGCCACAGCTAGAGAAAGCCCTCGCACAGAAACGAAGACCCAACGCGGCCATAAATAAATAAATAAATAAATTCACTATTAAAAAAAAAAAGTATTGAGGATTTCCCCAGAGAGATTCTGTTTACAAAAGTTATATCTATTGATATTTATCATATTAAAAATTAAAACTGAGAATTTTTTTAAAACACACAAATATGCAAGCTCAATTCCAGGAGCTGTCAAAATGTCATCAGACATCACGTAACTTCTGGAAAACTCCAGGGTACGGTCATGAGAGAATGGGAGTGAAAAAGGTAAATGATGGTTTAGTATTATTATGGAAATAATTTTGACTTAACCAACCCCCAGAAGGGTCTTGGGAACCCCCAAACTACACTTTGAAAACAATTTTACTAGAGAATCCCCTGGGTGTAACTCAGTTTCATGGATTAGGGGAAAAAAATGAAAGAGAGTAGTGGATTTTGTTTTACAAGAATAACGTAGCAAATCCCGCCAGGCTTACCAAGCCACCTGAGAATAACTGAAGCGCTTTCACCTGTTTAGGGCTGTCCTTCTCTATCCCCGCATGCAGGGGCCCCTGCCTTCTCCTTATAGCCTGAATAACCTGCTACTCCGAAAGCCCGCCCACCTGCAAGTCACACCCACTCACCAGGGCAGCAAAGTACTCAGTCTCTGTCTCCTTCCCACCCTGGGAGCGTATCACCTCGGTGACAGCAGCCAAGACAGCACAGATCTGCACATGAGGGAGAAGGTACCTATGACATCTATTTCCTATCAAACCCCACCGCAGGGTAGCCTCTTCTCCTTCCTCCTTCACAAATTATTCTCCTGATAAAGCCCAGAGCAGACAAGATGAGCAGTATCCAGAGCCAGGGGAACACACACGGGGCCCGGCAACAGGAAAACTCACACATCTGCCCAAAACCCACCTCTAAGGCTCTACCCCTTATATATGGAAACACCTGCACAAATGTGTAAACATTCAAGCACAAGTGTTCACTGCCACAACCAGTTGGAACAATAAAGCAGCCATCAACAAGGGATTAATAATGTACTCTTATTATATAATAATGACAAATTCAAACACTATGTAACTATTGAAAAGAGTGGTGAACAACTGCATAGATTAACTTAGAAACACTGATCAGTGGTGAAAAAAGTTGTAGAATAGTATATAAAAAATATAATGGCATTTCAGTAAACCTAAACAAAATGTGGGTAAAAAAGTCTAGAACAGTAATTTGACAAGAGGCCATTGAGCACTTGAGATGTGGCTAGTATGACTGAGGAACTGCATCTTAAAATTTTTTAATTATTTATATTTAAAAACAAATACTTTATCCAGTTATTTGGAAACAGATTTAGAACTACTTGGGTATATGAATCTACTTTTGCAACTGTAAGTTTTATGAACGTTAAATACAAATCAAGTATTGCCAATGAAGATTTAGCCTCCAAATGGAGGTGTCAGACTAGATTTTGAAGACTCACTACGATAAAAATAATGCAAAAAACACCTCACTTTTAAAAATATTGATTATAAGTTGAAACAACAATATTTTGGGTACACCACGTTAAATGAGATATATAATTAAGGTTAATTTCACTTGCATCTTTTTTACTTTTATTTAACATAGCTACTAGAAAATTTTAAATTATGTATGTGGCTTACATTATATTTCTTTTCAACAGCGCTGGTCTAGAAAAGTACTGTTACTGTTAACAGTAACTACCACAAAGGAGTTAAGCTGGGAGAACAACTTTCATATTTTATTCTACTCACCTCACTTTGTTATCATTTATAGTTTTGACATTTTTCATTTAAACAATGAAAAAAAAAATATATATATATAGTTTATAAACTAAAAAAAGTAAATAACATTTAGGTCTTGTTAGATAAAACATTTTTTAACCACTGTTATTCAGTATTAATTTACTCAACAAATGTTTCCTGAAAACATTCTATCAATATATAAAAAAGCCTGTGTTAGGTATAGCTTAAGAGATAAATGTTTGCAAACAATGTTTTGGACATTTGAAAATTGTCAGGAAAATACCCTGAGGGACTTTACACTTGAGCCAGGAAGATGTTCTTAGAAAAAGCAGAAAGTGGAACCTGCCCTAGGAGAGGTAATAAGCAGCAGACACAAAGGGTAGGAGGGGTGACACATCATCCAGAGATTCCACCTGTTGCCACCGGACAGCAGTCAGCTGGCCTCCCCTCACTAGCCTCCGGCTGCCCTGAGAGTCCCCCCCTACCTCCTTGTGGGCAGCCGAGCTGGACTCCCAGAAGCGCTGCACTTTGCTGAAGGTGACGTTTGTGCAGTCGGAGAGGCCGCTCAGGAAGGTGCCCGAGGACTTCTCGGTGAGAGCTGGAGCCACCTCTTCCTCTTCCATGGCAGTCTCGGGGGCTTCGCTTTTACCCAGACGCAGGGATCCTGACTGCAGCTCATTATGCAACTTTACCGCATCAACTGTCAAGTCGCTCTTTCCTGAGAACCGGAGGCAAAGGGTAAGGCCCCCACTTCTACCCGAACCTCCTTTTGGCTAAGAGAACAAGAACTACCCCTAGGAAACAAACAGGCGGAGTCCAGGCCCCCAACCAGAGAGGCTAAATTCTGAACGCGGTCTGCCTCAGCAGTCCACTGTACACCTAGAACTTATCAGATTCAGAAAGGGAATCCTCCAGTTAAAAGTTTCGCCGGTGGGAGTCGGCTGGGGGCTACAGCGAGGGGCCTGGGAAAGAGATGAGGGTGAAAGCGCTTTGTAAAGCGCCACCACGGTTAACTATAGGCGTGAGTACTGACTGATACTCGTGGTACTCTAGCCAAGTCATCTCCCTCCTGTGGAGTCGGTTTCTGCATCTCTTAAATGGGGAGGGTGGACCTTTACAACAGGCTCCAGATCGGACATTTTAGGAGACGAAAGGTCCGATGCTTGGGCCCCTGAGCCTGCAGAGAGGCTCAAATCCATTGAGACCCAGGCCCGCCCAGAACCCCGCCGCCGGCTGCGCCTGGGTCGCGACCCTGCTACCTGAGGGCCGGCTGAAGAAGCGGCTGCGGGCGGCCTGGCGGTGGCGGGAGATGGCCGGGTTGCTGTCGCTGCTGTGGCCTTTCTTCCAGCGTTTCAACTTGGCCGAGACCCCGGAGGGCAACTTCCCCGAACGACCCATGTCTACTAAGCCGGGGATGAGTTTAAAGGACCGGGTTCCAAGGACCTAGAAACACACGCAGGACCCACGTGGGTTCGCAGCCCGCTCCCCTTCCTGTTCCTCTGGCGTAACTTCCGTATTCACGTCCGTTACCATGGCAAAAGAGTCAACATCCGGTTCACATATTCTCCAGGCTCCGATCTGGGAGGGGCTCCGAGGAGATCAGTTCCTAGGGAAGAAGTTCTGGTGTTAGGGAGCCGCTGGGGCTCTTACTCCAGGGCTAGGGTTCTTGGCCACAGGAGTGTCTTTTTTTTTTTTTTTTTTTTTTTTACATCTTTATTGGAGTATAATTACTTTACAATGGTGTGTTATTTTCTGCTTTATAATAAAGTGAATCAGCTATACATGTATATATATCCCCATATCTCCTCCCTCTTGCGTCTCCCTCCCACCTTTCTTATCCCACCCAGGAGTGAGTCTTATAAAACTGGAATTCCTTTGCAGGTTAAAAAACAAACGTACATTTATATTATTTTAAAAAATCTAATTTCAAAACTTAGGCGTAGAAACAAATTTATTTGAAAGAGTTAATCCTACTGTGTAGCACAGGGAACTATATCCAATCTCTTGGGAAAAACCATAATGGAAAAGAATATTAAAAAAAAAAGGGGACTTCTTGGTGGCACAGCGGTTAAGAATCCACCTGCCAATGCAGGGAACACGGGTTCGAGCCCTGGTCCGGGAAGATCCCACATGCCGCAGAGCAACTAAGCCCGTGCGCCACAACTACTGAGCCTGTGCTCTAGAGCCTGTGAGCCAAAACTACTGAGCCCGTGTGACACAGCTACTGAAGCCTGCGTGCCTAGAGCCCATGCTCCGCAACAAAGAGTAGCCCCCGCTCGCTGCAACTAGAGAAAGCCCGTGTGCAGCAACGGAGACCTAACGCAGACTAATTAATTAATTAATTAATTAATTTTAAAAAAATGTGTATATGTGTATAACTGAATCACTTTGAAAGATTGGCACAACATTGTAAATCAGCTATACTTCAATTAAAAAAAAAAAAAAAGAGTTAAGACCTGGCCAGATCTGAGCAGTGAAAACTGGTTTGGGCTGGAAAGAGAAAAAAGCAGGCAGTGATGGTCTAAACCTGCTTAGCTATTTTCATATATTACTGTGGGTACCCACTTGCTAAACCACCCTTGCCTCATGACAGCACTCAATCCCACCTACTTAATATCCTCTTCTCCTAATTCCATTTCAGAACCAGAAAGCAATCCAGAACTGATTCCCACTCCCCTGAGACCCTCCCCAGAATCCTTTAGCCAGAGCTCAAACTTTACATAAGAGCTTCCCTCCCCTCTCTTGCAGAGCAGCATTCCAAGATTCCTCCAGAATTCCCTCCCTCAATTCAAGTCAGTAAATATGATTTTGTCAGACTAAGGCTTGATCCTGGGGCTTTTGGCTGATTAGGCTTTAAACATTCATTTTACAAACTTTTTTTTTAGCTCCCACTGAGTAAGACACTTCAATGAGTCAATCTTGTAAATGAACCAGAAGCTGACAAAGATTTTGCATTCTGCTTCCTTCACTTGATACAGTGTGAATTTTCCCCCTTGTTACAAAATGATGAAATGACAATTTGCGTCCCCCGCAAATTCAAATGTTAAAATCCTAACCCCCATAGATGATGGTATTAGGAGGTGGAGTTTTGAGAGGTGTTTAAGTCGTGAGGGTGGACCCTCATGAAAGGAATTGGTGCCTTATGAAAGAGATGCCTAGCCCTTTCCACCATGTGAAGACAAAGCAAGAAGGCACTAGCTATGAACCAGGGGCCTCACCAGCCACACTGGCTCCCCTGAAGCCCGAAACCAGCCATAACTAATCTACAGTATTAGAAGTCAGGATAGCACTTTTCATGGTGGTAACAGCTGAGAGTGGGCACAGTGGTAATATTCTAATTTTTTATCAGAAGGGAGTTTACATGGATGTATTCACTGCGTGATAACTCATTGAGCTGCACACTTATAACTTGTGCACTTTTCTGTGTATATATTAGTCTTCATTGGTTTACTAAAAATAAAAAGTCGTCCTTGCACACAGAGCAGAGGGAGCATCAAGACTGTTAACGTGAGAAAGCATCACTGCAGCAAAGGCAGCTAAGGCAGCTGAGCATTGACTCAGCTGCACGAGTCACCACCAACTCCTCCCATCGGGCCCCATTCCTGGGACACAGGCTGAGAGCTGGGTTGTAAGTCTGAGAAAAAGGAACTGGTGGCCTGAGGAGGAAGAGGAAGCCAAGTCTGGAAACTACTGTAAGCAAGCCGGTGCTCGCAACCAGAGGCCTAGATGTGGAGACAGTTACTTGAGAGAAGACAGACGTAAGTGTTGGGTTTGAGTCTGGACTTACGTTCCACATGACACGGAGCAAGGATTTAACCTCTCTGAATCTGCATTTCATATTCCGTAAAGTGGTAATACTACTGAACCCACTGGGCTACTCTCTCTGTGGTTTCAATGCGAAAGGTATGTTTGTCAAAATGCGTACAGCTCCGTAAATGTTAGTGATACCTTGTAAAGGGTGCCATGGTGCACTTTTGCCACCAGAGGGAGCTCTGCAAACAAGCAGTTAAAGCCAAAACCCTGCCAGAGACAGCTACAAACAGCAACAACGGCTGAGCGGCTGGGGTTTTGCAAATCAGATGCGGAGATGAAGAGGCCCAGGGTAGTGGCAGCCTTCCTATCCTTTTCCTAGACAGCAGACACTGCGGGCCTGCAAACCGAGTCTGCGTCATGACTGGATACAGCCCCTGGATGAACCATCAGTCTAGAATGAGCACTGGAGGTCCACAGCCTCCCTGCCGGCCCTGCACCCTAAGGCATCTGCTCAGAGCCTCCTCAAGAAGACATGTGGTGCCAGGAGAGGGGACAAGAGGCATCCAGATGGCCTGAGCACACTCTTTCCCACCCTGCACCCCAGGGTTCACCTTTTTGGTGAAGGACAACCACCTCGACCCTGAATTCCAGAAATGTCTTCCACCCAGAGGCATTAGCCATCTCCACGACTAGCCACATATATATGGCTAATAAGGACCACTCACGTTTGTAGGATGGGTCCTGCAGTCAGACCCTCAGGGTTAGAATTCAAGTACTACCACTTGCTGTCTGACCTTGAGCAAGTCGCCTTACTGTCTGAGTCTCAGTTTTCCTCATCTGTAAAATGGAGATAAGAATGCCTACCCTACCCATAGGGTTTATGAGAACTAAATAAGATAACACATGTAAAAGTGCTTAACACTGCCTTGCACATAATGAGAAGGCAATAAATGTGGGCTCATTATTATAATCCAAAACACTCTTCTTCAGTAACAAAACAGCTTCTCAGCTACTATCTAAGTGAGGAGGACAGAGCACATGTCCTCACTTCACAGATGGGGAAACATGGTTCCAAGGAGCTGAGTGACACCCCTAAGGTCACACAGGCGATCAATGGGCAAAAGCTGGGAGATCCAACTCTTAGCCAAGGAGCACCCCCTGTAGCCACTGCTCTTAAAAGCCTCTCTGAGGCTCATGTGGAAGGAACAGGGCTTCTGCATCCAAAGCACTGAGCCCAGGGCCAGCAGGAAGGCCTTTTTTAGGTCATTGGGGCTGTAATCTGTTATGACACTAGGCAGGAGGAAACAGAAGTTGATGCTTAGCCTCTTGCCCTAAACAAAGAGGAAGCGATGGTTTGGATGTTTGACTTAAGGCTCAAGCTCTGGTGGGGGGAGACGGGCTTTGTCACCCTGGGCAGCCCATCATGACCCAGGCAGTGGAGTTGCAACTGCTCCAGAGCATTTTCCTAACTGCTGGAACTATGTCAACAACCAGGCTTTGGGCTTAGGCAAGCTTGCATTTGGAGCCACATCCTAGGTGTGCCTGCGGGCAGGCAGCTGAACTTTCTAAGCCACAGTTTCCTCATCTGAAAATCGGGCTGCTGTTTGGAGGCTGAAATGAGATCACACATGCCAAATGCTTAGCACCGTGCCTGGCACAGGGGCATGAGTGAATGGCTGGGTGTACTAAAGAGGAAGTGTGTTTCCCTTCTGGTGTAGAGAGGACCGGTATCTGGGCATGGCAGATGCACTCTTGCTCAAAGGGAGAACTGTCTCCAAGGTGGAGTCCACCATTTCTTCCCACCTGACAGCAGGTGTCCATGGCTGGCAGAAGGGAGTCTGGGTAAGGAGAGACAGTGTGATCACCACTACCTGGCATCCTGATTCCCATAAAGTCAATCTTGGACTTCCCTGGTGGTGCAGTGGTTAAGAACCCTCCTGCCAATGCAGGGGACACGGGTTCGATCCCTGGTCTGGGAAGATCCCACACGCCGTGAAGCAACTAAGCCCGTGCGTCACAACTACTGAGCCTGAGCTCTAGAGCCTGCGAGCCACAACTACTGAAGCCCGCATGCCTAGAGCCCGTGCTCCGCAGCAAGAGAAGCCACTGCAATGAGAAACCTGTGCACCGCAACGAAGAGTAGCCCCCACTCGCCGCAACTAGAGAAAGCCCGCGTGTAGCAACGAAGAACCAACACAGCCAAAAATAAATAAATAAATAAATAAATTAATTAATTAATTAAAAAAAAAAAAAGAATTGCATTTTGCTTCTCTGCCTCCCACTGACTGTGAACCCCCTGAGGACAGGGACCATTCTGGTCCACTCTTTTTTTTTTTTTTGCACGGCTTCTCATTGCAGTGGCTTCTCTTGTTGCAGAGCATGGGCTCTAGGTGCGCGGGCTTCAGTAGTTGTGGCACATGGGCTTCAGTAGTTGTGGCTCACGAGCTCTAGAGCACAAGCTCAGTAGTTGTGGCGCACGGGCTTAGTTGCTCCGCGGCATGTGGGATATTCCCAGACCAGGGCTCGAACCCGTGTCCCCTGCATTGGCAGGCGGATTCTTAACCAGTGCGCCACCAGGGAAGCCCCAGGGGTCTGAATTTTAATAGGAAGTTTCGGAAGCATCTTACACTCATGATCCTGCTGAGTTCTCACAACCAGGCTGTGCAGGAGGTGTTATTATTGTCAACCAAACAACAATAACAACAATAAACACACACACACACACACACACACACACACACACACAAGGCTGCAAATAAGAGAAGAGTTTATTTTGTTCTTAAGAATTGCAATTCTGGAGACACAAATTTGGGTGAAACCTAAAGAGTGTTCCAGGGAAGGGAGTCAGGGGCTTTTAAAGGCAAAAGCCACAGGCTGCACTCTGGCACAAGAAAGGAAATGTTTGTCCTTAAGGGATAGGCTGTCACAAGTGTTTTAGGGTAAGGGTCTGATAAATATCTTGAGTTTCTGGAACATTGGGCAGATGTCCTGGATGCCTGCATTAAGGTAATAAGTGCTCAGAAGACCAGATTTCTATCCAGGCCGAGACAAGCATAAGTCACGCTTCCTCAAAGGCCTCCCAGCTCCATTTCAGAGCACTGTCTTAGCAACACTGACTCCATTTTGATATTCCTTTCACATCATTATCCACATTTTACAGATGGAGAAACCAAAGCTGTGGAAAGTCAAGTAACTTGCTTAAGTTCCCAACAGCATTAAATGGTAGAGTTGGAATTGTAACTTACTTTTCTCTCAAGTCCTTTTCCTCATGACCAGCTGGTTACAAAGAGATGAAAGTAGCCTAGTTCTCACGTCCAGAACTCACAGGCTGGTTGGGGTGGCAGCAAAAAAACACGGTGGTGATGATCAGTGCCATCATCCAGGTACACCCAGGAGGACGGGAGCCCCGAGCCTGGCTGGGTGCGGGCAGGCCTCAGAGGAGAGTCAGGGACAGCTTTCAGGTAAGAGGTGACAGTCTTGGTCTATTCGGGCTGCTATAACAGAATACCATAAACTTGGTGGCTTATAAACAGCAGAAATTTGTTTTTCACAGTTCTGGAGGCTGGGAAGCCGTACAGGCAGATTCAGTGTCAGGTGAGGGCCACTTCCTGATCCGTAGACTGCTGTCTTCTTGCTGTGTCCTCACATGGCAAAAAGGGCAAGGGAACACTGTGGGCTTTCTTTTATAAGGTTCTAATCCCATGAGCCCTCATGACCTAATCACCTCCTATAGCCTCCACCTCCTACTGCCATCACATTGAGGGTTAGGATTTCAACAGATGAATTTTGGGAGGACATAAACATTCAGTCCACTGCAGTGACATTGGAGCTGCACAGCGATTTGAAGTTGACCTGAAAGGAAAGTTAGAGGTATGGGCCAGGCCGAGGGAACAGCAGCTGCAAAGGCACAGAGACTAGGGGTAGCATAACATGTTTGCTCTAGAGGTGGGTGCCAGTTAGAGACTACTGCACCAGTACAGGCAAGAAACAATGAGGTCTGACACCAAAGCAGTGGCAGTGGGAGCAAAGAGGAGAGGACAGATTGAAAAATATATTTAGGAGGTGGAATGGGCAGCACTCACTGACTGACCAGTTATGAGGGATGAGCAGGGTTGCAGTGTGCAGTTGTGCAGACTGTGGACTGCTCAGTTTCCCAGCTGAGGGATCTGAAATCCCATCCTCATTGGAGCCTTGTCTAGAAGAAGGGTTGGTCTTTTTCTAATTAACCAAGACATCATAGAGACTAGCAATAGCCCTAGAAGGGAGGAAAAATTACTCCCAGAGAGGTGACATTCCAGAATATGAATGGAGGGTGTCTATGGAAGACACCACCTCTCAATAGCTGAAACAAAAAGCTGAATCTCTGACTTACTTCAGGAAGATACAGCACTGTCTGTGGGGCAATCGCCTTGAGTGGAGCAGGGAAGTGACCCTCTATGTGGTGCTGGGAGGTGTGAAGGTCAGTGATGGGCGTGCTTAGAGAAGGGAGAGTTTAGGGATTGGTTGGTGAACGGAAGTGTGGCTATTGCTGATCGGCTGGCTTACAGAAGAGTGGTCACTGAGGCAAACTGTCATTGTTCAATTAAAGGGAGATGACTTATCATTGCTTAAATGGTTTAAAACCCTTTGGGGTGGTTACTTGTTGCCATGGCAACAGGACAGTCTTTGGGGTATGAGAACTTTTTTTTTCCTCAAGTGACAGCTGGCTTAAACCATTCACCCCTCCCCCACAGGGGCGTTTTACTTTAACGATGGACCATGTTTCTCAAGGGGTTAAATGTCCAGAGGGATTTAGGGGCTGTTTGGGGCGAGACACCTGCCTGGTGCAGGCAGTGGCAATAAGGTCCAGTTTCTGTCATCTCCTTCCAAATCCTAGGCCTGGGGTGATCCCAATAAGGGACAAGGGATATTAGATGTATAGCAGGGGAAGGTCCTGGCCTGGGGGAAGGTCACGTATCAAATCAAAAATAGGACCTAGGAGTGAATGAAATTTTATCTGGGCACCTTACTGAGGATTATAGCCAGGGAGACAGCCTCTCAGATAGCTTTGAGGAAACGCTCTGGGAAGGTAAGGGAGGAGCCAGGATACATAATCGTGTTTGCTGAAAAGACAAAACAAAAAAACACAAAAACCCCGCAAAACCCCATGTAGGCAAACATCAAAAGATTACTGCTAATCACAAAAACCAGACATCTCAAATTAATAAGATGTCTGTTTTACACTTAGAATTTAATCCAAAGAAACATAGACTAGGAAAACAGTTTGATGTGAAGGAGAATAGACGGGTTGGCTTATTGCCCTGTTTTGAGCATTTTTATCATCATAGTTCTCACACTCAGGGCCTAGAGGCAGAGGACCTCGTGCACCTCTGGTGGTTTCTTTTCAGAGACTGAGAGTTCCATAATCCGGGGAGAAGGGTTTTTTACTATGGCTGGGCTGGACACTCAAGTCTGAAGCTGGGTTTTGAGGTTGGAGAAGAAAGGGTTTTGTCAGGGGAGCTGTAGGAAGCCAGTTCCAGCTCTATCTTCAGATGGCAACTGTAGAAGGCTGTGAAGCATGTGTTTTACCCTTCCTTGAAGCCCTGCTTCCTCTCTTAGAAGCTCAGAGTCTTGAGACATGAGCCACAGTCACTTTCCGAGGCAGGAGCCCTCTCCGCCTAAGGCACCAGCTGAGTTGGGGAGATCTGAGCATCACGTGATGAGTTTGCAAGATGTTGAACAAATAAAGACATGGTGTCCTGATGGGGAGTCCTGTGGGCTGAACGGCAGCCGCCCGCCCCACCTTCCACCCAGCAGAAAACGTGGTTCGCCCCGCTGGGATTCTAAATCGGGCCCTTCACTGAATGTCTGGTACTTGATAAGGGCGTTATCCTTCTGCAGAAAAAAATAAATGGGAAGGGAAGCTTGAGAGAGGCCTTTATTATTTTAAGGGACAAGCGAGGGCAACAGGGCTGTGATCACTGATTATCTTTATCTGAGTTTTTGTAGCAGCTGAACCAACAAGCTTGGTGGTTGGAAGCTGTTCCAGTCCTGGGAATTTCCCTGAGGCCTGAGGAATTAGAGCACTGAGCTAGAAGGGAGGCTGTCTGCCCTAAGAGTTCAGGGATTAGAGGCTGGCTGGGGGCCCCAGGAAGAGATGAGAGCTGTCACTGATGAATGTCCCTGACCAGGAGATGAGAGTAAAGAAGGCTCTGGAGCACAGGTCCCCACCCCCACGTGCCATGCAGGAAGGAGGGCTTATTTGGCCTTAGTTGCTCCCTGCCGGGCAGGGAGGGAAGGAGGTGACCTGTTTGGGAGCTGTGCAGTGGGTCCCTCAGGCTGCTCCCCAAGCTGCCCCCCAGCTGTGATCAGAGCCTTCACACTGCTCGGTTCTCAGGTTATGTGAATGCGCTCCTGTATCCACCACTTCTTTAGAAGGGCCCAGGAATCAGCCCTGACAAATGTCTGTGTGTCTTGTGTTCAGGAGAGATAACAATTAAGATTAAAAAAAAAAAAAAGTAGTAGAGGGCAACATACACTGGTTTATCCTTACCCTTTACTGTCATTTGAGAAATCTTGGTTTGATAGGCTCTAAGCTTCTTCCCAGATTTGTGATGCTGTGGTAGATGCTGAATGAATCCCAATATCTGCCCAGGAATTCTGGCTTCCAGCTGCAAAGCCTTCACAGTCCTCACATGGTTCCCCCCAGCCCCCTTCTTTTCCTGATTTCTCCGGGCTCCTGCCTTTCCCTGACACAGCAAGCCCCAACTTTGGGGCCCTTCTCCGTGGATCACCTCTGACTTCTCACTGATGAACCCAGTCCCCTGCTCATCTCCTGTGCTTTTGAAAGGCTCACCTCACTTTCCTCATCTGCTACTTGTGGACTGGAGGTGGCTGGCGGTGGGGACTTGCAGTGGAGAATTATCAAGGTCTCTCCTAGCTCTGACACTCAAGGACACTCAGGGAGTTGGCCATGGGCAAAGGCATCATGCTTAGTGCTTGTGTATGGGTGTATAAAATAGAGATGCGGTACCCACCCTCAAGGAGTTTCTAGTTGAGTGGATCTGACACATACATAAAAAGTCTCTGATGCTCCAAGGTAGATATGCTGTGAGTTAATCAGAGCTCCTCAGAATTCCAAGGAGATGAGAGATCCTTTCTGGAGGCAGAGGGGGTTGGTGAAAGCAATAAAGTAGGACTTCCCGGGCTCTTTCCCAAGGCTGGTGGCACAGAAGCCCTTGGCCTCCTGCCCAAAGTATCCTAGTTATCTGCTCAATTCCAATCCCAGTGGGCAAGGGATCCCTTACCAGGCATCCTCCTGGAGAGGAAATCTGTCCATAGACCCTCAGATTCATATGCTCTAAATCGGTACCTCATTAAATCTTTTTTGTCTTCTTGATCACATTGCTAATAGTATTTATTATTAATATGTTAATAATACATTATTATTATTTTTGGCTATTTGCTGGTGTGAAAAGCCCTGGGAGGGCCTGGGCATCAGTACTGGGATGACCAAGCAGAAGGAATGACCAGAGGGAGAACTTCCAAAGAGGGATTCTTCCAAGGTCCCCCATGTGGGCCATGCCAGGAGCTTGAACAAGGAAGCCTTCCAGGACAGTTCTTGCTTTGCAGCCCTGGGAGACTGTAAGCTCCAAGTGCAGCTTTTAGTGCTGGAACTCATCCCAGTCACCTCCCTGGTCACTGAATTCCATCTTCTCGCAGCTGCAGAGGAGGAAGGCAGCGGAGCACTGCGGTTAGCGTGCACGCTAGGCCACTGGACTGCCTGGGTTTGAGTCTTGGTTTCTTCTTCACTTCTGCTCCGAGCTGTGACTTTGGACGAATTATTTCCCCGGGCCTCAGTTTCTTCATCTGTGGAATGGAGCTATAATAGTACCTATGTTATATAAATTGCTGGAAGGTTGAGATAATACATTAAAACACTTGACACGCTAAACTTTCATAAACAGTAGATGACATATCTAAAAGCCAGTCTTATGTATTTTGGTTCATGTCATTCCCAAAGTGCCTTTTCTCTGCCTCTCAAACCCTTCCCACTCTTCAAAGTCAATAAATGCCTAAAATGCAACAAATATGTGGAGGCCGCAGAGAGTAGTAGGTCAGATAAGCGTGGACTTGGGAGCCAGCCATCCTAGGCGTGAATCTTGGTTCCTATAACCTTAGGCAAATTACTTCATCCCTCAGTTTCTTCATCAGCAAATAGGGACACAATAGTACTAGCCTCATAAGATCATCATGAGGATATGAGGATTAAATGAGTTAATGTTTGTAAAGCACTCATAACACTGCCTGGCATGTAGTAGGTGCTTTATGAGTGCATGCTAAAAATTTTTCTATAATCTGTCAAAATATAGCACACGGCACAATTTCATTGTTAGCTGTTTCCATGTGGGTCTTATTTGCACTCTACCTGCTATGAAGGGTAGAAAACACATTCAACCCATCTTTGACCCTAGCCCACTGCCTGATTCATATTTGGTGCTCAATAAAGTGGCTAAATTGAAATAAACCAGGAAAAGGGGCATGGGCACCAGAGAGCTGTCCAGATAAAGCAGATACTGAAACTGCTGATTGGGTGTAGGGCAGGCACAGGCAGTAACTCTTCTCTTCCTGGAGTGTTTGATCGGCCTAGAATTTGCTTCACTGTGGTTGGTCCAGGAAGCACTGGCCAGAGGCTGTGAGAAACTAGAAGAAGGTGGGACAAAAGGCCCTGTGTTAGATAAAGAGCATGGCTTTCGAACCAGCAGTCAGAACCCGTGTCGTTATGGAGATCAGTGTCCATAGAAATGAGATAGAAACAACCACCATTTACTGAGCACCTTCCAGGTAGATAGGCACCAGCTAAGTATTTACTACGTCCATTTACAGATGGGGCTGAGCGAGGTTAAGCGAGATACAAAGCGAATAAAATGGAAGAGTGAAGATTGGAACACAGGTGTGTGAATCACACCCTGCGTACGGATGGGAAAGTGTGACCTGGCCTAGCCAAGCGCGATTCAAATGATAAAGACCATTTTATTACAACGAAGGGCTTATGAAAAACGGCAATACGACCACACTCCTGCCAGCAGGCACACCCGGGCACAGCCCAAAGCTCCCACCTCCCTTTGGCGCTTACGTGCGCTCCGTGACTACCGCGGCGGACGCGGGGCCGGCGACGGAGACCGCATGCGCCCTGGCGTCCTGGAGGGCGCCCCCTCCCCCTGGCGGCTGCAGCGCCCGCACGGGGCGCATGCGTACACCCGGCGGGCGGAGGGCGGCCCCGAGCCAGTGGAAAGATTTGGCCGAGCAAGTGAGCGGGAGCCGGCCGGTGGAGCGCGAGCGCGCAGGCGCGGCCGGGGTAGGGCCGCGACTCCGGAATCTCAGTGAGCCCCAGTCTGCGCCGCACTCCGAGCCGCAGCCATGGCCGCCTACAAGCTGGTGCTGATCCGGCACGGCGAGAGCGTGTGGAACTTGGAGAATCGCTTCAGCGGCTGGTACGACGCCGACCTGAGCCCGGCCGGGCACGAGGAGGCGAAGCGCGGTGGGCAGGCGCTGCGAGGTGCGGAGCGGGCCGGGGCAGTGGGTGGGGGCTGCGAAGGCCCGGGCAGGCGCCGCTGGGTGAGGGCCGCTTGGCCGCCCCCGCGCTCCCCCGGAGAGCGCCTTCTCTCCAACAGTTTATTTTGCAGTTGAAAAAATGGGCCCAGGGTGGGGGATCGACTTGCTCAAGGTCACCCAGCGGAGTGTGAGTGGCCGTGCCAGGAAGAGGACCCGGGCGGTAGCCCCGCAGCTTACTGCGCTCTCCACGACACGGCCTTGCGAAATTCCCCCTCTTCCTAGTCCGAGCACTTAGTAACTCGGGGACGGGTTGCTAAATGGGATGCCCGGTGTTTTCCAGCAGCTATAACCAAGCCTACTCAAGAGGATGCTGGGGATCCTGGTGAAGCGGCAGGCCACATGCTTCTCCCCGCTGTGGGGGAGTGACGCGGCGCCTGGGGCCGGGGAGGGGCGGGGGGCGACCAACAGGGTTCTAGGTACAAAGACATCCACGTGCTTGTGTAGAATGCTGTTTACCAGCATTCCGCAAATCCTGTGTCCAAAATGCGTCCACAAATGTAATTGAGTGAATGAATGAATGAATGAAGGATTTGAGTAGATCCTCTTCACAGCCCTATAAATTTTACAGGTTTTATTCCCCTCCTTCCCATCCCTCCCTGGCCCTCTTTCCTAGTTGGGAAAGTGAGGATTGGAAAGATGACTTGTCCAAGGTCACATCTTATTCCTAGTCTGCCACCCTGGTCTCTGTTCTGGGGTTGAGTACCGAGTAGGTGCGAGGAACTGGTAGGCTGTTACGGGCAAAGGTGGAAGTGGCAGTGAGATAAGCTTGCTTACCCAGGCTTGCCCCCGCTGGCAGACAGCTCTTTGTGATTTTGAAACGCTAATAAGGAAGCATTCCCTGCTGCCAGCAATTCAAAGCATCTCTGGACCGAGGAGGTGCTTCCACCGATCCTTCCCTGCTCCCTTTTAACCTCTGGACAGAGCAGCAGCCATTAAAAAGGGTCACTGATGCCTGGCTGATGTGAATCAGGTACTTGGCCCCAGTTTGCTCTCTCTAGCTTCTTGCCTTCACTGTAGATCTTTTAGAAATGAAGCAAAGGTTCGGAAAGTCTGGGAAATGTAATCCTGCTGGGGATGTGTGTGAATACCTTGGGATGGCCTGGTGTGACCTCATACCGGTTAGGAGAGGCCAGGATAGGGAAAGTGCTGGTAAAGGAGGCCATTTTCTCTCCTGCTGTCTGGCAGGAAGAACTGTATGGGTCTGTGGTGGTTTGCTGATGACTAGCCTAGGGGAAAGCAAATTGCAGCTGTCCTCTAAGACTGATCAAATGCCTTAACTAGTAATATCTTAAAATAACAGACCCTATTTCAGTTTTTAAGTAAATGTTAGTAGCATTAGTTTCAAAAGAAATCCCGTTTAAAATTTTAATAACTGTTTAGGGGCATCACAGATGATTAAATAAAAAGTGAAAGACCAAAAGCAAAAACTGAATGATGAAGACCATATGAATACTCTAATACTGTAAAAGACCTAAAATAACGTATTAAATTCACCAGGGCTTTAAGTATTACAGGGTTTATAAAATCTTAAATGATTTCAGGAGGAAGC
Source organism: Balaenoptera borealis (assembly GCF_965194805.1). Classification (NCBI taxonomy): domain Eukaryota; kingdom Metazoa; phylum Chordata; class Mammalia; order Artiodactyla; family Balaenopteridae; genus Balaenoptera; species Balaenoptera borealis. The sequence continues at coordinate 88,114,801 of NC_138874.1, forward strand.
TACCAAGAATTGAGTTTCCCCATGCCGTCTTGCTCCTGGGGGCGGATGGAGTCCACACTGCACAACACCAGCTAACCCCATCCCTGGGAGTGTCCTAGACTGTGCTTTTGTTTGATGGCCAAGTTGAAGGAAGAGGCTTTAGAGTTCTGTGTTAAGAGTTGTAAGGGGAACTGCTCTTTTCCTCGGGGACTGACTTGTGTATCCAATGTGCAGCACTCCATTGCAAGTGGAAAATGTAGTGAAACAACCAATAGCTTTTCAGCATGGGAGCTGAGGCTTGCCCTGTGGATAGTCACTTCCCAGTGACTCAGCCTCTTATTGGGGAGCCATTCCTCCCCATAAGATTAGGGAGGGGAGGGCTTCCCTGGTGGCGCAGTGGTTGAGAATCCGCCTGCCAATGCAGGGGACACGGGTTCGAGCCCTGGTCTGGGAAGATCCCACATGCCGCGGAGCAACTGGGCCCGTGAGCCACAGTTACTGAGCCTGCGCGTCTGGAGCCTGTGCTCTGCAACAAGAGAGGCCGCGATAGTGAGGCCCGCGCACCGCGATGAAGAGTGGCCCCCGCTTGCCACAACTAGAGAAAGCTCTCGCACAGAAATGAAGACACAACACAGCCATACATAAATTAATTAATAAATTAATTAATTAAAAAAAAAGATTAGGGAGGGGATGGTAAGTGAGTCTACTCGGACTTGTCAGTGAGGCTCAGTGATGAAATCTGTGTCTTTTCCCTTGTGGGTTGTGGTGAGTTTCTTGGTGATTAATTCTCCCTTCCCCCATCAGTGTAGTTCTTACTGGCCTTATTCTCAGTTGAACGGCTGGCAGGAAAATTCACTTCACGTTTCATTAATTACTGTTGGCAACCTCAATATGAGGCAATACGCAGGAAAGTTTGTGCTGAATTTCAAAGAGGGCCTTGTAGCCTCATGGAAGAAAACAGGAGTGTTTTCCTGGCCCACTACGTAAGGAAAGGGCCATCTCCCCATTAAAGTGGGAGGGAGAATAATCGTTTGTGAAACATGAAGTAAGACAAATAGTTGTAACTTACTGGTTGGGCCAACATAACTTGATACCACCCCTCAGTAACTGCTGTGTATGGAGGAGAGGTTCATTTACAAATGCATCAGACAGTGCACAGCATTTGCTCTTTCTCCAATGAGTGGCTTCTCTTAAACTTGGTTTAACAATTGACATAGGTAGATTATATTCTCAGGGTAGTGAGGTAATTTGACGATAGCAGAAAGGAACTGTGGATGAAGAGATTGTGATGTGATTTCCATACTCTAGGGAAGGTATAATTTCATGCAACAAACTAGTTTTATCAGCATCCTCTAAGAGCTCTTGCTGTGTCCTGATTATTGCGAGTTCAAAATCCCATTTCTCCTAGACCAGAGGTTAGAGAGGACTGAAGTATGTTAATAACTATCAATCAGAAGTGACAGTTCTAACTAAAATACAAACATCAGGATCCTTAGAAATTAGCAAACTATGGAGATAGCTAGAGGTGGTGGTTATGGGTTAGATTTGTTTTTAATAAATTTATTTATGTATTTGTTTATTTTTGGCTGTGTTGAGTCTTCGTTGCTGGGCTTGGGCTTTATTTAGTTGCGGCGAGTGGGGGCTAACTCTTTGCTGCGGTGCACAGCCTTCTCATTGTGGTGGCTTCTCTTGTTGCGGAGCACGGGCTCTAGGCTCATGGGCTTCAGTTGTTGCAGCACGTGGGCTTTGCAGTTGCGGCTTGCGGGCTTTAGAGCTCAGGCTTAGTAGTTGTAGCTCGCGGGCTTAGCTGCTCCGCTGCATGTGGGATGTTCCCAGACCAGGGCTTGAACCCGTTTCCCCGGTTTTGGCAGGCGGATTCTTAACCACCGCGCCACCAGGGAAGTCCCCTGTGAGGTAGATTTTAGAGTCATACAACCTGGGTTTTAATCTCTTTTGTGTAATAGCTGTGAGCTCGGATAATTTGCTTAACTCCTCTAGTTTCTATTTTCACCTGGTAAGATGGGTTGTAATGATGTAACCTTATAGGATTGTTATGAAGACTAAATAAAACACATACAAAGTACTCAGTCCAGTGCCTGACAGATGGTAAGCTCTCTATAAGTATTAGCTATTACATTTATTAAAAGATTCCAAGTTTTTTGAATCCTTATCTTGAAAGAATTAAAGCAAATAAATTCTTTTTTTTAAAAATTAATTAATTAATTTATTTATTTTTGGCTGTGTTGGGTCTTCGTTTCTGTGCGAGGGCTTTCTCTAGTTGCGGAGAGTGGGGGCCACTCTTCATCGCGGTGCGCAGGCCTCTCTCACTGTCGCAGCCTCTCTTGTTGCGGAGCACAAGCTCCAGATGCGCAGGCTCAGTAGTTGTGGCTCGCGGGCCTAGTTGCTCTGCGGCATGTGGGATCTTCCCAGACCGGGGCACGAACCCGTGTCGCCTGCATTGGCAGGCAGATTCTTAACCACTGCGCCACCAGGGAAGCCTGCAAATAAATTCTTAAAATGTGCTTAAGCACAGCACTCTGGGGATTAGGAAAAGTAGCCCAGATCTCAGGTTAGCTGGTTGACAGTACATTTGGGCCTTGGGTTAGATGAATTATTGGGGAACCACTGGGAAGTATATTGTCAACTGCAACATAAATCAACAAATTTTATCTTCCCCGAAGGCAGAATATTGTTTTTCCTGCTAGGGTGTACAAAATAAAATATTTAGCCAAATAATTTTCATTTGGGTTGTCTGTATGTGATGCAATTTATATGTAAGAAAATTCTGGCTCTAGGGAATTCCCTGGCGGTCCACTGATTACAACTCTCACTGCCGAGGGTCCGGGTTCAATCCCTGGTTGGGGAACTAAGATCCCACAAGCCACATGGCGCGGCCAAAAAGAAAGAAAGAAAATTCTTGCTCTAGAGTGGACCTGATTAGCTTATCACTTTGAACTTATAATTTCCAGATGCTGGCTATGAGTTTGACATCTGCTTCACCTCAGTGCAGAAGAGAGCAATTCGGACCCTCTGGACAGTGCTGGATGCCATTGACCAAATGTGGCTGCCAGTGGTGAGGACTTGGCGCCTTAATGAGCGACACTATGGGGGTCTGACTGGCCTCAATAAGGCAGAAACTGCTGCCAAGCACGGTGAGGCCCAGGTAAAGATCTGGAGGCGCTCCTATGATGTCCCACCACCTCCGATGGAGCCTGACCATCCCTTCTACAGCAACATCAGTAAGGTATGGACAAACAGAGGTTTGGCTCGCTCCACCCAGGACCAGGGTATTAGAATCTGGGCTTCACTCTTTTAGCTTTTTTTTTTTTTCTTTTTTATTTATTTATTTATGACTGTGTTGAGTCTTCGTTTCTGTGTGAGGGCTTTCTCTAGTTGCGGCAAGTGGGGACCACTCTTCATCGCGGTGCGCGGGCCTCTCACCATCGCGGCCTCTCTTGTTGCGGAGCACAGGCTCCAGACGCGCAGGCTTAGTAATTGTGGCTCACGGGCCCAGTTGCTCCGTGGCATGTGGGATCTTCCCAGACCGGGGCTCGAACCCGTGTCCCCTGCATTGGCAGGCAGATTCTCAACCACTGCGCCACCAGGGAAGCCCTCTTTTAGCTTTTATTAGGGTCTGCCTAGACCCGCTGAGTTTCTAATTTATGATAAAATAGGTTTTTTGTTTTTTTGTTTTTTTGGCTGTAGGGCTTGTGGGATCTTAGTTCCCCAGCCAGGGATCAAACCTGGGCCCTCGGCAGTGAAAGCACAGAGTCCCAACCACTGGAGCACCAGGGAATTCCCTAAAATAGTTAATTGTAATCCCCTTTCTCCAAGGAATGACCTCCACTTATTAAAAGATTTAGTTAAGAGTTTATGTTGTTTATCTAAAAAGAATGTATCTTTTTTACATCTACTGCCATGTTTTAAAAAAACCCATCCATAGCTGATAGGGCCTTCCTAAGCCAATTGCAAGATAAAGTGAATTGGTTAGAGCCTTGTAGCCTACCTTTTTTTTTCTCCTTTCCTAAGTTATGTTTCTTTTGAACTGTCCATCTTCCCTATAGAGGGTCATGGGGGAGGGAGGGGCAGGATAATAATTATCCCCTTTCCCAAGCTCTCAGTGCCCTGGTGAGAGACTTTCACCCATCACTTTGATCCCTTAGGGGATGAGAAATAGGCAGAACAGATGCAACCGGTAATAACTGATAAGCTTGGATTTTTTGTTGTTTAGGATCGTAGGTATGCAGACCTCACTGAAGATCAGCTGCCCTCCTGTGAGAGTCTGAAGGACACTATTGCCAGAGCTCTGCCCTTTTGGAATGAAGAAATAGTTCCCCAGATCAAGGAGGGGAAACGAGTACTGATTGCAGCCCATGGCAACAGCCTTCGGGGCATTGTCAAGCATCTGGAGGGTATGTACGTTTTTCAGAGGGGCCCTCAAAGAGGGCTAAAGCAGAACTGTCGCTAATCTGGACTTATTTAGTATGAAGGAGACCTTCAGGAAAGGGCTGGACATATTGATAGCCTTAGAGACAGTCCAGATTGTCTCCTAGGAGAAACACACTCTCTATCCTTGTTTCTCAAAGCATCTTCTGCAGAAGCAGAGGCGGCCAGACCCCACTGGGTGCTTGTTACACATGCAGAACCTCAGGTCCCACTTCAGACCTGATTGAGAAGATGCATCTATCACCAGGTAATTCAGATACACATGGCAGTTTGAGATGCCCACCTCTAGACTAGGATTACCAGTCGAAACTGCCGATAAAAGTCCTTCTTAATCACAACCTGGTACAACTCCACAGATGAATATCAATTTGCATCTTAAATTGTTTCACCCAAGGGCCTAGAGGCCCAGATGTGCTGAGTTTTGGCAGCCTGGATGGACTACATAGGACATTTGAGATATATATAGTCCTGCTTTACTATGGGCTTCCAGATCTCACTTTGGGAGAGATACCTTTCATCCTTTTTTCTTGCTTTTCAGTGACTGAGAAATAAGTTACGGGGGCATTCCTTGGGTGAGCAATCTACTATAACACAGATCATTACTGTTATGACAAATACCAGAAAGGGTGTCTTGTTTTAATTCCTACGAAAGTCTTTGGAGGACCTGTTTCCCCACCTGGAGGATGAATAGCAACGCTGGAGAGGTCTGTGGATTCATATCTTGCTTGACTGATCATAGGGGGGTGTATTTTCAGGTCTCTCCGAGGAGGCTATCATGGAGCTGAACCTGCCGACTGGCATTCCCATTGTCTATGAATTGGACAAGAACTTGAAGCCCATCAAGCCAATGCAGTTCCTGGGTGATGAAGAGACCGTGCGTAAAGCCATGGAGGCTGTGGCTGCCCAGGGCAAGGCCAAGAAGTGAGGTCGAGCAGCAGATTACTTTCCCAAGGATTACCCTTCCTCCCAAGCCCATCCATTCCTCTGCACCTCTCCCCTGCACACGTCACACTGATGACATCTGTAGGCATCTTAAGCTGTAGCTGCAGATGGGGAGCAGTGGCTCCCAATTCCATTTTAGCCATTTTATCTCTTGCACCCACTCCCTTCATACAGTCTAGTCAGAATGGCACCTCTGGGGCATGGTTCTCAGTCCAAGCCAAGGGAAGACTTATCCAAGAGCGATGAGAGGTAGTAACTGGGGCGGGGCGTTGCTAGTGGTTTGTTTATTACTAAGGACCTGCTTGAGTAGGGGATAGGGAGGAACCATGCCAAGGTGTGACCAATGAGGAGAAGCAAGAGAGCCTATTTGTGTTCCCAGAGGCTAGCTGGGCACTGTTCTGTTCAGGTGACTGGGGGCTCTAGTCATTCCAGTGGAAGATGAATGTAACCTGCATGGTGATTCAATCAAACACTTTCTCCCTGACTCCAAAAGATTGGGATCAATCCTGAATGTTTATGTGTTGCATTTACTTTTACAAAAGAAAAATTTATATATATATATAAATAAATTAAAAAAAAAAACCCTTCTGGGGTTTCTAGTGGCGGTTGAAATATTCCCACATGTGGTCATCAGAAAATGAGCCATTCCTTACACCGTCATGGGATAAGGTCCTTGCCTTCTAAGGTGTAGGAGTTCATCCTGCTGTGTGTTTTAGAATCCCCCCCATACCCCGCCTTATTATTTTATGGCAGCGGAATGCCTCTTGATCACGTCCAAGTGTGTCTTTCACTGTGCCTGATTTCTGAATCATGTTCCAGTTGCTTGGCCCACCACTTAGGCCCAGTACTCATTTGAGCATAACTGTAGTAAATCTTTTTTCCAGGTCAGTATGATAAAGGAGTGACGTGCAATATTTTCTGTGTCATGTGTGGTATGTCTTATTTGAGGAAATCAACTCAAACGTTCAACTTGAAATGTCTCTCATTACCCAAGTCCTTGTATGACAGATTAAGAGCTTTTAGGACAACCAGTCACAACTTTACATAGCCTGGTCCAAGTATCATGTATCTCACTGGGTTTCAGTGTTGGAGAGCTGAACTCTGTATTCCTGTTGCCTCTCTACAGCTCTTGCTCAGTGGTGCTGGTTACCGAACACTGGAAAATCAAATTCTGAAACTCTATTATGCCCTCTTTAATGTAAGGTAAATGCTTGTTTACTAGACTTAAAAAAGCCAATCCTTTTTTTATTAGTAACTTTTAAACTTGATTCACACCTTCTTTTTGGCCCCTAAAATTTTAACCCTGTCAGTCAACTAATTAACATCCTCAAAAATTACACATGCAGGAGAAAAGGGATATACAGTCATCTCTTGGTATCTGCAGCGGGGGACTGGTTCCAGGACTCCTGTGGATACCAAAATTAACAGAAGCTAAAGTGCCTTATATAAAACTGAGTAGTACAGTTGGCCCTCCGTATTCACAGGTTTCACATCCATAAATAGGGAGGGCCGACTAATTATATATGTAATAGGGAAGGGGCACTACTCACATTTACCTTTTCTCTAAGGCCTTTGAAAAGATCACTGTAACATGAGAAAGACCATAATGCCTTTCTCTTCTAGTAGGAGCAAGTAACACCATCCATAAAGCTCTTATGAAGTGCCTCTATGCTAGCCATTGGGTGAGGCACATTACCTGCATAATCTCCAATCTTGACAACCTCTGAAAGGGCTGGTATCCCCAGTTTACAGAAGAGGAAACATGCTGAAAACGATAACAAACTTGCCAGAAGGTACACTACTAAGTACTGGAACCCAGATGAATGTTACTGCAACTAAATCAAGATTCTTATTCTAAAATTTAAATACTTTTAAGCATCTTGCTTTTCAAGTTTAGTTTTTTATTTGATCTACACATTAATCCTAGGAAGACCTTTAGTAATTTAAGTCTCCAGTAGCCTGGTGGGATGTTAGTTTACTTAGCTTGTACTGAATCTTAGACCAGAAGTTGGTAATTTTGTTTGATCAAGTGCTCTTCACCCAAATCAGGCTGGATCAGCTTTGATTAACATTGCTCTATGTCCTGACATCACTTGAGTTTACAGCAGTCTCCATTCCTTGCAAGTTAGACTCCTGGCTAGAACTCCTGCCTTATGGGCAGGAAAATAACAGAAAGCCAGCCTCATTTACCATTATGGCTAGGAGGCCAACAACTACTATCCCTCCAAGACTTTCTTAGCCAGGGTAGCACATCAGAATCACCTGTGGAGCTGAACAAACCCTAAACACCCGCAGGTTCACCCATGAGATTCGTGAGCAGAGCTAGGGCACCTGCAGTCTTTTTTCTCCCTGCACTCGCCCTGCTACCCCTTTACCACTTACAGGCAATTTTGAAGTTCACCTAACCCAAGCTGAGAACCACTTTTCCAAGGCACAGAAAGAATATTCTCCCTGTCTCTAGATTAGCAAATATCACCATTACTACATATCAATCACTGTTTGGGCATAGCTATTCAGTCAACTATGAGTACACTCAAAAAATTTTTATTGAGCATTTGCTACGTGTTAATCACAGTACCATGTACTGGAGATTCGAAGATAGAGAAGACAGCATGCTGCCCTAAAAGCTAAGGTAAGTAGGGAAGACAGGCACACAACTAACATGTAATAAAATATTGCATGGTTAAGGGTGAGAAAATCTAACCTGGTTCGCAGCAAATCAGAAGGCCATTACCCAGTTGTTTCAAATGTTCTTCTTTATGAAACTTTTTAAAATTACTGTTTGAAATTATAACATTTCCGTATTTGTTTACTTTCATTTGTCTCCCACCAGTGGTCCCCCCCACTAGAATGTAAGCTCCACAAGGAAAGGATTCTATCATGTTCACTGCTTTACTCCCTAGTTCCTGGAGCAGTGGTGGGCAGAGGAGTTGCTCAAATACATTTATATAATGAATGAACGATGTCCAACAAGCACTTATAATTAATTAACCAATGTCAATTTGGAGAGCCTCTAATTTCATGCCTGAGGTTTCTGTTCAATACTTGGAAAAATGAGGCACCATGGTACAGAAGGAAGGGCCCGGGCTTTACAGTAAAACAGATCTGAGTTTGAACACTGTTCTGCCTCTTGATGTCTGTGAGATTTATTAATTTTTCTAAGCCTTAGTTTACTTATCTGTAACATGTGGAAATAATTGCTACTTTTCCGGGTCACTGTGAAGTTCAGAGATAACATAAGTAAAATGGCTAATACTGTTGAGAAAATCAATTGGTAGCATCCTTCTGCAAGGCAATAAGGGAGAATCGAACCAAAAATTTAAATATGCATATTCTTTTACTCAGCATTACACTGCTAGGAATCTGTTTTGCAAAAGAATCATAGGCATGCACAAAGATATATGGTATAGGGATTTTCTATGCAGCACTGTCTGTAAAAGAAAAAAAGTTTAAAAATATCTATCAATAGGAGACTGATTATATCAATACAAACTACACTGAAGTATCTAGCATTAAGTCCTGGCATTTAGTAGATACCTGATAGAAGGCAATCAGTTATATAATAACAACAATAATATATAACAGTAATATTGGTGTGTACTAACCACTTTTATACATTTCTTCCTCATAATAATCCTATGAGGTCATACTATTCCAGATGAGGAAACAGACTTAAAGAAATAAAAATAATTTGCTCAAGTATCAGTTCAACATCCTGATTGTTAATAGTACAGCATATTATTATTTTGCAAAATGTCACCACTGGGGAAACTGGGAAAAGTACATAAGGGGTCTCTGTATTATTTCTTAAAACTGCTATTACTTAAAATTATGTCAATAAAAATTTCAATTAAAAAAAACAAAACAACGTATAACCCGGCTTAAGGCAACTAGAGGACACAAACCCAGGTGGGGTGACTCCAAAGCTTACCCCAACAATTCTCACTTCACAGAGAAGACATGGGCTCCCTAATAACATCTCAAGAAGTGACATAATTCATCTTTCCTTTCATTCTCTCTGCAACCTCCCCATGCTTAATCCTCATCCTTTGCTTGTCCTCAAGCTTGTGTGTACATTCCTGATTCTGCACTTTGCTTGGGCTTCTCTCTCTGCTCTGAATATCTTCACCTCACTTATCTTAGTTCTTTAATTCCTTTCACTTCATGTTACAAATCCTTTCCTGGCCACTTCACATGATAGTGTTCTGTACCTCTCTTTTCAATTCAGATTTAACATTTCCTGGAGTGTCTACTGTATCAGTAATACTTTGTTTACCAAATTACTTTCAGAATTACTCACATGCTACCTGAATCACCACATGTGTCCCATAATTTTCACTAAACCATAATCTCTCTAAATGAGGGAATGTATATAAAGTACTTAACCTAGTGCCTGACACATAGCAAGTACTCAAGCAAAAGTATGTACAACAGAATATACAAAAAAGATTGGCAATTAGGCATTGTCTAGAGCAAGAAAGCACATAACACATGTCTGTTAATCGGTGCCACCAGGCAAGACCCTGCTCTAAATGTCATGACACTGTTTAGATTCTTTTCCCTACTCAATATAACAGAAACCATAAAATTCTTTTTGTAAAAATGTTTTCTTTGTCACAGCAAAAAATACATATTTATAAGACTGTCACAAACAACAGGCTATTTCCACCATCATACAGTTGGTTTGCTGGTGCCTCCAAAAGAGAAAATTTATCACTCAATGAAATCCACTGAATGATTCACAGGAAAAATGTTCTGCCTACAGAGTAAAATTTTTCTAGAGGTGGCTGCTGGCCAGCCCCAGGTGCCTGAATGAAGACAACGGCATCCTGATGTCACTTTCACACATGTACTCTTGGAAAGAGCTTACTCCCATGCATGGGGTAAAGTGTGGCTTCTTAGGTCTGTAAGAATTCAGGCTGTACTCGGGCCACTTTCCGGAATTCTTTAGTGTGGGTCTTAGGGCACTGCATCTCACACCAGCTGATGGGAACCATCTGGACACCTGGAAGGAAAAAGGTGGAGTTGTAGATGGGACCCCAAATATTTGCTTGAGACCCTTCTCTTTTCAGCTGGGTATGAACTCAAGTGTCACCAAGCTGCCTAGTGAACCTCACCTCATACATAAAAAAACCTTGTTTATTCCACTGATTTATGGAGTGAGTGCCTCTTTTCCTTAGATTATATAAGGAGAATCATTCTAATCTCAGTAGTTAGTATCTATACTAGTATTGCTTTTTAGATAATTAAAAAACAAGGGAAATGAGGGAAAACAATGGACTAATCCCAAACCCTAGCTCCCAGGTAAAGGTAAGCATGTGGAAGCATGGACAAACTCACCCGATTCACTGTGGGCCACCACCACTCCCAGCTCATTTTCGGCAGTGGTTAGGAGGTAGTTGGACTGCGCATCACCTAGGGAGATCTAGTCACATCACATTGGTAAAGGAAAACAGAGTTATAAGCCTTCCCTCCCATAGACACTTGAGTGGTTTCTCTACTTCCATTTCTTCTTTTGACAAAGGACCACAAGTCTGAGGGGAATAAAGGATACCACTTTGGCCAAGACAATGTCCCCTGGGTGGAAACTCTTATAAATTTCAACCTGTAAAGAAAGAACAGGAGTGTTAAGTGAAAGCTCTGAATCAGGTCTACATGAAACTATTAACACCCCTGGCAGAACCAGTCTACTTCTAATCTCAGAGGGTAGAAGTCATCACTACTCAAGTCAATCAACAACTTTTATTGTTTCTGTGGCATCATCACATAAATGAAAGATTTTGAACTCAGTAACCAGATCAGGAATCTGACTTGGACAAAAGTACTATAGCTGCTCTGAAAGGCTCCAGAGTAAGTCTGAGGAAACAGCAATGAATAAATCCATGGCTTCAAAGGCAAAGAGTAAACTAGCCCCTCTCTGGTCAACAAAGTGAACAAAAATGATAATGAAGAGGAAAGGGACAGTGAAGTGAATTCCACACCTTCCAGAAGGGAACACCTTAAAATTCCTTGGACTCCACATTTCCACAGACCTTTCAAATTCACTAGAATAATTTAAAAGGATTGAGATTCCTAAAGCCATGAAAAAAAAAAAGAACCAACCAACAACCTTGTCTTTTTCAGTAGCTCGGACGTCTTCCTTGCTGCAAAGAAAAAAGAATTAATAGAAAGGTTAATTATCTGTGAGAAAGAATTATCCTGCAGACTCCTGGCAGACAAAGAGCTACAAGACCAGAGAGAACAAGTCCTAATGGGGACCCAGCTGCCACCCAGAGGAGCAGGGTGAAGAAGTATCCCTAGTCCTCTCCTGGAGGAGAAAACCACATTTCCCATTCCTGGATCACACAGAGCAGCAGTATCACTACCTCCCACTAGAGAAAAGTGGATCAGATTTAGCAGAGAAGGATAAGGAACTTTGCTGCCTTAGGAGAGCTTGAACAGAAGCACCACAGAACAACACAGAATCCTGAGGGTGGAAAGAGCCTCAGACGTTAAATTATCTAGCTCACAAGAATTGTTTGTTCCTTCTCAAGAACCCATAGGAAAAAAATTTACCATTTCACCCACTACCCTTTTTATTGTTTTACAGTCCTGGGTTTAATTGATATTAAATTCAAGAAAGAAAGGTACTTCCTAAAATGCTTTCTACTTTGTTTGATATGAATCATCCCTACAATGCTAATCTCCAGCTTAGCTCAACCCTTTTTTTTTTTTAAATAAATAAATTTATTTATTTATTTATTTTTGGCTGTGTTGGGTCTTCATTTCTGTGCGAGGGCTTTCTCTAGTTGCGGCGAGCGGGGCCCACTCTTCGTTGCGGTGCGCGGGCCTCTCACTATTGTGGCCTCTCTTGTTGCGGAGCACAGGCTCCAGACGCGCAGGCTCAGCAGTTGTGACTCACGGGCCTAGTTGCTCCACGGCATGTGGGATCTTCCCAGACCAGGGCACGAACCTGTGTCCCCTGCATTGGCAGGCAGATTCTCAACCACTGCGCCACCAGGGAAGCCCCTCTTTTTGTTTTATTTAAAGCCCTATATCATTAATATTTTCCTTTTGTCCTAACTCACATGTTTTAACGTTTTCTTTGGCTACTACCTGGAGAGAATCAAAGCGCAAAAGAAGAGAGAAATGGGCAGGAATAGAGAATGTAATTGTTCCTAAAAATTCTAGGCTCCCATTCTATCCTAATCTCATTCCAGGTGCTGAGGCAAATATGAAGACAAAAATACTTCTTACCGGATAGTTCCTCGAAAAGAGTTCTTAAGTGGCGTGGACCCCACATATAGGATGTGTACTTTGGCAAAGCGTGAATTGATGCTAGAGACCTGTGGAATAGAGAAAAGAGCAGCATGAGAGTGAGTATTAGTTGTTGGCAGCTGAAGGAGGCAGGGATAAACTAGGAAAGACTAGGGTTTTGGTCCAAGCAACCCTACTAAGTATAGAATTTAAGACAAGTTAACTCCTACTTATCCCTGTATAAGTCATATTCGTAAAGTGGAATAAGAGCCACTCTGGCCACTTAATAGTTACTGTGGAAATCAAATAATATGGAATAGATTTTGAAAAATATACAAGTCTAACATAAATACACAAGGGTATATTTATAGTATATAGCAAATCTAGCTAGACCTTTAACAGATCTTACTATGAGCCCTGTAGTGTGAACATAATTTAAGTCTCCATTTCAGCTGCTGCATAATATTTAGATCACTGCCTCTCCAGTTATTTTCAAAATAACACATACATTCTCTCTCCCTTTCTGTTTTTTTTAAATTTGGCCACGCTTCGCAGCTTGCGGGATCTTAGCTCCCTGACCAGGGATTGAACCCACGCCCTCAGCAGTGAAAGCTCGGAGTACTAACCACTGGATCGCCAGGGAATCCCCACATAGATTTTCTGCTGGAGAAATTTATAGAGAAAAACTAAGAGCTGCAAGTTAATTTAACTGGCAGAGAGTGGGGATGGGCAGGGAGTACTGATACATTATAGTTACTGACCAGTACCACATTAATCTGTACTTCCCCTCAAAGACTTTATCAAATCTTTTGTTTCTCTGCAGAAAGAGTTTTGCTTCAGATGTTCAAAAATGGGCCCTCTGGGACTTCCCTGGTGGCGCAGTGGTTGAGACTCTGTGTTCCCAGTGCAGGGGGCCCGGGTTCAATCCCTGGTTGGGGAACTAGATCCCACATGCATGCAGCAACTAAGAGTTTGCATGCCACAACTAAGAAGCCCGCATGCTGCAACTAAGGAGCCCGCCTGCCACAACTAAGGGGCTGGTGAGCCGCAACTAAAGGAGTCCTCGAGCTGTAACTAAGGAGTCCACATGCTGCAACTAAGGAGCCCACCTGCTGCGACTAAGACCCGGCACAACCAAATAAATAATTATTAAAAAAAAAAAAAAAAAAAAAGGGCTTCCTTATCACCCTTTGGTGCCCCGTCTCCCAGACAAAAGTAAAAAATTCAAACTCAGGGAATCAGCTCTGTGAAAGAACTATGCAAGCTTGAACTTGACCTCATTGATCATTATCCTAGAAATCTCTAGACCAGCATAGTCCAGTAAAACTTTCTGTGATGATAGAAATATTCTGTGTTGACCAATATGGCAGCCACCAACCACCTGTGGCTATTGAGCACTTGAAATGTACCTAGTGGAACTGAGAAAATAAATTTTAAATTTTGTTTAATTTTAATTTATTTAAATTTAAATGGCCATATGTGGCTACTGGTTACCATATTGGACAGTGCAGCTCTACAATGATCATTATTTCAGCATTGGACAGTATCCTAAGCAGGGAGGTTAGGACCAACTTACCTTACAGGTTACAATAGCTCCCACATCTGGCAGTAATTGGGACTCTGTTTCTCTCATCACAGATATGACAGGAAGCTACAAAGAGAACCATAAAACATGAATATCCTCGCTAAGTCTTGGGTAAAAGTGTCTGTGGCTTGAGAATAATATAGGAATGCCTTGGGCCACAGCTGAGGTCACAAGGGCAGGTGGACTACAGATTCATTTGAAGCCCAGAGCAGAAAGCCTTAGAAATTTTAGGCTATAGGATGGCCAAGGGGCCACAGGAAGAAAGCTGCTAGAAGACATAATCTAACCATTTCAGATGAGTTCTAAGTTTTCTGGTGATTTTCTTAGAGTTTTTTGGCATACAACTATATTGCCTGTAATCATGGATAATGTGACTCTTTCCTCCAAAGTTATACCTTTCTTTCTGTTTGTCATTTTATCAGACAGGCTAGAATTTCCAAATAAATGTTATATAATAGTGGCCATACTTGTTTACTTCTATTTTAAGGGAATACTTAACAGAGTTTCCTCTTGAGCATGGTATTGGCTATTGATGTAGGCAAGGTATTTCTGAGCCTCATTTTTTATTAATCTCTCCCTTGTTCACTATGCCTCAGCTCTCCTGGCCTTTTTTCAGTTTCACGAATTCACTAAATTTCTTCCCATCTCAGGATCTCTATTCAACCTGTTCTTTACGCTCACCCACTCAACTCTTATTTATCCTTTAGATTCAGGTTAAATGTCACTTCTGACTAGGGTGGGTTTGCCTGTTACATGTTCTCATGGTACCCCGTAATATTCTTTCAGAGCAGGAATCACATTTGTAAGCATACATTCATTTGAGCATATATTTGCTTACAGTTTGTGTTTGTGCCCCCTGATAACAGACCATGTGTATCTGGCTCATTATGACATCCCTAGAGGTCAGCACTGTGCCTGGCAGATGAAAATGCTCCATACATAGCTATATGTATAGCTATGAAATGAACAAACTTTCAAATCCTAAGGAAATTCCCAAATTGATCGAATAAAAAGTCTCTCATTTTATAGATGAGGAAGAACCTAAAACCAGAGGGTTTAAGTTTCTTATCTAAAGCAGAATCAAGGTTTAGTCAATACTGAAGTGTTCTAACTCTGAATCCTCTTTCTACTATGCTCCCTGTCTTTAAGCTGCTCCTTCAAGAACTGCTTATCTGATCCTGAGCTAATCGTGGATCAGCCTCTGGAACCAGGGAGAATAAGATTACTCAGGCATTCAACAAACATCTACTGAGCATTTATCTTGCGCTAGGCGCGGAGGTTATGGGAGTGAGGCCTGCTTTCATGAAGTGTACGGGAGAAGGGTCTAATGGGGAACTTATTGATATAACTGAGTGTTTAATTACGTGCTGAGCTAAGTGCTTAGAAAGGGAAGAATACAGCTCTTTGTGAGTGTTCAACAAAACAAACAAAAACAAAACTTTTTTCGACTAGTGGTGTCTAGGAGAACTTCTCTGAGAAAGTGATACTAGTGAGGCTATCTGAAGGGTAGGTAGGAATTGAATAGGCTAAGGAAGAGAGGAGCGTGTGTACAAAGGCTCTGTGGCGCACTGGCGACACTGAAAGAAGCCAGTAGTACTAGACAGCAGAGAGTGAGGCTCGGGTAGGGGAGCGAGATAAAGCCGGAGAGGTAGGCGACATTCGGACAGGATTCAGCTCACTGCAGGGCTGAGCTCGCCTCCACTCTTCCCCCAACTTGCTTCTCCGAGTGTCAGCAACACAACCAAGCCGGACCAACAAAACTGTTCTGTGATGGCTAAGTGCCCGGCAGCGGGGACTACAGCTGTTAAAACTTAAGAGACCAACTTCTTCTACTGAACGAGGCACTGAAGACGCGCCCGCAGGTCCCCTGCCTAAGAACTGCGAAATCAAAGGCAGCCTAGGAGAAAGGCAGAGACGGAGAAGAGGGGAAGCCGCCCCCTTTACCGCGCCGTTCTCGCTGCTCTTTATCAGGCAGCCAGCAAGCGACGAAAAGATGTAGCCATGCCGGGTGTAGGTGCCGCTGCCCGGGCTGCCCTCTTCCAAGTTACACAGACGTTCGCCTGCGGAAAAAACGCTGCATCAGCCACGGGTCCGCAGAAGCTGTTGGTCGTCGGGCCTTCCTGCCTCCGTCCCTGCCCAGGATTCGCTTTGGGTACCGCTGACTTACCGGGTATGCAGTACCTCACGGGTGGCGCCATGACTGCCCCTGTCCCAAGTCCGGAGGAAAATGAAGCCGACCTCTCATTGGCCAACATCCAGGTGCAGTTCCGCAGTAAGAAACGTGCCAATTGGTGAGCTTTATCACGTGATCACAGGGAGCGCCTCTGAGATGTAAACTCCATTTCCCAGGTTGCCCCGGGACGAGCCCGGGGGCGGAGCTCCGGCCCGCATGCGCTTGCGCTGGCGGAAAAGGATGGGCGGGCGGTGGGTCCGGGTCTGGAGGCTGGAGCTGTGGGCTGCGGGCCATGGTTGGTTGGTTTGAGCCAGGCTGGGCCGGGGCGCCGAGCTGGAGAGGGTGGCAGTGAGCGGCGGCGGAGGCTGCAGGGTTCGATTTGGCTGACTGGGGAGTCGGCCGGTGGCAGGTAAGAGCGAAGCCGCGGCCTTTGCTGCCCGGTCCTTTCCCTTTTTCTAGGGTCGGGCCCTGTTCTGGGGCCTTGTGAGTTCTTGCTCTGCACGGCCTTGCCCTCGAACCGGGCGGAGCGCACCCTCCGGGCAGCCTTAAGGCGCGGAACTGGAAGGTCAGCCCACCCAGCTCGCCCATTTCACAGATTTGGAAACTCAGCCCCAGAGATAGGATTTGACTTGTACAGTGTCTCTAGAGACCAAACCGGTACCCAAGTTATTTTACTTCCTGCCCATCATACTTTGACCACGCCAGCCTTTTTGAGAAATAAAACCTTTCCCTGGTTTCTGTAACTGCAGCTTTCCGATCTTGCTGTCGGATCCTGTAAAGCGGAGCATGTTAGTCTGGAAGGGAAGTCTGCACATGAATAAAATGCTGCTCTTACTGATGATTGACATCTGCTGCTTGAGGCTGTAAACATCCTGAGAACAGCCTTTGTCCAAATGAGATTTGTCGATCTTCTTCTCAGTTTCTTCTGCCTTCTGGTGGCTTTGGAATCTGTGTGTGTACTCCCACCCCCACCCCTATGTCCCTCATATACGGTTTCCCCTTGGGAAAGAGATGGTGACTTAGACCCTTGGGAAGAGGGGGGTGCTGTGGCCTGCAGTCCTCTCTGATCTGGTGGCAGATGTCACTAAGTGGCTACTACTGAGGGATCAGAGCGCTCAGAGCTTGTCCTGGGGGTGATGGCGAAACTGTGCGTGCTCTATTTCCTGCCCTGTTCACTTCCATCACCACCCCTCGCCCCTACCACACACAATTTTTTGATGTCTACTTTACCTCAATTTCCTGAGATGAAATGTTCAGTTGTGGCCCCATGGACTACATATCTCTTCCCTGGCATTCCCATACCCCCCAAACCCCACTAGCTAAAATAAGGGGTGTGGTGGGCTTGGCTTCAGGCTCTTTTACACAAATCTGATCTTTAGCTCTGCACCTACAAGCTTTTAGCTTACATGTTTGGGTTGATTTCTCGTTGGACTAGTTTTTAAAAATGACTTCTAGCTCTTAAGTGCTATGATTCTAACAATGGTTTTCATTTCTCAGCGGACACTTACTTAGTGTTATCATGTTGGCAGGAGTGTCCTTGCTGTTATTTGTAGGACAGATAGACATCTGACCAGCCTTTCCACTTCAGCATCCCTCCAGTTCATTCATTCAACAAGTATTTATTGAGCACTTCCATGATCCAGGTATTGCGCTAAGCACTTTATAAACATTTCGTTTACATCTTACCAAGTGTATATATAGAATCATAAAGGGGTAGAGCAGGAAGGGACCTTAGTATTTAATCCTACCCTCTCACTGAATGGGAACACAAGAAAATTGAGTCCCAACAGGGTTTGGTGATTTGCCCAAGGTCACAGAACTACTTAAGGGCAGAATTGAACCCTAAGTAGTCGAGTTATGGGGCAGGTGAGAGTTGGTCAGTCTAGTCCTTGAGGCAGGCATTTCCTGTAGAGCTCAGTAATTCTGGAAGTGGTTGAGAACAAGCTGAAAAGTGGAGAATCAGAGAAGGAAGATTTTTTTTGTAGACAGGAGAGATGGCATATAATTCATGTTTATTACAGATGAGGAATGCATCTTATTTGCAAGCTATTGTTATAAAAAGTATTTTAGTAAATAGGAAACTCTCCATTAGCCATAGAAAGGGAATGAACAATGGTGCGGATGACCTAAGTCACCTGGATTTGCTATGGGGTAAAATGTTTTGTCCCACTCTTACGTTAGATTTTAGCTGTATACTATTCGAAAATTCATGCTTCAAGCCAAATCATGATTCCACACAATAGGAGTCCAACTCAAAGGAGGCAAGAAGAAGTTTGAGCTTTTCCTTTTTCTTTTTTCTACACTGCCCCTTAATTCTCTTAGACCCTCGGAGGTGATGGGAATGGCCACTTACTTTATCCTGGTACAGAGAGTAGGTCCCTACTGAATTGTCTGTCTTCTCTTTGCTGGCCTTGTCTGCTGGATTTCTTTTTGCTTTAGGTCTTTAGAGGGCTTGTGGAAGGAGGTAATTCGTTTTCTTTGAAAGGCCTGTTGTGGGGATGAGCCAGGGTGCAAGGCGAGTACCTTGCTCCCGTTACTGAAATGAAACCACCCCTACAGTGGAGCAAGCCTCCTCCAGTTTCTGCTGGGTCTTGAGCTGCCTGTTAAATAAGTCAGTGGAGTTGCTGAGGACAAAGTAGCCGTAGGAGAAAATCAGATAATTTCCTTTCTGGTAAAGCCTTTAATCTGCAGAATTGGTGAGACTGTCATCGAAGGAATCTGTGTCTTCTCTTCTGGGCATTGCCTGGGCAGCTGACCTCCTGTGGCTATTAGATGAGGTAAAAACCACATGGAGGAGGTGGAGGCACTTGCAGAGGAGCCATGCACGGGGCTAAAGAGCCGGGAAGGTTGGTTGGGAAGCTTGGGGCCAATGACAGCAGCCGCAGAGAAAGCTCTCTAGTGTCCAACTAGAACAGGGCAGGGGAGACTCATCACTCAGAGGGCAGGCCCTGTGGTCTTCAGGAGCCACCAGCCCTCCTCCCACTGCCAGTGTCTCCTGCCTGTGGTGGTGTTCTGCTCTGAACACCAGAAATTGTCTTGGCTTCAGTAAGCTTGGGGTGGGGCTGGGACTAGAATTGGAGACAAAGCATCTTATGTCATGCAAGGGGTAGCTGAGCTGTCCTGACAGGACACAGGGACTCTCATGCCACCAGGCCTGTAACGTCAGCAGGAAGGTTGAGTATCTTTTGCCAAGACTCAGGTAGCACCAGGGAAGATCTAGGTGCCGGATCCACATGCTGTGAACTCACTCCCCCACTGGCTGTTCCTGGTGAAGACAGTTGTTAGGAGGTAGGCCAATGGGCCAGGGCAGGCAGGAGACGCCGGGACACCTCTGCTACTGTGGCCAGGCCCTCAGAGGCACATGGATGGCTTTGTGCACGTTGGTCGGGCTCCACCCAGTGGTCTATCTACGCAGATAACTCTAGAGACCCTGCTTTGGCTTGGGTCACCTCCCTACTTCCCACACCTACTGACTGGCCCAGCGGGCCTCAGTCTTAGGTCTTTGCCTCTAAGCTCCCCACTGGTGGGGCAGGGAGGGACAGGACCCAGGCTGGCCCCTCACAGTTGGGTGCTCTCCTAGGAGCCATGCGGGGCCAGCGGAGCCTGCTGCTGGGCCCCGCCCGCCTCTGCCTGCGCCTGCTTCTGCTCCTGGGCTACAGGCGCCGCTGCCCACCTCTGCTCCGCGGCCTGGTTCAGCGCTGGCGCTATGGCAAGGTCTGCCTGCGCTCCCTGCTCTACAACTCCTTTGGGGGCAGTGACGCCGCTGTGGATGCTGCCTTTGAGCCAATCTACTGGCTGGTGGACAACGTGATCCGCTGGTGTGGGGTGGTGAGTGATGCCTGGGGACAGGAGAAGGGATGTTTGGGGGTAGCAGAGGGACATGGGTCTGATGGACCTACACTGGGTTTGGACCCACACTGGCCTCCTACCCTGGGGAAACCCCCGAGTCTACTCTGGGTGTTGGCGAGCTCTCTCACTGCGTCTTCTTGACCTCCCTGGTGTCGGCAGGTGTTCGTGGTGCTGGTGATCGTGCTGACCAGCTCCATCGTGGCCATCGCCTACCTGTGTGTCCTGCCCCTCATCCTTCAAACCTACTCAGTGCCACGACTCTGCTGGCATTTCTTCTATAGTCACTGGAATCTGATCCTCATCGTCTTCCATTACTACCAGGCTATCACCACTCCACCTGGATACCCACCCCCGGTGGGTCCCCCCTCAGGGGCATGGGGGAGGGAGAGAACTGCAGCCTATTGGAGCCAGTCCCAGGAGTGCGGAGGGAGAGTGCCTTGGTATTTTGGAGGTACAAAACCGGTGCTGCCACAGTTGTCATGGTGCTTTTCTCCTTCTGCACAGGGCAGGAATGATATCACAACAGTCTCCATCTGTAAGAAGTGCATTAACCCCAAGCCAGCCCGAACACACCACTGCAGCATCTGCAATAGGTGGGTCTCTGGGAGCCCCAGCTGTGGCCCTTTTGCTGTAGCTCTAGGGCAGAACCTAGACCTGGAATTTGACAGGACATTTATGAGGCACCCGTCATGTGCCAGGCAGTGTGCCCTCTATATCGGGACACCTGGTCCTCAGGATGGTCCTGCAAGTTCCACATTATCACCGCTTGTGGAAAGTGAGATTCAGAGAGATGGGCCAGGGTAGGCAAGAGACCCCGAGTTAGCTTGTCCAGTGTCATGTAGCCAGCGAAGCAGGATTTGAAGCAAGGCCTGGCTCTCCTCAAAGTCTGTGCCCTTTCCACCTCAGCAGGATGCTGGTCCTTATAGGAAAGGATTGGCACTGACATCTCAAGATCCTTGGCCACCGTAACAGAGCCTGTGTCCCTCCCTCACAGGTGTGTGCTGAAGATGGATCATCACTGCCGTATCCTTTTATTACCTCTTCTGCCTGAGGCCTCCTTCTTTAGCTCCAGAGCACTGCAGAGGTTTAAGGGCCACACACCCAAGGCTTCTAGCATCACCCTGCAGAGAACACTGGGCTCATGAGAAGTCTGTAGAAGAGCAGTTTTCGGGGCTGACATCTCCTGGGAAAAGCAGGAGGCTTACATGCTCTCTGGGATGGATCTTCTTGGAGCAAGGCACCCATCCCTAACAGCTCTTTCTTTTGTAGACTGTTGTGCTAACATCTATTGGATGGAAAGAGATGTTTGGTTCAGTGGGTTGTCCAGTGGGTGTCCAGATAGAACCATTGGTCCCTTGCTGCTGTCCCACACAGATGTCTGGTTAACCCGTTAGGTTGAAGTATTGGCAGACTCATTTTACTGAAGGATTTCAGTTTTCATGATCTCCTGATGGGACTTGTGAGGGCTTTGAAAAGCTTTAACACTTTCACCTCAACTTCAAGGAAGTCCCATAGTTTCCCGCCTTTGGTGACAGGAAGCCTTGGGCTTGGTTGATGTTGTCAGGAACCAAGGATGAACCAGAGAAACCTGGACACCCCCTGAAGTTGTGTGTTTGGTCTTGTCCTTAATCCTGCCCCAACAGCCTGGCTAAACAACTGTGTAGGCCACTATAACCATCGGTACTTCTTCTCTTTCTGCTTTTTCATGACTCTGGGCTGTGTCTACTGCAGCTACGGAAGTTGGGACCTTTTCCGGGAGGCTTATGCTGCCATCGAGGTGAGCCTGTAGTTAGGAGCAGGGCAGCTCAATAGAGAGCACTTTGGGGTGTGGAATCCGTCCCTAAGGAGTGGGGCTGGTAGCACCCCCCATCCTAGAGGCCTGAGAGTATAACCAGCACTGTTTTCCATCCCCTTAGAAAATGAAACAGCTCGACAAGAACAAACTACAGGCGGTTGCCAACCAGGTGGGCTGTCCCCACCCCACTGCCTCCTGCTGCTCAGGCCAGGGGTATAGAGTTGCTGAGGCAACTGGGGCCCACCTGTTAGTCGAGTTGTAGAGGCTGGGGTAAGGGGCCAGTTGAGACTGGATCGGGGTGTTTCTGGGCACTGTCGGCCGTGGGCAGACTAAGTGGCCTAGGGGCAAGCTGGGAGTCCCTGGTACATGACAGTTTTTGGCTCTCTATTCCATTATCACCTTCTTTGGGCTGAGCAAGGGCTCTGCCTTGGTGATGGCCTGAGCAGCAAGGAGTCTATGTTAGTCTGTGTAATGGGGTTCCAGGGGACAGAGGTCGGGCTGGGCCAGTCTGACCGTCCTTTGTTCCTGGTCTGTCTGCGTCTGCAGCAGGATCGTCCCTTCTCCCCTGGCCTTTTAGGACTCCTTATTCTGAGCAGATCTTGGGCTTGTGATTGTGTCTCTGCTGCCCTTTCGGTCCTTAGTGGGGCTCACAGTTCTCCCCCTCCAGTTATTCCATTCTGGGCATGGGTCTCGTGCCGTCTTGGGGATTACGGCCACACAGTTCTAGCTGGGGAGTGGAGTGGCTTCCCCTGGAGCCCCATTTGTGTTGTCAGAGCTGAAGGCCCAGGGTTGGTCCCTCCTGTGCTTTACCATCCCGTCCAGACCTGCTCTGCCCAGTGTTTGTCCATGATGATGCCGCCAGCTTGGTCCACCCATCTGGCTGCTGCCCTGACTCCTCTGTGGCTTAGCCCCCTATTTTCTCATCATGGGCTTGGATCACTTCCCTGCCTGCAGGTGTTGGGCTCTGGTGGAGACCAGTGGAGCAAATGATCCAGACTTCGCTGTTTTCTTTTTCTAGACTTATCACCAGACCCCACCACCCACCTTCTCCTTCCGAGAAAGAGTGACTCACAAGAGTCTTGTCTACCTCTGGTTCCTGTGCAGGTATCTTAACTCTCATTTTTGACAGTTTAAGGGAGGGGCAGCTTCAGAAAAACCTTTTTCGGTGCCCACACCCAGGCAGGAACCCATCCCTGTGTAAACTGCTGCTGTTCTTATTCTCACTTAGGTTGGCAAAGAGTAGGGCTTAATTTTCTTCAGTATTTGGGGGCAGGGAACATTATAGATTTGGCATTGAGTGTTTGGTATGTGCCAAGGGAAGTTAAACTCCTACTTAAAGGGTAGGTGCATTTCATAGATGAGGAAAATTGCAGATCTGAGGGGTGAGGTGATTTGTTCCATGATACACAGTTAGGAATGGTAGAGCTAGAATCTGAATGTTGTGCCATTTTATTCTAATCGTTAGTGCTTTTACTACCTCTTCTGTCTCCCAAGCATGGGTATTTTAGGAAATATATAACATTTTCATTAGTAATAGACTTATTTCCCCATCTTCCTTTCCACGTCATTTATTCTTAGCCCACGTTGATGCTTTTTCATGGATGCAGTGAGGTAAAAGTTCATCTAGGACACGTACGCTGGGAGTTAAGGCAGACTTAGACATAAGTCCCTAGGCAGTCACTGTTGCTCAGCTCAATTTCAGACCTACACATGGCCTCTAACTCCCTCCACACTACCCCCCAATCTTTGCCCCTCTTTTCTCAGTTCCGTGGCACTTGCCCTGGGTGCCCTAACTGTATGGCACGCTGTTCTCATCAGTCGAGGTGAGACTAGTATCGAAAGGCACATCAACAAGAAGGAGCGACGTCGGCTGCAGGCCAAGGGCAGAGTGAGTAGGGCCGGGATTGGGGTGGAGGGATGGGTAGGTAACTGAACCTGCCATCCTGTAAACAGAGGCCATGGCCAGGGCCAACTAAGGCAGGCATCATGAAATCCAGAACTTGCCTGGCCAATTTAGGCTCAAAATTGGTTTAAGGAAAAGGGTTCATAGAAACATGTTTTTCTTTGCTCTAGGTTTTTAGGAATCATTACAACTATGGCTGCTTGGACAACTGGAAGGTATTCCTGGGTGTGGACACAGGAAGGTAAAGTAAACTATTTAGATCAGCGCTGTTCATTGAACTTTCTGTGATGAGAAAAATATTCTATACCTCTGCTGTCTAAAACATTAGCCACTAGTCACATACGGCTTTTGAGCGCTTGAAATGTGGCTAATATATCAGTGAATTGAATTTTAAATTTAATTTCATCTTCACCAACTTAAACAGGCATGTGTGGCTAGGGGCCCCCATATTGGTATGGTAGCAGGTGACTACGACAGAATCCTTAGAAAGCTGTTCTCAAGAAGGGACCTCTAGTTAGGGTATGCTGGCCACCAGTCACCTCTCATTTGTATGGCAGTGTCTGGATTTCAAGCACATAATTTGTGGGATTGAAGTCATCTATTTGTGACAGAGGGCCTAAGACAATAAATGAAGCTAGCTCCCTCAGCCCAAGAGGCAAAGGTAAATCATTCTTCAAATTGCAACTACTGAGGCAGTAATAAGTAGGTGACCGTAAGTACCTGCCCTCTTCCTTTTCCCATCCTATTATTCCTGCCTGTCACTGTGCTTACGGTGGCCCCTTAGAAGTTTAGCTCAAAACCTCTAAAGGCCTTCAAGGCACCAGAGGGCACATTTATTGGACAAAATTGGAACTTTTATTGCTTTTGCGATGAACGCCAGGGTAGCTTCAGACTACCTTGATGTATCTTTGCTGAGGAATGAAGCTCAGGAAGGAAGACTAGGAAATCTTAGACCTCACAAGTATTTCTGTCTTCTCTTATAGGCATTGGCTGACTCGGGTGTTGTTACCTTCCAGTCACCTGCCCCATGGGAACGGACTGAGCTGGGATCCCCCTCCCTGGGTGACTGCTCACTCAGCCTCTGTGATGGCAGTGTGAGCTGGAGTGTGTCAGCCACAACTTGAGCACCACCCTGCTTCCTCCACTGCCTCAAGGGCCTTCAAGGATAGCTTCTTGGAATCCTTGAACAAAAAGAGCCAGTGCGCCTGCCTTACGGTACCATGCAGGGACAGCTCAAGGACCAGTCTCCCGGCCATGGCGGAAGCAAGGCATGATGTGGCAAAATCCTAGGACTGATGTCCCTTTACTCAGGCAAACAGAAGTTCCAGCCCCAGACTGGAGATCAGGCAGCTAGCAACCTGGCCGGGTACTGACCCCGACCTCCTCCAGCTTACAGCACTGGGGTTGGCTACCACCTCTTCCACTTGCCATCTGGGAAAACACCTGAATGGTAGAGCTGAGATCCTGGCTCCTCAACAGGGCAAAGATACCAGGCCTACTGCTGAGGTCACTGCCACTTCTCACATGCTGAAGGGAGCAAAAATAAAGGTATTTGATTTTTTAATGATATGTAGCTTTTCACTCTTTGCCTTTCTTGTGGGGCGGGGAAGGGGAAAGTCAGGGTCAAGGCCTAGTGAGTGGGTGTTCTGGTCCTGCCACCTCTGTCCCACTTGGAGGGGTTGGATGTCCTGAAGAATTCCTGGCCAGTTCCTATCACTACTGTTCCTCTAGCTTATGCAGTGTTGCTTCTGGTTATGTACTGCTGAGGCAAAAGTGGAGAGAGGGAAATAACTGACGGCCCCATTACCAAAAGAATCTTTATTCTCCAGCAGGTACACACACGCCACCATCCCTGGTCCTCAGGGCCACACTCATCTGTATTCACCCTCAGCAGCATATCTCACTTTTTCTGACATATAAATGGAAAAGCCCCCAAACCAAGATCATTCTTCAAACACAAGTAGTCTCACACTCAGTTACTTCACAAATCCATTAGAAGTCAGGATTCCTATGTTTCCTGTACAGCCATGCGACAGAGGCCGAGCATTTGTGCGGTGTCTGTGGGAAAGGCAATCAGAAGCCAGTCATCTCCCTGCTTTGGGCGAGATGGCTTGATAGTTAGTAATTTCAGGTTGGAGTGTCTGTCAGAACAGTGTAGGCCAGGATGGAGGGCTCAGCTGCCAGGGCTCCCCAGCAGAAACCTGTAGGCAAAAAGAACGTTGACAGCATTAGTGGTGAGGCCCGTTTCAACCCCGTCTCTCCCCGTGACCTAAAAACTCACCATTCTCCCCTGGCTGACACTGCTTCCTTACGCACCAGTCTCTTCTTGTCATCCAGGGGTTTGGCTAAGGCCCGGATCACCTGCAGTTTGTACGGCAGCAGCTGTGGAGTTAGAGGAGCTAATCTTAGCCTTGTTCAACCAAGACAACCAAAAAAGCTGCTCTGACTCTACAACTAATACTCTTCCTATTCTTCTTTAGTGATTCCAGAGAATGCTGTGTGGCAGGCCGGCCATTCTGTTTCAGGGTAGTCAGGAAATCCTTGCCTATCTGTCCCCTACAGTGCGTACCTCAGTCACACAGCAGGGTGGCCAGTCCCTCTTGACTAAGGCAAAGAGGTCCCTCTGGCTCCTCTCAGAAGCTTCCAAGCCAGAGAGGGACATCTGCGGTACTCACCACGGGGGTGGGCAGGTGAGTAACAGCGTGCATACACTGCAGTGCCGCGACCCGGACAGCCTGGGACACAACCATAAGGAGGTGAGGGGACACCCACGAAGGGGAGACGTACAGGCCAAAGAGTTGTTGAGGCTCAACGCACCATGGAAGGGCTGGAGCTGAGGTTTAGGAACTTGGTGACGAGGGTGTCAATGTGGAGACTCATGACTTGGGGTGCTTCCAGTAGAAGAGGCTGAAGGCAGCTGAGGGTGGAGAGCTGTACCACAGAGTCGGGGCAGGACAGGGCCTCCAGCAGCAAGGAAAGCAGCTAAGGGGGCACAGGGAAGGTGGGATGACCACATCTTTGATGAGCCTGCTTCCCCTCCCCTTTCTGGCCCCAGCTGGGGGACAATGGCTCGGTCCCTGCTTAGAGGCTGTGACTGCGAGGCTTACCGTGGGCAGCTCCGGCAAGAGCACAGGCTTTGGTAGCCTGTTAAGTACATGAGACAGACCCTTCAGGTAATTTGGCTTCACATCTGGAAAAAATGGAAAAGCTTAGGGGAGAAACTGGGCTCAGACATAGAGCTTAAGAATTCAATTCTGATCTCTGGTGAAGCTGGGACATTAGCCTACAAAAAGTTCTTTTTTTAAAAAAAAGCCCCTCAAGCTCAGAATAGCCAAGATATGCCAATCAAAGGAAAAGAGTGGGTCAAGAATCTAGACGTTCAGCCCTTCAGGTACAGGTCACACTACAGCTCTAAAGAAGCACTCAGGTCCTAAATTATTTTGGAGACTGCGGCCTGACCAAAGGAGAGGTCTGTATATTTGAGGGCTTTCCTTTAGACTCTCCTCACCTCGAGGAGCAGCATGGAAGCCCCGGACCAAAGCAGGCACGTTATCCGTGAAGAACCGCTGGCGAAACATGATCCGCACTTCAGCATGGCCGGCACGAGTCAGCACATCAGTGCAGTCAGACATGAGCAGAGAGAAGCCATCAGCTGCTGCTGGGCCTAGTTCTGGATCACTCAGGAGGCCCATGAGCTGGAGAAAAGAGAGCCTTTGAGGTTCATCAGCGGGGAAGAATCTTAAATACCCAAGAGGAGGACAGTAGTCATTTTTGGGAAGAAGAGGATCGACAGCGAAGTTCCTGTTTAGGTCCTAGGTTCTGCTGTCTTCAGCAAGGACTTACCCGGTCTGTAAGGCAGGAGCTGAGAGGATGATATCTAAGCACTAGGGCCTTTGTGACCTGTTATCAGAGAGAAAGAGAACAGTTAGGGCATGACACTCAAACCCTGAGAAGCATGCATATGCTTCAGGGTTAAATGGAGAAATGCTATTTAACCAGACCAACTGCTCTCTGTCTAACCGGAATCCATTCCGACTCCTTACCCAGAGAAGCAGTGTGAAGGCCTGACTACGATAGGGCCCAGAGCTCAGGCCAGCCTCCACTTTGTCCACAGCCAGCTGTAGGAATTCATCCAGCTGTTGCCCTAAAAAGGAGGGAGGAAATGCTGATGCAGAGGCTACATATGTCCGTTTTACCAACAAAGGTGTAAATCATTTAAATGTAGAAGCCATTAGAAAAAACCAATATTGTTTTGGCTGTGGATTTGGCCCACTCAGCTCTAGGACGCCAGCATGAGAGCCTGGTATTCTCATAATGTAGGGGTGCTGGCATTCGAAAAAGAGTTGTCTACTTCTAATAAAGAATTACCCCTAATAGCTCTTTGTAGGGAATAGGATGACAGAACTAGATAGAGCACTCTGCTTGAAGCCCTTATGTCCTATAAAGCTCTGCCCAACTCTGGTCTTGACTCTTGTCCCACGGGCTGTCCCTTGGAAAGCCCTATTATTGATATATTAGCTAACTTCCGTTAAAAAGAGAATGAGAACTAAATGTCAAGATTTCATCAGAAGTTGATTCAGGGAGGCTCCCAACCCACAGCCTCACTCCAGTACCTGCAGGATGCTTGTTCAGAAGTCCTGCAAAGCACTTGGCAGCAGCAGTGGAGGAGAAGGGGCAGCTGTGGCAGCAGCTCAGCTCTAAAAGTTCCCGCATGAGTTGGTTCAGCTGAGGGATTTCCACCTATAGAAAACCTGGCCATGTCATGGACCCAGAGAACACTTGAACTCTAAGAGACACCCAGGAGAGAGTGGCAGCACGGGCCAGGGTGGATGGGAAATAAATTCTCCAGTGGGAAAAGCAGAAAATCAGCTTAGCTTGTGACAAATTTCAGCCCAGAAGTCACCCAGGATCCACCTCCCCTGGTCCGGGTTAAACTAGGGTACTCCCCAAATGTTGTGGTCACTTACATTTCGAGGCAGGGAGCAGACAAAGGCCATAAGCAGTGCAACCAGCCGCCTCTGCCCTGAGGAGCCATCCTACAGAGGAAGAAGAGCCCTATCAAGCCTGTCCTGCTAGCAAGAGGCTTGTCTGCCCTGATGATACCCATCCCAGGTTAGCCCTAAAAATTTGAAGGACAGAAGTCCCAAGATTCTCCCCCATCTGATCCATCAGACCCTTACCTGGAATGGTTGGAATCTTCCAGGGAAGCTGTTTTCAGGCAGGAAGGAGATGTTGCCATCCAAGAAGAGGGGCACAATGTGGGCGACACTCTGGGCAGCCAAGCTGGGGGTAGAGCACTAGGTGTCACCGAGGAGCCAGGGTTCTACAGCAGCCCTGGGGTTCCTGGTAGTCACTGAGTCCGTGGGCCAGAGCATGATCATTCACACCTTCAACAAATACTAATTCAGCACATGTTATATGCCAGGAACCATTCCTGTTCTAGGCCTTGGTGCTACAGCAGTGAACCAGACACATGAAATCCCTGTTCTCCTGGACCTTACGATCTAGCGAGAGAACTCAATGTGTATTTCAGGAGTGCTCCACAGGTGACTCTCATGCACATCTGCAGCTAAGAACCATTAGTCTGTGGCCCCCAGTCCATGATGCTAAAAGGCCCCTTCTTACTTTGCCAGCAAGACTTACAAAACAAAAGCTGCCTCCATGTTTCAATCTGGGTAAAAGGACAGCTCAAAAGGAAGTTATTTGCTGCTTCTTCCCAAGAATTCTATCCTCCCTGGGATCAAGTCACATCCATGATTATACTCACTCAGGGCTCAAGTGGGTGGTGGCAGTGCCAATGACAGACACCATGGCGGCCAAGACCTCATCCTGCAACAGCACTTTTTTCAGAACTGAGTGCTCCTTCTCTGCAAAATCAAAACACACACACACAATCACAGGCCATGACTATGGCTCAGACGATTAGGTCCTGTCATCATCATGACTCTGGGCCTTGACTCTAGTTACAAGAGGAGCAGTTTTTAAACTGTCCTCTAGTAGTGCTGTAGCCCTGAGAAGCAGCAAGGCACCAGAAGCAGGAGCGTGTAATGCAGGCCACAGGGAGCTCCCGAGAACTCTGTGCAGTCCTTTGACTGGGCAACAGTGGAAAATAAGGCTAGCTAATATGAACATTCTTAACATCAGAAATGTTAGTCTTTTCAAAAACTTAAAGGTAACACAGATTTATCTTCATGGGTCCGTTTATACAGCAGCTACCACACATACATACATTACTGTTGCCAAGCGCTGCACATTAACTTATTTAATCCTTACCAACTACCCTGTGATACAGATATTGCTCTCTATCAACCCCATAAAGTGAGGAGACAGAAGCTTAGAAAGGCTATCTTCATCCAAGTTGGCAAGTGGTAGAGTTGACCATGAAACCCAACCAGGTCTGCTTGACTCCAGAGCCTAATTCTAACTAATCTAATTACACAGCAATTAAAGGGGGAAAAAGTGTGCATCCTTTTGAGTGTTGCTAACACTAGTAGATTTTGGTTCCTGCCAAAGGTCAGCTTGGCACCCTCTGCTTGAAGTGAAATCTCATTATGTGGACACAGGATTCAAAAGAAGCCTCTGCTGGTACCAAATGCAATACCAGTGATACCCCGAGGGTGGCAGTGCTGTTCAACACTAGTGGAAGGCCGAGTCGGGAGGAGGGAGGAGGGAGGGGTGAGGTGGAGGAAGTTACCTGGCATGGAAGCCTGCACAGCCAAGGCAAGCAGGCAAGGTATAGCTGTCTGATGGAAATACCAGCAGCTCTCGGGGTCTTGCTGGCATTTTTCTGCCACCTGCTGGAGACTCTGACAGACAGCAATAACTTCACTTGTTCCTGCAACCGTATTCCCTGTGTGGTGAGAAAGTTCTCTGTAAGGTTTTCTTAAAAGCACTTCCAGGTCTGTCACATACAGAATGTGGGAAGAATAATCGAAGACGAGTAACTGAAGAGACCAAGAGTGTCTTATAAAGAGCCAAGTCATTTTATCCAGGAGCTGAGACCTGCCCAGCCAGCTCTGCAACAGAAGCATTCATACACAGCTGATCATTGAACAAGGCAGGGGTGAGGGGAGCCAACCCTCCTGTACAGTCGAAAATCCACCTGCAAGTTATAATGGTCCCTCTTTAAACAGTTCCTCCATATCTGCAGTTCTGCATCTATGGACTCAACCAACCACAAGCATGTTGTGCTATAGTTTTTACTACTGAAAAAAATCTGTATACGTGGACCTGTGCTGTTCAGACTTGTTTTGTTCAAGGGTCAGCTGTACATTCTCATTTAGTTTTCATAACAACTCTCTTAGAAATATCATTTCCCCCATTTTATAGAGGAGGATGTGGAGTCTCAATAAATTACCAGTGGTTTTTCCAGGGTAACAGTGAAAAAGTCAGGAATCAAACCCAGGCTACGCTCTGAGTCCAGTGTTCTTTCTACTTTACATCAGGTGCTGGATCATCCACAAAGGGCTGGGCAGCGCAGAGTGGGGCACTTAGGGAATTAGTGAGGGCCCATGGTGTGCATGCACAGGTTCACAATAGCAATAGCTGCTGTCACTTACGTCACTTATGAGGAGCAGTGCTTCTCAAACTCCAGGGTATGTACAGGTTACTTGGAGATCCAGTTAAAATGCAGATTCTGATCAGTGGCGCCTGAGATTCTGCATTTCTAATAAACTCCCAGATAATACCCGTGCTACTGGTTGATGAACCCTATTTTGAGTAGCATGGCCTTACAGTGGTGCTTTTCTTTTCTTTTTTTAAAAAATTTTATTTATTTTATTTTTTTATTTTTGGCTGCGTTGGGTCTTCGTTGCTGCACGCAGGCTTTCTCTAGTTGTGGCGAGCGGGGGCTGCTCTTCGTTGCAGTGCGGGGGCTTCTCATTGCGGTGGCTTCTCTTGTTGCAGAGCACAGACTCTAGGTGTGTGGGCTTCAGTAGCTGTGGCGCACGGGCTCAGCAGCTGTGGCTCACGGGCTCTAGAGTGCAGGCTCAGTAGTTGTGGCGCACAGGCTTAGTTGCTCCGCGGCCTGTGGGATCTTCCCGGACCAGGGCTCGAACCCGTGTCCCCTGCATTGGCAGGCGGATTCTTAACCACTGCTCCGCCAGGGAAGTCCCCAGTGGTGCTTGTCAATGGACTCCGTGGGCATTCTTAATAACTGTTGCCCAAGTCTCATCCCTCCTCAGAGGCTGAATCAGTTGGACTAAGAACCACACATTCAGCACTTTTTAAAAGTTCCCATGTGACTCTTACTATAGCCACCACTGGAACCACTCCTTTAGAGGCATCAACTCCAAACCTGACTATGGTTCCCCCTTCAGCCCAGTTCCTTGATGACTGTTCCTGGTAGTTACCTTTGTTCATCTGGCAGAGATGCTGCAGCAGAAGAGGCAGGGTCTCCTTGACAATACTGGCATGTGTGGATATAGCTGACAAGGCCTGCAGACAGCGCCGATGCCGGGAGCATTTGGTGGGCCCATCCCCTCTAGCCACATCTGACTCCTCTGAAAGCAACCCAGGAGACAAGATTTCACTGTGTGATGGCAAGCATGAAGGCCCCCAAGCCTCCCTGGGAAGGGGCAAGCCACGGAAGATCAGAGACACATACCTATACACAGCTCCTCAGCAAGCTTGGGCACTAGGTGGCTGCTGAAGGCCGCAGGGTAGAGAGTGGCCAGGGTTCCTGATGCTTCCAGTGCTGCCACCCTGCTGGGGCACAAGGCAAATGAGCACTAGCTGAGCCTTGATCCATGGCTCTCTTGCCTAGGCCTGCCATTCGGCAGATTCAGGAGCGTGGGCTTCTGAGGCCACCCTGCTGAAGAGTAGGATTCCAGTACTTACACCACTAAGTTGGACTGGGCTTCTTAATGCCCAAGAAAAGAGAGCATTCCCACACCTCCAACTGGGTAGCAGCCAGAGCCAAGCACAGGGCCCACCTCCCCTACGGAAAGCCAAGGGTCAGAAGCACAGAGCCCTGGAACAGCTTGCTCGATCTCACTGCCTTATATTCTCACCAACTCTGGGAATCCTCCTCCAGGAAGCTCAGTCTGTGTAGGTGACCCACTGCCAGCTCCAAGTCCCCAGAAGACAGGAGATCTGTGCAGGAAGGAAACACGGGCCTCACCTTTCTTCCCCTGCAGCCATCACAACCCTTCCTAAAGTCCTATAAGAAGTCCCAAATCATCCCGAGTTGTAGTGAGAACCAGGGAATTAAGATTGCTCTTCACTTAAGACAGAAAATCACAAGAAAGGGACCAATACTCCTATCTTTTCTCTTTCCCTTAAGTGTACCTGGCTGGGCACCCAAGACTGTGAGTGTACGGATGCCAACAAGCTGAAGCTGGGTGCTGGGGTCCGTCAGGGCCATGAATACCAGTGAGCACAGCTGGTCCTTGAAGCCACTCAGAGGCCTTTCATCTAGGAAGAGACAGAGTCCAGGTTAGAGGGAAACCCTATTCAGAAGTGATGCAAAGATAACCTGGGACAGATTTTTTTTTTTTTTTTTTGCCGCGCTGCGTAGCATGTGGGATCTTAATTCCCTGACCAGGGATCGAACCCGTGCCTCCTGCGGTGGAAGCGCAGAGTCTTAAGCACTGGACCGCCATGGAATTCCCGGGGCAGATTTAAATAATTTAATCCATTGGGTATCTGGGAAGTACACTAGGAAAGAAATCAACAGGTCTCATCTGTTAAGTGTTCTCTTGGGCTACAACCTCAGAACAACAGGTCCACTGTTCTAGACTACTTCTCTGTAGCGCTCTTTGCCTGCCATCCTTTATAGGGCTATAGTGCTCAGCAGCCCCCAGGATACCACATCTAGAAGATGGCCTCACCCTTGTCTTCATAGCTCCATTTCTGTTGCAGCTTCAAGAAACCCAGGATCATTTCAAGGATTGTCCGCCGCTGGTTGCTCTGTAATGTTTTAAGGGGTATTCAAGTCAAAAAATACTTTATTTTTAAAGGATTTCAGTCCTGCTACTGCAGAATTGGGGAGAATTATCCTTGTACATAAGTGTCAGGAAAAGAGTGAACAAGGGAACCAGCAGCAGCTAATGGGAGCAAAACCCGAGATCTACTATATCTAGGCCCAAGCTCAATGCTTAGCGCTCTCTCTGTGAGAGAGCGATCCTGGCAAGGGGTCCCATCATTTCCCCAACAGATTCTGCTTTCTTACCTGACTGTGCTTGTGGAACTGTTCCAGCAGTAGGGGCAGCACGTTGCTGGTGATGTGGTCACAGGCCCGGGCAGACGCACCTGCAGCCGCCTGCAACAGTTTGGCACTAGGCCACACCAGTTTCATGTCTGGTTCACACAGATGGTGCCTGCAGTCTAGAGAGGCAGCACATCACAGACCTAGGGAGTAGGCTGAATGTTGCCTGGTTCCCCTGCAGGCCATAGAAGTTGGAGGCTGAGCCCCGGGACAGTTGGCTAGCAGTTACCACTTAAATTGCTTTCAATTCAAAGCAGGGCTCCAGCACCCAAATCACTGAACATGGGGGCCACTCATGAAAGGTCACTGGCCTTAAGGAATTTCTCTCTTGTGCTCACTCCCCTTTCTAGCTGCCATGGCCCCATTACCCTGTAGAATGTTGCTAAGGAAGGAGTCAAGGAGGTCCTCAGCATCAGCCCTCAGCACAGAGCGAGACAAACACGCAGTCAGGGAGTTAAGGGCCGCCAGGCCCTCGGCCTCTACCCGCTCACTTGCCGTCTGGAACACCTGTCAGGGAGGGATCCCATGGCTACTGAGGTGAGCCTGCACCAGCTGAAACCCCACCCACCTACTGCCTATTTCCTTTGCAGGAAGGGGGTGGTGAGAACCTCTGGGGCACAGCAATGGAAATTAACCCCCCAAATGAGTTTCTTCTCAATTGGTGTATTCTCACTAAGTCCTCAGTCCCACTAGGATTGATACACATACTTTTTGAGAAACTGAATACTGACTTTGAGCAGTGGTTGTTGGGAACCCCTTTCCTAGTCTCTTCCTCTCCCCCTCTACTCAGCATGACCTATGCTCCTTACCATGGAAGGACAGGAATTGGGCACTGGGCAAGACTGATCATGTGCCACCACTAAACAGCTGACCCTACCCTTGTCATTCAACTAGAAGTATGCCCCCTTGCTCTCTTGCTGAATAACCAAGCACAGCAATAGAGGGAAAAGGATACGGTGTGTTATTTCCCCTCGTGCCTGACAACCAGGAGTTAATGGTAGTGAGTTTATCTAAGTAACACTCACCTCTCTGCGGATAGAAGCCCAAAGGCTGGGGAGGAAGTCCTTTAGTTCTTTCTGTCCGTACACAGCACAGCAAGCATTCTGCCAAGGAAAGCACAGGTGATGGCTATCTACACACTCAGACTTCCTAGGATATGCAGGCCCCTCAGCATAATGGCACCTGAAAGACCCTGGCTCTCAGCAGTAAAACCAGCAGGATTTCATAACCATCCTACCCAGGTCACTGAAAAACAGGAGCTTGTCCTGACTGATGGAAAACAAGCATGAAGAGGGAGCCCTGGTCAGCCTTTCCTCAGCTGCCACTCAGTTACTACAGAACAAGACAAAATGCAACTGGGGGCTTTAGGTCAACATATAGGCCCGGATTCTGGGTATCCCTCTCTTGAGGCCAATGAACTATTTCCTGGCTCTCAATCAATTCATAATCCTTTAGCACCCCTAAATTGTCTAAAGACAGCTGGATCCTCAAAAGAGAACAATCACTCACTAGAGTCTGCAGAGAATCCAGCTTGGCACTCAGAATCTCGGAATCCACTTTCTCAATCAGCAGGGGGAGCAGGAACTGTGGGAGAGAAGGAAGAACTAAAGAGTGAGATATGGGTAGTCTTGCAGCCACACCAAGGCCAACCGTGTCCTCACTGCCACCAGTTCCCAGGGGTAGGTGTTACATCAAGGAGCTATACTCGAGTCGAGAGTTGTGACTGTAAACCAACCTCCCTCTCAATCCATGGCCAGACTCCCAGTGACCTGAAAAGTGGGCTAGCTGGCAAAGCTGAAGAATTTCAAAAGATAGCACCAAATAGGGATTGGTTTACTATTTTAAATGAAGAGATGGTGAAGTTCTTTACTTCGAAGGTCTGAAGACACTTGCAGGATGCCATACCCAAAAATGTATACTGCAACTTTCTTTTCCCCCATGCTTTTACTGTTCTTTCTTCAGACCCTTCTGTGGGTTGAGGCTACATATCCTAACTTTGGCTAGACCCACCTCAGCAAATCGCGGTGTAGAAGCCAGCACAGCTCGAAGACTCAGGATGAGATCTTCTCTCTGGATACCATGGGGATCATTAGGTGGCTGGAAAAGGGAGAAGGGGGCGTGGGTTTGTATAACTCTTCAGACCACCCCTGGACACAGGAGTGAACCTGGCAACCCTGCAGAATAGGGTGAGATTTACACCCAATCTGGCAGAAGTATGGTATGAGGCCCCAGCAGGAAGACTGCTTGCTCTTACATGTTCCTTGCGAATTTTTGTCTGTTGGGCATTTATCTTCTATCTGATCACACAGTTTCCATCTGATCTATCATCTCACCACTCAGAGATAAGCAGCCTTAACTTTCTGGTGCAACTTTCTTCTCTGTATATATAGTATTATGACAATGTGATTGGTAGACACTGTTTCCCTTTAAAATATATATACTTTTTAAAACTGTGATCTTTTGAATATATTTTCTGCAATCTATTTTTTCACTTAATACTAGGTACCTTTTTTCATGTTATTATTTTTTCATAGCATTAGTTTTAGTGGCTGATACTATTTCATTGTGTGGTTGAGTCACAGTTTATTTGGATAATCACCCTTTGATGGACATTTCTATTTTTTCACCCTTATAAAAAGCTGTAATTCTGGCATTATAAAAACATTCATGATTTCTGCATCAAGAAGGCAGATTTTTTTTTATTGAAGTATATAGTTGACTTACAATATTGTGTTAGTTTTAGGTGTACAGCAAAGTGATTCACTTATATACATATATATATATATTTCAGATTCTTTTCCATTATAGGTTATTATAAGATGCTGAACATAGTTCCCTGTGTTATACAGTAAATCCTTGTTGTTTATCTATTTTATATACAGTGGTATGTATCTGTTAATCCCGTACTCCTAATTTATTCCTCCTCACCTTCTTTCCCCTTTGGTAACCATAAAGTTTGTTTTCTATATCTTTGAGTCTGTTTCTGTTTTGTAAATAAATTCATTTATATTACTTTTTAGATTCCACATATAAGTGATATCATAGAATATTTGTCTTTCTCTGTCTTACTTTACTCGGTATGATATCTCTAGGTCCATCCATGTTGCTGCAAATGGCATTATTTCATTCTTTTTTATGGCTGAGTAGTATTCCATTGCACGTGTGTGTGTGTGTGTGTGTGTGTACACACACACACACGCACCCCCCCCCCATCTTTATCCATTCATCTGTTCATGAACGTTTAGGTTGCTTCCATATCTTGGCTCTCGTAAATAGTGCTGCTATGAACACTGGGGTGCATGTATCTTTTCAAATTAGAGTTTTCATCTTCTCTGGATATATGCCCAGGAGTAGGATTGCTGGATCATATGGTAGCTCTATTTTCAGTTTTTTAAGGAAACTCCATACTGTTTTCCATAGTGGCTGCACCAATTTACATTCCCACCAACAGTGCAGGAGAGTTCCCTTTTCTCCACAACTTCTCCAGCATTTATTATTTGTAGACTTTTTGATGATGGCCATTCTGACAGGTGTGAGGTGATACCTCATTGTAGTTTTGATTTGCATCTTTTCATGTGCCTTGGCCACGTGTATGTCAAGAAAGCACACTGAAAACATACATCAGATTTTCCTTTTCTCTTTAGAAACCCCACCAAAAATACAGTAAAGGGATTTTCCTTTCTTTTCTTTCTTTTCTTTTTTTTTAAAGCTATAAAGCTGAAGGTTGAAGAGAACAGGATAAGGGATGTTAGCAACAAAACTGTAGAAGGTGAAAAGCAGATGGATAAGAAGAAAATGACTTAGCAGAGCCAAGACAACAGAATCCTCAGTAGGCTTGGGGAATGCTCAGTAACTCCCCATATACACCACAGTCTCCTCAAAAAGCTTCGCAACCAGCAGTACCAGGTACCTTTGGAATTGGGAGTGGGGTTGGAGAAGCAATCTGACCTCCGAGATTGCCTCTCAAGTCCTCCTTAGCTGCAGTAGAATCTGGAGGTTTAATTCTTTAGAGAGGGTAAGACAGAGGTCTAGTCTTAGAGATGTAGGTGCAGCTGAGGGCCTGGGTGCTGAATCAAAAGAGGTCTAAGTGGGAATTCCCTGGTGGTCCAGTAGTTAGGACTCAGTGCTTTCACTACCAGGGCCCGGGTTCAATCCCTGATTGGGGAACAGCACGGCAGGAAAAAAAAAAAAAAAAAAGAGGTCTAAGTGATACAGTATTGAGTACTGAGATTTTCCAACCCCTTCCAGCCCTATTTGCTTGTAGCCAGACTTCTCCCTCTAGGCAGATCTAAGGTCTTTTTCTAGAAGAACCTGACTAGCCCAAGAGGAAGAATACACTGGGGGTTCCCAAACTGTCCATGTAAGCCACTATACAGGGAAGTTCATCCTCAGCCAGCCCATTCCCTGTGCTCAGAGCTCCCACTCAACTTTATAATTCTCACTGTAAAACACGTGCAAACTCCCAAGGATTACCAGATATCTGAAGAAAGCCTCTAACCTGGAAATAGAGACCAAAAACAAACAAAAAAAAACTCGGAGGAAACAAAGACCACATATGTGGGGAGAGTTTTCAAAAACAGTAAGAAAGTAATTCATTCATGGATTAAATAAGAACAGAATGCTAAAGAAAAAAAGACCACCAGTCTTAACCTGGTGGTCCAGCAGTTAAGACTCTGAGCTCCCAATGCAGGGGGCCCGGGTTCGATCCCTGGTCAGGGAACGAGATCCTGCATGCCGCAACTAAGAGCCTGCATGCCGCAACTAAAAGCTCCTGCACGGTGCAACTAAAGATCCCGCATGTGGCAACAAAGATCCTGTGTGCCGTGACTAAGACCCAGTACAGCCAAATAAATAAATATTTAAAAAAACAAAACAAAAGACATTCAAGAGATCATCAAAAATGACAATAAAAGGCCCTGGGAAAATATCCATCAACAGAGGAATGGATAAAGAAGATGTGGTACATATATACAAAGGAATATTACTCAGCCATAAAAAGGAATGAAATTGGGTCATTTGTAGAGATGTGGATGGACCTAGAGAGTGTCATACAGAGTGAAGTAAGTCAGAAAGAGAAAAGTAAATATCGTATAATAATGCATGTATGTGGAATTTAGAAAAATGGTATAGATGATCTTATTTGCAAAGCAGATATAGAGACACAGATGTAGAGAACAAATGTATGGATACAAAGGGGGAAAGGGGTGGGGTGGGAGGAATTGGGAGACTGGATTGACACATATATATTATTGATACTATGTATAAAATAGACAACTGATGGGAACATACTGTATAGCACAGGGAACTCTACCTAATGCATTGTGGTAACCTAAATGGGAGGGAAGTCCAAAAGGGAAGGGGATATCTGTATGTGTGTGGCTGATTCATTTTGTTGTGCAGTGGAGGCTAACACAACATTGTAAAACAACCATACTCCAATAAAAATTAATTAAAAAAAAAAACGGTGCTGGGAAATTCAAAGCATGAGTGCAGAAATGAGAAACAAAATCAATAGAAGGGGTTAATAGGAGATGTGCTAGTCCTGGCCTTTCTGCCCTCAGAGCCATTCCTTGGGCTGACCACTGCAGGCTACATTTCCCAGGCTCCCATAATGGCCTGGGTTCAGCCAATGGGAAGCACTTGTAGAAGAATGAAGGTCAGAAGGAAAGGAAAACCCAGGGCATTTCTTCCCATTTCTCCAATTTAGTGGGCGCTTTCAGCATTGGCAGCATCTCCTCCATGGCTCCAGCTCCTACTGATAGGCCTATGTTTTTGTCATACTGTCAGCCCCTGAGGTCCAGTAACATCAACTCTTCCCTTTGTCCCTCCAGCCAAGGGGTGGTAATGGCTTCCTGCTATTGATAGGTTACCTCACTATCCCGTTTGGCTTCTCAGCTTTCCCACAACTTGTATAAACAATTTCCTGCATTAAATTATTTCTGTTTTAAATACCAAAGTGACTTCTGCTTTCATGCCTGGACTTTGACTGATAGAAAAGATAAAACTGTAGAATTTTCTTATAAACTAACAAAAAGGTAGAGGTAAGAAATATGAAAGAAAAATAAGAGATTCAGAGGTCTAACAGAAGATTGATAGGAGTTCCAAAAGGAAGGAACAGAGAAAACAGAGGGAAAGAAGTCATCAATGAAAGAATGCAAGAAAATTTCCCAGAACTGAAGGACATGAGTTTCCAGATTGATGGGACCTACCAAGTACCCAATACAATGCATGAAAACAGACCCGTACTAAGGCACATAATTGTGAATTTTCAATATATTGGGGGAAAATAATCAAAACTTAAAAGCTTCCAGAAAAGAGGAAAAACAGTGACCATAAAGTTTTGCAAATCAAAAAGAATTTAGACTTCTTCACAGCAACTGAAAATTAGAGGTAAATGTAGCAATGCCTTCAATTTCATACCCATATTGTCAATAAGTGGGAGGAAAGAATGAAGACATTCTAGATTTACAAAAATCTAAAAATTTTCACTCTTTTTACACACTGGGGAAGCTAATAAGGGATGTGCACCACCAAAATGAGGGAGTAAACTATAAAATAAGAAGTACATAAACCCAGGAGATAAGAGAACCAATCCAAGAGAAAAGACAAAGGAATCCCTAGATGATGGTAAAGGAAGATTGTCTACTCTGCATTAAGAGTAGGAAGCAACCAGTTAAGACTGTATGGCCAAGTTAAGAATTTTTACATTTTTAAGTCATTGAAAAAAAATCAAAAGAATAGTATCTTGTGACACATGAAAATTATATGAAATTTAAATTTCCGCGTCCATAAATAAAGTTTTATTGCAATATAGCCACTGTACCACATTCCAGTGTCTATGGCCGTTTTTGTGCTAGAACAGCAGAGGTGAGGAGTTTCAACAGAGACCATATGGCCTGCAAAGTCTAAAATAGTAACTATCTGGCCCTAACAGAAAAAGTTTGCTGACCCCTACACACAGAATAGGAACCATCACTTATACTGATGTGATCCACTATGAGGATGGCAAATGGCCAAAACAGATTGGTAAGACCAGAAAGAATATTTCTAACATAAATTGTTACACTAAAAGCCAGGTGTCCCTATTTAAAAGGCTTAAGTTCTTCTGAGAAGAAACAGTGATACTGATTACAAAAGAGATGAAAAGAATATCAGAGAGGTGGTCCCAAGCAATTGATGTCAACTAGAATAAGCTGGTAAGAAATTCCCTATGGCAAAAATGGCTGTGTATCTTTAAAGGCAGTGAGAGTCAATGCTCCAATGTCGTTTGGTATGCTGTGGTACAACTCCTTTCATTTTTTCCAAATCACTAATGCTTGCAGTACACATACCCACGCATACCCATATAGTGATGAGACCCTGAGTATTTGGAAAAAGAAGGAAAATCAAGATGCAGAGTGGGAGGAAGGTCTAGGGCATCAGAGCAAACACCTCCTGTACACACTATGCTCAACTGTGTCATCTTTGTTTAGTCAATTTGTTTCTACTGCCTGAGATGCACCCTCAGAATCCAGGATCATATCCTACAAATCCTTCAGAAACCAACTGAAATCTTATCTTATCTGTGAAGTCAGTTCCTGCCTACTCTAGCTCACACTAAACTCTGTCTTCTTTGAACAATTATAACACCACTTGTTTTGGTCCACAATCTCTTACTGTTACTTAAATGTTTCAACTTTCAAGGACATGAATCGTGTTATACAATCCTGCAGTTCTAAGCACTACATACAGTGTCAAGGAGTCTCCCAAATCCCTGCCGAATTGAACCCTTCCTCCCATGGCAAATGTTTTTCCATTTCCCAGTTTACTAAAACGTTAAGTTCTTGAGGGCAGGGATTGTTTCTTTTGTTCACCGCTGCACCCTCAGGGCCTAGAACTGGGCTTGGCACATAACAGACACTCAACAAATATTTCAATGAGTGAATGAATGAAAGGTACTACTTACAGGGGTAAAATCAATAGGGAAGTAACAGGATGTCACTTCAAACAACTCCTCCACAAAGGGTCCTAAGGCAACAGAGAAAGAATGAGGACTTATAAGCCTCTCATCTGACAAGCCCCAACCAGCTAATTCAAGGCTACAAGGGTGTACCCAGGCTATAGTCTCTGGAGATGAGGTCATGGACGATGCGGAAGGCCACCAGAAGATTACGGGGATCCTTTTCCCCATCCATCACCTGGATGAAGCCAAAGGTGAAATCAGCTCCTAGGCCCTTCAGCTCTGCGGAGGAGAGAACAAGATCATTACTGTCCCATGGGAGAGAAAGCTGGGCTTTCTTCTGGCCTGTGTTTTCCCTCTGCTATCACTGCCTTTCCTGCCTCCCAGAGCAGGCCCTTTCTGTTTTCCTATTCCAAGAGAGTTCTCAGTGAAGAGAAGATGTGCGACAATACATAACTGTTACAGAGGTAAGAATTTAAAACATCAGCTCAAACTCCACCCTTTCTTTACTTTCCTGGGGAGTAAGTGGCTCCCAGTTTCCCTTTATCATCCTCTCAAAGTACTGGCTCTTCTATATCACCCCTGGGCTAAAATGAGTCCTGGTAATGGGGGGAAAAAAAGATGTGCTCACTTTTCAGATTTTCCAGAGAGCCCTGCCTCTTACCTTCTTCCCGGGTTCGCATGAAGTTGGTGATGATACTGTAGACTGTGTGTCGGTCCACCTGTGGCAGGGACTTGGTAGGAGAGACAGGAAGTAAGTAAAGAAAGTGCCCAAAGAATACCTCAGCTGACAAAACTACTTCCTGCTTCACAATCTCTAAGTGGACAGTTCTCTTTACAGCAGTAAAAGATGAACCTCAGAGGAAATGTAGAGAAAGGATATGGCTGTTGCCCAGCAGTCCAGCAGTGGAACCGATAACCAAAACCTGTCTGCTGTATGCCTTACTTTAAGTGTAAGAGGACACAGGTCAGACATAATGGCATGCCTCACTCTCCTTACACAGTAGCAAGGGATAGCATGTGAACATGGTCAAAGACCTGAAAGAGTTCAGAACTTAGAAGGCAATTTTTTTTGCCATCTAATTCTAGTTATGTCAATGGCTGGGAGATAGAGGAGAATACCAAGGTGACTGTTATCACTCACCTGTACATGGACCTCCTGGAAGATGGCTTTAAGCACGGAGACAGCCAGCCCTGGGGGCAGGGCCACACACAGGCTCTGGGGGAGAAGAGAAGTGTGAGCACAGAGGGAATTCTGGGAATTCTAGCACAGCCTTCAAGACACAAGCCTAAAACAGGGCTATTTAGCTACAGTGGGAATCACAACATCCAAGTTTGGGAAGAAGTGCTAACAGTGAGAAACATGGTCCCTTTTCTCAAGTTGATTAGGTCTCTGCAGCTCCTTCCAGTTTGGCTTTGAATTCCAGTCTCCAAAGGATACTTTTACTCTACAAACTAAAAACAGAAGTGGAGCTGGCTGAGACTAGTTTAGTCAGCACTTGAAGTCTTTCCCTCTAAGGGGAAG
Source organism: Balaenoptera borealis (assembly GCF_965194805.1). Lineage (NCBI taxonomy): Eukaryota > Metazoa > Chordata > Mammalia > Artiodactyla > Balaenopteridae > Balaenoptera > Balaenoptera borealis. The sequence continues at coordinate 88,158,380 of NC_138874.1, forward strand.
GAGAGAATTCACTGGAAATAGGTTCCTGCAAACACGGTATGTAATACAAAAAAGAACTCACAAGTGCCCTCAAACCCTGCAGGACAGACGGGATCACAAGATGATGGTCCTTCAGCCGGTTCTCGTAGAATAGGATCAAGTGTACCACTGCACAGACCAGAAATTCAGCCATTAGTTTACACAGGCTGGAGGAGGGCCCACTGGCTTTGCTCCTTCCCGAAGTTTATAAGGGCTGTTCCTGCTTGGGCTTCACTACAAATTTTCTCCTTCACCGAGAGATATGCCCCAAGCCCTCCCATTTGAGGGTGCCTTCCTTGATCTGTCAGGAAAATAGGTGAACATCTTTTATTATCCATTCCCACTAGGTCACAATCAAACCCATTCTCAAGCCGAGAACTGCCTTTCTACAGAACTTGGGTTGGCAAATTTTCTCAAAGGGCCAGATAGTAAATATTTTAGGCTTGTAGGACATAGTATGTCAAAACTACTCAACTGGGCCACTGTAACATAAAAGCAGCATACACAATAGGGAAATAAATGGGCATGGCTAGATGCTAATAAAGCTTTATAGAAGATAAATAAGTTGTTGGCTTTTTTCCTCAGGACTTCAAAACACTTTGATATTTCATTACTTTTCCACTCCATCTATAAAACACTATTTTGTCCATTTTACGAAGAGGGGAAGATATACTGAAAAAAACTGTCTAAGGCTACATTTGAAATCCATGTGTCTTGTGTCTCAATTCTTATCTTCTCTGCCACATATACCAGTGAGGAATGAAGACCCTGAATTAGGAGTTCATAGATACCTTATGTCCTCCCTCCCTCCCTGTAAAGCTGGCTTGAATAGACAAGCAAGGCCTTGGCTCAGCACTCCTACTAGCGATGCCAGTACCTTCCTTCTCCAGGAGCAAGGAGTGACACTGCAGTAGCACCTGTGACAAAAGCTGGATTCCTCGTGCCCGAGTTCGGGGTTCTGGATTCTCTAGAGAGGACCTGGGGTAAAGTAAGATAGAGACAGCCTGACATTACCCAGTTCAAACTTTTGAAGTAAATATTTCGCAATTAGTCACACTCACCCCCTGGGCATGGAAGCCAGCCCAGGAAGGTATTCTGGAGGTGCTTAGCATTACAGACAACACTAAGGCCAATCCCCAGAATGACCTGGCATCATTAGAGGCATATGTGACACCACAGCCAACAGAAGTGTCCATCTCCAGGCACTGACTGGGCATGGGGCTTACTCCTTCTCATACAACTGTGACATTCCTCTGAAACACAGCTTAGCAGCTAACCACAGGGCTCAAGAGATGATTGGCAGCTGCAGCTTCTACCAAAACAGGAGGAGAATAAATATATCACTGTTAAAGCAACCACTATAGTCTTAGGGACCATATCGTCTTTATAACTGGAAGACCATTATGGTCTTTATAATTGGAAGTTTACAAAGTTAAGATGGTCAGAGTAAAGGTTTTAACTATTTAGGATTATTGATATGGGAGGACCTAGGCTGAAGCAACAAGGAGGTGATTTATCTTCAAAACAAATCACAGGGATTACATTTAGACATACCAGAAGGAATCTAAGTAAATGCAGGAGGTAGAAGACTTCTGAAGGAGAACTGGCCAGGATACATGAGTGTAACCTCAGGGTTAAGAGTATCTATAGCTAGGGGTAATGGGGCAAAAAGAAGCTCACTCTTGACGGGATCCTTAGGATAGGAACTTACAGAAAGGTAGAAGTAAAAAACTGTGCATTTAAAAATGGACCAAGGCACACAAATTCTCATAGCAGCATTACTCAGAAAAGCCAAAATGTGGAAACAACTCAGATATCCCTCAACTGATGAATGGTTAAACAAAATGTGGTATATCCATATAACAGAATATTGTTCAGCAAGAAATGAAGTACTGATACATGCTACAACAGGGATGAACTTTGAAAACATTATGCTAAGTGAAAGAAGCCAATCACAAAGGTTACATATTACTGTATAATTCCATTTATATGAAATTTTCAGCATAGGCAAATCCACAGAGACAGAGTAGATTAGTGGTTGCCAGGGGCTAGGAAGAGAAAGAAATGGGGAGTGATTGCTAATGGGCATGGGGTTTCTTTTTGGGGTGATGAAAATGTCTTAAAATTGACCGTGATAAGGGTCGTACAAATCTGTGAATACACACTTTAAAATGGTGAACTTTATGATAGATAAATTGTATCTCGATAAAGCTGTTATTTAAAAAAAAATGGACGAAGGCCACAACAACATGAGTAGAAAGGCCAAAAGGTCTCTTATGTGGGAAAAATGCATAATGGTGACCTACTCCCCCACCCTCTCCCCAATTTTCTAGTTTTTTCTGTTTTAGAAGACATGCTAGCCATGACAGTTAGCAACCTTCGCTACTAAGACTTGTCAATTTAAATGGTCTACCAAGTACGAAATATGAGGAAAGCAGACATTAGACTACAAGCATATAGTTCCTCTGGAGCTTGGAATATCTGGTGGTAACAGTGGTATTCCAGCTGTTTTTCCAAGCCTTTTCCTATAGTGGGGAACCTGGTGCAAGGTCAGCCTCTTGACCACTCCCCAGGCTGGGCTCACAGCAGGTCTGAGTCAGATGCAGGCTGACTAGAATCCTATGGGGGAGGGTGGGTCTAAAGAAGCAGAAGAGAAATCCCAGCTCTAATTAACTAACAGTTGATGGCTTTCAACCACCCATCTCAGCCTAAACCGGTGGGCTGACCCAGGAGCCAATGTGACCCACAGGCAGTGTTCCCAACACTTCCTTAGGGGCCTCAGTCAGGTGGCAAGAATCATTTTTCAGGAGAAACACTGGCTTAGCCTGAGGTACTGATATGGGAGGGGGAGGAGGGTGTTGGGCTACAGTAGGAGAAATTCAGGACAAAATAACTTTTTCAGAGTGCAGCGCCAGGGCTGGAGACGGGTATTCTAGAGCAGAGGCTCTTACCCAAGGGCTTCCACCACTTGTAACACCGTATAGTTTCCAGATTTCACATCTAAAGGAAAGAAGAAAAAGAAATCTGAAAAAACAAAAATAAAACTCCATCCCAGGGTTCAATGGCTCTAATTACCAATGTTTTTGCCTACCCTAGGGCTTACACCATGGGGCCCGCCGTGCTTGCCAAGGGCCTCTCCTACATGAGAGGCATTTCTGTAACACTTCAAATATGCAGCTCCAAGTATAAAAACTGAAAAGAAAGTCAATATATCATTTGCAGGTAACCTGTTTATCTAGAAAATCCAAGAGACATAAATGAAAAAAATACTACAAACGAAATAATTCATTAGGGTGGCTAGGTACAAAATTAATATGAAATTAAGAACTTTCACATACACACATACAATAGCCTGAAAAATTATATAAAGGAAAAAGGAGCCTATTTACAATAGCGACAAATAAAAATTTAAAAAGAGAGAAAGAGAGAGAAAAATACCTAGATATAAACTTAACAAAAAATGTGAATATCTGGGGACTTCCCTGGTGGCTCAGTGGTTAAGAATCTGCCTGCCAGTGCAGGGGACACAGGTTCAATCCCTGCTCCGGGAAGGTCCCACATGCCGTGGAGCAACTGAACCCGTGTGCCACAACTACTGAGCCTGCACTCCAGAGCCTAAGAGCCACAACTACTGAGCCGATGCGCCAAAACTACTGAAGCCCGTGCGCTCTACAGCCTGCGTGCCACAACTACTGAGCCCACGTGCTGCAACTACTGTAGCCCACGCGCCTAGAGCCTGTGCTCCACAACAAGAGAAGCCACCGCAATGAGAAGCCCACGCACTGCAACGAAGAGTAGCCCCTGCTCGCCACAACTAGAGAAAGCCGGCACGCAGCAACAAAGACCCAACGCAGTCAAAAAAAAAAAAAGAAAAAAAATATATATAAAAATGTGAATATCTGAATGGTGAAAACTTTAAAGAACCAGTGAGAAAGTTACTGTGTAAAAAATAGTACATAATTAGACAGGCAAACTCTGAAAAAGAGTAATGAGGGAGGGAAGGAAGGCAGTTCTTCTAGATAGTAAAAGATTGTTATAAAGTCACAGTAATTAAAATACTGTATAGTTTTGAATATACTTTCTGTTTTCCATAATAAAAGTAAAAAACAAAAAATAACCAGTGTAGTATGAGTTCATATTCAAGGAAATCAATGGTACAGAAATAGAATACAAAATCCAGAAAGAGACACAAATACATGAGATTTTAAAAATCATATTTCAATTAATGAAAAACAGACTATTCAATATATGGTGTTGGCATGATTGGGTAAATATTTGAAACAAACAAACAAACAAAAATACCAATGGCTCTGAATCTTTCACCAAAGTAAATTTCAAATGGATTAAAGAAAAAAACACAAGAGAACATTTCTAAGTATAACATAGTTATATTTAGCCATAAAAGAAAAGATTGGTTAAAATCAGCTACATTAAAAAAAAAAAAAGGATTTTCTGCAAGGCAAAAACAAACAAACATCATAAGACAAACTGGGAAAAAATATTTGCAATTCTTATAACAAAGGGCTATTTTACCAATATAAAAAGCACTTCCACAAGTCATTGAGAAAAAAGACCAACAACCAATTTAAAAATGGGCAAAAACAGAAGATGCTCAACCATATTAACAACAGGAATGCAAATTCAACTCCCCAAAACGTTGGTTTTTAACATACTAGATTGGCGAAGATCAAACATTTTGTATCACGCTTATGTTTGGTGATGGTGCATGGAATTAAGGTACTCTTAAACACTGTAGGTGGAGTAAAAATTGGTACAGCCCTTTTATGGAGCACCCCCCCCCCCTTTTTTTGGCCGCGCCTGTGGGGCATGGAGGATTTTAACTGCTTGACCAGGGACTGAACCTGCGCCCCCTGCAGTGGAAGTGCAGAGTTTTAACCACTAGACCACCAGAGAAGTCCCTATGGAGGGCAATTTGAAAATACTTTTTAAATTACAAATGTACGTAGGCTTTAACCCAGGGAATCTTCTCAGAATTTATCCTATATACTTGTAAAAGTGCAAAATAATGCATGTACAAGTTTTTTCATTTCAGAATGATTTATAATAGCAAATGACTGCAAACAACAAATGGCCGGGACATGGAAGCAACCTAAGTGTCCATCGACAGACGAATGGATAAAGACGTGGCACATATATACAATGGAATATTACTCAGCCATAGAAAGGAACGAAACTGGGTCATCTGTAGAGAGGTGGATGGACCTAGAGACTGTCATACAGAGTGAAGTAAGTCAGAAAGAGAAAAACAAATATCATATATTGACGCATATATGTGGAATCTAGAAAAATGGTACAGATGAACCGGTTTGCAAGGCAGAAATAGACACAGATGTAGAGAACAAACCTATGGACACCAAGGGGGGAAAGTGGTGGGGAGGGTGGTGGTGGTGGTGGGATGAATTGGGAGACTGGGATTGACATATATACACTAATATGTATAAAATAGATAACTAATAAGAACCTGCTGTATAAACAATAAATAAATAAAATTCAAAAAAAAAAAAAGAAAGAAACAAAGTTAAATAAGTTATAGTACATCCATAATGGAATTCTCTGTAACTACTTAGGAAAAAAATTGAAAAAAGACTAAGGAACCTATATATTTATACTGATAATGGGACAAGATTTAAAAGCAGAACATAAATAGAGTGTACATAAATAGTATATAGTATGTGCATAGCATTGTTTTTAAAGGGAGGGAGAATTATTTCTATTTGTATTTATTTCTATCTCTAGAAGATGAAAGGAATTAGTAACACTGGTTGTCTCTACGGAGGGAGGCGGTTAGCTGGGGGTTGAGAGGTAGGCTTAAAAAAATGTTTTACACTTTGGAATAATTTTAGATTTAAAAAAAGGTTGTAAAGACAGTATAGAGTTCCTGTATACCCCTCACCCAGTTTCCCTGAATGTTACCATCTTACATAGTACATCTGTCGAAACTAATAGAGATTAGCATTTGTATATTACTTTTAATTAAACTCCAGACTTTATTCAGATTTTACCAGTTTTTCCACTAATGTAATTTTCCTGTTTCAGGATCCAATTAAGGACACCACACTGCAACTAGCCATCATGAATCCTTAGTCTCCTCTAGTCTGTGAAAGTTTCTCAGTCTTCCTTGCTTTTCATGACCTTGGTATTTTAAAGAAGTACTGGGCTTCCCTGGTGGCGCAGTGGTTGAGAATCTGCCTGCCAATGCAGGGGACACGGGTTCGAGCCCTGGTCTGGGAAGATCCCACATGCCGCGGAGCAACTGGGCCCGTGAGCCACAACTACTGAGCCTGCGCGTCTGGAGCCTCTGCTCCGCAACAAGAGAGGCCGTAAGAGTGAGAGGCCCGCGCACCGCGATGAAGAGTGGCCCCAGCTTGCCACAACTAGAGAAAGCCCTCTCACAGAAACGAAGACCCAACACAGCCAAAAATAAGTAAATAAATTAATTAATTTTTTAAAAAAAATTAAGAAGTACTTTATAGAATGTCCCTTGATATGGGTTTCTTTGATGTTTTCCTCATGTTTAGCCTGGGGTTATGGATTTGGAGAAAGAATAGCATAGAGGTGAAGTGCCTTTCTCATCACATCATATCATTGGTACAGTATATCAACGTGACTTATCACTGGTGATTTTAATTTTGATCACTTGGTTAAGGTAGTGTCAGCAGGTCTCTGCACTATACACACTGTTACTATTTTTTCTTTCCCCACACTCTTTCCTTTGGAAGGGAGTCACTAAGTCCAGTCCACAGTCAAGGGGAAAGGGGAGATTAAGCTTCATTTCCTAGAAGGAGAGTATTTATCTATCTATGTTATTTGGAGTTATTCTAAGGAAGATTCATCTCTTCTCTTTCCTTCATTTATTCAGTTGTTTACATCAGCATAAGCTCATGTATATTTATGTTATGCCTTGGGTTATAATCCAATACTAGGTTATTTTGTTGCTCAAATTTTCTATCTTTGGCCATGGGGAGCTTTTTTAGGTTGGCACCAGTGTCCCTTTGACATGCCCCATCCTTTTATTTTTTTAAGTGCTTTCTTACTTTCTGGCACTACAAAATACTACAGGCTCATCTTGTAATTTCCCTGCCCCAACCCGTGAATCAGCCTTTTCTCCAAGAAGCCCTGGTTCCTTTTATTGGAGAATGGTATTAAAAACCAAGATCTGGGTGAAACTGTACTCATTGCTATTGGGGTGTCACTGCTTCTAGGCCCTCTTCAGCAGAGAGAGCTGGGAAATATATGTACGTATTCTAACCCATGTATACACACATATTATCATTATGTCTGTATCTACCCATATATATTAAACTAAACATAAGATCATATTAGTCTCTTCTCTAATCTAGTGCCCCAGGGTTCATTCTAGCCTTCCCCCTTGCTTATGTGTAATTTACTTCTCTGACAGTGAGAAACCTGGTTCCCATTATCTATTATACCACTTATTATTCTTTTCAACACTAGTGTAGCTAATAAACTACTTTCAGAATTGTCAGCCTCTGTGAGAAACAAATTTATAAGCAGAGTACAGTACTTATGTACAGTTTTGTCTTTAGCCTTATAGTCTCCAGACAAAATATTGTTTTCCAAAGTCACTTAGATCAGCTTTTCCCCCCACCCCCTTTAGCAAGGATATATCATACACTAGTAATATAGTAAATTCATTTGTCACAGTCTCCATGCCATCTTGGGATGGAAGGGAGACTTCTCACTGTGGATCCTTTTGCACCTTTTGAATGTTGCACCATGTGAGTGTATTACTTATTTTCGAAAATGCAATTTTAACAGCACAATGGTAATTCACATAGATCTAACAGAATCATCTTGGGATAAATTTTCAAAGGAGAAACAAAGAGCAAAAGGTTAGCGATCTTCCTAAGCGTTTGATTAACATAGAGGAGTTTTAGATCAATAAGGTGTGGCAATCAGGGAATACTTTCGCAGCCTGTTCTGGGTCCCCAACCCACCTACCTCTAAATGCAAGACCTAATTAGTCAGCTCTCGCCAACACCAGACTTTGGCTAGGTGAAAAACAGGCTTGAGAAAACTCCTAAACTTCCAGTCCCCCTGAAGTCTGTGGTCTCTGAACAATAGCTGTGAACTGAGCTGAGGCGCAATCTGGTACTAGAGTAAGAAGTCCAATCTGACTGAGGAAGGGAGTGCTCTAGTTGGGATTCATAGCTCGTGACTGGCACCAATTTAGACATCAGGCACTCTTAGCCTTACTCGTGCCAGGATGTGGAAGGCCCAGTGCTGCCCCTGCTCCTGAGAAAGAGCCAAGAGAAAAAATGCGCAAGCTGTGGGGTGGGGGAAGGGGCAGCAGCTAGACTAAAAGGACAAATCAAGGCACTGACAGTTGTTCTACACCCAATTCCTTAACGTCAGTACTGAAGAGAGACACCCATTTCTGGGTTACAAAGTTGCACCATTTGGGAGGGTGGAAAAGGGTACTTTGCTGGAACCTCCTGGACAGAACCCAGGAAACTCTGCTGAAAAACCCATCTAAAAAATAATTTCAGTAGCGGCCACAAGGGTGTTAGCACATAGGAAGCCACAGGGGACTGGTAACTGTTACTGAACTGAACTGAACCATCCTTCTTCAGCAACACCATCAAAGTCCTCTGTGGATGCTGGGCTAGGGACTCTCTTCGGAAGTACCTCAAGTGCTGTTAAGACAAAGTACCTGACTACTAGGCCTCACTCAGTCACCTCTAATTTTTTCATTAAAAAAAAAAATTGAGGTATAATTTACATACAGTGGAATGCACAGTGAACGTATAATTTGATTAGTTTTAACAAAAGTACACCCAGAGTAACCAACACCCCAATCAAGATATAGAATATTTCTACCACCAGAGAAAGTTTCCCTCACACTCTCTACTAGTCAGTCTCACTCCTATAGGTTGCCTCAAATTTTATAAATGAAAAAGAGTTCTTCAGCATTCAGTATACATCATTATGAAACTGGCTGCTTTACAATTACAAAGAAACACCCATTTGCATGTGATTTCTTGAATCCCAGTATATGGGTGAATTCTCCTGGCAAAGCCCTTTAGTCTTCATACTTTCACAAAGAATCCATCTTGAATTAATGCAGCACAAACATAAAAGTGAAGTACAAAAGTCATACAAAATTAGGAAAAAATGAAGAAATAATAAAGCTATTGCAACAGTAAATAAGAGTAAGGAAAATGGCAAATAAGGTGGCAAAGAACTAGAATCAGTATTTTGAAGATGTTTTCACAAAGGTGACTAAATCTAACATCTTATTCTAGTTCTGTTGAGCCTATCTTAGAAATGTCTTTCAAATTTTCGTCTTTTCCTTTTCATCCCTTATAACCAGACTATATAGGGACAGCTGTCAAAATAGCCTTCAACTTTTTAGTGTAATGAAAATGTTCTGTAATTTTTAGATAGTGGTGGTAGTTGTAGAACATTGTGAATATACTAAAAGCCACTTATTTGTACATTTAAATGGTTACAGTGGTGAATTTTATCTCAATTAAAAAAAAAAAAAGCCTTTTGATCCATCCCTAATCTATCGAAAATGCACAATTACTTCCCTGCTCACCAATCTCCCTTTGCCCCTCATTGCCTAAGACCTGACTCCTTGGCTTGATGTCATTTACGATTTAGCCCTCAATCCGCTCCAGCCTCACCTTTGATCATAACTCCTATCATTCAGTCGCATGAAATCTCAACATGTCAAGCTCTTCCATATCCTTAAGTCTGGAAACACATTCCCTTGGTTTGGAATGCCTCTTTCCTGCCCTTGTCAGTCTGAGGAACTTCAACTCCTCAAGACCCAGCTCAAATGGCAACTCTTCTGTGAAGCCTTCCTTGATTCCCAAAACAGAATTACTCCCTCTTACACGTTCCTTGAATCATTCTTTAAAAAAACTGTCGGGCTTCCCTGGTGGCGCAGTGGTTGAGAATCTGCCTGCTAATGCAGGGGACATGGGTTCGAGCCCTGGTCTGGGAGGATCCCACATGCCGCGGAGCAACTAGGCCCGTGAGCCACAACTACTGAGCCTGCGCATCTGGAGCCTCTGCTCCGCAACAAGAGAGGCCGCGATAGTGAGAGGCCCGCGCACCGCGATGAAGAGTGGCCCCCACTTGCCGCAACTAGAGACAGCCCTCGCACAGAAACTAAGACCCAACACAGCCAAAAATTAAAAAAACAAAAAAACAAAACCCAAATGTTCAAGTACAACTGGTGTCTTAAAAAAAAAAAAATTGTCATGTACGTTTGGTTTCATTTATCCACTCAACATTTATTGAATACCTATTACAAATCAATTACTGTGTTAGGACTGGAGAGAGAAATATAGACAGGGAGCTTTTAAGGAGCCCAGTCTGTTGGGGCAGAAAGACGCTTAAAACAATCAAAGAACAACAAGTTCAGTGTTACCACAGTGACATAAACAGAGCCTGGGGTAACATAGGAAAGGAGTAAAATTCTTGGGTGTATGGGACCATCCATCACTAACTTTAAGTGATTAGTTCTCTTAACAATACAAGTTCTTCCAAATGAAAAATACCCCGAAGTACTGTTAATTATGCAATTGGACTCTAGGGATGAAAGAAGCTAATAAAAAGTTAATTTTCTAGGAGTAGTCTCACTGGCATAAGAAAAATAAATGTAAGTTCCTTTCCCTATATAGGTTGGTCTAAGTTTTTCCAATGTGTCCAAGATTTGTTCTCTAAAAATGGACCTACTAGCACCTGCTAAATACCCACTCTTTCCTCAGCAGGGCACCAGTCCGTGTGGGGCACTGAGGAGTCGTCAAAGGAGTATTTATATGAGCACTGACACAGAATGCACAATCAGACCTCTGTCTGATGGAATTGCAGCCTCTTGAGAATCTGGAGTAGCAGCCAAGGGGGAAGGGGAGAGGGGGGAGGATGTGAAGGAACAGGAGAGAGAAAAATCCCAATCAGGGCTAAGTTCCAATCAAGCTCTCAAAATGCCCTTTCTGCTGAGAATGCCACAGACATTTCTCAGAACTATATTTTACTTTTCTTTAACAGTTTTCTGGTTTCAAGAATAGTGGTCTCCTCATGGAATTACAAATGTAGGAAAATACAATAAAGACTGAAATGAAGGCAAATCCAAATAACCAAGAGGAAGAAAATTTATATCCATCACCTATAAATCCAACATGTTCAAAATCAGCTCCCTTCCCAATTTTTGGACCTAGTACTTTTCTTTTGCTCATCTTCAGGCTCAAAAGCTGGAGGTCATCTTCGAGTCCTCCCTCTCCTCCAAGCCCTATAACTAATTAGCCCTCAAATTCCAGATTCTTCCTTCAGCATCTTTTATTCCATTCATTTATACCACCTACTTATGCTAGTCTCCAGGAGACTATGGTGGTAGAAACAGGCAGGTAGGATGTGGAGATGTGTACAGAAGTAGCTACTAAACAGTCTGCGAATAAGTATGAGTGGTTGAGAAATAAGTACCACAAAGATTCTGAACTGTGAGATGATGTCTGGCTGGAGTAATCAGGAGACACTTGGGGGCAGGCAGTGAGCACTCAAGCTGGGCCTTTAATCCCAGGCCTAACTTTAATTAGATGGAGCCAGTGGAGGGATCTGGGAAGCAAAGCACTCAAGGGAACAGCAAATCAACGTGGCTGCCTGGAACTAAAGATCCAGGAGGGGAGTGGTAGACATTGAATGCCTGGCTGAGTAGCCTTTAACTCTTAGGCTGCCAGGTCATTTCTCTTCCATCATTTGCACCTTTACATCTGACACCTACTGTCATCAGGAACCCAGGTGCAAAACAAAGTTGGTGGTAGCTGCCTTTGTGATCACAGGACGTTCCTTCTGCAGTTACAATTTGTAGGAGAGGCTGCTGCTATGAGTGGCTGAATAGAAAGCTGGTCCCTTCAGCACTAACAAAGCTTGACTTAGGCTGGAGGATTAGAAAGCACATCTTATTCTGGGGATGCTTCAAAACTCTGTCAGCCTTCAACAACCCTAACTAAGGCTGTGATCTAAGATTGAGAATACTGATTTAATCCTTCTCAAATTCACCTTCACTATCTGACTCCCTTGCTCAAGGATCTACATTGATTCCAGTTACCTACAATAGGTCGTTTAAATCCCTCTGTTTAGAATCCAAGGTTAGGCATCATCTAACCCCACCAAACCTTTTCAACCTTATCTGTTATTACCCCTCTGTTAGTTATCTGTTATTACCAACCTCCTTTCCTAATCAGGAGAGCTAAATTACAACAGGGCTAGTGTTATAGTCTTAGCTGAGCTAAATTTAAACTAGACAACAGTTTAGGCCACTTTTTTTTCAGGCATAAAAAATATAAATTCTACAAAAATATTTATAAGAACTTGGCAGTCTATTCATGCTGACTTCTCAAGTGTGTTCTGAATTTGAAGAACCCTAAATTACTGTGTTCATAATGTATAAATGTGAAAAAATAGTTACAAATAACACTTTTTATAGTAATGTTCTTTACCTTGATAGCGGGTAGGTGTAAGCATTTTTCAAAATCAGTGAATGTATGCTTAAGATTTGTACACTTCACTGAATACAAATTTTACACCAAAATAAACTATAAACAAACCCTAGTTAATGATATGCATACCAAAGCAGTTAGAGGGAAGTGTACTGCTATCTGCAATTTAAATGATGGATAGATACATGATAAAGCAAATTATATTAAAATGTTAATGGTAGAATCTAGGTGGTGGGTGTATGTGTGTTTTTCTTATGAAAAAATTACTTGGACTTTGCTGTATGTTTGAAAATTTTCATAATAAAACATTGGGGAAAATGACATTGATAATACACTGTAGTTGTTAATCATAAGCACTGACGACACACTATACTGCACAAAGCTGTTAAGAAGTTAACTTAGTGGAAAGGCTACATCAGCCATTTACTTGCTCCTTGATGCTTCCATGTCACCCTGCACATACCTCTTACAGCCCTTTTCATGGTGTACTATCCGTTTGCATGGCAGTCTCTCCCACTACATTGTAAGTCCCTGGCAGGCACAGATCTAGCGTAATTTGTATTTATATCCCTATTACTTTGCATCATGTTTGAAGAATAATGTGTTCAATAATGGTGGAAGGATTGAATTAAATTGAAATATTGCTAAGGATCAAAGTATTATACTTCCGGCAGATTCACATTATTCATTTCTCACATATTATAAAAGTGAATATGTTCAGTTTTCAAGGGAAATGTATCCTTTACTTCTCCCCAAACACGCAAAATTTCCAAAAATAGAGACAAAAATCATCTGTACTGACAAGATTATTTTGTATTCTATTACTTAAACACAAGGTCTGAAGGCCTCCTAACATTCAATAACTTTTTAGATTTTTTTTTTTCTAAAAGAATGAAGTCTCAGAATTCCAAGGAAATCTGTAATTTGTTTTATTCAAATCTTAGATAAGTCAGAACTAAGAGATCCCTAAACTGATCAAAAGCAGGAAAGTGGAGTTCTGGGGAAAAGATAAAAACAAACTCCACGTTAAAAAGTCACAAAGCAAATTAATCAAGAACTTTACCAAGAAACGGAGGGAAAGCCTTAAGGAAGATACGCAGAACTTCTCAGACTCCCCCTAGACTGGTTTCTCTCCTCCTCTCTCCAACTACAGCCAGTCAGATATCCGGCCGCCCGGCCACTCCCAGCATGCCACGCGACTGGAGCTGATGCCAATGAAGATGCTTCTTGTCACATCAACTTCCTAGAAACAACGTGCTTTTGCGGCGTGAGCCCGTGATTCTGAACTGCAGGACCTGGGTCCGAGTCCCAGCTCCCCCACCGGCCTGATCTGAGAGTCTCTTGCCCTCGCTGGGCCTGTTTCCTCATCTGTGAAATGGTAATTAATCTCCTAACCCCGGCCGGCGCACAGAATGGCTAAAAACCGAGACAAGGGGCGTAAAGGCGCTTTAAGGAAGACTGCAAGCGACTCGCAATTTGTTATGGCTCTTAAGCACGCGGTGCTCACAACCAGCCCCGGACCAATCTCTCAAAGTCACCGCTGTCCCTCACTCCCTTCCCGCCCGGCGCCTGTGCTGAGGCCGCTCCCTCCTGGAGGCCCCCAAGCGGAAGCCGTGCGGCGCCGTCGGCCGTACCTGCAGCCACTTGGTCAGCGGGGCCCTCCTGCTGACCCATGACGAAGTCTTGCACGAGGCCCCACAGGGCGCCCGTAGGCGCCACCGCCTCCAGAGCGGCGGCGGCGGCCATGACGCGAACTGGAGACCGTGGGAGGGAAAGTGGGAGGTGGCACGGGACGGGCCTCTCCGCGCACGCGCCTCCTGAGCCAATTGCCTGGCGAAAGCTGAGGGGGCGGGGCGCTCTTTGGATTACGTGCCTGCCGGCTCCAGGCCAGGCAGTTCCAGGGAGGGATGGGACGGTCCCTCCCCAAGGGGCGGGGCCTGGAGTCGGGGCGGTGGCTCAGGGAGGGAGGGCGGCTGCTGGGCACGCAGCCGGGGGCCTTTGAGGGCGAATAATTCCCAGCCCAGCTCCCTGGGAGACTGGCGGTGGGGCGGGCACCTGGCTGGGTGGGGTCGAGGGGCGGTACGCACCCTGGGGGAAACCAATGAGAAAACCAGGCCGGCCCAAGGGGGCGGTGTCGCCGGTCACATGCGCACCTGGGGGGGGCGGTGCCGCCGGCGCGGGCACCGAGAGCCGATGGCAGGGAGCGGGGCCGGGCTGGGGCGGGGTTAGGCAGGTGAGTGACAGGCTCCGGGGGGCCGGCCCCAGCTGGGAGCCCCGAGCGAACCGGGAGTAGCTGCGGCGGTGCCCGCCCCCTCTCTCCGCCCCTCCAGCGGAGCTGGTCTCCGGCCGGGCACCGTCGCGGGCCCCCCTGGCCCGGCCACCTGGGACTGTGCTGGGTAGTCGGCCACCTCCCTCTCTCCCCTCGCCCGCAAAGTTTGTGGCGAAGCCGGTGCAGGAGTAGAGCACGTCCCCGGGGGAGATCGGGGAGCTCCGGATGCCGGGCGGCAGGAGCCGTTGACCCGGGACGCCGCCGTCCGGGGCAGGAGCGCGGAGCAGCCGACCACCACGCCGCCTCCGGTGCATGGGGCCCGGCTGAGGAGCCAGCATGGGCAACTGCGTGGGGAGACAGCGCCGGGAGAGGCCGACCGCCCCAGGACACCCCCGCAAGCGAGCAGGTAACGACAGGGAAGGGAGCAGGGTCGTCGGCGCCCCGCCAGTTGTCCTCCTTCTTGCCCGAGACTTGGGCTTCCCGAGCGACCTCCCACGGCTCCTGGAGCCTGGGTTTCCCCCATGGCTGCTCCGGAGCCAGACGGGGTCCCCCTGCCCAGCCCCGCGGGCCGGGGGAGCCGAGTTGGGGCAACCGCGAGCGCTGACCCGGCTGCGAGCCCAACTGGCTCCAACTGGGAAGCTACGGGTGGGGGTGGGGGCGGGGGCAGGAAATGTTTGCAGACCGCAGCTGGGCCGGCGGCGGGGAGGAGAGCCCTGGGCGGGGGCGCCGCTGGCCCGTCAGCGGTGCCGGGGTCGGACGCCCGCCCGTCGGGGCACGGCGCCGGCGGCCAGGCGTCCCCAGAACTCGGAGCGAGCGTAACGAGAACAGTCGCTCCTTCCAAAGACTGTGTCATTATCGGGCTGCAGATCGTGTCTGCCGGAATCCGACTTGCAAAAGCAGCGCAGGACTCTGGGAAAGAAATCTTTATTTTTCCCGCAGGGCTTTTTAGAGCCTCCCGGTCGTCTGAGAGTCTAGGAAATGTGGGGTGCGGGGTGGGAATCGCACTCGGGTTGTTGGGATCCTTCCCAGCCTTGGGAATGGGATCTGCTCCCTGGTGATCCGCGAGGGCCGGCAGCTCCTTCTCACTTTCTGGGTACACTCCTCCTATCCTGGCGCTTCGCCTGGGTAAGAGGTCTGGCGGTCGTTTCCCCGGGTCTTGTACTCACTTCACTTCCTTCTCTGAGGGTGTTGCGAGGGCCTTCTGAGAATGATAAAATCTTAGACTTTAGAGCTGAAAGAGACCTTCGAAACTTGTCTAGAGTCCAGATAGACCTACCTTCTCTTGTCTATGAAAAGCCCAGATCCAGAGAGGTTGAGCAGCTTGTCCCCAGCCACACAGCTAGTCAGTAGTACAGCTGGGGCTAGAATGCAGTCTCCTGTTCCACTCAGTTGCCACATATCCCTCTATGTAAGAGGAGCCACAGGCAGAGTTGTTAATGAAGTAGAAACTCTAGTTGGAGTTTCCTGTCTCCTTTGACACTGAAGGTTTGTGTTGCTTGAGTTCCGGAAACTGGGACAGAAGATGAGGGGAAACATGGGGGAAGCAGGGAAGGATGTCTGTGTGGTGGACAGGATGACTTGTGCAAGAAGCAACATGTGTTTATAGGGAGGACGACGTAAAATTTAGCATTAAGTCCTCTTGTCTGAGGGCAACCCTGGCCATTCTTCTGACTGAGGAAAGTTGATTCTCAAATCCAAAGGCTTTCTTCCTTTCATTCATTCACTTATTCAACAAATATTATTTCTGTGCTCAGCCCACATAGTTGATTTGTAGCATTTTTTATTGTTGACAACCCTCTCCCATTTGAAGCTCCAACACTTCCCCCAACTTTTCCCTCCTTGGCATTGTTTTTTTCTTTGATCACTCCCGCCCGCCATCACCTCCTAGTGTGGGACGCCCATGGTCAGTTTGACATTCCGTTTGTTTCTCTCATCATGCTCCTTCCCAGAGGAATCTTACTCAGCCCCCCAACTTGTCCACTGGGAAGGCCCCTACGCTGTATCTTCAACTATTGCCTCTCCAACCCCAGATTCATATAAATGCCCACTGGACACAGATGTAGTTAACCTCAGGTTCAACAGTTCTAAAACCAGCTCTGCATCTCTCCCCCTCAACTAGCTTCCTTTTACTCTTCCATTCTTCCAGCTGCCTAAATTTATACTTTGAAGAATTCTCTCTGCTGTCTTTGTCTCCATGTCCTGGAGGAGTCATTCGCTGGGCCCTGCTGGTTCTTCCTTCAGCAGGTCTTACAAACCTGCCCCTTGTCACCTCAAGGCCAACTCATCTCCCAGACTGAAGTTAGTTCCCCACCAAAGGCAAGTACCTCTTCAGTTATTCATCCAGTGCCTGCACATGGTAGTGTCCCAGAAGGCATTTGTTAAATTAACCTGTTCTGAACCCTGTAAGTTCTATGTTCAGAAATCTTTCTGCCCCTCCCACTCCTACAAGAACTTTTACTTTCAAGGCTGTTCAAGTCTGGTCCAGTCCTACCTTTTAAGGCGTGATTTCTTTCTCTTCTTTGATATTAATGTCACCTGTGTTTGCTCATGCCCTTTCCGCCTTCTTATCAAGAGCCTTTCTTCTCTTCAAGGTCCACCTCAAATCCCTTATCTTTCTGGAAGCACCTTGCCTGACAAGTCCCCCCCACCCCCCAGCAAACATGATTGCTCTTTCTGAGAACTCCTGCAGTCCCATTATACCACTTACTTAACAATTATCTACTCCATATTATTAATCATTTCTTTGATGTTACAGTCATATCAGCAACTGCATTGTAAGCCTTGAAGACCTTGTGTGTGTGTCTGTCTCTCTGTCTCACTCACTCATATAGTTATACACACACACACACACACACACACACACACACACACACACACACACACTAGGTGCTTAGCACAATGACTTGTACAGAGGAAGCACTCAATATTTGTTGATTTTAAAAGGCTTACACGGGAATTCCCTGGCAGTCCAGTGATTAGGACTTGGCTCATTCGCTACCGTGGCCTGGGTTCAGTCCCTGGTCGGGGAACTAAGATTCCACAAGCCATGTGGCGCAGCCAAAAAAATAAATAAATAAATTTAAAAATAAATTAAATAAATAAATAAAATTTTCACCTAAATGTTTTACTGAGGTATATATCTGCATTTAAAAAAAAATCTGCTAGTGTATCTCTATTTCACTTCTGTGGGTCCTACTATGAATAGCTTTATTCATACAGTCCAAAGCCAAGGGGAACTCTGGAGGATGACAAGTTTGGTATAAGGGACGGACTCTTTCTTTTTTTTTTTACCTTTTAAGTTATTTATTTATTTATTTATTTATTTATTTATTTTTGGCTGCGTTGGGTCATCATGGCTGCATGCGGGCTTTCTCTGGTTGCAGCGAGCGGGGGCTGCTCTTCATTGCAGTGCACAGGCTTCCCATTGCGGTGGCTTCTCTTGTTGCAGAGCACAGGCTCTAGGCACACGGGCTTCGGTAGTTGCAGCACGCAGGCTCAGTAGTTGTGTCTCACGGGCTCTAGAGCACAGGCTTAGTAGTTGTGGCGCTCGGGCTTAGTTGCTCCACAGCATGTGGGATCTTCCTGGACCAGGACTCGAACCCATGTCCCCTGCATTGGCAGGCGGATTCTTAACCACTGCGCCACCAGGGAAGCCCGGGACGGACTCTTTCTTAACTTCACAGCGTGCACCTGGCATTCCTGTGACATCTGCAATTTACCCTTTGACAAGGACATAGTTTCATGTTGTAAGACTAATGCCTAAAACGCCCCCTGCCTCCCACCATAACTCTTATCTTTCCTTCGTAACTCTTATCTTTCCTTCGCCACCGCCATAGTGGGAAGAAACCCTCAACAGAGAGCTAAAACCTGACTTCTAGGTCTAGGCCTGCAGCTGGGTAACCCTGGGCAAGTCATTAACCCTCTCTGGGTCACACTTGCAATATCTCAGAAAGGGAGGGGGCTGTACCAGATCATTAGAGCTGTTTTTATCTTCACAAAGGCAGCTGTTCTACACTGGAAAGTTAATGAGCTGAAATCTTATGCATTCTTATGTCACTCTTTGGCCTTAGTTCTGTCTTCCTAGTCACTTGATGGGTGAAGCAGAGACACAAGGCCTACCGATCAGGGAGTCTTCCAAGAGCTAGAAGGATTAGGCGGTACTCTCATCTCATCAAGATTTGTGGTTGTCACTCTTTTTTTTTTAACCTATTACTCTTAATACATTCTCAGTAGGTCTGAGTTCTCCCCTTCAGGTGCTGGGTGGTCTTTGCATGCTCCAGAGAATACGTGGGGAATTACTCCTTTGGGGGGCTCCCACCAACCCATGCATATACCCTGGATAGATCCGATATCTCTGCCCATGAAGTGGGTGAGGCAGCCCCTCCCCTGCCCATCCCAGGGAGAAATAGAGGTGGTAGAACAGGCAGGTGTCTTGCCCAGTTCCACCCTTTGAGAATGTGGCAGGGCTGAAACCCAGCTATCTGTGATGTGCCAAGCATATCCACTTACGTTCTGGAATCTCAAGCTAGGGGTGGACAGACCCAGGGCCCTGCTTTGGGCTGGCTGGGCTTGGCCCTGTGGTTGCAAGAGAACCTACTTCTCATTGTGTGGGCTGCTGTGGCTATTCTTGAGGGAGTAATTGGGCAACTTCTCCATTTGCTCAGTAAATATTTACTGAGCGCCAGGCACGTTGCTGGCTGTGAACAGACAGGGTCCTTAGCCACATGGAGCTTATAGTTTTGGGGGGGGCGCAGACAGTAAACATACAAAGTGTGTGTGATCATACATAGAAATCTTGTATGATAATACATACAATTTTGTATTATTATATATGCTGGTGACTCCCACATGTATAATTTCAGCCCAGTTTCTCCAACTCCAGCCTTGTATATTTTGCTGCCTGCTCAACACACCTAATGTCTAAAAGGCTTCTCAGTTTAACATTTCCAAAACAGAATGAAGGCCCACCCCACCCCCTGTCCTCCCAAAGTCAGCTAATGGTGATTTCATCCTTCCAGTTGCTCAGGCCCCCAAAACTCTAATATCATCCCTGACTTCTCCCTTTCAATCCCACCTCCACTTAATCAATAGATCCTGTTGTCTTTGCCTTGAATGTATCCAGAACCTGACTCTCACCATCTTCACCACTTTCACCCTGGTTTAAGCTACTATCGGCCTTTTAACTGACCTTCCTGCTTCCTCCCTTGTCTCCCGACAGACTATTTTCATCACAGCAGCCAGAGAGATGCTGTAAACTGTAAGTCAGACTTTGTTACTCCTTTGCTCCCCGTCTCATTCAGAGTCTTTGTGTTGGCCTACAAGACACGATAGGATTTTCACCACCTTGCCTTTCCTCAGCCATCTCTTGTTCTTCATCCCCTGTTCCACCCCCTGAAATCTGAATGGATCCCTCCCTCTCCTCCTCCAAGGCTCCTCCCTTCTTGTCAGTCAAGGCCTCCCAGGCCGTCCTTTTTAAAACTGATCCTCTTCCTTCCACTACCTCCTCTCAGCATTATCTACCAACTTTTCCCTATTTTATTTTTCTCCCTGGCACTCACCACCACCTGACATTGGCTATCTCCCCTACTACGTGTGACCTGAGATTTTTATTTGTTCGTTCCATGGCACCTAGAGCAGCACCTGGCATGTAGTAAATGCATAATAAATATTTGTGGATGAAGCTAGTGTGTAGAACAGAGTGGGTAAAGTCTGTAGAAGAGCAGGAATGAGCAGCCCTGATTGCTGTCTCGTCTTAGGTGGATGGATGTATCCTAATGGACGGATTTAACTGCAACCTCAAAGTGGTATTCTGTTCCTGGGACTGGCTTCTCTCTCGCCCCAGGCCTGGGTAAGGTCTCAAATACCTGGGATGTAATTTCCCGTGGTTTGGGAGCCTCTTGCTAGGAGATGCTGGGGCTGAAGCAGGAGAACAGAGTGAAGCCCCTTACTAGGGTCCCAACCAAGCAGTTAGCACTTTCTTGTTATTTTACGTGTGCAACTATGTAAGAGTGGACCCTTCTCCCAGGCACACATGGTATTTGTGGTCATTAACTCAAGAGGTGGGTGTGGGGTGGTTTGATAGAGTGTGAGGCAGGAAGGCAGGTGATGTGGATTCCAGGCCTCTCTACCCATCGAATTGACTTGCTGGGGAATTTTTAGAATCATAGAATTTTAGAGCTGAAAAGGAACTTAAAGATTTCTTTAACCTCTTTTTCTTTTCCAGCTATTAAAAAGAGAATAAAGGTATGTCTACTCCCTGCCAAGTTCACAGAAATATGGTGCAACCTATATAAAAACTGCATAAGCTCCTTTAAGTTTTGAGTATGCTAAGGTCAAGAAATTGTGGTCAAGGTTGAGCGTATTCAAAAGGGAGGGGGTGTGGTCTCTTTGCCACTTTCTTGAATGGTGATCTTGGGCAAGTCATTTGTTTGCTCAGTTAATCATCTCTTAAAAAAAAAAAAAGATGATATTTCCAGTGTACTTCAGAGAGATGTTGTAGGGATAAAATAAACTAACATTGTTTTTAAAATTACTTTCATGGTTTAATGGTCTGCTCAAATATGAGGTCCCAATCCAGAGTGTCATCTGCCATTGATGGGGAATAAGGCCTTGGTTCTCTGCTCCTTCCTAGTTGTGTGTGCAACTTTGGACAGACCTCTTGATCTCTTTGAGCCTCAGTTTCCCCATTTGTACAATGGGATGACTGCTGCCCTGCTCACCTCCCAGAGAGATTGTAAGAATCAAGTGCGATCCCGGATGAAAAGAGACTTTGTGAACTTATGAAGTTCCCATTATTCAAAGGTAGAGGATTTTTACACACAAAAACCATAGCCAGTGATTTTCCCCAGATCATTGAAGCTTACTCTTTTTTAAAGAGCAAAACTATAAAAGAAATGTTTAAAAACTATTTTTGGATGGGAATCTTTCTGAAACGGATGATATGCTTCCCAGCAAAGTATACTGAGCATGAATAACCTCCTCTTTGCAACTTGGGGGGTGTTGAGTTTGGACCTGTATGTACAAAGCCCTGCTTGGTGGAGATGGGGACCACAAAAGCCTCTTTCTCTCAAAAGCCTTTATTTCTGAAAGAAGGCGGGGGTGAACTGGTGGCAGGTGGCAGGTAAATTGCTGAGGAAGAGCCCATAACACAGTGGCCTGCCTCGAGGTCCCAAGCAGTATTGGTGTGGGTAGGCTCTTGAACCCTGTTCTGGGCTCTGAATGAGAATAGCGGGTCCTGCCTGATCAGTTACTGTACTCACGACAGTGTGAGGCCCCCAGGCTTTTCAGAATGTAGGGCATTGGGTCCCAAACTAAATGGTTCCCAGCTGCTGTGCTTCTGGGGTTCACGTTTCCACCTATAATTGTTGCTCTGTCTTCTCCCTGGTAGTCAGTGTCACTTTTTTTTTCCTCATTAAAAAACTTGTGGTTAAATATATACACAAGATAAAATATACCATTTTAACAACTTTTAAGTGTACAGTTCTGTAGCATTAAGTATATTCACATTGTTGTGCAGCCATCACCACCATTCATCTTCACAACTTTTTCATCTTTCCAGCTAAAAATCTGTACCTATTAAACACAGACTCCCCATTCTCCCCTTCCCCAGCCCCTGGCAACCACCATTCTACTTTCTGTCTCTATGAATTTGACTACTCCGAGTACCACATAGAAGTGGAATCAGGCAATATTAGTCGTTTTGTGTCAGGTTTATTTCACTTAGCATAATATCTTCAAGGTTCATCCACGTTGTACATGTGTCACTTGCCTTGCTTTTTAGGGGTGAATTCTATTGTATGTCTATACCACGTTTTGCTTATCCATTCGTCTGTTGACGGACACTTGGGTTGCTTCCACCTTTTGGTTTTTGTGAATAATGCTCCTGTGAACATGGGTGTACAAATATCTGTTCGAGTCCCTGCTTTCAGTTCTTTTATGTGTATGTCTAGAAGTGGGATTGCTGGATGATATGTTAATTCTGTGTTTAATTTTTTGAGGAACCGCCATACTGTTTTCCTCAGCGGCTGCACCATTTTACATTCCCACCAACAATGCACAAGGGTTCCCATTTCTCCACATCCTAACCAATATTTGTTATTTTCTGTCTTCTTGATAATAGCCATCCCAATGGGTGTGCAGTGGCATCTCATCATAGTGGTCACTTCTTGAGATCCTGACTACCAGGCTCAAATAGCAGCCCCTCCAGTTTCCTGGGGGAACATATGGCTGAGATTGTTAGACTTGTACCTGGAGAGAGAGTAAATGGGCTCAAAGTGAAGCCCGAGGGGCCCTCCAGAGAGGGAAGTACAGGAGTTTGGGCAGGTAGATTCTGTGACATCTTTTCTGATCAGTCAGAATCTGGCTTGCTTCTGGGTTTCTAATAATGTGGTCGATGGCTGGGATGGATGGACAGTGGCTTCCAGTTAAGCAAAGCAGTTCTTTGTTGTTACAATTCATGTGGCTCCCAAAGAACATTAATGCTGTCTTACTCATATTGAGCGCTCCCTTTTGCACAAGAGATGCAGGACTATGGTTCAGGTGGGAGCACTTGGGATGGGTAAAAGGCAGGGAGTATTATAACGACATGGCATCCTGGTGAGCTTGTCCGCTGCTCCAGGCCATGTGCTTCTCTCTAAGCTGTTGGGGACAAGATCTCCCTGCTTTCTGAGCCCACAGGGAAGGGGGACCAAGCTTAGTGTGCCCTCACACCTCTGACCAGCCCCAGGCCCTCAACTTGTGTCCCTTATTGCCCTCGGAGAGGGGAACCTGTCAGGAAAAGGGCTGGCGCACCTTCTGCAGGGTATGGGGTGGGGGGAGTAGGGGGACGGGAATGGCTCCTCATTTGTGCCTGTCTCCTCTGGGAAGCTGGCACCAGAGCCCAAACCTAGGCAGCCAGCCAGTTACCAGGCAGCCTGGATCTTAGAGGCGAGCCTGTGGACTTGGAATTTTGTTGTTTTTAAGGGCTTGTAGAGATGCAATTAGCAACAGCTCACCTTTGCTGGGTGTGTACCATGTGCCAGGAGCCTCCTGTGCAGTCTCTTGGTTAATCTTCACATCCATCCTATGGGTGGATACTATTATCACCTTTTCACAGAGGAAGAAATTGAGCCTTAGAAAGGTAATGTCTCCTCTCTAAGGCCATGCAGCTTGTAAACAGCAGGGCCTGATCTCAGAGCCTGAGCTTTTGGCCCCTGTATAGTTTACCTTCCCAGGAATGGGAGGAAGAGAGCACAGGGTTTTTTTGTTTTGTTTAAACAAGAGTTTATTATTGAGTACCTTCAGGCACCCTGCTCACCTTGTTCAGTCAATCATCTCTTTTGATTCTCCTCATTTTGCCTTATGGGAACATTCCTACCCAATTTACATAGGGGAAAGTAAATTGATTTCTGGTGGTCACAGGCTGAGCGGAGGCAGATCTGGGACTCACTTTAATACTTTGACTCGAATTTCAGCGCTCTGAGCTCATTCCATTGTGCTGCCTCCCCCCATCCCCATGAGAAGAATCAGGAGGTGGCTGTGAAGTCTGCAAAGCTGCAAGGACCGGAGTCACTCCGCTCCCTTCCCATTGCTGTCTCCTCCTCCTCTCATTTCCTCGCCCCCAGACTATATCTCGGGGTCCCATGAGTCCATCATTATGCATCTAGTACTTGGCACTTTGGCACATAGTAGGTGCTCAGTAAATGTGCATTGCATGTTTGAGGGCTGAGTGTGGTGGAAGCACTAGGATCTCAGCCAAATTGTTCTTGAAGAGGAACACCAGCAGAATGCAAACAGCGTTGTTTCCTCCCTCTTCTCCTGGAAGGAACCTCCACTGCCCAATGCCCAGATGCCAGGGACTTGAAGAAAAGAGCGCCTTGGCTCTGCAGACTTTGAATTATCCCCAAATTCCCAAGGGAAAAAAGACAACAGTGTCACATTAGCAAAGTGCTTGCAGGATCAGGTGTCATTCTTTGTAATTAATAAGACTAACGATCCCTTGCTATGTTCATTTTCAAAGTGCTTTCTCAAATATTATGTATCATTTGATCCCCACAACCATCCTGTTAGGTGATCAGGGCAGGAATCATTTTTCCTGTTTTACCAGTGAGGATACTGAGACTTAGGATGTTAAGAGCTGCCCAAGGTTGTTGACAAGTAAGTTAGGCAGAAGCCATGGGAGGCAATGGTTCCTCTGCTTTCTCATCGTGGTGAGAAAGCCTCAGGTCAGAGCCTCAGTTTCTGCATCTGTGAAATAGAGACAAGAGTAGACCACTTCAGGTATTCAGGGATTAAATGTGATGATTTGTGTGAAGTGATCAGTGCAGTGCTCACAAACGGCAGATGCTTAACAAATGATGGCAGTGGGCCATTAATGACAGTAACCTAGGCTAAGTTCGTTGTTTCTTTGGGGACTTGTATTCTACTGACTCTTGTTCAACTCAGAGTATTGGGAAGAGCAGAGCGTAGCCTCCCTTACCTTGACCTGGAAAGTCCGACTCTGGCCACCCTCTGGCCCTTCCCCTGCACTCAGAGTGTATAGCAAGGGCCGACCCTGAATTTCTTTTGATTTGCAAAATCTGAGGTCTTTCAAAGAGGAGGTTTATAAGATAGAGTTTTTCTTTTGGTAACAGGTAATTATGACAATTATGACAAATATTTTATTCACTTAGTATCCATTTGCATTTTTTTATCCTAGCTCCTCCAGCTCATTAGCCGTGTGATCTGGGCAAGTTGTTTTGGATTCGGGGGCTTCACCTTCCTCACCTGTAAAATGGAGGTAATAGTATCTACTCATAGGGTTGTCTTGAGGATGAAATGAGTCAAAGCACATAAATCCTTAGACCGGTGCCTGGGGCATATTAAAATATTCAGTAAATAGTAGTTATTTTTTTTTCATTATTATCAGCATGCTTGGCACTGTATTTAAGCCAGCTGTCCCCAGCCTTCTTCTTCCCCCCAAGTTGAGATATATGGCCAGTGAAGTTCATATACAAGACCTAGCTTCTGCTCTGTACCCTGGCTATATACCATTCTTGTAACTCCACTCATTCAGGAAAGCAAACGGGAAGCAAGTTGCACAAGAGTGATATTATTGCAGAGATAGCCTTGAACCTAGCTTCATTTTTTAAAAAATGTGAATCATTCACAAAAACTTGAGAACTTCAACTCTTGTTAGTTACAGATCTCTTGCAATGTCCCGCATATTCTTGCCGATTCCAGCAACAACTAGTAGCTACTTTTCTGGGCTCTCTTGGAACAGATGCAAACACTTCTTGCCTGGTAGGTCAGGGCTTGGCAGTGCCCTCAGTGTGCTCATCCTCAGCTTGGCAGAACGTGTCTGGGTCTGCTGGGGCTACCTTCCTGGAACCTGGCACCTCCTCCATGAACTTCCAAGAAAGCAGTGATAAACATCCACAGCAGGGCCACTTTTCCACACTTGATACACAACCCCCTGCAACTGGATTCAAAAACAGTTGTTTTATAGTTATTATATACTGCTGTTTATTGAGTACCAACTGTGTGGCAGGCCCTGCAGTAGGTACTTCATACTCATCTCCTCTAATCCTCCTGTTAATTCACTGCGAATGATGTTGTCTTCAAATTAGGGGAGAGGCTCCGTGATACTAACTATTGCGCCCAGGGTCACATGGTGAGAAATGGAAGATTTCGGATCCCAGATTACTGTTTTCAATTTTCAGCCCTGCGTTCCTTCCATGAAACACCTGCCTCACTGTCAGTTTCAACTGAGGGCTCACTGGGCCCTAAACAGGTATAGCTGGTTTACTGACGTCATTGCCACCCATGACTATCAAATAGTCTGCTTCTGCCAGTTCTTGCACTATGTATCCCAAGTATGTTAGAAAGTGCACTTTGCGACAGCCTTCATGGGTTTGTCCCTCCTTCCACCTCTCCCCACATACCCCTACTGCAGTGTCTGCTAAACAGACCACACTGTCCTCTGTAACATGGGATATCACACATGGCATTGATTTTTTTCACTTATGCAATGCGCTCTGTTCCCCCAAAATAGACTGTCATGTGGCCGGAGCATTTCCTTTCAAGAACCCTCACAGCAGCTCCAGGAATCATCACCCCGAATCAGTCCCGTTTACGTGGTGATTACCACGTGCATTAGGCACCCTACTACGTGTTTGACATCACTGTCTTCAGTGTTCACGTCAGCCCCAGGAGGTAGGCATAATTACCTCCACTTTACAGATGAGGAAGCTGAGGCTTAGGGAGGTTAAGACCCTTGTCCACGAAAGTGGGAGAACTGCTGTTTGAATCCTAGTAGTTGTACCCCAGGGGCCTGTATCTTAACCGCTATGGGAAACTGCCTCTAAATATTCACCGTAACTGCCTTGTCCCGGCCATGGTGTTAGCACAGGGCGCAGCGTGAAGAGTCAGTTCCTTTCCTCAAGGAGCTCACGGTGTGGTGGGCTGAATAATACTGAGCTTCTGTGATCTGTTTTTATTTATTCCAAACCTATTTCCATGTGGGCACACCCAGGTGTGCAGATTCATGACATACAGCTCCAAGGTTGCAGGGTGAGCTGAGGGGACAGTCCCCGGCGAGCTGGCAGTGCTCTGTACGGCTGTGTTTATGCCCCAGGTTTACTTCTCCGTTTGCTATTTGCCCTTCTTCCCTCTGGGCTCTCACATCAGGTTCATGGAACCCAGAGGTCATCCGGGTCTGGCCCAGTGTGATATTCCTGTTTGTGGCCCAATGCAGGGCTGGCTGGCGAGGACAAGGGAGGCCTTATTTGACTGGAAACTTGCTGCTATTATGGCTTTTTATAAGGCCCCAAATTATTTTTTGAAACATGCTGTATGCGCTGTTATTTGGTCCCGCTCCCTGAGGAGCAGAATGGGCTAGTCTTTGGAGTCCATAGGCAGAAGGAAAGCTACACTGGACCCTTTAATCTGTAGCTGACCCCTCCTACCTGAAGCTGAGCCTAGCTCTGCCCTGCTTTGACATATGTCCCATGGAAGATCCAGGGCCTGGATGTTTGGTCCATTCTTGGCCATTAAGCACGTTTTCCTGCAGCCCCGGACAGAGATGCTCAGTCTGCTACTGTTGACAGCACCACTCCTTGGGCATTCATCTATGCCAAGGGCCTAGGCCCAGGGGAAATACCTAAGGAGAGACTTCAGCCTATGGGCCCTGTTCTGCATGTGTCTGGCTCACCACCCGATGCTGGTTTGGATATGGATTGATGGGGACCCCTTTTGTAGGCTGGGCCTGGGGCCTCAGTTTTTAGAGGTGAAATGATCCAAAAGCTGTGGGGCTGCTCAGAATCCACCCTTACCTTTTAGAAGAGAATTGGCATTAATAAGGAATTCGGCTGGAGGAACTGGTTCAGAAAGGTCAAGCCCCTGGTCTGTGGTCTGTCCTGTGGAGTCAGAAGTGGAGCTGGTACCTGACCCAGGGAATCTGACTCCATTTCCTGTGTCTTTTCTATACATCCTGCCTCATTCCTGTGTACGCATATTATACATGTATGTCTCATCATCCATGATGGCTTACAGTCTATCTGGGGGAAGGAGCAAAGACAAATAGAAGTGTGATACAGTTTCAAGCAAGATAATGTGTAGACAAGTGCTGAATCATGCGGTGTAGACAGGTAGAGACAAAGGCAACGTGTAGACACTTGAGAAAGAATTGAGGTTGGATAGGGCAGATATTCAGGGTAAGTGAGGAGAGTTTACAGAAGGGTTAGTGATTTGAGTAAGGGGTGCAGTTGGAGAGAAGCAAGTAATACGATTTTCTTTATTGTAAAAGCAGTCTGTGTTTATGTAAAAAATGTGAGCAATACCAGAAAGCCCAAAGAAGAAAATCTCCTTCATATTCCCACCACCCAGAGAGAGTCTCCATTCCCGTTTGGTGTTTGTTCTTCTAGCCTTTCTTTTTTTTTTATTTTTTAGGCAGTAGAATCAAATTGGCTGTGTACACTAAGGTTAAGGGAAGGTCTCGAATAGCAAATGGGGAGCGTAGGTCAGAGCGAGCCTCTGCTGGTTCCTTACACATGGAGTGCAATGAATGAAGTGCTTCAGGAAGAGGCACCCAACATCCGTGAGCAGATGGGACCGGAGCCTGTGAGGAAGCAGGGGCTCCTCCACCCAGAGCTGGGACTCAGATTTCATCACCCACTGCAGAAGAGTCTCAGGTTTACTCCTCACTGCTGCTGCCCAGGGGGTCAAGGGAAAGAATTTGTCCTGAGTCGTCTCAAAAGCTCGCTTCCCCCGACACACTCCCATCCCACGGACTCCTCCCTTTCTTACTTACCATCCGGTTTCTCCAGCAGAGTTCTTCTCCCCTGGAGTTGGGGCCACACAGCCGATTTTGCCACACCACAAAGCTGTGCTGCTGCCTGAGGTCATTGCAGGGGAGAAACTATATATAGCGGAGGACTAGCATCAGGACATCTCCATATTGTTCGGACCACTTAGCATTGCCCTTCAGCCGATGCAGACAGGGTCACCTGGGACTCAGCGCCCGTCAGGTGGGCTCTTCGTTGTATCTTCAGCGCTCTCTCTGTGTTCCCCAGCCGGTGCTCACCCACACAGGACCGGGGTTCTGACCCCTCCCAGTTCCAAGAGAGCCTTTAAAGGAGCTGCCTAGGGAAAGGGGCAGCAAGGAGAGTTCAGAGCCCAGAGTTCTCTTCCAGCTCAGCCACTTGGCACCTGTGTGGCCTTATGCCTATGAATCTCTGGCTCCTTATCTGAATGATAAAGGAGTTGTTCTGGAACAGGAGTTTTGTACTATTGTTTTAAGCCACTGGAACCCTTTCAGATGCAAGCTCACAAGGTAGCCTGATATATACAACCAAATGGGCGCGCCACTGGTTGAGGCTGGGGAGACTGGAGCCCCAAGAGGTTCCATTGAAGTCTCAGGGTCCCACAGAGTGCACAATTTGAAAACCACTAGGTGAGACAACCTCTGAGGTTTTCTTCTTCTAGCCTTAGGATTCATGGTCTGGCCTTGCGATGGCCTCTGGCATAAATGACCCATCAATAGGGGTGGAAACTTTGTGATCTCTTGGAGACTTTGATGGTCATCTTGGGGGAGGGGAGAATGGTACAGGGACAGAAATCTCAGGGCAGAGGTTTCTGTAGTGGGGGCAGCCCAGGGGAGCACAGTTTGCAGATCCAGTTGGACATGCTGGCCCGCACTGCCATGGGCTGTTTTTCTCTGGCCTGCTCCCGCTTGCCTTTCCTTTGAGTGCTGGTTTGTCCCAAAGATGAGATGAAAATGAGGATATAATGCACTTCAGGCAAGGAAAATGCATTTAACTTAAGTTGCCTGGGGCTGAGTTACATACTTGATATGTGGAGTATTTGTAGAGCATGGTGGTACCTTTGGCAGAAATCAGAAAGCCAGGATCTGGGGCCAGTTTTCTTCATTCAGCAAGTTTGTTTGTCAGGCACCTGCTTTGTATTCCTGGAGAAGCATAAGGGAGATCCCAGCTTTGTTAGGACCCCTTGATTTCGAGTTAACAGAAACCAGCTGAATCTAGCTTAAGCACAAAAGGTGACTAATTACAGGGTTTCAGGGGGTGCGCAGGACCCCATGGCAAGATTGCTGCCTGGACTTAAGCAGGGATTGGAAAAACCTTGTTAGATTCTCTCTCTTTCCCTCAACTCAGCTTCTCCTCGGGCTTCCTCCTGTCTCTGCAGCCGGGCTTCCTCCTCCTTCAGCCCACACGGCCCAAGTGTTCCTGCTGCAGCTCCAGCCACACTCAGGGGGGCTTAGCTCTCCCAGCCCAAAGTCCAGACTCCCAGAGCAGTGTGTCCAATTGGCCCAGCTTGGTCCACTCAGCTCCAGCCAGGGGATGGGGTCACATGCAGCAAAACCTGTCTTGTGGGGGCCACTTCTGACCCTGTGCGGATGGGGGGCAGCTCCAGAAGAGGGGCACTTGTGAGCCGCACAGACAGCTCCAAAGCTGTCTGCTCCTCCAGCCCTCAGTGAGGAGCTCCAGTCCCAGGGCAGGAGCAGGTGTAAGAGGAGCGCTTACTAGGCACACAGGGAGACAAGAAAAGAAGTGACCCTTGGCAGAGCCTGCTTGTTGCCGAGTACACGGCCCCTCCAGTTGGGGCTGTCAGATGGAGGCGACGGGGCTCCCCGGGCTGGTGTTGGCAGTGTTCCCCACCGAGCAGGGGCCCCTCCGCGTTAGCTCAGAGGGAAAGGGTTTGTTGGCAGGATTACAGCGAGGCAGCCGGCCTCATGGGAGCTGGGCCTGAAGAGCAGTCAGGAATGGAGGCGGCTCTGTCTTTTGGGGGCTTTTGGCCTCTCTGCTTGTGTCTGAGCGTCTGCTCCTGGCTTCCCCCTCTGTAGACCCAGCCTTCTCTTCTTACTCATCGGCTTGCTCCGTGACTGAGCACACCAGTGCCAAGTCCTGGCAGCGAGTAGATTGGCTACTCTGTGGCCAGGGACCACCCAGGTACAGGCAGCAGGTGGGCGCCTGATCCTGCAGGATGCTGGGCTGCCCCTTTCAGGACTCTGGGCAGGGCAGGTGTTAAGAAATGGTCTCCTCATTCCTCCTGCAGTCAGGGGGAATGCTTGTGGACAGAGGAGAGGGGAGCCTTGAAGATGGAAGAGAGGAGGGGGCTCAGGAAGGGGGACCAGCCTGAACTGAAGCAAGGGTGCAGGGAGGAGCTGGGGGGCCGGTGCGTGCTTCGGGGAGGGGACAGTAAGAGGCAAGGCCTGAAAGGCACCTTGAGAGCTGAGCTGTGGGCCAGGGGTGTGGAGGGGATGGGGAGCCACTGGGAACGTGTGGCCAGGGCGTGGCCAGGGCGCTGCCGGGGACTTGAAAGGGTACCCTGGACTCAGAGGCTGAGAAGGATGGCTAGGGAAAGGATGGAGCAGGGCTGAAGACTGCCAGGCCAACTAGGGGGAGGAGGGGAAAGGTCTGCCCTGACATGTTGGGAGTGGAAGTCCCTTTGAAGAAAGAATCCACAGGATTGGGTGACAGGTTGGCGGAAGCAGAAGGAGGGCCAGAGGCGTGGGGGGAGGGGTGGGAGCATTGGGGAGGGCCTGGCGACACTGGGAACTTGGGGAAGGGAGGCTTGTCTAAGGAGAGTCTAAGGAGAGAGATCGTTAGCCTTACAGAGCAGCGGGCTGCTGGAGTGCTTGTTGTTTTATGTTGGGAGAACTGAGCACAGTTAACAGGGAAAGGGAAGTCCCAGGCTAAAGGAAGGAGACTTCTGGAGAATGGGTCCTGGGCCCACCAGCTCTGCTTCTCAGGAACTGTGATCCTGCCCAAGTCGCTCAGCTTCCTCATCTTCAAAATGGGAACAATATCTGCCCAGTCTTCCTCCTAGCGATGTGAGGAAGGTCAAAGGTCACATACATGACGATGCTTTGTGCACAGGAAAAGCTTGTACAGATGCGGGCAGCCTTGTTAACTGTGGCTGCTGGTGTGCCGGCCTGCATGGTGACCCCCTCTGCAGGGTCAGGGAGCCTTCCTTCCCGTAGCCACCCCCGACTCCCGGATGACGTCGCTGCCAACTCCATGTTACCTGGGGTCATGTTGAGATCAGCACCCTTCTGGAACTTGAGCCTGGGGGTACCTGGATGGCCGATTAGGTCTAAGATTAGTCACCCCTCACCAACTTCCAGCATTCTCCTGATGGGTGCTGTGTGTGTGTGGAGCCCAGTGGGCCGACTGAGGCTGAGCTCTCCCTCCGGGAGAAGGAGAAGAGGCAGTTGGGGAAGGGCCGGATGTGGGCAGGCTGAACCATGTACATTTCAGAGTGGAGCTGGAAGGTGATTTCTCCCCCGCGTGGGCCTCCTTGGCCTGTTCCCTACAGAGAAAACCACGGAGCACTTGTTTCAAAGTTCCCAGGAAAAGGGGAAATGATGAAACCTGCATCCTGTTTTGCCACCGGCCTAGGGAGGAGGACCCAGGTGGGGACAATAGATGGTGGCAGTGACAGGAGTACTGGTGAAATCCCGGGGCCTGCAGAGTTGGGGGAACAGAGGCTTGAGGAGGGGACCCAAGGTCAGTGAGGGGAGAGCGTGTGGCCCTCCTTCCCATTCTGTCCCCACCTTGCTCCATTTAGTAGCATCCGGCAGCCTGATAGCCTGCTTCGTTTTCCCCAGCCACCCCTCCCTCAGGATTTGGCCCGGCTTTCCCCTGCTGCCCACATCCTGTGCTTCCTGGCTTCCTTCTGGCTCACCTGCAGCTTCCTGTCTCTGGGAAGGCCGGCTTCCTGTGCCCTCCTGTCTTTGGTTTGGGTCTTTCCCCGGTGCTTTCTCTTTTTCCCCCTCCAGCCCCTTTGGCTGTTTCTGTCTGTTTCCCTCCTACAGAGCCTCTGCTCCTCCCAGCCCAAGCCAGACTTTGTATTCTCCTGCCAGCTCCTTTCCAAACTCGGGCCCCTTGGAGTATTACTTTTCCTAAATCGCAGCAGCTGTGCATTTTGCTGGCCTACCCAGCTGTTCTTGTCCTTGACCACAGAGGTCATGTCATTTGTGACAATAAATAGAAAATGAGAATGAGAGGGTTGCCCGATGCCTCTGGGCTCCCCTTCCAGCTGCCTGCAATCCTACTGGGAAACAGTAATAGTAATAAAAATAATAAAGCTAATGCTTATACTCTGCATTTTCACTTATCATTTTCCAGATGCTGTGCTAAATATTTTACATGCCTTATTACATTTAATCTTCATAATAACCCAGAGACATAAGTTGTATAGTCATCCTCTCACAGCTGAGGGAAACTGAGGCTCCAGAGGTTATGTAAGTTGTCTGACATTACCTGCGAGTAAGCGGCAGAATGAGACTAGAACTCGTGTGGGTCTGACTCCCATGCCCATCTCCTAACTTTGGCGACCTATCTGCCTTCCACTGGAGGAGGAGAGTTGCCACAGGGCCAGGCATCCCCTCAGCCCACTTAAACTTCCAAGTTCACCTTTCACCCAGTTGCCTGTTGCAACTAGTAAGTAGCCCAGATAAGGAACCCTTATGGTGTCCTTCTCAGAGCTGTGCTTTGTTTCTCTTTTCTCCATACCCCAAACAATGGAAAGACCTTCAGGTGGCAGGGCTCATAGTATTTCTCTTTGCTGTGGACTCCCCCATACCAGTGTCCCATTTTACAGATGGGAAAATGCCTCCTAGTCTTTTTTTTTTTTTTTTAATTCTTATTGGAGTATAATTGATTTACAGTGTTGTGTTAGTTTCAGGTGTACAGCAAAGTGAATCAGTTATACATATACATATATCCACTCTTTTTTAGATTCTTTTCCCGTATAGGCCATTAGAGAGTATTGAGTAGAGTTCCCTGTGCTATACAGTAGGTTCTTATTAGTTATCTATTTTATATATAGTAGTGTGTATATGTCAATCCCAATCTTCCAATTTATCCCTCTCCCACCCCCCCACCCTTAACCCCGGTAACCATCAGTTTGTTTTCTGCATCCTCCTAGTCTTAAGAACTTAATTTGACATTATCCTGACAAAGGAACTTCAGAACTAGAAATAATAGTCTAATCTCTTGACTTCCACTCGATACTCTTCCCACTGAGATCATGTTGCCGTTCTGTTCTGAGTGTGCTAGAAATGTGCCCCAGAGGTTGCCTCTTCCACACATTCTGTTTAGAACACTTCTGCTCTTTGCAGTCGGCCCTCTGTGTTCTATTCTTGTCTGTGAGTGGTGATCATCAATGGGAGAGAGATTGAATCGAAATCTCTGGGGATTGGGGGATATAGGTAGTTTGAAAGAGCATATTCAGTATCGTAATCACATCTTAGGTTTGGAAAATAAACCATTTTTAAAATATAAACTATCAAAGGTAGAGTTTGGCAAAAATCTTGCCTGATGTTACAGTAATTCCCAAGTCGGGCATGGCACAGTTTTGGGTGGGGGTGTGTGTGTGAAGTCTGTATTTATCAAAAGGGTGTGTGCTTAAAAAGGCTGGGAAACGAGGTTTTCCAACAGGAGACTGTATTGTCTTGTCGTTCTGTGTCCTGCGGCCCTACAGGTATTTACTGGGGGTGCCTCAGAATGGCTCACACTATATGGGGGCATCCTGCCTGCCTTGTCTCGGTTAGACCAAACCCTCTTGGGGCTCTGGGTGGCCTACCCGATGGCTTTGTTGTATGCCAAATGAAGGTGATATCTAGTGTGGAGGCCCGGTCCTGGAGAGTTCAAAGCTAATCTGAAGTATATACCTTCATAAAGCTCAGGCGTGCATTGAGTTTGTATATGCCTGGCCCCATGCTTGGTCCTGGGTATGCAACTGAACAAAACAGGTATGGTCCTGCCCTCATAGAACCCACAGAGTAGTGGGGAAACAGATTATGCCCAAATAATCAAAATGCATATGACAAAGGGGAGAAGAGGGTGTTGGGAGAGAATTATGGGGTAGGGGGAATGAATTATTTTGGGGTGGACGATCAAAAACACTTCCTTGACAAAGATACCTAAGCTGACACCTGAAGGCTGAGACTGAGGGAGCCACGTTTGTCTCATGTGACCACACTCCACTTTGGCCAGGGCTACTTGCTGGCCCATGAGACACCTCTAGATAAATTAGAAGAAGATGCTTTTGGGCAGAGGCAGTCCTGCTAGGGCCCATTGCTGATGAGTGAACATGAGCTGGCCCCTGGTCCTGGTGCTTATGTGCTGGGTACAATCCAAGGCGGGGAGGTGTGCGGGGAGGATTACCCAAGCCAGATAGAAGGAACTGCATGAGTGAAGGCCCTTGGACAGCAAACAGCTTGATGCCTTCCAAGAAGCGAAGGAAGCCATTGGAAGAAGCAAGTTGCCACCTCAGTTTTTCTCCCCTGGTAAGGAGGTATTTTCCCTTTCAAGGAGAAAGGAGAGAGAGGCCGAGTCCGGGGCACTGTCCAGAGCTGCGAGGCTGTCCAACAAGCACTTGGATTCTGGCTTCCATGGGGCCATAGTTAGTTGGTGAACGTCTGCTCCGACCTTCTTCCCACAGCAGATGTCCCTTCCACAGTGTCCTAGGAAGAGAGAAGGACCCTTAGGAGGGAGTTCTGGGGAAGCCAGGACAGAGACCAAAGCCCAGGGCCTGCCAGCTTCCATTCAGCCACCCCAGGACAAGTACCTACTCTGTGCCAAGTTCTGTGCTAATCTTGCCAATTTGGAATATCATGAACCTTTAACCTTTTTCTTTGTCTTACCTGGGACACACAACCTTTCATTCCACAGGTAGGGATGATGGACTCAAATGCGAATGATGGCTGCTGGGTGGAGAGCTCTGCTCGCCTTGGGGAAGGAAGTGGCGTTTGAGTTCAGTCCTAGGTGCATGGATGCACATGGACCATTAATGTATGGAGTGGACTAAACTCTAAGCTCTTGGAGGGAGGGATCCTGTTGTTGATGGTGAATCTGCAGTGCTTAGCGTGATGCCTGGCTCATCACAGGTGCTCAGTATGATATAGAGATTTATTTGGAGATTCAACATCTCTCCAGGAAGGCTGTCCAAATTCGAACCCAGGTTTCTGTCCCTTTGCCCGAGGCCTGCCATTGGGCCACAGCTACCTAGTGACAGAAAAACTAAGGGATGTTTGAGGAACTTGAAATCATGTCTTGGGGAACTGGGACTGCTTGGCAAGAAAACACAAAGGCACAGGGAGATCAGGAACGTGGTCTTTAAATCCTCCAAGAACTGTTGTCGTGATATTGTTACCAGTTACTGAGCCCTTCCTATGTGCCAGGCACTGTGCTAGGGGCTTCACATATGCAATCTCGTTTAATCCTCACAATAATCCAAAAAGGAGAATATTATTATCTATATTTGATAAGGGAGGGAACTGGGGCTTAGATTAAATGACCCACCCAAGATTGTCTACCTGAGATTTAGAATGGGTCTCTCTGACTCCCAGACTCATAATTGCTGAGAGATTTTAACCAACACAACAGCACTGCCTAGAGATTTTGTCATGTGGTTTCAGAAACTAGAGCTGGCACTCGTGGGTAGGAGCTCCAGGAAGGTAGTTTCCTGTTCCCCGTAGGGTGATTTCTCTTCCTAAAGGAGAACAGTCTGAAATTAGAATGGGCTGCCTTCTGGAGCCCAGCTATCACTGCAGGACCTCCCAGGATCTTCAACTTCAATGGGATCTGGTTCTACAAAAGCTGAAGCTCTCCTGCCTTAGCCTGGTAGGGGCTTTTTCTGAACTGAGCTGACATGAGCAGCAGTACCCAGACTTCCTGGGTCAACCCAGCCTGGACTGTGTGTTCTGGTCCCTGTTCTCCCTGAAGCCCAAGCTATAGGGCTGGGTTCAGGTTTCTTCCAAAAGGAGCTGGGCAGGAATGTGCGCCTGACACCCTTTGGAATGGGCCACACAACCACATGGCCAGGTCTCTGGACCCTGGCATGGAAGCTGGCACTTGTTTGGGCTTCAGGGGAGGGCACATTGGAGTGGGCGCACCTATTCTGGGCTCTTTAGGGCTACAGATGTTTACATGGACGCATTGATTGTCCTGTGCCTTTCACTTTGCCTCACTGACTTCTGGTGGCCATGTGGCTGGCTCCAGGATGCAGAAGGGTATGGGGTGGCTCTTGAGCCCCTGCCACACATCGAGTGAGTTGATATCAGTGGTTTACACAGGAGGCTGCAGGAGCAGGGGACATCCAATTGGAATTGCAAGACATGGATGAGATCGCCTTTTCAACTCCAGAGCATTTTGACCAGAAATTAGAGTTGGAAAGGCCCTAAAGGTGATATTGTCCAGCTACACACCCAGCGTGGAGTTGCTCCACTCAGCACCCCTGCCAGGCAGTCGGCCAGGCTTTCCTTCAACAAGGCTAATTTTGGATGGCGCTAATGAGGAGGAACTCCTTCCTGGCCCTCCACAGAGTGTGTTCCTATGCACTGCCTTATTGCCTCTCACCGTGGCCTTGTGAGGGGGTCTGTATTCAATGAGCTTGAGCGATCCTGGGCAGGCCTTTTTTGTGTCTCCCACCCACTGGTTCTGCATGAGCACGTCTACTTCTCTTTGGTGAAGTTTTCCTGTTACCACTCCTGGGATACGAATCCAGGGTAAGCATTGGTGACCTGTCTTACAGCGTGGTGAGGATCAAAGATAAGGCATAGGCCTTGCCCAAGTCATCCCACACGTGTGGCCAGGCAAGGACCACAACCCCCGAGATGCACAGTCTTGTCCTTTGCTGCTCAGGCACTGTCTGCCTCCTTCCTGATCTCTGGCATGTTTTATGGGCAAGATTCAGAAAGCCCTTTCTAAACAGCAAGGTTAAAGCTTTTGGCTTCCTTCTTTAGAATGTACCTGGCTGGTGGGGTGAGTATGGGGATGGACACATAGGAGCCACGTGGTACCAGGAACAGGACATAGCAGCAAGGAGGAGGGATCTGGAGGGGGGCCAGGGTGTGATGGCTGAGTGCCTCGGCGAAGGGCCGCCGCCACGGGAGGCTGGGGCCACCCTGGTAACTCCCTCCTTTTCTCCTTCAGAGGTCTTTCATCTCCCTGCCCGCTTTTTCCTTCGGCTTTTCTCCT
This sequence comes from Balaenoptera borealis, assembly GCF_965194805.1. Taxonomy (NCBI): domain Eukaryota; kingdom Metazoa; phylum Chordata; class Mammalia; order Artiodactyla; family Balaenopteridae; genus Balaenoptera; species Balaenoptera borealis. Next base: position 88,196,617 of record NC_138874.1, read on the forward strand.
TTTTCTCTTCTTGTGAGGCAGCCCTGAGCTGCTCTGCCTTCCAGCTCTTTAGCAGCTTCTCTTCTGTCTACCTGGAGATTCCCGATCTTAAGATTTAGCATCCTTGACACATCATGTTTCTTTCTAGCGTCTTCTCCTTCAGGGCTCTGCAGCCGTACCTGCCGCTTCAGAGCAACTCCTGTCTGTACTGGGAGCTTTAACACTGAGCCCCAACCAGACAGTCTGGATGCTTGGCTGCCAGCCTGCCCAGAACATTTAATTGCCTCTTGCAGGTGACATCTTATTCCACAGCGACACTTCACGACAGTGCCTTAATGCTGAAGGACAGGTCCAGTGGTAGGAATTTGATGTATCGTGGCATGCCAACAAGAGGACGTTTGGGGGCAATAGAAGGAAATGAGTAATTTGTGGAGTACCTTCCACGTGCCAGGAACAGGGCGAGCTTCTCCTTCCAGTGAGCCTGTGAGGTGGCACCATTATCTCTGTTTTACACATTCGAGAACTCAAGCTTGCTTAGGGTCCCAGGACCAGTTAATGGGTGGGGTCAGAGTGTGAATCCTCTTCTGCTTGACTCCAGAGCCCAAGCTCCTTCCTCTGGTCTGTGCTGCCTCTCCACAGGGCCTCTGTCTTCAGTGTTTCCTACTAGCACCGAGCCCAGCACCTGGCGTGAACATGAACATGTGATGGTGGTCGTAGAAGGTGGGATGGGGCTGTCAGGTAGGGGCCTGGTGAGCTGGGTAGACCTGGGATGGTTGGGCAGATGCCTGAGGCACCTGAGGGCTGGGGGAAGGCAGTGGCTGTCCTCAGTCCTTGTACCTTCTGTTTGGGTGTGACTTGGTGGGCACCCAAGCTCACGGTTGAGAGCGTCCGGAAGTGGAATGAGGAGCGGTGGTGCTGGGTGTAGCAGACCCAGAGTTATGGCAGGACCATTGATCTCGGCTGGCTCCCAAGGCTGACGAAGACCAGCTTCCTGGTACCTCTGTGAGAAGTGGTATTGGTGAGATTATGTCCACCACCTCCTGGGCCAACTTCTTCCCCGTTTCTCTGGTTCTCCCCACCTTCTGCCCCATGAAAGCCAGCAGGTTGAGTGTGAGGAGACCGACCCATCGAGGGGCTAGAATAAATGTTGGTGTGCGTTTGGTTTTGCATCCCTTAACCCTTTCTTAACAGCGGGAGTCAGGCTTTCAGACCTTTGGGGACCAGATTTGTTTTTCTGGTCCCCTCCACTGGCTCTGATGCTGCCTTTTTCCTGCTCTCACCACAGTGCTCTTCACCCCTGTTCGTGCCTCCTTATTGGTTCCTCACAGAGTGTTTGCTCTCACTTGTACACCCTTTTCACCTTGCCTCCTCTCCTGACACTCCTGGACCTTAGAGGCTTGTCTGGGGGTTAGGACTCACCCTTCCCCAGTAGGCACTGAGAAAGGTATTTGACGATGACGAAGATTTATGTCCCATTGGTGCTTGGCTCACCCTGTGAAGGCAAGTGCGTTTATTCACGTTAAAGCTATTCTGCCATATGAAAGGGGCCTAATGATACAATAGCTTGAAGAGTGAGAAATTTATTTTTCTGTCTCATGTAGTGGCGCTGATTCTCCCTGATGTGAACAGACCGGGTGAGAGGGGCACCTGTGCTGCTTGTGGTCATTCTGGGATCCACTTCCTTTGGAAGTGCTGCTCCATCACGGGACATCATTGTCCACATGGCTGAAGCTTGGATTCCAACCAGGGGAAGGGAAAAGAGGAGGTGGAGGGGGCAAGCCTGTTGTCCTTAGGCCCAGGTCCTCTGTGACTCACGTCCCTACAGCTCACACTCCATTGGCAAGAATGTAATTACAGGGACTTCCCTGACTGCAAGGGAGGCTGGGAAATGTGGTCCAGCTGGGCTGCCGCTTGCCAAGAAGGAAGGGAGAATGGAGTTGGGTAGACAACTGCCAGTCTTAGCACAAAAGATGGAGAGTATTTTCCTTTGCATGTGCTGATATGAAGAATGTTTTGCTGCCTGTAATGTGCCCGCTCTCTTTGATAACTTGCACACATGCCTCCCTCCTTGGCAAACATCGGTGCATCAGACTCAATGCTGCACAAACTGGGTGAACCAGAAGCTGAGTAAGGCAATTCCTGCCTTTTAGCAACTCCGTGTGGTCTGGAGAGGGCAAGTGTGGAGGCCAGAGAGTCTGTAAGTGCCAACACAGAGATTCTCTTGTTCTTGTGTGCGAGGCACTGCAGATACGGAACTAAAGGACCACACATGGCCTCCATATGCGTGCAGTCGTGTGGACTAGGAGATGGAAGTGAAGTGCTGGGAGCAGGGCTGGCTTGGGGAATGAGGAAGTCTTCACAGAAGAGGTGACATTGGAGCCGGGCACAGAAGCGTTCAGTTTCAACAGGTGGAGGAGGGAATCTTCAGGAGAGAAGACCAACAGCGAAGGCGTGCAGACTTGCAAACCCGTGCAGAGTTGCCGGCCCAGGTGTGGTCTGAGCATAGTGGGAGGGAGTCCAGATGTCTGTGTGGCTCATTCCTTGCTCCATTCTGGCCTCTGCACCTGCTCCTTGCACCTGCCTTCCCTGGCCACCTTTTCTACAATTGTGCCCCCTCTCATGACTTTATTTTTCTGCTTTATTTTGAGCATAACACATATAAATACCTGGCACATCTATATTGACCTGTGCATCATCTGTCTCTCCCATTAGAGTGTAAGTTCCATGAGAGCAAGGATTGTTTTGTACAGTACCTGGCAAATAGCAGGTACTCAGATGTTTGTTGAATGAATAAATGAATGACTAGAAATGTGTGTTGAAGATCACGTTCTTGGAAAACCTTGATTTCCATGCTAAAGAGTTGGGCTTTGGGCTTCCCTGGTGGCGCAGTGGTTAAGAATCTGCCTGCCAATGCAAGGGACATGGGTTCAAGCCCTGGCCCGGGAAGATCCCACATGCCGCAGAGCAACTAAGCCTGTGCGCCACAACTACTGAGCCTGTGCTCTAGAGCCCGCAAGCCACAACTGCTGAGCCCACGTGCCACAACTACTGAAGCCTGCGCACCTAGAGCCCGTGCTCCACAACAAGAGAAGCCACCGCCATGAGAAACCTGCGCACCACAACAAAGAGTAGCCCCCGCTTGCCGCAACTAGAGAAAGCCTGCGCACAGCACCAAAGACCCAACACAGCCAAAAATAAATTAAAAAAAAAAAAAAGTTGGGCTTTTATTTTGTAGGCAGTGGGAAGCCACGGAAAGTTTTTGAGCAGGAGAGTGACACAATCACTGTAGGGAAGGTTATTGGCAGCAGGAAGATGGGTTGGAGCAGGGAGAAAGTGCCCCTTCCCTGGTCCTACCCCAGCTCCGCAGCAATATACCCTTCAGCCTAGTGCCCCGTTTGTACAGCCTGGAAACCTTTTCGTGGGCACGGTCATTTTGTTCGGGGCCGAGCAGAGATTCAGTCTCTGGCAAGTCTTCCTTCCTAGCAGTGGGGTGGATGTAAGCTGACCTCTGCTTTTCTTTTTGGAGGCCAAAGAAGGTCTTACAGCCGCTCTTGTGCACTTCACTGTTGAAAGTGAAAATTGATACAGTCTTTCTGGAAAGCAGTTTGGCAAAAGGTAACCAAGTACCTTAAAGATATTGTTAAAGATACCTTTAACCTGGAAATTCCACGAGGACTCTGTCATAGGAAAGTAAGCCAAAGTATGTGCAGTGTGAAAAATTAGAAATTACCTAAATGTGTGACTCAAGTATCTCTCATCTCCATCCCACTAAAACTCTGCCTGCCACATAATAGGTGCTCAATACTATTGGAGTCCGGGCCCTTGTTTCCTCTCCTGAGCTAATGCAGCAGCCTCCTAACTGGTCTTCCTGCTGCCAGTCTAGTCCCCTCAAACCCACCCTATGCATGGATTCCAGAATGAATGATCAAAAATGCGTGTCCTTCGGGTTCGAGCCCTGGTCCGGGAAGATCCCACATGCCGTGGAGCAACTAAGCCCATGTGCCACAGCTACTGAGCCTGTGCTCTAGAGCCCACGAGCCACAACTACTGAGCCTGTGTGCCACAACTACCAAAGCCCACGCGCCTAGAACCCGTGCTCCGCAACAAGAGAAGCCACCGCAATGAGAAGCCCGTGCACCACAACGAAGAGTAGCCCCCGCTCGCTGCAACTAGAGAAAGCCCGTGCGCAGCCACGAAGACCCAACGCAGCCAAAAATAAATAAATAATAAATAAATAAATTTATAGAAAAAAAAAACATGTCCCTCTTCTGCAGCATCTTTTCTGGGTTCTTCCAGCTCTTGGGGGTAATGTCCACACTGACCTCACACCTTCCATAGCCTGCTCTCACCTCTGCTTTGGCTTAGTTTCCAGCCGCCTCCTGCCTTGCATGTCACACTCTGGCAGCACTGCTTGTGCTTCCCCTGCTCACCTCCAGGCCCTTGCTCCCCTTCTTTCCACTGCCTGGCTAAGCCCTGCTCATCCCTAGACTCGGAGCAGACTTCAGGACCTCTCACAGACTGAGTGAGACCCCGTCTCCTGTGTTCCCGTGATCCTGTGTGATCGCAGTCCTTGCGTTTGTACGTTGTTTTCTGCCATCTCCTTATGTGTCTGTCTCCCTTACCAGCTCTGACCTTGAGAGCCTGTCTTACTGGCTTTGTATCTCTGTTCCCCAGCATGGGGTCTGGTACATAGGAGAAGCTCAATACATTTTCTTGAATGAGTGAATGAGTGAATGGAGAATGATGTAAGCTTTTTGTTATGAAAAAGTACATCCTGTACAGTGCTAAACATGTAGTAAGTACCCAGTAAATATTTATTGAATGATTCTATGTGAGGCAAAAAACAACAGGATTTTTTGGAAGTGTCTTATTTATTCTGGATTTCCTTTATTTCCTGAGTTGACCTTTCGGGGTGCAACCTGGGCATCTGCATTTTTACAGAGCTCCCACAGGTGAATCTGATGCGCAGCAAGGGCTGCAAATCACTGGCTTAGCAGATTAAAATAAAAGCAGGATTGAGGACATACTAACAGTGGGAGTTTGGATTGTACACACTGTGTGATCCCAGCAATACATGCGTGCCTTGAGAGGAACAGAAAGACAATTGCTCAACATGTTATTGCTGGTTATTGTTGGGTGTCAGGATTTGGGTGACTTTAATTTTTTTTCTTTTTGTGTTTTATTGTGTACTTTTTCTCTATTTAGTATATGTCACCTTTTAAACAATGCAAAAAAATGAAAAGAAGGGCAGTCAGACAGAGGAGTCCTGATTGTGCTTGGCATGGCGGGTCCTGGGGTCAGCCCTGGGCCACAGCCTTTCACTGGCTCCTGCGACTGATTCCGGCATTGGGTCTAGAACCCGACCCTTTACCCTTTCTGAGCGCCAGCATCCTGGTGCTCCGAGAAACTGCCCGGTGACCGGGGACCTTGGAAACTGCCGTAGATGATTCCTAGGTCCGAAGCAGGCTGCCTTGTCATTTCAGGTCTCCAGGTGAGGAATGTGGTGGGAATTTGGTAAGAATTTGCCACCCCAAGGTAGTCTCCAAATGGGTCCAGAACAGAAAAGCTGAGCTGGGGTGGGATGGGGGTGGGGCCCGGATCTGGGGGCCGAGACCAGTAGGTTCACTGTGATACTGGGGGCTGGGTAGAGAGCCACCTGACAGGTATGAGGAAGGGCAGGGGCAGCCAAGTGGGACACTGAGGGTTGGAAAAGTGGGACGGTTGGGGAGCAGGTAGCAGGGGACTGACTGGGTCGAGGAAAGCAGCCCACTGGAGGGAGCAGCCCTGAACCAAGGGGCTCTTGGTGTGTAGTCTCTTGGCTCTGGAGCTAACCAGGCAGCTGGGATGGTCCACGGGGTGGGGGTGGGGTGTGTTTGCTTGTTATCTAATGCCGTCTTCCTCCCAGCAGCCTTTTTGAGTCTTTTTCCCTTTATGTTCCCTATCAAGGTGAGCTCTTTCTTTCCTTTAAAGCCCCGATGGTCCTTGTTCATGCCTCTTATGGCCTTCGTCACTTTCTGATTTTATGTTCTTGTTTCTGGGCGTGTCTTGGGCCCTCCTGAGGGCAGGATGAAGTCTCATGAATCTTTGCGGTCCACACAGGCCGTGGTCGGGTCCAGGGAAGGTGGAGGAGTGCTTCGAACCTGCTTTCGTAGCTGGAAAGGTCAAGGCCGGGGCTACGGCAGGGAGGGCTCTGCTCTTGGCCTTGTGGCTGGCTCCTGCCTGGTGCTTCACAGGGTCGCCACGGCGACAGGGTGCTCACGCGCAAGCAAATAGCATCCCCCGTTCAGTGCAGGGCTGCCGGCCTCAGCAGTTCTTGACCCCAACTGAGTTGAAACTGAGAGGATGCCTTTTCCAGCAGCCGAGAGCCCAGCCCACAGGGCTCCCTCCCTGTCCCTTCAGTGGCTGTGCTGAAAACAGATACCTCCTGCTGCCCGGGGTTTGCCTCCTCCTTCTCCCCACTGCCAGAGCCTGTCTGCACAGTCCGTGGCGGGGAGGAGGCTTGGGGCAAAACAGGTGGTCTCCTAGCACACAGCTACCAGCTGCATCCTGTCTGCCAGGGCGCCTTCCCAGGGCCTTGCGTTCTCCTGGGTTTTAGCACCCCGGGAGCCCGCCTTTCTCCTCTGCCCCGAGGTGGGTTGAGGGGCGGCTGGGGAGGCTGCTCCTGCCTGGCCTCGGGCTGGTGGGGCACACCTGAGAGGACGACGCCTGACCCGTCCCCTCAAGTCTGACTCGGCTCTTGCTCGACACGGATCTTCAGTCCTCGTCAGACCGTCTCAGGGAGGGCAGGTGATGTGGGCCACGGCCCAGCTGCCCGAGACGGGCCGGGCCCTGCAGCCTTCTACCCTGGGAAACCCCGCAGGCAGGGCCAGCTGCACCTTTCCTAGCCACACAGCCGGCTGCCTTCCCCTGAGACAAATGCCTGAGGGCGGCTCCACCAGGAGGTCAGGTGTTTTCCCCTCCGTTGTCCCCTTTCCCACTCTCACCCTCATCTCTGCCCAGGAGACCTGGGCTCTCACCACCCCACCATGTGATCCTCTCCCTCGATCCTTCTCTCAGCCTTTATTGAGCACCTATTGTGTGCCAGGCACTGGCCTGAGCCCTGAAGCTCCTGAGATGGGTAAGGCCCAGCCCTGCCCTTACAGTTTGTTTGCGGTGCAACTCCTACAGAGTGGCTTAAATGGGAGTTTTATCAGATCCAGGACAGCGAGAAAGAATCTTTCCTTAGAGGTGCCTTGTGGGCAGAAGGCACCCAAAGTCCTGACTGAGCTGTTTCCACCTTGTCATGACAAGGATCTTTTATTGCCTTTCCCCGTAAGGCTTATAAAGTTTTCTACCAAACCACACTTAAACAAAAGCTTAACACACACACACACACACACACACACACACACACACACACGAGACCTTATTTTTTTAAGAAGTCAATACATATACAAATATATATTCTAGAAAGTTAAAGGCCCATCACTACACCCCTCCAGTGGAAAGACTGGTGTGTATTCCCCAGATTTTTTTGCTCACTGATGCTAACGCTGTCTTTATAAACTCGGGCTCATTTGGAGCTGCCTGTTTTCTTGGGAAGCACACAGCCTCCAAGGGCCACCACCTACCCCTGGCAGTTACTCCAGCCCTAGACCTCTACCCAGAAAAATGGCGTCAAGCGCACAGTCCTCCTTGCTCCCTCCCCCCACCCTCCCCAGTTTGCACCAAGTCAGGATCTAAAGCTCTGTGGTGAAAGCCTTTGATTGGCTAGAATTTCATTTGCCAACCTCCCCTTCCCCGCTTGCACCCCAGACTCCTCTTCCCTTGAAGAGGTGTGGGCAGTGGGGAGATCCCACCTGGATCTAGAAGTGGGACCTCTGGGTTTTTCTGCCCATTCCTCCTCCTTCTGGCCATGTCTCTCACCTCCTTTGTGCTTCCCCCATCTCCTGACCTCAAGCATTTGAGTCACAGAAGCATCACAACCTTCCAGAATTGACCAAAGCATCTTTTCTGGGCTGGAATTCTATGAGCTCCGTGAGCCACTGGTTTCCATATGCTGATCAGAAGCTTTAGTTGACAGATGTCTTAGCATTTCCATTAGAAAAATTATAATCTAAATGTAGTTGGAGAGAAATTCTTTCGAGACTTGTGGGGGGAGGGTAATAAAAGGTCTTTGTCACGACCAGGTTGGGTGTTGCCCCGCCGTCCCCCAGTGGTGGCATAGCTGTGTAGAACCAGAGCCAGTCAGCCAGGGATGGACACTAGAAAAGAAGAAAGCGGGGCACAGCCTGGATGCCACAGCGAGAGTTTGATTTAGAAATGACCCCTGCTCACCACACTGCAGACTTTTGTTCAGTTATTTCTGTAGTCCTGACCTTGTCAACGAAGAGTGAAGAGCAATGTTGAGTAGGAGGCCAGTGGGCCGGAGAAAGGGCACCCGTCAGGGCCCGGGCGGACTCATCAAACTTCAGCCCATCTTGCTGCCCGGCACTCACTGTCCCAGCCTGACTCCAGGCCTTTGCTGCTTCTGTACCTTCCACCTGGAACGCGTCCTCTGTCACCCACTTCAAGGCCAAGTTCACAATGTTATACCTCCTCCATGGAGCCTCACAGATGTGCTCACTACCTCATTTGTTTCCCCACAGCCTTCTGAATCTCTTTTATGTCACTTCTGGCTTGTCTGGTGCTGTAGTCATTCATTCATTTGTCCATTCATTTATTCATTCAACTAATACTAAGGACCTACTCTGTGTAGGGTGCCAGGTGCCACTGTGAAGGAGAGACCAGGGCCCTGCCTATGAGCAGCTGGCATTCTGATGGGGAGACAGACAGAAAAATGAGTAAACTAACCACAGCAGAATTGGGATCGACACTACCTAGGAGGAAAGGGGCTGGGATGGGGAACGGGGAAACCCACCTTAGTTAGGTCAGCAGGGAAAGCCTCTCTGAGCAGGTGCTGTTTAAACCTTAAGGTAATTAAAATGACATCCTCACAGTCTCAGGCCCCTTGAGTGCCTGGTAAGATCTTGAACACAGTGGGTGTTCAGAATTGTGTTGAAATGAATCTAGGCCATGACCCTTTTGTCTGGGCGTCAGCACCCTGGGAGCCAGTAACCGTAGCCCTCTCCTGCCATAGGGCTCCCTGGCCCCACCTCCAGCTGTCATTTGACCAAGAAGAATTGGGTTACTTTGGGGGTGGGGTGGCAGGGTCCTGTGAACTTGGGTGTGGGCCAGCAAGGCTGCTCCCAGGCCAAGCCCGGCAGCATCAGGGGCAGGAGAGAGAGAGGGAGAGCATGAACAGGGACTGACGACCTCCAGACAGCCTGGAGGCTCTACATGTGACTGGGTCTCTTGCATCTGGAGCCTCCTTCAGGGTCGCTTCCCCTCCCCTGCCACCCCCCTAACCCCAGAGGGAAACTGAGGCCCAGAGCTCAGAAGCTGCCTCTTCCTCTAGCAGCAGCAGAGGCCAGAGTGGGTCACTGTGCTGGGGAAGGAGAAATGGGAAGTCTGAAATGCGAGGATGAGGGGGAGGCTTCCTCCAGCCTGCCCTGCCAGCCCACTGGAGCCTGCTTATTTCCAGAGTCCTTGTCACACAGGGTCGTAGGTGGAAGCTGCCGGCTGTGGAGATGCTCTAACCCAGCTCCTGCCCACCCCCTTGACAGATGCGTAAACGAGGCCTGGTTGTCAGGGTGTGGTTCCCGATAACGCTTTCCAGGTACCTCTGCTCTAGCACGCGGCAGTTTGCCTGCTTGTGTGGGGGGCATATCATTTACTTATTATGCATTTGTTTATTTTTTAAAAATGTGCTGCAGAGTAACACACTACAAGGGTCTCCTAAATTATGCATTCAAGTATTTTCAAAATAGGGAGCATGAACATAATGTATCACAAAACCGGAAAGGATCACCATGCATCACTTGCGCGATTCAGCCCCGGCCCGGGCGATGTTAGAAGCTCATCTGGTTGGGACGTGTCATGTTCTCCTGGGTTGCACAGTGCCTGGTGCTGGTGGATGGCTGTGTGAGATCCGAGCCATTTCCACTTCAGCAGGGATCCCATGGGTGCTTGAGAGTCTCTCTCTCTCTTGCCAGTCTTGCAGCATTTTTGTGCACAGAATGTCTTAGCTCTTTGCGTGCACGCAAGATCACATGTATGGTTTGCCTTGTGGTTTTGGGCGGGACCCCTGAGTTTTTGAAGGAAGAGATCTTGCTTTAGTTGTCTTTGTGCCCCTCACTGGCCCCGCACAGTTCTCTCCACAAGTAGATTTGAGTTGAGTCTTAGAGCCAGAAGGGGCCCTGGATCTGTTAGTCCAACCGCCTCATTTACCAGATGGGGGCCCAGAAGAGGGCCTGCAGGGAGATGACCTGCCCCAGGTCACAGGGGCTGAATGAACCAGGTGGTCCTGGGGCTGAAGTGTGCAGCCTTCAGAGCTGAGTCGGGAGCTGCCCTGGAGGTGAAGAAGGGGTGTGTCCCCGAGAGGCCCGGTGGGCAGTGTGGGGGGGAGCTGAAGCTCACTTGTGCCTCAAGAGCCTGGGGTTTCTGGGGGCCACTGGGGAGGTGTCAGGAGGGGTGGGCAGTGTGTTGTGTCCGTGTTCTCCCCGCCTTCCCTGATCGGGTCCACTTTACCTGCCTCCCGTGGTAAGTGGGCTTCTCTGAAAACCGTTCCCTCTTTTCTCTGAAACAAGGGTTTTGCTGCTTGGAGAAGAGCTGCCCTGGGGCTGGCTGGGGAGACCTCCCCTTGTTTAACTTGGGGACCTGCCCTTGTGGCCTGGCTGGTGGCAGGACGGGGCCCTGCGCTCCATACAGACGCCAGGCCCCCTCCTGGAGGCCACTCAGCCCCTGTGAGCTCCCTGCCCTCCCAACCCACCGCCTCCTCAGGCGTTGCCCAAACAAACAGCATGAGGTGCCTGGGCGCCCAGAGGCCCTTCCTCAGAGGCACCCTGGAGGGCCACCACAGCCAGCACCTTTGGGCATTTCTGTCCCCTCTCCTCCTGAGGGGCTGGCGCCTTCCATCTGGAATGTTCTCTGAGGAAGGGGGAGGGACCTGGGGAACTTCCCAGGTTGGGATCCCTGCCTCTCGCTCCAGCAATCTGGATCCCATTACCCTCCTGAGAGGGGTGAGGAGGCCTTGCTTTTTTAAAAACTTGTTTTTCTTTTTTTGCTTTATATTTCACAGGAACTTCAAATAACTCAGTTCGCCTGTACACAAAATAGGACTCAGTGATAAATGCTTGCTGGTGGAAAGGAAATTAGACCCAAGGAGGTTCATTCATTGATTCGGCTCAGAAATACTTTCCGAGTATTTGCTAGACTAGCTCCCATGTGATGAGCATTCATGACCTACCAAGCACTTGACACTCAGGAGAGGCCGTATCTTTTTTTTTTTTTTTTTTAACATTTATTATTTGGCTGCACCAGGTCTTAGTTGCAGCATGCCGGAACGTAGTTCCCTGACCAGGGATCCAACCCAGGCCCCCCGCATTGGGAGTGCAGAGTCTTAACCACCGGACCACTAGGGAAGTCCAAGAGGCCGTATCTTATGGGAGTTTCAGAGCCAGCCCGCCACCTAGCTGTGTGACCTTTGGATTAGGTGACTTAATACATGTAAAGGGCTTAGAACAGTGTCTGACATATAAGAACTTAATACATGTTAGCCATGATTATTAATGTCCTGGTATTTACCATAGTGCTCATCGTAACCCTGTAAGGTAGTGACGGTTATTATTCCCATTTTCCAGATGAGGCAACTGAGATTCTCAAAGGTTAAATAACATGCCCAAGTCATGCAAGTAAGTGGCAGAGCCAGGGTTCCATCTCAGTCCTGGAGTCTCAGGCTTTTGGCAGCCCGACTGAGCTGCTTAGCTGGCCCCAGGCTAGGGGCTAGGCATTCAGGTGCCAACACTAACGAGACCGGGTGCTGCCTTGAAGAGCTCATCGCCTGGCATGGAGGCCAACACACACATAGGCATCACTGAGTGAGTTTCCGGAGGCACCGCATGGGTTAGAGGCAAGCCAGGCTGAGGGAGAGGCAGGGCAGGACTCACAGCAATGCTGCACTACACACAGGACTGGTCAGTGGTGCCTCCAGCTAGGCCTCCCCTTTTGGGCTAGAGGCAGAACTGCTTCTGTGCCTGTCAACTGTGTGTGTCATACAGCAGAAACTAACACACCATTGTAAAGCAATTATACTCCAATAAAGATGTTAAAAAAAAAACAAAAAAAAAACCTGTGTGTGTCGGAGGGGAGAGGGGGTCACCTCCTCTCCCACCCCCCTCCCAGCCCCAGCCAGGGCGTTCTTCTCACTGCCCTGGGGAGGTGTCATGCAGGACAGGGTCTGGGACAAGCACTGAGAGGGCTGAGAGTGAGAGGATCTGAAACCACTCACTGGATTCCTGCCACTGTTCCAGGGTCCCTGAACCTCAGCGTCCTCATCTGTAAGATGGGAGTAACATTATTTGCCAAACAGGGTTGTTGTAAGGATTAAGTGAAATGATGTAAAAAAACCTCTCTATAATTCTAAGTCTAGTACTTACATGACTAATAATAATCACTACCGTTTTTGAGCCCCTGCTTGGTGCCTCACACAAGACTAGACTACACACAGTACCTTGTTTTTGTTTTTTTTTTTAATTAAATTAATTTATTTTATTTTATTTATTTTTTTTTTTTGGCTGCGTTGGGTCCTCGTTGCTACGCATGGGCTTTCTCTAGTTGCGGCGAGCGGGGGCTACTCTTCGTTGCGGTGTGCGGGCTTCTTATTGCAGTGGCTTCTCTTGTTGCAGAGCATGGGCTCTAGGCATGCGGGCTTCAGTAGTTGTGGCGCACGGGCTTAGGTGTTCCGCAGCATGTGGGATCTTCCCGGACCAGGGCTCGAATCCGTGTCCCCTGCATTGGCAGGCGGATTCTTAGCCACTGCGCCACCAGGGAAGCGCCAGTACCTTGTTTAATCCTTATACTAGTTCTTTAAGGTGGATATCATTGCTCCCATTTTATGGATGTGGAAACTGAGGTCCAGAGGCTCAGCTGCCTGGGCTCACACCTGTGAGGGGGGTGGACATGAGAATCAGACCCAGGTCCTCTCTGATCCCTAAGCCACCTCTCTATGTTCCAGACCTTCTGAGTTCTCTCTCCTTCCCAGCCCCGCGCCACCCGTTGCTGGTAAGTTACTGAACCAGCCACGGGAGGGTGTGGCTGTCAGGGGGCCAAGCTGAGCAAGGCATTCCTGCCAGGCCGCCACTCAGGCCTGGCAGCTGGTGGTGGGCAGGGATGGAGGGATGGGCTTTACCTGCCCACGGCCCCCGGTTGTGGTGGGAGCAGTAGGCTGTCCTCCCTGCCGGTCTGGCAAGTAAGTTTTGTTGGCCTATGAGTCACACAGCACTGATGAGTCAGGTTTTTCCCTTCTCCTTGCCCAGAGCAGCTGGGGAGAGGGTGGGGGTTTTGTTAGGAAACAGGACCTCCCTCCCTCTGCTCTCCGCTGTCCCCCAATGCCTTGGAGCTACATATTTTCTCTCCAAAAGTCTGTGGCTCAGCCTGTGTCCCTACAGAAAAGGGTATCTGGGTGCTGGCCGCACAGGCTCGAGAGAGCAGGCCCTGGGCTGAGAAGAGTGGAGAGAGAAGGGGCCCTCCTTGTTAGTAAGGAGAGTAAGGTAGCTAGTCCAGGGCTGTCTGACTCCAAAGCCCTGCTCTTGGCCTCTCGTTTTGGCTTACCCACTCCTATCTGCAAAGAGGGCCCTAGCCCTGTATCCTCTGGACAGTGCAGCCGGGTTTCCCAAGGCACAGGGTCCCCTGAGCTATCCACTCCTTGCCTTATGACCAGTCTGGCTGCGAGCCTTGAGAGGACTGTCCAGATGGTCAGCCTCACGCATGCCTGGGGTTCTCCCTGAGTACCCCCCTGCCAGGCCCTCTCAGAGGCCTCATTAAACAGTCAAAGCAGCCAGCCTAGTTCCAGATCAGTGCTTGTCAGTCCTGGCCACATGTTAGAATCATCCGGAGAGCTTTTAAACCCCTCTGATGCTCAGGCCATACCCCAGAGCAATTAAATCAGAATCCCTGGGGCTGGGTCCCAGGCAGCCGTGCTTTTGATGCAACACACTGTATTGCCTCTCGAGAGCTGACGGTCAAGTTGAAGGGACAGCACAATGCGCAGGGGACATGCACACACGTCAGCATGTGACTCAGGGCGGTGTGGGACAGTCACACCCCACAGGGCCAGGGGTGAGATACATGTGGGTCCCGGAGGGAGGAGGCTTCTGGCCTGCATCCTGATGGATGGAGGTCAGGACCAAGCAAAGCATGGGAAGGAAACAAGGAGGATGCTGGCCTGACAGGGCCAGTGATTCACGGGCTGTGGAGGAAGAAGGGGAAAGAATGAGTCAGGCACAGCTAGCTGCCTGCAAGGCCCGAGCCTGGCTTTGGAGGAGAATGAACGTGCTCAGGCGAGGAGTCCTCTGTTGATCCACAAACAGAATGTTGCAGGCTCTGAGCTGTGGCATGTGAAGAAGTGGGTGAGCCTAAAAAAGGTGGGGTTCCGGATCTCAGGGATGTCAGGCATCTGTGTACACCTCACTCTTGACCAAGGCACTTCTCACAGAAGCTCCCTGGAGTATTTCAGCGTCCCTGAGGTACACAGAATTGGGCAGATGTGTTTGGAGAGTGAAGGGCCATGCCCCAGGTCACCTGGCACAGGCTGCGATGGAAACAGACTCAGGCCTTCTCACTCCAAGTTCACCCACTTAAGACAGGCCAGAAAGAAAGACAGGGTGTGGACTGTAAATTAACACCAGGCCAGAGAGTGTATAGAGGCACAGCCAGGGGAAGGGTTGTGGGGTCTCTTCTTGCCCCAGCAGTGCTGGGCAGACTCGCTGTCGTGTTTGCTGTGGAGGCAGAGGGGCTGGCGCTCAGGCAGAGGAAGCCAGAGCCCAGGGAGGCTTGGTGCTGGGCAGATCTCACGTGGGCTGTTAGGTGAGTTGGTTAGTTGAGAGGAGGGTGGACGGGATAGTAAAGAAGCTGGAGTAACAGTAGAGGGAACAGGGATCTTCAGTCTGGAGAAGAGCAAGATGTCACCCTGTGACAGTCGTGGTAACTTGTTCTGTGTCATTCCAGAGAGCAGAGCCAGTGGATTCCAGTTCAAAATAATAATCTGAATAATGGCAGAAACAATTTCAGTGACAATAATAGTGCCTCCTCTGTAGCAAGTACGGTGCTGGGGTGTGTGTGTGTGTGTGTGTGTGTGTGTGTGTGTGTGTGTGTGTGTATGTCTGTCTGTCTTCAGGTTGAGGAACAAGAGCTATGGTGCTAGGGAGACTGCACCTAGGGTGTGGGGTGTTAGGTGAGTTGATTTATTATATATAATCTTCTTGATCCTATTAGCTAATGTAATATATATGTGTAGATTTTCAATCCTCCCAACCTCCCTAAGAAGTGGGCCGTTACTAACTCCCTGCTTCTCAGAAGAGGAGACTAGAAAGCTTAAGACATTTACCCAAGGTCACTTCGCTAATTTATGATGGGGCTGATGTTAAAACCCTGGTCTGTCTGACTCCAAAATCTGGACCTTCGGTCTCTGTGTTTCTCTGTCCTACTGCCTGCTACATAGTTAGTGCTCAGTGAAGGGTGACTATAACACTTAACTTTCTAACCATTTGATCCATCCAACAATGGGATAGGTTTTCTCCTGGCATAGTGAGTGTCTCCAGAAGTGCCCACAGAGGCTGAATTGCCCCCCGCAGGAGTGTCATACAGGTGGGAGGTTGGTCTCCATCGCTGAGCCCCAAACCAGCCATGCGGAAGTAGAGTCTTGGGCTAGTGCCTGAGTCTGTGTTTCTGTCTAGGCCACAGGAGACCTGGATGCACAGTCAGGCCCTGGAGTCCTGGGAAGGCCCCGCTCTTAGATTTCGTTCTTTCCTAGTGGGAACAGACTGACTCATAACTCTTCCACTCTTGCTCCTGAAGCGTGTTCGGCTGCTTACTGCTTTTCCTGTTGGTGTATTCATCATCTTCGGATCAAAGGCCTATCGTTTTAATGTTCTAGTTATAATTGAGCTTTCACTGGCAGTGGAGTGGTTTGATAGAAACAATTTACCATCCCCCCCACCCCGACACACACACGGGCAAAAGCTGTGAGTTTTGGGACAGGTCACATCACTTCTCAGAGCCTCGGTTTCCTCATCTGTAAAATGAAGGGGCTAGAGTAAATGACTTTAAGGTCACTCCTGGCTTCAGGATTCTGCCATGCTCTGGGGGACCTGCCCTGATGAAGTGACGCATGTCTGAGTGAAGCACAGGTGGCACTTGACACCCAGGGGGACAGAGTCTTGGGTGTCAGAAGTCAGGCCTCTAGGCACCTGGCTGCCAAGTTGGTGCTGGTCTGGATCCTCCCTGCGGGGACCCTCCTTGACAGCAGGGCTGTAGAAAGCAGTGGTAGAGATGACCTGTCTCTCCTCCCTAGAGTCCTGAGGTAGCAAGGGGAGCTGGCCAGATACCGGAGACCTTTCTAGCAACCTCTGGGGAGTTCCTATTTTACTTATTAGCCGGCATCCTCACTCTTCTGGCCCAGGAAAAGTGCTGACCCTACGCTGTGCAGCCGAACAGGGAAGCGGGCAGCCATCAAGCCCGCTCTTTGTCCCTGTCAAACTTAACCTCATTTAACCCCTGCATCCTACTGCACTGGGGGAGGTAGAGATCAAGAGTTCACTACAGCAGGGGTTTTCACAGTTTTCAAAATCACAGCAACTTTATGGAAAAGGAAAAAAAGATGGTAAACTTTCATTCTGTTAATTGCGTAATGATAATGAGCACGATTGACTCGGCTTGATCACTAATTACAATAGCTGCCGTCTTTTAAGTACTGGGCAGAGTGGTCTCTGTAATCCTTACAGCAGTCCCATGAGGTGGGAGTTACGTCCTCTTTACAGATGGGAACACTGAGGCTTGGAATGATGAGTTGGGCCCCTGCACTCACACAGGTGGTCAGTAGCCAAAGCAGCCCCCACCCCCAACCCATCCATCTCTGAAGCCCATGCGTAAGTGAGTAGCCAGATTGGAGAGAGAGCCTATGCTAGTGTGTCTCAAGTCATAGTTATCTGTAATCTAGGTTCTTTCTAGAGCTGGTAGTCCTGGAACTGTTCACATTCAGGCCGGGACTTTGTTACACCTGGGAACAAAAATCAGCACATGAAGAAGATGGGAATATATTCACTACAAGAAAGGAACAGGCTGGGTTTTGGGTTTTTTTTAAAATTCATATGAACTTAAAACAAGAAGAATCACTGTCATTTCCCAAACACCTGATGTTTTATAACTCTGCTTATGAAATACATCATTCTTTCCCAGCCAGCCCCAGAAAAGGAGCTGTTGATTGTATAGCAGGCTGGATCCCAGAGTAGGCCCTGGGGATTTGGGGGTTCTGTTTGTAGAGATCAGAAAGGCCAGTTTTCCAGTTTTCCCTCAGGAAATGGGACATGGGGGACGGCTGGGGGAAGTCAGCTTGGGTGAGCGGGAGAGTTGGTCAGAGCCCAGCCTGGGATGCCACCTTTCGCCCTGCCTGGCCTCTCAGCCGGGGGCCCCGGGCTGGGGGCACAGAGCAGAGAGCAGATAAAAGGCCTGCTCCGCCGAGTCCGCCCCAGTAAATGTGTGCGTTGTGTGCAAGCACAGTGAAAGCTCACACTGTCTCCACGGTTCTGTGTGCCCCCTTGTCCACACTCACAGCCGCCCAAGCAGGGGGGGCTCTGGGTAGGGTTATTTTTCTTGGCTGCACTTTCGTCTCTCCCGTTGCCACGAAGCTTCCAGGCCCTCCCTGGGCGTGGTTTCTGACACCCAGGCCCTCATTCTCCGGCAGGTTTCCTCACTGTACACCTCCGGAACTGGTTTTGTCCCTCCTGGACTGCCACTTCTGCCACCCCCTATCTTTTGCCTCTCTCCCTTGCTGGGATTTCTTCCAGCAGATTTCTTCTGCTCCCCGGTCTCTGATCTGGCCTCTGCCCTCTCCAGCTCCTCCCACTTTTCCCAGATGGCTCGTTCACTTCATTCACTCATTCATTGGACAAACGGTGGTTGAGACCTGCTGTGTGCCAGACTGGGGCCTGTTCCCAGGATGCGAGTGATGAACTGGAGGTGGTCCCAGCCTCAGGGGGACAAACTGGACCATTTCAGGGAACTGCAGTTGCCCCAGGCTGGACGCCATCACAGAGCTGAGTTCAGGGCTCCCAGAGGAGCCTCGAGTCCTTCAACCCTGCCCAGGACCCCTGGGACCCAAAGTGCCCTAGGAAGGGATGCAGTTTAGGAAACCTGGGCTGTCACTTAGCAACTGACTCCACCCCTTTCCCTCCCTGAACCCTAGAGCTGGGCCCGAGGGAATGAATGCGGAAGATGGGCCCAGGCTGTAAAGAGGCCAGGTGGGGAGGCCCCAGCTGAGCAGAGCTGGGCCAGCACTTTCCTTTCGAAGGTTACCCAGGCTCTGAGGGTCATCCTGGGCTAAGTCTAACTATAAATACTGTGCTTCCTGAAGGGATTACCTGGGCACTGCTTCCCCTGCCTGCACCCTCCTTGGCTGGGCTGATCCTTTTCTGGGCCTGCTGTTCTCTTGAATCTCTTATCCCCTCTGCCAGATGCCATACTTCAGCCGCATCTCTCCAGCCCCCTGCAGCCCAGCTGTGACTGCCAGAGCCGAAGGGGAGGGGAGGAGAGATTGGAGTCTGCATCCTGGTCAAAGGGCCATTGCAGCCCAGGCTGTTGGGATGGGGAGGCCCTTGTCCCTTCTTCTGCCTGAAGCCTCATCTCTCCCACCAGCCAGAGCAAGCCCAGGCTTGTCACATAATCAGTACTTCTGGGGAGAACATGGCTGGCCCCATCCCTGGAGCAGGGACCTGGGTATGCAACTTGGTAACCGAGTGTGGAAATAGAGCTTGGGGATTGCCACAGGTATAAATAGGGCCGTCTCCTGGCTTGGGTGGACTGACTCTCCTGGGAAATCTCTGGTACCCTTGGCTGGTCTCAGACTTGGTGTCACTTCCCAGTGACTCAGATGTGCCACAATAAGGATCTCTTGGGGTCTGAGATCAACAAGCAAAGGGACTGCCTGACTTTTCCCTCACGGCAGACCCTTCTCCCGCTTTCCCCTGCCTGCCCACTGCTGCTCTCAGCTGTGATTCCTCCGCCATGCTCCCACACCGTTCACTGTGCATTTGTCAGTTCCATTTTCAACTCAGCAGACACTTGCTGAGAACCTGCACTGGGCCAGGGATATTCAGAGAGAAGCAGCCAGGCCCGCTGTCCTTTCGTGCGTTCTTGAGAATCCCCCCTTGTGTAGTTATTCTGAGTTAAGCAGTGTGAATCACACACATATGCACACACGCTCATAGATGCACCCCAGCTCTATAAAAATTGGAAAGGATCTTTAGTGTTCTCTCTCTCACTCTCCTTTCACCACCGTCCCTTGGGGGTGGTATTGCCAGACAGCATTCATTATCCAGGCCAAACCACAGCGTCCACCATCATTATCCTCCCCCAGCCCAGACATCGTGCCCTCTCGCTCTCTTCCCCCTTTACCCTCCGAATCTGCTCTGAGCAGCAACTTTGGAGGCAATCCATTGAACTAGCTGATGTTAACATGTGGATGAGCGGGCCATTTCCACTTTGTTTTGCTGTGCTCACAAGTGGCGTTCTTCAGTCAGAATCGAGTACGTACTCCAGCCTTAGCCCTGCAACTCAGGCTCAGTGGGTCTGAGGTGGGCCCTGGGAAGCTGCCTTTCTGTTTTTGTTTTTTGGTTTTTTTTGGCTGCGTTGGGTCTTTGTTGCTGCACACAGGCTTTCTCTAGTTGCAGCAAGCGGGGGCTACTCTTCATTGTGGTACACAGGCTTCTCATTGCAGTGGCATCTCTTGTTGCGGAGCACGGGCTCTAGGCGCGTGGGCTTCAGTAGTTGTGGCATGCGGGCTCAGTAGTTGCGGCACACGGGCCCTAGAGCGCACGGGCTTCAGTAGTTGCAGCACATGGGCTCAGTAGTTGTGGCTCGTGGGCTCTAGAGCGCAGGCTCAGTAGTTGCGGCGCACAGGCTTAGTTGCTCCGCGGCACGTGGGATCTTCCCGGACCAGGGATCAAACCCATTTCCCCTGCATTGGCAGGCGGATTCTTAACCACTGCTCTACCAGGGAAGTCCAAAGCTGCCTTTTTAACCAGCACCTCAGCAGGTCCTAACACAAGTGGTGTTTCAGGCAACCCTCAAGACCCCAGCTTCTGCGTCTACTCAGAAACATACATTCTCTGCTCAGTTCCCTTCCCACCACAATCACAGAGACCCATGATTGTCATGGGCGTTTTGTCCCTCCCCATACAGGTGTGTACCTTGATCTTTTATTTTGTTTTTCAAATCTCTCTTTTGTCAACTTCACTGGGGATAAGGACCACTTCTGTTACTCTGTTTTTGACCTGGAGCTTATCTAGGACAGGTGGAGACATAAGTAGAGGCCACTAGATGCTGCTGCTGCTGCTGCTGAAACCAACAGAGCCTGCCTGGCCCTGAACAGAGTCACCCAGAGCTGCCAGCAACTGAAATCCTAGAGGCTGTGGGCCTTGGGCTCTCAGTTCACCACCACCCTCAAACCCCACCCCTCAGCTCCCCAAACTCTTCCTCCTTTTCTGTGACTGCTCCTCAGAACTTTATGTACCCTTTTTACTTGTCAACAACTTTCATTGTATTATTCTTATTACTAAAGTAATTAATGCTTATTGTTGGAAACGTGGAAAATAAAAGCAAAATAAAATCATTGGTGACTGCCAATCAGATATAACCACTGTTAACATCTTGGTGTAAATCCTTCCAGTCTTTTTAATATATATAATATTACATATGTTTTTTAGAAATAAAAACTGGAGCACAGTGCACTGGCTGTTCTCTAACCTTTTTTCCACTGTGTAATGGACATTTCCCCGTGCCACTCAGCCTCCTTCTGCCCCATCACAGAATGGCTGCTGGGGATGCGCAGATGTTAACGTAGCCTTTCTCCTGTGCGTTTGTTTATTTCTAGAAAACCGGGCTGAGCGCTAAATAGCTTTGTAGATGAACTTTCCCCACACGCTTGTGATTATTTTCTCAGAATACTTTCTTAGAAACCAAATCGGTGAGCCAAAGGGATGCACACTTTTAAGTTTTTTGGCATCATAGCAAATACCCTCCAGAAAGTTTGTAGCGATCTGTACAGCATATAAAAGTGTTCACACCCCTTCCACTGCCCAATACTTTTTGACTCAACTAACTATAAAACATCACTTTTTTTTAAGTAAGTGAAATTTAAAATACTCATCATCAACTTGCTTTTTTTTATGTTTGGAGTAAAAACTTCCTTTTCTGTTTTGTCTATATCTGTGCCTAAAATTGTAAGCATTAGTGTGTAGGGACCTGGACATTTTGGCATGTCTCTTATGCATGCTTGCCTTGGGCCTGGGGAACTTTGCTGGATATTTTCATGCTGTGTTTGACTCCCTGTGAAAGGAGCCAGCCCCTGGCCCAGAGGTGCTGCGCCTGCCCCCTGCTGGTGAAGAGGTGCAGTGACAGCTGAGACGGCTGGGCTCCTGCTGCCCTTTGCTTACATCAACCCTCCCCCTTCCCACCCCCACCCCCACCCCATTCTAATATTTTCTCATATTTTCAGTCTGAAAGGACCAGCATGCAGGGCGAAGAACTTTTAAGCCCTTGTGTCTTGGGTGATGGAGATGCAGTTAATACTTGGGGAGGCTCACCGGCATCGTGTCCATCCTGGGGTGAGAAGTGTGTCTCTGACAGTGCAGACAGGAAAGCATGCTGTTCTCCATGTGGAGGGGAGGGGACTCTGAAGGCCAGGTATTCGAGCAAAGCATCCCTCAGGTACTGGGGGCCTCCTGAGGTGACAGCTTTGAAATGTGACACCATGGGGCTGTGTTCACATTAAAGAAAGAGTGAGATGCATGCATACACAGTTACACGTCAGGTGTCCTGAGGTCACCAGTCCAGCAACCGTGATTGTCAGGGACAGAACCAAAACCTGACCATTTAAGTAAGGGGGTGGTGGGGCATCTGAGCAGGAACAACACATGTCCCGAAGCCTAGTCTCTTTCTTCTTTAGGAAGCCTCTTTCCTGGAGCCGTATGCTCTCAATTTTGACAGTGCTGACAAAGCTTTCTCAACTCTCAGCAGATTAGGAGCGGCCCATTAGCTGGGCCTGACCTCTACCCAATAGGAGCAGCAGTTAGATGGAGACCAGTAAGAAGTGACATCTGGCAAAGAGGAAGGAGAAAGGAAAACTTTAGAAAACAGCTCAAGAAGTTAAAAAGCCCTGACGTCTGGGTCCTTGAGTGGAGGGGCAGAAATGCCGCACCCCAGAGGTCCCGAGGGTGTCACTGCATAATGCCTGTGAGTCCTGATGGATCAGAGCTCTTGTCAGGGAGTCATCAATGCTAAAGGACCAAAGAGAAAGGGGGTCGGAAATCATGATGCAGAGCTACTTGATCGATCCAGGCAGAAACACCTCCAGGCCAAACCTTTCCAAAAAGGCACGTGGACAATACTGTCATTTTCTGTGCTGCCTTTCTGCCTCCTTTCTGTCGTTCACACTTAAGCCTTTGAGCCATCTGGCTTTTTTTTCTTTTTCTTTCTCTTTTATTAAATTTATTTTTGGCTGTGTTGGGTCTTCATTGCCGTGTGCGTGCTTTCTCTGGTTGCGGTGAACTGGGGCTACTCTTCGTTGAGGTGCGCGGGCTTCTCATTGCTGTGGCTTCTCTTGTTGCGTAGCATGGGCTCTAGGCACGCGGGCTTCAGGAGTTGCAGCACGCGGGCTCAGTAGTTGTGGCTCGTGGGCTCTAGAGCACAGGCTCAGTAGTTGTGGTGCACGGGCTTAGTTGCTCCACGGCATGTGGGATCTTCCCGGACCAGGGCTCGAACCCATGTCCCCTGCATTGGCAGGCAGATTCTTTTTTTTTTTTTTTTTAAATATTTATTTATTTATTTATTTTTGGCTGTGTTGGGTCTTCGTTTCTGTGCGAGGGCTTTCTCTAGTTGCGGCAAGTGGGGGCCACTCTTCATTGCGGTGCACGGGCCTCTCACTATTGCGGCCTCTCTTATTGCGGAGCACAGGCTCCAGACGCGCAGGCTCAGTAGTTGTGGCTCACGGGCCTAGTTGCTCCGCGGCATGTGGGATCTTCCCAGACCAGGGCTCGAACCTGTGTCCCCTGCATTGGCAGGCAGATTCTTAACCACTGCGCCACCAGGGAAGTCCCGCGCCACCTGGCTTTGATTTTTGTGGCTGGCGTGAGGTAGGGCTCCTGTTTCATGTTTTTCTGTATGGAGAACCTGTAGTCCCAACACCATTTATCAGTAGCCCATTATAAAGAAAAATCTCTAGTGTTTCTCCTCTACTGCTCACACAGAATACTTCTGATGACAGTTATGTGGGTGTTTTTCCCATACCCTCTTCATATTTTTAAGGCTCTCATTTCTTAAACTCAGTTATTTTGTAATCTGTGTCTGATAAATCCCATATCTGAAGTCTTTGTGAGTCTGATTCTTTTGCCTGTTGTTTTTGCTGGCTCAGACTCATCTTGCCTTGTTTCTTTGTATGCTGTGATTAAAAAACAAAAACAAAAAAACAATGACCTTATTATTTATTTTTCTTGGAACTTCATTTCAGGAATTCTTTGAGGCCTGGTTTGAAGTTATTTTCCTACAAAGAGGATTTGCATTTCCTTCGGCTAACCCAGGAACACTTCAGATTAAATGTCTGGCTTGAGAGTTTTCTGTCTGCACTGGTAACGGCAAACCCACAGGAGGGCCGTTTGTGGATTCAGTCTGACCTGAGGTGGAACTCTCACTCTGTCACTTACTGTGTGACCTCGGGCAAGTCATTTAATCTCTCTGCCTGTCCCATCATCTGTGAAGTAGTAATAATAACACCTACCACCTAAAGCCATTGGAAGGGTGAAATGGGATGATATATATAAGTATAAAGTGCTTACACAGTTTTCTTTCACACAGTTGGTAGACAGTGAATGTCCTTCTCTTCCCCTGAGGAGCCGCCACTCCTGCCCCAGCCCATGGGGGCAGTCCTCAGCTTTAGTTCCGCATCTCACCCGGGATCTGAGTTATAGCGGGAGCCAAGTACTTTAGACCTCACTCCTGTGGCTCCTTCTGCCTTTAGCTTTGAGGTGACTGAGCTTCCTAAAGCCTTTGAGAGATGCTTCTTCCCTCAATCTTGACTGAGGTCTGGAGTTGTCTTGGAGCTGGGTAACAAGAATGATGACATTTAACAGAATTCTTTTCTTCTTCAGAGGCGCAGGGTTTTTTTTGGTTGGTTGGTTATGGTTCTAAAAATATTCTTTGTAACTTTATAGTGGAACATTAATAACAAGACATTAAAAATGTTTATAATTTTTAGTCATGGGAATATACATGGACAGTAATATAAGTGTGAAATAAACAGAAAGTTGTATATTGGCATGAAAACATTTTAAATCCTCTTTATAACAAGGAATATTTTAAAAATAAATTGTATGATATGAGCCCAACTCTACTGAGAAAAATGGGGGAAAGAAAGCTGGAAGGAAATATGTCTAAGTGTCAGCAGTGGTTACTTCTGAATGGTGGAACTCTTAAGTAAGTTTTCCCCAATGGCAGCACAGTACAGACAGTGGTCAGAGGGTGGCCTTCTGAGTCAGAAAGCCTGGCATTAAATTGGTACCTGTGTGGCTTTAGACCAATGACAAGCTCTTTGGGTCTTAGTTTCACCATCTGCCGGGTCATTTTGAGGCTAAAATGCCTAGCCTGTGATCTGGCACAAGCTGGCTCTGTAAACAGTGGGAGTTATTTTTTTCAGATTTTAAATTTTTTATATTCTTTACAGATTTTAAAAATACTGAACACATCCTACTTTATTATCAAAGAGAGAGAGTAAAATTAAGACTTAAACAGCAGCAGCAACAACAACAAAGGCAGTATATGCTGCGTTTGCTAACAGAAGTGGTTTACACCCCCAGGTTGGGTGTGTGCAGTTTCCAGACTCTTCTCTGACTCCAGGAAAGGGCCCAGAGACCCGAATGCTCAGGAGCCACTGCAGTGAGGGCCAGGGAGGCAGGGCTGGGAGAGGGTGGACCACAGCCCTGGCTTTCTAGATGCTGAGCTTCTCCCTTCTGTCCTGCCCAGGACGCAACGAGCCCCTGAAGAAGGAGCGGCTGAAGTGGAAGAGCGACTACCCAATGACCGATGGGCAGCTGCGGAGCAAGAGGGATGAGTTCTGGGACACAGCGCCCGCCTTCGAGGGCCGCAAGGAGATCTGGGACGCCCTCAAGGCTGCCGCCTACGCAGCCGAGGCCAACGACCACGAGCTGGCTCAGGCCATCCTGGACGGAGCCAGCATCACCTTGCCTCATGGTGAGCGGGCAGGGCGGGGGCTTTCCTCACCGGAGCGAGGGGGCCGTCAGGGTGGAGGAGGGCCAGTGGCCAGCCCCATGTCAGGAGCTTCCATCCAGGCTGGTGGGTGACAGGGGTGGCTAGTCGCTTGTTCATTCAAGCAGCCCTCATGAACATGGTCCAGGAGTGGGACACCAAGAAAAATGAGACACAGTCCCCGTTTGCCTAACGAGGGCGTGGAAAGACACCAGCAAACCTCAAGGCAGTGTGATGAGAGCAAGCTGAAGATTGCTCAGGGCCCTTTGAGATCCCAGCACATCTCGGGTAACAACCTTCTGTTGAGTATAATTATGTGCTGGGCACCGAGCTAGAAGCTTCTACTGCATTATCTCATTTAATTTCATAATGGCCCCTGGGACTATGTAAAGCAGAGGGCAACAGTGGAAACTCTATAGAGTCAGAGACTGGGTTTTAACCGAGTGTCTCTTTCCTAGCTATGTGACCGTGAGCGTCTTGAATTTAAAGCCTCAGTGACTAAACAATTATAAAGTGGTGATACCAACCTCATAGGATGGCTGTTAGGATTCAACAAGATACACATAACATCATTTAGTCCAGTCCCAGCACTTAGTAGGTGCTCAAGATACAGTAGATATCAATATATTACTACACGTAATACATTGTACAAGTAAGAAGATTGAGGCCCACTGGGTATAAGTCATGAAAAGCAGGGCCTATGCTATTTCATTCATCCTTGTAACCCCAGCACCCAGCACATATGCTCAGGAAGGAGTTGTTGAATGAACAAATGAAAAGTTAAGTAATTTTCTAAGGTTGAATGAGCCAGTACCTGGTGGAGCCAGAACGTCAGCCCAGGTCTTCCTGCCTCTACCTCGAGCTCCCACCAGCTGTCCCAGGAAGACCTGCCTGTAGGGTGGGTTTGAGGACTGTGGGATGACCGTGACAGGTGTATCAGTCTGCTCAGCCTGCTATAGCAAAATACTGCAGACTGGGTAGCTTATTAAACAACAGAAATTTAGTTCTGGAGTCCGAGAAGCCCAAGATCAAGGTGGCTGCTGATTTGGTTTTTGGTGAGAGCTCTCTTCCTGGCTTGTAGATGGCCACCTGCTCTCTATGTCCTCATTGTGGGAGAAGAGAGAGAGCTTGAGCTTTCTGGTGTCTCTTCTTGTAAGCGCACTAACCCTTACCGGATCAGGGCCCCACCTATATGACCTCATTTAACCTTAATTACTCCCATATAGGCTCCTATCTCCAAATACAGTGACACTGGGGTGGGTGGGGTTAGGGCTTCAATACATGAAATTGGTGGAGGGGACACAAGTTAATCCATATCAGTTGGTCCCCAAGCCGACTCTGACCACCCTGCCTTTCCCACAGGCACCCTCTGTGAATGCTACGATGAGCTGGGCAATCGCTACCAGCTGCCCATCTACTGCCTGTCGCCACCCGTGAACCTGCTTCTTGAGCACACTGAGGAGGAGAGCCTGGAGCCCCCCGAGCCCACCCCCAGTGTGCGCCGAGAGTTCCCGCTGAAGGTACGCCTCTCCACGGGCAAGGACGTGAGGCTCAGCGCCAGCCTGCCTGACACGGTGGGGCAGCTCAAGAGGCAGCTGCACACCCAGGAGGGCATCGAGCCATCCTGGCAGCGATGGTTCTTCTCTGGAAAGCTGCTCACAGATCGCACGCGGCTCCAGGAAACCAAGATCCAGAAAGATTTTGTCATCCAGGTCATCATTAACCAGCCCCCGCTGCCCCAGGACTGAGGAGCCCACGGACCCCTGGGCAGAGAGACCAGGGAAGGCCTCTGCAGGGCTGAGAGGCCTCCCGGCTGGAGCACTAGTCACCCCCACCCTGCCGCTGCCTTTGAGAGCCGTTCTTTTCTCCGGGGAGCCTCCCGTGTATGGCTGCCGGGCGAGCCCTGGGGGGACCCTGCTTCCCAGGGACTCCATGGGCCACCAGTGCCCAGCACGCAGGAAACAGTGTGCTGCCACACACAGGCCTTGCCAACCTTGTCAGAGTAAAGGCAAACCAGGGTCCTCCACCCTGCCTCTCTCCCGCGGCAGGTTCAAGCCACGAGGGCCAGCCCGGAGGCCCCTGGAGCCCAGATCTGTCATCTGGTGCTGCCGGCTGTGCTCACTCCGGTTTTCTGCTCAGGGTCTGAAGCAGCTGCTGTCTCCCTCCCTTGCCCTTACCCCCTGACTCTGCCCTGGGCCCAGTGCCAGCCCCCCAGAGGGGAGGGGACCACTCGTGAGCCCCGGGGGTGGGGAGCCCGAGGCCGGCCTCTGCCTCTCCCGGCCCCCAGCACAGCTGGCAGAGATGAGGTGGTGGCCGATGGCTGGGCTGTCGTGGCAGAGGCCTGCACAGGGCCATCTCCTGGCTGTAACCCCGGCAGTGGGGGGTCTGCAGCCCGCTCACGGCCCCGCAGCAGGTCCCTGTGTGCAGACACGTCTGCATATTTATCAATAAAGCCTTTTGCTCCTTCCTTCTCTCTTGCCTGGCTTTGACTTTGGGTTCTCCTGTAGCTCTCTGGAGCCCTGGAGCCAGTTCTGGGGTGGGAGCAGGTAGGTGCACGGCCTCCCCAGCTGCTCTGGGTAGAGCAGCTACTGCTCCGTACTCTCCACCGCAGGGAGTACGGTGGAGCGAGCCGTGAACTGCCAGTATGCGGGCCTGTGTTCTCGTGGGTCCTCCAGAAAAGCCACTTAACCTCCGAACCCGCGTTGCTTGTCTTTAAAGTGGAGGTGATGCCACCTGCCCTGCCTCCCCTCTCAGGTGCTGGCAGGATTAAATGGGATAACAGATGTGAACTCGCTTTGAAAGCGATGGCAGCACCTCGGGAAGGTGGCGTTAGTTACCTGCTGCTCTGCTCCTGCAGCACGAGGGTGCTGGCTTCCGGCTCCAGCCCCCCGAGCCGGACCCTCAGGACTGAGATGTGTGCGGATGTCCTGCAGATGCTGCATGCACCCCTGGCGACGTGAAAGCAAAATCTCTGATGAATTTCGATGATGAGCCTGTGTCCGCTTGCCAGCAAGGGAACCAGAGGGAAGAAGGAGCCGGGTCTTGTGCTTCCTTAGGGGAAAATGTGCACGTAAGCAGAGAGGGGGACCTTAGATAAGGTGGTTTAGCTAAGGGCAGGCCACGTGAGTGTCACAGAACCACAGGGCTGTGGTGTCTGTGGTTCCCTGGCAGGTTCAGCGTGGGTCGTGGTGACCCAGGGCTCGCTCCCACAGTTCCAGGTGTGCAACTGAGCAGTACAGGTCTGCTGCTTCTCCAGTTGAGAGTATTTTTGTTTCTCAGTGAGCACGACCACCGGTCAGGGTGGCCTGACTGGGAATCCGGGGAGGGAAGGGTGATCAGTCAGAGCTGGTGTCTTCATCAGCGGGGTTTGGCACTGCATTCCAGCCCTTCCAGTGGCTCCTTGAAGCAAGACCCTGTAAGTCCCACAGAGGCCCCCTGCGACAGACTGATGGGTGAGGTTTGTCAGGGACAAGTGGACTTGCAGCCAAATGCAGCGGTGCTTCACTAGGGGCCACTGTGGGACCCCAGAGAGGCAAAGGCCTGCGCGAGCTGCGGGCAAAGAGGGAGGCGGCTGCCCTTACCTCCACCCACCGCCTGGCACTCCAGCCCAGATGAGACAGAGTCTTGCCCCTTCCCAGAGCACACAGGGCCTGTTCACGGGACAGCCTGGGGATGCGGGCTTATCCTGGGTCCCCACATTTGGCCTTTAGGTTCCCTCACTGGCACTGGCTGGGCAGGGTTTCCAGGCGTCCAGCAGGTGGCACTGCCATCAGGGCTAAGAGCAGCCGGCGATCCTGTGTGCAGCGCGGCTGCCCGGCCCATCTGGGCCACAGCGCTCAGGACAGAGGCTGGGCAGGCTCCTTCCCGCAGTCCCTGCTCTCGGGGCACTAGGCCCTCCGGCTCCAATAGGCCAGGGGTTGCGGGGCGGCAACTGTCCCTGCCTCCTCCTGCTCCTTGGGGCTGCCTGGGGTGAAGGTGACAGGTCAGGGAGGCAGCTGGAGAATTGGGCCGGTGAGCTCATGGCAAAGGCACCTAGCGGGGCGGGGGTGGGAGCCCTGGCATATAAAGCCCGTGGGGCCCCGGGGCCTGCAGGGGCGGGTTGCGCACGGTACCATGGCGGGCTCCGAGGAGGTGCAGAAGGCCACGGCACTCATCGAGGAGCGGCTGGCACAGGAGGAGGAGAATGAGGTAGGGTGGGGTGTGGGGCCCAAGGGGGCTCTGAGGAGACCCAGCTCTGCTGTCAAGGGAAGGAAGAGCCTGGCCGCCGTACCTGGCAGGAAGGAGGACAGGTGTCCCCAGGGGCCCAGCTGGCTCTCCTGCAGGGTGCTCCTGAGAGGGGGCTGCTGGCAGTGGGAGACCGAGGCTTCAGCCCCCAAATCTGAGAGACAGTGGAGTGGACGAGCCAAGCTGGGTTCCCCGAGACCCTGTCCCCCCACCTGGGCCTCAAGGAGACAGGCTGAGCTGCACAGAGCAGACAGCTGGGATGCTGCCTGCGGGTTGGGGCCCTGAGGTCCCCCAGCTGCCGGCTGGGAGGCTGGGACAGGAGAAACTCCAGTGTCTGGTCCCTGAGGAAGGAGAAAGACCGGGAGCAGAGTGAGAAAGGGATGCTGGCAAAGGAAGCATGGGTTCTCTAGGACCACCAGCCACACCCGGGGAAGCGTCTGAGCGTGGGGCTCAGGGCAATTGCATTTTCTCTGGAATAAAGAAGTCGGAAAAAAAAAAAAAAAAAAAAAAGAAGTCGGGGAGGAGGGTGCAGGCTGGTCCTACTCTTCATTTTATGGAAACGAATACTTGACCTAGAGTCTACTCTTCCAAGAGCCCAGTGCTGGGAGGAATGAGAGGCTCGGGAAGGTCAGCCCCTGCCTCCTCTTTACCAGCTCTGCGTTCATTTTAGCCGACATCTGTCAGGGGCACGGTCAACTAAGAAACAAGGCAAAGTGGAAAAGGGTGAAATAGAGATGTAACTCAGAAGTGAGGGAGCACGAAGGGAGGGTGAGGCATGCCGACTGTGGGCCCTCGAGGACCTCTCTGTGGACAGGAGGGCATTTGAGCCAGGCCTTCAAGGATGGCCCTTGAATGATGGAGGCCAGGAGGGGGGAGAGTATTCCAGGCTAAGGAAACAACAGGTGCCTGTCGTTAGGGTGAGTGGATGCATGACTGTCGGAGAAAGTCTGGCAGGAGGGGCTGAGGCTGGGAAGGGAGGCAGGGCACAAACCAGACAGTGAGGGCCACGTGAAAGATACTTATTCTGTGGGCAGTGGGGAGCCACTGCATGTTGTTGAGTGAGGCACAGTGGTGCCACCTGACCTGTTTCGGGAAGGCAGCTCTGACAGCCCTGAGAAGGACTTGGAGGGGGAAAGACTGGCCCTAACAGGAATGGGAGGGAGGAGATAAATCAGTGTAGAAGTAGACTCCATTCAAAAAAGGAAGAGTGACTGAATGGAGGTGAGGAAGAGGGAAGGATCAGGACTCTGGTGGAAGAAGAGATGAGGACTAGGGAAGGGAGGGGAGGTTTGGCTGGGAAGGGCCTGGACTGAGCCTGCTGAGTCCCTGCCAGCGCATCCCTGGATCTCCAGGAATGCCATTTCTCACTCCCCCAAGGGCATGTGCACCAGGGCCAGGCAGGTGAGTCATGTTGCTGGGCCATTTCTGGAGTGCTGCCACTGGACACAGAGACCTTCAGCAAGGGGACACGGAGCAGTCCTTATCCATTCATTCATCCAACAAATATAGAGGCAGGGCTGTCAAGGCCCCAGGTGCCCACAGAGCCAGCCTCACCACTGGTGCCTCCTACATGCCAGGCACTGTGCTACGCATTGGACAGGCATGCTCTCATTTCCTCTGTGCAACCATCTATGAAGTAAGGTGGAAGTTTTGTTGGGTTGTGTTTCACCGACAAACACCCAATTCAATAAACATTTCTTGAGCACCTACTGTATGCCAACCTACAGAGACAAATCTGAAGCGAGGGACTATGGAGTCTGGATAAGGCGTGGGCAGGCGTTAAGAGTCCCCAGTTGTTCCCACCAGGCCCCAGCCCAGCAGCATTCTTAGAGGAGAACCTCTGTTCAGCCTGCACCCCCTTCATGGGGTGGGTGGGGAAGGAGGGTCTTGGAGACCAGCCCAGGGGCTGAGGCTCTCTTGCAGGGGCCTTACTGGGCTAGGTCATCACTGAGGACTTGGAGGTGTGCAGAGCTGCTGAGCCCGCCTGCCACCATCCACAAACTCATTCATTCATTTATTCTCCAAACATTTGCTGAGCACCTACTATGTGCTAGCTCTTGTCATCGGTGCTGGGGATGCCAAGATGATTAAGACCAAGCCCGCTCTAGATGCTCCAGGAGCCCAGCCAGGGCCCCACATGCAGTAGTAGCTGAAGCCCTAGGTGATCTTGTCCCTGGGTGAGGATGCAGCGTTTCAGGCGAGGCCGGCACTGGGGAGACCTCAAATGATGTAAGCCTGACATGGAAGGGAGATGCCAGTGGACAACAGAACATTCGAAATAAAGACCTGGAAAATCAGCTCTCAACTGGCACTTGAAGAGTATAACACCGGAGCTCGGTGGCGAACAACAAAGGCAGCTGAGAGCTCTGTAAGGGAGATCATTCCTCCCCAGCTGCCACCTGGACTCAGCACCCTCCAGCCTGGACGAATGTTCCCAGTACCTGGGACTTCAGAGATAGGGGCGCCAGCACTTAACAAAAGAGTGTTTTCCTTTAGAAGAGAGGAGGCGGCCATGAGGAAGTAGTCCAGGCAAGTTGGAGCTACAAGTGGGGAGGAGACTTGGACAGAGTTTCCCCCATATTATTAAAACGAGAATAAGGTTAATACTTAGAGTTCACATCAAGCTGAGAGCTGGGGAGCTGCGGGTCCCACCCCTCAGGTTCCCTGAGAGCAACAGTTTCCATGCTCTAGGATTTCACGGATCAGTAAAATCTGAGGGAAAGAAGTTGGTAACTGACAGAGTTGCCACATTTTTGTATTGTCAAGTAAGCCCACTAAAAAAAAACAACAACAAAAAAACACAAAGCTATCATCTCATCTCAAGTATTTCATCAAAGTGAATTTTAAACGCCAAAAAGAAAAACAAAGCAAAACCTCAGTGCTTGAAAAAAGTGAGTATGTTTAACTTCATGAAAACTCATTCCAGTAGCCCTTGGTCCTGTTTTGCTGGGGACCCAGGGCAGTCAAACACAGGTGTTTGGACTGGGGTTGGGGCCGGGGAGCCCAGCTCTGACCTGGGGCCTCCTGGACCAGACAGGAGTGGGGCAGATGAAGGGCTGGGAGGTCACACAGGAGGAGGTCCTTGGGGTCCTTGAATTCGTTGTGGGCGAGGCTATCTGGCCCCCCAGGCACTGCAGGCAGGCCCGGAACCCGTCCTGTCCTTGGCTCACCAGAAACTCCGAGGAACCACCCATCAGAAGCTGCCCATGGAGATGCTGGTGTTGGAGGATGAGAAGCAGCACAGGCCTCAGAGTCCATCCTTACAAAAGGTTAAGGTAAGTGCTAGGAGAACCCAGTATCTGCGCTCTCAGGAGACAGACCGGGCAGTTACGGCCTTGCTCCTGCGGCAGCTCAGCGCCCCCTGGGAGATGTTAGCGATGCAGCATCTTGGCCCCACCCCATACTTGTGAAGGAGAGCAGAATATGCCACCCCTAAATATACCACTTTGACATACTGATTTTTTTTTTTTAATTTTATTTATTTATTTATTTATTTATTTATTTATTTATTTATGGCTATGTTGGGTCTTCGTTTCTGTGCGCTTCCTCTAGTTGCGGCGAGCGGGGGCCACTCTTCATCGCAGTGCGCGGGCCTCTCACTATCGCGGCCTCTCTTGTTGCGGAGCACAGGCTCCAGACGCGCAGGCTCAGTAGCTGTGGCTCACGGGCTTAGTTGCTCCGCGGCATGTGGGATCTTCCCAGAGCAGGGCTCGAACCCGTGTCCCCGGCATTGGCAGACAGATTCTCAACCACTGCGCCACCAGGGAAGCCCCTGATTATTTTTAATTAAAGTTATCTGAGAAAAAGCCAGTGCAAGGACACTCTGACCCTCCTTTGTTCCCCTGAAAGTAGGAAATAAATCTGCCATGGGAAGTTACCCTCCTTATATCAGGAAAGTAGAACGCTTCCTTATCACTAGATATCAGGAATTCAGGGCTGAGAAGGCTATATAAACAAAACTTGTTTCTTCACTAATTAGTTCCTCCAAAAACAAACTCCTTTGTCTTTTCAATATGACACAAATTTATTGTTTCTTTGTCTAAAATGTGTAAAAGCTGCCTGCTTTGGTCACTTCTTTGAGTCTCATATTTTTATGGACTACCATACATATGAAATTAAATTTGTTTTTCTCCTATTAATCAGTCTTACATCAATTTAATTATTAGACCAGCCAAAGAACTTAGAAGTGAAGAGGGGGGGAAGTTTTCCTCCCCACGCCGGCTAAGTCAGAATCTGCATGTGTACAAGATCCCAGGGGACTCATTTTGGAAGCGGCAGTGATGGGGCAGCCATACAACAGGGCATGATGCAGGTGTTAATGGGCTGGGGGAGGCTGTGTGTGCTGACAGGCGAGATCTCCACGCTGATAGAGAAAAGCAGAGTTTCCAGACCACTGTGTGGATGCATGTCTGAAAGGGCATCAACGGAGCTATGATAGAAGTTCCTCTGGGAGAGAAGGGCTTTCTCTTCAGAGCTTTTATGTTTCTGTATTACCTTTATGGCCAGAGAGAGAGAGAGAGAGAGAGAGAGAGGCAGGGAGGGATGGAGGGAGGGACAGAGAGAGAATTGAATGGAGAGATGAGAATTCGTACCCTGTTCTGGAGGCCTGGGCTAAGAACTGCCCTTGAGATTTCCTCATCAACTCCCCACCCTATGTGGAGCCTTGAAGCTGGGCAGCTCCCAGCCAGCCCCCTCAAGCCCCCCGCGCCTCTGTGTCTCAGTCTCATTGGCTTCACCTAGTCCTAGGCGGCAGAGCTAGACCTGGATTCTTTCTCCCTTGAGAGGCTCTCCCTGTCCTCCACCTCCAGCCTAGCTCAGAGGTCCCCAAGCCCCACATTCTGTGCCCCAGTGCGGGGCTTGATTGGCTATCACCACGCAGGGTCAAGAGCGCGTGCGTAAAACATCCCTAGACCTGCGGAGGGAGATCATCGATGTGGGTGGGATCCAGAACCTCATCCACCTGCGGAAAAAACGCAAGCAGAAGAAGCGGGAAGCCCTGGCAGCCTCCCAGGAGCCACCTCCAGAGCCGGAGCAGATCGTAAGGGTCCTGGGGAGGACACCTGTGTGGGCAGGGGGAGCCGGGGGAGGGGGGAATGGCTCCGATCACAGCGGAGCGGCCTCCAAGGACTGCATTCGCTCTCTCCAGACCGGCCCTGTGGACGCGGAGACATTCCTGAAAGCGGCAGTGCAGGGACAAGTGAAGGTCATTGAGAAGTTCCTGGCAGACGGGGGTTCCCCCGACACCTGCGATCAGGTGATGTTCCCATCGGGCCCTGCACCTGTGCCGGCCTCCCTTTCAGAGCTGACACACCCACCCCGCCCGCTTGTGGATTCTTTGAGAACAGGCGTGGGTGTCCTTTGGGAGGGGGCCCCTCAGAAGATGTGGGATGTCCCCTTCCCCACACAGGAGGTTTTCTAAATCCTTAGACCCTTTCCAACTTGAACCACCTCCAGAGTAATAAACACCTGGATTTTTAGGGGAAAAAATGGAATGGAATCAAATACAGAGTCCAAGACCAGGAGATTTGGACTCGAATCCCACCTGTACCGCTCCCTAGTTCTGTGACCTGTGGCTGGGCCCGTCACCTCTCTGTGCCTGTTTCCTCCTTTGTAAAACTGGCTCCTCCCCTCAGAGCATGTTATGGGGATCAAATAGAATATTAGTGCTTCAATACATATTTATCGAATGAAAAAACTATTAAAGCACATGCTTGGATATGATATTTTGTGTTGCATTGTATATCATCATACTTTTAACAATTATTTTTATCTTATGGTTAAAATATATATATATAAAACATGAGACATGCCAAATAAATTTTAAGTGTACAACTCAGTAACATTAATTACATTTATAATGTTGTGCACCCATCTCCACGATTTTCAAAACGTTTCCATCACCCGTCATACTTCTTTTTGTTTTCCCTGAAACTGCCTCTTTCATACTTTGTAGGATGCTCTCTCGAGATCATATCCTGGGATTGAGCAAATTAATGGTCACCCCCTTCAGCCTGCATTATTGCAGGCTTAGCCTACACGTCCTTTCCACTTTTTAGATTCCAGAGTTTTAATCCTCTTGGTCTATCTAAGCATCTCCTACCTCTGCGCGTTGTGCTAGGTGCTAGGAGCAGAAAACCAAAAAGACCAGGGTTGACAGTAGCTGGGAGACTGATGCACAACTGGATCATTAGAATATGGAAACATATGCCCTCTGGCCTGAGTGTTTCAAGAGACCAAAGCAGAAAGCTGACTGCATTGGAAAGGAAGTTCATTCCCTCCTTGAATCAGTAATCAGGGTGCACCTGCCCATCCTGGCCCTGGGCAAGGCACTCAGGGGAAATAGTCAAGTAAGACTCAGCTTGCCTTTGACTGTCTATCACAGTGGAGGGTTGTCTGGACCCCTGGGACAGCTATGGCCTAGAGGTTTCAAGAAGTCGATGACACTTGAGCTGCATCTTCATGGAGTTACAAGAATTCATCAAGCACTCACAGGGAGTATGGGCAAAATGGGCATTTGGGCACAGGCAACAGCTTGTGTGTTTAGGGGGCAGTGAGAAGGTCAGAGTCCCCAGTGCATAGGAGGCCTCCAAGGCTGGTCCAGATAGAGCATGAAGGAGCTGGCAGAACATGGAAGATATGGGGACCTGGCACAGGGGTCAGAATTGGGCTGGGATAAGGCCTGGGCTCAACTTGGGTGGACGATGGGCTCAGGCCTGGGGCCAGAGTTTAGGCCCTGACAGTTTCTCTGGGGACAGTTCCACCGGACAGCACTGCACCGAGCTTCCCTGGAGGGCCACATGGAGATCCTGGAGAAGCTTCTAGAGAGTGGGGTCACTGTGGACTTCCAGGATCGGGTGAGCAAGAGGGCAGGTATTGGGTGAGGGGCAGGAGGTGGGTCCAGCACTCATAGACTCCCTATCCCTGCAAACCTCCAACCTGGGACATAAACAAGCTGCCTTGGGGGCCAGGCTCCACCTCTAGTATGTTGTATGACCTTGGGGGGGCCCCATCTCCTCCCTGAGCCTCCTCTGTAAATCTGGCTTGGACGAGATGGACCCCAAGGGTTCTTCAGCTCCACTCCATCCATTGCTCAGTCACTGGAGTGGCCCTATCCTTCCCTGGACCTTTGCCCTGGATATCTCCCTGCCCTCTTGGCTGGGGTCCTTTCCCCCAGGGCACTTTCTTCCCTGAAGCTCTGCAATTAGGCTCCACCCTTCCTTTCTAGCTGGACTGCACAGCCATGCATTGGGCCTGCCGTGGGGGCCACTTGGAGGTGGTGAAGCTTCTGCAAAGCCGGGGAGCAGACACCAATGTGAGGGATAAGGTGAGGCCATAATGCTCACAGATGTTGGGGTAGCAGGGTGGAGGGGTGGCGGGGAGAGAAGCAGAGGGTAGAAAAGCAGAGAGCAGGAAGGTAGTGAGCTAGTCTGGTTTCTGGAGTGGCTGCAGAGCCCAGGGATGGGTCCTTGCCATCAACTGCAGCCCCTTGGAGACCACCATCTGGGAATGGGAGCAGGAAGATCAGAGGAGAGGGGAGGAGAAGAGATCCACTATCTGGGTGGCTTTGGGACCCCCCCAAAGATGGATTTGTTCACCCATGCAATCGTTCATCATCCTTCTGTCTGTCTATCCATCCATCCATTCATTTATTCATCTGTTCACTTATTTATTCAACCACCATTTTTAATTCACCCAATCCTTTGTATATAACCTTGAACAAGTGACAGCCTCTGAGCCTCTGTTGCTCATCTATAAAATGCCTTGCAGAGTTCTTGTATAGATTGGATGGGAAAATGTATATAAATTAATTATTTATTCAACATAAGGCTAATGTTTTGTAAGCTTTTGCTGTGCTCATCGCATAGTCATCTCTCAATAAATGGCATCTATTATAATTATTTTAAAAGGGCAGAGGAGTGAGCAGTTGCTCACATCTGGGTGAGAGGGGAATCATAGAAGGCTTCCCCGAGGAGGTGGCATGTAATGCCTTAGAGCTGATCATCAGATAGGGTGATGGGAAATTACAGCGTTTTCTGCCCCTCCTTGGGAGAAGGATTAGGCTAGAGTTAAGACAGCCCCCCCTCCCAGAGGCATCACAGTCCGGGTCCCTTCAGCCAGCATTTCCTGATTCCTCCCCACCCAGCTGCTGAGCACCCCCCTGCATGTGGCAGTCCGGACGGGGCACGTGGAGATTGTGGAACACTTTCTATCCCTGGGCCTGGACATCAATGCCAAAGACAGAGTGAGTGTCTGGGTTCCTTCATGGCCAGCCCCACCATAGGGGGCTCCCTGTGCCCCCTGCGGGCTCCCACATGCCCCCGTGGGCCATGCTGAATGTCTCACTGGTTCTAGGAAGGGGACAGCGCCCTGCATGACGCCGTGAGGCTCAATCGCTACAAAATCATCAAACTGCTGCTCCTGCACGGGGCTGACATGATGAGCAAGAACCTGGTAAGTTCACTCCTTTCCTGATTCAGTAAACAATGTGCACTGCTCTCCTAGGCCCTGTGCTGGGCACTTGGAAGAAATACAGAACTGAGCAAGACTCAGCCGGCCTGCCCTTGGGGCAGTCTCACAGTGGAGGGTTTCTCTGGGCCCCGGGAGATTGGGGGCCCACCCGGCTTCCCAACTCTCTCTATGCTTCTCTACATCCAGAAAATCTAAGTGGAGAAAACAGCCAGGAGGGACAGGAGGAGGATTTCCCAAAGGCCCCCAAGTAGACCACAGGGGGTCCTAATGTCCAGGCTCAGGGAGGCCAAAATCGTGGAGGGACAGAACCAGAAGGAAGCTAAGCACTCAGTCAGCACGATTGTTCCCAGCACCCTGTGTTGGCTCCTGTGATCCTCCAGTTCCTTTAGGAACCTATGTCCCCCCGTCCAAGCTCTTCTTTGGGGCCCAGAGCAATCACAAAAGAGAGGAGAATTGGGTAAGGGAGGACCTTGACTCAAGAAAGGCTGGGGGGTGCAATATAGGGGTAGGGGATTAAGAGGTACAAACTGTTATGTATGATATAAGCTACAAGGATATATTGTACAACACGGAATATAGCAAATATTGTATAATAACTATAAGTGGAGTATAACCTTTAAAAATTGTGAATCACTGTATTGTGCACCTGTAACTTATATAATATTGTACATCAACTATACTTCAATTTTTTTAAAAAAAGCTAGCTATATGAAAGGAAAAAGAGAGGCTGAGGAGATAATGGGAAAGTTAGGAAGATAAGGGGAAGGTGTAAATGAGGGCTTCTCAACCTCACACGTTTTGGGCGGGATAATTCTTTGTCGTGGGGGGGACTGTCCTGTGCATTATCGGATGTTTGAGCGGCATCCCTGGCCTCTACTCAAGATGCCAATAGCATCCCCTCCTCCGGTGTCATAACCAAAAGTGTCTCCAGACATTGCCAGTTGCTCCCAGTTGGGAACGACTGGCGCAGATGAGGGCATCTCTTCGTACAGACTTTGAACGGTGACTAGATATCCTCTTGTTTCCCCCAGAAAGGAAAGACCCCCACAGACCTGGTGCAGCTGTGGCAGGCTGACACCCGGCACGCTCTGCAGCACCCGGAGCCGGGGTCAGAGCAGAACGGGCTGGGGGGGTCTGCCGAGAGTGGGCGGGAGACCCCGCAGCCTGTGCCAGCCCAGTAAACGACTGTCCCAGCCCAGCCAGGCACCTGGCCTGTCCCCTGCGTACAGCCGGAGGGTCATAAGAATGGCCCCCAGAGCTGAGGACCACACCATTCCTCTGTGTACGCCCCGGCACCACCCACAAACTACCGCAATTAAAAAAAAAGTCATTTTTGCTGTGTGTGATGTTCATTTCTATTTGTGCCTGAAATATTTAGGAATGAAGGAAGACTGGGAGCAAGGGTGGGCTCAGGCAAGAGGGGAACTTGGAGCCCTTTGGCCCCCCTGAGCCAGCCCTGCTGCTTTTCCTGACAAGGCCTCTTTTTGCTTCTTTCCTGCCACCCCACTTCCCAAGTCCCAGCGTGGATCAGCTTGCCAGGGCACTTGTCCTGGGGTCCCCTCCTGGTGACAGCTGACCTGTGGGGCTGTGTGTGACCAGCACGGGCCTGTCACGTGGCAGGCTTGGTGGGAGGAGCTTGGCAGGGGAGTGGGGCAGTTGAGGGGCGGCAGATCACAGGCAGCTCCTCATCCAGCCAGCCTCGCCTCCCACAGGGAAGGGCCGGCTCAGCCAATCGGCTCCGCCCAGCTCGCAACGCGGAAGCCGGGAAGCCAGCCTGGCTCCTGGCTTTGGGGCTGGGAATTGTGGGAGGCGGGCCGGGCCCCACTGGAGGCACCCTTTTGTGTAAGGACCCCAGGAACCAGTCCTCCGTCTGGCCACAGGGACACTGGGTTGTGGCATTTCTCCAGCTGCTCCCCAGGGGGAGGGAAGATCTCCCTGGAGCCAACAGGCCTAGCCTCTGACCCTGGAAACACCCAGCCCAGGCCTGCCTGAGGGCCAACAAGTCAGGGTGCAGCAAATTTTTAACCAGACACGTTGATCATTAACTGGGGTAGGAAGGAGTCCAAACTCAGCATCCCTCGGGGGCAGAGGCCAGCTGGGCTTTGAGCCTCCTGTGGAGATGCTGGGCCCCCGAGTCTGGTCCTCTGTGAGGCAGGGGCTGAGCAGGGCCTTGTCCAGCACCGTGGGGGGCTGGGCCTCAGGGGAGGGGAGGAAGGTGGACATCTCAGGCATCTACCCCCCTGTGACCACCCCCTTCACTGCCACGGCCGAGGTGGACTATGGGAAACTGGAGGAGAATCTGCACAAACTGGGCACCTTTCCCTTCCGAGGTAAGTGGGGTCTGTCCGCTGTGGGAGTTGGGGAGATGTGAATGACCCTGGTCTCCTCAGCCAGCAACCAGAGGAGGGTACACAGGCTCTTTCGAGCTGCTCTTGGTCAGTCGGGTACCCTGGGAGTCATTTATTACAGGAGAGGAACAGGGGGCGTTGGTCTGGAGTCAGGAGACAGGCAGGAAGCTAACTGCTGACCTGTGATCTTGGATTGAATCTCGTCTGCCTCAGTTTCTCCAGCTGTAAACTGTTGAAGTTCTTAGCCCAGCGTTATTGTGAGGATCAAACTAGATAATGGGTGTGAAAGCCTTTGTCAACCAGCCACTCTGTGCAGGTGTGAGGGTAGCGGGGTGTCATGTGGCAGCGCCGCCAGCGGGCTTATCTCCCTCAAAGCCTTGTTTGCACACTCTCTTCTGGGCAAAGCCTCCCTCGGCCAAATTAATTCCTGTCCTGGATCTTCTGACTCATTTCCCCCATTACACATGGGCCTCCCCTCTCTGAGATCAGGGACCAGATCATATTTGTGACACTCAACATACAACACAGCCACAGGCACGATAAATGAAGATAAAAGAAGCGGCAAATTCCGCCCATCCTGCCCTGCCCACCCTCATCCATCACCCGTGACAGTTCCCTGAGGCAGTGCTCTCAATAGCCCCATTTCACAGACGGGAAGCTGGGGCTCAGAGTGACGAGATCACTTGCCCAAGGTCACTCAGCTAATAAATGGCTGAGCTGGGATTTGAACTCAGGTCTGACTGCACAGCCATGCTCGTTTTCACTCCACTGCACTGACTGATGAGTCGCTAGGCCAGATTCTAATAAATAGACCCTGATGGGCACCAACTTGGGAATGGAGTGGTTCCGACTGGGGGGATGCAGTGGAGCAGTTCGGAACACGCACTCTCGATTCAAACCACAGCTTGGCCACTGACTTAGCTGTGAGATAAATCTCTCTGAACCTCAGTTTCCCCATCTGACACGTGGGAGTAATAA
Organism: Balaenoptera borealis; assembly: GCF_965194805.1. Lineage (NCBI taxonomy): Eukaryota > Metazoa > Chordata > Mammalia > Artiodactyla > Balaenopteridae > Balaenoptera > Balaenoptera borealis. The sequence continues at coordinate 88,238,004 of NC_138874.1, forward strand.
TGGCCACATCACAGGAGGGTTGGGAGAAGAATCTGAGAGAATGCAAGTGAAAACATGCTGTAAATTGTGAAGGGCGATGTACATTAGAAGGTGTGGATTCCAATGATAACGATGATTAGAGTGACAGTACGATTGCCACGGCGGGCAGAGCCGCATTGTGACAGTGCCCGCTGGCCTGACTGAGACCCCATTCGTATCTCAGTGCTGCGGCGATGTGACCCTTCCCTAGTGGACAGTGAATGCCCTGTGGACGGCCACACTGAGCAGTGACACAAACTCTAAGTACATTTCTGCTGGGGCTCAGCTCATCGGAGCCTGAGGGTTTGGGCTGAGGCCCGGATCTCTTGAAGCAAAGTGAGAAGCTCCTTGAATCTCTTAAGCGAAGACTCTGCTTCACTTCCCAGGTTCAAGGACACCCTAGTGCAGGGGGTGTGGAGGGTAGACTTTGCATCCAGTGTCTGCCTGCGCCCCAGGCTCTTCTCTGGACCCTTCCTTCCCCCTCCCCCCAACTCACTGCTGCAGTGGGGACAGGGGTGCCTAGGAGCACAGGCTGCAGAGGGTTTGGCAGGCTGGCCACTGGTAAACTACAAGGCACCAGCTCCCACCTCAGCTCTCTCTTACCCCCGCACGTGGGGGAGCGGGGCACTGTGTAGAAGAGCCCAACACCCGGAGTTAGAAGACCTGTAGGAGTTCTAGTTCTGCCAGTTACGGCGACCTTGGAAAAATCACTGAACCTCTCTGATCCGGCTTCCTCATTTTAGAATGGGAACTGGGCCACAGCGTTCAACATAGTCCTCCCAAGGAACCCAAACCCGAGGCCCCGGCACAGACAACATCGGGCCATAGGGCCCAGTCACAGCTCGCAGGATGCAGCCAGGATGCCCGGGAAGGGAGCAGTGAGCCACTCTAGCGCGAAAATCTATGTCTCTCTTGCTGGATCCTCACCCCCTTTTGCAGCCCAAACTCAGGGACAGGGCAGGGAACCATCACATATCACATTGCCAGGGCCTCCTGCAATGAGTTAAAGGTCCTCCAAAGAGGAGATGGGAAACTGCCCTTGATGAATCAGTGAAGAGTTAAGAGATTCTTCTGAAAGGCATTGCCTGAAACTGTGCAGCTCTATTTATTATTTACTTATTTTTTTTCAGCATAGTTAATTTGTACTAATTATTTGAATAAAGAGTATTCTTTTTAAATAAAACTTATGACCGGAGACCAGAGGGAAGGGTTTTTGCAGAAGGGCCATTGCTCCCTGAACTCACACCCACAAACAACCTCAGAGATGAACTTTGAATTGTTATTTCCAAATGAGGTTAGTGGATGACCCCAGAGTTACTCCAGCAGGATCAGGGAGATGATGATTCCCAGAAAACCTTAAGCTTCTGTCTTATTCCCTTATTATGAAGGAAAGACTATGGTTTCTTGTGATAAGGTATAATATTTTGTGTATATTAAAGCCATTAGTTTGTTAAATAAAATATTTTGTTTAAAATATCACAATTTTTATAACCCTATTTGGCATTGAAAAATGTGTCATATGCCTCTGGGAGTGGCCCAGGCCTGTTTCTACCCTGAGAGGCCCTGGGTATAACTTGGGTTTGACGGTCAGACTCTCAGCCGTCTGTACCTACAGAGAGCCTGGCCAGCTGGCCCACCCACTCATAACCTGAACTGTGCCCACTTACAGGGGAGTTGGGGGCAAATTCTGGGTTTGCAGGTGCATCACTAAGGCAAGAGGTAGCAGCCCCCATCCTGAAATGGCCCCAGGGATCTGGGACGGGCTGAAGCCTCCTGTCCTGTGTATTCTGCCTTCTCAGCCTACTGCTTGTCTTCCTCCCAATTGTGACCTCATGTTATTCCAGAATGAGCTCCTTTCTGGACCCCTTTGGCTTCTGGACCCTCTCTGTTATGGGGCTGGGGGCTGTAAGTGGGGATGGAATGCACTGAGCTGGCAGTGGGGCTAGGCCCTTCATAGAGGGAGACACTAGCCTTAGGCAGCCAGGAATGGATGCCAGCCCAGCCAAGGGGGTCTGTCAACCATGGCCAGCTTGACCCAGCAGCCTCTGCCCCTTGGGCGCCATCAGATGGGGAGGAAGAGAAACCAAAGACTGGAGGATAAGAAGGCCTGAGTTGCAGAATAGGTCACAAGCAGGAGGCAGAAGGGACTCAGAACTGGGGAAGCTACCCTTCCACTGACCTTGGGGACAGCTGTCAGGGTGGGAGAAAGGTCCCAGGCCTCAGCCCATGCCTGTCAGACTAGACAAAAAAGATGCTGTGGCCTTTCCCCGCCCCGCCCCTCAACCAGCTTCCTCACAATGGGGTTCATTGCTGAGGTGGGAGGGGCATTCTAGGGAGGGCACAGCGGGGGGCCTGCCTGCCAGACAACCTCAGGGAGCCTGTCCTTTCAAGCATGAGCCATACCATCTGGGCTCCCCCACTCTCAGTGTGCTCTTAGCTCTGCCCGCCTGGCGTGGGGTCCTGGAGACCTTCTTGGAGCTCATCCAGCAACCATCATGCAGGGTGGTGCTGGGGACCGCCCTCTTACTCGGAGGTGGAGGCCTCATGTTGTGGATGCAGAGGAAGAGGAGAAGGAAGACAGATTCTGAGACTGCACAAGACGAGCAAGAGCCACCAGAAAGCGAAAAAGCCAGGAATGAGAGCTGGATCAAATCGCACTTTAGCTGTCTTTCCGAAGAGAAGCTGGCTGCCGGCAGCAACTCCACCTGCAGCCACAGCGCCGGGGCCAGCAGAGGCGGTGCCGCTCCCCAGCCTGAGAGTGGCAGCGGGGAGGCCAGCACCACGATTCGCGTGGAGACCTTCACCACGAGGCAAGGAGAAGAGGGCACGGCTCTTCACCGGGAGCCCTTGACCAGCAAGCAGAGGATGTCTGGGACCTCAGTGACCAAAGAGACCCACAAGGAGTCTGGGAAATCCTCGTCCACAGATGAGGCCACGTGGGCCGCCGTGGCTGCCTGTACCAAGGAGATTGACACCAAGGGGCAGCAGCTGGCTGCCTCCATGTTGCAGCGTGCCACGGCTTGCCAGAACTCAGGCCACCTGGAGTCCAAGGACATCAGCCAGGAGGAGCTGAAGGCCCTCGAGGAGGTGGAGATGAAGCTGAAAGGGAATTTCCTCACCCAGCAGGAAACCACCACAGCTGGTGCCAACCACATGCACACCTTCCATAGCCATTGCCACCATGGCCACGAGGGTTATCCAAGCCACCCGAGCCACCCATGCCACAGCCTGCCAAACCGCGGCCACCAGGCCTACCAGCCCTTTAAAGCCACCTAACCACAGATGGAGATGCCCCTTCCCCCCACAGGGCTGGCACACAATTACAGGCATCCTATGTGGTCCATCTCTCCGATGGGGCAAACTATGTGGCCCAGATGCTGCTCAAACCCCTTCTTTGTCAGGCCCTCACAAGGGTCCCGGGCCCCTTGGATTCTGTGAGCAGGGTCTGCCACTGATGGCCCCTGATGGAGGGAGAGCTGGGGGGAATTGAAGCAGCTGAGACAGACTCACAGGCCACGGAAGACCCACCAAGAGAAGATGCACGAGGCAGATCCCAGGAGTAGCCGAGAGCACCACGCTGATGCCAGCTGCCTGGAACTGAGCCAATAAAGCCTTGTATACCCTCACTCTGAATCTGAGGGCTTTGTGGCCAGCCCCAGGTCTGGGCGGGCCTCTGGGGAGAGGGTTCCTCCTCCCACAGTCCTCTTCGTGTGGGCTGATTCGAGACTCCATAAATCGGCCTCCCGGGTCTCAGTTTCTGGGCGTGGGGAATCTCCAGGGGGCTCAACCGCCACCGACCTGCTGCTGCCAAGGAAGGAGGGAGCAACCGGGAGTTGGGGGGAGTGGGGAGAGACAGGCTTTGAGAAGCCAGGAAGTAAGCAGGGGTGGGATGTAGGTCACCCTGTGTACTGCCGCCCTCTCCCTGCCCGCACTGGGATCCGTGTTGGTGCCTCCCCACCACCTACCTTCAGAGCTACTGTGCGATATGCTCTCTCTTCTTGTTCATGCTACTCTTGCTGGGGCTGCCTCTGCTGCAGTACTGCTAAACTGTAGTAGGATTAGTACTACCAGTAGCTCCGCCCGCCTTTTTTTGAGTGTTTAGTATATGCCATGCTCTGTGTTGTGTTACGGCACAGTCCCATGAGGAAGGTATTATGTTATCTCCATTTTGTAGGTGAGGCTCAGAGATGTAATTTTCCTGAGACGGCCTAGACAGTAAGTGATGTTGCTGGGGTCAGAGCCCAGCTTGGCCTGACTCCAAAGCCCGTACCCCGAATCCCTACCCTGTGCTGCCCCTGAGTCCGATGGCCACCATCCCCCAATAGGTCTATCTCTCTTATACTTATCCCTGTCCTCTTCCCACATGTCCTAACACTTGCTGTGTCGTCCGGCAAGCCTGGGACTCTCCTTGCCTCCTCTTCCTGGGTTTCACGAAGCCATTTCTGGGGCAAGCAGTGACCCCCAGTTAGGCAGTTAACGGGAGGCAGCTGTCTCCCCCATGAAACTTGAGAGAAATCAGCTACATGGTACTGTCTAACCTCCAGTGTCTCCTTTACGTAGAAATTTCTTACCATTTGCATCTATTATGGATTTACCGTGGTTCCCAACCTGTGGGCCTCCAACTCCAGGAGGAAGGTGCCCAGAATCATTGCAAAGGATGGGTAAATCTATAAACACCCTAAATGTTGTCAATTGATTTTATGGAGCATAGTTGGGAGTATTTGAATATTTTTGACATTACTAATAAGTGACTTTATATAAATGTTGATACGTGTGTCTGTGAGTGTGTGTGTGTGTGTGTGTGTGTGTGTGTGTGTGTGTGTATTTAAAGTACTTCATAATAGGGACTTCCCTGGCGGTCCCGTGGTTGAGACTCCACGCTTCCACCGCAGGGGGCGCAGGTAAGATCCCTGGTTGGGGAACTAGGATACCCCATGCCGCACAGCGCAGCCAAAAAAAAGGAAAAAAAAGTACTTCATAATAAAAATCTTAATTGGAAAAAAATGGGGTCAATCACACTGGAAAATATTGGAAGCTGCTAATTAGACGGAAAGCAAGAGCAGTGAGGTTTGGCTTCTGCAAGTGATTGTTAAAATGCATAAAATGCGTGCATTTATCTGGAAGACCTTAAGTCCCTTATTAAAAACTTATTACATAAAATTTCAGATTAGCTAATTATGACTTTAGAATCTTAACTTTTAAAAAGTTTCAAACTGGCAAAATTCAAATGAAGTCTGTAGTTAGTATCGTACCAATGTTTAAGTCTCTGGTTCTGATCATTGTACTCTAGTTCGGTAAGATGTTGTCGTTAGTGGGGGCTGGGGGAGGGATGTATGGAAATGCCCTGTACCATTTTTGCAACTTTCCTGTAAATTGGAAAGTAGTTCAAATTAAAAGTCAAAAAAGTTTTCAGACAATTTAGTTAAGAGTGATATCAAAGTTTTATTACAGTTGTGCTGCAGGGAAAATAGCTTCTAAGCAGCCAACTCAAGTATATACTCTTGGTAAGGATATTTTTATAAGAAAAGAGAATGGTTAAATCATTGTTAGACTAGATAGAAAGAAGAGAGGTTAACAGTCACTAGACTCTTGTCTGAGAGTCCAGTGGGAGAGTGGCTGGTTTCCCAGATCAAGGAAGGCTTAATTCCATTAAAGCTCATTAGGAAATTGCTTAAACATTTCATCAGGAACTTTCATTTCTTCTTAGTGAGAGGTTATGAATTACATCATGCAAAAAAGCTCTGCCCTAGACCAGGTTTGGGACAATTTTTCTTTTATACAACAAATTATCAACGCACATGTCAACAGGCAGTGTGCTGGGTGTCACGAAGGAGGCCAAAATGAGGAGGACACCATCTTTGATCTTGATGCTTCTAGACAAGGTAGGGCAAGTGCTGGGCAAGGACAAAATGCTATGGAGCACAAGGGAGAGGGGGATTAAGGAAAGGCTTCGTGGTTCTTGCAGAATTTGAGGGGCTGCAACTAGGGAGGTGTTCTGGGCAGAGAGAAAGGTGCAGGAGCAAAGGTGTAGAGGCAGGATGATGGCAGTGTGTCTGGGGACTCTGACAGTCAGTTTGGCTGGAGGGGAACATTTAGAGATAGGCAAAAGGGAGGAGGAAAAGCCCGAAAAGTGACTCCAAAGCCTCAAGGCAAAGAGAACTTAGGAGACTGTCCCATCCAATTTCCTCATTTCACAGCAGAGGCCAGTTTGAGAAATTTTGCCAAGTCCCAACAGGTGGGGGTTGGGCAGATTGAAGGGTTCTGAGGATCTCTGTGCATTTTTGAGTAGGCAGTAGGGAAGGACAACGAATAGGTAATGGAAGTTCAGAGGAGAGATGTCCAGTGAAGGCTTGATCCCAGGAAGACTTCTCGGAGGAGGTGGCAATGATGATGGGCCAAGGGGCATAACACTGACTGGGGATACTCCTTACATCAAAGAGATTGTGATTCCTTTTGGCTACAGTAAATCACCCTCTTGCTTGTGTGTCCTCAGCCCCCACCTACTCCCCTTACCAAGCCTTTCTGGCTCCCCGGAGCAGCCAGAATAACCATGGGGGCAAGGGAGAGAAGCTTCTGAAATGAGCCTATTTCCTCTTAGAACTGGAGGGGTCCTGAGAGGTTCCTGAGTGCAGCCTCCCGTCCCACACCAGCCATCCTCCCCCTCCTCAGACTGAAAGTTGCCACCCTCCTGATTTAAGGCTTGAGCACTCCTCTGACTAATATAATGATTACAGCTAACATATTGAATGCCAGGTTCTAGCTATTCCAAGCACTTTACAAATAGTATCTCATTGAAACTTCACAAGTCTTGAAAAAGGGCACCAATATTACCTCCATGTTTCAGTTGGGGAAGCTGAGGTTTGGTTACACCATTTGCCCAAGGGCTCAGAGCTGGCGAGGGGCCACATTGGGGGTAAAACCCCGGCTCTGACAACCCGACTGTGCTGCTCCCTGCTTCCCCACCGCTCACTTTCCTCACTCCCCACCCATCTGGAACCCTGGCCTTTTCCTCTCCTTTAGCCCCACCTCTACACCACAGTGGCACATTAGGCCTGAAACTGGACATCTGGTCAAGGAGAAGGAGGGGGCTCTTGGCAGCATCAGTTCACAGACTTCAAAGTGCTTGCTTTCTCGTACATTTTCTCATTTGAGCCTTTAAGACAGCCCTATCAGGTAGGATTGAAGTGACTTTATTGTCGTCCCAAAGAAAAGGAAATGGGGTCTCAGCGATGTGACTTGCCCCGTAGCCAGAGGGACTGGAGTCCAGCGCTTGCCTGACTCTACCACACTTCCTCTTCCCCAGCCTGGCATCTCTTCCTTCTTGGGAGTCAGGCCCGGGTCGGATGCTCCCTTAAATGAAATGAGGAGAAGCCACTAGGAGTCTTTTTTTTTTTTAATTTATTTAATTTATTTATTTTTGGCTGCGTTGGGTCTTCATTGCTGTGCGTGGGCTTTCTCTAGTTGTGGTGAGCGGGGGCTACTCTTCATTGTGGTGCGTGGGCCTCTCACTGCAGTGACCTCTCATTGCAGAGCATGGGCTCCAGGCGCTTGGGCTTCAGCAGTTGCAGCATGCAGGCTCAATATTTGTGGCATGCAGGCTCAGTAGTTGTGGTGCACAGGCTTAGTTGCTCGGCGGCATGTGGGATCTTCCCGGACCAGGGCTCGAACCCGTGTCCCCTGCACTGGCAGGTGGATTCCTAACCACTGCGCCACCAGGGAAGCCCCCCACTAGGAGTCTTGAGCACAGGGGCCTGCTTCGCCCACCCAGGACAGCTCAAGACCCAGCTGTCCTGCTGTTTAGGCCAAGTCCAACTGTGGGGACTGGAGGCTTCTGGAACTGACCACCAGAATGAAAGGGGACTTGGGAGTGAGTGACTGTGTCTGGAGACATGTCTGAAGCAAGAAGCCCCCTTCAAGGGGGCTGGCAGGAAATGTTGCGGAGGCCGTGGCAAAAGCTTGATCTCTAAATTCTTAGCCAGAGGGTGCTGGTCCAATCGTGGCTGGATTGGAGCCCTCTCTGGGGTTGGCAACTCTGCAAGTGGGATGATGCACTGGGAAATCACTGTGGCCTTACGGAGCAAGACAAAAGGAGGCTCCCACCATAGGCCCCTAGCCTGACACGGAGGAATTGATCCTGAGGAGGCAATCCAACAGAAGCCAAAATCTATTTGCCTCAAGATGTTCCCTGCAGTGTCACCAAGGCAAAAAACTGGGGGAAATATGCTAAGTATCCTGTGAGCTCTTCTGGCAACCCACTCAGTGGACTTTAACGGTATAGTGAACAGCACAGAGAAAGGTTTGTGGTGTAAAGCTGTCTCCCCATCACACTGTGTCCCCTTAAGGATGACTCACAGGAACAATCTCTCTTTGTCCCAGTGCCAGGAAACTCTGTGTTTCTCCAGGGCAGCTGCTTTGCTTTATCTTGATTTCTACATACCTGTCAGCTGACCACGTTTCCCTTTTAGCTTTGACTGTCGGGAAGCTCCAAATCAAATTTCTGGCCCATCAGAACTGTATGGCAGGGATTTTGTATACTAACATTGCCCCTGGCTTTCTTTTCTTTCCTTCCTCCCAAACGGTCTTCTATTTATTAATAATCTTCGTTTATTGTATGCTGTATTTAAGAAAAAAAAATTTGGAATGGAATGGAGAGGAGAAAGAACAGGAAAGAGAAAGTAAAACGAAAAAAGCTGAGAGGAAAATGGTTTAACCTTCCGTTTAGATTCAGCTGAAGAGCATCAATTCCACTGGTCTCTCATGGATATAAAAGGGTTGACACCTTTAACTGGTAAAGTTAGAAATCTCACAGATGTTGGCTAAAAAAGGAAAATGCAAAATAAAATAATGAGATGTCATTTTCCACCCAGAAAATTGGCAAAAATTAGTTCTGACAATACTCAGTATTGGCATGGCTGAGCACTAACAGTTTTTTCTGTGTGCTGCTGGGGTATGAACTGGCTAATTGGAATTTGGGCACGTGAAGATGCATTTCCATGCGACTCAGCCTTTACACACCTAAGTATCTAAACTGAGAGAAACTTTTAAACGTGTTTGTTTCAGCATTGTCTGTAATAGCAAAATTAGGATGTATTCTAAATGTCATCAAAGGGAGAATGAAAAGTAAATTGTGGTCTAACTTCACAAGGGAATATTATACAGCGATGAAAATGAATGAATCAGAGCTCCCTGTACTGCTGTGGCCAAGGTGCAAAACACAATGGTGAACAAAAATGGCAAACTGCAGAATGTTATGTAAGTGTGATTCCATTTCTATAAAGTTTTAAATGGCAAAACACATCTTATATATTGTTTATGGGTCCAGATGTATGCTTTAAGGGTATAAAGACATGAATGGGAACAATAACCACTTGAGACACGCCAGAGATGAGGAAGAGGAGGGTGACGGGGTGGGGGGCGGGTGTCGTGGGTGCTGGGTACACGGATGTGGATTCTATTATTAACTATTCTTCTGGGCATGCCTAAAGTATCTCATTAAAACAAAGAAAAATGGTGTGAACACTGTCACCGCGACTGGGTAGCACACTCTGCCTGCATCAGGACAAAGATGGGAAGGAAATGTGTGATAAGCTGTGGTGTCAGGGAGGTAGGAGCCTGGGTGAGCGTAAGTCCAACATCCGCTTTTTCACAAGCACTTGGGAAGGTGTCGCTTCTCTTGCAGGCTTCGTGGTCCAGGGCTCCAACGGCGAGTTCCCCTTCCTGACCAGCAGTGAGCGCCTGGAGGTGGTGACCCGCGTGCGCCAGGCCCTGCCCAGGGACAAGCTCCTGCTAGCCGGCTCGGGCTGCGAGTGTGAGGCCTTAATGCCCCGGCCCTGGCGGTAGCTGCTGGGGGCGGGGGCAATCTCCCTGACCTGGGGCTGGGTCCGGTCTAGCGCTTGCTCTGTCTCTTCTGCGCTGTGCCCCTTGCTTGCCCCAGGGTCCTAGCCCAGTCCTCTGCCTCCTGCCCTCGCCCACCGGGGCCTGTAAGGAAGACTTCCTCCTTCCTCCTGCAGCCACTCAGGCCACGGTGGAGATGACGGTGAGCATGGCCCAGGTCGGGGCTGACGCCGCCATGGTGGTGACCCCTTGCTACTATCACGGCCGCATGAACAGTGCCGCCCTCATTCACCACTACACCAAGGTGGGTGTGAGGGGTGGGTGTGGGCTTGAGGTCTGGGGCCAAGAGGAAGCTGGGTGAGGCAGAGATGCTGCCTGGGGAGGGGAGGGGAGATGAGAGAAGCTGGGAGCAGAGTGGTGAGCCTACTTCCCATGAATGGCGGCTTTGGGAAAGGAGAGGGATGCCACCAGGTACCAGCTGTGTGACAGTGGGTGACTGACCTAACCAAGCTGTATTGCTGTTTCCTCCCCTCCCAAACAGGAGGAATAATGGAACCTTCCTCCAGGGTGGTTGTGAGGACTAAATTCAATCAAAACATAAAGGACTTAGAACTGTGCCTGGCGCACAGAAAGCACTCCTAAGTATTAGCCAGGACTAGTGCTTGCAATCAGGGTGCATAGCACTGTGACTGCTAGCCCAGCAGGTGGGCCAGTCCAGGTAGCCCTGCAGAGACCCGAGCCCGGACCGCCTCGGGCCTGGGGCAGCTGCCCTCTCCTCTCTTCCCTGTGCCCCTCAGGTTGCTGACCTGTCTCCAATTCCTGTGGTGCTCTACAGTGTCCCAGCCAACACGGGGCTGGACCTGCCTGTGGATGCGGTGGTCACGCTTTCCCAGCACCCGAATATCGTGGGCATCAAGGACAGCGGTGGTGATGTGAGTGGCAGCAGCTCTCGGCTGGGGCGCCCTCCTCCTCTTCTCTTTTGCTACCAACTTCCGGGCAGCTCTGGGACCCGCTTCAGTCCTGGGCTCCTGTGTGGGTTCCCTCTGTCCTGTGGGCTCTCTGGGGTTCGTCTGAACTCTGAGGCATCTCTCTGGGACCTAGGCTCTCATTCTCCCACACTTGCCCAGCCCCCATCCAGGCTGGTGGCAGAGCCTGTGGGCCCAGCTCTCACACCGTTTGCCGTTACAGGTGACCAGGATTGGGCTGATTGTTCACAAGACCAGGAGGCAGGATTTCCAGGTGTTGGCTGGATCGGCCGGCTTCCTGCTGGCCAGCTATGCCGTGGGTAGGCCTCTCACTGCTCTCAAACTGTGATGAGTGACCAAGATATACACAGGCAGCTGGGTTCTGCTGGGAGAGATGGTGAGGGCCAGGACTGGGTGTAGAGGGGGCCTTTGCCAGCCTGCCTGCTCAGAAACCTCAGAGGTCTGGCACACTGCTTACTTATCTGAATAGTGGTGCTTGTGAGTGACCTTGTTGGGCAGAGGAGGGTGGCCAAGTACAATCCCTGGCCTGTAGGGGGGATGCCTACAGTTTGCTCTAAGTCCCAAGCTCCCTGCTTAGGTGACAAATTTAGCTCCTTTAATCTCACTTTGTAAATCATTCTCTGAGGGAAGAGGCCTTGGGGCCCTTCGCACTAGTCTGGGAGTGCATTTTCCTCTCTCCGTGGCTCCAGGCCAGAATGAATTGTCAGGCCTGTGGGGTTGGGCTGGGATCTTCAGCTGCCTGATCAGACTCTGTTCCAGTCCAGGATCCTAGGAATGTCACCATTAGACCAACTGCTCTTATCTGCTTGGGGTCAAGGTCCTTGGGTTCAGACTGGATTTGAGCCATGGAGGGGAGGGAAGCATCTGCTCCCTTCAGCTGAAGCCCCAGTGAGTGTAGATTTGAGTTACTTTTCCAACGATGCAGGGGAAAATGCTGGTTCCTATTCTCTCTTGTCTCTGCAGACTTTGACTTGTGGTATAGGTCCTGCGTAGCTCCCCTCTGCCTTGTCACAGTCTCTAAAAGGGAGAGTAGAAGGGACCCATTTATGCTTCATTCCTGAAAGTGTGGTAGATGGAAATATCACAGGCTCTGGAAGTTGGGGATCTGAGCTAGAATCTGAGCTCTGCCATTTATTCACTGAGAACCAACAGGGCAAGGTACATGACCTTTCTGGGCCTGAGTTTCTACTCTGCAAAGCAGGGAGGTGTTATGAGGATTAGAGAGCATTGGCCCTATGTCTGCCACAGTGCTCGGCACATAGTAGGTTTTCAATAAATGGCATCTGTATTAGCTCATTCGAGCTATATTAGCATTGGCTTGAAATGCCTACTCTCTCTCCAGTCTTGAGGCCACTCTGCTTTGAGTCACTCCTAACTAGCTTTGGAATCACACTCACAGGCTTGCAGAAGTGGCAGGAACCTCTGAGATCACAGCCAGCCCGTTTTCATTGTCCATATGAGAACAAAGAGAACCAGAGAGGGTTGAAGACTTGTCCAAGTTCATGCAGCCAGTGGGAGGAAATGCCGGGTCTCCTGACTATGTCTAGTGCTCTTTCCCCTCCCCTAACCTCTCCCTCACTGCTGTCCCAGGCTGAATTCACTGGGGGGAATAAAATTTCAGTAGAGCAAAGGCTTCCCATCCACTCCATCCCCTTCCAGGGCTGATGAGTCAAGGGGCTATTGGAGGATCGTGGAGGTGTCAACTGGCAGGTGGGACTTTACTCTGTGGGGGGAGGGGGGGAGGGGTGTGCAGGGAAGGAACTGTCCTTGAATTAGCCTTCAGGCTCTGCTCCCTGCCCCTCAGCCTGTGGGAGTCTATTTTGAATATGCTGGAAATGTTCTCTCTGGAAATCTGTACTCTGTGAACTCACAGAGCATGTCTCAGATGTGGCTAGCCAGTGGCCTAGAAATGCACAGCCTGTCTGCCCAGAACAAAGAGGTGCTGGGGACCAGGATTTGGAATTCTCTGCAGGCAGAGGCTCTGGTTGGTATTCTGCATCTTACTCTGTGGCAGGAGCTGTGGGGGGCGTGTGTGCCCTGGCCAATGTCCTGGGGGCTCAGGTGTGCCAGCTGGAGCGACTCTGCCTCACAGGGCAATGGGAAGACGCCCAGAAGCTGCAGCACCGCCTCATCGAGCCAAACACTGCGGTGAGTTCCCAGCCAGTGGACACAGAGTGGGGGTGGTCTGTGTCCTCATTGGAACAGGAGCCAGTGCTGGCACAGGGGTCCCCACTTGGTCTCTTCCCTTTCAGAAAGTCCTTTTAGAGAACATCCCAGTGTGGGAACTCTTTGTGCCTCCCCAGAAAATCTTGACTTCAGGAACAAAGTCGGGCCACATTGGTTCTCAAACTTACGTGTGCATTAGAATTCATTTAGGGAGCTGGTTAAAATTCTGCTCCTTTAGGCTCAGGAACAGTCATTGAGACAAGCATCCTGGGTGACTGTGACATCAGGAATCCTGGAACCTTACTTAGAGATGCACTGCCTAAAGAGAGGGAACCATGGGCCTTTATGTCAGCTTTATAAGGGGCCAGATCCTGAAAAATAGAATGATTGAGAGTAATAAAGGAATGGGAAGGCTGGAGGTATTCAGAGTGCAGCTTTCCCAGGAAAGTCCTGTCTTCAAATAATCCATTCTGTAGTCAGACTGTGTACCCCAACTCTGTGCTGGGTAAGTCAAGGAGAAGAGGCAAGATGGAATGCTTGTCAATTGCAGGCAGTGTTGTGCTGAGCCATACTGGAGTCTGAGGCAAAAAGAAAAACGTGTGTCCCTGGAGACATGTTTTTATTCATATTTTAAATTAAACTTTTAATTTTAGGATAATTGTAGATTCACGTGAAATTATAAGAAACAATACAGGGAGATCCCATGTACCCATTACCCTGTTTCCCCCAATGGTAACATCTTAAAAAACTATAGCATGAAATTACAGCCAGGATTTTGACATGTATACAGTCAAGATACAGACTATTTCCAGCACCGTGAGGATCCCTCGTGTTATCCTTTTAGAGCCACACCTACTCACCTCCTGCCCCCACCCCCTCCTTAACCCCTGGCAATCACAAATATGTTCATTTTTATAATTTTATCAGTTCAAGACTGTTATATAAATGGAATCAGATAGCCTATAACCTTTTTATTTCCTCTATGAACAAATCTTTTTTTTTTTTTTTTTTTAGTCTGTAACCTTTTGAGATTTGCTTTTTTCACTCAGCATAATTTTCTGGAAATTCATTCAGGCACATGTAAGCAATAGTTCCTTTTTATTGCTGAATAGTAGTTCACGGCGTGGCCATAAACGGCTTGTTTAACCATTCACTTGGTGAAGGAAAGCTGGTTGTAAAGCTGCTATGTACATTTATGAACAGGTTTTTGTGTGACCATAAGTTTTCATTTTTCTGGGGTAAATACACAATTGGTGGGTCGTATGTTGTTTGCAAGTTTAGTGTTTTAAGAAACTGTTTTCCAGAGTGAGTGTACCATATTGTATTTACATCAATGTAAATGTATGCGTGACCCAGTTTCTCTGCATCCTCATCAGCATTTGGTGTTGTGACTTTTTTTTTTTTTTTTTTGCCATTCTGATAGGCATGTTGTGACATCTCATAGCGGTTTTAATTTACATTTTTCTGATGGCTAATGCTATTGAACATCTTGTCATGTATTTATTTGCCATCTATATATCCTCTTAGAAGAAATGTCTGTTTATGTCTCTTGCCCATTTTCCAACTGGATTTTTTTTTTTTTTTTTTTTACTGTTGAGTTTTGGAAGTTCTTTATACCTTTTAGATACTAGTCCTTTGTCAAAAATGTGGTTTGCAAATATTTTCTCCCAGTCTGTAGCTTGTCTTGTCATTCTCTTAACAGATCTTTTGCAGAGCAAAAGTTTTTAATTTTGAGGAAGTCCAATTTATCAATATTTTCTTTTATGTTTATGCTTTTGATGCAAGTCTAAGAACTCTTTACCTAGCACTAGATTGTAAAGTTTTTCTATTTTTTTCCTAAAAGTTTTATATTTTACAAGCCTGTGACCCATTTTGAGTTAATTTTTGTAAAATGTATGAGACTTAGATCAAGGTTCATTTTTTTTCTGTTCTTTTTTGGCCTGTAGATATCCACTTGCTCCAGCACCATCTGCTGAAAAGATGGATCTTTCCTTTACTGAATTACTTTCACACTTTTGTCAAAAATCAGTTGGGTGTATTTGTGTGGGTCTATTTCTGGATTCTCTATTCTCTCCATTGATCTATCCCTCTGCAGTACCATACAGACTTGATTATTGTAGGTGTGTAATAAATCTTAAAATCAGATTTTAAGATTTTAAGCTAGACTGATTCCTCCCACTTTGTTCTCTTTTTCCCCCAAAAATTGTTTTAACTAATCTAAATCCTTTGTCTTTCCATATAAATTTTAGAAAAATATTGTGTATGTCTACAAATACTTGCTGGAATTTTGATAGGAATTGTGTTAAACCTGTACATCAATTTGGGAACAATTGGCATTTTTACTGTGTTGTCTTCAAATCCTTGAATATGGTATGTCTCCATTTATGTAGACCTTCTTTGATTTATTTCATCAGCATTTTGCAGTTTTTGGCAAACCAGTCCTATACAAGTTTTGAGAGATTTACACCTAAGTGGCTCATATTTTTTGAGTGATTATAAATGATATTGTATTTTTAATTTCACTATTCATATGTTCATTGTTAGTATCTATAGGAACACAGTTGATTTTTGCTTCTTTATGTTGTATCATATGACTTTGCTGAACTCACTTATGGGTTCTATGAGATTTTTTCTATATTCCTTGGGATTTTCTACATAGACAATCATATCATCTACACATAGGGAATGTTTTATTTCTTCCTTTCTGATCTGCATACCTTTTATTTCCTTTCTTGCCTTATTGCACTGGCTAGAACGTCCTGCACTATGTTGAATAAGAGTAGGGAGAGTGGACATCCTTGCCTTGTTTCTGATCTTAAAGAAAAGCATTCAGCCTTTCACCGTTAAGTACAATGTTAGCTGTAGGTTTCTGTAGATGCTCTTTTTTAAGTTGAGGAAGTTCTCCCTCATTCTCGTTTTCAGAGAGTATTTAAAAATCATGAATGGATGTTGAATTTTTGTCAGATTTTTTCTGCATTGGTTGATTTGATCATGTGATTTTTTTTTCCTCTTTAGCCTGTTAATATGGTGAGTTACATTAATAATTTTCAAATATTGAACCAGACTTGTATCCCTGGGATAAACCCCACTTGCACATGGTGTATAACTCTTTTTATATATTGCCGAATTCCATTTGCTAATATTTTATTAAGGGTTTTTCCTGCCTATATTCATGAGAGATATTGGTATGTAGTCCTTTTTCTTTCTTCCTTCCTTCCTTCCTTCCTCCCCCCACCCCTTTCTTCCTCCCTTCCTTCCTTCCTTTCTTTTCTTTTCTTTTCTTTTCTTTTCTTTCCTGTCTTTGTCTGATTTTGGTATCAGGGTAAAAATAGCTTCATTAATTGTTTGGGAAGTGTTCCCTCCTCTTCTGTTTTCTGGAAGAGACTGTGAGAATTGGTGTTAAGTCTTCTTTAAACATTAAAAAACAATTCTCCAGTGAAACCATCTGGGCCTGGAGATTTCTTTTTTGGGAGTTTAGAAATAATAATGGCTCCACACTAGGCCTCTACGGATACCTCCCTAGCTGGAAGGGGTAGAAGTGCCTTCTTATTGCTACCCGTGTGGCCTCCACTGACATCTTGAGTGTGTCTGGTGGGGTGGCCTCCTTAAGGGTGGGCAGTGGTCAAAGTTCTGTCTCTCCTCATTAGGCCTCTTCTGAGACATCCCTCACGGATGCGGAGGAGCACTCTTTATGGCTGAGTGTGGGGTAGAAGTTCCGGCTTCCAATTCAGCCTTTGCTGGCCTGGGTGGGGTGGAGCCACAGTTTTCTCCTGTGGGGTTTGGCTGGTGTAGAGTGAATACTGTCTACAAGTTCTCCATCTTGCTCAGCTGCCGGAGAGTACAGACGTTTGTGGGGCTTTTCTTGTCTCTGCTCATTGGCATTTCAGGGTCACTGTTCCTTTAGCTCCAAGTCTGGACCGGGGAACTCAGCACCGTGTTGTTCCTTGGGTCCCAGGGTTCCTAGTTGGTCTTCCTTCTCTCTGCCTTTCAGAATTTTACATTGGTTTTTATATAATGTCCTGGGTTTTTTTAGTTCTACTTACTGGGAGGAATAAGGAAAAGTACACCTATTCCATCTTCCTGGAAGTGGAAGCTCTAAGCAGTTTTCTAAATGGTGATTTTTTTTTCCCTCCTAGAACATTAAAGTAGTTGGAAAAAATATTGAAAAATTTAAAAGTAGGCACATTAAAATTCACAGCATTTTTTTTCATTTAAAATATTTTATCTAGGGCTTCCCTGGTGGTGCAGTGTTTAAGAATCCGCCTGCCAATGCAGGGGACAAGAGTTCGAGCCCTGGGCCGGGAAGATCCCACATGCCACGGAGCAACGAAGCCCGTGCGCCACAACTAAAGACCCAACACAGCCAAAAATAAATAAATAAATAAATTTGTTTTAAAAAAAAATTCTTTAAAAAAAAATATATATATTTTATCTATACCAAAAACATAACTTATTAGAATTTTACTTCCCTGGCTTGAATGGAAGCAAACACATCAACATAATTTTTTTCCCAAATCTACTTCTAGAAAAAAATTGACCATTCAAAATATGCAAGACATGTATATAGGGGCACACATAATTAGTTTGCCTCAGGCTACAATATGACAGGGCACGGCTCTGTTGGATCTTGTCTTTATTTAAAGCTTTGACACTTTGTTCATCATGGATTTTTTTTTTTAATATTGCATTAAATATTTGTCTTGTGACTGAGTTTTGCCTCTGAGGCAATAGTCCCAGACCGATCTTGGCAATGTTTTCTTTGGTAAAGTGGTGGGCAGGCTCTAGATTTCCCTCACAGCTTATATCTTTACCTCAAAAGGACAGATTAACTCAGATTTAGAGAAAGGACAGCTGAGGAGGCAAGCACGAGTTTCCCTGGATGTGAAGGTTCTCCTGGGATAGGATGGGCTACAGATAGAGTGTAAGAATTGCAGAAATGAGGGCCTTTCAGCTGAGCCCCATCAGGGCCCAGGCTGTACTATACATTCTGACATTCCACTGGGGCGGGACCTCTGCTCTCCCACTCCCATCTGCCTGTGAGA
The DNA here is from genome assembly GCF_965194805.1 of Balaenoptera borealis. Taxonomy (NCBI): domain Eukaryota; kingdom Metazoa; phylum Chordata; class Mammalia; order Artiodactyla; family Balaenopteridae; genus Balaenoptera; species Balaenoptera borealis. The sequence goes on from NC_138874.1 coordinate 88,256,050, forward strand.
GAGCAGGTCCCAGAACCTGCATACCACCCGGATAGGAAGAGGAGGAGCTTCCAGGCCGCTTGAGGTCTGGCCTAATAGTGGTATTTTTCTCATCCAATTCTTGTGACATGGGGTAGATGTTGTTACCTCCTAATTTGATAGATGAAACAGCTTGGGCTGTCCCTTGGGAAGAGAGGATACTTGCTGCCTTCCTAGTCCTTGGCATGCCATCCTGCCTTACCCTTCACTCTGCACCCCGTCCTGTGCCAACTCTGGGCACACACTCAGGAATGCCTGGAACACCTTTCTGCTGCCCGGGCTGTAGGCTCAGCCACCCCAAGAGCAGCTTGATGTCACCTTATTGCCCTGCACTGCTTGAACACAATGTGCGTCCACTGCCCTCCCACCCAGCCGGCCTCCTGCCCCGGCTATATTTAGGATTTTCCCTGGTTTTTCCCTCCAAAGCGTTCAACCCTTTCTCAGCATCTGAAGAGTGGCAAATCAGAGATCTTCAGACCCTTATGTGGAAGAAAGCTTTCCTCTAGGTACTTCTTGTTTCCATCGTCTTTCCCACCCTACTCAGGTTTTGGGTGAAATGCTCAGGTTATTAGAACATGACGGGGGCCAGGCCTGGGAGGAGGCTTGCTAAAGTCTACTGGCCTCTAGTGGTGAATAGTTATTAGTCAGTCATTCATCAGTGGTTCTCAACCTTTTTACCCCAAACAACCTCTTTTATTAGTTTTACCCTTCTTGAAGCCCATATTTCTAAGGTTTTACTTCCCTCAAAATGAAACTTTATTAAGTAATAATTACTTTCTTAGTTTTTAGGTAGTCAAAGATTAATCTAACACTTCCCATCAGCATGAAACAACCCGTTGCTATGCTAAACACAAAGAAACTTGATTCTTCATTTTCTGTAAAACTCCGTGCATGATTTTAAATTAGATCTCCCACTACAATGGAGAAGACTTTACAGATCATGTTATCTGGCCCCCTCGTGTTTTAGGCAAGTGAACTTGCTCAGAGATAAGTTAATGATACAAGGTTACAGAGTGAAACTTCTTCGGACAACGATGCATTGTTTTCCCTGTGAGAGCATTTGGAGCTGGGGTCAGGGAGGAGCTATGGGTGCATGGGGAGAGACCCTGCTGCGGGGGCAGTAGAGGTCTGGGCTGTTCCGACTCCCCACTCCTGGTGTGCCCTGGGTCAGGTTCCAGAGAACTGGGCTGCAGACCAGTGAGGCTCTAGCGCCCAGACCCACAGCGCTGCTGCCTTCTCCCATCCCAGTTTGAGGACTGAATGCCACTCTCCTCCCCGATGGGGCAGATTTCTCTCCTAAAACCAAAGCAGGTGCCTTCCTTCATTCTAGGTTTTGGCATTGTGTTCTCTACTGCGGACCTGCCTTCTGGATTCCCAGTCTACCCTGGGTGTCATAGATTTGGTAGTCAGTTTACCGGGAGGGAAGGGTGGGAACCCTAACTTTCCGAAAGTGACACATGTCTGGGTCCCAGATGTGTGTGTGCAGGGGACTCCCCAGTCTCTTCTAACAGGCCCTGCTCCTCAGGTGACCCGGCGCTTCGGGATCCCGGGGCTGAAGAAAACCATGGACTGGTTTGGCTACTACGGAGGCCCCTGCCGCGCCCCCTTGCAGGAGCTGAGCGCCGACCAGGAGGAGGCGCTGCGCCTGGATTTCACCAGCAACGGCTGGCTCTGAGCGTGAGGAGGGGACCGCCGGACCGCGCCCATCTCAGCCTCCTGCCTTGCGGCAGCAGCCTAAAGAGGAACGCGGGGTACGAGGGTTCAAGGCCCCTCTTCTTACTTCAGTCCTCCAGGTAGCCTCTCTCCAGGCGCTGCCGTGCACGCTCGTTTCCTGTTCTCCCGGCCCCATGACCTCGCATTTGTATCCTGAACTCTGGGTCTCTAGAGACCTTCAGTCTGGGAAGGAGCAATGACTTACTTGTCTCTCTACTGTGCTTTTCTGTCCCCTGAGACACGTGAACCAGGAGCCAGAGGGGAAAGCCAGGGGGGCAGCTGGGCACAGAAAGGCCATGTTTTGCTGAAAGGAAGACTGCTTAGACTTGGGGGTACAAACCTGAGTCCAGCACAGTGCAGCAGGAAGCCAGGGTGACTCCTGAGAACCCAAGTTCTGACTCCTTCCAGGGGAAGCAATAGGTTGGGAAACCTGATCAGAAATGTGTCACTGGTCTTTCAAAGACACCCCCCCTCCCCGCCCCAAGCTGCATTCTAATCCTTTCCTAAATCTATTTTGATTGATCTCATATTGTCTCTAGCCTTGATCCCAACCATCATGTGCACAAGTGAGACAGCCCAGTGGCTTGCCAGAACTGGTAAATAATGACACCTGGTGGATAAATGTTACATTCTAGAAGGCTATTCTAGCCAACCCAGGTCTGAAACATTAGGAAAGGGGACTTGGCCTGAGATAGGACCATCCTCTTGCCTATACACTCTCTGCTTTTATTGTTAGGAACAATTACTTTGTTACTGCAATAAAGTTGAATAAGTTAAATTAGTGTGGCTATGTACAGATTAACACTCCACTGCTATGCAGATCTTAGGTTTCCGGCCCAGATGTCAAGAACCTTCCCAGAGGCAATTTAGCTCCCAAGGTCTGCGTTTTCCCAGCTCTGAGAGAGGCCCTAAGAATACCAAGCAAACATAACCATTAGATTATTGGAAGCCTAGGGAAAAAGTTATTGAAGTTTTAAATGGGAGAGGTAAGAGGCAAAAAGGTTCAAGTGAGATATTTAGAAACACGTAGCACATTCATTTAAAAGGCTGCTTTCTCTAAAATGTTCAACCTTGGGAATTCCCTGGCGGTCCAGTGGTAGCAATCCACGTTCTCACTTCCGAGGGCCTGCGTTCAATCCCTAGTCAGGGAATTAAGGTCCCACAAGCAACGCAACAACAACAACAACAAAAAAAATTTAACCTTTTTCAGTGATATCTGACTAGTGGCAGAAAACCTGAGATGAATTTTTAAAAAACTACTCTCGTTTAAAAGAAAGGTAAACATATCGTTGTTTAGGGCAAGGGCTAAAGGAGAGAATATAAAAGGTATCAATCTTCAGCAGAAACTGGGCATCTGGTTGGCACTGAAGTTTGGGGCTTAGTACCTGGGCTCTTCTCACAGGCAACTTCTGGAAGATCTGGGCTCAGAGGAGAACCAGGTTTAGGGATGGGGCAAAAAGTTAGGGCTAGGGAGGCAGCCTAGGATACCGGTGAAGAGCTCAGTCTCTGGGGTTTCCATTCTTGGATTTGCACCTTAGTGTCTGCAAGACCTTGGAAAACTATTTAACTGCCCTGAACCTCATCTGTAATACAGGGATAATAACGGTACCTTCCTCTCAGGGCTTATAAGATCATGCAAGTGAATGGGTTAGCGTGGAAGGTGAATGTTCAGAGAAAGACTTGCCTGAGGTAACCCAGCAGGTGTGACAGTAAATGGTCTCAGGACTTGGGCACCCTGACGTTCAAGGTGATGAGGAGTTCAGTGGAAAGTGCTTTGGAGTCAAAAAGTCCCAGATACAAATCCCACCCAGCTCTGCCACTTACTAGTTTGGGCAACCTGAGCCTGCCTGGCTTTTTTGTGTGTGTGTTTTTTTTAATGTTCCTACCTTGCAGAATTAGATGATATTATGTAGTAAAGTGTGCAGTGTCAGTTTCAAGCCCCCATCTATAATTAACTTTTAGAAACAGCAAATGGGTCAACATTCATAAGGGTGTACAGCAAGAGAGTCAAGAAAACTAAGTATAGGCAGTTCTGGTGATTTGTTTATTCCTCATAAACACTTGTTTCTACAGTACAATTCAGAGAATAAATAGAGGCACACGGCTCTAATTTCCACCACAATCTGCTGTTGAGGAGACATTCAGTGTGAGGATAAGGGGCTGGGGGGTGCATGTTTGGGTCGCAGGGTAACTGGAGGCCTCTGTGATGAACTGTGCAGGGATCCAGTCGATCAAGATCTGATCCCTAGGCCTGATGGCCAAGGCTCATGGTGGAAGAGTTACAGTGAAACAAATGCTCTTTTAGTTCACTGCCATCCCAAGATGGGTCCAATTCTACCTGAACCCCAAGGGGTTGAGGTGGGTCTGACCTACTGGTCCACTGGGAAGAAGCTGTGTCAGCCCAAGCCATCCTTAAGGATTTAGTTCACTCCATGACAGGGCCTGATGGGACCCACAGATATCTGCCCTTGCCCTGGAGTTAGTTATAAATACAAGTTATAAGATAACTGTTTATATCGGTTTCTTTCTGACTAAAGGGATCCTTTCGCATGTCTAAGGAAGGAGAGAGGAGCACAAATTATCTGCTTGTAAAGTCAAGGGAGAGGGAAATAGCATTCACTGAACCCTTCACAGGAGCAATAAGCAGACACGAGGACCAGTCGGGTCAGACACAGTGGAAGGCCTGGGGCCATGATGCCAACCAGAAGCGAATGCAGGGGTAACATACAGAAAAGCTCTGGCCTTGACTTTCACAGGATCGCTGTACTGTCTAAGCCACTCCTATCGTTTTCCTTATTTCTCCAGGGCAGCACAGAGCACACGCCCTAATCTGGGGCGGGGATCATCTGCCCCAAATAGAGGCAGAAGGAAGAGACTCTGTATCACTTGGCAGAAAATGAAGTAGAAGGCAGCAGCAGGTCTGCACCGGGTGACCCACGGTGTTAGGGACAGAGAGTACCAACGAGCGAGAGAAGGGCAGGGCACACCGGGTACCACTGCTTCAAGGCCAGCGGCCCGAGCCTCAGACCTTCTGTGACCAAAGCCCTGCCTGGCAGGTGACGGGGCCCCTCCCGGGACTTCTGCTCTATGGTCGTTCTCATCTCCTCTCGCATCGGATTCTTTCGTTCACCCCCAGCAGGTGGCGGGGCATTGCTGTCAGCTGGGCGCAGCGCCGCGTCAGGCGGTGAGGCTCCGGGCTGACTTGGAGGCGCTCTGGGCCCGCTGAACCACCGCCGAGCACTTCTCGCGCCGCAGAAGCTTGTTGTTCTCGAACAGACCTTCGTTGCGGGGTATTCCGTGAGAACCATCAGGGAAAGTCAGCAGGCCTTTGAGGGGGACAGAGAAAATATGGGTGTGACGGTGGCATTAGTGGCTGGGAGGTCTGCTTGCTACATAGAGGCCGAGGGAGAGAAAAGTTTGCAGCCCTTGGGTACTCTGTTGGTGAGTCCGATGACCCGGCATCGGCGCCTGGTCACTATGCATCGCTGGGCATCCACAGGAGGATTAAAGCTGCAAAGGTGCCCTTCCACCCATTTATGCTCGCCTCAGTCACCTGTCCTGCTGGGCCGCAACTTACCCAAACCATCCACTCTGCCGTTTTTAAATTCCCCCTCAAAGGTCATGTTGTCATGTCGAATGAAGACTCCGACGCCGTTGAACTTGCCCTGGGCAAACTCCCCCTCATACCTGCAGAAACACGAGATGTCAGCCTTCAGGATAACTGAGTCAGGCAGCTGCCAACACCAAATGTGGGGTTTATCAACGCCAAGGAGCAAAGCTGATTCCACTCTTCCAGAGCTCCCACCCACCCACCCAGCAGAGAAGGGTCAGACAGTGTGTATGATACGAGGCTCTAATCACAAGGAAATAACCTAAGAGGGCAGTGGTGGGGTGGGAGGTCACTGACCTTCTTGCCATTTCAAATTTTAGATACATTTATAAAGTAACCAATAAAAGAACGAACGCTACTCCTTGCCTGTTTTCAGAGGGCCTGGGACAAGCTCAGGTTTGACCAGATGTTTCTCACTATCCCTTTTAGAACAGAACTTCCCTTCCCTAGTTTAAGGCTGAGAAAGGAATGATGACCCAGTACCCACCTCGAGCCATCTGAGAAGGTTAGTACCCCGAAGCCATTAAAGAGCCCATTCTCAAAATGGCCCAGGTAGGTGCCACCATCTGCAAACATCAGTTGACCAAAACCATGTCTGCGGCCTGAGCAAAGAGAAGACAGGTGTCAGGTTGGGATGGGGCAGCTTCAGGGTCCCCTCTCACAGTCCAACATCCCTTGCCTTGCATCACCCCATCCACAAAGGAAAGACGAGAAGGAGTGACATTAGCAGGGCAGAGAACTATTACCCAGAGTAATAACCTGGCTACTAAGATCTTCCCTTCTTAAGTCACAACCAACAGATTTGGAGCAGGTCTCTCCAAGTATGAAGATAAGAGAGCACTGAAAAATCACAATAGCTTAAAAAAAATTTAAATAAAAATCACAGTAGCTAACTTTACAGGGCCTTCACTATGTGCCAGTCACTCTTCTAAGCACTTTGTATTTATCATCTTATTTAATCCTCACAACAACCTTAGGAGGTAGGCCCAATACTATTATTATTCCCATTAACAGATGCAGAAACCAAGGCAAGGAGAAGATAAAAAAACTTACTCAAGATCACAGAGCAACTAAGTGGTACAGCAAGACAGCAAATGCAGCTGGCAGACTGACTCTGGAGCCCTCAACACTTAACTGCCTTGACACTCTGAGAAAAAATTAAAGTACCCTCCGACACCATGAAGCTGCTGGGCAAACCTAACAGCCTGACTGGCAACACTAGTTTGAGCTTTGCTCCATCGATAGGGCTGTGCTTACCCACTGAACTGACCAGAGAACAGAGCAAGGTACTGGAGAAGCAGCAATGCCATTCCAGTACAAGGGCGTTCTTTTGGCGGATAGAGACTGCCCAGCAGAGCCTCAAGAAGACTCTCCTCTAAAAGGTCACGTTAAAGGGGACAGTAGGTGTTTGGGAGGCAGGAGAAAAGGCTGGGGATGTACGGAGGCAAGGTCACGTCCCATGTGCACAATTTCTCCTCTCAAGGCTCAAAAATTCATCAGCTGCAGGGATCTACCATGAAAAGAATGACACATCTGGAAACAGTGTGAACTGCTCTTCGTTGGCACAACTATAAAGAGTCAAGTCTCCTCGCGGCAGTTCCGGGTTTGCTAGGATTGGACCCATGAGACTTTTAAGTGGCCAGACTGTTTCCAAACTGAACATCATTCAAGTGCTTCCTGTATAGCCTCAGGCTCGGAGGAATTCTGCCCTTCCTGTGAATAGATACTTCCAAATGTAATGAGCTGTCACAGGAAATTCAAGGCAATGAATGTCATCTGCTCTTGAGTGTCTGCCCTAATTTCTTCCTTAAGATTCACTAGAATCAAGTCATTACAATGAATCTGTACTTTGCAATTTATGGGCCCTAAAAATAATTCATTTTGCTCTGCTGAGTACGTTAGCATTTATAAAAACAATTCCCAAGTAATACCACTAAAGGATAAAAGAGTGTTGGGGGGTTTCCTGGCAGGCCAGTGGTTAGGACTCGGCACTTTCACTGACATAGGCCCAGGTTCAATCCCTGGTCGGGGAACTAAGATCCTGCAAGTCACGAGGCATGGCAAAAAAAAAAAAAAAAAAGAGTGTTAAAACACTTTAAATTTAGAAGTGGGAAAATTTAACTTATTTCTGGAGATTGGAGTAACAATAGCATTTTCCAATTCCTTTATTTATAATCCTAAAATCAAATAAAGGAAAGGCACTATTTGGCTTTAGAAGTTAGAAATGAAGACTCATAAAGTTGTCTTATATATCCTGATGTATTTGTCCTTCAGCCAAATGAAGTGTTCATCACTGGATGCTCCCCACGCGTCCTCTCACCCTCCTTCCACTCGCCACGATATTCCTCCCCACTGGAGTAGGTGAAGGAACCTTTTGTCAGGGTCATGGTGACAGCTTACAGAAGGATGAAAACTGCAAGAAATAAGCAGAGGAGAACCAGTGTCATAGGATGGCTGGAGGAAAGGCCTGTAAAGCAATTTTATAGATACCTTCTAAAGGCTACCAGCCTGGTAAGTGTAAACTACCTCGAGTACATTTAACAAAAATCCCCCCCTCTCCAACCACCAGCACCATCATCGCCACCTCTGCCCAAGCAGTCTTATCCTCCTACTTGTCTTAAAGGTCTTCAGCCGGTTCCAATTTTCTAAGACCTGGGATGGAAATTTAGGATTAATCTGTAAATATTTGCTTGATACCTACCATGTGCTTAGTCAATGTATAAAATATAGTCTCGTTCCTCGATGAGTTTATAATCTAGCTGATAAGACTAACAACTGAAACAATGAATAATACGAGAGATAATATAATTAAGTGCCAAACTGGATGGCAGAGATTACAAAGACAAGGGATGGGCAGAATTTAAAACAAGCAGTGAAGAACGCAAAGGGCAATGCCAGACTGAGAAAACATGGGGAATGAAAGCACAAAGCAATGTAAACACAACATGTGCAGTGCGAATTAAGAAGCTGGGTCTTATTCGAGTTGAAGGTTTATTTAGGGAGTAACAGGAAACAAATTCACCTACGTACACCCAACCTAAATCTTAAATCTGAAAAGAACCTCTCAGATTTAATCCAAACTCCCTCATTTTGGAGGGAGAAACATTTGGAGAAAACAGAAGACCCCAAGAGGTTAAAAACTAGTTAGTGAACAATGATGATGATGGAACTCGTGCCCATGCCTCCCCTGACTGCTGCTAGTTCTTTTTCCCCTGTACCATGTGCTCTGCTTTTAGGGTCAGGCCAGCTTAAGGAGACCTTTGAAAGCTAGGCAGAAGGGTTGATAGCTGATAAGGTATGGAAAAGAAGAAACCTCTGGGGGTTATAATACGAAATATGAAAGCAGAGTCTAAGGAAAATGAATGTGGCAGAAGGAAGCAGGATGGGTTGGAACAGCAGAAGCCTACAGCCAGAAAAGCTGCAAGGCAGGAGATGTGATCATTTAGTCGATTGTACAAATGGGCACAAAGTGTTCTCCCTCCATCCATGCCCTTGCAGACATTGCAGATCCTCCATTAAGAGGCAGCTTATTTATTCCTCTGCCTGTTGGATTTGGGTGGGTTATCTGACTTGCTTTCGCTAATGGAACATTAGCAAAGGTGATGTAGCAGAGTTTTGAAAAGCACTTGTTTGTTGGGCTTGCTCTCTTACTGCACTTGGAACTGTTCTGCCTCCACATGAATGAGCCCAGGCTAGTCTGCCAGATGGTGAGAGGCCACAGGGAGCAGCTGTCGCAGCTGACCACAGATGCATGGGTGAGCTCAGGCAAGACTAGAAGAGCTGCCCTCCTGAGCCCAGCCCGAAATTACCAACCCACAGAATCACGGACTAAAGAAATGGTTGTTGTAGCCACTATGTTTTGGGGATGGTGTGTAATAACACACCTAGCAAAAGCTAACTGATATACCCAGGTATGAGATCATAAAGCCTGAACTAGGGAAATAACAGGGTAATGGGAGCAGGAATGATTATCACAGATATATCATAGGATAAACAAAAACAACCCGGTAACATTTGGAGACTGGCTAGGTATAGCTTCATATGAGTGGTAAAAGAATATTTATACTCAAGGATATTCTATAAGAAGGGAGTTAAGATACCCAAAACACCAATAAATATAAACAGAGACAAATACAATCATTTGACATATTTTTTAAAATGCAATCCCTATTTCTCTTTCTTTCCAATTTTTTTTTTTTTTTTTTTTTTTTGGTAACTGGAAGTTTGTACCTCCTAATCTCCCTCACTTATTTCTCTGATCTCTCCACCCCCTCCCCTCTGGCAAACACCTGTTTGTTCTCTGTATCTATGACTCTGTTTGTTTTGTTATGTTTATTCATTTTTTTTGTTTTTTAGATTCCACGTATAAATGAAATCATATGGCATTTGTCTTTCTCTGATTTATTTCATTTAGCATAGTACCCTCTATGTCCACCCATATTGTCACAAATGGCAAGATTTCATTCTTTTTCTTTTTTATGGCTGAGTAGTATTCATATATATATATATGTATATCCATTGTGTGTGTGTGTATATATATATATATATATATATGGAATATATACACACATACCATATCTTCTTTACCCATTCATTTATTGATGGGCACTTAGATTGCTTCCATATTTTGGCTACTGTAAACAATGCTGCAATGAATATAGGGGTGCATGTATCTTTTCTAAGTACTGTTTTCATTTTCTTCAGATACATACCCAGGAGTGGAAGTGCTCCACTTCCACTCATATGGTAGTTCTGTTTTTAATTTTTTGAGGAACCACCATACTGTTTTCCACAGTGGCTGCACCAATTTACATCCCCACCAACAGTGCACGAGGGTTCCCTTTTCTCCACATCCTCCCCAACACCTGTAATTTGTTGTCTTTTTGATAACAGCCATTCTGACAGGTGTGAGGTGATATCTCATTGTGGTTTTGATTTGCATTTCCCTGATGGTTAGTGATGTTGAACATCTTTTCATGTGCCTCTTGGCCATCAGTATGTCTTCTTTGGAAAAATGTCTATTCAGGACCTCTGCCCATTTTTAAATCAGGCTGTTTGATTCTTTGATGTTGAGTTTTATGAGTTCTTTGTATATTTTGGATATTAACCCCTTATCAAATACACTGTTTGCAAATATCCTCTTCCATTTAGTAGATGGCCTTTTCCTTTTTGTTGATAGTTTCCTCCACTGTGCAAAAGCTTTTCAGTTTGACTAAGTCCCATTTGTTTATTTTTATTTTTGTTTCCATTGCCTGAGGAGACATATCCATAAAAATATTGCTAAGACCGATGTCAAAGAGCATACTGCCTACGTTTTCTTCTAGGAGTTTTATGGTGTCATGACTTACATTTAAATCTTTACTCCATTTTGAGGGTTGATTTGTTTGTTTGTGTATGGTGTGAGAAAGTAGTCAAATTTGATTCTTTTGCATGTAGCTGTCCAGTTTTCCCAACACCATTTATTGAAGAGTGTGTTTTCCTTACTGTATATTCTTGCCTCCTCTGTGGTAGGCTAATTGCCCATATAAGTGTGGGTTCATTTCTGGGCTCTCTATTCTATTCTGTTGATCTATGTGCCTGTTTTTGTGCCAGTACCATACTATTTTGATTTCTGTAGCTTTGTAGTATAGGTTTGAAACCAGGGAGCGTGATACTTCCAGCTTTGTTGTTCTTTCTCAAGGTTGCTTTGGCTATTCAGGATCTTTTGTGTTTCCTTACAAATTCAAATGACATTTTGAAAAAATATCAGCAATTTTGACTAATGAGGTAACTACTAAGTAGGGGAAAAGTAAATTATAGCCACTCATCTGTTCTTTATCAGCACCCTATGGGATATTCTAATTTTGGTCTATGTCATAATGATTTTGATGCAGATGCTGAAAGCTCAGAAATGGTCTGATGTGAAGACAGCCTGGCCTGAACAGAGCAGAAGCCCTGTGCTCTCACCCAAATATGGAGAGACATTCATTTCTACCCCCATAATGAAGGCCAGCTTTGTGGAAGCTCTTTCGGTGATGTTTGGAGTCACTCCCATAGGTACAACTGGGATTTTCTCACTTTTCTAGTTACTCAGGAGCTCCATGTTCAGGGTCCCTCACATTGTAGAAGGTATCCCAAGACAAGGATCATTTTCTAGTCTTAATGCCCCTCAGTACCTCTGGGGGGCTATTTTCTCAGTGGCTGGCACCTGGTGTGCCATCTCTGTCCCATCAATGTTCCACAAGGTCAGCATCTAATTTCAGGCTCACGAGCCTCTTATCATCAGCCCAGCATCAGAGTATGCCTGGGGTAGAGGTCAACATGACTCCATTGCAAATACAACATTAATGAGAGGAAGAGAAGCAGTTTTCCGTCGAAAGTACAGAGGAAAACGCTTTCCAGTCCAGATAGGCATGTTGATAGCTAGAGGTCACCATCAGCTCTTCTGAGAACTAACTACATCAGAGAACTAAAAGTCAGCTTATGGCACAAATCTGAGCTGTTTAATTCCTTCAAAACAAGTCAGAATATGAATGGTTACATCTTCTACTAAATCTTAAAACTAAACAACCGTTCTGACACATAAATGCAAAATCATTATTTCTACAGGAAGATGATAAGCTAAGGACATTTCCTTTCAATGTTCAGCAGTACTCGAAGTTTTGGAAGGAGTTATTTCAGTGCAATTTGAGGAGCCAGACTGACTACACAGGGGCTCAGCCTCTTGTGTGTTTACTTTTTCTCAAGGCTATGTGAAACTTCCAAACAGTGGCATCCCACCAGTAGAAGGAACTTGAAAGAAAGGGAACAGTTCTTCTCCAGTTTGAGGATTATCTAGGGACCAAGTACTACCCAGCCCCTCCAACTGTAAACCTAGCCACTCTTTTGGTATGCTGTTAGCTCTTGGGCAATATATCCTAAATATTGCAAAGAAGCCAGTGAAACTTGAAAGATTAGCTTCTCATTACCAAATAGAGTGGACTGTATTTTCCAAAGATATTCACGATCATATCTCCTGTCTTATACATTCTTCTACAATTTGACCTTGCCAGTGCCCCATCAAAAAGTAGTGTCTAACTCCTCATTTATGAATCTGGCTAGGCATGTGATTGCTTCAACCAATAGAACGTGATGGAAGCGATGGTGTGTTCTGAGGTTAGATCATACACGGTAATGCAATTTCCATCTTGCTAACTGGTAAACTTGAGCTTGGAGACCTGAGCCACCGCATAAGTAGTCTGATTATCCTGAGGCTACCATGCTCAGCGGAGGCCAAGCCACATAAAAAGTCACATATGCTGGTGCTTCCAGTTGGCAGTCCTCATCTCTGAATCATCCTAGCCCAGGCACCAGGAGTGAGTGAAGGAGCCTTCAGGATGATTCCAGTCCCCAGCCACTGAGCCCACATCCCAGCTGATGTATCATGGAGCAGAGAGAGATCATCTCCCAATTCCTGACTCACAGAATCTGTGAGCATCCTATGGTTGTTTTAAGCAGCTAAGTTTGGGGTAATTGGTTATACAGCAATTGTAATGGGAACATCGTCCCTCAACCTATCCCTGCCACCATCCTCTCTCATTTGTTTTCAAAAGCACATATTACAAATTCCCATTCCTTTTTGTTCTAGGGAGATATAGCAAACTTCAATAGCTGCTTGTCAAAATGATGTCCATTCCCAAGAACACAATTAGAAGTGCTAATTAAAGGAAATACATGTACACTCCATGTGTCTCAGGCCATGGTTGAACAAACTTGACTTGAAACTTCTACATGTGTCCAAATAATTGATATTGTCACTGCCTGAGGCAGAATCAGGGTTTTCATTTATGACTTCTGTAGTTAGCCATGCTAATTAATAGCTGTATAGCCACTGACCCCAAAAAGAACTCTATCAGTAACCATGGTCCTTGAGACAAATCTAGTTTAATAAAGTATAGCCAGTGCTGATGCAGACTAAAAAAACCAATACTTTAAAGGAATGCAAATCAGTATTTGTATCAGCTATTCAAAAAATCTTTTTAAAGAGAACAGATGGCCTAGGAGTTTAGGCTTCAGATTTACATGTGGAATGTAGTTACAAAGCCAAGATGATTCATGCTTCTTAACAGATGCCCACCCTTTCTCTCTCTTGATAGATGGGTTGCAAAGGATCAATCCAAACATTTATCTAAAAGAAAATGACTATTTTGTGCCTATAAACCAACACACTATAGTCTGCACAATAGACTGTATCCTTGCTATCTTTATTTTCTCCTGCCCCAGACATTTCCAAATAGAACTCGAAGACAGGAATGAGAACTTTTGTTTCCATTCCATTTGTTCTTTTTTTTTTTAATTTCAGAAATCAAACTGGTTAAAAAATATTTATGCATCCACAGTAACCTGTGTCCAAATCCAGAAGATTAAAAAAAAAAACACTAACATAAAAGAGAATAGATTTTCAGTTTAAGAATATTTTTTGGAGGCATCCACCTTAACTATCTACATATAGCTTCACATTGTCCCCCTAAAGCCACCCTCCCCAGGGTATGACAGTCTTGTCAAGGTTCTTTCAGTTATAAAGAAAGCAGCTTTTAGGCATTTAGAATCCTAAAGAGAAGAAAATGAAGGCTTTGATGAACAAAAATCAGGCTTGTAATGGACCTAGAACAAAAAGTCAAATGTTCTTTTCAAAGTATTTTAAGTGAGCTTAAAATAACTGTCTTTGTTTTAAGTCTGTAAGTCTCTTTCACTATAATTCTTCCTTCCACTGGAAAAGTAAACAAATATACCACTACTAGATAAAGGTCTTATTTAGGAAGACTGTGGGACAGCTAGATTGAAGAAAGTGGGAAGAAAATCCTGACACCAGAAAGAAGGTCAAAACAAAACAAAACAAACAGAAAAACCCCAGACGCCTTGGGGTGATGGGGACTGCCAGGATACTATTCTATTTCATGAGAAAGTAAAAGTCCTGGGCTGGGTTCTAATACAACCGAGTGACTCCCGGTGGTACCTAAGCAGTTTGGAGATGCTAGACAGTAGGGATGCCACCATCAACTAATTTAAGCATCCTACTTCCCAAGGATGTATGTGGGGGACGTCTCTCCACCAGAGTGTGATAGAGGCGGACGCAGAGCAAACAAAGCCCTAGACCGCAACAAGGCAACACTTACTCGTCGACCTCCCCATTCCTTCTCCCACCCGGTTCTGGCTTTCCAGCACCGCTACTTCCCTCACCCCGGGTCCGCTCTCCCGGGCGGGAGGGGTCTTCTGCTCACACTGATCTGCGATCTCCTCTGCACACAGCGCCCACGTACCCCGATCTCTATCCCGGAGGCCATGGGCTCGGGCCTCGGACCCCGCGGTAGAGACGGGAGGCCTGGGTTTAGGACCTCCGGGGCAGCAACCCTCGGTATGGAGCCGCGCTCCCGCAGTCCCTGTCATTTCGGGCTGGGCTCCTCAGTCCCTTCCTCCCAGACCACACTCTCCCGGCCCCCTCCCACCCGCGCTGCCAGCCAACCTGGGCTCGGCCTTCCGGGATGACCGTCTCGCCCTGACGCGGGGCGGACCTCCGCTCCGCCGGGCTCGCCCCTGCCACCTGCCTCTCCGCCACCACCTCCAGTGCCTGCCGCACTTGACGCCGCCATCCCGGGCAGCCGCACTGGGCACAATTCCCGCAGCCCATTGGCTGTTACGTAGGCAACCGGGAGCAACGCCACTCCCCATTGGCCCAGCCTGGTCTCTACGCCATCTTTGTGCGGGGCTGAGTGTTGGGGGAACCCTGGGCCAAATACCAGAAAGAGGGGTGGGGCTGACCCACGGTGCCACCTCAGCCACCCAGAGAACTCAGGTCTCGCCTACCAAGAGGTAGCCTAGCTGAAATGTCAACTCCAAACCAAAGAAAACCCAAACCTGCGTCAGAAGCAACAGTCACCACCTACACAAGCGGCTCCGATCCTGCTCCGATCTCCGCAGTTGTCAATGGCACCGACGCGGAGCTGAAGGACAGAACCCAAAACTGACTTTTGAGGTGCGGCTTTGTAAATTGTGAAGCGCAGGATGGGGCAACTGCAGTTTCATGAGTGTCAGCCCTGTGCCAGCATTGTGATGATATCAGGACACTTTTGCATTCATTATACGGATTTGCGTTGCCGTTGTCATGACTCATATCCTTTGTATTTAAAATATAGTGCCAAGATTGGAACAAATCCTCCCAAATACCATGCACACCAACTGGTTTATCCATATGTTTATTTACCGAACAATGTGAATACAGCATGATGCTAGGTTCTGCCAGGCTAGAATAGACATGATCACTGCTCTCATAGGATTTACGGCCTCGTTGTGGAGAAGAAAAGGTTCATGTACATGGAAAAATCCAAGTCTATATTTAATTATTATATACTTAATTATTAAGAGAAGGCAGGAGAATGACGAGAGTAAGCAAATTTCTTCTCTGAATTTGGAATTCCTAATCTGTAGAAAAGGATGATAATAGTAATAATGATAAAGTCTCCCCAAGACTTGTATGAAAATACAATGTAAAATGCTCAGTACTGTGTCTGACATTGTAAGTGCTCAATAAACTGTAGTTTTAAAAGATTTGGATTCTGTGTTCAAATCCCATCTCTGCCACCGTGTGTGACTTCAAGCAAGTTGGTAAGCTCTCTAGCCTGTGAAATGAGATTGCACTAGCAAACCTATAAGAGTCAATCCAGCTCTAACTCACTGGTTCAACATGCTGAACTGTGTGGTGTTAACTACGGATATAATTACAATAGTTGAGAGAACGGAGTGTCAAGAAAACAGATATTAGATTGGAGAATGTGTATTTAGAAAATATGAAGAAATAAGGTTAAATAGATTGTGGTCAAATTATGGATAGACCTGAAAAAGTAGAAGATAACGGTTTGCAAAATGTAGTTTCTTGAATCTGTAAATTTGTACACACAGAAAGTAGACTAGAGGTTACCAAGAGCCAGGGGAAGAGGATGTTATTGTTTAACAGGTACAGAGTTTTTGTTGGGACGATGAAAAAGCTTTGGGTATAGATAGTGGTGATGGTTACACAACATTGTGAATGTATTTAATGTCACTGAATTGGACACTTATGAATGGTTAAAATGATAAATACTACATATATTTTACCACAATAAAAAAATGTAGTTTCTTGATCAGAGCAGTGACACAATAAAACCAGTGTTTTAAGAAAATTAACCTGGCAGTGATACCCAGAGATGATCAGAGAGATTGGAAGCAGAGAAACTCAGAAGCTATTGCAATAATGTAGCTAAGACATCCTGAGAGTCTCAGAACTAATGCGGTATCAGTGAGGATGGAAAGAAAGGGGTAAACATGAGACACATTTCGCAGAAAAAATTAATAAGAAGCAATATAGTGTTAAAAGCATGGAGCTAGTCTGCCTGGATTTTGATCCAGTTCTGCCACTTACCAGCTGCATGACCACAAGCAAGTTACTTTACTCAGTTTCCAACATCATAGGGGCTGTAATGCCGGTTACGGGGCTTAATCTGTGTAGTGGACAAAAAACAATATTTGCCACATGCTTAGCATTTGGTAGGTGCTAGCTCTTAAAAGGCAATAGAGAGGGGCTTCCTTGGTGGCGCAGTGGTTGAGAATCTGCCTGCCAATGCAGGAGACACGGGTTCGAGCCCTGGTCTGGGAGGATCCCACATACCGCGGAGCAACTGGGCCCGTGAGCCACAACTACTGAGCCTACGCGTCCGGAGCCTGTGCTCCGCAACAAGAGAGGCCGCGATAGTGAGAGGTCCGCGTACCACCGCGATGAAGAGTGGGCCCCGCTTGCCGCAGCTGGAGGAAGCCCTCGCACAGAAACGAAGACCCAACACAGCCAAAAATAAATAAATAATTAATTTTAAAAACTTTAAAAAAAAAAAGTATATATATATAAAAAAAGGCAATAGAGAATGTATTGACACTTTTCAGTAAAAGGAAAATCAAGTTCTAAGAAGTAAATACAGAAATAATTTCTGAGGGTTTTCCTTAGAGAAAACTCAGAATTCAAGGGAGAACTCTGAATCTTGGAGCTTTCCTTGACCACAATTTGAAGCTTAAGGGCTAAATGAGACGAATAATACTAAGAGGTCATCTCTGTGGCTATGGCCCCTGGGACATAAGAGGCAAGTATTAGTTAATTATTTGATGTCTTGGTAGGAAAAGGAAATAACATGTCTTGTAACTGAAAGGGGAAATTGAACCATCTGTATGGACCTTCGCCTAGAATGGTTTATTTGGTAAAAAAAAGTTAAAGATATTCCCATTGTTAAAAACAAGACAACAGGCCCCAAAGGGAGTCACTTATGCTAAGCCCTATGTCACTAAACCCAAACTTAATACTTTACTTTATTACAGTTGCAGCCTCTCCCAGACATGGATTCTTAAACGAGGCAATCTGGACTCACCTGGTCAGCACTAGTGAGGTAATCTTTCTGATAGACCCCTGCATCCCGGCCCGAAAGGAAGGTGAACGTTGCCACAACCAATCTGCTTTCAGCTATAACTTCCTTGGCCCGCTGCCTATAAAGGTCTTTCACATTGTACAGCTCCTCAGAGCTCCTTTCTATCTGCTACGTGGGATGCTGCCCAATTCATGAATCATTGAATAAAGTCCGTAAGATCTTTAAAATTTATCCAGTTGAATTTTGTTTTTTAACACCATACGTACAATTAAACAATTCTTTCAGTTTAGTACTACTACTTAGTTGTGGCAATAATTAGATTCAAGAAAGAATGATTTTTAAATATTGGTTACTAGGGGTCTGGTCATCTTTTGAGAAAACCCATGCCTCTAGTCTGTTGGTTACTTTAAACATAAAACCAAAAACAACATCAACAATAACCTCAGGTCCAGTGGTTAAGAATCAGCCTTCCAATGCAGGGGACTCGGGTTCGATCCCTGGTCGAGGAACTAAGATCCCACATGCTGAGGGGCAACTAAGCCTGAGTGCTGCAACTACAGAGCCCACGCGCTCTGGAGCCCGCGTGCCACAACTAGAGAGAAGGCCACACGCCCCAGTGAAGGATCCCACGTGCCGCAACTAAGACCCAACGCAGTCAAAAATAAATAAATAAATAAATATTTTAAAAAACCCAATAACCTGAGCAGTGATAAAAAGCTACCATTCACTGAGTGCTTTTAATGTACTAAACACTATGCTAAGTTTTTTATGTACATTATCTTGATTCTTATTTAACCAGTTGAGGAAGGGATGATTATTCTCATTTTATAGAGGAAGACACTGAGGCTTAGAGAGTTAAGTAACGTACAAAATAGTAAGTGTGGAGCTGGAGTTCAAACTCAAATGTCTTTGATTCACTCTTTTCCCAGTGATGAAATAAACATTCACATTTTAAGGCAAGACAAGAAAAACTTAAAAAATTTCTCTGCCAGTTTGGGTTTTCTTCCTCTCTAGTGTGCATTGTGCATCTGCATTATGCATTAACCAGACATCCCCAATGGCAGAAATACCTGCTCAACCATAAAGATCAATTTTTCTTCTGGTGCCAACCATATAACTCCTTAGAAAATAACATTCCTTTCTCAATCCTTGTGTGTACAGACATATTTGGTGAACTTTATGTACAATTCCAATATATCATTTCCCTTAAAGATAGCGATTAGTGAAGAACAGACTGATTAGACGACCTGGGGAGATACTAGCCTGCACATAAGAGAAGTTCTTAGCATAAATACTTATGACTTTATTAATGTTACTAGCCATATTACTTGTATTCTGCCTGTTTTACAGGATTATTGTTTCTCACATTACCAAATGTGTGACTGAGCCTCTGATAAAATTAATGATGATTAGCTGACTTGAAATGATTGACCAAATATATATAGTCCTATAAGATCAATGATGTAGGACCTCTCTGGCGGTCCAGAGTTTAAGACTCCGTGCTTTCGTAAGCCAGAAAGAGAAAAACAAATATCATATATTAACGCGTATATGTGGAATCTAGAAAAATGGTACAGATAAACCTATGTGCAGGGCAGGAACAGAGACGCAGACGTAGAGAATGGACATGAGGACACAGGGGGAGAAGGAGACGGTGGGACGATTGGGAGATTAGGAATGACATATATACACGACTAGAATGTGTGACTGAGGAGCTAGGCTGCTTTATTGTAAACTTCCAAACAAGGGCCAGCAATCGGAATCTAAGGGCGGGGCGGGGCTGGTAAGAGCAGAAGGCGTGTCTGACCGGGGGCTGGCTCCTGGAGCATGCGCAGTCTTCACAGAAAGTGACCGGCGAAAAGTGCAGAGGACGCGATTGCGTAGGCATTGTTTCTGATTGGCTACCGTTCACCCGCGAGGGGTCGTGTCTACTCTTCGCCAAGTAAACAGGGAAGGTAGGGGCGGGGCCAAAGAGGCGTCGGGACCTGGTTGGCCCGGGGAGGGTTGAGGGTTTCGCGGATTGGTCCCAGCCGGGATCTCAGCTGTGTGAAGCGCACCGGGTCCTGGAGCCCGCGGCCTGAGGGATGGACGAGACTAGCCCACTCGTGTCCCCTGAGCGGGCCCAACCTCCGGACTACACCTTTCCGTCCGCCTCGGCCGTTCACTTTCCGCAGGTGCCGGGGGGCGCGGTCCGCGTGGCGGCGGTGGCCGGCCCGGCCCCCTCTCCGCAGGGCTCGCCAGGCCACGACCGGGAGCGGCAGCCACTGCTGGATCGGGCCCGGGGCGCGGTGGCCCAGTGTCAAACCCAAACCATGGCGGCGCAGGCCCAAGCCCTGGCCGCCCAGGCCGCGGCGGCGGCGCACGCCGCGCAGGCCCACCGCGAGCGGAACGAGTTCCCGGAGGACCCCGAGTTCGAGGCGGTGGTGCGGCAGGCCGAGGTGGCCATCGAGCGTTGCATCTTCCCCGAGCGCATCTATCAGGGCTCCAGCGGAAGCTACTTCGTCAAGGACCCTCAGGGGGTGAGAGCGGGCTGGGGACCGCGGCCGCCGGCATCGGGGAGGGTGGGCCTGTCCGGGGAAGTTTGAGGGTTCGCACAGCCAGAGGGAGAACGGGGGTTTGAAAGGCTGAGAAAGGGAGAAACTTCATAGTGCAGAGCCCCTTGGCAGGACTTTGGAATTCCACTGAGGACTGGAGACGGAGAAGCTGTCCGGAATGAAGAAATAACTCAGAACTTATTTGGTAGGGGAGGAGTGAGCGGAGAGTGAAAAGAGGAAATTGACCAGATACAGGCGAGGGGCCCAGCGGTGTGATGGGCCAATCGGCCTCTGGACAGAGACGCGCGGGGAGATGCTGCTTTCTAGTAGGTTCTTTATTCGGCCACTGACGTACTGTTTTGAGCTTTGAGCCCGTCCTCTCTTTTTGGACCGAACCAGTGTTGTCGCTGTTCATTGAGGAGGACGGGTGACCCATCAGAGGCTCTGAGGGTTCATTCCCAGCCTTCTCTGTTGTGGGGACGTCTCCTGCCACCGACCCAGGCCCCTTATTGGCAGACGTTTGTTGTAAGAGTGGGTGGACTCATCAGTTTCATTTGTCCTGGTTATTGCTCACTTCTGGGAAATTCTTTAAATCCTTCTTGTGGCTCCTCAGTTTAGAATGTGAAGTTTGAGAAACATGGGACTGTCAGCTACCTTTTCCTTTCATTTCTCACCCAGGACTGTCAGCAGTTTGCTTTTTTAACAAAGGCGGAGTGTTTGTTTGACCTTTATTTTGTCCCTTGTATGTGTTTAAAGGGGGATGGGATGGGGCATGGAGTGACCAGGGCGGCTGTAAAGTGACCTTTATTCTTTTGATAACCATAGGAGGATTTAAGGCATTTAGATCAAACTAGAGGTATCTTTGGAATATCAATGAGTCAAAAAAAAAAATCAAATCTTCCCTGTTAAAGTTCTCAGATGGACTAGAATGGTTTGTTGGAAAAATGTATTATTGTTATGCTTATTAAAATGATGGGTATCAGAGCGCCCTCACATTTTCTCTGCATCTCTCTTGTGTGAACTCTTGAGATGGGTGGTGTGTTCTTTTGGTAGGATGTTGTTGTCCCTGAATTATCACCAAGAACCAGAGAGCAATTCTGCCATCAAATCAGTTAACATAAACTGAGACGGGGGAAAGCTTCGAGAGTAGTAAGTCTTTCAAATAAGGGAGCAGTGAGTTAAATCGAAAGCTCAAACAGGAACCATCACTTCTAGAAGAAAAGAAAGAAAGGTGGGTGTCCTGAGGTTTAAAGGTTAGCAAGATGTTTTCATCTTTTTTATTTAGGAACCAGAGTGAGATCTAAGACATGAATGGATTTTATTTTATTTTGTAGTTGTTTGCTTGTTGGCTGATGTAAGAAGGGGCTAAGATTATCTTTGTTAGGTACAGAAGCAGGAGGAAGGTTTTTGTTTTTCTTTCATGACACTGTTAGAGCTCCACTGTAACGCTGGAAGTGTGTCAGGTCAGCAGAGAAGTGTTCTGGTGCTCTGACAGGTGGAAGTAATATGATCTCTCAATTCTACCTGGCAGGTAAAGTACTACCACCTCAGTACATAGGGCACAGAGAATGACAGACTATGGGTATGCTTCTTGGTGATTTGCAGGATCTTAGTCTCTCAAATTTCCTGGCCACTGTCCTTTCTTAGAGGGGAAGTCAAGACACATATGACTGGATAAAACTTATTAGTGTAACCATCCTGTTCACACTGAGGAAAATGTGGTTCAGGGCAGAGGATCACTTCCTAACTGCTATGGTGGGTTATACTGGACCACAGACTCACTGTAGTTAGTTTTGTCATCTTTGGCCCTGCTGCAAATGTGTTCAACTACTTTATTTAAAAATACGTAGATAGCATTTACTGTATGCCAGGTACTATTTAAAATGCTTTACAAATAATAATTCACTTAATACTCATAACACCTTCAGAGGTAGGTACTATTATTGCCCCCACAGACGATGACACCAAGGCACACAGTATACCTAATTTGCCCAGGGTCTCACAGCTATTAAGTAGGAGGCAGGATTCAGACCCAGGCAGACTGGTTCCAGAGTTCATGCGCCTAACTACTATGTCCTGCTGCCTCAGAGTTAGTCATCTGAATCTCTGGTTTCTCTTTTCAGCTACCATATTGGTTAAGACTAAATTTGGCTGTGTGTGACAGAAAATTTAAAATAATAATAACTTGAATAAAACTACATTTGACTCTCATAAAAGAAGTCTACAGACTGCTCAGAGCTGGGATGGCATTTTCCTTTATCATGGATGCAGTATGAACAATATGTATCCGACCGTCCGGCTGGTCAGCCATCCCTAGCATGTGGCTTCCACTTCGTGATCCAAGGTGGCTGCTCAAACTGCAGACATCTTGCCTGCTTTTCAGCCAGTTGGAAGAAGGAGAGGGAGAGGATGCCCTTTCCCTGTAGGACGTTTCCTAGAAGTTGCACCAGACTCTTCTCCTTACATCCCATCGTCCAGAACTTAGCTGCAGTAGTGGCTGGGAACTGTAGTCTTTATTTTGCCCAGCTAAAAATCAGGCACCTGTGTCCAAGGAAGAAGAGGGAACAGAGATTGGGGGAACCAGCAATTTCTGCCACAGGTACTTTGGAGCTGGACAGTCTGAAAGGTTCTTAAAGATAACAGCCCTGATTCCATTTCCCATTTTAGGGTGGTTTCTTCCTCGGGATGAGCAAGTAGGGACCTGGAACAGTAAGATGGAAAATGCTAGATCAGGAGTCATGGTAGCGTGTTCATATTACCCTCCTCACCTGCATACATCCTTGTGCTTCAGGTCTCATGCTCAGTCATCTACGAAAGTATTTTTTGAGCATTTTCTGTTCTGAGAGGCTAGTAATTCTAGGTGTTCATGTTGCCAAAACATAGAACAGCATGTGACTGACTAGTTTATTGGGAGGAGTAAATGAGATACCACACATGAAAGCCCCTGGCCTAATTCCTGGTGCTTAGCAGGAGTTCAGAGTGTTTTGTTTCGTTTTTAAGTTACATGCCCACTGACCTCTGGATTAGGCTTTCTTGGATACGTGGCACTGAATAAAGCAAAAGTAGTATAGTTCTGAGATGATCCTTTCATATTGAGAATAGTAATTCATTAGATAATGCTCATTGGTGTTTGCGACACAATTCTACAGATACTGCTCACATGTTCTAGGAGCTTGGCCTTGTATCAGTAATTTTCAACCTTTTAAAAATACTTTATTCACCAAGAGTTTGTCATGAAAACAGTACAGTATTATTTTCCATTTTTCAAATATAAAATTATGTTGTAATATTGAATGTGTTTCTTCTAACCACCTGTGCCCTCCAGGAAATTTTGATGTCCTAACATATGGTTGAGAATGACACTAATAGCCAAATAAAGAATAAAGATCTCAAACAGAGTAACTTTTTTATTACTAAAATGTTAAGACACAGTCATGTTTGTATACCACAGATAGGTGTAGTTCTGGAGATTTTTAAGCATCATCTACCATCTGTTACAGGGAGCTGTCCCAGGCCACAAGTTGTAATGGATGAGGCAGGTTGGGTCGATGGCAGTGGATAGGAAAATAAATACAGGCTGAATCTTTTTTTATTACATTCTACTTAGATCCCATCTTCTTTCAGGGTCTCATATATTTGGAGTAGTCCATCCCTCTCTTTTGTAAAAGTTACATGTAAATAAGGCTTCTCTACCTAAATAGCTAAGTCAAAGAATGCTGTTTCCATCCAACCTCCAACAGAATACAGACTTGCCTTTTTAACTCTCATTTCCTTATGACTGTACAGCAGAGATTTCCAGAGGTTGCATGATGTATGATATTGAAACAGATTGAATTTTAAAGAAGATGTGAGAATACAGTTGTCTTTTATTGAGCCAAACATTAGAGATTTGCAAAATGTAAAACAATGCCAGTCTTCTCACTAAATGTTTTTTAAAATATAGTTATTTTTCATAAAAACATGTCACTTATGTTAACATGTAGTAGGCTTATTTTTATGATTAGGTGAATTAATAAATAGTTTTAACATTTTAGTTTTAATTTCTAGTACAGCAAATATAGATTTTACCCATGTATATAAAAGCTTTTGGGGTCTTTAATAGTTTTTAAGAGTTTAAAGGGACCTTGAAACCAAAAAGTTTGAGAACCGTCCACTTTGTGTTTACCAAACTTAAAAAAAAACCCTGTTTATTATGCGTTATTTTTGCATATTTCACTGCATAGTATGAGTGATGTGCTTGAACTGTGTTAGATTTTAGCACAGCATAGTACCCTCCTCTGTGGGGCTGCCGCATAGATACAGGAAACCCTTTGGGTTCCAGGTTTCAGTAACTGGTTGTGGGTCTGGCACCAGCCAGTGAGTGGCCCCTTGCTTCCTTGTGCAGTGCTGTTTTTATCCCCAAGTTCATGGATTGCTGCTGCTTGAGCTACCTGCACCTTAACTCCTTTATTAAAAGGGGTTTTAGTAAGTGGGTGTTAAGGGAGGGTGTTTTTAAAATATTGACGTCAAACTGAAGCTTTCTCCTAAATGTAATAAAGGAATTGAAAGTATATTAAAGAAGAGAAAGGTTGGTGAAACAAATTAGGCAGTAGTTATTTTCTTTCTCAACCAAATATTGGTGGGTGGCTTTAGAGTTTGTTTTCTATGCATTAGAAGAATATTCTTGAGTATTCTGTAACACAGTTGATTATGTGACGTTAACATTAGCTTTGGAAATTAGGCCAAAGGCTGCTTTATGTGTCTATCTAGGAAACCCACAGAGTGCTGCTGCACTGTCTTATAAGAACTAGGTACTGAGCAAATGTTGGCAGAATTGAATTGAACTGAGGCAACACTTAGTCCTGAAAGGCACTTGTCTCCCCTTCTGTCTGAATGTCCTTCTGTTCCTCCATCCTTCCCACCCTACCATTCCCCTGTTTGTCCATTCCAGGCATTATTATTTAATGAAACCCTTGTAATACTGAGAGAACCACGATTACTAATGCTTTTAGAGTCAACAAAATGCTTTCTGATTCTCCTTATGGTGGAAGGAAATTGAGAAGTTTGAGAGGTCAGTCTATAAAAGATGCTTGGCTGCAATGTTGGCCTTCAGGTTCTGCTTTCTTTTCTTTTCTTTTTTTTTTTTTTTTCCGGCTGCACCGTGTGGCTTTCGGGATCTTAGTTCCCCGACCAGGGATCAGATCTGTGCCCCCTGCAGTGGAAGTGCAGAGTCCTAACCACTGGATTGCCAGGGAATTCCCAAGTTCTGCTTTCTTTAAGTGGAAGTATTTAAGCCTCAGCCCTGTTGTTTTTCAGCCTCACTAATAGTAGGAATGTCTTGGTTTCCCTTTCACTGGGGACCAGCTTGCAGAACTCCACATTATGCCTCAGTTGAAGTGACTGGTGGGTTCTGGGATGGGCCTCAAGTTGTACTGTGGTTTCACTGCCCAGGTTCCAGAGAGTTACAGTGGAGTCATCAGTTATTCTCTGTATGGTAAGCCACTTACTACTGCTGCTGTGTGATTCAGAGCCCAGGGTTCCAGGGGTACAGAGACAGAGGAAGATTGCTAAAATAGGCCTCTTCCTAGCCACTTTAGATAAGAATGTAATTCTGAAGACTTATAATATGAATATATGCATTTGACTTTTTCCGGTGAATAAGTAAGTTTGTTTATCGTTAAGAATAAATTGATTCTTTTGGAGGAGGAAAGTTCTGTATTTCTCTTGCCCTCTCAAATCCTTGCAAGGCTTCTTGAAGGGACTGTCCTCAAGATTGACCAGTTATTGTTTTAGACATGTGCCTAGCCAGTTCCTAATATGAGTACTTAATGCAGGCAGGTGGATTTGTGTTTTTTGCTGTGACCAGCTATTCAGGAAGTGACACCCACAGGAAAATGTCTTCTGACCTAGACTATCTTGAGTTGGCTGTGGGGTGAGGGGAGAGGGAGAGTCATATGATATAAAGATGAATCACTTGAATAGCGTATTTACTTTACTTTTCTTCCTTTGAAAGTACCAGCTTGGGGACTGGAAGGAATGACATAAATATAAAACAACCTCAGAGGGCTGACTGGCTTGGGGAAGAAACCTTCAGGAGGGAAGGCCTTAGTTTCTAGATTGCAGCAGCATCCCATATGTCCAAGGATCTTTGAGGATTAAGTTACTGTCTGCTAGAGAAGATGGATCTTAATCTTTGTGGCCTCTCATGTCCTGATTGCTTGCCTATCAGAATTACTTAAAAGAACCCCATTCTAACCAGATAGCAGATCCTTTTTCCTGCTGTGATTTTTCTCTTCCATTGCTTTCTTAGTTTGTCATTCCTAAACTTTTTTAAGGTTTGTTAACACGCGGAGGGGGTGGGTGTGGAATAGTAAGGCCAATAGAGGAAACTACCATTGATGAAAGAATTTTCTTAACCTCATTCTATAAGACCTTACTAATTTCCTTTCAGTTAATACTTTTTTGAGTCTTTCCATAATTGATGCAGAGCAACAGCATGTATGAGTGTACCTTAGAAGTTGGGGTTTGATGGTGTTAGAATCTGTTGTACCGTATATATCAGACTTGGCACCTTCTCTGGCCACAGCCCTTTCTGGCAGGTGGTCTCTCAGCTGCTCATGTGAGCTGGTGTCTTCCCCTTACAAGCTGGGGGAGAAGCCAGTGTCTAACTGTACGTAGGGATTGTCTGCCTATGCCCCCTCATTTCTTTCTAGATTCCTGCTGACCTGGTCTGTGAGCTACTTTAATCAACTTGCCTTTAACATCCTCTTTTTCTTTTGTCTCTGTAGAAAATCATTGCTGTTTTCAAACCCAAGAATGAAGAGCCATATGGGCATCTTAATCCTAAGTGGACCAAGTGGCTACAAAAGCTGTGCTGTCCCTGCTGCTTTGGCCGTGACTGCCTTGTCCTCAACCAGGGCTATCTCTCAGAGGCAGGGGCCAGCCTGGTGGACCAAAAACTGGAACTGAACATTGTACCCCGTACAAAGGTTAGTCTCCAGGAAGCCTTACTGCCTGGCCAGAGTTTTCCTGGACCTAAGCCCTGCTACGTGTTAGTGGGACTGCTAGATCCAGTGAGGGCTATTTGTGCCCTGAGTCTAGGGTTCTCAGCCCTTTTTTTTGGTGGGGGTGGTAGGTTTAAGCTCATGGTTTGATCATGTGATGAAAGCTATCCTGAGAAGGATACACATAAATTTTCTGCACACAGTTTCAGGAAGTTCACTGACCTGATGCACATGTATGGGCTCCCTGGGTCTTTGGATCCCAGGTAACCCCAAGCTGGTTAGAAACCTAGCTACTTTTGTAGCTTACTCTGTTAGATTTCTGAGCTATTCCAGGATTTAGATATAGTCTAGAATGGACTAGCTGATGTCAGCTAAGCACTAATGCAAGGTCTGCCAAGGAGGACTCTAGGATTGGCTGAGGGTTAGAGTAAAGGTCTGGCCTGAACACCTACAGGGAACTGACATGAAATTCTCCTCACCCATCTTTATGCTATGGAATTCTGGTACTTGTCTGAACATAACAAAATCGGGTTCCCAGATCTAGGCAATTCCACACTTAGAATGGATTTGTACATACCTTGTATGTGTTATAGACTTAGCTGAGGTTCTATTGAAGGGTCTGGACCATACGCGGCCCCCGCCCCCTCGCCCCTTGCAAAAACATGCTTTAATATAGAATTTATTGCATACAGTTTCAGGAAGTTTACTGACACTAGGTTAAGAACCCCTGTACTACAGGGTGTCTCATGAGACCTTCCAAGGGTTCTGAGGGGAAGAAATCTGCTGGTCAGCATATGAACATCTAAGGACACATCGTCACTCATTTAGTATGTGGCTCCCTGAGATTTAGTAATAACTTGAGGTGAAACTCTGATCTGATGCTTTAAGGCTGCAGGGGCATCTTTGTATCTCTGGGTCTTAATCCTCTTTGAAAATCTGATAAAAGCTATAAATCTTGTTCCCACAAAAAATACATATATTTGCAATTATTGCATATAATTTCAGGAGGATGGTTCATAGACAAGTTGAAGTCCACCCTTTGACCCATAGGATCTAGATTAAAAACCCCTGCTTGAGGTTTTCTTTGCCGGTTTAGATAGCAGGCTGGGGGCAAAGAGCCTGATCAGCAGACAGGAGCTTCCCTTCAAATCTGTTTTTTCTGTTTTCCCAGGGTATGTTAGAAGAAAATGTGATTGTTGTGGATGTTTAACTGTGTCTGCTCCTTTGCCACCAAACTTCAAATAAGCCAACTAATTTGTTAAGGTTGTAGAAGTCAGGGACCACTTCTTGAAATTTCCTTCTCTCATTCTCAGCACCTAGCAAAGTACTATACTTACAGTAAGCATTTCTTAAGTACCAGCTGAATCAGTGGATAGATACCAAACCATGAAAAAACAGTAACAGAGATCCCCCAACCTCAGGCCAATGGAGAGAATGTTTGATTGTAGTTCCGGGCTTGTAGCTCCCATCTGACACCTAAGTCACTGCCTGGCCTTGTGCAGCTCATTCCTTCCCTTTATACTTAGTTCTCTCTGTGTGTGTATAGTTAAACGGCACATTGAACATCTTGTATGATAATTAAAGATCCTAAGATCTCCTGCCTAACCTGAAATCCTCCTACTAGGCCCCTCCTAGACTCTAGAAATGCTTCTAAGTACTCCATGCTCATCACTGTAATTTCCTTTCTTTGCTAGGTAAATAGCAGACCACCCATGCCCTGTGCCTGTCTGCTTTGCCTGTGCTTCTCAAGTGCAGTGCCTAAGAATCAGAGGGCTTGAGTCCAAATTCTGGTGCTGCAGCTCTTTACTGGGTGACCCTTGGGCAAGTCACCCCCATATCTCCTGCCCATTCAGTCTCCTCACTATAAAAATAGGGACATAAAGAGGTCCTACTTTAGAGAGTGGCTATGAAGATTGCACAAGTTAATCCATGTTGAACATGTAGCCCAGCAGCTGGCACAGTGTAAACACTCCATACATCTTCACCTGTGGTATTTTTATGACTATTCTAATAATTAATGTCACACAATCCCTTTCTTCCATATCTCTGGGCTTTCTCTTTCCCTGTTAGAGAACTTTAATAAGGCCTGAGGATCTTTTACATCAAAAAATCAACAACAAAAACACTTGTCTTCCATGAGACTGAGATGAGACAGAACTTTGCAAGCTTAACATACATTTGTGGGACTTGTGCCTGGTGGCGCAGTGGTTAAGAATCTGCCTGCCAATGCAGGGGACACAGGTTCGAGCCCTGGTCCAGGAAGATCCCACATGCTGTGGAGCAGCTAAGCCCGTGCGCCACAACTACTGAGCCTGCGCTCTAGAGCCCGCGAGCTACAACTACTGAGCCTGTGCACCACAGCTACTGAAGCCTGCGCTCCTAGAGCCTGTGCTCCGCAGCAAGAGAAGCCGCAACAAGAGAAGCCACTGTGCTGAGAAGCCCATGCACCACAATGAAGAGTAGCCCCCGCTCACCACAACTAGAGCAAGTCCATGCACAGCAATGAAGACCCAACGCAGCCAAAAATAAATAAATGAATAATGCTAAAACAAAACAAACAAGCCAAAAAAACCCACATATATTTGCAAGCTTTACATTACAGCTGTTGGACAATAGTAAGAGGAAATCTCTCCCCTCCCTCCCTCCCCACCCTTGTGACAGGATTCTATCCAGTTGATCAGAGCATCTGTCACTATGGAAACGGGGCTCACTTGAGATGGAGCTTCAAACAGTAAGGCTGTAATTCTCACTCGATCGCTATCTCTGCTCTCTGTTCCTGCAAGGTTTCAGGTTGTGATAGTTTCATTAGTCATAGGGAAAGAGTGGTTTGTTACAAACATTGATCAAAAATAAATCTGATGGGGGGAAAGGGTGGTTTATGGCTTGAGAGCCAGTGTTTTCACCATGGAAACTGGCAAGGTAGTCTTAGGAAAGCCTTTTTTCCCCTTTATTCCTGTGCCTGTGTTTCCAGATTTGTAAGGCAGAGAGTGCTAACCTACAGTACTTTGCACATCCGTTTTAGGTACTCTGTTAAAACTGGATGGATGGATGGATGGGAGGAAGGGAATTATTTTACGCTGTCTTTGAGATTTCGGGGGCAAAATAATTAGTTATTTGTAATGAATTTTGCAAGGCTTAGAAAAAGAATTTTCTTATAAATTTGATTTTAGGTATTTATATGGTAAAACTCACTTATAGCTATCTCTGAAAGAAGCTCGTAACTCATTCATTCATTCACTTAATAAATGAGCATGTGCCAGGCACTGTGTTAGGTACTAGGGATGCTAATGTAAATAAGATGTTCTCATCCACCCCACATTTCTTTAGTCTTAAGAAACAAGTTAGAGGGCTTCCCTGGTGGCGCAGTGGTTGAGAATCTGCCTGCTAATGCAGGGGACACGGGTTCGAGCCCTGGTCTGGGAAGATCCCACATGCCACGGAGCAGCTGGGCCCGTGAGCCACAACTACTGAGCCTGCGCGTCTGGAGCCTGTGCCCCGCAACGGGAGGGGCCGCGATAGTGAGAGGCCCGCGCACCGCGATGAAGAGTGGCCCCCACTTGCCGTAACTAGAGAAAGCCCTCGCACGAACCGAAGACCCAACACAGCCAAAAATAAATAAATAAATAAATAAATAAATAAATAAAATAAAGTAGCTATAAAAAAAAAAAATTTATAAAAAAAAAAAAAAAGAAACAAGTTAGATATACAAATGGATAATCACGAGACAATGTGATAAGTGTGATAATGGACACACATATGGATTATGGATTACAGTGATATCACTGCAGTTTGACAATCAAGTGTAATATTGGTGGCCTATTAAAAATTTTTTTTGAATAGGTAATGCATGCATCTAGTGCAAAAATTAGAAGGCACAGTAGAGTAAACAAAGAAGAGTAATTCAGCCTCTCTCCCACCCCTGTCTTCCAGCCACTTGGTTTCCTTCCTCAGAGGCAGCTGTTGTTACTAGTTTCTTGTGTAATATTCTAGATACAGTCTATGTAAATATATAGCAACTCACTAAAAATTAAAACCAATTTTAATATTTGTTTAATTTTTGAATGTAAATAATTGTACATAGTACAGAATTCAACAGGAAATAAAAGAGTATAGAGTAAATTGCAATTTGTTTTTATTTGAAGAGAAAATAGGCACTGGGCCATCTTCTCCTAACCCAGGAAGTAGCTGTAGTGGTCAGGGTAATTCATGCTAGCTGCTGTAACAACCCCTGAATTGCAGTGGTTTAACACAGTAGGAGTTCTTGCTCACATCAAGACCCATGCCAGTTAGGCAGCTCTCCTAGATCCCATGTCACTCCAGGTAGCGGCAAGAGATCTAGGATCCTTCCATGATGTGGTTTTGCCTTCTCAGAGCCCTTCATTTCCAGCTGCACAGATTGGGGAACGTGAACTAAAGATCATGGGAGATTTTAGGGGCCAGGCCTGGAAGTAACGGGCATACATCACTTTGTCAACATTCTGTTGACCTGAACTAGTCATATACTCTATCCTGGCAGCTAGAAAGGCTGAGAAATGCATTCCTTCTACGTGCGGAAGAGGAACAGTATTGGTGAGCATCTAGCTATTCTCTGCCATAGTGGTATAGTTCCTTAAATTTGACTTTAACCTAGGTGTCTCTTCTGTTTCCACTGTAGGTAGTATACCTGGCCAGTGAGACCTTCAACTATAGTGCCATTGACCGAGTGAAGTCCAGGGGCAAGCGGCTTGCGCTGGAAAAAGTGCCAAAAGTTGGGCAGCGGTTTAACCGCATCGGGCTACCGCCAAAGGTATAGACTGCGCCTCGGTGGCTTACCAAAGGTGATGATTTATAGTGGCATAATCATCCAAGTGATGAAGCAATGTGTCTACAGACTTACCTATGGACACTTGAATAGCCTGCCCGGAGGCTTCTGTCTTGCTCATTTCTGTTAAGGGCCTAAGGTTTGAGGAATAATTCTCTAAAGAGACCCTAACTTTCTCACTTTACTCCTCTGGACCATTTAGCTGGGCTTCCTGAATTTGGATGAGCAATTACTGTCACAACCCTTTCCTGATATAAACTCCACAGGGCCTTAGTGGGTACCTGGCTTACTCCTGGGATCTTTGCACTTGGGCTGTAGGGAAATACCTTTATTCTTCCTTTTTGGTTGCAGGTTGGTTCATTCCAGCTCTTTGTTGAAGGGTACAAAGATGCAGACTACTGGCTACGTCGTTTTGAAGCAGAACCTCTCCCTGAGAACACTAACCGGCAACTACTGCTGCAGTTTGAACGGTTGGTGGTGCTGGATTACATCATCCGCAACACTGGTGAGCAGCTGTGGGTGGTCCTGTGCCCTGTGCCAGACTGTGATGAGGCACGGGGGAGACCTGGAGGCTTGCAGAGCTTAGTATCAGAGTACCCTATCAGGATGAGTTTAGTCTAATACATAAGGGTTATGCACATTTGGAGAGGGTCTTGAAAATACTTTTCCTAGACAAGCCTTGTTCAGGCACATCATGTGTAGTTATCAGAAGTGGTGAGTATTTACGTTTTATCTTTGCCTCTTTCCCGGTCCCAGACAGAAGACACTTTGGCTCTTCCAAAGCAACGCGAAGAGTCCTCTTATCCTTGATCTCTAGTCATTCATGGTAGCCCGGCCTATCACAGGACAGTTTTGTCTTTAAATACCTCATCTAAGTGGACTTATACAGCATTTTCATTCTCTGACTGGCTTATTCACTTAGCATAATGTCCTCAAAGTTCATTCATATTGTAGGCTGTGTCAGAATTTCTTTCCTTTTTAAGGCTGAATAGTAGTCCATTGTGTCTATATACCACATTTCACTCATCCATTAATCTGTCTACAGAAACTTGCTTCATGGTTGCTTCCACGTTTTAGCTATTGTGAATAATTCTGCTATGAACGTGGGTGTACAAATATCTTTGAAACCCTGCTTTCTGTTCTTTTGAGTGTATACCCAGAAGTGGAATTGCTGTATCATATGGTAATTCTATGTTGAGAATTTTTTTAGGAACCGCCATACTGTTTTCCATAGCAGGTGCACCATTTTACATTCCCATCAGCAGTGCACAAGAGTTCCAATTTGTCCACATCTTCACCATCACTTGTTATTTTCTGTTTTTTTGATAGTAGCCATCCTAATAGGTATGAGGTGGTATCTCATTGTAGTTTTGATTTGCATTTCCCTAATGATAGTGATCTTGAACATCTTTTCATGTGCTTTTTGGCCATTTGCATTTCTTCTTCGGAGAAATGTCTGTTCAAGTCCTTTGCCCATCTTTGAATTGGGTTGTTTTATTTTTGTTGAGTTGTAGGAGTTCTTTATATATTTTGGATATTAATCCCTTATCAGATACATGACTTGCAACTATTTCCTCCCATTCTGTGGGTTGCCTTTTTATTCTGTTGATAGTGTCTTTTGATGCAATTAATTTAAAATTTTTCATGAAGTATTTTTTTTCCTTTTTTTAATCTATACCTTTCGTGTCATATCTAAGAAATCACTGCCAAATCCAATGTCGTGAAGCTTTGCCCTATGTTTTCTTCTATGAATTTTATAGTTTTAGGTCTTAGATTTAGGTCATGGATCCATTTTGAGTTAAGTTTTGTTTATGATGTTAGGTAAGGATCCAACTTCATTCTTGTATATGTAGATATCCAGTTTTCCCAGCACCATTTGTTGAAAACACAGTCTTTTCCCTATTGAATGGTCTTCCTACCCTTGTCAAAAATTGTTTGATCATAAATGCAAAGGTTTATTTCTAGAGTCTCTATTCTAGTCCATTGGTCTGTCTTTATGCCAGTACCACACTGTTTTGATTACTATAGCTTCGTAGTAAGTTTTGTAGTAAGTTTGAAAGTTTTGGAGGAAATGTGAATCCTCCAACTTTGTTCCTTTTCTGGATTGTTTTGGCTATTCGGGGTCCCTTGAGATTCAATATGAATTTTAGGGTGAGTTTTTCTATTTCTGCAAAAAAGATCATTGGGATTTTTATAGACTTGAGTTAAATTTCTAGGTTGCTTCACTTCAAGTAGTATTGATATCTTAACAATATTAAGTCTTCCATTCTATGAACATGGGGTGTCTTTCCATTTATTTATGTCTTCTTTAATTTCTTTCAGCAATGTTTTGTAGTGTTCATTATGCAAGTCTTTCACCTCCTTGGTAAACTAATTTCTAAGTATTTTATTCTTTTTGATGCTATTGTAAATGGATTTCTTTCTTTCTTTTTTAAAAATATTTATTTATTTGGCTGCTCTGGGTCTTAGTTGTGGCACATGGGATCTTTGTTGCTCTTAGTTGTGGCACATGGGATCTTTGTTGCGGCATGTGGGATCTTTTAGTTGCAGCGTGCAGGATCTAGTTCCCTGACCAGAGATCGAACCTGGGCCCCCTGCGTTGGGAGCACAGAGTCTTTTTTTTCTTTTTTTGTTTTTGGCTGCATTGGGTCTTCATTGCTGCACACAGGCTTTCTCTAGTTGCGGCGAGTGGGGGCTATTCTTCATTGCGGTATGCGTCCTTTTCCTTGCAGCAGCTCCTCTTGTTGCGGAGCACAGGCTCTAGGCATGCAGGCTTCAGTAGTTGCGGTGCGTGGGCTTGGTAGTTGTGGCTCGCAGGCTCTAGAGCGCAGGCTCAGTAGTTGTGGCGCACGGGCTTAGTTGCTCTGTGGCATGTGGGATCTTCCCGGACCAGGACTTGAACCTGTGTTCCCTGCATTGGCAGGTGGATTCTTAACCACTGCGCTACCAGGGAAGTCCCTGGATTTGTTTCTTAATTTCCTTTTTTGGATTGTTCATTGTTATTGAATAGAAATGCAACTGATTTTTGCGGTCTACTTGGTATCCTGATACTTTTGCTGAGTTTATTTATTGGTTCTAACAGTTTTTTGTGGAATCTTTAGGGTTTTCTACATATAAGATCATATCATCTACAAACAGATAATTTTACCTTTTTATTTCCGGTTTGGATGCCTTTTATTTCTTTTTCTTGCATAATGCTCTGGTTTTTCAGTACTATGTTGAATAGAAATGGTAAAAGTGGGCATTTTTGCTTTGTTCAGGATCTTAGAAGAAGAGCTTTTGGTCTTTTCACCACTGAGTATGATGTTTGCTGTGGGTTTTTCATGTATGACTTTTATTATTTTGAGGTACTAGTCTGCTGGTGATTAATTTCCTATTTTTGTTTGTCTGAAAATATCTTTATTTCACCTTCATTTTTGAGGAATATTTTTGCTGGGTATAGAATTTGGGATTGGCAATTATTTTCTTCTAGCAGTATTTAAAAAACATTCCGTTATCTTCTTGCTCCCATGGTTTCTGTGGAGAAGTAAGTCGTCCATATTATTGTTGCCTTTTCGAATGTAATCTGTCTTTTTCTCTAGATTCTTTTGAGATTTACTCTGTGTTTGGTTTTCAACATTTTTACCGTGATATACCTAGGTATATTTTCCTTTGTATATACAGGCTTCCTTGAATCTATAGTTTGATATGTTTTGTCACTTTTGGAAAATTCTCAGCTATTGTCTCTTTAAATATTACTTCTGCCCATTTTTCTCTCTGTTCCTTCTGGGACTCCAAATTATATGTTGTTAGATATACATTCATGTATATATCTTTTTTTCCTGGGTGCTTTATTCTGGTTTATTTCTTGTGGTCTGTCTTTCAAATCACTACTTTCTTTAGCACAATCTGCTATTAAACTTATCTATTGAGTTCTTAATTTTGGTAACTGTATTTTTAATATTTTGAATTTTTGATTCTTTTTATAGATTCCTGTTTTCTGCTGATGTTCTTAATCTTGCCTTTTATCTTCTTAAACATATTAATGATTTTACCTTGAACATTTCAGAGTCTATATGTTCATTATTTGGGGCCCCTGTAGATTTGTTTTAATTTTCTTTTGTTTTTCTTGTTTTTATTTGTGTCATGTTGTCTCTTTGTATACCTCGTTATTTTTAATTGTCAGATATCGTATATCAGAAATTATAGAAACATTTGGAGGCCTAGGATGTTGGTATAAATCTTGTCTGGAAGGAGATGTTTGCTTTTGGCAAGCAGCTAGGGTCATCAGCAACCCAGGATCACTTTAACTTCAGGTATTGTGGGGAAATTCTGCTTACTTCCAGGGTTGTAGCCTTTCAGGTTTCAACCAAAAACATGGATGATTTACCAGGGTTCCCCCACCTTATCCGTCACCAGGCTACAACTTTGTCTCCCTAGGTCCCCAGCGCTATTAGAACACTGCTCTACCTCTAGCCACCTCGTAGCCACCTCTTCCCAAATCAGCAGGTGCTGTAAGAGAAAAGAAGTCACGAATGCTGGACTCCCCTCTCTGGATTACCTTTTTCTCCCAGATCATGACACTTTAACTCTTAAGGGTCTTGTAAAATCTCCAGTGCCTTCAAGAGATTTAAAAATATTTTATCCAGGGACTTCCCTGGCGGTCCAGTGGTTAAGACCACGCTTCTACTGCAGGGGGAGTGGGTTCAATCCCTGGTCAGGGAACTTAAGATCCCGTGCGGTGTGGCCAATAAATAAATAAATAAATAAGAATAAAAATATTTTATCTGTTTTTTGTAGTTGTTCTTAGTAGGATGATTGGTCCCCAAGTGTCCAGAATATCTAGTTCATCATTGCTGAAAGTGAAAATCACCCCAGTTTTTTCTACTAACTTCATATTTCTGTTCACAGATCGAGGCAATGACAACTGGCTGATTAAATATGACTGTCCAATGGATAGTGCTAGCTCTCGGGTAAGCGGTTGATCTATATCTTGAAGGAGAGGATGAGGTGTAGTATATGCATAATATGAAAGCATGTAGTGGGGTGATATTTAGGTCACATAAGTTCAGAGGAATCAGGATAGCACATGTCTTTAAAATTGATAGGTTAATATTTGGAAGAGCTTTTCTCAATTTGTTTTTTAAGGAATATCCTGCTAATGATAGGGATAGAATGAAGAAAAGTACAAATAAGTTTGGAACATATTACATACTTTGTGCCTTTTTTTGAGATTCACATTGCATAGTAGCACAGTAGAGGTCTGAGAAATAGTGCATTAGTGGACCTGTGTGATTTTGTTTGGCTCAGTGATTTCTAAACCTTTTGACCATGGAATACTTTTCTCACAAGAATACAATTCCACAGAACATCAGTTTAGAAAAAGCTGCTTCCTGCAACTTTCTTTACCCTCTCATTGCTTTTATACTCCACCACACTTCCCCATCCCTGTTCAATCTGCACATTTAACAAAATTAGCAGGAAGGCTACCTGGAGAAGGAGAGTGAGGTTGGCTTTTATTCTTTATAGTGTTTTTTTTTTCTTCCAGCTTTATTGAGATATGATTGACATATAATATTGTGCAAGTTTAAGATGTACAATGTGATGATTTGATGTATATATTGCAAAATGTTTACCACAATAAGGTTAGTTAACACATTCTCATAGTGTTTTTACTTCCTTTTGTAATAGTGTTTCTCAAATTCTGTACATCAGAGTCACCTGAAGAGCTTACTAAAAATAGTACAGATTCAGGGGACTTCCCTGGCGGTCCAGTGGTTAGGACTCTGTACTTCCAGTGCAGGGGGTGCGGGTTCACTCCCTGGTTGGGGAACTAAGATACTACACACTGTGCAGAGTGGCCCAAAAAAAAAAAGTACAGATTTTATTGGATTGGCCAAAAAGTTCACTCGGGTTTTTCCGTAAGATCAGTACAAGCCTTTCCTCCATTAGGTCTGGGGTAAACTGAGGATTTCACACCTTAAATAAGGTATCCCAGAGGATTCTGATGCAGGTATCCTGGACCCACATGCCCTGTTCCTGTGGTGGCACTAGTTAACCTGAACATGGAGCCAAGTAGACAGTCATGGGAATGTCTGACATGGGCTGCTGTCACAGGCAGTCTGCTCCACTCTCTCTGCACTCAGCTCTCGTCCTTTTCCTTTCAATGTATCACGGAAGCAGGGGAACAGACTCCCTTATGCAAGAGCAGCCAGCTGTTATCTTCCACGGATCCGTTATCTCACTGGAAAATGTGGTCACCACCACTGAAGTGGCATCTGAGTCAAGGTCCACACGAAAGAACCTTGGCTGACTGATAATTGACTTTTCTTTTTTTTTATACTCGCAGGATTCTCACTGCCTTTCCCTAGGAGGAATGGCTTATAGTTATCTTTTGTTATTCTCATTTCCCATGTTACCAAGGACTGTGGCAACTCTTGGGGAAGGGCACCTTTTCTAAGATAAGAAAGGGACTCTGAGGACCTTGAATTAGCCAAATCAAAGTGCCATGAATGTATTAAGTCAGGTAACAATATGGAAACCAGTTCAGGGGTTGAGTAAGGACTGATGCCTGAGGAGGTTGAGATGGGATGCTTTGCTACTACTTTAAAGGGCCTGGGGCAGATGGGACTCTATAAATATTTAGTCTTCCCTTGCTCTTCAGGACACAGACTGGGTGGTGGTGAAGGAGCCTGTTATCAAGGTGGCTGCCATAGACAATGGGCTGGCTTTCCCCCTGAAACATCCTGACTCCTGGAGGGCGTGTAAGTCTCAAGACCGCTGTGGTCTGGCTCTTTTCTTGCTCAGTCTCAGTTTTCTTGTGTGTGCAATGAAGATAATAGTTCCTCTATCACAGGATTGTTCTAAGAATTAATGAAATAATGCAGCTCATGCACTTGAGCACAATGGCTGGCACATGGCAACTACTCCATAATGTAAGCTATTATTATAATTTTTACCTTACATTATTCCCATTTGAAGCACAGAGTTGAGTTTTCGCATCTCTGCTTTGCATTTTTCTTATTCTTTCTGAGGACTGTCTTATCATAATTTATTCTATTTGTGTTTCTAAATACAAGCTGCTGTCAGTGTTCTGTCTTCCATGTTGACATTCTAGAAGCCAGCCCCTGCCCCATTATAACTGAGAAACTTTTAGAAAGGGAAAGATACAAGTAGAGGGTCACTAGTCCCTTTGCAGTACTTGTCTGTCTTT
This sequence comes from Balaenoptera borealis, assembly GCF_965194805.1. NCBI lineage: Eukaryota > Metazoa > Chordata > Mammalia > Artiodactyla > Balaenopteridae > Balaenoptera > Balaenoptera borealis. The sequence continues at coordinate 88,295,302 of NC_138874.1, forward strand.
TCAGAAGGAGCATCTCAATGTTTCGGTGACAAGTAACTGCTTCTAGATAGGCGTACATCTTGGAAAGTCATATAATGTCTGGGAAAGAGCACAGGCTAAGGTATTAGGCAGACCTGGGTTTGAAGCCCAGTTTCTCCACTTACTATGTAACCTTTAGGGTTAACAGCCCCTATAACTTTTATTTTCTGTTGTGTTTCAAATAAGAGCGGTATCCTACCTTTGCCAGTGCTCTGATAGGTGGAGGACATAGATGGGCAGGGATTTTTTCAACACCAGCTTTCTTTTGACTTTTCCTCTTTTCAGATCCTTTTTACTGGGCCTGGTTGCCCCAGGCAAAAGTCCCATTCTCTCAGGAGATCAAAGATCTGATTCTTCCAAAGATATCAGACCCTAACTTCGTCAAGGACTTGGAGGAGGACCTATATGAACTCTTCAAGGTTAGCCCTGGGAACCTCAGCCTTATAACCATATAGAAGAAAGAATTCCAGTGGTTTTTCTAACTGGTCCTGATACAAGCCAAAAGAGAATGGAAACACCCTTCTGGCTTGTGTTAGCCAATGAAGAGCAAGATTCCCCCCTGTGGACAGCAAGACCTGGTTTGAGTTGGTTTGAAAAAAATTGGCAGCTGTGATGAATCACACTGGTTTGTGTCCTTTGTGTCATGTGGCTGCAGTGTCTCTGCAGAGCTCTCATTTTCAAATGGAGCACTAGCACCTGGAGTTCTTTAGAGTTAATGATGAGACTGAGGACAAAATAGTTACTTGTTCTCTATTTCCCCATGTGTGAAACAGGGAGTTCCTGGGGTGGTGGTTAATTTCACTAAGTCTCCAAAGCTTCATGTAGGTTCTCTTTATTAGAAAGTTTCTAATTGGGGGAGGAAAACAGGTTCTTCTGAGGGATTCATGCAGGTTCCATCTCCTTCTGCCCTTCTTTTGCAGAAAGATCCTGGTTTCGATAGGGGCCAGTTCCATAAGCAGATTGCTGTCATGCGGGGACAGGTAAGCCTGGGACATCCTCCTGGTGTCATCCCTGGGATCTCTCTGACAGGGTTTTATGCTCATGTTGAGTAAAGGTGTAAAGCTTGTATTTTAAACCCATTTTAGTCTATGCCATACATATTTGTAACTCTCCGTTAACACCTGAGAGGAAAAGTAGCCATCCCAAATCTCCCACCTCTTCCATGGTATCTGGTGCTTGGTGAAGCACTTACTGTGTGCTTAGCTCTGCGCCGCTTGCTGGATAGTTCATTGGTAAATTTACCTGGTGGTCTGTGTCCTCAAGTTGCACAAGGCAGCCCCATGCCTTGGTGGTTAAGAGCTAGGCTCCGGAGTCAGCCTGCTGCTTCACCATTCCCAGCACTATGGCCTGGGGCAGGAGTCTCTGCTTCCTTGTTTATAAAATGGGACAGTAATCATAGTTTGCATAGTTGGCCAGAGGATTACATAAGATAATGTGTATCAAGTGTTTAGTAAAAACAATGCCTGGCACGTGGTAAGCACTCAGATGCTGGTCATGGTTATAATTTTTGTTGTTATAGTTACAAGCCATATTATTTCTTTTTTCTCCACTTCACCTTCAAAGAGAACCAAGGAAACCCCCAGGGTGTTGTTGACCTTCCAAAGCATAGTAAAGAATAGCTTGAAAATTGTCTAAAAACTCTGTAGGACACTGACATTCTGCTTATCACTTTGAAGTCTTAAAGATAGCTGGGATGGCTAAGTGGTTAGGGCACAAACTGGTCAGAGTGCCTGGTTTGAATCCTGGCTCTGCCATTTACTAGCTATGAGGTCTTGGTCGAGTTACTTAATCTCTCCTTCTTTTAGTTTCTCCATCTGTAACATGGGATTAATAACAGCACCTACCTCGTAGGGTTATTATGAGATAAATCATTGAAAACAGTTGGAGTAGTGCTGGTGTACTGAAGTACTCAATATGGGTTAGCTCTTTTGATTATGATTTTGTATACAGCTTCTCACATCTTTGAAGGACAAGAGGGTTTTCTCAGTCATAATTATACATTTACCTCTTTCTTCCATTTAGCAAAAGGCTTCTGGTGAGAGCAACTCTTGAGCTTACCGAGCCCATCTTCTCTAGAAATGGGACAGACAGGTTTTAAGAGCTGCAGTTATTATAGCTGCCTGAATACTGTAACATGGTCTTCCTACATTTCCTAAATAATGTAAGGGCCCAGTTAGGCTGGCAGAATTTTTAGAAACCTTAAAAGCCACGTGATGTAGTCTGGTATTATGGAACTCAGCATAAAGGCACAAACTTCTCAAGTTTATGTAGGCTGTACCTCTGTCCCTATTGTAGTTTCTTCTCTAATCCCTTCCCAGCTCCAGTCTCTTGCCAACATCATAGCAATCTTCCTCTCATGATATTTAGTTAGGACCATTATCTAGAGTAGCAAAAGGCAGGGTTGGGGGGGTGGATTGAGAGAGTGCAATCTTAGCTTTCTTTCCAACTTGTGCTCTTAATGTCCTTTGAGGGCCTGTGGCATCTTACAACCTAGAGTGCCTCCCTCTGAAACCATAAGGTTCCATGAGAGTCCAGCTCCTCCTCCTAGCATGCAGGTGAAAGGAAGGCACCACCTTCTACCTACCTGAGCTGTAATCACAGAGTGGGCTGTACAATGGCCCAGAGTCAAAGGTGAAGAATGAGGAGCCCCTAGAGAGATGGAGTTGGGTGATAGAAGTTGTTCCTCACCATAAAGGCTTCTAACCAGGAGTTAGATAAAGAATGCAGGGTCTGAGGGAAAGCTTCTTCAGATAACATTTTCAAAGACAGTATTTCTTTTTTGGCATTATGTGCCTGCTATAAATTTTTCTTGAACTTTTTAATTTGAAACATTTCAAACCTCAGTAAAACTGAAAGAGTGAGTGGGGTCTTCTAGACTCACCAATTGTTACAGTTAGTTAGCCACATTTGCTTTATCTTATTTCTCTAAATATTATCTATCTGAATAGTATCTATCTCTATATATCTATATAATTCCTCTCTTTAATATATCTATATAATTTGTCTCTCTCCCTAGATAGATAGATTTTGTTTGTTTGTTTTTGGCCAAATCTTTTGAAAGTAAGTTGTAGACAGTTTGACATTTTACCCCAAAGACTTAAACATGCTGGGAAGGTGGCTTCTAACCCGGAGAACCAAAGAAAGCACAGGGAGGCCCAGCCGGGGCAGGTGTAAACTCCCGTCTCTTAAGTTGGGCGGTCTCCTGCACAATTCACTCTAATTCCATTTGAACCTCCTTTTAGTTCTCTGGCCTGATCTTGTACTGAAGACTCTTCGAAGCAGTGTAGGGTGCTGGCAATACCAAAACAATGAAGTAAAAAAGAAATTAATTACTGGTAGGATCGACTTCTCTCTTCTGACCTCTGTTCCAGGTTGAATCTCTGCCTCTTTTGGGGCAGCACTTGTAGGCCAAGGATATTTATGGCTTGAGGCCTGTGTGATTTGGGGGTGCCGCCTAGCTTCCCGTCCCATGTGTCTGGCCTGGCTGTGAAAATCTTCAACATCCAGTGGTTTAAAGAAGGCTGTCATAGGACAACTTCAGCTTTTGTACTGTCCTACCAGAGAAGATAAATGGTGGTGACTATGATTTTGACAAGGGGAAGAAAATGTGTTCCTTCGGACACATATCTGAAATATATGTAAAATACAGACAAAAATTGGAAAGGAGCTGAACGCACTGTGGCATCTTGGAACAGAAAAAGAACAGTACTGGAAAAGCTAATGAAATCCGAATTAAGCCTGGAGTGTGGTTAATACTAATGTTCCAATGTTGATTTCCTAGTTTTGGTAAATGTACCACGGTTATATAAGATGATAAAATTAGGAGAAATTGGGTAAATGGTGCATAGAAACTGCCTGTACTATCTTTGTAACTTTTCTGTAAGTATAAAATTATTCCAAAGTAAAAATTTTATTTAAAAAAAAGATGATGAAAAGACAGCATGAGAGGGACAATTCAACTGAAATGGCTCTTTTTTGTTTAATACATGGTCTTTGTAGGAAAATCAGAAAATAAGGATAAACAAAAATCACCCTATCTCTAGGTCACCTTCCTTGACCCAGAGATGATTACTGCCAATCACTTCTAGACTTCTTTTCTCTGTAGATAAGTAGATAAGAAAATAAAGGTGGGGCCACACTATAATACTGGTTCCTTATCTCCTTTCTTTTCCATCTAAGACATTGTGATCAGTTTTCCATGCCAAGAGAATACATTTTTTAACTGCTTGTTTCTAATCCCTTAAGTTATTAGCTGATCCCATACTCTCAGGTATTTATATCATTTTCACTGTTACAAACAATACTGCACTGTATTGATTGAAACTAAGTGTTTTGTGCATGTCAGTGATTGTTCCCTTAGTCCTTAAAAATGGAGTTGCTGAGTCAGAGGGCCTGTTCACTTTTAAGCCTTTATGTTCCACTTGCCTTTCTGGAAAACTGTCCCACGATCCAGTCCCACAGCCACGTCTCTGAACTCTCCCCAGCTGAGTCGTCATCGTCGTCTTCTGTATCTTTACTAACTAGAAGGGCAAAACAATAGGAGGTATTTGTTTTCATTTGTATTTTTTCAACGAGTAGAGAGGTTTCCATTTTCTGTATATTGCCCACTTATATTCTTACTTTAGTAAATAGCCTGTTGGTACAATTTTCCATTAGTGGATTGTTTATTTTTGTTTTGATTTATAGGAGCACTCTATCTGCAGGTCTCCCTTCAGAGGCGGACCAGAATGCCTAGGCCTTGCCCTCACTGATCTCATTTTCCCCACTGCAGATCCTAAATCTGACCCAGGCCCTGAAAGACAACAAGAGTCCCCTGCACCTCGTCCAGATGCCACCCGTGATTGTCGAGACGGCCCGTTCCCACCAGCGATCTGCTAGCGAGTCCTACACACAGAGCTTTCAGAGTCGGAAGCCCTTCTTTTCATGGTGGTAGCCCCAGAGGCAGACAAAGGCACATTGTCTGAGACTTGGCTTGGGAGAAAGCCTGGGGAGCAGGTTGCAGGAAGAGCCAGAGAAGCCGGCGGAGATCAGTGCCCTTAAGAGCCCTCCCTCTCTGCTCACCACCCCCTCAGAGCTTTCCCAAGCACAGGGAGAAGCACAATCAGAAGGACAGTGTGTGCTGTTGGGCCCTTCTGAGAGCTGGCGTCGGGGGTGGGGGGGGGCTGGCACTCCGTGCAAGTAGTCCAGATGCCCGGGAAGGAGCATCTCCCTTCCAGCATCTCCTGGGGGAAGGCTGGGAAACTCCCTTCCCTTCCTGACACCCTGCTCTGTAGCTATTCCTCATTATATTCTGCATCAGAAAAAAACAAATACAAATTTAAATATAAAACCCAGGCAGAATCCCAGAACCTCTTGCAGCAGAAAATCTCTGATCCAGACCTAAATTTGCATGGGCCCAGACATCCAGGTGTCTCACAGTTCTTTACCCCCACGGACCAAGGCAGCTAGGTGACTCGCAGTGCTGGGACAGACAGAAGCCACACTTCCTTTTGGTTTTCTGCCAAGTCTTCTTCCCCTTCTCCTCCCACCGGTGCAATAGGCTGACTCCAGACACGATTCTCACAGTGGGGAGACTTTTGCTCTAGAACTCCCAGCAGTTTTACAGTGATGGTATAGATCACCTCTGCTCCCTCCCCTGCTGGGGACCCAACCCCTCTAGTCCAGGCCTGTAGGTTGCTTGTCACTCAGGCAAAGGCAGGAGGGAGGAAGTTGACTCCCCAGCGTGCAAATGTGATGCATACCACCTGGGTACATGCTGGGAACTGTAATGGTCTGTGGGTGAACTTACCCGAGCCTTGCTTCCTTAGTCCTTGGCCGTAGCCAAAGGTAACAAACTCTCCCAGTCTGCTAATTTGTTCCTGTTGTTTTAGATGTTTTGTTCTCAACTCTTGAGTTAGTGCTTCAGTTCTCGGTTCTGGAGTGGCTCTTGGTGAGGGTTCTGGGGGAGGTCTCAGCACATAAGAGGACAGGATATTAGGTCCTTGGACTTCTTTTTCCGCTACTACTGCTGCTTGCTGGAGGTAACAGGACTTGTGTTCCGCCTCCTGGTTGGCAGCTTCCCTTTGCTCCCCGACTTCTTGTTCCAGGCCAGTTTTTCCACGGCTTCTTGAGAAAGGCAGGGCCCTAAGGAGAGAGGCCTTCACACTGCCCCCCGGTGGCTGCCCAGCCCAGTGTGCATCTTCCTGCTTCCAAGTCTCTCTTCCCTCAGCTGTCCGTCCCCCTTACCAGCTGTCCGAGCCCTTTCTACACCAAAGCAAAGAATGGCCTCAGTGGGGAGTAAAGAGGGTGCCACCTGTGGCTATGGGGCAGCCCTGTGCTACTGGACGTTTCAAGTTTCCGGCGTCCTGCGATTGGTCAATCAGCCTTGGAAAGAGACTATCTTGAAGGTTTGAAGAACAACCAAAGAAAGGGAGCAAGGACTATGGCTGTGTTCCCTCTGCTTGCCTAGCTCCCGCCATGCAGGAGGTGTGCAGCTCTCTCGTCAGCTGCGCCAGGCTGGGCCCCTTCCAGTCCGGCCCCCAGGAGCCAGCTTATCCTGGGCTTCCACCCCGCTGACAGGAAGAGTCTCTGGAGCTGGGTACGCATGCCCTGTGGACAAGGCACAGCTCCCCGCCGGCCCCAGCCCTGACAATCCCATTGAGCCGACCCCGACTCTGGCCTTGGGGACCACGTTTGTGAGAACATGGGAGCAGCAGGGCTCCCAGAGGCCGGAGGGGACCCAGATGTGTTTAGCTCTCCAGACATCTGTGTACAAACGTGTTGGTGAAGCGCCCCACCTGGGTGCTGAGAGGGCCTGAGCAGTCTAAAGAGCCCGGTTGCTTCCCTCACTGAGCAGATCTGCACATTGTCCTCAGGCAGACCGGCTCTGGGATGAGAAGGAAATTGGGTCCTACATAAGAGGGAGCTGGTCCCGGTCCTGGCAGGCCAAAGAGTATGGGGCATCCTTTCCTGGCCCACATCCGTTCTCCTTGAAGCCTGTACTCAGGTTGCCTTGAATGTGGACTTTGGGAGAGCTAGGGCCCAGAGTGCCGAGGCAGGTTTCTGGGCGGCACTCGTGGAACCGCCCAGCCCTCTGCCAGCCACAGGCCCTGTCTCCCAGCGTCAGGGAGTAGAGGCTGGGCTGTAGAGTGCTGCTGCCTCTGTATTGTTCTAATGCACTGTAGAAATTGTATGTAATGTATTTAAATCAATGCAGATGTATGAATAACAAGTCCAATTCTGACCTTTTTTGTCTAGTTTTCTTTGGTGGAAGGAAGACAAGGTAGGATGCAATTTTAAGGACAAAGAACCCTGTGTTGCCATGGAGTTACTGAGATATGGCTCCTGAGTCTCTTTTCCTCTAGCAGAGGAAAGGTACAGGTCCTCATTTCCCAAAATATTTTCATAACTCATTTGACACCAACACCTGACCTGCACCTACACAGATGCAAAGCTATTTGTAATCATCATGTATCCCTTTTACTGTGAATATTTGTTGCAGAAATATTAGTGTTCTGTTACGAGATGTTCCCCCAATAGGGATTATACAGTTTTTGCAATGACTCCTTTCTAAAAGCCAAAAAAATTCTAAATTACAAAATCATCTCTCCCAAAGGTTTGGGGTGAGGAATGTGGACTGGCTTCTCTTTTTGGCCGTAAGAGGGCAGCTCTGCTCTCTGTGTGCATCACTGCCCACTTGGAGCAATGTGAACCCTGGCTCCTTTAAGTGACGGATAATCAAGCAGATAAGATGGGTGTGAGGGGAGCTGAATGCTAATGAACATGTAGTAGGCTTCTTTTGAGCCAAAGCCAGAATAGTAGTCAAAAATCCTCACCTCAAGGGTTTTCAGGCTACAGGAAACCTCAGTAATGCAAAAGGCATGATCGGTGCAGCTGTCGAGCTGCCCCAGGATGGTTGGTCCACAGGGAGGCAGAAGCCAGCTGAGGAGCTGGTGCCCACTACACTGACGCCAGACTCGTCCGGCCTAGGGTCACTGCCCACTATGCAGGGCTGACTGTAATAGTCTCCCCTTCCAGAGCTGGCTAGGGGCCAAGAACCCTCTCTCCTCCCCTTGGACCAGGCCTGCCTGTGGAGAGGCTTCCATCTCGCCTCCCAGTCTGACAGCCTCTGGTAAAGGAGGCCAGCCCTCCTTTCTCCTTCCTTCCCTCCCTGCAGCGACCCAGTGCCTCACCCCCAGCTCCAGTGTCCATTCTGGATCTTCCCCTTCTGTGACAGACTCACAAAGCTCTTGATGCGAATGGTTTTATTTTGCCACTTAAACCATGGTTTCCTTGTGCTGGCCTGAAGGGGCAGGGGTGTGGGACAAGCTGCTGGACCACGCGTTACGGTAGTAGTAGGAGGGTCAGTAGCAGGAGTGGTGAGATGCTGAGTCTGAGTGCCTGTCCTTGACTCCCAGGGGAATATCATGCAGCCCAGGTATAGTGTTAAATTGAGAAGGGCTGAGGCAGGAACGGTCACTGTTTCTCCTCAATCTGGTGAGGAATGGGTCCCATATAACAGCTCAGTGGAAGCCTTCGGGCCTGTTCTGACTCGAGCAGGCCAGTGGCAGCAGTGGGGCTGTCTGCCTCAGCTCTCTTCCTTCTTCGCCTCCCCAGGCCCTTTGGCAAAAGTCCCTATGAATCCTGGGGAAGATACAGCTGTTCCCAGCCCCTTCCCCGAATCAGTGTCTGATCTCATGAAGGTAGCTTGTGGGACCTGGCTTCCTCCAGTTCCGGCGGATCCTGGCATTGGTCCTTCTGGAGTTCAGATACTGCTCGCTGGAAGCCATCTCCGTGGCACTGCTCTGTGGGTCGGCCGGTGGAGCGCGGGGCTCTGTGATTCTGCAGGGAACAAGTGTGTTTTAAGCCAACATCAATAGGAAGGACAGTACAGGGACTGAAGAGATTTTGGTCATGGTGAACTATTAAAACACATTGTTCAGGGGGACTTCCCTGGTGGTCCAGTGGCTAAGACTCCACACTCCCAATGCGGGGGGTCTGGGTTCGATCCCTGGTCAGGGAACTAGATCCCACATGCCGCAACTAAAGGTCCCGCATGCCGCAACTAAAAAAGATGCCGCATACCGCAACTAAAAGATATCCCACATGCCGCAACTGAGACCCGACGCAGCCAAATAAATAAATATTAAAAAACAAAACAAACAAAAAACATTGTTCAGGGCCAAATGAGACCAGGGCTCTGGTCTCATCTCTGCCCAAAGAGCTGCATGACAAGGCAAAGCTTTCAGACTGCTCTTCTGTAAAGAGAGTGGGGCTAGATCAGGGGGTGTGACACTCAGCATTTCTTCATCTTCCTCATCCTGTACTCATGGCAGACATCATTAATCTGTCCTGATGCAAGACCAGAGGGCAAGTATCCATCTTAAGATGATTTCAGTAGGGATTACTAATCAATTGGAACTAATATGAGCAACGAAGCTGATTTGCTGCCCCTGGACCTGATGATCTCAGAAGGCCTGCTCAGATCTGATATTCTGACTGTGGGCCCAGTGTGTAACCCATAGTGATTGGTTAGGCCGTGTGGTTCAACTCGATCTCCTGGGGCTTGCTGTTCCTGAGCTGGCAGTGACCTAATAAGCAAAGAGGTGGAGGACTAGGGAAAGTTTAAGGTAAAGTTTCTCAACCGTTTTTAACCCTTGATGTCTCTACAGTACTCTCTTATGCTATTTTCTTAGTAATCCCACAGCCAAGGTTTTCACCAGGCTTACTTTTGAATGTTACCTGTTCAGCAACAGGTAAACAGGACTGTTTTTTTCTTCCAGACCATAGTCCCTCGCACCTGGTGGAGAATCACTGCGAAATGAGGTGGCACTGAGAGGACCCAGGCACCCCCTCCCATGGGAGTAGGGTTAGGGTCATAGACGATTCCAGTAGTAACAGCAACCTCTAAGTGTCAACCATGTGGTAAGTAAGCGCTGTGTAGACCTCACAACAACCCCAAAGGTAGGTACTTCGAGGTGAGGCCAGGTTAGCAGCTCCAGGCCCCAGAGCCGGGAAAGGGTAGAGTGGGCGTGTCAGCGCTCTCCTCCCCGCGGCCCTCCAGCCCCAGGGGCCTACCTGAGCCGGCTGCAGTGGTGTAGCGAGGGGCCCAGGGGCTTCTGCCGAGGGGGCCTCTTCCTGCGCAGCCTCTTCAAGGCCTCCGCCACACGGTGGTCCCCTGCACACTCCCAGACGACCTGCGCTCGTTCCTCGGCCAGCTGGTCCCCGCTGCGGTGAAACAGGCCCTGGATCTGCAGCAGCTCAGCGTCCTGGAAGATGTTGGCCGAGGCCTGCTTGCGGCCCCGGGCTTCCGTCGGGGCCTGCCAGGGGGGCGGCTCGCTCACCACAGAGGCGGGGGTACCCATCCTGGGTGCCGAGGAAGGAACAGGGAGGGTCGTCAGCAGCTCAGCGGGCCCTTCCCAAGCCCTGGGGTCCTGACTAATGCAAGGGCTTCTGGTGTTTCTATTCTCCAGGAGCCGAAGTGGAGGAAGTCTTGACTTAAAATCACTCTAATTTCCCAGGGCACCTTGAGGAAATAATAATGATGATGGCAGTCAAACTTTACTATAAAGTGCTTATGTGCCTGACGTATGTATTAACTTAAGGGTCACAGAAGGTGAGGATTGTTTATCTCCACTTCACAGATGAAGAAGCGCACCCCAGATGTTAAATGACTTTCTTGCAGGCACAAAGCCATGTGTAAGTGCAGAGCCAGAAGCAGAACCCAAGTCTGTCTGGCTCTGGAGTCCACACAGACCCCGGGTCCTAGTGATAACGCCCGTAGCAGCGTCAGCTGAAACGTGTTAAGCACTTATGTATCAGGCATCACTGTAAGGGCTGTATTCACATAACATCGTTGAAATACGAACACAACAGCCTATGAGGTAGGTACTTTTTAAGCTCCTCATGTCACAGATGAGGAAACTGAAGAACAATCCAGAATCCTCTGATGCTGAGACCTAAGCTCTGTGGCACAGAAGTAAGAGAGGGGCTGTGGACTTGGGCTCCCCAGGTGGGAATCCGGCTTCTGGCCGCCTGCACCACTTACTGGCTGGGTGACCCTCCACACCTCATCTGCTTCCTGTGTAACTTAGCCATACTAGTACCTGCTTCGTAGAGCTCCTGTGAGGACTGAGTGAAGACACATAAAGCATTAAGACCACTCATTTGCTTTTCCATCTACAACACAGAAGAGTCATCCCATTTTCTATTTTCAAGACCCTGGGGATGAACCTAGTCCATATAATTTAGTAAACACGGTATGAAATAGACCAATCATATCTAACCACAGTCCAAAGGACCACAGAGACAAAGGTAGGGGCAGAAGAAGGGGTTACAGGGTTAGAATATCCTATCAGGGCAGAGGCAGAAATCGATACTAAGTTCAATAAAAGTTAGGCTCCGGTCAATGCCCCTGCCTCCTCATATGCAAGAAATGAAACTTGAATTACCTCAGTTCTAGATAGCTGTTTTTGAATGATAAAGGGATAAGAGGCTCACCCACCTTATCCTTATCTTCACTACAGCCTGAAAAAGCTATGGGATTGGAAAATAGACTGGAGACCAGGAAGACCAAGGACTTTGGCATTACACAGAATTGGGTTTGAATCCCAGCTCTGCCACCTTCCTGGCTGTGACCTTAGGCAAGTTACTCAACCTCTCTGAGCCTGTTTGCTTAACTGTAAAATGGGGCTAATAATCAATTTTCAGGATTATTGTGAGGATTAAATGGGTCTAGTGTGGTATCAGGTCCCCAGTGGGAGCTAAATAAATGCAAATGCCCCTCTTCTTGGCCTCCTTGACTTTGTTACTTGGGTCAGGGGTGTAATGTAGACGCTCCTTTTCCTCTGAGCAGCCTGGCCTGAGCCAGCAGAAGGCCTGCCTGTGCTCCCTTCACCCTTCACAGTCCTGGGCCTAACAAGGAAGGCCTGGTTGCTAAGTCAGACCTCATTCCACAGCCAGCTATAGAGATACCTATCAAACAGCAACCAGCTTACAAAGGGGGAAATCAAATTTAAAATATATTTAAATTAAAAATGTACACGCCCACTGTAAAAAGTGCAAAAGAACAGAATCAGGGACTTCCCTGGTGGCGCAGTGGTTAAGAATCCACCTGCCAATGCAGAGGACACGTGTTCAAGCCCTGGTCCGGGAAGATCCCACATGCCGCGGAGCAACTAAGCCCACGCGCCTAGAGCCTGTGCTCCGCAACGAGAGAAGCCACCGCAATGAGAAGCCCGGGCACCGCAACGAAGAGTGGCCCCTGCTCGCCGCAACTAGAGAAAGCCCGCACACAGCAACAAAGACCCAACGCAGCCAAAAATAAATAAATAAAATAAATTTATTTAAAAAAAAAAAACAGAATCATATAAATAAGAGCATTACCAGTTTCCTATCCATCCTTAGCCCACCTGCCGAAGTAACCCTTACTCCCACCTGCTTTTTATGCTCTTGAGAATTTGAGCCATCTCTCTCTCTCATTCACACTCCTCAGATATGACTGTCCCCCTCCTTGCCCTGGCCATCCCTCCTCCTCATCCCAGTAGCCATCCTCCTTCCAGTAATTTCCACACTCACCCTGTCCCAGTTTCTAGGCCTTCTATCATAAGAACCCCACTCTCTTTTGAAAAGATTTAATAACTAAAATAAACCTTCAGAAGACTGATAAATTAACTTCATAAAAATTGTGCTGGGCTTCCCTGGTGGTGCAGTGGTTGAGAATCTGCCTGCTAATGCAGGGGACATGGGTTCGAGCCCTGGTCTGGGAAGATCCCACATGCCGCGGAGCAACTAGGCCCGTGAGCCACAACTACTGAGCCTGCGTGTCTGGAGCCTGTGCTCTGCAACAAGAGAGGCCACGATAGTGAGAGGCCCGCGCACCGCGATGAAGAGTGGCCCCCGCTTGCCACAACTAGAGAAAGCCCTAGCACAGAAACGAACACCCAACACAACCAAAAAATAAATAAATAAATTTAAAAAAAAATAAAGAATAGCTCTTAAAAAAAAAAAAAATTGTGCTTTTTGGGGGACTTCCCTGGTGGTCCAGAGGTTAAGACTCTGTGCTTCCACTGCAGGGGGCGTGGGTTCGATCCCTGGTCGGGGAACTAAGATCTCGCATGCTGCGCAGTGTGGCCAAAAAAAAAAAGTTAAAAAAAATATGTACTTGTTATCTGGAAAATGGGAATTTTAAAATCTGCCTCTCCATAGGCACAATTATGGGAATCCAGTTAGGACCTAATATGTGTGGTAATTAAACCCCCAGCGCTGGATGATATAAATATACTGTGACCAGACAACAACAGTCACCAAGTAACACTTTCAGGCTGATAAAGAGAAATAAAAGCTAACTATGGGGTGTTTATTCCGAATCAGCGACATGCATGATATCATTTCATCCTCAAAACAGTTCTTAGGAATCAGGCACTGTTATCCTCATCGCCATTCAAAGGGGACTAAAGAGTAGCTGAAATACATATCTTTGGCTCAGCCGAGGCCAGAACCTCATCTTAATGACTGCAGCCCGAGCTTTTAAACCACCAAGCTGCCCTCACAGCCAGGCAGCTCAAAGCACAGTTCTTCCCATCATTTCTGTGAGGACTATTTCACTATTCTTATCTAATTCACAAAGCGGGGAAACTTGCCAGTGGAAAGGGAAGAACAGTGAATGTCCCACATGCCAGGCAGGAGTGGGGTTGTAGAATTTATTTTAATCTTCACTAGCACCAGAGCTCTTTACCAGGTGACAGGCTGCCCCAGCCTTGAAGCCATGAACCTGTGGCACTCTGAAGAGAAAGATCCCCAGCCTCCACAAAAGAAATCTGGAACTGCAACGCGGTCCAGTGCACAGAGCACTGGCTTATGAGTCAGAGGATGAGGTTCGAGCCCTAGTTCTGCCACTCACGGGCTCAAAGGCCTCAGGCACTTCACATGGCCTCTGTGGGCCTGTTTCCCTCTTACATCTGAAAGGACAGGCTGATGCTTGTGGTCTCCAAGGGTATGTGCTGGTGTTGAGAGTCAATGATTCCATGACAAGGCTAGGTCCATAGGGAAGCAGAGGTGGGTTTGCTTGTCTGCCAGGGTCCAGGAGCAACACGTGTGGACAGGTCTGGCTCATTAAATGCCAGGGAACTCCCCACCAGTAGCTCCCCTTTTCTTCCCTCCTCAGTCTTCCCTGGAGGCCAGACCCTGCTGTGCTGCTGTGGGCTGTGGGGTTAGGGTCTGGTAGAAGACAGAGAACTCACTGCTCTAAAGCATTCTAGTGACCTAGGCTGGCTATGGCCAAGCCTGGAGCAGACTCCCAGACTGACCTCGGTGGTGGGAGAAGGGGTGACAGTCCTTCTCTTAGACTCAGGCAGTCTCACCCTCCCTTCAGAGAGAATGGCAATGGGATCAAGTAGCAGCGTCTGCCTCAGGGAGGATGTGGCTCGGAGCCTGACCTCCCAGATGGTCTAGCCACCTCTGCCAGGGCTGCAAGGCCCTGCAAGGCCCGGCCTCCTGCCTCTAGCCTCTAGCCTCCAGCCTCTAGCCTCCAGAGGCCAGTTACAGAGTTACAGTGAGTTACAAACACACCAACAAGGAACCACCTGGGAGAGTCTGAGCCTCCAGCCTCAACCACAGCCTCCATGAACCTCGAGAGGCCTTGGCACCTCCAGATTTTGAGGCCCCTCACTCCTGGTCTGCCTCCCACTCTGGGATTCAGAAAGCAGAGTGAGGCTGGGAATAAAAATCAGTGGATTTCATGTAGGACTATCTGGTAAACTTTGAGAAAACTGAATCGGAACACTTTTATTATCAGAACAAAATTTCCTGTCTTATTCAATGTGTTACTTTCCCACGAATTTCCTGGACAAGACCTGAATCCAGGGAAGTCAGTGTGTACTTGAACAATGGCAGTTTTTTAAACTGGGAAATGAAACCACGGGTCTATTAAAAGATTATAAATGGATCTTTCATTTCAGAGCTGACATAAAAAATAGGTATGGGCCTGTGAGCAAATGCGTAAAGACTAATTGTGAAATACTTCAATTTGATCCAAACTAGCTTAGAAATGAACTCCCAAAGTAAATATCAAATGTTGAAAATGAAGTTCAACTTGTTTTGAAACAGGCAATAAATGGACTGTAGGGCTCTTACAAAGAAATATATTTTAAAAGTGACTCACCATGCACTGAATTTGCAGTACATAAATACGGTGCCCAACTGAGCGTTCTTTGTCATGTATGAAGCTCAGTTCAGACAGCCATTCCCTCTGTAGTCTCAGGGAGGTACAGGGAACTATGACAGGCACAACACACTTGTATGACCTGGGTGGCAACTGGGCCCTCACTCACCCCCTTCAGATAATGCTGGAGATGGTAATAATCTGTAATCAGAGGCCAAGGGCCTCTTCAGAAAAAGAACTGGAGGCTCTGGCCGAGGGCCCAAATCAACACCTGTGGCCTTGGCCTGCTTCCCTGCACAGACATGCCACTGGACAGCAGCCAAAATCAGTGGCTCCTTCAAGCAGGAGGCTCAGTCCAAATGGCCTTGTGGGCCTAGCTCAGCCAGGAGAGAAAGGGACACAGGTTGGTCTCCAGTTCTGTGTCCCAGGAGGTAAAGAAAGGAAATGGACCCTTCCCCCAGATCAATTCTCAGATATGACCTGGAAGTAAACCCTGCTAGATCTAGGAATAACTCTTCAAGAGTTCAAGAACCCTGAATTCTGGCTCTGCCCCTGATAACTGGGTACCTTGGCAGGCCTCGGTTTTCCCCTGCCTCAATTTGCTCATCATCAAAATGGTGAGAATAAATAACCCTTAGGGGACAGGGAGATAAAGCATGCGAAAGCATCTATCCCAGTACATTGCATCGTGAATGAATGATGCAAGGGAGAGAAGCTGTTTAACCACCAGGGACTATAGAATCATTGCCATTTTCATCCTCACTACTGTCATGAAACTCCCCCAAAAGGGACCTTCACTCTTGAGAGAAGAGAGTAAAGGGAGATGGATTCATCTGTGGACTTTTAAATCATAGCTGCCATTGAGGCAGCTTGCTCCCTGTCAAATGCAGAAGAGCACTTTCTGAGGAGTAATATCTTTAATCCTCACAACACCCCTATGAGGAGGCACTATTATTGTTACACCCATTTTACAGATGAGAAAGCTGAGCCCAGAAAGGTTAAGTAACTTCCCAAAGTCACACAGGTGGTAGGTGACGAGGCTGGGATAGGAACCCTAGTCTGATCCCAGCGCCCACGCTCTCAACCACTGCTATTTTTGTTCCTGCCAGATGGCTGACGAGGTCGTCTGGGGGAGGAAGGATCCAGGAGGCTCTGAAACGGGCTATCTGCTTCTGCGGGTTTTGGAAGGCGCAGGGATCGAATGTCGGGTCTCCCAAGCCAGCCTCTGTACCCTCGACACTCCACCACCCCGCGGGGAGTTAGAGTGATTACTCACCACGCTGAAGGGCAGAGCCGACAGACCTCAAATCGGGATGGGGTCAGCTAAGATGCACCCACCCCAACCCCTTCCACGGCTTTCGAAAGGGCGGGCGCAGCTCTGGGCTTCCTGCCTTGACGGTGCTTACAGGGACCGGACGGCGTTCATCAACAGGACAAGACCTTGGGAGCGGGTATCCTGGTCGAGGTCACACGGCGATATCCCCAGCACGGGTCCGCCCCCGGGGCTCAGACGTGGCCGCTTCACACAACGACGGGCTCTAAGTGGACCTGGGAGTTCGGGTCCCGGCGACACCCCTGCTCTGACGGCCCGCCCACTCGCTTCCACCGCAGCTCAAGCCAAGATGCCGAACCTACGTACCTGGCCGCCTGAGGCAGGCCACCTCGGTCACAGCCGCGGCTCCCCGGAGAAAACACTCCCTGGCCCGAGAACAGCCAATCCTCTGCCGAGCTTTGGTGTGAGCGCCCCGCGAGCCTTCCAAAACCGAACGCGGAGACTCCGTGAACCAATCGGCGGCGGCACAGGGGCGAGGGGCGTGTCCCGCCTAGACCCCTTCTCTCCGAAGGCCTCGAAATCCGAGTGCGAAGAGGCCCCAGGTCCAATCAGCGGCGGAGCAGCAGAGGGGGGCGTGTCCTCCCTGGCCCTTTCCCTCCGCCCCAGGCAGCCCTCGCGCCGCGCCCGGAGGTGCCCCCTTCATTGACGTCAGTCCTCGGGGAGAGCGCGGTTTTGCTGGCTCGGGAGCGGGGGCGGGGCCGCATTCCTGCCCCGGGGTGCGGCGACGGCTGGCCCTGCTGGTTACACGTGACGGATGCCCCCCTCCCCTGGGCCCGAGGCCTTTGCGCACGGCACCGAGTTCCCTGCAGCATGTGGCCCTCTGCAAATAAACTTACATACAGCTCCTTAAACTCAACTCCCAGACCACTTGTCTTCTGGCTGCAGCTTTGCGGGTGAGGAAGGGACAGTCCGGGCGGTGGTCAGACCTTTGGTTTCAGAGCCAGAATGTCGTGGGTTCGAATCTTGAATCAGCTGTGCAATCTTGGGCCAACCTCCTAATGAGACACTATTAAAAAGGTTTCATTCATTCCTTCGACAATGGTCCATTAGGGACGCACCCTGTCCGAGTTCCTTGACCAGCATCGAACTGGAGACACCGTTAATAAGCCTTGCCCTGGGGGAATTTACAGCTTAGTAAGGGAGGCAGATATTTAAAAACTTAAAACATTTAGTTGTGATTACAATTGTGATAAACATGAAGGAACCTAAGCTCCCTTCGGGAGGTCCTAGAAGGCAGAGGTAACATTTCAGTTGAGTTGTGAAGGAGGAGTTGAAATTGATCAAATTAAGAGGAGTGGGCCTGGGCAGAGAGAAAGGCACATGCTAAGGCCAGGAGGCAGCTTGACTCAGGAGGACTTGAAATGAGGCCTGGAGTAAGGTCAGCAAGGGAGAGAGAGGTGGGGAAGCAGAAGGTAGAGGCAGGTAGTGAAGAAGTTTCCATTTGGTCCTCTGAGGGGAATAGCATTGTATGTGTTTATTTAATAGATACATTATAGCACTTACTATGTGCCAGTAACGCCAGTCAGCACTTTACAAATAGTAGCTCATTTCATCCTCATGACAAATTTGTGTTTTTAGAAATTCACTTTGGCTGCAGCTTGAAACTTAAGGGGACAGGAGTGGATGCAGGGTGTCCAGTAGGCCCTTGATAAGTGCTTGTTTGCTTCGTTGGAAGATGAGGGGTTGTTTGTGCACTGGTTTAAAAATGGTCACAAAGGGCACCTGGGAATAGGCAGCTGAGTCTCCCTGACTTCTTTTTCACTTCAAAGCTGACCTTTGTGGTCATTTGAGTTCTCTTCTGTAAAAGTTACCAGGGGGGAAGAGTAAGAGCCAGCACACTGGGATTGTGGGTCCCTTTTGGCAAGGTGGAGGGTATGTTTGGGAGCTGTTTTTCCTTATCCCACGGTCTCTAATTCCTCTCTGTGTCCTGCACAGAAAAATATCAGCAAGTGCTTTATTGTAGCTTAAAGGGTTTTAACAGTGGCTTCTCTTTGCTCTCCTGAAGCCCTGTAGAAATACTGAAAAGAATGAAGAAATCAGCAATGTTCATCTCCAATAGAAAGTATTGCTGCAAAGCCTTTCATCCAACTGCTTGGCTAAGGAGGGTACTGTGCAGACAGTTAAACCAGGAATCTGGGCTTCTGAATCAGGAACTCCTTCTACTCCATTCTCCACAATAGGAAAGCCAAACTCTTGGGATATCAGTGCTTGGAGAGGCTAAGAATTCTGATGCCATGAGCTCCGCTGAGCATATCAGGGTAGGAATTGGGGACTTGTGGCTTCTGGGTCAGATGTGACTAAGGCTGGGTGGAGAATATCTGGTGTCTCCAGACATCTTTGCAGGCATGTGACCATTATGTGCTCACCACACAATGGAACCATTTCTATTGCTACAGCTTTGTGATTCAATATTTCTGATGAGAAGATGAGGCACTTCCGTGAGGCCATGCAGGAGTGGGGGATCTGGGATCCACTCCCCAACAGGGCCCTGTTTAGTGAAGGCCTACCCTGGGGAATGGAGCCCTGGGGTAATTCAGGCCAAGACCTGGTTTTACCAAGGATCAGATTAAGGTGAGGCAAGTGGAACACTCCTTGGGTGCAATATTTGAGGGGCCAACAAAAAACTCCATAATTAGGATAAATATTTTAATGCAATATCTTTAAAAATCAAAATTAATGCAAAATATCCATGAACAAAGTATTGACATTTAACATAAAGACAGGCTGTTGTTTGTTTTATGACACTGTATCATTTTGCAATGGGAACAGTCATTTCCAATCAGCTCGCGGTTCCCAGGAAGGCCGCCATTGTGTCTCCTGCCAGTTGGCTTTGTGAGTGTTGACAATATTGTGCGAACAGATTGGGCGACACAGGGCTTTATATATGGTTGTGTTTTTTGATTGTAGAGCTTTTATCCACTTTTTCCATTTGGTTCAAAATATGAGAGGATGTTTTGATAAGTGCACATAGGGGCGCACATTTTTCCTTTCGCCCTAGGTTCCAATATGGCTCAGCAAGGTGCTAGTTTTTAGGGGAGTAGAGTCTAGGAAAAGGGTTCTAGCTGTTTAACCTTAGGCAAATGACTTAACCTCTCTGCTTCTCTATTTTCTCATTTATAAAATGGGAATAATCATACCCACCTCTGAGCGTTGCTGTGAGGATGAAGTAAGGTGCTATAGGCACAGTGCATAATATAAACCTTGCTACAGACACTAAAGCAGCATTCGACTCCTTCCCTCTCTATGCTGCAGGAATTGTTCAAGCAGCTGGACAGTCACAAATGGTCCCCCAGTGGGGCTGAGACTTGTTCCCATGGGTTTGTTGTTGCTGAATGTTCTGTTCTGGGGAGAACAGAGAGAACTTCCACACTCACCCGACAAGCAACAGTGAGACTCTTGAGTCAACTCCGTTTTTCTTGATAAATGATCTGATCATTCTAAACTTTTTAAAAAGCACCCTTCTGCTTAGGAGGTTACAAAAAGCAACTTACAACAACCCTCTTCTGTGAACTTACAAATTGAACAGGCTGAAAACAACAAAGTCCTACAGGCAGTGGTGCATTATAGAAACATTTAAAAAAATACACCGTTCGGGGCTTCCCTGTTGGCGCAGTGGTTAAGAATCCGCCTGCCAATGCAGAGGACACGGGTTCGAGCCCTGGTCCGGGAAGATCCCACATGCCGCCAAACAACTAAGCCTGTGCACCACAACTGCTGAGCCTGCACTCTAGAGCCCACGAGCCACAACTACTGAGCCTGCGTGCCACAACTACTGAGCCTGCACTCTAGAGCCTGTGCTCTGCAACAAGAGAAGCCACCGCAATGAGAAGCCCGTGCACCGCAATGAAGAGTAACCCCCACGCACAGTAGCAAAGACCCAATACAGTCAAAAATAAATAAATAAATTTATAAAAAAAAAATACACCGTTCATGTAGATTAGAATTCAAGGTCAGTATTGTATTAGTCTGTTTGGGCTGCCATAACAAAATACCACAGTCTGGGTGGCTTAACAACAGAAATTTATTTTCTCATTATTCTGGAGGCTGGGAAGTCCAAGATCAAGGTTCTGGCTGACTTGGTTTCTGGTGAGAGCTCTCTTCCTGGCTTGCAGACAGTGCCTGCTCACTGTGTCCTCACCTGGTGGAGAGAGAGAGAAAGAGACCTCTCTGGTGTCTCTTCTTATAAGGACTCTAATCTTATCAGATCAGGCTCCACTCTTATGGACACTCTCATTTAACCTTAATGACTTCCTTTCTCCAAACACAGTCACATCGGAGGTTAGAGCTTCAACATATGAATTTTGGGGGACACAATTCAGTCCATAGTAAGTATGAACTCATGGTTTAAAAAATACAGATAAGTAGATACAGAAATAAATATTGCTATAAATATATGTGTACATGTATGCATGTGTATGTATACCCATGAACACATGCAAACATACACATTCCCCAGCCATGTCTGCTGAGAGGGCCTAGAAGCAATGACACTCCAAGAGGAATAAGCACACTTAGCACCAGTTATTGATTTCTCAATACCATGCTGTACAAAGGGAACCACGGCTCCTTGGAGAAATGATTAATTCTACCACTGGGGTTGAGAAAGTTCAAGATGATCCTAGAACATCTTGTGCAAGAAAGTAAGTAAGTACTCAAAGAATGATGGAGGTGTGTCAAAAGGACTAGAAGTCAGTTTGTAAGGGCTCCCATTAGCCAAATGTGGAGCATGAAAATAAAATAGGACAGTAACAGATTATAACCCAATGAGTAAAATAAGATATATAAGTTTATAGTAATATAAATAAATGAATTAAAAAACAGAGGAGAAGAGAAAACCCTTCCTTATATTAGAATGCCAGCTAATAAATGTAGAAGGAACGATGCAGTTAGAAAATCACTAATGGCTACTAAAACAGCCCTGTGGCAGTTACAAAAACAAGGACTGTAGTAGTTTTGCATATTTTCCCTCTGTTGTGTATATATGGTGTCTGTACATACTAACCTTTTTTTTTCCTCTTTCCATTTTCATTCTATAGGTAAGCTTTTATTTAAGTTGTCGGAAGTTAATCTTACAATTTAGTCTTTATGTAACAGTATATTTTTTGGACTACTGCAAAATCTGAGAAGTATTTATTTATTAATATTTTTATTTATTTATTTGGTTGCTCTGGGTCTTAGTTGCGGCAGGCGGGCTTCTTAGTTGTGGCATGCAAACTTTAAGTTGCAGCATGCATGTAGGATCTAACCCGGGCCCCCTGCATTGGAGTCTTAACCACTGTGCCACCAGGGAAGTCCCTATTATATTTTTTATTTTTTAAATTAATTAATTAATTCATTTTTGACTGCATTGGGTCTTCATTGCTGCGTGTGGGCTTTCTCTAGTTGCAGCGAGCGGGGGCTACACTTCGTGGTGGTGCACGGGCTTCTCATTGCAGTGGCTTCTCTTGTTGCAGAGCACGGGCTCTAGGCGCATGGGCTTTAGTAGTTGTGGCATGTGGGCTCAGCAGTTGTGGCTTGTGGGCTCTAGAGCACAGGCTCAGGAGTTGTGGCGCATGGGCTTAGTTGCTCTGTGGCATGTGGGATCTTCCCGGACCAGAGCTCGAACCTGTGTCCCCTGTGTTGGCAGGCAGATTCTTAATCACTGTGCCACCAGGGAAGTCCAACTGTTATATTTCTTAGATTTTTGTTTCCGATATGTCTGGCGCCTAGGCTGGGAAAACTGCAAGGCTAGAACTGCTGATTGGAGTGCTTCAGTGGCTTCCCAAAATGACCTGGAGCATGGTGGCCTCAGAACAGCCAGCCTTCTTTCCTGATGGCTCAGGGCTGCCTGAGTTCTGGTGAACAAGGAAGAAGCTGCATTGTCTTTGTTGACATAACTTAGAAGTCACAGTATCATTTCTGCCACTCCCTTAGTTATGATCAGCTCACAATCCTGCCCGGAGTCAAGGGAAGGGGACTCTCTTGATGACAGGAGAATCAAAGAATTTGCAGCCGTTTTTTAAAAACCACCATAGAAGAGAACTTAGGACTCAGAGCCTGGCAGTTAGGCTCAAACCCGACTTGCTTAGTTACGGTGCTGTTGTAAGAGAAGACTGCCGCCGGAGAGGCAGGCTCCCAAAGCATTTCAACTCCACTGAAGATTCTTGTTGCTCCTCTTGATCTCCGGATACCATGATGTTGGCTATTTTGGCATCTTTCCTGATGGGTCAGGGGAAGGTCCTCTTGGCTCTCTAGTGGCTCCTGTGAACTTTGATCTTTCTGGGCCATGGCAGCAGAGAAAGAACCAGAGTTGGGGAAAATCTCCATGATTCACCACATCCTTAAGAGGCCCCAGTGGTAACGGGAGGTTAGAGACCCAAATAATAGTGGAGGGGAGACCACATTTGCTTTTTTTGCTGTGCGGTTTGAGTGGGTCAGGTCTTGTAAAGAGTCTTTTGTGACACTGGGGAAAGTTCACGGTTAAAGTAGAGACCTAAGGGGAAAGTTCACAGTTAAAGTGGATTCGGGGACTTTAAGGCAGCTGTAGCATTTCTAACGGTCTGGAAATCTAAATTTAGTTCCTAGCTTAATGTGTCTGAATCTCATTTTCTTCAACTGTCAAGTGGAGCTAATAAACGACTTGTCTCACAAGGTTTTGAGGGCTAAGGAGATGATTCAGGTTGGACACTCAGCACAAAACATCATCTGATGGGGACCCAGTGCCCAGGCCAGCCCTTGGCGTCTACTCCTCTTGCTTTAAAGCTCCTGCTGTGGGTGGAGTGGAGAGATGGTGGGGGCCCTTTCCTGGGGCCTCTTTGCATAGCTGGGTGAGAAATGGAAACAACGTACACAGGCTCCCCAAGTTCAGAACTGGGGGCCTGTGACAACCCCCCCACTCTCGGGACCTCTTGCCTGGCCCCAACCTCTGACCATTGCCACCAGATTGGGACCATTCTCTTTGCCGCCATTCAGGGGCAGTCTTCTGAGGTCCTGCCGCCTCCCAGACCAAGACTGAAGTCCAGATTTACATAGTAGGTAAAAGCCTGGATCTAGAAATCAAATATCTGAATTCCATTGTCCACTAGTTGCTTGACACTGGATAAGTCACATAACCTCCCTGTACCTCCGTTTCCTCATTTTCAAGCAGAGGTGGTTTAACAGCTCCGACCTCACAGGGCTGTTGGGGAAGAGTAAATGAGACGAGTAGCGCGCCTGGCCCATGGGGAGTGCTCTCCAGGTGTGATTCCTGTTGGGCCACTTCCACTTTTATCCGAGGCTGACAGGCAGCGGTGGAACTGACTCAAGCCATCCTGGCTCGGGTGTCCATCCTCACAGGTGAGGCCCCTTCTTTCCCCTGGGAACGTGGTCCGCTGGGGTCTGCACATCCCCACCACAGGTCCCAGCAGGAGGCAGCCCCTCGAGGGTGTGGTCTCAGGGCCACCTCCCTTGGGCACCCACAGTCACTTAGCCTTAGGGGCGCAGCCTTGCCAGTCAGCGTCCTGGGTGGCTTCACACAAAGATTGGCCTCAGGGGTACCTCTGATTCTGGATCTGGTCCTGGCCAGCTTCCACTGGGGGGGAGGGCTGAGCTTTGTCAGAGTCAAACGCCTTCACTACTGGTCCAGGCGCCGCCCGTGGCCCCTTGCCTCTGCCTCTGCCCAAAGGTGCCCAGAGCTCAGGCTGCCTCACTGCCTCATGTCTCCTGCAAAGGCCTAGGCACTCCTTGGGAGCTGGATTAACAAGTTCAAAGCCCCCCAGCGTCCCGCCTAGCTCCATTCAGAGGGGACCCCACCCACTACTCCGGTAGCCCCTGTTCCCACAGTGTGGCGGGAGCCACATTGGGAGCAAGCCTGGAGGCCCGCGGGTGAGAGTGCGTGTCCTGGCCTGGCTCACAGAGCTCCTGTAGAGCCCCCTGCCCTGCAGCTGCAGGGAACAGGAGTCTGGGTGCCATCCCAATGGTGTCACAAAGTGAACACTGACTGGATTGTGAGTCAGGACACCTAAGTTCTAAACTTGGCAATCATATCATCAACCAGCTGTGTGACCTAAGGCAAGTCACATACCCTCTCTGGGCCTCTGTTACCCCCTCCATAAAATGAGAACCCTCAAGCAAATACTCGTTAAGGCCTCTTCTAGCTTAGGCATGCTTTTGTAGCATAATGCCAGGTACATAGTAGGTGTTCAGGAAATGTTTTCTAGTAATTTAACTATAAGATTCAAGTCAGGATTCTCCAGGTCCCTGTACCCATCTATTTTCTTACTGTGCATTTTGCCTTTGCTGTTAGCTGATTTGGGTCAAGTGCCAGCTCAGGGCTTGGGACATAAAAGGTGTTAAACCACTGTGAGTTGAGTCTATATATGCAGTATGTTTACAGTAGCCCAGACACTGAGAACAGAATAGAATCTGACTGTGAACAGTAAGAGCTGATCGTGGGATCTCAGGGTGGGCTACACCTTCCTCCTTATTACAGGTTACCTCCCCCTCTGGGCATATCGAATGTCATTGCATTGGGGCTCACAGTATCTATCTAGTGCCACTACTTGTTCCCTAAACAATCTAACCCCGTTTTTGCTCACACTGTTCCCTCTGCCTAGAACACCTGTCAGGGGCTGGGATTTACCCCACTTATAAGCTAAAAAGCTAGCCAGCTGTCGTTTCATAAATGCTGGCAGAAGACACAGGATTCCTGAGTCAGAGACAAAGGATTGACCGCTGTTGGCTCAGCAAGCAACATTAGCACCATTGTTATACCTCTCTCCCTTGTTCTCAAGTTTCACGGGGGCACCACAGAGGGGCCCAGGTGGATGTTACACATGCAGCAGGTTTGCATCACAGCTGCGGAGCACTGAGCTTGGAAAACCCACCACAGTCCCCTCCTACCTCACCACTTTTATCATAAGCAATAAGTGAGTCTGCTCTGTGTCTGGGAGAAGATGTTCCCTCATCCCTCAAAGTTGCTGGCTGCAAACAGAACACTGAGAAATGGTTGCGGAAAGAACGATCATGGCCTTGCATTCTTGGCATACTCAGTGATAACATCCAGGGATGCTCAGGACCTGCCTGATGGGGGACTGCCTCGTCCAAGACACCTATCTCCCACCTCTGCTTGTCAAAACTCTATCCATCCTCAAATGACACTTCGTTTTTGAATCTTTCCTCAGCCTTCCCATCACAATACTCTTTCCCTTTTGTATTTTCCTTATAATTCTCATCCATGCCTCTTTTTTGTGTCCACAACTGTCCCTCCCCTACCAGCAGAGTGCAAACACTTTGAGGGCAAGCATTGGTCCTCTTCATTCCTGCATTCCACACCCAGATTGTTTGCATCCAGCAGGTGCTTAGACCATACTTGTTGAGTTGGAGGTATCAAGATCTTTGTGCATGGTTATGCTTTTGCGGAGTCTGTGGACCATCTTTTGGAATGTCTTCAAGATTCCAGAGGCTAAAAATATCTCCTCAAAGCCGCCAAGGGCGCTTCCTTATAAGGAGTAGGATTTGCCTTGTGAAGCCAAAAGTTTGTGTCCACCAGGTGGCGCCCCACCCCAACTCTCCTGATGCTTTATTTATTTATTTATTCTTTATTTTTAATTTATTCTATTTATTTATTTTTGGCTGCGTTGGGCTTTCGTTGCTGCACGGGCTTTCTCTAGTTGTGGCGAGCGGGGGCTAGTCTTCATTGCAGTGCGTGGGCTTCTCATTGCGGTGGCTTCTCTTGCTGTGGAGCATGGGCTCTAGGTGTGCGGGCTTCAGTAGTTGTGGCGCATGGGCTCAGTAGTTGCGGCTTGCGGGCTCTAGAGCACAGGCTCAGTAGTTGTGGCACATGGGCTTAGTTGCTCCGCAGCATGTGGGATCTTCCCGGATCAGGGCTCGAACCCGTGTCCCCTGTGTTGGCAGGCAGATTCTTAACCACTGTGCCACCAGGGAAGCCCCAGATGCCTTTTTAGAAGAGGGAAGGATTCTCTTGTCTGCCTCTAAATGTTTGTTGGCTTAGGTCCCCCACTTACAGAGGTAGTTTGTGTGGCATAATTCCCTGTCATCAGTGCAGCACCCAGATTCAGCGCCCAGCTGCGCATCCTAGCCCCAACTACACTCGAGACTGGCACCCTGAAGACATTGAGGATGTCTCTCCAGGGGTTGCTCAGGGATGCTGAAGGAACAGCCCTGAAATTGGGATCGGAAGACCTAGGTTTGAGTCCCCACACTGATACTTAGTAGCTGTGCTTCTTTGGGCAAGTCATGTAACCTTTCTGGGTCCCTGTGAGAGTAGCTGAGAATTCAATATGCGAAAGTATATAAAAGCGTATTGAATGTGGACCTGGAGTCAGCCACACCCAGGCTCCTATTTAAACTGTCACCCACCAGCTGTGTGAGCATGGTCCACTTCCTTACCCCTCTAAGCCTTGGTTTCCCCATCAGTGAATCAGAGTTAATACCAGTTATTTTAAAGAGTTGGTATAAGGATTAGATAGAACAATAAAGCGCTCACTTTATATAAAGTGTATAGTAAGCATTCAATTCATAATAATCACATATATATTATGTATCCTTAGCCCCTCAAATGGTGCCTAGCACTTCCTAGGTGCTTAATATCTATTTGCTGAATGAAAAGATTTCACAGACGAGGAAACTGAGGTACAGACCCCCCCAGGTCCCAGCACCAGGGAGTGGCGAAGCAGTGAGAAGTAGCCAGGCAGTCTGCCTCCAGGGTTTACACACTGAGCCTTTACGCCATGCTGTCTTACCAAAAAATGCGGGTGGTATACACCACCATTTGTTCACTTAAAATATGCATTCAGAGTTTTCTCGGGTACCCATAGGTGGGGCTGAGTTGGCAGTGGGAGGCATTAGCTCCCTGAGAAGCCACGTAGTTTTTCCTCCCTCAAGGGGAGCCAGGGGCCAGCTGCCTCATCCCATGACCAAGAGACGAGAAAGGAGCTCCGTAGGGTAGGATAAGCTGGGGGTCTGATGCATGCACAGTCCCCAGGACAAGAGGGGGCCTCTCACTTCCGCTGCTGTCCCTGCAGCCACCCAGTCTTCCACTCCACAGACATTTACTGAGTCTCTTACGTGCCAGCCACAGGCAAAGATGGATAAGACTTGATAACCAATGGTTATGATGTAGCTGACTCAACTACTACAGAGGGAACCTTCAAGGGGGGCCTAGAAGAGCCAGCAGTCAACAGCCTGGGAGGCTAAGCCAAGGGGGAGGAGCATTTAAACTGGGCATTGAAGGGTAAGTAGGACTTTGCCAGACGAATGGGGTCTGGGAATGAAGGGCATTCTGAGCCTATTTGGCAACCTTAAGAGGTTTGGTGGGGTTGGCATGCTGGGTGCAAGCATGGGTAAGAAAAGGAAGTGGAAAACCAGGAAATTGGAAGTCGGTTGGGGCCAGATTGTGAAACATCCCCATAGAAGAGATAGAACCCTATTCTGTGGTCAGTAGGGGAAGCAGTGTATATACAACCAGGTCTGTGTTTTAGAAAGATGCCACAGTGCACAAAGGTTGGATCAGAAGGGGAGGGAAGAGAGACCAGCAGCAGTTACCAGTTTCGTGGTCTTAACCTCTCTAGGCTCCGTTTTTCTCCTCCGCAAGATGAGGAAAATAATTGTATGTATCTCGGGGGTTCTTTGAGGCTTTAATGAGAATTCCTGCAAAGCACAGTAATAGCAATAATGTAAAGCACTGTTGGGCTTTGCTGTCTCTTAGAGCTGGGTTTGTGTCCTGGTCATGCTGGGAAGCCTATTTTTAGTATGCTCGATGGCAAAGAAGTTTGGAAAAAAGAGATTGAACTAATAGGACTTCGCTTTGTGGCACGGGAGGGGCAGTGGGGCCTGGAGCAGGTGATGGTCCCTTTCACTGACAGGAGAACTCAGATGGCTGAGACAAAGTCTGAGCCCAGCTTTGGACAGAATAAGTTTGGGGTGGGCCCTGGCAGGATATGATATTCGGATGTCCAGGTGAGAAGAGATGGCAGCTTAAGCCTGGCACTGCTCTCCTCCAGGGCCAAGGAAGGGCCGGGAGGCCCCAGAGAACTATTAGGACAGGAGGGAGGAGAAAGAAAAAGGCCCAGCCTAAGACTGAGGGGACGCTCCACCTCCAGAAGACCGCTCTCAGCTTCGAGGCTGGACCGGAGCCAGGGAGCCAGGGCAGGCAGGGCGGGCAGATGTGGTAAACTTGGCCCAGTCGGACGGAGCGGAAGACCCGCGGCCGGCTGGGGTGCCCTCCGCCCTGCCCCGAGGGGGAAGGAATCTGAGCTGGGAGTTTGGCGCCGACGGGAAGGGGGGCACCAGGGTGGTGAGCGAGGCCCAAAGAGAGAAGGCAGGAAGCCTTGGAGGAGCGAGTGGGGGTGGAGAAGGAGGAGGGGAAGGGAGAGGGCGGGCAGGAGGGGTGGAGAGAGAGAAACGGAGAAAGAGAGGAGGGCTGCGGGGAGGAGAGAGGGGAGGAGAGAGGGGAGGTAGAGTGGGGAGAAGGGGAGAGGAAGAGAGGAGGACTCGGAGGGGAGCGAGGAGGCCGCGGCGGGCTCAGGGGCACGTCGGCCGGGCCACCCCCGCGAGCCAGACGTCGCCATTCCGCTGCTCGGGGCGCCGCCGCCGCCGCCACCGCGCCCGGGGGCCATGCTCCCGCCGCCCCCGCGCCAGCCGCCGCCCCAGGCGCGGGCGGCCCGCGGCGCGGTGAGCCTGCAGCGGGCCTTTCTGCGCGGCCCGCTGGGCGTGCTGCGGCTGCTGCAGCTGCTGGCCGGCGCCGCCTTCTGGATCACCATCGCCACAAGCAGGTACCAGGGCCCGGTGCACTTCGCGCTCTTCGTGTCCGTGCTCTTCTGGCTGCTGACCCTGGGCCTCTACTTCCTCACGCTGCTGGGCAAGCACGAGCTGGTGCCCGTGCTGGGCTCGCGCTGGCTGGTTGTCAACGTGGCGCACGACCTGCTGGCGGCCGCGCTCTACGGCGCCGCGATGGGCATCATGATCAGCCAGACGCAGAGCCACAGCTACTGCAACCTCAAGGATTACCAGATGTCCTGCGCCTACCACGCCTTCCTGGCGGCCGCCGTCTGCGGCGGCCTCTGCCTCGGCCTCTACCTGCTCTCGGCGCTCTACGGCTGCTGCCGCCACTACCAGGGCGAGCAGGAGGTGGCGTGAGGTCGCTGCGCCGCGGGGCGGGGAACCCGTCCTTCCTGCCGCCGCCGCCCCGCGCCCGTGCGCCCCGGCTCCCTCCCCTCGCCCTGCGTTCCCGCTGCCGCCAGCGCCCCGGCGCCCGGATCGCAGTTCCCGTCCGACGGCTTCGCCGCCGTCCAGAGTCTGGACAGCTGCGCCGTCTCCTGGGACCGGGGCAGGGCCGCATCCGAAGGGCGGACGCACTCTTTCAGTCGGGCCGCCCCGAGGCGAAGCCTCGCTGTTCCTCTTCCCCTTCCCGGCCGAGAGCGAGACGTGGACAGGCGCCGCGTAGATCCGGGGGAGGCTCCCAAATTGGAACCAGTCTACTGGCGGCGCCACTGACCCCTCCCTCGCGCTCCGCGTTCGGAAGAGCACCCCCTTGCCCTGGCCCCTCTTCCAGCCCCGAGTGCTGAAAAAGGCAGGCATGACGCCGCGGGCGTAGCTGGGGACGGGCCTCCACTGGTCCTGGGATGAGCGACGGGTGTGGTTTTAGTTTGGGATTGTGCGGGCATCCTGCGCAGTCCTTCCGGGCCATCCCTCGGTGCTTTGATGTCTTGCGCTGGGGCCCACCTGCAAAGGTGAGGATGGATAGGGGGCTGTACCCTTGCACCTTTGGAGTCTTCTTTCTCCTCCTCCTGTTCCGCCTTTGTCCTCGCGGTTCACGGAGGCCAGTTCCTAACGCCCACTAGCTTCCCTAGCCTCGCCTTCCCAGCCTTCCTCTCACAGGTTTCTGTTCCGTCCCCACCTCCCAATATCTTTTTTGCATTAGGGATACCACACCAGCGTCAAGGAATGTTAGGCGAACCCCACCCCCTTCTTTTTGCAGATGGAGACTCAGAGCTTGCTCTTGCGAACAGCCAGAAAAAGATTAGAACCCGGTCTTTGGACTCCCAGTCTAGCGTTGTTTACTTTAAAGCATTGGTTGTTCCCAGGAATCCGGACTCTGGAGCTACCCTCTAATAGAGGGTTTCAAGGCCAAAAGGGTTTGTCTAAGGTGCTTTCTCCCCTTCTTGAAGATTCACAATGCTCATTAGCATATGAGAGGCTCTGAGAAGTCCTGCTCTAAAAGAAGCCCAAGTAACTCAGTTTACAGTGTTAACTGCCTCTGGACCTGGACCAGTTTTTTCCACCTAAGGTTCCAAGCAGCCGTGTGTCGTCCTGGCTCTCATTTATCACGAAGGGTCCCGACCCATTGGCTGTGGTCTGTTTGAAGACAAGGGGCACTCCTTCTCTTTCCCAGGGAATTTCTATAGCAGAAGGAGGCCCCGCACCCCCTTCATTAAAGAGAAGATAGCCGGCCCTGCCAGGCCAGCGAGAGCCTGGGGAAACTGTGGATTGAACATTCCTTTACATTGTTTGGGAAATGAAGCCAAGGTTATCCTGATGGTTTCCTGGTTTCCCAGTCAAAAGGAACATCACCTGTAAGAGATGCTGGCATTGACCATGAGCAACTGGCAGGGGTGGGTCGCACCAAACAGAGAAGAAAACTCGGGATCTGGGATGAACAGCTGGCCCAGCCTCGGTAAGGTAAGATGCCTCTTGGCTTTCTGGAGAGGTCATAGGCCTTTGAATAAAAAAACCCAGAGCCCGCTCCTTTTCTAAAAGTTAAAGGGTTTTTATTCAGGAGCAAGTTGAAGGGGTGACAGTAATAAGCACAATGTCCAAAGGGTTATGACAACAATTCAACCTTTTTGCTAAATCCTTCAAAAGTCTGCTCTTTGAAAAAGTTCAACCCTCTCTGGATTAGAAACTAGAATAGGGGAGGCCAGAATACGTTTTTGTGAGCGTGTTTGTAGAGTTTAGTAGGAAAAGTCTTAGGTTTCTCTGTTGTAGTGGTGAAGATCTGGGTGGGGATGTGGAGCGCTTTTGTGAGTTTTACATAGTCACCATCTTTGCATCTTTGTGCCCGGCACTGCTCAAAGCACTTATGTATTCATTTCATTCTCTCAACAACCCTATTGAGCTGGGTTCTATATTATTTCCATATTCTGTATGAGGAAAATGAGTCACAGAGAGGTTAAGTGACTTACCTAGAGTCTCCCAGTTGGTGAGTGGTGAGTGGTGGAGCTCGGATTTGAACCCTGACAGTCTGACCTCTTCAGAACCAGGCTGTGCTATATACAGTAGGGGGTCAATACATGTTAGATACTGTTAACATGGTTATCTTTATTTATTTATTTATTTTCATATTTTTGGCCACACCACGTGGCTTGTGGGATCTTAGTTCCCCGACCAGGGATCGAACCCGCACCCTTGGCAGTGAAAGCGCAGAGTCCTAACCACTGGACCACCAGGGAATCCCCATGGTTATCTTTGGAAAAAAAAATTTTTTTAATTGTGGTAAAATATTCATAACATACAATTGACCATCGAAACTGTCTTTAAAGGGTACAGTTCAATGGCATTA
Source organism: Balaenoptera borealis (assembly GCF_965194805.1). NCBI lineage: Eukaryota > Metazoa > Chordata > Mammalia > Artiodactyla > Balaenopteridae > Balaenoptera > Balaenoptera borealis. Next base: position 88,327,330 of record NC_138874.1, read on the forward strand.
AATACATTCACATTGCTGTACAGCGATCAGCACCATCCATCTCCAGAACTTTTTCATCTCGCAAAACTGAAACACTGTATCCATTAAAATTGTGGTTATTTGTGTTATTGTTGTTGCTATTGTTTTCTGTCCTCCGGGAAATCCTAGAACACTGAGCCCTTCAGCGTCTCAGTTAGACTGGGGTCCTGCTGCCATGCTCCAGGCAGGGTACCTGTTTCCTCAGCGCCCACCACTGGTGCCAGCCAGAGCCTGGGGGTGGTCTTTGCTGGGATACTGGGGGTGTCTTGCAAGCCCAGCAACTTTGGTTCTTCTGTTGCAGGTTTCCATGTTGCTGAGGCCATGGAGACTCCCAGAGCCAGTCATTCTGACCTCTCCCAGGGCCCACTTCCCTGGGCCAGCAGAGGGTTTCAGTGTCTTCACTGGCCATATAGGGAGGTGGGGAGAGGGAACAATCTTTGCCCAGCAGCTCCTTTTCCACATCATTCAGTGGAAGAGCCAAGATGGTGAAGGTTCATTTTGCCTTAACATAGAGAAGTTCCTATTCTGCTTGCGTTATGACTTGGGCACAAGCTTCCAGATACCTGGAACTGAGCCGTGCACCCCTGAACCCTAAACAATGGCTTTTGAGCTCCAGCATGTGTTCTTTTCTCTTTTTTAGATCATCACATAAGCTGCATCCTCAGCTCAGATCCAGCCCTTTGAGGACCTCTTCTTAGCCCCCAGCCCATAGTGCTTTGTCTGTGGTTAGCTGACCTTACTCAGGAGCAGACGTCTCCTTGGCCTTCATGGTACCTTATACAGCCACATGTGCCTGAAACATTCCAGAGCTCACTGGCTCATCTAGATGTGCCTTCCCACTTGGCCTCCCGCGGCTTCTCCAGATGTGAGAAGGACATGAAGACGGCTCCCACACCCATCCTCTCCTCCCCCTCGGGGCTCTGTGCCATGGGAGTGGCTACCTGAGCTGGCCCGGAACTTTTGGATACTAGAGGCAGTCTCCTTGGCCTCCCTCTATGGACTCCAGGACTCGATCCAACCTGACACTGCTGTGGGCTGCCCCCAGCCCAAAAGTCTGGGACCACTTGTGGGCCCAGGAGAGGATTTCTCCAGTATTCTACAAAGGCCAAAGAGAGGATGTGCATGGGAGGGTGAGGGAGGGTAGGGAGAGGGGACCGATGTGCCTCATTCAGTAGTTTAGTGGTGATTACTAATATGCTTTTCTGAATAAAGTTTGTTTGTCTGATCTGGGTGCATGTGTCTTCTCTCCTGCCCCCTGCAGTAACTCTCTGTGTCAGGTCCCCTAGCCTCCCTCCATCTTCTCATTTTGCCTCACTTGTCTGCCTCCCCGGCTTCCCCTTCTTTCTGGGAGGGAAAGAAAAATGAGGTCATAGATTTCCAGTACAGTTAGGGCAGGACACAGGAATCAGGAAGAAAACTGCCTGTGTCTGTCCCTGACTGAGGCTGGAGGGAATTCCAGAAGCTCCCACCCCGGCTCTCAATGGGCCCTCTGTTTGGGAAGTTCCACTGCCTGATGGGCAGGCACAGAATGACTGTGGTCACGGAGCCAGAGGGTCCTGTTCTGGTCCAAGCCCATCATATTACAGAAGGGGAAATGAACACCAGGGTGGAGTGGCAACTTGCTTAATGTCACAGAGCTGACTGGGGCCAGAGTGGGGTCTCCTGGAGCCCAGGCTCTGGTTCTTCCCTGCAGATCATTGTTCTGGTGTTGCCTTCTAGACACACCCAATCTGGTCTCCCTTCTCTGCCTTCCAGCCTCAGCCTGCTGACTGAGGTACCCTGGAAAGGGCTGGAGGGCAGTTAACAGGCTTCTTGTCGGCTCCTCCCTCCTGTGACCTGGGCCTGAAGTCCACAGCCAGGACATAGAGTTCTACTGGCAGATCTCAAAACCCACCTAGAACGGCTCCAGGCAGAGATCTGATGCTGTATGTGCTCCACACCCACTCTCTTCAAAGCACGCTCCTCAAATACAGCACAAACTCTCTCTCTCTCTCATCCTCCTCTTCATGGTTTGCATTTCCAGGGTGGAGGAGAATGCCACCAGCTGCCCAAGATCCTCCCTTTCTCCCCTCTTCCCTCTGTGTCAATTAGTGAATATCACACGAAATAAAAAGTGGTCTTTATGCAAAGGCTGGTAAGTCACCTGCTCTACTTCAGCTCGGTGGAACATTTGCAATTGAAAATGTGCTTTTACTTGCATTACCTTATTTGATCTTGTCACCAGTCTTAGAGGTTGGCATTGTCACCCCCATTCAATAGAAGAAATAGAGCCCCAGAGAGGAGAAGGCCTTATCCATGGTCACAGAGCTGGCAAGTGGCAGGACTGGGCCTGGAAAGTAGATGTTCTCTTACTATCCTCAGCAGCCAGTTGCTAAGCCCTGTGGGCCTCTGGGCAGGCTCTGAGGTAGAGGTGGAGTTTGGTTTTCCCTCCTAGAGACCAGGTGTTCAGGAATGGTCTAATCTGACATTTCCTGTTTAATGCTGGGGGCACTTTGAAATAAGACACTGCTCCTTGGGGACATAACTGAGCCCATTTGGGTCTGGGGAATCCGAGGGATTTGTTCATTTCTATCTATTACTTTTTCTGCTTTTCTAGGGATGGGAGTGGGATGGTCATTGGTGAGGAAGGAGAATTAAGAATTCCTTTTCAGGCATAAAAAGGAAAGGGCAGGGATATGGGAGAAAGGTCTCGTTAGCACTATTTATATTTTTATTGTTTTTGTTTGTTACAATTGTTATTTGTAGAATAAAATAGCAATATATACCCATTAAATTTTTTTACCTGTACAGAAGTGTGCAAAGTAAAAAGAGAAGTCATTCGATCATCCTAACCTCACACCTGAGCAATAAGCCATTGTTCACTATTAAGCCTTCTTCCTTAATTTTTATAACTGATGAAATATCTGGATGCTCACCCACATACACACATATACATTCAGACTCTTCTACAACTTGCTTTTAAAATTTAGCAATAATATAGTTCTAAACACTTTCTAATGTTCTATAATATAATAATATAGCTCTAGTCCTTTTTATTTTATTTTATTATTTTTTTGGAGAAAGAGTTCCACTACCATAGTGGGAATTTTTATTTTATTTTATTATTTTTAAAAAATTTATGTATTTTATTTATTTATTTTTGGCTGCGTTGGGTCTTTGCTGCTGCTCGCGGGCTTTCTCTAGTTGCAGAGAGCAGGGGCTACCCTTCTCTTTGTCGCGGTGCGCGAGCTTCTCATTGCGGTGGCTTACACAGGCTTTAGGCGTGCGGGCTTCAGTAGTTGTGGCGCACGGGCTTAGTTTCTCCACGGCATGTGGGATCTTCCCGGACCAGGGATCGAACCGATGTCCCCTGCATTGGCAGGTGGATGCTTAACCACTGCACCACCAGGGAAGTCCCTCTAGCCCTTTTTAAATGTTCATATAAACAGAGACTGCAAGAATTTTGTGGGCTTTCTGGAGCCTTTATAACTTTCTCACTTTGGCTAACTCCCTTGGTTGCTTTCTATAGAGATCATAGTAAAAACTGGCCCTTTTTTTACAGATGAGGAATAGAGGCTTAGGATGGGGAGTGGCGCTCCGGGGTCTGTGCTCCTTCTACCCCCAGAGTGCCAAGAGTAGCAAGGAGGGGAGGGAGCAGAGGGGCGGCTGTATCTGGCATCACAGCCAGTCTTGGGGAGAGGAGCACCAGGGACTAGGGTTAGTGGGGGCAGCTGGAGAGAGGTGAGGAGAGCCTGACACTCTCTGGACCCTGTGGAGCAAAGGAGAGGTATGCTGGGGAGGTGGCCAGAACCCAAAGAGGGCACCTGGGCATAGCCAGCAGGAGGGCAAGGGCCACCACACCAACCTCATCAGCCTGTGGAAATTCCAGCTGGGCTCTTAATCTGAAAGCCCTTTTGCCCTCCCTGTTCCATGACCCCATTCCTTTTTGGTTTTTCCCCATTATTTATTTATTTATATATTTATTTTTATTGCGGTATCATTGTTTTGCAATGTTGTGTTAGTTTCTACTGTACAGCGAAGTGGAGTTCCCTGTGCTATACAGCAGGTTCTCATCATTTTATACATATTAGTGTATATATGTATGACCCCATTCCTTTTGAACTGGGTGGCTATTTGGGATCTTGTAGGCACCAAGGCTGTGGTGTTCCTTCCCCAGCACTGAGGTGAGGTCCAGCTCCCAGAGGCAGTCCCCCTGCAGCTTGATAGCTGCATCTCCCTGGGGGTGGGAGGCAGGCTGTCCTTGCTGCCATCTCCAGGAGTCCTGAAGGGGGCTCTCTGCTGCCACAGGTAAAGTACTTCTGAGACAAAGTTGGGAAGAGGGGGGAAAGTGAACAAATATTTGGAAGTGTTGGTAATGAGCCAAGAATATGATGGATGCCTTATGTAACGTCCTTATCATTCTCACAAGCCCGTGCATAAACCCCTATTTAACAGACATGGAGACAGGTTCAGAAGGGTAAACTGATTTCCCCAGGGCACTTGACTAAGTAGCAGAAACAAGATTCAAACTCAGGTCTAAGCTACCATGCTCTGCTGTTTCAGAGGATTTCCCAGAAGTCTGTTTCTTCCAGCCATCCAGAGACTTCACCCAGATCTACGCTAGATTTTGTAATAATTATATCTTAAGCTAAGGCAGGAAGGAAAGTTTATTATATTATTACAGATCTGAATTATCTCAGCTTCTTTCTTCCTGGTTTAAAAAGAAGTTGGATAATTACCTTCAGGTTTGATCAGCTCACTGTGCTGAGGTCACTCTCCTGCTCCCTAGAGACAGTCCCTCTGTCTGCCGGATGTAAGAAGCATTTGTGAAACTGCTCCTCCACCCTGCCCTTCTCCCTCTTGAGACCCAGTGCCATAGGTGTGGCCGTCTGATCTGACTCTGAACTTTTGGATACTGAACTCTGTCTTTTGCAATCTTGCCCTGATTCTGTGTTGGAATGACAATCTCACCAGCCATGGAATGAAGCCTCTATTGGTCTTTCTTGTGTCCACATTTGAGTTTTCTTGAAAAGATGCACAGAGGTGTTAAAAATTATTGTCACTTTCCTGAAGGTCAGGACCTCCTTCTTCCCTACGGAATCTGAGGTCCATCTTTGCTCTCCTTTTTATTCCCTTTGGCAGTTCCCGGGCTGTGCCTCTGTGCTCCAAGAAGTTCTGCCTCCTTTCAACCTGAAAGGACTCACTGTTCTCATCTTGTTTCCTGGGGCTCCAGTCCATCTGGAGAGACGAACTGACCGTGAGTTTTCAGGTGTCAGTAGTGGGACATTCACAGACTCCCCTCTTTATGTGTTTGCAAGATCTTCCATGATTTCATTCAAGTCAAAATTATTCCAGGAACACAGGGCGTTGCCAGGAACAGTTACTTGCTCGGCTTCCCTAGCTGTTTCATATCTGGGCATTTCACAACATGTCTTTCCTCACATCCTGGTAAACTCTGTTGTATTTTTCAGCTTCTCAGCATCTTCTCCCAGCCATCCCTAGGAACTAGTGAACTTGCTGAGTTTGTTTTTCCTTTTAAGTTAAATTGGTGAACTACCTCAGTGAGCTTAACCTAGTGGGCCAGAAGGCTGAGGTGATGGGGTCTTTGTGTAGTGACTGTGATAGTGATGATAAAAATGATGATATTATTGTTGATAATGGCATTAATACTAATAAAGATTACACATGTCCCAATCTCTTGTACTCACAGCTTGCAAAAATATTTTTACATTCATTATTTCATCTCATCCTTATATGAAAAGATAAACAGCATAGATAATAACCACATTTTGTAGATGAGGCTCAGAGAGGTGAAGTGTTTGCCTATCTATCTATGTATCTATCTATCTATCTATATTTATACATATACACACACAAAGATTTATTAGGGTATACTTCTATGTTAAACCACACATGGTTTAAATGTACACTTTGGGGACTTCCCTGGCGGTCCATTGGTTAAGGCTCTGTGCTCCCACTGCAGGGGGGATGGGTTCGATTCCTGGTCGGGGAACAAAGGTCCCGCATGCCACAGGACGTAACCAAAAATAAAAAAAAAAAAATTGTACACTTTGATGAGTTTTGACGTATGTGTACACTTGTGAAGCCATCACAATTAAGACTGTGGACATATCCATTGTGCCCCAATGCTTTTTTGTGCCCCCTTGTAATCTCTTTTTCCCTTTTCCATCTCCCCACCCCAGGCAACTACTGATGCTTCCCATGACTATAGATTAGTTTATGTAAGTGGAATGTACAGTATGTGTTTTTTTTTTTCACCCCCATCAGAGGGGGCAGTGTCTGGCCTCTTTTACTCAATAATTTTGAGATTCACTCATGTTGTTGTTGTACCAATAGTTCATTCATTTTTATCTATCGCTGAGTATTATTCCATTGTATGGATATACTATAATTTGTTTATCCATTCACCTGTTGATGGACATTTGTGTTGTTTCAACTTTTTGGTTCCTGCAAATAAAGCTGCTGTGAACATTCATGCACAAATATTTGTGTGGACATACACTTTCATTTTTCTTTGTTAAATACCTAGCAGTGGAGTGGCTTAGCTGTGTGGTAGGTGTATTCTTTTGCTATTTTTATTGGCTATGTTCCAGATGAAATTTGTTTATTTGTGTGTGTGCTCTTGCCTGACATTTGTATCATGGATGGTAATTTTGGACTCAGAATAAATTGGAAAGTTTTCCATCTTGTTCTGTTCTCTGGAATAGTTTAACTATATCATTTTACTGATGGGTTTAATAAAATTGTCTACAAAATAACCTGGTCCTGATGCCTTTTAGGAAGCTTTTTTTGTTTTATTGGTTTGTTTTTAGGCAAGCTGTGCGCCTTGTGGGATCTCAGTTCCCCGATGAGGGATTGAACCGGGGCCATGGAAGTGAAAGCCTGGAGTCCTATCCACTAGGCCACAAGGGAACTCCCTTTTAGGAAGTTTTTTGGTTAATTCTCTCAGTTTCGTTAATGGTAATTGGTCTATGCAGGGTTTTTTGTGGCTCACCTACTGCCTTTCCATTTGTGGCATTTTTATTCAAGTTGTCTCTCCCATTAATTCTCTCATCTAATTCTCCAATTTAGAATGAGAACTTTTTGAGGGAAGAATTCCAGGCTATTCTTCTCTATATTTCCATGAAAGGCACATAATAAGTAGTTATTTGGTGGAATGAATGAATATTGGGGTTTAGCTGCTGTAACAAACACACCTCAACATTTCAGCGGCTTAATATAACAAAAGTCTATTGTTCACATACAAATCTATTCCTGCCTCACATAGTTGTCCATTGTGGATATTCCAGGTCAGTGGGAGGTTTCCACGATGTGATGATTCAGGGACTTAGGCTCCTCCCACTTTGTGGCCCGGCCATCCCCTCTGCTTTGAGCTGGCATTTGGGAGAAAAGCGGGAGGAGTAGATTTCCGACATTTAAATGCCTTGGACTAGAAGTGACTCTCATCACTCACTTCTTTTGGGGAGTCACATGACCTAAAAATCTATATGCAAGGAGGCTGGAAGGTGTAGTCCATGGTGGGGCAATGGCTGCCCGGCTACAACTCTATACCCTGGAAGAGGGAAAAGGACTTTTGGGTGGACAGTTAACTGCTTCTTTCCTGGGTGGCCACAGGTTTTATTGCTGAGCTTTTCATTGCCTTGCTCTTCGAGACGTTTTTTGCCCCTGTGTTTGATGAATGGTTGTTTTCATGGCTGCCAAGAGCTGTTGAGTAAGAGTATAACAGCAGACATTCATTTCCTTGCTGTGTTTGTCCAACAACTCACTGTGTCACAGCTGGAAAACTCATTACTCATGAGGACTTCTTTCCCAGGTACAAAAACATAAAGATGTTATTTACTGAACACTTTTCAGACCAATGGCAGTGAGTTATTAATCCAAAAATATACCCAAATATTAAGTTTAAATACTAGAGTAAACCCAAATATTACAGAGAATCTAAAAATACATTATCAGTCAAATGTTTCTTTCATTTATTCATTCATTTAAAAAAATTGAAACAGTTCCTGTAAGATAAAATTTCACGCAGAAATTCTCCGTTTTAGAGTATACAATTCAGTGGTTTTAGTATATTCACAGAGTTGTGCAACTATCACCACTATCCAATTCCAGAACATTTCCATCACCCCAAAAAGAAATGCTGTACCTATTAGTCACTCCCAATTCCTTCCTCCCCACAGTCCCTGGCAGCCACTAATCAATCTACTTTCTGCCTCTATGGACTCGCCTATTCTGGACATTTAGTGTAAATGGAATCATACAATATGTGGTCTTTTGTGTCTACATAGCATAATGTTTTCAAGGTTCATCTATGTTGTAGCATGTATCAATACTCCGTTCCTTTTTATGATAAAAATTAATATTCCACTGAATGGATATATCACACTTTCTTTATCCATCATTCCTCCGTTTAAAATTTTTAAAAATTGTGGCAAAATACACATAACATAAAATTTACCATCTTAACCATTTAAAAAAATAAGTTTATTTAGTTATTTATTTAGGCTGCATTGAGTCTTCGTTGCTGCACGCAGACTTTCTCTAGTTGCAGCAAGCAGAGGCTACTCTCCGTTGCAGTGCCCTGGCTTCTCATTGTGGTGGCTTCTCTTGTTGTGGAGCACGGGCTCTAGGCGCGCGGCCTTCGGTAGTTGTGGCTCGCGGGCTCAGTAGTTGTGGCTTGCAGGCTCTAGAGCTCAGGCTCAGTAGTTGTGGCGCACGGGCTTCATTGCTCCACAGCATGTGGGATCTTCCTGGACCAGGGATCAAACCTGTGTCCCCTGCATTGGCAGGCAGATTCTTAACCACTGCACCACCAGGTAAGTCCCCATCTTAACCATTTTTTAAATGTACAGTTCATTGGTATTAAATATGTTCACGCTGTTGGGCAACCATCTTCAGAACTCTTCTCATATTGCAAAACTGAAAGTCTGTACTCATTAAATAATAAATCCCCATTCCCCCTCCCTCCAGCCCCTGACAACCACTATTCAATACTTTCTGTCTCTATGAATCTGACTGCTCTAGATACCTCATATAAGTGTAATCATACAGTATTTGTCTTTTTGTGACTGGCTTATTTCACTCAGCATCAGTGTCCTCAAGGTTCATTCATGTTGTAGCATGTGTCAGAATTTCCTTATTTTTTAAGTAAAAATAGCCCATTGTGTATGTATACACCACATTTTGTTTATCCATTCATCATCATTAATGGACACTTGGGTTGCTTCCACCTTTTGTGATTAAAACTGCTGTGAACATGGGTATACAAATATCTCTTCGAGACCCTGCTTTCAAGTCTTTTGGGTATATGCCCAGAAGTGGCATTGCTGGATCATATGGTGATTCTGTTTAATTTTTTTAGGAACTGCCATATTGTTTTCCATAGAGTGTGCACCATTTACATTTCCACCAACAGCACACAAGGTTCTTGTTTCTCCGCATCCTCACCAACACTTGTTATTTTCTGTTTTACTCATTTATTTTAAAACAAGCATTCATTGAGTACCTACTATGCCAGCGCTGTGCTATATACTTGGCAGAAACTGGGACTGGCAAGATGTTAAGTCACAGTCCCCCGCTCTCAGGAATTCAGGACACAATGAGGGAAATAGTCATGTTCAAGAGAAAGATTGAGGGGCTTCCCTGGTGGCGCAGTGGTTGAGAATCTGCCTGCCAATGCAGGGGACACGGGTTCGAGTCCTGGTCTGGGAAGATCCCACATGCTGCGGAGCAACTAGGCCCGTGAGCCACAACTACTGAGCCTACGCGTCTGGAGCTTGTGCTCCGCAACAAGAGAGGCCGCGATAGTGAGAGGCCCGCACACCGCGATGAAGAGTGGCCCCCGCTTGCCGCAACTAGAGAAAGCCCTCGCACAGAAACGAAGACCCAACACAGCCAAAAATAAATAAATAAATTAAAAAAAAAATCAGCTATACTTCACTTCAATTTAAAAAAAAAAAGAGAAAGATTGAAATGCAAGGTGAGGGACTTCCCTGGCGGTCCAGTGGTTAAGACTCCGGGTTTCCACTGCAGGGGGGCATAGGAACTAAGATCCTGCATGCTGCGAGGCAAAAAAAAAAAAAAGAAAGAATGAAAGAAAAAAGAAATGCAAGGTGATAGGTGCTTAATAGAGATGAAAGAGTTCTGTGTAAACACAGAGGAGGAAGTGAGGAATTATTTGGGGAAGTCTTTACAAAGAACCTGATATTCAAGCTGGATGTTAAAAGGTGAGCAGGGGGAGATGAGGTGGAAGGAAGGGTAATCTAAGCCGACAGAGCAGCACATAGCAGCCAGCCTCCAAGATGGCCTCCAGGATGGCCCCGGTAATTCTCACCTCCTGGTAGTTATGCTGTTGTATAATCTTCCCATTATGCGTTGGAATGTTGACTAGTTCGGACCCGTAAAACCAACAGGATATTGTGAAAGCGACAGTGTGTGACTTCTGCGGATATGGCATAGAAGACCTTGTAGCTTCCTGCCTTGCTCCCTCTTGGATCTCCTGCTCTGGGGGAAGTCAGCCTCCATGTCGCGAGGACACTCAAGATGCCTTCTGGAGAGTCCCAGGTGGAGAGGAACCGAAACCCCTTGCCAGCCTGTCAGCACAAGAGCCAGCACCAACCGGTCTGCTATGTGAGGAAGCCAATCCTCCAGCCCCATCAAGCCTTCAGATGACAGCCGCCCTGGCCAGCATCTGAGTACAACCTCACAAAAGCCCCTAGGCCAAAACCACCCACCAAGCTGCTTGCAGTTTCCTGCAAAAACCACCCAAAAGCCAAATAATACATATTTATTATTGTTTTCAGCCACTAAGTTTTTTTTTTTTGTTTTTTTGCAGTTCTGATAAGCCACTAAGTTTTGAAATAATTGTTACACAGCAAGAGATAACTAATGCAGCTAGAAGCATGAGAAGAGCTGGTATATGCAAGAAATGGTGGCATGAGAGACCACCGCCAGAAACCCCAAGTTTAGAGAGGCTTCGGAACAAGTCTGTGTAAGAGTGGGTGAGAGCGCCATCTGGTGGAGAAAGCTGTGCTTAGACATTCCCTTCTCTTCCTGCTCATATTTTTCCAGCTTGTTCTACCTAACATTTCTTGCTAATATTTCTCCAAGAGCCCCAGTGAAATTCAATTATGTGGGCCATATACACCCTTGCTTATAGATTCAAAGACTAACCTCCGAAAAATGTCATGTTAAGGTATTAATTATCCTCTTTTTCTATTTTATTTTCTCCCTTAGTCTCTCCCACCTATCAGCTATCCAGGGGAAAACATCAGTGGCACCAGGATCTGAGGCAAGAAGTGAAGACTCAGAATGCTGGAGAAGGGAAAGGAGGAACCAGGAGAACTTGATTATGAAAAATCAGAGTCAGGTCCCAGAAAGCAGACTCCAGTTGACCAGTCTCTAGTTACCCGGAGAAGCCTTTGTTCATCGATGGGCCATGACTGTTGTCCCTTTCTGGTCTTTAGAGCCTTTTTGTATCCTCCAGTGCTTTCCTCAAATAATGTCTAGGAGTTCTGGAATGATATTCCTCAATTCTATAGCTGCCAGGAAAGAGAACCAATAAAACTACTAGCTACAGTCAGCCTGAGGCCAATGGTCCAGGCAGACCTAAGAAGGAGGGATTGCAAAGAAAGTGAAATCTACCTTTGGAGTAAATTACTGAAGGTGGAATTACAGGTAAAGATACTGAAGCAAAAACATTCTTCTTTCTCTGCTTCTCCTAGCCTCATCTTAAAGGAGAGGCAGAGTCCATCAGACAAGCCTGGCCCAGCCACAAAGCCAGGCCTATTCCTCTAAAAAGCAAGGGGATTTCTGAATATGGTTTAGTGGTGAGTGGCTGATTTGTATCTGTCTACCTTCTGGCTGTTTGGAGGGGGAAGTGATTACTTCCGGCTGGGGCAATCAGGGAAGGAGTGCAGACATTTGACTCCTGCCTAGATGAATGGGTTGGATTTGGACCCAAGCACAAGTGGGAGAAGGGCATTCCTCCCGGAGCTCACAGCACAAGCAATGTAAGGAGACCAGAATGCAAGGGGCACTTGAAGGTAACAATGGAGGAGTTCAGTTGGCTGAAGTTAAGAGGCTCCTGCAGGGGAGTAGCATGGGATGAGGCCAGTAAATGCAGACTAAGGTGGTGATGGTATGGTTGGGGGAACCAGGGTCAGATGACGCACGAGGTTAAAATCCCAGCTCACAGTTGCATACTAGCTGACAGACACTGAAGTTCCTTGACAAATCTCAGATTCCTCATCTGTGAAATGGCGATAACCCTAATAGCGTTGTTGGAGGAGGACTAGCTAAGATAATGCCTACAGAGAGCTTAGTCCAGTGTCTGGCGCCTGGTAAGCCCTCCGTAAATAAATGTTAGTGTTATAATTATTAATGCAAAGGCATCGGATGCATGCTTTAAGGGCGATTAACCGGGCAACACAGTGAGAAGTGGGTTGAATTGGGAAGGGCTTGCCCAGGACCCTGTACACAGTAGCTACTCAGGAAACGCTGAACGGAATTGCATTCTCTGCTAGGCATCGGGCATGCCGGGATATGGTTTCTGCCTTTTGTAAGCTCATGGTCCCCAGGGGGTGAGGTAAGTGCCAAATTTGGTGGGGGGAGGATGCAGACGTAAATTCTTCAGATTAGCTTCTCTCCAACTGTTCCCTGCCGGTATCCAAAACGACGCGGGGGCAGCGAGGGGTGGGGTTCCCTGAGCTCCCAGGGTTTAGCGAACCGCTGTCGGGCAGGACTACGGTTGAGCCCAGGATCCTGGCTGAGAAAGAAAAGGCGCGCAGGCGCAGTGCGGACAAGGGCGCTCACCTGTCCTAGAGCGGGCGGAGCTAAACCCGGGAGTCCGGCCGGAGGCGGGGCGGGAGCGATGACGTCAAGGGCACGCCGCCGCCGAGCAGTCGCGTCCCGGAAGCGGCGGCCGGGGAGGCGGCGGAGGTTCTCAGTACTGCGACTTCAGAGTGGCCTTGGGAAGAGGCGCGTCGTGGTGGGGCGGGCCTGAGGAAACGCACCGGGGTCCAGTGGCCCTATCAGTGCCTCCTGGCCGTCCCCGCCCCTTCCCCACCATCGCAGCGACAGCGTAGGTGAGGTGCCACCCCCCCCCCCCCCACCACCCTGGTGTGTCCGCCGACTGTGCGGAGTTGGGCGCCAGAACGCCGCGGGGGCCGCCACCTGCTGGCCCAGCGACCTTGGGTGTGGCCTTCTGTGGTTTGGGTCTCAGGGCCCTGTCCGGCTCCCTGGGCTGCAGAGGTGATGGTCCGGCCTCTGCCGGCGCAGACCTGCTTCACCCCTTCCTGGGCTCTTACCTCGCGCCCGCCTTGGGTCCTTTCGTCCTAGCTCCGCCTGAGGGGGTCTCTGGTTTCTGGTGGCCCCTTTGTTACCCTCCCCTTCAAACACCCTCCTCCCCCGTCGTCCCAGATCGCAGCCCCTTGCCTGGAACTGGCTTTTGTTGCTGTGGGCCAAGGGTCTGCCTCTTTATTTACTGCTTAGCGTTTGGGTCAGACTTGGAAATTAGGAGAGACGGTGAGAGTTCTGTGGCTTTCCCCATCAGAGAAGAGAGAAGGGAATGGGGTTTTATGGAAGGTGGTGACTGCCCCGTTGGGTTCAAGGGGGAAAAGGGGCGGGTAATGGGCAGGGATGCTTCAGGAGGTTGTTGAGAACAGAAGGGAGAGGGAAAGTTTAGAGGATGCAGCAGGGTGGAAGAAAGCTCTGAGGTCCTGGAGGGTGGGCAATTAATTCACTCACTCAGCGAGCATTTATTACATTCCCATTGTGTGCGGAAACAGTGGTGAATGGAAGATGTAGTCTTTGACCTGCTGCAACTCAAAGTTAAGAGGGGCAGACTGGCAAGAAAGAAGGGAGTTTTGCTTTGGTGTAATAAATGCTGTTAGGGTGAGTACATGATCCTTTGGGAGCATTGGGGAGGCTCTCCCAGTCCAGACTGGAGGTGTTGGCAAAGACTTCTCAGAGCAAAGGAGTGGTGTTTAAGCGGATACCTGAATGATGAGTAGGAATTAACTAAGTAAAGAGTGGGAGAAAAATATTTCAGGACATCGTTTTACTTGAGACCCCAGGCTGCCTCTCACCAGCAACCACGTGTGCTTGGTCTTTATGGTTTATACTCTTGATGGGTCTGTGGGGAAAAGAACATTAGATGGAGAGTCAGAAGAGCAGGATTTTATACAGTTGACCCTTGAACAACGCAGGGGTTAGGAGCGCTCTCTGTGAAGTCAAAAATTAGAGTATGACTTAGAGTACACCCTCCCTCCACGCGGTTCCTCCGTATCCGCCGTTGGGCATCCGAGGATTCAACCAACTGCAGATTGTGTAGAACTGTAGTATTTACTGTTGGAAAAAATCTGCATATAAGTGGAACCGTGAAGTTCAAACCCATGTTGTTCAAGGGTCAGCTCTATCTGGGTCATTCACTTCATCTTGCTGAATGTGTCTTCCTTTGTGAAATAGGCTTTCCACCTGTAGCCCTGCCTACCTCACACGTTTATTATGGCACCGCATGAAATAATGCAAGTAGAAGTGTGTTGGGCATTGGAAGTGCAATGCAAATGTCAGGAATTCTTATGGTTACAGGATGCAGACCTCAGAGCGAGAGGGGTGTGGGCCAGAGGTGAGCTCCAGCATGGTCCCTGAAGCTCCCCTGGAGTCTCCAACTGCTCCTGCCAAGTCCCCGGCGTTTGATCTTTTCAACTTGGTTCTTTCCTACAAGAGGCTGGAGATCTACCTGGAACCTCTGAAGGATGCAGGTGATGGTGTCCGGTATTTGCTCAGGTACAGATTTTATTTAGGTTTGCTCTAACCTGCTGGGCCTTCTGCCTTCCTGCTTTGCAGTTGCGCTGGCCACTTAGGCAATGGCTGGGTTATCCTTTCTGCGCTGGTGAGGAGCAATTCTGGGAGGTCCTTTGGGCCTCTGGGCTTATTCTAGACCCTGTGTCTCAGGCCCAGCCCAGGAGAGGCAGGCACTGGGAACCATCTGGCCTTTCACCAGGGTTTCTTCTTTGTGGCTGAATAAGCTCATACCTCAGGACTGCTAGCTAGCCTTGACCATTGGGCCTTCTATATCCGGAGCAGGCTTTTTTTACCTTCTCTCCCAACATTAGCATAATTCATATTAAAATTAGGATGCAAATAACTACGAATAAGCAGGTACTATTTTCACTAATCCTTTAGGATTATGGCTCTCAAATTTTTTTGTTCCTGTTCTGCTTTGATTTTCATCCTTGGTAATTTTCTTTTTTCTCCTTTCAGCTCACTTTATTTCTTATGCTAAAGTATTTAAAATTATAGATACATACCATTCTGCTCCCTAAACACATTATTTAGTTTGTCTCTATATAATAATGACTTTTTAAAAAAAAATAAGGTAACATCATACCTAACACAATTAACAATGATTCCTTGATGTCACCCTATACCCAGTTCATATTCAGATTTTCTCAGTTGTCCCAAGAATGTCATTTACCATTGTTTTGGTCAAATCAGGCTCCGATCCAGCACCATGCATTCTGTGTGGTTATTATGTCTCTTAGGTCTTTCTCAATCAAATGGTCTCTTTCACGACACTGACTTGCTGGAGAATTTCCTACCTAGATTTGTCTGGTAGCTGCTTCTTCCTGGTGCAGACTGGAAGTTAAACTTAAAGGTTGGATTTGATTTGAGTAAAAAAAAATTTTTTTTTTTTTTGTGCAAAGGTTATGTGTTCCTAATACTGCATTGTAACGGGAGTCACATAAAACCAGCTTGTCCTAAAGAGCAGATGTTCTTCATCTAGAGCCTGTGGGTGGGGCTCTCGGGGTCAGTGAATCTCCTGAACCTGCATGTAAAGTTGTGTGGGCACACGTGTGTGTATTTCTAGGGAGAAGCTTCTAGTTTTCATCAGATTCTTTTAAAGGCCTTCAACCATCTCAGATGCCTGAGAGACACAGATAGGAGACAAGGGCGGGTAGGGTTGGGTTAACCTCTCAGGGTGCTCTGGAGTATTCATTCTTACCTCAGTCTGGAAATAGTGGGAGGTTTATTTTTAACTCTGACGAAGGCCCTGAGTTTTTCTTGTTCACCCCAGAACCCCTTTAATTGATGGCATCATCCCGAGAGGTGAGCTGGTCTGTGCTCCAGAGCAGTGTTCTCTACATTTAGATGACTATGCTGTTGATGTAAGGGGTAGGGAGATGGTGTAAGGAGGGGCTCGCTTTATAATCCCACCAGACCAACTAGCTGAAATGAATTGTGGTCTTCCTTAGGGGAGTGTGTGGGCTCTGGAAAGCACGGGGCTGTGCTTTCTGGCGTTTTCTACTGTGTGTGTGTGTGTGTGTGTGTGTGTATGCGCGCGCGCACGCATGCACCTGTGCGTGCAGATGTATGTGTGTATGTATATACGTGTGTATGTATGTGTGTGTGTTTTGCCTTTTCGTGGCAAAGCACGAAAGTTAAATATATCCTGCCCTTCTCCTTTTCCAGCACTGGTCTCTTAGTGCTTCTTGGCACTAATGTATTAGGATTTTTCCATTTTATGAAATTAGAAATCTGAGGATGTGGTGGGATTGAGGAAGCTGGACGGAGGAGGAGCATCGGGACTCAAAAGCCCCCAGGAGCTCATGGTCTCTGAGCCGCTGGGAGATGGAGCACTGGTCTGTGAAAGCGGCTGTCGGATTAGTTTGTGTGTTTGGTTGTTCTTTTCTTAGTAAAGAGGATTTGACTTTGCAGAGGGATCTAATCTTGAGCTTCTTTTTTTTTTTTTTTTTTAATTTTTATTTATTTTTGGCCGCGTTGGGTCTTTGTTGCCGTGTGCGGGCTTTCTCTAGTTGCGGTGAGCGGGTCTGCTCTTCGTCCTCAGGCTATAGGCTCACGGGGTTCAGCAGTTGTGGCTCGCGGGCTGTAGAGCACAGGCTCAGTAGTTGTGGCGCACAGGCTTAGTTGCTCCGCGGCATGTGGGATCTTCCTGGACCAGGGCTCGAACCTGTGTCCCCTGCATTGGCAGACGGATTCTTAACCACTGCACCACCATGGAAGCCCCTAATCTTGAGCTCCTATGAGGTCTGAAGCCTGGAGCTACAGTAGATTTTTGAAAGACTTCTCTCTTCTGGGATCAGCTACTCCAGTAGGTGGGTCTCCATGACCAAAGTGTCGGTAAAGACATCAGATAGAATGGGAGAGGCGGGAATTCCCTCGCGGTCCAGTGGTTAGGACTCTGCGCTTCTACTGTAGGAGGTGCAGGTTCGATCCCCGGTCAGGGAACTAAGATCCCGCATGCCACGTGGCATGGCCAAAAAATAAACAGATCTTTTAAAAAAAAAAGAGAGAGAGAGGCTTTAAAATGAAAGCGATCTCTGTGGCTGTGTGAAATTTTTATTTCTGAGATGGGATTGGCCTTAGACCTGACTTTTAATTTGCTTTTAGCCTGGTAGCAGCCACTAGATGGGTCTGAGGCCTAATTAGGGTGGTGTAGTTGGAGTGTATGGAATTTTAAGACAAAGGCAGAGAGAGGTCATTTCACTCCCTTACTCATAACTCTTCTTAAAAAAAAGCACCCCATAAATTAGTTAACCTCATTTAGTAACTGTGAAATATCCCAATTAGAGCAAAAGAAAATGCATTGAAGTTCTGAATACATTTCAACTTACCTGTTGATTTTTCTATTTGACTCTCTCCTCTGAGGGCCCACCTTATATCCACTGACACTGCTCTTTAGAATGTAGGTGTCAGTGGCTTCGTGATTACGTCTGTGCTCCCTTTGCCCTGTTAAATGTCCTTTATTAAGGACTAAGCCAGCAGCGTTGCTCGTCCTCAGCAACCTGTCTCTGATTTTCTTTCCTCCGTCTTTGGGGGCTTCTGTGTTGCCATTTGGTGGTGGTCGGAGCTGGGTCTGTGTTTTCTTCTAAAAGTTCCAGTTCACTTTGGGCGTGTTTGCTGAGGGAATGCCAACCCTGGTTTTGTCTTCATTTTTTATATGTTGAAATGAAATCTTTATTATTTGCTTTCCTTTGGAATTAATGTATGTTTAAAACAAACTCTCAAAGTCACAGAAATAAGAGAAAGTCGCAAATAAGGTCAAAGAAATCCTTTACATTTTGTTCTCTCAATTTCCGTATTAGATGGGTCTTGTGCAGTAAGCATGTGTTCTTACGAAATTGTAAAAAAAGAATATGTTACATATCAACTCTGTCTCAATAAATACAAAGAATAAAGGAAAACTCTTAAAGAAGAATGTCATCGGCACTTCTTAAAGAGAATAGAACCTTACAAAACACAGGTTAAACAGGGTTATAACATTAACAGATAATTTCATAAATTCTTCCTCCTCCTGGGAAAAGGTTCTACAGGTCTTCAGGTTCTGAGAGGATGCCCTTTCTCACCCCGGGGCCTAAGCTGTGACCTCAGCTCCTCTCCCGGTCGCCTGTCCAAGTGAGAGACCCACTTTTCATTTCTCCCTGACCCTCTGAGCTCCAGGGCCTCCTCTTGCTCCTGGTTTTGAAGACCCGCCTGTGTGCCCATCTCCCCTTCCCGGCTGGAAGGGCAGCGGTCTTCAGTAACCAGGACTCTCTGTGTTGTAGGTGGCAGACACCATTGTGTTCCTTGCTGACCTGCCTGGGCCTCAACATCTTGTTCCTCACCTTGAATGAGGGTAAGAACCAGGGGCCGGGGGTTTTTTGTGAATGAATGTGGGGAGGAGTTCTGAGAAGCGGCCCATGTGAGGGAGCCGCCTGTCTCGCCATGGAGTTGGCCTCTCTCTGTGTCTGCTCGATGTCAGAACACAGGCTCCTGAGAGACCCACCCTGGGCTAGAATCCTGGCTGGGCCACTGGTGTGACCTCGGAAGTTCTTTAACCTGTCCATTAAGGCCTAATTTTCCTCGTCTCTGAAGGGAGGGCACGAGCCACCTTCTGTGTGCTGTGTGCTAGTGTAGTGATTTTTAATATTTTAAAAAAAGGATCTGGGGCTACAGCAGTGACCAGATGGGGGAAAGTCCCAGCTCTTAGGAGCCTACATTCACGGAGGGGCCAATGACCGTATCTGTAATCTGCCATGCGGTGATAAGTTCTATGAGGAAAACCAAAGCTGGGTTAAGGGGCTGGAGGCCGGGTGGGGAGGTTCTGTTTCATACCGGGTGGTTGGGGGAGGTCTTTTGGGCAGAGACCCGGAGCAGGTGAGGGAGCGAGCGCGTGGACATCTGGGCGGGCAGGGGCTCCTGGTCCTGCTCTCTGCTTATCTGCAGTCTTGTCGCGCCCATAGGTGCATGGTACTCAGTGGGTGCCCTGATGATTTCAGTGCCCGCCCTGCTGGGCTACCTTCAGGAGGTCTGCCGGGCACGGCTGCCCGAGTCTGAGCTGATGCGGAGGAAGTATCACAGCGTGAGGCAGGAGGACCTGCAGAGAGTTCGCCTGTCTCGCCCTGAGGCCGTAGCTGAGGTGAAGAGCTTGTGAGTATGGAAGGGGCCGGGGAGGTGAGGGACAGGGACAGTACCAGCTGCCACCACACCGAGTGCTTGCTGGGCACCAGACATCGTAGTGGGCAAACCATGGATGTTATTTCCTTTCATCTTTTTAACAGTTCTGGGAGGTAGCTACTATGATTGTCCTCCATTTATGGATGAGGAAAAAGGCAATTGACCAAGCTGGGATGGGAATCCAGATCTAGCTGATTTCACAGTTTAGGGTCTTGACTGAGCGCACACGCACGCGCGTGCGCGCACACACACACACACACACACACACGCACGAGCCACTGCCTGGGTTCAAATCTCAGTTCTGCCATTTAATCGCTGTGACATTGGGCAAGTTACTCAGGTTCCTCATCTGTTAAATGGGATAATTATAGGCCTCCCTCACAGGTGGTTGTGAAAATTAAATGAGTGTCTGGTACCCAGGAAGTGTTCGGTAAGTATTAGTCATCATCACTACGCTGTGGAGGAACTTCCCTAAATGTGACAGAGCTGGTACTTCTGAGGAAGCATCTTAAGACTGTTGGATAACATTAACCGTAACAACTTCAGTGGCTCTCTTGACATACAGCAGGGGTTCTCATCCCTCCCTGGGCAGTAAAGGCCTCTGTGGAGCTCCAAAGGAAACTTATAAACCAGTGGAGGGCTGGGCCCCACCCCAGAAATTCTGAGTTAGTTATCTGGAGTGGGGCCTGGGTATCTGCAGTTTTTCAGAAAACCTTTTCACTTTGAAATGATTTTAAACTTACAGAAGATTTCCAAGAGTATTACAAAGAACTCCCACATGCCCTTTACCCAGATAGAACAATTATTAACATTTTGCCACGTTGGCTTCATCTATCTCTCTACACTAAGACATTATTTTTTTTCTTTCTGAACCATTTGAAAGTAAGTTACAAACATCTTGCCTATTTACCCCAAATACTTCAGCGTGCATTTTCTAAGAACAAGGACATTCTCTTCTATTTCCAAAGTCCTGTAATCAAAATTAGGAAATTTAACATTGATAACATTAGCATTAGTACTATTATCTAATAATTGTTCATGATCAAATTTTGCCATTTGCATTAATAAGGTCTTTTATATAAATTTCTCCTGATCTAGGCTCCAATCCAGACTCATGCATGACATTTAGTTTTTATGTCTCTTTAGTCTCCTGTGACCTGGAATAGTTCCTTGGTCTTTGTTTCTCATGACTTGACATTTTAAAATAGAACATGTTTATTATTTTGTAGAATTTCTCTGCATTTGTGGTAGTTTGGTTCCTCATGATTAGATTCAGATTTTGCATTTTTGGCAGGAATGTGACAAGTGACGTTGTCATTATTTCATATCAAGAGGTACATGATGTCACTGTCTGTTATGGGAGATATTAACTTTGGTCACCTTGGTGCAGGTTTCTCCACTGTACAGTGACCATTCATCTTACCCTCTGGAGTTAGTAATCTGAGGGGGGATACTTTGAGACTTTGTAAATATCTTGTTCCTCATCAAATATACACCCACTACACTGAAATCCATTGATAGATCTTACTTTCATCAATTTATTACTATGATGGTTGCAAAGGTGATTTTCTTTTTTTTTTTCCTTTTTTTTTTTTTTTTTGCAAAGGTGATTTTCTAATTGTCATTATTACCTGACATTCTATAAGAAAGAGCTTTTCCTTATTATCAGTATGAACGTAGGAGTTTTAAATTTTATTCAATGGGTTATAATTTATTATTGTCATTGTTAATTTTGATCTCAGTCCTAGATTTGGCAATGGAGCTCTTTTGAACTGGCCCCTGTGTTCTTTCAATATGTCCCCATCATTTTTGAGTGCTTCCTTATTCTGTGGTATAACAGAATGTTCAAATTCATCTTGCACATTCCCTGCCCTGTTCTAGAATCAGCCATTTCTCCGAGGAGCACTTCAGAAACCAAGATCTGGGTTCTCATTTCACAAGCATGTGCTCTTTGCTTTTGGGGGGCATCCATTTAAAAAAACTCTTCAGGTCAGTCTACCTTACATCCCAGGTGGAGACACATTGCTCTACATCCTGACATTTACCCTCACAGCTCCAGTGCATCTGGGAGGTGGGTACCCTGCTCCTCATATTATAGAGGAAAACTGCATCCTTGGAAAAGTTAAGTAGCCAGCCCAACATCAACATCTAGGAAGAGACCAAAGCAGGGACCTTGGCAAGGGTTCAGAAAAGGGGGCTGAAGTGTACGAAGTTTCCCCAAACTCTCCGACCCCTCCCGGTGAGGCAGGGCGTATAGCTTGCACAAGCCCCCTATGTTGTGTCTGCAGCTTGATCCAGCTGGAGGCCTTCCTGAGCCGCCTGTGCTGCACTTGTGAAGCTGCCTACCGCGTGCTGCACTGGGAGAACCCCACCGTGTCCTCACAGTGAGTGCCCGTCCGCTCCCACCACTGCTGCCCTGAGGACCCCAGGCAAAGCCAGCTGCCTCGAGAGGGCTCCTGTTGCCCTAGCTCAGGGGAAAAGGGCCCACTAGGCTCTTGTGTGCAGACCTGTACGTAGGCTTGTGTGCTTGAATGCGCTGCTTCTGTTTAGACACGTTCTTTTAGGTGTGGTCATAATATTTTAATAATAGAAAAATAACTCACCATGTAATCTCCCACCCTGATATAGCAGCCAGTCTCATGTTTGGATTGCCTTGTAGAGTTTGTCACATGCACATGCTCTCTATAGCTCATAATGTATGTGAGAACCCTTTTTTTTTCACTTATTGTTATATAACTGGTTTTCCATGTTGCTACATAGCTTTTGGAATTACTTGTAATACCATATTAATATAGATGGTGATTATACTATAATTTATGGAACCATTCTGTGATATATTTAGTCAGTTTCTACTTTTTTTTTTTTTTTTTTAGTTTCTACTTTTTATTACTAACCCTGTAGTGCACATTTTTATGGGTATAGCTTTAATCTTTTGAGATTTTTTTTTTCTTAGACTACTAGGATGGAACTATTGAATCAAATGAAATGAATGTTTTTAAGGCTCTTTGTATATGAATAATAATGACAACTAATACTTGTTTAACCTTCCCCTGGTGCCAGGCACTGTGCTCAAGGCTTTCCATGGTACTGTCTCACTCTTGGTAGTAACCCTATGAGGAAGGTGCTATTTCAGTCCTCATTTTTTTTTTTTTTTTTTTTTGGTCGCACTACTCCACATGGGGGATCTTAGTTTCCCAACCAGGAATCGAACCCACGCCCCCTGCGTTGGAAGCGCGTATTCTCAACTACTGGACCACCAGGGAAGACTTAGTCCTCATTTTACATGTGAAGGAAGTAACACTCAGAGAGCCAAGGGACTTGCATAAGGTCACACAGCAAGAAGTGGCAGAGCGGGATTCAGATCCAAGTCTGTCTTATTCTAGACTTCAGAGTCTAGATCCTGAGGAGAGATGTGTGTTGGACCAGTTTAGGCGGCCCCGCCCGTGTCGGTTGTGACCTGTTGGTGGTTGTAAATCCTTCCTCCTCACTTTACTTTCCACTTGTTTGATTAGCAGATCTTGTCAGCTTATTAACTGTTCCCATAGCTGTTTCTTGCCCAGACCCCCATGTGGGTGTGCCCTAAACCAGTTTCCTTCTGATCTTACGAATTTCTGATCCTGTGGTTCCTCTCTGTCAATCCAGGTTCTATGGGGCTCTTCTGGGCACGGTTTGCATGCTGTATCTGCTGCCGCTGTGCTGGGTCCTTGCCCTTTTAAACAGCACACTCTTTCTGGGAAATGTGGAGTTCTTCCGAGGTAAGCCCCAGACAACCTGACAGAGATGGAACCCGGCTCTGAGGGCTGGTTGGGCTCCCCGGTATCTCTCCGGCTGATCGTCTGTTTTCTGTGCCTTCCACAAGGGGGCAGCACCACACTAGGGTCCTCCCTTGGAGAGTGGTGGGCTCTGCCTCTCAGATGTTCAGTGGGATACAGGGGAGGCTGCTACTAGGGGTCCCTTTCCCTTCCCCAGACAGATGAATCACTGCTCACATGATATGGTGGCTTCTGGGAGATGAGGGAGGGATGTTTACCCAATGTTGCCATCCGCCTCCCAGGATGCAGCCCCCCAGGAATTGCTGCCTCATCTCTGTGTGATCCCAGAGTACCTGTCTGCCATCTGGCTTCTAAAGCACTGAAACAGTCTGGAGAGGCCTTGAGCCGTAGAAGCCTGGGCCTGTACATATGTTGGGGTGATTGCTATACTTGTTTTCCTCTGTGTGGTTGGAAATTAATTATAGAAGCCATGATTTATCGGGCACTTACTACATTTAATCTCTCTTTAACAATCTCATGGGGTAGGTATTGGTACATCTGTCTTGTTTATGAGGCTTGGGTTAGGTGACTTGTTCAGAGTTAGGAGGGCGACTGTTTCCTGCTGCCGAGAGTGGGTGCTGGAGGAGGCGGCCAGCTGGCTGCAGTAGTGGGTACCCCCAGAGCACTGCTCATTCCATCCTGATTCTGCCTCCCACCCTGTTCTCCTTGCTCTGGGTAGTGATGTCTGAGTATAGGGCATCTCTGCAGCGGCGGATGAACCCCAAGCAGGAAGAGAGTGCCTTTGAGAGCCCGCCACCGTTGGATGCCAGGGGGAAGGGCGCTCTGCCGGACTGCACACCTGCACCCACGCCCACAGAGGTGAGTGCCCCTAACCACCCGGGCAGAGCCTGCTGCGGGCAAGCTGCCCAGCCTCCCTGTTACCAGCTTGTTCATACCAAATAACTCCTGGGCTGGCCTCTGTAGTTCCTGCGCCTTCCCAGACCCATCTCCTCTGAAGTGCTTAATGGTAATGACTATAGTTAACTAGTAACAAGAGCTACTCTGTGCTTTATTGAGTGTTTACTCTGCTGTTCCAAGTACTTTATAGACATTAACCCCAGGAGGTGTAGGTTATTTCTGAGAATGAGATTATTTTCCTTTGTAGAAGAGAAGGCTGAGGCACAGAGTGATTGTCCAGGGGCAGTGGGCCCAGGACTCAGATCCATGCCCTGTGGTTCTAGAGCCTGTGCTCTCAACCACAGTGCTCTCCAGCCACTGTACGTCCTTTTGTGGCCTTGGTCCCATCTCCCTGTCCTGCTAGGTTAGAGGCTGCTCTCTTTCCCCTGACTTCTTCCTTTCTGGCAGTTGTGCCATTTCCTCTGAGGCGTGAACCGTTGTTTTTCTTTTCTTCTTTTTTTTAAAAAATTAATTAATTTATTTTCTGGCTGCGTTGGGTCTTCATTGCTGTGCGCGGGCTTTCTCTAGTTGCGGCGAGCAGGGGCCACTCTCCGTAGCCGTGCGCGGGCTTCTCATCGCGGTGGCTTCTCTTTGTTGCAAAGCACAGGCTCCAGGCACGCGGGCTGCAGTAGTTGTGGCATGCAGGCTCAGTAGTTATGGCACACGGGCTCTAGAGTGCAGGCTCAGCAGTTGTGGCACACGGGCTTAGTTGCACCACGGCATGTGGAATCTTCCCGGACCAGGGCTCGAACCCGTGTTCCCTGAATTGGCAGGCGGATTCCTAACCACTGCGCCACCAGGGAAGTCCCTCTTTTTTTTTTTTTAATAATTTTTTTTTTTCTAATTTTTGGCTGCGTTGGGTCTTCGTTGCTGTGTGCAGACTTTCTCTACTTGCGGTGAGCGGGGGCTACTCTTTGTTGCGGTGCGCGGGCTTCTCATTGCGGTGGCTTCTTGTTGCAGAGCACGGGCTCTAGGCGCACAGGCTGAGTAGTTGTGGCTCACAGGCTCTAGAGCGCAGGCTCAGTAGTTGCGACCCTGCATTAGCAGGTGGATTCTTAACCACTACGCCATCAGGGAAGTCCCTTGAACCATTGTTTTGAGAAATCTGGATGCTGGCTCCGGGGAGGTGGCCTCTACCTTGGGGGCAGGGCTACCATCTCTCTGACTGTAATAGAGTCTCTCTCCCCAGGACCTCACGCCAGGCAGTGTGGAGGAGGCTGAGGAGGCCGAGCCTGACGAGGAGTTTAAAGATGCAATCGAGGTGGGTGGCCTTGCCCAGCACCCTCAGCTGACCAGGTCAGAGGTTGGGTGGTCCTGGAGCCATGTGGCTTCTCACATTCCAAGTCTGGGTTTTTAAAGTTCTCTTATGTCCAAGTGAGAAGCTGAAACTTGCTCTGAGCTAAAACTCACTGGTTCAAAGGGTGCCACTGAACCTTCACCCATCCTTTTGCTGACCTAGGCATCTGTCCTGGGTGCCCAGGGCAGGGATGGCTCTGGAAGCCTCTGGAAAACGCCCTGCTGAGGGTGGTGGGTCATTTACTGCCTTGGCTGGAGACTGTGGGCTTGGTGCCTTAGACGTGGGGAAGGCAGATTTGGAGGAGGGCACTGCTGGGGTCTCTGCCTGCTCTTCTGAAGGATGAGGTCCGTAAGATGTCCCTTTGACGGGTGAGGATGGGAGGTTGGAGAAAGCAGTTGCATGGCCAAGTGCTAAGTCAGAGAGAGTTAGACAGTCTTCCTGGTTTTAGGATAGTGGTTCACACTGATAGTTTGCAGAAGTGTTTTATTTGGCATGCAAAGCTTTAAATTAATTTTTTGAGCCAATATTTAAAAATGGAGAGATTGCAGTGGAAACTCTAGATATTCAGTTTTTCTAAAAACTCAGAAGCTCTGGGAGCCCTGAGTCTGTAGCAGTCAATGTAGCTGAGGAGTGACTGTCTCCTTTAGAGAAGTCACATAGTCCTCACCACTTCCTGTCGTCCCTGGTCACGGAGTCCTAGTGGCAGTTGCCATTTTTGTCACGTTTGCACTATGGCGTTTCTTTTTTTTTAAAATATATATTTAAAAAATTTTATTTTATTCTTTTTTTTTTTTTTTTGGCTGTATTGGGTCCTCGCCGCTGCGCGTGGGCCCTCTCCAGCCGAGGCAAGCGGGGGCCATTCCTCACCGCGGTGCACGGACCTCTCACTGCGGTGGCCTCTCCCGTTGCGGAGCATTGGCTCTAGGCGCGCGGCCCCCAGCAGTTGCGGCACGTGGGCTCAGCAGTTGTGGCTCGCGGGCTCTAGGTGCGCAGGCTCAGTAGTTGTGGCACACGGGCTCAGTTGCTCCGCGGCATGTGGGATCCTCCCGGACCAGGGCTTGAACCCGTGTCCCCTGCGTTGGCAGGCGGACTCCCAACCACTGTGACACCAGGGAAGCCCTATGGCTTTTCTTATAGTAGGAAATCACTTCTCTTTATGTCTCTCTGTAAAGTGGGGGATACAAGAAATGGCAGTTTTGTGAGTTTTCACCAGGCCTATGATTTACACCCAGCCCGCTTTACTATTACATTAGCCTCGTCCATGTGGGCATTTACATTTTCAACTGCTGAGATTTCTCTAAGACTTGAAGCGGCTGTGGACTCTGAGTCTTGGTGGTGATGGTAGGGAATATATATAGCAGGGGCTTTCAAGCAGGTTTGTTCATGACCTACAGTAAGGAACACATTTTACATCTTGACCCAGTTCACACTTATGTCTGTGAAATACGAAAAACTTAAATGAAACAAAAGTTTCCTGAAAAACACATTGTAAGGGATATTTTCTTTCCTGTTCAATTCTGTTCTATTAAGATAATGACCAAATTAATTTCACCCAGTTTGAAAAACAGTAATACACAGCTTCCCCCAAGCTTATTTGATGTTGGGGTCCTTTTACAGGGGCCTCTGTTAGCGTCACCCTTTGGGACGTGCTCAGATGAACTCAGCGTAGCACTTCTGTGCTTCCTTTCCTTTGGGGGTCCCCCTCCCTGCAGCTTCCTTCTTGCTATCTTCTCTCTGTTTTCTCTCCTTCTCCCCCGCACCTTGGGAGGCAGGAGACCCAGTTGGTGGTGCTGGTAAGTAGCAGCCTTGGTGAGGTGGGCAGGGGCTGGCAGGATGGGGGGAAGGGTGGCCGAGCCGGTGGTCGCCACGCCTCTCGGGGTCCACCATGCATGCAGATCCCGGAGCCCTGCCACAAGGTGGGCAGAACTGGAAGCAGCTTTTCCCACAGGAGGATGACGAGGGGGCCCCGTGCCCGGCAGAGGATGAGCTGGTCCTGCAGGACAACGGGTTCCTGAGCAAGAACGAGGTGCTGCGCAACAAGGTGTCGAGGCTCACAGAGCGGCTCCGCAAGCGGTACCCGACCAACAACTTCGGTACGGCCCAGGGGAGGGCTGGCTGGGGGGGCGCCCCGGCCATGGGGCCAGAGGTGCTGGGTTATGAGGAGGGCAAGGAGTAAAGCTGTGTCCACAGGACCCTGGGGAGGTAGCACATGCACAGAGGGACTGAGAGGGAGGGAACGTGGGTTCCTTCTTGTGTCTCTGTCCTTATTAAATCTTGCGGGAAGATGAGGTATTCAGTTCTAGAAGCGCCACTCCGGGACTGCAGAGAGGTGTGGTCCTGAGGCAGGCAGAGCTGCGGTGGGCAGTGGAGCATAATGGCTGGGAACTGAGTGTGGAGTCTGAGCGCCTGGTGCAAACTCCAGCGCTGCTGGATGTCCTTGAGCAAATTATTTAACTTCCCCGTGCCTCAGTTTCCCCTTTGTAAAAGGTGGATAATACAAGTTCTTACCTCACAGGGTTGTTGTAGGTCTCAAACGAGATAATGCTCATTAAGTGCTGGCACGTTCACAGTAAGTGCTTTGTAAGGGGCGCTGTTAACATGAAAGGCCCTGGTCCATCCCGCAGGTGCCTAGGAGCCTGTCTGGATCTTTCCAGTCCGATTGGAAGCAAGTTGAAGGAAACAGTGTCTTCCCCTGGGGATGATGGAGCCCTGCTGTTTCTTCTCCCCAGCCAAGCTGGTAGATTGGCTAGTCCTTATTTTACTGGGCATGCAGGTGCACCCAGGAAGGTAGCTTTGGAGAAGGGTGGACTTGACTGTTAGCACAGCTCGGAGACCTGGCTCCGATCAGGAGAGTGGGAGTCGAGCCGAGCCATTTTGATGAAGTTATAGCTGAAGCCTGGAGAGCCGGTGACTTGGGAGTCACCCTGGCCCTGAAGCAGAACCTTGCTTCTGCCTGCTGTCAGCTGACAGGAGGAGGATGGGCTGGCTGCTCTGACAGCTCTGGTGGGAGTGAGTTCCGGGTGCTGTGCCCTGGGAGAAGCCCCTGGGGTTTATCTTGAGGCATTTGACCCCGGGCGCTCAGGGCCTACCTTCCTGCCCCTGCAGCAACCAGGGCACTTGTTTCCTGAGCGTTAGACCTCCTGGACATGCTGTTTCTTTCTGCTCTGTGAATGTCCCCAGTCATTCAAGATCCCTTCCTTTTATTTGTGATGATCGCTGACTGCTGCCGAGCGCTCTGTGTTCAGTGCGCTTTCTTGTACACTGTCTCATTTAGTCCTTAGAAGCAGCCAGGTTCCGGAAGTCCCAAGTGACATTACACAAGACTTAATACTCTTGTTCTGGCAAATTATACTTTTATATCTATGAATTTTAAGTAAAGCCCCTTAGATGTTCCCATTTGGTGGGTGAGTAACCTGAGGTTGAAAAGAGTGATTTGCCCAGAGTCTTCAGCCAGTACATGGTCGAGTTGTGACTCAAATCCAGGTCATCTGATTTGACTCCCATGTTCTTTCTTTTTTAAATTTATTTATTTTTGGCTGCGTTGGGTCTTCGTTGCTGCACGCGGGCTTTCTCTAGTTGCGGTGAGCGGGGGCTACTCTTCGTTGCAGTGCACGTGCTTCTCATTGCGGTGGCTTCTCTTGTTGCGGAGCAAGGGCTCTAGGCGCATGGGCTTTAGTAGTTGTGGCGCACGGGCTTAGTTGCTTCGCGGCATGTGGGATCTTCCCGGACCAGGGCTCGAACCTGTGTCCCGTGCATTGGCAGGCGGATTCTTAGCCACTGCGCCACCAAGGAAGTCCTCATGTTCTTTCTAACTCATCATCCTCCCTTTGCCCTGGTGTCTGAAGTGCCCTGGTTTTATGCCTATCCTGTTTCTATATTTGGCTTTTGGTTCAGATAATCCCAACCAGGATGGGTGAAGGCTTGTCAGGTTCCCACAAGGATGGCAAAGGCAGAAAATGCTTCTTTTCCTAAGACCCCCTTAGCCCTCCATTCTTCAAGACTGCTTGCTGTCCCTCCCTTGAGATATTCTTAAGCTCTGGGCCGTGAGGGCAAGTGTAGCAGCTCTGTCTTGGGTCTGCCTCCCACAGGCCGGGGTGAGTGAGCTGCTCTGGGGGCCGTTCCGTTCTGGCTGCGAGCGGATGAAGGGGATGCACGGGAGGAATGAGGGCAGGCTGCGCACGAGCTTCTCCGCGAACTCCGAGTGGGGGAGTCCTAGTGGGAAGGGCCCCCTCTATCCTGGAGGCTCCGTGACCATTGCCTTGGCAGGTCTGTGTGGTCTTAGGCCCCTTCCTGCTCTCTCTGCCCCCGTGGCATCCTCACGTGGTGAGTCAGGACCTTGGCTGAAAATAGGGGCAAGAAGAGTTGGTCGGTGTCGGAAGGGATCGGCGTGCCCTCCTCCTCCACGTGCCTGCCTGAGCTGGCGTCGGCACACAGAGCCCTCCCTGGCTCCAGGTCTGTGCGTGGTACGGGGCTGTTTCACTAGACCACGTGGCTGCCTTGGGGCGGTTGGCCCTGGTACTCCATCCATTTGAGAGGGGCCAGAGTGTCAGTCTTCGAGCAGCTCCTTTCCCCTGTCCCATGCCCCTTGCTAAGGAGAGCCAGAGGTGGGCGGCCTTGACCTAATTCGTAGTGTGGGGGACAGAGTCTTGGAGCAGCCTGTTTCCTGGGTTGGCATCACCAGCCAGCGGGGTGCTATGCTCTTCTCTCTTTTCCTCTGCCAGGGTCACGGGCTGACAGACAGCAACAGCAACAGCATCTACCTTAAGCCCATTGGTGTCAGATTTCTCCTGCTCTAGCTAGGGTCCCCTCTCCTTGAATGCAGGGCGTGTCCTTTAGCAAGAGCTGCAGAGGATTCTGGGTGGACAGAGAAAGGGACCACATCGTTTTGGGCCTTTGTGTGAAGGTGAGGCCTGGTGCTGTGTACCTGGCCAGACAGGTGGTCCAAGAGGCCCAGCAGTGCGCCCTGAAGCTGATAATTCCTCTGGTTAGATCACAGGAGGCCTTTGGGCCCCAAGTCTGGAAACCTCCTTCAGTAATCTTGTCCCCTCTCAGGTTTTTCTGGGACCCTAGCCGGCTCTCTTCTGGGCCCACAGCCCTTGGTTGGCCTCTCTGGTCCCCTTTTGTGAGCCACCCTCCTGCCTAGTATGGACCCCTGCCTTTTCTCCCCTGGCTCAGTACCCCCCATCTGCATGGAGATTTCTGTGTTGAATTATAGTCAGTATTCTTGGCGGCAGCCCTTGCAACTTTCCTTGTTCTCATAAGTTTTTGCTTCTGCTTCTGGAGCTCACTGAAGTCATAAGGGCCCAGTGTGGCTTTTCCTCTCCTTCTCCATCCTTTTGATTTTTTTCACTCACCTGCATGTGCCCCCTTCATCAGACTGTGTCCTTGTTGCAGCCCACCTTTTCCTTCTTTAATTTTCCTGGAAGCATGGGTGGGTGGTGAGCACAGCTTTTATTAAGCCCCTTTGCCTTGATGTCACCTCGAAAAGAATGGTCGGGGGAATTCCTTGGTGGTTCAGTGGTTAGGGTTCCGCACTTCCACTGCAGGGGGCACGGGTTTGATCCCTGTTCGGGGAACTAGGATCCTGCATGCTGCGTGGCATGGCCAGAAAAGAAAAAAAGATCGGTCCTCTCTTCCCCATCTTTCATCTCTTCTTACACCTCCCTTGCTTCCTGCCAGCTGTTTTCTAAGCTGCTACTGACTTCTCCGCTTGAAACCGTGTCTGAAACCTTGTTGACTCATTGTGTCTGGTGGTTTAGGCAGGATCTCTTTCCCGGCTGTATGTCGCCCCGTCCGCCCACCACTCTTAGGGCCTGCACCTCTTGCCCTGTGCATCTTTTTGGAAGGTGCCTGGTTCTGAGCTTCTCTTCTGGAATCTTCAGATGACAGAAGGCAGGAGTCTGGTGTTTTAGGAGGCATTTCTCTCTTTAGCTGTGGGCAGAGTACTTGTAAGGAGACACTTTGGAAGGGGTTGTGTCAGGCAGGTTTCATTAGAGATCGTTGGAGCCACCTTCTCTGAGGGATGCCTGTTGTCAAGTCCCTGCCAACTTGGTGTGATTTCCAGGGGGTAGATTCTGCTGGATGTTCTTTGATTTGGGCTGGACCTACAGGTGGGGGGTCTCTAAGCCCCAGGTGGGAGCAGGGACAGCAGCTGTGTATAGTCCGGGACATCGATTCTCGGTGGCCATCAGTTTTTCCTTCTTAGTTTGAATCCCTCCTTCTGGCTCTGGATCTGGACTTTGCACTCTGCTCCCAGCCAAGGAGTCTGGGCTGGGCTGGCGCCCTGAGTGTCCCCATTTAGAAGAGTCAGGAGAAGGCGAGAGTTGCAAGGCCTGGGCTGGGTCAAAGCTGAGCTGCTGCCTCTGTTTCTCAGGGAGCTGTACGGGCTGCTCGGCCACCTTCTCAGTGCTGAAGAAGAGGGTAAGTCTTCTCGAGGGTGTGTTTGCTGGGGACTTGGGACGAGATGTAGGGGAGTAGCTCGAGGTCACAGATGAAGTCTGACTGCTTGGGCCACATTGGGCCTGGGGTCTGGTCTGAGGTTTGCTCAGATGAGTGGGTCTCCGCTTGCCCCATGTGCCCATGGCTTCACCAGCCTTCTCGTGGGATGTCCCATCTGGTCTCAGTCCTGCCCCGCTAGGGCACCTCCCCACTCCCATAGTTGTCCCAGGTTCTCTGGGTGGGGCCAGCTGGTGGAAAGGAGCTCCAGGTGCCCGGGGGCAGGCGATCCAAGACTGACCCTGGCTCTTGTCTGCAGCGGAACTGCAGTAACTGTGGAAACAGCTTCTGCTCTCGGTGCTGCTCCTTCAAGGTACCCAGGTCCTCCATGGGGGCCACAGGTGAGTGGTGCAGGCTGGGGGTCCGGGCAGCGGGAGGGCGCGCCTGCCTCCCACCTCCTCTGGGGGCTGCTGTGTGTGGGCAGGGAGCCAGGGGTCAGCGAGAGGTCCAGGGAACTGGGGATCTCCTCCATCTCCCTTTAACAAAGGAAAAACGAAAACATCTGATGCACGGACAGGAGTATATATATAACGCATCTGAATCGTGAAGCGCAGTAATGAATACCTCTGAGCGCTCACTAAAGCTAGAAAATAGAGCATGAGCGGCACCACCAAGGCTCCCCAGTGCCACGCCTGCCGTCCCCAGGGAGACCACTGTCCTGAATTCCATTCTCTTTCTCATTGCCTTGGTAATGCTTTTAACTAAATAAAAAAAATAATTTCTTTTCCTTCTATAAAAGCTATACCTACTCATTGTAAACAAAACAAAACAAAAAGCCAAAGAAAGGAAAACATTCCTAATCTCTCCCAGAGAGAACTGTTAGGCGTGGACCCTTCCCGGTCATTAATGCCGTCGCACATGGGATAAATACATATGCATGTTCTAGAAAAAAATGGGAGCATGTATTACATACTGCTTTGCACTACGTTACAATGTTAAATTGAGTGTCTTTTTTTCATTCTTCTGGTCATGCTAGTAACATACGCTTATTCTAGAAGATTTGGAAATTACAGAAGAAGAAGGAAGAGAAAAATAATCTTGTAGTCTTACCACCCAGAGATAATAACCACTGTTAAAACATTCTGGAAAATTTTCTTCTGGTATTTTATTTAAAAAACATTTTTAAAGGTATTCTTTTGGTGCTAAAATAATTTCTAATGCATAGAACATCTGGGTGAGGCCTGCTGTTGGTATGGTCACCCCCAAAGCCCCCAGTTCCCATGGAAAGAGAATTCTCTGAGGGCAGGCTAGTGAGCTGGGACAGCGAGCTTGTAGGCTGGGTGATGGGTGGTCTGTGTGGGGCTTCGGGGGGTGGGGAGGCGGTTCTGGTATTTGGGGCCATGAGCCAGAGAGCATGAGGAAGCATCTCACCAAGTTCTTCCTCCTTTTCAGCCCCTGAAGCCCAGAGAGAGACTGTGTTTGTGTGTGCCTCGTGTAACCAGACTTTGAGCAAGTGAGAAGAGGGCCCAGGGTCCAAGCGGGCGCCTGTCCCTGGGGCCAGCAGTAGACCCCGCTCTCCCCACCCTTAGCCCCATGTGGCATGTGCTGGGCAAATGTGGCCTGAATGCTAGGTAGGCTTCCCCTTCCTGCCCTCGCTGACTCCAGCCGGGTTCTGGAGCTGTTCTTTACTCCTGCGGATGGCCAGTAGTGGTTGCTCTCAAACAAGGACTGGAGTGTTTGCCCTGCTCTGCTCTGGGCTGTTAGTGGACTCAGGGCTGGGCAGGGAATATAAGTTAGAGGGCAGCAGTGAGCCAGGCCTGGTCTCGCCTGGGATCAGGGTGTCCCTGCAGGCCTGGGAATTCTAGAAGCCTGGAGGTCAGAGATTGGGAAAAGAGATTCTTCCCCTGCTGGGTATTGGGCCAAGCCCTTGCCCTTTGAGAGCCTGCAGAAGGGCTTGCACGTGTCCCAATTCTGTTCGAATGTCCCTTCAGGCATCAGGACCTCATCCTTTCCCCACCAGAGGGTGTGGTGAGGGCTATCAAGACCAAAAGTACTTCTAGAAACAGGGTTGAAGTTCCCAAATTCCCCCGGAGGAGGACATGTCTGGGAGGGCCTGGCAGAATCCTTCAGTGTTAAGCAGAGCAAAACGGGCACCCCAGCAGCTCAGAGGGCCTCAGCCCCACCTTGCAGGGACCTTGACTTTCAGAATCTCAGCCCACATGTTATTCTGGTGTTTTCAGCTCTGCCGGGTAGATGCTGGGCACTCAGATCACTCCTGCTTCCCGTGTTCAGAGCCTTGGGCACCCCTTCTCTGGCCTAGAGCTACGGTTCCCCTCCCTGGCCCCTTGTCCCATGGAGTGTGAAACCAGGAAGCAGAGCAGAGGTCCTGAAGCCCTCAACCTCTGGGGGCCTGAGAAGTGTAGGATCTCGCTGGGCTGGGTCTCAGATTCCAGGGCTGTTCTCCAGCAGGACAGCAGTTATGGGATAAGGCCACTTGGGGTCCCTATCCCCTCTCCAACAATTTCACGTTCACTCTGGGCTCTTAGGGGCACAGTGTCTCTCCCTAAGCCATGAGCAGGCTCGGGCACCCCTTCCTTCCCCAGGAGCTTCCCTGCCTTTTTGAAGTATTTATTTATTTATTGCATGGTTCCCGGGAACATGTGGCACAAGGAATGGGATAAAGAGGATGGGGGCTTCTCCTACCCTAGGATGCTTCCCTGAACTCATGGGCTGCCTGGGACTCAGAACCCTGGGAGGCGGAGACGTTTCTATACCCTAAGCAGGGACACAAGGTGGCAGGCTGGGGAGACAAGGATCATCCTAGGCCAGCTTTCTCTCCAGGCCAACCAGTCTAGGAGCCAGGGGACTTCTCCAGGCCAAGTGGGGGCAAGTCCCTGGGGAACCAGGCAGGCCTTGGTAGACCCCCTTCCTTGGGCTCCCTTGTCCTGTGGAGATATGAGAGTTAAGTGCTTGTGCTTTATTTACACTGGAGAGGAACTAAAAGGATGTCTGTGTATATGGAGAATTGTCAATAAAAAGGCCTCAAGCTTCCTATGTTTTCGTCCTGGTCCTTGCATGCCCCCTCTCCCTGAGGCTGGAGAGCCAGGTCCCCCCCAGCACTGGCTGAGTTTGCAGGCCTGGGCTGTGTCTGCAAGACGGGGCGGAGGGGCTGCGGAGGCTGAAGTTGGGGTATGACCTGGGGTTGGGGGAGGAAAGCTGTGCTTTGCGCAGGAGGGGCTCAGCGAGATGCCTGTTGGATTGACTTGAGGCGGCGTCTTGTGACTGTGACCACATTGTGAGGGCTGGGGGTTGGGCTGGGGACCAGAACTTGGTAAATACTAAGCAATGCAGGCTTTAGAATGGAAAGATTTTAGCTAATCCCTCTGAGAAAGCAGAAAAGGATCAGCCCTGGGGGAGGCTGAGAACCAGCCGGAAACAGGATTGGCTGTGAGATGGGAAGTAGAAGCAGTTCTCTGGGAGCTGGGGTTTGGGGCGTGTTTACTGGGTGCCAGGCGCTGTGATACGTGCTTTACACACATTATTTCATTTAATCCTCAAGACGGCCCTAAGAGGTAGGCACTTTTTCTTCCCATTTTACAGGGGAGGAAATTGAGGCCCAGGGAAGTTGAGCAGTGGCTGCAAAAGGCTTGGCATGGCACTTTGCAGACCACACACAGCTGGACTTGAGCGGTGTCTTCAAGACCTTGGGCCTGAGGCAGTAAAGGCGGGTGGAGATACTCTGCCTTGGAGTCGAGGTCAGGTTGCAGCCACATCCTCATGACCCCATGCACGTGCAACTCAGACTGCGGTGCCTGAGGGGTCCTCACAGCACACTGAGGCCTCGGTCTGGTAACTTCCCCTAGGACGAGGGAGCCCCAGCAGGGGGCCGCAAGAGACAGGGACGCAGCCGGAACCTTGTCTAGCAGTTTTTACAGAAGAGCATGTTCACTTTAAAAAGTACCGAAGTGGCAAATAAAAGTACCAAAGCGACCTCAGTAGCCTGGTAGTCCAGAGGAACAGTAGAGATGCTGGAGGAGTGGAAAATAGGGCCTTTGAGCAAAAGGGGACAGCAGTGGTAGCACAGGCCCAGGAAGGCGGTTCTTCTCGTGGAGGGCGTGTGTCACAGTAGGTCAGTTGGAGGGATGCTCAGAGATAATCCAGTCCAGCCCCTCACTGTGGGAGCCACACCATACCCATTTGAAGATGCGGGTTCCCCACAGCATGGGAGGATGGAACCAGAAGGGACTTCCCTTAGAGCAGGAGCAGCCTGCACCAGCCAGAGAGCATCCCGGTGACAGTAGAGGCGGGTGCTGCGATGGACCGGCTCCACACTTGGCCCTGTTCTACCATTGGCTGCAGCCACACTGGAGTTGCTGCAGGGGCCTTGCCCCCAAGCCTTTCTGTGCTACTTTCCTCATCTGTAAAGTGGGTAGATAGTGATTTCTATCTCGTGTGGCTGCTGTGAGGATTAAATGAGATAGTCCACTCCAGGTGGGAAGCGAGGTGCCTGGCACATAGTAAATGCTCAATAAACACTAACTCATTTCTCTCATTCTGGCCATCTTTAGGAATATCAAAACAACTCTGCCCTGCATGGCTTAGAACAGCAATTTTTTTTTAAACTAGAGAATAATCATAGATTATTTTCAGGAAAGAATGAAGCCAGAGTATAGTTTGAAAAAGCAGAGTCAATATTTTATGTTGGGAAAATGAAAACAATGTCTAATGGTGAAATACACATACTATAGCACGAGTAGCTTTCAGGACATGGGATTCAGGGTGTGAGAAACATGGTTTTCATCATCTGGAGTCAGTGGCCTCATAGAAGGAAAGCCACCTCCTTGTCCCCTTGAGGTGCGTGTGAGGGCCTCAGAGCATGCCAGTGATGGACATCTTCAAAGTGCAGGTGCCACTGGGAAAATGGAGCCGTGGAGGGTTTTACTAGGAGTAGATTGTGCCTTCCCGCTGCCTGGGGTCCACAGCCTGGAGAGGACCAAAGGTGGGATGGCCTGGAAAGCAGATTGTCCATTGTAGAATTGGATGCCTGGTTTAAAAGATGCTTTCCAGTTTGTTCTCAGGGACCCAGTGAGGGGACAGTAGCCAGGTCTGCGACAGCCCTGGGACCTGCTGGGCAGACCTGGATGGATGGCCAGCTCCCACAGCCTGGCTTGGGTTGAGGGTTCTGGCCATCTTTTCATGGGTTGCTAGTGGTGGGGAGCAGCCTCCAGTGAGCCTTGGCAGACCTTGAACTGGCCGTGGTTTGTGGGGTCTTCGGGATTTGAGGTCGTTGGTCACCTGGCTCTCAGAGCTGAAGCCAAATGAAGTGCCATTTTTATCCCTTTGTCTCCATGGAACCTTCGAGGTCCTGGCTCCAGCATCTATCCTGCAGCTGGTGGCTCTAAGATCATAATACCTACGTTTATTGAGCACTTGTACTGGGCAGTATGCTGAGTGTGTCATCTCATTTAAACCTCGTGACAGTCCCCAAAGCTAGGTTCTATTATTAACTCCATTTCACCGATGAGTAAGTGGAGGCCTAGGGAGGTTAAGTAACCTGCCCCAGGTCACACAGCTAGTAAGCCATGGAGCCGCAATGTGAGCTGTGCCACAGGTGCTTGTCGATGCCTCAGAGAAACTGGTCACCATAGCAGTCCTGGCTGTCACCTCCCTTCTGTTCTGCCTTGTGCCCACTAGCTCCAGGAGGTTCTGAGCCATTGAGCTAACAGGAGGGCCTGCCCACCACCAGCCCTAGTGAAGTGGGCTCAGCCTCCAGGGGAACAGAGGCAGCCTTGTGGCAGGAGCTCCCCCAGCTCCCAGCACCGCCCCATCTCCTTGGCTGGGTCTGTTTCAACACCCTAGAGTAGCACATTCCATTCTCTGGCACAGCTTGGGGCTGGAGGTTCTGGATTCCCCTGGCCCCAGCAGAGCCTGCTGTCTGGGCTGGGACACTGGGTCCCAGCCACACACATTCCAGCAGCAACCACCCCCCACGTTGGATTTCCCAAGGAGTGAACTTTAGCCAGGATTACAGCCGACTAAACAGTTGTGGGATGTGAGCTTCCTTTGTGGGACCCGAGAGGCTGGATGCTGATGGGACTGAGAGAGGAGGAGGGGCGAAGGGGTGGGCTGCCCTGGGATTTGGGAGAAAAGCCGTGGTTCAAGGATGGCTCTTCTGCTGCTCTCAGGGTCCTTGGAGTGAGATCTGAGCAGGGTCCCCAAAAATCTTCCTGTGAGGCAGGGTAGCAGATGCGTGGCTGCTTGTACACAATCCTGCCCACCTGTCCTCGGCTTTGCCCCCTGCAGGCAGTAGTACAGGGGTTAAGAGCATGGGGTCAAATCCTAACCACACCAGTAAGTACAGCTCTGTGTCCTTCAACGAGTTCATTAACCTTTCTGAACCTCAGTCTCCTCACCATTAAAATGGGCATAATAATAGTACCTACCTCAGGAGGCTTAAATTAAAATGCCAAAGTGCTTGAATATTTATATATTAATGGGCTTGATATATACTGAATGCTACTATGGTATTATATGTCTTCTCTCTTCTATTGCCCTACATACTACCTGGGGATGTATTTTCTGATGCAAAACCACAAATGTGAATTCTCTCCCTCTTCTGGAAGTAACAATTGTGGCCTTTAGATAAGATGTTCCTGTCTTTTCCTTGCCTTCCTGCCAGTAGCATTTCTTAGTTGATTAACAAATCAATTAGGAATTTAATAAGCACTTATTTTGTGCAGGCACTGTGCTAGGTCAAGGCCTTTGGTTAATAAAAATACTAATTACAATTTAATGAGCATCTTCTAAATGCTGGGCATTGTTTCCAGGTATTTTTCATACATTTCCCTGCTTAACACTCAGCCACCCTGTGAAGTAGACATGATCACTCCATTTTCCAGCTAGGACATGTCCCCAATGTCACATGGTCATTAAGTCACAGCATTGGAACCCAGAACTGGCCTCTTCTCACCCGATCCTGAGTGTCATGGGTCTACCACAAATCCCTTCTGTTCTCTATCAGAACTCTCATTTTGTACCCAGCTGAAACACTTCCTCTGCTCCCTTGCAACTAGGACTGGCCATGTGACTTAGTTCTGGCTGGTGAGCGAGAAGTGGAAATCTACCAGGTGGGACTTGTTGGGAAATTACTGTTTTCCTGATCAAAAGGGCCAGAGGCAGCTGACGCGCCGCTTTTGCTCTTAGCCCTTTCCCGCCTTGCTCCCTGGAATGTGGCTGAGAAGTTGGGAGAAGGAGGCACCACCCCCTGGCAGAGCAGGAAGGCAGAATGAGCCTGGGACATGGACCTCCCACCTCCAGACCTCCTGAGGGGGGAAGTCCCGCTGTTTCTGGAGGTTTCTGCTCCACGCAGTCGGATGCCATCATTCACTGATGCGCAGCGCAGATGCTCGCTGGGCAACACCCGCCGCCTGTCTCAGGCTGGCCAGGAGACAGTGTTCTGTGACTGAACTGAAGGCAGGGCCTTGCAGGGCCTCCCTGGTCTTTGGTCCCAGGGAAGAGACTGCCGGGGGCTCTGAAGGCAGGTGCTGGGGACAGAGCCAGGGTGCAGAGCAGGGCCTGACTCCTTCGTGGCGGTGGGTGAGGAGCGCCTTGCTGGGGCCTCGCAGGATGGGCTACGGGAGCCCCTCCCCGCCCGCTCCCTCTCATGGGCTGCCAGCACCTGACAGAGGTCAGTATTGTGCTCTGGCCAGAAGCAGCCTGAGTCCTGTGTATTCAGTGAAGAAATAATCCCTGGTCTTGGTTGACCCTAGAAGTGCCCGTAAATATTTGGTCAGGGTAGGAGGCTGGGAGACAAGGGGCGGTTTCAGGGAGCCAGGTGGGCTGGGCAGGCTTTGGGCGAGCGTGGGAGGCAGCGGCTTCCTCAGAGGTGAGGAGAAACAAGCAGGCCTCGGCCGCCCCTGACCTGTGTGGGGCACCTGACTGCCAGGGAGGTGATTTATGGGCAGGCTGTCAGACCACCTGTTAGCCCACACTGGCCCCTTGTTTCTCTGTGGCAGCGTGCTCCTCTGAGAGCTGCGGAAGCAAGCCAGGGTTTTCCTCACCTCAAGAGAACGTGGCTCCATTGTTTTGGAGGATCAGCAGACCTTGACTGGACTCGGCATCCCAGCTGTACCCCAGTTGGTGAGGAAAGCCTCCTGGGGGTGTCCCCAGCCCCCTGCTCTGGGTACGTCTGCCCTGTCCCTCAGCATCTGCTGACGGTCCCCTCAGGACTCTTTCCAGGCAACACCCCTCCCAAATTCTGGACGTGTTACTGACAGCAGCCTGTCGCCTCTGTTTCAAGCCTTCTCCCCTCGCTGCCCCGTCCAGCTCAAGGTAGCAGCCTCCATCTGCACTGAGCTCGCTGAAGAAGCCCCCCTGAGGCATTATAGCTGGTCCCCTCCCTGCATGCAGGACCAGGACCCTTCCAGCCTGAGGTAACCTCAGCCCCTCGCCCTCCTGCCTTAGC
This sequence comes from Balaenoptera borealis, assembly GCF_965194805.1. Classification (NCBI taxonomy): domain Eukaryota; kingdom Metazoa; phylum Chordata; class Mammalia; order Artiodactyla; family Balaenopteridae; genus Balaenoptera; species Balaenoptera borealis. The sequence continues at coordinate 88,367,711 of NC_138874.1, forward strand.
TGTTGGCTTATCCGGATGGAGGTTCTCAGCCCTGGCTGCACACTGCCCCAGTGGGCATCTAGAAATGCTGATTTTGGACCACCCTCCAGAGGTTCCGATTTAATTGATTTAGAGTAGAGCCCAGTACTTTGTAAAAGCTCCCTAGATGATTCGAAGGTTTATGTATTAAAATGCAGGTCTGGGGTGGGGCCTGAGCTGTGGTCCTCACCAGCTCTGAGGTGATAATGATGCTCTGGTCCAGGGACCAGCTTGGAGTAGCACCTGTCCACACCGTCATCTCCTACACGTCCAGTGCCCAGGGGTGTTTGAGCTCTAGGGGTAGGAGTGACACATTTAGGACTCTGGCTCTTCGGAGTAGTTCCCTGTGGCCTGGCCTTTTGGGGGCTCCTCAGAGCAGGCACTGCCCATGTCAGGGAGATGCTGCAGGACTGTGGGAGCCTTCTGATGGTGGGAGAAGGCTGGGGAACTTGGCGTCTCTGTCCTTCCTCTGAGACAAAAGGACAGTCATCTCCATTGCTGAGTTAGTCTCGTCGTGAGGATGAGAAGGGTGACCCTCTCTATGTGTTCTCGGGGGATCCTGTGAAAACATGGGAATTGCTCTTTTTAGGCATTCCAAGTATGTCTGTGTGGACAGTCCGTGGGTTACAAAAAGGCCTCTTTCGCGAAGTCCTTTCTGAACACCCCACCGAGGAACCAGCTGATAAAGAAATCACCTGGTTAAAACCAGTTTGTTTTCTTTGATTTAATTAAAAACTTAAAAAAAAATAGAAAACCAAACCCTACCTGCATCAGTCTAGTATTTATGGCCTCGCAGCAGTAGCAGTCATCAGGATAAAAGGAACATGCGGAGGCTGAGGAGTGAGCGTCTGGGAGCGGGGCTGGGCTGGGCTTCTCTCCGGCCCAGCGGGAAGGGAAACAGGCAGAGACTGGGAAGGTGGGGAGGCGTGGCTGGAGGGCACTGTGACCCTTTGCTTTCGGGGGGGCTACAATGAGGACACGTGAAGGGGCCCTGGGGGCCAAGAACTGTCCCTCAAGTAGCTCAGCCTAATACCAAGACTTCCCTCTCCCAGGCGAGGCCCCACCACCACCAACACCAACAGAGGGGAGCTGACACCACCGGCTATTCTGGAAACCACCTCCTCAGGCTGCTTAGAGCTCTGTCTTCTCTCTGCCTACTTTCTCCCAACTGAGAAACCTCTGCTCCTATGGGAGGAAACCTTCAAGGAGCCCAGAACCCCTCGGTCAAGGACAGCTTGGCTCCATGTCCATCCCTTAGTGCCTGGGCTGGTAGCAGCTCTGCATGAACCACCCTCCGGCAGGGGCTGGGTCAGCCTGGGAGTAGGGGGAGGCCAGGTGGGCAGGAGGAGAGAGTGCGCCCCAGGGGCGGAGACAGAAGACAAGGCACAGCTGGCTGGGTGGGGCAGGGAGGAGTGCCCTTCAGTGGGGCTCCGCGGCCCCATAGAAGAAGGGGTAGTAGAGGGAGCAGGGGTAGGAGAACATGAACTTGACCGCGAACTTCATCTCCTTGTTCTTCTTGTCCCAGCGGTAGACGGCCATGAGCAGCAGCTGTCCGTCCACTTTGCGGCCCATGACCAGGAAGCTGCCGGCCAGGCTCTCCAGCTGCGGGCAGGGGCAGCCAGCGCCGTTCTTCATGTGCAGCACCAGCCTCTTGGTGTCCTTGCGCTTCAGGGGGCCCGGCTTGAGCAGCTTCTTCTTTTTCTGGGCTCCAATCAGCTTCCGGTCCGCGTTCTCTATCTTGATCTCTCTGATGCGCATTTTGACCACTGTGTGTCGGGGTGGACAGAGGGATGGCCTGAGAACCGTCACGTTTGCTCAGGACGCTGGTGGCCCCATGCTTGGTGCTCTGCCTGAAGCTCCAGGCCTGGGGCTTGGGGAGATGGAGCTTCTGCGTGTACACGCTAATATTTATGAAGCTCCTATCATGTGCTGGACTTGCACGGGCATTATCATGTTTCATCCTTGAGGTATGGTGGGGAAATGAGGTTTGGAGAGGTGGTGATGTGCCTGAATTCTAGAGCCTGGGTTGAACTGAGGTCTGGCCTGTGCCTTTCCATGACACCAGGTGCAGGGTGGAGAGCTCTCCGTGGCGAGTGGAGCTGGGTGTGGGCTCCCCGGGGAAGGGAAATATTGGGGGTGGAGCTGACCAGTTGGAGGGAGGGTTTGGTGGAGGGGTGGTCCTTGTGACGGAGGAAGGCTGGATTTCATGATCTCTGGGGATGCTTCCAAACGGGATTTCTGGCTGCGTGCGTGTGTGTGTGTGTGTGTGTGTGTGTGTTGCAGGGGGTGGTGTTTGGAGCAGGGGGTGGTGTTTGGAGCAGTGGTGGGTCTAAATGCTAGACAGCCGGCTCTGGGCGGGGTGCCCTTCTCTGTCGCATGTGCTGATTTCCATGGGTAAGCACTCCCACCGTGACCCACTGAGTCACGGAGCGCAGGGTTGGGAAGCGCCGCATACAACCAGCTCTTGCTGAGCGAACCCACCGCTGTAATCTGTGTGCGACTGTGTAGTGTGGGTGGGAGTGTGGAGTGTGGTGCTGTGTGTTTTTGTGTGTGAGAGAATGTCTGTGGTGTGTGTAGGAGTGTGAGTGTGTGGGGTAGTGGAGGAGGTGGTTGAAGGCCAGAGAGCCTAATGGAGTTGGTGGCGGTCACTTAGGCCAGCGTCCTCCTTCTGCAGGCCTCTGGGTCCCCATCTCCGGGAGCAGCCAGGGAGAAGCCAGAGAATAACTTTGGCCGCCCAGGGAAGGACAGTGTTATAAAATCTCTTTCCTTCTCCCCCACCCCCTCTTTCTCTCTCGGACACGCACACACCTTGCAGTAGTAGTGTCCTCTTTCCAAACAGACTGATGACATCAAAGACCTGCTGCAGGAAGGATTTCATTGCTTTCTCTTTTTCATAGACAGAGGAGGCTAAGACACAAAAGGGGAGCCGACCTGGCCAAGACCACATGCTGGGCTGCGTGGTCCGCACAGGAGCCAAGTCCTGACTGCCCCAGGAATGGGGAGGCTCCAGGATGAAGCTGTGGGACGGGTGACCACAGCTCCCCTGGCCAGAGGTGCATCAGGTACTAGGCAGAGGTGCCCAGGGACGAGGGGGCTGCACTTCCATCCTGGAGCCCATCTCTCCCCTCTGCTGCCCCCATCCATCTCTGGGCCAAGCCTGCTTCCCCTAAAGAGAATCCAGCCCTGGAGGCCCCTCTGTAGACAGTGTCAAGGGAGGGCTGTTGGAGCCCTGGCCAGGGATGGACCATGGCCTTGAGGGGCTTTTGAAGTCCCTGGGATGACCTGCAAAAAAGAGGTACATTTCTCTGGGGGGAGGGCAGTGGCCACATGGGCTCTACACTCACCGAAGTCGCTGGAACACATCTGCTCCATGAGGCCATCAGCGCTGTGCTCCATCTCACACTGGGCGCAGATCTTGGTCACTGAAGAGAGAAGCAGGGGTGGGGAGAGGGGATCAGAGTCCATAGAGCCACTTAGGGTTCAGGCTCCCCCACTGACCAGCCACCTCCCCCTGCCAAGCCTCCACTTCCTCATCGGGGAACAGGATCATGATAATGATAATGCTCACTGAGTGGCTGTGAAGTTCAAAAAGTCGTGAAGGGACAAAACTGACCAGGTGGGCACGATTACCCCATGACCCTGGCAGCTGTGACCATGATGTGCACTGTCTTTTTCTAAATTTTGTCTCATTTAGTCCTCAGCCTATGAAGTAGGTATCATTATTCCTCTCTTAAAGAAAAGGAAACCGAGGTCCAGAGTGGCTACCCAAGTCTACAAAGCTAGTGAGAACTGAGCTTAGAACTCAGGATTTGTGACTCCTAGATTAGTGCTAGGGTGCGGATGTTTGCGGGGTCTTTCTAGGAACCCAGGCTCCAGACAGGTGGGTAAATGAGTGACGCCGGCAGGGCAGGGACTGAGGTAAACTGAGGAGCACCCAGTTTAGCATTACCAGAACTTCCGATTTTTCAAGGGAAGCCAAAACTCTTTGTATGAAATATTCTCAGTTTTGTCTGTTGGCCGCACAGATACCTCGGGCTGCCTCTGGTCCTACCACACAGCACCTGACCTCGCTCTCTGTCTCTGCCTCCTGGTGGGCGCCCCATCATGGGGGAGAGAGGGGCCCAAAGCGGGTGAGAGTGGGAGGGCAGAGCCAGGTGGGAATCCAAGCCTGGGATTTCCCTGCTTTCCAGGCTGTTAATGTTCGGGCTCCAAGAAAACCAGAATAAAGGAGCCATGCTAGGATCCCTGCTGGGGACTATGCTGTCTCTGCTTGAGCTGGGTCTTTCTCCCCTGCTTCCTGGTCCCATTACTAACCTGAGAATAGGGGGTTTCTCTTCTCTCAACACTCTTTGGTCACAGGACCCCCACCCAGCCGCAACTCTCAGGTCCTGTGTGGGTGTGTAGGACTGGGGACTGCATGGGTGAGGTTAGCTTTGAGGGGTGGGTGGGGTGTGGTGGAGTCCAGTTGTTTCTGGGGGGCCGGGTCAAATGGAAAATGGGGGAGTGGTGCTGCCCCTTGGGAGAGTCCCAGAGCCAGGGGCTCCCTAGATTCTGGGTATTAGCCACCCAGGCAAAGCTGCCCTGCTTGGTGCCACTGTTTATTCTCCTGTCTGGTGCCCAGCCTGGGCTTACTCTGCCTGGAAGGAGTTTGGCAGACAGTGGGGGGAAGAGTGAGGGGGTGCACAGTGAAGGGGAGGCTGAGACCAGAGAGGAATTAGGGGTAATGGGATTGGGGGCGGTGGGTGGGAGGTGGCACTTAGGATCTCATAAATTTTGGGAACCTGGGATTGCTTCCTATTTTACAGATGAGGAAACCAAGGCTCAAAGTTGAGCAACTTGCCCAAGGGCTCCTTGTCAGGGGCCGAGCCTGGCAATCTGCTCACTTTTCTGCACTGAGCCTTACCCAAAGGTCTCCCAACCTGGGGGACTGGGGAAAGAGTGGGAGAATTTAGGGTTCCCAGGTACAGAAAATGGGGACAGGGTGGAAATCATAGCCCAGAGTGTGCTTAGCAATCCTGGGCATTTGTGGGCTGAGAGAGGTGATAAGGCATTTATTGGAGGCCTCAGGATAGGGGGATAGCATTGGGCTCCCCCAGGGATTCCAGAAGCTTGGGAAGGTGGGAGCTGCGAGGGAAGTGGGGGAGGTTTCAGGAACGGAGTTGGAATGGGGGAGAACCAGTGGGAATGTCCACAGCCGCAGGTGGGAAGGCTGGTAGGCTTCGGGGCGACATGCAGGGCTGAGCAAAGACGTGTGTGTGGCACCTCTGGGGGCTTGAAGAGCTGTGCTAAGGGGTTGCTAAGCGGCATCTATCCCGTCGGAGCGCGCGGGGCGCTGGGGGTTGGGGGTAGGGAGGCGGCGGCGGCGGCGGCAGCGCTACCTGGAGGCGCGGTGGCGGGCAAGTGCCCGAACTGCACAGCGATGCAGAGGTCGTTGTCCAGGGGGAACTTGTGGCAGTGCAGCATCTCGGGCCAGGGAAAGCCATAGGCCTCCATGAGCGGCGCACAGCCGGCGCGCACGGCCTCGCACAGCGAGCGGCAAGGGTAGATGGGCCGGTCGAGGCAGACGGGCGCGAAGAGCGAGCAGAGGAAGACCTGCGTGTCCGAGTGGCAGCGCTTGGCGAGCAGCGGCAGCCAGCTGCTCGCCTGCTGCTTCACCTCGGCCAGGCTCTCGTGCTCCAGCAGGTTGGGCAGCCGCATGCGCTTGTAGCCCACGGTGTGGCAGAGCGGCAGGTCGGCGGGGATGTCGAGGCACTGGGGCGGCTTGGAGTACGAGCGCCCGTGCAGCGGCTCGGTCTGCCAGCCGTAGTAGTCGTACTCTTCGCCGCGCCCCGGCGCCCCGTGCAGCGCCCCCAGCAGCAGCGCCAGCGCGGCCGCCCGCGCGCCCCCCGCCGCCGCCCGCATGGCTGCACAGGTCCCCGATGCTCCCCTGCCGCTGAGGTCGCCCAAGTGGGTGGCAGCCTCGTCCCGCGCCCGCGCGCACAGAGTGATCCTGGCGCCTCCCACCTTGAAGCTCCAGCCCTGGCCTCGCCGCGCGCCCCAGCCAATCTCCGGCCGCCCGGCCCCCGCCCCAAGGCGGGGAGGCAGGGTGGCGCCCCCCCTGCCCCTCCTGCCCCGGGGCCTGCGCGTCCCGCTCAGCGCCGGCTCGTGCGCCCCTCTCCCGCTCGCCCACTCCCCTGCCACTGACCCAGCCTTGCCTTGCGCCTCTCCCCGGGGCTCCCTCACTTCCCTAGGCTTTTTCCTCGCCCCTCGCCTTCTCCATCCTTCCTCCTTATCTCTCTCCGCCACAGCCTCTCCTGTTCCTTTTCTCACTCACTTCACTTGGTTATCTCTCCGTCTCGGCCCTTACCACTCTGCTCTGTTTTCTCTTCCCTGACACCTCGGTTCTCCCTTCTCTCGGCAGGAGGCTCCTGGCTTCCCACACCCTCCTGGTCCAGGCAGGCAAGTTCTTCACTCCCAGTCCTCACGCATTTATTGAGCTCCTGCTTGGTGCCGGGCAGCGTGCTGACTGCTGGGGAATCAGAGAGGGATATGATCCAGAACCCACCTCTGGGACATCACAGCTTAGTGGGGGCAAAGATAATCATACCTACTATTTAGTGAGCGCTTATTAAGTGCTTCAGACGCTGCACAGCACTTCACAACCTTATCAGCCATTTCCAGTGATAGCTAACACTTATTGGGTGCTTCCTATGTGTCAAGTCTGTTCTGAGCATATTGCATAAACTACCTCATTTAATTCTCATAATAATGCTATAAGGTGGGCAGATACTATTACTATCCTCACTTTACAGATAAAGGCACTGAGACAAAAACGTTAAGTAAAGATTGGTGCCAGGACTTGAACCCAGGAAGTCTGATTCCAGAGTCAGAGCCCAGATATGACCAGGAGGTCTGGATTCTGAGTCTGCAGGCTTAATGACTATGGTGGCGGGGTGCTCAGAGAGGTGAAGTAACTGGCCCTTGGTCACATTGCTAATAGATGAAGGAGCCATGATTTGAGTCCAGGTGTTGGGTTCCAAAGGCCAGGGTTTAACTACTCTGCCCTAAGATAAATTCCAGCCTAGGGTAGGAAGCGCTAAGGGAGGAGACTGTACCTCCTCTGGGAGTCCAGAGAAGGAAGGAATTGAGGAGGATATCCAGGGGGACATCAGAGAGGAGGCAGCTTTCAGGAACCCCATGTCTGGGGTCTTTTCCTTGTCTGGACCCTGCCTTTCATTGGCTTTCCTGTGGGAGGAGCTTTGGACAAGAGGCTTGGGGGGGGGGGGCTCCTTCCTGAGAACCTAGCTGGAGAACTGACCCCCCAGCCTTTGGTGGGGAGGGTACCCTGGGGAGGTATCTTGTAGGAGGGTTTGGGGTGCTATGGGGGGCAGGAGTTCTGGGGCACTTGTCCCCTTCACTCTTGCCCTAACATCCTCCCCATCCCCATCCTCCTGAATGTTTCCAAGGCTCCCATCTTCCCATGGATCTATCCTTGCAGTGGTAGTGGAGAGGGGTGAAGGATCACTTCTCTTAATATTCAGCAGACACACAGGAAGCACTTACTGTGTGCAAGGCTCGAGGTGTGTATCCCACAGATGGGGCTACAGAAATACAAAAGACATAGGCCCTGCTTCATCTGATCCAGTCGTGAGAAAAAGACACAAGGCAGGACAGAGGAGGCAGAAGAAAATTAAGCAGACAGAGCCCTAGGGTGGGACAGGATGTTCTTTTGATGTCCAGGATGACCTAGTTGGGTCTGGAGAGAAAAGCTTTCCTGCCCCTTCTCCCTCTCCCAACCCCAGCGTGAAGAGATTCTGGGGATGACCACTCAGAAGGTGAAGGACCACTCCCTGCAGGGCCAGACAGTGTAGTAATGGTGCAAGAGCCTGGACTCTGCAGACGGAAAGAGCCAGGTTCAAATTCAAGTGTATACTCTCTGAGTGACCTTGGGCAAATACTTAGCCATTCTGACCCTTCATTTCTTTGTTTGTAAAATAGAACCGCCTCAGCAGTTATTGTGAGGGGCAAACAAGATGGTGCATGGAAAGAAAGCCTCCCGCACAATGCCAGCACATAGTAGATACCTAGGAATGTTAGATTGCCAAGGGATGTGTGACTTTAGGGTATAAATGTGTGTGTTCTGAAAGCTCCCTCGGACACCTTGGCCTTGGCTCTGGTTTGGGACTCAGAGCAGCAGTTCCGTTCCCTGCACTCCAGCCTACCCCTCACCACCCTCTCTGCGCTTGGCAGGGCTTCTGCACTCCAGGGGAGGTGTGGTTTCGGTCCCTGGCAGGGGGTGTTGGAGCTCCCAGATGGTTGTACAAGGTGCTGGCTCCCTGCGTAGCTGGTCTCCTGTGCTGTTCTTGGCATCCCAGTGCCTGGCCTGGACAGAGTGAGGCATTGTTCCTGCTGCTGCTTATGTAAGAACTACACATGGTCTGAGAGCCGGGGGAGTCTGTACCTGGCAGTTCCAGGGGCTCCGAAGAGCAGAGGGGCCAGGCTAGAAACTTCCTGGAAGAGGAGGATGGGTAGGCTTTACCCGGCGACTCTGCCCTGGGGACCCACGAGGCGCCCTGACATGGGGCCCATGATGAGATTGAGGAGGGAAGCCCTTCACAGGAAAGGAACCCAGGTGGGGGGCTGCACCCTGGGGTAGCTGTTCAGGGACGCTCTCCCCCTGTGGCCAGAGAAAGGAGGAAGCTGCGCTCTGATGTCGTATCCCTTTCTGATGAGGCTGTCCCAGGGCCTAGGCAGCTGGGTGGGACACCTGACATGCTGGGCATCTGTCCATCTTGGAGCGTCTGCTGTCTGTCCAGGCACACGTTTCCCCCAGCTGATGGAGGGAACCACTTGTTCAAAATGTGTATTCATGGTTTGTTGTGAGCAAAGTTCTACACAGAGAACTCTTAGATTAAACTTGCTACTTATTGGGAATTCCCTGGCAGTCCGGTGGTTAGGACTCCGTGCCAAGATCCCGCAAGCCATGCGGTGCGGCCAAAAAAAAAAAAATTTGCTAATTATGTTATCAAATCCTACATTTTTCTACTTCTTTAGTGCCTACTTCAGTGGTTCTCCTTGTGGTCAGGGTTCCCTTGAGGGCCCCCAAGTGGCTTTCAGGGAGTCCACAAGGTCAAAATTGTACGTAATTTGAAGATCCACTCAAGGTACAAGATAGACCAATGGATTTTAAGGATTTTACTCTGTTGAGTAAGAAAAGTTTATTGATGTGGATTCAGATTCTACATTACAACCAACATTTAAGGAATTGTCACCTGTCAATTTTGTCAAAATTGTCAGTTTGATAGCCATAATATCTAAAAAGGCTATTAAAATACTCTCTTTTCCAATTACATTTCTCTGTAAAGCCAAATTTTCTCCATATATGTCAACCAGAACAACATGTAACAACAGATGGAATGCAGGAGATATAAGAATCTGACTGTCTTCTATTAAACTAGACATGAAAGAGATTGCAAAAATGTAAAACAGGGCTTCCCTGGTGGCGCAGTGGTTAAGAATCCACCTGCCAGTGCAGGGGACATGGGTTCGAGCCCTGGTCCGGGAAGATCCCACATGCTGCGGAGCATCTAAATCCGTGCGCCACAACTACTGAGCCTGCGCTCTAGAGCCTGTGAGCCACAACTACTGAGCCCATGTGCCACAACTACTGAAGCCCGCGTGCCTAGAGCCTGTGCTCCACAGCAACAGAAGCCACCGCAGTGAGAAGCCCGCGCACCGCAACTAGAGAAAGCCTGCGCAGCAATGAAGATCCAACGCAGCCAAAAAAAAAAGTGAAACAGTGCCACTCTTCTCACTAAATTTTTTTTTTCACTAAATTTTTTTGTTTTGTAAAATGTAATTACTTTTCACAAAAATTTGTTATTTATGTTGACATATAATGGGATTATTACAGTTATTTGAAATGAATTAATATATAAATTTTTTCTCAGTTTTCATTTTAACCATTGTAGATGTTGATATAAATGGTAGATATCTATATAAACAAAAGTTCTTTGATTTAATCTGAAACCTCAATAATTTTTAAGGGTGTAAAGAGGTCCTGAGACCAAAAAGTTTAAGAACCACTGGCTTACTTCCTCTGTTCATTTCTGATAGAGGTGTATAAAATCTACTTTGTGAGGTTTGCTAATTTTTCCTTTTTTTTTTTTTCTTTTGATTCAATTTTGCTTTATATACTTTGAAGCTGTGTTGTTAGGAGCATAAAGTTTCTTTTTTTAAAAAAAAATTTATTTATTTATTTATTTATTTTTGGCTGCATTGGGTCTTCGTTGCTGCTTGCGGGCTTTCTCTAGTTGCCGTGAACGGGGGCTACTTGGCTACGCTTTGTTGCGGTGCGCAGGCTTCTCACTGCGGTGGCTTCTCTTGTTGCAGAGCACAGGCTCTAGGTGTGTGGGCTTCAGTAGTTGTGGCACACGGACTTAGTTGTTCCACAGCATGTGGGATCCTCTCGGACCAGAGATCAAACCCGTGTCCCCTACATTGGCAGGCAGATTCTTAACCACTGCTCTACCAGGGAAGTCCCTGGAGCATAAAGTTTTGTGATTATTGTATGTTCTGGTTGGACTGTAATTTTTATCTGTATGAAATAGCCTTCTTTGTTCCTTTTAATCTTTAGTCTTGGGAAAAATGATTCCATGAACTAACATTTAGCTAACGCCTGCTATGGGCCAGGCATACACAAGTAAGAGTCTCAGTCCCAGCCCATGTGGAGGACGTAGACACACGAAGGCAGTGAAGTGTAGCAGGAGGAGCCAGGGCTTTGAGTCAGACTGACTGGTGGTGAATTCTGACCACATCCTAGTTGTGTGTCTTTGGACATATGTCTTCTGAACTTTAGACCTGTGTTTATTCATTTGTAAAATGTGGTTAGTAACGTTTATTTACTGGGTGGTAGTGAAGATTTACTAGATAAAGGATGAGAGAAGCACCTGGCAGAGTGCCTGGCGTCCAGTAGCTCTGTGATCAGAGCTATAACAGAGCCAGGAGCCAAGAGATCTGCCCCATTCGTGCCTCTACAAAGCCTCTGGGAGAGGCAGCGTGTAGCAGTGGGGAGTGCACCATGCTTGGATTCTGAAGATCTGAGTTGTATGTTTTCAACTTAATAGCAAGTCCTTCCCACTCCCTGAGTCTCAGTTTACTCATCTGTGGACATGAGGAGTAATGCATCTCTGCCCTGCATTCTCCATGGGGCTGTCTTGAGGATAATGAAAAGGAAGGGAGCTGGGATGATGATGGAGGTGAGGCTGTGAGAAGCCTTGGCTTGAGGTGGGACCTCTTCTATCCCTGGCTGTGAGGAGGTCCTGCTAGCACAGGCTTGCCTGCCTCCTGGAGGGCTGGGATGCCCGAAGAGGTGAGAAAGAATCTTGTCCTTATTCCAGAGCCTCCTTGAGTTATCTGCCTTTTACAGTCTCAGTGTTCCTCTGCTGGGACACCTGTTTTCGTAGCAGCTGCCGCTGAGTGCTCAGCAAAAAGCCCAGGGTGAGTGGTCTGTGAAGTTAAGAGAACTATTAGTGCTAGCAGGGACCCATTTCTATTGTCCACCAGCATCCTCCCATCCCCCACCACTTTCTATAAGAGGAAAGTAGAACTTGACGTTCCTGACTTCCAGTCCAGTGCTCTTCCTACCACACCTACAGCACTGCTTTACTTTCCAGCATTTTAGTTTTGTCGATTGCAAAGTCAACATCTGTCCCATAGGCCCCCAGCTGCGCCGAGCCTTCCTGCTGCACAAGCTGTGCTGTGGGCAGCAGTTCAAGAAGGCCTGTTCAGGATCTCTGGGTGCCCTGGTGGCAGTGGGGGCCTGGTCCTGGAGGGGCTGGGCTCACTGTCACTGAATCGAGTGGCCAGGGAGGTGACGTAGTCCTCCCTTCTATGAGCCTGGACACCAGCAGGCTCTCCATTTGTCCTGGATCTCATGTGGCTCTGCAAAAAAAGCAGAGGCCAGTCTTGTCTTGGGCCTGGGTCTTGGTCTAGTCTAAGAGTGACTGTCTGAAGTACAGAAGGAAGTGGGGTGGAGGGTGGGCACGGCTGGTGGTCTCTGGACAGGGCTGGGATGGAGAGAAGGCTGAGTAATGCTCTCCTCTTCTCTCTGGGTCCCCAACACACCTGGGAGCCCCGAGCTGTGGCTGGTGGGCAGCCCAGCTAGAAGCACATCAGAGACGCAGCCAAATGTTTGGGTTAAGACCACAAACTCTGGGGACTTCTCTGGCAGTCCAGGGGTTAAGACGTCGCGCTTCCACCGCAGGGGACACAGGTTCGATCCCTGGTTGGGGAACTAAGATCCCGGATGCTGTCGGCATGGCCAAATATTTATAAAAAAGAGGAAGAAGAAGGAAAAAAAGACCACGAACTCTGGAGCAAGACTGGATTCTAATTTCATCAATGCTACTTGACCCTGGGCGAGTTATTTAACCTGTCTGTGCTTCAGTCTCCTCATCTGTAAAATGAGGATAATAACAATAGTGCCTTATAGGGTTATTGGGAGGATTAGAGTTCATTTAAAAATTGCTTAGAATGGTGCACAGAGGAGAGCTTTCTATATAATTGTTAGTTAAAACTATTGAACATTGGCATGACAATGGTCTTTAGAGACTGTCACCAGATTCTGTGGCTCCTTGCTCCTAAATTTCTCATAAATACACCTGTGCTGTCCCTTTCTCACTGCTCCTCCTCCTCAATGCTGTCCTTCCTCACTGCTTGGGGCTGCCCTCTGGTCTTGTTTTCCACTCTGCAGGAGCGAATCATCTCAAACTGCAAACATGGTAGCCTCACCCTTCAGCTCGAGACCCTCAGTTGCTCTGATTGTTCTTAGCATAAAGTTCCTCCCAAGGCTCCAGGTAGGCCAGGCCTTCTGGCTGGGCGCCCTCGTAGAACCCCAGACCTCCCTATGCAGCCCTCATCTCCTGCTCATCATCTCACTAGGTTGATTTTTTTCAATTTCTGGCTTCCCAGTAGGCTGAGGGTTGCACAGAGGCAAGACCTGTCTTGTCCATCTCCGTTCCTCTGGCTCCTAGCATACTGCCAGTCACGTAGTAGATGCACAATACGTGTTGCATGAGCGAATGACTGACTGGACAGATGAATGCTTGGTGGAAGGAGGCGGCAGAAGAAAGGAGTCTTTGGAGCCAGATGGGCTCAGGTGGGAGCCAGCTTCCTTTAACCTTTCTTGGTCTCTGTTGGAATTCTTGGGAGGCCCAGGGAAGATCAGGAGGGCTATAGGGTGACTGATGGGAGAGCTGGTGAGGACTGAGTGGAGTAAGTTGAGTAGCATGAGATGCTTGCAGAGGGACTTGGGGTGATGGACAAGCCCCCTAAGCTCATGTAGACTTCCCCTGCTCCCTCCTTCCCCCTACTCTCTTGAACGCTTGTTTAGGGCATCCTAGGTGCCTGGCATAATACTCTGTGCTTTCCCATACGTTACCTCATTTAATTATTCCAATAGCACTGTGAGGGAGGCATTATCATCCTCATTTAATATGAGAAAATTGAGACTCAGAGAAGTTTAGTAACTTGCCCAGAGTCACACAGCCAAAAAGCAGAGCCAGGACTTGAAACCAGGATTTCCCCCTGTGGCTTGTGGATTCCTGTCTGCATGTGAGAATGTCTGGAGGGAGTTCTACCCTGTCTAGCACTGACCCAAACTGCCTTGCAGGGGAGGGGGAGCCCTGGGGCCAGAGCAGAAACTTCAGTGGGACTCAGGTAATGAGGCTGCAGCGGGTTTGGCCCTGGTTGGCTGGGCCACTGCCCTCAGGGAGTATGAGGTCTAGAGGGGCAGCCAGCCGATGAACAAACACACAAGTATCTTCTAATCACAACTAGAGTGGGTTCCTAGTTGGGGGGGGTGGAGAGGTGCCCCAAAGCCTCTCGGTGGAGAAGAGAATGAGCACTGGACGCAGAGTCAAAGGCACCTATGATTAGGCTTTTTCCTTTACTGCTTATGTGGGAACTTGGGTAAGACACAACTCCCGGTGCCTCAGTTTCCCCATCTGCAAAATGGGGACTTTCCTTTTGTAGATTTGTTGGTAAGATTAAATAAGTACCTGAAGATGCGTAAAACTGCTCTAGTGTAAGTGCTGAAAGAGTTTTGTGCAATCACAGGAGGTAGGTGGTGCATGGCCCCCACTCTCTCAACCCTGGCTGTGGCTGCATGGGGCCCTTGGGACCCCAGATTTATAAAATGTTTCAGCTGAAAGCTATTCTCTATTCTGCTGGTTCCTGACCACCCAGGGTCTGGGAAGGAGCTACTAAAGCTTCACAAGCTATTTGCCATGTTTCCCCAAATCAACATAGAATGGTGCATTTGCCCATAAATAAAAGAGCAGATTTCTTTGCTTTTGACTGGAATTACACACTCTCAGGATGGAACTCCTCTCACGCTGAACAGAAGTCAATTGGCAGTCCATGCCTCTTTGATTAATTTAAAAATCAGAGGCTGGGAGAGGGAAGTGAGTGGCCCTGTAAGGAGAAGTATAGGTCAAAGAGGCCCCAGGGACCTTTGTGTTCCAAGTGCAAGGGAGGAAGTCAGGAAGCCCCCAGGAGGTCCTGGAGGGCAGGCTGTGGAGGGGAAACCCAGGGCAGGAGTGGTTGGGGTGAGGGCCGGCTGTTGGGGGAACCCTGGGCAAACAATGGCCTCATTAAGGAGAGGGTAATGGTGGGGAGAAGCCGGGCAGGGCCACGGCCAGTGAATCTCCTCTCCCCCGCTCTAGCCAATGGAGCAATTGTCCTCTGCTGTGAGGGAGCTGGGGCCTTGGCCTGGGAACTGCTGGGCACTTGCCCCGAGGGCCACCGAGGTGGTCACAGCTTCTTTGCCTGGCCCCAGAATGGGTCTTCTGTGCTCGGATGCTGAGGGCTCCGGCTCTAGTGGGACTACCTGGTCCTTTTTCTTCCAGCTGGCAGCGGTTCAGGGCATGGGTGCCCACACAAGGCTCTCTGGAAGGGGCCCCTTCTTCCGTCCTGCCCACTTCTGGGAAACTGAGGCCCCGGTTAGGTTTGTCTGAGACCTGGGCTCAGCCCACTTCTTTTGGCTCTCCAGTTCCCCACTCACCCGCTGTGCTGTGGCCTTGGATGGTCACTCGATGTCTTGGCTCTCAGTTGTTTCAGCTGTAAAGCAGGGGGAGTTGGGCTAGAAGTGCTTCTCAGCTGGATGGATAGGCCGCCCCTGCCTGGGTTTGGTCATCAGGACCGCTGGGGCTGCTGCTGGCATTTACTGGGCAGGGGCCAAGGATGCTAAATTCCTGCATCGTCCAGCCCAGCCCTGCACGACCAAGAGTTGTCCTGCCGCAAAGGCCGGCAGAGCCCCTGTGGAGAAGCACTCACGGATCAACACTTTTCACCAGTGGTGTTTTTAAAGTAAGGCGATCCTGTTTTCAAATAATGTGGCTTGTGGGAACTCAGCAGATAAGACAGATGAGCGGGGTCGAGTGTGGTAAGGGCTAGGGTGGGCCAGAGCCCTACCCACCAAGCATTCCCGTCCCCAACAGTGGCCCCTGTCCAGTATGAACTCTCTCCGGGGGTGCATGCAGCCGACTGGGCCCTATTTGGCTGTTCTGATTGGTCAGACCTCTGTTCTGATTGGTTGGTGGCCACCCTCATTGGTCATCTCCTGAAATCAGTCAGTGTCTGCACTGTGCCACTTGTTACTCCTCACCCCTGCATATGCCCCATGGTTTTTTGTTTTTGTCTAATGATTGGAAGTATGATGGGCAGATGAGGTTTGGGGTTGACTTCCTGTGCCTGTGGATTGTCCCTGGCCTCCTGGACCTACCTTGACTAAGCTGGCTG
The DNA here is from genome assembly GCF_965194805.1 of Balaenoptera borealis. Lineage (NCBI taxonomy): Eukaryota > Metazoa > Chordata > Mammalia > Artiodactyla > Balaenopteridae > Balaenoptera > Balaenoptera borealis. Next base: position 88,383,509 of record NC_138874.1, read on the forward strand.
ACGTGGGCTGTCACAGGACACACCCCACAGCCAGGAGGGGAGAGACGTTCCCAAATTTGCAGTGTGAGGCCATCAGCTTGGAAGCTGGTTAAAATACCCATTCAGATTGCTGGGCCACCTGCAGATTCCAGTTCAGCATATGTCACTCTCAGGTGGTTCTGATGCAGTGGCGTGGGGACCAAGATGAGAAATGCTGGCCTCGGAGGGGGCCGTGCCCGCTCCCCACTTCCACCCTTCCTCCTGTTCATGGTTGCAGCCACTCTCCAAGGCTCATGGACGTCCTTGAGGCTAAAATGAGAACTATTTCCCTTCTGGAAGCTCCACACGACCTGCCTCCTCTGCCTGGGGATGTGGTTAGTTGGTTTCCTGTCCTTCTTACCTTCCCCAGCCCCCAGCTCAGGGCTCTGATTAATAAACAGTGTTAGCAGACATTTGTATGTCCAGGCATGGTGCTAAGGTCATTATCATCTCATTTAAACCTCTCAACAATGCTGAGAGGTAGATGTTATTATCATCCCTGTTTACAGATGAGAAGTCAGAGGTGATTGAGGAACTTGTCCAAGGTCACACAGCTGGGAATCTTCCAGATGGATCTGACTCTACTGCACATATTTTGAGTACAGGCAGGGCAGCCAGCCTGTCCCTCCATCTGTGATTTCATAATCACCCTTCAGTGAGTCTGACCCATGCCAGCACCATTGCTATTATTAGTAATATTATTGATGAGGATTTTAATCTTAAGACTTCCCCAGGGCTCATGTTTAAGGTGAGATCCTCCTAAGGAGAGTGGTTGAGAACTGCTTGGGTCCTGGTGAAGCTAAGTCATCTTTATAGGGTGTTTGGGAGTCACATCTGTTATCTTGCTTCATCCGTACAGCAACTGAGGGAGACACACACAGTCAGTCCTCATTTTACAGGTGAAGACATTGAGGCTCAGAGAGGTTAAGTATCTTACTCAAGGTCATCCAGGCAGTAAGCGATGGAGCTGGAATTGAACAAAGCTCTGACTCTCCCAACCTTCCATGCTTTTCCACTGCCCCACGAGTCTGAATTATGCCAAGGCCAGGAAAACTTTCAGGCCTTTTTAGCCTCCCTTGAAGGGCTCTGAAGACAGCTCAGGGTCCACTAGAGACAAAGAGGCCTGTGCCCTCTTGACCTAGTTATGTGGCCAGGCAACTTGGGGTCAGGGAAAGGTGCATTCTTTCCCCTCCACTCACATTACCCAGCCTTTGGCTTCCTGGAATTTTTGTTAAAATTCCAAATCACTTGGCACTAAGTTCTCTTCCCCACAGTTTTTGCGAACAGGAACCAAGCACCCTTCAACTTCCAGACTGCACTCTTTCACACCCTCGCCTGCTTTAAACTGGTGCCAAGTCCCCTTCAGGAGAAAGCAGATATGTGAGCAGGACAGCCAGATGGCCAGAGAGTTTTGTTGTTGCTTTCCGGGCCCGTCTCTGAGGTGGGCAGAAAGGACCCCAGAGGCCCACAGACCCCAGTGCAGGTCTTTGGCCTGCTACTCCCTGTGCAGCCTTGGGCTTATACCTCCCTTCTCTGGGTCCGAATTTCCCCATGTCTTTTTTTTTTTTTAACCTTTTATTTATTTATTTATTTATTTATTTATGGCTGTGTTGGGTCTTCGTTTCTGTGCGAGGGCTTTCTCTAGTTGTGGCAAGTGGGGGCCACTCTTCATTGCGGTGCGCGGGCCTCTCACTATCGCGGCCTCTCTTGTTGCGGAGCACAGGCTCCAGACGCGCAGGCTAGTTGCTCCGCGGCATGTGGGATCTTCCCAGACCAGGGCTCGAACCCGTGACCCCTGCATTGGCAGGCAGATTCTCAACCACTGCGCCACCAGGGAAGCCCTTCCCCCATGTCTTAAAAAAAAAAATGCCATCCTGGTGAGAGGGTCAGATGAGATAATGTATGTAAAGAGGTTTATCACTATTATATTTGATTACCTGAAGGTCAAGCTTGTTAAAAAAACTCTGCATTGATGGACATGTTCTGTACCTGTGCCCTCTAATCCTGGAGCCACTAGCCACATGTGGCTACTGGGCTCTTAAAATGTGGCTAGTGCTACTAAGGAACCAAATTTTAAATTAAATTATTATTATTATTATTATTATTATTATTATTATTTTTAGTGAGATGAAATTCACATAACATGAAATTAACCGTTTTAAAGTGAATACTTCAGTGGCATTGAGTACATTCATAATGTTAGGCCACCACCACCTCTATCTAGTTCTAAAAATTTTCATCACCCCAAAAGGAAATTCCGTCCACATTAAGCAGTTTCTCCCCATTCCCCTTGCCCCGAGCCCCTGGAAACCACCAAGCTGCTTTCTGTCGCTATGGATTTGCCTCTTCTGGACATTTCATAGGAATGCAGTCATACAGTATATGACTTTCCGTGCCTGGCTTCTTTCACTTAACAGAATGTTTTTGAAGTTCATCCATGTTGTACCATGAATCAGTACTGCAGTCCTTTTCATGGCTAAATAATATTAATTTTAGTTAATTTAAATTTAAATAGGCCCATGTGGCTGGTGGCTACTGTACTGGGCAACCAGGAACCTCTGGAGCCCTTCTGGGTAAGTGAGGAAACAGAACCTCCAAGTGTCTGCTGGTAGCAGAGGGGATCCTAGGGGAAAGTGGAAGGAACCTGGAGGATGAAAAGGCTGAGAAGGGTGCCCCAGGTTCCCCAAAGGAGCTCCAAACTGTGGCTGATGCATGCCGTGCTTGGTGTGTTGTGTAAGTTAACTCATTCCATCCTCGCAGCATCTTTTGACATGGGTCTGACTTACCATCATCCCTATTTTATAGAGGGGAAGACTGAGGCTCAGAGGGATTAAGTCACTTACCCAAGGTCACACAGCTGGTAAGTGAGAAGAGATGGGTCTATGAACCTGGGTCTGGTCCCTTCCCAGGGCCCATGATCTTCGCCACTAGGCCGCACAGTCTTTTGACCCTGATCTTGGGAGCTGCACCTGCACAGACCTGCACACCTTGAGGCAGGGCTTTCTAGGCAGGGCCATCCCATGTCAGCCTTCCTGAGCTAAGAACTGCCTGGGACCTGGGTCCCTGCCTCCTTGGGAGTCAGGAGGGGGTGGCTGATGGGACAGAAGAGGATAAGGTGTAGCCTCCCTCAATTCCCCATTGCTTATCAATGAGTAACCTGGCCTGTCAGGGCTCTCCGTGTCCCCTTTGCGCCCTCTTTGGCCCTCCTTGATCTGGGAAGGAGACTTTGTTAATTGCAGACCCAGAGTAAACAGGGCTGGGATAAATAGCAGATAGCTGTCCTGGCTGTGCTGCCCTTTGCCCTTTGGGAAGGGGCAGTGGGAAGAGGCAGAGAGTGAAGAGGAAGGAGTGGTCCTAGGAATGTCTTTGGAGTGGGGGAGGGAAGACTGGCTTCCTGGGGCCCCAAAGAGTCAATGTGTATGTCCTTCTGGAAAGAAAGCCCTCTGCTGGCCTCCCTGTTTGCTGTGCTCTGTCAGAGAGCTGGAGGCCAGTGAGACTCTGACGTTCATCTCTTTTCATCCATCCCCTTGTCCACCCCCCACCCACCCACCCATCCATCCATCTTTTCATCCTCCCTTTCAATATCCTTCCATCCTTCCTTTCTTCCCTTCATCCATTGTCCCCGTATCCATTTTTCTTTTCTCTTTCTCTCATTTAATTCATCCGTTCTTCCCTTATTCTGTCTATTCATCTGAAAGTCCCTTCTTCCTGCCCTCCATCTCTCACTAATCTTCATATCTTTTCTTACCTTTTTATAGTGACCATGTGTTTCTTGAGAAAACTAGGGAGGAGTTTGCGGGGAGTCCTTTGAGCCATGGGCTTCTGAGTCGGGACCCCTGCGTGGCTCTGGTGGAGTTAGCTGCCTGACTTCAGACACGCTGGCCACGTGCTCAAGGTTAGATGGAGTCTCTCTTTCCCCGAGGGAGGATAGAACCTTGTTCCTTCAGCCTAGGGACCACATAACTGATTCTCCAAGGGGGGACACTTGGAGAGTGAAAGGGGGTGGTACTAACAGTCGCACCTGGGCAATGGAGTGACCTGAGACTGTCCTGGGCACAGCAGAACATCTGGTCCCCCTTCCTCAGTCCTAGCAGGAGGGCCTGTGCTCAAACAGCCTTTCTCTCCCAAAGCTGAGCCTGGATTTGGGGTTGGTTCTGTCAGTAGCAACTTGCATCAGCATGAACCCCTTGGTCAGAGTTTGGTGTCTGACCCCATCTGGGAACCCACACTCAGTATGACACGGAACAGTCCTGGCAGGGCTTTCCAGAAGTTGTTTCATGATAACAGTGCAGATATTATCATACCCCTTTTACAGATGAGGAAATTGAGGCTGGGTATGAATCGATTATCTAAAGCCTCACAGCTGGATCAATAAATCCCTCAACCCACTCCCAGTTCACTCAATAAAATAATGTCAGACCTACAACCCTGTTTCCAAACCCCAAACCTGTGCCCATTTTATAGATGGGGCACCTGAGGCTGGAGTGGGGAAGGTGACTTCCTAGTAAGTCCGTGGGCTGTGCAGTGGTGGAGACTTTGGCAGCTTAACTGAAGGGCAGGCATGGGCCCAAGGACTCCAGGAGCTAACAACAGCAGAATGTAACAGTGGCTACCATTTATTGAGCCCCCATTGAGTGCCAGGCCCAGTCCTGGGTGCTTTATACATTTTGTGGTGACTCAGCCAGTTCAGGTGGGTGAGCAAGATGGCAGCTAGAGAACAGACCCCCTTAGTCCCCTTTCTTCCTGCTCCCCGCCCTCCTGCAGAGCTCTTGGGTTGATCTGGGGGCAGGATGTGTCCTCCCAGGGCTCGGCCACCACCCATTAATCCCTAACTGCTGCAGCTGGTAGATAAGATAGCACCAGCCCATTAATCAAGGCTGCCTGGCAGGGAGGGTGGGGGTGGGGTGAGGACAGCACCACCTCACAGGTGGAGATAAGCCCCCTTCTACCCTCAGGGGCCGGGGGTAGTGGAGGATGCTGGGAAGTTTGGCCTCAAGTTCCAATCCCTGGTATCTGGGCGTGTGGTTGGAGACTACACTGGGTATGGGGGCAGGTAACACTGGGAAAGGCAGCCCCAGGGTGCAGGCTGGGTTGAGAGGAGCCAGGAGACCTGGGCTCCAGCCTCAGTGCTCCCCCGGCTGCCTCTGTCTTTAGATAAGCCACCGCACCTCTCTGGGCCTGTCTCTGCATCTGAATGAATGGGAAGGGGCTGGGCTAGACGACCTGGAGGGAACTTTCACCATGAATGTGCTCAGTGACCTGTGCTGGGACAGGTGAGGGGTGGGCTCACCTGACAGCAGGAAGAGGGCAGAGGCACTGCCTCGGCTAAGGGACAACAGGCTGGGTGGGATTTGTCCCAGACCCCATGTTAGTCACCCTCCCAGGAGAGCAAGTAGGCAGTGGTGGTGGTGCTGTGGGCTAGGGATGGGACAGGAGAGGGGAAATGGGCCTTAGAGCCACAGTGCCCTTCAGGGGGCCACTCACTACTTCTGGGGGCTGGAATTGTGGAGTTTGATTACTGCCTTGTGTAATCTTGGGTGGGTTCTCAACCTTTTGGCACCTCAGTTTTCCCATCTGTAAAATGAGGATGGTGGTATTTCCCTCCTGGGATTTTTGTTAGGAAGATAAATGTAAAGTGCTTATTAGCTCAATGCCTGGCAGATGGCAGATGCTCAGTAAATATTAGTGATTATTCTTTCTTTTGTGGCCAGCTCCACAGGGCCTGGACTCTCTTCAATGCAGATTCTCTGTGACCACAGCTATGGGGAGGAGATTGGGGCAGCTCAACCCTAAAGCAATTGCTGGTCCAAGGATGCTGATTATAAAGTGTATTATTTATATTTTTATAACTAATAAATGACAAACTTAAAACAGCAAACATTATCTCCACAGTTTCTGTGGGTCGGAAATTCAGCTGCTTAGATGGGTAGTTCTGACTCAGAATGTCTCATGAGGTTGCAGTTAGGATGTTGTCCAGGGCTGCCCTTATCTGAAGGCTTGACATGGGCTGGAGGACTTGCTTCCAAGTTTATGTCTATGGGCTGCTGGCTGGAAGCCACATGGGCAGCTTGAGTGTCTCCATGATGTGGCATCTGGCTTCTATGGATCGAGTGATCCAGAAGCAAGCATGGAGGAAACGTAGTGCTTTTCTTCACCTGCTCTCTGAAGTTGCACCATCACCCCCCCCCCCCCCCCCCGCTTTATTCCATTTGTTAGAGGCAAGTCACTAAGGCCAGCCTGTGCTCAAGGGAAGGGAGGAATATCAGAGACAGACACATGCAATAACAGCTTTTCTATGCCTGGGTACTCTGTGCTGGGAACTTGACACACGTGATCTCTAATCCCCACAACCACAGGAATTATGTTTCTTTTATGGATGAGAATACAGTGGTTCAGAGAAGCTAAGTGATTTGCCCAAGGTCACCCAGCCAGGAGGTACCCGTGGCACTGTCTGGTCTTGGGAGGCCATTTCCCATCCCAGGCACCTCCCAGCTTCAGCCACACCCAAGCCAGCCTTGGCTTTGAAGCCACATGTGACCATCTTGGGTAACAAGGTTTCCTTAGATGTAGGATTAGAAATAATATATGAGGCACACCTACACAGGGCATGTAAAAAGCAGGGACTTTTAGAGCCACAGTGACCTGGGTTCGGATTTTGACTCCACCACCTTCTCTGTGCCTCTGGTCTGTATGGTGAAATAATAGTACCCACCCTGCAAGGATAGATGAGGTATGCGTGTAGTAGGTGTACCGTGCTAGCTGTTATTATCATGGGGTGGGACCGGGTAGCTCTCAGGGCTGGGCTGCTAGAGGGCTGTCTTCCCTCTGAGTAATGTGCTCTCCTGGTGGAAGCAATGTCCCCCCTCCTGGTCTGGGGTCCCCCATCCAGGCCTTGCTTGGCAAAGACAGAGCATCTGAGGCATTTGCTGCTTTGCCAGCCCTGTGGGTGGGGCTGAGGCCAGCGAGTGCTCCAGGGTTGCAGGCCTCAGGGCAGGAGCCCCCTCACTGTGGCAGGACTCAGTCCAGGATACTGACTTCCTGCAACCCCTCCCTACCCCTGCTGGCTGGGAGCTCGCCTGAGCCCCTTACTCCTGCCTTCCCAGTGTTTCCAGCGTCTCCAGTGTGGAGGGACCTCCATGCACTTGCCCACTTCTGCCAGCAGAGGGAACAGGCACTGTGTCTGGGAACCTGGGAGGCTCCAGGCCCCCTCGTAGGGGGTCTCCGGTCCTGGAAGCTCCTCAGTGGGGTGGAGTGGGGTGACTTGGAGTGGAACTGGCAAGGGTGAGGGCTTCATCACCCGTGAAGGGAACCGCCTCTGGAGCCCTAGAGCCCAGGCTGGGGCCATGGGAAAGGAAGAGAAAGGGATCCAGAGGAGGAACAGAGGTAATCATTTCTCACTCCATAATCCGTTCAGTGAATGTCGTTCAGTGCCTACGGTGTGCCTCGGACCGTGGTGGCCCTGGGATCCCATGTCAGATGTGGACCCTCACAGGGCCGACGTTCGAGTGGGGAGGCTGGGACAGGCAGATGTGCAAATGGAGTAATTGCAAACATGATATAAAGGACATAAACAGAGGGCTGGGAGAGGCAATGTCTTGGGGCCTGGCTCCACTGCTCAGCTAGGTGACCAGGTGGGGTTGAGGTGAAGCCAGTCTGGGAATCTTGGAGTGGGAACCACTTCTTCTACATGGTCTTTCTAGCTTCGGGGTCCCATTGTCACCAGAAATCACCACAAGTCACCATAGGACCTGACTACCAGCAACCTGCAGGATCATCCGTGGAGCACACCCCTTGGAGGCCCTACAGTTGGACAGGCCTGGCTTCCAGCCTGACTTATTCACTTGCCAACTGTGTGATCTTGGCTGAGACACCTAACTTCTCTGTTTTGGCATCTCCCAGCACTAACAGGGATTCCTTCACAGGGTGCAGACTGGAATGTATTCATCCAGCTCTGCCTCTGGCCAGCCGGGGGGGCCTTAGGCTCACGTGTTAGTTTTCTATTGCTGCGGTAACAAATGTCCACAAAGTTAGCGGCTTAAAACAACCTACACACATTTATTATCTCAGTTTCTGTGGGTCAGGAGTCCAGGTATGGGTTAGCTGGGTCCTCTGCTCAGGGTCTCACAAAGCTGCAGTCAAGGTGTCAGCTGGGAGTGGCGTCATCTGAGGTTTGGGGTCCTTTTCCAAACACACATGGCTTTTGGCAGAACTAATTTCCTTGTAGCTGTGGACTTCATCGAGGCTGCATCTTCAAGGCCAGCAGGAAAGACCTTTCTGATGTGTCACCGGCTTTAAAAGGACTCACCTGATTAGGTCAGGCCCACCCAGGATAATATCCCTTTTGATTAGCTCAAAGTCAACTAACTGTAATATTCCATTATATTCACTGCTTCCACCCACACTCAAGGGGAGGGGATTATTTGGGCCATGTACACCAGGTGGTGGGAATCTTGGAGACCATCTTAGAATTATTAACATGATGAAATTATTTTGACTAGTAATCATGTAATGATCAGTAATGATTATTTTCTTAAATTGTTCTCTAGTTTCAAAACAAGCAAACACAGAAGAAATTTCAATTTTAAAGATATTGTTCAAATTCAGTAAAATATTTCACATATAAACAAAAATAGTGCTTACCAAACAAAAGCATTCTACTTCTCACTTCACACTCTGTATCACAGCTTTTGATTTTAAACACAAAACAAGCCTCCAAGTGGTCCCATAGAATGACAGAATTGAAGGAACTCAAGTTCTGGGGTTTTTGTTTGTTTGTTTTTTGTTTTCAAGCCCGGTGGGCTATCATCTTTTATTTTGAATCCACTGTTTAAATGCAGGAATGTGTCATATCATAGAGTTTGGGGACACAAATTACACCTGAATGAGCTTGAATGAATCAGAACAGTTAGGAACTAATCCCAGAAACACACAGGCAGGAAGTAAGCAAGATGTCCTTCATCAAGTGAATGGATAAACTGTGGTACATCCATTCAATGGAATATTATTCAACGAGAAGAAGAAATGAGCTATCAAGCCATGAAAAGACATGGAGGAACTTTAAATGCATGTTGCTAAGGGAAAGGAGCCAATCGGAGAAGGCTACCTACTGTATGATTCCAACTTTATGACGTTCTGGGAAAGGGAAAACTATGGTGACAGAAAAAAGATCAGTAGTTTCCAGGGCCTGGGGAGGGATGCATAGGCAGAGCACAGGGGATTTTTAGGACAGCGAATGTATTTTATATAATGTGGAATGGTGGATACATTGTATATTTGTCCAAATCCATAGAAAGTACAATGCAAAGAGTGAACCCTAATGTAAATTGTGGATTTTAGTTAATAACGGCCTATCAATACTGGTTCATCAGTTGTGACAAAGGTACCACACTAATGCAAGATGTTAATAATGGGGGAAACTCTGTGCACTCAAATTTTCTGTAAGCCTAAAACCGCTCTAAATAATAAAGTCTATTAATTAAAAAAAAATACCACATGTGCAGATAAGTCTGCGTGTATCAAAGGCTGCCCAGATAATTGGAGCTTTCCGAATTAACTGTCACCTGGAATACGATGTTTATTAAAGGATAAATAATGAAAATGTGCTAATTGGAAGTTAACGTGTACTAAAGCCCAGTGGTAACCATGGGGCTTTAATACACTTTAAAAAAAAAAATTAATTTATTTGGTTGCGCCGGGTCTTAGTTGTGGCAGGCAAGCTCCTTAGTTGCAGCACATGGGCACCTTAGTTGTGGCAGGCAGGCTCCTTAGTTGTGGCATGTGAACTCTTAGTTGCGGCATGCTTGCAGGATCCAGTTCCCTGACCAGGGATTGAACCCAGACCCCCTGCATTGGGAGCACGGAGTCTTATCCACTGCACCACCAGGAAAGTCCCAATACATGTTTTTTTTTGTCTAATTTTTTATTGTCTAATTTTAGAAATTAGACTGACGAGATTTTTGAGGGAAGGATATTTTATCACTGATATAGTTTAAAACTGCTGCTTGATGATAACAAAATGGAGACTGACTTTTGGATTGTTTTACTGGTTTTAAGATTCTCTGCCGTTGCACCCCTGTTTCGCCTGCACTGGGGTGGACCACGCCCGCCACACCCTTGGTCCACCACTGCCAACAAGCCGGGTGTTCTCCTTCTCTGCACAGCGTGTCACTGGATGCTGCGTCACATCTCGTGAGGTCTTGTTAACAGGCAGGAAGGGAACTATTTTTTTTCTCATGTCTTTTTAAAACGTTTAATTTTCAATAAACTCTATTTTTTAGAGCAGTTTTAGGTTCACAGCAGATTTGAGCAGAAAGTAGAGAGTTCCCATATACCCCTGCCCCCCACATGCACTATCTCCCCCACTATGGACATCCCGCAGCACAGTGGGTACATTTGGTTTGTTACAATCGATGAACCTACATTGACACATCATTGTTACTCAAAAGTCTGTAGTTTACATTAGAGTTCACTCTTGGAGTTGTAGTTCTGAGTTGGGGCAAATGTATAACAACATTTGTATGTATAACAACAAATATATCCACCATTCAGGAGAATAGTTTGACCTAAAATCCTCTGCCTGTTTATTCTTCCCTCTTCCATAACCCCTGGTAACCACAGATCTTTTTATTGTCTTCATAGTTTTGCTTTTCCTGAATGTCATAGAGTTGGAATCATACGGTCTTTTCAGATTGGCTTCTTTCACTTAGTGATAACGCATTTAAGTTTCCGCCACGTCTTTTTGTGGTTTGATAGCTCATTTCTTTTTCTCACTGAATAATATTCCTTTGCATTAATGTGCCACAATTTATTTATCCTCTCATGTCATGTGTTCCTTTCTAAGGTAGTCGCTGGCAAGGGGAAAAGAATTATCACATGTGACTGACAGGTGTCACTTGGAGCAGAGTCCAGCCTCCTCTGCAGCTCAGGCCACCTAACATGAAAACATTCTTGAAGGGTTATTTAGTGGGGATGGAGTGGGGAAGTGGTGGTTGGCTGTGTAACCAACAATGTTTGCTCCAGGGACCACATCTTTTTTTTTTGAATAAATGAAAATCATTTTCTCTCTGTGAAACAATTCATTTTAGAAAATCTGAAATATGCATAAAGCTAAAATAAAACATAAATTACAGCTCCAGCTTCTGATAATTATATTGTTAGTATTATATGGTATCTCCTTCCAGAATTTTCCATTTAGTTATAGGGACACATATAATGACACATTAAATCAGGACTCTTCCTCTTCCAGGTTTGGCTGAGGCATGAAGACCAAGATGCCCCGCAGAACGAGTTGTAGGACAGACACTGTGGTTGAGAACCAGGGAGATGGCTGGGGGCAAAAGAGGATTAGGAACTGGAGATCTGGGGGACTTTTTAAAAAATTAATTAATTAATTAATTAATGTTTTGGCTGTGTTGGGTCTTCGTTTCTGTGCGAGGGCTTTCTCTAGTTGCAGCAAGTGGGGGCCCCTCTTCATCGCGGTGCACGGGCTTCTCACTATCGCGGCCTCTCTTGTTGTGGAGCACAGGCTCCAGACGCGCAGGCTCAGCAGTTGTGACTCACGGGCCTAGTTGCTCCACGGCATGTGGAATCTTCCCAGACCAGGGCTCGAACCCGCGTCCCCTGCATTGGCAGGCAGATTCTCAACCACTGCGCCACCAGGGAAGCCCTGGGGGACTTTTGAGAGAGTTTTTTTGTAGAAAGCTGTGCTATGAGTCCCAACCCCTTGGACAGTTGGGGTTCCAACCGCAAAAGGGGGGTCCCCCTCACCTCAAACCTGTTAAGGTAGGCTTCAAGGAGACCCCTTGGGGAACTTGATGTATGTCTCCTTGAGTTTGGGGGGCCCAGGAGGTCATGTCTGACATAAATCTAAGGAGTCTAGGGAATTCCCAGGTGGTCCAGTGGTTAGGACTTGGTGCTTTCACTGCCGGGGCCTGGGTTTGATCCCTGGTCAGGGAACAAAGATCCCGCAAGCTGCATGGTGTGGCCAAAAAAAAAAAAAAAAGGAATCTAAAGGTGAGTCTGTGGCTTTCAACTTGAGAAGGCAGAGCAAAGGGTGAGCAAAAAAAACCCATCTGCTTTGGGAGCCAACTGCACTTCCACAGATGGTGAGGCAAATGATGTGAGCATGTTTCCTGTGGACTATCTGGGGCCATGCGTGAGGGAGAGGTGGCCTGGAGCTGCTTTAGATTTGGCTTGAGAGGACCACCCATGGTGATGGGACCACAGTCGAGGATGAGTATGATTGGGCCACTGGAAACCAGACACTTAGCGGAGAAAGGTAGTTAAATGCAGTTTAAACCTTCAAAGGGGTTCCTGGGAACCTCTCTCAGGTCTTACCTCTGTTTCCCCAGGTTTCCCCAGGCTCCTCCCCCAGGTCTCTCTACACCCTCCCTGTCTTGGTGTCCCCACCTGGCTCTTATGGATTCTCTTCCCCACCTCTCAAGATAAAAGAGTCCCAACCCCACACCTCTTCCTGTGTCTTGCAAAACTCTGCCATCTCAGTCTTTAGCCAGATGTCAACAGGATCTCCCTCTGCTCAGGATTTTGCTGGTTGAAAGTTAGGAGAGGGCTTTGACAAAGGAGGAAAAGTTTGGATCTTTTTCTCCCAGGGCTTGACCAGTGTTCTACTTACTGAAGGGTAAAACCACTTCATTACCATAAAAAACTCCCACAGGATAGATTCACATGAGGAATGCCTTGCCACATGCTTTTTATTCCCTTCTTCTGGGACTTCTATTAGAAGTATGATAGGCCTTCTTGCTCCATCTTCTCTGTCTCTTACTTTTGCTTCTGTATTTTCCCTCTTTAATCTCTCTGGGCTTTTTTTTTCAGAGCCAGAATTTCTATTTGGTTCTTTTCAAATCTGCAATATCACTTTTCATAGTTTCCAGTTCCCTGTCAGATTTTTAAAGTTTGGCCTTTAATTTCTTTAAACACAGTAAGCGTAGTTGTTTTTTTTTTTTTTTAAATTTATTTATTTGTTTTTATTTTTGGGTGTGCTGGGTCTTCGTTGCTGTGTGCGGGCTTCTCATTGTTGTGGATTCTCTTGTTGCGGCTTCTCTTGTTGCAGAGCACGGGCTCTAGGTGTGCAGGCTTCAGTAGTGTGGCTGGCGGGCTCAGTAGTTGTGGCTTGCAGGCTCTAGAGCGCAGGCTCAGTAGTTGTGGCGCACAGGCTTAGTTGCTCTGCGGCATGTGGGATCCTCCCAGGCCAGGGATCGAACCTGTGTCCCTTGCATTGGCAGGCAGATTCTTAACCACTGTGCCACGAGGGAAGCCCAGCGTAGTTGTTTTTAGCTTGCATCTGATAATACCAATACTTCATGTACTTTTGGGTCTGTTTCTACTGTCTGTTGTTTCCTTGGTTTTTCTCATGGATGTTGGAATACTATCTTGAAGACTTGGATTCAAAATCCAGAAAGTATTTTTATTTGCTTTGCATAAGTGCTTGGGGGTGCTACTATTCTGGAATCACCACAATTCAATTTCAAGGCTGGATATTTCTTGGTAAGAAACCAGGGTGCAAGTCTGTGCGAGGGCTGGTTTATGTCTTCTCTGCACGCCACCTGGGGTGTGTAGTTCCACTACTGTGCAGGGTGTGGGTTTCAGAGTTCCCACCTGTGACAAGCTCTGGGTTTTCACTTCTTTCCCTCCAGCCCTGAGGGGACACTCAGAGCCAGCTCCTGCTCCAGTACCTGTTTCTCCCAGGCAAGCAAATGTCCTCTGGACAAGAGCAGCTTTGTGGGCTGGGTTTCTCTTTCTGGATTCTTGTCTTCTCCCAGATCTTAGCCCAGCACTTCCTCAGTGGTTTGTCATCTTTGTTGTTTTCAAGAAGATGTTTTTCCAATTTTTTGGCTCCCCTTCCTTTCACTGTCCTCAGTAGAGAACTGGCCTGAATTACCTTGTCCACCGTGACCAAGAGTTCACATGAAGAATGAGTGACTGTGACCTTCCTACTTGAGAAACAGCAACCCCTCCCTTATTCACTACAGGAGGCTCTGCTGCCTTCCTGGGCTGATTTTCATCACAAAGAGCCCCACATTGACCAAAAACACATCTGTCCTAGTCATGCAGGATGAGTGATGCCATCCTCATGTAGTTACTCTCTTTGCCCCAGTTTTCCTCTTGCCACAAGTAGAAGTAGCAATAGTCAAGGAGTTAGGAGGTTTTGGGTTCAGTCCTGGCTTTGCCACTGGCTCATTCTTTGCCACGGGTAAGGAAGTTACTTCCTCTTTTAGGTCTTTGCTTTTTTTTTTAAAGAAAAATGTTTATCCGCAACATGGGATTAAGAATCAGATCTCCTCGGAAGATAATGCCTGTGAAGATGCCCAACTTGCTGCTTGACACATTTAGATGCTCAAAAAATGTTTGATGAATGTTAATCTGAACCAGTTACATGACTATATCGATTTAGGGGCAACTACTAGAAAAATCTCCCAAATAACAATAGCTTTAAAAAGAATTTATTTCTCTTTCATGTATCAGATATCTGAAGGCAGGTAGTTCAGGGCTGGGGTGGACCCCGCATTTGTCTGGACCTTGGACACCTTCCATCCTATGGCTCCTCCAGCCTTAGTGCATTGCCTTGTGGCGCCAGGATGCTGCTCAGGTGCCATCTGCATCTCAGGTGGCAGCAGGAGGAAGGGCAGGAAAGGGCACACGTTCAAGGGGACTTCTTGGCAGTCCCGTACAACACACCCGCTTAATTCCCTGGACTGGACCTTGCATACAGCTTGCACAGAGCTGCTGGGGAAGTGGGGACACGGAATCTCTGAGCTGGGTGGCCCTCGGCTATTTGTAAGGTTCTTTTTCTAAGGAATACAAGGAAAAGGGAAATTGGTAGGCAATTGGCAGTTTCTGCCCCAGTGACCTTGAATGAATCACTTTTCCTTGTTGAACTTCAGTGTCCTCTTCTGTAAAAATTGGTGGTGATGGTTGGGGCACTACTGGCATTTTGGGTGGTGTGATTCTTCACTGTGCAGAACTGTTCTAATGCAATACAGGGCATTTAACATCTCTGGGCCATGCCTAAGTGCCAGTAGTACCCCCAGGCATCGTGACCACCAAAACAACCCTGCTCTTTTCTAACTGCCCCTTGGGAATAATACTACTCCCTGTTGAAAACTCTTGGACAAGACGATTCTAAAGTCCTAAGAGTGGCATTCTGTGAGAGCCTGTGACTATGATAGTATGTCGCTTCTCTGAAGTGACATAGTAACTTCATGTGTCACATGGGCAAGTGGAGGGGAGAGGATGGGGATGCAAATATCTGCTTCTTTAGTTCTCCCCAGCGTTGGGAGGAGAAAGGAATCATTATGCAGCTAGAGCCAAGGTCTCTGGCCTCCAGGTGGTCAGAGGAGGAGAAAGGACAGAGGAGGGAAGGAGCCAGGACAGAACTTTCCAAGGAATGGCAGGAACCCAGAACACCTGGTCCCACCAGGGGCCCACTGCCCCTCCCGAGGCCCTTCACTGTGCCCCTGGAGGGAGAGCCATCTCCGGGGAAGCTGGCGTGCTGGCCTCCATCTGTCATGATGGCCTCATTAGTGGCTCCCATGTCCATTGGCGGGACCTCATAAGGGGGGCCCGTCTGACCTTTGGGGCAGCAGATGCTACATCTGGCAGGGCTGATCCAAGCCCAAGGGCTCTGCCTCCTCTCTCACAGGCTCTCAGCCCTTTCCCGCCCGAGACCCCTGTGAGGGGTGGCAATTAGTTGGACCACGGGGTGCTCAACCCAGTGGGATCTGATGGAGCCGGGGGAGGACGTGTGAGGCTCCAGAGTCATGCTGCCTGGATTCAAACCTGCTTCTCACACTTATTTAACTGTGTGACTTTGGGGGACTTCCCTGGCGGTGCAGTGGTTAGGACTCTGTGCTTCCACTGCAGGGGGCACAGGTTCGATCCCTGGTCGGGGAACTAAGATCCCGCATGCCGCGTGGTGCGACCAAAAAAAAAAAAAAAATTGTGTGACTTTGGATGAAACCTTTTTGTCTTGTTTGTTCCCTCATCTGCAAAATGGAAATAATAGTTCATACCTCACAAGGTTGCCATCAGGCTTAAATAAGACAATATGGGTAGAACATGGAGAAGAGTGCCTGGCATATGGTAGGTACTCAGTAAGTGGTAGTCCTTGCTCTTCTGGGTGGAGCCCCGCCTCTCTCTTTATTCCTGACCAGGAGATTCTGATGCACACAATATGGCTTCCAGGTTTTAAGCAGCCTGCCTGAGGTTCCAGAGTCAGCCAAATTTCATGTGCTCCATCACCCCATGGTGAAGAGACATGCTCCCCAGAGGGAGTGGGGAGTGGACCAGCTGAGGCCACACAGCAAGCAGAGCCAAGCTGGGCTCCACTGAGCCCCCAGCTGCCCTCGGCTGTGCCCATCACAGGTCTGGAGCTCAGAGAGCCACCTGCTTCCGTGCAGACAGAGATGCAGACGTAGGCTTGCATGCAGCCTTAGAGCACTGCCTTCAGCCTCATCTCAGAACCTGTGCTGGGAGTTGGAGCTGCCCAGGCCACAGGCAGGGAGGTGTACAGGGGCCCATGAAGGGCTCCTTTGAGTTAGCCAGCAGCTCAGGGCCCGAGTTGCCTGTTGCTAGGGAAGGTGTGGGTATGAAAGGAGTGGGTCTTGGCGGCGGGGCAGGCAGGGCTGGGTCCTGAAGGCACATGGGAGGCCAACAGAGCCACCGCTCGGGGCACCTCTCACCTGCTCTACAGCTCCTGCTCCCGCCTGCCCTCTGTTCAGCGGCCCTGAGGTGTGGAGAAGGGGGTGAGGACTGTGCTGGGGGCCACGGGGGCTTGAGGCAGATGTGTGGGTGTGAGGTCAGGACCCAAGCGAGCGCAGTCCTGGGTGTGGCATTCAGTATCCCTGAGCTAACATAATAATTACGGCACTATTGTTATAGAGGTCCATGAATAATGAATATGAACTAGCAAGGAGAATAACTATTTTTAGTGCTTTAGTGTTTTTAGTGCTTCCTATGTGCCAGGCATCGTGCCATGTGCTATCTCTGACTGTCTCCTTTAATCCTCTAGTCTTATGAGTAAAGTACTGTCAGTTTTGTTTTCAAAGAGAAAACTGCACTGTGAAGGCCTAAGTGACTAGTTCAAGGTCATGCAGGAGGTAAAGCAGAGGCTTGGACTGCTTTCCGTTGTGTCAGCTTGATGGGTTACACACTGGACGAAGATGCCACTTATTAGCTGGGAAACACTTTGTCTCTCTGGATTTCCTTTTGCTCACCAGCAAAATGGTTTTAGATACTTTTATACTGATTATGTCACAGGGTAGTGGTTAGAACTAATTGAATAAGGGATGTGACAAGTATTCGTAAGTTCATTCATTATTCAATCAGCGATGATTTATTGAGCCCGTATCTGGTGCTGGGCACTCTTCTAGGGACCAGAGATACAACAGTAAGTAGAACAGGCGAGGTCCTGCCTTGGTTCCCCTCGTGGGATCTAAACTCTAACATGGGGGTGGGGTAGGGAGACATAACAAACCAGTCAATGAATGAACAAGTATGCTGATTTCTCATAGTGCTTGGTGCCATGAATTTTAAGACAGGTGATGGGATTCACTCTACTTCAGATGAGTTGGTAGAGAGGGGCCATCTGAACAGGTGACACTTGGAGTTGGAGCCCGTTGATGTAAAGAACCAACCATGTAAAGAATGTTATTAAACAGTACATTACTAAATAACCAGAGATCACTGAAGAAATCAAAGAGGAAATCAAAAAATACCTAGAGACAAATGACAATGAAAACACGATGATCCAAAACCTATGGGATGCAGCAAAAGCACTTCTAAGAGGGAAGTTTATAGCAATACAATCTTACCTCAAGAAACAAGAAAAATCTCAAATAAACTATCTAACCTTACACCTAAAGGAACTAGAGAAAGAAGAACAAACAAAACCCAAAGTTAGAAGGAAAGAAATCATAAAGAACAGAGCAGAAATAAATGAAATAGAAACAAAGAAAACAATAGCAAAGGTCAATAAAACTAAAAGCTGGTTCTTGGAGAAGATAAACAAAACTGATAAACCTTTAGCCAGACTCATCAAGAAAAAGAGGGAAAGGACTCAAATCAATAAAATTAAAAATGAAAAAGGAGAAGTTACAATGGACACCACAGAAATACATCATAAGAGACTACTACAGCAACTCTATGCCAATAAAATGGACAACCTGGAAGAAAGGGACAAATTCTTAGAAAGGTATAACCATCCAAGACTAAACCAGGAAGAAATAGAAAATATGAACAGACCAATCACAAGTAATGAAATTGAAACTGTGATTAAAAATCTTCCAACAAACAAAAGTCCAGGACCAGATGGCTTCACAGGTGAATTCTACCAAACATTTAGAGAAGAGCTAACACCCATCCCCCTCAAACTCTTCCAAAAAATTGCAGAGAAAGGAACACTCCCAAACTCATTCTACGAGGTCATGTCACCCTGATACCAAAACCAGACAAAGACACTACAAAAAAAGAAAATTACTGACCAATATCATTGATGAATATAGATGCAAAAATCCTCAACAAAATACTAGCAAACGGAGTCCAAGAACACATTAAAAGGATCATACACCATGATCAAGTGGGATTTACCCCAGGGATGCAAGTATTCTTCAATATACGCAATAGATGCAGAAAAAGTTTTTGACAAAATCCAACACCCATTTATGATAAAAATTCTCCAGAAAGTGGGCATAGAGGGAACCTACCTCAACATAATAAAGGCCATATATGACAAACCCACAGCAAACATCATTCTCAATGGTGAAAAACTGAAAGCATTTCCTCTAAGATTAGGAACAAGACAAGGATGTCCACTCTCACCACTATTATTCAACATAGTTTTGGAAGTCCTAGCCACGGCAATCAGAGAAGAAAAAGAAATAAAAGGGATACAAATTAGAAAAGAAGAAGTAAAGCTGTCACTGTTTGCAGATGACATGGTACTATACATAGAGAATCCTAAAGATGCCACCAGAAAACTACTAGAGCTAATCAATGAATTTGGTAAAGTTGCAGGATACAAAATTAATGCACAGAAATCTCTTGCATTCCTATAACTAACAACGAAAGATCAGAAAGAGAAATTAAGGGAACAATCCCATTCACCACTGCAACAAAAATAATAAAATACCTAGGAATAAACCTACCTAAGGAGGTAAAAGACCTGTACTCAGAAAACTATAAGACACTGATGAAAGAAATCAAAGATGATGCCAACAGATGGAGAGATACCATGTTCTTGGATTGGAAGAATCAATATTGTGAAATGACTATACTACGCAAAGCAATCTACAGATTCAATGCAATCCCTATCAAATTACCAATGGCATTTTTTACAGAACTAGAACAAAAAATCTTAAAATTTGCATGGAGACACAAAAGACCCTGAATAGCCAAAGGAATCTTGAGGGAAAAAAATGGAGATGGAGGAATCAGACTCCCTGACTTCAGACTATACTACAAAGCTACAGTAATCAAGACAATATGGTACTGGCACAAAAACAGAAACATAGATCAAT
Organism: Balaenoptera borealis; assembly: GCF_965194805.1. Lineage (NCBI taxonomy): Eukaryota > Metazoa > Chordata > Mammalia > Artiodactyla > Balaenopteridae > Balaenoptera > Balaenoptera borealis. Next base: position 88,403,059 of record NC_138874.1, read on the forward strand.
GGAACAAGATAGAAAACCCAGAGGCAAACCCACGCACCTATGGTCAACTAATCTACGACAAAGAAGGCAAGGATATACAATGGAGAAAAGACAGTCTCTTCAATAAGTGGTGCTGGGAAAACTGGACAGCTACATGTAAAAGAATGAAATTAGAACATTCCCTAACACCATACATAAAAATAAACTCCAAATGGATTAGAGACCTAAATGTAAGACCGGACACTATAAAACTCTTAGAGGAAAACATAGGAAGAACACTCTTTGACATAAATCACAGCAAGATCTTTTTTGACCCACCTCCTAGCATAATGGAAATAAAAACAAAAATAAACAAATGGGACCTACTGAAACTTAAAAGCTTTTACACAGCAAAGGAGACTACAAACAAGATGAAAAGACAACCCTCAGAATGGGAGAAAATATTTGCAAATGAATCAACGGACACAGGATTAATCTCCAATATATATAAACAGCTCATGCAGCTCAATATCAAAAAAATAAACAAGCCAATCAAAAAGTGGGCAGAAGACCTAAATAGACACTTCTCCAAAGAAGACATACAGACGGCCAAGAGGCACATGAAAAGCTGCTGAACATCAGTAATTATTAGAGAAACGCAAATCAAAACTACAATGAGGTATTACCTCACACCAGTCAGAATGGGCATCATCAGAAAATCTACAAACAGCAAATGCTGAGGATGTGGAGAAAAGGGAACCCTCTTGATCTGTTGGTGGGAATGTAAATTGATACAGCCACTCTGGAGAACAATATGGAGGTTCCTTAAAAAACTAAAAATAGAATTACCATGTGACACAGCAATCCCACTACTGGGCATATACCCAGAGAAAACCATAATTCAAAAAGACACGTGCACCCCAATGTTCATTGGAGCACTATTTACAATAGCCAGCTCATGGAAGCATCCTAAATGCCCATTGACAGACGAATGGATAAATAAGATGTGGTACGTATATACAATGGAATATTACTCAGCCATAAAGAGGAACGAAATTGGGTCATTTGTAGAGATGTGGATGGACCTAGAGACTGTCATACAGAGTGAAGTAAGTCAGAAAGAGAAAAACAAATATCGTATATTAACGCATATATGTGGAATCTAGAAAAATGGTACAGATGAACCAGTTTGCAAGGCAGAAATAGAGACATGGATGTAGAGAACAAACGTATGGACACCAAGGGAGGAAAGCGGTGGTGGTGGTGGTGGGATGAATTGGGAGCTTGAGATTGACATGTATACACTAATATGTATAAAATGGATAATTAATAAAAAATCTTAAAAAGTACCATTTCCATGCCTGCTTTTTGGAAAAGAGAAAAAATAAAAAACAACCCTACTAGAATACAAATGTAAGCCAATCATGGAATGAAAAGAGAAGATGCTGTAAAATGATGTTCCTGGGCAGTGAATTTGTTTTCACATTTTAGAAATTAACTTTTATCAAAATAATTTATGCACATGGTTTCAAAAACCACATAGTAGTTCAACCCTTCTGTGGCAATAGCACTGGTTAAACCCCATTTTCCACCAGCCCTACATGGGGTGCAAAAAAAAAAAATGTCACCCATGAGGGGTAGCAAGGAAGTTCTCGCTGGTGGCCGGAGCGCCGTAAGTGGAGCTGAGAGCAGTGTGAGAGGGAGCAGGGGTCGGGCAGAGGCTGGCTGCGGGAGTCCTGTGGGCACTGGCAGGGAGTTTGGATTTTACTCTCAGGGTAATGGGAACCCGGCTGGCTGTTGATACAGTTCAATGGCTTGATGATGTTGGGCTGACATTCTGCCACTCTTCAGCCTGTCCCCGCTGGTTGTAAGTGGCTGCGGCCACTCCAGGCATCACATCTACATACAAGGCAGATTCTGCTTACTACTTCTTTTTTTTTAATGTGGGCCATTTTTTTTTTAGTCTTTATTGAAATTGTTACAATATTGCTTCTGTTTTTTTTTTTATGTTTTGGGTTTTTTGGCCACCAGGCACGTGGGATCTTAGCTCACCGATGAGGGATCGAACCCTGCATCCCTTACGTTGGAAGCCTAAGTCCTAACCACAGGACTGCCAGGGAAGTCCCATGATTTTGCTTACTTCTGACTAATCAGAATGGTTCTTAGCTGCAAGGGAGACTAGAAAAGGAGTCAGGTATAGGAATGAGTTTCTCCGACCCAAGAGTGGAGGCAGGAAGGAGAGCTGGAGCTTGAGGTGGGGAGTGGCCTGCTGCACAGGTGCTTCTCTGTCACACTCGGGCATAGGATGGTCTGGGCTGGGCCTGAGGTTCTGCATCTCAAACGAGCTCTCCAGAGATGCTGATGTGGCTGGTCTGTCGCCCACACTTCCAGGAGCATGGGTAGACACCACTGGAGAGTTTTTTTTAAATTTTATTTATTTATTTATTTTTGGCTGCATTGGGTCTTCGTTGCTGCGCGCGGGCTTTCTCTAGTTGCGGCGAGCGGGGGTTACTCTTCGTTGCGGTGCGCGGCCTTCTCATTGCAGTGGCTTCTCTTGTTGCAGAGCATGGGCTCTAGAGCGTGCGGGCTTCAGTAGCTGTGACATGTGGGCTCAGTAGTTGTGGCTCACGGGCTCTAGAGCACAGGCTCAGTCGTTGTGGCGCATGGGCTTAGTTGCTCCGCGGCATGTGGGATCTTCCCGGACCAGGGCTCGAACCCGTGTCTCCTGCATTAGCAGGTGGATTCTTAACCACAGCACCACCAGGGAAGCCCCACTGGAGAGTTTTAAGTACGAGAGTGGTTACCTAATTTCTGTGGTTCTGTGGAGAATGCAGTGTAGGGGACAAGAGGGGACACTGGGAGACTAGTTAAGAAGCCAAAAATCATGGTCACTTGGGTTAAGGTGGTGGCAGGGGATATGACTCTGGTGGGTGTTTATATTTTTTTTAATTTAGAAAATTGTGGTAAAATACACTTAAATTTTGTTATTTTAACCATTTTTAAGTGTACAATTCAGTGGCATTATATACGTTCCCAATGCTGTGCAACCATCAACACCATCCACTTCCAGACCATTCTCATCATTTCAAACAGAGACTCTGTACCATTAAATAATAACTCCCCATTCCTCCCGCTGCCCCAGTCTCTGGTAACCTCTATTTTACTTTCTGTCTCTATGTATTTGACTATTCTCAGATAATTCATATAAGTAGAATCATATATTATTTGTCATTTTGCATCTGGCTTATTTCAGTTAGCATAATGTCTTCAAGGTTCATCCATGTTGTAGCTTGTATTAGAACTTCATTCCTTTTTACAGTTAAATAATATTCCATCCTATGGATATTATGCATTTTGTTCATTCATTCATCTGTTGATGGGTATTTGGGTTATTTCCACCTTTTGTCAATTGTGAAGGATGCTGCAACACACACGGGTGTGCAAGTATCTGTTTGAGTCCAGTGGTTGGTTTTGAGATTTGTTTTGGAGCCGGACCATCAGAACTTGCTGATAGTAGGAAGGAAAGGCAGGGATAGAATTAAGAATGACTCCTGGTGATGGTGTCATTTACAAAGATGGGGAAGAAGTTGTAGAGTGCTCTGCAAACATCGGGTAGTATCATTATTTTATTTAGAATTGTTCTAAGGGGTTATCAGCTATGAAATTGCCAGTAAAGGAACCAAAACATCACTTTTGTAAGACAGACATCTAGGGCCTGGGAACTCCCGTTTCCATACTCCATAACTGCCTGATTTAAATCAGGACTTGGCAAACGATGGCCCACAGACCAAATCCAGCCCACCGCCTGGTCTTATATAAGAGCTAAGAGAGCTAAGAATAGGTTTCACAGTTTTAAATGTAAATGTGAAAAAAGACCATGTAGCCCTTTAGCTGACAGTTGTTCAATTTTGCCTCTTGGCTCGCATAGCCTAAAATATTTACTGTCTGGCCCTTTACAGAAGAAGTTTGCCGACCCCTGGCCTAAATTAATTGGTTTGGCTCAGACTGAAGAGATGTGCTCAGTGGAAATAAAAAAGCAAAACAAAACCAAATTCCCCCTCACCCCTGCTGACCTACTTCTGCAGTTTGTTTGTTTTTTTCCTTTCCCAAGAGTACGTGCTGATTGTACATACAGCAAGTCAACCCACCACTCCGAGTTCCGCCCTCTGCAGGTCACTGCAGTTACCAGCCCCAGTCAGTTGCGACCCTGAAGCTGATTAATGCCAGCGCAGCGCTGTTTATCAGGAACAAGTGATTTATTTTAGCATCCAAATTTTAAATGGTGTCTATGCTTCCCAGGAGGCTGTCTGGTTTAGAAAATTGCCTATAATAAATGCATGCAATAAATCCATTATTTTGAACCTAAAGAAAGATATTCAAGTTTTATAAGAGAGAATTAGTTTCTCCTCATCTTCACCAAATACATGTTGTGTACGTCAATAATTTAAAACAATGGTTTGAATGGGTGCTAAATTATCAGCTTTCCAAAATGCAATCACGGCTCTTATTTTTCCAATTAATCATGGAAAAAAATCCATTTGCTGGTATGTCCCTAGTGAGGCCTCCTAAAATATCCAAGATTCCATGGCGCTTACTCAGTCCAATGCGTTCGGTCGAGCCTTGAAGTGCTACATGGGAAGACGTCTGGAGAGGGTGACCTGTCCACTCATGGGCCCCAGCTTTCAGGGTTTTAACTGTCGGCCCCAGTCCCGGATGGTCCTGCGCTTCCTCACCTGATTGCTCAGGGATGCTGTGGCCCGGCTCTTGGGGAGTTTGGGGCTGCTCATTCTTGAGCTCCCGAAGTTTTAATTCTTTCAGTTCACGTTCACTCAGTGCCCGAGGGGCTGGGTCCTAAGAGGGAGTCAGCTTCAGCCCCAAGCTGTGCCCCTTTTTTGACTTCAGGGCCCAGGATTAGGAGTAGACGCAGGGCATGCACAGGTCCCCACCCTTTGGAGACTGTGGTGTGTTTTCTAGCAAGTTGCTCTCAGCCAACATCAAACCTCTTCACTGGAGAGCTTCTCACAGCATCCCTCTTTGAGGGTGCAGGGCTTGCGCCGGAGACTTTTGTGGCCCTTTGCAAATTTAGCCCCCTGCTCCTCAGTACTCACTTCTGCATACCAAGGGAGATTGGGAGCAGTGGTCTTTGGCCGGTTGTGGGACGTTCTGGGCAATGAATGTCTACTTGCCTCAGCTTTGCATAAGCAAGAGGGTCTCCTGGGATTCTGCCCTCCACTGAGAATATTGGTCCAGGGGCGATTTGCTGGTTCACTTGGTGGAAGTGGCTGGCAGCTTCTGTCTTGCAAAGTTCATTCATTCATTCAACAAATGTTTACACTGCATCTCTTACATGCTGGCTACTGTCCTAGGCACTGGGGACACACCAGTGAGCAAAGCAGACAAAGCTCCCTGCACTCATGAGGCTATATGGGCGTGTATTCAGTTCTGCTCTAGAGTGCAGCATAGTGCGGGGGGGCCCAGAGGTGGGAGGAAAGATTGCTGTGTGCCTGTGTGTCCAGGGCGCTGGGAAAGGCTTCACATGAGAGGAGATATTGGATGGGGTCTTGAATGCTGAGTGGGATTCGCCGGAGCACAGAGTGGAACAGAACTGGGGAACAGAATTGGGGAACAGAATTCCCAGTTTTTTGCAAATAAATCAGCTCCAGGAGGAGCCACTCAGAGGAAAAAGTACCTGTAGGCTGGGCTGGGGCCACTGAGGGACTTTGAATGCTGTGCCAAAGGGTTTAGACTCTGCATTTGTAGCCTCATTTTCAGGGTCCCCAGCAGCGAGCAACTCTAGGGGAGCCTTTCACAGGGACTTCAAGATGAGTGGCGCCCCCTACAGTTGGGTCCTGCCACTCTTCCCTTCCACTCTTCTGTGGTCATGGTCTCCTCCAAGTCTCCAGCCAAGGGCTGGCTGGTGGGTGCCTTTTGGAGTGCACCCTGACATGATATCTTATCCCCGACCTTTCTAGCGATCACATTGAATAACTTCTCTCCTCCCTACGCACCTGCATGCCATACCTCTTGATTTAGGACCAGAATGCATTAGCACCTGTTTTGTTTTCTCTCTGAGTACCGTCAAGGCACCAGGTTCCCTGTGCCTATCTTTCTCAGCATAAAGTTCTCCTTTGGGTACAGTGATCTTAACTGTGAGGTCAGCCCCACCTTGGGGCTCTGAGACAGCAGCAGGTGGGAGTTTAGGCCAGGTGTCCTCAAGTTTGATCCTTGGAGCCTGCATCATCCTGCTGGAATGCAGAATCTCCTCGGATCTACTGAACTTGAATCTCCAGGGTGGGGTCTCGGTCAGCTTTTTGGACATGCCCCCCAAGTTGTTCTTATGCATGTAAGAGTTTGAGGACTGTTCTGTAAGAGAAAAGCTCCTTAACATTTTGGGGAGCTGGGGCTAGGTTTCCTTGATTGGATTTCATGCATTTAGCACCCAGAGACAGTGGGACCTTGGCTCAGCTGGCCTCTGCCTGGTGCTGCCGGGTCTCCTGAGTTACTACCCTTGAGGCTGCTGTTCCTGGTGGAGAGGGTGAATCTTTCTTCCTTAAAGCTGCATCTCCCTCTCTGGGATTTCCACCCTCGGTATCATACCAAGCAAGCTGAATGCTTCTCCCAGATGCCTCTCTTCAGACATCTGAAGGCTTCTGTCATGTCAAGATCCTTGGTGTTTTGGACCAGTCTTTACTGTGATCTCTAGACACGCTGCTCTCCTGCGTGCTCTCTTGAACGATGACTCTGTGCTCTGAACTTTCTCTGTATTCTCATTTTCTCTTCCCAACATCCTGATAAGTTTGCCTTTATTATCCCCATTTCACAGGTGAGGAAATATCGGCCCAAAGAGGCCAAGAAACTTTCCTAAGGTTACATGACTAGTTTGTGCCAGAACTAGGATTTGAACCCAAGGACAACTAGAACACCAAAAACCAGAGCTCTATTACGATCCCCATTTTACAGATGGGGAAATGGAGGGATCTACCTAAATCACACAGCAGCAAGTGGTAGAGCTGCGCTATGACCCGAGAGCCTGCATTCTTCATCATTATGCCCAAGCCTGCCTTCCCACACAATCATCATGCCTGTATCAGAACCTCTGCTGCTTAACACAGGGGATGATGGGCACTTAGGAAGCAGCCCAGAGAAACACTGGTTAATATAATTATTGAAATTATTCTTAGAGCTTGACACTGCTGACACCTTATACAACATTATTTATTATATATATTTTATATACATTTATATATTTATGGACAAATATACCCATATTATGTCAAAGGGAATACATTTCCAAACTTGAAATAACTATAAGATAACTGAAATTGCTACTGTTGGGTGGAGGAGGGTATTTCAAACCATCTTTGGGAGTGACCGGTACTGTTCAATACACCCAGTGCTTACTGAGCACCTATCACGTGCCCAGAAGGAGAGGCCCCTGTGTCAGACCTACGGCTGTTTACTCACAGTCAAACCCCTTCCTTGCAGCCTGACTCAGATTTGGTTCAGGTACTGGGCGGCCATGTGCTTCATGACCCCTTCTCCAGCCCCAAAGGCCAAATGTTAATTAGCCCAAACCAGCCGTTCTTCCCCCTGACAGAATGTTAGCATCACCCAGAGAGGTTTTAAAACTGAGGGGAGCTCCAGACCACAGTTATGTCAGACACTGTCAAGGTGTGTGTGTGGGCCCCCCAGGTGATTCTCAGGTGCACTCAGGGCCAGGTCTAAAGCAGTCATGATCATTCCAGTCCTCTTGCTAGCGGTTGTCTTCCGTCTGGGTGTGGGATACGATGCTGGCCAGTGAGACATCAGGAGAAGTGTGTGGGGGGGGGATGTAAAGGGAGAAACTCTCTGCTCTTAATACTTCACTTCTGATGCTTCTGGTCACCCAATATGTGAGGGCTTTTCCTACACCAAGCGGTTCTGTGACACCGGCTGGGTCTTGTCCAATTCAGTTCAGTTCTGATACTATCTACCTGGAGTTAGCGTCAGATTCCACAGGTTAAGGGCTCAGTCCCATGAGACTGTCCCTCTCCCCCCAGCCCCAACTTCGGACACCAACTGCAAGTGCAGGTTGTTACCTGTGCTTCTAACTCACTTTCTATAAATTGCAGGTTCCCATGACTCTCTCCTTGAGTTCAATTAATTGCCTAGAATGGCTCATAGAACTCAGGAAGAGTTTACTTATGAGATCACCAGTTTATTATAAAAGGATACAACTCAGGAACAGCCAGGTGGAAGAGAAGCATAGGGCGAGGTGTCAGGGAAGGGATGCCTTCTGGGTGTGCCACCCTCCCAGCACCTCTACATGTTCACCACCTAGAAGTTCTCTGAGCCCCTTCTGTTAGGACTTTTTAAAATGGAGGCCTCATCACATAGATGTGATTGATTAAATCATCAGCCGCTGGTGATTGATTAAATCATCAGCCGCTGGCAATTGAACTCAGTCCCCAGCTCCTCTCCCCTCCCAGGAGGCTGAGTGCGGGGACTGAAAGTTCCACCTCTCTAGTCACATGATTGCCTCCCCTTGGCAACCAGCCCCCATCCTGTCTGTGGTTGGTGATCTAGGGGTTTTCCAAAAATCACCTTTTTAACATAAATTCAGGTGTGGTTGAAAGGGCCTTGTTATGAATAACAAAAGATTCTCTTTTCACCTTACGGCTCTTATCACTTAGGAAATTCCGAGGGTATTATGAGCTCTGTGCCAGGAACAGGGATGAAAACCAAATATATATTTTTTGCTGTAAATCACAATATCACAGGGGAGCACCAGGGAGCATTTTAATGGCTTTCCAGACAAGGGATACAAGGGTCCCTTCCTGTCTTTGGATGATATGCTGTGAGCCTAGACTGTTTGTCGCTGTTGCAGGCCTCTTATGACCACGTGGATAAAGTCAAGAGAATACCAGGGGAACTTCCCTGGGGGTGCAGTGGTTAAGAGTTTGCCTGCCAATTCAGGGGACATGGATTCGATCCCTGGTCCGGGAAGATCCCACATGCTGTGGAGCAACTAAGCCGCGAGCCACAACTACTGAGCCCACGTGCCACAACTACTGAAGCCTGCGCATCTAGAGCCCATGCTCTGCAACAAGAGAAGCCACCGCAATGAGAAGCCTGCACACAGCAATGAAGAGTGGTCCCCACTCGCCGCAACTAGAGAAAACGCATGCACAGCAATGAAGACCCAACACAGCCAAAACCAAAATAAATAAATAAATAAATAAATAAATAAATCTTAAAAAAAAAAAAAAGAGAATACCAGGGAAGCTGACCCAAAGCCCTGTTTTTGTCGAGCCACTAAATTAACATGATCTGGAAGACGCTTACCTCCAGGCTAACTCTTGTATGAGATAATAAGTGACCTTATTAGGGGAGCTACTTCAGTTGGGCATTCTGTTACTTGCAGCTAGCAGCATTTCTAGTTGTTATGGTCCCTAAAGAGCTTACAGGGCTACTGGGGGGGCAGGGAGCACACTCAGGGAACATTTGGTCACCACATGGCAGCAATAAGTAACTCAGCACCAAGCAGGCTGTTACAGGCAGTACAAGGTGGGAGAGAAGGACAGGATTGGTGGGAACCGCCAGGTTTGGGAAGAGTTCAGGGAGAAGGAGGCAGGAAGGTGGCGAGTGGGTAGACTTGAGATTACAGAGGTGAGTCTGAACTTGGGCTTTGAAACCTGCCTCTACCGCTCACCAACAGGGAGACTTTAGAGACCAAGAGTGACTTTACCTCTCTCGGCCTCAGTTTCTCAGTTCTTAAGTGGTGATGATAATAGGGCCTAAGTCATGGGTTTTTTTTTTTAAATAAATTTATTTATTTATTTATTTATTTTTGGCTGTGTTGGGTCTTCGTTTCTGTGCAAGGGCTTTCTCTAGTTGTGGCGAGCGGGGGCCACTCTTCATCGCGGTGCGCGGGCCTCTCACTGTCGCGGCCTCTCCCGTTGCGGAGCACAGGCTCCAGACGCGCAGGCTCAGTAGTTCTGGCTCACGGGCCCAGCCGCTCCGCGGCATGTGGGATCTTCCCGGACTGGGGCACGAACCCATGTCCCCTGCATTGGCAGGCGGATTCCCAACCACTGCGCCACCAGGGAAGCCCCAGTCATGGGGTTTTGTGAGGATTTGAAAAGACACTTAGCACTGTGTGTGGCCCATGGCACGCCCCCAAGTGAAAGCCATTGTGATGACTATTCCTGAGGCATGAGTCACTGTCAGAACCCTGGCTGCAGTCACACTCCTGCCACCAGTTCTTAACCAGCCAAAGCGCTTTCCTCCCTCTGCAGGTCTGGGCTCCCCTGCCGCAGGTGGGCACGAAGAAGAAACTTGCCGGCAAAGCAGCTCTTTCTTCAGGGATGCTTCTATTTCTTTTTGCTTGTGCTATGGCTTTGTTCTCCATTGTTCTGGATTTCAAGGCTCGGCTCTACCTCTGAGCCCAGATTTCCCCCTTCACACAGATCCTGAATTGGTCTCCAGGCCCGTGGCTTTTTTCTGGCCATGAATTTGGACTCTTTTGTCTTGCAGATCTTTTCATTTTTTTTCTTAATTTTATTTTTATTTATTTATTTATTTGGGCTGTACTGGGTCTTGGTTGTGGCATGCATGTGGGATCTAGTTCCCTGACCAGGGATTGAACCCGGGCCCCCTGCATTGGGAGCACGGACTCTTACCCACTGGACCACCAGGGAAGTCCCTGTCTTGCAGATCTTGAGGTATCCCTTCTGACCTGCCCCAGTTGGCTGCCCTGAGGATAAAGCCTCCCTGCTGATGAACTGGCTCACAGGTTGCTGTGAACCTCCGACTTCTCCCCCAGAGCACCCCTGACAACAGAGGAGTGTGAACACTGTTTGAGTCCGCCACAGTGAGAAATGTATCTGAAGCCTCATGTCTGATCTTTAATTCATGTGGATTTTGCAGCTTACTTCCTGACTTTAACAGGTCATTATAGTAGAAAAAGTTTACAATAACTAACCATTAGGAAAGAATACAAAGAACTTCCATAGCTGCCCTATTAATTAATGCATGGACTACAGTTGCAATGAGTCTAGCTATTATTTAGTATTCGACTGAATTAAAAAGAGAGAAGGTCAGCTTCTTTCCTCTGTCCAAGGTTACAATATGTCAAAACCCCAGACCCCTGTAACTCTGTGGTTGTGAAAGGCAACAGTTCTTTGTGCACTAGCTTTGGGTAACCACCGAAGAGAGACACCTGGAGTACCATCAAAGCCATGGGCCGGTGTAGCAGGTTCAGGCTTCTGTTGATGATAGGCCAGATAGCCCAGGAAATGCCAAGAAATTGTTCCGTGGCCTGGTGATGCCATTGAGCTTTGCTTCTTGCTGCCCTCCAGGTCTTTGTCTGGCCTGCCCCTGCTTCTTATCAGGTCTCATCCATGTGACTTGAATTCTGCAACTGGTGTCTGTCTGCCTCTGCCCTTTGTGTCAGATAGGTTACATGTAACAAAAGACCTAAATAGACTGTGGCTAAATCATTATGACACTGAATTATCTCAGTATGAAGTCTGGATTTCTTCCTGGAGGATTCACAATGCATGGAGCATGATTCCTAGATGTCCGGCCATTAGGACAGAAAACAGTGTTTGCCAAGGTGTGCAACCTGCAAAGAGGGGTGCAGAAGATGGCTGTGCCTTCCACGTATGCTGATCTTGGCAAATCTGCCAGGGATGTCTTCACCAAGGGCTATGGGTTTGGCTTAATAAAACCTGATTTGAAAACAAAATCTGAGAATGGACTGGAATTTACAAGCTCAGGTTCAGCCGACACCGAGACCACCAAAGTGACGGGCAGTCTGGAAACCAAGGACAGATGGACCGAATATGGTCTGACGTTTACGGAGAAATGGAACACTGACAACACACTAGGCATGGAGATTACTGTGGAAGATTAGCTTGCACGTGGCCTGAAGCTGACCTTCGATTCATCCTTCTCTCCAGACACTGGGAAAAAAAATGCTAAAATCAAGACAGGGTACAAGCGGAAACATATCAAGCTGGGCTGTGACGTGGATTTCGACATTGCCTGGCCTTCCATCTGGGGTGCTCTGGTGCTGGGTTATGAGGGCTGGCTGGCTGGCTACCAGATGAGTTTTTTTAAAAATTTATTTATTTATTTATTTATTTATGGCTGTATTGGGTCTTCGTTTCTGTGCAAGGGCTTTCTCTAGTTGCGGCAAGCGGGGGCCACTCTTCATCGCGGTGCGCGGGCCTCTCACTATCGCGGCCTCTCTTGTTGCGGAGCACAGGCTCCAGACGCGCAGGCTCAGCAATTGTGGCTCACGGGCCCAGTTGCTCCGCAGCATGTGGGATCCTCCCAGACCAGGGCTCGAACCCGTGTCCCCTGCATTGGCAGGCGGATTCTCAACCACTGTGCCACCAGGGAAGCCCCCTACCAGATGAATTTTGAGACCACAAAGTCTCGAGTGACCCAGAGCAACTTTGCAGTTGGCTACAAGACCGATGAGTTCCAGCTTCACACTAATGTAATGATGGGACAGAGTTTGGCGGCTCCATTTATCAGAAGGTGAACAAGAAGTTGGAGACTGCTGTTAATCTGGCCTGGACAGCGGGAAACAGTAACACTCGCTTTGGAATAGCAGTCAAGTACCAGATCGACCCTGATGCCTGCTTCTCGGCTAAAGTGAACAACTCCAGCCTCATAGGGTTAGGATATACTCAGACCCTAAAGCCAGGTGTCAAACTGACACTGTCAGCTCTGCTGGATGGCAAGAATGTCAATGCTGGTGGCCACAAGGTTGGTCTAGGACTGGAGTTTCAAGCATAAATGAATACTGTACAATCGTTTAATTTTAAACTATTTTGCAGCATAGCTACCTTCAGAATTTAGTGTACCTTTTAATGTTGTATGTCTGGGATGCAAGTATCACTAAATATCATGTTAGACTTCCAGGTTAAAGATGATTCAGCTTTAGGGTGTTACCCTTTCAGAGGTACAGAAGAAACCCAATTTCAAAAAAGGTCCTTTCAGCTGTAGACTTGAGGGGGAGCTTGCTGGCCCCTCTAGAGATGTCAGGTTTCTTTTTTACCTAGAAATGGCTGCAAGTGGAAGTTGATAATTTGCAGGCACTTTGTAATTTGTAAATTCGTATTGAGTAAATGAATGAAATTGTGACTTCCTGAGAATTGAACCTTGATTTCCTAACCTGATGGAGGAGAGGCTGTTTGATGGTGTATACAAACTCATCTGAAAGGGACTTTTTTAGGCAGGGACTTTTTCCACCCCAATCCGTCACCTCTTTTACACCAAAAGTAGTCTGCCGGGAGTGGTAGCTGTTACTTCTGTGACATTCTGAGGTGGAGAAGGTGGATGTGATGAAGCCAATAATTCAGGACTTAATTGTGTTTTTTCTCATGTTGTGTTTTTTTGCCCTTGCACCAGAGTATGAAATAGCTTCTAAGAGCTCCAGCTGCAAGCTGGGAAGAGTCCCTGTGACTGTAATCACATGGTGACAACAGCCAGAATCTAAATTGAACTTCTGTTGTATTCTCACCACTCAGTTTATTTTTTAGCAGTTTAATGGGTATATTTTAGAGTCTTCCATTTTGTGTGGAATTAGTTCCTCCCCTTCAAATGCTGTAATTAACATCACTTAAAATAAAACTTGAATAAAATATTGAAACCTTAAAAAAAAAAAAATGAAGCCTGATCCAGAGTCGATGAGCAGCTCAAAAATGTCAGCAAGGACCAGGCACTGTTGATCTCTCTGTTCAGCCATATTCACTGTGCTTGCTTTTCTTAAGCTTATTACCTTTTGATGGCAAGACAGCTGCCACAGCTCCAGCCATCATGTCCTCACACAGCACATTCCTGGCAGGAAGGAGGAGGAAGGGCTAGTTTCTTCCATTAAGGGGTAGTTTCTAACTCTTTAATCAGGAAGCAAGAAGCCTTTCAGCAGATTTGTCTTTATGTCTCATTGGCTAGAATGGTATCCTGACTACAAAGGAAACCGGGAAAGTGAGAATCTAGGAAAAGCAAATGAAATTACTGTGTTGGCTTTAGCCTAATCATGATTCATCTCCTGGGGCTGGAACAAAACCAGGGTCTGTGGTGAGGAGAAGGGGGAGATGGCTTTAGGGTAGCACTAACAGTATCCTCCACAGTCTTTCTAACTTGCCGTGTCACCATCAACCTACTGGCTCAAGCTGTCTGGTCCACCCCCTGCCTGTCTGAGGAGAAAGAATGGAACACCTCCACTGGGGTTTATTATTAAATCTGTCAAAGGGAAGAGATGTCCTCTTTCAACAAATCTCATAGAATTGCACTCTTTGCCAGGCCTGAGCAAGACAGAGATAGCTCTCACCTCGACACATCTCAAGACTGCTGACTCTTGAGAACAGAGATTTTTCTTAAGAAAAGGCTGACCATTAATTAGCTCTCCCACACAATTATTCCCCAAATCAAGTTTGGGTACAATGACCATCTCTAATTGGCTATTGTTATAGACAGAGAATCCACACGTCTGCATTGCTTTCAAATGCAGGAGGGTCTAGGAGGGGCATGTGCAGAAGCAAGGGCACAGACCTGGTAACTCCTGCCAAGATTTGAGTCTTGGCATAGCCAATGTGACCTTGGGCAAGTTCTTGAACTTCCCTGGGCCTCTGTTTGTTCCACTCTAAGTCTGAGACCTAACAGCCACCCACAGGGTTGCGGTGAGGATGAACTGGGACAACTGAAGCCAAAGGACTTGAAAGGGAGAAGGCTGTGGTACTCTAAAGCCGTAGTTACTTCTTGCCTTCAGGGCTTCTTCCATGAGCACATTTTCAATTATGTATTTGCGCTTGAAATTGGCCACCTGCTGGCTGACTAACTTTGTTAGAAATCAGTTCCATGGCTCATTTGGGAGCAAGGTTCTTACACCTCGTTGGGCTTCTTGCCTCTTTTTAAGCTGTCCCAATGAGCTGGTGCCAGTCTCCAGCTTCTTGATTTGTGGGTATCTGTGAGAGGCTTTCCCCCTCTTTTCTTCCATTGCTTTTTTCTTTTATTGTTGAGGTAAGATTTATATACAGTAAAGTCCACAAATCTTTATTTATTTATTTATATTTTTGGCTGCGTTGGGTCTTTGTTGCGGTGCACAGGCTTTTCATTTTGCAGTGGCTTCTCTTGTTGTGGAGCATGGGCTCCAGGCGTGCAGGCTTCAGTAGTTGCAATGCATGGACTCTAGAGCGCAGGCTCAGTAGTTGTGGTGCACGAGCTTAGTTGCTTCGCGGCATTTGGGATCTTTGCGGACCAGAAATTGGACCCGTGTCCCCTGCATTGGCAGGTGGGTTCTTAACCACTGTGCCACCAGGGAAGTCCAAAGTCCACAAATCTTTAAATGTACTATGTAGGTTATGTATTTTTCTGTATGTATACACCTGTGTAAGTACCATCCAGAGCAAGATACAGAACATTTCCATCACTTCAGAAGACTTCCTCGTCCCCTCCCCATCAGTACCCCACCCTGCCTTGCTCCCCATCTGCTGCTTCATCAACCCAGCTTGTCCTCACATCTCTTAGTAACTGTTCTTGAACTTCCTATGTAGTGGCATTGTATACCCTGTATCTCACATAGTTCTTGCAATACCTTCTCTTCTATTTTCCTTTTTCTGATCAGTTTTAGGCAGCCTGTCAGCCCCTCTTCCTGATGGGCAGAGCTCCTCCCTTCTGGCACATCACTCCTGACAGTCTGATTTCATCTGCTGAGATGGGCAGAGCCCTCAGACATGCCTCCCGTGTCAGGGGGTGTCCAGGACATGTGGATACTTCCAGGGACCCCCAGGCTGGGCCTTTTCTCCCTCTTCCTTCTCCCAGGGGCAGCTGTGAGGCTTTGCCCGCTCTTGCCATTGCTCTCAGAGGAGCTGGGTCTGGGCTGGGGGCTGGACGCCCTGGGCAAAGACTTCTGAGAAGTGGCCTGAAGTGAAGACAAACTGGGGACAAGCTGGGTCCAGGTCCTTGCAGGAGGCATGAGAGGCTGGGGGGCTTTAGACGGGGAGTGGGTAAAACTGGAGACCCAAGAGAAGTCTGCACCACAGGGGATGCTCACGGAACATCCAGGGATGCTGGAAGTGGCCATTACCAGGTGTGAGTGAGTTAGACATCAGCCCAGGCTTCCTCTGCCAGGGAGCCGGGAAGGGGCTCTCAGACAGGCCCCACCCCTGCTGGCTAGCACGGCTGACCTTAGGTGTGATGGGGCAGGAAGTCCCTTTTCACCTGCCTGTCCCATCTTGCCTTCACTTATTTGCTCCTGTAACAGCATTTGCTGGGAATCCCCTAGGTGTGCCGGGCAGCGAGCTAGCACCAAGGGCATAGGGGTGAACACAAGGTCTCTCAACCCAAGGAGCTCACTGTCTAGACCACGCTGCAAACGGATGGCCCACTTGCATCCAGGTTTGACCCTCAGACGTGCTTGCTTCGGCCCCTATAGTTTAAAAATTGGAAACCCGTCCATAAAAATCTGATTTCTGGCTTCTTTTGACAAATCAGAAGATCTGGCAACCATGGTTGGCATACCTACAGCTGGTGGGCTGAGAAGTGGCTGCTCTGCTCTGTGCTCTCCCAGATGGGCATGCTCGCGCCAGCGTGCTGAAGTCCCCACCACTCCCTATGGTACTGTGCCTGGTCCTCTTCGCTCACTACTTCCCTGCCTGGCTCCTGTAGACATCTAATTTCGACAGGAGGAGTTAGTGCAGGCTTCGCAGAGGAGGGCAACGTGTCTTGATCTCCTGTGAGAGCGTGTCCCCCTCCAAGTCTTCTCTGTATCCTACTCCTCAGGGTGAGTGACTTCATCAGACCCTTTCCCGGGAGAGGATTTACAGTGTGTGCTGGGGGGCAGGGAGATGAGCGGGAGATCAGATGCTGAGCTGGCGGCACCAAGACCCATGGAAGTGGTGCTTAAAGTTTGGACACCTGGATCAGAATCACCTAAGGGTGCAGGTTCAAAACGTGGACCTACTGCAGCAGAAGCTGGAGGGAAGTTTCCAGGTAATTGTGGAGGTCGCTCAAATTTGAGAACCACAAGGAAGAGGAGGCTGGGGCTTATAGGGCGGTGGGACCAGACAAATCATGTTTTCTAGGGCACGGCTGGGGACTGCACTCCACCTTCCAGCCACCTGATGGAGTCTTAGTCTGAACACCTCTACCCCTTCTCAGCACAGCTGAGGCCCTCACCAGGCTAAGGGCATGAGAAATATCTTCCCCAGCCTTCCTGCCCCTGCACCTGGAAGAAAGGTCATGCTTGCTTTTGCCAAGCCTCGTCATTTCCCTGAATCTTTGAACTGTCACCTGGGCAGGGGGCCTACTCTAGGGAGAGGGACAGTGGCTGGCTGGAAGGTAAGGGCCACCTTGTCTCCCCTTCACCTTCTCAGCCAGGTGGCCTGACAGTTGCTGGGCTCTGGCCAGGGGGCTGGAACCATGGCCCTGTGCAGGGAAGGAGGAGGATTTGGCGATTTGTTCAAAGAGAGATGCTTTCCTAAGTTGGGGAGGCAGGACGGGGCCCTTGGATTACTTTTCCTTTGGAGCCTTCAACTGGGGGGTGGGGAGGTGTAGGCTGGGGTGGCCAGGGTGGGGCTAGGCTGCAGGGAGTGAGTAAGGAGGCCTCGTTCTCTGGATCTTGCAAGTGGAGGGCGGTGCCTCCCTAAGGGTGCGGTGCCTAGGGGACAAAATGCGAGAGGTGGTCACCCCACTCTTGCAGGGACCTGAGAGTGAGAGCCTCCTTAATTGTTGGTCTCACTCACCTTCCCCTAGTCCCTGTCCTGCACTCCTGGTCACTGCACCTCAGGGAGCCCCTGAGATGTGCTCGGATCGCAGGCAAAGGAGGAGAGAGCAGGACATCGAGAACATTCTTGTCTCTCGGACAAGACCACGCATTCTCAACCCTGGCTGTACGCTGGAAACCCCTGCGAGCTTTACAACATCCTGATGTCTGGTCCCCATCCTCAGAGATTCTGATTTAATTGATTTGGGGTGCAGCCTGCTCTTGGGGTTTTTAAAAGCTCCCCAGGGGATTCTAGTGTGCAGTGAAGTGTGAGAACCTCTGATCTAGACCGTGCAGGGTGGGTGCTGTTTACTGGTTTTCCTTTCATGGGTTTTCGTTGTGAGCAACAGACCACCAGTCTTGACACAGACTTCTAAGGGTAATACAAGAACACTTAGAACAAAGCAGATGGGATATGAGGAGCATGGAAAGAAAGCCCAGTTCCCAGTCTGTGCCAGACACATCGTGTTTTTATTTAACAATCAGCCCTGGGAGGTGGATATTCTCAGGCTCAGTTTATAGATGAGGAACCTGAGTCTTGGCCATGTTAACCACTCGTCCGGGTCCCACCGCTGTGGGATGGCAGCGCCTCGAATGAAATGGATATGTGACAGGCAGCTGGTGGAATGGAAGTCAGTGCTGTTGCTTTCAGACTCGTTTCTTAAACAAAGCATTTCTGGGGTCGGCGGGGGGCGTGGGGAGGAGGCTTGGCAAAGAGCTGAGCCCCCAGCTCCTCTCTGCCGCAGGACAGAGGGTGGGGAGGAGTGAAGGCTCTTCTGGCTTCTTCTCTCCCATCGCAGTCTGGCCAGAGTCTTGTCTAAGCTAGGTGCCCCAAGTGATTTTAAGGAAAGTTTCTTCTCTCTCAATCCCTCACCTTTAAGCTAAATAGGTCCCTGGACCTAAAGCAAGTCAAGTAGTGTGATAAAAAGAGGGGACCCCTGGCTTCTTGCCTCCAAATCAACACACACACACACGCATTCACACATGCACGCAGGCACATACCAGAGTTGCTGTAATTCCACCAGTTAGGTTATTGGATTCAACCAGACAATACTTATGGAAGGGCAGTGGGGCAGACTGCTCAATCAGATGCATCATATTGTGGGGAGCTGCTCCCAGCATCTTTGGCAGACAGACAGTA
Source organism: Balaenoptera borealis (assembly GCF_965194805.1). Lineage (NCBI taxonomy): Eukaryota > Metazoa > Chordata > Mammalia > Artiodactyla > Balaenopteridae > Balaenoptera > Balaenoptera borealis. The sequence continues at coordinate 88,421,916 of NC_138874.1, forward strand.
AACACACAAGAACGTGCCACAGAGGCTTCTGAAGATGCAGAGGGAGCATTTAAGGTGAGGCTTGAAAGATGCTGAAAGTTGCTATTTAATGGGTAACTTTCTGCAAAATAATCATCACGCTGGCTTCTAAAGCTGGTGACAATGCTGTGAGCAGCTTTTTTGCAGTGGTGGCAAAGTCTGCTGTCTTGTGCCGCTAACTCTTTCTGCTTTCTCAGGGTGGTTCCTGCAGAAGCAATGAAGCAGGGAGGAGAACACCAGGCCTGGTGTCTAGAGATCTGGTTGGAGTCCCACCTGGCCACTTAGTGGCTACCTCGCCTTGGGCAAGGGGCTTAGCCCTGAGTCCTGGTGTCCTCATAAATATACTGAGGAGTTTGCTTCCATTTAAGATGGAGAAACAGGGATTGGATTTACCCTTCCACCTGAAACAAAAAAACAAACAAACAGACCAAATACATGAAACAATGGTTTTCAAGACGCTCGACATCAGACCACAAAGTTCAGTGACCCTAGAGAGCTCAGTGATTCTCTGTTTACTTCCTTGTGAGAGCTGCTATGTCATGGCACAGGGCAGGGGAAGGAGGCCAGGAGGGCAGAGATGGAAATATACTATTGTAAGGTTCTTGTACTCCATGTGCAGTGATATGATATCACTTGAAGGTAGACTGTGATAAGGTCAAGATGCATCCTATAAACGATAAAGCAACCACTCAGATAGCAGAAGGTTAGAGTTAGTCAGCTAGTGAAGGAGATAAAATAGAATCATCAAAAATATCCAATCCAAAAGAAGGTGGAAAGGGAATAAAAAATAGATGGAACAAATAGAAAACAAAGCAAGATGATAGACTCAAGCCTAACCATATCCATAATCACATTAAATGTAGAGATTATCATATATTTTGGATATTCACATCTTATCAGATATATGGTTTACAATACTTTCTCCTACCCCATGGGTTGCATTTTCATTTTGCTGATTGTTTCCAAGAAACACACTTTAAATATAAAGACATAAATATGTGCAATGGAAAAGGATGGAGAAAGATATACCATGCTGACACTAGTGAAAAGAAAGCTGGAATGGCTATGTTAATATCAGACAAAGTAGATTTCAGAACAAAGGATATTACCTGGGTGATCTGTATTTGTATATCTATATCTAATCTACATCTATAATATAGGAAACTGTGATCCTTGCCTCACTGGATTTTGGTAAGAACCAAGTGGGGTAATATCTGGGAAAATGCATTGTACGCTGTAAAACATGATACGGGTGTCACTGGACCTTAATTATTAGAAATTGGACTACCTGAATCCTTATAAAGAGCCCAGCAGCTGTGTTGGAACTATTTGGTTCTCAAGGGAAAAAAAGAAATACACAGCAGCTCCGAGGTGGGCAGTACAGGGCAGGCAGGAGTGGCTGGGGCCCAGAAACATCAGTGCAGTGGCGCCTGGAGGGCTTCCCTGGTGGCGCAGTGGTTAAGAATCCACCTGCCAATGCAGGGGACACGGGTTCGAGCTCTGGTCCGGGAAGATCCCACATGCCACGGAGCAACTAAGCCCGTGTGCCACAACTACTGAGCCTGCACTCTAGAGCCCGTGTGCCACAACTACTGAGCCTGCGCTCCGCAACAAGAGAAGCCACCACAATGAGAAGCCCGCCCACCGCAACGAAGAGTAGCCCCTGCTCACCGCAGCTAGAGAAAGCCCATGCTCAGCAATGAAGACCCAACGCAGCCAAAAATAAATAAATAAAATAAATAAATTTATTAAAAAAAAAAAAGGTGCCTGGACCAGCACTTCTTAGACCTGAATCTACAGTAGCTACTGGAATCTATGGTAACAAGGGGCTTTCCTCAGCTGCAGGAGAGACAGACCCGGACTGAGTCTTAGTTCCATGGACCCCAGAAGCTTTGGTAACCCCAGCAGGTGCTTGGCTAAAAAGAAAAGTAAGATGTCAAGCAGGTACTCTGCTAAATCCCTTTTGAGCTTTTCCTCATTTATCAGTCTTATTTGGTTGACACTGATATCATCTCCACTTAACATTTAAGGAAGTGGAAGCACAACATCACAGAGCTGTTAAACCATGGGTCAGTGTTTGGACACGTGCAGACTAGACCCGAGCCCAAGTCTTAAACATGACCTAACCATGAGGTGAGGCACGGGGAAGGCCAAGGTCAGACAGAGGTTTACTTCTAGACTTCGAAGAAGAGAAGGAGAGCACAGAGGTAGGACAAGCCCCTCCACCTCCCACTCCAGGCAGGGCATCCTGCACCTCCCTCATCCTTCTCCCCTCCCCACGCTCCTTACCTGCTTTCGGCAGGGGCCAGCAGTGAGGAGTGGGGACCAGCCAGCGGGAGGGAGCCGCTCTGGGCAGCAGTGGTGAGGGGCTGCCTGGGGGGGCCGCTCCAGGTGCCCCTAACTGCCTCCTCAGTGCCCAGTCTTTGAACTCCAGGGGGTTCAGCCCTGCTCCTAAGTCACAAAGAATCTTGGTTTTCTTATCTAAAGAAAGGGATAATCATACTGATGTCGTGATTGTCTGGAGGTTCTGTGAGAGTGAGGCAGCTCTAAAGTGCGGTCCTGAGACGCAGAGTTGCTGCGAAGTCTCTTTTCTCTGCCCTCGCCACCCCGACCCTGCTCTCCCCTCTCTCACTCAGCGATATTTGTTCTCCCCGCAGACCCTCCTCTGCCCCTTCGTGGCCTTGGAGCCTGTGGCTCTGTGCTGCCTGTGGGGACAGGAAGAAGGATTCTCCTTCAGGATCCTTGAAGCCTGCGCTGGCGGTGAGGGGTAGGGACCGGGACGGGGAAGGCATGAGGGCTGAGTGAGACTGAGTTTTTTTAGTGTTTTGTTGGTCTTTTTTTTTTTTTTTAATCGAGGAGAAATTCATAACACGATCAACCAATTTAAAGCACACAGTTCAGTGGCAGTTAGTGCATTTAGTGTTGTGCAGCTGCCACTTTTCTGTAGTTTCACAGCTTTTTCATCACCCTGGAAGCACCCCTGTGTCTTCAGTAATCACTTCCCATCCCTTCCCTCTCCACATCCCCTGGCAACCACGAATCTGCTCTCCCTCTCTGTGGATTTGCCTGTCCCAGTTATTTCATATAAAAGGAATCATACAATATGTGACCTTTTATGTCTGGCTCCTTTCACTTGACATAATGTTTTAACATTACAACATAAAGTTGTCGAGTGAATCAGTACTTAATCCCTTTTATGGCTGAATAATATTCCATTGTACTGGTAGACCAGTTTGTCCATTAATGACGTTTGGGTTGTTTCCATATTTTGGCTGTTGGGGATTGTACTGTTATGAACATTCATGAACAAGTATTTGCTTGAATAACTGTTCTAAATTATTTTGAGCACATACCTAGGAGTGGAATTGCTGGGTCATATGGTAACTCTATGTTTAACTTTTGAGAAACTGCCAAACTGTTTTCCACAGCAGTTGCACCTCCCTTTGGTTTTAAGATTATGTTATTCTAAGTGCAGAGATGATACAACACTATAGAACATTTGGAAATTATTTATTGAGCAATTTTAAAAAGTTTTCAAGGAGTTAAAATTATAAAAAAAAATTTAATAAAAATATATGCTTATTATAACAATTCATATAAAGAAATTTCTAGAAGAAAAAAGTTTTTTAATCTGTTCCCCACCCCCCATCCTACTCCTGTCCCTGTGGCTGACCAGTGTTAACCCTTTGGTTTGTATCCTCCCAAAAGTTTTCAAGGCATTTATGTAGTTTTTGGATTTTCTTTTTTACATAAATATGTCCTACTCTCTGTATTATTTTGCTTTGAAGTCTTTCTGTTCATTTCTTGTAAATTTTGATTGTTCCAGTGACTGTCTTGGAGCCGGGCTGAGGGTCCCTGGGACCCTCAGATCTGAGGTCTGACCTTGCCCTGTTTAAAAAAAGTCTGGCCCTCAGGTGTGCACAAGGCTGTCCTTGGGTGGCTGGATGATGAATGTATTATAAATTTCCTTTTGTTATCTGCATTTACAATTTTTTTTTTTAAAAAAAGGAATGTGAATTGCTTTTATAACAGAAAAATAAAGTAGGGAAGAAGGATTGAGGGCCTGAAGGCCCTGGGCACAGCTTGTATCTTAATTTAGCACTTATTTCATTCCTCTCTCTTGCATAATAAGTTGTTTAAGTATTTGCCTCCCTCGAGGGCGGACAGCGCTTATTCATCTGTTGCCATCCCTACTCCCTCGGAGTGTGCCAGACGCACAAGTGGCCCCTCCAGGGCCGTGGCTGAGGCTGCAGAGAAGAGGGTGGGTTCCAAAGACCCCCTGTGCCCTCAGCTCAGGCTCATAAAAGGACGTGCATCTGCTCGGGGGTCAGGCCCTGGCTGGGCACGCTCCCTGCGGGGGCACCTGGGTCGGCCTCGTGGGAAGCTGGGTGTAAGGCAGGGGCAATTATTTATGGTGGCCCCGGCCAGGGTGCCCATGGCAGGCAGCACCCAGCTGAGGAAGTAATTAGAATGCTGCCAGGAGCAGGAAGCAAGGAGGGTGTTGGAGGCTCCAGCTCCCTTTCCAGAGTTAAAAATAGCCGGTCTGTTGGCGGAGGTGGAGAGCCTTACACACAGGAATGGAGGTGGGAGAGCCAGTGCCTGGGGGGCGCGGGGGTGGGAGCTGTCTTCTTGGGCTTGTCTGTCTGTCAGTCTGGTTTGGGAAGGTGCAGGGGGGCTTGCTGGCTAGAAAGGGGCATGTGGTCTGTGCAGGGAGGGGGTCTGGCCAAGGCCCTTCCTTCTTCCTCTGCCTGGGGCTCCTCCATCTGTCCCCACAAGACTAGCCTGCCAGGGCTCATGTTCCTACTCGAGGCTCAGACCACTAATGGGGGCATCAGGACAGCCCCACAGTCCCCTGCTGGTCCCAGCTTCCTGTCTCAACCTTCCTGTGAGGCACTATTAAGGGTCGGGGTGGGATTCCAGAGCCCAGGTTCGTTTATAGCATTTCTGAGGGAACGGTCTCTGCCGGTGCTGGGCAGCTGTGTGCCTGACTCATCCCAAAACACTTTATAAATAACCTGGGGGGGAGGAGGGATGTGGGCTGTCTGCCCCTGTGCCCCCAACACTCTGTGAACAGGTGGCAGGCACTGAGGGCCCCAGGGCTTCCTAGATGTCAGGGTAGAGCAGCCCCACTCTGGTCGGGAGCCAGGGCCAAGGATGCTGGGGGAGGGGATTGTCAACTTCTGGAGATCAGCCTTGCAGCGATTCTGAGGCCCCAAGGAGTCTTCTGCTCAGCTATGATGCTGTTAGCACCCCTGGCTTCTGTGAGGTGCACTGGGGAATTTCTGGCTGGACAAATTGAGCCAGTATGGGCTAAACTCACTGGGTGACCCAGGACAGGTCACTCCCCCTCTCTGAGTCTCAGAGCCCTCTGGTAAAATGAGAGGGTTGAGCTAGGTGAGTGCTTAAGGTCCTGTCCAGCAGTTCCATTTTTGATTCTGTGCCTGGCATATTGTAGGTGTGGATGAATGGCTAGACATTCCTGCATCACAAGATGGGTGTGAGGGGGACTGGGGGGCAGGAGGAGGGGCAGTGACCCACATCTGGAGCCCCATGTGCTGGACAAGGAGAATCTCTCACTAGTCAGGGCTGGTGGACACTGGGAGCCTTCAACGCAAGGGCAGGCACCTGGGTTGGGGGGGGGAAGCAGGGTCTGAAGGGTGTGCTCAGATAGAGCCTGATTATTGTTCCTGAGGGAGAAAAGATATTTGACTTGTGTCACCACAGAAGGCCAGCTAGGACCTGGAAGGCTAATTTCAGCTCGGCGTATCCTGTGCTCTTACTGCAAGAACCTTTCTAACTTGTGAGGTAGTGAGCTCCCTGTCCCTGAATGAATGCTCTAATGTAAGGGTGTGGAGGGACGGATTCCCTACGGAGTGAAGGGCTGTAGTTCAGTAGTTCCCAGCGTGGCAGGGAATCTGGATCCCTGAAGGAGTCTGTTAATAATACAGATTCCCCAGTCCCCCCTCCCACCGTCGCCCCTACTGAGTGGGACTCCCAGGGGTGGTGGCTAGGAGTCTCTGAGCTACGTCGTCCCCACGTGGGCCCTACAGTTCTGTGATGCTATGGTGCTGACCTCGGAAGGTTGGGGCTGAATATATCCCAGCTCCCTTACCCTCAATGTATCGTGCCATGTAGGTTTTGAGCACTTTGCAACCACTGACACAGTGACAGTAGAGGAAGGTCAAGCAGCAACCTCAGGAGACGATGAATGTGGTCTTAATCAATGGACTTGGCAGCCACCACAGAACCTGGACAAATGGCCCCCTTGGAGGCCATTGAAGAAACAAATGTCAGGCATCATGCTTTTGGGGAATTAAAGTGCCAAAAAGGTTTTGGGATCTATTGAGGGAAACAGAACAGAGGGCCTTCAACAAGACACTTTGCTCTGCCAGCTAGTCCAGTTCAAACCCAGCCCCTGACAAGGGGGAGCCTGGTGCATTAGGAAGAACGTGGCTACAGGCAAGTCCACAGCCCTGATCGGACTCCTTACACCCCCTCACTTGCTGTGTGACTTTGAGCTTGTCCCTTATCCTCTCTGGGTCTCTCATTTGTAAAGTGAGGGGGTTGGACTTTCAAGTCCTCCCTGATCTGATGTGTTGTAATACCTCAGAAGACCAGGAGCTGGATATTTGCCTAGTTTCTGGCATCAAACGTTGTTCTGACCTGTTTTGTTGCTGTGAGTCTCTCCTCCTTCTTACTTCCCAAACGATTCCTGCCGCCTCCTTTTTAATTTCCCAGGGTCTGCTGGAAGTGTGACTGGCTTGGCCGATCAGGCAGGAAGGCCTTGCAGGAACAGAGTCAGGACAGCTGGTGGGGAGGGAAGGGGTGAACATGTAGGTGTGCTCAGGCAGTGAGGACAGACTTGGGGGCCATGCCTGGTAGGGGCTCTGAGATGAGGGACCAGGGCTGGGGAAGCCATAGGCTGCACCTCAGAGCTCGACCTAGGCCAGAAGGGGGATTCCCAGTTAATTACTGTGAAAGTCCCAAAGAGTATGAGGCCTCCCAAGAGCACAGTGGCCAAGTATTAATGTACAGGACGCTTCTGAAGACAGACCTGGATTAGGGATGGGGGGGCAAGGACGCGTTCATTCATCTCCAGAGGGCACGCCTAGGGCCAGGCATTGCATTACACTGTTTCCAGCTCTCACACAACCCATACGAGAAGATACTGTTTGCCACAGTTTGAAGATGACGATAGCAAGGCCCAGATTAAATGATGTGCTCGCAGATACACAGCTGGTGAGAGGCAGAGCAGGATTTGAACTCGGGTCCTGCTGATTCTAAAGCACACATTGTGTGCCTCCTCTTCTGAGGGAGCGGCATTCTCCTAAAGCGTGATGCACCCATCAGCCCAAGATTCTGCCAGTATCTACCCAAGGTCAGGGTACAAGCATGTAAGTGAACATGCATGAAGGAAATATGATTTAGAATAAAACTGCCCTAGAGAAATTCGAAATATCCTCGGATAACACAATACAATGTCTGGAGGGTTTGAACCTGAGGCCTGCTTGGTTGCAGGACTGATTGCTGGGGAAATGGAGGTGAAAGCATGCTGGTCCCTGGCCTCGAGCTCACATGGTGCCTGGGAGGCCAGATGCAGGATTGTTGCAACACCTGGTATTTCTGGGGAGGAGGGCATGACGTCTGTGCTGGAGGCAATCAGGGAGGCGGGGCTGCAGCTGTCTCTCAGAGTGTGAGGTGGAATTTGCTTGGCTGTTAGGAGTGGGAGAAGAGAGTTCTAGGGCTTCCCTGGTGGTGCAGCGATTAAGAATCCGCCTGCCAATGCAGGGGACATGGGTTCGAGCCCTGGTCCGGGAAGATCCCACATACATGCCGCGGAGCAACTAAGCCTGTGTGCCACGACTACTGAGCCTGCACTCTAGAGCCTGCAAGCCACAACTACTGAGCCTGCATGCCACAACTACTGAAGCCCACGCTCCTAGAGCCCGTGCTCTGCAACAAGAGAAGCCACTGCAATGAGAAGCCTGCGCACCACAACGAAGACTAGCCCCTGCTCGCCGCAACTAGAGAAAGCCCGCGCTCAGCAACGAAGACTCAACACAGCCAAAAATAAATACATTTATAAAAAAAAAAAAGAGAGCGTTCTAGGCAGCTGGAAGAGCATAGGCAAGAGGCTCAGAGGCCTGGAAGGGTGTGTGGAGTTGGGGAAACTGGGAGCAGCTCTGTGGGGCTGGAGACGGGAGTAGGTAAGAAGTGGGGCTCTGAGAGACAGGGCTGGACAGGTGAGCGGGGCCAGACTGGGGAGGGCGTGTGTCTGTGTGACTTTCTGACTTTGGCTGAGCCTGTCTCCTCAGATGTAAAATGGGAAAATTAAGGCCTTCTCTTGGTACAGGGTTGTTGTGAGATTTTAACTAGATAATGAAAATAAAATGGGTGGTACGGGGCCTGACACAGGCTCAGTAACTGGTGTTACTCTTGTGGTTGTTGTTGTTGATGATGATGATGGTAATAATAATAACTGGGCTTCCTAGTTCCCCTTTGCTCTATTCTTAACACAGCAGCAAGAGTAATGCTGTTAAAACTTGGCAGATCATGTCCCTCCTCTGCTCACAAGACTCAGGGACTCCCCCAAAGCCACAGCCCTTGTACTAGTCTTCCAGCCCCTACATGACCTGACCTTCCCCTAACCTGTCTCCACACATGTCCGTCACTCTGCTTGAGCCAAACTGGCCTCTTTGCTATGCCTTGAACGTATCAAGTTACTCCTGCCCCAGGGCCTTTGCACTTGCTGCGTTTTTTTTACTGGAATGCTTCTCCTCAGGTTTCCACAGGGCTCACTCCCTAGCCTCCTTTATGTCTTTACTCAAGTGTCACCTCCTCAGTGAGGTCTTTGGCTAAGCTGTCTGAAATCACAGACTGTCTCCCCTCATCCACGCCAGCACTCCTCATCTCCCTTCCCTCCTTTATATCCTTTCTCTGTATTTATCACCTTCTAACATACTATGTATTTGTATTGTTTATTGTTTGTCACTCCCATTAGAATATACGCCTCATGAGGGCAGGGCTTTTTGTCTGTTCTGTGCCCTGCTGTATCCCAGCATCTAGCTCACAACTGGTGCCCGTTAATACATGTCATTTTTATATTATCACCTCTGGAGCATGGAGGGTGGGTTGGGGTAACCTTCCCCTGCTGGGTATGGCCAGCCCATGACTGGGGCCTCCGAGCTTGCCTTGCTTCTTTGGAAAGACATTTCCTCCAGGCCTTCCTGTCTCTTCAACAGGTGCCCAGAAGCTGCAGGCTTCTAGCTGACAGCCTCATCCCTCTCTGCAGGCTTCCCCACTTATTTCAAAACACAGCCCCCTCCATTTGCTCTGGGGCTTCCTCTCTTCCAGGAAACTCAGTGAGCATGGGGGCGGGTGGATGGCTCATTTCAGAGGAATTTCCCTGGTTCCGCAAGCAGCCCAGTGCCTGGGAGCCCAGGAGCCTGCATGGCCTGATTTAGATCCTGGGAGCAGGGCTCCAGCTGCAGTCCTCACATCCAGCTGGAACCCCATTCTGAGGCGTCTGCAAAACCTCCTGCCCTTGTGCATCCCCACTCCTTCTGTATTACTGGGCTGAGTCCAAGCCTGGGAGGAAGGTACCATGGTCACTTGGTCACTCCACTGGGGCCAGGCTTCTGTCTGGCTGTGGATCTCAATGCAGAACTGGGGTCACAGGAGCAGAGGGGACCACCTCCCCCTGGTCCTTCCAGCTTTCTCTTTCTGCCCGACCACAGGGCCCCTGATGAGGTACCCCCGAGGGAATCCCTGCTCATTGTGTTGGGGGGATTCTTCTGACAGCGACTTCAATTTCACAGAAACCTCTTGCAGATTCCAATTTCCTCTGGTCTTGTGTGTAAGATGACTCTAATGAGGGAGAGAAATCTAGACATATATGAGTAGCTGTAAGACAGGAGAATTTATGTATCTCAGGTGTCAGGCCTAGGAGAGCCCTTAGGGTCATGAGGCCCACCCTCCTCTTTTAAATGATGAAGAGCCTGAGGTCCCTAGAAGGACTGTGAGCTGTCAGATGTCACACAGCTGGAAGACACTGCGCTGGGACTCAAAGCTGCGTTTCCTGGCTCCTTATCCAGTGCTCTTTCCACTGCACCCCACCAGCCAGGACACTGGGACTGGAATCCAGTCTCTGACCACAGCGCCTGTGCAAGTAGCCATCACTCCACACTGCCATCAGAAGGCCTCTTCCCCTCTAACACTGGACCCCAGCCTTCTATAATGAGGCCGTCATGCTTGTAGAGGCTCCTGGGCTTGGCTTAAGATGGGCTTATGCTGTTAGGGTGGCACCCCACTCCTTTCATTAGAAAAATGCTGCCCAACTGCAGAGCTTTCACTGGGAGGAAAGGGTTCCTGGCACTGAGCCTAAAATCCCCAGGGATTCCTTTGATTCCGTTTCACATAATCACACTCTCTCATGTCACCGGCGGTGCTTCTCCTCCCTTGTAGGCCTTCACCCCCTTAAGGTCTTGCATGTAATGATCCTATTCCACTTAGCTTGGCAAAGCCCAGAATGTGGGTCTTTTCATCTGTTATAATTAGTCCATTTCCCCTGTTCCTGCATTGTTTCAGATATTTCATCTCTGAATATCCTCCAATTTCAGAGTATCTTTCTGGAACAGTGGATGCCAAGAACCCAATGCCAAGAACCTAATTCCACAGTTGGGAAAGATCTCATTAGAAACAGATAGAGGAAGGGGCGTCCCCACTGGGCAAGAGTGGGACCCAGGTGGCCAGTAACAGGACCATCTGGAAGGTCTTCCCTCCTCCCTTCCTGGACACCCAGGGCTGCCCAGATACCAGTCTGAATGCAGAGGGGGCTTCCCAAATGGCCTCCTGGGCACAGAGGATGGATGGAGCCCTCTCTGAGCAGGAACATAGGTTTGAATCCGTCTCCATGTCTCCTCTCTCAGCCTCCTCTCACCACCCTGCTCCAGCTTTTTATTCATTCAGTAAACATTTATTAAGCAGCTGCTACATGCCAGGCCTAGGGCTAGGCACTGGGGATACTATGGTAAACAAGAGGCACATCATCCCTACCCTCAAGAAGCTTATGTTCTAGTGCATTGGAGTGACAATAAATAAGCAAAGCGACAGATAGATGTGAACAGGTGAAGTGCAAGGAGGCCAAGTGCAGAGTCCAGGGAAGGAGAGTAAGAGGGGCCACCTGGAGTAGATGGTCCAGGGGGGCCTCTGAGCAGTAGCACTGAAGCTGAGACCTGAAGGTGGGAAGGACCCTGCCAAGGAAAGATGTGGGAAGGTGGGTTTCTGGAAGAAAGGACAGGATGTGCAAAGCTCCACGCAGGAAAGACCCAGAGGAGGGGAGAGATGGACGGATGGCCAGCGTGGCGTGAGCTGAGGTTGGAGGGGTGAGGCAGCCGAGACCTGGAGGGCTTTATGCATTATTGCAAGCACCTGCCTTTCCCACGGACTCACTATGTGACCTGAGCATGTAGCTTAACTTAGTTAAGCCTATGCCTTCTCTTTGGTGGGATGGAACTAGTAACTCTCCCTGTACAAACTTCTAGGAGGCTTTGATGAAATCCATGGAAAACACCAGTGCCTGGTACTCGCACTGGTGCTCCATATGGGGAGCAATTCTTATTCTTATTTTCACTCCTAGTTCCTCAAGGAAAAATATCTCAACCCCTTGGCTCTTTTCCCATCCTACCGCTGTCCTCAATCCCTTCTCCTCTCAAATGTGGGGCTCTCCCCATTCCAGCAGACACTCAGACAGAACTGATCAGACTTCAGCCTTAACAAGCCCAGTTGTCTGAGCTCTGCATGTTCTAAATGCTGATGGGAGTGGAGGGGCTTCTGCCCTCATTGTGGGCTGGCTCACATCCCTTCATCTCCCCTTGGTTCTCTGTTCTTTCTGATCTTTAAATTGTTTCAGCAGGCACAACAAGAATATTTCTGGAATATGTGTAAAGTATAAAGAATAAGAGCACAGCGAACGCCTGTGTACTCACCACTCAGTATAAGAATAAGAACGCTGCCTTCCCATATGCAGTCTCCCTTCCCTGCCCTGGAGCTAAACCACCTTCTGGAATTTTGTGTATCTTTTTTTTTTCCTTTCTTAATAGTTTGCCGCTTATGTTTATAGACCTAAGTAATGTTGTTTTAGTTTTTGCATGTTTTGGAACTTTATATAAATGGAACAACACTGTAGATATATATTTTTTTAAATTGGGGTAGAGTTGTTTTACAATGTTGTGTTAGTTTCTACTGTACAGTGGAGTTACTTGTGTTATACAGCAGGTTCTTATTAGTTATCTATTTTGTACATATTAGTGTATACATGTTAATCCCAATCTCCCAATTCATCCCAACACCACCACCACCACCACTTTCCCCCCTTGGTGTCCATATGTTTGTTCTCTACATCTGTGTCTCTATTTCTGCCCTGCAAACCGGTCCATCTGTACCATTTTTCTAGGTTCCACATATATGCATTAATATACGATATTTGTTTTTCTCTTTCTGACTTACTTCATTCCATATGACAGTCTCTAGATTCATCCACGTCTCTACAAATGACCCAATTTCGTTCCTTTTTATGGCTGAGTAATATTCCATTGTATACATGTACCACATCTTCTTTATCCATTTGTCTGTCGACGGGCATTTAACTTGCTTCTATGACCTGGCTATTGTAAATAGTGCTGCAATGAACATTGGGGTGCACGTGTCTTTTTGAATTATGGTTTTCTCTGGGTATATGCCCAGTAGTGGGATTGCTGGGTCATATGGTAATTCTATCTTTAGTTTTTTAAGGAACCTCCATACTGTTCTCCATAGTGGCTGTATCCATTTACATTCCCACCAACAGTGCGAGAGGGTTCCCTTTTCTCCACACCCTCTCCAGCATTTGTTGTTTGTAGATTTTCTGATGATGCCCATTCTAACTGGTGTGAGGTGATACCTCATTGTAGTTTTGATTTGCATTGCTCTAATAATTAGTGATGTTGAGCAGCTTTTCATGTGCTTCTTGGCTAACTATATGTCTTCTTTGGAGAAATGTCTATTTAGGTCTTCTGCCCATTTTTGGATTGGGTTGTTTGTTTTTTTAATATTGAGCTGCATGAGCTGTTTATATATTTTGGAGATTAATCCTGTGTCTGATGATTCATTTGCAAATATTTTCTCCCATTCTGAGGGTTGTCTTTTCATCTTGTTTGTAGTCTCCTTTGCTGTGCAAAAGCTTTTAAGTTTCAGTAGGTCCCATTTGTTTATTTTTGTTTTTATTTCCATTACTCTAGGAGGTGGATCAAAAAAAGATCTTACTGTGATTTATGTCAAAGAGTGTTTTCTTCCTATGTTTTCCTCTAAGAGTTTTATAGTGTCCAGTCTTACATTTAGGTCTCAAATCCATTTGGAGTTTATTTTTATGTATGGTGTTAGGGAGTGTTCTAATTTCATTCTTTTACATATAGCTGTCCAGTTTTCCCAGCACCACTTATTGAAGAGACTGTCTTTTCTCCATGGTATATCCTTGCCTCCTTTGTCGTAGATTAGTTGACCATAGGTGCGTGGGTTTGCCTCTGGGTTTTCTATCTTGTTCCATTGACCTATGTTTCTGTTTTTGTGCCAGTACCATATTGCCTTGATTACTGTAGCTTTGTAGTATAGTCTGAAGTCAGGGAGTCTGATTCCTCCAGCTCCATTTTTTTTCCCTCAAGACTGCTTTGGCTATTCAGAGTCTTTTGTGTCTCTATACAAATTTTAAGATTTTTTGTTCTAGTTCTGTAAAAAATGCCATTGGTAATTTGATAGGGATTGCATTGAATCTGTAGATTGCTTTGGGTAGTATAGTCATTTCACAATATTCATTCTTCCAATCCAAGAACATGGTATATCTCTCCATCTGTTGGTATCATCTTTAATTTCTTTCATCAGTGTCTTATAGTTTTCTGCATACAGGTCTTTTGTCTCTCTAGGTAGGTTTATTCCTAGGTGTTTTATTCTTTTTGTTGCAGTGGTAAATGGGAGTGTTTCCTTAGTTTCTCTTTCAGATTTTTCATCTTTAGTGTATAGGAATGCAAGAGATTTCTGTGCATTAATTTTGTATCCTGTAACTTTACCAAATTCATTAATTAGCTCTAGTAGTTTTCTGGTGGCATCTTTAGGATTCTCTATTTATAGTATCATGTCATCTGCAAACAGTGACAGTTTTACTTCTTCTTTTTCAATTTGTATTCCTTTTATTTCTTTTTCTTCTCTGATTGCCGTGGCTAGGACTTCCAAAACTATGTTGAATAATAGTGGTGAGAGTGGACATCCTTGTCTTGTTCCTGATCTTAGAGGAAATGCTTTCAGTTTTTCACCATTGAGAATGATGTTTGCTGTGGGTTTGTCATATATGACCTTTATTATGTTGAGGTAGGTTCCCTCTATGCCCATTTTCTGGAGAGTTTTTGTCATAAATGGGTGCTGAATTTTGTCAAAAGCTTTTCCTGCATCTATTGAGAGGATCATATGGTTCTTCTTCTTCAATTTGTTAATATGGTGTATCATATTGTTTGATTTGCGTATATTGGAGAATCCTTGCATCCCTGGGGTAAATCCCACTTGATCATGGTGTATGATCCTTTTAATGTGTTGTTGGATTCTGTTTGCTAGTATTTTGTGGAGGATTTTTGCATCTATATTCATCAGTGATATTGGTCTGTAATTTTCTTTTTTTGTAGTATCTTTGTCTAGTTTTGGTTTCAGGGTGATGGTGGCCTCATAGAATGAGTTTGAGAGTGTTCCTTCCTCCACAATTTTTTGGAAGAGTTTGAGAAGGATGGGTGTTAGCTCTTCTTGAAATGTTTGATAGAATTCACCTGTGAAGCCATCTGGTCCTGGACTTTTGTTTGTTGGAAGATTTTTAATCACAGTTTCAATTTCATTACTTGTGATTGGTCTGTTCATATTTTCTATTTCTTCCTGGTTCAGTCTTGGAAGCTTATACCTTTCCAAGAATTTGTCCTTTTCTTCCAGGTTGTCCATTTTATTGGCATAGAGTCGCTTGTAGTAGTCTCTTAGGATGCTGTGTATTTCTGCGGTGTCTGTTGTAACTTCTCCTTTTTCATTTCTGATTTTATTGATTTGAGTCCTCTCCCTCTTTTTCTTGATGAGTCTGGCTAATGGTTTATCAATTTTGTTTATCTTCTCCAAGAACCAGCTTTTAGTTTTATTGATCTTTGCTATTGTTTTCTTTGTTTCTATTTCATTTATTTCTGCTCTGATCTTTATGATTTCTTTCCTTCTGCTAACTTTGGGTTTTGTTTGTTCTTCTTTCTCTAGTTCCTTTAGGTGAAAGGTTAGATTGTTTATTTGAGATTTTTCTTGTTTCTTGAGGTAGGCTTGTATAGCTATAAACTTCCCTCTTAGAACTGCTTTTGCTGCATCCCATAGGTTTTGGATCATCGTGTTTTCATTGTCATTTGTCTCTAGGTATTTTTTGATTTCCTCTTTGATTTCTTCAGTGATCTCTTGGTTATTTAGTAGTATATTGTTTAGCCTCCATGTGTTTGTGTTTTTTACGTTTTTTTCCCTGTAATTCATTTCTAATCTCATAGTGTTGTGGTCAGAAAAGATGCTTGATATGATTTCAATTTTCTTAAATTTACTGAGGCTTGATTTGTGACCGAAGATGTGATCTATCCTGGAGAATATTCTGTGCGCACTTGAGAAGAAAGTGTAATCTGCTGTTTTTGGGTGGAATGTCCTATAAATATCAATTAAATCTATCTAGTCTATTGTGTCATTTGAAGCTTCTGTGTCCTTATTTCTTTTCATTTTGGATGATCTGTCCATTGGTGTAAGTGAGGTGTTAAAGTCCCCCACTATTATTGTGTTACTGTCGATTTCCTCTTTTATAGCTGTTAGCAGTTGCCTTATGTATTGAGGTGCTCCTATGTTGGGTGCACATATATTTATAATTGTTATATCTTCTTCTTGGATTGATCCCTTGATCATTATATAATGTCCTTCCTTGTCTCTTGTAGCATTCTTTATTTTAAAGTCTATTTTATCTGATATGAGTATTGCTACTCCATCTTTCTTTTGATTCCATTTGCATGGAATATCTTTTTCCATCCCCTCACTTTCAGTCTGTATGTGTCCCTAGGTCTGAAGTGGGTCTCTTGTAGACAGCATATATATGGGTCTTGTTTTTGTATCCATTCAGCAAGCCTGTGTCTTTTGGTTGGAGCATTTAATCCATTCACGTTTAAGGTAATTATTGATATGTATGTTCCTATGACCATTTTCTTAATTGTTTTGGGTTTGTTTATGTAGGTCCTTTCTTCTCTTGTGTTTCCCACTTAGAGAAGTTCCTTTAGCATTTGTTGTAGAGCTGGTTTGGTGGTGCTGAATTCTCTTAGCTTTTGCTTGTCTGTAAAGCTTTTGATTTCTCCATCGAATCTGAATGAGATCCTTGCTGGGTAGAGTAATCTTGGTTGTAGTTTCTTCCCTTTCAGCACTTTAAGTATATCATGCCACTCCCTTCTGGTTTGTAGAGTTTCTGCTGAGAAATCAGCTGTTTACCTTATGGGAGTTCCCTTGTAAGTTATTTGTCATTTTTCCCTTGCTGCTTTCAATAATTTTTCTTTGTCTTTAATTTTTGCCAATTTGATTACTATGTGTCTTGGTGTGTTTCTCCTTGGTTTTATCCTGTATGGGACTCTCTGTGCTTCCTGGACTTGGGTGGCTATTTCCTTTCCCATGTTAGGGAAGTTTTCGACTATAATCTCTTCAAATATTTTCTCGGGTCCTTTCTCTCTCTCTTCTCCTTCTGGGACCCCTATAATGCGAATGTTGTTGAGTTTAATGTTGTCCCAGAGGTCTCTTAGGCTGTCTTCATTTCTTTTCATTCTTTTTTCTTTTTGCTGTTCTGCAGCAGTGAATTCCACCATTCTGTCTTCTAGGTCACTTATCCGTTTTTCTGCCTCAGTTATTCTGCTATTGATTCCTTCTAGTGTAGTTTTCATTTCAGTTATTGTACTGTTCATCTCTGTTTGTTTGTTCTTTAATTCTTCTAGGTCTTTGTTAAACATTTCTTGCATCTTCTTGATCTTTGCTTCCATTCTTTTTCCGAGGTCCTGGATCATCTTCACTATCATTATTCTGAATTCTTTTTCTGGAAGGTTGCCTATCTCCACTTCATTTAGTTGTTTTTCTGGGGTTTTATCCTGTTTCTTCATCTGATACATAGCCCTCTGCCTTTTCATCTTGTCTATCTTTCTGTGAATGTGGTTTTTGTTCCACAGGCTTGTAGTTGTCATGTGCCTTTTTAATTCAACATTTTTTGTCTGAAATTCATGCATGCTGTTACTGCTATATAGTATTCCATTGTAGGAATAGATCATGATTTAATTATTCATTTTCCAGCCTAAGAAAGTTGGGTTGTTTTCAGTTTTTTTCTTTTACAAACAGTGCTGCTATGAACACTCCCGTTCATAACTGAACACAGATACGCCATGGTATAAATCTAGTAGTGGAATTGCTGGAATTATATGGGATCATGCTAAATTATTTTCCAACAATATAGAATATATATTCTAATGTAATACAGAAGTGTCCTCTTTGCTCTGCAGCTGCTCAATACCTGCTTTGTGAGTCCTTATAATTTTTGCTCATCTAGAGGGTGGTATCTCATCATGTTCCCCCTTGGTTTTCTGGTGTCTTTACCAATGCAGCTATATTTGGCTTTGCTGAGATTGAGGTTAGTTACTCTCTCCTCTTCAGAATCTGTTTCTATGCCAACCTCTATCCTTCTTGCTTATGGCAGAGGATACAAGCTTCCTTCCCTCTCAAACCTGGTCCTTTTCTCTCTCCTTTATGATCCCATTCCTTCCTTGCTTTCCTCTCATCTTCAGCATCCCTCTATTTATGATTTCCAGATTTTTAAAATGAGTAGTGTGGCAGACATATTGGTCACATACCCAGTCACTTGCTATTTTCAACCTCTTCTTCTGGCCTCCCTCCTCCTGTAGAGTCTGAAAATGCCAGAAACTTTCCTGGCTTCCCTTGCAGCTAGAAGTGACCATGTGACACAGTCTGGCCCATGAGATATAAGGGGACTTCTGGTAGGAGGCTTCTGGGAAATATTTTTGAAGATTAATTTCTCTGGGACAAGGAAGTAAGCTCTCCCCCTTCCTGCCTTCCATGGGTGTTTATATATGAGAACATGATGTTTGGAGTTGCAGCAGCCATCTTGCAACTAGGAGGCAATAAGTCTGAGGATGAGAAACCAGTGTGCTTAGGATGTTGTAGAGAAAGGATGGACAAAGCCTGGGTTCTTGGGGACTTTGCTGAGCCACTGAGCTAATCCTGGCACTCCCCCCCTCCAGACTTCTTGTTATGTTAATTTAATGTCTTTATTGATCAAACCATGTTAGTAGGATAATCTTTTTGCAGCCTAAACATCCTGACTGATAGGGGTGTCTTTGTGTGGATTTCTCCTCTTGATTTTTTTCTGTTTTGTTCACTAGCTCCTTTTGTGCTCCTCCAAATTGCACTCTAAAGATTCAAAATGTAATTCCTGCCACTCCAGTTGCTCTTGAACTTTCTATAATACTTGACACTGTTCATTATCCTCCAGAGGACTTTGCCTCCTGGGGCTTCTGTGATGCTCCAGAGTCCTGGGTCTCCATCTGCCTTCCTTCTCTTTTATTTTTCTGGAGACCCCGCTGGGATTCCTGCCTTCCTTCTCTTCTTCTTGCACTGACTCCTTCTCACCATGAACTACCCTTGCTGAACACCTGCTACAGACTAGGAGCCAAACTTGGCTCTTTCCAGAGGTCATTTTATTTACTGCTTAAAAATATCCCATGACTTAGGTATTATTATCCCCACTTCACACATATGGAACCTAGGCTCTGAGAGGTTAATTAACTTGCCCAAGTCTACCCAGTTAGTAAGTGACATGGCTGGGATCTGAACGGAGGTATCTTCGACTTTAGTTGTACCACCTTGCCCAAGGCTAGACAGACAGGTCCCTTTCTCATAGCTCTCTGTATCCCCTTTCCCAAGGTCAAGTGACCCATTCTTATGGCATCAACTATACTTTTATAGAGAGACCTCTCAAGTCTTAAGCTATAGTCTTGCACTATCTCCTTGGTCCTAAAAAAATCACTGAAGCTTCTCCTATCATTTTCATCTGACATGTATAGAGTTACCTAATCTGCCTTTGTGATTTCTGACCATGGCATCTCCCAGTCACGGAGATGGATGGACAGTCCTGCATCCTCTTTGTTTCCCCCTCCCTTCCTCACCTCATGTATTCAGTCAGAAGCAGCAGCCTATAATGACTTCATTTAAAATGTTTCTTGAATTTGTCCCTTTGCCCTCATTCCTGGGCAGTGACCCATGCCCATCTGGTGTAGCACAATAGTTTCCTTCCTGCTCTTCCTGCTTCAGCCCCTCCCTTCTCATCCACCCCTGGGATGCTCCCGGGTGACCCATTCTGGTACATTGCTTTCCTTATGCCCCTCACTGTTTTGGCTCCCTCGCAGACTCCCCACTTCCTCGCTTTCATGGCTGTTCATTATCTGGCTCAAGCCTTGTTTCTCTACAGAGTAGTTCAAATCAGCCAGCGTGGTCTGCTGTTTCAGATATACCTTCCCCTTCCTTAACTTCCAGCTGCCCATTTGTCCAACCCTGCCTTACCTCCTCCTCTAAGTGTCAAACGCCTTGTCTTTCAGAAATCACCTCTGGTCCCTTGGGCCAGGGGAAGACTCCAGTCATCAGACCACTGGGGTCTCTGCCTCCTCAGATTTCCCATAACACTCACTGCCTGAATGTGTCACTGGGGCACCTGTCAGTTGCTCACTGTGTCATGGTGCCTAAGCCGGGTTTCCCAAACAAGACTGTAAAATCCTTTATGATTGGAACCATGCCTCTCCTTGCCTGAGGCTCAATGTCTGGGGACTGAATGGAGACAGTCCCTTTCCTGTAAGTCAGCCCACCTCCTGTACAAACATTGATTGAGCATCTACTATATTCCAGGTACTATTCTGAACACTGAGAATGCAGCTGAGGAGACAAAGTTCCTGCCCTCAAGGGGCTTATGGTCTAATAAGAAAGACAGATAAATACATTTTAGAAAGACTGATTGTTTTGTAGGGCAAGTATAAGGTGCTCATAGTAGGGGCACCTAACCATGACTAAAGTGCCAGGGAAGGCTTCCCCAAAAAAGTAAATTTTATTTTTTGTTTTAGCTTTTACAGGGCTCAATTTTTTATTATTAGAATCAACAAAGAATAACATTTCAATAAATATAATCAGAATAAACAAAATGCAGGGAAAAAGAAAATAAAAAGTCTATTACCCAAGGAAGTGAATTTTAAATTGGAACCTGAAGAGATTTATCCAGATGAAGAGGAGGGAAAGAACATTCCAGGCAGAGCACAGATGAAGGTTCAGAAGTGATGCAGAATGTAGCACATTTGAGGGACTGAAAAATAAAAGTCACGCATGGCTGTGGTTGGCATGGAGAGTGTAAAGAGAGAGATGGTGGAAAGGGCTGGGAGGGATAAGCAGGGGGCCACATGGGCTGGACCCAGGAGAAATAAGAGCCAGGGTGTTGTGGCCTTGGTGAAGAGAGTGTGATACTTTTTAAGGAAGGAAGCTATAGATACAGGGAAATATCAGGGGGCACAGAAGGAGGACTAGATGACAAGGAGGCAGGGAATGGTGAATTGGCTGGCAGCATTCTGAAGAGTGTGGAAACATTCCAATCACTGGAACCTGCCCTGTGACCTGGCCAGTGGTCAGGAATTCCAAAAGCTCTATAGGAGTCTACCAGCCAAAGCATGATGCAATCAAAGCCATGAGAAGGTGTGTATAAAGCTCTGTGGTGGAGGGGGATGCTTCAAGAAAGCCCTCCTGGGACTGGTGGGCTTGGAGATGCATCTAAAAGGTGGGATTCATAGTGCTGAGTGGGTGGGCTCAGGACAGTATTTTCTCCTTCCTGCCAGTGCCCAGTGCCAGCCTTTGGCTAATGACCTCTGGCTCGGGGCTCACAGTGGCTGTTACCCTGGAGGAAGCGCCTCTGCTTCTCCTTCCACAGCAGGAGCTGTCCTTGGGAGGATGGCGTGGGCAAAGACCACTTCCTTGACACCTACTTCCTCCCCAGGCTCTACCAGCCTCAGCAGATAGCTACTTTCTCTCCAAGGCAATTGGACCAGTTTGTCCAAACATGCATAGCCAATAAGTGGCTCTGAACTGAGGTCTTTATCTATTGTAGCACCTCCCCCACTGTCCAGAATAATTTTGTATCATCCACAAAATAAAATTTTCATTTATATTTATTCCTTCCCAAAGAACAAATCAGATGTAAAATGATCAGTTCTAACACTATCTCAGAGAAACCCTGCTTCTTTCTCTTCGTCTTCCAGAGAATTTTGCTTTAATTAATTCAACAAATTTATTGTCAGACATTATTCCAGGCATTTGGGATACATCAGTGAACATAGCAAAGACCACTGCCTAAGCTTACAATTTAGCAGGCAAGACAAACGGAAGACATGATGAGTAGATATATTGTTTGCTAGCAAAGGTGATGAATGCAATGGAAACAGAACAAGAAGGGGAACAAAATAAAGAAGTTTTTTTAATTCCCACGAGCCAACTTACCTTAGTGGGCAGGAGGATAGAGAGAATGAGAGAGAAGGAGGAGATAGGACAGGGCTTCGGTTTTTTGTTTTGTTTTTTTTTTTAATGTGGATCTATTTTATTTAATTTATTTTTTGTAGGTATTCTATTTTCTATTGAGGTATAGTTGATTTACAATATTATACTAATTTCAAGTATACAACATATTGATTCAAAAAATTTTAGATTATACTCCATTTAAAATTTTTATAAAATATTGGCTATATTTCTTGTGCTGTACAATATATCCTGTAGCTTTCTTATTTTATACATAGTAGTTTGTGTAAAAAACTCTTAATCCCCTATGCCTATTATGCCCCTCTCCCCTTTCCTCTCCCCATTGGTAACCACTGGTTTGTTCTCTATATCTGTGAGTTGATTTCTGTTTGTTTTTTTAATAAATGTATTTATTTATTTATTTATTTTTGGCTGCATTGGGTCTTTGTTGCTGAGCTCGGGCTTTTCTCTAGTTGCGGTGAGCGGGGGCTACTCTTCCTTGCAGTGTGTGGGCTTCTCATGGCAGTGGCTTCTCTTGTTGCAGAGCATGGGCTCTAGGCGTGAGGGCTTCAGTAGTTGTGGCCTGCATGGTCTAGAGCGCAGGCTCAGCAGTTGTGGCGCTCGGGCTTATTTGCTCTGCGGCATGTGGGATCTTCCCGGACCAGGGCTTGAACCCGGGTCCCCTGTATTGGCAGGTGGATTCTTAACCACTGCACCACCAGGGAAGTCCCTGATTTCTGTTTTGTTATATTCATTCATTTGTTTTAGTTTTTAGTTTCTAGTATAGGTGATAACATATGGTATTTGTCTTTCTCTGTCTGACTTATTTCACTAATCATAATACTCCCTGGGTCCAGCCACGGCAATATTTCATTCTTTTTTATGGCTGAGCAGTATTCCATTGTATATGTATGCCACATCTTCTTTATCCATTCACCTGTTGATGGGCACTTAGGTTGCTTCCATATCTTGGCTCTTGTAAATAATGCTGCTATGAACATTGGGGTGCATGTATCTTTTCAAATTAGTGCTTTGTTTTCTTCAGATATATACCCTGGAGTGGAATTGCTGGATTATATGGTAGTTCTATTTTTAGTCTTTTGTGGAACCTCCATACAGCTTTCCATGGTGGCTGCAGGACAGGGCTTCTGTTTTTCGCTATAAACCCTTGTCCCTGGTTGGAATTTTAAACTAATTGCATGTATTACTTTGATAAAAATAAAAATTAAGTTCAAATAGTGCTGTAATTATATTGGTGTGTGAGGGTAGCAGGGTGAACTAAGTTCTCTTTTGTCACTGCAGAAAACAGGACAAGGTTTCTAAAGTTAATAAATCAAGAAATAGAACTGCAGGCATATCATTTAGCAAAGTAAACTTCTGAAAAATCAGAATTCAAAGCAGAAATATCTAAAAGAGTGAAAAGTCATTTCTTCCGAAGAAATGACTAGAGGTAGGAAGGTGTAAGATAGAGTAGGCAGGGGACTCTTGCCTTTTATTATAAGCCTTTCAGTATGTTTGGATTTTTAAAATTATAGTCATGTGTTACTTTCACAAATAATAAAAAAAACCGCATCCTACTGAGCCCTGGGAAGTCCACAGAGGGGTGTCTTGGGGGCTTCTATAGGGCGTGAGGGGGTGGGAGAGTAGGTAAGTTCTGCCCCCTTTCATGCAAATCCACTTTCTTTGATTTTTTTTATACCTGACTTTCATGCAAGGTTTTGTTTGAACAAAAGTTTCTGCAGCTGAAATTGGTTTGAGCTCCATGATCCCTTTCGGCTCTCATAATTAACGATCCTTTATAAGCATCTATTACCCTTATGCTTATGCCTATGTAATTCCTCAAAGAATTTCCATCACTTAGAAGCCTTGCAGTCTCACCCCAGTTGGCTATGGTTTGAAGTGACTGGTGAGTTCGTTGCCAGTTTGCTTGGTATGGAGGTGAGGCCTTGCAGTCGATAACTGCTCCTGCAGAGGACCTCTGGAGCCACTCTCAGAGCAGGGGTTCTTTGGGAATTCTGCCGGGCCTCCAGCACGGTGGCTATCATAATGAGAGGGATGCGCTTTAGCTAATAGTCCCAGTATCTGCGGCGGTTTCTCCTGGGGTAGCTGTGAATTCTTATAGAAACTTGCCTCCCACTCCACGTCCTGTAAAAGAGAAAGGAAGAGAGAGAGAGGGAGAGAGAGAGAGATGGAGAGAGGCTATGAACGAAAAAAGGGAGGCAACCCCCCATGAGCTTAGTCACCTCCTAGTGACTCCACCTACAGACATGTGTCATGGTCTGCCTGCTCTGATACTATTTTTAGGGCAGGTCCCTTCCATTCATGTTTCTAGGGCCTTTGCAATCATCCCTGTTGCTGCCTGGCAGCTGCTTTCCTGAGTTTGAAGTTCCAGAGGTGCTATGTTTCCAGGAAACTTTCATGCCTTCTTGCCTTTTCACACTGTGTTCCTTCATCTGCTGTCCGGGGATATGACACTAATCCTTGAAGTCCAAGCTCAAATGTCATGTAGCTTGTAAAACTTTTTCTGGACCCCAACTCCGAAGAAACTGTCTTCACCTTAACACTTATCACAGAGCCTGGCCATCACTTGATTATAGTTTGGTGTCCTTGAGGGGTTTAAAACATCCCACGGTCATCTTTCTGTCTGGCATACAGTGGGTTTTTAGTGTCTGCTCACTGAATTAAATAAAAGCATGCTTGCTATTATTTTCTGTGCTTTAGGAAAACTGGCTTGGCCTGGAAGAAACTTTGCTGTGGGAGGATCTTTAGCAAGCATCTAAATAAATCTTTTCCCATTGTCCTCTTGAAAGACCAGATTTGGAAGAGTAGGCTACACTTGGAGGGATCCTGTCTGGGGAGGGAGACTTGTTGCCACCAATTTACAGATCAGAGAACTGAGGTTCAGAGAGATTGAGACTTACTGATGATCAGGTAGTGAACAGCAGAAGCCAGAGGTTGAAACCCATGTCATATGACTCCAGGGACACGGTTTCCTACCGCACAGTTCCTCGTAGTCTCCACAGTGTGCTCTGAGATGACACCATTTAAGACTTTTCAGACCACAATTTTCCCCCCAAGCATTCATGCAATTGTTTTCCTTCCAGACCCAAGTGCTGAGAATCTCTATCACCCTCCTGCTTTTTCTTCATTTCCCTGAGATTTGCTAGCTCTTTCCCTGTCTCCCCTGCAGTCTGTAGGAGTTCGTTTCCCTCTCATCTCTTTGCAGGTATCGTGATTTCCAAATCTCTCAGTTGGTTTCTTTTTCTGGCTGTGGTCCTTTCTGGGGAGACTTTCCAATGCAGCCGAAGATTAGAGGATGATAACACTGAATTAGTTAGTGGATCTCCTTTGATGTTATTTTGTGGGCAAACATTAATTTATGACAAAAACATCAAAGAGCTAGGCTCTTGCATACAACTGGTTTGTCCCAAGGCAGCTGGGTAATAATGATCAGTCTGATTAAATCTCAGCATCTTCTCCTGCCTCCAGAGTTAAAGCCCAAATGACTGGAGTGTGGGAACATCCCATCCTGTAGTATCCCATCACAGCCTCAAGTTAGCACAGTATGAAGTTCTCCTCTCTCCGAATGTGGATCTCTCTCCATAGCCTCCCCTTTGATGCCTCCAAGACTTGAGGTCTGTCAAGACTGTTATAACAACCCTGGAGGCAATGTAGTGATAAAAGGCTGGGGCTGTTAATGTCTTTTTCCAGTCAGAGGAGCTGGATATTAGAAGGGATCCTTCATCTTTGCGTGGATGAGCTCAAGGTTCTCTCTAGAGTCCTAGTCCTGTAATTTCAGTGGTAAGGAGAACTCTCCTTGGGCTATACGGGAAGGTGCCAGCACCATGCTTGGCACATAGCAAACTCTCCATACATAATGGTTGAACGTACTTGTTGAGAAAGGTCATGACGCATGAAAGTCTATGGCTAGTTGAAGAGGAATAAGGTGTAGAGCTCAGGTCTTTGCTTACACTACAAAACCTCCTAACCCACTTATGTCTGTGGCCTTTACTCTGCTTCTTCCACTGTATCTGTGGTGGAAAATTGTCTGTGCTCCTTTCCAGAGCCACCCCTTCCATGTTTGCCCATCCTCTGCTGACCTCTTAAGAGCTTGCTTCTGCAATTAACCCTCTCTTTTCTGAGCCATCAATGTTTCCCTCTCTAGTAGGTTATTCCTATCAGCAAACAGCAAGCTCTAATGTCTCCCGTCTTCGAAGAACCTCCTCGGCTTCTTCTTCTCCCTCAAGCCACCGTGCTACTTTTCGCTCTCCTTTACAGCAAAATGTCTCTAAATAGTTGTCTACGCTCCCAGTATCTCTACTTCCTCTCCTCCATTGTGACTCTCAAACCCACTTTAATCAGAATTTCATCCCCATACTCCACTAAAACAGCTCTTATCAAGGTCACCAGTGACCTTGCTGCCAAGTCCAGTGGTCATTTCTCAGTCCTCATGTTATTCTACATGTAAGCAGCACTCCACGCGGGTGGTAAGGCTCTGTTACCAGGTTTTTGCTCGGCTCCAGGACATCACTCTCTCTTGGGTCTCCTCCTACTTCATTGGCCACTCTTCTCAGAATCCTTCTGTCTTCCCAACCTGTAAGTAACGAAGTACCCAGGATAGGCTCTTTATTTTATTTTATTTTAAAAATATCTTTATTGGAGTATAATTGCTTTACAAAATTGTGTTAGTTTCTGCTGTATAACAAAGTGAATCTATGTATCCATACATCCCCATATCCTCTCCCTCTTGCACCTCCCTCCCACCCTCCCTATCCCACCCCTCTAGATCATCACAAAGCATCGAGCTGATCTCCCTGAGTTATGAAGCAGCTTCCCACTAGCCATCCATTTTACATTTGGTAGTGTATATATGTCATTGCTACTCTCTCACTTCGTCCCAGCTTCCCCTTCCAGCTCTGTGTCCTCAAGTCCGTTCTCTACGTCTGCGTCTTTATTCCTGCCCTGCCACTAGGTTCATCAGTACCATTTTTTAAGATTCCATATATATGTGTTAGCATACGGTATTTGTTTTTCTCTTTCTGACTTATTTCACTCTGTATGACAGACTCTAGGTCCATCCACCTCATTACAAATAACTCAGTTTCATTCCTTTTTATGGCTGAGTAATATTCCATTGTATATATGTGCCACATCTTCTTTATTCATTCATCTGTTGATGGACATTTAAGTTGCTTCCATGTCCCAGCTATTGTAAATAGTGCTGCAATGAACATTGTGGTACATGTCTCTTTTTGAATTATGGTTTTCTCAGGGTATATATATGCCCAGTAGTGGGATTGCTGGGTCATATGGTAATACTATTTTTAGTTTTTTAAGGAACCTCCATACTGTTCTCTGTAGTGGCTGTATCAATTTACATCAGGATCAGTTCTTAAACATTTTTTTCTAGCTATACTCACTTCCTAGATAATTTCATCTAGACCCATGGTTTTAAATACCATTCACATACTGATGACTCCTGAAGTTATATTTCCAGCCCTCTACCTCTCCCCTGAACCCCAACTTCCTACTCTACTAAGGTGTATAACGTGCATATCAAACTTCCATCCTAAGTCAACTAAGCACATCCAAACTCTGTATTCCCCATTCCTACTCAGCCCTTAGTCTTCCTCCCTCAGTAAATAGCAACTCCTTTCTTCCAGTGGCTGAGACTTCAAAACTCGGAATCATCTTTAACTCTCTTTCATACTGCAACCTCAATCTATCTATAGGTCCTTTCAGCGTTACCTCCAAGTTGTATCTAGAGTCTGGCCACTTCTCACCCCACTGCTCCTACCCTAATCTAAGCCACCACCGTATCTCGCCTGGACTACTCTAACAGCCTCCTAATTGGCCTCACTGCTTCTATCCTTGCCTCCCTGCCAACCCTAGCATCCAGAGTAATCTTCTAAAAACTACAATTAGATAATATCACGCCTCTACTCTAAATCTTCTAAGGCTTGCCATCTCACTTTCTGAGTGGAATCCAAAATCCTTATGAGGGCCTACAAGTCATATAAAACCTGGCTCCTGCTACCTCTCTGATTTCAGCTCCCATCTCTCTTCCCCTGGCCCACTCCAGTCTAGCTACACTGGTCTCCCTGCTATTCTTTGAACACGCCAAGCCCACTCCTTTCTCGGAGCCCTTGTACTCTGTCCTCTAAGCTTTGTCACTCTTCCCTCACATACCTGCATGTTAAATTCTCTCACTTCCTTCAGGCCTCTGCCCAAATTTCACCTTAACAAAAAAACTTGCCCTGACTATTTTTTCTGAAATAACCCCTCCCCCCGTCTCTCTCTCTCATTACCATGCTTTACTTTACTTCTTAGTGATGATTACAACTTGACATATTTTATACTATTTGCTAATCTGTTATTGATTGTTACCCCACTGATATACATTCAATAAGAACAAAGTCTTTGTGCATTTAGTCGTCGCTGTATCCCAAGCTCCTAGAAAAGTGTCTGATACATAGTAGGTGTTCAACAAATATACATTGAATGAATGGATTGGTTGAATGCACTCATCCAGATGTCTTGTCTTCAAGTGAAGAGAGTGGTTTCCAGATAGTTGTCTAATTCATATGATCAAAACCACGTGTGAGGAACTGGGAGAGGTGTACATGGAGATCATCAGATGTGCATTTATTTATTACCAGAGACCACCATGGGATTCACAGATATTTTCAGGTTGCTCCTTGATGCCAAATCATTTGCTGGACTATAAGGTGAAATGAAAATCTGCCTTTAACTTCTTTGGCATGTCATTATCCTTGGGGACTCAGTGTGTTCATCTGTGAAATAGGCAGTTGGAGATGTGGGTATATTCTGCCAATTTATAGTCTACAGTGTGCTGGAGGGAGGCGGTTCAGCTGGGAGGATCAACCACACACTCTCTGGAGCTTGACTGGCTGTGCTTGAATCCTGCCTCTGTTCCTTACAGGCCACACGACCTTAGGTAACTCACTCAGTTTCCTCATTTGTAAAGTGGGAATAATAAAATGATAATAATAGCATTTAGTTCAAAGAGTAATTGTGAGGATTATATAAGATAATACATGTAGAGCATGTAGGATATGGTCTGGCACACAAGTGCTCAATAAATGTTAACTATTAAAAATGAGATGTTCTGGGGGAAGTTCTGAGGGGTCATTGCTATTAATGTGTTTTAGGGGCAATAAGCTATCTTAGAATATTAGATGATATGGAATCTTTAAAAGTGTGATAATAGGTTTTGCTAAGATGTATGTGGGTCATTGGCTTGGAGGAAAAGGGAACATACATTCCTGGCTCTGTACTCTGCATTGTGTGTAACTCTGGCTCTGAAACCCTAAAAGATGGACCAAATTATCCTTGGGTTGTGATCAAGCATGAGAAATTTCCACCCTGAGGAAAAATATTTGAAGGTTGCAAAATGAATGCTGGATTTGGTATCCCATGATGATGATAGTGAAAAAGACACTTGAGGGAAGCTGTGAAAAATTTGGTATGACCAAATACATCGATATCAAGAAAATGAAGAGCATTGAGCAAAAGTCACGTGGAAGGAAAACCTGAGGAATACCACTCTACATGAATGTAAATACTGCTTATAAGAAATCTGAAGAATCTTATAAAAGCCAGCTCTGTGGAGATTCCCCCAAGAGCAGGTTGGAGAAATAATGACCATATCAAGCCTATCAGAGACCAGGGTGGCTGTATTTTGTGCTGGAAAACAATATTTCCATAAGACCAGCAAGTTGGTGTCTCTGAGTGAGAAAACTTGGAAGACTGTAGGTAAGCCAGGACGAAGATAATAAGCATGATAGTGGGAACTTTCCTGTCAACAGTTTTGATCATGTGAAACGAAATGGTGGCATCAAAATAGAAACTTCTCTCCCTTTAAAGCTATAGATAAAATTTGAAAATACATATCTATAGGTTTATAGATAAAATATGGACTTTTCTGCTTCTGTGGACCATATATATGAGAAAATGTGCAACACTAAAGAAAAGTCTTTCAACATGCTGTGGCTAGTATGAGTATCATCTTTGTGGCTATCTTCAGTAACACTGATAATTTCCAGTAAATCTTGTGTTTGCAATAATGAAAAAAATGTGATAATAATATTGTGATTAGGTAGGAGAATGCCCTTATTCTTAGGAGATACATGGTGAAGTACTTAAGAATAAACCCTCACAATGTCTGTCACTTACTTTCTAATAATCTAGCCAAATATATCTCTATGTTTCTGTGTCTATCTATCTATCAAGCAAATGTGACAAAATGTTAACAACTGTTGAAGCTAGGTGGATAGTATAGTTTATTGTACTATTCTTTCAATGTTTCTGTATGTTTGAAATTTTCAAAATAAAAGGTTGAGGAAAAAGAAAGATCCCTAGAAATAGTCTAGTGAAGTCCAACACTCATTTTACAGAAGGAAGGTCAGGTGTGAAGTATTTACCTAAGGTCATGCTGCCTGAGGCAGGACCCAGGTCTGCTGGCTGCCCATGGCTCCCTGTGTGTGGGTTGCCCCTGTTGACCCTCAGGCAGCTGTGAGCTGTGGAGGAACATATACCCAGCTTCCCCTCAGAGACCAAGGGGTGTATGGGTGTGTGAAAGGGCACCTGTGTTGGTAGTTCCTTTTTGTTTATTAAGCAAATAGATAGGTCATCTGGTAGAAAGGTGTGATGTCAAAAATGTGAAAGAGGCACCAGAGCCAGACCTGCCATCCTTAGAGAGTGGGCATACCCACTTGGCACCATCTGCTTGTGGTTTTTGATTGGTGATGGTGGTGTGTATGTCAACTCTGGGATTTCAGAGGAGAGAGGGAAGAGTAAGGGTTGGGGGCAGGGCCAGGAAAAGCAGCAAGGAGAGGCTGGCTTCAGTTCTGGAGCTCCCTGAAAGAAGGGACCCCAGGGTATCTCTGGGGATGAAACAAGGGTACATATTTAAAGAAAGGAGATGATTCTCTGCGGTCTGCAGCAGCCTCCTCTAGCTAATAGGGTTCAAGGCAGTGAAAAGGAGAGGGGGAGAGGAGGGAACGTCCATGCAAGCCTCGAGAGGGGGCCACAGAGAAGAAACGGAAGAGAAAGAAGAAAACAAACACAGACGAGGCAGCCTGGGCCACGATGGGGGAGGGGTTTGGAAGAAGGGTGTTGGAAAGGTAAAGAGCCCGCACCTGGGGGCCTGCGAACGAGTCGAGGACCCTCAGCCTTGGCAGGCTGGACTGTCTTTCCCCAGAACGGTCCTGCCTCTCTCTCCTCCGAGTCTGCAAGTCCCTGGAGGCCTCGGTAGCGAGCGCCGAGGTCCTGGCTCTCTTACTAGGGGGAGGGGCAGGCAGGAGAGGCGGGGCCTCCGGGCCGGGCAGGAGCGGAGCTTCTGGCCGCGGGCGGGGCTCCTCTCCGGCGGGCGGGCGCCGGAGTCCGGGGCCGCCGCTTTCCCCACCCGATCTGCCGAGGCGCCTGGCCCCTCCTCCCCCCCCCCCACCCCCCGCCGCCCCCACGCCCGCCGCCCCTGTTAAAGATAAACCGGGCCGTTGCGTGCAAGAGCAGCGGCAACCAGCGATCGGGCCCGGAAGAGCCTCGGGTGAGGCTTCGCCTCTCCGGCCCGGCGCCCTTATCAGCACCGCGGAGAGCACAGTGACCGTCTCCAGGACCTAGGCGCCCGCCCGCCCAGCAGCCCACGGGCGCACGGGTCTGCGGCGTCCGCATCAGCACCGCGGACAGCGCCCCGGGCCCCGCCTCGTTGCCGCCAGCCCACCTGCTCCCCGAGTCAGCACGGCGGACACCCCGCCTCGACGGGCCCCGCAGCTGCTCGGCGCTGTCAGCGCCCCCGGAACATGGCCACTGAGGTAGGGAGCGAGCACCGGCCCGCAGGCAGTGCCTGGCTGCTGTGGGAACAGATCCCCGCTAGGGGCGGGGAAGGAAGACAGAGGGTGGGGTAGGATGGGATGGGGTGGTTTCCCGGATGGGGTCCGGAGGGAAGGCGTGGGGGAGGGGCGAAGTGGCAGGGGGGAAGAGAGGGGCTCCTCACTGGAGCTCATTTCACCCCTGGCGTGTCAATCTTCCCCCTCGGAGTCCCGAAGCTGTCCGCACCACTTGTTGGCACTAGTGCCAGGGTTGCTCCCGGGGCCTCAGTTGGGGTTTCCCCTTCCCATGGACTGCAAGTCCTGAAACCACTTCCCTAGAGGGCTGGAGACGAGCCTGAGCCAGTTTTAGGGGAGAGAAGGCGGCTGGCTGCTGTTGCTATGTGGTGCAGCCATCCAGCTTCTGAGCCCAAAAGCCTGGCTAAGGGATGACAGACCTACCTTCACATCCGCATTTCCTCCGCGGGGGCAGGGGGACAGGAGGGGACAAAGAATCCTCAGGTCAAAACCCCAAATGGTTGGTTTTAATGAGCTGCCTGCATCAGTTCAATTTTGCATATTACCCTTTCTTGCTTCTTCACCCCTTTTGAGTTTCCTGTACCAGAAGACCGCACTTCCCTTGTGTCTGATGGGAGGAGCTGCCTTCTTCAGGGTGTGCCTATAGGTGTGTCACCTTCAAGGGACTTGAAAGCTGAACCAAGGACCTATTGACTGAGGGCAGGATCTATGTGCAGTGCTTAAGAGATCAGGAATTACCTCCTCTACCCCCTCATTTCACAAGGGAAATGGAGCTCTTTATAGTCCCACTTCATAAGTGGTAAAGTTAATACATGAAGGGGAGGACCTATTTAACACTCACACAGCGGGTCAGCAGCAGAGCTGAAAGTTTCTTCTTTGAATTTTGGAGTGGAACCCAGGACACCAGATTTCCCCAGTTCTGATGTTGACTTTTTTTGTGGTGTTTCCCCATTTCCAACCCAGCTGGAACACAAGCCAGGGGGACAGCGGAGGCTTTTGAATGATCCTATGCAGTGCCTCCGGGCTTCCTGCTGAGCAGCGTGACATCAGTACCAAGTGTCACTGTTGTTATTCTGCTGTCGTCGCCACCACAGAATGAGGTGCAGTTGCTTGGCATCACTCGGCTTTCTGACAAGGCACAGGTTTAGCTAGGAGAGCTCGTCCCTCAGGACCCTGTGAGGGGACAAGCCCTGCGCAGACCCATGGAGCTTGGTTTCTAGGGTGGAGGAATGCAGAGTGCTCAGAAAGTGCCAGAGATACTGAGAAGAGGAGGAAGAACAAAGGAGAAATGGCCAAGGAGCTGGTCACGTTCCAGACAGGGCTGGCAGACTGCAGCAGAGAGGCTGCTGGTGTTGGACAGGAAGGGGAGACTTCAGACACGTGGGCACAGTTGGGCCGGCAGTGTGGGCAGAGAAGGTGGCCACATCTGTGATGAGGCCCATTTGTCCCAGCAAATCTCCCTCTCAGGTCTGCTATGGTTCACAGATTCTAACCAGCAGGCTTACATCTCTAGGTCGAGGCAGTGTTTCCAGGAGGCTGCTGTTAGCCTGCTGTTAGCTCTGCTATAATGCTTCTGCGAATATAGCATTTTCCTGTATACAAAGCACTCTCACACGAGTGATCTTTGAGCCTTAGAGCAACCCTGTGAAGCAGGCAAGGATAGTGTCATTATCCCCAATTAACAGATGAGACAACTGAGGCTCAGAAGCTTGCCTAATCCCTGTGAAGGAGCCAAGGAAGGCATCATTATTCCATTTTACAGATGATGCAACTGGAGTGCTGAGACTTATCCAAGAAAATATGGCTAAAAAGTGGCAGGGCCAGGACTAGAACTTGAGTCTTCTGCCTCCCTGGCCAGTGCTTTGTTTGCTGCATCCAGGTGTATCCAATTAGCCAACTGTGTTGCCCAGTAGAGAGTAGAGGACTAGGGGTCCTGACATAGACTCTGATGGGGGACGGATGCAAAGGAGTTCAGGAAGGTCTGGAGTATGGGGACTCAGGTACCCTGACGGGCCTGGCTGGTTCAGCTTGAGGGCAGAGGGATGGAGGAATGCCCACAGGGTTGAGGGGCCGAGGACAAATATTGCCCATTTCCCAGTTTGGCCTTGGGTGGACTCTGATGGCAGCACAGAGGGAGGAAGCCTTAGCTCTGCCAAGGCCCAGGGCGTTCACATTATCTGGGCTGCAGAGCGAGTCATTTTCCCCAGGCTGTTCTTACTGTTAGGACTGAGTTAAGATTACCAGGAAAAACCTGTTGGGAGAAGGCAAACCTCATGCCAAGCTCCTGTGGCCATCCTCTTAGGATTCTGAATGGGAGGTCCTCAGCTCCAGCAGAAAGTGTTTTGAGAGGAGGAGAGGAGAGAGAGGGAGAGAATTGAGAAAGATTGGATATCCCTGGATCCCTGGATGGAAATCATGGAAACTGGATATTTTCTACTCCTTAATTTCTGTTTAGGAGTTAGCGTTAGGGGAGGGGTGTGTGTGAGGACCTCAGAGAAGGGATGAAGCCTCCTGAGCCATACACTGACCTCATTTGGAAAACTGTAATGAGCCCATTTCCTGCGTGACAAACCTCTGCGAATGTGTGTCATGGGAGCAGGGTCTGCCCCGGAAACCAGTCCAGATGGCCAAGGACAACTGGGAAATGCTTGGCTGGGAGGGGCTTGTCCAAGTG
This sequence comes from Balaenoptera borealis, assembly GCF_965194805.1. NCBI lineage: Eukaryota > Metazoa > Chordata > Mammalia > Artiodactyla > Balaenopteridae > Balaenoptera > Balaenoptera borealis. Next base: position 88,456,131 of record NC_138874.1, read on the forward strand.
GTGGAGTTTGGCCCCTAAGAGATTTTTTAATGCACCCAAATAGCATTAGCCAAGAAAGGCACTGGAGGTTTGATCTCTGAGGCATGAAATTAACAAGCAGCAGACAATGGGCTGGGCTGGGGCTCTGGTGCAGCCTGAGAAGGAGGCCCTGCGCCTGGGTTTCCATCCTGAGGCCCGACTCGGCTGCCTGTGACTCATGATGCTCACTCCTCCTCCACACCCCAGCCAGGGAGGATGGTGTTGGCTCATCAGCTGAACCTTCTGATTCTTGAGTTGAGTCTCAGATGCGTCCTCTGGAATTAGTTGGTTTTTAATGAGGATGGAGATGTGGGCCAGATGGGGCCTCCTGTTTGTCTTGGTCCGACCTGCCTGGGAGTGCTCATCTGCACTCCGGTGCTTGCTCCTTCCCACCTCTGCCAACTTGACTCTGTCAAGTGTACAGACCCTAAATGTGAGACCTGGGATACCCACTCTCCTGGCAGCCTCCTTTGCCCTGCCACGCAGTTCAAAAATTGGTGTCAGCAGATCTCACCACTGATTTTCTCTTTCTTCCTCATGCAGTGCCTCTTGGTCCTGTCCTAACTCAGCTGCCAGCAGCTAGGGGATGGTGATGGGAGGGAGGGGAGGGTTGAGGAAGGTGAGAAGTAAGAGGCAGGAGACCCTGCCTTGCCTTAGATCCTACTCTTCACTAACTACAGATGAGTTAAAGTCTTAGAGTCTGTGTGCTCTAAGTAGATCTGGGAAACTTGGGCTCTGGCATATAAAGTGTGTCTGATACCATCCTCTAGCAACTCCTCAAGACCCCACAAACACTCTCCAGGGAGGGAAGAAGATCCCTAGTCATCCAGAGCCAGGACAGTGTTCTAAGGCTCAGGATATTGTTGGGTTTGGAAAGGGTGTTGACCCCTCCCACTCTGGCTACTTGAGAACACATTGATAAAAGCCAAAAGGAAATGGGACGGTACTATGTAAGGTAGCACCCTAAAATCTTAATGGTGTAATAAAATAGAGGCTTATTTCCAGGTGGTTCTCCTCTAGGCAGTGATTCAGGGACCCAGGCTCTCTTCAGCTTGTGGTTCCACTATCTTCAACACATGGCTCTCTTGGTTTCTGTGGGAGGTGAAAAAAAATCACAGAGGAGTGGTGGTCTTTATGAGCCAAGCCTATACATGACATTCATCACTTCCATTCGCATTCCATTCAGTCATATGGCCACACCTAACTGAAAGGGAGGCTGGGAATTAATCTAGCTGTGTGACCAGGAGGAAGAAGTGGCTGTAGTCAACAGCTAGCCAGTCACTAGAGACATATACCTTCATGGTAGCACACAGTATGTGTGCATTCAGTCACAGACAAAGGAGGATATTGGAGGGGAAGCAGCTGAGCCCATTTCAGAATGGCTGAAGCACTGTTCTTTCCTTTTCTTTCCATTCTCACCATTAGTTTTCTTAAGTTAGACCCACTTTAATTTTCCCCTGGAATACTACAAAGATAGTCATCCCTCCACCTGGCCCCCTACCCTAGTCATGCCCATTTCCCATGCACCAATCATGAAGCTACCAGAATGATCCTTCTGGGGCTAGGGGAATCCATCCTCAAGATCGACAGGCTCATGTATGTTGGTTTAGAAGGTCAGAGGAAGGTCACAGCCCCTTCCTTTTCCTTCGAAAATACAACCATATGAAACCTTAACCAGACAGAGCAGACACACTGATGAATAACATTTTTATATTACCAAAGCATTTTTTATTTTTCAAAGCTATCATAGGATCCTACTAAATGTCAAGGGGACTCCTTCAATTAAAACCTTGATTAGGGGAATCAAGGACTATAGGAGCACTTATACATTATTTCATCCAATCACAATACTTTAGGATCACACTCTTCCATAGAGCAAAATTCACTTGGATTTAGGAAAGTCTTGTTAGCACCATCCCAGGACCTTGATCTACCTATCATCTGATCCTACTACCACACTGAAAACCTTTCTCTCTTTACTTATTCTTCCCCCAGCTCTTAAGCAATTTAAGTATCTTCTATCTTAAACCCTCCGCTCTAGTAGGAACTTGTCAAGCTCTTTGTGATCTAACCCTTGCCTTCTCTATACTCTCATCATCTACTGCTCTTATCTGCTCTGCAAACCAACTTCAGTCTTGCTGAAATCTGCCTCCAGTCATTGGAGTAGACCTTGTTCTCTGCTGTCTCCGTTATTTTGCACAATCTCCTCCCTCTGGGTTGCCTTTTCTTCCCTCCCTCACCCCCCTCCCCGCCCACCCCCCACCGCTGGTAGCTCCTTTATGACTCCACACAGACCTCAGGGAGCCTTTTCTGAGAAAGCGTTTCTGGGGGAGATGCTACTTCTGGGCAGCATTTATCACAGTCTGATTCATTGTATATTTACTTGTCTTCCTCCCTGGGGCTCACAGACTGTCTTTTGCTCAGCATCCCCAGAGCCTGGCAATAGTAGGGACTCAGTAAATGAAAGCTGAGTGACTGAATGGATTCACCTTAATTACACAGGATGAACTGGCTGTGTTCACTCTGCCTTTGGGGCTTGGGCTCCACGTGGTTCCAATGTCTGGAATATTTCACCCAGTGGGAAGCTTGTCTCGAATGTGGGTGATGGAGGCTGGAAGTGGAAGAAAGAGGCCCTGTTCTTCTGTGGAATTGAGCCCACTTCTCTGAAATGCTAGAGTCTGTGTCAACGTCAAGTTTGCAGGTGTGGACAAGGGACAGAAGTCACCCCACTCCTTCCTACCAGGGCAGGAGATTTCTTCATTTTCTGGCTTCAGCCCACTTTATCCACAATTTTCTCTGGGAAATTTGGATGACCGTGGGCCCCTTCTTTCCTGTGATGAGAAGTGCTGGACGTGGAAACAATCTGTGGTGTCTCTGACTTAAGCCATAACCTGGCCTGAACCCCAGTCTCCCTCTGAGTTCATGGGCGCATCACATCTTCCTTTGCCCCACAAGCTCCCCTCCCCCAACCCTGTCAGCTCTACTAGGCGGGATGGGTCCGAGGCATCAGTCTTGTCCAGTGCTGGGGTCCCCAAGCCACAGCCTGACAAGCTGTGAACATTTGATACTTGCTGAATGAATGAAAGAGTGAAAGACCCCACCATGCATGTGTGTGTGCATGTGTGTGTGTGTGTGTGTGTGTGTGTGTGTGTGAGAGAGAGAGAGAGAGAGAGAGAGGATCTGGGCCAGCCACCAGGAAGTGTTTTCCTCTCGTTAAAATTTGTTCCTGGCTCTGTTGGTGGTTCCAGAACCTCTCACTTTGGCTCAGCTTTGGCCCTGCTTCAGGCTTTTTCTAGATCTTTTTGGGATAGCTAGAGGCATCTTCTGGAGTAAACTCAACAAGCCTGCTTCCCGCAACCTTCCTTGAACATTTGTGGGATGGACAAGTTGTCCTGGTTTGCTGGGAACTTTCCTGATTTTAGCAATGAAAGGCCCACACCCCAATAAACCCCTCAGTCTTGGACAAACCTAGAAGGATGATCACCTTGAGTGTGTGTCTCCTGAACGTCTCCCCAGGTCCACAATCTGCAGGAGCTCCGGCGAAGTGCCTCGCTGGCCACCAAGGTCTTTATCCAGAGAGACTACAGCGATGGGACCATCTGTCAGTTCCAGACCAAATTCCCCCCAGAGCTGGACAGCCGGGTAAGGATGTCTTTTCCTAAAGTTGGATCATAGACTATGATGGAACTGAGGGGCTTATTAGCATACGTATATTTTTCCGGGAAAAAAATAGTATAGGAAACAATTTGCTCAGCCACTTCAAGTGGAAGAACTAAAAAATGTCCCTAACACTGTCTTGCTGTCACCTCCTAGAAAGTTAGAGCTGAAACACCTCAGAGATTTTCTAGTTCAGTGGCTCTCAAATTTCAGAGAATCACCTAGAGAGCTTGTCAAACAAATGCAAATTCCTGGCTCTTATTGGAATTTGCTTATTGGATGATACTAGGTGTCATCAGAGATGCTGACTCAGTTGCAGGACTGGGTTCAGGAATCTCTTTTTAGAAACACTTCTCAACCCCAGCTGTGCATTAGAATTTCCTGGGGAGCTTAAAAAAATTCCCAATGCCCAGACCACACCCAAGATCAATTAAATCAGAGTGTCTGGGACTGGGGCCCAGGAATCAGCATTGCTTTAAATTTCCCTGGGTGGTTCCCCTGTGCGTCTGGGGCTGAGGATCTTAATTTTTAACGAGGAATCCCCGGGTGATGTGGAACTGGGTGATTCACAGATCCCACTTTGAGAATCTCTGGTCTCCTAGTACAGTGATTCTCATACTGGGCTGCCCGTTAGAATCACCCGGGAGCTTTTGAAAAAACCTTGCAGGGCGTCAGCTTGGGTAGAATAGGACAGTGGTAGTCTTTGCTGCTCGGACCCGCCCTCTCGCTTCTCAGACCATTTGAATCAGAATCTCCTGGAGGCGAGACCTGAGTATGCCTATGTTTCAAAAGCTGCTCAGGTGATTTTAGTGTGTACCACAATTGAGAACACCTACGCCCTTGAACCAAAACTGTGGTCTGTGGACAGGCAACGTCAACGTCCCCTGGAAACACAGAATCTCAGGCTCCACCCTGGATCTACTGACTCAGAATTTGCATTTTAACCAGATTCTGAAGTTATTCATATGTGCATAAAAGCTTGAGAAGCATTGCATTAGTTCATCCTCTCATTTAAGAGAGGAAACTCAGGGCCAGGAAGAGGAAGTGACGTGCCAAACTGACTGAGGGCCGAAAGGGCCTTGGCGTCCGACTCTCTGCTTTTTCACAGGACTCCTGTTTCCTTAGTGGGTATAGATAAAACTGGGTGCCTGGGTGATCAGAGTCTTGGCAGGGAAAGCTTAGAGACCTGGAGGAAGGGCTGGAGGGTGCTTTTCCCTCCTTCTCCCCACCTCGGACAGAGGGGAGAGCCTGATGCTCCCTCACAGGGTCTGCTGGTGGCATCAGAGGCTGTCAGCCAAGGGCTCTGCCCACAGCCTCCCGCTCCAGCTCAGCTACTTGGTTGTTTCATGGGCCAGTGACCCCCTGCAAGGCATCAGCTCCTTCTGCTGAGTTTTGCTCCTGGTCCTGGGTGTATGTAGCCCTCATCCCAGGCCTCCTTAGAACTGGCCTGGGGTTGGGGGAGGGCAGAAGAAGGACCATGACCTTTCATTCAGCAGCCCAGGCAGATTTGAATGAGTTTGGGAGGGTGGGGCAGGGGTGGCCTTTGCTGATCTGACCCCTAAACAGCTTTTGGGGAGCCATGTAGATCTCCTCGTCTTAGCATGCCTCTCCTTTGGGGCGGGGGTGATCCCTGAGATACAGCAGCAGGGCTTGGGTCCCAGACAGGATGGACATAATTTTCTCTATATGTTCACTCCAGATCTTTATAGAAGTAGTGGCTGGGAACCCCAAAGCTTCTGACTATCAGGATGGACATAATTTTCTCTATATGTTCACTCCAGATCTTTATAGAAGTAGTGGCTGGGAACCCCAAAGCTTCTGACTATTTGGGGGGAGAGCTTTTGTCCTAGACAGGAATGGGAGGTCCCTAACCTTATGTGATGGGCAGTTCTGGTCCTGTGGGGGTGAGTGGGGAAGGGGGTGCTTAAAGAATGTAAATAATGGGATGAGAGACACTCTGATACCTACTGAGTTTGGAGCATGACCTTCCACTCCAGGCTCCAGTGGAGGGCTGCATGGTGAAGAGCACAGACTCGGGTCAGAGCTGTGTAAACTTGGCTCAGTTCACGCAGCATTCAGCAAGTATTTATTAGGCACCTACAATGTATTGGGCACTGGAGATGTAGGAGTGAACACATGGAGCTTATTTTCTATTAGAGGATACAAAAAAATTTAAAAAGCAACAAGAAAATATGTAGGTGGTAACAAATACTGGAAATATAAGAGAGGAGGTCAAGTACAAAGGGGGAGCTGGGCAGAGGATGTGGGGTGCTGTCAGATAAGGCGAGACCTAAGGGGAAGTAAGGGAAGAACCAGGGCAGGGGGTGTCTGGGGAAAAGTACTGCAGCTGAGGACACAGGCCCGAAGGACCTGTGGCATTTTCAGGAAGCAGTGGGCAGTCGGTGTGGCTGGAGTGAAGAGAACAGGAGATGGGCTCAGAGGAGTTGCAGGGCCGGGCCCTGGAGGGCCTCACAGGCATGTAAAGACTCCTTGGGTTTTACTTGGAGAGAGATGGGGAGACTTGGGAAGCTCTTGACCAGAGTTATGACATGATCTGACTTTAACAGTCTCCCTTGGCAGGGCTGGCGGCAGGGAGACCACTTAAAGAGGTCAGAGATGATGGTGGTCTGGACCATAGAGCAGAGCTTCCATCAGGCTTCTCCTGTAAAATGGGGGTGGGAGTCGTACTTCTCTGATAGGATTGTTATGAGGGTTAAACGAAAGAATATATAAAAAGTGCCTGGCACATAGAACGTGCCTAATAAATATTAGCTATTATGGTTATGGATGCAGGCAGGATAGCTTCTCAGTTGTCCAAATGCATGGGGCTGTCCTGTTCTGGGTGACCTGTCTTTTTCTTTTTTAATTAATTAATTAATTAATTTTTGGCTGCGTTGGGTCTTCGTTGATGCGTGTGGGCTTTCTCTAGTTGCAGCGAGCGGGGGCTACTCTTGGTTGCGGTGCCCGGGCTTCTCATTGTGGTGGCTTCTCTTGTTGCAAAGCACGGGCTCTAGGCGCGAGGGCTTCAGTAGTTCTGGCACACGGGCTCAGTAGTTGTGGCTCGCGGGTTCTAGAGTGCAGGCTCAGTAGTTGTGGCGCACAGGCTCAGTTGCTCCGCGGCATGTGGGATCTTCCCGGACCAGGGCTCGAACCCGTGTCCCCTGCATTGGCAAGCGGATTCTCAACCACTGCACCACCAGGGAAGTCCCCTGGGTGACCTCTTAACTGGGAAGAAGTGCCTCCTCCTGGAAAGACACTCCTGAGGTCTTACCCAATCAGCCTCATGCTCTCTAAACGTGGAGAGGCCCTACTAATCAGGTCCTGAGCCCTCTCACGGCCATCACAATGGCGTATGTGTGTGTGTGTGTATGTGTGTGTGTGTGTGTATGTGTGTGTGTGTCGGTGGCAAAGTCACTGGAATTCCTGCCTGATCCGCTGCAGAAAATGTTCACATCTTGGATTTCATGGGAGTTTTCTGTTTCCAAGGGAGGTCAAGTAGTCATTCTTACTCCCATTTTACAGATGTGGAAACTGAGGCGAGAGTAGTTAAGTCATCAGTCCAAGGTCACACAGCTAGCTGATGGCCAAGTCTGGACTGGACCCCAGGTCTCCTGACTCCCTTTGTGGCGCTCCATGCGCACCTGCAGCCTCGCCGGTCTTGCCTGTGTGCTGCCAACCCCAACGCTGGTGCGGTCCCACCACTGCCACCTCCAGGGAGGCTGACCTGGGCCTGGCTCCCTGTCCCTCTCTCCCTCCAGATCGAGCGGCAGCTCTTTGAGGAGACTGTGAAGACCCTCAACAGCTTCTACGCAGAGGCGGAGAAGATTGGGGGCAGCTCCTACCTCGAGGGCTGCCTGGCCTGTGCCACGGCCTACTTCATCTTCCTCTGCATGGAGACCCACTATGAGAAGGTGGCTCCTTCCCCCACGGCCCCGCATCCCCTCCCCCAGGGCTCCTGTGCTCCACCCTCATCCTCAACCGGTCCCTCTCCTTGCAGGTCCTCAAGAAGATCTCCCGATACATCCAGGAGCAAAATGAGAAGGTCTTTGCCCCCCGAGGCCTCCTGCTCACAGACCCCGTGGAGCGTGGGATGAGGGTTATATCCTTTCCAGCTGTTCCGTGCGAGGGCACAGAGCTGCCGGCCAGTGGGCCCCTGGTGAGGCTGCTGGGAAATGGGACCACCTTCTGGGCCTCTGTTCAGGGATTTCCTAGGGTTCCCCACACCCCTGGTCATCGGCCCCTGCCTCCACCTCAAGTTAGTTCTGTTTGTGCATTTTAGGCTTTGGTTTTATTGAGCTGCATTTAATCAGTGCTTAATACATGCCAGATATCATAGTAAGTGCTTTGAAAATACGAATCCATGTACTTCTCTTAAGACCCCTATAAAGTGGGTAACTCTTCTTATTGCCTTTGTAGCTGGCCCTGGCTCAGGGCCGCCCAACTGGTGACCGCCAGAGCCAGGATCTGAGCTCAGGCCCACTCTTCAATGCTCTCGCATGTAACCCTCATTGAAGCCCGTTCAATGAGCAGGTCCTGTTGTTGCCCTTTCGCAGATGAGAAAAGTGAGGTCTCGGTGAGAGGCTGGCGTTGGAGAGGGTTATAGGTCTGCTAACTCCACCTGGTCAAGGTGTACATACATCCTGCCCCCCAGTCAGCAGCAGAGGGTAGAATTGTTTAAAAATAACTTTTACTGGAAAACTGACAGGAAAAGAGTGAAGAAAACTCAAATCCCAGAACCTCATGCTTACAAAGCCCAGGGAGAGGCGCTTCTCGTCTTTGCGACTTTACTATGTGCCAGGCATTGTGCATTACACGCTTTATTTCATTTAATCCTTGCAGTAACCCCAAGATTCTATTATTATCCCCATTTCACAGATGAGATGGGTGAGCTGAGATTTGAACTCAGGACACCCAAGTCCCCACACTTCCTGTGCAGTAACACCCGCTCTTGGGCACATCCCCATCCTGGGGTACAGTGGTTAGACCCACTAGAATGTAAGCTCCTGGTCTTGGCTGTGCGCAGGAGCATCTGAGCTGAGTGAGCGCAGGTGCGAGCAGGGGCTTGGGTCTGGCTCCCCGGGCCTCTGAGTCCTTACTGTCTGGGAAGCAGCACCAGCTCTGCCTCCCGCTTCCCCATCAGCCAGTTCCTGTCCGCTTGCATCCCTCCTTAACGCCGCCCCAGATCGAGATCTCCATCTACGAGGACCAGTGCAGCAGTGGCAGCTCCAGCAGCGGCAGTAGCAGTGGCAGCGGCAGCAGCAGCGGCGGGGCGGGTGGCCGGTGACTGGCCGAGAGTCCCTGCAGGGAGGTGTACGACTGGACTGAGGGCCCTGCAGACCTGTGGCGGCTCCGCTACCAGAGCACCCGCTTCTGAGTCGTTCTCTGGGCCCACCCTGCTGCCCAGGGCAGGAGGGAGGGTGACCTGCCCAGTGTTGCCTGAGGGCCATCAATGGCGTCCCCTGCCCCTTGCCCCCTGGCAGGACGGTCCACTTCCTGACCTGGCTCTTACCCGACGGGGCTGGTCTGGGTCACACAGAGGCAGGTTTTCCAGGGGGAGGCTGGGGTGGGGACAACACAATTTGGACAGCCCCTCTCTTCTGCAGCTCCCCTGCCAACACCCCAGAAGAGGGTCTGTCACATAGAGACTTCCCATCCTGCACGATTCCTCACCCCAAATCTCACATCCACCAGGACTCCCTCCCTCGGGGCCCTGCTCCCCATGGCTGCCTCCCAGTGTCTGCTTTTTCTGATGCCACCACGGGGCCTCTGCCTGTCTGTGACCCTGCCTCCACCGAACTCAAGGTCTGGGGAGACAGGAGTGGTCAGCCTACGGGCGCTGCGGTGGGGAGCTCTTCAGCCCCCTCCTGACCTCTTCTAGACTCATGGTGTCCCTGTCCTCCACCCAGAGCCTGGAGGTCATCTTAGCCTTGCCAAGAAGCGTCCAAGTCCTGCGACTTTGCAGGCTACCGGGTGCTGGTGGTGGGGCACATGGCCTGGGGCTCTGGGAGGTTATATGGGGGTCTGGAGAAATGCCTCATGGAGAGATGTAGCCTTGGGGGGTTTAACCTCCAGAACTGGAGCCAACTTCCTGAGATTAGAACCTGCACGTGTGTGAGAATGAGTGTGTGTGCACGCAGGCACATGTGTAAGTGCACATATGTGAGTGCACTATGTGCATGAATGCACCTGTGTGTGAGGGCAGGTGTGTGCATGAGTGCATGGCAAGTGCACCTGTGTGAGTGTGTGTACACATGTGTGTGTGCATGTATGTGAATGAGTGCACTTGTACGTTCCCCTTGGCTGCTGGGCCAATGACTGCCCCTCTCTGCATCCTGTCTTATCTTCGTGCGCCATGGTCTCTCTGCTTCCCTGTGTGGGTCCAGCCTGTCCCCCTGTAAATAAATGTCCTAATGTCCCTTGCCCCTTGCCTGGGCTGCCAGCTTGGCTCTTCTTCCTGGCCTCTCCCCTACCTGCAAGGTTCTCCCCACCTTCTGACTGTACTGTGTACATTCTAACAAAAAAGAAGTTGGGGTTCTAGGAGAACAGAGCCAACCTTCCAGGGCCTTCCGTGCCCCCCTCTCAGTCCCTCATGACAAGGCAATGGGGCCATGGACACTGCATATTCAGCCTGCCCAGGCTCCGGGGCTCTCTAAGGCTGTGTAAGTGAGGCTTCTTTGGAAGGTCAAAGGAGCTGCTAACCTGCAGGGGAAAAGGCAAATTCCTTTCTTGAAAGGAAAGAGGGGTGTCCAGCCAATGAGGCCCTGCCTGCCGACACCCAGCAGCCCCATCCTGGTGCCTGAAGATGGACAGAAGGAGACTGCCTGCCTCAGCCGGCAGGAGGTGCTAGAGTGGATATGAAAGACCAGCTAGCCAGGTAGCTTTCTGGAACCAAAGAGGGGCCTGATTTTCTTTTGGATGCAGGAGCAGTGTGTAGGAAAGCTCCAGAGAGCTGGAGAGGGCAGCCCAGCCCCTGAGCCTAAGTGGGTCCTGGTCCAAGGATGCCCCGGGTGAGCTTGCGGCCCAGTGGGCTCCAGCACAGCCCCTACCCCTATACCCACCCTGGCCCACCGTATGGCTGGGGCTGACCTGTGCGTCTCCTGTGGGAGGGCTGGGCGTAGGCAATGTGGTGGCCTTTTGCTTTATTATTTCTTTTTCCAATAAAAGGACTTGCCTAGCTTGAGGCTCTGTGCTGCTTCTCTCCCCCACGGTGATGGGAGGCCAGATCTATGCCCCAGGACCATGGTGAGGGGGTGTTTGGCCGCCCACCCACCTCACGCCGAGGAGGCAGGGCTGAGTGTGTTCCTGAAGAGGCAGCACCCTGACACGGGCAGGACGGGCCCTGTCTTCTTGGAGCTTGCAGTCTAGTGGGAGTCAGACACTCTGCGTCCCTAATCTGGAGCCTTTATGCGGCCCTGGGATTCTTAGGTGGGGGGAACAGGTTGGACTGAAAGCCAGGTCAAAATCAAGTCATGGATTAATTAAATACCCATTTCTTGAGCTCATATCTGTTCGGGGTTGGATCACACAGGTCACTCAGTTCTAAAGAAAACTATGCGGGTGTTGGAACCTAGTAGAGTTGTGTCTTGGCTTTTATAAAATGAAATAACATTTAATGAGCACCTACTGTGTGCCAGATACTTTGCTAAAACCATGTGGCACAGGTGTGGGAGGGCATTTAAAGTCATCTAAGTGAGGCAGAATGGAGGCCCAGAGAGGGTGAGTGACTTGCCCTAGGTCACACAGCTGGTTGATGATAGTGCCAGGTTTAGAACCAAGGTCATCTCCTGACCCAGTGCTCACTCACTCTGACACTTTGGGGATGACACCCAAATGGAAGTTGCCTGAGGGTGTAGGATGGCCGGGGTCACACATTCAGGTCTGTGGGCCAAGAGAGGATCCCACCAGACCGTGGGGACAATGGCTCCACCTCTGGGTGGGAGTCTGGGGGGGCCCTCTCTGAACAGGACCCTGCGTGGCTTCCTTGCTTGTACTTTCTGCTCCTAAGGGGCAGCTGGACTTGCTGACTCTGCTGAAACCTGGGGTGTGGTTGGGTTGTCACAATGGAGGCTGTTCTTTAACATGCGGTTAGGTTCATTTTGTCTGTCCTGTTTGCAACATTATTATTAGTAGTAATAATAAACAAACAATAGTAGCTAACATTTATTTAGCACTGACTATGTGCCAGGCACTAGGCTAAGACTCTACATAATTCATCATTCAATCCTCACAACGACCCTCTGTGGTGTGGACTATTATTCCCACTTTACAGATGAAAAGACTGAGGCTCACAGAAGTTAAGTAACTTGCCCAAAACTATACAAGTAGAAAGTGGCAGAGCTTGGCTTTGAATCCAGACAGTCTGACTCCAAACTGTGGGGAAGATGATACCAGCTTCAGAGACCCCCTCAGCCATCCTAGGGTGAGGATTTGGCAGATAACCCAGGGAAGGACTTGGAGCTGTGCCTGGGCTCCAAGGGAGGTCTGGTACCTTCAAGCCCAGGGCATCACGGGAGTGTGGGTGGTTGGGCTCCTCATGGGCGTGCGGGGCCCACAGGGGCAGCTTGGTGAAGGGCAGTGAGGGGAGAAGCCGGCTGAGGCGTGGCTTCTCTGCCTGGCTTTCCTCTGCTGGCTCAGTTATGGGGGAAGTGGCAGCCATATCCCTGCAACCTCCTTGCCAGCCAGAGACAGGCCCCATCAGGCCCCAGGAGCAGAGGAACCCCCAGGCAGCTCTGGGCTGCTGCTCCCCCATCACTGTCCCCTGACTCTCCTTTCTGGCTTGCTTTGGCCAAAGTCAGGGGTGTGTGCGAAAACCACAGGGTTTACAGAAGCTCATGGTGCCACCGAGTGGTGGCATCTTGCACTGCACCTCCAAATCAAAGCAGATTGGGCCAGAGCATCTCAGCTGCTGGGAAACTTCTCTGCGACCCCCAAACAAGCAGCTGCTCCCACCTGCAAGGACTTTTCTGTGACTTCCAGAGTGGCATGGGGCAAAGATGGAGTCCAGTCTGTGGTGACTCTTTCTCCCTATGGCCAGCCACTGGGGTGCTGCCTTTCTCCTGGGGGTCTTGCAGCCTGGGAAACCTGACCTCCCTTCTCCATAGCTCTGGAAGGACTTACAGTGACGCGGTGTCTGGCAGGAGGCACCCACACCTGGTTTTGGCTTTATTGTTCACCATGGGTGAAGGCAATGCAAAGAGCACCCCAAGTCAGACCTGAATTGGAGCTCCGGCTTCATGACAGTTGCATATGGTGGAAAGACCTGGAGCTTTAGTTTCCCCAGCTGTAAAATCGGGATACTAATACTTTACAGAATTGCCTAGACCTGTGCTTCTCATCCTTGGTCGTAATCAAAGTTATCTGGGGAGCAAGAAAAACCACTGATGCCTGGTCCTGTCCCCAGAGATTCTGATTTCATTGTCCTGGGGTGCAGCCTGGGCATCAGGAGTTTTAAAACTTCCCCTAGAGATTCTAGTGTGAAGGCAAGGTTGAGAACCCCTGGTTTCGACTGTACCTAGAGCCTATGAGCTTTTCACAGGCCTCTGAAGATACCTGAGACCTGAATGGAAAAGTTGATTGGTTCCATGAATTCAGCCAGACACAAAATGAGTATGACCTCTATGACTGCACTTATAACACATTCTAGTAAAGGCAAAACTAATCTATGGTGTTAGCAGTCAGGATAGTGGCTGCCCTGGGGTGGGGGGCAGCGAGTGGAAGGGGGCCGGGGGGCTTCTGGGGACTCCTCATGAGCTGTTTCTCCAGCAGTTACATAGGTGTGCTCACTTTCAGAGCATTCATGGAGCTGTACACTTAAGATTTGCATATTTTCTATAAGTATGATACATTTCAATGAAATTTACCAAGAAAGTTCATTGGCTTCAAAATAGGAAAAGAAAGCACAAAACTGAAATTAATGTTTTATTACATATCTACAAAATGTAACATTATGTCAAACAGTCAACTGCAATTTAACTCGAGTCGTGTGTGTGTGTGTGTGTGTGTGTGTGTGTGTGATTTAGTGAGGGTTGCGGATGTATATGGAAATGTTTGATATGATGAGGGGTGGGGCATTTAAAAAAGAAGGTCCCTGGTACCTAAGAAAATCTTAGAACAGCCCAGGTTTATGCCAGGAGCTCTTAATCTTGACCCCTTGCCCTTGTATGCAGAATGATGTACCTTTAACTGGGGAAGAGAATCCACAGCTTTCAGCAGATTCTCAAAGGGGTATGTGGCCCCCCGAAAAGGTTAAGAACAACTGGTTTTGAGGAGCTGGTGAGAAATTGGCCACGAATGTGCCTGGCATGAAATAGGTGTTCTTTCCCTCCTTTCAAAGTTCAGCCTTCCGAGGTTTCCACAGAACCCTTCTCAGGCGACTTTGGGAGGATTTATTCTCCTGGTGGCACTGAGGGCAGATTGTGCTGTGCTCACAGCTCTTCCTCTAAGAGGCTATTTAAAGGGCCTGTCACTTCAGCATCTGCTGGACAGCAGAACTTAGCGTCCCGGAGCTGCACAGGGACTCGTGGTTTTGACAGGGATGATGGAGGAGGTGGAAGAGTATGGAGGGGGTCAGAAAGCTGCACCGGTCCGCAGACCCCTGGTCAATTGCTTAACCACACTGAGTCTTAGCTTGTCATTTGCAAAATGAGAGCGTTGTGAGAAGGCATCTTTGTAAATGATAATCTGTTTCTCCAATGTAAGATGTTGTTATTGCTGGAGTTACACTAGGATCTCATTATACTGTGGCCTCATGATGTAGATTTATAGCCAGGTTCCAGATTCTTGCATAGAACAAGCAAAATCCAAGGGTTCACTGATCCCCTAATATATGCGAGGAACTCCTTTACAGTATTATTCCATTTTGCTCTTTAACACTCTTGTGGGTGGTTATATTTGAATTCTCATTTTATAGATGAGGAAATTAGATGGTTAAGTGGCTTCACGAGCGCCCATAGCTAGTTAGTGTCAGAGCGAAAGCTTGAACCTAAGTCTCCGACCCCAAATCCGTCTCTCATTCTGCCACTGTGTGTCACAGTCAGACAAAAGGTTCCGTTCTGCCTGGATTGACTCATGAAGACAGATATCAGGCTCAGAGAGAAGCATGTGGGCAAATGCAGATACAGAAAAATTAGATTTGCAGGGGCACGAAGGGGCTAGTTATTCTGGAGTAATTCAAGTTATCGATTTCTGTAATGGAAAAGTGATTGGGGACCAGCTACCACCTGAGAGCTGTGCTGAGCAAGGCCCTGGAACGGGAAATGTTGTACACAGCTTACAAGACCTTGTGGTGGTGATGGCCTTCCTCCTGTCCCAGTTCCTCTCGAACTCTTGGGGGGGGCGGGGATCTTGTCTTGCTTATTTCTACCACCTCCCTCCCCCACCCCAAGTGTCTGGTGCAGTGCCTCACCCTTGGCAGGTGAACGAAAAGTGCAGCCCATCACAGGCTGGCAGGAAGAGACAAGAACATACAGACCTGAGATCCTCAGGCCCCTGGGGCAACGTGCCACTGAGAAGCAGCTTAGGCAGATGCAGACACAGACAGGTAAGTGGTCACTGAGTAACTCAATTAAAGGGTGACCCCAGGCCATCCCCTGCACTGGGCAGCTTTAATAACGTTGCCCTGGCCGTGATCTTGTGGCTCTGCTCATGATCTCCACCTGGGAGGGGAGGGAAGGGGAGGAAGTGTACATCCTGACCCCACTCAGCCCCTGCCTGGTGCTCCTGGGCACCCTTATTTTGAGGTGGTAAATCCTTGTGGGGCTGAGTACTTTGCCCGGAAAGTCTGGCCCTGGGGTCCTAGAGGGTGAAGTACCATGGGTGGATGGATAGGTGGATGGATGGACGGATAAGTGGATGGATACAGGGAAGATGTGTATAGGGAGATGACTGATGGATCAGAGGTGAGGGAGAGGGCTGCCTGGCTTGAGACGGATGCTCGCAGACCGTGGAGAAGCAGGTGAATGGATGGATACTGATCGGCCCTGTGCTCCCCAGTGCAGATCAAAATACAGGACTGGAGCTCTTCAAAGGGAAGATGCTGTGTAGGCCGGTCCCCAAATGAACTCCACATTTATAACTGTGAGTGATGGTTGTGTCTCGTTGGGAAAGATTCTTATAGGTCTAACATCGTCCCAGTTAATGACTTATGGATTGTTGTAAAATCAGGCACTGCTAGAAGTGAAAGCAGGAGGTTAAAGGGCCTGGAACAGATTTCATAATAATATCTGCATTTTAACAATCTGGGCAGTGTACTGAGCACCTTAGACGCTCTACCCTGACGAAGCCTCACAAAAGCTCTATGAGGTTATGCCTCCATTTGCAGGGGATGAAGAAACTGAGTCTCAGAGAGGTGAAGCCGCTTGTTTAAGGCCACTGCGGAGTGCGTTGGTGGGGTGCCTGGGATTCAAGCCTGAGTCCATCTGATCCCAGAGTCTCAGGGTGAAGAGCGAATTTTAAGGAGAGATGGAAGGAAAGAAGGAGGGAGGGAGGGCTGCAGGGTTTGCGGATCAGCTCTGTAAGAAAGAATGTGGTCTTTGACACCCGAGACACCTTCTGCCCTGGGTGAAGCTTTGCGAGCTCCCGGCTTCCTTCTCCCTCTATCCTCTCTGTGTCTGCCTTCAAGGCCTATACATCTTGAGCTTGGGGACTGGAAAGTGCAGAGAAGGTGTATGTGGGGTTTGCCTTCCTCCTTTCGGCCTAAGCGTGTCCCTCTGCTTGTCCCCAAGAGCAGTCGGGGAACGTGACTGTGCTTTTGTCCCTTCCCTGGGGCTCCGCACGCAGGTCTGGGCTGGGGGAGGAGAGTCAGCCCTTAGACTTTTTTGCGGGGGGTATTAAATGATTCTGGGGGATAAATCCTTCGTGACTTCTCTGGGTCTGGCCATGAAGGACAATGAGTTACCTTTACGGGAATTATTCTGGGCCCCTTCTGGAAGGCAGGTGGGCAGGCATGCCGAGGTCATGAGATTCTGGGCAGGACTTCCTGGGAAGGGGTGACACAGATTCTCCTTCTGTCCCCAGCCTCATCCCCTATGCTTCTGACCCTGTCTGCAGCCTCCCCTCTCTGATCGGGACCCTCTCGGCACCTGGTGTCTCCCCCTGGCTCTCTCGTCCTGGCTGTGTTCCACGGTCCAAGCACGGTGCCTGGATTCACTTGGTGGGCACTTCCCCTGACTCTGATTCTGTGTCAGCATGATAGAAAGGACAAGCACTGGCCCCCATATTTCTAAAATGCTTGATGCAACTGTGCTTCTGAAATACTTTGAGTTTTCTGGAGAAGGAGGCAGAGTGAGGCAAGGAGTCTCAGGCAGGAGTCAGATTCCCAATTAGGCTGTGGTCCTCAGGGAAGTCACTGCTCATTTTTGGGCCTCCGTTTCCACATCTGAGAAGGATGGGGCAGAACTAGATGACGTCTCAGGTGCCTCTGTATTTAATGATCTAGGATTCCGTGCTGGTCAGGGGCGAATCCCTGGGCCAGCTCACTAGCTCCTGGTGACTCCTGCTCTGTGCAGCTCAGTCAGTGCCACGCCCTCCCTGCTGGGTTTATCGCATTTTATGAGTATTCTCTTGGGAAATGGCACCTCGTGAGAACGAAGTTGAACACTTCAGCACAGCCCAGGCCCCGGGAAGGTTTGGTCTGCTCCCTCATGGTCATTTTCGGTCCTGAGATTGCTTCAGTTCCCTGTGGGCGGCCAATGTCCTCCAAATCTCCCACACTGCAGGCTCCCGGTGACCTGGGCCACGGCAGGCTGTGCTGGGAGCCACATGAGATTTGGCACTGAATAGATCTAGGCTCCATCCTGAACTCTGCTACTTAGTAATATTGATAACATTTCTGATTTATTGGGGGCTTACTAGGTGCTAGGCCGGCCCTATGTCAAGTATTTTATATCATCTTGTTTAATGTAAAAACTTTGTGTGGTAGGTATTATCCCCATTTTACAGATAAGAAAACTGAGGCTCAAACACAGCTCAAATACCTCTTTCTCAGCAAGGCCTACCCTGAGCCACCCTATTTAGAATGGCATTCTGCCTATCTCAGCGCTCCCGATTTGCCTTAATGCTGCTTCCTCCTTCCCACCTAACTTGTAACATACTATATACTTTACTTATTATGTTGTTTAGTGCCTGCCATATGTCACCAGGGCTTTCAGGAATCTTTGCCGGTGATGTTCACAGATGTACATTCCAAGCCACTAGAACCATGCCTGGCACATAGTAGGTGTCCGGTGTATGCCGAGTGATACCTGGTTAAGTAATCTGCCCAGGTGTCAGTTACTTAACTAGCCGTGTGACCTTGGGTAACATTGTTTCTAAGCCTCAGTTTCTTTGGTCATAAAATAGAATAATAGCATTTATCCCCTAGGATGGGTATGGGGATTAATGGAGATGTACAGTTTTGGGCACATGGCAGGCATTCTGTAAATGTTAGCTCCCTTCCCCGAGGAGGGTTTTTTCTTCTTGCTTCTCATTGTTCTCTGATGGCCTACCCTTCGACCACTTCAGAGAACAAGCGCTGAAGGAGAGGGTTGGCGTTATCTGTGGAGTTAACCAGCCTGTGTTCTCTCGCCCTCCTTCCTCCTCCTTCTAGGATGTGCCTGCTGTTAAGGAGATGCAAGCAACATCAGCCCCTGACAGGACGTGGCTGGGGTCTGGTCCACACCAAAGGAGAGAGATGATGGCTGACCCTGGGGAGGGAGAGAAGGGGAGGGACTAGGCTTGCCTCCTGGGCTGAGAGTCTCGGGGGGGGGGGGGCGGGTATCATTCTGGAATCTGCTGGAAAAACCCAGCTGGCTCCCTGAGAAAAAGAAGCGTTCGTCCTCCTGTCTCCATGTGACTCTGGAATGATGACCAAGGGTCCTGTTCAGAGGCGGGAGTGGAACCCCTGCTTGAGCTGCAGTCCAGTGGCGGGCGCCGGTCAGGGTGCGATGCCCAGACCCTGGGAGGGGGCCATAGCAGCCAGAGTGACACAAAATCAAACTCCTGGCCCTCAGAATGGCACCTCCCCAGAACAGGGCTGGCAGCTGAGTAGATGCTTGAAGAGGTCACGTGGGTGATTCACAATTCTGTGCCTGGTGAGGGGACTCGACACAGGTACTGCCATTTCTTCTCGCAGCTTGAATGTCACTGTGGGGAGACTGTCTCAGATCCTGGGCCTCCAGGGACTCCATTTCTTCTACCCAACCCACCCCTTGACCCTGGGCAGCGTGAGAGACGGTGCTTTTGTGTAACCAGCCAGCTAGCCCGAATGGAGAAGGAAGAGCACAGGCTGGGGACAGACCGCCCTGACAGAGTCCTTCCTCTGTCCCGTTCCAGCCGCATGCGTCTCGGTAAAACTGGGATGATTACAGCACTTTCCTCCGGGGATTGTTGTGAGGATTCAACAAGTTGATTCCTATTTAGTTTAGAGCTGACCCAGACATGCTGAGCTCACTAAATGGAAGCTATTATTGTCATTTTAAGGGGTACATTCCTGGGAAGAGGAGCATTCTTGGGCGGAGTGAAAATGGTATTATTATTATTTGGCTTTTCTTGAAAAATGGGAAGTTCTGGCCATGCTGGCCCATCTTCCTGCTTTGCTAGAGTGAGTAAGGGCTGCCCCCTTCAGCGGCTCCAGCTCGCCATTTGCATAATCCCTTCTAGCCCATTCCATTACTTCTCAGCCCCTGAAGGCATTTGCTATTTCTGTTACAAACTCAGGTCCAGCAGAAGCCAACAAAGATGTCAGGAGCCTGAGTGGGGCTAGCAGACAAAAAAAAGACTGAATTGTCTGTGCTCAGAAGGGAAAGGCAAGGGTTTGGGCGCCCATGGGCCTCAGGGCAAGAGGAATTAGAAGAAAGAGTGACCTTGAGCCTGGCTAGCTTGGGTGTGGCTCTGTGCCCACCCATCTGTGGCTGGTTCAGCACAGGCCAGTAAACACACTGGACTGAGGCACTGGGCTTGGAAAGCCTGGGCTCCTGGCCCACTGGGGAGGTCTTGTTATTCGGGGGCAGGGAACTTGACGCCCTCATTGTCATGGTCCTCATGGGAGGGACCCAGTGCTTGTCACACGGGAGGGAGGTTCTCAGTAAATGCTTGTTGAATAAATATATGAACGAATGCAGAGAGCTAGCTTTCTGGTACAGCAATCCAAGAATTTAGCTAGCCTTTTTAGAAAGCCTCTCTGAGTCCCGTTCCCATCCCGTGCCCTGGGCTCCTCCATCTGGCTGGAGGAAGGCAATATGGGGACAGCAACCAAGTCACCTTCACTTACCATTGCACGCCCAGAGCCTAGCTCAGTACCTGGCACATAATAGGTGCTCAACCAATATTTGTTGAAAGACTGAATGAATGAAAGAATGAATCTAACGGAAAGCCTTCTTACCCTGGAATCAGGATATTGTAGTTGTGCTCTTAAGCAGCTGGAGGGATTTTGAACTGCTCTTTTTAACTCATCTGGCCCCACCCACCAAGTAGGGTAAAACCACACATATATACCCAGTTATAAGAAACTCGGTGTGCAGGAATTCATGGTTATTACTTATAAGGCATCCTCTGAAGTTTGCTGTCACCTCGGATCTCCTGATGTCCTTGTCAGGCTGTCACACTAGCTGTCTTATCCCTTATTTCTCGTGTTGTGTGTGCAGCCAATCAATGGACACTGTTATCTTGTTATTTACCATTGCATTTGGAACCATCGCCTCTGTGGGCTTTGGGTTTTACTTATCTCACTATCTTAGATCCGCTTGTTCTTTTCTAAAAAGGCAGCATCTTCCAGAATGACGAGGGAATAGTCTGAATGGTGACAGCGCTGTCTGTTACCCCCCTGACAAGATGGGGTGGTGGCAGAGGGCTCCAGCTTTGACTCGGGGACCAGCTGGCTCGTGACCTTGGGCAGATCACTTCACCTCTCTGAGCCTCATCTATGGGGCCCTTTCAGATCTTTAATTCCATGTCAGTACACAGGAGTGGGCTTCCCAGAAGTGGAGTGATTTTTAAGTGGGTGTACGTTTTCTGTGAAACTGTAGCTGTTTTTATTTTAAAACTTTTCATTTAAGCTCCTATTCCGAGTGTAAAAACAGCACTAGCTATGAGGAATTAATAGTTTGTGATTTATGGGGCATGTTATTATTATATCAGAAAATGGTAGTTTTTTTTGTTAAATATATTTTTAAAAGGCTTGGTGTATTCTTAAGTGTGATTTTATTATATCTTGGGGTGCCTTTTCTCCCCGTAAAGAATAGATCTGTGATTTATAACGCACCTTCTCTACTGAAGCTTGTCATGAAAGTATTCTAAGGTGTTACATCATTCCCACAGGTGAAGCTTCCAGGAGCTTCCAGGTTTCCAAGAATATTGCAGGGGAGACCAAATTGCAAGGTTCTTTCTAGAAATCAGGGTAACCTGACACTAGCCATGCCTATGTCCAGCCACATATTAAGGGGTCTTAGAAAGGAAAGAGCCCTTAGGCTCAACTCTCCTGTCATTTAGATGAGGGAAACTGAGGCCCAGAGTGGAGAAGTGACTTCCTCAGAGCACTCCATGTCTGCCCCTTGCTCATCCCACATCCCTTACCTGGTCCAAACCCCAGTCCCCGACACGTGAACACTGGTGCACGAACCCAACCACTGCTTATGCCTGGGGCAGACACTATCTCATGAGTTGCTTCCCAAGGGCCATGTGATGGAAGGGCTGCTGCTAATTCAACATTCCAACCAGCTCTACTTGCCTCAGACACATTTTTTTTCCCACTAGCTAGACACTAATACCCAGCAGAGAGTTTATATATTGGCATGATTTCTCCAGAAAGAGGCTGGAAGACTTCGCAAGTTCAAACTTTAACATTTTTATCAAGAGTCCCAAAGGGCCACCCTTTCCCTCTCCCATCATGACCACCAACCCCAATATGGCTTTCTCTACCACGGGCAGTTAGGGCCCGCAGAGCAGAAACAGCACAGGCCAAACCAGCAGACATGGGACACAAAATCAACTGAGCAAGGAACCGCCTGGGAGCCATCTTTGTTAAGGGCAAAATAAGCCGCTCATGACACTGGAGGATACAGAAAAGACAGGACTATCTTGATTCTTCTGAAGGAGTGAGGGAGGCTGGATGGGGGTAAAAAACATGTTCTCAGAAAGCATGCAAAGAAAGGCTTCACAAACAACTAAGGTGACACAAATATCTCCCACACTTCCCTTTTCAAAGATGGCCACCCCCGCAGTCCATTCAGAGGGAGCGCGCAGCAGAATCTACTGGGTGTGGAGAGAGAGACAGGCAGTGGGAGAGATTTAGTTTGCCACAAAGGTTGTTAGTTTTGTTTTTGTTTTTTCCTTTATTGATGGAATTTAAAGTGCATATAACTGAAGGCAAAGTCCAAGGCCTAGAGAAAGAGATGAGGCCCGAGAGACAGGCTCAGAGATTCTAAAGGCGGCAGAAGGATACCCACCTAAAAAGGCCACTTGAGCTGCAAAAAGCATGGGGCAGAGAGATAGAAAATGGGAAAAAGAGAAAGGGCGTGGGGGTGGGGTGTGGGTGTGGGGAAGCGTTTGGGAGGAAGAAGACAAATAGCAGTTCAGAAATTCAGACAAAGGTGAGTAGTAGGAGTTAGTCTATATCCCAGGTAGGAAAAGGTGGGCTGAACTTAAGGTAGGAACATTAGTTTTAGGAAATGTGAGAAGGGGAGAAATAAGAAGAGCAATAGCCTCTGGCCAGGACACAGCACCCCAGGGGCCCTTCAGATGATGGCAGTAGTGGTAGGGCTTCTCCAAGCCTCTGTTATGGTCTTCCTTGGAGACCCCACGAGGGTCTAGGGAGACTCCCTCCAGCCAGGGGAAGGCAGGGGCCGGGGACCTGGATCTGGGGCCTCCCAGAGCTCCCCAGTGGAAGGCAAGTTGCCTTTGCTACTGGACCATGGCGGGGGCTCCACTCACCCACACAGGCTGTGCCGTCCTCGTTGGGCTCGTAGCCCCGACTGCATCTCTTGTTGGTCCGGCACCTGTAGCTTCCGTATGTGTTAACACACACGGGCTTGTCTCGAGGGCACACGAATGGGAACTGGATGCATTCGTTGGTGTCTGAAAGGCAAGGGGAGCAACTCACTGGGGGCTGTGGGCAGTGGATCCTTGCTCAGGCTCTGCTGCCCACCCCTCCCCCGCCGTGACCTTGGGCATGTCCTTTCTTCTCTCTGGGCCTCAACTTCCTCGCTTCAGTCCCCTTGGCTGGCTCCTCCTGTACTTGACCTCTACACGTGGGGGGCACTCAGGCTTGGTCCGGGGTCTTCTCTTCTATCTACCACACTTTCTCTAGGTGGTCCCTTTGTATATGGATGACTCCAGACTTTCCAGCTCCAGCCATGACCTCTCCCTCGGGCTCCAGACTTGTGAATCTGTCTACCATGCATCTCAAACTTACTAGGTCCAAATGGAACTCTAGATCCCCCTGGCCCTCAAGCCTCTTCTGCCCCCTGTTCCCATCTTCTCCAACTCAATCAATGCCACCGTCAGTCACTTGGCTGCTCAAGCAGACATCGGAGTGATCCCCGATTCCTCCGGTTGCCTTACCTCTGCAGGCAATTTAACAACAGATCCTGTCAGTTCTGCCCCCACAGTACCTCTCCCATTTGGCCACCTCCTTCTCACTCCTCTGCCACCAGCCTGTCCCCAACCACCAGCAGCTCTTGCCTGGATTTCTGCAGCTGCCTCCCTCCTGGCCTCCTGGCTTCCCCCCTCCCTCCAATTCTATCTGCAATTCAGCAACCAGGTGATCTTTTGAAAATGTGAACCACATGTTTTTTACCCCATCCAGCCTCCCTCACTCCTTCAGAAGAATCAAGATAGTCCTGTCTCTTCTGTATCCTCCAGTGTCATGAGCGGCTTATTTTGCCCTTAACAAAGATAGGCTCCCAGGCGGTTCCTTGCTCAGTCGATTATGTGTCCCACGTCTGCTGGTTTGGCCTATACTCTCCTGCTTAACTGCAAAGGGCCCTGAGCGCAAAGTCCAGACACCTTTCTAGGGCCTCAAGACCCTCCTTAACTTGGCGTTTGGCTCGTCCATCCTCTCCTGGCACAGTGGCCTCCTTCCTGTCCCTTTGACACACCAAGCCTTTTTCTTGTATCCCGGTCCTTGCTCCCGCTCTTCCCTCTGCCAGGAAAGCTCCTCCCTCCAGTCTTTCTGTGCCTGGACCCTTCTCATCCTTCAGGTCTCAGCTCAAAGCTCCTCTCCCTGTCCACGTCACCTAGAAAAGTCTTCAGAGAGCACCTTGCTTGACGATTTTTTAACTCATCTCATCCAGCGTTCGGGTCACATGTTTGTGGCCTGTCTCCCAGACTAGAGCGGACGCCCCTCCAGGGCAGGTGCTTGGCCTGCACCCCCAGCTCCCCGCGCGGGGTGCTATGTAGGACGCACACAGATGTCTGCTGGATGGTGAAAGGAAGACGTGGCTGCACTGGGGATGTCACGGGGTCTGCCCAGCACATGGGGAAGATGCTGGAATTTCTGTGTACGTGCACTGTCTGTTTAGAGTGGCTACAGAGGGGACATGAAGAGCAGAGGGGACTAATTTCCTCCTTAAGCCACCCTTCGAGCCATCCTCCTCCACTTCTCACTTGTGGTCCTTTGCCCATGCAGCGCCCTCCACTGGAACACTATCTCCCCTCTGCCGGGCGAACTCCTCATCACCCATCAGGTCTCAACTCACACCTTACTTTCTCTGGGACACCTTCTTGGACCCTCCCTAGACTGGTTTAAGACCCCACCTTTGTGCTCCCACAGTCCCCTCCCCTCCCCCACCCCAGCCCCGCTCAGGCTGTGTGGTCATCGCTGTTTGTGTGCCCCTCCCATTGGCTCTAAGTTCCAAGAGGGCAGGGACTGCGTCCTTCTTGTTTACTCTTGCATCTCAGTAGTAAACGCATTCACCTGGGGCTGATGAGTATCTGCAGAGGGGACTTGGGAAGAAAGCTGCCTGAGTATCTAAAGGGCAGGTGGAGTCCTTGGCCTGACCCCTCGTTGCTGGTCACTGGGATGGAAGACATTGGGTTGAAGACCTTCTGGGTGCTGAGCCTCTAGGCTGCCCCTTGCCCATTCCAGACCCTCGGGGGACTTTTAGAAGGTCCCTGGACCCTCACAGAGCTGCCTCACAGAGCCTGGCCGTGCTGCAGTTACCTGGCCCCCAGCACTGCACAAGGCTGCAATTTCCCTTCTGTACCATGACCACATGCTACACCCTGGTTTGCTCCAGTGTCCCCCAGCCATGCCCACCCTTGCTCACCGGCCCCCTTGCTTGCTGCTCTGTTGGAAGGAGGATGTGTGCCCGCCCTAGCCACCACGGCCCCCTGGGAGCCAGGCCTCCCTGTGAGCTCTGTCCAGGTGGCTGTGTGTCTCCTCTCCATGCTCATTCTCTCTGTATGCATGGCAGGGAAGCACTGCCAATTCCCAGAGCTGCTGGTCACTACCATCACTCCCACCTTGCCGAGTCACCTGGAGGTTGTCTTGGCATCTGAAGCCTCAGGGACAAACAACACATTCGCCTCCTCACCCTTCCGCCCCTTGTCTGCAACCTGAGCCTTGCCAGGGCCCAGGCTGACATTCCCCAGTGAGATTCCGGCCTCTGCCTTGTCCCCTGGTACCGGCAGGCAACTCACCCATGCAATGGCCATTTTCCTGCTGGGAGAATCCTTGGCCGCACTGCAAGGTAGGCAGAAGCAGAGACACTAGTGAGTTGAGAAGATCCCATCTCAGGTCCCCTCCTAGTTACAGCCGCAGAGCAGCTGTCACCCTGACCCCCGAATGAGGGCTGCTCTCAGCTCTGCGCCTGGGAGATCCCCTCCCTGCCAGGCCCCTTCCCTTGCGCTGAGAATAGGAGACTGGGCGGGGAGGCCAAGAACAGATCGGTGTAAATCCCTGCTCACTCCCCTTGCATGGGACCCACATGCCTGCACCGGGACGCCTAACAGAGTCTGTCCCTCCTGTGGCATCACCCTGAGACAGGCCGGGTCTCAGGAAGGCAGAGTGTAGAGAGGGGTGCAGAAGCTTTTAGAGGTGTCTGCTCACTCCCCGCGCCCCCTTCTCTGAGAACCTTCCCCACTCACGGGGGTGGGTGCCTGCAAGCCAGGCCGTCCCCCACCTCTGGGCAGGGCTGGCTGGACAAGAGGTGGACATCCCAGCAGGAGGAGGGACTCAAAGGCTTTGTGGCTAGAATCTGAACTAAGTGGGGCTGAGACAGAGATTTTGGCGCCTGGTCACGCCGGGCTGTGGCGGCTTTGCTGTGTCTACGTGGAGGTCCCAGAGACAGCAGGCTGGTGGCTGGAGGCGGGGTGGCCGGGGACTCGAAACGGAACACTTTACACAAGACAGAAATGTTGACTGTTGGAAATGACAAATGACGGGGTGCTGGTGCGGCTTCCTGGGGAAGGATAATGCTCCCCCCAGAGCCAGTGCACGAATGACAAAGGTCTTTGAGCTCCTGGGGCCACTGAGCTGCCATGGCTCTCACCCTGAGCTTCCCTTGCATTTTGTGAGCTCCTCTAGAACCCTCTCTGTGAGCCCCCTCTTCTGTGTGAGTTTAAGTGGGCCCCTGTTATCTACAATGGCGTGATCCTCTCCAGAGAGCGGTTTAGAGCTCTTCCCTGAGGAGCCCCCAGAGGCCCTGCCCCACCCTCAGAAGCAACAGCTTTGTCAGAAGCTTTGGAAAGAACCAGAAGTGAAGCAGGAGACCTGGGGCCAATTGTAAACTCTGCTCACAAATGGCTGTGCGGTGTTGGTGGGTTCTCTTTCTTGGTCTTGGTTTTCCTTCTCCATGAAATGGGTGAAAAATGCTTGCCCTTCCAACACCCCAGGGTTTCTGCGAGGAGCAGAAGAGATGTGGGTGTGACACTGGTGTGCAAACTACACATGGAGGGGTCACTATGAAGCCTGCCCTTTGCTAAGAAGATTTCCGTCATTCTAGAAACAAAGTCAGCAGATTCCTGGGAATCCAGCTTCAGCCCATGGGTGGGGCTTTCTTTTCTGGCTCTGAGGCCCAGATACCTTTGCTTACCTCCAGAGGGGCCGGGTCCCGAAGTCTGTCCTCATCCCGGGGGTAGGGAATCTCCAGCACCGAGTTCATCTCCGTGCTGGCCACGTTCCGGCTGGCCATCTTGCCATCGGGCCACGTCACCGCCACGCTGCTGGCCTCATCCTTCCCTGTGGGATGAAAGGAGAAAGGATCAGCTGCAGGGCAGGGGGCGGGGAGGGATTCTCCACAAAAGTATCATCATTCATTTATTCATTCACCTAATAAAAAATATGAATTGAACACTGTTCTAAGTGCTGGGGAAATAGTGAACAAGGCAGATGAGGTCCTGCTCTTTTAGAACAATGCCGTCCAGGACAACTTCAGCAGTGATGGCGAAGTTCTCTATCTGCTCTGTCAGCTATGGTAGCTGCTGGCCATGGCTGCTAAGCACTTGAAGTGGTGTGATAAGGAACTGAATTTTAAATTCAATTTAATTTTAACTAACTGACTTGAAATGGCCACACATGGCTAGTGGCTACCATACTGGACAGCACATTTCTAGAACTTATATTCTAGTGGATTTTGGAGGGAAGAGAGTAAAGCCTGGTGGTAAACATGTTGACTTTGGAGTCCTGGGTTCAGATCTTGACGGTACCACTTACCGAGCATGTTGGGAAGGACATGGCCGGGGGTGGGCATCTGGGAGACCTGGGGACAAATCTCAGCTTTACATCTGACTTGCTGTGTAATCTCAGGCGTGTTGCATTTATTTGTATTTGTATTTATATTGGATGTTAATAGTCTGATAGGGGCCGTCACTGGGAATAGCCCTGATTTTAGGGAGCTTCCACTCTAGTGGGGATAGACAGGCACACAGATGAACAAATAATGCCAGATATTGACAAGCTCTGTGAAGAAAACAAAAATAGGGTGATGGGATAAAAAGGAAGTAAGAGTAGGCTGGGGGCTTTTCTAGTCAGGGTGGTGAGGGATAGGCTCTTGGGGAGAAAGCATTTGAGCCAAGCTCTAAATAAAAGCTGAGGTGACAAAGAACCAGAAGGCAGAGGGCACAGGAGAAAGACTGTTCTACAAAGCTGAGATGTTTACAAAAACTAACAGTGGCGGAGCTCAGAGAACGTTCATGGTGAATCCATCTGCACACATCCTTAAAGCGACGTGTTACCTCACTGGCAGGAAGCAGGTTGGAAAGATTTGTCAGGTGTTTAGGCATCGTCAAAGCCGGCCCCAGCTCCCTGCTTAAGGCAACAGGCCCGTCACCGAGACAAGGTCAGGCTAATGGTGATGGACCGGGGTGGAGAGGAGTGGGGGATGGGCCTCACCTGCTGGGAGGGGCCTTCCTCCAATCAGTCACCTGGGAAAGAGGGCAGTGCTCAGCACGTGTAGGAGGGAGGCTGCAGCCCCCTCGCCGGTCGTCACCCACCAGGGCTGACCAGACGTGGGCTTGGTGCTCGGGGGTCCACCAATCCATACACTCCCCCAAGCATCATTCGCAGGCTGAAAAAATGATGTCACCCACATGTGTGTGCTACTTTCCCCTTAATGCATATAGACACTGTTAGAAAACAAGTGAAACTGAGAAGCGCTGTCAAATTTATAGCAGCTTTTGGTGACTGCTGTCCACCAGTGGATTTTACAATGATCGCTACTGTGGGGGTCGAGGGTGGTCTGTGAAACTTTTTCACGTATGAAAGGGGTTCCCGTATTTTAGAAAAGGGTTGAAGCTACATCTAGACTTTGTGGGGAATCTATGTACAGACGCCTCTGTGCAGAGGTCTGCTCTGGGGTGGGAGCTAAGACAGGACGGCGTGGAAGGACTCAGCTGCATCTTTCTCCCCGAGTCCCGGTGCGTCAGTCCGGGGCTTCCAGAGGAAGGTGCACCTTGAGAGCCACATCATCCGCTTCCTGAGCCTCCCTATGTTTGGTTCTCTTTTGCTGCCTCCAATCCAAGGCTTCCAGAGACATCTCTTTGTAGCGTTCCAGCCTCGGGCCGCCGTGAATTACTGAGGGCAGGGACCAGCTGCTACCGTCTGGAAGTGTCAAAGGTGAGCAGCTCCTGCCCCTGTGCCCGCGATGGGGCAGCAGCAGCAGAGAGAGGCTCCTGGAGCAGAGACTCGCACACAGTGCAGAGACCCCAAGACGCAGTGCAGCTTCTCTTCCCACGGAGACTCTCCCCTTCCAGGCCTGGCCTTACTGGTTCTGGGGTTGGCTTTATTAAGCCAGAAAACATTTCTCATAAACTCCTACTCCCCCGCTCCCTCCTTCCACAATAATTCATTTTGGGGGAAGGGGGTGAAAATAGGATTGGGGAGGTATCAACCACCCCCTCTTTTACTGTTTTGAAGCAGTCTCTTGAGGTTCAAGAGATGAGGCATTTTTAGGGTGTTCAGCACCCAAATTAAATGGCAGATGTAAAAAGTAAACACTTTTCTACTAAAAAAAAGGAGACAAAGAGCAAATGTTTCTCACCTAAGCCAACAGAACAGCTACATGAATACATTTTCCAGCCTGACAGAAGTGCCACAAATAACTCAAAAGAGTCGCCGAATATTCATAGACAATCACGAATTTACATCCTGCCTCTGAATCTTGCTTCCTCCCTTCCTCCAGACCCAGGGAGGGGCAGGACCAGGAGATAAGTCAGCCACCAGGAGAGCACATCTCAGTAGGACTCCCTCCTTTGTCACTGATTATTTTGCCGACTTGGGTCCTTAGTTTCCTCATCTGTAAAAGGGAGCTCTACCTCATCCAGAAAGGACAGTTCTTCCTTGGAATGTCAGCCCTGCCCCGGCCGATTCTGACCCTCAGCATCCCCATCCTCATCATCTCTTAGACATGGGGGGACGCCCTGCAGTTCCCAAAGGGCTTTTGCTTGTTGGCAATACTGCTAGAGAGTATGCATCCCAAACTGTACCAGGTGATTCTCAGTGTTAGGGCACTGGATCCTCACGGCAGTCCCATGAGAAGGTACTAGTTTTATAATTTCCGTTTTAGAGTCGAGGGGGATGAAACTTGGAGAGGTGAAGGGAATTGCTCACAGTTACCCAGAGAGGGAATGTCTGATCCCAAAGCCCGTACCTGCTAAACCCTTGTTCTACTGCCCACCCCACCCCAATGACCAGCCCCCCATGGGCCAATCATCATGCAGGGATCTGGGATTTAGCAGGAAGGACACAGACCCAGGCCCCATCCTGGAGGAGCTGAGCCCCATGGGGGCAATGAACATAGTGATTATGTTATAATAAACTAGGAAAGTGCACCCATAGTATTGGTACCACTTGGTGAGAGAGGTGGGTGTTAAAAGTCATTTCGTTGGAGGATGCAGGAGGAACTAGAGCTTGTGAGGCAGAGAAGGGAAGGAATGGGCATTCCAGGCAGAGGGTACAGCACGGGCAAAGGTATAGAGGTATGAAAAGGGCATGTGTGTTGAAGATCAGGGAGAAGCTCAAAGTGGAAGAAGCAGGGTGTGAGCATGTGTGTTAGGTGGGGTGGGTGGGAGAGGAGACAGGGCGGGGGGTGGTGTGGGGAGGGACTCTGGAGCCCTCACAGGTGTGGCTGGCTTGAATCCTCCCAATTACTCTGAGAGGGAGAGTTTATCCCCACTTCCCGGATGTAGACACTGAGGCTTGGCAAGATGCAGTGACCTGCAGGTGTCTGAGCTAGGACAGGAACCCAGGCTCCTGTCCCCAGGTCCCGCTGTTCCCTCTGCCCCAGAAATCTCAAGTCTTCACGCAGCTGCACAAGCAAGGGGGCCTTTAAGCTGGCCAGACTGCGGGGCCAGTGTGTCAGGGAGCTGGGTTGTGAGCAGAGGAGGGCCCATTAAGAGCAGCAGGGAGTCGTCTCTGGCAGCTTTTAAAGGACAAAGGCCAAGGAGGCACAGAGAATCGCGCTTTTCAGAAGAATTACAAGCAAAACAGATGGTGGGAATACAGTTGGTGGAAGATTTTTGCACTTTAATAAAGCGATTTTTATGTGGGCCACTGAATTTTCCTTCCCTAAATGAGCACCAACCGGCTTGGAGGCAGCTCTGAGTCACTTGCAAACCATCAGCTGAAAGGAAGGAGGGGTGTATGTGCAGGGGCTGGGGGTGCCATCAAAGCCTGGGGTGGGCTGGCCCAGGGGGTGAGCCCCCCGACGGGGGGCTGGTGGGGCAAGGAGATTACTGGCGCCTGTTTTCACTTACTGGATTTGGTAGAGCTGCCTCAGCTGTGTGCTAGCTCGGAGCCAGAGAGCCTGGGTGTGGGATACGTGCGGTGGGTGTGCAGGGCTGGGATGTCGGTTCAGAGCAACCGGGGTCCAGTGGGGCACTCAACAAGGGCTGTGAGCAGAAACGCTGATTTATGAGCCTGGCGGGCCATCTGCACTGGGAGGAGCAGGGGGAGGCCAGGGCAGGGTGGAGGGCGCAGCGAACGAGGCCAGGGGCTCCCCTGAGCGGGGGTGCGCGGAATGGTTCTTTAGGATGAAGCTGAGAGCCCTCTGCACAACGGAGTGGGCCTGCTGGGAACCCCCCGGAAGAATGAAACACAGCGAGGTCCCTGAGTTTTTATTGTGTGATGCGATGCAGTCTGGACCCTCGGGGTGCACAGTGAGGGTCTGAGAAGCTGAGCCCTCTAACCACAGCTCAGTGCTGGCCAAGCAAAGGCCTGCAGAGCTGGGAGGCGTTCCTTCTCCAGCCACCGAGAGATGAGCTGGCCAGGCACGTGGGGAAGAGAAGGGCCCGGGAGGCTGGCTGCTGAGAGGCACACGTGTGCACCCACACACATGTCCACGGACAAGCCGCTCACCACACCTTGCTGCAAAGTCAGGAGGCAGGGAGTGGTTTTGGAGGGAGGAAGGAGCAGGGTCAGAGGGGGTGAGCAGGGGCGTTGCGGGTGCTGGAAGGGGGGCTTCCTGCAGCCCTTGGCCCTTCCCTCACAGCCTCCGGCCGCATCTCCTTCTTAGTCATGCAGACGTCAAAGCAGCCCTTTCTGCATTCCTGTTCTGGACCTGCCCCTTCTCAGCCCAAATACCACAAAACAAACTGTTCAGGATTGGAAACCATCAAACTGTCCATCAGTAGGGGACTTGCTAAATAAATTGTGAATGTGGCCACACAATAAAAGACTGTGCAGCACTAAAGGAAAACAAAGGAGATATGCACAGACTTGGAGTGATGTCCAGGATATACCATTAAGAGAGAGAGAGAAAAAAGCAAGTCTGGGAATAATAGAGAGAGTATAATAATTTCTGTTAAAAAAGATTCCAAGGCATATTTATCTATAAATGTGCTCCTGTGTATTTTGCATGCAATAAAATCGTATCAAAAGTATGGAACTGAAAGCAGAAACTAACACACCATTGTAAAGCAATTATACTCCAATAAAGATGTTAAAAAAAAAAAAAGTATGGAACTGGGAAAAGGCCACCCTGGAACACTATATTTGAATCTGCTCCCTGCCCCTTCCCCTCTGCATTCCTAATCCCCTCACCCTGTTCTGCATTTTCTTTTTTCATAGCACTTAACATCTAACATTTTATATATTTACCTAGTTGTTACGTTTATCAGGTGTCATATATTACTCCTCCTTCCACTAGAATGTAAGGTTACCCATGGTAAGGCTCTTTGTCTAGTTAGTTTTTGGCATAGAGTAGGTGCTCAGTAAGTGATTAGAGACTAAATGAATCAAAGGACACTGGCGGAGGGTGAAGAGAGAACGTTTCCTTTTTGCTTAATATTCCAAACATAGTGGCGAGATTATGGGTTATTTTTACTTTCTTTATTAAATGATGTTATATTTTCTAATTTTCCTATAACCAATATGCATTATTCCTGCAGTCAGAAAAAAATTAAAGCCTTCTAATATGACTTTATTACATGCAAAATACACAGGAGCACATTTACAGATAACTATGCCCTGGGAGTGGCTCCTGGGCTCCTTCGCGGCCCTGCCCTCCCACAGCAAAGCCTGGCTTTGGCTTTCCTGGCTCTGCAGCTCCCTCTGTTCTGCCCGCCCTCTCCACCTGGCTCTGGGTGCCCCTGACAGTTTGGCCCTGACCTCCCTTTCCAGACTCTGCTCCCACCAGACCTTTCCTACTCTGTGGACACAGTGAACACTCCCACCTCTGGCCTTTGTTCAAACCAGCCCAGCCCCTGGATGCTCTCCTCAGCTCCCATCCACACCTTCCAAATTCCCACAATCCTTCTAGCCCTAGTTCAAGGCCCACTTCCTTGGGAAAACTGCCCAGAGCAGAGAGAATTTCTCCCATCTCAGTCCTCACAGCCACTGGGCCAGTACGACGGCACATCCAAATCTGCGTGCAACGAGAGCTCCTGTGTCCCTCTGCCTCTTTCACAACCGTGAGCCTGGGGGGCAGGGAGCATTTCTTTGTTTCATCTGTCTCTTTGCCATGTCTCTCTGCGTCTCTTGGTCTCCCCTGGTCCCCGTCTCTGGCTGTCTCCCCGCTATTCTCTCTCTTTCCTCAATCCTTCCTTCCATCCGGCCTTCCCATCGGCTCCCTCTCTTCCTGCCCCACTGCTGGCCCTCCATCAATCAGGAAGGCCTGTGCTGTGCTAGATCCATGAAGTTCCTTCCGGACGTGGGGGCCTTGGAGCTGCAGGGATGGAGCTACCTGCCCCTCGCTGTGTCCCCCGCTGCTGGCCCTGCTGCCTGCTGAGTGGCCTCAGGGAATCTCACTGCCAGGCCCAAGGCTGACTCACTGGGGCCGGTCTCCAAGAGCAGCCTTCCTTCTGCGCCTCTCTGGGAGTGGATCCGGCAACAGGGGAGGCTGCAGGGGACCCGTGGAGCAGTCTGAACCAGAGCTCAGACCCAGAACAAAGCCCACAGCCTTGCAAAACAGCAAGCATTGGCAGTCAGGGCGGTCAGGGACTCCCAAGCAGGAGCAGGATCCGTTTCCCTAAGCGGGGGAGGCAGACTGCTGTGAAGGGGCACGGAGGCCCTCGGGCCCCTGCGATCCCACCAGATGGCCCGGCTGAGGCTGCCCAGCTGAAGAAGCAGGTCTGGTCTCTTGGCGGGGACAGATACT
The DNA here is from genome assembly GCF_965194805.1 of Balaenoptera borealis. Classification (NCBI taxonomy): domain Eukaryota; kingdom Metazoa; phylum Chordata; class Mammalia; order Artiodactyla; family Balaenopteridae; genus Balaenoptera; species Balaenoptera borealis. The sequence continues at coordinate 88,489,811 of NC_138874.1, forward strand.
GGCCAGAGAAGAGACCCGATAAGACCTGTCATACACGTCTCAAAATAGCAGAGGCAGCTCATGGGATGTGTGGAAGGAGAAACCAGCCCCAGTCCTGGCCACACCATTGATTTGTTTTGTGAGCCTCAATTTCCTTATCTGTACAATGGGGTGTGGGTTGATATCCAAGCCAGACACCTGGATAAACATCCTACCTATGAGACCATGGCAGTCACCTTGGCGTGGATGGCCTCACTTGGGTCATCTGGTAACTGAGGGGTCATGGATGTCCAGTAAGAAAGAGGCAGAGCAGGAGGACCTTGGCTGTCTGTGCACAGAGCAGCTATGGGAGGTCCGGCAGTCAAGCCACAGTGGTTAAGACCTCAGACTGTGGTGTCCAAGGAGGTGGGGTCCAAATCCAGATCTCCCTACCTTCTGGAGGTGTGATTTAGAGCAGGTTACTTAACCTCAGCCTCAGTTTCCTGACCTGTAAAATGGGGGTTATGATTCTTAATTCATCTTGTTGTGGTGAGAATGGAATAAGGTATCTTATGCAAAGCACCTGTAGATTCGTGCAACTACCACCACAATCAAAACACAGAACTGCTCCTTCGCCACAAAGACCTCCTTGGGGCTATCCCTTTAAAGTCACACCCACCCCTCTCCTTTTCACCATTTCTAGCCCCCAGCAACTACTGATCTATTTTCCATCTCTATAATTTTGTCATTTTGAGAATATTATATAAATGGAATCAACAGCATGTGACTTTCTGAGATTGGCCTTTTTTTTTTCTCACTCATCATAATGCCCATGAGAGCTATCCAAGTTGCTGTGTGTATCAATAGTTTATTCCTTTTGATTGCTGAGTAATATTCCATGGTGTGGATGGACCACAGCTTGTTGAACCGTTAACCTATTGAAGGACATCAAGGTCGTTTCCAGTTTGGGCTATTACAGATAAAGCTACTATGAACAATCATGTATAGATTTTTGTGTGGACATGAGTTTTCATTCATCTGGGATAAATGCCCAGGAGTGCAATTGCTGGGTCTTATAATGGTTGTATAGTTTAGTTTTTGTCTTAAAAGAAACTGCCAAACTATCTTCTGGAGTAGCTGTACCAGGAACGAACAAGAGATCCAGTCTTTCCACTTCCTTGCCAGTATTTGGTTTTGTCACTATTTTTTACTTTAGCTGTTCTAATAGGTGTATAGTGATATTTTATTAACACCACAGGTATACTGTATATCTGGTTATGTTATATATATGTATGTGCACACATATATGTAATATACATACATACACATGTGCATATAGATATATATACATACGTATGTGTGTGTATATATATATAAAAGGCTAGTCTTTTATGTGTGTATACACACACACACACACACACACACACACACACACACAAAAGACTAGCATTTTTTTAATACCACCCCCAGCCAAGAACCAATTTTCACCCTCTCGGGGGTGACATCACTCCCACTGATCATGCATGCTTTTCCCAAGCCTTCTAGCCAAGAGAAGGCACCAGGGGTTTGGTGAGACATTTTAATCACTGAACCGACACCCAAGCGGCCAGGGAAGCAGCTGGTTTGGATAGGTTTGGTGCAGGCCATTGTTTGAAGAACAAGGCCATAGCCTTGGACAAATGGAGGATTAAATACTCTGACCCCAAGGTGAACTAATTCGACAGAGGCACCAGGATGCGGACCCCGGCAAGGAGTGGGGCATGAAAACCTCCCTCCTGAGCTCAGGTTCACTTCAAAGCAGGGTTGCCTCCAGTAGCTGGTGTCACAGTAACGTGGTAGCTAGAAGATGCTCAGGCTGTGAGCCCTGCATCTCGCCGGGATTCGGGATGCAGTTTCAGCACCCACTGTCCCGCCAATAGCTCACTGCGCACTCCCACCACCGCCCCCCGCCCCGAGCCCTGACTCACCCAAGCCAAAGTGTGCCACGGGCTCCATCTCACACAGGTAGCCTGAGCCCCCATCGATGATCCTCAGGTGGGCCCCACTCTTCTTGGTGTAGAGCACAACCTTAGCGCCCCTGGCGAAGGCCCCAAACCGGGTTCGCGGCACCACCCGCAGCCAGTTGTTGCTGAAGCCCTGCAGGGAGGGAGGAAGGCAGGCCCGGGCATCAGTAGGGTGGGAAGATGGGACAGGGAGGGAGGGTAAGAGAGGGAGAGAAGGAGAAAGAAGGGGACAAGAAAAGGGGCAGAGGAAAGAGAGGAGGAGGGAGCCGGGCAGGGAGGGTGAACAAGGCAGACAGACTGGCTGAAGTTTGCAAAGAGCAGCCCTGGAAAAGAGGAGGGAAAGCCAATAGACTCGGGGAAAACAGTGTTTGGAGGCGTGCCAGTGGAAGGCTGAGGGGCAAAGGGCTTCTGGGAGACAGCTCTTCTTGGAGTTCACTGTGCTGCTGGGAATTTGCTTCCTCCAGGGCCCGGGATGTCCATTGCCCGCCATGCTGGTCAAGCAAGCATCCCGGGCTCCTTTGCCCTCATCCAGCCCAGGTTCAGCATGTTGGGCTGGGCTCCGTGGGTCCCCAGGTCCAGGCACACCTGATTCCCCCGGAAGACGGACAGCGGCTGAGCCATGGACTCTCCGTGGGACAAGATGAGGTCCAGCATCCCGTCTCCATCGAAGTCTGTCACCACACCGCCTGCAACAGCACAGATTTCACTCTGTCCATCGGCCAGGAGACCCACAGGGAAGGGGGGCTCCTGACCAGTGCCAGGTCCACGCCCTGAGTGTGGGAGGAAAGAGCACAGCGCCGGGGATCGAAGACTGGAGCTTGAAGCTCCTCTCCTTTCCAATGGCCGCTCGTTCATGGAAGAGGGGGTACATTTCCTCCCCCTGGACTTCTGAAGGAAAGTATGGGTGCAAATAATTCAGACTATGAAGGCTGCTTTCTGGTCTTTTATACACGCCCTTTATATCTGCACGGTTTTTGTCAGTCTATCGGGTGTTTGCGTATACCTGGTCTCCTTTTGGTCCTCACTACAACCCAGAGACGTGAGGAGGGCAGATGCAATTATCCCCATTTTATGGGTGTGGCGAACAAGATCCAGAAGATGAAGCACCTTTTCCAAGGTCACAGGCGAGGCAATGGCAGGGCCGAGTCTTGGGACTCCTGATCCAGTGCTCTCTCTCTGACACCAGGCTGAGTGCCAGGAGGGGTGAGACGACAGGACGCCCAGCCTCTCCTTTGCCTCTCCTCCCGGCAGAGCATTACCAGAGATGCTACTGCCCGTGGAATCCCACGCCTCTGACCCCGCGGCCCTGGGACTGGGAGAACGGACCGTCCTCTCTGCTTCCTGCCTGGCACTCCCAGGGCCTCCTCCCCCACTCTCACCCCTGCCCCAGGATCTCAGCCCTCAGAGTGGCAGGGATAGGATGAGCCCTGCTGTGGGACTGGCTGCACCACCCCTCCTGCCCTCCCCCCAGGCTAAGGGCAGCACCGAGACAGGGGAGAGCAGGCCAGAGCCCTCAGGTGCCCTCACCTGTGCCCCGGCCCTCAGGCTCCAAGGCGTCGCCAGGATTGAGCTCCTCGATGAGGGGGTCGCCGTGTTCCCTGCAGATGATGCTGAGGGACAGGAGACAGGCTGTTCATGGATGACAAGATGCTGGCAAAGCCCCAGTGGGTTCCCTGGACCTAGAGGCCCACTAGCTCCATCCTCCAGCCCCCGGGCACCCTGAGACCCTGTTGCACGGGGGCTGCCACCTGCACGCCGACAGAGCCACTCTGCTCACAGACCCTGCCTGCACCCTGGCTGCGCCTTTCTTGGGTTTTAATTCACGTTGGTAAATATTGATTTTTCCTTCTCTAATGGATGAATTATAGACAGCCTGGGGAAGGGCAGCTGATGGATGGAGAAGGGGCAGGGATGCAACTACTTTCAATTGACCTTCACTCTCCTTCAAGCGGCCCTGGGTTTCTGAGTTCTGAATACTACGCAGGGTTCCATCCCTACGCCAGTGCCACCTCCTCTAAGCCCTCCCTGATCGTCCTGCTAGAAGCAATGCCTTCCTGCTCTGCCTTTGTCACTTTCCTGGCCTTTATCACTTTCTGCCTCGTGTTGAAGCTCTCTATGAATGCATCTTATCTCCTCAGTTAGACTGCGAACTCTTTGCAGCCCTGGGACCATGTATTATTACTCTTCTTTGCATCTCCTGCAGCATCTAACACAGTGCCTGGCTCTCAGGAAGCTCCAGACATGTCCGTGGGGTAAATGGAGGAATCCAGGGACAAAAGGGAAGAAAGGATCCCTTTGGGTTGCTGGGGTTTTGTCTATTTTGAACTCTGAATCACGATAATATTTGCTGTAGAGAAGTCCACTGTGAAAGTCCTGTTCTTTCTGCACGTTGAGCTGAACGCTGATGATGGCCTTGAACTTTCCTGTCTAATTTTTCTCACTGGGTAGATTCTCGCAGCCTTGGGTGCTCTGTCCTGGCTGTGTGGGGCAATCTTGGGGCTGGGGCAGGGAGAAAGAGGACCAGGAATGATCTGTATCGCTCTCCCCTTACGTTGCAGGTGGGGCTGTCACTCGAATCACAGTCACCAGAGGGCTGTGCTGTGGCCAGTGCTTTCTTTCAGGAGGGAGCCAGGGTCCCCTGAGCTGGAGCTTCTGGTGGCTGGATGGCAGAGGGTGCTGGCAGAACCGCAAGGTGTCTGCAGGGTTGAGCACGTGCCCTGGGAGGTGTACTCCGTCCGCGCGGGGCGTCTGTGCTGAGCACATCCACGTGTGCACTCTGGGCAGTGAGCCGCATGCCCGACAGTGCTCTTGTGTGTGTGCACACCTGCCGGAGGTGTGTCTGCCTCAGCCTGCTAGCACCCACAGTCCCTTCAACCATTCGTGTCCTGCAACCTCTGTCACGGCTGGGCAGAGACACCCCTGGGTTCAGGTGACAATGCAGTTAGGGGTTTCTAAGGCTAAAGTCCAGGAGTTCCAGGGCAGAGCTGGGCAAGCTCACTCAGATTTGGGCAACCAGGGCAGGCTTCTCGGAGGAAGGGTCAACAAAGCTGAAACCAGAATGATGAGTGAGTCTGTGTCACCCAGAAGCGAGAGAGAGGCAGATGGTGTGGGCAGCCTGAGGGGTCCAGGCCTGGTGCAGCCCAGAACTGAAAGCTTGGGGTGTCTGGTGCTTAGGTGTAAATTGGGGAGTGGAAAGTGACAAGGCTGGGGACAAAGCCAGCCTGTGGGATGTATCAAAGAGAAGGTAGGGCTTCCCTCGTGGCGCAGGGGTTAAGAATCCGCCTGCCAATGCAGGGGACATGGGTTCTAGCCCTGGTCTGGGAAGATCCCACATGCCGCGGAGCGGCTAGGCCCGTGAGCCACAACTACTGAGCCTGCGCGTCTGGAGCTTGTGCTCTGCAATGGGAGAGGCTGCGACAGTGAGAGGCCCGTGCACCGCGATGAAGAGTGGCCCCCACTTGCCGCAACTGGAGAAAGCCCTCGCACAGAAACGAAGACCCAACACAGCCATAAATAAATAAATAAATAAATAAATAAATAAATAAATAAATTAAAAAAAAAAAAGAGAAGGTAGTGGGGAGCTTCTAACGGGGTTAAGTGGAAGAGGGGTGTGGTCAGATTCGCATTTTCAACAGCTTGCTCTGCAGGACTGGACACAGGGCGGCAGCTAGAGAAGAGGGAGTGTGAAGGGTGGAGCCATGGGAACAGATCAAGGCACGTTTAGATGTGTAAGTGGTGCTACCACACACATCCTGCCTGGCCTGGGACAGTCTCTGCTCACACCTGTCATCCCGCCATTGTGAACAGGGCCTCTGCACTCTTGTTAAGCACCTGGAGTGGGCGATGAGTTCCCTGGTTTCCCAGGCATCACTGAAGGACCGGCAGACTCACACACACCGAGGCTTTGCATCCCTGGTGACTCCTACAAGGAGCCCACCATGTTTCCTTCGGTGACACGTGACAAGCCCACTTGGTATGGGGCAGGTAGGGACTCAACTTCCAGAGTTGCCAGCTGAGTGGTGGCCCCAGCTGTAGCCCCTACACTCTCTGCTGCGAGCTCCAGACCCAGCCATCTGCCACAGGGACTCGGGGCACAGCCATGTAACTGGGAAGTGGCTTCCACTGACGCTGTGAGGAAACAAACACGCTAACCCATAAGGTGACCATGTGGTGACCCTGCCCGCAGACAGCCCGGGGCCAGCCTGCCCTTGGGGTGGCGGGAGGGAGGCTGGGAGGTTTGACAGAGGCCAGACAGGCAGAGGAGGTGCCTGGGTGCTCGGGCCACACAGACTCCTTGGTGCTCCGGGCCCTGGCGAGTGACACTTTATTAGCCAGAGAAGGAAAGCAGTGTCTCTGTTAATGAGCAATTGATCTTCTGCAATTAATCTGGAAGTTGTGAATAAGCTTTTTGCAAGGTACCTAATTAGCAAATCTGGTGCCTTCAGGGGGTGATTAAAGCCAGTTGGGATTGATGCTTTGTTAATAATTATATTTTAAAACACGCTTAGTCACAGCTCTCGCCTTTTATTAATAGTTGAGGGCCCTTCTGGGGGAGGGGATGGGGGCCTTGGAGAACCGAGCAGGTGATCTGGCCCATTTCCTGCATCCAAGGCCCCTGGCCCACCCTTCTCTTGCCACCTGGTGCTGAGGCCCATTAGCATGTTTTAGGCCAGGAACCAGGGCCACATGTGTCCTGAGGTTTGCTCCCCAACAGCAGTTCTCAAACTTTGGTGTGATAAGAATCACCTGATGCCTAGTGTACGTGTTAAAAAGACAGATTCCTGGGCCTCAGCCCCTGAGATTCTGATTCAGGAGATCCAGGGTGGGTCCGGAGATTCTGTACTTTAAATAAACACTCTGGGTGGTTCTGATGCCAATGGTCTCTGGACCCCAATTAGAGAAAAATCAAACCTTTCCTCCCTGCATGCAGTGCTCAGATGCTTCCATTCTTGTCTACCATTCCCTCATCTACCATTAATTGTCTCATCCAGCATTTCCCAAAGGATGTTTTGCAGAGCACCAATCCCAAGAGAAAAATCTCTGAAAGAAGTATCTTGTAGTGAAATCTATTTGGAATACTCCATTCACCTCTTGGAAAGTAAAAATACTCATGGTCATGTTAAAGGCTCTGAGAAGTCCTGTAGTCAATACACCTGCCTGTCTTTGCTTCATCCAGATGCACCCAAACAGATCTGGCTCTGAAACCCCTTTGGGTGGTAGAGTGGAGCCTGGCTTCTACGCACACTTTGTGCACGTCCCCCTGACCATCTTCCCCCCAACAGCAGGAGGCCTGGGATTCTCCGCCTCACCCTCCCACCCCCCATTCTCTCAGCCTCTTGCTCAATCCCTGTCCTTCCAGCTTCTAATGCTCCTTCATCAGGGGACCTTCCTCCTTCCTCCCCTTGGAGCGCCTCTTTTGAGTCCTAAGCCTTCCTCCCTGACCCCCACCCACGAAGGCTGAGTAGCCACGAGCCAGGCTGAAGCATCTACCGGAAGAGGCGGTTGGCTGAGGAGCTGCGGTGGGCGAAGTTGTTGAAGAAGATCTCCAGCTCCTGGTCATTGTCAAAGTCGGCAGCGATGACTGTGCGGACAGGGGAGGGCATGGAGAACTTGGGTGAGGCGATGTCCTGGGAGGAGAGAGGGCTGCAGGTCAGCGGACAGATGTGTGGGGCAATGGGGATGCGCTAGAGGCCAACTTTCCCCACCCCCGTGTGTGCGCGTGCACGCGAAGATAAAAGCCTGACCTAGCACGTCCTCTATCACCTTCCCTGTAAGGGCCCTAGGTATGCTGTGTTTAGGATCACATGAACCTCAGGCTGCTTGTAGGAGAACAAGGAGGTAAGAGGAACAGTCCTAATTTACACCGGTGAAGCACCTTGCTGTTCCTTGGTCCGGACCACATGGGGCCCTCCCATCAGTCACTTGAAGCAGGGCTGATGTGAGCACTCCCATTTTACAGGTGAGGTAACTGAGTCCTGGAGAGGAAGGGGAATTGCCCACTGTCATAGCTAATGAGTGGGGGCCATCGCCAGGGCTCTGACTCCAGACGCTATGCCCTTCCTAGTACGTGCCCTTCGTCCTCCGCAGTGAGAGGCGGAGGCTGGAAGGACACTGGGCAGTGCTGTGCATTTAAATCCAGGCTTCTCTGCTGACTAGCTGTGTGGTCTCAGGCAGGTTACTTAACCACTCAGATCTCACCTTCCTCATTGGTAACATGGGGATAAATAATAGCTGCCCAGGTTGTGAGCATTGCAAGTAAAGCGCTTGGCACAGAGTGGGCACCAGATGGATCCCTGGCAGTCTGTTCTGGCCTTGCCCATATCAGCCTCATGAAAGGTGACAGAGGTGGCCTTTAGCTGTGTTTTTGCTGCCTTTATTACCTTACTTTGTTTCTTGGGAGTCTTTTGATTTTTTTTTTGAGACATTTGCCTTGGGGGGTTGCAGTATCAGGTACCTCTGCCCAGGGCTCACGAGGAGACCCCAGACCCAGGACAGCCCAGCAGGGACTTCAAAGTGCTGACAGGGCCTTGGTGGACCTGGCAAAGTGTCCCACCTATGGAACTTGCCTTTGAAATAGAAGAGCTGTGGAGGGCGGCCTTTTGTTTCTCAGCAGAATATCCATTCCGGGTGGGTTTGTCCCTTAAAGACCCAGGAGCCTGTCTAAGTCCCAGGGTCCACGTGGGGAGAATTAGGAAGGGCACAGTTGGGGTTTCTGGGAGTGGTCCTCTGCCCTGGCCCTGCCCCTGGGCCTCCTACTTCAGGCCCTCTCCCTTGGCCACAGGAATGAGCTGCCCACTCTGGGTTGCCCAGGGGAATAGGCTGTCCCCAACAACGCAGTCATGAAGCTGATTGAGAGCCTGGCCCGCCGTCCAGGGTGGGCTGAAGAGGGCCTTGAGAGCTGGTAGCAAAGAGACCTCAGGATCTCGAAGTTGTTATTATTCTATTGATCCTGTAAAAACGGAAACCTACATAGGCCCCTTGGGGTTGCCCCGCTGGATGCCTGGGCTTCCAAGATAATGCACGTAAGATGCTTAGCACAGTTCCTGGCACACAGAAGGCACTTGATAAATGGGGTCTCTATTATTATTATTATTATTGCTCCTGTGAGCTCTGGAGCTGGGCTATCAGAAGAGTTAGTTGACATTTGGGGCTGGATTATTCCAGCCAGTGCATTGTAGGATGTTTAGCAGCATGTCTGTCCTCTGCACACTAGATGCCAGTAGCACCTCCTATCGCATCTGTGACAACCAAGAATGTCCCCAGACATTGTCAAATGTCCTGGGGTAGGGACAAAATCACCCCTGGTTGAGAACCTGGGTTAGAAGAAAAAGCTGAATAAAGATGGAAATCATCCAGGATCTCAGGAGCAGCTGCTCTGTGTTCAGGACGTACCTCTTTTTTCACCTAGAGAGCCTGGGTCTCAAGACTCTGCAGGGAGTGAGTGGCTGGCCCTGAGCACCCCAAGGTGGCTGCCTACAGGGGAGGGGCTTGTGGCAGCGCCCCAGACATAAGGTCCCTGGTGACTCCCCTGGGACCACCAAGCTTCTGGCAAATGCCGCCACTTCCTTGCTTCCTCGGGGGCTTTTGGCAAGACCAGGTGCCTCCAGAAGCACCCTGACTCCCGGAGGTCAGCTCTAACCATCCCATGCTCTCCATCACCCTCCTGAGAAAGGCCCAGACTCAAGTTCATTAGGCTGGTGGTACATCCCTTACTGTCACCAAACAGTCTTTCTGAAGAATTCTTGGTGTCAAAGACCGTTGATAGCTCAGGGAGGGGGCACAGAGAGGGGTTCAAGGTTACCTTGTCCCTCACCTGCCGTTTGTCCAGAGGGGGCAACTGTTGGGAGCTCTGTGGCCTCAACCTCCCCTGTCCCCCCAGCCCCACTGTGCCCTTGGCCTGAGCCTCAATTTGAAAAGCTCAGGCCCAGGCTATGGGAAAAACGCTCCCGACCCAGAGAATGAAGCCCACCTCACTGGGCCTTTGCCCTGCTGCCACGCACCTTGGGAGGCTGCTCTCTCTCCTCTGCCAATGACCGTGCCCTGGGCACTACAGACGTCACAGCAGCCCAGGCGGGAGCCCATCGTCCCCCAGATGTTACCTTCCTTGTGGCCACCCCGCCCCCAGGCTCTGCAGAGCCACAAGCCCCTACTCAGCCTGGTGGGAGGCACAGGCGGGGCTGCATCCCCAGGATGACAAAGCAGGGGAGCGAGGGAGAGGCTCCTTCTTACCCGAAAGCGCACCTTCCCGTGGGCGCTCATCTGCAGATAGAGGCGGTGGGGGCCATTCCAGTTGCCATAGACGATGTCCACTTTGCCGTCGCGGTTGAAGTCGGCCAGGGCGACACCTCGCCCGTGCTGGTGGGGGTCATCCACACCTGGGGAGGAAAGGCAGGCGCCCTCAGGGCAGCGCCCCCTGCAGGCTCCACAAACACTCACCTTGCCAGGGCCCCGTGAAGAGCAGCAAGGGAGCGTGAGCCTCATCCTGTCCTGATCTCTCCACAGGGGCAGAAGCTGGGAAGCCACCTGGGTGCAGAGAGAACCAGAGACTTGCCTTCAAGCTGCACCTGCCCAGAAAGTACTATTTTTACTCGGTTTTGGGGCAGCATGGGGTGGGGGAAGGAGACTTGTGGAGATTCTGGAGGACTAAAGCCCTCCCCAGCCACCCCTGACACTGGGATACATTAAGTTGATCATCACTCTTTTGCCCAAATTTCAGCGCTTCCCCAGTACTCTTGGGTCAAGTTCAAATTCCTGCCAGGGGAGCACAAGGCCCCTGCCCACCTTGTCTGGTCTTTAACTGGTACCACTCTTCCCCCTTCCTCATAAGCACCGGCCACCGGGGTTCCTTTCATTTCTCAAATGACCCAAGCTCTTTCTGGCTTCTGGGCATTCGCTCAAGCTGGTCTCTCCTTCTGGAACGCTCTTGCCACGGCTCTTGGTTACTTGGCTCCTTGTTTTTCTTCTGCTCTCAGCTGTAATGTCACCTCCTCAAGGAAGCCTTCCCTGACCACTCCCATGAAAATAAGCCCCTCCCACCCACCCTGCTATTCATCCTGACAGCCTCCCATTCTCCTCCATTGAGCTGATCACACGTGCAGTTATGTTCCTTTGTGGGGTCCAGTTTTCCTACTAGACCTTACACTCCATGAGGTGAGGGTCTGTCTTCTTGTTCATCTGTGTTCCCACAGAGTCTATCTCAGTGCCTGTGGTGACCTGGTATTTTTCTGTAAATACTTACTGAATGAATGAAGAGACATAAATAATTTGACAGAAGGCGACCAGGGACTTTGGTGACGGCAGACAAAATACAGCACCATGACTGAGAAACGCACAGTGTGCCTTGTGAGATCTGGGAAGAAAGCTTATGGGTCCAGTGTCACCTGTTTGCACTGTCCCTGCATCTACCAGTGGCCAGTGGGACTGAGCTGATCCTGGGGGAGGATGGAGGGTGGTTTTGCCCAGAGGGATGGCCTGACCTCCTGGTTGCCCAAGGCAGACAGGATCCTTCAGGTCAAGTGCAGAGCTGACAGGCAGTGGAGGCCGGCTCTAAATACCCACGCTGAGTCTTCTGGAGGACAAACTGCCATTGGTCATCAGGCCCTCAGAGATGGCAGGTGATAGGACAATATGATGGGGGATGGGGATCACAGACCCAGGACACAGGGAGCTCTTGCCAGCTGCAAATACGGAGATCCTGAGGATAGGGGCCAGCAGAAAGCAAGGTGGGGCCCCCCTCAGAACCTTGGGGGCTGAGCGTCCTCTTGGGGGAGGGTAGGATCGGGAGGATCTGGAGGATGGGTGGGGGTGGGGGAGAAGAGGCAGGGAGACCCAGGCTTGAGAAAGAGGGTTTGCAAAGGCATGGGGGCAGCCTCTAACCTCTAGGACGAAATACCCCATTAATTCTCTGCAAAACTCCCCAGCCCGACCGTCGGTGGCCTTCTGTGTTGGTCCATTTCTCTCCTATCTATGAGGCACCTTGACAAGGAGCTGGTTCCCTTTCACGAGAATAATCGGTGCCAGGCTGCACTTCACAGCAGCATCTGTTTGGGTGATGAATGCCCTCTTGACATGTCTTGTTAAACCCCTGCAATCACTCTGACTTTCAATTACGGGCATAGCACCTTTCCTCTCTCCTCCCGCCTGATACCTTCTCTCACTCCAACTTGCTCGCTCACCTCTGCTTCCGTCTCTTTAACACCTTATCAAATCCTCTAGGTTTTCTCCACCACCACCTCCTCTTCATTTCATGATTTTTCAGCAATGAGAAAATTTGCTGCTGGAGCGTTTAACAGGTGAGCTGGGTGGGAGGACAGGCCGGGGAGCTGCCTCCATCTTTAGCTTTGCCCGGGAAGAACAGGGGAGCTGACTGGCTGCAAGGGTGCATTTGTGGGGTGTTCAAAATGGGAACTCCCGGGCAGAGTGCTGGAAGGGCAGGTACTTGTAAGTCACAGAGAATGGATTGGTACCTGCTCAGGGATTGTATGCTAGCTGTCAGCACCAGCTGGCGCTTGTAGGACCTTGGATCTATGTATCTACATCCCCGCTCACCTCTTCTTCCGGAGGCCGGAGCTCGTCCCTATGCCACCAGGAAGGAGAAATCAAACCTCCCATTCCTTGGCACGGTGGGGAGGAAGTGGGTGGGGAGAAGTGGTTGAAGGGCAGACTGATTACGTCCACATACTTTTATTATGTGTCCCAGTCCTTGCAGACACAGACAGATTATTATAGTGATGTAGGAGCCTGAGTGAGTGGTACATGCAAAGGCAGTGGGAATACAGAGGAGGGAGTGCCAATCTCTGCCAGGTGGCACAGAAAGAGGCAGGAAAGGCTTCACAGATAACATCTAAGCTGAGTGTTGAAGGATAAATAGAAGTTTTGCAGATAGAGAAGGGGGAGAGGGCACTTCAAGTGGAGAGGATTGGCAGGTGCAAAGGCCCTGAGGCAGATGATGGATGAACACAAAGGGAGGAAGGGGAGCAGAGCTGGGAGCCTGGAGTACTATTTTGTGTAGATTTTATTCTGCTTCATATTATAGCTATTCGTTCATTTGTCTGTTTCCTCCTCTAAAACGTCAGTGCCTTGTATGGGCAGGTGGGGGGAGTGGGGTAGGGTGATCTTAGCCTTATTCAGGTCAGCGTCCCCAGCTCTTAGCACCAGCCTGGCACTTAGCACAGGTTCAATAAATGGCTACTGGATTGAGTTGAATGTTTAAGATGGATGTGGGGAGGGGAAATGGAGAGAGGCAGCTTAGAGTGGAGACCAGTGCTGAGAGACACAAGCAGGACTCAGAGGGACACGGGCCAATCCCAGTCGCTGGAGAATGGATAACGGTCAGGCATTCCAGACGCTGTCTCCCCAGCCACAAACATCCCCTGCATCCTGAAGCATGGGGATGTGGAATTAAAGGTGACAAGCAACATTTCCCTGTGCGGTGCAGACAACGACTTGTCCCGCTCTCCCTGGGGCCTGTGGGACCTGGAGGGAGCAGGGCAGACCAGAGTCCCCTGTAGGATGGTGGGGGTCACAGGACAGAGGCTGTTTTACTCACCAGCACCGGCTGCAGCATCCACGAAAGTGCCGTCCCCCCGGTTGTGGAAGAGGAAGTTGGGCCCGTTCTCGTTGTCGCAGAAGATATCCGAGGCACTGCTGCTGAGGATGGGGCCCACGCTTACGCCCCGGCCCCCTGGGAGAGGACATCGGCTCTCACTAAGCGGCAGAAGCAAAGCCCCAGGCCCGCGTGGAGGATGGGGGCCGCCTCGGAGGCCCATGAGACGCTGCTATGGTGATGCCTCCGAAGAGCCGGGGGTGGGGGGCGGGGAGGGGCAGATTCTGACATTCCAGATGCTTCCCGGAGCCCAGATCTGGGCTCACGGTTCCAGAAACCAACGTGGAGGGTGACTGCACCAATGATGAGGCAAGAGAGGAGCAAGATGGAGTCACTTCGTGCCAAAGGAATGATTCCACGAGCTGAGGAACACAGAGGCCACCGCACAGAGCCTTCTCTTCCCTTTGGTAGCTGAACTACACTAATCCTAAACCCATCTCTACCTGCAACATTTGGATCAAGTCACAGATTCCCTGATAGCCCCCAGCCTTACCCTGATCACACATATGCTGGTCAAGATACTGGATGTGTTCCAGTTCTAAGGACCTATAGAAACAGGTTCCAGCCACAGGTACAGGGATGCTTACTTTGTTTTGCTTGATGTAGGAAACAAATGCGAGCACCTGCCTGTCCATCAACAGCGATGCAGATGGATTACGGTGCATCCATATGACGGACTATTCTGCAGCTACTAAAAAGACTGTGTAGATCCGTGGGTATTGACTTGGAGGAATGCCCATGACATATTGTTAAACGAAAAAGCAATTTGCCAAGTAATGGTATTGTGTGATCTTATTTTTATTTTTTAGAAAAAGGAAAACAAATGCTACTTCTGAATATATGTGTTTGTGCAAACTTGTTTTTGAGTTTGGGGAAGAGTGGGGAAGGCCACACTCCAAGCTGTTCACATTGGCTGCCCCGATGAGGTAGGGTTTAGGGAGGGAAGGAGAGACAGTATGTTGGCCTTTTTTGGGAATGTCTGTATTGTTTGGCTTATTGTAACAAGAACTGTTTCTGTAGTTTGAAAGGAAAAAATCCAATAAGGTGTATATTTTTTAAGAAAGAAAGAGGGAATCCCCTGGTGGTGCAGTGGTTGGGAATCCGCCTTCCAATGCATGGGGTGTGGGTTCGATCCCTGGTCGGGGAACTAAGATCCCACATGCTGCGTGGTGTGGCCAAAAATTAAAAAGAAAAAAAAAAAAAAAAGAAAGCAAGCCAGCTCTACGTTAGGGTTTGAAATGCCCAAGATCAATGTGGACATGTCACCAAGTCTAATCTTAAGGTGTCTTGAACAAACCACCCCCAACCAGTGAGTTTCAAACAAAGCCCTGAAAGCCTCCCCTCAGCCTCACTCCCACCCCAAGTATGGTGCAGAAAACAACCTGACCAGGACCAGGACATGGATTCTTGTCCCAGCTTGGCTTTTTTACAAGCTGTGTGACCTTGGGCAATTTACGTTACCCGTTACCCGTTTAGCCTCGGTTTTTCTCATCTGAAAAATGCAGATAGCGTGACCTGCCTTTTCTATTTCAGGGTTTTTGAGAGGATCAAATGATGTTAAAGGTCTCTGTGAATCCTACAACCTTGCTACTCAGGTGTATCAGCCGTGAGCTTGTCAGAAATGCAGAATCTCAGGTCCCTACCCACCCAAACAGGACCCCTGGGGGTTTTATGTGCGCAGTAAAGTTTGGAAAGTGCTGCTCTGAAGGGCTGTTCAGTACAATAAGAGCAGTTATTAGGGCACCCAGAGGAATGTGATTTTTTAAAAAAGTAAATGAGCACTCAGGCAGACCTGAGTGATGCTGAGCCAGGCGCCCTCCCCAGCCCGCTCCTGGACAGGGCAGAGGTTTCCACTGTGCTAATTTGGGATGGAGGTTTTTTGGTCCCCAGGCTCCTCCCATCCTCTGAGATTTGTCCCTGGAGGAAATCATGGGGCCTTTCTCACCTGTGCACGTGGAGCTTGCCCACCAGGGGCCGGCTTTGGGGCCAGAGTGGGGCAAATGGCATTGCCGCAGTCATTGTTCTCCTGGTGGGGCTCCTCGTTAACACATCCTGGGCCCTGTGCCCCCGGATTTCTCCCAGGTAATCTAATTAGCTCTCAAGGAGAGCTCAAGCCTCATGAAAATGGAGCCACTGAATCCACAATGCTCCCGGGGAGTGCGCCTTCATGAGGAGAGCCCAGGCGTGGGGCAGGGCTGGAGGCTTTCAGAAGCCTTTCTTTTCCTAAGCCAGCAGGGAGGGTGCTGGGCTACAACCTGGGCACCTCTTCTGCCCATCCAAAGAGTGCTGCTGAGCGCCTGCTGGCAGCTGTCCCTGCCCTGGTCCTGCCAGACTCCAGCCCAGGAGCAGGCTTCGGTGAGAAACCCTCGGTCTTGTCTGGGCCCCCAGCAATTCCAGGTGGGGCTCCGGGACTTTCTGCCATGCAACTCCATCCTTCTTCCACCGCTCCAGCGTCCTCCAATTTCCTCTCTGCCTCTGGCTCCCAAGCTGTGACACAGTCCCTTTCTTTTCTACAAAGCAGGTTATTTCCCTCTTGGACAAATTTCTAAATCTTTCTAATTAACTAATTGGGTTGGGTTGAAGCCTTGCACCATTTGTAACCTGTAATTACTAGAAAATTGCCATGGTAACCACACTACTAATTAGTGACAATTTATTGCCATGGCAACTGGACCATAACAGAGATGTTACCCACAACTCTTGCTTGGCAAGTTTGCTGCACAGTTGGGGAGCAGGTGAGTCGACAGTCGGGGAGCCAGCCTCTTGGGCACGAGCCCCAGCAGCCTCAGGATGGAGGGCCAAACGGGGGTCTGAGGCAGGGACAGCCAGGTGTCTGCATCCCTCGCTGAGGCCGCAGGGGAGACTCTACTTCCAGGTCCATCATGTTAGCTCTCTTCAAACTAATAAAATCCACCCATCTTAAGTGTAGCCTGACTCTCCCACTCCCTGCCCGGTCATTGACAGAGGCCCCTTATTCCGCAAGTATCTTCTACCTGGACCTTCCCCTCCTCCCCTAGCTCTTCCCCTTACGTCTCCCTGTCTTCTCTGTTACACCCACCCTGTCTCCTGGCCTCCTAAGGTTTAGCACACACCTTATGGGGCTACCGGGGGCAGTTAGGAACATCTTTATTTAGCCTTGGAAAATGATGTTCCAATAGGGAGTTAAACTCCACTTTACATCAATTCATTCTTTTATACTTGAGGCAAGAACGTCCTCTTGGGGGCAAGCAGCTCCCCAGTTGGGGCTGGAGAGGCACACCGGCTGGTAGGAAAGACTGGGGATCAGGAAATTCGAGCTGTGTGATCTTGGTCATGTCACTGAACCTTTCCGGCCAATCTGGTTTCTCACCTATAACGCGAGACTGATAATAATAATAGTCCCTTCCCAGGCTGTCATAAATATTAAGTGAGCTGGTGTTTGGAAGGTACCTTGGAAAATGTCAGGTGCCACAGAGTCATTAGTGGGACTATTTCCCACCTGTTGGGTGAATAATATCCCTTTATTTTTCCAGCACTTTCAAGCTTCAAAGGCCTCCTTGTTCTGCTGTTGGGTGTGAACGCTGCTTCCTGCCCATCCCTTCCTGAAGGCTTCTCACTCTGCCCACCAGGCTGGGTGGAAGAGGCGGTGACAAGGGAAAATGCTTCCCTACGGCCCCCTCCTCCTCCTGCCACATTCTGACACCCCCTCTGATGATCCGCTCAGTGGGCCTGAGCCCACGGGGCAGCCTCGTTTACCCTTAAAAACTGCACTCCTAAACCTCTGAACCCCTACACTCGGGAGATGTAGACCCAAGTCCAATCTGGGTGCAGACAATCCATCTCTTAGACTGCATCAGGGCAGCCCTCGGGGTTGGGGCTGGGGGTGGGGAAGGGAAAGAGAGGCTGTAGGGAGCGGGGGCGGGTGCATGCTGCGGGAACTGTACAGCAGAGGGCCCGGGATGACGAGGCAGGGGGATTCGCCGTGCTAAGGAAAAGCCTCTAGGGGCTGCCCGGCCTCTGCACCTTCTCTGGAGGCAGGAACTTGGGAAGTGTGCCCTCCAGGCCTTGGTCTCCCTCCGAGAAGTGGAGGGGGGAATGAGAAGGTCTGCAAGGCTCCTTCCAGCTCTACTTTTCAGTGCATCCTCCTGGGCCCCTCTACAGTCTGCACCACGCGGGCTCTGCGGCGAGGCTGTCAGACAAGGAACCTGGACCCGTGGGATTATTCTGCTGATTAATGATTCTAGTGGGTGCTAAGGCTTGCAGGTTGCCAAGAACATCCAAGATATTGTAAAAGAATAGCAAAGCACTGGAACATGTAGGGGTGGAGGAATGGACAGTGTGTGTGTGTGTGTGTGTGTGTGTGTGTGTGTGTGTTGGAGAAGGAGGTGTGAGAAGGGCAGGATGGTAACAGCCTAAACTTCCTGAAAATTCTAACACAGAATCATACTGTGTTAGTGCTGGTGTTGCTACCCCCGGGTCCTCTGAGAGTGGTCCAGATGCTGGGCAGGGTTCCGAGTGTACTGGTGTGGAGGGTATTAGACAAGGACATTCCCACTCATCCCTAATCCCTCTGGTCTGTCCGTGCAGGACATTGAGGGAGATGTGGTGGCAGGAGGACAGGCTCCATCATTTGTCCACTGGTGGGGATTTTCAAACCTTGGGCACCTGGTGGGTGCAGGAGGGAAGTCGCTCCTCTCTGTGTGCCCACCCCCCGAGGCAGGGAGGGGGCTGGAAGTAGCTGTTTGACGAGAGAGGGCAGGAAAAGGAGGGGCAGGAATAGCTCCTCTGGCTGCCTGTCGGTCAGTCCTGTGTACTAGGTATCTTGCACGATTCACCTCACCTCATCATTTTCTAGGTGAGGAAACCGAGGCTCAGGGAGGCATAACTGCAGCCAGCAGGCAAGGGATCACAGTTGAAACCCACGTCTGAGTGACCCCAGAGCCACTCTCTCCCCACAGCACGCTCTCAAACATTTCTACTCAAGTTCCCTCTCAGCAGAAGAGGGATCTGTACTCCTGGTAAGGCCCAGAATGGCCAGCCATAGGCTTGACATTAAAAAAAAAAAAAAAACTCTCTTGTTTTAGCTGAAGAAAATGTGTACCAAGATTGCATCTGTATTCTATAACATCTGTGTTTGCTTTGAATAAAAAATGATGTCCCTCTCTGTCAATCATCTCATGCTTCTGACACTCCGTGTCTCCTGGGGCGTTGGCGGGCCTGTGGCTGTACTCCCTGGGGGTCCCGGGCCCTGGCTGAGGAGCCCGCCACTCTAGCCCTGCCTGTCCCCAGCTGACAGGTCTGGCTGCACTCCCACTGCAAGGCCAGCACTGCCTGGGAACCCGGGAGACTCTGAGGCCCCCACTCTGCCGCCCCGGGTCACCTCTCTGGAGCCGGCTGGTAGGGGTCCTCCAGAAGGCCTCAGCTGGGCGTTAGGCATCTCTGTCTCCTCCAATAATGACTTCCTATAAATCAGGTCTGCCCTGTGCTTTGTTCTACACTGCTCCCAGCCAACAGCTAAACTCCCCACCCAATATCATAAATCCACATTCATTTTCTTTCCAAATTTCGTTTAAGGCTTCTTTAATCACCGCCTTGCAGCCTGGACAGATGCTCCCTAAAAGGGTGAGGCCAAACTGCAGAGCTCCTGGGGAGGCAGTAGAGGCCAGGGAGAGGCAGGGTCCAGAGTGAAGAAGGGAAGAGAGATGGATTCCAGTGGGAATAGGGCTGAAGATGCCCACGCCTGTGCCCAGGACAGGAGGACATGCCAGGAGACACATGCAGAATGCCTCCAGGGCAGGGGTTAGCCCTGCTTGCTTTGTGCTTCCCCCCTGGGCTCCCTACACCCAGGAGATGCCCAGCAGAGGGTCCTGGCATCCTTCTTTCAGAACCTCAGAGGAGGGTGTTGATGTCTGCTACACTCGGTGGGTACTGCCTGTGCGTTAGGCCCTGTGCCAGGCATGCTCTGTTTATCTCCTTTAATACCCCCATTTTTCAGGTGAGAAAACTGAGGCCCAGAGAGGTTAATAAGTTGCCCACTGCTGCCTGGGCGGGAGTACATGGTGGAGGCAGGATCTGCACCCAGTACTCTGGCTCCAGACCCTGTCCACTTAGCAGCTCTGCTCCACGGCTAGTTCACGGTCCTCAGAGAGGCTATGGGAAGTTCCTGAGATCATTCGGGGCCAGAGAGGCAGTGCAAACCTCTTGGTTCCCACCTTCCCCAACCTTGAGTTCCTGCCTGGCTCTCTCATGGGGAGAACTAGTTCTCAGGATTCCCATGCAGGGCAGTTCAGGCTCCAAGAGGCTGCAGGCAGCTGGGGAAGTCGGGGCTTGGAGAACCAGGAACCATGGGGGAGTGGCCTTCCTTCTGCTCAACTCTGCACCAGCGGCTCTGGCTGCACCGCCCTCCAGGGGCCCTCGAGTCCCCCGAGAGCGGGCGCGTTGGCCGCTAGATGGCACTGTGACCTAGTAGAGCGGCGGCCGCCGGCAGAATCCGGAGTCTGGACAAGATGCCTCCCCTCCTCCTCCCGCGGAGCCGGACCGCCCGGTGCGGGCTTCGCCATTGGCCGGCCTGCAGACCGGGATGCGCGGGGCAACCCCCTGCTGCCCTGAGCAGCCCAGGCTGGTCAGCTGTTTCAGCCAAAAAAAAAAAAAAAACACAAACAAACCGGGAGCCGCAATTAAAATCCGGAGGGCCAATCCCGGGGGGCTGAGTTTCCGGTGGTCGTGCCCCTTCCTCTTTCACCGACCCCTTCTGTCTTGCAGGCTGGAGCAGGATTCTCAAGCTGGAGGTCATCAGAAAGGTCAGCTGGTTGTGGCAGTTTAGGCATCAGGGGCCGGGGCTCTAAGTGCTAGTTTCTCTGCAAACCTCCTGTGTGACCTTGGGCAAGTCCCTTCTCCTCTCTGGACCTCGATTTGTTCTTTTGCAAGCAGGAGGTTCTCCGGGGTCTGTCCGGCAGATGGGTGTTGTGTGCCTTGGCTCCGGGGAACTGCAGCTCTCTGACTGCACATCTGGCCATGGCTTGCTTCCCTCCCAGCTTGTTCAGGGCCCTGCTCCTCACTGCCTGCGTCTCTCCCACCTCCCCAGGCCCCAGGGCACAGCCTGGAGCTGAGCACTGGCCACGTGGCAGAGCCTCGGCAATCAGGCCGGGCTCTGGTGGTGGCCCTTACATTTGGGGTCCATTCCTGGGGCTCAGGAGGTTGCTGTGGGCTAGTTTCCCAGCCAGATGTCCATGTGTTGTGAACAGAGTGACGACGGGGGCTGCACGGTAGCGTTGGGGGGCTTGGAGGGCAGGGAAAGGGTGGGCTGGGGAAGGCGGGCAGACAGAAGAGTAACGTGGTGGGCCAAATAGGTTCTTGTCAGCCAAATGGCTTTTGGAAGTCTGCAAAGCTGCTCTAACGTGTCCTCTGGGCATGCCAGCTGCCCCGGCCTGCCTGCATGCTCCACGGAAACTGCTGTCCCTTCCTTGAGCTGCCCCGTCCTTCCAGCACAGCCTGGCACAGTTGGCCGGTGCCGCTATCCCCACCCTGTGCTCCTCAGCCGTCTCCTCTTGGCCCCCTCCTTCCCCGTCCCTGGTTCCTGCCGGCCCTTCTGCCAGCCCCAGCAGCGTGAACAGTGTCCCCTTTATGATCACACCCAGCCCCAACCTTCTGAATTCTTTGATTCTGTGTATAACCCTCGCTTGCAGACCTTGCCTCCCTTCCAGCTCATCATTTTCAAGTGCTTCATCTCCCCAGTCTACCCTCCTTCTCCTGCAGATCAAGGCACTTAATTGCCAAACCAGCCCAGTGCATAGAACTGGGAACTGTTCAGAAAAATTGTCTGCACAAGTTGAGGCTGAAGCTCCTGCATGTTTATTCCTTTTCCCAGGAAAACATGGTTTATTACTGACATTCAGCCTCTCTGCTGCACGTTCCCAGGCAGAGCTCTCGTGCACTTTGATGGAGCCTGAGCTGTGCAAACTGTTTTATTGTCTAGCCATTTGTTCCCACAAACTTTGTCAGACAGGTCAACATCAATCTCTCCCTCTCACTGAGGTGGAGAGCTGGCTGGAGAAAGGCATGGTAAACTCAGGAGAGGCTGTGACAACCCTTTCTGGGTAGGACTTTGAGATGATGCCACCACCCAGGTGTCTGGAGGCAGGGGGATGGCCCAAATGACCCTTCAAGGATCCTTCCAGCCCCCAAATTTGGATCCAGGCCAGCTGCCACTTGGAAGTCTGTAGTGCAAGTTGGGATGGATATATCGGGAAGGTCAACCACTGAGGGAATTTCTACACCCAAAGTGCAGGTTGGGTGTGAGTGAGGCCAGAGTTCACGTGAGAAGCTGTGTACAGCTCTGGCTTCCTGATTTTTGGCACCCCAAATAGGAACTGGATTGCTCTGCCATCAGCAGTCTATTGGCAGATTATCAGAGTTTAGTCAGCAGCCGTGCTGGAATTAGAAAAACAGCCTTCCCTAGAACGATCTCCCTGTCAGAGACTCTGACAATAGGTCCCCCATCCAGAGAGATATGCGGGGAGCGTGACTTCAAAAAAAGTGCTGGAGAGGTTTTGGAACAAGAACACAATTCTTTGAGCTCAGTTATCTGAGACGAGACCCAGCTGAAGCTTAGGGATTTAGCACTCAATTCCTGGCCGCTTATGTGTAGGTAAATAATTTCATCTGCTGTTTGGCAATAAAGAATGCTTTAAATCTTGGCCTCTGTGATTTGTCAGTTTTCTCCTACAGAACCTGTTCACCCGTCATTTGGGTTACAGCAGGGAATGGGGCAAGAGGTTCCAAGGACAGGATGATGTGGTAATGTTCTTGGCTATGTCTGACGTCACCCACTGGGCCCCCCCCCAAAGCCCACCCCTGCCAGATGTCTCATCATCTGGAGAGGTCGCGTGGGAAGAAGCCATCTATGGGTGGTGGGATGGAATAAAGCCTTCATCCTCCCTCCCCAGGGACACAAACCCACCCTCTCCGGTGGTCTCTGATGTATTAGACTCAGCCTTGCAGGGTTTCAGCCCCCAGCCCCTCCAGCTCACAGCCCCCCCATGTCACTCTGCCTACCTGTGTATTTGCTGACCCCAGCCTCAGCAGCGACGTCTCTGAGCGCCAGAATGCCCCGGGAGAGGTCACTGGCCTCTGGATCCATTTCAATGAGGGCGTCAGGGCCCACATTACCGTAGGCGTAATTGGCGATGTAGATGGAGTAGCGTCCGGAGCCCTGAGGAGGAAGGGAAGGTGGGTGGGTGAGCAGGACCATGGCGGGGGTGGGGGGGCCCAGAGAGCAGCTCCCCCCCTCCTCTCGCAGGACCATAGCTCTTTCATAGGTTCGGGCTCTGCTCCTGGGGTCTGGCGTGCGTGACCTTGCACGACACAACTCCAGAGGTGCTTTTCATAGAGGCTACGAAGTGCACGACACCCCCAGAGTCCTACAGCAAAGCGGCCCCGCTTTTCCTTCCATCCTGTTCCAGAAGAACATCCCTCCCTCTCCTCCACAACCACCTTTTTATAGACAGTTTTCTAATGTGCCTTCTCCTCCAGCTGAGCTCTCTCCAGCTGCCAGCCAGGGTAGCTGCTCAATAAATATTTGCTGATTGATTGATCTACCAATTCCCATTATTCTCAGTCTCGCTCTCCCATTCAAGCTCGCTCCAGCCAAGATGACAAGCAAATTCGTGAGCCATCTCCCTGCCCCACCTCCACCCTGTACTTCTTCACTCCTCCATTTGGGTAGCACGATAGGCTTGGCTACGCCAGGCTCCTCCTTCCCACTTCCGCCCCCTTGTTTTTCCCACTTTACCAGAAAGAAATAGTATATTGCTTCTGCCTTTATAACACTGTCTCAAATATATATGTATATTTTCCCCTTTGCATCCAGGAGAAGCCCTGGGCACCAGCTCCTCCTTGCTGTAGACATTCTCTTCTCTAGTCCAAGACACCGCTGATGAAAGATTCTTTCCTGCCTGTTATTATAATGGTGTTATTTCTTCAATGGATGCCTTCTTTCCCCCAAGAGATCCACACAATTTCTCAATCAGTTTTCTAGCTTTCCTCTTATCCCTTGCAGCATTTCCCTCCAATTAATCAGACAGTACATATTTCTTGAGCTCTAACGATGTGCAAGGTGCTGGGGTATAAATGTACTTAAGACCAAGTCTTTGTCCTTAGGTTGCTTATAGTCTAGTTTAAAGGAAGCCGACAAGGACCTGCTGTATAGCACAGGGAACTATACTCAGTATTTTGTAATAACCTATAAAAGAATCTAAAAAATATATATATGTATGTATAATTGAATCACTTTGCTGTACACCTGAAACTAGCACAACATTGTAAATCAACTATACTTAAATAAAAAATAAAAGTAAAAAAAACAAACAAAACGAAGGAAGCTATAAACACAAAACAACCTGGGAAAAACAGCTGAATTTAAGACAGCAAAGTGTGCTCTGTCACCCGCTTCTTGTCAGCCCTCTTTGCTTTCTTCTATTTCTCGTCCAATGGTCCCATGAGAGCCCCCTCTCACCTAACTGGTCACTTTATCCCTCCTTTGGGACCATTTTCTTTGGGGAAACTGATTAAGAGCCACCTGGGTCTAACAGGTGGGTGAAGCCAAGGAAGGAGCTCAGGGTCTCCTGGGCGAAGCAGGCGCATCAACAATTATATGTCTGATTGAGTGTGTACAGGGTTTCCTGGGTGCACAGAAGAGGGGCTCTTAACCCAGAGGAAGGGCATCTAGCCATGAGGAGTTCAGAAAAGGCTTTCTAAGAGAAGTCTTGGCCAGGTGAAGTGGAGGGGAAAGAACCTTCCAGGCAGAGATGAGACAGAGAGTGATGAACGTCGGGAAGCCACAAACAGTTCGTCCAATGCTGTCAGAATGTCAAACGCAAGGCGGGGCCTGTCGGGGGAGGACGCTGGAGAAGGTGGCCAACCTGTTCTGTAAAGACTTCTCTGCCCCTTCATTTTTGGTTCCCTGAGTCTCTAGCCTGCTACCTGGGAATCGATGCTTTACAAGTCTTGTTACTCAAAGTGGCCCCTGGACCAGCAGCATCAGTGTCATCTGGGAGCATGTTAGAAATACAGACTCTCAGGCCCCAGCCCAGACCTGCTGCATCAGAACCTGCATTGTCACAAGATCCCCAGTGATCTCTACACAAAAATGAAGTTTGAGTTGCACTGCTTTACAGCATGGTTTTGTGATTAGGGGAGAACTTTGAAAGGTTCTTGCCCATCACAGGAGCTTGGTATATGTGTGTGGAATGGCTGGATGAAGAGAGAATGAATGGGGCCAAAGGGGAAACTGCACCGTCACTGTGACGCTTCCTGACCCTACCAGCTGTTAGCAATCTCATCGACAAATGGGCAATTAACCCCAGATGAACTGAAATGCACTCTGCTGGAAATTAGGATATTTATAAAATTCAGTTATACCTAGTTCCTTACTTCAGTGTATTGGGTTGACAGAAAAACATAGATGTGTTACAGTTATAGAAGACTGCAGAAATTCACATGTGAACTTGACCACAATAATTCTGGGAGGGGGAGCTGGTTCCAGGGGGAAGGAAGCTGTTTCTGCAGCTTTGGGTCCAGGGCAGTGGGTCTCACCCTGTAGCCAACCTCAGAATCACCTGGGAGGCTTATGAAAACATGGATGCTGGGTCCTATCCCCAGTTTTTCTGATTCAGGAAGCCCCAAGAATCTGCATTTCTAACAAGTTCCCAGCTGAAGCTGGTGCTGCTGTTTCAGGAACCACACTTTGAGAGCCACTGGTCCGGGGCTGTCAGTCTGGATCCTAGTCACAACTCTGCCCCTAACTGGCTCTGTGCCCTTGGGCAGGTCCCTCACCCACTGTGGCCGTATCTCCTCACGTGTTAAGTGGGAATCATAACCCCCCTGCTTCCTGGCAGGGTTGCTGAGAAGATGAAATGAGACAACGCATGTGAAAGGTCTTTGAAAAGATAAAAATGCTATATAAACATGAGGCATAATCATTATCGATCAGGGAACGCTTCTTGTAAGAGATCGGTTTTGAGCTGGATCCAGAAAGGTGGATGAGTGATGAGGCACCTGAAGATGAAGGGCAGAGGTGTTCCAGGTTTGGGACAGAGAATGGATGAGGGCTGCGAGGGGAGCGGGAGAGAACGGCACACCGTAGGGGTTGAGGCTTTTACCTGGTGTGAAGCTGTCAAGCTTTAGCGTAAGTCAGACTCACCTTTGGGCCTATTTGAAACCCAGGCTGCGGGGCCCCACCCCCAGGGGCTCTGATTGGTAGGTCTGGAGGGTTGAGTGGGGTGGGACCTGAGACTTTGCATTTCTAACAATGCTGATGTTGCTAGTACAGAGCGGGTATGCTAACAGGCCCCAGGTAGGGGTTGTGGGGCTGAGGAAGGAGTAGGTCAAACGTCCGTAATAGAACCTGGGGTTAGAAATGTGTATCTGATACGGGTTTACCCAGAGGCAGGGGAGCAGGGAGGTAAAAGGCATCTGATTATTTTCAGCCAGGCAGGGCTCAATTCCTGCCTTTGCCTGCCACTTACTGTTGTGACCAAGATCAAGTAGCTTACTGCTAGAAGCCTCAGTTTCCCTATCTGTAAAATGGGGATAATGATAACATGTACCTCATAGGTTTATTCTGAGGATTCAATAAGATGGTGCATGGAAACCACTTAGCACAGAGCGTGGCACGTGGCCAGTTTAACAAGCGTTAGCTATTATTATTGTTTTTGTTATGTTAATGTTATATTCTTAACGTTATGATTGCTCTTGTGTTTTCCCGTACCACACTGCATCCCTGTCTCTCAACCTCCACACTGGCGTTGACCTCTCCACAGTTCTCAGGCCTCAGGGGTTGCCAAGGTGGTGGCTGGACACAGAAAGTAGCCCCTCCCCTGGTGGCAGACCAGCTGTGCGGGCGTCTTCTAGTTCCCGGAGGCTGGGCCTGAGCAGGGAGCGAGCAAGCCGCTAAGTGCCCGCCTCCTGTGCTTCGTGCCAAAGTGTCTCTTTTCTCCTTTCTCTTTTTGCACTTCGCATGGTGCCTCCCTCCTGTGGTTAAGTGCACTGGCGTGCAGATGACCTTGTTAGGACAGAGCGAGTCTCTTTGTGATTAACCTTCAGAGGCCCTCCCACCGGTGCTGAGAAGATTCCTGCCTTAGCCGAGTGTAGCGGCCCTGGTCCTGAAGGGGCGAGACAGGAAGCCAGGAGGAGACACGGGAAGAGGCCCGGCAGCAGCGCGGCCAGGCCTGGCGCCCCCCCAGAACCCCCAGTCCCTGGGGCCGCTCGCTGAGCCGCCTCCCGGTTTCCTCCCACCAGGTGGGTCAGGTCAGGGCCAAGTGTGGCTTCACAGCCCAGCCTGGTGCTCTTCCCAGCACCAGCTTGATAAGAAATAAATATTTATACCTGGCACCTGCCTTCTCCCAAGGCCTGGAGGCCCCTGCTGTGAAGATTCACGCTGAATCCCCAATCCCCTCGGTGCCATCTCAGTCCCGAAATGAGCTGGCCCCCTTGTGCCTGTCCTCAGAATGGGTGCCAGAGATGTGCCCATGGAAGCTGGGCAGCAGCTGGGTCCCTGATTTAGTGAGGACTGTTTCGTAAAGCCAGGGAGGGGGCCGCAGGGAAGCAGGTGACAGGAGGGATAAATCACCTCCACTGCACGCTCTGGCTCTGGCTGGGTCGGCCGGGACGCACGCCCGGGGGTGGGGGGGTGGGCGCCTCACAGGGCAGATGGCTGCAGCTGCTCCTGCCCTCCCCACTCGGCCTTTCTCCCCCGCACTTCGAGTTGAGCACCTGTGTGCCGGGTAGACTAGCCGGGCGGGAAAGGGTTGATGGAGCTATGGATTAACTAAAGTACTTGTACATTCAGGCAACCCTCCACTCACCCACCCACGAGCCACGTTGCTTGTGCCTTCATTTGTTCCATAAATACTTATGGGGCAGGGGGCCTGATGGCACAATGCCTGGCACATAGTAGGCACTTCATAAATAAGAGTTGAATAAATGAATGAATGAACACAAGGTTCAGAGCTGAGAGATTCTGATTCATGTCCGAGCCACACCACCGATCTGTTTTGGGTCCTCAGGCAGGTCCCTGCTCCAAGCTGGGGCTCAGTGCCCTCCTCTGTCCAGTGGACACAATGATGACAGCCCCTGGTTGCTGGAAAGGCCTCAGGGGAGAAAGGATGTGAAAGTATGTTAGCACCTACTATGTGTAAGGCCCTGTGGGAGCGGCCTTGGGCTCGGCCCTCGGGAGCCATGCTCTGTCCGGGGACGTCTGCCTGGGGTTCCCCTCCTGGTCGACACATCGCCGTGTGCCCCTCTTCTCCCCAGGCCCCCGTGCACCCCTGGACTCACCCTCCTGTCCACACAGGCCACAGAGCGCCCGGCAAAGAGGCTGGCCACGCCGCGGGCCACGTTGACCTCGTCACTCAGGATGTCTTCCCAGCGGTTATTGCGGAACTTGAACAACTTGTCCGTGTACGTGGCTACCCCTGGAGAGAGGAGGGAAGAGAGAGCTGGTGGCCGGTGCGGCACCTACCGCAGGGGTTGGGGCCACAGGTGGACGGGTCGCCTGCTGCACGCTGAGCGCTTAGGCAGCTGCGACCCCTCTCTTGGGGACACGCAGGGATTCTCAGTTGAGAGAAGAGACTCTGAGGCTTATGAAAATGGCCAGCCCAGCCCTCAGGAACTTGGGAGGCCGTGTGCCCACTCCTGTGTGCTGAGCGGACCCTCCACACGGGGTCTTGGGGCCTGGAGCTGACCTGGGATCTCACGGTCTGCACTGTGCTCCTGCCGCACCACGAGCAGGACCCCGGGATTGCCAGTATGTCACACCCAAACTCAACCAAGAACGTCTCTTTCTCCAGGAGCTGCCGCCTGCATTCTCTGCTGAATCACAGGACCTGATTTGCGTCTCAGAAGAAATGGTCCAGGCTGGCGGGTGGGTCTCTAAGTCCAGATCAAGGAAGGGACTGGAAGTTGAGCTCTGACAGGTGTGTCACCAACACTCCAGGAAAACTGGATGGCAGTGGGGTTGGCCCTCCGATGCGGTGAAGGTTTGTGGAGAGGCAATGAGCGCAGCCTGAGGGGAGCAGGTGACGCGGTGGTCAGGAACTCGGGGTTTAGAGGAAACGGGACTGAGTCTCAGGCTCGGTTCTACTGAGATTCTACTTCTAGGCTCTAGTTGTTGACTTTGGGCAAGTCTGAGCCTCAGTTTCCTTATCTGGAAATGGGGACGACAATAATAACTGCATTCCAGTTTAATTCAAGGGGTAAATGAGATGATGCACCTGAAAGATTTAGCATGGTGCCGCCCATCCCCCAAAGGGATCGGAGGTCCTAGACAGAAATGATTATACCCGTTCATAGACGGGGGACCCTCTGAGGTGTTCCGGGGCCTCAGCTCTGCACTGCAGGGGTGCGGTGAGGGTGAGTGTGTGAGTGTGGGGAGAGTGAGTGTAAGAGTGAGTGTGAGTGTGAGGATAAGTGTGTGAAATTGAGTGTGTAGGAATGCGCAGGAGTGGGTGTGTGAGAGTGAGAATGAATAAAAATGAGTGTGAGATCGAGTGAGTGTAAGAATGAGTGTGAGAGTGAGTGGATGAGTGTGAGTGTGTGCGGGTGAGGGCTGTGCCCAGAAAGCTCCTCAGGCGGCTCTACCTGGGAGAGGACAAAGGGTGTGCTCTCCGAGTGGCCTCACCCAGGGACCTCCTAAGACCCCGGGGACCCACAGGGGCTGGTGCATCGTCTGTGGGGCCTGGAGCCGGCCTTAGGGACGCTCGCCAGACTCCAGGGAGCTGGCACGGGGGCAGAGCTATGCCACTCTGCCTGACCCTCCCGGCGGCGCAGAGGCCCCATCCTGAGGAGGGGAAGGCCCTTTCCCGGCAGAGCGGAAGGCAGATCCAGGAGTCCCGCAGGTGTCTACGGGGTGGGGCTTGGGCTGAGGAGCCGCAGCTGGGGTCTGCACAGAGCTGCTGTGGCTTTGGGAGGGCGGCCCACTGGGGCTGCTGAGGAACCTGATCTGGACAGAGGCGCAGGTGCCGACTCAGAGGGCCTGAGCCTGTGTCCAGCTCTGACTCCCGTTTGCTCGGGGCCTTGGCCGGTTCCTTATCGTCTTCGCAGCCTCGGTTTCCTCACCTGAGAGTTGGGGGTAACAGCTGTGCCTCCTCCCTCCCAGCATCGCTGCGGGAACTGCAGGGGAAAACTCTGGGGCCCCAGGTCGGCACGCGGGGACTGTCCTCTGGCTGCTCTGCGCCACCCCGGGCCCCCAGGCCCTCGTCGCAATCCCTGGGGACCAGATGTGTCTAGAGATTGAGATTATTTTCCTTTCACATGTCAGAAAGGTAACACAGTGCACACACCGTTTAGTACACAACACCCCCATCAGGGACTGGGGCAGCACCCTGTAATTAAACACATTAATATTTCTGCAGTGAAATATATGAATAGTCACACTAGGTGGGATAAATAAAGCCCATAGATAGCTCACGTCAGCTCAGGACAGGTTTTGCTATCAATTCACTTTCCCACGAACTTAAAGAAAGCACTTGAGGCTTTCAGAGCGTTCTGGATTTCAGGACTGCGGAAAAGGGACTGTGGACTGACACTGCCATCCTCGTGGCGGTTCCCAAGGCAGTGGCAGCCTTGTCATCGCCTTCTGATGCCTGGGGCGCCTCCGAGGACGGCACTGCAGGCTTCCGGGCGCCCAGCTTTCACAACAGCGAGCGACCCTTGCCCTTCTCTGTCAAACCAGAGCCTCTTTAGACTGTACCTCCAGCTCGTCTAGTCCCACCTGAAATCCCGAGGTCAAACTCTACCAAAGCTTAGCCTAGGTGAGAAAGCAGCTGCCGGCAGCTGGGGCTCTGCAGGGCTCTGATGGGCGCCTCTGCATTCAGCGGGAGAAATTTCTCAAGCCGCCGAGTTCCTGCCTCAGCTAGACAAGAGGAAAAAAACGAGCCCAGGGTGACTCTATCCCCCTCTCTTTGCCTCATCACCCCCGATTCCTCCTGCTCACATTTCCCAACATTTCCTAAAGTGTGCTTTGTGGAACCCTGGTCTCTGCCAGCTGCCTGGAGAAAAGATTTCGTGATCGTCTGAGCTCAGGAAAGACTGCACCTTCCATCCACCCTTGGAGATTCTCAGTGGACATCAGTCTATCAAAACTTTGAAAAGACCTGCAATAAATTACGGGCTTAATTTGACTTAAGCCAGCCTTTCCCAAACACACTCGGCCACGGAACCCCTTTTTGCAGCTCACCTGTCAGCATCCGGCAGAACTAGCCCTGTTCTTAGCAAACTGCAGCGCGGGGGTGTTGACTTCGGGCCACGTTCTGGGCTTTGTGGCCAGAGGGGTTAGGGCGCCACATACTGTTAGCCTCTTCCCCCGTTCCAGCCTCCTGGCTTCTGAGCTGACCAGGGACGCCCAGAAGAATAAACTAAGGTAGAATGTGCAACAGTGACGCACAGCCTTGTAGATTATAAATGGAAACGGCAAAATCAATGGCAGCCCTTCTGCAGGCAGAAGCCTGGAGGCCTGGGCGACAGGAGGGATGGGAGCCTGTGATTTAGGAAGAGCAAACGCTCTGGCAGCTGCAACCTAGGTAATTAGGTGTGTCAGGAAGACAGATAAACAGTGAGCTGTGTGGGTCGATGGCACTGGCAATAAACACCCAGCACTGGCCCCTGGCCCACGTCAGCGTGTAATCCCACCTTCTGGCTCCTTGTAGCTGCACTCTGCCCTGGGGCCCCTCACTGAGTCGGGGGCAGCAGCTCGGGAAGAAGAGAGGCTGTTAGTTGTAGGAGAGAGGGGCTCTCCTGAGTCCCTGGGGGTGACTCCTACAGACCGGAGGCCTGGGAGAAACCGGGCGTTCAGGGGCAGGGTAGGGGGCTCTGGAGGTCATGGCCCCTCTGAGAGGCACATCTGGGGACTCCCATTCCCACCCAGACTTTGGCATGTTGGCATTAAGGGAGCCTTGAAGGTCTCAGAGCCCAGTGGAACCGGCAGTTGTTGCCAGGTGGGCAGTTGGGAAGGCCAAGTGGAGGAGGCTCAAGGGCCCACCACTCCCTGCTGGGTGCTGGGGGAGGCCTCATGAAGTAGGAGTCTCAGTCCCTCACTCAGGGCACTTACAGTTCACTTGACGACAGGAGGGATAGGCAGAGGAGATGCCATGGGGCTGCGGTAAAACTAATACTACTTAACATTCCTACAGAGATTTCTATGTGCCAGGCGCTTCACATACATTCACTCACTAACCCTCTCCACAAGCCCACAAGGTAGGTACTATTTTCAGGACCAATTTACAGATGAAGGACCTGAGGCACAAGAGGCAAGGGGACTTGCCTATGATCCCCCAGCTAGCAGAGCCCCGCAGAGACAACAGGACAGTACATCCCGGAGATGCTGTGAAATCAGGCCACAGTGATCAGGGAGGGCTTCATGACAGAGGAAGCACCTGAATCAAAGCATCAGAGTAACAACAGCACGGCTCCAGCGTGTAGAGCACTTAGTATAACCAGGCTCTGCATGAAGCACTTCTTCTTGTTCTTTTACAATCATCATCTTGCCTAAACCCCTCAGGCGCCTTGAAAGGTGGTGTAGCCCCATTTTACAGATGGAGAAATTGAGGGGCAGAGAGGTTAAATCAATTGCCCAAGAGCCAGTGAGTGGTGGAGACAGAGTCAAACCCAGGTCTTTCTGACTCCAAAGCCTGTGCTTCTGAGCACTCACTCCACTGCTCGTTAGGCAGAGAGGAGGGGCGGTGCTAAGGCCGGGCGGGGAAGCATCGGCAAAGGCACAGAGGGGACACTGAGTTTGCCTAGAGGGGAGGGTTTGTGCAGGTGCAGGAGGAGCAGCATGGCAGGCCGGGAGATAGCCACTAATCCAGCACTGAGGGTGAAGGGGCCATGGGTGGTTTCTGATCTGGGGAAGACAGTGTTTCTGGAAGATTCACCTGGCAGTGGAGTGAGGTGTGGGCTAACAGGGGAGAAAATGAAGTGGGGAGGCCGCTTCTGTAGTAGCTCAGGCACGATCCCGGGTGACGCTACAGGGAAAGTGGGGAAGAAGCGCTGGGTGCAGGAGGCTGGAGCAGGAGGGGCGGGAGGGTGTGGTGTGGCGGATCAGAGCAAGTCCACCGTGCGGGGTTAGTGATGGAAGCAGGGACATCGGGCCAGCCGAGGGTGGGAGCAGGAGCTTGGCCTTTGAGGGGATCATAAGGTGGCCGAGAAGGCATGCCCAAGAGCTCACTGGCCATGAGGGATGGCAGCTTGCAGAGCAGTGAGGCTGGAGCTAGGGCGGAAGGGAAAGACCAGTCTTTCTTCCTTCTCAGTCTCCCTTCTTCCATCCCAGGGAGAAGAGAGAAATCCGATGAACCTCTGCCGAGTGCATCACCCACATTAGCTCAGTTGGTCCTCTCCATAGTCGCGTCAGGAAGATAGATTCTTTGTTTTACAGAGAGAAATCGGGCTCAGAGGGTTAAACCGTTTACCTAATGCACAGCTGTTGTTAAGTGGTAACGCCGAGCCTCAAACTGGGATCTGACTGCAAAGCCCCCCACCACATATTAAAGAGTTGGGCAGATTATGGAGAACAGTATGGAGATTCCTTAAAAAACTAAAAATAGAGCTACCATATGACCCAGCAATCCCACTCCTGGGCATATATCCAGACAAAACCATAATTCGAAAGGATGCGTGCACTCTGATGTTCACTGCAGCACTGTTTACAAAAGCCAGGACATGGAAGCAACTTAAATGCCCACTGACAGAGGAATGGATAAAGGAGATGTAGTACATATATATAATGGAATATTACTCAGCCATAAAAAGGAACGAAATAATGCCATTTGCAGCGACATGGATGGACCTAGAGATTGTCATACAGAGTGAAGTAAGTCAGAAAGAGACAAATATCATATAATATCGCTTATATGTGGAATCTGGAAAAATGGCACAGATGAACTTATTTGCAAAGCAGAAATAGAGTCACAGATGTAGAAAACAAACTTATGGTTACCAAAGGGGGAAGGGGGTGTGTGGGGTGAATTGGGAGATTGGGATTGACATATATACACTACTATATATAAAATAGATAACTAATGAGAACCCACTATATAGCAGAGGGAACTCTACTCAATGCTCTATGGTGACCTAAATGGGAAGGCAATCTAAAAAAGAGTGGATATATGTATATGTATAACTGATTCACTTTGCTGTACAGCAGAAACTAAAAATAAATAAATAAATAGCTGGGCGGGGGCTGGTGGAGGGCAGTCCCGGCTCCCGAGGAAGCTCATTTTGCGTTAGGACCGAGGAAATGGATTTCAGGGCTCCATACTCTTTATGATGCTGCTTTGACAGCCTCATCCCATCCTTGCTTCTTCTGGGGCCACGTGGCAACGAGGCACAGTGGGGATGGGGGCGGGGAGCCTGAGCAGTTCATGTGCTCATCTCCCCAAATGGAATCATGCTGGGTGAGCTGAAAATCTGGACCTTGTGTCCAAGCAAAACATGGCTGGGGATCAGGAGACCTTAGGATCCATTTTAGGGCTTAGAGGATCCTAGGAAAAGAGGGTGGAGCCTCAGGGTTAGTGTATGTCAGGCTTTACCAGGCACAGGAGGTCCTGGCCATCCTGGTAAAATGCAGATTCTGGTCTAGTCAGTCTGGGGTGGGGCCTGAGATTCTGCAAATTTATGAGCTTCCAGCTGTTGCCAGTGCTGGGCTGCGAAAGCTGCTTTGAGAAGCGAGGTGTAGAGCATCTGGGTGCAGCAGGAATGGGCCTGAGTGAAGGACAATGGACAATGGGTGCACTCTCAAGGCAGACTCATTTGCTGTGGGGGGCAGAAGAGCCTGGAAGTGCAAGGCGCCCCCGATTTCCGTTCTTCTCTCTGGCGCAGTGACTGAAGCTTCCTCTCTGAGAGGTTACAAAAGCCCTGCTGAAGGCCTAAGTATAATACGGAGCTCAGGAGCCAACCGAGAAAAGAGTCATAAATCCAAGTTCATAAAAGTAAAAATGGGGACTTCTCTGGTGGCACAGTGGTTAAGAATCCTCCTGCCAGTGCAGGGGACACAGGTTCGAGCCATGGTCCGGGAAGATCCCACATGCCACGGAGCAACTAAGCCTGTGCGCCACAACTACTGAGACTGCGCTCTAGAGCCCGTGAGCCACAACTACTGAAAGCTGTGTGCCTGGAGCCCATGCTCCGCAACAAGAAAAGCCACCGCAATGAGAAGCCCGCGCACCGCAATGTAGAGTAGCCCCAGCTGGCCGCAACTAGAGAAAGCCCGCGCGCAGCAACGAAGACCCAACACAGCCAAAATAAATAAATAAATAAAATAAATTAAAAAAAAAAAGTTTACTAAGTGACATAAGCATTTCTTTGGTCCTGGAGATACAACAGAAAACAAGACAAAGTTTCTGTCCCCATGGTGTTTAGCAGAAGAGTAGAAGAGATGAACAACAAACAAATATATAACATATTTTCAGACAGCAGTAAGTGCTCTGAAGAGAAATAAAGCAAGTTAAGGGCATAGGGGGTGATTAGAGTACGGTCTTAAGGCTTTCAGGGAAGACCTCATCTGAGAAGGGGCCTGAATGAAGGGAAGGAGTGAGCCCTGAGAACAACGGTGGGAAAAGCATTTTAGGCGGAGGGAACAGCAAGTACAAAGGCCTCGGGTAGGACTGCGGCGAGCAAGAGAAAGAGTGGAGGAAATGGAGCCAGAAGGGCAACTGGCTCACAGCCGGAGGGGTGTGGCGGGTGACGGTAAAGACTTTGGATACAGTCTGTGGGGCTGCTGGAGGGAGTTGAACTTATGAAGTTGATTTTCCTGTACTACAGGTGAAGGGGTTGAGACCGAGAGAGGTCAAGCATCTTGCCCAAGGTCACCCAGTAGGTGAGGGGCACGTCCCAGGTTTGTACAGACTGACTCCCACGGGACACTGCCAGGATGCAGGACCCCAGTGCTGACATCCTAACAGCTGGCTGAGGGACAGGGTGGGACCGTCCTTCCAGAGGTCTCTCCAGTGCTTGGGCACAGGCTAAAGGAGACCCCAGTCATAAGCCAAGGGCAGGTGTGGGCTGGCTGGGGCTCCTGGAGAGCATTGCCGGTTCCTCATTGTGGGCAGGGTGGCAATGGCTGAGCGTCATGCCAGCTGGACCCAGGGAAGTGCTGACCCGACACAAATGGCTCCACACCCCACCCACTGTCGATGAATCAATCAAATCACTCAACTGAAAAATTAACTCAAACCCACAGACATCCCTCAAACCCACAGAAGGTCACTGGGAGGTGCACGCCTGGGGCTGAAGCTGGGGGGCAGTGTCACCCTTACCCCAGCTCTGGGGGCCGAGCGCCAGCCTCTCCCAGAGGAACCTTCCGGGGGGCTCCATTTGCCTGCCTCTTCTTGTCTTCCCTCTGTTGGCAAACCTTCTCTCAGGCCAAATGCTTGTGCCTTGTCCTTCCTGGATTTATTTATCAAGTTTTAATTGTACTCTTAGGATGTTCAAGTTCTGGCTGGGCCAGAGGGAGGCACAAAATAAACAATACATGGACTTTGCCCTTGAGGAACTTAGTGGCTAGGAGAGTGGAGTCAGATTCCTAGAGAAATATAAGACTGCACTGGGGAGACAGGGCAGGATTTTTGTCTGTTACATTCACTGGGGCATCATCAGTGCCTAGAATAGTGCCTGGCATACAGTAGGTGCTCAGTAAATACGGACCCAATGAGTGAATACATTAGTGAGTAAATAGGGTGATGTTTAGGCTGAGCACGGAACCAACATGACTCTGGGGTATTGCTGTCAACCTCCACTGCACGAGGGAATCACCTGGAGAGCTTTCCAATCTGATAACTGGGTCCCACCCCCAGAGGTTCAGACTGGACTGGACTGGGACGCTCCTTGGGAACTGGGCGCGTTAAAGCTCCTCAGGAGGTTCTAGTGTGCAGCCTGGGCTGAGCACCGCTGCTCGAGGATTCACGATGAAACGCTCTAAGAGCGTGGGAGGGCTGCTGCTTCGAGACACCTGACGGTCGGGTCCCAACCCAGGTGCTCTGTGTTCAGTGAGTAGGAAGAGTCTGTCCCCTTCCTCTGGCATCGTGCCCGCTGAGCCCACATTAAACACTTCCTTCCACAGTTCTCCCCATTTCTGCGTCCCTCCGGCATCTTCCCGGGCACTCGCTCCTTCCACAGCCATCCCTTGCTGCTCCCCTCCTGACCTTGCCCCACATTAAAGGTTGATCAGCCCATCAATTAATTGTGTCCTAATCCAATCTTGGCTTGGTTGGAGAGAGGGCAGTAAATCCAGCTGGGTAATCATGCCCTGATATTTGTGTAGGGATAATTACTATCTCTCAGGCCTCACTTGGTGGCAAGATGAGATGAAAACCCATAAAACACCACTTGGGGCTGTGGCTCATTGTTTCTCGGCTGCACAAAGCTGGCTGTCAGCCAGTCAGCTCCGCCTGCCCCTGCCCCTGGCACCAGCCCCAACCCCTTCCCTTGCCATTCATGCAAATGGCAGGGCTCAACAGCAGGGGCAGTCTGGGGCTGGATCCTGGCTTGGGCTCAGCAACCAGCAGGGGCAACATTATGGGCCCAGGGTAAAGCCAGTGTGTGTGTGTGTGTGTGTGTGTATGTGTGTGTGTGTGTGTGTGTCTATGGGAGCAGGGAAGGTGGTCCCCATAGCCAGGCGATCACCTGCCTCCAGGAAGTTGGGAGGGTCCAGAATGGTGAATTCACAGGTCTGAACCACAGGGTGTTGTTCAGACCAACCCAAGAGGGCTGCTGCCATCTGGAAGAGTGCAGTGCATGTCCAACCTGGCCCCAAAGGGACACTGGGCCCTGCATCCTTCAGGAGGAAGCCATGGCCTGGGACTTCCCTGTAGATGTTATGGCCCCATGGGAGCAGACTTCCACCTGCAGCCCCAAGAACACAGTCCCCCAGCTCATGAAACACTGAGCACCAACCATGAGCCTGGCTCTCTACTAGGCCCCGGGGGCATCAGGTTGAGTAAGGCCATAGAGTGTGCTGATTAAAAGGATGGATCTGGAGTCAAACGCTTGGGTTTGAATCCTGGGACTTACAAGTTGTGTGGCCTTGGGCAAGTCATATGACCTCATTGTGCCTCAGTTTCCTCAACTATAAAGTGGGCCACACCAGTACCTACCTAACTGAGCTCCTGTGAGACTTAAATGAGGTGATTAATACAAAGTGCTGAGATCCTGGCCCGGCACACAGTCGGTGCTACTTAAGTAGTCGTTGTTGTCATTACTGTTGCTGCTGTGTAGCCTTCCGGCCATCCGTTTCTCTCAGCCGTTCCTCGGTGTGTAGGACCTCGCTACTCAAAGTGCGGTCCCTGCACAGGCAGCAGCACCACAGCCTGAGAGCCTGTTAGCAGTGAGGGACCTCAGCGCCTAGCCAGGCCTGCTGGGTCAGAATCCGCATTTACACAAGAGCCGAAGTGACTGGGATGGCGCTCTGGGCTAGGACAGGCCCCAGATCTGTCTCCCACCAAGTTGTATCCCCAGCACCTAGCGCCTCTGGTCTGGCATGCCGTAGGTGCTCTGCAGGAATGCGGGGTGAAAACATGAGCTCCGCTGAAAGCTATGGGGGCCTTTGAAGGATTTCAAAGCATTTTAGAAAGTTCCCTGGAAGCAGCACGGAGGGCTATGCCAGGGAGTCGTCTGCGGGCTATGGGCGTGAGAAGTGCTGAGTGGTTGAGCCACCAGGAGTGGGGGAGAAGGGAGGAGGGGTCAGTTAGGAGGACCGGGCTGCCGCTCAGACTGGGAGGCGAGGAGGACGTAAAGTCCGAGGGAGGGGGGACAGGTCTTCTGCTCAAGGCCTCCCTCTCCAGGGGCTGGGAGGTGAGAAACAGCTTCATGCATAAGAGAAGAACGGGTCCTCCTGGGGCTGTCTCTGTTGGGACGGAGTGAGGTCCTGGGGAAGCTGGTGACAGTAACCTAGTGCTGGGAGGAAGAAGGTGGGGGCCGGGGGAGGCCCGAGGCCCCCAGCCCTTACCGGAGAAGGCATTATTGGTGTTGAGGAAGTAGATCTCCTCGCGGCCATCCCCGTCGATGTCGCAGGCTGTGACCCCGATGGCGTTGCCCTGCCGGTCCCGCAGCGCATAGTAGGGGGAGCTGCGCTCGTCCACCGCGATGTTCACCAGCCGCTTCTGGGCCCGGTCGTACTTCAGAACCAGGTTGGGGCCATTGTACCTGGAGGAGGAAGGGGGAGGGGACGTTGGGGGGAGCAGCTGGGCCCACCTGGCTCTATCCGACCAGAGCAGTGGGCTCAGAGTCTTCCCGGACAGGTCTATGTGGGGACAAATCAGCCCCAGAACGTTCCTGGGGAACCGCTGTCTTCCTGGGGAACCCTTGGCAGCCTTGCCTTGGGGTCCCCGGGTGTCTGACGAGTGTCCCTGAATCAGATGTGGACCGAAGCAAAGTGAGAGTCAACAGGTCCCACGTGGGATGCGAATAAGGAGCAGGGTGGTGGAGGGGAGTGGGCAGTCAGTGATAAGCCCCTTACCATAGGCTTTGCTGAAATAAACGCCCTGACATTAATCTTGCCCATTTCAATGTAAAAGGCACTTTCATATTTACGATCTCATTAATTTAAATTTAACAACAATCAAGTGAGGTAGGCATGGGAGTCTGCATTATTAACCCATTTTGCAGATGAGGCAACTGATGAACTTCATCAGGGAAAGTGAGGCTCAGAGAGGTTGAGTGCCCTTCTCAAGGTAACGCAGCTAGTAAGCGTCAGGTGCTGGAACTCAAACCCAGGCCCTCTCTGCTAACCCAAGGGCCCTGGAGTGAATTCTGGAAGCACAGAAGGCTTTGTCACTGAGGTTTGGAATGACTCTCTCTTGACAGAAAGTCTCAGCATTTAAACAGCGGGATGAAACTGGCATCCCAGACAGGAGATTACAAATGCATCTAAAGTCATCAGGTGGACCTGCTGGATCGCTTTGTCCGAGGCACTGGAAGGAAAAGATTAAAGAGCCCCTCAGTCCTCATCTCTCTCTCGTCTGACTCTCCTGCAACCATGCGACCTCCCTGATGCGTGCTCTTGCCTCAGGGACTTCGCACTTGCTGTTCCCTCTGCCCAGGATGCTTTTCCTCCAGGTACCCACATGGCTGTCTCCCTCCTTCACGTCCTTCAGGTCCTCATGCAATCTTCCCTTCTCTGAGAGGCCTTCCTGCCCACATTCCTGAAACCTGCAACCACCGTCACCCCGTACCCTTGCCCCTCACCCCGTACCCTTGCCCCTCACCCCTGCTCTCTCTCCCACGGCTTTTACCACCGGTTGACCGTTCTCTAGCTTCCTATTTAGCTCTTCCTTCTCTGTCTGATCCTGCTAGAATGTCAGCTCCACAAAGGCAGAACTTTTTGTCTGTTTTGTCCCCCAGGACCTAGCACAATGCTTGGCACACAATAGGTGCTCAGTAAATCCTTGCTGACTGATTGAATGAGTGGATCCTCAGAGCCCATGTCTGAGTCATAAGGGCTTGGGTGTCCTGTGGTTGATTTCTTCCCATTGCCTTTCCATGTGGAGAAAGTGGTGTGTCCAAGGTCACCCCCAGGCAGCACAGCCAGGAATGTCTGGACTCCTCCCTCCTCCTGGAACACCTGTCAGGCTCTCCAAAGGAACCTGGCCAACCCCCATCCGTTAGTCCCCGGGCTACTGCCTTTGTTTGAACCTGAGCGTGTACATCCCGAGTGAAGTTCAGCTGCCAGCCTCTGGACGGTCCCCAGCCGAAAACACTGTGGGGAGGGAGGAAAGAACTCTCCAAGGTCTTTGAGAGAAATCACTTCGTGCTTTCCTGAAACAGAACCAATTTGGCCCTTTGTCACCAAGATGCAGAGCCAGTGAAGTTTGGGGGATGCTGAGTGACTGGCCGTGTGCCTTCTGGCATCCACAGTGTGCGAAAGGGGAGACGGAGCTTACTGGGGGCTGAGTCAGCACTCGGTAATGGGAGGTTGCGCCTTAGACACCTTGACGAAGAGTGTCTGAGGGCTGTGCGTCGAGGGCACGGCATGGCCTATGGGACGTGTCTGGGCAGCAGAGACGGAACACTTGGGTTCCAGCACCGTCAGCAGCTGGCTCCAGCCCCCAGGGACAGGAAGTGCCTTGTGGGCGCTAAATACTAGGCCTCAAAGCCTCCAGGTCTTCCGTTTACTACCATTACTGCTCCTCACAAGACAGTACAGTTCTGCGGCGCTAGGCCTTGCTAAAAGCACTTTCCCATGCATTGCCTCACCTGAGCCCTAGTAATCCCAGAAAGAAGGTAGAGAAGGCATTTTTCTAGAAAAGGAAACAGAGGGTCAGAGAGGCAAAGTGAGCTGTCCTAGGTTACACAGCTCGTACATGGCCGCACTAGGCTTCTAACTGTCTTCAGGTCCAACCCTGTGCTCTTTCCACACTGCCTATGATGCCAACACTCTTTGTCCTCTGCATTTTTTTTTCTGGTGGCCTCTCCCAAAGCAGCGACGTGGGAAATGCCCAAGAACTTCATGTAAAGTGGAGATAATAACCCTACATTTCTATCGCACTTTACAGTTTATAAAACACTTTCTCAGCCTTGATTTCATTTGCTTCTCTGCAGGTCTTGACTCTTCCAGAGGTTAGTTTTGTGACCTTAGGCTGGTCAGTTCCCCTCTCTAGGTTCTGAGTTTCTCCTCTGCAAAACGAGAGTTGGACTAAGTCAGAGGGTCACAAAATGTGTGGACAAATGCGGTCTTGGGGACGGGCTTCTGGGCCCTCTCCTCTCAGTTTCATCCAGAGCATTTCTATGTTGATGCATTTTATTTTACGCATCACATTCTATAAAATGTTGTTTAAACAAGGGATTCCAGAGCCAGCGTTTAAAAGGCTGGACTAGGAGCTGTGTGAGAGCACTTCTCGGTCTAATGCTCTTGAAACAGGGCCTTGAGTCTAACCCACCTCAGGAGATGGACAGAGCGGGCGTGGCCCCCCTCCGGGCTATGGCTGAGGAGCCGCCACATGAAGTCCAGCACTGACACCCCTCCTTCGCACCCCCTGTCCCTTGGGTCTCCCCCAAGGAGAATGTCTTTACCACCCCCAATGGGGGGAGAGGCCATGGCCTCTGCACCTATTGGAGGCCAGTCCTTTCACCCTGAATGGGGGGTGATGGGCGTGCACACAAGGTCCCTGCTCCCATGGTGGTGGCCCTGGGGGAGTGGATGGCCCTGGACCATCTCTTGTTTGAAGGACTTGGGGGTGCTGGTTCCAGGGTACTCCCTAAGGGGTAGAGGGGTAGGGGTACTAGGCTGGCTCCCATCCTCCATCTGTTACAGAATGAGCACGTGCCGCAGAGTCCTCCCAAGCCTACATGGCAGCCTGGGATGAATCCTGACACTCTGTCCCCTTGTGTCCCCCCCCCCCCCCCCCCCGCCAGGGACTACAGACACAAAGCCAGAACAAGGGCTCCTAGGTAGGGGTCCCAGCAACACGGGGGCACAAGGCTGGGAGGTGGGGCACGGAGTTGCCACTCCTTCCCCCCACCCAGGCTGCCCTTGGCTGGGTCTGCTGCACTGATATCCCAGCCTCTCACAATGTCCCCCCAGGACAGCCAGCCTTATCCCCTCCCCCTCTTCTCCATGGGGCTGACGCTTCAGCTGGTTCCATACCATCCCGCCCCTCCCTACCACCCCGCCCTACACTCCTCGCACAAAGCCTGCCCCAGCTGCCTGGGCTAGATGTGATCTTCTCTTCCCTGGACACCCACAGCGTTTTGCACCTTGCTTATTACCACAAGGCAGAGTTGTTTGTGTTCCAACATCACTTCCCCTCATTAAAACATATGCTTCTTGAGCCGAGGAAGCATGTGGATACATCTCTGTGTTTGCTGTGCCTAGAGCCATGCTTGGCAGAGAGAAGATGCCCAGCAAGTGTCTGTCATAAAAGTGAGTGAGTGAGCAATAACGGAAAATAATCATGGGTGGCATTCACAGAGCAGTCACCACGTGCCAAGCACCCTTCTAGGTACTTTACACCCACTACTTCATTTCATCCTCATGACAATCCTAGGATTTTACAGATGTGGAGACAGGTTCAGAGTTAGCCACAGTCCCACCACGGTCCTTCTGGGGTGTCAGTTCCCACAAGTCGGGGGAGATGGATGTGAGGGACGTGGGATTTCACGTTTCCTCTCTCTGACACCTGCCCGAGATTGTTGGGCACTTCTAGAAATTCAGGAGGCTTTGAAGCTCAATTAAACAGGCTTAGGAAGTGGGACAGGGTCCTGTGTTCTTGAAAAGCAACTGTGACTTTATAATATCAAAGGCTGGTCCAGCAGGCACAAGTGATTGGCTCAGTGGAAATTTAAGAATCTGCTTGCGAGACACCAGCGGGGCACAACCCGTCCTTGTGTGAGTGCCGTCCAATTTTCACGCTGGTCCACTGCTGTCGACAGGGAGGGGCCTTGGGGTCAGGCCAAGAAGAGCAGCCTGGGCGTGGGGTCCTGGGCCTGCCACTTCCTGGCTCTGACCTTGAGCTTGTCACTCAATTCCTCTAAGCTTCAGCTTCCTCAACTATAACTCTGTGAGGATAAGAGACAGTGTGTGTGATAACACTTGGTAAACTGTGAAGAGGCACACAATTATAAGTTCTCATCATTATTTAAAAAAGAAAGCCGAGGAACAATCTCTCACTCTCTAGAGTGATCACTTCGAGTTTCCAAACACGCACTAATATTTCTCATCCCCAAACATCCCACCCATGATCTCTCATCTTCTGCTGGGATATTTCTTCATTCCCCTTTGTCACTAAACTCAAAGAGTTGTCTTCACAAGTGCTCTCCACTTTCTTACTGACAATTTGCCCCACCCCCAATCCACATTCCACCCCCAGCTCCAGCAAAGCTGCCCTTGTTATGGCCATTGGTGGCTTTCATGAGGCCACAAATAGGGATGCCTTTCTGTCCCATCTCCTGGGGACTCTCAGCTGTATCTGGCACA
Organism: Balaenoptera borealis; assembly: GCF_965194805.1. Lineage (NCBI taxonomy): Eukaryota > Metazoa > Chordata > Mammalia > Artiodactyla > Balaenopteridae > Balaenoptera > Balaenoptera borealis. Next base: position 88,533,312 of record NC_138874.1, read on the forward strand.
GCGGCCTGGCTCTCGGCCACTTGCCTCTTATAACACTGCTCTCTTGGCTCTGAGGATGCCATCCTCCTCTGGTTTTCCTTCTTTCTCTCTGGTTCCCCCTCATTTTCCTCTGTGTAGGCACTTCCTCCTCTCTCTGCCTCTTAATGTTGGAGTCCCCAGGCCTGGTCCAGGACCCCCTTCTCCTCTCTCCATCCCCTTTCACTAGGGGATAATATCCATCCCATGACTGACAACTCCCAAATTTATATCTCCAACCCAAATCCCCAGTCCAACCTCAGACTCATATATCCGACTGCCTACCTGACATCTCCCCCTGCACGCGCCACAGTCACCTCTGATGGAATGTGACCAAAATGGAACTATTGATCGCTCCTCCCCCCTCCTCCCTGCAATGGGCATCCAAATACCAAAGCCAGAAAGCTGGTGTCAGCCTTGGTTCTCCCACTCCCTTGACTTCACATCTAATTCATCAGTCAATCCCGTCATTTCTACCTCTTAAAATATTTCAAATCCTTTCTCTTCTTTCCTCCTCCACTGCCACCATCTCCGGAGAGCCTCCTTTTTCTGCGTCCCCACTTCCCCCACCAGTTGAAATCCCCCGCACCATAGCCAGAGTCATCTTTTTAACACATAAATCAGATCAGCCATTCTCCTGCCTAAAACCCTGTGGTGGTTTCCCATTATGTTGGAATGAAACCCAGACCCTTTATCACGCCTGGCCTGGGAGCCTATTCGGTTTGCTGCCTGCCTTGCTGACCTCATAAAGCCACACCACCTCCCTTTCAGCTCCTAAAGGTCCAGCAGGCAGGTCCCAGCCCTCTGACCAGAACACCCTCCCTCCACCTCTCTCCTGGGCCGGCTTCATCTCATCCTTTAGGTCTCACCTTGAAAGGCATCTCGGAGAGACCTTCTCCTCCTCCATATTCCAGTAATGGCATCCTCTGTCCTACTCTGGTTTGGTTACCTATGTATTGCCCATCTCTCCCAGGAAACCATAAGCTTCAGGAGGGCAGGGACTGTGTCTGCTGTGTTCACCTCTGTCTCCCCATCACCTAGGGCGTAACAAGCACTCAATAAATACTTGTAGAGCGAACGAAAGAGAAGGAGCCTCTGGGAGGTACCAGATCATCACTGGGTGGCCGAGTAAAGTCAACTGAGCCACCAGTCTCTTGCTTGGTCTTTGATCCTCTACTTTCATTAGTCCCCAAGATATGTACAAACATGGTAATGACACCAGGAGGAGGCCAGGAGCTGGTGTCCTGAGTAAGGGTGAGAGAGAGTAACAAGGTATTATAGATAAAGACAGAGGACCAACCTTTTTCTCTGTTGAGAATTGTTGACCTATGTGAAAAAAAATCATTTAAGCAGTTACATAAAGGGGAAGCCAGATGAAGGGATGTAATGATTATTGGGTACCTACTATATATTAGATACTGTGCTATGTAGTTTACACATGATATCTCACTGTACATAAATAGAAACTTTTCTGAAATTTGAAAAATATACTACTTTGAAAACTAAGAATAGGGAACTTTTTTCATTAAAAAGGAAAATAATGAAAAATATATAGCTATTCAACATTATAATCAGGGGAGAGATGCAGGGAGACGAGACAGATGCACGTATAAATCCGAATGCAAGAGAGAGACACACAAGAATATAGAAAAATGGAAACTGAGGGGCAGTGAAGCCCTGAGCATAGAGAGAAAAACACTGTAAACACAGATAAAGAGATTGGCCTGTAGAGACACTGGGACACATAGAAGGGAGGATACACAGACCCAGAGAGAAAAATAGAGAGATCCCTGGAAAGATACAAAGTCGTGGAAATATCAACAGAGCTCTGAGATATTATCATAGAGAAACAACTCATCTTATGGCCTTTCTGGGCATTTCCTTCAAAGGTTTTTAAAGATGTGTGGCATTTTCAGGACTACAGGCGTAAGGGGCTATTTTATTCTTGGTCACTTCAATACCCTTATTTTATAGATGAAGAAGGGAATTTCAGAGAAGAGTGACTTTCTGAAAGTCAAACAGCTAATCATTAGACAAAATATATATTGAAAGACAAACTGATCCCTTAGTCTAAAGCAGGGATCAGCAAAACCAAGACCTTTGGGCCAAGTCTGGCCTGCTGCCTATATTTGTAAATAAAGTTTTATTGGAACACAGACCTGCTCATTCATTTACATGTTTTCTGTGGTTGCTTTTCTTGTACAACAGAGCTAAGTAATTGCAACACAGACTGTATGGCCCAAAAGTTGAGAATATTTACCATTTGGTTCTTCACAGAAAAAGAGTTTAAAGGCTTGTCAGCCTTATATTATGGGTATATTACAGGTTCTAAGTCATCGTTATCATAACAGAGCACAAAATTAAAATAAGCTTTAGTAAAAATTAATTTGAGCTCAGTACTTGGGAATACACAGTTTTCTGAAACAAGTATTTAGGGAGAGTATAAGTTGAATGGAAGAAAGGTGTTAGGTCTTAGAATAGAGATTGTGAGGCAAAATAATCTGCAGGGAAAAAAAGAGACTGAGAAGAGTTAAGTTAAGATGAGAACAGTGTTCTGTACATGGGGTTTATCTAAGGTTAAGAAATGAGGGGGCTTCCCTGGTGGTGCAGTGGTTGAGAATCCACCTGCCAATGCAGGGGACACGGGCTCGAGCCCTGGTCTGGGAAGATCCCACATGCCGCGGAGCAACTAGGCCTGTGAGCCATAACTACTAAGCCTGCGCTCTAGAGCCCGCGAGCCACAAGTACTGAGCCTGCGCATCTGGAGCCTGTGCTCCGCAACAAGAGAGGCCGCGATAGTGAGAGGCCCGCACACCGCGATGAAGAGTGGCCCCCGCTCGCCGCAACTAGAGAAAGCCCTCACACAGAAACGAAGACCCAACACAGCCAAAAATAAAAATAAATAAATAAATTAATTAAAAAAAAAAAAAAAAAGAAATGAGCATGTGCCCTCTGAGTGAATGAAGTGGTTATAGGGATATGGTAGCTGATCTCCAGAGATGGCTGCCATCATTTTCTTTCCTCTTTGTATGGACGTGTTACTCCACCCATGAAGAGGTGGAATCCATTTTGCCTCCCTTGACTCAGGGCTGGCATTGTGACTTGACTCGGTTGGCAGAATGTGGGCCAGTTCTGGGCCTAGCCTTAAAGAGGCCTACCAGCTTCCATGTTGTCTCTGGGGGAAGCCAGTCACCATGTAAGAAGTTCAGCCACCTTGAGACCACCATGCTCAGAGGAAGCCCAATCTAGCCCCAGGGAGAGGCCATGTGGAAGAGCACCGAGGCACCAGATAAATGAGCAAAGACTTCGTGGGCCTTCCAGCCCAGCCAAGCTGACAACAGAGTGCAGCTGAGTGAGTGACACCAGCTGATGTCACATGGAGCAGAACACCCCTCCACCCCTGCCAGCTGACCCTGCCCAAATTCCCGAATCACAGAACTGTGAGAAAGGGTAACTTGTTTTTAACTAGCTACATTTTTGGACAAGAAAGTAGATAACGATGACCTATCATTTCAGACCTAAGGGGAAGAAGAATTTCTCTCTGGAAAATAGGAAAAAACATTACTCAGTAATCAGTAGAATTCTCTAAGATAGCCTTTTGATTCACAGTAGGCAGGTCTCCCCAAGGGAGGCCTGGATCTGTTGGGTTGACACATGGATCTCAGAATATCTGAGGGTCTGTGCATAGCCTAAGGGTGGAAGGGTAATGAGAAATACAAGGATTCCAGAAACCCCTGTTTTTCTACTCCTCCTCTGAATTCTTCTTTACTTTCTAGCCACATCTGTTTCCCATTTTGAAAGCACAACCTTGAACATGGATCATTTCTTTGGAACTGTGTGTAATGCTCTTTTTTCCTTTTTACGCATTTAATTCTTTGAAAGCCGTTGAAGTTAAATAGGACCAGAAAACATATGGGAAGGCATCCCAACAGGAGACTCACAGATTGTATCCTAGAAGAGGACATATACAGAGGCCAGGCGCTAGTTTAAAGGAAAGAAGACTTTGTTAATGGGAGGTTTCTAGCTATGATGAGAAATCTGGGGCTGGGGATTTTACAGGGGAGTGAATTGGATAAGTCTGGAAAGGGCATCCCAGAAAACAAACAAACGAACAAAAACATTTGATCCTGAGCTAGGAGCTAACCAGGGTGGAAAAGACCCCACAAATGCAGTGCAAAGAATAAGAAGGTAACTTTAAGCTGAAGGATAAAAACCCTTTGTCCTAAGGGATGGATGGTTTTTCAAGAAAGGGATGTTTGGCACTGAAAGGTCAGAATAATCTGCAGTGATGAGTGTCTCTGTTCTGTAAAAATTCCACGCAGACTGATTGATTTATGCCTTGTTCTAAAAAAGATCTGTGCTCAGCATGTGCTCTGTGCCCTTGGAATTTCTTATATTTTGATGAGCATGGAGGCAACCAGAAGGCAGAGACTACTGTTTGCAGCTCTAGCCCCTCCATACCTAGGATGATGCCAGGAAAAGACAGGTCCTCAAGTCATGGTGTTCATGTTGATGGTGATGATGATGGTGAAGACCATGACTCCATCCCTCAAGGCATGTTTATCTCAAGAAAAGAGGAAGACAGGGAGGCAGGAATTGCATAAACTATCAAAGGAGGGATTCAGGTGACAGATGGAGGCTGGGTTAATCAGGATTCTTTGGTTGCAAGTGGCAAACACTCCACATGAACTAATTGAAGAAAGTATTGGTTCAGGTGTCCAACCTGCCAGAAGATCAAGGGAACAGTGAGGCCTTGGGGTGCCTGGAGCCAGGGTTCTGATCAGGAGGTCATCAGGACTTCCTCTCCCCTCTTCTCTGTTGGCCTCATCGTCTCACACCATCCTTCTTCACAAGGCCTGACCTGTGTACACTCTCAGCCTCACACCTCAGCCTCAGCACAGAGTGGAGAGGCTTGCTTTCCTCAGTTCCGATGTGAAAAACCCCAGGAAAGGGCCCTGATTAGCCCAGTTTTGGTCACACGTCCATCCTGAGAGCCAGGAGCTGGAGCCTACGGTTGACAGCCTTCAGCTAGGACCAATGCTCATAAGAGCAGCATCTCAGGAGCCATGTCTTTGCAGGAAGAGAAGGGTCAGGAAGGAAGAGCAGTGTGTCTCTACAGAGACAGTCACTCATCTAGGTCTGTACTGCTGGAGACAGACTTGCCAGGGCCTACTGATGGAAGGCAGAGATTCCCTGGCACCACCGAGTCCCTGTGTCCTCCAGATACATCTCAAGGTCCCGCCACTCCCCTCCAGGAGCCCCAGAAAGAGGCATACACAGAAAGTGGAACGACGGTTTGACTCAGTATGTTCTGGAAACGGGTCCGGCTCTTGGCCTCCTCCTCAGGCCTCTGTTCCACGCAGCACTGCTGGCGGTGCAGGACAGGGAGGGCACTGAGCCTTGGCAGTGACAGCCCAGCGTGGGGCGTGGTGGGACACAAGGGGAGCGATGGCCCAAATCTGTGATCAACTTGTGGGTTCAGGCAGATCCTGTTTAATTGCTGGGTCACAAAATACTTCAAACATCTACTCAAACTTTCTCTCCTTAATGCTCTAATTACCTAGAAGCTTTTAGATAAAAAGCTGTTGGTCTTTGTCTCTCTTTTGGTTAAGAAGATGGGCCAATTTAGGGGCAGAATGGTGGGGTAAATAGCCTACAGATGTTTCACTCTTCTTTAAGAGTAGAAAAGATAAACCAGTCATTCTCCAATGAGTTCATTCCCCCTTCTGGGATCCTATTTCCAGATTGGGCATATTGCATGGCACACGGTGGAATTCTCTGCTTAGAGAGACTCCAACTTAATACGGCAAATAAGGAGTGGTCCCAACCCCAAGCTTTCAGAGGAGCACAGATCACTTCCGCTGGGATAGTCTTCATAAAGAAGGTTCATTTGATCTAGAACTTTAAGAATGTATAGGATTTTAATAGAAGATATATGAGTTAGACATTTACAAAAGAAACAGTGTGAGCTACGAAGCAGATCAGAGAAAAGAAAAATATGGTTAGGGAATAGAGGGTAGACTATTCTACCCTCTACTCTGTGGATGACACAGAGTTGTGTGTTGGACAATTGTGAAAAAGAGTAGAAGCAAACTGGAAAGTACATGGCAGTGAAGATAGTGGAGATGTGACATGTAAGCCACGAGTTTAGGTTTTATCTGGTAGGAAATGGGGAGCCGCTGAAGGATTCTGAACAGGGGGGTCCCATTACATCAAAGTAGCGATTTGAAGAGCGCTGTCTGGTGGCTGTGTGCGTGAAGGATGGGTCAGGGGAGAGAGCTGTAACAATAGTGCAGACGATGGAAATTCCCCTGAATTAGGCCAAAAACTTCTTCTGAGCTAACTTGAGTGGGTTCCTGTTCCTTGCACACGAACGACTCCTAAGACAGAGCAGGGTCAAGAAGGCACAGAAATGGGGAAAGTGAGGCTTGAAAAGAGAGGCATGGCCAACAGTGTTAAATGCTCTCAAGAGGTCAAAAAGGCCAGGGATTGGAGCTGGAAAGTGGATTTGGCAATTTGGAAGCTCCTGAGCTTCAAGGAAGCTGTTCATTACAGAGGAGAGAGGAGATAGACTGAGGGCCTAGGATGCAGACAGCTCACTGAAGATGGAAGGGCTCAGGAAGGCCTAGGATATTGGCCAGAACACAGGGTGAAGGGACGGTATCACCAATCTCTGAGACCTGTGCATATCTGTGGGCAAGAGGAAGAGACCCAGGAGGGCAGTGGATTTACAGGGACATGGGCAAGAAGCGTAGCAGGTGGAGGGGAACAGTCTAAGTACCAGCAGATGGGTTAGGCCTGGAATTCAGAGAAGACAGAGGAAGCCTGGAAGGGTAAGAAGACAGGATGGGGTGGAAGAGAGCGACTAGAGAGTTGATGCCCAGAGACCTCGGTCTGCTCATGGGTGAGTAAGAGGTGAGGTCCTTAGGTGAGGAGCCAGAACATGGCCATTTTCCACAGTAAATGGGGCAGGCAGGGTGAGCCACCTCAGAGGGTGAAGTTGAACAACTTGAGGGGTGGTGAGAGGCAGAGGGCAGGCGCAGGACAGGATCTGTCTCTGAGGTTGCAGAGAAGACACACACAGCACCAGCAGTGGAGCAATCACAGCAGGGAGGCCGGGACAGGGTGCCAGGAGCTGGCCTGGCGAGAGGCACAGGCAGAGGTGGGGTACAGGTCGGGCTGGCTCGGGGTGGGGGCAGGTGAGGGCAGGCATTCGGAGTTCTGAATCCGGAATGGGGACTGCCTGCCTCCAGCCCTTTGGAGTGGCTGGGAACAGGAAGTGGGAGCATCTTCTCTTGGGAGTGAGGTGGGATCTGTGTGGGCAACACGGGACAGCAGAAAGCACACTGGACCTGAAGTTAGAACAGAAAGGCTGAGAGGCAGTACAGCTCGGTGGTGAGAAGCTTGGACCACAAGCCAGACTGCCCGAGGGCAGGTCCCTGCTTGCAACTCTCCAGCTGTGTGGGCGTCCTTGAACCAGTCACCCAGCTGGTCCAGGCCTCAGCTTCCTGATACCAGCTCCCCTGCCCTGGGTTGTGCCGAGGACGAAGATAAAGCCTGTAAAGTAGTCAACACAGTGCTGAGTGTGGAGCAAATGCTCAATAAACCCTAGTTAGTAAGTCTGTCTTCTCCCATCTACACTTAGTGCCTGACACATAATGGGAACTCCATAAATATTTTTGAAAGAATGAATTATTATGATTATTACCTCTGTAGCCTTGAGCATAGAAGACTGTGAGCTCCAAGGAGCTCTAGACTGTATTTTATACTTCTAGCCTCCATCACAGTGTTTGATAAAGGAACTTGCTTACATACATTCCCGAGGATTCAGTTTCCTCATCTATAAAGCGGGGCTAATAATATTTGCCCTACCTCAAGGTCAGATGAGAGAAAATGTGTAAACTATGACACAGCTGCAGGTTTTGCATGTGCACGTGCACACACATGCACACACACACACGCACAGATGCACGCGCACACACACGCTCACACATGCACGCACACACGCGCACACGATATATGGCTGTTGTCTGCGGCAGAGACAGCCTCCTGAGCCCCCCAGGAGCCCTCGTTCTTCTACCCTGCTCGACAGGAGCTGAACGATAGACCCATCGAGCCGCAGGAACGCCCCGTGAAATGGAGGTGACAGGAATTTGCTGAGGGTCTGGTCAGAGACAGCTATGGTTTTCTCCAGCAGGGAGGAAGTCCGGAGCTGGGCGCTGGACTGGATGTGAGGCGTGCAGGAGGCTGCTCTCAGTCAGCCTGGCCTGATGCCCGGGTTGGACAAGCAAGCAGACATAGGTCACCAGACACAGGTCACAGGCCCTGGTGAGGGCAGAGGACAGACAGGTCTTGGCTGGTGAAAGGCAGGGCTGTCATGTGAAGACAAGGACCAGTGGGCTCCTGTTGGTCACAGCTCATGGGGGGATGGAGACGGCCATCTTCAACTTAGAAAAGGCCTGTCCTTCTAGCCCAGGGCTCTGTCCACCCAGAGTCCTGGTCCAGACTCTAGCTCGGTGCAGGCCCCTTTTCGTGATGACGAGCTTCCCCCGTGACAACTATCTGCTTGGAATTGCGAATACAAGTCACTGCTGGAGCCCCGCACCCATGCCCGACAGGGTACAGGGGCCATACACATCGTCCCCACTTTGCCTGCTGGGATCTCCACTTGCTCTCTCCGGACCCTGCGGATGGTGTCGTTCTGCTCTCTGGTCACCATTCCCTACGCACCTGGCTGTCCCCTCCCTGCGGTAAAATCAAGTTCCGTCCAGTTTTCCCTCATGCCGCAGCTAATGGAGGCATGCTTGGTTGTGCCTTGAGAAATAACGGTTGGAGGAAGCAGCAAAAGCCTTCCAGTTGCTATGGAGTGTTAACTGATGAATTAAACTCTTCATTTTGATTTGAAGGAAATAGTCCTAGAAGGGACTCTTGCTTTAAAAACATATAAAGCTGCCAATTATGAAAGGCATTCGTTCAGAGGGGTCTTTGTTGCCATGATGGCTTGAATTCCCTTAGCCATGCATTAACACTAATCAGAATCTGGCTGTTGGAGCGAGTGTGCATTAAAGCTCTAGGGACAGAAAATGTTGTGTGTTAAGTATTAGTGAGAAAGTATCCAATGTACCTAGATATTTATTCTTTAAAGTGCTTGTAGTATAGAAATCACCTACCTGACTAGCAACTCAAGATAAACAGTTATTTTAATTACAAAGAAAGGTACATGACTATAATCTAAGGTCTTAGGTAATGCAGACATTTTACGTTTGAACCATCCATCTAGATTAAAGACCTTGCAGGAACTGGTACCTCCGGATTGCAGAGGACCAGCAGGTAGAGAGATCCTTGCTACTCTAAGTGGCGGTGGGGATGGATGGCACCAGCAACGTTTGGGAGTGTGTTAAAAATGCAAAATCTTGGGCCTCAGATCTCGGAGTCATAATCTGCATTTTAATAAGATGCCACAGTGATTCATGTGCACATTAAAGTCTGAGAAGGGCGAGTCTGGATCAGTATTTCTCAGAGAGTAGCCTGTAGACCATTTACCTTGGAGATACCTGAAGAGCTTGTTAAAAATGCAAATTCCTGAGCCCAGGGATCAGCATTTCAAACAAACTCCCGGGTGGTTTTTATGTTCACCAAACTGTGAGACCCAGCCCCAGTCCTTTCAGTCTCCTCAAGATCCAGGAAGGACCAGTTGACACACGGTGCTCTGAGTCCAGTACGAAAGGATCTGGATGGACGTGATCTCTGCCATCTAGGGGTTTATAACAACATCGCTCCAGGTGAACAGGTAGAGAACAAGCTATGGTGTGAATACCTAGAAGCATTATATTATTGACGGATTCACAATCCGTTCGAGTCTCCCAACCACACTGGTGGATGGACATCCTCCCTGAGGGTGAAGAATAACAGACAGGTTGTCCTCACCCTTCCTAGTTCTTCTCCTGGAACTGACTCGACTCCCACTCCAAGGGACCATTCCTTCTTTTGAGCTACCAAGCAGAGGCCAGCCCAGGGCTCAGCTACTTGAACATCCCACTCAGAGCAGATAGGAAACTGGCAATTCATTTCATTAGCCTTTTCCTATAAACCCTCCCCTCTCCCCCTCACGCCCACCACCCCTTCCCAGGACCAGCAGGGTGCAGACCTCTGCAGCTCTGCCCACATTGTTCCCCACACACAGGTCAGGAAAGGGTCAGATCAAGCCTAGGAATCTGCCAGCACTCAGCCCTTGGGGATGGTGTGAGCTTTCTTCTTCTCCTTTTGATGTCTGCATTTGGTTCCTTCAGAAAGGAAGAGACACGACCATAACACTCTGTTTTAGAGATAAGAGAAAACCAGCCAGCATCTTTTGAAATTCAATGTACAAGTGGAGATGGGGCAACGTGTGATGGGAGCCTGGCTGGGGGTCTCTCTTGACTCAGAGCTTCAATAAATGGCAAAGAGCCTGGCCCTCAATAGCAGTCCTTTAGTGGAACAGTATCTGGCTTGGGCTAACCTGGCCCAGATCCCAGGACTCAAAACACAGAACTTCATGGTCTCGTGGGGTGCGTGTGCGGTTGCCTAGTGCTTTCTGGTTTACCTACACATATGACTTAATCCTCTCAGCGATCCAGTGGGGGTTATTATTTATCTCCTCTCCCCTTTAAATGCAAAACTAAGGTCAGGGGATAGTCATGTGCCCATCACACCGCTGGAAAGCGGCAGGGCTGGGTCTTGAATTTGCTTCCTTTGATTCCAAATTCTAGTTTCTTTTTACCCCACCATAAGGCCTTATTTTTCTTCTATTCATGAACCAACATATTATTTTGACTAGACCAGGGATTCCTTTTGGCTAAGCTCTCTCCAAATTATACCAGTGAGTGCAGAACTAGCACGTGATAGTCCCTCAGCAGGTGTGGCGGCCAAAGAAGAGTTACTGCTTCTTTCCTTCGTGGCTCTGGCGAATTCTCAAAGGTGGAGGTGAAAAATCAGTGCCAGATGGTTCTCACGGAGAAGTCTCCACGGCCTGGCTGCCGAGGAACCACCAGGGGAGGAATGTCTCTGCAGCTGAGGAACATGGCACGACCCGGCCGGACCCCAGACCACACAAGCCCCACATGGCAGCACAGACCTGACCTGGCTCAGCTCCACATTCAATGTTCAAGACTGACAGTCGAGTGAAACGAGGGAGGAGGTGCTGTAGTGAGAGCTGCATCGAGGAGGCATGACTACTCGTCCTGAGAGCCCCCTCCGGGCCCGGATGTGGATGGTGAGGAGGCTCAAGGGTGACAGCACAAATAAGGCTCCTGTCCGCACAATCACTGGACTCAAGAGAGAGATGCAGACCTGTTGTCAGAAATGACAATCTGGGTATTACAAATACCTGACTGAACGTTGTGATTGTCAGGGATAAGGTTCAGGAGGAGAGTGGATACCTGAGCAGGAATGTACAGTGACCGGGAGATTCCACCCTTGGAAAGGTCTTGTTGGAGCTGAGAGGACTCCCGCCTGCTTGCCCGTGTCCAGGAGTGAGGTGTGCGCGCGCCTTTGACGTCTTATTCCAAGGATGCCAGCACGTGCCCTCCGCGCCTGCCTCTGTGTGAGACAATCCCCGTGTACGGAGTGTGCACTGGGGCCGAGCGGGGGGCAATGAGCCCCTGTATTAGTTTCCTATGGCTGCTGTAACAAACGTTACCATAGCCTGGGTGGCTTAAAACAGAAATGGATTCTCTCACAGTTCTGGAGTCCAGATACCCCAAATCAAGGTATGGGCAGGACTGCATCTCTTCAAGTTCCAGGAGAGAATCTCTTCCTTGCCTCTTGCAGCTTCTTGCAGCAGTAGGTGTTGCTTGGCTTCGGGCCGCCTCCCTGTAACCTCTGCCTCAGTGGTCACATTACCGCCTCCTCTTTTAAGCCCCACCTGTGCCTCTTTCTTTTAAGGCAATGTGTGATTGCATTTAGGGCCCACCTGGATGATCCAGGACACGCTCTTCTCAAAATCTTTAACTTAATCCCATATTTTCCCATATAAGGTAATGTTCACAAGATCCAGGCATTAGGCCATGGGTGCATCTTTTGGGGGGTCACCAATCAACCTGCTACAGCCCCTTCTGAATTAACTCTTATTTTCCCATAAGACGTACCAGTTAGGATAATACTAATAGTAGCCGGAGGGTGGGGGGCTACTAGATGCTTCATATTCATTAGCTCATACACTCTTTCCCACAACTCTGGAAGGTCAATACTTGTATTCTCCAACGCAGAGAAGAACCAGAAGCTCTGAAGCCCACACTCCTTCAGCTTCACCAGAGCTTTTTGGTTTGTGTCCTGTGGGGCCTGAAGGTCCTCAAGGATCCCGGGGAAAAGAAAAGAGGACGATAAGAAGGGCTCTGGGCCCCGAACCCTCTTCGACCACAGCAGCCCCACTTTGGTTTGATTTAGACGTTCGGAGACTGCAGAAGATTTCTCTTTGCTCCAAAGGGTTAGGCTGAGAAAATAAAGTTTGCAAGCTGCAGCTTTGCATTTCACTGCCTGGCATTGTTTGGGCATCGGCCCAGGTTCAGGAGCCCCACCTTTGGAGGCAGACACACCTGGGCTCTGTGTCTTTGGGCAAGTTACCTAACATCTCTGAACATCGTGTTTCTCATCTGTGCAGTGGAAATAGTAACACTGTCTACCTCAAAGAGCTGGTGTGAGAACTGAACGAGCTTACAGCGCACCTATAATGCTTAAAAAGTGCTCAATAAAGAAGAGCTATTATTTTCATTGTTATCGTCATTGGCTTGTGCATTTCTCTACTGATCAGTTCCCTTGATATTCAATCTGGGACCTCTTGAAAGTGAAAATGTTTCTCCAGAATAGGTGGGTTTCCCCTCACTAGAGCTTCTAGAGGAGAGGGGTGGCGTCAGCTCAGGACAATGACATGCAATGTCACTCTTCCTGGCTCACATATCAGGACGCTGTCATCCACACTTATGTCTAAAGGGTCTGAGTTCCAGTCGTGGTGATGAATTCAAGGTGCAGCCATTGCCTCAGACAGGAGTCCCTGAAGAGGCTCTAATGATGAAACTCGCAAAGGCTGGGCCCTGGAGGGAGGGGTGGGACTTTCTTGACATCTTTGATAATCACAAAGGTTTATTTGCTGATGTCTGAGGGGTTCTAGGTGACCTTGTAGTAAGCAGCTGCTGCCTCAGTGACCAAGCACAACTCCTTGTAAGGTGTGATGTAAGTGGCAAAGGGAAGCTTACCTGCCTCTGCTAAGGGCTTACGATTACATTTGCTTCCATTTGAATGAAACACGTGAGTTTCAGGAAGCAGGCTGACTGACACCAACCTCTTCAATATATTCCAAAACAGCTGCTTTTTAAAAAAAATTAATCTATTTATTTTTGGCTGCGTTGGGTCTTCGTTGCTGTGCACGGGCTTCAGTAGTTGCGGCTCGCGGGCTCTAGAACACAGGCTCAGTAGTTGTGGCACACGGGCTTAGTTGCTCCACGGCATGTGGGATCTTCCCAGACTGGGGCTCGAACCTGTGTCCCCTGCATTGGCAGACGGATTCTTAACCACTGTGCCACCAGGGAAGTCCCCAAAACAGGTGCTTTAAGCACAGGTTCCGATGGAATTTTAGAATGTGTCATAATGAGAACTTAGCATTTATTGACTGCTTACTGCCTGCCAGGCACTGGGCTAAGGACGTTATCTGAACGTTCTCATGTTCCCTCCCAGTGAACCAATTATCCCTTTTCACAGATGAGGCCCAGGAGGTCATGTGACTCCCCAAAGGTCACTGAGTTGTGCAGTGGTGGTGCTCGGTGCAGACTTGGTCTGCGTGAGCCTCTGGAGGCTGTGCTCTCAATCCCGCCCATGACCACCCTCTAGGACCAGCGTTCTAGAGAAAGGATTCGCACTGCCTGTTCTTTTGCATCTTCATTTTGGACAGAATCTTCCCCTGATCGTTAAATGTTATATTTAGTAATAGTGGTAATTAAGCAAAACAAAAAAAAAAAAACACTGCCACCATCAACAAAACCCAAACTAAGAAGAATTTTGCTTTTGGGTCAGATTTTCCTCTAAATCACAGAAATCTACAGCTATTGGTTCACAAAAGGAATGAGCACTAACACAGATCTTGACTGTTCCTCTTAAGGCACAGTGGTGTGCCAGGGTGACAGACATGCCCTCAGATGGAGGTGACAGGGCAGGGAGAACTTTCTGGAAAGTGCACTGTGAGAAGCAGAACACTCATTTTAAGAGAAGAGGCATGGCTCTGGGGCGGAGTAGGAAATGCTCCAAAAAGACGTTGGGGCAAGGGTGTGTCTGGCATTGGTGGGCTCTCTACAGGGGCCAATGGTAGATTTTTTTAGAACGCGGCGAGAGGTAACAGAATTGAGGGGTAGGGAGAGAGGGAGTGAGTGATAACCAAAAGAGTATGTTTTCTCTGGGCCCTGGGAAGGCGGCCTTGTTTCTAACAGCATCAGCAATGTCAGTCAACAGCAGAAGCAGCCGCTGATATTCATTGAATGCTTACAATGAGTAATGTGCACTTTTGCCAAACGATCTCATTTAATCCTCACAACAACTCTATAAGGTAGGAAGCATTATTACCCCTATTTTACGGATGAGGAAACTAAGGCTCAGCAAGGTTAAACAACTTGCCCGAAATTGCACAGCTGGAAAGTAGCAGAAGCCAATTCAAACCCAGGCCTGTGGGATCCTAGAGCTCATGTTCTTACATAGCCTTCTGCTTGCCTTTCACCTGGCTGGTCCCCTGCACTCAGAAGGTGGTACCTTTTTGAAGCAGTGGGGCTGTCTCCCTGCATTGGTTGTAGCTATTGCATTAGAGTGCGATGAACTGTTCACACCCTTGAAGTTGGGTTTAAAGTGTGTGAAGAGTTAAAGACACATTAGTGCGGTGATGGGGAGGATGGGGGAGGGGCTTAGAAACCAGAAGTGGCAATGACATTTGTTCACAGGTATTATAGCCTCTCACCACTTCCCGTGTCAAGCAGCAGAAGTGGGTTTGAATTTGGGTGCACTGGGGCAGGTCCTATGAGCCCTCCTGCTTCCCGTCCCTGTACCACCTCCAGGGCCGCATGCGGGAAGTCCCTTCCTTCTTTGCCTCCTCTAACTCCTGAGAGGGTCCTGATGCAGCCATAGCAGACAAAGGGTGGGGGGCACTGGAAACAGGACACTCATAAAAAAGGTAATTCCATGCTGAACCTCTGGCTCCCTCAGCCCAGGGCACCTTAGGTGAAGGATGCAGTTTAAAGTCAGAGAACTGGGCATTCCACGCCTTCTCAGGCTGGAGGAGAGGACGGACATATCACATCCCAGGTGGCAAAAGAAAAGGGACAATTTCTTCTCTTTCAAAGATATTTCAGTGCATTTAATAGAGATAGTAGCAGGGGACGTTAGAAATTTCTTACCCTTTTAAGAAAGTGGTGATCTCTTGCTGCCCTAATCCATACCCCAAACCACACTTGGAGAGCTAGAGCATGTCCTTTTCTGGTTTTTTTAATGAATAAATTTTACTTTTTAGACCAGTTGTAGACTCACAGCAAAACTGAGCGGAAGGCAGAGAGAGTTCCCATGTGCCCCCTGATCCCACACACATATAACCTCCTCCACAATCAACATGCCTCACTGCGGTGGCGCATTTGTTACAAGCGACGAACCCACATTGACACATCATTATCACCCAAAGTCCATGGTTTACGTCTTGGTTGTATATTTTGTGGGTTTGGAGCATGTCCTTTTTCTTATCTGATAGGAACAGGGAGGGATGACGGGCTCGTGGCCATGTGGTGGGGTGAGGCTGCAGCCAACGTCAGCCCCTAACCCTTGGTTACTCTCACACCCATACCTTCTTCACCAGAAAATACAATCAACTGGTCTTCCTGGGGCAGATAACAAGAAAGAGGGGTGGAGAGAGTCCACAGGAATGAAACTAACAGGAATACATGTCATGGGCCTGAAAAAGTAGGAATCACCCCTTACCCCTGTTGCTTCAAGGTGAGCCGTTCAGTGATTCATTCTCACCCCAGAAGACACTGAGATGAGCCTGGGAGACTGTCTGGAAATCCAAGAACAGCAGGACTCTCCGTGAAAGTCTCAGGGCCTGTGTTGCAAGGCCAACCTTGCAAGTGGGGTTTTCTAAGGATAACAGGCTTAGGCCCACTATGTTAACTCTTTTCTGCACAGCCTGCTTTGTCGTTTGGCACATAGTGGACGTTCCATACATTGCAGCTATCATTACCAGCAGTGTCACGTTTTTTCTACCTTTCTCTACAGGAAGGAGAGCTCATCATACCATCACTAGTGTCCTCCAAGTCAAACCAGGTACCCACTTGGAAAATGAAACACACGTGTGCACACAAGTGCACACACACACACACACACACAATCTATACGTGCAAGTGTGTTTCTAAGATAAAGCAACTCCTTGCATAATAAACCTTTTCCTCTTCAAATGTCGAATCATAATTCTCTCATCTCTGGTCTTAGTTGCCATTTACAGTTCTGATTAGTACGCTTTCCGTTTCTTCAGCCGAGTCATTGATAAGAAAGAGGTTCATCAAGGTAGGACCCGGGACACAGCCCCAGTCAGTCTACTTAAAGCCTCCCTTCAGGTTTTGGAATCAACTTTCAGGACCGTGATCCTGCTAAGAGAATGATCATCTGGCTCATGGGTCAACATATTAGTTACAATAATACGTGGGGGGACTGTTAACTGCTTCACTAAAATGAAACTAAGCTATGTCCATAGCATCCTGCCAATCCACCAGCCAAATGCCTCCTTGCAAGGAAGCAAGGTTAGTTGTGTATGGATTATTCTTAGGCAGCCAGTGCTAGCTCCTGGTGATCACACACGGTGTCCTAAAAGTATATAAGCTATTTGTTCCAACTTATTGTTGGTTAGTTGACAGGCACTCTTTTTTCCCCGTTTGAGACAATTTGCCTCTTCTCTTCTCCAACTGAACCATTCTTCCAGCATCACCATGTATCCTTAAGAGCACAGCTGCTGGTTCCCAGTGCCTGGGATGTGCCTTGTCTTGGGATTTAATTTCAGTTGTGCACCTCACCTGCCTAGGCTGCATTCCCTTAGTAGATTATTGGTTCTACCAGTCCAAGTTTGAAGATGCCTCAGGGAATGGAAGTCAGCAGAAGTCGTAAATTCTGCTTTCTATCACTTGTAACACTGTATTCCACCCCACCCCCTACCTACTCCAACAACCTGTTCTTTTTCTCATCTTTTGTTACTTCTAACAAGAGATACCAATACTTCACTCCAGGACATCAATGATTGGGAAAAAACCCACCCCAATTACAGGGGATTCATTATACTATTCTGTCTACTTTTGTATATGTTTTCACTTCTTCAATATAAGTTTTTTCAAAAACCAATGAAAATAATTTCAATGATGTTAGAAAACATATCAGTCTGGATCTTGGGTCAGAGGGAAAGGAGGGGGGGGGGGAATGTGTTCATGGAGTAGACCACGTCGATGTCGGATCTTGGGGAAATTATTAACTTCTCTAAGGCCTCCCAATCCTAAACCAAAAGCCAATATACATTCTCTTCTCGTTCTTCCTCCCCTTAGGGTGGTGGTGGCTAAGGAAGAGAATTCTGACTCCACTTAAGCATAAACACGCCAATGCTCACATGCATTGATCTCATGCCTTTGTCTACAATAAGCACCTACCCCAGGCTTGCGTCTAATTTGAATGGTAACCGGTTAATTTCCATATGTATTTATTGCTGGTGTCTACCCTTTTTGGTGGTGTCTGTTTTAGAACACAAGATCCCAGAAGACAGTTTCTATGTCTTTAACTCTCTTCGGAAGGCTCTGGAACCTCACTGTGCTCAGGAACCAAACAGATCCCTATTCTTGGGCGTGCAGCCTCCATACCTGCTTCTCCCCTTCACTCAGTCCCCGACTGTAACTGGGTCTCAGGTCACAGGGCTGGGTCTCCCTGTCCAGTTTCTTAGTCAACAATCCAGGTAAAAGAAAGGAGAGGCTGAGAGGATCAGAAGCAGCCTTCCCAAACAAGACCAGGAGGGGCAGGTCACAGCCAGCTACCCAGGAGAAGTTTTCTGATCCACAGAAAACAGGACACCCTGCATCAGTAAGAAATACTCAGAACCGTTTTTCAAAACTAGCAGCTGGAAAGGAATTAATGCAGATCACCGTTTAGTGCACACACAGACTCGTTCCAGCCTCAAAGAGCTTCACAGTCATTATTAAAGAACACATTTCAGAACATAATATTATTAGGCTATTGATTGTTGTTTGTTTCGCTGTTTAATTCAGTAACGGCTCCAGTTGTGGAGAGCTTTAAATGAAACGGATGTTCTGAAGACCTGCACAGACGTTCCAATTTTCCACTGGCTTTCACAGGAGCTTTGGCAATGCCGTGGGGACCCGGGGTTCCTGGTGCCGTGAGGATCTTACAGGCGGGGAACTCGGGGCCGGCTGCTGAGCAAGCCTCTGCGGTCTTTCCGTACAGAAAATAGAAAAGGCGGAGAATTCCACATGAAGCCCAACAACAGCCGCTTTCTCTGTCACCACGCATTAAATGATCCAGGACCGAAATTCAATACACACGTTGGGCACTCTTGCGGAAAGGTACCCGCGCATCTCGGCGGCATCAATATCCCGGGAGGTATAGAAAGGCATTAAAAAAAAAAGGCTCTCCTCTGAACATACACAGAGATAGAGAGACCACACTGGGAAACCCTGGTGGGACAACAGGACTGAAGATTCCAAAGGTACGGCCAGCCCACACTGGCCGGCACCTCCTCCTCACCTCTGAAGCTGGTGGGCTGGCAGGACCCCAAGGGTGCACAGAAAATCCAGGGACAAGCAAACCTGGAAGCCAAACTCAGAGCCTGCCCAGCCCCAGTGTCCCTGGGGCCGTGTCATCACCATTTCTTGTCCATTCCACCCCTAAAACCTTGTTTAGAACCAGCTCCGCACCATCCCTAGTTAGTGCCTACATCTTCTTTATGTTTTCACGTGTTCCTCTTTTGCCTGGACCAGCGGTTCTCAGAGAGGTCTCCTGACCAGCAGTATCAGCATCCCTGGAGCTAGTTAAAAATGCAAATTTCTCAGACTCCAAACCCAGACTCCTCACATCAGAAACTCTGAGGATGAAACCCAGAAAAATGTGTTTTTAAATAGGCCTCCAGGTGATTCTGATGCCCATTCAAGTTTGAGGACCACTGACTTGGACCGTCGCAAGGGTCTGTAATGATCTCTTGCCTCCAATCCATCCCTCAATCCGGCCACCAGAGCCACCTTCTTAAACACAGACTAATCAGCTCCAGTGCTCATCGCAGCCTGGCACATAGTACGTGCACAATAAATCTTTATTGGCTGACTAAATGAAATACAACCTCTGCTTCTAAAACCTTGATGGCAACTCATGGCCTGTACAAAATAACCTAGAAACCCCTCAGTAAGGTAGAATCGTATTTGACTGTTACTTCTTGTTAGTACTATTTTTATTAGTAGCTATCACTTGTGGAGCAATCTACTGACAATTTGGTAAATACGCTGCACTATGATATTTATTCTTTATTCCCTTTTTAAACCTGTCAACCCTGAGAGGTAGAGGCAGGTAGGTGACCTTTACGGATGAAGAAATTGAGGCTCAGAGAGCTGATATAACTTCCCTAAGAACATACAGACACCAAGTGATGAGGTGGAGCTCATTCCAGGTTTGTCTGTCTCCAGGGCTCATGCCTTAAATGTATTTCCTTTCAAAATCAGATCTCAATGACCATTTTACTATCTTTCCACCTACATGAGCTCTCAGGCTTCAGCTTGTGCTGTAAGCCTCTGTGAAGTCTCACTTGATCCTCTTTCAAGACAGAATGAACTACTTGCTAATGACACCTATGATCCGAGGCATTATGGTGCGTGGCTTATGGGCGACTGACAACCCTTTGATGAGTATTTCCTAAAGTGTGGTCATCAGATCACCTGCATCAGAGTCACCTGGGAGCATGTGAGAAATGCAGAGCCCCAGGCCATGACCCCGCCCCCTCCCCGCCCCGCTATTCTAACCCAGTGGGCTTGGAGTAGGGTCTGGAGATGCCTCTTTCCTAAGCACCCCCTCCCCCAGAGTTATTCTGCACACTGATGTTCAAGGCTCACTGCCCTGGAGCATGAGCTCATCTTGTCCACTTGGGTCCCCCTGCAGCAAACGCACAGGGCTGCCCCTTGACAGGCCGTCAGAGAATGAATGAATGAGCTCTTTTCTCTTAAAAGGATTGGGGTGGGGTGTCCCATAAAACACTCACAGGAGAAAAGAAGTCTCAGCAGAGATAGGCTTTCCAGATGTGGCACCAGCTGCTGGCACATAAGAAACAAGCCCGAGTGTGAATAGAAGCCACATGTTTCAAGCCACAAAAACTTGACACATTGACTCTGGCAAGGCTTGCCAACCACACGGTGCTGATAATGTTATTAACGCTGAATGTATTTGCCTGACCTTACCAGGCCTTATAAAGAGCAAAGGAGTCTAATTAAGTTCAGATGCCAGCACCTCTAACTTCTTTCTCGGTAGCTACTGAGCCCATCATTTACCCTGATGTTCCTGAAATGACTGGTCTTTAAAACCAGAGGAAGCTGGTCATTAGCATGTGTAAGGCGCTTGTCATAATTTGTGCAGAGACCATTCTAGTGCCCAGAGATGAAGGGTATTTCATTTTCCCAGCGTCACCCCAGCCCAGCTGGTGGGAGACCCAGCCTTATCACCCCATCACACTCACCACTGGGCTCTTCCCTCCATCCCCTTCTATTCAACATGCACACAGATGAACTGGAACGGGACACTGATGGGCCTCCTGATCAAATGCGCAAATGACATAAAGCTGGGAGGGAGCCAGGATCCAAAAGGGACCTGTGGGTCAGGAGTGATTTATAGGGGCTGCTGGCAGGTCTTATACGTGGACCGTCTCCATCTTTGAAACAAATATTAAATAGTAACTTAAAATAATAGCAAATGCTTATAGAGTACTGTGTGCTAAAAACTGTTCTAAGTGCCTTTATACATATTAATGTACTTAATCCTCAACACCATGCAAGGTAGGTTCTATTGTTATTCTTCTTTTAAAGATGAGGAAAGTGAGGCAGGAGCAGTTAAGTAACTTGTCCAGGGGATTTTAAACGTTATTGGATTGAACTTCCTTCTTCAGTCCCACCTGCCAAATCTCCCCTTTCTTTGTACTGCCAAGTGTACTTGAATACTCCCATTGATGGAGCACTCACTACCTCCAGAGGCAATCCCCCATTTTTTGGGTAAGCTTCAACTTTGCAGAAAGTTATTCCGTATGTTGATTGTAGTGAATCTGTTTGAAAAAATGGGGTGTTGAGTTGCGATATTAATATGAGGTGGCAGCCCCCCAAAGTACAAGCCGTTGAAGTCACTGTGGCTTATACTAATAGAGATATAGTGTACCAACTGAAGGAGGTGACAGAGCCCTGCTCTTCCCTGGGCTGGGCAGCCATACTCAGAGTGCTGTGTTCAGTTCTGGGCAAGTCAATGAACTTGGGGGGCAGCTGTCAAACTGAGCTGCCTGGAGAATGGTGATCTGGTCAGTGAGAGAAACTGAAACCAGGACTCAGAGGATCTGATAAAGGAGATGGAGATAACTGACTTGGAGATGAGAAGGGGGAGAGGTGAGTCTGACGGCTGCGCTGGAGAGTGGATTCAGGCCAAGGACAGAGCCAAGATGAGTGGGTAGGCAGGAAAGGCTGACTTTCTAAAAAAGAAATGTTTAAGTTTGGGATAGTTTTAGATTTACAGAGAAACAGCATATATAGCACAGAGTTCCCATATATCCCATACCCAATTTCTTCTATCATTAACATCCTACATTAGTACATTACATTTGTCTCAAGTCATCAACTAAAGTCCATACTTTCTTTGGATTTCCTTAGTTTTGACTTAAGGTCCCTTTTCTATCCCAGATCCCATCCACGACACCACATTACATTTAGTTGTCATGTCTCCTTAGGCTCTTCTTGGCTGTGACACCTTCTCACTTTCCTTAGTTTTGATGACCTGGACAGTTTCAGGGGTACTGATCAGGTATTTTGTTGAATGTCGCTTAGTTGGGATTTTCCTGATGTTTTTCTCATGGTTAGACCCGGGTTATGGGTTTTGGGAAGAAAAACCACAGAGGTAAAGACCCATTTTCATCACCTCATATCAAGTGTACATACTATCAACAGGACTTATTCCTATTGATGTTGACCTTGATCACCTGGCTGCGGTAGTGTTTGTCAGATTTCCCCACTATAAAGTTACTCTTCCCCTTCCTTGACACACTGCACCCTTTGGAAGGAGGTCCCACACTTAAGGAGTAGGGAGTTATGCTTCACCTCCTTGAGGATGGAGTATCTATATAAGTTATTTGGAATTCTTCTACATGGGAGATTTGTCTATTCTCCCTCACTTATATATTTGCTCATTTATTTGTTTTATACTTTGGGTTATAATTCAATACTTCTTTGTGTTGCTGTTCAAACTGCTCCAGCTTTGGCCACTGGGAGCTCTTCCCATTGGCTCCTGGCCTCTTTAACATACCCATCATTGTGGATTTTTGATCACGTCCTTACATTCTAGCACTACCAGATGCTCCAGGTTCGTCTTGTATATTTCCTGCCCTAGTCCTAGAATCAGCCATTTCTCCAGGAAGCCCTGGTTCCTTTTATTGAAGAATGTTTTTAGAAACAAAGATCTAGGGACTCGGTGTGCTCATTGCTACTGAATTGTCCATTGCTTCTAGGCCCTCAGATGACAGAGCAAGGACGTATACTAACCCATGTATATATACATATCTATAAATATTTCTATATGTAACCATCTGTATCTATATTAAGCTAAACATGAGGTCACACTGATGTCTCCAACTCTAATCCATTGCCACATGAATCATTCTATCTTAGGGGAGGCTGATTTTTAAGCAGCAACAACAAAAAACATTTTGTGAGGTGATGGCTGTGTTAACTAACCCTATTGTGGTAATCATTTCAATATATATGTGTGTATCAAATCATCTAGCTGTACACAAAAATTATACAATGCTATATGTCAGTTATATCTCAATGAAGCTGGCAGGGACACCATTAAAAAGACATTCTGCAAAGTTGGAGCTGGTGCTTATGGAAGTAGTGAGTGCCCTGTCACTGAGTATACTCCAGCAGACGAGGCAACTACAAGGAAGGGGGAGATCTGGTGGGTGGAATTGGAAAAGTTAGTTCAACTTGCCCATGTTCAAGATCCCTTCCAGCCCTATGATTGTTGAAATAGTTGTGCCATATATGGAAAGGGTCTATATGGCTTCCCCAAAAGATTCATCGCCTTCTGGGACTTCCCTGGTGGTGCAGTGGTTAAGACTCCGCGCTCCCAATGCAGGGGGCCCAGGTCTGATCCCTGGTCAGGGAACTATATCCCACATGCATGCCGCAACTAAGAGTTTGCATGCCGCAACTAAGAAGCCCGCCTGCAGCAACTGAGACCGGGCACAACCAAATAAATAAATAAATAAATAAATATTTTTTTAAAAAGAAGCTATTAGTGCTTCATTAAAAAAAAAAAAAAAAAAGGATTCATCGTCTTCTACCTTACCGGAGTCTAAGAGCTGGGCCAGGAGAAAGAGCTGATATTTAGGACAAATAAAGGAAGCACTATTCAACAGGTAGAAAATTTATGGCATTTGTAATCCAAAGAAAAGAAAACAAGCTGAAAATATAAATGAAACTCAAAAGGTTTGAAATTCACAGATGACAGAGTCAGAATGGGTTATGAAAGGGGAGTGGCTGGCTTGTGGGCAGGACACATGCCAGGGGATTGACATCTAAGGAGTTAATCCTGCTGCTCTTTTAAGAGTCCTGAGTGTGCACAGTCGGAGGGATAAGTCTTTGTCTTACCATCACAGCCCAAGGTCTAGTCAGGGAAAATGTAGCAGCACAGAGTCCAAGAGAAGGAGACAAGGAATTGACCATCCTGAACACATGGAGACGGCTGGGTTTCCCAGGAAGGCGAAGCTGCCACAGTTTTAGGATGAGCTAGAAACAGAATGGCCACCCACTGCAGGAAAAAGGAACCCTCCTCAACCAGCAGTTCTTCCTTCCTGCTAAAGCCCTGTCCAAAAAGACTGTAAAACACCTCTGAAGGAAAGAAAAGAGATGAAGGGATAAAGAGAGACTTCCTCCCCCAAGGGTGAGTCCCATCCCCAAATATTTTGAGCCAGTACATCCGGAGATGGGCTCAGAGATTTATCTTTAAAGTAATCTCTTTTAGGTGATACTGATATTGGAATTTCTCAACCACATTTGGAGCTACGCTGGTGGTCTGAACACCAGGACAATATCAGTTTGTTTCTTGTTCTGGGATTATTAGGTACTTGGGTATTCTGTCAAAAGTGCCCTGGTTTGGGTGACAAATTATGTAGTCATGCTTCTTAACACTGATATGTTCCTGAGCCACATAGGAGAGACTCATGAATCTGCAAGGCATCCTTTTGGCCAAGCTATTCCATCCCAGCTCCAATCTGAGAGTATATTTGCCCTTGAAAGTGAGGGCTCTCTATTGGGGATGGGGAGAGGCTCATGGGGAGGGGTAGGGAAGGGTTCTAGAATCTCCTGGGGTCAGGAGTACGGGGGCCAGGGAAAAATAGGTTGATAAAACTCCCTAGGTGTTTTGATGCTCCTCCCTTTCCCCAGCCCCTTAAGAATCACCGCTTTAAAGAAGGAGTGGATGGATATGAAGACAGTGCTGCCCTAAGCCCTAAGCCTCCCTTTGGACCCCTTGCTCTTCCTCTCTTTCTCCTCCTTTCTTTCTCCCAAGCCTGCATTTCCCCGTGTCAATATCAAAGGCCTGCCAGTGTGCTTCGCCCTGTTGATGATGGCTCTTGAGATTAAAGAGTTAGCTGATCTTTGGTCAAAAGTAAATGGAAATCTGAGACATTCACCATTGCCTGCTGGGGACCTCTAATGGGAAGCTCTCATATTCCCTCCAGGCTCAGGGGAGATGGGATAAACCACGGGTGACCCTGCAGAGCCACTGATCTGAAACACAGATCCGATCACGTCTTTGCCCCCACCCCTGCCCGCTCCCAGCCTGCTAACCCTCAGGGTGCCAGCACCATGCTGCAGGGTGCAAATCTCTCCTAATGTTGGAGGCAGCAGCCTCAGCCCTGGGGCTTCTCCCTCTCTCTCATCCACTTCCTCCTCCTTGGTGACCTTATACAGTATCAGGGCTTTAAATATCATCTACATGCTGACAACTTCCAAATTTGTATCTATCTCCACCCTGGACCTCTTCCCTGAACTCCAGACTCATATATCCGGCTGCCTACTCCACATTGCTCTTGAATGTTTAACAGACGTTTCAAATGTAACTTGTCAAAAACGGAGCTCCTGATCGGCCCCCCTAGAGTCACTCCTGCTCTCTTTCCTTTCTCAACTGCTGATTTCCACGTGCTCGGGCTCACAGCTCCAAGTCTGATGTGACTCCTCTCACACCCTACGCCCAATTCATTAGCAAATCCTGCTGCCTCCGCCTTAAATATAACCAGTGTCTGGTTAATTTCTCACACTTCTCCTGCTGACCTCTGGTCTAAGCCCCACTACCTTTCAGCTGAATTGCTCTAAGATCTCCCCAACACTTGTCTCGGCTTCCCTCCTTTCCTGCCTTCAGTCTATTCTCAACGTGGAAATAGAGCTATCCTTTAAAGTGGAAGTCACAGCACATCACCACTCTGCTCAAAATCCATCTCCTAATGGATTAGGAGGAAGAAGGAAAGGCTGGGCAAGCAGCCCTCAGGACCGACATGGTCTGCTGCTCTGGCCACACCCAGACATGATTTCTCACCACCCTCCCCTTCCTAACTTCGCGCCAGCCCCACGGCACCAGTGTTCCTGCCTCAGGGCCTTTGCACGGGCTGGACCCTTTGACTGATGACCATGGGGCTCCCTCCCTTACCTCTCACAGGGCTGGTCTCAGACTCCATGAGGCTCCCCTGACACCCAGCCCCAACACTTTACCTCTCTTTCCCAATTAATCCTTTCTCCTTAGCACTTACACCATCTAACATATTACATGGTGTGCTTATTATCTTGTTTAATGTCTCCCTCACTAGGACGTAAATTCCATGAGGGCAGGGATTTTGTCTGACGGTTCACAGCAGTATCTCCAATGCCTAGACAGTGCCTGACACAGATGGGAGGGACTCTGAGAACACTGGTGACTGTTTGAAGGAATCATTAATCTGTAAGCAGCACATATAAAGTAATAAGTAAAACACTACATCTTTAATAGAAAAATGATCAGAGGACACAAAAATAATTTACAAAGAAGGAATACATCCAGCTAATGAAGATACAAGAAAAAGTTCACCTTCATTAAGAATGCTCAAAGAAATGCATGTTAAAAAAATGACATGTTATTTTTCTGGTATCAAAGTAATAAAAATAAACCAAAAAATAATATCCAATGCTGACATGCATACTTTTTTTTTTTTTTGGCTGCACTGGGTCTTTGTTCCTGCAAGTGGGCTTTCTCTACTTGCGGGGAGCAGGGGCTACTCTTCGTTGCAGTGCTTGGTCTTCTCATTGCAGTGACTTCTCTTGTTGCAGAGCACGGGCTCTGGGCGTGCGGGCTTCAGTAGTTGCAGCACATGGGCTCCAGAGTGTGGGCTCAGTAGTTGTGGCACACGGGCTTAGTTGCCCCGCGGCATGTGGGAATTTCCCGGATCAGGGATCGAACCCATGTCCCTTGCATTAGCAGGCGGATTCTTAGCCACTGGATCACCAGGGGAAGTCCTGACCTGCATACTTATACACTGATAGAGTACAGACTTGTATAAAGTTTTTGGAAAGCAATTTTGCATACACATCAAGAGTTAAAAATTTTTTTTTAATATCTCTTGATCAATGACTAAGAATCTATTCTAGAGAGACAGTCCAAAATTCAGATAAAAGCTTATGCACAGGGCTTCCCTGGTGGCGCAGTGGTTGAGAATCTGCCTGCTAATGCAGGGGACACGGGTTCGAGCCCTGGTCTGGGAAGATCCCACATGCCGCGGAGCAACTAGGCCCGTGAGCCACAACTACTGAGCCTGTGCGTCTGGAGCCTGTGCTCCGCAACAAGAGAGGCCGCGATAGTGAGAGGCCCGTGCACCGCGATGAAGAGTGGCCCCCACTCGCCGCAAATAGAGAAAGCCCTCGCACAGAAACGAAGACCCAACACAGCCAAAAATAAATAAATAAATAAAATAAAAGCTTATGCACACAGATGGATGAATGGATAAACAAAGTGTGGTATAGACACACACCTTAAAAAGGTGTATTTTAAGGAATATTATTCTGTCTTAAAAAGGAAGGAAATTCTGACACATGCTACAACAGGATGAACCTTGAAGACATTATGCTGAGTGAAATAAGCCAGTCATGAAAGGACAAATATTGCATGATTCCCCTTATATGAAGTACCCAGAGCAGTCAAATTCAAAAACATAGAAAGTAGAATGGTGGTTTCTAGAAGGTGGGCGGAGGGGAATGGGGAGTTATTGTCTAATAGGTCCGGAGTTTTAGTTTGACAAGATGAAAAAAGTTCTGTGGTTGGTTGGGGGTGACAGTAGTACAACAGTGTGAATGTCCTAATGTCAATGAACTGTACACTTAAAAATGATTAAGATGGTAAGCTTTATGTTATGTGCATTTTACCACAGTTAGAAAAAAAAAGCTACTGAAGTTTTCTAATTACTGAATTAGAAAAAAAGGACTGAACAGAGAGCCGCAGCTAAGTTCACTAACAGTTTATTTATATCCCTTGGAGAGATAGAAAGTGTAACATATGTTTGTCAAAGATAAGTCTTATTATACAATATCAATGTTTAGCTTGTGGTATATACATTTATCTTTGAGAAAAAAATATATATATTTTTTGGCTGCGCTGCATGGCATATGGGATCTTAGTTCCCCAACCAGGGATTGAACCTGCGCCCCTTGCATTGGGAGCACGGAGTCTTAACCACTGGACCTCCAGGGAAGTCCCTGAGAAAAATATTAAAAACAGAAAACAAAATTAAAAAACTATGTACAGTAGTAGAAATCAACATAATATCTATTGATAGGAAGATAGTTGTATAAATTGTGGAATATCCATGTCATGGAATATTACGCAGTTGTTAAAAATCATTTTTACAAATAGTTTTATAGCCTGATAGAATTCTTGTGCTATAATTCTGAGTCAAGAAGTAGGATGCCAAATTTGAAATACAATAAGAATTTAAGTTTAAAAAAAAAAAGCCTTATTTCATCGATTCCAAGGCACAGATTTCCAACCCCTACCCCCAGCATTTTAACCCATCTGAAAAGGGGTGCCTCTCTCTCTGAAAAGAAGCATTGTGTAAGTGTAACTGCACATAAAGTAATGATGTGCTCCCCAGTGATGGTGTCTTAGATTAAATGAAACGCAGTGTATGAGAAGAAGACTAAAAGTAATATGCCAAAATGTTAACAGTAATCATGTGTATGTTTCTTTATAATTTTTCCACATTTTAAAGAAATTTTATAATGAGCTTGTATTGCTTTTAGAATCAGAAGGGGGAAAAAAAAAGTATGTTTAAAAATCTCTCTTCCACGGCTGCTCGTTGCCTGACAAGATAAAGCACAAACTCCTCAGCCCCTGTGCCCTCTGGCTTCTGCCTGCCTTTCAGCGACACCTCCCTCCCACTCTTCTCCTCACAGACTCCAAGCGCCAACACATTATTCCTGGATCTCCAAATACGGCGTGGTCTTTCATGCCTCCGTCTCCATGAAAATGCTCTTCTTCCCGCCTGAAATGCCCTCCGTGGCCTCCCTCTTCTGCCTGGTGAATTCCTACTTGTTTTTCAGTGACCCATCTCAAAACTCCTGTCCTCTGAAGTCCTCCTGTTGACTCCCCACCCAGAAAAAAACGGCTCCCTCTTCTGCATTTCCCAAGCACTTGCTGCCTCTCCCTGCTCTGGCCCAAGATTTTGAGGACGGCATCTACGCTAACCATCCCCCCATCCTGCCCCTGGGCCACACCTGGAAAATCTGACTCCTTCCCCTTTTCCCACTGGAACTCTTCTCCCAGGTCACCACCAACAACCTGCCGAGTTCTAATTCGAATGAAAACGTCTCAGTCCTGTTCTCCGAGCTCCCTGAGACACTTCGTGGGCACCACTTCCTCCAGCCTGAACCCATTACAGCCTGGGGCGTCAGTGACATCTCCTCCGCTGAACTTCTCCTCCCTGACCACTGTCACCTCATCTTGTTTTTGGACGGTCACTGAAATGCCTGTGTCCCCAGCCTCCCTTCCCTGGACCCATGGCTCCTCCTCGGAGGCTCAGCAAGTCTGAGGACAGGCCCCAGAGGTTCACGCATTGCCCACAAGGGTATGCAGAATTCTGTGATTGTGACAGCACGCGTATCTCACCTGGGGACACAGCCACAGCATTCTTTGTCTCATAAAAGAACAAAAGGTTACAAATGATGGCCCTACACGTTCTCCACTGACCTCATCTACTTTTGATTTGAAGATAAAATATCACTTATATTTTTATCTCCCCTCTAAGAACTTCTGAACGACGGGTGCTGCGTGCTGCGTGCGGGAGATATTTTTGCATGGGGAAGAGGCGTTTCTCTGAACTCACAGCTCAGCCTGCTCTGCCCACACACACGAGGAGGAGGGGATGGAGTCTCAGAGACCCCCAGGGAGGCCTTGTGTCTGTGTGTAGTAGGGAGGAGGACTGGGGAGAGTGAGGAGCTGCCACGAAGTCACGACCCCAGACGAGGGAGCCGGCCAGGCGTCCACCCTGGCGTGTAACATGCAGGCTAACTTTGTTGTACATTTCGTCTAATCACAACACTGAAGTCTGGTGCTTCACCCACCCGTCACTGCTCAAGCAGCAAGGTCATCAGCTTCCAACTTAGAAAAATATCAGACAACATTGCTTAGGGCATTCAAATAGAAAACTTTCTCCAGGACTGGCAAGTCAGCCTCCTTCAACACTTCACAATTTCCTTAAAAATAAAGGAAAAAAAAAAAATTAATCTAGATGGGGAGAAATAGCTTTGGTGGAAACCGTCTCCAGGGCTGTTTAACTCTTGCAGATATAAAATGGACTGCATCTCTAACGCCGGGTGTCTGCCTGGCATCTCCTGCACCCCACCCCACTTCACCTCTGCCCCTCCTCTTGGGGTCACCCCCCTGCTTGTGCCTGGGAGGGGTGAACTGCGGTAACCAGGCTGGCTCTGGACTACCTGCCGCTCAGA
The DNA here is from genome assembly GCF_965194805.1 of Balaenoptera borealis. NCBI lineage: Eukaryota > Metazoa > Chordata > Mammalia > Artiodactyla > Balaenopteridae > Balaenoptera > Balaenoptera borealis. The sequence continues at coordinate 88,563,626 of NC_138874.1, forward strand.
ATCAGGGAGGACCAGCTTGGATCCTGAGGCCAGCATTTATTCTCCCTGCTCAGAGATAGGAAAAAAGACCCTTTTCTTCTGCTTGATATATTTAGTAACGACCTTAAAGAGTCTGCGAGGCTGAATGAATTGGTGCATCTCACTGCACTGGAAGCAGCTGCCAAGGCAGGCAGCGCAGACAGGAGGAGGGAGAGACTGGAGGAACGAGGGGACGGCGGGAAGGAGGGAGCTGTTCAGAGAAAGGGAGCGGGAGGCTGGGGAGAGGACAGAGGGAGAGCTGAGAGCGGCAGGGAGGAAAGCCAAGAGGATGCACGGGCAGCGCCGAGATGAGATGGGCAGGAGTGTGCGCAAGCCCCTGGCTGTCTCCGGCGGGACTGGCCTGGAATCGATTTCTGGGTGACTCTGGAGGGGTCAGCGCAGGGAGAGGTGGCGGTGGGGAGTGGCGGTGGCCTGAGCCTCCGTTAAATCTGGCTAAATGGCAGCACTTAAGAGCCCTATGAAGGAATCCAATTTGCTCACAAGGAACGTCTACAAATTTATATGTTGGCTTTTAACACAAAATGCTACCAGACCAATCCCAGGGCGGAGAGGGACCTGGGGCCTGGCTCGCTGATTTGGCTGGCCCTCACTCTCCTCTCAGAGACTGTGGGGTGCGAGAGGCAGGCAGCTCCTGTCCCTGACCTCCCTCCTGGCTGGGAGGTTCAGAAGACTTCAGACCTCCCAGCTCCTGAGTACAGAGATGTGGGCTTTGCTGGGGGGAGGGGGGAGGATGGAGGGATGGGGGTGGGGGGCTTGCCAACCTCTCTTTTCTTCCTTTTCTTCAGAGGAGAAGTAGCTGAAAGATTCATCATCACTTGGCATCAAAGAGGAGAAAGAGGATTAACCCTGTCGGTACTCTGGCTCAGGTCAGGACTCAGCCGTCTTCCTTAAGGACACGGCGTTGTTGTCAGGTGGCATCATTCTGTTCAACCTGTCAGCCACATCTTCGCAGAGTGCTAATGGACCCTTTGCTCGGATGGCAGCAAGGTGCCCCTTCCTCCAGGCTGGTACAGCCCCCCACGGGGGGCAGGGCTGGGGGGGATTTCCGAGCCCTCAGCTCGTGGGCAGAGGCCCTGCCTAAACACCACCTTCTCCTCTATACCAGGAGCCTCTCCCACCCGAGAGAAGGACCGCCTGGCAGAGCTTGCTCCTGGGCTTGTCCAGTGAGGAGCCAGCGGCTGTCTCTTGGGGGCCATGAACAGCCCCAAGCCATGAAGCCATGGAAGGCAGAGGAATCGTCTCCTCCCTCGGGGTGTGCTCCTTATCCCCCAACACACACATCTTACATCTTAGTACCCTAAGGGGACCATGGACACCGAGCTCAAAGCCCTGGTGGACACGAGACGGGCTGAGCTGGCCTCTGAGGACTGGAGAGAATCTCCAGGGCAGGGGATCGGCCAGCCTGCAGAGCGCATTCTTGGCTTTCCAGAGCTCAGAAAGGCAGGCTGCAGCAGCCCGCGGTCCTCAGGGGCCTTGCTGATTAGGAAGCTCAAAAGCCCGCAGTGAAGGAGTAAACAAACATCTTCAGTAGGTCCTCAGTGCTTACTCTGCTTCTAACAAAGCTCAACAGAGTTGATTAGTGATTTTTTAAAATGAAAGTAATAAAAAAGAAAACCGAATGTCTTGTACATGGAGGCGATAGAGTTTCATAGTTACCAGCCTAGCCACTGGCTCCAGCCTGCCTGCGTTCAAATCCCAGCTCCCCCTGGACCAGTAGTTAGCCCGGGAAGTTACCTGGCCTGGCTGAGCTTCACCTGTTTCACCTGTAATATGGGGATGATAATATAGGCACCCACCTCACAGGGTTAATGAGATGATCAAATGAGCTAAAATGTAAAGCACTTCGAACAGCGTCTGGTACATGGTAAGAGCTTAATACATGGTAAATATTGTTCATTTCACTAAAAATGCTCATCCCCGGGTTGAAATTCTATCTATCCCATGGGCAAACCAGATCCACTGCCACCCCTTCCACGACATCTTTCCAGACTTCCCCAGTTAGAATTAATCCCTCTCCCACCAGCTCCCAGCCACACTCTGTTCCTGCCTTGAATCCCGGATTTGTCACATCCTATTTTGCGTGCCAGATATTTGTGGATGTATCTACGGGCCTAACACTAACAGATTACAATCTTCTTGACAATAAAGACTGCACCTTTTACATCTTTGTTCCTTCTCAAGTCATTAGCAAGGTTCCTTCACACAGCTCGAGAAGCATTTGTTGAACTGAATAAAATGTAGACAAATACAAGTCAGCTCAGTCATTTTTGTTAATTTAGGTCCATGGATCGTTTTGGTGAAAGGTGCAAAGTAGATAATTCCCTGAGCAAGTCAAGAATCTTTGCTGGACCTTCAGGATGTCGCATCAAAGTGGGAGTACTTGCCAAGCATTTCTATGCAATTGGTATTCCCTGGCAGTTTACTGACAAATTAGTACTGGGTTTGCCTAGAATTTACAGGTAAGTTCTGAACAGCTGGGCCAGGTGGGCCTTTGACAGCTAAGCAGGCCCAGGTAATGGATAAAGGGGCTTCCACACGGGCATCTTTTGTGGCAGGTTCTAAGAGTCCTTTGGCAAGCTGCTCATCGTGACAGGAGTGGAACTGTGATGTCTGGAACACTATGGTCAGGGAGGAAAGCAGAGTTCCAGGAACACTGTCTGGCACGTGAGCGAGATGGGAGCAAGGCTCGGGAGCTGTAATTTCACCTCCGTGGTTTCTGGGAGCAGGGCACCGTGAAAGGTCCCCCAAATCACGTCTTGTCAGTTTTTTCCCCTCTCTGTAACAGTGGCTAGTGCAATGACGTTCCTACTGTTAAAAAGAAAGCCAGCTATTTACAGTCTATGCTCGTTTTTTCCTGGGGTAGCCTTAATGGCATCTCTCCAGGGTCCCAATCCAAATTTGAGACTGGAGAGGCTTGGGGAGGGACACCAGCTCTGAGGCTCCAAGAGAAGCAAGACCTGGTTAGCAAGGCAACCAGAGAGCTAGAAGACAGCTATGCCATCCTTGGAAACATAACCGAGAAGAGAAATGTTGGCTTTGTAGAGTTGGTTTTCGCTATCAAAACTTAAAATAACTCAAGAGGTTGCCTATCGGAATTGATGAGCACTTCACGAGGGTAAATCAAAGTGGCAGGGAGCCAATACGCTGTGGTCATCAGCATGGACCACCTGACCCAGAGGCTGCGCCTCAGACAAAGGAAGGATTTCACACCAGCCGGAACTCTGCCGGCCTTCTTGGTGCCCCCGAGGGGGCGGAGTGGTCCCCAAGGCCTCTTCCTGGGTGTAACGTCAGTGTCTGGAAGGACTGCAACCTCTGATACTGGACCCCTGGGTAGGTCGGGAGGAGGTCAATTCCAAGGATGTGGTCTGCCTGATCAAAGAGCCAAAATATGAAATAATGACCTCAGGCTGACATCACCTGGGGACTTGTCCGAAATGCAGAATCTCAGGCCCCACCCCAGACCTACCGAGTGAGAATCTGCATTTTAACAAGGTCCCCAGTGACCTGTGTGCCCATGAAAGTTGAGAAGCTCTGCCTTCAGCTCCATTTCTTATTACCTTGTCACCTTGGGAGAGACCCTTTACCTCCCTCTAGTGTTTTCATACAAAAAACTGGGGACATATACTCTCTTTCCTCTTACATCACAGGGCTGTTATGAGGCTCCCATAAGAATGCATGTGAAGGGGGCTTCCCTGGTGGCGCAGTGGTTGAGAGTCTGCCTGCCGATGCAGGGGACACGGGTTCGAGCCCTGGTCTGGGAAGATCCCACATGCCGCGGAGCAACTAGGCCCGTGAGCCACAGCTGCTGAGCCTGCGCTTCTGGAGCCTGTGCTCCACAACAAGAGAGGCCGCGATAGTGAGAGGCCCGCGCACCGCGATGAAGAGTGGCCCCCGCTTGCCACAACTAGAGAAAGCCCTTGCACAGAAACGAAGACCCAACACAGCCAAAAGTAAAATTAAAAAAAAAAAAAAGTGTGTTTAAAAAAAAAAAAAGAATGCATGTGAAGAATCTTACAGTGCTAGGAAACTCAAGTGTCAGTTGCACACCTGTCAACCTTGGCTTGCTTTCTTGCTTTCTGTTCTTCACACGCACCAAGCTCCTCCTACCTCAGGAATTTTTGCACAAGCTGTTCCCTCTGCCTGTGACCCTTGGAGGTGGTTGCTTCCTCTGTGCCCCCATTATTCTTAAGAACCCAGTTGTGACATTCCTGACAGAGGGACTCTTCAGTCTGGTCCTTGAAAGACTAGCTCTTTTTGTCACTCAAGGCTCAGCTCAAACGTCCTCCCTTCAGATTTGCTTGCTTCATATCACTTACCACTCGCTGAAATTATCTTGGGTTTTTTTTTTTTTTTGATATGTTTGCTGGTTCCCTACAAGAGCTCTATGAAGGTAAGACTCTGGTCTGCCTAGTCTACCTTTTTTCCAGCTATTAGAACACTGCCTGGCATTCAGGAGGCGTTGCATACATTTTGTTGAATGATCTGATGAATGAACATTTGTGTCTGGAAGTGTGTGTGTGATAACCTGGGACTGAGGGCAGGGGTGGGGTGCTGAGGGAATGGGACTGGTCCTTGACTTATCTGTTTAGATGCCTCAGTGGTGACTCCTGCAAAAGTCATGGTCAAAGGGTCTAAGACCCAGCTGAAGGCTCCCTCAGAGAAATTCTTCCTCCAAAGCACAGTTTTTCACTGGCCAGGAAACAGGGCTGGGCCACCCTTACGCTAATGTGGCACGTGAGTTCAGTGACAGCCAAGGTGCTAGAGCAGTGGTCCGAAAAGGGTGGTCTCCCGACCAGCATCAGCCCCACCTCCAACCAACTGCCTCAAAAACTATGGACCCAGGGTCCTGCCACCTGTTTTAAGAAGCTCCCCCCCACACCTGTGAGTCTGATGCATGCCAAAGTTTGAGGACCACTGCAGTAAAAGAGCAAGAGAATCCCCCTCTTTGTCCAAGCTCTGGCCTATGAAGTATCTCCAGGGTTTCAGACCTTGGTGTTCAATCAGGAGCTGGGGAGCAAGTGGACAAAAGGGAGAGATGTCACGCCCTGCTGGGTATTTTGCTCTTCTTCCTTCAGCCTTTACATGACTTCCTCTGCTTGCGGAACTGGAAGAGAGAGACGGTTGGTCGGCACCGAGTGATTCTTCTTTTACCAGTGTTTTTTTAGAGTGAGTCAGGCTGATTTAATTTTAATCAGCTGAGGCAGCAGAGCGGTGGTTCTCAGCCCTGACTGCACTTGAGAATCACCTGGAGTGCTTTAAGATACTGATGCCTGGGTCCCACCCAAGTCCGATTAAATCAGAATGTCCCGGAGTGGAGCTGGGCACAAAGATTTTTTAAAAAGGCTCCCCAGATGATTCTAACTCGCATCCAGGCCTGAAAACCATCATAGTATTGTCAACATGGGTTCTCCCAAGCCTTCCTGATGGTAAGAATCACCAGGGGAACTTGTTAGAACTACCAGTTCCTGGGTCCCTCTCTAGACCACCCTGTCAGAGAGGCTCCAAGGGCCTGGAAGCTGTCTCTTTAACAGACACTCTGGGTGATTCTTCTGAGCAAGCTTGGGACACACTGGTCACATGGCCTGTGTGAGCTCTGGGGCCGAATTCTAGCTTTGCAACTTAAATCAACCTCAGGAAAGTTTCTTAAAGCTCTGTTGTTTCCTCATCTTTAAGATGGGGCTGGGGTGGGGATAATAGTATCTATCTCAGAGGACTGCTGAGGAGTACATGAGAAGATTCATGTAAAGTACTCAGCACAACGCCAGGCACACAGCAGGTGCTCAATGAATGTTACTTGTTCCCCCTCCCCCAATAAGGTGGGTTTTGGGAAGCTGTATCTAGCAAAGCACTTCATTTCAATGCAATCCATCTAAGTTACGGGCAAATGTTTGGGTCCTGCTTCCCCTTTAAATCAGAGACCATGTCTATCATCTGCTTCTAAGCCTCTTGAACTGCCAATACTATGTTCTACACTCCAAGAGTTCCATTCTTGCCAACTGAAGGGTGGGTTTTAATCCACCATCAGTAGTGTCTGTGGAAGTCCTGGGAGTCACTCCCACAAAACATCACAATTGGGTTCTTAAGAAAAGTGAGAGGGGACTTCCCTGGCAGTCCAGTGGTTAAGACTTTGCACTTCCAATGTAGGGGGCATGGGTTCGATCCCTGGTCAGGGAACTTAGATCCCACATGCTGTGTGGCGCGGCAGAAAAAAAAAAAAAAGAAAAGAAAAGTGAAGGGATAGAGGGAGTGACCAACTTTAAACCACACCTTAGATCATGTAGTCCAACCTCCTCAAGCCATGGCTGGGAGGTAGAGGCTTTTAATTTCCAGGTACTGACACCCACTCAGAGGGAGAGAAACTGAGGCATCTATAAAACAGGGCAGAGGCTCAAAGAAATTTGGCACAAACAAGAGATGGAAAAATGACCCCATGAAACCATCTAGCATTCCTCCAACATTTTATAACATGTGTAGATTTAAGTGCCACAGACACAGACACACACATACACACACACACACACACACACACACACACACACACACGCAGAGTAGCCCCCAGCCCACTTGTTATTCCTGGCTGGAGAGTTGTTAAATAAGAACGAAGCTGTCCCTGATCTCTGGAAAGAGCATGTCAGAGGCCTTCCCAGTTAAGACAATTATTGAGGAACACATTTTCAGCTCTATCCTGCGATATCAGACAAAAGAATCTGCAGAATCCCTCTGATTCTTGACAAGGTGCAGAAAATCGTCAAGTGGCTGAAAAAACAAGGCATCTGGAGCCCAAGGAATTTCTGCTAAAACTTTCCAAATTAGTGAAGAGAAACACATAATCGCTCTCCCCGTTCTTGTCCTGAGGATCTGAAATGCTGAAAAAAAATTCTTGGGTGACCCTATGGATGCTGTGATTATGATCATTAAAAGTTTTTCCTGATTATAAAAAAATACTTCGTGCTAATTTTTCAAAAATTGGAAAAATACAGAAAGTCATAAAGAAGGAAATTTAAATCACCTTTAAATCTGCCACCTAGAATAACTTTTAATATAATTGTGTATTTCCTTCTAGTCTTTTTCTGTGCATATTTAAATGTTTTACAAAGTGAGGACCATACCGTATCAAGTTTTACATTATGCTTCTTTCCCTTAGTTACGATATCATGAATATTTCCCTCATGCCTTTAAATATTCTTTGAAGAGAATTTTTGATGATCGCATAAAATTTCACCATGTTGGTGTTCCATAACTTACTTAACCATTTTGTTACTAATGGATAATAAAGTTGCTTCTGTTTTTTGCTATTATAAAAGAGGTGCAATAAATAGCTTTGCACATAAATTTTTGACCATATATTTCTGATCATTTCCCTAGGACAGAGTTATAGAGGCAGAATTACAGTCAATGGGTCTGCATATTTTTAAGACTCTTAGTATCTTTTGACAAATTTCTTTCCAGAATTTTGAGCTCCTACCAGTAGTTCATGAAAATACCCACCTCACTGCATCTTTGCCAACATAGAGTAGTATAATCTATCTATGTTTTTGCCAGTTTTGTTACTGAAAACTATTGTCGGATTTTACACTGCATCTTGAAAATTCTTAGTGAAGTTGTATATTATTTTCCTGGCTATTATCCATTTGCATCTCTTCTTTTGTAAATTATTGGTTATGATTATTTTAAGAATTCATATACAGAGTGAAATTTAGGAAATTCCTGCATTTGATAGCTCATGAACTTTCTCCTAGCATCTCACTGTGGCTTTAAGTCATGTAGACTCGGACTCATAAATGGTTACTTTCACTTCTCGCCAGTGGCAAGAAAAATCCAGAAACCATAATCCTATTCTTTTTTTTTTTTTTTTTTACCATATCTGATTTCATGAAAGCCTCTGACTCACTCAAATGATAGCTACTGTTTGAAGATGCTCATCAATACAAATGTCCACCAAAACATGTCAACGTTTATTTTCTCTCTGATGCTCTACGGGCAGAAATCTTTGATAATGTGTACATTTCCAGCCCCTTCAAGGTCATCACAGAAGTCAAACAAGGTTAGGTGTTCATTTCAATGCTCCTTGACATTTCTTTTTCTGATGGTAAGTTATGTCACTAACCATCTTCCATCACAAAGTTAAATCAGTCGGTGGACAGTAAATCTCCGCTGACTGAGGGAGAAGTAAAACCCACTCTGATCTAATCAAATCTAACCATCAAGCTCAAAAATGCTGCTGCTGCTGCTTTAACTTCAGTAACAGATCTTCACACAACTGTCAACATCATTACCAAAACACATCAGAAAAGTGGATGAAAGCGCAACACGTAGACAATCATAATCCCCCGTCATCAATCTCTGGCGGGTCCCCAGTTGACAATTCAGATTAGGGGTGAGCCTCTAGGGGACACACTTTGTAAATCAACTTCACAAAAGAACAATATTAACCCCAGAAGCACCTCAACTGTGCAAATCCAGGAATTAGTCAACTGAGAAATAGGAATGCAAAGAGTGACTCAACATTTGAACAAAGTTTATGGTCTCACCTATCTGTTATGTGTGATATGACATAGACAACTAATAAAAGTTGAAGGAAACAGGGGAGGTGCTGTCTACAAAAAGTTTTTTAAAAACACAGAGTAAATGAGCAAACAACTTTTGACAAGCAAAAGTCAGGTGCATTGAGCAATGGCTGTCAATGTCAATTCTGGGTAAACCATGTGGACCCTGAATTCTAGACTCCCAAGATGAACCTTATATGCCTAGTGTGGTACTGAACATGCTCAGGAGGATGGCAGAACCATGCTTTTGAGAATAAATGCCCCCAAATGAATATGAAACATGCCCAGGGGCAACAGAGATGTCCACCACAGGGAGGGAACCCACTGTTATATTCCCTTCAATTACCAGGAAAGCCACAGGGCATTACAGCTGAAAGGACCTGAGAAATCATCTCATTCACTCACACATACTTACTGAGCATCTGTGTTGTGTCAGATGCTGTGCTAACACTCAAGAAAACAGGTTTGGAGAGGTTAAAGAATTTGTCCAAGGTCAGACAGATAGTTAAAGCCAAGACATCCACCGAGAAACTAGCATTTCAATTTTTTATGACAAGAGATAGAAAAAGAATGTTTGACAGAAATGAGTTACAGAACAAATAATCCAAGACTGTCTTGGAGCCTGCCAAAAGTAGAGATTCTTCTTTCCCTCCCCTTGTTGGGCTGTGATCTTTTGATCACAAAGAGATGGAAATTGTAAGACACCAAAAGACAGAAGTCAATTCTGAAGCTTCACTCTTCCTTTTTTTTTTCCCTATCAAAAGAAATATCAAGAATGACCACATTTCACTTGCCTGCTGCCTGAAAGTGGGATTCTTCAGTTGTCAGGGTGGTCCAGGACCCTGAACCTGGCAATGACATGGGAGTGGATGAGGGCGGATTTATTGTTCTTCTTGTTTGACTGGATGTGTACACAGCCAGGTGATCACATCAAGATGGGGGTGAGGGTGGGGAGGGTGTGTTCTGTCCACTCTACTGTTTCAATTTGGTGCCCACAGTGTCATCTAAATGTATGTACACACAACACACACACACACTCACATTCTTATTTGGGGAAACTTAAGGGCAAGGGTTTTCCCAATCTAAGAGAAACTTAAAAAACAAGGAAGCATGATGCCTACATAAGAGGCTCTAAAAGCAGCATTTGCTAATGGATGTCATGTGTTCTCTTGTTTTTAGGTTTGCAGCCCATCCCTGAGCAGAGGACACACATCCTGCTTAAGAACAACGGATTATAGCCACTGCTTCCAGTGTGAAGGGGAAAATCCTTACCTGGCCAGGTATGGAGAGTGAGTTTGGTGGTGGGGTGGGGCCGTGTTCTCAGGCTGTACGTAGGGGATTTTCCAAAGGGTTTTTAAAACGGAGTCTAATTTTTAGGCTTAGAAACATGTCTCCACTGTGGAGTATGACTTTGAGATAATGAGATAATGAGATGAGCTATTTAATAAATATATCAGAATATATCCATACAAACTGGTATCCCTCCCCCCGCTGAGCAGTCATCCAGAGATGCCAGTTATTTATCCCAAGGCTGCTGCCATTGTTCCAGATACTTTGGGGACTCCCTGGAGAATTGTCTTCAAGATCGATGCCATGTTATTTGGAATAAGCACAACTGTGGCAGATCCTCACCCTGTGAGGCTGGATTTTATTTTTGGAAACAGTCAAAAAGCTTTTTTGGCATTTGTAGCCAAGTCTGGTGAATAACCAGCCGATTGAGCTGGTAATGTTGTTTTGGGTCCAAACTGAGGCACAGTTTTAAGGTCACGTGTTCTTGTGTGGCACGGAGACAGCCCCCTAAAGCCATTTCAAAGGAGGAGGCCCAGCACTGACTGACCGATGGCAGCACCACTGAACCAGGTGTGCGACCTTCCAGTGGGCCACCAAGAAGAGGATGGCACTAATTTGGGCAGGGGAGGCTTGGTGGGGTTCTTTGGTTATAAATAACAGAAACTGACTCTGTCTCACTTCTGTGAAAAGGAACTGATTGGCAGGCTATTGGGGAGCTTGTTGGTTCAAAGGGAAGGCTGAAGGACCAGGCTCAGAACAGACAGACAGCTCCAGAAGGAGCCAGAACCCTCTGACAGCCTAGCTCAGATGCTACAGCAAAAATGGCTAAATTCCAAAGGTTTCTTCCATCCTTACATTGCTCTGCCGCAAAATGACAGTGTCAGGGGAGATTCCAATTAGATGTGCTTAGGGCTCGTGCCCACCTCTTGGCTCCACCCCTTGGCATCTGATGGAAGAATCTTCAAAAGGGGAGAAGCAATTTCCCACAAGGAAGGAAGGGAGGGTGTTTTTAGGAAGAGGGACTAAAGACCAAGCACCCAAAAATGACAAAAATGAACCACAGCTCAGTCCTGCTATTATTATTACTACTCCTGCATAATGTTATGTAAAATATTCAGCTTTGCTCTATTCGTCAACATATTTCTCACTTTGTAAATTACATTGGCCTCGTTGGCCATCTCCAGTTCCAAAAGCTGATGGAAGTTTTTCCCTTTATCTATTATCGCCTAAAAAGTACATAGATCTACAGTCTGGTCCATCTTCTCCAGGCAGAGCCAGACCCTGTCTCTTTCCCTCAGAGACTCAAGAGTCCAGGCAACAAGCTCAGTTTTCTCCTCTCCCAGGCCCTCTTCCTGTCTGCATGAATAGCTGCCACCATCGCAGCAGGCAGTCACGTGAGGCCACACCATGAGGCCGGGACTGTGGATCAGCTGGGGCACGAGTGAGACCCAACCCAAAGGTGCATTTGCCTCTGCAAAATGCCAAGGTCCCCTGGTGTAGACCGCATGTGCATGCTCCCAAGACTACCAGCCCCAGCCTGTACAGGGGAAACCACGCTCCACGCCCTGCTCACAGAGGGAAGGCTGTGTGCACGCACCCAGACCACTGTGAACGTGCAAGGAAGGCCCGAAGCCCTCTGGGCAGCCGCTGCCCCCCACCGCCCCGACCTGGCCTGCACTGAAAGAACAGACCTCCTTGCGAACTGCCAAGGGCTCCGGGGAACTCGTTCGACCTCAGTGGCCCTGGCCGATGAGCGACAGACACACCCAGCTCACCACCTCACTGTTGAGTTTCTCCAGGAAGTTCTTCCAACCAGAGAACCAGGACAGGGTCGCCAAAGCTGGCCTCAGCACTCTAACATGCTGTTTATGGAGGCTGTGAGATCTATCAAAGCTTCAGTGTGTGCAGGAAGGGGTGGGCTCTGTGAGAGGCAGTGTGAAGTGCAGAGGAGGCTGTAACTTCAGCCGGGAACACTAGTGTCTCCCCAGGAGTGGGAGGGGGCTGCTTGGGGGTGAAATGCACAGGGGGCGGGGAGACGCTGGGCTCACAAGCAGCCTGCATCCTTCCCTGGGAGAGTGAACGTGTGGGGCTGGAGCCCGAGAGCTTCGGCAAGGACCCTCACCTCTCTAAGCCTCAGTTTCCTAATCTGTAAAACCAGGGCAAGGCCTCCCTTTACTGTTTTGATCGGAGATAATGGATGAAAACTATCCAGCCCGGTGCCCGCACATGGCAGGCCCTCAATGAAGGGCAGCTCTGCTTTTCTGAGATGCCAACATTATATAGAGCAGTCCTTTCCACACTTGGAGATTTCATGGCACAGTAAAATTTCAAAACACAGACTTTGCAGCACTCACACGGGATTGCCAATGTTTTATTTTGCCAACTAAGGGCAATGAAAAAAACAACAACTACCGTCTATGATGTGATAGGCATAAAACTATTTTTAATACCAAAAAAAGCAGAAAGGACAGGATCTTAGAATTAAAAAATCAGTCCTTTAGATGAAATATTTTTGGCTTTATGGAAAAATTACATCATCCTTATTTAGTTAATTTTGCTACAAAGTGAAAACAACTTCCTCCCAGACCTGCCCAGCTCAGGAACCCGTGGCGGGAAGGAAAGAGTCTGGGCCCTGGAGCCAAATGGGACACAGTCTTCTCCCAGCTCCACTCCTTAACAACTGCATGACCTTTAGCAAGACCCTCTGGGTCTCACTTTCCTCCTTTACAAATAGGAAACAATAGCACCTCCTTAAATGAGAATGCATGTGAGGGGCAAAGCAGAGAGTTTGGTACACGGTAGGTGCTCATTAAACGCTAATACCAGACCCTCCCAAAATTTAAGAGAACTGGGTCACTTCCAGTTTTTGAGACTCTTAATATATTTTAAAAATGAAGGAACGCTAAGACAGGGTTGCCAAAATCATTCACATAATTTTAAAAATATTCAAATTAGAAAAAAATATTTGGAACACATCCACACGAATATACATCCAACACATCCAATACAAATACACGCATCTAACATGCGTGAGAGTGAGGTTGGAATGCTGCAGCCCCTTGGTCCCCTGTGACAGGCCCTGCTTAATTCCTTCCTAAGCCATGGTTCTCACGGATGACACACTCTGAGAAGACACTGATTTTATTCTCTTCTCTTTTGTTTTTTTTCCCTGACTGGAGTTCATGTGGAACATTTCTCCAGACCTCCCTACCTGTAGTTCATAATTCTGAACATGCAAATCTTCTTGGAAATCTAGCTGGTGTCTTTTTTGCATCACTGGATCTCAATAGGTTTCAAAAGGACTAAAATTGAGAGTTAGAAGGGAAGATAAATGGGTGCTGAAGTGGATGATTTAACTGAGGGATTCTAGGGCAGCCTGGAAAGGGGAATGGGTCTGTGCCCAAGGCCTCTGGGGGTGATCATGAAGGTGTGTCAGCACTTGGCTGTGTGGGATTTTCCCAAGAGGCATGTGTGTGCGCGCGCGTGTGCGAGTGCGCACGTGTATGCACGTTTGTGCATATGTGTGCATCTTCTTTCTCTACAGAAATTCAGATTTCCTGTTTCTTTGTTTATTGTTATCTCCGCCATTAGCATGTTACCTCCATGAGAGCAGGGCCATGGATGTCTTGGCCACCTCTGTGTCTGTAGTGTTGAATACAGGTGTGGGCACATAGTAGGTGTTTAATGAACGTTTGCTCAGTAAGTGACTGCATCATGGTTGCCTGTCTGCTCAGTACTCTGCCCTCTTAGATCTGGGAACAGAACCCCTTATATTTGGAGGATCAACCCTTTCCCCTTTCCTAACCAGATGGTTTCCTTGAGCCACAGGGATGGGCACACGGCTACTCAGAATCCCTTTCTTGTAATTGGAACTTTCTCTCTGGTGGCCAGGCTGGGGAGACATATAGCCAGGAGCTGCTGGCTGTTTTGGTTCCAGACTCAGGGAGAAAGATGCTCTGAAGTAATTAGGCTGACAGGCCAGGATGCAGAGGCAGGAATGAGAGTCAGAAAGTCAGGGAGAGTGATCCCAGCTGTCTTTGGACTCTGGCTCCTGTCAATCCTGACGTCCCCCCGCTGCCCCTGTGCCTGCTTTCTTGAGGCTCAGTTGGTCAGATTTTCTTTGAGTTATGTGAGTTACCCCCATATGCCTCCACTACATTCTCTTTTGTTTTGGTGAGGGGGAGGATAAGTTAGCAAGGGTTACTTTTTATTGCAATCAAAAGAGTTCTGACTAATCCAGTTCATTAAAGGTAAGAATTGACCAGAAGGTACAGTCAGGTGTTTGCTGACAAGTAAGACTCTGAAAGATCTCACGGACAGATGAAAGGTGGGACAGTAAGAAATGATGATGCTGGTGGTGGTGGTAGCTAATCTTTGAGTACTTTCCATGTGTCAGACACAAGACCAAGCATTTTGTGTCCATTATTTTGTTTAACTGTAACCACAAGTGCTATGAAGTAAGCTATTAGTTATTCCCATCTCTACTTTAAAGATGAGGAAACCAAATCTCTGAGAGGCTAGGTAACTTCTTCCAAGGTCCCACAGCTTGAAAGAGAGAGAGCTGGATGTTGTGTTAATTTCTGCTGTACAGCAAAGTGATTCACTTATACATATATATACATTCTTTTTTAAAACATTCTTTTCCATTATGGTTTATCACAGGACATTGAATATAGTTCCCTATGCTATACAGTAGGACCTTGTTTATCCATTCTATATATAATAGTTGCATTTGCTAACCCCAAACTCCCACTCCATCCCTCCCCCACCACTCCCCCCCACCCCTTGGCAACCACAAGTTTGTTAAGAGCTGGACTTTTAATGCAGGTTTGTATGACTCCATATTTCCCTTCCATATCTCGTGCACATTTCCTCTTTCGCTTCTTTTTCTCCTCCTAGTGCTCCAGTCTCTCATCCTCTCTCCATCTCTTGTCTGATGTCTTCACTCTTTCTTCTCCTTTCAATGACCCTTCTCTGGCTCCTTTTAACCCCATTCCTTTGACAGTACATGAGCACATATTTTAAGACCATGGCTTTCAACTCTTTTCAAGTATGAAGATACCTTTTTAATGTTAAAAAAATCTCTGTATAACGGTCGCTGTGCTTTAGTGTCTATTGATAAAATGCCCATGCACAGGTAGATTCTCAGATGCCTTGTAAT
The DNA here is from genome assembly GCF_965194805.1 of Balaenoptera borealis. NCBI lineage: Eukaryota > Metazoa > Chordata > Mammalia > Artiodactyla > Balaenopteridae > Balaenoptera > Balaenoptera borealis. The sequence continues at coordinate 88,578,662 of NC_138874.1, forward strand.
AATTCTGCAACCTCTATGTTGGCACCCGCTACTTTAAAATATATGGGAGAATCCATATAACCATCCCTCTTACTGCTACCTGCTTGGTTTATTACAATATAGAAAAGACTTATACATGCTACTATAGAGCTCTTTTTTGCTAACCCTCTGCCTTCAGGCTACTAATTTCTTCTGAAATGTGGTCTTTTGGTCCCTTCTTTAATAGGTTTAATTATTTAAGAAGGCATGAACTATGATACTTACATTTTATATATCACCTCTTGATTATTCAGGAGCTGAGTAATTCATGGACTGCCCAAGTCATGCCTTCTCTTTTCTAATACCATTTGTCTTATCATTCTATTTCTTACTAGCATATTTTAGCAAAAATGGACAGTGGAAGTGAGAAACGTCTCTGGTTACAAATTATGAATTCTGATACAAGATTTGGTTAAAGGAAGTTGAAATTCTTTCCCAAAGTACAAATTTCTTTAATTCATCAGGCATATTGATTCTCTTTGAGCTTTGTGAAGGCAGGAGTTGCTCTAGTTCACTACTAATCCCCAGGGCTCAGCAAGGTGCCTGGCACATGGTAACTTAATAAAAAAATTGTAGAATGAATGAATAAAAGCTGAGTAATATAATAGGGGTAAACAAACTATTTTCTAGGTGGGACATTGATTTATAGGAAACAAAGTAAAATACAAGACAACTTATTTTAGGACAGCATGTCTTCAGACAGCACAGTATAAAAATGTTTAAATGACTGTGTTAAAAATTAACAACAGAAGATATATAGTTCTAATTTAAAAACAGAAAATGTTCCACAGTGCTATCTTTTTCCATTGATGGAAAAAGGGATAGAGAGAAACACTTAGGTTTCTAAGTTGAGGGTTGGTTCTGTTATATTAGGCATTAAATAAACATAATCACTCTCAACACACTAAAAATTGAGCATTTAGAATGTGCCAGATGCTGTTATAAGCACTTTATATGTCTTATCTCATTTGTCTTCACCACAGCCTCAGAAGTATTATTATCTGAAAGTCATCAGAAAGTTACCAGTGTCCCTGGAAAATTTCTTTAGCTCTCTAGCTTTTTGAACCAAGAATGAAGTTGTCCTCTTTTTACTTCCTAGTTTTAAATTAAAGATCTATTTCCCCATGAAATGTTAGATATGTTCCAAAGATTGACTTGGATTTTAGATACTCTGAGATATGTTATTTCACTAGCTCTTGCCTTTTGACATTCATGAATTGTATGGAAAGGAAACTCTTATAATGGGACTTGCCATATGTTTCAAAGTTTTCCTAATTTGTGGCGGCAAAATGGTTTGTGTGTGGGTGGGGATGCAGTGGGGGAAGGACAGCGTTCAGCCTCTGCGTCTGTTCCAAGGCTCTGGTGCTGTCCAGGAATCAGGGGCTGAAATGGCTTAACCAAGGCCTTCCCAGGCCAGCCAGATGGAACAATGAGTGATGGGGGATGGAGGAATGCAGCCTTGGCTATAGCCTGGTGCATCCACAGCTTCCCAGAATAGGGAAACAACTTCAAAAGATACTAAAGGAACTAGAATTATGGCCCGTCTTATTTGGAGGGAATTGGGGGAAATGGCTAGCTTACTTCTCCCTCCTTCTTCTTCCATAATTTGCTTTGGCTTGGAGGAAAGAATATCGACAACAGATTACTGATGGAAAAGTTTATGTTAAAAAAACACACAAAAAACAAAACAAGGCTGCTGGCACTTGTAGTTAGTGGTGCATTTTACTGCCTCTCTGAGGTGTTAGACAGGAACCAGGAACAACCAGGACTGGAGGTTCAATAATGTTGTCAGTTCCTTGGGACTACTCAGTCAACAAACAATTATTGTAGTTTAATGAAAGGGAAATGAACACAGGGACCTTGGCTGTAATAAGAGAAGATCTAACCTGTGACATCATAGAGAGATTCCAGGTGGGGAAAAAGCCTTATGACCGCAACCTCAGATCAAATTCAGTGTTTTAAGAAACTGGAAAACTGAGGAGATGAGCCTGATAAGCGTGCTGAACATGGACTGAGTTTCTCCTCTAGAGCTCATATGACACACTGCCCTGTTACTTCCACATGTGCCTTATCTCCATTACGACTAAGATGGCTTGAAGGAAGGGTCTGTATTCTTGTATCTGCCAAAGCACAGAGCACACAGCTATGCACGTGGCAAGTAGGCAGGTAGGATTTGTTTATTGAATTGACTGACGCTGCTCTCAAGACTAAAGTCCTTGAATCAATTGCTTCTGGGTACAGCTAATGCTTATAATTGTCATTAACCCCCTTACCTAAGACCCTCTATCCATCCATCCTTGAGACCCCTGCCTATCTCACTTCATTCATTTATTGAACTCTATGTGTTAGGCACTGTAGGTGCACAGATGAAAAAGAGAAAGTTACTGCCTTTAGGAGTCCGCAATCTAAAGTGAGAGGGCAAATTTTAAGAAGAATTCTTGATCAAAGTATATATACAGAATGTTTACTGTTTAATTGAATACCATTATGGTGTTTCTGTGGTTTGAGTTTCCTTTTCAATGTGATCCAGCTAGTAAAAACTCCTTCAGAAACATAGGTTAACACTAATCACAGATCGTCAACCGCGGTTAACATTAATCACAGATCGTCAACCACTCTTATATATCCTTAAGAATCTTTCCTCTGACTAGGTAGCCACAGGATCTCCTTTGGGGCTAGGACGGTTATGCTCTCGTCTGCAACACAGCACCAGATAGGGTGCTTGCTCTAGCATGCAAAGGGGCTGCCTTGTCCAAATTTACATATCATTAGTTTTGGCATTAGATGAGAAAACTAGGTGTAGAAAAAAATGGGGAGAGGAGGATTTATTGAAGGTACGCAAGGTGCTCCCAGAACTGAAGGAGAGGTGCAGGAGACCCATAGGTCTAGGGACCTCAAAGGTACAGGAACCATGGCCTTGATGCCCCTAGAATTCTCTCTTCTTCTTTCTGGGTGTAATCTTTATTCTCTCAGGTTCCTCCATGGGATGGGGGATGGGGATATGTCCGTGGTAGTACTGTAATATAGTCTTACAACTCATGATCCAAGAGCAAAGGTAGAGCTTTCCTTAGATTCAGGATGAAAAATCTCAGATCAAGAAGCTGATTGGACAGTCTTAGGTCACAGAGAACCCCAGACTAATCCCTAGTGGCCAAAAGGATACTTTGGCAGCCCCAAAGGATCCTGTGATTAGAACAGTTCTCCAAAGGAGAAGGAATGTTCTTCCCAAAAGAAGGAATGAAGACAGTGTGGAGGTCCAAGGAGAAGATTCTGCTACCCTATTCTGATGACCCCACCAGTGTAATGCTGCTCTCCAGAGTAGCTCCCAACCAGGTAGACGCCTCATTAGGCTGCTCATCTTACCACTGCCCCCTCGTGGCCAGCATACAGAGTGACCACAACACTAGGGCACGTCAAAGGATACTGGGTAGTTGCCCATGACTTCATATGGCTGTAATCCTATAAACAACATGGAAAGATGGCTGCTGAGGGGGAAGGGGTCCTTTCTGATGTGCACAGTCACACACTTCCCTGGTTGACATAACGAAACACCAGTGACCTTATATGGTATCATCTACACTGGAAATGGACTTTAATCTTGACTTTCCCATGTTCCTCCTTTGAGGCACAGTCCAAGGGTCTGGCCTGGCTACTTGAGTGAATGTGGCTTATTGCACAAGCTTCTCTCCCCATAAACACACATCCTTATACTTCTCCATTTCACACCCAAGTGTCCCATGCTATAGAGATGTTTCTATTTTGCAAAAAGTAAATTAAAGCATCTCTGAAGAGATAAGGAAGAGAATCTCTTAAATACTACTTCTTTCAACTGCACATACCCTCCCAAGTCTTCTTGGTAATAGAAAAATAAGCCTTGGAGATCCTAAACCTATTGACAACCCCAGACTTATGTTTCCATCCATATGATAGATTGCTGAAGGACCTTATCACTGCAAAACAAGTAGGTCCCAGATAAAACATATCTTTAATGTACTACTGGGTAAAAACTTAAGGGAAATCTCCACAAATTACCCCATCCCACAGAAAAGTGAGCCAAAACTAGATCTGGCAGCAATGAGTGGTAAACAAGTAGGCTGAACTGGCAGCATGGTGGAGATGCTGAACCCTAGAATCTTACATTAAATCCTAAATTAACCCTTGGAGAGACCTATAGTGTTCTCAGGTCAGTAGGACCCCCAGGCCCTCGGCAGAGATAACTACAAATCCTCTCTGGTAAAAAGCATTTCCATTTTAGGGCCACAGAACTCCCACATTTTAAGATCAAGCAAATATACTAAGAAGGGAAGCCACTTCAAATAAGCATAAGAAAAAAACAAAAAACTAAGAACACATTAAACCCCCAAGGACTGTAGATATCAGAATTGTCAAATACAGAATATATCTATGTAAGAAATGTTTAACAGAACAAAGAATGAAATAAATGAGTAAGCAACAAGACACTATCAGAAATGACTAGGGAGATTTGAAAAAGGATACGAAACTCCTAGAAATGAGAAACAGTTTTTGAAATTAAAACTCAACAGTTTGGATGCAACTGAAGGAAGAATTAGTGAACTGGAAGATATACCCAGAAAGTTACCCAGAATGCAGCATCACAGAGAGACAGGAGATGAATAAAATGAAAGAGGTTAAGAGATTTGGAGGCTAGCATGAGAAAACTTGACATGTCTGAGTGAAGTCCTAAAAGGAGTGAGTAGAGAGAAGGGACAGAGTTTTAAAAAGATGATGGCTGAGAACCATTAAAAGCTGATGAGAGACAGGAATCCTCAGACTCAGGAAGCACATGCTCGGTTAAAAAAAAGACCCATATCAATACATATAGTAGTGAAACTGCAAAATCCAAAAGACGAAAAAGAGAGACAAGAGACAGACCACCTACAAAGGAATGACATTACTAATGATTGGCATCTTAGCAACAAGTGACAGAGGAATAAAAACTGTCAGCCTAAAATTTTTGAATGCAGAAAAATTATCTTTCAAGAATGGAGATACAATAAATATATTTTTAGATTAAACAAAAACTGAGAGATTTTACCAGAAACTGGCATTCAGTAAGAACAGCTAAAAGAGGTATGCTGGGAAGAAGAAAAATGATAGGAAGGTCTTTCTGAGATGCAAGAAGAAAAATGAGCAAATAAGATGGTAAACATGGACAGAAATAAAAACACTGCCTTTAGATAAAAACAATAAAAATAATTATAACTTATAGGGTTTGCAAAGGGCAAGACTAAAGTACTATATGTATACCAGGAAACGGTGTTCAGAGTTAAAGTGTACAAAAATTCCTGTATTGTTATAGAAAGGGGTTGATAATTTTAGAGTTTGTTAGGTTAAAAATGTACCATAAAATTTCAAAGGGAACCACTAAAAGTACAGAAGTAGAGGGTATAAATCTCAAATCAGTAGAGGCAAAAAATGAGATTTCAAAAACAAGAATCTCTACCTCACAACCAAAAAAAAAAAAAAAAAGAAGCCCCTAAATCAATCAATTTTTAAAAAGCAAGAAAGAAAAAGAAAAGAAGCATTGAAATCTTGGAAGTTAAAAAAAATAAGATAATAGAAACAAGTTTAAACATATCAATGTTCCCATTAAATGGAATGGACTAATCTCATTAGTAACAGGACAGCAGGACGGACATGGTTAAACAGTTGAAAAAAACATAAGCCACACTTACGCTGCATACAAGAAACATACATAAAACATAAGGGCTTTGGAGAGTTCAAACAAAAGTATGGAAAAAAGATATTCTTGGCAAATATTAACAAAAGGAAAGATGGAGTGGCTATAGTAACATCAGGCCAAAAGCATAATTAGCGATGGCTGGGGTCACTTCATAATGATAATAGCTTTCATTCACCAGGAAAATATAAGAATTCTTAAGACACTGCAATATATACAAATATCAAATCATTATGTTGTACACCTGAAACTAATATAATGTTATTTGTCAATTATTTCTCAATTTAAAAAAAAGAATTCTAAAACTGCATCTAATAAAGTAGCCTCAACATATACACAACAACACAGAACCACAGAAAGAAATGGACTACCATTACGATTTGAACAACACAATTAACAAACCTAATTCAATGGGCACATATAGAATAACAGTTCCGCCTCTCACCATCTCTATGACTCTCAGCAGATCTCTGGGCCTTGGTTTTGTCATCTGCAAAATGGGGATAACCCTATCTACAGTGCTTTCATCAAATCTAAAATATCATCAGGGATCAGACACCATTTTTTTATGTATCTCTAGAGAAAAAAACCCTGCCAATTAAATGCAAGCTGCCAATTGTAGGTCACATCCCAATTTTAGAGATGTTAAAATCACTAGGGGTAGGGGATTAAGAGGTACAAACTACTATATATAAAATAAACAAGCTACAAGGATATGTTGTACAGCACAGGAAATGTAGCCAATATATAATACCTATAAATGGAGTATAATCTATAAAAATTTTAAATCACTGTGTTGTACACCCAAAACTAATATAACATTGTAAATCAACTATACCTCAATAAAAAAGTGTGAAAAAATGTGTGACTTAGACTCAATTAAATACTACACATCATATGGACTGCTGTGATGGTTTAAAGTGAGATGATGTAAGTAAAATACAAGACATTGCTTCTGCCCTCCACCCCTTCACAACTTTAATCTGCAAACAGGTGAAGGTAAACGAGGGGAGAGCATGTAAAAATTTGAAGTGGGGAATGTTTGCTTTTAGCTTCTTCACATCCTTGAATGTTTTCTTAGATACCTGCGCCTCGAAAGTAACTGATTCCTCAAAGGGAAAATTAAGTCAAAACCATAGCATTCTTGAAAGAAAGTGACTCACCAGGTCAGTAGCACTGGGGAGAAGGGGTGTGTGAGGAAAAACACAAGAGAGGGAGGCAGGGGTCAGATTGGACCCCCAGAGCAGAAGTGATTCCAGGGGTGGTAATGGCACCTGTTCCAGAGAAAAGTGTGAGGTGAGCTTGGGAGGAGGAAGGGGAGGGCGGAGGGAGGGGGGGAGAGGAAGAAGGCCTGAAGGCTGTGAGGGTAGGGCGGAGGGTTGGTCTGGGCTCCTGCCTGCTGTGGGCCTGAACCTTGGGGAGCCTGGTGTGGGACCCAGTGGACAAGGAAGCCCTTCCATCCAGCCCACCACTTAAAAAAATGGGAAAAGAGAGTTTAAAGCAAAGTGATTGGAGACAGGGCATACATCCACTTTCTGCATGGATGAAAAATTCAGACTAAAAGTAGCTTTGCTGTTTTCAGCAAAGGCAATTTTAGTGTCTTAATTATATTACTATTTTGGAGCAGCTTTTTAAAAATACTCTTCAATACTCTGTGAAAATCAGTCTTTTGTTAAAATGCTTCAAAAAAAATTAATTTAAAAACAAACAAACAACAAAATCCAAATAAGCGTAAAGTTCTCTTCGACATGGAGAGGCCTTTGTCCCCTTGTTAAATAGACCTAACCTATCCTTCTTGAGACCATCCAAATGCCCCTCCAAGGCCTTTGTGATTCTCACCTAGAATTGCTCTCCACCTGCTACGACCTCTCGGAATGTTTGCATCTCCCTGGGGGCACACGTCACTTATGACCTCACCCAAGTGAGTGTGTTTGCCTCACCAAGGACAGTGAGATCTTTAAAAGTTCTGAATCTCTCTCCACACCTCCAACCACTCATGGTACCAGGTGTCACACAGCGAGCTGCAGGGTGAATTAATGTGGATGGCCGCCTAGGAATGAAGTGTGATTTAAGGGCTTCTTTCCAAAACTGAACCTGTTCTTAGGGGAATGTCACTGAATAAAAATAATACTTCTGTTGGTGATATATTTCTTTTAAATATATTCTTTTATTCTTCTAAATAATATGTTTGTGGGTGGTATATTTCTTTTATTGCTGTGAAATTAGTAAAATAATACTATTAAAATCTTCGGAGGTAACGGCCATCACCTCTCTGAGAAATGTCACCAAGCACCTGCCCTTTACCTAATGTATTAGTTTCCTATTGCTGCTGTAACAAATCACCACAAACTTAGTGGCATAAAACAATAAAAAATTGATTATCTGACACTTCTGTATGTTACAAGTCCAACGTTGGTCTGTGCTGAAATCAAGGTGTTGGCAGAGCTGCATTCCCTTCAAGAAGCTCTAGGGATAAATCTATTTCCTTACCTTTTCCAGCTCCTAGAGGCCATTCACATTCCCTGACTTGGGGCCACTCCCTCCATGGCCACTCTCACATCAGATCACTAGGACCTCCTCTTCTGCCTCCCTTTTTCTACATTGAAGGGCTGTGACTACATTGGGCCCACTCAGATAATCCAGGATAATGTCCCTATCCTGAGGTCCTTAACTTAATCACCTCTGTGGAGTCCCTTTTGCCGTGCAAGGTCACATATTCATGATTCTGGGGTGTAGGACATGAGCATCTTTAGAAGGCCATTATTCTGCCTACCACACCTCCTGACACCTTGCTCTGGGTGTGTATGCGTGTGTGTGTGTGTGTGTGTGTGTGTGTGCGTGTGTGTGACCAGGGTAACTACGTAGGGGCCTCAGTCCTTTGAGCTGTCAGGAGAATCTGTGACTTTAGGTGGGGAGTGGAATTTTTGCCCATTGCTTCTGGCTGCCCAGGGCTGGGGAGAAGGAGGTTCAGATGTAGCACTGAGATATCTCTCAAAAACCTGTCATGCACTACTGAGTAACCCTTTTATAAAAGTTTTAAGAATGGGTTTAAAAGCCCTGACTCCTGCTCCAGCTCCTGTCTTCTTAGTATTCAAAATCAGGGGCAGTCCATGCTTAACCATAGCAGAAGAGCTGGCACCCTGCAATCATTCTTCCATGATACCGAGGACAATGAATCTTAGGGTTAAGGGTGACCCATTTAAGGAATATATTTTTGCACAGGAAGCTTTAGAGGAAGTCTTTTTAGCAGTTTGAATCAGAGTATTGAAGTTCCTCAATCCAGTTTTTAACAGCAGCAGCTTCTTTTACAGATGTAGAATAGGACTTTTTTCCCCCCTTCTTTATTACATCTAAATTGATATAGTTCAGACCCTGGAGCCTATGTGGCAGTACACACAGTAGGTGTTTGAATAGCTGTTGATATCAATAATCCCCCCAATTACCCTTTATTTCTAGGCTATGAATACATAGAAAAAGATTGAGATTGGTAACATTGGCGATATCTATTAAGGTATAAAATGTACATATCATTCCCAGCATTTCCACTTCTTGGTATCATCCCAGAGAAACATCCGCATATGTGTGTAAGGATATGCAGTACAGCATTGTCTGCAATGGTCACAGATTAGAGACAGCTTAAATGTCACTTGAGGAGTGGCAAAACAAATGTGGCACATCCACACTACGTAACTTAAAAAAATTAGGTTAGATCCATATGTTCGAACAATGAATATGTTACACTGAAAAAAGCAAGCTCTGGAACAATGTGTATCAGTTTGATTCCTCTTGAAATTATATACTTTTAAAATATATATATGTAACATAGAAATTTTCAGAAGTATAAGCACTAAACTGGAAACAATTGTTATTCTGGAAGGGCACTGGGATGAGCTTGGAGTAGGGATGGGAGGTTGGTAAAGATGGATTTTTACTTTCATCTATATTGTGTGGATTTTTTTGCAATAAAACATTTGTGTTATCAAAATGTAAAAGGTATTTTAAATTAAAAAAAGAGAAACTGAAATAATCTAACTTTTTAAGTTGTTAAAACTGATGATCAAATCTATTAGAACGTCATATTGATATTTTACAAAACAGTTAAGACTGAAAGTTCAAAAGTATTTTTCCTATTTTGTTGAAAGTGTGTGTGTGTATGTATATGCACTATATATATTTATGTTTACTACATAGACCTAAATATATGTATATGGATACTACATCTATCTACTATATCTATCTATACACACTACATACATCTATATATACTGCATATATCTATATATGCTGGTAATAAAATGAATAAATGCTGCTTTGGTTTAATCATAGATAAATATCTCATTCTTTGTCATTGTTCTTATTACTTATAATGGCAAAAATATCTCCTATATGATTATGATTAATCTGGTAACTGAATACAGTTTGCCTTTAAAATAATTCAATTAATTTTAGTAAATTAAAAAAGTTTTCTGACATAGCTGCAAAATTAAGAAAAAATGACACGCTGGTTTACAATACGTAGCATCCCTTTAAACGAAACCCTTCCAAGTGTGAAGAATGCGTTAAGGTTTTATCAAGTGAATGCTCTTTGTGTAGAAAAACTGATCTAAATCGTGATTTAAACTTTAGAACCACTACAATCTTTCCATTTGGGCAAAACTTCTTGGAAACTGACAGGGTAGAGGTGTTACTTCAGACCTCTGGGGATATCCCAGGAAACAAAAGCTCCTCTAAAGGAATTGTTCAAGATTGACACCAACAGGGATTCCTTTCCAGACTTCGTGAGACTGTAGATTGGGTGTTTAGTTCCACTGATAAAAGGAGAAGCCACCAGGCTTTTTATTTACCCAGGGAACCCGTCTCGAAGATCTTCAATGGTCTGTGCGTGCGTTGACGTCTCCGGGGGTGATCAAATCCTCCCCTCACCCCGCAGAGAGGAGACTGTACGCAGACCCGCAATCATGCACCTGCCGGTTAACAGATAAGCCCTCCACATGCGGAGGCACTCGCCCAGCTGTGGCGGAGGATCAGAGCCGGCCCTCTCCCTCCCCCACCCCCGAGGAGCAAAGGGCGGTCATTTTCTGCTCCTCCCAGAGTCAGAAGTGTGCACACGCCTTCCATCACAATTAACTTAAGACTCTGAAACAACACAAACTCACCCACAACATGCTCAAAATCAATGCCGTCAATACCCAGAAGGAGGATACCAAAAAGGCAAAACAAAACAAACCTATTCAAAGAGTAAATACTCAAAGCAACAGGGCTGGAGTCAGACACACTACAAGGTCAACAAATCCAAGACAAGTTCAAGTGCGGGCATTTTATAAACTGAAGAGCTGCCCAATATCCCAGGGGTCAGAAACGCAAATGCCTTCAGGTGCCAGCTAATGGAAAGGTCTATAAGATAATAGAGGGTGGGTCTGTCAGGAGCTGGACTGCAGGTGCCCCAGGTAAAGGCATTCACATTCAATTTTTAAAAATTTTAATTCCTGCTATGTGATTCCTAAACAGAGTCTACCATCAAACAGAGAAGGAAACAGAGTTAAATATGGGTGTAGGGTGGATAAAACTGAATGAAGGTCAAAGTCAGAAGTGTTGCCAAGGAGTCCACAGGGCATGAAAGGCAGGGCAGTGATCCTAGCTGTCATTATTTGAAAGGGTAGTGACCACTTGGTTTATATCTTCAAAGGTAATAGCAAAACAAAAGTTAAAAGAAGTGGCTTACTAAGCTCAAATATGAGGGACTCAGGTTAGTCACATAGATTCTTGACATAAGTAATTGAGCTGGATTATGAAAAGATTGCACACATTCCCTTGGAAGGCTCTAAATAAAGGGAGTCTCCAAAAACTATAGGTGTGACCTTATTGGAAGGCAAGGGGTGGACCGAATGACCTGCCAAGGTCCTGATTTAAATATGTCTGTATAGTCAACATCTGGTTATCCAGCCCAAAGAAGAAGACAGTGACAAATCATCCTAAGCTGAAGATAATAAAGAGTTATATTTGCCTTTGGAATGTATTTTGGTACTTAAATTAGCACGTGTCTTTCTGATACTCTGAGAATTCACAATGCTGCAATAACAGCCACAAAGAAGGCCTGACCTGGAGCTGGGAGGCTGCCCAATTTCGCCCTCCTGTCCTCCATGTAAATCTTCCTCTTTGCTGGCGGTGAGCAATGTCATCTTTTAGAAGAACACCTGGCAGCCCAAGCTTTCTCAGACAGGGGCTGCCTGGCTCAGCCCTTTGCTGGGAGAAGAGACAAGGGCCTTTCCCTGATCTCTGGCTGATTCAGAATAAAGACCCAGGATGGTCTGGTTCTTGCTTCTGCAGGATAACTCCAAAGTGCTACAGGCTCCACAGGAAGCAGCAAGCTAGACAAGGTTTAGACATCTACTCTAAACTGCCTACGAATGATGGTCTAGCTTCTCTGCCATAGAAGACACAAAAGCAAATTTCTTGAGTTCCTTGGAAGAGAAAGAGAAAAAGCCTTCACTGAAAAGGAAGATGAAATGAACGCCCAGCACTGGGAGAGCAAGAAGCTGGATGCTCCGGAGATGCAGTAACAAACCCCTGCACCTCAAAGGATGGGTGGGATGGAAATCTGAGCTTGCCACCCATCGTCCAAGATGAAAGGAGAACCTGCTCATCGTAGTAACTTGTGGGGGCCCAGGAGGAGGGAAAGATAGGAAGGAGGGAAGTTGCCTCACTGTCCTCTGTCCTCTGTCAGCTCCCAGTGCCTACCAGAGGGAGGCTGGTGTCATCGGGTAGGAGGCAGGGCCAACCAGAACATCTCAGAAGTGCATCACCGCCCCTTACCCAGAGACCCTGGCAGAGTGCCACAGGCTCCGGGAAGCAGGATTTGGCCAGGAAGGCTTCTCTTGGACTCAGAGAGTGACTGGACAGTCACAGAACTGAACACAGACAAGCTGCTTGGTTCCGACCCTGTACAGGTCACCCCCGGCAATAAGGGTCATTACAAGCATTCCTGTTTCTCCCTTTTCTATCACACTCTGCTCTTTAGTTTTCCTTCTGAAGTCCCAGAACAGTGCTGTCTAATTTAAATGTGGCTATATAATTATTAAAATGAAATAAAATAAAAAATTCAGTTCCTTGGTCACAGTAGCCACATTTCAAGTGCTCAATAGCCACACGTGGCTAGTGGACACCATACTGGACAGAACCAACATAGAACTTCTACATCATCATAGAAAGTTCTATTTGTCAGCACACTAATCTAGACTTCCAGGAGATCTAGAATCTAGGAACTTCTACTCTTCATGGTGTACAAGAAAAGAATAAATGAAAGAAGAAATGCACTTATAAAGTATCTTTTCTATACATCATCAGCACTAAAACTCACCACTGCCCTGTGTGGTAGGCAGGGGTAGATTTCAACATGCCCATTTTACAGATGAGGAAAGTGGGGGCTGTGTAGTTAAGTAACTTGCACAAGGCTCACAACTATTGGATGACACAGGATTAAAACCAGGTTTTCCAGTGCCAAAGTCAGTGGTTTCTACTGTTACATGCAACTGCTACAAATAATGTTACTTGCCATTTACTTTGTTCAGTGCTGCCATAAAAGCTCCAGCCTTCTAGAATGAGGTTGACAGGCCCCTGTAGTGTATTTATTGATTGGCTGATTTTTGAAGTGATAACTAAACTTTGTACAATGTAGTTTAGCAGCTCTATAGTTAGGGAGCCACGGGGTTCAAATCCTGACTCATCCACTTACTATTTACTTGATAGAGGGCAAGTCACTCACCATCTCTGAACACTAATTTCCTTTTCTTGTATATTTACTGCATAGTGTTGTCAGGAGGATTAAATAAGACAGTGCGTGGAAAGGCTTAGCACAGTGCCTGGCACATATCAGTGCTCCATAAATAAGGATTATCAATGGTGATTGGCAGAATTTACAATGCACTCACGTGCAACAGCGATTGAAGCTTCACGATAGGGAGGCATATTGCTATCTCCATTTTTGCAGATGATACATCTGAATCTCGGTGCATAAGGGGCTGACTCAAGGTCATGCAACTAGAAAGCTGTAGATCTAAGGCATGAAGTCAAGCTATTTGGACTCCAAATCTTTTCTTGATATACAATGTTGCGTCTCAGGAGAGAAGGGACCAGGAGCGTCAAGGCATGGTTTAGAGGAAGTTTAACTATCCTTCTTCATTGCCAACCTCCCCTCTTCTCTGAAACAGGCAATTAATGTTTTCTTAGTCTTGTGTAAAATGCTGTGCAAAGGCAGCTTTGAGCATCCCCTTCTACCATAATTGTCACCCTTAAATCCCTCTTATATAGAGATTCTAGTGTCTCACTGGTAAGGAAGTAACACCTGCATAACTAAGGAGGCTGAAATATGAACAGAGTGCCTTGAAGCAGGGCATTCAAATCTTCTCCCTGGAAAGCCTGTGGATTAAGCACTTTTCTTCCAATCTACCCTCCATCCCAACTCACTGCTACAGCAAAAAGGCAACGACACAGCCTACCAGAACCCAGCTGAGTCCGGCGAAGACCCAAGTGCATGAGAATGTGTGTTGTTGCAAGCCCCTGGGCTTTTGGAGCTATTTGTTATCTGGCCCTATTACAGCAAAAGCTGACTAATATATCTGTCAAACGCAGGGCGGGAGGCACTTACCCTGCCACGACGATCTCAAAGTCCCCGTCGTGGTCCACATCAGTCACTGCCACTCCATAGTTGAGCTGGGTGGGGTTGCTGTCATAGTCAGGGGGCAGGACTGAGTTGGTGACTGCCGTGAACATGGGTTCAGCCCGCAGGGACCCCTCAGTCAGGGGCAGAAACCACAGCAGCAGCAGGGACAGAAACATCTGGAACATCTGAAACCAAAAGTTACAAATGTTAGGTGCAGCAGTACCTTTCTTTCCTGTTCCTGGAGGGCTTGGCAACCCCTAGGCTGCCACTTTTCCACAAGACCTGTCCTGACTATGCTCTTTAAAACTGCAACTTGTCCCCATCATGTCAGGTCACCCTTATCCTGCTCTGCCTTTTCTTTTTCTACAGCACCTATCACTGTATAACATGCTGGATGACTTCCTCATTCATCATGTTTTGTTACTTAGTGTCTGTCTCCCTCAGCCAGAACATAAGCTCCACCAGGGCAAGGATCTCTGTTTTGTTCACGTATGCATACGAAGCCAAGGACAGTTGTCTGGCACAAAAGAGGCACTCCGTACATATTTAGGAAGGAAGGAAGGAAGGAAAGGAAGGAAGGGAGGGAGGGAGGGAGGAAGGAAGGAAGGAAGGAAAGGGAGGGAGGGAGGGAAGGAAGAAATGGTAGAGTATAAACACACGGGCATCTCCCATCCTCTGGGAGAAAGGTTGGGAGAATGAAGGAAGGGAGGGAGGGAGGGAGGGAGGAAGGAAGGAAGGAAGGGAGGAAGGAAGGAAGGAAGGAAGGGAGGAAGGAAGAAATGGTAGAGTATAAACACACGGGCATCTCCCATCCTCTGGGAGAAAGGCTGGGAGAATGAAGGAAGGAAGGAAGGAAGGAAGGGAGGGAGGGAGGGAGGGAGGGAGGAAGGAAGGAAGGAAGGAAGGAGGGAAGAAAGGGTAGAGTATAAACACACGGGCATCTCCCATCCTCTGGGAGAAAGGCTGGGAGAAGGAAGGAAGGAAGGAAGGAAGGGAGGGAGGGAAGGAGGGAGGGAGGGAGGGAGGGAGGAAGGAAGGAAGGAAGGAAGGAAGGACGGAGGGAAGAAATAGTAGAGTATAAACACATGGGCATCTCCTATCCTCTGGGAGAAAGGCTGGGAGAATGAAGAAAACAACAGATCTCAGAGAGTCCAGGGGTGGGTGAGACCCCCATGAGGGTCCATGTCTAGAACAATAGTAGAGGCAGTAAAGGATTGTCCTTCTGTGGGACCTACCCCAGAGGCAGCCTGGAGGGAATCTGTGACTTGGAAGGTTCCCCTGCCAAGGTCCCTCCCTAGGGCAGCTAGCCATCGCCTCCAGACCAGGAAGCAGTCAGTTATGCAATGTATTCCAGCAGGATCTGGCGAGCAGCACATCATTCACTTGGAGAAATTAAACCACTGTGTGTGTGTTTTATTATAAATTAATTATGTATAATCCATTGTATAATTCATTATTATATCTCTAACATAACTCAGGGTGTTGCCAAACAGCCTGGAGCTGCAGGAGCTGGTGGCAGGCACGCAGGAGACAGATGAGAGTGGCCAAGGAGGTGGAAGAACTCCATCCTTTCCTGACGTGAGCCAGGGAGACACTGAGAATGCTACAGATGGCACCACCCCGAGCTGCTGCCCGCAGGCTTAGAATCAGAACTCTGAGAGTGTTCCAAAGGCTCCCCTGGGACAAGTCCCACAAGGTCTGCACAGGCAGTCCCGCAGGCAAAGCGGTGCCTTCCTGCCTACAGAGGGCAGCACACCTCTTCCTGATGGAACTTCTCCTGCTGGCTTGTCAGCGTGGCTGGCAGCCAAGAGCAAGGCTGAGTGAGGCTGATGTCTTAATGAAGAGAAGACCTGAAGACTGACTCCCCAGATGGAGACAGACATTCCTGCCAGCAAAGGAGCTTGCTCCAGTTCAGGACCCAGAGACCAAAATGAAGGGCCCAGGCACTGGCTATGGAGCCAAACATGATTCAGAAGCCTCCCTAATGCCTCGCTGGGGAGACTGGAGAGAGACACAGGGGCAGGGCTCTAACTGCAGGGCAGAAACTAACCTCAGCGAGCCTTCCTGGGAAGAAAGTTCTTGTAGCGTGTTTAGAGGGCACATGCTGGGTGTTGCACTATCAGAATGAGGTCAGTCCCAATTACAGAGATGTCTGAACACAACAGCAACATCTACTGGGCTGTCTAGTCACTAAAGGCAAACACATCACTCCGAGAGTTCTGCAACTTGGCAAGAAGTTTGGTTGGATAAAGGAAACTCATAATTGGATTAATGAGCAGCTGGGGTGGGGTGGGGGAATGAGAAGCTAAAGAGTATTTAACAACCAGCATAGCCATGCTGAAATGTAGCGTGGATCTGAAGGTCACAGGACTTTTCAAGGTATGAACTCTACTGTAGGGATGGCAGACGAGTTTCAACTTGACAGTCAAACTGACTGGCAGTGGCTTGAAAGAGTACTGTGATCAGCTTACATTTGCAATGGGCATGAAGGAAAAATTGGTATTGGGCATGCCTTCTAGAAGCTATTAAGTTCCTCCCAGGCACTACTGCACTTGCAATTTGGGTCACTGCCACCGGGGAGGCAGGTCCTATTAGGGTAATATAAGCATCTGGTAGAAATCTTCTAACGAAGGCCACGAGGGGCAAGAACTGTGATCCAGCCTCTTGATTTTTACCTTTGTTTGAAAGTAGAACTTTTAATTAAAGGAGACATCTGAAAGAAATAGCTACTCTGTGTTATCCATTTCCAGATAAATAACCTAAAGCAAGATTAAACAGAAATAATACACCTGTGGGTTGACCTCTGTTTTGCTTGGTGACCTTGAACAAGTCACAGCCTTGCTGGGTCCCAGCTTTATTCTCCAAAATGAGGGTCTGGGAGTAGATCTCTAAAGGTCCTTTCCGGCTCTAAAATTCTATGATGAATTAAAGGATTTTTTTTAGAAGCAGACCTTCGGCAGTTTTTCTTCCCAGCTTCTTCTATAAACTTCAGACCAACCTGTGTGGTTTTCCTTTCTGAGCATATTAAACATATTTTGAGCAAAAGAGCTATTCAGCAGAGCTCTGTAGCAGTTCCCTTGCAGGGGCCAAGGCCAGACAGGAACCAGCCATCATTAGTGTGGAACTGAATGCACTAGGCACGAGCAGACCAGTGGACGGCCTCCCCCAGGGGGGTGGGCTGAGAGTGGAGCAGGGAGAACAAGTCCTTTATATTTCATTCTTCTGACATGCCAAGGGCTCCCAAGGCTGCTCAGCACCAGTTGAAAGTTAGAGGGTCAGCCGAGGGCCTGCTGGGAAACAGTTGTGGTGGGAAACTTAGGAGAAGGCCTGGTAAATATCCACCCTCTAGCTCGGGGCTCAGATGAAGGAAATCGCTGAAATGCCCCTCTACACTCTGGCTACTCAGTGGTCCCCAGACCAACAGCATCAGCATTAGCGAGGAGTTTGTTAGAAATGCAGAATCTTGGGCCCCACCCCAGACCTAATAAATCAGAATGTGCATTTTAACACGATTTCAGGTGATCTGAATGCATGTTAAAATTTGAGAAACATTGCTCGACCTTAGCTGTATGTTGGAATCACTTGGGTATGTTGGAATCACTTGGGGAGCTTTAAAAAATACCGTTGTCTGAAAATGATTTCTTGGGTATGACACCAAAAGTACAGGCAACAGAAGAAAAAATAGATTAAATGGACTGCATCAAAATTTAAAACTTTTGGGCATCACAGGACACTATCAATAGAGTGAAAAGGCAACCCATGTAATGGGAGAAAATATTTGCAAATCATATATCTGATAAGGGATTAATATCCAGAATATATAAAGAAGTCCTACAACTCAAAAACAACAACAAAACAATCCAATTCAAAATGGGTAAAGGACTTGAATAAACGTTTCTCCAAAGAAGATATACAATTGGTCAATAAGTATATGAAAAGATGCTCAACATCACTAATCATTAGGGAAATGCAAATCAAACCCACAGTGAGATAATACTTCACACTCATTAGAATGGCTATAATCAAAAAACCAGGAAATAACAATTGTTGGTGAGGATGTGGAGAAATTGGGACCCTTATGCATTGCTGATGGGACTATAAAATGGTGCAGCTGCTGTGGAAAACTGCTGTGCAGCAGTTCCTCAAAAAATCCAAAAAACAATTACCATGCGATGCAGCAATTCCATTTCTGGGTATAGACCCAAAAGAATTGAAAGAGGGGACTGGAACAGATATCTGTATACCCAAGTTCGTAATTGCATTATTCACAGTGGCCACAAGCAACCCAAGTGTCCATCAATCCATATGTCCAAAGTGTGACATGTACATACAATGGAATATGATATGCCTTAAAAAGGAAGGAAATTCTGACACATGCTACAACATGGATGAACCTAGAAGACATTATGCTGAGTGAAATAAGCCAGTCATAAAAGACAAACACTGTATGATTCCACTTATACGAGGTACCTGGAGTAGTCAAATTCATAGAGGCAGAAAGAAGAGTGGTGGTTACCAGGGGCTGGGGGGACAGGGGAATGGCTAGTTAGTGTTTAATGGTTATGGAGTTTCAGTTTGGGAAGATGAAAAGTTCTGGAGATGGATGGTGGTGATGTTTGCACGAAAATGTGAATGCATTTAGTATCACTGAACTATACACTTATAAATGGTCAAAATGGTAAGTTTTATGTTATGTATATTATACCGTAATAAAAAAATACTCATGCCTGGTCTCATCCCAAGATATTCTCACTCACTTGGCATAGGATGCAGCAGGGGCATCAGAATTTTAAAAGCTCCCTACATGATTCTAATATGTTGCAAAATTTGAGAATTTATACCAGTGCTCCAGTGCTTCTCAAACTTTAATATGTACATGAATCACCTGGTGGTCTTGTTAAAATGCAGATTCTGATTCAGCTGGTCTGCAGGAGAGCCCAAGATTATATATTCTGAACAAGCTCCCACATGATTCTGACCATCCTGGTCCATAAACTACATGTTGAATAGCCAGAGTTAAGAAACCATACTGTATACTACAGTGATTAGTTCAAGAAACTTCTCCTCTGCCTCTAGATCTAAGGGTCTGAAACCAATCCTCAGGGCTGCGGGCTCGGTTGATCATTAGATACTCAAAGTACTAGCTATCTTCAGCTCAGTCAAATTACCACAACTGATAGGGACTGACAAAGAGGGATTCTGACTCTAATTTTTGCAAAGAATTGAGAAGAAGGAAAGGGCTGGAACTGGAGGTGGGGGTCGGGTCTAGTAGACAAAAGATAGCTACCATTAATGGCCAGAGCCTAGAGAAGACGGGGCATGGGCAGGAATTTGCAAGCCAAGATAGAGATGCATGCCAAAGTGTTCCCCCAAACCATCGTGGTGCCGAGTAATAGGAGGCACTCAATTAACATTTGTTAAATGGATGAAGGAATATGTCCAAATGATAACGTGAATCAGCAGAAATTGCTTGCAACTTGTCATACAGTTATCTTAAAACCGTTCTTTCCCGAAAGCAATGCTTCTTAAACTGTAACGTGCTTACCAATCACCTGAGGGTCTTGGTAAAATGCAGATTCTGATTTGGTAGGTCTGGGGTGGGGCCTGAGATTCTGCATCCTAACAAGCTTTCAGGGCATGCCGAGGTTGCTGGTCCACAGACTTCACTTGTAGTAGCAAGGCTCTAGACCAGTGATGCTAAACCCTAGCTGTCCAATCGAATCACCTGGGGAGTTTTTAGAGCTATGCTGCTGCCCAGATCCTTCACCCCAGTTTCTGATTTAACTGATTTAACTGGGGTGGGGTTCGGGTGTATTTTTAGAAGCTCCTCTGATGATGTTAATGGGCAGCCTGGGCTGAGAACCACTGCCCCAGACTCACAGTCCCCAGTTGGGAGTGTAAGCTACAATCTGATTTGAAGTGAAAAATGTTTCTGCTACCAGAATTCATCACCAGCTTGTTGAGGTCTATCAAGAAAATCAATTTAGCCAGAGAGTATCATAGGAAGAGGCGGGATATGGAGTTTGGGGAAGAAAGCAGAGCAGGATGGTACTGCCTGAAGCAGAAGGACAGCAGGTGCTGGAGCGACCTCACATTTTACACAGTTGGCTCAGAAACCTCCTGTCACACCACTGTGAACATCTCAATCTTTGGGGAGAACGTGGAGAAAAGCTAAAAATAGAATTTTAAAAAGTACCTTGAACTGAACTTTTTTGTTTTCTTGAATGCTGTGTAACAAGCACCTACTAGCTATCTACAGGTAGGAGTGGCGTTAAGTAGTAAGTAAGTAGTGTAAGTGCAGTGGGAAGACATCTGGGGCAGTGAAGCCCGGGGGAGGTGAGGATAAATATCAGTGGCAGAGCTTGGCCAGAGGGTGCAGGACCGGAACACCTGGGCTGCTCCTGCAGGGGAAGGGAGAGGAGGGGGCAAACAGGGGTCTTAACAAGGGCGAGAGGTGGTCGGGCTTGTGTTTCAGGCAGTGGGAAGAATTGCTTTGTAATAATTTCTTAAAAGTATTCTACAAGCTAACGCCTTGAACAATCCTCAGTGGGATCGAGAGAAAGATAAATAAATAAACAAACCAAAGCCCAGAGTCGGGGACCTGGATTTGGACCTCAACTCCACCAGAAACTAGCAGGTGACCTTGAGCATGTTTCTTAATCTTTCTGATCTCCAGTGTCCTCGTCGGTAACCTGGGAATCCTATGACATGCCAAGGTTTCCAGGGTTAAGTGAGCTAGTGAACTCCTCTCGGGGGCCAGGCTCGCTGCTTATTTCCTTTCCTTTCACACAGATAGCTGTAAGGCTAGACAGTCTTTAGACATTGGCTGTGGGTCACATGCAGCCAAACTCAGTTTTCTGCGGCCTCGGGACTTTCCTGAATTGGGTCTGAAAACTGGTAACCAAGCAACCTAGATCTCTGATGTAGGGTCAGGCAGCTGCGGCTTCCAGGGCAATTTTTAGGGCAAGCAGTTCTTTAGCAATTATCACAAGAGCCAAGGACACCGCCCTGAGCTCTCACAAAAGCAAGAGCCCTGAATGCTTCAGATGTTGGGAACCAGCAGGGAGCACAGACCCCTTCCAGAAGCTGTAGGAGGGCAGAGGCTTGAGGAAGAGAGGCAGCCGCGGAAGCATTCCGCCCTGCGTGGGCTGGGCCACCGGATCTACACAGAGGAGCACCTGGGACTAGGGCATCGTTGGAGGAGAGCTAGGGGAGCTTACTGACCCGCAGTGACACTTCCTGTGGACCCCCAGTGAGCCTGGGGCTGTGCTCGGTGCTGGGGTCACAGGGAGAAAGCTAGTCAACATTTGCAGTACAAGGTGAGGGGTGCTGTGGAGGAGGGGCACGAAGGTATCTAAACTAGCCAGGTGGAGGGGGAAAAGAAGAATGTTTTGTGGAGGTAGGATGGTGTAGCTGAGCGGTAAAGGACGCTAAGAAGTTAGCTGGATAAGGAGAGCGAGGAGGAGAAGAGAAGGAAGACAGCAGACTCCTCAAAGGTCTGGCGAACCAGATGCCATCCCAGGCTGCCCTCCTAGCACTGCCTATTTAAAGGTCCCACACTGGGTCATGAGTTAGAGGGAGCGCTCATTTTTCCCTCCTCAGGTTTCCATCCGGAGGACCTTCCATTGGGTGAGAGCGCTGGTTCTCAACCAGGGGTGATTTGCATCCCTTGCCCTCAACAGCTGGCAATGTCTGGAGGCATTTTTGGTTGTCCCACCAGGGAAGGGGGGTGCTACTGGCATCTGGTGGGTAGAGGCCACGGATACTGCCTAACATCCTACAATGCAGGTGACAGCCCTCTACAACAAAGAATTATCCAGCCCCAAATGTCAGTAGTGCTGAGACTGAGAACCCCTGGACTAGTGCATCATTCCTGGCTCCCCTCCTTTCCCCACTCCCTCCTCCCAAGGGCCAGAGCAGGGCCTCATCAGATGGGTCAGTGTGGAAAAACTGGGCACGGAGAGCCTTTTCTGGACCTGCCTCCCTGCAGAGGTCACTCTCTGCCACGTGCTGAGCTTGGCCAGGCAGGCTCAGGCCTGCCCCCACCCACAGGGAGGGCTGCCGTGGGGATGCAGGTACATCAGCAAGCTCCATGAATCCCACTGTGAAGCCTGGCCTTCCAAACAGCTGTATCTGTAATGATGGTAGCATTTTAATCTCCATCGGTCTGAGCGCTGCCTCTCTCTTCCCCTCCCCTGTCCCTCCCCACCTTTCTTTCCCTTCATTGGTCCTGAATCTGAACAGGGAAGTGGGATGCTGTTCATTGGACCCTTTCAAACCCCAGCACTCAAACTGGAGATCTGGCATCATATTTGGTTCTTGCTTCTTCCTTATTCTTCACAACTGCTGGATCACTGAGTCAATCCACTTCATGAATCTCTCTCGAAGCTGCCCACTCTTTCTATCCCCACTAATGGGGATTTGCCCCCTTTATCCTTCAACTGAACAGCAGTAATACTTGTTAACTGCTCCCCCTTTCTTCTCATCTCGCCCTACTTCCACATCAGAGCTCCCTTTCTAAATCTCGGAGCTGATCACGTCACTCTTCAACCTAATTCATGGGACCCCGTACACAAGGCAAACGGAGATTTTTTTTAAATTGCAATTTCATATAACAAGTACTATATGAGGAATGGGTAGTAATAACAACACTTACCTACCACCGACTATGTGCCAGGCACTACTCCAACCCTTTACATGGATGATCTCATTTAATCCTCATAGTAACCTTGTGAGGTAGGTACCACTTTTGTCCCCATTTTACAGATGAGGAAATGAAGGCACAGAGAGGTTAAGTAACTTGCTCAAGGTCACACAACTAGTACGTGGTAGAGCCAGGATTCGTGTCTAAGCCATTTGGCTCCAGAAATGGTGTCCTTGGACACTACGCTAAACAGTGTCTTTCACTACACCAGACTTGTCTTAAAGGAAGTAAGATGGGAGCACAATGGAAGGAGCAAGCATCTCTGCCTGGGGGTGCTGGGGAAGGCCTAAGAGGCGGTGATGAACTGGCCAGGGGACAAGGTGGAGAACGCATTCCAGGCTGAGGAGCCAGCACAGGCATGGTGGCTGAGCAGGGTCATGCAGCCCCAGGAGGCTCGGAGTGGCTGGGACAGGACGGATGGTGGGACGGGGTGCGGCTA
Source organism: Balaenoptera borealis (assembly GCF_965194805.1). Taxonomy (NCBI): domain Eukaryota; kingdom Metazoa; phylum Chordata; class Mammalia; order Artiodactyla; family Balaenopteridae; genus Balaenoptera; species Balaenoptera borealis. Next base: position 88,602,183 of record NC_138874.1, read on the forward strand.
GGAGGTTAGAAGAGGCTGTGGAGGCCTGGTGCACAACACAAGCCAGGAGGGTGAGGGATGACTTGGCTGGAGGGACGTGTTGGAGAGAACACTGCAGCAGCGGGGTGTGGAGGAGGCCGTGGGAGCGTGGGTCTGGAAACAGAGAGGCCAGCTAGGAAGCAAATACTGTGGCCCAAATGGAGAGAAAGCTGGGGGCTGCCATTCAGTCATTCACTCAGTCATTCATTCGCTAGTCTTATGCACTTCTGCCAGGCACTGCCTGGGCATTGGGAAAACAGCTGAGAACAAAATGAAGTCTTTGCCCCCGTGGAGCGTACATTCTAATGTCTCAGTCATCGGCGTTTCTCCACCCCGTCCCCCGTCCCCGTCTTCTGCATTGCCAGCCTGGAAGACAAACACCAGACCTTCTGTACCTCCCCAATCCCCCGGGGCCACCATGTCCTATGCATCTTCCCCAGCACCGTGAAAATATAAGGCTTCCTCTTCCTTCCCTCTAACTGGAGAGAACTCCAGATGCTGCCTGCGGCTGCACTTATAGAAAAGAGACTTGGACCTGCTCCAGAACAAGGCAGATGAAAACGCAGGGGACCCAGGCTGGGAGATGCCACAGAGACCAGCAGGCTAATGAAATGGTGTTTCTGAAAGTGAGAGGACAAATGGAGTCTCCCAGCCTCACGCACAAGGCAGCGCAGGTCCTTAATGAGTATTATTAACTGCTCGGACTTCCGGGTCTGTAAAATGGGAAATGAAATGAGATAATGCATGCCTAGGGTCCTGGCAAAGTCCATGCGTGGTAGGTAATGGCGACGACAGTGATGCTATTACTACCGCATAAATGTTTTTCGGATGAACGAGTGCCTCTCAGGAGATGCAGTCCAGGCCCACCAGGTGCTCCCTGTCCAGAAGTAGCTGCCAAATGTCGAATGGAACTCACAGGACCGTCAGACATTGAGGCATGGGCTGGCTTCTGTTACTAATTTGTCTAGGGACCCTGGTGGAGTTCTTTGACATTTTAAACACTGCTTTCCAAATGCAAAACCCCTCAGTTTATAGTCATATACACAACCATTTTTCAAGCACTTTGCAGATGCTAAGGGCCAGGTTAGAAATGATGTCTGAGGCATGGCTTCTGACCTCAAGGAGCTGACAGCCCACTAGCGGGGAGACATGATACAGGGGTAGGCATTCAGAGTAGCAACAGGTACAAAGTGCAGACGTAGCCCGTAGGAGGGAGGGATTAAGTATCGAGGTGTGCAGGGGGTGGGAAGGGCAGGCAGGAAAGGCCCCCTGGAGACAGGGAATCTGGATTCCAATGGGAGCTACATGCCAGGTGGATTTGACTCAGCTCCGTGCAGGTGGCAATGCCTTTGGAATGTAGTGTCTGGGGTGTGCAGTGGAGGGTGCAGGAGAAGGCGGAGACAGTCTTGCGTGGAGGCAGCAGTTGGGGCCTGTAAAGCCTGCCTGGTGCATCTGGGAAGGAGCCTGGAGTCACCCGGTGCGGGAGGTTTGAAGTCGGGTAGAGATCCGATTAGATCTGGGGCAGCAGTGTGCAGGACGGCTAGACTGGCTGGTTTCCAAAAAGTGAGTGAGAGTATCACAGAGGGGACTTGGACGTCCTGGAGCTGGGGGTAGTTGACGGTGTGGTACTGGATGACCTCCAAAGTTCTTTTCCGAGCCTAAGTGTCTCTGGGTCAGGTTTTTGTCCTAAATCATTTAAAATGCATTAGTGGACCTTGCTATTTAAAAGCATCCTCCTGGGAATCTTTCCGTGAAGCAATGATTCACTCCCCAGTCTGTCTTTGGTGGAAATCCAAATGATCATCTCTTCTATCAGCTTACAGCTACCAAGATAGACCTGCGCCGAGCTTCCTCGTAGCAGCCTGGTGGAGGATGGGGGGGAGTGAGCATCCGGAAGAAGTGAAGAGGAGGAGAAACTCAGCCCTGCTCCAGGCTTAGAGCTGGTACCACCTCACGAGGGGACCCTGTGTGGGCTCCTCAGACCCTGCTTGATCAGTGGGACCTTTGGAGGTTTACAGAGCCCTAGGGCCAAGCGCCAGCTCTGGGAAGAAGGAGCCAGAAGGAAAGCTGGCCTTATGGACCCAGGCCTGTCTGGAGATCCACTTTAATACCAAGGGCCACATCTGCCCCAGACTGGCCGCCTACATTCACACATTCCTTTGTTCACCCACCGAGCACCTGTGGAGCCCCTCCATATGCCAAGCACTGTGCAAGGCACTGGGTTTACAGCTGAGAACAAAAGACACATGTCTCCACCCCCGCTGCTTGCAAGGCAGCATTTCTCCTTCTTGGGAGCTCTTCTTTCCCCACCTGCAAAAGGCTCTTTGGATATACATAGCTTCTTGGATGACTGGTGCATGATTGCGATTCCAAGAAAGAGTCTGTTCTTAGAGACTAGGGCGAAAGGGAACGTGACATCACTGAGGCAAGGCGACAGAAAGGGCCCGTGTGCTCACCAACTCTGATCACAGGGACTGACCTCCAGAGGCTGGGCTGCCCTGGACACGCAAGATGCTCACCACCTTCACGACAGGAACCGGGTGAGATTTATGAGCGAGCTTGCCCTCCCAATTTGGGCAGGGAGGGGTGGAGCCTTGGTCCTCTAAGGACAGCCTCTAGGACCTTTCCACCTCCAATCCTGAGGGCAAGGGCAGGGCGGGGCCTTCTGTGAGGAAACACCAGCCGAGGCTGCTCCCATGACCCCTGCAAGGCTCCTCTGCCTGTCCAGGTGGGGAACAGGGGCTCCCCGGCATGGTGCTGGTCCCAAAGGAGGGCAGGGACAAAGGAAATCCGGAGGAGGGGGTGACTCTCAAGGTAGGTGGAGCGGCTGTTAGGGAGGGAAGAAGTCCCCACGGTCCCTTCCTCAGTCAACAGGACCCCTTAGCTCCACAGTGATTCCCGTGACCTTGTCACTGTACTTGTTGGGTGCAAACAAAGATAAGAAACTGGAAACCACAGGAAGGGTCATTTTACACTCCCGGCACACACGATTCCTTTGTGGCTAATTAAAGTATTATGTCAAAATGTCCCTTGGAAGAGATCTTTAAGAATATGTCTGTTAAGTAAACAAGGTTTTACTAATTAATGACACGCCTGCCCACCTCTCCTTCAAGTTCCTTGCAGAACTTCCCTGGGCCAAGAGGGCTGAGCAGGAAAGGGTGGAGAAGTCGTGGAGGGAGTGGGGACAAATCCAGCCGCTTGTCAGTTGGGGAGCTATCAGTTTCTCCGCCGGATGTTGATCAGATTTCCTGGGCTGGAACCAACTCACAGGGCCCGGGTACTGGAATTTTTCCAAGAAGCAAACGCTTTGCTTCTTACGAAGTCAACATGATTTCTTTCAAGGAAAATTTTTATCCTTTCTTTTTTTTAAGTGTCTAGGGTTTTTGAAGGGCAAATCTTTGGAATTTTCTCTAAAGACAATGATTATGATATAATTATCATTCACTAAGACCACCCCCGACCCCACACGCACTCACAGAGAGGCCTGGGGGTAGGGGAATGATGTGCCCAAACTTGTACCATGAGTCAGTGGCACAGCCAGAAATAGAACTTTCCAAACTCCCAAATTCCTAATCATAGCAATATTAATAATAGTCTCTTTATAATTTTCTAAGTGTTTTCACAGCTCACATTGAATCTTCACAACAACTTTGCAGAGAGTCTGGGTAGGTCATTCTAAGGAGACAGCAGATCTGAGGTCCAGACCAGTTTTGCCACTTGTTTGCTGTGTGACCCTGGCTGGTCTCTTCACCTCTCTGGATCTCAGGGTTCTCAGCTATGAAGTGGGAGCATTGGGTGAAAATACTTCTAAAATCCCTCCCACCTCTAACATGCTGTGATTCCATGATGCGATGCTCTGGTCCAGGGTTTCTCCACCTTGGCACTAGTGACTTCTTGGGCCAGACAGTTCTTTGTTGGGGGTTGTCCTGTGCATTGTAGGATGGTTAATGTCATCCCTGGCCTCTACCCACTAGATGCCAAAAGCACTTCCTGCCCCAGCTGTCACAGTAAAAAATGTCTACACACATTGTCAAATGGGCAAAGTAATCCCTCCGTTCACTGCCCAAGGACTTCAATAAGGTCAAGATCATGTGGTTCAGTGGAGAAAGGTCTTCCTGCCCCTGCCTCTTCCCCAACCCCTTCACACCTTTCCACACACTTTTCAAACACAACCTCCTAGTTCTTTGCTACCTCTCATTTCTTAAATGCCCTCCGTGGTCCAGCGTGTTTGGTGTGATAATGAACCAATTGATTTCATACTTTCTCTTAAGGAGAGTTCACAGGTTTATGTCCCCTAAGCAACCAGCCAGGCTCCCCAGAAATTCCTCGCAGAACCCTGGATGGCCTGGAAGCCTGTATCTGCAGCCGGCAGGAGGCTCGGTGAGCATGGACTTGTCAGCACTCTTAAATCACTGGGCTCTGAGGAAGCCTTCTCCCAGCACAAAGATCCTTCCTTAGGAATCAATAGCTCAAGGCCTTCTATCACACTCAGAATTATCCTGGGACCTGTAAAATTTCTTTTCCCCAAGCATGGCAGAACCCCAGAATGAAAACCCCAACGTGGGGGAGGGAAGAGGACAAGGAGGGAGTCCTGCCAAGGAGGCCTTGTCCGCAGCCCAGATGTTGCTGTGAGCAGAGGCTGATGTGCGAACCTGGACACTCGGTCTCATTCGCCGGGAAAAGGAAGACCCAGTGTGGTTCCCAGGGGTCCCGCAATAATATCCTCTCCCAGCTGAATACCTCTTTACATCTCACTAAGGGCAGAGGCATGTTAAAGACTATCTTCCTTGATTTTCCCTATCCTACACTCATCACAGGTTGCCAGCCTCATCATTTTGCAGAGGAGGAAACTGAGGCATGCAGAGGTTAAGCGGTTTGTCCAAGGTGCCTGAGCAGGAAGTGAGGAGCCAGATTCTAAGCCTGCATCATTTCTACTACTGAGCTGCCTTCCCAGCGAGAGTAAGGTTAAGGGTCAACCATCTAGAGGGGTTCATGAAAGAGGCGACTTCTTGTTTTCTCAGTGTCTAATGCCACTCCCTCATTCAAACAAAAATACAGAGGTACTGTGCTATAGCTGTATTTTATGTAAGTATATTCCTCTGGTCTTATCCAGAGCCAAACCATGCCTTGGGAATGCTGGCACAACTCTTCAGCTAGAGCTGGAAGCAGGCGCAGATCCCAAGCACAGCCTCTCAGAAACCCTGCTTTCAAGGAGGGGGCTGTGGCTCTCTGGTGGTCCACATTATCCTACCACTTCCCTCCTCTACCTGAAGAAAAAGACCCAACTTGTCTGTGAGCCTGAAGGAGATGAGGAAACTCAAGCACCTTCCCTGGCAACAAGCATCCCTCGGGTGAGCCTTAGGGACAGAAGAGGATCCGCCTCTTGGAATTTTGGCTCCGCAGCACTGGTCCCTCCTGAAGGTTTCTGGCAAGTCTGCAGAGGCTCTGGGGGGGCTCTATGCAGAGTGCAAAGGAGCAGGGTGGGGAGAGGACACAGAGGGGGCAGCCCACAGGCCACTCAGCAAACCTCCTTCCCAGGGCCTGGCTCAGATGTCAACAGCCAGCCTCACAGAACAGAAAAAGGGCAATGGAAATGGTAGTATCTTCCAGGTCACCCAAGAAGCCCTAATATGAGGATTTTGCAAAAATAGAACATCCTAGAACTCTGACCTTGAGCTGGGAGCAGCAAGGATGGGGAAATGGGCAAATACTGATTGGAAACTCTCCACTTCACCCAGGATTTGAGTACTGGAGGCCCCATAGGCAGTGGTGTGACTACAGGTCAGAGAGACCTCACTCTAGCATGCCTGAGCAGAAGGAAGGAAGAGCTCCAGGCTTGGGTTCCAAGACCACCGCGAGGGGCTGGGCATTTCTGATTCCTACGGACAGAAACCAGGAGTCGCACTGCTTTTGCCTACAAGACCACTTGCAATAACAAGACAAGATAACGGAGGAGGGGGAAAGAATAATTAGGAATTTCTGTTACCTGTATATGTACATTATGAGAGCTTTATCTGCTCCTCACCTCCTCAGTCTGAATAACAGATTCAAAGGAAATTTCTCCCAGTTTACTAGATTTATTAATTTACCGATGTCTGATCAGTCAGCAATTAGGAACACCTACTGTGCAGAGAACACACATCCATCTCCATAGTAAAGAGGAAGCAGGTCATGGGAGCGGACAGAGCTCTAAGTAGAGGACTGGAAATCCTAGGACCCAGTCCTATCTCTTCCACCAAATAGCCATGTGACCTTGGGCAAGATACTTGCCTTAACTGGGTTTCAGTTTTCTCATCTGTAAATTAAGTGTGCATGTGGGACGGCATTGGAGCAGGTGCTCTTCAAGGTTCCTTTCTGCTAGCTCTAATATTCTTGGGCTCTATGAGTCCTAAACAAGTTCAAAGAACACACCAGCACCCAGCACAAAGGATGATCTCAGAGAGCAGGTGGGGCTAGGTACCAGCTCTATTTCCTTGGAATGCTGTACATGTATCTGTCTCATTGCACCTGAGACCACAGACCACCTGAAGTCCAGGAAGTACGTGGTAGAAGGGTTCCAATCATGAAGGTGACGGTTAAAGGCTATAGCCTGAACCTGCTTAAAGCATTAAGTTACTATGACCAATGAAGGGCAAGAAGTGAAAAGTCAGTGGTCCTGAGCTGGGTGCCTTTGGCGCCCCCTACTGGGCACCAAAGAGCCTGCTGGGCAGCTTCCATTGCCTCAGCAGGCAGCAAGTAAGATTGAGAACAGGACTGTCACAGCTGTTTAATAGGACTACCTTCCTGGTCTGTAGTCCGCTCTCTGTAAGAGTATGTTTCACTCCCCAGAATTACACAGACCAATGGTCCACACATTCAGAGGGCACTACGGTGCTGCTATAGGACTTCTTAACCAAACATCAAGGTGCAGAGTAATAAACATCAGGGTTCAGAACACCAGGTGCAGCCCAGATGGAGAGGAGAGAAGAAAGCAACAAGCAGGTATTTCGCTGTACAAATCCCCAGTGGAGAGAAGGTCTTGGGAAATGCAGCAGAAAAATGTTGACTGCAGGTAGAGGATGGAGCTGGGTCTGGGGGTATGAATTGAGAGCCCCACTAAAAGATCTCCAGGCTGACGCAGCTGCCCTAGGAGTTCAAAACACTCATCGATGTTCAGGGATGAGGTACAGGATACAGCCCCAACTGAGCAGCCCACTTTTGACCTTCTCCAGAGACCATTAGTACCAACTGTAAACCAGGATATTCTAACTGTGGTCCACTGTGCCAGCATCAAGACCTTAAACTCCCTTCATTGTCTCTTAAATGGACTTTAGGACCTGCTGCCAGAAACATGTTCTTAATGAAGTCAGACAGAGAGAAAACGCTTCCTCAAGGGCCATATCGTAAGAACCGCCATATTCCCACTTTCCATTCTCCATCTCCCCTTCCTCATGGCTGAGAATGAGGTACAGGGTGACTCTGAATTCGCTCTAATTCAGTCTTGGGTAGCTGCAGCCCCAAGTCATCAGGGTCAAAAAATCTCCCACCAACAGCGTTTCTCTTCCCACAAGAGTTCTCCCCTGATTCAAGCAGCACTACAAAGTTGTCCCCTATCCCTGGAACCTTCTTCCCTTCTTTTCCACCTGGCTTCACTTGGGAAGTCCTGCACCCATCCCAGAAGATACCTCAAGTGTGACTCAAGAATATGTCTTGCCTGGAGAGCTGAAACACCTCCTGGGACACACAGAAGCCACACTAGGTGCACACCCTACCACCACCAGCGGCAATATTCATTAGTCATTCCCCGAGGAAGGAAAGTGACCCCCCTCCCCAACCCCAGGAACACTTCCCGGCCACTCTGGGAGGCTCCTATCCAGGGGTGACTCTGGATTCTTGAGTTGGTTTCTGCAGAAACAGGACTAACCAGGACTCCCAACTACTGTACTGTAAACAAGCGCGCTGCATTGCTGGGCATGCCCCCAAGCTCGGCCTGCTGCCCCATCAAAGCCTCCATGTGCCCCCACTGGGCTGAGGAGGACCCCTGGTCCCCCTGGAATGCCTGAAGCTGGCTTGCCTCAGATAGGCTGAAAGCAAGCGGACCACACCTCGGTCCAGCAAAGGCAGCCGGCAGCTACGCCGAGCTCTCTGCCACCCAGCGCTGTGCCCGGGAGCTCGGCTTCCCCGGGGAAGAAGCGCTAGCACCCCCCAGGGCTCCTCCCCATCTTGGAAGCCTAGGCACCCGGCCGAGGCCAGTAGCTTCCCCGGCCCGGAGCTGAGCCTGGTTCGCTGGGTGACTCCCCAGTACCCCAGGCACATCCCTCCTCACCTGCTCCGCCCCCTCCCAGCCCCGGTGCCCTCTCCCCAAACAGCTGACCTCCAGGACGCCCCCGACACCTTCTCTGCAGCGAGGAGGGCTATCGCCCCCACACCTCCGCTCCCACCTCTCCTCCACCTCCGGCCCCGCACCCGCCTCTCTCCCAGCCCGCGGGAGGCTCTGCGCGCCAGTCGAGTCCTGCGTCTCTTGGCAAGTTGGAAGCCAAGCCGCCGCCGCCTTAGCGGTCTCCGTCTTCCCCGATTCCCGGGCGGCACCCCCGCCACCCCGGCGGGCGGATGGGGGTGCCGCAAAGGGCGGGAGAAACTTTCTCTGCCTGAGTGGGTGGGGGGCACCGGAGCGGGTACTCACGCCGGCGTCTGCGCTCGGAGCCATCCTCGGGCTCTCTCAGCCCCACCGCCTGGGGGCGTCGGAGAGCGGGAGCTCGCTGCCGCCTCTGCCGCCGCCGCCGCCGCCGCCGCCGCCTTCTTCCAGCTCCCAGCCCCAGTCCCGGGCTGGCCTGGAGCCTCCCGCCCCGACGCCGCTCGCTCGCTCGCTTTATACAACTCCACTCGAGCGCGCCCGGGCTTATGTAAAGGCTGGCAGAGACCCGCAGCCAATGGCGCCGCAGCTGGAGCTGAGGGCCCGGGGGTGGGGGCGCCTGCGTGGCCAATCGCGGCCCGGGGAGCCCGAGGAGCCGGGTGGGGGGAGGGGGCGCCTCCCCTCGCTGATTTAGAGCCGGGATTGCGGTGGCAGCCGCCGGCAGCCCGGCCGGCCGGGCGCGACGCCTCGGGGGCTGGGTTGGGCGGTGGCGAGGGCGGGTGCCCCCTGCGCCCCACCGCTGCGTCGCGTAACCTTCAGGAGGCAGCGGGACCTGGCGAGGGGGGCGAGGGCGTCTGGCTGGGCGCTGGGGGCCCGGGGCTGGCGGGAAGCAGGGGTCCCCCGGGAGGAAGCGCCGGGAAGGAAGAGAGGGGGGAGGGGAGGGCGGCGATCCCCAGGGCCCCGCGGCCACCCCTGCGAGCAGGGCCGAGAGTGGCGGCGGGGACAGCGGCATGCCTTCCCGTTTCCCCAGATAGCGATCTGGCGTCGCCGGGCCGGGCCGGAGCGGCCGCGCGAGCCGCGCTGATGGCGAGATTTCACGCTGCGGAGCTGAGCCGATCTTTATCCGGTCAGGGGACGTGTCCGAGTGCCTCCCGGGGACTGCTCAGTATGGAGAGCGGAGCTTCGCTACGGCCCCAGAGGGCGGGGAGCGGGCGAGCACAGCTCGGAGATGAGGCGCGGCGGCGGAGGCGGTTGCGGGCAGTGTCTCTCCCTCCCGCCCGGTCCCCCGCCTGCCCGCCCGCCGGCCCTGCGGGCGGTGCCCCCACCCCTCCTAGCCCCTGCCCAGACAGGGCCGAGGCTGAGCCCGGCGCACCCACTCTGGTCCGGTGCGTCCATCCAGCCTCCCTCACCGCTTTGCTCGCAGGTACTGCTTCCCTCCTCCTCGAACCCCAGCCCCCTGCGGTGGGGGGGGACGGTCTCAGCCTCTCAGGACAGGGTGCAGCGGGGGGCTAAGCTTGGGAAGAAAGCCCTTGGTCAGCAGTGCCCAAAGTACCCGTGTGCGGGGCAGGAAACCGGCCTAGGTCGATAACACTCTCAAGTCAGGTCCCTTATTTTGCGCCTACAATAGGGCCTGGCACCTAGTAGGCGCTCAGTAAGGATTTACTGAATGAACCTTGAACTGAATAAGGACTTTGGGTTTCTGAGAGCTGGGGTACTGGGCTTGGGAAAAGAAAGATCTGGGAATAAGTCATCAGAGAGGGAGGGAGCTAGGACTGTCTTCTCATCTACTGATGCCTTTATGACCACCACCCTGCCGTCTGGGCACTTGACTCCAAATGTGCTCTTTCGTGGAAGGCCCCGGCAGCCAGCCCCTGACTCCAGACCCGGTTATCCCCAGATTTTGAGCAGAACTACCAGAGCCTACTCTGGGCCCTGATTTCAGGTGGCTGTGATCGTCCTCTGGAAAGACATAGCTAAGGACAAGCAATCTTTCTCGCTTTGGGGGTCCTGGATCTAGCTCAGGTTCTTAACCTTTTGAGGGTGATGAAACCTATTGCGGGTTTTCAATCTGCTGAAAACCATTGAATCCTTTCTCTAGAAAAATATACACGAACACATTTACAGGCATACACACACACCTTGAGTATAGTTTCAGGATCATTAGGGACCCTGAGTCTCTCTTGGGGCTCTGCCCAATGTCAAGCTCCTGTTTCTCTAGGGGTCTATGACAGTGGTTTATAATCATCCTCCTTTTGGGGAATCACAGAACTCTTTTGAGCCTTTCAAGAATCTGATTAATGGTATGAGTCTGTGTCTCAGAAAACTGCTCAATCACGTACACACGTGTTGACATGCAATTTTAGGGAGTTCTTGGATCCTCAAAGCCAGATTCAGAACCTTCAGCAAAGAGCAAATAGACTTTGCCTCACGGGTACACCTGATCCCCAGCTCTCTCCACAAGGAGTCCGGTGAGCTCTGCAACCTGCTGCCTCCTACCACCACCGTATTCTGAGGGCATCTGAGTCATGTGGTGATGGCCCCGGCACCTGAGAGACCACCTCCACACTTGTCTCTGCATCTCGGTCCCCGCCACCCTCTTAGTGTAGAAATCAGTTGCAGGTTGTCATGTTCTGTCTGATCTATGAGCATTCCTTAGCCAGAAACTCCAACTCTGGGAGACAGCAAGTGACTGGTAATTAACCAGTTTCACTCAATCCCAAGCTTCTGAGCACACCTTTCTTGGTTTTTGTTCTCACCTCTCTCTTTGCCGGTGAAGCTGTGAGCAGGAGCCCCAGCTGTGGAGCCTCACCTCACCTAAGCCCGACAGATTTAGTAACCAGCGCAGTAATTATCAGCATTAGCCATCCAGATGTGAATAGGCTTTCTGCACAGAACGGCTCTATAATGATCTCACACTTTCCGGCAGCTAGCCAAGTAAGGGTGCATCAGACCAGAGGTGCTGGGGAAGGACAGAGAAATGCAGGAAATGACGGAGACAGTCTCTCCAGGAAGTTCTTTAGGGAATGTAATTTGGTTTCTGCACTTGAACTTGTAAGGGTTCAGTCGGTGGGCCAGGCCTTTCTGGTCCTGTAATTTCTAATTCCTCTAATGTCCTCCATGTCCATTCACTCAGTTCATGTCTGTGCCCTGCCTGTATCATTGTAGACATCTTGCCCTCACAAATTTCCCAGACATATCTTGCTTTCTTGGGGCACATGCACATTTATGGACTGAATTGTGTCCCCTCCAAATGCATATGTTGAAGACTTAACTTCCAATGTGACTATGTTTGGAGATAGGGCCTCTAAAGAGATAGTTACGGTTAAATGAGGTCAAAAGTGTGGGACCCTAATCCTTAGGATTGGTGACCTTATAAGAAAAGAAAGAGACACTGGAGATCTCCCTCTGTCTCTGGGCACACACAGAAGAAAGGTCATTTTAGGACACAGACAAAGGTGGCCATTTGCAAGCTAAGGAGAGAGGCCTCCAAAGAAACAAAACCTGCCAGCACCTCAATCTGGAACTTCCAGTCTCCTACTGTGAGAAAATAAAATTCAGTTGTTTAAGCCACCTGATCTGTGGTATTTTTTTATGACAGCCCGAGCAGACTAACACACATATGTTTTCAACACGCTCCTTACCCCCATCCAGCTTGTTCAGTCTCCTCCCAACACGCTGACTCTCTCCGTACTGTCCCCCCGCAAACTTTGTCCATTCTTACCTGGGACACTTGCCTAAAATGTTTTCTCATCTTTTGGCACCCAAACTAAGTCTCACTTCTCACACCACCTTCCAGAACTGCTCTGGCCTGCATTGGAGCTTTGCCTTTTCAGCCCTCCTGCAGGTCTGCAACATCTTAGCACTCTATTATACATACTGTCCTGCGTTCTCTCTAATTGTTTCTTACGCAGAAAAACTTGGCCTTCCTCTCAGAATAGAAGCCTCTTTAAGTCCAGAGTTTGTACCTTGCACTTGACTGCCTCATAGAACCCAGCGTGAAATTGGGCACAGAATAAACACAGGGTTTGCTGATTAATTTATTCCAATTAAACATATTTATGTTTCAAAAAAAAATACTAGAAAAGTTTCATAGCACTTCATTTTCTAAAAGCTCAAGACATTTGGGTGTGTCATTTCAGTCATCTCGAAAGCCCATTGGAGCAGAGGCTGCTGGGAACCAGCTCTCTCCTCTGGTTCAGGATCAGAGGGTTACACAAGCTACTCAGAGTCACACAAACTCAACCCTCCTTTCTCCAAATCAGAAGATTTGCTACCCTTGGTTTCCTTGTGACCCTCACTGATCCACCTGGCTGTCTTCTCACTCTCCAGATAGAGAGGAAAGGCTAGGGAATCTCAGCTCTGAGAGATGCTTCTGTTCCAACAAATCTTACCTGAAGCCCTTGAAGCCAGAGGTGCTTTAGAATTCAGAAAGGTACCAAACGCACTGAACATGCCCTGTGAGATCATGGGCAGCATCTCTTAATCAGCCACATTACTTCTGCAGTAAAACATAAAACATTTAGTGTGAATGTTCACACTAAGTGGGTATGAGGATAAAATGGCTTCACATCAGTTTGTCTGGTTTTGTCACCAGATGAGTTTTGGCATCAAACTTGTAAAAAACCAAAAAAACCCCAAAAATCCATGCCTTGATTTTCAGAGATTTGGAAATTTGGAATTGCAGGTAGGGGATTATGGAATGATATTTTAGGCTCAGTTGTCCCAAAAGAAATGAATGTTTTGTGAGGGTGTGGAAAAGCAGCACTAGTAGCAAAAGAGAAACCATAAACTGGGAAAGAAGTGAGGGGTTTAAGAGAGTGTGAGGAAATAACCCCTTCTCAAACCAAGCTGTACTGGGTTGTAGTTCCTTTTTTCTAAGGAGTACATATTTATCAGCGGCCGGTGAGTTTTCAGATGGACTTGTGTTAACAGTGGCACATAAGTGGCAGAAGTACAGAATGCACTTTTGAGGGGAGGCAAGTAGGGGTGAAGATGACGGAAGCTCTTGAAGAGAAGCCACAAACCATGGTGGACTTCCAGATGGCCAGAGAGTTAGTTCAGAACAGCTTAAAACGGGAGCACAGGCTACAGGCAAGCTTCTCCAGGTGCAGAGGGCAGACCTGGGAAAGGGAGACTAGATAAAGGAGGACATTATGAAATCCTAGAGAATTCTGGTGAGAAAAGTCAGAGCCCCTTAGGGCTGGGGGGAGCCTGGGGGCGATGATGAAGATAGATGACTGATCATCATGTTAATCTGTACCCAGGCAGCCTGGGTGCTTTGAGGTTTTGCTACACTGTAGTGGAGTGGCTTTGCAGTCTGAGTGGTTGGCTGAGAGCATAATGCAGAGAGGAGGACAGTAAAAGGGAAGGCCATGGTGGACCTGTGACTGCATAGCTCTCTATGCTGGCTTGAGATGCTCAGCCAGTCATACCCTTCACGGTCAGGGGCTTCCTGGAACCCAAGGTCAACAGCAGGGAAGCTTCATCTTGAATCTTAAGGCTAGCCATATCGCTGACCTTCGTCCTGCTTTGCCTTTGTTCCCAGGTCCTAGTATCTGCTCTTACCTTTTTTCTTCTGACAGAACTCTGTCTGGTACCCCCAGATAGAATAATGGGTGTCTCCTTCATTCTCCCAACCTGGTACCCTGTCCTATGACCCAGATGCTCAGGGACTAGGATTCCAGGGTCCAGATACTCTACTTCCCTCCCTGTGGTTGAGTCTTTACCACCTGCTGCCTCACATTTCTGACATCAAACTGCCTTCTCAAGGCTCTGCCAACTGTCTCATGCCAGCTTCCTTTGACATGCCCCCAGCCTGGCCTCACGTCTTCCCCCCACCAGCTGCCAGGACCTCCCTAGGTCCTGGCCCTGCCTTGGTGGGTAGGTCTTGATCCACCTTCCAGCCCATCCTGGTCTGTCATATCCAGCTGCCAACCCAGCAGGATCTCTGATAGACATGAGCTCATGGTCATTGCTTAAAGAAGAAGAGAAAAGCCTTTAGCAGTTGGGAAGTGATGGCAGCAAACGCCAGGGAGCTCCTGGGCTAGCGGTGCCCTGGCCAGTTTCATTCTAAGAGAAGAGAGGGATGGGTGGAAAGTGAACATGAGAGAAAGGTGAGCAAGAAGGAGGAAATAAAAGGAGGGAAAGAACCAAGAGGAGAGAGAAAGGGAAGGGAGGTTAGGAGAGAGAAAGGGAAGGGAGGTTAGGAGAGGAAGCGAAGGGTGGCGGGGGCGATGTTTCTAGTCAGTTTTGAATGTCTAAACTGAGCATGAAGACCTTGTCATCAACAAAGAGTCAGCATTGACATAAAAGACGATGGAAAGGGTAGTTGAGCCAGGGTGTGTGAGTGTGTGTGTGTGTGTGTGTGTGTGTGTATGGGGAAGAGAGAGAGAGTGTGTGTGTTAGAGTTGAGGAGATGGGCTATCCCAGGAAGTAGGTAGGACAGAAGTGGAAGACCAATAAGAACAGGTGGACAAGAATTGATGGCATCTGGGAAAGAGAATCCATGTTTGGAATTTGCAAGGGACATTATTTCTGACTACTTCACCCTGATTTCATTAACCAGGGTTTGTTGAGAGCTCCCCTCCCCACCACCTATCTCTGCACCTCTTGGTTCTTCCCCAATTTGTCCTAAAACTCCACCCTCATCTTGACACCGACCGAATTTCATTAGAGAGAGAATGGATTTCTCACAGGTTCAGCTGCAGAGTCCAGAACTACTGTTATGACCTGCCAGATGCAAGGGTAAAATAAGGATAATAAAACTCATTATAGGGCTTTTATAAGGAACACATGAGATAATGTATGCAAAGCACTTAGCAGAGCGCCTGGTATGTAGTGAGTGTTCCATAACAATGACTACTGTCATTCTTCTCTTCTCTTTCCTCCAATCTCTGTGCCCAACCTGTCACCTCCACCTGCCTGTCCTTCCTTTGAAATGCCACTCACTTTCATCTCTCTCTCTTCACTCCCAGGCCTTTAGCACCTCGCAACTGTATTCCTACAATAGCAGATCTGTAGGTCTCCCCGCCTTCGTATTCTCCTCACCCAAGCTATAGTAAACCTTTCATTTGTGTAGCACTTTACAGAATTAAAGCATCCTCACTAACACTTACCTCTGAGGTAGGCACATAAGCAAAGGCTCAGAGAGGTGAAGTGGTTGCCCAACGTGGCACAGCTGATGAAACGCAGAGCCGGGATGTGAATTTAAGTCTCTTGGGCATGGCCCACTGTCCACAGAGTTGAGTAAGTAATTGCTTCTTTAATGGTGCTATTCTTGAGAATAAAGACCCAGCTTTATATTTCTCATAAACGTCTCTAGGTTCTGGCCCACAAGAGGTTCTCAACCAGAGTCAGCTGATTCCCCTCCTCCAGGCCCCCAAAGCAGCGCAGGGCCACCCTTGACCCAGCCCTGCCTTGGTGGTAGGAGGGCACCCTCTGCTCCTGTGCTGCTCTGCTCACACCTCGGAGCTGGGAGCCCGGGTCTGACCCAGGGCTGTGCACGCGGAGGATGAGGGATGACCAGAGCAAAGCCGACATTCCACACTCTGGCTAGCAAGGAGAAAATCAGGAGGAATTAGGGTTGTTTAAGTGTAGCTCAGACCAGTAGAGAATAAAAGCAACTCCAGGCTCATTGCAGGAGGAAGGAATTACGATTTCATGAAAAGAAGGCTTCTTCTCCGTGAGAGTTGTGTTAGAAGGAGATTCCTGCAGAAGTTGTAGAAACTGTTCCCCTGGAGGTCTTTAAGAGCTGGAACACAATTTGCTTTCCAGTGAGAGGCCCCAGGCAGCAGGGAGGAGGGTTTAGGACATCTCTCAGGAGGCAGGCAAGAGCTCAGAGGCAGGCCCAGGGGCTGGGCCAGGGAGCGGAGGGCAGGCCCTGCAGAGGTGGGGTCAGAAGGTCAGGCAACAGGAACCATGGTGACGACGGGGGTAGAGTTCTGAGCGAGAGCCCGCAGGCTGTTTGTTTTCTGATCTGTCCAATTACTGCCTGCTGGCTGGGGCCGGTGAGTGGGGCAGCCTGCAGGGAAGGGGCTCCCTGTGGACCCTGAGGGGGCCATTGGACCCAAACAAACAAAGACCATGTGTTCTTATCTATCAATAAGTAAAGCAGGGTGCACAGGATCGCCCACCAAAATATTAAATACAGATAATTAAACCTGTGCTCTTTTACCGTGCTTCTGAAACAGGGGTGTTTGGGGAGTGTTCCAGAACCACAAATTACCCCAGATAAAAGTGCCTCATCTTCTTGGACTATCCTTTTTGCTAGAAGATGTGCTACGGGTGTGGGAGAGAGGAAGAGAGGTAGGTAATTTTGCTGGTAAGACTTTGAAAATACACTTTACATTTCGATACATTTGGATATATAATGGACTCCAATGCAAAACTGCATGCATATTTTAGACAAAAGACCTTTCAGGCTTCCTGCTGGGTGAGACCCCCAAAGCCCTGGGGTGGGGTGTGTGATAACCCTTTCTTCTGCTTTTAGAATTCTTTGGTAGAAAAGTTTGACCCGGGCTGCTTTAGTATTTACAGTGTCTCAGGCACTGTCTCATCAAGATATTCCACAAGCATTTAAGCCCTTTCCGTGGGCCCGGCATTATGCCCTTTATGACAAAGAAGTGGGAATTTGTATTTTCTTCGTAGTGGACTTGAGGAAACAGGCCAGAAAGATGGAATGATCCCTCCTCCTCATCCAACAACAGTTCTCCTGCGGCAAAGCAGAGCTGGCAAGGTGGGTGCTCCTTTGGGGCAGCCATGCCTGTCCCACGTGCCCCCCCCCTTCCCTGTGAGTCTCTGATTCCTCCTAACACCTATGCCCTGCCGTTAAGCAATTGCACAGCTCTCACTGCCATGTGCCCCCTCCTAAGAGCCTTCCAGGCAGGAGGGGCAGGTGCAGGGCACATGGGGAGCCCAGGAAATCCAGCTGGTGCCTGTGTCTTTTCTCCTTCTGTTGGGGATTCTGACATGTTCCGCATACATTTACAGATGAGGACATTAGCACAGAGTCACCAATGTCCCCATCTCATAGGCAGAGCACCCAATTTCCAGGGTGGGCTGGAGGAGTTCAGGCTCAGTGCATAGGCCAGGGCTGTCTGGGATGTGATTGGTTCCCCACATGGCCCAGGATGGATGGGTCACTAGCAAGCATTTATCCAGAGCTTGTTAGGTGTGGGCTCTGGGTTAGGCCAGGGGAGGAACAACGATGAATAAGACCTTCTCTGCCTTCAAGGAGCTTACAATACACAGGGAACTGCTGCCCAACTGGTGCCGACAGAGACAGGGAACAGGAATGGTCCGGGGAGACATGCCCGTCCTGCGTCCTGCAAAGTCTGCTTGGGAACTATGGGGCAGGAGATGGTTCCCTGATTGGGTGACTGGGCGCCTTCCCTCCCCATCTCCAGGTGGAGTTCTCCCCTCTCTCTGCTTCTTCGTGGTCCTCTGAGAGCTCATCCTCTGTCAAATGTTCTTCTCTCTCTGCAGTCCCCAGCAGTCACCGCAACCAAAGCCACCACGGCCCGTGTTCACAAGCTGATCTGCCTAAACGGTGCTTTACAAAGGATACCAGCTCACACTGAGGCTGCGCTGACACATGCTGGGTGCTGTTTGTGTGCTTTGACTGCTTTAATCATCCCCACAAACCTGCGATTCTATTATTATGCCCATTTTGTAGATGGAAAAGCTGAGGTTAAGTAAACAGCCAGTAAGTGGCCGCCTGGGACTGCCACTCAAGCACACTTTGTACCATTTGTAGCCATTCTACACCCAGTACCTCCTTTGGGCCTCACGGTGATACTGTGATATAAGTAGATGGGGAATTTTTTTTTTTTTGGTATATATTTATTTTATTTATTTATTTTTGGCTACGTTGGGTCTTCGTTGCTGCGCGCGGGCTTTCTCTAGTTGCGGCGAGCGGGGGCTACTCCTCGTTGCGGTGTGCGGGCTTCTCATTGTCGTGGCTTCTTGTTGCGGAGCACGGGCTCTAGGCGTGTGGGCTTCAGTAGTCGTGGCTCACGGGCTCTGGAGTGCAGGCTCAGTAGTTGTGGTGCACGGGCTTAGTTGCTCCGTGGCATGTGGGATCTGCCCGGCCCAGGGCTCGAACCCGTGTCCGCTGCATTGGCAGGCGGATTCTTAACCACTGTGCTACCAGGGAAGCCCCTAGATGGAGAAATTGAGGCCCAGAAGGATCAATGCATTGCCAAGCTTGATTGGTCTGTAGGTAAAGTAGAGACTAGAATCCAGGTCTGCCTCAGCCTGACTCTTAGCCTGGTGTTCTTTTCATTACATTTTGTTGCTGAAATCAGAAAATATTCTCTATATATTTCCGATAACTGTGTACCCACTCAGTCTTTGGAGGATTGAATCTTTGCACTTTCCTTTTGGGTGAAAACAAGGACAAAAGTCATGACCAGAAACTGGTGAAACTAGAAAAGCTTGAAAGACCGCCACCTGGTGGCTTTCTCAGTGGTGGCAGCTGAAACTGGGCCTAGGGCCTGTGAGCCATGACCTTGGAAGCCTGTGATAAGAAGTCTGTGAGAGAAGAAGTTGGAACTTATTGACCACTAACTGGATGCCAGGTGCTCTGCTAAGCCCTTTCAATGGCGCCTCTCATTTGTTCCTCACATTAACCACCTGAGGTTGGTCCTATTATCATCATCGCCATTTCAAAGATGAGGAAACTGAGGCTCAGAGCTTAAGTAATCTGCTCAAGGTCACGCTGCTGGTAAATCTTAAAGCTGGGATTCGAAGCCAGGTTTGTCTGACCCCAGGGGCCACATCTACTTCCTCCCCACGCCTTATGCCATCGGGCCACTGCCACCTCTCCTATCTCAACCCACAGCCCCGGCTCCCCCGGCTGCAGCTACTCTGACCTTCTCTGTTTTTCGAGCTCATCCTCATGCAGGGCCTTTGCATTTGCTGTGCCTTCTGCCTGAAATGCTCTCTCAGCTTTACTCATCACGGGCTACTCATCATACAAGTCTAGGCTTATAGAGGTTACCTCCTCCAAGATGCTATTCCAACCATCCACCTGAGGAGCCCCTACTCAAGCCCAGTTCCTCGCTGTCTCATTAACTTACTGCGTTGCCTTCTTACGGCTTCGCACTCTCTGAGATTCTCTTATTTCTCTGTTTAAGTGCTTGTTTGTCCTCTATATTTGCCACCAAGGATGTCAGCTCTGCAGTGGCAGGAACCACTGCATCCCCAGTGCCTAGTACGGTGCTTGGGAAGTAATTGCTCCCTAAATATTTACTGGATGAATGATTAGAAGGAGGCAGGTGGGAAAAGGCCCTTTGACCCCTATTTTATGCATTTCAGTCAGAGGTTCTCTCATCCCTCCCGTGGTTTCCTTGCCCCCTTCCTTTTTGAACGCCTCCCTTATACATCCAGGACCAGAAGTGAACTGAGGCCAGTACTAGGACTTGGTTTAATTTGACAGATAGGCAGAAAAATACTAGATGCAGTAAAAATAAGCTGGCTTGCGTTTCTGGTCCTCAGCATTTGATATAGTTGAAGCATCTGTGTTTTTTGGTAGTGGTTGTTGTTAATTCTTGTAATTAGCTTGTACCTTATAGATATTGCTCTTGGTCATTTGAAAAGAGGCTTTACTGGTCATTCAGGCCTGGAACCTCTTCTGTTCTCCAACTTCCACCACATTCACAACCTGGAAATGTGGATTAGCGTCTCAGGGTTATAAACTGCCAGTTCTCACTCACCCACACTGGATGTGCTCCAGAAAACAGACTCCAGTTTGTGAATTTGAATTTAGAGTCCTGCACTTGTAAGGGGAGCCCCAGACCCAGGCACAATTCCTAAGGTCCGCAGAAAACATGAGGGGAGTACAAATGCTTGTACAGATAAGCTTATAGCCAAAGGCATGAGCGACCTCAGAAAGGAAAAACCATGGCGGCTAATGGTCATTAGAGCTTCCTTGACGTAATTTCAGAGAATGAGGAGAACCACAATCCCAATTAAATGAAAGCAGGAGAATTTAGCTCTGAGTTGACAGCTCTGCTACGGTGAGTTGGTGACAGGGTGATATTGAAGGTGGGCATGAACTAGGAGAGGGCAACCTGACCCTCCTCTGGCCTTGCCTCTGTCTCGCCGTATATCTTTTCATAATCTGGAAAAATAAGACTGAGCTGGCTGGGCTTTCAGATCCCCTGCAGCTCTGATGTTCTAGGCCTTTACCGGGGTTAAGGGTGGGTGTTGGGGCCAGAAGAAGGGACTGGAGGAAAGGAGGCTAATGTTGATTGAATTCCCACTCTACATCCGGCACTGATCTTGGCACAGTGACACCAGGTCCTCACAGCAGTCTCAAGAGCAAGGTAACTATTTTGCAGATGAGAAGAAAAAAAAAGGAGGTTAAGCGACTTACCCCAAGTCACATAGCTGGAATGTGACAGGGCTTTGCCACAAGGCATCTGGCACTTACAAACCGTCTCCACCCAATGCTCCAGAATATCTAATTCCTAGAAGTAGCACTCGCCTCCTAAGGAGCTCTGCTCTGGTCTGCACAGCGACCGGGGAAAGGCAGAGCACAGCTGGCGTTGTCAGATTTCTTGGTTTATTTCAACACCATTCTCGGGCTCCTAATTAGGCAGCTCAGGGGTGAAAAGCTAACATGGATGTAAGTAATGAGCAGGAGACCTTGTGTCACAGGCTGACCCTGGATACAGGACACAGAATGATTCCGTAATTATACCAGCCAGTGTTGATTGAGGGTCTCTTATGTGTCAGGTCTGACGACAACAGCAACAAAAACAACAATAAAAACAGCAGCAACGGCAATAACAATAGCCACAGCAGCAGCAGCAGCAGCAGCTGAGGGTTCACGATGCACCAGGCAGGGCAATGGACTTAGCAGGACATTTGCTAGGAGGGGAGTAAGATGACTCCTCTTTTTTACTGGTCGAGGAGATGGGGTCTCAATGCCTGAGCAATGAAACAATTACCCCAAGCTCGGACTATCAGGATGGCTATGTTTTGGCTTCTAGATTGTGGGGAAGGTGTTAACTCACCAGGAAAGCTAAGAAGCTGTATTTTCTGAGTGACAAATCAGGGCAAATGGTCTGATGTAACGATTGGTGACGGAGCAGGCTCTTTGAAAAATCCAGGGGCAGTTCCTATCAACACAGTCACCTACCTCTCAGTGTCCCCTCTGTTCCATGTCCCCCACACCACTCTCTGGCTGCCCAACGGCTTCCCTCACGGGCTCCTCACCCTGGCCTCCCTGTCCCATAGTATCTTGTGCTCCAAAATTACGACGTCTTCCGACATACAACCAACATCTTCAGGCTAAATATTTCCCCATTTTTGCAGGAGGGGAACTGGAATAAGAAGACTGGTGTAATTTATACTTAGTTATGAGTGACTACCGAGCTGCCCATTACTGGCAGGTGACCTCCTTTTAAAGAGAAGCTGGTCATTCACCAGACAGCTCTCCTGGACAGGGTCCTAGCTGCGTGACACTCCAGGCTCTGTGGAGGCAGGCTTGTGAAGAGAGAGATCACCTTCCCCAAGGGGCTATTTCCTGAAGGGAGATAGATGCTTTATCTCCTCTTTCTGATCTCCAGCAGCGTGCAGTGGCACAGGGGGAGCTCTTAGAAAACCCTAAAGGCACAGTACCTATCTTATCGGCATTGTCTCACCTTTTGAGACCCTTTCTTCAGTGAGAAACCATTTTAATAAGGCTGTAATTTCGTTACAAAATTTTATAATTAAATATCCTTAAAAGAAATGAGGTTGCAGGTACCTATCTCTCAATTTATCATAGACTTAATGCCCCAGGTTACACAGTGTTTAATCAAGAATGTATCCCCGTTATAACTCCATGTAGGCCTTAGAGATTGGACGTGCTCTGAATTTATCACGAAGGTTGCTCTCTGTTCTTGAGATGTTATTCTGTTTACCAAGTTGCAAAATAAATGGTGTCTTCTTAGTCAGAAATAACAGGCTCTCCCTCATCCCTGCCTTCATCCAAGGCAGTGGGCCTCTCTCGTCCTCAGAGGTAAATCCATCCATCAGCTCTCCAAAGAGAAAAGGTTCAGAATTGGCCACTTCTTTTAAGGAGCAAACGTGCTCCCCCTGCTGGCTGAGGGCAGCCAGTACATGGGTGTGCTGCGAAGTCACAACATTCTTCAGACTTCCTTCAAACTACAGTATGAGCACCTACTGTGTGCTAGATGCAGCGCTAAGGGGTATGAAGCTGAGAAGGACCAGGTCCCTGTTCTCAAAGAGCTTAGAGTCCGGTCAGAGACACAAAAGGTGCATATATATTATACCTAATACATAAAACAATGTGTTAACATCTGTTAATTGCAGGGTCATGGAGAAGGGAGAAATTACTATGTCCACAGAGATAAAGGAGGCTTCATGGTGGTGATAGCATTTTGCTTGCATTCTGAAAAAGCAGTGGGATTTCAGAAAGTGACAGGGAGAGAAGGTCAATGTATGGAGTCCTAGAAGTTAGGCATGAAAGACACCCAAAGGATCATGTACTTTCATCTCCTCCTTTTATAAGCAAGGAAAAAGGAGCTTGGAGAGACCAAATGCCCCAGATGTAAGAGGCGGAACAGAGACTGGAACCCACATCTTCTCACTCCCACTCCAGGCTCACCAAGAATTCCAGGCTGAGGGAGGAATGAAAGGCGGGGTGGGAAGTGCCAACCATGTCAGGGAAATGGAGAACCGAGTCTGGGTTGCAGCCGCAAGAAATTCAATCCCATTTACTGAGGAAGTGAAATGGTCTGGTTAATTTAATTTCCTAATTAGATGGAAGTTCAGTAGAAAGGCTCCATTGTTAGAAATGTTGTTCTTTAAAAGTTTCCTAAAATTTTTGTTTCACTTTTCTGCCTTTGAAAGTAAAGTAAAGGTAGCAGATCATTCACTGATAATTCTGGAACTTGCAGGATCTGACAATACTTTAGATGTAGAGAGCATACAAGCTTATAGATATGGAACCTTGGAGGTTTCAAAAAGATGTTTAGTAGCAATATACTTTCCTGTCATTTGTCTCTTTATCATCAACCATAGTATTTATCAGAATGGGGTAGCTGAACACAGAAAAAATGCGATTAGGTGAGTGTCCTGGCTCACTTTGCTCTGGTTAATCGAGGTTTTGCTAGGTTATTTAGGGTGGTCCCTGCTGATCCCCCTACACAGCTCTGTTCTCACCCTTGCAGGGCTATGCTGGGCAGCAGGGTTTCAGCGAGGAGCCCTGCAGAATTCCTGTGCTTGCTTTGAAAAGGAGCAGGCAGGACATTCCACTGATGATACTGGCTGGCTCATGCCCAAACTCTCCCGCCTGGGAACTCCTAGAAAATATGAGCAGTGGCCTTGTCTAAATGGGGCCTTGTGGAATTTGGTTCTGGCCTGGGTGTGTTAACCAGCCTCCCAGATGGCCCTCAATGATCCCCACCTCCCGATATTCCAACCTGTGTACCTCCGTCCTATATCACACCAGGATTGATCTGCATAACCACTAAAATACAACATAATTCATAGCATGTCACTTCCTGGTTAGGTTACAAAAAGGCATTGCAGCTTTCATCTTGGTGACCCTCTTTCTCTCTCAAATTGCTTGCTCTGGGGGAAGCCAACTGCCATGTCATGAGCATCACTAGGTAGAAGTCCATGGGGCAAGGAACTGAGGCCTCCAGCCAACAGCCATGTGAGTGAGCCTGGGAGCAGAATCTCCACCTGCAGTCAAGCCTTCAGAGGACTGCCACTCTGGCCCACAGCTTGACTGCAACCTTATGCGAGAGCCTGAACCAACTGTCCAGATTCCTGACCCTTAGAAACTGTGTGAGATAATAAATATTTGTTGCTAAAGTTTAGGCTAATTTGTTACTCAACAATAGATAGACTTCCCTGGGATGGAGCTCTAAGGCACTGCTCTTTCCCAGAACCCCTTCTGGGTAGCCAGAGGTAGTTTTGACATCCTGGAATCTTAAATCCAGAAGGGACCTTGAAGCTTAGTTGTCGAGTTCCCTCCTTTTACAGATGCAAAAATAGAGGCCAGAGGGGAAGAGGCTTTGTGTGGCGCCAAGCTGAGGCTAAAACTCAGTTCTCTTGATTTGAGGTTCCTCCTTTTCATTCCATATTCCCATTCCTGGCACCTAGTCAACTTTCCTGGTCACTGTTTCGTTCACCAAATATTTGCTATGTGCTAGGTCTGTGTTAATGTTAATGTTAATGCCCTGGAACATTATAGAGACTCTGGGCATATGTCAAAAGTTATCATTTGAGTAACACATAATTATTATAATAGATATATGTTGAATGAATGAATGAGTGAGAAAGACTGGATTAAATCAGGAAACCCATGTGGTAGTCCTCACTTTGCCACGAATGTCCTGGGTCTTCTTTATCATTCTCTGTAAATGAAGGTTCCGGGCTGGAGTGCAATACAAAGTCTTAGATTAACACATAGAATCTTAGAATTTTAGAACTAGAAAAGATTTTGGCAGGTGAGTGATGCTGAAATTTTCAAGTGATAGCAGATCCCTTTGAAAATCAGAAGAATTTATGGGCTCCTTTAACCACATGCACAAAACACTCTGCATATAAATTTTGGGGAATTCCTAGAACATTTGAAGCCCATCCATGGACTTCCTAGGGATCCGTAGACCAAGAACCTCTGATCTGATCTAATCTCCTGCTATTTTAGGTGTGAAAACTGAGACCCAGAGAAGGAAAGTAACTTGCCCTACATCACACGGCAATTCAGTAGCAAAGTTCATGCTTGAACCAGGTCTCCTGAAACGTTGTCCCGCTCTCTCTCGCCACAGAGCCCTGACTTACAGGAAGCACACAGGTAACAAGGAAATTCCAGCCTCTGAAACACAGAACCTCAGGAAATCACACACATGCATATATTTATTTTCTGTTAGTATCTTTTGGGGACAGACAGAGTGGCTTAAATGGCCAACTCTGTCTCCAACAATAGGCTAAAATGCATCAGTGGATGCTTCCTAAAATTTGGCGAATGGGAAGCCCTAGAGATGAGACTGACAGCCCCGGGGAGTGTCGAGGATGGAGGAGAGTGGAGGAAAATCTGGTGTTGTAGGTGGGCAGCAGTGGAAGCCTCAGGGACAGTCAGCTTCGCTCTGCCTGCCCGCTGGTCCCAGCTGCTCGGGGAAGGGCGGGGGGCTCTTTGGGGCAGACAGTCCATGTTTAGAAGGGATCTGGTTTCTCACTATCACGTAAACAAGCAGCTAAGCATAGTGTCGAAGAGCAGGGCTCTGGTGCCAGCCTGCCTGGTGCAGAGTCACGTTTGGCTGCTTTTAGCTGTGCCGTCTTGTCTACCAGTAACTTCTCTTCCTGATCTGTAAAATGGGGACCATGATTGCTCTTACACCGCAGGATTGTTGTGATGATCAGACGAGTTAGTTTTTGTAAAGTGCTTAGAACAGAGCCTCACATGTAAGAAGGGCCATATAAATGTGTGATAATTAATGGCATAAAATCCATACTTCTTCAGGCATCAGTTTTCCTCTGCTGGGTCCTTCAGAACAGAGGCCACTAAACTTAAAAAAATGTTACATTTTAAAAATCAACCTTGTTGAAGTACAAATTGTCTACAATAACATATACCTGTTGTAAGTGTACATTTAGATGGATTTCTATATTGTGCATCTACCACCAGGATCAGGATATAGGACATTTCAATCACCCCTAAAGCTTCCTTAACTCTCATCTTAGTCAACTCCCTTTTCCCCTAGCCCCAGATCACTATGATCTTTGCCACCAAAGGTTATGATGGCACATTTCTAACAGTAAGCTGGTGTTGAGCTGCCAAAATGTATTTATGTCTCCCAATATACGGATGCATTTACTTATATATTATATATGTCCTGCTGTCAATCTGTATCATACACACTAGAAAAGCTTATTTTCTGTTTTATTTTTAGATTTTAAAAATGAGAGAAATTATTACGGAAATGGACAAAATACGAATGATTGGTGAATCTGAGTAAAGGGGATATGACAGTTTATTTATACAGTTCTTGAAATTGTTCTGTAAATTCAACATTATATCAAATTAAAAAGTGACAACAAATAAACTAAACATATGTAGCAGTAGACAGAGCTACTGTTGGGTCCTTAGAGCACTGCCCTTTCTCAGAACCCCCTGGAGGGTTCACTAAGCCTGCAAAATCCCAGGCCTCACACAGCTGGAAGGGGAAGCTCCAAGGGGAGACCTTGGGCATCTGCCTGGCACCTAGTGAGGGAGCCAGGGGTCCTCAGGGCCATGGGGCCTTTGGCAGGAGAGAGCCCCTCCAGCTGGCTGAGGTCACATTGGTCTTTGGGGTAAAATGGGCCAAGTTTGAATCTTGGGGGGCAAAGAGTTGGCTCAAGTCGGCAGAGCTGATGTGTTTGTGAAAATGCTTGTATCCATAAGGCACTGTATATGTATGAGGGCTCAAAGCATCTACATCCTTTAGGAGTGAGGCAGCTGAAAAATGAATAAACATAAATATGATATAAATATAATATAAAGCATCAGCTAATTATTAGACTACCTGTGATGCTACTACTATTACTACTGCTATAAATACTACCACTAGTACTATTATTACTGCTGCTACTGTTACTAGCTAGGTTGACCAACCATCCCTGGTTTGCCTGAGACTGTCCCAGTTCTAGCACTGAAAGCCCTGTATCCCAGAAAACCCCTCAGTTCTGGGCAAACTGAGATGGCTGGTCACCTGAGAGCCTATTACTAGTTTTCTGATTGCCACAATCCCTTTAACCATCACTGTATTAGTCTGCTCAAGCCACACTAAGGAAATTCCATAGACTGGGTGGCTTAAACAACATAAATTTATCTTCTATAGTTCTGGAGGCTGGGAAGTCCAGGATCAAGGTGCTGGCTGACTCGGTTTCTGGTGAGAGCTCTCTTCCTGGCTTGCAGATGGCCACCTTGTAGCTGTGTCCTCACCTGGCCTTCCTTCTGTGTGTGCATGGGGAGGAGGGGGCTCTCAGGTGTGTCCTCTTATAAGGACACCAATCCTATCAGGCTGGGGGTCCCACTCTTATGACCTCATTTAACCTTAATTGCTTCTGTAAAGGCCCTAGCTCCAAAAGCAGTCCCAATGGGGTTAGGGCTTCAACACAGGTGTTTTTGGGGAGACCATCCACCATCCAGTCTGACCATTACCATCACAGCCATAACCATGTAACCAGTCCCTTCCACTCTTGGCTTTGGCTGTACCTGCCCCCTCTTGGGACAGCTCCCCACTCCAGGCATTCCCCTGCCTTTACTCACTTCCTTTGCTGCTCCCGAGGAATGCTCTGTCTTTGAACATGATTTTCCTCCACTGCTTGCCTTGGCCAAGGGAAACCTGGCTTTCATAGGAGCTGGATCTGTAAGCCCAGAAAAGGAATTCCCTAGAACCCTCTCCTACGGCAGCCTATCCCCCTTAAATCACTCCCCAGGCTCCGCCTTCTTGAGATTGTCATGACAATGGCCATCTGAGCAACAGGCAGCCCGCCGGCTGCATGAAGGGCTGCATGGGGCCCTCATGAAGGTTAATGAGGCTCAGGCTGCCTGTCCTCTCCTGGAGGTCGCCGTCACCCCAAGTCGTGCCCCAGAGCCCTGTGCTGGCCTCTTCCTGTCGCCAGGACATCATTAGAAATGTTAATTATTAATTATTGCTAAAAGCTCTTTTTGCTGCACTGCTGTTCTCCATCACTCTCACTAGCTCTCTTTCCTCCCCTTTCTCTCTGTAACTGGATCCTGGTTCCTGGGTCTCCTGTTTTTTTTTTAAATCCTTTTCCTCTGAGAGCCTCTCACCTGCAGGCTGTGGAATTAGGGTGTCTGGGGCAGGGGGCACCCCGGGAGAGCCCCCTGGACACATCCTTTTGCTGTGTTATTCTGGCCAGAGCACCCACTTCCTTCTTTCAAAGCATTGAGGACTCAAAGACATAGAATCTGTACAGAACCCAGGCACGAACTGGGTTCTGATGTTGTGACGTATGTTTAGTGAAGCTAAGAAACTTTCATTCCCTCCACACCCTCTATACCTCCGGCTCAGGCGCTAAGGCCCAGTTTTCTTGGCACACTGGGAGAGCCACCTAAAGAGATGTAATTTGAAGGAATCCCTGGAAGGCTCACTCCACCAGAAATGTCCCCTGCACCCTGTTATGGGGCCACATGTCTCCCCTTGGGCAGGCATCCGGGTGGAGGGGAGAGCACTGGGGGACTCAGGTGGCGGCTCAAGGCCCAGAGTCGTGGCCACCTGCTCTGAAAGCTTGGGTCACCTCTTTTCATCTCAAGCCACAAAATTCAGTGAAAAGAATAGAGTTTTGGAGTCAGCAGACTTGGGTTAGAATCCCTGCTCTGCCGTGTACTTGCTGTGTGGCCTTGGACAAGTTAGATGACCTCTCTGACCTCATCATTAAAACATGGCAATGTTCTCTCCCTCACTGGGTTACTGGGGAATTTAATGAGATCATGACCTCTAGCTCTGAGCCTGACATACTGAGGGGCTTAATAAATGTTCATGTCTTATGTATAAAAAAGAGATGAAAACTCCTGCCCTTCCTAAGTGACAGAGCTGGGAGGACTGAATTTCTGAGCACTTGCTCTGTGCCAGCCACTATTCTGTATGCTTTATACATATTAACTCATTTACTCCTCACAACAGCTCCATGATGGGGACACTATTATTATTCTCCTTAGTTATGAAGGAGGTAATTCAGATAAAGAAAAGCTAAATAACTTACCTGAGATCATGTGCTAGTAAGTAGAAAAACTAAGAAGTTTTTAGGATCATTTAGGGACTAGGAATCTGTTGTCCAATAATGTTGCCATTTGCCAGATATGGTTATTGAGCTCTTGCTATGTGGCCAGTCTGAACTGAGATGTACTTTAATTGTAAATTATAACCCCAATTTCAAAGACAGTAAGAAAAGAGAGAGACAATGTAAAAGAGTTCATTAATAATTTTTATATTGATTATATGTTAAAATGGTAGAATTTTGGATATACATTGAGTTAAATGAAATGTGTTATTAAAATGAATTTTACACAATTCTTTTTCCTATTTTTAATGTGGCTACTAAAAAATATTTTTTTAACATCTTTATTGGAGTATAATTGCTTCACAATGGTGTGTTAGTTTCTGCTGTATAACAAAGTGAATCAGCTATACATATACATATATCCCCATATCTCCTCCCTCTTGCGTTTCCCTCTCACTCTCCCTATCCCACCCCTCTAGGTGGTCACAAAGCACCGAGCTGATCTCCCTGTGCTATGCGGCTGCTTCCCACTAGCAATCTATTTTACATTTGGTAGTATATATAAGTCCGTGCCACTCTCTTATTTTGTCCCAGCTTACCCTTCCCCCTCCCCACGTCCTCAAGTCCATTCTCTACGTCTGCGTCTTTATTCCTGTCCTGCTCCTAGGTTCTTCAGAACTATATATATATATATATATATATATATATATATATATATATGTATGTTTTTTTTTTTTAGATACCAAATATATGTGTTAGCGTACAGTATTTCTTTTTCTCTTTCTGACTTACTTCACTTTGTATGACAGACTCTAGGTCCATCCACCTCACTACAAATAACTCAATTTTGTTTCTTTTTATGGCTGAGTAATATTCCATTGTATATATGTGCCACATCTTCTTTATCCATTCATCTGTCGATGGACACTTAGGTTGCTTCCATGTCCTGGCTATTGTAAATAGAGCTGCAAAGAACATTGTGGTACATGACTCTTTTTGAATTATGGTTTTCTCTGGGTATATGCCCAGTAGTGGGATTGCTGGGTCATATGGTAGTTCTATTTTCAGTTTTTTTAAGGAACCTCCATACTGTTCTCCATAGTGGCTGTATCAATTTACATTCCCAACAACAGTGCAAGAGGGTTCCCTTTTCTCCACACCCTCTCCAACATTTATTGTTTGTAGATTTTTTGATGATGGCCATTCTGACTGGTGTGAGGTGATACCTCATTGTAGTTTTGATTTGTATTTCTCTAATGATTAGTGATGTTGAGCATCCTTTCATGTGTTTGCTGGCAATCTGTATATCTTTGGAGAAATGTCTATTTAGGTCTTCTGCCCATTTTTAGATTGGGTTGTTTGTTTTTTTGATATTGAGCTGCATGAGCTGCTTGTAAATTTTGGAGATTAATCCTTTGTCAGTTGCTTCATTTGCAAATATTTTCTCCCATTCTGAGGGTTGTCTTTTCGTCTTGTTTATGGTTTCCTTTGCTGTGCAAAAGCTTTTAAGTTTAATTAAGTCTCATTTGTTTATTTTTGTTTTATTTCTATTTCTGTAGGAGGTGAGTCAAAAAGGATCTTGCTGTGATTTATGTCAAAGAGTGTTCTGCCTATGTTTTCCTCTAAGAGTTTTATAGTGTCTGGCCTTACATTTAGGTCTTTAATCCATTTTGAGTTTATTTTTGTGTAAGGTGTTAGGGAGTATTCTAATTTCATTCTTTTATGTGTAGCTGTCCAGTTTTTCCAGCACCACTTATTGAAGAGGGTGTCTTTTCTCCATTGTATATTCTTGCCTCCTTTATCAAAAATAAGGTGACCATATGCACCTGGGTTTATCTCTGGGCTTTCTATCCTGTTCCATTGATCTATAGTTCTGTTTTTGTGCCAGTACCATACTGTCTAGATTACTGTAGCTTTGTAGTATAGTCTGAAGTCTGGGAGCCTGATTCCTGCAGCTCCATTTTTCTTTCTCAAGATTGCTTTGGCTATTCAGGGTCTTTTGTGTTTCCATACAAATTGTGAAATTTTTTGTTCTAGTTCTGTGAAAAATGCCATTGGTGGTTTGATAGGGATTGCATTGAATCTGTAGATTGCTTTGGGTAGTATAGTCATTTTCACAATGTTGATTCTTCCAATCCAAGAACATGGTATATCTCTCCATCTGTTGGTATCATCTTTAATTTCTTTCATCAATGTCTTATAGTTTTCTGCATACAGGTCTTTTGTCTCCTTAGGTAGGTTTATTCCTAGGTATTTTATTCTTTTTGTTGCAATGGTAAATGGGAGTGTTTCCTTAATTTCTCTTTCAGATTTTTCATCATTAGTATATAGGAATGCAAGAGATTTCTGTGCGTTAATTTTGTATCCTGCTACTATACTAAATTCATTGATTAGCTCTAGTAGTTTTCCAATAGCATCTTTAGGTTTCTCTATGTATAGTATCATGTCATGTGCAAACAGTGACACCTCTACTTCTTTTTTCATCTGTATTCCTTTTATTTCTTTTTCTTCTCTGATTGCTGTGGCTAAAACTTCCAAAACTATGTTGAATAATAGTGGTGAGAGTGGACAACCTTGTCTTGTTCCTGATCTTAGTGGAAATGGTTTCAGTTTTTCACCATTGAGAATGATGTTGGCCGTGGGTTTGTCATATATGGCCTTTATTAAGTTGAGGTAAGTTCCTTCTATGCCTACTTTCTGGAGGGTTTTTATCATAAATGGGTGTTGAATTTTGTCAAAACTTTTTCTGCATCTGTTGAGATGATCATATGGTTTTTCTGCTTCAATTTGTTAATATGGTTTATCACATTGATTGATTTGTGTGTATTGAAGAATCCTTGCATTCCTGGGATAAACCCCACTTGATCATGGTGTATGATCCTTGTAATGTGCTGTTGGATTCTGTTTGCTAGTGTTTTGTTGAGGATTTTTGCATCTATGTTCATCAGTGATATTGGCCTGTAGTTTTCTTTCTTTGTGACATCTTTGTCTGGTTTTGGATTCAGGGTGATTGTGGCCTCATAGAATGAGTTTGGGAGTGTTCCTCCCTCTGCTATATTTTGGAAGAGTTTGAGAAGGAAAGGTGTTATCTCTTCTCTAAATGTTTGATAGAATTTGCCTGTGAAGACATCTGGTCCTGGGCTTTTGTTTTTCGGAAGGTTTGTAATCAGAGTCTCAATTTCAGTGCTAGTGAATGGTCTGTTTATATTTTCTACTTCTTCCTGGTTCAGTCTCGGAAGGTTGTGCTTTTCTAAGAATTTGTCCATTTCTTCCAGGTTATTCATTTTATTGGCATATAGTTGCTTGTAGTAATCTCTCATGATCCTTTGTATTTCTGCAGTGTCAATTCTTACTTCTCCTTTTTCATTTCTAATTCTATTGATTTGAATCTTCTCCCTTTTTTTCTTGATTAGTCAGGCTAATGGTTTATCAATTTTATTTATCTTCTCAAAGAACCAGCTTTTAGTTTTATTGATCTTTGCTATTGTTTCTGTCATTTCTTTTTCATTTCTTTCTGATCTGATCTTTATGATTTTTTTCCTTCTGCTAATGTTGGGGTTTTTTTGTTCTTCCTTCTCTATTGTTTTAGGTGTAAGGTTAGGTTGTTTATTTGAGATGTTTCTTGTTTCTAGAGGTATGATTGTTTTGCTATAAACTTCCCTCTTAGAACTGCTTTTGCTGCATCACATACGTTTTGTGTTGTCGTGTTTTCATTGTCATTTGTCTCTAGGTATTTTTTGATTTTCTCTTTGATTTCTTCAGTGATCTTTTGGTTATTAAGTAGTGTATTTTGAGCCTCCATGTGTTTGTATTTTTTACAGATTTTTTCCTGCAACTGATATCTAGTCTCATAGCGTGTGGCTGGAAAAGATACTTGATACGATTTCAATTTTCTTAAATTTACCAAGGCTTGATTTGTGACCCAAGATATGATCTATCCTGAAGAATGTTCCATGAGCACCTGAGAAGAAAGCTTATTCTGTTGTGTTTGGATGGAATGTCCTATAAATATCAATTAAGTCCATCTTGTTTAGTGTATTGTTTAAGGCTTGTCTTTCCTTATTTATTTTCATTTTGGATGATCTGTCCATTGGTGAAAGTGGGGTGTTGAAGTCCCCTACTATGAATGTGTTACTGTCGATTTCCCCTTTTACGGCTGTTAGCATTTGCCTTATGTATTGAGGTGCTCCTATGTTGGGTGTATAAATATTTACAATTGTTATATCTTCTTATTGGATTGACCCCTTGATCATTATGTAGTGTCCTTCTTTGTCTCTTGTAATAGTCTTTGTTTTAAAGTCTGTTTTGTCTGATATGAGAATTGCTACTCCAGCTTTCTTCTGATTTCCATTTGCATGGAATATCTTTTTCCAACCCCTCACTTTCAGTCTGTATGTGTCCCTAGGTCTGAAGTGGGTTTCTTGTAGACAGCATATATATGGGTCTTGTTTTTGTATCCATTCAGCCAGTCTATGTCTTTTGGTTGGAGCATTTAACCCATTTACATTTAAGGTAATTATCGATATGTATGTTCCTATTATCATTTTCTTAATCGTTTTGGGTTTGTTATTGTAGGTCTTTTCCTTCTCTTGTGTTTCCTGCCTAGAGAAGTTTCTTTAGCATTTGTTGTAAAGCTGGTTTGGTGGTGCTGAATTCTCTTAGCTTTTGCTTGTCTGTAAAGGTTTTAATTTCTCCATTGAATCTGAATGAGATCCTTGCTGGGTAGAATAATCTTGGTTGTAGGTTTTTCCCTCTCATCACTTTAATATGTCCTGCCATTCCCTTCTGGCTTGCAGAGTTTGTGCTGAAAGATTAGCTGTTAACCTTATGGGGATTCCCTTGTATGTTATTTGTTGTTTTTCCCTTGCTGCTTTTAATATTTTTTCTTTGTATTTAATTTTTGATAGCTTGATTAATATGTGTCTTGTCGTGTTTCTCCTTGGATTTATCCTGCATGGGACTCTCTGTGCTTCCTGGACTTGATTATTTTCTTTCCCATATTAAGGAAGCTTTCAACTATAATCTCTTCAAATATTTTCTCAGTCCCTTTCTTTTTCTCTTCTTCTTCTGGGACCCCTATATTTTGAATGTTGGTGCATTTATTGTTGTCCCAGAGGTCTCTGAGACCGTCCTCAATTCTTTTCATTCTTTTTTCTTTATTCTGCTCTGCAGTAGTTACTTCCACTATTTTATCTTCCAGGTCACTTATCCGTTCTTCTGCCTCAGTTATTCTGCTATTGATTCCTTGTAGACAATTTTTAATTTCATTTATTGTGTTGTTCATCATTGTTTGTTTGCTCTCTAGTTCTTCTAGGTCCTTGATAAATGTTTCTTGTATTTTCTCTTCTATTTCCAAGATTTTGGGTCATCTTTACTATCATTGCTCTGAATTCTTTTTCAGGTAGACTGCCTATTTCCTCTTCATTTATTTGGTCTGGTGGGTTTTTACCTTGCTCCTTCACCTGCTGTGTGTTTCTCTGTCTTCTCTTTTTGCTTAACTTACTGTGTTTGGGGTCTCCTTTTTGCAGGCTGCAGGTTCGTAGTTCCAGTTGTTTTTGGTGTCTGCCCCCAGTGGCTAAGGTTGGTTCAGTAGGGTGTGTAGGCTTCTTGGTGGAGGGGACTGGTGCCTGTGTTCTGGTGGATGAGGCTGGATCTTGTCCTTCTGGTGGGCAGGACCATGTCTGGTGGTGTGTTTTGGGGTGTCTGTGACCTTATTATGATTTTAGGCAGCCTCTCTGCTAATGGGCGGGGTTGTGTTCCTGTCTTGCTAGTTGTTTGGCACAGGGTGTCTAGCAGTGTAGCTTGCCGGTCGTTGAGTGGAGCTGGGTCTTAACATTGAGATGGAGATCTCTGGGAGAGCTTTCGCCTTTTGATATTACATGGAGCCGGGAGGTCTCTGGTGGAACAATGTCCCGGACTTGGCTATCCCACGTCAGAGGCACAGGCCTGACACCCGGCTGGAGCACCAAGACCCTGTCAGCCACACTGCTCAGGAGAAAAGGGAGAAAAAAAGAAAGAAAGAAAAGAAATGATAAAATAAAATAAAGTAATTAAAATAAAAAATAATTATTAAAAATAAGAAAAATTAAAAGTAATTTAAAAAAGAAAGAAAGAAGAGAGCAACCAAACCAAAGAATAAATCCAACAATGATAACAAGCGCTAAAAACTATACTAAAAACAAACAAACAAACAAACAAAAGAAATGGACAGACAGAACCCTAGGACAAATGGTAAAAGCAAAGCTATACAGGCAAAATCACACAAAGAAGCATACACATACACACTCACAAAAAGAGAAAAAGGAAAAAAAAATCTATATATATAAAAAAAAAAAGAGGAAGAGAGCAACCAAATCAATAAAGAAATCTACCAATGATGATAAACTCTAAATACTAAACTAAGATAAACATAAAACCAGAAACAAATTAGATGCAGAAAGCAAACCCTAAGTCTACATTTGCTCCCAAAGTCCACCGCCTCAATTTTGGGATGATTCATTGTCTATTCAGGTATTCCAGAGATGCAGCGAACATCAAGTTGATTGTGGAGGTTTAATCTGCTGCTCCTGAGGCAGCTGGGAGAGATTTCCCTTTCTCTTCTTTGTTCGCACAGCTCCAGGGGTTCAGCTTTGGATTTGGCCCTGCCTCTGTGTGTAGGTTGCCTAAGGGCGTCTGTTCCCACCCAGAGAGGATGGGGTTAAATTAGCAGCTGATTAGGGTGCTCTGGCTCACTCAGGCCGGGGGGAGGGAGGGGTACGGAATTTGGGGTGAGCCTGCAGCGGCAGAGGCCAGCGTGATGTTGCACCAGCCTGAGGCGCGCCGTGTGTTCTCCCAGGGAAGTTGTCCCTGGATCACGGGACCCTGGCAGTGGCGGGCTGCACAGGCTCCCGGGAGGGGAGGTGTGGAGAGTGACCTGTGCTTGCACACAGGCTTCTTGGTGGCGGCAGCAGCAGCCTTAGCGTTTCATGCCCGTCTCTGGGGTCTGCGCTGATAGCCACGGCTCACGCCCGTCTCTGGAACTCTTTTAGGCAGTGCTCTGAATCCCCTCTCCTCACGCACCCCAAAACAATGGTCTCTTGCCTCTTCGGCAGCTCCAGACGTTTTCCCGGACTCCCTCCCAGCTAATTGTGGTGCACTAGCCCCCTTCAGGCTGTGTTCACGCAGCCAACCCCAGTCCTCTCCCTGGGGTCTGACCTCCGAAGCCTGAGCCTCAGCTCCCAGCCCCCGCCCGTCCCGGCAGGTGAGCAGACAAGCCTCTCGGGCTGGTGAGTGCTGGTCGGCACCGATCCTCTGTGCGGGAATCTCTCCGCTTGCCCTCTGCACCCCTGTTGCTGCACTCTCCTCCCTGGCTCCGAAGCTTCCCTCCAATCCCCTCCCCGCCCAGCCCCTGTCCCCACCAGTGAAGGGGCTTCCTAGTGTGTGGAAACTTTTCCTCCTTCACAGCTCCCTCCCAGAGGTGCAGGTCCTGTCCCTAATCTTTTGTCTCTGTTTTTCCTTTTTTCTTTTGCCCTACCCAGGTATGTGGGGAGTTTCTTGCCTTTTGGGAAGTCTGAGGTCTTCTGCCAGTGTTCAGTAGGTGTTCTGTAGGAGTTGTTCCACATGTAGATGTATTTCTGATGTATTTGTGGGGAGGAAGGTGATCTCCACGTCTTATTCTTCCGCCATCTTGAATGTCTCCTCTAGAAAATTTTAAATGCCGTAGTGGCTCACATTATTTTTCTCCTGAACTGTGTGGCCTAGGACCCCTGCTCATAACCACCTGCTATGTGTCTCCAGTGAGTATGTGAAATACTGAAGTGCTAGGTTCTGACATGATAGAAAAGTCACCACCCACTCCTCAGTGAAGGTTCATAGGGTTTTGCCAATATCAGGAGTCCCCTTGTTAAGGTGTAGACACCTCTGAGAGAAGGGGTGCTCCAAGCCTTCCCCAGGGCAGTCCAGGAGTGGCCTAGCAGAGACCAAGTCTTTGACCTTGAGTCTTTACCCCCCTCCCTGCCACCCAAACTGGAGGGAGCAGTGAAAGGAAAGAGAGCTTGTCCAAGACCAGTTTTTCTTCTCAGTTCTCAGTTCTCCCAGGGTGTGGTGGGGACTCACACCTAGTTCCATGCCATCCCAACCAGCTGCTTAGACCCCAGCAGGGGGAGAGGGAGGGAGGCAGGCTCGGCCAGCGCTGCTCTGCTCGGGGTCACTGCTGACCTGCTCTGCCTGTGGGTGCTCTGGTGGGTCCTTGTGTGCATACCTCTGACGACAGGGAGCCCAGGGCCCCTGTCTGCCCACCAGTGGAAACTTTTTTTTTATAGAAAATTCTTTTTATTGATCCTCCCTTTACATGATGCTTCAATTCCATAAATAACTCCTGATTCTATTTTCTGGAACTGTGCTTCTCAATATTCCAGAAAACGTGGCATGGAGCTCAGTGTCCCCCAAGATACACAGAATCAAAATCTCCAAGGGGTAGGACTTAGGAATTTGCATCTCTCTCTGTTTCTTTCCCTCTTCCCCTTTTTCTCTCTCTCCCTCTCTTTCTACCCCATCTTCTGCTCCCTCTCTCTTCTCCCTCTCTGTCTCTCTCCCTCTCCCTCTTATACACACACACACACACACACACACACACACACACACACACACAGTGCCATAAGAACCAGGCCCGCAAGCAGGGGCTCTCAGCTTGGTGTCACAGTGTCCAACCGTGTGATCCGTTGTGACATATGCTGCTAGTAATTTTTCCTAAAAATAAAGTGGCAAAATTTGCAAATTATTGACTTCTTAAATTAATTGTGCAGATTCAAGATTACTCCTGTAATAGTGTCGCCTTTACTCGCTTTCTGGATGTTTTCTTGATTAGAGGAGAAGAATGTGGTGTTAACGGCCGCTCACACGAATCCTAGGACAGTGAGGAACCATTATTAGTTTCATTTTACAAATGAGGAAACTGAGAGGAGAGGTTAGGTCATGTGCTTGAGGTCACCCAGCTGACAAACAAACAAACCAGAACAAGATCTTGAACAGGTAGGTAGGTCTGTCTATCTCAGTAGTCTCTAACTGTCCCATGATTATTGGAGACAGCTGGGAAGACTTGTAGAATCCTTGTCCAGGAGCCCAAACAGGGGGATCCTGCCACTTCTCCATGAGAAGTCCCCAGAATCGTAGAAGACGGGGAAAAAGGCAAAGCGAAGGAACAGGTTATTCCTGTTGGGACTCTGTCCCAGATCCCCATTGCGGGTGCCAGTGAACCATGCTGGACCTTGGAGAGAACTTGTTTCCCTCAGTGAGGACACCCTAGAACCGAAGCCAGATGAAAGGCCCACTCTGCTGACTTGCATGCCAAAATGCTACCCAATTCTTGGCTTTTAACATTTCAGCTCAAGGAAAGGCCATACTTGCTGGCTAGACGTAGACAAGAGCCTGAGAGACCACGAGCATCTTTGCACACCGTGAATTTATTTATTCCCCACCCCGCTCAGGCTCTACCCCTAGCAGGATGCCCCAGTCAGCACACCCTCAGACCTGATGGTCTGCCGAACACACTCTTTCCTGGGAATTGAGGAAGCAGGAAGAGAAGCTGAGACATTTTCTTGACCACTAGACTCCTGCTGGAGGCCGACAAGTCACCACAACTAACGGATTTCGATTGTTGTGACAATGACAAGTTATTGTAAGTTCTTTACTTTCCTGCAAGAATTGGGGGAGGGTGTGGTGTCTAAAAATGAGGATCTGCCATGGGAGTGTGTTGGGTATGTGAACTTTATCTGTCCCGT
The DNA here is from genome assembly GCF_965194805.1 of Balaenoptera borealis. Lineage (NCBI taxonomy): Eukaryota > Metazoa > Chordata > Mammalia > Artiodactyla > Balaenopteridae > Balaenoptera > Balaenoptera borealis. The sequence continues at coordinate 88,641,039 of NC_138874.1, forward strand.
GGGTCCCAGCAGATAGACACTGTTGGGGATGGCTGGTCTAGAGGTGCCCACTGAGGACGTCCACAGCTTCCACGTGACAACCTGTCCGTGTTGGAAGCAGCACTCACATGCCCCTTGGTTTGCCCCTTCTCCTGGACCAACGTTTTCCAGTTCCCTCAAGCCTTCTTGGTGGACTTGACTTTCAGCTCCTGCAGCATCTGGCTGCCATTCTCAGGAAGTGCCCCAATTTCTCAGTGTCCTTCTTACCCTATAATGCCCAGGGCTGAGTGTTGTGCCCCAGACAGGACTGACCAGTTCTCAGCACATTAAGGTCATGTTATGATTTAGACCAGAGACACTCTACTTCCCTTGATGTACCCAAGATTGTGTTCACTTTGTGGATCATGTATCAACCGCATAACACAGTTGGACCAGGCTGAGCTAGTGGCCAATTTACAGAACAACAAACAAACAGGGCATTTTCTCATGGATTGCTGCCAAACCAGGTCTACCCCATCCGGTACTCGTGCAATTAATTTTTAACCTAAATGTAGGACTTTGCATTTCTCTCTTCTCATTCCATCATGTTGGTTTCAGCCCTGTGTTCCTTCCTGTTGAGGTCATTTCTTATTTCCACTCTGACATCTGTAGTGGTAACTAGTTGAGGTCATTTCTTATTTCCATTCTGTCATCTGTAGTGGTAACTATGCTTCCCAGCTTTGCGTCTGCTGCAAACTTGATTAGAACACCTTGTATATTGTCTTTTGAGTCACAGGTAACAATGACAATGAGGTCAGCGCCAAGGACAGAGCTCTGTGGCATGCCACTAGAGACCTCCGTGGGGTTGGCACAGAAAAACTAATCAACATTCTTGACTGCGGTTGCTCATCCAGCTATGACTCCACTTCCTGTCCTCTGACCCAATTCTCATTTCCCCATCACATCCTCAAGGGCACCAGGTAAAGCATTTGTCAAATGCCATGCTGAAATCAAGATGCATTGGGTTCATATCACTGCCTTGATCTGCTCTGAGAACAAGTCGAATTACTGCTGACATGTGATGGACGAGATATTTACCTGTCTGGGGGGTGGAAAAGAAAAATAAGTGTATAAATGATTGAGAATGTGAGGATTCACTGTGGAAAATTTAGGGAAGCCCCTTTAAAGTTGAAGCGTTAGTACATTAACCTCTCCCACTAGCAAGTATCATCTTGCTCCTGCAAATGTTCATATTGTTTTGTTATAATGGTCTATCCTATATGGTAATTATTGCATGTATTTTTATCTCCCCCATGAACCTCTGAATTTTTTCTTCTTTTTTTCTTTCGCTCAAGTCATTTTTATATTTCTTGTCACCAAATGTGTTCAAAAGTACATATCTTGGGGGCTTCCCTGGTGACCCAGTGGTTAAGAATCTGCCTGCCAATGTAGGGGACACGGGTTCGAGCCCTGGTCCAGGAAGATCCCACATGCCTTGGAGCAACTAAGCCTGTGAGCCACAACTACTGAGACTGCCCTCTAGAGCCTGTGAGCCACAACTACTGAGCCCATATGCCACAACTAGAGCCCGTGCTCCACAACAAGAGAAGCCACCGCAATGAGAAGCCTGCACACCGCAAAGAAGAGTAGCCCCCATTCGCCAAAACTAGAGGAGGCCCGTGCGCAGCAACAAAGACCCAACGCAGCCAAAAATAAAAAAAATTAAATTAAAATAAATAAATAAATAAATAAATAAAATAGTTAAAAAAAAAAAAAGTACATACCTTACAACTTCCCTGGGAGCTCAGTGGTTAAGACCCCACGCTCCCAATGCAGGGGGACCAGGTTCGATCCCTGGTCAGGCAACTAGATCCCACATGCATGCCGCAACTGAGTTCCCATGCCACAACTAAGGAGGTGGTGAGCTGCAACTAAGGAGGCGGTGAGCTGCAACTAAGGATCCCACGAGCCGCAACTAAGGAGCCTGCCTGCTGCAACTAAGACTCAGTGCAACCAAATAAATAAATTAAATAAATAAATATTTTTTAAAAAGTACATACTTTAAGTCAGGGTCTGTGCTTTAATCATTGAATAAGAATGTATGAAAAGCACCCAGCCCAGAGCTCCGCCCAATGTAGGTACCCAAAACATATGAGTTCCCTTTGTGTGTCCACAGCACATAGCTCAGGGTCTTACACTCAGTAAGTGCTCAATAAATGTGTGAATGGATGCATATGCCTGAATGGCTGTCTCATATCTCCCTGGCATTCAGACTGACATAGTGACAGACTAATCAGTGCATGTCTGATTCATATCAACCAAACCAACTTGACAAGAGACTGATTGTTAAACAGAATGCAGCATATATATTTACTCTGCGAACTACTGTCTGACCCCACCTGGAGGGAAGAGGTACATGCATGGCTGGAGAATGTTGACCAAATAGCGTGTGGGACAGGGGACCCCAGAGGGGGCAGGGGCAAGGACAGAGGATGAGCTCAAACAGCATCTGTGAGAGAGGCCAGGGCTCCATGAGAAGTAAAGCTCAGTTGGTCATCAGGTTTAAGGGGCAGGCATGGGGCTTGGCATGGGAGATAAGCCAAGAGGGCAGGTACCAAGTAAGCGCTAGAAAAATCGAGGAGCAAAAGTGGGCATGCTCTGAGAGGGTCCAGGGCTTTTGGCAAATGGGCCTGGTAAGCCCAGAGCTTGCTGTGACTGAGGCCAGCTGGGGTGGTTTGACCTGACTGAAAGACCCAGATCTGGGTAGGCTATTATGACAGCTAAGTGTATCGACATACACAGTTTTTCCTGTTCCATATTGGAGAAACACTAGTATATATATACTATCCAAATGCTCCTTTTAAACTTCCTTTGTTAACCAAACAACCTGTTATTATAAAAATGCTTGCTTCATATTCTAAGGATCCCTTATATGGCCAGGATGGGCTTTGCAATCAGGCAGTCCTGGGTTCAAATGCCAGCTCTGCCACCTGTGATCTTGAGTAAGCCATTCAGCTTTTCTAAGCCTCAGTTTCCACATCTGCACACTGGGAATAATAATAATGTCTACCTTATGGCACTGTTGGGAAATTAGATTTAACATATCTAAAATGCCTAGCAGGTACTTGTAGTAAACTCTAGCTATCAGTACTAACTGTGTGACATTGGGCAAAAGTCGCTTAACTCCTCTGAGCCTCATTTTCATCATGAACATAATAGTTGTAAGAACTGTGAGGGTGTGGAATGGAAAATATTTTTAAAAGTGGGACGTACTCGATAAATGTAAAAATTCTTATTTCTTACAGGTTGCTTAGAAAGCTTAGGAAAATCTCATTCTTCTTTAAACCCACCAAACGCAAGGATGTGCCATGAGTCAGGGATACAGGGACAGTCTTCAGAGGGGACTGTGATGGCTTCAAAACTGTTTGCAAAATGTGAGTAACATCAGACAACATATCCTTCTGGAGAGAGAGCCCATAGCTTGAATTATATTTTCAAAGAGGTCCATAGTCCCCAAAAGGCTAAGAAATGCTGCCCTGGGGTCATGAAACTTTAGGAAAACTATAGTTTCCCAATATTGCTGTTAACTCTGAATGTGTGGAGTTCCTTACAGTGTGGAGAGAGAATAGAGTCAACACTGTGGACATCTGGAACAATTCTAGATATGGGTCCATTTCCCTTGTATCTTTCTCCAGCACCCAGGAATCCAAGGTCCTACCCTGCCAGACCCTGCTTGTTTTGATAAGCACTGCACATGAGTCTGAGCTAGCTATTCATTCCATCTAAATAGTCCTGCCCATTTGCAAAGGCCTCTCATGCCGTTCCCAGAGTAATTCCAAACAAGCCTGTGAGCTCATTTAGAATTATGACCCCCATTTTGTCACTGGTGAAAAGGGTTCAGAGATGCTCAGGGCAGCGGCCAACAGGGTAGATGTGCAGAGTGAAATTAGCACTGTGGGCAGTCAGAACAAGAGTCCGAGGATCTGAGTTATACACCAGGTTCTGCCTCTATGTAGCTAATGGAACAGGCCAGTTCAAGGGCTCTGTTTGGCCACTACAGAGGCTTGGTGAAGAAACAGAGGGCAGTGGAGGTTAAACCCCCTGTCAGATGATATAGCTGGTCCTGGCCACCTCACTGAAGTTGGGTTATGGTCCAATATCAACAACTCTTGTGAGAAGGTGCCATTATCTCTTCTCCTTTTCATTTCTCCCAGAGGCCATCATACTTGGGGTTGCTCCCCAGACCTGAGGAGCCTTGGGGAGGACGCTTAGGCCAGCTTCACTCTGGGCATCGGGACAAGCCCCCTCTCTTGCCCTCTCACCCATCCTTTGGCTTGTATCCAATAGGGGCTTCATGTTCTCAGTCCTGAGTTTGAATGTTGAAGGGAATAAATGGTCTCCTTTGGTACAAGGAAAGAGTGTCCCTGCACAGTCCAGCCTACTGCGATATGAGTTCAAAGCCCCACCTAATCATGGCAATAACAGCTAACACCTATGTAGTGCAGTGCCAACTATTAAATGCAATTAATTCTCCCAGCAACCTAGCAAATAAATCCTATTATAATCCCTTTCTCAGAGACAAGGAAATTGAGGCATGAGGAGGGGAAGCAAATGATCTGCCTGAGGTCACACAGCTAGTAAGTCTTGGTGCCAGGATTCAAATCTAGTAAGTCTGGCTCCATAATCCGTGCACTTAACCACTGTACCATATTCTCCAAGAGGAGAGCACCATTCCCCTGGCCCTGTCTCACTTGTGCATCTATCCATGCCTGGGTCATTGCTGGGAGGAGGCATGCCTGGGCCAAGGCAGAATTTATGAATCCCTGGTTTGAGTGTCGTATCTGGCCTCAGTTTCCTCACTTGTAAAGTGGGGACTGTTCATGCCCTACTCTCTTACAGAATTATAGTGTGCATCAAATGATCCCGGGTGCAAAGGCTTTACAAACACTGAGCATTGCCCAATAAAAGGCATCGCCATTAGCATTATTGGTTGAGTGGCTCTAAGCGTCCCAGCTGCCTGGGGTGATGTGCAGCCTATGATTCTGCTGGAGCTGGTGACTAGAGACTTCTCCACCTGCTCCTCTAAGGCCCAGCCTCCTCCTCCCACAACCCCGTTTTCCCTCAGAGGAAATCAGAGGAGGTATTTTGTCCTCTAGCTCAGAACTCAACCCAAATCCCAGGAGGAGACGATGTACCAAGACACTGACTTGTTTTGCCATTGCTTTTGCCCAGGTGCCCTGGCCAGCTCCCAGCGCTGGCCATGAACCATCGCCAACCTCTACCAGCCCACTTGCTGCAGCTTTACCCTCTTTGTTCTCATTTGCCCTCTACCCCATCCTGCCACATAACATTGTGGGTCATAAATAGGTGTTGTGTTCCACTTCTGAGAAGACCAAACTCCAGGTCCCAGGACATGCAGTACAGGGAAAAGGTGTGGAGAAGAAAGAAGAATGGGTGGTCTATGTCACATCATGTTTCTATTGTCCCTTCTTGCCCATTTCCCACTATTTACAGCAATCAATTCAGTTGAGCATCTGCCTGTTTGGCCAACAATTCTAATGGCAAATGAAGGAAGAAGGCCCAGTCTATCCCCTTTCTCTCACTCTGAGCTGGTAGGCTTCTAGAGGGAGAAGCTGTTCTTGGTTGGTTGAGGTTTAAAGGATGGAGAGAGGAAGTAGTTTCAGCAAAGAAGCTGGTGTGGAAGAGAGAGGAAGCTGATGACCGGCAATAGCTCTAGGAGTCAGGCTGGCTCAGAGTGGGGGAGGTGAGTGGTGGGATTGCCTGGCCCACTGTTTGCTGGATGGGGGCCAAGCTGCAGAGAGACGTGGGGTGTCCAGGCAGTACAAAGGAAGACTGGTGGGGGCGGGAGGGGCTGCCCTGATGCAAAGACAGATCTGGAAATGGGACTGTATTGGGTGGGTGTCCCATGAGCTCCTTGTTTTACAGTTGGGGAAAGTGAGGCCCAAATAGATGAAATGGCTTGACAGGGTTGCATGAGCAGTGGCAGAGCTAAAACTACAACTGGGTTTCAAGTCAGACCTGGAAGTAACTCCCAGTTCTGATGCTTATTAATTGTGTGACCTTGGGCACCTTACTTAACCCTCTGAGCCTCAATTTTCCCATCAGTAAAGTGGGGATGGTAATGTTAACCTTGCAGGGTTGTTCTGAGGCCTAAATGAGATATCCAGCTGGCACGCCATCCTTGTCCTTTCCACTGCACACACTGATCTTCCAGGCTGGGCAACCTTGCCATTTGAGGGATCCAGAGGCTTAAAATATTAATAATCTGAGTCATTTTGAGGTTGAATTTTGGTGAGTATTTGGGTAGCAGATGCAACAAAGAACACAGATGAGTCAGAGAAGTAACAGGGAAATGTGGACCTTCCCATTCGCTGGTGGCACTTTCCTCCTCCCCTTTTGCTGCTTCTCTCTGGCTACCACCTTGATGACGTTCCTTCCTGCATCTCCTCCTATGACCACTCTTAATTAGCCATTAAAAAATATACTCATCATCATTTTGTTTTTAATGAATAATACATTATGCTTGATTTTAAAATCACAGCTCTCTCTTTGTCAATTTATTCAATACTCATTCATTCAATAAGCATTTATTGAGCATCTATTATGTGCCAGTCACTGTGCCAGGAGTTGGGGGTACAGCAGTGAAAAAAGTAGTTTAAATTTCCTGCTCATATAGAACTTATTTATGGAGGGGTTGATTGCCCACCTCCACCCACCCGGCTCACTTAATATATTTAGTTTCTACTTTTACCACTTTTCTTCCTTGGCTGATATGTTTTTGTGAATCAGTGGGCTGCCATATAGAACAGTCCCCTCCATGACTGAAATCCATTACCTGGTATAGTCAGACTTGGTTATAAGTCAACATATAAAGGAAAACAGAATAAACGGCAAAGCAAATAACAACTCCTCCCCAGGTCCCAAGGCCCACCATGTGGACTTCCAGGACTTGAAGGCCATTTCAGTTCAGCTAAATGAGCTGTCCACACAGCCCTCTCTTCTGTTGTTCTGCAGAGTCAGTGGGAGCAGGCTTGGTGTGCTCCAGGGTAACACAGTGCTGGGCATACAGTAGGGGCTCACAAAGATTTGCTGAAGAAATGTGGGTAGGTGGATAAATGCGTGAGGGTGGGACCAGCTTCTCTAGGCATCTGCCTTGGTGCGGGGTGTCTGGCAGTGGCAGGGCTGGACCAGACCTAATCCTTCACATGCGGGGATGGAGCATGAGCCCTTTTCTTCTCGCTGAGTCTCTTCCTCCTAGAAACCTAGTTGTTAGCCTTCCCTGAAACTGTTGAGGTTTACAAAGTCCTGGGGAGTGTCTGTGAGTGAGGGAAGGTCCTGCCTACCTAGAGATGCTCTTTCAAGAGCAAAGACAGAACAAGGGAAAGGAAGGCTGTCTGTTGCTTGCACAGTAAGTGCCTATAACCTGCTCAGGGAGACAACTGGGGCCTTATCCCTCTGAGCAGGAGATTAAAGGCCTGAACTTGTGATTGCTGCTCGGCGGGGAACCTCTGCCATTCACCAACAGGGAGCCTTGAGAGCACAGAGAGCACAGCTGCCAATGGAGAAAGTCAGCGTGGGGGACCGCCAGTGGCAGGCTGTTGAAAACAAATGGGGCAAAGCAACAATTCTGATGCTATCAATTGGAGCTGATGTTTGCAGAACAGCCGGAAATGACTTACTTGCCCTCAAAAACAATTGGGAAACTGAAGTCAGTGAGTCTAGGACAGACTTTGCTGAACCCTGCCCTTCTCCCCTCCCTCCCAGAAATACCCACACATCAACCCAAGCACCAGAACAACATGGAAGCCCTGGCTTGGGAGATGGGTTCGGTACCCCCTGCTGCCCCTGCTCGGTCCTCCCCACTCGTATCCTCAGAGGGCCTCCAGTGTTAATGTCTTCTTCAGCCTCCCACCGGGCTGCCTGCTGCCACCACATCTGGCCTCTGATCCCCTCTTGCCACTGTCATCAAGGCTTCTGCTGCGCGTGTGTCGGGATGTGGACGAGCGCCTTCTCGCCTTAGGTTAGCCGAGATAGCACGGGAGCTTTTATTGTTGTCCTTGTCGTTTACTTAAAAGGAACTCCACTAGTAAATTACCAAAACAAATCAGGAAAAGAAAGTACAAAGGCCTAGAAATGGATGAGTTTGCAGAGCAGGGACTCTTCAACTCAAGATCACTCAAGACCAGCTCAGTGAGCACAGCCTACTTAAAATGTGGGCCTCTTTTTTTTCTTTCCTTTTCTTTTCCTTTTTCCCCTTTCCTTCCTTTCCTTTTGTCTCCTCTCTTCTCCTCTCCTCTCCTCTCCTCTTTTCCCTTCCCTTCCCGTTTCTTCTTTTTCTTCCCCCCCCCTCCCTCCCTCCTTTCCTTCCTTCTTTCTTTTTTGTCTCCACCCTGCGTTAGTCTGGGTCTTCCAAGAAGCAGATGTCAAGATGGGATTAAAGGGGCATCAATTCTACTGGGAGAAGCACCTGTGGGAGAGAAAATAGGGAGGGAGCTGAAAAAAGGCTGGAAGAAGCAATGCAAGTCTGACCTCGAGTGCAGGGGGAGAAGGTTGGGCAGAAGTGTGTTCGACTGCCCTGCAACCTAGGGAAGTTTCAGCAAGGCTGTCGGGGCATCCTCGAGCCTGGGTTGGCCGTTGGAGGAGTCTGATGTCTCCAGAATGGGCCTGCCATGGCATCTCTGCTGTGCTCTGTCATTGGCTGGGAGCAGCTTGTGGGAAACAGGGCCTTGGTGTTAACTGGGCAGTGGGCTTCAGAGCCAGATACTGGGAGACTTGGTCAATCCTGCAGCTAGAGGTCTGTCGGGCACATTTTCATGGGCACCGTGACCCTGTCTAGTTTGGCGTGCCTGAAGCCAAGTCACAGCCTGATTCTACACTTCAACGGACACTTACTCTTTCTCTAGACTTCCTCTGCATGTCCACATGGCTTACTTCATCTACAGGTTTTCTCTACAAGGCCTTCCCTGGCTATTCCAGCTAGAACTGCAGCTTTCTGTCCAGCACCCCCTTGCCTCCTTCCCTGCTTCATTTTTCTCCCTAGCTCTTATCACTATTGAACCTACCATACATTTTTCTCATTGGTTGTGTTTATTGTCTCTTACCCCTACGAGGTTAGGTTTCATGAGGGCAGGGATTTTTGCCTATCTTCTTCAGTGTTGTATCCCTAAAGCCAAAACAATGCCTGGCACTTAATAAATATTTGTTGAATGACTACAATGATGACTATTGTTCAGAGTAAACTTTGGGCTCAGTTTCTCTAATAGCTGTGTGGACCATGGGAAAAGGGTTACCTTCTTTGGAGCCTGAGGTCTTCACATCCCTTTCCAGGCTGGAAAGATAGGTGATATGGTTAAGGGATTACTAGCATGGGGGTTAGCATTGGACAGATTCAGGTACTGGTCCCAGCTCCATCATCTACCAGCTGTGTGACCTTGAGCAAGGCACTTAACCTCTCTGAGCCGTAGCTCCCTCATGGGTGAAATGAGGACAATGACCTACCACTGTTAGGATGGTTTTAAGGTTGCGAAGGTTCTGATTACATCCAAGTCAGGCTTGAAAATGATTTTTCTACTTAAAAGTCAGCACTCACTAATAGTTTGTTAACAAACTATTTCTTTAGTTGAGGGAGGACTTCAGCTCAGCCCACTTCCCCAAGTCCTTTGGGGCTGTTTCCCATGCTCTTTCCTTCTGTCACACACCCCCACCACCACCAAATAGAGGTAAAGTTTTGGAATTCCTGGGTCTCCATTATACTAATAACTACCATTTCCTATGGGGCAATTACTTTGCATACACTGTTCCATGACTTAAATAATTAGAGCTCTTTGATGACGGGGACCACATATCTGTTCCCTGCTATACCACCCAGGGTCTGGCACTGAGTAGGTCCTCAGTAAATATTTGTTAAATGATAGCCAACTGGAAGGTTGGTATTATCATCCCTATTTTACAAATATGGAGACTGAGGCTTGCCTACAGCCACAGAGCAAGTAAGTGGTAGAGCCAAGACTTAAATCCAGATCTGTCTGATCTCCAAACCTGAGAGTTTTCAACTCTCTGGTGCTGCCTGAAGAAGATGGTTCTTTTATATAATCCCCAGGGGAAGAGCCCAGGATGCAGGCACAGACTCATGATGGTCTCCAGACTCATTCAGCCCCCTGGTTATAGGAAGTCTCAGGGAATTCCAGTTCAGTGTTGGGGGACAGTATGGCCCCACAAACATCGTTCCTTTAGCCCACTGACTTTTATTGCCAGCACGTTTTTTTCCAGGTTGAATGAATCATCCTTGGCTGGCAGATAGTAGACCTCTCTTCAGTTTTTTTAGCTCCTTCTGAATTCTTGACAATGTTGAGTCATTCCTTGGCAGGACATTGCCAATGTTGTGGCAGTTGGGACTGCTGATGGGGGCCAAATAGCTTAGTTAGCTAACCTATAGGTTTTCTTTCAACACGGTGCAGAGTTTAACCCTGTTCTAGACAGTCTAGAAAGAGTGGTGGCAGTTCTTTAATCTGGCAGAATGCTTTCAAAGTCTCAAGGGTGTGTGGAGGTAGTTGGAAGACAGAGGGGGGTATGTTTACATATTTGCAAATGATGAAGTCTTTTAACGATTCAAGCTGGGTGGTTTGTGCTTGAAATAAGACTCAGGCATGCACACAAATACACAAATACCCTGTGATGAAAAACTTTATTGTACAAACAGCTGTGTTTGCCTGTAAATGATGCAATTAAAATGGTGTCACGTATAAGTAGAGTGTGGCATAAGCTAGGGTCAGCTCTTTGAGAATCGGGGAAGAGCTGCTGATGGGGTATGGTGTTTGAGAGGCACCTCAAAGGCTATTCTTTCTCAGAGTTCCTGTGCCCTCTCCTACTTTGGGTTGGTGATTTTTCACCATTGGTCTCTTGTAGAGGGTGTGGCATTGGGCCTTCCATTAAAGACCAAGTGTATAAATATGTGATGAGAAAGTGGTGACTTATTAATGCACTGGTACCCAATAACACTTCAGTCATTTTAGGTGTCAAGCCAGCCAGTTGATGACCTGGAGAAGCTGTGAGAATACAGGTGAGAAGAAGGTATGATTTGGTTGTGCCTGCCCAATGCCTTTTTTCTAGACATGGGATCCCGATTTTTATTTGGGGAACCATCTCGCCTTTAATCTTCATCCATGGAATTTCACTGGGCATGTGACCTAGGCTTAGCCAATCAGAGCATTGCATTCTCTTGGCCACTGTAATTGTTTCAAGAATAAGCATGTGACTTGAATCAAGCCAATAGGAGGCTTATCCTAGACTTGCGCAGGAGCTATTGAGACAGAGTTATATTCGTGGGGGTTGCTAAACTACCCCCAAGGGTGTAGGGCTGGAGCATCTGGGTGGGGGATGGAGGACATAATATAGAGAGAGGCTGTCTGAGAATAAAGGCAGAGGAAAGCAGAATGGAGAGAAGAGAGTGACACATTCCTCAGGACTTCATTTGAGGTCCTGGATGACACCATGCCTGAACCCAGTTTACCCTCCAACTTTTAAGTTATATGATCCAACAAACTATTAAATTCATCTCTCCTTACTCCCCGCCGCCCTCACTTTTTTGCCTAAGCTGGTCACCCAAAACTGAACCTTGACTGATTCATTTTGCTTGTTAACTGCTCTTTCTCTCTCACCAGACGCTAAGCTTCCCAAAAGCAGGGACTGTTGTCTTATTCATCTTTGCATCCTCAGTATCTACCAGAGCAGAACTTCAGTGCTGAACTGTAGCAGCCAAAAGGAGAAGGTGCTGAGAGAGTACACTCTGAGCAAGCTGGTCCTGAACAAGAAGATGGTCTATTCTGCGAGGCAGGCCGAAGACACGTGTCTCTTTTCCGCAAAGACATGTGTCATCGTGCAAGGGGCTTGGCGGAAAACATAAGAATGACATATGAAGAAGAGAATGGAAGTTGATCCAAGAAAGATCCACAATGATCATCAGCAAGGAGTGGGTGGGTGCTGATGTTACCGTCCAGATATGAGTGAGGAACCAAATGGGGGTTGGAAAGTCAGAAAAAGCAAGAATTCATATAGAGAAGTCAAAACTGGCAAATGACGGAGGGGTGACTAGATGGATTTTGGAGACAGGAGTCAGTACCCACAGTTTGGCATTTGATATAGGGGTCAGCTCCATTCAAAGGGGGCAAGGTGGGCTGGGTAGGGGTGAGAATGTAACCAAACTCATATCTGTGCGCCCAACGGACAGCAAGGCCGAGCAATACCAAAACATGGGCGTTTGGAGCAGAGAAAGGTTTATTGCAGGGCCATGCAAGGAGACGGGTGGCTCATGCCTTAAAAAAACCCCGAACTCCCCGAAAGCTTTCAGCAAAGCCCTTTTATAGGAAAGGTGAGGGAGGGGCATGGTTAGTTTTTGCAAACTTCTTGATGTCAGATTCTTCGTTCCTGAGGTCAGGTCATGGTAAGGTCACAATGTTCCTGTAAATCTCTACCAAAATAAATGTCATTCTCTGTTCTGACAAGAAAGGGCAAGGTCCCGAGATTCAACTTTCACCCTCTGAGTCCAGGCCCTGAAGGAGGGGGGGGTCCCTGCACGGGCTGGTTACCTTGCCTGGGAGCGTTTGTCCAGCACCCAGTCTGGGTCCCCCCGCCAGTGCCCAGGCGCTCTGAGGAGGCAGATATCAGCTGGCGGTGCCCTCAGGGCCGGGTCCCCAGACTCTGCCCAGCTGTCATCACTGAGGGAGCCAGGCGCCCAGGACCCAGCCAGCCCTCAGGCTCCTCAGGCCGCCCAAACGGGGACAAGGTCCCGGGGATCGCGACCCATGGAGACTGCCACCGCCATCGGGTCGCGGAGGTGGGGATGGGGGAGAGGTTCGCTGCTGCTTCAAGGCCTGGGCCTGGCCAGTGGGCAGCCGTGGCGAGGGCTCTGGAGCTCTGCGGGACCCAGCCCTCAGCCTGTCCCCCGGCCCCCCAACCAGCTCACCCACCGGCCTGAGGCCGCAGGGCATGGAGGGCTCTGGGGAGAAGGCCATGATCCACCTCTCAGCACTCTCTCTGCCCCGAGGGCCACTGCCAGGCTAACTGTTGGCAGAGCGGGACTCTTAACCTCAGGCGCTAATGGTTGCATGCCTGCCTCGCCCCTATTATGAGAACACTGGGTGCCTTCCTGGTAGGCTGGACCCTGAAGAGGTAACAGAGACAACATTTCCTATTTCCACCTTTCTTCTGAAATATTTTAATTTGGTGGCAGAAGTTGTTGGTGCCTCTCTTCCAACTCTGCCTTTTATGGAGGTGAATTAGTTAGGGTGGGAGAGGCAATTTATGGGCTTTAGAAGCACTTCAGCATATCCTTGATTATTCCATAATTACACAGGGCCCCAGAGAGCAGCCCTTGCTCAGGCGCCCCCTCTTCCAAAGTAAGTCCAACTGGTTGTCCTTCTCATCCACCAACCAGAAGACATCATGTAACCTTTCAAACAAGCTCAGGACACCTGATACCAAAACACTGCTGAGCCAGGAGCCAACTTACTCTTTCATCATCAGACTCCTTGAATCTGTTCTCAGGTCTCCATCTCTGGATGCAATGCTCCTGAACAGAGATTGGGAAAGTGTCTCCATGGCTGAGGTAAGCTGGACACTGAGCAAGCCTGAGCCTTCAGTGTTGCTGGTGGTGACGGAACAGAGACCAGCACTCCATGGTTGTCCTGTTTAGAATTCCTAACTGCATTCCACAGGAAAGGTTTTTCAGTCTCCTTTCTTCTCTGTCCTGTGATTCTCCCAAGTCCGTATTCTGGCACCAATCAGAAGCTGTGTGGCACAAGGTATGTCAACATAGTCTTCTTTTCTTACCTTCAGCTCTTGGGGTTCCTGGCTCCTTGGTCCCCCTCTCCATGATGCCACCATGGGAATGGGCTATGTGGCAGATTCAGGGGGAGTCATTGGTGAACCAAGAGACCTGAATTCTAATTACAGAATTTTCAGACCTTCAATCCTTGGCCTTGGGAAAGAGTCTTCCTTCTCTGAGCTTCAGTGGCTTGTTGATTCTGTAATTCTGGAAACTGATAAAATGAATCTCTGTCTCGCTGTGTCTCTCTCTCTTTCTGCTGAGAAAGTTGAACACTTGGTCTCTGTGTCTGGGTCTTGCCTTGTGAGCTGCTTGCATCTCTTTGGCCCGACCCCTGCCCTGTATACGTACCCTCTCAGCCACACCTTCCTGTAGATGCTTGGAGTTTTTAGTTGGGAAATCCAAAGTTGGCAATAACTTTAGAGGAAACCTAAATATTGGGCCACTGGAGACCAACAGGAGTTTCAATAAATGAAACTTCAGCATTAAAAGATTCAAGTCTAATTCCCTCAGAAAAGTTCCTGAAAATAAAGATTATCCAGTTAAACACCCAATAGCATTTATGAAAAAGGCACTTTGCTGGGAAATCAATCTTAATGTTGCCTTTCACAATTCCAAGTCCCTTACACTCTATTAAGAAGTGGCCCTTTAACCTTTCCTTGGGTCTCTCTTCACCAGCACCCTCCCCAAGTGGACCCAATCCACTTCTGCTTGGGGTTTGTCTTCTTTTCTGTAATGACAATTATGGGAAAACTGGAGGATTAGCGATGGTACAACCACCCTGCATTAAGCATTGATATCAGGAAGGATCCTGGTCATTCAGTTGCCATCTGTGAGCAGTTACAGATGGGAGGAAAGGTAATGAGAGGAATGTAGAACCTCCAGCTCAAATCCAAACTTTGGGATTTTCTCTCAAAATTCTTATACAGATAGTGGGCTTTTAGAATCCTTTGCTTACCACTCATGCACATGCTTCTGAGTTTCCTTTTTCCCAAGGAAAAGAAGCAAAACCTTCTTACTGTCTTTGGATTAATGTTGGGGGGAGGGTAGCTTAGAAATTGGCAAAATATCGAGTGATAAAGTGAACAATGATATTCCCTTCTTATCTTAGATTAGTTTTTTTCCCCCACTAGAGCAGCATTTAAAAAATAGTAAGACATATGTGAGAAGCATAGTATTTATTCATTCTATGGCTTTTTCTTAGTTGTCATGCAGGACTTGGGGTTCCCTTGTAATAATTCTGGGGCCCTACTAAGATCTATTGCCTGCAGATTGGAAATGGCTATTCTAGAACAACAAAAAAAAAGTGTTGTTATCATATACTGAGCATCTCCTACTTGTCTGCCACTATGCTAAATGCTGAGTGCTTTATGTACATTTCATTTCATTCTCGTGACAACCTTATAAAATAGATACTTATAGTCTAAGTTTTATAGATGAGGAAACATAGGCTTAGAGGGGTAAAATAATTCACTCAGGCCCACAGATAGCAAGTGGCAGAGTCAGGACTTAGACCCACATATTTCTAATTTCAAATGCATGTGCTTGATCACAGAACTAGAATTTGGCATACACTGTGTATATCATTTATAACTGGCTGCTTTGAATTTAGCTCTTTGTGTTTTCTGTAAATCCTGGCACATAGAAAAAGCTCAATAAATGCTTTTTATTTTATTTATTTATTTTTTTAATAGATCTTTATTGTAGTAAAATTGCTTCACAATACTGTGTTAGTTTCTGTTGCACAACAGAGCAAATCAGCCATATGCATACACATGTCCCCATATCCCCATATCCTCTCCCTCTTGAGCCTCCCTCCCATCCTCCCTATCCCACCCCTCTAGGTCATCACAAAGCACCGAGCTGATCTCCCTGTGCTATACTGCTGCTTCCCACCAGCCAACTATTTTACATTCGGTAGTGTATATATGTCGATGCTACTCTCACTTCGCCCCAGCTTCGCCCTCCCACCCCATGTCCTCAAGTCCATTCTCTATGTTTACCTCTTTATTCCTGCCCTACAACTAGGCTCATCAGTGCCATTTTTTTTTTTTTTTTTTTAGATTCCATGTATATGCGTTAGCATACGGTATTTGTTTTTCTCTTTCTGACTTACTTCACTCTGTATGACAGACTCTAGGTCTATCCACCTCACTACAAATAACTCAATTTCATTTCTTTTTATGGCTGAGTAATATTCCATTGTTTATATGTGCCACACCTTCTTTATCCATTCATCTGTTGATGGACACTTAGGTTGGTTCCATGTCCTGGCTATTGTAAATAGTGCTGCAGTGAACATTGTGGTACACGTCTCTTTTTGAATTATGGTTTTCTCAGGGTATATGCCCAGTAGTGGGATTGCTGGGTCATATGGTAGTTCTATTTTTGGTTTTTTAAGGAACCTCCATACTGTTTTCCCTAGTGGTTTTATCAATTTACATTCCTACCAACAGTGCGGGAGGGTTCCCTTTTCACCACACCCTTTCCAGCATTTATTTTTTCTAGATTTTTTTATAATGGCCATTCTGACTGGCATGAGGTGATACCTCATTATAGTTTTGATTTGCATTTATCTAATAATTAGTGATGTTGAGCATCTTTTCATGTGTCTCTTGGCCATCTATATGTCTTCCTTGGTGAAATGTCTATTTAGGTTTTCCCCCCATTTTTTAACTGGATTGTTTGTTTTTTTGATATTGAGTTCCATGAGCTGTTTGTATATTTTGGAGATTAATCCTTTGTCTGTTGTTTCACTTGCAAATATTTTCTCCCATTCTGAGGGTTGTCTTTTTGTCTTGTTTATGGTTTCCTTTGCTGTGCACAAGCTTTTAAGTTTAATTAAGTGCCATTTGTTTATTTTTGTTTTTATTTCCGTTACTCTAGGAGGTAGGTCAAAAAAGATCTTGCTGTGGTTTATGTCAAAGTGTGTTTTTCCTATGTTTTCCTCTAAGAGTTTTATAGTGTCTGGTCTTATATTTAAGTCTTTGATCCATTTGGAGTTTATTTTTGTGTTTGGTGTTAGGCAGTGTTCTAATTTTCATTCTTTTACATGTAACTGTCCAGTTTCCCCAGCACCACTTATTGAAGAGGCTGTCTTTTCTCAATTGTATGTTCTTGCTTCCCTTGTCATAAATTAGGTGCCCATATGTGTGTGGGTTTATTTCTGGGCATTCTATCCTGTACCATTGATCTATATTTCTGGTTTTGTGTCAGTAACATACTGTCTTGATTACTGTAGCTTTGTAGTATAGTTTGAAGTTGGGGAGCCTGACTCTTCCAACTCCATTTTTCTTTCTCAAGATTGCTTTGGCTATTTGGGGTCTTTTGTGTTTCCATACAAATTGTGAAATTTTTTGTTCTAGTTCTTTGAAAAATGCCATTGGTAGTTTGATAGGGATTGCATTGAATCTGTAGATTGCTTTAGGTAGTATAGTCATTTTCACAATATTGATTCTTCCAGTCCAAGAACATGGTATATCTCTCCATCTGTTTGTGTCATCTTTGATTTCTTTTATCAGTGTTTTATAGTTTTCTGAGTACAAGTCTTTTACCTCCTTAGGCAGGTTTATTCCTAGGTATTTTATTCTTTTTGTTGCAATGGTAAATGGGAGTGTTTCCTTAATTTCTCTTTCTGAGTTTTCGTTGTTGGTGTATAGGAATGCCAGAGATTTCTGTGCATCAATTTTGTATCCTGCAACCTTGCCAAATTCATTCATTAGTTCTAGCAGTTTTCTGGTGGCATCTTTAGGATTTTCTATATATAGTATCATGTCATTGGCAAACAGTGACAGTTTTACTTCTTCTTTTCCAATTTGTATTCCTTTTATTTCTTTTTCTTCTCTGATTGCTGTGGCTAGGACTTCCAATACTATGTTGAATAAGAGTGCTGAGAGTGGACATCCTTGTCTTGTTCCTGATCTTAGTGGAAATGCTTTCAGTTTTTCACCATTGAGTATGATGTTTGCTGTGAGTTTGTCATATATGGCCTTTATTATGTTAAGGTAAGTTCTCTCTATGCCCATTTTCTCGAGAGTTTTTATCATAAATGGGTGTTGAATTTTGTCAAAAGCTTTTTCTGCATCTATTGAGATGATCATATGGTTTTTATTCCTTAATTTGTTAATGTGGTGTATCACATTGATTGATTTGCATATATTGAAGAATCCTTGCATTCCTGGGATAAATCCCACTTGATCATGCTATATGATCCCTTTAATGTGCTGTTGGATTCTGTTTGCTAGTATTTTGTTCAGGATTTTTGCATCTATGTTCATCAGTGATATTGGTCTATAATTTTCTTTTTTTTGTGATATCTTTTTCTGGTTTTGGTATCAGGGTGATGGTGGCTTCGTAGAATGAATTTGGGAGTGTTTCTCCCTCTGCAATTTTTTGGAAGAGTTTGAGAAGGTTTGGTTGTTTGCTCTTCTCTAAATGTTTGATAGAATTCGCCTGTGAAGCCATCTAGTCCTGGAGTTTTGTTGTTGGAAGATTTTTAATTACAGTTTCAGTTTCATTACTTGTGATGAGGTCTGTTTATATTTTGTAATTCTTCCTGGTTCAGTCTTGGAAAATTGTACCTTTTGAAGAATTTGTCCATTTCTTCGTGGTTGTCCATTTTATTGGCATATAGTTGTTTGTAGTAGTCTCTTATAACCCTTTGTATTTCTGCAGTGTCAGTTGTGATTTCTCCTTTTTCATTTCTAATTTTATTGATTTGTGTCTGCTCCCTTTTTTTCTTGATGAGTCTGGCTAAGGGTTTATCAATTTTGTTTACCTTCTCAAAGAACCAGCTTTTAGTTTTATTGATCTTTGCTATTGTTTTCTTTGTTTCTATTTCATTTATTTCTGCTCTGATCATTATGATTTCTTCCCTTATACTGACTTTGGGTTTTCTTTGTTCTTCTTTCTCTAGTTGTTTTAAGTGTAGGGTTAGATTGTTTATTTGAGATTTTTCTTGTTTCTTGAGGTGAGATTGAATTGTTATAAACTTCCCTCTTAGAACTGCTTTTGCTGCATCCCATAGGTTTTGGGTCATTGTGTTTTTGTTGTAATTTGTTTCTATGTATTTTTAAAATTTCTTCTTTGATTTCTTCAGTGATCTCTTTTTATTTAGTAGCATGCTGTTTAGCCTCCATGTATTTGGGTTTTTTAGTCTTTTTTTCCTGTAATTGATTTCCAGCCTCATAGCGTTGTGGTCAGAAAAGATGCTTGATACGATTTCAATTTTCTTAAATTTTCTGAGGCTTGATTTGTGACCCAAGATGTGGTCTATCCTGGAGAATGTTCCTTGTGCATTTGCGAAGTGTATTCTGTCACTTTTAGGTGGAATGTTCTATAAATATCAGTTAGATCTATCTGGTCTATTATGTCATTTACAGCTTGTATTTCCTTATTTATTTTCTGTTTCGATGATCTGTCCATTGGTGAAAGTGGGGTGTTAAAGTCCCCTACTATGAATGTGTTACTATTGGTTTCTCCTTTCATGGTTGTTAGCATTTGCCTTATGTATTGAGGTGTTCCTATGTTGGGTGCATGTATATTTATAATTGTTATATCTTCTTCTTGGATTGATCCTTTGAACATTATGTAGTGTCCCTCCTTATCTCCTGTAACACTCTTTATTTTAAAGTCTATTTTATCTGATACGAGTATTGCTACTCCAGCTTTCTTTTGATTTCCATTTGCATGGAATATCTTTTTCCATCCCTTCACTTTCAGTCTGTATGTGTCCCTAGGTCTGAAGTGGGTCTCTTGTAGACAGCATATATAGGGGTCTTGTTTTTGTATCCGTTCAGCCAGTCTGTGTCTTTTGGTTGGGGCATTTAATCCACTTACATTCAAGGTTATTATTGATATGTATGTTCCTATTACCATTTCCTTAATTGTTTTGGGTTTGTTTTTGTGTGTCTTTTTCTTCTCTTGTGTTTCCTGCTTAGAGAAGTTCCTTTAGCATTTGTTGTAAAGCTGGTTTTGTGATGCTGAATTCTCTTAGCTTTTGCTTGTCTGAAAAGCTTTTGACTTCTCCATCAAATCTGAATGTGATCCTTGCTGGGTAGAGTAATCTTGGTTATAGGTTTTTCTCTTTCATCACTTTAAATGTCCTACCACTCTCTTCCGGCCTGCAGAGTTTCTGCTGAAAAATCAGCTGATAACTTTATGGGGATTCCTTTGTATGTTATTTTTTGTTTTTCCCCTGCTGCTTTTAATATTTTTTCTTTGAATTTAAATTTTGTTAATTTGATTAATATGTGTCTTGGTGTGTTTTTCCTAGGGTTTATCCTGTATGGGATTCTCTGTGCTTCCTGGACTTGGGTGACTATTTCCTTTCCCATGTTAGGGATGTTTTCAACTGTAATCTCTTCAAATATTTTCTCAGACCATTTCTTTTTCTCTTCTTCTTCTGGGACCCCTATAATTCGAATGTTGGTGCATTTAGTGTTGTCCCAGAGGTCTCTGGGATTGCCTTCAATTCTTTTCATTCTTTTTTCTTTATTCTGCTCCTCGGTGGTTATTTCCACCATTTTGTCTTCCAGCTCACTTATTCATTCTTCTGCCTCAGTTATTCTGTTATTGTTTCCTTCTAGTGTATTTTTCATTTCAGTTATTGTGTTGTTCATCTCTGTTTGTTCTTTAGTTCTTCTAGACCTTTGTTTAACATTTCTTGTATTTTCTCAATCTGTGCTTCCATTCTATTTCTGAGATTCTGGAGCATCTTTACTATCATTACTCTGAATTCTTTTTCAGGTAGATTGCCCATTTCCTCTTCATTTATTTGATCTTGTAGGTTTTTACCTTGCTCCTTCATCTGTGACATATTTTTTTGCCATCTCAGTTTTTTCGTTTTTTGTTTTGGTTTGTTTGTTTGTTTTTATGAGTGGGATTGTGTTCCTGTCTTACTGGTTGTTCGGCCTGAGGCTTCCAACACTGGAGTTTGTAAGCTATTGGGTAGAGCTGGGTCTTGTTGCTGAGATGAGGAACTCCGTAAGACCTCACTCCAGTGAATATTCCTTGGGGTCTGAGGTTCTTTGTTAGTCCAGTGGTTCGGACTCGGAGCTCCCACTGCAGGAGCTTCAGCCCTACCCCAGTCTTGAGAACCAAGATCCTGCAAGTGGTTCACTTTGGGGTTCCTCCTGTCTCCTTGGGCATCAGAGTCCCCCACCAGTGGCCGGCAGGTGCCCTAGTTGTGGGAAGTCACTAACTCCACGTCTTCTTACACCGCCATCTTGACTCTGCCTCAATAAGTGCTTTTTAATTAATTGATTAGGTGTGAGGATTTTAAAAAGTCTTTTTGATTCCTATGATTTAACTACTTATTTCCAAATAGTTGCATTTTAACTTCTTTGAGTATAAGCCATTGAAGATTTTGCATGGCCTTGACTGACAAGTATCATTGTAAGTTTTGGATTCCAAATCAGGAATTAATAGATAGATGTCAGAGAATGAACTGAAATTGGAGTCCTGACTCTTGATGTAATTAGAGAGCTTGATGAAGATTATTTTGTTTGCAAACCATGAGTATCAGTCCTATTTCCCTGGGCATTCAGCTAAGTTTCATCATCATCATCGCTGCCATTAATATCACCATAAACATTATCATTGGTATATACTTACAGAGCTCCTTTTTCTTGCAAGAAACTTTTCTAGATTCTGGGGATAGATATATAGAGGTATGATATAGATCCTGTCCTTGTGGCGCTTCCAATCCAAAGGGGCAATCAGGGAAATCTTCTATGTGGAGGTGCATGTAGCCTGGGCCTTCAGGAGGGAGTTTGGAGGAAAGAAGGAGCAGAGTTTGGACTTGTAATATTCTATGCAAAGGGAACAGTGTAAGCAAAGGCAGAGAGATGTAGAAGTGCATTTTTTAAAAAATCCATGTTTAAAGAAATGTAAGCAGTAGAATTAAGGGTGTTTAAAAGTTATAACCTACCTGGAATATATTTATGTGGTGTGAGGTAGGGATCTGACTTTATTTTTCTCCATATGGATGGTTAATTGCCCTAACACAATTTAATTAATCTCCAATTCTTTCCCCAATAGTTAAAAATAACTTCTTATTTTTATAACAAATTCCCTTAAATTCTTGGTTCTCATTCTGGATTCTGTTCCATTTCATTGTCCTCTTTCTCTGTACTTGAGCCAGTAGCACATTATTTAAATTCATATACCTTTGTAATATGTCTTGACATCTGGTAGGACAAAGTCTCATTTTTCTTTTTCAAAACAGTTATGGCTATTCTTGCACAATGACTCCTCTGTATGAATTCTAGAACTTGCTAATCAAATTCCCTGAGAAATCATAGGGGGCATGAATGGAATGCCATGAGACATAGAGGGAGTGTAATGGACCATGAGGTTGGTAAAGTAGCTTGAAGGTCAAATAATGGAGGCTTAGATGGTCAAGCCAAGACATGCAGAGCCCACAGCACTTCTGGGCATTTCTAAAGAAGCTGAGCTAACTTCTGGCGTCCTGCCACTCCCCCCCGCCCCCTTAAGAAACTTGTCTGCCAAGCCTTGCACGTAGACTGCCACAGCCACAGACTGGCCAGAACACCCATGTCCCCAGAGCCTGTATGGTGGGCTGGAGAGAGAGCTCAGTCTGTGTTAGAAGGCCAAAGAAAGGCTTGTCCATCTTGCTTATTCAGAACTCAGAAGTGACCTGAATCTGAAACCCTGAGGCAGCTCCTTTCTCTCTGTCCTGGTCTTTTCACTGCCTCTGCCCCTTTTCACATGCAGCCCACCCTGCCATCTGTCACAGTTACAGATGATTGGACAAGGATAAGGAGAGAGAGTCAGCTGCCAGTTGTGTCTTCCCCTGAGGACTAATGTCAGCCCTGGATCAGAAATCATGGGAAGCAACCCTGGCCCTTGGGTGAGGGGAGGGAGTACAAGGGCCCTTCAGACAAGCCTCTGAGGGTGGGCTGCCCTCTCATCCATCCCATTCCATTAGCTATAAGACAGAGACATGTGCACAGGGAAGTGCCTCTCCTCTGCTTGCCTCTTCAGTTTCTCTTCTTTGGTTTTTTTTTATTTCTTCATCTAACAAGTATTTATTGAATACTTGTTGCCAGGTCCTAGGTAAACAATGTGAACAAAATGGACTTGGTTTCTGTTCTCATGGAGCTTATAGCCTGGTGGGGGCGATAGCCAGCAACTAACAACCATACACATACTTCTTTTCTCCTCTGCCCTCCTCTCCTCCATGCACAGCTCTCCCTCAGGAAGCCTCTTTCCAGAAATGGGTAGAGAGGGGTGGAGGTAATATATCTGCATAAAAGGACTCTAAGCATTCCAGTCTGATGGTGGTAGAGTGTAAGAGGCAGTCTGAAAAGGTCTTAAAAATCTTACCTGGGTTCCCATATTTCTGACCCTATCAGGTGCTTCCTATCTCCATTTTTGAGGGTCAGGTAAATGTCTCATGTCTGAGTAACATCCTTCTCTGAATGGCATGAACTATAGGAGGATGGAAGAGTTTTTCTGCTCTATACAATGGAGGGGAGAATGGTGAATACATTCTATACCCAAAGGTGATGGGGAGGAGGACAAAATACTCTGACAGAGGCATCCTGGCTTACCAGAGGCAATCTGCAAAACACATCCTCCCCAGAGGTGTTCCTGGTGTTGGTGACCATGATGTGATGTGGATCATTGAAATTCTGGGCCAGCTCTGCAGCCAGACTAATCTGAGAACAAGGGATAGAGCAGTGATGCGGCTTTGAACACAAAGCACAGGCAATCTCATGGAGAAGATGGAGGGGGAAAGAGCAATGTAGACCTATGATGAGGAGTGCCAGAGGGCTGTTGTTCAGAGGGAAAATTATGAAGAACTTTGGGCTGCCCTCCAGAAACCCAAAGATGGAAATCTTTTAATACTTGAAGAGAGGCCCATGGAATTTGTTGAAAAACAAACAGCAAACCAGAAGTGTGGCCTTGGGAAAGTCATGGGGCATCAGTCTCTGCATTTATAAATAAATAAGTTGTGGTGGGGAAGGTGGGTTGTGGTGCTGAGAGTGGAATTTAATGATTTCTAATGGTTTCTCCACTTTTAATATCATGAGATTCTGTTTTCATCCCCATGGAGCCTATGCCATGTGCCTAGAAATGTGTAGAGGAAAGGTCTTTTTTTTTTTTTTTTTTTTAGGTTTACTTTTGGGAGTCTATAGGCTCTTTGAGAAAAATAGGTATCTTTCTAGGAACTTGCATAAAGTTTTATTGGATGAATGAAGGAATGAATGAATGAGGTAAAAAATAAAACATATGAAAAGTTCCCTCTTGCCAAGGAACCTACTTCCAGGTTGGAGAGACCAGGTAATACACCTGAAATAGTTAAAGAAGTCTGCTAGACAACTCACCTTCAACTTCTAAATTCTGACCCTACTCCCCACTTCCAGAGTACTGCGGACAGCTCCATGGTGCTGAAGGTAGAACTATAATGAAGTGAATGCACTTTCTAATTCAGTGTTCACTGACTTATTTACCCCATAAACATTCATTAAAGGTCTATTATGTGCAGGCAGCATCTAGGTACAGTAGGGAAGAAGAAGACTTTGAGTATTTTAAAGTTGAAGATAACCTTAGGGGAAACCACCAAAAACTGTTACAAAATAGATTTCCAAGAAAAACAGGAAAGAAAACACAAAAGAAAGACAATTTCTGTTTAGAAAGTTGAATTCAGAATGATTAGGAAACTTTCCGTAACAGATACCATTTATTGAGCAACTACTATAAACCAGGGTCTGTATGTTCATTCTTTCTAAATATTTCTGTAAGATGGGAGCCCAGAGAGGGTATGGGTCTCAAATCACATGGCTTAAAAGTAGGAGCAGGATCAAGACCCATACCTGTTTCCCTCTAAAGCCTGGGGTCTTTCTAAATTCTCATGACTCCCCCTGTGAGGCCACTACAGAGGAAGGAACATTCCAGTCTGCACACAGCTTACTCAAGCTTATGAGGGAAAGACCAGTTCCTCTGCTCCCTTTCCTCCTCTATGTGTCTCCTTGCCATCTTGGCCCTGAAACATTACCAACTGGTGATGAGAGGGAGCATAGAGTCCCCGGAATTATTTGAGATGCGTGAGGTGTATTAGATCTTTCAGTAGCATAATAGTTTCTCAACTCAAATAAGCCTAATCAGAAAGGTAGGTAATTAGCTCACAGGACTAGGAAGTTTAGGTATAGGTATAGATCCAGGTTCAGATATGCTGACTCAGTGGTGGGGGAAAGGGGGTGGAGGGAAGGAGGAGAGGATGTTTATCGCATGATGTCATCATGACTCTGCCCCTTCCTCTAGCCCTCATTCTCCGCTTTGCTTTATTCTGAAGACAGGCTCTCATTTGATGACAAGATGGCTGTCAGGAGTCCCAGAATCACACCGTCTCTGATTTGCAACACCAGCAGAAAAATACCTTCTCTTTCCCAATATCCATATATCAATCGCAGGTAAGATTCTGATTGGCCCTGCTTAGGTCATGGGCATATAATCTTATTGATCAGCCTGAGTCTCATGGCTTCACCTGTTGGGAGTAGAAGGGCAAACAGGGCATGAGAATGACGGCTCAAATGGTGAAGTGAGGGAGGACCTTCCTAAAGAACCAGAAGAAAGATGATGGGGAATCAGACTGGACAATAAAAATGTTAAGTAGAAACACACAGCCCCAGGCAGTTAGGTCAGGGAGTCTCTAGGGGTCTTATCTTCTGAGAGGGAAGTGGGGAGGCTGTGGGAAACAGGGCTCAGGAAAGCTGAGCAGCCCTGCTCAGTGGGCTCTTTGGGATAAAATGTAGTTCTGGTTTCTGTTTTTATTCTGCAGAGCTCACCTTTATGAGGCAGAAGATAAAGCCTATCCACAAAAACAATAACTCCTATCTTTATCCAATTCTCTGCAGTTTACCGAAGTCTGTCTTACCATCTCGTCAAAGCCTCATAACAACTCTGGCAGGTAGTAAGAGCACGTGTCACTTCCCTATTTTACAGGTGACGAAACTGAGGCTCTGAGATGCTAAATGATCTGTCCAAGGTCTCTCAAGTTAGTTAAGTTGCAGAGTCGTGACTGTCAACCAGCTCTCCAGCATACAGGATTCATTACAGTCCTTTGGAAAAAAACAAAAAAACCCCAAAAACCTCCAGCATGAACAAGATTGGTAAGTGATGAGGAGAAATCTCATTGGCCAGACAAAAAGCTGCAGAGGGAACAGATCTGCCAGTTGGAAAGGCAAAAACAGGAAGCTTGGCCCGATCCCCCAAGAAAAGAACAAAGAAATAGCCAGAATTTATAGGTGTGAGAAGAGAAAAATCAAAGAAAGGAATGAAATGCAACCTAAAAACGCATAAAAGGAAATAGAAAAACATTCTTTAAAATACACTAGGAACAAGAGGAAGATAAGGGGGAATGTTTCTTCCTAATAGATGATGAGGGAAAGTTGATAATAGATGACACCAGAAATGCATAGGTTTTTAATGCTTTATTCCTCGGGTAGCTGGAACAAACTGCATACAGACCAGAAGGCAAGAAAAAACAATTGGAGAGTAAAAGGTGAAGGGAAAGAGGCTGCATGGAACTAAAGATCTGGGATGAGGATGACAAGGAACCTAGACTATCAAAGCTGGAGGGGCCCTAGATGTCATCCGGCCCCGCCTCTCATTTTACAAACATTAAAACTGAGGATCAGTGACTGGGGAGTGAGCTGCCCAAGGTCACCCAGTTGGTATTAGAAGAGTCAGACTCTGGCTCTTGGTTCAGTGGGATTTTCTGGCACCCTTGGGAGATGGAGAGAAGGGGAGGGAGCGTGATGGATAAACCAAGACATATAAAACCTAGTATGAGAATTAGGCAAATGCACATATAACCTTGATTGAAGGAAGGTGAAAAGCAGGACTTGGGGAGGGTCAGGGATACAAGGTAAGGAGGAAGCTGCCTTGACATCAGGGTTCAAGTCTGGCTGTTGCTCTGGTCTCTGGTCTTCTGGAGGGTCTCTGGCCACTGACTGTTGTCTGGTGCTTGGATGCTCGCTGTCTTGCTTCGTCTCTGGCATCAGTTTTACGTGGCCACAATAATGCTAACGAACTACTCCAATATTCAGTGTGTTAAAAACAATAAGCACTTGTTTAGCTTGTTACGGTCAGTGACTGGGCTTAGCTGGAAGGTTTTCTTACTCTGGATTCTTCCGCATTTGTGGGGTGGTTGGCTTGCTGTCGGCTGATCTAGGATGGCTATGACTGGATGGCTTGGATGACTGCAATGAACAAAGTGACTCAGCTCTCTGTCAAGTGTCCACACAGAATATGTCAAGCCCAGACATATTCTCACGGCATGGCAGAGGTACATGTCCACAAGCCTGATCACACAAGGAATGGAAACACACAGCCAATTTTCAAGTTTCTGCTTGCAAACATTTGCTAGTGTTTTGTTGGCTAAAGCAAATTACATGGCCAAGTCCAGAGTCAGAGTGGGCAGGACTATAAAATTACAGGTTAGGGGGTATAATTCAGCAAGGCCATTAACTGGAGCTATTAGCACAATCAGTCTACCACCAGGCCTCCATTCTCAGGGTCTTTGTTCTGTTGCCTTATTCTACTTCTCACCATTTTGGTCCTGCTGAGTGAGCTTCGGACAGCTTGGGACAACAAACTGAGTCTTGTACGTTGGTTCTGTGCAGGTAGACTTTTGGATGTCCCCATCTAGGCTGAGTTTGTCTTTTCTAGGACAGTGAAGAAGACACTGCATGCCAAAACCCGTCTGCTGCTGCCAGTCTCAGAAGCAGTACGCTCTAAAAGCTCTTTAACTGGAAACCCCTAAACCCGTGGGCATTCATCAGCTGCTATTACTTCCAAGCCTTCCCTGCCCATGGACACTTGTCAAGGAGAAGCCAGGTAGGTCCTCTGCAGCCTTTATCCTATGTCCATTCCACCCTGGGCTCTGTCCCTTGAGAGGATGTTATGGGCTGAATTCTGGTCCCCTCAAATTCATGTGTTGAAGTCCCCTGGCACCTCACAATATGACTGTATTTGGAGACAGAGCATTTAAAGAAGTAGATAAGTTAAAAGGAGGTCATTAGTGGGGGCCTTAATCCAATATGACTTGGGTCCTTGTAAGAAGAGATTAGGACACAGACACTAGCATAGCAGAAAGGCCATGTGAGGACATAGGTAGAAGATAGTCATCTATAAGCCAAGGAGAGAGGCCTCAGAAAAAAACCAACCCTGCTAACACCTAGATCTCAAACTTCTGGCTTCAGGTCTGTGAGAAAATAGATTTCCATTGTTTAAGCCATCCAGTCTGTGGTACTTTGTTTGGGCAGCCCTGGGAAACTAATACAGAGGGAGAAACCCAGTCTTGGATGTTTGACTAAAGATATCAGGATGCTTGGAGATAGTCCTCCCTTCAATCTGGTAGCTCCAGACCCCAAGACAGGGAAGCACTCAGTGGAGATACCATTCTTCGTGAGACCACCTCCTAGTTTCCTTTCTGAAGACTGTGCATGTCCTGACCATGCTACTTGATGAGCCCCTGGTCAGAGCTGACCTCTGATTCCCTCAGACAAGGCTAAGGTTCCCTCGGTTCTGGCCCCTCTGCCTTCTCCTGCCTGGCCCTGCACCCACTTCTGTCCCTCCCCTCCTCTTCCCCATCAGGCCAGTTCAAGCGGTTCTTCATTTCCTGGCCTGGGATCCTATTGCTGGGAGATCAGGTCTGGACTTTCACGAATTTAGAATGTCAAAGCCCATTCTCTCCTTTCTATCACCCTCAACAATATATACTTCGATCTTTTTTTTTTTTTTTTGGAAAGAAAAATATTAGTGCCCCTATAATTTGAGAAAGGAGGGAAAGTATGTTTCATTACAAGGCAATGAATAAGGACCTGTGTTCAGTTCTGAGGCAGGAAAATAGCCTGCCAAAGGAAGCTTTGATTGGATGTTGAGGCACAGTTTAGAAGGCAAGTGATGAGCTGGCAGCTGGGAGAGAGTCAGGTGGCCACTGCACTGTGGGGTGAACAGAGCCCTGGGCTGAGAGTCAGAAGACCCAGTTCTGAATCTGCTTCCATCAGTCAAGCCTTGTTCTTATTGAGTATGAGGCTGTGTGCCACTTTGCCGGGCGCTGAGAATACAGAGGTGAATATGGCAGACCTGGCCCTGCCCTCATGGGGCAACCACTCTTTTTCAACATGACACTGGACAGTTGGTTCACGCCAGAGCCTCAGTTTCTCCATCTCTAAAACGAGAAGTCTGGACCATGATTTTTAATGTCCTTTCCTGCTTGAACATTCCATAAGGGCTGTCTCTCGGGTATGAGGCGTTGAGGAATAAAACTTCTAAAAATAGGAAGGCAAGGATGAACCCAGAAACATTTCTAAGAATGAATTAGCTCCTTAGCTATGGGGAAGGAGTAAATCTGAAGAGGCAAAGATGTCTGAGGTTTTTAACCTGAAGGTGTTATCCACAAGGAAAATGGAAATTAGGAAAGGGACGAAGATGATTGCTCGCCCAAATTAGACTATTTTCTGTATTTTTATTTATACAGGCAAACAGATCAAAACTATGTTTTTCTCCAAGGAGAGAGGAATAAACTATATGAATGAAAAGGAGTGTGGGGGAGGTGAGGGAAGTACCCAGTGTCTATCTATTCATACGGATGAAAAAGACCCAGAGGTCCTAGTAGAGAATAAGCTGACTCCGAACCAGAAATCAGGACTGCTATAGAAAACAATCGCAATGTGGTGGTGCAATGACAGATGGGAATTGGATATCAAGGGATCTTTCCCTATGGGCACTGGAGGCCACAGGCCTGGAGAGGAAAACTGCCAGGTCATTGCACCATCCTTGGGGGATTGTGAGCCTGAAGCGACATCCTTCTAAACAAACACTTTTTCATCTTCTGAGGGAGCTGAGTGCTTGGTAAACCAGCCAAACCGTAGTGTCTACCATTTAGTCAACTCAGTAAACATTGTAGTACCTTCCATGTGCCAGGCAACAAGCTAGGTGCGGAGGAGGCAGAAATGAATGAGTGAAGCTTCCTGTTTAAGAAATTAGAGTAGAGGCCGAGTGGGGAGGCAGCCACATGACTGAGCCTAATGCAGGCAGCCTGTGATTTGTGCTTAAAACACTGTTGTTAGCAAAGTGCTGGTGATGAATTCTGGTGGCTCAGCTCTGGGAAGACCTCATGGAGGAGGTGGCATTTGAGCTGGGCCTTATGTGCCATCCATGTCGGAAGAGGTAAGCTAAATGTAGGGACTTATGGAGGCATCATCTGCAGACTTTGGCAGGAGGAGAAGGGTGGAGGGTGAGGAGGAGAAGGAGAGTGGAGAATGTTCTGGACCAAGGATGTGATTGAATTTGGAGGTGGCTTGGGAGGGCGGGGATCTCCTAAGATGACCTTGGATGTCTAAACACCCATACAGGCCATAACCAGATATACTGATTTAATTCAGAACTAAGTGGGGCCACCATGCAGAGGATGGGAGAAGCTACTTTGGTGAGGGGTGGGGAGAGTCAGTGAGCGGGGAGGTGAGGGAAGAGGCAGTTACAGCCGGCGGGAGGATGTGGGAGGTTTCAGAGCCAGAGGGACAGGGCGCTGATGAGCTGCTTGGTCAGTGAAGCAAGGAAAGGAGCTGGGATGGCAGCTGAAAAGATCCGTGGGGTCAGAGGAGGAGGGCGGCAGTAAGCTGCCTGGGAGATCTTAGTTCCTACCTACGCTGCCCCGCCTGAGCCTGGGGCTGGAGGTGAGGGGGACGCAGGCTTTCCAGGACCTACACAGAGGGGCTGTGGGCCAGCTCCAGGTCTCTGAGCAGCGTGGGGAGTGATCAGACTGTACCACACACAGCTGCGCTTCTGAGGCAGTGCTGCTGACCAGAGGCAGGCTGCTTACCTGGCAGATATTGCAGACAGGGAACAGGTACGAGCCCAACCCCCATGCAGCTCCCCTGGCTTCCTCCCTTAGAGCCTGCCTCCTCTTTCCTCCTCTCCTCCCTTCTTCCTCCTTCTCATCCTCCCTATCACCTCCCTTCCTTTCAACAAAAATTTATTAAGCATTTATTACATTTGCCCTAGGCTTTTTTTTTTTTCTGCATAGAGCCTTAGAGATCCTTTTAAAGAGGAGACACCCAGGCTCAGTTATAGTTACACTAGACTGGCTCCCTGTCCAGAGTTTCTGCAAGACCCTGCCTGCACCCTGTATCCGGGCAGGGTAAACCTGGTTGGCTGCTCTATTCTTATGCCCACTCCCCCAACTGATGGCATGCCAAAGGGGATTTGAGGTAGGGGTCTCAAGTTCTTGGGTAAAGTCTTCTCCCTACACAAGCTTATTTTCTTCTCAGCCATAATTATCTTCCTAATGTCAATCTTACCTTCTTTCTCCCAGGTGCTTTACTTCCTGGCCTTCTCACATAGTTCTGAGAGAAAGCTGGAGGTTCAGCTGGGAAGGTCATTAATAATAATAATGGCTATCACTTATTGAACGGTTATAATAACGTCAGGCATGAAGTTAAACAAGTAAGTGTATTTAATTCTTACAACAAGTTGGTAAGGTAGATATTATTCCCCCCATTTTTCAGATGAGCACACTGAGGCTCAGAGAGGTTAAGTTAACTTGTCCAAGGTCACACAGCTACTAAGTGGCAGAGCTCATATTCCATTCCAGGTTTACCTGATTCTGAACCTGTGCTAATAAATCCCACTTTAGACTGATCTCTTTAGTCTTTAAACAAAGCCTCAGAGGCTTTGTGTCTCACCTGTGATGAGAGAGCAGATGGCGCCTTTCCTTCAGACCCATGTCCCCTCCCCTGTGAGTCGAGGCACCTTTAGTTCCAGCACCATCCACACCCTAATGCATCCAGTTTAGCTTTATTACCTACATGGGGAGGTCATTTCACCGCCAGCTTTTCGGAGCAAGGGGAGCAAAGGTAATTTGGCAGCAAAAAGGACAGAGCTCAGACACATAGAACACCTGAGCACAAGGGCAAGGGAGGGAGTTGGTTCCATTTTTCAATCCTGGTGACTTTATTGGCAGGACAAGGTAACCAAGCGTTGCCAAAGCTAGTTCATCAACCTCCTGCACTTTCCTCTCCGGCAAGAGCTGAAGCTTCCATCCTGATATAAGCTGGTTGGCGTCCCAGGGGCAGCTGCTGGCTCCTGTCATGAGTCTGCTACCTCCTCTCCCTCCAAAGCCCTCGGTTTCCTTCTTTGATAATCCAGAGATGACGATAACTAGGATATGTACAGCAATCTAACACTTACGGTGCGTTTTCATAGGCGTCATCTCATTTCCACCTTAGTAATAAGGCCCTATTTCTGGAGTGCTCTGTGGCCCTGAAAGGCCTAGACTACATTCTGAAATGCTGCTCCCCAGCTCTTTTCCTGGGTTCAAGTCTTCATCTGTCACCTTAGCTAGGTTTGAACCCCAAACCCTAGCTCCTGCCCCAAAATAGACCCTGTTACCTGGGAGGGAAATGGTACTACCTGGATTTAAGATATGGAGAGACTGACGCCCAAAGAGATTGTGTCTTGAGTGAGGGTACACAGCTATTAAGTAGAGAAGCCAAGATTCAAGCCCGGGGCACTCTCTACTACACTGTGCTCTCTCCATGCCTGTAGGCCGCCCCCCTGCCCCGGGGGTGGCGGCCGTGAGGAGGGGGACAATGTTTGAACTGGGCCATGGTGCACAAGCAGGATTTTGATGGTGAGGTTGTGTGTGTGAAAGCCGTGAATGTGGGACAGTGCGTGGCACACACAGCTGGAGGACAGACGGGGCTAGGGATGTGGTAGGGACATGGGGGCCCACTTCGAGGGTCTTTCCTGCCATGTTAATGATTTTGACCCTCATTACAGATATGGCCAATGGGGAGCCACTGGAATTTGGAGGCAGGGAGTAGGATCATCTAATCTGGGCTTTAAGGTAGGTGGAATTTCTGAGGGAATTATCTGACACTCCAAGGAAAACGCTGGCACCAGTCCTTGGAGAATCAGATGAAAGAATTAAAGTTGAATCTAGTGGTTTTATCCAGTGAGAATATCATTGGAGCTGGGGTCAGTCTGAGGCTTTTTGGTCAACAGGGATGTGGTCCTTCCCTGGGCCAGGGCAGGCTGAGGGGCTGTCTCATGGGGCACTGGGAGAGGGTGGGTTCACTGGGTTCCCGTCAGCTGAAAGATCAGGTGTCAGGACTTCAAGAAAGAGCCATAGGGGTGAGAAAAATTACTTTCAGGCATCAGATTCCATGGGGGCAGGTGCCCATGGATTTGGGGAAAGGGTCCGGGACTCTGGGGGCAGTACCGAGTGGACTCTGTGGAACTTCCCCTGGCAGCCCGGGGCCTGGTCTCCCATGATCTTCCAAGGAACAGGGGGAAGGGCTCTGTCCTTCGACATGGGATCCCTTGAAGGAGGAGACTCAACAGATCCCAGGGTTCTAGCCCCTTGGAAGAGGGTGTGGCTGAGTGTCCCAGGTCAGGACTATGTGCCCGGGATTCGGCCCCTGGGCTTCAGTTAGACAATCACCCAAATGCAGGCAGGTTCTTGGCTGGGGAGCTGGAGACAGTTTTGGATTCTTTCTCAAAGTTTCCCATGCCGGCCTCCCCACCCTACCTCCGGTCACTGCCTGCTGGGTCCCATGCTCCAGCCACACTGGCTGCTTTCCTTCCTCTAACTCCCTGTTCCCCTCCCTCCAGGGGATTCATGCAGTCTCCCCAACCTATCCCTTTCCCCTCATTACGCCTACTTGTCCTTTGATCCTTTGGGTCTTGGCCTAGACCCACTTCTTCATGGGGGACTTGCCTGACTCCCCAGACTGGGGCTAGGCCCCCTGCCTGGATCTCATAGCTCCCTGTATGTCCTTATCATAGCACCATTTTGCAGCGTGCGATTTACAGGTTTACGTGTGTGTGTGGCTTTGTCTCATGTCTGTCTCCTCCGCTAGACTGCACGCTTCCTGAGGGCAGCCGCTGTGCCTGGTGTGCTCACTACTATCCCCGGTGCCTGGCACACGTGGGCACTCAGAAGGGTTAGCTCTCTGCGGTCAGCGCTTCCTGCCGTTGCACCAAGTCAGCCATGAGACTGCGCTGCGCCATCGTATTAGCCTTGGACCTGGGGGCCTGCTGGGGCCAGGGGCTCGGGCATCAGTGGGCCAGCAGGACCAGCACAGCCCCTAGTGAAGTGTGAAGATCCCTCAGGGGTCTTTGGGGCCATTTCAGAGTATTCTAGGTGCAGTCACTCAAGAGACTGATTCTTCCTAAGCACGTTTCTTTCACGGTTGCCCTCCAGCCGACCAAAATCTCTTTTTTACCAATTTTCTCCTATAACATCATCCAATAAGAATGCTCTAAGGTGCTGCTGTGATTATTATCAAGATTGTTGAGAAGTTCAGAGTTTTCCAAGCAACTCTAGAGCCTTCCTTTTATTTGACACAAAGACCTATGAGGGGCTTCCCTGGTGGCGCAGTGGTTGAGAATCTGCCTGCCAGTGCAGGGGACACGGGTTCGAGCCTTGGTCTGGGAGGATCCCACATGCCATGGAGCAACTAAGCCTGTGCACCACAACTACTGAGCCTGCGCGTCTGGAGCCTGTGCTCCACAACAAGAGAGGCCGCGATAGTGAGAGGCCCGCGCACCGCGATGAAGAGTGGCCCCCGCTTGCCGCAACTGGAGAAAGCCCTCGCACAGAAATGAAGACCCAACACAGCCAAAAATAAATGAATAAAAAAAAAAAATGACCTATGAGGTCAGAAGGGCAAGTATTTCATCCCCACTTGACAGGAGGGGAAAACGAGACTCAGAGAGTGATGTGACTTGCCCTGGTCACAGGTTCGTAAGAGAGAGCAAGTCTGGAACCTTGGTTTTCTTACTCCTGGGGCTAGACCCCTTTTCCCTATGTCCACAGTGCCTTCACTGGAGGTGGTCATCATCGGGACATACCTTTCCCTGTCCCCAGGCTCCCAGTTCAACTCATCTTTGAATCCAGGGCAGTTGTTGTTTGACAGAAGAGAGACTGTCCACCCAAATGAAACTAACATCTTGGGGGCACTCCCTGTGTGCCAGGCACAGTGCTGGCGCTGCCGTGCTTGTACTCCTTCCTGCCTTCCGTCTTCGTTACTCCTTCAACAACCCCGTGAAGTAGGGCCGATGCTGGAAAATCATTTTGCAGAGAAGAGAATTGAGGACCAGAGAGGGTAAGTGACTTGCACAGCTGGGATTCAACTCCCTTTACATTGGACTCCAAAGCCCACGGGCTTTCCACATCCTCACTTTGCTTCTCATTACCATGTGCTCTGGGAAGAACCCTTGAGAAGATGGAATGCAGATGTTGGGTACCAGTTGTCTTTAACTGGAGGCAGGAGTCAGCTACTCCAAGAGATGTGATTCGGTCCTTCATCCTCTCGACAGGTTTACAGATAAACCGAATGAGGAGGATTTTTCCCCAGCTGTTACCTATCTCTTCCTGTACAGGTCAGGCTGTACCCAGAGACCTGAAAGTTTATTTAGAAGCTTCAAGAGTGTCTGCCCCCAAAAGAGATATGAGCAAGCGATGGGGCATTTGTCAAAGGTAAAACACAGGAGAGAAGAACAAAAAGTCAGTGGGAAGCAGGGAGAGGAAATAGGAGTCAAGGGGATGGTGGACGACAGAGAAAGACAGAATGACTCAGGAAGAGGGATGGGTGCCCTGGGGGAGGGGTTGGGAACAGGACTGGAGCTGCAATTTGTGAAGTTTACAGATAAATCTTGGTTCTTTCAGCAAAGCTTATCTGTAATGGGCTCAGCTCGCTGAGGCCCTGTCTCCTGTAGGCATAAATCATTTTCTAATTTATAACATGAATAATTGATTTTGCCTCTGTAGCCTCAACAATAAATCTCCCGATCACACGTGCATAAGAAAATAATAATAATGAAAATGATCAGGATATGCTGCCATCGATTAACTGTGAGAGGGGCCCCTTGACTCACAATTCATGTTTTAAGTATTCCAGGTGGCACCAGGCTCACAAGCCACTTCTGCCCCTTGCCCCTGGGTTCGGCCTGTCACTAGTGGGGAATGGATAAGGCAAGGGGAGGGGGAGCAAGGGCTGAGAGGGGAGGGAAGGTCAGGTCCGGCCATGGCGGGCCACGGACAGGATTAAGTCAAGTGCTTCCTCAATGGTTATTATTCATTTACCAGCTATTTACTGAGTATCTCTTACCTGGAAGGTCCCAGGCAGGTGTTGTCCAGGGCAGAGCAAGACCTGGTATTTGGCTTCAAGGAGCTTATGATCCAGTTAAAGGGCAAAGCATGGAACACGCGATTTGGTGTTCAGGAGGGACTGAATTCAGGGGAAAGAGTTCTGCTGTGGTCATCCCCGAGCCAGGATCACTGTAATCCTCCCCACTGAGTCCTGCAGATTCTGTCTCCACGGGCCCTGGCATCCATCCCCTCCCCTCCATTCCCCACTACAGCCTCTGTCAGGGCTCTGTTATCTTTCTGCCGGCATCACAATGACCTCCTAAACGGCTGCCCTGCATCGCTCCTGCCCCCTGCCCCCGTCCATTCTCCTGTAGCGAGAGTGGTCTTTAACCTGACAGGTGGGCTTCCCACAGGCCCCTGGCTTCAATACCTCCCCCTCCGCCCCCCAGCCTCTCCAGCCTCATCTACCAGGACTCCTCTCCTCTCTCAGCTCAAGCCATATTCAACTTGTAAAAAATGTCCAAGTGTGTCGTGTTCCTCTTTGCAGCCTCAGACCTTTTCCATGGGTCCCCTCTACCTGGAGTGCTCTTCCTCCCCACCCCTGCACCTCCTCACCCATCCTTTAGGTTCAGCTGAAATATCTTCCCTGCCTCAGCCTGGTAAGAAGTCCCTGATAAGCACCCCTACCTACCACACCTGGCACTTCTCTTTCATGTCACACATGACATTGGAAACTTGCTGTTCAATACGTTTCCTTTTTGTTGGTGATAAAGTTCATGAGGCCAAGATCCATATCTTTTTTGTTTGCCACTGTTTCCTCAAGACGCAGTCTAGTGCATGGCGCATAGTAGGTGCTTGGTAAACGCTTGTTGAATGAATAAATAAATGATCTTCCTGCCTCCAGCCTATTTCCTTTCTGGATCATCCTATATAGAATAATTTTTTGTGTGTGAACATCATGGCCAGACTTTTCTGTTCAGGAATTATCACCCGTTGCCAGTGCCTGTGTGTGACATCCAAATATCCCAGCCTGGCCCTGACGGCAGCAACCTGTCCTACTCGGTCATTCCAACTTCCTGTCTCACGAGTCCTCTCAGTGGGCTCTCTGCTCACTTCCTGAAATACACTCATCCTTCATGACTTGGCTCAGATGCCAACTCTAGTTTGGCAGTGTTTCTTTGCTTAAAAACTTCTGATGGTTCCCCTTTGCTACTGGATGGAAGGGGAGGAATTCAAGTGTTTTAAGTGGAAAAGTGATGTGCGCAGATTTGGGTTTGGGGTTGATTGTTCCGAAAGTGTCATGAGGGATGGGTCTGAGGGAGAGGGGACTGAAGGGAGGCAGGCCTTTCACTCTGGTCACGACCCTAGCCCACCCCTCAGATCCGGGGAGCCAGGGGCCTGCTTCGGGCCTCACGGTGATTCACTTGCATTTATACCCAGTCAATGCCAAGGCTGCTGCCTTTCTACCCACAGAGTTACGCTGCTAATCCAGCCCCTGGGACTGTGGTTTCCCAGCTCCCTGGATCCTTGGCCTGAATCCCAGGGTCTCCCTTACAATGGAGCCTAAAAATAGAAGCCTCTCCTATAGCGTAAGGGAAGAGGCGAAGGACCCAGGCAGGGTTTGAATAGACAGACGTGACACCAGGAGGGCTCTCTGGAGAGCATGGGGACCGGCCCAGGAGGCTCTGAGTGTGAGAGGGAGCAGAGGCCGGGCCTTCTGGCAGGAGGCACAGTGTCCCTGATGGCAGGGACTGGCTTCTGTTTCCTCACCTGCTCACGACCCCTCTTCCTACGCCTCTCCTGGCTCTGAGCCCAGGCCTTGCCCAGTGCCCTGTCCTCATCCCCAGGGAGGGCTCGCACAGCCATCACACCAACACAGGAACATCAGGGAGAGCTAAGGAGCCACCAAACCAAAGCCAAACGTGGGGGGAAGAGGCTGGCGTGCGGTGGCAGGGGAGGGAGGGGTGGCTCTGGGATCTGAAGTGACTGACCACCATCCTGAGCGACACACAGCTCTTTCTGGATGACAGTCCGTGGACATCACTGCTCCCACCCGAGGGTCACTGAAAATGCCCTAGATGGGCCCATGGGTCAGGAGGACTGCACCACAAAGACCTTGGAAGGTTCCCATTCTGATGTATGATTCTAGACAAGTTACCTTCCCGAACCATAGTTTCCTCATATTTACAATGATAATTTTTTTTTTTAAATATTTTATTTTTATTTATTTATTTATTTATTTATTTTTTGGCTGTGTTGGGTCTTCGTTTCTGTGCGAGGGCTTTCTCTAGTTGCGGCGAGCGGGGGCCACTCTTCATCGCAGTGCGCGGGCCTCTCACTATCGCGGCCTCTCTTGTTGCGGAGCACACGCTCCAGACGCGCAGGCTCAGTAATTGTGGCTCACGGGCCCAGTTGCTCCGCGGCATGTGGGATCTTCCCAGACCAGGGCTCGAACCCGTGTCCCCTGCATTGGCAGGCAGATTCTCAACCACTGCGCCACCAGGGAAGCCTGATAATTTTTTAAATAGTAGGGTTTTAATTTTTTTTTAGAAAAACTGAGGTTTAACTCACATGTAATAAATCACACAACTCTTAAGTGTACAGTTGATGAGTTTTTACACATGAGTACACCCATGTAACCATCACCCAGATCAAGACACAGAACATTGCCAGTGCTCCCCAAGGCTCCCTCTGGCTCCTTCCTAGTCAGTACCACCCATCCACCCACCCCTGCTCCACCAAGGGGAACCACTATTTCTGATTTCTATCATTATAGATCAGGTAGATGTATTTTTGAAATTTATACAAAATCATATGGCATGTGTTCTTTGGTGTCTGGATTTTTTCCCTTGGGGAAAGGGTCTTGTAAGAATAAAATGAAATAGTCCATATCAAAGGACCTAGGACGGTACCTGGCATCCTGTAGGCACTCCATGAATATCCAAGGAGGTGGGGTGGTTTGAATCAGAAAGACCTGGCTTCGAAACCAGCTCCATGTCTTGCCAGCTTTGTGATAGTCTGAGCCTCAATTTTTCCATCTGTCAAAGGGGATAATAATTGCTACCTCACAGGGTTGTCATAGCCATTAAATGAGATAGAGAAGGTGTAGTACGTGAACAGTAAGTGCCCGATAAATGTCCGTTTTGTGCTCCTCCCAACTGTGGTTCTGAAGTCAAAGCCCCAAACTGTTCAAGAGAGCCAGGTACTTTGCTATATTCCAGTAGTTTTCAAATTGCATTTCTTGGAGCCTCAGAGCTCTGCGGTCATAATCAGAGGCTGAGGGAAAGGGGGAGGAGAACAGGGGAAGAAGGGAGCTTAGCAGATGGGGTTGGGGTTTTCTACCCCAGGTCAACCAGAGCAGCTCTGCCCTCAATTGTTTGATAAGTTGGGGGATGGCATTTGCAAACAGTCTTCTGCTTCTAAAAAGGGTTTGAAAACCACTATTGTATTCTATAACCACAGAGTATTGCCCATCATGCCCGCCAGATGCTGTATAAAAGGAAGAACAAATGAGAACATATCCATGCTAATTGGTTAGACCTTCCCGAAAACCTCTCCAGACAAATGTCCTACACTTCAGTGAAAGGACACCGTTTAAGATGCCACCAGAAATGAATGAAGCAGTTTCATTTTTATTTTGCTCAAGTATAAATTGCTTTCAAGGGATATCTACATACCTATTTATTTTATGAGCTGTAATAAAAGAATCAAGTTAAATTTTAAAAGAAAAGCCTTCATGATCCTATCCTTTTAATATGGCAACTATGAAACACATTAAAAAAAAAAAAACAGTGGGTATCTGTTGTTTTTGTCTGACAAGCAAGCATTTGCCCCTCTTCTTCTGGTACCAGCATCTCATTTTTTCCTCTGTGGAACCATTCCTTTCCCACTCTTGGTCCTTGTGGGATAATCTGGTTTTAAGAATACACATATGACCCAGAACTGGTCATTCATGAATTCCAACCCCTTGACCATGGTGATCGTTTAGGGAAGGGTATCACATAAGACAGCCAATGACAGTCCATCTTGGGGCTTTTGTTGAAACTGATGGGAAAGTAAAGCTCTCTTTTCCATTGGATTTGAAGATTGAGTGGCTGGGGACCACCATGTTTGGAAGACTGGCTTGAGAGTGAAGAGAAAGGAAAGGAAAAGACCTGAGAGATCAAGAAAGGCCAGGTCCCGAATATATTATTTCAGCCCCTGGATCCAGGTATGCCTGAAACAAGACCTAACTGTGTGTGTTTCAATCACTGAGACAATAAATTATTTCTTCCGCCTTAAGGATTTTTTTCACCTGCCACCAAAAAGTCCTGCTTAATATACAAGTAGATCAAAGCTGAATCATGTAAGTGCCTTTCCTTTCAA
Source organism: Balaenoptera borealis (assembly GCF_965194805.1). Taxonomy (NCBI): domain Eukaryota; kingdom Metazoa; phylum Chordata; class Mammalia; order Artiodactyla; family Balaenopteridae; genus Balaenoptera; species Balaenoptera borealis. The sequence goes on from NC_138874.1 coordinate 88,681,334, forward strand.
AGCTGTCACTTTGGGAAGCAACACTTATTCCAAAGTATTTTTTAGAACTTTTCATTGAGACAACCCTTGTATCAATACAATGAGAATGGCATCTCCTTACTTTATATCATTGTGAGGGAGGAGAAGAGTTTTCTGTTTGATCACTTAGTTTGTTCACCAGACAATTTTTTTGGTAACATCTTTATTGGAGTATAATTGCTTTACAATGTTGTGTTAGTTTCTGCTGTATAACAAAGTGACTCAGCTGTACGTATACATATATCCCCATATCCCCTTCCTCTTGAGCCTCCCTCCCACCCTCCCTATCCCACCCTCCCTATCCCACCCCTCTAGGTGGCCACAAAGCACTGAGCTGATCTCACTATGCTATGCAGCTGCTTCCCACTAGCTATCTAGTTTACATTTACATGCCACTCTCTCACTTAGTCCCAGCTTACCCTTCCCCCTCCCCGTGTCCTCAAGTCCCTTCTCTACATCTGCGTCTTTATTCCTGTCCTGCCCCTAGGTTCATGAGAGCCATTTTTTTGTAGATTCCATATATATGTGTTAGCATATGGTATCTGTTTTTCTCTTTCTGACTTACTTTGCTCTGTATGACAGTCTCTAGGTCCATCCACCTCACTACAAATAACTCAATTTTGTTTTGTTTTATGGCTGAGTAATATTTCATTGTATGTATGTGCCACATCTTCTTCATCCATTCATCTGTTGATGGACATTTAGGTTGCTTCCATGACCTGGCTATTGTAAATAGTGCTGCAATGAACATTGTGGTACATGTGTCTTTTTGAATTATGGATTTCTCAGGGTATATGCCCAGTAGTGGGATTGCTGGGTCATATGGTAGTTCTATTTTTAGTTTTTTAAAAGGAACCTCCATACTGTTCTCCATAGTGACTGTATCAATTTACATTCCCACCAACAGTGCAGGAGGGTTCCCTTTTCTCCACACCCTCTCCAGCATTTATTGTTTGTAGATTTTTTGATGATGGCCATTCTGACTGGTGTGAGGTGATACCTCATTGTAGTTTTGATTTGCATTTCTCTAATGAGTAGTGATGTTGAGCATCCTTTCATGTGTTTGTTGGCAATCTGTACGTCTTCTTTGGAGAAATGTCTATTTAGGTCTTCTGCCCATTTTTGGACTGGGTTGTTTGTTTTTTTGATATTGAGCTGCATGAGCTGCCTGTATATTTTGGAGATTAATCCTTTGTCAGTTGCTACATTTGCAAATATTTTCTCCCATTCTGAAGCTTGTCTTTTCATCTTGTTTATGGTTTCTTTTGCTGTGCAAAAGCTTTTAAGTTTCATTAGGTCCCATTTGTTTATTTTTGTTTTTATTTCCCTTTTTCTAGGAGGTGGGTCAAAAAGGACCTTGCTGTGATTTATCTCATAGAGTGTTTGGCTTATGTTTTCCTCTAAGAGTTTTATAGCGTCTGGCCTTATATACCAGACTTAATTTTGATTGACCATATCCAAAACTCAAATCTACCCTCAGAAGATGGAGACTTGCTCCCTAGGATGCCAGCTGAAAATGGGTTGCAGGTACATCTTTGAAGTGGTGTTTTGCTTTTTGAGGTGAATCTTTTTTGCATAGATGGATTGTCATCTGAAATATCAACCTCATTACCTTTGGTCATACCTCAAGATAAGAGCAGTGCTTGTTCCTCTGACCTCTCGTCAGAGAACCACATGGACTCCATCTCCCCCAGTCCTGATGAGAGGACTTAGAGTCCCATTCACAAATAAGACAATGAAGGCAAACTTAAGTTCAGAATGAGGTGAAACCATGTATGTGTTAGTATCCAGAACACTAAACGGAATCACCGAGAGGCAGGGCCAGAAGATGAATCTTAGGATCTGGGCAGGGAGAGGCGGGGCCAGCAGGAAGCAAGATGAGCAACATGGGAGGGGAGGGTCAAGCAGAGGCAATGACTCACCAGGAGCAGGCTGAGGCCAGGTAAGAGCAGAGGAGACGCCCAGCAGAGGCGTGAGGGCCTGGCTCTGCGGGCATCTCTTCCTCCAGCTGGCAGTGGGTTGTGTGCTGGGCCCCGGAGCACGGCCTGTGCTCCCTGTAGGGTCCCTGTCAGTGTGTGCGTGACCTGAGGGGAGAGCCAGGAGGGCCTCCAAGGCTCCTGGCTTGCAAGCTCTGCCCGGGAAGAGGTGTCTTACCCTGAGGAGAGGTTCACTGCAACCAGGCAATTCAACCCTCCCAAGCAGCTGGGCAGGCCCTGGAGATAATAAGAAAGAAGGTAAGAGAGTGGATCTGCAAAGCCTTTAATACACAGCGTTAAAGGGTAATGGGAAAATCGATGGGACTCTACAACAGGGTCACCCCAACTGCCAGCAGTGCTGTCATTAATGGGGCAGTTGGTGCTCCAGCCACTGCAAAGCTGCTGGACAGAACCAGGGCCCCATGCTGACCGCTTCAGAGCTCAGATGGCCTTATGGACTCTGGGACTTCCCACCTGGGTCAGAACACTGGGGGACGACCTTCTTGTCTCCTGTGGGCACACCCTACTCTCCTCACCCTGGCCAAGTGACTTAATAATAGTTACCATTTATTGATCACTTTCTGTGGGCCAGGCTCTAGGCTAAGAGCTTTCTGAATTGTTGCATTTAATCCTTACAACCACTCTATAAATTAGCTACTATTGCTGTAGTTTCCATTTCATATGTAAGTAAAGTAAGGCCCAGAGAGACACATGTGCCCTTGATCATCAGCTGGGTGAGAAGTGGGTGGATGAGCACAGATCCTAGGATGTGAGAGCTGAAAAGGGTCCCACAGGACATCTGCACGGACCCCGCAGGACAGAGAAGTAAAGTGACTTGCCCTGATTCACACAGCTGCTCAGAAGAAAACGTGCAATTATAAAACAGGTGTCCCACCTTTTAGTCCTGTGTTCTTTGTCCCCATTTTATCACCTGATCATTTCCATCCACAAAGCACACACTCCACTGGCTTTGGACGTTGGAGTCATTCATTGTAATTAAAGGGATGGTCATTTAGGAATTGTTTCCATTCAGTGCAAAGTTACCAAAGCCCCTCCCTGCGTTCTGGGTGAGGCGGTGCTGCAGAGCAAGGGATCTGGTCATTGTTCTTCAACAGCAATAGCATCTGGCTGGGGAGAGAAAAACACGCAGACCTGAAACAGCCTTAGACTAATTCTAAGACAACAGATAAATAAGTGTGAGAGTGTGCGATGCCAACGGTGCACACGGAGCATCAGGGAATTAAAGGTAAAAGAGAAGGCTCTGTGGAGGCGTGGAGTTTGGAACCGGGCTGTTAAAGGAAGGAAGGCTTGGGATTAGGGAAAACGAGAGGGACGGCTTGACTGATGGCAGAAACCTCAGAAGCAAAGGCCTGCTGGCTGGAAAGAACGTGGTATAATATGTTGGACCTGTAGGAAAGAAAATTTATGCTGCTGAAGCAGGGAGATGTGGGCTGGGGTGGGAGAGGATTTTAGACTCAGCGTGGAAAGCAGTGCTGAGCCAAGGTAGACGGTTAAGCAACGTAATGCAAGATGACAGCAGCGGGTTTAGGAAGACGTAAATGACGCCAGCCATCCAGGAATATTGAAGTTTGGAGGACTGAATTCTAGAGAGGAAAGAAATGAAGGAAGTCTTCCGGGCATGGAGTGGTGGTGGTAGCGGGGGCTGGTGTGAAGGCCAGAAAATAATCAAGGGGTGAAGCCCAGAGAGGCTGCAGTGAAGGGGTCACCAGGGTTTGGTGTAAGGGCTAAACGACGGAGGGTGTCCAATGGGATATCCGCGTACGGGCCTGGAGCATGGTGGCAAACTGGGTAGTTTGGGAATTGACTTCAGGGGCGTGGGGTGGAGAAAGGAGAGAGTTATTTGGGATGAGGGCTATCAGGCCAAACACAGGAAGGTCTAGGGGAAGGGAAATAATTGGGAAAACAGGCCTTTTGTCCTGAAGACCATTTTCCTTTGAACTTCTTGTGGGAAAAGAAGTTTCCCAAGTGGAGCGTGTGTCGCAGAGTTTGGGGCATGGGATGCGGAGACCGTCAGCTCAGGCCTGGCCCCTGCTCTGCCTTTACTGGCCTGGAGCCCTGGGCCAGTCACATAACGGCAGTGAAGGGAATAAGACCCACCTTGGAGCGTAAGCAGGGGATCTGATGAGAGGCTTACAAAGTGCTTACCCGGATTCCTTCCACACTTGCTCAATACACGTGTGTTACTCTGATGACAAAACCAACTTTGACGTACCATACAGTTCAAGTTCCCAAACCACCAGAATGGCTCAGGACTTAAACACATGGATTATGAAAAAAAGTGGAGTTGGATAAAAAGCTATTGGATGGGGTTAGCAGGAGTCTGAGGTGGCAACCTGTCCGAGCTCACCCCTGAGTTTCTTGAACAGTGGCTGACGGCCTCCTGCCTAGGTCTCCCAAGGGGCTTATGGAAACAGCAATTCCCTGGCCCTTTGCAGGCCTGGAAAGCTGAAGCTCAGGCGCAGGGCAGGAACTATGTTTTTAGTAACATACCTGAAGTCTGAAATTCTAAACCAAACGAAAGTCTGAGAACCACATTTTATGTGCTAACATGAATCTCCTTGGCAAGATCTCCAGCCTGTATGATCGCCACCAAGGTGACGGGGAGCTCGATCCCCCACCGGGCAGCCCATCCAGCTCATTGGAGCGAGTGTCCTTTTCATAAGGTCCCTCCCAGCCTCATGAGCCTCTGGGAAAAATGATAGGCAAGGGAGAAGAAAGGAGAGTGGGATCTGGCAGAAGGGAAGAGGGGGAGACAGAGGAAAATACCTGGGCTCGGGGGGGGGAAGGCAGGTGGCACTAGGGCGAGAAGTGGTCAGCTCTGGCTCCCTCCCCGGTGCAGTCGCCCTGGGTTATTAAGGGGAAGAAGAATGAGCCTCTGTATCGCAGCGGAGGAGGGCAATAGTCATCAGCAGCCGTTATTAGTTATTAAAATCTTTTCCTCACCAGTGAAAGACACTTATCATTCTTCATCACCAACGCGCTCTCTTTTTGAAAAGGAAAATCAACTTAACAGGCGGGGACTGACCTTTCACTCCTCCTGTGAAAGAGTCCAAGGCTGCCCCCTGGCAGCTTCAAAACTGGTGCGGGGCTCACAGAGCACCCCCAGAATGGCAGGAGAGCGACTTTGGAGCTCAGTGTCTTGGTGCTGTGTTCACAAAGGGGACCTGTCCCCTGCTGCAGGGAACACAGTGTGGGTGGCAGTGGCGACAGCATCTGGATGCTCCGGGTGCCAAGGATGACACACTGCTGCAGAGGGGCCCTGGACCCCTAAACAAGAAACTGTTTGGGAGGAGCCCCGCTGCATGGCCGCGGGGGCGGGGCGGATCCCAGCCCCAGCCGCCTCATGGGCGTCCTTGCCCCTGCTCTCACCTCCCTCCTCCAGTCCTCCACCCCACAGAGCCGTCTCTCCTGAGTACGTCACTCCCTTGCTGACAAATGTTCAGAAACAGCCCACTGTGGCAGGAATCCAGCTACACGTCTTAGCCCAGGCCCTTGGCTCAAGGCTCTTCCCGGACTGACCCCAAATGACCCTCCAGCCCTCTACCCATCTCCCCTGCTGGGCTGCAGGCTAGCTGCACTAGTCACTGCTCCCCAATCCCATGCTGCTTTTGCTGCTTCCTTGCTTTTGCTCAAGGCGGCTGCTCTGCCTGTAGTGCCTTTCTCCTTCTCTGCTAGGTGATCCACTTAACAACCCAGCTCAAACGTCCCCTCCTCTGGGAAGTCCTCCCTGACCTGTCCAGGCAGAACTAATGATTTCCTCCTCCAGGCTCCCGTAGCAGGCACGCTACTCTTTTAACAGTGACCCCACTATATTCTAGTTGGTTGTAATCCTTTGTTTATATCTGTCTCTCCTCATTACGGGGAGCTCTAGTAGGAAGAGGAGGAGGGCTGTATCTTGCTCCTTTTTGTACCTCCCACGGAACTAGGCACAGTTCTTAATGAAAACATGCACTAGCTAGCATGTACTGAGGGCTTATTCAGCACTCTGAAGGCCCTTCACGTACATTATTTCATGTGATCCTCCAGGTTATTAAACCTGTTTCGCAGATGAAGAAACTGAGGTTCAGAGATGTGAAGTGACCTGTCCAAGGACACACGGCTAGCTTGTGGCAGAGCAGGAAGTAGAAACCAGGAGGGCTTGAGCTCAATGAATTTTGCTGACGGGCTGAATGACCCCCTCCCCCTGGCTTTGGTGCCAGCAGCCCCTTAGGTAGACTGGCAGAGGGACCTGTGGTGGTGTCTAGCTCCCGAGCCAGATCCCAGCCATCCATGCCCTTCCGCATCTCTGTGAGCTCAGGCTTCCTCTGCCTCCAGGGCATCGTACTACTTGCTCTGAAGTCTTTTATCCATTTTCCCCTGGACAAGATAAGGCTCTGGAGAAAGTTCTCTGTCACCTCCCCAGAATGAGCCCCCATCACCCCACCCCTCTCACTCTCCCCAGTCAGCAGCCCCTCTGGCCATCCCTCTCTGTGCACCCCCCCCCCCATCCTCAGCTCCTTGAGCAGTATTTCAGCTTCTCTCTCCTGCATCCCACGCCCCAGTGCTCCTCCGGCTTCAGGCTAAGCCCTGGAAAACCTGCACAGGCTGGTGTTCTGGTTTCTGCCCCAGGTTTCAGGTAATTCTGGAGGGGACAGAGCCCAGCTGTCTCACAGCTTCTTCCTTTACTGGGGGATTCAGGAGGAATGCCTCTCTTCTTTAGCCCCAGTTTTCAAGACCAACTCTGATTTTACAACTTGTAAGCTTTCTGAGAACAGCAGCTGAGTTTCTTTCATCTCTGCAGGCACCACCATCCTTAGTCCAGAGCTGTGCATCCAGGTGATGCCCGGTAAATGGTGAATGAATGACGCCACGGAAAACCCCAAGAACACTCCATGAATATACTCTTCATCGTGAAATAGCCTATCCTTGCATCAATCTTCTTGTCACTCCCTCTGGTTCTAGAAAGGATGGTGTCTCCTCTCCTCTCCAGCTGACCCCTTCCTCGTTATTGTCCCACTTCCTGGGGCAGCAACTCTCCAGCTGCTCCAGGGCAGGTCAGCAGCCCTGAGGACCTGCCCTCCCCGTGCTTCCGGGGCTCTAGCATACCGAATGGACCCCGCTCTAAAAGACCAACAGGATTCATCTCATTTCTGTGTTCATTTAACAAAAGGTAACTGAACACCAATCATAAACTAGGACCTGCAATCAAGAGGAAATGTGGGTCAGGGCTACCCCGTGGGGTGCAATTGCCAGTAGGGCAAACCTCATTGTTTTGTTCACTGCTGGTTCCCTACTGCCTAAAACAGTGCCTAGTACATAATTAGAGCTCAATAAGTATTTGTTGGGTGGATAAATGAATGAATGGCCATTGTGTTTCTTGTACTTTTCTGTTCATTCCAGACAAGTTTCTCTAATATCACCATCCTTCTACCTTGCTTACTCCAGGGACCTCTCTCCACCCACCCCCCACAACCACACTCAGTTCTCACCTTCTCATCACCCCATGACCCCAAGTTCTGTGACACCCCTCTGAGGACCCCCAAAGCTCCCACTCATCCACTTCCATCAGCACAACTTTTCAGCCCCTGGGATCTTCAGTTTCTCACCTCCTCCCAATTTCCTGAATAGCCCCACGTGTCCTGTCTTTGCTCACGTCGCTACAAAGCCTGCCCCACAATGAACCATTTCAGCAAAGAACTTAGTCATCTCTTGGTGACCCCCTGCCTTCCTGACCCACCACTTTATCAGCCTTTGGCTCTGAATGCCCCCCACTTTCATTTTCCCTGCGAAAGGAGATTGCCTGAGAGCCCTGCAGATCAGCTTCACTGCAAAGGCATGCTGACTAGCTTCAGCTGCTCGGCACCTCTTTAAAAAATGTGTATTTAAACAATTTTCTAAAGGAGAAAAAAATCTCTTTGCCACCTCACACCAACTGTTTATGTAATTCAGTGACCTTTTGTGAACCATCATTGTATAAGCATCATTTTCCAGGGTAGAAATCAACTTATCCATCCCATTTCATACTCTATCTTGTTCACCTAACATTTTTCTGTATACACTTTCTCATGTATTGAGAACTCATATTTATCATTTGAAATGGTTATATAATATTCTATCATATTAATGTCCTATAGTTTGCTTAACCATTCCCCAGTTGTGGAGCATTTGGGCAATTTCCAGGGTTTTCCAGTAATGAACAGGGCAACAATAAACATCTTCTTGCAAATAGTGTCTATTTACTTTTCAGTTATTTTCATGGTGTATATTCCTAGAAGGAGGATTATTGGGTCAAAGGCTAGGAACACTTTTACGACTTTTGTTGCAAGGTGCCAGGCTGCTCTCCAGAAAGACTGTACTAATTTGCAATTCTCCAGTCTTTTTATTCTTGTTTTGTAGCCTCCTAGTGTATTCCTCCAGGGGTTGTTCCAAATCTTCTGGGCCTGCCTGGGGTGTTCAGCTACCCTCACCCTCCAGAGGTGGTTTTACTGAGAAAGTTATAGGCATGTGTCCCCGAGTTTCCTCAGCTTCCTTCCAAGGCAACCTTTCTATTTTCACCCTAGCTCCCCTCCTGGGCTGATCTGCAAGGGAGAGGTGTCCAATTTCCTCTCCAAACAAACCTCCTTCCTGCATATCTGACCTCATTTCCTCCTGTCTCTTCATAACCATGCTGCATTAGTTATTCTCCTCTTCTCACATCATCTATCTCTCCCTCTTCTCCTGCTCTTGCCCCACAGCCTGCAAATATCCTTTTCCTAAAAGCAATAAGCTTTCCTTTCTCCCCCTGAACTACCATCCATCTTGGTATGGTAGGCATGACCATCCCTAGTCCAGCGCTGTGGACTTTTCTTCCATCACCATCCATCTTGCTGAAAGAATAGTCTACATGTCACCTTCTCATCTTCCAGTTCCTTCTCAGCCCTTTGCTCTCTTTAGCTGATGCCCAACACGCAACCAAAGCGGCCAACTCAAGGCCACCAGTCATTTTCTTAATCACACAAACAAATGACCTTTTATCAGTCATCATCCCCACCACCTTGTTGGCTATTGTGTCCTCGTTGAGACTTTCTCTGGTCTGGGGTTCCATGGCAGAGCAATTTCCTTAGAGCTCCTTCCATCCTACCAGTGTTGTACCTCCAGAAGAATCTGGTCTGGGACCTTTTTTTTTTTTTTTAATATTTTATTTATTTATTTATTTATTTATGGCTGTGTTGGGTCTTCACTTCTGCGTGAGGGCTCTCTCCAGTTGCGGCAAGTGGGGGCCACTCTTCATCGCGGTGCGCAGGCCCCTCACTATCGCGGCCTCTCCTGTTGCGGAGCACAGGCTCCAGACGCGCAGGCTCAGCAATCGTGGCTCACGGGCTGGTCTGGGACCTTTTAGTGAACTCTAAATTATCTCTACCTCCCATTGTAAGGCTGCCAGGAGAATTGGATGGAATTGATTTCATTCCCAGCTCTCATGGTGAGCTTATGACTGATTTAAGCCCTTTAGTATAAACCCATTCCTCTTCCCGCAGTGATGGTTCAGGGAAAAGAAGACCAAAGCAATCAACATGTGACATTTACATGTGACCTATGGTGATTCAACTAGAACAAAGCTCAAGACTTTAGTTTTATAGTTGAGGAAAGCCAGTTCTTTCTCTCCTCTTGGTATGAATGATAAAGCATTAAATCTAATTGCTGCTGGCCACCAGCTTACAACTTTGAGAGAATCTATTGCAAAGGTGAAGCCAAAACACGGAATAGAGAAGGGTTTAGAAAACTGAAGCATAATGGATCCAGATTCCTGATTGAACCATGCCTGAAGTCCACTTTACTGGATTTTACAGTTACAGAAGTCAATAGATTCCTTGTATTATTTATTTATTTATAATTTATTATTATTATTATTATTATTATTATTTTGAGCAGAGAAAGGTTTATCACAGGGCCAAACAAGGAGAACAGGTGCCTTATGCTCAAAAAAACCCAAACTCCCTGATGGTTTTTGGGGAGAAGTTTTTAATAGGCAAAATTTAGGGTGAGGGCTACAGATTGGGTTACTTTCTTCTGATTGGTTGGTGGTGAGGTAACAGGGCAGTGCTCCAGGGATCCTGTGCTCAGCCTGAAGTTCCTTGTATTATTTAAATCATAATGCATAGAACTTTCTGTTATTTGCAGTTGAAACATATAACCATTATAGCCCTCTTCACTATTCTCCCTTTATAATTTATATCTCATTGTTCTCACCCGTTCCAGTAGCTTCCATGATCACATCTATGTGGATGATTCCTCTACACTCCTACCTAACACCTGTCTCCTCACCTCCAACTCCAGCACTACTAGCTTTTTGCTAGGTAGCTGTATGTGGTCCATGAAGCTTTAATCTTAACACGTTAACACCAAAATTTTCGCCACCACCACGCAAGCCAGATCAACCTCACTTCCCTATCCCCCTATATCTGATTATTCCTTTGACCAAGTTTGAAACTTTAGAGTCATCCATATCATTCTCTCTTTTATACCCCACAGCCAGCCGGCTGCCATGAGCTTGCACTTTCGCCTCTGGCTGCTTCCTGACCTTTAGTACCTCTCTCTCAAACTGACTCTCTTCCCAGTTGGTCTTCTTGCCTCCTGGATACCCTAGCTGCTGATCACCCTACACACCTTTATCAAAAACATCTTCCTAAAACTTCAAAGCAGTCAAATATTTTCAATGATTTCTCAATATGTTTCAGATTTAGTCCAGATTTTTCAAGCAAAATCTAATTCTTCCATGACAGGGTCTTTCCATTATCTTCCCCGTCTTATAATCTCTTTACTCTCTTGTTGTTGCCCAAGCTACAGCCAAAGTGGGCTGTTTTCTATTTCTTCCACATGTTGCTGCCAATGAGATGAATCCCAGCTGGACCACCTTCCCTTCATATTTCATCTATTGACATCCTACTCAGCCTTTAAGATTCCTTTCAAAAGAAATCTAGATAAAGTGTACTCTGATTTCCCTGAATAGATACTTCTTTTTTTGAACACACCTCCAACCCGTCTCTCTTGTGTCACACATAAGAATAGAAAAACTGACTTTTATTTTTGTTTTCCCGAAGCACAGGACCTTGAAAATAGTAGGTGCTCAATAAATACTCATTAAATTAGCTTGAATCAAGGGCAACCTTATGGGAACGATATGCCACAAGAGGGTGCTTGAGAAGATTCACTAGAACCTCTTTTTTCTTTTTTATATTCCAGCTAGGGATTTATCAAGTCAACAAATATATATTTAGTGCTTACTATGTGCAAGTTAACACTGGGAACTGGGAGAAGCTAGCTTTGAAATCTTGTACCCTGAGATGACTCAGAGCTGTGGTTCTCAGAGTATGGTCCATATGGATGTTCCTGGCAACTGAGGTCTGATCTACCCTCCTACAGTATCAATATTTAGGGCAAATTCTGAGCTGGAGAGCAATTACGGCTAATGGGAAAAAAGCAATGGACTAAGAGTCCATAGACCTGATCTGGGCCTGGATCTTTCACTAATTAGATGTGTGACCTCACACAAGTCTTTTAACCTCTCTGGGGCTCTATTACTTCTTTACCTGTGAAACAATAGGGTTAAACTGCAATGTTTCTCAAAATGTGGTCCTCAGAACACTTGCATCAGATTCACCTGAGTGGCTTCTAAAAATACAAATTCCCTGGACTCAAACCAGTGCTGTGGAAAACAAATCTTTGCAGATAGGGTCTAGGGGTCTGCATTAGAGCAAGCTGCCCAGGTGATTCTTGTTCCATTCAAGTTACATACCTTTAGAATTTTGGAATTACAAGGTTCCTCCTGTTCTAAAATGTAAGGGTTACTGGATTAAGTAACAATTTGAGTTATTTTGCAGAGATCAGTAGAATGGCCGAGTGAGTAACCGAGAAGACATCTTGCCCTAACCGTGTCTATGAAAGGAAGCTTAGAGAACCCCTGTTCTGTGTCCTGCTACCCAAGCTACAGACCCAGGACTACGCTGCAGCTGATGCCTGTCTGCCCACTTGCCTCCTTTCTTATCCCTCCCTCCCTCTGTCCCTTTCTTTTTTCCTTTTTCATTCTTTTCTTTCTTCCCTGTCCTTCTCTCCTTGCTCCTCTATCTTCCCTCCCTCCATTCCTTCCTTCTTTCCCAGTCCTTCCAAAATCCCATCAGCACTTGAGTATACACATCCTAAGCAATACATTTATTTGCACTTACCTAATGTACTTTTTTTTGATGAAGTCTTTCCGGCTCCCTCAATCAGGTATGAGCATTTCCTGCTCAGAACACTCACAGCACTTTGAACCAATCTTATGCCATTAATCATACTTTGCCATGCAATATTTCTAGGTCTACTCTATTGTATGCCCCTGAGGAAAAATGCTGTTTTATTCACAAACACACACACCCCTTCTATAGTGCCCAGCCTAGTGCCTTGCACATGTTGATGATATTTTACATTTATGTGGTGTACACTAGTTTAATAAGTATTGTCACAGACATTAGTGAATAGCGAACGCTGAACGAGTATTTACTGAATGGACCAATGAACAAATTCCTCTGCTTTCCTTATCCTTTTCTTGAGATCGTCTTATCTCCTGTCCGAGTGGTAGGTTTGCACAGTGGTAAGGCCACTGACCTTGGAGTCAGAAGCTTGAGTTTGAAAACTTGTTCTACCTCTTTAATAGCTGGGTAGTCTTGGGCAAATTGTTTACCCTCTCTGAACCATATTTTATCTGTAAAGTAGAATAATACCTTATTTTTAGGGTTGGTGATGATGAACCGCAATTATCTGTGAAATAAGTATGTACCACATTTATGGCACATAGAAGATAATTTTAAAAAGCTAGTTAAATGAAATCCTTCCCTTCCCCCAACCCTTCATGTCCATTAGAATGTCCCTTAGGACAAACACTGGCTTTTCTAATTCTTTCTCTCTGGGTTTGTATGCTGTGTCTTGGTGCACTGCATACAAAGATGTGCAGAATACATTCTGTGGACTCTTAAAAATAGTCAATGTCATAAGGTGAAACACATATGGAAAACACTCAAACTGAAATGAAAGGGCTATATTTGTCAAGATTCCTTGTTGCAAGGTCCATAAACCCAATTCAAACAATCTTAAGGAAAAAAAAAAATTTTAATTGACTCCCATAATTGGGAAGTTCTGGAGGGCATCTGGCTTTAAGCACAGCTGCACCCAGGGGTTAAAATACTGAAGTCAGGATTCTGTCTCTTTTTCTCCAGCTTTGGGCCCTGCTTCAATGGCTTCATCCTCAGGCAGGATCTCTCCAGTTTGTGGGAAGGATGGCTACTGGCTTGCAAGCTGAAAGGAAGAGAGGCCCTTTTTATCTTTGTGTTGCATGCAAATCTCATGGACGGATTCTCACTGACTCTGGTTGGGTCCTGTGCCCACATCAGGACCAGTCAGTGGGTCTAAAGGATGAAGTACGATAGTTGGCTCAGCCTGGGTCACATGCCCACTCCTGTGGCCCACGGAGAAGGACACAGTGGTTGACAGTCCTTCAGACCACAGGAATGAGGGACAGGTAGTTCCTCCAAAAGAAGGGGTGTCAGCAGACAAGACCAACTTGTTCAGCACACAAGTAGAAAATACACCATTTCCCATAAGATGTCCTATGTTTAAGACTGCCTACTTTGTGTCATTTAAAGGGCGCAGCTTCATTTACTTCTTAATTTATTCATTCACTGTTACTGGGGAAAATAAAATCATTTTGAGAGTGTCCTACGCCCCAGGCCCAGTGCCAAGGGTTGGGGTAAATCGGTGATGAAGACAAACATGGGTTTCCTCTGGTGGAGCTCAAAACCTCTCCCTGCATGAGCTGCCACAGTTCCTAAGGTCTCTCCGCTAACTGTGACCCTTGGCTTCCAGTAATGATTTCCAGAAGAATCAATGTTACAGTGTTTTAACTGGGAGGAGCATCAATTTATCCCGTTATCACCTACTTAGCACAATCCGTTTGCTGGCTGAACTGGCAGAGATCAGAGAATCAGAGGCTGTGGGATGAAAGGACTTGTAAGGCCAGCTCCCTCAGAGCATGTGCTCGGTTCTGGAGAAGATCAGGCTTGTTTGTTTGTTTGTTTTGTTTCTGTTTGTTTTTGTAATTAAAAAATTTTTTAATGTGGTAAAATGCATAAACATAAAATTTATCCTTTTAGCTATTTTTAAGCATATAGTTGAGTTGTGTTAAGTACATTCACATTCCTGTGAAACCAATCTCTGGAACTTTTTTGGCTTGCAAAACTGAAAGTCTGTACCTATTAAACAACAACTCTCCATTCTCTCTTCCCCCAGCCCCTGGCAGCCACCATTCTACTTTGTCTTTATGAATTTAACTACTCTAGGTACCTCATATAAGTGGAATCATACAGTTTTTGTCCTTCTGGCTTATTTCACTTAACACTATGTCTTCAAGGTTCCCCCACGTTGTAGTGTGTGTCAGATTTTCCTTCCTTTTTAAGGCTGAATAATATTCCATTGTATGTCTATACCATGTTTGGTTTATCCCTTCATCCATAGATGGACACTTGGATTGCTTCCACCTTTTGGCTATTGTGAATAACGCTGCTACAAACCTGGTGGGGAAGATCAGTTCTGATGGCAGGAACCCAAGTGTTCTGGAGCTTGGCAGAATTCACATGAGGTAGGGCCCAAGTAGAACCCTAAATGGACAAGCCCTGCATTTGAAGGGGCAGCATGAGTGTTCAGAGTGCCCTCTTCTGGGGTGGGCTGGGGTTAGTGGAAGGGATGGTTTCCTGGGCCTGAGGAAGTGTGTCCATGTTTGCAGGAGAGGGTCCAGAAGGAAGGGAAATGCCAGACTTTATCTTCCTCACAATTTGCCCAGCCCTGGCCCTGATTTCACACTTTATCAATCTTTAGAACTCTTGTCAGATCACTGGAGGTGACTTCCAAACTACAACAGTGTACTAAATGCTTTAGGAGGGATCTTTACTCATTCTTCAGGACTCACCGCCCTCCTCTGCTGAGCCTTCTCTCAAGGCACACCCAGCAGCTGCCAGCAAGCCCACGCCACGCCCCAGCAGAGCTCGGCTCCCCTCCTCTGCTTTCACCTAGCCCCAACTTCACTTTCCTTTGCCAGTATTGTCTATAGCAGACTTGGTAATTTGTCTGTTTTTCAGCTGTCTACACCGGACTGAGATTTGGAGCCAGCCTTATGCCAAGTGCCCAGCACTGTTCCTAGCACCTAAGAGGTAGATGTTCAATGTGGCTTTGTTTGAAGGTCAAAAAGGAGGGTCATAAGTAAGCGGGGGCTGCTCAGTGATGGCCAGCATCAGTAGATTGTTAGCTGGAGGCTGAGTCAAATAGAAGTAGAGTGTCTAGGGGACTTTGAAATGGCCGCTGAAGACAAGGGAATTGCTTGTTGGAACTAGGCGACCCAAGAGCAGTTTTCACAGCCCAATAGATCAATACCGTTCCTTCTAAGGAAGCAAACAGGATCGATGCTGGCTGCCCCAGGTCACTGAGCAGATCTGAAAGCCACGGGGCCCATGGGTGGAGGCTCCATGTTGATCTTGCAGAATACAACAACATGTACCCATTTGGGAGACTGAACGACACTTTATTGAATTTCATATCTGCAATGTTACCCGAGCCACCAAGAGCCCACTATACAAGGCTACAGCAACAGAGGAACACACAATTGAAACATTGAAAGTGTCTTTCAATGTCGGGGCTGGCATTCTTGCTGCTGTTCCCTACTCCTCTACCCACAGCAGACATTGCCCATCGGCATCCACACACTTGTTTGCCAAGCAGAGATGCAGCCTCGAAATGTTCTCACCAGGGTTTCAGGCAGCCACTGCCAAGCAGCGTTCATGGCTGAGACTTAATGTGAATGCTTTTTGCCTTTTCTGATCTAATCCAGTCTAACATCATTTCAGTAGGACTACTTTCCATGGCTTTCTAGAGGTCTGCTCTAGAAGCTTTGTGAGCCTATTTAGTTGTTGGACTCCAATCCAATTAAAACACATTGTGTTCCTACCACAGGAAAGGCCTGGGGCTGGGTGTTGAGAGGGTGTTAAGCAGGACAGAAATCTGCCTCCTTTTAATTACATCCCTTTGGTCCTATACCTGCCTTCTGGATGACACACAGTAAGGCTCTCCCTATGTCCTATGACATTCCTTTCACTACTTGAAGAGGGCTGTCATGCTTTCCATCCCACCGCCCCCATTCCACCTTAGTCTTTCTTTTTTCTAGAGGAAATCGTCTAAGTGCTTCTAGCCATTTCTTATAGTATTTGGTTTTTCAGACCCCTCAGTCTCTGGTTAGTCTCCCATGGTCATGCCCCAATTTGTCTGCATTCCCCTTAAACTGTGGTGCCCAGAACACACACAGTACTTCATCTGTCATCTTACTAAATCAGAGCACAAGCCAACACAAAAGGACATTTAGTTGAGTCTTGATGGGTGAAAAGGAGTTGGCCAAGTTGACAAGACTCATTAAGGTGTCTCTAGGCAGGGAGAATGAGAACGTCTATGAAAGTGTGACCATGACTTGTTTGGGGTGGATCACGCAAACTCTCGTATGGACCAGACCATTTTATTTTTCATGACTTAACCAGTATTGTTAGAATTACAAAACCTCAGAGTTCCAAAGATCTTTAAAAGGCACGATCACCCACTGGAAGATGTAGTCGCCAGGCTACCACATTCCCTGCAAAAGATTGGAGGTCTTGAGTATCTTCTCTAATAGGGAACTTTGTTATTTTTGAAGGCAGAGCATTCAATTTTTTGACTTCTGTGTTCAAAAGTTCCTCCTTTTCAGTTGAAACCTGCCTGATTGTAATGTTAGTCATTTTGGGGGGTTATCGAGCATTTTATTCGCTCAGCGCTGTCCTAGGCATTGTGTGTACACGGCCACATGTGTGCCGGGGAACATGAGCGCTCCACAGGGGTAACGGAGCTGGAAGGCAATACAAGGACAAATAAACTCATATTTTTGTCTCCCAGGAAATTACAGTCCAGCGGGGAGACACACAAAAGAGTAAAACAAATACTATCATCAAGACATGGGCTAAATGGTGTGCAAATACGGAGGAAAAGGTAGTTACTTCCAATGAAGAGAGTAGAGATGGTTTGTTCTTGTGTCTACACAGCAGCCAGAGTTCTCTCTTTAAAAACAAAATCAGATCACATTACTTTCCTGCTCAAAAGCCTCCAAGGTTCCCATCACACACAGAAATGGACCCGAGGTCCTTACTGTGGGCTGTAGGATCGTGTGTGGCCTGGCACTGGCCACCTCTCTTTGCCCACATGAACGTGCACTTTTCCACTCTGATCACACAGACCTTCTTTTTTTTAAATTAATTAATTTATTATTTATTTTTGGCTGTGTTTGGGTTTTCGTTGCTGCACGTGGGCTTTCTCTAGTTGCAGAGAGCGGGGGCTACTCTTCGTTGCAGTGTGCGGACTTCTCATTGCGGTGGCTTCTCTTGTTGCGGAGCATGGGCTCTAGGCGCTCAGGCTTCAGTAGTTGTGGCTCGCGGGCTCAGTAGTTGTGGCACACGGGCTCAGTAGTTGTGGCTCGCGGGCTCTAGAGCGCAGGCTCAGTAGTTGTGGCTCATGGGCTTAGTTGCTCCGCGGCATGTGGGATCTTCCCGGACCAGGGCTTGAACCCGTGTCCCCTGCATTGGCAGGCGGATTCTTAACCACTGCACCACCAGGGAAGTCCCCACACAGACCTTCTTGCCCCGAACCCGCTAGTTGCTATCTTAGGACTTCTACACTGGGTGTTCCATCTCAGGAACCCCATCCCTTGGTCCTCCCCATGGCTTGATCCCTCACTTCACCCAGTCTCTGTCCCATTGCCACTGTGCAGAGAGATGTCGTCATCCTCTTATCCTGCCTTATTTACTTAATGACATTTATAACTACCTGAAATTATCTTTATATTTATTAACTGACAGTCTCCTAGTAGAATGTAAGCTTACAAAGGCATGGATTTTATCTGTTTTGTTCCTGTTATACCCCCAGTGCCAAGAATAGGGCCTGACACATAACAGGTACCAAATAAATATTTGTGGAGTGAACAAATGAGTTAATCTCCTCGAAAACCTATTCTAGTAGCCGTTCCCAGTGCCATCCAGTGTTCTTGCCTATAGTTTCTCAGAACAAGTCCAACCTTTTTGAAAAGGAGCCCAAACAGTCTCTCATTTGAAATCCTGTGGCATTTCCTAATTTTTATGATTTCTCAGAGATTTTGATGGTGGCTCTGAGATCTGCAAATTCTTTCAGCTGTCTGGGAGATTTTCCTCCTAGGCTTAGGGACCTAGACAAATTGCAGGCACAAAGGATGCACATCTAGCATGAAGGTTACATTCTCAAGTCAGCATAGAAAGCTAAAAAGTGACATATTGGAATTTTCCTTGAATATCCTTAGCACCGCAACAAATCACTGATTCTGTAGTTCTGCACCCAAGGAATTGGTTTGTTTGCATTAGGAACCCAGTAGTATGAAAAATATGGATCTCTGACTACCTGAATCACTCTCAGCCCCTTAGATGCTTTTCCTATAGGAAGTGTTTGGGAACCAAGTCTAGTGAGTGCTGGAGCCAGACTGTCTAATTTTGAATCCTGGTTCCACCACTTGCTATGTGACTATAGGCAAGTTACTCAACCTCTCTACGCATCCATTTCTTCGTCTGTAAAGTGGGATGATAACAGTACATACCTGTCTCATAGGGTTATATTGAGGACCAAATTCATTAACGTATATGAGGTCCTTAGACTAGCACCTGGCACATAGTATTTCAATTAATGTTAGGGATTATTTTATTATCTCCCATTTCATGTTCATACTGGGGCATATGCTCAGTGGGTGGAAAGGCAAGCAGAATGTGCTAGACTATTTAAATTGTACTTGCTTGCTCGTTCTCTCTTGCTCTCTTTGTCTCTATTTCTCTCTTTCCCCAAATGCCAATAGTTGAATTTGTATGATGTGCCCTCACTGTAAATTGCTTAGGCGCTTTCCTTCTGCTGGAATTCTATGCATTCTTATATTGATTACCATACCATTTCTAGTTTGAACACCTTTGTAAAGACTGGAGAAGGTGAGAAAAAACAAACATGGACTAGTTTGACCTCCTTGTCTCTGTCACCCACATATTCCCACACTTTCTGCCAACAGTGGTTTAGCCTTTTCTTAATGTTCTCCTGCAAACATGGGTATTGAGTCCCTTTGACTGCTTTTAGCTTTTCCTGGAGCACTGACTCCTTCTCTGGCTTTAGCTTTTTGGACAGTATTCTTACATATTCATGTTTCTCCCTTTCTTTTAGCACTGAGGAAGTAAAAAAGTCAGGAAGAAAGGCAACACTGCAGAAAATTCATAAAAAATAGCCAGCCAGTTTTTTTTTTTTTTTTTTTTTTATGTGAAGAGCAGGAAAGAGAGAGGAGGCCTGAGGAGCTGGCATGAGGAGAAAGGAGCATTTGCTGTTATATATGCAGAAGTTGCTGTCCTACAGCATGTGCTGAACTCCCTGGGGCCAGAGTTGCAGGAAGCACGCAGGGCTCTTGGGGGCACTCCCACCAGGTGTGCAAGCAAGTTTTGACCACATCTGGAAGGTTCAGTTATTACAGGTATTTGCTTTCCTTCCAAGCCCTGGGACAGGATTCCTTACTGGACTCGTTCATTCATTCAGCAAATACTTACTGAGCACTTATGTACTAGGCATGATGCAAAACATTGAGGGTAAAAAAGATGAAGTAGACACAGTCTCTTCCCTTAGGTTGCTTATGTCTGGTGAGAAAGAAAAGCACAAACAGATAATGTTCCTACAGCAGGGTAAGTACAGTGTGTTAAGTCGGGTGCCCCAGAAGCTGTCCCAGGTGGCAATCTGAGAAGGACCAGTATGGGAGCTGAAGCTGAAATGGGGAAGTAAAGAAAACCAATACCGGGTGTGTTAATGAACATGTTACTGCTGAGGGCAAAGGGGGCTCAGTCCCACTGGGGTTGTCTCACAGCTAGTGTGGAAGCTATCTCAGTGTTGCCCCATCTGAGGCTGAGAATCTGGGGTATTTGCCCATTGACTCCCACCCTCTAGTCTGCCCTGACCTCTGCCTATGCACATGCATGTCCCTAGGCAATAGAAAGCCATGGGTGTGTAGAAATGGTGGCGTCGATAGGATGTGAGCAGAGCACTGACAGTATCTGCTGCACGCACTTATAGGAACAATTACAGAGCACTACAGAAGCTGTAAAGAGGAGCTTTCCACTCAACCTGGTTAGATCTAAGAAGTCTTCCTGGAAGAGGTGACAGTTGAGCAGGGTCCTAAAGG
Source organism: Balaenoptera borealis (assembly GCF_965194805.1). Classification (NCBI taxonomy): domain Eukaryota; kingdom Metazoa; phylum Chordata; class Mammalia; order Artiodactyla; family Balaenopteridae; genus Balaenoptera; species Balaenoptera borealis. The sequence continues at coordinate 88,701,626 of NC_138874.1, forward strand.
AGGCCTTACTCCAGAGCTGTTCAGCAATGTCTGGGGCAGAGTCTTTGCTGTCTGGTCACACTAAAGATTTTGCACTCAGAGTTCTGGCTAAGATTAAAAAAAAATCTGTTTCTCACTCTACGCGTGGGGTTTGGGAGGCTGAGAGCACGGCAAGAATTCAGAGGGTTGACGTCCTCACAGTGCTGTCCCCTCCAGAATTGAGTCATGAAAGAGAGAACAGCAAGCAGTGAGCTTGTGTTTGCTCTTTGTAAAGAAAGCCTGAGGACATTTCTGGGTTTGCCCAAAACCTACCCTGGATTTCTGTCGATTTGTGGATTAGGTGCTTCCTCAGAACATCCTTCCTTCCAGAGCGGTCACCCTGCAGTGGAGCCCAGCCCCCAGATGCTCTCTGCACTCACTCCTTCATCAGTACCACCTCCCAGTTAGGCCGAGGATGTGGCAATCGGGCTGCCCAGAATTGCTCTCCCCACCTTCAGCTGCCCTGAGCAGAGTTCAGATTGCACATTTCCCGACACTCAGAGAGACCCATTAATATTTAGCATGTTACATTTCCAAAGCACTTTGCTAACACAAATTGATCTTTTCGGCACCCCCTTGTGAGGCAGTTCAGTACTGTTAGCCCTACTGGGGACATCAGGCTTTGGGAAGATAAGCCACTTAGGCAAGGGCCATGGCTGGGGAGTGATGGATCCAGATTAGAATCAAAGGTCGATGAGACCAGTTGTCTGAGCCTCCAGGTGGAACTCCAGAGTGGTCCCAGCGCCCCCTCTCTGCCCAGGATGTCTTGGAACAAATCCAGCCTTCTGAAGTTTTAAATAGAATGGGCTTGTCATGTCTAAGATTGGAGTGTTACAAACCAGCTATTGTTTAGGGAGTGCTTATTATGTGCCAAGAGCTGGGTGCTTTACATAGAATGTACCGTTTAGTTCTCACAATACTTGCCCGCCTCTGTGATGTCACTACTATCATTATTTTATGCATCAGAAAACTGAGGCACAGAAAGATTAAGTAACTTGCTTAAAGTTGCCCAGTAATTGGTAGAGCCAGGATTTAAACCCAAGCTATTCTTCTTCAGAGACCTTTAACCAATATGAACCAGGCTAAGGGTGGGTAGAGGGACCGAGTAAAATGGAATTACTCTTGCTGAAGTTCTGCCTACTCCCAGGCAATTCATCATATGCTTCGCAAGATTATTTCTGGAGGTAAAGGAATTAGGTGGGGGTGAGGGGCTGTCTGCGAAAGTGTTCTTGAGGAAGGAGAGTGTAAACGAAAGTTGCTGGTTGCTTGATTTCCTTTGATTTTACCCTTGGCTCCACATTCCCAGCCCTGCCTAAAAGGACAGAGAGAGGACTAGTTCATCCAATAAGCAAGGGCGGGGCCCATGTGCCATGCATTGCGCTTAGTTAGGACACTCGCGCTGGTGGGGTAGAGACACACGTAAATCATCATGATTGGGTCGGGAGCACTACGACCAAGCGGTATGAGAGCTCATGGGACAGAGGAGGCAGAAGTGACTTGTTAGCCTAGGGAAGTTGGGGAAGTTTTGTGGCGGTGACACGAGTTAGATCCTGGTGGAGACGGAGGAAGGAGAGAAACGGCATTCCAGGCACAGGGGAGAACATGTACAAAAGAAGGGAGATGTGAAATAGCATGGCAGTTTGGAGTGCAACAAGTTCTGTTTATGTGGAAATGGGCTTCTTGCTTTCTTGATTTGAGTAAGCCGATTTGGGGTCCCACTGCCTTAGATGAGGGGCCAGGTTACCAGTTCTAGGTTATCCCTGAGAATGTAACTCTTTGTGACTTGTCTAGCCAAATTCTTGGTGTTCTACTGCTGAGTAGAAAAGATGATTGTTTAGCTAATATTTAGCAAGTTCTACTGTATGCAAGGCTCTGTGCTGGGTGTTGTGGATAAGGGATCACGACTCTGAGTGCCATGGGGCCGTGGGAAAGAGTCTGGGGCCGAGGGACTGTATGCTGGGAAGGAAATTTTGTAAAAGGGTCACTCTGCCCCTACTACTCTGCTAAGGGAAAAAAGAATTAGTGTTGCAATTTAAAAAATCTCTTTGTTCCCTACTCACCCCTGTCCCTTATGAGCAAAACTTTGTGTAATGTGTATGTCCCTTTTCCTTGTTGCCTCTCTAGAGTTTACCAAACCATTTCCCATCCATTATATGACTTAATCCTCGTGATAACCCAGTGATGTAGGTGGCCTTGGTTGGTCTCCATTTTATAGATGAGGAAACTGAGGTTTAGTGACTATCCAAGGTTACATGCTTTATAGCAGTAGAAAGTTTCCCCATCCTGATCTCATGTTTGTTCTATTACACACACCGCCTTGCCTTCTAAGTCAGCGGTCAGCACAGCCTCTGTGCTGTGTGTGCCAGGGGTTCCCAATGGCACCCTGGGGTGGGAGGTGTCTTGCTGTACATCCTGAGGTAGGTATTGAGAATGTTAAAATCAAGGCACAGATGGTGTTGTATTGGAACCTAAAGCCCAGCTGTAACTATCTGGCTCAGTTGGAGCTGAGCCAGGAAATTCTAAGTGGCAGAAGTTATTCGACTATTTTCTCAATTATAGCTCCAAGGAGTCAAGTTGCCCTCAGATCAGGATGAATATGGACATAATATCACCTAGCCCTTCCCTCCAAGTGACATTGTGGTTTTGGATAGTTTAGCCGGACAAGCCTTGAGGTCAAGAGGCGGGTAGAATAGACTTGGTGCAGGAAAGCTAATTGTGTGTGCGTGTGTGTGTTGTGTGTGTGTGTGTGTGTGTGTGTTGGAGGTACTGGCACAGCTTGCTGTTGGATTAGAGCATCAGATGTGTGACCTCACAGCCCAGACAGTCAACCAAAAAAAAATAGTTGCTGCCATGCCCTTTTTTTTTTATAAAGGTATTTATTTTTATGTATTTATTTTTGGCTGCATTGGGTCTTTGTTGCTGAGTGCAGGTTTTCTCTAGTTGCGGTGAGCGGGGGCTACTCTTCATTGCGGTGTGTGGCCTTCTCATTGAGCTGGCTTCTCTTGTTGCGGAGCACGGGCTCTAGGTGTGCAGGCTTCAGTAGTTGTGGCTCGTGGGCTCAGTAGTTGTGGCTCGCGGGCTCTAGAGCGCAGGCTCAGTAGTTGTGGCGCACAGGCTTAGTTGCTCCGCAGCATGAGGGATCTTCCCAGACCAGGGCTCGAACCCGTGTCGCCTGCATTGGCAGGCAGATTCTTAACCACTGCACCACCAGGGAAGCCCTGCCATGCCCTTTTAAAGGTGGTTTCAATTAGAGTCGGGAGATTTTTTTGGGCTCCTAACTAAGGCTTGGGGTCTGAAGTCATTGTTGCTCATCAGAGTCCTCTATCATGTTTTCCTCATGAATTAAATGGGAGCTGTCTGGTTGATACTCTGCCCTCCTATTGTCCTAAAAAGTCTTATTTTTCCTCCAGTTGATACCCAACACTGATACAGTTCTAGATAGTAGCACTTACTGATGCTAGTCATGAGGGAAAGAATCAAGTACCCAAAAGCCCAATAAAATTTGGATCCTTCTGCATTTATTGGCTGCAGGTCACTAAAGGAAAGAATTCTTAAGTTAGGAGGGACCAATAGGGCCCACATTTCCAAGGGGCAGGCTCATTTAGTCCCTCTTTCCTAATAACAATTTCTCCTCCACCGTCCATGCCATCTGGGTAATTATGGTATTATATTAGGAGGATATTGAAACTCCAAGGAGACTGTGAAATGTCCGCAGCAGAGTTCTTCTCTTATATATGTCTTGTTCAAATTGTCCATTTTGAAGCTAGGCTGTAGATGACCAAGCCCTAATCATTGAACAGACAGGCACATGGAATCTCCAAGAGTCCGAGGACCAGATATCCTCTATTAGTTACTCAAGGACTCCGAAGGGTCACACTGCTTAAAGAGGGGACCTGGCATCAGGAGAATATGAATGAGAGGTGATGTAATTTAGTGGTTGAGAGCTCAGACTCTAGAGCCAGATTGTCTTGGTTCAAATCTCAGTTTTGTCAGTTATTAGCTGCACAGTCTTGGCTCTCAGCTGCCTCCACTCTAAAATGATGGTAATAATAGATGATACCTTGTAGGGTTGTGTGAGGATTGACTCAGATCAGGCATATAAAGGGCTTAGCACAGCTCCTGCACACATTAAGCACTTAAGTGTTAAACGCTATTATTTATTAAAGGGAGAATTCTTTTCCTGCTCTAGGGTGTTTCTCTTCCTTATGTCCATAACCCCCCATCCCCCTAGTTTATATTTCTGAAGCCAGCTGCTCCAATATCCCCTCCTCTTCTGGTCAGGGATGCAAAGAAAAAACAGCTTGCACGTGGGCATATTTTCTTCTGTATTGCTTACAGCATCACCTTAAACCAATATACCACAGTTCATTTTAATCCAAGAGCTAAGGGCCCTACCATTCCTTATTTATTCTGTTAAAAAAAAATCAAGGTCCTTTTGTTTCACATTCCTTTATTGTATTTTGTAAGGCACCGAGCACATATTGGATGCTATGTAAATGTGAAATACTCTAACAATAGTAACTGAGACAGATGAGAAACTCAAGGAAGCAAAGTTACCATTTTGAGTTTAGCTCTTTATTGATGGGCTGAGTGATTTGGGAGAGACAGTGTGGCTCCAAAGCTAAAGAGCCCACAGGGATTAAGAGGGCAAAGGTTTGAATCTCAGTCACAGCAGCAGCTCTGGTGACCCCAGGCAGGCAGCTTCCTTTCCCTGGACCTCAAATTCTCCCCATGAATACTAGGATTAATTCCACAAAACCATCTCCCAGGGATGTTAAGCCAGGGCTGCCATATGTGGTTTTACAGACTATGCAGTGCACAAGGGTGCCAACTGAGGGGGTAAGTGGGGGCTGAAATGTAGCCCACACTCTGCTCATCAATCTGTGCACCCTGGTGATGGACAGGGTCCACCTGGAGAAAGGGACGCTTTTTTCTAGTTTGCATAAAGTAGTATATGGGCTCGTAGAGGCCGTGTGAAGCAAGGTGATAGTGACAGGGCACAGAGCTCAGCTCATAGAATGGATGCATTTATTCAACACCCAGTTTTTGAACACCTACTATGTGCCAGGCCCTAATCTAGGGGCTGAGGATATGGAGATGAATGTAAACAATTTCTGCCATTGGGTCCTCTTTCCTTCACCAGCCCATCCTCCCCTAACGTTCAATCATCAGCAAGTCTTGTAGACTCAAACTGCAAAATACATGTCAAGTCCACTCACCTTTTTTCTTTTTTTTTTAAGTCTTTTAAAAAAATTTTTTAAACTTAAAAAATTTTTTATTTATTTTTATTTTTTGGCTGCGTTGGGTCTTCATTGCTGTGCGCAGGCTTTCTCTAGTTGCGGCAAGTGGGGGCTGCTCTTCATTGTGGTGCGCAGGCTTCTCACTGCGGTGGCTTCTCTTGTTGTGGAGCACGGGCCCTAGAGCGCGTGGGCTTCAGTAGTTGCGGCATGCGGGCTCAGTAGCTGCAGCACGCAGGCCCTAGGGCCCGCGGGCTTCAGTAGTTGTGGCTCTCCGGCTCTAGAGCACAGGATTGGTAGTTGTGGCACATGGGCTTAGTTGCTCTGCAGCATGTGGGATCTTCCTGGACCATGGATCGAACCCGTGTCCCCTGCATTGGCAGGCGGATTCTTAGCCACTGTGCCACCAGGGAAGTCTACCACCCACCTTTTTTCACTGCCAGCACTTCATTTTATAATTTCTTACCTAGACTACTGCAGCAAATGGGCTTCTACTTCTACTCTGGTCCTCCGAACAAAAGCAAGAGTGACTGTATAAAAATGTCAACCAGATAACATTACCCCCTTGTTTAAACTTTTTGTTGGCTATAATTTAGTCCAGGGTCCTCATCATGTCCTCAAGACTGTGCACATCTGGTCCTAATTACCTTGTCATGTCATCTGGATCACTCAACCCACACTCTTTCCATCTGTATGAGTCAGGGGTTCTTCACAGAAATAGGAACCAATAGGATATATATGTATGTCCTATATATGTGTATATAAATAGGATAAATATATATCTCCTATATAGCTGTATATATGTATGTGTTTGTATATATGCATATATAAAAGGAGATTTATTGTGAGGAACTGGCTCATGTGATCTTATTGAGGCTGAGAAGTCCCATAACTTGCTGTCTGCAAGTTGAAGACCCCGGAAAGCCAGTGGTGTAATTCCAGTCCAAGTCCGAAGGCCTGAGAACCAAGGGAGCCAATGGTGTAAATCCCAGTTTGAGGGCAGAAGAAGACCAACAGACTGATGTCCCAGCTCAAGCAGGCAGGCAAGAAGGGAAGGACTCCTCCCTTTCCCCATTTTTTATTCTATTCACACCCTCAGCAGATTGGGTGATGCCCACCCACATTAGGGAGGGCAAATAAGCTACTTATCTGAGTCCACCCACTCAAATGCTAATCTCATCTGGAAACATCCTCACAGACACACCCAGAAATAATGTTTGATCTGGTCACTCAGTGGCCCAGTCAAGTTGACACACAAAATTACCTTTCATACCATTCCACAAAACTGACCATACTGTCCTTCAAACAGCCTAGCTCATTCTTTGTGTGGTCTCATCCCTTTGGCTGGAACACTGATTCCCTGGTTCTCCCCTTGATCATCTCTTTCTCATCCTTCAGTGCTCACTGGAAATGTCACCTCCTCAGAGAAGCCTTCCTGGACCACCTTGTTAAAGTAGCATAGTATTCTATGTCCACTGCCACTCCTTGCCAGTATGTTCTACAACAAAGCAGCCCAGCTCAATTTGTAAGCACACAGTTCTTTGTTTACATTCTGTCATATCTGCTAGATTATAAGCTCCATAACAGTAGGGACCATGTTTGTTTGTTCTTCACTGTAAATCCCTTCAGCATTTTGCTAGTCTCAGGTGCACAATGATAAATATCAACAAATATTTGCTAAATGAAGTCGTTACAAAGAATTTGTCTCTCATATGGGAGTAATCACTACAATACAGTGTAGAGATGCATTTTGAGACACAGGCAGTGATATGCTGGTAAACTGATGCTCAAAAACAAACAAACAAACAAAACCCCCCTGATTTGTCATTTGCTGATTTCCATGGTGGTGTAAATACTCCCATCACAGCTGATTTCAAGTTACCAATGGTTTAAAAACTGACTTGTAATATTCCTGAATATTAAACAGTTAGCTTTTCAAAGATGGAATGAGCTGGCTCTAGCCTATCACTGAAAGAGAGGTCAGCATGGGTGCAATGAGAACCCAGGAAAGAACAATTAGTTCATCCTGGGGGAGCTCAGCAAAGGCTTCCTGGAGGAGGTGACACTTGATTTGTGTTTTGAAGGTTGGGTATGTTGGCCCAGGCCCTTTGCCTCCAAAGCGGCTAACACAGCCCTGCTGCCAGTAGCCCATGTTCAACTGTGCCTGGCTCCTCTACTCAGCTAGCTCATCTCTGCTTGCCTGGGAGTTATCACCTGACGTAGTCCAATCCTCAGAAAATCCTTCCATGTGCCTGGTATTCTACTGGTTTGCTTCGAATGCAGCAGAGTAAGACAGAAGTTAGTCAAGGGAGAAAGCGAAGGGTTTTCCAAACAGAGGAACAATTTATGCAGTTCAGCATTTTGGTAAATCTAGAAGTATATAGGAGGCAGTGGGAGGAGATTAGCTCCTGACAGGCTTTGTTTGATAGGCTGAAGAGCGTATGCTGATTCACACCATAGGGTGGGTGGCAAAGGGAAAGGGAAAGGAATTACTTTTCCTGCATAATTCACAGCTGGTAATTGTGGGGTTTTGTTTTGTTGGTTTCATTTTTTTGGTATGGAATCATTTGATTAATATCTATCTCTTCCAAGAGACCGTCAACTCCACAAGGGCAGGGACTGTCTTGTTCACTATTATTTTCTCAGTACTCAGCACAAAGCCTGGTATATAGCAGCCAACCAAATACATCTTGTTGAATGACTGAATCATCTGGGGAATGTTTAAAACATACTGATGTCCACCTACCCTGAAATAAGATCTGCTATAAATCTCTCTTCTCTGAACCACAACGTGTGTAAGGTTGGACAGTAAGTAGTGGGGCTGGTGTCCATATTTTGTAAAAACCACTTAGGACATTCACTTCCATTTCTCTTCCCAAAGCCAATCAAGTGGATCCTTTAAATGCTTTAACCAAAAGTGTGATATGATTAAATTTTGCTGGCTGCATAAATAGGCCTGATGGCAGTAGGGAGGACTCAGAGGTGCTGAAGTGCTGGGACCAGTAAGGAAGCCCACGCTGTGACCAGGTAAGAAATGAGACGGGTCTGATTTAAATCTCTGGCAGTGGTGTGAAGAGGGAGCAGATTCAAGAGATACTCAGGACATAGAATCTACACAATTTGGTGCCCATTTGGACATAAGTGGATGAAGGAGTGAGACGGAGGAATCTAGGTTGAAGGTTGGAGTGAATATTAGTCAATAGGGAGGAGGGAAGAGTCACTTTGAAATTGCTACATTTGAGATGCCTGTGGGACACGAAGGGACACTTAAATATTAGTGTTCTCCAAGAATTCTGGTGAACACTAATATTTAAGAAGCAGGTTAGAAAAAGAATTGTTGAAGGAGACTGAGAAGAATGACCAGAGAGGAAGAAGGAAAACCTGAATAGTGTCATAAAATAAGTGATAATGTCCAACAGCGTCAAATGGTGCCTAAAGCTTAAGTTAGATGACATGAGTGATGGCAACAAGACCACTTTCTGTGGGGGCAGAAGCTGCCGGGTAGAGGACGAAGGAAGCGGAGACAGCGAGTTTAGACTAACTTTTTCAAGAAACTTGTCTGTGAAAAGAAGAGGAGGAATGGTATGATTGAGCTGTATGTGAGGAGATTTGAGCCCGTTTACAGCTAAGAGGCAGGAGACGGGTTGAGCAGACAGGAGCGCCAACATCTACCCTCTCGCGCCATTTTGACTGCCTCCTCCTCCCACGTGACCGGGAGGCGGCCCGCGGAGGCCGGCCTCGCGGAAACTACAGCCCCCAGAAGGCCCCGCGGCGCTGGGGGCGGGGCGGAGCCGAGGCCTGGCGCGCGCCCCGACGGTGCGAGCGGAAGAGCTGGAACTTTGAGGAGGCGGCGGATGCGGAGAGTGACTCTGCCGCCGGTAACGATCCGCTCCGTGTCCTTGTCTATCCCTCTCTCTGCACCCCAGGCTGGGTCTCGTCGCTTCCACTTCTCTCTCCACACTTGGCACAAGCTTTCTTTCCCCTTTGTTTGTTACCGGTGTTTTTCTCCTGACTTGAGGCGTGGGGCCGGCCCCCTCCTGGGGCGGAGGTTACTGGGAAGCTCCCGCCCTTCGACCCCTGCGGGCGCTGGGTTGCTGGCGACCCTCTCAAGGCCCTTTTTCCTTCCCAGGGCTGCGTGCTCGCTAGGGGCCCTCTCCCCAGTTACTGTCTGGGGAGGGGCCGTTCCTTTCCTGGTTTCAACAGGTACTGAGCGGGGACGTGGCGACCCCTTTCTCTCCCCAGGGGTACGGGGCTGTGGACGGCGGGGGCCGCCCGAGACGACCCCGGGGCTGCGGGCGATTTCTCTGGAGCGAGTCTGCCGCGCTGCCAGGGAGCCCCGGGCTGTCGGCTGGGAGTGAGCAGTCTAGTAGAGAGGGTGTACTTCCTGGTTTTCTTGGGCCGCCCTCGGAAAACTCCAGGTCCGATTTTTAAAGTTTTCTTTATCAGTAAAGCCTCCTCTCAGGGTTGAGTAGGGAAGACGCACGGGATTTGGAATCTGATGTCCTGGGAGGAGTTTTGGGTATGCCACTTGCTAGACCTGTGATCCTTTGTAGCACATTTACCGCAGCCTCGTTTTCCCAGTCCGAAAAATGGGGGTAATCGTCTTTGGCCTGCCTGCCTTCCGGTGTTATGGGGTTCAGCAGAAGTGACATGTGGGAGAAAGCACGTTTCAAATACAGCAAGCTCACTATCTTTCTGTCTACACACACTCTCTCCCGCTCCCCTCTTGCTTTGTTATAGGCGTCCTTTCTTCCGTGCTACACGGGTACGAGTATCCCAGACAGCGCTTAATGTTCCTCACATGTGCTAAGCTGATGCCTGTCTCCAGCTGGTCTGGTGTCTCTTCCCCGTTTTCAGATACTGCTTGTGCTAAACCTAGCTCTGATTCTAATACGGTCCCACTATCCTGTGTATACTAGCTGAAACAAGAAATATTGGAGTTATTTTCACCTACCCTAGGTATATGTGTTAGGAGTCTGTGTTACCTTATAGTTAGAATTCAGAATATAAACAGCCAATATTCCAGTCTAGTTTTTATTCTGGCATTTCAGCTCTGAGACTCCAAACAGGTGGCTTTTTCTGTTATTTTTCCCCTTGTGGAGAGAGAGGATTTTACAAACAACTTTTTGTGGGTTTGGAGGTATAGTAATGAGGTAATCTTGTATTTATTCTGCAGTCAGTGGTTGAAGAATACCTGAATGTGGTTCTAAAAACAAAGAGGATGGCAGTACAGTGACTTAGTTGAATGTACAAAGTTGAACAAATTTGAGTTCAAATCCTGGTGCTGTGACTTCTAGTTTATGACTTTTGGCAAATTATTTCTCCTCTCTAAGCCTGTCTACTAATTTCTAAAATGGAGATGATAGCATTTACCTCACAAGGTGTCTATAAGGATTAAATGAGATGTGAACATAAAGTAGTGCTGGAGTGAGTACGTGCTCATTATTTTGTTGCTGTTGTAATTGATGACTATGATGATGGTAAAAAATGATGGTGATAATTTTAGGTAAAGTATTTTCTTGAGATTCCATTTCTTTTTTGTTGTTTGTAAAATGAGGATAGTTATCCTTAACTCATAAACTTAAAAAAAAAAAGCTGTAAATAGACGTGCTCAGATTGCAGGGTTTTTTAAAAAATTTTTTTAAGGAATTGCATTTTATCTAAAGATTATATTAGGCTATTTTTTACTTTTAGAGGTTTCCAAAATGCTCTTGTTGTTGGGGTGTGGTGTTGGACTGGTGCTTCGTTTATAACCCATAGTAAGAATGAAGTTTTCTTTCTGCACATTGGAGCTTGTAGCAGAACAATTATCTGTGTTTATGACTTAGATATTGACTATTTACTAGGACAGAGTTTTTTGGGTTATTTGACATCTTTATTGGAGTATAATTGCTTTACAATGTTGTGTTTCTGCTGTACAACAAAGTGAATCAGCTATATGTATACATATATCCCCATATCCCCTCCCTCTTGAGCCTCCCTCCCACCCTCCCTATCCCACCCCTCTAGGTGGTCACAAAGCACCGAGCTGATCTCCCTGTGCTATGCAGCTGCTTCCCACTAGCTATCTATTTTTACATTTGGTAGTGTATATATGTCCATGCCACTCTCTCACTTCGTCCTAGCTCCACCCCCACCCCGTCCTCAAGTCTGTTCTCTACATCTGCGTCTTTATTCCTGCCCTGCCCCTAGGTTCATCAGTACCGTTTTTTTAGATTCCATATATATGCGTTAGCATACGATATTTGTTTTTCTCTTTCTGACTTACTTCACTTTGTATGACAGACTCTAGGTCCATCCACCTCACTACAAATAACTCAATTTTGTTTCTTTTTATGGCTGATTAATATTTCATTGTGTATATGTGCCATACCTTCTTTATCCATTCCTCTGTTGATGGACACTTAGGTTGCTTCCATGTCCTGGCTATTGTAAATAGTGCTGCAATAAACATTGTGGTACATGTCTCTTTTTGAATTATGGTTTTCTCTGGGTATATGCCCAGTAGTGGGATTGCTGGGTCATATGGTAGTTCTATTTTTAGTTGTTTAAGGAACCTCCAGACTGTTCTCCATTAGTGGCTGTATCAATTTACATTCCCACCAGCAGTGCAGGAGGGTTCCCTTTTCTCCACACCCTCTCCAGCATTTATTGTTTGTAGATTTCTTGACGCTGGCCATTCTCACTGGTGTGAGGTGATACCTCATTGTAGTTTTGATTTGCATTTATCTAATGATTAGTGACGTTGAGCATCTTTTCATGTGTTTGTTGGCAACCTGTGTGTCTTTGGAGAAATGTCTATTTAGGTCTTCTGACCATTTTTGGATTGGGTTGTTTGTTTTTTTGATATTGAGCTGCATGAGCTGCTTGTATATTTTGGAGATTAATCCTTTGTCAGTTGCTTCATTTGCAAATATTTTCTCCCATTCTGAGGGTTGTCTTTGTCTTGTTTATGGTTTCCTTTGCTGTGCAAAAGTTTCATTAGATCCCATTTGTTTGTTTTTATTTCCATTACTCTAGGAGGTGGATCAAAAAAGATCTTGCTGTGATTTATGTAGGACAGAGTTTTATAGAGCATTTTTTGTTGGTTCCCCAGCCTCCCCGCCTTTCTTTTTTTTAAAGCCAGAGTATTTGACTGTAAAAGTTCAATCTAGTGGGTAGTGTCCAGAAGATTTGGTGACCCTCATTTTTGAAAGTGGAAACACTTAGTGACAGGTGCTGATGGTGGCACTGGTGTGTGTGTATCTGCAAGGAGTGAGAGTTCAGAGAAACCAAGGAGGAATGCCTAATAGAGAAAACTGATGTGTTGGTCAAAGCAAAGTCTTAGAGTTAAGAATTGAAATGTTTACTTTTCATTCCTTCAGATGCTGTGTTGACTACAAGATGTCTGCAGATGCAAATGTTTCCTTTACTTTTTTGATGTGGTTTTCCCTGGCTCCACTTTGCCAGTTTCATCCTGACTTATATAGTTAAGAATCAGCAAGATAACTATTTTGTTTTACTACAGACTTGTGTATAAACTATGACAGTAGAGAGTCATTTCCATTAAAATCTACTTTGTGTTCTATAATGTGTTATTTTTTCCTTTATGTTTCCTAAATATTTTAAACATTTTTGTTCTTGATTGGTTTTTACTTGAGTTTTTGGAAGGTAGACCCATTTTCAGGCTTAGTGAAAGATGGTGTTATTATTATTACTATATTTAATTTTATTATTATATTTTTTCTTATAGTCATGAATTTTGGTGATACATATATATTCATTCCCAAAATGCTTCACATGATCACTGTATTTTTTTGTTAGTCAAGGTTAAGTTTGTTGACTGTGACCATTGAACCCTGAAAAACAACAAAATTAATTGGCTAATATTTTTGAATCTGTGACCCTGTCCTCATTAGCTCCATAAGCTCAGTGTTCACAAAATATCTCACCAGAATGAATGGTAAGACTGGTATATTGTTGATTTGGCACTTGTGCACTCATTAGACATAATAGAAGTAAATGAACTAGTGCCAGAAGTAAAAGTATAGATTTTTAATTATAAACCTGTAATACAAGACTAGCCCTCACACTGTGTATAAAACTGGTGACCTGTAGGATGATCTTTGACAATCACTAACCTGAACTATAATTTAGACGTTTCTTTTAGTTGTTGAATTGTATTAGTTGCAGGCTTCCCACCCACAGGAGAAGTGAGAAGAAATGGAACTAGGCTGTTCATGTCTTGAAAGAGAACCCTACTTCTACTATTGCCACCCACCAGAAAATGTGCTCTTACCTAGTGGGGAAAAAAAACATTTAGAGTTTTCTGTTAATGAGCCCAGTAGGATGGATGAAGCCCGGGTAACTCCGAAGAGCTTATTGAATTACAGAGAAATTCCAGTTGTCAGAGGTTTAGATAGGAGAGAAGTTATAGGGTATTGCTTTGCAGCGGTAAGCCTGCATTTGAAGAGGATTTTCTCCTCTCAATAAAACATGGACCAGTTGCTCCCAGTTTGTGGTGTGTATTTTTCACGATCTCATGCTAGCCTTCTGTCTAGTTTTCATTCTTCAGATTTGCTCTTCAGTTTCATAACTATCTGTTGTCCCTCTTGTATCTTTTTTTTTTTTTTTTTTTTTTAATGTCAAACATGGCTGGTTTTGGACTAGGGATAAAAACAGAGAAGCACTCTTGGAAACAGCAGGTTCTGGTGTCTAGTATTCTGAGGTTCCCAAATAACACGGGTTAACCTGTGCATATGATGATAATGGATTTCTGGAATGGGCAAGTGGCTGACAGTTCATGACTGTTAAACCTGGTGCAGAGGCAAAAATATGGGCAAATGGTGTGTGGTGCTCCTTAATATCAGGTTTGCCTCTTAGGAAAAAATATGTGTAGCGTTAATACTGGCTTGCACCTGTGCTGTTTCAAGTTCTTTGCCGTGGAATACCAGAGGAGTATTAAAGAAAGAAGGGAAGCACTTGGATTTAAATCTTCACCTCTCAAATTGATACCAATAATCCTGTTTGTTTTTTCTTATCATCTGTAAAATAGAGTTAATAATACCAAGCCTGCTTACTTATAAAGATTAGAGGGAAAAGTTAACAAGAATTTCTTGGAAATGGGGTAACTGTAGGGGAGAGACTTATAGAAAGGCAGTGTCTGAGAGGGGAAAACACACACACTGGGTTGGGTCACTTAGGGAGAGATAGAAAGAGGAATGGGCTTCCCTGGTGGCGCAGTGGTTGAGAATCTGCCTGCCAATGCAGGGGACACGGGTTGGAGCCCTGGTCTGGGAAGATCCCACATGCCGCGGAGCAACTAGGCCCGTGAGCCACAATTACTGAGCCTGCGCGTCTGGAGCCTGTGCTCCGCAACAAGAGAGGCCGCGATAGTGAGAGGCCCGCGCACCGCGATGAAGAGTGGGCCCCGCTTGCCGCAACTGGAGAAAGCCCTCGCACAGGAACTAAGACCCAACACAGCCATAAATAAAATAAATAAATAAATAAATAAAATAAAATTAAAAAAAAAAAAAAGAAAGAGGAATACACACACACCAAAGGCAGAGAGTGAGCGTCAGTCAGAGATAGAGAGGGGACATCGGAAACACTGAGAGGGGCAGTCAGACTGAGACATTTAGAGTTAGAAAGAAGGGTAATCAGAGATGTAGAGAGAAGGGCTGACTTAGGAATGACAGGTGGATGCAGGGAGGGAGCTGGAGAAAGAGAGACTGTGAGGGGGAACAACCAGGAGGGCATGACCCAGAGATGGGAGCTTATTGAGTTAGTTTTTGTCTGTTATTTGGGGAGATCTTGTAGACATTTGTAATTAGCCAAGAAAGGGAAGAAATGCAGATATTAATAGTAAATCAAGTAACATGTTTATGCAGTTTTTATTACCCTAAAATTTTCCCTTAAACACTAACTTTATTTTGCATATTAAACATATAAACACCAAGCCAACTTTTGTTACAGGCTTGTTGACTACTTACTTGACCCCTTCATAGTATAGTTTAAACACATTTTAAAAAATGAAATAAAATGATTATTTTCTTTTTTAGAAATATTTTTTCTTAAAAAAAATCTAATATATGCTTACTGTAGAAAACTTGGGAGATACAGAAAAATTTAAAGAACAACAAAACTCATAATCTCGCAATCTAAGCAACACATAATGAGGCCTGCATTTTTCATGTTTTCTTAGTCTTTTTTTTTTAGGTATTTATTAAAGCTCTTCTTCTTTCCTAACAGAACCAAAAAGCTGTTTATATGTCCAAAATCATTTTTAAAAAATTAATTAATTAATTAACTAATTTTTGGCTTCGTTGGGTCTTCATTGCTGCATGTGGGCTTTCTCTAGTTGTGGCGAGCAGGGGCTACTCTTTGTTGCGGGCTTCTCATTGTGGTGGCTTCTCGTTACAGAGCACGGGCTCTAGGTGCACGGGCTTCAGTAGCTGTGGCACGCGGGCTCAGTAGTTGTGGCTGGCGGGCTCAGTAGTTGTGGCACACAGGCTTAGTTGCTCTGTGGCATGTGGGATCTTCCCGGACCAGGGCTCGAACCCGTGTTCCCTGCATTGGCAGGTGGATTCTTAACCACTGTGGCACCAGGGAAGTCCCCAAAATCATTTTTAAATTAACTATTTGTGGTGGAGTTAACTTTATATTCCTATTTTGTCACTTAGGTACTTCCATAAACTATAGTATTTGTGTACCTATTTTTATTTCCTACCTCCCTAGGTTAGATTAATAACTAGACTATCTGTTATTCGTATTTGTGTTTTAGACTAACAAAGTGTCTTACATATAGTAAGTACTCAGAATATATTTGAGATGAATTGTTAAGTTCTCTAATTAGAAACTTTCTTATTTAAATAGTCTGTACAATTTCTCATCGGCAGACTGGTCTTCCTTAATGTTGAGAAAAGCTTGATCTTAGGCTGTGTGTGTGTGTGTGTGTGTGTGTGTGTGTGTGTGTGTTTAATATGAAGTTACTGAACTAGGAAAGGGGTGCTTTTTCCGGTTAGCTTTTGTCATGTAGCAAGCCACTCTGAAATTTAGTGATGTATCAATAAAAAGCATTTTATTACACTATGGATTCTGCCAGAATTCAGACAGAGCAGTGTGGAGATGGCTTGAACCTTAGCTAGAAAGGCTTGAAAGCTGGTGGTAATTTTGTGGCTGGAAACTAGAATCTGGAGGCTTCTCCACTCATGTGCCTCATGATTGAAGTTGACTGTCCCCTGGAACACCTACATATGGTTTCTCCACATAGACTAATCGGGCTTCTTCACAGCATGGTGGTGGCTGTTTTCTAAGAGTAAGCATCCCAAGAGAACCAAGTGGAAGCTGTGTTGCCTTTTGTTACCTGGACTTGGAAGTCATGTAGTGACACAAGCTTGCCATATTCAAGGAGGCAGCAGTGGTTACACTGAACCCACTTCTCACAGGAGGAGTGTCAGAGTCAACCTTGTAAGAAAAACATTGGAGGTAATGGAAGTGGGGGATAGGTGCCATCTGTGGGAAAGACGGTTGGTCACAAGCAGTTACTGGACTGGGAAATAGTAAGTTAAAAAATGAGTTAATAAAACATCACTTTCTGAATGTTAGTGAGTAAGTATCCTATTGCATATTAGTAATGTTAATTGTGTTTAGTTTAAAAACTTAACACTAAACTTTTAAAGGCTTTTAAACTCAAAGCTATTTCAAGTTACTTCCTTGACTTTTAGACTCTGAACAAAATCTTCTTTCTTTCTTTAACCCAGCTTGCAAGTTGGTGAGTTTCTATACTTTGTTCTATCCCCTTTTAAAATGCAACGGAGTCTTATTTTGTAAATAATCAGTTACATGTAAATAATATGATACTGTAGAAAATTTGGAAAATCAGGAAAGAAACAAACTTATAATCTCACCTTTCAGATGTAATCAATTAGAAGTACATAATTTCTTATCCATGGTTCCTAAATTCAAACTGTTGTGAAGATGGAAAGTGTTTAAGAAGTTTGTAGCAACCTCAGTTGGCAGCAAAAGCCAGTCTGCACTGATATAAGGCTATTTGTAGTCTTTATTTATCATATGTAGTATAGTGATTTACACTTTTTTCCACAAAAATTTCAACTTGTTTAATTACAGAGTGTTGCCCCAGACGCTGGTTAGAATATTTTGTAACACATAGAGTATGTACCATGTTAACCTTTCTAAAAACCTGAAAAATTTTTCTGAATTCTGAAGCCTGTCTGACCCCCAGGAGTTTTGGATAAGGGATTTTTGGACTGGAATTAAAAACCTAGTGCTAGGAAAAGATAAATTTATTAACCTCCTTTAGTGGTTCTAAACTTTTTTATCATATGAATCTTCCCAGAACTTTTCTGCTTTCATTTCACATTTTTATTTTAGGAGAAGACCCAGAAAAGAAAAGACCCAGAAAAGAAAAAGAAATAGTCTTGATTTGTTTATATGATCGGTAGTTCTCTGCATCCATCCCAGATAACTGTTTCAGACTCAGTGTGACCATCTTTCAATACATTCAGAATTTCCAGGCCTCTTGACTCTTCTGGTGTAAGAGCCAGTGATGTAGTAAGTACTGGAGTTTGACGAGCCCAGGGAGCCATGTAGGTCTTGGTTTTTGCCACCAGTATTGTTAATGTGACATTGCTATTCTTTCCTTTTTTGCCATAGTGTTTTTTTTTTTTTTTTTTGGTACTGTGCTTCTTGTTTGTTTCCTTGAGTAGTCTGAAACTTTTCCTTGCCTCTGACACTTGAGTTCAAGGTTGAGGAATTTATCTTTAACTCCATAATGTCAGATAGTTTGAATTTTTAAAGTATTTTCTTATTACTATTATCACAAGTTCAGTATGTGCTCATTATCAAGGATTTGGAAAATATAGCCATATTTTCACCACTTGGAAGTAACTGTTAACATTGAGGTTTATTTCCTTCCACTCTATTTTCTGTGTATGTATATTAATGTAACACACACAGACTTACATTGGAATCTCTTGCTATCGTACATAAATTTTGTATTCTGCTTTTTAAAAAATATAACATGTTTATTAATAGTGTCTAGGTCTGTTTCTGGAGTGAGCATGAATTATATTACTGGACAGTGACCTTTATATTTGTATTCATTTTGTGCAGGAACCTAGGCGACAGGTTCAAATTCTGGCATTGCCACTGCCACACTGAAAACTGGGGCAGGTTATAGGATATCTCTGGGCTTCCATTGTGTCAGCCGTCAAATGAACTTTTCAAGGTATTTGACGCGACAATCTGATGAAAGTTAACCCACTCCTTGGAAAATCACTCATACAAAAGAAGTCTTTGGTCAAATTTTTTTTTTTTTTTTATAATGAGAGCCTCTGGGAACTACAGTTTTGTCTTTTATTTTATTTAATTTATTTATTTATTATTTATGGCTGTGTTGGGTCTTCGTTTCTGTGCGAGGGCTTTCTCTAGTTGTGGCAAGTGGGGGCCACTCTTCATCGCGGTGCGCGGGCCTCTCATTATCGTGGCCTCTCTTGTTGCGGAGCACAGGCTCCAGACGCGCAGGCTCAGTAATTGTGGCTCACGGGCCTAGTTGCTCCGCGGCATATGGGATCTTCCCAGACCAGGGCTCGAACCCGTGCCCCTGCATTGGCAGGCAGATTCTCAACCACTGCGCCACCAGGGAAGCCCTCAAATTTTTTTTAATTGCAGTATAATTGACTAACAATATTATGTTAGTTTCAGGTGTACAACATAGTGACTTGACAGTTTTATACATTACAAAATGATCATGATAATAAGTCTAGCTACAATCTGTTACCATACAAAGTTATTACAGTATTATTGACTGTATGCCCTATGCTGTATATTACATCCTTGTGACATTTATTTTATAAGTAGAATTTTGTATCTTAATCCCCTTCACCTATTTGACCCGTCACTCCCCACCACTCTCCCTTTTGGCAACCACCATTTTGTTCTCTATATTTTTGAGCCTGTTTCTATTTTGTTGTGTTTGTTCATTTGTTTTATTTGTTCATTTGTTTTGTTTTTTTAGATTCCACATATAAGTGAAATCATACAGTATTTGTCTTTCTCAGTCTGACTTATTTTACTTAGCATAATACTCTTTATGTCCATCCATGTTGTCACAAATGGCAAGATTTCATTCTTTTTTTTTTTAATGGCTGAATAATATTTATTTGTAAAAATGCCACAAGTTCTTTATCCATTCATCTATTGATGGACATTTAGGTTGTTTCCATGTCTTGGCTATTGTAAGTAAGGTTGCAGTGAACATTGTAGTACATATACCTTTTTGAATTAGTATTTTTGTTTTCCTTGGATAAATACCCAGAAGTGGAATTACTGTATCATATGGTAGTTCTATTTTTAATTTTTTGTGGAACCTCCATAGTGGTTGTACCAATTTACATTCCCACCAACAGTGCACGAGGTTTCCCTTTTCTCCACATCCTCGCAACACTTGTTATTTCTTGTCGTTTTGATTATGGCTATTCTGACAGGTGTGAGGTAGTATCTCATTGTGGTTTTGATTTGTATTTCCCTGATGGTTAGTGGTGTTGAACATCTTTTCATGTGCCTGTTGGCCAACTGTATGTCTTTGGAAGAATGTCAGTTTAGGTCCTCTGCCCATTTTTAAATTTTTGACGTTGAGTTGTACGAGTTCTTCATATATTTTAGATATTAACTCCCTATCGAACATATCATTTGCAAATATCTTCTCCCATTCAGTAGGTTGCCTTTTCATTTTGCTGATGCTTTGCAAAAGCTTGAGTTTGATGTAGTCCCATTTGTTTATTTTTGGTTTTGTTGCCCTTGCCCAAGGAAACAGATCCAAAAAAATATTGCTAAGACTGATGTCAGAGAGCATGCTGCCTGTGTTTTCTTCTAGCAGTTTTATGGTTTCAGGTCTTACATTTAAGACTTTAATCCATTTTGAGTTTATTTTTGTATTTGGTGTAAGAAAGAGGTCAGGTTATATTCTTTTGCATGTGGGTGTCCAGTTTTCCCAACATCGTTTATTGAAGAGACTATATTTTCCCCATTGTGTATTCTTGCCTCCCGTGTCATAGACTAATTGACCATATAAGTGTGGGTTTATTTCTGGGCTCTCTATTTTGTTACATAGTCCGGTCAATCTTTGCAATTCTTCCCATTCTACTAGATGAACTATATGTTGAGGAATGCAAAATATAGCAGTATCTATTTGAGGTTATTAGGGCTTCATGGAAGAGGAGGATCTTGAAGGAAGTGATAGAATGACAAATTGACTTTAGAGGGATAGAATGACAAATTGACTTGAGAGGACAGAAGAAAATTCCACATAGGGTGATGAGACGTTAGAAGCAAAAAGGTACAATATATGTGAACTGAATGAGACAAAAAGGGTATTTTAACAATATTGCACAAATGGAAGGTTTGATTTTACTGATGATGGTGAGTAGTAAAGAGATGTGATTTGTTAGGTTTACATGTCTATGGGGATAATGAAGAATTAATGGGAAGCTTTGAAGGCTAGGCTGAAGAACTTAGATTTGATCCTATAGATGATGGTATTTTTGTTGAAAGTCATATGATGAAAACAGTATTTGAGAAAGGTTGTCCTGGTAGCTTTGTGGGATAACCTCAAGTAGGGAGTGGCTCTAGGGTATCTCAATAGGACAATCATGGAATAATATGGAAATAGAAAACATGATAGCTCTTGTGGAGGAAGAGCAATAAGAACGGGGTTAGAAAAGCTGAAAGAGTCGGAATACCTCAAAGTTTTGAGCCTGACAAATCAAGTGTATTGTGGTGTCTTTTTTTTCAAGATTTTTTTTGATGTGGACCATTTTTAAAGTCTTTATTGAATTCGTTACAGTATTGCTTCTGTTTTTTTTTTTTAAATTTTATTTATTTATTTATTTATTTATGGCTGTGTTGGGTCTTCGTTTCTGTGTGAGGGCTTTCTCTAGTTGCGGCAAGTGGGGGCCACTCTTCATCGCAGTGCATGGGCCTCTCACTATCGCGGCCTCTCTTGTTGCGGAGCACAGGCTCCAGATGCGCAGGCTCAGTAATTGTGGCTCACGGGCCTAGTTGCTCCGCGGCATGTGGGATCTTCCCAGACCAGGTCTCGAACCCATGTCCCCTGCATTGGCAGGCAGATTCTCAACCACTGCACCACCAGGGAAGCCCCGCTTCTGTTTTTTAATGTTTGGTTTCTTGGCCTCGAGGCATGCGGGATCCTAGCTCCCCGACCAGGGATTGAACATGCACCCCCTGCATTGGAAGGCGAAGTCCCAACCACTGGACCACCAGGGAAGTCCCTATTATGGTGTCTTGATAATGACATTATCTGAGAAAGGATCTCAGATAGGTCTAGGGAGAAAGATAATGAGTTCAACTTCTAATACAAGTTTTAGGTATTAGATAATTTGAGTGGTAGTTGAAAAAATCTGGTGCTTTAAAAATAAAGAACTTAATAATATAAATGAATGCTGTCCCTTTGAAAGTAATCCATTTTTAAGACCATGCATTTATTCTAGCAAATAAATATTCTTTGGAATTTGTCTTTTGGAACTGCTTTCAGAACCAATAGAACCATATAAGAAAACCGGTCTCATTACTTTATGGTCATATCTTTTGTGCCCAAGAGTATTATCTTGCTTGATCACTCATCTTATTTACCATTTTTATTTCTAAGTGATATTTGACAGTTCCTAAAAGTTAATCTGCAGAGGCATGAAATTTATTACCATGGTAGATATTTAAATAACTATCATCGTTGCTGAGGACAACCTTAAAAAGCTGTGATAGCATCCTTAGAAAAGGTGCTAGTGCACGCTGGTTAAGAGGGTGGGTTCTGGAAGCCTAGATTTGAATGATCTCTTTAGTACATTAGTCTTGTGTATTGAGTAAGTTACTTAACTTGTCTGGGTCTCAGTTTCCTCATTTTTAAAATGAGGATGGTGATAATATGCCCTACTTCATAGGATTATTGTGAGGGTTAGCTCTTAGAACAATGCCTGGCAAATATTAAAAGCTCAGTAAATATTAGCTGTTTATTACCATCACAACAACTACCACTACTGCTACCACCACCACTTTGGCTATTTATCTTTTTTGTTTTAAAAATCACTTGTGTTCCTGTTTAATTATGTCTTGTACAAATGGAATGATAGACAGCTGGAGATAAAAGTAGAGCTCCAGATAAATGATCAGACATATAGTGATGAGGTTTTTTAGAATGTTTGATCTAGAACTTAGTGGGAGAAGAGCAGAAAAGACCAAGGATGGAATATTGGGGAATATTCATAGTAAGGGAGTGGGAGGCAGAAAACGAGCCAGCAGAAGGGCAGTGGAAGATTGTTTAGAGAACGAAAGAAAACAAGGAGTGTACATTAGTATAGAGGTTATATTAATTAGGATTAGATTTGTTTGCAACCAAATAACAGAGACTTAAGCATGATAGATTTCATTTCTCTCGATGTCACGAATTCCAGAAGTAGTCTAGGACTGTTGTGGTTTATCATGGTGTCATGTTGTTGCTCCACTGTGCATGGATTCACTTGATGGTCTAAGATGGCTATTGGAGTTCCAGCCTTTTCATCCACGTTCGAACCAGCAGAAAGGAGGAAGAGAAGAACATATCTCCCTCCCTTTAAGGATACTTCCTGAAAGTTATATGTACCACTTTTGCTCATATTCCATTGGTCATGTAGCCACATCTTCCTGCAGGAGAGGTTGGGAAATGTAAGCTATTTTGAATGGTCAGTGCCTGGGAAGAAAAAACAGGAACAATAAGGATAATCCAAGGGTAGCTAGATGAGGATTATTGGGTAGATAACAGAGTTAATTGTCTTTAGGATAGTTTAATTCATTATTGGTAATCCTTGATAAGAGTTTCAGTACTTGGCAAAACTATGAGTATGAAACTACTCTTATCAAATTGCATCAACAGTACTTTGTTTTTAGGGTGTACTCCCTTCATGAATCCCTACTTAATTAGGATTATCAGTCTCTTATAACGAAAAAGATTATGGGTATGTATATATATGTATGCATGTGTGACATATACATATATATTATATATATAATATATATATCTTCTCACTTAACATTAGTGTTTGCCAGAATTTCTTCATATGGCAGCAGCATGCAGTAAAATTGATGATAATTAAGCCTCTGATATCTTTCTTTAGTTGTTTTAAGCTTCTAATTTTACCTAGTCTTCTATCCACTCTCCAATTTGGTTGTTTTGGGCCACTGTTTTTAATCTGTCTCTGTCCTTTTATATTACCACTCTCTCTCACTGCTGTTAATACTTCCCAAAATAGATAAATGAGCATATTTAATTAAATGTGTTATTTGCACTCTCCTGATCATTAATGAATTTGTAAGTAAGGTCAGACCTACAATCTTCCTAGTATTACCATGACTGAATTATCTCTATCCACTAAATTGGTAATTATTTGCTTTAGAGTTTTTTTTTTATTTTTAAAGCTTCCATATTTTGTATGTTTATGTTCTTTTAGTGTTGGAAATATGAAGGTCTTCTAACAAAAAGGGGGATATGTTTTCCCTAGGATTTTTGTCCCTTTCAATTGAAAATGTTTTATTTATATATTTTTGAATGATGAACCATATATTTAAGATGAGAAGTTCATATGTTGCTATTTATATTTTGTCAACAGACATATAGTTTAAAATAGATGTAGTTTTGAAAGGGTTTATAACAAAATATAGTGAATAGTTACTGTGTCATTCCTGCCCACTCTCTCTAGTCCTCTCCCTAAAGGTAACCACTTTCAATTCCTTAAGCTGTTCCTTCTTGCATTTACATATCTCCATATTTTAAAATAATATGTGTGTAATGCTGTCTTTTGATTCACCAATTTATTCATTATATGTTGTGTTTCTATTATGATAGAGAAAGTTTTATTGTTCTTATAAATTTATTTATTTATTTATTTATGGCTGCATTGGGTCTTCGTTGCTGCACGCGGGCTTTCTTTAGTTGGAGCGAGCGGGGGTTACTCTTCGTTGTGGTGCGGTGACTTCTCTTGTTGCGGAGCACGGGCTCTAGGCGCGTGGGCTTCAGTAGTTGTGGCATGCAGGCTCAGTAGTTGTGGCTCACGGGCTCTAGAGCGCAGATAAAGTAGTTGTGACGCATGGGCTTAGTTCCTCCGTGACAGGTTGGGTTCTTCCCAGACCAGGGCTTGAGCCCATGTCCCCTGCCTTGGCAGGCGGATTCTTAATCACTGTGCCACCAGGGAAGCCCAGTTTTATTGTTCTTAAACCACAGTCACCACTGCTACTCCTCCCCTGGCCTCCCAGTTTCTGTTACAATATTTGGTTAAATCAAATAGTTAATGTTGTGTTTACATTATTATGTCTGTGCAAATTTTATTTGCTTATAGTGTCTTAAATAGTGGCCTCTAAGTGCAGTTTTCCACAAGGTCAGTGACAGTAATCTGTCATTTCAAATTTTCTTTCTTTTTTAAAAAAATTCTTGGAAATTTCTCTTCTGGAGACTTTCTTTGTCCTCTTGTCTGAGCCTACTATTTGGGCCTGCTGCACAGCTCTTTTCCTGGGATGATTTTCCTTTGTTGTCGTCCTTAGACTTTTCTCTGTTTTGGGTATGATTCCCAATATTGTTAGAACTCTTATCTTTTTCATTTACCCTCTTGCTTGAGTGGAGCACATCCTCTAGTAGTTGTGTTGTATTAAAAATATGGTCCTATGGCAGAGAGCCTGGGGATGACTGCCTTCAACATGCCTGTCTCTGTCACAGAGCTTTCATCTGAAATGGTTGCGTTCTACTTCTAGCTCACAGTTAGCATCCTGGAATTCCCGTTCACCAATATTCCTTCACTTCTCTCTTGTGTTGGATATCCTGTTTTCCATATCCCGTGTCTTCTTTGTTTTGATTTATGTACTTGATTTATGTGCCAGGTACTGTGCTAACATCTTTTTTCTGTTTAATTTATGTTGACATTATTTCACACTACAGAAAATTACAAGAATGTACAAAAAATGTACCCAGATACCCCAAATGTTGACACTTGACTGTATTTCCTTTCTCCCTCTCTTTCCCCCAACCTGCAATATTTGTTTCTTGAACTGTTTGAGAGTAAGGTACAGACCTATTCCCCTGTATACTTAAATACTTCAGAGTGCATTTTCTAAAAACAAGGACATTCTTGTATGAATGCACAGTACAGGTGTCAAAATCAGGAAATTAACATTGATTTAATATTATTATGTAGTCCACAGACTTTTTCACATTTCACTCATTGTCCCAATAATGTACTGTTTTATAGCAGAAGAAAATTCTGGCTCATGAAGTGTATTCAGTTGTCATGTCTCTTTAGTTTCCTTTAATCTGGAGCATTTCCTCGGTCTTTGTTTTTGCATGAGATTGACATTTTTGAAGAGTACAGGCCAGTTATTTTGTAAAATGCTTGTAATTTGGGTATATCTGCTGTTCTCTCATGACTGGATTCAGGTTATCCGTTTCTGGCAGGAGTACCACAGAAGTAATGTTATGCTTCTCAGGGCATCATGTCAGGAGGCACAGGATGTTGAAATATTAGTATTGTGATCTTGGATCACTTCATTAAGGTAGTATCTGCCAGGTTTTCCACTATTTTTCCTTTTATAATTTTTCTTGGTGGTAAAATATACATAACATAAAATTTTATCACTTTAACCATTTTTAAGTGTACAGTTCAGTGGGATTAAGTGCATTGACATTTTGTTTGTAATTTTGAGGCATCTTTGCAAAAATACTTCGAGATTTTATATATATCCTGTTACTCCTTGAACTTTTGCTCACTAACTTTAGTATCCATTGGTGATTTCTGCCTGAATCATTTTCATGATGGTTCCTAAATGGTGATTTTCTAATTCCATCATGTCTTCTACACTTATTTATAATACTTTATTTCATTATTTATTTTGACGCTGTTCCTGATTTGGTCAGTGGGAGCCCCATTCAAGCTGATTCCTGTCTCCTTTCGCCTTGCCCTTGTCATTCTTGGAGCACTTCCTCACTTTTTACCACAAGATGTTCTAGGCTTATCTTGCACTCTCCCAGCCTGAGTCCTACAATAAGTTATTTCCTCAAAGAGCTCTGGTTTGTTTTAGTAGAGAATGGCTCTATAAGCCAGGATCTGGACTCTAGATGTCCATTGACAGTGCTGCTGGGTGTCAGTATCATTGCTTTTAGGCCCTTTCAGTAGGCATCTAGGAAATAGAAATATGTGATATGTGTGTGTGTCCACACACGCTCATATACATCTTTATCTGTCTCCTGAAAGCAATGAGTTTATATTGATACCTCTGATTCCAGTCCAACACTACAGGGTTTATTCATTCTGTATTTATAACTCCCTCTTCCAAAAGTGAGAAACCTGCCCCCATTATTCATGTTTTTACTTATTGGCCTAATCCTGGAATACTAGAAAATAGTTTAAGAATTGCTAACTCATACCACTACTTAAAAGACACCTAGTAAGTAGAGTTCAATATTTGTTTATAGTTTTTTCCTGTAGCCTATGGGCATATAGTCTAAATCTCCACTGGCCAATAAAGTAGCCACTAACCACATGAATTGAGATGTGTTGTGAGTGTGAACTGTACACAGTTTGTAAACTTAGTATGAAATAAGAAATGTGAAATACCTCATTAATATTTAAATAATATGGTTGTTATATGTTGAAATATTTTAGATATGTTAGGTAAAATAAATTAATAAAATTAATTTTACCTATTTTTATTTTAATGTGGCTACTAGAAAATATTAAATTTCATATGTGGCATCCATTGTCTTTCTATTGGACATCACTGAGCAAGAAACCATGTTCAAAAGTTACTTGGATTAGTTTTCTCTCCCCAACATTCTTCCTATAACGTGGTTATGTTAGTTATTTGAAATACAGTTCATTTCTATTGTATTCTAAGTTTTTCTCCCTATCCTAATTGATCTTATTTATTTTTGAGCATGTGAAACATTAATATGGTTCCAAAAGTCAGAATTGTATTAAAAATATATATATATACTCAAAGCATTGTCACCCATTTCTTCTTCCTTTTCACCCTGTTTCCACCCACCCTCTATAGGTAACCAATCTTATCATTCTCTGAATTATCCTTCTTCTGTGTTTTTCCCCCAGGAATGAGGAGATACACATTTATTTTCTTATTTCTTAACTTTTTACACAAAATTTAGCATACTATAGATAGTACTTTGCTTTTTTAATTTAACATTTCACTTAAATATATTTTGGTATCCATTCCATATCAATTTGTAGAAAAATTTGTAGAGCTCGCCCTCCCTCCCTCCCTCCCTCCCTCCCTCCCTTTGTCTTTTCCTCCCTCTTGCGGTTGCATAGTACTCTATTGTGAGGATGTTAACCATTCTCTTATGGCCGTTTCCAGTATTTTGAATTTATAAACATTGCTGCAGTACTAACGTTGTTTATATATATTTTTGTACGTTGGAAATATATGTTTGGGTAAATCCCTAAAATAGGAGAGTTGGGTCAAAAGTTTAAAAGCAAATATAGTTTTCCTAAGTATTGCTAAATCCCTTTCTGTGGGGGTTGTATGAATTTGAATTCCCACCAGCAATGCATGAGTTTTCCCACAACCTCATCAGAGGTCAGAGTATGTTGGTATGCTTTAAAATTTTTGCTAACCTATTTATAGTTAGATAGTATCTCGATATAGTTTTAATATTCACTTAGTAGTAGTTAATGGTCTTTTCATAGAATATATAAAGGCCATTTTAATATCTTTTTGTGTGAATTGTCTTGTATTTTTAAATTCATTTTTCTATCAGGTTTTTTATGTGTTCTCCCTCAATTTTTAAGGGTCTTTTAAAATATATATATATATAAATATATATATATGTATATATTAGGTATATTAGCTGTTTATAGTGATATATGTTACACATATTTTCTCCCAGTTTGTCAGTTATCTTTTACTGTGTGTGTGTGTGTCTGTGTGTCTGTGTGTCTGTGCGTGTGTGCATGTGTTTGAGCTTTTATGTGGTCCAATTTTTCAGTCTTTTGTTGCATCTGAATTTTGGGTTATAATTAGAAAACCTTTCCCTTTACCCAGGGTAAAGAGGAATTCACACACGTTTTCTTATAGTACTTGTATGGTTTTAGTTGTTACATTTGGATCCCTGATTCATTTGGAATTACTTTAATGCATAATGTATGAGTTAATAATATTTTTCTAGATGCTAATTAGTTGTTTCAACATATTTTCTTTAAAAAGTACAATCTTGCCCAATATCTTGAGATGCCACCTTTGTCCTATATTAAGTTTCCATTGAGTTTATTTCTGGACTTCTGTTCTTTTACACCAGTTTGCCTATTCCTGCATCATTATCACACTGTTTTAATTATAGAGGCTTGATAGTATATCAAGGGCTAACTTTAAAATTTTTTAATGTTTTATTGGCTATTCTTACAAGTTTATTTTTCTGTTGAATTTTAGTATCAGCTGTCTGTCTCTGTAAAAAAGCTTGTTCATATTGAGATTTTTATTGGGATTACATTAAATTTATAAATTAGGAAGAACTGACATCTTTATGATGTTGAGTTTTCCATCCAAGAATGAGGAATATCTTTCCATTTGTTCAAATCTACTTTTTGTCTTTCAGGAATGTTTTAAAGTTTTCTTTATATTGTTTTTGAACACTTCTTGTTAAATTCTCCATTTCTTAAAAACTTATTAATATGGTTTGTAGATTTTTATGCCAATATTTGTAGAACTACATTATTCTTTTTTTTTTTTAAATAAATTTATTTTATTTTTGGCTGTGTTGGGTCTTTGTTGCTGCACGCGGGCTTTTCTCTGGTTGCGGTGAGTGGGGGCTACTCTTCGTTGTGGTGTGCAGGCTTCTCATTGTGGTGGCTTCTCTTGTTGGGAGCACAGGCTCTAGGCGTGTGGGTTTCAATAGTTGTGGCACACGGGCTCAGTAGTTGTGGCACACAGGCTTAGTTCTGCAGCGTGTGAGATCTTCCCGGACCATGGCTTGAACCCGTGTCTCCTGCATTGGCAGGCAGATTCTTAACCACTGCTTCACCAGGGAAGCCCCACATTATTCTTTTTAATGTCTGTATTGTTTTACATAGTATAAACGTACCATAATTTAACCTGGCCCATATAGATGGACATTAAATTATTTATAATTTTTCACTATTATACATAGTTCTGGAATAAGTATCCTGTAGAAATCCAGTTATTTCCTTATGATAAATTCTTTGAAGGAGAATTGTCTGGTCCAAAGGTCTTTTGATATATAAAAGAGTTTGAAATGTTGTTAAAATGCTTTCTACATTAATAAAATGTGTACCTCCATGAACAGTGTGGAGTCCTATTCAGTCTGTACTTACCAAAACAGGACCTTATTGCTCTTTTTTTCATCTTTGCCAGTTTGATGGGTAAAAAAATATATTTATTTTGGATTTCTTTGCTAACTGATGTGATTTATTTTTTCTTTGCTAACTGATAAGGTTTATTTTTTATTCATCCAGCCAGCCATCCACTCAGCATATTCTTTTGAACATCCACCATGTGCCATCCTAAAAGTTAAAACTATAGTAATGACTAGAAGTTGAACATCTTTTTGTGTTTTGATCATTTGTATTATTTTCTTATCTCTCTCTTTTCTTTTGATGGCAGTTAGTAGATGTTTTGTCCCCCTCAGACTAGTTCTCAGAGGGCTGAGAATGAGAGAAGATGACATTTCCTTTTTCTGTTTTGTTGTTGAGCTTCTAAAAAGTGTGTGTGTTTATTTTCATTGCACATTCTATGGTAAATCATTGTGTTAAACTGTTAGTATTCCTGAAATGAGATCCTGAAAGTTCAATGCACAGACAGGTGTCAAAGAAGTGATAACTACATATTTTTATAAAAATAACTTTTATTACTATTATTTTCCAGGTGAGGCTGCTATCTGTCAGAACGGGACTTTTTGTACCATTTGCCTCAGACACAGTCTATCTGCACGTTCTAGAGTTTTATTATTCAAAAGATAAATGTCACTTATTTGGTAAGTCAGTTAACTATACTTATGCATATTTTAGAAATATTGTTTATTTACTCTATTTGTTTGCTTATAGTTTGTTTTTTAAGTGTCGTTTTATTTTGTAACTCTCATGTAAAACAAGTTTGAAAGTGGCAATATCCTAAAAGACGTTCAGGGTCTTTTGAAGATTTTCTTGTTTCTATTCACTGTCTTTCTTAAATTTTGGTTTTGTTGTAGAGAGAACAGGGGCTGGTTAAATATTGGAATTGGTTCTCAAAGTTGAATTACTATCTTTGCTCTTTTCAGTCTCTTTCTACTGTAAGAACTGGGAATTAACATCCGTCCTGTCCAGCTGTAGCTTCCCTGTAGTTCAGATAGGGAGCAGCAAAGATGCAGTTTTATTGTAGGGGTTTGATGAACTGATTTGGGAAGACTAGATGGGCAATTAAATCCTCAGTAAAGCATAATAAAGCAGAATGAGTAATGCTATCAAAGAACTTAGAAATGAAAACTAATTAGATAACTAGTGAAACTGATTTTAATTTTTAAAATATTACTCTGTAGGTATTTATTTTTAATTAATTCTTTTTTCTAAGAAGACTTAAGTTGATATGACCTGCTGTTTTGTGAGAGGTTTTTCTTCCCCACATCCTCTGATGATCTTTTCAGTCTGTTCCAGCTTCTGACTCTCATGTGTAGCCAGTGGCAACCGGGAAGCTGATATATAAGATGAAGGATTTTTCAGAGGGTCAGTCACAGCAACTGTCAGAAGATGACTGTACTTGTGTGCTGCTGAAGCACATGGCAAAGAATTGGATGGAAACTATAATGAAACGATACTGGTGATTTCCAGAATTTCCTTTTAAATGGTTTTGCACAGCAAAACATAGTGAGAGGTAAATGTTGATATTGAGAGCTGAGCTTAAAACAAAGTACTGTCAAATAAAATTTAAGGATGAGGAGCCATAGGCACAGAAAAAAGGGGAAGGAAGATTCTCCTTTGATATGTTTTTTGGTAGCCTCTTTGCTTCTGTTAGCATCGGAAAGCTGACTTCAGATGTTCCTAGATGATGTGCGTGGCTCATGTGAGTAGAGGCATGGGATTTTGTTGTACCTGACTCTGAAACAGCCCAGATCTCAGAGCAAACCAAGTGAGTTTTAATCTTGGTTATTTAAAATCTCCTTGTACCTGTCTTATTGGGAGTATTATTTATTTTAAGAAGAAACTAATTTGCAACTGGCTATAAAGAGCGACATTGTGTCCGGGCAAATGCTGTCCTAACACACTGCGCTGTCCCACAGGGGTAATTCTCAAGTCCCCAAACACAGTACTGACAATCTGTGGCAGCCTGTGAATTGTTGGGCAGCAGTTGGGGAGGATGGACAGCAGAGTGAGGTGGTCGTGTGCAAGTTACAGAGGAGATGGGAAGGGGGAGAAATGAGAGAAGAGCAGAGCAACTCAGGTTCTGTGGGCAATTAGAATGTTAGCTATTCTCCTTGTTAGCTCTGCTGATAGAACTGTGAAACGAACAGCTGGAGTTGGTTTTGGTGGGGTAGAAGTAGTGTGTTTCACTTTTCCTTTCAAGCTGTTATCGTTTCATTCTGTCTTCAAAACTGTAAGGTTAGATGTTCTATTGATGAGAGTAGGGATTGGATAGATGGAAAAGTTTTGAAGAGACTAGAAATATCACTTCATGCTAGAAAATGAAACTATAAAAATCAGGGTAATGGGGATGGGTCTTATCTTTTTTCTAGGAACTGTTGCAGTGGTAGTAAGGCCAGTTACCATATCTAGATCCAAAATGACTGGGCTTTTATCTCAGACAAATGTATATCCTGTTACTTATTTGTTTATTAGATTTTATACACATATACATATATCACCAGCTATTTGTTTCAGAAACACTTGGCCAACTATAGGGGTCTTCATCAGGTATCAAGGCATGAGTTTCTGGGTATTATTTGGATTGTGCAGTAGAATATAATGTGGGGCAAGCTTTGGTTCAGTTCTTTCTCTGATTGTGAGAATGGTTATACAAAATAAGTGTATTTGATTGCTCCCCTAGATGTAATGTTTGTTACTGAGTATGGGATTAGACTTGGGGCACATTGTTTTGGAGCCCATCCCTCCTGTTGATCCTGTTTCTGGGTTTTGGTTAAATGTTACACTTGCTCATCGATACCATCGGGTTAAGCAAGCATAAGAGAGATGTCAGTGTTAACGTTGTGTGCTATCTTACCACCTTTACCTGATGGTACCTATTAAAAAAGATGACAGGGTAAATGAATGGGCAGATGGTGTAAGGGAAGGTATGGAGAACTAGAGACACAGTAATAGTATCATTTCTCAGGAATTGTCTGTAGGGTCTAGACTTGACTCTCCATTGCTTGGGGTATTGAATGTCTAAACCTAGTGTTGAAGGCCCTCCAGGCTGAAAATAATCTTTCTGGCAGAATATTCCACAGTTTCCTATATTGAACCTTTGGCTCTAGTAGTTTCTATAGCTGTCTCCAAAATAATGCTTTTTTTAAATTTATGTATTTTATTTATTTATGTTTGGCTGTGTTGGGTCTTCGTTGCTGCACGTAGGCTTTCTCTAGTTGCCGCGAGCAGGGGCTACTCTTTGTTGCGGTGCGCGGGCTTCTCATTGCAGTGCCTTCTCTTGTTGTGGAGCACGGGCTCTAGGCGTGTGGGCTTCAGTAGTTGTGGCACACAGGCTCAGTAGTTGTGGCTTGCGGGCTCTAGAACGCAGGCTCAGTAGTTGTGGTGCATGGGCTTAGTTACTCCGCAGCATGTGGTATCTTCCCAGACCAGGGCTCGAACCCGTGTGCCCTGCATTGGCAGGCGGATTCTTAACCACTGCACTACCAGGGAAGTCCCAAAATAATGCTTTTTAACTTACTGCCTCTTCAAATTGTTCAGGCTATTCCTTTTACTTGGAATATCTCCCTTCAATTCTCAGTCTACATACCAGCTTCCAGTTCCTCTTACCTTACGACATCTTCTTCAGCTATTCCAGGCCCTAAGTGATAGCTCTCTTTTTATCATTTACAACTTTTCTCTTTGTTTGGCAGTTATATACTACCTTAAAACAACTCTTTTTGTTTTTTTTTAGATTTCTTATCTTCCCAATTAGGTAGAGATAACTTAAAGAGGAGGCTACATTATTCATGTGGTTCAAACCATGTTCTTACCTGTGGCCCAACTTTACAGTTTCCACTGTCCCAGCATAGGTCTCAGTACAGTATGTGCACTTAATAAATATTTGTTTGCTGCAAGAAAATACCATCACCTATTGTTAGCTTTTACCAACCTTTAACATTTATCTTGCTTTTTGTATCATAAAAATAATAGATTAGAATACGGTTTAGTACCCGAGCCATGTTTGTTCAGTAGATTATTGTACTTTGAAGGCCTTTTGTAGCACTCTGTACAGTCTTCCTGATCCTTAAAGGGGCAGTTCTCTGAAGATACCACTGTATTCTAAGATAATTGTTTGTTATTCTTGAAACTCTAATTAGTAAACTTTTAATCTGCGTATAAGAGAAGCTTTTATTAATTATCTGATGTTTTCTTTGCCTGCTTTAAAATGAAGCTTGCTTCTTTCGGTGTCTTTCTTAGCCACATTTGGCCTTCACACTTGGTACTGTAGTTACAAAGAGGAAGGAGACATAGAGTTGTTGTAACTATGTCTCTAACATAAATACTCCATCTCCTTTACAATTATTCTCTTTTGTTATTATTGCACTTTGGCATTTCTATTTTTTAAAACTATGCTATGCTTTGTTTTACCCCATTTTTTAGAAGGCATGTATTCTAGTCTACTGTAGTAGTTAAGTGCAGGGACTTCGAAATCCTAACCAACACTTGGAAGCTGTGTGATCTTAAGTAAGTTTCAGATTTCTCATCTGTAAAATTGAGAAAATAATAGCTACCTTAGTATGTACTTGGGGTCAAATGAGATAACATATATAAGACACTTAGCACAGATTAAGCCTAGTAGTCTCTACTTTCAAAATTTACTTAGTGGTTTATTAGCTTTAGTTTGTGAATCCTAAAGGGGAAAAAAATCAAGCTTAATGTATGTCAGGTTTGAGGCACAGCCCTGAAAGCCTTATTCGTTTCAACTCTTTTATTGTCAAGTATAGGATATCAATGCAACCCAGGATAGACCCAGGAGAGGAACTAATTTCAAATAAGTCTAGAAACACAGACCAACCTCCAGATGTATAGTGAGGGGAAGAAATTTTAGGAGGGAGTTTTCCTCTCTCCTCCCTACCACCAGGTATATATACAGAGCAGGTAGCAGACTTTTCTCTCTACCTTTCTGTTACATATTATATTGCTGTTGTTCAGTTATATCAAAGCTTTGATCTGACTACCTTTTGAGGTTGTCAATAGTAGGTGCAAACATTAAATTTGGAACAGTTAAGTTGGTGAACCATGGGGTTACCACATCAGTGGAGTGTGAAAGAGACTAAGCTGCGGACTGTTTCCCAGCCTGTAAAGCATGAAATCAGTTGGTGCCGATGCATGGCGACTGTGGCCAGTGGAGCATGAATTGTGTTATGTTGTAAGAAAAACCTTTTCATGCCAGTTTGTTTACATATTTTGGGGCCCTCAAGATCCCATTGAAATTAGTCTATCCAGTGTCTTTCATTGTCTTGATACTCAGATTTTTTGTGAAATGTTTCTTCCAGTTATGCAAGCTATATTCTTTGTTCAACTGCATGCACAGAGGCGAAGGCTGTAAATGTCTGAAGCAGACTAATATTAAAATACTGTAACTTATATTCTGTTTAAGATGACATCTGAAAATACCTTCTGCAGCAGGTATTTTATGTACAAGTTTCTTTTCTCTTTAGATTCAGATTTGAAAGTGCACTCTATATTCTGCTTTGAAGGTTCCTGCAGTCTAGGAACTGTGTTATCAGTTTCACTGGTCATTGTTCCCATGTTCCCATGTGCCTCTGGAGAAAGGGAAGTATGTAGAGAAGGGTAATGTTTTCAGATGGTCAGGGGAGTTGGCAGAAAGAAGTATAGAGATTATTCTTACGGGGAATAGAGAAGAGAGGGAGTTCCTCTCCTGACACCTGGTGAGTTTCTTCACCATATGGCTTTGAGGATGAGGCAAGGTGAATGAGGAAGTTTCAGAGATAGTAGTAGATTATTATTGTCAGCACTTTTAAGTCTGGAAGGTTATTGGGAATAGTCATGCCATGAAAGCATTAATCTTTCATTCTTATCCTAGTTGATTTTCCTGTTTTACTGCAGCAGTCTTTGAGCTCTCTTTGGCTGCTATGCCTTTATACAGATTCTAAGCAAATTGTTAATATTTATGAAATTAATAGATGATTGTAAGAGATCATCTTGCTGAATATCAGGCAGTCTAGTGTAGTAGTTAAATGCAGGAACTTTGAAATCCTAACCAACACTTAGAAGCTGTGTGATCTTGAGTTATTTAAGCTTCAGATTTCTCATTTGTAAAATTGAGGTAATAATATTTACCTCATAGTATTATAGTTGGAATCAAATGAGAAAGTAGATATATGAAATATGTAGCACGGTCCCTGTCACATCTAAGTCCTCATTGAATGGTAGGTAGCTGTTTAATTTTTCTTTCTCTTCCTCTGCTACTACTATTGGTACTACTCTGCCACTACTTCACTTTTGCTTGTAGAGCCTAAACCTTAATGGAACAGAAAACGTAATTAGATGTGATTCACAGCAGCAGATTTTGAAAAATATGTCACTGTTCTCTTGCTTAATCTATTGCTTAATAGATCTTTCTTAACCAAATAGAAACTCTATAAAAAGACTTTTTAGTGAAAGGAAAGGATCTTTGTGTTGGCTTGAGATAGACTTGTAAAACAATTGATTATTCTAAAGTGTATTTGGTTAATGCAAATAAAACAGCTTTTCTATGAACTTAGGGAGTATATAGAAATAAAATAAGGGTTTAAAGAATTGTCATTCCTTATTATTCACCTAGCACCAGTTATTTTTTCTGAGGAGGTGCCTTTTTTTGAATTCCTAGGAGAAATGTTTTGTCTGGTCCTAAGAATAGTTGTAGTAGAGTTCTTGTCCAATGTTTGAGGACATTTTTGTGGGAATGGGAGGGGAAAGTCATCCTGATCATTTACATTGATGAAGGTGTGCATTAGTGTGGATAATATATTTGGTTTTGATGTGTATTATGTGGTTATTTCTGCAGCACAATTGACTTCCTGATTAAACTTTGCTCAGCTAGTATATCCTGAGTATATATACTAGGTGGAAAACTGGTTAAGGCAGCTATGATGGTGATAAAACTACTTAGTTTAGTTGATGGGAGATCTGGATTCTGGTCTCACTTACCACTCAGATAGCTACAAGTCTTAAGTAAATTCCTCAAACAGTTTCCTCATCTTTAAAATGAGGAGGTTATACAACACGATTTTCCAAGGTCTTTTTCAGCTAGCTGTAAGGTATAAAGATCTGTATGGAGGTAGCTTGACAATCAGAAAATGCAGCAGTGACACATTTTGACCAACAGAGGGTGAAGTCCAATCAGTCAGCTTGTGCTCTGTATTTGACCAGTATGTGACATCCTTGGAAATGAAGAGGACACATTGCTCCTCTATCCATTTAATTTAAGTTATGGAGCCTCTTGCTGTTCTGATTCTACTTGAATTAGACATCTTTCTGCTTTTTTTCTTTTCAACCTTCTAGATAAAGAAGGGAGAAGAGAAAGGTAGCGGTTTCTAGTTGTCAGGGATTCATCTAATTTTGTTCTCTAAGGTAGAGAGTGACTCTCAGATGACCCACTGGCAACTTTGATGGGAAGCACAATGGTATGAGTGGCTAAATTTAAATTACTTGTGGACACCTTCCTCCCCACAAACACACAGGCACACATACAAATGACATTCAATCCTTATTACCCTCACTCCCTCTGAAATCCCAAGGATGAAAGTGGGATGTCTGAGAAATATAATAAAATAAGCACAATACTTTTAATTGAAATCTAGGTTCCAGTCTTGCTTTGCTACTTAGTATCTATCTAACCATGCACATTACAAGCTCAGATCCTCAATTTCCTTATTTGAATTCTGACCTATACAATCTTTTTCAATAATGTAATTTAAGATTCTGTAAAAATTCTTTAATGTTTATGTGAAGGACAGTGCTATTCTTGATAAGACATTATAATTAAGCAATATCTTATAAAAATAGCACATGATTTTTTTTTCTTTTTCTTTTTGCTAGGAATAGAACTATAGGTGTTTTTAAGGTACAGATATTAAAGTATTAAAGTAAACTACCATTATGGCAAGAAGAACGACAATTACCACTCCACTGAGACATTTTTCTAACCCCCAAAACAAATACAAACAAATTCTCTGAACATTGGCTCAGAGTGACAGCGAGTCAGTCAAGAAGGGCAGGACCAGGAGCCAAGCCAAGCTGATTTGGGGTATAGTTGGTAGTGAAGCATTTAGAGAAGTCATCTGGGGATGCGTGAGCTTAGAAAGAGAGGGCATGTGGGGTCTAGGAATCTATATCACAAAGCTGGATTCAGAGTCCATTTCTTTAACCACATGAATGGAAGTAACTTTGATATAGAGTCCAGTTGTATGAGTCTGAGGGCACAGGATAACATGGAAGGAACAAAGAGGGCATGTAGTCCAAATAAACAAGCTAAGTGTCTAGAAGGTGACAGACAAGTGGATGCAGAAGTGTACTTGTGAAAACAGGCAAGGATTAGTACTTATGATTTGATATGTACACAAGAGAGTAGAAGCCAGCCAGGCGAACTAGATAGAAACAGCGTTTTAGGATTATGTGCAAAAGACAAAATTTTAATCTATCCTGGTTTTAATCACCCTCCTTGATGTTGGTAGTCATGCCTACTTGGTATATCCAGGGCGCCACACATTTGAGGCTAGTGATTATATATCACTGACAAACTCTGCATGGTTTGTATGCTTCTAATAGCTTCACACTCCACTGGATACGCATAGTCACAGATCTGCTCGCTACAACTGCAGAATTCATTTCACAGAACTGGCTAGTAAAAAATTTGGCAGGCAAGTTAGCTTTTCAAGTGCTCCTAGGAATGGAGCCCAGCTCTTCCCTTTGGGCCTTGAGCTGTTGGAATTCATTGGGTTAGCATCTAGAAAGAACGGACTGTAACATTTTCAGCCTAGTTCCTGACAGCAAAGCAGAGGTGTTAGAATTTCTGTTCTAAAGGTTTACACTGCAAGTAACTTAACCTGATTGCGTGTCTTAATATTACTGGGCTTCTGACCGTTGAAATACGGCTTGGATCGATGGTGGTTTGGAGAAAGTAGAAAGAGGGCTATCCATCATTCAGAGGCTCCATAGAAGCTGCTTGATAATGCTGCTTTCACCAAGCAGCCATCTGTCCATCCATCCATCAGTAGGATGAAATGAGATTTAGTGGAACAGGCAGCTGTAACTCTGAGACGCTTTCTAACCAACGCTTGCAGCCCTGGCCTTAGTCTGACCACAGAGCACTGCGCTGGGGTTTGGCGGGATGTGACAGCAAGTGCAGTCTCATTCCCGCCACTGCCAGCCTAGAGTGTGTTCAATACGAGGCTGAAGCACAGCCGAATCTCCCATACAAAATTTGACTAAACTTTGGGTGACGAGCAAACAGTAATTCTCTTTCAGGTCTATTCTGTTTTACAAGTTGAGCAGACTCTTTTGATGGAGAATGTTTTGTTTGACTTGGAGAAGAAATAGAATTAAGAGCTGATTTAATTTCTCTGGAATCCTACCACACAGTTTAGCCTTTAACCCATGTCGTATATTGGCGGGCGGCTTTGTAAATGCTAATGAATCAGGAAGACCACCTTTTTCTCAATTGTAAACACTATGGGTACTTCTGCTGGCAATTCCCAGTTCGTCATGGTAATGAGGGATGAGGCTAAATTAAATTCAAGGATAATTCAATGATTTTATTTTGTACAGATTCTTTTTCCTCTAAAATTGAAATTTTTACCTAGGTTGTTAGAGAGCAGAAATTGCTTATTTCTCTCTACTCTGTATTAGTGGTGCCAATATGAAAGAAAAGAAAATGTGGACAGGAAAAAGGGTAAAAGATTAGAAGCAAGAAGCTGGATTACCCCTAAAATGGATAATCAGGCTCTGAGTATTGAATGTTAACTGTTATCTTCCTGCTTTTCCAGTGCACTGAGACTTCTGAGAGCCTCTTGGTCAGTATAGCTCTGTGCCCTTGTTACCTGTCCTGGTGACTTCCCTAGCCATGGCCAGGTTCCTTGACTGTTTTCTTGCAGTGGTCACTTTAGACCTCAGCTCTTGCTCTTTGTTCTGAAGCCTTGCTTTTCATTTTAGATTGGGGGAGGGGTCAAGGGAGCCTAATGTACCGGAGATGCCTCGGAAATGAGAGCCTTGGATGAATTCCTGGGCCTATTGATCCACCGGCAGTTTATGCATCCTGACGTTCATAATCTCAGTAGGCTGCTGATGTTCCTGATTAATGGGCCCAGGGGCTGTCCATCCGTCACTTCACATTAATTACCGAAGAGGTGTTTTTCCAGTGATTTACCTGACAGCGGGCTGTGATAAATACCCCTAAGCAGAGTGGGCAGTGATTTATCACAGGGCCACCCCCCACCCCCCCACCCCCACTTACGCTTCCACCTAACCACAGGCCAGCATTGGGACCTGACCAAAGAGTGCCCCCTCTGCATAAGCTATCTATCTCCATAATTGCTTGTGGATGCGTATTTATTGGGGCATGGGACCTGGCAGATAGCATTCTAGAATTTGTGCTAAAGATGATGAAAAATAAATCTTCCTAGTAAGAAGAGTAGTAACTGGTGTGTTTTTTCATGGGGCAGAGAAGTATATATAAGCTGCCTTTCTGTTACTTTTAAGAAATCTGATGGAAATATTGCCTGCCTACTGTGCATGTCCTGTGATAATTGCTCTGTGTGCTTTAAAGAGGGGAGAAAGCACAGTTTTGTCTTTTTGATGTTTGTAGTCTGTTCAGGGAGAATCTGAAGAAATATGAGAAATTAGAGAACATTTCAAAGCACTAATATAATCTTGGGAGGATTGGGATAGAACTCCAGGGTTCCATTTCCTACTTTGTGGCCTTAGAAAGTGAAATTTAGTTAAATATTTAAATATTTGAGCGTTTTTCACGTGTCAGACATTGTATTCAACTCTGGAAATACGAAGATGAATGTGATATAGCAGCAGATCTCAGGGAGCAAAGTCTAGTGCCCCTAGCTTTAGTTTCTCAAGCTATAAAGTAAGCTTTTCCAGAACGTTGTGTAAGTATTTTAAATTAATTTAAAATTAATCTGAAGTTAAAGGGATTTAAAATTAATTTATAATTAACTTCCACATTAATTTTTTTCTCTAAATATTTGTTGAGTACCTTTTGTGTTCCTGAGGATACAGGAAGCATTTGAGAAACAGTATCTGCCCTCAAGAAACTATGATAGAGTATGAGAATGACATTCATAAGTAAAACAGGAATATAAGGTTGTTCATAATGACAAATGAATACCATAGGTAATGAATGTACATGAATTCACAGAAGGGTAAAATCAATGTGTCTTCAAATAAAGATATAAGTCTTTTGAATGAATAGTAACTAGGAGTGTTTAAGCTGAGATAATTCACAGAGAATATTTCAGAATTTGGAATGAACAGATCATGAGGCCATTTGGTACAGAATGGAGGATTTGTGTCTGAGAGTGGTAGAAATATGATTGGAACAGCAGATTGACACCAAATCATGGAGAACCTTGAATGCCGGCTAAGTTTAGTGACTCTAGTGAGTCACTAAGGTTTTTGAGCAAGGAATTATGAAAAAAGGTGTTTTAGAAAAAATTATTATATATTCATGTGCCAATGTCATTTGGAATTGCCAGAGTATCTTAGAATACTCCTTTCTTTTCTAAGGTTGTTCAGAATCAGAATATCCAGATTTATATATCTCCCTGAATGCAATGCATAGAATTGTGTTTTGGTTATATATGGAGTAAATAATAGAGTTGACAGTCAAAGGAGACCAAGTTTTATAGTCTTTACTCATGCAAAGTTGAGAAGACAATGGAAGTTTTAAATAATGACTGCATAATTAAATTAGGAAAGACTATAGCCTGAAATTCTAAGAGGGAAATTGATCTTTAGTCATGCTAATATAACATCATTGAGGCTGCACTGCTTACTCACTGTATAAAATAGGTATATTTTAAAGGCAAGAATCAGAAATTAAAGAGCCAGTGGGGTTAGCTATGATTTGGTAGGAATTTCTAGAGAATGTGAATATTTTTCATTTAAAAAATTAAGATATAATTTATATAAAGTTCACTTTTCTTAGAGTACAGTCTGTGAATTTTGACAAAAGCATAGTCATATAACTCCCACACAGTTAAGATACAGAACAGTTCATCGATCCAAAAAATTCCCTTGTGCCCCTTTGTAGTCAACCCCTTACTTGAACCTGAGCTTCTGGCAACTACAGATACATTTTCTGTCCTTAAAGTTTTGACTTTTCCAGAAGTCATATAAATGGAATTGTATTTCCCTACTGATATATGATGTTGAGCATTTTTTGGTCTTTATATGTTCTTTGGTGAAGTAGTGTTCAAATTGTTGTTTGTTTTCGGATATCAGGTTTTAAGAGTTCAGTATGTATTCTGCATAAAAGTTCTTTATCGGATATGCAGTTTGCAAATATTTTCTCTCCATTTGTGGTTTGTCTTTTCATTCTCTTTTAACAGTGTCTTTGAAGAGCAGAAGGTCTTAATTTCGCTGAAGTCCAGTTTATTGATTAATTTTTTTAAATGTTATGAAACATGCTTGTTGTGTTGTATTTAAGAAATCTTTGCTGAACCCAGAGTCACAGAGGTTTTTTCTCCTATATTTTCTTCTAGTAGTGTTGTAGTTTTAGGTTTTATATTTAGGTCTATAATTCATTTTGAGCTAGTTATTGTATATGGTGTGCCGTATGGATAAAATTTATCCTTTTGTTTTTGCTGCGTATGAATTTGTAATTATCTCAGCACCATTTATTGGAAAGGCTATCCTTTTTCCATTGAATTGCCTCTGTACCTTTGTTGAAAATCAATTGATCATATATGTTTGTGTCTATTTCTGGACTCTTCTCCTGCCCCCACCCATTCTATTGATCTGTGTTTCTACCCTTTCTCCAGTACTACATTGGCTTGATTACTGTACTTCACAGTAGGTTTGAAACCAGGTAGTATGAATTTTCTAGCCTTGTTCTTTTTTTCAAAATTGTTTTGGCTATTCTAATTCCTTTGCCTCTCTATATCCATTTTAGAGTCAGCTTGTTAATTTATCTGATGAGTTCAGAAAAATATGCGATTTTGCACATTGTCCACGTTTTATTTTGTTTGTTTTGAGGGTGGGAAGGACATTCTCCAGCTTTCTACATCCTAGGCAGAATCCAGAAGTCCCACTTACTTACTTGAGGATGTGATTTTGATGATTTTGATATGGTATTTTTGTTGATAAGAATACCATTTAAATTTGTCCCTTTCAGTTTCTATCCCCAAATTATTTTTGTTCATGTGTTCATTCATTCATTCAGAAAAAAATGAGTCTATGCTATGTGCCCAGTGTTGGGTTACAGTGATAAGCATGAAGATACAATCCTTCCTCTAATGAGCATATAGTTCAGTGGGGGAAGACCAGATAATTAAAGAAGTAATTACAATTAAATATAAGAGCTGAAATAGAAGAAGTATATGGCAGAGGCACCCACTTTAATCTAGAGTGATTAGGTAACGCTCTCAAAGAAAGGGCTATGATGGAGACTTACAGGTTGTATTGAAATTAGTTAGGTGAAGGTAATTAGGAGGCTGTAAGGGAGTAGACTAGGCAGAGGAAAGAGACTCTGTAGGAGCTAAGATGAAAAAAAAATCCACAAAAGAAACAACATGGAGAATTCAAGAATCTGAGAGCAGTTTGATGTGATCTTATAGCATATAAGGACAAAAGTGACAAAAGATAAGAGAAATTGATTGGAGCTAGGTTAGAAAGAATCTTGTAA
The DNA here is from genome assembly GCF_965194805.1 of Balaenoptera borealis. NCBI lineage: Eukaryota > Metazoa > Chordata > Mammalia > Artiodactyla > Balaenopteridae > Balaenoptera > Balaenoptera borealis. The sequence continues at coordinate 88,744,957 of NC_138874.1, forward strand.
GCCATGTTTAAAAAGTTGATTTTCTCATAAGAATAATGGGAAGGTAGTGAAAGGTTTTAGGGAGGGGGATGTCTGAGTGGCTAATTGTTTTAAAAGAGTCATTCTAGATGCAAGGTGAGGAATGAGTGGACAGGAAGCTAAACAGAGAGACCAGTTTTAATACTATCGAGGCATTTGTGTGTGTTGGTTTACCCTGGGGTAGTGTTAGGATAGGGAAAACTAGACAGATTAAAGAGATAATCAGGTATGAAGATCAGTGGAATTTGTCGATTGAATGTGGAGGGTGAGGGCAAGGGAAGACTTGAAGTGTATCCAGTAAGTCTTGATATGTTTCTGCAGAACCTCCAAATCTTCTTCCTCTTTTGAGAGGGAGAGTAGAAGAAAAGATCCTTGGTTTGCTTTAATAAATACCACCATTCATGGCCCATGCATGATTCCACATTCATTGAGATTTTGGGTGAAAGTAAGTCAGAAAAGGGGAAAAGGAAACAATATCTAAATAATATCTAAGTCATGACAAATAAAATTCTCTTCCCTGGTCATTTTTAAGTGTTGAGAAAAACAGAAGCAGTTTGATACCTTCAGTTTTGATGTTTAGCCTGTTGGCATATAAACAAATAAAATCTGCAAACTGGCTTTCTTGTTCTTCTGGAACAAAAATAGCATACAATTGATCTTCTCAAAGAGCTGGTCCATGCAGAGAGAAACTTACTGTATTTAATCACATAATTTCCTTGTTTTTCCCAGACGTTTTTACTCAGCATTTATAGTGGTGGATATTTTAGAAACTGTGTTAGAGAGTTCAAGTCTTCTCAGACTCCAGAGTTATCTGAGGTAGTGACCAGCACCACTAATAGCTGTGGCAAGTTTTATACAGAACAGTGTGGTGGGTGCCAACAGTGTTTTCCTGGTATAGGAGGAGAAAAGTCTAATTCTCAGAGAAGGGAAAGTTAGTGATAAACAGCCCCCCTATGATTCAACATTTCAGTGGTTAAGGTGGGATGGTATGTGTGGAGCTCATAAAGGTAAACGATTTTACTTCTCAAAGTGATGAAGTTAACAATAACCATGGTATGTTAGCACAGTGTTAAAGTTAGGCATCTATGATTCAGAAAATTCAGAGTTGTTCTGTTGAGGATATACTATGGGAGGCATACTTGTAAGCAGTCAAAACTTGGTTTCACTTATGGCTCCTACACTTATTAGCTAGTTGTGTGACCTAGAGGTTTAGTTACGTTATCTGTAAAATGATAATAATAACTATACATACCTCAAGGAGTTGTTATGATGGTTAAATGAGATAATATATGAGCACTTGGCACAGTGCTTCCACTCATTGACTTCTTTAGTGCAGGACAAATACTCTGTAGTTTTTAAAATCCAGTATACTATAAGATTTTTTATAATCTCAGAAATATTCATAGTCTTAGTGCTTTCCAGTATTTCTTGTGATTGGGATATGTCTCTGTATCTACCTGTAAAAATGGGTAATACTTAAAAATGTAGAGCATCATTTCTTTAATGGTGGCAGGACATTGTGGTTTTCAAGAATGAACCAGGTACAGGGGACAGGCCTTTAATCTGGCTATAGTTTGATTTTGCTCTCACCATTAGTTTGCACATAAGGCCTCTTTCTGTAAATATATTTATATCATGTGTCACATATACAAGTTAAGAAGGGTCTATATTAGTAGGAAAATAGCTAATGAGTTGAAATAAAAAAAAAATACACAACGGTAAAGAATTCTTAACTTTGATCAAGAATACACATACCTTTCATCTATTCACAGTCTCAGGTTAAGGAGAAGTACCTGAGTTGATATTACTTTGTGTTAGGAACATTTGTTTTTATCCTCATTTTTTTACCAAACATTTATTGAATGACATCCATGTACCAGGAATGGTGTTGTGCATTGAGGATTTAAAAATGATAAGGCATTTCTTACTTTCAAGGAGTTCAAGGTATAATTGGAGTCAGACAAGCTAACAGTTTGGTATGGCAGTAGGGAGTTGAAAATACCTAACCCATATTTTCTCAAAGAATATTTATTGAAATATACAACATGTAGCAGGCATTCAGAGATCATTTAGGGCTGTATCTCAAAAGGAACAGTCCAAAACCATCCTAGGCAAGTAGGTCTTCAAATGGCAATGGGCAGTATTGGGTTTGGATTCACTATAGGACAGGCACAGTGTAATCCTAAACAAGGTTAGACCCCTGAAAACTTTCTGATCAGTTTTGTTGACCCACTGGTGTTCCTCTGGCTTTTCACTTCCATGGCTCCATTATGTCTTTTGGGGCAGCTTTTGAAGAGAAAGGAGGGTGGTTAAGGTTTCTCATTTCCGAGACATCAACTAATTGATGCAGTTATTCCTAATATTTTTCTTTCCCAGAGCACTGTAAGATATTAAAGTGGAGGGCATTAAACACTGTTGTATTCATATTGCTGTAAGGCAGTTATGAGCACAAACGCTGGAGTTATATTATCTAGATTAGAATCAGGCACTTTCTAGGTCCTTGGCCTTCGACGTATTATTTAACATCCTATGCCTCATTTTCTCATCTGTAGAATTGGACTGGTAATCTCACTTTGTAGGGTTGTTGGGAGGCTTCAGTGAGGGTGTTTAACTATTTCAAATGTCATCAAGTAAGCTACATAAGATTTGGTAAGTGGCCAAAATAAGTATCATAAAGTTCATATATTAAAGTTCATAAACTTTGCTCAAATAAGAAGCATCTCAGATCCTTACTGAGAAGCCTTTTTATTCTTACTTTGTATATCATTTGAACACACTGGAATTTACAGTACCCGTTAGATTCAAAGAAATAAAAATGCTTAGAGTGGCAAGAAGTGACAGGTGGTGAAGAGACAGAGACAATAAAAATCCTGTACTCTGCTAAAAAATAGTAAACTGAGGTCGTAATATAGTTGTGTTGTCTGTGAGGTGAGAACACATTCTTTCACAATGAATAAGGCCTTGATGTGTCACTCAACAAGTGGCCAGTTTAGCAATTTGAATAGGGCTGTTTGACTCCTCATTTGCTTCTCATTAGTGAATCTGTTTACCTTTGAGTAAGGGCCTCTAAATGAATGTCTACCTGGTTTAAAACTTTTTTTCTCTTCAATCCAGGTATGTTATTAAAGAGAAGGCCTCAATTCACTAATGTCACACATTATTGTCTTTATTCTGTTAATTTAAATCACAGCATATATTTTATAAACCTGGTTTGAATGGAAGTAAGAATAAACCTCCAAGTGGATGTAGAAATTATTTTGTGTTTTCAAGTGCGAAATATGTCATTGTATTAACTAGTGCAACTGCATTTATGGAAGGATGCATTAAGAAAACTACAGCAGAATCAGTTCTGGTTCATTTACAGATTTTATAGTTTTTAAAATATGAAACCATTTCTTTGCTGTCCAAGTATAATTTATCATGTTATTATATCACACACAAGTGTCTCTTTGTTGTGTTTGGATCAGGTTTTGTTTTTTGTTTTTTAAGTGAAGCCCTTTTGCAAAGGGAGGACATTTCTTGGTTTCTTGTTTGTAGAAATGTGCTTGACACTGGGAGTGTGGGAACTTGAAAGTGTGGAAAGATTGGGTATATCCCTCATTTTATTATTTTACTAAAGACTTCTGGTCAGGTGATATAATCGGCTAATTTTTTACTCATGTTTTACTTTTTTTTTTATCTTGCTCCACAGCCAGAATTGCAAATCAGTTGAAATAGAGCATGTTTTCTATCCCTGCTGTAAAAATTTCTGACATTGAATATGCTGTTTTAGAATAGTTTTTCAATCAAGTGAAACAACTTAGTGAATAAATTGATTTTAAGTTATAAGAATCTAAATTTTTTTAAATTAAAAAAGTGAAATGGAATAGATTTTAAAAAATAAGAGCAGTGCGGGAACAGTCATTGACAGGAAGACACTGGAACTCACCAAAAAAGATACCCCACATGCAAAGACAAAGGAGAAGCCTCAATGAGACGGTAGGAGGGGCACTATCACAATAAAATCAAATCCCATAACTGCTGGGTGGGTGACTTACAAACTGGAGAACACTTATGCCACAGAAGTCCACCCACTGGAGTGAAGGTTCTGAGCCACACATCAGGCTTCCCAACCTGGGGGTCTGGCAATGGGAGGAGGAATTCCTAGAGAATCAGACTTTGAAGGCTAGCGGGATTTGATTGCAGGAATTTGGCAGAACTAGGGGAAACAGAGACTCCACTCTTGGAGGGCACACACAAAGTAGTAGTCTCCTATCGGGACCCAGGGGAAGGAGCAGTGACCCCATAGGAAACTGAACCAGACCTACTTGCTAGTATTGGAGGGTCTTCTGCAGAGGTGGGGGGCAGCTGTTTCTCACCAAGGGACAAGGACACTGGCAGCAGAAGTTCTGGTAAGTACTCCTTGGCGTGAGCCCTCCCAGAGTCTGCCATTAGCCCCACCAAAGAGCCCAGGTAGGCTCCAGTGTTGGGTCACCTCAGGCTAAATGACCAACAGGGAGGGAACCCAGCCCCACCCATCAGCAGAGAAGCGGATTAAAGTTTTACTGAGCTCTGCCCACCAGAGCAACAGCCAGCTCTACCCACTACCAGTCCCTGCCATCAGGAAACTTGCACAAGCCTCTTAGATAGCCTCATCCACCAGAGGGCAGACAGCAGAAGCAAGAAGAACTACAGTCCTGCAGCCTGTGGAACAGAAACCACATTCACAGAAAGAAGATGAAAAGGCAGAGGGCTATGTACCAGATGAAGGAAAAAGACAAAACCCCAGAAAAACAACTAAATGTAATGGAGATAGGCAATATTCCAGAAAAAGAATTCAGAATAATGATAGTGAAGATGATCCAGGACCTCGGAAAAAGAATGGAGGCAAAGATGGAGAAGATGCAAGAAATGTTTAACAAAGACCTAGAAGAATTAAAGAACAAACAAACAGAGATGAACGATACAAGAACTGAAATGAAAACTACACTAGAAGGAATCAATAGAATAACTGAGGCAGAAGAACGGATAAGTGACCTGGAAGACAGAATGGTGGAATTCACTGCTGTGGAACAGAATAAAGAAAAAAGAATGAAAAGAAATGAAGACAGCCTAAGAGACCTCTGGGACAACATTAAACGCAACAACATTCACATTATAGGGGTCCCAGAAGGAGAAGAGAGAGAGAAAGGACCCAAGAAAATATTCGAAGAGATTATAGTCGAAAACTTCCCTAACATGGGAAAGGAAATAGCCACCCAAGTCCAGGAAGTGCAGAGGGTCCCATACAGGATAAACCCAAGGAGAAACATGCTGAGACACATAGTAATCAAATTGGCAAAAATTAAGGACAAAGAAAAATTATTGAAAGCAGCAAGGGAAAAACGACAAATAACATACAAGGGAACTCCCGTAAGTTAACAGCTGATTTCTCAGCAGAAACTCTACAAGCCAGAAGGGAGTGGCATGAAAGGGAAGAACCTACAACCAAGATTACTCTACCCAGCAAGGATCTTATTCAGATTCGATGGAGAAATCAAAAGCTTTACAGACAAACAAAAGCTAAGAGAATTCAGCACCACCAAACCAGCTCTACAACAAATGCTTAAGGAACTTCTCTAAGTGGGAAACACAAGAGAAGAAAAGGACCTACAAAAACAAACCCAAAACAATTAAGAAAATGGTCATAGGAACATACATATCGATAATTACCTTAAACATGAATGGATTAAATGCTCCAACCAAAAGACACAGGCTCACTGAATGGATACAAAAAGAAGACCCATATATATGCTGTCTACAAGAGACCCACTTCAGACCTAGGGACACGTACAGACTGAAAGTGAGAGAATGGGAAAAGATATTCCATGCAAATGGAAATCAAAAGAAAGCTGGAGTAGCAATACTCATATCGATAAAATAGACTTTAAAATAAAGAATGTTACAAGAGACAAGGAAGGACACTACGTAATGATCAAGGGATAAATCCAAGAAGAAGATATAGCAATTATAAATATATATACACCCAACATAGGAGCACCTCAGTACATAAGGCAACTGCTAACAGCTCTAAAAGAGGAAATCGACAGTAACACAGTAATAGTGGGGGACTTTAACACCTCAGTTACACCAATGGACAGATCATCCAAACAGAAAATTAATAAGGAAATACAAGCTGTAAATGACATAATAGACCAGATAGATCTAACTGATATTTATAGGCCATTCCACCCAAAAACAGCAGATTACACTTTCTTCTCAAGTGTGCACGGAACATTCTCCAGGATGGATCACATCTTGGGTCACAAATCAAGCCTCAGTAAATTTAAGAAAATTGAAATCATATCAAGCATCTTTTCTGACCACAATGCTATGAGATTAGAAATGAATTACAGGGAAAAAAACGTACAGAACACAAACACATGGAGGCTAAACAATACGTTACTAAATAACCAAGAGATCACTGAAGAAATCAAAGAGGAAATCAAAAAATACCTAGAGACAAATGACAATGAAAGCACGATGATCCAAAACCTATGGGATGCAGCAAAAGCAGTTCTAAGACGGAAGTTTATAGCTATACAAGCCTACCTCAAGAAACAAGAAAAATCTCAAATAAACAATCTAATCTTACACCTAAAGGAACTAGAGAAAGAAGAACAAACAAAACCCAAAGTTAGCAGAAGGAAAGAAATCATAAAGATCAGAGCAGAAATAAATGAAATAGAAACAAAGAAAACAATAGCAAAGATCAATAAAACTAAAAGCTGGTTCTTAGAGAAGATAAACAAAACTGATAAACCTTTAGCCAGACTCATCAAGAAAAAGAGGGAGAGGACTCAAATCAAGAAAATCAGAAATGAAAAAGGAGAAGTTACAACAGACACCGCAGAAATACAAAGCATACTAAGAGACTACTACAAGCAACTCTATGCCAATAAAATGGACAACCTGGAAGAAAGGGACAAATTCTTAGAAAAGTATAACCTTCTAAGACTGAACCAGGAAGAAACAGAAAATATGAACAGACCAACCACAAGTAATGAAATTGAAACTGTGATTAAAAATCTTCCAACAAACAAAAGTCCAGGACCAGATGGCTTCACAGGTGAATTCTATCAAACATTTAGAGAAGAGCTAACACCCATCCTTCACAAACTCTTCCAAAAAATTGCAGAGGAAGGAACACTCCCAAACTCATTCTACGAGGCCACCATCACCCTGATACCAAAACCAGACAAAGATACTACAAACAAAGAAAATTACAGACCAGTATCACTGATGAATATAGATGCAAAAATCCTCAACAGAATACTAGCAAACAGAGTCCAACAACACAGTAAAAGGATCATACACCATGATCAAGTGGGATTTAACCCAGGGATGCAAGGATTCTTCAATATACACAAATCAATCAATGTGATACACCATATTAACAAATTGAAGAAGAAAAACCATATGATCATCTCAGTAGGTGCAGAAAAAGCTTTTGACAAAATTCAACGCCCATTTATGATAAAAACTCTCCATAAAGTGGGCATAGAGGGAACCTACCTCAACATAGTAAAGGCCATATACGACAAACCCACAGCAAACATCAGTCTCAATGGTGAAAAACTGAAAGCATTTCCTCTGAGATCAGGAACAAGACAAGGATGTCCACTCTCACCACTGTTATTCAACATAGTTTTGGAAGCCCTAGCCATGGCAATCAGGGAAGAAAAAGAAATAAAAGGAATACAAATTGGAAAAGAAGAGTAAAACTGTCACTGTTTGCAGATGACATGATACTATACATAGAGAATCCTAAAGAGGCCACCAGAAAACTACTAGAGCCAATCAATTAATTTGGTTAACTTGCAGGATACAATATTAATGCAGAGAAATCTCTTGCATTCCTATACACTAATGATGAAAAATCTGAAAGAGAAATTAAGGAAACACTCCCATTTACCATTGCAACAAAAAGAATGAAATACCTAGGAATAAACCTACCTAGGGAGACAAAAGACCTGTATGCAGAAAACTATAAGACACTGATGAAAGTAATTAAAGATGATACCAACAGATGGAGAGATATACCATGTTCTTGGATTGGAAGAATCAATATTGTGAAAATGACTATACTACCCAAAGCAATCTACTGAATCAGTGCAATCCCTATCAAATTACCAATGGCATTTTTTACAGAACTAGAACAAAAAAATCTTAAAATTTGTATGGAGACACAAAAGACCCTGAATAGCCAAAGCAGTCTTGAGGGAAAAAATCAGAGCTGGAGGAATCAGACTCCCTGACTTCAGACTATACTACAAAGCTACAGTAATCAAGACAATATGGTACTGGCACAAAAACAGAAATATGGATCAATGGAACAGGATAGAAAGCCCAGAGATAAACCCACGCACCTATGGTCAACTAATCTATGACAAAGGAGGCAAGGATATACAGTGGAGAAAAGACACATCTCTTCAATAAGTGGTGCTGGGAAAACTGGACAGCTACATGTAAAAGAATGAAATTAGAGCACTCCCTAATACCATACACAAAAATAAACTCAAAATGGATTAGAGACCTAAATGTAAGACTGGGCACTATAAAACTCTTAGAGGAAAACATAGGAAGAACACTCTTTGACATAAATTACAGCAAGATCTTTTTTGACCCACCTCCTAGAGTAATGGAAATAAAAACAAAAATAAGCAAATGGGACCTAATGAAACTTAAAAGCTTTTGCACAGCAAAGGAGACCATAAACAAGACGAAAAGACAACCCTCAGAATGGGAGAGAATATTTGCAAATGAATCATCGGACAAAGGATTAATCTCCAAAATATATAAACAGCTCATGCAGCTCAATATTAAAAAAACAAACAACCCAATCCAAAAATGGGCAGAAGACCTAAATAGACATTTCTCCAAAGAAGACATTTCTCCAAAGACATCCAGATGGCCAAGAAGCACATGAAAAGCTGCTCACCTTCACTAATTATTAGAGAAATGCAAACCAAAACTACAATGAGGTATCACCTCACACCAGTTAGAATGGACATCATCAGAAAATCTACAAACAACAAATGCTGGAGAGGGTGTGGAGAAAAGGGAACCCTCTTGCACTGTTGGTGGGAATGTAAATTGATACAGCCACTATGGAGAACAATCTGGAGGTTCCTTAAAGAACTAAAAATAGAATTACCATATGACCCAGTAATCCCACTGCTGGGCATATACCCAGAGAAAACAATAATTTAAAAGGACACATGCACCCCAGTGTTCATTGCAGCACTGTTTACAATAGCCAGGTCACGGAAGCAACCTAAATGCCCATCGACAGACGAGTGGCTAAAGAAGATGTGGTACATATATACAATGGAATATTACTCAGCCATAAAAAGGAACGAAATTGGGTCATTTGTAGAGACGTGGATGCATCTAGAGAGTATCATACAGAGTGAAGTTAAGTCAGAAAGAGAAAAACAAATATCATATATTAACGCATATATGTGGAACCTAGGAAATGGTACAGATGAACCGGTTTGCAGAGCAGAAATTGAGACACAGATGTAGAGAACAAACGTATGGATACCCAGGGGGGAAAGCGGCAGGGGGTAGGGGTTGTGGCGTGCTGAATTGGGCGATTGGGATTGACATGTACACACTGATGTGTATAAAACGGATGACTAATAAGAAAACAAATAAATAAATAAATAAACATAAAAAAAATAAGAGCAGTGCGAATAGTAAGGGTAAATATATATTTTATGAAACTTTTTTCAGTCGCATATAAGTACGTGAATCTGTGTGTACTGTGTCATGATGTGAAATGTTTTTAACTGGAGTGCAGATAAAAGTTTGAAAAAACTGGCTTAGAAAGTCTTTCTATACAGGAATCTGTGCTCATAGCCGATCAGTTTCATTCACAAAGCTTTTTAAAAAATATAAAAAGATCCAGAAGCATATATAGCAAGATGTTTATAGTGCTTATCTCTGTAAAGTGAGAACACAGATTTTTAAAAATTTATTTTTAGGTTTATTGCATGATGCTTTTGTATTAAGGGAAAAAAATCACTTTTTTTGGTTAGCTTTACACTTCATTAAATTTTTTTTTTAAAACTAGATTTCCCCTCTTTTATAGACCTTTGAGCCATCTATTATCCTTTAAGAAAGGGTGGCCTATTTAAAGAAATGCCATTTTTTCCTACCTGGAGACTTCAGGCCATAGTGGCCAAGTAAAAGAACTTTGTAATCTAGTTTTGTCAGCAGAACACTGAACACTCTCTAAAAGTTTGTAAATGAATATTTACTGCTACATTCACAAGATTACCCATACTCCAAAAACGTATGTATGTGTATAGTGGCCATTGCTAAAGAAGCAGAATTCATTTGTTTGTGTTTCTTAGACTGAATTCAAATGACTGAAGGACTGATTTTCAATAGGCTTTAATAAATCCTGAAATTTGCTAAGGCAAAAATAACTTTAAAGAAAGATGTTGAGTATGTAAGCTTAATTTATATATGAAATACTGAGGCTCAAAGTACCTTAACTGTCCTGAGGTAAATATTTGAGCAATTCAGAGTATCATATTCTATTTAATACTCCCCTTGTGTTTCTAATAATATGACAAAGCTGGTATTGATAGAATTTCTAATCTTATAATTGCTAACTTTTTGTTACAGGATTTAAAAATTATTGTAAATATGCCTTTATTACAGTTAAACTCCCCATCTCCTATTTTCATCATCAGTTTCTCCCTTCCTATTGGATCATTCTTCCTTACCTCATTCCAGTGAGGTATTTATCTCCCCAACTCCACTGAAACTATTCCAATGTCACCAACAACCTCTATCCTGTCAAATCCAGTAGAAAATTCTCAGTTCTTACTACTTGACTTTTCAACATTTAATGCAAATGATTACTCTTGCCTTTTAAAGAAATTTCCTTCATTTGGTCTCTGGGATACTACATGCTTCTGTTTTCTTCCTATTTTCTTCCTCCATCTCCTGTGCTTGGCTGCATCTCCTCTTCCTGACCTCTAGAGTTGTAGTTCCCCCATGACTCAGTTCCCCCGGCCTTTTCTCTCTGTCACTCCCTGGGTAGTTTTATTTCTGTTCTTGGTTTGAATCTTTATGGTGATGACTTCCAAATTTTTATCTCCAATTCTTACACCTCCCCTGAGCTTCAGACTTATATTTCCAGTTGCTTCCTTAACAACCGTACAATGTCCAACAGGCATTCAAATTTAAAGTGTCCAAATCACAACTCTTGATTCCTCTTTTCTTATTTCCTTCCCCAGTCTTCCCTATCTTAGTAAATTTAACCGTCATCACCCAGGTTGATCAGACCAAAACTCTCAAAGTGACTCCTCTCTTCCCGTTACATCCCATAGAACCATACCACCAAGTTTTTGTTAGCTTTGCCTTCAGAATATATCATTAATCCAACCTTTTCTTGTGACCTCCTCTGTTACTACTCTGGACTTGCTGCATGTCTATTGTTAGACTTCCAGATTTTCCTCCTCAGTTCTTATCCGTTATTGTCAATTCCTCACATTTTTGCTAGAATGATCTTTAGCAAAGTTTAAGTGAGATCATGTCATTCTCTTGGTGAAACCTTCCAGTGATTTCCCCACACATTCAAAATAAAATCCAAAGACCTTGTCTTGGCCTGCAGGTCCCTATTTGTTCTGGCCCTTAGCTGTCTTACCAACTTTGGTGCCCCTTTTTACTCTGTTACCGCACTTGTTTCCTGTTATTCCTGGAACATTTCAAGCTTGGCCTGCCTCATAGCTTTTGTACTTGCTCTTCTTTTTTTCCTGGAATTCTCTTTTCCAGATAATTTCTGTGACTCACTGATTCAACTCAAGTATAAACTCAGGTATTAAATCCTCAGAGTGGTCTTCCCCACTTTTCCATATGGTCTTCCCTCCTAGAATAGCCACACACCCCATCACTCTGTATTCTTGTCCCTCCTTCATTTTACTCCATCACATTTACCACTGTCAAACATTATAATATATATTTAAATGTTTATTTTTTATCTCCACCATTACAGTGTAAGCTCCATGAGGCCAGACTTTGTTTTGTTCATTGCTGTGTTCCCAGTGTCTAAGAGGGGACTTAGCACATACTAGGTATTCAATAAATGTTTGTGGAGTGAATGGGACCCCAAATCTCAACTAGGGGTTGGGAGAGCATCATCTATTGAGAAGTCTCACTTGCCATGTATTAACAGATAGTATTTATTTAGTGCCAAATGCAGTGCTATGAGACAAAAAGACACTAACCCTACACTGAAGGAACTTACTGTTTAGAAGAGAGCCAGACATGCAAACACATACCTGTAAAACAATATGATAATTGTTTTAATGAAGGTATTTGTAATGATATGTAGTGGGAACTTATGGGTAGGACCGTAGTATATCAGGGAGTCAGTGATGAAATTAGAGGAGGTAACCTTTAAGGTGAGATTTGAAGGGCAGGTAGGAGAGTATCAGGCAGACATCTGACTGAGAAAATAACGTGTCTTAAATCACAGAGGTGTGAGAAGGCAGCTGGGCATGTTTCTAGTACTATCAGGAGTTGGAATTGATGGACTCTAAAGTCTGATATTAGGAGCGGCTGGAGATGAGACTGGGCAGCTAGGCAGTTTTAGGGTGGCAATGGAGCTAGATCATGTAGGGCCAAATCTGCTATGTGAGATACTTTATGTACGTGATAAAGAGCCACTGAAGAGTTTTGAACAAGGAAATGACCAAATCTGACTTGTATTTTAGAAAAGCACGGGAAGCAGTATAGAAGTAGAATGAACAGGGCTTGTTAATTGATTGAAATGTCATAGATAATGACTTCCAGGTTTCTGGCTTGAACTACTGGGTTGATTGAGGGTAGATTTCACCACATGGGAATGTCGTCCAATCAGTCTTATTTTCTGATTTATGAAATATAAGTAGACTTTACTTCTTTTGATGCTTTATTTTTTTTATCATTATGAAATTTGGGAAAATTAAATTGTTTGTGCCAAGATAAGCTTATCTATGCATTCATGTTTTAGTTGATTCCTTGGTTTGGTACATTCCCTTTTTGCTGAAAGTGAAAAAATCTGAAACAGGCAAGACACAAGAGGAAAAGCCAGACTGTGTTCTTGTGGCATTAAGGACATGGCAAGATCTTAGACTAGTGCTGTTCCGTTAGAAATATAACACAGGCCACAAATATGAGCCACATATGTAATTTTAAATTCTCTAGTAGCCATATTAAAAATATAAAAATAAACAGATGGAATTACTTTTAATGTGTTTTATTTAATCCATTATATCCAAAATAGTATTATTAAACATATAATCAATTTAAGAATATTAATGAGGCATTTTACTTTTTATTTTCTATACCAAGTCGTTGAAATCCAGACATATTTTACAAGCACAGCACATCTTAATTTAGACTGGCCACTTTTCAAGTGCTCAGTAACTGCATGTGGATAGTGGCTAGTGTATTGGACAATGTAGTTCTAGATTATTCTTAGACCAAAAAGTAGAGGTTGCTCGGCATTCTGCAACATTTGTGAGATTATCTTTCCAACGTCAAGTAATTTCTGTGCTGTTTGTTTTATTATCCTATGAAGTATATTAAAGAGTTGCCCTTTTCTCCATTCATCATTTTCCTACTTATAGTAATTTTGTCCAATAAAGATCTGTTTGTCAGTTTTCCTTGCCTTTGCTTTCTCCTACACCAATTTATGGTAATGGCCTCTTATACTAAAGCAATAACATATCTTTAAATTTTAGTGATTTTGTTTTTAATTACAAAAATAACTACATTTATTGTAACAAATTCAAACAAACTGAGGTAAATGTATAAAAAGATAGTAATTCTTAATTCTTTTCCCTCTCTCATTTTCTGCTCTCCCAGATGTAACCACTGTTAACAGTTTAGATGATAGCCTTTCTCCCCTTAGGAATATATATTTATGAGAAAACTTAGTTAAATGAGAAAATTGGTACTTCGAAAATATGTCTTAAAGTGGACCTATTTAAAATGGAGACTAAAGTTTCATAGTTATTAATGAAAAAAAACCTGTTAGGGACAATTTTCTGACATGAAAATGTTTATTTTACCACATATTTAATAAAATTTAGGTTGTAATTACAGTTGTGCTAATTCTTAGAATTAACAAAGAATGATATAAGTACTTTCTTGGTATAATTTTTTTTTACTAAAATTGTGTGATAGTCTGATAGCATCCTTTACTTTGATTTTCTTAGTATTTATCATATAGATTAGACAAGAGCTTCAGTTTTACCAAAACTGTGGAGAGCTTTAACAGTTTCTCAAGAGATTTTTCTTTAGCCCTTGACATTTCCTTTCTTGATTCCTGTCCTGTCATCATCCTTGTTAGATTTTCCCTTCTTCAGTTGTTCACTGGTTTGATTCTGCCAGATCTTCATTCCCCAAGGGTTTTGCTCTGAGATGAGTACTTCCTTCAGTATTTTTATAGACTTCATGAAATCTTGCATTCTTTTCAATATTTGTATTTTCACTTTACAGTTGAATTGCATTGTGTTTACTTTGTATTATTGGATGCTTACAACATTAGACTATTAGTGAGAGATTGATGGGCAAAGCCAGGAGACATAGTTCCAGTAGATGTTAGTGTCAAGTAGAAATGGATTTTATATGTGATCAAGGCACATTTTGAATATTATTGTATTATAAGGACTTTTGATTCCTTGTGTAAACTTGTAACTTAAGGAACTCAACTGCCTATTTAAATAATAGCTAACTTTTATTGAGACTTTTAACATGACTGGCAAGTTTCTATGTATGCATCGTTTAATTAATCTGTTCAATGTGTCTATGAAATAGGTCTCATTTTATACTTTGAGTAAACTAAGGCTTGAAGTGGTAACTTTTGCCACAATGAAATTAAGTAATTTGTCTGATATAAGGGCTAGTCAAACGTTGGGCTGGGAACCATAGCCTATACTTGATTGTATACTTCTGTGCAAAAAAAAAAACCAAACAAAAAAAATGAATTGGATTGTAATTTTCTTGTTTCAGTTAGTATTATGTTTTGGATATCAACCCATTATGTGGATGGGCTGTAATTTTAAGAAAGTTCCCCTATTTCGATTTTCTTTACAGTTTTTATTTATTTTTTATTTTACTAATGTTGACGTTCTTGGTAACTAAGAGGCTTGGATTTTAATAGCCCTGTGGGAAATAAGAGTGGAGGCATTGGGCCTGAGAGAGATGAGTTGGAACTGAGTTCACCACTTAAAGCCTTAAATCTCAAAGTGTTATACCCTCACTCAAAGAGTAGACTAGGGAAAAAAAATTATTCAGAGTTACAGAAAGAAAATAAGGATGCTTGTCTGTTTTCACCTGGGTTCTGAGTGAGGGGGGAACGTTTCCTGAGATTGTATAGCTACTGTTTTACTCTCATCTGGGTTTGTGTTTCATATTTATATTTACTGCATCCTTCAGAAAACTTCAAACTTAAAAATTCACATTAATGAAGAATCACTGTATAGAGGAATACTTATAGTCTGGCTGTATGGAATTCCCACTGATAAAGGCGCACAGATGTTGAACTCACTACCCAAAGTTACAGCACCGCCACCACCAACAAAAGAAGACAGTGCTTTAAGTAAAAGTCAGAGACAAAAGAGACAGCAGAGTTAAATCCTCAGGAACTTCACAAAGTAGAACTATTGAATAATAAATATTTAATATTAAATAATTAAAACTAATTATAAAACTAATTTAAAGGTAAATGCCACATTTATAATAATGAACATTAAATAATAAAATAGAAATGTTAAACATGATTAAAGATAAAAGAAGAAAACAAATAGAAGAAGAACGACAAAACTGTTAAAAACATAAGGCCAGGGAGATCAGAGGCAGGGTGGAGGATAAATAGGACTTCTATAATAAAACTTTAGTCGTTAAAATAAAAAAAAAAAACTGATTGGATAGGATAGAATGCAAAATAGACAAATGTGAAGAGAAAACTAGTGATTTAGAAGATGGATCTGAAGATACTGCCCTGAATAAATAGAACTGGTAAAATTCAAAAGCATAGTTATCCCAGTAGAAAAATAATACTAAACACAAACTAAAACACATAGTAGACACTTGAGAACACCAAACACAGAATATCTTGAGAATCATCAGAGAGGAAAGAGAGATCACTTACAAATCAGTGACAAACTGACAACAGATTTCTTAACAGTAACAGTAGAAGTCAAAATCCATTAAAGAATGGGAGCAATGTAAAGATATTTTCAGACAAAAACTAAGAGTATGTATGAAGGAATTGTAAAATAAAATCATTGTACAGTTGTCTAGGAGACAGATACAAATAATGATCAACTTGAGATATTTAGACAAGTACTCAAGTTAATTGATAAAATTATAAAGAACAGACTAGGAATATAGTATAGAGCTTTCTGAGCAGTAGAAGAAGAACTCCATCAACCTGGAAGAAAGCAGGAAAAGAAGAAAACTACAAAGAGTAGGATAAATGGAAAGGAAGCACAAAATAAAAAGGTAGAAATGCTTCCAGATGTATCTATAATCACAATAATGTTAATTGACTAAATTTGACAGTTTGACATTGACAGAATGTCAAATTTGATTGACAATTTGACAGACATTAAAGAATTCATAATTCGATTGTATACTGTTTGCAAGAGACACCTGAAACATGATGACACAGAAAGTCTGAAAGTAAAAGGATAAGAAGAGATACCTAACTAAGTAATGTAGTTGCTATAGCTATATTACTTTCAGACAAAATAGACTTTTGGTTTGTCCCCCCCTTCCCCCACCAATAGAAGAGATCCCCTTTAGGGTCACCAGTAGAAGGGATCACTTCATAATGGCAAAAGTAACAATTTACCAGGAAGATAGAACAATCCTAAATATAAATATCTGATAACATTACTTTGACAAATTATATAAAAATTAATATACAAACTTAGAGAAATCAATAAATCCACAAACACAGTGGGTATTTTATCCATACTTCTCAGTGATTAAGCACAGACAGTAAGTAGTATGATTTGAACAATACTTTAATAAACTTGATTTTATGAATACACATACACAGAACCCCAAAATTTAGCTCTTATACATTATTTTTAGGCACAGATGAAACAGTTACCAAAATTGACCATTTACTAGACCATGAAACAAAATCAACACATTTTGAAGACTTGATCTCATTTATACCACAGTGTAATTAAGTTGGAAATCAATTTAAAAGTAATTTAAAAATATATATATACATTTGGCAGACACTTCTAAATAACTTATGAGATGAAAAAAGCATGGAAATATGTATTTTCATTATCATTTCATTGCAAAAATCAATGTGAGATTGACTATGAGATCTGAAAAGGCTTAGACACAGTGACTAACCAAGAAGCAGTGAATTCCTATAGTGCCCATGTTAAAATACTATTTTTCACTAAAGTGAACTAGGGCTTCTTGAAAAAAGCGACTGATTCCAGCTCTGGTCTAGTATGACAAGCTGTCATACTACAAAGCAAGGAACTATCAAGGATAACTTGGGCTTGTGTAAAAAGGACCTTGAAGGGGCTGCCATTGGCCAAAGGTAGTTTGAGCTTCAAGAAGAATAATTATTGCACTGGATTGAAACAAAATAAAGGAAAATCTGTGAGGTTTTTTGTTTTGTTAAAATCAACAACAACAAAAAAATGTTGGTCATGGAACCAATTCATTCAGAAACTGGTAAATAAATAATCAAATATTCTGTCTTATCTATATAAAATGTGCCTCAGAATCACAGAATAGTTGATGAGGGAAAGTTCACTGTAAAAGAATTCCAGCTAACAAATGCACAGTGAATGCCAGAATTAGAATGTAATCATTTTGCAAACCCTGATGAAATAGTATATCTTGGCAGTATTCCTCTAAAGCTACTAAAACCATTGGGTAAAAGACTGAGAGGGAACTTTATAGTGGACGGTTCAGGCTGATGGACAGTACCTGAACCCACTGATCAATGTGTATTATTACAAAAAGGAGATAATCAGACATTATTGCTATCTGATGTGATGCAGTAGGAAGTTCATAGCACTATATATGACATATTCTTGCTATAAAAAAATTAAACCCCAATTCTATCAAGACTCTAGATCAACCACTACTTTTTAGGAAGCACAGAGATTATATATAAAAACTTATTAATGCTAAAGAGTACAATGAGCAAACTTGAGAATGTGGGAAATTCTAAAGGACATATAACCCAGTTTCTTTAACAAATGAATGGCAGGATAGGAAAACAAAAACAAAGCCAGTGTGACAGGCACCTATGAAAGACCAATGCAGTGTGTAGATCTTTTTGGATACTGATTTTAACAAAACAGCCAGTGGTGGTGTATTGGAGCATCTTCTACTGGTGTAAGAGCTAACTGTTTAGGAATTTTTCAAACTGATTATTAAACATATCCATTATTAAAAATTAAATTATAGCTCATTATTAAATAAGTGACATTTATAAAAAGTTAATAAATATTTAAAATTCATCACTTCCTAATTATTTCATTTTACTATGATCTGTGCTCTTGAAGTTATTTATGTATAGTGTACCTTTATGGTTGAAATACTGTGTCATGGTGGGCTACTGTGTGTCCTTTTCCCAACTCCAGGTTCATTGATAACACCACGTTGGTAGCTTGAAATTAGCCACGGTAGGAATATTTACATCACAGAGATCAGCAAATGCCATAAATCAGGGTTTGATTTATTGCTTATTGATTTTCTAGACTTAAAGTGATGGAGAAATGCTAATAATGCTGACTTACAAAAGTGCTATGTCTTTAGCTATTTATTGTGCATAGCTCAAAAAATTGAGAATATATTCTTTCATTCAAAAATGATTATCCACTTCCACAAAGAAGTCACATCACTCACATTGGTGACATCATTGATGTAAATGAAAATAATACTCCAAACTACACTTGGAAAGCCAGTTGCTAAACATTTACCAGCACAGTGCTGGACAGGGTATAATTGAATTCAGTACTTTGGTAAGAAATAGATAATATTATAAATTTATTATACTGTTATTCAGCTTTTGAAATAACCATGATGATGTGTAGACATTAACTAAGAAAAAAAGAAGGTTGGGCTTCCCTGGTGGCGCAGTGGTTGAGAGTCTGCCTGCCAATGCAGGGGACACGGGTTCGAGCCCTGGGCTGGGAAGATCCCACATGCCGCGGAGCAACTGGGCCCGTGAGCCACAATTACTGAGCCTGCGCGTCTGGAGCCTGTGCTCCACAACAAGAGAGGCCGCAATAGTGAGAGGCCCGCGCATCGTGATGAGGAGTGGCCCCCGCTTGCCGCAACTAGAGAAAGCCCTCACACAGAAACTAAGATCCAACACAGCCATAAATAAATAAATAAATAAAAATAAAATTAAAAAAAAAAAAAGAAAAAAAAAAGAAAAAAAGAAGGTTGAGTTTTAAAAGCCATTTGCTGTAGCACAAAGTAATTTTAAATTTGAAGCCTTTGATATATGTCTGTTGTGTATGACAAATAGAATCATAATTTAGAGTTTGAAGAACACTTAAAATTAATCCAGACCAATCTGCCATACAGATAGGAATTCTTTCTCTAGTATTAGTCCATCGTCTAGATTGTATTTAAATTATTCTAGAGACAGAATACCTGATAATGGCGTTGGAGAACTCTAAAAGTAGAGTCCTTTTTTATATTGAGGTAAACTTTGTTTTCTTTTAATTTCTACCAGTTGGTTCTGGTAACTGACTTCTGAAGAAATATGGAAGCAACCAATCCTGTAGAGCAACCAATCTTCAGGTATAAAGGTAGCTGGGATGTTTCCATTTAGACCTTTTTGGGCAAGGAGTATACCTTTAGTTCCTTTAACCATACCTTGTGTTGTATATTTTCTAGACTTTGTAATCTAAGACTGTTGCCTTTCTAAACATCCACATCACTATCTTTTGGCTTTTATTGACTTTGTAGATGAAGTAAAAGCCTTCAGATCTTTTTTTTTTTCTGTGCAAATTATACATTTTATTCTGTGTTGCTTGATTTTTTTTTTTATTAACCCAAAGCAGATCTTTGTATTTATTCATTCTTAGTCTTCATATTGCTTTCAGCACAGCATTTCAGATTATAGAAATGATATTAAATTGTAATTTTATCATTTTTGTTATTTATTAATCCTGTCGATTTTGTGTCGGTTCACATTTGATAAATACTCAGTGTTCATTGTTTGCATCCAAATTATGGTTTAAAATGTTGAATTTTAAAGGTCAATGGGGACATAGTTCTCCATTACATAACGCTCTCTAAATTTGCTTCTACCCATTATCATTACTTTTTATTGTGAGTCCACCTACCAGTTCTTAGTAGCCCATATTTTACCATCTTAACAGTTCATCATGATATATTTTGTCAGATGTTTTGCTACCTGAGATCAAGATACACTGTGTCTATGGCATCCCCTCCAATGAAAAATATACTTTAGTACTTCTATTTTTGAAAAATAGATGTTTTAAAAAGAGTTGGCGTGGCTAAATGTTGAAGTCATATTCTTCCACAAATGGAAAGATAGAAAATCCATGCAGAATGATGAGCTAGATAATAATTAAGACATCAAAAGAGAACAGGGACAGGTGGATCACTGGAGACACTTGATGATCAGGGCCATGGTATATCCCTGGGCTGAAAAGAAAATAGCCTGGCCATGAAAGTGGAGCTTCTTCACTGAGGAAGTATTCTGATCAGGTGAAATTTTAGGGATCTGTAATAGAGTGGACAGGATTTGTTAGCCTTTCCCTCTTACTGTCTTTTTCCTTTGAAAGGTATGTGGTGAAATATTAACAGTGGGTGCTTCTGAGTGTATATGGGTGTTTCTTTGCTATGTGTAGGACCTTCTTATTCTCTTTGCTCTGGGCAAACTAGTATATACTTCACAGTATTATTTTGAAGATGAAAAGAATAACTCAGTATGAAATTGTCTAGTACATTTCCTTGTATTTTGTAGATAGTAAATAAAGTTTTATTTAACCTTTGTTAAATTTTTTCTCCTTGTGAAATTCCATCGACCAACCACGGTAGAGGTTGTCAGGGAGTTACCGGTGGGTTTTCCCCTCACATTCCTTGGCCTCCACCCTCCTTTATCCTACCCAGACCCATTTTATTGCTACTAGAAGGATGAAAAATTTATAGTAGGTCACTTGATTAAATAGTGTTAATAGAATGATGACTTTCTCTTTCCCACTACCTGTTTCTTTCCTAAAAATCATAGTTCACAAGCAGCATCTTCTAGAAAGCAGTCCATGATTAGTTGTCTCATTTTCTAGCCCACATTCAAGTTACTCTCATTCATATGTTACTCTTAAAATCATATTTATGTATATATATTTATGTTGAACAAATGTGCTTTTAGGGGTTCTCCTTGAATGTATTCTTCAGTGTAAATTTTGAGCTCCTAAGATGGTTGTGTTTTATGAGCACCTGATAGCCTGTAATCACTTTTCTCATCTGTTTTAATTCAGCTGAAGGCAAGGCTACTTGTTAAAAAAAAGTAGAGAGGACTTGGAAGGTAGAAGAAAGAGGCTATATGGATAAAATTCATGGACTCATGAGTTATTTTGGAATTTACTCTCTTTAGTTGCTTACCTGATTGCATTAATTATTTTATGGCAGGTTTTACTTTTTTTTTAACTTGAGGGTTTCTATAGGATGGATTAGTAGGCCCTCTACCTAGTCTTTAAAAATCTCTTGGCTCAATACATTGTAATTAGGTTTTGGTAATTGAATCATTCTCTCTTTTTTCTTGCAGATTGAGGTGGTGCCATGCAGCAAGAAGCAGAGAGATGCAGAGTTCGAGTCAGGAGGCCTGACATGGCGCTTTATGTACCCAAAGCTCGAAGGGGTATAGTAGTGCACGAATCAGGTGATGAGGGAAAAAGCTGTGGTCCACCTAACTCCATGGTGAAAGAAGAACAGAAGGAAGATTCTTTCTCTCAAAAGGAGATCATTAGAGAGAAGCCTGAGGCTCAAAGACTAAGTATTAATCCTGATAAAAAGGAGCACAATCGTAGGGAAGGAAAGAAAGCTTCAACAAAATTTAATAAAGATGCGTGGCTTCAAGAAAGAAATAAAGATAATGTTTGTACTAAGAGGGCAACCACAGAATCCAAAAAAGTATTATCCCAAGGACATCAGCAAAGAGTCCCAAATCCTGGGATTATACCTGTCCTACCTTTACAAAGACATTTTAAACCAAAGAAGATAGAGTGTTTGGAGGTTGAAACCAGAGATGTGACAGAACAGGATGGGTTGCTTCAATCTCAGTCTTGTTCAGAAATCAGTAAGGCTCAGGTTCCAAACAAACCATTCCAAAATGTGGAGTTCTGTGATTTCAATAGGCATGAACTAAATGGGGAAACATTTGAAGATAGAAATTTGGAAAGCAGAATGGAAACTGATGCCAGGGTTGCAGACATACTATCCCAATTTCCTGGAGATTTTAGTTCTGTGGTGAAACCTGAGAGTATGATTGCACCAGTAAAACCAAGCTCTGATTCTGGAATCGTACAACAAGGCAAGCAGACATCGGGTGGAATGCTGAAGCGCAGCAACGGAGGCATCACCACTGATTCTGTTCCTGGAAGTCCAGTTGGTATCATTGATCAGACTTGCATAGACTTGGATGCTGAGAATGTTGGTGATACAGCGAACAGTACAGATTTCATCTTGGGTCAGAAAGGTGTAGATTCCATTCCTGAGACTATGGGTCACATCTCTCATCAGATGACTATAGTCAGCAAATTAGAGAGCACAAATGACGTTTTTGATCCAACAATGATTAGAGAGTGTGAGGAGAATGACAGCACTGCTGATGAGTTATGTGTAAAGCGTGACTCTTCTGATACGGCTGTCCTTGCTCATGAAACATATACAAATAATGGGTCTAAGAGTGTAGGTGACATTACCAATAAGACATGTATGATGGACATTACAGATACCATATCTGATCAGATAACTGTAGTTGCTGTTAGAGTAGCTCATGAGGCCTGTAGCAACACAAGTAGTTTCTCAGACTATTTAGAAATGACTGCAGATACAGCCCCTCTTCATGTAGCTAAAAGGGGGAATGACACTGAACATTTCAGCAACCTGACTGCTTGCTCAGATATTTATGCTGAGAGTATTTCATCTAGTTTCACAGAGTCAACAGGAAAGTTGATAGAGAGCTTGTCAGATTGTGCTTCCTCCTTACCTATAAAGAAGATTGCTGGTAGTAATTGTAACACTTTTTTGGACTCTGAACTCAGTATGTTAAATGGGACAAAAGTATTTTCAGACGGTGCCTTGGGCAGTGATCAAGATTGTACTGGTGATATAACAGAGGCATTGCATGAATTTAAAACTGCTGAAGAGTTCAAAATAAAAGAAGATGGTTCAGAGACTATAGAATTTGATGTAACCTTTCCTGATACAGAATCAGTATCTGTGGAAACATCCATGGAATTGAAAGCAACTGATGTGTCTAACACAGAAGCAAGTGCTGCTACTGAGGAGAGCTGGGAGTCTATGTTTAATGATGATGGTGACTGCCTGGACCCACGTCTTCTACAAGAGGTATGTTTTAGTGGAAATTGCTTGGCTCTTAGGTAGTTCATCAATTCATAGGACCTAGGATTTTGGGGGTAATTTTGATAGACATATTTGTACATTCACACACATTACATCCAATGTAACAGTTCTGCAACGAACTGTTGGGTTGGCCAAAAAGTTCGTTCGGGTCTTTCCATAACATCTCATGGAAAAACCTGAACGAACTTTTTGGCCAACCCAGTAATAGGATTGTAGATTGAGAAACGAATATCTGCTAGATCTTTAAGAAACAAAGCATACAGTGTTGAACTATATGTATTATAGCCAAATCCTGAGAGATCTTACTGAATAGGTTAAAGATGAATTTAATGGATTCTGGCTAACTGTTGAGAAAATACAGAGGGAAACTTCTTCCAAAGGGCTTTTCTGTGTTGACAAGATGTATTTTACACTGGCCTATTTGAGGGGAGAAGAATAATTTATTATTCATATTTATTTTATTTTTCCAGCAGATGTTGGAATGATGTTAGACACTATAGAGGGAAGGGAAGGGTGTAATAAAAGAAGGTATGATTGTTTTTTTAAGGAGTTTGTGCTGAGTTGAAGAGTAAATGATTGTTGAATATGCTGGCTAGTTAGAGTTCATAAATACAAAATATTGGATTTGAAGGCATCTTAGAAATTATTTAGTTCAATTTTTTCATTTTCTTAGTTTAGACATTCCCTCCTCCAGCATTTAAATTCCTTACCATAAATAAGAATCATTGGTTTTGAATAGTAGAATCATTCCCCCTTTTATTCCTTATACCTTTGCCCAGAAGGGGAAAAAATGATTTTCCCTATAAAATCTCCAGTTTTGTAAATGGAGAAATTGAAGGTTAATGGTTGTATCTTTAAGAAAAGCAGAATCAGGATTTCAATCTACTTCTGTCTTAATCCAGTATTTATGTTCTTTCTACCAGACCACTTCCTCCCCTATAAAATAGTTTTGTTTGAGTGACTCCATAGAGCCTTTTAAATACTAAGTGATGAGTCTTTTGATTCTGAGAGTTGAACCAGAAGTACGGAAAAATGTTCACAAGCATGTATAAAAGAGACATGTGAGACTGAAGAGGGCAGCCCATTGGACAGAATTGACTTTCCAGTACCAAGCACTTCCTCCTTATTCTTAGGAGGTGTTTGCATGCTCATTTGTACCACAGTTAGTACTTCCTGTGGTCAAGTCAGGAGACAGCAGGTCTTAAACATTTCTTAAAAGAATATAGAGCAGAAGGCACCTACAAATTAACATTCATGAATCCTTTGAAATTGCATGCACACTTTTATATGTAAGTGCAGTCTTTCATAACTTTTATCAGATTCTCAAAGGTGATAGTTCCCCAAAGTATGGTCCCTGGACCAGCAGCGTAAGCAGCACCTGGGGACTTGTTGGAAATGCAGACTCTTCAGCCAAGCTGTCTTTATGTTTACGAGACTTTCAAGTGATTCTGATGCACATAAAGTGAGAATCACTGCTGAAAGACAACATACAAACTTATATCAAGATGTGAGTGTGGTAACCAGAAGTGGCTGTCAGCTCATAATTAGAAAGCAAAACACTGTTCAGCAGAGGTTTTAGACCCAAATCAGGCTAAGATGTACTAATAATATGGTAAGTTAGGTGAATATAGAGAAGTTATTAAGGATCCGAGCATTGGGAGAAGGCCTTAGTCTGGGGAAGGAAGCAGTGTTCTTAGGAGTTGGCAAAGGGACTGCTTAAGGTGGGTAGGAGAGCACAGGTGTACATGGAAGAGAAGAAACAGCTTCCTACAAAAAAAGGGCATGGGACACAGGGCCTTTTGTACATGGTAGACCTAGTAAATATTTACTGAATGGATGTAGGCAGTAGGGTAGAGTTGCTTTCTGCCTTTTTAGGTTAGCCTCCAGGAACTTTCAAAACATCATTGCTGCTGGAACTTGGATTCTGTGTGGTAGCTTAGGGATATGGCTTCTGTATTGGCGGGAGGGAGGTTTAGGTGTGCAACTCTGTTGTTCAGCTCTTAACACTGTTTAGGTGCAAAAGAATTTAGGCAACTGAGTCTTTTGAGGAGCATAGTAATATAGCCAAAGAGGACGCTAGCCTGACCTAAAGCTGGGAATGGCAGGAAAACGGAGCAGGTAGTGTTTTAAGCTGAAGACAGCCAGTGCCTGGGTATTGCATTTGGATATCTTCTGAGGTGTTTGGTAGGGATTGGGGTCTGTGTTGAGGCATGAAGATAGATGAGAGCAAGAAAGAAGTTGGATTGAGAATGCAAGTAGTGGATCCAACTCCAAGCTATTGCCTCCTGTGCTCTGGGTTTTAGAAGATGTAATAATAATAATGTTATTAAAAGATGTCACAAATCCAAGAACATTAATAGCCCTTTGGTGACTATTACTCCTAATTTATTATTTATACTGTTCCAAATGTACGTTATTAAAGGCTAAACCAGAGTGTCTGCCTACCTTGAAAACTTTCCAACCAAAGATTTTTGGCTCTTTTCCCAGCTGGCCTATTTCTTTGTTGACAATGGCTAGCCATAGAGGTATACCTAGTACTTCTAATAGGCAGGGAAGTATGCTCTAGAGCAGGGTGTGGTAGCCATTGGCATGTGAAGCAGTTTTCTATGACATTTGAACTTCTAAAACTGCCTGAAGGGGTTAGGTCATTGTTGAGCTCCCAGAACTGCAACTCTTGATGAGTCTCCAAAGATTACACATCTCCTAAAACCGTGGTATGGGATGCCCAGAAATTGAAGTTGATAATTGATAAAGAAAAGGATGTTGGCATGACTTCTTTTAACCCTTTGAGATCTTGGTACCAGCACACAGGAATTATTGTTGTCTAGATAAAACTTCCTCTGATGCCTCCTGTACTGATCAGCAAACCTATTGGTAGGAGGGTTAGTAAGATACCAGCAGCATAACGTTGATGTTGATAGACACTGACATCTGGTCCCTTCATTGGCCATTTCTGGTCCTGATGTGTGTTTTTAGGTAGCGGTAAATATTTAGGTAGGAGTTTCCTTTTGTTATAGAAGGTTGCTAACAATGTATGACCATGGAAAAGAGAAAAAGGAACACCATTCATTCCCAAACCATCTTCCTTCTGTGTGTGCCTACTCATGTTCATACTTCATCAGTGGTATCTTTCCATCTAGTCTTCCCAGTCATGCTGGGAAGATGAGGAAATCCAGATATGTCTCCCCGGCTTTCTCAGTCTTCCCCTTGACTAAAATTTAATCGACTACAGTGTTTTCACTGTTCAGTCTGGATAGCATCTTCCCAAGAATGCCAGCATCAGTTTGCCACATTAACCTTTCTGTACTGTCTAAATAGGAGCCAGGTCCAGGTTGGTTCAGGATATTCACTTGGTCCCTGCCCATATATTCATGTACCATACGTTACTATTCATTAGAGGAAACTAGAGCTCTCAAATGTGTCCTCTGGCACTGGGGTCAGTAAGTGATCATCTGACATGCTTCATTATTGTAGCTTTCTTTTTTCTTATTTCCTTTTGTTTTCCTTTTCTGCATTCGTATTCACTTTTGCCCTTTCTTCTCTTTTACTATGCCTTAATCCAAAGCTATGGCCATGGATTTCTCTCACTGATGATAATCAGTGATATTGAGATGTTGCTGATACCTATTCTAGAGAAATCTTTTTTAAAGATTTATTTATTATTTATTTATTTAATTTATTTTTGGCTGCATCAGGTCTTAGTTACAGCACATGAGATATTCACTGAGGCATGCGGGATCTTTCCTTGTGGTGCGTGGGCTCTTTGTTGCAGGGCGTGGGCTTCTCTCTAGTTGTGGCATGTGGGTTTTCTCTTCTCTAGTTGTGGCACGCAGGCTCCAGGGTGCATGTGCTCTGTAGTTTGTGGCACGCAGATTCCAGAGCGAGTGGGCTGTGAACTTTGCGGCATGTGGGCTCTAGTTGAGGCGCACGAGCTCAGTAGTTGTGGCACGCGGGCTTAGTAGTTGTGGCACGCGGGCTTAGTTGCCCGGCAGCATGTGGGATCTTAGTTCCCTGACCAGGGATTGAATCCGCATTGAACCTGCGTTATAAGGCAGATTCTGTACCACTGGACCACCAGGGAAGTCCCTAGAGAAATCTTTAGATGGCACCTTGAATGGCATTCTACTCATTCTGTGTTAATAAATTTTATGAAGTCAAAGTTTGCATTTCTGGCCTTGGTTTCTTGATAAGGTCAGTGGAGGCATAGCCTAGATATATTAGATAATTTCATTTGCAGATAGGGAACACCACTGAAGACATTATCTACGCTTATATTTAATATATAAAATGTTATGTAAAGCAACTATACTCCAATAAAAATTAATTTTAAAAAAAGTTAGAGTTTAAAAGTCTGAATTTATCCTTCTGCTGTTATAAAGGATTTATGCCCAAAGCAGTATAGAAAAGGGATGGAAGCCATAACTTATGCTGTATATTATACACTGTAGTTTTATTATCTTTTAAGGGAACTCTTTTTGGATGTGTTTGAACTTAGGTCATGAAAAATTTGAAAAGGTTTGAAATACTTTAAAAAAAAATAGTGTTATTTCCCTATTTGCCAAAGATAGGAAGTTAAATGGGTAAAACATTTTAATTCTAGCTTTTGATTTATTCACATTACCATGGACAAACATGAAAAATTTATTTTCTTCAGTATCTACTGAAGAGTAGAAACTGAGTTAGTAAGCAGTTAAGTAGCTACAGGATAACAGTGGAAGAGAAAATAGAAACAAAAGGTTTGAATAACCTAACCTACAAAATTGAGAATTAGCTATATGGGTTAATTCTGTAAGTAATTATGTAAATAGACATGGTGATATTTGAAGTAACCGCAGTAATGTTATACCATTAACTCCTGGTCAAGTCTCTGTTGTCCATGTCCCTGTAACCTCCTGATATCCCCAATATTTAAATTTGTTATAGCCACAACTATAGTTTAAAGTGGTTTATTACGTTTAATTAAAAGTACCTACGGAAGTATTCTTATTCCTGCCTTCCAAGATCAGAGGCAGGATTATAACATAGGCCTTGAACAATAAGGACTAGGACCTGGAACTTTAACCTAAGAGAGAAAACTGTACATCTTTTTTAAAAAAGTGTAATGTTAGCATTGAAAGGGACCTGTAACATAATGTTTTATGTTTACCTCTTGCTTTATAGATAAGGCAAATAAGGCCCAGAAAGGTTGTTACTGACCTAGCTAAGGTTAGTGCCAGAGTTGGCACTAGAATCCCAGTCTCCTGGGATTCTAGGTTTCTAACCCTGGGCTCTTTCCATGACAGTAAGCCTTTGCCTCTACCTAAAGCTCTCAGCCAATCAACAGACATTGTACAGCTATACTGTGCCCAGCTCTGATATTGGTGATATGAGGGATAAAAGAGAAGGATAAGAATGTTTAAGGAGTTTATAGTCTTGTGGAGCTGATGAAACTTATTCTCAGAAATGTCTAGAAAAAAATAAAGAAGTATTCTATCTCACTGAATTGAAAATGCTGTTGATTGTGAAATATATCATTATTTTATGTATCACTAAGAAAGAAATTAAACTTTTACACAATGCTTACCCTTTAGAATTTTTATTTTATACATACTGAAAGAGCTCTTAATTAGACATAAATTTTTTATCACATATCATTTCTTACATAAAGAAAATGTGAAAGAAATTGGTTCTCGTTTCCTAAAACTTTGTGTTTATAGTCCAACTCTTTCTAATGATTTCTTTTTTTCTTTTTGAATTAGAACCCAAGTGTTCCTTTTTTTTCTTTTTTTTTAAATTTAATTTTATTTATTTGTTTTTTTGGCTGCGTCGGGTGTTAGTTGCAGCACGTGGGATCTCCATTTGAGGCATGTGGGATCTTTCATTGTGGAGCACAGGCTGCTCTTTAGTTGTGATGTGCAGGTTTTCTCTTCTCTACGTGTGGCGCGCAGGCTCCAGGGCACATGGGCTCTGTAGTTTGTGGCACCTGGGCTCTCTAGTTGAGGCATACGAGCTCAGTAGTTGTGGCGCGCGGGCTTAGCTGCCCCATGGCGGGTGGGAACCTAGTTCCCCGACCAGGGATCGAATCCGTGTCCCCTGCATTGGAAGGTGGATTCTTTACCACTGGAACACCAGGGAAGTCCTAATAATTTTTTGACTCAGTCATTGATACTGATGTCGTTCCATCCTGTTACCATCTTCTGTGCCATCAAGAACTTTGATGATACAGCATTTCTTAAAAGAATACATAAAAGAAGCAAAAATCATTGTTGCTCGATTCTTAAGCCATCTTTGCACTTATATAGGGCTATTCTTATATTCAGATTTTCTTCCACCCTGCTGACCACCCTTTCTGCAAATTTTAGTACTGGTGCTTGTGGTGCTCATTCATATGCAGACAAGCAGTGACAATATGCATGATTAAGATGCATACTGATGTTGGAGATGTTAAAATGTGCATCTTAGAATTGATGAAATACGGTATATATCCAACTGCCAAGGGTTATGATATGGTAGTATAGGGAATGGAGAAACCATCAAAATGGAGTCAATAGGGAACGCTTCAAGAGGTGATAAAGATTGAAGCTGGGTCTTAAAAGAGAAGGATCAGGAGCAGACAAGGCATTCCAGGCTGTGAGAGCTTGTAAAAAATATGGAATGTTCCCAGGTTTAGGTCCTGAATTTGTCACTATCAGAAGTTTAGATGATCTATTTTGAAATTTTGTTTTTGTTGTTGTTGTTTTCCTTTTATAATTTATTAAATTGGATTTTCTGCATGATTTATATAACCAGAACAATTAAAGTTTATTGGCAAAGGGAAATTAAAAAAGTGTCATTTTCCCCCCCAAATTTCAGAATGCCATCCAGAATCATTTAAAAAATATATGTTGCATAAATCAAATTCTTATTGATGGAGGCTCTATGTAGAATCAGTCTTGATAAGCATGCATTTGGACAAAGTAATTAACTTGGGGCCTGTGCATTTTATTCATTCCACAAGTATTTTTTGAATGCCTAGTTTGTGCAAGATAGTGTGTGCAGGGGGGCAATATAGGGATAAATATGACATGTCCCTTGTAGTTGAATTATAGAATCAGAATATTGATGAGGAGACTGAAACTCCAGCCTTTCTTTCCAGCCTTACTCCCTGTATTAGTTTGCTAAGGCTGCCAGAGCATAGTACCCTAGACTGACTATGGCAAAGTACCACATAAATCTGTTTTCTCACAATTCTGGAGGCTAGAAGTCCAAGATCAAGGTGGCAGCAAGGATTAGATTCTTCTGAGGTCTCTCTCCTTGGTTTGTAGATGGCCATCTTCTCCCTGTGTCTTTACATGGTCTTCCCTCTGTGTCTGTGTCCAAATTTCCTCTTTTTATAAAGATACCACTCAGATTAGGGTCTACCCTATTTTAACTTAATACCTGTTTAAAGGCATTATCTCTAAATACAGTCATATTCTAAGGTACTGGGGTTTATGGCTTTAACTCATGAATTTTGAGAGGACACAATTAAGCCCAAAGCACTCCCCCAAGCCCTCACATTATTTAGTGTAACCACACTGAACTCTTTAATGAATACCACACTCCTTGCATGCCTTTGTACACTTCTGCCTATGGTACTTTTCTCTGTATAATTTCTTTACTTGGGCAGTGAAGGAAACAAAGTTCATTCCCCTCTACCCACTGGTAATACCTTCTTCATTCTTATAACTTTATTACATATTAAAATTCTTTGTTCAAGTTCTTTCTCTAATGTTATGTTCAACATACATTAAATGTTTGTTGGTTAGGTGGTCAGGTTGAGGTTGGAGGAAGAGACAGGTCTTATTAATATAGGGTGTTATACAGTGAGTACTGTAAAAGTAGTGCAGATGAGGTAATTGCTGTAGAAGTCTAGAGGAAGAATCAGATTATACGTGTGACCAAAAATAATGTGATCAAAGCAATAGGCAGGAAGAAGCAAGATGTGTTTAGGCATAGTATTACTCTTTGGTTGGAATGTAGCATATTTTAAGGGATGACATGACATAAAGCTAGAAAGGTAGTATATATTTTAGTACACTGTTAATGAGGTAATAAACTACCACAAACTACTGTCTTAAAACAACACAAATTTATTGTCTTTTACAGTTCTGGATGTCAGAAGTCCAAAAGGGGTCTCACTGGACTAAAATTAGGGTATTGGCAGGATTGTGATCCTTTCTGAAGACTCTAGGGGAGAACCCATTGTCTTACCTTTTTCAGCTTCTCTTACATGCTGCCCACATTCCTTGGCTCATGGCCCCCTTCCGTTTTCAAAGCCAGCAGTGGCCAGCCAAGTCTTTCTCATGTTGCCTCACTCTGACACACTGACTCTTCTGTCTCTGAAACAATTCTGCTTTTAAGGACCCTTGTGATTATATTGGACCCACCTAGATAATCCGGCATTATCTCTCTTTTAAAGTCATCTGATTAGCATCTTTAATTCCACCTGCTACCTTAATTCTCCTTTGCCATGTATCATGTTCATAAGTTGAGGGAATTAGGACATGGACATCTTTGAGAGGCTGTCATTCTGCCAACCACAGGTAGGTTGTTGGGTCCAGGTTATGAACTTTAAATACAGCCATTGAAGATTTTTAATCAAAGGAATGACATGATCAAAACAGTATTTTGGGAAGTTTAATCTATAAGCTATATGGTATCTCGAATATAGGACTGGAAAGAAATCAGTACCCCTGAGTTCTTTTCAGCTTTGCCATTGATCCTCCCTCCCTCCCTCCTTTCCTCCTAGAACTGCGTGTATCCATAAATCCTTAATCAGAGGGAATTAGTTGTCCTGAACATTGATATAGCCACCGTTTCTGATTTTGTTCACTGTAAGGCCATTTCATCATGTTACAGAAGGAATACTAGACTAGCGGTCAGGAGACCTGAGTTATGATTCAAACTTTATCAGTAATTTGATTTGTAACCTTAGGGGTGTCCTTTAGTCTCTCTGTGATGCAATTTTCCATCCTTATAATAGGGATAACAATAACAGCTGATCCAACATGCCCATCTGACAGATATAAATATAACTTTATCCCAAAATAATGTAGCATATATTTATTTTTTGTTTGTAGAGAGTAACTTGTGACTTCAGAACTTTTTGTTTTTCCTTTTGTATCTTGAAGAACCTAGGATCAAACAAAAAATAAAAAGCTCAGTGATCCATGCCTAGTTGACCTTCTACTCTCTGCACCCTTTTTGTCCCCCTCTACAAATAGGAATCAGGCAATTATGTCATAGCAAGTCAGGTACTATTTTTTTTTAACATCTTTATTGGAGTATAATTGCTTTACAATGGTGTGTTAGTTTCTGCTGTATCACAAAGTGAATCAGCTATATGTATACATATATCCCCATATCCCCTCCCTCTTGCGTCTCCCTCCCACCCTCCCTATCCCACCCCTCTAGGTGGTCACAAAGCACCGAGCTGATCTCCCTGTGCTATGCGGCTGCTTCCCACTAGCTAGCTATTTTACATTTGGTAGTGTATATATGTCCATGCTACTCTCTCACTTCGTCTCAGCTTACCCTTCCCCCTCCCCATGTCCTCAAGTCCATTCCCTATGTCTGCATCTTTATTCCTCTCCTGCCCCTAGGTTCATGAGAACCATTTGTTTTTTGGTTTTTTTTTTTAGATTCCATATGTATGTGTTAGCATACGGTATTTGTTTTTCTCTTTCTGATTTACTTCACTCTGTATGACAGTCTCTAGGTCCATCCACCTCAGTACAAATAACTCAATTTTGTTTCTTTTTATGGCTGAGTAATATTCCATTGTATATATGTGCCACATCTTCTCTATCCATTCATCTGTCAATGGACACTTAGGTTGCTTCCATGTCCTGGCTATTGTAAATAGTGCTGCAATGAATGTTGTGGTACACGTATCTTTTTGAATTATGGTTTTCTCAGGGTATATATGCCCAGTAGTGGGATTGCTGGGTCATATGGTAGTTCTATTTTTAGTTTTTTAAAAGGAACCTCCATACTGTTCTCCATAGTGGCTGTATCAATTTACATTCCTACCAACAGTGCAGGAGGGTTCCCTTTTCTCCACACCCTCTCCAGTATTTATGGTTTGTAGATTTTTTGACGCTGGCCATTCTCACCGGTGTGAGGTGATACCTCATTGTGGTTTTGATGTGCATTTCTCTAATTCCTCCTGTGTGTGTTTGGAGAAATGTCTATTTAGGTCTTCCGCCCATTATTTGATTGGGTTGTTTGTTTTTTTGATATTGAGCTGCATGAGCTGCTTGTATATTTTGGAGATTAATCCTTTGTCAGTTGCTTTGTTTGCAAATATTTTCTCCCATTCTTTTTTTTTTTGATAAATTTATTTATTTTATTTTATTTATTGCTGTGTTGGGTCTTCGTTGCTGCACGTGGGCTTTCTCTAGTTGCGGCGAGCAGGGGCTACTCTTCGTTGTGGTGTGCAGGCTTCTCATTGTGGTGGCTTCTCTTGTTGAGAGCACTGGCTCTAGGTGCGCGGGCTTCAGTAGTTGTGCTGCAGGGGCTTAGTTGCTCCGCAGCATGTGGGATCTTCCCAGACCAAGGCTCGAACCCGTGCCCCCTGCATTGGCAGGTGGATTCTTAACCACTGCACCACCAGGGAAGCCCCTTTTCTCCCATTTTGAGGGTTGTCTTTTCATCTTGTTTATGGTTTCCTTTGCTATGCAAAAGCTTTTAAGTTTCATTAGGTCCCATTTGTTTATTTTTGTTTTTATTTCCCTTTCTCTAGGAGGTGGGTCAAAAAAGATCTTGCTGTGATTTATGTCATAGAGTCTTCTATGTTTTCCTCTAAGAGTTTTATAGTGTCTGGCCTTACGTTTAGGTCTTTAATCCATTTTGAGTTTATTTTTGTGTATGTTTTTAGGTAGTGTTCTAATTTCATTCTTTTACGTGTAGCTGTCCAGTTTTCCCAGCACCACTTATTGAAGAGACTCTCTTTTCTCCATTGTATATTCTTGCCTCCTTTATCAAAGGTAAGGTGACCGTATGAGTCTGGGTTTATCTCTGGGCTTTCTGTCCTGTTCCATTGATCTGTATTTCTGGTTTTGTGCCAGTACCATACTGTCTTGATTACTGTAGCTTTGTAGTATAGTCTGAAGTCAGGGAGCCTGATTCCTCCAGCTCTGTTTTTCTTTCTCAAGATTGCTTTGGCTATTCGGGGTCTTTTGTGTTTCCATACAAATTGTGAAATTTTTTGTTCTAGTTCTGTGAAAAATGCCATTGGTAGTTTGATAGGGATTGCATTGAATCTGTAGATTGCTTTGGGTAGTATAGTCATTTTCACAATGTTGATTCTTCCAATCCAAGAACATGGTATATCTCTCCATCTGTTGGTATCATCTTTAATTTCTTTCATCAGTGTCTTATAGTTTTCTGCATACAGGTCTTTTGTCTCCTTAGGTAGGTTTATTCCTAGGTATTTTATTCTTTTTGTTGCAATGGTAAATGGGAGTGTTTCAGATTTTTCATCTATTCCTATTCATTAGTGTATAGGAATGCAAGAGATTTCTCTGCATTAATTTTGTATCCTGCTACTTTACCAAATTCATTGATTAGCTCTAGTAGTTTTCTGGTAGCATCTTTAGGATTCTCTATGTATAGTATCTTGTCATCTGAAAACAGTGACAGTTTTACTTCTTCTTTTCCGATTTGGATTCCTTTTATTTCTCTTTCTTCTCTGATTGCCGTGGCTAGGACTTCCAGAACTATGTTGAATAATAGTGGTGAGAGTGGGCAACCTTGCCTTGT
Organism: Balaenoptera borealis; assembly: GCF_965194805.1. Classification (NCBI taxonomy): domain Eukaryota; kingdom Metazoa; phylum Chordata; class Mammalia; order Artiodactyla; family Balaenopteridae; genus Balaenoptera; species Balaenoptera borealis. The sequence goes on from NC_138874.1 coordinate 88,780,381, forward strand.
TCCCAATCTTACTGGAAATGGTTTCAGTTTTTCTCCATTGAGAACGATGTTGGCTTTGGGTTTGTCATATGTGGCCTTTATTATGTTGAGGTAAGTTCCCTCTGTGCCTACTTTCTGGAGGGTTTTTATCATAAATGGGTGTTGAATTTTTTTGAAAGCTTTTTCTGCATCTATTGAGATGATCATATGGTTTTTCTCCTTCAATTTGTTAATATGATGTATCACATTGATTGATTTGCATATATTGAAGAATCCTTGCACTCCTGGGATGAACCCCACTTGATTGTGGTGTATGATCCTTTTACTGTGTTGTTGGACTCTGTTTGCTAGTATTTTGTTGAGGATTTTTTGCATCTATGTTCATCAGTGATATTGGCCTGTAGTTTTCTTTTTTTGTGACATCTTTGTCTGCTTTTGGTATCAGGGTGGTGGTGGCCCTGCAGAATGAGTTTGGGAGTGTTCCTCCCTCTGCTATATTTTGGAAGAGCTTGAGAAGGATAGGTGTTAGCTCTTCTCTAAATGTTTGATAGAATTTGCCTGTGAAGCCATCTGGTCCCGGGCTTTTGTTTGTTGGAAGATGTTTAATCACAGTTTCAATTTCAGTGCTTGTGATTGATCTGTTCATATTTTCTGTTTCTTCCTGGTTCAGTCTCGGAAGTTGTGCATTTCTAAGAATTTGTCCATTTCTTCCAGGTTGTCCATTTTATTGGCATATAGTTGCTTGTAGTAGTCTCTCATGACCCTTTGTATTTCTGCAGTGTCAGTTGTGACTTCTCCTTTTTCATTCTAATTCTCTTAATTTGAGTCTTCTCCCTTTTTTTTCTTGATGAGTCTGGCTAATGGTTTATCAGTTTTGTTTATCTTCTCAAAGAACCAGCTTTTAGTTTTATTGATCTTTGCTATCGTTTCCTTCATTTCTTTTTCATTTATTTCTGATCTGATCTTTATGATTTCTTTCCTTCTGCTAACTTTGGGGGTTTTTTTGTTCTTCTTTCTCTAATTGTTTTAGGTGTAAGTTTAGGTTGTTCATTTGAGATTTTTCTTCTTTCTTGAGGTAGGATCGTATTGCTGTAAATTTCCCTCTTAGAACTGCTTTTGCTGCATCCCATAGGTTTTGGGTCATCGTGTTTTCATTGTCATTTGTTTCTAGGTATTTTTTGGTTTCCTCTTTGATTTCTTCAGTGATCTCTTGGTTATTTAGTAGCGTATTGTTTAGCCTCCATGTGTTTGTATTTTTTATAGTTTTTTTTCTGTAATTGATATCTAGTCTTATAGCATTGTGGTCCGAAAAGATACTTGATACAATTTCAATTTTCTTAAATTTACCAAGGCTTGATTTGTGACCCAAGATATGATCTGTCCTGAAGAATGTTCCATGAGCACTTGAGAAGAAAGTGTATTCTGTTGTTTTTGGATGGAATGTCCTATAAATATCAATTAAGTCCATCTTGTTTAATGTGTCATTTAAAGCTTGTGTTTCCTTTTTTATTTTCATTTTGGATGATCTGTCCATTGGTGAAAGTGGGGTGTTAAAGTCCCCTACTATGATTGTGTTACTGTCGATTTCCCCTTTTATGGCTGTTAGCATTTGCCTTATGTATTGAGGTGCTCCTATGTTGGGTGCATAAATATTTACAATTGTTATATCTTCTTCTTGGATTGATCCCTTGATCATTAGGTAGTGTCCTTCTTTGTCTCCTGTAATAGTCTTTATTTTAAAGTCTATTTTGTCTGATATGAGAATTGCTACTCAACTTTCTTTTGATTTCCATTTGCATGGAATATCTTTTTCCATCCCCTCACTTTCAGTCTGTATGTGTTCCTAACTCTGAATAAGTACTATTTTTTAGACTTGTTTTCAAAAGCAGATTACTAGGCTTATAAGAGTCTTAAAACCCTCACTTTGGGAAGATAATTTAATTTAGTTGAATGGTTTTGTGGAAGCTGGTTCTACATATGAAGGAATACTCAGATTTCACTTATGTTTTATAAACAGCAAGACAGGCCACTGGTAAAAATCATAAAATATTTGTGATTCATAACTGAAAATTATTTGCTGAGTTGTTTGCAAACTTTCCTTTCCCGTGGACTGTAATAGATTAGAATGAATCAAATTGTAAACCTTTCCCCTCTATTGTTGCTCTATCAAACATTTATTAGCCATATGAAAGAAAAATATATGAAGGTTGGTCATAAAATATGAAGGTTTCACATTGACAGTTGTGACAAGTATTGTCTCAATACATGTGACTCTTAACAGTAAATGTTTCAGTTGTCTACAGTAAAAATATGATGCAAACTACAAATGTGAGCCAGGTGTATAATTTAAAATTTCTATGAGCCACATTTAAAAAAGTAAAAATAAACAGGTAAAGTCAAGAACGTATTTTTAATATATCCAAAATATCATTTCAACATGTAATCAATATAAGAAATTATTAGTGAGATCTTTTATTTTTTGTATTAAGTCTTTGAAATTCGATGTGTATTTTATACATAAAACACATCTCAATTCAGACTAGCCATGTTTCTAGTACTCAGTAGCCACATGTGGCTGGCAGCTGCTGTGTTGGACAATACAGGTCTACTGCAAAAAAGTCATTGCATCAAATCTTAGGGCCTTTCCTGAAATACATCTGTATTACTGTGTCTAACCCCTGTCTGATAGTGGTTTCTACCCTGCCCGCCCCCACTCCCCTCTCACAATCATGCTCTGATCCTCACTTTATACCATATTGTCTTCTCTTAGACATTTCCCCCTTCTGTGCCACATATTCCTTTCTCCTTTACCCTGTCAAGGCCCCCTTGAATGTTTTGTTGAAATTCTCAGGAGAAAACACCATTAATAGTATGGCCTGCTACCTATCAGCCTACCTCCCCCAAAAATGTGTTGCCAGTAGACATGTAAGCTGATTCTAACAATATCAGTACCATGGGAGTATGAAACAAAGTTCTTCTCCTCTTAAGAAAAGTTAGGAGTCCCTGATAATAGTGGAGTCTTGAGTGTTATAGGAAAAACTAGTCAGGAGTATGTTACTTGTAGGCTTTATATCTATTTTCCCATGAAATGTAGAGTAGGAATTGTGTGTTTTGCTATTATTTACACTTTGCGTTTAATCAGTGCCAGAAGCTGAAATGCTTAATAGTTACCTCAAAAATGGGATGTAAGTATACAAGTTCAAATTTGCTGACCAGATTAGAGCAAAGGGCCATAATCAAATTTCCTTGCCAGACTATCCTGCCTCTCTTTTTTCTTCCTCATTATAATCAGTTCTTATAGTTCCAAGGTATTTGTAGTTAGGCATTGTTTACCTCTCACAATGCATAATTTAGCCCCAATTTATAAATGCATGGACATGCAGTGGTTTGTTTGGTTTGGTTTTTGCAAAGTAACTCAAAAAGTCCATGCCAGAAATTCAAAAATGAAATGAAGAAAATAGTTCCAGTGACAGTAGCATAAAAAAGTTAGAAATAAATTTAACAAAAGAAGTATAAAACTTGTACTCTGAAAACTACAAAACATTTTTGGAAGAAATTAAAGAAGACCTAAATAAACATCCCATGTTTATCTTCTTTAATATTGTTAAGATACTACCCAAAGTGATTAACACATCCAGCTCAATCCCAGCTGTCCTGTTTTTTTTGCAGAAATTGACAAAATGATCCTCTAATTCATATGGAAATGCAAGGGACTCAGAATAGCCAAAATGATTTTGAAAAAGAAGAACATAATAGGAAGACTCAAACTTCCTGATTTCAAAACTTATAAAACAACAGTAATCAAGAAAGTGTGGCACTGGCATAAGGATGGACTTGCAAGTAATTGCAGATTACCCTCCTTTCTGGGGCTCTGAATTATTCTAAACCGATACACCAGTCCACTCTAGGCTTTTAAGAATTTGTTAAACATTTAGCTGATATCTTCTTGCCCACTCATGTGGTGGCCACTTCTTCCCATGATCTGCCAGAGGCAAAACAGTTTATATATTCTGTTTCTCTTTGGAGGGACATGTCATCCTGTGGATTTCAATTTCCTTGTGTACTCTGTGTTGCATACTCAGCTGTATGGTAAACTCAAGAAAAGTTATGATTTTATAGGTCAGTTGGTCTTTTCTCATTGTTACGGTGTGAGGAATATTCTCTTCCTGATTTCTACATCCTAAGCAGGGTGGAAATAACATGGTGCTTGACCTATAATAGATTTAACACCTAGTTAAAATATAATTAAATTGGGTTGAAATTGAATTCTTACTTAGGTGCCACGTAGTGTGCTAGCACTTACTGCATCATCTCATTTAATCTGCACACCTATCTATAAAGTGTTGGTACTGTTATTATTCCCATTTTTTAAGATGTAAAACTGAAGCTTAGTGGAGAAAAGGAACTAGAGACCCAGCAATAAATAAACATTTTTGTCGATTTTACCTAAATCGCCTTCCTCCCTCACTCCCTCCCAAATAAAATTCTTAAATCCATTTTCACTTCTCCAAGGAAAGGAGATACATCCTTGACATTGCAAATTCTCATTTTCTCATTTGATGGGAAAAGAGGCACAGTATGAAAGAGAGAAAGTTTGAAGGTCTCTAGTTGGACTTTTGATTAACAGAGAGAACACACTTTAGAGTCTGAAGGCTCTGGGTGGTCAGTACTAGGCTCTAGGTGAATGACAAAATGACTGTCATGGCTTTGCTGCCACTTTCCATTTTTCCTTTTCCATTCTCCTGCATCTCGTATGACATAGTTATTAGCCTTCAGTTTTTTCTTAGAATAGTAGAATTTTAAGTATTCTTCATTACTATTAATTCCTGTATTAACCTGCTGTGTGGAAATTCCTTTAGGTAGCTCTAATGCTAGGGAACTTAAATATAATTACTTGTGCCACTTACATTTGTTATAACAAATTTCTTTGTAAGCTACTGTCAACGAAAGGTAGACTAACAAAGTGTTTTTATTCTTAAAAATTTTGTTTTTGTTCACTTTCAGAAACGAAACTATGGGTCTGATCAATAAGCTCAAATAAAACAAATGTTATTAATTCATCTCTTCAGCTATTTTCTGAAATTCATTTTCTAAGATGTGTTGTTTATAACTCACCACATTAATCAAAGTATTCCACATGTATAATATAAGCTGGGTGATAGAGCCCAGTCATTATTGTGTTCATGAACAGAGACAAATGATAAAGGTTAAGGAATAGGAACATGGAGACAAAGAGGATTGTTTATATATGGGAGGATATTTTACAATGCTCTGGCTTGATGTAACAGTCACATATATGCTTCCTCCTCTCTAGTTATCAGGGAATATGAAGAATAGAGAAAGCATCCAAGAACCTATATTTGATTATTACAACCATGAAGTTCCTGATATTGACCTCAGTGATTGTGAATTCCCACATGTCATTGAAATTTATGACTTCCCCCAAGAATTTCGTACTGAAGATCTCCTACGGATTTTCTGCACTTATCAGTAAGTACTTGCAAATGATTGGGGATGTTAGGGAAGGTGGAATGAAGTTTTCTTAAAATGTCTTTTGAAAGATCATCTTTTTTGTTTTTCTATTCCCGTTTCTATTCGGCATTTACTTTAGCATCAAGTTTGTTTATTGTCTTTTCCAAGTCCATTAGAAATCCGTATCAAACCACTCTTCTTCTCGGTTCCTTTAAAAAATGCTAAGTAGTCTTTCTAGACCCCATTTTAGCATTTAAGAAGAATGTCATCAATAATGACTTTGGAATCTGTCTTCATGGTGCATTTAGTCCATTTATATTTATTGTAATTATTGATATATTTGGATGTATGCCTGCCATCTTTTTTTGTGTGTTTACTTGTCCCATCTTTTTCTCTTTTCTCTTGCCTTCTTTTGGATTGATGAGGTATTTTTTTCTCCTTCCATATTTTTGGGAAATGATCCTATGTCTATTATTTGGTGGTTACTTTAGAAATTATAAAATGCCTGCTTAATTTATCAGTGGCTAAAGTTAATATTTTTACACTCTTTCCAAACATTCTAAGGGTTTTAAACTCCATTCCCCAATTCCATTCCAATGTCTCCCCAACCTCCAGCTAATATGCTATTGTGATTTAGTATTTTGAATCTTTTTTTCTTTTTAAACTCCATTTGATGTTACATTATTGTTTTATATTATCAGCATTCAGATTCATCCACTTTCTGTATTCTTCATTTATACCTTCTTGCATCTTATATCTTTCATCTGAAATCTTTTTCCTCCTGCATGAAACATGTTCTTTAGCATTTAATTTAGTAACAGTCTGCTGGTAACACACTCAGTTGGGTTTTGTTGTCGTCGTCGTCGTTGTTGTTTCTTAATGGCTTTATTTCAACTTCATTCTTTTTTTTTTTTAACATCTTTATTGGAGTATAATTGCTTTACAATGGTGTGTTAGTTTCTGCTTTATAACAAAGTGAATCAGTTATACATATACATATGTTCCCATATCTCTTCCCTCTTGCATCTCCCTCCCTCCCACCCTCCCTATCCCACCCCTCTAGGTGGTCACAAAGCACAGAGCTGATCTCCCTGTGCTATGCGGCTGCTTCCCACTAGCTATCTATTTTACGTTTGTTAGTGTATATATGTCCATGCCACTGTCTCACTTTGTCCCAGCTTACCCTTCCCCCTCCCCATATCCTCAAGTCCATTCTCTAGTAGGTCTGTGTCTTTATTCCCGTCTTGCCTCTAGGTTCTTCATGACCTTTTTTTTTTTCCTTAGATTCCATATATATGTGTTAGCATACTGTATTTGTTTTTCTCTTTCTGACTTACTTCACTCTGTATGACAGACTCTAACTCCATCCACCTCACTACAAATAACTCCATTTCGTTTCTTTTTATGGCTGAGTAATATTCCATTGTATATATGTGCCACATCTTCTTTATCCATTCATCCGATGATGGACACTTAGGTTGCTTCCATGTCCTGGCTATTGTAAATAGAGCTGCAATGAATATTTTGGTACATGACTCTTTTTGAATTATGGTTTTCTCAGGGTATATGCCCAGTAGTGGAATTGCTGGGTCGTATGGTAGTTCTATTTTTAGTTTTTTAAGGAACCTCCATACTGTTCTCCATAGTGGCTGTATCAATTTACATTCCCACCAACAGTGCAAGAGTGTTCCCTTTTCTCCACACCCTCTCCAGCATTTATTGTTTGTAGATTTTTTGATGCTGGCCATTCTGACCGGTGTGAGATGATATCTCATTGTAGTTTTGATTTGCATTTCTCTAATGATTAATGATGTTGAGCATTCTTTCATGTGTTTGTTGGCAATCTGTATATCTTCTTTGGAGAAATGTCTGTTTAGGTCTTCTGCCCATTTTTGGATTGGGTTGTTTGTTTTTTTGTTATTGAGCTGCATGAGCTGCTTGTAAATCTTGGAGATTAATCCTTTGTCAGTTGCTTCATTTGCAAATATTTTCTCCCATTCTGAGGGTTGTCTTTTGGTCTTGTTTATGGTTTCCTTTGCTGTACAAAAGCTTTTAAGTTTCATTAGGTCCCATTTGTTTATTTTTGTTTTTATTTCCATTTCTCTAGGAGCTGGGTCAAAAAGGATCTTGCTGTGATTTATGTCATACAGTGTTCTGCCTCCTATGTTTTCCTCTAAGAGTTTGATAGTGTCTGGCCTTACATTTAGGTCTTTAATCCATTTTGATCAACTTCATTATTATTTTTTTTTTGATTGATTGATTGATTGCTATGTTGGGTCTTCGTTTCTGTGCGAGGGCTTTCTCTAGCTGCGGCACGCGGGGGCCACTCTTCATCGCGGTGCGCGGGCCTCCCACTATCGCGGCCTCCCCCGCTGCGGAGCACAGGCTCCAGACGTGCAGGCTCAGCAGTTGTGACTCACGGGCCTAGTTGCTCCGTGGCATGTGGGATCTTCCCAGACCAGGGCTCCAACCCATGTCCCCTGCATTAGCAGGCAGACTCTCAACCACTGCGCCACCAGGGAAGCCCCGAACTTCATTCTTGAAAGACATTTTTGCTGGGTAGAGAATCCTAGGTTGGTAGTTGTTTTTCTCAGAAACTTGAAGATTTTATTCTGCTTTCTCCTGGCTTTCTTAGTGTAGGATGAGAAGCCAGCTGAAAGTCTTAACTATTGCTTCTGAGAGTAATCTCTCTTTTCTCTTTGGGTGCTCTTAACGTTTTCTCTTTGTCTTTGGTATTGTGCATTTTCAGTATGATGTGGCTTTGTGTTTCTTTTGTTATTATTATTATTGAGCTAGTATTTTTCATTGGTTTTGGAGAACACTAGACATTCTCCCTTCAAATATTGCCTCTGTACTAGTCTCTTTTATATTCTCTAAGATGCCAGTTAAAAGTAGATTAAACCTTCTCACTTAATCCTCATGTTATCTCTTTCATATTTTCCATTTCTTTGTCTCCATTACATGCTGAGTAATTTTTTTAGCTCTAATTTCCACTTTCTGATTTCTTCAGCTGTGTTTAATTTGCTGTTAAATCTGTCCATTGAATTTTTAAATTTCATTTTATGTTTCTCATTTTTCAAAGTTCTCTATTTTTCAAATCTGCATGGTCATTAGTTTCTTTTTTTTCTCCAAATATTTTCAAGAAGTATATTGAACATAGACCTTCTATAGTCTATGTCTGGTAATTTCTTTACCTGAAGTCCTTTTAATTCTCTTTCTGCAAATTCTCACTCATAGTGCCTTGCTTCTTTTTTGGAGGTTTAGTTACTTTTTAAAAAATCTGTACAGCTGACCATTTCCTTTGGAATTTTACTTATGGGAATTGAGGCTTACAGTAAAAGAAGAGGATATCTCCTGAGAGGATATGTGTTTTCTTCTGCCAGGCACCAAGGGCCCTAACAGTCCAAAAGAGCTGTAAATTAAATTATTGATTTGAGGTTATTCTGACCACCGAGATAGAAATAGTCAAGTAGAGAATGATAAAAAATGATTGTTATATGTCTCAACCAGTTTATTTTAACAGTACATATAAATGTCCATTTACTTGCCAGTCTTTGATGTGGTGCCAAGGCCTTTTTTTTTTAAGTAACTAGTATGTTGATGGCAGACTATCTTCTATTGAGTTCTTATATGTCACCCTGATATCACCTGTGACTTCCAGCAAGAACTTTAATGTCCCTTCAGAGTCACCTGAGTGCAAATTCCTTATAGGTTAAAATGTTTTCTCTCTCTCTCTCTCTTCTTAAAATTTTTGTTGGCTGCACCGCGTGGCTTCCAGGGTCTTAGTTCCCTGACCAGGGATTGAACCCAGGCCACAGCAGTGAAAGTGCCAAGTCCTAACCACTGGACCACCGGGGAATTCCCTCTCTCTCTCTCTCTCTTTTTTTTTTAAGCTCTTTTGCCCAAACATAATTAATAATAGCTGTTTGGGTTTTTTTAGTGACTTTATCTTTCTCTAGTCTTCCAAACCATAGACACAACTTTTCTTTTTCACACTCATATTTCATCGTTTTAATTTTATTTAATAAATTAAATTATGTAGTGAAAATATAAATTAAAACTGATATAAGTGGGTTTGAGAATAATTGCACTACCTCTTATATATGTATATAATTCATACATATGTATGAGAAGGTAAAAGAGTCAGAAGTATACCTCTGTATCTTTAGCTTATAAGAAAAAATAAGCTTCAGGAATAAAGAAATAATCCCGAAAATAAGTTATTAAGAAAAAGATTTTCAGGGTCTGGAAGCAAGTCATTACCAAGAAGGGATTATACTTTAATGCTCCAATCCTGACATTAACAATGAACCAGGTCTATTGTCTGACATACAAATTTAAACTTAAAATTCAATTCATGTACATCTTGAATTAGAGTATAGCTCCCAACTTTTCCTTAAGGGTTAGATAGTAATTATTTTAGGCAACTCTGCCATCGTTGCAGAAAAGTAGCCATAGACAATAGGTGTGGCTACAGACAATGAGTGTGGCTGTATTCATTGAAACTTTATGTACAAAAACAAGCACCCTGTTTTTCTGTAAAGCTCTAGAACAGGCAAAACTAGCAGCCAGGTATCTCACTTAAATTTTGTTGGTTGAGGGGACAGGGGCAGCACTTATCAGTTAAGTAACTAAAAGAGAGGAGGAGTGACTAGATCATGGAGGACAGTTAACACTCTCTGCCATAGATCTTACACTAAACATATAGTGTAGATCAGTCAGTCTAATTCATTACAATTATGTTAAGACCCAGTATCAGGGTCTGTTCCAGATAAAGTGCATAATAGATTTTAAAAAGCAGTCAATGAGATTAAATCCAAAATTAGAACTACCTTAGGTTGTCACTAATAATGATGATTTTTTAAGACCAAGGATTGATTTTGTTAATGTCTGGAATTTCCTGAAGATCAGTTATTTCTTAAGAATTATTAACTTCCCTTGCTTTGTTTCTTCCTAATCTTACCTGCAGATCATTTTTCTATGAAACAGGAAAACATTCTCAAAAGGGGGAAGCATTTTAAAGGGTTATGAAATTCTGAAGTCTAAAAGGCCCTCCAGAGCCCATCTAAGTTTTTCTCTGTCTTTTGTCAACTGTCTTATAATATAGACTTCCACTGTTGAACTTTCTCATAGTCTTCAACCCCTGTGGTCATTTTATGCCATGGTCAAATTGACCCTTACATTCAGGAAATTGTCTAACTAACCTTCAAAGCCTCTTTATGCCTTTTTCCTTCAAAGGAAATTTTTTCTTGACTAGTTGTTAAAGAGGGAAGATATTTTAGCAGTTGCCTTTTTTTTTTTCTTTATAGTGCTTTATAAAAAAAAGAAAAGGTCATGGTGCAAAAGCATATAATAATAATGCCTGTTGAGTCAAACACCAGAGTCAACTTCATATTTTAATCACATCTTCATCAATATTAATCATCTTCCTGATGAATATTGCTATTAATAATAAAAAATAATGGGCACCATTCATTTATTAGATGTCCACTAAGTGCTCAACACCGTGCCCTTTGCCTTGTCATGGATGATCTCACTTCCGTTTTCGCAGCAACTCTGTTATGAAGGAACTGTACCCATTTCTACAGATGAGCAGACCTAGCTTACAGAGAGATTAAACCTGCCCATGGTCTGAAGGTGGCAGAACCTGAGTTTCCCTTTCTTACTTCACTTCTACAACTGGAAAGAAAGAATAGGTCAGCCTCTCTGATTAGAGTTGTCCCTTTTCTCCCTTATTTGATTGATTGATTGATTTTGCTTTGAATGACCTGTCTCCCTCTTCCTCTCTGTCTCTTGTCTCTGTCCTTGAGCCTACATTTGCATTAAATCCAGGTGACCTTCCCTGCCTACCTCCTCCTCTAATAATCTTCTGCCCCTCCCATGCTTCCTCGTTCCACCTCTTCTAGCTCCAGTCCCCTAAAAACATCCCTTGTAAAAAGTGTGATAAATACTTTACCTCCCCAGGGAACATGTGAGGATTAATTAGTTGATGTCTATAAACTGGCTGACAATGTAAAATGCTCCCAGGTAGTTCTTTATGATGGTATTATTGCTTTTAAAACTCAGTGGCTTCTTCTGTACCCCAAGCCATTTTGTGTGTCATTATCCCCATTCCACATGTGTGCTTGTTGAGTGTTTCTATCTCATCATGAAATGCTTTATGAGACTCTATTTGAAAGATGTTTTTGAAAAGTAAATTTTATTTTAAGGAATAAAATTCTGTTCTTTTGTTGCAGAAAGAAAGGATTTGATATTAAATGGGTGGATGATACACACGCCCTAGGAGTATTCTCCAGTCCGATTACAGGTATTCACCCAATGGATTTCAATGTGCTTGTTGTCTGTTTTCTCCTACTACTTGTCCTTATTTGCTTTCTGTTCCAGCCACCTGACATTTTATTCAGTCAGTACAGATAATTGGCAGGTAGAGGTTTTTGAGGCATGTTACTTTGGTACCCATTTGCTCCCCCTCTCCCTTTTTATCCTAATCCAGTGGTATTTGGAGAGAGAGCTCCTTCCAAGGTTATTTGCTGCATAGCTGTCAGTTATGATAGTGCATAAACAGATTATAGGTAAAGATTTAAGAAGCCAGTATGACTAAATCTTAAAATATTTTTGATTCTACCCCCCTCCCCGACAAATGAATTTGCAGTAGCCCTTTAACCTGTCCAGTGAGCATTTGTAATACCTACTTTCTGAATATATGATTTGGCCTTTTCACTTATATCATTGGCCTCATGATAGATCTGATGCAGAGGCATTCAAAGAAATTAGAGATGTTGATTCCTGTCTGAATCACCTAAAATAGGGGTCTGCAAACTTATTCTGTAAAGCGCCAGATAGTAGATATTTTAGGGTATAAGGTTTCTGTCACTACTTATTAACTCTTGTGTTGTAGCCAGAAAGCATCCCTAGACAGTATGCAAATGAATGAGCATGGCTCTGTTTCAGTAAAACTTTACAAAAACAGGTGGTTGGCTGGATTTGGTCACAAAGCTATAGTTTACTGATCCCTGTTCTAAAATAATCACTGCCATTTTGTTCCTTACGGATTTTCTAGAGCTTACCATTTCTTTTGCTCATGATGAAAAATAAAGCATAACATCTAGGAAATACTTTCTAAGAACTAGCCTTAAATTTTTGCATCACTCTTCTTCATGTCTTCTACTTCTTTATATTTATTCTCTTTACAGCTCGTGATGCTCTGGGTAGTAAACATACCATGGTGAAGATCCGGCCCTTGTCGCAGGCCACGAGAGCAGCCAAGGCCAAAGCTAGAGCTTATGCTGGTAAGCCTATATAATCTCAGGAGCTTTTTCTTGTTGATAGTGGTGATATTGTTTTTTCCAGCACTTGTATAGCATCCAGAGTTCTAAGGACATATCACTTTTATTTTTAGTGTTAAAGGAAATATTATTTGAAGGAAAAAAGAAAATAGAAAAGGCTGTGTTGGAAATATAGCACTGGAGTAGCCACTTGGAGAGAGTGGGAGATACTAACTGCAAGCAATGCAGCAACCATTTTCTGATGACATCCTTATCTAGTTTACCTCAGTGTTTAGCTTTGATAGAGTCACTGTAAGAAATTGTGTTAATACAGATAATGAAGGCAGGGTTGTTTGTGCTTTGCCATGTTAATTTCCTCTGCTCTTCATCTATCAGGCTTGTATTAATTACTGCTGATGCAGCCCTTGTTAGTCTATTTGGTATGTTAATTACTGAGTTAAATCACTTGGAGCTAGAGTGCTTTCTCTTCCTTACTCCCTCCTACTCCCTCCCTTTCTCCCATTCAGAGTTTCTCCAGCCAGCAAAGGAGCGTCCTGAGACTTCAGCAGCCCTAGCCAGAAGGTTAGTCATCAGTGCCCTTGGGGTTCGAAGTAAGCAGAGCAAAACCGAACGGGAAGCAGAACTTAAGAAACTGCAAGAAGCCCGTGGTGAGTTGAAGTTGATGGTGTTCTTCTTTAGTCCCTTTAGAGCTCACTATAAGGCATGTGTTAAAAAAAAAAAAAAAGAATGAAGCCCATTCCATTTTGGCATTTCCATTTCCTAGAAACCTCCTACATATATTGAAATTGTTTTCATGCCTTATATTTAGGAGGAAGACATTTTAGAATTTGTCTGCCTGTTCCACACACCAAGGCATCCTAATCCATGTTCCTACTGTTGTTTTCCAAGAGATAGGTTCAGTCCTTTCAGCTTATCCATGGCTGTTTCTATAGTTCTTGCTCCCGACTCTCAGAAAAATATTCCTATGAAGACATAATAGTCTCCCAGGCAGAAAACATTATTTGCTGTGGTTTTACTGGGCCATGATTGCCATGATATTATCAAATGGTTTAGATCTTAGATAGAAGACAAATTAAGGAAAAGCCAGCATCTGACATTGATGATAATAACTGTAGAAGGTAATTTTTTCTTTAAAGACAGTCCTGAGTGGCTCCATTAGAGCACATCTAGGTTAGCCTAATCTTCTGATTATTTTCCAGTACTTAAGAGTCCTCAGAATATTTCAACTGATCCACAAGCAGGGTTTTTCTTTCCCTATAGTTTGTAGTTGAGGTTAAATCTCTCTCCCCTTTATAGGCTGTTGACTTGTACGTAAAGGTTTGGGACTCTGGTTAGCACTTAAGTGCTTTTTGTCAACCTTCAGGCTTTCGACAGTCTGATTGCCTTAGCCCTCCATCTGTGGAATCTGTGAAGGCAATTTATTCTGAAAATTCCACTTACCGAAAAGTAACTTCATTTTTCCATTAAACGAATGGAAGTTTCAAACTCCTTGTTTATTGCCGGTCTAACAAGGCCATTAATACTTCCTGTCCACTCTGCTTTGGTGATAGCAGGCAGCTTGCAGACTCTCAGCTGCACTGGCCAGATAACCAGTGACAGAGTGTGTCATGGCAGGTGCTAGAGTTTCAGAGTTGAACCCAACTAATTTTTGAAACCTTAATGATTATAATGAGGCAGTTTTGATTTTTTCCATGCATTCTTGACTCAAAGGCTTCCTACAGACTATAGAAACAGGGGAGGATTCCTCTGGTTTTTATATATGGCACTGTCAGAGCTAGATTAAAGTAGAATGTGCAGTGTCCTTAACCCTTTATTAATTGGTTATCTCTGAGGAAGATGATTTCTCTGTGATAACCACAGTTATCTCAGAAAATCAATAGAGGGTAATAACAATGGTATCTATAAAAGGAGATGTGATTCTTTTTGCAATGTATCCTGCTTCCCTATGCGTGTAATATCACCCGTATTTCTACAGGTACTGCAATAATAGTTTTGTATGGCTGTCACCTGAGTATCCCCCTCTGTTTCTCTGTAGGCACATCAGCATACTGTTCCACTTGAATTTGTTTTAAATGCTCAGCTATACAAAGGACATTTCAGTGATGAAATTAAAATGAGGCTGTTGGCTCAGTGGGTACCCTGTTACTTACTTTTTTAAAGAAGGCGTTTAGTTGTGAATAGAGACCCACAGTGGTAAGTTTCTCCTATCCATTGGTCCTGAATCTATACAGGTTATAGAGGACTCTTCCTTTATTATGTCTCAGAACTCTCCCATTCTTTATATCTGAGAAAATGCGTATGGAAAATTCCTGATATAGCTTTCTGGCTTCTTTATGCATTGAGCATATATATACTCTTGTAATTGCCTGCATGGAGCCCAAGACTTCTCACTTAAAGATTTTTTTCTGTGGAAATTAAAAGTACTGTTTAGGTATTAAACAGAACAGATACTTCTGTTCCAGTTCTTCCACTGGAGGGAAAGGGGTCAGTACAGCATATGAAATAACATTATAAACTCTGGAATCAGACTGCCTGGGTCTACATCTAAGCTCTGCCATTTACTGGCTATGTCACCTTAAGCAAATTACTTACTCTCTGGAGGCCTCTGTTTCCTCATCCATAAAATGGAAATCAAGTGAGATAACCCACAAAAGATACTTAGTCATCTTTAAAACCCATGGGAGCACTCTCCCTCCTGTTTCTCTAGGCCTGTAGTGAGTGTGTGGTACGTATGAGCTGCTGCTGTTTTAGTAGTAGTAGTAACAGTATCATCTTATGGTGAGTCCAGCACAGATGCCAGTGCATACTTTTATCTTGTCATTACTCTTTTTATTTTCAATTGCCTGTGATACACTATCAACTACATTTGGAATTCACTGTGTACCTACCCTGTGCAAGGCATTGTGCTCCCTAATTAGGAAAGTTAGAGAAACGGCAAGATGTTGTTCCTCTCCTTAAGACTTGCAGTCTGGTGGGGATATCTGCCTTGAGTAAGAAAGAAAATATGAACCTGATTTTTTTTTTTTTTTAGAACAATGTGACTTTTAATTTTTATTTATTTATTTATGTATTTATGGCTGTGTTGGGTCTTTGTTTCTGTGTGAGGGCTTTCTCTAGTTGCGGCAAGCGGGGCCGCTCTTCATCGCGGTGCGCGGGCCTCTCACTATCGCGGCCTCTCTTGTTGCGGAGCACAGGCTCCAGTCGCGCAGGCTCAGTAGTTGTGGCTCACGGGCCCAGTTGCTCCGCGGCATGTGGGATCTTCCCAGACCAGGGCTCGAACCCGTGTTCCCTGCATCGGCAGGCAGATCCTAAACCACTGCGCCACCAGGGAAGCCCCGAACCTGATATTTTAAGCAGTTGTTTCTCCTCTCTCTTCAGTTCTGAAGATTTTAAGATTAAAAGCCACATAAAGGTTTTTGCAATTAAAAGGATTGGAAGGAAATTCCTGGCAATATAACATGTTACGATAACTCTGGATGGGGATGGTATTATCTCCAGTTTAGAGCTGGCCCAGAGAGGTGAAGTAGCTGGCCTAAGGTCACCCAGCTGGTAAATTGAAAGGAGACATTTGAACCTAGGCCTCTCTAATTAAAACCCATGTTCCTTTTATAATACTGTAATCCCATTTGAAGGAGTTTTGGGGTAATTAACATTTTTTTCCAAAAGAAAAAAATTTTAAGGTCTTCAGAAAATAAAATATGACAGGCTTCTTTTTAGTTATCTGTTCCAATGGTTAGAGCTTTTACTGTCAGAAAATTCTTCCATAGGTCTAACTTAAATCTGTACAATAGTTTAAAACAGTTTCCTCTTCTTTTTTATTTAGTAGAAATCAGGAACATCTGGACACCGTTCTGTTCTAACAGCCTTTAACTGTAAAGATCAGGGCAGATCATTTAGGAGTGAGAGGATCTGGGCTATAATAGGGTTTTTGCCATTAACTAGCTATGTGGCCATGGGCAAGTTTCTTATACCTCTCTGTGCCCCAGTTTCCAACAAAGTGAAAGCAATGCCTGACTTACCTAACCATGGAGAATTTTTTGAGCAACATAAGTTAACATGTATAAAAATGTTTAGAAAGGTGCTTTATGTATTTAGAATACTATTATCTATGTGACTTTTGGGAAATTAGTATTCATTATAATAATATAAGCCAGTAATGACAACTGTGTACTATGTACTGTTGCTCCCCATTCATTATCCATGGCAGACTGTGCTAATCAGTCATGACACTCTTTCTTGGTGAGTTTTGACTTGACCATAGCCAATAGACCAGAATTAGCATAGAAATAGAAATCAAAATCTTTGTGCCATCCTGATATAGCTGCTTTTATTAATAATACTATAGAATAATTTCCTAGCCTTTCTTTTTCCCACTTCAAGAGTTCTGCTGTCTGGCACAGTGCCTAGTTCATAAAGAGATACTCAGTGTGCATATTCATTGACTGAATACATGAATGACATTTGTTACTTTAATTTTTCTTCATAAGTCTTATTTCACTCATGATTCTACTCTGAACCCTTTCAAGTCCTCCATGATTTTCTTTATAAAATCCAGAGTTGAACATTGCATATGGAACCCTTCTAATTAATGAATTTGGAATTTGGGATTTTGAGGTATAAATACTTTCCTGATAACTTCCTTTACCCTACTTTGGTCTTCTTACCCTTTTATTGAGAAGTCTTTGTCTTAATCCTTAAAAAGGAGATTAAGAAATTAAAGTTACTCTGGGGAGAATCAAGAAAAAGGAAGTACTCAAATCATTTTAAGCAAATCATATTTTATATATCTGGAAGATAAGAGCTTTAGTCACAAGTCTCTGAGTGTGAGGAACAGATAGATCTTTTAGTCTAGCAGAACGCATGACAGATTAGAACTATACTAAGAGTGGGAAATGAAAACATAGATCGTCCTTGAGTACTTTGTATTTGACTTAATCACGTTTTAAACCAAGGATTCACACTAAATGATAAAACCACATTGTAAAGACCAAACTCAGGAATACGTGTAAAATTTCCCCATGTTCCACTTATCAGAACATTTGATTCCCACCTAAAGTTGGAATCAAAGTTTTCAGAATAAGCTACTCTCATTTTCAAAGCCTGCCATAATTTTATTTCATAACTTTGTTCCATTTTATTCTTGGGGGGTATATGATTAATTGGCTGGTTCTAAAAGGCCATCTTTTGGGTCATAGGCCTGAGAGGCAGAGTTAAGTAAACAATAATTTGATCCCTTAGTTTGATTAATGAAATCACTGAGAACTTAAAAGTAAAATCATCTCTATAGGATACTTAGTCAACTGTAATAAAAATTTAATCACAGTCAGCTGCCTTCTGAAATCCTTTTTAGGAATTCCATTATTCTGCCTTCAAGAACATGACTCAGTGACAGTGAACTCATAATCTAGGTCTTACGGCATTTTCTTGGTGTCTTTTCTCCCCGGACGTGAAGTTCCCTTCATTTCTAACCACATTTCCTTTCATTTTAATCTGACCTTTTTCTGTGGGTTGCAGTATTTATCCATATTTTTGGTGTCACCTGCTGTTTAGTAAACTTCCATCTCTGGCCTAGATCAGAGATGAAAATGTTTATGGACTGACTGACCATTTCACCAGTTATTGCTAAGTAAATAACACGTGTTATACTTAATACATTGATAATCATTCCACCCTCTAGAGTTAAATGCTCCCTTAACACTTATGTGAGCCAGACTCTATTTTTTCCCAGTATATTAATGATTAATACATACTTGGTAAGCCTGAAATCTAAAACTTGCTAAAATGAAGAGGTTATTTATGTTACCTCTCCTTGATCTACCAGGTCTGTCAATCCATAAAAGAAGGCAATTAGATTAGTTTGACCAGACTTGTACTTCAAGTCTTCAGGTTGATTATTACTGTGTAGGTGGCTACAAGTGGATTTCGTGATGATTTTTCTTCATTATTTTCTTAGGTGTAGAAGTAAATTTTGAAGGTTTTAATTTCCATCCCTTTTCTTTATTTTTTTAAACATGACACCAAACTGGCCCCTTTTTCATCTTTAGCACTTTCTGTTCCCTCAGTGAGAAGTCAACTCATTTAATGTAATCATTTCTGCCAATTTATTTATTATACTGAGAAATATAAGTCTTCAGGGCCAGCTTATGTTAGTGCTTTAGGTTAATCATTTCATGCTAACACTATATTCTTCTTTAGTTCCTTGCCCTCATGGCTGCTGTTGGACTTTCTCTTAGTTTACTTTTTTTAATTGGTGGAGTTAAAGTTAATAGGAGCTTTTTAAATACAGTCTATCAGCTATTACCTACTTTCTTTTCTCTTTGATAAAGGGGCAACATGTTTATTCTTTATCTTTCGCAGAATACATTTTTTTCCCCCACATTTGTTCCTTTTCTGTGTAAATATTTTCAGATCCTCTCTTCAGAGGTCAGGACAGTAGAAAGTATGCTGATTTAAGAATTAAGGACCTGGGTTCCAGCTTCAGGTTTTCACTGATTATGTAATCTTAGGCAAGTTACCTAACACCTCCAAGCTTCCATTTTTTTCTTTAAAATGAAGAAAATATTTTTAGGTCTCATCCTAACCTGTATTTCTGTATTCTGTTCATGTTCTATATTTATAAAGTTAAGCCTCACATTTTCACTATTTCTTTGTACTTCTCAGTTTGTCTCCCTATTCTTGCTGACTTTATCATATGGTTTACCACCAGAATTTCCTCTTATATTTACATATATTTGGTAATACAGATCTACAGTCTTTTGTTGGAAAGCATTAGGGTAGGAAACGTTTCAGAATTCTAAACTTTTCCAATTTTAGAAAGATAATATGTTAATACATGTTTCGTAACACCAAAATCGAACACATTAGCATTAATATTTCTGTGGCCTTATGTCCTTTCAGGTTATATTTACCACCAAAGGAGCTTTGACCCCAGACTTTTTAAAAACCAAAAGACTTTTTTTTCAGTGCTACTTCGATTTTGAAATCATGGATTATGGACCAGTCATTCTGTTTTTCTACTGCTCCTGGATTTCTTTTCCTAAAGCTTTCCAAATTGCCTTTCTGGTTTAAGTTTCTGAGTTTATTGAAAAATCTGAGTTCTAATAATTCACTTTTCTAGTTTCTTCACTTTTTCTTGGAACCCAGAACCGCTTTTTGATTGTTTTCATCCAAGGTTGCCTTTGCCTTTAGATCCTCTCCTAACTTTTCTCTGTTTGTGAGAATCAGAACCACTGTCAGCCTTCCTAAGAAATCCCAGAATCCTTTAGACAAGCCAGTTATCCTTTGTGCTATCTCCCTGGAGAATCCCAACCCAATTTAAACCTGCCTTAAAGCTGAGTCACATGACACTGAGCCTTCAGTTTGGAATTTACTGACCCCCATTTTTTGCCTCTTGTAACTTTGCTGCTATTTTCAGATAATGCCACAAGATGGTGCCCAAATAGCAGCAAATTTCTCTTTCTCACATTTCCAAGTGCCAGTTAGCTTCCTTATCAAGTTCTTTGCCCTTAAAGTTGAGTCAAATATAGTACAGGAATTTCATAAGGGATTCTGCTGATTTGGAAAGATATGTCAGAATAGCAAGAATTAACTCTAAACTCACCTTGATTTCTGTAATCCTCCTGGTTCATGACTTGCAAAATCTTTTAGTCTGAAATAATTGCCCTTGGAAAGAAGCACTTAGGCTTAATCATCTACATTTTATGGTGTCAAGATCAATGACTGACTAGCCATGAAATTAGAACTGGTATTGTGGCACCTAGTGAAGTACTTGGGTCACCAAACCGTGTATGGTCTTTATTGTCTCACGTATTGGTGAAAGTGTTAAATGGAAACTAAGCTTCTGTGTTAAAATTTGAAGATGGATTGCCCAGATTTGTGCATTTTTTGTTTTTAGAAATAGTTCTTAGTTTCCCTCCATTATATGTGGTCATTTTTCCATGTTGGAATTGGTATTCCAGAAGATTTCTGACTCCTGAAAGTGCTCTGAAAATATTGAAATTTGATTTTTCTGTGAAATTTTTTTTTGCTTTTTTTTTTTGTAGAATTGTAGTAGAGAGATATGACTAAAGCCCAGTGGCTACTATTTCCATTTGAGCAAGAAAGTAGAAGAAAAATATTGAAACATATTCTTGATGCCTATTGAAATATTTATATAGATCAGTAGACTGGGAATAATGGGCAGTTTTACTGAAGCACTAACACAGTTTAGAAAGAGAATTAAAATAAATATATTATCAGCAAGACAAAAATCTGGATCCTGCTCGGTTCTGACTTATTCCATATGCTTTTTATTTCTATTAGCCACAGATCTTTCTCTTTTTATTATATAGTAATAGAAACGTTCCCACTTACAAAACACTTGGAAAGTTAAAAATATTAACTCTTGGAATCAGGTAAGAGAAAACCAGGGAATTCACCTGTCTCATGATTAAAGTTTGCCTTGTAATTCAGATTAAGGGAAAGTCACTGGCTATGTGAAGTTTTACTACCATCTTAACACTGCCCTTATTTACAGAGAGAAAACAATTGGAAGCCAAGCAACGGGAAGACATCTGGGAAGGCAGAGACCAGTCTGCAGTTTGAACATCACTTGATGACAGGGATAATTCCAGGAATTGAGAAAATATTTCCAGTCTTCAGAGGATTTTTCCAGAGCTCTGTGTACATGCAGATGTGCATGTTAATGAAAGAAAGAGATAAGCAATCAAGACAAGGGCTGACTAGGTATAGGAAGAAGATAGACTCCTGTTTGTCTTCACTCCTAAATGCAGTTCTTTGGAACTGCCTTAACTGTGTTGGACGTGGAAGGAAGCCATCAGCTAGGAAGAAACTTGGAAGATGTGACTTCCAAGAGTCCTCTGGACAGGGCAAGTCACACTTCCAAGATGTTTTAAGCAAATGCAAAACAGAGGATTCAAACCTGTGATGATGGGAGATTAAGGCACCGCAAGGCAGGGTGTTCCTTAGTACCTCACAAAGCTGAGAACAGCAATATTGCAGGGAGCGGGTGAAGTGGGCGGTCAGAGGGGAGGGAGCTGTTAGTACAAGGAGCTGGAACAGTATCTGGTGTACTTGGTATTCCCAGAATCTACACTGCCGGTTCCAGAACCCCAAAGTTGGTGAACTGCAGCAGGTGTAGGTATTGGGACTCCAGAGCTTGTACTAAGCTGAGTGCCCGGGGCTGCTCCAGCTGCATGGCAGCCAGGGGCGTGCCCGCTTCATTCCTTATAGGAAGCCGGTGTTGGGAGCTGTGTGCCAGTTCCAGTTTAAGCAGTACTATCATGTTGTAAGAGAAAGACATTAAAGCCCATTTTATGACATACATCACTCTGCTGTTTGTCAGTTTTGTCATTCCCCTAAAGAAACTGGAGAGCAGTTCTCCCCGTATCTTCAACCCTGTAATGCCGTGCGTGGGTTCGGTGGATCTGCTGGTGTTATCGGATCCCGCTGAGTAGACTGCTGATCATCTCTGCGCCCCAGAGTATACTACAGAAATACTCTCCTGGGATTGGTGTGTGGTGGCTCCTCTCCCCTTCTTGTCCTCTTTGCACATCCCCACCCCACCCTCTTGCCTTTTGCCATTTTTGTCCAGTGTGACATCCTGCAGAAAGCATCTGGCACACAGCATGTTCTTGGTATGATCTTCTCTGCCTTTGCCAGAGGCATTTGGCAAGCCACACCAGATCGTCCATTATAGTGAAGAGCAGCCAGAGTCAAACACACACCTCTGGGCAGTAAGAGAATTCCTAAAAGACATGGACAAGTCAGAGCAGTCAGCTCAGGCTTTATCCTTATATCTGCATTCTCAATGTTTCTGAAGCAATCGTAGTGGTAGACCTCCAGATGCTGAGAGAGCAAGAAATGGTGTCTCATTGTGCTTTCAGTGAGGGCAGCAGCCTCATTTTTGTATGATTTAGTGCCCATGACAATGATGGATTATTAGCATTGCCTAGAAGATGGTGTAGTGGGGCTCCGTCCAAACGTTCCTCAAATGACACTGGCCTTGGGTCTTGATCCCTGCCGCTGTTCCGGTCTTAGAGCCCTCTTACAGTTCCTCAGCATTGTTTTTCTCATCCTTTGTCTGTTCTGAAACTGTCCCTTGTTCATGTTCAATACCTCCATTCCAAGTTTGGAGGGGTCATTAAGTCCTCTTGACCCTCTGCCCCAGTACTACTTAGGGCAGGGCCCGTCTCTTTGGCTCTGGCTGTACAGCTTGTGCTGTCATCATAGAACAGAGGGAAGTCTGTTTGAACAGTATGGCTGCATTTGAAAGGAAATGCAGGAAACTAGCCAGGTTTCATACTGAACAGTATACCTCTGAGGTAGACCTTTGCTCTGTTTTGATTCTTCAAGGCTGAGAATGGCCTTGGGCGGTTAAAAAAAAAAAAGTGATTGTTCCTATCACTTGACTTTGAGGGTGCTTCCCTTTCTGGCAGCATTTTGGCTTCTAAGGGCATTGTTAATGGTAACGTGTAGTCCCGTGTTTATTACCCAGTTTTCTTGTAGTACTCATAATTTCAAGAAGTTACTTTTGTCCTCATTCTAATGCTGTGTACTTGGTGGCTAGTAACTTACACTTTTTGTCGGATAACAGTCAGCCAGATTTATCCTTATAAGTAGATCCAGAGAAGGGATTTTTTTAGCCAAAACTGAAAGCTATGGAGTGCTTCTGCTTCGGCCCTTAGTAGAGAATGTGCTTTTTAGTTGTATTTTTCCAGTAGCTGGAATTGATGTATACTGGCTGGAGGTAAGAAAGAGGACCTGCCCTGACCCAGCATGGACTACTTGAGCTTGTCCAGACGGGAACCAGATCCTTGGTCATATCTACACCGTGCCTTTGCACACTGAGCTGACTGGAGAGCACCCTGTAGCTGCCACTGGCTCCTTTGGTAGATACTTGAGAAGACAGCTAATGCACTCTGTGTGTTGTATGTTGCTTCCTGTATGTTGAACTTCTGAATCCCAGTATCACCTGGAATTTATAGTAAATACATTCCCCTTGAGTTCCAGTGTATTCCTCATGGAGTGGAAGTCTTTGTGGAATAGAAATGAATTAGGCATCTGAATGGTAAGCTGAGGTTCCTAGTACTTCAGTTTCTCTGAGACAAGAATGCCAAGGTGAAAATCATCAGACATTTTTGGTTCTGTCTGGAATTTGGTGGTTGGTATTCTGTTAACATTCCTCATCTAGTTACAAGTCATGCCAGCCGCATCTTCCCATATCCTTCCCTTTCAAGTCAGAGGTGTTACAGCACAACCCTTGTATAGCTTTTTCCAAGAATTAGAACTGGCTGCACCTATCAAATGTGTGATGTGGGCAGCAAGACTGAGACCAGAGCCGGTGGCTGGCTGCCTGGCCTGCTTTTTCTGGCCTTCTTGGAAACTTGGATCCAGCCAGAAGCTGTGGGTAACCTCCCTGCCTGAATCTAGTCATCAGTCACCTCACGCTCCCCCGCCAGCTACACATTCTTTCACAGACCATTGGGTGCATGTGCGAGTATAACGTTGTTACTGTTTGGGAGATGTTTGCTGGATCCAACAGGAAATCAGTCCTTCCCTTGTTTACCTAAACTGCCATGCCAAAGTATAGTGCTCCCTCTGCCCTGATGAAGGAGGTGAGGGAGTTGAGAAGAGGGATGGTAGAGGAGAAGAAGGAAAAGCGCACTTCTTTGTATTCACAGAGGACACCCCAGAGCGGGTCCCTTTTTACTGGCTAAGGAAGGGCAGCTCTCATGTGTGAGGACGGGAGGACTATTGTAATTTTGCCCCATCTACCACCATTCACTCTGGCCTTGCAGTCTTGGTTGTAAAAAGTTTACCATCTTTGGACTTTTCCTTCTTTCCTCCTACTTTTCATCCCTTAACCTTTCCAACCCACGTTTCACCACGGAGCCTAGGGAGGGAATTGCGAAGCAGACTGTAGGCTGATGTCGGAGAGGTGCAGTGGGGCTGTTGTGAGTAATACGTGGGCTCCACACATCTTAGTAACCAGGTCACCAGGAGTGAAAAGGGGTAGAGTTAGGGTGCTGGGAACTGCCAAGAATCACAGCCAGTCTTGTCTTCGTAGCAGTCCATAGTGAGCAACCTTTATTGGCATTAGGGCATCAGATCTGTAAGGGTCATCTCTCAAGTGTGTCTTAGTGGAGACAGGATTAAGAATCATGTCCGGGAAGACCATGGGATTTTATACCACCTGAGCAAGGGCATACCACAGCCACGTCAAGCAGGGATGGTGGCCTTTCCTAGGTTTAGCCCTTAACTAAATTAAATGTTCCCCCTTCTGACCTCTCCGTAGTCTCCTGTCCTCCACTGTACCAGACCTGTCTTCTTTTTCCTGCAGAGATGAGCGGCCTGTTTGACCCATGTTCTTTCCACTGCAAAACTTTATTCAATGCAAAATTCACTCCAGAAGCCTGGGGGGCCCGACCTTTAGGCCATTCCTGAGGCGCACAGTGACCTTGCCTGCCGGGGTTAGGGCAAGTGTTCTTCCCTTGGCAGAGGGCCTGGCAGCAGCTGGGGTCCACAGCGCCCTGGGACTCTCTGTTCGGCCTCCTCTTGCTCCTCTGCGGGAAGGCCATATCTGGCCACTCCTGTGAATCTTGCCCTGTCTCAAGCACTCAGTAACTGGTGGTTTGGGCCCGTCAGGAGATAAGGGGATGCTTGAGGCCTAAGCTTCCAGGGATATTAGAAACACACATATGTGCAGTAGGATAAAGGTAAGGGCACTAAAGAACAGACTCTTAAGAGAGTATGGTAGCTGAATTCTAAATGGGGACATATCAAGCAAGGGACTGAATTCACCAGCTTCTTTGCCAGTTGTGACTTTGATACAAGTTGTGTTGCACAGAGCTCCTAGCAGAGAGCTGACCTCTCCTCCTGTGTATTTTGGTCCTCCTCCAAGACATTGGCAAAGCACCATTTAGATGGGGGCTGGGCCATAGTCCATTCCTAAGGAACTGATAGCTCCTGAACCAGGAACTCTGGGGCAAGATCCAGGAAAGACTGGGTCTCCTATGGGAGAGGAGCTCAGCTGAACAAAGCCTGAAGGCCGTAGTCCAGAGACCAAAGGCCCTCAGGGGACAGACCCAGAGCCATCCTGAGGGAGCAGTGCCATCCTGGTATGGTGATCTTGCCATCAAAAGGCTTCCTGAGCAGGTTCTTGGTGCCCCTTGGCACTGGCCCCTTACCCTCTGAGTTAGGGCTCTGTGAAGGGCATGGCTCCAGTAAGCTGAGGTATCTGGTGTGTGGGCAGCAGCTGGGAGTGCGCAGGGGGGCTTCAGATGAGGTTGTTCCTGAGACGCTCCTGCTCCAGGGAGAGCTCTGTGTTAGCGCGGTATGAGTCCCCTGTGGACCAAAGGAGAACAGGTAAGTAGTCGACCCGACCAGAGTCTCATCCCTTCCCTGACAACTTCACAAACACCAAGACATCCTGCCCAGCTCAGCCTTTCCATCAGGTTAGTCATGGGCACAAACAATCCATTTTATGGAAATAGATGCCAACAGATGCGTAGTTGCAGGGACATCGGGAAGATAGGCTGTTGAATGGAAAGGTTGTGCTGGTTACTCTCCCTTGCCCCCTCCCCAGGTTCCTTCTCTACCCTTCTTGTTCTCTCATGCCCTGGAGACCTGACCCCTAGAGATTGCCTCGCCCTGGCTCCCTCATCTTCTGATTTCTGACTGATGTAGGTCACTGGGAAGAAACAGCACGAGATTAGAGGATGGAAGGAGAGAGGCCGGGGTACTTCTTCCCCTGTTTGTGCAGTGATGGTCTCCCGCCTGTTGCTCCCTCCTCCTCAGTGCTAGCGCTCGCCTGGCTCCAGGACACACTTTGCCCCTTCAGGCCCAAAGTGATAACAACATTCCACTCTTGCTTATCCCTGGATGTCTCAACACTCCTCATCTCCTTAGTCCTACTCACACCTCAGTATAGTCCTCTCGTTAAATAACCTCCTAGTCTCACCTGAGTGTGCCCTGTGTTTCCTGCAAGGACTCTGGAGGGGTCAGAGCTGCGTAGTGTTCTTTCCTTCCTTGCTGCCCTGGACCCCTTGCAGGCTGCCAGCAGCATCACGGAGGCTGCGCCTCCACGCTGGCAGCCTTAGGTTCCAACCCTTGATCGCTCTCACGCTCCTGTCTCACTTAATGGCAGCAGAACCTACTCAGTCTCACGATTTTCAAATCCTTATTCCTCTTCTCACTGTCTTCAATCTGTTGCCAGAGCTATCTTCTGAAAACATAAATCTGATCTTCCTGCCTCCTTGACTGAAATTTGCTGTGGTTCCCAGAAGCCCACGGGATCAAGTCCATTCTCTCGGCAGGAACCACCGTAACCCTCCCTGCAAAGAGCTCTAGTGGGTGTGACTACATAGCCCTATTTTACAAAAGAGAAGACTTCTGAGGAGGAGATTTCCTCACCGTCTTAAAGCCAGAAGGTGGTGGGACTGGATTTGGTGCCCAGTGAAGCCCTCTGAAGCCAAATCCTACGCTCCTTCTCCTCGTCCCCTCTCTGACTTGTGCCTCTCCTTTGCAACCAGCTCAGATGTCCCTTCCTCTGGGAAGCCTCGGCTGGCCTCCAGGTGGTTGCTCAGAGAGCGCTCTGCTTGCTCAGCAGTAGTTCACAGCGGGCTGGGGTACCCAGTAGGGTTGGGGTTATCCATTTGCATGTCTGCTTACCCTACCTGACGCTCAGCTCTGCATTTTACTCCTATTTATGTTCCTAGTGCCTGGCAGTGTTCAGCACAGAGGTAGGTCTTAATAAATGTTTGCTGACTAAACGAACAAGCCTGCTTCACCCTCTGTGTGCAAGGCGCGGTGTGACTGCACACACCCCACAGCAAATACAAGCACTTTAAACTCTAAGATAGAGGAACTGCTACCTTTCTGTACAGGCAAGTGAGGCAACCGCCTCCTTACTCTGCTCCCCACTGGATTGTTGCTTCTTTGCCTGAAACTACCAATCCTGCAAGTGTCCTGAGCCCTGTACTCCATGGTCCACGTCCTGTAAGCAGTGATCAGGGCTGGCTGTAGCGACATGGATCTGGGGGACTTCTACGTTTGCCTGTGAGGCAGTCAGCCTGGGATGGAGGCAACTAAGAAAGACCCTATGAAAGGAAGGGGAAAAATAACAGACTGGCAAGGGGAGATCCTGACATGGCCTGAAGTAACAGAAAAGATTCCAGGACAGATGGGAGACTGAAATTACAATCCAAACAACCTTAAGGACAAAGAGGGATGTAGAAATAGTTATTGGGTGGGGCTGATGCAGCTCGTTCCAGAAATCTATGCACTTCTATGAAGTTGTCAAAGGCAATTCATCTCTGTCCTCTCCCCAGCCTTGTACACACACACTGAAGTCACACACAGGGACACAGGGTCTTCCAGCTCCCCGAGCTCGCACGGCACTGGTCTCACAGTGGCCCGCAGTCACCTGTGTGGCAGTCGTGCAGCCAGACCCGTTGCCCGTCATATTTGCAGCGGCACCGCATCACGTTGTTCGAGAAATCGGACTCTGCCACCTCGAGCTTGGGGTTCACGACCACCTGGAGTGAGAGATGGGCCAGCTGAAAACAGGTGACTTGGCTTCTGAGTTGACAGTGGCTGTGGTATCCTTTACATTTCATGTAGTCTTGCAAACTGTGTTCCTGTTCTTCATTAATCCTTACAGTCACCCCAGGAAGTAGGCATTAAGGTCCTTATTTTATAGATGGGGACTGAGTTGTGACAGTGCCCCTTGTTCACTGAATCAGGACTCAAACCTAGGTCCTGGATTCTGATCCCTTCCCCTATGGTGTAGCTCCTTCAAGCGCCAGACCTGTCAGAGATCCTATTTATGAAGCTCTCTTTCTTCACTTGACCTCAGGGAGCTTTTGGAACATCTGGAAGAAATGGAGCTCCTGTGGGGAATCCCTAAGCCCACTTACCTGGAAGATATAATCCCCAGGGCCCACGTCTGTGATATCCACCCACTGGCAATCAATGTCATGTCGGTAGGTGTCCCAGCAGCCAACGGTCACGCCCTGTTCCCCAAAGTTGGCACATGCGTAGCGCCTCTGCATTCCTGTAATGGAGGGTGCTGACAGTTATTGAGGCTCTGAATAGGTGCTCGGCACCAAGCACCTGCTAGATCTTTCACATCCTTTACCATTTAATCCTCACACCAGCCTTGCCAATTAAATGCAATCAGACTAGGGGCCTGAGCTTCAGCTAAATATCTTGCCTGTCGGAGCCAGAATTCCTACTAAGCATGAATCCAGCACCATAGCAAAGCCCATCTGTGACAGAGATGATTTCTTTGGATGCACTAGTGGAAATTCTTGTTGGCCTAGGAAATGCGATTAGAAGATTCCAGCCCTACTCTGCTAATTCATTTGCCCATCCAACCCTGAGAAGAGCCAGTGTTTTACCATGCCATTTCTAAGGGCGAGGAACTGTGGGTGTGCGAATAGGAATCAGACAGTCCATGCTGAGTCCCAAAGGACTTAGCAGAAGTGAAACAGGTCTGCAACTATTATCCAAAAGAGAAAGCGTTAAGCATTTCAAAAGTGGTACACGGTATGTTGGGAATGCAGAGGAAGTAGAGAGGGTAAGAAATTTCTCTTTTTGAATCGCCTTGAGTGCTGACTGTTGCCAGGCCAGAGTCTCCAGCTGCCTGAGGCTGTTACGCAGGGCGGAGGGGATCCTGAGCCTAAAGGGGCCGAGGAATATAACAGAGGAGGATATTCTGACAGGAAACCACATACCTTTAGGGCAATTTGTGTCCTCTAGACAGAAGCTGGCCTTGTGCCCCTCAGCCACCTTGGAGCCATTGAGAGTGAGTAGGTCATAGTGGGTGAAGACCTCAATGCTGTGGTAGTGCCTGCAGAAGGGGCAGAGCTGTCAGCCTGGCAGCAACAGGAGAGGGTCCTCACAGAGGAGCTGGTAGGGAAGACCGAGGCACTAGGCCCCATCATTACCCAGAGAGGAACGTTACAATAGCAGGGCAGTGCACCCAAGATGAGTGTGACCCATGGCCTACTTTCCTGGCACCCCTGCCAGGCAGCAAGACATAGCTGCCCTCGTCACCTGGGGTCCCACCGGGTGAGGAGAGGTAAAAGCTCCAGGAGACTGCCTGGCCACAAGGCCTGAGGCCTGCAGGTGGAAAGAAGAGACACGTGCAGGGAACAGCCCAGGAGCAGGGTTGCTGAGTGAGGAGGGATGCGTCCTCTGCTCCCTGCCAGCCTGGGCCCAAATTGCTACCATTGTTTCCAATCCAGTTCTAATGACAGCTCTTCATGCTGCGGGGAAAGGTACTTATTATCTCAGCAAGGCCCAAGTCCCAAAGTCACTGCCCGTTCCTCTCAGCTTTCCCCAGCCACGGCTGTGTCCTGAAGGAAAAAACCACCCTTCTCCGTTCTGCCTTTGTCACAGACATCATCTCTCCTTCTTTCTGGGCTGGAGGCTCCTGATAGGAAAGAACGCTCATTGTCTCCTGGCAGCGCCAGCAGCTCTTCCTTGCGGGCCTCGCTTTGCTGCTGCAGAAACCAGCAAGCTTTTTCTGCACAGCCAGCATCCTGGATGGGATGGCTATTTTGGGTCTCCAGGTTTCTAGGAGTTCCCACTTCACCTGGCTTTTAAAGACAAGGCCTCAGGGCCAACAGAAAAATTGTCCAATATCATTCTAACAGAGACCAGCTCTGCTGGCAAGGACTGCTCTGTTGGACACTGTGGTGGAGATGGACATGTGGGTACCTCCTGGGCAGGCGAGGGAGTGATGGAGAGGGCAGGCTAATGCTCCTGGGATTCCTCACTGCCGCCCAGAGGCAAGGCCAGGGAGGCGTCGAGGAAGGAAGGCTCTTTCCCAGAGCACACGCCCCTCCCAGGAAGGCTTGCCCGGAAAAGACCAGACCGGTTGGCTCCCTGGACCCTGGTTTTGTCCCCCTAGAGCCGAGGCCTGAGCAGGCACTAACCTGTGGCACTGGTGCCAAATCCAGCTGTGGCGTCCTGTCTTGGGACGGAAGTCGGCCCGGCCCAGGTTGTGGATCTGTGAGGAGAAGCGCAAGAGGCGCCGGTGTCCGTAGGGCCAGTCCATGCGGTCAGCTGACTGGGAGAGGCAGTTCTCTTCATGGGCACAGTACAGCTGGCTGAGCGGGCGGTCCTCCAGGTAGGCCGTCTCCTGCACTAGCTGGGCGTTCAGCACGAGGTCTGCAGCACCTGGGCACGGTGGAGACCCAGAGGCTAGGAAGGCAGCCGGTTTGGCTCCCTGGCCTAAGGGGACAGCCTTGCCTCCAGACTAAGCTCTTTTGGAGGCGCCGGAAGAGTAGGGCAGTTCAGGAGTCAGGAGATGTGAGTTCTAATAACAGGAAAGATCTATCCCCTTAGCCTAAGCTTGCTGGCTTTGGGGCCAGACTGCCTGGGTTCCTCTCTTGGCTTGATTTTTAGTTACACCATTAACTAGCTCTGTGACTTGCTCAACCTTTTGTCTTTCATTTTCCTCATCTGGATGATGGGGAGAAGAAGAAGAAGAATATTAGTGTGATAGTACCTGTAATGTGCTTAGATCATGGTTGGCCCACGTTAAGCATGCGGTTGATGTAAGCTAGTATTTCTTTTGTAGAATGCGTCTCAGCCCATAAGTGCCTCTGTAGCCTAGCTCTATAGCTTACCCCTCAGTAAGCTCTGCTGACCCCTAGCTTGTTACCTCAGCTCACTCTTTCTCTGGGCCTCAGTTCCCACAATGCGAGGGGCAGAGGGAGAGGGCTGGAGAGCTGGAAGAGTTAAGCTCTGAGCCTGCCCCTGGGTTCTGCCGTTCTGGTGCATTCTGCTGCAGTTCCTAAGCCTGTGCTTCTTCCAAGGTTCCTGTTCTACCCTGGTTGCTATCAGGGGTGTTCACACCAGGGCATCCTGTGCCTTCTCCTCTGAGGCATCGTGGGCATTCTGGTGGGTAAGAATCCAACATGCTAGAGCCTGTGTCTCCATAAGCTGCTCAGTGCCTCTCCCGTTCCCTTCCTGTCACAGGGGCTCTTACCCTCCTCAGAAGCCAGCGTGTTGTCCCTCACTATGTCAGTACAGAAATGAGGAGAGCCACAGCTTTTGCCATGTAACGTCAAGAGAGAAATTTGCCAATTCTCAATGTTTGTTCATGCAAAAACTGGGTTACACTTTAGATTTGGGGCAGAGCTATCATATGGATGAGCCTTGCACTGACGATGGTGAGATGGGAACCCAGGTTTATTTCAGGGGACAGGTGTCGAGGGTGGGAGCTGGTTTGCTGGATGGTGTCTGTACTACCACTAAATGCTCTTGGAATTCCTGAGGCATATTTTGGAGAGAGCTAAGGGTATGCCCACTGACAAACCCCAGAATTCCTGAGGGAAAAGAGTGCTTTCAGAGAGAAGAAGAGAGGGTAAAAGCAAGAAAGAAATGAGAAAAATTACAGAGGAGATATGGGGATGACCACAGAGATGGCAGGTCGGCTGTCTGTGCTCAGCTGTGTGAAGCATCAAATGCATTCAGGAGAAGAGCTGCCACTCCAGGCAGTAGAACAGAGGGGAACAGGTTCCTGGGAGGGGAGAGACGGGGAAGCAGGCCCCAGTGCGCTGGGAGCCTTGATTCTGGAGGCCCAATGGGAAGCCCCATCACCCTGCAGGGGAGGGTGTGCTGTAAG
Organism: Balaenoptera borealis; assembly: GCF_965194805.1. Classification (NCBI taxonomy): domain Eukaryota; kingdom Metazoa; phylum Chordata; class Mammalia; order Artiodactyla; family Balaenopteridae; genus Balaenoptera; species Balaenoptera borealis. Next base: position 88,812,757 of record NC_138874.1, read on the forward strand.
GGCTGGCACTCTTCCAGTTTGCGCTGGACAGAGAGGAAGCCCTAGAGCTCGCTGACAAGAGTTAAGGATGTCTTGGCATTGAAGCCTGGCTGGGAAGAAGGTCAAGTGGCCACTCAGGTTGGTGGCAGCCTGCAGCCTTTGGACTGGATACGGTTATCCCGGCCCAGACCCAGTTGGCAGATGTCAAACAGATACTTCTACCCCAAGAATCTGGGGGTGTGGGGCAGACCGATGCCTCAAAATGGTCTTGACCTAAAGTCTTTTGGGTAAATCCCACAGCTCACCACAGGCCCCATGTGTCCTCACATTTCCATACCCTCTACAACAGTTTTCAAATTCTTTTCTTACTACAGACTGTAGTAAGAAATATATTTAATGTTGTGACACACATAAATAATTCCAAGAGAAAAATATTACCCTTACTAAATGTATCACATCATTGTTTTCTATCCTGTCTTTTTAAACTATTGGTCGTGACGCAAAAATTGGAAAACACTGTTGTGTATCCTTACATTTTCACGTATTCTCTGTTTTAATTCTCACAGTAACTCCATGAGATGGGCAGGGCAGGGTTTGTATCCCCGTGTGGCAGGTGATTTGGCCACACACGTGGTAAATGGCGGAGCTGGTGTTCTGCATCCAGCCCTCCTTCCACTCCCCAACCCTGTTGGCCTTGGAGCTGGGACCAGCACTCAGGGCCCTCCCTGAGGACAGGAGGTGTGGGCTTGCAAAATTCGGGGAGCCCGGGCCGGCCTGTCCCACCGGCCCCTCCCGTTACTCACTGTCTGTGCAGGAGACTCCGGCTGAGAAGTGCCCTGCACCGTGGGAGCAGTGCACCGGCCCGTGCCTCTGACACTGCTGCAAGGCCAGCTCTGTGCCTGAGCAGTGCACCCCGCTCATCACCACTTCTCCGGCCCCCGGCGTCCCCTGCCAGTACCAGGTGTCCTAAGAAAACAGCCAGCATCGCCCAGTCAGGGCTGAGACGTGCTCTTAGAGTCACCTGACTCCCATCTGAGGCTTGGACCCCATCAGACCACCCACACCGGCTGTGCCCAGCCTTGGCCTGAAATCTTTAGTGATGCTACTTTGAACCCCTCTGGTATTAGAAACGTCTTCCATGCATTGAGGCAAAAATCCACTGCTATGGCTTCCACCGCTGGCCCTGTTCCCATCACTCTCCCCAACGGCGGCCCTCAGCTGTTTGAAGAGGATGGTCCTGTTCCCTTCCTGTTCACTCAGGCCTGTCCCATGTCCCCAGCTGTTCTTCATACAACCCTAGATGGTCGGTTGTGCTCGGGGTTGAGCCCAGTTCTCCGGGGTGAAGTATGCCCAGTATTGCCCGGCGGGCCAGTGTGGGCGAAGCTGAAGAGGTTTCTCCATGGCAGCCATGCCCGCAGGCCTCTTGATTTTGTTTCCTTGATAGCTTTTGAATCTATCCACTTGTTTCCCCCGGTCCAAGCCAGCACCATTCTCAGCTGGGCTACTGTAATAGTGTGTTTCTCGGTATTCATGTTAATCTCCACCCCAACTGTTTGCAGAACAGCAAGGAAGAAATCTTTTAAAAATCGGGCTTTGAATGGTCTGACCCGTCTCCTCCTTCACCCTCGCACTTCACACCACTCCCTCTTGATAGCCGCACTCCACCCCGGCCCCTGATTTCCTCAACAGAGTCAGGCGTTCTCCGGCCACAAGGTCTTTGCGTGGGCTCTTTATTCCTCCCCCACCTCATCTGGCTCACTTCTACTCATATTTCCTACAGACACAATTATGTGCCTGTTGTGTGAACGTTTTATGAACGACTGCATCCCTCACTTGACTGTATGTGGTGACGTACCGCCCCGTTAGGCAGGAACTGTGTCCTGTTCACCACAGTATCCCAGCACCCAGCATTATATTGGCGCATAGTTACACTCATAATTAACTGTTGAGTGAATGAATGAAGGGTCAGCAGCTTTAGCACAGGAAGTTTGGGAGCACAGCAAGGACCTACCTTGACAGCATGGTTGGCAAAGCCCAGGCCAAGCTGTCGGCAGGCCACCATGGCTTCGTTGAGGCCCCAGTGGTCGCTGCACACAGCCCCCCAGCGCTGGACCCCGTTCACGTCCACCTGCACCTCCACCACCCCTTCCTCGGGGCTGCGTCCGCCGGCCAAGCGCACCTGCAATGGTCAGGGGTGTGTGAGGGGGCGGGGCCGCCTTAGGAGGGGAGAGCTGAGGGCTGCCGGCCTGGAAACCTGCGGCCCTGGACATGACACTCCCCTTCTCTGGCTTAGTCTCCTCTGTAAAGCGAGGCCGTTTTATCAGATAGTCCCTAATGTCCTTGCCCGCTCGAGAAATCTGACTGAGTGCCTGCACCCGGGGCTCCCACTCTGGTACTTGCCCTCCCGCTACCTGAAATCCTACCACTGATGACAATGTGCCTATTGCCAAGGGCTTTCGTATCTATCGTCCCGTTCACAATGACCCTATGGGACAGCTGACCCCATTTTACAGAAGAGAACCAAGGTCTGAGGCGAGAGACTTGTCCACAGTCCATGTTAGCGTGACCCTTGAACTCTGACCACCCCGCTCAGCCTCCCAGTGCCCCTCCCCGGTGCTGACATCCTGTGGCCCTCTGCCCTAGGCGCCTTCTCTCTCAACTTCACAGGGGACCTGAGAGGGTGGGGCGGGAGAGCCCATGCATCTGAAGATGCATGATATTCTGAAGATGCATGATATTCATGATATTCCCATTGATATTCTGACATCTCTGAAGGCTAGAACCTGGACCTGAGGGGAAGTAGGCCAGGCCAGGGGAGACTCACAGAGGAGAGGGCCTTCCAGGCTGGCTCCAGGCAGGCTCTGGGGCCCAGAGCACTAGCTGCCTCTCATGAACCGCTCCCCACTGGCTCCAAGCAGTGTCCCAGCCTAGCTCGGGGCTCACCTGATCCTGGAAGCCCAAGTTAGGGATGTTGCATCTCACGGCAGCATCATTGTCATGCTGGCAACCATTCTGGGAGCCTTCCAGGGAGGGGCAGTCACTGAGGGTGCGCTCATATCCCCCGCAGCGCACCTCACTCAGGTGGATGGGCCCCAGCGCTGCAGAAGGGAGGGAGAGAGGCCATGGGAGGCTCCAGCTCTGCAGCCCCGCACCTGCGGCTCCCCCTCCACAGAGGGGAGAACCGGCCTGGGCCCTGGCACCCCAGCACCACCAGTGGGTGGACCGGTGGCACATCCAGGCTCTCTCACCCCACCCCAGGCCTCCTCACTCACCTTGGCCCAGCTGGGCCCCAAAGAGGGCCTCCCGAGCAGAGCCGAAGCCGAGCTGACGACACACGACGCTGGCGGAGATGAGGTTCCACCCGTGGTCGCAGACCGTGCCCCACTGGCGGTTCATGAGCACCTCCACCCGGCCCTCGCCCACCTGGGCCCCCGAGCGGAGGCGCACCCTCGTCTCCTGCTGGGAGAAAACCCGGCCTCAGGGAGGGCCGAGGAGGCAGGGGTAGGGGCTACACCCCCGCGAGGGCCCCTTCAGGACAGGCAGAGCCAAGGCCTGGAGTTCTGACTTCCATAGCTATTGCCCTGAATAAGCTGTCTTTCTCGACCTCCCCCTTCCTCGGTGACAAAGAGCGGCCACAGTAATCACAGTAATAACAAATTCCAGCCCTAACAACAGAGCCTTAGGAGTTGGGGTCCCTGGGCTTCACAACCTGCCCCCTGCTCACTAGGCGAGTCCCTTCCTCTTGCCCAGCCTCACTGCTGCTTTGTCCTTTGGGGCTGAACCCAGAGCAACACTTCCCCAGCAGATCCGTGAAATGATTTTAGAGACCCGTGGGGACGTGTGTCAATGAAACGCACAGTGGGCAAGTCATTTCCGTTTTAATGCCCTCCCGCCCACTCCGATTTCATCGAGGAGACCATCTCACGTGGTGCTGCCCTGCCCCAGTGCCTCACCAGCACTTGCTCATTGCTTTTTATAACGAAGGGCCAGGCTCGGGCTCCATACCTTCGGCCCTCAACGGGATGTACTTACAATGTAATTACAGTTTTTATGGTTACCTTCTATTCGTGGCCAGTGATGTCAGCTTTCCATTTATGGTAGGGTTATAAATGTCCCTTTTAAGTAAATCCCAAAGTTCTACGTCCTGCGAGCTGCTCTCCTCCTCCCGGTCTGAACGATGCCCCCTTGACAGGGGTGGTTCTCTGCTCCTCCCCTGCCTCCCCGTCAGTGCCTGCCCGTGGGGCAGGGTCCTGGAGTGGGGCCTGTGCCTCCAGGCCTGCATGGGACCCACCTCTGCCCAGGACTCCTTGCGCCCGGGCTTCGCCTTCAGAGGGCGGAAGCGGGGCCCTGCCACACAGCTGACCACAGCGTGCATGCCCCCCGGGCAGGCCGGCCGCACCTTGCCCTGGGCTGGTGCCACCTGCACCTGGCAGTTGGCCATGTGGGGCTCTGTTCCCAGGCAGTTGACCCGGTGGATCCAGAAGGAATTCTTCTTTGTCAGGCTCTTCAGTCTGGAAGACAAGGGAGACTGAGGGCAGGGGAGGGGTTGAGGGTTGTGCTCAGGACTCAGGGAGCCCAAGGCACTGGGGAGGGGAGAGGGGACTGGAGGGGAGGAGAAGGGAGGGGAAGCAGGCCCTTCATGCCACACCCCTTCGCATCCTCCCCTGAGGGGGCTGCTCCTTACCTAGACTTGGGATCCTTCATCTTCGAATTCCAGACTTTCCTGGATGGGAGCAAACAGGTGGGGAGTCGAGTGGGTGCAGAAGCCCTACCCGCTGTCACCCTGGCTCCCCATAGCTGTCCTTGAGTTTGTACTAGACTCACAGTTTGTAAACTTGTTCATTAATCTTATTTCAATGTTGAGCTTCACCACAGTCCTGAGAGAGTGGCCACCCCACAGATAACGATGATCTCCATTTTACAGGGAAGGAAAGCAGGGCGAGCAAGTTCCCTTGACTAAGCCCAAAGTGGGTGTCTCTTCTGCACCGGGCTGCCCTGGGGCGGGCAGCTCCAAGCTCGCCCTTCCCCCAGTCCAGATGAAGGGCAGCCTTCAGGGAGCAACCGGAGAAAAGGGGCCCTGGGGAAAGTCCTCTGGGGACAGGTGGAAGTTGAAGGCCTTTCTGGTGGGGGCTGCCCCGGCAGAGATACTGAGGCTATAATCAGGGCTGCCCTCCTCAGGGGAGGTAGGCGAGCCAGCCAGGCCCAGATGTGCAATTACCGGGCAGCAGGGAGTCAGCGACCCAGATCCCAGTCATCCTCAAGGATGGGGCCACGTGGCTGGTCTTGGAAACCAGGGTCATCTAAGTCAGAGACACAGGACAGAACAACTAAAAGTGATTGGGGATGGGCAAGGGTAGATGACTCAGATGCTTTGTGGGAGGTTTATCCCTTGATGAGAAACATACGACGTTTTCACTGACAGAGCTGGTAGAACTATGACTCGTCATCATTTACGGGCTGATGCAATCTTGGGACAGTTCTGTCACGTTTCTGACAATATTTTTATGTTTCCTCTCCCAAATGCCACCCCACCCCACGCCTGGCTTGGACGCAACCCAGTCAGAGCCTGGCTTGGATCACAGTTGAGGAAATTCACTGAGACAAAGTTCAGACAGTTCCCTGCGGATTGGATAATTGAGGCCCAGATGCCCTACCAAGGCCCACAGCTCGTTGTTGGCAAAGCTGAGACCAGAGCCCAGGCCATCTGGACTTGTGGGCAGCACTGTATCTTTACTTTACTAGTTAGGTCTAATTTTTTAATCAGCGACACAATTTTACATTTATTTACATTTCATTTGGGGAGTATTCTGTACTATAGTCAATTCTTTTTATCTGATTGGCCAGGACGATGTGTATTTTCTGATTGTTTCTAGAAATTTCCCGGGGTCTCCAAGTTCATCCTCACTCTTGTCTTAATTACTGAGGGATCCATAACCCAGGAAATCCAGGCACATTGCTCCACTGGGCCTGTTTCCCTCCCAATCCCAGCACCCACTGAATGTCCCCCCACAGACACTACTCCTGCCAATCTCACTGCAGTCTGCAAGGTCCCACGTCACACACAGACACGTGCACGCGCGCGCGCGCACACACACACTCAGCCGCTTCCACGACCCCGCCTTCCGCGCGGCCCTCCAGCCAGCCGTCCTCCTACCTGTAGTAGTGGCTGACGACAGGCGCCTCGCTGGGGAAGCCCAGCATCCCGCACACCACCCTGCTGTTGTTCCTGGTCCAGCCCTGGTCACACACCTGCCGCCAGTGGCCCTCGTACTTCACCTCCACAGCTCCCTCGGTCACCAGGCTCTGCCTCTTGGCGCTGGCAAGGATGGGCTTGAGCCGCACCTCCTCCAGCCGCCGGCCCTGTGGGATGCGTGGTCACCGTGGGCCCCAGGATTCCTGCCCCTGCTGAGCCCGCTGCAGGTCTTCACGTGGGAAAGCTGGGGCTCGGAGCACTTAGAGATCACCCCACCCAGCGCCCTCATTGGACGGGCCAGGAAACGGAGGCCACGTGGCTCCGTCCTTGGGGATGATGGGGAGGCATTTGCCGAAGGCCACACAGTGAGTAGGAGGCAGAAGCTTGGTTTGTTTAGGGTCCTTTTTCCTCAACTCCAGAGAGAACCAAGCAGATCCATGCTCTCCTGGGATCAGGATGGGAGCCCTTGGAGTCTGGGGGGCTTCCACCAGGCACAAGGGGGCCTTCTTCACGCCACCCTGGGGAGGGCAGAGGACGGGCACAGACCAGCTGCCTGAGACCACCAGCAGGATCCTTTGGCCCATGAGACCCCCTCCCTAATCCTGGATGACTCGGACCAGTGCGAAGCCCCCTGTCATGGCCCGCCACATTCAGTGGGCCACGGCCAGCTGTCCTCAGGCTGAGGCTGTCTGGCAGCGGAGGGTAGAGTCAGAGACCTGCCCTGCCTGCTCCTGCTGTTTGGCTTGCGCTGTTTTTAGCTTGGAGCTGTCTCAGCCAGGAAGAGACAGCAACTGTGGCCGGGACTTGTGGGTGAGGCAACCCCTGCCCGCTGCTGCCTCCCTCATGGGGAGCAGCTTCAGTGATTCCCGGCAGGCCCAGCCTCTGATTCCCTGCCCGCCCTTTCTCAAGCTGGGGCCCTCTACCCATGCACCTGCTCCAGGCCACAAGCAGGCCTCAGAGCCCCAGGGACGCTTCTCAGCCCGCGCTCTGCTCCCCTTCCCCTCCCTCCTCCTCCAGGCTCACCACCTGGAGGCCCTCTGTCCCCTGACCCCCTCCTCAGCTCAAGCCAGGGCCTGAACGGCCTCCTCACCTGGGGCCCAAGGGCATTGGAGACCCTCTCAGAAAGGTAGCCACGCTGGCGCTGCGGGTGGCACACCACCCCGACGTCCTCCGAGTGGCTGCAGTCACTGACGCCCCAGCCATTAGACCTGCACTGGTCCAGGGAGCTCTCTGTGCCCACACAGTGAACGTTGTCCAGCCAGATGGGTCCTGTGTGGGAGGGGACGAGTGATGCTCAGGGACAGGCACAGAGAGGCAAGTCACGGGCTCTACCTCCTGGATAGGACCCCACCGTTATCAACTTTCCTCTTCCAAAGCCTGAGTAGAAAATGGGGGTGGAGAGAGGAGTTGGTTCTCCTGGGAGCTTGGTATCTACATCCCTGCCTAGTGTCTCCTCTTGGCCTCAGGTCCCATAGAATCTGCTTTTGGAAAATGCCAGGTAGGTCTGTTAATTAGGTCTACCTGTTCCCTCATTCATCCATCTAGTCATTCACTCAACAGCATTTGCTGAGCACCTATTGTGTGTGATTGCTATATTCAAGGAACTGAGAGTCGAGTGGTAGTGATGGTGGCGATGGTGGTGGCCTCACTGCAAGTGAGAATGGGAGGGTAGGACAGGTCATTTGCAGCTGGAGCACTCAGGAAATGCCTCACAGAGGTGGTCATTTGAGCTGGGTATTAAAGGACTGGTGGGAACGTGATAGGTTCTGTTGGGGCCTCAGGGAGCCCAGCCCCTGAGAGAAGCCTGCTACCATCTCCTCGTCATCCTGCAGGGCAGCACCAGTCACTCACCCTCCCCTGGGCCATACTTGGCGCTGTGGGCCCAGGTCAAGGCGGCTTCAAAGCCCAGCTGGCGGCAGGCCACTGTGGCCTCCTGAAGCGCAAAGTCGTCATCACACACGGTGCCCCACTGGCCCTGGTGCAGCACCTCCAGGCGGCCCTCCTCCGGCCTGCTCCCTGGGCCCACCAGCCGTAGCTTCATGGTGCTCAGTGACTGCGGCCTGCTGGGCGGGATCTGGCCCAGCATCAGGAGCAGCAGGGGCAGGGGGAAGGCAGCTGGTAGGGACCACATAGTGGTGACTTCAAGGGCTGCTGGGGTCAAGGCACCTGGGAACGAGTAAATGTGACAATGATCACCACGTGTACCCCTGACCTCGGGTCTCTTCTGCTAGCAGAGACAAAGAGTAGCACAGGTCCCCCCGAGTGTGTGTGTGTGTGTGTGTTTGTGGTGGCATGGATTGAGTCTGGGCTCTGAGATTAGTCGATCTGGTTCAAACCCACCATTCCTTGGCCATATGACCTGGAGGAAGTTTAAGTTTAGCCTTCCTGAGTCTCAGTCTCCTCATCTGTAAAGTGGGGGTAGTAATCCTTATCTCCCAGTGTTGCTGTGAGTGTTGAATAAAGTATGGATGTAAAGTGTCTACGTAAAGTGCTTATCACGAGCTTACCACATGGTAAGTGCTCAATGAACAGCTGTTTTTGATGTCATCTTATATGTAGAAGGTGGGGGTGCCTACACTTTGAGTCCTGGGGAGCCCCCAGGGACTAGACGGTCCGAACTGGAGGAGATAGATGATATTTGGATCAACTTCCTGACTCTAGAAATAAGGAATTGGGATCTAGAGAGTTTAAGAGACTTGCCCAAGCCACACAGCAAGCTCCACCTCTAGGTCCACCTCCATGCATAATTTGTACATTGAGTCAACAAACATTTTTGGAATATTTGCTTCAGGCCAACTATTAGGCCAGGTGCTGGGAGGGACACAGAAGTGAACACGTCAGACACTACTCTCTGCCCTCATGAAGCTCAGAGATGAGGAATCAGAGAAGGGACACTTAACCAGGGCCTTGTTGGATGAATAAGAGTTCTCTTGGGTGGGAAAGGGGAATTCCAGGTAGAGAGAACAGGATGAGGAAAGAAGGAAACAGGGAAAGAGGTGAGTTTGTGCAAGAGCAGGGAGTGCCCTTTCTTAACCCTGTACTGCAGTATTGGGGGCTTGGAGGGGACTGAGGTGGAGGGACAGGCTGGGGCCAGATAATCAAGGGCCTTGTGCACCATGCAGAGGGTTTGCCCTTCATCCTGTAGGAAGTAAAGGGCCCTGGAAGGGTTTTAGGCAGTGACCATACACAGGAGAGGGCTCCCATCTCCAGGAAGCTGTCGTCATATGCTCTCTGGGTCCTTACAGGGGACGAGTTGGGGGCTGGTCCTCTCCCCCTCATACATTAGCAGCCTTGCTCCTAGCAGCAGGGTTGGGAAGAGCACAGAGGACAGTCACCCCTGGTTAGAGCTGTTAGAGTATCTGCAGCCACCAGTGCTGAAGCTCCTCCACGGCCAGCTCTACTGCTGATGGGAAGCTGAGGCTGGCCCAGAAGAGTGGATGGAAAAAGTTTGGGTCCTTGGCTTCCTCTTCGGTGCTTGAGTCTTAAAAGGGCTCATTCTGGGGAGACCCCCCCTTTCTCCCATGGCCACTGCTATTCTTGGGGGGATTCCTTAGCTGGTCAGTCTCAGTAGGGAGTGTCTTACAGGGCCCCCTGCCATTCCCTTCCCCACAAGCTGGTTTCTGGCTGAGGATCGGTCCTTATTCCTGGCCGCACCCAGTCCCACCCCCTTCAGCTACCAATCCGCCTGCTTTGGTGAGCCCAGGGCTGCGGGCAGTAGGCTCCTAGAAGTGCACATGAGGAGCTCAGGAATGAAGCTCCACGGGAACAGACACTTTGTATTGTGCCCCCAGTGCCCAGAGTAGTGCCCGTAAATATCTGCAGATGCGTGGATGCAAGGTGGCATAGCACTGCACCTAAACGTACAGACTGGGGGTCAGGCTGCCTGAGTTCACATCCCGCCTCCACCAATTGGTTTCTGGGTGGTCTTGGGCAAGTGATTTAGTTTCTCAATCTCAAGTGATTTTGTTTTCTCATAGAGTTTATCCCCTCTATAAAATGGGGGTAAGATTCTCGTGAAGATCAAATGAATGAATACGCATTAAGCCCTTAGAAGAGCAAGCTCTCATCTGACAGCTATTATTAACAGCAACTGAAACAGCTACTACGGAACCATTGGTCTAGGTTGGTCCCAGCCTCTCTTTGGATAAAGAAGGAATGGAGGCCACGTTCCCAACTCAACATCAAGTCCCCAGTACTGCCACCCTTCTTTGCCACACTTCCTTCTCAGACTTAAGCACTGTTTTCTTCATGTCCCTCCCCACTCAGGAGCCGGTGGGGGCTCCCTGCCGGCTGTCACCACACGCAGAGTGCTCTCTGCTGCTTGGGATGTCCCCCTTCCCTCCTCCCCGCACCCCTAAAGAGGAGGTGGACAGCTAGGGACTGAGCCAACCCAAAGTCACTGTGGGTAGAGACCTCCCCCAGATGACAAGAGAGGATAGAAAGATTGGGCTCAGGGCCCACCAGCTGTTAGGACCCAGGGGTCACACTGGGTCTGGGCTGAGAGATGACCCCGCTCCCTGTCAGCAGGAGTCAGGATGCTCCTCATTCTGCCACCAAATTATGTGACATGATTCAGATGCTTTCTTCTGAGACTCAGGTGCAACACCTCTAAAATGAGGGGGTGGCACTGGAGGTCCCCCATCTATGATATGCTTTGATGGGCCAGGGGGTGGGCTGGGCAGGTCAGTTGTGTAGCTGTGGATGACATCCCCAGAGCACTGTGGCGGTCTTATTAGAGGCTGTGGACACTCCTGGGCCTACAGGCTCCCTCCCCTCCAAGGGGCCTCCGTGGGGACAGGGGTGGCCTTCTGCTGAAGGATCCTGGTGCTAGATCAGCTCCCTTCTATGAATGCCGCCCAGGAGGTGGATGGGCGGTAGCAGGAACCGAGTCACATGTAGGGAGAGCCCTCTTCCCAGCCTTCCTGCCCACTGCACGTCCCTCTGCAGCTTTCGCTCACATCACACTTGTCTTCTCACGTTCCCCAAACACATCCTTCAGTTCCCAGCCTCCAAGCACTTGCTCTCACTGCTCCTTCTACTTGGGGTACCCCTTCCCTCAATCTCAGATTGTTAAATTCCTACACATCTTTCCACACCCAGCTCAAATGCCACCCCCTCCATTAAGTCCCCCGCCCAGACCCCCACCTTCCTAGCACTTGGTGTCTTTGCTTCCTGTCTCCACAACCCAGTGGAGTGTCTCCCATAACTGTTCCCCCAGAGCTGAGCGCAGAAAAGAGGACCAGGCTGAGAAGCCTCCCTCAGAGAAGGAAACAGCCTCAAAAGTGGATCTTTTCCAAAGTGAAGGAGAAAGGGATAGAGTGAGGCTGAGGAGGAGGGCAGGTTAATAATAAGTTTATTATACATTTAAAAATATTTATTGAATACTTATGTCCACTTTACAGTTGAGGAGACGAGGTCCGGAGAAGCTAAGTAACTTGCCCAGCCAGGATTCAAGCCCAGGCAGCCTGGTTCCAGCGCCAGGCTCCCAGTCAGGAGAGAGATGGACACGGGAGGAGGGGAAGATGGAAGGCAGGCAGGGAGATGAATGAAATTCCACCCTGTTGCTGGTTGATTTATGACCCAGCCGTGGTGTGAGGGCATTGGGCTGGATGCCAGCGCTGAGTGCAACCAAGTGACAGATCTAGGATCCTGCCAGCTTGGAGGAGAGAGGCACCTGATCCAGGTGCTGCCAAGGGACTCTGGCACCTGGCTTGACCTGGCCTTGCTAGAGAGGCTGGAAGTGCCCAAGGGTATTCAGGAGAGAGCGCTGGGGTGCTGTCCTGGTGGGAACCAGGCTCGGGAATCACTGGAAGCCTCTTCTCTCTAGCTCTTTGAGGTGGGGGTGGGGTTTCCCCTCTCAGCCCTGATCGCCTCCCTGGGACCACTGATTGTGGTGACCTGACACAGTGCCGGCAAATGTCCACCTGTCCGGGCACAAGACATGTAGAGTTTGAAGGCCTCTGCCCACCCTCCATCTCTGTTCCCAGTCTCCCCCCGGCCCCCAGCATACTCAGCTTTGGTCTGTTTTTTCAGAGACCCCGGCTCCACCCTGCCTCTTTGTCCCCTGTCACAGGAATGACGCCTGAACCCACCTGCCCCTTCCCCTGCCTCCCCCTCCCCTCCCCCAGGAGAGGCCAGAGAAATGGCTACACTACACGCAGCGTGTCCACAAACAAGACACGCAGGCACCCCGAGGCCACGACGCACCACCCTGGGCGGGCATGGGGCCAAGCTCCCCAACTCGGTCACTTCCATTGGCAGCAGGTTGGTGAGCGACTAGGAGTCTAGGCTAACTGTTCATGGGACCCCCATCCCTGCCACTCCCGGCCTTCAGGAACCCTCAGAGACTTGCTGACCCCCAGAGAGACAAAAGTCGGACAGACAGGACAGCGAGAGACAGACCTGGCCAGGGGCCAGGCAGGGGCTCACCAGCTGGAGTGCGACGTTGCGGGGCTGGGGCCGGGGCTCCGCGGCCGGGCAGCGCTAACGGGCCTCCTGGGGCACCCTGGGGCCCTTTTATCCAGCTGCGGCCCGCGGGCGTCCGCACCCCGCCCCGCCCTCCGGCCGCCGAGGAGGTCCGCAGGCCCCGCCCCCGGGCGGACCTGGACTCTGCGGGCGCCCCGCCCTGTCCGCCCCTCGGAGGGCCCGGCGCCCCCGTCCCCGGCACGCGGCCCGGGGCGGCCCGGCGCCCACCCGCAGCCCGCCGGCCCGGGAAGTCCCGGGGTCGCGGCAGCTGTTTTCCGTGGAAGAAACTGGCGCGCTGCAGCAGGAGGGACTGTGTGGGAGGATCGGCGTTCCCGGGAAAGGACGGCGGCTCGGCGCCAGCGGGCTGCGTTTGCCCGAGTGCCGCTGTGGCCTCGTGAGTCCCTGTCGGAGGCGCAGCTTCCTCTTCTGCAAAGCCAGGTGGTATGGCCACCCCCAGAGTTGTCCTGGGGATTACATTCAGTGGGTCCCTAAGGCGCGCAGTGCCCTTCACGTGGTAGCGCCTCACTGTCCCACCGGCTTGGTTACTTAGGACAACGCAGGCTCCCTTCGGCGGGGGCGGGCAGGGGGGTGAGGGGGCTCTGTTCAGATGAGTTCGGGATGGTGGGGTGTAGGTGTGCTGTCTTTGGGGTAACAGGCGGTCCTCTCCATAGCCCTGGTCCCTCGAAGTTTATTGAGTACTGCGGGGGCATGAGGCCCCTTGTACAGTTGGGAATACTGAGCCCCAAGAGACACGACTTGCTCCCCAATGTAATAAACCGTAATGGAGCAAGCTGAAATTCTCCACTACAACCCCTTACAGAGCTGAATGAGGCAGCCCTGGCCCTTGACAGGCTCGTAGGCGGAGAGTGTATGTGGAGGGTGGGGTGCGGGGAGATGGTGGAATAAGACAAAAGTAGGAGGGGCTGACAGAGGGGAGTCTCATCAGTTTTGGGGGGCACCCAGACTCCTGAATCCCAGCCTGGTTCGTCCAGATTCTTTCCCCGAGTCCTGGTTCCTCCCAGTTCCTCAGTGCCCGGGTCTGTAAAATGGTCAGAGTTCCAGCCTCCCAGCTTCCTCCCTAGGCCCAGATCAGTGCAGTCTGATTCCCCCTCTTCCCCCCACCTTGCCTGACTGTCTTCCAAAGGCTCCTTCATTCAGCGCATCTTTGATTTTCTCCTACTTGCTGGACAGGGGGCGGATGGGAGGGGCTTCCTGGTTGGTCCCGGAGGCAGACGCACATAAGCAAACATCACTGTAAGGCAGAATGTGATAAGGGCTAGGGTAGCACGGTAGACCTTTTTGATTCCTGGGTGACAGCCAGGTCACACTGACCTGGCCACTGGAGGACTAGTGTTCACCCCTGGCCGCCCATGTCCCAGATGTCCCCCCAGTGCCCTGCCCCACCCCAGCTGGGCCCAAAGAGGACCCTGTGATGAATCAACAGCAAAGAATGCTTCCAGCCTTGGTCAGTGGCAGCAGTAGTGGCCCAGCCCCTCCCCCAGGGACAATGAGCCAGCTGTGGGCTGGGGTGCCAGGTATGCCTCGGCCCCCTCCCCATGCCCAGCCACCTCTCATGCTGAGCCAGGAACAACACGGGAAGCTCGAAAAACATGGGCTCCATCTGCTGCCCATCACCCGCCCAGGCCTGGCCGCCCAGAACTAAAAATACCCTGGAGGCCAGGGGCTGGCCTGGGCTAGAGCCCAGGGAGTGAACGGATGCTGCCCAGAAGTCCTTTAACCTTCGAGTCTCTGGGCAGAGGCTGAGGCTGGGGAGCAGTGGAAGGAGGGACTTCCCAGGGGTCACTGTGAGCCCCCTGCTTCAGAAGTGAGGGGCTCGGGTCCCAGGCCCAGCTCCATCACTTACTAGCGGTGGGATTTTCTCAGCTGAGTGGCCATCTCCTCATCCTTAAATGCTGTTGCTCTGGGGGTCAAATGGGACAATTCAGTTCATCTCAATAAGCTTTGACTTGATGGAGACTGTCCGCTTCCTCCTTCGTGCCTGACTGTGCTCACAGCCTCAGCTGCCGCCGAGACCCTCTGCTGCACTCTTGATATACAGGTCTGTGTCCACCTCGACTCTGGGGCTCCCCTTGAGCTTCTTATTTATCTCTAAACGCAGTTTCTATCACAGGGCTTAGCACCCATAGCAAGTGTTCAATAAGTGCTGATGGATTGAATAAATGGGCTGCTTTGTGCTTTTTGAGCCAGACCTGGTGGAGAAGCAGACAAGCTGGATGTGAGATCCCTGTCCTCAAGGAATTTGCAGAGTGGTGAGGGAGACAGACCCACAGTCAACCAAACAGATGAGGCATCAACGTCATCATCATAACAGCTTGCAGGTGTGGAGCCGTTGTTCTATGTATCATCTTATTTAATCTTAAAATCCCTGTGGACAATACTTTCATTACCCTCCTTTTACGAATGATGAACTTGGGGCACAGAGAGGTTAAGTGAGTTGGCCAAAGTCACACAGCTCCTATTGGCAGAGGGTAGCAAGTGGTAGATTGGAGCCTAAGCACAGGGCTGTGAGGTTACAGAGGAGGGACGTCTGAGGATTGAAGGCTTCATGGAAGAAGAGCCTTGAAGGATGGATATGATTCACTAGCTAGAGAGGTGGGAAAGTGGGGTGGTCATGAATAAAGCTTTGGAAGTCATGGAGCACTTTACAGATGTCAGGAATTTCCCATGTCCCCTCACCCCTCACCCAGTCCCGCAGGGCCCCAGGTGTAAGCATTGCCATCTGCCCGCCCCTCTGAGTGAGGAGCTGAGAGATTAAACAGTAGCTAACACGAATCCCTTCCCCATGGGGTGTTCCTCACCCCTGCCCAAAGCAGAGCCTGGCCTTTCCTCCCAAGTGGGAAGGCCCGAATCTCCTGCACAAAGCTGTGACCTCGGACATTGCCAGCAGCCCCCGGGGAGACCCTGGCTAGAGTACCCAGTGCCATGCCCGCTGGGCAGAACTTCCTCCTCAGCAGACTTTGGGACTCAGCCCCACCTCCTTTGAGACTCAGTATGGAGGAAATTGCACATCTTGGGAATTGGGGACCTGAATTCTAGTTCTGACTGACTGAGCCATGTGGCGTCAGGCAAGCCATTTTGCTGAGGCCAGTGTACGGCCTCCAGCATCCATTGGTCCTGCCTTTGCACTCCTGCGCTCTGACATCCCAGGGCCAAACTGCTCTCCTCTCTTCCCTGCATCTCGGCTGACCCTGACCAGTAAATCCTGCGCAGATGGACCTTCCTAATGTGTGGTCATGCCCTAGCTCAAGAATCTTCCGTGGCTCACTGTTGCCCACAGGGTACAGTGACTCCACTGTTGCTCCTCCTGTTCCCTCTCCTCCTTTCTCCCCCGACTTCATTTTCCACCTTCTACCTGTTCTTCAGGCCTAACTCCAATTCTAACTCCTTCACGAATTCGTCCATGAAACCTTGCATAAATGGTCTCAAAATATAAGGTGCTGGCCGAGTCACGGAGCTGAACCAGACACAGTCTCTGCCCACCGCCTAGTGGGAGAGATGATTCGAAGACACAGCAGTGGTGGAGAGCAGACCGTGATAACACAAAGCAGGACAGACGGAGGAGGAGAGACCATTTCAACAGAGGACAGGTTTTCCCTTTGCTGAGAGCTGTTTATTAGGCTTGTGTTTAGAGTGGGGTTTGGGGAGTGGGAGCTGAGGGGACCTTAAGAAATCTTGCGGATGGGGGAGTGAGGAGGTGGACCTAGCCAGGCTGGAGAGGCTCACCAAGGAGATGGGCCCTGGGGAGACAGGAGCGAGGGGTCATCTGGGTAAGGGGAGGACATGTGAGGGAAGAGCTGCTTCAGTGGAAACGTTAGCAAGCTTTGCTTTGTGATATGTAATGTCATCTTCCTCCCTGTTCCTCTGAAAACTTCCGAAAAATCTGTTACTCAGTAACATTTGCAGGGCTTGGGCATGAGTCAAAGGGGGCCTCATACCGTATGTCCACGTATCTAAGAGTTAAAAATCAAACTCACTCACTGTCAAATAAAACATGGTCTGTCCTCCTGCCTTGACAGATACACCTTTGGAAAGCCCTGGAAAGGCCAGGTGTGAATCCAGAACTTTCTACTTCTTGGAGTTCTGTGTCAAACATGTCATTACAAGGAGTATCTACCCCTGGCCCTGAGCCCCGGCGTGGCCCCCCTGCCTCCCTCTCCCACCCTCTGCTCCATCCCACACAGCAAGGGTCCTTCTGCTGTGACAGAAACATGAGCACACCAGGCCCTGTCCAGACCTCTGCAGCAGTGGCCCTTTGGCCCTCTGAGCCTGGGTGCACAGCCTGGAGGTGCAGTCTACCCTCAGGAGGAAGGGCTGGGAGCTGGCTCGGGCCTCTTGGGCAAGAATTCCCTGAGCATGGGTTTAGAAATTGGGTGTGGGCTCCAGTGGGCACATCCCCTTGGCCCTGTGAGCGCCACGTCCTCTGGGGGTCCATGATTGGCCAAGGGCCACAGTGATGCCCCCTGAAGCAGGGAGTCCATGCCCAGTCTAAGGACAGTCTTGGCGTCGGGGAGGAGGTGCCATGAGGAGGCGGGGATGTGGCTTCGAGGTGGGCTCTGAGGCTGCGGATGGGGTATCAAGTCACTCAAGTTCTGCTTAGAAAGCCTCGGGCCAGGCTTCCCTGGTGGCGCAGTGGTTAAGAATCCGCCTGCCAATGCAGGGGACATGGGTTCGAGCCCTGGTCCAGGAAGATCCCACATGCCTCAGAGCAACTAAGCCTGTGCGCCACAACTACTGAGCCTGTGCTCTAGAGCCCGTGAGCCACAACTACTGAGCCCACGTGCCACAACTACTGAGCCTGCGCGTCTGGAGCCTGTGCTCCACAACAAGAGAGGCGGCGACAGTGAGAGGCCTGCGCACCATGATGAAGAGTGGTCCCCGCTCGCCGCAACTAGAGAAAGCCCTCGCACAGCAACGAAGACCCAACACAGCCATAAATAAATAAATAAATAGATAGATAGATAGATAGATAGATAGATAGATAGATAGATAGATAGATAGATAGAAAGCAAGCCTCGGGCCATCCAGCCCCAGAGCCAGGTGTGGGCCCCCGCAGGTATGGGGCCATGGAAGCTTTCCCAGGAGGGCTGGGGTGGGTTTGATTAGAACTGGGCCATAGCAACCTTAATCTTTCCGGTACTATCTTGAGCTGGTATAACTCTTCACGGATTTGTATCTTTTGGTGGGAGGGGGTAGGGCCCGGGAAAGGCGGGGAGCTGGGGCGAGGACAGAGGAGATCTTAGTAACCAGTAAGCTGTTAAAAGGCAGAGAGCCCGACTGAGACTCCCCCGTTCCCACCTCCACCTCTGCCTCCCCAGCACAAAGGCCCTGAGTTCCCACAGATGTTTGGCTGTTCATTTGATTTGATACCAATAGCTTTCCCTCATCTTTGCCCCGTAGCCTTTTTTCTGCCACCTCCCTCACCAGGAAGATACATGCTCTCAGCTCATTACCTCGTGTCTCAGGTTTAAGTCCTAGGCTGAGGTAGGTTGTCATCCTCGTCTTCCTCCTCCTCCCCACCCATCATCATTCCCTCCCTCTCCCTCTAGACCCCTCCCCACACCCCGCTCCCCTCTTTCCTTTTCTCTCCCTGTCTCTTCCCTTTCAGCCACACACCCCTCTCTAAACTCTCCCCCAGGGAATTCCCTGGCGGTCCAGTGGTTAGGACTCCACGCTCTCATCGCCAAGGGCCCGGGATGGGTCTTCTCCAGGCCCCTTAAGAATATGCCCCCCTCCCGTTCTCCTTCTTCCCCCCAGTTCCACCTGCAAACCCCAGGTTTCCCTGTCTCAGCAGCTAAACATGGGCACAGTGCCTGGACGTGCTTCTACTCAGGTAAATGAAAGTCATAAGTTCTGGGGGAAATGAGATGCAATGAAGACTCAGTGCCACGGTCCCGAAGCCCCCGAGGTCCCTTCAGAATCTCACGCAAGTCTACTACGCTGACCTTCTCACCCGCCAGTAATTGAACCACTTTTTCCTCAAGTGACACCAGACAAGTTAAATTAAAAACTATTTCTTATTCCGTGCTGTTTTCCTGGATCTCTTAAAATGACTAATACAGCAACCTCATTGCTTTGCCAGGTTTCCTGTGGCAGATGAGGTCAGCTGGCCTTAGTGGGCTAGACTGGGAACCTCACAGTTTGCACAACACTCCCTTACCCAGGGCCTTGCCTCTTCTTGGCCCCTTTGGGAAGATCGTTGACTACTTGGGGGCTGAGCCAAACTGAACACGAAAGTATTAGGAGCCACTCACAGCCCCAGATCAACCATTTGTGAATTATCTCTGGAATTAATTGAGGCCGTCAGTGAGAAATATGAATGAGTTCTGGAACAGAGCTATTGATCAGAGAGAGGTACACGCAACCTAAACACGGTTTTGTATTCTCTTGCATTTGACTCTATTGATCTAGAGCTTTGCACACGTTTTTAAGGTTCTTTGTGAAGAACTGGTTTTATCTCCCGAGCTAGAATGTAAGATCAAGGCTGGGACTGACAGACTACGATGAAGGGTTAATTTTCCATGCAACCAGCCAATGTCCAGCTTCCAGGAGCCAGGAGGGGGCAGCAAGGAGCTGTCCGGTGGGGAATTTCCCTGACCAGGCCTGCCCCAGGGCAGAGGGTGGGACCTGCCATGACAGAGGTCAAGGGAAATCCCTGGATGAAGCAGGAGCTGAGCCAAGACCGGGCCGAGAGCCAGAGGTGACACGGGCAGTCAAAGGCCAAGTCTGGGGGCCTAGGGTGAGAGACAAGCCGCACCAGAAGGCAGGGCTAATCTGACGGGCTTGTTCAGACAACACCAGACGGGGCAGGAAGCAGGCTGGCAATCTCAGCTCCAGCCCAGCAGTGCTCCGAGTGTGGTCCCAGACCAGCAGCATCAGCGCCCCCTGGGTACCTGTTAGAAATGCCAGTTATCAGGCCCCACCCCAGACCCACTCCATGAGGAACTCCCTGGATGCGGCCCAACATCTGTGTTTTAACAAGTCCTTCAGATAATTCTAATGCCTGCTAACATTTGAGAACCACCTCTCTAGACCACACCCTCAGAAAATGTTTGCCTGATGGAGTCTGGAGCCCTGTGGATGCCATTTTCCTAAGAGTCTCAGACCTGTCTGGTGGGTCAGCCCTCTCAGCGGCCCTCCTGCATTATGAAGGACCCCCTCCTTGTACGATGGGCTGATTTTTGAGGATCACAGTCTTCTATATCGCAGTTATTCCCAAAGGGATTTCAATCCCTTCATGGTAGGGTGGGAGGGCCATATCGTCTGTCCTATGTAGAGTTCTACCAGAACCCCCGTGTCCCTGAGGGGCACATCATTGGCGTGGTGGTGGTGGATTCCTCGTTATTGTCCTCAGGAGGCCCTACGTGTGCTGGGCCAGGGGTGGGAGGTCAGGCCAGCATCTAGGTTCTGGCAGAATCTTCCTCCATGACAGGAAGTTCAACATCTCTCTAACCCCACAAAAATCTACGCCGTGGTGAACATAGACTGAATGTCTGGGGTTGGCCAACAGGTGTCATTGACACCCATCAGCTCTGGGCAGGCAGAGGGACCCGGAGCCCCGTCCAAATGCCCTCTTCTTCCCCTTGTAGGTCTTGGCTCTCATAATGCACAGTGAATCCTGAGTTGCAGGAACAATTCTTAGTCCTGGACCATTCTGGATACACCAGTGTCTAAAGAGGAGTTAAACAGTTACAAGGTTGTTGATTTGTTCACAAAGGAAACTGCCCAGAAAGTACAACAAAAGCTTCATTTCCTAGCCATTAACTGAAAACCACTCTTCTTAGGACAGCTTGACCCCTAAAGAGTTGACTGAACTATCCAGAAAAAATGTAGATAAATGATGTCTCCTTTTAGCATTGAGTGCTAGTAAACAAGGTGGGAGAGAAGGAATTCCACCAAGATGATATCAGCAGAAAGTTAACTTCTTAGGGGAAATAATTTCCTCTCCTCATTACCAATTAATGAGCATATGATTCTGCCCACCAGCCCTCTTTGAATTACTGTCACTGTGGTGAGGTGGTGTGACGGGAACTTGGTGTTAACGCCTTATGCTTTGGGCAAGGATCTGTAAATCGGAGCTAATTGGTGAATGTTTCATTCAGATGGGAGCGTTATCCTGTACGAAATATTAGGCATGGATCTGTCATATTTGCACAGAGAACACATTGCTAGGTACAGGCAAGGGGCAGACACAAAGGCATAAAGACCCAGTTCCTGCTCTCAATATAAGTCATGAATTATATTTATATCCTTATGTGAGTTATGTGAATTACATCAGCCAGTGCAATCTGTTTGTGTGGATGAGATGGTTCATTTACTTATTTGTTCAGTGATGTTTACTGAGCACCTATTATTTATGTAGCCACTTTGGGAAATCTAGAAAAGTAAACTTAACCCTATTTCCCAGGCTCCAGGGTACTACTGGGGTCACAGTAACAGTAAAGGCCATATTTTCCAGGTTCTTCTCTCTATTATTCCGGTAACACATTCAGCACCGCCCCCCCCCCCCCACCCAATCTCACTTCAGTTTACATCTAGGAGTTTTCAATGTGTGGTCAACATGCGCTCATAAAGCAGGCTGTAAGCTACAGTTAGGTTGCAGCATCTTCCATAATCTTCCACCCAGCTTTACACCCTGCCCACCACCACCACTGATGTCCATTACCTAAGAAGCTTCTAGAAAAACTTTTCACATATTTGTAGCTAGTGCTCATGGGCCAAAAATGCTGATCTCCAAGCCAGAGGGGCTACTTGTTGATGCTTCTAAAGCCGCCTCCTCTCAAGGCACAGAGTCGTGCTACCTGCCCTCAGAGTGAGGCAATGCCTCTCCCGGATGGGGCTGTGCTGTGTTCCCTGTACTCTATCCTGTTTCCCTGGCCTCTGGCCTATTTTTTCACCAATATCACACTGTGTTGTCATCGCTTTAGAGTAAGTCTTACAACAGATAGTGACTCTTCCAACTTTGTTCTTTTTCAAAATTGTTTTAGTTATTCTAATTCCTTAGCCCTTCCGTACACATTTTAGCATCAGCTTGTCAATTTCTACCAAAAAAAGCCTGCCAGAATTTTCACTGGGATTGTGCTGAATTTATAAGTCGGTAAGGAGAAGCGGTATTTTAAGAAAATTGGGCCTTCTAATCCATGAACACGGTATAGGTCTCCATTTATTTTTCTCCTTTTATTTATTTAATCAGTAATTTATAGTTTCTGGCATAAAGATCCCACATATAACATACATTTGTTAGATTTATGCCTAAGTATTCCACATTTTGGTACTATTGTAAATGGCACTTAAAATTTTTTAAATTTCCGCTTGATCCTTGCTGGCATATAAAAATACAATCAATTTTTACATATTGACCTTGTATCCTGTGAAATTGGCCCCGAATAAGATATGTCCAAGTCCTAACTCCCTGAATCTATGAAAGTGAACTTATTTGGAAAAAGAACCTTTGCAGATGCAATTCAGTTAAAAACCTAGAGATGAGATCATCCTGGATTCAGGGTGGGCCCTAAATCCAATGACTGGTGTCTTTATAAGAGAAAGGAAAGGGAGATTTGAGACACACAGACAGGGAAGAAGGCCATGTGAAAATGAAACCAAAGATTGGAGTTAGGCTGCCACAAGTCAAGGAACCGGAGCTGCCAGAAGCTGGAAGAGCCAAGGAAGGATTCCTGAGAATCCTTGAGAGGGAGTGTAGCCCTGCCGACACCTTGATTTCAGACCTCTGGCCTCTCTGACTGTGAGAGAATAAATTTCTGTTGTTATAACCATCTAGTTTGTAGTAATTTGTTACGGCAGCCACGGGAAGCTAGCACACCAGCCACGGACTGAAACTTTTGCTGTGAGACGACCAAGTACCCCAAAGATGTAGCAGCTACCCCATTGCTGTGTCACCTCTGGTTGCTGGGACGCGGCCACTCTGTAGTCTGCTGGCCTCATGGACCTCATCCCTGATGTGACTCAGCTGGCCATATCTGTGGTCTTTGTACCCACTCAATATGACCTTGACCTGCAAAAATGTTCCTATAAAAGGGTTTCATCTTCAAGGAATTCATGGAAAAGACTCTGACAAGTACAGGTTTCTGGTAACTGACTCTACTGCTGAACTGAATGAATAAGCATTTTCAGAACTCTAATGGAAAACTGATGAACTCATAAAAGTGCTAACAAAAGATCAAGATGAAAAAAAATTAATTACATGGGACTGAGTGAACTGATGAGGATGATTATAATTTTTGTGACTTTCTGTTTGAATAAAAAAAAAGAAAATCCCAGAAGGACTCAGAGGCAATATGGCCCTGACCTGCATGGCAACCCCACTTTCGGTAACCCTGAAGTGGCTTAGTTGCCCAGGCCCTGCCCTGACAGAGACATGGGATACAGCCTCTTATCTGTCATCCTTCTGACCTTTCAGACTATAGACACCAACTTCCGCTAACTTAAACAAGAAAGGGACTTATTGGAAAGAAGCAGGAAAAGCTAAATAACGCAGGCTGGTAAAAGGCAGGCTAACAGCTTCAGGGGGACCTGGTTATTAGCAGGAACTGAAGGGCAGTTGACTCCGGTTGCTGCCCGTGGAATGGCCTCAGGTCATCTCACTCAAGTGTAAATTCAGCCCGAGAAGGTCTGATTGGGGCTGAGGCTGTTCTGTGCCAGAGCTTGCTCGGGGACAAGGTGGGGCTGGGGGTGGGAAGGGGGCACTTTGACAGTGCTACCAAGGCATCATGGGATGGAGGGGGCGAGTAGTTCCTCAAAGGGAAACTGGAGCGCTGATGCCACAAAGGGGAAAGGGCACTAGGCAGGCAGGAACCCCAGCTGCCCAGGCAAGGGGCAAGAGCCAGCTCCCTGTTCCTCTTTCCACCCTGATTCCCCTCCCCCAATCTCTACTCCTTCCTGCTCCGTTCCTCAGAAGGAGTAAGGAGAAGCCACAGACTGTTTTTTATAGCTTCAGAGGATACCTCGAGTCAGCGATGAGCGACAATTAGACTGTGATCGGTCTATTTAAGCATTTCACTTAATCAATGACAATCGCCTATGCTGTCTCCAGGTATTGATTATAGAGTCCTGCCTTCTGGAAATCTTAGAGCGTCCTCCTGGGATGCTACCACAGACACTGGGGGTCTCATAGGCGTGTGAACACCCTGTGCTGAAGCCAACATTTCCATGCGGTTGCTTGAGATACTTTTTCATCTTAATTGTTTCTGACGACAGGACAAAATAGCAGCTCCTCTTGCTAATCTTAATCTAAGTGGGAAGGAGCGGCCCAGTTAATGGTGCATACAGATGTTCCCAGGTGGGAAGGATGGGGTTGGCTGTTCCAGATGCCCTCGCAGAGAAGAGACAGGATGCAGCCTAGAGATTGGCCGTGAACCCTTGTGAGGATGACAATTGAGAAGAAGTGACCCTGGACAGACACCAGGTCACGCCATCCACCCATAATCATCATGGCAGCAACGGGGGCTCAGGCCTGTCCAGGAGCCCCACTGAACAGAAGGCCTGGAGATGCCACAGGTACAGGCAGTGTAGAAAGGGGAGGCAGGGCTAGGTCGAAGCAAGGAGGCAAGTTGCAGCGTTTCAACCTGGCAGCACGTTAAAAAAGACCCATGCCTCAGTCTAGCCCAGACTCGCTGTATCAGAATCTCAGCAGTGGTTGGGGCAGGGGGGCATTTCAGGGCATCTGTATTTTCTAACTTCCCCGGTGACATTTTATTGAGTACCGAAGGTTAAGAATCACTGAGTTAGCATGGTCCTCAACCTGAGATCTTTGGTGGGCCTTGGGGGTATCTCTGATGTCCCCTGATGCAAAATTATCTGTATATAAGCTTTTCTAGGGAGAGGAATTTATTGCTTTCATCAGATTCTCACAGTCTTGTGACCTTGCAAAGGACACAGAGCACTGAAATAAAGGGGATAGAGGGCCTGAGCCAGGGAAGAGGAGGGGGGATTCGAGCCATGGTGATTCTGATGCCAGGAGTCCCTGAAGCCCTCCTATCACGACCCCACGAAACTGCCCTTCCGCCCTTAGCTCAGCAGCCAGGTAGCCTGGCCACCAGCCCTGCCGGGTAGCTTCTCTATCAGCTGCTTGAAACCATCTGCAAAAAGAGAAGGACAAGATTTGGAGGCAGATGTGAAGTAACTAGGGATCTGCCTCAGGCTCCTCTGACCCCAAATTAGGGCAGCAGGAACCAGTTCCAAACCCTGAAAGGCAGTGGTTCTCAGATCAACAGCTTCAACGTCACCTGAGCACTTAGTAGAAGTGCCAATTACCAGGCCCGACCCTAGGCCTCCCGAATCAGAAACTCTGGCGAGGCCCAGCCACCTGTGTCCTAACAAATCCCCTGGACGAGCCTCATGCACGCTACAGTGGAGAACCACTGCCGCGGGAGTGAGCACCTCGTCGTTTGTTGATGGATTTGCTCTGGGTGAGCTGAGTGCCCTGGCAAGGCTGATGCAGTAGGCTGAGAGCCTCCTCACTCCCACTGAGACAGGCTCAGCGGAGGCTGAGAATAAAAATACTCCAGAGGCCTGTGCTGGGCGAGAAGAGGGTTGGGCGGCCATGCTCGTTTGCTGCATCAGAGACCACAGAGGCTGGGGAGTGCAGCAGGTTCTATATCCTGTTTCAGGCACACGGAGACCTCTGTATAGATAGTTCTAGCAGCCAGCTAAGGAGTGTCGTCTTTACTTTGGGAGATGCAGGGCCGGAGATGTACTTACTCGTCAGCAAGTCGGTTTAGGTCCTGCGGGGGAAGTGGGAGGGGGTGAAGGAGCTGAGTGCAGAATCCGAGTCCTTCAGAACCTGCTCTCTGGGGCCCAGAGCATCTGCACGGTGCTGAATTAGCCCTGATGTCTGCAGCACGGGGCAATCCTGCCCTTGAGGGGCTGCGTCCAGCTGGGAAGAGGAGACCTGCACGCAGGGAGCAGCCCTGTTTGGAGGGAAGAACTTCAGTGGAGGAGGGGACATGAGTGTCTGGGGAGTGTCTGGGAAGGATGGAGGGGAGTCTTGCACTACTAGCAATCCCAGAGGGGTTCCCATGCGGATACGAACTGGGCGGGCGGGCATCTCCACAGCCTCCCACCCAGGCCTGAGAACACAGAGACTCCCGGCCTGTCTGGAGCATCAGATCAGTGCAGGGGACCAAAGGGAGGTAAGGCTAGAAAGGAGGGTCCAGTGCTGGGCTGAGGGAGCACGACAGCCCGGGTGTGGATTCGGGCCCCTGCCCCCAGCTGCAGGCTTAGTGGGGATGCAACGATCAAGTGGTGGGTCAGGAAGAGCAGTTTGGCAGCACAGGCTGGAGACTCCTGAGTGGAGAAATAGCTGGGAGGTTACCCCAGGTATGAAGTGATGAGGACCTTCAGTTAAGGCGGGGGCAAGTCAGCGAGAGAAGCTAACATCTGAGCTAATGGCCTGGTGATTATGTAAAGGTTTTTCATTGACGTGTGGATCATCAATAGTGTGGGCCATTGCTCCCTCCTCCTGCCCCCGGCCCAGGGCCCAGGCCTGGGAGGTGACACATTGTGAATGAACCTAAGGACCTGTGCAGAGAAACATGGTAGTTTACCAGGAAAGGAAGGAGGGAAGATGAAATAACCCATGGCACAGCCCTGGTGTGGAATATGATGCAAGAGAAAAAGAATGAGGCCGATCTCCACGCACTGATGCAGAGTGGTTTCCCTGCACTTCGTAGAGTGAAAAAAAGCAAGTTTCATACCAATGCCTGTGGAACAATGCCATTGGTGTACATGGTAAGAACCTCTTGTCATATGTGAGTGTGCAGATACATTTTTAAAAAGTGGTCCAGAAAGATGCACAGCCAATGACTGATGGGGTTACCTCCAGGGAAGGGAGGGTAGCTACAGCACGGTGTGAGGAGGGCCCTGACGCCCCGTTTTTTTTTGTAGAGCTGGGGAACAGTGGTGGCCTGCAATGCATGGCCGGGAGGGGGTGAGATGAGAATGACCCCCGTTTCAGGGATTCTTAAACCCTGCTGTGCACCAGAGTTACCAAGGGTCTGGTTTAATGCAGGTTCCTTGGCCCCAGCACAGCCATACTGAGTAGGATGTTAGAGTGAGGCCTAGACATCTGCATTTTACCCATCTTCCCATGATTCTCATGCCAATTGTCCCTCGCAACACTCCCGGGGCAACTCTGTAAAACTGCCCTCCCTCCTGTAGCTTGGGCGCTTGGCCCCCAGCCTCGCTGGGGAACTGGGCAGGGTGGCTTCCCCTTCAGAGGTGGAGAGACCAGGGGAGTATTGTGTGGGGCAACCCTTCCTTTGGCACATACTCTCCAGTGGGATAAACACCATTCTTTTTTTTTTAAATTTTTTTATCAGTCATCAATTTTATACACATCACTGTATACATGTCAATCGCAATCGCCCAATTCAGCACACCACCATTCACACCCCACTGCAGTTTCCCCCTCTTGGTGTCCATACGTTTCTTCTCTACATCTGTGTCTCAACTTCTGCCCTGCAACCCGGTTCATCTGTACCATTTTTCTAGGTTCCACATACATGCATTAATATACGATATTTGTTTTTCTCTTTCTGACTTACGTGACTCTGTATGACAGTCTCTAGGTCCATCGACGTCTCAACAAATGACTCAATTTCGTTCCTTTTTATAGCTGAGTAATATTCCATTGTATATATGTACCACTACTTCTTTATCCATTCATCTGTCAATGGGCATTTAGGTTGCTTCCATGACCTGGCTATTGTAAATAGTGCTGCAATGAACATTGGGGTGCATGTGCCTTTTTGAATTACGGTTTTCTCTGGGTATATGCCCAGTAGTGGGATTGCTGGGTCATATGGTAATTCTATTTTTAGTTTTTTAAGGAACCTCCATATCGTTCTCCATAGTGGCTGTATCAATTTACATTCCTGCCAACAGTGCAAGAGGGTTCCCTTTTCTCCACACCCTCTCCAGCATTTGTTGTTTGTAGATTTTCTGTTGATGCCCATTCAAACTGGTGTGAGGTGATACTTCATTGTAGTTTTGATTTGCATTTCTCTAATAATTAGGGATGTTGAGCATCTTTTCATGTAAACACCATTCTTAACGACCAAAGTCACTCAGCTCCGAGCCGATTGCATTGAGCTGGATGCCGCTGCCGCCTCTGGGGCCTTCATATATATTGAGGGACAAAGGTAACCACTCAAACTTCCCTGGGCAGTTTTTAAAAGAGATCTGAGCTACCGAAATCATCCTTCCCAAATTCATTTGGAATTCAAAGCAAGTGGGGGAAAACTGGCATTAACTAAATATTTAATTGATGCCCATTAAGGCCGGAATATTGGTTTTGTTCAATAATATTAGTTTAAATAATATTAGTTCAAATTTATGACATGGTTGTATTTTTTATAGCTACACATATATTGCATATAGACCATTGGTTCCTCTCACGTAATAAAGTGTTGGGTATATTTATGCCCATTTTATAGGACTTGGAGCATAACTGAAGTACTGCAGGTGATTATGGAGACATACAGTGTTTGCTTTTATGATGCTGGTGGTGGTATAAATTTGCTGCCAAGTCACCACTGATCAGACCAGTGACCACCAATTACAACCCTGGGCCTCTGGGAAAATGTGGGCTGCTTTACTACAATCCATTTTATTATGCAGTTTTCGGGTACCTGTTGAGACAAAACGGAGTCTGTTTGTATATTTACAAGATCGGGGGTGGTTGAATGTCCCCTCACCTCATGTGGCCGAAACAACGTCCAGAAGCAAACCTCTGTGACTTAAAACATGAGTTTGGAGGGTCACTGAAGAACGGAGTGGGTTATGAGGGATAGATGCATGCGCGGATGGGGGATGGAGGCGATAGGAACATGCAGCTCCCCTCTTGCTCTTTCGTTCAGCCTCCAGAAGCCCCTGCCCTGGGCCCCTGACCTCTCCACAGTGACTATTTCCACCTGCGAGGAGGAGGAGGAGCTGAGGAATTCCTGGTCTTCTACAGTCAACAAAACTGATGCTGAGTCAGTTTGGGTTCAGTGGTTAAAACGGGGCCAGAACTAGCCCTTCTTCTGGAGCAGCTCTTGTTTCCAGTAAATCAATTTTGCATAACTTTAAATTTCTAGAATGGCTGAAGTAGGACCCAGTCTGTTTTAATTAACATAAGAGCTGGGAGAGAGTTTAGAGATCTGAGGTCCAACATCCATCTTTGAAGTTTAAAAAACAACAGTAACCAAAACCAGGCAACAAACAAAACTGACCTTGCCTCATTTGACCCTCAGAACAGCCCTACAATGGAGGCACAGTTACTACCCCACTTACAACCAAGGAAATTGAGGCCAGTGAAGGTGAGTGATTTATCCGTGGTCACCCAGCCAGAGAGGGGCTCAGCATTGAATGAGGTCCCCCTGGTGCCAAGCCCAAGCTCTCAGCCTTCTGTTGTTGAGTTGGGGAGGGGGTGGAGGCTTAGATTCTTGAGATCCAGACCTAGGGAGACAGGCAAGGGCAGAGGCGTGGCACGGTCCAGAGAGAAAGTCCAGACACAACCATAGAGACACTCGCCACCTGTGCCAGAATGGGTCTCCATCCTCTGCATCACATCTGTCCCCCTTAGGGTTCCCTGTCCCCTAAGTCTGAGAACAGTTCCCACAGCACCAGAGACTTCTGAGCCGTGCAGCACAGTTTTTGTGTAGCTACAAAGCAACTTTTACTCAGTATTCCAGGAGGTGTTCTTTGCCTCAGCATGGTTTGGAGGTCAGCTACTTGCGGGGCCTAAGCCTTTATTTAGACCTTCTTCTGATGCTCAGCCCAAAGCCTGGCCACTTCACAATCGAAGCACCCTTATCAAACCTACAAGAGTCGATCCAGGAGACTGAGGCTCAGGGAAGCCAAGAAGCCTGACGACAGGCACACAGCCGAGTCCAGGCTGAGACCCAGGGCTCCTGTGACCAAGCCCAGTCTCTCCCCATGATGCTCACATCCACCTGCACCCGCCTGAAGCCTCAACTTGAGGTGTTTTCAGCCTTAAGCACACCTGGGATTTAGTGGAAAGTCCCAGATGGTTCACAAGCACCCCGGCCCACCACGTTACTCCTTCTTAGACTTCCTTTTCATTTCCGTTTATTGGGTTCCCCTCTCCCTACCTTGACCTTGGCAGGAGGTCATTGACAGGGGATATGGCAGGGAGAGTATGATTACAAAGGGCAGAACCAATTTGGGGGAACTGGAACTGTCCTGTATCCTGATAGCGGTGAGGGTATGTGAATCTATACATGTGCTAAAGCTCATAGAACTCTATACCCAAAACAAAACAAAATGAAAATAAAAAAGAAGATCCACCACTGCTGGAACACATCCAGCTCTGACAGCAACAGGACGGGGGACTTCACATGGAGGAGGGTCGTTCTGGGGGCATCCTCGTGGAAGCTGCCTTTCTGCTCTCCGAACCAGCAGGACGGAGCCCTGCTTCCGGCTCTGACTCTGCTTTGGGCTCTGACCTATTGGGTGGCCCTCCCCTCAGCTCTCGGAGGAGTGTCCACCTCCTTCCTCCTCATGGAGTTGGGGTGGTGTGAGGGCAGCAGGCCCCGAGGCTTTCTCTGGACTGGCCAAGAAGCTCCAAGGCCCTTTTTCCTCTGGGTGTTGAGGAGCAGCTGGGTGGCTGTGGGGACTGAGGTGTGACTGACATACTGTTGTCCCTCTGAGCCCTGCTGGGGTCCTGGAGAAAGGAAGCCAACTCTCCACCCTACTCCCTACCCCCAAATCACACGCATACACAGGGCCACCAACTCCCAGTCACTCCACCCTACTAATGGGAAAAGCCTTCCAGAATCAAGTTAGCCTGGATTGGCCAACCGAGCCAGGAGACCGGAGCACGTGGGCACAGATGACCCGAGGATGCAGGACAGGGCCCCCAGGGTGGTGACACCGACATTGGTAGTGCCCTCTGGCCCTGTCTGAGCTGGAGCCCTTGGGGTGACCCACATACCACAGGGCCGTACTGGAAGCATGAGGAGAAAAGGCCGAGGTGGTGCTTTTAACCAGCTGTGGTTCCAAGACGGGGGCTCCGTGCGAGGCAGCTCGTGTCATGAATGAAGGCAAGGCCTTGGCACAGAGTAGGGCAACCCCAGGCAGGCCTGGGCCGCCGGATTCTCAGCTGCCAGTACTTTTCCTCGCTTACTCATCAGTCTCAAAAACAACCCCACCCGCTGGTGGTGAATGAGGCCCTGCATTTTTCACCTTTGGGCTACAATTCTGTGGCAGAAATATCAGCCTGGGAGGAAACTTTTGGCTAAGTTCAAAGGGAAAGCCTTGGGGGATAGAAAGTCCTTTGAAACCTCACTTGGATGGTGACTGCCTGACCCAGATTCTCCCTTTTCAAAAGTACGCTCAGAGCTCAAAGCCCCGGGTGTCATGTAGATACGGGCATGACAGAGTCTTGGGGAAAACACAGCAATCAGGCACAGCTGCAGCCTTGCTCAGAGAAACTTCACGCCTGAGGGTCAGGCCAGACTCCAGAGGGCAGGCTGGCTGCGGAGGGGGCCTCTGGGGCCGCCTGCAGAGGGTGAGGCTTACAGCCCACCACACTGTCCCCGGCTGGCTCCTCTCCTGGGGCTGGCTTCCGTCTGGACACGAGGCCCCTCTCCTTGTTTCCCATTTTCCAGTCTCTTCATTCCCGCAGACCTGGAGGTGGTCCCAGGAAACACTGCTGCCGGAGGAGGAAGGGGGCACGGCAGGGAGGACAGGATGACCGAGCGAGTTACTACCGTGGGCATCTGGGGTTGAATTCTGCTGGGAAACAGCACAGACCGGCCGCTCAGAGTTAGCCCCTCGGGGACCAAGGGAACTGGGGCATTTATGCTCCATCAGGCATTGGTTAGGGCGATTCCGTGTTCCACGGCAGAGCAGGCTGCGGTGCTGGCAGCCGTGGGGGCTGGGCTGCCTGCTCGGAGGCAGTGGAGGCTGAGGGGCAGCGGCCTGGCACAGTGTGGCAGCTCCACTGGGCTGCATCTCTGCGCCTGGCCCATGCAGGCAGCCGCTTCCCAGGCTGACACTGCTACAGTGCTGAAAATGGGCCGACGCCCCCGACACGCTGCTGGCCTCTCTGTGACAAGAAAGAGAGCTCCCATCCTCCCTCCCTCCAGTGGGCCGAGAGGCTGAGGCCCAGCAAGGGCAGCAGCTGGTGGAGGCAGAGGCGGTGCCCCTTCCCCCGAGGGGACGCTGTTCAGGGGGAGACTTTGCTGGAGCGGGGCTCGCTCCTCTCTCCCTGCGTCCGCATCGTGGCGTCAGCTGCTTCAGTTTGCTCCTCTTCCTCCACAGGAAGGAAGGAGAGGTGCTGGAAGTGAAGGCCATGAGCCTGCAAGCCGGCCTCTCCTTGGTCTCCTGTCTCCAGAGTGGGGTTGTCTGGCCCTGAATTCCAGGGGCGCCGGCTAGCAGCCCATGGCCACGCCGAGCTTGAGCCTCACCCCAAACCCAGCAACTGGGGGGCCCTTGCCGTCCCACGGGCCCCCGGCAGACTGTAGCTCCGTGTTCACACGGCACCCCGGGCCTTCTTAACTCTCCCCCACCTGCCGCAGACCCCACGGCTGCCAAATGTAGGCTCTCAGCCCAACCCTCCTCTTCTAGATGGGGCTTTGGGGCGCCCAGGCTGGGACCCTGCACACCAGCGGGTCCCTGGTAGGTTCTGCTGATGGGGAGGCCCGGGGAAACAAGAGGCAGGAGGAGGAGGGAGCTGGGACTTGCTCCTCCGGGACTGGATTTGCTTCTTGTTCTGGTCGCCCTCACCCCAACGGTGGTTCACATCCTGGCAGCAGAAGTGGGTTCCGGTTTGCAGCTTTTCTGGCTCACTTCTAGAATCAGCCTCCGCGTGCCCGCTCAGATATGCCGGGCCAGCCGGGCAGCACCCCTCCTCAGAAGCCCGGGGCCCAGCTCCTCCCCCTGAGCCCCTCTTTTTAGCTTCAGTATCCCCACACCCCCAAAGCTTCCTTGTTCCTGCCCTGGGGTGGCAGCTACTCTTGCACTTATTCACTCTGTTTTCTCAATGTGTCTCCCCTCCTTTTTGTCTCCCCCTTTTCAGTCATCCAATACCTGTTTAAGCAATTCTCTAGATCAAATTCTCTCTGTTAAAATAACTGCTGTGGTTTCTGTTTTCCGGACCAGACACTGACGGATACAGACCCCACGGCTGCCAACAGACTACACGAGGAAGTTGTAATTCACTCATTTTTCATCCATCAAAGGCGTAGGTGTCTGCCAGCTTACCCAGTTACCACGCTGCAATGAGGCCGTTCCAGCCCAAAGCGGAAAAACCCGATGCCCTGGTCAGCCTGTGTAACCTGGTCATGAGCAGAGTATGTGTTCCCTTCTGTCTTTAGAAGTAGTGAGGCTTTTTTGCAGGGTCCCTTGAGATCCTTGGGGTGGGGGGTTGAGTGGTGGGGGAGGAAGACCCTGATGGGAACATCGATCTGGACTCAGGTCTCCTGATTCTTGCAGACCTCTCTGCTCCCCAGATGGCGGTGACACCCCTCCAGGCTCGAGACTCCCATGGCTCCGTCCCAGGTTGCCACCTTCCGTCCTCCTACTCAGTCATTACAGGTGGTCCCCTCGGTGTGGTGGAAGGGTCCTCACAGGGCCCAGACTGGGGCTGAGGGGGAGATTCCAGCGCACACGGCAGCCAGGGATGAGTTTTTCCCAGCTTGGCGGCAACAGCATCCACAGTCTTGGAGCTGGAAGAGAACATAGGGACCAACCGCTCCCACCCTGCCGTTCTACTGATGGGGAAACCATGACCCAGAGAGGTTAGGCAGCTTGCCCAAGGTCACACAGCTTGTTAGAGACGAGCCCATGGCTAAGACCAAATTCTCTGTCTATGTGGGGGAGTTCCAAGGTCTTTCCATGAGCTACACTGAAATTACTTAGCCTGCAAGTCTTTGCAGGCCAGCTGAGCTTAGCTTGTTTCTGTGCAGTATCCTTCTCTCCTAGACTCCCTGAGAATTAGCATTTTCTATCTAGTGCTCTCCTTCCCCTGATTTAGCCCTGAGTTTCCTCTGAGCTTCCCCGTCCCTCTAGCTTCTTCTTATTCTCTGCTTCTGGTGCAGCTCTCCTGATTCTCTGATGGTCCTAACTGCCCTCTCCCACCCAGGCCCAGGCCTCTCTGTCCCTCGTAGGGGGGCTGGGAGCTCTCTCTTTCCCATTCCCAATGAACTCTTAGCAGTTAGTCTTGGCTGCTGGGTTATGTAAACAGTGGCTCAACGCAGAGTATAACCCTATAATCACAGCAAGTCCCTGCCCCGCTGCCCCATGGGCATTGATTTAGCTGTCTTTTCTTCAAATACTGTTTTTTCTCAAATTGCAGGCTTGTGGGTACCATTCTTCTGAAGGTTCTTGGGAAGATGGGATGACACCCTTAAGAGTACAGATGCCATCATCTTGTGGATCAGCCTGGGGTGCTCCCCAAGGCATTGTTTTCTGGCGAGCTTGCCAGGGCAGAAAAAGGAAAGCCATCATTCCCTTTGAGGAGTGAAGCAGAGGCAGTTCTTAGAAATCACATCTAAAGCTTTTACACCCGGGCATAGCACAATAAAGCCTCAACTTAATGTTTGTGCCGTGAGACTGTTTACCCTAGTTCAGGGCTGTCAAGTCTGAAGTAAATCCAAATCACTGGAGAAGCTGTTTAAAAATAAGTTTCTGTCCCCCTACCCCCTGACCCGGCACCACTGAGCTTTCAAAACAGTCCCTGGGAAGGGGAGGGGTGGGTGGTCTTAGGATCTCTATATTTTAAAGACTCTCTAAATGATTCTGATGCTCAGCCGTTGAGAAGCACTGCCTAGACAAATAACAGAGGCTGCTGCAAGGCTGTTAGGACACATTGGTAGGAAAAAAGGATGCAGGGAAGGGTTTGAAGAACCTGGAGGATGAGGCTGTGCAGTTAGGCCCTTTCGGGCTGAACGCTTCTCCTAGAACAGGCTGTATGGGGGCAGATGCTAGATTCGGGTCTCTCTAGCTATGACCAGCCCTTCTTGGTCAGGAGCGTCTCGTTTGGGGTTACGCTGCCTCTGGAGCACCGACAGAGGCCCAGTCACTCTGACGTCCTCCCTGCCAGGGACACAGGATGACTCTGGGGTCTTCTGTGAAAGTTCAAGTTTGCAGTGTTTCCCACTGCAGCCCCTACACAGTGAAAGTTATCAGACGACATTGGTAAGTCCCGCTTTGACAAGACCATTAGCTTTTTATTTTGCATGTGTCTGATGATAAGAAAAACACAAGTAAAATATATGTGACTAAAGTACCTTTGTGTCTATCACTCCTAAAGCCCTATCTATCTATCTATCTATCATCTATCTATCTATCTATCTATCTATCTATCTATCTATCTATCTATCTATCTATCTATCATCATCATCATCTATTATCTATGTATCTATGGTACAACAATTTAACAGCTTTAATGCATCAACCAGCATCTGAAAATGGTTTGGACTGGAAATCCAAATGATGCTACTGGATGTGCATTCACCCTGTCTCCCCTGGGAATGGCTCTCCCTGCCCAGTAGGCATCTTCCTGTTGGGTGACCTGCCCCTAGTCTGGCTTGTTTGGGTCAAGGATCATTCCAAACTGGTCCGATCCGGTTTTTTTTCCCCTCTAATAAACTAGAATTGGGACTGAGAGAATGGATCCTGTCTGGCCCAGTCTCTACTCTGGACCTACAAAGTGAATACTCATGAACAATGGAGGGCATATTCTGCCAGGTGGATGGAATAACAGAGACAACCGCCTACAGATGGAATAAGGAGAGGAGCAGAGATGGGAGATGGTGGCGCGTCCTGGTGAGGTTGGTGCATCAGGCTCTTGGCTTCCATCAGACACTACCACGTCCTTGTAATGCAACCTCGATTTTTTTCTTCTTACATAAGCCAATGCCCATTTTCTATTCCTTGCCACCACTGAGTCCCACCTCATGAACAGGGAAAGGGGTCACCGGCCCAGGGATTGACAGGCTGCTAACGCAGCCTAAGCACAGCATTGAAGCTAATTGGATAATAATGTTAGGCATTTGTTATTGAGCACCTACTGTATGCCAGACACAAGGTAAGTGTTTTATATTCACCAACTTTTAAAATATTTACAACGACCCTAAAAGACAAATGTTATTATCTCATTTTACAGTAAAGGGAGCCAAGGCTCAAGGAGAAGAGATAACATTCCCAACTCACACAATGAGTGGAGAACAGATTCAAACCCATGTCTGTCTGACTTGAAAATCTAGCCTCTTTCAACTACACCTCGCAGCTTTTTCATGTGGTATGAGATTAAGGAGGATGCAGACACTGGCAAGCTGTTCATATTCGGTGTAGCTGGTATCTGGAGGGCAAAGCCAGGAAGGCAGAGGCGGTGGACCCAGCTCAAGGCCTGAGGGTCCACTAGGTCAGAAAGAGTTTTAGCAGAAGCTGTCCAGGACCCTGGAGAGCTCCCAAAGACCAACAAAGCCTAAACCCTTCTGCCCGGTAGCTCAGCCTCTGTCGTGAACCTCTGGATGCTGAAGGCTGTTCACTGGCATACACAGGGAGGGTTTATTCCTCAGGACCCCAGGGATTATCCTGGGTCAGCCCATGCACTCCCATACGCACCGTAAGTGTTTCTCTGCATCAGCTTTTGGGAGAGAATGACGACTTAGGCTGCCCATGTCTCCATGTGTAAAGAGTTGAAAATAACTTAATCTCTTTCAAGCTAACCCACCTTTTCATAGATGAATTGATTGGCAAATGTGATCTGTTAATCATGCCAAGCCTTCTTTGGCAGTGTAAAACCAAACGGGCTGCTTTGTATAATAAAATTACGAGCCGTACAGGGAACGAATAAAGCTTGATCATTCAGGCTCGGAATCTGTGACTGAGCATCCTTGCACTTGCCTTTCACATTTGCTCCATCGTCACATGTCTGCCCTCAGCTAAGGCTGTTTATTTTTAATCCACGTTTTCCCAAAATAGATATTAACAATTTTCCTGCAGCTTTCTGGCAGCACCATCTGCATCAACCAAGAGCAACAATATGTCTTTGACCCTATGCATTGGTAGTTTTCTTTGACACCATGAATGGATCCTTTGCTTGGTATTTAAATTGGCTTTTTGTGGGAAGCATTGGCCAGTTCAAACTTCCTTAATAAGTTCTCCATGACTGCATCTGCCATGACGTTAATGAAATCATTCTGAATATCAATGGGCAGATAATGAACCCAGAGGCGGTGACCAGGGTGAGGGCCCAGATGGAGGGAAGGGGAGGCGTGGGGTGAATGAGAGGAAGTGGGAGCAAAGCTGTCTTTCTGGCTCCTAAAGCAAGGGGAAAATTAACTAACCACTGCACCCCCCACCCCCGCCCGAGTCTGACTTTTCTCTTCTTCCCCAGATTTGGAGAGATTTTGGTGGAGAGTATCCAACAGTTTAGGCTATTCTTCCTCAGCCTGTGTAGGAGGATGAGACCCAGGAGTCAGCTCTCCCAGCCCTCCCCTCTCATGTTCTCCCTCTGGAGGGGAAGTTAGCTAGAGTTTTCCTTTCCCAGCTTACAGAGAGACCCTGGAGGCAGGGTCTGGATGCTTTTTGGACGCATTTGGCTTTGTGCTTCTATTTCTTTCTCTCCCACGCTGTCTTGCCTCCCTATACCTATCACCCCCAACAGCATCCTCTATCTACACTGCCAGGGGCAGCACTCAGCCTCCTGCCCAGCTCTTCTGGTTCCAAGCAGATGTTGGTCTGGGCTCCTTTCTCTGCCCTGGGGCCTCTGGCCATTTCTTTGTGCTGGGGAGGGTGGAGGAGGCACTTAGGGCCCCATCAATAGACTGTCCGAATTTATGGGGCACTGCAGGCTGTCCATCCCAGGCTGAGCCAGCTGTTCAGGGAATGGAAGGAGACAGTCAAAGGTCTTGACGGGGCCAGTTTGGGAGGATCTGAGATAAGAGGCAAAGCAGAGCTATCAGCCCAGGCCACCTCACACCGCCGCGCAGGTGATGCGTCGCACAACTGTGGAGGCCCCGTTCATATCATATACATTGCAGATTTGTAAATGAATTACGACAGTTTCCTGGCAATCAGGTGTCTTGTACTAACAAAATCAATATGTTACCACAATTCTCAACAGGTCGTGGAAGGGGAACTATTTTCTACTTTGCACAAGGATGCTGTGTAGGCTGGAGTATCCTCTATTTGGAAACCCCATAAATTTTGAGGGACTTGCTGCATCATGCATAGAGAAAATCTCACTCCACCAGTTGTGTCTGGCCCTGGGAACGTGGTACTAAACTGGTTTCCAAACCCTCAATTCAGTGTAGGAAGTATGGGAGCTGTAGACCGGGCTGCTCGCTTGACTGGGCAAAACTCAGCTGATCATCTACAGATTGTGGTGGCTGTAAAGCCCACTGACCTTAACCTCCCAGGGTCGTTGGGAGGCACAGGCATGAAAATGACACGCACGTGCTTTGGAATCTGGAGTTTGGCATTGTCTAAAAACTCTGACCCTATAATACACAGAGCTGAAGCAGGGGCCAGATCACTCCCCACCGCTGCAAACAGCAGTTCCATTTCATCCTTCTAGACATTCCAGAGCTGCTGGAATAACAGTCAGCTTTTCAGAAGAGCCATTCAGTAGCTGTGGCCCTGCCTGGCCCCTGTGGCTCTTCCCGTAAGAAAACAAACAGGAAGGCGATGCTGACAGTAAACAGAGTGGGACCAGGGGCCAACCATATGGCTGCAAAGGGGCGCCGGTCAAGCCAAGTGTGGAGCTCTTACTCCAGGCAACAGATGACCCGGCTGAACAGCCCAGCCAGCGAGTCCCCAGGGAGGTCACTGTAAGGACAGGAGCTGTGGCTTTGCCTCACTGAGAACGCAGAGTGCCTTCCCCTTCTGGATGTTAGTTCCCCAGGTGGTCAATGGAAGGGTTGAAAAAGATGATCTCTGTTGTCCTTGCCAACTCTAATAGGTGTGGTTCTGGGCAGCTCTCTTCCTGACGCGGCCTGTAGGTGCCAGGTAAGGGGATGGCTCACATGTGGGTTTGTGTCTGTCTTGGCCCTGTCCCTGGAGCTCTGTGGCCACCCTCAGGCAGTTGGGTTGGAAGAAAATGCACTCCCCTCCCATCCAGGGCCAGGCATGCCTCAGCCCAGCTCGGTGGCCCCCGCTCCTAGACAGCTGGTCCCCCAGCCGGAGCACACAGAGGTGCCAGGGCAGCAGAACCACTCAAGCAACTGATTTT
Organism: Balaenoptera borealis; assembly: GCF_965194805.1. Lineage (NCBI taxonomy): Eukaryota > Metazoa > Chordata > Mammalia > Artiodactyla > Balaenopteridae > Balaenoptera > Balaenoptera borealis. The sequence goes on from NC_138874.1 coordinate 88,851,615, forward strand.
AGAGAGAAGCTTGGAGGTTATGTGTTTTTTTTTCTTTCCCTGGAGAAGCTGTTCTCTGCAGCCAAACTTCTCAGCTCAGGGGACTACAGAATAGTCTGATAAAAATAGACTTTAGCCAGAGCATCAGAAATGGGAGGAGGGAACAGGGGCTCAGACCCTCTCCTTCCCGAAAATTCATCACAGGGCATGTGCCCCAGCCAGGGGAAGGGGACATCTGCTTCCTGGAGCAATAGTTTCCTGCCATCTCCCATCTCCTGAACCAGATATGACAGTGCATGGACCAGCATCCTCACTCAGGGAGGGACAACAGGGAGAAGAAGCTCCTGTCAGGAGGAAGGCTCCTATCGCTATTTAAGAGAATGGTTGTCAAGCAGACCACCCCTGGCCGGGAATAATAATAGTAATCATGGTAATAGTAGCAATAGTAGCTAAAATTGAGTGAGTGCTGGCTATATGCTGGGAACTGTTAAATGTATTTTTCACTTAATCTTCATAGCAAAAGTATAAGCTGTTATTATTAGCTCCATTTCCCAGACAAGAAATGGAAGCTCAAAGAGAGTAACTGTCTGCAGCCACCCAGCTGGTCCGTAGTGATGCCAGGATTCCAAGTCCTATCTGTGCAGCCATAAAGCCCACGTGCTTAGCCACCTGGCGGTGAGGGGAGCAGACTGGCCTGTGGCACTTGTGGATCCCAAGCTGCAGAGGGAAAGTTGAGCAGCCAGGGGCCACGGAGAGGAGGACAGAGTGATGACAGGTGCTGGTGGCTCAGAGAGATGTCCAGCACTCGGGGGGATGTCCTTCAGGAAATAACCAGGTTACGGGGCTGGCAGATGGCCTCGGCTATCTGGAGTCTGGAGAGGCGGGGGAACCCTGGGTAGGTCGTCCATGTTTGGACATCTAGCAGGACAGCAAACAGGTGAGCCAGCAAGCAGAGGTCGGCCCTGGGGAGGGATGCTAGGAGGGGGAGCCCCGCCTCACACTTAGGGAGTCTTCTAAAGCTTCAAAAGTTTCTATAAACTTAGAACCCCAGGCCTGTCCAATCAGCCTCTCTGGGGAGAGGGTTCTAGAGTTGGTTTTGCACAAGCTCCTTGGGTGATTCTGATTCAGATGCTTAGGGGGGTGGCGGGGGATGGCAATACTTCTGGAAACTCCAGTCCAGGAGAAGTGATGAGAGCTGGGAAGGCCCGAATCTTGGAGAAAATGGGCTTTGGGTCAAGTAAAGTCTGGAGCTGGAGCACTGGGATGCCAGACAGGGGCCGGCCACCAGGACAGTGGCACTGGGCCTCCAAGAGGTGCCTCCTGCCAGGTGAGCGAGGTCCTCAGATCCCGCCACATGGGGCTGATGGAGCAGAAGTTAGGATTGGGGCTGGAAGTGTCATCTCCCCACTTAAAACTTTGTAGGGGCTCCCTATACCTACAGAATAAACTAGTCATCTTCCATGACCGTCACGACGCTGCGTGATCGAGCCCTTGGCTGTCTCTTGGGCCTCATCCCCCTTCAGGCTCCTCATCCTTGTCCTGCTGTATCCATATTGCTCTTCTTTTAGTTCCCCCACTATACGCTCCTCCCCACTTCCGAGCCTCTGAACACGCTGGTCCTTTGCCCTGATGAGCCAGTGACAGTCTCCTTCTCTCTCTCCAGTCCTGAACGAAGCTTTGGACCACCTGTCTGAGGTGGCTGCCTGCACTCTCTACCCCACAGCCATTTTCCGTCTCTCTCCTCGTTGCTTTCTTTCATGGCTCTCACCAGTATTTGTGAGGTCTGCCCCCGCCCACTCCCAATGGACTGTCAGCTCCGTGAGGCTGGGGGGGTGAGTCAGTCTTGTTTACCTGTATATCCTTAGCACCTCCCACTTTGCTGGCACCTGATTAGTATCCGGGGAGGTGGGGGATGTGGGGAAGCTGCGAGGCTGAGGAAAAACCTCTCTGGGAAATTTTCTGAAACATTTTCTTTCACACGAATTCAATCTTCAGTCATGGGAAAGTAGGGAAAGTTCACATCGCCTTCTGATTTTATTGTCCGGATGGGAAAGAGAAGACGTGCGGGAAAAGAGGTATGCTCTTGCTGGTCCTTAAAAGGTAGAATAATAATACAACATCCATTGACAGGCTACTCTTCTTCGAGGCTTTGTTGGAAACGCTACCTCTCTCAGGAAGCCCTCCTTGATCACCATCTACCTTAGCCAGTCAGACATGACTGCTCGTTCGCCTGTATTTTTTTCTCACCTTTGGTATGTCTTCTGTGGTGCTTACTACATTCTGCCTGGATTGTGCTACATTTGTGTGCACATGTCTTATGTGTTATCTGTGCATCTCTGAATTCATCAGGATGCTTTTGATAGCAATCAACAGAAACTCAATGCAAACTAACATAACCCAAGTGGAATTTATTGACTCATGTAACTAGGAATAAAGAGGAGGTGCTAGCATTGGACTTGGCTGGATGGATACAGGGCAACTATGAGGGGAGCGCTTCTCTCTCTCTCCTGTCCCTCTGTCTCTCTCATTCTCCTCTCCTACATCTCTCTTTTCTTCTCCACCCCTCTCCTCATTACTCCATCTCTTGGCTCTTCTCTCTGCACAGGAACCTCATTCTTCTTCACTGAAGAGTTTTCTCTATGTGGTAGGGAATATGGGAATATGACCACTGTCACTGCCAGGCTTATTGCATCATCAGTCACTGTCCATGGAGGATGAACCTCTCTCCCACTGTCCTTATATCACATCCCCCAGAGTGTCCTAATTGGCCCTTCTTGGGTCACATGCCCAACCCTTTGACCAGTCACTGTGAATGGGGAAGGGAATTGATGAGGCCTTGGTTACACGCACATCCTTTCAGCCAGGCACAGGCCACTGTTATTGGCAGCCTCACTAGAATCACATGATCAGAGAGGGGGAGGAGAAGTTTGCCAAAGAAAGGGACATGGAAAAGGGGTGCTGGGCAGATAAAAGAAGTATACTAAAATATCTTATAATGGCTTCTATTTCTATAGTGTCTATGTGTTAGACTTGGTGCAAAACCTTTTCCACTTGCTATTTCTAATCCTTTTAATAGCCAATCAAAGCGGGTGTGGTGCACCCTGTTTTTAAAGATGAGGAATCTAAGTTCAGAGAAGTTAAGTAACTTATCCAAGCCACATAGCTAGTAAGTAGTTAGTCCAGGACTCAGACATAGGTGTGTTTTCCCCCAAGGCCCAAGCTTGACCCATTGCCTTGTTATTCCTAGTGATAGAGATTATCTATCACTAGGAATAAGGTGATAGGTTAGCTAACATATTCCCACGTGGGAATTATATTAGTCAGGATTGGCTTGATTAAGATACAGTAACAAACAAGCCCCAAAATCTCAGTGGCTTAAAAGAGTTTTCTTTCTTGCTGGGTCAGCATGTCCATTACGGGTCAACAGGATGTTATGCTCATCATTCTGGCTCAGGGAGCTGGGCTGATGCAACAGCCACTAACTCAAATGTTGCCAGTCACTGTGCCAGAGGGAAGGGAGCTTTGGAAGGTATAGAACCTTCCACTCAGTCCTCATTGGCCAGAAGTAAGCACACAACCTTATTCAACCATAGGGGCCCAAAAAGTGCAACTCTCCCATGGGAAGCAGGAAGAGGAAAAACATAAAGATTTAGAGAAAACACTAACGAATATTTTAAAATCATTTTGTAATTTTTCTGTGATATATAAGAGAGTGATTTTTAAATGTAATAATGTAATTTTAGTTCAGTGTATTATTAAAGGTTGTATTATAAAGTTTATTTTAATCACTCTTTAATTATATCCATTATGTTTAAAGCTTGGGTATGTTTGGGCATTTTCCCCATTGAACCAGTGATAAATGTTGTTTAATTTACTTTAATTATGTGAAAAGGTGATTTATTGACAAATTTTAATTTGATATATGTTTCATTTGGGGACCAAATATATTTTAAAATGCAGGTTGTAAATATAGTTGCAGTATAAAAAACCGTTCTTAGGACCTCTTATTTGGAGTTACTGAAATTTTTGTGTTTTGAAAAATCAGCTAGTTTTTTAAATGTAAAGAGTTTTCTTCCATTGGATATTGAGATGAAAGAGAAAGTTTGAAAGTGCTATTTGTAAGCACTTTTCAAAAACACATTATAGAAGTGGATCATCTTTATTCTTTTTTTTTAAATTAATTATTTGTTTATTTATTTTTGGCTGTGTTGGGTCTTCGTTTCTGTGTGAGGGCTTTCTCTAGTTGCGGCAAGCAGGGGCCACTCTTCATCGCGGTGCGCGGGCCTCTCACTATCGTGGCCTCTTTTGTTGCGGAGCACAGGCTCCAGACGCGCAGGGTCAGTAGTTGTGGCTCACGGGCCTAGTTGCTCCATGGCATGTGGGATCTTCCCAGACCAGGGCTCGAACCCGTGTCCCCTGCATTAGCAGGCAGATTCTCAACCACTGCGCCACCAGGGAAGCCCCATCTTTATTCTTAATAAATAAAAAACCAAATTGACTATAATTGCCACTGTGTGTTTTCCCTTTTTAGCACTGGTTTATGGAGTCCTAGGAAGATTTTGAGAATTATTCTGTTTTTTATGTTCCTCATTAACTTGATATTGTATTTCCATCTCAGAGTTCCTTATGCTTCTTGTCTTAAACCAATGGTCCATACTGGGTGTAAATTAAACTGAGTATGACTAAACATAAAAAGAATTTAATACTGCATGATAGTGAAAACCACCAGGACGGTTTTCGGCGATCGGCTGAGTGATGAGCCAATGGTCTGGAGACTGAGTCATGGGCAGACTTATCTGATCTCAGTGGACTCGAGGTGGGTGCCCTCTCATGGCATGCCTTCAGAGCACTCGCACCATCCCATTTTAAAAAGTAAATATTTTATTGATTTAGGAAAGAAAGGGGAAACTATGGTCAACTAATCTATGACAAAGGAGGCAAGGATATACAATGGAGAAAAGACAGTCTCTTCAATAAGTGGTGCTGGGAAAACTGGACAGCTACATGTAAAATAATGAAATTAGAACACTCCCTAACACCATACACAAAAATAAACTGAAAATGGATTAAAGACCTAAATGTAAGACCGGACACTATGAAACACTTAGACGAAAACATAGGAAGAATACTCTTTGATGTAAATCACAGCATGATCTTTTTTGACCCACCTCCTAGAGTAATGGAAATAAAAACAAAAATAAACAAATGGGACCTAATAAAACTTAAAAGCTTTTGCACAACAAAGGAAACTATAAACAAGACGAAAAGACAAGCTTCAGAATGGGAGAAAATATTTTCAAATGAATCAATGGACAAAGGATTAATCTCCAAAATATATAAATAGCACATGCAGCTCAATATTAAAAAAACAAACAACCCAATCAAAAAATGGGCAGAAGAGCTAAATAGACATTTCTCCAAAGAAGACTTACAGATGGCCAAGAGGCACATGAAAAGCTGCTCAACATCACTAATTATTAGAGAAATGCAAATCAAAACTACAATGAGGTATCACCTCACACCAGTTAGAATGGGCATCATCAGAAAATCTACAAACAATAAATGCTGGAGAGGGTGTGGAGAAAAGGGAACCCTCTTGTTGTGGGAATGTAAATTGATACAGCCACTATGGAGAACAGTATGGAGGTTCCTTAAAAAACTAAAAATAGAACTAACATACGACCCAGCAATCCCACTACTGGGCATATACCTTGAGAAAACCAAAATTCAAAAAGAGTCACGTACCACAATGTTCATTGCAGCTCTGTTTACAATAGCCAGGACATGGAAGCAACCTAAATGTCCATCAACAGATGAATGGATAAAGAAGATGTGGTACATATATACAATGGAATATTAACTCAGTCGTAAAAAGAAACAAAATTGAGTTATTTGTAGTGAGGTGGATGGACCTAGAATCTGTCATACAGAGTGAAGTAAGTCAGAAAGAGAAACACAAATACCGTATGCTAACACATATATATGGAATCTAAAAAGAAAAAAAATGGTTATGAAGAACCTAGGGGCAGGACAGGAATAAAGACACAGACATAGAGAATGGACTTGAGGACATGGGGAGGGGGAAGGATAAGCTGGAACAAAGTGAGAGAGTGGCATGGACTTACATATACTACCAAATGTAAAACAGATAGCTAGTGGGAAGCAGCCGCACAGCACAGGGAGATCAGCTCAGTGCTTTGTGACCGCCTAGAGGGGTGGGATAAGGACGGTGGGAGGGAGATGCAAGTGGGAGGAGATATGGGGATATATGTATATGTATAGCTGATTCACTTCGTTATAAAGCAGAAACTAACACACCATTGTAAAGCAATTATACTCCAATAAAGATGTTAAAAAATAAAAAATAAAAATAAAATAAAAAGGAACGAAATTGGGGCTTCCCTGGTGGTGCAGTGGTTTAGAATCCGCCTGCCAATGCAGGGGACATGGGTTCAAGCCCTGGTCCGGGAAGATCCCACATGCCGCAGAGCAACTAAGCCCGTGCGCCACAACTACTGAGCCTGCGCTCTAGAGCCCGCGAGTCACAACTACTGAGCCTGCATGCCACAACTACTGAAGCCCATACGCCTAGAGCCCGTGCTCGGTAACAAGAGAAGCCACTGCAATGAGAAGCCCGTGCACCGCAACAAAGAGTAGCCCCTGCTCGCGGCAACTAGAGAAAGCCTGCGCACAGCAACGAAGACCCAACGCAGCCAAAAAGAAATAAATAAAATAAATTTATTAAAAAAAAAAAAGGAATGAAATTGGGTCATTTGTAGAGATGTGGATGGACCTAGAGACTGTCATACAGAGGGAAGTAAGTCAGAAAGAGAAAAACAAATATCGTATATTAACTTATATATGTGGAATCTAGAAAAATGGTACAGATGAACCAGTTTGCAAGGTAGAAATAGAGACACAGATGTAGAGAACAAACATATGGACACCAAGGGGGGAAACGGGGTGGTGGGGTGGTGGGATGAACTGGGAGAATGGGATTGACATATATACACTAATATGTATAAAATAGATAACTAATAAGAACCTGCTGTATAAAAAATAAATAAATAAAATAAAAGTCAAATAAAAAAAAAAGAAAAGAAAGGGGAACATAGTATCATTGTCTTTAAGCTCGTGGATCCCTTGCACTATCTTCACGAGCCCCTGGGATCACAACCAACCATTGGGAAATGCTTTGCATCAGCTTCCATCAGACTGCGGGGCCTGGGGCACATCCCAGAGCTCAATCATCTTTGCACGTTTCACCCTTTGTGGTGCCAGCCCAGTGCATTTGCTGTAGGCTTAGATGCTGGATAGCTGTGGATTGGAGCTAGCAAAGATAAAAAGGAGGGAGAGATCAATGACCCCTCTTTGAGTATATTCTGCTTCCCAGTTTGCAAGGGGGTTGACAGCATTGCCCAGGTCTGGAGCTTGTCCACACCACCAGGGAATGAGAAGTGGCAGCTGGGGCAGAAAGATGCCGGCGGGGCTGGAAAGAGAGGCAGACATTCTCCAGTAACCAATGTGTGAACTCCCAGGCCCTGCCCTCCCCCATCGTGAAGAGCCTAGATAATGAAGATAGAGCAAGATCAGAGAAGGGCAGCAGAAGCAATCCAGGAGACATGACTTACGGGAGGAGAGTTTAATTGGTTTAGCCTAAAAAGCCCATTACGCTCTCTGGTAGACACGGTAATGCTATAAATATCTGCAAGGTGACAACAAGGGAGAGAGGATGGAATCTGTCTCGCTGGGCACTAATGTGAAGACTGGAGGCTTGGAGGGAGTACAGAACCTGCTGAGGGCTTGAAGGCTTTTTCTCACAGTCGGAAAGAATCCTTTGTTTAAACAAAAGCATGCAGGGAATTCTAGTCGGTGAACAGATCCACAGCGGAGCCTCCTGAGTGAAGTGGAGGAGGGGCACAGGGCCCCTCTCTGCCCCCACCCCTGCAGGCACCTTCCCAGGCTCCCAGGGCTTAGTTGGCAAACCTCTAGCCCATGCTCGGGAGTGACAGTGTGCAGGCCGGAGCTGGGGGGGGAGGGGGCACGCACAAAGACAGGGGGATGGGAAGCAGCTCAAAACAGGGCCACTGGATGGAGAGGGGTTTGGGATGAGATCCTGGTGGCTGTGAAACAGTCCCAGTCAAGCCACCTGAAGAACTGAGCTCATTACGTCGTGAGTTGCAGCTCAAGGACAGCGGCAGTCTTGCGGGCAGGAACCTGGGATGGCGTGCGGGACCTCGTGTGCGTGCGCGTGCCTGTGGTGTTCGCAGGGTCTGGAGAGGAGCACAGCTTTCAGGGAGCACCTCAGGGTGTCCAGGTGGTAGGCTAGTAGAAGGAAATTGCGGGCATCCTCTGGGCTTGGGGGCTGCCCAGAGTGGGCAGGGTGGCGAAGGTGGGAGTCCTGGACCCAGAGTGTGGACGTCTGAGCTGCAAATCCCAGATCTCTGTAAATCCGCTGTGTGGCCCTGGAGGGGTTGGCTCTCAGTTTCCTTATCTGAAACACACGGTTGGATAAGAACAGGGAGTGAATGGAGGGACAAGCACTGGGCTCTCAGATCCACAGCCAGGCTGTGGGAGCCAGCGGGGTGTTGCTGCAAAACCCATTACCTCCTCCATGCCTTGGCTTCTTAATCCGTGAAGTGGGACAGCAGCCTCATACAGCTTTTGTTGAGGATTGAGTAGAGTGCCCCCTGTAGAGAGTTCAGCACAATGCCTGGGGCATCTAGATGTTAGCTCTGGATATTTTTAGTACATCAGTTAATTGGATTCCAAGATTCTTTGCAGCTCGGTGCTGGGATAGGGGTTTTCTATAGGACAAGAAACGTGCCACAGAGGAGAGCAGGGAAGGGGACAGGCAACTGCACTGCCCTTGAGCATTCCAGGGTGGAGAGCATGGCTCTCCAAGGCCATGGCTTCTGTTCCGTGTATCTCTCTCACCCCATGTGTACATTTGTTCATGCATCATTCAGCACCCTCTTCAGGAACATCCATCGACCACAAGCCAGGTACTGCTGTGGGTTGAGGCTGCCACAGTATTGACTTGGTCCCTGACCTTGTGGAGCTTGTGACTGAGTGGGCTGATGGGTGACTAAAACCAGAGTGGCTGGTACTTTGGCAGGGGGACAGAGGAAGCAGAGGGGCACAGGGCAGAAGCTCCTAGTTGAGCCCTGGGGAGAGAGGACAGGAGGGCTTCCCAGAGCATGTGAGGTTTAAGTGGAGAGGTGATGGACACCTAGGAGCTGGCTGGAGAAGGTGGGGAGGAGACGAGGAAGAGCAGGAAGGCTGGGGACGAGCATGCTGGGAAGAACAGCAGCATGTGCAAAGGTCCAGGGCCCAGAGAAAGCAGCAAGCATTCATGAGCCTCAAGGCCTTAGGGAATGTGGACTGATGAGGCCGGTGAGGTGGGACAGACTTCAGGGGCCGTGGGTAAGCTGTGTGATTTTTATTCTGAGGGTGGTGGGGAGCCACTGAGGAGTGCTAAGTAAGGGACTGACCTGATCCTATTGGTGTTTTAGGGAGACCTTCTGATATTCTTTTGAGAATCGATTGGGGAGGCCAGGCTGAGGACAGAGGATGGTTGGAGTCATCCAGACAAGAGAATGAGAGAGAGCAGGACAGAATTAAGAGATATCTAAGGGGTAAAACAGGCACGTCTGTGATGGAGAGGCTACGGGGGGCTGGGGAGAAAAGAGCCCAAGCTTCTAGCCTGGATGGACTGTGGCATTCCTAGAGGTAGAGAGATCAAGGGATAGGGGGAATTGGGGACAAGGATATAGTCCTTCTTTTAATGTCCTAGATGAGAAGCTTGGACGTCTAACAATAGCTCTGCAAGGGTAAGGGCTATGCACCCCACCTCAGAGCCTAGAAGGGAGGCTGCCCCCAAAGAATACGCCATTGTGCTTCTGATCTGCATGTGAGCACATCTGCTCCTTAAACAGCTTCATAAGGCTGCCACTGTGGTTATCTTCACCACCATTTTACAGATGAGGAAACTGAGGCCCACAGAGGCAAACTAAATTGCTTAGGGTTGCAGAGTCAGTTCTAGTCCTGATCTGATTCTCAGCGTGAGGGGAGCTATCCTAGGAGCTGGTGCAGGGAATCTTGCCCAGGAGGGCTCATGAGTGGCCTTTGCAGGGGCAGGAGGGTGGGGACATCCATTAAATTCTCTAAAAATGCATGTAGAAAAGAATGGTGGCTTTTTCTGGGAAGAAGTTCTATTGCTTTCGCCAGATTCTCAAAGGGGTCCATGACCCCCTGATGGTAAGGACCTAGAGAGGACCCAGGGCTGGCTGCTCCTGTTTGCATGATCTGGGGTGAGGGCAGGGGAGGAGGCCTGAGCAGCTGGTGCATCTGTGTGAGACTCAGGGAAGCTAGCGGTCCCCAGTTGTCACAAGGTAATAGGAGCATAATCTGATGATCTCTAGCCTGCAAATATATATCAAGTGTGAACTGAGAGATAGACCCTCTGCTAGGGGCTGGGAACCCAAAGGAGAGTGACGCAGGGTGGTCCTCACCTCCATGCCCTGGGGAAGTCAGTGAAGGGGGATCCAGTGCCCATCTCCCTAACCCTGTAGTTTTTAAGGAGCAAAGTCCTGAAGGGACAAAGTGGGGAAGGGTAGGGGTAGAGGAAGATAAGATTGGGGTCTTGATTGTTTCAGGCAACTCCCTGGAGAGGCCTCCTTCTGGGGTCTGTGCTTGGAGACCCTGTGTGTATGTGTGTATGTGTGTGTGTGTGTGTGTGTGTGTGTGTGTGCGCGCGCGTATGTGCGTGCACGCGTGCATTCCATGGACTCTGAACTTATTCTGGGGAAGCGACCCATGCAGGGTTCTTAGGTCACAGGTGGGGCCCTAAGGCTGGAGGAAACCCTGGAGGGGACCCCACACCTGGTAGCACATTCCGGCAGGTTGGTGGCTAGGTTCCTAGCAGTCAGGGGGTTGGGTGGGCAAGTTGTTTCCTGGTGTTGACTGGGAAAGTGATGGGGGTGGAGAGAGAGAAAGAGGGCGAGGGGAGTGTGGTCCAGCCGCAGAGAAAGACTCTGGGGAGGCTGCAGGTGCTGGCGAGTGGCCCCCAGGGGACTTTCTTCCAGTAAAGGCGAGAGAAACTCCAGCCCTGACCACACTCAACCCTCAGTCTATGCACACGTATGTAGGACAACCACTGCCAGTGCATTAGGATTAATGCAGGCTGTCCCTCGCCTTCTTTCATGTGAACACCTCCGTAACTTTGCTATTAACATCTCCCAATTTGCCAAAGAGGAAATGAGGCACAGAGAAGTCAGTTAACTCATCCAATCTCACACAGCCAGGAAGCGGTTCAGCTGGGAATCCAGCCCAGGTCTGTCTGACGTTGTCCAGTTCTTGTCATGGCCTTTGTCCCCAGAGGGCAGTGTTAGCCTTACTCCTCCTCCCTTCTCCCTCTCCTGCCCACACCCCACCCATACCCAGACTCCAGGCCAGCGCAGGTTCCCAGGGCCTCCAGCTGCAGGCCCGGCCAGCACACCAGCAGGGGCTGCGTGCCAGCCCATTACCAGCCCTCTCCTGCCCTCTCATGGCCACCCCTGAGCCAGTCTCTGCTACAGGGCTCCCCGGGGTTCACCAATGACCTTGGCAAGGATGTCCAGGGCCCTGGCTCCTAGGAGAGACAGAGGGCTCAAATCCACCCTCAGAGAGGGGAGCTGGGAGAGCTCCTTCTCCAAGGGACCATGTTGGGGATAACCCTTGGACCCCCTTTCCACCAGGGGACAGAGACAGCTCCACGTACCCCCGGCCCCCAACACAGCTCTCTGCTACCTGGAAATCAAAGAAAAACACCAGTGATGGGGGAGCACTTCTACACTCCAGTTCCCTGCCTCTTATTCCTCCCAATTTCCCTCCTCCTACTTTGTGCTCCATTAAACCCTCCAGACTCAGCAGTCCTCAGGTCTCTGCTCACTTAGTCCCTTTACTTGCAAATGCTGGTTCCTGCCCTGAAGCACCTCCAGTCCCACCTGGGAAATCCTACTTCCTACTTCCACTGCGCGCCCCAAACAGCGGGCGCGTGTCCCCACTGACAAGACACAATTAATTACTGTTAAAATCAACCTGAAACCCCACTACTCGCACCTAGATGTGTAGCCCCTCAGTAGGAGCCAAGGTGCACCTGGCATTTTGTTCTTGATTTTTCATCATTATAGGATCATTTTCTTTGGTTACTACCTATTCCCTGTAACAACAATGTAACGGCTGCATGATTTCTTGTCATATAGACTGGGAGTTCTCAATCTGGGTTTAGGGGTGTCCAAGGGGTGACATCCGACCTCTCATTCAACCCCAGGGACTCTGCTTTTATCTTTTTCACAGCCTCTTTGTCGTTCTTGTTGTCATTGTAATACATTGCTCTGGGACAGATTTTATTTGGAAAAAAATTTTGTGCTTTAAAACACTTAAAAATTACAGAGGTAAATTCATGACTATATATCTAACCGAACACGTCATTTCAAAGAATGATTTTGTGCATGTAGACTTTTCTTCTTTTAAAATTATTTCCTCGGCATTTTTCTTCTGCCTTGGCATTGTGGTCCTCTGGAGAATGCATGTGCCTTGTCTCTGCCTTTGGAACGGGGCTCCTGAGAGCCAGGGGCTGGGTCCTGGTCATCCCCAAGCCTGGCCAGGCGCCTTGCACACAGTAGGTGCTCGTGTAGCACTTGTGGAATTGAATGTGAAAGGGAAGGTTGCTCCACGTGCCCAGGTTGGATGGGCGAGAAGTTCCCTTTCAGAATCACTCAGCAGGCCAGGGAAAAGCAGAGGTTCTCCGAGCGAGTCTTTGTCAGCAGGGCAGGGCCAAGACCGCCTCGGCTGAACACTATGCAGTGTGTAAAGTCCTTTCATTTTGCTCTAGTTCGTTTAATCTTTGTAATAACATTTTCAGGAGGTAGATATTAAGATTCTCATTTTATAGGTGAGGAAACTGAGGCTCAAAGACATTAGCTCATCCCAAATCACAGAGCTACTCAGTGGCTGAGTAGGGACCCTGGGCCAGGTATGCACCCCCCCCCCATCACCCTCTGCTGGCTGTGAGCTGAGGCTGTACAGCATAAGCGGAAGTGCTCTGAACGGGAAGCCGAGTTTGGTGATGGGGGTTATGAATTATTTGCTAAAACCTCAGGCTAAGTACTAGGCGTTCTGTGGTTTTGACAAAGTGTAAACGCCTTCCCTCGAGTAGAGGGCTTTTGTAAGCTGGGCTTCCTTGGCTGGGAATCCAGGTCTGAGTTGTGGGTTCTGAGACGTGCATAACTTTGCTGTTTGTGGAGTCGAAGTTCCTAAGCTCTTCCTTGGCATCGGTAATAATTGTCCATTAAACGTTTGCATTTTCCCCTCCGCAAGGGCCCTCCCCGGCCTTTAGGCTAAACCTGTCTCTGTAACTCAGGCCTTTAGAAGTGTGACAGGGAAGGGAATTAATATTGAGGAAGGGACTGCCACGCACCAGGTATGTCACTTCCATTCTCTCATTAAATCCTCTGCGTGAGCCTGAGACGTAATCAAGCCCAGGTTTCAGACGGGAAATGGAGACTTGCCCAGGACCTTACACCACGGAAAGGAGGAGCTGGGTCTTGCACTTGTGTGGGGCTGATTGCCTTTCTCCTGCCTCTAAGGGTAAGGGTCTGGTATCCCAGAGAGGAGTTCTCAGAAACCAGTAACATCCTGGGCAGGAATCTAAGCTGTATTTAACTGAGGCAAAAGTAGAAACTGTTCCAAGAAATCAGGGACACTTGAGAACATTAAAATCTGTGTCAAGAATTCCAAGGACAGAGTCCTTCAAAAGCTGCTGACAAACAGCTTTAGAATTAAGGGGCTTTAGAATTCTATTCAATTCAACAAACTTTTATTACTGCTACTCCTGGCAGGGTGCTGGGCCTGGTGCTTTGGGGAAGCAAAGATGAATAAGGCAGGTCTCTGATTTTATGGAGTTCTCTGGAGGGGGAGGGGGTTGGGGAGGGGTGGGGGGCAATTCTGGCATCACTATATTGAATGGAGTCTTTGGGTGATGGTCTTAAAACATGTTTGGGGAGCATTGCGTTCTGGACCCTTCTCTTGTAGCTCATCCACATCAGCATTTTCAAAGGCTTGAGAAGGAAGGACATTGGTTTAACTTTCTTTAGTCCAGAGGTTCCCAAACTTATTTGGCAATGGAGCCCCCTCCCCCAATGCTCTCTTTACGCCGGTAAATTATTTATTAACATCCTCAGAATATTCCATGGAACACATTTTGGGACACAGTGGGTGGCCTGGGGCAGCTCCATGTTGGGGCTGGGAGGCTGATGAACACATTCTCATCTTTTAAAATAAACTAGAAGGTTCTACCTTTTGGGGCTATTGGTCTTTCTCACTCTTTGCTCTCTTGGGGAGAAGATGTGTCTGCAGCTGCTTGAGTTTGGACTTGGCTGCTTTCTTAAAAGTGTGTCTTTTGAAATTGAGGGATTACTCAGCCTTTGTGCCTTTTAGCTAAAGGGATCTCTTGGGTTGGAAACAAGTGTTTGGGGAACATGAGTACGGTCACGGCTTTCATAACGTATGCAAGAGCACAATTTCCAACAAGGGATTGACACAGCCTGCATTTTAATAAGGAGAACATACTGGAAAACAACCGAGGAGGGGCCCTCTGCCTCCAGCTTCGGGGGTTGGTCAACAGGGCTCTGCTCTCATCTATACTGAGGTCACCTTGTCCCTGGCCAGAATCCAGGCATTTATTTGCAGGATGAAAATAGGTGGGCAACTGTTTCCAGCATGTCAACACCCTTGGCCTTGTAACAGTGGCCTCTTCTTGGGGGTGGCACGTAGCAGAGTTGTTTACCCAGCAGAGCCAGTGCATGCACAGAAGTGACCTAGATGCCTAGGGCTGTAACAAAATTAAATGCCTTCATGGGTGTGGTGCCGTTTTTCCTTGGTGGGAAAATACCCTGGTGCTGTGATTAAAAGGATGCTCTTCGGTGTTATGCAGGTTTGGCCCTGCCTTGGGACTGTCATGTGACCTTTCTGAGCCTGGGGTTCTCCTGTCAAACAGGGATAATTCCTGCCTTGGCATGTCTAGCGCTTGATGAATTTGAAGGCCCCCCCCGCCCCGGGTCTGCCATTATGATTGGATTGTCAAGAAGAGAATGTATGTGAGAAAGTTTCATAAACTGTAAAGAGCTGTACAGTAGAAAGGGTTATAGCTAAACTTTGCTGAGTGCTCACTCTTTGCCAAGGTCTGTTCTAATTGAGTTACATGTATTATCTCATTTAAGCCTCAAAACCCTATGCAATCTCCCTTAGGAGATCCTAAGATTCTCTCCATTTTACAGATGAGGAAACTGAGACCCAGAGAGGTTATGTCACTAGCTTAAGGTTACATGTAATGGAGCTGGGATTCCCACTCAGGTGTGTCCATGCAGAGCCCCAGACCTCAGTTTCTGAATCTTTGTTGGGGCATCTCTTTGAGGGGGGGGACAGGGATCTGAACATTCTAGGAGGGCACAGGGTTCTAAGGGCTTCATATTGTTTCCTGAGGTTTCTTGGTCAGGTGTCCCAAGGCGAGGAGTGGGGAGGGAGGAGGGTTCTTCTCACTCTGGCCCTGCAGGTGACAGTACTTCCCATCTCCTGGTGAGGAGGGGGGGGAGCGGTCGTAATAAAGGCACTGCCGCTTACTCTGCTGGGAGGTTACTGCTTACAGGAACGTTGATTGACCCCTTTGTCTTGTTCAGTCCTCACAACAACTGTGAGGAAGGGCAACTGACTCCTCGTTTATATATAGCTGGGATCGCTGAGGTACAGAGGAAACCTGTGCCGTCACCCAGCTAGTGAGCTGCAGAGCTGAGACCCACGCCAGGACGCCCGCTCCAGGGCCTTTGCCTCTCACCACCACTCTGCGTAATGCTGCTGCTTCACACCCACTGAAGGGCCAAAGGGGAAACACAGCCAGTTCCTAACCAGGCTTGGAGAGAACCGGGTGGGCCCTTTACGTATTGACATTTTATTAATCCGCAGGATTAAGGTAGGTCTTACTGTCCTGCTTTTACAGATGAGGGAGTGTAGGGGCTTGTCCAAGGCCACCCAGCGAGGAGGGGGCGCCGGGCCTGGCTGGCTCCAAAGCCCACCTCGTCCCTCTACACCTTGGTCACCCTTAGGCGCCCTCTGCTCTCTGAGGCTCTGAGTCCACGAAAGACACAGGGGCACCGTGTCCTTCGCAGTGGGACACTCAGGGAACCAGGGCTCGGCTCACACCTACTTTCCACCTCTTTCCTCGCAGCCCAGACCCAAGGGTAGATGGTTGGGAAAAAAAGCGTAACCATGAAAGGGAGAAAAGCCCTGGTGGGATGAACCAGATCATCTGCCTTCCACCCGCGATGCCACACCCACCAGAGCGTCAGCAGAGGATTTAGGTTTCTCTTTCCTGCATCCTCTGGGCATTTCATGGGGCAGAGTCATGACCAGCCCCTCTTCTCTGGAACCGCACGCTCCCACTGGTACCTCATAGCAATGCAGAAGGCACCAGGCCCAGGTCTTTGCAGCAGAGATCAGGGACGTGGGTGGAAGCACCAGGCTGCGGCGCCCCGCTGGGCAGAGCTGATGGGCGGGACCGGGCGGTGGGGGATACTCGTACAGGGTGAGCCTGGGCCAAGCGGGAAGCCAGGAGCAGGCATTCATTCATTCACCCACTCGCTCCTCTCACCACACTGTACGGAACGCCTGCTGTGTCGCAGGCACCGTGCTTGGTGCCGGGGTTAAGAGACAGAGGCTCTGGAGCACGTTGGACTGAATTCAAATTCCAGCTCCGTCCCTGAGCCAGTCATTTAACCTCACTGCGTATCAGCTTCCTCCTCTCCAAATTGAGGACAGTGGCAACGCTCAGCTCACCAAGCCGCAATGGAGGATTAGATGAGATTAGGTACATTAAACTCTTAGAACAGTGCATGGCACATAGGTAAGAGCTGTATAAATGGTGGCTATCAGTGCTATTATTATCTCTGTCCTTGGGAGTTCACAGTCTGGTGAGACACAGACATGAAAAGAAACAGATAATTTCCTAATGACTCGGGCCAGGAAGTGAGGCTGAGTTTCACCAAGTAGCAATGTCAGAATTTCCTGCTTCCCTGCTCTCTACGAAATGCCCTGAGGTCCTATTCTGTGCTTCGCTCCGGAGATGCATCCGTCTGCAAACACTGCCGCCACGCTGAGCCCGTGGGGTGCCTGCGGGCGATCCAGGACAGGGAGCCTCGCCCCTTTACTCCTGTTCAGTTTCACCTTCTGAAAGGAGAGAAAAAACGCGTTGGGTTTGGAAACAGTTGCAGAGGATACTTGACAATTAATTCTGCACTGCAGACAAGAGACAACGAGATGGAAAATCCAAATGGCCAAAATGAATATATAATAGCAAGAAGTTTAACAGCCTGATGACAAGCAACACATGAAATGATAATCCTCTGGCAGATGATAAGCATTTCAGAAGTGATAAAGCAGAAAGGGATTAGTGGGGTAAAGTTGGGGACCCTCACTCCCGGGCCTAGCGGAATTCCTCTGGGGATGGGGGTTGGGTCAGCCGGCTGGGTTTGGTAGGGGGCTTGTCTTTCCATTTTGCTGCACCTGGAAGAATCACCCAGAGGTGTCACTCTGTTCTCAAGTATCACCTGCTTTATTATATTCTTGATCTTAAGGACAATATTTCTCCAGGGGCAGAGGAGACAACCCTTTCCAGTGGGCCCCAGAAATTCTCAGCTTTAATTAAACTTGTGAGAATCTCACTCTCTGATCCTAATTGTAGAAAATAAACAATTCTAAATTTTTTCTTTCGTATTGTCAACCTTATACCCAAAAGATCATCTTTAGGAGCTAGCTTTAAATTTTTAATTATTAAAAAATTATCATTTGGGGATAAATCACACTCTGTGTGGAAAAGCTACTTCCTTTTAAGAGGTCAGGTGTGCTGGTCTTAGGATGAGATGGGAATGAAGGTAAATGTAACTCTTAGGTTTGCCTGCTGGCAGGACTGTTGGTTCCCTGAAGTGGCTACTGTCGTGTCCAGGCATGATCTAGACACGACAATACGGTTTAGCCGATACCCTGTGGGCAAGAGGAGGATGAAGAAGCAGATTGGAGGAAAGGGAATCCAGGAGGGGTATTTAAGTGAACTAGCATCGTGCCTGGTTTGAGATTTCCCACTAGGGTGATCTTGTCTTGGGGGGTGTGGGTTGAATGGGCCCACCCCCTCCAAGATATGTCCACGTCTTAATCCCCAGAACCTATGAATGTGACCTTATTTGGAAAAAGAGTCTTTGCAGATGTGGTCAAATTAAGGATCATCCTGGATTTTCTGGGTGAGTCCTAAATCCTTATAAGAGCCAGAAGGCCAGATATCACAATCATGTAACCTGATTACATGTGTTCTGGAGGAACACTGGGAACCACCAGAAGCTGGAAGAGGCAAGGATTCTCCTCTAGAGCCTTTGGAGGGAGTGCAGGCCTGCTGATACCTTGATTTTGACCCAGGGATACTGATTTTGGGATTCTGGTCTCCAGAACTGTGAGAGAATACATTTCTGTTGTTTTAAGACCCCAAGTGTGTGGTAATTTGTTATGGCAGCCCTAGGAAACTGATACAGTGGGTACAGAACGAAGTGGTGGAAACATTGGTTGAAGACTGGAACCCATGAAGATCACGGTAGGACCTTTAGAGGCAATGGGCCCAGGCAGGGTTGTCGAGGGAAAGAAGGGACTAGAGATCAAGAGCCTCTTATCCTCTTCCTCAGGCAGCACAAGCTTAGGACAGGGGTGAGATATGCTGTATTAAATGGACAGGGCCTCTCCTGGGTGACATGGATGGTCAGGTGGTGACTTCCATTGATTCCTGCTTCTCCATCCTTTCAGTTGTGTCTACCTGGCTTGTCATGGTCACAAGGAAGAGATTTGCCCGGGTGACTTAAGGATGCTGAGAACGTAAAGTAGCAGCAATATCAACCCAGCAGCAGCCGAATCACCCTGGAATCTAGTGCTTCAACCAGATGTGTCAGCAGCTATAGGGCTTTGGGACAGTGCTGGGGGCTGCCCAAGTCCCTGGGACACTTCTGAGATCAGAGCCCCATGTCTGGGCATCTGGAAGGGGTTTTCTGACCTTCATGGCCCAGATTCCTGCTCATCCCTGCTCAGTATTCTCATCCCAATTCTCGCTTTTTTTCTTAAAACTTTGGTACCTACTGCTCCTTGACTGCTGGGCAGCCTCAGGGGACAACAGCATGAATGAACAAGCAGCAAACAAATATGAAAGGGAAATCGCGCACACAGCCAATCTCAGCTTGGCAGCTTTTTTTTTTTTTTCTTCTAGGACACGTGTGTTTGTGGTTACCTATTATACTGCACACATTAATATAGTCATATTTTCTGCTGGTAAAATTGCTGCTGGCTCATATAATGGGATTAAATATGTCAGTATTTCATGGTGTTCCGCAAAGAGCCCCGTAACTTCCAGGTGCTCAGCCACAGGGACAAGTCTGAGAACAACTGATCTATAATAAAGGGTAAAATCACTGAGCACACAGTAAGCAGGATGTTTGAAAGAAGCCATTTGTCACTAATCCATCAGCATTCTGGGAGGTGGAAACTGAATACGGGTACAGGCAAACTGACAAATGTAAGTTATTTAAATTTTTCAAAGAGTATTTGATTAGACTTCATGTCTAATAGAATTGATACGAAACCCTCTCAAAGACCTCTTTCGGCCTTCAGAGCTAAGCTGGAAAATCAGTCTCCTTATTTCATGAGCCAAACATAGTCTCATGACTTCCTGGCCACACTCTGATTTGTCCGTCCCCGCCAGTCCGTGCAGAGAGACGCTGTAGGTGTAGAATCCACATCACAGGCACTGGTCCCCGGCCTCACAGCCCACACACCCCACCTCTCATCCTTGATTTAGGAAGCACCCTCCAGAGAAGGCAATCTCCTGGGATTAGGGCCATTGTCTCCTTGACCTGCGTTGTATTCTACTGAGCTATCAGATAAAACCCAGAAAAGGGACCTGGAAGCCCAGCCGTTATTGTTAAGAAAACATTCTGTAAAGGCCAAGAAGCCTGGACATTGACTGACCTCTTGCCAGAAAGCATTGCTCTCCCTCTGAACCCAGAAGTAGACTAACCACAGGGGAGTGTGGCATGCATCTTGGTCACTGGCCACGCCCACATCAGAGTCAGTTCAAACAGGAAGTTTCTGGAAGACCAACGGGGTAGTGATTTGGACTGTGAAGGACAGAAAAATCAACAGAACAATTAGACCATGCAAATAATAAAATTCTTGTTTTATTAATATTAGATGAGGATGAGAAAGAAGAAGATGGTTTAGAAAAAGCAAGTAAGCAAGTGATACACTTTTGACTTAGAAAGGGTGACTTGAAATCAAGCGGACAAAAAATATTCCTTTGTAACCTGGAGTAGATTACAAGAAAGCATACACAGAGAACAGCTTAAAAAAAAAAAAAAAAGATTCAGGAAAATCCCTCTTCAATGGATTCACAATTGGCTCTTACAGAAAATTATGAGTTTAGGGCATGTTGTTCATTCAGTTATAATGTATTCAGTCCCTACCATGTGTCAGGTCCTGTGCTGGGCCCTGGGGAGACAGCCATGCAGAAGGCAGACACTGTCTGCCCTTTAAGAAATGAACTCCCTGATGGGAATCCAGGAAGAAAGGTGGTAATTACAACATCAGGTGTAATGATGGGAAGGGTCATGATGGGAAACCCAGCATCTGAACAAAGGAGGGGCATCTCCCCTAGGCGGCAGGGGATAGGCATAGGGGTGCACGTCTCCATGGTCACTGGTACAGATGGAATCGTGCCTTACATGGCCCTTGGTGGCATTTCTCACACTGGGTCACACCATGCCCCTCGCAGAGGAGCTACCAGAAGCACAAATGGTTTTGAAAGCATTTTAATGACTGGGCCCATTCATAATGCAGCTCCAGAAACCCCAGAAGCCCAGACAACGGGTAGCATGATGGAGTCTACTCTATTATAAATATTTGATCTTCTAAAATGGTATTACCGTAAATAATAGTTGCTGCCCTGAAAAGCTTCAAGCTCACAGTTTTGTTCTTTTTTAGCATCTTTATTGGAGTATAATTGCTTTACAATGGTGTGTTAGTTTCTGCTGTGTAACAAAGTGAATCACCTATACATATACATATATCCCCATATCTCCGCCCAAGCTCACAGTTTTAATTTCCTGCACGAGGAGTCTAATGAAGAGGATTTCAAGGTGCGCTCTCCGGGGACAGGGTTTCCTGGCAGGTCCAGTCTAGGCCTTGCGGGGGAGGTTAAATTCAGATCAGGAGGTGCCTGCTCTCGGTGAGGGAGATGGGCAGGCTGGGAGTGTGAAACTGCAGGTGTAGATGTAGAAGCCCATGCTGGCGGCCCGAGCAGACAGAGACCTGTCCTGGGGGTCCCGGGAAAGCGGAGGAGGCTGCATTTCATCCAGGCTCCCAGAGAGGAGGTAAAACATTTTGGCAGAGCCAGAGCCGCTTCTGATTCGCTGGATGGCCTCAGGCAAAATAAAAGGTCGCTTCGTGAGCACAATGCAGATAATCGCCACCCTACCTTCTAGGTGAACTTGCCAAGCAAGGTGTGCCCGTAGCACAGCGTCCTGCACAGAGTAAGCGCTCACTGCTTACTCTGCTGCTCCCGCCTGGTGAGCACAAGTGAGATCCCACAAGAGCAGCTGCTGCGGCTGCTAATGGACACCTGTGACCTTCAGGTTAGACCCCAGCCCCCTCGGCCTGGCCCACAAGGCCCTCTGCGAGCTGGCCCTCTCCTCTCCCATCCTGACCTCCTTCCTCACTGCTGATAAGGTCCCAGCCAGACAGCTTGCCGTTGCCCATCATGGCCACATAGGCTACACTGTCACCTGCCCTACTGCTCTGACTGGGGGTACGCTTGCCTCCAGGCGTCTCTGCCTGGCTGGCCCCTTCGGGTCATCATGTTGTAACTGCTCCTGCCTTCTCCGTGAAGCCTCCCTGACGTGCAGGCGCACCTGCTACCTCTCCTTCGGCTCCTCTAGACCCTGTGCCTGTGTGGAGCTTGTCGACTGCCTGCTTCTCCACATGGCTGTGCGCGCCTGGCTAGGATGAGACTCACTCACCTTTCTCTCTCCAGGGCCTGGCAGAGTGCTTGGTTCGTGGTGCTGAGTAAAAGTGTGTTGAACAAATGAGTAAATTACACGGAGATTCACAATTGCTAAAGGATTTTCATCCCTGATGCACTATTTGTTCCACCAAAGCCCCTGGGAGCATTATGGTACCTCGTAGAGGCTCAGAGAGGTTAAATGACTTGTCCAGAGTTACCTGGCAAGTTAGCAGCATGAAGCGGCCCCAGGGCAATTCTGAGTGACTATAGAGTATTCCAGAGTCGGGGTCGTCTAAGTATGGAGCAGGGCATCTCTTCTGACTCTGGCTGATTAAGAGTTAAGACTCTGGCTCCTACAGAAACCTGAGTCCCAGGCCTCCGGTAGTTCCAAGTCATTGCAGGGTGAGCTGGGAGTGGAGGGGCTCTTCTTGGAACTGGAAGCCACCACGAGCCCCCAGAGTCACTGGATTCTATAACAGTGTGCTTGAACCTCGAGAGGCATTCTCTTTCAAGTGCTTACAGCCCCGTTTACAGAAGAGGAAATTGAGGCAGAGAGAAGTTCCGTCACCTGCTAAAGGTCACACAGCTAGTAAGTGACTGAACTTGGCGAGGAACCCAAGCTCTTCACCATTGCTCATTTCCCTCGGTCTCGGACACAGAGATCATGTCAGGACCTAAAACAAATCTAGCCCCCAGGGTGGCTGGTGCTGATGATTTAAAGGGCCCAGCAGTGCTTAATCTTCCTGCCGGACTCCATCATTTTAGTAAATGTTGAGATTTAAGGGCTCATAAAACTGAGCTATAACAGTGCCCTGCCAACAGCTCTGCACGGGGCTCTCTATCCTGGGCTGCACCTGACCCAGCAGTCCCAGCCTTGTCCCAAGTCACCCTGGGAGAGTTCTGTGGCCGATGAAAGCTGCCAGGCTTCTTGAGTCCTCCAGAGGCCCATCAGGTTGTTTATGTCCTCACTGGGGCTGGATTGACATGTGGCGTGGCAGGGTGCAGTGACAGGCTGAATTCGTAAATTGTTCAGGATTCTGGCAGCAGCAGCAGCAATCCTGGGCAGGCATCTGGGTTCAGCCTGGTCACAAAAGCAAATGCACATGGACGAATCAGCTGCCCAAGGACCATCTTGTTGTGGCCACCGCGAGACAGAGGTTACTCATGCCTGTGAAAGCAGCTCTGTGGCTACCAGTAGTCCTCCTCTTAATCTGCCTCTGTGGTGGTTTTCTTCCAAAGTCTAGGTAGGGTTCATGTCACCAACCTATACATTCTCCAGCCACGCCTCCAACACCTGGCATGGTCCTGTCGTGTAGTAGGTGTCCAGTCAATGTGTATTGGATGGATGGAGGGAGGGAGGGAAGAATAGACTGAAGCAGGGAAGGCAGTGAGGACGGGATAAACTGATGATTTAAATGTCCCCAATTCTTCATACTCTTCTGTAGCCACACCTTTCGCAATGTGACTTTCAGCTCCTCACAGGAAGAGGTGGAGGTTTTTCCTCCCCCATCTCTTAAATCTGGGCTGACCTTGTGACTGGCCTTGGCCAACGGAATGCAGTGGAAGTGATAAGCCAAGACTTCAAGACATCTTGTGCCTTTCTGCTTTTTCTCTTGGGACTCTGTTAAGCGGCTGAGCGAATAAGCATGAGCTGGCTTTCCGGGTGATGAGAGACACATGGCTCAGTCACCCCATCATCTCAGCCTACAGCCAGCCAACCACCAGCATGTGTGTGAAGAGCCTCCAGCTGACCCACCAACTGATCGCAGATGCAAGACTGAGCCCAGTCGAGGTCAGCCAAGCCTGGTTTAGATCTGCCCAGCTGACCCGTGGTCTAGTGAGCAGTAATAAATGCTTGTTGCTTTAAGCCATTTAGCCATGGAGTGGCTAGTTGTGTAGGCATAGCTGATGCAGTGTAGACACTCAGGAAATGATGCCTTTTAGGTTCAGCATAGCCCCCACCTCCCATCTTTCTTTCCCCTTTTGTGCTGTGCCCTCATCTCCTGTCACACCCTAGCCAGAAACTTCTATCCCACGTTTGGACTTCTGTGTCTGAGATGCTGGGCAAGCTCCTTCAATTCAGTTCAACCAACAGCTTTCGTGGAGTGCCCACTGTATAAAAACGTCCTTCCAGCTCCTATGGAGATGGAGAAAAACAACCTATGACTCTTGCCTTCGATAAGCTTCTAGCAGCCGTAAGAATAGCAATATTCAAATAACTGATGTCTGCACAGTTCCTGAGGATATTCAAAGCACCTTCACACGCAGCACATATGTGAGCTTACACTTTGCGGGGGTGACACCGCAGGCTAGATGCCAATTCAGCTATTACTGAGTGCCTACTGTGTACACAGCGCCATGAGAGATGCTGGTGCAAGAGAAACAAATGGCCCAAGATCACTGTAAAGATTCATATTTCTCGAAGTGTTTGGTGTGGTTGAGTCCACCCCCTTTTCTCATGCATCCGGGCTTGGTTGAGGAAACGGAGATGCTGAGCCAAAGATCACAAGGAACAAATGTAAAGCCCCACTTTTACATTAAAAAAAAATCAGGGTTGCAAGCACAGGTTAGGGGAGTCATGGCTTACCATCAAGTCCCCGAGAGGAAGCTGTGAAGAGGCTTTAGTTGTCAAAGCTACAATTGAAAAGCCAATCCAAACGCTAGATTCCAGAAGCAATCTAAATTCATGCTGGTGGGGGACAGGGAGAGCTGCTGGGCTGCTCAGACCACAGGTAGAAGAAGGCATCCCAGGCTGGGCTCTGCATTCTAAGGAGCATATTAATACACCAGGGTGTGGTTCGAGGGAAATGACCGGGATGGAGAAGAGGCAGGAAACCACGCCTGGAATGTATGAGCGAATATGGGCTATTTAGCCTGGAGAAGAGAAGGCTAAGGAAAGATGGGAGGGCAGATTCAAATGGTTGAAAAGCCTGCTGTGTTTACAAGGTCTGGTCTTTTCCAGTGTTGTCCAAGAGGTACAGGATGAGGAATGGTAAAGGGACACATTTCAGTTCAACTTGAAAAATAACTGTCTAACATCTTGACCTGCCCTCCCATCAACGGAGCAGGCTCTTCCTCTGTAGATCTGCAGTCTCCATTGACTAATGGTTGCTGGAAAAGCATTCCTAGGCATGGTAGGAGTTTGGATTCAATGACCAGTAAGGTTCCTTCCACCTCTGAGTTTCCATGACGGTCTCTGCAAA
The DNA here is from genome assembly GCF_965194805.1 of Balaenoptera borealis. Lineage (NCBI taxonomy): Eukaryota > Metazoa > Chordata > Mammalia > Artiodactyla > Balaenopteridae > Balaenoptera > Balaenoptera borealis. Next base: position 88,876,917 of record NC_138874.1, read on the forward strand.
AGTAGAGGCTTCTAAGCCCCCAAGGTCTGCAACGCTCTTTTGTAAAGATAGCTAAGAGGAAGGTCACCGTGGAATGATGCTTCCATCAACACATTGGCCACTGGTGGCTGCTGAGAAAGCCTGGGCCCCTCTTTTCATTATGATGAGTGGCTCGTCGTCTCTCCCAATTAAAGGGTGCAAGAAAATATAAAGCCACCGTGTTAACCAGAGGGAGCTGGAGAGGAAGACAGACAAGGGAGGGAACTAACAAGAAACACCAAGCCAAAGGTGTGGTCAGAATAACGGTGCTGCTGCACGGAGACAGATCAGCCGGGCGAAGGGCTGCGGAGGGTGCAGTGTTCACTGGCTGCAGGCATGCTGCTCTGGGATGATGATGTGGATGATGATAATAGTAATAATAGTTAACATTTATTGAGCACTCACTTTTTGCCAGGGACTATGCTTTACAAATATCTCATTTAAACCTCACAACAATCCAATGTAGTAGGTGCGCTTGTTATTTCTATTTTATAGAAAAGCAATTAAAGCACAGAGAACTTAAGGAAATTCTCCAAGGTCACACAGCCAGGAAGTGGCAGAGTTTGCATTTGAACCTAGATCTTCTGACTAGGGCCTGCACTCTTCACCTCTTCCCACTCACATCTTCTCATCTGTCTTTGTAGCGCTAGAGGAGGGCCGTCTGTCTGTCTTTCAGTCACCTGCAGTCCCCAGGGTGTGATGGGGTGGTGTCAAGAAACATTTCAAGAGCGCTGAGCAATCCCACTACCTCAATATATTGATTCCTCCTCCGGAATGAGACAGGCATGAAAGATGAGTTCTGCCAGGTGGCATAAATTAGCTCTGTGCCCTTGGGGTTTTGTCCGCTGTGCCGCCCCCTTGCTGTGCAGCCTCTTTGCCGTGCAGGTGGGGGAACTGCCTGCAGCAGAGCCGTTGCTTTAGATCGATTCATGACTGGTACATGGCAAATGCCGGGACAAGAGCTTCCACGTCGCAAGCCTGGACGAACGGCAGAGCAGAGCCAAGCAGAGGGCAATGCAATTTACAAGGAATCTTAGCAACCAGGCAACGGGAAATAAACCAGAAAATCACCGAGGAAACTCAGTGGAGCATGAGCTAAAGGAATTGCAGGATTTGTGAACCAATTTACAGCCCCCAGAGGAGAGGTGAGAGAGGCACAGGGCAGCTCTGAAAGACAGAAGACCACGAGGCTGTCCGCCCCGCCAGACCTGTCGAAAGGCAGTGAGAACACACGTCTCTGCCGAGAGACAGCTGGGTGGTGACCTCTGGGGACTTTCCTGGGTTGATCTCGGCCTCCCTCTCTGAGAGGGACCTGGGGTAGGTCATCAGTGTGGAGGGATGGATGGGAGTGCGGGGGGTAAAGATGTGAATGGAGGGACCTTCTCTTCTCCTTGCTCCCAGGAAATCGATAAAAGATAGATGAAGCGTTCTCAACCAGAAACAGAGCCCACCTTTGGTCTCCATTGCAAGGAGTAAGTCTCTTAGGCAGCGAACACCCCCTCTCATGGGTCCGTGGGCTCTGCCAAGAAGCCCCTCTCTCCATTCCACTGCATCAGTTGCCAAGTGGGCTGGCATGGAAGTGGCGTGGCTATCATCCTTGCGGGGAAATAACCTACTGTTATATCAGTAAGAGGCCGTGTTCGATCGGAGAGGCTTACCAGGACTTTAGCTATATAGGAAAAGGACTAAGTGACACCAGCATATAGCAATTCATTCCTAAAAAAATCCCATTCTTCTCAGTCAGGCCTAATATCTTCAACTGCATCTTATAATAGCTCTCTGGGCACAGTTGCCTTGAAATACCAGGAAGGAACTCGGAATTAATGAAAGGAATTATTAATTACTAAGGCACCTATGACTTTAAAGACATGGCCTAGGGGTCAAGATGGTCATTTATTTATTTATGATTTGTGTTGCTGCTAACTTCCAAACAAATTTGAGATGATTGACACTTAAAAATAGAGGCCCCAGGACAGTGAAATTAAAGATGAAATCTCCAAAGTCATATGGATGAAGGGAGGAAATGATTAAACCAGAAACCCAGCAGAAGATAGTTACTACAATTGTGCATTAAATTGAGCTAAAGCGAATGGGGAAATGTGATGAGTTATTGGATAAAAGGAAGCATAGCCATTTGTAAGGAGAGGCAAACTTTTCCCTGACATTCAATGTAAGCACAAATTCATCATGAGAATCTCAATATAAGGACAGTGAGGCACATAATAGACATTTCCTCCAAAGACTTGTGCAGAAGAAGCAGAAACATCCTTCAGATGGTCGTTTATTATATCGACCCTGAATAAAAGCTAAGGTCTTAGGGATGAACCCTTCTGGATTTAATATAGCCCCAGCTAATGGCTTATGGATTGTTGTAGAGGCAGGTCCAGTTAGGAGTGCTTAAAAGTCTGGAGGCAGAGGTCAGATACTTGGAGAGATGTGTGGCTTTCCTCCTGCAGGCCAGACTGAGAATGCACTCCCCTTGCCTGGGACACCACCTTGTCTGGGACACCGCTTTGCCCGTTCCCCCAAAGGCATTAGAGATAAGCAAGGCAGGGGAAGGTCATGAAAGCCCTTGGACAAAAGAAGACAAACCAGACTACAAAATGGAATATATTATTCATTTACACAAACAAAACATATATGTAAAGAAAAAAGACTGAAAGGAAATCTGCCAAAATGTTCGTAGTGCTAACCTTTGGGTTGTGGACATTTGGAGGATGTTTAATGATTTTCTTTACTTTTCAAATCTTCTAGATTGACCTTGTGTAACTTTTACAATAAGAGCGACAAAAGAAAAGGTTTATTTTCTAAATCCTGGTTTTTGAGGTCTCTAAGTGGTGGAGAGTTATCACCAGCAGCAACCCATGTTTTCTTGAGCAGATGCTTAAAGCACTCTCTTCTTTCTTTTTCTGATTCTCCACAAGCTACTAAACCTAACCCATCTTTCCAAATTGTGTAAATAAATCACATGTGTTAGTTTCACAATGGGGTAAAGAAAATAATGGAAGAACTCGATAGCTGTGATCTCCTGAAAATAAGAATGGGTTATTTCCTTGGTACAAGTTCTCTGGCAGGAAAGCCCACAATACATGGCAAAAGTCTCAAAAATGTGCATCCTGTTGTTTACCTGTGGGTACTTATGCTAAGGAAATAATCATGGCTACCCGCGAAGACTGCACTGTAAAAATATCCCTGACAGCATTACCAAAATAGTAAAATGTGGGGAACAACCTAAATATTCACCATTAGAGATTTAGTTAAATAAACTGTGGTCCTAAGGAACACAATACAACCATCACAGAGAAGAGCTTGGAAGGTTTCTTAATGGCAAGGGATGATGCTTTGTAGTTCTCTGTTAAATGAAAACTGCAGGGACCATTCTATTTTTGGAAGAAGGAAAAATGTATATCTCAGAAGGATTATAGACGATTTTCCTTTTTTTCTCCTCCCCCTATTTTTGGCCTATCTGTATTTGTTAAAATTTCTAGTACGACTATGTATTTCTTTGGTAAGAAGAAAAAAGGGGAAGAAAGCTTTTCTTTTCAAAGCAGTACTATTTCATAGTTCTGTTTTCTGGAGGAAAACGAGAGGAACATCTCTCGTGTTGTGACGCTCTGTAAGACGCATGTTTGGAACAGGCTTGCTGGCTTCAGGACAGGAAGTTGGAGCTGAATAGAATCCCAGCATCTCTAGGCCATTTATCTCCTCTGCTTTTTCCTCTTCGTCCTCCCTTGGCTTGAAGCAATTAATGTGAGAGCCTGAAAGCCCAGCGGGTCCATCCTTCTCTCCTCCCTTCCCATCCCAACGGACATGATGGTAAAGGATTAGGTAGGAGATGATTATGAGGCTTGTCCTGAAACAGCGGCTTCTGGGTGAAGCACCCTACTGCAGTGTGTGTGAGAAATGACAGGAGGAAAGACCAAGAACAATTGCTGACCCTGACATCAGGCTGGCTTTTAAAAGATGGCATGTTCTTCTCAGGATAAACCAGCTTCTCAGAGACAAGGACTCAAAAGCAGTGCCCCTGTGTCTTGTGTATACACTCCTTGAGATTTATTTGGCTTTTTGCTATTAAGTTCAGCCCTTGGAAAAATTCATCTCAGTCCAGTTTCTTACCGTGTTTCTCCTCTTTGCAGACAGGCTAAGACAGACGAACATTTTTCCACTTGCTTTCCCTAGCTTATAAGCCATGAGGAGCAAAGGGAAATGTCTTCAAGGGAAAGAATAAATTTGGCCATGTCAGAAGTGTTGTCTGGACTTGGGGTCATGAGATGAAAGGGATGTCTGGTCGAAATAAAGACAGGCAGGAAAAATGTCATTAGGGAGAAGGCAAGAAATCACAGACTACAGGAGTCCTGGGCTTGGCAAGACACAAATGAAGCTGGCCAAGTGCCTCATTGTCTGTTGAGATGGTTCTTAAAGTATGGCCCAGGGATCTGGGTGGGCCGTGAAGGTTTCCCATGTATTTCACAGAAAACAAGGAAACAGGTATTTATTGAGGGTCCCCCAAATGCAGGATGCTTTGCATGTGATATCTCATCAAGCCTCACCACAACCAGAAGAAGGAGCTGTTGTTACCCACACCCAATAGGTGCAGAGATTAAGGTTCAGAAGGGTTGAGGAACTTGCCTGAAGACACACAGCTAGAAAGCAGAGGAGTCTGAATTTGAACCCACACGGGTCTGACTCTGCCATGCAATTTCCTTCAGTGTCAATATTTATCATATGACAAAAGTAGATGAGAATATTTAGGACAGTGCTCTTGTCTTGGCACCGGTCAGCTCCAACTATCTGCCAGAAGCACTTGTTTTTTTCCGTTTTGTTTTTTTTTTTTGGCTGCACCTCGCAGCATGTGGGATTTTAGTTCCCTGACCAGGGATCGAACCCACGCCCCCTGCAGTGGAAGTGTGGAATCTTAGCCACTGGACCGCCAGGGAAGTCCCAGAAGCACTTGTTTTGAAAACTGTAAAGGCTTTCTATTTCTGCCATGGATCAGTTGTTTGCTTTTGAGACTGTAAACAAAGGGTCACTTCAGAGTGTTTTCCCAAAGCAGGACCGGTTTCCTATTTACTCTTATGAGAGATTTTTAAATTTATTTTATTTTGCTTTGGCATTTTGCACTGGTCAGCAGAAGAGGGGACTGGACTTGCTTCACTGGAGAGGATAATGGCTGGACCTTTTTAAGAGGCTCTGCCCATCACAGTGAAGATCTCCCTTCCCTTTATCAAAGGTTTGGGGGCCATGGATAGCAATTGCAGGGCTTGGTTATTTAAGAAACAGATTTTTGTAATTGATTTTGAAGTACGTTCAAACGAACAAGGACATTGCAAGAAGAGTACCAAGAATTCCCATCACGCCCTCACCCTGATGCTCCATTTGTTAACACGTTACTTCATTTCCTCCATTCTTTTCTCTGTGTGTGTGTGTGTGTGTGTGTGTGTGTGTGTGTGTATCTACCCATTATCATTATTCTTTTTCTGAAGTATTTGGGAACAAGTTGCAGACGTGATCCCTCACACCCTTAAATACTTCAGTGTGTAACTTCCCCAAATCAATGACACTATCTTAGGTAACAACCACAAATCCTCCAAATCAGGAGATGACATTGGACCATCCAATTCACAGGACCCTCCAATTCACAGATCTCACTCAGAATTTGCCAAATGTCCCAACACTGTTTTTTTTCTTTTCTGGTTCAAGACCAGTCCAAGAGCTCACGTTGGTTTTGGCTGTCACGTTCCTTTATTTCCATTCAATATGGATCAGTTCCTCAGTCTTTCCCTATCTTTCTTGACCTTGGCAGTTTAAAAAGAGTACAGCTCTCTCACTGGGTTTTTCCAACGCTTCTTCACGTGTAGACTCAAGCCATGCATTTTGACAGGAAAACCACAGAAACGAGGCTGAGGTCTTCTCAGTGCATCTCATCAGAGGCTCACGATGTCAACCCTTCACCTCACTGGGATAGACCCTCTGTCATCTGGTCAAGGAGGTGTCTGCCAGACTTCTCTACTGTAAGCTCACCAGTTCCCCTTTGTGGTTGACAAGTATTTTGTGGGGAGATAGTCTAAGTCTATGCCATATCTTATTCCTCATCAAACCTCTACCCAGACTTAGCATCTGTGCATGCCTGTACCAACGACCTCTAAGATGGTTGCCGAACAGTGAAAATTGATTTCCATCATTCCTTCTACATTTGTTTTTTGACATCTTGTGGTAAAGAAGAGTTACGTCTTCTGGTTTACTTGTCTGTCTATTTCTGTCTATCTAACTATCTATCCATCTATCTATCTGTCTATCTATCATCTATATCTATCTATCCATCTATCTAATCATCTATCATCTATCTATCTATCTATCTATCATCTATATCTATCTATCCATCTATCTAATCATCTATCATCTATCTATCTATCTATCTAGTCATCTATCTGTCCATCTATCTATCTGTCTATCTATCATCTATATTTATCCATCTATCTAATCATCTATCATCTATCTATCTATCTAGTCATCTATCTGTCCATCTATCTGTCTATCTTCTATACCTATCTATCCATCTATCTAATCATCTATCATCTATCTATCTATCTAGTCATCTATCTGTCCATCTATCTGTCTATCTATCATCTATATTTATCCATCTATCTAATCATCTATCATCTATCTATCTATCTATCTAGTCATCTATCTGTCCATCTATCTGTCTATCATCTATATCTATCTATCCATCTATCTAATCATCTATCATCTATCTATCTATCTATCTAGTCATCTATCTGTCCATCTATCTGTCTATCATCTATATCTATCTATCCATCTATCTAATCATCTATCATCTATCTATCTACCTATCTATCTATCTATCTATCTATCTAACCACAACTTTATATCAACACTTCCAGCTACAGTCTGTCACCTCAGGATTCTTTCTAATCTTTCCCTCTTCCATATTTGTAAATTCCTTCTCCCACAGTGAAAAACTTGGCTCCAATTAGCCTCAAAATACTTACTTCTTCACTCACTCCCCTTTCTGTACCCTGCAGAGTTTCCAGCCCTGTCACCACCATCTCAGCCCATGGCAAATTCCTGGGTCCAGGGCCTTGCATCACCTCTTTGGCCCTGCTGCCTAGCAGCCCCCAGCCATACTGGTACCTCCAAGGGAATGAAAGAGAAAGGAGGATGAAGAAGATGAGGAGGAGGAATTTGTGAACTTGGTTATTTTCTTCAGGATCGTTCTGTCTTGCTTCCCTCTGTACTTATTCCAGTCTGGGGCCACATTCTTTGGGAATCACCCTCACTCCTAGGCTATGCTAAAGGGATGGACCTATTTTTATACTAAAGGACTCCCACTCTTCCAGGTGACTGGATGGGAGAGAGTCAAGGCATTGGTTGGCCAACAATTGGTGAGATGGTTGAGTCCTTTCTATCAATGACTTGAGCCGAAGCTGGTGGACTCTAGGCAACAAAGCTGGGGCTTGTGCTGAATGACGTGGCAGCCACTGCACGCAGGTGGGTGGCCAGTCTGCAGAGAGAGCCGAGGAGCATAGGCATGGGTCCAGCTTGCGTGGAGCATGGCGCTCTTACAACTTGGGGGTCCGCTTTAAGAAAAAGATTATGGATACGAGTATATAAACTTGTAGGATTTAGATATTCCTTGCTCTTTCCATTACTGTTTTAATTAAATTAGCCCAAATGGCTTTCTGAGTCTTGCACCAAGAAGCCAGAACTCCGAGTAGTAAAGCATTGACAATGAGCAGACACTAGCTATTTTTTTTCTTTCGATTTTGAAGGCCAACTCAGCTCAACGTTTTTGTCCCTGAAAAAATGTTCCTCTTAACTAGACCACTGAATTGCCAGATAAGGTTTGGGATTTTGCAGCAGTAAACAAAGAAGAATCAGAAGTTATAGTTTTGGCATCACTACCCCAGATTTTTAGTCTGGTTCACGAAAATGCCCTCTAAATCAAGTGTCTGAGTGTCCTTCAGGATTACTGTTGATTCAAGATTACTGGACATGCTTTAAATCCAATTCCAAATAACTTCAGAGTTCACATCAGAAAAAGTTTGCAGACTCGCTGGCAGGAGATAACTTTTAGAAGTAAAAATTAACCCCCCTTACAGGAGGCAGTGGGCCCCAGGTGAGCAAAAGCAGACCGCTAATTAGGGAAGCTCCCCAGGGTTAGCTGACTTGCCAACAGGGGGCAGGGGAGCGGGGATGGGGGGGGAGGGGTCCCTCCGGCCCACTCTCCTCTTCCTCCCTCCCATTCCTCTCCCATACCATCCAAGAATTGTTAGTGATTTGGGGGACCGTTTAGGAAGGATACTGCAAAGTTAACATTGCTGATGTCAGAAAGAAGAAAAACCACCCAGTGCTAGAACAGGAGGAAGCTTTCTCACTATCTAGGCAACTCCTGGCTCAAGTTCTAACTGTACTCACTCACTAACTTTCCTGAACTTTGGGGTCCCTCTTCTATAAAATGGGTGTAAAATCAACACCAAAAGCTCTTTGTAAATAGCAAAGTAAACAACAATCATTCAATCACCACTAACAGTTATGTATTATGTATGTATCAGGCTCTGTTCTGAGCGCTTACATTATTTCATTTAATCTTTACAACAATCACATGTCTAACCATATGACATACAAGTATTATTATTCCCATTTTACAAATGAGGAAACTAAGGCACAGAGAGGTTAGATGATTTGCCCAAGGTCATTTAACTGATTAGTTGTTATTTTTATTACATTCAAAGACACTGGTTCAGAAAAGACTGAAGTGACTTGCTCAAGGTCACGGCATTAGTCTGATGAAGGGATAGCTTTTTAGTTTCAAGGGGGAATTAGCAGCAGGTTCTTTTCCCAAGAAAGGGGGAAAGCTGAGACTTGGAGGACACTGGAGGCTTATGAGGGGTGGGCGAAATAAGCCCAAGATCCGATAAGAGAGGAAGAAAACTTTCAAATCCTTTCTCCGGCAGGTTGGAGCACGGGGGTGTGGAGAAGGGCTGAAAGGGCTCTAAGATTCTGGTACTTTCTCCTCTGGTGAGGAGAGGAGCAGCCCTTCTGTCTGTGGAGCTCAGAAGGCCAACATCAGCAGTGTCAACCCACGGATGGCCTGCTACCTCAGCTGCCCCAGAAGCGTGCCCCTCAGGGGCTCCCACTGAGTGGCTGGGCTGCCCAGGCACAGGTAATCACCACCCTTTAAAAGCATAGTGCTGCAAGTAACGTGCACGTTTACATTTCAAGCATAGTGTCTTCTACATTCATATTGCCATGTTACAAGAAATGGCATCAGCTAGTTCTTTATGTAAGACCTATAGGCTTTGACTAATTTAGAGGACAATTTGGTGACCTCCCCCCAAAAGAAAATCTTATTATAAAGAAATATGGCTTGGAGGATGTTCAAGCCCCCAAAAGGATATTTGCTGGGGACCCTCTCAACTCAGTTCCATGGCTGTTCAGTGGCAGAGCCAGGACTAAATACTTCTTTGGACTTTGGAGCTTGGCCTGTGGGATTGTTTTGATGTGGGTCCAATCCCAGGTTTACCACTCACTCACTGAGGGAATTTGAGCAAACTACTCATTGTTCCTACACCTCCCTTTCCTCCTAGGTCTGTTATGAGGATTAAATGAGATAATGCCTGTGAAGGCTTAGCGTGGGCATGGTGTGGTGTTGCAGAAGAACTGTTATTGTAGTCTAATGTTCTTCCTATGGCTCACGAATAATACTCCCAATCTCATTCTTTTGAAGTCGTCTTTTGTTTTTCCTTCAATTTTTTTGAAGTATAACTGACATACAATAATCTGCACATACTTAAAGTGTACAGTTTGATGAGTTTTGACATGTGTATATGCCCATGAAACCATCACCACAATCCAGATAATAAACATATCCATCGCACCGCAAAGTTTCCTTGTGCTCTTTTATAATCCACCCCGCTGGGGACTTCCCTGGTGGTCCTTTGCCTTCCAATGCAGGGGGCGTGGGTTCGATCCCTGGTCAGGGAGCTAAGATCCCATATGCCTCGAGGCCAAAAAACCAAAAAAAAAAACAACATATAATCCACCCCGCCTCCTCCCTCCTTGTCCCCCAGCAAACACTGATCTGCTTTCTGTCACTACAGATTAGCTTGCATTTTCTAGAATTTTTATAAATGGAATCCTACTGCATGCACTTGCTTTTTTGTCTGGCTTCTTTTGCTCAGCGTAATTATTTTGAGATTCATCTATCCTATTTATTATTGACTTGTTTCTTTTTGGGGGGGGGTCGTCATTTTCTCCCTCACATGATGGACAAAGTATTTCCAGGCGAGAGATGTGGACCAGTGGAGCTCCTCCTCAAGGTCCTGGCCGCGGTTTCTAGGCGTACGCTTGCGGCTGCCTGAGGTTTCTAACACTTGCATTCTGAGCACTCAGTTGCTCCCTGCGTCCCAGTAGCAGGCAAGTGCAGGTGGCTCAAATGCAGCAGGACTTCAAGGGCACAAACCAGGCAGCCTTCTCACATGACACGTGCCCAGACCCCATCCCCAGGATTCATAGGTCTGAGGGGTGGTGTGGTTGAAGACCGCTGTTCTCAAGTAATGGCACGAATTTCCAAAAGTCACCTGGGCAGTAAACATTAAAGCAAAAGGGAGGGAATTAGGGCAGCACCTAGTGGTAAGAATCACATTTCACAGACAAAAAATGAGATGCTCTGTAGTGTCTGAAATACATTGTAAGACATCTGTGGGGCATCATGAATGTGGTATCTACAGGTTTTATGACCACACGTGAAAAGAAATCTGCTCCCTGGGCTTACTTCAGCACTCTAAACATATGTGACCAGAGTGTCACCTAGTGTTGCGTGGACCAGGAAATCAACAAGGGTGGTGCCATCACCTGCCTCCACATGGGATTCCAGAAAACCACACTTGAGAGGGCACAGAAATCAGTATCGAAAATGAGACACTCAAGTTACCACAAAGAGCTATTTTTGCTTATTCCAAATTGCTCTGTTACTCTAAGCAGCTATTTTCATGGCAAAGCCAGCCTCTTCCCTAGCTATGTATAGGGACGACTCAGCAACTTAAAAACAAGTGGGAAGAGAAAAGAAATCTGCAAATAGGTTCACACGCCAGGGATAACCCTGGGGGTAATTCAAAAGGTAGTGCAAGTTGGTTATTTTCCAAAATATCCGGCCTCTTTGAATTCTACCGTTGGGTTGGAAACCATCATGAGCTAAATATACATGCACGTTGGAGGGTCACTTTCTAGTAAGCACTCAGTGTTTATAAAAATAGGGATTTAGAAGGAAAAGTCTCCTCCATGTCTAGCGGTGGCGGTTCCCTGAGCTGCTGTTTGCTCCGCTCTCCAGGGATTGGGTTTTGATGACAGATGAGGGGAAGCGCGGGTCTATTTTTAAAGGTCTCTGGTTTTCTGACTGTTGCCAGGGAGAAGGTGGACAAAAGAGGAGCACAGTAAAGGAAGGTCACCTCAAACATTGGTTCAGTGAGTCAGTTAACGATTATTTACTGGTTCTACTGCCCGAAATACATTGAATCTACCCACTTGGCTCCATCTCCTTTGCTGCCATATTTATTTGTCCAGGAGGCCATTATTTTTCACCTTGTCTAAGTGGACTTCCTGTTTTCACTGGGGGCTCCTCCAAGAGTCCATTCTCCATCCTGCAGCCAGAGAGAGTTTTTCATTCCTTTTTTTTTTGTTTTTTTAACAGTTTTGCTTTTTATTTATTTATTTTAAACATTTTTATTGGAGTATAGTTGCTTAGTTTCTGCTGTACAGCAAGTGGATCAGCTATACATATACATATGTCCCCTCTTTTTTGGCTTTTCTTCCCTTTAGGTCACCACAGAGCATTGAGTAGAGTTCCCTGAGCTACACAGTAGGTTCTCATTAGGTATTTATTTATTTATTTATTTTTAAATCATTAGAGAGTGCTTGGGTTTTTTTTTTTTTTTTTAAGATAGTCATCTTTTCTTTTTAAAATTTATTTATTTATTTATTTATTTTTGGCTGTGTTGGGTCTTCGTTTCTGTGCGAGGGCTTTCTCTAGTTGCGGCGAGCGGGGGCCACTCTTCATCGCGGTGCGCGGGCCTCTCACTATCGCGGCCTCTCTTGTTGAGGAGCAGAGGCTCCAGACGCGCAGGGTCAGTAGTTGTGGCTCACGGGCCCAGTTGCTCCGCAGCATGTGGGATCTTCCCAGACCAGGGCTCGAACCCGTGTCCCCTGCATTGGCACGCGGATTCTCAACCACTGCACCACCAGGGAAGCCCTAGGTATCTATTTTATACATAGTATCAATAGTGTATATATGTCAATCCCAATCTCCCAATTCATCCCGCCCCCCCCCCCACCTTTCCCCATTGGTATCCATACGTTTGTTCTCTACGTCTGTGTCTCTATTTCTGCTTTGTAAATAAGATTGTCTAGACGATCTTATTTACAGAGAGAGCTTTTCAAAAGTGGAAATTGGACCAAATCACACCCTTGATTAATAGAAATGCATAGTAAAAGATCTGGAAGCATACCTATCCTACCAAACTCTTCATAGTGGGTGTCCCCAGGGAAGGGGTGCAGGAGGACCTGAATGTTTTTACTGTGTGGTTGGAATTTTCTACAGTGAGCTGTATTGTTTTCATGATTTTGAAAGGATCTCAAATGTTTAATTTGGTCCCTACGTGCTAGGAGCACTTAATCTTGCATTAGGGTCCTAGACACTGAAAATTCGAGGAATTTTGCTCGTTTGTTATGGCCTCACAGGGCAGAAGCTGGGATCACAGAGTGGAAGTGATAGGGGATGTGAGCTTTAAGAGGGAGCTTGCATTAGCAGAGCTGCCCGAAGATTCGCTGGTTGGCCAGCATGGGTGGTGACGGCCAGGACAGGTGTTTGGGCTGAGGCTGGGTGCCTTGTGCTGGAAGTGGTGTCAGGGACTTGAGTGTCACATGCCCTCAGGGTTCCTGTAGTTCTGTGATTCCACGTGATGCCCCAGAAGGCAGATTTTTTTTAGCCTGACTGCTAAGGGGATTTTCTCCAGGAGCCTTAGTCACTGTCTGCTTTCTTTCTTTTCTACCTCCAATTTCTATCAGTCAAATGCATTTCTAGAAGCCTTGAATTAATCTCTTAGTTTCATGTGCCAAGAAGGTTATGGATGATGATCCTTCTGCGAGGAAAAAAGCACACATAAGATGTATATGGGGCTTCCCTGGTGGCGCAGTGGTTGAGAACCTGCCTACCAATGCAGGGGACACGGGTTCGAGCCCTGGTCTGGGAAGATCCCACATGCCGCGGAGCAACTAAGCCCGTGCACCACAACTACTGAGTGTGCCCTCTAGAGCCCACAAGCCACAATTACTGAGCCTGCGTGTCTGCAGCCTGTGCTCCGCAACAGGAAAGCCTGCGATAGTGAGAGGCCCGCGCACCGCGATGAAGAGTGGCCCCCCCTTGCCACAACTAGAGAAAGCCCTCGCACAGAAACGAAGACCCAACATAGCCATAAATAAATAAATAAATAAATAAAAATTAAAAAAAAAAAAAAAGATGTATATGGATCCAAACTGGGTACTAAAAGTGGAAAGAAGAAGGGATCCTGGAAAAGTAGCTAAGGAGAAGCAAACAGCACAACATTCCCTGCTAATCTCACCTTCAACCCTAGAAGCTACTTTGCTGTAACTCCATTCCCGGTGTGTGTGCCCCGCTGCCTCTGGCCGCTCACTTTCTGACCCCAGCTGCTTCCCCAGGCACAGACCACTCCCTGATGTAGCTCCTTGTATGGCTTCTGGAACGGAAGTCATAGTGCCATCCAAAGGGATGACGTATCCTTCGAGATGTCATTATTCCTATTCTGGAATAAATAGAGAGATTAGTCTGATTGGACAAGCACTTTGTGGAGCCCCCCTTGTTCCCTGTACCGTCCCAGACATTTACAAGTTGGTTGAACCATGTTTTTATTTTTTCCACTACCCCAAGGCCATACCATTTTTCTTTTTAATATACAGACCGTGCTTTGCACAGAGTAAGTGCTCAATAAATATTCGTTGAATTGATTTTCCCGTTCAGAGATGTGGCAGAAAGACCCTTTCACTTTATGCGTGTCACCAGGGTAAGCCCCGGGTTCTGAGCTGAGGAGTGTCTGGATCAACAATAACAAATGTACCCCAAGGACGGGAGTGGGGGGCAAGGACAGGAATATGAGCCGTAGGCAGGAGTCAAGGTAAGAATTTGAGAGTGTGTGAGACGAGGAACAGATGAAGGCATGTACAGCCAAGGAGGGTCGTGTGAGAGGTTCAAGGGCCAGACATTGCCCAAGGGCGGCCAAGTCAGACTCCCTGGGCTCATGTGTGTCCTGTTCTGTGATGCACATCCCTTTGGGTAACTCAGTTAATCCCACCCAGTGAGCCCCATCCTCATCAGTGAAACGAGGCGGCCCCTAGTCAGTGTGAGGATTTAATGAGGGAGCTAATATATTTGAAAACACTGTGAAATGCAATGCAGAGAAAAGGCGAATTAGCAAGATTTGAACGCATCTAGTGACCTTGCAGAATTCTTTACAAGTATTCTTCTGCCTCCACCCCTCTCCTGCAGTTTTATTCCCAGGAACCCAGTATCTCTGAGATGGAGGATCTTGGAGTTCCTCTGGCCCGTTCCCGTCCTGTTCTAGACTAGGAAATGGGCTCAAGAGATTCAGTCACAAGCGGCTAATTATAAAACAAATCAGGACTTCCCTGGCGGCACAGTGGTTAAGAATCTGCCTGCCAATGCAGGGGACACAGGTTGGAGCCCTGGTCTGGGACGATCCCACATGCTGCGGAGCAACTACGCCCATGCACCACAACTACTGAGCCTGCACTCTAGAGCTTGCGAGCCACAACTACTGAGCCCGCATGCCACAACTTCTGAAGCCCGCGCTCCTAGAGCCCGTGCTCCGCAACAAGAGAAACCACCACAATGAGAAGCCCGCGCACCTCAACGAAGAGTAGCCCCTGCTCGCTGCAACTAGAGAAAGCCCTCACGCAGCAATGAAGACCCAACGCAGCCAAAAAAGACAAAAAACAAAAAGCAACGAATCAGATGGTATCAAACTGATCAAAGGTTGTCAGCATCGGACTCTTCTAATTTAAAGGTTTGCTTTGTTCTTTACTCCCCTAGTTTACATTTTACTTTCATCCCACGTGTCATTTTAAGGACATCCTGATTGCTATAGAAAAATGGGGTCTAACTATCGAGTGTGTGACAGAGAAGCTCACTCAGCAGCCCCCAGACCTCTTGTCTTCCTAGTAATAATAATTACCGCAGCTCAGCCCCTTTGACTCTCTGCTGCTCTGACCAGGCTACTTTGGAAAGGATGACCGTCTGCAGGGTCTGCATCCCACTGGTCAAGGCAGGAGGAAAAAATAAAGAGCCTCTGCTGCCCCGTGTCTGCAGCATCACCGAGCTCTCTCTTGCCCAAGGGCGAGTCTCCTTCGATTCTGTCTGGTTTCCTGCCTGGAGCCTGCTTCCTGCCACCCCTCCATTTTACCTGATGTCTTGACAGAGCTCAGCCCCAATTCGATGGCAAATCCACCTGAGCTTCCCTGTTTGGGCGCTGGTTCGTCTAACCGAACGGTACCGCAAACACGAGGGATTGATATGTAGCCGTGGGCGTGTATGTCATAGAGAGGTTACATAGCGAATGATTACAGAACCGATCTGAGAATGAATAAAACATGTCCTGTGTGGGTTTTTTTTTTTTTAAACAAAAAGACTAAAAATGAGAAACCCGAAGAAAGATGAGCACATTCTGTTTTGGTTTGTCCTTTTTCGAGCGAGCAGAAGGAGGGAGGAAGTGCTGAGTCCCAGGAAGGCAGCGCGCTGGGCGGGGGAGGGCGGGCAGTGGAGCCGGAGCACTTTGGGCCACCTCGTTTAGCAGACTTCCAAGGCAGCCACCTCCTCAGCTGCTGGGAGACGTTTCATCCTGCTCATGCCCACGGCCCCAAAAACCTGCTGGCCCAGCTCGGCTGTCCCCCTGCAGCCGTGCACCGTGACGCACCTGCCCGGGGCACCCCAGCTGCCCCTGAGTCCTGGCTATTAAACGAGTGGCCGCGTGACCTCCCCAGATGTCTCACCCTGCACTTCTTGACTCGGAAACCAGCCTTCTTGCTCTGCGGTCTCTTGATACTGGCAAACCTCTTCCTGGCTCCCCACATCGATCCCTCCCTACAAAGGCTGATTATGACAGTAAGATGCAAGACACATTTCTCAAACCACCAAAGGCATTGCATAAATATATGAATGCATACATTTGTTAAAAACTGGCACACAATATTGCTAGTGACTGAATCAGAGCTGGCTGGGGAAACACAGATAAGCTATTAGCAAACTCGTTAATTTGTGGCACCTGGACACCATGAAGAGAGTGCTGGTGTTGGAGGGCTGTGTGTTCTCACACACTCACTGGCTGTGTTGCTGCTGGAATAAGTCTCAGTTTCCTCTTCTGCAAAATGGGCTTAAGAGTCAAAAACAATGCCCATCCTATTTACTTTATGAGGTTCTTGTGAGGATCAAAGAGCGTAAAGTTCTATGAAGCCTATTAAAAAAACTATGCTTGCATACAAGATTATTAGTTCCATAATTAGCAAAGTGCCTTGCTTAAAATAAGCGCTCACTAGACTTTAGAACTGTAGTTTGATTGTGAAAGAAAATGCTATTATTTCATGGCATTTTGTACCTGACATTCTTATCTGTTTGCCTCTTTATTACCTGTCTCCTCCATTAGACTCAAAGCTCTATGACAGCAGGAATTCTGACCATCTTAACTCAGAGCTGTAGTCCTTATGCCTTGGGTGGTTTTGGTACATTGATAATGTCATTAAGTACTTTTGGAGTGGAGGAATGACAGCTTTCTGGCTCAGAGGGAAGCAATGGAGGGAGTAGTTAAAATGGGCTTAATTCTTGTGAATGCATGTTTACCTAACTAGAGCTTGCTGCTGGTGTAGAAACGAAAATATACCTTAGAAAGCGACCAGATCTCTTAGAGATGGAAATATGGATGGAAACATTGAGCATGAGGAACAGGTAAGAGAATTGTGAATTTTGAGTAGAGAGAAAACATTTGTCCTAAATGTCTCCTAAAGGGCTGACTCCTTCTGGGGCAACCCAGAAGGTAGACAGGGACCTGCAGAGAGATGGAGTTTGTTTTAGTTAAAGGTATTTGAAAATAAGTTGGCCCAGGAGGCATGAGTTTCTTGTCAGAGGAGGTATTCAAGAAGAGGCTGGATGTATTTGTGGAACTAACATCGTAGGTGGATGAGTTACTATGTTGTTAGATGAGATATAAGATGGCATCCATGGCCCTATTTAATCCTGCCTGTAAGGCTCTGGAGGCAAAGTCCAATATAAATAAATAATATAAAATAATAGGGAAAGAGAAAGAAAGGAAAGGGGAGCAGGGAAAGGAGGGGAAGACATGGGGACCTCTGCTATTTGCTTCCTTGAAAATCTTTTTCATCCGCAATCCCAGGTCCCCCTTGGGGAACCTCAGACACCACCCACACTCAACTCAGAACAACCCGTGGTTCACATGCTCCTTCTCCAGCCAGATCTACGCCTCTCGCTGGGTCACATGGCCTGAGTCTAGCCCTCAGCTCCAGTCACCTCAATCCTTAGTCACCCCTCCCATCAGACCGTCCTAGGGGCAGCTCTCCACCTGTTCGCCTTCAGTATAAGCAAGACAGCTATTTGCTTCATAAGAGGGGCTTTTCATGTATGACCTAAAAATACTCATACCGAGTGGGATTTGGTAGCCCTCATAGATTGCATGTTTGTGTCCCGCCAAAATTCATATGTTGAAACCCTAACCCTAAATTCATATGTGGCTATATTTGGAGATGGGGCCTCTAAAAAAAGTGGTTAAAGTTAAATGAGGTCATAAGGGTGGAGCCCTGATCCAATAGTATTAGTGTCCTTATGAGAAGAGACACCAAAGTGATCACTCGTGCTCTCTTTCTCTCTCTCTCTCCCGTGTGAGGACACTGTGAGAAGGTAGGTGTCTGCAAGGCAGGAAGAGTCCTCACCAGAAACTGAATCAGCCAAGCACCTTGATCTTGCACTTCCCACCTTCTAGAACTCTGAGAAAATAAATTTCTGTTGTTTAAGCCATTATGATATATTGTTATAGCAGACCAAGAAGATGAATACACCCTCTTAGAGGTAAACTAACTTCAAGAAAAAGGCATGATTTGAACCTCAGTTCTGCCACTTACTACCAGGGGGGCCTTGGGTACATTGTTTTTTCTCTCTGAGCCGCAGTGTACTCGTTGGTAAAATGTGGATCTCAACATTTATCATAGAGAGCTACTGCGAGGATTAAGGGAGGAGTCTTATGTAGGGTATGTGGGACACAGTAAAACTTTACCTAGGAAAATGTTAGATTTAAAGGAAGATACCCTTGTCTTGAGGCATGAGCATCTCTTGGTGTGATCCCTTGGAAGAAAAAAACAACAGCCATGACATAAACCACCTGCCCCCATCAAAGCTGCCTCCTCTGGACATTGAACTTGAAGTTCCCACTTGTTTATCAGTTACTCTTTGGGTTGGTGGAAGAGTGTGCATCGTCTACCAACATCAGCCTCTCCTAACATCCACATCCAAGAAGTCCTTCATGTGCTCCTCTCCATAGAATTTTGGAATCACAGCTAAGTGAATCAACCAGTCTGCTGGAACATTTACGTTCTCCTGCCCTCCTGAGCCCTGCAGACATAGGTCATAATTCCATGTGCACAATTTCCAAGTAACGATCATGGCCCCGGGACTATAATTCATTCCCTGAGGCCACCCCCTGAAGGACACCTGGAGGTCCCCCACTGAGGAGCCAACCTACTCACTCAGCCCATGAGCATTGGCAGCTTGTTAGATCAAATCAGAGGCAGGGAGAGATTTATAGTTTATCTCAAAACACCCTGGACAGCAATGTCAATTCCAGACAAACGGCAGGAGAGGGTACTTGGTGCCGAATTACAGGCCTCGCTTCTGAGGAGCAGCTGCCCTGAGTGCTTGCCTTGAACACTTCTCAGCGTGCCGTCTCATCAGAGTGTGCACATCTGGACTCCCAAGTAAGAGCAAGAGCTATACATTTTTCTTGCTGTTGAAGTATGGCTCCCCGGGGACCCAGCAGGTCCGGCCAACACAGACACTTCCTGCATCCTGAACTCAAACAAGCCCACATTCTCCAGGATAACAGAGGGAAAGCTTCCAAGTCCACAAGCTGCTGTCAACCAAGAATTCAGGCATCCTTGCTTCGTGCTGAGAGGAAGCTCTTAAACAGATCACTGCCTTGGCTGAGCTTAGTGGAGAAGGAAGTAGAAAATGTGATTAACAGGTAACTATAAAATGTTGCAGCCATAAAAAGAGAAGGGAAAGAAGTTATGCGTAAGTAATGGCTGTGTGAATGGCCACATCAAGCCGCTTCCAAAAGCTGCATCTCACCAAAGAGCAGTCATCTTGTTTGCCAAGTGGAAACTGCCTTAAGGAATCTCAAAATTAGTACCATTCTGCCAGCAGCCACACTAACTGTACGGAGATTCTGAGCACAGTCAATTTGCTAGAGTCTCCGATGTCCTTGCAGTTGACTTTAAAAACTATGACGCATCCTGCAGGAAAAATGATGCGGGTTGGTTGGTTGGTTCTCAAACTGCATTGTCATAATCAGGTGTGACATGTTACAACTCATTTGTTTCGAAAGTAAAGAATTCATGCTGGGAAGAAAAAGAGAGAAAACATACCTGAGATTTCTCTGTACTAAACATCATCATCTCACTTACATTTTGAACTGATTTCCTAGAGGGAGAGAGAAAGAAGTTATTAAAGGGGAAACAAAGACCACAACAGTGATCAACTAAATGAGAGAAAAACCGCTTGCCTCTTGAGGGAACTCACAAAAGGGAGGAAGTTCACCAAATGGGTCTAGGATGTCTAATAATAGCCTGGGGATTTCACCTTCTAGAAAAGGGAGTTTCTCTGTAATTATGCTAATTAAGGACTGAAGCTTATAGCTTGGGTAGGGTGGAATAAATCCATAAGTCCATATGTGTGAATCCATAAGTCCATATGTGTGAATCCATATCCATATTATGAACCCATGCGTGCATACTATGAAATATATGATGAATCCATAAGTCTGTATATGATGAGTTAAAACAAATCCCACTTTTCACTGCTCAGGAGAGTCTTCCTTTAGGTCCAGTAGCAGTTTTGTCTGGTTAGACCCAGTAGGGGTGAAACATGGCATCCAGTTTTGATAACTCCAAGGCAAATGATGCTGCAGGTGGAAAGTTCTTCTGTTACAGAATAGAGTCATTGAGGCAGAAATTGGGGCAAGTACTCCAAGAGTCTGCTCTGAGCCGCATCACTGCTGTGGCGGTAGGAGAAACATTGAGATTTGCAGGACCTTGTGTATCGATGGCCCCTGCCTGAGCACGCATTGCAGGGGCTCCAGCTCTCCCACCCACCCCTCCCCCAGAGACTTTTGGCAATGCCCTCCCAACCCCGATGCTACATGGCTCGCCCTTCTTCTGTGATAGCCTCTGGCTCACATCTCTTCTAATGCTTGCCCTTCCTTGCTGTCCTGGAGAAAACATTCTTCTTGCTCAATTTTGTTCCCTTCCAAATTCGCTCTCTTGTTTAGAGTTGATATTCCAGACTTCTCCTTAAATTGTGTAGTTCTTCCATTGTCTGCCACAAACCACTTTCCTCACTAAAGGTTTGTTAACGTGAACCAGAAGGGGGTCAGTTTCTGGTGATGGAATCAGACAAGGCAGGTGCACGGATGATGTTCTCCTTTGTCCCTGGGTTCAGAGTGTCCAGCTCAGCTTGACACCCAACTGGCTTAGACTAAAGGGGCCTCCTGACCCGTGCCCGGAGGCGATACCACATGGTTGGGTATGTGATGGGGACACAGAGACCCCACTCAAGCGAGTCCTCTCTCTCTGCTGCTTGCTTGCTGTGAGACCCTGGGTGAGGAACATGACCATCTTGAGCCTCAGTCTTCTGATGTGAGAAATGGAGATAATTATTGTCCCTGTCTGGTAGGATATTACAGGAAGTAAAGGAGATCATGCTTAGCATAGTAATTGGAACATCTTTAGGACCCAATAAAAGGGGAAGCTATATTCCTTGTAGTGATGGGGTAGTTCTGTATTTTGATTGTGGTGGTGGTTACATAAATCTACACATGTGAGGAAATGGCATAGAGCTATAGACGCACATTGTCCCAGTGTCAATTTCCTGGTTTTGATATTGTATTATAGTTGCATAACCACTGGGGGAAACTGGGTGATGTTTTGTACTATCTTTTGAAATGAAGACCTACAAAATGAAGCTTTATACATCTTTGTACTAAATTCGAAATTTCCTCTGAATCTATAGTTATTTCAAGATAAAACAAATGCCAGACCAGAAAGGGAAAAAAGAGGTGGGGTGGGAAAAGCTGTGAATAGGGTGCTTATTATTTGGAGATTTAATTTCCTTAACTGCCCTACTTTGTAACTGCAAAACTCTGTTTGCTGACCCTGCTGCCTGCTCTCCTTTGCCCATCACCATGGCCCTCGGTTTAGGATATATTACCATCTCTCAGACACACAACTTCAGCCTTCATCTTGGCTCTGCTGGAGACTGTCTTGGAGCCACGTTCCCCTGGGCTACTTCCCTGGTGTGTCACTCCCACAGGAAGTTCCTCCAGTCCTGCCCTACCTGCAACGAGACACGCACCTCATGTGCTCTGACTTCTCAGGCAAACTCCAGGACAAGAGGAAAGGTTGTACTGGGAGAATCCTGGGTCAGGGAGGAATATCTCGCTGTGTGAGCAGGGCTCTCCCCAGGTCCTGAAGGCCCGACCCCGGAGGGTAGCCTCCTCCCACAGCAGTGCAACCTCCCATAGTCTCTAAACCTCAGTTTCCCCTTCTGTGAAACAGGCATGGGGTTACTAGGAAGATTACCTGGGACAGCAAACAGGCTTTGAAAATTGTAACACACCTCTCCAATGGCAGGTGGCATTGCTATTATGACATGAAGAAGCAGAGGTTTTGGAGTTTGGGGCCATTTTCCTGGGAGAAGGAAGGGGTAAAGAGGCTAGGACAGTGGGTTCTGCTCCAGATGCTGGAGTTGTTGTATAGGAGTTAAAATTGCAACAAGGAAAATAACTGAAAATACACACGGGAAGAGCTCTGGACGGAACAGGTTCAGGAGACTCAGGAAGTGACCACGAAAGCCTTCAAAGAGCAAAGAAGAAAAATGGTAAGTATGCACGTCAGGCTACAGAGATCTATGATTAAAGAAGAAATGTGAAAATGAATAACGAGAATTAAAGTTCTGCACACAAGAAAGGGAGGGGAGGAAACAACCCCAGCCCTCCCTGCACATACATCCTTCATTACATCCTTCTTCCGCCCTGGGAAGGAGGGAGGGGCAGTGCACAGCTTTGAAGGACAAAACGGGGCAAGTCGAAACCACATGGCTGATGAGACAATGAGAGGTTAATAAGAGCAATTTCCAGATCTGTCGGAGAATGTGGGCGTGACTAAGGCTGGAACACGATTTAGGGGTCCCCTCTAAGATGTTACTGACAGAAGGGGAAGCGGGGGATTTTAGGATCAGAAACCTTGCCCTGGAGGGGAAGGACCACTTCAGGAACAGATATCAAAGAACTTTCTCCTCGCAATTCTCACCTCATTGTTCAGAGAGGAAGAGGGATGAAGAGAGCAAATCCTGACCAAACCTGCAGTGGTAGGCGTGACCCCACTCAGCTCCTGGGATCAGCTTCCCTGCCAGCTCCCCTTACAGCCTGGAAGGCCAGTTCCCGGTCCATACCATGTAACATTTGCAATAATTTGTATTTAACGCCAGCTGGTGTTTGAGCCACATTACTATTAATGGTGAGAGCTGAGGGAGTGATTCTCGAGGCATAGAAAGTTCCCTGAAGAAGCTTGGAGTCTCATCGCAAGGACCACACGTGGAAAAGAATGGTGTGACAGGACCTGGGCTTCTAAGCAAGTCAGACCTGGCTTCTGATCCTGGGGCCCCTACCTGCTAAACTTGTCTCCTTGGAAAGGGACTTAACTACTCAGTTTACTTGCTGAGATTCAGTTTTCTCAGCTATAAGACAGGAATGACATTATGTCCCCCAGAGGATGATCAAGTAGATGACCTAAGATAACAGGTGCAGTGCGCAGGGCTACACCGCAGTACTGTGTTCAAGAAAGCGGTTCCTTTCCAGGACATTCAGGGAAACCAAGGCAAATAGAATCTTAGTTTGCAGCTGCCCAGACTGCACCTAACATTGTCATCTAGCCATTGAGGCAAGCTCAGAGAAGTCACTGTATTCTCCTTTGTCCCACTCCCATCTTTTTCAAGCCCAGGGGTGCCTTTTAAAACTCAGGAAAGGCAAACTGTTTAAAAGAAATACCAAGTTCCAGGCAAATATCGTGGTGGGCGGGTGAGGGTCTTAGCCCCTGGGATCCACCTCTGCCCTGTATTCGCTCCTCTGGGGCCTGGTGGCTTCTTTCCTAGTTTCAGCCACTCTGTCTGCCCTGGATTAAACCTTCCCCATCCCTCTGAACTCTTCTCTAACGTCCGCTTTTGTAGTCCTAGAAGCCTTGGGTCTCAGGCTGTCTCCTGAATGTGAAAAAGTCCTCCATTTCACCTCGGCCTAGTAGATTGCACTAATTCACACTGAGGGGCGAATGAGGCTGAACTCATGAATATATTTGCAGCTCAGGAGTACAGGTGGGGTGAGGGGTGAGGGCTGCAGGAGTGGGTGTGCAGGGGTGGGTGTGTGGTCACCAGGTTTGCAGGCCAGCACACACCTTCAGGAGCAGCATGACTGCCGCTGGCCCGAGAAGACCCCTCCTCACTCACAGACACATTCTCCCCAGGCTCGGGGGAGAGGACGAAGCACTGGATGTGGGGTTCGTGTTGGCCCCCAGTCTTTGGCGGCCTCAACGTTTTAGCTGAGATTAAGGGCGGAGGCCTGCGGGCCAGGGGACCTGGCTGAGCTGCCCACATCCGCCCCCGCCGCCCTGGGGCACAGACTTCTCACCTGACAAATGTGGCCAAGACCCGCTCGCAGTGAGCTCAGCGTTTTATTTCCCTGCTGTGACATGTAGTATTTGAGCTGTGAGATCCCATTAGCTCTCCCGTGTCCCTGGGGCTTTACATTTTCCATTGAATTCATTTTAACCAACATTTATTGGCTGTGTGCAAAGCTCTGGGCTCAGCACAGAAAAGCTAATGGTGAATTGGTCCCGGAGGAACTCCCAGTGTAACAGGAACAAACCTGCAAGCCCAGGCTTCCAGTACCGGGCGGGCGGGGCGGGTCTGGGGAATGAGCAGCCTGCCGGAGGGCAGGGCCGAGGGAGAATTCCTTCCAGGGCAGGGCGGCGGGAGAACTCCTTCCACAGGGACTAGTGGGCTGTATGTGGCTGCTGGTTAGAGAGAACTACAGAGAAGAGACTTGAAGTGGGCTTTCTTAGGAGGTCTTCAGACAGAAGAGGCACAGAGGAGCGGGTGCAGGCAGCCTGTGGCAGGTGGGGAGAGAAGCTGGACAGGGAGTTGGGACCAGACCACAAAGAGCACTGGTTAATACTCAAACCTGACGGCCAGGGAAGGGCACCAGGAGTCTGATCTCCCATACGGTACGGAAATATCTGAGCGTACGTGCATTTTTTAAGGGGAGACTATACATTTTATCAGGGACTCAGTGAGATACCTCACTGCTGATCTAGACCATAGGGGAACCCATCAGAACTTTTAAAAAATTATTTATTATAGAGATTTTCCAACTATACCAGAAGTAATGGACCCCATATAATGGACTCAAAATGCCCTACCTTCAGTGATGACCAGCTCATGGCCAGTCTTCTTTCAGCTATTCCTCCACCTCTTCCCACACTCCCAAATTAATTTGACATGAATTCCAGACATCATATTGTTTCAATCGTAAACATTGAGTATGTATCCAAAAGATAAGGATTCTTAAAAAAAAAAACCCACAAGCTTAAGTCATCTAAAATGTTTAACAATATTTCCTTAATATCATCAACTATCCAGTCAAGTGTTCACATTCCCTTATTTTTATTATCAGTTTGTTTATTTGATTCAGGATCCATAGAAAGCTTGTAAATTGGTCTTTAAAGTCTCTTTTAATTCATAGGCTCCCCTTTCATCTCTCTCTTTTTTTTTTCTTCCTCTTGCAATTTTTTGTTGAAGAAACCTGGTCATTTGTCCTGCAGAGCTTTTCACAGTCTGGATTTTGCAGGTGTGCCCAGGGTGTCATTTAACATGTGCCTCTATCTGTGTCTCCTGTAAATTGGGAGTTAGAGCTAGAGATGTCATCAGATTCAGGTTTGATTGTTTTTTTTTTCCCCCGAGACTACTTCAGGAGGGTCATAATGCCTGGTCGTCTCCCTTCCTGCCATCAGCATGATTTTATGCAGGAAGAGAAATGCTGGGCATTTCAGAAAAGGCTCTCTGTAGAGTGGAGTCTGGGCAGAGTTAGGGAGACTTGGAGGCAGGCCGGCCAGTTGGGAAGCTCCTGCAGTGATCTCAGCAAGCTGCTGCCTTCCAGCCTTGCAGATGATCTCTTGTAAACAAGGGCTGCCTTCGTGTCTGCATTTCAGAAGGCCCACTGGAGCTGCGGGCAACCCTCTGAAGCGACAAGCTTGTTTTTGTGACCTGGAGGGACTTGAGAGCCACCTGAGGTGCATGAAGCAACTAAATACAGCAAAAGAAATGAGCCACTTTTATGGCTATGTTTGCTTTTTTTCTGAAGCTTTGCTAGGTGAATTATATCTCCAATGTGCCGCCCCTCCCCAGAAACATAAAATCCCCAGGGGTTAGGAGGTGGGATGGAGCCGAGAACCCCCGTCTGTGTGGTTTGCTGTGTGTGTTTTAAACGAGAAAAACAGCAGCTGTTTTTTTACTAGCAAATGCTTAAACAGTGAAAAAGCCCCAGATTGCAATATCTCATCCTACTAAAAAGGTACCAGGAACTTAATGTTTGAAAATGGTTTCCAATCTCTTTTGGGACCAGAAATAGTCCTGTTGTCTGTATGCCCATCAGTTGGTCTCTGACTCTCCTTGAAATGCAGGAAAGAGAGAGAAAGAGAGAGAGAGAAGCATAGCATACCTCTTACACATAAAAGTATCCAGTAATGTAATTTCTGAATGTGTAACTCGGCTTATTTTCCGATAGTCTTGAGTCATAAAATGAGACATTAATTTTAGGAAACACTTTGATTCCAGGATGTAATTAAAATCATATTGGATGTTGTGAAACATTTTATAGTGTGCTTTTAAAGGAAAATAATACACTTTGGATGACTATTAAGGAGTTCAGCTATTCAAAATAAACTATAAAATGCAAACAGAAATGTACCTGGACTCTGCATTTTGGCACCAATACCTTAGAGCTCTGCTGTGGCAACAAGAATGGCTGCTGAACTGAGCAGACCCCGCGGGGCCTAGCATCCAGCATCACCATGGCAACCACTCCCCGCATCCTGCAGCTTGATCTAAAGCAAACTAGCGCTGAGGGCTCCTCAGTGTCCACGTCTGAGTGTTTGGAGGAGGCTGATTTTAAGAATGAGCAGGTTGATGTGGCATGGAGAGAGCAGAGAAGTAGGCAGGGCCCAGCCCTGATGTAAACACCCAGGAGCCTTTTGGACAGCAGCTGGGGAGGGGGTAAGGAAGGACTCTGAAGTCTCGTAAGCCAAGGTTTTAGAACTAGACTACCACTTCCTGGCTGGGTGACCTTGGACATGTCATTTAACATCTCCTGTGTTTCCTTTATCAATAAAGGGGTATAAAAATCCCTTGTTTCTAATACCCAGTAATAGGTGGGGACTAGAAATAGTGGTTAGGAAAACTGGCTATGCCAAGAACCAAGTAGTTGCCCAAGAAATGATAAATGTTATTATTACCAGGACACATAAGAAAGTAAGTCAATAATAGAGGAAGAGGTTAGCTATCATTTATAGCTGAGGGAATATTTTGTAATTTCGTTTTTGTTATTCAGTAAGGGTAATATAAAGGTATTTCTCTGATTTATGAATATTGAAAGTCTGTGGTATGGTAACCAGCTGCCAAGTTGATGCCCAGGGACTCCTGGTCTTCATGACTAGAGGGGGATGTGTAGTCTCTCCATATTGCATAGGATTGGCCTGTGTGGTCAATAGAATATGGCAGAAATAATGGAAAGTCACTTCTGAGATTAGGTCATAAAATACATTGTATCTGTATGCAAATGATTGTGGTTGGATCCTTATCTCACACCATATGCAAACACTTTACTCAAAATGGGTCAAAGACCTGAATGTAAGAGCTAGAACTATATTAAACTCTTAGAAGAAACCTAGGGAAATCTTTATGACCTCGGATTAGGCAATGGTTTCTTAGATATGACACCAAAAGCACAAAAGAACAAAAGAAAAAATAGATAAACTGGACACCATCAAAATTAAAATTTTTTGTGCTTCAGGACCAAAGTCTTGATCAAGAAAGTGAAAATAAAACCCACAAAATGGGAGAAAACTTTTGCAAATTATATTTGATAAGGATCTTATATTTAGAATATATAAAGAACACTTATAACTCAATAATAAAAAGACAAATAAATGGACAAAGGGTGTGAATAGACATTTCTCCAAAGGAGATATACACATGGCCAATAAGCACATGAAAAGATGCTCAACATCACAGGCCATGAGGGAAATGCAAATCAAAATCACAATGAAATACCACTTTACACCCATTAGGATGGCTATAATAAAAAAGGTAGACAATAACAAGTGTTGGCATGGATGTGAAGAAGTTCAACCCCTTATACATTGCTGTATACATTGGGAATGTAAAATAGTGCAGCTACTTTGAGAAACAGTCTGGCAGTTTCTCAAAATGTCAAACATAGTTACCATTTAACTGAGTAATTCCATTCCTATGTACATACCCAAGAGAAGTAAAAACACAGGTTGACACAAAAACATGAACATGAATATTCATAGCAGTATTATTCATAACAGCCAGAAAGTGGAAACAACCCAAATGTCTATCAATTGATAAATGGATAAATAAAATGTGGTCTCTCCACACAATGGAATATTATTCAGCACTAAAAAGGAATGAAGTACTGATATATGCTACCAAAAGGATGACCTTTGAAAACGTTATGCTAAGTGAAAGAAGCCAATCGTGAAAGACCACATTGTATGATTGCACTTACATGAAATGTCCAGAATAGGTAACTCCCTACAGAGAGAAAGTGGATTACTTGTTGTCTAGGACTGGGGGGCTTAGAGAGAAATGGGGAGAAACGGTTATGGGGTTTCTTTTGGGGGTGATGAAAATACTCTAAAATTGCTCATGGTGATGGTTGCTCAACTCTGTGAATATCCTAAAAATATTCACATACTATACACCCAAGCACTTACCAGCCAGCTTAAAAATTAGAATATTACCAAGAACATTACTCACTCCAGTGGAATTCTTTTCCTTTTCCCAAAGGAAACTCTGAATTTTATGTTAATCCTTCCTTTACTTTTCTTTCCATCTATTGTTTTCTAAGGTTTCTGGTTGTTTGTTTGTTTGCCCATGGTGGCCAGCATGTTTGCAGTGGGGAGGATTCTAGACCAGACTAACCATTTTCAGGTTTCTGGGTGAAAAATCCAGACAAGAAAAGTCTAATACCCATCTTCCCTCTCCCATGACCACCCTAAGTAACGTAGACTCTGGGTGGCATGGCTGTGTCTTGAAACAAATGCCATTAGTCATGTACCATTAAAGATCAAAGGGACTTTAAATATCATCTAGGCTGAAGATGGTAAATTGTCGTCAGAATGCTGCCATTCCTGTGCTCATGCAGACATCACTAATCCATCAGGATGTTCTTTCATACTGACCTGTTTTGATCCCAGGGAAGAGATGGTGGCTGTAACTACCATCAATCAACCACAGGAAGGAAACTAACATTTATTAGACACCTACTATATGCCAGAGGCTGTGCCAAATGCTTTAACCTTTATCTTATTTAAACACCACAATTCTCTAAGCACTAGTATCTCCATTTAGGGCTGAGGAAGCATCACTCAGAGATATTGAGTCACTTGCCCATACAGTTAGCAAATGTCAGAGCTGAGATTCAAACCTGTACAGCTGGGGAGCTGGGTGGAACCTGACCCCCGAGAGAAATACAAATTAATCACAGTGAAAAGATGCCACAAGACCACACAGAAGTCCATCTCAATCAAACACGTGAATGAAGCTACCAAGTAGATCCAGCTCCTCACCTAAGAAGGCACAGCCTCTCTCTGGGCAGACATTAGCCAGCAGCAATGGTATCCATGGGTGCCCAGGATTCTCCAACTCTCATTACTGGAGGTGATGAGAAAAAAGAGGGAGAAGGGAAGCAAGGTGTCCTTTGGCACCAGTGTCCCAGAGCTGACACCCCTGCAGTGAGGGGACCTGAAGGAGACCTCTTCTTTCCTGCCCTGTCCAATGTCAGGCTTGGCTCTCTGAGGAATCACTGGTCACCAAAACCTTCAGACACAGGTTTTTAACAATTTTGAAAGTTCCGGGCTATAAACTCAACTCTAGATAGGCCACGCAGAGGGCCTAGTTCAGACAGCTCTCATCTGATAGAAAATCCCAGGAGGCCTATGGATGTGGCCCACCCTGTAGAGCTCATTTGGGCACAGGCATCTGAACAGGCACTCAAATCACCTGATGGACGAGGGATCTGAGCTGAATTCTGGCTCCAAACAAAGGTGGGGCCGGTCAGGGCAGGAGAGGCTCCTGCCTCCGGGTCTGGTGGAAGCTGCGTGGAGCGAAGTCAATGCTTAATTATCATCTAAGACCAAAAAATTTTTTAAAAACACCCCAAAAATGCTGCTTTCAAGTTTGACGGAAGGGGACTCCGAATGCTGAGCACAGAGCAGGAACTGCTCCAAGCAACCAGAACGGGCGGGGCTGAAGCAAAGCAGCCTTGGGCTTTGCCTTCACATTTCAAAAGCCTGACTCAACCCGTGATGTTTTAGCCGCCTGTTGACTTCCTGAAGCCTAATTACAGCCCCCTGGGGCGGGGGGGGGACACACACATCCCTCTGGGTAACGCAGGGAGGCCCACGCACAGCCCCATGACCCCTCTTTGCACACGCAGCGTGAAGTGGGAGATGATGCACGACAGGAAAGGGTCGTCACACCTTCTGAGTCGGGGCCAGCCTGATGTCGCCGGAATTTCCGACTTCGCCCTCAGCGCGCTCACCAACTCAGTGCCCTCTTTATCCCAAGTGAAAAGGGACGGTTGTCTCACTTGGTGCCCAGGGACCCCAGAATGTTTACTCTTCTTGGTAGAGAATATTTCTGGGCCCGTCCTCTTTTTTCCCACCCTATCTAGGACAAAGCTCCCCTTACAGATGGAGGGAGGACTGTGGTTCCTGATCCGGTTCCGTGCCTTCCCCCAGGATAAACGGCTTTACCCTCAGCTTTATGAATTCCTTCCTTATTCTTACTTATCTTAGAAGCTATTTTTAATTGACCCGATGTCTCATGATCTGTTGATAAAAGCACCACTAAAAGTGTCCCGTGTGCATGTAAATCACTTAATTTGATGTTAAGTTGAGACCTTGGCATAGATTAGATGCAAACTCAGATTTTTACTTTGATGCTATGGCTCTTCCCTTTATGCTATTGTTCTTCCCCTAAGAGGGAGACAGAGGAGAAGGAGGACGTAGGGAAGAGAAGGGAGGTGGTGTCTGTCTCTAGTTGCAAGCGACAGAAACTGACATCTAGCTGAGATGGGAAAGGATTTTCTTAGAGGGGCACCAGGTGGCTTTCAGAATCCAGTGGCAAGTCCAAGAATAGGGCTTCGAAAAGGACAGGAGCCAGAGTGTACTGGGGTCTGGGCAGGAGAAACGAATTAATTAATAGCTGCCTTGGGGCTCTGTCCCTGGAACAAATTTGCTCCCACAATTTCTGTCTCACTTGGAGCAATTGTCGAAGTCCCAGGAGACAGCCTGATTGGTTGTACTAGGACTACTTGTGTACCTTAGGCCAGGAAAGAGAAGCACCCCAAAATGGCACACAGTGCAGGGGAGACATCTAACTCTCTACACACTGTTAGCAAATCAAGGAGAAACGGATGCTGAGTGCCCAAACGACAAATGACTACTGCGCCAAAATTTTCTAGGTGTTGGGGACTAAGATTCTGGCCATCCCAAACTGGATTAGGGCTGGGGCAGGGCCCTGCAGGTTGAGTCTTATTCATGACATTGGGATGGCCGCCATCATTACCACCATCTCCTTCTATCTAGGAAAGATGGGCTGGGCCCCTACGTCCTCCAAACCTGGCTGCTGGGGGGGGGGGAGCATTTCTTCTCTCAGGAAGTAGTCCTCATCCAAAAACATAAGATCCAGCTATAAGGTGGTAGACCAATCAGCGACTTACAATCAACTGTGTAGACACACTGTCTTACAAAGACCACTCATAATGCAGTGGTCTTTATGGTCAAATGACTTGAGTTGGACATCTAGCACTACTTACCAGTTATGAGACTCTGAGAAAATACCTATACACTCTCTGAATCTCAGTTTGTTCTGCTGTAAAATGGGGAGATAATAACATGTACTCTGCCTCCATCTACATGTCATTCTATCAAATGAAATAAAAATTGTCAGAGTTTGTAAGCTGTGAGCTATATACAGATACAAGGAAGCATGCTATAATTTTCATTATTATCAAGTGAGGCCAGGCTGCTTGAATAAGTGGACAGAGGCAGGAAATGCAGCTGGAAACCACAGTAACTGAGGGGAAGTTTGAGGAGTGGAGGATGGGAGCTTAGAGGGCAATCATCTAGGCTTTCCGATTCTTCTCAACATCAAGTGCTATGAATAGGTGAGGCTCCACTAGATGCCGTCACACATCCCAAGGCCAAATGGCCTGAGGGTAGAGTTATAAATTCCACCAGTAATTTTAACAGCTCTGTTTTAAGCTCTGTCTCCTTTACTGAGACCCTAACTGCGAAAGCCTTCCTGGCAATTAAGCTTCTTGAGGCTGAGCATTAACAAAGCTGGGTTGCCTCCAGACTCCCTTCCTCGCCTCCCACAGGTTGGCATCATGCAAGGATGGAAGCTGATAAAACACTCCCTCTTCCATCGCCTGCCTGTATCTCGCTGGCCGTGTTTCCTGCAGCTGTGCTCCAAGATGAACATTTCAATTGTCTCTCCTTAATAGCCTCATCTCCCCCTACTCCAGGGGGACGTGAATTCCTCTCCTCGCTTACATGCCCCACTTCAAGCCATCTGCACGCACTACAGGACACTTGCCACCTGACATCTTGATGTTCAAAACCATCCAAATCCTCTGGAATCTCACTGCTTGTGCTATTTATGCCCTCGGAACATGAAACAGAAAGCAGCCCTCTCATCTCTTTATTCTAAATGTTTCATACAGGTTCCACGGACCTGGTCTGTCACAAGATGGGCTTGGTCTAACATAGTCTTTTTATTAATTTCTCATTGTCTTCCATATCCTTGTCCCTTAGTGACTATTCCGGACCCTCTCTTTTTTAAAATCCTATTCCCACTCACATTTTTATTGCTTATTTACTTCCCAGAGGCTTCCTGAGGTTATGGACTCGGTTTTATTTTCGTCTGTATCCCTAACACCCAGCACATGCCCACCCCATCGTAAGTGCTCAATAAATGCTCAATAAATGCAGGCCATGCCTGCATGGATAAGCCCTCTGACGCTGCTGTAACATGTAGTACCCCTGGTTCGAAACTAAGCATCATTAAAGCAGCATTCTGGAAAGGGTTCTGTTAACCTCGTTGTCTCACTTTGGGAGTTGGAATCTTGTTTGGTCAGTCAACTGGGGGACCCTCCATTACAGATTTATAATTATAATGATATCCAATAACGTTTTTACTGTAGGACTTCTAAAGACAGCAAAAGAATTGTTTGAGACGGTCTGAATCTTCACTCTGGAATGAGAATCTTAGAGAGCTTACTGTAAAGTAAACAAGTATAATTATATACTGTGAAGTACAGATATACAGTGGGATTCTGATATTAATTTCCACTCGCTCCTTACCAAGGATTGGTGACAATCCTTAGCCAAGTGTGGTTAAGGAAATGTGCCTGCTTCACCTGGTTTGGGTTTATTGTCAGCGTGCCACTCACAGATCCTCTTCCTCCAGCTTCCAGACTGTTCCTGCTTCACACTGCACGGTCCTGGGACGCTCTGCTCCCTGCACCAGGATTCCCCATGTAAAGACTTGTGTCACTGCAGAGACTTTTTGTGTTCTGATTGCAATCCTACACAATCCAGATTTTAAATTAAAAAGGTGAAAGTGGAAAGATTTGGATAAAGTTTCACAGAATATCATCATTGGAAGAGACACAAAACATCACTGAGTCCAAGGATCACACAGTTTTCTTCCTCAGGTGTCTTGCCAACCAGCGCTGTGTCCAGGCTTCGCCGGAAAAAATGTAGTGACCATTCAGTGATTTGGCCACAGGCACGGGATGAGGAGTGACATATGTCACATATCTGCCTCCTTGCAGAAAGGCAGGGGAGTCATATGGGTGAAGGAAGGGCAGGATTCAAGTTGAAAATAGCCCTGGGGTTTCAGGAAAGTGGAGGCATGGTGGCAGAAACAGTATTCTTTTACTCAATATCAACTGATATTCAAAATCACTTTCATTCCAACAAGACTAGTAGCAAAGGGCAAAACAGTGGCATGAATGCCACCCAGCTGGTATGGGGCAAAACAGGCCCAAACCCAAGCTTCCGTCAAACAACCAAAGCTGCAACTTGGCTGATTTCCAGATCGTGAGTGTTGGGGGGAGCACAGGGCAGTGGCAGACCAGCAAAGCCCCACCTCCCTCGGACCAGGTGCAGCCGACTTCATGGACCAGACATGTTAGGAGAATCTCAGCTCTAAAGCAATTTCTGCAAACCCTCTTTCAGCTTCAGCAGAAGGGAAGTTGCCATCCCACAGGCGAGGGCAAATCAAAGTGTATCCTGGGACACAAAATGCTGGAGACGTTTAAAAAGTTGTAATTTAAAGAAAGGGGGATAACACTTTGATGAGACATAAATAAACACATGCATATGAGCCACAGAGAGTTACGGAGTAAATTACTGCTTATTAATAAAAATAAACCAAAGGGATTAAAAGACATAATACAACCTGTAAATTCTCTGGCGCTCTGAATTTTTGATGTTAGAAGTGAAACACAAAATTCCTAATTTTAAAATTCCAAACCTAAAATTAAAATGTCCAATTATAGGGACTAAGTAAATGAAGGTTTATACACTTAGGGGACTATTATGCACCTATTAAATCTTATTATTATTAAGAATGAAGGGTTTAGAACAACATGGGGAGATGCTTGTGATGACTTCAAGTGAAACCACAGTTTTGTAAACACGGGATAATGTGTTTCCAACTAGGAAAAAAAGTGTTTCACTGGAAAAAGTTCTCTGTATTCCTTTACAGAGTAAGAAAGGGTTAACGTTACGTATTATGTGTACTTACATCATTATAGCTCTCTGCTTGTTTTCAGCTGTCCATCAGGCATCAAAATAATAACAGCATTTGTGCTCAGGAGCTGTAACTATGGGTGGTTTTCCTTTTGTTAGTTTTATTACAACTTTCCTTCCATTAGAGTTTATTGTAGCAATATTAGAAAAGTGATAAAAGTAAAATAAAAACATTCCTAATTCTACCCTGGATAGATAGCATTTGGTGTTTCCTTTCCAGGTATTTTCATATACAGATACATATGTAAGTACATTTATTTTATAAAATTAGAATCATACTGTGTCTGGTGAATATTTATAACCATCGACCTTGCACTGGCTGGTGCCATCCTGGCCCTGGGAAGCTTCCTCTCTCCTCTGGGTGGAAGTTCACAGGCAGTCAGATCACAGAGCAGTTTGTAACCCAACCAAGTCTGTATGTTGCTTTGTAAGATGTTAAACCTGAAATCAAAATAATGTGCAACTTCTTAGTTTCCACAGAGGTAGCCCCTCCCCCAGTAATCTGATGAGCAATTTGCTTTTGTCCTAGAAAAAAACAGAAGGGCAGGATGGCTCATCGAATCCAGTGCCCTTGCCAAATGGCGTGTGGACAGGAAAATGTCAAGGGGTCCTCCTGGAAGCACTTGACCAAGAACAGCACCCTCAGTGAGCAAGGGAGCGTGCCTGCCAGGGCCCCCCCACCCTCCTGCTGCCCAGACATCATCCACCCTCTCCACGCCTGTGCTGTGCGCCCACCCCCCCAGGGAGGGAGACTCCAAAGCACTCTGATGCTGCTAGCACAGAGACAGGAAACACAGTGAAGACACTGGTGAGGAACCGCCCCTCCCTCTTTTGTTCCCCAGACACCCAGCCCCTGGGGGCTGAGAGCCACTTAGAGGTCTTGTATGAGTTTCCTGGAGCAGCTGCGACTAAGTACCACAAACCAAGTGCCTTAAAACAACAGAAATGTATTCCCTCACCGTCCTGGAGGCTAGAAGTTGGAAATCAAAGTGTGGGCAGGGCTGTACCCCCTTTGAAGCTTCTAGGGGAGGATCCTCCCTTGCCTCTTGCTTCTGGTAGCCCCGGGTGTTCCTTGGCTTGTGGCAGCATCACTCAGATCTCTGCCTCTGTCTTCACATGGCCGTCTTCCCTCTGTGTCTGTGTCTTCACGTGGTGTTCTCCTGTGTGTGTGTCTCATTCTCCCTCTTCCCATAAGGACACCTGTCATACTGGACTAGGACCCACCCTGATGACTGCGTCTTAACTGGATTACATCTGCACAGACCCTATTTCCCAACAAGGTCACATTCACAGATACTGGGGGTTAGAACCATAACATATCTTTTTGGGGACCAACTGAATCAATCCTCTTTCACTATTTAGATGTATCTGGAGGGAGTGACTAAATAGGACAGATTAAGTATCTGAAAATCCTACAACTCTGCTCTCCAATACACCTCTATAATACTCAGAAAATCTTTTTGGGGTCTCCATGACAATCATAGCTTTGAAAAGTCATTTAACTTCCCTGGGTCTTTTAGTTTTCTCATTTATTAAATGAGTTAATGCAGTGCCTTTGAAGGCATTGGCCATGACACTGGTGGGAACTAAGTGTTGTTTTGATGACTATTAATGACCCAGGAATGCCAGTCTTTCTCCTGGTTCCTGCAGGCGACTCACACACTTTCCTTCTCATGTACAATTAAAGGCTGCTCGACAGTAACCCTCAAGAATTTGGTATTCATAAGCTAAAATTAATGTTCGCAGGGTT
Organism: Balaenoptera borealis; assembly: GCF_965194805.1. Classification (NCBI taxonomy): domain Eukaryota; kingdom Metazoa; phylum Chordata; class Mammalia; order Artiodactyla; family Balaenopteridae; genus Balaenoptera; species Balaenoptera borealis. Next base: position 88,913,245 of record NC_138874.1, read on the forward strand.
CACCAAGGACTCAAATTTGTTATTCCAGGCTATACACAGGTGGAATTTCTCCAGTTTTTGGAAGGATGCTTTTTGGTTAGTTGTTCAGCATTCGTTTGAGTTGTTGTGGTTTCCAATAGCTGTTATTCATACTTTTTATGTATAAGTCACTATTGGTTTTGTGCCCTCATTATCCATTTTAGTCTGATGAGAGATTTTGGTTTGTCCTAGAGTGGGTATTTTGGTCCTATAAAATAGTCCACCATTCAGACGTGGATATAAATGAATTGTAGTTTAGTAAGTAATCCCTTATATATCCCAGTTGCTAAAGGGGATAGACACACAATCCCTTACAGTTTGCTTGTATGGTAGAGTGAACAGCCATCCCAGTCTGGTCAGGACTGAGGGTTTTGCCAGGATGTGGAATTTTCAGTGCTAAAACTGGGAAAATCTGGGCAACCTGGCACCATTGGCCACACTCTAGGCACACTTCCTTAGTGTCTTGCTTGCCTGTGGATTTATGCTATTCTAGTAACTTGCATCTTGCAATTTAGATTCACGTAATAAACCTAAGTAGGGTTGTTTTTGAGACCAGAGGCCATTCACTCACGATGTAAAATCCAGTGTATGTCAGCCTCTTCTCTTTTAATACAAATGGGAAGTGAGTCTGATGTCACATGTTCAAGAAGTTCAGTGCAACAAATTTATTGGGTTCCTCTGCGATTCTCACCTCCTTCCCTTTAATCTCATTCCCCCAATTACCAAACGCAGGAGAGGCATGGAATAAACAGGTGGGACGTTGGTGTTCTTTGGAGCTGCCCAAGTGGGTATAGTCGAAAAAGTTTAGGAACTCCTGGTTAAAGGACTCAGAAGAATGTTCCTCCCCGCTGCCTCGGGTTGCAGATCCACCTTGATTTAGCTCAAGGTTCTAGGCAAAGGCAGAGTGAGAATCACAGCCTCGTGAAGTATCCCTGAGGTCCTGACTGAGAATTATCTCAAGGGAGGGCGATTCTCACCACCTTAGGAAGATTTTGATACCGAGACAGACTCCTTGGATAGTGTCCAGTACGGATCCTCTTATTTGGGTCCATTGTTTTATGGGAAGCAGGGGTGGGGGGAAGGGCCCTGTTATTAATTGATGTGTTCACCTTCAGCATGGCAGAGCTCGGGTTAGGGGCTTTTTGCTTCTAACTTAATTTACTTTAGTCCTCGCAGCAACTCTATGAAGTCTGACTAACCCGACTTTGCAGATGAGGAACCTAGCTGGCCTGACATACCTCAAACCCTGGTCTCCCCACTGTGCCCCGTAGTCCCCAGGGTCCCAAAGAACCCAGGACTCCACTCGCCTGAGCAGAGGTTGCTCTCAAACTGTGAAAGGAGCAGAAGCCTTAAGAAGCTCAAACAAACAAACAAGAGGTTGACAATTTAAAAATAAAAACAAAACATACTGAGCCTGGAATGGAAGCTCCTGATGGGTCCGTCCTTAGAACTCACTGCCCCCGATTCACCCCAAGCCCTGGGCGGCCCCTCTGCCACTGTTTCGGTTGCATTTAGGGTTCCGTTGGCTCCTGGGGCATCATGGCCACCATAAAAGGTGGCCGAACCGTGGGTGGGAGGCTGCTTTCCCCCCACATACATTTCTTCCCAACTTGCAATGTCTTTTCAAACACAAACATTTCTCTGCCTTATATTTCCAGAGGTGTCCTTAAGCGCGGGTAGGCGACAGTGTTGTGACCTGATTCCTGCTCAGCCGTTAAGGTTTTTCTGTCTCCTGGCAAGGGACAGACACTCACCATTCCAGGCAGGGTTAGCAGTGGGACTGCTATTTATTTAACTGCTAATACCACTTATGTGAAATTAATTTACTATTATAACTCCCCTTGCTTCCTGCCCTGAAGGGCTCCTATAATTTACACCTGACTGCTTCTCTGTGCCCTGCTTCCTGGGCTGAGGGTTGGGAGCTGGTCTTGGGGTGACTCATGTTAGGAGGTTGTTTACACCGAAGAGAGGTTTTCTCATTATAGACTGAGGAGAGTTACTATAAAAGCAGTGGTGGTGTTTTTTTCCCCCTAATAACCGGTTCCCCTTTAGGTCACCCCTTTCCAAGGAAGTCTGTTTACTATTATTAAACTTCTTCCCCCCTCCAAGTGTGGGCTGCTCCAGTTTATACAGTGTGCAGATGACTTTCCACCTTCTCTAGCGCAAACCCGGCCCCTGGGTTCTCACCTGTCTCCATCCTTGATGAAATGCAGGTCAGCTGCACAGTCCCAAAGCAGGCGCTCAAGGCCAAGGTGTCCGGGCTGCTCTTAGAATAAAGAGCTTGTGGGGGCCGTTACTTACCAGGTTTTAAAAACATCTCTAAAAAGCAGGGTCTGCTCACTAACGCTTCTACAATAAAGGTCCCCTGGCCAGGGTCTTTCACCATTCTTGTGGTAGGGGTGAGCAAGGAACTGTTGGCATTGAGGCTGCTGGTGACAGGGCTCTTCTACTGAGAACAGAAGGATCCATGCTGGCCCCCTGGGGACACCCCCATAGCGAGCTCCTGGCCTGAGCAGACAGTGGGGGTGGTGGTCTGAAGATCTGGTTCTAGCCGTCTGGAGACACCGCCCCATTCCTAAGTCCCTTCCATCTCTGAACAGCTCATTTGGGTGCCAAGGAGAAGCCAAGAGAAGGCAGCCGCAAAGCTTGCCTTGGAGGGGCGCTGCCGACACGTGAATGTGGTCACTTAAACAAGTGAAGGGACTGGTCACCCTCCAATTTGTATACAATCGCGGGTGTCTTCTCAGATAAACCTCGTGTTGGCTGTAGAATGAAATCAGCCTTCAGCCAGGCTTGAGCCTTCTGTCCTGCCTATTGCCCATCATTGCTTTTCACAAATCCTCTTCCCACCCAACAGCGTGCTCCTGAGCTCTCTGCCCATTGCTACCTCCTTGCCTTTGTCGCGTGGCACCCTGGAGGACTAGAATGCCCTCCTCATCCTTTTCAACCATCAAGTCTGGAGTGACCTCACTCTAGCTCAGGTCCCCTCTGCTGGGAGAAATACTCCCTGACCTTACCTGTCCGCAGGCAGCTCTCTCTCCATCAAATTCCACTAGTGTGCTCGGTACAGGTTCATATGGCACTGGAGATGTTAATAATCCTTACATGCATGTTCTCTGCCTTCCCCCAGTACCCTGTGGATACTGTGGGACTAGGGACTATTGCTTCACATTCATGCACAGCCCTTCACATAAGTAGGCCAACAATGAGTGAGACTTGATGATGATACAACCAGTTATCTACTAGTCGGATCCAGAGTGTAGCTTCTTGCTTAGAAAGTGCTTTTGGTGTCAGAAAGACCTCACTTCTCATCTTGACTGTGTCAACTCCCAGCTTTATGACCTTAGGCAAGCTATTTAACTTCATCGGGCTTGTTTCTCATCTGTGAAAACAGACACCCAGTGGAATTGGCTCTCGGGCTTGTTGTGGATTTAAACGAAGTAACACATGTGAAATGCATGGTTGGTGCATTGGCTGGCACCGAATCAGGTCTCAATAAACAGCAACTGTTATTATTATCTGATTCTTTTTTGGGCTGGTGCCCAGGTATCTCTGCTACAGCAAGACTCAGCAAATAGCAAATTAATGGAGATGTTGGTTTTAGGGGAGGCATCCTAGTGAGAATGTTGAAGTGAGGCCTGGAGATCCAATAAGGAGAGAAATCAGGGGTTAACCCAACCCTATTTCTCCCAACTTTTCAACCACCTGCAGACAGACTAGCTCTTAGCTGATTCTCCAGATATTGCAGAGTTTTTCCAGAGGCAGGTGAAGAGTGACTATGTGTGACTCTGAAGACCTGTACTTGTCACCTGACCTTGAACATAACAAACAGCCCGTGAGGAAGGTAGCTCCAATTACAGTCATGGACTTGGAAGAGCTCTTTTAAGGCAGGTTGATTTATTGGACCAGAAATTCAGCTCAACAGCCCACGCACAGAATCTGCCTTTGGCAAACTGCCCTGCCTGCTTCCTTCTCTCTTGCTCTGATATATTGATCTGTATGTGTGAGTTGGTGCAGTTTATTGTAGAGGTCTGTGTGTGTGTGCTGCTGTCCCAGGATGGAAGCTCCTGGCTTGGGGGCCCTCTGTCTGAGGGATCGCCAAACCTGAAACGAGAAGGTCTCTTGCTCCATTTCTTCATGTGGTAACTTTAATTTCATTCGTCTGCTTCAGGTGGGCCCAGAATGTTCCAGACTTCCTTTCACTCTGTCTGACCTTCTGTCTCTGAGTGCAGTAACATGTCATTTTGCAAGGAAGGAAGAAACCTAGTCTTCGTTGTGTGCCTTGTGCCAGGCAAAACATCACTATCCCCACCAGTCAAAAAAACCTGAGACTCAGAGGTGTTAAGGAACTTTCCCAAGGTCAAATGGCAGGAGAGCCAGGATCCATGCCCAGGTGTGTCTGAGTGATGACCTCAGTGATGGCAGACTCCAAGCTTAGCCCTGCTGGGGGACAAATGGCCAGCCATTACAGGAGGGCCATCTAGATCACAGGGTCACCTTAAATAGAAATACTTTGAAATGTAGGGTCACAATTTCCATTCATATCATCAGACATATTTTATACCCACCATGTGCATGGCTGTTTGCCCTTCCTTGTATTATCTATTGCTGTGTAACAAACTACCACAAAATTAGCAGCTTAATACACATTTATTATCCCATAGTTTCTGCCGGTCAGGACTCCAGGCAGGTTTAGCTGAATCCTCTGCTTAGGGTCTCATAATGCTGCAATCAAGATGTTGCCCAGGGCTGCACTGGAGGCTCTCCTCTGGAGGCTCGACTGGGGATGGATCCATTTCCCTGCTCACATGCCTGTTGGCAGCATTCAGTTCCTTGAGGTTGTAGGACTGAGAGCTTGTTTTTTGCTGGTTGTTGGTTGGAGGCTGCTCTCAGGTCCTAGAGGCTGCTTTCCATGTGGGGATTCCCAGTGTGGCCACCTGTTTCCTCACAGCCAGCCCAGGAGAGAGAGATTCCTGCAAGATGGGCGCTACCATCTTTTGTGACATAATCACATACATTCTATCACCTTTGTCATAGTCTGTTGGTTAGAATCAAGTCACAGGTCCTGCCCACACTCAAGGGGAGAGAGTCACACAAGGGCATGGACACAAAGAAGCAGAGATCATGGGTTGGGGGCACCTTGGGGGTCTGCCCACCATATCCCTCTTGTCCTTTCCCTGTTCTTCTTTCTTTCTCTTTTTCTTCATTTCACCATCATCCCCATCTAGATTCAGACCTAGGGCTTTGCCAGTAAGTAAGAGCTTTACAGCAATGACGTTAACAAGTAATATGACTTTGCAGCAAGCTAGTTTTCTTTTTAACTTTCTCTTAAAGTATAATATACACACAGAAATCTGCAACATCCAAAGTGGAGAGTTCGATGAATTTGTTTGAGACCGAACATACCCGTGTAACCATCCCACAGATCAAACAGCAGGATATTACCAGCACCCCAAGGCCCTCCGCAAGCTCCCTTCCAGTCCCTACACCCTCAAAGGTGAATCTCTAACAGCATAGATTCTCTTCCTGTTTCTGTACATTTTGTAAATGGCGTCCTACAGCCTGTATTATTTTGTGTCTGGCTTTCTTGGCTCAACATAGTGCTGTGGCATGCGGTTCTAGGTTGTTCGTTCTCATGGCTGAACAGGATTCCCTTGTGTGAATATACCACAATTTGCTTATCTGTCCCACTGTTGACGGGCACTGAGTTGTTGCCAGTTTGGAGGTGTTACAAATGGTGCTGCTGTGAGCAGTGTATTACGTACCTTTTGGTGAACACCTGTAAGCACTTCTGTTGGAAGTCTCTGTGGGAGTGGCATTGCTGGGTCGTAGGGTGTGCATATTTCCATGGGCTATGTTTCTATATAGAATCCTCACATCCCCTCTGTGAGGAAGCCATCATCATCCCCACTATGCACGACAACATTTGAGCCAGACCCGCACTTCTTCCAGAGCTCCTGAAAGATTAGACTGGAGGAAAGGCACAGTGGAGAAATTGTAGGTCTGGCTCTAATGCTTTTTCACTATCGGCAACCCTCTTTATTACTTTTTTTTAAGAGACCCATCGTTTTGGAAGAGTTCTGCACATCAAGCTACCAAGCAAATGTCGTTTGTTCACTATCATTTAATTCATCTTCCAATTCTCTTATTATTCAAAGACATATCTAACCAGCTGCAGTGTGGCTGATCCAACAACATGTATAACAGAACTGATATAATTTCAGACAAAGACAAAGGAAGTCCTGGTTTGGGTTCACCTCTGTAGCCTCCTTACAAGAACACAGGGTTTCTGCAGGGCTGTGGAAACACTGACAGTCTGCTGTCCTTCCCCTTGTGATGTGAGGGAACTCCAGGTGATGGAGATCCCCACCCCTCCACTAAGGAAATCTAAGACCCAGACCCTGTCTGAAATCCTCTGATTTATGATCAATAAATATACATTAATGCATAAGTAATTCACAAATCATTCAGACTGGACCTAGATCATCTTTTCAAACAAAATTTCAAAGCCCCAACCATTTAGTATGGGCTTATTCTTAAACTAAGATAGGTTATAAGAAGATAGTAAGGAACACTTTCCAAACTGCCACCAAGTGGCCAGAAAGACTTCAGGCTATTGCTTACATGTGGGAGTACTAGGTTCTTTCCCCTTTGTCTGTTTCTGTTCTTCTCCATCTCTGTCTCTCTTTCTCTGTCTCTCTCTGTATGTGTATGTATGATATATATACCATACAAATCTCTCTCATATACATATATCTCCCGTATATATACATGTGTAATATCTACATATATATTAGAGAGACAGAAAGACATCTATCTTTATATCTCTATCTCTGTCAACAAAATTGGGATCCACGGTATCTTACTTCTTTATTACCATTTTTTCCATGCGATTAAAAAAGTAATTTCAAAAACATGATTTAAAAAATATTGCTGTTTGATATTCCATCACATGCAGTTACCATGATTAATTTAACTAATTCTCTATTTGGGGATGTTTAAGCTGTTTCTAATATTTTGCCATTGCTAAAAACACTACATGAATATGTCTGTACCTAAATCCTTGGGGACATCCCTGATATTTTCCTTAGGCTAAATGACAAGATGTTGAATAACCTACTAAATGGGTTGGCTTTTGGATGTTGACTTTTGAGTCTCATTATTAAATTTAAATTTATGCTGCTGCCAACAGTGTACTAGAGTGTCTTTTCTGCCCACCCTGGTAATTTTCTATTATAAATAATTTTTCTCAATTTTATAGGTAAAACACGATTGTTTGACTTTAATTGATTCCTGGTGAGGTTAAATATTTTTTCAGACTTGCTGTCCATTTGCGTTTCTCTTTATTTTGCATTTTGTGTTCCTTTCTTTTTTTTTTTTTTTTTTTATAGCTACTTTTATTTTATTTATTTATTTATTTATTTTTTGGCTGTATTGGGTCTTCGGTTCGTGCGAGTGCTTTCTCTAGTTGCGGCAAGCGGGGGCCACTCTTCATCGCGGTGCGGGGACCGCTCTTCATCGCGGTGCGCGGGCCTTTCACTATCGCGGCCCCTCCCGTTGCGGGGCACAGGCTCCAGACGCGCAGGCTCAGTAGTTGTGGCTCACGGGCCCAGCTGCTCCGTGGCATGTGGGATCTTCCCAGACCAGGGCTCGAACCCGTGTCCCCTGCATTAGCAGGCAGATTCTCAACCACTGCGCCACCAGGGAAGCCCCTTGTGTTCCTTTCTATGCCATGTGTTTTCCCACTCCTCCACAGAATGCCACCCTGTGCTCGGGCAAGCCTCTTTCCCTGCTGCATCCCTGCCTTTACCACGGGAGTCATATTAGTGTCCCACAGAACTCAGCATGGTCAAATGCTTTGCAAACAGAACATGTGTCAGAAAAATGCACATTCACAAGGCCCGCAGGTGGCTTGGCCAGCCACATCTGTCATTCCTCCCATTAGGATCCCCGAATCCCTCCCAGAGCTGTAAACTTCACATCTCACCCAGACTCTGGACCTTCACCCAGGGACCGTCAGAGCAGGAGGGGCTGGCCACGGTGCCTAATGACTTAACCAGGTGAGGTTCACGTGTGCATGATTGTGCCTCAGAGGGAGTGTTCCCTACTGCTTTGGGGAAACAGGCAACTGTAAATCAGGTAACAATATGGCACTGACTTATTTATCCTTGTAAGAGTTTTACATTCTGAAGTCAGCAGGGGACCCATCGCCGATCCACGGCCAATTTTCAGTCGTCACTTTGGGAAAGCTCAATCCCCTTGCTCAGCTGGGTGGCATGCAGGGGGCATGCAGGAGCCGAGGCACCCCGCTGGGCCAGACCCGATCCTGTATCTCAGTTGGAACCAAATGTTATCTTCCAGAGATGCGAGACAGAGACAGGAAGTCACCAAACAGCGGGAATTTCTCCCCCTCACTGCTAACACTGTTCTTTCACACCCCCAGCCTCCTGGAGCCAAGTTCCTCCTCCTTCAGAGGGAATGTTTGCCGGAACGCAGCTGCACCCTGGTAGGTGTGAGAGTGAGTCATTCGAGTTGGAGTGGACATGACAAAAGAGAGGCTTTCCAGCTTTCGGCTGGTGCTATTTAGCAATCAAGGCCAAGATTGCATTCAATGTCCCCAAATATTGGGCTGGCCAAAAAGTTCGTTCGGGTTTTACTGTAAGCACGTACAAAAACCTGAACGAACTTTTTGGTCAGCCCAGTAAGTCATGGTATAACCCTTACAAGAGAATATTAGGCAGCCACTAAAAAGAACGTTGTCAAAGAATTTTTATGAGACTGAAAAATGCTCATGACACGAAGTAAAATGAAGGAAAGAAAGGTGTAAAACCCACCCATAGAATATAAAATATGATTCCGATTATGTTAAGACTAGCTGGAAATATTGTAAAATGGTGACTGATGATCTCTGCAGGTAAGATTAGGTTTGAGTTTTATGTTCTTGATTATTATATTTAAAAATTTTCCTACACTAAGCATTTGTAACTTTTATTTACAAAAAAAAAGTATATTTTGAAAGACCAAGTCTGACGTGATCTGCCCCAGGCCCCTGGGATTTCACAAGTTCCTATTTGTTATTTAATTCTGCTCTCCTTAAGCGAGTGTTAGGGATAGATGTGCTTGCCCTCACCCCATAGCTTTCCTTCTTCCCTCCCTCCCTCCCACCCTTCCTTCCTTCTTTCTTTCTTCCTTACATTTTCCCCCTCTTGGGCCCTGGCAAGTCTTTTGAGAAAAGCAAATCTTAGAAACCAGACCAAAACCAAATTTTCAACAAGCTCAAAAATTTAGTTGTACCAATGCTGCATGAAGCAGGGGTAGGGGACAAGATTGACAGCCCTTATTGTGGGAAGAGCTTGGTGGACCCAAAGATTGCTCTGCTCTGCCCTGGTCACACTGCTTCTAGTGGGCTGGTTTCAATCTGGTGCCTTGTTAAAAAAAGGATGTCAAAAAGACTGTTTTCTGCAGAATCCAGAAATGACAATAATATCTCCACCAACAATATTAGCAGCAAGACCACCACCGTGTACCAAATGCTTATCTTGTGCCAGATAGTGGACTAAACCATGATCTATTGTCTTATCTGATCTTTAAAACAACTCTTTTACAGATGACAAATCTGGGTTTATCGAGGTTAAGTAATAAGGCAGGTATTTGTTAGTCTGTATAAATTTGCCCAGGAAAAGGAGGGAGGTGATGCCCCAGGGAACGCTGCACCTCCTCTGCTGATGGGGGCTCTGGACCACAGCCTTGGCTGCTGGGATGGAAGAAGCTGGATTACCATGGGGACATTTGTGTGACACTTTCTGATCAAGAGTGACAACACAACTCACTTCAGAATAACACAGGTTTATGTGGAAAGATTTTAGTGATGTGACAGGTATGGCTCGCTCATGGGAAGTAAGAGGTTGAATCTCCAGAACTGGGAATGTGGGTCCCCAGATGACCCTCAGCTACACCCACCTCGCACTCACTCTGACTCTGGCGGTTTTGACGGCCTGAGAGGCATGCACTGCTCAGGCCAAGGCCCCTGTGGGTGACTTTGTAGGGCACTGGGGAATTGTGTCCTTTCTTATACAGTTTGCCAGAAATGTGACGGCAGTAGACTGGGCCTCCCCAGGGCAGTCCTTCAATCAGCTGGTAGAGGGGGCCCAACAGTGTGGAGAGGATGCTTGTTGATCAGATGGACTGTTTGGAGCTGATGTTGTGAGATTACTGAGTATCCCAGACAAGTTTATCCCATCCGGTTATTACATATTACCTATTGTACTAATACACAGAAAAATGCAAACTATCGATATAAAACAAAACCAGTTCATTCAAGAAGCCATAGATGCAAGGTTAACTAGGACCCAATGTAACTTGTACGTTTTCTCTAGAGTAGTGGCTTGAGCCTTGAGGACTTGCCTGCCTCAAGCCATATCCTGGGAAGCTGACCCAATGGAGACTTAACATCTCAAGGGTGAATTCATCTTCCTGGGTCAGAGTTGGTTTGGGGTCACATGCTCCTGAGGTCCCTAAAGACCACGTGAGCTGCATTGCGTCCAGCGGCTCCCATGACACCTCCTCCTGGAAGGGAGTCTCCCATGAAACAAAGCTGTGCTCACCCCCCTCCCACCCCTCCGCCCCCCCACGGGACTTGCTGAGGCACCAGCCACAAAGCAGAGCAGGGACGCCTAAAGGGTGATGCTGGGGCCGTGGGTATCAGAACCACCTGGGATGATTATTAAGACAGATCCTGGACTCCCCTGCATCAGTGCAGGAAGGGCCAGGTGCCTGGTCCAAGCAAGTGGCCCCCTCCCTCTGCCCCCCAAGCCTGAGAGCCAATGGGCCAGATGGCGAGACTCCCAGCACGTGAAACTAGAATGAGGGATTAAGGATTCGAGAGGAAGTCATGGAAGTATGGACCCTGTCTGGGAGGCCAGGGCCCACATAGCTCAGAGGAAGCATCTATATGAGATGAGCTTCCGTGGGGTCAGTAGGCCTGGGAGGGGAGCAGGGAAGAATTTTCAAATTGAGAAACTGAACTTTGCCGATCCTTACTGGTCTCAAATACGGATGGGGAATTTAGAGGCGTGCGTCTTACACAACCCACCGTGGGAACTTGGAGAGATGCCTCCACTGGGACGTATCCCCAGGCCTCGTGGGGAGGGGGCGAGTTAACCCGAGGGTTGTGGCCGGAGAATTCTCAACGTGGGTGATGGCTTGTTCTCCTGGGAGTTCCCTCCCTCTCACCTCCGCTCTTGTTTACCCTGCTCCCCTGTCTGCAAGCCTCTGCCAGCCCTCGACTCCCACACAGGGTAGTGGGACCGAGGGTCACTCACCAGGATGGGCCCCACTTCCGCAGAGATACAGGCCCTGGACAGGGCAGCGGTAGCTGGAGTGCAGGGGCACAGGGCGGGCAAAGTACAGCTGGTCCAGGGCCATGGCGCAGTGGAATATATTCTGCAGGAGGCAGGGCCACAGTCGTTAACATAGGAGTGTTATAGTCTCCACCCATTCCCCTCCCCTGTTCTCCAAGGAAGGTTCTTCTCCTTCCAGGATGTTTTCTCGGGCTCTTGTGATGCAGAATGAGGAGGGGAAGAGAGAGAATAGGCACAAGTCCTAGGGCTGGGGGTGAAGTTTCCTAGAGGCATTTTTCAAGAAGGAAGAAGGGTAGGGAGCATCTTCAGAGGGTAAGGAAACTGAATGGGAAAGAAAATGGAAATTTTAAAGATGTTGCTGTGGACTATGAATCCCCCTCACTCTGTTTGAAAAACAGAGGAAGTTGATTTATTTTGACTGCTGGCACATGTTTCTTTGGCCAAGACACCCAGCTGAGCTTGTGCCCTGGGGTTCCAAGGTCACAGTAAATGGCAGATGGATACTGGGAGCTGAGCGCGGTTCTGCCCCACTGGCCTGGGTCAGACCAGCCGAGGAGGGAGGAGGTGTGGGGGAAGGGGAAGGGCACACCTGCGGGGCAGGTCTGGACAAGAAGACCAACATCTGCTGGACATCACCGTGGGGATGGCCTTCACCTGCCCCATCAACGTGTCCCAAACTGAGCTCGTCCTCTTCCCTCGAGTCGGCTCCTGTCCCGTCTTCCCTGCCTCCGTGGATGGCGTCACCTCCCCCTCCTTGGCCTTCAGGTGGACCCTTTACGTCCCCTCCACCCGTCCTCTGCACGCACATTTATCAAGACTTCTCAATCCACCTGCCCAAGCCTTCCGCCTCCACCCTTTCCCCTCCCTTCCCACTGCCTGGCCTCCCTCACTCTCTATCCGGCCCAGCGCTGTCCAGTAAATATATAACGGGAGCCACACATGTAATTTTAGATTCTCCAGTAGCCACATTAACACTTAAAAGGAAACTGGTGAAATTAATGTTAATAATATATTTAATTTAACCCAATTAAATGATATATTTAATTTAACCCAATAGATCCAAAGTATTATCATTTCAACACGTGGTTGGTATTAAAATTATTGATGAGACATGCTACATTTTTCTGTACTCGGTCTTTGCAATCTGGGGTGCACTTTATACTCGAAGCACATCTCACTTTGGCCTGGCCACATTTAAGGGCTCAATAGCCACACGAAGCTAGTCACTGCTGTATTTGACCTGGCCTCCTGCCCCATCCCCCTGCCTCCAGGCTCAGTGAGTTTTTGATAACAGAAGTGTGAGCACATGCCGCCTGGGGGAGGGGAGGTCCCTCTGAAGAGAGGCAGATGGGAGGGGCTGACATGGACATCCAGGCGGAAGGGCCGCAGTCCTGGTGACCTGCTCAGCGGGTGCTGCCTCCCCTCACTCCTCCCTCACTGCCTAAATCTGACCGTGTCTCTGTCCCCTCTCTGCTGTGGTCTCTGCCTCTGTCCTCTCTTCCTGCTGAAGGCTGGGTGTGGAGGGACAAGATAAAGCCGAGCGGGCATGCCAGGGAGTCGGGGTACAGGGAGAGTGTGACGAGAGACCCCAGTCCTGTACTCACCCCCCCAGGAAGCCCAAAGACTCTCTCCAAGTCAGGGGGTGTGAGGATGTCTCTGCCCACCACGGAGCGCTTGAAGCCAGGGGCGTAGGCCTCAATGCAATCACACACTGGGTGCCAAACACAGGGAAACGACATGGTGTTAGGAGAAAGAAGAGGCGTTACGATTATACAGCTCGGCATATTTACTAAATTCATTAAACTCTACACCTAAAATGGATATTTCTTCATATGCAAATTATACCTCAATAAGCAAAAAAACAAAAACAGTCCACAGGCAAATAAACAATTCATTACAGAGGCCAATGGGTGTCAGGCTAGTCGAGCCTCCCACTCTTTTCCACCTTTTTACTCCAACCCTAAATACTTGTCTCCCCTTGAACATGCAAAAATTTCTTCACCTCATTGCTCTGCTCAAGTTATTTCTTTTGCTTGGAATGCACTTTGCTGCCTGGTCAACTCCTATTCATCCTTTAAAACCCAGCTCAAATGTCCCTTCCTTTGGAAAGCTCTCCTGTCTCTCTGGTTCACAGCTTCCTCCTTTGGTTCCCACAGTCCCTTGTACTGTGAGGTTGGTTTGTTAGTCTCCCCCGCTGGTCTGTGAGCAACCTGAGGGCAGGAACTGTGTCTTTTTGGCTTTCTTCGCCCAGGGCCTGACCCCAGCAGGTACTCACTGTGTTGATTTAGGCTTCCCTGCGTACTCCTCTCTCCTTGGCACAGAACTTGCAGGTGCTAATCCTGAATGGGGCAGTCAGGAGGAGAGGAGGCCGTTCGGGACGCTCGGCCAGCTGTCACTGTGGAGCCAGGGCGGCCCAGCCCTCCTTACCTCTGTCTGCGTGAGCGTTTCTCTCCTGCTCGTCCCAGGCCTTGCCTGCAGCCAGCGTGTAGGGCGTGTACTGAGTGAAGAGGGAGATGACGTGGCAGCCGGGGGGAGCCAGCGTGGGGTCCAGCGAGGAAGGGATGCAGAGCTCAATCATAGGTCTGCGTGCGACACGGGGAGGAGAGAGGGTGGGGCCTGCGGAGCAGCACCTGCCCGAGGGAAGGGGCTGGGGAGCCACTCTGAGATGACGGGACAAAATGAAGGCCTGAGATGGGAGGATGCCGGGGCGGGGCCGATGATCTCTGTAAGGTCATGGTGGTGTTTGCCTGCACGGGCTCGGTGACCACCAGGACAGTCCAGACCACCCACGGGGAGCTCCCTCATCTCCAGGCCCCTGTCCCCGGCCAGACCTGCAGGCTCCGGGCTCTCCGGTCCCTCCCAGGCCAGGGCGGTGAATGAGCAGCGGTCCCTGCCGTCCCACCACACCTCCTGTGCTCTAACCAGGGACTCAAGTGTCTCCAGGGCCCCCACCTGTGGGAAGGCAGGCCATCCATGGCGTCTTCAAAAGCCCGATGGAGAAGGAGGGTGTCCTCACAGTTGAGGTGGATGGAGCACTGGTGATGGGGCAGCGGCTGGCCCTTGGGAGCATTGGGGGCCGCCAGGAAGTCAGGCAGCCTGTCGACAGCCACTGAGGGACCAAAGAGGAGGGTCAGGGCCCAAAGGCCTGTGTCCTTAGCCCCCCAGGTTCCTCTATCTCTACCCATCACCTGCTCACCCACATGGTGGGCTGGAAAGAAAAAGTATGAAAAAGTGTTTCACCTTCAAACTGGGGGGCAGGCTGTGGGGCAGGGGATAGAGATGACGATGCAGGCCAGTCTTTCCCAGACATGGAGATTTCTCACTCAGATAACCTCAAAAGAAACAGCTCTACAATCTGGTGTGCCTCTTACCATTGATCTTGGTAACAGGCGACTGGGTGTCCAGCTGGGAGATTCTCTCCACAAACTCCTCAGGAAGCCACTCCTGAAAGAAGAAGGTTCTACCCTGGGGGTGGCCAAGGCCCCAAGGGGGCTGCTTTCCTCCTTTGCTCAGACTGGTCCCTCAACCTCTACTGCTGGAGACCCTCTCCCTCCCTCAGAGCTCGGCCAAACCACTTCCTCTGTGAAGCCCTCCTGGACCCCTCCCGCTCAGCGCTAACCACTTCTTCCTTTGCAGTCTGCCAGCGTCCTGGCTGTAAACGGCCCACACCAGCTCCTGCTACGGATATGGCCCGTGGGCTGCAGCGTCTTTCACCTCTGGTCTGTAAGCTCTTGGAAGTCTTGATGATCTCAAAATTGTCTCAAGATGCTTTTGAACTGATGTTTGCTGAATTTGATTAGTGGAATCACTCAGAAAAAGTGGTGCCTTGCCCCCAAGAATAATCCCCAAATCGCTGGGAGCTCCATGCTCATACACATATTATCATATCTTTGGGGGACAGGGAAGGTGTGATCAATTGCAAAAACTGCCCCAAGTCCCCAACCCTCCTTGTATGCACACCCCTTTTTATTGCCCTCCCACTGTGACTGAGCTTGGCCATGAGACAAAGCTAATGTTAGCAAATAGGATACAAACAGAAGCACTTGCGTGATTGAGTTTGCTCAATTTTGCCTTTCGCCAGATCTGGACTACCGTGCCGGGGGATGAGAGACACATGGGGCAGAGCTGCGTCATCCTGGACATTCTGACAGAGACCGCTGGATTAGCCACAGCCATCAGCAGGGCCCGCTAGTGACCCGCAGCTGCTGGAGGATTGCATGAGTTAGCCCAGATCACTTGAACTCAGCCAAGATCAACTGATTTCTCCCGCACTGTGTGCTAAATCCGTATTTCTTGTTATATGCCCAGAAGCTGTGTGGTTGTTATGCAACATTCACGTGGCAACAGATCACTGACACAAACAGTGGAATTAGAGCTGGTTAGAGGGGAGAAATCAGGATAGTAGGAAAGCTGTAGAAGTAACTCTGGGTTGAAAGTCAGACCTGAGTTCTAGCTCTGGCTCTGCCAATTGCCAACTGCCTGGCCTCGGTCCCCTCACCTCCCCGGACCTTTCCCCTCACCTGTGAGGCTTCTTTGCTCTTTGCTCCCTGCCCGTTAGGTAAGGAGAGAAGACAGATTTCCCCACATGCGGAGAGACTTGGCACTCGCATCTCCCACCCTGATGCAGCCCTGGTCCCCTTGATCCCTCCACATTCCAACCCCAGGCAGACATCTCACCGCCACCCCCAGCCTCACCAGTGGCGTCAGCTTCAGGAAGGTGATCTGTGGCGACGCGTTGGACAGCACCACTTTGCTCCTCACCTCCGAGCCGTCTTGCAGCACGACTCCTTGAACGCGCCCTCCACTGCTCACCTGCACCTTAGCCACTGTCTAAAGCCACGGGAAGGAGCCCCCAGGATCCCCGGGCAGGGAAATGCAGGTTGAGTCGTGGAGGATTTCCGCTGTCCATGTTGCTCCTAGGCACTCACGCCTCCTCAACCCCGGCCCCGATTTTCTGCAGCTCCTGGTGAGGCGTTAGCCCACCCCTCCAACGCAAAGGCTCAGCCCAAATGTGGGATAGTGGCTGCGAATTCAAAGGGGGTAGGCAGAGGAACTGGGACCTGGCTGACAGCAGTACGGGCTGCAGAGCCCGAGCTCCTCGATTCTGAGCCCAGCCTTGTCCATCAGTAAAATGAGGGACCCTCCAACTCCGAGACTTTGTTCTATTCTAAGATCCTTGCCAAAAATTGGGGTGGGGTAGAGGGGCTGTTCACCTTTTCAGTGAAGACACTTGCTCCGTGTGCGGTGGCTGAGCTTGCGATGGCGTCGGAGAGGGCACCCATGCCACCCTGGACGTAGCCCCAGGCCCCCCGCATCCCCTCCAGACCCCCCATCACGTGATGGAGTAACACATACCTGAGGACAGATCATCAGAATCAGTGGCTGGAGGTGGGGTTTAATCTCGTCAGAGCTCTAGGTGCAGAGAGTCCTTCCCCTCCTGTATCTTCAGCCCCTCCCTGCCCCCATCCAGCCCTGTCCGACTATCCTTTAAATGAGCTCGAGACTCTTGCAAGAGCCCTTCGCTTCCCATTCTGCATCCTCTCCCCCTGTAAACATCTGGGGGCAGAGCTTTGGTTCCAACAATGTGGCAGCGATGTCCAAACCCGCCTCTCCAGGTCTCTCCTGAGCGCCAGCCTGTACGCCCAGCTACCCACAGATATCTCCACTGGCGTGGCTTTGGGTAGGCGTCTTAAACCCATTCCCTTGTCCCCACTCCCCGACCTGTTTCTCCATCAGTCTTCTCCATCCCAGTGAATGGCACCTTCAGTTTCCAACAGAAAACTGGGTGTCAGTCTTGCCTCCTACTAGGCCCTCACCACCTACATCGTCGAGTGCCTCCCAAGGAACTTTCCAAGGCCCCACTCCCTGCTGTTTCCTCCCGGGTCCAGGCCACTCTCTTCTCTTTCTTAAGTTGCTGCAGTAACGTCCTCCTAATTGGACCACCTTCTCCCACTCGTTCTTCCCTGTAGGCCTTTCTCCACGTAGAACCTGGAGCCCAGTCTCAAAACTCAGCTATGCTCCTGTCACTCAGCTCTTTTCAAGCCTTCACTGGCTTGTCGGTGCTCTGAGGGCGATGGCCAGTCTCCAAAACTGGCCTTCAGGGCTCCTGCCTGCTCGTCAGCCTCGTCCCTCCCTACACTCCCCCACACCCCGCACTCCTATTAAGCCAAACCTCTCAGTGCCTTGAATAGATCATATAATCCACTTGCAGCTCCTACATTTGCACATGCTGTTCCAGAATCTAGAAACCCCTTCCTCCTTCTTCTTTTATTTGGCTAATTCCTGCTGTCCTTAGAGTCTCAGATGAAACATCTCTTCCTCTCTCCATTCCACTCCTTGCTCTGTGTCTACCTCCCCCATTAGGATTTCAACCCCATTCACTACCGTGTCCCCGGACCTAGTCCCAAGGCAAGTGTTCCATCGATATTTATTGAAAGAATTAATGAAAAAACAAATGACTTAAAGGCCCATTTCACAAACTGGGCAGTAGCTAAGCCTCCTGAATACCCACAGAGAAAAGGACCAGAGGCCCCAGCTGGAAAATCTAAATTGGCTGGTTGATCTTGGCCAAGATGTTGCAACTGCTGCCAACTCCCACTTTTCCATGGCCCTGGGGAATTTGGGGCTGGCTTAGTGTGTGCTGAAAAACCACTTCCAAAGTGTGCTCTCATCCCTTCAGAGATAAGCCACACTGACAGCTTCTAGCTGCATCTTCTGGTGGTGCACGGGAAATGGCCCAAGACTCGGCAGCATCCTCTATCCCAACACACACACACACACACACACACACACACACAACACATGCACAACACACACACACAACACACATACAAAACACACAAACACACAACACACACACAAAACACACACAACACATGCACAACACACATACAAAACACACAAACACACAACACACACACAAAACACACACAACACATGCACAACACACACACAACACACATACAAAACACACAAACACACAACACACACACACAACACACAACACATGCACAACACACACACAACACACATACAAAACACACAAACACACAACACACACACACAACACACAACACGCACACACAACACACACACGCACATACAACACGCACACACAACACACACACAAAACACACACACAACATACACACACACACACACACACACACCCCTCCATTCCTGCTCCTATAGGGGCTCATTAAATCATACAACAACTACACACTTCACTGTGTCTGACTGCCCCCTCTCGGATGAGGCTGTCAGCACACCCCCCGCTCACAAGGAGAAAGGCAGCTTCCCATCCATGTGAAGGTATCTGTGTGTGTGCGAGTCCTGGAAGCCAGGGAAAGGGTCTGCGGGAGAGGGACAGGCAACAGGGCTTTGTGGGAAGGGAAGAGATGATAGGTAGATAGGTAGATAGAAAGATAGATAGGTAGGTAGATAGGTAGATAGATAGGTAGGTAGATAGGTAGATAGATAGATAGATAGATGATAGATAGATAGATGATAGGGAAGAAGATACGCATGTTGAGATATCACAGGAAGCAGGACAGAGGTGTTTCTACTGAAGCAGTAGGGGGTAGTGGCTAAGAAGAAAGACTCGGGCTGGGGTTGGGGGGAGGTCAGACAACTTGGGCTGGAAATCAGCTCTGCCACTTACTCGCTGTGTGACTTTGGGAGGGATACTTCCCTCCTCTGAACCACGGCTCTCAGATGTTGCTTTGAGGCTTAAATGAATCCTGTGTGAAGTGCTTGGCTCTTGCCTGGCTCACTGGGTGAGCTCAAGGAACGATAGTTATCGCTCTCCTGGGGGAATCTGCTCCACGCCTGCTGCCCCACCTCACCTGCCACACTCACCCACTCCCCGGAATGTAGGGACTTGTCATGGCTCCAATCACAGCATCCGTTGCTAGAGTAGCTTTTAGAGGCTCAGACTCAAACCACTGATCCAGCACCTGGGACAGCAAGACAGCCAGGAGAAGGGCTTACCTCGGGAGCAGAGGCCCCCTCACTGCGAGGTCCAGCCTGAGGCTGGGGAGCCCCTCACCTTGACAGCTGGAGCTGTGAAGACCTGGTAATACTGGGGCAGCTGGGCTCCCAGGATGCGACCTAAAGGAGGAGATCCATGAAATGTAAACTGAGACAGGCAAGAAGGGAACACTCATCCATAATGTCTCTGCACCTGTCTCTTTACCTGTAAACTGGGAGTACAAAATACCCTGTACCCCTAAGAGCTATTGGGAGGATTAAACGAGGTATGCAGAGCATTTCTAAAGCATTTCCATAGGCACTTAATACATTTTACCTGTTAGAATTATTTGTGGGCAATTTTTAATTTGTATCTTATTCCCCTACTTTGAGTTCTATAAGGCCGCACCCTGGGAAGCAGCAGCTTGGCTAATCCATTCCTCTGATACTGATTCAAACTATCTCCGAGAGTAACTGGGCACTAGGACCTTGAAGGCAGAGGTCATGAACCCTAGGCATTGTAGCCCCAGTGCCCAGCTTGGTGCCTGGCACATAGCAGATGCTCGATAAATATTTACTACATGAATGTTTATTGTATGACGCTCCTTGGACTGGTAATCTGGGAGGCGATGTCTACTTTTGGCATCTTGGGTAGATTCTACTGGCTCTGACCCTTCACCCCTCCCCGTGTCCACACACTTTGCCATGTAACTCTGCACTGCTTCCCTCCCTAGCTAAGTTGACCGCCCTGCCCCTTGATTCTGGGCTCAAACGATTTGCTTGGCCAGTGGAATGTTTACTGATGTGATGCAGTCAGAGGCTTGAAACTGGCCTGCACATTGGGGCTTGCCCTCTGTGCTTCTGTCATTGACATAAGAAGGCCACGCCTGGACTAACCTGTGGCTTCCAAGAAGAGGATTAGAGGCACCAGGAACAGAGCTGCGCCAGCCACAGACACATGCATGAGACCAGACCAGATCAGCTCAGCCCAGCTGGGATCAGCTGAGCCATGCAGACACTTGAGAAATAAATGTTTATTTTTATATGCCACTGGAATTTTGTAGTCTGTTATGCAGCAATTTTGTGACCACAGCTAAGTGATGCAGTATTTTTCTAGAATATAGAAGCTAAACTGGTTTTTGTACCCTAGAGGAGTGGTAGAAAATAATAGCAGGTTTGGTGAAACTTCCATTCTCATACCCACGGCAGACATCACTAATTCATCACAGATATTTTTCTGGCTGAGCCCAATAACCTAGCATCCTTCTTGTATGGGGGCATCTCTTCAAACTCTCTTGGCCCCATCCCTCATTCCAGCCCTGCCTATGCTGACGAGCTCCGTGCAGGCTCTGGTCAGCTTCACACAGTGCAACCTGACAGCATCCCGCCTCAGACCTGAAGATGCGCCTCTTCATTTCTTCCCTGGGGCTTCTCTGGCACCACGACAGGACACCCACGGGAACCCGCTTGGCACCCATGGATGCACAACCCAGAAGTTAATGCCTCATGTGGGAGTTAATACCCCAGGGGGCAACCTCTGACCACTGGGGGACAGAACCCAATGGGTAAATGTTTCCCCTTTCTTCTCTTGGGCATGTCCTCATGTGCATTTCCTAAGGCTTCTCAGAGGGAAGGACCTCTGAGAAGGACCTCATCAACCACAGTGGTGGCCAGCTCAGTAACGCACCATGGTATCGACTCTCCCTCTTTCCCGTTTCTCCTCCTTTCCCTGGGATCCCCTTTCAAAATGAACTACTTGCACATAAGCCTTTGGCTCAGGCTCTATTTTTAGAGCACGGCATCCTAAAACTATGTCACTTAAAGTGCTCCAGGTGGCCCCTATTAATCGATGGCAGTTGGCAGCCTGCCTTGGAGGTCCAGGCTTACGTCCAATTGTGGAGAAAATGGGCTCAGTCACATGAAGGTTCTCATCATGCCCAGATGCCTGCCCTTGGACTTACCCGCCTGCAACAGGGGCTTGAGGGTGGAGAGCGACTTGAGCCTCTGCAGCAGGGAGCCCCGCTGGAAGGCCTCCATGTCCACCGGGGCTGCGTCCAGCAGAGGGTCAATGGCTAACGCCAAGCGATTCATGAAGGCCTCATATTTGGGAAAGGCCTGGAACAGAGCTCCGAGTCAAGGCCCCATTGCCTAGAATCCCACAAAGACACTGTCCCCATGCTTGGCCCTCCAGCTGCCCCATGTGGCCTGCTGCCCCCCAGCTGAGCCTTGA
This sequence comes from Balaenoptera borealis, assembly GCF_965194805.1. Lineage (NCBI taxonomy): Eukaryota > Metazoa > Chordata > Mammalia > Artiodactyla > Balaenopteridae > Balaenoptera > Balaenoptera borealis. Next base: position 88,934,821 of record NC_138874.1, read on the forward strand.
TTCCTCAAGCCTCACGCCCAGCGTGGCTCAGCCTGGCTGTGCTGGGTTACTCCCAGTTCTAGGTCTGTGCGCTGATGTCAACACTAGGGGAGGTCAGAGAGAGCCTGGGTAGTAGGAGGGCCACCATGTAGTGGCAGGGACAAGGGGGTTGATGCGGGCCAAGACCAGTCGTCAGCCACGGAAACCTCAAGTATCCTAGGAAGTGGTCTCTGTGATAAACCAAAAACCACTTAAAAGTTTCCCTTCTCTGTCCTGTCTTTCTATATTTTACTGATAAAAGTAAGCTCTCTCTGCGTGTATTCCAGCACGCTGACTGTTCCTTCCTGGGCTGCAAGTCTCCCGCATCCTCTTGTCATCAGCAGGGACAGAAACTTGCATCCCTTCACCCCACAACCTCCCGCAACAGAATCCATTTTGACAGCCTGGTTATGACCCCCACACCCCCTTCCCTGGATGGGCGACAGGAGCAAGGATGGACACCCGTGCTACCCGAGGCCCTGTCTTAATTCTCAGCCGAGAGCTTTTAATTTTTGGTTCATCTAGACTCATGGATATACCCATGGAACTTCAACAACTGTTACATAAAGAAAAGCTCTGTGTTGAAGTACATTGGAGAATCTTGATTAAAATGAAGGTAAACAGCTTTCTCTGCAGCAGGTCTTTAATGTGACAACGTGCAAAGACAAAACCAGAATTCAGCTCCTTACTTTCCACAGTGGGATGTGGCCTCTGCCTCCTGCTCCTGTGGTCACCAGCACACAGGGCCACGGCCACACACGGCCAAGGCCACTGCTCTATAGGCCCAGGGACCTGGCCTTGTCCTGAATCCTCTCTAGTGCATCTGAGACAAGCAGGACTTGGAAGAGAGGGTGTAGGCAGCGGACCCCAACTCACTGCACAAAAGAATCACTCGAAAAGCACTTTTTTTGGTTGACTTGATCATCAGCCAGTGTTTGGAAACCACTGGCTGAAGAGAGATGCTGTGTCTGTGGTTTTCTCGGTTTTACCCAGTACTAGATTAACACAACAAAAAGAAACACACATGGAAAAAAAAAAAAAAAAAAACCAAACCCAGGTTCTTCTTATAAAAATGTTTCCACCAAGATATGAGTTAATGCTATGCCTTCAGCTTGTATCTAGGCTTGGTACAAAAAATGGCCATTCAAAGAATCTTTTTATATCTGTAAAACCAATCGCACCGGGCCCGTTACATTGAACAACTCATCTAGACGAAGCTATCCAGCAAATTCCTCACAGTGCAATCCTAGGAAAAGAAATGTGCCTTCTCCATCAGATGTGTGCGCTCCCTTTCACCAGACCTGCTCGCCGTCATGGACACATGCTTGCCTTGGGCTGCCAGGGGATGATGCCAAAATAAATGAATATTTATTACGATGCTCTTGTCCTAAATTCCTGATCCGGTGTGTTCTATCCTTAACTGTCTCTGATCTCCCCTTCTTCTTTTTGGCCTTCATGTGGTTTAATATTGATGAGCACTTGGAATTCTGTCCGAAAGCAGGAGAGGTAGAAAGCACATAGAGCATAAGGACATATCAGCGGACTCCCTTCTGAAGTTCAGGCGGAGGCCACCTGAACAGTGGCCTCAGGCTGAACACACACAGGTTTGAGGGTCTCCAGTGCTCACTGGTCTTAACCACTGTCCTCCACCCCTTCTCTCTGCAGTGCCCAAGATCAAAGGCTGGCACAGACTGGAGCCCTCCTAGGGCGGATGAGGTGGCCTGTCCACGCCCTTGTGGCCTTTGACAACCTGCTCTAGGACAACTCCAACCAAGCCCATTTTTTTTCAAGAGCAGCCACTGGGCTGAGATGGAGGAGATCAGTCTCTGGTCATCTTCCCTACCTGGGCATCCTTCCGTGAGAACTGGGCAATCTGCTTCTGGTTTTCTGCCATGTCTGTGCCCAGCAGAAGGGACCTGGGCACCTTGCCCGCTGTGCCCTCTTCCAGCATAGGTGTGAATGAGTGGGGGTTTCGAAGATGAAGCCTCAGCCCGTGTTTCTGCAGAACACAGATAGCACAGGTAACATTTGAAGGGATCTGCCCATGACCCTTCTCTGATTGTGTTTGTGTGACCACTTAGGTACCTGCATGCAGGTTCCCAAGGCCTGTGGTCCTGGTTCCCATTTTGATACAAGTGTATAAAAAGCCCTCTTGCGCAGGCACCCTATGGCAGACCATACCACGCCACCCCACCCAGTGCCAGGGACTGTGCTAGGGTTTACAATGGTTACATCACAACAGCTCTGTAAGTATATCATCCTCATTGTACAAATGCAACAGCAGAGGCTCAGAGAAGTGACATAACTTGTCCAAGGTCACATGGGGAGGTGGATCCTGGTTTCGAAACCACACCCCTGTGACTCCAAAGCCCTGGCTCTCAGGGCTAGTCTTTAAATGCCCCCATTTCAGAAATAAATAATTAAAACTGAGAAAGACACAAGAAAGCCACGGTCATGTGAAAATCCGTATTTACAAGGTGGATAAATCATTCACATCAGAAACAACTTATTTACTTTGCAGACTCATTTACTCCAGGGTCACTTTAAATGGAAGTTCCCTTGATGCGTTGAAAATATGATTTGATTTACAAATATTTGACTAGCACACAGAACTTTCCAAGAGTACATTTACTTCTTCAAAGAAGGTGGAGATAAAACAAAAAGGGCCTGTGCTACCTCCACAAATAAGACTTACTGCTCCCGCTAGAGACTTCTTTTTTCTTAAACCACTTTATTGAGGTATAATTGACATACAAAGAGCTGTATGTATTTAATGTGTGCAACTTGACGAATTTGGCGTTTAGAGACTTCTTTCCCCAGATACTTGGTCTGCTCCCTCACCTCTTTGAGGTCTTTGCTCAAATGTCACCTGAGTAGCAAGTTCCCCACCCCCATCCCCTGCCCCCGAAATGAGCAGAAGTTTTAGAAAAACACGAGGAAACCAAAAGAGATCTTTCCAATAATTACAGCAGAAGCTTCCCCAAACCACAGCTGTTCCAGGTGGCAGGATCTCCACGGTTGAGCATTCTGCGGAGGTGAGTCTGAGCGTTGGTAGGGGCAGGCTGGGAGACCCGCAGGATCCTTTCTAACACTAAGATGGGGAATGCCTTTGATTCCAAACTGGAGGAACTTCCAGCTTGGTTCTTCTTGATACAGTGAACTCTTTACTACCCAGGTGGCGTCGTTAGTTCCTCTGTGTCTCTCACCCTTGGCATCCCATCCGTCACCAAGTCTCACAGCTCAGCCTCCAGGCCTGGTCCACATCCCCCCGCCCTGACTCAGCCTGAGCCACCACCTCGTGAGCCACCGCCCTGCGACCACAGCTGCTTCCACCACAATCCACACCATCCAGCAGGTGTTATGACCTTTCATAAAGTCATAAATCCCATCACTCCACTTCTCGATTTAACACCTCTGCTGTCTGCCCCCTGCGCTCAGGATAAAGCGCAGGCCCTTCCTTACAGCGCGCGAGGCCCTGTCTCCTCTGGCCCCTGCCCCTCTCTCACACCATCTGCTGCCTCTCCGCCGGGCACTGTCTGCTCTGGCCACATGACCTTCCTTTCCCTTGGGCCTGTCCACCTTCACTTCCCTCTGACTGCAACGCTTTCTGCTCAGATGGCCACAGGGCTGGTGACTTCTTGGCATTCGAATGCTAGCTCAAACGTCACCCCTTCAGGGAGGTTTTCCTGGTCACCAGTCCAGGCTGGACCTCCAGTTCCTCACTGTCACATTGCTTTATTTTCCTTTCTTTAGGTGGCACTTACTTCTCCCTGAAGTCCTCTCACTAAGAGCAGAAGCCTTGCCCCCTTCCCTCACCACCGTCTCCCCACACGCCTCTCCCAGGGCCTGGCACAGGGCAGGTGCTCAGAAGCATTTGCTGAATGAATGAATGAATCAGTAACCTCCGTCCACCGAAAAAGGGACCCAAGAGGATCCCAAGGGTTGTTTCAAGTCTCAATAATTGAACAGGATTAATTTATTTATCTGATTCCAGGACTTTCTCTCATAAAGGGAGCCGTTGTTATTCTTGATGGTTTTGATGATGTGGTGTCAGAATAAGAAGGGGCTGTTAAACCACTGTTAGATTATCCCCGTTAGATGTGCTCAGATCACGCAGTTTCCCTCTTGTAAAAAACAAAACGCTTCTGATTTACCCATGGGATTTCTCAGCATCTACAGCCATGCTGGCTGGAAATTGCTGGAAGGGACAAGCTGTGTATTAGGGACCAGAGAAATGGGAGATTTAAGGGGTGTGGGTCTCAGAGTTGTGCTCTGGGGTCCTCCTGCTTCAGAATCATTGGCTCCTGGGCCCACCATAGTCCCACAGAATCACCCTTAGTTCCTCTGAGCAAGAACCACTTTCCCACCAGTTGCCCAGATTGTTCTGAGGGACCTGAAAATTTGAGAGCCCTGCCTTAGAGAGATTTCCGAGGAAAGCAGGAGCAAAGGGATGGGGTCGGGAGCCAGAAGGTGAGTGCAGGGCGGGAGGGAGGACAAGGGGGTGCCACTTGAATGAGGTCAAGGCTGGTCCAGGGAGAGTTGGGGAAGGCAGCTGCTGGCTGATACAGGATGAAAGACACCCCCTCACCTCCAACACATACTCCCAGGGCAAGAGCTCCTTGTCTGGATCCCATGACTCACTGTGGGGCCACTGTAAAAGCAAGCTTACTATCCAGGTGGATAGAACTGGGAGATGATCTCTTCGACAGCTGGGGAAACTGAGACTTGGAAAACAGGCCCAGTGAGGCCCCAAGCAGGTTGGCGGAGTCATCCTCTGGCTCAAGTAGAGCTCAGTCTAATCGGGTACAGGCCCACAGTGGGAAGGTCTGTTAGGAAGTAGCAGGCCACAGGTCCTTCTGGAGCCTCAGTTTTCTCAACTGACAAATGGGCGTAATATTGGGTTGGCCAAAAAGTCCGCTTGGATTTTTCCATAACATCTTATGGAAAAAACGAATGAAATTTTTGGCCAACCCAATAATACTAGTTGACAGTTGTCGAGCACTGACCATGCCCCGGGCACTGCACTAATGATTAGCAAACACCAACCACTACAACAGCCTTATGAGGCAGGTACTATTACATCTCCATCTTACAGATGAGAAAGATGAGGCACCACCAGGCTAAGTCATACAGCTGGTAACAGCAGAGCAGGGATTCAAAACCGACCAGTTAGGTTCCGGAGTCTGCAATCTCAGTCCCGTGCTGTACCGAGGCCGGAGCTGCTGGAAGAGCTTATGCCTGTGACCTGGTCCACTGTCATCGGCAAAGTGCCTGGAGGTGCACGAGGCTGAGCTGAGTGGCTATCAAGGTGCCCACGGCGGCGGCACCTCACAGAACAAGGAGGAGGAGTCAGTTAGACCTGGCTCAAGCTCTTGGTCACTTCCTAGTGTGTGAACTTAACCCCCCTGAATCTCGGTTCCCTCATCATAAAATGGGGACACTACCTGCTCTTGTCTCACAGACGAGGACCAAGTGACAGAGCATGAAAGCTCGTAGCCCAAGATGTGACACTGGTAAAATAAATGCTCTTTTTTATTGTTTTGGAAACAGAATATTCCTAGAAAGAGGAAGAGTTGCCTTCCTATAGGTATCTTCTGAGTTGTCAACGTCCTGTTAAAATAAGGTACCCCGCACTCCGGATGGGATTAGTTCTGTGCATCATGCAGCCGGACTGCTTCCCCCCTTGATCTGAGCACTGTTCTCCTATTAATGCAGCCCAAGATCAGAGGTCAAAGGATATACTCAATTCACTTGGGAGCTGCTAGTTAAAGGAACCCTATGAGAATACCATTTTCAAATCAGTAACTTTTTTAAAAAAATAAAGAGAACAATTACGTGAAAATTTCTGTTCTGTGATCCTCAGCTTTCATAAATTAGATTTTTCAAAAGAAGGGTCTACCCCCACCCCTCCCCTCACACTTGCCACTCTGCATAATTGGTGTGTCTGAAAATTGCCTTCAGCTATTGTCTGGTTTGCACGGAAGTCCACAGACCCATTCCCAGGCCTTGGCAGGGTTTCATCCAGTCCTGGCTGGTGACAGGTGTGTGTTCTCTCTCTGTGTCTCTCTTAGGGGCTCAAAGAATAATTTCTTTAATGGGTGGCAGTGGATTAATGTCTTACTAATTTAAAATTTAGGGCAAAGTTGGTGCTGAAGTGCCGTCAGCGTCATATACAGATGGCACAGGGGACCTTTTCTCCAAGCGGTGGGTGACAGAGGCACCGAGCAGGTAAAGCTAAGTGGGCTCCCGGAATGCATGACCAAGTTTGCCAAAGAGGCAGTGAGGGGGTGAAGGAATCTGAAAGAGCGGGGGGCAAGACTGTGGACCAAGGTGAGGCTAAGAGGAGTCGACAGAGGCAGACTGTGAGTTCTCAGGATGCCCTCAAAATGGCCCAGGAGCCCAGAGAGGTGAAAGTCCCCGAGGCCGACTTCCTGCTCAAGCTGCTGAGGACGGTGACAGGCTCTCATGTGTAATGAGGGCAGAAATCAGCTCAGGTCCTAAGGCAGCTTCGCAAACTCAGATGCCCAAGGGTCCTAGCAGGTTTCCTATGGGGGCCGGACAGACCCCGGGAAGTGATGTGACAAAGCAGAGCTGGGACCGAATCCATGTAAAGGGCCAGCCGGTACAGCATGTAGGAACATGGGCCTGATGTTGACAAAGCTTGTTCTTCGAGAGGTTTGATTTGTGTATGAAATTTCCTGATCTTTAAGACACTGGGTGGGCCAGACAAAGCCCATTTGTGGGCAGGCACTACGGAGACCATGGGAGATAGACACATCCTCGGAGGGAAGAATAGCAACTGCCCACTTCCCCAGCCTCCAAGCCATGGAGCAGGTGGACACACACACACACACACACACACACACACACACGCTCTACCTTCAGCTCCAGGTCGGCGTAAATCTGCGGTCGTAGCAGGCTGAGGAGGTAGGATGCTCGGGAGAACTTAAACCCTGAAAACGAATCGGATGAAGACAGTAACCGGGGGTCACCAGTGGTCCCCCCCACGCCCCGCACCCACCTCCATGGCTCACCTGGGATTATTTCCTCTGTGACAGCTGCACCCCCGATCACGTGGCGTCGCTCGAAGACTGCCGTGTTCACCCCCAGTCTCTGCAGGTATGCCGCCTGGGGCGGGGCACACAGGGCCCTCCCTTTACCCCTGGGGGCTGACCCGCACTCTCAGGGTCCTCCCCACAGGGCTGGCTCAAGCTGTTCCTGCCTCTGAGATGCCCTTCCCCCTGCCACGCATAAATTTTCACACTCCCCGCCCCCCCCCTCCCGCCAGATGTTCTCTAAGACCTGACATAATTGCCCCTGCCCCTCCACTTCCCAGCCCGAGGTGACCTTCCCTCCTGCAAGGTCCAGTGCCTCTGTGAACTCTTGCCCATCTCCTGGGGAGGTGGGGTGGCAAGCCTCGCTCTCCTCACTGGCCTGAGGCAGGCAGTACGGTGACCTTGCCTTGTGAGTGCTGAGCCAGACCGCCCAGGTTCCACTCCCCTTTCTCTTTTCTGCTGGGGCGGCCTCAGTACCTAATCCATCCAGCCTCAGTTTCCTCATGTGCAAAAATGGGGCTGATGATAATAACACCCACTTTGACTGCTTCATGGGGCCGCTGTGAGAATTCTCTGAGCTGGTCCCTAGAAGGGGCTTACACGGGGTCCCTGGCACATGGGACGTGTCCAATCAATGAAGCCATGATTATAGCACAGCCTTATTTCGGGGAACAAATGATGTGGGGGGGATTAATTTTTCTCTAGCACTTAGTGGAAAATCAATAAATATTTGTTGAACTGAATTAGTCCTGAGTCTACAGACCTAAAATGCTGGTCCTCACACCAAGACAGCTACCACCCCCAAGGTGACAACAGGGATGGTGTAGCGCTGAAGGCAGACTTCTTAGAAAGTTCGCTTGGCGACTACAATGTGCCAGACACCGTGCGAGCATCATCTCATATTATCCACCCTAGAGGTCGGCACCATGGTTCTCCCCATTTCACGGAGGAGGAAACCGAGGCTCAGTGAGGCTAATAGCTCAGGATCACGGAACTGATGAGTAGAGGTGTCAGGAACTGAACCCGGGCGGTCTGGACCCAGGATCTACACTCCTGACACATCCTAACGAGAAAGGAGAAAAGAGCAGCCCAACATGACGTTCAGAAGGTGGCCTGGCCCTCAGAGGTAAGCCCTGTTTCTCCCATTAGACGTGAACAATCTCACAATGATGACTGCAGACAGGGATAATCTAGACCATGACAAAATGGGACAGAGCAAGCCCACTTCACAATTGTGTCTAAGCACAAACGAGACAGGGTCTACTGGGCCACCACAAAATACCAAATGCCCCCTCTCTCGGCCAAGGTGAGTGACGCTACGTGTACACCGTGACTGCTCTCCTCACCCTAGTCTCCTCTCCCCGCACACACGGTTACTGAGATGCCTGCTCACAGGGCTGCCCCCACTCTGACAGTATCCAATCTAGAGCCAACCCCTACTTCCTTAGGCTCTCCCCAAATCAGCCAACAGAAGTGCACGTCCTAGAGTAAGTTCTTCCTATACCTCTTATCCTGGGACGCCCCACGGTGTCCCCATGCTCACCATTTGTGTAAGGCTCTATGAGCTGGGTCCTTGGGGCACATCGTCTATTCCCTTCACCTCAATTCGGTGAGGGTGGGCATTTTAATTCTCATTTTACCATGGCTCAGAGAGATAAACTGACTCGCCTTAACCTTCTCAAATGGAAAGTGGCAGAGCTGGGGACAAACGCACGTTGGTATTAATACAAAATCAATGTTTTAAATTACTGATCGGTTGAGTTAAATAATGTCCCCTGTGAAATGTTCAAGTAAAACTGCTATGTCAGGGAAAGTCTTAAGATTTAACACAGGTCTCCTGGCTCTCCATGTTGCTGAGCCCCCTGCATTGATATTCTAGAGCGGCCGCTGCTTCAGGAAGATGCTCCATGTTAGGCTTGTGGCCTGAACCCCTCTAGCACACACTGTGGCCTCCTAGGGGTACGTGGACTCTGGTCTGAGAAGCACAGCCTTAGGGTAACCCTGGCCTGGCTCAGCTTGGGACCCAGAAGTCACCTGTGCTGGGGCAGGGCCCTGCTTCCTCTGCTAGGTCGGCTTCCTCGCTGTCTCCAGGGCACACTTTGGACCGTGTATAGCTGCTGTGTTCCCCAGGTTGGTACCTGGCCTAAACCTAGCTGGGGAACATGGGGTCTGTACACAAGGACAGCCCACCATCTGGAGTCAAAGGCCCCCCAGCCCCAGTTACCTGACCCTCCAGGCTCCAACCTGCCTCCCAGGCTATGCCCATTACACACTTTCCCAGCTATTTATCACCTCGCTTTTGAAAGGTCATGGGGGAAACCTATGAGCATTAAGGAGAGGAGAACAAGGGAGCCCCTGATATCCTCCTTAGTAACTGCAGATGTCCATTCGAGCCAGCCGCTGGTCAGCACCAGGGCGCGAGGACTAGCCGGCCTTTCCTTCTCCCCCTCGGCCTTCATCCTGCTGGCTTCCTTACACTCCTGCTGAGGGCCACACACCCAGGGACCAATGAAGAGGGGCAGAGTGGGAGGGACTCACAGCCACCAGCCCGTTGTGTCCTGCAACGAGAAGGAGGAGGGGGGAGGAAAGCGACAGTGGTCAGTGGGCAGACAGACACATTCCTTGAGAAGTGTGGCCACCCACCCCGTCCCCATGCCCATGAAGATCCTGGAGAGGTAGCAGAACTTGGGGGACCCCCTCACCTGTACCTCGATGTTGGAACAGCATCTAGCTCAATGCTGTAAGACACCAGTCTTTGGGGAGTCAGAAAACCCTGGTTCTTGCCCTGAACTGAAAAAAGTCCTGTCACCCTGGCTTGGCCAGTGGCTCATGCTGGAGTGTGGACAGGGAGAAATCCACAGTCATTGGATGAAAACTATCCCATGAAGCCTCACATTGCTGGACTTCTGGCACTTGGGGATGAGCGGGTGACTGTCAGAGGGAGTGTGACAGTTGACTTGCAGGGAAGAGGGGGAGGCGAGGCTGTACGGTGATGCCGGATGTCCGTGGCTGGCATGGAATCACCGGCCGTCCGGGTGAGTGCCGGTCCTGTGGACAGCTGCCGCCAGGCACGGCTTGTTGTGCCCAAGTGTGGCTCACAACAGCGCCCCAGAAGGGGCGTCTCTGTCAATTCCCAGCGTTCCCCAAATAAAACAGGAAAAGCTCAGAATGAATGAAACACATACGGCTTTGACGTGCGCTAGAGGAGCTCGGTGCGCTTCAGGGGTGCCAGCTGACTGGGCAGATTTGTCTATTATAAAGTTTCTCTCCAAAAATTTTAGGCAGGCTGCCCCTGGGGTAGGAGCCCTGAAACTTGGCTTGGGATCCCATGTTCCACACCAAGCCCACTGCCAGCAAGTGCCTCTCCAGCTCTGAGAAGCTTCAGGATCACAGGAGAACTCAGGTAAACACCGATTCCCCAACCCCCTCCCAGAATCTACTCAGCAGGTTGGGGGCATGGACCAGGACGCACTTCACAGAAGCTCCCTGGTCATTCTGATGCAGGTGGTCTCAGACCCACAGGCCGAGCACATGAGGCCCTGGGGTTGGGGCCTGCCCTTTCCTTAGTCTCAGAATAAAATGCAGCAGCCTGGAGAAGTCCTCGATGGGCAGAGAACAGGCCCTGGTTGCTTTCAGGGAGGGGGGCCAGGCCTCCCCAGGGACACATGGCACATGCTTCTCTTTGGTGGTAGGAAGTCACTCTGAGTCTTCAAAGATGCCAGAAGATAACTATGTTCTCTGAGCGCCAACCTGAACCCAGCGTTGACTCTAATAAAAGGCTCAGCCATTAAATTGACAAACATCCCCAAATAGGAGGCAGCAATGACCCACATGATGGATTTCTCATGGCTGAACTGGTTTTGTTTTACACTTTCCACATAGAGACCCCCAGAATTTTCGAGGTCATTGAGCCAATTTATCATCCATTAAAGGAATCTCTGAAATGGAGTTTTTTAAACCTCTTTGACCATGATCTGAGGAAGAAATGCATTTTACTCTGTGACCTGACACCACCCCCCTCCAAATAAATGTATTTCACAGAAACAAAAGTTTCAGGAACTAATATTAAATCATGTGATAAGCATGTGATGATCTACTTGATTATATTTCATTTAAAAGTGCTGATTGATATAGTACTATTTTTAATATGTTTTTGATAATTTTCTTAAGAAAGTTTAAAAAATATGACGAAAGGGAATCATGAATGCATGGATTGCAACCTGAAATTTGGAAAGTCCTGCTCTCAAATACATATGACAAATTAAAGGCAGACTGTCCTGGGCTCATCCTGGCTTCTGCTGTCTTCCTCACGTGTAAAAACAGAGGGCCTGCCGGACCTGCAGTGTTGAAGGGAGGATAAGCAGTAATGCATGTAAAGCACCTGTCCCTTAGCAGACAATAAAACGTAGCTGCCTTTTCATCAGTGCTGATCATAAATCTTGGAAAACTAATAAAGGCTTCCAGACAACAAGGTCCAGTTCAATCATCACATGTAAGCCCACAAATGCACAAACAGACCTCAAAGGGCAAAGGTCGAGGATCCAACAGCCCAAGTTCCTCTGCCCTCCCCCACTCCCCCACCCCCAGTCCTGGCTGAGCCTTCCTGCGGCTTCTGGTGACCTCTCCTTTCCCCTTGAAGGAGTCTTAAGGGGTGGGCTCGGGCTCAGCTTATCTCCAGGCCAGACTGCAGGGTTCCTTATGCAGCAGGCACGGGGGAGCTCTGGAGAGAGGCTGTCTGAACGTGGGTTCTTGAATGTGTGGGCTGCAGACGCCTCCATCAGATCCATTCCAAGTGTTGGTTAGATGTGCTGACTTCCTCAGAATCCTAATCACCAGGTAGGGGGCCCAGGAACTGCATTTTAACAAGTTCCTTGGGTCATTCTTAGGCAAATTTAGTCAAATGACTAAATCAGGGTCCTCTTTAAGGGGGCTCCCAGGTTACCAGTGTGACTTCACGGAGCAGAGATAATCTTTATCTTAGAAGATGCCACTGTGTTCCTCACTCAGGCTGGAAATGCCTTCAAACCAGCAATTAGAGAAGCAATGTCAAAGAAAAACTCAGGCCTGAGACTCACACACTTGTGGCAATTCACCCAGGTATCTGGGGACCTACGATCAACCCTCTCTGCCAAGAGACAGCAGGGCTGGGCTGTCACCAAGGGCAGGAAAGGTGGGAGGCACTTCCATTCCCTGAGCCCAGTCAGTGGGGGCTGGAGCAGGAGTCCCCCAGCCCTGGAAGTTGGTGAGATAGTTGTCAAATGCAGCCCCTGGTAAAAAATTAAATTACATCAACTTACAATGAAATAATTATATTAAAAACAAAGGTAATAAACACTCAAAGCTTGTCACTTCCTAATTGTTTTACTTTGCTTTAACGGTTGGCTATGCTTTCACGGTTATTCCCCTCTATAGACCCATACAGGGGCCATGCTACATGATGATCCTTGGCTGCATCTCTCTCCCAAATTCACCTTTGGTGACATCATATTGGTAATTTTGAAAAAGGCCACAGTGGGAGTATTCACACTATGGAAATCTGCAAACATTACACACCAGGGCTTGAGTTATTATGTTTTTGGTTGTCAGACTTAAGAAAGTGATGGAGAACCTGCTAATAATGTAGATTAAACTTAACGGCAGTTGTGTCTGTAGCTGTTACATTGTGAGATGGTGCAAAAAATCGAGGAACTGTTCTTCCAGTGTTCGAAAAACATTATCTGATTGAGCAAAGTCATTCCCATCGTTGAGGAAGGAGTGAAGTTCAGACATAAATCTTTGTTCCACTTTCTTTCTGTTTAAAGTAAATACAAATATCAAACAACATTCCTTTCAGAACTATTTTCATTTGTCAAATTGCAACCACAGGTTGGTTACTGAGTTTGGCAAAAGTCACATGTACTTGGTAAGAATGGATTGGCTACCTGGAATTTAGGGTATTGTATTTTTTATCTGCAAAACTGTGTGCTACACTTCTTTTACTTCCATATTTATAATAAACTTACGTATGGATATGTATGCACACATTTTCCCTGGAGAGGTGACTGGTAAACATTTGCCAGCACACGGCTGCTCTTTGTAGGGGTAAAAATGAAGAAATGCCCCAACAGGGACGCAGCTTTAAAGCTGTGTGACGAGCATGTCCTTCCAGGCCTGTCACGGTTGCTCTGTATAAACCCAGTTGGAAATAATGTCAGAAGCTGAAATTGGGGGCTCTGTGTGAGTGTGAGTGGAGGGCCCCGAGGAAAGCAGCCTGGTCCTGGCCCGCAGCCTCACACACTCGCGGTGGAATCAGGTGCCCTGCAGCCTGGGGCTCAGCAAAGCATAGCGGGGTCCCTGCAGCAGGTCTCCCACGTGCCCAGGCAGGCAAGGCAACAGGGGCTGTCACCCTCTGCGCATAGGCAGGAGGATCTCTGGGACTCATTTCTATTTTTTCCTTTATGCTCCCCTTTATGGAGCAACTGCAGTGTCCTCGGCTGGGGCGGTGGGGGGGAGTCTCAGTGGTCAGGTGGTGGTGACCAGAACTCAGGGCACTTGGGGCAGCTGGATTTCACACGTCTGTTGTCCCAGGGCTCTTTCCTTCCAAACCTTACGTACCATATGCTTTCCAAGAATATGGTGGCAACTAGCTAATTTCACAGGAGATACATGGAAACCCCTTAATTCACCTAGTCCTCCCTGGTCATTCTAGATGGGAAGACCCAAGCCCGGAGAGGGCAAGAATCTGCCCCAGGCCACACAGTGAGTCGACAGCAAAGCCAACCCCAGAACCCTGGCATCTGCCCGCAGACAGATGCGCTTTCCACACCAGCACCTGCTCTCATCCCAACTCCTGGCCAGCTTGTGCCAGGGTAGAGGGACGCGAGGGGCTTCTGAGCGGGGCCGCCCTTCGGCCCCTCAGCTCCGGCCCAGCCCACTTTACCTGCTCCTATTACCACCGCATCGTACTCCGGTTTCAGACGTCCCCTGGCGTCGGAGTGAGCTCGTCTCCAAGCCGGGCAGGGAGAGGCGCCCACGGCCCTGCAGAGCCCTCGGCCACATGCAGCCATTTCTGCCCCGGGCTAGGCCAAGAATTTGCTTGCAAGCAGCTTTTCGTGCCTCTCCAGGCAGGGGGAGGAGCAGGGAGAAAGCAGGAAGAGAGGAGGAGCCGCAGCCCAGCTGCCGTACTTGGCCCTGGGCCATGACTAAACAGGGGACGCTGAGCTGCCCACAGCCCAGCCTGGCCCCGTCCACACCAGGCCGAGTCGCGGGAGGTCACCTGTTAACCAGGCAGAAGTCCTGCGTCTCCAGGCCTCCGGAGAGTAATCACCGTGCTGCTAATTCTCTAGGGCTCCTGTGTGCCAGGCCCTGTGCTGACCACAGTCGTGCAGCCCCTCGTGTAAGCCCCAGACGAGGGGCACTGAGGCTCGGAGAACGTGCGTGTGTGTGTGTGTGCGTGCAAATGAGTGTTCCAAAGGCCTGTCTCCTCCCCTGTGCTGTCCTGCTTCTGGTTAAGGAATTAAAGGTCCGGGATGAGCTGCGGGTGGGAATCCAAGTAAAGAGAGGAGCTTGGGTCAGACTCTGCTCCAGCTTCCCGTCCCTCCAGCTTGTAGGGGGGTAATTGCTCTATGTCCACAGCAGGCTCAGGGACCCGCTGCCTGAAGGCCTCTGGGGCGGGCCCTCAGCACTGTCGACACCAGGGCCTCAGCAACACTGCGGTGGGGGGGGGGGCATCTGCCCCTGGGGCCCCCAGAGAGCCACACGTCCTTGCCCAAATGCTTAAATGCCATCCACTTCACAGGCTGGCGCACAGCTGGAAAGGTCTGGGGGCCAGTTCAGTCCTCGTGATTTTGGGGGTTCGCCTGTTTCTTTTGAAGGCCTGACCATTTCTCTTCTGTGTTTTGGTACCTTTCCCATTTTCCAAGAATCCTCAAGGATTAAAGACCGCACCTGTAAATATCTTTGGTTTAGTGCTTACTATCCTTTGGCCTGTCCTGAATTAGGAGCCCCTTTTGCTCCCTGCCCATTGGTTAGGACATTCCTCTTATAGGAAAAAGCACCCTAGGGGTTGGGAGTTTCTGTACTGCTCTGACATCTAGAAACCCATTATTAGAAGTACATCTCAAAATTAGGAGAGTATGTTGCTTCTAGGTTAAGAGGGACTTCTGGGGACACTTCTACTCTCGACTCAGACACCCCTCCACACGCCACGTAAAGTTTACACCGTGTGTGTCTCTGCTAAAATCTGAGTCAGCATCTTCCCTCCAGTGTTATTTATAATATTGAAAAACGAGGGGGACTGGTTAAACTAGACATGTCACATCATGCAGCTGCTAAAAGCGAAGGGAAAACATTAGGTGACAGGAGTGAGGATCCTAAACAGCAGTGGGCTTGTACACTTAGTCTTCCCCTTCTGCTCCTCCGTACTTTCCACGATCATGTCATAATTCCTGTCCAGAAAGTCATGATATTAAGGAGCAAGGCAGTCCCAGTCACCTCGTGACTCTGTCCCTCACCACCACCTTCTGCGGACTTTAGCCCGCGGTGTTGTTCTAGCTCCTTCGGTACCTCCGTCCCGGCAAGCTGTTCACTCAACAGGAAAGATCAGTGTGCTCTCATGAATTTCAGCTCGAGACTGAAGGCCCGGAAGGCCCGGCCGCTGTCTGGCGTCACACGCGCACCCACCGCCTCGCTGCGCCCTGTGCCTCTGCCTCCTCACTTCCCTCTGTCCCAGCTGTGGCCTCTCGGCCCCAGAGCGGTGGACGCTCCCAAGTCCCTGGCTCTGACGGCCTCTTGTCCTTGTGTCCGTTTGGGGGGGGACTTTCAGGCTAGAGGAAGGGCTGTACCCCTGGGGCAGTGCTCTCAATCCAGGGCACACCAGGACCCCCAGAGAAGCTTTGAAAAACCTTAAAGCCTGGGATCCACTGGACCGAGTGACACGAATCTCTGGGGCGAGGCTGGAGCAAGAGTCAAGAACCAAGAAGGGCACAAAGAGGGCACCGAGAAGGGCCAGGGGCTTGAACAGTCACGATAACCATAACCAGCATTTATTGAGTGACTGCCGCACAGCCGGCAGCCCCACGACCACCCTGAGAGACGGGTGCCGCCTCGCTGAATGTGGGGAGACAGGCTGAGAGGTGGGGAAACCTGCCCAGAGCCGCAGAGGGGGCGTGGCAGAGCTGGAGTTCAACCCGGCCAGGAGAGCCCCTTTCACCTGGGGAGGGGAACGGCTTCCTGGGAAGCATTCTCTATTCTGAGAACAGCAGACACCCACAGGCAGTGGGGACTTCCTCTGTCTCCTAGGGGTAAACCGAGAGGCAGCTCCGAAAGAGGGGCTGCCCCGGGTCTAAGCTCACAGCCACTGCTGTTCTAAAGAGACGAAAGAAACCCTCTGGCCCTCCTCTCCCTTCAGAGGGAAGGATTTGGGGGTTTGCTCGTTACCCGGAATGGAGGCTGGTCTAAGTGGAGTTTCTTTAAGAAGCTCTGGGGCCGCCCTGGGGACTGTGCCATCCTCAGGAGGCTGCTGTGCACAGCAGGAGGCTCTCACCATGGGGATGTCTGCAAGCCAGGTGGGCCTGGAGAACTGGGTGCACGGGCAGATGCACGGGGGCAGCCCACCCTGGCCTAGAGCAGGGGGACACGGGAGGCCTCGCCCAGGCGCCGGGCCAGCTCGCCGGCCTGCTGCACCAGCACGTCCGTGGGGATGACCGACAGGTGGAGGGTCAGCAACTCATGGCACCTGACAGCCTCAGCCGGGTGGCTCTTGCTGTAGTAGCGCAGGAGCTTCCTGGGGGAGGGAGGGGGAAGGAGGACAGGATTCAGGAGGGAGCCAACCCAGGGACCTTCCCGGCACTGCACAGGTATAAGGTCACCTCACCAGGCCCCGGCACCAGGCCAGAGAGGCCTTCCCTGCCCCTCGCTGACCCAACCTTACAAGGCTCAGCCCCAGGCCGCCACGGCCCAACCCTCTGGGTTCCTGATCCTGGAATGGGGTCCACTAGATGGCAGGGCCCCATCTATGGGGCACACAGAGCCGGCAGGGAAGGTCTTCAGGAGCCCAGAAGAGATGCCTGCAAATGCTGCCTTGATGTGCCAGCAGGAAGAAGGGCAAGAACCCCAACGAGCGCCCCACTCTCTTCCTCTCACTGAATGCCTGGCTGTGAGGAGCTTCTAACAAGGCGGCACAGGCTCAGGGGGACGTTCCTGAAGGACGGGGCTGCACCCTCTGTGGGGACTGGCACTGATCGCCCATCATCTGTTCCCCTCTGCGCCCAGGGCCCTCTGGATCGGCGTCACCTGTAGTAGTCTCCTCCCAGCATGCCGACGGGAGCCGAGTCATCGGACAGGACAGGCACCTCGATGATCTGGAGTTTGTACCCCTGGGGAAGGAGGCAGGGCGTCTTGAGTGGGGAGGCGGTGGGTGTGGGGGGAAGAGCGTGGGCTTGAGTCAGACACACTCAGTCTGAGGCCGGGCTCAGCCCTGCTTGGCGTGTGCGTGGTGCTGGGAAAATGCACTGGCCTCTTCTTACCTTGTCTTCTCACCTGTGAAGCGGCAAGAAGAATAAACTCCCAAAGAACATTAGACATGGATATAAAGTTCCGAGCGTCGTGCCCGGCACCTGGTAGCGCTCATTCCCATCAACCACTGGACCTGGGTCAGCGACAGGCACACGTGAGGGAGGACGACCCAGGGACGTGTCATGAAGAACAAAGCGTTACCAAAGGCCAAGTCTCTCCCTGAAAGCAACGGGTATTCCCAGGGTAGGACACGGCAGGGAAGGGACTCAAGCTCTGTTGGGCTCCCACTGTGTGCCAGGCGCCCTCACGGGGCTCCTGCGGCACTGTGCTCACCGGGCTCGCGGGCCTGCCCCGCGGGGGAGGAGGAGGACTTGGTGGCGGCCCAGGTGCAGCCAGACTTCACACCTGGGTCTCCCCGCACCACAGCCTACTGCCCTGTGGGGCTAACCACACACTCACGGAGCCCTGTCCCTCCCTAGAAGCTAAGGTGATGGTCACGCTCACATCCTGGGCACTTCTGAGGCGGGCACAGGGCAAAGATGGGAGCCTGCAGGTCAGGAGAGCCGAGCCTGGGTTCTGACATCATCACCTAGGACCTCGGTGGCCCTGGCCATGGTGTCTGATCTCAGGGCGTCAGTGTCTCCATCTGCAAAATGGGGTCAGTGACACCTGCCCCGACCATCACACGGGCTGTGTGGATGTGAGGCCGTGAGAACACAGTGAGAGACCCCGACGGCTGCACTGCGCCGTCCAGGAAGGGGCCGAGAGAGGGCAGGGCACGAGCAGGGGAGAGGACAGGACAGCGGTCCAAGGGAATGTGGGACGGAGAAGCAATGGCCCTCAGAGAGCTGGAATGATGGCCAAGGGTGACCAGTGAGGAGGAAACAAAAAGAAAAAGGAAACGAAAGCAGAGGAAAGAGGGGAGACACAGAGCGAGACAGTGAGACAGAGCAACAGCGAGAGGGGGTGGGAGGACATAGATAATAAACTCCCGTGACCTGCGCTCATACTGCAGCAACAGTGAGGTTTGGCCAACACGGCCGGACGCAAGAGATCTGAGCCTTCCTGCTAGCTTTGCCCTGGGCAGGTTGGTTAACTGCTCTGAGCTTCGGTTTATCAGCCTCTACAATGGGAACTGGGAGCCGGGCTCTGTAAGTGCAGCTGATGACACTGAAGCACCACTGAGGAAGCGTGGGCTGAGCGGCCTGGCTCACGCGGGGCGCACGTCTGTTCACATGGCACCGGGATGCTGCCTTGATCAGTGGCATGAGTTTTTTCAGAGACTGGGGTGGAGGGGCCTGAGCGCAAATGGGACCTGAGTTCTGGGTGCCAACCAGCTGGGCTTAGCTGTCAGCTCCACCAGGGACAAGGAGAGCTGGAGACACAGACTGAACAGAATCCAGAAGAAAAGGATCCAAGAGTCACAGGGAAAGAAAGCATTTCAGGACTGCCCTGCCCCGGGCTGGCCACACCCACCATCTCGTTCTCGAACCACAGGAAGTAGGAGCAGTAGAAGTCCCCCTCGCGGGACAGCAGCGTGGTGTAGCCCTTCTGCAGGTATCTGCGCGCCAGCTGGATCAGAGACCAGACCTGGGGAGAGGAGAGAGGGCTCATCTCTGCAGCCTGTGGGGCGGCCCTCTCCCCACGGCAGGGGCTGGGCTCAGGCTCTCAAATCCCAAGGGGAGAAAAGCACTCAGAGGAGGAGCTCCTGGAAGGCCAGGGGCCTCTCCTGCTCATCTTCTTCCTTAGTGTCCGGGCCCAGCCTTGGCTCAAAGCAGGAGCTTAATAATACATGGATGAGGGATGGATGCATGGATGGACTACCCACCCCTCCAGTTACTGCGACGACAAAATATACGTATAAACACTTTAGGTACCTTGACTATACACACAAGCCATAAAGAGTAGATTCATCTTTCAGGCCAGAACAGAGCCAGGGACCTAAGCGAAGATGAGGGGGTGGCCACCTGGAACCCTCCTGCTGTCGAGGGCCAGCCACTCACCTGGGCCCCTCAGGACTGAGGATCTCTGGCACAGGCTCTATGCCAGAAAGTTGCTGGAAAAGTGTTCGAACGCACAGAGTGCCCTGGTCCAGGAACGTCCTCTGTTCCGGGGCGAAGTCTGAACGAGCGCTCACCAAGGGCACCGATGGGAACACAGTGACCGAGGGACAACGCGCCTCAGATCCCCTCTGCGATATTCTCCTGCCTAATTCAAGGACTTCTGACGCTGCCTGTGAACTGCCCTAGGGAAGCTGGCAGCAGGGGAGGCTCTGCTCCCCCACCTCCCAGGGCCTGGAAAGGCCTGCTGCGCTCTCACCAAAGAGCTTAGAAAAAGCTTAGCGGCAGGCATACAGGAGCTACTTCAAACCTGACCACAATGCAATGTCTAATGAAATCTGCAAACAAATACATGGGTTTGCTCTGTTTTTCAGGAAAGCAATTCAACAACATGTATCAATAACCTTAAAAACATTCCTTCCGTTTGACTTTGTAATTCCATTTCTGGGATTCCATATTGAGAAAATAATCAGAGATGAGGACAAGGATGTATGCCCAGAGGTATGTGCTGCAGAATTATTTACAACCGCAAGAGCCTGGGAACAATCTAAATGTTCAACACTGGAGAAACGGCTAAGTACATGATGTTACGTTCACATGATGGACTATTGTGGAGCTGATGATAATCACGTTGATAAAGAATTAATGACATGAGGAAATGCACCAGATATAAGGTGAAGTGAAAATGTGGTAAACACACTGCTTATACAGAATGATCTCAACCATAACAAACTGCACAGAAAAACAATGAAAAGAAATGTACCAAGATAACCCCAATTATCTCCAGAAGAGATGAAGATGCCGGTATGGGTGGTACCAGGAAATGCTCAACCACCTCCAGCTACATTCTGTGCCACATGCTGTGTTGAGTATTTTACATGCATCACCTCATACATTTGTAATCTCTGCAGCAATTCTATGATGTCACTAGTGTTACTATCCTCTTTTACAGATGAGAAAACTGAAACTTAGACTTCGTAATACCCCAGGCCACACAGCTAGTGAGGGGCAGAGCTGGGTCTCCAACGGGCCTTTTGTCAGGATCTTGTTTTAACCATTATGATACACCTTATTTGGATACACAATGTATATAAAAATGTATAGTTTTTTAGAAAGTAGCAGAGGTCCTCCGTTCTCCCCACCAAAAATACTAGTTTGCTATGAAGATGAATCAAAGAAGAGGACCCCTGGAGACTGTTTTCTTCGTAGAAACCACCTAGTTTTACATTCTGATACTCAAGCTGATTAACCCGTGTGTCTTCTTTCTGTTTTAGTGAACTCAGCCAACACTTATCAGGCACTTATTTATGCCAGGCACTGAGTTAGGCCCTGGCCATTTCCTCCCCTGAACTCGCTGCCCAGACTCCGCTGCTCCAGGCACACTGACACACTCGGGAAGGCGGCCCTGAGTGCCGACCGGCATCCTGGGGCGACGAAGGTGGGCACTATCCTTAGGAGCCTGAAGAGCTGGGTGCAGACACCAGGAGGAGTGCCGTAAAGGGTTCTGGCGGGGGTGCTCAGAGCCCCCCGGGAGCCCGAGGGCGGGGCTAGTCCTCTGGGCAGGGGTCAGCACGCCCCGTCTGATGCGCGAGGGCCCGGGCCAGGCCAGGTTACCTTGGTTCTGACGAAGGTGGCCAGGGGCCCCCTGCCCAGCTCCGATGACATCCTTTCAGTGCTGCTGAGGGAAGGGGCCACCATTTGGCCGGTGGTGCGGTCCACGTAGATGAAATGCACCAGGCCTGGGAAGTCTTCCAGGTAGGTGAGGGTCTGAGTTAAGGTGTTCGTTAAGCCAGAACCAGGGAAGGAGCTCCTCTGTCCTCGACCTAGGCTTCCAGCGAGGCCCGCCCCCCGCCCCCAGGATCCCCCTCTTTCTCAGGTCTCTCTTTACTGTCGAACCCCCAATGCTGAGAAGGTCTAAGATGCAAGTACAACGGATCCTTGGCTCTGGCACATTTAATGCAGGGAGTTCTGGTCCCAACAGGAACACGGTATGTTCATGTTTTACCATTTTCATGCGGGATGAGTTTAAATGATCCACACACTGCGGCTGGTATGAGAGCAGAGCTATAGAGCTAAAGAGTGGGGATAGCTGGCCGCCCACCCACACGTCTCGCCGTGATCCTGTTCACCTCTACGCTTCATCTCCAGAGGCTGGAAGGTTCCCATCTGAGAGGAAGGGCAGTGGCTGGAGGCTAGCAAGGCCTTCTCACCTGAGCACTGAAGACCGAAGTCTCCGGAGACAGGAGGCCACACCCTTTAGAGATTTTAATACAGAAAAAGCTGTTTCATATAAAGTTCCAGGGAAAATCAGTATTTGGTAAAATTAGTTCTGTAATAAAAGGGTAAGTCTTGGAGGTGGCTTTTTAAATGGGGACAAATAAACACATTTACTGCAGGCCTTCTCAGATCCTTCACATGCCACTGTGTACTGTGACCTCTAAGAAGGAGGATGTGGCCCCTCAAACCTACCCAACCCCAGGCCCCTGCCGCTCGTGGGAGACCCACCGCCCCTTAGCTGGCTGGACAACGCCGACATAAACGATCCCCACGGCTCTCAGAAGTAACCGTGGGAGAGCAGGAACTTCTGAAATTCCAGCTGTGGAGCATCCCTACAGACAAGGCCCCTGGGACACTACCTCCTATCATTTTTCTTCACAAAAAGGAAGCTGAGGTGGTGAAATATCTGCTCTTTTTCCCCAAAGCCGCAGTCCTTCAAGTGAGTGGGTGGAGGAGGCAGGTAGTCCCGAAGGGCCTTCCTGGGCCTGCTCAGGGCCAGGCACCAGGATATGACACCATGGTGACATTCCTCCGGCTCTTCACCAACAGGAAGTCCTTCCAGTCTGCCAGCTTTTCTCTGCCGAGGAAGCAGGGGGAACAGGGCTGGGGCCAGGTGCGCCCCAGCTCCTGCCCTGGCCACCGAGGGGCCACACCCACACTTACTGCATGAGCGTCTGGACCTGGTCCTGCAGGTGCTGGGGCAGGTAGGGGCCTCCCCGGCCCGGAGCCGTGGTCAGGAAGCTGAGCCGGTAGATGGCGCAAAGCTGCCTCTTCACCCTCCCGCATGCCTGGAGCAGCCTGGGCACAGAGAGGGGAGATGTCACAGCCGGAAGGGCCCTAGGAGGGCACGCCCAGGACGGTAGCCCATCCCCTGTGATCACTCTCCTGCTGGACTGACGTACAGCACAGCTGGCGCCCCACACCCCAGCCCTCACGGAGCCAGGAGGCAGCTCCCCAGTTTCCCCCCAACGTGTGCTCTGAGCACTTAGAATCTCATCCAAACTCATGGTTTATTTCATGGAGAAACGAGGGGCAGTGACTCGCCCGAGGTCACACAGTGAGTCCGTGCTGAAGCCGGGCCTCTGCTGGTCGTGTCGGGTCCTCAGGCCCTGCTCCTCAACCTCTGTCCTCTCTGCTCCCAGCCTCCCCTCGGCATCCGTGGGCTGGACCCGCCCTCCCAGGACCCCCTCTGCCCTCAGAAGCGCCTTCCTGAGCAACCTCTCCCTCTGGGCCTGGAGGAAACTTGCTCCTCTGTCCAAACGACTCCCCCCTCCTTGACCTCAGAGCCCACCACTCACTCCCAGGATGATCCGGGCTCACTTCTGGAGAAGGCCTTGGTCTTGAACTCCAGCCAGGTGCTCTGTAAGGAGGACAGGTGACAGGCAGCTTCCTGACAACATTCCCACAGCGAGGTCCAGGGGACACCCTACATTGGGCTCTGAAAGGCTCCAAAAGGCCCCCTGCCTCCATGGCTTATTTAGGCCCAGCACACACCTGCCATCCACAGCCAAACTAGGTCTCTGGCAGGTCCCCCAGCACCCTGCACCCCGCTGTACACCAGTCTACTCATTCAGCAGGAATTTATTTAAAGAGCAGTTTCTGTGTGCCAAGTACCGGGCTCACTGCCTCGCTGGCAGACACCATAAACCAATGCTGTCAGAGTGACAGGCAGGTGCCTCAAGGGAGGGGCGGACGCAGGCAAGAACTGGGGTGCGCCCCCCTCAGGGGAGCTTTGCATCCTAACATGTGCTCACTGGAGTGCGCTGGGCACGGAGAGATGCTGAGCGCTGCGGACTGATGGGTAGTTTGCGTCTGGGCTTCAGTTGGCTGCTCTGCCTCTTCTAATCCCTCTGCTCGTTTTTAGACCAGTGCAAACTCCGTGCACAACGAACCTCAGTTCCTCGAGCCCTGCCAGCTACACAAGTGGCCTCAGATCTCAGCCCAGTGTTCTACCCTTGAGAGCTCCCCCCCAGGCTCCGGCCTGGGCTGTGCCCCGTTTCCTGCTCTGCTCGCGCACTGTCCCAGGGTCTTGGCCTCATCTCCCAACCTGGGTTCTATGCCCCCTGCGGGTGCAGCGGTCTCCCTGTGTCCGGCACGTCTGAGACCAGCCAGGTGGTGAGGGGTGCGGCGGGCAGACCGCTGGCCGTCACTGAGCCCGCGAGTTGGGCTCTGGCCCCACCGCTCACCAGTCCAGTAACTTTGGCCAAATCACCATCTATCTGAGCCCAGGTTTCCCCGTCTGAAAAATGGGAGCTATAACTTGTCACACAAGAACGTTTTGGAAATGTCAAGTGCCACTGCTGTAAGTTTCTGTTCCTGTTTCCTAATGGGGGAAACAAGGACCACAAGCCCATGGTGGGGTGTGGCAGGGCCCAGAGCCTGGGCGCCTCACCTGGTGTGGACAGAATGGGCCCTGCCCCCTCTCCCTAAGGTGGGGTGCCCAGGGCTTGCGTCTCACCTGAAGCTCTTGCCCACCTCGATTCTTGACAAACTTGTCCATCCTCTGGCGTAGGTCCCCCATGAGGGGGTGGGACCGCAGGGCACTCCCGGCCTCCTGCCCCTCCTTCAGCTTCTTCTCCAGTAGAGAAAACCCATCCAGCAGCTGGTACAGGGCCAGGGCCAGGGCCGTACTGGGGCTCTAAGGGAAGAAGAGCAGGGCAGGGCAGACAGGGGCAGCTGTGGGGTGGGCATCTAGGCTAGGGCGTTGCCAGGGCAGGCGGGAGTGCTCGCACCTTGGTCAGGAGCACCATGTTGATGCCTGGCCACAGGGGCAGGCAGTACATGGTGTGGGGCACCATGGGGCAGTAGCTCTCTTTCACGGTGGCATCCAGGAAAATCCTTCTGGGGCTGGAGGGTCCTGGGGAGCGAGGGACCAGCGTCTGGAGGGTGTCCTCAGCCATCTGCGGAGGAAGAGGAGCTGTCAGCGGGAAGGGGTGGGCAGCCGTCTGGCCTCCTCCCCACGTCGGGTGCACCCACGGCTGCCCACTTGCCATCCTCCCTGCGAACCACGAGGCATAAACTTTTCTAGCCCCAAGAAATCCCAGTTCCTAAATCCCTGCGCTCTGCTGCGGTTGCCCTGGCAGCTCCCGTCCTGCTGCCCCTCTCTGTCTCAACATCTTCGGGGCCCTTCTGCCGGGAGTCAGGACTGGATGCCACACAGGGGTGGCGGGTGGTAAGAAGGGACAGGAAAGGTGGGAAAAGCAGCCGGGGTGGGGTGGCATGAAGGGGAGGAGGCTCCTCTACAGCTTTATGTACACGAAGCATTTAAAGCTGATTAACACCTGTCATTTCACCACCTTCAGGCCATCCTGACAGTCATTCCAGGGGGGCAAGTGAGGCGTAACAGGGCTAAACAAGCAAGACTCCAGCCTTACGAGGGCTCTGAGTTAGAAAGTCTTTACGGGCAAAAGCAGAGAATTAAGGAAATCATTAGGGATGCCACAGAAACTTCTCTATAAGGAAGTCACTGCAGTCTTACGATAACAGCAGGAGACTCCATACAACACACTGGTTGTTCCAGGAATTTGCTAAATAAATAATAACATACGCATGCAATGCACTCTGAACAGTCTTGTTAAACACCACACGGCCGAGGAGTGCCTAGTTAATGGGAAAATGCTCAAAAAAAGAAAAAAAAAAGAATAATGACGTACATCAGGATTCAAATTTGGTAAAAGAAAAAATACATATGTCGTGTGTGTATGTGTCAATGCACATATAAAGTCACAGGAAAGACTAGAAGGAAACACTCCGAAAGCTTAATAGTAGCTAACATCTGGGGCTGGGATTTGAAAGTGAGTTTTTTCCTTTTCCATATTTTACTTTTGTGTTTCCCAATTTTTCTACAATGAACGTATTTACTTTCTCATTTTAGAAAACATTAACAATTAAGTTGGACTTTCACTCCCAAGAACAGTGAGGGTGGGGATTTCTCAGGAGTGGAGGCCAGGTGTCTGGGGGAGGGGGAGGAGGAAGAGGGAGGCGGTCACCCTCATCCACCACTCCCCCCGCCCCTGCACTGGCCGGCCAGCCGCGAGAGGGCACGAGGAAGGCCAGCGTGGCTGGAGAGTCACCCCAGGAGAAGCCCTCCGAGTCCCCAGTGCTCACTGCAGCATCTCAGATCAGCTGGTGCCCCGGCCAACCCCCCCCCACCCCCCGAGCCCCCCAGGAGAGACTCACCTGGACATGGGGAGCATCAGTGGGAGGGGTACCCCCATCCAGCCAGACTGCGCTACCTGCAGGCCATAGGTAATAACATAACAACATAAATAATGGCAAAATGTAAGTACTGGCCCAACAGCCTGCCAGCAGGGGAGGATGGAGCAGAGACGGCCCCATGCCATCAGCAGCTCACAGCACGTTAGTGTGAGCTGGAGAGACTTCCCCTTCTCATCCTATCCCAAGCTGGCGAGTGCAGGGCTAGCTTGGAGGTACCAGAGCTAGAGCAGCCTGGGCCGGGGAAGAGAGGCTCCCTGCCGCCCCAGTGGGCTGCGGGGGGAGCTCCTGCATGTGTACCTGGCAGTGGTGGGGGGGTGTCCCTGAACCCCCTCCTCGGTCCCCAATCCCCTCCTTGTTTCTGCCCTCTCTAACCCTTCAGGCCCCTCCCTGGCTATAACAGTGCCTCTTCACTGGGAGGCAGCACACACTGTCTACAGTTCCCCATTTGTTTAGTCAATCAGCAAACTTTAACTGAGTATCTACTATGTGCTGGGAACTGAACTAGATTTCCTTTCCTAGGTCAGCTCACAAAAACCAGCTGAACCGACCGCATATTTGAAATATTGTAGGCTTGTAATAGCGCTCTCTCGTATATTTCATTACAAATAACTATCATTTATAATCATGTTTCTCTGGGGAAGCATGTGTCTGTGCTTCAAACACCTGACTTACGAATGGATGAATGCAACTCCACCCATTTGTAAGCAGTGAGTTCCGTGCACTGTGGAACAGGCATTATTTACAGCTTTGAGGCATGAACAAACAAACTACTGAGAGAAAGGGGCCAGGAGGAGGAATGAGGGAAGGGAGCAGTGAGAAGAAAATGGAACTTCAGCCATTACCCCAAAGCAGTGCTTTCTGACGTGTTTTGGGCTCGTGGGGAGCTTAGAGAACCCAGGACAGTTATGACCCTGGCCGCAGAGAAATGGACAAGCAGGGATGAATTGGCACATGGTCTCAGGGGTCCCAGGCTCCTTTTTTGTTTTGTTAATAATATTTCCCACATTTTTCGTTTCTTTTTATTGTTTACCCACATACTTTGGAAAAACAGGTAAGCTATAAACCATATAGACTGAATATTTATATTTTAAATCACTGTACTAGAAATAAAATGATTATTACTTATTTGATTACTTATTAATTACAAAAAAGAAAGAGAAGGCAGAGAGCACATATATGAGAGATGAATTTTTAAATGAAATCAACTTGTCATAAAAAATTTTAGGGATCATTTGAGTGGCCTTAACAGTCCTTGAATTCCGGCTGGAGCCCGGAGGGTACACAGAGGGTTTGCTGCAGACAGTGTCCTGGGCTCTAGGAATTTGGGTGTCTGTGCCTGGGCCCTTACAGGGCGTCGGGATCCACTGAACCCTAAGACAGATTCGGGCTGCCGCCTCCTCCCCGTCCCTGTCCCGTGCCCCTCCTCCTCCTCTCCAGGTCTCACCTGAACTCTGCTCCCCGGGGGAAGGAGCTGGTGTGAAATACTCCTCAGGGAGGGAGAGGCTGTCTGTCTCCTGGGAGGGAGAAGGGGCAGCTGGGCTGAGGGCTCAGAGAGGCTCTCCCAGGGTGCTCGACCCTGGTCCCTGCTCTCTGGGGAGAAGCCGACCCGCCCCTCCCCTCCCCCCTCCCCTCCCCGCCCACCCCTCTCCCTCCCCCCCCCCGGAACACAGCACATACAGTCCCTGCAGAACTCCTGGTCGGGTCTGTAGTACAAGAGCTCCAGGCCTGCTGCACGGGGATGCTTTGGCTGCGGAGGGGGCTCCGTGGGGAAGGCTGCAACAGGCCCGGGGATGCTAGTTAGAGCTGCCTGCCTGGCTCCTCTGCCTCCTGCACTTCACAGCGCAGCCCTCGGCGGTGGGGGGGGGGGGGGCCCACCAGCCCCTGCGCGCACTCCACTGTGCAGCCCTGGGTGTGCGCCCTCACTTTCCAGGGATGTTCCAATTTTAGAAGTTCCAGAAAGTCCAACACATTGGCACCCAAACCACTGCCAGCACTTACTGAGAGTGTTTGCTACACCCCAGGCACTGCTGGGCTCTAGGTAAACTGTCTCCTTTATTCCTCATGACAACCCTGAGAGGTAGATGCCACCGTTGTCCCATTGCACAGATAAGGGAATCGAGGTTCAGATGGGGTTAAGTACTTGCACAGTAAACAGCTAATCGGTAAAGTTGGGACTATGTTGGGACTATTTTTGGGACTCCAAAAATCTGCACTTTTAACCCACTAAACTACATGCATTCTAGAATTCCCGTTACATCTGAAAGCAGCTGGAAAAAAATCACGCCCAACCGCACGCCCAGGACTGTGACGTGGAAACCCCAGTCTCCCCAGCAGCCTGCCCAGCACTCTCCAGACTGGTTTCCCGAGTCGCCTTCCTGAGGGCCTCCCGCTGCCCAGAGAGCTGCCCCGAGACCTGGGTGTCGCTGTCCTCCGCCGTGCTCTTGCTGGGGTAGAGGTCCTGCGCCAGAAGGATGAGGGCGAGGAGGTCGGCTGGGCGCAGGGAGCCGGCGCTGTGGCTGCGGAGAGAACAGGCAGCAGGTCAGCATGTGCCCGCTGCCCCCAGCCCACAGGTGGCAGTGGACAGGGGCAAGTAAGTTAAGGGAGTCTGGAGCATGATCCCTGCCCTCAAGGAGCTTACAAATGTGCCAGCTGACTTCATCCCTTCTGGAGAAAGACAAGGTATGTACAAAATTAGTTAACTCATCCATTTTAAAAATAAAACTTGGTTGTGTTGAAAAATAAAAATTACTAGTGGAAAACCACCAGGGACGAGTAACAGCGTATCAGGAAACCCTAAATGAAGATTCTGAGACAGTGTTCCAGGAAGAAATAATTCAGAGAAGGAAGTGAGCTGAGAGGGGGAGAAGAACTGAAGAATCTAAGAAGGCTTCCTGGAAGAGATGGGTCTGGAAGGTTTCCCTGGCCCAGGAGGTGGTGCTTTTCAGGTAGGGGGAATAAGAAAGGGTGAAGGTGAGGGGACCCAGGGCCTCCGGGTCACCCCATGCTGGGGCCCTTGGGCTCACCTGGAGTAGAAAGCCAGCAGCTTGGAGTGCACGAGCAGGAAGGCGTGTAGGGCCTCCTCGCCGGCCCGCCCAGGGCTGGAGTTGACGGCCTGGACGACGTGCCGCTCCAGCACCTCGATGCACAGCTCACACAGCTGAGGGTGGATCAGCCGCTCCACAGCCTGGGCATGTGGGCAGGGAGAGGAAGTGACATCACCCCCACCCCTCCCGCTCCAGCCCCAGGCTGGCACTACATTCACTCAGGCCACAGTGAGCACACACCACGTGCCAGATGCTTGGGAACAGGGAGGCTCGGACCAGCACAGAGCCTGCCCTTCTGGGGCTTAGTGTGGTCACTAGACTCTAGTGGATGAGACAGACAATATGCAAAGAGAGAGATAAAATAAGTGCTAACAACTGCTGTGTAGGAAATATACAGTATTGGACTAGAGAAGAAAAGCAGAGACCTAAGTGGGTAGGGTGTTCAAAGAAAATGTCCCTGAGGAGGTGACCTTTAAACTGATATCTAGAGAACAAGAAACCCCATCAGAGAAGGAGGGAGGGGGCGAATGCCGCAAGCCCAGGAAAGAGCATGTGCAAAGGCCTTGAGGTGGAGACAGAGTTTGGAGCAGTGCTGCCTAATTGATTACGAAGGCAACCCCTACATGTAATTTAAAATTTTCTAGTAACTACATTAAAAAGTAAAAAGAAATAAGTGAAATTAATTTTAATAATTGATTTTACCTAATACATCTAAAATATTATCATTTCAACATAAGGTGTAAAAGCATTATTAATGGGATAATTAATCCTATTTGACATTTTTTTTTTTTTGGTACCACCCTTTTTTTTTTTTTTTTTTTGCATTTGACATTCCTTTTTTGTCCTAAGTCATCAATATCCAGTGCATATTTTACAGGTATAGCATAACTCAATTTGGACTAACTATACTTCAAATATTCAACAGAGACATGTAGCTAATGACTACCACACTGGACAGAGTTAAACATAGAGTGCCCCTGAAATGGGAAGAAGTCCTGGGTGGCCAGTGCATGGTGAGTAAGGACAAGAGAGGCATGAGATGAGGCTGGTGTGAGACAGGCAGTGGTGGATCACACAGGGCCTGATAGGCTTGGTAAGGACTGTGGATTTTATCTTAACTGCATTAGGTCACCTCCTACAAAAGGCTTTTGCTGATGCCTCAGAAGGAGTTGACCATGCCAACCTTTGTGCCATCATGGATTTTGAGAAACCCAACCTGGCAGCACCCAGTATACTTTACTGTTTTTAGTACATATGAATGGCTGATTTCCCCTCAAGGGCAGAGACTTTATTCATCTCTGTATTCCCAGGGCCTGGCACACCTCTTAGCGTATGGGAGGTACTGTATGTTTACTGGAAGAGTGAATGAGTGGGGTGTGAAAATGAATTCCTTCAGATCTATTTTCCAGTTCACTAATTCTCTTTCTAGCTATGTCTCATCTATTATTTAACCCATCTCTTAAGGTTTTTATTTTAACAATTATGTTTTCACTTCTAAAACATCTATATGGGGTTTCTCCCTAGCTTTTATGTCTTCAAATATTTCCTGGTTATTTTATGTTCGTACCTAAAAATTCTAGTATATCAAGCTCCTTGGGATCTACATCTGCTGGTGATTGATTTCCCTGACTCCTACTCATGGTGGCTTATTCTCTTGTGAAACCAACTGTTAACTGTGAGCTTGTATTTGTTTGCTCTTAATCTGTCCTCAAAATCAATGGCTTTCAACATGTAGTTCCCAAACCAGCATCACCTGGGAACTAGTTAGAAATGCACACTGTAGAGCCTCCCACCCTTGACCCCCACAGTGAATGAGAAAAGTGAGGCCCAGAAACCTACATCTAACAAGTCCTCTAGACGATTCTGATGCACATAGAGTGTGAGAATCACCGATTTAGAGAGAATCTGTGTTTGTCTATATAAGGAGCAAGGGGGTGCTGCTGACGACCGCCTTACTCCTCAGGTCTGGGCTTAAGGAGGAGTTGCAGGCTCAGCTCTCCTGTTGCTGTTGGCCTAAGGCTTAGTTTTCTGGTTGTAGTGTTGTACCATCATCTGTACTCAGGCAATCTTGCCTTTAGTCCTGCTTATTTTTTACTACTTTCCACTCTAGTTTCAGCTCAATATAATTTGGGGGGTGATCAGAGTTGAGGGGGCTATCTTCAGAGATTTCCATAATTTACTGAGAGCCCAAAAACTGCATTAAAAAGTCCGTTTTATCCAAAATCTAGCTGTGTTAACATAGGGAGGCCCATCAGAGTGCCCAGCCCACCGTGTGGCCAGAAAGAGCAACCCTCTGAAATGCATGGGCTTGAGGGGCTGCCTGTGCCCTCACTCATGGAGGGGAGGGTGGCGTCAAAACATGGTCTTAAAGCTGCCCGGCCCCTCTGACCTGACGCCCCTGTGGCCCGAGGACTCCCGCGCCCAGCAGTCACCTCCACAGCGAAACACTGCTCCTGCTCCCGCAGGCGGCCGTAGGTCCACAGCAGGCTCTGGAAGTGCTCCCACACCTGCACACGCTGCTCCAGGTCTGGGGGCCGCAGCCTGGGGGCAGAGCAGGGGAGACCCATAAAAAAGCCGGCTGTCCCCAGCTTCAACCAAAGGAGCAGCCTGACATCACCGTCAGAGCCAGGCAAGCTCACGTGACATGACCAAACCCCTGCGGGAGCCCACACAGCACAGAGGGGGCGTGTCGGGCTCTGCCCTCTCTGTGGAGCCAAGTGGGATGGGCACGGAACCAAGAGGTGGGCGCCTGAGCAAATCGCCTCACTTCTCAACCTCTCTCCCACACACACAAACGACAACAGCCAGCTAGAGAGACCCAGGAAGAGGCCAGGGGCAGAGTGTGACAGGCAGCTTCACTGAGGCTGGGCGCACACCGCCTGGCCTTGAGAGGGGCTCAGCACAGCACCCAGGGGACTCACTCCTTTCGGATGAGCTGGCTGTCCATGGTGACCAGCCCGAAGTGCACCTCGAAAAGGTACTTGAGCACGCACAGCTTCTGCCGCAGGTCCCCCTCGCCCTCCGTGTGGTCTCCATTGATGGCGATGAACAGGCATTCTCCGAACTGCAGGCACGGCGGTCAGTGGATGTCAGCCAGCCCCACGGGACCCCCTCACCTCCCCTGATCGCTGGGGACAGCGAGGGGGCTCAGATCCCAGGGGATTTTGTTAAGATGCAGCTTCTGCCTTCTAAAAGAGCCTGAGGTTCAAGATGAGGAAGAGGCGTGTGGACTGCCCAAGGAGCCGAGGGAAGAGGAACACGGGCCCCAGGGCCGCACACTCACCAGGTGAAGGACGTACAGGTAGTTGTCATTTTCCGTCGAGAAGCAGGTGTATGTGTCTGAGAGCTTCTCCAGCATCGTCATAGAGGAGATAATGACTGGGGCCAGAAGGGTGCTGAGCTGGTCTTCCAGGGCGGGAAGCTGCAAAAGGGGATAGAGAATAATACTGCTTAGTGTGCCAGACCCTGGGACAAAGGGATGGACAAGACCCAGGCCTTCCCATCAAGGGCTCCATAGTTTTAGACCCACCTGGGAGGCCATCACTGTCCTGACAGGGAGACACTTGGGGAGTAGTTAGGAAGGCTGGGAAGGGTCAGGCAGCTAATTGTGCTGCTCAGGCTCTGATTCTAGAAGGAAATGTTAAGGAATTAGGCCACATTTCCACAGAGGAATGCTTGGGGCATTTAATAGAGAGCTGGCCAACTCTAAGAAAGTTCAGTATGTGTACCAAAGTCCATGCTCTTTGCTGCAGTTAAGTTTCCTTTGGGGAATGTATCCTAAGGACAATAATCAGAGATGAGGCAGAGATACATGGGCAAAAATGTTCCCTACAGCGTAATTTATAGTAGAAGCAACTGGAAAGAATGTAAATGTCCAGTACCAGGAAGAGTTAAATAAACAACAGTACATCTGAATGATGCGCGAATATATAGCACTTAAAATATTAGAGTGTTTCAGTGACATGGAAAATTCCTATGATACAACGTAATGTTTAACAAAATGGTTGTGAATGCTCTGTATTTTCAAATGATAAAAAAAACAAAGTATTGAAAAACCATTGAGAAATTCAACGCTATTAAAGTTATTGCTTCTGAAGAGAAGGATCAGGAATGATCTCTCCCCCCAGTTTTTACATCTTTCTGTACTTTCCCTATTTCAGTAACAAGCATGCCTTTACTTTTATAATCTCTTCACTGATCCATTCTCTCTGACCTCCAAATAAGAAACAGAACAAACAGACAAAACCAAAAAGAAACTGGACAAATTTGCTGAAGGTCTGGGAATAAAAATGGGATAAAGTCAGGGGAATGGTAATAACTCAAGATCTCAACACTGGAATGTAAAGATAGGAAGAGACAGCTGACCTTCCCCACGCTGATCTCAGGAGCCTTGGCTGAAACAGGGAGAAAGCGGAGTCCTAATTTTAACTTGTACACCAGGAGCTGAGTAAGACTTTGCCTTGAGAAGAACAGGCAAGCAGCCAGGGGTACTGTGCGGCACTTAAAATACGAGGGGGTCCGCGTCACGAGGGGTGTCGTTTCCTCCCACAGACTCAACGTTCAGGAGCCCAGCGCCGTGTCCACTGCTGCGGAGGCTGTCAGTCACCTGCGACAGATCCCCGCTCAGGCAGCTCCTCTCCTGACCACCCCCAGGCCACACCACCCCAGCCTGCCCATCCCACACCCCAGTGAAATAAACCCATGGTGTTTATTTGTCATCTGGCTCATCTTCTTTAGACTCTGAATCCCACAAGTGCAGGGTCATGTTGCTATGTTCACTGTAAATAGTCCATTCTCGATTAGTATTCGTTGAATGAATATCCCTTCACACAGGCAAACGTTGGTAGAATTATTCATGTACGACAATTTTCTTGAGCCATCACGAACCAATTATATTAATAGAAATGTCACTTAAAAACCTAGATGGTAAATAGCAACTCACTTTAAAAGTAGTAGCTTTGGGGGCTTCCCTGGTGGCGCAGTGGTTGAGAGTCTGCCTGTTAATGCAGGGGACACGGGTTCGAGCCCTGGTCTGGGAGGATCCCACATGCTGCGGAGCGGCTGGGCCCGTGAGCCACAACTGCTGAGCCTGCGCGTCTGGAGCCTGTGCCCCGCAACGGGAGGGGCCGCGATAGTGAGAGGCCCGCGCACCGCGATGAAGAGCGGTCCCCGCACCGCGATGAAGAGTGGCCCCCGCTTGCCGCAACTAGAGAAAGCCCTCGAACGAACCGAAGACCCAACGTAGCCAAAAATAAATAATAAATAAATAAATAAAATAGCTATAAAAAAAAAAAAAAGTAGTAGCTTTTTCTGTAGGGATATAGGTGTAGCAAGAATTCTTTTGGTTGGGGGGAAATTATAATCTTTGTGTAGCTAGAACGTAAAGAGAATTCTCCTATATTACTTGGTGCGATTATAAAGTGGTACAGTATCTTTGAATGGCTTTTGAATCGATGATTCTACTTTTAGGAATTTATCCTAAGGAAATAATGAGATGTGGGATAAAATTCAAGCACAAATGTTCCCTACAGCAATAGCTATAGCAAACTAAAAGCAATATACATGTCCAGTACTGGGGAAATGGTTAAATAAATGATGCTACATTTATTCATATACTGAATATAATGTTTCCATTAAGATTTATGCTTTTGAGAATATTTAACAAAATGGAATAATGCTTTTCCTATAATGGCAAGTGAAAAAAAAAACAGGAATAAAACGTAAGCGTGGTACGATCCCAACTATTTATAAATGATAAAGAACCAAAGAAAATATATTGAAGAGCTAATAGCTCAGGGTAGTAGTATTATGGGTCATTTAAAAACGATTTCTCTGTTATTTCCCAAATTTTCTACAATTAGTTCACATTATCTATAGGATCAGGATAAAAAAGTGTTGGATACTTGAAAAATAAAACTTTGAAGACTTTTTTTCTTTACCTTAGTCATTTAGGAACTGAAAAGTCAGGAGTTTGTTCCTTTATGAGGTTTTTAATAAAGAGGAAGAGAAACACTATCAAATAGTTTGCCTCTTAAATTGACCAAGTTGATATAGTGGTTTAAGAACTAAAATACTTTAAAATTCTTAATTTAAAAAATTATATATATTGACTGCTAAAAAATAAAAGAGCCTAACAGACAGATCTGTTCTTAGCTTAAATAAAACGGCTTAAATGTCTATGATCTCTGATATGTTGTATCATTCCTAAAGAGTATCAGTGATGTCGAGGTGAACTGACGTGCTGATGTGGAGTTGGTCCGGCTGGTGACCAGGCTCACCAGCGCAGGAAGGGCACTGAGAGGCAACCAGTCTGTGCGGCTGCAGAAATGCAAGGACTGTCTACTGCATCCCTGATAAAAAAGTTTTTAATCCAAAATTAATCTGGAAAAAATTTCAAAATAAATTACTCCTTTAGAATGTAGAACAGAAATTATCTAAGTGAAAATGACAACTGTCTCTGAGTTGTGATATTAAAGCGTTAAAATGGATATCCATATGCAAAAAAATAAACTTTATACTTTACACCACATACCAAAATTCAAAATGGATCATTAGACAGAATATAAAACCTAAAACTATAAAACTTCCAGAAGAATATTTGGGGAAAACTCTTTGTGATCTTGGGTTGGGCAAAGATTTCTTAGATATGACACCAAAAGTGTGATCCATAAAAGCAAAAAATGGATAACATGGAGTTATCAAAATTAAAAACTTCTGCTTTTTGAAAGATACTGTGAAGTAGATGCGAAGACAAGACACAGACTGAAAGAAAATATTTGCACAACATAGATCTACAAAAGGACATATCCATAATATCTAGGAAACTCTCTAAACTCAGTAGGAATAATAAGAAACAATCAACCCAATGAAAACTAGGCACAAGATCTGAACAGACATTTCATTAAAGAAGACAAAAAGATGGCAAATAAGCACATGAGAAGATGCTCAAAATCATTAGTCATGAAGGAAATGAAAATTTCTTCATAGGGTGGGGGTGGGTCACTGCCCTGGAGAGCATCAAGGGCTGACCTCTAAGGGTGCGCAGGTGTGAGGGGCGCTGGACCACCCACAATGCCTTGTTCATCCCTCTGGTTGGGCCAGGACGGGGGGACAGGCTCTCCTGCCTCCTGGTAGTTCTGTGCTGTTCCCTCCCATCCGTCCCTCCTATCCTGCACTCACCCCTTCTCCCTCATTCTCCGACTGCCCAAACTTCAGCCGCAGACTCTCTTGAAACTCCTCGTCCGTCCAGTAGAAGAGGACGTCCGCGCCCTCTGTGGCCACCAAGACGCACTTCATCTGCCAGGGAGAAGCAAGGTCAAGGTCACCTCCCAGTCCCACATCCATAGGCTCGGCCTGAGTAATGAACAGGATCATAATCCCGCAAACACCTACTGGCCTTTAGTGTGTGTGCCAGGCACCACGAAGGCCTTCCTGGTGTTACCCTGCGGCACCCTCACAGCAACTGGACAAAGCAGGAATCTTCAGTTACTCCTATTTTTAAGTGACAGAAGTGGGATCCAAACCCAGGCCTGTCTAATGCCAAGGCTGGGGCTCTTTCCTGTGTTATCCGGCCTCTCTAACACAGCATCAGACCCACCACCAGCCTACTGGGACCAAAGGCAAGGAAGGACCCAGCTCTTGATCTGAACACGGGGTCAACTGTACAAGGCGGGCAGGCAGTCAGGGCCTGGCCTGGAATGGAGGGCGGCTGGTGCACCTCCCTCCAGGAAGTCCAGAAAAAATGTGCTTCTCCTCAAGTCGCAAATAGCTCCAGAGGACGAGCTTCAAAGCCCACAGGCAGCGGGTTCAGTATTACAGGAGTTTCATTCACAAGTTCCTCCTGCTCTGGTGGACACAGAGGCTATGTGACCTTGGCCACGGCTCATTCTCACTCCTGCTTAGCTGCTGCTTCCTCAGCCACCTCCACCAGTATCTCCTGCCCTTCCGGACCTCCTTCCCCAGCACCCACACATGCACCCTCTGTGCCACACATTATAATGCTTGACTATATACAATGTGCTTTCATATTCACCAACTGGTAGATTCTTAATCCAGAGCTTCCCATGCTGGGCCTTGGCCCTGTGAGGTGCAGCAAGACACTGATCTTCTCAGCGCTCAGGGAAGCCTGACCATGCCTGGTGAAGCCAGAGCTGTCAGGCCAGCTGCTTGCTCCAGTCAAGGGCTTCCAACCTTCTCCTATACCTCAGCACGTCACACAGATATGAGCACGTTGCCCACGTGCTAGGACGCGATAATGATGAGGAAGCTCTGTTCTAACTCTTCCATGGTGGATGCCCAGTTTCCTCAACAGGATCATGGCATCTCGAGGTCTCAGACTCAGTAACATTCTTCAGGATCCCCTACGTGACCAGCTTAGTGGTACTTACCGAATTCCTCCCAAATCTCTAGTTGGTTTATCAACTTTAAACTCAGAGAACCTAGCTTGATGGTGTTTCCAGCACAGTGAAAAACAAAGAATGTATCCTATTCCCATGGAATTGCTGAACACTAGGCAGAGACTGGGAGAGCAACAGAGTGTGAAGGAAAGGTTGCTGGACGAGGGCAGGTGGGCTTGACGGGAAGGGAGTGCATGGGCTGGAGAACAGTGGGCTGTAGAATGGAGGCTGTGAACAGCAGGGAGCCCCCATAGGCTGGTGAGGGTGTGGATCATGGATGGGTGGGGTCAAGGTTACGGAGGCTATTGTCTTGGTGTGGGGTAATGTGGGTCCACTCCTTGGTGGAGGCCAGGGGAGGAAGGGGCTGATTCAAGAGGTGTAGCTTAGAGACTTGGTAGGCCATGATGACCTCCTGGATGCAAGGAAGGAAGGACAGAACAGGCAAAGGTGACATCAGGATGCAGAGCTGGGCTAGGGGATGGAGACGAGATGACTCTGCACAGCCCGCGAGAGCTCAGTCTACTGCCTACCTCACCCTGTCCACCTCCCAGAGCCCGAGTAGCCCCAGGGTGGGTGCTGCTGCCTGCCTCCATCTCAGGCAGGATCATCTACCTTAGCAAGGAGCACAGCGGAGCTTCCAGACAGCCAAAGATTCAGAAAGGGCTGCGGTAGACAGACTCGGTGACCAGTTCATGGAAAGCAGCATAGCATCCCAGGTCCTGCTTAAAACAGGGAGGTCATGAGGGCAAGCAGAGGCTCTCGTTCCAGCTGCTGCCTGTTCCCAGGAGTGGGAAGCTGGAGGAGGACGGAGTGGTCAAAGGTCTCTCTCTGGCTCTAAGGCCTTCTGCTCAGAACATACTCCCCTCGGCCAGGAGGTGTCCAAGTGCCCCACATTCTGCCCACCCCTGCCCTCCCACAATGGAGAACAAGAACCCGGCAAGCACAGTCCTTTGGCCACAGCAGGTGTCCACAAACATTAATTCTCACCTGCTGTTTCCTTCTGAGCACTCTCACTTCCCCGTGGGTCACTCTGAGCCATGGTGTGGTCAGCAAACCCACCCTGAGCAGCCCTGGGAAGCCTGCTATGAGTGACCATTGGGAAACAGCATAGCACATCCCAGGGAGACAGAAAAGCAGTCCTGGGGAAGGGAGGAGGTATCCTAGGGTAATGCAATGAATGGCAGTAAAGCAATACAACAGGCAGGGGAGACCCGGTTCCAGTTTTGTCTTTGCCAAGACACTTAAACCTCTCTGAGCCTCACCCTCTGGCTCCACCTCCCTCCAGGGTTCTAGTGCAGACACACCCCTAGCAAACTTTCTTACAC
Source organism: Balaenoptera borealis (assembly GCF_965194805.1). Lineage (NCBI taxonomy): Eukaryota > Metazoa > Chordata > Mammalia > Artiodactyla > Balaenopteridae > Balaenoptera > Balaenoptera borealis. The sequence continues at coordinate 88,973,708 of NC_138874.1, forward strand.
AGAGGTGGGGGCCCGTTATTCTTATTTCCCAGCTTCCCCTCCTCAAATAACAGGTGAACTAAACTGGTTTCAGAATCACTCATATTTTGATGATAAAAAGCAGGAACAATATAAAGCTTTAGCTTAATTAGGAAACCAAACATTGTAAACAAACAAGAGACAAGAAAGGGCTGTTAGGGGCTCAGCATCTTGCGCAACATGAGACTCACTACATCACCGGCATGATTGACCTTAACGCCATATTCCCAGAAAAATGGAAATGCTCTTTAGTGGACGTTATGTTCTACTTTTATTCCACAAGGTTGGTGGAAAGAGAACCTCACCGGTGTTATTTTCTGATTTCCCTGTTCTCTCTATCCTGCTCTGAGGGAACGCAGGACTCACTGGAGCCCCAGATGGCGCCGGGGCAACCTGGGGAAACGCCCCCACGCCCATATTCGCCATCCTCCCAGCAAACTGCCCCTATGGCCGCCGCCCCTGCCTGCCAGCAGCCCACTCCCTCAGAGCCTCGTCCTTGCCCGTGATGGGCTGCAGGACGCAGGAGTGAGGACCTGCAGGGCGCGCCCGCCCAATGGCAGCCTTCCAGTTTGCCCTGTACTTTACAGTTTATGCAGCAGTTTCACCCCCAAGTCCCCCGAACCTCACAGATACCCTGGGAAGAGGGTCCGGCTTGTGACTACTGCCCCACTTCGTAGCTGCAGTAACTTTGGCTCCGAGAGGTTAGGCGACGGGCCTACGGCGCCACGCCGGGTGGGTGAGGCTGGAGGTGGAAACGCCCCCACTTCCGGGACGGCAGCGCGGGGTCCCGGAGGAAGCCCCACCGACTACCGAGGTCCTTGGACAGTGCGGGACGCCCACGTACCGCGTAGTAGCCAGACACCCGCCAGCCTGCCAGGAGCCTGCGGGCGCGCTTCCGGGTGTGGCCACGTGACCGCCCACGTGACCGCCCGGGGAGGAACTGCAAGCCCGCCCCGCCCCTGCCTGGCTTACGCCTCTGCCTGTCGTTCGGTTTGCTTCCGCTCGGCGGCCGGGCTCAGCGAGCTCTGACTCCTGCGCTTTGACTCCTGCCGGGCGGTGGCCACATTCCTCCCGTCAACAAGGGGGGCACCGAGGCCCACAGTGTGGGGGACTTCGCAGGCAGCCGTCAGAGGCATCTGCTGCGTCCGGCCCTGCAACCTGCCTTAGCTCAAGCCACTCCCCACCGAGGTACTAGGAAAGTCTCCATTTACAGAAGAGGAAACTGACGCCCAGAGAGAAGAAACAACTTGCTGAGGGGCCCAGTTAGGATCAGAACGCAGGTCTCCTGGCGCCCCGCTGGGCTCTTCCCCACCCTCTGGCTTTTCTTGCTGAGCTGCAGTTCTGGGTGGGAGCTGCCCTTCTGTGACCGGTTTCCCTGAGTTCCTTGGGAGGGGACGCAACCTGCAGAAGGACGCAGTTACCCCCAGAGTACCAACGCTGGACTTTCTTTATAAGGGTTCTCAATCCATTTTGGGGATGGGGGTGCACATCAGGGTCTTTGTTTTGAACCTGTGTTTTCTAGTCTCTTAAATTGTATGTGTTTTTGTAGTGGCTGAAGGTGGGGGGAGCTGATGAAGATAATGGAAGGGATGAAATTCCCACCGAAGCCACCCCTTAGTGCCCTGGTGCCACCTGCAAGCTTTGAGCACAGCCCAGCAGGGGATGAATTTCGAGGACTGGCTGGGGTACAGCAGTTTGAACGCCACCTGGGGCAAGGCAGGGGCCAAGAATTAATGCCTCCACCACCTGCAGACAAAGCATCACTCTCCACACCCCCCCCTTCACCGCCCACTCCTCCCAGCCCACCTTAAGCCCCAGACCTTCCAGCTCCCCATCTACAGCACACAGCCCCTCTGCAGGCATCTCTGCAGCCCACAGTTGAGATCATTCTGGCTGCACACTCTTTACCCTGCTCTTTTCACTCACCATGTTTCTCTGTGTCGAACATTTCCTGAGCATGAATTTCAGTGGTTGAATAAATTCCATCAAATGGTATGCTGCTGTTTACGTACTCACTTCTGTTACTAGTAGTTTTCATTCCTGCCAGCAACATCAACGTCCTAGTTTCCCCACATCTTCACCAACACTTGTTATTGTCTATTATAATTTAGCCATCCTAGTGGGTGTGAAGTGATAGCTCATTATGATTTTGATTTGATACTGAGACTAATGATGTTCAACATCTTTTCATGTGATTTTTAACCATTTTCTTGGGGAAATGTTTATGCAGATTCTTTGCCTGTTTTAAAATTAATTGTCTTTTTATTATCGAGTCGTGTTTGTTATATATTATGCATACAATCCATTTTTAGATATAAGATTTGCAAAAATGTCCTCCCGTTATGTGGTTTGTCTTTTCACTTTCTTAATGGTATCAACTTGTAGCACAAAAGTTTTCAATTTTGATGTAATTCAGTTTATCTATTTGTAATTATGTCCAGGCTTTGATGTCAACATAAATTTTTATTTCACTTAGGTAAACACCTAGGAGTGGGGTGGCTGGGCTGTATGGTAAGTGTATGTTTAAGTTTATATTATACTGCTGAACTGTTTTTCTAAAGTGCATGAACGATTTTACATTCCCTCTAGCAATACTAAGAGTTTTAGCTGCTCTGTAGCCTCCTTAGCACTGGATATTGTCCTTTTCTAACTTTAGCCATTCAAGTAGGTATATAGTGGCATCTCATTGTGGTTTTAATTTCCATTTTCCTGGAAAATGGAAAATGGACTAATGATGTTGAACTTTTCATGTGCTTATATGCCATCTGTATCTCTTCTCTGGTAAAGCATTCAAATCATTTGCCCGTTTTTAAATTGCATCGTTTTTCTTCTTCTGATTTATATGGTTTCTTTATGTATTTAGATACAAATTCTTTATCAGATATCTGTTTTGCTTTATTATTATTTTATTATTTTTGCCAATCTGTGGCTTTGTCTTTTCATTCTCTTTATGCTGACTTTTGAAGAACAGAAATCTTTGTGCTTCTTTGTGTACTGTCTATTGATAAAAAGCCTTCACCTAAGCCAGGGTCACAAAGATCTTATCTTGTGTTTTCTTCCAGAAGTTTTATAGTTTTAAGATTTGCGTTTAGGTTGGTGATCCACTTTGAGTTGATTTTTGTAGGTGGTGTGAGAGAAGGGTTCAGATTTTTTTTTTTTTTTTTTGCATATAGATGTGCGGTTTTTCTAACACCATTTGCTGAAAAAGTATCTCTTCATCACTGAATTACTTTGACACATTTGTCTCAAATCAATTGACCATATATGTGTGGATGTATTTCTGGACTCTATTCTGTTCAATAAATTTAGAGGGATTCAGGTCACACCAAGGATTTTACTGATTTTCTCAAAGAAACAGCTGTTGGTTTCAACAGTTTTCATTGGTTGCCTGGTTTTTATTTCACCAATTTCTGCACTGATATTTACTCTTTCTTTTCTTCTGTTTACTTTGGTTTTAATTTGCTCTTTTTTTTTTTATAGTTCCTTGAGGTAGAAACTGACCCATTGATTTGAGACTTCTTGTCTTTTCTAACAAAGGAGTTTACTGCTGTAAATTTCCCCCAAGGTACTCCTTCTCAGCACCCACAACTTTTGATGTGTTGTCTTTTTATTTTTAATTAGTTCAAAATGCTTTCTAACTTTTGTTTTGATTGTTTTGACCCATGAGTTATTTAGAAGTGTGTTATTAATTTCCAGACATTCAGAGGATTTCCATGTATCTTTCTGTTATTGGTTTCTATTTCAATTCCATTTGGTCAGAGAATATGCTTTGTGTGATTTGAATACTTTTACATTTATTGATGGTCTAGGATATGTTCTATCTTGGCAAATGTTCCATATGTACTTGAAAAGAATATGGATTCTTCTTTTGTTGGGTTGAGGGATCTATAAATGTCAATTAAGTTAAGTTGGTTGATGGCAGTATTCAAGTTTTCTATATCCTTAATGGTTTTCTGTGAAGTTATTATATCAAATATTGAGGGAGTGGTATTGAACTCTCTAATCATAATTGTGGATTTGTCTGTTTCTCCTTGTAGTTATGTCATCTTTTGCTTCATATTATTTTGAAGCTCATATTATTTTGAAGCATAAACATTTATTATTGTTATGTTCTCTCAGTGTATTAACCCCATACCATTATGAAATTATCTTTTAATCTTTGGCAATATTTATTGCACTAAATCTACTTTGTCTGAGAATAGTATAGCTACTACAGCTTTCTTCTGATTAGTGTTAACATGGCACGTGAAGGAGTTCAGGACACGCCACCCCAAAACATGCCACTTTGGTATATTGATTATTTTGAGCTAAAGGCACTTGAAAAAACAGCAGGTGCATGCAAGAAGGGTGCTCTGACCTTCCCTTTTCTTCCTGAAAGCAGGCGTGAAACTCCCACGTGAAAGATACCCTCCTTATACCAGGAGAAAAGAAACATTCTTATTACCAGAGATGAGGAGTCCAGGCAGAGAGAAATCTGTACAAATAGACTTCCTTAAAATAATTCTTATCTTTCTTTAGTCTCCCCAAACAGTTTACGTTTCCACAATTGCTGCAATTTGTTGAACCTAGTATATACGCACTTAGGCCCTGCCACTTCTCTGGGTCTTCATTTTTCTCATGGGAGCTCCCATGCACATGTGAAAAATTACTAAATAAAACTTGTATGCTTTTCTCCTATTAATCTGTTTTATGTCAGTCCTAGCCAGAAATCCTAAGAGGGTTGAGGAGAAATTTTACCTCCCCTACATATGTAATTTTCCAATCTTTTATATTTAACCTACTTCTGTCTTCATATTTATAGTGCAGTTTTTGGTAGGCAGCATGTAGTTGGATCTAATTTTTTATGCAGACTGACAATCTCTGTCAGACTAAATTGTCAGATTGTATGTTAAGACAACTTACATATAATGTGATTATGGTTTGGTTTAAGTTTATCAGTCTATTTGTTTTCTTGCTATTAAGTTTATCTTGCTATTTGTTTTCTATTTGTCCTGTCTTTTCTTTGTTCCTTCTTTCATCTTTTTAATGCGTTTTCAAGAAATGTATTGAGTATTTTTATGATTCTGTTTTCTATCCTTTGTTGGCTTCAGGACTAGGACTGGGTGAGAATGAGATATTTACCTTGAATGCAAAATTTAAAGGGATGTCAAAAAACTTAGTAATCAAGATAAATACTATATGAATTAATGTTTTTAAAATCAAAATTCCTGTAAAAATCCATGATAAATAAAATATCAAAATTTTAAATATAAACATGATCATTATTTCTGATTTTTCCTTTTGCCTCAGGTTTCAGTATAGCTCAGCATGACAGTATTACTGATGGTGAGTCACATATTCCTGCTTCTTTGTGAGTCTATTAATTTTTATATTTTATACTGGACATTGTAAGTGATGCATTGAACAGACTCTGGATTCTGTTGTCTTCCACTGAAGTGCTGAGTTTTGTTTTAGGTGGCAGTTGAATTATTGGCAGTTCATTTTGATTGTGGAGGCTTGATTTTTGGCTTTGTTAGAGTGGATGTATTTCGTTTTCTTCCTTAATCCTAAGAGGGTGTGATCCTTAGTGTTAAGGTGTGGCCTTTTTGGGGTTTCAGTGGGAAGTCTGAAGTGTTTACCAAGCTCCTCTAACTTGGTAGGACCTGAACTCAAACTCTCTCCCACTAGGCAGCAATTTATATCTCTGCTGCTCTCTCAGCCTTCCGGCTCTTTCCTTCTACCAGGGTTTTTGGAGTCTCTGTGCATACATAGTTCAGAGGTCAGCCAAATATTTGAGGGCACTTGGTACCGGCTTTGTTGGCTTCTCCCATTATTTCTCCTTTTTCTACCCCCTTTCATTTTCAGCTGCTCTGTCATTCCTGAAAACTAGTCTCTTACTCCACAGTCCAATACACAGCTGCTTTCTGCTTGACCTCAATCCCCTTTTTGTTGTGAACTCGGGGAATTCCTTCAGGGGAAAAGCCAGATAAACGTGGTTCTTACCCTGTTTGATTCCTGTCATTCAAGGGTCATGTCTCCTGTAGTTTCTGCCTGCTTTAGCTGTTCAGCTGTTTGCTATTGCCTTCAAAGAGCTGTGTGTGTGTGTGTGTGTGTGTGTGTGTGTGTGTGTGTCTGGTTTTTTTGTTTTTTTGTATCTTGTCAGCAGTTTAGAATTGCTGTTGGCAAAAGGGTCAGTCTGATAAAATAATGTTAATTACCAGAAGTTGGGAGTTCTTGCACATTTTGATATGTAGTGTTTTTCATTGAATTTGAAATATTTTCTACTTTTTATTGTGATTTCTGATTTTTTTTTGATCCATGGATTATTTACAGGTCTGTTTCTTAATTTCCAAGCATAGGTAGATATTCCAGTTGTCTTTTTAAAAATATTTCCACCTGTATTTCACTGTTGTCAGAGAAATACTTTATATGTTATCATTCTTTGAAGTTTTTTGAAACTTTTTTTATGTCACAGCATATAGTCAAGTTTTGTAAGCATTTCCACGTGCCCTTGAAAAAAATGCTCTGTATTCATTTGTTGGCTCTGCTGGTCTATATATATATTACTTAGGTGAAATTTGTTTATTGTATTTTCTGAGAGAAGTATGTTAAAAATCTCCTATTATAATTGTGAATTTGCCTATTTCTCCTTTTATTTCTGTGAGGTTTTGCTTTACATATAGGGTACTTCATAAGGTGCATGCAAATTTAGAATTTTTACTGTTAAATTTCCTTCTTTATGAAATATCCCTTTCTATTATTAACACTGCTTTTTGTTTTACAAAAGCATTTGCTGTTTCATATCAGTGTAGCTAATTACCTTTCGTTCATGACATAGCTTTTCCTTAATCCTTTTTACCTTCTTATATTTTAGATGTTTTTTTGAAACAGCATTTAGTTGGACTTTGTTTCTTTTTATTTCATCTGAAAATCTTTTTCTTTTAATTGGAGCATTTGTTCTATTGACAGTAACACTACAAATAAATGTGTGTTTAAATTCATCATCTTACTATTTGCTTTCTATTAGTCCCACCTGTTCTTTGTTGTCTTTCTCTTCTTTCTTGCTTTCTTTTAGATCAACTATTTTTTATTATGATTCCACCCACCCCCCACCATTCAGTTAGAAGTAATGCACTCTTTTAATATCCTTTTAGTGGTTGCCCTAGAGGTTAAAACATGCAACCTTGACTTATCAAAGTTTAATATAAATTGGTACTTTTACCTCTTCCTCAGAAATGGAAGGACGTTAGAATACTTTCCATTTACCTGCTTTCAATATGTATGCTATTGCTGTAATGCATTTAAAATTCTCTCTATATATTAAATCTCATGAGACATTATTATTATTGTTTTATATTTATTTAGACTTTCCTACATGTTTACCCTTTATGTTGCTCTTTGTTCTTTCCTGCATCTCCCTTAGCATTTCTGTGATTATTCATTCTTTTGCTCCCCCCATCTTTCTTTTCATTGTCCCTCCAATTTCCCATCTCCTACTGCCTGCCTCCACCTGTAATTAGTTGAATTCCAGGACATTAGGTACACACATGATAAAATTCTACTATGCTATATCAGATGCTTTTGTAGTAATCCCATGTATGTGTCTTAAGGTTTGATTTACCTAATTTCTCAAAAGTGAGGTCAATCTGTTTCTTTCAAAAACTAATAACAGGGTGAGTGTACCTTGGGGCATGCTTCATCTACATTAAATTTGCACTAAATCACTGCTTGGAAGAACTTGGATGGAAGGAGTCATGTCATTAACTCAAAGAAAAATCATGACATTATCTCTAGAAAAAAAGAAACCACCATCAAAATGTGTTGTTTGTGTTGAATTTCACATGCATGCATCCTGAAAAGCACATTGCATTCATGTAGAAATAGCGCCAAAAACTTTAAGGCTAACTTTGAAACCTCTCAAAAAGATATATCTGAGTTGATTATATCTATATCTATATCTATCTATCTATCTATCTATCTATCTATCTATCTATCTATCTATCTAAAACATACATGTTATATATGAGGAAGAAATAGGAAGACAATAGCAATAGCACCTGGAACAGGGACCATCTAACATAGATGGACAATGGGTAGTTTTAGGTGACCCTAGAGTTCACTTAATCCAAAGTCTTCATTTTACAGATGGGGACGCTTAAGTCCAGAGAGGCTGAGTGACTTGTCTGACATCTCACCGTTAGTTGGTGGAGGGCTGGGACTGGAATCAAGGTCTCTTGGTCAGAGCAGTCTCCTTCAATTACCTGCTCTCCTCAGATGGATTCAATCAGTGGGATAGTGTTTTTGTGATCTGCAGGTATGGGAACTCACCCATTTGGTCAATAGCTGAGGCCTCTATGATTCTCCAGTGAACCATTAACCCACTTTGCTATTTGAGGCTTTAAATGATATTTTTGATGTGTCTAGTAGAGGGCACAGTGTCTAGTGCTAGGTACAGCCTAACTGGATAGCAGTGGAACAACACAGAAATTATTTTCTGCTAAAAATCAGCCAAGTACTAGGAGAGGTGGGACTTAAGGAATGGGAGAGATGGAGAAGAAAGCTCCTGTAGGTCATTATGAAGTATGCTAAAAAAAAAATATCCTTTGAATTTAGATATCACCACACATAGTGTGTAACACTCACTTGATGGCAAATCAACTGGAGGGACCCAATAGCGTTGGCTCATTCTCTGGTCTCCTAGCTGTCCATCGAAGTTTTGTGCTCCTTTTTCATGAATGTCTTAGTCCATTCAGGCTGCTATAACAAAAATACCATAGACTGGGTGGCTTATAAACAACAGAAATTTATTCCTCACAGTTCTGGAGGCTGGGAAGTCCAAGGTCAAGGCTCCGGCAGATTCAGTGTCTGATGAGAACATGCTTTCTGGATCATAGGATATGTCCTTTTGGAAAAGTCCTCACATGGTGGAAGGGGCAGAGGAGCCCTCTGGAGTCTCTTTTATAATCCCATTCATGAGGGCTCCACCTTCATGACCTAATCACTTCTCAGAGGCCCTACCTCCAACTACTATCATGTTGGGGATTAGGTTTCAGCATGTGAATTTTGGGGGGACACAGACATTCAATCTATAGGAAGGAAATATAATTGTTGTTGGGAAGTGGCTGCCCAGCCAGGGACTTCATTTCCTAGATCCCCAGCATTTGATGGGACCATGTGACTGACTTAGGGCCTAAGGAATTGAAGGGAAGGAATTTATGCCAGGTTAGGCCCCTAAAATACTCCCATATGATCTGCATACTTGCGTTCCTTGTCTGGCAACTGCATGTTGATGCCATAGCAACCTTGGAGGCCAAGTGCTGAAGATGGCAGAGAGCCTACATCAGTCTGGATCCCAAAGGACTACATAGAAGAGAAGCACTGCCTACCTTATCCATTATCACCAACTGAACTTTACATGATCTGTTAGCAAGAAATAAACTTGGATTGTGTTTAGCCATTGAGATACTAGTGTTTACCTGGTATTGCAGCTGACGGTTACTTTAACATAGTGACATCTAATTTGAATAATAAAATTGAATTTCCACTTGGAGTACTTGAAGCAACACTTGTGGGGAAGAGAGTAGAGAGAGAGCATAGCACACCGTGAAATCAAAGATCCCTAGCGTATATTAGTTCATCAGGCAATCAGTCTTCAGGTCGAGGTGTCGTGTGGACAATAGTGGCCTCCCTCTCCCCACAGAACACCCTGAGAACAGAAAGTTAGAGTATCCACATTTTATTACTTACAGAACATTACCTCAAAATATGAACTACCTCAGGGACCCAAACTCTCTGCCATCACCAGGCTCATATAAACCTTAATATAATCCGTTCCCTGGAAGAAAATATTAACACCTGTTAAAATCCCCTGCACAGAGAACATTTCCCTGGGAGGTGTTCCTGCACTCATTTTGCCAATTTCCAGATGAATAAAACTAAGGTTTCTTTTTGCTTCTTCCCAAAATATAATTTATTATGTAACATTTACAACTTGAAAAAGAATCCGAGACTATTTTCATGAATAATGATTAGAAGAGTAATGTGCCTGACGTGGGCTACAAAGAAGGGCCCCCCTTTTCGCTGCTGGGCGCACAGGACAATGGGGTTTACTCTCGAGCCGGTCAGGTGGAGCTTGGTCGGCTCCCCCAGATGCTCCCAGGGCCCCTGGGGTTGCTCTGCTGTTTAGAAGGAAATGGATGTGGAAGCAGTTTGCTGTATTGTGGCTTTCTTGCTTTACAGTGATACTTGCAAATACTACCCCTAGGGCAGTAGTTAATGGATTTGTTGCTTAGTCTGGGAAGGTGAAGATAAACTTCCAAAGCTCTGGGTGGTGAGGGAGGAGGAGCAGTGCTCAGAGGCAGTGCCTGTGTGGGTGCTGATCTCTGGGACTTTGAAATACCAAGAGTCATCACCTATGGTGGGTGGTAGTGGTAGGAGTGGCCCTTTAAATTGTTCTCCAGACAAACGTAGGAGAGGAGCAGACCCGGAGGGCCCCTGGTAGGCCAAGGTGAGCCTGGATTCAAAATTCTACAGCTAAGGCTGGTCACAGCCCGACTCACTGCTCGTCAGAGCTACTGGTCAGTTCCTCCAAACCCTGAGATCACCTCTCCTGGGCGAAGGCACCACTAGGGTTCTGTGTAGACACACCCAGGACCTCACGAAGGCTAGCTGTGGGCAGCAGAGGTGACAGGAAGTTGGCCACAGCCAGTCCAGCAAGAGTGAGCCCAGTGCAATGAGGGCAGAATTTGGACTCTGACAGATCTGGGTTCAAGTTCCAGTTATGCCACTCTGGTTCTTCCAAACACCCCAACTAGTCACCACCACCACCAGGACAGGGCATAGGAAGGCAGTTACAGAAACTGTTGGTGGAACTCAGAGGCAGTGATTCTAATGCTCTTGGGCTTTATAATAACTGTTTCTCTTTGAGTCCTCCTTACTATCTTATTTGCAATTCTGGTACATCTTAAGAAAAAGATTGTGAACTATTCTACAATCAATACTTAATTCCCTTTCAGTACAGCGGATTTCCCTGGGCTCTGGGTTGGGGAATAGAGTGGCTGGCAGAGGTGGGGCTGTGGAACTGGAGAGAAGGTGTGGAAAAGAGCAATGGGCAGTGTTCAGGCTGGGGCAGTGGTGTTGAGGTTGGGGAGAGGGGGAAGTGTTTATGCCCCCCTTCCCTTGCCTTCTCCAAGCCATATCTTTATTACTTTTGTTTGCTCTATTGATATTTCAAAATTTTAAAGTCCTTCTTTGTCCCAGTGTTTTTATTGTCCGAGGACCCACCTGGTTTGCCTTGGCTTTTGCAGAGATGAAACACTTCCTGTTTTGTTTTCAGAAGTAAAGCTCTCACTGCATTTCCACAGTGAATCCTGCAGCTGCATCCATCCCAAACGCAGGGGCCTTGAGTGCAGGCAGCAGGGCCCACCTGCAGATTCTGGGCCTGGCCTGGACCACACGGCTGCTCAGCAGTTCAGTCCTGCTGGGTCCTCCCCACCGTTGAGGGTCCCTGGTGCCGAGAGTGGTGGGGGCGGCCTCTCAGGCAGAATCTGCCCACAGCCTCTGCCCAGTTGGAGGGTACAGGGCTGGGACTCATCTGCCCAGGGACTGCCCAACAGCTGGGGAGGGGCAGGGACTACGGAGGGCAAGTGGGCCTTTGTGGTTCTGGGAGTCCCCAGCCTTAGGCTCAATGTAGCCCAGGTCTGGTGTTTGCAAGCTTGTCTTCAGCTGGGGATAATGCTAATATCCCACACTTGCAGCTTTTTCAGGGCACTGGAAGATTGAGACTTTCTCTTCAAATAACAATGAGCATTTGTTCTGAGCCTTTGCGATCAGAAAGGAGAAAGAAAATCATTCCTAGAGGCAGGGAGAGCAGAAAACCATCTCAACAAAAGGCACAAACTTCTCATTATACATTAGTATGCTTTCAAAGAAGCATTTGTGCAAGCACATTCTTTGGTTTAAAATAAAGTGGCTCTTAAGTCTTAAGACTATCTTGGCCATGTCTTGTTTTGGGAGGAAAAATCTGTTGTGGGGGAAGCTGGCTGATGAGCTCTTTTGTCCTGGGGCCCAGCCTGGCAAACTGCTCCCCTGACGTGCAGCGTGATGCTGAGTTTGGCCACAAGCTGTCTTTTGGGGGGAGTGTGGTAGGACAGTCCCTTATAAGGGGGGATCCCTACTGACTTTGTAATTACCCCTCACCCCTAAATGAGAAAGCCAGGACAGATGCCCTGTACTAAAATCCTTACAGAATGTGATGTTATAGTGAGTTTCTCTGTATCCTTTGAACAATGCAAATACTTCTTCCATGAGGCAGTTGCAAAGTTAGAATTGTAGGACTCCAAAGATAAATTTCATTGATTCCCTCCTCCCTTTTTATTAATTAAAAAAGAAAAAAAAAAAAAACCCAAACCAAAACCCAAAACTTAAACCTCTTAGGAGCAGTATTTAAGATATAAAGACAAAAGAAGCAGGGACTGCCTATATTCTGCAAGTCTAGAGGCTTAGTGAAGAGTCAACACTTATTTAGAGAAAGTGTGTTTGAGTGGAGCTCCGGAGGTCCTGGCTGTACTGAATTAGCAGAACCTATGAAGAGGTAAAGAGGTGAGTCTGTGAACTGGGCAGCCACTGAGCTGGGCGGTTAAATGAACAGGCTCTGGACTATTCTGATCTCAGCAACCCATTCCCCTGGATGACCCTGAGCAAGTTACAGACCCTCTCCAGGCCTCATAGGAAAAATGGAGCTAAGAATAGTAACTCCCTGAGGGGCGGCTATGTACGTAAAGCAAACTAGCCCAGGGCCAGCCTGCGGGGACCTCTGGTTACCCCCGTTATTATGAGGGGCCTGCAGCCGTACCAGTATATAGAAGAGACTTTGCTATCTGCACAAAGTTTTTAAAATTGGGGGAAACAACCTCTTTGTCTCTTGTTTCTCTTTTCCCTTCTCTTCTTCACTTTCCTCTGCTGCTGCTTCCCTGCCTTTCTACCCCCAGTCTTGGCACTTCCCTGTCTCCCAGATCTGAAGCCTCAGTGGGAGAGGCCTGCTTCCGGAGACGAGGCCCCCTCTGGGCAGCCTTGCGGGGATGTGCCAGGGTCTGCTGCTCTCTCTGCAGCTGCTTCCAGGCTGAGCCACCACTGAGCGAGGCCAGCCCGGTCCTCGGTCTCCCCCCTTTCCCACTCCACACCTCCTGGTGCTGTTCCTCCTCTACCTAATAAGAAGCTTAGGTCAAAACTGACTCCACTCTCTTCCTGTCGTGTGAAATGAGCCTGTTGGTTTCCCTCTCCCAAATTCCCAGTTCTGCACGCTGAGTCCCTCCCTGCTCCCGTCTAATCTTCCTTATCACTCACTCTGCAGACCTGGCCCTGCTCCTTAACTCCTCCTTAGGCAGTCTCCCTGGCCTCTGGCCTCAGCCACCTTGCCCCTCTCCTCCATTTCTAACCTTTCACATCAGCAGAAGTTGTATCTCTCTCTACTGGAACCCTGTGACATTGTTTAATATCTCCTCCTTAAAAAAAAGCATCCTTTGTGCCATTTATCCTGCAAAAGAAAATCATATCCACAGAAAAGAAAGTCATTTCAGTTGCAGCTTGTTTGCAAAGACCCACACAAACCTCTTGAATCATGCAGAGAGTCCTCATCGTGAACTTTAAACCACTCCACTCCCCCCTGCCCAACTCGGGGGCCTCCCACCTCCCATTCCACAGTTTCCCCATCAGACCTCAGTCTCCAGATCCCCCTTCCCCAACGTGGCGAACTGAAAGCTTAGTTCTATGCTCAGATAAGCTGGTCTGGGAGAGCACGGACCTGGTCATCTTTCATGAGCACATTAGATTTCTGCCTAGTACAAGCCATTGAGAGCACTCAGATACTTGGGAAGAAGCAGAAAGGTTAGATTCAGTTGTGTCTTACAGTTGTGATGACCTTTGATTTATACCTTTTTTTAAAATGGTTTTGGTCAACCAAACCATTAAGGGCTTACCCTATCAAGCCCTTAATATTCTCTCAAAATTGAGGTAGGTCTAATTATTTGCTTTGTTCAGTCGAGGGACACGTGTGTGTGTGTGTTTGTGTGTGTGTGTGTGTGTGTGTGTGTGTGTGTCCGTGTTTGGTGGTTGGGTGTGCTTTCTCTGTACTAAAGCTCCCTCCCTCGCAGCCACATGACAGGTGATGACTGCTTCCTGTGCTGCCTAATACATTGCTGTCCACTCAGTGAACACTGTCACCTGACTTCCATTCCAACCCTGGGGGAAGCTGGATTCACAGAGGAATAGAACCTTCTTACAAAATCTGGAGTATGACTGCAATTTTACTTTTGAAGCACCCGCTTCCCAGAGGAATAGCTAGTGATTGATGCCACTGTCAGAAACCCAGATGCACACACTCATACATCAGCCAGGAAATTACATTAACAGCTTGCCCAGCAGGCCGGCACTGACTCACCCACTTGCTCCCCTCTGGGAGGAGAGGTGATATGAAACCCAGGGCAACAGCAGGGAACAGACAAAGGAAAGGAGTTAGGGGGGATTGGGCTCTCAAATGTCCACCGGGTTTTTTTCCTTCCTCATCGTCTGCCGAGGGCAGCAGCCACAGGCTAAGGTCTGTAGTTATTTTGCTATGTGACCAGGATTGTGGGGAGCTATTTCATTTGTCCTGGAAGTGCACTGTCAGCTTGTTCTCATGGGGCATGTACAAGGGTGCATACAGCTCTACACACATACCTTCATGCTTATGAGGTCTACATTTTCCTTTGGGGTAGAAGTGACCTACCTAGGCTAAGCTCATGCTAGGGTATTTGTCTCTTTGGAGAGCAAGTTAGTGTTGATTCCAGCAGGATGGGGCGGCAGAGACTGGTTTGTTGCTCAGAAGATGCCTGAAAAATACTGATACCATTAGGGCAGAAGAGTGGAAAGCAGTCCAGCAGGCCTGCTGGTGACTTGTGAGTGTGAGGGGGTTTATCGGTAGCGGCAGGCCAAAGCGTTGACATTCTTGACCACATAAAAGCCCATGGTGACTGGAGGGATGACCAATGTCCGGCCGACCCGCAGGGGGCGGGGCTTCAGTTCTGGGAGGGTCCCATCGTCCACCATCACTAAGGGCTGGCCGTTCAGCTGCACTGACCTACAGTGAGGAAAAACAGCATGGGACTCATTATTGCATTGAAAGGAAGCCATCGCAGCAAAGCCTGGGCAGCCTCAGATTGCCCCCGTCTGCTGACCGTGCCTGGCTGGCTATCACTGACTGATACTTACTCTGCCCAGGCTCTCAGCTGGGTGCTTTGATAACACACTCAAACATCCCAGCAATGCTCTGAGGAAGAAACCGTCCTTGTCCCATTCTACCTAGGGTGCTTAGATGACCTGCCCAAGGCTATACAGCTTGTAGTCCTGGGAGCCAGGATTTGAACACAGGTAGTCTAGTTCCAGAGATACATCATTTGTTTTGACAAGTTAAATGTCTCTGAGGCAGAAGCTGAAAAGTGTCTCATGTCTATTTTTTTTTCTTTAAATCATAATAGCAGTTCAGTTTGAGTCTTCTACCTAAAGAATTTTCTTCTACCTAAAGTGTGGAATAATGCATAGGCTTAAGGTGACTTCAGAAATTCCTATTTAACTGGCATCTTTCATTAGTTTAGTTGAGAGATGAGAGAACTGACATTGTGTCACTTGTCTAGGGCAGTTCTGGAGGAGGACAGAGACTTATGTAACAACCTTCCTTTCTCTAATCTGAGCATGAGTTTCCATATCTAATATTTAATAAATGTTTACATCTTAGAGACACAAAGAAGTAGGTGATAAAGCAGGCATTTGTGATCTCAGTTCGCTTGCTTTTATCCTTCCTGTGTATCAGTCATTTTCAGCCCTGAGAAGGACTTAGAGAGCAAAGGGGAATGGCTCATCACCCATCCTAGGCCTGCGGTGCAGAACCCAGACAGTCTCCCAGCTGTTTCTGACGGGGGAGTGACTCGGACAGCCAAGTACCCAGACTGAAGCTCAGTTTTATGGGTCAGTAGAAAAGGCCAGAACCAGGCCACTAGCTGGAAATAAGGCTGTAAGTCACTCTGGAAAATCAGCATTACAGTGATGACTATTTCTGGGCCTTGCCCAGCCTCCAATGTGATAACATTGCAGTGGTATCATCTGAGCTGTGAAGAGAATAAACTGTTAGAAATTGATATAGAGGTCTTGGTTTAGTGTTCCTTCTGTGCTATGAATGACAGGTTTAGAGAGAGATCATTAGACCCCTTGCTCAGTAGAGCCATGAACCCCCAGAGATAAGTGCAATGTAAATTGCTCCCAGGGGAGAGCTGGGCAGAGAGACAGCTCCAGGCCCGGCCCAACGTGGATCAGTTTGGACCAGTCCAGATCTGACAGGCCAGGGGGCAGCCCCCCTCTCTTGTTGGTATGACTGAGGAATGAATGAACAAGCAGGGGGCTCCTGGGTAGAGAGCCAGGCCTGCCTCTGGAAGATGTGGAGGTGTGAGAATTGAGACCTAAAGGTCAGTGTTGACCTCACCAAACATGCAAGAACCTTCTGCGACCCTCTCTGGTGAATACAGCGTACTCATTGGAGTGAAGGGCAGGGTGAGGAGAGGGGGTTCAGGTGCAAAAAAAGCCAGGACAGGTCTTCACAGTGTATTTTTATTGTTTGGTTCTAGGTGGTGTGAATATCCAACAACCAGACATATGTACTATCAAATACTAGTTCAATAATACTAATTAATCTTTCCAAAGCATACTCAAATTGCCATCACTTGAAAACCTTCAGTGGTCCCTCCTATATATGGAGTTAGGTGCAAGCCCTCCCCCTGAGGAGTTAGGCAACACCCTCTTAGATTCAGATGATCCCAAAGTATTGCCATCTCTGGGTTCTAGGAAGTCAAAACAAAGTGTGAGAAGTAAGCCTTTTCATTTCCATACTAATAATGAGTGGTTATTCTGCAACAGGCTCCATTCTGATTTCCTTATTGGTTGGTTAAAAAGCTGACTCAGGTGTGGTTGGAACCAGGGAGCATGATCGAGATTGTGGACTGATCTCTAATTCCAGGAGCTGGCCACTAACTTCCTAGATGGCTCTGGCAACTCTCTTTACCTCACTTCCCTCAGTTTTGCATCTGTGAGAATACAGGCTATATAGGATGTAGTACGAACGAAATGAAATAAAAAATGTGAAAGTGCTTGGAAAGCATAGTGAGCCATGTAAGTGGGAGATGGTGTTTTTTGTTGTTACTCTTTTCATTGTCATTCTGGGTAGGTAAACTTCTTGGTCCTTGTACTGCGGCACTGACGAGTTTCATGGCTCCTTTCCTAAAGCCCTCTCTTCCCTTGGCTCCTGTGGTAGTGTTCTCTCTCTCTCTCTCTCTCTGTCTCTGTCTCTGTCTCTGTCTCTCTTTCCCTCCGTTTTCCTCCTTCATTTCTGCATGTTGTTTCCTTTTTGGGGGACTGTTCCCTTATACCTGCCTCTCAGATGCTGGGGTTGCTGGTGCTTGGTCCCGGGACCTCTTTGCTTCTCACACTACATACTCCAGCTGGGTGCTGTTACCAACACCCAGGACTTTAATTACTATCTGCATGTCGATGCTTCCCAAACCTGTATCTCAAGGCTGAATCCTTCTTCTAATTTATATATCTCCACTTGGCTGTTCCACAGGAACTTCATAGCCATGTGTCCAAAGTCAAGATCTTCCTCTCAAACTCTGTCCTTTTCTCTGCCTTTTTATCTTTGGGCTGGTACCACCATCTATAAGATTACCTAAGCCAGAAAGCTGCGGTCATCTGGACCTTCTCCCCCAGGTCCCAGGTATGGAGTCGCTAAATCCAACCAATTCTACCTTTAAATATTTTTCAGGTCTGCTTCTTTCTCTCCCTTCGCTGCTATTATTTTAGTTCAGAGTTTGCCCTGTGACCTATCTCCTTGCCCCTGGCCTTGCCTGCCTCTCCTGTGCTGGCCGCATTGCTGACAGAGCCATCTGCTGCTGTCCCTGCTTCAAACTCTCCAACAGCGCCATCCCTTCCACCTTAATCCAGATGATGAAGCCAAGCCCCGGCCACCTCCCCGTCTCAGATGCTGCCAGTGCCCCTTACTCCAGTGCTGCCTGTGGATCACAGACCTCTGGGGGTGGGCTTGGGCTGAGTAGGCAGTCATTGTAAGGACATCATCAGTATATCATGAACAGATTGTTCCCCATGAAAAACAGTTAAATTTTGCCCATAAATGAGGTAGATCTTTCTCAAATGAAAATGTCAGTAGATCCTGATGGGAATAAAATACACCAGTTCATTTTTTAAAAAAGTAAATATTTTTCAAATGTTAATGCCTGTAGACACTTGGGATTAATAAGACACAAGTTCATTTAAAACTGTTATAAAATTCCTAACAGATTTTTTGGGAGGAAGGGGGCATCATGTGCTTTCTTCGAGCGAGAGGTTTTTAAAGGGACAATTACTGCAGTGTGGGAGGGCTGTGACATTTGTTGCCATTACAAAGGAAGCTTGGAACCTGAGGGCACCTTTGCGCCAGCGTGACCAGAGTAAATGACTTGTAGCTCCACTTTGGGCTGTTGTGTGTGGCGCTCCCTCCACCTGGAGCACAGCCAGTCCTCCTCCTCTGCGGGACTAACCGCCCTGGGTCCCTGCAGAGCCTGCTCTCGTGTTGCCCCCTCCGGGGAACCTTCTTTGACCCCTGGGTTAGGAGCCCCAACTCTGGACTCTCTTGTACCCAAAGCTTACATATAACCACCTCACTGAATTGTAGGGACTTACCCACTCTGCCTCTCACTGGGCTGTGAGCTTGGTGAGGAAAGGTATAGTGCCTTTCATCCCTAAATACTCAGTGCCTAACCGAGTGCCACAGAATTGGGATGGAATATTTTCTGAACAAGTGAATGGACTTTTGAGGCGCTTTCACATTATTTCTGGTATTCCTGGACTGAGTTTCTCCAGCTCTAAAGAGGCTCCCTGGAGGTTTGCTGAGTGTCTTTACAGATTTCATTAATGTACCAATTACTCTTGCTCTCAGTGGCCCTGGAGATGTTAGATAAGACCTGAATTATCGCTGATTTTCACAGTCACTCACTAGATACCTTATCCCAACTGGACACGTGGCCATTGATCATTGATAGCGTTTTTTCATCCTTAAAAAAGGTCTATATGACCACCTCTTAGCTAAGCCAACATGAGTTAATTTTGTGAGAACTTAAGTCCTCATACATCCTTATCTACAAAGTTCCGTCACTGTAACGATGGACAGTGTGCTTTACCACCTCCATTCTATTTTTCCTGCTTACATTTTAATTTTAATATTTATCCTATTACCCAGTTAAGTCATATCACACTAAATATTACAATTATCTTCCACTCCTATGCATTGAACAACTTGTAAGTTTGCAAACATAGTATGTTAATGATAAAAATCACTGATTACTGAGCACTGTCTAGGCAAAAGGCAGGATGCTGTGATTTATTCTATCACATTTAGTCCTCACAACTACCAGCTGAGGCAGGTGTTAGCATCCCTACAGATGAAGACATCAAAGTTTAGAGGGGTCTAAGAGTCACCTAAGTCACATAGCTGGTAAGTGGTAGAGCTGAGATTTGCCCTGCAGCCCCTCACCATAGTCCTATTTGGCCTCCCTTGTGACTGCTAAAAGAGCCCTGTGAGGTACATAGGCAAGTATTATTATTATTATTTTTGTAACTTCACTATTGAGATGAGGTCAGAGAGGTTAGGTGGCCTGGGCAAGGTCACATACCTAATAGGTGGCTAAGCTCTGTCTTGGATTCAGGCCTCCTGATACCTGTTTCTACTATTTCATGTTGTTCCCCAATTCCAGATGGCACTCACTAGGATCATGTTTCTTTCTTTGAAAACCTTTCTTATCATATTTTCATCACATTCTGGGACCTCCTTCCTGGCCTGTGACTTTACAAACCAAATGCTAAATGATCCAGTCTATGTTGAGCTATTTCTCTTAATTCCCTAGCTGCTGAGGGCTTTTAAATTATCCAAATATTAGGACAACTGAGTTTTTATCACCATCTGTTTTTTCAAGGTCTGAATTGCTTTGTTCCTAAACTTGTTTTCTTTGCATGCTATTTGAAATGGGATTCAGCGTCTCAATTTGGAGTCAAGCCCTCTGCTTCCCAGGTCTCTGTGGGATCCCCTTGGCTGGGTCACCCTCCTTCCCCCACCACCCGTCTACAATCTCTGGTCTTCATGGCTTATTATGGTTCTTGCTAGCCATGGATACTGAAGCAAGCTTTCAGCTGTTCTGAGGTCTCAGGGAAGCAAGTCTAGTGAGCATGCTCTTTGCCAGTCTTGAAGATGCTTTGCTGGTCTCTGGCCCGGCCCTGGCTGGACTTTTGTGGGAGCAGAGGCAAGGGAAGCCCGCGTATTATCAGGAACAGCCTGGGGAGCTAGTATCTGGTTTCTGCTGGCATATTTAGGGCCTTGAATGGGACTTAGAGATAACTAGTTCTACCTCAGCCATTTTGAGAAAGTGATTTGCCTTCTGTGAGCTTGGGTTTCCCCATCTGTATGACAGACTAGATGAACCCTAAGATTCTTTCTGGCTCCTACATTTTTCAGGTTGGCTGCCCACAACCTAATAGCTAGCCTGAAGCAGAGTTTAATGCCAAATTCAGAGTGATCCTGTGCAGATAGAAATCTGATCATGACATTCACCTGTCTAAATGCTCAGTAGCTTCCTGCTGATCTTAGAACATTCTCCAAAGTCCTTACAGGACCCCGTGAGCGAGGCCATTTACCTCCATCTGCAGCCCGTAGAGGCCCCTGTAGCTGCTGCCCATTGCAGCTCCCCACCACCTCCCACCTCCTTGCGTTCTGTGTTGCGCTTTCTCCAGTCACAACCTCTCTGTTTTTGTACATGTTGTCACTCTTCTTGGAACCTTCTCCGTACTCCATCCCTGCTTCCAGCCTCCTTTGCCCTGCTAACTCCTACCTGTCCTTCAGGTCAGGTGCCCGCAAAGCACTCCCTGTCACCCAGTACTTCTCCTGTCTCTGCACTCGTCACAGCATTGGGATCGCTGACTGCTTGCCAGCCCCTCCCCTGGTCAGGAGCACCATGTGTCCGCCCTGCTCATCTTGCGCTCTCCTGTCCACTAACCCATATAGAGCAGGTGCTCAGTAAAAGAAGGATGGGATATAAATACATGGGCAGACGAACTACAATCTGGAAGGAAAAGACACCGTGGTAGGAGGACAGACTTGAGTTAGAGCCCACATCTGAGCATGACGTGTGCAGGCCTAGACATGTCACAGTTGGCTCTGGTCTGGGTTTCTGGATTGTTAAATGCGAGAGAGGGAGGGAGGGAGGGAGGGAAAGCAGGAGTGGGAACAGAAGAGAGGGAGGAAGGAGGAGAGAAGGGAGAAGGTATAATAATCTGAGTAGTGTGGGGCGGGGAGAGTATCAGCTCCCTTTGCTGCTCAGTAACCCGCACCACCTCCTGGCTTCGACTCCGGTGCCAGCGTGCTTCCCCGCGCGCCACTAGAGGGCCCCCTTGCTCTTCACAACGGTGCTGAGAGCGCGCGCGCCGGTTCCCCAGAAGCGGAGCTCCTGCCTCTGCCCCTCCAGCCTGCTCTCCGGTCCCGGCGAGGCCCGGAGACGTGCGCGGCCCTTGGCCTCCTGGAGCAACAAACCGCAGGATCACTCCAGTCCCGACAGAAACTTCGTTGCGGTGCACTCGGCACCCCCGCGCCCCCGCAATGTGGCTAATATTAAGGAACCATGCGAGGCCGGGCTGCCATTCCTGCCGGGGGTGCGGCTTCCCGGCTGGCGTGCAGGGGGCGGGGGCCGCCGCGCGACTCGGCGCCTGGCTCTCCTGCCTGGTGGGTCCCGGTGCCCCGCCCTCCCGCCAGCCGCACCTGTGTGCGCTTTACAGGCCCCCGAGGCCCAGCTGCCCCTGGAGGCCCCCTCGCTGAGTTAGGAAGCTGGTGTGTGCAGCTGCCCTGCCCTTCTCCAGCTCAGGGGCAGGTTAGAGCCGGGAGGGAGCCCGGCCGGGTTTGAGGACGGAGGGGCCTTGCTCCATTTCCCTGCTCCGGGAGAGGCTGTGCATCTGGAGAGAGGAGGTTCCTTTGAAATGGCCGTGAGTGATGCTAGCCGCTGAGGAGGGCTGCTCAGAGGTGGCCGCAGCTGGCTCGTCCCCACTTGCCCAGCTGAAGCAAAAGCTGTAGGATGCTCATGACCCTCTCAGGGGAGCTCCTACTCCTGAGGGGTCATTGGGAGGACTACTTCCTCCCAAGTGTGTCCTGAAGCTTTCTCCTATGTGTTAGGGGATTGTTCTCCTGCTAGGCTAATTGTTCTCATTTCTAAATTTTCAGTGGCACGTGGTTTAGTGCCTTCTTGCGCATGATAATAGTTCAAATTAATGCTTGTCGGGTTCCACTCAGTCAACCTCTCCAGGGGTTCTCATGTGGTTGGTTGGACACTCCAATCCCTTACTCTGCTGTTGTTAAAGAGAGGAGACGAAGTGAAAAATGGAGGTGAATGCTTCCTTTTCCCCTTACCCCTTGAAAAGCCCGCATTTTATATGAAGTTCCTGGCCACTTAGACAATTTGAGGCTGATAAGATCATTTGCCCTATGTCCTGTTCTTTGAGAGCATATTGAAATAATGAGGAGTTTCAATCTAGCTTCTGTATCACTGAACTAGGACTCCTTTATGCAAGCAGAGCTGGGGAGTTTTAGGCAAGTTGTTAGGGATGTAAGCTTTTCCTGTTTGCAGTTAGGCTTGGGGGTCATGATTTGATCTGTGTTCTATCCAAGTCTGTGTAATAATGGCTTATGCCATCATGGGATCCTACCATCTGCTTCTAGTGGTTTAAAATAACAGCACACTTGGCAAACAAGGTGAGAGCCCAGCTAAGGAACCTGCATTTACACTGATATTGTTAACTTCCAACAGATGAGGCAGTCATCTGGGGGCACTTTGGGAAGACAGTTTGATTCTGTGACCATCTCAAAGCTCCATGTCATAGGCATATCACACTCAAACCACAATAGGAACCAGCTATTAAAATCATGGAGACTTTACCATGTGGTTAACTCTGTTCCCTCCCATTGTAAAGACTTGGTGCCATGATCACCGACATCCACAAATGGTATGAAAGGGGCATTATTCACAGTCCTACTGTTCTTTGTGTTGTACAAATTCAATTATAACAGATGTAGTCCTTACCCACTATGACAGAAAACACAGAAATATGCAAATGTGTGGTCAGAGGCACTATAATTAACACATTACACAAGGGGAGAGAGAGAAAGAAAATCAAACTTCATGGCCTGGATTTCAAGGCCTTCTGCATTCTGGCACGAATGTATTTTTATGGCCTCTCCCCTCACCTCATAAAGCATCCTCTATTCCAGTCACATGAGACGATATGCTATGGCCCCAAACAAAATGGCCCTTGAACTTTTGTACTTCTAAACCTTTAGTAAGCTCATTCCATTGCCTGGAATCGCCTTCCCTCCAGCATTTCCTAGATGTATGGCTCAGCCTTACAGCTCCTGCTCAATGGTCCTCAGCCCTGAGGATTTCCCAGATTCCCAGGTTAGAATTCATCTCTCCCTTCCTTACACATGCATTCTCCTACATTTACCCTCTGTGGTCGGTCTTGTCTTAAAGTATCCTGTGTGGGGAGGGACCAGGTTCCCCAGTCCTAATTGTGTGGAGCTGGAAGGGGCAGTAGAGGATCAGAGGCATTCTCTTTATTACAGGCAGTCTACAGGTGAGATCAAGAGAGTCAGGTAAAAGGGCAGGCGTGTGTGTGTACAGACAGGTTTTCCATATGTGAGGGTATGAAATAGAGTCCATTAGTCATGTCCAAAATGAGTTCCATTACTGTAAGTTCACGGCTTCCTGGCAACCTATTCAAATATGTTAAACCAAAGGGATAAATAGCTCAGTTTGATCAGATTTTGACAGTGTTCCCTATAACATCAGGTGCACTGGTGTACCCTCAAAAGGGAAAAATAAGATGTCCCGGTGGCACAGGTTCTGCTCCAGGGTCCACAGATGTCAGAGTACAAAGAGTGTGGTGACTCTGAGTTGTTCTAGAGAAGGTGAGTGGGGAGGAGGATAGGCTGTCAAGTGATTGCTGGTGTTTGGCAGCTGGTCCACAGTTTGGTGCTCCAACCCCTTGTCTGAATGAACCACATCCTGTTGTGGGTTCCCGATGCTTGGCAGCCAAAGAAATACTGATTCAAGGCCCTGGCCCTGCTATAGGGATGAGGTGGATTAGGACTTTTCAGTTCCCTGAGGCTTATGTTTGTCCATCACCTAAACCACAGCCTCTGGAGGATGTGGAGAAAGGAGAAGACAAGGACCATTTCTTCTCTGCCCACCAGAACTGCCTATGTATTCTGCTTCCCTGCCCCTCAGTTTAGAATCAACTGCCCAGAAACGTGTTAGCTTTACTCTAAAGTGCTCATTTACCAGGATTTCATCTGGGTCATCTGGAACAGAATGGAAATCTCTGCTTGCAACGAGGGTCCCCAAGTGAGTGGAGCTGGGGTGGAGACACCACAGTATTGATGGACAGCTATGCAGAGAGATTCCAGCTGCTGGGAGTGATCTGGAAGAAAATGTATTCTGAGAGCAAATGAAATCTCTCAGAAAATAACAGTGAGAATGCTGGATTCCTAAACATCTTGGTTTAAGATGTCAGGTCACTGTAAAATATAAAAGCATTTTATAGTCCTCTAATCTGCACAGAGATCTGTACATTACTAATGGAGTTAAAACAAAACAAACAGTAAAACCTTTGGGAACCGTACACATCTTTCCACTTAGTCATAGAGAACTCCCAGGGGCTCCTGGCATGTTCTCACCTTTGGCAAAATGGCTTAGTGCCTGAATGAAGAATAGAATCTGGGTGAAATCAAAGATGCAAATCAGCTGGAATCTTGTTCCAGCATTTTCTAGAGGGACAATAGTTCTCAACTTTGGCCACATATTTGAATCACCTGGGGAGCTTTAAAAAATACTGGTGTCTGGGTCCCAGCCCAGAGACTTTGATGTAATTGGTCTGGGGTGCGGCTTGGGCACTGGGGTTTTTAAAGATCCCCAGGTAATTCAAAGTGCAGCCATGGTTGATCACCAGGAGCTGATGACGGAAGAGTGGGAATATGTGGTAGGTGGGGCGGGGGTGGGGGGAACCAAATAGCTTTCTAACCATTACGTTCTGAATTTATTTTGAATAAACAGGTCTTTCCTTACTCTTTTGGAGTACCATGTAAGAGGCCACGTTTTTTAAACTAAAAAAAAGATGTGAGCTTTTCAAAGGCAAATTTTCTGTTGAATAGTGTAGAGTGAGCACTTCTGCTATTTCTGCAGAACTGCTGCATTTAATGTTTTCCCTGTAGTGAGTACTCTGGTGAGTTGGATGAGCTCCTCAATATGTACCAGGGAAGTGTGTGTGTGGCACTTTACAGCAGGAATTCAGAACCAAATCCAATGGAGCATTTGCACAGATAAAAAACTCTGTATTTCTTTAGCACTGAGAAGAAAAAGTGTGCATTTCTTGAAAGGCAAGGTCGCTAAAGTCATTTAGATTCCTCTCAAGTCTTGGGCTGTGTCACAGACACAGACAAAGAGCAGTTCAAGCTCTCTTCAGGCAGAAGGCACTAAGGGGGTTAAATATATCATTCAGTATCCTCACTATATTTTCCAGGTATGTATATAATTAATTACTTAGATAATGCTGTATGCATTGCTTATAGCTACTATCTCTTTAGGAGCCACCCAAAACCCTCAAATGAGCACAAGAGTGAAAAGAATCCAAACTCCTCTAAGTCTTGTTGAGTAAGCGTACAATGAGTAAAAATTGGAAGGCTTATTTCTCTACACTTTTACTTCTCCTTATTTTTTCTACAGACTGACTCTGAGCCTTAAGTATAAGAATTCTTATAATACATATAGTCATATATATTTATATTTATACTTTCACAGCATCTATTTCAGACTTTCTGAACTGGAACACTAACTTGAACTTTGCTGGTTAGAAGTACCACCTTCCTGTTCGCCTTCGACCATTTCGTAAATCTCCCCAATCCCAGGCATCTCTCTTGCCTCTCCTTGCTCCCAGCCTCTGCGGCTCCTCTGTTCCTCTGAGGGGCTCTGAGTGGCCTTTCAAAAGGCCTGCAGGTGATGTGGTTACATGTGCAACAGCAGGGCCTTTTCCTCCAGGAAAAAGAGGTCTCCATCATCTTTTTTTCTGACATTTTAAAAATGGCATCTGAAGCCCTGCAGAGGTTAACAGGTTTCCTCACACACTCTCAGCTTAAAAAGCACTATTGATGTTCCCTACCTCTTACAGAACATCAAAGCAAATTCCAAACGCATTAAAGAAATGAATATAACAAATGAAACAAAAAAGAAACTAGGAGAAAATAAAGATATGTATTTATCTGATTTCAGGAATATAAGTAGACAACCATATAAATGGAAAGAAGGAACCACAAAGCAAAAGATAGATTTAACTGTATAAAAAGGGAACACTTCTGTATGTCAAGATAATACCCTAAAAATGAAATAGTTGGAAAAATAGCAAATAAAATGCTGAGGAAAATATTTCAACACATGTGATAGGTAGCAAAGGGGAAATTGCCTTATATTAGAAAAAGCTTACAAATCATTAATAAAGTGGATAACAGCCCAATAGAAAAATAAACAAAGGGGATGTAGAAAACTCACAAAAGCAATAAAATGCTAATAGATGCAAAAATTTCAACCTCACTAATCCTTAAAGAATACAACTTAACATAATAATACTGTTATTCATTATGAGGTTGGAAAAGATTTTAAAATATTACTGTTGTGTTGCTGAGGTAAATTGTAAGAACAAAATGTTCACATTTCCTAGTCCTTCTCAGACCTCCACAGCTAAGCTTGTCTGAGGTAAGAAAATTGAACAGTTAATCATGTGAGATAAGTTTATATAACTCAATGGATTCCAAGGTGAACAGTGAGTGATCAGGGAACCTGCTATTTGAGGAATGGCTGAAGAAGGTGAGAGTGTTTAGCTTGGAGACTAGAACTCTAAGGGAACACATATTGGAAAATTGTTACAAGGACGGTATAGATTTACTCTGCTTAATTTTTCTAAAGCAAGGATAGAAATGGGAAGAAAACACCCTTTGGCCACAAGTAAGGAGGATCTTTCCTACAATAAGACCTGTCTAGTCCTAAAGTGGGCCAACTCATGAGATGAAGAGTCTTATCAAACAGAAGCTGACGGGCTTTTTGTCAGGGATGTTATAGAAGAAACTTCTTGATCTCTAAGAGTACTTCCAAAATTTTCCTCTATAAAGTCATCTTTTAATAACTTTAGAACTTTTATAGAGTGGTTTATTTTAAGAAGAAACTAATTTAAATGATCCCAGACAAGTGAGGATAATGGAAACCTGCAGGGAGTACATCTGATCGACCAGAGTTCAAAAACTCCAAGTACCAACTAATATCAGCAGTATAGAACTTGAACACTTAGATGTCTTGAATCTGCTGAGATATATGGAGTAATGGCCCCTTCAGTCCCAGAAGACAGGTCTTCAGGTTTTGTTTCTGAGTGAGAATTCTTGGTATAGAATTCTTAAGGTTAAGGCTTTTCCTAAAGCTCCTTTTACCAGATCTGTCCATGTCCCAAAATAAATGTGATGCTTCCCAATATCTGTGGTGGGTCAGGTGGTAGCCAGTTCAGCCCTCAGGACTTTTCATACTAGCCAAGCTCTGAATCTGGAGATGAAGTATCATAATGTGGTCTGTTCCAACAGGGACATGAAGATATTTTTAAAGTCTTAGCACCTGGGAGTTACTTCAGTATTTTCAGAACCTATCTGTTTGGCTAACATCAAATGACACCTCTCTAAAGGCATGCAGTTAGATGCCAATGTTTTCCTTTGATATAGGATTTAATGAGGCTGAAATCAAAGCAAAAGTTATATCCCAGAGAGATGGAAAAAACAAGCAGTACACAGAGAAAGAAGAAAAAGATGTTCATTTCTTCACAGAACAGGCAATAAGATTCTTGGTTTATAGGAGGCTTGAAGTTCTTTCAGCTAAAATCATGGCAGCTGAAGGAGAGGCTCATGCAGATATGAAATTTAAACATTTAATATGAAACCTATTAGCCCCAAAGCAGAAATATTCTGCACCTCTCTCATGGCACCACCCACAGTCTGCTTCCTGTTTGTTTTTTTGCTTCTAATAATAGAGATGAACTTTTTGAGGGCAGAGAACTCAGAATCCCTTTCCCCTCCAAACATGCCTATTAAATAGCTCTTGAAGGTCAGGTGATGACGTGGCCTGGCATTAGGACAATCAAGAGACATTCTGATCTGAAACATCACATTAAACTTTATGTTCAGACTTTTTTCCTAATTTGTCTACTTGGGTTTCCCGAGTTCTTATTAATTATGGGACCACGATTCATTAAGAATTTAGCCAGATTAATTGCCACTGAAAGTTAGAGTACTGAAGAGGAAGAGTTATGTCTGGCACAAAGTAGGATCTCAATCAAGTTGATGAATGGATGAAGATACATACTCTCCAGTTTCCCTGGGAATCCTCCCATGACAGCATCTTTCCCTCTGAGGGTGGGCTCCATTAGGTTTAGGGGATCTGGCAGTGTCTGTGTGCATGGTGTCAGAATACAAAATGCTGAGATTGATTTTTAGAGACCTCAAGTTAAACCAACTTACAGGCACTCCTGGTATTTAATAATCCTTTTGTTTGAGAAGAGCATAGAAGAAACAGAAGGGAATTCCCTGATTTTGCTGAGAAAAAAAATGGTTTTCCCTAAAATTCTGTGATTGGGAAATGGAATCTTAGAAGCAGCTCAAAGAAGAACTTTTACAGAGGATCTGAAATTAGGACTTGTGAAGAAAAGTTAATGGAAAAGGGATGAGTTAGCCTAAAGGAGAGAAAACTGGTGGGTCACCTAATACTTTTCAAATATATTCATAATGTATCATGAATACATAATACATTGTATTCTTAAGCCTAAGATGAAATGAACTCAGACAGTATCATGACAGAGCTCGGCTATACATAATGTATATTTTTCAATATCATTATAATTTTACATTACTGGACTCTTAGGGTAGCACAGTGTTGAAGAAAGTGCAGTGGACTCGGGGTCAGGAGAACTGGATGCTAGGTACTTTCTAGCTCTGTCACTTAATAGTTGTGTGACTCTTGAATGAGTCACTTAGTGCCTTAAAATTCAGTTTCTTCAACTCTAAAATGCTTCATGGTGCTGTTTATTATATATAAAGTCCCAGCCACAGGCACGGTCGGCCCCAGCGTTCCTATAAAATTAAATGTTCAGACAGGATTGAAACTGTGGGCACTCCTTCCCTAGAGGTCTTTAGATATAGAGCATCTTCTGGTCCAGATGTCCTAGCCACAGACTGTCTGAGGGCAGGGGAGTGAACCAGACCTCCTCCAAGCATTATTCCACCCCAGGATGCATCAGTGCATCAGAATAGAAGAGCCAGTGTGATGAAAGTTGTTTCCTTCTTTTCCAATTTTTGGATCGTTTCCCCTCCAAATGGAATTGAATATGACACATAGGGAAGAATGCTGGGATCTGATGAGACACCTGCTTCTGGTTTGACTTTCCCCTACAAAGTGAGTCTTCCTGTTTTTTGATGTAAATTGCCTTGTTTGACCCAACTTTATGTTGCTTCTCTGTTTGCTGAAAGACATTGGAGATATTTATGTCTTGGGTAGAGATGATTCCCTAAAGGACAATGTTCATTGATTTGTGATCACGTGAGGCATTGGGCAGATTCTCTCGTAGACGGTAGAGCTGCCCCAAAGGTGCTCTTAGACTTACCTAGAAGGGGAAATATTACTGTCTTAGGTGTGAATGGTTAGTGTTTCCCCCAGAAAGGTGAGAAAGCAGTGAAAATGACAGGGGAGGGACCTACAGCTGGAGATTTTTTGGAAGAGAACTAGCCTGGTATAACTACCACTTTCTCTTGTAGCACCAGTTTCTTTGTGTGGCTTTTTGGTGGCTTGAAGAAGCTACTTTTCTGGTGACCATAGAGACAATAGGCTCCAAAAGTGAAGTGGGTGTGGGGGGAGGGAAATGGAAGAGAATAATAGAATTTCAGAGTTTGATGGGAAGCAGTAATCTTTCACCTCAACCTCCCACTGAGTAAGGAATCTTAGAGCACCTCTGAGGTGGCCATGGCCACTCATTCCTTGATTAATAGTCTACCTCCTGAGAAAGCCTGTCCTGTCCTCAGTTAAGCCAGGCATGCCTTTGGAAAATGAGCTCGTTTTGTGGTGGAATCTTTCTCTTTTAAATTGTAGTCCCGGTTTCTGACATTTTAGAGGATCCTGGGCCAAATCTGTTTTCTTTCACTTAGCAGCCCTTTGAATATCTGAAGAAAGTCCTGACAACTTACCTTATTTTTCTTGTCTAAATTAAATCTCCCCATTTTCTTCAGCCATCTTTGAAGAATATATATTCCAGACACAGAATACCCTTCTCTGGTACACACTGCAGTTTTCTAAAAGTTTCCCTTCTTCTGTCCCATAGGGTATAGGGCACCCACCTTCTGTCTGGTTCCCAGAGTGAGAACTATCTCTTACATAAAGAGTTGACACTTGAGTGGTGGGTCTTATGACTGGTTCACTCACTGATATCAGAAACAGGAACCTTCACTGTGGACCTGGATGTCTGGACTATGCCTGATGAGTGGCCTCAAAGGTGCTTCCTGTACAATACCTAACATCCCTGAGCCCCAAGTTCACGTGCAGCTACCCTTTCAGAGATCTGAACTACTTCCAACCCTGATGGCAATTCTAAGAGAAAGAGAATTACCCCATGTTCTCTACCCATCAAAAATTTTGCCGGTATCTCCCTAATCTTAAAACCCCAGGCCAAAAGGCCCACCTGGTGGCTTGAATGGCACACTGATCTGCTTTATAGCCTCTTCCTGGTTCCTAAAGACAGAAGCAGTTACAGGTTCCCAGAGCTTTCCATCCTCTTCTGAACTGACATGGCTTCAGGCTACAGCAAGGAATTAGCAGGCACAGAACACAGAATCTGGCCCCAGAGGTTTATAAAAGAGAGAAGGAGACACCAAAGGCTGAAATCACTTCCTAGCACTTCCTTTCATCCTTTCCTGCAGATTCTGCTGCACCAAAACCACACTCTTCCTGTGAGACCCCCATCCCAGAACCATGGAGGGCTCCTGCTCTTACTGGCAGTTACTGAGCGGGAGAGTGGGATGTGCCACTGAGCACGTGCACGGCAGCCCCTGTGCGGCAGCTTACGGTCAGAGACGGCTCAGCACGTTCTCTCTAGAACGAGAGAGGTGTGGAATCAGCAGTAGTTCACAGGAAGAGGAGCAGGCTTGGAGAAGTGAGTGAAGGGCCCAGAGTTCCACAGTGAAGTACTGGCAGGAATAGGGCTGGAATCCAGTTCTGTTGACTTCTAATCCAAAACTCTCTTTAATACAATATATGTAAAATCATATGTGTGTGTCTGTATTTATACTTCTATATGTATGTGTATGCATGGATGTGTGAAATTTTCATTTGTAGAAGGCTTCATTTCACCCATATGCTCTAATTTGATTCTCACAATAACCCCACTTGACAGGTAAGGGAGCTGAGGTCACACAGGTAAATGGTAGCAGCTGGATTCATATCCAGGCTTCCGGGTTCCAGCTCCCTCCTCTTCTAATTGCATCACATTGCTATATGATTTCAGTGGGTGTTACCAAATTCCTCTTCAGGACCCCTGTGGAATGAAATTCTCTTTTTCCCTGTCCTTCTCTGACGTTGTCAACAAAGCCAGAACATAGCTCCTCACCAAGATGGTGACAAGGTTAGATGCATGAGAGCATAATTGGAAATGCAGCATATCGGTAAGCCAGTGAGAGTCACTTCAGTCACTCTAAAGAACACGTATAAGCAGGACAGGGGCCAAGGTGTGGCCAGGTTCAAATATCAGAGCTGTGATCCTGGAGGCAGGGACATAGAGTTGGGTAAATAGGGTTAGAGGCCTGTGCCCTTGGTTGATGGAGAAACAAGCTCATAAAATGGTGCCACCCTGGACCATCATTTCCTCACATTTCATGGTTTTGCATTTATGCAGTTCTTATGTCTTCTTATCATAATCTTAACAAATGTCTTATCCACACATTATCTTAAAAGTCTGAGAAGATGCCACTTTTGAAGAACATTCTTAGAGCAGTTGTTCCCCTCTTCATCCCCAACCAGCTAGAGTTCTGAGTTGAGGAAAAGGAAGGCAATGGGCATTTACTGAGCATTTACTATGTGTCAGGAACTTTACGTAGATGACTTCATTTACTTCTCTTCACAGGAGAAGTTTTACAGTTGAAGAAACTGAGGCTCATAGAGATGATGTAACTTGCCTCAGGACACAGCCAGCAAGTGGTAGAGCTGGGACTGACACCTCAGCCTATTAGACTAAGGCATTTGGTCGGTTCCTGCCACGTGGCACACGTGGTCTTCCTGACGTTGGGCAGGCTCAGCTCCTAATATCTTGGGCTCTAGAGGACCCTGAGCTGTCACAGTCACTGCTGAGGAGTCAGTCCCTTTGCCAGACATGACTTTGGGAGTCATTACTGAATGGCAGTGGGAGACTTAAACATACGGGCCTCAGAAGATCAGACCAGGATGAGAATTTTAGAGCCGGAAGGGACCTTACCAAATATATAGCAACTCTTGAATTTTGCAGATGAGGAAACTGAGGCCTAGGGGTTAGGATTAAAGGATTTGCCCAGGTTATTTAGTGAACCAGAACCGAGTCTCCTGCCTAGAATGAAGACCAGGAACTCAGCACACCAGTCATGAACTACTGGGAAATGGAGAGAGGGGATAAAATGCTCACGGGAGTTCTGCTGGGATAGATAGGATTGAGGGGAAAGAAAAGTGGGAGCAATGTACTTATAGCCAGAAAAAAGATCCAGTATGTGAAACAAGACTGAATACAGATCTAGCGTGGGCTAAAGAGGCTAAGTGACTTCCCAGATTGTGTTTTGTTCCCATTGCATACAGTTGGAAACCAAATGCAAGCCACCAAGGTTGCAGTGAAACAGCAAACAATTATAGCGCAAATAGTTGTGGGCAGCTGTGGGAACACAAGCCACCTGCTCCAAGTTTATAGCTTTGTTAAACTTGGTAAACATTAAAAATGGAATGGGAGCGCTCCCAGTTTGTACAGCATCCCATACCCTTCCTGGGAGGTCTTCCTCCAGGATGGGGTGGCTGAGAGCTGCTTTCTGTGTTGCCAAGTCTCTAGAAGAGACTGAGGGAGGTAGAGTATCACAGAATCATACACTTACAGAGTTTGAAGAGACTACAGAGCCCCCAGAATATAATTTCTCTCCTAATATTCAGATAAGGAAACTGAGTTCCAGAGAGGTGATGTGCCCAAAGCTATAAAGTTAGGGGCAGAACTGACTCTTTTTTTATTCTTACAGTGATTTTATTTTATTTATTTCTCCAGGGTTTTATTTACATTTATTTTTTATTAAATTAAAAATTAATCCAAATTAACCCCAAATTAAATATTTTAATTAAATCCAAATTTTTAATTCATTAGAACTGACTCCTGATCTCTGAACTTCTGATCCTTTGTCCAGCGCTCCTTCCTTTAAGCCCCACAAGGTTTGTAGATGGAGACAAACAGGGAGTTACAGCATTACAGAATGTTACAGCTGGAATGGATGTGGTTCTTAACTACCACTGTTTTTGGTTGTCACATGACTGGGGGGCTATTAGCATTTAATGGGTAGGGACCAAGGATGCTAAATAGCTTAAACTGTGATCATCCTGCATAATGAAGAATCCTGTGGTCCAGAATCCAAGAGTGCCCTTGTTGAGATATATTTTGTCCATCGTTTGACTTCATGGTTGGGGACTCTAAGCCTAGAGACAGGGAGGGGCTTGACCAGGGTCCTAAAGGGAGTAAGCAGTCCCTGAGTGAATTAGCAGCAGCCTTGGTGCCCTCAGCAAAGCGGCACTCCAGCTCCCTCCACACCCAGCTCCTGCTGCACTCGCTCCTAAGCTATTTCCGGCTCGGCACTTACTTGGACTTCAGGCCCTCCTGTCCATAGGGCTGCAGTAGGTACTGGTGCACAAGCTTGTCCCTGAGAGTCCCAGCCAACTTAATTTTCTTTCTTGATCGGTGCAAGTTGATGATAAAAAGTGTAATGGACCCTCGAACATAGTTGTGGCTGATATCCAGAGAGAGAGAGAGAGAGGGAAAGATGGAAACACAGTGGTCTGTTAGATGCTTCTAGATCATTTATAGGCTTCACGAAATAGGACTACCCCAGGAAAGGGCACTTATTTTATGGTTCTTGGCCATCCTAGCCCTTCAAAGACAGGAAGGCCTTGTTACTGTGGTGTCCTGCAAAGAAGATACCCACTTCCCAGCACACCCCTTTTGTTTTTGTTTAAATGTATTGCAATAATTTTAGAAAACAAAATATCTTTTTCTGAATATGGAAGTAAAATATGCTGATTGGAAAAAAAAAAGGAAAAATATAGAGAAACACAAAGAAGAAAAAGAAAAATCCCCCATAATCCAAGTGTCTTAAGATATGATACCATTTTGGTAGACACCCTTCCAGTATTTTTTAGTTTATTAATTCAACAAATATTTACTGAGTTCTTTGACACATACATATATATTTCTCAGTTTTTACATAATTGGGATCACATTGTTCACCAGTTTTTTTAGTTTGTGAACATCTTAAACCTGCTGCCATGTTATTGTTATTATATATTCTTCACTTATAAAAGAATATTAAGTTCTTCAATCATAGAAATTTATTTAACTAGGCTCCTCCTTTGGGGACTTATGTTGTTTTTAATTTTTTGCCATTATAAATTATGTGATGCAGGACTTCATTTATATAAACTTTTTGCACTTCATGATTATTTCTGATGGATAAAGTGCTGGAAGTTGGAAACACTAGGTCAAAGGGAATGCAGTGTATGATTCCTCACCAGATCTTCTGGTTCATACCCAGTTGGTGCCGCTCTCTGTGGGAAGATTTTTTTGTCCCTGCTCTGTTGAACACTGGAGTGATCACACGATTGGCTTTGGTCAATGCAGGATGGGTGGACGTGTTAAAACCTCTGGGGCAGAGGCTTTAGTAAGCAGCCCATATTTTGCCATGTCTCTTTTCCCTCTGCCAGAAGACTGACAATGTTCTTGACAGAGGCTGCTCTATTGATCTGCATCCTGGGATGAGGACGATGTGGAGCAGAGCTACAGCTGAGCCATGACAGACAAGTAGTGAAAGAGAAATACATTTTCTTATTGAAAGCCATGGAGATTTGGAGGTCCTTCGTTATCAGAGCATAACCTCATCTATCCTGACTAATATACACATTTTGATAATATTGATGTTATCTAGAAAGCTTGTATCAGTTTGCTCTGATCACCTATGTATGAGAGCACCCATATCCTCATACCCCTAAGAACATTGGATATTAACCTTTTACAATATCTTTCTCAACCTGAGAGGTGATAATGGGATTTTAATGTCGTATTAATTTGTATTTTTAAAAAATTCACACTGAGGCACAGTATTTTTTTTCATTTGCCTCTTTGCCATTTCATTTCTTCTTTTGTAAACTGACTGTTCATGCCCTTTGCCCATTTTTCTGTTGATGTATAAAAACTATTTACTTAAGATAGTGATCCTTTGTTTGCATGTATACTGCAAAATTTTTCCCAGTTTTCTTTGACTGATTCAGTTTGTTTGCATTGTATTCTGATATATAAAAGTTCAAAACTTCTAGGCAGTCAAATTTATTGACCTTTTTGATTTCTACTTTTGCTGCTTTACCTACCCCATGATTATATAACTATTCACTGTTTTGGAATCCTTTTAAACCAGCACAGGACGTTCAGGAGCCTGAGAGAAGTACATGCCTACATGCAAGAGCCTTTTAGCATGTATCAACAAGACTATAATGATTTCCTTCTCTCCTGTAGGAAAAAAGACTTTGTTTCTAAGGGGTCCCTTAGGGCCCCATCTGGATGGGTTAACGAGAGGAAACAGAAAAAATGGCCCCATCCTGCTTTCAAAGGAGAAGTTCAGAGCAACTCTAAGTCAACTGTGCTCACAGGAAAATATCATTCTCTGCAGAAACAGCACACCTCAGCCTCTGGGTCACTCATCTATGCCTCTAAATGTGCTAATTAAGAGTTGAGTGACCAAGGGCCAGTCATTGTGATCACTTGGATTAAAAAAAAATACAGAATACAGTTTCCAGGTCTCATTTAATCCATTTGTGATTGGGGTCTGGGAATCGATATTAAAAAAAAATCTTTCCAGGATATTTGGCAGATGAGTTTGGTTTGGGAACCACTTGCCTGGAGCAATCCATTAAGGTTATGAGAAGAATTCCCAGAGTATCCCCTTTCGGCTGTGTGTCCAATGAGTTTTCTTGCATCTGTAGGAGGGTACATTATTGCATTCAAGGTTTTTTGGATACCTGAATTGATATTCTGATAAATTATTAAATGACTCTTCTATTTGGTCCCTCCTCCTCTGGTCCTTCTTCTCAATCCCCTGAAGCATGTGAACTAGCTTTTGGAGCCAATGAGTTAGGTCAGAAGAGAATGCCAATTTATTTGCGCAGACTTGTGTCATCAGAGATCTGAAGAAAGATGCTGCTAGCCGATGTTAGCATTTACCAACATTAAAGAACACCAACTATATTCCATAGGTGGGCTTTAAGCTTAGCTTAGCTGTGTGCAAAACTGAGGAAGACATCATTAACTACAGGCACTGCGGGCTTCAGCGTGTGAGCAAAAGCAGGCATGCGTGAGTACCAATTTTCACAGACTGTGGTAAAGCCTTCTGCTAACTCCCATCAAACAACCTTCTCAAAGGCTAGCAGCAGAGGCGGACAGAGCTGCGTGTTTGCATTTAGGAGTTTCTCCTCTGCAGAGCTGGGGCAGAATGAGCCCTTAGAGATTGCAGAGGAGAAGGGAGGGATGTGGGGAAGTGGTGGGTGGGAGGGAGACCTGAAATCACACCATTGATTCAGGGAAAGCTATCTTTTCAAGCTGCTTGGCGGTGGTCTGATTTCCATTTACACAGTTCCACTGGGGGAGACAAGCCAGTACTGAAAGCCAGCCCAGACACCAAACTTGCAGAGGCTCTCACAGAGCTCACGGAGCCTCCTCAGGTAGGAACTGGCATTGAAGACCCCCTCGGCCACCCCTTTCCCTGCTTGGCTGATGGGCAAGGACATTAAGCAGAGGCCTTTGGCTGTGAAGACACATCCTTGGCTGGGGAATGGAGCACCAACCTGAAAGTACTATGTTGAGAATCCAGATTCCTGAAGAATGTACATTCTCTGCCGACAGAAAAATAATCTTGGAGGACTATCTGTTCCCTAAGGAAATGGGGTCTTACTGAAGGTGTGGACTGGAGGCAAGTGCCGACCTTCTGATGTCATCAAGTCCAGGGGGCTTTTGCTTCTCGTAGTTAATGCCCCTTCTGTCTGGTAGAACATCTGTCTTGTTCCATGTCTCCCTCATGGTGAGACTTTGTCACCAGCAGAGAATGCATGTATCTGGAGTTCATCTTTCTGCTGTTCTTTTGCTGCCTGCCATCCCTGTGTTGCCATGTGGGAGGGGGAGGAAGTGAGTCAGGAGCGGGGACGGGGACTGGAGTATCTTGGATAGAAGAGGCGAGGGTGTCCTATGGGGAGGGGCATCTTGACTTACAGATGAAAAACACTCCCTGTTCTAGAAGTGTCTCTGGTGAAGCTGGGAGACTAGGAAAGGGAAGGGAGGGTGATGCTTTGAAATCCGTGGCCATTTCCAGTGAAAGTCTATGTGTTTGGAAACTGTGTTGGTCCATTGTCTCCAAATCTAATTCAAAGTTCTTGGGTTCGGTAAAAGTCAGGCTATGTTTTGCCAAACATCTTTTTCCCTAATTTCAAAGCCCCTGTGTATTTTAAGGGAAATTTAATCCACATGTTTCTGATTCATTTACACTTAACTCATCAAAATATTGTTTTGTAAGAGCTATTTGATGTCCAAGAAGCCTCAGGAACCTTTTTATGAGTCTTTAAAAAAACTTCTTCTGAGAAACAGCAAGTTGTGCTTTGCCAATAATAAACGAACTTGAACCCCAAAAGGCTCAATTTTGCTTCAGTATCCACCAGGCTCCAGTTGGTTCTGAACTTGGCTAAGGACCTCAGCTCCTCCCAGAAACATACATTGTGTTAGCAGAATGGTTTAGAAAAAGGTTTCCTAGTCAAAACTTACTCGTTCTCTGAATAAGAAGACTTAGGGTGAGAACTGCTATGCTGCCAGTGTCCTAATTTGTTGGCTCTAGAACAGAAAGCAGAAAAGCACCTGCTAGTGTTGGTATGAGTATCTACCTTTTATCCTAAATCAGTCATAAAAGACAATGCTCTACTAGGTCAGAAATGACCCACAGTGTAAGAGATGCCATGAGAGGGAGTGCGATATTCAAGTAGAGGTTCATGACTGTCAGGGAGATTGTAAAGGGCATTTCTGTGTTATATAGGACACCAGGCCAAAGATCTCTAAGGGTTCTTTCCAAATGTAAAAATCTTTACATTATTAATGTTGCTACTTGCCTATACGTGTGATACCATAGAACCTTTGGAATTTAATACGATAATACAAATGTGAATATCTGGCAAGATGCTTGGCACGTAGCAAGTGTTCAATACAGACTGGAGTGCAGGAGTTATTTTAAAAGACCCCTTCTTTGGTTTATTCTACTGGTAAACTTATACTTTTTCACCCAGTTCCCTGTTCTGACCAAGGATATATATTTTCAGAGTATTGGTCAAGACTGGACAGCGTGAAGCTAATATGACCACTCTGGGACATTTCTGTGACCTTGGCCTCTTAGGCCACAAATAAACTAAGTGAACCAGGAGTGCTCCCTCGTGACTGTTGTGGAGGATGAGGGGGCACAGACAGGGCACGTGGCTTCCCACAGAGAAGGAGCAGAGACACTTCTATCTTTGTGCCCACCTATCTAAGGCACCGGACACCCACTGACATGGAGAAGATCTGCAAACTCAGCCAGCTCAGCGTATCCACTGTGGGCTTTC
Source organism: Balaenoptera borealis (assembly GCF_965194805.1). Lineage (NCBI taxonomy): Eukaryota > Metazoa > Chordata > Mammalia > Artiodactyla > Balaenopteridae > Balaenoptera > Balaenoptera borealis. The sequence continues at coordinate 89,012,827 of NC_138874.1, forward strand.
TTCTCTAATAGGAACAAAAAGACCTTCACTCCAGTAACCACTAAGGTCATCTGTGGAATAGATTAGTAAAATCATTTCTTTCTTTTATGTAACAGGGAGAAAGAGGGATGGAACTGACAGAAGCACAGTGGCACCGTTTCCCCAGAGAGGTTCTGGAGTGACTTCCCATAGAAAGCAGAGGAGACCTGGTGATGGAGAGAGAATATTGAATGCAATGAATGATTTGATACTAGTGAATGGCAGAATTCTTAACCATTCCACCACACCCCTTCCTTCTGGCCAGTGTGGTAACAGCAAAGGGAAAGAGAGCTAGAACTGTAAATCATCAGTGATGTCTTGATGCCCTATTCCTGCATTCATTCACTCGCCCATTCATCAAACATTCACTGAGACCTTCCTCAGGCCAGTCACTCTATTGGACACCAAGAATACAAAAATGCATGAGGCACTGGCCCTGAGGGCATGGTATATTCAGAATATTAGTGACAACTTCCCACAAGAATGTCAAAGAACGTCAGGATGAACACTGGGATGAAACAATGTGAGGAGACCTCTGTGAAGACCCTCAAATTCTGCTAAGCCCATGGCTTGGCTACTGACATTTTCCCCTGTGTCCTCAGACCTGTAGTATAAAGGGCACATACTGATGTGCTTCCCAAAAGAGACAAAAGGTGCCAAGAGTAATTTTTCTCTCTTGAAGCTGGGGGTCCACCTTTTGGGTGGTTACCTCAAGGCCAGGGTGGAGACAAGGAATACAATGTTTCCTTGTGTGGTGATCAGATAACTCCAGCCAAGGCCATAAAGCAGTCACTCTCTGTCAGGTATTGGATTGAGCTTCCTGTTGAGCAAAAGGGACGTTGAAAGCCTCTGGCCTCTGCCCAAACCAGCCTCCGCTCATCCACAATAGGCACTTGTATCTACAGACAAGACAACTGGCCCCTGACCCCGCTATGCTCAGAGTGATTCTTTGAAAAATCTTATCATGATAAATTAACTGGCTTGGCTCCTCTGTCATCAAGGAAGGGGAAGGAGCGTCTGTTGTAACCTGACCACTGGAGCTCTTTGTGCCTCCACTACCCGTGATCAGCTCCTGACAGGCTCACAGGAATGAAGATCTGGCTGGAGGCACTTGCTTCCTTCTCCCTCACTCCCACTCCACACAAGGTTTCTCTGCAGGAAGAGAAAAGTTCTTACTTCCAGAGCTGCCTACTCTGTTCCTTAAATAGAAAGTGATGTAAGAAAGTCATATTTGGTCTGATGGGTTTTGCTTTAGGCTCAGTTTTAAGTTTTTACCTTATGAACCTCACGTTTTAAAATATTTTATCTGCCAAACTTTATTTATTTACTAATTATTTTTCCTATTTTTTAAAAGACAACTCTGACAACCAGAGCTTCAGATGAAAAAGAGGATAATCATACCTGTTACCGTGCTGATTGTTTAAAGTCCGGCCCCCTAAAAAAAGGAAGCCTAGATTTTATTTAACCTTTAAAATAGCTGAAAAGGTTTTCCAAATACTGAAATAGCTCTAAAGCTGGCCTGACTACTTTTGGGCACTCTCAGCTTGGGATGCGCTGGTATATGGTTAGGTTTCTAGTGGTATAGCTCTCGAAAATGCATCTTAGAGATGTAGACTTATTTCCTCAAGCTCGCCTGGTGTATCTTAGGAACAGATTTTATATCTCTAGCCTTGGTTCAGGCATAGGCATACAAATAAGCCTCCTGGACATTACATCAACTGGCTGAGAGAAAATGCTCAGTAAAAATTTGTTGGATGAAGAAGTAAATGAACAAATGGCATGTATTTTTATGAACATTTTATGAATAAATCCTCTAAGTGTGAGAAAGGGGGTTTACTTGGAGAAAAAGCTGTTTATCAGAAATCATTTGAAACCTGCGAAGAGCAGGTAAAGTGAATCCAGAAGTGGTTTTCAATAAGTCTTGAAGGGGTCCCATGTATGAAATTCTCAAAGGGGCCTGAAGCTCCCCAGGGGTGGCTTTCTGTGCCCTCTCTCTGCAGACTTACTTGTGGTGGTTTGTGCAGTGAGCATAAATCCTTAGTTTGTCCCGGATCACTCGGCCTGGCCGTGGCTTCCGCTGGAGCCCAGCCACATGCACAGCCAAGACTTTGGGGCCAATCAGGCGCTTGTAAAGGAGAGAGAGCCAGTAGTCCTGAGGAGAATAGAGAGGCAGAGAGTCAGAGATAGACACACATTCGGGTGTTCTGAGTAAACATACAAACACGCAGGCCAGAATCCACTTCTTACCAGGAGTATGGTGAATCAGGACCAGCGAGACCCTAACCCTGTAAGTATGGTCACCCCAATGAAGCGCTCATCTTCGGTTCATAATGAAGTGGGCATTATCTAAAGTGGCCTTTGCAACTGGCCAAATGAGGAAATGTCAGTGGGGTGAACCCCGAGTGGCATACAAAGCAAATGAATCAGTTTTTCACATATAAAAGACCAACCAGCTGGGCCTTGAATTTTCAACTTTCTTTTCCTATGACTTTACTTTCATACTGGTTTATGACTTCTGTTTCGTTATAGAATGGAAGATTTCCAATCTTTAGGATTGCCACCAATGTGAGAATCCAACATATCATCCTCCAAATATTGTCACTCTTAATGTGGTGGGAGGAGGATGAAGTTCCTCCAGACAGGAGACCAGAGTCCTGATTCCAGAGGCGAAAATACAAACAGAAGAATGTCTGCAAACCATGGTGCTAATTCTTGGTCATCCTCAATAATTCTAAACTAAAAACAATGTGGTGCTTTTAAACATTCCAGTGTCCATTTGTAACTGATTAATAAATACTCAATCTGTAATCCACACAGGTGTTTGAACTTACAAATGCCTATTTACCACCACCTTAATTTCTACTGTATTTGCTATTATCATGTTTTATTTTTATATTGGATACAAAACATATTTTGTATTTGCTCTTAAATCCTATTATGGGGTAATGACTTCAGTGTTTATAACTCACCATGTAAATAGGGCCTCCTAATTTGTTTAGGAGCTTCCCCCCTCCCCCCATTTCTGGAATTCAGTGAACATACTCTCCAGTGCAGGCATGCTATTCAAGATCTTAAAGACATCAATCATGTCTTCTCAGCCTTCATCTTTTAATAATCTTTTTTTTTTTTTTTTTCCCTTTTGTGGTCATCTATAACATCAGCTGCTTAAAAATGTCTGGTGAATTGAATAAATCAGAACAAAGTCCCAGAGCTCATTTGTCGCCAGAATAGCTCCAAATCTGCTCTGAGCACTAAGCCTTGCCCATTTACCTTAATTAACTTTAAGTGGACTTAGGATGGCTGTTAAATATGGTTTCCTTATATTTAAAATGGCAAATATTTCATTATTGTCAATCATATAGATAAAAAAAAATTCATTGCTCTTACTTGACTACAATTTCTGTGTCTTTGATTTGAAGTAATCTTTGTGAAGAGATTATCACAGTCACAGTATTTGCAATGGGATGTCCACCTTTTTCTCATTGATTTGTAACATATCTTTTAATATTAGTGGTAAGAATCCTTTGGAATATTTATGAAACAAATATTCTGTCCAAATTTGTAGTTTGCTTTTTATCACTTTTAATGATTTTTTTGACATGAAGAATTTCAAAAATTTTTATAGAAAAATATATCAATCTTTTTCTTTTGATTTCTTCCTTTTCTTTTATTCTTAGAAAGTCCTTCCTCACACAAGGGTAAGATCAATCTTCACTGATGTTTTTTCTAGTTCTTTTTATATTATCATTTAAAAATTTAAACTTCTAATTCACTGAAAAATATTTTGGTGTATGGTACTAACTTTACTATTGTCTAAATTATCTACTAGTTGTTGTAGCATCATAAAGTGAATAACCTATCCCTAAACACATCTTTATCACAAACTAAAATTTATACATATGAAATATAAATGTTTATATTATATAATATTATACATTATCATGTCTGTCATTATCTAATATATAATATACTGTATATACTATATTGTATTATAATGTATATTGTATATATTATACAATATATGATATGGTATAATGTGTATATATATTATAATACATATATACTATATATACATATACAGATATATAATACATACACACATATATACAATATAATATACATTGTGATATATAATATAAATGATATATAATATTATATAACATATATATGTGTATTATATAACATATATTTAAAATCATGTTATATGTAACATATATAAATATATGCATATGTCATATATAATAGTTTATGATATGTATATCATGATACATATACTGATAAGAAATGTTATATATAATTCTGTGTCTGGATTTTCTATTCTCTTCCACTGAACTCTCTATTTTAAAAAAATCAGTTTCACATCATTTTCATTATTATAGTTAGCATTTAATATCTAGAGATTCAAGTTCATTTCATTATAATTCTCCTTTCTTTGTTCAGATGTTCCTTAATTAGTCATATTCATTTATTTTTCCAAATAAATTCTGAAATTATTTTTTTGCAGCAGTTGTTGCAGAGAAGTTTGAAGCTCGCATGAATTCTTTTCTATGTTTGGTTAGCCTGTTTGTTTTCTATCTTTTGTGTCCTGCGAGGATGCTTATAGGAGTCATGTTTTATCCTTGATATTTGAATTTTTACAAGGACTGTGTCAATTTGAGTTTCTGCATTAATTTGCCTGTATTTGGGGACTACTTTTAATCAGAAAGACTAAGCCCTTCCTTCAACCCGTGAGAATTTTCTTTAAATATAGCTTCAAGTTCTTATGTATATGTTTTCCATATACAGGAGAATATATGTAACTTAATGACAGTTCTGAAGCATATGAAAACCCACCATCCATCTTAAAAGCTACCATAATACCCACACTGTTGCATTTAGTTATGTGAGTCTTCCTTTTCTCATTTTTATGTTTTTCATTCCCTTCCTTCATAGTTTAGTTTTATCCATATATATATATTTGCTCCTAAGCAATATATTATTTAATTTGTTAGCTTTATAAAAGTGGTATCACGCTGTATGTAGTTTTCTTTGACTTACCTTTTTCACTTAACATTATGCTTCAACGATTCATCCAGGTAGTTGCGTGTACTTACAGTTTATTCATTTTCAATATTGTATGATACTCCATTGTGTAAAAATACTACAATTTATTTATCCATTATTCGCTGATAGATATTTGAGTTGTGTCCAGATTTTTGCTATTATGAACAATGTGTCTTTGAACATTCTTGTTCCTGTTTCCTAAGACCCAGGTGAAGAAATCTGGAGAAGCATTACTCCAATTGTGATTGGAAACCAGCAGTGCCTCATCACCTGGTGCTTCTTAGGAATGCAAATTCACGGACTTTATCCTAGATGTACTGAATCAGAATCTCCAGGGGTGAGGCCCCCAAATTGTGTGGCTCTCTAGGTGATTCGGCTGCTTGTCAAAGTTAGAGAAGCACGGTTCTATAGTACAAACTGTAGTACTGGAATTGCTGGGTTACACGCAGGTATAAAAATATTCAGGTTTACAGGATAATGCCAAACTGTTTTCCAAAGTGATTCCAATTATTCCAACTTACACTTCCTCCAGCAGTGTCTGTATGAGTTCCCTGTGATCCACATCCTTGCTAACACCTGTTATTTTCAGACTTCTTAATTTTTGCCAATCTAGTGGGCATAAAATATCTATTTCTTTTTGTGTTGTTTAAGAAGTCCTTCCTCATGTCTAGTTCATAAAGATATTTTATGCTTTCTTTTAAAACTTTTAGAGTTTTTTCTTTCATAGTTAAGTCTTTAATCAAAGTAGAATGTAGATTCCCCTCAGGGGAATCTAGGATTTGGGTTGGTAAGTCAGTTGACGGTAGGTTAAAGCCAAAGTGAATGTGAAATTTGCACCTTTACTTAGCTCCGTGCACCACTTTCAGACTCCTCTCTCACCCTTATTCTTTTCTCAGTTCTCTATTTAGCCTACCTCTTTTTAAAAAAAACTCCACTTTCCCTCTCTCACTGTCCTTATCTGTCCCTCATGTAAACCAGCAGAATCAAATTATATTTCCTTCCTCCCTCCCTTTCTCCTTTCTTTTATTTTGCTATGAATATGTGCCATTTATATAATCACAAATAAAATTAAACAAATGGAATAATTCCTGAATATCTCTTAAGGCAATGACATGAAAATGCAGAAAAAATTATCTTTATGCATAGATGAGATAGGAAAAAAATAAAGAATGCACATATATATCTAACAACATCAACAACAACAAAAAGACAGTGCATGAAAGATGCAATAGAAAGAGAACTTTTCAAACAATAACAGTCATAAAGAAAGAAGGCAAATATAATAGCTTTTCATGTCAACAATAAAAAAATCCAAAGCAAGGAATGCATTGCAATTTTCAAGGGACAAAGAGAGACCCAAACAAACATTCTTTAAGTGTATCAGACATGAGAAGAGGTTGAAGAAAAATAGAGTCCATTTATTAGTAGGAGAGGGAAAACTAATAACAGATGACACTAAAAAGACAGAGGTTTTAAATCTTTTCTTTTTCTTTAGTATTTGTCAGAAAGTCAATTGTGGTCTGAAAGCTGGAAAACGCAGTATATAGAGTAAGTTCAACCAAAATAAATGGGAAAAAAGAAAGAAACTGACAGAGGGTTGCAGAATTTACTGGATTAATCACTGAACCATGTGTTCCTCAAGGTCTAAGACTACTAACTCATTCCTAAAGCCCATGCCTAGTAGAGTGCCTGGCTTATAGGAGGTGCTAGAATTCAATTATGGAATGTGTACTATGTTTAAGGCTTCATGCTAGGCATTAGGAACATAGTGGTGAATAAGACAAATACAGTTCTTGCCATCATGAAGTTTATATTCTTATCAAGAATATAAATTAATTTCAACAGAACTAATGGTAATGGAGAAATCTATGAGACTGTATAGTATCATACATGTGACCCAGTCTGGGCGGGGTGTATGGTCAGGGAAGGAGTCTTGTTGCCAGAACCTGCGTGGACCTCAACCTGGAGTCTGGCTTCCTGGGAGTGGACTGCAGCTTTGGAGTGTGCACCACTAGGCTGGAAAGGTGGCAAGGGGCAGCTGCTGATGGAAATGTGATCAGGGCTTGGGCTTGCGGCCTGGGTGGTCCACACTGCATGACCATGAGAACCGTGGTGCTACACTACAGAACTAGGAGTGGGAAGGGGTGCTGGGTTGTGGCCTTAGGCTCTGACCACCCATGTGAGGCCTGCGAATACATCTTCCATTCTACAAGCATTTTCTGAGCACATATTAGTGGCATGCAGATATTCTGCTCAGCCCAAGTGATACTAAGATGAACAGGACATCTTCCTGTCCTCAAGGAACCTAGGGGTCAAGATACATGTAAGCAATTCTCTGTAAAACTAGGCTGACTAAAGTAAACACCACATAAGTGGGAACCACTCATAGAACTTAGGGAATTCAGAAGACAAAACAATTATTTATGACCAAGGGATTCCGGGAAGACTTCACAGAGAAACAAAAGTGGAGAATTAATTTGCTTAGAGTTGAAAGATATATATTCAAATCCTGGAAAGTTATTTATTATCTCTAAATCTCAGTTTCCGTGGCTTCCCTGGTGGCGCAGTGGTTGAGAATCCGCCTGCCTGGTCTGGGAAGATCCCAGGTGACGCGGAGCAACTAAGCCCGTGTGCTACAGCTACTGAGCCTGTGCTCTAGAGCCCGTGAGCCACAACTACTGAGCCCATGTGCCACAACTACTGAAGCCCACGCACCGAGAGCCTGGGCTCCACAATGAGAGAAGCCTGCGCTGAGAAGCCACCGCAATGAGAACACTGCAACAAAGAGTAGCCCCTGCTACAAATAATGCAATTTCGTTTCTTTTTATGGCTGAGTAATATTCCATTGTATATATGTGCCACACCTTCTTTATCCATTCATCTGTCGATGGACACTGAGGTTGCTTCCATGTCCTGGCTATTGTAAACAGAGCTGCAATGAGCATTGTGGTACATGACTATATATACTACCAAATGTAAAACTGATAGCTAGTGGAAAGCAGCCGCATAGCACAGGGAGATCAGCTCGGTGGCTTTGTGACCACCTAGAGGGGTGGAATAGGGAGGGTGGGAGGGAGGGAGATGCAAGAGGGAAGAGATATGGGGATGTGTGTATATGTATAGCTGATTCACTTTGTTATAAAGCAGAAACTAACACACCATTGTAAAGCAATTATACTCCAATAAAGATGTTAAAAAAAAAAAAAGAGTAGCCCCCGCTCGCCACAACTAGAGAAAGCCCGCGCACAGCAACAAAGACCCAATGCAGCCAAAAATAAATAAATAAAACAGATACAACATTAAAGAAATAAAAAACGTTTAAAATAAAATAAAATAAAACTCAGTTTCCTCATAGGGATTTAATGAGATAATACACCTGGAAATATCTATTAGTGCCTGATATATCGAAATATTTAATAAACGTTGCTTCTTCTTCTCTTTATTCCTTGAAAGATGTTTTTTAGCCTCATGAAAATAGTTGTATTCTAGTATGTACACAATTATGCTCTAAGTTGCCCTGAAAACATAAATATAACTCGTGTGTGTACGTGTGTGTGTGCACGTGTTGGGAAGGTTAAGGATGGTTGGAAGGAAACTCCTTGAGATCAGGGCTTACTTTTGCATATCTGGTGCCTGTGAACATAGATATTGGTACTCAGTAAATATTTGATTGAATGAATGATCAAATCAAGATTCACCTCCTGAAACTGATGGGAGGTCTTTCAGGGCTGAATGGTAGTGAAATGATAACTTCGCAAGGTTCAAAGGTCATGGTTTTCCTGAGCACTGATAGGCGTTGCTGCAGGTGCCTAAACTTGTTTAATCTCAATATTTTCTGTTTCTGGGAAGTGTACATGCACTGAAGTGTGACAGCCAAATGACAAATATTTTTCCATCGTGGAGCCTCTTGCTTGACTTCCAAAGTCACAAAAACATAGCTCTAGTAGGCACGAGGCTACCCCAGTAGCCACTCTTTATCTAGATAGCTGACCTTAGAGAGCCAAGAACAAGTGAAGTGGAACATCCCCATGGAGTTTTGCTCTAGATGTGGCGGTGGGCCAGAGCTCACGCGTAAGGGAAAGAACCCCGCTGCTCCAACTTCCTCCACGGAGGGGGAGCTGCAGGGCAGATCTAGAAAGTTTCCATGTGACTGAAGCATCTTTGGAAATAATACTAAAAGCTACAATTTTCCCTGCTGCCCTCTCTAGAGGGAATGAAATCCCCTCCAATCCATTTTTTGACCACCTTACTTAAAACTGCCAAATGGCTCCCCATTGCTTGCAGGCTAGAGACAGTGGCTAAAACCAGTGGTTCTACCATGAATTGGTCCCTTACCACCTTTCTCTACTTGGCCTTTTATCCTCAAGGACATTGATTTTTTTTTTTTTTTAAACATCTTTATTGAAGTATAATTGCCTTACAATGGTGTGTTAGCTTCTGCTTTATAACAAAGTTAATCAGTTATACATATACAATATGTTCCCATATCTCTTCCCTCTTGCATCTCCCTCCCTCCCACCCTCCCCATCCCACCCCTCTAGGTGGTCACAAAGCACCGAGCTGATCTCCCTGTGCTATGCGGCTGCTTCCCACTAGCTATCTATTTTACATTTGGTAGTGTATATATGTCCATGACACTCTCTCACCCTGTCACATCTCACCCCACCCCCTCCCCATATCCTCAAGTCCATTCTCTAGTAGGTCTGTGTCTTTATTCCCGTCTTGCCACTAGGTTCTTCATGGCTTTTTTTCCCCTTAGATTCCGTATATATGTGTTAGCATACTGTATTTGTTTTTCTCTTTCTGACTTACTTCACTCTGTATGACAGACTCTAACTCCATCCACCTCATTACAAATACCTCCATTTCATTTCTTTTTATGGCTGAGTAATATTCCATTGTATATATGTGCCACATCTTCTTTATCCATTCATCTGTCGATGGACATTTAGGTTGCTTCCATGAAGGACATTGATTTTTTTTATCCCTTCCCCCATGGACAGGGCCTTCCTGTTTCTCTAATTATCTCCCATTCCTATCCCGCACACCCCTCCCCAACATGCGTGGGTGCACACACACACAAAATTTGTTAACTCTTAGCTCAGATGTTAACTCTAGGGTCACTTTTCCAGGGAAGTCTTCCTGGACCACATTTCTGTTATGTGTCCTCAGAAAACAATTTCTTTCCCTTAGGACACTTGATTCAGTTTATATTTACACATTTATTACTAGGATTTTCTGATTCATGTGTGTCTTATTTTCTAGACTATGAATTCAATGATGATAGGACTGTGTTTTCTCACAGCTGCCTAATATAGCACCTAGAACCTGAACACCTATAAGGGTGCTCAATAAACAGTTGGAACTAGAAGGGCCTGAAGGTACCCATATCCCCCAGTCTGGTCCCCTGCCCCTTGCTTCTCTTAGCCAGTCTTATCTACAACTGGACTTCAGGTAATGTGTTCTGAAACAAATTACAGAGTTTTTCTGTACTCAGCCCCATCAATCCCAGACCTGAGCAAGGGTGGGAGGAAGCACTGGCTCAGCTGGGGTTCCGTGGTGCACAGTAGTAGTAGTGAGAAATTTCTAGCCCAATCCAGTGGGGATGATGCCCAAACCAGAGAACTGAGTGGAATGGAGAATCAGGAAGCCTCCAACCTAGAAATGCAGCCCAGAAGGTCATCATACAAGGGGCACCAGAAGCACTGAATATAAAATCAGAATTCTAGGCATGCTGCAAGTGAAGGAAATCACAAGCTTGCACAAAGAATTATACAGGCCTGCCTTCACCTGCTCATTGAGACAAGATAGGTGATGTTGTCTGGGTTCAAAATGGCTGAGGCAAAACTGATAAGTTTGTTATAAAAATGCCAAACTACATGCTTTTAATGAGAGTTACTTTTGGTAAAAATGCAATTGAACTATTCTTGCTTATCTTGAATAGTCCAGTCATGAAGTTTAGCATATCAGTGAAACATTTCCCAGAGTTTAGTATCAAGAATGATTTGCCAAATGGTATAGCCACTGTGGAAAACAGTTTGACAGTTCCTCAAAGAGTTAAGCATAGAATTACCCTAACACAGAAATTCCATTCCTAGGTATACAGGTACATACCCCAAAGAATTTAAAACAGGTACTCAAACAGAAACTTGTATGTGAATGTTCATTACAACATTATTCACAAAAGCCAAAAGGTGGAAACAACCCAAGTGTTCATCAACAGAAGAATGGATAAACAAAATGTGGTATATCCATATAATGGAATATTATTTAGTCATAGAAAGGAATGAAGTTCTGATGCATGCTGCAACATGGATGAACCTTGAAAACATGCTAAGTGAAGGACCAGACATAAAAGGACAAATATTGTATGGTTCCACTTATACAAAATATCTAGAATAGGTAAATTCATGATACGGAAAGCAGAATAGAGGCTACCAGAATCTGGGGGGAAGGTGAGAATGGAGAGTTATTGCTTAATGGGTTCAGAGTGATGAAAAATTTTGGGAATAGACATGGGAGATGATTGCATGACATTGTGACTGTACTTAATGCCACTGAATTGTATACTTCAAAATGGTTAAATCAGCAAATTTTATGTTATATATATTTTACCACAATAAAAAAAAAGAAAAAGAAAGGATGAATTGCCAGAAGTAATCCTTCTTGAGAATAACCTGGTAATATGCATCAAAAGCCTCAAATTGCTGTATACCCTTTGACCTAACAATTCCACTTCTCGTAACTTATTCCAAAGAAATAATCATAGATATGTGCAAAGATTTATCAGTAAGATGGTTGTAGTAGTTGTTGGTTTTGTGCCTTAATATCAATTCTTCCTCCTTTTGATTACAGCATCTGGATTTTCTTTTAGGATATGGTTCAGCCATGATTGTATACTGTTTATCAAGTTTCCCTGATCTTCCTTGAGGAGAGTAAGTGATCATATTAGGCCAGTTGGACTTTCTTTCCAGGGAATCTGGAAACTGAATGGGATGGCCAAGCATATTAAGAGCGGCTGGACTGGATTTACTCTATGGAGTGGCAACTTGAGGGGACTGAATGTTCATTGGTGCTGCCACCTGGATTCTTCATTGCCCTGAATCCTAGCCTTTCCAAGCTGGGTGCTTCAGCTTTTCAACAACCCCATTTCTTCTCTGCTTAAGTTCCCTAGATTCCTTCTCTCCCTTTTTTTCTTATGACCAAAGAATCTTAATTGGTTCCATGATCATCACAGCATTATTTTTACTGGGGAAAAAGCTTCAAAACAATTAAATGTTCAATAAATAAATTACTGGATAAGCAAATTGTGGTGGATCCAACTATGGATAGTTTTCAGTTACTAGAAATTCTATTTTAGAAGCATATTTAATGATGTCAAAAGATGTTCATTATAGTGTGTAGAAAAAGAATAGACTCTAAAATAGGGTGATCTTATTTTTGAGGGGAAATAAGTGTCTCTGTGCAATTAAACTTGAAGGATATACACCTAAATGAAAACAGTAGTTATCTCTGAGTACTACTCCTTTCCTTCTTCCAGTTCCTTGAAAGGCCTATTCTCCCACACCTCTGGGCCTTTAGCAATACCGTTCCCTTTGTCTAGGGTACTTCTTCCGCCCATGCCCTGCCTAGCCAACTCCTTCTCATTCTTTGGGTTTCGGCCTAAGTGAAATTTCCTCTTAGAAACCTCTCTGAAGCCCCATGTCCAGGTTAGGGTTTCTCTTGTATGTGATCCTGTGAACACTGAGGTAACCCCCTCAGCAGTTTCCACAGTGTTTGTTAATTGCCTATTTACTAGTGTATTCTCCCCTAGACACTTCAGTGAGATCAGGGTCCATGTTTCTTCCAACAATGTCAACAAACATTTCTTGAGTGCTTAATATGTGCTTCACATGTATTATCTCACTGAATTCACCAATAAATCCTATGAGGAAGCACTGTTATTTTTCTTTTTACAGGTGAGGATACTGAGGCATAGACATAGATATAAAGCAATGTACTGAGGTGACAGAATTATAGCCCCAGCACCAGTGCTTAATAAATGTTTGTTGAATTAATGAATGAAAATACTATAATTATGTAGATAAATTTCACTACTGTAGTTCTCTGAATCTATGATTCAAAAGTATTGCTAGAATTAAAACTACTGGCTTGATCAAATGGGTAAGATGTCAGTACGCAGCCAAACATCTTATCTCACTGATTAGAGAATTCAGTCTGAAGCTCCCTTAAAAATTCAGAGCTAGTGCTGCCTGGAGATAAAAATCAGCCGCATCCTCTCTGCTCCTCTGAATGCTCTGAATTAGTAAAAGACAGGCCACACGTCACTGGCTGAATTAGGTACAGGCAAGCACACTCCTTGCTGAACTACCCCCTAAGATGCCCTGTACCCCTCTTTGCTGCACTTTGAAGACCTGAGCAGAGCCCGAGCAGGCCCAGAATAGGCCTGAAATATGAAGAACTAACCTGGGACAAATGTGATAATCAATTGAGCACTGCAGGGAAGAGAAAAGGATCAGGCTGCCAGAATCTCAATTTAAGTTGGGATTCAGCAAACAGAAAAGTAAGTGATAAGAAATCTGATTTCACTAGGATTGTCAAATTTCCTAAATTCATTGGGTTCTCCTTGATTGAGAGAGTCTCTGAAGTAATGTTATACATTATTATTATCTACCCTCAGTTCCTCAGTTCTTTGACCCTGGTTCCTGACACAGAGTTCCTAAACCCCTTGAATTTCCTGGGTGATAGGAGCATCTTTTGCTCTAATGCGGCTACTCTTATTGGGCTCCTGGATGGAGGCTGGTCACCAGAAAGACCAAGCATATTTAGAAGTTCGGAACATTCGGCCCCACTCCCCCATTCTCTGGAGAGGGGAGAGGAACTAGACATTGAGTTAATAATTGATAATACCTACATGATGTAGCCTTCATAAAATCCCCAAAATATGAGGTTTGGAGAGCTTCTGGGTTGGTAAACGCATCCATGTGCTGGAGGGTAGTGCACCCCAACTCCATAGGGACAGAAGCTCCTATGCACAGAACTCTTCTGGACTTCATCCTATGTATCTCTTCAACTGGCTGTTCATCTGTATCTTTATCATATAATAAACTGATAAACTTAAGTAAGTGTTTCCCTGAGTTTTGTGAGCTGATCTAGCAAATTATCAAACCTGAGGAGGAAGTCACAGGAATGCTGATTTATACCAGGTTGTCGGTCAAAAGTACCAGGGACAACCTGAGACTTGTAATTGGCATCTGAAGTGGGGGCAGTCTTGTGAGACTGAGCCATTAAGTTGTGGGATCTGACGCTAACTCCAGGTAGACAGTGTCAGAACTACATTGAATTGTAGGACACCCAGCTGGTGTCAGATAATTGGTTGGTATGAGAAAAAAATCCACACATCCGGTGTCAGAATTGCTGTGAGTATGGCAGTAGTGTGAGAGTAAAGGAAAAAACAGTGAGTTTTTCCTAAACAGATTCCTGGTTCCAGGCACAGTTATTTTTTACCCAGGATGCAGGGGGGATATGCTAGGAATAAGCCCTTCTCCACAATGCCAGGAACCTGGGAGAAAGTGTACCATTTCCCTCGTCTTAAAATGTAGAGCAGGGTCTTTCAGCCTCAGCACTCTTGGTAGCCTGGGCGTGATGATTCTCTGTTGCGGCAGGTTGTCCTGTGTGTTGCAGGATATATAGCAGCACCTCTAGCCTACAATTACTAGATGCCAGTAGCACAGCCTTCCTCTAGTTGTGATAACCAAAAATTTGTTCAGACATTGCCAAATCTCCCCTGGGGCTCCTCGTTTGGCAAACCACTGACCTAGAGTGTGGAAAGTAGAAAATATTGGTGCATCTCCCTCCCACACTTCATAGGGTATCTCATAAATATACGTGTGGACACACCCATACTTGTTTATTTATGTGGAGTGGAAGTAAATAATATCCCATTAAACCTAACATTTTATGTTCGATGGTGATATGTAAGAACGTCTAAGATCTTGTTAAGAATCATTTAAGAACTTTCCTTCCATTCACTCCAGTCAACTATTTCCAAGCATGGAAAACTTATATTATACTCTTTGCTTTTGCAGTTGTGTTGGCTTCCTGGACTACTTTGGGTTTCCAGACACTTGTGTATGATCCTAGCAGAGGCAGAAAAGCATGAGCTTTGGAGTCAGGCACCCTGGATTGGAATTCCAGTTAAATTTCATTTATCTGTGTTCATTGTAAGTCAGTCAACTGCTTTAAGCCACAAGTTCCTCAACCATGAAAACCTTTCTTGCTTGATCATGATGAACTTTAAATAAGACGAGGTCTGGGAAAGTGCCTGGCCCAGTCCTGGAAGGTAGAACCAGTTCTTATCCATGAATGTTTTCTTTCTTTTGGTGCTTATCACTCAGGAAGTAGAGTAAGGGAAAGCTTCCATCCCAGTGTCTAGTGCCCCAGAATATTCCTTCAGCTCTTCTCAAAACACAATGAGGACAGGTGGCAAAGTCATGCTGGGGTAATCAAGGAAGGCTCTCGAGTGTGACTTACAGCTTTCACCTGGAGTTGGTCAGAAGTTGAGAGGCAGTGAGTGAAGACTGGGCTTGAGTGGCTAGGGCTTTGTCAAGGTGAATGTCCTCACAGAGTGAGGGGGCTACTGGTACAGAGGTTTGTTTTCACTCAGGAGACCTCATTGACATCATTTTTGTGACCTATAACGTGGGTGGCAGTAACTGAAGTCAGACTTGGGTTCTAGTTCAACTTCAGCACTTCCTGGGTGTGACTACCACCTTGGGCAAGTTACTCTCCTTCTAAGCCTCAGGATTGTCATCTGTAAAATAGGATAACACTTGTGCCTACCTCTGAAGATGTTGTGAGGATTAACATAATGAATGCAAAGGCCCAGTGCCTGGTGAGTAACAGACACAGAGAAATATCAGCTGATATTACTATTAATAATCATCTTCTATGAATGCCTGTGCTTGTATGTATGTTATCTGAATATATTCTAGAAAGGATGAATGATGGGGAAAGCATGGCCCAAGGTAGATAAGACATAATTCAAACAACTAGCCAATCAAAAGAGAACAAGCAGAGGATAAAGTATATATGGAGAAAAACTCAGAAACAAGATAGAAAGAAAAAGTGGGCAAAAAAGATAAAGGTTACAAGTGAACAGTGGCACTTTTATGAAAAAGATGGGGGCAATTACTTGCGTGCACCAAAGTCTTAGAGAATCAGGCCAGGGACAAGGTCCTGCCTTCACTAGAAATGAATGAATAGGTAGTAGATATGTGTTTTTTGTCTAGATATCATCATCATCATCATCATTATCATCAGTCTACATTTGCTGAGCACCTGTGATATACCGGACAAGTAGAAATAACTAAGACACAGTTTCATACCTTGAAGAGCTTAGCTTTTACTTGGCCAAAGCCAGTAAGGTCTCTGAGTAGATTTCGAGCAAACTCTGAGGTCCCATCTCTCTCTCCTTAACTGACTCATCCTTTGGGTGTTGGTATGCAGAGGGGCACAAGCACCTGTGACCTGGAGCAGATCTTTTCTTTCCCCAAACTTGTCCTCTTTTACACCAAACTTTTCTGTCCCCAAAGTATTTGTACAAATCAGGAAAGTTAAGTGCATGTAAGGTACTTAGAGCATAGAGGCTTCATAATAACAGGCTGCCTTCTGGGCAGGCTACAGTAGCTGAGCCAGTGGAGAGATTCCTGGAAGCATGTGGAGAGCAGCTGTCTCACTCTTTTGTCCAGGGTGGCAGAATGCTAGCACCTTTCTGGCTAACAAGGAGGGAATTAAAATCCGTGAAGTCAGCCACAGACTTAACCACAGCTCCAACAGGCCAACGGCAGGGTCAACCAGCTGCAGAGGAGACATTTTCTTGACAGACACTCTGACAAGCTCAGGGGATTCAGAACCACAAAGTGAAGGTGGTCTCCACCCAGACAGGTCTAGGAAAGCCTGTGGAACACTGCATTGTCCACAAGCTATTTTGAAGCTGCTTCAATTAAAGAATTAAACTATATCTGACTAGCAGCAACATTCACCAGAGCCAAATTGGATTTCTCCTTGGCAAAACAAGCTACAGACCATATCTTTATTGTGCAGACACTCATTAACAAATATGTAAAAAAAATACCAGTTGGAGAAAGATGTTTTCCTGCTTTGGAGACTTTTAAAAAAGCATTTAATTCAATCTGGCACACATGGCTGAACCTGAAATGGCTACAATGTGTAACTGGTGGGAAAGCATGACCAACGCAGTTCTGTCTATCAATCCACCCTCTGCAGAACAAATACACCCCACACTCAGCTGGGGTTAGCAGAAGGGGCTAGCTCCCTTTACTTTTTCTGAACACTGGAGAAGGGTTTTCTATGCTTCAGAAATATCTAAGGTCAAGATCTTTCCTGAGGAAAAGAAATGCTGGCTGCAGATAACTAGATTAGTCTCTCTACCTCTCCCCTTCTCTTGGGCAGAAGTTAAATTGCTATGAACACCACAACTTATAGACCCTAGGATCACCTACAGAGAGATTTAAAAACTGATTTTCAGGAAATTGTCCCAAATAACCTCACATTTTACTGTTTTAAGTATAGAATACGCTGTCTGTGTTTGTATGGGGTCCGTTAAGGTTGTCTAGAGTCCAGACCCTGCTCTACAAGGCCCATCTCAAGTGGATCCAGGCCTCCCAGTAAAGTGGACTTCAAGGTGCAAGGTAAGATCCATCCTTTAAGGCGAAACTATATATCTAATGGCTTTTAGGATATTTTCATTGACAGCAAACTTTATGTGATTTTAAAAGAATAGTTAACTTTGCAATCACCAAAGTATATTTACTACCCCAAAGCCAGGGCATGTGAAAAAGATAAAGAATCAAGCTGGGGAGGGACAGAGAATCTTTGTTCCCCTTCATTTCCTATAATAGAAGCTGGTAGGTACTTTGCTCCCTTTTTATGAAAAGCAAAGAAGTGTGTGAGGTTTTGAGGCAGTTCTGGGATGGGAGTAAGTAGGTGTTGTGGAAAAAAGCCCACCTCCATCAGGGAATCTCGAGAGGAGGAGACAGAGGCAATAGAGAGAAAAGGCAGAAGACCTGCATCTATCCTGTGCCTTGAGTCTAGTTCTCATTATGGTGACCATTTTTGTCAACATCAAGTGAAGAGAAGATCTGGTAATTAACTAGCAAACCCATATTGCCAACCTGGATCATTCCCAACAGAAAATACACTAGAAACAAAATTAACCAAAGTGGTCATTCGTATAGCAAAATTTTTCTGGATTGGGGCTTAATTTTTTTTTTTTTTGATGGTTGCTGCCCTCTGACCAGGGACAACAAGCCGTCCTCCTGGTTGGACACAGCACAGAACCATTGGAAGAGGTTTTTATTTCCAGCCATTACCTCATCCTTACTATTCAGGGAGTGATTGAGGGTTAGTGACAGGAACGCTTTGGAGTAGGTACTTTGCCAGCATATATTACCATTCTTAGTAAGTGCAAATGGGAAGCCACAGTACCTACTCAGTAATTACTTTTGGTATTTCCTCACATGTTGGAAAGCAATCATTACAAACCCAAAGAGCTTCATTTACAGGGCTTTACAGACTTTGCACAGAGAAATATTAGTTGATGGAGAAGCTGGAAACAACAGCAATCTTGGCACAGAAACCCAGTATGAAATAGAATATGGACTCTTAGAAATGCGCACAATTTTCAAAGTTCAAAAGAAAGTCCAATTCCAGGAAACTGCCAGCTGGAAAACAGCTTATTGAACCCTGAATGAAGACATTATTATAAATCTCATTACATAATTTGATAATTCTGACATTTGCAAAAGCACACTGACATAGTCTTGAATTGCACAAAATCAAATTCTCCACACAAAAGAAGCCAGATGGAAAATTTTATTCTAATTTTGCTCTGATAACCATTTCTTAGTTTTAAGTGACAACAGGTCTTTTAAAAGTATAAGTGGGACACTGAAAATGCATTTAAAATTTCCCTTATAATTAGGAATTAAAGTCTGTGTCATATAGGTTCAATACCTGGTCTCTCACTTTTACCTCAGAGAAGTTTCCTTGTCAACTGGAATGAAAAAATTGGCAGAGTTCCCTCCTATCTTCTCTACTTTCTCAGCCAAAGATATAAACAAAATTTTCAGATGTTCCTGACAGAAACGGGAGCATCAAGTCCAATAGGTTAGGGGATTTTCATAATAAGACATTTCCTTTGGCAAAGTCAAGGTTCTGTTCCACCTGCTCTCCCAGCTACCCAATCTTATAACCCTCTGTCTGTCCCCATTCTCAGAAGGGCCCTGTGCTCAGAAAAGCCCTGCATTTGGCTTAATGCTCTACTGTTGCTGTCTTGAAATTCTTAATAATTTTGTCTTTCAATTCCTGTTTTGTAAATGAAGTCTAATGAGACAAGGGAGCATGCATGTGAGCAGAGGAGATGTACCCAATATGTGTGTCTATAGTTCTTTGCTATCCAGTTAATATACAGTGTTTGTGATGTACCACAGCACAGAATTCTGGTGTATCCATGACACGTGGGAGTGCAAAGTGAGTGTGTGTAAGTGGGGAGCAGAGGGGCTGACAGCCTCAAAAAGCCACACTTTCTGTTCACACTAGAACTCGTTTCAAACACAGGGAGAAGGCAATAGCATTCTATGAAACAGAAAAGAATCCTATCATATCCTTTCTTACTCATATTACTTCTCTGTATTAGCCAATCACTTTTGCTGAAAATGAAAGCAGAAGTAAAGGGAAAGATAGGGTAACTCACAGTTCCTTTTCCTTTCAGTCCTTTCTTATTTATCAATAATCTGAAGGTAGGGAATATTGGTAGAATGTCCACACATCACGAAGTGAACTAAAAAACAGTTGAGTTAATTTTGTGCAGTGTTTCCATTGTTCTGGTAAGAACAAAATACATATGTATGTACAACCTATGAAATACAAATTGTATAATTTTGATAATTCACACACAACCTAAATGCTCTTATATTAGCTTTTAAGTCTCATGTGCACAATATAAAGATGAAAGGCAAAATTCATGCTAATTATTTAAAACTTTATTTCTTTACTTAGAACAACATTAAATAGCAAATAAAAAATACCATAGTCAAGAGAGAGACCGGCAGAAAGGAAAAAAGCTTTGCATTCTAGTACCTTTAATAGCACTTTTTAAAAGTTGAGGTCCCACATTTTCATTTTGCATGGGGTCCTGCAAATTACGTAGGTGGGATGATCAGTCCTCACTTTTCTTAACAACGCTACAGCATTGTAATATCTCCTTCTTCTTGTATATTTCACAGGCACATACTATAAAATAGGGTGGGAGTCCAAAAACACAAGAGAGAATGATGGACTACTTTCTGGGAAGACAGGCCTAAGGCAGATCCAAAGTGGCTTTTTGACTATAAAAGGAAAAGCCATAGAAGGAGAAGAAAAGATAGCAGCTGCTAATTAAGGGAGATAGAAGGATCTTCCTCTGGTGAAAACTGGGTTTGATGGGTGAAGCCCACAAGTTTCAGAGAAAGCAAAGCAGGCCTGTGGGCTGCTGTAGTGACCTACACCTACCTCTGTGGCCTCCAGATCTCAGAAGAACAGGAAATGAAACATTAGGAATAGGGTGGGCTGGGGAGCATGTGAGCTCAGAAGGGAAAGACTGGTAGAAAAATCCTTCAATATTTTACTTCCATAAAAGGATCTGGGAATTTGGCAGCATGAGAGAAGTAGCATTTGGCAGCTTTTGACATCCATTATGAATGTTTCAACTTAAAATTTTTGATATAACTCTCCTGTAAGAATACCTACCCTGTAGGTTAGATGCTCCCACGATGGTAAGGCAAAATTACATGAAGAGTTGTCTAAGAATGCATTGTCTAAAATGGAATTTTGCAACATTACATACCCCTAAGTCATGCCACGGAACTGGGATATTATAATTGCCTCAGGCAAAAACTCCACAGCCACAGAAGCTAGAGTTTCTGCTCTGTCTATCCTTCTAGTATGGTTAGAGTAGAATCAGTTATGTGTGCTACTTAAGGACCGGAGTGTAGCAGGGAGGTATAGGATAGGACTGGGTGCAGCAAGGGAAACCTCAGCCCTGTGAGTACAATGATTAGAAGTAAGGAAATTGTCTTTTACTATGAGTTTGTGTTCACGTGGGTGATAGAGATAATAATCGACAATTCTTACAAGAAAACTACAGCTTTATAGCTTTGGTGTGACTGTGAAATAGAAACGTATGTAAGTCATTTACACAAACATCATTTCTCGTAGCATAATAACAATCACATTATTAGATGTATCAGATCAACTCTGATGTAAGTTTTATTTTGGTTACAGCACTAACTCCAATATTAAATTAAACTCCATAGTATAAAGTTTAGCACTAGTCATGGGGAACCAGTCTCATTCCAAAATCACATTTCCTTGGTTCAGATTTCAGTGTCTGTGTTCGACCAACATGGGCATCTGCTCGTGACTTCAAAAATAAATACAGAGAACATTGTTTCTAAAGGACCTGGAGGCTAAAATACAGAACATGGTCATCATTAAGTTTACAGATGACACTAATGGGAAGAAGGGTGGGTTAGGAATTCAAGTAGGAATAAATGCAGGGTAGAGGCCTGGAGAGAAAACCTCAACCATAAAAGTGAATGACTGTGAAGGACTGCCTTTGTGTGATCATGGCTAGATTAGGGTCAGGGCTCTCTGGGGTTGGGGGAGATGAAGCTGGTATCAATTTCTGGGGCCTACTACTCTGGAACAGGGACCAGTGTCCAACTGTGCTAATATCAATTCAAGTCCCTTGCAAAGATTTTCAGCCAGTCTACCCTTGCTTGGGGAAGGATGGAAACATGTTTTCAGGAGAGTTCAAACCCATGTTGGGGTTTGTACAGCACTGTTGTGATTTAGGATAATACTAGCCGGGGGTTTGCATAAAAGGAGGTAGAATGTAAAAATCGTTCTTTTCTTATCCTTACTACTTCCCATCCAGTCCATCCACATGTCCTTTCATTTCTGCCTCCTACTCCCTCTCTCATCTGTCCCCTTCTGCCCTCTTCGTTGCCATTACCCTAGTCTGAGTCATCACAGTTTCCATCTGGTCTGCAAAAGCCTTCTATCTAGACTTCTCTGCTTCCGCTCTTGACTGTTTACAATCCATTCTCCACGGAGCAGCTAAAGTCATCCTCCTCAGACTTAAATCGGATCATATCAGCTCCTTGTTAAATCCCGTCAGTGGCTGCTCACTGCTCTTAGACTAAAATCCAAGCTCTTCATGGTGCTCTCCATGCTCTTTACCAGCTGCTCCCGCTTCGCTCTCCAGCCCCACATCCTGTCACTCTTCTCCTGCCTCACTACATCTAGCTTCCTCTTCTGTTCTGTGAATCCTCTGGACCTGCTCCCTTCTAAGGCCCCAGCACAAAAGGGATTCCTCTAGCTCTTCTTGAAACCACCTCATTCCCATCCTTTAGGTCTCTGCTTAAGTGTCCCTCTTAAGGGACCTATGTTTATCACTTTATCCAAAATAGCCACTTCACCAGATTTCCCCAAACCTTTATTGCATTTCTCACAATCTGTAGTAGTTATTTTATTTATCTGGTTACTTATTTATTATGTCTCTTCCCTAGATAGACTCTGAGCTTCTTGAGAGCAAGAGATCATGCCTGTTTCCTTCAGAGCTATATTCCCAGAAACTAGCACAGTGTTAGCACAAGGCTGGTTGGTACTCAATAAGTATGTGTTGAATAACTAAACTCATCTCCTATCACATAGCCAGTGCAGTGCCCAGCATATTTTAAAAATGGACCTCTGAATCCTATGGTCCACAGCCACAGAGTGGATGAACGTACTTAGACAGTAAAATTAACCATATTTTTAAGCCCCCAAGTTGCTTATCTGAGGACCTTCATGTGTGGGACAGGTAGGTATCACGCATGGTTGGATGATCTCTGAACCTCTGAACCTTCTATTACAGTACTGGCAGCTTTGGAGAAAACATTATTTTCTTTTGTGTACTTTCCACCAACATTTTCTATGCCTTGGAGAATGCCTCTAAATTTAGTGTCACCTACATTCTCATTAAGGTGACTTTAACATCTGCCTTCTAGATTGTGAATGATGATGAGAGAGATAACAATTAAATGGTTGCTCATCCCTGACAGCCTCACAGCAGGCATCCCTCTGTTCAGCCCAGAGTCACTCATCACTCTCCTGTGTTTGTCTTCCCCCAGCCAGCTTTTAGTTCACTTGACTGGCTTCAATTCAACACATTTAAGTTTTGAAAGCTGAGCTTTATGAGATATAATTCTAGACGCTTACATTCTCTGAGTCATGTCATTTTATCAAAAAACATGTGATGCGAGTTTTAGAGGGCATTTCCAGAGGCAGAGCTGGAATTAAAAAAAAAAAAAGTTGGAGAGCAAGAGGATGGATGGTACTTTGATCAAAGCTCATTCCCTAGGCCACGTGGTGATTCCATCAGTGGAGCTAAGTGTGTGCAAATCAAACCCTGAGAGCCAGTGGAGGACAGACACCCAATTAGTTACAATAACCTCTGACAGGTAAGTGAAAGGAGAGACCTATGAAACTGTGGATACCCAGAAAGAATTTTGGGATCAAACCACTCTGAGTTTCCGGTCTGATGTGTCAGCCGGAAGCGTAGTCCCTCTGAGAACTGTGCTGTGCATTCATTAGAACATGGGGAGCCAAGTGATTGGGAAGCAACAGCTCCAAATGAGCTTTACAGTTACTGGGAATGAAAAAGGAAGGCCATATATTTTTAAGAGAAAAAGCCATATAAATCTGACAGCTCCACCCCACTCACAGCAAATCCTAATCATATCTAGCCAAACCACTCTATTTTCTTGACATAGACATGCACAGTGGGAAGGCACTGTGAAAAATCAGTGGTAGTAACCGCAAACCACTTACAGTACACTCTGGGCTCAATCATGATGTCTTTGGGTCTGTTCAGGGCAAGGTAGGTCACCTTCCATTTTCAAACACACACACACACACACACACACACACACACACACACACATACACACACATACCCCAAACCCTTACTCAACCAACAAACATGCAGCAAAAAACTCATACACGCAAGATGAATTATGCAAGTAAATTGTTTTTCTCCTTAAATTATATTAAACATTTTTGTTTTGAAACTTCTGAGTTATTGGTCTTCATAACACTATTATCCAGTTAGTGCTTTTGTTTTTGTTGTGTTGAAAGAGACAGAGATGAAAACAGTGTTTTTGTTTTGTTTTTTAAAATTCCAGGCTTCCCTGGTGGCACAGTGGTTAAGAATCCGCCTGCCAATTCAGGGGACACGGGTTTGAGCCCTGGTCCCGAAAGATCCCACATGCCATGGAGCAACTAAGCCCATGCACTACAACCACTGAACCTGTGCTCTAGAGCCCGCGAGCCACAACTGCTGAAACCCGTGCACCTAGAGTCCGTGCTCTGCAACAAGAGAAGCCACCGCAATGAGAGGCCCACGCACCGCAACTAAGAGTAGCCCCCGCTCGCCGCAACTAGAGAAAACCTGCGCACAGCGATGAAGACCCAATGCAGCCAAAAATAAATAAAATAAAATAAAAATTTAAAAATTCCAGTTAAATCTGCAAATATATCGATTGATAGTGATATCTATCAACATTCAAAATACACCTACCCTTATTAAGTAACTTTATTTCCAGGTATTTTTACTACAGACCTACAGCAATACACAGAGACATCCTTAACCACCTGTCTTCTTCATTTTTGTACCCAAGCAGCTGAATGTAGCTGGAGAAAAGCATACAATCAGGTAGACAGGTTTCACTTTAAATATGATTCCATACCTCAGATGTGTTCTTGGTGCTACCAGTAATCCTATGATGTTTCTCTAGTTTCTTTATCAAGCTCGATTTTCTAATCTCTGAGATGACTATTTTGTACATTTCCTCTCTGTTCAAATCCTCTTCTCTACTCACTTCCCTCCTCTCAGTCCATGACCTTGCGTTATGCTTTAAGCAATATAAGAAATCATGATTTGGGAGCTCCTTTCTTCCCATCACCCAATCTATGCATGGTTGTCTCTGTACCCTACTCTTCCTGTACAAGTCAGAAGTGCTGCTTTTCCTAAAGAAGGTTAGTCTCTATCTCTCTTGTTCTTTCTCTTGTGCGTCGTCAATCCT
Organism: Balaenoptera borealis; assembly: GCF_965194805.1. Taxonomy (NCBI): domain Eukaryota; kingdom Metazoa; phylum Chordata; class Mammalia; order Artiodactyla; family Balaenopteridae; genus Balaenoptera; species Balaenoptera borealis. The sequence continues at coordinate 89,038,077 of NC_138874.1, forward strand.
CATACTTTCACCCGGCTTTATAAATACACTGACAAATTTATATCTTCAGTCCAAACATCTCCTTCGCGCTCCAGACTTGTGATTAATCTGCATACTCAATGCTACATTTGGATGTCTCCCAAGCATCTCAGACTTAACATGCTCAAAATAGACCCTCAATTCAGCCTTCCCCCAAAACTGATTCTCCCCTTATCTTCCCCATGCAGTGAATTGTCCGGGTTTCTCTTCTTCAATCCGCACATCCATTCCTGTTATTCGTGTCAATTCTGCCTTTTAAATATATTTTGAATATGTCTATCTCTATTGCCACTAGCCTGGCCCAAACCATCCATCACCATCTTGCCTATACTGCTAAAACAGGTTCCTTCCTGGCTTCACCCTTGTCCCATTACAATCTGTTCTCCACAGAGTATCTGAGTAGTTTTTTATACACCTATATCTATGCTTATATCTGTATCTATATCTGATCACATTACTCCCCTGAATAAAATTCTCCATTGGCTTCCCTTAACTCTTCAGATAGAACCTAAACTTCTTACCATGGCTTACAAGATATTTTACGATTGGTCTCTCCCTACCTTTCCAATGTTATTTCATGCCACTCTCTCTCATCCATCATCTTTTAGCCACATTGGCCTGTTTTCAGTTCCTTGAAAATGCTAAGTTTCTTTCCATCTAGGGCTTTGCAAATGGTGTTCCTTATGCCTGGAATGCTCTACCATCTTTGGGTCCCAATTTAAATGTCAACTTCTCAAAAAGTCCTTCCCTGGTTCTGTGTTCAGGTAAGTGTTCCTAGCTAACTCTACATTAGCACACTTCATTTCTCTCATAGCACTTCTCATAATTTGTAATTATATATTTATATCTTCACTTAGTCTATATATTTCTGCTGCTAGATTGTAAGCTCTATAAGGCAAGGAATATTATTCAGATATGTATACCTAGTCCTTCCCACAGTATGTTACACATAAAGAGACCAATAACTATTGATGAATATTTGAGTAAATGAATTAATGAACACAAGAATGTTAGTTATAGCATTGTGATAACAGCAAAAATGTAAACAACTTAAATGTCTCTTAAAAAGTGAAAAGTTATATAAATGATGGCATATCTTTATAATACTAAGAGGTGGAACTATTTGCGGAGGTAGAAAGCTGTCCAAGATAAAGTAAGTGAAAAAAGCAAACTGCAGAACATGGTATTTAAAAAGGTTTATGATACACATAAATATATTACTGCATATGCATGCAAAGTTTCTGAAACCAACATGAGAAACTGTTAACAGCTGATACTTCTGTTTGTTTAAAGGAATCATTTATGTCCTCACATACAACTTGAATTTCCTACCATAATTATGTGTTACTTTTATAATTTGAAAAACTTCTTAAAATTAAAATATAAACATATATTAATTAACAAAAACTTAGCCATGTATTGTGCACCTGCTCCAAGGGGTACTAGTCCCCATTTGCTAGAAGCTACTGGGGTAAAGGACACAGGTGTAAGAAATCACTTGCATTCATGGAGACCTGCTCTGCCTTGTTCCAAAAAATTAACTCGAGGTGGCTACAAATAACTGTGTTCTATGTGACAGTTAGAAAAGGTGGATTTGTAGCCAGATCAGGGAGGACTCTGTATGCAGAGCAAGTGGTCTGCACTTAACTGGATGGGAACTAGAGGATCACAGAAGACTCTGAGCCTTAAAAAGTTCAATCTGGGCAGCCAGGAAGATTACACTACCAGAGCAAATTTAACCTCTTTATAACATTTTATGATTTAAAACCCACAAACCAGGTAACACTCCCGTTGTTCCTCTGCTGACAGTAATAACACGGAGTTGCCTTTAGTTGTAAATTGCTTAGACGATTAGAATCATCCCTGATGCCTCTGGCACAGATTTTCGTGATCCTCACCAATTGCCAGGGCTTTGTCTGATTTGAAAACTTGCAGACCACATTAGTGCACACTGGCTTCTTTTGGTTTCCTTCTGGCTGCTTCATTTGTATTTATAGACAGACATAATGGAGGGGTGTATGTAGGTGGGGATGGGGCAGGGTGAGGTATGTGGTCTCTTCCACTCAAAGGTACTAAGCCCAGCCAGCTTACTTCGGTTCACTTGTGTGTTCCATCCCCCACTTGGAGGGCTTTAAATCCTCTAGTGGTTCTCAAATTTTAGGGTGCATAAAGAATCACCTGGAGGGCTTGCTAAAACCCAGATTCCTGAGCCCCATCCCCAGAGATTCTGATTCAGTAGGACTGGGGTGGGCCCAAGAAATTGCATTTCCAATAAGCTCCCAGGTGATGCTGATGTTCTGGTCCCCACCCTCAAACAGTTTATACGCCAGTGGAGGAAACAGACATCTAAGTCGTTACCACGGAAGATCAAAAGCAGCAAGTGCTAAAATGCAAATCTGTGGCAGAACAAGGAGCGCGGAAGTAGGAACAATTGCTTCTAACTGGAGAAATAAGTAAGACTTCAGAAAGAGGTTGCCATTTCAGCTGGCCACAGGAGGAGTATGGGAAGAGCAAGGAGTCTGCTTTGGGGAACAGAAGATGGGAAACAGTGTATTTCCAAGGTTTTACTTGGTGCCAACAAAAGCATCAGATCTTTCCAACTGTAGCTCTGCCCTCCAGGGGTATTTGTAAGCTTCCTAAGTTTGTAGCTGCCCCGAGATCTGTTTTACTCTGGGCCTAGCAACTTTAGAGCATATGTAGGCTAAAAATGGGCAGAGAGCCTGTGACTAATATTCATAGTTTAAAACCTCAAAGGGGGTCTTCCTAGGGAAAGATGCCCAGTTTTCCAAATGTAGAACAGCAAGATCAGTCTTATACATCTCATTTTCAAATATGTATCTACATTTCAGACATGGCCTTACTAGACACGTGGGCTTTCTTTAGACCCCGTGACATAGGAAATGGAGTAGTTATTTTTCTGAATATTTAATTGAAAATGCAACACAGAAAGCCTTCTAGTGACTTTGAACTTCCACTCTATTATCTAATTCCCAATTATGTAACCCTTAGTAAGTTGCCTTATCGCTCTGTGCAGGTTTCCTCATCCATAAATGGATATCATAATAATACCTACACTCATAGGAATGTTGTAAGAATTAAATGAATTAATAAGTGTAAGCACTCAATAACTATTAGTTGTTTTTCTTTTCTTTTTCTATTGACACTTGAGCCAAGCAAATGTATTTTTAGGTGAATTGGCCCTTCTAGGGCCAATTTCCACTTTTTTTTTCCATATCTTTAATTCAGAACGCTATCTGGATTTCATAAGGGCCCTTCCTAGACACGCTATGTGCAATGTTTGCCTTTTCAACATGGAAGGCACCTAATTAAGTTCTATGGCTGAGCAGTTCTTCAGATATATGAGAGCTTGGGGGAAGAAAACGCTCCTCTTTCTGATATGTTGTCAGTCTCTAGTATATCTTTAATACTTCTCCCAAACTTTTTATGAGGTACAAAGTTAGAAAAAACAGAGAAGGTACATCAGGTCCTAAGGGACAATTTACAACACAATGATGAGCACAGAAATCTTGAACTGCCTCTTTCTCCAAAGGGAGTATGGAATGGCAACTTTACTGAGTCTTGAGTCAGCGTGGGTCTGGATCCTGCCTCTGCTTTGTGATCCTGGACATGTACCTTAACCTCTCCTTGCCCAACTTTACTTATCTGAAAAAATGGAGATGATAAATGTACCTACCCTCAAGAGGTTGTCAGGAAGATTTTATGTTACCGAAATAACATTTTAGGTAAAGCTTGGCACATAACAAGCACTCAGTAGTATTAGGTCTTGTAGCATAATGGAAAGATTATACTGGAAGTTGAAGTAATAGATTTTTAGTCCAGGTGCACCACTAATAATCTTTATGATATTAGGCAACCTCCTGGGGCCTTAGTTTCATTTTTAAAAAAAATAAAATAAAGATAAAATAAAGGATCAGGAGAGGATGATTTCAAAAGATTCTTCCCAAGTCTAATCAGCTGATTTTAGCCTATCATCTTACCTTTTAGAGGGTGGAACAATATAGCCTTCTCTCTCTGGTATTTAGAGAACAGACTGCAGACCCTGGAAAAGTTTCCCTTTGTTTGTCTATTTTGACATTTATTGCTTCTGACCTTATTGATTCTCAGGGACAAGGGCTAATCTGGTTCTTTCTCTTCATGGGTCTGAGTCTGTTTCCGTTTTTTCAGACACTCTGAACTTACTCTGATCCCTTGGTATCTTGATGTTCACTGAAGACCTAGGACCAGATATGCCCCTTCTTGGAGCCTCAGTATTCTCAGTTGAAGGGACTGGATGATCTCTAAACACTTCTAATTTCAGTGTTTTATGAGTCTGCAAACCTCAGCTGGTACCCTTTTCCAGTGGGTATTTGGTTGTGACTGCCACAAAGCTGGATGCGTTCAAAGGCAGAGTGGGCAACAAAGATTTCAGCCAATGGGCTAGACTGCAAATGAAGCTGCTGTGATGTCAAGAAGCATCACTATAATTTGCGGCTCAAACAGTGTAAAGTAGAATTTTGTAGAATAAGGTAGATTTGGGGAGATATTTATGGGAGTCACAATGGGACATTCTGAAGATATAAAAACACTGTAATACAAAATTTCCTGGCTTTCTTTTGAATCACTGGAACACAGTGTTTATGTTTCATAATGTTAATCACATGCAATTCTTCTAAATCTGGGATCTAATGAATGCAAAAATTGGTCCAAATGTCAATTTTAAACATATGTTTTTTATATTGAATAGACCTGAATGGTTCCAAGCACCAGTTAACTCTTTGATGAAGTTAGGGTCTGATTTTTCAGTGGTGGTTCTGATTGGTATTCAAGATGGGGAGAACTCCTCAGATCACTCCAGCAACAGGGTCAGCAAAGGAATTGCAAAGGTACCTCCTGAAGCAAAGCATGAAGGTCTGGGATAGCTCAGTGAATATTGCTCACTCTGAGGAATGGAGGGAGTTACAAAGCTGTCCGGCAGACTTTGGTAGGTTCTGGAAATTTCAAAATTGGACAGAACAATGAAAGCCAATGTGTAAACCCTTTCATGGGGACTTTAACTGCAGATGGAGAACATACTGATTCTGTTGGTCATTAATAGTCATTCTGAATTTCAAAATGACCATTTTCATTTTTTTCTAATGATGTGAAACAGTTTTACTCAGTCCTCAGAGAGCAATTAACCAGACTTTTCGTTGGTGTCCAACGACTGTGCTTGTTGTTTTGTCTAAAGAAAAGGAGGCTGTGAGATGACTTAGCTTTTCAGGACAAGAAGAAATTTATAGTTTAAAAAGTAACAGAAATAAGGGTCAGACATAAAGCTTTAAATTCCAGGATATCACAATTAGAAGAACTGACAAAAACCATCATACTGAGGGATGGGTGGCATCTGCTCTGAAGATCTGAAAACTACCACCTGTTTTGTCCTACCAAGAGATTGGGGACAATCTGATTCTTAAAGTTGGACACCAACTTGGTCACTTGGTGCTTCAAATAACACTGCCATGACTCACAACCATTTGGATACTTAAATTCTTTTCAGCCAGTAAAAGTCATGGAAGAAATCCACTTCATAATCATAACCTGGGAATTTTTTTACTGCAAGTGAAATTTCTCAGCTAAATTATCCACTCTAGTCATTAGTCTTGGCTCCAAATAACATTTAGCTATTTCAAAAAATCCAGCCCACCACTACAGGATAAAGATTATCCATGGATAGATACAAAAGAATGTGCCATAAACCCAGGAAGCGATTCGTAAAGAGATGTTTCAGAGATACTTTGAGCAACGGCAATATCAGTAAAAGAACTGCAGAGCCTTCTGAAGTGATCCCTTTTGAAGAGAACTCCATTTGGGTATATTAGTTCTGGCATGTTTGATAAAAAGTTAGCATGCTATCTACTAAGCTTACTTCATATGCCCCTTTTCCCGCCCTATTAGACATTAAGAGTACAAGTGTAATGGTTTATTGAAAGGGCTCAACTTGGTGGAATACCCACAGCAAACACCTTTATGCTTTTTTTTAACCACTGCCTTTCAAAGCCAGTTTCCTAACCCTGAATCTCATCTCAAAGCTTATTTCTTAGCTTTTGGATATTAATAAATAATTTCATTTTTCAGGTATTAAAAATACCCGCCTAATCTTATATCAAAACTTTAGTTTTTCATCTAATTTGATTCATATCTTGACCAGTGTAGGCTTGACATAAATCAGAAACTGTAGTGGAGGAAGGGGATACATGTTTTTGTTTGTTTGTTTGTTTTTTATTTAATCCTCTTCTCCAGTAATTCCTGAAGGAGTAGAGGTAAAGAAGAAAGGTAAAATGGGGGCAAAAATGCTTTATTGACTACTGTTATAGTAATCTGGCTTTGGTGCACTCTCGTAGGGAGATGCCCAAGTAATGGATCCTTCTCTTTTGGGACATTTTTGTGGGTTCTTTCAATGCTTTCCTGCTGGGACCCTCCACATTATACTGTTTTCTTATACAGGCAATAGGCTTTACGACTAACCCCTTAAAACTCCTCTAAGCTTCTACCCTGATGATATATCTCTCACAACCTCTTTCTGCTGGGGTGTGATTCTTTAAAGACAGCTGAAGCTTGGTTGCTTTCTGTGGTGTCCACTGTAGTCCAAGCTCTCTCACCTCATTCAGTTGTCAAGGACATCTCCAGCCAGCCTCTTCATTAGACCTTTCCAGGGGAGGACCAGGCTCTGGACTCTGTGCCTGCCAAACTTCAGAGAACACATGTCAAGTCCTCCTAAGAATTCTCCTTTTAGTTCTTCTAGGACACATCTGGGGCCGAAGAGCCCTCTCACTTGACCTGGGGTAGAGAGGAAGAACCTTCTTCCTGTCCCTACTTCCGAGCTGATAAAACTCTCTTCATACACAGAAATAATCTTCTCTCTCATCAACCTCCTAGCCTCTTCTTACATGTAGACAGGATATGGACAATGGATCCCTTTTGGTTTGGGTCCAGAACTCGTTTGGGGCTATCCTGTAGGAGGTCCTACATGGATTGTCTAAATAACTCTAATCTCTCTTTAAGACGTGTGGCACTTTATACCCATTGACCTCAGCTTTGGGGTCTCAGCTGAAATGGACAACAGAAAAGTCCCATTTGTTACACAAGAAGAGGGACAATGAGAATCAGAGCCAAGGCAGAATGAAAGGATATTTTCAGTTTATGAAAAGGAAAATCATTTCAGACATAACTATTTCTTTATTGCTTTATTTTGGGTTAGTAGAGAACCCAAACAAAACTGCTAAAGAAGCAGTTCTGGTAGGAAACTTTGAGGTGATCCTAGAAAGAGAGAGTGTTTCTGATGTGAACAGCGAATATTAATGTCCTTCCTACTGAACTATTAAGGCAGAATTAAGCAGAGATGGACCTGGTTATCAGAGAGGGGGAAGAAAGGGAAAGGTCAGGGTTGGTGGTAAAACATCAAGAAGTGAGGTCAGTAGGATAAGAGGCCAGAGTCAGGTTTGCTAAACCGAGGCTAAGAAAAACAGAGATCAGGATCAGGTAGGGTAAGAGGAGCATTATTATTCTGAATCAATAGATTAGTGCTAGTGAATTAGCCCATTATCAGAGAGGAGAACATTCTAAGGCTTTGAGTGCCTGAAAACATATTCAGTCTCTCATGCACACATACACACAAGCCACAAGTGCTCCTTGGGTGCTTACTTTGTACCAGGTACTGTGGGAGGCACTGGGATTGCAGCAATGAACATGATAGAGTTTTTACCCAGGGATGAGAAATACAACATTCAAGGAACTAAAGGAAATTCAATTTGGCTGGAGCACAGAGGGCAAGAAAAATAATGGCAGTTGATGGGAATAGAGGTATGAGTAGAGACCACATCATGTGGGTCTCTGGGCACCATTTTAATGAATCTGAATTTTATTCCTGAGGCAATGAGTTAAAGGGTTTTTAAGAAAGTTTTAACAGACATTGTGTTTTAGATAATAGCTTTGATTGCACTATAGAAAATAGATTGAAGAGAGGCACAGCAGAAAGACAAACAAATTAAGAAGACTTGGGGAGTGAGATGAAGGGCAAAGTCAAGATTTCTAGCTCATTTCTAGCAATTGGGTGGGTGTTGGTGCCATTCATTTAGATGTGGCACAGGAGGACATTCAAACTCACAGCACGGGAGTGGAGAGGTAGGGGAGCTGAGATGTTGAGTTTACATTTAGACATGCCTGTGAAGCATCCAATCAGATATATCCAGTAGGAAGTTCAAAGTTAGGAGAGAGAAATGGGCTAGACATGTGCATTTATGAATGAGCAATGAATGGATGATAATTGGAGCTACGTGAGTGGATGAGCTTACACAGGGTATGTGTAGAATAAGAAAAGAAGTAAGAGAAGGAAAGAACCCTAAAGAATATTGATGTTTATAGGATGAATAGAGGAAGAAGAGCTTGCAAAGGGAAATGAAATATTGCCAGAGAGGTAGGCAAGAAGCTAGGAAAGAATGGTGTCTCAAAGTGAAGCATCTACCATCAGCCTTCTCCTCCATGGGGCTTTCATCATCTTCCTGTGGGTCCTGACAGTCATGAAGTTTCCTGAAACTTGGTTTGCCTAATATTACTAGTAGATTTGGGAATGTATTTATTACAATTTTACGTTTGCTTCTTGGGGCAGCTGGGAGCGAACAAGGCAGACTGTTTATTCTCTAGGTCTCTGTAATGTCCCCCAGTATATCTCATTAAGAAGGCCCAGGTTCTGAACCTTGGCTGTAAACTAGAATCATCTGGGGAGTTTAAAAAAATACTGATAAATGGGTCTTACTCGTTGCTCCCTGATTTAATTGGTCTAGAATGTTGCCTAGGAATCGGAATTTTTAAAAACTCCCCAGGTGATCCTAAATGTGTAGCCAAGACTGAGAACAATTGACCTTAATTAAGATGGTTTCTGATCTTGCATCAGTGTTTCCCAATAAAGGACATGCATTAATCTCTAGAGAACTGCTTGGTTTAGCTTAATGGAAGAAGTGAAAAGTTTGGGCAGGCTTTTCAGGAATGCAAGTGAAGGGAGTGAGCATACCCATTTCTGGGGATAGCGAAGACATTGGTGGGACCACAGCAGATGGTTTCTTATGAAATGCCAAGTACTTTGACATATCTTGTCTAAATTGTCCATTGTTGGGAAGCGACATAGAGTGGCTCTCTAGTAGCAGCACCAAACAGAGAACTAGAATATTGCTCTCTAGAATTACTCACTCATTACATAGGGAAAGCAATAAGTGATTGCTTAATATTAGGCTCAGGAAATTGATGGCCCTCTCTTGTCCAACCCTTTTATCAACAAATCAACTCCACAATATTTAACAGTCTGCTAAGTGCACGGCATGGTGCTTACCCATCCTTAAAAGGCATGTTAAGAAAGATATGTGATCCTACTTTTAACATTTTACTCATATTTTCAGAAGAGTGTAGGTGGCATTCTACTTCAGCAGCGTTTCCACCTCCCTTTTTCTTGTCACCACTCTCTTTCTTTCTTTGATCCCGGCTCTGTCTGTTCCATACCTCCCTTCTTTACTCTTTCCCTCCACTTCCTTCTCTTTTCTTCTCTGTCTCCCACACATCTGCTTCTTTCAGTTTCTTGGCACTTTACCCTAAGCTCTTTGCCTCTTCTCTCTCTTTTAACCTCCATATTCATTCCTGGTTTTACCCACTGTTAAGCACATATTTTTTAGCTCTGCCTTCCACAATTCTCCCTGGACCCTTGAAGTCTCACTACATCTTTAAGAGGAGGCTTTATGGCAGCAAAGACCTTGAGTGGAGGAGTATGAAACCTGGATTTCATCCTCCACCCTGACAGTTGTATTAACTGGAATAAGCCACTTAAACACTGATAAGCCTCAGTTTCCTCATCTGTTCTTAACCCTAACTGCATAGGGTAGAATCATCTGGAAAGCTTTTTAACAAATTCCAATGTCAGTGTCACATTCCAGATCAGTGAAATCAAAATATGTGCTGATGAAACCATTGCCAGGTTCACTTTCCTCTGCCTAAAGAGTTATAAGGAGATTGCTCTCAGAACTTCCAAAATTCCGTCCCATCTTTTTTTGCCTATTATCAGTTCTGGCTCTGCTTTGGAGAAGCTTTCCAATTTCATAGTTCCAAGGTTCTAGGTTTTCAAGGCTGAGTGAGAACAAATGGGGATGAGCAAATAGCACTAAGGATGCAATTAAAAAGGAGTCTGAAAGGATCGGCTGGAAGGCACATTTAATTTAACCACATCAGTAATGACTTGCATGAAGCAAATGTCACACAGTAAAGGAGCATAGAAAAGAAGTAAGATATGCGCATGGAAAACTTCAATGAGAAGGTAGAGCACTAATCTAAGTGCCAATCAGAAATGTTAACATGAATAAAAAGTTTAAAATGTTGAAAAAAAATCAAGAATTTCAATTTTATAGAACTACTGATACAGAGACACTAGAAGAACGGTTAGGGATCGTCTAATTCAACAGATTTCAAAGGATGGTCTGCAAACCCCAAGGGATCCAAGACCCTTTCATGGGGTCTGTGAAGTCAAAACTATTTCTGCAATACTAAGACATTACTTGCCTCATTCACTATGTTGCATTTGGATTGATGGTGGAAAAGCAACAGAGGGTAGAACTACTAGAGCCTTGGCACAAATCAAGGCAGTGCCACCAAACTGTACTAGCAGTCGTATTCTTCACCACCACACACTCGCAGTGAACAACAATAACAACAAAATCAGTTTCACTTAAGGATGTTCTTGAAGAAGCAGTAAAAAAAATTTATTAATTCTTGACCCTTAAATGCATGTCTTTTTAAAATATCCCATGTGATGAAATAAGTACGCATAAAGTACTTCTACTGTGTACCAAAGCACAAGGAGAAGAGCTCAAGGAGAAGAGTTAATGTGATTGACTCCTAGCTAAACTAACTGCTTTTTTCATGGAACATAATTTTTGATTGAATTAATGATTAAGAGACAAACTATGATTATTTAGACTTGGGTATTTTAACAGACATTTTCTCCAAAATGAATGAAGTTGAGTCTGTCACTTCAAGGAAAATGACTGATAGCCCTTGTTGCCAAAAATAAAAATCTGAGCTTTCAAGTGAAAATCAGAATTGTAGAAAAGTTCAATCTACCTCTGTGAGTGTGACAACTTCCCACTAATTAAAGAGTTTCCTGATGAGATTGGTAGAGATATCAACAAAGTGATTTTTGGATATTGTATAATTCAATAAAAAAATATTTGGACGATCCATATAGCTCAGTGAACCAATATTTTCCAAATGACCAATGAATGATGTTACAAAATCATGTATGAGTAAAAGATCCATTCGAATTACAAGACAGACTATGGATTTTAATGCAACAGAGTATTAAAAAGTTCATTGGTGAGGTGTGGATTCCACATTGCAATTAACCTTTGAAAAATCACTGCTAATTGATATAGTATCAAACAGGAATATCTGAATTACCTGAAAAGCCTATTAAATAACCCTCCCTTTTCCAACTACATGTCTGTGTAAGTACAGATTTTCTTCATATGGTTCAACCAAAACAACATATGGCAAAAAAACTGGATGCAGAAGCAGATGAAAATTCAGCTATCTTCTCTTAAACCAGACAGGAAGAGATAGGCAAAAATGTAAAACAACGCCACTCCTCTCATTAATTACTTTTTTGTTTTGGAAAATAGAGCTATTTTTCGTAAGATGTGTTATTTATATTAACATATAATGGAATTTATTATTATTATTTTTTAAATTTATATATTTTTATTTATTTATTTTTGGCTGCGTTGGGTCTTCGTTGCTGCACGCGGGCTTTCTCTAGTTGCAGCGAGCGGGGGCTACTCTTCATTGCAGTGCACAGGCTTCTCATCGCGGTGGCTTCTCTTGTTGCGGAGCACGGGCTGTACGTACACGGGCTTCGGTAGTTGTGGCACGCGGGCTCAGTAGTTGTGGCTTGCGGGCTCTAGAGCGCAGGCTCAGTAATTGTTGCGCATGGGCTTAGCTGTTCCGCGGCATGTCAGATCTTCCCGGACCAGGGCTCGAACCCGTGTCCCCTGCATTGGCAGGCGGATTCTTAACCACTGCGCCACCAGGGAAGCCCTATTATTATCTTTGAATGAATTAATACATAAATACTTAAATTTTTTTCTCAGTTTTAATTTCTGCAAGGTAAATATTGATAGATTTAACCCACATATCTTTAGGTTCTTCAATTAGTTTTAAGAGTGTACAGGGAACCCGAGATCAAAAAGGTTGACACCTGCTGTCTAATACGACAAGCTACTGGAGGACAGGAAATATATCTGTTTAACTTCATGCATCACACTCAGCCTTATGGGCCTAGTACAGCATTATGTATGAGCTTTATGATAGAGTGGGAAAAAAAACAACACTGACAAACCAATCAGGCAACTCACTGGTTCTTTAATTCAATGAAATGTTTACTGTTCTAAGTACTAGGAATGTAGTAGTGAAGAAAACAGATGAAAATCCCTTTTCTGTGGAGCTTTCCTTCTGGGGGTTTGGGTTTTAGTCCTAATCCTGTCCCTAACTCATTGCATAACTTGGGTAAATAACTGGATCTTCCTAGGGCTTAGTTTTCCCATGCATGAAATAAAGAATTTGGAGAGAGTGATATCTAAGGGCCCCCTGAATTCTATGATTCTATAATTTTGACTGGGCTTTTCAAGGTGACCCTACTGATTTACCTGGAACGTTGCCCTTCTTATCACTTAGCTAACCCCTCATCCACTAGGTTTCTTTTTAAATGCCACTTCTTCAAATGGATTTCCCCTGACCCTCAGGTTGGCATCCCTTATAATAACTAGCTGTACTCTCCCCTTTTAGGACACTTATCAGACTGTAATTTCTTGTTCAATATCTGTCATACCTACTGGACTGTTAGCTCCCTGAAGGCAGGAACTGTGTCTGCCTCTTCACCAAATGCATGGAACAGAGCAGGTGTCCAAAAGATATTCGCAGAGATGCCACTCTGTAAAATTTTACCTTTCTCACTAGCACTTTCTAACCATCTTACTTACTTTCTTTAGAAATCATGTTACATGCTATATATCTTACTTAGTTATCATGTTTATTATATACAGTGGGAGGGGGCTATAAAAATTCCATGAGGGCTAGAATAGTCCCTTTTGTTCCCTGTGTATCTCCAGTAGCTAAAAGAGTACATGGAAATATAGAAAGAAGTTAATAATTTTTTGTTGAATAAATGAATAAATTTTTTGCTTGAATAGGCCATCAATGGTAGAGCACATAATTGAACCATTTTTTAAGCAGTGGGTTGGATTTGTATTTATTCATACATATGTTTTCCCCTAGTTTCTCTTCTGCCTAAAAATATACATTTGTGTGAATTTTGAACAAGGTCATGAGCAAGGGCTGTGAGCTGTAAATGGTGCGATATAAACTGGCCCATGTGGTAAAGGGCTTGTGACCTTGACCATCACTGGACCATGACGAAGACGGAGTGGGCCAAATGCAATTATGGTTGGCTTGACCATTCTCTAAAACCATTTACAAGTGTGCCTTAAACACATTTTTGAGGAAATCAAGAGCATATGAAGAAAGCAAAAGAATCTTTTTAGACTACATGAATAGAGAACAGAGTCCAAAGGATCTTGGAGCAATAAAACAATGATATAAAACATAAATTCCTTCAAAAGCACATAAATAACTTAAATAGATAATGTTTTCTCTCTGAAAATATAGTTTGCAAGATGGAGCAAAAGTTAAACGGCAAGAAAATTAAGTAAACAAAAGCAACTAAAGCATAGCTCATTAAGACTTATAATCCAGTTAGGAAACAGCAAGTTTGAAATGCACAGCCATTTCAAACACATCCACCATGATATAATTGGATTCTAGATGTAAAAAGGAAATATCAGGATAATTAAATTTAAGGTTGTATAGACTTAAGGACTGTAACATAAACTGAATCAAATTATAAAGGAGAAGCAAGAACAATGTGAAGAAGAGGAATAGCTACTCTTTTAGAAATAATCCTTATTTAGTATCAGATGACTACTTAGAGAACTTTTTATTAATTCCCTTCATATAATTTAAAAAAGTGTTTCAATGTAATAATTTAGTGTGGTATAAATGTTTAGAGTCATTACAGTTGGAAAATAGTTTTCTACTTTTCATAATTTAAAAGGCTTTAACATTAGAATATCCTTATACTGCTACAGCAGGGTTTAATTGCTAAAATTTAGTTTTTCGAAGTTGAACTTTACTCCCCTGAAATATGCTGCATGTGTCAAATTCTGAACCATACAGAAGCATTATATTTACTGAAACATTGCAACTGTCTCTGCAGATTACTTAAATAATAACTAAAGTGAGGATATTGAAACTGACATGTCCATGTCCAAGAATTCATTTAAGTTCAGAATTATTTGAACCAGACATAATTTCCAAGAAGTAGGGCAAGAGGTCTTTCTCCCCTACAGTAATTCAATTTAAAGACTTATTATGCACTTATGAGAATCTAGGCACTGGAAATACAGATATGGACAACACATAGTCCCTGCCTTCCAAAGCTGATGGTCTCATAGGGGGACAAAAAATTCCCACAAAAAAGTATAATGTAATGAAAGTTATACATTCTATAAGACAAAGCATTAATGCCACAGAGAAGAAAGATATATTACTCACATCTAATAGCTCTTATAAAACTTTTGCCATCATCTTGATTCTCTGACTTAGTGAACAGTGTCAACAAAAAATATATTGTTGACAATGGGTGGACAAATCCCTTTCCCCTCTATCTTCCTGTAGAAATTCAGAGATTCAGAGATGGATACTTACTATTTTTAACCTTCAGTTAAGGGGGTGCAAGAGCTCCTTTGCACACTGATACGGGCCTACCACTGTCGGAATCCTGTTTAGCACACTGAGAAGCTAAGACATTAGGCCCATTCCCCCACCCTTAATTCTACAATCAAGTACTTTAGCATCTGGATACATCTTGGAAGGGTCAAGAAAAATAAACACATTAATTGTCCTGTGATAATCACTTCTCTCACTATGGCGGGTAAGAAGGATATGAATCTTGTTATTCGTCTCTTGATAGCTCTCTGTTGAATTCCTTACAGTAGATTCCCAAGTTATCTCTGTTCCCACAGAGGCCCCCAACCTTACCTTCTTTCGCCCAACTGCAGCAGATGGCCTCAAGTTCTATTTTACTACATAGTTTTAGGCCATCTGACACAAGTATCCTAAACTTCCATTCTAGCAACCTCAAAATCTTTATTATCTTACAGTGTGCTGGTTTAGGCTGGAGATTCTGGAATCAAGTTACTTGGAATTAAATCTTGCATATACCACTTACGGGCTTTGAGACCTCAGAAAAGTTGTTTAAAACTCTAAGCCTCAAATTTTTCATTTGTAAAATGAGGAAAATAATAGTGCTTACCTCACAGAATTTTAGATAAGATTAAACACTTATAAACTTCTTAGAATAATTCTTGATACTTAGCTAAATTTCAAAATAATAATACTGTTATTATTATTACTCCTCCATTGCAGAGAATGAAGTGTCCTCCTTGTTAAGGATCTCCCTTTCCTCTGGCTTCCTTCAGAATTCAACTCCTCTAATTATGTGCATCTTATATCTTGACTTATTTCCATTAAGTCAATTCCCCCACTACATCAAAATTTCATTTTAAAAACATGTTTCCTCACTCCTGCTATAGGACTGTGACTCTTCCTCACAGCATGGACAAACTTCTTGAAAAAATATCTGCAACTCCTGCTTCCTTTTAAAATCACCTACCCACTAGTTTCCATCTAATCCATCTGAAGCCAGGGCTCTTTCTCATCACCAGTGAGATTCTCATTACCTAATGTGAGGGTTTCACTTAGTCATTCTTCTCCACCTCTGCATTTAACACCGTCAATTTAACATCGACCAACAACCTCCTCCTTCTTGAAACTCTCTTCTTTGCCTTCTGAGACCTTCTACGGTTTCAGTACTCTTCCTACCTCAGACTGAGCCTTCTCTTCTATCTCTCTTAGATGTGGAGTTTTCTCAAGTTGTCCTTAGCTTGTTTCTACCAGCAATATCATCTACTCCCACACTCCCAAATCAATACCCCTGGCCCAATATCTGCCAAAATCTACACACTAGTGTTTCCAACTGAGTAGAGGATATTTGCACCTGCATTTCTTGTAGCACTTAAGAACTCAACTTGTCCAGTTTAAATATTTTCCTTCCAAGGGAAATTTTCTTATTTGACCTCCTTATCCCTGTTGATAATTGTTATGAACTGAATGTTTATGTCCCCCTCAGATTAATATGTTGAAGCCCTAAGCCCCCAATGTGATGGTATTTGGAGATGGGGCCATTGGGAGGTAATTAGATTTAGATGACAGTCATGAGAGTGGGGCCCCATGATGGGATTAGTGTCCTTAAAAGAAGAGGAAGAGAGACCAGAGCTCCTTCTCTCTCCACCAATGTGAGGACACAGTGAGAGGGCAGCCATCTACAAGCCAAGAAGAGGGCTCTCGCCAGGAACTGATTCTGCTGGCATCTTGATATTGGACTTCTCAGGCTCCAGAACTGTGAGAAACAAATTTCTGTTGTTTAAGCCACCTAGTCTGTGGCATTTTGTTATAGCAGCCTGAACTATGACAGTGATTTTTCCTGTTATCCCCTTTTAAAACCTTCCTTCTCTCTCAGCTTCCATCCCCACTCAGCTGACAAGTATTGTAGATTTAAATTCTATGGATTTGCAATGTCTCTCATGTCCATTTTTTCTATTTCTGCCACTTACTAGCTGTATGACTTTGGGCAAGTTACTTAACTTCTATAATGGGGATAATAATAATAATTCTTATTCATAGAGTTTTTATGACACAGTATAAATGTGAATGCTGCTTGGCACATGATAGGTACTACTATATGAGTGTTAAATAAATGAATGAAATAAAGTTGGATATAAGGATCTGCATTTAAGGGGAGAAATTCTGGCAGGAGATGAATATTTGTGAGTTATGATCCTATAGGGAGTGATTGAAGTCATGTGAATGATCAAAGAAAGTATGTAATATAAAAAAAAACAGAAGAACCCTTGCTTGGTGGGCTTTTTCTCGTATTTCAACCTGTCAGAATTCTTCAATGACCATATTTCATCAATTCTAAAGTGATTTAACATCTCCTGAAAAGGAATGCCTCTTAAAATCAATGACATGTCGTAATTTAATTAATTTAATTATCAGAATTCTTTTTTTCTTAGTGGGGCATAAAATAGTGGGGTGTCTCTCAATTGACAGCATCCAGATTTGATGAGATATAAGGAGTATGATCTCTCTTCTTTGAACCTTCAAGACATACTAGATGAGCTTCCCCTATAACATTTATTTTAGTTTTCCTATATTAGAGATGTCTGTTGACTACTAGACTGTGAGGTCCCCAAGGATCAAGAAAACCCTGATTCTCCTTTTAGTTTCTCTAAGGACACACTAAACGGTTCTGCCTGCAGGACAACAATAAAAATACTTGAATTAAACTGGATTACAAAGCAGGATATCAATATTTTTAGAATTTCTGATATTTTGCAATTAGCCTCATCACTGTTCCCATCCTTTAATTTGACATGCATAAACACACTTATTTGCAGATTACTAACATTGCACCTGATTCAAAGCATCTGTCACATGAATTCCATAGGTAGCTGATTATATGAACTATTTCAAGAAAACATATTCTTGTCATTCCTAGGAATTTAAAAGATAGGACCAGAAATCTTACCACAAAGTTATATTGAGAACAGAGTACAATGTTCACACAGATATTAATGATTAATTATGTAATTGTAGTAGATGCTTATTCTTTCTGAGTGATCTCAGTTTGCATTGTCTGTTCTTTCTGTTAATGAAGCTTTATTCCTTTCCTTTTTGAGATGTGGGACTTTGGATGGCCCTTACCTGTGTGTTCAGTCTCCCAGGATCCCCAGGGGTCAATTACATGCTCAGACATGCATCCTTAAGTGAAGTAAAGGGCTCACCTCTCTCCCAAACCTACCCGTTGCACAGAGCAAACTTCAAGCTTTGGGAATGGCTGGGTAAATTCTCTTGGTCTGTTCCAGCTGATCTTTCTACCAGCCTTCTTTCTACCACTTCTAGCCCTGCCTTCCCATTGCTCAAGCCTTGATTTCACCTCTTACCTTCTGGATCCTCAGATCGCATGAAGTCATTAGCCTTCCTTCTTTCCCAAGGCCTTAGGTTGCTGAAGCCTCTCTAGCGTCACAACAGAAAAGAGGAACTTACTTGTCCTCACAATGATTGCTATTTTGTTTCTCTCTGTGGCTCTTCCTGTGCTAGTTGAGTTGCTTTTCAGTCCCACTGAAACTCCTTTTGACCAGGTGGACTGCCAACTGTGTCTCTGTCTAGTCGGTCTTCTAGCCCCTGTTTCTTTTTATAGTACAATTGGGCATCATGACCTTGTTCATTAGTGCTCCGTCCTCCTCAGAACTCACTAAAGATTCAGGTACTTCAGGTACTCTTAGTGTTAAGCAAATGGGGATATAGGCATGTAATGGTCACTATGAGAATATGTGACTCCTCAGTCCCATTTACCTTGTCTCATCATCTACAGAGTAGAATTCAAATTTCTTGGCACTGCAACCAATGCCCACCAAGACTCAGACTCATCCTGTCCTTCAAGCCTTACTTCTCAGAACGTCCTACACACTGACTCCTCTACATAGGCCTCCCAAACTCACCATGTACTCAGGCATCTTGCAGACATTGTTCCTGCTCTTTACTTAAGCCTGGGATTTTCTTACTTCCTTCTTTTTTTTTTCTCCAATTCTTTTCTTATTGTGGTAACATACATAGAACATAAAATTTACTATCTTAACCGTTTTCAAATGTATAATTCTGTGGTACTATGTACAATTCAAATTGTGCAATCATCACCACCATCCATCTGTAGAACACTTTGTATTCTGTAAAATGGAAATGTTATACCCATTAAACAATAACTCCCCATTTGCCTTTTCCCCCAGCCCCTGGCAACCACCATCTACTTTCTGTCTCTATGATTTTGACTTCTCAAAGTACTTCCTCATATGAGTGGATTCATACAATATTTGTCCTTTCGTGACTGGCTTATTTCACTTAGCATAATGTCCTCAACATCCATGTTGTAGCATGTGTCAGAATTTCCTTCCTTTTAAAGGCTGAATAATAGTCCATAGTATGCATATACCACATTTTGTTTATCCACTCATTTGTCAATGCACATTTGGGTCACCTCCACATTTTAGCTATTGTGAATAATGCTGCTATGAACATGGATGGATGTACAAACATCTATTTGAGATCCTCTCCCTCCTTTTTGCCCATTGAAATCCATTCATCATGCCAAGCCTAACTTAAGTAGCACCTACTTCATGAAGTCTCTCAGTTTCCACCTGGAAGTAACTGCCTCTTCCTCTGTTCTTCTACAACTCTTTTCTTGTATTGCTGTATCTACACTTATTCTATTGTATCTTGAATAATTATTTTTACTTAACCATCTAATTCCCCATAAAATTACATTCTTTGTGGTCAGGAACCCCATCTTCCTATCTCAGTATTTCTTATATTACTCCCCACAATGCTTTGTAATGTTTATTCAGTCAATGACTACATAAAGACAGAGAGTTTGTTTATAGTTAAACAAGTATCATAAGGGTAAATAGTAGGCAGAAGGGTAAGTTGAATACCTAGCAACTCTTCCAATTTTGAATTATCTTAAATTAACTAGGAAATCTTGTCAGTTGCAAAAGAAGGCACACTGGTCTGGGAATTAAGAAACTTGAGTGTTTGTCTTGGTTCTGCCTTGTCTCTTCTCTGGCTTAGTTTCCTCACAGTTGAGATGAGGGGGTTGTTCTAGCTCAGTATTTCCCAGACCATCTTGATTTTTGCAATATCTGCACAATACCTGTGCTTTATTTGTTTATTAGTTATCTTTAAATCAACCCAGGCCTAACATTACTACCAACTTTAGCCTTATCCTAAATAAGGATATCTGTGAAATTGTGGTTTCATTGTATTAGCTATACTTTGTTTCTAACACAAATTAAAATAAATATAACTATAAAAATAAAAAAAACTGTGTACCATTAAAATAACTTCTTATGCCAGTAGTGGCACATGGACCACGCTTTACAAGGTATTGGCCTAAACTCTCCCTGAGGTCCCTCCCAGTTCTGTCTTCTCTGGGGACGTCATGCCCCTCTTGAGCCATTTAGCAAAATGCATTAAATGAATCTTTAGGAAGGATTCAGCATTAGCCCCAGGGAATGGAATGTAACTTAATAAGACTTCCAGCACCTCTAATGCCTGGGATTCCACCCTTTATGTCTCCCCTCTGAGCGATGCTGTTTGCACATACTACCTTTTCTGCAGCTTCCCCTTTCCTGCAGGGTCTTGTCTGTGTTTGCCTGCCCAGATCTCTCCTCCGAGGGCTGTTTATGTTTGCACACCCGGCTTGTCCTGTGGACTTGTCTAACTAAACTCCCCTTTGAGGGCTGTATATTTTGGCACAGTCTAGCTCTCTAAGGGATTCTTTTGTCCATTAACACCTCTTGTCTTGCAGTTATACCAGTCTTTGCTGCTCTCGCCTCAGGCAAATAAGTCCTTATTATTCTGTTCTTAACGATTCTTCTGTGCATTTCCATTTATTTTCTATACTTTCTACAATGAGCTTCTATAAAGTTTATAATAAAAAACTATAAATTTTAGTTTTTAAAAATGTGAAGAGGGAAAAGTGAAGGGGACATCTGGTTGCAGATGATGTAATAAAGGCATTTTAACTTCATTACCCTCCTTCAAAACCCACCAACAAAAACAGAGTGAAAAGCAGCATTAAGAAAAAGGCCCGGGCTTCCCTGGTGGCGCAGTGGTTGAGAATCCGCCTGCCAATGCGGGGGACACGGGTTCGAGCCCTGGTCTGGGAAGATCCCACATGCCGCGGAGCAACTAGGCCCGTGAGCCACAGCTGCTGAGCCTGCGCGTCTGGAGCCCGTGCTCCGCAACAAGAGAGGCCGCGATAGTGAGAGGCCCGTGCACCGCGATGAAGAGTGGCGCCCGCTTGCCACAACTAGAGAAAGCCCTCGCACAGAAACAAAGACCCAACACAGCCAAAAATAAATAAATTAAAAAAAAATAAATTAAAGTAACTTTCATCTTTAAACAAAAAAAAAAAAAAAAGAAAGAAAAAGGCCCATAATCAACGAAACAAGGAAACAACCACAATAATTCATCATTAGTACCATACACCATAATTAGCATCCTTACAAACGTTAGGCTGGTTTGCTTGAGGTAGAATAAAGTCACAGTCTTGAAAGTACATTCTTGTGAGCACTAAGAAATCTAAGGGCACAGGTGGGCCACCAGAGAAGTGGAGACTGTTCCTACTAGGGACTTAGCTCCCTAACCAGAAAAGACTGAGTGAATAATAAACCATGCTGACTTCTCACTTTTATTGTTTACCACACGTGCTTCTAGCCAAAAGAGACTGGTGATGATAATGGGAAGGGTGAGTTTACCAGATATTAAGAGAGTCTAGATCTAAAGGAATTTACTGTGAGCTACACTGACCCCTGGGATGCAGAGAACAGAGGAAGGAGCATACTTCCAGAGCAAAGGAACTATGAACTTGGCAGAAGGAGGTATGAACAACGAATCCCAATAGGAATGGTAGATCACCCCCATAAACATACTTCTTCAGGAAAGAGATGGCCCCAATCAAAGATGAGTAATAATCAGAATAGGAGAAATAAAACTGTCATTATTTGCTGATAATATTATCGTGTATGTAGAAAATCCAAAAGAATCTACAAACTATTAGAATTAAGTGTATTTAGCAAGATCACTAGATATAAGGTCAACATACAAAAATCAATTTGATTGCTATATACTAGCAACAACTACATAGAAAAAACTTTATAAAAGATATAACTTAAACAAATATCAAATATCTAGGAATATATCTAATGAAATATTAGGCCTCTACCCTGAAAACTGAAATTATTGAGAGGAACTAAGAAATCTAAATAAATGAAGACATATACCATAGTAATGGAATGCAAGACACACCATTGAAAAGATGTTAATTCTCCCTAAATTAAACTACAGATATAATTCAGCTTCTATCAAAACTTCAGCAGGTATAACTGAATTACTTTGCTGAGCACCTGAAACTAACACAACATTGTTAATCAACTATGGTCCAATATAAAATAAAAATTTTTTTAAATTATTGATTTTATTAAATTTCAACCCTTGCATAGATGTTATTTTAAAAAAACCAAAAAAAAAAATCTTCAGGAGGTTCTTTTTGCAGAAATTCACAACCTGGCTTTAAAATTCACATGAAAAAGACCAAATGCAAGGGGCCAAAAATATCTAAAGTAACCTTGAAGAAGAAAAACAAACCTGGAAGAGACTTACACCATTAGATATGAAGGCTTATTACAAAGCTATAGTAATTAAGACACTGAGGTTTTGGTGCAAGAATAGACAAAGTAACAAATGAAATGTAATACAGAATCCAGAAACAGACCCTCATATATATGATAACCTGATTTATGACAAAGGCAACATTGTAGAGCATTGGGAAAAGGATGATCTTTCTTAGTAAATGGTGTTGAGACAATTGGATATCCATCTGGAAAAATATTTACTGACCCTACCTTATATCATACAATAAAACAATTCCAGATGGATTGCAGAGTTAAATATGAAAGGTAAAACAATAAAACTTTTAGAGGAAACATAGGATAACATCTTTGTGACAGTGAAGTCTGCAAATATTTCTTAAACGAGACACAAACAATTCTGAACATAAAGAGAAAATTGATAAATTGGATGATGTTAAAGTTAAGAACTTGTGTTTATCAAAAGACACTCAGGAGTGAAAAGGCAGGTGACTGAGTGGGAGAAGATACTCCGAGTACATTTGTCTCTCAAAGGATTCACATCCAGAATATAGAAAGAAAAGGATAGATAACTCAATAGAAAAATGAGAAAATAACTTGAACAGTCACCTCATAAAACAGGCTATCTAAATGGCCAGTGAGCATAGGAAAAGGTTTTCAACTTCAATATTCATCAGGGTGATATAAATAAAAACCACAATGCAATACCACTACACATGCATGAGAACGGTTAAAATGAAAAAAAAATCACGGTTGACAAGGTTGTGGAGAAACTGGAACTTTCATACATTACTGGTGAGAATGTAAATCTATACAAACACTCTGGAAGTATCTACTAAAGCTGAATATATATCTATTTTATGACCGTTATACTTCATTCCTAGGTATATACTCAGTAGAAATGTGCACATATGTTTACCAAAAGACATCTACTAGATGTTCCTAGTAGCATTGTGTGTAGTAGTTAAAACACTGAAACTAAATGTCCTTCGGCAGTAGAACAGATGTATAAGTTGTGGCACACTCACACGGTGGGATATTATACAGCTGAGAATGAGCAATCTACAACTACACCCTCAAGCATAATGTTGAATGAAAGACCTAGCCACACAAAAAATGAACTATTACATGATTCCATTTATATAGCATATAAAACTGGCAAAATTATTCTGTGATATTGGAAGTCAAGAGACAGTAAGGACTGGAAGGGAGCATCTGAGGCATGTTTCTGATAATATTCGGATACTTGATCAGGGTACTGGTTACATGGATGTGTTTGGTTTGTGAAAATTCACTTAGGATATGTGTACATTTCTGTATCTACATATATATATATATATATATATATATATATATATATGTATATTATGTTCCAGTAAAAAGTTTTAAGAACTCTAATTAGTTTCTAATATTTCACAAAGGGGAGATTTTACCAAAAATACATATTTCTGGCTTCTCTTGAAAACGTTTCAAGATCTATCCATGGTGGCTCACCTGCAAGAACCCACTGTGGCTAAGCAGAGGCTGTGCCCATCACAGAAGGTTCGCATTGCTCCCCACTCACCTCACTCACCCATGCTCCCTGTCCAGCCTCTGTAGGCATCTGAGTTTATCCCTGAGATTAAAAGCCATTCTGTCAGTTGGTTCTTTAGCTCAAGTCTGAGTCCTAGGATAGAGCTTCCTCTTTGCCCTGAATACTCCCTTCTCCTCTGCCCACTTGTGCTCTCCACCGCCAATCTCCACTCCCAGCTGACTATACCTTAGCATATCTCTTATCATCTCACCTGAAGCCTCCTCTCCTGGCCTGCACTGGCACTTATCTGATTATGTCCAGCTTCCTATCCCCCAACTCCCTTCTTGCTCCCCTTATCCACATCTCTATTTCATTGTCATCCACCCACTGATTCAACAAACATTTATTGAATACCTATTACATGCCAGACCCTATATCAGGGACAGGTGAATTAAGAGACAGTCTTTGCCCCTGATAGGCCTACCCTCTGATGAGAAATAAAGACAACCTGTTAGTGTCATTATGCAGGAAAAGCATTATATGTATCCTGGAAAGTTTGAGATTAATTCTGTCTGGGAAGGAGGGTGTGGAGATTTTGGAGAGTGCTTGTGGAAAAGATAGTTTGTGAGCTGAGCTTTGAAGAACTGGCAGTTATTTGGCTACACAGAGACTAAAGGAGATAATTCCAGACAAAGGCTAGATTCTGGTTTTATTTGGGAGAGAGTAAGTACCCTAGAGGTACTGAAGGGGAGCAATGGGAAGTAAGGTTGGAAAATAAAGCTGGGGTCAGACCTTGAAGGGTCATGGATGTCTCACTAAGGACTTCATTTTATAGGTAGTTCAGACTATTGAAAGGTTTTGAAAAATGGAATGCAGAGCTGGGGTTATAAAGAATCTGTTTCATCCATGCTCACTTCTCTCGTTTTCTCTAAATCCCTTGGCCACAGCTGAAGCTCTACCTATCATTACTCCCAATTGCATCCCTAAATCTCCTTGAAAGTCTCCTCCCCCAACCACCACAGCAGTCCTAGGTACTGGGAATGATGGTCACAACTTGCTTCTTTCTCCCTATTCCTTTGCTAGTGAGACTGCAGTCTCCTAAAGTATGAGGTCATGTGCTACCTTCTTCTCCCAGCCAGTTTTTATTGGGATAAAGAGCAGGCAGAGGAAGGGACGAAGCCACACAGGACTTGTCTCTGCCCTGAGATGCACCTCACAGGTGGTTCTGGGCCCTGCCCCTTTCTTTGGGGCCTCCTGATAAGCCCTGAGCAGCCTGAGACAAAAGCCTAGTCCTGTCTCCATGTAGGGTCCACCTTCCTCTTTGCCTCTCAGGCCTTTTCTTCTCTATTGAATGCATTTTCTTGGTCCACCTCAGGAGAACTTCACCTCCCTGAGAACACTCCAACTACAACTCCTTCACAACTGAACAGCCATTTACAGTATACTAAGCACCCGATCCCATTGGAGCCTCACAGACACCTTTCAAGAGAGCTTGGAAAGGCAGTGAGTAGATCTTTTAACTTCAAATCCACTGGTCTTTTCTTGTATATAATAGATACACACACAAAAAATTGTAATATGAACAAATTATTCAATGTATATTTCAATCTCTCTTGAGGATGAGTTTCGTATTTTTTATTCTATTTTTCTCTTTGTTATTTGATTTTATAAGAGGCTTGACATGGAACAACTAATTTTAAGATAATCTTCTGTGCTCCAACTATCATATAAGTGGTTCCGGGGGTCCTGGCTTTTTAAAAAATTAAAAGGATACATGTGTTCCTCAAAAGTTTACACATAGAGTTACCATATGACCCAGCAATTCCACTCCTACGTATATGCCTAAGAGAAACATGAAAACATATGTGCACACAAAAAACTTGTACAAAAACATTCATAATAGACAAAAAATTGGACACAAACATTCATCAACTGTTGGGTGGATAAGTAAAATGTGATACACACATATAATGGAATATTATTTGGCAATAAAAAGAAAAAGTACAAATACATGTTACAAATTTATGAACCTTGAAAACACTATGCTAAGTGAAAGAAGCAATTAACAAAAGGCCATATATTGTATGATCAAATCTAAATGAAATGTCCATAATAGGTACTTGTCCATAATAGGTTCCTGAGTCAGAATCTTGCTTCTGCCTCTAACTTGCTATGAGGCCTGGGCAAACTCCTTAACCTCTCTAAGCCCTAACTTTCCTTAACTGTGAAATGTAAATGTGATACCTACTTTCCATGGATGTCATGAGGATTAAACGTCAGGAGGATTAAATACAATTTTTCTTCATTTATTCCTCAGCGAAGACCAGTCTGTTTCCCTCAGTACTATTGTCCCCACTTCATTTAAACGGAAGCGTTCTATCTGTCCGGGAAGTTTGCAGTACAGTGGTGAAGAGCATAGGCTCTGGATCCAAACCGCCTGGGACAAATTGTGACTCTGCCGTTAACTTGAGCAAGTTCCTTATCTCTCTGTGACTCAGTTTTCTTATCTGTAACTATGCTTAATAGTAGTACTAAATTCATGGGGTTTTTTGAGGATGAAATGTGTTAATATCTGTACACTACCTGGCATGTTGTTAATTATTACAATATGCTTACCCAAGTAGTAGTCTGCATTCTTATTTCAAATGTTTAGTTGTCCAAGAATTTGTTAATTTCCAAACCTACAGTATCTGTTTTCCACAATCTGAGGCAGAGTGTCACTGGCTCTAAACTCATAATGGTTGCTCATTCACATCCACTAGCCCATAGCACAGAGAAATTTTTGTTTGGCAAATTGAGTAGTTAAGAATGTTGTTTACATTAATTTTACTACCTACGTACCTCCTGGGGGCAGGGCAAGGCAGTTTAGTTAAACCAAACCAAACAAAGCATTTTAGGGGTTTATAAATGAGTACTTATTTGCAGTTGTTCTAAATCATCCCAGCCAGGCATGTTTTAAATATTTCCAAGGAAGAGATTTCACAAGCTCTCTTAGTAACCTGTCTTAATGCTTCTAACCTACATTGAATGTCTTTTGAAAATCTAATGTTTGGGGAGACTCAACAATTATCATCCAAACTGGGACATTTTTAAGGGTTTTAATAATTACAACAGGAAAAAGGGGGGCAATTCTGGGCAAACTGCTGGGCATTGCAGTCACCCCACTAAGGGCAATCCCTCCCGTTAGGAGTGCTGCCCACATCATTTTACTTGATATTCAGTGGAGCAGAACAACTGGTTCCCATGGTCTACGTAACAGCCTTATATTCATAAGCCTTTCCTTTTTTGTCAATTTGTGGAATGGAAAAATAGGAAGCAGAAAACCTAAGTAGGAAAACTGGAAGAATTTTTTTCCTTGTTGTCTTCCCACTCGATGATGATGATGATAATGATACTTATAGAGCACTTAATATATACCAGACACTCTTGTGAGAGCTTTACATGTATTATTTTATTTAACCTTCACAAAACTTATAATATCATCATCATCATCATCATCATCCTTGTTTTTGCAGGTGAAGAAATGGGCCACAGAGAGAGGGAACGTCTTACCCAAGGGCATGCATCCAGGATCTGCCCCTAACAGGAGTCTAGAGGCTGGGCTTTTAACAAAGACACTCAGCTCCAGGCCTCTGCAAGACCCCGGAAGGTCAAAGATTTTTGCTTCAGTGCCCTACCCTGACTGGCTATACCAGTCCAGTGAGTGGATTCAGTTCTCTCCTTCTTGAGCCGGGACTCAGAAGGGTCTAAGCTAGAGGCTCTCCCATTGAAGCGAGGTGACTTAGTCCCTGTGGCTCCAGAGGGAAGAGGAAAAATGGGAAGAAAAGTGGGTGAGAATTATAGGAGGTCAAATTCAGCCCAATGAAAGAGATCTTTCCCCTCATTACAATTATCTTAGACTAAACTCAGCTGCCCAAGGAAGTAGTGGATTCTATTGTACATGACAAAATGCATGAAAGTGCATAGTGAATTCTATTGTACATAAAACAGGGGTAGATGGTCTGCTTCTTGTGGCCATTTCCCCATAAAGATGATTCCCAGGAATCTGCATTTTTAACAAGTTTCCTTGCTGACTCTGACACAGGTAGCCAAGCAACACTGCTGTAAAGGGGTTCCTGTCTGGAGTGTGAGAGGAGATGAGGTGGAAGGCAGGGGTGAGGGGAGAGAGTAGGGCTGATACACATCCATTCTGAGCTGAACCATATGGTTTGGGTGAACTTTACTCTTTTAGTCTCTCTAATATTAATCTTCTTTTTGGATGTTTATTCCTTGGTTTCCTGACAGAGAATGCTTGAGTGACATATGAGGTGAGAGATCTGGGGTGTAATAATACCATGTCATGGAAACACTCATAAAGCCATGACCCCATGGCACATGAATTCTCTGTGGGGTTTGCACAGGTATTAAATGTTCTGTGGTTGGCTTTTGGAAGGCTGCTCTATCCTGACACCAGGATTTCTAAGCTGGCCTGGGGGGAAGCAGGCCTGCAGCTTCCTGGTGTTTGGAGCAGATGGGGAAAGAGTCTGAAATATTCCTTGTCATCACCTCCAGCTGACAGACCACAGGCAAAGGAGGCAACAGGGAGAAGTCAGACCAGTTGATCTGGGAGAAAAGAGAAATCAACAGTGATGCCTTGTGAATGTTTCCTTCTTTGTGTTCCTCTCCAAATGGATGGGGTGTGAGTGTGAGTGTGTGTGTACAAGCATGCACACGTGTGTACAAAATTGTGTAGCACTTGTGTCTGGTTGGAGACAGTAATAAATCAGGGGCTACAAAAGCACCACTAGCCACCTCCTGCAGGCCCTGTCAAAGAAACAGGCCTTCACGAGCACAGCTGAGCAGGCGGGATCCCCAGTACTATGGCCCCACCACATGGGATGAAAATCACACATCTGGGATCTAGCATGCCAGATGTGCAAAGGGCTAACACAGAAAAGACACGGCTGGGAAGATCACATCGCTCTCAAAAACATGAGTGAGGGGTTCAAAGATGTTTCTAACCTTAGTCACCACAGTGCTTTTATCAGTCTTGGGTAGTAGACTTTTTCTTATACCTTGGTTCTCTGTCCTGGGGAGTCAAGAGGGTTTCATAAGGACGTTGACCCCACTGAGGCAGTGACACTAAAGACCTAGAAGCTAAGTGAGTCCTGGTTGGAGTCCTGGGTTTGAAATACACTCTGGCACCTGTCAGCTATACGATTCTAAGCAAGTTACTTTAACTCTATGAGCTGCAGTTTGTTAATCTCTCAAAAAGAGGGACAGCCATCTCAATTTCATAGGGCCGTTGTGAGGATTAATTACCTCTGGGAGATAACTCAGAGACGGTCCCCGGTTCAGGCCTGGCACTTAGCAGCACCAGGGCAGAAAGGTGGAGATGAGCACGCTCAAAGGCTCCAAGGGAGGGGGCACAGCAACAGGGAAATAACGTCCTGTTCAGGTGAGCCCCGGGAGGTCTACGGGGCAAGAGCAGTTGCACAATCGTCCTATCAGATTCTTGCATTACCAGGGCTGCTGGGAAGTGCTGCCTTGCTCTCTGCTCCACAACCTTAACCCAGGTTGGCTTCTCCTTCCCTCGGGGCCCAACAGCTCCCTTTCTCTCCCCGGGTTCTCTTACCTGTCCCTCCTTTCTGGGCTCCATTGCTCCAGGCCCTTTCCTCTTCATCCCTGCAGCCTGGTCACATCAGGATGTTTTTCCCTAGAGCAGCCGTGACATGGGACTCAAAGATTAATGAGAGTCATTCGAGGTATCTATCCAGCTAAGAAAGAGAATTCCTGGCAATCAGAACCTCCATTCTCATTGCGTTCGTGAGTTTTAAATTAAAATAGGTCCGTCTACTGCTCATGGGTATGGGGTTTCTTTTTAGGGTAATGAAAATGTTCTAAAATTAGAGAGTGGTGATGGTTTCATAACTCTGTGGATATACTAAAACCACTGAATTGTACACTTTAAAGTGAATTTTCTGTTATGTGAGTTATATCTCAATAAAGCTGTTATAAATAAAATAGTCCAGACTATCTAGCTTTCCATTCTTCTCTCTCTAGTTTTAATTGAAATATAAATTATAATCTAATTATAAAATTAAATTACAAATTTAAATTATAAAATACGAATTTAATTAAATTATAAAGAGCCATAACATACCATGTAGCATTTTGAACCAAGATTAAAATACTACCTCTACTCTTGCAAGTATATATTCCTTCTCATTCTCTCTCTCTCCTCTTCATCAAGTACCATGTACCTGTCAAAATTCAATTCATCTTTCCAAATTTATCCCAGAAAGCCTTTCCTGGTCTCCACCAGCAAGTCTCCTCTCTCTAATCAAGTATAAAACCTGTGCGTGGTTACTCCTGTCTGGTCCGCGTGGAACCAGGCTCTGGGGCGTAAAGATGAGGAGGTGAAGGAGGATATTAACAGGATCACTCTTGGAGACTCCTCCACCCAGAAGTCTCTCCCACTCACTTCTTCCAGGAGAGCTCCAATCTCCGACTCAGACCCGGGCTGACGCCCAGAAGACTTTCCTGCTTCCTGGACTCTCCTACTCCACTGACTCCCAAAGAGCTGCTGCAAAAGAAGCTTTCTCAAACACCGCTTCCATTGACTTTCCTCTCTGAATTGAGAGCCCAACATGGCCCCAATTGCTAATTGTGTCCATCTAAGTGCTAAGAGGCCTTCTCTGGACCAGCTGTTTTATATCTCGCTGGCATCTACTGCCACTTCCCAATATACCCGCTTGTTGTCTCAAAGGGTTTTTCCTGGCAGGCGGAATCCTTTCTCCAAGCTGCCCCTTCTTTGACCCTCACCTCTTTCCAAAGCCAGGTCTGAACATTCCTTCTCCTTGAAGGAAGTCCTCCCCTAAGGAGCCTTATTCCACACTTACCTGATCTTTCTTTGTTCAGCTTATGGTCCATTATTTTGCCCTAGCTGCTAATGTCTATGTGGCATGGCTTCTATCACTCCAGTGCCCTCACCACACAGTAAGATACACTGTCCCCAGTAGGTATTCGAATGAATGTTTGCTGACTTTTCTTCTTTAAGAAATATGTCCTGGCTGCTTCAGAGCTCTCCCTCTGGACTATGAGAAAGTTTGTTTTGCTTTTTAAAATAAACTGTTAATTAATAATTAGCTCTTAATTGTCCATGTGCTAAGAACAGGAATCCAGCAGTTAGTGGTCACCTGGTAGTTGGTTTCATTGTTTTGTCTGCTCAGCCCCCATCTACAAATTCCCTTAATTTTTTAATTAAAACAGAGCCATCTGATGGTTACTATAGAAGCAGCCCTTTGTACAATGTGACCCTGTGGCCAGAGATGAGGGGTCCAGGGGTAGACAACTAACCAGCATTGGTCAACTGGATCTTGACCAAACTGTACCTTGGATCTTCTGACTCGAAGTTTGAGGCTTGAAATAATCTATCCTGCGTAATTCAATAAATACTATTCCTTCCCAGATTCTGTTTTCAGTTGTATAGTGTTAATTACTGTATGTTTAAAGTTCTTGGTACTGTATAGTATAAAATCTCAAGGGTATAAATCTAATGAAATATGCTTATTGTGGCCTCACTGAGGGCAGCAGGAATATACAACTCTCTTTTAAAAATATAATTCAGGCAAATAAAGGCATTAAGTTATCCTAGTGCAATGGAAGATTTATTATCTAAACTTGGAAAACTCAGGAAATACCAGAGGCGGACTCCAGGAGAAATATTTCTAGAAAAGAAAGTAGAAGAGACCGAATGCATGTCACTGCTTGGTCCATTTGCTGCCTGATACAATAATCCTATGGATTAAGCATGGGATTGTGTTCCGGAGACTCTAGGCCTGTACCTTGCACAAAGGAGACCAATATTTAATGAATGATTGTTGAACGGGTTTCAAAGGAGTAAAATAATTTTACATTTTTAAAAGCATTTATCTTGAGGTCACTGACCAATAAAACTACATTATCTCTGTTACAAAAGGAGACATTGAGGAACAACTGAGGAGCTGACTCGTGTCTCCTAACATGTCCATAGTAGACCTAGGAGTGAATTAAAGATTTACTTACTCCAGAGACCCGACTCCAGTTTTGAAGCTAAAATGTTCATGGACCGCTGACTTATTTCATGAGATGAAGAAATTACAAGCAGAATAGAGGGCATTCAAAAGTCCCTCTAAAACAAAGTTATATAAAATATCTCACACAAAATAATTGGTAGGCAAGAAAGGGTCCTCAAGTCCAGCCTGATTCATTTCTGGCACTGGCAGTTAGGCCAGCCTTATTTTCAAAGCTGTCTGTCTCACAAGGACTTTTATCTATCTATTCTGAGCTCCAAGTCCTGAAGTTCTAATCCAGAGGAAGAAGATTCCTTTAATCCTTTTCTGTTCTTATCTGGCCTTACATCTAATTTCAAAACAAAACTACCTTCCAAATACAGTAGTATCTCCCTTCCATTGAGGCAAGACACTCTAGTGGATGATTTTTCTTTTTGTCTTGAGATAGCATCTGCGTGTTCCAGAGGTCAGTTTTATTTGTTTCTATGAACATGTAACCATATCTCAATGTGCATCATTCTCAATGTGCATCATTCTGCTTTGGCCATCCTCTAATTTTCTCTCCTTCCTAATCTGACCCACAAATGCTCATGTGCATTAGGGAGGACTGGGGTTGGGCTTCTTCCTTCTGAAGGTACTGTGTTAACTCCTGTACCTATCATTTGCATCCTGCCAACTGCATCCTCCCTATCTCTCCACTTTTCTGCTTTCTTGAGAGTGAATTTACCTTCCATGACTAATGCAATCCGTAGGCAGCCTTCATGCTGATTCCACAGATTTTAATTTCCTAAGATTTCCCTTTAGACTCTTCTTAACATCCTCTTTTTTAAAAAAAATCCCCTTCTCAGAGTCAGTCAGAGGCTCCACCTGGCCTCCTGTGTGAACCCGATAGGGAGCTCATGCCTCAGGTAGTACATGGCCATGCTCAGACAAGGCCTGCACAGACGATGTAAGGCAGAAGGTACTAAGAGTACATTTCCACTGACATGTACCAGGAACCAGCTGTGTGTGGAGCAGCCTGCGAGAGGTGGTGAATGAGACAGGGATTAATCGAGTAAGCCCTCCGACCTCGTGTTCTCAGGTCCTTAGCATGATATTCAAGGCTAAAATACACGGAAGACAGCATAATGTAGTAGAAGGGGCATAGGCTTTGGGGCAATAGATCTGCATGACTTCAGGCTAGCTACTTAACCTTATGTTCCCCAATTGTGAAAGGAGATAATACCTTTGTCATACGGTTTCTTGTGAGAATTTACTAGTGCGAGTGGTATATACTAGGCATTCAACATGTGGTGATTGATTATTTAATGTTTTCTAATATAATAGCAGTGTTTACTATTAGTGCCCAGAGTCAGCAATACAAGATCTGAAACCCACTTCTATTGTAGAAAAGCCTTCACAGAGAGGCCTTTAGTACAGAGGAGACAGAAATTGCTCCAGCCTCTTTGGTAAGCCTGACTGTTGAGCCTGGCATATAGAACATCTTTGTACTACTAAGGAAAGGGCCCATTTTTACCAGGAGGTATTGAAGAGCTCTTTGGGGAGCCCACTCTGGGAAGTATTGTCTATTGCTCAGGCTCACAAGGATGATGAGGAGGACATTGAGTTTGCTGCCTTCCATTTTAGACTCACAAGTGATATGGGGTGAGAGCAAGCTTCCCGCTTGACTCCTGCTCTTAGGATAGATGATGGAAAGCGCCAGGAGCTCTGCACCACTCAGTCCCTGTCTACCCCCTCCTCACTTCTCCACAAAGGTCACAGGTCACATAGGTCATGGCTCAAACCTAAAACACTTTAACTGCTAAAGAGACTAGGCTTATCACAGAACACGCTACCTGTATAGATGAGGAGCTGAGGTTAAAAACCAGCAGCACCAGTAGGCAGTCCTTGGAGACGGCCTCTGATTCAATCAGGCCTGAAGAAGCATGTCTAATGAGATTATTAATATATTTCTTTTTCTTTTATATAGCTTTATTGAGATATAATGCATATACCATATAATTCATCAATTAATGTGTACAATTCAATGGCTTTTAGTATATTCATAGAGTTGTGTGTCCATCAACACAATTTTAGAACATTTTCATTACCCTGAAAAGAAAGCCTGTAGCCCTCAGCCATCACTTCCCAACATTGCTCTCCCTCCCACCCCCAGCCAGGAAACCACTAATCTACTTTCTGCCTCTATAGATTTGCCTATTCTGGATATTTCATATAAACAGAATCCTACAATATGTGGTCCTTTGTGACTGGTTTCTTTCATTTAGCACTAATTTATTTCTTGAAGGCAGAAGTAACATCAAAGTTTGTCAGAAGGGAAATTGCTAAATAAAGCAGAGTGCAGCCATACTGTGGATTACTGTAGCACTTTAAAACATTAGGTAGATCTACATATATTAATAAAGGTCTCCAGTATATGCACATACATATTAAATCTGGAAGAATACACATCAAAATGATAAAAGTGGAAACCTCCAAGGAGAAAGAGATGGGAATAAGACTGGGGATGGAATACAAAGAAGGCTCTTCTTATTTGGAATATATTAATTTTTTTCAAGGATAGTTTATTCATGCATTACTTTTATAATTAAGAATTAATTAAAAAGAGAACATTAGATTTCTAGTTTCCAGTTCTACATGTAAGGAGCTTGGAAGTCGCCATCCCATCCTAACTATGAGTAAAAAGCTGAACAGGCTGAGAAATCAACAACTCTTCTTGGATCTATAAGAGAGGGGAGGACACAGTGCACACTACTGCTCCCAAGATTGGAGAGTCAGACAGGCAAATACAGGTCATTACCGCTAACTGGAGTAGAGACCTGGGAATGGAAACCATCTTGGGAACCAGTACCTGGGCAGGGAAACCTGAACTGTGATTGACTCTGAGAGTTTAAAACTCTAGGGGGTAGCACTGACATATATACACTACCAAATGTAAAACAGATAGCTAGTGGGAAGCAGCCGCATAGCACAGGAAGATCAGCTCGGTGTTTTGTGACCACCTAGAGGGGTGGGATAGGGAGGGTGGGAGCGAGGGAGACGCAAGAGGGAAGAGATATGGGGATATATGTATACATATAGCTGATTCACTTTCATATACAGCAGAAACTAACACAACATTGTGAAGCAACTATACTCCAATAAAGATGTAAAAACAAAAACAAAACTCCAGGGGGGCCCAGTCACGGCTCCCCCCTCCCCACCCCCAATATTGTGAGATTTACCACCAGGAGCTCGACCAGGTTTCCACAGTAAATAATGGAGAAAAATCTCTCATGCTTCCAGCAGGAGGAGGAGAAAAGGAACCATACTGAAATAGAGCAGAGTACACTGTTGTTCTTTTTTTTTTTTATAGTGAATACAGAGAGATGTCAGAGGAGCTAGTTAGAGTAGCAAGTATTAAATTTATTTATTTATTTATTTATGGCTGTGTTGGGTCTTCGTTTCTGTGCGAGGGCTTTCTCTAGTTGTGGCAAGCGGGGGCCACTCTTCATCGCGGTGCGCGGGCCTCTCACTATCGTGGCCTCTCTTGTTGCGGAGCACAGGCTCCAGACGCGAAGGCTCAGTAATTGTGGCTCACGGGCCCAGTTGCTCCGTGGCACATGGGATCCTCGCAGACCAGGGCTCGAACCCGTGTCCCCTGCATTGGCAGGCAGACTCTCAACCACTGCGCCACCAGGGAAGCCCCTACACTGTTGTTCTTAACAAGGCCTACCCTCAGGGGAAACTAGTTAACCAGTGCCTATTCTACTGGGGTATTATCAGAGCTGAAATGACCTGGGGAAGGGAGATACCCAACTCCAACCCACCCTGGGCATCCTGTCCCACCTAAGGGGAGGAGAAAAAAAAATTGAGAAACATTGTGAAGTTCACAGTCCAGAAGCACACGCTCACTAAAAGACTGAGACCTAATCGTGGCACTATAGAATTTTTCCCCTCCACCCGTACCTCAACACCACATTGCTCAAGTCCTATATACAGCAGTTCCTTTTACTCAGTACATCATGTCCAGCTATCAATAAAAAATTACAAGGAGTACCAAAAAGCAAAAAACACCAGAGACCGAGTAAGCATCAGAATCAGACACAGCAGGGATGTTGGAAATTATTAGGCCAGGAATTTCAAACAACTATGATTAATGTACTGAGGGCTCTAACGGATAAAGTAGACAGCATGCAAGAATAGATAGCAATGTAAGTAGAGAGATGGAAATCCCAAAAAAGAACCAAAAAGAAATGCTAGGGATCAAAAACACTGTGACAAGAAATGAAGAATTCCTTTGATGGGCTTGCTAGTAGACTGGACCTAGCTGAGGAAAGAATCTCTGAGCTAGAGGGTATCTCAACAGAATCCTCAAAAACTGAAAAGCAAAGAGAACAAAAACTGGAAAAGAGAATGTTAGGAATGAGAGAGAGAGAAGTGGGAGCTTTCCTTGGAAAGACTCAGAAACTGGACAGGAAGTCATAGGTGCGCTGATGCATCCTGAAGAACTTGGAACCATTCTGACGTCAGAGACCCATTCAATTGCCCCAATGTGCAGACAACTCCTAGGATAACATTCAGACCCAGAGCAAAGCCCAGAATGAGATGCTCTCCTTTGAGCATGGGAGTCAGGAACAAGGTCTACTTCAACCTCAGGACAATCCCAAGTTGTCCTCAGTTTTCTACTAATTTAAAGGGAAGTGGGAGACTGGGGACTGTGAGCACTGAGAGAAACCACCAAGATCCAGGAAATACAAGGGGGGCAGGAACTCAGTTCTCAGGACAATTACACAGAAGCCAGGACCCAATTGCTAGAACCTTGGGAACTACCTCAACCTCAGGAGTCTCCACAGAGATTAGTGGAATAGCTCTTAAAACAAAAAGAGGAAGGGAACTTTTTTCTTTTCTTTTTGTTTTTTAACTGTTTTCTGGGATAGCAGGAAAGAAATAAGCTGGGCAGGTTAGTTCTGCAGCTAGTAATAGGGGAAAACAGGCTGAGCAGCCTTGACAAGGAAAAGACCTCAGATAGGATCCTGGGTTTCAGCAGCTAATTATGTATGGATCATGAAAAGAATTTAGGTTTGTTGTCAACAGACTCTGATGTTGCTTAAGACCTAAGCATAACTGAATTTGCTTATGTAATAACCTTAGAAGGGATGTCTGCTATCTCCCTACCTGTGGGCAGAATACAGGTCACCACATGATGGGTGGTCTTAGGCAGAAGAGAGCCGAATTGGAGTGTCACATAAAAACAGAGATAAGAGAACTCATCTATTGTAACAGACACCCAGATAGGTAAAATCATTTGCCTGAAGCGAAATGGTGAATTTGTAGCAGCAGCATAGTAACATTGATGATAGACTATTAATTATATTCATAGAACATAATTTTAATAAAATATTAAAATATATTAAATATAATATATAATCAGTTGACCCCTGAACAATGCAGGGGTTAGGGGTGTCAACCCCCCATGCAGTCAAAAATCCATGTGTAACTCATAGCTGGCCCTCTTTATATGCACTTTGTCCATATTTGTGGTTCTGCATCCACAGATTCAACCAACTGCGTATCGTGCGTGTACAACTGTTGTTGTACTTACTATTGAAAAACCACATAAAAGTGGATCCATTCAGTTCCAACCCATGTTGTTCAAAGGTCACCATATACATAAATATATAACATAAATATTATATATAATAAATTATAAATATTATACATATATAATAATACTGAAGTTAATATTTATTATGTACTTACTATGTGCCAAGCACTATGCCAAGCATTTCATATTCATTATTTCAATTAATCCTCACAATAGCTCTATGATGTAGATGGTATCATTATTCCCATTTCACGGATAAAGAAATAGATTCTCAGAGCGATTAAGTAGTTCGCTAGCCAGTAAGGTCACACAGCTCATAAGAGGCTAGACGTACACCTCATGTCTTCCGACTCCAGTCCAGGACCCCTGCTGCGCCATGATGCCAATTCTTGACTTTCTTGCCCTAGGCCTCCTACAACCACTGAAATCTTTAATTCCTTAGAAGTTTTCAAATTGAATACAGGTTACTTAATCTTTTCTCATCATTTCTAACTGTATATTTGAGCTAAATTTATCTGATAAAGACAAAAGGTTATTTTAGTAAATAATTAACTGCTGGAATTTTGCTCATCCTGTGTAAACCTCCAGTTAGGATTTTCATATGCTGACACTTAAAATCTAAGTGTTTATTATCACTATTTAACTAAAACTTGAAATTGACTCCTGAGTTTCTAAGTGGAATGAAACCCCTGCTTCACTTTTTTACTGGGAAAATATATGCAAAGGTCAAAAGTAAGTTTAGAAATAATTTGAATATTATATACTAAACTACAAAGTGACCAACTTATGACCTCATAGATAAAACCTAGAGTAGGTTAAAATAATGAAAAGTGTCATAGAAGAGCACAAATCACCAGGGAAACAATAAACATTCTGGCATATGAGAAGGCAGATTACATTTACCAAAGGGGATAGTGTAGGCTGAGGGGTGGGGGAGGGGCAAGGCTTTGAAGAATAGTCACCCACAGAAGGAAGTCAACTGAAGACCACAGAGAAATAAAAAGCAACTCAATTTAGTTTGATTTTTTTTTTCTCGTGAGAAACAGAAAATGTTTAACTCATCTGCTTTTTCAATTATGAACAGGAAACATAAAACTATAGTCAATAAATACACCAAAAATTGTAATAAAAACTATTCCAGGCCCATGTTACAGCCGGTGAAAGAGGAAAAGGAGAAGCAAAGAGGGAGGGAGTGCAGGGGACAGAAAAGAGGATCCTCAGCTGGGTCCCAGCCACCTTTGCATCTGTCACAAGCAGACCTCCTTCCCTCTCTGAGTGCCCTCCTCCTGACTCTCCCATTTCTTTGTTTCCTTGCTGCCTAAACTTCTCAAGCACTCCCTTTGCTTCTACTTTCTTCCCCTCCCCCATGCTCTCCCTAACACTCCCCCCTCACCACTCTGAGCAAACTTGGAGAAGATATTCAATGACCCCTTGTCTAACCAAAGCCCTTATTCTCTAGTCTTTCTACTGAACAATCAATTGCTAATTAGCCTTTCCTTCATTATTATTATTTTTTAATTACCAGAGTAACATATATTCACATAGTTAAAAAAAACGAAAGGTTCATAATGAAGAGTACTGCCTCTCCCACCAAATATACTACCATTTCTTAATTATCAATTTTGGAAATTATCCTGGATTTCCTTGTATGAAAGATAAGGGTTTAGCTCTTTATAAATTTATTTATTTATTTAATTTTTGGCTGTGTTGGGTCTTTGTTGCTGTGCGCGGGCTTTCTCTAGTTGTGGTGAGCAGGGGCTACTCTCTGTTGCAGTGTGCGGGCTTCTCATTGCAGTGGCTTCTCTTTTTCTGGGGCATGAACTCTAGGTGCATGGCCTTCAGTAGTTGCGGCACAAAGGCTCAACAGTTATGGCTTGCGGGCTCTAGAGTGCAGGCTCAGTAGTTGTGGCGCATGGGCTTAGTTGCTCC
The DNA here is from genome assembly GCF_965194805.1 of Balaenoptera borealis. NCBI lineage: Eukaryota > Metazoa > Chordata > Mammalia > Artiodactyla > Balaenopteridae > Balaenoptera > Balaenoptera borealis. The sequence goes on from NC_138874.1 coordinate 89,077,611, forward strand.
GTGGCCTGTGTGATCTTCCTGGACCAGGGCTCAAATCCGTGTCCCCTGCATTGGCAGGCGGATTCTTAACCACTGTGCCACCAGGGAAGCCCAAGGGTTTAGGTCTTTAAAAGCACCCCCACCACCATTCCTTCCTTCCTCCTATCAATAGGATTAAATTATATTTTCGCTTCCTCTTCTGTTCACCTCTGTAATTTCCAACAACACATTTAAGCGGATAATTCTTTTGTTAGCAACCACACACAGTTATCTGTTGATACCTCACTGAGAAAGGAAACCAACTACTGTCTTCATCAACATGACTTTACTACTCCAGGAAGCTCTTGCCCAGGCAGATACAACTTGAAAAAAGTTTGTTTGTTTCAGTAACTTTATGAAAACCCATTTAAAGGAACATCAGACTGCTCAAATTTTCAATAGTTAGTATCAAATGATTGTTAACTCTCCAAGACACTATGAAACCCTCACCTCAAAACCCTTGCTTTGCTGTATCCACCAATCCTAAACTATTATGTCATGATACCCAAACCTCAGCAAGCTCACACATCGAAAGACCTACTTTAAACCAGACTTCAAAATCTTCATAAATATCCTGACTTTGTCCTTGCTCTTCTGAGAAGCTGCTAGACTTTGTAAAGGTATTTTCTCTCTTATCACGATAACCAATAAACTCAAGTTTTGCCTTACCAACAGGTCAATTTGGTGGTATTTTGGAGTCAGCATTCAATAATTTTGACACTGCCACTGAAATCCAATTGAGACTTCTTCATCATCAGGACCCAAGGCTCTCAATTCAAAAACAGTGTTTCCCAGACCCCCTCAGCCTCCTGCTGTGGTCTCTTTGATATTAACACTGAAGTTTATAAGTCTTGCATTTGGACTGACTCTGACTTCTTTTTATTTCATTTCTTTGAGCTCCTCAAATGTTGAGTTTATGTTGTATCCCAGGATTAAGAAATCCATTTTAAGAATCCTTTGATTACCTGATCAGATTGGCAAAACTTTTATACTTCGTGGAAATCTGCCTTATTAGTAAAAACACTACTATTTGTTTCTGACTGTCCTTCCCATTTTTTTTTGAATTTTATTTTATTTATTTTTTTATACAGCAGGTTCTCATTAGTTATCCATTTTATACATATTAGTGTATACATGTCAATCCCAATCTCCCAATTCCTCACACCACCACCCCCGCCCCCCGCCACTTTCCCCCCTTGGTGCCCATACATTTGTTCTCTACATCTGTGTCTCAATTTCTGTCCTGCAAACCAGTTCATCTGTACCATTTTTCTAGGTTCCACATATATGTGTTAATATACGATATCTGTTTTTCTCTTTCTGACTTACTTCACTCTGTATGACAGTCTCTAGATCCATCCACGTCTCTACAAGTGACCCAATTTCGCTCCTTTTTATGGCTGAGTAATATTCCATTGTATATATGTACCACAACTTCTTTATCCATTCGTCTGTTGATGGGCATTTAGGTTGCTTCCATGTCCTGGCTATTGTAAATAGTGCTGCAATGAACATTGGGGTGCATGTGCCTTTTTGAATTATGGTTTTCTCTGAGTATATGCACAGTAGTGGGATTGCTGGGTCATATGGTAATTCTATTTTTAGTTTTTTAAGGAACCTCCATACTGTTTTCCATAGTGGCTGTATCAATTTACATTCCTACCAACAGTGCAAGAGGGTTCCCTTTTCTCCACACCCTCTCCAGCATTTGTTGTTTGTAGATTTTCTTATGATGCCCGCTCTAACTGGTGTGAGGTGATACCTCATTGTAGTTTTGATTTGCATTTCTCTAATAATTAGTGATGTTGAGCAGCTTTTGATGTGCTTCTTGGCCATCTGTATATCTTCTTTGGAGAAATGTCTATTTAGGTCTTCTGCCCATTTTTGGATTGGGTAGTTTGTTTTTTTAATATTGAGCTGCATGAGCTGTTTATATATTTTGGAGATTAATCCTTTGTTGATTCATTTGCAAATATCTTCTCCCATTCTGAGGGTTGTCTTTTCGTCTTGTTTGTAGTGTCCTTTGCTGTGCAAAAGCTTTTAAGTTTTATTAGGTCCCATTTTTATTTTTGTTTTTATTTCCATTACTCTAGGAGGTGGATCAAAAAAGATCTTGCTGTGATTTAGGTCAAAGATTGTTCTTCCTATGCTTTCCTCTAAGAGTTTTATAGTGTCTGGTCTTACATTTAGGTTTCTAATCTATTTTGAGTTTATTTTTGTGTATGGTATTAGGAAGTGTTCTAATTTCATTCTTTTACATGTAGCTGTCCAGTTTTCCCAGCACCACTTATTGAAGAGACTCTCTTTTCTCCATTGTATATCCCTGCCTCCATTGTCATAGATTAGTTGACCATAGGTGCGTGGGTTTATCTCTGGGCTTTCTATCCTATTCCATTGATCTATATTTCTGTTTTTGTGCCAGTACCATATTGTCTGGATTACTGTAGCTTTGTAATATAGTCTGAAGTCAGGGAGTCTGATTCCTCCAGCTCCGTTTTTTTCCCTCAAGACCGTTTTGGCTATTCGGGGTCTTTTGTGTCTCCATACAAATTTTAAGATTTTTTTGTTCTAGCTCTGTAAAAAATGCCACTGGAAATTTGATAGGGATTGCATTGAATCTGTAGATTGCTTTGGGTAGTATAGTCATTTTCACAATATTGATTCTTCCAATCCAAGAACATGGTATATCTCTCCATCTGTTTGTATCATCTTTAATTACTTTCATCAATGTCTTATAGTTTTCTGCATACAGGTCTTTTGTCTCCTTACGTAGGTTTATTCCTAGGTATTTTATTCTTTTTGTTGCAATGGTAAATGGGAGTGTTTCCTTAATTTCTCTTTCAGATTTTTCATCATTAGTGTATAGGAACGCAAGAGATTTCTGTGCATTAATTTTGTATCCTGCAACTTTACCAAATTCATTGATTCGCTCTACTAGTTTTCTGGTGGCATCTTTAGAATTCTCTATGTATAGTATCATGTCATCTGCAAACAGTGACAATTTTACTTCTTCTTTTCCAATTTGTATTCCTTTTATTTCTTTTTCTTCTCTGATTGCCGTGGCTAGGACCTCCAAAACGATGTTGAATAATAGTGGTGAGAGTGGACATCCTTGTCTTGTTCCTGATCTTAGAGGAAATGTATTCAGTTTTTTACCATTGAGAATGATGTTTGCTGTGGGTTTGTCATATATGGACTTTATTACGTTGAGGTAGGTTCCCTCTGTGCCCACTTTCTGGAGAGTTTTTATCATAAATCAGTGTTGAATTTTGTCAAAAGCTTTTTCTGCATCTATTGAGATGATCATATGGTTTTTCTTCTTCAGTTTGTTAATACAGTGTATCACATTGATTGATTTGCGTATATTGAAGAATCCTTGCACCCCTGGGATAAAGCCCACTTGATCATGGTGTATGATCCTTTTAAAGTGTTGTTGGATTCTGTTTGCTAGTATTTTGTTGAGGATTTTTGCATCTATATTGATCAGTGATATTGGTCTGTAATTTTCTTTTTTTGTAGTATCTTTGTCTGGTTTTGGTATCAGGGTGAAGGTGGCCTCATAGGATGAGTTTGGGAGTGTTCCTTCCTCTGCAATATTTTGGAAGAGTTTGAGAAGGATGGGTGTTAGCTCTTCTCTAAATGTTTGATAGAATTCACCTCTGCAGCCATCTGGTTCTGGACTTCTATTTGTTGGAAGATTTTTAATCACAGTTTCAATTTCATTACTTGTGATTGGTCTGTTCATATTTTCTATTTCTTCCTGGTTCAGTCTTGGAAGGTTATACCTTTCTAAGAATTTGTCCATTTCTTCCAGGTTGTCCATTTTATTGGCATAGAGTTGCTTGTAGTAGTCTCTTAGGATGCTTTGTATTTCTGCAGTGTCTGTTGTAACGTCTCCTTTTTTATTTCTAATTTTATTGATTTGAGTCCTCTCTTTTTCTTCATGAGTCTGGCTAATGGTTTATCAATTTTGTTTTTTTTTATTTATTTATTTATTCATTTATGGCTGTGTTGGGTCTTCGTTTCTGTGTGAGGGCTTTCTCCAGCTGTGGCAAGCGGGGACCACTCCTCATCGCGGTGCGCGGGCCTCTCATCATCGCGGCCTCTCCCGCTGCGGAGCACAGGCTCCAGACGCGCAGGCTCCAGACGCGCAGGCTCCAGACGCGCAGGCTCAGCAATTGTGGCTCACGGGCCCAGCCGCTCCGCGGCACGTGGGATCCTCCCAGACCAGGGCTCGAACCCATGTCCCCTGCATCGGCAGGCAGACTCTCAACCACTGCGCCACCAGGGAAGCCCATCAATTTTGTTTATCTTCTCAAAGAACCAGCTTTTAGTTTTATTGGTCTTTGCTATTGTTTTCTTAGTTTCTATTTCATTTATTTCTGCTCTGATCTTGATGATTTCTTTCCTTCTACTAACTTTGGGTTTTGTTTGTTCTTCTTTCTCTAGTTCCTTCAGGTGTAAGGTTAGACTGTTTATTTGAGATGTTTGCTGTTTCTTGAGGTACGATTGTATTGCTATAAACTTCCCTCTTAGAACTGCTTTTGCTGCCTCCCATAGGTTTTGGGCCATCGTGTTTTCATTGTCATTTGTCTCTAGGTATTTTTTTATTTCCTCTTTGATTTCTTCAGTGAACTCTTGGTTATTTAGTAACATATTGTTTAGCCTTCATGTGTTTGTGTTTTTTACGTTTTTTTCCCTGTAATTGATTTCTAATCTCATAGCACTGTGGTTAGAAAAGATGCTTTATATGATTTCAATTTTCTTAAATTTACTGAGGCTTGATTTGTGACCCAAGATGTGATCTATCCTGGAGAATGTTCCATGTGCACTTGAGGAGAAAGTGTAATCTGCTGCTTTTGGATGGAATGTCCTATAAATATCAATTAAATCTATCTGGTCTATTGTGTCATTTAAAGCTTGTGTTTCTTTATTAATTTTCTGTTTGGATGATTTGTCCATTGGTGTAAGTGAGGTGTTAAAGTCCTCCACTATTACGGTGTTACTGTTGATTTCCTCTTTTACAGCTGTTAGCAGGTGCCTTATGTATTGAGGTGTTCCTATGTTGGGTGCATATATATTTATAATTGTTATATCTTCTTCTTGGAATGACCCCTTGATCATTATGTAGTGTCCTTCTTTGTCTCTTGTAACATTCTTTAAAGTCTTTTTTATCTGATATGAGAATTGCTACTCCAGCTTTCTTTTGATTTGCATTTGCATGGAATATCTTTTTCCATCCCCTCACTTTCAGTTTGTATGTGTCCCTAGGTCTGAAGTGGGTCTCTTGTAGACAGCATATATACGGGTCTTGTTTTTGTATCCATTCAGCAAGCTTGTGTCTTTTGGTTGGAGCATTTAATCCATTCATGCTTAAGGTAATTATCAATATGTATGTTCCTATTACCATTTTCTTAATTGTTTTCAGTTTGTTATTGTAGGTCTTTTCCTCCTCTTGTGTTTCCCAGTTAGAGAAGTTCCTTTAGCATTTGTTGTAGAGGTGGTTTGGTGGTGCTGAATTCTCATAGCTTTTGCTTGTCTGTAAAGCTTTTGATTTCTCCATCGAATCTGAATGAGATCCTTGCCGGGTAGAGTAATCTTGGTTTAGGTTCTTCCCTTTCATCACTTTAAATATGTCATGCCACTCCCTTCTGGCTTGTAGAGTTTCTGCTGAGAAATCAGCTGTTAACCTTATGGGAGTTCCCTTGTATGTTATTTATCATTTTTCCCTTGCTGCTTTCAATAATTTTTCTTTGTCTTTAATTTTCGCCAATTTGACTACTAGGTGTCTCGGTGTGTTTCTCCATGGGTTATCCTGTATGGGACTCTCTGTGCTTCCTGGACTTTGGTGGCTATTTCCTTTCCCATGTTAGGGAATTTTTCGACTATAATCTCTTCAAATATTTTCTCGGGTCCTTTCTCTCTCTCTTCTCCTTCTGGGACCCATATAATGCAAATGTTGTTGTGTTTAATGTTGTCCCAGAGGTCTCTTAGGCTGTCTTCATTTCTTTTCATTCCTTTTTCTTTATTCTGTTCTGCAGCAGTGAATTCCACTATTCTGTCTTCCAGGTCACTTATCCGTTCTTCTGCCTCAGTTATTCTGCTATTGATTCCTTCTAGTGTAGTTTTCATTTCAGTTATTGTATTGTTCCTCTCTGTTTGTTTGTTCTTTAATTCTTGTAGGTCTTTGTTAAACATTTCTTGCATCTTCTCGATCTTTGCCTCCATTCTTTTTCTGAGGCCCTGGATCATCTTCAGTATCATTAATCTGAATTCTTTTTCTGGAAGGTTGCCTATCTCCACTTCATTTAGTTGTTTTTCTGGGGTTTTATCTTGTTCCTTCATCTGGTACATAGCCCTCTGCCTTTTCATCTCGTCTATCTTTCTGTGAATGTGGTTTTTGTTCCACAGGCTGCAGGACTGTAGTTCTTCTTGCTTCTGCTGTCTGCCTTCTGGTGGATGAGGCTATCTAAGAGGCTTGTGCAAGTTTCCTGATGGGAGGGACTGGTGGTGGGTAGAGCTGACTGTTGTTCTGATGGGCAGAGCTCAGTAAAACTTTAATCTGCTTGTCTGCTGATGGTTGGGGCTGGGTTCCCTCCCTGTGGTTGTTTGGCCTGAGGCGGCCCAACACTGGAGCCTACCCAGGCTCTTTGGTGGGGCTAATGGTGGGCTCTGGGAAGGCTCACATCAAGGAGTACTTCCCAGAACTTCTGCTGCCCGTGTCCTTGTCCTCACGGTGAGACACAGCCACCCCTCGCCTCTGCAGGAGACCCTCCAACACTAGCTGGTAGGTCTGGTTCAGTCTTCCCTGGGGTCACTGCTCCTTCCCCTTGGTCCTGATGCACACACTACTTTGTGTGTGCCCTCAAGAGTGGAGTCTCTGTTTCCCCCGGTCCTGTCGAAGTCCTGCAATCAAATACTGCTAGCCTTCAAAGTCTGATTCTCTAGGCATTCCTCCTCCCGTTTCCGGACCCCCAGGTTGGGAAGCCTGACGTGGGGCTCAGAACCTTCACTCCAGTGGGTGGACTTCTGTGGTATAAGTGTTCTCCAGTTTGTGAGTCACCCACTTAGCAGTTATGGGATTTGATTTTATTGTGATTGTGCCCCTCCTACTGTCTCATTGTGGCTTCTCCTTTGTCTTTGGATGTGGGGTATCTTTTTTGGTGAGTTCCAGTGTCTTCCTGTCGATGATTTTTCAGCAGTTAGTTCTGTCCTTCCCATTTTTTATTGGGCATCTTTAAGATGAAAGTTCAGAGGGGACAGGACAAAGACTCAGAGTCTGTTCCTCAAGCTGGCCCCAAGAACTAAGAAGTTCAGGAGGTTCTGTTAGGGAGGAAAAAGTTTTCCTCAACCCTCTTAGGGTCCCTGTTTTGGTCTAAAAGTTAAATTGACAAATACAGATTAACAGGAAAAAAGCAAATGAATATATTAATGTAAGTTTTTGCATGACGCATGGGCCTTCATAAAGAAATGAAGACCCATGGAAACATTAAAACCTGAGTATTTTTATGTTGGGTTTGATGAAGAGTGGATAGTCATGGAGAAATGTGATTGGTCAAAGAGTATGAGATAAGTGTAGTAAAGTGGGGAAATTTAGCAAGTCCTGTTTGTTGAATTCTTCTTGGCTTCCCTGCTCCAGGAAAGAAGGAGAGAGGGAGAAAGGGCAGAGTGACCTTTATGCTTCTGTTGTGGTCTTCAACTCCTTCAGCTTAAAATATTCAACATGCCAAGGTGCCGTATTTCTAGGTAATGTGTCCTGAACCCCAGCAGTTTCTTCTTGACCACCATCCTTTGGGTAAACTATGCTTCAGGTAAGTTTTCATAACCTTATAAGAAATTTTCTCACTCTTGCTATTTTGTCTGTGAGACTCTGATTCTGGGAGAGATCTCCTCTTCAAACTTTCTGTTTGGGAACTGGAAATCCATCAAATTTTCCAATGGCAATGGCCCAGCCGTTTAGATGGGGACCTAGGTCATGAGGAGCACAGTGACACTTATAACCAACTGTTTCTAGCCTCTCATGTGTTTCTCTCAGTCTAAATCTAATGATTCAACCTTCCAGGCTATACTCCTGCTTCTTACATGTACTTATGCAAAGTCCAAATTCATGAACTTACTTTGTAAATGTCATAATTTCACCATAGTTTCTTCCATTTACCTCTGTTTCTATCTCTTCTTCACCCACTCTACTTCTCTCCTTGCTGGCCAGAAACGCTCAAATCTCCTTAAAGTTAAACCCTTTTCAGAACAGGGAAAATCCCCAGCTTTTAGTTCCTGATCTCAACCTGAGCTGACAGCCATTGTTAAAAGACTTTCCAAAGTCTAGACAAGATATAGTGAAATTTGCAGAGGAATTTAGAGTAGTTTTGGTTGTGCATAATCTAGGGTTCCCAAATCCACACCCAATATTTAATTTGTTAGTGGGGACCTCAGCGGCAAACAAACAGATGGAGAAGGCAGAATGGGAAGACTCTGAGGATGACCTAAAAGATCTAGAACTGAAAAAAGGGAAAAGTAAATAACAATAAAGTGGATTTAAATTAAAAAAAAAAAAGATCTAGAACTGCATCGTAAGCTCTGATTCAGTCCTATAAGTAAAGAAAGAATGAGTCTATCTGAAACTTCAAGGATAAGCTTTTTAGCACCTTTAGACAGCATTCAGGAGTAGATCCTGAAGCAGAGGTGACTCTATCTCTCTCCTCACTTTTTGTGAATAGCCTTAAGCCAGAAAAAGGGGATTTAATACACAACCAAAATCTAGAATGGGAAAGAGTCCTGTTGCCAGACCATCAATACCTCACTGTATATTAAAAAAGAGTTTGAGAACAAAAACAGAATAAGATTTGCTAAGGTAGTGTTCTCCATTTTCTCCATTACTGCAGTAAGCAATATACTTATCTTTGCCACATCAACAGGTCATTTGGGTGGTATCTGCAGGACACTCAACTCCACTTTGTAAGAGAATGTCATTAGTTCTCTCATCTTTCCCTCCATCTCTCCTCTCACTTTCCACTTTCCAACTTCTATCAGCCAGGCCTTTGTTTTTTTCATTTTTCCAAGGCCAACAATATTTACGGTCTTTTCTATAACCATGATTGTCTTTTATTATTTGTCTATTGGTGTATTCTAAACACTGAATATCAACTGCTGAAGGTCATATCAACTCGTAGTTTGCTCATATTTGAATCATGACTTTCTCATTTGGTTCGCTCCTTTCTCCTCACTTTTCCTCTCCACCTCAGAGTTTCTAAAAGACCTTTCTTCAGTTTTTGCTAAAATCTCCAACATTCTGCCTGTTTCATCAAATTGCCATTTTCTCCCCTGAAACCATCCTCTTGGAGTCCTCCATCTTCCAATGGCTCTAATCTGGACCATCTGCTCTGTAAATTTGCTACACAGCTGGTGCTTTTTAGACTTTCATGTCTGAAAAAGCTTTTGACAAAATTCAACACCCATTTATAATAAAAACTCTCAACAAAGTGGGTATAAAAAGAACATACCTCAACATAATATAGGTCATATATGACAAACCCACTGCTAACAATACTCAACAGTGAAAAGCTGAAAGCTTTTCCTCTAAGATCAAGAACAAGACAAGGATGCCCACTCTCACCACTTCTATTCAACATAGTACTGAAAGTCCTAGCCACAGCAAGCAGACAAGAGAAAGAAATAAAAGGCATCCACATCAGATGAGAAAAAGTAAAACTATCACTATTTCCAGATTACATGATACTATATACAGAAAGTCCTAAAGATACCACCAAAAAACTATTAGAACTAACAAGTGAATTCAATAAAGTTGCAGGATACAAAATTAATCTACAGAAATCTGTTGCATTTCTATATACTAATAAACTGTCAGAAAGAGAAATGAAGAAAATAATCACATTTACAACTGCATCAAAAAGAATAAAATACCTAGGAATAAGTTTAACCAAGGAGGCAAAAGACCGATACTGGGAAAACTGTAAGACACTGATGAAAGAACATGAAAATGACACAAATAAATGCTCATGAATTGGAAAAATTAATATTGTCAAAATGTCCATACTACCCAAAGCAATCTACCGATGCAGTGCAATCCCTATTGAAATACCCATGGCATTTTCACAGACGTAGAACAAATAATCCTAAAATTTATATGAAGTTATATACATTTTGGATTAGCGACTTCTGTGTTCTTTTTTCAGTAGTATAAATACTGAGACTACAAAAATGATGGGCAAATGCACTTTGACCTGCCATTTTGCAGAAAGAAACTCCCAAATATTTTGAGATCTTCTATTTTCTAAGCCCTAAAGCTCCAAATATATCTAGTATAGGTTTTAAAAAAAGATCTTGAGTTCAATCTTAGTACTCAAATAGATAATTCATGTTCTTTTGGTTCTGTGACGTTGCCACTCATATAAATAAGGAATTAATTTTACAGAGCTACAAATGGCCATTTCATAAAATGACACACTATCTAGTAAATTCAGATGGTTAAAACTTTCAACTGAATAAACCATGAGAAGTTTACTTAATATAGCATTTGTGAAATAAGAACAGAAGCCTTAAGCTTCTGATCCTTAGAGCTAAGCTGGCTCTACTAAAACCTGAATGAAAGAGCACTGGAATTGGAATCAAAAGACCCAGTTCCAGAATCATCTTAGCCATGTGGCTTTAGGAAACTCGAAACCTTTCTGAGACTCAGTTTCTTCATTTGTAAAATGGGGTGGGGATAAAGATCAAATGCTTGTATGTCTGAAAGGATTTTTAAGAGAGTGAGACAAAAACTCAGTTAAAATAATTTATTTTGAAATTATTAGAGATTCTTAGGAAGTTGCAAAGATAGTACAGATTGGTCTCATGTACCCTTCACCAAGTTTTCCTTAATGGTTACATCTTAATGTAATGATAATACAATATCAAAACAAGGAATTTGACATAAGTATTATGTGTATAGCTATATGTCATTCTATCCCATGTGTACACTAGTGCAACCACCACCACAATCAAGAGATAGAACTGTTCCACCACAAAGATCTCCCTCATGCTACCTCTGCATAGTCACACCCACCTCACAACCTCCCAGCATCTCTAGTCCCTGGCAGCCATGAATCTGTTCTCCATCTCTATAATTTTGCTATTTCAAGAATGTTATATAAATAGAATCATATATTATTTGACCTCTTGATACTGGCTTTTCTCACTCAGCATATCGCCCTTGAAATCCATTCAAGTTGTTGGATGCATCAATAGTTCATTATTTATTTATTTATTTTTATTGATGAGTAGTATTCCATTGTATGGCTGTCTCACAGTTTAACCATTCACCTATTGAGAGACATTTTGGTTGTTAACAGGTTGTTAACTATTACTAATGAAGCTGCTATGAACAACAGTATGTAAGTTTTAAGTTTTCATTTCTCTGGGATAAACGCTTAGGAGTATGATTGCTGGGTTGCATGGGAAGTGTGTATTTAGTTTTCAAGAAATTGCCAAATTTTTTTCCAGAGTGGCTGTATCATTTCACAGCAAGGTGTGAGAGATCCAGTTTCTCTGCATCCTCAGCAGCAATATAAAGCAATTGAAACTGTAAAAGGTAGACAAATCTGAGGTAGGTTGTTAATATTCACAGAACTGCAGAAATGCCAATTTTCTCTCTCTTCTAAGCTTCTGAAACTTCTATGTATTGGGCCATTCTCTTAGGCTGACCAACAGGAAAAACAGAATGATAGGAGACTGTGTGGTTATGTTGAAACTGGGTGGATAATGGGACAACATATCCTGCTGAGTAGAGCCAGGAAGTGGGAGGTAGAGAAGAGTGCAATTCAAATCCTGGGCTGATAGTATGACAGGAAGGGTGACCTTAAATCATTCACATTAGATTCCATTTGCAGCTCTCAGATTCCCAGCCATGATGAAAACATTATAATCTCAGGTGGGGGCAGAATAGCTAGACTAGCTTTTTGGTTTTGTTTTTGTTTTTTTTTCCCCTCAGATGTGAACAGGGAAGGCATGAAGAAAATAATTTAGGTGACATTTCCCATTATAGTGTGTCCTACTTAAATTAACCCAACACAAACGTACAAGTATAATGTTTGTCATGGTAGATTCATACACTAGGCTATTTTAGCATACTAGGTCAAATGGATTTATAGGTTATTGGTATCAGGTTAATTTAGAAAATAAAATGTTAACAAAATAATTACAGGTACTTAGGCTGGGGACTAGAGCTATCTGGAGGCATTTTTAGTCACTTATCTGTTGACTGAGTTGGCTGTTGGCTGGGACCTCAGATGGGCCAGTGGTTGGAGCACTTCCATGTGGCTTCTCCACGTGGTTTCTCTGTTTAGGCTAGCTTGGGCTTCCTCACAGCCTGGAGTCTGGGATACAAGAGTAAGTGTTCTAAGAAGTAATCAGAGTGCCCTCGTATTTTAGTGATCTATTCTTGTTAGTCACGTGGTGTATCTTCCACTGTACTCCATCAGTGGAGGCAGTCACAGCGGTGTGCCCAGATTAAAAGAGGGAACACAGTGCCCTCTACTTTACAGGTGGAATGTCAAGGTCACAGTATAAGAAGAACATGTGGGATGGATGATATTGTGGTAGTTTAGAAAATAATAAGGCTCAAGCATACATCTAGGGTTTTAGTTGAGTGAATTTTCATTGACCTAAATCCATATGGGAGAAGCTCTATTTCTGAGTAGAAGCAGCTTTTTCTCGACTGTCTGATTTTGCTGTGGTTGGGAACTTCGGGGCTGGAGAAAGTAGCCCTTAGATGGGCCTGATGGCACTTCTTCTAATAAGGCTGAGCAGGCCTCTCACCCTAAAACAGATTTCTGAGGAAAGGAATTCTCAGGGCGAGGTGTAATGGCTTCCCTAACCTTGTTCTCAAGGGAATCAACCAGTGTAAGCAGGTTTTGTTATGGACTATTAGAATTAATAGGACCTCTTAAACCTGAAAAATGGAGATGGGGAAAAATTATAAAGTATTGCTTATCCCAAACTCACTCTTGTGTATAGAGCTGAGCAGAAAGAAAAGATTTTAGAGTAAAAATTCAAATTTGTGAAGGTCTTATTTAAGTGAGCTTGACAACCTGTTCTACAAAGTCAGTTAATGTCTTGTAAGCTGTCAATAATCCAGGAATTTCCCATTAATTGAATGTTGCCCATATGAGGTGCTCAGTAAAACACTGAGGATAAATTAGTTTTAAAACTACTTCAATATAAAATTGAGGAACATGAGAAGAAAGCAAAACAATTCTTGAACTCTCACCGCAGAATGTCTTCCCTCTGCTCCACCACCACCTCCCATCACACATGTGTACACCACCTGGAGAACTCTTGAAGCCCTTAACACTCAGTTTGATGTCACCTCTTATAGAGTTTCTCTATGCCCATATAGGGCTAGTTAACCCTTCCTTGATGCTCCTGCAGCTCTCTGTACATTCTTATATTGCAGCACTAACCATACTGAATGATAATAAGTTGTTTGTCTGTCTGTCTTTGCCACCAGACTGAGAGAGTTTTGAGGGCAGAAATGATAACATTCATCTTTGTGATTCATGACTTAGCATAGTGCCTGGAATATAAGAGGAACTGAATGAATGAAGAATTAAAAAAATGGAAAGTAAAAAGGGCGGAAAGGCAGACAGGTAAGAAAAAGAATAGATGGATAGGTTGATGGGATATTTTAGTTCTCTAAACAAACTTTAGATCTCTAATATATGAGTAAATTATATAAGAAGTCTCTAGAAGTCTTAATGATTCAGGGTATAGGGTCAACTGGTTTTGTTTTCCGTGTATATATTTATCTTATATTTCATACACCTTTCCGTTGAAAAAGAGGTAAATCCAGACAATATGTCATTACTATGTTAAATGCTCTTATACAGCATTGTTATAATAGTTTGCTTATTATTTTCTTCTTTTCATGTTCTAGCTATTTTTTATATTAAAATATTTTCAACATTTAAAAACAAAATGTGTGTCGGGTGCCCCAGTATCTCAACAGTAGTTTGTAAAAGTCAGTCTTTTCTCATACTGATGGCCAGTAGGCACATGAAAAGATGCTCAACATCACTAATTATTAGAGAAATGCAAATCAAAACTACAGTGAGGTGCCACCTCACACTGGTCAGAATGGCCATCATTAACAAGTCTACAAATAAGAAATGCTGGAGAGAGTGTGGAGAAAAGGGAACCCTCCTGCACTGTTGGTGGGAATGTAAGTTTGTACAGCCACTATGGAAAACAGTATGGAGGTTCCTTAGAAAACTAAAAATAGAATTACCATATGATCCAGCAATCCCACTTCTGGGAATATACCTGGACAAAACTATAATTCAAAAAGATACGCGCACCCATATGTTCATAGCAGCACTGTTCACAATAGCCAAAACATGGAAACAACCTAAATGTCCATTGACAGATGAATGGATAAAGAAGATGTACATATATACAATGGACTACTATTCAGCCATAAAAAAGAATGAAATAATGCCATTTGCAGCAACATGGATGCAACTAGAGATTATCATACTAAGTGAAATAAGTCAGGAAGAGAAAGACAAATACCACATGATATCACTTATATGTGGAATCTAAAATATGGCACAAATGAACCTATCTATGAAACAGAAACAGACTCACAGACATAGAGAACAGACTTGTGATTGCCAAGGGGGAGAGGGGTGGGGGAGGGAAGGACTGGGAGTTTGGGATTAGCAGATATAGGCTATTATATATAGGAGGGATAAACAACAAGGTCCTACTGTATAGCACAGGGAACTATATTCAATATCCTGTGATAAATCATAATAGAAAAGAATATTTTTAAAATGTCTATATGTGTATAACTGAGTCACATTGCTGTGCAGCAGAGATTGGCACAGCATTGTAAATCAACTATACTTCAATAAAAAAATAAAATTAAAAAAGTCAGTCTTTTCTTCTTAATGGACAAAACCAAATTTTACCTTGGGAAATCCATTTTAACTTATTACAACTTGGTGTGGGCTTTAGAACCTCCATGAGCTCAGAGGTTTGCTAAAAGTTAACCGTTTAATTCCAGTGCTAGGCTTATATAACAGTCCTACAGCAAATTTAGATTTAAAGGATACAATTTTTTACTCTTAGGTTTACATATTTTATTTACAGTAACTATAGTTGTTAGAATACATAAGCCATCACTAACCATGGATACAGTTACATCTACTCAGACTTACGCAAAAACATCAGTGGTGTTCCAGTGTAGGATAGTGGGGGCAGTTTGCCCTGGTACAGGCATCCAGGGGGGTGCGTTATTTATAGAGATTTCAAAAACAGTGATAAAACCAACTAAAAGTCAGTCTGCTTTTTATTATCACCATGTGCCAACAGTTCTAAACATTGCCATTGATAAAGTACTCTTCCCTGAAAAAGTCTTTTGTTGGCCTAACTTTGAGACAACCACAATGGTTACTGATGAATTTTAATAATGTATGTGGTAAGCTTCAAATTATCACATTTTAATAATTTAACTGTCAGTAAACATTGTATTCTACATGGAAGTTATTCTGAGAGCCCTCAGTATTCAGTGGGTTCCCTACACACATGGAGTTGGCAACACATGTTCCTTTTGAGAATCAGTTCAGAACAGTGGGAGCTGTTCGGAATTGTGCAAACTCTTTTTCAGCCAGAACTTCACATCTCCAACTCCTGTGGTACTACATATTCCTACATTTAAACTAGAGATACTAAATAAACAGCGACTGCATGGTGATCTTAAAGATGAAAAAAACATAACTAGAGTTATTTCAATGCTGTTATTTTATGTGACCACTTGGAGATTTTTGTTTAAAATTTAAACAGTAAAACAGAATACAAGCTGTAAGGTGTACTATTCCTGTTTGATAAATGCAAATTTTAATTTATACTAAAATCTTTTCTGAATTTGAAAAATCTTTTTAAATAGAAAATCTTTAAAATAGAAATATAGTCACTCTTTTACATTGTCAACTTTTTAATACTAAAAAAAGAATCAAGAAAATAATGCTATTATTGATTATCACTACTAATAACTGTCATATTGAGGAATGAGGATTTTAAAAAATGATCCTCCTCTGAGCGCCAAAGCACATGGAGCACGCTGCTGTGTGACTTGGCCGGCCGCTCGGGCAGGTCCAGGCGGTGTTTGAACCAAGAGAGGTTGGTGGTGCCAGTTCATTAGCTCCACAGGCATTTCCTCTTTCAGGCCCTGTTCCTTCCCAGTCCCCAGCCCATTTTTCACCAAATCCAAGATTCTTTTTCTGAAATTTCACTCTCAGCACTCATGCTCTATTCTTTTACAGCATGAGTCTCTCTAAAGAATACTTACATTTTATGGGAACATTTTTAAAAAACAGCTTTATTAAAAGGTAATTCACATATTACAAAATTCACCCATTTAAAATGTACCATCCTATTCTTACTATGTTCACAGAGTTGCACAACCATCACCACAATTTTAGAACATTTTCATCACCCCAAATAGGAAACCCCATGACTATCAGTAGTCAGTCTTCATTCCCCCCAGCTCATCTTCTCCCTCCCACCTGCCAGCCCCAGGCAACCACTACTCTACTTTCTGTGTCTATAAATTTACCTATTCTGAACATTTTATATAAATGCAATGATACAATATGTGGTCTTTTGTGACTGGCTTCTTTTATTGAGCATAATGTTTTCAAGTTTCATCCATGTTGTAGCATATATAATAATTTATTCCTTTTATTGCCAAATAATACTCCATTGCATGGACATATAACACTTTATTTATCCATTCAAATGCTGATGGGCATTTGAGTTGTTTCCACTTTTTAGCTATTGTGAATAACACTGCTATGAACATCCGTGCACAAGCTTTTGCACAGACACATGTTTTTAATTCTCTTGGATAGATTCCTAGCAGTAGATTTGTTGGGTTGTACTGTAAGTTTATGTTTATCTTTTAAAGAAACTGCAAAATGTTTTCCAAAGTCGCTGCACCATTTTTCATTTCCACGAGAAATATATGAGCATTCCAGTTGGTCCACATCTTAACAGAAGCCTTTGGAAGCAGGAAGAGGAAAGGAAGGGTGAAAGAAAGGAACATCTGCTGAGCACTGGGCTATACAAAATACATTAACTCCTAATCCTGGGCAATTTTCAGTGTGCTACCCTGACGACCAAAAAGCCTCAATGAATCTTCAGCAGTGTAAGGGCCGAAATAAGGAATTGGTAGTTGGGCGGTAAGAAGTGAAACTATACCTACACAGCTTACTGTCCACAGTAACCTGACTTTACCAGTTATCAATATAACTTTACTACACCAGGAAATTCTTGCCCAAGATGAATGATAGAAGTTGGATATAATTTAATTGTGCATTCCAGGAACTTCCTGGAAGACCCATCAATCCTTCAACAGAAAGTAGCAAACAACAATTTATTCCCCAAGACTCCTTTGAACTCCTCACCTCAAAATCTTCACAGTCTGTCCACCAATACTGATCTATTATATCATGATTCTTACCCAGTCTTAACCAAGCTCCCACACTGAAAGACCCACCGTAAGCCAGACTTCTAAAGTCTCACACATATCCCGACTTTGCCCTTCCCACTATGACATGCTACCAAGACTCTGTTTAGGTAATGTTGTCCTTACTAGTATACCAAGATTCAGTTTAGGTAGTGTTTTCCTTACCAGCTAAAACAAACTCAGTTTTGTCTTATCAATGGGATACTTTGGAGATATTCTGGAAAGCTAGCATTCAACAGTGGATATTTGTGAAAGGAAGCCAGCAACCCTAAGTACGTATGTAGACAGTGTCTTGTCTTCCTACCTGAAAGGCCAGACCTGCCTAGGAATGAGTAGTAAAAGCCTCCTGTATTAATAAGAAGAATATTTAAAAAGTCACAAAATACTGTGACAGTAAAAAAAACTGTGGTAGTAAAACGAGAAAAGCAAACACAGAAAACAAAATTTAAATCTAATACAAGTTCTGTTAGAGAGTTCCAATAATTTAATGACTTAATCACTCAAAAAACCCCCTGCAGTTTGGTCTGTTACTATACACGTGGTGGTAGTGTGACAAAGCCATGACTAGAATGCCTTAAGTAATACAGTTTGCCCTGAATCTTGGGTTAGTCGTTACATGGAACGTTATCATCAGTAAAAAATGGTGCCAAATTATACCATAAGCATTTCTTTGCTTTAAAAGTTTCTCTTAAGTGGTGTCTTTTAAAAGGAATGATTGCCTGATGTTAATCTGAGGCTTAATGTTTTATATTAAAGAGGTATATTTTTGGTAAGCGACAATGATTAAACGAGGAGGGCAAAAGTTGCCACCACCCTGGGATAAAGACATACCTCCACCTTAAGCTTTACTTGTCCTTTTTGTCCTCACCTTTAAGGCCAGCTCAGTAATACAACACATAGGGATATTGTCATTTATGGCTTTTCTGTATTTCTCTATTCACCTCACCTAAGCCTCAATTCTCTTTCCTACCTCCCCTCTCTCAAAGATTCTCCTTCTTTTCTGTACAAGTCACAGATGAGAGAAGAAACAAAGAGAAAGAGGGAAGTTTGCTTCAGGGAGCATAATGGTCTCTCAGGCTTTGCTTTTGACATAAGAGTGTTTAACTGTAACCAAACTCCTTTTTTTTTTTTTGTCTTTCTCAGAAATTATTCAACTTATTTAGTTGGAAATGAGTATAATCTTACTTTGTGTATAAATTACCACATATTTCTTTTACTATTATTTTACTTGAAATAACTGGAGGCAGAGGATTGGAAAATGTCATGAATTTTCCTAAAGTGCATTTCTTTCAAGGAGATAGGTATACCTCACTATGGGGGCATATTTTTCAAACTAAAAACAGCCTAATTCTTCCCCCACACTCCTTTCTGAGAAATTTGTGATAGGGCTTATTTGCTTAAAAGGCCCTTGTAGGGGAGAAAAAAACTTTTTCTCTACCGTCTTAGGTTCAGCATTTGGGGCCTGTGAATTAGACTGACAAACGATAGATTAACAGGAGAGAAGTCATACATATTTTATTTAATGTTAATATTTTAATTTTTACATGCATGGAGGTCTTCATAGAAAAGAAGTGAAAACCCAAAGAAGCAGTTAGTCTCAGAGGTTATATACCATTTTAGCAAAAGGTGAAAGATTTATGGGGAAGGAGTAAGACTAAGGAAAAGGATATTGGGCTTCTAGGAGTGGTAAACTGTGGGAGGGTAAATATATAGGGGAAACTATATGTAACAGAAGATAAGGGTTATTTTAGTAAAGTTTGTTTGTGCTGATGTTCTGTTTTCAGTGATAATCATTGTTTTTCTTCCTCCTGGTATGGGAGATGGGACGGGGGTAGACCTTCATAATGGAAAATTTATGTCCTGCTTTTAGGCCAATAGAGGGAGGCAGATAGTTCTTTCTGCATTTTCTCTTTCTGAACTGCCTTTAGCCCAAAACAATCCTTATGCTAAAGTGGCATATTTTGGCGTGGCATATTCTGATTCCTTTCATCTTCATCTATTACCTGCTTATATAGAATGAAGCTTTTCAAATTTTTAATCAAGGTTATGGTACCTTCTTACAAAAGAGGAAAGGAGATTTCACAATAGACAATAAGAAAGACAAGGATGGTATTTAATATCAGTCACATCTCTATTGTGAAATTATAAAGTAAAGGATTCATATGTAACAATAACATTGCCAGTTTCATGCCTCAATCTCTACCATAACATATTTTAGTTTCCCAAACTGTTCACTATTTCCAAATACATCATATTTTGATATACTCCTCATTGTATGAGTCATTAACTCTTCTTGGAGGGCTCTTTTCCCTTTACCACTAGCAGCTATTTCCCACAATCATTGCTTATCTAGTGAAATCTCATTCAGTAAGATACAGTGCCTTAGTGTCCCAAACGTCACTCAGTGTGAGCGACAGGCCACTATCACATTTTCACCATCCATCTCCACTAGCACTTTCCCAATATTTTAAAAATTACTTACTTCTTAACTAAGTGTATAAAATGGAAACTTCATGTCAAATTACGTAAATTTTTAAAAAGCAACATTTTCCATAATTAGAGGTTAACCATAAAAATAAGCACTATGAAAAAATGCATTATTAAATTCTAGATAGAAAATTACCAAATGCTCTAAGCCTGAGGCTCTTTGTAAAATGAGAGGTTGGCAAGATTAAAGAGCTGGAGAGAGACCTTCAACATGGCAGAGGAGTAAGACGTGGAGATCAACTTCTTTCCCACAAATACATCAGAAATACATCTACATGTGGAACAACTCCTACAGAACATCTACTAAACACTGGCAGAAGACCTCAGACTTCCCAAAAGGCAAGAAACTGCACACGTACCTGGGTAGGGCAAAGGAAAAAAGAAAAAACAGAGACAAAAGAATAGGGATGGGACCTGCACCTCTGGGAGGGAGCTGTGAAGGAGGAAAGGTTTCCACACACTAGGAAACCCCTTCGCGGGTGGAGACTGAGGGTGGTGGAGGGGGGAAGCTTCGGAGCCACGGAGGAGAGTGCAGCAACAGGAGTGCAGAGGGCAAAGCGGAGAGATTCCCACACAGAGGGGATCGGTGCCAGCCAGCACTCACCAGCCGGAGAGGCTTGTCTGCTCACCCGCTGGGGCGGGCGGGGGCTGGGAGCTGAGGCTCGGGCTTCGGTCGGATCCCAGGGAGAAGACTGGGGTTGGCTGCGTGAACACAGCCTGAAGGGGGCTAGTGCACCACGGCTAGCTGGGAGGGAGTCCGGGAAAAAGTCTGGACCTGCCGAAGAGGCAAGAGACCGTTGTTTCGCGGCGTGCAAGGAGAGGGGATTCAGAGCACCGCCTAAACGAGCTCCAGAGACGGTGCGAGCCACGGCTATCAGCGCGGACACCAGAGATGGGCATGAAATGCTAAGCTGCTGCTGCCGCCACCAAGAAGCCTGTGTGCAAGCACAGGTCACTATCCACACCTCCCCTTCCAGGAGCCTGTGCAGCCCGCCACTGCCAGGGTCCCGTGATCCAGGGACAACTTCTCTGGGAGAACGCATGGCGTGCCTCAGGCTGCTGCAACGTCACGCCGGCCTCTGCCGCCACAGGCTCGCCCCGCAATCCGTACCCCTCCCTCCCCCCAGCCTGAGTGAGCCAGAGCCCCCGAATCAGCTGCTCCTTTAACCCCCTCCTGTCTGGGTGAAGAACAGATGCCCTCAGGTGACCTACATGCGGAGGCAGGGCCAAATCCAAAGCTGAACCCCAGGAGCTGTGCAAACAAAGAAGATAAAGGGAAATTTCTCCCAGTAGCCTCAGGAGCAGTGGATTAAATCTCCACAATCAACTTGATGTACCCTGCATCTCTGGAATACCTGAATAGACAGCAAATCATCCCAAAATTGATGCGGTGAACTTTAGGAGCAAAAGTAGACTTGGGATATGCAAAAGTAGACTTGGGATATACATATTTTTTCCCTTTTCTCTTTTTGTGAGTGTGTATGTGTATGCTTCTTTGTGTGATTTTCTCTGTGTAGCTTTGCTTTTACCACTTGTCCTAGGGTTCTGTCTGTCTGTTTTTCTTTTTTTTTTTAGTATAGTTTTTAGCTCTTGTTATCATTGGTGGATTTGTTTTTTGGTTTGGTTGCTCTCTTCTTTCTTTCTTTTTTCTTTTTAGTACTTTTTAATTTTTTAATTTTAATAATTAAAAAAATTTATTTTAATAACTATTTTAATTAATTAATTAATTATTTTTTTCCTCCCTTTTCTTCAAAACCGTGTGGCTGACAGGGTCATGCTGCTCTTGCTGGGTGTCAGGCCTCAGTCTCTGAGGTGGGAGAGCCGAGTTCAGGACACTGGGCCACCAGAGACCTCCTGGCTCCACGTAATATCAAACGGCAAAAGCTCTCCCAGAGATCTCAGTCTCAACACTAAGACCCAACTCCACTCAACGACCAGCAAGCTACAGTGCTGGACACCCTATGCCAAACAACTAGCAGACATGAACACAACCCCACCCATTAGCAGAGAGGCTGCCTGAAATCATAACAAGGTCACAGACACCCCAAAACACACCACCAGATGCGGTCCTGCCCACCACAAAGACAAGATCCAGCCTCATCCACCAGACACAGGCACCAGTCCCCTCCACTGGGAGGCCTACACAATCCACCGAACCAATCCTACCAAAGGGGGCAGACACCAAAAACAACGGGAACTACGAACCTGCAGTCTGCAAAAAGGAGACCCCAAACCCACACAGCAAGTTCAGCAAAATGAGAAGACAGAGAAACACACAGCACGTGAAGGAGCAAGGTAAAAACCCACCAGACCAAACAAATGAAGAGGAAATCGGCAGTCTACCTGAAAAAGAATTCAGAGTAATGATAGTAAAGATGATCCAAAATGTTGGAAATACAATGGAGAAAATACAAGAAATGCTTAACAAGGACCTAGAAGAACTAAAGAGTAAACAAACAATGATGAACAACACAATAAATGAAATTTAAAATTCTCTAGAAGGAATCAGTAGCAGAATAATTGAGGCAGAAAAACGGACAAGTGACCTGGAAGATAAAATAGTGGAAATAGCTACCGCAGAGCAGAATAAAGAAAAAAGAATGAAAAGAATTGAGGACAGTCTCAGAGACCTCTGGGACAACATTAAACACACCGGCATTCGAATTATATGGGTCCCAGAACAAGAAGAGAAAAAGAAAGGGACTGAGAAAATATCTGAAGAGATTATAGTTGAAAACTTCCCTAATGTGGGAAAAGCAATAGTCAATCAAGTGCAAAAGTGCAGAGATTCCTATACAGGATAAATCCAAGGAGAAACATGCCAAGACACATATTAATCAAATTATCAAAAATTAAATACAAAGAAAAAATATTAAAAGCAACAAGGGAAAAACAACAAATAACATACAAGGGAATCCTAATAAGGTTAACAGCTGGTCTTTCAGCAGAAACTCTGAAAGCCAGGAGGGAGTGTCAGGACATATTTAATGTGATGAAAGGGAAAAACCTACAACAAAGATTACTCTACCCAGCAAGGATCTCATTCAGATTCGATGGAGAAATTAAAACCTTTACAGACAAGCAAAAGCTAAGAGAATTCAGCATCACCAAACCAGCTTTACAACAAATGTTAAAGGAACTTCTCTACGCAGGAAACACAAGAGAAGGAAAAGACCTACAATAACAAACCCAAAACAATTAAGAAAATGGTAATAGGAATATACATATCGATAACCACCTTAAATTTAAATGGATTAAATGCTCCAACCAAAAGACATAGACTGGCTGAATGGATACAAAAACAAGAGCCGTATATATCCTGTGTACAACAGACCCACTTCAGACCTAGGGACACATACAGACTGAATGTGAGGGGATGGAAAAAGATATTCCATGCAAATGCAAATCAAAAGAAAGCTGGAGTAGCAATTCTCATATCAGACAAAATAGACTTTAAAATAAAGACTATTACAAGAGACAAAGAAGGACACTACATAATGATCAAGGGATCAATCCAAGAAGAAGGTATAACAATTGTAATTATTTATGCATCCAACATAGGAGCACCTCAATACATAAGGCAAATGCTAAGAGCCATAAAAGGGGAAATTGACAGTAACACAATCATAGTAGGGGACTTTAACACCCCACTTTCATCAATGGACAGATCATCCAAAATGAAAATAAAAAAGGAAACACAAGCTTTAAATGACACATTAAACAAGATGGACTTAATTGATATTTATAGGATGTTCCATCCAAAAACAACAGAATACACTTTCTTCTCAAGTGCTCATGGAACATTCTCCAGGATAGATCATATCTTGGGTCACAAATCAAGCTTCGGTAAATTTAAGAAAATTGAAATCATATCAAGTATCTTTTCTGACCACAACACTATAGGACTAGATATCAGTTACAGGAACAAAACTGTAAAAAATACAAACACGTGGAGGCTAAACAATACACTACTAAATACCCAAGAGATCACTGAGGAAATCAAAAAATACCTAGAAACAAATGACAATGAAAACACGATGGCCCAAAACCTATGGGATGCAGCAAAAGCAGTTCTAAGAGGGAAGTTTATAGCAATACAATCCTACCTCAAGAAACAAGAAACATCTCAAATAAACAACCTAACCTTACACCTAAAGCAGTTAGAGAAGGAAGAACAAAAACAAGGGGAGGGGGAAGGGTAAGCTGGGATGAAGTTAGAGAGTGGCATGGACTTATAA
This sequence comes from Balaenoptera borealis, assembly GCF_965194805.1. Lineage (NCBI taxonomy): Eukaryota > Metazoa > Chordata > Mammalia > Artiodactyla > Balaenopteridae > Balaenoptera > Balaenoptera borealis. Next base: position 89,101,878 of record NC_138874.1, read on the forward strand.
ATACTACCAAATGTAAAATAGATAGCTAATGGGAAGCAGCCGCATAGCACAGGGAGATCAGCTTGGTGCTTTGTGACCACCTAGAGGGGTGGGAAAGGTAGGGTGGAAGGGAGACGGAAGAGGGAGGAGATATGGGGATATATGTATAGGTATAGCTGATTCACTTTGTTTTAGAGCAAAAAGTAGCACACCATTGTAAAGCAATTATACTCCAATAAAGATGTTAAAAAAAAAAAAAAAGATTAAAGAGCTGTAAGGACATATTCCATCAAATTGAAACTTCCTCCCAGACTTTAACAGAACAATGAAATGGGAATAACTCCCCCACTATGGGATTCAATGTTTTGTAATACTATGCGTTGTTTCTCCTATGCCTTGTTTCTCCTTGTTTTACAGCACACCTAGATTTATCTCCCTCATCACCACTGATGCTTGTTCCCCACTTTGGGAACATTGGTGCATTGAGAACAATGGTTGGCTTTGGGGGTAGATTGTTCTGGGTTTGAGTCTGAGCTCTGCCATTAGTAAATTTGGCTTTAGACAAGTCACTAAACCTCTGTGAGCTTACTTTTTACTTCTTATTAAGTACTGCATATAAGATCTATCTCAGTGGGTGCTACAGACTGAATGTTCCCCCCAGCAAAATTCATGTGTTGAAATCCTAATTCCCAAACGTGACAGTATTTGGAGGTGGGGCCTTTGGGAGGTTCCACCCTCATGAATGAATCAGGGTCCTTATAAAAGAGACCCCAGAGACATCCCTCGCCCCTTCCTCTATGGGATGACACAGAGAAAAGGCAGCCGTCTATGAACCAGAAAGCAGGCCTCATCAGATGTGGAATCTGCTGGTACCTTGATCTTGGACTTCTGACCCTCCAGAACAGTGAAAAATTAATTTATGTTGTTTGTAAGCTAGCCAATTTATGGGATTTTTGTTATAGCAGCCAAAATGAATGAAGAGAGTGGAATATTTTGAAGATTTGAGATAACGTATATATAGAGTGACTAGCACATGATTGGTCTAAATGAACAGTAGTTTACATTAATATTATTATCTTTATCATCATTATCACTACCATCCTTCAAGGTGTAAATCAAATGTCATTCGCTTGGCAAAAATGCCACTTTCTTCCTTGAAATCACAATACTCTGAATATTCTTTCATTTTGATAGAATAATTTGTTTACATCTGTCTCACTTGTTGTTTGGTGAGTTCTTGAAATGCAGGGCCTCTTTTCAGCCCAGCAAAGCAGACATTGATTGAAAGCCTACTGTGTTCAAAGCTTTTGAACCATAGCATTATCTGGAGAAATTTTGCAAATTTGGTTACTGAAAGACAGAGTACTCAGGGTGGGTTATGGTCACATCATTAGAACAGTTGCTCAGAAAACAGCCTTTTACATGCTGAAAAGAGCAACTGGTATATTTTTCCATTTTGCAAATTAAGAGACACTTAAGTCCAGAGAATTTTCCACTATGACCCTAGTGTGTCCTTGTCTCCCACAGCTGTTCCTCTCTACTCTTAATAAATTCAAATTGCCCAAGCAATGGCTACTAACTCACAAGGGCAATTCCTCCCTCTTCTGAGAACTCTCTTGATCCAACTATTCCTGAAATTAGCTGAACTTCGGCTAGCCTCTCTTGCTAAAGCCCTATGGAAAACTTCTGCCCTTCTTCCCTAAGTTAGCTCCTGTGGAACATTTTCTGGCCTGGCATTTTTGAAAAAAGACTTATGCTAACAGGTTGTTGGGTTGATTTTCTTTACTATAGAAGGCAGTAAATTATAATGAGAATGATATTTTAAGATTAAACCAATGTATTTAAATTTTTTATTATAAAATATTTCTTGAAACAGAGGATACATAAAATAACCAATTTAGTTTTCATTCTCTATAACCAATTTTAGCTTTCATTCCCTATAAATCTTTATATATTGATTCAACTCTTTATATATTGAATCAAGGATATTCAAGTTTCTTTAGAAAGTCAAAAACCACTTAAAACAGGGTCAGTGCTCAGCTTTGAGTTTCAAATTAGCATAAGAAAGCTTCATGAGGCAAAGTCTTGGAAAACAGATTTTGTTAATTTCTTTCCCCCCCACCTAATTTCTTAAAGCTAGTCTTGACATAGCAAAGGTCAGAGGTCTGAACATAAAAGTTTCACCGGAGCTCTTACTGTAGAGAGGATTGAGAATATGACATATGGAAATTTTGGAGGTAAAGAGACCAGGGTTAGGAAGTTGCCTAGATCACAGAAAAGAGACCCTGTGTTCATCCCCTAGTTCTCAGGCCAGGAAGGAGAAACTGAAAGAAGACGGTAGTGTGTTCCGCTTTTCATATGGAACTCTGGAGGGAGGCTTCACATACCAACATGGGCAGCTACAGTGGCACAGAAACAGTGGCTTAGTGAGACTCTGCAAAAAGAGAGGCTGAGTCAGTGCTTCCTGTCTGCCTTGGCTTCCATTTGGCTGCAGGAGACCCACAAGTTCCCCTATGCTCTGCTAGGTCATGGAGAACTGCTGAGGCGACTGGTGTCTGGAAGAATCTTGGTGACAGTACAAGGAAGTCCCAAAGTATGGGGAACTTAGCATGGAGCAATGGTAATGCCCATGCTCAATGGCAAGTGCCAACATGAAGCCAATGGCAGCACCCCCTACACCTCAGTAAATACCAGGGTAGCGCGTCATGTTATCGGGGGGATGACTGAGTAACCAGATGATAGCACATGAACCATGCTGCCCCTCCCCATTACCAGAACAAAATGCCAGCATCCCTTTCTACTCTGATGGCATCTAGGAGGAAGAAAGGAAGGAGGAGCAAGAGATAGAAACTCTGAAAAGTCTGCAAAATTACCAGGAAGAAAAGACTGAGCTACCTTTAACTGGCAAGTTGATTTTTGGTTGTTGTTCTATTACTCCCAAGCAGCGGCTCAGAAGGATCAGTTAGTAAAATAAAGTTTGATTTTTTAAAATATCTGAGTTGTAGAGTATAAATTCAAGCCCTGCTGTTAAAATAATATAGTGGTTAACATAGTGGTACATGTATACAACAGAACATTACTCAGCCATAAAAAAGAATGAAATAATGCCATTTGCAGCAACATGGATGGACCTAGAGATTATTGTACTGAGTGAAGTACGTCAGAGAAAGACAAATATATGATATCACTTATATGTGGAATCTTAAAAAATGATACAAATGAACTTATTTACAAAACAGAAACACAGACTTCAAAAACAAACTTATGATTACCAAAGGGGAAAGGCTGGGGGGAGGGATAAATTAGGAATTTGGGATTAACAAATACATACTACTGTATATAAAATAGATAATCAACAAGGACCTACTGTATAGTACAGGGAACTCTACTCAGTATTCTGTAATAACCTTTATGGGAAAAGAATCTGAAAAAGAATGGATATATGTATATGTATAACTAAATCACTTTCCTGTATACCTGAAGCTAACACAACATTGTAAATAAACTATACTCCAATATAAAATAAAAATTAAATTAAAAAAAAAGATGAAGTGCTCTGGGGTCAGACTTGGGCTTCAAATCCTGGCTCATCACTTCTGGCAGGAGCTGAAATCCTTCTCTTTTTAGCTTCCACCCAGGGGTGCAGTCCTGTGCATTACAGGAAATCTATGCCTCATAGAAGAAATCTAAACTCTCTTACATGACAGCCTTTCAGATGTTGGAAGACAACCGTCACATCACCTGTGAGTTTGCCCTTCTTTCACCTTCTTTCTCCAGGACTTTCAACCCATACTCATATTATACGACTTGGAGTCCCTTCAGCATCCAGATGGCTCTGCCTAGAAGCCTTGCAAGTCGTCTATATTCCCTTCACACTCATTCCACACTGCTGCATGTCACTGTTTGATAACACTACACTTTTAACCTCAGCCTTGATTGGAATGGTTCTTTTCATTCCCTTTGAATCCTCATCTCTGACTTAAACCTCTTATGGAATTACTGCAGAATTTATTCAGCCTGTTAGGAAAAGGCCTTCTGTCCGCTGTGAGTCAACTATCCAGATGTTCACGATTTTCCCTGCCTTGTCTCCATTAAGCTGGTAGATTTAAACAAAGAGGAGCTGAATTAGATGGTCAGCTATTGGGTCCAAGTCCCCTGGTCAACACTTCTCTACAGAGCAAGAATAGAAAAATAAGAGAGTAAGGCAAGGGGTATCTGCATGTCCCAACATCAAATCCCAAAAGCCTATTCCCCTTTCTCCTAATCAAAAAAAGAGAACTACATTCTCTCCATTCCCCATTAAGAAGGAAGAAGCAACCATCCTGCCAATGGGAATCTCTGCTTATGCTTCCAGGGCCATATCATTTAAATACTGTACAATTTAAATATGACTCCTTATTCTTTTTTTTTTTTAACATCTTTATTGGAGTATGATTGCTTTACAATGGTGTACTACTTTCTGCTCTTTAACAAGTGAATCAGCTATACATATACATATATCCCCATATCTCCTCCCTCTTGCCTCTCCCTCCCACACTCCCTTTCCCACCCTTGCAGGTGGTCACAAAGCACCAAGCTGAGCTCCCTGTGCTATGCGGCTGCTTCCCACTAGCTATCTATTTTACATTTGGTAGTATTTATAAGTCCATGCCACTCTCTCATTTTGTCCCAGCTTACCCTCCCCCCTCCCCTTGTCCTCAAGTCCATTCTCTATGCCTGCGTCTTTATTCCTGTCCTGCCCCTAGGTTCTTCAGAACCTTTTTTTTTTTTTTAGATTCCATATATATGTGTTAGCATATGGTATTTGTTTTTCTCTTTCTGACTTACTTCACTCTGTATGACAGACTCTAGGTCCATCCACCTCACTACAAATAACTCACTTTTGTTTCTTTTTATGGCTCAGTAATATTCCATTATATATAGGTACCACATCTTCTTTATCCATTCATCTGTCGATGGACACTTAGGTTGCTTCCATGTCCTGTCTATTGTAAATAGAGCTTCAGTGAACATTGTGGTACATGATTCTTTTTGAATTATGGTCTTCTCAGGGTATATGCACAGTAGTGGGATTGCTGGGTCATATGGTAGTTCTATTTTTAGTTTTTTAAGGAACCTCCATACTGTTCTCCTTAGTGGCTGTATCAGTTTACATTCGCACCAAAAGTGCAAGAGGGTTCCCTTTTCTCCACACCCTCTGTAGCATTGATTTTTTGTAGACTTTTTCATGATGGCCATTCTGACCAGTGTGAGGTGATACCTCATTGTAGTTTTGATTTGCATTTCTCTAATAATTAGTGAAGTTGAGCATCCTTTCATGTGTTTGTTGGCAATCTGTGTATCTTCTTTGGAGAAATGTCTTTTTAGGTCTTCTGCCCATTTTTGGATTGGGTTGTTTGTTTTTTTCATATTGAGCTGCATGAGCTGCTTGTAAATTTTGGAGATTAATCCTTTGTTGCTTCATTTGCAAATATTTTCTCTCATTCTGAGGGTTGTCTTTTTGTCTTGTTTATGGTTTCCTTTGCTGTGCAAAAGCTTTTAAGTTTCATTAGGTCCCATTTTTTATTTTTGTTTTTATTTCCATTTCTCTAGGATGTGGGTCAAAAAGTATCTTGCTGTGATTTATGTCATAGAGTGTACTGTCTATGTTTTCCTCTAAGAGTTTTATAGTGTCCGGCCTTATGTTTAGGTCTTTAATCCATTTTGAGTTTATTTTAGTGTATGGTGTTAGGGAGTGTTCTAATTTCATTCTTTTACATGTAGCTGTCCAGTTTTCCCAGCACCACTTATTGAAGAGACTGTCTTTTCTCCATCGTATATTCTTGCCTCCTTTATCAAAGATAAGGTGACCATATGTGTGTGGGTTTATCTCTGGGCTTTCTATTCTGTTCCATTGATCTATATTTCTGTTTTTGTGCCAGTACCATACTGTCTTGATTACTGTGGCTTTGTAGTATAGTCTGAAGTCAGGGAGTCTGATTCCTCTAGCTCCGTTTCTTTCTCAAGTTTGCTTTGGCTATTTGGGGTCTTTAGTGTTTCCACTCAAATTGTGAAATTCTTTGTTCTAATTCTGTGAAAAATGCCATTGGTAGTTTGATAGGGATTGCAATGAAACTGTAGATTGCTTTGGGTAGTATAGTCAATTTCACAATGTTGATTCTTCCAATCCAAGAACATGGTATATCTCTCCATCTGTTGGTATCATCTTTAATTTCTTTCATCAGCGTCTTATAGTTTTCTGCATACAGGTCTTTTGTCTCCTTAGGTAGGTTTATTCCTGGGTATTTTATTCTTTTTGTTGCAATGGTAAATGGGAGTGTTTCCTTAATTTCTCTTTCAGATTTTTCATCATTAGTGTACAGGAATGCAAGAGATTTCTGTGCATTAATTTTGTATCCTGCTGCTTTACCAAATTCATTGATTAGCTCTAGTAGTTTTCTGGTAGCATCTTTAGGATTCTCTATGTATAGTATCATGTCATGTGCAAACAGTGACAGTTTTACTTCTTCTTTTCCGATTTGGATTCCGTTTATTTCTTCTTCTTCTCTGATTGCTCTGGCTAAAACTTCCAAAACTATGTTGAATAATAGTGGTGAGAGTGGGCAACCTTGTCTTGTTCCTGATCTTAGTGGAAATGCATTCAGTTTTTCACCACTGAGAACGATGTTGGCTATGGGTTTGTCATATATGGCCTTTATTATGTGGAGGTAAGTTCCCTCTATGCCTACTTTCTGGAGGGTTTTTATCATAAATGGGTGTTGAATTTTGTTGAAAGCTTTTTCTGCATCTATTGAGATGATCATATGGTTTTTCTCCTTCAATTTGTTAATATGGTGTATTGATTGATATGCGTATGTTGAAGAATCCTTGCATTCCTGGGATAAACCCCACTTGATCATGGTGTATGATCCTTTTAATGTGCTACTGGATTCTGTTTGCTAGTATTTTGTTGAGGATTTTTGCATCTATGTTCATCAGTGATGTTTGCCTGTAGTTTTCTTTTTTTTGACATCTTTGGTTTTGGCATCAGGGTGATGGTGGCCTCGTAGAATGATTTTGGGAGTGTTCCTCCCTCTGCTATATTTTGGAAGAGCTTGAGAAGGATAGGTGTTAGCTCTTCTCTAAATGTTTGATAGAATTCACCTGTGAATCCATCTGGTCCTGGGCTTTTGTTTGTTGGAAGATTTTTAATCACAGTTTCAATTTCAGTGCTTGTGATTGGTCTGTTTATATTTGCTATTTCTTCCTGGTTCAGTCTCAGAAGGTTGTGCTTTTCTAAGAATTTGTCCATTTCTTCCAGGTTGTCCATTTTATTGGCATATAGTTGCTTGTAGTAATCTCTCATGAGCCTTTGTATTTCTGCAGCATCAGTTTTTACTTCTCTGTTTTCATTTCTAATTCTGTTGATTTGAGTCTTCTCCCTTTTATTCCTGATGAGTCTGCCTAATGGTTTATCAATTTTGTTTATCTTCTCAGAGAACCAGCTTTTACTTTTATTGATCTTTGCTATCATTTCCTTCACTTTGTTTTCATTTATTTCTGATCTGATCTTTATGATTTTTTTCCTTCTGCTAACTTTGGGGGTGTTTTTGTTCTTCCTTCTCTAACTGCTTTAGGTGTAAGGTTAGGTTGTTTATTTGAGATGTTTCTTGTTTCTTGAGGTAGGATTGTATTGCTATAAACTTCCCTCTTAGAACTGTTTTTGCTGCATCCCATAGGTTTTGGGCCATCGTGTTTTCATTGTCATTTGTTTCTAGGTATTTTTTGATTTCCTCTTTGATTTCTTCAGTTATCTCTTGGATATTTAGTAGTGTATTGTTTAGCCTCCATGTGTTTGTATTTTTTACAGTTTCGTTCCTGTAACTCATATCTCGTCCTACAGTGTTGTGGTCAGAAAAGATACTTGATATGACTTCAATTTTCTTAAATTTACCGAAGCTTGATTTGTGACCCAAGATATGATCTATCCTGAAGAATGTTCCATGAGCACTTGAGAAGAAAGTGTATCCTGTTGCTTTTGGATGGAATGTCCTATAAATATCAATTAAGTTCATCTTGTTTAATGTGTCATTTAAAGCTTGTGTTTCCTTTTTATTTTCATTTTGGATGATCTGTCCATTGGTGAAAGTGGGGTGTTAAAGTCCCCTACTATGATTGTGTTACTGTCGATTTCCCCTTTTATGGCTGTTAGTGTTTGCCTTATGTATTGTGGTGCTCCTATGTTGGATGCATAAATATTTACAATTGTTATAACTTCTTCTTGGATTGATCCCTTGATCATTATGTAGTGTCCTTCTTTGTCTCTTGTAATAGTCTTTATTTTAAAGTCTATTTTGTCTGATATGAGAATTGCTACTCCAGCTTTCTTTTGATTTGCATCTGCATGGAATATCTTTTTCCATCCCCTCACTTTCAGTCTGTATGTGTCCCTAGGTGTAAAGTGGGTCTCTTGTAGACAGCATATATATGTGTCTTGTTTTTGTATCCATTCAGCCAGTCTATGTCTTTTGGTTGGAGCATTTAATCCATTTAAATTTAAGGTGGTTATTGATATGTATGTTCCTATTACCATTTTCTCAGTTGTTTGGGGTTTCTTATTGTAGGTCTTTTCCTTTTCTTGTGTTTCCTGCCTAGAGAAGTTCCTTTAGCATTTGTTGTGACGTTGGTTTGGTGGTGCTGAATTCTCTTAGCTTTTGCTTGTCTGTACAGTTTTTAATTTCTCTGTCGAATCTGAATGAGATCCTTGCTGGGCAATCTTGGTTGTAGGTTTTTCCCTTTCATCACGTTAAATATGTCCTGCCACTCCCTTCTGGCTTGCAGAGTTTCTGCTGAGCGATCAGCTGCTAACCTTATGGGGATTCCCTTGTATGTTATTTGTTGCCTTTCCCTTGTTGCTTTTAATATTTTTCTTTGTATTTAATTTTTGATAGTTTGATTAATATGTGTCTTGGCGTGTTTCTCCTTGGATTTATCCTCTATGGGACTCTCTGCGCTTCCTGGACTTGATTGAATATTTCCTTTCCCACAGTAGGGAAGTTTTCAACTATAATCTCTTCAAATATTTTCTCAGTCCCTTTCTTTTTCTCTTCTTCTTCTGGGACCCCTATAATTCGAATGTTGGTGCATTTAATGTTGTCCCAGAGGTCTCTGAGACTGACCTCAATTTTTTTCATTCTTTTTTCTTTATTCTGCTCTGCCATAGTTATTTCCACTGTTTTATCTTCCACGTCACTTATCCATTCTTCTGCCTCAGTTATTCTGCTATTGATTCCTACCACAGAGTTTTTAATTTCATTTATTGTGTTGTTCATCATTGTTCATTTGCTCTCTATTTCCTCTAGGTCCGTGTTAAACGTTTCTTCTATTTTCTCCATTCTATTTCCAAGATTTGGATCATCTTTACCCTCATCACTCTGAATTCTTTTTCAGGTAGACTGCCTATTTCCTCTTTATTTGTTTGGTCTGGTGGGTTTTTACCTTGGTCCTTCATCTGCTGCGTATTTCTCTGTCTTCTCATTTTGCTTAACTTACTGTGTTTGGGGTCTCCTTTTCACAGGCTGCCGGTTCGTAATTCTCATTGTTTTTGGTGTCTGCCCCCAGTGGGTAAGTTGGTTCAGTGGGTTGTGTAGGCTTCCTGGTGGAGGGGACTGGTGCCTGTGTTCTGGTGGATGAGGCTGGATCTTGTCTTTCTGGTGGGCAGGATGAAGTCCGGTGGTGTGTTTTGTGGTGTCTATGAACTTATTATGATTTTAGGCATCCTCTCTGCTGATTGGTGTGGTTGTGTTCCTGTCTTGCTAGTTGTTTGGCAGGGGTGTCCAGCACTGGAGCTTGCTGGTCGTTGAGTGGAGCTGGGTCTTAGCGTTGAGAGGGAGATCTCTGGGAGAGCTCTTGCAGATTGATATTACAAGGGGCCAGGAGGTCTCTGGTGGACCAATGTTCTGAACTCGGCTCTCTCACTTCTGAGGCTCAGGCCTGACACCTTGCCAGAGCACCAAGACCAGTTTAGAATTGCCTGGTCCTCGATAAATTCTGCTGGCTGATTGATATAGAACAATTCCTGCTGAAATCGAGGAGTGCAGTCCAAATCTTCTGCAGATGTTAGCAGCAGCACCTGCTAGTGTTGGAGGGTCTCACGCAGAGATGGGGGTTGGCTGTGGCTCACCGCGGTTTCCAAACCAGTTCAGATCCTCTGGGCCTTGTTGTCTCAGGGACCTTTGGCTACTGCTTTGTCTCAGCCCGTTCTCTCAATGGGTTCGCACAGACTCTCACTCCTTATTCTTACACTTTGGAATTCTCTTTCCACCCAGGATTTAGCAGTCACAATAGTGGCTGAGACTAGAGCTACATGTCTAGGTTGGAGTCACAGTGTGTCATCTGCTGATAGGCATGTCACATTAGCTTTTCTGTAGTACAGAACCATGCAGTTAATTGAAATCTGTACTTCAGGATTAGATACACCCAGAATTAGATGCCAACTTCTTTTTTGTTATGGATTTCCCCTCACCAGGAAAAATGATATTTATGATAAAGTAGCTTCTAAATTCAGCAAAATGTAGTAAAGAGTAAGTCCTTGAGCCAGACTGCCTGGATTTGAATTCCAGCCCCTCCACTTACTAACCAGTGGGCAAGTTAATCCCTCTTTACCTGTTTCTCTATCTTTAAAATGAGGGTAATAATAAGGTCTACCTCACAGTATTGCTGTGAATATTAAATGAGTTAGTATAGTAAAATGCTTAGACCATCCAATCAATTCAATCAACAAGAGATATGAACTATGTAAAGAAACTTTCAACAAGCTATAGTAATCTTCCCTACAGAGTTATACCAATAAGCTATGAAATTATCTAGATACAAAAAGAATACTGAATTAGGGCTCAGAAGAACCAGTCTTGAGTCCCTGACACTACCACTAGTTAGCAAATTGTCATTTCTGTGCTTCAGTTTCTTACCTGTGAAAATGAAATTGTCTGGTGGTTACTGAGAAGATTATGGGACAATGAGTAAGAAGCACCAGGTAAATGGCAACACATTGTACAAATGTAAAAGATTATAATTATTATTGATCATTATTATTTTTCTCATACTTGATTGGGCATCCAGAGATTTTTATAAGATCAAGATATCCTGCCTCCTAGAAAGCAATAGATTATTTTCTTCAACACTCTTTTCTAGACTTGAAGAGAACATCTTTGTATTTGCTTGTCATTAGAGCATTTGGTCTTCACTTCAGTGTACCTGTATAACACTGCATGGCCCAGTTTCCAAGGTCAGAACTTGCCTATCATGACTGGGCTTTAGTTTGGCCTATTCAGATGTCTGATCTCTTCAAAAAGTGTTTTCAAATTATAAGGACGGATAAACACCTCTAGGAAGGTCTCCTGTTGATGGTCCATAATGTGTTCATGGCTTCAGACAAAGATTGTGTCCTTTCCTAGCAAAGGTATCTCATTTGAACTTGAACTTCAGTTTTCTCTTGCTTTGGATCTCGGACTCCATCTTGCCTCTGGACTCTATGCTCAAAGAGTACAGTTTTGACTTTGTTCATTTATTTCCTTGAGTTATCTGGAAGAGTTAGTCCAATTTTAGCAAAACCTTTCTTCTGCCAGGTAAAAAGCACAATGGCCATGCCAACTAGAAATTACCCTGAATGTCTTGTAGTCTCCATAACTTTATTGGGTTCTCCCTCAAACAAAATCTCTCTGTTTCTGATTATTTTGCCCCAGATGTACCTGGAGCATACTTTCAAGCTGAATCTCATTTTCTTATTTCCTGTCCATATTTCTACCTTCCCCAGACCCCCTGGATAATTTATCTATTGCACTAATATTCATAGTTAAAGAAGTATAGACCTGCTCTCTCTTCGTTTTTGGGCTCAGGAAATATCTCCAACCATTTTTCAATCATTTGTGGTCCACGGAGAGCCAAAACATGCCTTTTCTGTGGATATTTAATCCATGTGTTTATGATTAATTTATATGTAAGTCATTAAATTGGTGTTTCTAAGACATTTCATTTGGCAAGCTACCTCTCTCTCATCCTTCAAATCCCCTCTCAAGTCTTATTTGAGTTGGTAAGGAACCACTGCACCCAGGTTCTTTTCAGAGCTAGCAAAACACTTAGAAAAGTTGTCCTAAATGTATCTGAGATCCATTCTGTCCATACTGTAGTTGATACACAACTGCCTGAATGGTTGGCGTCTTACAGTATAGAGAGCGATTTAAGAATTTATAATCAGTGTCCCTTTAGGCCACAGCTGTAATTGTTCCTCAAAATGTGGTATGGCTTCTAATGGCTTATTCAAGCTCATTTCAATTTAATTCAGCCAATTTAATAATCTTTCCTTATGCACCTATTATGTGCTAGGCACAGTAAGTCATAATATTCTCTGCCTTAAATTTGTTCATTGTCTAAAAGGAGAGACTCACCTGTGTATTTACAACTATGATAGACAGTATTGGAGAACCAGGTGCAACATAATTAAAGTGCTACTAGAGAACCAGAGTGAGGGATTCCTATTGCGGATATTAATCTGGGAGTAACTGGTTCAAACTAGGACTAGGAAGTGAGGGCAAGTCCAGGTTACAAAAATCCTTGAATGCCATGCTTAGGAGTTGAGGGCAATGGGAATCTAACAAAGGTTTTTGAAGAAGGTGAGTGACATGACTATGTCTCTGTCTAATACTGTGGAAGACATATTGGAAGTAGAAGAAACTACAGGCAGGGGAACCATGAGAAGCCCCCTGTGATGACCCAGACAAGAGCTAAAGAGGGACTAAACAATGACAGAGAGACTGGAGTAATGACAGTGGATGTCTTGACTTTGAGAAATATTGCTGAGATGGACTTCAAAGAGCTTAGATATGAGCAGGATATGAAGATTAGGTAGGCTGTGAGTGATCTCTGGGTAAATTACCTAAAGTCCTTAGGCCTCCGTTTCCTCAATAGTAGATTAAAGATAGTATTTCCAGTTCTTTGGTGGTGAGTACACTGTGTGGTACACAGAAGTAGAAATACAATAGGGTACACATGAAACTTACACAATGTTATAAACCAATGTTACCTTGATAAAAAAATAAATCTAAAATTAAGAAGTAACAATTAAAGAAAAATTCCAGTTGTTTTAAAGATTAAAAAACATGGTATGAAATGACCTAGTTCCTGGCATATAGCAGGCTCTGATTTCATGGTAGCTCAGAAGATGAAGATGATAATGAGATATATGAAGAAGGATTTCTAGAAAAATTCACCACCCATTCTACTGGGTCTCTGAACCTTTTGTGTATTCTCTTCACAGGTCTTTCACATGTATGCTCTCCATAAACATCTAGTTACTGGCTCATTTTAAAGGCAACCAGTCATTACAGAGATGTGTGGTAGTTAAAGTGATCATTAGCAAAAGGGCCATGTTTCCTAAAGGGAAACTGAACTGCTAACTAATAATCAGAAACACCTTTAAGACCAGATGTGGATAATTAACACATTTGTGCCACTGATTCCCGACTCTGGTTTGAGACAGCCCAAGTCAGCAGACAATTTTTGACTGTTTATTAGGTACCAACTGTGTACTAGGTGCTGGAGGAGATGCAAGAATCAGTATACCAAGTCCCTACTCTCAAGGAACTTATACTCTAGGGAGGGAAATATGACAAGTTTGTAAAAGACTATGAATATTTATAGACAACATCATACCTACTAAATGCATAAAGGGATACAGATAAAATGTTAACGAAATTTAGAAGCAGGAGAGAAAACGTTCACTTAGAAGAATTCAAGAAAAGCTCTGAGTAAGAGTTGATCAGTGATATGAAGCTTGAAAGATAGCTAGACATTTTTGCTGGATGGAGATGTTAGGGAAGCCAACCATAGGCAATAGAAGAACTCCAATCATGTACTCACACACTCAGTCCCTCTCATTCAACAAACCTTCATTGAGTGCCTACTATATTTGAGGAACAGAGAGATTACTAAAATAGAGTCTCTGTACCCAAAGTTTCACAATCTCTTTCAACTCAAATGTTTCTCCTCTCCTGGGAAAGAAGAAGAAAGAAAGATGAACAGGTGAATTGTAATACAATACGGTCAGTATTTTATAAAGGTCCTTCTGATAGTAACTTTAATTAAATGCTATATGTGTTAGAGTTCTCTAGAGAAACAGAACCAATAACCAATAGGATGTTATGTGTGTATATCTCTCTCTATCTATATCTATCTATCTATCTATCTATCTATCTATCTATCTATCTATCTATCTACCTATCTACCTACCTACCTGAGAGATGATTTTAAGTAATTGGCTCACATGATTGTGGAAGCTGGCAAGTCTAAAATCTGTAGGGTAGGCCAGCAGATTGAAGACCTAGGGAAGAGTTATGTTGCAGTTAGAGTCGGAATTCCTTGGCAGAATTCCTTCTTGCTCAGGGGAGGTCAGTTTTGTTTCTATTAAGACCTTCAACTGATTGGATGAGGCCCACCCACATTATGGAGGACAATCTGCTTTACTTGAAGTCTACTGATTTAAATGTTAATCTCATCTAAAAAAATACCTTAACTCAAATATCTAGAATGTTTGACTAAATATTTGGGTACCATGGCCTAGCCAACTTGACACATAAAATTAACCATCATACTGTATGAGACAAATTGAACAAATTTGGTCCCAGACTTCTGTCAGTCAGATTAACCAGAGTGACTGACAGACTGTCACACTTAGATGTAAATTTGAGCTCAGCCAAGAACATATAGGGCCAAGGGGTGGAATTTTGGGAGAGGCCACCAACCTGGTGGCCACCAGCCCTGATTGTCATGCATGTTCTTGGTGAGTGTGCCAGTCTACAAGGTTTATCTGTATTCTGATAAAGAGCAGTTTATGTAGCTACTCACATAGGCAATAAAATGGGTCAGTGACCACAGTATATAACTACCATGCATGCTTCTGGGGGGAGGAACATTGGTTTGTGTACTGTTTGCTACAATGTTTGCTGCTTGCTCAAAAAACGCTGGGTCCTTGGTCCTGAATTCCTCAGCTGCAACTCAAACCCACTGCATGGGGAGCATACACATGGGCCCACTGCACTGCCCCTGTGGGACCTGGTGGCCAGAAGAACCACTGCCAATACGCTAATGTTCATGATGCTTGCTGTGCATGAGTACATAGTCTTTTGTTGCTGACCCAGGAGTCTTGTGTCTTCTGCCTACATCTATGAAGCAGCAAAGGCAAACATAATAGTTTGCAAGTAGGGTAAAATCTCAGGCCTTTCACAGTTCTTGACAGCTATAGTGATGAGGATGGGATGCTGACAGTGGCATGATATTATGGAAGAGGAAGGACAAGGGCTTTGCAGGCCAGGTTTAGGGATATATGAAGCCTTCCCAGGATCTGGTGGTGAATGCTCTCACCCAAATGGTGGGTGAGGTTGGGGAGTAAAGGTCCCCCAGTGTCCTGCCTATTAATGAACAAAAGTTGAATTAATATTTAGAGGCTGAGCAGTGAGAGGTAGGATTGAAACAAGCCACCAAAATTGTACCATGACTATTGTTCACTCTCCCCAGGTGGGTGAGGGAAAGGATATTATCATGACAATGGGGCAGTGAGTCCTGTTACCCCAACCTAAAGTCAATGTGGCTGAGGTTACTGAGCCAAGGGGTTCCTAAAGCTGAAATAGGTGATGTCAGTAATGATGACCTTGCCACCCAATATGGGTCTTTGGGTGGACTGAACATTGGAAGTTCATTTGGTTGAGCTATGAGCAGCTGACACAATGCTCAAAACTGAAAGTAGTTGCTAAGACAATTTTGTAACTGAAGAACATTTTCTTTATGGGACTCATACTCAATTTCAAAATTTACTACAAAGCTGCAGTATTCAAGACAGTGTGGTACTGGCATAAAGGCAGACATTTAGATTAACAGAAAAGAATTAAAAGTACAGAAAAAAGCCCTTACATTTATGGTCAATTGATTTTCAACAAGGATGCCAAGACAATTTAATGAGAAAAAAAATAGTCTTTTCAACAGATGGTGCTGGAACAACTGTATCCACATGCAAAAGGATGAAACTGAATCCCTATCTCACATCATATACAAAAATTAACTCAAAATTGATCAGAGATCTACATGTAAGAGCCAACTATAAAACTCTTAGAAGAAAACATAGGAGTAAATCTTCGTGGCCTTGGATTAGACACCAAAAGCACAAGTGACAAAAAGAAAAATACATAAGTTGGATTTTATCAGAATTAGAAACTTTTGTGCTTAAAAGACACTATTAAGAGAATGAAAAGACAACACACAGAATTGGAAATATGTTTGCAAATCACATATCCAATAAAGCATTTGTATTATTAAGAACTCTTACAATCCAACAATAAAAGACAAATAGACCCCCACTTAAAGAATGGCAAAGAATTTGAATAGACATTTATCCAAAGAAGATTCATAAATGGCCAATAAGCACATGAAAAGATGCTCAACATCATTAGTCATTAGGGAAGAGCAAATCAAAACCATAATGAGATATGTCACACTCACTAGGATGGTTATAATCAAAAGACAGACAATAACAAGTGTTGGTGAGGAAGTGGAGAAATTAGAACCCTCATACATGGCTGGTGGGAATAAAAAATGGTGAAGTCACTTTGAAAAACTGTTTGGCAGTTCCTCAAAAAGTTAAACACATGACCTAGCAGTTTCACTCCAAGGTATATACCAAAGCGAAATGAAAACATATGCCACATAAAAACTTGTACACTTATGTTTAATAGCAGGATTTTTCATAATAGCCAAAATGTAGAAATAGTTCTAATGTCTATCAACTGACAAGTAGGTAAATAGAACGTGGTATAGCCATACGACAGAATACTATTCAGCAATAGAAGGGAATGAAGTATCGATACATATTACAATACAGATGAGACTTGAAAACATTATGCTAAGTGAAAAAAGCCAGTCACAAAGGGTCACATACTGTGTGATCATATTTATATGAAATATCTAGAATAGGCAAATCTACAGAGATAGAAAGTGGATTAGTGGTTGCCAGAGGCTGGGGGAAAAGGAGAATGGGGAGTAATTGCTAATAGGCATGGGGTTTCCTTTTTGGGTGATATTCTAAAATAGATTGTGGTGATGGTTGCACAACTCTATGAATATATTAATACTAAAACAATTGAACTGTACACTTTTAGAGGGTGAATGTTCTGGTAGGTGAATTTTTACCTCAAAAAGCTGTTATTTTTAAGATGCCTAAATTAATGTAAATGCAAAGTCTTGCTTACTGGTGTGGGGCTGCTTTCTTCCTCAGCATCCCTGATCCTTCCCTTCCCCTCTATCCCGGTTCTAACTGTTTTAAGGAGGAAGATGACTAGAGGTAGAATTGAGGTCTCCCTTTCTCCATGAGGACCAAAGACCATATGCATCCATTCAAGTAAGTTGGGAAACTTTGGGGAGGAAGGAACTCAAACTCTTATGGTTCTTTTAGATACAGGTGCCCAAGTCACCATTCTACCCATTTTGTTGGGGAGGAGGCTCCTGAAGTCAACTAATAAGGTTTGGGCAGGGTTTCCAGTAGGAAAAATAAATCTAAAGTGATCTTGTGGGTGAGGCCCTTTGGACCAATTCAATGTCTTGTTTTTGTGGCTTCCAATGTATATTCCCTATAGAATGTGTATTGGCATTGATGTTTTACATGTTTGTGCTGTGAATGCTCATAATATCCAGAGGGGATTCGCCTGATCTAGAAGAGTCACATGTAGAGAAGTAATGAGACATGTATTAGGATGTTTACATGCAGTGGGAATATTCACATCTAGTGGGACATGTTAATCACTTCCCAGCCCACCTCCCTATTCTATCTCCAGGTGGTCCCAGGAGGAGAAAGGGAAATCACAGTCTTGATTAAGGTCTAAAAGGTAGCAGGGATACTAAGAGATGTAATATCTCAATACTATAGCTCTGTAGGTCCAGAGGAACAGGAACTGGAGACTTATGGTAGATTATCACCAACTGAATTAAGTTGTTACTCCTGCAGCCCCCGCTATTCCAGACATTGTAGCTGCAGCTGAATCCACTGCACAGACTGATGGCACTTGGTATGCTGTCCTGGACATTGACAACACCTTTCCTTTACTTGCCCCCAAGGGCAAGGGTCCAGACCAGTTTGCATTCATGGCAAATCTTCAAATATGTGTTTGCAGTACTTCTCAGGAGGTAAGGTTAATGAAGGGACATTAATTATCTTTTGTCTTTCAGAGCCACCTTGGAACTTTCCTTAGGAAAATGCCCTGCTGTGGCTCTCCCAAACAATTTAATTGACTTCTGGAACTGGATCTGCCATCCATCATCAGACGGCTAAACATCAGGGGATGGCTCAGCTCTTGCATTGGTGGAAAGGTTTTAAAGTAGCCCCACTTTCAAGGAGGTAGACATATACATAAATAATAATGAGGAAAATGATAGCTGCCGTAAGACAGGTAAACTCTATATCTCTATAATATAGTCACTATAAGCAGTGAAACTAACCTGCTGCTGCATGAAATTAAAAATTTGTTCCTTTCTTCCTTTGTTCTTTCATTATTCAGTAAAAATGTAAATCTATAAGTCAGTCACTTAAATCCCAGGTTTTATCTCCTGAATCATTTTATTTTACCCTGAAGCCAGCTTTTTTTTTTTTTTTTTGCATCCTCATTGCCATTTCTATCTGCCTTGGCCGGTAGTGGATATGGTTAACCTGAATTCTTAACTTGACAAAGCTGTGGCAGAACCAACCAGAGGGAGGAGATGAAGTAGTAATGAAGAATCACAGAACTCAGAACAACTGGCTCAGTCTTGCTGTGTCCCCTTGAATAAGTTGCTGGACCTCTCTGAGCCTCAGTTTTCTTCTCTGCCAAACAGGATGAATTTATCTGTGCTATCTACCTGCCTTATCAGGGAGCTTGAAAAGACAGATGATTTAGTGGGTGGAAATAAACTGTGGAACTTATGGTGGAACATAAAGAATAAATTCAAAGAAGCCAAAGAAGAATGTTATTATACAAGATACTGAATATAGTTGCCTGTGCTATACACTTAGTCCTTGTTATTTATTTATTTTATATATAGTGGTGTGTATCTGTTAATCCTATACTCCTAATTTATCCCTTCCCCTCCCTTTTCCCTTTTGGTAACCATAAATTGGTTTTTTATGTCTGTGAATCTGTTTCTGTTTTGTAATATGTTGATTTGTTTTATTTATTTTTTTGATTCCACATATAAGTGATATAATGTTTGTCTTTGTCTGACTTACTTCACTTAGTATGATAATCTCTAGGTCCATCCATGTTGCTGCAAATGACAATATTTCATTCTTTTTAATGGCTGAGTAATATTCCATTGTATTACATATACCACATCTTATCCATTCATCTGTTGATGGACACTTAGGTTGCTTCCATATCTTGCCTATTGTGAATAGTGCTGCTATGAACATTGGTGTGCATGTATCTTTTCAAATTAGTTTCCATCTTTTCCAGATATATGCCCAGGAATGGGATTACTGGATCATATGGTAGCTCTATTTTTAGTTTTTTAAGGAACCTCCATACTGTTTTCCATAGTGGCTGCACCAATTTACATTCCCACTAACAGTGTAGGAGGGTTCCCTTTTCTCCACAACCTGCCCAGCATTTATTATTTGTAGACTTTTTGATGATGGCCATTCTGACCAGTGTGAGGTGATATCTCATTGTTCTTTAAAAAAATATTTAAATATTTATTTATTTATTTTGGCTGCACTGGGTCTTAGTTGCGACAGGTGGGATCTTCACTGTAGCATGTGGGGTCTTTAGTTGCGGCATGTGGACTCTTGGTTGCAGCATGTGGGCTTCTTAGTTGTAGCATGTGGACTTCTTAGTTGTGGCGTGTGGACTTCTTAGTTGTGACATGTGGGCTTCTTAGTTGCAGCATGCATGTGGGATCTAGTTCCCTGACCAGGGATTGAACCCAGGCCCCCTACACTGGGAGCATGGAGCCTTACCCACTGGACCAGCAGGGAAGTCCCACCTCATTGTAGTTTTGATTTGCATTTCTCTAATAATTAGAGATGGGGAGCATCTTTTCATGTGCCTACTGGCCATCTGTATGTCTTCTTTGGAGAAATGTCTATTTAGGCCTTCTGCCCATTTTTTGATTGGGTTGTTTGCTGTTTTTTTTTGATATTGAGCTCTATGAGGTATCTGTATATTTTGGAAATTAAGCCCTTGTCAGTAGCATCATTTGCAACTATTTTCTCCCAGTCCATAGATTGTCTTTCTGTTTTGCTTATGGTTTCCTTTGCAAAAGCTTATAAGTTTTATCGGGTCCCATTTATTTATTTTTGCTTTTATTTCTTTTGCCTTGGGAGACTGACCTAAGAAAATATTACTACAATTTATGTCCAAAGAATAATTTTCATATATTTAGAATAACAGTCACATTATTATGTACTTAGTGTCAGGCACTTTCTTAAGCATTCACAAGGACCCTGTGATGTACAAACTATAGGCATCCTCATTATACAGATGATGGAAGATGAGAAAATCTGCCAAATGTGACACAGCAAGTAGACGGTGGAGATGAATTCACATCCAGATCTGACTCCAGAGCCCAGTCTCTTAAGGACCAAGCTAACTATCTCCTTTTACACAGTGTGCATGCAACACCTGACAATAAACACCTGCCTTCCATATTTCCGTTACTAAGTAGTGCACTGCAGCCCCCAGATTCCCAGTCACTGAGCATCTTTAGAATTCAGTAAGGACTGACTATGATCAGGGCACTGTGAGAGATACAAAGACATGAGAGATGGCTTGTGTTTTCAAGGAGCTTACCGCCAGAGAGAGGAAATTAGATGTACCCAAGCAACTCTAATAACGAAAGTGATAGCTGCTGTAACAGGGTTACAAGAGCCTTGAGAAAAGAGGACTTACTCCCTGTGTGATTTAAAAGTAAAAGTGTGGTTTAGTTTTATTTTTTAAAGTTTTATTAGTGTCAGTTCAGCTGGGAGGTATGTCTGAAGATACTGGTATAGAAATCTTGACAATGAATAAGAAAACATCAGAGCTGAAGGGGACCTCAAATGGTCGAGTTCAACACCCACATCTGAGGTGAACCCAGAGTACCCAGTGCCCCGGGATGAGTGAGCTGGTGGCAAAAACTGGGATCAGATACAGAACTCCTGGTCTTCCTTCCATGCTAAGGCCCTCCTTCCTTCCCACTGTCTCAGCAGAGGGTGCCCTGGGGCAAGGAGCTTTCTCAGGAACATGTATTCTTTGGGTAACTAATCTTACAAGTGTCCACTAATGACATCTTGTTGTACAAGCCTTCCCTGATTCTCCCCTCTAGCGCTTTCTTTCCAGCCAACAGTAATATCTCCTACTCGGAGGTCTGGCTTTGGAGATACTGAGTGAACAAGACAGACCTTAGGGCATCATCTATTAGCTCTCTCTCAAAGGCTCTATGTTTTGTCAACCCAAAGAGATTGTGAACATGGAGAGAAGGAATTTGACTTTTATTTTTTATGTCCCAGAACAACCAAAACAGTGCTTCGCTTTATTGTATGTCACAACACACCAGCATGAAGACATTTTAAAAAATCACTGAAATGTTTAAACATACACAAAAACAGAATTGTATGACAAACTCCAAAATGTTCATCACCAGCTTCCACAAGTATTGTTATTCTGCCATTCTTGTTTCAAAGCCTGCTGAGAGGTGACAGAGGGTGCACATGGAAATGGCCAGGTTGGTGACAGGGAAACGCAGTAGGCATCAGGCTTGGTCAAGGACCCCAGACGTAGGGGCAGGCAGTGGGATACCATCATTCACACGAAGAGACAGGAAGCAAAGCAGTTTGCCAAGTGCTGGTGACACAGGTAGGGTCGGGAGTCAGGTGTGGGAGCCTGAGATGAATTGTACCCAGCAGTTGGCTGGCTGCCTCTGTGCCTGGTGCATGTTCAGGGTAGTCTTAGAGACACCGCGCAGCCTCTGATGTGTGACGGAGCCTCTCCCCACCGCAGCCTTTGCAGATGCTGCTGCCTCTGCTAGGACGCTCTGCTCTTCCACCAGCTTCTCCAGTGGCTGCTTTCTCAGTGAAGACTTCCTCGGCCACACTTTCTAAAGAGGTATCCTCTCCTCATTAGTCTTCAGCTTCCTACACACCATTCTGAATTTTGTAATTAATTATGTTAGTGTTAATTTACTTGTTTATTTTTAGTCTCCCCTGCTAGACTGTAATCTCCAATGAGGGCAGGGATCTTGTCTTCCTCCTTTACCTCTATCTCCTCAGAAACTAGAAGTGTCTGACACATAATAGATACTCAATAAATATTTGGCAAATGAATTAATGATAGACAGTTTTAAATTTTTGTTAATATCTTGATTGTTGAAGCACAAGTTGGGTACAAAAGAGTACAGGAAAACGAAAGGGTAATTTCTAATTTAATCAGGGTAAATGGCACCCTCTAACTAAGTGGTTCTCAATTCTGGCTGCACATTAGAATCACTCCAGGAGTTTTAAAAAATACAAACACCTGCCCTCCTCTATAGACAAACTGAAGCAGAATCCCTGGGGAGTGGTTCCTAAGCATAGGTATTTTTGTAAAGCCCTCTAGGTGACTATAATGTGCATAGACTTGAGAATCACTGCTCTAATGAAGAAACACTACAAGGATTTTGACACTAAGGTGAGGGCAGTGAACTTGGAGCAGAAGGCAGGTCTGCTCAAGTCAGGTTTAGAGTGAGTCAAAATGACGAGTTCCATTCAACCCTTTCAATGCTTAAAACCAAATCAGAGATGAAATAAACAGAGATTGATAATAGTTGAAAGTTAGTGAGTGAAGTACCTAATGACTGATAGATTTTTTAAACTTTATAAATAGTGTAGTGCATTTAAATAAGAATTAAAAACAATATTCTATTTCTATTTTTAAAGACTTCTGCTTTTATTTAAACAAACAAAAAAATCAAAATTGAGTTAGAAAAGACAATGTATTATGTTTGGCTCTCATGGTCACTTCTATCAGAGGCCTATTTCTTGGTTCCTAAATGTCATAACCAGACATCATTGTGCCCTTAATGTTTGCAAATATAATGTTTAAGGTGAAATAACTTCAAGTTTGTCATATTGTGGCACTCGCAAAAGATCTTTCCAACCTACCAAAGGGCATTCCACTTTTCCTCTCCTTTCTTTCTTTTTCTTCCTCCCTCCCTCCCTTCCTCTCTTTCTAGTCAGATTATTTTTAGATAATAGTCTAGTGTTTTAGGTGAACCGACGGAGTTAGGTAAGGTGCAGCTTTTCTCATTTCCAGGGCTGGCCTTGCCCCTCCATCATCTGAAGGTTGCTTCGAGGATGGCACACTATCCTCCTAAGCTCAAGCACAGTGAGGCTGCAATTGCTTCTTCTCCCTCTCCCTGATTTATTTAGGTTGCTGCACAATTTACTGTAACTGTAATCCCTCAGTATTGCAATCTGGGAGCAATATAAATGGTTGACGGTAGAGTGAGATTTTCAATTGTTGCTTCTCAGTGATTCATATAACGTGCTGTCATTAGCATAGTGACATATCATGGTTTCCAGGGCTTACTGGGCCATTTATAAATACCGCATGAAGGTATTAGAGCTCGTGTTGCAGAGTGGTTACTGTCTTAATTGCCTTCAGTGGGAAAGGTTGGCAGCATCTTCTCTGGAGGAAAATAAAATGTAATTTTTAGTTTGTCTTTAACCATTTGCAGTCAATTCCTTTCAAGTGCAGGAATCACAGCTTTCCTCTTTTGTTCTTCTAATTCTCCAGTCACTTAATTTTTGCAAAAAAATGTACTTTTCATACTTTAGTTATCATTACTTGGTTGGTTTCCAGGTATCTGTATGAATATTCAAATGTATATTATCTTGCCACAGTTATATTCGTTATTAATGATAATTACTGATATTACTGACTTACAGAATTTTACAAAGTGACTTTATAAAATAATAATAGCTGCTGACATTTGCTGAGTACTTACTATGTGGTAAAAGATACATATGCATTGGTTCATTCCATCCTTTCCAACAATGCTCTGAGATAGACACCATTATTGTCTCCATTTCATGAAGGGAAATGGATGGTTGTTGAGGTTTAGTAATCCGCCCAGGGACACAGTAGTAAATGACAGAGCTGGGTCTGAAACTCAGGTCAGTCTGATTCCAGTGCCAATACTGTTAAGCACTACATTCAGATACTCCCCACTCCCTGACCCCAGCACAGTTAGCCCCATTTTACAAAGCAGGAAATGCAAACTCAAGCAACTGGAACACTGTGGTGTTGCCCTGGAGCCTACATCTTCTGATTCCAGGTGCAGAGCTCTTTCTACTTCCCGAGACAGCTTCCACCAGGGCGAGCTGTTCAACTGCGGACATGTGTCACTGACATCCCATGCGCACCACTCAGGTTGATAAATAAGCAACGGATGAAGACTGGTAACTACAAATCAGAGGCGCTTCTCTTTAAAGTATCAGGAGCAAAAGAGCTGCGCGCCTGGTCACATGGCGCAGGTGCAGGCTCTGATCTGAGAGGCCAGGGTTCGGAGGCACAGAGGAGGAAAGAAGCAAGTCATGCCCACTGGGCATGCAGCCCAGGCGCTTCAGCCACTGACATGGAGCCGGCCTGAGTCCCAGTGATTGATCCTGCAGCTGAGGATGTCCTTCTCTCAGCAGCCGCAGGTTCCCACAAAGGAAGGTTGCACATGGAGAAGTCTTTGTCCGGGACTCTAATGAGAGGATTGGGTTTCACATCACAGCTACCCCTAAACAGGTACTCTCTGCTTCTTTCATCTTCCTGATGGCTCCCACGGGAAAGAAAAGAAAGAGAAAGGAAGCTACGCCAAGAAACAGGTCACAGGCTAATTTGGCCAGGTTTTGTACCACCCCTGCCCCACCACCTCCAGGATTGTAACTTTGAGATTCCTTAGCTTTTACACAGCCTGTGTGGCCAACAGAGAGCGATGGGAAAAGCTTTCCTAAGTAATTTTTCATAATCCATCCACCATGACTCTGGAAAATTAAAGCCTCTGACCCTTTGTACATGATATTGCCTCTGTTTGGAAGATTCTCCCCAGACCTCAAACTCTTCTTCCTGTGGCTAACTTGCCCTTCTCCTTCAAGATCCAGCTCAGGCAATGTCTCCTCCAGAAAGCTTTCCTTGATGCCCCATGCCTGCCTTCTACCCAGGCTGGCATCTGTTCCTCTTCTGTCCTGCTAAAGCACTTCTGCCACCGTCCCTGCTGACTGATCCATCTCCTATCCACCCTGTAAGCTCCTTGAGGGCAGGGACACTGTCTCCAGGGTCCAGCACAGTATCGAGCACAAAGCACAAGTGTAATAAAGCACTTAATTCTTTCTAAACACTCTATTTTTTCTTTTAAAAATAGCCTTTTTTTTTCAGATTATGAAAGCAATAATGCCGATTGCAGCAATTTTTCATACAAAATCCACAAAGAAGAAAATAAAAACTATCTGTAATCCCACCACCCAAAGAAAACCACTTTTAACATTTAGATGTAGTCCCTTCCAGTAATTTTCTATGTGTACATGTACATATGAAATCAGAATCCTACTGTCATATCTAGTTTTCTCAAGGATTATAACAGTATCTTTTGGAGGCAGATAGAGGAGACATTTCTATCACAATTTGAGTGATGAGAAAACTGGATCCCAAAGATACACATCAATGGATGGCAGAGCTAGGACTAGAATCGGTGAATCTTGTCACAGTACCAGGCTCCTGCTGCTCCCCTGAGGCCTCCTCATTAGGTGGTGTTCTTCTTGCAAGAAGAGAGTGTGCAACATCCAGCATCTATGGGACATGGGTTTGCAACTGGACG
Source organism: Balaenoptera borealis (assembly GCF_965194805.1). Classification (NCBI taxonomy): domain Eukaryota; kingdom Metazoa; phylum Chordata; class Mammalia; order Artiodactyla; family Balaenopteridae; genus Balaenoptera; species Balaenoptera borealis. The sequence goes on from NC_138874.1 coordinate 89,127,726, forward strand.
TTCTTCTTCAGGAAAGGGACAGATTTAAGCTGATCCTGTTTCCACATCATGGTTGTGTAGTGCATAAAGAGTCTAATGTTTCAAAGGGAAACAAGGATGGAGCACCTAGGATCTCATCCCTGTGATAGCCTAAGAAGTGGAGCTACGCAGATATCATTAAGATGCAGAGTTTCTTTCCAATAACCAAATGACGTCTGAACAGTGATGGCTTGGCTCAGAGCATGTTGCTACGGGAACCACAGCTATAGGTTCAATCCCACCATAGACTAGTGAGTTTTCTATGACCACTGACTGTATTCCAGAACAACGTACACAGCAAGTGTTCAATAAGTGTGCACTGGGCTGAATTGAATGTTTATAGTTATTCATAAGGGGCAGTCAGCAAAAAAGAATGTTGCCAGCAAATATAAATATCCCTGCCACTACGCCCAGTATAGAAAAGGCTATCCAATGTGAACTAGCTTTCTATTTTATTCTAAGCAAAGGACTAAATTGTAATCCCTCAAACACACACTAGATTGTTAGCTCTACAGATGAGGGAACCAAATCTTATTTATCTTCATGTCCCCAGAATACCTAGCCTAGAGCCAGACACATTTGAAGTGTCAATGTTTTTTGAATTGAATTATATTTGCTAGGCCGGTGTGGGAGTTAAGAAGATGTTGACTAGTAATTCACTATTCCTTTCCTTGAAAGCTCTGTAAATCAAGCTCTTAAAAAAAGCAGCAAGCTAAATTCCAAAACCCTCTCTTAGGAGAAATGCCCACGGCTGGTGGGGTCTGGACTATGTCCACTGAATGTGCAGATCTCTTCTGCACAAACATCCCTTACTCCCAAGAGAGCCCATGACTAGCCGACAGGCTGTGGAGACTCACATGTTCCCTCTTTCCCAATGGCGAGCGGGTCAGGGGAAAGGGGTGGGAGTCGAGTGATGAAGCACTGCTGGACTAAATGTTCTCCTCTTCCCAGGAGAAGGAAAATCTCACAACAGGAGGAGAGTTGGCACTTTTCTAGAGGAACAGCCAGAAAGAACATGGGCTGTAGTTGAAAATGATCTTTCCTCAAGACAAATTTTTCTTTTTGAAAGAACTACCTTCAATATTCTCTCTTATCTTAGATTGGAATGGCCTTGCCAGAGCTGGACTGGAATCCTATAAACTCGAATCAAAAGCTGACTGGGTAGGTGGAGGGGTAATATGGGATATGGGTTGAGGTGCCATTAGGCTAAGACCCGATAACGACAACAACAGAAAAAAAAAATAGTATCTGCTAATAGGATCTTTTCCTGAAATGCACTGAGCTGAATTTGAAGGGACTGTAATAGAAAATACTAATTTTTCTGGGTGGCAACTAAAACATAACTCACTAATGCCCTAAACTCTTAACACTCTTGAAGATTTAATCACAGTGTAAAACCCACAAGTTTTTATTGGCAGTGTTTGGATATCAACTGTACAACTCTCTGAAGTGGCAACAGTATGATCCTAGGTCTGTGACCATTGCACATCTCAGGGGCCTGTTGGAAAGGTCTGTCAGATTGGTGCCTGGGTCTAGACTAGTAAATTCTTTCCTGGAGACTTAGGACACACTCTCCCAGCTGCAAAGTTCTCTACTTATAAGGTACAGAATTTATTAGCCCAAAGAAAGAGAAAAAGAAAGCCTGCTACCTTTTAAAGTGCTTTTACATACAGTTTCTTTACTAGAGCTTGGCATTTCCAGAAATACAGCTGTGCAGAACATTTGAGCCTTTGTACTAAATCAATAGGACTTGTTTTAGCTTCCAATGCACCTCTGTGCTGCTACTACCTATCAACCAAGGTGTCTCATGGTAAGTAAGCTTTTAAAGAAAGTCACCTGTATTATCGCTCATTTGGGGAGAACAAAGCCATGAGAACTTGCATCTTTAACCTAACACATGGCCATGCGAAGGTACAGAGAGAGTTGATATGCAATCCAGGTTTGTCCAGCTCTGGAAATCACACCTGTCTAGTCACCCACAGACCATAGGTTTTCTTCTAGCCTAGGTTTTCTTCTCTCCAGTTCCTCAAGATGCCTGCTCCCACCTCCAGACCCAATTCTGAGAGAAACAGTGGCCTCAAACCACAGCACAGACACCAAAGAGAGTACTGCAAGAAGTAGTGTGGCACGGTGAAAAGAAAATAGCATTTAGAACTGAAAAACTCTGAGTTCCAGCTCTTACTACTTGTCTGACCTTGGATAAGTCACTTAACAACTTCAAAGAACCCTAGTTTCTCTTCAGCAAAATAAGTATAAATCGCCATACTCATCTCACCAGGCTCTCTTCAGAGCAATTATGACAAATTTTTAAATCTTATTTATGTGTTTATATACTTTCCACTTCTCAGTTCACTTCACTAGACTATAAGCTCCAGGAGTTCAAGGACCTTGTCTTTTTGGTTCATCACAGTGGCTGTTTGCCAGGAATAGTGATCAGCATATAGTACATGATCAAGAGGAGTGAAAGAGATTTGAATGTGTGAAGGAAGGAATAAAGGAAAGACAGGAAAAAGGAAGGACAGTGTTTGGAGTTTTACTGATGTGTGGTATATGAAAGTGGTCTGTAAATTGTTAAGTATTATACACATACTAAAATATAAATAATATTTGGTGCCTTAATTATACATGGGTGATCTTTAAAAAATGTAAGTTAGATCATGTTACTGCCCTGTAGAAAACCCTCCAATGGCTTTTCATACTACTTACAATAAAAGTCAAACTCCTTTTAGCTTTCAAAGCCCTTCGTGATCTGACCCGGGCTGGCCTCATGTCCAGTCTCCCCCTTCCCTGCCAGGCCCCCAGCACTCTGGTGTTCTTATGTTTCCTCAAACATGCCAACTCTGTTCCTGCCTCGGAGTCTTTGTGCCAGCCCTTTCCCCGGCCGGAAAGCTCTTCTGCAAAAATCTGCATGTCTGGCTCTTTCTTGTCACTGGGCTGTTGGCTTAAAGGTCACCTTCTCAGAGAGGCCTTCCTTGTATATACTCTAAAGGAGCCCTCACTGACCCCCTCTTATAGTAATCCACTATCTACTTATTCAGGTATCTACTACTAGTCTCCTCCCCAGTGCCTGATGGTCAATAAACATTTACATTTGTGTGACATTATATTTGTTCAGTGCTTACATTTCATAGATGCTTTTCTAATTATTATTTATTTTATCACCACAAGTTTATAAGCTCAAAACAAACAACAAACAAATGAACCCCCTGCGGTTACAAACTGAAAATTCCCTCTCACCCCTCCATACCCCAGCCCCACATACACTGAGAGAGAGGTATCCTGGCCCTGTGAATAAAAGCAACTGTGCCAGTCAGCTTTAATATTTGTGACTTAATTGGAGTCATGTACAATCAGGGACACAATAATTACTTAGTACTCTAACTAGAGGGACTCTTTTGAGACATGGACATGGTGCTGTTGAGTGCCAAGATGTTCTCTGTTCTGGGCTTGGAGGCCTGGGTAGTGAGAAGAATCGGGGGGTGGAAATGGGCAGAGGGAAGCAAATGGCAGGAACACTCACTGGTTCCAGTTGGGTTTGTTTACTGTGGACCCCAGGGCAGCAGTAATTCTGTAGGAAGATGACTGGACCAGGGCACAGGAGCAGGTTCTAGCGCTGGCTCTACATGCCCCTGCCCCCACCCCAGGCTCTCATTCCCTCTGTTATAGGAGGTGGAACTGGATCATCCCGAAGGGGAATGCCAGCTCTGACATTCTATGGGTTAATGAGAGGACTTTGACCTTTTATCATGACTAAGATGATCCTCCTGTGAGAAGGATAACTCACGTAATATTTTTGATAAGCACAGCTTTTCTGGACTAAGTGGGATTTCTTTGATTGGTCAATAAAGTCACTGGACAAACCCAGATCTCTGCTCTTGCCATTCTTCTTTAGCCTTCCCTTTCCTCTGCTTTCCTAGAGAAGGTGATACCCTGGGCAAATCCCCTCATTGTCACATAGGGATCAGCATCTAGTGTAAGTGCACTTCAGCCACTCTCCAAGGGATGGGTTCCTACTGTATCTGATCTTGGCCAGCACTCTCCCATCTGCTTTCAACATGTTGCATCTGACATTCACTAATGTCTCCTAGTAGCATTAAAAGAAAACAATCTGGAAAAATTCACTCTCAAGCAGAGTTCAAACAGGCCACAAGTAGATTTGGAATCTCAACTGCACAAGGTTTGTTAAAATAATAGTGGTAAGTATATAAATATATATAAATGTATATATGTGTATATGCATAAACCCATATGTACATACGTGTGTGTATATATTGGGGTATGTGTGGGAGGTGAAGCCAAGAGTCTGTAAAATGGGTCAAGAATTCTTCTGTTCAATTTATGAAATTAACTGGTAACAGAAGGAGGAGAAAAATTCTACCAGTGTGGAACAAAGCATGATCAAAAGAACTGAAGGACATGGAAAAGGAGTTGGGAAGCTTTATCTTACACTTACTGGTAATGGGTTAAAATTCTGGTCCACGAGGTGATTGTATCCATGGTCAAAAAATGAGTGCCGAATCACAACATCAATGCCCTGATTGGCCAGCATTCCCAAAGTGTTCAACCATCTGAAAAGCAGGGGAAAAAAGCTACATCAATACATTTTATTTTATTTATTTATTTATTTATTTTTAAAGATTTATTTATTGATTGATTGATTGATTGCTATGTTGGGTCTTCGTTTCTGTGCTAGGGCTTTCTCTAGTTGCGGCAAGCAGGGGCCACTCTTCATTGCGGTGCGCGGGCCTCTCACTATCGTGGCCTCTCTTGTTGCGGAGCACAGGCTCCAGACGCGCAGGCTCAGTAGTTGTGGCTCACGGGCCCAGTTGCTCCGCGGCATGTGGGATCTTCCCAGACCAGGGCTCGAACCTGTGTCCCCTGCATTAGCAGGTAGACTCTCAACCACTGCGCCACCAGGGAAGCCCCATCAATACATTTTAAAAATAGCATATAACAAGCTCTATAAAAATTGGCCAACATACACACATACACACCACCACCCACACCCATCAAATTTACCTAGTACTTTAGAGGAAACTATTTTAAGTTTCCTTAAATACATAGATGGAAGAGATCTTTAGAGATTATCAAATCTAACCTCTTCATTTTATAAGAAAATAAAGAGGTCCAGGGGAGTAAAATGAATTGCCCTTGGTCATAAAATAGCTCGCTGCTAATGACTTATCCCTTATTCCTATAAAACTAACAAATAAAATGAACACCCTAGCCACTTGTAAGCCTAAAGTCATCCCCCTGACCACAAGACACACAATCACAGAAGCACACACACTATATTTTCCATCACTCAAACTCCCCTGCTTGCACCTATTCACTGTGCATGTACTTTACATGTGACGCTGACCCACATACTCCTGTGACCTATGGTCCAGTCATTTGCATCCCTCATATATCACTGTCAGTAGGCAATGCAGTAATAATTTCCCTTGGCACTATAACTAACTATACAGGGATTGGAGTATGCTACCATCACACACATGTTGCAGTGGAGGACCTGCATTGCTCACACACTTATTACATACCCCATCATGCCAAATACCCACTCAGGGCATGCTATCCTTCAAAAATACTGCCCTCATGGTTTTTCCAACACCTACTGCTAACTCTGCCTTCATCATTTACACATTTAACTCATTCATTCATGTGAATTGATTTCATTTTCTTTCTTTGTATTCTGAAATGCAAGGAAACTTCCAATTGTAATAATGTATGTGTGTAAGAAAGGTGACTTAGAGCTTCAGTCTTCTCAGTGTAAAAGATAAGGCACTTCACAATCTTTCCTAAGAATATATTGTCTGGCTTCACCTATCACCTCTTCTCTCACCCTAAACTTTATTCCCCAGGCTCTAAGCCACATAAAACTACTTTTGGCTGCTCTCACATACTTACCTGAGCCTTTATATGTTTTAACTTCTCCTTAGAATTTCCTTCCTCTCTTCCACTAACCCACCTCACCTGGCAAATTTCTTCTCATCTGTTAATCTCCAAGTCAAGTGTCATTTCCTTCTAAATCTGCTGCCCCAGCCAATAGTAGTACCTTTCTCCTCTGTACTTCCCCAGAACTCTTATTCATACCCTCTGCTGGCCCACTGAATAATAATTACTTACTTCTCTGTCTTCTCCCAGCTGGTATGAGCTCGTCAAAAATAGACACATTTTAGCTTTGTACCCAAAACAACCATCACAGTTCCTGGCACGCTATAGGTGCTCAATACTCTAAGTTGAAATTGATCTGGATAAAATTAGATTCTAGGACTTTGAGAATCACCATTCAGCATACTAGGGACAAATAATGCATAGTTATGATTTCCCAAATCTGAGACCGTATGGAGTTCCAAACCAGTGACCTTACTGACATGAAGACCATTGCTAATTAATGACTATGGCCAGAGCCCTTGTTTCCCCATGGCTTTTCAGAATAGATGGTTAGCTCTGGAGTTGTCTTCATCTTCCTCCTGTAATAATATATTTCCTGAGTAGGGGAAATAAATGATGTTCCAGGTCTCCCTTTTATGTTCAAGTAGAGAAAAGTGGCAAGATTACTGGTATATCTCACCAAGGATGCTTCTGCAGCCATTATCTTTCATGCACAAAACTTTATTGAATATCTACTACGTGGCAGACATTACTAGGTGCTGCAGACACAGCAGTATGCCAAGGGTAGGGCATCAAAGAATCTCAAAGCCCTGATTGGGAAAACTACCCTTGAATACTGGGCAGCAGAGAATCCTAATTTGTGCATGCATTTGTATATGCCCTGGTAAGCTTATAGTTATGCCATATATTGAAAAAGGGCTGTAAGATGCCTTCTTTCCAACTCCTTGCTAGCTTTCTGGAGCTTCCTAGAATGCTTTACATTTTTTTTTTCCCAGGAAGCAATTTATGCGCCTTGGAGAACTGGACTCAAAGGGCATATATCTAGGTACTGCCAGTGGGGTTGAGAGGAAATGGGTGATAAAGAGGTAAGAGAGAAGACCAGGGGCAGAATGAGCTGGTTGTCATTTGATCTGTCAACAAAGCATTGGACATCTGAACTACAACCAAAATCTAAACAACAATGTTAATCCGTGTTTGCAAAGCGACGCAGAGATCTATGGATATTTGGCTGATGCTCATGAAAAGGCAGGTCTCTCTCTAGCTCTCTTCATGAAGGTTTGTGGTATTTCTCATTTCACATCACTCTCTAAAGGGAAGAATGTTCACGAAAACAGTACAAGAGGGCTGCTTGCTGGGCCCTGCAGAGGAGTCCTTCTGCGAAGGCTGAGCAAAGGCCATTCTTCTTCTGATTCCAGAGGCCTCCTGCAGTACGGACTGTCAACCTGTCTCTCACAGTGAAACCCCGTGAGGAGAGTATTTTTGAAAGAAGACCCTCAGCAACACTGTAGCAAATGCTGATTCACTCCATTTCCTTCACTGAACCATGCTCACTGAACAACCTCTCTGTGCCTCTCATGTGAGGACACAGGGCTGGAAGACCCCAGCCACCATCATGTAGACATTGACTCATTATCTTCATCTGCATCTGCCAGGATGCCATCTTAAAGACAATCTACTTGACCAGCCTGATTTGTCCTTCACAACTGTATTGAAGAAGCTGCCTTAATGGAGAAGATCTACAGCTGTATAATTAGGAGCAGCTGTTAGTAGTGAAATGCATAGTTGAGGGCAGAGCTGCAGTTCTTAGGAGAACCTTGCTCAGACAAAAAACCAGGACCACAGACTAGACTGGACCAGGAACAGGTCACTTGGTTAATCTGTGGTCCATGACAATGGCAGGCCAGCCAGAGGCCCTCATGCTTCTGGCTTAAGTTGTTCTCCAGACGATTGCAGTAGCCTTCAAGTTCATTTCCCTACCTCTTGCCTATCCAAACTCTTGTGCATACTACTATCAAAGCCAACGTTTTAAATACAGGTCAGATGGGTCTCTCTCTTCCTCCAAAATCATCAATGGCTTGCCACTGAGTATAGAACAAGGCCTCATTTCCCCTGCCTGGTTTCCAAGGTCTTCCATGATTTGGTGGTAAAACTCTGTCCTTAATCACAGCCCTCACTACACCCCTGCAGATACTGAGCCTTTCTCACACTAATCGTTTCCCCTCATAATGTTCCTTCAGCCTCTATGCTCCCCACTACCATCAGCAACAATCTTCACCTATAGAAATTAGAGAAATCTATGTTCCACTCAAATGCCTCTTCCTCCGCAAAGCCCTTCCTGATCCTCCCACTCAGAAATTCTTGATTCTTTTGCATGTCTACCCCTTTTGTGGATAGCCCATGTAAGGCAGAAAGAGAGATGGCATACTGTAGTGGCAAAAAGGCTGGACTCTGGAGCAGACTGCCTTGGCTTGAGTCCAAGCTCTGCCACTAACCAATAATCACATTTATCTCACTGGGTTCTTATAAGGGTATAAGGGTATAATAAGGGTATCTAATACACTGGTTGTTAAATTATTAAATACATAAAAAGCACATCAGATAGTCCTTAGCACATGGTAAGCACTATGCAGTTAAAATTTATTATTATGACACTTGTCTCCTACAGCTTTTCTTATTCCCCATCTCCATTCCTCCAATCGTAAGTTTCTAAAGGGCAAAACCCCTGTCTTACTCTTACCTATCTCCCAGGACTCAGGTGAAAATTAGAAGAGAAAATATATGCTGTCTGTACTGTATTTTGCACTGAAGACATAAAATAAAGCTCTTATTACTATCATGATTACTACTACTATTATTACTTTTGCTCTAATGCTTGTACCTGAGATCTTAGTAACTACACAAGTCCCTAATCGCTGTTTGTCGAGTGATTAAACACATTTACAAAGAAATGGATGAAGAATTTTCAGTGGGAAATGAACCCCCACCCCCTCCAATGGGCAGAATAATGAGCAATTTCACTGTCCTTTCCTCAAAGCCCTTGGGAGTGAAATTGCAAGTGTTACTCACAAGAATCCTGCAGCATAGGAATCTGACAGATTGTTTGTGCCTCCAGCTGAGGTGGTCACCACACCTTCAAGCCAAATCTTCTTTCCTGGGGTGTATGTGTTAACCACCTGTTCACACAACAAAAGCAGAAGGAGATGATGAGATTTTTAAAAGCTGTTCCCAAATGAGAAGGAACATACATTCCCTTAAAGAAGTTCCTCCCATCCCCTGCTCCCAGGTGGTCATGACCTGTGCTTTTTTCATGGTGATGCACCCCATACAGATAGCTGGCACACACACACAAAAGAATTAATATTGATACATGTCCACTCAAAGAAATGATCATTTTTTTCCCCTAAGAAAACCCAAGTGACAATGTGACAGAAGAACAGTGCATCCTTATCTAGGACTTAAGTTGACTGCAACACCCTTCACTGGAAGATACAGGTGGTATGACGTTTCCATATTAACAAGTATTGAGAAGCAAATTTTCTTAATACTCTGTTAAGGCACATCCATGAATGAGTATACTGTCCGCGCATCAGCAGTTGTGAATCATGAGCGAGGGCAGAGATCAATGTTTGGGAGAGGTATATTATCATTACCAAGGCATGTATGTATATTACAACCACATTTTGAAAATAACTGCAGTAAGTGTAAAAAGAAAAGTCACTGACTCACACGTGAAAGATCCTACACAGGGAGCTGCCTTCTAAGCATACACAAAGCCTCTTGTCAAAAGGTGGCCCTCTGAAATTTTGAAATGTCCTCGTCTCTGATCCACAAGCTGGAGACTGGCCAGACTATCTAGATCTGGTCTCAGAGTCTCTGGAGAGCAATCTGGCAGTACTTAGGGATAATGTTGTATGCTGGGTAATCTCTGAGAGCAGAGTCTAAGACAAAGGCTTGTCTATACATAGTTCATTTGGGAAGAAATAACAGGGAGCAGGAATGAGGAACTGGGGACTGTGAAAAGGAAGAAGCAAAAAACAGTACAAGAATGAGTTTTCAAGTTGGTAACTACTGGCAACTTATACTCAATTCTACAGGGATCTTGGTAAAAGGCTTAAGAACTGTGTCTCAGAAGTGTCCCCCAAGCGGCGGGGTGGGGGGGGTGTGACCAGGGGAAGCATTCGTCATTTGGCTCCTATTCTCCAAAGGTCAAGAGCAGCCTTGTGACTGTTATCACCCCATTTCATTGTGCAGGCATGAGTGCTGAGGAGGTTCCCACCATTCCACACTCTGCCTTAGAGAAGTCCCAGAGCAGAAAATGAGAGGTCCTCCCGCACCGCACCAGCACCAAGCTGGTTGCAGCCTGTGCAGCTGCCTAGCTCTGGTCTCTGCAGAGATGGCTAGAGTAGAAGGTGGGACCGAGAGGATGCGGGCTGTGCACAAGAGGGGCTGGATAAAGACAGTAGTGTATTTAGGTCCTACGGCCCACCAATTCCTCTCCTAGACATATAGAACAAAGCAATTCTGCCTCAGGTCTCTAAGGGGACAAGTATGAAGATGTTTACTATGTCACTGTTTGTGGCAGGTGTCCATTGCTAGAGGAATGAAAAAGTAAAATACATACATGAAATATTATGCAGCAGTTAGAGCAATACATTCAATGTAAGTCCAGCAACATGAACAGGCTTTAAAGATTTAGTGAGCTTTTAAAAAATAGAAACAGAATGAGGTTTATGGCACAATATTATTTATGTAATTACTCATTCATACCCAATAACACTAAAAGTATATAAAGATACATCTCTGTTAAGGACATATATCACAGACATAAGGAAGGCATGTATAAAAGGGAGGTGAATGTAAGTGGGGATTAGAGATGAAGGTGAAAATTAAAACAAAAGGAGGGCTTTGCATAAACTGATAATAGTTTGCTGTAGTTGAGGAGGGTAATTAATTCTCTGCACCTCAGGTCCAAAAAAAAAAAAAAAAATATGTATGTTGTAACATATATGCCAGAACTTTCCTTTTCCCAGACCCGTGGGCAGACATTAGCAAGCAATCACATTCCTCTTTTCATCTCTCCCTATGTATAGCTCCCTGCCCTCTGCTCTCTCCCCTGCATCTACTAGAGAATATGCATTATTTGAGACCTATTTTAAAATCAGGGTTGGTAAAGTATTTGACCCTTTCAGGGTTGAAGTAAATATATTTCAAAAATTTGAGATGTAAGTAAGGATTATGATCAAGAATAGAAGAAAAAATTAATAGTGGAGGTCAAACTGGAAACTGTTAAAGATTAAATAAGAATTTCCCCTTGCACCCAGAGTCATTGAGGACACCACAAGGTGGTCCTCTCCCCCTTCTTGACACTGCTCAGAGAGCCCAACCCAAGGGCAGCTGGAAATAGTATAAATAAGAAAGCGAGAAAAACACCTTAAATGATCAGAAGACAGAGTCATATGGCATATGGTGAAATTAAAGGCCTACAGTGATGATTCCCCTTAAAACATCCATGCTTTTGATAAACTTTGTGCTTCCTTTATGACTAACTGGAACTATAGGAGCAGTTACACGTGTAGATGTATTTCTGATGTATCCGTGGGGAGGAAGGTAATCTCTGCATCTTACTCTTCCGCCATCTTCTCCGTTGATCATGGTGATGGTTTCATGAGTGTTTGCATATGTCCAAATTCATCAAATTGTATACAGGCAGACCTCGAAGATATTGCTGGTTCGGTTCCAGGCCACTTTTTTTCTTTTCTTTTCTTTTGCACTTAGTCTAGTTTCACTGGCTCATAGGGTGTGGCGGGCAGAGGCCTCAAACCCAGCACTTTCAGACCAGAGTTTCTAGCGCAAAGTGGCTGCACAACTTCCCAACTCAAGATGGAGGCAGCGACGGCAGGCCGTGTGCAGAGAGGCTGCGCCCGGACAGGCCCTGGAGCTGTGACTAACTGGAACTGAGTAACATATTTGTGTTTTTCTTTTTTGCCTTTGGCTTCCAGGATAGTCAAAGATTAATTTTTGCTCTAAGATATTGAAATGATTGAGGCAGTTAGAGAAAGGTGGTTTGGTTAAACAAAACAAAACAAAATAAAAAGGTAACTAGTATAAGATGATGAACCTTGAAATCATTGAGCTAAGTGAAAGAAGCCAGACACAAAAGGCCACATATTATATTCTTTCATTTATATGAAATGTCCAGAATAGTCAAATCCATAGAGACAGAAAGTAGATTAATGGTTTTCTAGGGTTGGAAAAAGGGAGGGAGAATGAGGGGGGAGGATGGGGAGTGACTACAAATAGGTATGGGGTTTCTCCGGAGGGTAATGAACATGTTCTAAAATTAACTAGTGGTGATGGTTTCAAAATTCTGTGAATATACTAAAAACCACTGAATTTCACACTTTTAAAGGGTGAATCTTATGGTATGTGAATTACACCTCAATAAAGCCGTGTGTGTGTGTATGTTTGTGTGTATGTATCATTAGCAAAAGGAGAGGTAGACTCTAATAGGCAGATAACTGATGTGGAAAGAGGAATACATCCTGGAAATCTGGGGTTCTACCACATAGCAGCTGTGAGACTTTTGGCTCATCATTATCTTGGACTTCAATTTCTTCACCAACATGTAAAGCCACAAATTTGAAGTAGATGAAATCTAAGTCCTTTCCAAATACAAAATGTTAAAATGTATTAGTATTTTGTAATGCTTATGCAGGTCCCCTTGGCTCCTATTCCTCAAAGGTCAAGAGTAAATTTGATTATGGAAATCAAAATTAGATAAACAACAAATATGGGGGACCAAAAAAAAAAAAAGCCAGAGCTGGTCAGAGCTGGTCATCTCAAAAACAAAGACCTGAAGATCTGGGCCAGAGGTAAATATTGAGAGTGGTGGAAAAAACCACAGGAGTAGGTGAAATTACCTAAGGGGAATATTTAAAATTAGACTAAAAAAGGGCTAAGGATGTCCATCCAAAAACATTAAGGCATTATCGAATGCATTTATTCATTCACTCAACAAATTCTTACTGAGCACTTGCTATATGCCAAGCAGAGTTCTAGGGGCAGACAGTGAACGAAACAGAAGTCTCTGCTCTCATTGGCTTATATTTTAGTCAAGGGGAGGAGACTGACAATAAACACACAAACATAAATTTAGAAATAATAAGTGCTAGAAGGAAAATGAAACAGAGTAATCTGACAGAAAGTGCCTTGGCAGGAGGGGAGGGTTGATATTTTAGACAGTGGTCAGGAAAGATCCCTCTAGCTCCTTATATAAGGACTTCAAAGTCTAGTTCCTTTAAACGAGGACTTGATTCCAGAAAATGGTTGGATTTATAAATTACTGTGTACACAGGACTCAGCAAGGACACAGACTCTGTGTAAATAAAGTTCATCTGAATTGTCTTCTGACTTGCAGGAAGATTTGGAAGGAAACAGTCTAAAACTTCTTGTAATTGGTGAGGCAGAATTGATTAGTGGTTAGGGGCATGGGCTCTACACACATTGCCTGTGTTTGAATCCTGGTTTTATCATTGACTCTCTGTTGACCTCACTGTGCCTTAATTTCCTCAGCTGTAAAATTAGAAAAAGAGAGCATTTTCTGATATTTAAGTGACCTAATATTTGTAAAGCATTTGGAAAGGTGTCTGGCATATGGTAAGCTCTTTTTTATTTTAACATCTTTATTGGAGTATAATTGCTTTACAATGGTGTGTTAGTTTCTGCTTTATAACAAAGTGAATCAGCTATACATATACATATATCCCCATATCTCCTCCCTCTTGCGCTTAAAGTAAAGCAAATGTTACCTAGACCACTCTCTTCGTCCAAAGCACATGAGATTGTGTTTGGATCAATCAAACATTACAGTTGGTTGCTTTTCTTTTGGATACGTTTGTCATGGGAGGTAATAGACCAGATGTATGCTAAGTAGCAGGGAAAGGCCTATTTCGAATTTAAAATGCACATGTATAATTCACATTAATGTAATTAGCATTCAGAGTATTCGTTTATCCACTCAGCAAAGGAGCGATTCTTGTTGTTTTTTTGGAGAAGCCACATGAACAAAAAACACAGGGAGGTAGTACTTTGATACAAAACCAAACCAGTTATATGAAATGTTATGTGGGGTAGAGATTCCTAGAAAGTATCAATGATAAAAGTTCTGGGAGTAGTTGGTATGAATCAAAAAGGATTTTCTGAGCCTTGACTGTTTGGGACATGGTGAGATGCTTAATGAACTGTGTGTCTACTATGAGCAGAGAAGACCATCATAGTAACGTGTAGGGGAGGTACTGAGGCTGGGTGCTGGTTGGGACTGTAGAGGAAATTAGCATGGGCAGAAGAGAACAGAAAAAATCAGGAAAAACAGATGGAACCAGCTGCAAAATTCCCTTAGAAAGCGAAACTCTAAGAAGCTGAGGGCTATAGTTCAGCACTGTGGTTTTCTGAGTAAATATGATTCCCCCTGTGCTGGAAGAGAGAAAATTGGAGGACTGGAAAGAACAAGGGTACAGTTCCTGGTGAGAAATGATGTGCCAATGAAGGTTATTTTAAGGAACACATTGTCTGGGGAGGGAGAAGAAGTACAAATGCTGAGATTACTGAAGTGAAGGGCGAGGGGAGTTGCGTGGCTGGCTCCCTTTTAGCAGTTCTTTTGTCCCCAGCAGACTTCAGCCCTTGGGCCCACGTGGACAAGGGAGCTTTGAGGCATCCACAGAACAGCTTAGCAAGCTGCCAGTGGCTGCTCAGAATCCTTGGGCCAGCTGGGGGCAGGGTGGTATGAAGGGAAACCCTCAAACTCCCTTCCCTCTCATTTCAGGGGTTGAGGACATCAGGACTGCTTCGTGTGGCTATACCGAGAGAGGAGGGGTGAGAGAGAAAAACAGTATTGATTTTTTTTTTTAAGTTTTATTTTCCCTACCACTTTGAATATTTTTAAAAAAAGAAAACAGTAAAAATAGGAAAATAAACATTTTTGTGGCATATTTTCAAACCTGGGCTTCCTTTTCCTGTTTCTCTCAATTTGTGATCTGTTTTAAAAAGAATCCTGAGAGCCTGGTTTCAGTGCGCAAGCGATGGTAGCCTTGTAGCAGCAGACATGTTGTTTATGGTTATCCAAACCCAGCACCTTCCTTAATGAGAAAGGAAGCAATAAAACAGGAATAGTGGATAGGCCAGCGGGGCTAATCAGCCCTGGCAAGAGGCCCACCCTCCAAAAGACGCTGGAGTCCATTAATTCCAGCATCTCATATAGTTGGAAATCAACTTCCCCCAGGACTTCAGGAAGAGCAGTAGCTCTTTAAGCAGCCAGAACTGGTCCCCTATGTCACTGGTTAAAAGGAGCTGAATAGCTTTAGGGAGCTTCTTAAACCTTACCCATGCACATAGCTCTTCTTGGGGGTGCCCCTGCCTCTTTGTTCCTTATTGTATTTATAAGAGGTCCAGGTGAGAGCTCAGTAATGGTCCAATTTTTCTTTCCATCCTTCTTGTGTGTTTTTGACTCTAAGCTACCTACTATATTAGAAGAGGACAGGATCATTCCATTCTGCCCTCTCCTTTCTCACTCACTGTCCCTTCCTGAGTTCAGGATCTTATCATTTCTCCCTTGGTCTTCCTGAAAGTGTATCCTTCTCAAGACTATCCTCTACAGCGCTGCTGTCTGTTAACTTGACAAGTTTCTCCCTAGCTTCAGAACCTCTGTGGCTTTCCATTACCAGCAGCAGAACTCAATGATGTGCTCACAGAGTGGTCTGTGCGACTAGCTGGCAGATGTGCTATGAATGACTTGTTTCAGATAATATTGAAAGCAGTGATTTGGGAAATGATTTACTTAAAAATAAAAGAAAGTAGATTCAATGTTATCACAATAACATTCTTTTCATTCGCCAGAATTATGAAATGTTTCCTTAACATGGAAAAAAAAAAAGCAAAGGAGCCAGTAAACTACACACAGCCCCATAGTCTATTTTATCCACTTGTCCATGGGAGCATGTTAATCATGGTGAAATCGTGGTGATAAACACTGATCCATGGGATATGATACCGACTCCTTTACTTGGTATCTAAGACCTTTCATAACTACCCCTTGGCTACCTTTTCTCCTCTCCGTCCCCACAAGATCTGAGGTTCACCACACAAAATGGACTCACCATTTTTCAAATACATGATTTTCTTTTAGGTTTTTGCTGATCACTTTCTCCCTTACTCACTCCTCATCCATGTTGTCTGATTTTTTTTTTTCAAGGCTTATTTTAAATGTTACCTCCTCTGTGAAACTTTTCTCAAAACTTCAGAAAATTAATTATCTCCTCTGGCCTCCAAAGTTCTTGGAACCTATCGCTATCCTTTACCTTATTATACTGAGTTGTAATTTTCTGTTTGCCTAACCCTCCTACACCATAAGCAGCTTGAGAAAGCCACATTTTTTTCCATTTTGCATGCCGTATAAAATGCTTGTCAGCCACTTTGCTTGTTAAAAACTTGTTAAATAATGAGACAATGAAGTAGTTTACTTGTTAATAAGTGAGAGAGGTAATATTTTACCAATGGAAATGTTGAGTAGATATCAGAGAAGATAACTAATTCCCTCAAAACCATAAGAGCAAACATCAAATCCTCACAGTTCCATTTTGGGACTCTGTTCACTTTCTAATTGAATTTTCCTGTTTGAGGAGACCTAGAAGCTTCTGGTTCACTAAACTGCCTCCATATTTAATATGTCCTTCTCAGGTTAGACAAGCCAAGCTATTCTGAGCTCAGCCATTCCAATATCTCATCACATTCTTCCTGATTTATTTCTTCTGTCTAATGTACTTCCTGTCAGTTTCATTAATTTTTTCTGTATAATTTCTTTTTATCATCTTCCTGTTCCGGAGTGCCATATTTGCCCATTTTCTTTTGGTATCAGATCAATTTTTAATTTGTGGCTTCTGTTTCTGTGTCATTTTTAGGATTTAAAATTGTATTCTCTGCTCTTGTTATCTCAAACTGCAGAAAAGCAATCGAGTGTAATTGCAACTAAACATAAAATTAAAATAAGAAAATACACAAAAAAGAAAGTCACTGGGGAGGCAAGGAAATTATGACCATATGCAAGAAAATGAGGAAGAAAGTTTCACAGTCCCAAAGCAATGACTATGTTCAAGGATAAGTGCTGGTGGAGGGAAAGACTGGACAGCAGCTACCTGGACAGAAAACACTCTTCTTCCCTTCTCCAGTCCTCTTCTATGACTAACCAACCCCTCAGGCTTACTGTCTACCTACTGACGAGTCATAGGCTCCACCAGCCTCAGAGGCAATTTCCTCTCGTTCAAGACAAACCCTGTAATCTCCCCACTTCCATGTGGAAATGTTAGAAGGTCACCCCAAGCTGCCTTTTCCTCCTGAAGAAGATTTTTGCCCCAAGTAGCAGTTTGTTCTCAGGGCCCTTCCCCCAATATGTCCTTCATATGGTCATTGCCTTCCACACAGCAGGACCTCACTATACATGTGCACATGAAACGTACGAATGGAGTCCAATGAATGAATGCAAATCACTCCCTGAAAATCCTTGTCAGCTTCCACAATCTAATATTGTGATAATATTAGATATCACCTAAGATTGTGGCACCCAACTTTCATTCAGCTTTCACTTCTAGGACACCCACCCCAGATTATATCAACTGGCCAAGAGGTCAATTTGGTATTCTTTCACCAGGAACATTCAGTATTCTTCTTTTTAAAAAAGTTTCCTAATCCTGGATGGTCAAGAATATAAATATTCCATGGGCTACAAAATTAATGGTTAACAAGCATGGGAGATTCAGAACGGTGTATTGGATAGCATGTGGGCCCTGGAGTTAGGAGTTCTAATTTTACTACTTAGCAAGTGTGGCCTTGAAAAAAATTACTGGTTTCTTCAATGGGTTAGTAATATATGATGCACTCAATAGATGGCATTTGTAGCCTAAAAGGTGATACAATTACTATATTTCTGTCAGTTGATGATGCATTTTCCACATTTGAATGGTTTTGAAATCAGAATGTTTTTCATCAAAAGAAACTTGCCAGCTGTTTACTCTCTCCCCTCAGCTATTATTAAATTGATGCTACATTTTGTAATTGTTTGTGTTTAAGAATCAAGGAAATGTGGTTCTTGGAATGACACTGACCAAAACTTTGGAGCTCTTTTGTGGTAAACATACCTTTCCAGCTAGATTCCCCTATTTATAATCAGCGTCTTATATCTGAAAGAGAAGAGCCAAAGTTTCCCTTGGGACATATTCTCCCATTTTCAGATAGCCAAGTTGAGTCACAGAGGCTAATTTACTGGGAAGCTCATCAACTTCCAGCTCCCCATTTTCACAGGCCTCTACTAATGTCCTGGGAAGGGCCCTGATAATGTGTTAATATGGTCAGATATATTTCTAAAACATGCAAATTTGTTTTCTTTTCTTTTTCTTAAAGAGGTCCCCATTGTATAAGCTTCCAGCCGCATAAAACTTAGACTCACACCTGGATTTCACCTAAGGTATTACTGTGGCATGGTTTGTGTTTAGGGTCCTCCGACTCTCTTAAGTATTTCTTTGCCCTGTGTTTCTCTTCCCCTCCATCAAAACCTGCTCTTGGAAAGGACAAACACCATATGATATCACTTATATGTGGAATCTAAAATATGACACAAATGAACCTATCTATGAAACAGAAGCAGAAACATGGACATAGAGAATAGACTGGTGGTTGTCAAGGGGGAGGCGGGTGGGAGAGGGTTGGGTTGGGAATTTGGGATTAGCAGATGCAAACTGGTATATATAGAATGGATAAACAACAAGGTCCTACTGTATAGCACAGGGAACTATATTCAATATCCTGTGATAAACCATAATAGAAAAGAATATGAAAAAGAATGCACAAATATGTATAACTGAGTCACTTTGCTGTACAGCAGTAATTAATACAACATGGTAATTCAATTATACTTCAATTAAAAAAAATTTTTTTAAGTAAACTAAAATTATTGCAAAGAAAAAAAGCCTGCTCTTGGGAAAGGATTATTTGATATTAACACCTTAGTGTGACTTTAAATCAGTGTAGTTTGCCTCTTCTCAAGTTATTTACATTCTGCATCCTCCCCCTAATGTAGAATGAAAAACTATTTTTCTAAAATGAAATATCTGGCATTAGCAAACTGACTGAAATGTTACTTTGAGCCACAAAGAGAACTTTCTTTCACCCTTAAGCATATACCCAGAAGATACTCTCCTACTGTGCCTACATATAGGCATAGCCCATTTTTGGTTGCCTAAATCAATATCTATCTATTCAACAGTATGTTACAAAGTTAGTAGCAGACTAGATTCTTTTGCATGTGAACAGCCGAGATAGCAGAACCAAAGGCGATTGAGACATAGACATTACTTTGCTTCTTTTACATTTCTCCCACTATTTTACTCTGCTCATTCACCTTCCACTCCCTAACTGCCTCCCTGCAATATTGATTGAGCACCTGCCAAGTGACAGGCACCATGGTAGGCACTGGCACATTGAAATAAGCCATCAACATTATTGAATGAATGAATGAATGAATGAGTGAATGAATGAATCAATCAATGAAACAGTGATTTTTTTCCAGTAGTGATACTACTGTTCTTACCCTACTAATGTATTTTCATTTTCCAGTTTTCTTCATTAGAGAAGGTTAACATTGTCATTGTCCTCATTTTCCTTTAGTTGTGCATCCAGTTATTCTATGATCCTCAAGAATAACTGTTATTCTTTTACCCTCTTCCCCTTTGATATACTTTGATATAATAAGTAGGTAAACCAGCAGTTGGCTGAGAAAAAAGTTTCCCTTTTAATCTATTTGTTACTTCCAAAGGATTAAATATTCCTCTGCCTTACCTACTTCCATGATACTGCAACTAGGATATATTGGAAAAAGGGGTATAATGTTACTGCATTTATTGAGATTTCAAAAGAATTAATCTTTATTAAGTATTATAAGCAATCATAAGCAATGATGATATTAACAAAAGAATGATCATGATCATATTATAAATCATGTAAACCATTCCCTCCACCATATACATCTACCACCAGGAGTCCTCTGATCACACCCTAAGAAGAACTGTATAAATTAGAAGGTGTCTATCCTTTCAGAATCAGCCTAAATGTCACTTCCTCTGGGAAGACTTGCCCAATTTCCCTTCCTTTACAAACTAAGGTAGATACATCTCACCATGGGCTCCTGTAGCACCCTAAACATCCCCTGTTATAGGAATCATTGCATCTTACTATCATTGCTTGCTTCATTAACTATTTTCCCATTAGACCATAAGGTCTTTGAGGATAACCACCACATCAGTCTTGCTTTTCATTTTATCCTCAGGAGTCTGGAAGATACAAGAATGTTATAAACAGTTGATAAATGAAGGAAGGAAGGGAAGAAAGAAGGAAGGGAGGAAGGAAGGAAATTTTCAAATATTAGGGAAGCCAACTGTTCAGTTTAGTTAGTATTCAAAATGCAATCATAAGGACAGTACTTTTGGAAATACTTCCCTTATGACTGGGATTTCACCAACTCCTTCCTGTGCCTATTGAATTGCTGAAAATAATATCAAGAAGTGTTATTTCCTCCTCTGATTCCTCTAGGAGATGAAGACACAAATCATAGAGTCCAAGTGACTTAAGCCGAAGTGGTTCATCTTGGTTCTTATGTTATTGTTTTGGAGTCAGCCCAGCTATCCACGCTCTACCATCTGCACTGTATCCTGAACATCTCTCACTTTCCCATCTGACTCTTGCCTGCACTGAGAGATTCTCAACTCTTTCCCTTGACTCATCTCCCAAAGTACAGATGATTATCCTCATTCTAATGGAAGGGAGAGAGTGTGTGGATCATCCAAAGGAGTGGGTTGTCCAAACATTGTCTCTGTTAGGCTTTCAAATGCATCATGTAGATTCTCACATAACCAGAATTCACCCACTGCTCAGAAAACTGAAAATTCTTAAGTGGCAGTCCAAATTTGGAAACCACAACTGTTTTTAGCACTGCCTTTCAGGTGCCAAAAATATCACCTATCATATTCTCCAGGGTTCAAAGAAAGAGGAAAGAGGAAAAAAGCAAAGAACAAGTTGAGGATAAAGGTAACATGAAGCTTCTCCAGTTACATAAATTATTATTAAAAATAACCACAATAACTGAAACAACAATAATAATAGCAATAAGAACTAGCATTCACTAGCAATTAACAAAACAGGGCCTCATGTGACCTTCCTAATCTCCCTAAGAGGGAAGGAGGATAGTACAGTGGTCCCTATCTGTCGAGTACTAGTTCCAGGAACAATTGTGGATATCAAAATCTGCAGTTGCTCAAGTTCCATATATAAAATGGTATGGTGTTTGTATTATAACCAATGCACATCCTTCCATGTACTTTAAATCATCTCTAGATTACTTATACTACCTAATACAATGTAAGTGCTATGTAAACAGTTGCCGGTACATGGCAAATTCAAGTTTTGCCTTTTGGAACCTTCTGAAAATTTTTTTCTTGAATATTTTCAATCTGTGGTTGGTTGAATCCACAGATGCAGAACACATGGATACAGATACAGAGGGCTGACTGTATTTTTAGCATCCTCATTTTACAGATGAAGAAACAAAATCAGAGAAGTTACGTGAATGACCCAAGGTCATACAACCCAAGCCACTAGACTTCAAATTCTGTATTGTATCTCTTCTTCAAACAGCCTCACCACTGGTTTATCTAACCAATCTCACATGAATCTGCTTTGGTGGGAAATTTGCCCTTTTTTCCATTACTGTGGACCTAAGGAGAGGTCATTAGGACTTCTCTGAACTTCTCAAAATAGAAAAGAAACAAAGATTCCATTTCTAGTTTTTGGATGAGAGTTCCAGGTATATACATATTAAAATCTTACTTGGTCCATCTCCAAACTGGTTTTGGGGGCTCGAAAGAAAGAAGTTTGATCACTCTGCCCCAGTTTGTACCCTGGAATCTAATTCCCCAAACCCCCACCCATCCACAGGGGACTTCAGGAACAGCCAAAGTAACTTTTCAACTGGAAAATCTTGGTGACCCTTCTCTGGTCTCCCAGCCCTCATCTCCCTAAGTCAGGCCAGTACCTGGCATATCCTGGGCTGTGGTAGAGACTCTCATCCTCGAGGCCCTAACAACTGGGTCCAGGCTGCTGTAGCCAATAGAAGGTCTAGCCCATGAATCAAACCTCAAGGAATCTGTGATCCAGCAACACCCCTAGCAGATACCCGTTTAAGGCAATATCTGGCAAGAGCTTTGCAAAAGAGAATTGGAAAAAGAAAACCAGTCAGAGAAATAACTGAATGAGCTACTAAATGAAACAAGGAGCATGGAACTTTGGCAGACAGTATTCTCCAAAAATGACTGAAAAAATATTTCTGGTCTTATATGCCCTTCCAGAACCTTGCCACGCCCCCATCCAGAGAAGTTTATTTCCTCTTGTTTTACATCCCTATGGGTCTTGGTGACTGTCTCAATGTATAGCCTGTGGTTGAAGTGATGCCCTATGACTTCTGAGGGTAGATAGAAAAGGTGATAGAGCTTCCACCTGGCTCTCTCTCTTGGGCATCTGACTTTAAGATCTTGGGAGGAAGCCCAGGCTACACAAAGAGGCATTCCGGTTATCAGCCCCACAGAGGTACTAGCTGACAACTGACATCAACTAACTGCCAGACACATGAGTGAACGAGCCTTCTGATGATTCCAGTCGCCAGCCTTTGAATTACCCCAGTCTTTGAGTTTTCCAGCTGAAGCTAATGGAGCAAGGACAAGTTATCCTTATGGGAATTCCTGACCCACAGAATTCATAGTCATAATAGATGATTGTTTAAAGCCACTAAGTTTTGGGGTAATTTGTTGCACAGCAAGACATTACCGGAACAGGAACATAAGCCTGAGGGGACCTCTGAGCATGTTGTATTTGCAACAGCCAAAAGGTGACTCCAGGTCCTACTGCTAATTCTAGCCGTCCCCTGCCAGGTGCCTTCTGGATACAGGTTATTTCTCTTGGGGACTCCACTGCTTCTCCCTGCAACCGCACTTAGCTCTCTCCTTCCAAGTCCAGCAAACATGTTTTTAAAGGTCTGAATTTCAATTGAGCACAGGGTTTGAGCCCTTTACTCTAAGTTTCTTTGGCCTTGCCTGGCCAATTCAGGAGGTGAGTTTAGCCACTTATTTCAGTCTCTGAACATTCTGTGATGGTGAAGGTGTATGCGGTGGTGGAGAGTACTGGGTAGTGGGGAGAAAGGGAAGAACCTAACTCCTAATCCACTTGTCTTGGCTTTGACCTAGAGCTACCTATTCTACTTAAAGAATTACATGAACACAGAACCTTCACTCACAGTGCCATGATACCACTGAATCATTTTACTTCCAATGACAATCCTTTGATCAGATCATTAGGCTCAAAACTGGAAAAGCCAAAAATATAAGGACTTGTTGTCTTGTACACTGTTGTAATACAGAAACTTAGTATAGTGCCTGGAACACAGTAAACACTCAATAAATATCTACTGAATGAAAGAATGAATGAATGAAAGAAATTTCCTCCCCTCTTTTTAGAGACCAATAACTAATATTGGATTAGCATAATGTGCTTAGAAAACTGTAGTGTTCAACAGGCTGACATTCTACTCCATTAGGTAATATGTTTTTCAACCTGCTCGAAGTAAGTATTAAACCTTAAAACTGTGAGTTCCTTGAGGGCAGAGACCATGTCTTATTACATTTTGTATCCTCAGCACCTGGCACTTTGCCTGGTACTTGCTAAAAGCTCAGTAAATATTAAATATTTAAATATTAGAAACTAAGTGAATGTCAAAGGGACTGACAGAGATATTTCAAATCATTTAGTTCTCCTAGACTTTGCCTAGTAGGAGACAGTGACAGATAAGGGTGCTGGTCAGTGCACCTGATCCCCAGAGGGATCAGACTGGGATGTAGAAATTCAGAAGTCCTGAGGCCTCCCAGCCTCTAAAGACTCAAAAAGCTATTTTGTAATCTGAGTATGGCATTGGTATGAATACAGAAAAGTGTACAGACCTCCCCTTTAGCAATCAAAAGTGCTTTTCTATGATTGCTCCAAATAGTTTTTTTTCACAACTAATTTTATAATGAGCCATTCATTTATTTGCCCATTCATTTATTCATTCATCCCATATATATTTTGTGTTTTTGGCCACACCTCACGGCTTGCAGGATCTTAGTTCCTGGACCGGGGATTGAACCCATGCCCTTGGCAGTGAAAGCATGCAGTCCTAACCACTGGACCACCAGGGAACTCCCCTCATTCATCCCGTATTAATGGGGGCCTACCTGTTGCTATTTTTCTGCAAAGATGTGTTTAATTTGCTCAAAAGAAAGCTGAATGTTCAAAAGGTCCTCATTCCCTGGAAAAGGACCTGACTAGGAAACTAAAGATGAGATATCACCATTTTGTAGAGGCAGATGGAAATTGTAGACATAATATCCTCACAGTTCAGAATTAACTAATCTAGTGTATTTCAAAACGTGACCTGCATTGGGTGGAATCACTTGACAGATAACTATTAAAAATAGAGATGTCTGGGATCCATTCCAGACATACTAAATCAGAACATCAGAAGTGAGACTGGAAACTTCACAAGCAACCTCTGGTGATTTTGATTGTATTCAAGTTTGAGGACTACTAACCACAGGTGTCGTGCCAGTAGGACCTACATGCAATTGCTTAATTTAATCTTATCTTCCCCAACATCTCTACAAAAGTAAGATGTTACCTGGCTGATTCTAAGACACCTAGGAATAGTGTAAATGTGGCTCAGAATTGCCAATACCCCAGACCACAATTCCACTGAATGAATGTAATCATTCTCTCTTTAAACTAACCCAAAATAAACTCCTGCGAAAAGAAAGTAAACCTATTCTTCCCTTAAGAAACTCACAATTTAGAAGCCAACTGTTACAAAATGTTTGTTATTAAAATAGAGAAGCTTTTAAACTTGGATATGGTACATTCAAACCCTTCTTAATCTGAAAAGCAATAAATGGCAATCATCAGCTGTGAGAGGTACCTCTTGGCCATGCAAATCCAGACTGCACTATTTTTCTACCCACAGTGCTAACATCCAGCTAGAACCCTGTGACATTTTCCTCGCCTTACCCCCAAACTCACTCCTCTTCTTCCCCAGAGATTTTTACTCACTTTCTGAATTTTCCTAATCTGGTCAGAGAGGGTGTCTAACAGACGAGTTTTCAGGAAGTCCATCACCTTGACCACCCGGCCATCAATGTAGCAACTGGAATAAAAATAAATAAGAATCAGAGAAAATCTCGAGCAGGAGACTACAAATATATTTCTCTAGCCACAGGTCTCTGTTGCCTGGGGAAAGAGCCCAGGGTTCACTTGAGCTCTTACATTCTAAGAAGTTTTGATCCTGGGTACTTTTCAAACAAATAATATACTTTTTATCCTCTTTATTTTCACCTCCATCTGTGGGCTAATATTGTGATTTTTTTCAGCCTTTGTCCATTGAAACTGCATTTATTGCTCTATAGGAACTGATAGGAATCTGTAACACAATTGGGTAATGGGGAAAAGCTTAGTTGTTTTCCCCCCTAGGGAAAGTAATTTAACACCCCTCCCAAACCATCCCTACACCCACCTTAAAGTAATAAAGGTATGTGAGAGGTTTGAAAGACTACTCAAACATTTTGAAAGGTTTCTACACCTTTAAATAAGAAAACACCAACCACAAAAATCTGATTTAGTGCAGTGAGCAGGTCTCAAAGAGTTCATCTCCAGTTCACTTCCCTGGGCAAAATACCTTGTAGTCAACCTCCTTCCACCTCCAGAATAAATGAACGGATAAATGAATAAACAAATAAATAAGTCAGACAGATTAAAGTCCAGGTGCCCTTTCCTAAAATAGCAACAAGTTTGGCACACATCAGTGTGGTGGTGTCTCCAGTTTTGTTAGGTAGCTTAAGTGAAACATCAAGTTGTGCCGATACTACATTGTTAACATTTAACCAAAACAGGTCCATCTGGCTCTGTGGGGACTCTGTGTGAATCTTTACTCTGAAGGCTAAGCCCAGGATTAGGTGACCTTCATTAACTCAAACCTCCCAACACTCATCTTTGCAAAATTCCAAATTAAATTGATTTAATTTAAATCAATGCTTATGACTCCTGGGTGCCTTTTCCAATCCACTTAGGTCTCCTTGGCTGATGGATAATGATAGATTATGTCATTTTTAGTAAGACACCAACCTCTCAGTACGTATTATAGAACTATAATTCTAATTCTAGTACTAAAAATTCCTTTTAATGTTAAATTCCCATACTAACATGTGATGTAGAGGAATGGTTAAAATTCTTTTGTAATTGCACTTTCAACCAGGTGCTCTGGTTGAAGTGAGGGTGGGAGATGAGTTCCTCCCACTCAGCCTTCCCCTTGGCCTCCCTCACCACCTCACACATTTCCACAGAATCCAATGTTTAATAAAATCATTTGTATATTGGAAAGAGTATGGGTTTTGGAGCCAGAGATATCTGAGATCAAATTCCAAGTCAGGTATTTACTACCTATGTGATCTTGGGCAAGATGCTTGGCCTTGATGGGCCTCAGTTTTCTTATTCTTAAGAGAGAAGTAACATATCTACTACTCAGGATTGTTTGAAGATAAAGTAGATAAACCTCAAGTGTCTGGCATATAGTAGGCACTCAACAACTCTTAGTTCTTTTCTGATTTCTCTAATTTTCAGCTCAAAAAGATGGGGTCATAAACAATAGGGGCCTGACTGTGTGTATAGAATTCTAAAAGTGAGATGATTGTATCAAAGGGTACATGCTTTTGAAAATCTGGGTGGTTACTTATATTAGGGAATAAAACAAACCAATGACATGACCTTTCACCTCATTCCTGGTACAGATACTAGACTTAGATCCAATAAACATTTATTATGTGCAACACACAGAGCTGGTAATGTCCATGTCCATTACCTCACAAACCTCTTTCTATTAGTGCTCCACTGTCAGCACCTCCAATTTTTTTAAAGTTGTGATTAGATAGTATACTACCTGAAAGCTAGGCATATTAAAACACTGTAGTGTTCAAATTAAAAATAATTCATGAAATGTTAATGTAACACACATTGAAGGACATGAACATTTGTACTATATTACATGATGATTACGCATATGATAAAAATGTACTGTAATTAGTGTTCTTTTATGTTCTAGTCAAATATATTATAGTTTCCTCTTTTTTCTTTGTTAGCTCCCAGTAACTATTTTAAACAGCAGAGTTTATAAGTTTTGCTGGCAACACATATAGTTTAATGCTCATTGAGATAAAAGTGCCAGATGTACTTTTTCAATATGTAGGATTCCCCGTGAACATGCTTCCTATCCCACAAAATCCACGGCCCAGGGTTGAGGGACCTTCACTCCTCCCCTCCTTCCTTTGGTCTCTTTTCTCAAGTACACGAAACTTGGAGTTAGAAAACCTTGGTTCAGTCCCAGCTTTGCCACGTACTACCTATATGATACTGGGTTTCCCCTTCTTTAAAATCAGTTTAAAAAGAACCCCAACCCTACAGTATTTTCACAGGGTTACTGTACCGATAAAAATGAGAAGAAATTCTGGGCACAGAACCTGGCACATAAAAGGTATTCAATAACCAAAACTACCCTCCAGGTTACTTAAGTACCCAAGCTGGCAGCAACCTAGACTGAAAAGCCATGGGATGGGGTGAGCAGGGGAACATCTGTCTGGAGAAAGACAGTATGTTCATCCACCGTAGGATTTGGAATTAGGGAATTATGGAGGAGCAAAAACGGACTCTGGATTTCCAGTAGGTGGGAGGCAGAGAGAGAGAGAGAGATGGAGAGGGCTGTGATTATGTTGCAAAAATTGGGAGTTTGAAAAGACCTTAGTGGTCATGTGGTCTGAAGTAGGTAAGCCTGTGACAACATCCCTGAGAAGTGATTACCTAGGACAGGGGACGCACTCTCATACACTACTAGTACTGTTCCACTGTACCACAGCTCGGATCCAGGGAAGGCTCTTCTACCACGGGTCTAAAATTGGCTCCCTCTTACTGTTCACTCAATGGCTGTTTTCTTGGACCCGGGAATAGTCCAATTCCTCCTTCATGTGACATGTGGGGGAGGAATTCCAGTAAAAACTTTGGTTTAAGCTTTTTAGAGCCTATTCTTGGCCCCAATTTTAACCTAACAAGCTGGATTCAATCATTCTCAGTTGGTTTCAGGCTATTCCTGTGGGCTATGAATTAGACTGGAGCAGGGAGAGCTCCAGGCAGGAAACCAGTGTGACAAGGTTATCTTATCTCAACAGTGCAGGCAAGAAGAAATCTGGGTCTAAGTAAGGGAGATCATGGAAAAAGTAAAAGTGAGAGCCTGTGAAGAACTAATAAAATAAAGCTTCTGTAGAGCATAAGAGAGACAGGAAGGGAGTCAATGATGACCACGAGCTAATGAGAGAGAATGTCTTCGAGAACATTGGTGCCAAGGACACGTAGGCTAGTCACACTCGGTTTTAGGTTTGTCAAAGGAGGTAAATTATTCTGTTTGAGATACCAAAGACCCAGAGAATATCAAAGAGAAAATATGCAACAGGTACTTGGAGATGTGAGAAGTCAGCACAGAGAAAAATTGAGACAGAAAATGTTCACCCGGTTGTTTTCTTCAGTTTGTAAGTAATGAATGGAGCCATGGCCGTAGATGAGCTCTCTAAGAGAATCAGAGAAGTTAACAGATATGGCAGAGACCCTCTAAAATTCTCAAATACGGCCCTGGACATTGCCTCTATCTTTGGCCCAAATAAGAGTCCCTTCCTTCCCCAGCCTGGCCATCACAGTGTCTTTTTAATAATTTCAGTCTGAGTCAGATTCACACTTGGATGCCAAAGGAATTCCCATATTATACTGTGAAGTTTCAGCCACTTTATTTGCAAACATAAACCCACATTTATATTGTACTATGGAAATAAGAACTTTGGTCTTCCAGAATTTAGTATTCCTTTTTAAGAGAGGGGATAATTTAACCATAAGTATGAGTTGATAAATACCTGAGCCTTTTTCATGGGTAACCCTGGACAATTAGCTTGCTGCACTTACCCTTCGTAAATGTGAAGCTTCTAAGAAAACATTCAATGTCAACAGTCTGTGGTTATTTGAAAAACTCCTGCCTGTTACAGAGCTTTGATTCTCTGATAGTGGCTGCCTGTAGTAAAGGGCTCAATACATCATTTAGATTTGGACATGATAGCCTGTGATGACATTTGGTAGGAATAAATTGTTAAAAATGGTAAAGATGGTGATTTCTAACCAAGACTGGGTAAGAGGAAGTAGGACTGGATTCCACCAGACTGTCCAGTGACCTGGGGGCAACTCTCTCTGCTTTCCTCTGTCTTCTTCACTGGGAAGATAAAGATGATTCTGAGCTACCAACTGGTCTCTCTTGAAGAGTTAACTAGTTTAGTAATGGATATAAAGGCATCAGAAGACCAAACAAATCAGAGAGGAAAGGAAGGATTGAGGGAAGGAAAGAGAGAGGAAGGAAATTTGCCGATTAGAGGTGTTTTGGCATCTTCCACATAAACCCTGGCAGAATGGTTGGCTCTAGAAACACTTAGACTGATAATTTTAGGTAAATCATAGTCCTCCTCTAAGCTCTCTTGAAATTTCAGCATCTCCTAGGATCACACCACAAGTGGCTGAGCTGTTCAACTAAAAGCTGAAGCCAGGAGAGGCTGTGCAGAAATAACCTCTCTGTGAACTATTACTACCAATGCAATGAGCTTGAAACCTCTGTGTGTGGACAAACAGCCTGTGATCAGTACTGGCAACCATCATTCCTTCCTCGGCTGGCCTCTAGATTGGCAGGTCATATCAAGCACATACCTGGGGAGGTGGCAAAGATGGCAGAGTATACAAGGTAAACAGAACTACTTACCAATTCATTCACCAACTCTCTTGCTCTTCTTAGTTTTAAATTTTATTTCTAGTTTAATACCTTTCATCTTACAGTAAGTCCCCTACATATGAACCTTCAAGTTGCGAACTTTCAAAGATATGACTGTGCATTCGCCTGTCCAATCACGTAAGTTAGTTCACGTGAAATTGCAGCTTGCCCTCCGTCTTCTATTGCTGACAATCCTTCAGCTCTACCATCTCCCACCTCCTCTCCCTCCTCCAGTCAGTAACTCTTCTTGCCTGGTCACTCGATGCCAGCCCCTGTATGCCAGCTGTTGTACTGTACTACTGTACTTTTCAAGGTATTATACGTAAGATTAAAAATGTTTTCTTTATTTTTTGTATTTGTTTATTTTTTATGTATTATTTGTGTGAAACGTATTATAAACCTTAGAGTACAGGTATAGAGTACAGTACTCTATACCCGATTGTGTTAGTTGGGTTAGTTGGGTACCTAGTCTAACTTTGTTGGACTTACGAACAAATTGGACTTATGAACATGCTCTTGGAACGGAACTCTTTTGTATGGTGGGGACTTACTGTATTTAAATTTTTTCCCTTTATCTGTTGATTATAAAAGAAACAAGTGCTCATTATAGACAAATTAGAAAATGCACATAAACAAAATTAAAATATGAAAATGAAAAATCACTGATAAACCCAACACGTAGAGAAACTTTGTTAACAGTTTGCCTTGTACCCTTGCAGACTTTCCATAGTAAATACACATAAAATTTCCCATAATTAGTTATTTTAAAAACTTACTCCAGATCCTATTCCACTAGTGTATAAACTTAAAACTGTCCCAGCTGAGATTCCCAAGCCCATATCGCAGAGATACTGCCAGAAATATTAGAGACTCCAGGTGAAATCATCTCGCTCGTATTTTAATTCCATTCTGGCCAGTTAGGGATCTTCTGCCAGGGGCAGGTCTCATCTCCTTTCTTCTCTGCCAGCCAGGTTTTAACCCTGATTCCCCTCCCCCTTTTCTCTAGGCCCCTAGATTTAGTCTTCAGGATTGTACTCCAATTAGCCACTTATGCCCATTAGCCTCTTAAAACATTTAATGAGGAGAGTTTGTTGTCCAGGGGCAGCTGGTTTTGTTTACCGGGCTCTTTACTTTAAAAGGAAAAACCTTTGCCCCTTATTATCTGACCTCTTCTTTTATTTCAGGTAATTGCATTAGTGCTGGCCTCCCAATGCTCAGGAATTTCCGGACCTATTTTGCTGCCTGCTGCTTTCAGGGAGGAGGGGCAGTCTGCTGAGAGTTCTTACACCCAACCTCCTGCCTGGGCAGGTAATTCCATAAAACTGGGGCCTTCCCCACTGGATGAGGAGAAGCTTGGATAATCATTAGAACAGCGCTGTTGACCTATAAAAGCTATTCTGACACCTTGAAATCAGTCAGACTAGAGGCTGACTCTAGTCTCTCCAAAGCTTTATAAATTGTATCTGCCCCTCCTCCAAAGCCCTCACTCTGGGTTCCTACTGAGCACGTTCTTCTCACACATGCCTTTAGGTTTTCTTTCTGAGGCTACACTAGTCTTCATCTTCTTTGCTATGGGTCAGTCTTCCCATCTTGTGTTCAGAACTACTTTGGGCAGGTAGAGCTTGAATGAAATGAATACTGTTAGAAAAAAAAAAATCCTACAAAATACAGATATTTCTTTGGCTTTCTTCAACCAATTCCTATATAATCCATACAGGAGCCACCCAGCTGACTAAAGGGTTGTGGTTAAGGAATTTCAAAGAGTTTGTACCCTGGAAAAATGTTATCATTGAAAAATTATACAAGTAAATGTCAGGGTGGTGGGCAATCCCTCAGGCACATAATGGGTACTCAAAAAATATATTTAATGAAAGCATGAGTATCTGTATAATCTAACCCTCAATGAGCCAAAAGGGTGGCCCTGAGGCTCAAGTACTGTCCCAAGGGCCCCATTTTCTTGAACTTTTCTCTCTCCTAATTCCTTGCACACTTTGGGTCCTGAGCTTTGGGCCCTAATCATTCTCCCCAGTGCATGTGGAGAGACACTTTGTCTTGGCAGGGGCTCAAGCAGCTGGCCCTTAATCCTAGCAGTGATGAGGAGAGCTCTAGGGGAGCAGGGAAGGAGAGGGATAGGAAAGCCATCTGCAGCTCCAGCTATCGGAGTGGGCTCTGAGCAGGGCACCTCTGGGAATTTTAAGGGTAGCAGCACGTGGTGGCACCAAAAGTGTGAGCAGGAGTGGATCCGTGTGTTTCAAGTCTGAAATGTAAACAATTTGTGGGACCTTCTTTAAGAAAAGGAAATCAAAACACAAAATTAGGTACAAAAGTAAATATTTATTTAGAATGACAAAATAAATCACAACAAATTCCCAGAAAATTTTTTTCAAGTCCCTTTTTTCTCAGAGCTCTTTAGGCAATTTACCAGAAATGTCTACACAGCAATGCTTCCCCCTCACCACGTAGAACATTCTGCAATTCTCATCAACTCCCAGCACTCCTAGGAACCAATGCAAGTGAAGGGCTTGAAGCTTAAGTCATTAGCTTCATGGTCAGTCTAATTGTGGGTCATCAATAATAGGAATGGCAGGGTGTAAGTCATTGGAATCTAACCATCTATGTGCAGTATTTATTTTAATTCAGGGTTTGTAAATTGGGAGCTTATAGAGTTACCACTTCCTTTCCCTGACCTCTTTTCATATAATTGTCATTGTAGCTGAATAGCACAACTAACTTAACTATAATTAGGTTAGTGCATTACTAACTAGGAGAACACAGAAAGGAGAATGAGGAAGGGGAGGAGCCGTATATGTATTAAGTTCCTTCTTATTTGCTAGCTATTTTACATATAGTGTCTCATTTAACCTCCTGAACACTCTCTGTTTGCAGATTATAAACTGTGGCTCCTACAGTAACTAGGAAACCAGAGACCAAGTAGGTACTAGGCGACAGATACCGAAAACTTTCCTCTCTGTTCTGCCAAGTGGGAGAGCTATGCCGACTACTGCGCTTAGTTCATTTGTCCTGTAATCAAGTACAGGTGCTTTTCAACTTCCTTTAGTCTTGCCTACTTCAACTATCTCGACCACTTAAACAATACTGAGCTAAACTCAAATTTCTCAAGAAAACAAAGCAATTACAACAAATAAAAACAAAAGCAAAACAATAACAAAAGCAAAAACCTGGGGAGATAAGTAAAGGAATGGAGGTGGTATAACTTTACTCTTTTCCTTGCAAAAATGTTTTTCAAAGTATTTTATTAGTAATTGTTACATGAAGAAAAGGGGCTCCATGGTCAAATAAGTTTAAGAAATGCTAGGTTAAAACCAAGTTAAGTAGTACTTCCTGTTCTAGCCATCATGGAATAGATCAGAATTACCCTCCTGTCATAGACAACCTGAAATCCAACACAAAATATATAAAACAAATGTTTGAAGGAATCGGACAGCAGCCAACTCAAGCTGTGATCCTTGAGAGGGGAGAGGTACACGAGGTAAGCCCCGCATTCACCTGGGCTTGCTCCTCTGGATAGGGTGGAGACAATTTATTGACCACCAAAATTTTGTGCCCCCCTTCCACATTGCAGAGCTGTTGCCAAGAATCAGTTGCCTAGCCAGAACCTACTATACCTCTGCCTCCATCACAAGAGGGGTACCCATAAGACTAAACAGGTCAAAGCATTGTGAGCAGAAGTAATGTGTCACGTTAGGCTGAAGTAGTTGGAGATGTGTATCACTTCTGAACAGAAATTAAGAAGCCATGTCCTTCCTTATAGTCTCTTTTCTCCATTGCCAGATGAATGGAAGAGTCTCCAAGGAGAAGCCACAAGACAGAAAAAACCTGGGTCCTGGAATATCACATAAAAGGCCATCCACCAGGTACCTCAGCATTGGATGTGACATTAGTGAGAAACAAACTTCTATTGTTAAGCCACTGAGATTTGGGGGTTTATTTATAAAAGCAATTAGTGTTAGATTTCCTAGTGCATAGGTATTCATTATAACAAAACTCCATTCAACCAACTGATCTGTTTGACCAACAGTGCATAATAAAAAGGTTTTCCTTTGAGAGGAAATGGTCCCTGGTATGAAAATAAAAAGATTAACCCAGAGAACTCTAGTTAATTCTAGTTTGAATTGACTGGGTAACTGTCAACAGTGGGCTGAATTCTAATATCATGCAAGGACAGCTGAGGAGGGGAGAGATCATTCTTATTCTTCTATATCTAGGCAAACTGAGTCCAGGATGAACACAATGACTAAGGTGATTACTAATGACCAGAGAGGACAATGAAATCTAGAATATTGGAAGGGAGGTCAATTAATGGAAGTCACATATCAGTGGGTGGCAGCCTTTTGACTCTACACCCAGTATTCTCCACTAGGCCTCTGGTGTAAACTTGAGTATTAACTCTGAGGGATAGCCATAGTTTGAGGTAGATTCATTTAGGCATCATCATTGTCAATGAAATCATATGTCCTAACTTGCATGTATCAGACAAGCAGGAAAACCAGAGGTTCAATTCTCCCCTGCATGATGTTGCTTACTTCTAGGCACCCAGCACTCATAACTGTGCATGTGTGCATACACACACACACACACACACACCCCAAACTGCTTCTCTAGCTACATTCACCAATACTCTGTATATTTTCGTTCCTGCATCTAACTTTTATTCCCAGCAAACTCAATATCGTAGAGCTACACCTCCTTGAAGTATACTCACTGTGTAGAATATTTCACCTGGAGAAAAACCTTACATCAATATAATTCTTTTCACAACAATTGCCATGTCTTCGTTTTAAAAGAAAGGCTAGCTCTCACCATATAAAGCGTTAAAAGGAACTATTTATCAATATCATGAATATATGTGTACGTACACACATGCATGTGTGTGTATGTGTGTATATATGTGTTAACAGAGACAGAGATTGAGACGGAGAGAGGTATCCATCTACTAGTTAGATTTCAAGATCGGGGTAAATATAACGTTGCTTCTTGTGTTGTATGGTACGTGAATTGAGCCCCCAAAGAAACCATTTCTGGTAGGATATTTTAAATTTCAGTATTTGCATTTTTGTGTAATTTAATTTGAGTATCATTAATATTTTACAGTTTTCCTTTAAACAGATTATTTTTAATTGCTATATTCTTTTGATTCATAATTTTTAAATACAATAAAAATAATTCTGTTACAAAAATACATACTCATTTTAAAACTTAAACATGATAACAAATAGTACAAAGAATTTAGTAACTAAACCAAATCTCAATGCACCACCTTTATCAACATTCAGAGAAAATCATGCCATTCAGCTCTGTATGTCTGTATACATATATCTCTATATACATACATACACATGTATACATACATACATGCATAATAAAGTACTGCTATCAATAATTTTAGAGCAACATTATCTGATATATCAGATACTAGTTCCTTAAAATGTTTTTTATAAAAAATTTTAAAAGATGGAGTCATTATGCTTTTGCTTTAACTATGTTCAACTTTAGACAGTATATATCAACTGCCTCTGTGAAAGATAAGGGTATTACTCCTATTTTTCTACAACACTGACAGCCACATCAGCCAGTGTGATAATTTTTGCTTCAAACATCAATCATAATTTAGAAAACTCAAGAGGAGAAAGAAAGTCTATTGCCTTTTTTTGCCTTTTGCCTTTTTGTTTGTTTTTCCTCCTAAATGATGTTCCAAGTTTCCATCTTTTATCATTTCCTTTCTTTTTAGAAAGCTTACTTTACCCATTCTTTTAGGTAGGTCTTTGTCAACAAATTCTTAGTTTTCCATCATCTGAAAATGTCTTGATTCCCCTTTCATTCCCAAAAGATATTTTTGCTGGATATAGAATGCTAGGTAGACAATTCTTTCCTTCAGCCCTTAAAAAATTGTTGTGCCACTTTCTTCTGGCCTCAGTATTTCTGATGAAAAAAATCTGTTGTCATTTGAATTGCTTTTTACCTATAATTAAGCTGCCATTTCTCTTACTGGTTTCAAGATTTTACAGAGCTTTCAGCAGTTTGAGTATGGTGTATCTTGGTATGGATTTCTTTGAGTTTATTTGTTTGGGGTTTACTCAGTTTGTTGAATTTATAGGTTTATGTCTTTTGCCAAATATGGGAAGTTTGCAGCCATTATTTCTTTAGGTATTTTTTTAGTCTCACCTGCTTTCGTTCTGGGGCTCCAACAACATAAATGTTGATCTTTTGTTTTGGTCCTGCAGATCCCTGAGGCTCTGTTCATTCTTTTTTTTTTTTAAATCCAGTCTATGTTTTTCTCTGTTGCTAAGATTGGGTAATTTCTGTTATTGTATCTTCAAGTTCACTGATTTTTTTTATCTGTCTCCTCCATTCTGCTGTTGAGCCTATCCAATGAATTTTTTATTTCATTTTTTGTACTTTCAATTCTAAAATTTCAGTTTGGTTCTTCTTTATATCATTTATTTCTTTGTTGAGACTTCCTATTTCTTTGCTATCTTTCTATTTTTTTCATTTGTTTCAAGAGTATTTGTAATTGCTCATTGAAATATTTTTATGACAGCTGCTTTAACATCCTCATAATTTGAACATCTCTGTTATCTCAATGTTGGCATCTATTGATTACCTTTTCTCATTGAAGTCGATATTTCTCTGGTTCTTGGTATGACAAGTGATTTTCACATGACATCTGGTTATTTGGGGTATTGCATTATAAGACTCTGGGTCTTAAATCTTAGGTTTTGGTTGGCCTCCTATGACACCACTCTGGCAGGGTAAGGAAGGAATACTGCCTCGTTACTGCCTGGTTTGACAGGCCTGGTTTACTTGGCCTCCGTTGACACTCATGGATTAGGGAACCTCCTTACTGCTGTATGGGTGTAGGAGTTTCAGCTCCCCACTAGGCCTCCATTGATATACTAACCTGACTTCAAGGGTAGGAGTACCTTGTTACTTCTCCCCATGTGACCTCCACTCACGTGCGTGGGGAGTAACCTCATTACTTCTGGGTGGTGGTAAAAGTCCTGAGTCTCCACTAGGTATCCTCTGACAGCATCCCAGGGGGGAGGGGAAGAGGCACGTCATTTCTAACAGCTGGGGGTGGGAATCCCAGCTCTCCATTTGGTCTCCACCAACAATGAGTGGGGATGGTGGGGAGGGTCTTTGTTATAACCTAGCAGGAATGAAAGTCCTGGCACTCCTCACTAGGTCTTCACAAATGGGGGCACTGAGATACCTTATTATAGCCTGGCCAGGGGGACAGTCTCAGCTCCCTGCTTGGCTTTTGCTGGCAGGCGTAGGGGTGGGGATGGTACCACAGTTTTTTTTTCAGTGGTTGTGTGACTGGAATAGAATGGTTATTGTATAAAAGTTTTCTGTTTTGCTAGGTTGTTCCTTTTCTGGTCCTCCGGCTATAGAGAACTGGCTTTTGTTGGGGCATTTTTTGTTTGTATCTGTTGGTGCTTCTGGGTTGCCAGCTTTTCTAGAACCAACTCTGGGATATATGAGGCAAAAAAACCCCCAAATCAGGAGGCTCTCCACTGTACTGTTTGTTCCCTGGTTCCCAGTCTACCTTATTCTCTCCACCTTTCAGAATTTTTTCATGTTTGTTTTATAAATAATGGCTAGGGCTTTTAGTTGTACTTAATCAGAGGAATAAGGAAAAGTATGTGTACTCCATCATTCTTGAAGTGAAAGTTTTTATGTTCATCTTTAACTGTAATTCCAACAATTTGAATTGCAATTTTTAATCTTAATATTTAAATATAGAAAATTCATTTGATATTTACAACCAATCCTTTTATCATGATTTCTCCATCATGACTCCTTTTTTTGTTTGGCTGCTTCATCTTCAAGTAGACTTTTCTACAAAGCCTCATGCATAACTAAATTTTCCCTAAGTTTCTGTGTGCTTGAAAACTGCTATCTGCTCCCTTTGACAAATCAGGTGCATAGAATAGGATGATATAAGAGTCTTCCATAATAAATGAG
The DNA here is from genome assembly GCF_965194805.1 of Balaenoptera borealis. Lineage (NCBI taxonomy): Eukaryota > Metazoa > Chordata > Mammalia > Artiodactyla > Balaenopteridae > Balaenoptera > Balaenoptera borealis. The sequence goes on from NC_138874.1 coordinate 89,165,635, forward strand.
GGAGCTTAAATATCAGATTTTCAATTTTAAGTATCTCTGACTACATTAAAGATTATAACCAGAAGACAGCTAGTTATGATTGCTTAGGAGAAATACTTAGATACCACTCTCCTAGAAACAATAAAATTCCCTCCACCATTTTAACAGAATGTCCCCCTTCAAATAGAGAAATTAATGATAAGGATGATGATGATAGTATAAAACTAACAGCTACTGAATGCTTAGTATGTGTCATGCATTGCATACATTATATAATCTTCACATAGTATTATGAGATAATTATTTATCCAGTAAACACTTATGGAGTGCATACTATATGCTAGCTATACTCTAGATTCTAGGTAGAGTTCTATTAGTGTTCATGTTTTACATACAGAGAAACTGAGTCTCAGAGAAGTTAAATACCTTACTAGTAAAATGGCACCAGCCAGTATTTGAAGTGAGATCTGTATGATGTTTAATCACAACATATACTTACTTTACAGCTGAGTAGATATGATAAATACATCAGTACCATGAAATAAAATTCAAATTCCTTGGACTAGAGCTCAGAATGTATAATTACATTATTTGTAACTGACAGAGGGTTTGATTAGACTTATTTAGCTAATAGAAATTTTAATGTCATAATTTCAAGGTAAAATTTCACATATCTCTCCACAAAGGAATGTTTTCTTACCATCTTTCCCTTTAAAAAATTTCAAAGAATTGAAATTTTCATGGTACCCTAAAATATCCTATTTCTTCCCTGGAATCTCCTACAAATTCAGTTTGATTATTGACCTCAAAAGGGCCTGAGAACCAGGGTAAACATCAGCATGTTGTCTTCCCTGTGGTTAAGAACATGTGTTTGAACATGAAGAATAAGCAAAGTGACTGCTGTCATTGCAAAGATTTTTAGAAAAACAGCCCCCTTTTAAAGAATTATTTACATTTTAAAGAGTTAATCAATCATGAGTTAAACAAGACAGAAATAAAAAGCAAATAAGTTCTGTTTCTTTTTTTTCTTGAGAGACTCAATGATAGTTGGCGTTCTAAATTAAGAATGAAAATGGTAAATTTTCACTTAATATATTCTGTTTACATATTTGGACAATTAGAGTAGAAGGAAGTATACAGTCATCCCTTGGTATCTGGGGGGGACTGGTTCCAGAACCCTCCTCCTTACCCCCTGCCCCTGAGGGGTACCAAAATCTGTGGATGTCCAAGTCCCTTATATGAAAGGGTGCAGTATTTACACATAACCACGTACATTCTCCCTTATACTTTAAATCATCTCTAGATTACTTATAATACCTAATACAATGTAAATGCTGTGTAAATAGTTGCCAGTCAATGACAATTCAAGTTTTGCTTTTTGGAACTTTCTGGAATTTTTTTTTCAAATATTTTCAATCTACAGTGGGTTGAATCCACAGATACAGAACCAATGGATATGGAGAGCCAACTGTATAAAGAAAATAAGAACAGGAAAATAGGGGGAAAGAATGAGCAAGAGCTGGATCTCCCTGTCAGGGATCTTTTGGTTTCCCCAAAACTCAACTCACCCTCCTTCTCTGTTCTTTATCTCTGCACAGCCTACCAAGCCTCACCACTCAACAACTAGCCCCACGTACACACTTCTAGACACCTGCTTCTTCCTATCATTAGTTCCTAAACCCACCTCTCCTGCTCCTTTAACTCTAACCATCACCTGTCCAATTCCACCTCTATCAATGAACCACAACAGTGCAGTTTTTAGTAACCCCCCCCCCTCCTTCCCCAGTCTCCTGCTATCTAGTCCCTACTCCTAACTTCCTGAATGATCTATCACTTGGACCAGCAAACCAAGCTTCAGCCTCTGATTTTTTTCCCTATCTTGTGCAACCATTCTTGACAAAACTGCAATGTTTACCTACACAATTGGTCTTTGGAGGCCTTTACCTGATCAGCCTTCTCCACACAAAGCCCAGGCTTAACTGAATGGTGTCTTGGGCTAATGTGTCACCTGGACTCTATCCCTTATCCCAGTGGTTCTTAATCCTGTCTACATTTGTATTAACTAAGTGAAGATAATAGCTCCTCAAACAAAATTTTCACTTATTAGATAGTGATCTGGACAAGGAATTAGGAGACCCCTGTTCTGCCAATCATTAGTCTTGTGACCGTAAGCAAGTCACTTAACCTCTTTTATCATCTTATCTATCAAGGTAGTTGGTTGGCCTAAATCAAGGATAGCTAACAGTACTTTGTCAGTTTTTGCCTCATGTATTTTGATGCTCTGATATTAGGTACATACACATTTAGAATTGTTATAACTTGGAGAATTGACCCCTTTATTATTATGTATTGCCCCTCCTCATTCCTAATAATTTTCCTTGTTCTAAAGTTGGCTTTGACTGAAAGTAATATAGTTGTTCAAGCTTTCTTTTGATTCATGTTAGCATGGTATATCTTTCTCCATCTCTTTACTTTTAACCTATCTGAGTCTTTATATTTGAATTGGGTTTCTTGTAGACAATATATAGTTGGGTTTTGTTTTTCTATCCTCTCTGCCAGTCTCTTTTTTTTTTTTTTTTTAAGGAATTCCTTTATTTTTATTTTTTATTTGTTTATTTTTGGCTGTGCTGGGTCTTTGTTTCTGTGCGAGGGCTTTCTCTAGTTGTGGCAAGCGGGGGCCACTCTTTATCGCGGTGCGTGGGCCTCTCACTGTCGCGGCCTCTCTTGTTGCAGAGCACAAGCTCCAGACGTGCAGGCTCAGTAGTTGTGGCTCACGGGCCTAGTTGCTCCGTGGCATGTGGGATCTTCCCAGATGAGGGCTCGAACCCATGTCCCCTGCATTGGCAGGCAGATTCTCAACCACTGCGCCACCAGGGAAGCCCCAGTCTCTGTCTTTTAATTGGTGTATTTAAACCATTCACATTTAAAATGATGATGGATATAGTTGGGATTAATATTTGCTGTGTAAGTATTTTCTATTTCATGCATCTGTTCTTTTCTCTTTTGTCTCCTTTTCTGTTTCTCTGGTTTTAACTAAACATTGTACATAATTACATTTTATCTCCTTTCTTAGCAAGCAATTAAACATCTTTCTAAAAAATTTTAAGTAGTTGTCCTAGAGTTTCCAATATATGTTTTAAACTACTCTAACACTATACCCCTTCACATGCAGTACAAGTACATTATAAAATATTATCCTCAATTCCTCACTCACATCTCTTACAATATTGCTGTCATTCATTTCCTTTATCCATATGCTATGATCACCCAATACATTGTTATTATTATTACTTTAAACAAACAGCTGTCTTTTAGATAAATTAAAAATAAGAAAAATAAAAGATATTGTTTTACCTTCATTTATTCCTTCCCTGACACTCTTGCTTTCTTTATGCAGATTTGAATTTCTGGTCTATATCCTGTTCCTTCTCTCTAAAACACTTCTTTCAATCTTTCTTGCAGAGCAAGTCTGCTGGTGATGAATTCCCTCAGTTTTTGTCTGAGAAAGTCTTTATTTCCCCTTCACGTTTCAAGGATAATTTTGCTGTATATAAAACTCTACTTAGGTGAGTTTTTTTCTTTCAACTTTATTCCACTCAATTCTCTTCATGCTTGCATGGTTTCTTATCTTTGTTTATATTGCTTCATATCACTGTACTTCATATCCTTGTCCCCTATAAGCAGTGCTGTTTTCCCCTGGCTTCTTTCAAGGTTTTCTCTTTCTCTTTGGTTTTCTGTAGTTTGAATAAGATAGTATTCCTAGGTGTAGTTTTCTTGGTATTTATCCTGCTTGGTATTCTCTGAGATTCCTGGACCTGTGGTTTTTGTGTATATCATTAGTCTTGGAGTGCTTTTTAGCCAATATTACTTCAATACTTGAATTAGTTCATGCCATTATTATTTCATTACTCTTCTGCTCTATTCCCTCTTTCTTCTCCTTCAGGTATTCCAATTATGTGTATGTTATACACTTTGAAACTGTCTTACAGTTCTTGCATATTCTGTTTTTTTCATTCTTCATTTCCATTTGGGAAATTTGTATTGACCTATCCTCAAGCTCACTGATTCCTTAGATGTGTCCGGTCTACTGATGAGTGCACCAAAGGCATTCTTCATTTCTGTTATAGTATTTTTCATTTCTAGTATTTCCTTTTGATTCTTTTGTAGAGTATCCATCTCTATGATTACATTACCCATCTAGTCTTGCATGTTGTGTACTTTTTACATTAGAGCCCTTAACATATTAATTATAGTTATTTTAAAATCCCTGTCTAATAATCCCAACATCTGTGTCATATCTAAATCTAGCTTTTATGCTTGCTTTGTTTTTTTCAGACTGTGTTTTTTTTTTGCCTTTCAGTAAACTTTGTAATTTTTTCTTGAAAACCAATATGCTGAATCAGGTAATGAAACTGAGATAAATATACCACTAGTGTGAACATTTGGGCTAGAAGTTGGGGTATGTTTCATGTTTGTTAAAGCTTTAAGTACCAGAGACTTCAAATTTTTCTAATGTCTTTATGTTTCCTCTCTTAACGTTAGGCTTCCTTAGTTACTCTTCCTCAGAGAGAGAGTCTGTGTCTTGCAACTCTTTCAGCTGTAATTCACTGTTATTATATTAGAACCCTGTAGGTGTAGTCGTTGGTTATAGAGGAAGAGAAGTGTTCCATAATTTTATGACTGAATTTCAGTCTTTTAGTGGGTCTATATCTCTGGGTTATAAGCTTCACAATTTTTTCCCAGTGGTATAGCTTTTACCCCCCTAGGTGAGATAGGAAGTCTGGAGGGGGTTAGAGTGGGAGGAATGCCTTTCCCCAGATGGGATAAGGCTCTGGTTATGTCTTTTCCCTTGGAGAGTTGGCCTTTGTTATAGAGAATGCTTAGGTCATATTTTACAATGATTACCCTAAGCCTCTCCCTGCAAGGGCTGCTAGGGGATTTTTCTTGGATTCTACAAAAGTGTGTGTAGGGAGGGCCTAAGACTGCAGCCTCCAGGAGTTTCTCCCTCTCAAGCTAGTCCACACTAAGTCTCTAGTAATTCATCAAAATTACCACTTAAATGTTCCTATCAGTTTATGGCTTCAATATTTTCTGTTCCAGGTATGCAAATTTTGGTGGTGACTCTCTGGATTCACCTGTCTTTCCAGATTTCTTGGTGATGGTTTGCCCTGCAATCTTAATTCTCTGACGGGTCTAAGAAAATTCATTCATTATCAAATTGTTCAGCTTTTTCTAGTTGAATGAATGAGAGTAACAACTTCCAAGCTCTTTACATGTTGGGACTAAAACCAGAAATCCATTAAAAGCATTCTTATTGGGCATGCCAGCACTGATCTTTTGGTAGTACTTGTATTAAGGGTTGTGTTGAGAAATAGCCTTATCTCCACTTCGTATTATCCATCCGTGTATTAATGTAATCAATTAGTAATGGCTGCCATGGTAATGAGAGTAAGGAATGTAGGCACATATGCCACACATTTGCCATATTTGACCAAGATGATTTCTAAGGCCCTTTCCAGATCCAAGGCTCAAGGTCTCCTCTTTGACACAAAGTGAAATGATACCACTGGGTGTCCCCTCAATATGTGTGAAACTACTACATTTCAGATGGTATTAATGAAATTGTATTTGCGTATTACGTCGTCCAACAGATGCACACAGGAGTAAATCCAACATATGAGGAAAGTAAAACGAAATGACTTGCCCAAAGGTCTCACGTATGTTTCCTATTTGAGTTTAATTTTCCACACTGTCATTTATTTATGAGATCTAGAAATTACTGCTATTTTGCACTCAGACCCTATACCATGCCTTTTCCTTAATGTGCATTTTGTATCCATACTTTTGAAAGAATAGGATAGACAAAAAGTGTCTGTATTACACATGTGTGTGCGTGTGTGTGTGTAAAAGAGCATCCATGTCATCATATAGTAAGACTTTTTATGAGGACCTACCAGAAACGTTTATCTCAAGATTTAGTAACAGGAAAATAATGTTTCTCATCAAAAATTAGTTTGGTTTTTGACTCATGGACACTAAATTTTATTTTCCACTTTGCTTTGGCTACTTGAAGCAAAGAATCAAATTTGTAGCCTATCTCTAACAAGAGAATAAAACCAGCTGATATACATTAGAGTGTTAATCTTTCCCACTGCTTTATTATTCTTTTAACCTCGTTTACCATTTACTCTTACTTCCTCATTTATTTATTTTTATCATTTTGTTACTGGACAGAAAAGTGACCAGAAAGAAGGTTGAGAGAAGCTGTGAAAAAAAAGGCACTCAGTAATTCACAGACTATATATCTGCCCCTCTATATACACAAAGAAAAGAAAAGCTCCTTAGTTTTAATTCCTGCTTTATTTTCTTTTCTCCAAAATTTATCTTTTATCTTATCAAACATTTGGGAAAGCTTCAGGAAGCCCTATTCTCTTATCAAGTTTAAAAACACTCTTTTCTTTGTTATATCAAATGATTTGTTTGATACAATGCAGTTTGAGGTTGAATAATGAATCCATTAACCTTTAGCTTGTTGTAAATGGATTTCCCCTTTTAAGACTTTTTAGACATTTTTTATGTTTTCCTGGGGCTAGAATTGGCCCTTCTAAGTGGCACCAAGAATTACTAAGGGTTGAATTAATATAATGAGAGTTACTGATATTTCCAGAACAGATATCCCAAAGATCACAGAATACTTCAAAGGTAAACTTAAAGAATCTTTCTGAATGAGAACAGGGCAGTTTTGCTTTCTTCTTTCACAATGAAAAAGACAGTCCGGGGCTTCACTGCTGGACATTCAGTCAGGGTGTGTGTGTGTGTGTGTGTGAATGTATGTGTGTGTATGTGTGTGTATGGGAGTGGTTACCAGGGGAGGTACAGAAGTGGAGGCAGCCTTGGGGTTATGAGGAGATTAACAGGCCTGCACAGTATGGTGAAAGCCTACAGCCTTGCCTGGGGGCTGCAAACTTTTTCTTCAAAGAGACAGATAATAAGTAATTTAGGCCTTGGGGGCTATATCGTCTCAGCTGCAACGTCTCAACTCTGCTATCATAATGCAAAAGCAGCCATAGACAATTCATAAATGATAAGCATAGCTGTGTTCCAATAAAACATTATTTATGGACACTAAAAGTTAAATTTCATAGAATTTTCACATGTCACGAAGTATTTTTCTTCTTTTGATTCTTTCCAACCATTTACAAATGCAAATAGCATTCTGTAAAATTTGGTGGCCAAACAAAAACCCACGATAGGCTGGATTTGGCCTACAGGCTATAGATTGCCAGTCCCTGATGCTCTAAACAATTAAAATTCTCCAAAGCTAGAAAACTACCACTTATTCTCTTGGATTAAAGCATTATCTGCCAGATTTCCCACAGTTGATATACAACCACTACTCGAAGTGTTAATTAACATACATATCTCTAGTACCTATCTGTAATGATTTTCACACTTGAATATATGAATCACCACCATAGAAAGCATGTTAAATGTAGATTCCCTGGCTCTGGGTGGAGCTCTTGAATCTACCTTTTTAATCAGCATCCCAGGTGATACGAGTTGTGAATAGATCCCAATCCTTGAGAATCACTGGATCACTGTAAATTATTAGATACTTTGCTTGTATAAAACACACAAACAAAACCCCACCAGGTCCCTAGTGATAAAGAGCAAGCGCTCAAAATAAGGTCAACCAGAAAAGAAAGTGCTAAAAGTACACTGGCCTGCCAACATTTGTTTCCAATGGTTGTATAAACCTCCAGATCCCTCTGTTTCTCTCTTCCTACTCTAAATAGCTTCCTGCTCTGTGAACTCTTTTAACTTACTGTGCCCGCAATGACTTATAGTAATATAGTCATGAATCCAGAAACAATCCAGGTTATATCACCCACTCTAATTTAAACTGACTTCATGAAAATGGAATTTGGACTTCTAAGTAAACACCCATGACTGAGTGGATGCTAGGAATCCCGCCTCCAATCTTAAAGATGTAGAAATGCTGCACAAATAAAACAAAGAATATCAGCTAAACTTTTCTGAAATGAAGAAAAATCTCTAAATAGTAGAAATAAATAGAGATTCAAAATCAGAATGGTAACTGAGTAGAATCAAGAGAAACTGGATCAAGCATAGGCCTCAAGAATGGGGACTGGGAGCTACAACTTATACCAGAAATCTCAGAGGGCTCTTCCATACACAAAACAGGACATTTTGTGAAGTGCCTGTTTGTGTCTTTTGCCCTTTTTAAGATCAAATCCCCTGTTTTTTCTTATTGACTAGCAGTAATATTTTATATATCCTGGATGCAAAACTTTTGTTGTATATACATGGCCAATATCTTCTCTCAGTTTGTGACTTGCCTTTCCACTTGTGTATGGTGTCTTTTTAAAAATTTAATGAATATTGTTCATTGACAAGAAGTTCAATTAATCAATCTTTTTCTCAGAGTTACTGATTTTTATGTCTTATTTAAGAAATCTTTGCCTACTTCAAGGTCATGAGAATATGCTGTTTTCTTCTGAAGCTTTGTTTTATCTTTCTGTGATCTATTTAATTAAAATTTTTGTTTATGGTGTGAGATATGAATCAAGCAAAAATCTTAAAAGCAGCCAAAGAAAAAAAGACTTTACCTTCAAAAGAGTGATCATATTACTTACATTTGACTTATCAATACAAACTATAGAAGGTAGAAGATAATGAAATATTTTTTTTCAACAGCTAGTTTTGTTTTCTCGCAGTATGACTAGATTTATCTAGGTGTGGTTTTCTTTGTATGTATCCTTATTACAATTTGCTGAGATTCTTCTATAAATGTTTTTCAATTGTGTAACATAAAATTAACCATTTTAAAGTTTACAATAGCGGCATTTAGTACAGTCATAATGCTGTGCAACCATCATCACTATCTAGTTCCAAAACATTTTCACCTGAAAAGGAAACCCCATATCCATTAAGCAGTCAATCCCCATCCTCCTGTTCCCCAGCCCCTAGAAACCACTAATCTTTCTGTCCCTATGGATATACCTCTTCTGGGCATTCCATATAAATGGAACCATTTGATACGTGGTCCTTTGTGACTGGCTTCTTTCACTTAGCATAATGTTTTCAAAGTCTATCCATGTCATGTCATGTCATATATCAGTACTTATTCCAGATATACCACATTTTGTTTATACATTCAAAAGGTGGACTTCTTCCACCTTTTAGCTGCTTTTGTAAATAGTGCTGTTATGAATATTCATGGTAAAGTATTTCCATGGAAATATTTGGAAAAGTATTCATGGAAAAGAATACCTGTTTGCAATTTAAAAAAATACCTGTTTTCAGTTCTTTGGGGTATATAACTCTAAGTAGAATTGCTGAGTCATATGCTAATTGTAAGTTTAACTTTTTAAAAATGTGAGCTTCTTCAATTTGTGGCATTTTCTTGGTCATTCTGTCTTCAAAAATTGCTTCTGTTGCATTTTCTGTTCTTCTGGTACTCCAATTCTCAGTAAAAGTTGACTCTATTCCACATATTCCATATACTAATTTTTACCATTCTTTTTATTTTTTCCTGTGCTTCATTTTGGATATTTGTGATTAACCTGTCTACAAGTTAATTAATCCTTTTTTTTTTTTGCTATATCTTGTCTGTTTTGTTAAACACATCCAGAGAGTTCTTAATTTCAGATATTTTTGCACGAGTCCATTTGATTTTTGTAAAATAGGTTCCAATTCTCTGTTAAAATCCTCTATGTTTCACCTTTTATTCATATTTTCCTCTACTTTCCTGAATATATTGATCAGAGTTATTTAAAGTTCCTTGTCTGATAACCCAAATGCCAGAATCACGGGAGTGTACACATGCACACGTGTGTGTGTGTTTCTCCTCTCTTAGCTTCTGACAACTTAGTTCTATTTTTTGGCATGCTTCATAACTTTCAAGTGGATCTTGGACATTGTGAATTAAAAATTGTAAAGGCTATGGACGATTTGCCATTCTCCAAAGACAGTTATTGCTTTTTCTGGAAAGAACAGAGAATACCAGCAGATCACCTTGATCTTATTAAAGTTTGGTTTAAGGCTTTGGTAGGTTTGGTCTTTTTCAGATTTGCCTTTACTGCTAAGACACTGTCCTTATTTCTAGGGCATTGTCATTACTCCTAGGGTATAAGCCTTGCAGAGTCTCAACTGAAAATCAGGGGCATTTATTAAAGCCCCCACCCACTGACAGGACTTGAGCTCTAATCTGTTTCTCTATCATTATGTGGTTGCTGAAATCTTTGTTCAGTACTCTAGCCTCTCAGCTGTTGTTTTTTGCTTCATTTCTAGGGGTCTCACCACTTGTACATGCAGCTGAGGAGTTGGCCAATCACTTGTGGGGAATTTGTATTATATTTTTGGGCTCCTTCTCTGTGCTTTGCTTTTCTCTGGGATTTTCCCTTTAATACGCCACTTTGGCAGCCCCCAAATCTGACTCTGTCTCCCCAGCACAAAAAGAATGCTGTTTCTGTTTAAACTCTATTCCTCTAGGTGATAATCTGGAAAATGCCCTTAGGGAAAAATCTAGAGATGGTGGTGATATGTGGTTTACTTCATAGATTTCCCTTCTTTCAAGGATCCTAGCCCCTCAAGTCTCCCTGTGTTGATTATACTCCAGTACCTTCGAAAGGTTATTTTATTATTTGACCACCTTTTAGAGTTGTTTTTGGTGGGAGGGTCAGTCCAATATAAAGTATTCCATCATGGCCAGACCAGAAGCTCTCTACAACCGGTATAACAAGACCCTTAAAGAACAAATAATCCTTATATTAAATACATTGTTGCAAAGAATAGGTAAAGAATAGATAAAGAACAAAAACTACTCAAATCATTTTATGATAGTAGAACCCTGGTTCTAAAAGCATTAAAGAATAGTATAAGAAAACAAAATTATAGGAGGACCTTCAAGATGGTCTGGCAGAAGACCTCAGACTTCCCAAAAGGCAAGAAACTCCCCACGTACCTGGGTAGGGCAAAAGAAAAAAGAAAAAACAGAGACAAAAGAATAGGGACAGGACCTGCACCTCTGGGAGGGAGCTGTGAAGGAGGAAAGGTTTCCACACACTAGGAAGCCCCTTCACTGGTGGAGACGGGGGGTGGCGGGGGGGAAGCTTCGGAGCCACGGAGGAGAGCGCAGCCACAGGGGTGCGGAGGGCATAGCGGAGAGACTCCTGCACAGAGGATTGGTCCCGACCAGCACTCACCAGCCTGAGAGGCTTGTCTGCTCACCTGCCGGGACGGGCGGGGGCTGGGAGCTGAGGCTCCGGCTTCGGAGGTCAGACCCCAGGGAGAGGACTGGCGTTGGCTGCGTGAACACAGCCTGAAAGGGCTAGTGCGCCACAGCTAGCCGAGAGGGAGTCCGGGAAAAAGTCTGGAACTGCCTAAGAGGCAAGAGACCACTGTTTCCGGGTGCGTGAGGAGAGGGGATTCAGAGCACCGCCTCAACGAGCTCCAGAGACGGGCATGAGCCACAACTATCAGCGCAGACACCAGAGACAGGCATGAGACGCTAAGGCTGCTGCTGGAGCCACCAAGAAGCCTGTGTGCACTCTCCACACCGCCCCTTCCCAGAGCCTGTGCAGCCCACCACTGCCAGGGTCCCGTGATCCAGGGACAACTTCCCCGGGAGAACGCATGGCGTGCCTCAGGCTGTTGCAACGTCACGCTGGCCTCTGCCACTGCAGTCTTGCCCCGCATTCCGTACCCCTCCCTCCCCCCAGCCTGAGTGAGCCAGAGCCCCCTAATCAGCCACTCCTTTAACCCCCTCCTGTCTGGGCGAAGGACAGACGTCAGAGGGCAACCTACATGCAGAGGCAGGGCCAAATCCAAAGCTAAATTCCAGGAGCTGAGCGAACAAAGAAGAGAAAGGGAAATTTCTCTGTGCAGCCTCAGGAACAGTGGATTAAATCTCCATAATCAAGTTGATGTACCTTGCATCTGTGGAATAACTGAATAGACAACGAATCATCCCAAAATTGAGGCAGTGGACTTTGGAAGCAACTGGAGACTTGGGGTTTTCTGTATGCTACTGACTAGTTTCTGATTTATAAGTGTATCGTAGTTTAATTTTTAGCACTTGCTGTCATTGGTGGATTTGTTTACTGGTTTGGTTGCTCTCTTCTTTTTTATAAATTACTTTTTAAATTTTTAATTTTAATACTTTAAAAAAGATTTTATTTTAATAACTTTATTTTATTTTATGTTTTCTTTCTTTCTTTTTCTTCTCTCTTTTCTTCTGAGCCGTGTGGCTGACAGGGTCTTGGTGCTCCGGCCTGAGGTCAGGCCTGAGCCTCAGAGATGGGAGAGCCGAGTTCAGGACATTGGACCACCAGAGACCTCCCAGCCCCACGTAATAGCAATTGGCAAGAGCTGTCCCAGAGATCCCCATCTCAATGCTCAACCCAGCTCCATTCAACAACCAGCAAGCTCCAATGCTGGAAACCCCATGTCAAACAACTAGCAAGACAGGAACAAAACCCCACCCATTAGCAGAGAGGCTGCCTAAAATCATAATAAGTTCAGAGACACCCCAAAACACACCACCGGATTTCGTCTTACCTACCACATAGACAAGATCCAGCCTCATCCACCAGACACAGGCACCAGTCCCCTCCACCAGGAAGCCTACACAACCCACTGAACCAACCCTACCCACTGGGGGCAGACACCAAAAACAAGGGGAACTACGAACCTGCAGCCTGTGAAAAGGAGACCCCAAACACAGTAAGTTAAGCAAAATGAGAAGACAGAGAAATACGCAGCAGATGAAGGAGGAAGGTACAAAACCACCAGACCAAACAAATGAAGAGGAAATAGGCAGTCTACCTGAAAAAGAATTCAGAGTAATGACAGTAAACATGATCAAAAATCTTGGAAATAGAACGGAGAAAATAAAAGAAATGTTTAACAAGGACCTAGAAGAACTAAAGAGCAAACAAACAATGATGAACAACACAATAAATGAAATTTAAAATTCTCTAGAAGGAATCAATAGCAGAATAATTGAGGCAGAAGAATGGATAAGTGACCTGGAAGATAAAATAGTGGAAATAAAAATCACAGAGCAGAATAAAGAAAAAAGAATGAAAAGAATTGAGGACAGTCTCAGAGACCTCTGGGACAACATTAAACGCACCAAAATTCGAATTATAGGGGTCCCAGAAGAAGAAGAGAAAAAGAAAGAGACTGAGAAAATATCTGAAGAGATTATAGTGGAAAACTTCCCTAGTAAGAGAAAGGAAATAGTCAATCAAGTTCAGGAAGTGCAAAGAGTCCCATACAGGATAATCCAAGGAGAAACATGCCAAGACACATATTAATCAAACTATCAAAAATTAAATACAAAGAAAAAATATTAAAAGCAGCAAGGAAAAAGCAACAAATAACATACAAGGAAATCCCCATAAGGTTAACAGCTGATCTTTCAGCAGAAACTGCAAGCCAGAAGGGAGTGGCAGGACATATTTAAAGTGATGAAAGGCAAAAACCTACAACCAATATTACTTTACCCAGCAGGGATTTCATTCAGATTCGACGGAGAAATTAAAACCTTTACAGACAATCAAAAGCTAAGAGAATTCAGCACCACCAAACAAGCTTTACAAAAAATGCTAAAGGAATTTCTCTAGGCAGGAAACACAAGAGGAGGAAAAGACCTACAATAACAAACCCAAAACAATTAAGAAAATGGTAATAGGAACATACATATCGATAACCACCTTAAATTTAAATGGATTAAATGCTCCAACCAAAAGACATAGACTGGCTGAATGGATATAAAAACAAGACACATATATATGCTGTCTACAAGAGACCCACTTCAGACCTAGGGACACATACAGACTGAAAGTGAGGGGATGGAAAAAGATATTCCATGCAAATGCAAATCAAAAGAAAGCTGGAGTAGCAATTCTCATATCAGACAGAAGAGACTTTAAAATAAAGACTATTACAAGAGACAAAGAAGGACACTACATAATGATCAAGGGATCAATCCAAGAAGAAGATATAACAATTGTAAATATTTATGCACCCAACATAGGACCACCTCAATACATAAGGCAAATGCTAAGAGCCATAAAAGGGGAAATTGACAGTAACACAATCATAGTAGGGGACTTTAACACCCCACTTTCACCAATGGACAGATATCCAAAATGAAAATAAAAAAGGAAACACAAGCTTTAAATGACACATTAAACAATAAGGACTTAATTGATATTTATAGGACCTTCCATCCACAAACAACAGAATACACATTCTTCTCAAGTGCTCATGGAACATTCTCCAGGATAGATCATATCTTGGGTCACAAATCAAGCCTTGGTAAATTTAAGAAAATTGAAGTCTTATCAAGTATCCTTTCAACCACAACACTATGAGACTAGATATATTACAGGAAAAAAAACAGTAAAAATTATAAACACATGGAAGCTAAACAATACACGACTAAACAACCAAGGGATCACTGAAGAAATCAAAGAGGAAATCAAAAAGTACTTGGAAACAAATGACAATGAAAACACGATGGCCCATAACCTATGGGATGCAGCAAAAGCAGTTCCAAGAGGGAAGTGTATAGCATTACAATCCTACCTAGAGAAACAAGAAACACCTCAAATAAACAACCTAACCTTACACCTAAAGCAATTAGAGAAAGAACAAAAAACCCCCAAAGTTAGCAGAAGGAAAGAAATCATAAAGATCAGATCAGAAATAAATGAAAAAGAAATGAAGGAAACAATAGCAAAGATCAATAAAACTAAAAGCTGGTCTTTGAGAAGATAAACAAAATTGATAAACCATTAGCCAGACTCATCAAGAAAAAAAGGGAGAAGACTGAAATCAACAGAATTAGAATGAAAAAGGAGAAGTCACAACTGACATTGCAGAAATACAATGGATCATGAGAAATTACTACAAGCAACTATATACCAAAAAAATGGAGAACCTGGAAGAAATGGACAAATTCTTAGAAAAGCACAACCTTCCAAGACTGAACCAGGAAGAAATAGAAAACATAAACAGACCAATCACAAGCACTGAAATTGAAACTGTGATTAAAAATCTTCCAGCAAACAAAAGCTCAGGACCAGATGGATTCACAGGCATATTCTTTAAAACATTTAGAGAAGAGCTAACACCTATGCTTCTCAAACTCTTCCAAAATATAGCAGAGGGAGGAACACTCCGAAACTCATTCTATGAGGCCACTATCGCCCTGATACCAAACCAAGACAAAGATGTCACAAAGAAAGAAAACTACAGGCCAATATCACTGATGAACATAGATGCAAAAATACTCAACACAATACTAGCAAACAGAATCCAGCAGCACATTAAAAGGATCATACACCATGATCAAGTGGGGTTTATCCCAGGAATGCAAGGATTCTTCAATATACTGAAATCAATCAATGTGATACACCTTACTAACAAATTGAAGGAGAAAAACCATATGATCATCTCAATAGATGCAGAAAAGGCTTTTGACAAAACTCAACACCCATTTATGATAAAAACCCTCCAGAAAGAAGGCATAGAGGGAACTTACCTCAACATAATAAAGGCCATATATGACAAACCCACAGCCAACATCATTCTCAATGGTGAAAAACTGAAACCATTTCCACTAAGATCAGGAACAAGACAAGGTTGCTCACTCTCACCACTATTATTCAACATAGTTTTGGAAGTTTTAGCCAGAGCAATCAGAGAAGAAGAAGAAATAAACGGAATCCAAATCGGAAAAGAAGAAGTAAAACTGTCACTGTTTGCACATGACATGATACTATACATAGAGAATCCTAAAGATGCTACCAGAAAACTACTAGAGCTAATCAATGAATTTGGAAAAGTAGCAGGATACAAAATTAATGCACAGAAATCTCTTGCATTCCTGTACACTAATGATGAAAAATCTGAAAGAGAAATTCAGGACACACTCCCATTTACCACTGCAACAAAAAGAATAAAAATACCTAGGAATAAACCTACCTAAGGAGACAAAAGACCTGTATGCAGAAAACTATAAGACATTGATGAAAGAAATTAAAGATGATACAAACAGATGGAGATATATACCATGTACTTGGATTGGAAGCATCAACATTGTGAAAATGACTATACTACCCAAAGCAATCTACAGATTCAATGCAATCCCTATCAAACTACAAATGGCATTTTTCACAGAACTAGAATAAAAATTTTCACAATTTGTATGGAAAAACAAAGACTCCGAATAGCCAAAGCAATCTTGAGAAAGAAAAACGGAGCTGGAGGAATCAGGCTCCCTGACTTCAGACTATACTACAAAGCTACAATAATCAAGACAGTATGGTACTGGCACAAAAACAGAAATATAGATCAATGGAACAGGATAGAAAGCCCAGAGATAAACCCACGCACATATGGTCACCTTATCTTTGATAAACGAGGCAAGAATATACAATGGAGAAAGACAGTCTCTTCAGTAAGTGGTGCTGGGAAAACTGGACAGCTACATACATGTAAAAGAATGAAATTAGAACACTCCCTAACACCATACACAAAAATAAACTCAAAATGTTTAAAGACCTAAATGTAAGGCCAGACACTATCAAACTCTTAGAGGAAAAC
The DNA here is from genome assembly GCF_965194805.1 of Balaenoptera borealis. NCBI lineage: Eukaryota > Metazoa > Chordata > Mammalia > Artiodactyla > Balaenopteridae > Balaenoptera > Balaenoptera borealis. The sequence goes on from NC_138874.1 coordinate 89,182,255, forward strand.
ATAGGCAGAACACTCTACAACATAAATCACTGCAAGATCCTTTTTGACCTACCTCCTAGAGAAAGGGAAATAAAAACAAAAATAAACAAATGGGACCTAATGAAACCTAAAAGCTTTTGTGCAGCAAAGGAAACCATAAACAAGACGAAAGGACAACCCTCAGAATGGAGAAAATATTTGCAAATGAAGCAACTGAGAAAGGATTAATCACCAAAATATACAAGCAGCTCATGCAGCTCAATATCAAAAAAACAAACAACCCAATCCAAAAATGGGCAGAGGACCTAAATAGACATTTCTCAAAAGAAGATGTAAGGATTGCCAACAAACACATGAAAGGATGCTCAACATCACTAATTATTAGAGAAATGCAAATTGAAACTACAATAAGGTATCACCTCACACTGGTCAGAATGGCCATCATCAAAAAGTCTACAAACAATAAACGTTGGAGAGGGTGTGGAGAAAAGTGCAACCCTCTTGCACTGTTGGTGGGAATGTAAATTGATACATCCACTATGGGGAAGAGTAGGGAGGTTCCTTAAAAAACTAAAAATAGAACTACCATAGGACCCAGCAATCCCATTGCTGGGCATATACCCTGAGAAAACCATAATTCAAAAAGACTCATGTACCACAGTGTTCATTGGAGCTCTATTTACAATAGCCGGGATATGGAAGCAACCTAAGTGTCCATCAACAGATGAATGAAATAAAGAAGATGTGGCACATATATACAATGGAATATTACTCAGCCATAAAAAGAAATGGAATTGAGTTATTTGTAGTGAGGTGGATGGACCTAGAGTTTGCCATACAGAGTGAAGTAAATAGAAAGAGAAAAACGAATACTGTACGCTAACACATATATATGGAATGTATAAAAAAAAAATGGTTCTGAAGAACCTAGGGGCAGGACCGGAATAAAGACGCAGATGTAGAGAATGGACCTGAGGACATGGGGAGGGGGAAGGGTACGCTGGGAGGAAGTGAGAGAGTGGCATTTACATATATACACTACCAAATGTAAAACAGATAGCTAATGGGAAACAGTGGCATAGCACAGGGGGATCAGCTTGGTGCTTTGTGACCACCTAGGGGGTGGGATAGGGAGGGTGGGAGGGAGACACAAGAGGGAGGGGATATAGTGATATATGTATACGTATAGCTGATTCACTTTGTTATACAGCAGAAAGAAACACAACACTGTAAAGCAATTATACTTCAATAAAGATGTTTAAAAAAAGAAAACAAAATTATAGAATGATTTCCCTTATGAATATGTAAACAAAAATCTTAAAATAAAGTATTAGGAAATAGAATCCCTCAATGTATTAAAAATATTCCAGTGTAGATAGCGTTTTCTATAAATAGAAACATAGTTCAATGCCAAAACCTCTGTCCATGTAATATACTATCTTAACAGGTTAAAGGAGAAAAATCACATGATCATCTCAGTAGATACAGAAAAGAAGTTGGATAAAATTTGACAGTTTCTGTTACTTAAAAAATAATAATATTCAATAATAATAAACTATGCGCCAATAAAAATTTTTTAAAAAAAGAAAAAAAACAGCTCAAGGGAAATACTATAGCAAGCTTAAAAGACCAAAAAGAAAGAATATTCCATACACAGGCTAAATTACTGGTGACTTATCATACATACAGTTCATTAAAGAAATATGAACATTATACTTGTGTCATATTTGCATAAAAGGAAAAATTTTTAAATAAACAAAATAATGCTAATTTACTTATATGAAAACCTAGTTTGAGTTTTAGAATTATAAGTTTTGACTAAATGAGAATGCTGAAATGATATTGCACCAAAAACAAGTGGATTCAAAACAGTTTATCAAATGGCATTTCCTCATCATTTAAAAATAAATATCTTCAATATTCCTGTTTTTAGTAGAAAGCTTTGTCATTTCAACGATTTCCAAATGAATCCCTCAAAAGATAATCATTCATTATCCTTTGATTATAACAAAGGTTCTTTAAATCTTGTTCATTTATTCAAAGACATTAAACTCTATTCCTTGATAGGCCAAAAAAAATAAAATAAATATAATTTAAAAAGTAATAAAACAACTCTTTAACAGAGATAAGAAGATCTTCTTAAGCTGATAAAAGCTATCTACCAAAGCAGAGAAAATATCATACTGTATGGTGAAAATTGTCATTCCCATTCACGTCAAGAACAAACAAGGATGTCTTCCATCACCCTTACTATTTAACAGTATAGTGAAGATCCTAACTAGTTCAAAAATCAAAAAAAAAAAAAAAAAAAAGCACATAGCTATCAGAAAGAAACAAATCTATCATTATTTACAAGCAATATGATGGTCTACAGAAAAGCTAAAAGAAACTATAGAAAATTCTTGAAAACTAGAGAGAAAATTTATCATGGTAATAGTAACTTAAAAGATGAATATATGAAATCTATAGCATTCCCAAACACTAAAAACAACTAATTAAAAAACATATTGAAAATAGGACATTCACAACAGTGGCAAACCTGTAAGATCCTTGGGAATAAATTTATCCAAATGTGCAGGAACTATATGAAGAAAATTTAAAAATCAGATTTTTAATTTATATCCAAAAATAAAAATATATTCCAGATGGAATTAGGCCTAAGTATTAAAAAAAAATCTTTAAAACTCTAAGGAAAGAAAATAGAATATCTTTATGATCTTATAATAGGAAATGTTTTTTATTATACTGTATAGGAGAGAAAATAAATTAAATAAATTTATATTTAACAATATACATAGATCTTAAAAACATGTTGAGCACAGAAAGCAATCTACAGAACATGTAGAGTGTTATCACTCTATATTTATGTAATTTTATAAATTTTCAATTACCTAATTTATGTAAATGTTTAAAGCATACAAAGCAATACAAAAGATAAAGATTCTCACGGCTTTAGTAAAACTATAAAAAAATATAGACTGGAAGCATGCAATCTAAAGTTACATAAGTATCTCAGGGAAGTAATGGGACAAGGCAGGACAAGTAGACTTCAACTTTATATCTATGATATTTTGTTTTATATAAAAATATCATAAGCAAAACCTAAAAAATATTAAAACATTAATTACGAGTGTGGATACATGAATGTTTTTATATAATTCTTTCTGCGGCCATTTTTGACTTCTCATAAAACAAGTCAGAAAGAAGGTTCTATGGATGGTTCTTTTGAAATCACCCTCTTACCTCAGGAAAAGAGTCAATAAAGAGTTTCCTCTGAAAAAATTTCCACACAAAAAATTTAAAAGATAAAGAAAACAAACAAAACCCAGGCCAAAGAGAAATGGAAACTCTACAGGGAAATGGGTTCATTTCTAGAGGTGGAAAGGAGAACTGACAATAGATGTCAATAGTGTTAGCATCTTCCTCCCTGGGAGCTAGGTGTGGCCGACTTCACTGAGTGCTTGTGAGGCTTTAATGGGCTAAAAACAGGAAAGTTATGAGTCTTTGCTCAATTAAAATTTGGTTGCAGCGTCGTTAAAACTAAGCTGTTCCACCTGCTACTAATTTCATTCTTGGCTACTAGGCTGGTTATTTATTTGTTTGTCTGAATGAAAAGAGGGAGTGCTGCTGGTAAGGCAGATCAAATTGAACTACACGTGAGAGGAAAAGAATGCTCATGTGTTAAAGAACTAGGGAACTGATCCTGGAGCGGTTCTTAGCACAGTCGTCTCACTGCAAATTTATTTTCTAAATTTGATGACAGTTTGAGCACAGAACTGCACAAATGCCTGGGATTTCTGTTTTCCTTCTTCCAGTTGTGCTGGGTAGTTTTCTTACTTTAGAATTGGAAGGGTCTACATGGTCCTAAGGACCTTCTCATTTACAGACTTGGAAACTGAGACCCAGAAATCATTGGTCCAAGATCATACAACTCATTACTGGGTCTCCTTCCAATGCCTCTGAAAATAATTCCATGTTCTACTTCTAAAATTATTCCATCCCTATTAAAAAGTCAGCTTTTAAAGGCACCCTTGACACACCATAGCCTCTCTTGGACACAGGAAAGACCTTGGCAAAGGACTGGCAAGTGAGCCCAGTTGAACAGGGGAGGTAATGCCTGCCATCAGCTGGGTCTCTGGACTTCAGCTTCCCCATAATGTCCCTTATATACTCAGGGTGAGGTTCCAGAGACTGAAGAAAATATGGCTGCTTTCTGCTGCCTTTATGAGGGATGGCGGTGCAGCACCAGGAACAATACTGCTTTATTGTCATGTGAGTGGATGCACCTGGAGCAATTTACGCTCCACAACAAATCCACCTCTTCCATATATATGGAATCCATTATGTTTGCCAAATACATTTTCATCTATAATTTCATTTGAACCTCAAAACCCCCCTGACACAAGTAAGTCAGACCTTGTTATTCCAATTTTCCAGAGGAGAAAGTTGAAATGCAAAAAGGCAGTACGCTAAATTGGCACCACAGGCCAGGACTCATAGCAGCCCACCTTGAATCTGGGCCCCTCCTTGCCCTGACAGCGCCTTCCTCCCAGGTTGTATTAAGCCTGGCCGATACAGAATAACCAGCACTGGTGCTCCCCTGAGAATCACAAGCCTGCCTGAGGGCTGGGAAGCTGGGGATGCAGGAGAAGGGAGGGGGCATGATTATCTTTTTCAAAAAGAATGCATAAGGAAAGTCACCAGAAGTAGCATGACTGGACTAATGAAGTCTCAAAGGATTCTGATATAGGAGGACAACATATGGTCCAGTGGCTTCCAAATCCCTGCTTCATTAGCATCCCCTGAGATTACTTTTTATTTATTTAATTTTTGTTTTTGAATAAGTAATAGATTCTCAAGTTTCAAAAAATCAAAAGGAAAAAAGAGTATATGGGTACATAATGAAAAGTCTCCTTTTCACCTCTATGTCTTAGTGACCCTATTCTCCTTGGAGGCAAAAAATGTTATTGATAACTTTAAGCATGTATAACTAAAGCATATATTTCCCCCACACACATGCCATACACACATTTTTACACAAAAGATAATATTCTATATACATCGTTCTTGACTTTCCCTTTTTCAGCTAGATAATATATTTTAGAGATTGTATCATATTAGTGCACAAAGAGCTTCCTCTTTCTTTTTAAGCTGCATAGTATTCTTTTATGCACATATAACATGATTTTTATTTAACCAATTCCCTCTTAATAAAGCATTAGGTTGTTTGCAATCTTTTGCTATTACAAAGTTGCAATAAATAATCCTGTGCAGTGGATGTCTAAGAGAACTGAGTTTTAGTCTAAACTCTAATACTATTCAGCCTTGTGGCCTTGGGCAATTCAAGGATTTTGACCTTCTAGAAATGAAAAGGATCTTGAGCATTTGCTCTAGCATATTTCCAAAGCATGTGCATGCAACACTAGTCCCAAAGAGTGCACACCCTGAAAATTAGTAGTACACCTTAGAGTCTGAGAAGACCACAGCAAACAAACATTAATTAATCCAGGCTTTCACAAATTTATTTCATAATGGGGTCATTTTTTTTCAGAGTCTGTGATGGTTACTTTTATGTGTCCACTTGGAGAGTAATTCTGAATGCAATTAACATTTAAATCAGTGAACTTTGAGTAAGCAAATTGACCTCCATAACGTGGGTGGGCCTCGTCCAATCAGTCGAAGACCCAATAGAACAAAAAGACTGGCTTCACTGAGTGAAAGAGAGCAAGAGGCAGTCCAGCAGATGCCTTTTGGACTTCATCCGTACCATCAGCTCTCCTGGGTATTGAACATGCCAGCCCACACTGCATATTTAGACTTGCCAGTCTCGATAATCACATGAGCCAATTCCTTATAATAAATCTCTTTTCGTATCTATACACATCCTGTTGGTTCTGATTAATATAAGGACCAACCAACTGTTAACATGCTGTGGAATTAATGTTCCTTAAAATACACTTTGAGAAAAGAGAGCCTAGTCCAACCTCCTCTTATTTTACAGCTATGGAATCAGAGAGGTTCAAGGTTGTATGTTCAGCATCTAACACATGCTTGATCAGTATAGCTCAACAAATATTATTTGATTTGTTTTACACAGTGATCTGGATAGGAAGATAATACAGATTTGTAAAATAAATTTTAAAAGATTTAAAGAAAGTAAAGAAGAACTTGAAGTGACTAAGATTGTGTATGATGAATTATCAAAAAATTGTCCCATGTTGAATATGAGAGTTTAGAGATCACCTAACATTTATAGGGGGTCACTTAACATTTATAGAGGAAGTGAGATTTACTATGGGTCACAAAGAATGAACAGATTCAATGGCAGAGGTGTGAGGGTTAGACATTCCAAGAGTCAAGAAAACAGAAGGCATGGTCTGGGCATAATGGAAACCAGTTTGATTAGGCCTCCAATCTTCACCAAGATTCCTTTAGTTCTCTCATTCAACAATTCATTATGGGGGATCTACTATGTACCAAACACCATTCTAGGTACTGGGGATACAGCAGTAAGTAAGACAGACAATGTCTCTGCTCTCATGGAACTTGCATTCTAGAAGGGGGAGAAAAAAATAAAAATAAACTAATAAATGTATCAGACTGGGAATAAATGCTATGAAGAAAAAATAAAGCAGGAAAAAGGGGACACAAGAAGTATTGGGCTGGGGGAAATTGCCCTTTTACAAAATAGTGGCCAGAGAAGGCCACTTTCGTTAGGGGACATTGGAGCAGAATCCTGAAACGAGAGAGTCATGCAGATTTCTGGAGGAAGAGGATTCTAGGCAAAGGGAAAAGCAAATGAAAAGACCAAAGATAGGAGAAGGAATATTAAGCAGGTGGGAGTAGAGCTGACAGTGAGTAGGAGGACAGCAGCAGGAGATGAATTCAGGGACCCAGTTAATGTAGGTCCTTATAGGCCAACTTACAGGCTTTGGTTCTTTTTCTAAGCCAGATGAAGAGATATTGATGGATTCTGAGCAGAGGAATGATAGTATCATTCTAGTTGCTTGTTGCAATAGGCTATAGGTGGGAGCAAAGAGATCAGTTAGAAGGCTATTGCAATAGTCTGGTTAAGAAATGAAAATTCTTTTGAATTTTGATGGTAGTAGTCAAAATGGTTAGAAGTGTTTGAAATCTGGATACATTTTCAAGGTAGAACTAACAGAATTTATTGATGAATTGTCTGATGGTAGTGTAGGGCCAAGAGATCTGCACAAGGAGGGAAAAATCCTGGGTTCTGGTCTCTCTTGCTACATTTGGTCATGTGACTTTGAGCAAGCTACATACCCCTTTGGTTATTACTTACCCCACTGTAAAATGGGGTCATTAAGTTCTTGCTTGGAGTTACAGGGCCAAGTCAAATGATCTCATGAATTGCCTTCAGTTGTAAGCTCTATAAATTTGGTTAATCTGTGCCTCAAAATTAGCATGTAATTATCTACTCGTACTATGCACTTAGTTTGATGTAAAGAACTATATTGTAAATTTCTTGGAGGCTGAGACTTTGTCTAATATCCCTACATATCATCCAGTGTTTATCAACTGATTGAAAATAACCAATCCTCAGGTAATAAACCTATGTGAATTGTACCCTGCATTCAGTTTACTAATGAATTTTGTAATTCTTCATCCTCCACTACTTCTTTTACTTTTCTTGTGAATCTTTAAGTTTAGTGATTAAGAACAAGCCTCAGTTTCAAAGATCAAGAAAGGAAGGGCAAAGAAGAAGGAAATTCCAATTCAATGGTTGCTATTTTGAGGTAGGTAGATTACTTAAGAAAAACTTAGAAGTTGCAAGTTTGACATGGGAGCTCAACTCTAAAGGACAGGTAAGATTTTGTAAGACAGAGAAGGGAAAGAAAGGCATTCCAGGGGAAGAAATAGCACTGGCATGAAAGAGCATGCTGTGGAAAAAGAACCATTATCTCAATTGGAACACAGCATGTCCAGGAGTGAGGGAGGTAGAAGAATGGAGAAGGATAAAACTGGAACAATAAGTGACATCAGGATTATGATAAACCCAGCATGTTGTTCTAAAGTGTTGATATTACCAAGGAGAAAATGGGAAGTTATCCTTAGAAGGTAATCACCATGACAGCAAGTCCTATGCCTATCTTGTTTTCCTTTGTATTCCTAGGGGCCATTACATGCCTGGCACATAGGAGTTCAATAAATAGCTACTAAATGAATCACTATTTTTAAACAGGAGAACGATATAATTAGATGTGTATTTTGGAAAAATAACTGGTGATGGTGATGAGAAGGGACTGGGAAGTGAGACAGACAGGAGACAGGGAGACCAGTTAGTTAACTGATTATTGACAGTCTAGGTGAGACAAAATAGGCCAGGTATACAATGGTCTTTATTATAATCAAGAGGAACTTTGTTGAATAGAATTTAAATAATTGAGTACTAATAACAACTGTATTTTGTTTAAAAATATTAGCATGCAGGGGTGTTCAGTAAATATTTGTAAAATTAATGTAGAAAAGGCATTAATTAATTCTACAGTATCTAATCTGCTTTGTTTGCTGAGAGAGCAATCAATATGCAAAGATAACGATAACAAAATTGCTGTAACTGATTAGTTTACTTTGGAAAAGAATATTTTCTATGATGTATGCAAAAATAGTTATTGCTTTCCTACAGTGATGCCTGGTTTACATAATTTTTATTTACAAGATGATATCAAAAAGTCATAAAATTGCAAAAGGCAAGAAGGCAAAGGGGTAGTTTGTGAAAAGGTTAGAGATGAGTAGGAATTTCTTTACAATGAAAGAGAATTTGCATTAAGACTAGAGAACCAGAGAGAAAGGGGAGTCTAGGTCTAGAAGGAGAAAGAACCAAGGGAAAAAAGGAATGAGAATATGGGAGAAGTCAGGAGATGACACAAAGGAAATGAAAGGGGTCAGGATTGAGAGAGATTTAGAAAGGACTCAAAAGGAGATAAACATTGGTCTTACATAAAAAAGGATCTTTGTGTAACTAGGTAATAGATGCTGGTGATGCAAACAACCAACCAACCAAAAATTAGACAGACTTAGCTTTAAATCTTGAGCAAATTAGTGAAGCCCTCTGAGCTTTGCCTTCCTCCTCAATATACCTCATGGTATAATACTATCAACCTTCCATGGGTTTTATGAGGGATTAAATGAGATGATACATATAAAGTACAAAGCACGTAATAAGTATATGACACACATAGCTATTAATTCAATCAGGGAGAAGGCAAAGGGCTAGTTCTGTAGTAAAAAGGACTTGGGAAAGGTTAACCTGAGGTAATAGTCAGAAAGGGGAATTTTAGTATTTGACATTTTGGAAGCACAGCAGAATCACGCTGAATCACGCTATTCATTTCTTAATCTTTCATGCCCCTTACTGCATCAGGTTACATAGATTATTTGATGATCTTCCCAACAAAGTTAAGCATTTTCATGAAAATTTTAAAACAGAGCAAAAAAAGCCTTAAAGTGATTATAAGGAATCAGGACTGGCTCCATAATTTGTAGGGACCAGTGCAAAATGAAAACGTAAGACCCTTTGTTAAAAAATAATTAAGAATCTCAAGACAATGACGACAGAGCATTAATCCGAGTGCAAGGCCTTTCTGAGCATGGAGCCCTATGTGAAACTGCACAGGTCACACAGTCATGTAGCCAGCCCTGCAAGGCATAAACCATGTTGGCATTCAAGTGGTAAAATTCACGTATTAAGGCTCTTAAAAGTACAAGCATGGGGTGTTGGCAATGAGCATTCTAGGAACATGTCAATTAACTGTGAAGGTTCTCGAGTCTTGAGATACATAGCATAGAGGAGCTAGTCACAGTGCCAGCTGGCCCTGAAAGGCTAGTTGATGGCTAATTGACATTAGAAGGGTTGGCACTAGCTGTTTTTCTGCCTCCTTGATTTTTCACATTTTAGTTAATTAAATTACCACTTGAAGACAGAAAGTAACCCACTGATTTCATTTTTTAATATCCTTCTAGGACATGTAAAACTTTTATTCGGGACCACCTGAGGTGGGTGCATTTCCAACTAATTTGATGTCGCAATTTCTCCCCAAATCCAACATCTCCTAATGTGCATACTAAAGGCAGGCCCAGCCCTGAGAAAACTGGTCACTTTTATGGGATAAGCCTGTGTTCAGCACTCCCAGCTTTCATTTTCCTTTAACTGTCCTCCTAGTGAGTGTTGAAAAAAAAGAAAAGCATCTTCTAAAAGAAAAAGCATCATAAATGGTCAGTTTTCTATCTTTGTTCCTGTTCCTCTGCACCTTTATCTTCTTCCATTTTACCTCCTTATATATTAATATCCAATGTAAATATAATACCTGATTACAAAGTGCCACATTGTGTCACCACAACATGGATTTGACAGTGGACCAATTTTGTTTCCAGTCTATTTACAGATGCTTAATTCACCTCTTTGGGCAATGTATAAAAAAGCAGCACCAGCATTATTATTACATAAATATTTGACAATTATTTGCCTTGTTTCAATTAAGAATAGAATTGTATCTAGAACTAAAATGGAACCTGGAGATGACTCCACTTAAGCACCTAATTTTATAAATTAGAAACAACTTCAGAGAGATAGACCTGCCCAGGGTGAATTCAGGGACAGGTGGAGAGCAGGATTGGCAGTTCCAACCAATAAACCACACCACAGGACTAAAAAGAAGGAGCACAGATCCTGTCACATAGAAGGTACTCAATATGTGCCAGTTGAGTAAAGAAAGGAAGACATGAAATTCTAGAAATCTAGGTTCTAGTAAAGGTTTTGCTATTAACTAAATATACTAATTGATTAATTATCATATTATAACAAAGATAAATTGATTAAATTTAATTTTTTTCAACCTCTTTTCATCATGTACAAAATTGAATAATAATATTGTTTTGACCAAAACCATAGTTCCAGGAACGATACTCTTAGTACATGTGCTGTAACATAATTTTTATTAATTAAATAACAATATAACTTTGGCAAGACCGTTGAAAAGTTTAGAAGTACTGTATTTAAGGTTATTCTTTTCCAAAGGGTCTGAAAACCCTCCTGTTACCTAACACTGTGGCCCTGAAACTTTCGTATTTTATCCTCAGGGGAGAGTTGTGATATAGAATAGACCTGAATTGTCTTCCCACAGCATTGTTAAGGGTGTTCTTCAGGAATCTTCACATGTGTTTTTTTGGTATGACCAGGAAAGATAACTGAAAAGCAATCATTGTTCCATTTCCCCCAATTGAATCATTGTTCCATTTCCCCCAATTGTAATCATTGTTCCATTTCCCCCAATTGAAACAGATTCAGATTCAACACTTATTGACTATTTCCCATTTACAATGGTCTGTGCTCGATATTAGTTGAACCACATGAAATTGCCTTTCTTGTGGGCCAAAAATAGTTGAATATTGGCAATTTCATATGGTTCAACTCTACACTTTAACGTATGTTAACTCCCTTTTCTCGTACAATTATTCTGTGAGGTAGATGGTATTACCCTCATTTTATGTATGAAGAAATCAAGGCTCAGAAAATTAAATTGACTTGCCTAAGGCCCTACAACTGGTCAATAGCAGATTAGAGATAGAAGCCTAAGATCTCTGTGTTCCAAGAAGAATGGCATATCTTCTATACTACAAGACAACACATAAATTAAAAAGACAGTGTTTAGAAATGAAAGTGGGCAGGTGCGTTGGGAAGACTGAGTGAGTTGAGAAGCCCTAAGAGGCTCCAAAAAAGTTGAGAAGTAGGGAAGTGAAATAAAATGGCAGTTACCGACAAAAATGTATCAGTTCCCTTCCACCTGGAGACACTAGAATTGTAGCTTCAATTATGTATGTGCCCTGGGCAGAGAGCATGGAGGCCAGCGACAGCTGCCACGTGACTTGAGGGTTCCCAGGAGGCAGTAAGTGATCATAATCTGAGTAATGGAGGTAGACAGAGCACTGAGTGGAGAGGAGAGACAGCAATGAGACTGGGGTAGAGTCAAGAGGACTTTCCTGTCTATCCGCCAAATTCAAAAGCCAAAGCTGAATCACAGAAGCAAGAGAGCAGAAAGCAATTGTTAATTATAGATCATGCAAAATGATGTTGTGCCAGAATAATCAGCAGCTTTTTGCAATCTGCCCACTAAATGTCTGTTATATATGGGTTGTGCATTATTTTCTGTTAATTAAAATTCTTAGTACAATTGTAGTAAAAATGCTTGTCTTTACAGATGTCCCCAGAAGTTCTGGGTAGGAATATATGCCAACCAGCAATGTTCCATGAATCTATAAGGGAGGAATTCATAGAAAATGTTTGGATCATGAGATTATACAAACATTTCACTGCCTCTTTTTCTCTCACACCCAAACTCTGACAAATATAAGTCCAGGAAAAATAAAATAAGATCAAAATAAAATGTCTTCAGACATTCTCGTGTCTTTTTCTGTGTGTCATCTCCATTTCTCTGTACAGTGATTTAATGAACGCTAGTCATATACAAAACATCGGGTGAAGTAATGGAGGGAAGACTAAGAAAGATTTCTTTCTTCTGGTACCCACAACCCCTTTCTCCTCTTGTTATACAGTAATAAATTAATTTATATTAAGATTGTTGGGCCTTTATGTTTTCTACTTCAAAGGCATTTTAAAAGAGGACTTGGGGGCATGGGAGTTAGTAGTATGGTGTGAAGGCAGGAGGAAGGCTGCCCAAACCTAGTTCTTAACACAGGGTCTTTGGATTCCTTTAGGTTCATGGATGGGCTTCAGGGGATCCATAAAAACCTTGAAATCACAGGTAAAATTGTGCGTGTGTGGGTGTATTTTTGCATATACATGCGCATTTTTCTAAAAAAATCAATAGTCTTCATCAGAATTGTAAAAGGATTGATTACCTTAAAAGTGCCTTAAGCACAAAGAAATAGCACTGTAGGTTTGGCTTCTGTGGTAAGTGGATAAGGATCTAGGAAATCTCTTAAGACCTGGAGATCTTTCCTGTAATTTTGAGTCCCACCAGTCCATGGTCTGCCCACTCACTATGTTGGTTTTCTCACGCACTGAAAGACTGCTGCTGTTGATGACACTACTAATACTGCCCTGTCTGGAACAGAGGCTTTTTATGCTCTCCTTATGGCAAAACTTGGCTCTTCATGAAGTAAAAAGTCCCCCATGCCACAGGGAAATCACCATCCCTTCACATAGAGCATGCCAAATATTCAATAAGGAAGGGCATTTTCCAAACCCAGCTGGCCAACTTCCTCTTTGCCCCCTCCCAGTCTGTTAGGCTAACCCCAAATTTACAAAATTACCCACACAAAACAGGAAATGCAAATGTTAAAGTGCTCATAATACTTGGCCACATTTTTCATGTGACTCACATTAAAGCATCTTATGTAAAAGTTGAACAAGCATTGAAAAAACTATACTAATTACACACAATGTAAATGAATTTTTTCAAATGATAGAAAATTTGAATTCCTTGAATTTTATAGGCCAAGTTTAGAACTTTAACAGAAGCATTTGTTGGTGCTGCTTCCTTCGTTACTCTTAACTTCGTTTCCTTTTACTTACACGAAATGAAGTGGAAGAGAGAAAAAAGGGGGGCCGGGGTTGGGGGGAAATATAGGAAACAGCTATCCACCTCCGCACTAAAATACCAGCAGGAAACCACAGTTATGCTGCCATCTAACAACAATATATTCTGTTTAGGAAACTCCCTGATTCCAGAAACAGCCATGTAAATCTAGACAATAATGAAATTACATCCTGCACATGCTCAAAACCATCCTCCCTAGCTTCTAACAACGTAATGTTTTTTTTCTCTTTGCTTTCTTGAACTCTGAGGAGATTTTGTTCCTTAGATAGAAGCCTAACTATGACTTTCAGAGTTGTGATGGTGGGCACCTGCCTGGTAATATAAGTTTATCAGGACCTTCAGTTTCAGCTGCCATAAATTTGGGAGCTTGGATCATTTATTATCAGAAAGGAGAAAACAGCCAATTTTCTTCAGGAGAACAAATGTCTGTCAGGGTAAATGATTCAAGCAGAGTGCTCAGCCCTTTCTTGGTGACAGTAGCTGGGCTCACTTTCAATCTATCAAGAGACCAGTCATTTCTAAACTCCTTAGGAGGAAAGATTTAAGCAGCTATTGAAATCACACAAGTGCATTCAATTTTACTTTGCAAACCTCCAAATGGTGACTGTCTTGCTTAATTTTTCCAAGAAAAAGGTAAATACTAAATAATGGTAATAACCATAACTTTTGTGCTGAGATCAAGTTTGCAGAGTGTTGCTCACAAAGATCATCTGAGAGGAGAAAGTGGAATATATTACCAGAAATTGAAATTTGGATATTTGTATAATTTTCTCGGATGCCATCAGGTATGGTTTACCCCTGGAAATCAGAGTTCTGGTGGTGGTAAATATAACAGTGGTTCTATGAGATCCTCAGATCCAGTCACCTATGAGGTTGCCATGTTCTGCAATCCTAGAATCCAAACTCCCAAATGAATATAATCAACACTCCATGTAATCTGAGGAACACAATCAAACAGACGTACTCACTGCACAAAGTAAGCCTGAAAGTCAAACATCCACACTGAGGTAATAACAGCACTCAAAGGGATCAAATGACACCAGAGACAAATGTATCACGTTGTTGTGGCAACTGATCCAAAGTGTGGTCCAGCTGTTCCCGGTCTGTTTTCCCAACATCAGAGGCGATTCACTCAAGGCAAACCATATAAATACCTCCTTGCTCATAAAATAAGACATTCCCTGACTCGTACACCAGATTGTTCATCTCCTCAGGCCATGGTCTGCCTTTCTCCATTTGCTCTTGTCTCTGCTCATCAGAATAGGAGTTGGGGAGAATCCTGCCAACAATTACACGTGGGTTCCCTAATTCAACAAAAAGGCAGGTAACCTCTGAAGAGCCAGGGGGCATGTGACTCATCTACCCACAGCCACACACAAACTCCGTTATCATCTTCTAGGCCTGCTTCTTTGGACCAGTTGTTTACACTCAGACTGTCTGGGCAAATGCTTTCAAAGTAGGCTCAAATAGAAGCTAACATTTTTTTTTCTCTATAACATAGGCTATGAAAAATACCTATTAAAAAGAACTTGTGAGGGAAATAATGTAGTGGAAAGAGTTTGGAGTCTGCAAACAGACCTCAGTTAAATCCTGGATTACCATTTACTTGCGGTACTTAGACAAGGTACCTGCTCTCTCTGAAGCTTACTCTTCTCATCTGAGAAAGATGGTGCTAGTGATATTTATCTTGTCAGGGCAGTGCTTCTCAGACTTTAATGTGCATGTGAAACACCTGGGGTTCTTATTAGAATGCAGATTCTGACTCAATAACTGGTCTGGGGTGAGGCCCAAGAGTCTGCATTTCTAGCAACTCCCAGACAGTGCTGATGCTGCTGGTCTGGACCACAGTTTGAATAGCAAAGTAGTCAGGTTTTTCAAGGATTTAATTTTATATAAAGCAGCTACAACGATATCTGGCAGATGGAAGGCGTTCAGTTAGTGCTCTTCCCTTTTACTTTCATCATCCTTACCCCACACAATATATTACATAAAACACTATGTAAACAGAGCACTGATTCCTCTGAGGATGTGCAGTTTGAGACAGCCAAACTAGAATTCTAATAACATAAAATCTCCCATTCTTTTCTTCTAACAAGAAAAGAGACACGGAAAGAAAAAATGGTTAGACTGGCTGGGAATATTGGAAAGTCCTCCCTAGTATATGGTTGTGCTTTTGACCATAGCAACCTTTCAGACAGTAACCACTGAGAGACTAATAAAGCAAGTGAATACATGGAAACAGTGGTCACAGCTCCCATTTAGCTTCAAAAAAATTTTAATATAACACAGTTTACACCTTTTTCATGACTCTTGCCAAGGAAGGAAATTATTCAGAGACAATAAATATATTTTTTATCTCAAAGTAATACGTATAGAAGTCAAGAATATGTAGGGAGGAAAACAGCAATTGCAAAGAGGCACCATTCCATTCATGTGCTATGTTGATCATTCTGAAAGATTTTACAACATATTGAATATTTAGAAATGTGACTTCCATAAAAATGATAAATAATAATCATAACCAAACTTACACTTACACTCAACTTACACTCGTGATTGTAAGTACTAAGCTAAAGGCTTTACATGCATCATTTCATTTATCCTCACAATAACCCTATGTGGTGGGAATGAATATGACACCTAAGACCCACTCCCATCTTGGAGCCTTTGATCTAGCTCCTCCTTTGCCTGGAACACACTTCCTCAGGGTATCAGCTTTGCTAATTCCCTCAACTCTTTTACATCTTTACTCAAAGCTCACCTTCTCAAAGATCACTCTATTTAATACTGCAGTCTGCCTCCTCCCTATAGTACTTCCTTTATTCCAACTCTTTTTTTAATAAATGTATTTATTTTATTTATTTATTTTTGGTTGTGCTGGGTCTTCGTTGCTGCACACGGACTTTAGTTGCAGCGAGTAGGGGCTACTCTTTATTGCGGTGTGTGGGCTTCTCATTGCGGTGGCTTCTCTTGTTGCGGAGCTCCGGCTCTAGGTGCACGGGCTTCAGAAGTTGTGGCACGTGGGCTCAGTAGTTGTGGCTCGTGGGCTCTAGAGCGCAGGCTCAGTAGTTGTGGCACACGGGCTTAGTTGCTCCGCGGCATGTGGGATCTTCCCGGACCAGGGCTCGAACCCATGTCCCCTGCATTGGCAGGCGGATTCTTAACCACTGTGCCACCAGGGAAGCCCCTATTCCAACTTTTGACCTTTTAACATACTATATAATTTGCTTGTTATACTTATTGTTTATTGTCTTTCTACCTACCCATCTCCTTCCCACCAACCCCCACTTCCCTGCCAGAATCTAAGCTCCATAATGGCAGGGATTTTTGTCTGTTTTGTTTACTGATCTATCCCAAGAACCTGAAACAGTGCTTGGCAGAAAGTAAATTGTTTTTGAATGAGTACTTATTTCACAGATGCAAAACCTGAGATAGTGCAGTTAAATGACTTGTACAAGACAAGTAAGCATTAGAGCCAGAATTCAAAACCAGCAGTCTGACTCCAGACTAGTGCAACACTTGCTTAACAGAAGAGTAAAGAAAGTGAGGGTCAGGAATTTCTAAGTCTAAGCTGGTACCCAGACCCTTTGATTTCCCATGCAGCTACAGGATGGGTAGTTAGAACCAACCAGCACCTCTCCAGGGTGAGCTTCAGGGTGACTGAGACAAGGACAATTGGAACTTGGCACAAAGATAGAGGGGGTGATCTTAGAATTTCAAGCCTAGTAAGTCCCTAAATGCAGCCCATTTAACATCCATACATGTAGCAGATACCCTTGATATAATGTACATCATGCTTGGGTAGCTTTAATGAATGGCAGATGTTATCAGCTATGTGCAAGGCCCTAGATCATCATTTCTCAAACTCTCCCTCCTTAGGCAGAGGAAACCCCCTAGGGAACCTGGAGATAATGCCAGATCTAGCCTTCTTTGGGGTTTTCTGTATATGTGTATGCTCTGAAATGGGAAGGGTGTAGCCCACTCTCTATTGCCCAAATAAACAGTAGACACTTGAGACAGCTTTCCTGGTAGTGACTGAGGTAACAGGGAGCCACTAATGGAGACTACGCAGCCTTCAGAATTAGGCTGAGCAGAAAGCTATAAGCACACCCCTTGGGCCAATGATAAGGTGCCTACCCCCTGGGTCACAGGTATTATTGTGCCTACTTTCCAAAAGAAGGCATTGAGGCTCAACGAGGTGCTGAGCAACTTGCCCAAGGTCACACAGACAGTAGGCGCTAAGGACCTGAACTCAGTCTGTTAGACAGCAAACCCATGCTCTGGAATCACTTCTGTAACAAACTTATTAGCACAGAGCTTGACACCAGAAGGTGCTCAATTAAAGAAAATACACTCTTATAGATGTGTGTGTATAATCTTCACTTTTTTTTTTCTCGGTCGCGTTGCACGTCTTGTGGGATCCCCGGGCAGGGATTGAACCCCAGACCAGCAGTGAAAGCATGGAGTCCTAACCACTGGACTGCTGGGGAATTCCCAATCTTCGTCTTCCTAAAATAAAGAGCACTTTGATTCTTCAACTGTCTTTTAGAAAGTTCTTCTTTTCTCTCTTTCTTTTTCTCTAATTCTTTTGTAGCCAAGCTCCATGTCATTTGTGGCTCCCTTCCCTCCTTATCCTTTCCTTTTAAAATCATCTGCAGCAGATATTTGTCTAGGCATAGCTCTCTCTGGGGCCCACAGAGATCGTCTTCCTATTGTCATCCTTATTTCTTCCACCAGGAGTACCTTTCCCTTTCTACCTTCTCTTCCAGATGAAGAGTAGGCATGACTTATAGAAGTGATCACTATAGGGATAAACTCTTTGCTAATCAGAAGCCCACTAAGCTCCCCACAGGGATGGCTCTTGTCTCTTTTTTCTCCCTAGTCTATCTTTAACATCTAGCGCAGTGCCTAATATAATAGGTGCTCAATAAATATCTCTTGAATGAATATAAAACATAACAGGGTGACCCCACAGAACCATCCGGTTTCTTCCTTTGGTTGAAAAGACCACAAGCAAAAGACCTGAAGCATCTACACGGTACTATAAAAATGCTCAGTAATAAAATATGTGCTAAACGTCTGTATATTCCATAGCAAGACACTCAAACAGAGAGACTGGGAGGGATCACAGAAAGACAGAAAGGGAAGGAAAAAGGGAACTCACATTTTGTGAGGGCTCAATATATTGTGTGTACTGTACAAAGTGCTTTTCATGCATTACCTCATTTAGTTTTAACAATAGTTTTGTGAAGTAGGCACTAACCCTACTTTATAGATGTGAAAACTGAGCCCTGAAAGATTTACTTTCTTCCCAAGGCCACAAACCTACTGAGGGTCAGAGGGATTCTGTCCAGGCCTGTTTGACTTCAAAGCCCTTGTTCTTTCTACCAAACCATAAGGTGCAGCTCTATAGGTTCTTCCCTTCCAAAATAGTGTTTTAAATAAGTTTTAGCACTCTTGTGAATCACATTAAGTTTTTTTTTCCAAATAAAGTCCACATTTCGTCAGCACTCTTTTCTCTAAAACTGATTATCTATGTGACAGATTCCTTCGGCTTTTTCTTTTAAGCAGAATTTTTGCTTAACAAGTCATTCTAATGACTGGTCACCCCTGGAAACATTCATGAATTTCCAATAGATGCTATTCTCAGAGTCATTTTGCTCACATTTAATTATATTGTGGGCAAACCCATAGTTGCCCTTACAATGACTTCTTAAAAATGTTCATTTTTATGCTTTTAAATATAGCTAAAAATCTAAATTTTAAAATTGATCTATTTAAGCCTACAGCTGTAGTATACATACCATATTTTGTTTTTCTGCAACAGCAGAAGTGAGGAATGAGGTATATAAGTGCAGACTAAGACCAAAGAGAGAAAAGCGCTGACTTTTATATAAGAGAAAAACTTAACTGAAAATTAGATGACTTGAAGCTCTGACTCTGACTACAAGGGGTAGGAATTCTCTCTTTTTTTTTTTTTTTAATTTTTTGTGTGCATTGGGTCTTCATTGCTGTGCAAGGACTTTCTCTAGTTGTGGCGAGTGGGAGCTACTCTTCATTGCGGTGCACGGGCTTCTCATTGTGGTGGCTTCTCTTGTTGCGGAGCATGGGCTCTAGGTGTGCAGGCTTCAGTAGTTGTGTCACGCAGGCTCAGTAGTTGTGGCTCACGGGCTTAGTTGCTCCGTGGCATGTGGGATCTTCCCTGGCCAGGGATCGGCCCCATGTCCCCTGCATTGGCAGGCAGATTCTTAACCACTGTGCCAAGCTAATTCCCAGGGCAATTTTTCTTACATCTTTTCTCCCATTGACATGTCAGAAGAGAAGCTACTGAAAAAAGTTTTATGCCAAAAAATTCAGTGATGAATGTATTCTTAGAAAAAAGGCAGTCATCTTCTATGGCTGTGGTTCTCAAGTGTAGAGCCCATCAGAATCACCTGGAGGGAGTGTCAGACCACAGATTGTTGGGTCCTGATTCAGTGGGTCTGGAATGGGACTTGAGAATGTGCATTTCTCACAAGCTCCCAGGTGATGCTGTTGCTGCTGCTGGTGGTCTAGAAGCTGTATGCTCAGTGTGCTTTCTGGAGTTTAAGTGCCGAGGGGCTACTGATGCTCAGTCAGAAGGCTCCAGGGCAGTAGTTCTCAATCCTCACTAAATGTCAGAATCACATAATGAACTTCTTCAAAATACTGATGTCTGGGCTACACAGCTATAGTTTTTTTTTCTGTTTGTCTCTGGTGAGGCCCAGGCATTGAGAACACCTGGGTTTGCCTAAATTGATAAATATGAACATTAATTTCATATTTTAAAATTAATTTTTAAATTTTGTCTTATTAAAAATAATCCTAGAAGAACAAAAGAGCAGACAGCAGGATTTCAGGTTAAATATGGTGGTTAAAAAACAGGCATTTACTAAGCTCGCTCCCCAAACCCCACTAAAACAATGGTAATGGGACAAAAAAAAAAAAAAAAAGAGAAAAGAAAAAAGGCATTAACCCAGAAGGTCTAAGAGAATAGGATAGGAAAACACCAGAATAAAAATGTTGATATTAGAAAACAGAAGAGTGATAACTGCCTTAGCTGACCAGAAGAGGCTGAATTCTACACCCATGAATCCTTTTAGGGAAACCTAAAAGGAGTTTGCTTCTTGCTGTGGAACCCCAGAAAGTCTCAGGAGCTGGAAGCACCAGGTGCCTTTGTGAATGGGGGAGAAAGGGGGGCTGAAACAAGATAACTGAGAAACAACTAGACCCTCAGATCCCTACCCTCACTCTATATCAGTGGTTATTAGAGTGTGGTCCAGGGACTCCTGGGATACCCAAGACCCTTTCAGGAGTCCATAAGATCAAAGCTATTTTCATAATAATACTATGACAATTATTTGCCATTTTCACTCTCATTTTCTCACAAGTGTACAGTTGGGTTTCCCAGTGTCTATATAACATGTGACAATGTCATTGCTCTGACAACTAATGGAATGTATGCTTGTATATTCTTGTTTTCTAGACTTTTCTAAGGTATGATTTTTTGGGGTATAAATATGTATGTTTTCAAAGCTTAACTCAGTTTGTTCTCAATACTTCTACTGTGTTCTTACAAGCTATTTTTATTATACCTACTATGATCTGTATAACCTTAAAATCATCCAATAAGTTATTTTGAAATTCTAATGATTTTCTTATGCCTATATGAAAGTAAGAACATTTTGTTGCCTTATTTTGCAAGTAACATTTTAAAACTATTCTGAAGGCTTTTCTAAATTTAAAATCTAGAAAACTCTTCAAAATAATTTTAAATTTAGAAAAGCATCTTATAGAGTAGCTTATCATACTGCATTGGCTAGAAAGGTACACAAGGTAGCTCAAAGAATGATAGAGGCTTCTACAGTTGACATTGCTGAATGTCTGCTGGATGAAAGGTCAGTAAAAGTTACTAAAAGAAATCACCCCAGGACCATTTCCCAAAAATACATTAACTTGTTAAAGATTTAGCTGCAAACATGAAGACAAAGTTAATATCTCAGGATATTAATATCTTGATAAATCTACAGACATAGGTTTTTTTTGTATCCATCCAACATAAACACCAACTAACCACTGATAAAGATCTTTTATGTGAATAGCAGTAAAATACACTTGGTGTATTGGTACTAAACACAAATGCTTGGCACTAAATACAAATGGTGATGAAATACATAAAGTGTTAAATAATTTATTTGACTCTCATGGTTTGTTTTGGAAAAACTATTTGACATTTGGACTGATGGTACCAAAGCAACAGTGGGCAAAAGAGCTTAACACAAATCAAGGCAGGAACGTCAAACTGTGCTGGTGGTCATGTCACATACTGGCAATAAAACAAAAATGTCAGTTTTACTTAATAATTCCCTTGATAAAGTAATAAAAATTATAAATTTTATTAAATTTTAACCCCTGAGTACACATTTTAAAAATATTCTACATGACTAAATGAGAAATATACATAAAAGACATCACTTCCACAGCAAAGTACGATGATGGTTGTCTTGAGAATAAACACTTACATGATTGTTTGAGTTGCAAACTGAATTGGTCATTTTTTTCATGAGCAAAATTTTTACTTGAAAGAATGACCGACAGACAAATTATGGTTATTCAGACTTGGGTATTTGGAAGACATTTTTCTCAAAAATGAACAAAATAAGCCTGTCACTTCAAGGATAACAACTGATAGAATTTGTTGCTGATTATAAATTTTGAACTGTTAAGTGAAAATTAGAATTTTAGAATATTTGTATCTGCCACCATGAGGTTGTCAGCTTCCCAAAACTTAAAGACTTTTTCTGATTAGGTCAGGGGTGATATTAATAAATGTGCTTTTTTGATGTTTCATAATAAAATGTATCAACATTTGGAAGATCTGCATAACTCACAACTCAATAAAACAATATTTTCCAAATGATCAATGCATGATGTTAAAATCATGCATGGGTAAAAGATACATTCAAAATGCAAAACCAAAAAATTTAATGCATCAGAGTATGAAAAGTTCATAGATATGGCTTCATAGTCCATATTGCAACTAACCTTTAGGAAGCTATCACTTGTTGAATTTTGGTGTAGTATCTGAGAAGAATAGCCACAATAAACTGAAAAAGACTATTTAAATACTCCTCCCTTTTTAAGCTACATATCTCCGTGAGGGCAAATCGTCTTCATATTTTTAAACCAAAACAATATGTTGCCACAAAACATAGAAGATATGAGAATCCACATATCTTCAATTAAGCTAGGTATTAAAGAGATTTTCAAGAATATAAAATAATGCCACTCTTCTCACTAACCTTTTTTTGGAAAATATAGTTATTTTATAAAAATACATTATTTGTGGTAAAATGTAATGAATTTATTATTTTAAAATAAACGTTTTTAAAATTTCTGTTTTAATTCTAATACAGTAGGTATCTATAAATATGATCCAGTACCCTACATAGTTGAGAAACTGTCCTATTTCCAAGAGAGCAGAGCATTGGAGGTTGAGCTAGAGTCAGGGCCACCAAACATAGTTGAGGTGGGGGCAACCACACTGAAAACAACAGGATTAAGTGAAAGGCTACATACTAAACAATGAGATATCCAGCTCCTTTCTTAGATATGAGGATGCTAGCAGATTTATACTTCCAAGTTGGCAGAAGAGAGAATTCTTCTCTGGAAAAACTAAACTGCACATAAGAAAAGACCAACAGTATGGACAGTTAGGAATCCCCTAATGTAATAACCCAGGCAGATCACCCTACATAGACCCTCAACTAGTTGAGAAGAAATGTCCATGAGGAAAAAAACATCCAATCAGTTTTTCATGTCTCTCTCTTAAATAGGAATAGAGATCTAAGGATCATTTGACATTTGAGGAAAATCTTTAATATGAAAGACAAAAGAAAAGAAAGAAAGAAAGAAATGGGGGGAGGAGGGAAGAACATAGAGGGAAAAAAGTTTAATGAAGAAATCATAAGAAAAGTATTGGAGAAGAAAGAAAGGAAAGGAAAGGAAGGGAGGAAGGAAGAGGGAGGAAGGAAAAAGGAGGGAGAGAAAGAGGGAGGGAAGAGAAAATAAGAAAAGAAACAAAATAAACAAACACAACTAAAATTGATATCTTCAGAGAGAAAAATGATATTGCATCCAGAAACAAGAAAAGAAGCCATAAAAAGGAAGCTTTGAAAAATAGTTTTTGGAAATTAGAAATATGATAACAGAAATGAAAATTTCAACAGAAAACTTAGATGATTAAGGAGATTTAGTAGAAAACAGAAGAAAAAACAAGGGAGAGAAAAATATATAAAAATTAGACTACTGTTTGAGGAGTTCTGATATCTGACTAATGGAAGTTCCAGAGAGAGAGAGAGCACTCAAAAGAAGGAGAAGAAAATCATCAAAGAAAAAAATTCAGAAAAATTTCCCTAAACTGAAGGGTATGAGTTTCAGATTGAGAGGGTCCACCACATACCTAGTAAACAGAATAAAAAGAGAGTCACACAAAGGATCACTGAGGACAAAAAGAAGATTTTAAAAGTACCAACAGAGAAAAAACAGGGCAAATAAAAGGAATGGAAATTTAAAAGGATCAGATTTCTCAATAGTTACAAGAAAAGCTAGAATAAAATGGAGCCAAAGCATCAAAATCCAAGGGAAATCTGTATGCATCCAAAATATAAATCAAATTCTAATACAAGGTCTCAACAAGTTTACCTCTCATTTATCTTTTCTCAGGAAATTCTTGGAAAAAAAATGTTCCACCAAAATGAGGGAGTAAACTTCATAAAAAGGCATGGATCCAACAAATAAGAGAGCCAAAAGGAATCCCTAGGATGATGGCGAAGGGAGATCCCAGGGACAACAGCTGTGCAGGAAGCACGGAGATCAATTAGTCCAGATGGGACCAGAGGAGAGACTGCTCCAGGAGAACATCTCCAAGGACAAGATGAAACTGATGGCTACCTGGAGTGTTTGCACAAAGAGAGAGATCTACTCCTCTGGTACAGAATTTAGGCATGACTTAGGGAAAGACTAATAAGGAATTAAGCAAATGAAAAAGTTATTAACTGCAGGGAAAACAAAAAGCTGTGGAAGAAAGAAAATGGAATCATTACACACACATTCTCTTCTGCGAGTCATATTTACATAGGAATAAAAATATGAGCACTGAATTCTGATCTAACCAATACTTAAGATATAAAATATTGGAGGATGGGGAAATGTAAGTATGTTTCAGTGTGTGATGAGTTAGGGAGGTATGAGAGCTAAATTCTTATCTTCCATAGTAGGAAATTAATAGATAATATTTAAATTGGAAAAATATTTAAAATACCATCAGATTGTTATTTAGAAATATGGAAACAAATATAAGAAGTGGCTAATATTGTGATGATTGTTTCTGGGGAGGGGGAATTGGAGTTGGGAAGGGTGGAGCTGGGTATTGATGATTTCTATTATAAACAAAAATAAGGATGTAACAAGGATGCAATAAATACATCCTTATTACAGAAAAATTGGAAACTATAGAAAAGTAAAGATGCCCATAAAAACATGCCTATACTCCTTACATCTAAAGGTTAATACTATTAACCTATTAGTGACTTTTCTTTGAGTTTCTGTGCATTTTTATATTATTGAGGTATGAATTGTATATTTTATATTTTATTTGATTCACTTAAAAGCATTTTCTTATTTATTTTTCATAACTATTTTCACAACAATATATTATTTAATATTATATAATATATTTAGGTGTAACAATTTAGGCTTTTTTCCTGTATCTTATTATGAAAAATTTCAAACAGAAGCAGATGGAAAGAATTGTATAGTGAAAAAAATATATCCACCACCTAGGTTCTACCATTAACATTTTGCTACATTTGCTTCATCACACATTTATCAATCTATCTATCCCTCTATCCATCCATTGATCCATTTTATGTTTTGAGGCATTTCAAATAAGTTGCAGACTTTAGTATACTTCATCCTAAACACTTCATCAATCATACTATTAACTAGAGTTCTTTAATAGAGTTCTCTAATATCTGTTATGGTTCTTTTTCTTAAGTAAATTTTACATATAATGATCTGCACAAAACTTAAATGTATCATTTGATGAATTTTGACAAAAGCATACATAATTCTGTGTAACCCAAATCCTTATCAAAGTGTAGAACATTACAATTACCCCAGAAAATTCCCTCTTGTGCCTTTCGCTCTTGATCCATGTCTCTACCCCCTACACCTACAGAGGCAATTTTCTAATGTTCACAATCTATTCCAGAACTTCATATAATTGGAAAAGCACAAATATGCTGTTTTATATAAGGCTTTTTTTCCACTTAGCATAACGATTTTGAGATTCATTTATGTTGTGAAGTGTATCATTACTTTGTTTTTTGATCTTGCTGAGTATCATTCCTTTATACGACTATACAACAATTTGTTTAATCCATTCTCTTGCTGATGGACACCTGGGCTGTTTCTAGTTTTTACCTATCATTAATAAAACTGCTATGAACATTCTTATAAAAGTGTTTGTGTGGCATGTTTTTATTTCCTTTGGGTAAATACCTCGTGAGGGAATTGCTCTGTCATAGGATAGGTATATTTTATTTATATAAGAAATTGCCAGATATTCCAAAATGAACCAGATATACTATAATGATATCAAGAATTTTTAATGTGTCATTTTGATGTTATATTTTCAAAGAATTTGTCCATTTCAATTGTCAAATTTGTTGGCATAAAGTTGTTCATAATGTTCCCTTATTATACTTTAATATCTATGTGATCTATAGTGAGAATCTCTTTCTTATTCCTGATACTGGCAATTTCTGTTTTTTCTTTCCCATTCTCTCTTTCTCTCTCTCCCTCTGTCTCTCAATCTCTCTCTCTAAGTTTTCAAATTTGTTCACCTATTCAAAGAAATACTTCCGGCTTTGTAAATTTTCTTTACTGCTTGTCTATTCTATGTTTTATTGCTTTCTGCTTTTACCTTTGTAATTTTCTTTATTTTACTTGGTTTGAGTTTAGTTTGTTCTTTTTCTAGTTTCTTAAGATAGAAACTAAGGTCATTGATACCAATGTTTCTTCTTTTCTAATATAAGCATATTAGAATATAGATTTCCCTCTAAGCTCTGTTTTTGCTGAATTCCACAAATTTTGATAAAATATATCATCATACTCATTTCAAAATATTTCTTACTTTCCCTCATGATTTCTTCTTTGATCCATAGATTATTTCAAAGTGTGTTACTTAATTTCAAAATATTTAGGTATTTTATAGATATTTTTCTTACTGATATCTAACTTAATTTCTTTGTCATCAAAACAGACACATGAAAAGATGCTCAACATCGCTAATTATTAGAGAAATGCAAATTAAAACTACAATGAGGTATTACCTCACACCGGTCAGAATGGGCATCATCAAAAAGTCTATAAACAATAAATGCTGGAGAGGGTGTGGAGAAAAGGGAACCCTCCTACACTGTTGGTGGGAATGTAAATTGGTGCAACCACTATGGAAAACAGTATGGAAATTCCTTAAAACACTAAGAATAGAGCTACCATATGACCCAGCAATCCCACTCCTGGGCATATATCCAGAAAAGACGAACACTCTAATTTGAAAAGATACATGCACCCCAATGTTCATAGCAGCAACTATTTACAATAGCCAAGACATGGAAGCAACCTAAATGTCCATCAACAGATGAATGATAAAGCAGATGTGGTATATATATAGATACACAATGGACTATTAGTCACGCATAAAAAGAATGAAATATTGTCATTTGCAGCAACATGGGTGGACCTAGAGATTATCATACTGAGTAAAGTAAGCCAGACAAAGACAAATATTATATGCTATCACTTATATGTGGAATCTAAAAAATAATACAAATGAATTTATTTACAAAACAGAAACAGTCTCACAGACATAGGAAACAAACTTATGGTTACCAAAGGGGAAAGGGGGAGGGATAAATTAGAAGTATGGGATTAACAGATATACACCACTGTATATAAAATAGATAAGCAACAAAGATTTACTGTATAGCACAGGGAACTATATTCAACATCTTGTAGTAACCTGTAATGGAAAATAATCTGAAAAAAAAAAAAAAAAAAAAATATATATATAACTGAATCACTTTGCTGTACACCTGAAACTAACACAATATTGCAAATCAACTATATTTCAATTAAAAAATTCTGTATGATTTCAATCATTTCAAATTTATTGAGACTTGTTTTATAGCTGAGCATATATGATCTATCTTGATGAATGTTCCATGGGCACTGGAAAAGAATGTATGTTCACTCAGCCTACAACTGTCAATTAGGTCAAGCTGATTGATAGTGTTATTCAAATCTTCTATATCCTTTCTGTTTTTAATCTAGTTGTCCTATTAATTACTGAAAGAGACACTTTTAAATCTCCAACTACGAAAGTAGATTTATCTATTTTTCCACCTTTTGTTCTTTTAGTTTTTTCTTTGGGTATGTTTTCTTTGGGTATTTCGAATCTCTGTTATTATGTATTGTTTCTATAGTTTTCTATTGCTGCTCTAAAAAATTATCACAAACAGTGGCTTAAAACAATTCAAATTTAGTATCTTATAGTTCTGTATGTTAGAAATTAACATGGATCTCACTGGTTTAAAATCAAAGTATTAGGAGGGCTGTATTCCTTCTGGAAGTGCTAGAGAGGAATCCATGTCCTTGAAGTTTCCAGCTTCTAGAGGCTGCCCTTATTCCTTCACTCATGACCCCCTTCTTCCACCTTCAAATGCAACAATAGTGGGTCAAATCCTTCTCACATCACATCACTCTGACTTCCTCTTCTGTGGTTAAATCTTCCCATGCCTCCTCTTTTCTGACTCCCTCTTCCACTCTAATGGTTACGTTGGGTACATCTGGATAATCCAGGATAACCTCCCTACTTTAGGTCAGCAAACTTAATTCTATCCGCAACCTTAATTCTAGGAATACAATTTCACAGTCTTCTTAGAGTAAATATTGTATTACTTCACATTAAAAAAACTTGGATCAGTATAACTCCATTTACAGCCTCTTCCCTTCATCATCCTTTGTGGTATTATTGCCATATATTTTTACAACTCTATATGTTATAAACCCCATAATACAATGTTATATTTTTGTATTAGAGTCAGGTTTTTTAAAAGAAATTAAGAGAAAAAATATATTTATCTATAAATTTACACTTTCCAAAGCATTTCATTACTTTCTGAGATCCAACTTTCCTTCTGATGTTACTTCTGTCTGAAGAACTTCCTTTAGTATTTCTTGTAGCACAGGTCTGCCGGCTTTCACTTACCAAAAACACCTTTATTTCTCTTTCATTTTAAAAGAATATTTTTCTAGACAGAGAATTCTGGTTTGACTTTTTCTTCTTTAGCACTTTAAAGATGCAGTTCCATTGTCTTCTGTTCTCCATTTTTTCTGATGTCAAGTTAGCCATCATTTGTGTCTTTGCTCTCTATGTAAAGTGTCATTTGTATCTGAATGCTTTGAAGATTTTTCTCCATCCTTTTGTTCTCAACAGTTTAAATATTATGTCCAGGTATGATTTTCCTTGTATTTATCCTTCTTAGGGCTTGCCTAGCTTCTTGGTTCAATAAGTTAATGTTTTTCACCAAATTTGAGAGAAGTTCAGCTTTGGTTTCTTTTTTTAAAAAAATATTTATTTATTAATGTATTAATTAATTAATTAATTAATTTTGGCTGTGCCAGGTCTTAGTTGTGGCATGTGGGATCTTTAGTTGCAGCATGTGGTCTCCTTAGCTGCAGCATATGGACATCTTAGTTGCGGCATGCAGACTCTTAGTTGCAGCATGCAAACTCTTTGTTGTGGCATGCATGCGGGATCTAGTTCCCCAACCAGTAATCGAACCTGGGTCCCCTGCATTGGGAGTGCAGAGCCTTAGCCATTGGACCACCAGGGAAGTCCCCAGCTTTGGTTTCTTAAAAAAAGTTTTCTGCCTCATTCTCTCTCTCTTGTCCTCTGGATTCTAATTGCACAGATGTTACTTAATATTGGCAATGAGGTTGCTGAAACTTTGACAATTTTCTTCCCAATATTTTTTCTCTGTTCTTTAATTGTATAATTTCAAATGATCTGTATGCAAGTTCACTAACCCTTTCTTCTGTACTTTCCAATCTCTTAGTAAGCCCATCCAGTGAGTCTTTCATTTCAGTTATTTATTTAGTTATTTATTTTGGTCGCACCACATGGCTTGTGGGATCTTAGTTCCCCAACCAGAGATCGAACCTGTGCCCCTTGCATTGGAAGCATGGAGTCCTAACCACTGGACCACCAGGGAATTCCCATCATTTCAGTTTTCTATTTTTTCTTTAATAATTTCATTTGGTTCTGTTTTATTTATATATATATATATATATATATATATATAGTTTCCATGTCACTGCTGATATTTCCCTATGTATTCACTCAATATGGACATTTTCCCTTAACTATTTGAATATATGTGCAATAGCTTCTTTTAAATCCTTGTCAGCTAATCCTATTATCTGGGTCATCTCAGGGTTTCAAGTTATAGATCATTCTCTTGGCCATAGGCCACATTTTTCTGTTTCTTTGCATGTCTAGTAATTTTTAAATTGTATACTGGAAAGTGTGGTTGATATGTTGTAGAGACAGAAGAGTGTTGGTTTGGGATCTAGCAGGCAGTTGGATGAACGTCTGGTCATCTTGTTCTTGTGGCAGCTGCAGTTCAGACTTCATTAGGGTGAGTCTGTTGTGGTTACATATTAGACTTAAGGCAAATCCTTAGTCCTGGGACACAGACTTTACTCCTGAGGCATGTCTTTTAGTTTTCACTGGAAAGCACAAGGTGTTTATCAAGCCCCTCAGTTTGTGAGATTCAAATTCCAATCTCTGTCCCTCATGTGACAGACAGCAGCTGAAATTTCTGTTCAAATTTTTCAGGCTTCCAGCTGTTGTTTTCTGCCAGGCTCCTTGAAGTCTCCCTTAAATATGCACAGTTCAGGAATCAGGCAAAGATTTGAAAGGAAGTTTATATGCATATTTGGTGTTTTGCCCCATAGCTCCATCTGAGATTTCCACCTTCCGACTTTTTTTTCTGACACCTCAAATCAATATGACCATGTATTTCTTTTGAGTTTAAAGCCACCTCATACTGTATGGATTCTTAAGTAACCACAGATCTCACCAGTGCCATTCACTTCTTTCAGGAATTGAATAACTTCCTCTAGCTTTTGCTGCCTTTTGATCACTCTTGTGTGTGTGTGTATGTGTGTGTGTGTGTGTATTTAATTATTGTCCAGATTTATCACTGATATCTGATACAAGCTATTCCACCATTCCTGTAATTGGAACTTCATCTCACTAACTCTTTCTGGGTTTTCTGCATGGGTTGGTGGGCAGGGCCAATCATCAAGTCGTGTATCTTGGTCCTGAAAATCCAAGAGCATGAAAGTCCAAATCAAAATAGTCTAACTATATAGATTTATTTATTTATGACTTCAGACTCAGAGTTCTGGCTGTTCAAGCTCCAAGCTCAATATCCTAGTATTGAATTGATTCTTTTGGCTAGATGTATACCGACAAATTCTAGTCTCCTTTTTTTTTCCTGACAGTGATTCTTGATTTCCTTTACATTATTAAGAAATTTTCACCTCAGCATTTCTCAGGGTTAGAGAAACATGGCATTTGGCTTTAATTTTCGCTGAGTCCTCCTGGCCAAGATTTCTTGGAATTGTTCCATGACTATTCCAAGTCTGGCCTGAACATTAAGACTGTAAGGAATAAATGCTAGCGCCCAGGTGCTACTTGTTGTCCTCAAATGAGTGCTGATCCTGCAGCCAAAAGAAACACAACCCCATGCCTGCTGTGGGCGTATTTTTAGAGTAGTTACAAACACATGATATTTATCTTGAGAGATGGCCAATATTTTTTTAAATAGCTAATAAACAAACTGCATTTACAAAAATGTATTTCTCCTTTATAAAAAAAAATACTGTGCTCACTTCACTGCATTTGTACTATGGAGAGTACTTGAGTAGGGGAAAAACACTTTCTCTGATCCCTCCCTGTCAGCCATGATAATTGAGCAATGCTTACATTCTTACCCACTAATTTTTGTACACTGATCTCATTACTTCTCTTTATAAACACTATAAATTCTCTGGTCTTTTGTCTTTATGCTACATTATCCAGATAGCTTTTGGTGAAGACACTGAAGAGGATTTGAATTCCACCAGTAGAATGTAATATTTCCAGTATAGGATCATTGTCTTGTTACCAAAGCAGTAACAGTTAAGAGAAGCCCATGGAGTGAGACAGACCCAACTTCAAGTCCAAAATCTGCCACTTTCTGTGTAATCTTTGGATTTTATACACCTTCCTCTAAGTTGTAGAAAAATATAGATAAAAACAGTCCTGACCTCATTTGGTTGTTCTGAGGATCAGATATGGTAAGACACGTAAAGGTTCCTGCCACATTGTTATTATTATCCTTGTCATTATTTTCCCCCCCAGTAAATGCCCAATTAACAGTTGCCTAAATAAGCACTTGTTGAACTGAATAAGTGCTATTCTGGTAAAAGAGAAAACACACAAATTACAAAAACAAGTATAATAAATAGTAATTTTAAGTTATGGTAAGTGCTATGGAAAAACGAGCTAAGAAAGAGAATTAAATAGAGGGTCTACTTTAGATAGGATCATCAGGGAAGGCCTCTTGAAGGAGGTGACATGTAAGCTGAATCTTAAGAGATGAGAAGGAGTAAGCTACACAAAATATGAAGATAACAGCATTCCAGGCAGAGGGAATGACACATACGAAGTTCTTGAGGCAGACATGCATGTGAACCCTCTACAAACTGAAAGTCCTCACCAGTGTGTTGGGACAGAATGAGTAAGGGCAGGGGGGCATCAGACGAGAGCGGACGCCAAACACAAAGAGCCTTATAGGCCAGAGTAGAGAGTCTGGCTTGTGGTCTACATGCAAAGGGAAGGCACTGAGGGGTTTTAAGCAAGGGAATGACAAGATCCTCAGACCCACTCAATCCATGACTCACAATGACAAACTGAAGGAGGATAAGAATTTCTGGAAATATTTGGAACTTGTTGTTTATAGAAACTAAGAGTATAAATGCAGAATAAAATATTTTTCATTATGATTAAAGTTATTGATTGCCAACAACTAATTTTGGAGTTAGTTTTAACTTTTTTCTTGGAGCACGAAAGACAGTTTATTAAATTTCAGTTATAACTTTATGACAACTACTTATCTTTCATTTCACAGCATCTGATAATAAGTAAGAGCAAAAATGGTGAATACCTACTGTTGCCAGGTAACTGCATCCACTGTGTTTCCTGCCACCTTCATGAATCTGTAGGAAACAGAAAGAACAAAGATATTGCAACTTAAAGTAAACCATATCCCCAGGGTTAAAATAAAATAAGCTGAGACAGAGATCAGGCCAATCCTTGGGCAACTATGCTTTCTGAGAGGGCCCACAGCCATGGTCTATCCATAGGTATTGGAAGTTAAAAGGTACAGAAGGTGAAAGTAATCACACTTTCAGCTCTCCACACATCCTTTATCATCTGGAAATCAAGACCCCAAGACAGCATTATACCTACGTCTGTCTTTCCAATCCCATGCCTGATGGCTCCCACATCACCTTCCCTGTGATCAAAACTTATCTGTCACATTTCCTATTCTCTAAGGATTCTGAGATCTACTAGGAGACAAACGATAACATTTTCCAAGGATGACAACACAACATATGCCTTTGAAAAACCTCAGGCCTCTCCTTCTATAGAGAGCATGGGAAAACCCAATTTATTTATATAAGTATATAAGTATGAAGCACTAACAAATATGCCCTAGTGATGGGCTGCCACACCTGTCTAAGTGTAGAAACCTGAGCACCACACAGAGAAATTTAACCATTTCTGGAGCAGCTAAATAGAGGACTGAGTGTCTCGACCAGGATGCTCAGCTCAAAACGGAAACCAGACTTGTTTCCCTGCAAAGCACTCAGCAAAGTCTTGCTAGCAATTTGCCACCCTCCTGTGCCCCTTGGGGTTCCACCAGAAACACAGTGACCGGAGAAAGCATCCAAGGCCACACAGATTCCATAGGGTATCATAAACTGCAAGTCTGTGAATAACTCAATTATCTACCTGCCTCCTTTTAGCCATCCACATGTTCTGAGGACATGTGCTGTCATGGCTCGTGTTACTATTTGAGAGAGTTACCACTCAGACACAGGAAATCAAAAGGAACATCTCAGTTCTTTCAGATCTTACTTTCAATTCTCTTTCCTGAGACCCTGGAAGGGAACTTCTCCTCAGACAGAAACGATCTTCCATCAGTACTTCATAAACAAAGAATTTGTCCACTGAGAAGGGAGAAGGACGGTATTTTGTCAAGAATGCCCTACCCCTGCCCTACTCCAGCCTAACCTTGCCAGGAGGACACATGGGCAAAGGGCGTGCTTGCGCTGCCCAGACAGAGGCTCTGTTTTGCCCTGATGGTGGAAGAGGAGTGAGTCTCTGCGGGACTGGGTGAGAGAAGGAGAAGGGATACCAGGACTACTGTTTAATAGCAGAGTGATGTTCATAAAAGAAGATGAAGAGGATGGAGAGTAGGGAGACAATGAGGAGGGGAAGGAGAAGGGGGAGGGAGAGGGGAAGGAGAAGGGGGAGGGAGAGGGGAAGGGGAAAGAACAGGAGGGGGAGGCAGCTTGGCTCTTGCCTGTATGGTTTTGCCTCTTTTTGTCTAGTACCACTCAGCAGTCCAGGAGCAAGAACGTGGGAAATGGAGCATAGGGTTGACTGAGGAATGAAAGTGGTTTGCTGAGCAGGACCAAAACATAAATGGGGATTGGAGGGAATATAACATTTACTGAATACCTATTTAGTACCAGGTATTCACATGTATTTCCTTCAAATAATTCTCAAAATTGCTTTGCTTGGTGAGGTGGATATTATTAATCACATTATACAGGTTACTAACTTCCTTACTGGCTAGAGAAGTAGTATTTCCAGACACCCTAACCAGCTCATTTTTATGGGATCATGCCACCCCTCCTAGCAGTACTTCTTAGGAAGCAGGACATAGGAACCCTCTGCTTTTGGAGCGCACGGACTTCTCTTTCTCTTCTCCTCTCCTTTCTCCAGGCCAGAAAAATCTCTTGACTCTGGGAGGGTAGCTCCACTCTCCTCACCATTTCTAGCCCTATGCCCAGGATTCTTCCTTTAAAATTCAAAAGCTGGAAAAGCTGTGCATTCTCTTCTCCATCCTGTCATGTGCCACCCCTGAGTCAATAAGCACACAACCAGCTATCTGCTTGAATAGACAGGAGAAAAATGGAAAAGTCCAGGGAGAAGGAAAACAGATTAGGATCCAAAATACTATACCTGCCACATAAGCACTCTAAGCTGTGGAAACCTGATGGTAATCTTAGAAGTAGGATAACCCAAAAATTAAGAGGGGGAAATGAAATTTTGTACCCCCTCCCCAGGATATTTTAAAAATTAGAAAACCTAGGCAAACTTAGATACAAGTGTCATTAAAATATATATATATATTAAAATATATTTACATGGGTTTACTCCTCCAAAATTATTTCTAAAATCTCTGAAAAGTAAAACTGCCTCCATTTACATATAAAAATAACCATAATAAAAATTACACTGACATTTAGAGTGCTTTCTCATTAAAATTTTTTTTCAGCTTCTTATGTATAAAATTTCACATAACTCTCAAAACAGCCCTGGTAGGCAGATATTCCTAATTTATAGTGGAGGTTGGTAAGTCTCATAGAGGTTATGTGACTTGTTCAGATTCATAGAGTAGTGCAGACTAAACTCAGGTTTTCTGATTCCAAACCCTATGTTGCCTTCAAGCTGTTTTCACTGAGACCAAGAATTATTAAGATGCAAAAAATAAGTTGAATTTTTGCCTTGAGAAAACACTACCCTATTTTTTAGAAAAAGAATAAAAGGCCTCAGCACCTTCTTTGCTTGTGGCTTCCTCTCACAGACTTGAGCATTTCAGTATTATTTGTAAGACTAGGTGCTGGAGCAGGTGTCGAAAGGTGACTGACTCAGGGCCTCTGCTATAAGACAATCACAGTAAAGCCAAGAAGACAGACACTGAGACAAATTAGTCTCTTTGTGTTGCATTACCGGTACAAACTAACTGCTGTGGGAGAGCAGTCAAGGGAGTAGCTAGCTCTACCTTCTGTGGTGTTAGAAGAGGGATAAGCATTGAGTAAAGCTTCACATCTCACAAGAGGTTGAATCTGGCATTGAAAGAAGGGTAGGATTTTGCCATGAAGAGCAAGCCAGGCATAGAGCAGCTTGAGCAAAGCACGATAGAGTCAAGGTGGGTGTTTTCTCAGGAGTCCAGGATATCTGGATATCAGGGGACAGGTAAGGGAGTGGTAGGAAGTCAGCCTGGTCAGATAACTAGTTGCTAGCCTGTGATGCTAACACATCTGGCCTTTATTCCTTAACATCTCGGTACAAGTCGAGGTCTTATTTATCTTTGTATGATTAGCACCCAACACAATATTGTAAAATACAGCTAGCTCCTCCTGCATGTTGGATTTATCCTGTGCTTAAGCAAGTGAGGGTGTGTCAGGATCAGATTTGAGTTTTAGGAAGATCACTCTGGCTATGGTAAAGGTGAAAGGTAGTGTGGTGTGGACAAGCTGGAGGGAGATGACCGCAGAGTGATGGGAGGCTTTGAAATGTGGGAACGAAAAAAGACACAGTTGAAAAAAACACTGTTGGAGCACTCAAGAGGACTTGGCAGGTGAGTTTAAGTGAGGAAGCGGTGTAAGAGAGAACCCCAAAGTTTTAACTGTGGTAATGCCATTGCCTAAGATGGGCAATCCAGGAATAGACTTTAATGCTGGTGTTGGTGAATGTACTCCAATCCTTCTGAAAATGCCTCAAAGAACTTGAAGTAAATAGTCATTGATGATAACAGTTACACATTCACAAGAAAATTAGGAGGAAAAAATAATCATCAATGCCCTGCCTGGCTAAAAGGCTCTGGACAGGCAATTAAGAACACATCTACTTTGGTGTCTTAGAAGCTGGAAACTTGTTATGTATGATATTATAATCTGGAAATCCTCATATGCATTGAATAGTTTGTTCTGCTACAGGGTGATAAGTCTTTAAATAACCTTCCATTATCAAAAGTTACATTATAAAAAGAATGGGAAAACTAGAGTTAGGAACATTTAAAGTAATGCTAATGTTTTCTCCCCACACCCCTCCCCCACCCGCAAAGAAAATCTATAATATCTATAATTAAATATGAAATATACTGGACCCATATATAGAATATTATATAGTTTACAGAGAAATATTTTTAAATTGAATATACGAAAAGACCTACCATGATCCTGGATAGGAAAATCAATTATTCTTCCTAACCTAATTTATGGGTTTAATGAAATTGTAATAAAAAAAATCCCATCAGATATTTTTGAAACTTTGCAAAATCATTCTATTTTTGAAACTTTGCAAAATCATTCTATTTTTGAAACTTTGCAAAATCATTCTAACATTCATCTGGAAGAAGCCAAGAATGGTCTGAAAAAAACTGTAATACTGAAAAGACATTTATTTGATCTACTATATATTAAAATATACCATAAAACCTGCAATTATTAAAACATTCCTAGGCATTAGTGAGGAGATCTTAGTAAAGAGATCAGGAATTAGTAAGGATATCTATGGAACAGAAGAGATTGTTTACAAAAATTTATATATAAGAATTTATTACATGGAAAAGAATTTAGTATGTGAAAAACTGAAGCATGTTTTTAATAGTGCTATGTGATTTGTAGCTATTTGGGAAAACAGTAAAGTCAGATCCTTACCTAAAGCCTTATTTTGTAAAAGAAATCAAAATAGTAAAATATACTTTCATTTCATTTTAATATTTTAAAAAATTTGTCAATCACTATTTAATATGTTTAGACCAATGATATTATTATCTTAACTTTAGTAGCATATTTAAGCAGTAGAAAAGTTGTTTTAGCTAACTTTATGGGAAAAAATTATTAAATATATGTTCATATGAAAACTGTTGTAAACTACATTCTTCCTTTTTCCCTCTTGGCAAAATGATGAGAACAACTTCAAACATATGGAAGCATTTCTACACTTATTCTGACGAGGAAGAATCTAATTCAGGAATAATGTCAAACAAAATATGCATTTCCAAATACTACCAGGATGACTAACCATACCTTTGTTTTTTTGAGAAGTGTATAAAACTCATCTAAAATGGAGCAAATGTTCTGTTTTCAGAAGTCTTTGAATGATTGAAAAAAAAAAAACTAGAAAAACAAAAACAAATGACAGAAATAACACATAAAGGAAACTGATTAGACAAAACTCCATGGAATAGATATTATAGCCAGTGAATTTGGTGAATTCTCCCCAGCCCCATGTTCCCTCTCTGAACACTAGGGCTCTCTGTATCTACCGTGTATCTATATCATTTCCATACTCTGTTTTGTTTTGTTTTTTTTTTAATTATTTATTTATTTATTTATTTATGGCTGTGTTGGGTCTTCGTTTCTGTGCGAGGGCTTTCTCTAGTTGTGGCAAGCGGGGGCCACTCTTCATCGCGGTGCACGGGCCTCTCACTATCGCGGCCTCTCCCGTTGCGGAGCACAGGCTCCAGACGCTCAGGCTCAGTAGTTGTGGCTCACGGGCCCAGTTGCTACACGGCATGTGGGATCTTCCCAGACCAGGGCTCGAACCCGTGTCCCCTGCATTGGCAGGCAGATTCTCAACAACTGCACCACCAGGGAAGCCCCCATACCCTCCCTGTTTTTATATCTATATTGGCACTGCGGAGGAGAACAAGTCCAAAAAGATTATAATTTTCTTTGTTCAAGTCTAACATTGATGGATTCTTCTGCTCCTTAGTTTTGCCTGTTTCTCAGAAACTGGCCCAAACCACATAAATGAATAACTTCCACACAGCTGCAGAATGCTCAGCAACAGTAATATTAGAGGTGGAATAACATGCACACAGACTAGGGCTGTCAGGAGTGAAATACCATTGGGAAAGTGAAATTCTGTTTAGGGTCCAGTATTATCCAAGCGTTTTCAACCATCCACCTCCATTCTAATCCCTAGATTTAGGTCTGTGAATGAACAAGTAAAAGATGACCCAGGATGTGAATAATGACAGAAAGGAAAGATCTTGGTTTTCCAAGGTTGGATGTCTCCATACGTGAATTATGAAGACAGAAATCTTGGATGATTATTTCAGAGAACAGAAGATGTCTGTCCTCATGCTGACATCCAGTCATTCAAAAAAGGATAAGAGAGGGAAGTGGCAAGGACCTGTACCTAAGGAAATTGGCCAGTGCCAGGCAGACCTTTCAGTACTGGGGAATCTTTCCCACTGGAGCAAATATGCTGCTACGGAAAAGAACAAAATATTCCCTTTCATTGTGAGTTCCTTTCCTCCCCCAAGGGACCCCAAATCTGGGAGAATTTCTTTCCTTTGTTATCCACCTGCACATATGACGCATCTGAAATGTTGTGGAGCCTTCTCTCCCAGTGCATATCACAGCTCTCTCTTATAATAAGGCACATCTTTATTCATGGTCTTTGGGGTTTGATTTCTGCTTCTGGACCACAGAGTGCAACCCTGAAAACTGGTTTCTGAATTTTGCTCCCAGGAAAGAGGATAAACCCTTCATGGGGAACTGCACGTCCAAATGACTACAAACTTCAGTAAGAGTGTGGCAGCCTGATCCTTTTCCTTGTCCACAAGGAGGATCTTTGGTTATGTAACTAACATGAATAAGATGTGACAGCCATTCTACACAAAAGCTAGGAAAAACTTGTGAGGAAATCATTCATTTTGAGTTACAGCAAACCAGGCATCTTCTGTTTGGTCCAAAGTCACTTACATTTCCATGGCTAATTATATATTAAGCTATACTAGGTTAACTATATATTAAGCTCTAGAAGAAATAAAATATTGATCTCTTTCTTCCCCACCCTCTCTCTCTCTCTTTTTACTCTCTCCGTTTCTCTTTCTCCTTCCATTCCTCCCTTCAAGCCTCCCTTCCCCTCTCCCTCCCTCCCTCTCTTCCTTTTTCTCTCCCCACCCCTATTTATATATACTATTACACTTGCAGTAGGCTGATAAATAGCATGGCTATATGTTCATTGACTTTAATAGCTAGTGCAGCTCTCTATTTAGGCTTCTCTTCTAGCTTATAATTCCCTTAATTTGATAGATTTATAGAGTTTTTAACATACAGGGACTTGAGAGGGGTGAGACTCTCCATAGAATCTCTCTTGCCAATAAAAGTTACATCCATGAGGCTTAATTTAAGAAGGATCTTAATGAAGAAAGGAAAAAATAAGTTAGCTACCACTTACTGATTGACAGGCACTTGGTAAGCAGTTTACATAATGTACAATCTTATAAGGTAGGTATTATTACTTTCATTTTATAGATGAAGAAACTGTGCTCAAGATCACCCAACTAATAAGTTGCAGTGCTAAGAATCAAATCCATTTCTGACTTTAAATCCCTTGCTTTAACCATGCAGAGATGGCAAATTTATGATATGTGCTCCCTTTTTCTGAACCCATGGTAGACTTCGGTAATAGATCTCAATACTCTTTCCCTAATCTCAGAATTGGCCTAAGAATCCTTCTCAAGATAGGGTGCCAAGCACTATTACCTGGAACTGGCCCCCAAGATGAAGGCTATTTCATGCTGCTAATGGGGACTTGGGAGGAGGGAGGCTATAGAACAATGTCTGGAATAAAATGGAGGCAGATGTGAGACAATAATACGGAAAGGACAAAATAGGTTTGCTTGATTAGAATGAAGACAAATAGCAGGGGGATGAGGGATGGTGAAAGAAGATGTTGAAACAGATCTGGAAGGCTATGGCTGGAGCTGGAAGGTGCTGGTTAGGGGAATATTATGACAGACATGTCTCGACAGTCTAAAATGCTGCCGGATTCAGGCAAAGAAGGCTATAACTGACCTGATATGATTTGTCCTGGCTGTGGAGCCAGGTGGGAAGGAGGAAAAATGCATCAAGATATCGTGAAGAATTTCACACAGAAAAGCAGACTTTCCAAAAGGTCAAGTCCCAGTATGAAGCTGAGTCTATGAGAGTGAAAACTATGGAACTAAGGTGAAGAGTATTATATATTTTTTCCAGTATGCTGGACCATGTGGCTTCACTCAAAGATGAAAATTCAGGAAAACAGCACCACAGTGTAGAAAGAGCATGGGCCTAGGAGTCAGATAGATACTTGATTTAAGACCTGGCTCCACAACATATTAGCCATGTGACCCTGGGTAAGTTGTTTAACCTCCCTGAATGTTTTCAAATGGAGAGAGCCTACTTCCCAAAGGCACTGTGAAGATGAACAGGATAACATACATGAAGAAACAAGGGTACTGCCAGGCACACTGCTGGCACTCAATAAATGTGAGATTGGTAAATAATTTAGCATTTGTGTACCTCCATTCCTTAATCTGTAAAATAAGATAATAAGACCTGCTCTGTCTATATTATAGGGCAGTAGTTCTCATACTTTGGGGTGCAAAGAATCCCTGAAGTCCCTGTTCAAATGCCAATGTCTATGTCCCATCCCCACACATTCTGGTTGGGTAGGTCTGGGCTGGAGCCTAAGAATCATGCTGCATTTTGTTTTACAGAGATATTTATAGCAGCTTTATTCATAATAAACAGCAACAGGACCAGATGTCCTTCAGTGAGAGAATGGTTAAACAAAATGTAGTCTACCCACACCATGGAACACTACCAGTAATGAAAAGGAGCAAACTATAGACACATGCAGCAACCTGGTTGAATCTCCAGGGCATTATGCTGAGTGGACAATCGAACCCTAAAAGGTTGCGTATTATATTATTCCATTTATGTAACATTTTTGAAATGACAAAATTATAGAAATAGAGAACAGATTAGTGGTTGGCCGGAGTTTTAAGTAAAGAGCGAGAATGAGAAGGATGAAAGAGTGACATGAGATATCCCTGTGGTGACAGAAATGGTCTGTATCTCCACTGTATCAATGCCAATGTCCTAGTGGTGATATTGTCCTATAGTGTCACAAGATGTCACTGTTGGGAGAAACTGGATAAAGGGGACTTGGGACCTCTCTGTACTATATCTCATGCTGCATTTTAAAGAAGCTCTCCAGGTACTTCCATTGAGGGAGGACCATGGGCCACACCTTTTACAGATTGTGATCTTAGCAGCACCTGTTAGAGTAGGTCAT
The DNA here is from genome assembly GCF_965194805.1 of Balaenoptera borealis. Classification (NCBI taxonomy): domain Eukaryota; kingdom Metazoa; phylum Chordata; class Mammalia; order Artiodactyla; family Balaenopteridae; genus Balaenoptera; species Balaenoptera borealis. Next base: position 89,224,174 of record NC_138874.1, read on the forward strand.
TCTTAGAGGAAAAGTAGGGTTCTTAGGGAAAGTAGAATGGGGAAGGGAGGAAAGGAGTGGAAAAAAAGAAAGTGAGGAAGATATTTCCCAAGACCGTATGTGTCAAACCTAAATCTATGTCCCAGGACACCAGTCTCCTTCTCCAATGTTCTTTCTAACCCCCATCTGACTTCTCTGACAACAGAAGAAGAGAGAAACATCCTTCATCATAATAGCCATAACTGATATCCTTGGGCTTGGGTCAGGAATTAGGCTGTCTCTCTAATCAAGAAAGAAGTCCTGTCCAGGAAAAAATAAATAAAAAGAAAAAAAAGCAAGTTTAGAAGTAAGCAGTCATTAGCATAATTCTCAGCTAGGGAGCAGACCTTTACAGTAGCCAGTGCTTCCTTGTTAATTAGCACTGAACAGCTGCTGGGAGGCCCTGCCTCTCTCTACAGGCGGAGAAGGAAACTTCTTATAAACTAAGAGGAATAAATTGTTCTCGCCTCCTGTAGTTTAAGTCATATACTCTTTCACAGGTGAAATAAAACATAACAATTATTAGGAAAAACACTGTGATGATTCCTCTGTGCACCAAATTGTTCCCGGCTGTGCAATTTCCCACTCCAAACAAGAATGTGGTGTAAGTAGGTTTGTAGGCAGGAGCTGTGATCACCCTCATTATAATGCAATGTTACTGTAGCTAATCTTTCTAGTTCTCAATCTCATTCAGTTCTCTGAACTGCTTAGAAGGCTACATTGAGTAATAGGCAAAAAGTCAGAAAAAAACCCTGCCTTTTCAATTTGAAATTCACTTGTCCTTAACAATTGTAGCTGACATCTCTTTAGGTGTGGACTGTGCCAGGAACTACACTAAGCACTTTCAATTCATTATCTCATTTAACTTCACAACAAGCCTAAGAAATAGATAATTTCAGTAGCCTCATTTTACCAATGAGGAGACCGAGGTTTTAGAGAGGTTAAATAATTCAAGGTGACCTAGCTAGAAGCTGATCTGGGTCTCATCTAGTTCTAAAGTGTATGCTCTTCACATTCCTGCTATTTCCACCCTTGCCCCCAATCCTGCTATATTGACTTACTACAGTACAACACAGAAGGCTGTTGATTTAATGTCTTTATGGAGGAAGGGACCCATGAGGTCAAGAATGCCCAGGGCCCACAAAAGTCATAATGAGAGCCTGTGTATAGGAACATAGTGAACTTTCTATCCTTACCCACCCATACCACTTTCACTGCCGTCTATGCTTTGAGTACCAGTGGAGTCTATAAATCAGCATTAGGCACTTAGTAGAAGTTTTGGTAATTAGACAGAACTAAAGATAGAAATTCTGGATATAAAAAGGCAATTTTTCTGTTTCTGTTTTGTAGATCATTGAGCACACAGCATACAAAATGTGGTCTGCTGTGATGGAAAAGACCATTATTTCCTTCCTAATTCTCCTGCTTTTATCCTCTTTGCCCAAATTGGAATGCTTTCCATAGCTCTCTGGGCCACCATGGGAGTTAAAGGTCCTGTCTAGCTTTCTGTTCTAACCTAGGTTCAGGTTAGAATATGCCACTAGCAACTCTCTAAAATATTAGTATAACTTCCATTCTTCATTCAACAAATTGGAGCACCCACCGTGTGCTAGGCTTTTTGCCAGCACTGAATATATATTAGTAAATACAACAGACAACTTCCTGCTCTCATGGAGTTTATGATCTATAAGCAAAAAATAAACAGTAAATATGCAGTTATAACTTGTGATAAATGCCATAAAGAGAAATAACAGAGTGCGCTGATAGAGAATCACTTAGCTAGGCTATTCAAGAAAGAACTCTGATGGGTGAGGAGAAACCAGCCATGCAGCAAGCTGAGAGGACACTCTGGGTAGAAAGAAAAGCATGTGTTGTGCAACCCCCGCCCCCCACCAAAAAAAAAAAAAAAAGAGAGAGAGAGAAACTTAGCACATATCAAGCCAGTGAGGCCTGAGTGAAGTAAGGAAAGGGAAATCTGGAGAAGATAATGAAGAGCTGGGCAGCAGCCAGACTGCTCATTGCAGAGCCTTGTTGGATGTGGTAAGGAGATTAAATTTTATTCTAAGAGCAATGAAAAGTCATTAAAGAGTCTTTAGCAAATGACTGACATCATGTGAATTATGTTTGTAAAAGATTTTCTGGCAGCTGAGTGGTGAACAGACTGGAGAGGACAAGAATGGAAGCAAATAGACCAGTAATGGGGCTATTGAAATGGTCCAAGTCCTGAGTTCTCCAAATTGTAATTCTTTTGCTATTGTTTGCTCTATGGCCATATCTCACCTGAAGCAGGGCTCATATTCCAAGTCAGTGATGTCCAAACATGTTAGTGGAACACTAGTCCCTCAAGATAGTCTCGGAAAATAAGACTACGGTCAAATAAATTTTTTAAATTCTGCGTGCTAAATCCCCTTCTTGGAGATTCAGAATGTAAGCTAATGTAATAAAGATGCTGGAAAGTGTTTCAGTACATTTGTATATCCCAGTATTTCTCAAACTTACTTGACTATGGAACCTTTTACTTTTTTCCCCCTCCACATAATGTTCTTATCCTGCAGAATTGATATTTTCCAGAACACATTTAAGGAAATGCTGCCATAATTCATTCTAACCAAGGGTTAACTCCATGTGCGTGGTTTACTGGGCCTCCTCTTCTCCACATCTCAATTTATTATTTCAATGGCTTAAACAATATTTTCCAACTCCATACATATTATAAGAGGATATCAGCCGTGTGGGTCATATTTCTTCTCTCCATTTTTACCGCCTATTTTCTGTCAACTGTCCCCTTAATTTTCCATTGTAAAGGTTGATAAGGTTTTCAATCTTTTCTGTAACCATAATTTTCTTCCTTGTTTCTGGATCTGGATATCCTGTGAGACAGCTGTTGGGGATCCTGAACTGATCTTTTATACCAGTAAGATTTCATCCCAAATTTTTTGTCTCTGTCCAACACTCTGTGTATGGGAGATTTCCTTGATTTTATCTTATAATTCTTTTATTGGACTCTTAACTGCTTTTCAGAGATAAAATTTAATACCATATAATCCCCTCATTAACTGTACAGTTCTATAGTTTTTATTATATTTACAAATTTGTGCAACTATCAACATAATCTAATTTTAGAATATTTAATTTCAAAAAGAAACCCCATTCCCATGAGCAGTCACTCTCCATTTCCCTGAAACCTGCACCAGTCTAGGCAACCCAATCTACTTTTTGTCTCTATAGATTTGCCTATTCTGGACATTTCATATAAAGGAAACCACACACTGTGTGGGCTTTTGTGACTGGCTTCTTTCAGTTAGCATGATGATTTCAAGGTTCATCTCTGACAACAAGTGTTGGTACTTCAGTTCTCTTTATTTTCAAGTAATATTCCATTGTATGGATTTATTGAATTTTATTTATCCATTCATCGGTTGATGGACATCTGGGTTGTTTCTACTTTTTGGCTATTATGAATGATGCCACAATAAATAAGTTTACAAGTTTTTGTGTGGACATATGTTTTCATTTCTCTTGGGTATATACCTAGAAATGGAATTTCTAAGTCATATGGTAACTCTATGTTTAACCTTTCAAGTAACTGCCAGTCTGTTTTCCAAAGTAGTTGTACCATATTATATGCCCACCAGCAGTGTATGAGGGTTCCAATTTCTCCACGTCCTCTCCAACATTTGCTTTTGTATGTCTGTTTGATTGTAGCCATCCTAGTGGATGTAAAGTGGTATCTCACTGTGGTTTTGATTTGCACATTCCTAGTGGCTAATGATGTGGAACATCTATTCATGTACTTAGTGGCCATTTGTATGTCTTCTTTGGAGAAATGCCTATTCAAATCCCTTTTGGTCATTTTTAAACAGGTTGTCATATTACTGTTGAGTTGTAAGAATTGATATGTGTGTGTGTATATATATATATATTCTGGATATAAATTCCTTATCAGCTGTATGACTTGCAAATATTTTCTCCTATTATGTGTGTCTGTTCACCTTCTTGATGGTATCATTTGATGCACAAAAGTTCTTAATTTTTATGAGATCCAGCTAATCAGTGTTTTCTTTTATCACTTATGCTTTCAGTGTTATATCTAAGAAATCATTACCTTACATTTATTGGGCTTAATTTCAGCAATTATATATTTAGTTTAAAAAAATATTTTTTTGCTCTGTATACAAAATACAGTATATATAAATACAGTATCTTACTATATCTTTATAAGGATACTAACTATAGCTTTTTACTTTTCTAGTTCTGATCTTGAATTATAATTCTTCTTGGGTCAATTTTTTAAATGTATTTGTCTTGTTTTTTCTCTTTTATGTTACTTGATTCCTTCTTACATCTTGTGATCTTTGCCTATCTATTTATTTTTTAAAATTGGGGACTAAATAGATTCTTCTAGGTAGTAGGTGCAGATTTTTCTAAGCTGTTAAATATATGGGGTTTTTTTTGATAAGTCTCTCCTTTCCTTGGGATCTCTATTTTGTGGTCACAGCTTGTTGACCAACACACTTCCCTTTAGAGAGGGAGGAGGGAGGACACAGCCTTTGGGCTAGGGTATCCCACAGTGCTCTACTCAGCATTTTACTATGCAGAAGCAACTCCACCTTAGCAATACTAGCTCATCCCCAGGTATTCCGGCAGTATTTTTTTGGTGAAGGTTCCTAACTATTGGTTTGGCATTTGCTAGTAGATGATAGACAGAGCTGTCTTTGCTCTGTAGGCAGGGTAGGGGACTTAAAATGATGGAGGGGAGAGTTGAGTTGTGGGTGTAGTCCCTCTGAAGACGGACTTTCATATTAACCCCTTGGCTTGGTCCCCCTTTCCCACCTCACCCTCTCTGGCTTCTAAGCCTATCTGCAAGACAGATTCTCTATCTTTTCTCAGAGCCCATGTTCTCTGGGTTGCCACTTCCTCACTCTGATTACTCTGTCAACAGGCTTCCATCTGTTTACTGTCTTATAGAAATCTTTCAGAAGTCTCTCATCTGCTAATGATCCCTCTTTCGTGTGCTGTTATTACAGAATTGTTCTTTATCAGTTTTTAATAGGAGTTGGGATGATGTTCCAGAAGGAAATGGAGCTTGTGCTCAGATCACTATCCTGAACTTGAAGCACACCCAATGTAGTTTATTTATTTTTATTTTTATTTTATTTATTTATTTTTGGCTGTGTTGGGTCGTCGTTACTGCATACGGGCTTTCTCTAGTTGCAGCAAGCAGGGGCTACTCTTCCTTGTGGTGCGCGGGCTTCTCTTGTTGCGGAGCACGGTGCGTGGGCTTCAGTAGTTGTGGCACACAGGCTTAGTTGCTCCACGGCATGTGGGATCTTCCTGGACCAGGGATCGAACCCGTGTCCCCTGCATTGGCAGGCAGATTCTTATCCATTGTGCTACCAGGGAAGCCCGCCAATGTAGTTTAAAGTCATCTTTTGTTGCTCCAGAGATACTGTTTCCTGAGTATGAATATGTGTTCATTTTGGTGTAACTTCCTTTTGAAAACCTCCCTTTTCTGCATGTGATGGCTCTTGAAAGAGAGATGCTAACGTTCAAAAGGTGGAAGTCATCCTTTATTAATTCCTCCTATTCTCTCACCCCCACCTTGCTGGGATATCCATCAACAAAGCAAGTCTACCTTAACTTCTCTCCATCTCTTCTGCCATTATCTTAACCCAATCATACACACACCTCATAGTGAAAACCCTCCTTATTGAACTCTTTTGATTTCTTACTTTTGCACCTTAAAATCTATTTGGCACACAAAACAGAGTAGACTCTGGTACATGTTGCTGCCCTTATAAAAACTCTGTAATAGCTTTCCATTGCTCAGAGAATAAAATACACAACCTCTTTTCCATGGTATACATGGTTCAGTAATGATCTGGTTCTTGCCTGTCTATGCATTCTCATCTCCTACTGCTCTCCTTTTGCTCACTATAATTCTCATCTTTCTATTGCTCAAATGCCTTAACCTTGTTTCTGATTCAGGACATTGACAAACACGACCTACCACCTCTATCTAAAACTTTTTTCACTCTGATCTTTGAACAATTGGCCTCTTCTTATTCTTTCGTTCTTGGCTTAAATAAATTGTTCCTCAGATAAGTCTTCTCTGATCACCTTGTCCAAATAAATCCTCCAACTCCAGGTATCCTGATCATTTCCTTCACAGAATTATATACAATTTGGGATAATTTGTTTTCTTATTTACTGTGGCTCTGTCTTGCTAAGCTCCAAGAGGATAAGAGTTACTTTGGTTTTATTCATCAATATAAACCCAACACTTAAGCAAGGATCAAACATGAAATAGCTGTTCAATAAATGTTTATTGAGAGATAATTTAGTATTCATCTCCCTATGATTTGAAAGCCCCCCAAAAAGCCTCAGTAAACATGCTTTCAATGAATACCTGCTTTTCTTGACACTGTCACATCACCAAAAAATAGATTAGGTCCTTACTCTATAGTACATACAGCAACAAACTCCAAATAAGTTAAAGAGCCTAACATTGAAAATTAAAACATTTTTAAAAGGCTATGTGAAAATGAAATAGTAACTTTATCCTAACTGTGTAAGGAAAGAAACAGAAAAGACAACCAACAGGAAAATGGATAAGAACAACTATAATAAAAAGTTAACTTCTGAAGCAATAAAAACATATTTCAAAGTAATAAGAAAAGCAATACATTAAGATAAAATTGTCATTACATAGATGATGCATAAAAGTTTACAAAAGAAAAGCAGAGGAAAATAATAAAACCCTAAAGAACACTACTTATGCCTTTAGATAAAAATCAATAACTGGGAAAAGCCAGTTCCTGAATGAGGAAATGGAAATAATATAACAAGCATTTTATTAAGTACTTCCCATATTCCAGGCAACATGGTAGTATCTGAAGACATAAACATGAAGATTCTCTCTCTGTTTGTTCATATCCTAACTGGGAAGATAGTCCTATATAGTCCAGTAAATACCTAAGTAGTTTTAAGCTTTTTTAAGCTTAAAAATTAGTTTGGCTCTATAAAACTAAAGCTATTCCTAGATTCTGAAGGCTACAGAATCAATAAAACATAGACCGAGTCTTGACCTTAGTCTACAGTCTGTTAGGGGAGGCAGATAGGTAAATAAGTAAGTTATCATCAATTTGATAAGTGCTATAGCAGAAAAATAAAGTACCATATAAGGACAGAGGAGGTGATAAGAAATCCTGCCTGAAGATGTCAGAGAAGATCTATTGGAAAGAAGAAAAATAAGGGAAGAGAGTGGTATTCCAAAGAAAACGACACAAAATAAAAAGGTGCAAAGGTAAAAAAGGTGGCATCTTCTAAGATGGACATATACTTTGATGTACTAAGTGCAGGTTGTGCAAGGGTGTGTAGCTACTGACTAGCTGCAAAGAAGGCAGGTACTGGACCCTAAAGGCCAGGGGTACATGTGAAAGGGTTTGGATTTCAAGCAAGAGTGACTTGACCACATGTTGCATTTTTAAAAAATTACTCAGAAATCTGTAAGGAGAAATTAGAGTCTGAGACTAGATATGGAGAAATTGTTTAGGAGGAAAAATGATAAGGTTTAAAATAAAAATGAAAGGAAGATGGGATATGAATGATACTAAGAAGTCAGAAATAACAAAACTTAATAACTAACTAATGGAGACTGTGAACAAAGGAGAGGAATGAATCTAAAATGACCTCCTGGTCTGTGTCTCAGGCAAAATGGTTATTGTGTCATTAGTCAAATGTGGAATAAGGGGAAAGGAGACAACATAAAGTTTTGGAAAATGTTTGGTTCTTTTCGCAGTTAACAGGATTCAAATTTAAACGACCATGAGGTACAATCTTGCATTAATTAAAATAGAGTAAATTAATAAAAATAATACTCGTTGTAGAGTATTGGGAAAAAGATACACTAATACATTGCTGCCCTTCAACCTGGTGAAACTGTTCTGAAAAGAAATTTGGCAACAAATACAAAAGCCATAAAAATTATTATATACAGTACTTTGACCCAGAAACCCAGCTTTTTGGAATATAGCCCAAGGTTGTAATTCAAAAGAAATTTTTAAAAAACCTATTTGTATAAAGATGTTTACAGCTGTGCTATATATTACAGACAAAAACTGGAAACAGCCCAAATGCCCAGCAGTGAGGGAATGCTTAGGCAGAATTCAGTACATTAATGCAAGGGAATATTTTACTGGTATTAAGAATGACAAATATGAGAACTATGTAGAAATAAGGAAGGGGCAATATAAAGCAATGAGCAAAAAATGCAGAATTCAAAATGATGCATATACAATGATCACAGCTAAGTAAAATTATATCTGTATAACCAGGAGGATTGGAAAAACTACAGAGCTGGTAATTTAGAGTGCTGACATTTTTGTTATTGTTGGTTGAGTCACTGGGAATGTTTATGTGTTTAAAGTTATATTTCACTGTATATTTAGTACATATACATTAAGAAAGGTAAATACCCATTTTTTCTGGCACATAAAAGAAAAAAAATGTTCATCAGTACCTTTCCTTCTTGCCACATGTAATTTTTTCCTAGCCTCTTGAGTGCTATTAGTTTTCGGATCTATGGGGAAGTAGGCCTCACCACTTGTCACCACACCACCCAGTCACATGATGATTTCTTTCATCTGTTGCCAACTATTGTGTCCAAGTTCTTGACTTATTCACAACAAACTAGCATCTATGTGCCCAAAATTACACCATGTACACAAACTGGGATGCCTTAACTATACCTTATATACTGGGTAGAAGTGTCTCCTCAGTATGACTTTTTAATCTCTGACATAGAAAAATATTTGTTTCTTACTTTCTGTTACCCTGGTATAATTGTCCCTCCATTTAATGAAGGCCAATTCCTCTGGATTCCATTTCTTCTAGCCTTAAAGAACTTCTCATTTTGGTTATATCCTTGATCTCTTGTATCATCTAGCTCTTCTTCTCTCCTGGATAAGTCTCAAAATACAAACCTGTTCTGCTGTCTCCCACATTAAATTAAAGGGGAAAAAATGCCATTATCTTCCTTGACCCCAAATCTCCTTTCATTTTTCTACTTTCCTTCACAGTAAAAATTCTCCTAAGAGTTGTCCACATTATTGTTTCCAATATCTCACCCTCCATTCACTCTTCAAACTATTGTGATCTGACTTCTGTTCCACCACTCCGCTGAACTATATTTCTCAAGGTCACCAACAACCTGCATGTTGCCAAGTTCAATGGCACTTTTCTGTCTTCCTATTACTTGACCTCCTGGACTTCTAGCAGCACTCCCTCCTTATTAAAAACTCTCTTTTCTTGGTTCCTACACCTCAATCTCTCCCTTTCTTCTTACCTCTAAGGCTATCCCTCTTTTCTCACATCTCTAAATGTGATAGTTCCTCTGGGCACTCTCCTAAGCCTCTGTCTCTTTTCTTTCCATATTCTAACAGATCTCTTATATTCCCATGGATGGCCTTAAATCCCATTTGCATGCTAATGACCACCAAAGTCAATATTAGGTCTCTAGCAGAGACGTTGATCCCTTGACTCGTATTCAAGGATATACTTGACATCTCCATTTAGATTGAAGCACAATAAACATAACATGAAACCTAAACTCATGATTTTTTTCCCCCAGAACCAGTTATTCCCCCAATCTTCCCATCTTCATAAATGATAATAACATCCACCCAGTTACTTACACATCCCTGTGTCGCATCACCATACACTTATCCAATATATCCAAGTCCTGTGGTTTCTACCTCCAACAATATATTCCACTGCCACAACCCAATTCAGGTTCCCGTCATTATGTGCACTCCTACAACAGCCTTCTCACCGATTTCCCTGCCTCCTCTCCAATCCATTTTCCATAGAGGAGACACAGCATTCTTTTTGTATAATAAATCAAATTATTTCTCTCCCCAGCTTAAAAACATTCAATATTTGTCTCACTGCACTTAGAAGAAATTCTAAGCCCTTCACTATGCCTGTAAGTCCCAATATAATATGACTCCTAATTACTTCTCTAGCTATACCTTTCTTTAGCCAATCTGGCCCTTTTTTCATCCTTAGGGCCTTTGCACATGCTTATCTTTCTTCCAAGAACACTGATACTGTTTACTTCTCATTTTGTCTAGTTAACACCTTACTCATTCTTCAGATTACACTTTACTTATTTTTAATGAATTTTTAAAAATTGAAGCATAGTTGATTTAGAATATTACATTATTGCTGGTGTACAGCATAGTGATTCAATACTTTTATAGATTATACTTCATTTAAAGTTACTGTAGGACTTCCCTGGTGGTGCAGTGGTTAACAATCTACCTGCCAATGCATGAGACACAGGTTCAAGCCCTGGGCTGGGAAGATCCCACGTGCTGCGGAGCAACTGAGCCCGTGGGCCACAACTACTGAACCTGCGCTCAAGAGCTCACGAGCCACAACTTCTGAGCCCGCGTGCCACAACTACTGAAGCCCGGGCACCTAGAGCCCATGCTCTGCAACAAGAGAAGCCACCACAATGAGAAGCCAGAGCACCGCAACGATGATTAGCCCCCGCTTGCTGCAACTAGAGAAAGCCCTCGCGCAGCAACGAAGACCCAACACAGCCAAAAATAAATAATACATACATTAATTAATTTTAAAAAATACAACCCTAGACTGTCAAAACTGAAAAAGTTTTTTAAAAAGTTATTGTAAAATATTGACTATATTTCTCATGCTGTACAATATATCCTTGTAGCTTTTTTATTTTATACATAGTAGTTTGTTTGTACCTCCTAATCTCCTACCCTTATCTTGCCCCTTCCCCCTTCTTTCTCACTGACTGGTAACAACTAGTTTGTTCTCTGTACCTGTGACTCTGTTTTTTATATTCATTCTTTTTTTATTTTTTAGTTTCCACATATAAGTAATAACATACTGTATTTGTCTCTCTCTATTTGGCTTATTTCACTAATCATAATACCCCTCGGGTCTATCCGTGTTGTTGTGAATGGCAAAATTCATTCTTTTTTATGGATGAGTAATATTCCATTCCACATTTTTATCCATTCATCTGTTGATGGACACTTAGGTTTCTTCCACATCTTGGCTATTGTAAATAATGTTGCTATGAATATTGGAGTGCATGTATCTTTTTGAATTAGTATTTTCATTTTCTTCAGATATATACCCACAAGTGGGATTGCTGGATCATATGGTAGCTCTATTTTTAGCTTTTTGAGGAACCTCCATACTGTTTTCCAAAGTGGCTGCACCAATTTACATTCCCACCAACAGTCTACTAGGGTTCCCTTTTCTCTACATCCTCACCAACATTTATTGTTTGTGGTCTTTTTGATGATAGCCATTCTGACAGGTGTGAGGTGATATCTCATTGTGGTTTTGACTTGCATTTCTCTGATGATTAGGAATGTTGAGCATCTTTTCATGTGCTTGTTCCTCTTAAGTGTGACTCCTTTAGGGAACCCTTCCAACCACCTAACTTAGTCAAATCCCAGCACTTACAGTCATTCATAGTACCATGTACCTCTCCTTGGTACTGTTTTAGTCTTAAGATAAGTTGATTATTGTCTATGTCTCCCCTACCATATTATATACTCCATGAGGGCAGAGAAAGTATCTATTTTTGTTTATTTTTACATTCCCAGTTCCTAACATAGTACCTGGAACATAGCAATTATTCAACAAGTATTTGCAGAATGAATGAATGATTGATACAGGGTCATGCTACTGAGAAGACTGTCAGTCCCATGAAAATATATTAATCAAATCATTAAAGAAAAGGTATAATCTAAAAGAATAACTATGTGGACTTAAGTGATAGTTACTGGCTTTGCTTGACTGTGTATTATGAACTATGAAAATGTTCTACACATGTGATTCTTATCCCCTAATTAAAACATGTAAAATAAAACCAACCTCTCCATCACCATCCCATACACACACACACACACACACACACACACACACACAGAGTAATTTCAAAGTTCAGCAAAAGTATGCAAAGGGAAGCCCAGTGCTGCATTTGTAGGTAGGAGTCAAGGTCAGAAAATTGTTCTGCAAGAAAAAACGGAAGTTCCTACTGAGAGAGAAGGAGAGAAAAAAGAAGGATGGGGAAAGGATAGGAATTAAAATAAGGGCTTGGGGATTCTCTCTAAAGACGAAAATGCCTAAAATTAAACTTCAGGCTGTAAATGTTGTTACAGTGTAAATCATTCCAGCTTCCCAAGCCTTCAATAATGTCTGCTATGTTAATTAGCTTAGATTAAGACTAAGCTACCACAAAAGGGAAGAGAGAGAGTCATAAGAGCCATCAAGCCACAGGGGCCATTCAGGAGGTTGGCCAGAAGTTTCTTTCTACTGGAACGTATCTGTCTATACTTGTACAGCATTTATCTAACCTCACTTGGGCTGTACACTTCACTGGAAAACATCTTACTTGTCTTTGAATTTGTAGGAATAACCATACCTGTCCCAGAATATGACAGGATGCTGCACAAAAGGTGTGCCTTGGTGCATACTCTGTATGCCACATGAACTCCTGCCTCTCCCAACTTCCTTGTTCCTACCCTCTCTGTTGTAGTTACATATCCTCTTTGAGTCTTTGATTCAACATATATCTTCAGTCTTCCTCATGCTATTCCCTCAGACATCCACTCCAACCCTGCATAACTGGACCCAACATGCATGTATGTTCCACTTATTTAATCTGGGCCTGGCCCACCAGCAGGACTGGGGAAGAGAGCATTTAACATAGTGCTGCATCCATAACCACTGCTTAAAAAATGATTGTTAGATTCAGTAAAAATTAAATAAATCACATGATAGCAATTCTCTAGAATACCTAATAAATCTATCTGTTAAGCTGTGCTTTAATGTACAAGCATTTGTAGTGTTTCTCAACTTTTTAACCCAGATCCACTGTCCAGGATTTTGTCAAGTTTTACCTTCTGTAAGAGGTCCCAAGAATAGAGTAGATAATATTTTGCCTTTTAAAAAATATTAAGTGATGTTATGCAATGCTGTAATATTAAATGTGCTTTTTTTTTTTTAAATTTATTTATTTATTTATTTATTTTTGGCTGTGTTGGGTCTTTGTTTCTGTGCGAGGGCTTTCTCTGGTTGCGGCAAGCAGGGGCCACTCTTCATCGCGGTGCGCGGGCCTCTCACTGTTGCGGCCTCTCTTGTTGCGGGGCACAGGCTCCAGACGCGCAGGCTCAGTAGTTGTGGCTCACGGGCCTAGTCGCTCCGCGAGCATGTGGGATCTTCCCAGACCAGGGCTCGAACCCGTGTCCCCTGCATTGGCAGGCAGATCCTTAACCACTGCGCCACCAGGGAAGCCCCTAAATGTGCTTTTTAAAACAACACATCCTTTCCAACCTGTTCTGGATGTTGTGATATCCCTCCCAATCCCACCCTCTTCTGCTGACTGTGGAAGGCCTGGAGAGATAAGTTCTTCCACTGTTTGGTAGAGAATCCCTGATTTATGGTGGGAGATGTCTGTCACTATGAAAAAGTCTCTCTGCCCTTCTTAAGACCAGAAATAACCAGGAAAAATACAAATACATTAATTCATTACATTTAATGAACAAGTTTTAAAAACTGCTAAATAATCTGACCTACCCATCTAGGAGGGTGATGACGTTCTTCCTGGGCCGCCCAATATTAGGGCCATACAAGCTGGCTCTGGAGTAAATCCGGATGGGTTGTAACAGGCTCTTCAGCTGGATGTAATCCTTTCCCAACTGGCTGCCATTTACTGCCCGGCCATGCATGGTTCGATAGTTATTTGGCTCTAGATTAAAAGCAGACATGCAAGTCAGAGTTGAGAAGAGTGAGGTTCTGCCAACCCTTTCCTGTCCACAGATCTCTCTGACTTTTTCTTAACAATGTAAACAAAATAACCAAAAAGAGGGTGCAAGCTAGCTTAACTTGAGAAACTATCCCAACTAAAAAGTCAAGTGCCATTTTACCATTCTATTTAATTTCAAACTAATCTTCGCAAAAGATCACCTAATCCACAACAGAGAACCATACTGATTTTCAAATGATACTTTATAATAAATGGTGTACTGAGTTGAAGAGTGTCCCTCAAAATTCATGTCAACCCAAAACTTTAGAATGTGACCTTATTTGGAAATAGGATCTTTGAAGAAGTAATTACTTAAGTAATTATTTATGATGAGGTCATATGGAATTAGGATGTGTTCTAAATCCAATGACTGGTGTCTTTATAGAGAAAGGAGAGGGCGATTCAGGTACACAGACACACAGGGAGGAAGGCCATGTATCGATGGAGGCAAAGATTGAAGGGATACTGCAATGCCAAGGCTTGTTGGCAGCTATTAGAAGCTAGAGAGAGGCATGGAATAGATTCTCTCTTAGAGATTCCAGAAGGAATTAAACCTGGCAATGCTTTGATTTCAGACTTCCTGAACTGTGATTGAAAAATATTTGTTGTTTTATGTCACTGAGATTGTCATGATAGGCTTAGGAAACTAATACAAATGGTAAGAAAGGAAAGCTTCATAAAGATGGTCCTTGTATCAAAAAGTTAGAAAAACCTTAATGTTCAATAATAGCAAAGTGGCTGAGTGAAATAACTTAGAGCAAAATCCCCTCCCCCAGTTTCTATTAACTTGGTAGTTCTAAATAGACAAGTAAAGTCCTAAAAACCAGCAGCTCCACTGCTGGAGGGGGCTAACTTGATTCGTAATGAAGCACATACCCCAGGCAAGGCCAACATTTTGGCTAGCTTCAGGTTTTGACACTGGTAGGGGCAAGAAATAGACCAGCAGACTTGCAAGAAATGTAACAGGGAGATTTGGGGAATAAGAAAGCCATTGAGGATTTTGATAAGCCCACAAATACCCCCTGTAGTCTGGAAGGCTGTGCATGCTCAGGAGGGACTGGAGAGGGCACTAGCTATCCATGCATTCCCAGATGAATGTGAAACCTAGTACACTCATAAAGGAGACATGAGAAGGCATGTCAAAAAGTAAAAACCAATCAGACTTGTAAACTGCCTAAATTTTGAAAGTGTTCCCAAACTCACACACAGATCTACTGGCAAAGGGTGAAAGCCTTATTAGCTCAAGGTAAACACAACCTCTGATCAATCATCATCTCACTATTAAGCTATGCTGATTCAGGGCCAACCCCTAGGAAGCTGGCCTTAAAAATAAAAAAAAAAATTTAAAAATAAAAAACTTAAGAGATACTAGCAGCTACATGATGCAAGGGAGACAGACTCTATGGAACTAGTCCAGGAAGTGACTAAACAAACAAATGAACAGAAAAGAAAAAACAAAAATAACCTCTGGAATGGAGGATTTGGAATTCAGATTTGCTCCAACATATTATCTAAAATGTATAGTTTTCAACAACAACAAAATTACAACATGCAAATAAACAGGAAAGTGTGACCCATAAACAAGAAAAAAAGAAAGAAAGAAAGAAACTTTCTCTTAGGGGACCCAAATGTTTGACTTAGCAGACAAGGACTTCAAAACTGTTAGTATAAATATGTTTAAAGAACTAAAGGGAAGAATAAAACATTAAGGGAAAGTATGATTTTACTGACTAATCAAATATAAATAAAGAGATAGAAATTATAAAAAATTATCAATTGGAAACTTTGGAACTGAAATGATTCTTCACATACAGAAGAACACAATGAAATTAGTAGCTGAATTTTTACCAGAAATAATGGAGGCCAGAAGAAGACAGTGGGATGACATATTCAAAATGCTGAAAAAAATGTCAACCAAGAATTCTACATGCAGCAATCTATCCTTCAAAACTGAAAGCAAAATTTAGACCTTCCCAGAAGAACAAAGGACAGAATTCGTTGTGAGAAAATCTGCCTTACAAGAAATAAGAAAGAACGTCTTTTAGGGTGAAAGGAAATGTCAGCAGATGGTGATTCAAAAGAGCACAAAGAAATAAAGAACACCAGTAAAGATAGTTACACAGATCAATATAAAAGACAGTTGAAAATATTCATTACTCAGCTCTTAACTAATTTAAATGACAGTTGCATAAAACAAAACTATGAAACTGTATTGTTGGGCTTATAACATATAAAGATGTAATACCTAGAATAATAATAGCACAAAGGAGGGGGAAATGGAGTCTTATTGGAGCAGTTTCTACAGTTAACTGGAATTAAGTTAGTGTTACCCTAAAGTAGGTTGTAATGAGTTAAGATGTATTATAATAAGAAACTACTAAGAAAATAACTAAATCAAAACAAAAAGAAATTAAAATGGTACCTTAGACAATATCCCTTTTGAATGAAAAGACAGTAAAGGAGAAACAGAGGCATAAAAAAAACTGAAATATATAGAAAATTGCAAGATGGCAGATGTAAGTTCAACCATATCAACAATTACATTAAATGTAAATGGATTAAAAACTCCAATTAAAAGCAGAAATTATCAGGCTAAATAAAAAAATAAGATCCAACTAGAGAGACACATTTTAAAGTCAAAGACACAGGAGGGTGAAAGTTAAAAGGATTAAAAAAGATATGCCATGCAAATGGTAAACAAAAGGGAGCTGGGATGACTATACTAATACAGACAAAATAGACTTTAAGACAAAAATGTTACTAGAGACAATGTGGGGCATTTTATAATGATAAAAGGGCCAATTTATCAGGAAGATATAACAATTACAAACATATACCTACCAACAACAGAACACCAAAATAAATGAAACAAAACTGAAAATAAAAATAGAAAATTCAACAATAACAGAAAGAGACTTCAATACCACATTCTCAATAATGAATAGAATGACTAGAAAGAAAATCAGTAAGGATATAGAAAACTTGAGTAACATCATCAGCTAACTTGACCTGATTGAATTATCTATAGAACACTGCACCCAACACATTCTTTTTTAATGCATATAGAATATGCTTCAGGATAGACCATCTATGCTAGGCTATAAAACAAGTCTTGTATATTGAAAAGGATTAACTCATATAATGTATGTGCCCTGACCACAACAAAATTAAATGGGAATTCAACAACAGAAAGTAATTTGAGAAATCTATGAGTATTTGGAAATCAAACAAATAATCCATGAATCAAAGAATAAATCACAAGGGGAATTAGAAAATATTTTCAATGAAATGAAAATTAAACTATAATATATAAAAATGTATGGGATGACACTAAAGTCACAATCCATGAGAGAAATAATTAAGAAACTGGATTTCATTAAAATCAAAAACTTCTGCTTTGCAAAAGACAATGTCAAGAGAATAGAAGACAAGTTATAGACTGGGAGAAAATACTTGCAAAATATATATCTAATAAAGGACTGCTATCCAAAATATACAAAGAACTTAAAACTTAATAAGAAAATAAACAACCTGATTAAAAAATGGGCTAAAGAACTTAACAGATACCTCACCAAAGAAGATATACAGATGACAAACAAGTATATGAAAAGATGCTCTACTTTATATGTCATCAGGGAAATGCAAATTAAAACAACAATGAAATACCACTCTATACTTATTAGAATGGCTAAAATTTGTAACACTAACAACACCAAATACAAGCTAGAATGTGAAGGAACATAACTCTCATTTATTGCTGATGGGAATGCAAAATGATATGGTTACTTTGGAAGTTTGGTGGTTTCTTACAAAACAAAACATACTCTTACCATACAATCTAGCAATCATGCTCCTTGTTTTTACCCAAAGGAGATGAAAACTTATGTCCTCACTTTGTCTGCACATGGATTTATGGCATCTGTATTCACAAGTCCTAAAACTTGGAAGCAAGCAAGATATTCTTCAGTAAGTGAATGGATAAACAAACTCTGGTACATTCACACAATGGAATAATTTTCAGCACTAAAAAGAGATGAGCCATCAAGCTATGAAAAGACATGGAGGAAACTTAAATGTCTTTCACTAAGTGAAAGAAGTCAATCTTAAAAGGCTATATACTGTATGATTCCAACTATATGATATTCTGGAAAAGGAAAAAACTATGGAGATTGTAAAAAGATCAGTGGTTGCCAAGGGTTAGGGAGACGAGGGAGGAATGAATAGGTGGAGCACAGAGGATTTTTAGGGCAGTAAATACTCTACGTGATACTATAATGATGGATACCTGTCATTATACATTTGTCCAAACCCATAGTATGTGCTCACCAAAAGTGAACCATAATGTGAACCATAAATTCTGGGTGATTATGATGTATAATGTAGGTTCATCAGTTGTAACAAATGTACCACTCTGTGAGGGGTGTTGATAGTGCGAGAGGCTGTGCACATGTGGCAGGGGATATATGAGAAATCTCTATACCTTCTCAATTTTGCTGTGAACCTAAAACCGCTCTTTAAAAAAGTCTTTAAAAAAGTTAATTTGAGCACAAAGAGACCTAGGCATGCACACACAGAGGGAAGGCCATGTGAGGACACAGTGAGCCAAGAAGCCAAGAAAAGAGACCTCAGGAAAAAAAAAAAGATCTGCTGATAACTATATGTTAGACTGCTAGCTTTTTTTTGTTGTTTAGGAAAAAAAACCCAATGCTTACAGGGAAATTTACAGCCTTAGACTCCTATATTAGAAAAGAAGATCTCAAATCAATAATCTAAGCTTCTATCTTAAGAAAGGAGAAAAAGAAGAGGGAGCTAAACCCAAAGCAAGAAGAAAAAATGAAATAATAAAAATTAGAGAAGAAACCAATGATATAAAAAATGGAGAAAAACTAATTAAGGTTGGTTCTTTGAAAAGATCAACAAAATTGATATAACCTTTGGCTAGACTGACCAAAAAAGAAAAAAAAAAAGAGAGAGAAGACACAGATGACCAAAGTTAGGAATGAAAAGAAACATCATTAAGGATCTCACAGTAATTAAAAGGATAAGGGACTACAACCTTATGCCAATGAACAACTTTATGCCAATAAGTTACACAAAGTATATGAAATGAAAAAATTTTCAAGAAAGACACAAATTACTAAAACCAACTCAAAAAAAAAATCTGAATAGGCCTATAACAACAAAAAACATTTAATTAGCCATTATAATTATTTCCACAAAGGAAGCCCAGACTCAGATGGATTAATTGGTGAATTCTACCAAGTTTTTAAGGAAGAAATAATGCACAATTCTTCATAAACTCTTCCAGAAAATTGAGGAAGAGGGAACAATTCCCAACTTATTTTATGAGGTCAATATTCCCCTGATACCAAAGTCAGACAAAGACATCACAAGAGAACTACAGATGAATATTTCTCATAAATATAGATTCAAAAATACCCAACAAAACATTTACTAACTGAAACCAGCAATATATAAAAAGTATTATAATATCATGACCAATTGGGATTTACACCAGGAATGCAAGGTTGATTTAATACCAAAACCCAACTAATGTAAAATACTGTATTAATAGAATAAAAGACCAAAACCACATTATCATCGCAACAGATGCAAAAAAATCAAACCAAAACAAAACAAAAAACCATTTGACAAAATCCAACTCCCATTCCTGATAAATACTCTCAACAAACTATGAATAGAAGGGAAATTCCTCAATCTGATAAACGGTATCTAAGAAAAATCTATATACTTACCAGTGAAATACTGAATGCTTAATGGCAAAATATTATACTTAATTGAAATACTGAATTTTTCCTCCCTAAGACTGGGAACAAGGCAAGGATGTGTGCTCTCACCATTTATATTCAACATTTGTATTAGAGGTTCTAGTCAGTGCAATCAGGCAAGGAAAATAATTTAGCCATCTAAATTAGAAAGGAAGAAGTAAAACTGTCTTTATTCTTAGACAACATATCCTGTATACGGAAAATCCTAAAGAATTCACACAGGTAGGGGAAAATAAACAAGATCTAAAAATCAAGTTCAGCAAGATAAAAGATCAATATATAAAATCAATTCTAAATACTAGCAAGGTACAATACAAAAATGAAATTAAAATAATTCCATTCACAATTTCATCGAAAAGAATAAAATACTTAGAATAAAGTTAATAAAAGAAGTGCTAAACTTGTACAATGAAGACTACAGAACATTGCTGAGAGAAATTTAAAATTAAATAAATGGGATGTAATCTATGCTCATGGATAGGAACAGTCAATATTATTGGGATGGCAATTTTCCCTAACTGATCTACAGATTCAATGTTTTCTGTTAAAATTCCAGCAGGCTTTATTGAGGAAATTTAACAAACTGACCCTAAAATTTACATGGAATGCAAACACCTAGGAGAGCCAAAACAATTTTGAAAAGGAAGAATGGAGTTGGAGGACTTACACTTCCCAATTGCAAAACTCATTATAAAACTTGTAATCAAGACAATGTAAAAAAAAAACATAGAGAATAGATTGGTGGTTACCAGAGGCAGGTGTGAGGGTGGCAAAATGGGTGAGGATGATCAAAAGGTACAAACTTACCTTATCAAATAAATGTCACGGGGATGTAATGTACATCATGGTGATTATAGTTAACGATACTGTATTGTACATTTGAAAGTTGCTAACAGAGTAGATCTTAAAAGTTCTCATCACAAGATAAAAGTATTTGTAACTATGTGAGGTGATTGATATTAACTGAACTTATCATGGTGATCATTTTGCAATAAATACATATATCAAAAATCAAAGACAATGTAGTCCTAGTATAGTAGTCCAAGAACAGACATACAGATCAGTGGAAGAGACTTGAGTCCAGAAATAAACCCATTTGTGGTCAACTGATTTTTGACAAAAGTGTCAAGAGAATTCAGTAAGGAAAGGATAATCTTTTAAACAAACAATGCTGGGACAATTTGGTAGCCATATGCAAAAAGATGAATTTAGATTCTTACTTCTCACCATACTCAAAAATTAACTCCTAATGGATCTTATGCCCAAATGTAAGAGCAAAAACTACAAAACTTTTAAAAGAAAAAATAGGAAAAAAACTTTGTGATCCTGGGTTAGGCAAAGATATGATACCAAAAGCACAAAGAGTAGAATAAAAAATTGGTAAGTTGAACTTTATCAAAATTCAAAACATCTGAACTTCAAAAGATGCCATAAAGAAAATGATAAAATAAGCTATAGACTGGGAGAAAATATTTGCAAGTCATATGTTTGATAAAGATCTTGTATCCAGAATATATTTAAACCTCTTACAACTGAATAATATGATAACCCAATTAAAAAGACAAAAGATTTGAGTAGACATTTCACCAAAGAAGATGTAAGAATGGCTGATAAGCACATGAAAAGATGCTCAATATCACTTGTCATTAGGGAAGTGCTAATTAAAGCCATATTAATATACTACTTCAAAACCACTAAAATGGCTATAATCAAAAAAATAGACATTAACAAGTGTTTCCAAAGATGTAGAAAAACTGTAATCCTCATTCATTCCTGGGGAAAATGTAAAATGGTACAGCTACTTTGAAAAGTAGTGCGGTAGTTTGTTTAAAAATAAACTTAAATTTACCATAGAAACTAGCGACTCCACTCCTCTCCCAGGTATCTTCCTAAGAGAAATGAAAGTATATATCCACACACAGACTTGTCTATGAATATTTACAGCAGCATTACTTATCACAGTCAAAGAGTAGAAACAATCCAAATGTCTGTCATCTGGTGAATGGAAAAGCAAAATGCGAGATATATATGTATATATATAGATAGATATAGATATAGATATAGATATATCTCTATGTAGATATATATATAGAGAGATATATACACACATATATATGAATATATATATATATTCATACATTGGAATACTATTCAGCAATTAAAAGGAATGAACTACTTTTACATGCTACAAAATGGATACACCTCAAAAACATGCTAAGTGAAGGAAGTCAGATGCAAAAGACTACATATCGTATGATTCCAGTTATATGAAATGTCCACAAAAGACAAATCTATAAAGACAAAAAGCAGGTTAGTGTCTCCTGGGACTGGGAATGGTTACAGAGACTGACTGAAAACTGGCATGAGGGATCTTTTTGGAGTTATGGAAATGTTCTAAAATTGGACTGTGGAGATGGTTGTACAAGTCTATAAACTTACTAAACAGCATGAGAGTATTATGTAGATGGGAGTATGTGGAGAAAGAATAGAGAAGATAAATGTGATGAAGGTGAGAAGCAGGCAGGGAGAGGGAAAGGAGAAAAGTAAGCAGGTAAAGAAACTATATATGTTTTCTCATCTTCTCTTCTCTTCCTCTTTCCCCCTCTTCTCCTTCCCTAAGCACCAAACTCTCTCCAACAAAAATACAGTTCTCTAAAGCTATGGGCTATGATCTAGCCTCATAAACAATTGGAAGTGTGTCTGAACACGGTGGCTCAACCCTGTGTTTGGCCCTCACAAGACTATACCTGTTATATACACACAAATATACATAATAAAACTGTATAAATGGCTATACATAAATACATCATACATTTATCCACACAAACACAGACTGAAAGCTTAATAAATATTGAGTTAATGAATGAATTAATAAAGCTGGGCTGCCAGAATCATCATCTCTAAGGGGCTAAGTTTTATAAGGTCATAATTTTGATTTTATGAAATTGCTCAGCAGACATCAGGTTCCAGGGAACTGATTCATATAACTAAAATCAAACAAGAATAATTGGTGAATGTATAGGTCAGGCATAGGTATAAATATATGACACTGATTCAGTAATTGATAACAGTGGCTTTTATTTGTTCTCAGAAGTGGGCAGATCAATTTGGGGAACACACC
The DNA here is from genome assembly GCF_965194805.1 of Balaenoptera borealis. Lineage (NCBI taxonomy): Eukaryota > Metazoa > Chordata > Mammalia > Artiodactyla > Balaenopteridae > Balaenoptera > Balaenoptera borealis. The sequence goes on from NC_138874.1 coordinate 89,246,957, forward strand.
TAATTTGGGAAGCAATTCATAATGTAGTGTTCAATTAGAGATGCTGCATTATCTTCAGAAAATTTTTGTTAAGGATAGCCCTCTATAGAACAAACACCATCTCTCCGGAGCAGAATTGGATTAAATTTCTTATTCTACACTTCCAAGACTTGAGTCTTGGCTTCAAAATTCCCCCCTGCTCTTCCTTACTTTAGATTCACCAATGATTAATAGAAATGCAAATAATTACAATCATCACCTAGCATTAATCAAATATAGAGTTTACAATTTATGACATTTAAGGAAACATTTATATCTACAAAACATAGTTGTTAAAAATCTTGTATCAAGAAAGTCATTCTTTGACTTTGACATCCTAAAACTTTCTTAAACTTCACCTCTTGATACTGGGTATATTTTGCTTTCATGGTCTGTAGCCCACACTATTCACTGATTTTAAAGGAGAAAAAAGTTTAGATACTTTAAACTTTAAAAAAGTTTAGTCACTTTAAGTTTAGATACTCCAGGAGAAACAACCAAAGAAATATCTATTTTAGTTTTTCCAATGCCAGATTTGCTCTAGAGATAAAGTACTTGTTAACAGGATGTGGGTATATGGGAGGATTAGAGAACTGACCAGTTCTATTGTCCCTCCCTAAATGTGGATATGATAGTTCAACTATTATGTCTGTCCAAAAAGATATGGTTACCAAAGAGAAAATGGATAAAAGATTGGAGAGACAAGTCCAAGCCAGGAGGATGATCAGATAATTTTTGAGGGGCAAGGGCCTAAATATACAACACAGAATCATTGTGAACAGAATACAGTGGATATCTTAAGGGATATGATGCTAGCACAAGAAAAACTATCAGTAGTTGTAAAATGAATTATCATTTTACAGAATCAGCAAAATAAATCTTCAAACCCTAAAAGGTGTGTTTATTTGGGCAAACTACTTATTTGTCATATCAAAAAATAGAAATTCAATTTTTAAAATAAAAGCAAGGGGGTGAGGAAACAGACCAACTCTAGTCTTCTTGACTAGAGACTCAAAAACCATCTATATCTACCTTGATAGAAACGCTCACAGGAACATTACCAGATACTTTCTACTTTATTGAATTTTTAAATTCATAAATTTGGTTATTTTTCTATCTATTGCTATCTATATCCCTATCTATTTTCTTATCTATGACTGTGCCTTTTCTCCTCCTCAAAAATGATTCTTTGTTTTTGTTAATCCTTGAAGATGGATTGATGATGATGGGAATCAAGTGTTGTGTGGCTAAGGTGACTAAACAACATTTTAAAAATGTAATTAGCTCCGTCTCTAAACTGTTTAGCATAATTTGGGGGAAGGATGGAAAGGGGCAGACTCTCAGTTATTTGGAACAGACATATATACAGAAAGATGCCTATACTCTCCCCACCTCCACCAAATCACGTCAGTTATACCAATTAAAGATTTATTTAATTTAATAAGCTCCCAAATTCAGAGATGCCACAAACCCTGAAGGAATTATTCCCATCAGTCATTTGTAAGTAAGTTTTAATTGCTTTGGGCTTATCTACAACCACCTGAGATTCTTTTACAAACCAATTTTATTTAGAAATATTTTAGAAAGAAAACAAACACTTTAGGCACAGCATGTATTCTCTAGCTCATCAGAGGCCCTACCACTCCTTACTGTCTTACACTCACCCGTTTTAAACATTACACCTAATTGGTCCCTCATGACATGTATAATGCCCTGTTTGGGGAATGCATCGTTTGAATTGTTTGAAGAATATTTTGCTGGGTTTGGAGAAAAGAGCTAAGCTGGGTGGAGTCTGACACTGGAGCAGGGTAAGGTTAGGTGGGGTAGTCATGAGTAGACAACATAAAATACCAAAGAATGTCAAGGAGCATGAAATAGAAGATACGACGGGGAGGGATCAGTAAATGGCTTTGTCTACTATGTAATAATTTTGCCTCGTTCTAAGCTGATCACATCACTCTTGCTCTTGTCCTAGAATGTATGATACCTAGACTGGTTGGGAAGATGAAAAATCTCAGGCTACCCTAGTTATGCCCCCTGTAACCAAATTATCTTCAGTTCAGCACAAGTCTCCATTTGGTAGCTAACTCTCCCCCAATTTCCCCCACTCCAGGGAAGGAAGAGAGAGCTACATTCCAGTTAATGGCAAGTGATAGGAAAAAAGACACTTGTTCTTATAAGATCCTCATCACTTGCTACCTTATGAGAACTTCAAATTCTAGAGTGGAGTGCATAAATACACACATGTGCTTGTGTATGTGTACACTGCCGCCCCCCCCCCCCCCGCACACACACGGTGCTCCAAACAAACATGGGTTAGCTACAGGTATACATGGCCATGGACAAAAATATTATTATCAATTTGTAACAGTAATTGTAAGAGAATTCTTGGTTTTTTTGTTCTAAGGTTTAGCAAAATGTCTTTTTATTAGGAATCAGAATATTTTCAAATTTATACTATCCATAATTTTAACTATAACCCATAGTAGTTGACTCAATAATATTAGAGACTCATGGAATCTACAGAATATCATATGTATCATACATACATGTATATCACTAGGAAAAATAGTGTGATTTAGGAACACTGTGTGTTCCATGGAACATTGTTCCATGAGATGATAATAGGTCTCTCTCTCTCCCACACACACACTCCCACACACACACACCCACACACACTCAGTGCAATGATTAAACAGGACTGGCTACATAATTTGCAGGGCCCCATGCAAAATGAAAACATGGATCCCTTTATTTAAAAATTAAGATGGCGATAGCAGAGCATTAAACCAAGCATGGGTCTCTTCTAAGCATGAGCTCCTATGTGACTGCACAGGTTGCATGCCCCTGAGACCAACCCTGGTTAAATGATTTAAGAAATGCTGGGTTAAAAAAATGTTATACAGATTTTATTGCAACAGGACTTCTCAAGCCTTTTACATGCTAATGTGCATTATGAACCTTCAAGAAGTACATATACTGTAGACCAGTTCCCAAATATACTTGACCAAACTCTTTTGAATTATTATAAGGGTCATCTTGTAGGACCAGTGTTCTATGGAAGATTGTAAATTTCAGCTTAGGCTGAGCAGATAGGTTGTATCTGGTTTAATATCAATTTGTTAATCATAAGTCACATTTGGCATTTCCCCTCTGTTTGGGATAAGGTAACTAGAGATAACTATAGACGCAAATGGTGGGCTTCACTAAATCTACTCTCCAACTGTTTGGTCTTTTACTATTTGGAAGGTCAACTCAGTGGTCAAACAACCCAAGTGTTTTCTGGGCCACTGTACTAGAGATGGTCTGAGCCATCTTATTTTTTACCCTGTATCTTGTCAATTCAGAGGAAACAACATCCTTACTTACCATTACCCAGCTCCCAAGAAATGTTGTACTTTTTACTGGCGCTGTACTTCAACAGACTCAGGGCACTAGAACTGTTCCAGGAGTTATTGGGATTACGACGCAGTGCATTTAGAGCAAATATCAGGTGGAGTCCAGAGCAATCAGCAAAGTTATAAAGTTTGTCTAGAGACCTGGCTGGGAAGAAGCAGAGAAAGGCTTGTAACTTTCAAATCAACATCCCAACAAAAGGAAAATATTAGCTACTACAAAAAGCCTTTCTATGAGCTTCCTGCTGATAGGAATTACACAGAGGCTTCCAAAAGGGACTATTACCTTTTGGTTCAGGGTACATTTCAAGGTGATTTTCAAAAGCAGCACACACAACTCCAGATAAAGTTTGCAAATTGACAACCAAATCTAGTCTATAGTATATTTTATCTGTTAACAAAAAATTGAATTGCTAACATTTAGAAATGGGAGGATATCACAAACTAGCTAGATTTATAGTTTTTCTCAAAAAATCAGAAAATCTGGCACTGCTGGATCTGTACTCCTTTATGAAATGATAGGAATAGTGTCAGGAGACAAGGCCAGGAAACAATGACTGGCTGGGGAGTCAGAAAATAGCTCAACCTAGCAGCACTTCCAAAACAAATCTCACTCAATTTCACATTTCTAATATTTCTGAGAATGGAAATACCACAACTACTAATAGAAATATGTTCATTGTTAGGTTGATCCCAGATACCATGAATGCTATTTACCATATGTCCCATATCCATCCCATTCCTTCACTCCTATTGCCACCATTCTGGTTCTGGCTCTCATTTCCATTTGCATGAATTATTACAAGAATGTACTTGCCTGTCTGCCTCTAGATTCTTCCCAGATTGCCAGATTCATCTTTTCCCAATCAATTTCATTAGTTTCACTTATTCCTCAAAACCTTAGTGGATTTGCAAGACCTTTGTTTTCTTTAGTTCAAGGCCCCTACAACTCAACTATAATTTTTCCCCAACTTCAGGTCACTCTATTACTGTCAAAGAATTCTTTGCAGGTGTTATCCAGTTCTATTTATTATAGAATCCCCTGCCCCACTGGCCTTTGTTCTGATTATTCTCATTCGTCGTGCCTTTTCTTTCTCTTTTAAACATATCCAGATTTTACTTGTCCTTTTATACAGTGTTTCACAAAATATGGATGACATGATTTTAAGTGGTATACAGATTGAAAAAATTTTTAGGTTAATAATTATGTACAGGAGTTCACATTATCTTAGGACTCATTATCCAAGTCCCTAGAGCAGGGTTTCTCAAATGGGATTCTGTGAAACACCATGTGGGGGTCTATAAATATCATTAGGGGGTTCTGCAAAAGATGACACAGAGTGACCAAGGTGTCTCATAGCAGCTGTTATAGGTCTTTTAGTCCTACAAAGCAGGACCATGATCATTTGGTTGAATCCATTATCAGTTTTTGAAATGGGATACAGGGTTGCTGCCATTTTTATCCCCATACATGTACAAGAAAGTGTTTTTTAAGAAGCATCAAGAAAAAGGATGGAAGTTGTCTCATTTTAGTTGAAAATAAAATCCATGGGAACTTAACTCACATTAAACCCAGAATCAAGTAACTAAGCAACAACAAACAGCATAGTTCCACATTAAAGAAATAAACTTATTATTAAAAGAAAAGGAAATAAACTTAATTATTTATTTTTATTTCCAAAATAGCAATTAAAATTAAAATGCATTTTTAGGCCTATTAAAATGATCATGAAACCAACACATGTGTATACTGATCTTATAATTATCTACATAATCTGACCATGCCACTCAGTAAGAAAATGGTTTCTTCCAAAGTCTCATAGAAAATGTTTTCTTAGGCTATAATTTTATTCATATTGCTTTGACATATAGTTTTAGTAACTTTACTATTCAATACTGTAAATTTATTTTCATATTGAAAACCACATTAACATAAATTCATAAACCTTATTTAAATAACCTAACAAGCCTATCTTTAGAAAAATTATATCCCATTTTGGCTTAAACCAGTTACTTAACAAAAACATACTATATTTGCCTTATAATTTTTCAAATTCATAAAAAGGAAAAAAGGGATTAATTTCAAGAATGAAAGTTAATTACTTTTTCTTTTCTAGAAAGGTTGTCTAAAAGGTCATTTTCGGTTTTAAATAGGAAGGAAAAAAAACTAAGCTTACAGCTTACCATATATGACGTACCATACCTCAACAGCATTTATATGATAGAAATTTGTGATAATGTTTTAGCCTTACATGGGTAAGGCACCAAAAAATCAAGTAGAACATTTTAAAAAGAAAAATTGAAGTTTATTCTATCCATACCACTGACCTTTTTGGGGGAACCCACAAAAGAATAGGCTAAAATGTCAGCCAAACTAAACAGATTCTCAGGAAAATATCACTCTATTTAAAAGAGCATTGGCAATTATTATTGGATTATAATATCTACAACTAAATGATTACACTGACATACCATGAGCTTTATATATAATTTTTATCCAGAAGTTCCCTGAGACTTGAGAATATTTCAAGTGTTTCTCTGATATAAAGTTTGAGAAGGCTGTCCTAGAATTAAAGGATGCATAGGAAAATAAAAGTAATCCTAACACTAAAATATTCACTGTTGAGCTGAGAACTGACTTAAACATTCCTTCCACTTGGCAATATCCTCACTAATCAAAGCAATGATGTTTTCAGTTTCTCCAATATAAGGCAAACTCAGTACAAATCTGTTGGAAAGCCAAGTTGCAAATGTGAGAAAAAGACACAGGGTTTCGTGAGATCAGTGAAAATAATGTTTGATAATTGCTTAAATCACATGCAAATCCACTAATAAGTAAGGATCTAGAAGAATTTTATCAGTTAACTGAACAAGAGAAACCTCACAAGAGTGATAATAAAACAGGTTGCTCAAAAAATAATTTTATTAAAAGATCATATGAGGTCTACTTTGATGTTTTTTAATACTTATGACTGTGCCACAAAAGTTAAATTATTTTATCAGAAAAATACTCAATATTCAATTAAATATCATTTAGTTCATTCAAATTGTTCATAGCTGCAATAACAGCTTATAATTTAAGTATAAAATGAAATACACTTATTTTCATAATTTTTAGTTTTATTTATAAACTAAAACCCTAATCAGACTTTTGCATCAAAATTTCATATGAATGATATTCTTTTTAGGTAGATTAATCCCCTTTAAGTGGCCTTTTTCTAGACCTAATTGTCTCCATATGATGAGGATTATCTCTGTTTGTTTCATATGTAATAGAAAAACATACATCAAACACAAAAGCACATCAAACCTGTGATTTTATGGATTTGATGGTTTAAGACAAGGAAAATGGTATTTACCAAAAAAGTGTCAGTATAAAGAAAAATGTGGAAAAATAACAATATAGACAGTTTGTTAATATGGCAAAAATTGAGAACTAGAGAGCTAGAAGTTTGGGAAATACTTTGTGAAGGATAAGTTTAAGTCCCGCCTCCTCCGTGAAGCCATTCCTCAGTGAACCCACCAATCCACCTACAGTGACCTCAGCCTTCTTTAAACTCAGGGTTTACACCATTTGTTGGCATCTGAGCGCCTGTGACATTGTCTTACCTTGGGATTACCTCTTGATTTAGTCACTTCTCCAGAGTGAATGGCATGTTTACCCAGTTAAACTGTCAAGTTCCTTAAGGCTGGTACTGTATCTCATTATATCCTTCACAGCATCTATCAGAGAACAATTTCCTGCCTTAAAATCATGCTTAGGAGTTCACACAGCCCAAATCCTGTTTGTTGCATAAAAATGGTCTAGTAAGAAACTGAAAGTTCCCAATGAAAGATATGTATAATAATTATTATTGCTAGTTCAAGAAATATACCCTGAAGTTTCTTTTTAAATGACATATATTTGAATATAGAGCATTCAGTAGATGCTCAACAAATGTAATCTTCCTTGTAACATCTCCTGTCAGGTTCCATCCAAGCAAGCAGATACTTAAAGATGACTTCTACTCTCTCCACCAGAGGGTGCCAATGCCTTTATATCCTATAGTCAGGTTGTCTTGGCATCTCATAGGAACAGAATTTTAAGGAGTCTTGTCTAGCAGGCAATTAAAGATGAGGAGCTGGAGTCTTAGAGAGATGGAAAAGAGAGGCTTGGGAGTCATCTATATAGTGCTGAGAAAGTTGATGCTGTGAAACTTCTTGAGAGTTTTGAAGGACAAAATGGTAGGACAAAACATTAAGAAGTGTCCACATATAAAGGTCAGGAAGAAGGAAAAAAGGGGGGGGACAGAGAATAAGGAGGAGAACCAGAAATGTAGAATTAAGGGACCCAAAAGAAGACAGTTTCAAGGAGGTGCTGGTCAATTACAGTAGATGTTGGTGAGAAATTGAGGAGAAAAAGGAGAAAGAAGAAGTAAACTTATTATGGTTAATCAAAAAATGAGATTAGACTCTAGATTTAGGTTGGGGTGTGAACTTAAAGAATGAATGGTAGAGAAAAAAGAATAGACTCTGGTACACTGAACTTACTTCTTGAAGTTCTGCGGCAACAAAAGGAAGAAAAGAAACAAAATAATGACTAGAGTAGTACCAGAGATAGGTTAAAGTAAAAAAATCAAGAACCAAGACTGCAATCTGTCAAAAACCATTTTTTCAATGAGGCTAATCTCAGCTCTATATTACAAATGGATAAGGTCAATGAAGTCACACTAAGATATAAATGATGGTCATTTTTCTCAGTTTCCTCAGCACTTGGCACTTTAAAAACAAAATAGACAAACAACAATCCAAAGAACAAAAAATAGGGCTCCCATTAATCTAAGCAACGAGATGGCTGGAATTTCAAGTAGGATTCATTCATTTATTCAACAAATATTTACTGAGTACCTACTATATGCCAGGAAATATTATAGTCTCCAGGGTTATAGCCATGAACAAAACAGAAAATAGGTCCTTGCGCCACGGAGTTTACCTCTAATGTGCCTGTAGTGGGGGTTGATGGAGTCTGTAAAGCAGGGTAGGGGATAGTAGAACCACTGGGGGTGGTATGTCATTTTAAATAAGCCTCATTGATAAGATTAACATTTGAGCAGAGACCCAACGGAGGTTAGGGAGCAAGTCAAGGGGATAACTACGGAAAGAATTCCAGGCAGAGGGTATAGTAAAGGCAAAGGCCTGAGACAGGTAAGAGACTGATGATTGTGAAGAAGAGCAATGGGGCCAGTATGGCTGCCCCAGAATGAACATAAGGGAGAGAAATAGGAGATGAGGTCAGAGTGGCAGCAGGGTCAGATTGTGTAGGGCCTTACTGGCCATTGTAAGGACCTTGGCTCTTATCTTAAATGACACTGAAAACCACTGGATGGTTTTGAACATGACCAGATTCACATTTCAAAAGCATCACCCTGGCTGCTGAGCCAAAAAGAGACTACAGGGTGAATAGAGGGCAAAGGTGAGAGCGAGGAAAGTAGCTGGGCATCTATAGTGATAATTCAGGCTAGAGATCATAGTGGCTTGGACCTGGGTGGTAGCAGCAGAGTGGTGGAAGTGGTTGGATTCCTGGGATGTTTTAAAGGTAGAAGATTTACTGAAGATTGGATATGGGGTCTGAGGGGAAAAAAATAGTCAAGGAAAACTCAAGCTTTTGACTTGAGCAACAGAAAGATGAAACTGACATTTAAGAAAGAAGTGTAGAAGATTGGGAGATGGAAGGAGAGGAAGGCAAAGATCAGAATTTTGGTTTTGGCTACATTAAGTTTGAGATGCCTAACTGACACATAAGTAAAGAATTTGAGTGATCAGAATATACAAATCCAGAGTTAAGGGGAGAAGTTTTGACTGAAGATATAAATCCGGTTAAGCAAAACATTTTGAAAGGTTGGGAGACACACAGAGCTACAAAGGAGGGAGAGTGGAACTGTCATAGGGATTTTCTGATTTCCAGATAACCACTGTCCTCAAAGCAGCGTATCCCAGCCCCTGTTAATTTTACAGGAACAATTAACATTTTCTTAATCTTATGTAAAGTGCTGTCTGAACAAATCTTATAGAGGTGGCCTCATCCCTCACCTTCCTAACTGATAGCCACCTCTAAACTCCTCTTCTATAGAAATTACGGAGGCACAAATGTCACCTGGGAATTAAATAGTGACTTGCTAAGTGATTTTGGCTTCCAATGTGTGCTTCCCCAGAATTCTGTCAAGATGAGGCATTAAAGTCTCTTCAGAACTCAATACCTAGGAAAGCATCCCAAGTATTAACTCTACCCCAAACAGGCCCCTTTCCATTAAGTGCTTTTTTTCTTTGGAGGGGTTGGGTGGGGCAGGAGGCAGCTGCCTCAGAGGATGTCAAAGTATCACCTGAGCTCTGCTCAAGTATGTCCCATTTCTACATTTTGTTTTTCATGAGATTTGATAATCTGTTCATATTTTCATGTGCTCACAATTAGAATAAGCTGACAGTACGCTGTTGAACTCAGCACCCATCTCCCCTTTTGAAGTTCAGTACTGTCCTCTAAGAGCTAAGAGTAAGAAACACATGTGTAAATCCTTAGCCACACAGAAAAAGCACTCTCCCTTCACATGAAGTTTTCAAAAGAACAAATAGTTACCAAGGGGTATTTTTGTCCTTTTTGCCAATTTAGAAATGAATAAGATTGGACTGAGTCCTTAAAACAAGTAAACTATTTTTTCTGCCTGATACTTGCTTAGACTTGGCCAAAACGTTTCTCAAACACTAGTGTGATGAACTTTGGGTCATGTTAGAACTCCTCACCATTCCTTGACAAACCACATTATTCCATGGCTCTCGTTGCTCTAAGCTTTTTATCTCTGCCTGGAATATCCTTTCTCCTCTTTTCTTCATTCTTCATAGCTTAGGCCTATGGCCTTCTCTGTGAGGTTTTCCCTGATTCTCCAAGGTAGAGACATTGGGGCTCCCTCCTCTCATCTCTCCCAGCTCTTTATTGGCTCCTGCTACAGCAATAGACAACCATGCTATCATTGTTCAGCTCTGCGTCCCTCTCTAAAGGCAGAGTGGAGCATTTGCCAAAGAGAAGGTACCATGTCTGCTTTTTTAGCATCCATTTCAGTATCCAATACACAATAAGCCTTAATAAATGTCTGACTCCTGCAGGTGTTATTTAGGCCCATTCAATACCACTTGCAATCTGTCTGCACCCTATATATAACCCAACCTGAATTACCATTATTCATTGTAGCAAATTCCCTCGAGATTATGTCTATTACTACATGCTGTTAAATGCATTCAAATACTCTACTTATTGCCTTAAGTGTTCATTTTGGAATGAATAATATTGGGGAGTCATATGTGACTATTCAATAGAAACTGGAAGAACAGAGGAATTTCTAGTGGAAGCTAGGCAGACAGATCCTGAAGGAAATGACAGCTGGAGGCTGTTGTCTGCTGACTTTACTCCCCACCACTGGGCAGCAAGTATTTCTTTGAAGGGAAATCTGAGCAATACATCTCTGTATCTATCACAAATAAGGAAAGAACAGAAAGCTAATGGCTAGGATTGCCAGATTTAGCAAATATAAATACAAATAATGCTACTGCATTAATACAAGTATGACCCATTAATATTTGGGACACACTTATGCTAAAAATTATTCATTGTTTATTTGAAATTCAAATTTAATTGGAGGTCCTGTATTTTATCTGACAACTCTACTAAGGGCTGAGTCTTAGAGTAGAGCCACAGTTGTCAGGAGAGAAGTAAGTGGAATTGTCAAGAAGAGATAAGAGAAAGTCATAGAATGATCCAAGAATCAAGATGAAAGAATAGCAATGAGATCCAACGAAGAAGGTGATTTTCAAAATAATAAGGTAATATAATATCGAATCTTGAAAAGCAAAGAAGATACATAAAGGAAGATAAAGACTGAGAATTACTGCAGTGACTCCCAGACCAGAGATTTAAAAAGCTTCAAAAAGGAATGGACCCCAGTATCAAATGACACAGACATGCAGAGCACAGCTAAAATATCTGGGGGGAAGAGGGGCGAGTGAGACATGTCTAATTAGCTGTGGTACGGCATGCCTTGCCACAAGATGGCACTCATAGTTCCTCTTTTTCTGAGCTTCTATCAATAAACATTTTGCAAAATTTTTTTGTCATAGAACAAAGAGATATCTTATGTTTCAAAACTTACATATAACCTTCTGTTTCATGTTCTATCATTTTTTCCACAGCTTATCATTGTTTTTCCCTTTAGAATATGAAGACATAATAAATGCTAGAATTGAGTGGGGGTGGGGGAGGCATTAGAACCTGGAGGAAGGAACAAATGTAATGCTATAGCAGATACTCAGTACAAAGCCTTAACAAAAGGACTGGCCATCAAACGAAGACTGATGAGCTTCAAGAAAACTAATACAGATAGAAATGGAAGCCAGATTGCTTAGTGTTGAGGACCGATAACGTGCTGAGAAAGTAGAGACTATGTGTTTAGCACATCTGCTGGGAAACATAGGATGGAAGACAGGTGGACTTTTTCCTTATAGGTAATTACTTCCCAAATCAGAGTTTGTTTGCCTTATTCATAAGTTTCAAATACTTGACCGAAATACCTATTAAATAGCAGTTGACCTCATATAATAATATCTCTACAAAAAAATGCATTTGTGTTGCAGAGATACATCTACTTAACTAAATAACCCCTTTGGTCCCCCAATATTATAGCACTTATTTCTTTTCAAAATAACTTCATATCTATTTGTCATATTATATTGCCCACAGAGTGAATGTTTGAATGGAGGCCTAGAGAGATCACAAGATTTGACTAACACGGCACAGAAACAGAACCATGGGCCAGTTTTCCGATGCCTAATTCTGTACCCCTTCTATTGAATTATTCTTCCTGTCACTCAATTTCTATTTCAAGTTTTCCACTTATCTAATTTTATTTTTCTGGCATGCATAAAATGAAAATGGCTCTTTGAAATTACGCTGTTTTGAATATTTCCCATGCTATACCAGATATGTAACAGTTAAAAATTACCTATCTTCAGAATAGTATGGGAAAATATGTTCATTATCATCTCTGATTTTTTACAAAACTGAGTATAACCTTGAGCTGAACTTTAAAGAAGAACTTATAAATTAATGTACCATTGAAGAGGTAAAATCCTGTGCCTGTTGGTTCAGGTGTATACTTTTGCTAGAATACAGTCCTACCAAACAATCCAAAACAGTTTTCCTTTCAGCCAATAAACCAATCATTAGCTATTTGTTTTTATCTTTTTCTGATCATCAAAGTGAAAACATTATTTGTATCTAAATCTGTTTGAACCCTTTAGACATAAAGAAGAGTGAAATGAAGACAACTTCAGCTTTGTTTCTACCATTCACCTCCCCCACCTCAAACATAAAAAAGGGTGGAGGGGCTTCTATAGCTAGTTCACCTATAATTCCATATAAGCCAAACAAAAGAAAACTTCAAACTTGCTTTGTGGCTAGGTCTCCATGGAGGAACAGCCTTCTTATTGAGTTGGAAAGAATAAAGGGTATTTTTGAATTCACAAGTGTCTGAAAACATCATGTCTGCAAAGTGTGGTTGGCATTTTTATGCATTTAAAAGAGTCCAATGAAGCCCAGCTCCTTACAAATTCCTACAAATAATGAAGAATGGGAAATGGTTTCTGCCACTCGGGGGTCAGAGTGGTGGTATTGCTCCAACCAACTGTACAAAGGAGACCTGTCATTTATAGATAGCTCCAAACTCTTGCATTAGCAAGAACACCATGAAGACTGGCTCTTACCCAAAGAGTTTACTCAGAGAGACATTTAATATGGAGTAAATACAGCCTCAAAGAGAACAGCATTGAAGAAGGGCTTTGCAAAGGTCGGAAGAAGATGAAATGAGGAATGTTGTTACTTAGTGCCTGTATTAAACAAATGCTTGCCTTAGCTCTTCTCCAGCACCTCAAAATGTGGCAAAGTAATAATGACATGCTCACTTCACAGACAAAAAAATAACTTGGAATGGGAAATTTTTCGTTAGGATGGGCCCTCAAGCCACTGGGTTGTTCTCAAAGTGTGTGAATGTTCTATTTCCATCAGCCTGGAGACTCTTCCTCTCTCAGGGTCATATCTACTGCTCCACAAACAGCCCAGGATAGTTTGGAAGTCAGATGTTCTCCCCAGTTAAGTTTGGTAACCCTATTTTCCCTAATCCTTATACCATGTCCTATCTCCTCAGGCCTTTGCTTTAGGAAGAAAGTAACCCATCACTGCTACCATTACAGCAGACAGCACTCTAGGTATAAACTATTTTGGAGTCACAGGCACTTTCTATTATAAAATCAACCGGCTAGTGGTATTCAATAAAATTTTTAGTTATCCATAACATCACTCCCTACAACCGATTTTTTTCCTGCTGCTATTCATCTCTAGTCTTTGTACATATAAATGCATTCATCCATTTGACAAATACAAATATTGCTGAGTACCTGTTATGTGCCAGATATTGTTCTAGACAATGGGTTTATAGCAATCATTAAGACAGACAAGGTCCCTGCTTTCAGGGACCTATACTCTAAACAAGTAGGAAAGGAAGAGTGGGAGTGAGGAGGTGATAGGCAATAATAAACAAGATAAATTCGGATGGTGGTAAGTCCTATGAAGAAAAGAAATCAGGTTAATGTAATGGAGACTGGGTGAAAAACTATTTTGTTTGAGTAGTCAGAGACTGCTGCCCTGAGGTGAGGTGCTGAAGTGCCACACTGCTAAATCATGAAGAAGTTATATGCGAGGGATCTCAAGAATTGTAAAGTTTTTTTTAACTCCTAAGTATTTTTGTGTGTTTTTCCTAAGATCAAGGACAATTATGAAGGTATAATTATCAAAATCAGGAAATTTTCACTAAAATAACCAATAATAATCAAAATCAGAGAATAACATTAACAAAAATTAGATAACAACATTATTATCCAATTTATAGACCTAAATTTTGCTAATGGCCCCCCAAAAATGTCCTTTATAGAAATTTTATTGATCCAGCCCAGGATCACAGATTTCATTTAATTTTCACATCTCTTTAGTTTCCTTTAATCTGGAACTGTTCCCCATCTTTTCTTTGTCTTTCACAACATTGACATTTTTAAAACTACTGGCCATTTGTTTTGTAGTATTTAAGTTGGGTTTATCTGATGATTCCTTGAGATTAGATTCATGTTATACAGGTTATAAAAAGTTTGTCCTTTCAATGTAGAATATCAGTTGTTTCATTGCTAATATGCAAGGCGGATGGGATGAAAAAATGTATCTTTTGCTAGGGAGAGATCAATGTATGTTTATCCTTCAGATGGCAGCAAAAATGTCAATTCTAAAAATAGAAGTATAATGTGGACAAATCCTATGAATTAGATGCAAATGCAGGAAGGCTTTCCTTACTTGTTCAAAACCCTGAATACAGAGCTTTAGGAAAATCTCAAGAGTCACTAAAAAATTAAGGAAGAATGAGATGGAAAACAGAATGTGAGTTATTAATAAGAACAAAGATACATTTACAAACTTCAAACAAATAAAAATAACTGTGACTGAATATAAATCTATACAGTTTAAATAAAATAGACTAAATACTTAGGTAAATAAATAAGTGCTTTTACATAGGTAATGTGAAAAGGAATTGTTAAGCATTTATGAAATTGAAATTTGTGTAGACCACCCAGTGGCAATCGCAAAGTCTCCGCTGTAGTGTAGCTTTCCTTCAATTGTAGTGTAGTATAGTTTATTTTGCCACAAATACTAACTAAAAGCAAACAAACAAGAAAGGTGCGGTGGGGTAGTTTGTCACTAGGAATGATGGAGAAGGAAAAGACTGGAAAATCCAAAGTCTGTATAGAAAATATAAGGAATGAGAGTGGTAGACACTGAGCAAGAAGTACTGTCACATGAATTGAGCTATTAGACTGCTGCATCATAAGGGCCTTGAGGGCATCGACTAGGATTGTTCTCTGGTTATAGTTCTCTTTATCAATGCCTATCTTAAAATATGGTATCCAGAAATTAAATTAAAACTCTGTATATGACCTAGCACATACAACAGGACTGCTGCTTCCCGTTTTATTTCTACACCTCTATTCTATTAGTGCCTAAATTACCATCGAACCTAATCTGTGAAATTTTAGAGATGAAGCAGAACCAAGACTGTCATTTAGTTCAGTTTCCTCAGTTTTCAAATAAGAAGAATGAAGTGATTAAAGTTAACTGACTTGCCCAAAATTATCCAACAGTAATACTACTAGTGAGCAAACAGTTCAGGTTTGGAACCCCAGAAGACATCATGAAGAAGCCACTACCAAAATAACACCACCCAGGGAGCACAGGGAACAAAGCACTGGACTTGGAGTCAGAAAACTTGTATTTGAATCCCTGCCTCCTACTTTCTATGAGACCATGGGCAATCACTACAACTATCTGTAAAAATGGAATGATAAGACCTGCCACATAAAAATGTCACATATACTCAATGTAAAAAAAGGTTTGTAAAAAACATTAAATATTAAAGCTATTGGGATGTATTATTATAATGATGATCTCATAGTCACAATTTGGTTAAAAAGATGTAATGTTTTTCAAGTAAGTAGGTGGTTATGGGGATATCCTTAATCCCCATGCTTCAGGAAAGATGTTGCATACATTTAAATCTGACTTTAAAGAATCCTAATTTTTAAACTTCTGATCATGGAAAATTTCAAACATATACAAAGTGAATAGAATATAACAAATCCCCATGTATCTTTCACACAGCATCAATATCTTTAAAATTCTGCCATTCTTTTTTTTTTTTACTGTGGTAATATACACAAGACATAAAATTTACCATTTTAACCATTTTTAAGTGAACAGTTCAGTGGCAATAAGTACATTCACATGTTGTGTCTGCCATTCTTATGTCACCTAAACCTGCACCTACTCCCCACCTATTCACTCCATGATATGAGAATCTCACGTTTTAAATCAGACATCTAACACTTCAATTTCCGTCCAAATTCACATGCAATTTTTTTGCTCTAATCCTCAGTTCCCCTTCATGAGTATCATAACACCTCTCTCTCAAAGTTGCTGTGAAGTTTAAAGGATGCATTGTACTATTACATAGCAGGCACTCAATAACTTAGTTCACTTGCCCACACCATTCATACGGTGTGACTGATCCTAGCGATGCTGTACTGCTAACACAATGGATCCCATTTCACATATGTGATAATTCTCAAGTTTTATTTGGAATATTTTCTTGATATTTCTTCATTGTTCCCTTGTACCCTGTCTAGGTGGGATATATAAACCTAATTGAGTTTCCAATATGATAACTGTCTCTGTAGAAAAGTGATGAAGAAGTTCTTTATATCTTGGTGATAGTATTTAATTATAAGAGTAATAAAATAAGCTCCAGTAGCCTAAATGAGGAGTTTCTCAACTCAGTGCAGTAACTTATTCAAGTGTATTGATGAGAAAATCAAAAACACCTTTGCTTTCCCTTTAATGACTGAGTCACTGTGGAAGACACAGGAAAGCGTTGACTCCCATTTTCTGGGTCACAGCTGTGACTAGGCTCTCTCATCTCTGACAGGTTCTTCTCAGCCTCACTTTATCTTTCTGCATACTAAATGGGGAGATATTCTAAGAACTACTTCTCAGCCTTGAGTTCTTTTACAAGCTCCAACAGATGACTCATTTACATGGCTTCAGTCTACAGCTCTATATGAGCCGTTCTAAAATGAACATCTCTGGCCCACAATTCTCTGACTCCAAGAATCTTCTGAACTCATCATCATCCCCCACCCCCCAAACTCTTTTTTCCCTCCCAGAAATCCTGTTTCTGTCAATGGTACCATCACTCTCCTGGTCATCCTGTCTTAAACAAAAGCCTCATCCTTCCATTTTTTAGTTGCTCTTGATCAATGCCTATCTTAAAATATGGTATCCAGAAATTAAATTAAAACTCTGTATATGACCTAGCACTAAATTAAAACTCTGTATATGACCTATCTTTTAGTTGCTCCACACTTTTCTCAACTCCACTAATTGGAAACATTACAACTTCACAACCTAATTAATGCAATAGCTCATGTGGTCAATCATATATGATTTCTAGCATATAATGCTTAATCAAGAAATCAGAATTCTGAACTCTTCTAGAAATCAATCATGCTTCAGCAACCCTTCAACTAACACTTAGGAGAGTTTAAAAGACATAAATCCTTTTTCTGAGCCAGATAAAACAAAGTTCTCTTTATTGGTAAAGCATGTTATTTTATAACTAGGTCTGAATAATGCAAACATCTGATAATCTTCAGAGAAATCACACTAACAAAATCTGAGTGCAATCTGGGCGCTCTTAAATACAGCTCACATTTCCCTAATTTTACAGTCTCTACATAAAAACCTATATTCCCATTATTACATTTAGAGAGTCCTTCAAAGGTGCCATAAAGTTCCAGTCTTGATAATCTCCAATTAGCGTCCTAGTTACATAGCTCTGAAGTTCCAGTTTACTAGCTTAACATGTAAACTAGAGCTTATCTTAAGTGAAAGCATTTATCTCTAATGACTGGTTTCCATTCCAAGCCCCCAGCTATACAAAACAGCTAACTTCCAGATTTTAGTTTTCTACTTAGTTTTTCTCAGGCAGTTTAGTACAGTCCAAACATCCACCTTCCCAGGTTGCTCTTCTATCAGAGAATACCCCAATTGACATTCACTCACTGGTGCTCTGGGGCTCAAAGTTTTTATAATATGCATGCACAGATACAATTACAAATACACATTATAGTCCCATTTGTTTAGTAAAGTCTTAGACATAACCTTAGTGTCTATTCATAAGTGGGTAGGACAGTGGGTGAGTATATAGATGTAACAAAATTACCATGAGTTGTTACTTGTTGAAATTGAGTGATGGTTTCATTATACAAGTCTCTCTGCTTTTTTGCATATGTTTAAATTCTTTCCATAAAAATTTTTTAAATTAAGGTATAAACCTACTATGAATATAATGTAACATGAAACAATTAATTGGTTGATCTGTACTCACAGAAGTAGAGCTATGATACACTGTTAAGTGAAAAAGAACAAGTTAATAAACAATAAGTATACTATGGCTCCTTTTTAGGATTTTGAAAGCTCTCTGTATGTTTATGAGTATATATATTTGCATATCCACAGATAAAGGTCTGAAAAGAGACCCACCAAACTAACAGATAACCCTGAGAATTAGGAGGGATAAGAGTGGATGATCATGTCTTACTCTATATACTGCAATAAGGTTTGAATTTTTACCAGCGTCTGTAAATTTGAAAAATAAAGAAAATAATAATAGTAATAATAATATTAACAACTAAAATCTTTAGTGCTACAGGGACCTACAGGCTTATATTCTTGGGAGTATTAAATACTGAGGAATACTAGAGGTATATGTCTATACTTCAAAGCATGCAACATGTTGAAGGTAAAATCCAATCCGTTTGTCTGACCTACTCTCTCAAGGCACTGACTTTAATTAAATGCTTTCCCTACCAACCTTATCTGGGACTGCCTTCTGTTACTTCCTGGCAAGGTTTTACTTACTTCTTTGATCTTCCCTTGTTATAGGCAGAACAGATGGAGGAAAGCCATAAAAGAGTTTTTTGCTCTTTAGTCTGGTCCAAATTCATAATTTTCTTCAAAATCATGATCGGAGTCGATTTCCATGGCAACCAGTAGCTACTAACTTTGTGCTTGGCCCAAAGACGCTACTATTCCTTCTCTACTTTTAACTCAGGGATCTGCACCTCTCCTTGTTTTTGTACCTACTAATTCTTATAACCTTCAGGTCCTAGTTTCCCTGCCTTCCACTATCTCTCCACCCATGTCTGGGTCTAGTGCTTTCCTCTATCAAAGTACTTGTCATATTATACTAAAATTGTTTATTTAACTGCGTCCCCTGTAAGACTGTAAGAGAGCTGTAACCAGGGGTAGATCCAGGTTTCGTGGATTCTGAAACTAATGCAACTTAGGGAGCCTTCTTTAAGAGAAGGATATAAATTATAAATACAAAATATACAAAATTATGTATAAATATGTATATTATCTAGAATGAGAAAAGAAATCACAACAGATTATTGAGGCTTTAGAGCTTAAGATCCCTCTCTTCTGAGACTTCTTTAAGCAATTTACTAGAAATGCTTACTTAGAAATGCATCCTGATTGCAACCTGGCTTTCCTTTCCCATTACTGGTACTCACACACTAACAGGTGATGGATCTTAAAGTGTAAGCTTCAGTAACTTCACCATAAATTTATGTCTGGGGTCTTCACTGCTGAATTCTCAGCAATCTGCTTAGTGTCCTAGACATATTAGGTCTTCAAAAATAAAACTGTGATGCGTGAAAGCAGGATAGATGTATTAATCCTTCTTTTACCAAATACCTTTTACAAACCCTTCTATTACTTTTAAGAGAAAAGCCTACTGTAAAATCTAGCCCTTGCCTTCCTCTCCAATAGCTTCTTGAACACCTCTCTTCTTTACCTTATATGTCTAGCCACTCTGGCTTTCTCTCATCACCTCAGGACCTGTCTGTGGTGGTCCCCTCTGTCTAGATCCTTCTTCTTATTCTCCTATCTCAGTTCAGATGTTACTTCCAGTCTAGGTTAAATCTCCCAGTCATCTCATTCATAATATTCCCTACTTCTTCAAAACACTTTTCACAGTTTAATTGAAGAGTTGTGTAAAAAGTAGTTTAATATCTATTTTGCCCCTGGAATGAAAACTTCATGAAGGTAGCAGTCATAGTTTGCCTATTTATTCATTGTTTCCCCAGCTTACCACAATGCTGTGTACAGAGTAGGTGCTCAGTAAGTATTTGTAGAATGAAAGAAAAAAATGAATGAATGATAATGAATGCCCAAAAGAATACAACTCTCAGTATATACTGAAGAAAATGTGGTGTTTAAGATCAAAGACATCCACTGGCCAAAAGGAGCAATGAAATGACTGTAACGTATACACACATATATATAAAATAGATAAACAACAAGGACCTACTGTATAGCATAGGGAATTATTTTAATAACTAGTAATAACCTATAATAGAAAAGAATCTGAAAAAGAATATATATATATACACATATACACATATATATACACATAGATATGTGTGTAACTTAATCACTTTGGTATACACCCTAAACTAACACAATATTGTAAATTAACTATACTTCAATTTAAAATGGTTAAAAAGATTGAGTAATAATAGTTAACATTTCTTGCTTTCTGTATGCTAGGCTTTGTAGTAAACTCTTTATATGTAGTTATTTCATTTGATCCTCAGAACAACCTTATAAAGAAGTAAATTTTAGAATCAGTTTGTTAATTTCTATAAAAGATCCCACTGGATTTTGATTGGGATTGCATTCTACAGATCACTCTAAAGATTAGATTGCCATCTTAACAATAATGAGTATTGCAAACCATGAACACAAAAAATATCTCCATTTATTCAGGTATTTTAAAATGTACTTTAGCAGTTTTGTATTTTCAGCATGCAAATCTTACACACGCTTCCATGGCGTGGCTATGTAAACACGTATTTTGCTAGAGTTGTACCTAATAGTTACATGGTTTGGGGTGCTACTGTAAGTGACATTATTTTTAAATTTTCAATTTCCAATTGTTCATTGTTAGAATATAGAAATACAAATTTTTTATATCAGCCTTGTATCTTGCTACCTTGCTAAACATACTTATCAGTTCCAGTGATGTCTTTGTAGATTATTTGAAAGTTTCTATGCAATCATGTTGTCTGTGAATAGAGATAATTTTACTTAACCTTTCCAAACTGGATTCCTTTCTTTTTTTAAATTTTTATTTTATATTGGAATATAGTTGATTAACAATGTTTTGTTAGTTTCAGATATACAGCAGAGTGATTCAGTTATGCATATACATGTATCTATTCTTTTTCAAATTCTTTTCCCGTTTACGTTATGACAAAATACTTAGCAGAGTTCCCTGTGCTATATGGTAGGTCCTTGTTGGTTATCTATTTAAAAAAATAGCAGTGTGTACATGTGAATCCCAAAGTCCCAATCTATCCCACCCCCCACCCTTCCCCCCATAACCATAACTTCATTCTCTGAGTCTGTCAGTCTGTTTCTGTTTTGTAAATAAGTTCGTTTGTATCATTTTTTTTTAGATTCCATATATAAGCAATATCATAAGATATTTGTCTTTCTCTGTCTGACTTACTTCACTTAGTGTGATAATCTCCACGTCCATTCATGTTGCTGCAAATGGCATTATTTCATTCTTTTTAATGGCTGAGTAATATTCCATTGTATATATACACATCTTCTTTATCCATTCATCTTTCAATGGACATTTAGGTTCCTTCCATGTCTTGGCTATTGTAAACAGCGGTGCAATGAACACTGGGGTGCATGTATCCTTTCAAACCCTGTTTTTCTCCAGATATATGCCCAGGAGTGGGATTGCTGGATCATATGGTAGCTATATTTTTAGTTTCTTAAGAAATCTCCATACTGTACTCCATAGTGGCTGTACCAATTTACATTCCCACCCACAGTATAGGAGGGTTCCCTTTTCTCCACACCCTCTCCAGCATTTATTGTTTGTAGACTTTTAGATGATGGCCATCCTGACTGGTATGAGGTGATATCTCATAGTTTTGATTTGCACATCTCTAATAATTAGCAATGTTGAGCATTTTTTCATGTGCCTCTTGGCCATCTGTATGTCTTCTTTGGAGAAAGGTCTATTTAGGTCTTCGTCCATTTTTTGATTTTTTTTTTTTTTTATATTGAGCCACATGAGCTGTTTTTAAATTTAGGAGACTAATTCCTTGTTGGTCACATTGTTTGCAAATATTTTCTCCTATTCTGTGTGTTGTCTTTTCATTTTGTTTATGGTTTCCTTTGTTGTGCAAAACCTTTTGAGTTTATTTAGGTCCCACTTGTTTATTTTTCTTTTTATTCCCATTACTCTAGGAGGTGGATCCAAAAAGATATTTCTCCATTTTATGTCAAAGAGTGTTCTGCCTATATTTTCCTCTAAGAGTTTTATAGTATCCAGTCTTACGTTTAGTTCTTTAATCCTTTTTGAGTTTATTTTTGTGTATGGTGTTAAAGAATGTTCTAATTTCATTTTTTGACATGTAGCTGTCCAGTTTTCCCAGCACAATTTATTGAAGAGACTTTGTTGTACATTAATTGACCATAGGTGCATGTGTTTCTTTCTGGGCTTTCTATCCTGTACCATTGATCCGTATTTCTGTTTTTGTGCAAGTACCATACTGTTTTGATTACTGTTGCTTTGTAGTATAGTCTGGAGTCAGCGAGCCTGATTCCTCCCACTCTGGCTTTCTTTCTCAAGATGGCTTTGTTTATTTGAGGTCTTTTGTGTCTCCATACAAATTTTAAGGTTTTCTGTTCTAGTTCTGTGAAAAAGGCCATTGGTAATTTGACAGGGATTGCTTTGAAGCTGTAGATTGCCTTGTGTAATATAGTCATTTTGACAATACTGATC
Organism: Balaenoptera borealis; assembly: GCF_965194805.1. Taxonomy (NCBI): domain Eukaryota; kingdom Metazoa; phylum Chordata; class Mammalia; order Artiodactyla; family Balaenopteridae; genus Balaenoptera; species Balaenoptera borealis. The sequence goes on from NC_138874.1 coordinate 89,269,917, forward strand.
CTTCCAGCCCAAGAACATGGTATATCTTTCCATCTGCTTGTGTCATCTTCAATTTCTTTCATCAGTGTCTTATAGCTTTGGGAGTACAGGTCTTCTGCATCCTTAGGCAGATTTATTCCTAGGTATTTTATTCTTTTTGATGCGATGGTAAATGGGATTGTTTCCTTAATCTCTCTTCCTGATCTTTTGTTGTTTTTGTATAGAAATGTAACACACCTCTGTGTATTTATTTTATATCCTGCATTTTACCAAATCCATTGATGAGCTCTAGCTGTTTTCTGGTAGCATCTTTAGGATTTTCAATGTATAGTATCATGTCATCTGCAAACAGTGACAGTTTTACTTCTTTTCCAGTTTGGATTCCTTTTATTTCTTTTTCTTCTCTGACTGTCATGGCTAGGACTTCCAAAACTATGTTGAATAAAAGTGACGAGAGTGGACATCCTTGTCTTGTTCCTGATCTTAGAGGAAATGCTTTCAGCTTTTCACTGTTGAGTATGATGTTAGCTGTAGATTTGTCATATATAGCCTTTATTATGTTGAGGTGCATTCCCTCTATGCCCACTTTCTGGAGAGTTTTTATTGTAAATGATGTTGAATTTTGTCAGAAGCTTTTTCTGCATCTATTGAGATGACCATATGGTTTTTATTCTTCAGTTTTTTGATTTGGTATATCACATTGATTGATTTGCAGACATTGAGAAATCCTTGCATCCCTGCAATAAATCCCACTTGATCAAAGTGTATGATCCTTTTAATGTACTGTTGGATTCATTTTGCTAGTAATTTGTTGAGAATTTTTATGTATATGTTCATCAGTGATATTGGCTTATAAGTTCCTTTTTTCTGGTATTTTTGTCTGGTTTTGCTATCAGGGTGATGGTGGCCTCATAGAATGAATTTGGGAATGTTCCTTTCTCTGCAATTTTTTGGAATAGTTTCTGAAGGATAGGTATTAACCCTTCTCTAAACGTTTGATAGAATTGGCCTGTGAAGCCATCTGGTCCTGGACTTTTGTTTGTTGAGAGTTTTAAAATCACAGTTTCAATTTCAGAACTTGTGATGGGTCTGTTCATATTATCTATTTTTTCCTGGTTCAGACTTGGGCGATTGTATCTTTCTAAGAATTTGTCCATTTCTTCTGGGTTGTCCATTTTATTGGCATATAGTTGCTTGTAGTAGTATCTTATGATCCTTTGTATTTCTGTGGTGTCCGTTGGAACTTCTCCTTTTTCATTTTGATTTTATTGATTTGAGCCCTCTTCCTTCTTTTCATGGTGAGTCTGGCTAATGGTTTATCAATTTTGTTTACCTTTTCAAAGAACCAGCTTTTAGTTTCATTAATCTTTTCTATTGTTTTTTTAATCTCTATTTCATTTATTTCTGCTCTGATCTTTATGATTTCATTCCATCTACTAACTTCGGGTTTTGTTTGTTCTTCTTTCTCTTGTTGTTTAAGGTATAAGGTTAGGTTGTTTATTTGAGATTTTTCTTGTTTCCTGAGGTAAGATTGTATTGCTATAAACTTCCCTCTTACAACTGCTTTTGTGGCATCCCATAGGTTTTGGATCATTGTTTTTTTTCATTTTCATATGTCTCTAGGTATTTTTTGAATTCCTCTTCGATTTCTTCAGGATCCATTGGTTGCTTAGTAGCATATTGTTTAGCCTCCATGTGTTTGTGTTTTTTACAGGTTTTTTTCTTGTAGTTGATTTCTAATATCATAGTGTTCTGGTTGGAAAAGATGCTTGATATGATTTCACTTTTCTTAAATTTACTGAGACTTCTGTTGTGGCCCACCATGTGATCAATCCTGGAGAATGTTCCATGTGCATTTGAGAAGAATGCATATTCTGGGGCTTTTGGATGGAATGCTTTATAAATATCAATTAAGTCCATCTGGTCTAATGTGTCATTTAAGGCCTGTGTTTCCTTACTGATTTTCTATTGGGATGATCTGTCCATTGATGAAAGTGGGTGTGTTAAAGTCCCCCACTATTATTGTGTTACTGTCAATTTCTCCTTTTATGGCTTTTAGCATTCATCTTATATATGAGGTGCTCCTATGGTGTGTCCATATATATTCACAATTGTTACATCTTCTTCTTGGATTGATCCCTTGATCATTATATAGTGTCCTTCTTTGTCTCTTGTAACAGTCTTAATTTTAAAGTCTATTTTGTCTGATATGAGAATTGCTACTCCAGCTTGCTTTTGATTTCCATTTACATGGAATACATTTTTCTATCTCCTCCTTTTCAGTCTGTATGCGTCCCTAGATCTGAAGTGGGTCTCATAGACAGCACATATACAGGTCTTGTTTTTGTTTCCATTCAGCCAGTCTATGTCTTTTGGTTGGAGAATTTAATCCATTTATGTTTAAGGTTATTATCAATATGTTCGTTCTTATTGCCAGTTTGTTAATTGTTTTGGCTTTGTTTTTTCTTCCCTTCTTCTTTTGTTCTCTTCTCTTGTGATTCGATGACTACCTTCAGTGTTGTGTTTGGACTCCTTTTTCTTTTTTGTGTGTATATCCATTTTATATTTTTGGTTTGTGGTTACCATGAGGTTTTGATATAGCAATCTATATGTAAACAAGACTGTTTTAAGTAGTTTTTCTTTTAATTTCAAATGCATTTCCAATATCCTGCATTTATGCTCTCCTCTTCTCACAATTGCTGGCTTTTATACCATATTAGTGTGTAGATAATTTCCTACCTTTACTGTATGTTTGCCTTTACCAGTGAGCTTTCCCATTTTTAAGTTTCTTTTTTTTTTTTTTAACATCTTTATTGGAGTATAATTGCTTTACAGTGGTGTCTTAGTTTCTGCTTTAGAACAAAGTGAATCAGTTATACATATACATATGTTCCCATATCTCTTCCCTCTTGCATCTCCCTCCCTTCCACCCTCCCTATCCCACCCCTCTAGGGGGTCACAAAGCACCGAGCTGATCTCCCTCTGCTATGCGGCTGCTTCCCACTAGCTATCTATTTTACGTTTGGTAGGGTATATATGTCCATGCCACTCTCTCACTTTGTCACAGCTTACCCTTCCCCCTCCCCAATATCCTCAAGTCCATTTTCTAGTAGGTCTGTGTCTTTATTCCCGTCTTGCCCCTAGGTTCTTCATGACCTTTTTTTTTTTTTTCTTAGATTCCATATATATGTGTTAGCATACGGTATTTGCCTTTCTCTTTCTGACTTACTTCACTCTGTATGACAGACTCTAGGTCCATCCATCTCACTACAAATAACTCAATTTCGTTTCTTTTTATGGTTGAGTAATATTCCATTGTATATATGTGCCACATCTTCTTTATCCATTCTTCTGTTGATGGACACTTAGGTTGCTTCCATGTCCTGGCTATTGTAAATAGAGCTGCAATGAACATTTTGGTACATGACTCTTTTTGAATTATGGTTTTCTCAGGGTGTATGCTCAGTAGTGGGATTGCTGGGTCGTATGGTAGTTCTATTTTTAGTTTTTTAAGGAACCTCCATACTGTTCTCCATAGTGGCTGCATCAATTTACATTCCCACCAACAGTGCAAGAGGGTTCCCTTTGCTCCACACCCTCTCCAGCATTTATTGTTTCTAGATTTTTTGATGATGGCCATTCTGATCAGTGTGAGATGATATCTCATTGTAGTTTTGATTTGCATTTCTCTAATGATTAACGATGTTGAGCATTCTTTCATGTGTTTGTTGGCAATCTGTATATCTTCTTTGGAGAAATGTCTATTTAGGTCTTCTGCCCATTTTTGGATTGGGTTGTTTGTTTTTTTGATATCGAGCTGCATGAGCTGCTTGTAAATTTTGGAGATTAATCCTTTGCCAGCTGCTTCATTTGCAAATATTTTCTCCCATTCTGAGGGTTGTCTTTTTGTCTTGTTTATGGTTTCCTTTGCTGTGCAAAAGCTTTTAAGTTTCATTAGGCCCCACTGGTTTATTTTTGTTGTCATTTCCATTTCTCTAGGAGCTGGGTCAAAAAGGATCTTGCAGTGATTTATGTCATAGAGTGTTCTGCCTATGTTTTCCTCTAAGAGTTTGATAGTGTCTGGCCTTACATTTAGGTCTTTAATCCATTCCTGTTTCTGGTTATGGCCTTTTCTTTTCTACCTAGAGAAGTTCCTTAAGCATTTGTTGCCAAGCTTGTCTGGTGGTGCTGAATTCTCTTAACTTTTGTTTGTCTGTTAAGCTTTTTATTTCTCTGTGAAATCTGAATGAGAGCCTTGCTGAGTAGAGTATTCTTGGTTGTAGGTTCTTTCCTTTCATCACTTTAAGTATATCGTGCCACTCCCTTCTGGCCTGCAGAGTTTCTGCTGAAAAACCAGCTGATAACCTTATGGGAGTTGCCTTGTATGTAATTTGTTGCTTTTCCCTTGTTGCTTTTAATATTTTTTCTTTGTCTTTAGTTTTTGTCAGTTTGATTACTATGTGTCTCAGTGTGTTCCTCCTTGGGTTTGTCCTGTATGGTACTCTCTGTGCTTTCTGGATTTGGATGACTATTTTCTTTCCCATGTTAGGGAAGTTTTCAACTAGTATCTCTTCAAATATTTTTTCAGGTCTTTTCTCTCTCTCTCCCCCTGCTGGGACCCCTATAATGTGAATGTTGGTGCATTTAATGTTGTCCCAGAGGTCTCTTAGATGGTCCTAATTTCTTTCATTCTTTTTTCTTTATTCTGTTCTGTGGCAGTGATTTCTATCACTCTGTATTCCAGCTCACTTATCCATTCTTCTGCCTCAATTATCCTGCTATTGATTCCTTTTAGTGTATTTTTCATTTCAGTTATTGTATTTTTCATCTCTGTTTGTTTGTTCTTTAGTTCTTCTAGGTCTTTGTTAAACATTTCTTGTATCTTCTTGGTCTGTGCCTCCATTCTTTTTCCGAGATCTTGGACCATCTTTACTATCACTACTCTGAATTCTTTTTCAGGTAGATTGCCTATCTCCACTTCACTTAGTTGCTCTTCTGGGGTTTTATCTTGTTCCTTCATCTGGGACATATTCCTCTATCATGTCATTTTGTCTAACTTTCTGTGATTGCAGTTTCCATTCCACAGGCTGCAGGGTTGTAGTTCTTCTTGCTTCTGCTGTCAGCCCCCTGGTGCTTGAGGCTGTCTAAGAGGCCTGTTCAGGCTTCCTGGTGGGAGGGACTGGTATCTGCCCAGTAGTGGGTGGAGATGGGAATTGTCCCTCTGGTGGATAGGGCTGTGTCAGGGGTGTGTTTATCAGGCACCTGTTTACTCAGGAAGACTTTAAGCAGCCTGTCTGCTGATGAGTGGTGCTGTGTTCCTGCCCTGTTGGTTGTTTGGCCTGAGGCATCCTAGGACTGGAGCCTATAGGCTGTTGGGTGGGGCCAGGTCTTGGTGAGAAAATGGCGGCCTCCAAGAAGGCTCACGTTAATGAGTACTCCCCAGAACTGCTGCCACCAGTATCCCTGTCCCCACAGTGAGCCACAGCTGCCTCCTGCCTCCACAGGAGAACTTCCAATACCTGCAGGTAAGTCTGGCCCAGTCTCCTATGAGATCATAAGAGACCTCATAAGAGAGGTCTTTTTTACCTGGGTCCTGGTGCACACAAGACCCGGTGTGCACCCTCCAAGAATGGAATTTGTTTCCCCCAGTCCTATGGAATTCCTGAGATCAAATCCTGCTGACCTTCAAAGCCAGATTCTCTGGGGGCTCCTCCTCCCGTTGCCAGACCCCCATGCTGGGGAGCCTGACATGGGGCTCAGAACTTTCACTCCTGTGGGAGAACTTCTGTGGTATAATTATTTTCAGTTTGTGAGTCACCCACCTGGTGTGTATGGAATTTGATTTTATCGCGATTGCACCCCTCCTACTGTCTCATTGTGGCTTCTTTTTGTCTTTGGATGTAGGGTATCTTTTTTTGTAGGTTCCAGCATTTTTTTGTCAGTGGTTGTTCAGCTATTAGTTGTGATTTTGGTGTTTCCGTAAGAAGGGGTGAACTCACATCCTTCTACGCTATATCATCTTGTCTCCTCCTCTGGATGCCTTTCATTTCTTTTTCTTGCCTATTGTCCTGCTGAATAGGAGTGGCCAAAGTGGATATCCTTGCTTTGTTCTTTATTCAAGGGAAAATCATTTAGTCTTTCACCATTAACCATTAATAACAGTGGCTTCTGCAGATGCTCTTTATCAGGGTAAGGAAATTTCTTTGTATTGCTAGTTTGCTGAGTGTTTTCATAATTAATGGATGTTGAACTTTGTCAAATGTTTTTACTACATCTATTGATGCATCTGTTGGTTTTTCTTATTTAGTCTGAAGAACATTGATTGATTTTTGAATGTAGAACCAGCCTCATTTCAGGATAAATGCCACTTGATCCTTTTGACATATTGTTGGATTCAATTTACTAATATTTTGTTTAGGATTTCTGAGTCTATGTTCACGCAGGACACTAGTCTGTAGTTCTCTTTTAATAACTTTGTCTGATTTGGGTATCAGGGTAATATTAGTCTCATAAAATGAGTTGGGAAGTGTTTCCTCCTTTTCTATTTTCTTGAAGTTTTGGTATATAATCAGTATTATCTTTTTCTTATATGTTTGGTAGAATTTGCCAATGAAACAATAAGGGCCAGAGTTTTTTTGTTGAAAGATTTTAAACTATCAATTGAATTTCTTTCTTTAATAAATACAGTACTGTTCAGGTTACCTATTTCTTCTTGAGTGAATTTGTTAGTTCAGGTCTTCCAAGGAATTTGTCTATTTCATCTAAGTTCTCAAATTTGGGGGCATGTAATTTGTGTCTAATCTCTTTTTTTCCCTTGGTCAGTCTGGCTAGTGGTTTGTCAATTTTACTGATTTCAAAGAACTGGCTTTTGTTTCATTGATTTCCTCTATTGTTTTTCTGCTTTCAGTTTCACTGATATTTGTTCTTATCATCACTATTGTCACTATTTCCTTCTTTCTCATACTTTAGGCTTAAATTTTTCTTCTTTAAATTTATCTAGCACTAGCCAAGGAAAATGCTACATTAATATCAGACAGGTTTCAATCACAGGACAATCTTAGGGGTAACTCTTGCTTCAACCTCAATCCACAAGGAATATTGTTCACAGAGGATTATGAATGGATCAAGAGTTACCCAATTGGAGATTATACAGTAGTAATCCCTAATTGATATGAATTGTTCTGACTTTTATGATTTGGAAATGAGAAAAACAGAAATGAAGGACTTCTCCAGGAATTTCTGAGGCCCACCCTCAGAGATTCCTGCACTAGTACCCAGGACTGTGCCATTTTAACAAGCCACCTTAGGTGAGTCTGATGTAGGTGGTCCATGAGCCATACTTGAGAATCACTATTCTGTGCTCTCTAAAGCAGTACTGTCCAGAAAAACAAATATCATACATGACACATATGTTCATTTAAAATTTTTTCGTAGGCCAGTTAAAAACAGAAAAAACAGATGAAATTAATTGTAATAATGCATTTTATTCAGCCCAATATATCCAAAATATTATTATTTTGACATGTGGTACTGGCCACATTTCAAGCACTCAATAGCCACACATGGTTAGTGGCAACTGTGTAGAACAGTACAGATTTAAAGCACTGTTTCTCAACTTCTTTGATGATGACAGTCACCTTGCATTTTCTCTTTCTTTTTTTTCTTTGAATGCTTATTACATATATAAATTAATAAACTTATCCCCTGAAAATTCTACTTCAGTAGGTTTGTGTGGGTAACCCCAAGAATTTGTGCCACTTCAGGTGATTCTTATTTTCAGGGGTGTTTGGGACCCAATGGCATCAGAGCATGGACCACAGCTCACATGCACACTCAGGCAAATATTCTCTATGGGCTAGATGGGGCCAAACACATGATAAAGAGATCCCAGAACATTAAAGAATTGGTGGTCAGTCCTGGCCTTCTCCAGCCTCCCAATTCTGTTTACTTCCCCTTACCTCAAGGGTATTTCTGTTACCCCAATGAAAACTTGGGGTTTCTTCCTCCAAGGAAAATTGCTTTCTGATCTATCATTCCTATCGAGACAAACAAATAATAATGTCACTCAGCATGAGACCTGAGCCACCTAAGCACAAACCTGGATCAAACTCATGAACAGAACTTTAAATATTCTCTTCCTACAAGTCATGAAAAGGCCCAGAAATTCCAGCATTTTTGGTCTCTAAATTATATCATCCCCTAGGTAAAAGCAGGATGTCTCTTTTTTAGGCAGTGTCCCAGTCATTAGCTTAAATATGGTCACCTTAACAAGAAGCTTCAATTCATTAGCTCCAAAGCATTGTGAAGTTGAAGAGGGGGAATTGTTGATCTTAGAATCCTTAAGTTCACTTCCTTCTTCATCTAGGTATAAAAGTGGCTCTGCCCCTGCAAGAGTCTAATAGAACCAGATCAATTAAAGGAATGCTAAGCAAGAGTAAAATATAATGTTTAAAGACACAGATTCTAGAATCAATCAGCATGGGACTAGGTCCCAACTCCACTGCTGAGCAGCTTATAACCTAGGCTAATTTCTTTATTTCTCTAAGCCTCATTTTTATCAACTGAAAAATGCTTTGCAGGATTGTTGAGAGGTAAATTTTATATATATATATATATATATATATATTTATATATTTATATATTTATATATAAATTCATCACATATGTATTTTATATAAATGTATCACATATGTATTTTACATAAATATATTACTTATATATTATATAGAACCTATATATTACATAATTACATAAATATATTATGTATATTTGTATATAAATATATAGAAAATATTTATCATATACATTACATATCATATACATATTATTATATATTATTAATTATAAAATGTTTATATGTATCAAATATAAAAATATATTTATTTAAATAATTTGTAACATATAAAACATATTTATATAATTATATATAGTATATAATGAAACAAATTATATAAAGAGGATTACTTATTGATTTAATCATTTATAAGATTTAGTTAATTATTTATATATTTATAGAAATTACATAAATATACATATGTAAATAAAATATATAACTATAGCTACTGTGTTTTGAGGTTCTCACATAGTCACCAGTCTAAAAGAAGCCAGATGATCTATTGGATGTAATGACCTACTGCAAGCTATCTTATATCTGGTCCTGTCCTCATGCTGCAATTCACAATCAGCTTTCCTAGAAATCAATTGTTAACTAAAAATATTTTAGGTAATTTGGGACATAATGCTATAATAATATGCTTTGGGCCTGACAGAGTTAAAGTTTATAAAAAGCTATTATTTCTCTAAAGGAGTAATAGATACCCCTAAGATAATTAAGTCCACTTTATTAGATATTGCTATTAAAATAGAAAATGCTTTACTTTATCTTATGGGTTCCAAATTACTATCATCTCTCCATAAATAACCTTCTTTGTCACTATCAGTATTTATAAGGCAGTATTTTCCATATGACAATTCCCTGGCCTTTGTTTTGAGAACTAATCGATATACAAATTGTCGTATTCATTATATTTTCTAATGGTATTCTTTCTTTCCATGTGTTTTTGTTTTAACAAATCAAACAGTATCTGAAAAAGTTAAGATAGCCAATTTGGCCATATTTGAGGTAAAACATTTTAAATTCAGAAGTAGAGCATGGTCCCTATATTATTATGCAGAGAAGAGAGAAATCACTAACATTTACTAAGCACCTGCTATGTGCCATATATGTTGACTCATTTCAACCCCCGAGGTAATTTTTACTATCCTAATTTCACAAAAGGGAAAACCGAAGTCTAGAGAGGTTAAACACCTGCCTAATATTACCCTGCTAGTAATTGGTTAAGAGGCAGGGTTTGGATTTGTTTAACCCAAAAAGCTCATACAAGTTAATGAAAATGTTTTATGTAAATTTTCACAGATCTAATTTATCAAATTTGTTACTATGTATATTTTCTTTTGATGCTATTGAAAATGGTATTTTTTAAATTTTATTTTCCAGTTGTCTGTGGCTAGTATGTAAAACTATAATTGATTTTTGTATTCTCATCATATAGCCTACAATTCGGCTAAATTCACTCATTAGTCCTGCCAGTATTTTTGGAGATTATACAGATCCAATTCATATAAACTTAATTGTCTGTTTATTTCTCTATTCTATGTCAAGTAAAAATGACCTTATGGGTTTTTACCAAATTTGGAGGCCATGACTTGGACTAGACTAATAATCTATCCAAAAACGACCAAAGGGAAAGGCCAAGCTTATTAAAATACCAGGGACAGAGAAAACAACCAATTAAGGAGCACATTAAGGGCAGACATACTAAACTGCAATTTATGACCTGCTTTTCATTTGGGCAACTCTATGTATTATAATGATCCATAGTGAGAAGCAGCAGAGATTTATTTATTTCACTATTGTAAACAATTATCTTTAGCAATAGGGAAGTCAGCCAGTAAAATAACCATTATTTATTGTTTCTTAATGCTATCTCTGCCTCTTCTTGTTTATCACCCAATATAACTTATTACATTATACCCTTGGGGCCAATAAATTTAAAAATAACTCCAAGACTTCCATTCTTGATTATGAAGAGTCATGCTGTATCAGACTACCCTTCCTGTTGCTAGAAAAACTGGATTTAAAAAATCAGTTTGAAGGCATTGGAGAGTTATCAAGAAAAGTCAGGACCTGAGATGTAGATCTATGAAAGAAGAGCGTCTTATTGAGGCTAGCTGAATATTCTTTCATGGCCTTCCTCTCAAAGCATTTGCTGATTCACATGAGTGCAGAGATAAGAAGTTGCAGAGTCAAGGAGAAAGCAGCAGCTAAACGGCTGAGACCCTGAGCACAGTCTCACCGTGCTGGGATGTAACACTTATCCGGAGCTTTCTGTTGGGACCCTGAAAGGACGCATCCTAGTTGTAAGAATTAACAAGAAATAGAAGTCCTCACAAAGATTGAAACAAGTTTCAAGTCAGCTCAGTCCCAAAATGAATTAAGGTAACTGGCTCCTACTCTGCCTGACAGCAACAAAAGTAAATAGTTTCTGGAGGAAAATGACAATCTGAGTGTGATGTTTGTTTTGTGCTAACTTGGTTAAGTTGGAAACATTTTCCCAAATCTCCTCCCCCATATAGTTCTGGGTTAGAGTTGGCCAAAAAGGAATTAATGGAAGATTTGAAAGGCAGAAGGTAAGCAACAGCCATTACACGCTAAAGGATTTTTTTCATGGTGAAAAGTGGTTATTGACAGATATAAAGGTGCCCAGTGCGTTCCAACTTATGCTTACTCCTTTCTGGGAGTGTGGGGCTCAGAACACACACAGTAGTAAAGCACATGACAACAACAGCACAAAAGATGAACTATTTGAATGCATTTAAAGTATTTTGCAGTCCTTGCATTGCCCAGTAAATTATGAAAGTACTAATTTATATCATAAGTCAAGAATGCATGCTACAATTACAGAGATAATCACTAAAGAGTTGTAAAATAATGTTTATAAAACTAGCCAGCAGGGGGAAAATGAAATAATAAAAGTTGTGAATTTTAAAATGTAAGAAAGAAAAGGAACATAGAAGAGACAAGATGATTAGAAAATAAACAATAAGGTACAGATGTAAACCCAAATATATAAATAAAAACATATAAAGGAAATGGATTAAGAACTCCAATTAAAAGACAAACACTGTTAGCTGAAATGAAAAACAAAACCCACTGTATATAACTAAAGAGAGACAAGCTTTAAATATAAGGACAGGGAAAGGATAAAAGAGATAGGTGAAAAAGGTATATCTTGAAAATGCTAACTAAAAGAAAGAAAAGGGGCAAAATAAGGGAAGGGGATTAAGAGATAAAAACCTCCAGTTATATGATAAATAAGTCATGGAGATGTAATATACAGCATAAAGAATATGGTTAATAATATTGTAATAACTTTGTATGGGAACAGATGGTTACTAGACTTATTATGGTGATCATTTCATAATGTATGCAAATATCAAATCACCATGTAGTACACCTGAAACTAACATTATATTGCATATCAACTATATTTCCAAAATAAAGGAATTAAGAAACGAAAGTTATTATGTACCTATGTATTTCTGTCAGACAATGAAAACTTAAAAATGATGTGGTAGGATGAATAATGGCTCCTCCTGCCAAGATGTCCACATCCAATCCCAGGAACCCGTGAATGTTAGTTTATATGGCAAAAGGGATTCTGAAGACATGATCAAGTTGTGGATCCTGACATGGGGAGATATCCTGGATTGTCCAGATTTAATCACAGGACTCCTTGTAATAGGGATGCAATAGCAGTCAAACAGTAGCCAATGTGACAGTAGCAACAGAGTGACAGATAGAAAGAGATTTGAATATGCTATGTTGCTGGCTTTGAAGATAGAAGTGAACCACAAGGCAAAGGATATAGGCAGACTCTGGAACCTGGAGAGGGCAGGGAAACAGATTCCCCCTGGAGCTTCTAGAAATAACACAGCCTGGGGGCACCCATTTTAGACTTCAAATCTCCAGAACTGCAAGATAATAAATTTATGTTGTTTAAAGACATTAAATTTGTGGTAATTTGTTACAGCAGCAATAGACACTAATACAGATGGATTACTATAGACAAAGAGAAATAATGATTAAGGGGAAATCCACCAAGAAATATAATAGTTCTAAATTTTCATGACTATAAAAACATAGCTTCAATGTATAAGGCAAAAGTTAACAGACCTAACAGCATACATAATCAAGTCCACAATCACAGTGGGAGATTTTAATATATCTCTAATAGTAACCTTCAGAAGCAGGTAAAAACTATCAACAAGGATATACAATATTTAAAGAGCACAATCAACAGACTTTACATAATAAATATTTATAGAAACCCAAACAGAAAAACACATGCTTTTCAATGAACATTTACCAAAATAAAACATATGTTAGGTCACAAGGTAACTCTTAAGAAATTCCAAAGGATTTTAAGAATGTGTCCTGTAAAATAAAATAATACCTTAAAAGATAACTAGAAATTAAGCAACATTCTTCTAAATAATCCACGAGTCAAGAAATAGGTCAAAAGAGAAGTCAGAAAATATTTTGAATTAAGAGATAATAAAAATAAAATATAAAAAAACCTCAAGGGATGTAGCTAAAGCAGTATACAGAAGGACTGGAAAGTTTTTAGTCTTAAATACACTTATGTATTAGAAAAGACAGTCTAAAAGAAATTAGATAAGCTTCCATCTTAAGAAGTTACAAAAAGAATAGTAAATTAGACCCAAGTAGTACAATGAAGGAGGAAAATGTAAAAGCAGAAATCAATGAATATAAAACAGAAAAAAAAAAAGAAAAAAATCAACAAGGCCAAAAGTTAGTTCTTTGAGACCATTAATAACATTGATGAACTCTCGGCAGCTCTGAACAATAAAAAAGAGAGAACACACAAATAACAATATGGAATTTAAACTGGCCATCACTCTGGATACTGCATACATTAGTAACATATGAGGATAGAATGATAGCTTCTCCCAATGGATTTGAAACTATAGATGAAATGGACAAATTCCAATAAAAATCAATTTACCAGAGTTAACGTAAAAATAAATAGAATCAATGGAACAGAATAGAGAGCCTAGAAATAAATCCACACATATATGGTCAATTAATATATGACAAAGGAGCCAAGAATATACAATGGAGAAAAAGAAGTTTCTTCAATAAACGGTATTGGGATAAAGACTTGAACAAAAGACCTGAAACTATAAAACTCCTAGAAGAAAACACAGGTTGACATAGGTCTTGACACCTCCTTGACATAGGTCTTGGTGATGATTTTCTGAATCTGACACCAAAAGCAGAAGCAACAAAAGCAAAAATAAACCAGTAGGACTACATCAAATTAAAAAGATTCTGCACAGCAAAGGAAACCACCAACAGGTGGTTTTCATCAACAGAATGAAAAGACAACTACCAAATGGGAGAAAATATTTGCAAATCATATATCTGATAAAGGAGGTGATTCCAAAATATATAAAGAACTCATACAACTCAATAGCAAAAAAAACGAACAATCTAATTAAAAAACAAGCAGAAGATCTAAATAGACATTTTCCAAAGAAGACATACAGATGGCCAACAGGTACATGAAAAGATGCTCAACATCACTAATCACCAGGGAAATGCAAATCAAACCACAATGAGATATCACCTCACACCTGTCAGAATGGCTATTATCAAAAAGACAAGAAATAACAAGTGTGGGTGATGATGTGGAGAAAAGGAACCCTTGTGCACTGTTGGTGGGAATGTAAATTGGTGCAGCCACTGTGGAAAACAGTATGGAGTTTCTCAAAAAATTAAAAATAGAACTATCAGCAATTCCACTTCTAGGTGTTTATCTGAAGAAAACAAAAACCCTAACTCAAAAAGGTTTATGCACCCCATGTTCAGTGCAGACTTATTTACAACAGCCAATATATGGAAAACGACCTAATTATTCATCAATGGATGAATGGATAAAGAAGATGTGGTGTGTATATATTAATATACATATATCTCTGTGTATATATATATTCTATATAAAATAGAATATTATTCATCCATAAAAATGATGAAATCTTGCCATTTGTGACAACATGGATGGGCCTCAACGGCATTATGCTAAGTGAAACATCAGACAAATACCATATAATCTCACTTATATGTGATAAAAACAAAACAAATAAACAAAAAATAAGCTCACAGATACAGAGAACAGATTGGTGGCTGCCAGAGATGGAGTGAGGGGGATGAGAGAAATTCGTGAAGGGGATCAAAATGTACAAATTTTCAGTTCTAAAATATATATCATGAGAATGTAATGTACAGCATGGTGACTATGGTTAATAATACTGTACTGCATATTTGAAAGTTGCTAAGACAGTACTAAAAGTTCTCATTACAAGAAAAAAAATTTTTGTAACTATGTAAGGTGACAAATGCTAACTAGACTTACCGTGATTATCATTTCACAATGTATACAAATATCAAATCATTATGTTGTATACCTGAAAGTAATATAGTCTTATATGTCAATCATACCTCAATTTAAAAAAGAAAAAAAGAAATAGAATTATGAGTAGACTAATATTTATCAAAATTTTTAATCTTAAATATTCCCACAAAAAATCTCTATAGCTAAATGGCTTCACTGGTAAATTCTCCCATTGATTTAAGGAAGAAATAAGCCTTACACAAAGTCTTTGAGAGAATTAAAATAAAGAGGGAGCACTTCCCAATCCATTTTATTTGATAAAGCATAACCTTGATATTCTTAAATCCAGCATACCTTGATTCAAAAACCTAACAAAGACATTACAAGAAACAAAAAGAAATACAGGTCAGGCATTCCCATGAATATAAATGTAAAAATCCTAAATAAAATCTTAGCCAACAAAATCTAGCAATATATTAAAAGGATAGTACATAAAAATCAAACTGAGTTTATTCCAGTAATGTAAAGTTAGTTTAATATTCAAAAATCAATGTGATTCACCATATAAGAGAATAATTATGTGAAGATCTCAATAGACACAGCAAAAGCATTAGATAAAATTCCACACTCAGTTACAATAAAAATTTTGAACAAATTAGAATTGAAATAAATATCCTTAATATGATAGAGTATCTACAGACATCTTCAACAAACCTCATTCTAATGATAGAAAAGTGAAAGGTTTCTCCTCAACACTGGTAATGAAATAAGTATGCCCATTAGGACCATTTCTTATCATCATTGTACTGGAGGTCCTAATCATCTAATAAGCCAAGAATTAAAAATAAATGTATAAGAAATGGAAAGGAAGTAACAAAACTGTCATTATTCATAGATGACATGATTGTGTACATGAAAAATCAAAAAAATCTGCAGATAAAATTTTTGAATGAATATGTAAATTAAGCAGGGTAACGATATATGTCAACATATAAAAAATCAATTGTATTTCTATATTCTGTCAACAAATAATGAGAAAATGAAATTCAAAAAAACATGAGACTATTTCCAATAGCATAAAGCATATGAAACCAGATTGCTTTGAATAAATTTGAATAAACTTAAACGTGTATAAGACATCTACACAGAAAACCATGAAATACTGCTGAAAATAACAGATAAATAAATGAATGGATACATCATGTTCATGGGCTGAAAAATTCAGTGTTAATTCTCCTTAACTGATTTACAGATTGAATGCATTTGCAATCAAATCATGAGCAAGATTTTGCAGAAACTGATTAGCAAACGCTAAAATTCATATGGTATTGTGAAGGCCAAGAACTGCCAAGGCAACTATGAAGAAGAACAAAGTTGGAGAATTTATTCTACCAGATATCATGACTTATAATCTATAGTAACTACGAGTATGTGATATTGGCATAAGGATAGGCAAATAGGCCAATGGAACAGAACAGAGAATCAAGAAGAATATCTGGACACTTGCTTTATGATAAAGGCTACTCTGAAGACAAGCAGGGAACAGATGATCTTTTCAAAAATGGTGTTTGGTCAACTGGATATGCGAATAGAAAAAGTTTTAATGTAGTCCCCTATTCCCACATCATATACAAAATAATCAACTCAATGGATATTGTAGCTCTAAGTGTAAAGGGTAAAACAGTAAAGTTTCTCAAAAATAAAACAGGAGAATACTATTTATTACATGGGATAGGCAATAATTTCTTGAACAGAAAAGCACTACCAGGAAAAGAAAAGATTGATAAATTGAACTACAATAAAATTTAAAACTTTTTTTCATCAAAAGACACCACTAAGCCAGTGAACAGAAGAGTGAACAGAGTGGGTAAAGATATTTGTAATACACATAATCCACAAAGGGAGTGTATTCAGAATATATAAAGACCGAACACCTCTTCAATAAGAAAAAGACAGGTAATAGAAACTGGGTGTACTTGAAAAGGCACTTCAGAGAGGATAACCAATGGTTATTAAATATTTGAAAAGGTGCTTAGCTTCATTAGTCATCAGGAAAATGCAATGAGATAACACTATGCACCCACCGGAATGGCTAAATGAAAAAGACTGTTAATACCAAGTGTTGATGAGAATGTAGAAAAACTGGAACAGCCAATGGATATATAAATTGGATAATCATTTTGGGAAACTGTTGTGCAATATTTATTCTATGACCTACCATTTTCACTCCTAAGCATGTCTCTAGACATGCTTAGGAGTGAAAATGTCTCTAGACATTCTTATACAGAAGTGTTATTTTTAATAGGCCCAAACTGGAAAATCCAAATGTTTATTAACAATATACAGATTAAATAAATTTGGTATATTCAAATAATAGAATACTATAGAGCAATGACAATGAACGAACTATAGCTATATGGAACATGAATCTCACAAAAATAATTGCGAGTGAAAGAAGCCAAACATAAAAGAGTATTTACTCTGATATACTCTGTTTCCATATATATAGAGTTCAAAACTAGGCAAGACTAATTTATGGTGTTTAAAAGTCAGAACAGTGGTTATCTTCAAAAAGAAGATTGAGATTAGTGAGAGAGTGGTCATGGTGAGACCTTCTCAGTGGTAGTAATGACCCACTTCCTCACCTGGGTAATTGTTATACAGTTATGCTCACTGTAAAAATGCATCCAGCTATTCACTAATACTGTGTGTACTTTTCTGCATTTAAGTTTTAATTCAATAAAATTTTATTAAAAATCACTCAGAATATATTCCTTCCTTTTTACTTCCTGTGGTACTTAAAGATTTTGCATTTGTCCTAATGCCTCTTATCATTATAGAGAACTAACAAGGTTAACAAAATGTAGCTTCATTTACCTTAACTTTAAAATGAAGGAGTTAGTCTTTAGATTACATCAGATGCCCATCTCATTTCTAATCTTTTATGATTCTCTAAACTAGGGGAAAGATTTAGTCACATTCTGATTCTCATACTAAAATTACTTTATTCCCTCAAGCTATTCAGTTGGGCCATTTTGAAGACAGAATTAAGTGATGGGAATTGCCTAGAATATAAAAACCACTTAATGAATCAGCTTTGTTTTCAATCAGGCAGAGTCAGTTGTTGCTGGCTCTTAAAACCCTTTCTAATATCTTACTTCTACTATAAGCTTTCAGCAGGCCACATTAAAATTGTTTATTTCTCTATTTTCCTTAGTAGTCTGTATGTTTCTTAAGGGTAGGGGTTCCCTCCCTCCCTTTTATTCACTCAAGAACATTATGGTACACCTAGTATGTGTCAGGCTTTGTGCTAGGCATTAGGGATATGATAAAAAGGAAAAATGGATATAGTGTCTGTGTTCTTGAAGTCAAAGGCATAGTAGGAGTAGCACATGTTACTCAAGTAATTGTACTCAAAAAGCTCCACTGTAATAATTACAACAAAAGAGAGATACATGTGTCTTACAAAAGATACATGGTTCTTTAGAGTTTATTAATCCAAGAAGATTTGATCTGGTGTTTGGATGTATGTGAGGTGGAGAGGCAAAAAAGGTTTTACTGAAGAAATAATACTTGAGCTGAGCTTACCTGAAAGAAAAATAGATACTACTATTATGAAAGAAAGGAGAAAGCATACAGCCACAAGGAATGTCATAGCAAAGGCTGGAATGAATATGTGGATAACTATTTGAGAAGAGACTGGAAAACTAGGTAAGGTGCCAATAGTTCCTTAAGTGTTTCCTTTTCCTCTAGCAAGGATGACTCCTTCCTGTCGTTCAGATTTCAGCTTAAATGTTACCCATTCAAGAAAGGTCTTTCCTAACCTCCCAATTTAAAATTTAGTCACTGAAGTTAAAGCCAGCTCTAACTTTATTCCTTTTCTCTTGAGCAGACTGGTGCTTGAGGGGAGACAAACACCATCCCCAGGGATGAATCTTATGGTCTAAGTCAGGTATAGTGGTCTCAGTCCATCACTATGATTGGTTTAAACTTGGGCACGTAACACAATCCCAGCCAATGAGACATGAAGGAAACCTAACTCTGGGAAAATTTCCCTCACTTATGCAAAAGGAAAAGAAAGAAGATGTGCATGCACATCCGTTCCTTCTAACTCTATTATCAGACATAGTCATGAATGTGATGCTAGAACAGCTGCAGCCATTTTATGACTATGGGAAGGGAAAGAGGGAAAACACCTGGTTCTTGATGATGTCTCTGACCACTAAATTAACCAGACAGAACTACCCTACTTCCAGACTCCTCATTATTTAAATTACTCTTAGCAAATTACAAGCTGTTACTTGCAGCTGAATGCTTTCATTTCCAGTCATTTTACCACATTATTGTAGTTTAATTCTCTGAATAGTATCTATCATTATTTGATTTTCATGTGGTTTCCCCACTAAAATACATGATCCAAAGAATGCAAAGACCTTGTCTATCTTGTTCACCATTGTATTTAAAGTGTTTAGAATAGTGCCAAGTACATAGTAGATGTTCATTAAATATCAATATCTGTTGAATGAATACATGAGAACACTCTGAAGGATTTTAAGTGTCCACATTGTGTAGGAGCAACTAAAACAAACTGACTCTATTTCTAATGTTTTTTACACTAATTTTACTACATTAAAATTTTTTTTTAATTTAAAATAGCAACACTGAAAAGAGGGTGGAGACAAGACCCAACTGTGAGTTTTATGGAAGTACCTTTGTGGCAGATTTAAAACATGACCACAAGTTTTTTGACACTCCTCTCTTTGACAAGTGGGATCTATGTCTCCAGTCACTGGATGTAGACTCTGCGACTACCTGACCAATGGAATACCCCAGAGGTTACAAGGTACCAATTTTTAAGGTTAGGCCTCTTCATAAACTGGCAGCTTCCACTTCATATCTCTTATAATGTTCACTCTTGGTACCCAGTCATCATTTCATGAGAAAGACAAGCAGCCCATGGAGAGATCATGTGGAGAGGAATGAGGCCCCCAGCCCTCAGCCCCAGCAGGCATTTGTGCCAGCTCCAACTTACTGGCCATGTGAGTCAGCCACATTGGAAGTGGATCCACCAGCCCCCAGGTCAATCTGTCCAGTTGGCTGATACCAACTGGAGCAGAGATGAGCCTTCCCTGCCAAGCACTGAACAAATTGAAAACCTGTGAGTTAAATGATTATTGCTGTAAACCACTAGGTTTGGGAGTGGTTTGCTATGCAGCAATAGATAACTGTAACAGCCTTCAACAGAAAAGGGCAGAAAGATGCTTAGAGAAGAGCAGCTTAAATTTGGTTACAAAGGGGAAACAATGGTAGTTATAAGTATGGTAGTGAAGGACTGAGAAATGAAAGGGTGAATGAATTATATATTTTATCATGTGGTGAAAGTTAATAGTTAAAAGCTGCTTTGAGATTGTTGGGGCAGTGGTGCCACCAAGGAATATATCTGCCCACTATATCACCATGTGGCGTTTAACTTTGTGTGTCAAATTTGCTGGGCTATGGTACCCAGATATTAAGTCAAACATTATTCTAGATGCTTCTGTAAAGATATTTCTTTTACATGAAATTGACATTAAATCAGTAGACTTTGAGTAAAACAGCTTACCCTCTATAATGTGGGTGAGCCTCGTCTAATCAGTCGAAGGCCTTAATAGGAAAAAAGACTGACCTCCTTCGAGCAAAAGGGATTCTGTCAGTAGACTGCCTTTGGATTTTTTTTTTTTACTTTATTTATTTATTTATTTATTTATTTATTTATTTTTGGCTGTGTTGGGTCTTCATTTCTGTGCGAGGGCATGTGGGACCTTCCCATACCAGGGCTCGAACCCGTGTCCCCTGCATTGGCAGGCAGATTCTTAACCACGGCGCCACCAGGGAAGCCCCCTTTGGATTTAAATTGCAACTCTTCCCTGGATCTCCAGCCTGCCAGCCTCTCCCCTGCAGATTTTGGACTTGCCAGCCTCTACATTGTGAGAGCGAATTACTTTAAATAAGCCAATCTCTCTCAACCTCTCTCTCTTTCTTATCATTCACACACACATACACACACATACACCCTATTGGTTCTGTTTTTCTGGAAACCCCTTACTAATATAAATTGCTTCTTTGCATAAAGTTTTGTAGTTTTCAAAGACTATTCATGTGTATTTTCTTATTGGATGTCCACAATCTTGAAAGGTAGCAGAAGGAAAATTTCAAGTTAAAGAATTCTTCCAATGTCACAAGGCTGCTAAGTGGTAGAGCCTGGGCTAGAACTCATAATCATCTGATTCTTGGTACAGATTATTGGTGCTGTATCATCCTGCCTTCTCTATGAACTTTGACACATTCTCATTCAATCTAGGCCCATACTCTGATGAATGGATAAACTTTGAGGACATTATGCTAAGTGAAATAAGCCAGTCACAAAGGACAAATACTGCTTAATTACACTCATATGAGGTACTTAAAGTAGTCAAATTCATGGAGACAGAAAGTAGACTGGTGGTTGCCAGGGGCTAGAAGGAGTAGGAAATGGGGTATTATTATTTAACAGCTACAGAGTTTCAGTTTTGCAAGATGAAAATTGTTCTGCAGATGGATGGTGGTAATGGTTGCACAACAATGTGAATATCTTAATGCAATTGTTTTGTCTTCCCCACTAGAATATAATCTTCGTTAGGACAGGGACTGCATTAAGGGACTGTGCACTTAAAAATGATTTAAATGATAAATTTTATGTTATATATATTTACCACAATTAAAAATAAATTTTTAAAAAATGAATACCAAAAACCCTCAAAACAAACAAACAAGCAAACAAACAAGAAAATCCCATCCAGCATTTATTATAAGGCTTAGATTGCATTTTCAAAGTTATTTTTTAACATCACCTTGATTTAGGAAATTTTTACCTCTCACTACTCTCCAATACCACTGGGAATTCTTTTTTTTTTTTTTTTTTAAACATCTTTATTGAAGTATAATTGCCTTACAATGGTGTGTTAGCTTCTGCTTTATAACAAAGTGAATCAGTTATACACATATAATATGTTCCCATATCTCTTCCCTCTTGCATCTCCCTCCCTCCCACCCTCCCCATCCCACCCCTCTAGGTGGTCACAAAGCACCGAGCTGATGTCCCTGTGCTATGTGGCTGCTTCCCACTAGCTATCTATTTTACATTTGGTAGTGGATATATGTCCATGACACTCTCTTACCCTGTCACATCTCACCCCACCCCCTCCCCATATCCTCAAGTCCATTCTCTAGTAGGTCTGTGTCTTTATTCCCGTCTTGCCACTAGGTTCTTCATGGCTTTTTTTTTTTTTTTTCCTTAGATTCCGTATATGTGTGTTAGCATACTGTATTTGTTTTTCTCTTTCTGACTTACTTCACTCTGTATGACAGACTCTAACTCCATCCACCTCATTACAAATACCTCCATTTCATTTCTTTTTAAGGCTGAGTAATATTCCATTGTATATATGTGCCACATCTTCTTTATCCATTCATCTGTCGATGGACATTTAGGTTGCTTCCATGTCCTGGCTATTGTAAATAGAGCTGCAATGAACATTTTGGTACATGACTCTTTTTGAACTATGGTTTTCTCAGGGTATATGCCCAGTAGTGGGATTGCTGGGTCGTATGGTAGTTCTATTTGTAGTTTTTTAAGGAACCTCCATACTGTTCTCCATAGTGGCTGTATCAATTTACATTCCCACCAACAGTGCAAGAGTGTTCCCTTTCCTCCACACCCTCTCCAGCATTTATTGTTTCTAGATTTTTTGATGATGGCCATTCTGATCAGTGTGAGATGATATCTCATTGTAGTTTTGATTTGCATTTCTCTAATGATTAATGATGTTGAGCATTCTTTCATGTGTCTGTTGGCAATCTGTATATCTTCTTTGGAGAAATGTCTATTTAGGTCTTCTGCCCATTTTTGGATTGGGTTGTTCGTTTTTTTGTTATTGAGCTGCATGAGCTGCTTGTAAATCTTGGAGATTAATCCTTTGTCAGTTGCTTCATTTGCAAATATTTTCTCCCATTCTGAGGGTTGTCTTTTGGTCTTGTTTATGGTTTCCTTTGCTGTGCAAAAGCTTTTAAGTTTCATTAGGTCCCATTTGTTTATTTGTGTTCTTATTTCCATTTCTCTGGGAGCTGGGTCAAAAAGAATCTTGCTGTGATGTATGTCATAGAGTGTTCTGCCTATGTTTTCCTCTAAGAGTTTGATAGTGTCTGGCCTTACATTTAGGTCTTTAATCCATTTTGAGTTTATTTTTGTGCATGGTGTCAGGGAGTGTTCTAATTTCATACTTTTACATGTAGCTGTCCAATTTTCCCAGCACCACTTATTGAAGAGGCTGTCTTTTCTCCACTGTATATGCTTGCCTCCTTTATCAAAGATAAGGTGACCATATGTGTGTGGGTTTATCTCTGGGCTTTCTATCCTGTTCCATTGATCTATATTTCTGTTTTTGTGCCAGTACCAAACTGTCTTGATTACTGTAGCTTTGTAATATAGTCTGAAGTCAGGGAGCCTGATTCCCCCAGCTCCATTTTTCGTTCTCTAGATTGCTTTGGCTATTCGGGGTCTTTTGTGTTTCCATACAAATTGTGAAATTTTTTGTTCTAGTTCTGTGAAAAATGCCAGTGGTAGTTTGATAGGGATTGCATTGAATCTGTAGATTGCTTTGGGTAGTAGAGTCATTTTCACAATGTTGATTCTTCCAATCCAGGAACATGGTATATCTCTCCATCTATTTGTAACATCTTTAATTTCTTTCATCAGTGTCTTATAATTTTCTGCATACAGGTCTTTTGTCTCCTTAGGTAGGTTTATTCCTAGATATTTTATTCTTTTTGTTGCAATGGTAAACGGGAGTGTTTTCTTAATTTCACTTTCAGATTTTTCGTCATTAGTGTATAGAAATGCAAGAGATTTCTGTGCATTAATTTTGTATCCTGCTACTTTACCAAATTCATTGATTAGCTCTAGGAGTTTTCTGGTAGCATCTTTAGGATTCTCTATGTATAGTATCATGTCATCTGCAAATAGTGACAGCTTTACTTCTTCTTTTCCGATTTGGATTCCTTTTATTTCTTTGTCTTCTCTGATTGCTGTGGCTAACACTTCCAAAACTATGTTGAATAATAGTGGTGAGAGTGGGCAACCTTGTCTTGTTCCTGATCTTAGTGGAAATGGTTTCAGTTTTTCACCATTGAGGACAATGTTGGCTGTGGGTTTGTCATATATGGCCTTTATTATGTTGAGGAAAGTTCCCTCTATGCCTACTTTCTGCAGGGCTTTTATCATAAATGGGTGTTGAATTTTGTCGAAAGCTTTCTCTGCATCTATTGAGATGATCATATGGTTTTTCTCCTTCAATTTGTTAATATGGTGTATCACATTGATTGATTTGCGTATATTGAAGAATCCTTTCATTCCTGGGATAAACCCCACTTGATCATGGTGTATGATCCTTTTAATGTGCTGTTGGATTCTGTTTGCTAGTATTTTGTTGAGGATTTTTGCATCTATGTTCATCAGTTATATTGGCCTGTAGTTTTCTTTCTTTGTGACATCTTTGTCTGGTTTTGGCATCAGGGTGATGGTGGCCTCGTAGAATGACTTGGGGAGTGTTCCTCCCTCTGCAATATTTTGGAAGAGTTTGAGAAGGATAGGTGTTAGCTCTTCTCTAAATGTTTGATAGAATTCACCTGTGAAGCCATCTGGTCCTGGGCTTTTGTTTGTTGGAAGGTTTTTAATCACAGTTTCAATTTCAGTGCTTGTGATTGGTCTGTTCATATTTTCTATTTCTTCCTGGTTCAGTCTTGGCAGTTTGTGCATTTCTAAGAATCTGTCCATTTCTTCCAGGTTGTCCATTTTATTGGCATAGAGTTGCTTGTAGTAATCTCTCATGATCTTTTGTATTTCTGCAGTGTCAGTGGTTACTTCTCCTTTTTCATTTCTAATTCTATTGATTTGAGTCTTCTCCCTTTTTCTCTTGATGAGTCTGGCTAATGGTTTATCAATTTTGTTTATCTTCTCAAAGAACCAGCTTTTAGTTTCATTGATTTTTGCTATTGTTCCCTTCATTTCTTTTTCATTTATTTCTGACCTGATCTTTATAATTTCTTTCCTTCTGCTAGCTTTGGGGTTTTTTTGTTCTTCTTTCTCTAATTGCTTTAGGTGCAAGGTTAGGTTGTTTATTCGAGATGTTTCCTGTTTCTTGAGGTAGGCTTGTATTGCTATAAACTTCCCTCTTAGCACTGCTTTTGCTGCGTCCCATAGGTTTTGGGTCGTCATATCTCCATTGTCATTTGTTTCTAGGTATTTTTTGATTTCCCCTTTGATTTCTTCAGTGATCACTTCGTTATTAAGCAGTGTATTGTGTAGCCTCCATGTGTTTGTATTTTTTACAGATCTTTTCCTGTAATTGATATCTAGTCTCATAGCGTTGTGGTCGGAAAAGATACTTGATACAATTTCAATTTTCTTAAATTTACCAAGGCTTGATTTGTGACCCAAGATATGATCTATCCTGGAGAATGTTCCATGAGCACTTGAGAAAAATGTGTATTCTGTTGTTTTTGGGTGGAATGTCCTACAAATATCAATTAAGTCCATCTTGTTTAATGTATCATTTAAAGCTTGTGTTTCCTTATTTATTTTCATTTTGGATGATCTGTCCATTGGTGAAAGTGGGGTGTTAAAGTCCCCTACTATGATTGTGTTGCTGTCGATTTCCCCTTTTATGGCTGTTAGTATTTGCCTTATGTATTGAGGTGCTCCTATGTTGGGTGCATAAATATTTACAATTGTTATACCTTCCTCTTGGATCGATCCCTTGATCATTATATAGTGTCCTTCTTTGTCTCTTGTAATAGTCTTTATTTTAAAGTCTATTTTGTCTGATATGAGAATTGCTACTCCAGCTTTCTTTTGATTTCCATTTGCATGGAATATCTTTTTCCATCCCCTCACTTTCAGTCTGTATGTGTCTCTAGGTCTGAAGTGGGTCTCTTGTAGACAGCATATATATGGGTCTTGTTTTTGTATCCATTCAGCCAGCCTGTGTCTTTTGGTGGGAGCATTTAATCCATTTACATTCAAGGTAATTATCGATATGTATGTTCCTATTCCCATTTTCTTAAATGTTTTGGGTTTGTTATTGTAGGTGTTTTCCTTCTCTTGTGTTTCTTGCCTAGAGAAGTTCCCTTAGCATTTGTTGTAAAGCTGGTTTGGTGGTGCTGAATTCTCTCAGCTTTTGCTTGTCTGTAAAGGTTTTAATTTCTCCATCAAATCTGAATGAGATCCTTGCTGGGTAGAGTAATCTTGGTTGTAGGTTTTTCTCCTTCATCACTTTAAGTATATCCTGCCACTCCCTTCTGGCTTGCAGAGTTTCTGCTGAAAGATCAGATGTTAACCTTATGGGGATTCCCTTGTGTGTTATTTGTTGTTTTTCCCTTGCTGCCTTTAATATGTTTTCCTTATATTTAATTTTTGACAGTTTGATTAATATGTGTCTTGGCGTGTTTCTCCTTGGGTTTATCCTGTATGGGACTCTCTGTGCTTCCAGGACTTGATTAACTATTTCCTTTCCCATATTAGGGAAGTTTTCAACTATAATCTCTTCAAATATTTTCTCAGTCCCTTTCTTTTTCTCTTCTTCTTCTGGGACCCCTATAATTCGAATGTTGGTGCGTTTAATGTTGTCCCAGAGGTCTCTGAGACTGCCCTCAGTTCTTTTCATTCTTTTTTCTTTATCCTGCTCTGCAGTAGTTATTTCCACCATTTTATCTTCCAGGTCACTTATCCTTTCTTCTGCCTCAGTTATTCTGCTATTGATCCCATCTAGAGTATTTTTAATTTCATTTATTGTGTTTTTCATCATTGCTTGGTTCCTCTTTAGTTCTTCTACGTCCTTGTTAAATGTTTCTTGCATTTTGTCTATTCTATTTCCAAGATTTTGGATCATCCTTACTATCATTATTCTGAATTCTTTTTCAGGTAGACTACCTATTTCCTCTTCATTTGTTAAGTCTGGTGTGTTTTGACCCTGCTCCTTCATCTGCTGTGTGTTTTTCTGTCGTCTCATTTTGCTTATCTTACTGTGTTTGGGGTCTCCTTTTCACAGGCTGCAGGTTCGTAATTCCCGTTGTTTTTGGTATCTGTCCCCAGTGGCTAAGTTTGGTTCAGTGGCTTGTGTAGGCTTCCTGGTGGAGGGAACTAGTGCCTGAGTTCTGGTGGATGAGGCTGGATCTTGTCTTTCTGGTGGGCACATCCACGGCTGGTGGTGTATTTTGAGGTGTCTGTGGCTTTATTATGATTTTAGGCAGCCTCTCTGCTAATGGATGGGGCTGTGTTCCTGTCTTGCTAGTTGTTTGGCATAGGGTGTCCAGCACTGTAGCTTGCTGGTCGTTGAGTGAAGCTGGGTCTTGGTGTTGAGATGGAGATCTCTGAGAGATTTTCGCCATTTGGTATTACGTGGAGCTGGGAGGTCTCTTGTGGACCAGTGTCCTGAAGTTGGCTCTCCCACCTCAGAGGCACGGCCCTGATGCCTGGCTGGAGCACCAAGAGCCTTTCGTCCACACGGCTCAGAGTAAAAGGGAGAAAAAATAGAAAGAAAGAAAGGAAGAGGCTATAATATAGTGAAGTAAAATAAAGCTATTATAAAGCAGAGCTATACAGACAAAATCTCACCCAGAAGCATATACATATACACTCACAAAAAAAAGGAAAAGGGGAAAAATTAATATATCCTGTTCCGAAAGTCCACCTCCTGAATTTGGGATGATTCGTTGTCTATTCAGGTATTCAACAGATGCAGGCACATCAAGTTGTTTGTGGAGTTTTAATCCGCTGCTTCTGAGGCTGCTGGGAGAGATTTCCCCTTCTCTTCTCTGTTCGCACAGCTCCTGGGGATCAGTTTTGGATTTGGACCCGCCTCTGCGTGTAGGTCACCTGAGGGCGTCTGTTCCCCGCCCAGACAGGACGGGGTTAAAGGAGCAGCTGCTTCGGGGGCTCTGGCTCACCCAGGCCTCGGGGAGGGAGGGGTACAGAGGAGGCGGGGCGAGCCTGCGGCGTCAGAGGCCGGCGTGACGTTGCAGCAGCCTGAGGTGCGCCGTGTGTTCTCCCAGGGAACTTGTCCCCGGATCACGGGAGCCTGGCGGTGGCGGGCTGCACAGGCTCCCGGGAGGGGCGGTGTGGAGAGTGACCTGTGCTCGCACACAGGCTTTTTGGAGGTGGCAGCAGCAGCCCCAGCGTCTCACGCCCGTCTGTGGGGCCCGCGCTGATCGCTGCGGCTCGCGCCCGTCTGTGTAGCTTGTTTAGGCGGTGCTCTGAATCCCCTCTCCCCGCGCGCCGTGAAACAAAGAGGCAAGAAAATGTCCCTTGCCTCTTCGGCAGCTGCAGACTTTTTCCCGGTCTCCCTCCCAGCCAGCTGTGGTGCGCTAACCCCTTCAGGCTGTGTTCACACCACCAGCCCCAGTCCTCTCCCTGCGATCCGACTGAAGCTGAGCCTCAGCTCCCAGCCCCTGTCCTCTCCCTGCGATCCGACTGAAGCTGAGCCTCAGCTCCCAGCCCCGCCCAACCCGGCGGGTGAGCAGACAAACCTCTCGGGCTGGTGAGCGCTGCTCGGCGCCGAGCCTCTGTGCGGGAGTCTCTCCGTTTTTCCCTCTGCGCCCCTGTTGCTGTGGGATCCGCGCTGTTAGCCGCGGCTCGCGCCCATCTCTGGAGTTCGTTTAGGCGGCGCTCTGAATCCCCTCTCCTCGCGCACCAGGAAACAAAGAGGGAAGAAGAAGTCTCTTGCCTCTTCGGCAGCTGCAGACTGTTTCCCGGACTCCCTCCCGGCTAGCTGTGGTGCACTAACCCCTTCAGGCTGTGTTCACGCCGACAACCCCAGTCCTCTCCCTGCGATCCGACCGAAGCCCGACCGTCAGCTCCCAGCCCCGCCCGCCCCGGCGGGGGAGCAGACAAGCCTCTCGGGCTGGTGAGTGCTGCTCGGTGCCGAGCCTCTGTGCAGGAATCTCTCCGCTTTGCCCTCCGCACCCCTGTGGCTGCGCTCTCTTCCGTGGCTCCGAAGCTTCCCCCCTCTGCCACCCGCAGCCTCTGCCCGCGAAGGGGCTTCCTAGTGCGTGGAAATCTTTCCTCCTTCACAGCTCCCTCCCACTGGTGCAGGTGCCGTCCCTATTCTTTTGTCTCTGTTATTTCTTTTTTCTTTTGCCCTACCCAAGTACGGGGGGAGTTTCTTGCCTGTTTAGAGGTCGGACGTTTTCTGTCAGCGCTCAGTGGGTGTTCTGTAGGAGCAGTTCCACGTGTAGATGTATTTCTACTCTATCTGTGGGAAGGAAGGTGATCTCCGCGTCTTACTCTTCCGCCATCTTCTCTCCTCCCCTTCAAGCTCCATATATATACAGGTTTTTGATGCTACTTCTGTTAAATCAAGTGGGGCTTCATTGGATTTCTGCTACTGCGGAGATAATCAAATTCTGGCACAAGGTGGCCATCCCTGGTTTCACATCAACATGATCTCAGGCACAAACCTCCTTGTTTTTCCATTTTGTCTCTAAGTTACTTGTTGAAACAACCGGCCCGCCGTCCCCGCGACTGTCACGGCTTCGGCCGCCAGGGCACCTCCAGAGCCGGCAGCCTCAGTGAGGTCGCCCTCCCCTCGGGCTCCGGGGCAGTTCCGTGAAGGCGGAGGGAAGAGACCCCGCCCGAGCCGGGAGTTCCAGCTCTGAGGAAACGCAGGCTCTGTTCAGCGCGCAGTGGGTGGGACCGCTCTGCCCCGAGGCCTTCCCGGGAATTTTTAAAGTAACTTGTTTCTTTTCTGCATGTTCTCATTCATTCATTTATTTAATCAGGTAGTCTTTCAATCAATAAATATTATTGTCTATTCTGTGCCAGGCACTGAGGAAACTGCAGTGAATGAGGCAGATGCAGCTCCTGTCTAAATGGAAATTACATTCTCCACTAAGAAGACAGAAAACAATAATAAGACAGAAAACAGATAATAATAAGTGTAATGGAGAAGTAAGGGGAGGAAGAGAAGAAGGGGAATGAAGAGGAGGCGTGGAAGATGAAGGAAAAAAGAAAGCAGGATAAGGAATAGGACTTAATGGAGAGGAAGGGACTATTTTAGATTAGCGTCATGCCTTCCTCTATTTCATGGGCAAAAGACACCTACAATTCAGAAATGAAAGGCTTCAGTCTGAAAATAGTAGGTTCAGTGACAGAACCCTGAGTCGCAGGGGTAATACCTTCCTGGGAAGAAGGAGAAGAATTTACAAGAATTATGCTTGACCCTTGCTGAATCTAATTCTATGGTAAAAGTGTTCGTGTAGACACAAGAAAGGCTTATTAACAAATTTCAAACATTATGAGAATTTTGCTTCACTTTAACAAAGAAGCTTAAAAAAATAAACATCCATCTTGTGTATGGGAAAAAGACTTGATGCTTTAAAATAGTCTTTAACTTAACATCCCTTGGTTAAAAGCAAACACACACGTCAGCCCTAGAGAGCATGATTCTCCCCTCAGAATCAATGGGAAAGCAAGGCCATGCATTTTCAATAGTGGACATGAAATTCAATTTGATTCACAATAGTCCAGGCAGATTTTTCCCAAGTTATTTTTATATTAAGGCATGCTTGAAAAATTTCAACCCAGATTTAGGTTTAAGTTTCCCAGACTTAGTAAGTAATTGCTACAGTAATGAGTTCTTATGTCTTAATTTGGTCTGCTCCAGATGTTAACATCTAGATTTGTTTGTTTTTCATTCTCCACTCCTCTGCATTTCCTTACAAAACAGTACATTTGTAAATGTTCCGGTTTTTTTTTTTTTTTTATTGGGGAGTGCAAGAAAGAGGGAAGAAGTAGTGTGGGCAAGAACTAGGGTCTCACCTGCTGTGCCAATTTGACCAGCTTGTCTGCTGGAATGAAGCTGGGGGAGGACCAGTTTTTACCTTCACAGAAGTTATACTGGCCTTTCTATATTTGCAGGATAGTGTGGTCCTAAGGAAATGCATTCAGGGCTGCTGGTATGCTTCCCCCAAGGCAGGATACTGTATTGGTGGTCCTCTTTGAGTGGGAAATAAACTCCCTGTGGCAGCGTTGGCTGTGCTGTCCACAACTCAGCTTACTCCCCTGCCCCCATATTTATTGAACCAGGGGAATAAGTCCTATCCTATAAAACCAGCACAACTGAATAATGGTTAGGAATAACTTGGCTTATACATCCAAGTTAATAAAGTAATATACTGATGGAGTATATTAATGAGAACCTGCATTTTAGACCCAGCTGGTGAGCAGCTGGATGGCAGCTGGGAGATCTGAGATTGTTCTCCAACAGATAAAGGAGAACTTACTGAAGGGCAATGGTTCTCAAATTTTAGTATGCATGGAATCAGCTGGAGTGCTTGCTAAAAATGCAGATTCCATGGTCACGGGTCTAAGAATTCTGAGCCAGAAGAACTTGGAGAGGACCCAGAAATCTGCCTTTTAATAAGCAGCCTCAGGTGATTCTGATGCAGCTGGTGGTAAACCACATTTTGAGAAGTACTGCTCCTCAGAGTTACTAATATCATCATTCAAAATCTTTAGCAGCTGAAAAAGATAAATAGGCTTTCAACCAATCTTTCTGCTTGGTTTTTGATAGCCGAGTCCAACCCACAGCTGGTAAAGAGGTTGGATAATGACCACAGATAGGTTTTATCCCTTAAGATAGAATGCTTAATATGGTTTGGGGACTTCCATTTCTCCCCCATCAATAAGGGGGCTGGAAGGCAGCCATGGATGGGGCTTGAAATCCAGCTGGCACAAAAGTTGGAAGACAATCTTCAATGAGGTCTGGGTTCAATATCTAACTGCTAAAGAGCTTGGCTGTCCGCCTACTGTTATGCGTCAATCTCCAATTGATACAATGCTTTGAAAACATATGAGCAACATGGGTTAAATCCAGAAACTGTAAAGAACTTAGATAAAACTTCTAAGACCTAAAGCTTGGTCCCCAAATGGTGTGGAGTTTGGACAATATTTGAGAATGAATTTAATCCTCAAATGGTAAGAGTTTTGGATGTCAGGAGTGAGGTCTGGGTTCAATCTCTTGTCATTAAAAAGCTTGGAAGACTAGCTTGGGGGTCTGGTTTCAATCGTAAGATGGTAAAGAGTTCAAATGACAACAATGGTTTCTAGGTTCAAGTGAAAGCTGACAAACAGCTTGAAATAAACTGCAAGATCTGGGTTCAATCTCAAAATGTTAAGGGTTTAGATAATTGTCATGAGAAATGAGTTCAGCTTAGAGGATTCTAA
This sequence comes from Balaenoptera borealis, assembly GCF_965194805.1. Classification (NCBI taxonomy): domain Eukaryota; kingdom Metazoa; phylum Chordata; class Mammalia; order Artiodactyla; family Balaenopteridae; genus Balaenoptera; species Balaenoptera borealis. The sequence continues at coordinate 89,302,170 of NC_138874.1, forward strand.
AGTCTAGGTGAGGTAGCTAAGAATCTGCACCAGATGATTAGAGACAACTCGTGGTCATGATCCACATGGGGAAAGGATTTAGATAGTGGCTACTCTTTTCTGATTATGAGAGAGAGAGAGAGAGAAGGTGCCCATATACCACTGACTTAGGGCTACATATTTAGCTAATGTAGAAAGAAGCTTGAATTCCAACCATGGGGTTAGAAAATGTATATACAAGTACTAGGTCATGGACTACTTTCGCAAAAGAATATTTTTTTAAACATCTTTTTTGGAGTATAATTGCTTTATAATGGTGTGTTAGTTTCTGCTATATCACAAAGTGAATCAGCTATACATATACATATATCCCCATACCGCCTCCCTCTTTCATCTCCCTCCCACCCTCCCTATCCCACCCCTCTAGGTGGTCACAAAGCACCAAGCTGAGCTCCCTGTGCTATGCAGCTGCTTCCCACTAGCTATCTATTTTACATTTGATAGTGTATATATGTCCATGCCACTCTCTCACTTTGTCCCAGCTTACTTTTCCCCCTCCCCGTGTCCTCAAGTCCATTCTCTACATCTGCATCTTTATTCCTGTCCTGCCCCTAAGTTCTTCAGAACCTTTTTTTTTTTTAGATTCCATATATGTGTGTTAGCATATAGTATTTGTTTTTCTCTTTCTGACTTACTTCACTCTGTATGACAGACTCTAGGTCCATCCACCTCACTACAAATAACTCAATTTCGTTTCTTTTTATGGCTGAGTAATATTCCATTGTATATATGTGCCACATCTTCTTTATCCATTCATCTGTCGATGGACACTTAGGTTGCTTCCATGTCCTGGTTATTGTAAATAGTGCTGCAATGAACATTGTGGTACATGACTCGTTTTGAATTATGGTTTTCTTAGGGGATATGCCTAGTAGTGGGATCGCTGGGTCATCTGGTAGTTCTATTTTTAGTTTTTTAAGGAACCTCCATACTGTTCTCCATAGTGGCTGTATCGCAAAAGAATATTATGGGACTTCTCCAGATCCATATCCATGGAGACACAGGCACCCAGCCTGGAAATGTGATTCCTGAAATAATGGAGCTCTTGTGCCAGGACTTTGCTGACAGAATGACTGTTTTATATGGCTAAGAAAGCAGATGTCTGAAAAGCACTGAAATCTATGATGTGTATTCCTAAGTGGGATGACAGCTGGCACCACTGCATAAAATCTTGTTCTTACTTTTACAGTTTCACTAATACTCCTCTTTCTGATTATTCCAATTTATCAACAAACAGCAGTTTCTGGAAACTTTTTAAAGCATACTGAAATAGTCAAGAGGCAGACAGCTCTCCAAACACCTAACAATCCATGAGGCTCTTAGAGAGACAAAAATAGAACAAGATCCCTTAGGGAAGAAGCAAAAATCAAGCCATGACTACCAACTAGTCTTCTTCCTAGAGATCTTTATTCTTTGACCTGACAATTCAAGGTGAATTCAAAAAAGATGGCTTCATTAGGGGACAAGTTTAGAGCATGGATATATCTGCCAAAACCTTCTGTGCTTCTTAAATCTGAACATGTTCTGAAGAATACCTTTTAAGGAATAACCATGCTCAGACTTCTGGAATATAGTAGGCATTTAAGACATTGCTATTGAAATAATATTGTTATTAATATGTAATATTTACTGAGCACTTATTATATGTCTGGTACAGAATGAAATATTTTATGTAGTAACTTATTCAATCCTTAACATAACCCTGTAAAGTAAGTCTTGTTATTGTCCTCATTTTATAGATAAGAAAACTGAGACATAGATGTTAAGCAAGTTACCTAATGTTACAGAGGCATTGCTGTATTCAACATACCACTTTTTCCTAGGCACAATGGAAGACTACATTTCCCAGCATCCCTCACAATTAAGTTGCAATCAGGTGATTAAATTCAGCCAATGAGGAATGTGGGTAGAAGTGATATATACTACTTTGGGGCCTAGACTTTTAAAGCATCTGGTACAATCTTCAAATTTTTTATAATCCTGTCACAGTAAACTTAGAGTCCAGTGCATCAGATGATATAACAAGATGGACATGCCCTGCTTAACATGCCTCAATCAGACTTTAAGCAAAAAATAAACTTAATTGTGTTGAAGTATTTCAGCAAATCTAAGATGATACTGACTGTATTATCCACAATTATTTTATATATCACAGAAAGAAAAAATAATGTTTCCAAATAAACAATGACACCCAACTAATTGTAAGATACACACTTATTTCAGAAATGCTGGTTGTGAAAAAATGACAGGACTCACTACCAGGACTCAGGAAGCAATTTCAAGAGGCTCCAACTAGTTAAGATAGAGCAATATAAGCTTCAAAAAGGATGATAATTGCAATTTATTGGAACACATGAAATATATTTAAGTCCATTAATCCATAGCAATATTTTAAAAACCAACTGATCAACTTTGGGGGATAATAGAGACCAATTAATTATCTTGAAAATTGGTAAATAAGGGAAAAGAATCATTTATTCTATGTTTTCTGTATTAACTGTACCACTAAGTACACAGTAGATATGGGAAACAGATTTTTATAAAAGTATCCCAATCAATAAATTTAAAATAAATGATAGAATATCACCAGTTTGCAGCCTTCAATGATTTAATGCATTTGGGCACTGAGCATCAATAGCTGCTATCACCATAAAAAAGATGGGCATCATGTCCCTCTTGATGAAAAAAATCTCAAAACCACCTATAGACTTGCCCAGAGATTCTCTAAAGACCCTGATACCCTTTCAGGGGATCTGTGAGGTCCTAACATTTCCAACAATATCTGTGTTGGAAATATCAGGTTTTCTTCATACACTTCAAATAAAACAACATAATGCAACAGATTGAATGCAAAAGCAGATATGATAATCCAGCTGCCTTCTATTAAGCCACACATTAAAGGGATTTGCAATAAGACAATGTCATTCTTCTCACCATTTTTTTATTTGGTAAAATATAGTTATTTATGATTTTTAAATGCTATTTATCTATATGTTAACGTGTAATTATTATTATTTTTAAATGGAATATTACATAAATATTTTTAAATTTCTCAGTTTTAATTTCGAATATAGCAAATATTGATAAATATGACTCACACAAACAAAAGCTTTTGAGGGGCTCTTCTCTTCAAAATTTTTAAGAAATAAAGCAATCCTGAAATTAAAATGTTTGAGAACTGTTGGTCTTACCAAAGAGATCAAACCCGAGTCTGATCAAGCCTTTGGATCCAGTTATCAATTTTCAGGCAATACAGAGGAGAGAGGAACATGTTGAACAGCAACATAAGTATGTAATCAGCACAAATCAGACTATGGGAAATTCTACAAGTCAAATACCCTGGATTCTTCCACAGACAAACTGTAAGGAATAGAAAAGGATGAAGAGAGAACTTATTAAAAGACACTTCAAAAACACGAATTTTTTTTTAATGGGGCAAGGCTAAACTACAGTATTTAGGGATACACACTTGGATAACAAAAATATAAAAAAATACAAGAAGTGATTGCTATAGTGGTTACTTTGGAGGGAGGGAAGGGGGTTAATTGTGGTGGGACACACTGAAGAGATTCAGCATGACTAAAAAGTTTTATTTCTTGACCTCAGTGGTGGTTTTATAAGGGTGTTCACCATATAATAACTCATCAAACCCTAAAGAGCCCATCTTAGAATCAATAAGGTATGGCAGGTTCCTGCACCACCCAATCCTCTCCAGTGCAGGAATGAGTACAAAGCTTGTCGGCTTAACCATTTCGCTATACTGATGGATGTGTTAACGTGAAAAGACCACTCTTCAACTACATATTTAAAAGAAAATGGAATGCTAACTATATGCCTCTCGAGTTCTTCTGCCTGTAACTCTCTAATCATGGGTTCCCACACCTTTTCTTTGGAACCTAAACCACCTTTGAAAATGAAATAATGTTTCACATGTTTAGTCAGCCTCCTTGAGACCCTTGAAGTATCCCATGCAAATCTCTGGCACAGACCCTGGCATACTTTGCTATCTTTATCCATTATCTGTCTCCTTGCAGTGTACTGGCACAAAGCAGGTTCTCCGGAAACCAATTACACAATGATCTGACAAATTTTAAAGCAGCTTCTGATAAGAATTCACAGATTTCTGAGCCAGATGCATGGAAATTCATGCCATTCATTCTGTTCCTCCAACCTAGAGCCTATCTATTCTTTCTTCATGCACTTTTCTTAAAAACTTGCTTCTCTGGTTTATAAGCTTATAGTATGTTAGACCTGACAAATTAGAAACAGAGAGGGACGGCTATAGGCTGTCAACTCAGCAAATGTGTATTGTGTACCTGTTATGTGCAATACACTTTAATGATGGAAGATAAGAATAACAGCCTCAAAGAGAGAGAGAGGAGATAGAGAAACAAACCAAAATAAATTTTGAATGATTGAATAATAATAACATACCTAATATTTAAAAAGAAAGGGAAGGGGCTTCCCTGGTGGCACAGTGGTTAAGAATGTGTCTGCCAATGCAGGGCACACGGGTTCGAGCCCTGGTCCGGGAAGATCCCACATGCTGTGGAGCAACTAAGCCCGTGCGCCACAACTACTGAGCCTGCGCTCTAGAGCCCGCGAGCCACAACTACTGAGCCCACGTGCCACAACTACTGAAGCCCGCGTGCCTAGAGCCTGTGCTCCGCAACAAGAGAAGCCATTGCAATGAGAAGCCTGTGCACCACAACGAAGAGTAGCCCTTTATCACCACAACTAGAGAAAGCCTGCGTGCAGCAATGAAAACCCAATGCAGCCAAAAATAAATAAATAAAAATAGATAAATTTATTTAAAAAAAAAAGAAAGGGAAGGAGGAAGGTGAGAAGGAAGGGAAGAAGGAAGGAAGAGAGGGACAGAGAGAGAGGAGAGGGAAGAAGAAAGAAAGGGCAAAGAAAGAAAAAAATAGATGCCCTAGCAGAATTTTTTCTATAGTGTATGTATCAGTCAGAGTTCAACCAGAGAAGCAGAACCAGTAGGAGAGAGAGAGAAACAGAGAGACAGACACAGAGACAGAGACAACAGTATAAAAGAATGTGGCAAAGTTGTCCGTTCCCCTATTTTATCCATGCTACTGGCCTCCTAACCACTCAGCTGACCTCCTTTTAGGCAGAGCTCTCCTGACAATGCACATAGGGGCACATATACAGTCTTCAGCTGGCTACAGGAATTTAGAAATTTAGGATCTAGTCTATATTTAAAATTCATAAACCATCTAGAGAAGTTAATATAAAACTGTAATAGATAAGTTCTGGAAATAGACCAGTGAAAAATATGTGACTCAAATTTTACTACAGTGTCTTTACTAATGTAGGTAATGAGCCATATAAAGAACATTCACTTCATTCATCTAGACATAATTAAAATACAGAAACTGTATAGATTAAATGGCCAAAACCAAAGCCATGCAACATTAAGCCTAAAAATTTGAATGCATAACTTAGGAGAGGTAATTTTCTCCTGTTACTGACATCTAGTAACTCAACTCACATAGCTGTTGCATTTGATAATAGTTATGAGGCTCTAAACTCTTATCAGATTCAAACCCTTCCCAAACCTCACTGGTATTCTGTTCTTGAAAGATATGATGGAGATTAAAAAAAAGAAACATTATAAAAAGGTGAATAATACTTTTGTAACCATAAATTAAAATTCATCATTCATCTATTAAGTATAATAGAATATTCAGAATGTTCAAGACAGCATACTAAGTTCTAGGAGGTAGAAAAAAAGATGAAATATGATCTGGAACCCAGTCTTCCAGATCCTTACAATTTATTAGGAGAGATAAGACATAAACATACATCTTTATAATGAAAGGTATGCTGGTTAAGTCACCCAAGTAAAGTATAGTGAAAAAGCTACTGGAGTTCAAAAAAGACAGGACTTACTTTCAGTTGGAGGAAGAGGTGATGATGGTAAAAGAAAATTTCCAAGAGAGGCATTCAAGATCATCTTTGAGAAGCAGAAATGGGAGGAACTAATTACATTTTAAAACATTTTACAAAGCATTTTAAAAATATACATTTGCATTTAAAAATATATTCTTATTTAAACCTTATGACAATCTTCAGTTGGATTTCATTTTTTTGCAGATAAGGACATTGAGGCTTGGAGAAATTCAGTGACTTGTTCAAGATCCTACAGCTGGTGAACTTAATCTCAAGTTGTCTTATTTCATGTTCATTGTTCATTCCAGTAGACAAATTATCCTTTAATTAAGAAAATCTCCTATCAGGATGGGGCAGGAAATCATTTACAAGGAAAAGTGAGTTAATAGTTCAGCTGTATTATATAATGGGTAAAAGGAGAAGAGTAGAAAATATGGTTGAAAATAGGCAGGGGTAGACTGCAGGTCTGGAAGAGCAAACTATTGAGTCTGGACTTTATACTTAAATGTTAAAAAGTTCTGAGCAGAGGTGTGCCATGAAGTCTGAAAGTATAAAGGGAGAATAAGTCTGAAAGCACCATGAAAATGGATGGGAGAGGTGATAGGCTAGAGGCAGAGATAGCAGTTGGGAGCTATTTCAGTATTGTAAGAGAGATAATAAGAGCTTGGGTGAGGATGATGACAGTGGGAATAGAGAAGATGGGGCCAGAGAAGACTGTACAGGGCTTGAAAACTGACTGGATTTGGGAGGAGACAAAAGAAAAAGTAGGCTCCAGAGATGACTCCAAATTTTCAAGACTGAGTGGCTCAGAGGAGGATAGTGTCATTGACCTAAACAAGAAATGCAGAAGAAAAAAAATGTTTGGGAAGATGATAAGTCGACTTTCAGTCATACTGAGACAAGTGAGAGTGGTTAAAGAAATTAGCACATCTAGCCTGGAACTAAGAAAATGAGAGGAAGTCAAGATAGCCATGTTTATTTAAAGGTCTGTCACTTAACTTTAAGAGAGAAAAAATGTTTTAATCTACTGTACACAGTATTGAATTAATCATAATTCTTGGTTCATGACACACTCTAATTATTATTTAGTCAACTAATTAACACTTAAGAACTCAAAACTCAACACAAGAAGTGTAATAATGATAATAACATACATTTACCTATACGCTCCTTCCCTATCCCTTCCTTCTGCCTTTCTGATAGTATCTCTGAGTAGTTACTCTGAGGTAACTACTACCCCAATCTTTACTACCCCAATCTTCTGTTTATGATTCCCTTAGCCTTTTTAAAAATGAAGGTTGAGGGACTTCCCTGGGGGTCCAGTGATTAAACTCCGCGCTCCCAATGCAGGGGGCCCAGGTTCGATCCCTGGTCAGGGAACTAGATCCAGCGTGCCGCAACTAAGATCCTGTATGTGGGAACGAAGATCCTGAGTGCTGCAACTAAGACCCGGGGCAGCTAAATAAATAAATATTATTTTAAAATGTAGGTTGATAATACATATATTCTTAAAAAGTATATTTCTGGGCTTCCCTGGTGGAGCAGTGGTTGAGAATCTGCCTGCCAATGCAGGGGACACGGGTTCGAGCCCTGGTCTGGGAAGATCCCACATGCCACGGAGCAACTAGGCCCGTGAGCCACAACTACCGAGCCCGTGCGCCTGGAGCCTGTGCCCCGCAACAAGAGAGGCCACGACAGTGAAAGGCCCGTGCACCGCGATGAAGAGTGGCCCCCACTTGCCGCAATTAGAGAAAGCCCTCGCACAGAAACGAAGACCCAACACAGCCAAAAATAAATATAAATAAATAAATAAATTTATATTAAAAAAAAAAGTATATTTCTTAGTTCTGGTTGTAATTTAGCATCATTTAAAAAGATATCATGACTTTTTATGCTCATACTTTAAGTAATCTTCTGGAACTTACTTTTTTCACTCATGTTGCTAATATTTATCCTCACTTCTATGTAGCTATAATGCATCCGTGAAATCCTATTTAGTCTTGCCCCCAGAATTGTAGCTGTGAGTGAAATAGGGGCAGCAATTGCTCCCCTGATCATTTTCTTTTTCAATAATTCTCATGTAATATGCTAACCTAAGAGTTGTTAAGGATATGACAAAAAATACATCGTCTTCCTCCAGTAGAATGTGAATTCCATGATTTTTGGCAAGGATTAGTCTTCCTTATTCCATGCTGTATCTCCTTGCCTGGTTCATGACAGATAGTCAAGAAACATCTACTTACATACGCTGATGCAATGGGAACTAGTATACAGAAACATTAGTGATCTAAAGACAGAGTAGGTCATCAGAAGATACCCTCTTTTTATGTGCTTACCTAGGAGCAACAACCCTGTGCAGACTCCAAATTCCTCATGGTTAAGGTCTCTGCCTCCACAAGTCCACTTTTATAAGGGACAGTGTCCAGTTGCATGAACTGGTTCTAGCTGAGCTTGCCAAAAATTTGCCTCATTATTTTAGTGATGTCAGTGATGTGAAGTTGGATTCACTGAGATTTAAATCCCATCTAATTTAAAATTCTACATTGGGATATAAAGGAAATGGTTGATAACAGAAAGAAGAACCCAATACAGAATACAATACATTCTCAATTATGACAAAACTGGAATGATATAGCTAATTCAAAAAAAAAGTTATTTGTATTTGGCTTGTTTGAATATGGCGAGGTTATGGAACTATATCAAATTTCAATAATTAAATTAAACCATAACATAAAGACCAGTAGAAAAAGAAAAGTTCTTCAAATTCCCTGAACTTTTTCCTGCTAACAGCTATTCCCATCCCCATTCTCACTGTTGAAAGTAATCATAACATCACCTCTCATGAAAAAATTGCATTCTACACAAATCTACAAATAAAAAATCTTCCGTTCTCTCTAAATATTTATATTTAGTACGTTACTCCTTCCCCAGGTTGGGGAAAGAGTATTCAAATGTTTTGGTTCTAAAGCCTCCAAGTGATGAGTTTACTATCTGGTGAGCAAAGGTAAATAAAATCCTGAGTCTTCTGACTTAATTTTAGATATATATATATTTCTTATATTTTTAGAAAATGTTATTATCTCGATTGTAATTCTGGCTAAAGGATTCTCTTTCATTCCTAGGATGATAGTTTCATTGGAAGACAGGAATTCCTCAGTGTTTCTAAGGAGTTATCAGTGGCAAGTGCTCATTTAAATTAGGCATTAATTGATTTGGTTCTATTTCTAAGTTATGTGACTTTAGACAAGTCACTTTCCCTCTCTGGGCCTAAGTTCCCTCATCTGTAAACTGAGGAAGTAGGCTAGATGATTTCTGAGGTCTTTTCCAGCTCTGATATTCTCTGAGTTTAAAAGAGAGAAGAGCTTCCTCAGAAGGCATCTCCATGGTTAAAGCTTTCAGTAAGAACAACTCAGTGTGTATGGAATGGTCAGTCTCTCGACTTCATTTAGAACTGCTTACATTTTGGGGTTGTGGGCTATGCTTGAGTGTATGATATTAAGCTATTCATATTCTTATGTGCTTTTGATAATTATTTAAATGATAGCCATATGTCTAAAAATAATTTCCTTAGAACGAGACAGTAGATTGAAGAATTTAGACATTTGTCTATTTTTGACCTGTGCTTCAGAGACAAAGACAGATAAACATTAGTGAAATGAAAAAGTCAGTACCTAGATTAGCAGTAATCAGAGGTACAACACACTTGAATCCAAGTCCATACCAGGATACCAATCAGTCAGGTGACCATGGGAAACTCAGCCACTGAGAACTTAGCATTTACTTTTAATAATAGCTACCACATATTAAATATATACTATGTTCTAGGCATTATGTAGGTTTACATTACATATATATTCCTAGTACTTAATCTTTACAACAAATCTGAAAAGTCAGTATTACTATTCCCATGAGGAATCTGAAACTCAGAGTGGTGACATTACTTGAGAATACCAAGATTCTAACTCTCACCTTCTGACTAATAACCCCAACCTCCTTCTATTAACAAATTACATCAAATCAAGAATATTTATTTCTATTATGTGCAAGGTAAGGCAGTTGTTAAATTCCATTAAGATTTTTAATTTACTGGCTGAACGTGTTGCCAAGTGTGACCCAAATGAAATGGAGGTAACTCCTAAAGTTGTAACTGGGAAGGGAAAGGTGGTAAGGGATGGCTAGTAACAAGGAAGTTTCCTCAGATCTAGTCAGGGCTGAGGAAGACTTAGAGAAAGGGAAATAAAAAGTAATTTGCCAAAGTAAGTTAGGAGCGTGGGGTTGGGGCAGGAGGGCTCAGTACTTTATTCCTCTCAAATGAATGTTTCAGTGATGAAGACTGGGTGAATAGCCTAAAGATGACTTTCAACATCAGTTTCTCATCTCCTTTTGTTGTTTCTAACAGGTAGTTTGTGGCAATGATGGCATCTCTGGTGGCGTATATCTCCTGTGTAGACCTCTTTTCTGAGCACCAAATCTATATAGCAAATCACAAAGTTTTTTGTTAAAAGACTGACATGTGAGTATTAAAGAAATGGACAAATTTTCTTGAGAAGATCATAATCTCTAAAGGCCATTCTCAAGGAGACATTCTAAAAGTGCTATGTGCAATGGCAGCATTTCATGTTTTCCATGGTGACCACTTTGAGAAACAATCCTCAATTGAATGCATAAATCCTGTTCTTGGTCCAGTTGTCTCATTACTTTCCAGTCGCACCTGGTGTGTATCTCTGATGTGGCTGCTAGCAGCCTGGACAAGGGACTTCCCGTCTACTCTCCAGTGTGTCCTGGCCAGTGCACAGGTGTGTCATGGACTAACATCATGTTGGGAACTGGGTCATTTTCAGGCTAAAGGCAGCTGGAGTCTTTAGAGCACAAGCTTCTGCTGATTGCCTTGGGACTGTTCAGTAAAGGAATCAGAATTTTTAATTACCAGTAGTGGTTTTTCCCAACCAATAGGAATTCTTTTCCATCCCAAGTATTTCCCTCTTGAACAGATGCAGAGTAAGGGGCCTTAGGTCTGGCATGTGGTGTGGGATTTCTGTTTCCTATCAAGCAAGATAATTTTGCAGATTTTCTTTTACAGCTAGAGTTTATTCACCATCAGATGGGAGTTTGTCATAGCTGATTCTGCAGAGAAATATATTATTATAAACTTACTGATAGAAAAATTTCATTTTGTTTTTATACAGAAAATAAACCAGGCTAAAAAGCCTGTACCAGCTTTTGAGAGTTTTAAAAAAGAAGCAAGTCAAAGTTGAAGTTTTTGATAGCTGTATAATGCCCTGCCTGCTTACCTCCTGGGATCACTATACAGATCTATTCATCTGAAAGTGCTTTGAAAAGCAAAATGATCTGTTTAGATCCAACATACAATTACCTGACTATGAAGAAAATTAAATCTAATGACTTTATTGACCAAGGTGAGATATGAATTATTTTCTCTTTTGATAGTTATATTAAGAAATATTAAGTGAAGACTTTTCACCCCTTTCAAGTAGAACATTCTTTAACATTAGTTAGAAATTTAAAAGCATAACTGCTATCTTATGTTCGGATTTCATGTTTTGGATTTTTGAAATAGAAAACATAGAGCACTATTTTAAGGGATGCTTTTGGAAAAAAACTTTGAAATGGCAGTTGTTACATTATCTAGAAATGATCACTTAAAATTAATAAGAAAAAATTTAAAAAATTTTAAGAGTTCAAGGAGCAGAGACTGGAAAGTAAGGATAGAAGGGTATTACTGTTCAATTAACTAGCTCCTAAACGCGAGAAATTTTGTTTTATTCACATTTGAACACACCAACTCTAACAGATTCTGGCATCTCTAACATGGCAAATAAATGTAGAATGGGTCAGAGATAACTGCAAAATTTGGTTTCTTAATTTTTTTCTAACACATGTCCTACCAACCAAGAAGAGCTTTTTGAGTTTTAGTTTCTGTTTCTTTATGGGAATGATATATTTTTTGTTTTTCAATTATAACATTACAATACTGAATATAGCTTTTCAGACTACTCATATGACATGGCATTCTAAAATGCCCCAGAGGCTCCCTCAAGCCACCAAGAATCAATACTGTGGACCTACATGTTCATATAGGAGACAAAGATAATAAGGTCCAGGGTGATTAAGTGATTTAAGCAAGAAAGGTCAGACAACTAGTTAGTACCAGATCTGGGACTAGAATCCAAGGCTCCTGGATCTTTTAGTTATGCTATGCTACTTCCTACACTTGGTTATATTTCTTCTTTTTCATGACCTGGGTTTTGAAGTTTATTATTAGATAAAAAAAAGAACCTGAAAATACAGCACAAATCTATATGAGAGTATGCCGAGCATGGAGACATGCCTTGCTACACATCTCCTGTGTATATTTTTTCCTTGTTGTCTAGGAAACCCTGGGACTAGGGTAGCATCTGTTGGCGATATCTCAACTGATGTACAATTTAAACATCTTAATCCTCAAGGAAAAAAACTTAATAAAATCTGGAAAATCAAAAAGTTACTGAAACTCAAGCCAAGCAAAGAAACAGATTAAAATAAACAAATAAATGAGCAAATGTAAAATAAACAAATAAATGAGCTGCCTTTAAGGCAGCTGCAAACTGCTGTAATGGCACATTATTTTCAATGACAGGGTTCACACTGATGAGTGCAAGAGATGAATTCCACAATATCCTGGGCAAGTCAGTGACTGTGTATCTGCAGATAAAAAACAACCTCAGAGAAGTTCCAAGCAAGTATAAGATACAGAATAAGAATACTAATGGCCGAAGTTAGCCCAAGCATAACCTTGACAGTCTGACACATTCATCTCTTCAATTCACCATCCACCTTCAGATTCAATGAAAACAGTTGACAGGAAACATAAACTCCAAATTATTAAAAGGTTTCCCAGAGCTATGTAGATGCTGTATTAAGAGTGTAATCTATGTCCCCTTGCCTTTCAGTCAGGGATGGGTCATACTGCCTCCCAAAATGCATTTAGTAACTCTTAATTCTAATCATAATAGCAGCTACCACTTACTGAACACTTGTTATGTGTCAAGTATTTGTTGAGTGCTTCATATTATATCATTTAATAATTATAAAACCCTACGAGGCACTTATTATTATCCCCATTTAATAGCTAAGGGAATTAAGGCTAAGAGAGGTTACACAGCTAATAAGTGATTGGGCTGGGACTGAATCCAGATTTGCCTAAACACTAAAGCCAGTGGTTTTAACCACTACTCCAGGCATGGCTATTGAATTTCACTTTATATGCCAATTTTCTTGGATTAGGAATACATTCCTGGATTCTTAAGCAAAGTGTAACCTCAGTGGGGAAAAAATTATGATCATTTATTGATGTCTGCTATGAGTAAGAGGTGAAAAGTGGTAGCAGCGACAGGCATATCAGGTATTTGCCAACTGTGCCCTACGTAATGCTTCCTCTATGAAGTATTAATCACTCTACATATGATATGTGATCTACTCTGTAGACCAGCTTGTGTCATGTCTGTGTGAACATATTTTCCAGACTAATAAGAGAACACTTTGTCTGTCAGCTTGACAGAATTTCTTTAATTAGTACTTTATTAGAATATCCAGGCTCTATGATCACTGTACTATTTGTGGGAAACAAGGACTGGCCTTGAGTTTTTCATAAGAATTTGGTGGCTCAATTGGGTGGCAGAATAATAAGAACCAGCATATTAATTTTTTTTGCATATTAATTTTTTAAACGTTAACAAACATTTATGCACTAGCTAGATGTTTTCTGTGCTTATCACTCATAAAATAATTCAGGTGAAAAAAAATAGTCTTAAAAAGATTAAGACTAAGATGAAGCAGACTTGTCCACAGCCAAGAGAGTTAATTCAGGATTTGAGAATGTAAAAGAAAATAGACTTAGCAGGAGGAGCGTAAAGGTATTAAAAACTAAGAAAGGCCAAAAAGCAGCAAGGTTAGAGAAAAAAAGAATCAGATTAAAGTTTGAAACTCATAAAAGCCATGACTTACTCTAAAGAAAGAATTATTTACTTACTCCTTATCTGGTAATTTTTATCCCTGCACCGAAACAGATGAATCAAAGTTAGTCTTGTGGATGCAGCGAATAGAATGTACATTTCAGAGGCCATGGAAATGGGTGAGAGTGCCCAGATCCTGAGACAATGGCAGGGAAGTCGGGTTGTTAGTATTCCTTTAGCTCTAACACATTCCTATAGCTGCAACACAGTCTCACCTGCTAAACTCAACCAAAATAAGAAAATACAAAATGCACTGAAGATTTTTCCTTCATCCTCTCCCTTTCCTCATAATTCTGTGTTCCCTTCTGTCCTTCCTTCTGCTTCCTTTCCCTCCCCTCTTTACTCTCTCCTTTCCTTCCTCTCACAAGACATTGCAGAGGGCCTGCTACATTTCAAGTACTTTGGGGTTACACGAGTGCATCAGATTCACTCTCTGCCATTCCAAGGCTCACAGTCCAGTGGGGAAGAAAAAAAATCCATTGTAACTACACAGCACTTTACAAAACACTTTCTCACACAGGGCAGGGAATTACTATCTCCCTTTTACAAACAAAGATACTGATGCCCAAAGAGATTAAGTGAGTTGTCTAATATCGATCCTCTAGTATAGAATATGGGTGCTGGAGAAAAGACAGGGAAGGAAATAATGAGTGAAAAGAAAGTGAAGGATACCTTCTTCCCCTCCCAGCTTATTAAGTTTCACCATAGCCTCATAATTAATATACACCCACTTTGCATATGTGTATAAAACACATACACGTACACATATGCACACACGTGTGTAAAAGACAACACTAGATATATATGTGAAAGTACTCGCAAAAATATGTCAGCACCATTATTACACAGAATCAGAATAAATAAACAAAAAAAAATCTAAGATTTGAAATATCTGGCAACCATTCTTACGCTTGCAAAAGGCAGTACATTTCCAGGCTCAGGATCAACCATTCAAGAAACCGAGTCAGGCTGAAGAAGTCTAAAAAAAAATCAAATAAATAAATAAGTCTACCTATGTAGAAAAGTAGTGGATTCATCACCAGGAAGTTATGGAACAGATTCTCCAAAGGCTTTAGAAGTGAAAGTCAAGAGTTTAATACAGCCATAAGATCTTCTAAAGGGAGAGGAAAGATGAGAACTAGAAAACTGGAAAGACTCATTCTTCTTTCTCAATATATAGATAAATATAAAGAAGTGATAATTAGCAATGTTAGCCTTATTTTAAAAGTAAAAATAAGGAAATACAAATTTACAAGTACTTGTTCTTATTTAATATATGAAGAAGTGAACTCAAATATACCAATGACATCACTTTTGTATGAAGGGCTAGTTTTATACAAGCTAATGATGATAGAAGTTTCCTGATAGAAAAGGCCTCTCTGTACCACACAAATCATCCCATGTAGAGTGGACGGCACATTCCATGTCTATTTGACATTGTTCAACAGATGACCCAAACCCTTATATAAATGAGAAATACAGCTTAGAAGTCATGAGGAAATGATTAATAAAAATAGCTCCTATCAACTTTAGAGGAAGTAACCATCTGGAACAAATTGGTAGACTCCTTACTTACAGGGAACTAGGAATTATGCTAAATGGGTTAGAATTATTACTTTAATCCTCCCAACAAGCCTGCAAAGTGAATGATACTACTGTCATTTTATAGGTGAGAAATTTCAGAGAGGTTGAATAACTGTCCTAGACAAAACCTGGTAGATACTGCTTTTTCCTTATTTGTCTTCCAAGAGAGCTGGGAGAAACAGATGTTTAATTAGCAAGTGAACCAGAAAGGGAGACTAGAAATGACTCTAAAACGTAGGATTTATTGTGAATCTATGTCAAACTCAGTTGGAAATGTAACTAAAACTAAGTACCTGAAACTAACATAGTCTGTATTTTGAGATTGTTCTACACGGTAATAACATGACTTAATCAGCCAACCATATATGTTGAGTAGAGGTAAATTTGGAAGAGAAGAGGTATCTCAGGAGAGATATTCATGTGATCTGGACCTTATAAAATCTTTGAAAGTGAAATCGCAAAAAGTCTTGATGACAGAGGCAGGATGTTACCTGAAGCTTAGAGAGCCTGGCTGAACAGAGGAAGCCTTGAAATTTAGTGATGCGGTGGTTGCAGCTATTTTTCTGGAATGCCTCAATTCCCCCCACCCCATTCCCATTTGTCCTTAAACTCAATGTTACATAGGTTTTTACAAAGTGAAAAGGCTTTATATTTTTGTTTGACACAAAGCCAGGAAGGTATTCCTCAAGAAAATATGTCCCATAACTAACTCACGTCTCTCATGTAGCCTCTTCCCAGATCCTTTTTCTCTTCCTCTTTCTGAAAAGAACAACTGTCTCTCATACAGAACAACACTTTCTCTATAGTTTCTCCCTGGCATTTCAGCACTTTGGTCTTATTTCCCAGATTCCTTCATATTTTGAGTTCTTTCTTTAAAAATTTCTCTAATCCTGCACTCATCCTCCTTAAAACCTTGGAGAATGCTGGCTACTTGAGGTCATTAAGAGTAAACTAGTTTTTATTTTAGTTGTGCTGCAAATAAGCTCAGTTCTACCTCCAAGGAACTTCTATATGGGATCTAACCAGCTATTTCTGGAGTCCTTTTCTCTACAATCAAGTGTCCTAAGAAACCAGGATCACCTAAAATTACCTCGACAAAGCCAGATTGGTAATCCTTCTCCCTTACATTGCCTCCTAAGAGAGTCAGGAGAAAAAGATGCTATACTTGAGAGGTAAACCAGAAAGAGAGACTAAAAATGACTCCAAAAATGTAGGGTTTATCATGAATTCCCCAGGTCAGCAAGACTGCCCAGCTATGGTAGCCCCCGCTTACATTCAAAAAACTAATTCGCTTTATTTTTTTTTTAATTGGAGTATAATTGCTTTACAAAGTTGTGTTAGTTTCTGCCGCACAGCGAAGTGAATCAGCCATAGGCATACACACACCCCCTCCCTCTTGGATCTCCCTCCCCAATCCCATCCCACCCATCTAGGTCATCACAGAGCACCGAGCTGAGCTCCCTGTGCTATATAGCAGGTTACCACTAGCTATCTATTTTACACATCGTAGTGTATTTATGTCAAACCTAATCTCCTAATTCATTTTACAAACCTTATAATCCTGCATCTTTTCTAACAACCTACAAACTCAAGGAAGAAATGGAAGAAATCGGGAAAAGCTAGATGAGCTTTTCTACACACCTGCAACTAGAGAGCTGCTGACTTCCTTGAACAAGAGCTGAAAAGTTTCCTATATGCATATAACATTCATTGGATTACTTATTTATTTGTTTATACAGCTTCAAAACTCTCTGCAGGGCTATATGTTGTCTGGATGAGCTCCAACACAAAAGTTTTAGAATGTAAATTAAATACAAATGGCAAAAGCCACATATCTGAATAGTTACAAATGAAAGTCACAGAGACATTTTCATAAATATCCTTGTCATTAATCTTCTTTGAAAAATTCTTATGAAATAGGCAATTTATGGAAGGCTGAACCATTTTATTCTCAGAGCTAAATGAGGAGGAACAGAAAAACTTCCCCTAAAAGTTCTGAGAATTTGTGAAGGGCTTGTAAAGAAAACACAGACAAAGGGAGATGCTTTCCCTCTTATGTTTGTCACAAAGCCAAATGAGGTATTGGGGCAATTTGTTCCATTCCTCTCCTGAGAAGCAAGGTGCTTCAGCAAAAATGGCTCCCCAGGATTTGAGCTCTAATCTAAGTTCTCCCAGGCAGTGCTACTGCCTTTGACACTGACAGTAGACAGAAAAAAAAATTGAGCTTCCTATCTTTATCTTTTTCTCATTCTCTTTTTTTTTTGTCTCATCTCCATATCACCTCTCCTTTCTTTTCATCTCCTCTCCTTTCCACATATATCATTAGGAAAAATGTTTTGGCATAGTGAGGTAACATGGTTTATAGTAAAATGGCCAAGAAAAACTAAAAGTGCTATCTCTGCTATGAACCTCACCTATGCACAGTAATCTCTTCCTTAGCACCAACTATTCAATTGGTGAACTTTAATACAGATATAAAAGAATCCTAACAAAAAACAGAGAAGTTAGAAAGAAGTAATTTCTTATGCTAAGCCAGAGGAGATGGTCCAATTCTACTGCATACTGCATGACTTTGGGCCACTCATATATCTGCTCTGAGCTTCAGTTGCTTTATCTGTAAAATAGAACTAAAGGCCCTGCCTCACACATGAGGTATGTGAAATTGTTTTGTAGACCGTAAAGTGCTAAACAAGTGAAAGGGAATATTATTATCTTCTTCATCTTCTAAGTACGCTCATCAGAAAAGTCAAAACAATAAGCAAGACTTGTGTGTCTCAATAATTTTAAATTATATTAAGAAAAGCAATCTAGAATAATATAACAAATTGCCTCCTTTCCTTTATTCTGGGAACCGAAGATGTTAAAGGCAAGAATGAGAATTTAAAAGTGAAGGTTTCTTGAATGTCCTCAATTCTTTCTCTTAATTTCCTCTACACTGCCTTCCTTATATTGCACATTTCATGCAGGCTTTGCATCATAATGACTAATTTATGAGTTGATGGTTCTTTTATGAGAAATGGTTTACTGTGTAATCAAGCAGAGAGGGAACTGTCTCGAGGTTCACTTATAAGAAATTCAATTATGAATTGCTAAATGTACTACTCACACAGAGAAGACTGAAACTCGTCTTTTTGTTTTTTTAATGTCAGCATATCTTTGCTTGTCAAGGCCAACTCATGACATTTCAACTTTCCATTCAGGGAACGAAATGTCTCTAAAGACCCAGTAGTCTAGTGATCTATAATTGAGGGCAAATTTTTAAAATTGGAATATAGCAAACACATATGAACCTACTGCTATACATAGGCAGCATGCTAGGGGGAGGTGGGGAAGGATAAAAGTAAATATAACTGCTGCCCTCAAGAAGCAGAAATTCCAGTAGGGAGAAGAAGGAAGGATATACAACATATAAGGTGCATACTGAGAAATATATGAAAACAAGGATCCATGGGCACTAAAGAGGGAGAGACACTTGCTACTAGTGAGGGGCAAGAAAACCAAGCTTTCTGTACTTGTAGGTTTAGTTTTTTGGTTTTTTTGTTTGTTTGGCCACGCCATGTAGCATGCAGGATCTTAGTTCCCCAACCAGGGGTCAATCCCATGCCCCCTGCAGTGGAAGCATAGAATCTTAACTACTGGACTGCCAGGGAAATCCCTGAGGTTTAGTTTTATAAAGAGTTATTCTAAAACACTAAGGCTCCTTATATATAACGTTCACCTACAATAATCAATGAAGCTAACAAAAGGAGAGCAATTAATCTATTCCACATCTTTAAACGTTCTGGTGTCAACTCACTGGGCTTTTGATAACTTCTTAAAATACAGGAAGCTTCATTCCCACACTAACAACAAGAAAAAGCCAGATAATCTACAAAATTATTTCTTGCACCAATCAGAGACAGTTAAAAAAATCTCAGGTAACCAACTATCCTAAATTCTAAGGAAAGATAGGCACTTCCAAGGAGAGACGGGATGCCTGCACTTGCTTACCTGGGGCAGAACATGAGAGCAGGAGATGCCAGACACCATACAAGCTGGTAAGAAGAACTCAGTTAAAAAGTTAAACAAACTGCAAAATGCAGAATGTGGGCTAGCAGGCGAGTGTACAATCCCTGGGGGTCTGAGATACACAGGGAGTTTTGCAACCACTTTCAGGGTCTTCTGGATCTCACTGGGTAGGCATGAAAATGATTAGGTGGGGTGGCAGGGAGGGCAAGACAGGAGAACAGGGGGAGCTTTCCTCAGTGGTTCAGGCCTGGAAAGGGTGAGAGGAGGTGAAGAGAATAACAGTCATTCTGGGAAAGGCACAAAGCCCAAAGGTCTAAGCTGCTAGGGGATTGGAAGCACACCCTACTGCTCTTAGAGCACAGTTGAAAACCCACTGCAATTGAGGAACAGGAACAGAAATAATCCACTACCCCTGTGGGTGGGGCAGGAAACAGTCCTGAGCTCAGACCATTATAGATTCTCTATCACCCAGGATGAGGCAGAATCACTGATAAGAAAGTCCCACCTCTAAGACCCAGGAACACAGTGCCTATCTAAGTGTAAGGCTGAACCAGGACAACAGAGAATGAACCTTCTGTCCCTTGCCTTTCCTGACTAAGCTACCAAGCATACAGTCATCCCAATGTAGCTGTCTATTGTCTCCAGGAAAAATCAGAAACATTGTAATAGGTACAATGTCTCCTGTTATTCCCACAGGAGAACCCTTGCTACTCAAGGAAGCCCATGATCAGCTGCAGTCTGGCTAAAACTCAGTGACCCAGTGAGTAGTCTAGCTTTTCCACAATGTAGGTAACGCCTCCTTCTCCTCTCTGTCACTTCTTCAAACTCAGTTTCTCCTCAGCTGACTCTTATCTCTAGATCCATGTCTTGATCATAAAATGTTATAATTAGTAGAGTCCAACTCTCAGGAGATATCAGACCAAATATGTGCGGTCAGCTCCCTTTTTGGAATCGGGCTAATTCATCCTCTTCCTCTTGGACTTTCTTTTCTTTTCTTGGACCTTCTAATTATGTTCATCAGCCCTTCCTATTTATTCCAGGATGATCTGTTGTACTTACAGTTCCCGTTGAGTACCTTACTTACACAGGTAGAGAGGATTTCATGTCTGTATTTTGTAGCCAGACATATACATAATAAAAGAAATAAAACATGTTCATACGTCTATATAAGCTAGAAAAATAGCTCATTCAATGTGAAGGCAATTCAGCTCTGCAATTGCTAGTTGGAGTAGGAACAGTATGATCTTTTTGGAGCAAAAAATACCTCTTTATTGGTTGAGAACACTGAACACCATAAATTTTTAGATCATTCCCCAAAGTATATTAATACAAGTACAATATTTGCCACTCTTGTAGTATAGTCTGAAGTCAGGGAGTCTGATTCCTCCAGCTCCGTTTTTTCCCCTCAAGACTGCTTTGGCTATTCGGGGTCTTTGTGTCTCCATACAAATTTTAAGATGATTTGTTCTACTTCCGTAAAAAATGCCATTGGTAATTTGATAGGGATTGCATTGAATCTGTAGATTGCTTTGGGTAGTATAGTCATTTTCACAATATTGATTCTTCCAATCCAAGAACATGGTATATCTCTCCATCTGTTGGTATCATCTTTAATTTCTTTCATCAGTGTCTTATAGTTTTCTGCATACAGGTCTTTTGTCTCCCTAGGTAGGTTTATTCCTAGGTATTTTATTCTTTTTGTTGCATTGGTAAATGGGAGTGTTTCCTTAATTTCTCTTTCAGATTTTTCATCATTAGTGTATAAGAATGCAAGAGATTTCTGCACATTAATTTTGTATCCTGCAACTTTACCAAATTCATTGATTAGCTCTAGTAGTTTTCTGGTGGCATTTTTAGGACTCTCTGTGTATAGTTATCATGTCATCTGCAAACAGTGACAGTTTTATTTCTTCTTTTCCAATTTGTATTCCTTTTATTTCTTTTTCTTCTCTGATTGCCGTGGCTAGGACTTCCAAAACTAAGTTGAATAACAGTGGTGAGAGTGGACATCCTTGTCTCGTTTCTGATCTTAGAGGAAATGCTTTCAGTTTTTCACCATTGAGAATGATGTTTGCTGTGGGTTTGTCGTATACGGCCTTTATTATGTTGAGGTAGGTTCCCTCTATGCCTACTTTCTGGAGAGTTTTTATCATAAATGGGTGTCGAATTTTGTCAAAAGCTTTTTCTGCATCTATTGAGATGATCATATGGTTTTTATTCTTCAATTTGTTAATATGGTGTATCATATTGATTGATTTGCCTATATTGAAGAATCCTTGCATCCCTGGGATAAATCCCACTTGATCATGGTGTATGATCCTTTTAATGTGTTGTTGGATTCTGTTTGCTTGTATTTTGTTGAGGATTTTTGCATCTATATTCATCCGTGATATTGGTCTGTAATTTTCTTTTTTTGTAGTATCTTTGTCTGGTTTTGGTATCAGGGTGATGGTGGTCTCATAGAATGAGTTTGGGAGTGTTCCTTCCTCTGCAATTTTTTGGAAGAGTTTGAGAAAGATGGGTGTTAGCTCTTCTCTAAATGTTTGATAGAATTCACCTGTGAAGCCATCTGGTCCTGGACTTCTGTTTGTTGGAAGATTTTTAATCACAGTTTCAATTTCATTACTTGTGATTGGTCTGCTCATATTTTCTGTTTCTTCCTGGTTCAGTCTTGGAAGGTTATACCTTTCTAAGAATTTGTCCATTTCTTCCAGGTTGTCCATTTTATTGGCATAGAGTTCCTTGGTTATATATTTTATATAAAATAGTGTGTATACATTAATCCCAAGCTCCTAATTTATCCCTCCCCCCGCCTTTCCCCTTTACTAACCATAAATTTGTTTGCTATGTCTGTGGGTCTATTTCTGTTTCATATATAAGGTCATTTGTAACATTTTTTAAACCCGAAAGCAATCACTGAAGTAATAAAACAGAGTTAAAGCTAAGAAGCCAACGAAGACAAAAAAATGGAATCATAAATCAATTAATCCAAAAGAAGACAGGGAAAGAGGGTAAAGGAATCAAAGGTGTGACACACAGAAAAAAAATACCATGACAGACTGAAACTTAAACGTACCAATAATCAATATAAATTCTCTAAATACCCTTAATACAAAGCAAAGATTGTCAGACTGGATAAAAAAGCAAGACCAACCATATACTACCTACCAGAATTGTACTTTAAACATAAAGAAACAAATAGGTTAAAAGCAAAAGGATGGGCAAAGTTTTACCATGTTAACACTAGTCAAAGAAAGTTAGAGTGGTTATATTTATATCACACAAAGTAGACTTCGAAGCAAAGAATATTAACAGGGATAAACAAGGTGATTTCATAATGATAAGGAGGTCACTAAAGGGAAATAATAATCCTAAACATTTTTGTGCCTAATAACAGAGTTTCAAAATACATGAAGCAAAAACTGACAGAATGTCAATGAGAAATAGACAAACCCACAATTATAGTCAGAGATTTCCATACCACTCTCTCAATAATTTATAGAAAAGTAGGCAAAAAATTAGCAAGGATAGAATAGACTTGAACAATACTATCAAATAATTTGACCTGATTGACATTTATAGAACATTCTATCCAACAGCATAATACTCATTCTTCTCAAGTACACACAAAACATTTACCAAAATAGACCATATTCTGAACCATAAAACAACAAATTCAAAAAAATTCAAGTAATTACAAAGTATGTTCTCTGACCACAAGGGAATTAAATTAGAGATCAATAACAGAAAGACCCTTAGAAAAACCTTAAACATTTGGAAACCCAAGTAAGCATTTCTTAATAACATACAATCCAGCAATTGCACTCCGTGATATTTACCCAAATGAACTGAAAACTTAGTTCCACACAAAAACTGCACGTGGATGTTTATAGCAGCTTTACTAATAATTGCCTAAATTTGGATGCAATCAAGATGTCCTTCAATAGGTGAATGGATAAATAACTGTGGTACATCCAGACAATGGAATATTATTTGGCACAAAAAAGAAATGAGCTATCAAGCCGCTAAAGACATGGAGGAAACTTAAATACATATTAGTAAATGAAAGGAGACAATCTGAAAATATCATATACTGTATTATTCCAACTATATGATTGACACTCTGGAAAAGGCAAAACTATGGAAACAGTAAAAAAAAAATCAGTGGTTGACAGGGGTTGGTGGGCGGCAGGGTGATGAATAGGTAGAACACAGCAGATTTTTAGGGCAGTGAAATGATTCTGTATGATACTATAATGGTGGATACATGCCATTATACATTTGTCAAAACACACAGAACTACAATATTAAGAGTGAACCCTAATGTAAACTATTGACTTTGGTTTGATAATGATGTGTCAGTGTTGATTTATTATAACAAATGTACCACTCTGGTGAGGGACTTTGATGATGGGGGAACCTGTGCCTGTTGGGGGAGGGAGGTATATGGGAACTCTGTATTTTCCACTCAATTTTGCTGTGAACCTAAAACTGCTCTAAAAAATAAAGCATATATATATATATATATGTGTGTGTGTGTGTGTGTGTGTGTGTGTATATATCTCAGGAGAGAGTGAGATTAGAAAGCATATTTAAACAGAATGAAAATAAAAACATAAAATATATCGGAATTTATGTGATACCACTAAAGTGGTACTTAGGAAGAAATTTATAGCATTAAATACCTACATTAGATCTCATCTTCTCCCTTAAGAAACTAGAAAAAGCACAGCAAGTTAAAGACAAAGTAACTAGTAGAAAGGGAATAATAAAGATCAAAGCAAAAACCAATGAAACACAAAAATAACAGAAAAAATCAGTGAAACTAAACACTGGTCCTTTGAGAAGATCAATAAAACTGATAAATCACAAGCCCGGCTAATCAGAAGAAAAAGAGAGAAAGACACAAATTGCTAGTAATAGGAATGAGAGAAATGTCACTGCAAATTCTACAGATAAAAGAAGTAGATAACCTAAATAGCCTTATATCTATTAAAGCAATTTAAACTAGTTAAAAAAACCTTCCCCCTAGAAAACTGGTCCAGATGGCTTCATTAGCAATTCTACCCACATTTAAAGAGAAATAGTGCCAAATTATTCAAGAAAATAAAAAGGAGAGAGTACTTCCCAACTCTTCTATGAGGCCAGCATTACCCTGATATCAAAATAAAGACATTACAAGAAAGGTACAGACTGTTATCCCTCATGAACATCACACAAAAATTCTAAACAAATTTTTAGCAAATTGAATTCAACAATATATTACACGGATAATACACCATGACCAGTAGGGTTTATCCTAGGAATGCAGAGCTGGTTTAACATTCGAAGATCAATCAGTAAAATTTATTACATTAACAAACTAAAAAAGAACATAGATATTGTCTCAATAGACATAGAAAAAGAATTTAACAAAAATCCAACGTTTATTCCAGATAAAAACTCTCAACAAACTAGATATAGAAGGCAACTGCCTCAACCTGATAAAGGGCATCTCTGAATAAACTATATAACAATATACTTAATGGTGAAGGAAGGAAGGAATCCATACTGACAGTGAACAATTGGAAACTGAAATTTTAAAAATAATATTTAAAATATTATCAAAATACAAAATATTTAGGTACATATATTAGTCTGCTTGGGCTGCCATAACATAATACCATAGACTGGGTGGCTTAAACAACAGAAATTTATTTATTTCTCATAGTTCAGGAGGCTGGAACGCCAAGATCAAGGTGCCAACAGTGT
Organism: Balaenoptera borealis; assembly: GCF_965194805.1. NCBI lineage: Eukaryota > Metazoa > Chordata > Mammalia > Artiodactyla > Balaenopteridae > Balaenoptera > Balaenoptera borealis. The sequence goes on from NC_138874.1 coordinate 89,327,474, forward strand.
TGGTTTTTGGTGAGACCTCTTCCTGGCTTGCAGACAGCCACTTTTTCACTATGTCCTCCCATGACCTTTCCTCTGTGCACGCACACACCTGGTGTCTCTTCCTCTTCTTACTAAGGACAGAAGTCCCATTGGAGTAGGGCCCCACTCTTATGACCTCATTTAACTTTAATTACCACCTTAAATGCCCTATCTCCAAATACAGTCACATTGAGGGTTAGAACTTCAACATACGATATTTGGGAGGGACACAATTCAGTCCATAACAAGATAAATCTGACAAAATCTATAAATTATCTGTGCACTGGAAACTACAATATATTGCTGAGAGAAATTAAGGAAGACTTAAATAAATGGAGAGATATTTATTGAGCCAGAAAACTCAATATTGTTAGGCCATCAAGACTCCACAAATTAATCTATATACTCAACGCAATCCCAATCAAATTTACAACAAGCTTTTTGGGGAAATAGATAAACTGATTCTAAAATTTATATGGAAATGCAAAGGACCAAAATTAGCCAAAACAGCTCTGGAAGAGAAGTACAAAGCTGGAGGGCTAACACCATCTGATTTCTTTTAGGGGTGATGAATATACTGACTATCTTGACTGTGGTGATGATTTTATGGGTACATGCATATGTTAAAAGTTATCAAATCAGATACCTAAGATATGTACAGTTTATTGCATGTCAATTATACCTCAATAAAGCTATTTCTTTAAAAGATGTGAATAAACAGCACTTAATCTGGGTAAGAAGAATACATAAACAATTTAAGAAGCAAATAAACCATTTACTAATAGGAGTAGTAATGTAGTTTAGTATTTCTTATCTTAGGAAGGCTTGCTCACTTTGAGATTACTAGATATTTGTTAAATAGCAATGTTTTGTTTTGTATGTGTTTTTCTAATGAAAGCAATCAAAGGAAATTTGAAAAACAAAACAGAAAACAGTTTAATAATGTTTAAATGGGAAACTGCCTTAAGTCTTTAGAACAAAAAGTGTGGCATCCAATAAATTTCTTTTCTATAAATTTGTAGATACTGAGGGCCACTGATCCTTCAAGATGAGATTTGTTTTTTCCTCTAAAAATTTAGATTTCACATAGAGAATTGTCATTGACAGGAAAGTTTTTGTTTGCTTGTTTTTATTTTTCTAACTGGCTTGTATTCTAGAAAATGGGCCCCAAAAGGAGTCATTTCTAGGCAGTATTTCAGAAGGCTAAAGGATTTGGCAGACCTTACCCTGTTTTAATTGGAATTCTATAAAAATTAAATTTTGTATATTAAAGTTTAACCAACTGGAATTTTAATTTGAAAAGCACCAAAAGAATAAATGCAGAACACATTGTTTATTATATTTGTTATTTGTGCCACATTGTAATATTTTGTTAAAAAGCAGGTCGAAGTTTTATAAAAATAATTACATAAAGGAGAAGTATGTTCTTTCGAAGTAGCTAAAGTGACACTGCAGAACATTCTTAGTGAACAGCCATAGGGTCACTGCTAAGATCCATAAGTCCATGGTTTCCAACAGGAAATCAGTACTATAAGTTAGATGCCAATAAATAGAATATGGGTACCTAGTGGGTGTTTATTGAGAATTAACTATTTGACTAATAACAATAGTAGCTGACATGTTTGAGGATTTATTATAAATTGGGCCCCATGATCAACATTTTGCACCTATTTTATCATTTAATCTGTCATTGAGGCCATGAAGTAATATTATTATTCTCCTCATTTTACTGATAAGCTATCTGAAGATTAGAGCAGTTAAAGAACTTGGCCAATATCATGGAACTAGCAAGTGGCAGAGCTAGGATATTAAACCCAAGAACACTTTTAGTTCTGTTGATTGAGAAACTGTACAATAATAAAAAGCCTCTCAGAATTCAGAATGCTCACAGCAATACATACATTCAAAACATAATTCTCACATTTATATGAGAAGAATATTGCTTATTTAGTGCACAGACAATACTTAATGGTAATATGGATTTGAAGATTCTTTGCAATGGGGGACTGAGTTCTCAAATGAATCTAAAAGCATCCTTATAAAATTATTTATTTTGCTTATGTTAATATTGATAATTGTGCACATATGCTTTCCATTTACCATCCAACTGGAGGGGAAGATAACTAGTCTAAAAGGCAGGAGTTTTTGTGAGGGAGTCTATAAAAGCGTGTAGTAAAATGGAATTGGAGTGAGGTATATCCAGTTCCCAGTTTAAAGCATGGAATTTGGACCCAAAGCTTCCTTGGTCAATGTTTCTCTGCCTCTCCCTCTCCAGGTTAGGACTACTTCTAGATCTCTATTATCCTGTTTTCCTTATCAGTTGTATTAGTTTCCTATTGTTGTTGAAACAAGTTATCACAAACAGTGGCTTAAAACAATGCAAACTTACTCTTCTACAGTCTGTAGACCAGAAGTCCAAAATCAGTTTCACTGGGCTACAAGCAAGGTGTCGGCAGGGCTGGTTCTTCTAGAGGCCCTAAGGAGAAACTGTTTTGCTGTCTTCTAGCTTCTGCAGGTCGCCTCCCTTCCTTGGTTTATGATCTCTTCCTCAAGACACTCAAACCTCATGGTTCCATTGTCACATCTACTTTCTCTTCTGTATTAAATCTCCCTCTGTCTCTCCTTTATTAAGGACACTTGTGATCACATTTAGCGCCTGTCTGCTTAATTTAATCATATTTGCAAATTCCCTTTTGCCATATAAAGTAACGGGTTCTGAAGACTAAGGTGTGGATATCTTTGGGGCCACTATTAAACTACCATATCACTGGAGAGGGTCAAGTGGTTATTATATACGTTCCTTCATATCTTAGAATGTTTTGCCTTCACGTTTCTCTTAGTTCACTGTTTCCTAAGATGTATTTATTAATATATTAATTTTGTAGAATGTTAAAGGTATTGTGTTAAAAGAAAAAGGTCTGTGGTCAAAAAGTATTGAAAGAAACAGAGTAAAGAAAATGTTAGTCTCTTACTATAGCACTTCTCAGAGCCTTTAATACATGAACAAACATTGAGAATTTCCAAGAGGAGAATGTAATTTGTAGCCAGTCTCATGTTTAGTTGGCCAAAGAACCTCTTTCTGTAGAGAATCTCATAGGGTTACTGTTCCACTGCACACATTTTTGGAGACTCTGACTTAATTGATATGTAGGATTTACGTAATTTTGCTGTACTTTTTATTTTTATATGTGGCATCCTTGGTGCCAAGGAAATACCAGACCTAATGAGACAATTATATTCCTATAGGTGAGTACACATAACACAAGATCCTAAGGCCTCACAAGAAGATAAGATTAACTAGGTAGACACTACACTACAAAGTCAAAATTTTCCAAACTGATAGGGTAGGTGATGAGAGTGAGTTTTCTTCTCCCATTTTATCCTAATAATGCTGTTACCACTTGTGGTAAGTGAGTTGATATGATGGTAGAATATGGCTGATATTGGAGGGGATTATTAATACCCATTTCATGGGGATGCTGAGAAACTTGAATGAGCAATGTATGAGAAGTGGGCTTTGCAAAGTGAAAAACTCTATGCAAATATAAGAGCTCACCACTAATAACACACGAATTGCAAAATTCCCTATTAAAGTCTATTGTGTCCCTAGGAAAAATGATTAAGGAAGTAAATGGATAAAACCAATAACCAGTAAGAGAAAACAGGTACTTAATGAATGCGCTTAAGAAAGGAAATAGACTAAATCTAGAAAGAGATGTTGAATATTAAGAGTTGATGTGCAACGGTGACAATATATTAAGTTGGTACAATAACACAAGAATGGATATAAAGAAGAGTTTGTGAGAAGAATATTGTATAGAGCATGATGGATTCTCTGCTGTGAAACTGAGTCTGTAAATGTATTCTAGAAGATAAATATGGAAGCATGGGAAAGAACAATATAATGTAAAATGTGAAATAGTTATCAACAAATTGTAGATAAGATGAAAAATACTTGGTAAACTCATATTTTTTATTAAACATTTTTTAATAAATTTATTTATTTTTTATTTTTGGCTATGTTGGGTCTTCATTGCTGCGTGTGGGCTTTCTCTAGCTGCAGTGAGCAGGGGTTACTCTTGGTAGTGGTGCGTGGGCTTCTCATTGTGGTGGCTTCTCCTGTTGCAGAGCACAGGCTCTAGATGCGCGGGCTTCAGTAGTTGTGGCATGTGGGCTCAGTAGTTGTGGCTCAAGGGCTCTAGAGCACAGGTTCAGTAGTTGTGGCTCACGGGCTTAGTTGCTCCGTGGCATGTGGGATCTTCTTGGCCCAGGGCTTGAACCCGTGTCCCCTGCATTGGCAGGAGAATTCTTAACCACTGTGCCACCAGGGAAGTCCCAATTAACCATTTTTTAATTGAAGTTAATTTACGATGTTGTGTTAGTTTCAGGTGTACAGCAAAGTGATTATATATATATATATATATATATATATATATATATATATATATTCTTTTTCAGATTCTTTTCCATTATAGGTTACTACAAGACACTGAATACAGTTCCCTGTGCTATACAGCAGGTCTTTGTTGTTTATCTATTTTATATATACTAGTGTGTATATGTTAATTCCAAACTCCTGATTTATCTCCCCCACCACACCCTGCCCCACTATCCACTTTGGTAACAATAAGTTTGTTTTCTATGTCTGTGAGTCTGTTTTTATTTTATAAATAAGTTCATTTGTATAATGTTTTTAGATTCCACACATAAGTTGATATGATATGATATTTGTCTTTCTCTGTCTGACTTACTTCACTTAATATAAATCTCTAGGTCCAGCCGTGTTGCTGCAAATGACATTATTTCATTCTTTTTAATGGCTAATATTCCATTGTATATATGTATCACATCTTCTTTATCCATTCCTCTGTCGATGGACATTTAGGTTGCTTCCATGTCTTGGCTATTGTAAGAAGTGCTGCTATGAACGTTAGGGTGCATGTATCATTTCAAATTAGAGTTTTCTCCAGATATATGCTCAGCAGTGGGATTGAAGGATCATATGGTAACTCTATTTTTAGTTTTTTAAGGACATTCCAGACTGTTCTCCATAGTGGCTGCACCAATTTACATACCTACCAACAGTGTAGGAGGGTTCCTTTTTCTCCATACCCTTTCTAGTATTTATTATTTGTAGACTTTCTTTCTTTTTTTTTTGGCTGCGTTGGGTCTTCGTTGCTGCACGCAGGCTTTCTCTAGTTGCAGCGAGTGGGGCTACTCTTTGTTGCAGTGCATGGGCTTCTCATTGTGGTGGCTTCTCTTGTGGAGCACGGGCTCTAAGCATGCTGGCTTCAGTAGTTGCACCACGCAGGCTCAGTAGTTGCAGCACACAGGCCCTAGAGTGTGCGGGCTTCAGTAGTTGTGGCACGTGGGCTCAGTAGTTGCAGTGGGTGGGCTCTAGGGTGTGCAGGCTTCAGTAGTTGTGGCGCGTAGGCTCAGTAGTTGTGGTTTGCGGGCTCTAGAGTACAGGCTCAGTAGTTGTGTGGCACAAGGACTTAGTTGTTCCATGGCATGTGGGATCTTCCTGGACCAGGGATCGAACCTGTGTCCCCTGCATTGACAGGTGGATTCTTAGCCACTGCACCACCAGAGATGTCCCTGTAGACTTTTTAATGATGGCCATTCTGACTGGTGTGAGGCAAGACCTCATTGTAGTGTTGATTTGCATTTCTCTAATAATTAGTGATGTTAAGCATCTTTTCATGTGCCTTTTGGCCACCTGTATGTCTTCTTTGGAGAGATGTCTATTTAGGTCTTCTGCCCATTTTTTTATTGGGTTGTTTGTGTTTTTTATATTAAGCTGTATGAGCTGTTTGTATATTTTGGAAATTAATCCCTTGTCAGTAGCATTGTTTGCAAATATTTTTCTCCCAGTCAGTAGGCTGTCTTTTCATTTTGTTTATAGTTTCCTTTGTTGTGCAAAAGCTTTTAAGTTTAATTAGGTCCCATTTGTTTATTTTTCTTTATTTCCATTATACTAGGAGATGGATCCAAAAAAATATTGCTCAGATTTATGTCAAAGAGTGTTCTGCCTATATTTTCTTCTAGTAGTTTTATAGTATCTGGCCTTACATTTAGGTCTTTAATCCATTTTGAGCTTACTTTTGTATATGGTATTAGAGAATGTTCTAGCTTCATTCTTTTACATGTAGTTGTCCAGTTTTCCCAGCACCACTTATTGAAGAGACTGTCTTTTCTCCATTGTATATTCTTGCTTCCTTTGTTATATAGATTAATTGACCATAAGTGTGTGGGTTTATTTCTGGGCTTTCTATCTTGTTCCATTGATCAGGATGTCTGTTTTGTTACTGCTTTGATTACTGTAGCTTTGTAGTATAGTCTGAAGTCAGGGAGCATGGATTCCTCCAGCTCAATCTCAGATATTTTTGTTTTGAGAAATGACAGAGAACTGATAGAAGGTCCTATTTGTTATACTGTTCTTAGTATACAATATTTAAAAGAAAAGGCTATCACAAATGAGTTATTTATTTATTAAGAGAATGCAGTATTGAGTGACTTCAAAATCCTGCTGTACCCTCTAAGATCAATAAATAAATGGAGTACAACTGCCTTTCTAGGGTTAAAGAAGGAGGATGACAGGACAAGGTTATAGATACTATATACACAAGAGCTACAAAATAATAGTAATAATATGTGTCAGGCACTCTGGTGGGTGCTTTATAAACATTCCTTCATTTAAACTCTACCTCTGAGTTTAAATTCCATGAAAGCAGGGACTTTACCTATTTTGTCCACGTCTCTTTCCCCAGTACATAAGAGGTTCTCATAAGATCTTTTTAGAATGAATGAGAGTTATGTGTGGAAGATGTAAAGCAAGTGATTTCTCCTCTTTAAATCTCAGTCTCCTCATCTAGTAAATGACAGGGTGAATTAGCTGATCTCTAAGATCCCTTTCAGCTCCCACATTCTGTGATGATGTCTATATATGTTGGGCTCCACTACAATAAATTCCACAAGCTAGTTAAAAGTCTTCTTTGGATTCTTTTGTTTCCTATTAAATCAAGAAAAAATTTCTTAAGGTAGCATTCAAGACCCTCTACATTATAGACCCCAATAACTGTACAGTGTTCTTAATGGCATTGTCCTTTAGGAAAGTGTATCATAAGTCTCTGCCCAGCATCCAATCACTGAACAAGATCTGTACTTTCCCACTTCCATCTTTTGGTTTGTGGCATTCCCTCCAAACCAATCCCCCCAATCTGTCCAAATCTTATGGTACACTTGTCAGAGATCATCTCAAATATCACCTCTTTCAAATGTCACATTCTGAAGTGTTCCCATCTCAAATATTAGTTCTTTATGTGATCTTTTCATATGCCCACTAATTATATGGTATCTCTCTTTCAAATCTTGCATGATGTTTTGTACAAGATGAGAAGTATGACATAATGAATAAAACGTGAAGCTCTTAAATTCAACTGTCTGGATCGAAATCCTGGCTCTACACTAGCTGTGTAACACTGAAAAAATAATTTAAACCTCTTTTCTTGGGAACTCCCTGGCGGTCCAGTGGTTAGGACTCTGCACTTCCACTGCTGGGGGCCTAGGCTCAATCCCTGGTTGGGGAACTAAGATCCCGCAAGCTGCACAGTGTGGCCAAAAAAAACAAAAAACAAACAAAAAAACACCACTTCCCTTTAATTCCTCCTCTGTAAAATGGGAATATCTGTCCCAGGGAATTTTTATAACAATTAAAAAAATAAGCTAGCATAAAATGCTTAACCAAGTGCCTGGTATATAGTGTGCATCCAAAAAGTGGAATAGATTATTGTTTCTCTTGTAGCACTTAAAGAGAAAAGAGATTAAAAACTAGTATGCTTTCTCCCTCCTAACAGATTATATACTTCTTGTGGGTAGAACCTGAGGCTCATTAATCTTTGAGTTTTCAGTCATGGTATAGTGCCATGTATACAATAAGGGTACCATTTTTAAGTTATCTACTTAAATATTTCCATTTTTTTTAAGTATCTGAGAAAAAAATTATGTAACTCTAAGATGTAAATTAGTATATAACAGGACAACTGAGGAAGTGTTTGGGCCTAAACTACAGCATTCATCTCAGTCCAAGGAATAGCTCCTCCCCACAATTTCTTTCTCATCTCTTTGCCACCCGTGCCATCCTTACAAACATCCCCTACAAACATCCAAGTGACTAGGGCTAGACAGCTATATAATTGATGGTTCCAGTGCCCTTTCTCTCTCGATTCAATGTCCTCCTTGAAATGGAACGTCTTTGTTTCCTTTGAAAGTACAGAAAACTCTCAGTCATTACAAATATTTCTTCAGCCCTGTTTTCCCCCTCTTCTCAGTCCAAATTTAATTATACACATGTTAGACTGTTTGATATATCCCACAGCTCTCAGAGGCTCTGCTCTATTTTTATTAACATTTTTTTCTCTTTGTGTTTCAGTCTGGGTAATTTCTATTGACATATCTTCAAGTTCACTGATTCTTTCCTTGGCAGTGTGGAGTCTACTGATCAATCCATCAAAGGCATTCTTCACTGTTGTTACCATGGTTATTTTTTTTTTTTTAATTTCTAGAATTTTTTTAAAGTTTCTAGAATTTCCATTTAACTCTTTGTTATAGTTTCCATTTCTGCTAAAATTCCCCCATCTGTTTTTGCACACTATCCACCATTTCCAACCAAGACTTAGACACATTAATTATAGTTATTTTAAATTTCCTGTCTGATAGTTGAAACATCTGAATCATCTCTGCATCTGGTTCTGCTGATTGATTTGTCTTTTCACAGAGAGCTATTTGGTCTCGCTTGTGTGTGTGTCTCTCATAATGTTTGACTAAATTCCAGGCATTGTATGCAGAACTGTAGAGACTGAGATAAACAGCATTTATGCTTAGAGATGAGCATGCCATTCTTTGCTAGGAGAGTGGTGAGGGGTGGGGTGAGTCAATCTAATAGGGAACTGAGTTGAGTTGGGATTTTGTTGTTGTGGTGGTGGTTACTATCAGGGTGACACCAGTTTCAAATCACTCCAGCTTTACCTTGTGCTTAAGGTGGGGCTGATCTGCTGGAAAATTTTTCTCAATGTTCCTGCTCCACCCATGGCTTTAGGCCTTCTTTGTGCTCCTATGGCTCAGAAAGAATCTCTGGAAAGTCTCTAAATTCAGCTTTAGAGAGGTCCATCCCTACCCCTAGGAGTATATTGATACTGTTTTATTACTCAGTAATAAGAACAGGGACAGTGACGTAAAAAATGGAACTGACCCAAAACGCCTGCCCCAAAGTGTAGGAAATGTAGCGAACAACAACAATAACACAGTGATGAGAGGATGGGAATAGGTTTCTCTGCTGTCCTTGTCCAGCTTCGGTCTTAGGCAAGCCCTGTGTTCCTAGGTCTTAGAGGCAAAGAATTCTCAGTGATCTTGCCCTTCCCCTAATGGTAGAAGACCTCTAGAAGTCTGCACCCAACATAGTTTCTATCCCTACATCAAAAAGTAAAAATCTTTTTTCCTCTTGTTATTTGTCAGGTATGATTAGCCTGTGCCCTGTGGTAACAAAGTTTGCTGCCCTTTCCCCTTAAGGCTCCTGTTCCTTAGGGGAAAAGGGTCCAACTGGGAATTTTTACCTTTCTTGCAGTGTCTGCCTCTCCCTTCCTTCAGTCTCCACTTCACCACACTCCCAAACTTTCTTGTGAGCACTCACTAAAGGTCCATGGAGAAGAGGCAGCAAGCGAGTCTGAACTCTCCTTGTGTCCGAAGCTCCCAGAGATTCTACACTCTCATCCTAGCCCACATTCAACACTTAACCATTTGTTAAGAATTTTACCTGAATTCATCTTACCCACTTGATGATGGCCCCCTCTTCTGCGTGTAGGTCAGTTCTCTCAGATTTAAAACTAGATGATTTCCTTGCAACCTAAGCTCACAAGTGGGTTCAAGAAAAGCTATGACTTTTTATATTATTTGGTCTTTTCTTATTAGGGTAGAAGTGACCCTCTTTCCAGCTTTCTACATCATTGGTGGAAGACGCCCATATCACTGCCTCCAGACCTTCATTTGCAAAATGGTGTCCATCAGTATTTCATTTCATTTCAACAAGAAGTTATCAGTATGTGCATTTGTATAAGCTGTCATTTATACAACCAGGATGATCAATTAAATCCACTTATTGGTTATAAGAATGCGATTTCTGTGCTATTCTCTCTGCAAGTATAAATGGGCTTACCTTCTACCTTAGACTGGAGCCCATCATGTGAAACATAAGGTGGGAAAGCTCTGTGACCCTGAAGCTCCCAAAGAACCTCAAATCCCTTTTTTGCCTCTTAAGAAGATCTTCCAGCAAAGAATCCCAACCTGACTACTGGATACATCCATTTATGAGCATCATGTAGGTACAGTGCCATTGCATTTCGAATTATTTAAATCTGAAAATGTTTGATATAAAAATAGAAATAAAGTCTCAGTTGATGTGTAAACTTTGAAAAAAATGGTCAAGAAACACAATTTCTAAGCTGTCAGACCAAGTGAATTATAAACAGTTGATAATTTGTTACCTAGTGATGCAATTTAAGCTGGTAAACAGACCAGCCAATGATATCAGTAAGGTGAGAACTACAGTGTTAATGTGCATTAAAACTTGGGTAAGATGTTTTGGTAACTATTGTGTAGTTATTTTAACAGTGGCCATCTTTGCAATTTAAAATAATTTTTACTTATAACAAGTTTATCCCATCACTTAGTAGTGGAACTCATGTTTAAAAGTATATTCAAGAAAATTAGATCTGATAAAATGCTTTGAAGAATGTTAGACAACTACCACAGTATGTCATGCTGCTAATTTAGGAGAGTGTAGTTTCTCCTGAGTTACTTTTATTATGTAGAGATAAGGTTAGGAGAACACAAAGCACCATTAAAGCCAAAATTTTTCTACAATAGTTACAAAGTTTCACATTTATTTCTATGGGAAATTATATAATTAACTATGTAATTTTAAATATATAGAGAATTCAGGAAGCTATCCCGCTAATAATTTGCTGTAATAAGTAATTTTTGTGACGGACAATGCCACTTAAGCATAGCAAGTCACATCTGTTAAAAGAAATTGATATCTCTACTCTAAACAACACACTCAGCAGAAAGAGAAGGTTCAAATATCATTACACAGGCTGGTCCCTTGACCTCTCTCCTGAAAAATATAAAGTGTAGGGCAGTGGCTTTTGTTGCCACAAAGCACTTTATTTTTTTTTGTCTTGGGACATCCTCTGACTTTCATCTGACAGCCGCTGTTTACATGCATATGCAATAGTCATGTGGCCTCAACCCAGGAGGACATTAGCATTGTGACCTGTCAACAAATTACAGTTTATCACATCACAGAACATACTCCTGGGCAAGAATTCCATGAGAATTTGGAATTTGCTATCAGACACATATTCTAGCATATTTTCCTGTTTAAAAATAGTCTTTAAAACTTGAAGCAGTTAGTAACAACTTTAAATGCTATCTTTATTATGAGTTTTTAGTTTTAATTACCAATTTTAAACTTAAAAGTTTGTCACAAATCCAATGGAGAAGAGGAATGAGCAGGAGAAGAGAAAAATGGAGAAAAGATAGATTCTGTGTATTACCTAGAAAGACACGGAATCAAACTTTGTTTTGCACAGTTGTTCTAGATTCCTGAGTATAAATGGGGTTATTTAAAAAAAAAAAAAGAACAATAGTGTAAATTTTGGATGCACCAAATTACTTTTATTTTTAAAATAAGCAAATAATAAATCCTTAAATTCTTCATATTTAATATATAGAATCACTGACTATCAGAGACAAGTTTAAAGTCTTTAGAGAGTATCTAGCCTAACACCACCTATTTTATATAAGAGGAAACTGAGCTCCAGCGAGGGACAAGGAGGTTAGTTAGTGACTTCAGTGAACTGCCTTTATACCTCACAGTTATAAATAACCCATGCCTAAGTTATCTGTTGCACACATCTGGAATATAATAGAATGGGGCATAGCTGACTTAAACCATGACATAAGATTCTTTTTGTTTTTAAATATCATTATTGGAGTATAATTGCTTTACAATGTTGTGTTAGTTTCTGCTGTACAACAAAGTGAATCAACTATATGTATACATATATCCCCATATCCCCTCCCTCTTGAGCCTCCCTCCCAATCCCACCCCTCTAGGTCATCACAAAGCATCGAGCTGATCTCACTGTGCTATGAAGCAGCTTCCCACTAGCTATCCATTTTACATTTGGTGGTGTATATATGTCAGTGCTACTCTCTCACTTTGTCCCAGCTTCCCCTCCCCACCCCCCGTATCCTAAAGTCTGTTCTCTAGGTCTGCATCTTTATTCCTGCCCTGCCACTAGGTTCATCAGTACTGTTTTTTTAGATTCCATATATGTGCGTTAGCATACGGTATTTGTTTTGTTTTTGTTTTTGTTTTTACTTACAATAGCTATTTATCTATTTATTTTTAACATCTTTGCATACGGTATTTGTTTTTCTCCTTCTAACTTACTTCACTCTGTATGACAGACTCTAGGTCCATCCACCTCATTACAAATAACTCAATTTCATTTCTTTTTATGGCTGAGTAATATTCCATTGTATATATGTGCCACATCTTCTTTATCTATTCATCTGTTGATGGACATTTAGGTTGCTTCCATGTCCAGGCTATTGTAAATAGTGCTGCAATGAATATTGTGGTACATGTATCTTTTTGAATTATGGTCTTCTTAGGGTATATGTCCAGTAGTGGGATTGCTGGGTCATATGGTAGTTCTATTTTTAGTTTCTGAAGGAACCTTCATACTGTTCTCCATAGTGACTGTATCAATTTACATTCCCACCAACAGTGCAGGAAGGTTCCTTTTTCTCCACACCCTCTCCAGCATTTATTGTTTGTAGATTTTTTGATGATGGCCATTCTGAGTGGTGTGAGGTGATACCTCATTGTGGTTTTGATTTGCATTTCTCTGATGATTAGTGAAGTTGAGCATCTTTTCATATGTTTTTTGGCAATCTGTATGTCTACTTTGGAGAAATGTCTATTGAGGTCTTCCACCCATTTTTAGATTGGGTTGTTTGTTTTTTGGATATTTAGCTGCATCAGCTGCTCGTATATTTTGGAGATTAATCTTTTGTCAGTTGCTTCACTTGCAAATATTTTCTCCCATTCTCCCATGAGGGTTGTCTTTTTGTCTTGTTTATGGTTTCCTTTGCTGTGCAAAAGCTTCTTAATTATGGAGACAAAAAAGATCCCAAATAGCCAAAGCAATCCTGAAGAAGAAAAACGGAGCTGGAGGAATCTGGTTCCCTGACTTCAGACTATACTACAAATATACAGTAATCAAAATAGTATGGCATTGGCAGAAAAACAGAACTATAGATCAATGGAATAGGACAGAAAGACCAGAAATAAACCCAAACACTTATGGTCAATTAATTTATGACAAAGGGGGCAAGACTATACAATGGAGGAAAGACAGCCTCTTCAATAAATGGTGCTGGGAAAACTGGACAGCTACATGCAAAAAAAATGGCATTAGAATACTCTTTAACACCATACACAAAAATAAACTCAAAACGGATTAAAGACCTAAATATAAGACTGGATACTATAAAACTCTTAGAGGAAAACATAGGCAGAACACTCTTTGACATAAATCTCAGCAATATCTTTTCTGAGCCATCTCCTAGAGTAATGGAAATAAAAAGAAATATAAGAAAATGGGACCTAATTAAACTCAAAAGCTTTTGCACAGCAAAGGAAACCATAAACAAAATGAAAAGACAACCCACAGAATTGGAGAAAATATTTGCAAATGATGCAATCGACAAGGAATTAGTCTCCAAAATTTACAAACAGCTCATACAGCTTAATACAAAAAACACAAACAACCCAATCAAAAATGGGCAGAAGACCTAAATAGACATTTCTCCAAAGAAGACAGACAGATGGCCAATAGGCACATAAAAAGATGTTCAACATCGCTATATATTAGAGAAATGCAAATCAAGACTACAGTGAAGTCTTGCCTCACACCAGTCAGAATGGCCATCATCAGAAAATCTACAAACAATAAATGCTAGACAGGATGTGGAGAAGAGGGAACCCTCCTACACTGTTGGTGGGAATGTAAATTGGTTCATCCACTATGGAGAACAGTATGAAGGTTTCTTAAGAAACTGAAAATAGAGCTACGATATGATCCAGCAATCCCACTCCTGGGGATATATCTGGAGAAAAACATGGTTCAAAAGGATACACACACCCCAATGTTCACTGCAGTGCTGTTTACAATAGCCAAGACATGGAAGCAATCTAAATGTCCATCAACAGATAAATGAATAAAGAAGATGTGGTACATATATACAATGGAATATTACTCAGCCATTAAAAAGAGTGAAATAATGCCACTGGCAGCAACATGGTTGGACCTGGAGATTATCATACCAAGTGAAGTAAGTCAGACAGAGAAAGATAAATATCATTTGATATTGCTTATATGTGGAATCTAAAAAAAATTATACAATTGAACTTATTTACAAAACAGAAACAGACTCACAGACTCAAAGAATGAACTTATGGTTACCAGGAGGGAAGGGTGTGCGGGGGTAGGGATAGAATGGGAGTTTGGGATTGACATGTACACACTGCTATATTTAAAACAGATAACCAAGAAGGACCTACTGTATAGCACAGGGAATGCTGCTAAATATTCTGTAATAACCTAAATGGGAAAAGAATTTGAAAAAGAATAGATACATGTATATGTATAACTGAATCACTCTGCTGTACACCTGAACTAACACAACATGATTAATCAACTATGCTTCAATATAAAATTTAAAAAGTTTTTAAATTTCTAGCCATTTTAAACATTGGCAAATTCTGCTTTATTACTACTGCTTTATTACATTTTCAGTTTTTATTAACTGTGAATGAATATCTACTTTTAGAACAATTTACATTTTAATAGAATTACAGAATTTTTTGGCTAGAAGGATCCTGAAGTTTCAATCCTCTCTCAAGTTAACCTGATCCTCTATATGATCCTGGAATCTTCTCTACAACATCCATACCTAGTAGTCACCTAGGTATCTGCTTGGATACATTCCATCTTTGAGAAGTTCTCATTGTTTAAAAGGTTTTCTTTAATTATGCCAAAATTTATACCCCTTTGATCCCTCTACCCACTACCCCTACCAAGGGCACTACATTTTGAAGACACATGAAAGGTATCTTATCTCTCTCTTCCATATGATAGCCCTTCAGAGCTAGGAGGATGGTGAACACATGGCTTCCCCTCACCAAGCAAAGCAGCTCTGATTCGTTTACACATTGCTCATATGACAGGTTTGGGAAGAGGTGAATCATAGTGGTGAAGAGTACTGTCTTTGGCATCACACTCCAAAGGCTCAAATCCCATAACAACAACCTATTGACTGTGTGATATTTGGATACTTAATATCCTCTCTGTATCTCAGTTTGCCCAACCTGTAAAAGAGAAATAGTAATGGTATTGATTCCATAGTATTGTTGTAAATATTAAAATAAATTATGCGCAGAGTACTGGGGCAGATTGGACAATCACTTTTCCCAACTTTTCATACCCTCTCTGTGTTAGAAGTATACATTCATCTTCTTTGCCATGTATGCAGGGCCTGTACTGTGGGTGAAGCATACTTACCTATACCAGTGATGTTGGGTTTAGCAAAATGACTTGCTTTAGCCAATGTAATGTTAGCAGAAGTTACTTAATCAGAAACTTTAAACATGCTTGCATGGTTTGCTTGCTCTCTTGTGCTGTAATGATCTTCCATAAGAATATGGCACCAGGGAGTCACTAATACAAGGAAAGTAAGAAAACACACAAAGCAGACTTGAACCCAACCTTCACTATGAAGCCAAACCTACCCTATCTCAGCCAAATCCAGTAGAACCACAATTGATTCACAGACTTTTGAGAAAAAAAGTTTTTTGTTGTAATCCATTGAGACTTTGAGGTTGTCTGTTACAATACTGATCAGCTATTGCCACAATAATGCTGCATAACAAATCACCCCAAAACTCAATAGCATACAACAATAAGCAATTATTTCTAGCTTTCTTATCTACAGGTTGACTCAGGTTCAGCTGATCTACACTAGTCTTAGCTGGGATTTTCTCCAAAAGCTGCTGATTGGGTCTTGGTCTGCTCCAAATATGTCCTGTCCTTCTCAGACCAGCAGCTACCCAAGGCATGTTCATGTCACGGTGAAAAGCAGGAGTGTAAGTGGGGAAACCAAACTAAGAAAACACACACAAAAAGCTGGGCTTCTGCCTACCACATCTACTAGCTTACCATTGGTCAAAGAAAGTCATGTGCCCAAGTCCAAAGTCAAAAGGAAAGGAAGTAAACTCTGCAGACCATGAGTCCAAAGCAAGTCACATAGCCATGCTCAAAATCAATGGGGTGGGAAAGTTTACTCTCCTAATGGATTTGGGGAGAGGGAGGAGTGAATATTTACTAAACGATAATCTTATCTACCACAGTTACACAAGAAAAACTAATACAAGCTCTTAAAAGAATGTTTGGTACATAGCAACTGGTAAACAAATGCTAGCTATCATAATAAACATCATCACAAAGATTCAGGTTCTTCTCCACTTTTGTTACTCTCCTATAAATGCAGTTTGTTACTATCCCCCTCAAAAATAAGATGTTGCTACAGAAAGTAACAGTTTATTTATGATCTAACAGGATGGGATTATTATAGAGTTCTCATTCTAGGTATTCTTATTTTAAAAGAGCCTGGGCATTAACATTTTTGGTAGCCCATCACTTTCACCTAATATCCTAGTTCTCTTTCATACAGACTGGTGCTCAAACATCTCTTCCCGGTAAGTGATAGATCATTTGGCTATATGTATATATAAGTCCATCTTGCTGAATTTAGTTTAGTTGCAGCCTACTCAGATATTTTTGGATCCTGATTTTATCACCGTCATGTCATACATGTACTTTATCTTCATCCAAGTCAGGGAGAGAAATGTTATACTGACAACATAGGATGGAAGGACTCAACTAGACCATATCTATCCAGGGAAGCTGTGGAATCCCTACCCATAAAAAAGGAGCTGACAGCTTTCTGCAAGAGTAGACCTCCTGAAAACACTGACAATTCCATGAGTTCATCATTCTTTCTGCGTTCTTCCCGAGCAGCTGCTTGCAGCCTGTGCTGAGGCCATGAGACTGTGGGGAGAAAAAGGTGGAGGCTCAAATCTGGAAGCAAACAAAGCAATGCTTCTGGGCAGGAACTAGTGGGTCCTACAAGCTGTCCTCTAATAAAGTAGCAACACTATGAGATAGAGCAGCAACAGCAGCAGGTACAAATCCTTTGCTGGCATGGCAGACTTTCCATTGAAAGCAAAGAGGATTGACCACTTAGGATGGGGAGGGTAATCTTAGGAATATCTGAAAAGACAGATTAAAATAATAGAAAATAATTCTCACAATTCACAAGATAGAAGCTTGTATTCATATTGATTTTGCTTTGCTGTTTTTTAAAAGGTAATACTTGAACATGGAAAAAAATTTAATGGTACAAAAAGATAAACATATAGTGAAAAATAAGTCTCCCTCTTGCCTCTGGCCAACCCCTGGAGGCAACAATTGTTACTCAGATTCTGTAATAGCTCTGCAGAGTTATTTCAATGTAATTATAAGAGTATTTAGATAGATAGATGGATAGATGATAGATAGGTGATAGATGATAGATAGATAGATAGATAGATAGATAGATAGATAGATAGATAGATGATAGATAGATAGATAGATAGATAGATAGATAGATAGATAGATGATAGACAGATGGATTTAAAAACCAAAAGGAAGCTGAGCATATAGAGTTATTTAATTTTGAGTATTCATTTTGCAGCTGGTAAGAGCAGAACATCTAGGTTACACATATGAAGCTCCTGAGGTTTACAAAGGCTAACTGACTTGTCAAGGTCATAAGCTTATAAGAGGAAAAGTATCAGATCTGAAAAGCCAGACCTGGAGTAAGACCTAAGCCTAACAGGCATGAGTTTACATAAAGGAGCACCCAACATATTATTTAGGGAAGATTTTCCAAATCTGCCAAGAGCTTGTAGTCATTTAAAGGGGAAAAAAGAGTTACTTAGTCGTGACCATGACCCAAACCCATACCTTATTACCTTAGCTACACCATGGCAGCTTAAAGGAGGGACTGATGACATTTTTTTTGCACTTTGTGTGTTGGGGATCTAGTATTTCTCAAAACTGTAAAATATTCTAACTAAAAACTGTCCTAAGAAAAAGGAAATGTTTCAATTTGAAATCCTTAATTAAAACCGCATTCATAATTCTAAGTATTTAAAGAGAAAGTTAAAGAAGAATTTACTTCTGCACATCACAGAGATTATAATAAACACAGAACCTTGCCAAAAGACATGCCTCCAGCTGCACTGAAGAAACATCAGAGTAGACCAGCACTGAAGCTTCAGCAGGAGAAAGACTGAAGGCAAAGTCATGTACAGAAAGGCAAACAACCGTAATGTAAAACTCATGTTCCTTGTTGGAAGAGAATTCTGCAGAAATGCATCTTACACACACACACACACACACACACACACACGCAAACACACACACACACACACACACACACACACACACACACACAGCCACAGTTGTTTCCCAGTATTAACTCAAAATTTTTCAGCTTTAAGTCTATTTTCTTGAGGTCCACCAAGGCCAAAGATGCTTGCTCCATAAAATCATTGCCAATTTGGGGACAAGCTCAAACAACGTGCCTGAAAATGATTCACATGGGTCTTCCCACTGCAGAGCTCATTACTTCAGGGATTTCCCAGAGCTCTACATTCCTGGCTTCCTGATCCAATAAGGGAATGCATATTTGTTTTGCTAGGATACACATCATGGTAGAAGAAAAAAAATCCTTCAAAATTCCTGTAATTCCTAAGATGCCTATTGCCTCAAATGTGGAATGATATACCTGTTAGAGAGAAAAGTGGATCCTTGCCAGTCACCAGTTGGCACAGGAATAGTTCTTCCTGGTTTCTCTATCAAAAGTGTTTATGGTGCATGCACTATGTATAGAAGTTTATACAAGAAGCTAGGAAGAAGTAGGAAGTACTCTAAAGGAAATAAAAAACTAAGAGCATCTCTCACAGAATACAGATGTGGGTGGAATACCTTAAAACAACTACTAAGCATACAGAGAAGTAAAAACAAAACAAAACCATAGACGCTTATGCATGTTGTTGGGGACAGAGCTACTTTTACCAACACCCATGACTTCTATTACTGTCTACATGCTGAAGTCTCCCATATCTTGCTGGCACTCTCATCTAGAGTGTAGATGAGACTACACTTGAGTGTAGTCTCTAGATGAGTCTACACATCTAGACTTGTGTATTCATTACCTTGACAACTCCACGTGGATATTTCTTAGGCATCTCAAATGCGGTATGTAAAAGTTGAACTTATTCTCCCCCAAATATACTTTCTTCAGAGTTGTCGTTTCAGAAATAAATAAGTAAATAAATAAAAGCCATCATTCTCCCAGTTGCTGAAGACAGAAACAGGGATGTAATCCCTCACATCCCTCTCTCCCTTTCATCCCTCCCCAGACAGTTGATCTAGCACCCAACCTGTCTGACTCATTTACTTCTTTCCATCTCGCTGTCATACTGTAATCCAGTCTCTATAGCTACTCACTGGGGCATCTGCATTAACCTGCTAACTGATCTCCCTGCCTCTTGCCCATTCCAATTCATTCTTGACTTGGAGCCAGAGTGATCATTTTTTTTTTATTCTGTTTTTTTTAAATAGATCTTTATTGGAGTATAATTGTTTCACAATACTGTGTTAATTTCTATTGCACAACAAAGCGAATCAGCCATATGCATACACATGTCCCCATATCCCCTCCCTCTTGAGCCTCCCTCCCATCCTCCATATCCCACCCCTCTACGTCATCAGAGAAGAAAAAGAAATAAAAGGAATACAAACTGGAAAAAAAGAAGTAAAATTGTCACTGTTTGCCAATGACATGATACTATACACAGAAAATCCTAAAGATGCTACCAGAAAACTACTAGAACTAATCAATGAATTTGGTAAGGTTGCAGGATACAAAATTAATGCACAGAAATCTCTGGCATTCCTGTACAACAACAACGAAAAATCAGAAAGAGAAATTATGAAACACTCCCATTTACCATTGCAACAAAAAGAAAAAATACCTAGGAATAAACCTGCCTAAGGACGTGAAAGACTTGTACTCAGAAAACTATAAAACACTGATGAAAGAAATCAAAGATGACATAAACAGATGGAGAAATATACCATGTTCTTGGATTAGAAGAATCAATATTGTGAAAATGACTATACTACCCAAAGCAATCTACAGACTCAGTGCAATCCCTATCAAACTACCAATGGCATTCTTAACAGAATTAGAACAAAAATCTTACAATTCATACAGAGTGATTTTTAAATAATATACAATTGATTCAATCTCTTCTTTGCTTAAAGAAGGTTTCCTATCAGAGGTTTCCTATTACCACTGGGATAAAGCATCATATTCTCAGCATGGCCTACAACCCTCTTCACGCTCTGACCCCTGCATCAAGACAAGCTGCATCAATCTCCAGCTTCATCATAGCTCTTCACCTGTCCTCTATTTCCATTCTAATCAAACTAAATGTTTAACTGCTTGGACATACTCAGATCTCTCTCACTTCTAGGTCATTGAAGCTTCTCTTTCTTTAGTCTAAAATGTTAGATGGTTATGTCACCCCTAACCTCTTATTCATCACCAAGAAATAAGTCCATGAGAGCAAGTTACCTACCTTGTCCATCTTGTTCAGCTCTGCCACCCTAGCACCTAGAACAATTCATGAACATGACAGATGTTCAATAAATATGTGTTGAATGAATAAATGAATCTTTTAGATCTCAGCATAAATATCACTTCCTCAAGGAAGCCTTCTATGACTCCCAAGAAAAAAATTATATCCCTTTATTATACATTCCTATAGCATTGTATACATGGCTGTGACCTAGAAACTACTTGCAGGCAATAAGTTGGAGACATTTGTTTCCCTTTTCTCAGTGATAGTCCTGTACTACCTGTTGTCCAAAATCTGAAACCTATCTATATTTGTCCAGCTTTTTACTTGTTTAAATCAAGAGCATAATTCTGGTTCCTATTATTCCATCTTGGCTGGAAGCAGACGTTCCAGGTTAGTTTTAAAGACTAGAACTCACATACTTTCCTTTGCAATTACTACATATTAGCATTCTCTGTGGTTTAGATTCTATTTCCCCCCAAAGCTATCCTTCTTCCCTTGATATGCTCTTAAACCTAATGCTAACTTCCATTGGGCTAAGATTTTATTTTGTTCATTTCTGAATCCCCAGAGCCCAGAGCAACATGTGGAACATGGTAGACATTGAATAAATTAAAAGTTGCCCAAAATATTCTTACTCATTTCATATCTGCTACCCAACCTAAAGTAGGACACAAGCCTTGGCAAATCACAATCCTACAAATAATTCATACATTGGTTTTAAAAGTGAAAAAACTGCACAGTTGACTTTCAACTATTTAAATTCTTTATTGGTTTACTCTTCACCATGATTAAATCCTACTTACTATTTAATTTAACACATTTATTACTTTTGAAAAACAGCTAGCATTTATTTTCAGTTATGATTTGCCAGGCACCATACTAAGCATTAACTGATTTAATCCTCTCAACAAACTTATGAGATGGTGTCTATTATTATTCCCATTCAATTGATGAGAAACTGAGACAGACTGCTTAAGTAAAATGTCAAGATAACACAGCTGGGACACAATGGAGCCAGAATCTGGACACAGATAGTTTGAGCATGTGCGCTTTATCACTACCTAAACTGCTTCTTAGTACTTCCTACTTGCAAACAGAATTGTGGATGGTTTACAGTAAAAGACATCTACAAAATATCTAATTAAAATAGAAATTTAAAATAAAATTAATAATGATAGGAAGCATATATTTCCTTTAAAATCTAGGCTAATGTATGTAACTATAAAAGAACATTAATTTTAGTTCCAAACTTCCTATCACTTAGGAGTAAAAGGGAAACTCAATGAGTCCACCAAATAAATTTTATTTTATAATAAAATGAAGGATGCTAACTCATCTTCTGAAAGAAATTCATACAGTATGTTCTTATAAATATTTCACAACAAAATAAACAATGTTTCTGAGGATGGTTTTATAAAATATTCAATAGCATTCTTTTTAATACAGTCATGTCCACTAAAGTCCAGAGGTATAACATATAAATTCAATGAAAGCATATATACAGGATAATAAAAAATAAGATTCAGATAAATCTTCATCTGTTGGTTTTATCTGGTCTGAGAATAGAACTTAAAATTCATAGAAAAGTAGAGAGAGCATATTCTTTAGCCCATCTTCTTCAACTCGTAATGATCTCAGCTAAGTTATGTGGCAACAGTTGTGTAAGTGACATTTCAGGACAAATCTCTCTAGTGAGAGCCTGCAGTGAAGATATTCTATTGCTGCTGCTTGCAAGAAAATCCATATACTTTGACTATTAATGTACAGCTGGCAAATTTGCCATTTTATTATGAAAATAACTGAAAAAAAGCCCACTCTAAGTTTGCTTAGAGATGGGTTACAGATTAACTGAAAATAGGCTCAACATATTCCTCAAAAAGTAAAACAGAAAAGACGACTTTTAGCCAAGGAGATTCTATAAGTCTATGTACCAATTATCTGCACTCATTCATTACTCAGCAAATATTTATAGAGTTCTTGCTTGCTATGTGCCAGGCTATGTGCTAAGTCCACTGGTCACAGTAAACTTAGGAGTAGTTCCATGGAACATTTAATTTGGGAGGCACTACCTCTTGATGGCTCTACCAGAACTGGTTAATTCACTTGTAATTAATAATCTAGCATACTACTTTCCAAAGTTTAGTCATCTACCCTCATGATTTTAGCTACAGCTTCCTACTACCTATGTTGGTATTTACTTAGTATTTTTCTCTACATTGACGCTTTTTAAATATTATTTTAACATAAATTTAATTTCCTACTCTAATGGAAAACTATTATCACTTGCCAGAAATATTGATAAATACAACAGTTAACAGTGACTATTTTGCTAGTACTTGGTACTATTTTAAGTGCTTTACATGTATTAGCTCTTTTGATCTTCCCATGAACCCCACGAAGGGGGGTGACTGTTAGATCCATATAGAATTGAGAGCACAGAGACACAGACAAGTTAAGTAATCCACCTAGACCTGACAGCAAATAGGTAGCACACTCTGATATTTTCGGTCCAGGCTGAGTAACTTCAAAGCCTGTCTGCCTAACCGCCATAATATACTTATGTATACATAAGATACAAAGGGGAAAACAGTGCTCTTAAATCTAGTTATATATTGTTGCCTGACTTTTGAAGTATTTATATTCAGCTTCTTAGCCAAACTAAGAAGATGTACTTGATGTAAACAGAACTGAAGGAGGCTTGAAACTAGAATAACTTCCTCACTATGTGATTCAAATGTTATTTTTTTTTACTGCCAGAAAGAAGTTTTTTTTTTTAATTTTTATTGGAGTATAGTTGATTTACAATGTTGTGTTAGTTTCAGGTGCACAGCAAAGTGAACCAGTTATACATATACATATATCCACTCTTTTTAGATTCTTTTCTCATATAGGTCATTACAGAGTGTTGAGCAGAGTTCCCTGTGCTATAGTAGGTCCTCATTAGTTATCTATTTTATATATAGTAGTGTGTATATGTCAATCCTAATTTCCCAATTTATCCCTCCCCCTCTTTCCCCCCCTGGTATCCAGATAGATTTTCTACACCTGTGACTCTATTTCTGTTTTGTAAATAAGTTCATTTTACCATTTTTTAGAGTCCACATATAAGTGATATCATATGATATTTGTCTTTTTCTATCTGACTTACTTCAATCAGTATGACAATCTCTTAATGTCATGTACATGAACCATGTGAAATCTATTCACATAAAACCTAAAATTATATGTCCTATACTTTGGGAAACAAAACTCCAGCATTCAGTGAGGTCAAATAGGGGCCCTTTTGACTATGATGGCACCAAGAAAACTGTGGTCGGGTTCGACCTTTCTGGTTTATCTACATGAAACAAGCAGATGCTACCTGGTATCCTTTCAATGGAAGCCACACTCTAAAATTTTCTGGGTAAAAGGATAAGAAAGAATTTCGGTCTTCAATTATTCATAAGTTCATTCATAAGATTTTTATTGAAAATCTATCACATTCCAGAAACCGTTCTAGGTACTAAGTGACAGTGATAAACAAGACAGCTTCATATTCTGACATGGCAAGAAATAATATCTAGAATTTGCTGTAGTTTTCTTGGCGCATTTCAGGTATCATTTTCTGAGATATTCCAGTCAGCAATGTCAGTGGGTGACTTGAAATAACCACTGCTCAAAATGTTGGATGTATTCGACTGGTGGCTCATGAGATGATTCTGGGTGATAAATAGGCAAACTTTTAAATTTTACTGTGAATTTTAAAATATAACTAGCATATCAAACCTGAGATTTTTAGATATAAGTGAGGTAAATATAAGTACTTAAGTAAAAAATGTAAGTTGCTTTAAATAAAAATATTAAGTCAACGAATAAAGAGATATTGAGTAGATATGGCAAAAATCATGAAGATGGTGTAAATGACAGAAGTTTGGGAAACTCTGGCTCAGGCTAATGCTGGGATTATATATCTCATGTTGACCACCAGAATTTAGCCTAGTAATCTCTCCATCACAGGAACGAAACGAGGACATTCATTCTATCCACAGAGATGCAGACAGAGTGGAGCAGATGCCCTTTTATTTCAGTACATTTAGAGGCATTTGATTGTATTCCATTTTTTAGTGGGGGAAAAATAGTTCTTCCTTGTCATCCAGGCTGAATACTTTTTTCCTAACTAGTCTTTAATTCTAGCCCATACAAAGAAATCTAAACAAAATGCCTAAATAGTTGATATAATGGTAGATAGAAAAGATTCGTCCTAGATTTTTTTTAATTTTTCTCTCCTGAATAGAGGTAGGGAAATAAACAAAGAGAGAGAAGCAGATTCATAGATTTTTATTGCTTGGGCCATAAACATCTTTACATTTTTGTATTTATTATTTTATATCTTCAATGAGTTCCCATCTTTTTCAGGTTTTCAACTTGAAGAGCTAAGACTATTTTCAAAATAGAAATTGTCTCGATTTTACTAATAAGGCACAGTGGATTACTGTTCACAGTGTTGTCAACTGTACCAAAGATAGGCAACATTTTACCTGCTTGTCTACAGTAGCCAGTTTCCTGGAATCCTCTGCTCAGGCTGTTTTTCTGCTTGGAATGACCTGCCCTGATAAATTTGCATGTCTAAATCCTTCCTTCAAGGTACCAATTAAACGCTACAGTATCATGTTTTCAGCATGAATTTAATAAATATCTGTTTAAGCAAGGAATAAATGAGCTTAAATACAATTATGTAACATAATTATCTTAACTTTAAAATATTTGCTAAATTATAAATAACATTATAAACTATTAAGTTATTCCAACATGCCTAAGAATCTAAGTTATTTTAGCTAAAAAGTACACAGGATTTTTTTTTTTTTCTTTTTAAAGACCAAGATCCAGGAATACCAACACTTCTGTGAAGGTAGGAAAGAAAAGTACCTGGCTCCGTCTAGCCCTGCTGTGAGAGGATAAGGCCCTCATTTGCATGCAGCTTCTAACTGTGCTTTCCATATCAACTATGCTAGGATGTAGCCAAGAGGGTTATGTTTTACCCATCCTTAACCGCTTGTGGGGGTGTATAGGTCAGAATTACATTTCCATGAACCCTAAAGAATAAACCAGGTACATAATCAAAATCCCATTTATTGAGCCTCTATGCTCTGCATACACTTTCTCATGACAACACCACTGCAAAGTAGGTAGAATTATTTCCATCATGCAGATATGGAGGTGAGGTTGAAAAAAGTGAGATCATTTTCCTGAAGTCACTGAACTATAAATGGCAGGGCCAGGATGTAAACCTAGATCATATCAGACTCTAAAGCCTGTACTTTTTCCACTACTCTACCCTGTTTCTAAGAGATTCTCAAGGACACTGTGGCTTCAGCTCTGGCTGCAGCTAAACTGGTATCCTGAAAGCCAGCTCCTATCTTCATGGCTATGCACCCTTCTGAACATGAGGCCATCTCAGGTGCCTTGGTTGCCAATTAAATTATATATTCATGAATTTGGGTTCTGATTACTGAAAAGCAATGTAACAAAAAAGGACAGCATTGGATTCCTGGGTTCTACTTGAGTTTCAAATTCACAATTAACCATTTTTCACTGGATAGTTCATTCCTTCCTGATAGCCTTTTGCGTAACACAATACCTATTCTTAGCTATATAATTTAGACTTGCCTCTCCTAATAAAATGGCGGTTGCAAGAACTATTTTTCCAAATCCAAAAAGTTAAAATTTAAATTATAGCATTAAAAAACAATCAAGAGTATAGAATAAAGTCATACTCCTGATAAACATTCATCTCTTCCCTGTCTTGAAGCTCTAACTCAAGTTGCCTCAGGTTATTACTTTTATATACTATTGATTTCCTACTGTGATCATTAAATGATAGAGTTTGACAGTACCCCACACAATAGACTAAAGAAGGAAACTGAGGCCCAGAGGGAAAGAGAAATGACTTGTCCAAGATCACACAAGTATTTAAGAAATGTATATTTATTACAAATTTGCTACCATTGGTTCTCCTTGGACATTGCCTTCTGAGCCTGAGGCATATTGTTTTAAACAGTCTCACTGGTGATAAATCAAAAGCAAGTTGGAGCCAAGTTAGTAAAGCAAGTTTGTGACTAAATGACCTAATTACATTTGGAGTAAAAAGAAAAGAACAATTCCTAATTACATTATAGTGAAATTGATTTTCTTCTGATGAAGGCTTAACAAAACTGCCTGAAGCTAATTCCCCTGGACAAAAATGTTTAGCATGATAATAATATCATTGTAGTATGTGTCTGACCTCTAATAAGAGCTACTTTAAAGAGATTAAAACTCATTTAGACATTAGTGTTCTAATATTTTTAAATTAAAAAAAATTTTATTGTAGTAAAGTATATAACATAAAATTTTCCGTTTTATCCATTTTTAAGTGTACAAATCAGTGGCATTAATTGCATTCACAATGTTATGCAACTAATCATCACTATTTCCAAAATTTTTTCATCACCCCCAAATTTTTCCATCATACCTGAGTCCTGTTTTAAATTTTTTTTTTTTTAGAGATTGTTGCATATCATAGTTTGGTATCTAATAAAATTTACAACAACAGGGACTTCCTTGGCAGTCCAGTGGTTAAGACTCTATGCTTCCAATGCAGGTGGTGTGGGATTGACCCCTGGTCGGGGAAATAAGATCCCACACGCCACACTTCGCGGCCAAAAGATTTTTTAAAATTAAATTAAATTAAAAAAATAAAATGTTAAAAAAATTAAAATAAAATTTACAAAACAAAATAATAAACAAGAATAATAAATAACAATAAGAATAACCAGACACTGCACTTAATAACATGTTGTCTTATCTAACACTCGCAAAAGGAATTCCTCCACAACAGCTAATACTTTGGACAAAATTCTAGTATTGGCAGATTTTTGCATATCTTTCCTTTTCCAATGAATATATTCCAAAATATGTTAATGTTAACCTCCTCCTATTAGAGTTATTAGGTGTAATAACAATAAAGAGAATTGTTTATTCTCTTAGCAAATGATAAAACTGCTTCTTTTGGGGAGAGCACAGAACCTAATTGAAAGAAATATTTTATATGCTTAGAGTTTGGAGCAAGAACCCGTCAAGAATTAAAAGAAGATCATGCCTTGTAAGCAACATAGATCCTACTACTAAAGGTACTTTGGTATTTTTTTTGAGCACTGTGATGGATTTAGATATGTAAATTGGCAGACAGGAGCTAGAACTGACCTCAATAATTTTGCATAATAAAGTGATGAGGAGCTGAGAATTCTCATGGAAATTCTGGTAGAGAAAGGAGACAAGAAAACTAAGTAATGTATGGAGAAAAAATAAGGGAAGAAAATCCTTGATGGTAACAAGGCTAAGGAGAGATTTTAAAGATTAGAAATATCTAATAGGGATTTTGAAGGTGTTGGCAGTGGAATGAGTGATAAAAACTCTCTCCTCTACTCCTTCAGGAAATCAACAAAGTCTACATTGTTCACTGGTGCTTTAGACCAAGTGAATTTAAGAGCAGTGGTGGGGAGGTTCCATAACCACTGAAAGATATGCAAATAATGAACAGCTGAGTTGAGAGGTACTCGAGAAAAAGAAGGATGGTGTTGGGAATTAAAAAGATAGTTAAAATGGTGGCAAAGCAGGAATAGAAATGTTTGCCATGATGCTTTGAAGTACGTAAAGCAAAGTATAGAAAATAAATCGAGGACTTAGAAACATAGGTTTAATTTGTTAGAAGAAAAGAAGTTAAAATATGTAGAATAGAGGCTGAAAATATATACTATAACATTGACAGAGCTAAGGTCTGAGAGAATTGGGAACTGCCTACTCAGTTCTGCAGAGTATATTAATATATAAATATATATATGATATATTTGTAGTTTTTTCTTTTTGGTTTTGTCTTTCTATTCAAACTATCCAAATTATTTTCACATCTGGGCCCATGGTGATAGCCCAGAGACAGAACAAACACCCTGAAAGCTGTTGAAAGTTTAGATGAAAGACCAGCTACAGAACAATAAACTCTCCCTTAATATCCACATAATCTGCAAAAAAGCAGAACCAATTTATGAGTATCCTGTTAAAACTTTAGAATGAAAAGAATCTGAAAATTTTCTTTTGAGGTATTAATATCAAAATACACTAACCATTTTGCACTAGAGACTTTGGTCTGAAGGTGTTGGGTTTGAGGCCTCTGTACGCAGCACCCTATGAGCCAGTGAAACTAGACAAAGCACAAAGGAAAAGAAAAAACAGTGGTCTGGTACCAAACCTGCAATGTCTTCGAGGTCTGGTTGTATACAATTCACACATGCAAACATTTGTGAAACCATCACCACGATCAAGGTTATACTCCCCTGGCTGGAGACAAGATGATGAAGTAGAAGGACTTGAGCTTAACTCCTCTCACAAAAACACCAAAATCACAATTAACTGCTGAACAACCATCAACAAAAAAGACTGGAAGCTACCAAAAAGATATTCTACACCCAAAGACAGAGAAGAAGACACAGCAAGATGGTAGGAGAGGCACGTTTGAGATAAAATCATATCCCATACCTGCCAAGCGGGCAACCACAAACTGGAAAATAATTATATCACAGAGGTTCTCTGACAGGAGTGAGAGTTCTGAGTCCCACATCAGGCTCCCCAGCCAGGGGGTCTTCCACTGGGAGGAAGAGCCACCAGAGCATTTGGCTTTGAAGGCCGAGGGGCTTGATCGCAGGAACTCCACCAGACTGGGGGAAACAGAAAGACCACTCCTGGGGGGTACACGCAAGGTCTCTTGCACACCAGGTTCCAGGGAAAAAGCAGTGACTTCATAGGAACCTGGGCCAGACCTAACTGCTAGTCTTTGAGGGTCTCCTGGCTATCTCTTGGAACATAAAAGTTGGTGGCGAACATATCTGGGAGTATTCATCTAAAGACTGACATCTGGCTTGGGATAGTAGCACCAAGACCTGGCCCCATGCAACAGACTGATGCTCCAGTGCTGGGACACCTCAGGCCAAACAACCAACAGGGCATGAACACAGCCCCACCCATCAGCAGACAGGCTGTTTAAAGCTTTCCTGAGCCCACAGCCACTTCTAAACATACCCCCTGACACACCCTGCCCACCAGAGGGACAAAATCCAGCTCCACCCACCAGTGGGCAGGCACAGGTCCCTCCCACCAGGAAGCCTGGACAAGCCTCTTAGACCAGCCTCACTCACTATGGGGCAGACACCAGAAGTTAGAGGAACTATAACCCTGCAGCCTATGGAACAGAAACTGCAATCACAGAAAGTTAGACATAATGAGACAACAAAGGAATGAATATGTTCCAAACAAAGGAACAAGATAAAACCCCAGAAGAACAACTAAGTAAAGTGGAGATGGGCAATCTACCTGAAAAAGAATTCAGAGGAATGATAGTAAAGGTGATCCAAGAACTCAGAAAAAGAATGGAGGCAAAGACCCAGAAGACATAAGAAATGTTTAACAAAGAGCTGAAAGATATAAAGAACAGAGTTGAACAATACAATAACTGAAATGAAAAAATACACTAGAAAAAATCAATAGCAGAATAAATAAGGCAGAAAAATGGATAAGTGAGCTGGAAGACAGAATGGTGGAAATCAGTGCCATGAAACAGAAAACAGAATGAAAAGAAATGAGGACAGTTTAAGAGACCTCTGGGATAACATTAAACACACCAACATTCACATTATAGGGGTCCAAGGAGAAGAGAAAGAGAAAGGACCTGAGAAAATATTTTAAGAGATAATAGCTTCCCTAACATGGAAAAGGAAGCAGTCACCCAAGTGAGGAAGCACAGAGTCCCATACTGGATAAACCCAAGGAGGAACACACCAAGACACATGTTAATCAAATCAACAAAAATTAAAGACAAAGAGAAAATAATAAAAGTAACAAGCAAAAAGCAACAAATAGCATACAAGGGAATCCGTATAAGGTTATCAGCTGATTTTTCAGCAGGAACTCTGCAGGCCAGAATGGAGAGGCATGGTATATTTAAAGTGATGAAAGGGGAAAACCTACAGCCAAGAATACTCTACCCAGCAAGGGTCTCATTTAGACTCAAGGGAGAAATCAAAAGCTTTACTGACAAGCAAAAGCTAAGAGAATTCAACACCACTAAACAAGCTTTACAACAAATGCTAAAGAAACTTCTCTAGGTGGAAAAGAAAAGGCCACAACTAGAAACAAGAATATTACAAATGGGAAAGCTCACCAGTAAAGGTAATCATACAGTAAAGATAGGAAATCATCCACACACAAATATGATATCAAAACCAGCAATTGTGAGAAGAGCAGAGTACAAACACAGGATATTGGAAATGCATTTGAAATTAAGACACCAGCAACTTAAAACTATCTTGTGTGTATATATATGGATGGCTATATCAAAACATCATGGTAACCACATTCTGAAAATCTACAATAGATACACATACACAAAAGAAAAAGGAATCCAAGCACAACACTAAAGTTAGTTATCAAATCACAAGAGAAGGGAACAAAAGAGGAAGGGGGAAAAAAAGACCTACAGAAACAAATCCAAAAAAAATAACAAAATGGCAATAAGAACATATATATCAATAGTAGCTTAAATGTAAACAGATTAAATGCTCCAACCAAAAGACACAGACTGGCTGAATGGATATAAAAACAAGACCATATATATGCTGTCTACGAGAGACCCACTTCAGACCTAGGGACACATACAGACTGAAAGTGAGGGGATGGGAAAACGTAGTCCATGCAAATGGAAAGCAAAAGAAAGCTGGAGTATCAATACTCATATCAGACAAAATAGACTTTAAAATAAAGTCTGTTAGAAGAGACAAAGAAGGACACTACATAATGATCAAGGGATCAACCCAAGAAAAAGATATAACAATTGTAAATATATATGGACCAAACATAGGAGCACCTCAATATATAAGACAAATGCTAACAGCCATGAATGGAGAAATCAACAGTGACATGATAATAGTGGGGGACTTTAACATCCCACTGACATCAGTGGACAGATCATCCAGACAGAAAATCAAAAAGGAAACACAGGTCTTAAA
This sequence comes from Balaenoptera borealis, assembly GCF_965194805.1. Classification (NCBI taxonomy): domain Eukaryota; kingdom Metazoa; phylum Chordata; class Mammalia; order Artiodactyla; family Balaenopteridae; genus Balaenoptera; species Balaenoptera borealis. Next base: position 89,359,448 of record NC_138874.1, read on the forward strand.
TGACACATTAGACCACATGGACTTAATTGATATTTATAGAGCATTCCACCCAAAAGCAGCAGAATACACATTCTTCTCAAGTGCAAATGAAATATTCTTCAGGATAGATCACATGCTGGGCCACAAAGCAAGACTCAGTAAATTTAAGAAAACTGAGATCATATCAAGCACCTTTTCCAACCACAACGCTATGAGATTAGAAATCAACTACAAGAAAAAAACTGTAAAAACCAAAAACACGTGGAGGCTAAACAATATGCTAATAAACAACCAATGGATCACTGAAGAAATCAAAGAGGAAATCAAAAAATACCTAGAGACAAATGAAAACAAAGACACAATGATTTAAAACCTATGGGACGCAGGAAAAGCAATTCTAAAATACAACTGTAGCTCAAGAAACAAGAAAAATCTCAAAAAAAAACCAAGCTAAATTACACCTAAAGCAACAGAAAAAGAAAAACAAACAAAACCCAGAGTTAGTAGAAGGAGAGAAATCATAAAGATCAGAACTGAAATAAATGAAACAGAGGTGAAGAATACAATAGGAAAGATCAGTGAAACTCAAAGCTGGTTCCTTGAAACTATAAACAAAATTGATAAACCTTTAGCCAGACTCATCAAGAAAAAAAGAGAGAGGGCTCAAATCAATACAATTAGAAAGGAGAAAGGAGAAGTTACAATGGACACCACAGAAATACAAAGGATCATAAGAGACAACTACAATCAACTATATGCCAATAAAATGAATAACCTAGAAGAAACGGACAAATTCTTAGAAAGGTACAACCTCCCAAGACTGAACCAGGAAGCAATAGAAAATATGAACAGATCAATCACAAGTACTGAAATTGAAACTGTGATTTAAAAACTCCCAACAAACAAAAGTCCAGGACCAGATGGCTTTACAGGCAAATTCTATCAAACATTTAGAGACAAGTTAACACCTAAAACTTCTGACTATTCCAAAAAAAATTCCAGAGGAAGGAACACTCCCAAACTCATTGTATGAGGCCACCATTCCGCTGATACCAAACTAGACAGAGACACCACAAAAAAAGAAAATTACAGGCCAATATCACTGATGAAGATAGATGCAAAAATCCTCAACAAAATACTAGCAAACCAAATCCAATAATACATTAAAAGGATCATACACCATGATCAAGTGGGATTTATCCCAGGGATGCAAAGATTTTTCAATATCTACAAATCAACTAGTGTGATACATCACATTAACAAATTGAAGAATAAAAAACATATGATCATCTCAATAGTTGCAGAAAAAGATTTTGACAAAATTCAACACCTATTTCTGATAAAAAAAACTCTCCAGAAAGTGGGCATAGAGGGAACATACCTAACATAATAAAGGCCATACATGACAAGCCCATAGCTAACATCATACTCAAGGGTGAAAAGCTGAAAGCATTTCCTCTAAGATCAGGAACAAGACAAGGATGTCCATTCTTACTGCTTTTATTCAACATAGTTTTGGAAGTCCTAGCCATGGCAATCACTGTAGAAAAAGAAATAAAAGGAATCCATATTGGAAAAGGAGAAGTAAAACTGTCACTGTTTGCAGATGATATGATACTATACATAAAAAATCCTAAAGATGCTACCAGAAAACTACTAAGAGCTCAGCAATAAATTTGGCAAAGTTGCAGGATACAAAATTAATACCTAGTAATCTGTTGCATTTCTATACAAAAACAATGAAAGATCAGAAAGAGAAATTAAGGAAACAATCTCATTTACCTTTGCATCAAAAAGAATAAAATACCTAGAAATAAAAGTACCTATAGAGGCAAAAGGCCTGTACTCTGAAAACTGTAAGATGCTGATAAAAGAAACTTAGGATGACACAAACAGATGGAAAGATATACCATGTTCTTGGATAGGAAGAATCAATATTGTCAAAATGACTATACTACCCAAGGCGATCTACAGATTCAATGCAATCCCTATCAAATTACCAATGGCCTTTTTCACAGAACTAGAATAAAAAAAATTTTTAAGTTGTATGGAAACACAAAAGACCCTGAATAGCCAAAGCAATCTGGAGAAAGAAAAATGGAGCTGGAGGAATCAGGCTCCCTGACTTCACACTATACTACAAAGATACAGTCATCAAAAGAGTATGGTACTGGCACAAAAACAGAAATACAGCTCAATGGAACAGAATAGAAAGCCCAGAAATAAACCCATGCACCTATGGTCAATTAATCTTTGACAAAGGAGGCAAGAATATACAATGGAGAAAAGACAGTCTCTTCAATAAGTCGTACTGGGGAACACTGGACAGCTACATGTAAAAGAATGAAATTAAAACATTCTCTAACACCATGCACAACAATAAACTCAAAATGGATTAAAGACCTAAATTTAAGACTGGATACTATAAAACTCTTAGAGGAAAACATAGGCAGAACAAACTTTGACATAAATAACAGCTATATCGTTTTAGATCCACCTTCTAGAGTTAATGACAATACAAACAAAAATAAATAAATGGGACCTAATTAAACTTAAAAGCCTTGCACAGCAAAGCAAACCAAAAACAAAACGAAAAGACAACCCACAAAATGGGAGAAAATATTTGCAAACAATGCGACTGACAAGGGATTCATCTCCAAAATATACAAACAGCTCATGCAGCTCAATATCAAAAAAAACAAACAACCCAATCAAAAAAAAAAATGGGCAGAAGATCTAAACAGACATTTCTCCAAAGAAGACCTACAGATGTCAAAAAGCACATGAAAAGATGCTTAAGATCACTAATTTTAGAGAAATGCAAATTAAAACTACAATGAGGTGTCACCTCACACTGGTCAGAATGGCCATCAACAAAATGTCTACAAACAATAAATGCTGGAGAGGGTGTGGAGAAAAGGAAACCCTCCTGCACTGTTGGTGGGAATGTAAATTGGTACAGCCACTATGGAGAACAGTATGGAGATTCCTTAAGAAACTGAAAATAGAGCTACCATATGATCCAGCAATCCCATTCCTGGGCATATATCCAGAAAAAAACATACCTCGAAAAGATACATGCACCCCAATCTTCACTGCAGCACTGTTTACAATGCCAAGACATGAAAGCAACCTAAATGTCCATCGACAGAGGAATGGATAAAGAAGATGTGCTACATATATACAATGAAATATTACTCAGCCATAAAAAAGAATGAAATAATGCCCCTTGCAACAACATGGATGGACCTAGAGATTATCATACTAAGTGAAGTAGGTCAGATGGACAAAGACATATATCATATGATGTCACTTATATGTGGAATCTTAGAAAATGATACAAATGAACTTATTTCAAAACAGGAACAGATTCACACACTTAGAAAACAAACATATGGTTACCAGAGGGGAAATGTGGGGGGGGGGGGCATAAATTAGGAGTTAGGGATTAACATTTACACAGTACTATATATAAAATGGATAATCAACGTGTATGTGCTGTATAACACAGGGACCTCTCTATTCAATATTCTGTAATAACCTAAATGGGAAAAGAATCTGAAAATCAATAGATATATGTAAAACTGAATCACTTTGCTGTACACCTGAAACTAATACAACATTGTAAATCAACCATACTCCAATATAAAATTTAAAAAAAATTTTTAAAGGTTATACTCCAGTTATAGTTATTATTGTACAACATGAGGAACATAGGAAATATTTTATAATAATTATAAATGAAGTATCAGATTTTAAAGACTACTTTTGTATATTCAGATATTATCATTTTAAGAAATGGGATAGGATGAAAAGGCATATTCTATTACTGTGAGTAAAAGTTCTCAAAGGGTTTCCTTTGATTGTTCATTGGCTTGAATGTTAGATCAATTTAGGTTTTAATCCATCACCTTGTACAAATTATTTAATCTCTGATACTTACTTTTCTCATCTGTAAAGTGGGCATAGTGAACTATATACATAGATACATCCAAAACATATAAGGTAAAACCACATTTGCTTTGACTAAATAAAAGGCATGCCAATCTAATTTAGTAGAAAATATTTAAAAGATCTAATATTTTCACAAAAGCCCAACTCCACATAAATTTATAGAGCATCTATTAAGTATAATGCCTTAACAAGGAGTTAAAGGTCTACAAGGGGACAGAAGAGATGCATGTTAATGACTCAAACACAAAGACTACAAAGAGGGATAAAAGGAGAGGGATAAAAGGATTCATTAGAAGGGATAGTGAGGTTCATCCATACACAGAAGAGATAGTTGAATGAACATGACTTCTTAACATGTTCCAGGATTACTACTAAATACTGGAATGGCCTGATGAGTAAACTTATCAATATTGAGATTAGGGAAGAGAAAAGGTTTGAGAGGATCAGAAAAGCATAAGAAAAGATTGATATATTTAATGTAGAGCCAGCCAGGTATGGCTCCTGGAGTACTTCCTTAATTCAGCAGTGCATGGGAAGCCAGAATGGTATTTTTAAGGAGGCAAGTGATAGGATGAATCATGAATTTGGAAGGTATAATAGTATAACTAACTGTCTCAAAATTGTTTCCAATTTCAATGGGTCTCATTTGCAATTATTCATATTTATATAAAGACAAAAAATATGGTCAGATCCTTCTCAATCTTCTGCTTTCTAAAGAAGGCAAAGCAGAATTAACGGCTTTGGTTCCTTTGTAAATTAATAGAGATAACACAAAGGAATGCCTCAGCGCTAATTGCTTAAAAAGTCACAAATTTCAAATGATTAAGATACTAAACAATGAGTTTTCCTGTATCACAAAATCTATATCACCTCTGATTCATGCTCTATAGAACATAATCATACAGTATGGTTTTTTTTTTCCAAGTCAAAGCTAGGACTCATAATTTTAGCTTTAATAATTAACTGCATGAATTCCAGGGTTGGATCTCAATTTACCTCATTTTCTTCAAGTCACTAGCCCTCTCTGTTTCTGCTGTGGGAAAAAATTTGATGCTATACACCCACTCTGTTGTTGTGTAAAAGAACTAAATAGCATTGGTAAAGAGGTCTAAGACATGGAAAGAGCTAAATTTAATTATTTATTATTAGCATCTCCTCCCCTTGCAGATGTTTCTGGTTTAAAAGATGTGAACCATGTGGGACAACACAGGATCAGTGAGTCTAGTAAATGGGGAGCAAGAAGGTTAAACAGAGAGGCACTGTGAAGCCATGTGGTCAGGAAAGAAAGGGCATCTGAGGTGTGGTGGGAGTTTAAAAGTAAAATAGGATTAATCCAAGCAATATTCACGGGGATGGGCTTTGAAGAAAAACAATTCAGCAACCAGAAACTAACAGAAAAAGCAAAAAGGGAGGAGGGTCAGAAATAATGCAGTCTTGAAGATGTAAAGGGAGAACCTACAGAGGGTAAAGTAAGAGAAGCAGCATGGGGGAGAGATGAAAAACATGCATTTGCCAAACTTGGCGCAAATGTATCCTTTAGAAAACAGGAAATGTAAGCCTTGGTGAAAACAATCTGACAAAGGGAAATACAAGGAAAGTAATTTTAAAATGAAAGTTCAAACACACAAAAAGACCAGTTGCAGAAGTTAAAGAATAGAGACAGACCTTTAAACGTTCATGCGCGCGCATGCGCACGCGCACACACACATATCAGGGTAAAGAAAGCCCAGCAGTATATGGTAATTAGCCCTGAAGGAAATTTAGCAAATAGATTTTTCTTTCCATTATCTCTACATTATTTTCCATTGAAATCTGTTAATGGATTCTCATCACTTACATTTGCATATTTAAGGAAATTGCTTCAGCATAACTCTTAGAATCATTGTCCAGAAATCACCTTTCTGAAGTCAGAAAAGGATAAATATTTTTGTCTACTTATTATAAATGATAATTATAATTGACTATCCCAATTTTTGTACTAGGAAATTAAGGCAAAAATGTCAGTGAGTGTCAATGAGAAGAAACCGTAGGGAAATCAGATAGATATCATCTCACCTCTTAATTCTCTGTTGTGACCCTAAGTCAGTTAATTTTTCTGAGCTTCAGTTTTCCCATCTGTAAAATGGGAATGATAACATCCTCTGTTTAAGGATTATGTAAGTAAAGGTATGTTAAACACAAATCTGGCACATATTAAGTTCTCAATTACCCTCTCCTTTACTCCTCCTCACACCGAGTGGCATAAACACTCTGAAACACACATAATTTATTCGTATAGCAAAAGGTGTTTCTCTATAATCCATAAGGCCTTAGTAAATCTCTTGTTAACTAAAAACAAGGAACTGTGGGAAGCCAATTAAATTTGATATGCCTTTCAATCTGGAATTGCTTAAAAGATATGTGAAAATTAGTCATTTGGAGCCACATCCTCAGAATTAGTAATCTCACCAGTGATACCAGTGCCATATCTAGTCATATCTATCACTTTCTTTTCTAAAACAACATGGATTTTTGTTTTAGATTTTTTCTCATGGCCCTTCTCCAATAAAAATGAACTGGAAATGAGATTCAGTCATACAGACTGGATTTGTTTTGGTTTTTACACTTTTATTCTTGGGCTTACTCTGCAACATTTATAGCTGGTATCTGTGGGCATGGACCAGGTGAGAACAAGAAACAGAACACAGAAGGAAGACATGAACAGCTGGATGGCAGCAAAGTACACTGCACGTGGCACTAGCCCAGGGAATCAAGGATCCCAAGTTGGACTTGAACAAGTTACTTCACTCTGAACTTCAATTTATTTATCAGTAAGATTATATTCCAGGAGTTCTCTTCCAGCTCTAATATTATAGATTAACTATGGGGTATCTTTTGCTTTTAATAAATTAACAAGACTGAGTAGAGAGTGGGACAGAGGGGAGGGGAATGCATAAAGTTTTCTAAGGTTCACAGTTTGGGTGGACAGGACAGGGTGGAGAACTACTACAAATTAATATAACTCTTAAGAAGAGCAATTGGGTAAAATACATCCAGAACATGAGACTCAGATAGTGGTTACAAGTTGCAGTTTTGTTGTTTCCAAAGTGGCAGGATTTCGATGCCTACTAAGTTAACATAGTTATAATATCTGTAAATTAAAGATAATAATATAGCTATCTGAAGGGGGTTACTGTGAAGGTTAAATTCAGGTAGAGGCCTGCTCCACTGACAAACCAGCACATGGAAAGTGCCGAAGACATATGTCATTATTTTTTATTATGTTTTGGTCCAATAACCTCACTCCTGGAGATTTATCCTTGAGAAATAATTTTAAAGAAGAAACAAGGTATTTGATGAGATAATTTGTGGTAATTCTGACTGTAGTATGGAAAAAAACTGCAAAATATCTAAATGTTCAATAAATGAAAAGTGGTTAAAAACCTGATAGAGGATTAAGCCACTGAAATTATTATCATAAGGGTTAGATGATATCATGGGAAAATGCATATGACATAATGCTAAGCTAAGAAAGCATGATCCAAATGCTTGTACATTATGATTTCAACTATATAATAATGTGCATACATGTATATAAGGACTAGAAAAGAACACAGAAAAATAAAATGAGTTGATAAATATATTTGCATAAATTGAGTTATCCTGGTTTTTTCTTTTTAAAAACTTTTTTCAATATTAGCGTGGTATTGTTATATAATGCACTTTACAAATTAATTCAGTAGATAAAAACATATGAATAAAACAAAACAAAAGGAAAAAACCTTCCAGGTAAAGGATAACATTAATAAATGACAGTTTGGGCTCATTTGGGGTTGTAAAAGGGGCATCAAGCCCAGGACATCCTAATAGCCTACACATTTCTACACTGTGTGCACAGGGTAATTAGAAGGTATGCTTTTGTCATGGCTATTTTACTGACAGAGCTAGATTTTAAACTCTTCTGGTCACTCCATTTGCTCCAATAGCAACTGAATATCCACTGAACTTAGAAACAACAAAAAAAGAGAATCATATCCAAATTAGCAACAATAGCCCACAAAAAACATTTGACAAGCAGGTCATCAAAATTTCAAAGTAATCCCATAAGCATAGAAGGGTTAAAAATAAACTGAATAAATAATTCAAACCATACAGAATCAGTACAGCTGAAAGCCCATAGATGTAGAACATTCGTTTCTAACTGATTCATGGAATGTAAGTAATGGAATTAACAGTTGTTACATTCTTAAATGGGGAGTGTGAGAGAATTATTTATACTTCTAGCATTTCGCCACAAATCTTTCAGACACAAAACTAGGGATGGGGAACGTAAAACAAGATAAGCAAAAAGTTGAAAAATATTCTTTTCAAAATTAAGTGAAAAGAAAAAAGAAAAACTTAAGTAAAGTAAATGCTAGAGAAAATAACAGGGCGCTTGGGATTAGGCATACTATATCCCTGTTGCATTATCCAAATCCTCAATTGTCCAAGGTCACAACCTAATATGACAAACAACCTAATATAGCCCCATCACAATCCCAAGGATCCTAAATGAGCTTTGGAATAAAAATTCTTCAATATATCCTTACACCACCTAGTCAGTCTTCTACTTAATTCAACAAATATTTATCGAGGGCTTATCATGTGCAAGGCATGGGAGTAAGTACAGGAAACCTATCAGAAATGAGCAAATATGAACCTTTATCTCCTGATTTCCCAATTTATGAACTCTCAGACCTTTCTTGAGTAGAAGAACCCTCCACTTTCCTTTGGAGATAAATTTAGGAAAAAGCAAGATATTCACAACTGGGCCAGTGCCTTCTCTGCTGAGTTCAGTTTCAGTCCCAACTTCTAAAAACCACAAACTAATTCATCAATGGGTTAATTGTCTGACATTGAAAATAAATTGCCTTATGATAAGTCTCATTTCCCCTGAATGATTTTAATTATCTCTGTAGCCAAGAATGGTGACTAACTTCTGTAACAGAAGTAAGAAGTACAGTGTTGAAAAAGCCATTAACACTTTTATTTTTGGGTGTTAAACCTTTGTAGAGCCACCCCCTCTCCTGGAGCAGGGAGGAGGGTTTAGCTGACTTGAGTACTTATCAAATGCCATAACTGGTCCTAGTGTTTTATGTACATTATCTCATATAATTCCTGCAAACAATACTATGAAGTAGGTATCATTATCACCCTCATTTTTAGGATGAGGCTGGTGGGACTGTAAGATGGTACAACCACCTTCAAGAACAGTTTGGCAGTTTCTTACATTTACCATACAACCCATGAATTCCACTCTTAGCTATTTACTGAAGAGAAATGAAAACAAATTCCCATACAAAAATGGGTACATAAATCTTCAAAGTAGTTTTATTCATAGTAGCCAAAAACTGGAAATAAATCAACAGAGGAATGAATTAAGAAACTGTGGTATACCCATGCAAAAGAATACTACTTAGCAATAAAAAGGAATGAGCTACTGATACATGCAACATGAATGAATCTCAGAAATATTATGCTGAGTGAGAAAAGCCAAACCCAACATACACTATGATTCTATTCATAATGAAACTCTAGAAAAGACCAATCTAACCTATGGTAAGAGAAGCATATTAGTGTTTGCTTGAGGCTGGGAATGGAGGGGGCATTCACTGGGGAGGAGCACAAGGGCACTTTGAAGACTTGTTGAAATGTTTTATGTCTTGATTATGGTGGTGGTTACATGACTGTATAAATTTGTCCAAAATGTACAATTAAAACAGGTACATTTATTGTTATGTTAATTTTACCTCAATAAAGTTGGTTTGAAAAAAAATTTCCTCCAAGTGATTCCAGTACTGGGGAAGAAATCTCTGAACAAATCCAATCTCCAACTGTATGCAAATATCCTCTCTACAACAGTCACCTACCTCTGCCTGAATATTTTTCATGTCTGAAGCCTGCAGCTACGCAGGCTACTTCGTCCACTTCTTGACAGCTCTGTCAGAAAAACTTCCCAAGCTGAGTCTAAATATACTTCCCTCTAATGGCCATATTTGGTCCAAGTTCTACTCTCAGCAGTTGCCCTAATATAATATTATTGACAGCCTGAGACTATTCAAAGATACCTGTCTTGGAGTACAGCAGAGCTGTCTTAACATTGGCTCTGGGATCTGACAGGTCTGGAATTTAATTCTGGCCATATCATTTAATAGTGAACTTGAGCAAGTTGCTTAACCTTGCCAGGCCTCGGTTTCCTTAGCTGTAAAATATTCATAATAATAGCTCTAAGAGGGTTATGGGAATTAAGGAGATAATGCACGTAAAGCTCTTCACATAATGCCTGGCATATGGCACATCCTCAGTTATTATTACCAGCTCTCCTTATCTTTCTTAACCAGGCTAATCAACACAGGTACCTCAATTGTTAAGACTTAATTACAGAGCACATGACATCTAGGTTGCTTGAAAATGCTATACTGTTAATGTAATCACAATCCACACAGTCATCCATTTTTTTCTTTCAGCATTAAATATGCCTTAGGATCTCAATTCACAATCATTAAATGCTGACTTAAGAGGTATTCATTATCTGATACAAACAATAAGTGTAAAAGGATTAGAAAAGAGATTTGGAATAAAGTTCTAGCAGAAGTAGTACTTGAATATGATTTTACAGACTAGGAAGTACATAAATAAAGGTGTATTTGATTAGAGAAAGAAGTGAGAATTTAATTTGTGATCTTGGTTAGACTTCCCAGAGTCTTAACTTATTTTCTTTTCATGAAGTGCTCAGAAAAGAAACTTTACTACTTGACATATAAAGCCCTGCTTCATTTAAGCCTATGTACGATAAGCATGAGATTAAAGTCTAAGATTACGATCAGGTTAGGGGGCTGCGTATGGATCATAGCAACCTCAATACCTAAGGTCTGGATGACAACGTGAGTCAAAGCATGATAAGCTGGGATGCTCTATTCCTCCCTTGATTTTGACCAAGTTATTTCCCTTCTCTGGACATCAGTTTTCCTATATGTAAAATGGGAGGAGGGAGTCTAATGATCTCCAAGGTCTTTTCTAACTTAAAACCCTATAACCTGGGTTACACATGTGTATGCATTTGTTAAAACTCAGTCAATATATCCTTATTATTTGTGTATTTCTAGATGCAAATTTTGTGTGACATTAAAGAAAACTCTATATACAAATAATAAACTTTAGTTAATGATATGCATGCTAAAACATTTAGGAATGAAATACACTGACTTCTGCAATTTATGTTAAAATGCACCCAAAATAAGACGGATAAATGGATGGATGCATGGATAGAAAGGTGATAAAGCAAGTATATAAAAATGTTAATGGTACAATCTACGTGGTGAGTATATGAGAGTTCACTGTAAAATTCAGTCAACCTGGCTGTAGGTTTGAAATATTCATAATACAATGTTGAAAAAACCAGCAGTTAAGTAATCTTTTAAATATCAGAAAAAATAGTCTATGATGTTGATTTCTTCTTACATATTCAAATAACATTGGTAATCCTATATATCCCTGTCTCATGGCGATGTTCTCTTCCTTAACCTTTTCAGCACAGTTCCTTAGTCCTTTGTATTAAAAAAATCAAGGCTAATAAAAAGATGACAATAACAAATATTGGCAAGGATATGAAGAAATTGGGACTCTCATGCACTGCTGGTGGAAATGTAAAATAGTGCAGCTACTTTGGAAAACAGTCTCACAATTCCTCAAATGGTTAAACACAGAGTAACTATGTGATCTGACAATTCCACTCTTAGATATATACCCAAGAGAAATAAAATCATATGCTCATATAAAAACTTGAACACAATGTTCATAATAGCATTATTTATAATAGCCAAAAGGTAGAAACAACCTAAATGTTCAACTGATGAATGGATAGACAAATATGGTATATCCATATAACAGAATATTATTCAGCCATAAAAAGGAATGAAGTATGGACACATACTACAAAATGGACAAAACTTGAATGCATTATGCTAAGTGAACAAAGACAATCATAAAAGACCATTTATTGTATAATTCCATCTATATGAAATGTCCAGAATAAGTAAACCTATAGAGACAGAAAGTTAGTTATTCCCTAAGGCTAGATGAGATGAGTGTTTGAGGGGTGATGGCTAATGAGTGCAGGTTTTCGTGGGGGAATAGTAAAAATGTTCTAAAATTGATGGTGGTGGTAGATGAATACCTTTGCAATTTTTCTAAAAGTCACTGAATTGTACAGTTTCAATAAGTGAATTATATGGTATATAAAGTATACCTCAAAAAAGCTGTTAAAAAAATTAGAAACCATGTCAAAAATTATCCAGTCTCTCTGGTCTCTTCTCCACTCTATGCTTCATTAGCTCTGTGGTCAAGAAGTGTCTCACCAACTCTTTCTCTTGCCTTTTTGTTTTAGAGGCACTTAAGTTTTCTTATATATTCCTGGAAAACTACTCCTCAGATTTCTTTTGGGGTTTTATTTCACCTTTGTTCTTGAGCTACATTAATTTGTGAGGCTTTCCTGATTCCGTTTATTCATTTGACAAATTTATAGAGCAGTTATGTCATGTCAGACACTCTATTAAGCACCTAAGGTATAAAGTCAAATAAGACGTCCCAGTGCCTGCCCTCAAAATGTTTGCAGTCTATTAAGGGAGGCAGATATGTAAACACATAATTAAGATATAAATCAACATGTACCATAATTGAAGCAGGTAAAAGTGCTAAGGGAGAACAGACTGCTGTTAGACTTAAAGCCAGAAAACTTGGGTTAAAGGAAGTAGCTTAATAGCTTTGTGATCTTAAACAAGTCACTTAATTACCCTGAGGCCCAGTAAAATGGAGAAAATGCCACCCACCTCACCAGATTATTGTGATAATTAAATGAAAACATAATATGACAATATTTTGTAAACTATATATTTTAGTACACCATGAATAACAATATTTTAGAAATAATTGTTGCTTCATCTACTTTCTTTGTAAATTAGTAAATAAGATAAAGTTAGTAATGTGCTCTAAGATCTGAGAAAAAATAAATACAATATTTTTCTTGTAACTGAAAGTAACAGATGGAATTTTAATAGTTTCTGGAAGAAAAGGAAACATCTTGAAATGTAATGATTTCAAGACTGACTGAGAAGATGGAGAATAACATGGACAAAGCGTTAGATCATGGCTGGAAGAGACAAAGGCCAACTGGACAGCAAGCTTGAACTGAACATAGGTATGGTAGAAAACATGGTATTGAAGGCAGAACTTTGAAAGTGAGGAGGAATTTTAGTGAGAGTTATAACCTTGCCATACTCTTATCAGTTACATGCATTTTCTTTTAACAGGTAACAGTGAATTTATCTCAGTGAGGATAATGTCCTCTCCCAGAATAATTTAAGCACAAAGTTCTACTGTACTTCAAATCTCCCACAAACGAAGAACTAAGCAGCTACATGCACAGGCATAAGAACAGTATGTTCTCTGGTTGATTTAATCTTTGCTTATCTATACAATGGTGGCTTCTGGTAAAAACTGTGAATTCTCTGAATATTTTCTACCCCTCCTTTATCTTTAAAAATATACCGAATAAATTATAAGCTAAAGAACAAGTTAACCAATAAATCCATATAAAGTCAAAAATAAAAAATAATAATAATGGTAAAAGTAAGTTGGCTCTACAGATTGTCTGTATTAAAGATAGGCAAATAATCATCAAAAAATCTACAAACAATAAATGCTGGAGAGGGTGTGGAGAAAAGGGAACCCTCTTGCACTGTTGGTGGGAATGTAAATTGATACAGCCACTATGGAGAACAGTATGGTGGTTCCTTAAAAAACTAAAAATAGAACTACCAAACAACACAGCAATCCCTCTACTGGGCATATACCCTGAGAAAACCATAATTCAAAAAGAGTCATGTACCAAAATGTTCATTGCAGCTCTATTTACAATAGCCAGGATGTGGAAGCAACCTAAGTGTCCATCAACAGATGAATGGATAAAGAAGATGTGGCACATATATACAATGGAATATTACTCAGCCATAAAAAGGAACGAAACTGAGTTATTTGTAGTGAGGTGTATGGACCTAGAGACTGTCATACAGAGTGAAGTAAGTCAGAAAGAGAAAAACAAATACCGTATGCTAACACATATATATGGAATCTAATAAAAAAAAAAAAGAAAAAAGAAAATGGTCAGAAGAACTCAGGGGCAAGATGGGAATAAAGATGCAGACCTACTAGAGAATGGATTTGAGGATACGGGGATGGGGAAGGGTAAGCTGGGACAAAGTGAGAGAGTGGCATGGGCATATATACACTACTAAACGTAAAATAGATAGCTAGTGGGAAGCAGCCGCATAGCACAGGGAGATCAGCTCGGTTCTTTGTGACCACCTAGAGGGGTGGGATAGGGAGGGTGGGAGGGAGGGAGATGCAAGAGGGAAGAGATATGGGGACATATGTATATGTATAACCGATTCACTTTGTTATAAAGCAGAAACTGACACACCATTGTAAAGCAATTATACTCTAATAAAGATGTTAAAAAAATTAGCAATTCCACTTCAATTAATTTATCTTAAGAAAATAAAGATGTGAGCAAAGATTAATGTACAAGGATATTCATAACAGTATTTGTTTTATAGGAAAAATTGAGAACAATTTTAATGCTCAATAACAGAACACTAAATACAGTAAGTGCCAATGTGCGTTCCCATGTCCAATCACGTAAGTTAGTTCACGTGTCTGGTGTACATTGTCACGTGCGTGCATCCTCTACAAGTGGTTGTGCTTTTGTGTACTTTACTGTACTGTATTGTATAGAGTACAGTATCTTTATCTCAAGCCCAGGATGTCTGGAGGCAAGCGTAAAAGCAGCAGTGATGTAGCTGGTACTACTGTACTTTTCGAGGTATACTGTATTGTAAGATTAAAAATGTTTTCTTTAAAAAAAAAATAAAAAATAAAAAAATAAATAAAAAATAATAAAGATAGGCAAGTAACTTAAATTACAATCTCAAACAATAGAGTAATATAACATAGTTAATAGTACTATTTGACATGTAATATTTCAATATCCCAACTCTTATGTATTGAGATATATATATATTTCAATCTTAATGACATACAAATATAAGATATTTCAAAAAAAGTCTTTAACATTTAATTCATTATTGCAAGTTCTCACTTAGCTGGATAAAATAAGAGACAGGAATATTTAGAGACCACAAATAACATCAATCACATATATGGGCTAAATGTTTACATTTATTCCTATATAATACTTAGCATGGTTACTAACAGGTACTTCTGATTGGAGCCCAGCAACTGATAGATGAAAGGGGAGAAAAAAAAACAAAAAACAAAATTAAACTTAGGAAAAGGGAGGCATTTCATTTATACAACCTAGACGTTATGTAAATGTTCAGGCCCCAATGATTCCTATCTATCTAGCCTATAGGTATGGCGGTAGCTACTATCATCCATTGCATTTTGGTGGCCCTCCCTCTTAGATTAGCATTAGAAAGCTGGTTATAAAGATTTTTTCAATTAGTTGCTATAAATAGTGCCAACATGGTACTATTCAATAAAGGCTGGAAAGGAGTAGGTTGAGGGTCACTGCCCTAGATTTTTAGCCCTTTGTTGTGTTCAGATGCACTGCAGAGTTTCTGAGCCAAGACCAAAAGGACACAGCTGAAGACAGAATTGGAAACTAAAAATAAATGACATTCAATAGAGACAATGGAAGACAATGCCCTTCAGGGTTATGAGAAACAACTGAACAAAACAAGATGTAATGGATGCTGTGTTGCACCTACTAGATCCCCCTTCAGGACTGAAGGACTTATTTCCCTGACTGCTGGGAGTGCTGCCAGCTAACAACCCTCAGCTGACTGCTCTCTCCAGGAATTGTCCTTGGTTGAAAAGAGCTGCTTCTTCCAAGGTCAGACAGCCTGCATCCAATGATTGGTTGATGTTAGGGTCTGAAGGTCTGACTCCCTCACCTCAATTCTGAAAGACCATCCCAGCTTCAGAGCTTTGGTCTAGTTTGCTGAGCCTTTGTTTGGAATGTTATCACAGACCAACCTCTCCCTCTGCCCAATTCTGACTCCTTTCCTTCCCCACAAAGTGTTGATACTGAGAGCACTTCTCAGAGAACTCTGTCCATGTTAATCTCTATCTCAGAATCTGCTTTCTAGGAAACCCAACCAGCAAGCCAAGGAGATACTGAATCACTGCCATGCAGTTTCACTGTGAATAAATTATGATATTAGGAACATCATAGGTCTCTAGGTAGTCCAGTATACTAAGCAGTTTATCAAATTCTTGCTCATTTACAGTCTTCAACTCAGTACTTGACAACTGAATATCAAGCTATGGAAAACCTGGAGAGTCAGAGGTGCCAAAGGAACATTAGAGTAAAAGTGATAGGAATTGGAATTATTTATTTCAAGACAACTGAAAGGGAGAAAACCAACATTATAAGCATAGAAAGTAAAATTTTAGTGTAGAGGATATAGATTAGACATAAAAAGATTTTGCCAATAATTAAAAGTGCTAGAATATTAGAACTTGGTAATGACGTTAGATTACTCATATAATACTATTTATAATAACAATAATTTGAATTCACTCTATGTTAAGAGCTATGCTGATCATGTCATATAGCGTATTTAAGTATTTAATCTTCACAACAGTGCTATGAGGAAGTACTATTATTATGCCCATTTTATAGATAAAGAAATTCTCAAGGCTTACAAAGATAAAGTAACTTGTCTAAAGTTACACAGCTAGAAAATGAAGAAGTAAGGATCCAAACCCAGGTCTTTCTGACTCTAAAACTCATGCTCAGGACTTCCCTGGCAGTCCAGTGGTTAAGACTTTGCCTTTCAATGCAGGGTGTGCGGGTTCAATCCCTGGTTGGGGAGCTAAGATCCCACATGCCTTGCGGCCAAAAAACCAAAACGTAAAACAGAAGCAGTATGGTAACAAATTCAATAAAGACTTTTAAAATGTTCCACATCAAAAAAAAAAAATCTAAATAAAACACTCATCTTAAAAAAAAAAAACCAAAACTCATGCTCTAAGTTACTGCCTCTGTGTACGTATATGTATTGTGTGCTGTGTTAGAAACTGAGAAGATATAGGACCTGCTTAATTTTCTCTAATCCAGAGGGAAGAATGGCTAGTTTACATAGATTGTGACAAATCATAGAATCTTTTGGAGGCTCTGTTGCTATTTGTGTCAAATAGAGATAATGATGCCATTTTTTGCCTAAAAGCATTCAGAAAGACAAATCATTGTTCGATGTCCCTAGTCAATAAAATCTAGGATTTTATAATTTTTTGTTGAATAGAATAAAAATTTTCAGAATGTTATATGCCTTTAATAAACTAAACAGTATTATTCACTTAGAGGAAGATGTTCTGAGTAAGTAATTTGGGAAAAACTGGGGGCAGAAATAACATCCTTATATGCAATCCCTTTAAAAGGCAAGTCTTATACTTCTGGATGACAGAGGAGATAAAAAGAGTAGGAATTCTGTAAACAGAGTAAATTAGGATTAAGCAATGGGATGTGAAATTTCCCAGAAAGAAAGAGATAAAGATGAAGAGCTGGTAGGATCAGGATAGATGTGAGGTAATATGGCAGGTCATTTAAGCAAGACAGAATAACGTGAACAAGGATCAAGAACGAGCATGGCATGTTTGACGAAGACAAGACTTTGAAAAGAAAGAATAACTCTCATCCATATGGATTAACTTAACACCATCTTTTTATTAAGGCTGGGGAATAACCCAAATCAGTGCTTTGCAAAGTTTTTCGTTTCAAGGCACAAGTGCAAGATTTCCGTTTGCCATGGCACACACCTGGAGGGTTAATAGACCACAGTACTGCCATTTTTAGAAATGAAATATTTTATGCACTGACAAGTTAGGATATCCACAATGTATTTCTCAGTTGGAAAGAACTTGTAGATATATATTTATATGTGTATGTACACATATGTGTGCAAAAGGCTTGAAAAGTTTCATCTAGATTTTTAAAAATACACATATATACATATATATTCTATACTACATTAAACATTTCTCACACAAATTACTAATATAATTTTAAAAATTAAAAAACACCAATATTAGAATGTTAAAACAAAAAGAACTTAAAGATCATATTATTCCACTTCCCTTTCTAAATGAGGAAACAAAACAGAGGAAGGTTAGCCTGGGACTGGAAGCCAAGACTCCGTAGTCCAGGGCTATTGTTCATCCCATTATGTCATATACCTAATTGTCTCTGTGAGGGGTTTTTCCATAGATTGATCTGCCAGAAATCATCTAGATCAAGGGTCAGCAAACTTTTTTCTGTTAAAGGCCAGATAGTAGATATCTTTGGCTGTCAGGATCTGCCACATCTTCTTTTTTTTCCCAACACTTTAAAAACATAAAAACTATTTGTAGCTCTCAGGACAGTGCAAAAACAGGCCACAGACCAGATTTGGTCCACAGACTGATCTAGATTAAGCAGAAGGAAAAAAGACCAGAGGCAAGGAGACCTGTCATAGGGTTATCACAGCAGTCCATTAGTAAGGTTAAGAGACCCACCTAGGGTGGTAGGAGTATAACTGAGAGGAGAAAGAAGCTTAAATGATAATTGTGCTCAAACTTCCCCAAGTTTCTGTATCAATCCAGACTGAGTTTTAAATGGACAGCAAGGTAAGTAATTAACACAGAAAATTTTGAAGGGTAGTTGGATTTGTGTTTTTGTATGCATTCATAATTGGGGTCTCAGGGCAATGTGGCCAATACACCCAGAGTAAGGAGGTAGAATGTTATACATTATTTTTAACACTAGTACTTTTGTTGAATGTTTGTAAACTAAAGTTAAGAGCTCTTTCTGGTTCTCAATTGAAAATTTTTGAAGAAAAAAAAAAAGATGATGGAGAAGTAAAGAAGCAGCTCTCAGCCTTAAAGAACTCTCACTTCAGTCTGCTTTTCTGGGTGATTAACAATAGTCATTGGACTTGCTCTGACACTGCCTTGCCTAAACACTGTATATTATTCCACAGTAACATATCACAAGTGCAACAGGCATCCTGGTAGAAATAGGAGGCATCCGGGAATAGTAGAGAGACTTTGACGGGAGACAGATCCAGTTTAAGTTTTGATCCTACTACTTGCTAGCATTTGTCATCTTGAATTAATTAGCGGAACCTCACTTTCCTTATCTAATCAGTCTGGATAATAATACCTGCTTTACAGAGTTGTTGGGAGAATTACATGAGATATGGTATAAAAGTATAAAACAGTGCCTGACATATAGTAGGTGTTCAACAAACTATAATTCCCTTTCCCTTCCTGTATCCCCAACAACCGCCGAGTATTTATTGAAGATCTCTTTCACCACTGTAGCTAAGCTTATATGATAGAGATCACCCTATTTTGTGAATAAAAATTACTTAAAAAGTGCTTAGAAAACTCAATATCAAACACATAGGGGTGCAAAACATACCTAAGATACTAAAGTAAAAGCCTAAGACTGATAGTTGACTTGGGGAGTTTAAGCCTCTTCATACATAATAATAGATAATATTTACTGATGACAGGCCCAGAAGAAGAGTAATCACTCAATGTCAGTGTATTGCTTTGTAGCTTGCAAAGTGCTTCTACATTACATACCACATTTAAGACTCAGAATGACCCAGAACAGAGACCTTAAACCCAGGTCAGCTGATCATCCAGTGATGTTTCCAATAGACCAAATTCAATGCAAAATACATTGGTTACTTTGTTAAAAGTCTTAAGGCATGGGACTTCCCTGGGGGTCCAGTGGTTAAGACTTCACCTTCCAACGTAGGGGGTGCGGGTTCTATCCCTGGTCAGGGAGCCAAGATCCCACATGCCCCCCAGCCAAAAAACATAAAACAGAAGCAATATTGTAACAAGTTCAATAAAGACTTTAAAAAATGGTCCACATCACAAATCTTTAAAAATAAAAAAGTCTTAAGGCATGAGCATTGAGTCTTCCTTTATGACCTTGCTTAACTGAAAGGTATTAAGTTTTTGCCCGCTCAGCTTCATGTGACCACCCTCCAGGAAGATAAATGTCCCAATTGATAGTAAACTGTGTGGGATTAAGAAATTTATAGTGTTTTTTGTACTGTTTTGTCTCTTACTTTTGTTGAAGAAATAGAACCAGGTCTCTGATATTCACCTACTAAAATTTCATTTCCCTCAATGATTATATGAGAAAGAGAAAAATATTTATTAGCTGTTTATTCATCTCAATTTTTGTGGATTTAAATTTCCATCAGACATTTCTTCATTCTGAAGAAATTTCTATCTCCACAAGAAAATATTTTTCTAGTCTTTGTGATGCAGAAGATGAAGAATCAGAAATGGAAGAGAGAATTAAACCAGAAGAAAAGCAAGAAAAGCTTAGCCAAGAAAGAAGAGAGGGACAGAGGGGAAAGTATCAGACAACAATGAGAAACAAGTCTATTGGGTATAGAAGAAGTGGCTTGGAGAGGAAAAAGGACCTCACCAAATGTTGCTCTAGACTTGGATTGTATTTCTTTGACCAAGACATAATGTAGTTCCCAGCTTTCTAGGGGCGGCACATTAATTGGTGCTCATTGCCAAACTGTTTGCTAGGAGCTACAGGAGATAGTACAAAGATTAAGATTTGGCCCCTCCTCTTAAGGGGTAAGAGACACATAAACAATTAAGGCTCTTTAGTTAGTGCACAGTAGAGGCAAAGGAGGACCCAACAATACTTGGACAAAGAATTGCCCTCAGAGAAGACTGAACTATTTCTGGCTTTTGGTTTCCTTCTGAAATATCATAAAATGTCACCATAAAGACACTTGATTTGTGAGAAAAACTAGTCTGAAACTTTCCCAAATGAATAACCCAAATGCCACTGACAAAGCCCAGGGATGTGGACAACTGACTGTCCACCATGGCTTGGAAATGCCTGAATCAGAGCAAATAAAATGAAATTAAAGCTCTCACTGGTGGAATCTGAGATGGATCTTCAAAATTTTTAAACAGATTTCTTGAAAGAGAAGTATTTAGAGAACTTAAAAAGAAGGGGATGATTTCTTAATAAAAGCCAGCAAAGTACCATACTGAATGACTGGTGGAGCCTCAAATCCACAAATAATTGAGGAGAATAAAGTAAACATCTAATATTTTTTTCCTCTTTCTCAAAAAGATCAGTTAAGGAAATGAAATTTTAGTAGGTGAAAATGGAGGACTTCAGTATTGTGAGACCTAGTGCTATTTCTTCAAGAAAAATAAGAGGCAAAACAAACAAAACAAAAAACACTATGATTTCCTCAAACCCACACAATTTAGTATCAGTTGGGGCATTTATCTTCCTGGAAGGAACCATAAAATAAAAATTAAGATTGCTCCAATATGTTGCCTAAAGGCCAAATAGCAAACATTTCTTAATCCAGGGCAGCCACACTTAGTAACTTCCTGTAACATCAGATGTTATGTCTGAGCTAGTATCTTTTTACATACAGAATGAATGCTTAATAAGAAAAGTTGCCCAGGTCCTATGAAAAAGCACCCTAGTGGAAGCTGAGAAATGTGAACTGTGGCAGCACTAAGGTACCTGCCCTCTACACTCAAGGGCGAAGGAAGAAGAGCTTAGAAAATGGGCATCCATCTGCTGCCAAACTGAAGTCAATTTTATCACATTCCAGATGTCCTGCTAGATAAGCATTCAGAAAATAATAGAAGGGAGGTTGTGGCAGACTTCACCCCAAGGCCAGGCCCCTTCATCAAAGATCAATTAAAACTATTATAAAACTTTCCAAAGTTAAAGCAATATCAAAAAGTATATACACAGTATAATCTCAACAGCATAGAAAGTATTATACACTAAAAAACAAACAAAAAACCAAAAACAGTGGAAGGAAATATGACAAAACATTCATTGTTTTCATCTTTAATGGTAAGATTATTATTTTTCTTCTATACACTTCTATATACCTCAATAAAATTTGATACAATTTTATACTTTTCTGAATTTTCCATTTTTTCTACAATGAGCAAGCATTAGTTTCACAGTAAAAACAAAAAAATGTTAAAAGGAAAAAAGAAAAATGAGAGGGACGGGAAAAACTTAGTTCTAAGGGGATAATTTTAGAATCTTCTTTAGAATGTCGTCATCAACTCTGGAAGTTAGCATCACCAAAAGTCTGTGATTGTGCTTTAAAAACATAACCAACAGCCTAAAATTTCGCATGCTCCAGTCACTGGTCTTTCTGTGTTTGCTTTTTCTCTGTGCAAACTTGATGAAATGCTAACAAAAATCTCATTCCATGAAAAGTGTGTGAGTGAGAAGAGAAAGAAAGGGAGAAATTTGCCCTTAAGGAGAGGAAGAGTGTTTGGAAAGGGTGTGAAGAAGGAGTGACAAACTTTTGGAGATATATGAATGGGTAAAAGTGCAAATAAAACTCCAAATGAGATAAAATTGAGGCGGGCCTTACCAACAGGGAGGAGAATATAGAAAGATTATAATGGACAGGAGAGAGCAGAGTATAAAAGAAAGCACAGCAGGAAATATACAAACTTCGTGTGTGTGTGTGTGTGTGTGTGTGTGTGTGTGTGTGTGTGTATTTCACATAGGATTCACAACATTCCTCAGAAAATTCAATTTAGTTGCCCTGTTCTAGCTTGCTAACCAGAACCAATTTAATTTTAAATCTACACACAGAGCCAAGGGGGACGAAATATTTTGCAATTACTTTTAGCTCCCTTTTGGAAGGCAGAATAAGATTTAACCAGTTCTGCTCCAGCTACAGTAACCATCCAGGTTTGTCAGAGGCCTAGATGGTGTCCTTCGGTTGAAGAGTAGAAAATAGAAAACTCTGTACTGCAATTACTTGCTTTGTTTAACAACTTAATGGGAGTGAATTTTTGAGAATGTGACAAATTGCTTTTGATTTATCTGCACAGGGCATGAAATACTGGTGCAAGAGAGCAATTTGTTTCAAAGACAGTGTCTACCCCTTGCTATAAAATTGTCCACTGTCACACTCTATTTGACAACCAGTTAGGTGATTTTTGAAAAACTAGTTTATTACTGCATTTAACAAAGAGCAGAAAAATGATATATGACTCTCTCGTTACTTCTCAGCTACCAGGAACACATTTCTCAGATATCAGTCTATACAAGCATTTAGGTTTTATACTCTATTGTGACAGATAGGTAAACAATCTGATAAAATCAAGTGCATTCAAAAAGGAAAGGTTATTTCCCCTGGCTTGTCACAAAACTTCAAACAGTTTCTGGTTCTGCTTACCATCTGCACAGATTTATTCCAAATAACATAACAAAGTTTGTTTCTTGATTTCTTTCAACATAAATAGAACGATTACGTTTGGGAGTGTTTATATTCTGGGAGATCATCAGATCACCTATTCTGATTAGCCTTAACACATAGGCCTGGCCCCTGCCTCTACAGAGAGCTCCGCCCCTGCTCCCCTCCTCAGTCAGCACTTCCCACATTAGCATTGCTATGTCTCTGGAGCATCTATCCTCAGAAACATTCCTTGCTATGCCTCCTACTGGGAAGAAATAAGGCTGCCATAGGTCTGACTCAAGTTCCCCTTGGGGTATACTGTGGTCTATCTTTATTAAAAGCAAAATAAGCACCTCACTTGGGGACTTGGCAACTATTCCAGACTGTGCCAGGTTTTTCGGTTCTTGCTTTTTTGGTGGGGGAAGTAGGGAAGAAGGAAGCCATTTATAAATGTTATACACATACAGACCCACACAAGACTATTCTATCATTGTCAGTTTAAATGCAGACACCATCCCCACCACCCCAATTTACCATTAGCTGGTTGAAAACTGGGAAAAGTTGAGGAAGAATCACTAGCATTTTTAAGAGAAACAATTCTTGTTGGTAAAATAAGAGCTAAATTACAAATGTTCTAACTATATATATATTAGCTGTCCAATAAATATGATTATGATTCAGGATTTAATTTTGTATGCCATTATCTAATTTAGAAGTTGGTATCATCAGATTCCTGGATTGAGTGGGAAAAAAACCTCAGCAATATAAATAATATAAACAATCTTCAGATGAGTAGGTGGAAATGATTCTGAAATCAATCATGGAATAGGGCTATTTCAAGGCACTAACCCTTGCCTTCAAATCCTAGCTCCACCACTTAACTTCTCTGAGCGTCCAATTCTTCATCTTTAAAATGAAAATAATATTTTCTACCTCATAAAGCTGTTCTGAGGATTAAGTCACCTAGTTTGTACCTGAATGAGCACTCAGTAACTGGCGTCTAGTCTTATTATTACTATTATTTTTCTGGTGGATTGTTTTTACTTACCACTGTAGGCTGAAATATGAATGAATAAATGAATGAAGGAAATGAATGAAGGAAGGAGCAAATAAACATACTGTAACAATTGTAAAGGACAGACTCTAGTAGGCACCTAGCAAGGAAGTTTCATTTCTTTTTTTCAGTCTTTCTGATGGCAATGCCCACAGGAATTTTAACGAAGAGCAGTCACACATCATTAGTGACATTTTTCTGCAGATACAACCTAATATTAAGGTACAGATTATATGAAAATGAAAATGATATCATGTCAGGGCCATGCTTGCCAGATAACTAAGGCCCTGAATTCTTGCCTATTGCATCACCATATTTATATATACACATGTGACACATATATGAATGGTGTTGATCCCTTAGCAAGGCAAGTAAGGCAACTGCTTTCAAATAATGAAAATGATAAGATTTAAACATCATCAACAATAAGTCCAGTTAATGAATATTGAAATTGAGGTTTCTAATGGTTCCTTAAGTACATTTTCATCTTATTCATTTACATCCCATAATACAAATATTTGTTCAAGGAGACTGTATGGTAGACACTGTGAGCAATACTAAGAATGTAACTCAATTTTGGTTCAGTTCACCAATATTTAATGAGCACCTCTCATGGGCCAAGCACTGTGCTAGGTACAAGAGTTGTAAAGAAAAATAAGACACAACCTGGGCCCTTGAGGAAAGGGTACAAATAATTATAATACAAAACATGGAGACTGGTAGGAGATTCAGTAGGAATACAAAAGATGAAGTGATCAATTCTAGAAAGAAATCAGGAAAAGCTTCAAAGAAAATGTGATACCTGGCCAGATTTTTAGTAGCAGTATGCCAAATGGACACAAAAGAGTACAGTCTAGACAAAGAAAAGAGAATTACACAGGCATGCAGTGCGCAGAACTACAATTCAGTAGCACTGGAATAGAAAGCACATGGGGGAGAAGAGAAAGTGATAAGGTTAGCAAGGTGAGGAGGGTTGAGTTATAAATTGCCTCTCTCACTTGTCATGCTAGGTGGCTTGGAATTTTTTCCTCTTAATGCTAGTAAGCCATTCAAGTTTTCTACAAGGGTCAGATTTGTGTTTTGTACCTATAGAGAAGGTGAACGAAACAGCAACAAGACAAGGGAAGAGAGAACAGATAAAAAGCTACTAAAATGATCCGAGGAAGTGAGGAGGAGGGATCTGAGCTAATCTAATAGCACAGGGAATGGAGAGAAAGAACAATTTTTAAAAATATTCAAGAGACAAAATTATCATTCTAGATTAATCAGTATTTATGGAAAAGTGAAAGTGAAAAGTATATACAAGAGTATTCTTTCTACTCATACCAGAACAGAAACTTGAAGCACTTAGAAAAATTATTAGATACCAAAATGGCATAGCTTTAATAGATTTCAGAAACTAAAAAGTCAGATAGTTGGATATGGTGTCTAGAAAGGAAGAGATGAAGGGATTTTTATGAACAATGTACTTTGATACCAGAGGATTTACAAGTAAGGGAAAATATCACTGAAATGGAAAGTCTGCTTTTTGGTTCACTTGACAGCAGCAGTAAATTTTGGGGAAGTACCCCAGTTTGGCAACGCAATATGTAACTGTGGCAGACATGAAGATGCCCCACTCAGCTCTCCCTTCAAGAGAACCTACTGCTAGAAGCCTAGCGATTTGACAGCCTCCAGCTGCCGCACCTTTAAATCCATGACAGCATTCACTCTGAGGCCATGCTCCCAACCCCATCCCCCACCTTCCGCTCCCAAGCAATGACTAAGCACAGAAGATGCAGCAGAGCTAGGCCATCTCCCCAACGCTGTTATCTCAAACATGGAACGTTTGCCTAAAGACTCCCATCAGCCTGGTCAAGACTTTCTCAGAACTGCATAGCAGTCTGAGTTCTTCCTGACCAATTTTCTTCCCTTCTCCTGATCCTTTCACAGGTGTCAGACCTGCATCACTGTCTGAAGGCTCTCCCTGCCTACTCCTGCTCCTTTGCCCTTACTCTTCATGGGTGTTTCTCCAAATAAACCTCATACATATCTAATTCCTCTCTTGTTATCTGCTTCTCAGAGGACCTGAACTGAGACAATTGTTTACGTAATTTTATTAAGAATAAGAATTATACCTGGAACTAACACAGTGTAGGTCAATTATACTTCAATTTTTTTTTTAATTAGGAAACATGAGCCATGCCAATATATGTGAAAACAGATGAAATGAACAATTTTCAAGAAAAATTTAAATTACCAAAATTTACTCAAGAAGGATTATAAATTCCCCAAATCAGTTACCTTTAAAGAAATTGAACTACTAATGAAATATCTACCCCCAGGAAAGACACCAGACTCAAATGTTTTACAGAAAGTCAAACCCTATGAAATGGTTTCAGAGCTTAGAAAGACAGAGAAAATAACCCAACTCATTTTATAAGGTTAGAATTAGAATATCTTTGATATAGAAAACAAATAAAGACACTATAAGAACAAAGAATACGAATCACAAGAAAACATGAGGCCCTACCACAGAGAATCTCACACCTAACCCATCTCCAGGAGACAGAAATGTAGCTAGTCCTCAGGATTTTCCAGAGATGATACAATGGCCCAGTGTTGAACAGCCCTCACAGACAAACACTTTATTCCTAATGACTAACCCACCTCCCTTAGGTCATATGTTCCATTCTAACTTCCAGAACATCTTTTACTAACATTTCATATGATTTAATTAAATTAGATTAAACTTCCCATAAAAACCAGATTGAACTAAAAATAGTGAAAACTCTATCCATAAGAATTTCATTTTAAACCAAGTGAATTCTCAACTTAAATAATCATAGCCTCCTCTTTGAGCTCCAGGAGCACAAGCAATTCAGGCAGACAACATAGTCTTCCCTTGAGTACAACATTCATCTATTTCTCCGGAGAATTTGCCTTTCCTGCTACAAGAAGCTTCATCCAGCTGCCAGGAGAATATCTGGATGACATTGCCTCACAGTCAGCGCACAAGAATTCTAGTCAAGGGGAGTAGCCTGGCATGATAGTTAATTGTACAGGCTCTGTACTCCTACACACTTGAGTCTAAATCCTGGCTTCACTAGGTGCACAAACTGGGTGACCTTAGGCAAGATTTTTTTCCTCTCTGATCCTCAGTTCTCTCAATTGTAAACTGATTACAATAACGGTACCTATCTTGTGCACTTGTTGTGAGGATTAAATGAGCCAAGGCAGATAGAGCATTTAGCACAGTTGCTGGCACATACTGAATAATCAGTAACTGGAAGTTACTATTATTTATGTCATTCTTGTCAGGGGGAAAACCTGCTCTGGGAATGGACCGAGTTGCTCTCCACATCTGCGAAGCCAGTGACCATATAAAGTGATCTGGCCTCTTTTTTGACTAGAAAGCTAAGAAGCTATGTAAGTGGCCACACATTAAGACCCAGCCTTCACTCATGACAGCAAAAGGGAAGCTGGCCTCTCTCTAAATAAGGGGCAGCCAGCTGGAGAGGGCCAGAAGAGGGATTACCAAAAGATTATGATGGTCTGGGGAAAGCTGAAATAACCATTTTAACAGACTTTGTGCTCCAATTACCATCTAAATGTTCATGGTAAATAAGGATCCATAAAAACACATCTGTAAAACCCCAACTTTAGTGACTAGGGCTTTACATGGTTCATTAGCACATACTCCTTTGCCCAACTGTGACATCACTTATCAGCACAGACCTTCTCTTTTCAAAGTCTATTCTCTAGTAGTTGGAGCCAGTGTCCTGTGAGGAAATTTTCTGAAATCAGTGCAGAGACCTCCTCCCACGGGTGCAAAAGAACCTTAAGGAAATACTTTCGATGATGTTCTGTCACCTACGCTCATGCTCTTCTTTTAAGGTAAGGGTTGGTCACTATAAATTAGTAAGGTGAATATTTGTGAGGAAAGATTTATGTGCTAAGTGCAAGTGATCAGCTGTAAGAAAAGGGCTAAATCTAGGACCTTTCCAGCATTCCCAGAGATTCTGTGAGCTACCTAATATCCTTTAATAAATTCCCCTGATGCTTAAACTAGTTAGAGTGACTTCTATAGTTTCAACTATGAATCCAACTTGACAAAAAAATCTGGAGATGTCCTATCCGGATTTTGATATTATGGAGACAAGAGTTCAAGTCCCAGCTCTGCCATTTACTTGCCCTATTACCCTGAACAAGCCACTCAGTCTCTCTGGATCTCCATTTCCTCATCAGTATATGCAGGAACCATAACAGTATGTTCCTTGTAAGGCAGTTGAGGATTACTAGAGATAATGTTTGTCATGTTCTTAGCACAGTGCTTGGTACATTGTTCCTGCTCATATAAAGTACATCCAACCATTATGATTATCAAAAATGACAGGATAGTGTACTCTATCCACTTCTTTGTAACCCCTCCTCACTTCTTAGTAGAAGGTAGGGTGTCTCAGAGCCTGACAAATTGAAGTTAAGCTACAAAAGGCCATCAGGCTAAGCAAAACAAGTATGTTTGCCTTTGCCTTGGAGATGTCCCACTCTGAAACACAGGATGAATGGACACACAGGGAGAGGATTCTCACAATCGTTGAGCACAAACGTGGCAGCAACATGAAACAGACACCCACGAGAAGGAGTCAGGAAGAAAAGAGGGGAAGGAGGAAAACAAATGAAATACTTCTGGGCACCTATCTGAATCATATTCTATGAAATGACAGGAAAACTAAAGGGAACAAAAATGATTTGCCCCCTCCTCGGGGCTCTTAGTGCATCTATGATTGGCAAACAGTAAGATTATTTGTTTCTGGTAATGAAATACGCCTGCACAACAACAAAGTTACATCGTAACACTCCTTGTTATATTATAAATAAAATTCTAGGGATAATAGTGGGAGAGTTGGATCTATATATAATGAAAAATAAAGTTAAGTTTAAGAACAAAATTAAGGTATTTACTCTATGGCTATGTGCCAGGTTAGGCACTGGAAATATAGACGCAAATAAGACATAGACTTAGTCTTCAGGAAACTCAGATTCTAGAGGCAGACAATATATAAGCAGTTTATTATAAATCCTACAATCAAGCTACTGCTTACACTGGCTTTTCCTTCCATCTGAATGGTTTTTCTCCTAGATAGGCACATGATTAACTCCCCAACTTGTTTAAATCTTTGCTCCAATGTCATTGTCTCAATTAAGCATAATCTGACCACTCTAAAATCATACTTTCTCCCTGCAAATCTAGAATTCTCACTGCCCCTTACCCTGCCCTACTTTGTTTTTCTATAGCATTAATTAATCATTTTTTCATCCAGGCTTATTGAGATATAACTGACATACATACATATATTTAAGGTGTACAGCATAATGATTTTACTTACATACATCATGAAATGCTTACCACAAGCTTAGTGAAAATCTATCATCGTATATAGATACAAAATTAAATAGAAAAAATATTCTTTCCTTGTGATGAGAACTCTTACAATTCACTCTCTCAACTTTCATATATAACATAGAGCAGTGTTAATCATATCTATCATGTTGTACATTACATCCCTACTACTTATTTATCTTATAACTGGAAGTTTGTACCTTTTGACTGCTTCCATCCAATTCCCCCTCCCCCCATCCCTACTTCTGGTAACCATAAATATAATCTCTTTTTTATGAGTTTCATTGTTTATTGTTTTTGAGAAATAAACCTACAACACTATGTTACTCCCTGTTACACAACACAGTGATTTGATATTTCTATACATTTCCAAATAATCACCATAATAATTCTAGTTACAATCTATCACCATACAATTGGATTCATTTATTTGTTTTTCTTCTCTGATTGCTGTGGCTAGGACTTCCAAAACTATATTGAATAAAAGTGGTGAGAGTGGGCATCGGTTGTCTTGTTCCTGATCCTAGAGGCAATACTTTCAGCTTTTCACCATTGAGTATGATGTTAGCTGTGGGTCTGTCATACATGGCCTTCATTATATTGAGGTATGTTCCCTCTTTGCCCACTTTCTGAAGTTTTTATCATAAATGGGTGTTGAATTTTATCAAAAGATTTTTCTGCATCTATTAAGATGATCATACAGTTTTTATTCTTCAATTTGTTAATGTGGTATATCACATTGACTGATTTGCAGGAATTGAAAAATCCTTGCATCGCTGGGATAAATCCCACTTGATCCTTTTAATGTACTGTTGGATTCAGTTGGTTAGTATTTTGTAGAGGATTTTTGCATCTATGTTCATCACTGATATTGGCCTGTAATTTTCCTTTTATGTGGTATCTTTATCTGGTTTTGGTATATGGGTGATGGTGGCCTCACAGAATGAGTTCAGAAGAGTTCCTTCCTCTGCAATTTTTTGGAATAGTTTCAGAAGGATATTGTTAACTCTTCTCTAAATGTTTTGTAAAATTCTCCTGTGAAGCCATCTGCTCCTGGACTTTTGCTCGTTGGGAGTTTTTTAAATTACTGATTCAATTTCAGTGCTGGTAATTGGTCTGTTCATATTTCCTATTTCCTCCTGGTTCTGTCATGGGAGACTGTACCTTTCTAAGAATCTGCCCATTTCTTCTAGCTTGTCCATTTTATTGGTATATAGTTGTTTGTAGTAGTCTCTTACAATCCTTTGTATTTTTGTGGTGTTGGTTGTAACTTCTCCTTTTTCATTTCTAATTTTATTGATTTGGGCTCTCTTTTTTTCTTGTTGAGTTTGGCTAAAGGTTTATCAATTTTGTTTATCTTTTCAATGAACTGGCTCTTAGTTTCATTGATCTTTTCTATTGGCTTTTTGGGGTTTTGTTGTTGTTGTTGTTTCTATTTCATTTATTTCTGCTCTGATCATTTTGATTTCCTTCCTTCTATTAACTTTGGGTTTTGTTTGTTCTTCTGTCTCTAGTTGCTTTAGGCATAAGGTTAGGTTGTTTGAGATTTTTCTTGTTTCCTGAGGTAAGCTTGTATTACTATAAACTTCCCTCTTAGAACTGCTTTTGCTGTGTCCCATAGGTTTTGGATCATTGTGTTTTTGTTTTCATTTGTCTCTAGGTATTTTTTGATTTCCTCTTTGATTTCTTCAGTGGTTGGTTGTTTAGTAGCATATTGTTTAGCCTCCAGTGTTTCTGTGTTTTGCAGGTTTTTTTCTCGTAGTTAATTTCTAGCCTCATAATGTTGTGGTTGGGAAAGATCCTTGACATGATTTCAGTTTTCTTCAATTTACTGAGACTTGCTTTGTGGCCCAGCATGTGATCCATCCTGGAGAATGTTCCATGGGCACCTGTATTCTGCTGCTTTCAGATCCAATGCTCTATAAATATCCATTAAGTCCATCTGGTCTAATGTGTCACTTAAGTCCTGTGTTTCCTTATTGATTTTCTGCCTGGATGATATGTCCATTGATGTAAGTGGGGTGTTAAAGTCCCCCATTGTTATTGTGTTACTGTCAATTTCTCCTTATATGTCTGTTAACATTTGCCTCATATATTATGGTGCTCCTATGTTGAATGCATATATATTTACAATTGTTATACCTTCTTCTTGGATTGATCTTTTGATCATTATGCAGTATCCTTCTTTGTCTCTTCTACCAGTCTTCTTTTAAAGTCTATTTCGTCTTCCTTTTGATTTCCATTTGCATGGAACACCATTTTCCATCTCCTAACTTTCAGTGTGTATGTGTCTCTAGATCTGAAGTGAGTCTCTTATAGGCAGCATATATACAGGTCCTGTTTTTATATCCATTCAGCCAATCTATGTCTTTTGGTTGGAGCACTTAGTCCATTTACATTTAAGGTAATTATTGATATGTATGTTCCTATTGTCATTTTGTTAATTGTTTTGGATTTGTTTTTCTAGATCATTTTTCTTCCTTTCTTTTGTTCTCTTCTCTTGTGATTTGATGATTATCTTTCATGTTATGTTTGGATTCTTTTTCTTTTTGTGTGCTTATCTATTATAGATTTTTGGTCTGCAGTTACCATGAGGTTTTTGTATAGCAGTCTATATACGTGCTTCTTTTAAGTTGCTGATCTCTTAATTTCAAATGCATTTTAGATACCCTGCATTTGTACACTCTCCCCTCATGATTACTGTTTATAATATTATATTTTAATCTAATTGTTTTGTGTATCCCTAACAGCTTATTGTGGATACAAATGACTTTACTAGTTTGGCTTTTAACCTCCCTATTAGCTTTGTGTGCAGATGATTTCCTACCTTACTGCATGCTCCCCTTTAGCAGTTAGCTTTTCCATTTGATAATTTTCCTGTTTCTAGTTGTAGTCTTTTCTGCCTAGAGTAGTTCCTCTAGCATTTGTTGTAAAGCTGGTTTCGTGGTGCTGAATTGTTTTAGCTTTTGCTTGTCTGTAAAGCTTTTGATTTCTCCATCAAATCTGAACACGAGTCTTGCTGGGTAGAGTATTCTTGGTTGTAGGTTTTTTCCCTATTATCACTTTAAGTTTATCATGCCACTCCTTTCTGGCCTGCAGAGTTTCTGCTGAAAAATCAGCTGATAGCCTTATGGGACTTCCCTTGTATCTTATTTGTTGCTTTTCACTTGTTGCTTTTAATATTCTCTCTTTATCTTTAATTTTTTTCACTTTAATTACAAGGTGTCTTGGCTCTGTATGGGACTCTGTGCTTCCTGGACTTGGGTGACTGTTTCCTTCCCCAGGTTAGGGAAGTTTTCAGCTCTTATCTCTTCAAATATTTTCTCAGGCCCTTTCTCTCTTTCTTCTCCTTCTGGGACCCATATAATGAGAATACTAGCTCACCTGATATGGTCCCAGAGGTCTCTTCAACCGTCCTCATTTCTTTTAATTCATTTTTCTTTTTTCTGCTTGGCAGCAGTGATTTCCACTAGCCTGTCTTCCAGCTCACTGATCCATTATTCTGCCTCATTTAGTCTACTATTGATTCCTTTTAGTGTATTTTTCATTTCAATTATGTATTCTTCATCTCTTTTTGGTTATTCTTTATATTTTCTAATTCCTTTTTTATAACTTCTAATTTCTCACTTTGTGCATCCATTCTACTCTTGAGTTCTTTGATCACCCTACGACACTTACTTGAACTCTTTCTCAGGTAGATTGCCTATCTCCATGTCACTTAGTTCTTCTTCTGGAGTTTTATCTTGTTCCTTTGTCTGAAACATATTCCTCTGTTGCTTCATTGTGTCTAAATTGCTATTTGTATTTTTATATTGTGGCAGGTCAGTTACATTTCTTGATCTTGGAGAGGTAGCCCTCTGTAGGAGACAATACATGCGTCCCAACAGTACACTCGTCTCATCACCCAAGGGCCAGGGGCCAGCTGATCCCAGGGTGGTGTCTGGCCTGTGTTTGCAGGACTGTAGTTTTCTTGCTTCTGGTGTATGCCCCCAGTGAGTGAAGTTAGTCTAGAGGCTTGTGCAGGCTTCCTGGTGGGAGGAACTCAGTCTTGGCCCTTTGGTGGTCTGTGTTGTGTCTAGGGGAGTGTCTAGAGGTGGCTATGGGCTCAGGAAGTCTTTAGGCAGCCTGTCTGCTGATGGATGGGCATGTTTCCTCACCCAGCTAGTTGTCTGGCCTGAGGCATCCAAACATTGGAGCCTACAGCTAGTGGGTGGGGCCAGGTCTTGGTGCTAATAACCCAAGCAAGATGTCAGCCTCCAGAAGAGTTCACGCAGATGAATACTTCCCAATATATCTAACGCCAGTGTCTATGCTTCCAGGGTAAGCCACAGCCACCCTCTGTCCCCCCAGGAGACCTTCCAAGACCAGTAGGTAGGTCTGGCCCAGACTCCTATCAAATTTACTGCTTTTGCCCTTGGTCCTGATGCACATAAGATTTGGTGTGAGTCCTTTAAGAGTGAAGTCTATATTTCCTCCAATTCTGTGTAGCTCCTGCAATCAAGCTTTGCTGTCCTTCAAAGCCAAATCCTCTG
Organism: Balaenoptera borealis; assembly: GCF_965194805.1. Classification (NCBI taxonomy): domain Eukaryota; kingdom Metazoa; phylum Chordata; class Mammalia; order Artiodactyla; family Balaenopteridae; genus Balaenoptera; species Balaenoptera borealis. Next base: position 89,393,657 of record NC_138874.1, read on the forward strand.
GGGACTCCTCTTCCCTGTGCCAGACCTCTGGTCTGGGGAGCCTGACATGGGGCTCAGAATGCTCACTCCTGTGGGAGAACCTCTGTAATATAATTATTCTCCAGTTTGTGGATTGCCTACCCAGGGGGTATGGGATTCAAACATATCGTGAGTCTGCACCTCCTACTGGTCTCACTGCGGTTCCTTCCTTATGTTTTTAGTTGTAGATCTTTTCTGGTATATTTCAGTCCTTCCCAATGCTGGTTCTTCTGCAGATTTTTGTGACTCGGGTTTGCTCATGAGAGGAGGTGAGCTCAGGGTCCTTCTCCACCATCTTGGCTGCTCTTGCCAATGGTATTTTGATAGGGATTGCATTCAATCTGTAGATTGCCTTGGATAATATGGTCATTTTAGCAATATTAATTCTTCCAATTCAGGCACACTGTATATCTTTCCATCTGTTTATGCCGTTTTCAATTTCTTTCGTCGGTGTCTTACAGTTTTCCAAGTACAAGTCTTTAACCTCCTTAGAGTTATTCCCAGGTATTTTATTCTTTTTGATGTGATTGTTAATAGGATTATTTTCTTAATTTCTCTTTCTGATAGTTTGTTACTAAGTGTATAAAAATGCAACAGATATCTGTATATTGATTTTGTATCCTACAACTTTACCAAATTCATTGATGAGCTCTATTAGTTTTTAGATTTAGATTTAGTAGTTTTTAGTTTTTAGACGTTCTAGTGGTATCTTTAGGATTTTCTATGTATAGTGTCATGTCATCTGTAACAGTGTCAGTTTTACTACTTTCCCAATTTGGATTCCTTTTCTTTCTTTTTCTTCTCTGATTCCTGTGGCTAGGACTTCCAATACTGTGTTGAATACAAGTGGTGAGAGTGGTCATCCTTGTCTTGTTCCTGATCTTAAAGGAAATGTTTTCAGCTTTTCACCACTGAGTATGATGTTAGCTGTGGGTTTGTCATATATGGCCTTTATTATGTTGAGGTATGTTCCCTCTATAACCACACTGTAAAGAGTTTTTATGATAAGTGGATGTTGAACTTTGTCAAAAGCTTTTTCCACATGTATTGAGATGACCATATCATTTTTATTCTTCAATTTGTTAATGTGGTATATCACATTGGTTGATTTGTGGGTGCTGAACCATCCTTTCATCCCTGGGATAAATCCCACTTGATCATGGTATATGATCCTTTTAAGATATTATTGAATGAAGTTTGCTAATATTTTGTTGAGGATTTTTTGCATCTATGTAAAATTCACCAGTAATATTGGTCTGTAATTTTCTTTTTTTGTGATATCGTTATCTGGTTTTGGTATCAGGGTGACGCTGGCCTCATAGAATGGGTTCAAAAGTGTTCCTTCCTCTGCAATTTTTTGGAATAGTTTCAGAAGGATAGGTGTTAAATTTTCTCTAAATGTTTTGTAGCATTCACCTGTGAAGCCATCTGCTCCTGGACTTTTACCTGTTGTGAGTTTTTTAAATTACTGATTCAATTTCAGTGCTGGTAATCGGTCTGTTCATATTTTCTGTTTCTTCCTGGTTCAGTCTTCGGAGATTGTACCTTTCTAAGAATCTGCCCATTTCTTCTAGCTTGTCCATTTTATTGGTGTATAGTTGTTTGTAGTAGTCTCTTCTGATCCTTTGTATTTCTGTGGCGTCAGTTGTTACTTCTTTTTCATTTCTGATTTTATTGATTTGGGCCCTCTCTCTGGATCTGGCTAAAGGTTCATCAATTTTGTTTATCTTTTCAAAGAACCAGCTCTTAGTTTCATTGATCTTTTCTACTGTTTTTTTCAGTCTCTATTTCATTTGTTTCTGCTCTGATCACTATGATTTCTTTCCTTGTGCTAATTGTGGGTTTTGTTTCTTCTTCTTTTTCTGGTTCCTTTAAGTGTAAGGTTAGGTTCTTTATTTGAGATTTTTCTTGTTTCTTGAGATAGGCCTGTATTGCTATAAATTTCCCTCTTAGAACTGTTTTTGCTATGTCCCATAGATTTTTGGATCATTGTGTTCTCATTTTGATGAGAATATACTTTGATTTCTTGTTTGACTTCTTCAGTGATCCATTGTTTCTTTTAAATTATTGGAGTATAATTGCTTTACAATGTTATGTTAGTTTCTGCTGTACAACGAAGTGAATCAGCTATTTGTATATGTATATCCCCTCCCTCTTGGACCTCCCTTCCACCCCCCCATCCCACCCATCTAGTTCATCACAGAGCACCAAGCTGAGCTCCCTGTAGTCAAGATACAGAACTTTTCCATCATCACAAGGATCCTTCATATTCTCCTTTTACAGCCATACCCATTTCCCTTCTATGCCAATCCCCTTCCCAACTTAACTCCTGACAACCACTAATATGCTCTCCTTTCTATAGTTTTGTAACTTCAAGAATGTTACACAAATGGAATCATTCAATATGTAATCTTTGAGGATTCACTTTTTTTCATTCAGCATAATTTTCTGGAGATTCATCCAAGTTGTTGTGTGTACCAGTTATCTGCTCATTTCCATGCTGAGTAGTATTGTATGCTACTTTGGATGCATCATTGAAGGACATCTAGGAAGTTCTGTTTCGCATTTTGGGCTATTACAAATAAGCTACTATCAACAATCATGTACACGTTTTTGTGTAAACATGTTTTCATATTTCTTGGATAACATCCAGTAGTACAACTGTTGGGTTGAGTGGTGATTGCATGTTTAGTATTTTTAAGAAACTGCCAAAATGTTTTCCAGAATGGCTGTGCCATTTTACATTACCACCAGCAATGTATGTTTCTTCACATTGTTACCAACATTTGTTGTTGCTATTTTTAATTTTAGCCAATCTGATGAGTGTGCAGTGCTTTCAATTTGCATTTCCCTACTGGCTAATGGTACTGAACACCTTTTCGTTTGCTTACTTGCCATCCATACATCCTCTTCAAGTGAAGTATTTGTCATGTCTTCTGTTAGTTTTCTAACTGCATTGCTTGGTTTTTTAATGTTTAATTTTGAGAATTCCTTATATATTTTATTTTGTCAGATATGTGATTTGCAAATATTTTCTCCCAGTGTGTAGCTTGTCTTTTTATCCTTTTAGGAGGAACTTTTACAGAGCAAACTTTTAACTTTGATGAACTGCGATGTAATAATTTTTTTAATGGATCATGCTTTTGGTGCCAAGTCTAAGAATTGTTGGCCTAGCCCTAGATCCTGAAGATTTTTCCTTATTTTTTTTTCTGGAAAGTTTATTTTTATGTTTTGTATTTTGTCTATAATCCATTTCAAGTTATATTTGTATAAAATGTGAGATAGACCAAGGCCCACTTTTTTGCCTATGATGTCCGATTGCTCCAGCACCATTTTTTGAAAAGGCTCTTTCCTCCTTTGAATTGCTTCTGCACCTTTGTCAAAAATCAATTGGGCATATTTGTGTGGGGCTACTTACAGTCTCTATTCTCTTCCACTGATCTGCGTCTATCCATCTGCTATTACTACACATTCTTGATTATTACAGCTACCTAATAAGTCTTGAAATTGGTAAGCTGATTCTTCACACTTTGCTTTTCTTTTTCAAAATTACTTCAGCTATTCTACTTCCTTTGTTTTTTCATTTAACTTTTAAAATAACCTTGCTGTATCTACAAAAAATCCTTGCTGGAATTTTGATAGGAATTACGTTAAATCTGTATATTAATTTGGGGAGAACTGACATTTTATTATGTTGTCTTCCAATCAACAAACATGGCATGTCTCTCCATTTATTTAGATCTTTTCTTGTTTCTTTCATGTGTATTTTATAGTTTTCAGCATACAAGTCCTGTACATGTTTTGGTAAATTGATACCTAAGCATTTCACTTTTTTGAGTAATTATAAATGGTATTGTATTTTTCATTTCAATGTTCACATGTCCGTTGTTATTATAAAGAAATAAAATAGATTTTATATGTTGATCTTACATTCTACTACCTTGCGGAATTCACTTTTCAATTCTAGTTTTTTGCTGGTTGTTTTTTTTTTTTTATAAACTCCTTAATATTTTCTACAGAGGTAAGCATGCCATCTGCAAATAGAGATAGTTCTATTTTTCCTTTCTCTCCTGTATAGCTTTTATTTCCTTCTCTTGCCTTATTGCAGTGGCTAGAACTTTCAGCATTATCTTGATTAAGAAGTGCTAACAGCAGACATCCTTGCCTTGTTCCCAATCTTGGGGAGAAAGCATTTAGTTTTCACCTTTAAGTATAATGTTAGCTGTGTCTTTTATGTAGATGCTCTTTACAAGTTGAGGAAGTTCCCCTCTATTCTTATTTTTCTGAGTTTTTGCCTTGAAAAAAGTGTTGAATTTTTACAAATGCTTTTTCTGCATCAATTGATATATCATATTTCTTCTTTAGTACCTTAATATGGTGGATTACACTGATTGCTTTTTGAATACTCAATCAGCCTTACATGCCTGGAATAAATCCCACTTGATCACAGTGTATATTTCTTTTTATAAATTGCTGAATTTTATTTGCTAATATTTTAAGAATTTTTGCAACTGTATTAATGAGGGATGTTGGTCTGTAGTTTTATTTGTACTTTGTTTTTCTAGTTTTGATATCAGGGCATATTGGCTTCATAAAATGAATTGAGAAATGGTCCCTTCTCTTTTATTTTCTGGAGAAATTGCATAGAAGTCCTGTAGAATTCTCCAGTGAAACCATTCGAGGCTGGAAATTTCTTTACATGGAGTCTTTAAATTATGAATTTAATTATATTTACAGTTACACAACTATTTAAGTTAGCTATTTCATATTGGGTGAGTAGTGGTAGTTTATGTTTTTTGAGGAATTGGTCCATTTAATTTATGTTGTCAAGTTTATGTGTATAGAGTTATTAGTATTATTCCTTTGTACTTTTGGTGTCTGCAGGGACTGTAGTGATAGCCTATTTCATTCCTCATATTGGTAATTTATGTTTCTCTTTTTCTTTTTCTGTTCTACTAGCCTATCAATCTTATTGCTCTTTTCAAATAATCAGCTTTTTGTTTTGTTGATTTTTTCTTTTGTTTTTCTGTTTTTGATTTAATTGATTTCTGCTCCTTATTTCTTTCCTTCCTCTTACTTTGGGTTTATTTTGCTCTTCTTCTATGTCTTAAGATGGGAACTTACAGTATTGAATGAAGACTTTTCTCCTTTTCTAATGTATGAATTTTGTGCTGTAAGTTTCCCTCCCAGAACTGCTTTAGTTGTGTGCTACACATTTTGATATGTTGTGGTTTTTTTCCATTTTCATTCAGTTCAATGTATTTTTTTAATTTCCCTTGAGACTTCCTTTTTAAAATTTTTTCTAAATTTTTTATACAATTTTAAAGGTAACTTTCCATTTATTTATTACAAAGTATTGGCTATATTCCCTGTGTTGTACAGTAAATCCTTGAGCCTATCTTACACCCAATAGTTTGTACCTCCCACTCATCCACCCCTAGATTGCCCCTCCTTCCATCCCCACTGTTAACCACTAGTTTGTTCTCTATATCTCTGAGTCTGATTCTTTTTTGTTATATTAAATAGTTTGTTGTATTTTTTATTCCACATATAAGTGATATCATACAGTATTTGTCTTCCTCTGTCTGACTTATTTCACTTAGCATTATGCCCTCCAAATCCATCCATGTTGCTGCAAATGGCAAAATTTTGTTCTTTTTTATGGCTGAGTAGTATTCCTCTGTGTGTGTGTGTGTGTGTGTGTGTGTGTGTATAATCTTCTTTATCCATTTATCTGTTGATGGACACAAGTTATTTCCATATCCTGGCAATTGTAAGTAATGCTGCTATGAACACTGGGGTACTTGTAGCTTTTCGAACTAATGTTTTTGTTTTTTGGATATATACCCAAGAGTGGAATTGCTGGGTAATGTGACAGCTCTATTTTTAGTTTATTTGAGAAACCTCCAAACTGTTTTCCATAGTGGCTACACCAGTTTACATTCCCATGAACAGTGTACAAGGGTTCCCTTTTCTCCACATCCTCGCCAACATTTGTTATTTGTATTCTTTTTGATGATAGCCATTCTGACACGTGTGAGGTGATATCTCATTGTGGTTTTAATTTGCATTTCCTTATGATTCATGATGTTGAGCATCTTGAAATTTCCTTTTTGACCCATGAATTATTTCCTGTGTGGTTTATTGTTTAGTTTCCAAATATTTGGAGATTTTTCTCCTATCTTTCTGTTATTGATTTCTAGTTTGTTTCCACTGTGGTTGGATAACACACTCTGTATGATTTCAATTCTTTTAAATTTGTTAAGTTTGCTTTATGACCCAGGATGTGATCCACCGTGGTATATGTTCTGTGGGCATTTGAATGTGTGTTCTGCTGTTGGTGGAATGTTCTATAAATGCAGATTAGATCCTCTTGGGTGATGGTATTAGTGAGTTCTTCTATACCCTGCTAATTTTCTGTGTAGTTGTTAAGTGTTTCTTTTCTCTGGTTGCTTTCAAGATCTTTGTTTTTAGTTTTCAGAAGTGCAATTACAATGTGTCTTGATGTGCATTTCTTTAGGCTAGACCTGTTTGGGGTTCACATAGCTTCTTGAATCTCTAGGTTTATACCTTTTGCCAAGTTTTCAGCCATTATATCTTTGAGTACTTTATCAGCCTCACCCTCTTTATCCTCCCTTTTCAAAACCCTAATCACAGGAATATTAGCTCATTTGTTATCATCCTTCAGGTCCCCAAGGCTCTGGGGTTTTTTTTTAGTTATTTTCTCCATTTGTTCAGATTGAGTATTTTCTATTGCTTTTTTCCAGTTCATTGACTCTTCCCTCTGTTCTTTCTATTCTGCTCTTGAGCACATACACTGTGCCCTTTTATTTTGGTTATTGCACTTTTCAGTTTTAAATATTCCATTTTTTTTTTTTTTTTTTTTTTGGCCACGCCACAAAGTTTGCAGGATTTTATTTCCCCAACCAGGGATCAAACCTGGGCCCCCTGAAACGGAAGTTCAGTGTCCTAACCACTGGACTGCCAGGGAATTCCTCATTAGGTTCTTTTTTACACTGTCAATATCTTTGCAGAGACTTTCTATTTTTCATTTTTTTCAAGTATGTTCCTAATTGCTCACTGAAGCATTTCTATCATGGTTACTTTAAAATCTTTGTCAGATAATTCTAACAGTTCCTCTATCTCAGTGCTGGCATCTGCAATGGACTGAATGTTTGTGTTTCCCCAAAATATATATGTTGAAATCCTAACCCCCAATGTGATGATATCAGGAGATGGGGCTTTCCAAAGGTAATTAGATCATGAGGGTGGAGCCCTCATGAATGTGATTAGTGTCCTTATAAAAAACTAAGACACGGGCTTCCCTGGTGGCGCAGTGGTTGAGACTCTGCCTGCCAATGCAGGGGACACGGGTTCGAGCCCTGGTCTGGGAGGATCCCACATGCCACGGAGCGACTGAGCCCGTGAGCCACAATTACTGAGCCTGCACGTCTGGAGCCTGTGCTCCGCAACAAGAGAGGCCGCGATAGTGAGAGGCCCGCGCACTGCGATGAAGAATGGCCCCCACTTGCTGCAACTGGAGAAAGCCCTCACACAGAAACGAAGACCCAACACAGCCATAAATAAATAAATAAATAAATAAATAAATAAAATATTAAAAAAAAAAAAAAAAACTAAGACACTTCCTACTGATTATCTTTTCTCATTCAAGATCTGGTACTTGGTATGACAAGTAATTTTCCATTGAAACCTGGACACTTTCATATTTTGTTATGAGACTCTGACTCTTCTTTAAAATTTCTGTTTTAACTAGCTGTTTTTCGTTTTCTTTGACACCATTTTGGTAGGGGAAATGAGGGTACTGCTTCATTACTGTCAGGTGGAAGTAAAAGTCCAGGTTACGCATTTAGCCTCCACTGACATCTTAGCAGAGCTCTTTGTTGCTGCTGGGTGGGGATGCAAGTTCTAGTTTCCCACAGTCTCCACTGACACCACAGTGGAGGAGGAGAGGAGTGCCTCATTACCAGTCAGTAGGGATGAAAGTCCAAGTTCCCTACTCTGGCAAGGGGGTTGGGGAATAGTATTAGAGCTTCACAAGGATGAAAGTATAGGCTCCCCAATCAGCATTTGATAACATGGTGGGGAAGGGAAGGCACAATTATTCCGTGGTGTTTGGGTGGAGTAGAGCAGTTAATATCTAAAAGTTTTCTGTCTGGCTAGGTTATTTCTTTACTGGTCCTTTGGCTAGAGAAAACTGGCTGGGTCTTTTTGGACTGCCTTCACTGGCATTTTCAAGGTTCCTAGCTTCTTCAACTCCAAGTCTGGGATGGATGAGGCAAAAGAAAACAGGGAACTCACCACTATGTCATTCCTTGGGTCCTTGTCTGCCTTCTTCTCGCCACCTTACAGAATCTTCTTATAGGGTTTTTAGTTGTACTTAACAAGAGAAATAGGGGAAAATATATCTACCTTATCTTCCTGGAAGTGGAAGTAGGCTACATTACCTTTTAAAATACTATATTTATTCAGCAATAATGTTTATTATTTATTTTCCATCTTCCCCTGCTAGAAAACAGGGCTCAAAAGAGCAAGCTTTTTGCATGGTAGTTGTAGCTTGAATTTATGAAGCCATAAAATGACTGCTCTCAGAAAAGAAATAATAAAAGAACTCTAATTTTTTTAATGGTTCTTAGCCAGTAGGAGGAGGTTTAAAAGTTGATAGGATGAGTCAAGAAAAGATCTAAATAAGAATTAAAGGTAGGAAACAAAATTAAAATAATATATGACCAGAGAACAGTGTAACACATAAAGTACACAGAGCTGAACTAAGGGAAGGCAATGGTGTAATACAGCTAGGATTACACACTTATGGAGACAGATCCTGATTTAGTGTACCCCATGGTAAGCAAGCACTGTGTGAAGCATGAAAAAAGGAGGCATGCTTCATATTAGCTCTTTAGGTAGTGGAAAAAGTTTGGCCCATTTAAATCATCACCAACCTATTTGTCTAAATACCTTCTCATTGCCTTCCCTCCTAATCACCCAATGTTCCCACCATTGACAGCAATGGTCATGACAACAATATATCAAAATGTCTTCAAGGCACCACTAAATCTGAGGTATGCTGTTTCCACCAAGCCCACAAGGTGAAAAAACGGCAGCTATTAAGACACATTAAGTGAAAGTTATAATACATCTTCACCCTTACTCATCCTTATTCTTTCCATGACATTGAAAGCCTGGCCCCAAATTAAATTTTTTTAAAAAGCCAACCAGACATACAAACAAGCTTTTATTTATCCAGTTACCACTAAATATCGTATTTCTACCACAAACCCACCCCCCTCCTTTGAGTCCTCCCTAGACGCTAATGCCTTCTAGCAGCCATCAACATCCTTCCACATTCTCATTAATACCCAGGGTACATTGAACGTGCTCTTGTAAACACACATAGCAGACACAAAGTTCCAGAAACACACAACACTGTCATTATGCCAACAGAACAGAGAAACTGAAAGCTTCAATGACAGTGGACACTGCATATTCTATAATCTTCCATTTTCCCACTGCTTATGACCTATAACAAAGTAAGGCTTTCCTTGACCAGGGTTGTAGTACTAGCTCTTACCTTGAAGAGAATAAAAGTTTTAAAACTCTAGACTTCAGATGCCTTGCCTATAAAATGGATAAAGGATTAGGAAGGTTGACAAGATAATATCCAAGGTCTCCTCTGGCCCTATTGATCCAAGATACATGCTAAAAGTTTCCTCATTCTGAACAAGGGGAGGAGAGGCCCAGCTTTGTGAAGAAGTATACATGCTGAAAGGCTGTTGAAGACCTAGGGTAGTTGCCAGAAGAATTTCCAACAACCAAAATTTGAGAGACTACAGATAGGGGGCTTGCTCTGGAGTGACCCAGAATTGTTTAATGTCCCTAAAGGAGAAAAAATAAAGCTACATATTCATATTTGCTTGTATTTGCATAAAGAAAATCTAGAACAGAGGTTGGCAAACTAATGCTAGTAGGCAAAATCAGTCTGCTTTAATACAACCCACAGCTAAGCATTTTTTTTTCATTTTTCATGACTAAAAAAATCAAAAGAATAATATTTTATGATACAGAAAAAATTTTTTAAATTCAAATTTCAGTGTCCATAAAGTTTTATTGGCACCCAGAAATGATCTCTTCCATACTATTGTCTTTGGGTACGTTCATCCTACAACAAAAGAATTAAAGTAGTTGCAACAGAAACTGTATGGTCCATAAAGCCTAAAATATTTACTATCTGACCCTTTATAAAAATCTTTTTCCAACCTCTGCTCTAAATTAATATATAAGAAACTTTTTTAAATGGTTACCCATGAGAAGGGGAAGGACGAGGGCAAGAATAGGAGACTTGTATTGAATATTTTTTATATTATTTTGATTTTTGTACTACGTGAGTGTATTCTCCCATAAAATAGCTTTAATTTTAATTGCTTTTGGACCTCATTGCCAAAGAGCACTCCTGTACTCTTGTGGTAGCCAGCCTCCAAGATGGACCCCAATGATCCCCACCTCCTGGTATTCATACCCTTGTGTAGTCTTCTCCTTCCTCGCTGTACCAGGAAGGTCTGTGTGACAAATAACATGTAGCAGATGGTATGTCACTTCCAAGATTGGATTATAAAAAACAGTGGCTTTTTTTTTCCCTCTCTCTGTTTCTCTTTCTCTCTCTCAGTTCACCACCTCTGGGAGAAACCAGCTGCCATGTCATGAGAATACTCAGGCAACTTATGGAAAGGTCCACGTGGTGTGGAACTGAAGCCCCTGACCAACAGCCAGTGAGGAATTAAGGCCTGTCAACACCATGTGAATGAGTTTGTAAATGGATTCTCCCCATGTCGAGCCTTCAGATGAGACTATGGCCCCAGTGAATATCCTGACTGAAACCTCATGAGAGATCTTAAACCAGACCCACGCAGCTATGCATCTCCAAGAGTCCTTTCCCACAGAAACTGAGATGATAAATGTTTGTAGTTTAAGGCACTTAATTTGCGGGTAGTCTGTTACACAGCAATACATAACTAATAAAACAATTATCTTTGTCTTTCTAAGAGAAAAAGAATTAGGATAGTGTTGAGGACTAAAATCCAAGACTGGGAGCAGTGAGGGGTACAGGAAAGGCCTCTCAGCAGGCCACTACCAAGAGGCAAAATATGCACAAGAATAAGAATGAAAATCAGTTTAGCAGGCAAAGAGTGGAGGTAGGGAACGAGCTCAGGAGTGATAGACAGGAATCCATTTACATCAAGTGCTCAAGTGGAAAATGTATTAGAAGACTTGCCTATGAAGCAGCTGAGGCAGAGAGCAGCAGGGCAGGAAAGAGGCAGGGAAAGCTTTGTTGGACTAGGATCAAGAGATAAGCATTTCCTAAACCAATTGTGTTTCTAATTAGGTATGAGATCTTGGACAAGCCTCTTAGTCTCTTTGGGGATTTGGTTTCCCTATCTAAAAAGGAGAGTTGGTTAAGATGTCTATAAACTCTACCATTGGAGTATTCTCTTTGCACAATCCCAGAGGCAGTAGCACTGCCTTGGGCAAATTATAATTTACACTGTTTCAGTGGTCTTGAGAGATGGGGGTATTGGTAGGGCATGTTCTCAGCTGGAAGTCAACCCTGTTCATGTATTTGCATTTATCATATATTCAGTAATTGTTTACTATTTCCTCTGTTCCAGGCATAATGTGCTAGGCTCTAGGGGTGAGAATGGATTTCAAAGGTCAATGAGATACAATAGCATTCCTTAGGAAACCCATAATACACTCATACTGCCCGGTCTGACACTATCACAATACCTGCCTTTTGGCTTAAGTAGCCTTCATCCATCTTGCCTTCATCCATCTCTAAAATCCTAAATTAGCTTTCAGTTTCTTCATCCCTGACCTTTTTAAGCTTGCACATCTATTCTTTTATCTTCTCCACAGTGCTGTCTTTAGAAGGAAAGAGCACCTGGAGAGGCAAGGACCTTCCTGAGCACTGTTAATTTTAATAATCAGGGGGACAATTATTTCCCTTTTTATGGACATTACACATCTATTAATGGAGCATAACATTGCTTAAATTGTTTTGCTGTCATACTACAATGGTTGCTCAATCGACTGCAAACTCACTTAGGTACAAATACATCGTTTTAGCTACAAGATGTATGACATGGAAGCCTTTGTAAACTGATTTTCTGAAACCAATATACCTTTTGTGTATGAGATTTTCCAATATATCAAGCCACTAACCCCACCCAATAAGGACCCAAATTTACTTTGGCAGGGTTTCTTCTTAACACAAGTTGGCTCTTACTGATCACCAGTTTTTCTTCTAAATGTTCACAAAGTACAAGCTTTATAATTCTCTACATTGTTTTTACATATATTGGAACATATAAATCACTCTATTGTTTCCAGAATTCATTCCTTTCCCTTAAAAATGATATTTTGCTCACACTTGATCTTCTGATAGCTTTACCTACTTATCACATTTGTGAATGACACAGAAAGATTCTTTCATTGCTTTCTTTCTTTACTCTCTTAGACATAAAACAATCAATCAAACATGCAATGGATTCATAAGATATCCTGTCTTTGGCAGACACTAGCTTCCAGCAGCCATCAAGATAGTTAAATTGCTCACAATTACTATAGTTTGCTCTTTGTAATCTGTTTTAGGAAAGCATTACTGATAAACTCTCTTTGGTCAGACTGTCTATACACTCTAAACATCAAGCAGTCAAATAATTTTTTATTTTAAAGTAACTTTAAATATCCTCTAGAAACTGAGGCTCAGGAGAGTAAAGTGTTTGTCCAAGGTCACAGATCAGGCAGATACAGAAGTCAATGTTCTTGACAGAGAAAGCATCTTAATTGCAGCACATCTCTCCCTCACCACAATTCTCAAGTGTACATAACTTTCCCTCTCCTTTTAACCTCAGCCAAATGTTCTTTACATGTTAAAGTCTACTTACTTCCATGAATCCATTTTTTGACACATTCACTCATGCAACAGGTATTTATTAAACACTTAGCCAGTATTGTAATTGCCTATTTGTGAACAATATTATGCTCATACAACCTATTTTAATACAGTACACTAAGAATGTAAAGTGACATTATCTATAACAGCCAAAATTAAATTAAATTAAATTAAATTGTACACTCCAACCAATAAATAGGAAGTACAGCGTAAATTATGATTCCATCAACATAATGGAATAGCATATAGCCATTACATTATCATTCTGATTACTACCTAGAAAGATGGGAAATATTTATTACATAATATTAAAAGCAGGATAGAAAGTATAGGTAAATACAGTTATAACTCTGTATGTTTGGGGGATGTGGAAGAGACCTGGAAGGGAATATGCAAAAATACTTTAAGTAAATGGGATTGTGGGTAATTATTTTCCCTCCTCAGTTTTTCTTTAATCTTATATTGAATGTTTTCAATGTCAAAACACTTTTTAGAGGACATTCAATAGTACCTAAGGAGAGACAATTAGATAACCCTAAACTCTTGTTTTACATTTACCACTGACATTGTAATATTTCATTCTGCCTAATTCTCAAAATTGGCTGGTGATGAATCTAGAGCACGTACTACAGTCTCTATTTTACACATATACAGATGAGACTATTCTTTTCACACTCATAGAAAAATAACAACAATAATGTAAGCAAGGTACGACAGAAGAACTTTTATTTGTAACTCATAATAATCCTTCAAAAAATGGCATAATGCCCCCTTCACACATTATAACCAGGTAATTTCCTTGAGAGTTACCAAATATAGGCTTCTGCCTTTTCCCACAACCAGTGTAACCCAAGGTGAGCCAATCAGCCTTTCCTTGACAGGTATTAAATTGGATCTTGGAAAAGAAATTCAGTCCCTTTCTGGTGGCAAAGCTGGGTCAGAGATATAAGAAGTAGGAGCTGCTGGCAACCAAGTTTCCAGCCTTTGTGAAAGAAGTCAGTCTGAGAAAATGAAACTGACCAGAAAATAGTAGAGTTTATAGATGAAAAGGGACAGTTCTTATGACACTGCAGTCCCAGATGTCAGTAATCCCTGAACTTCAACTGCACCCCTTCTGAAATTACCTAAACAATAAATTTTTAAATTTCTACTTTTATTGTTTACCTAAGGTAGTCTGAGTTGGGTTTCTGTCACTTGAACTAAAAAGGTCCTGCCTAATATATCAGATATTATTATTCCCATTTTGCACATAGGAAACCTAAGGTTAAGAAAAATTAAGTAAGATTACAAAGTCAATAAGCTTTGGCCTCAAAGCACATATCTTTTCTTTAAAGACAAGTTACATGCCATGGAACAAAAACAAACAGCTAAGTAAAAGTCATAAAAAGTGAAAACATTAAACAGAAAGGTAGAGAAGTATGGCAAATAGAGAAATATGCTGTAAAAATACCAGATATATATATATATACATACATATATGTGTATATATATGTGTATGTGTGTGTGTGTATATATATATATATATATAATCCAGGAGCAGCTTAACTGGGTCTTCTGCCTCAGAGTCTCTGAACTTCAGGGTCTCTGAAGTGGGCCTCTCCATAGAGCATATCACAACATGACAGCTTGCTTTACCAGAACAAACAAGCACAAAGACAAAGGAGAATGCCAGAAATAGAGGGAGTCTTAGCAAGATTAAAGTCATGATCTTTTGTAACCTAGTCATGAAGTTACATCCCATTTGTTTTCTCTCTGTTCTTTAGAAGCAAGTCCTTAGGTCCAGCCCGCACTCAAGGATTACCCAAGGGCATTTATATTAGGAGGTGGGGATCATTGAGAGCCACCTCAGAGGTTATTTGCCAATCTAGTGGCACCTGAAATGATAATGCATCTTATAATGGATAAAGTCTCAGATTCATTGGGAGAGACTCAGTAAATACTTGTTGAATGATTAAAAAGAATTAAGAAAAAATGATACTAAAATGATAATGTCTTTTTTCAAAGAATCAGTTACAATTTTCCTGCATATGTTAATCAATATTTCCAAATGTTTCTCACTATCTCTGTGGCTGTACTGACTTCCCTAAAACTGATTTTCTAAAAGTTACAAAATCCCAGAAACAACATAATCAAACTGGCATTTTGTTATGATAGTGTATGATGGCCGAATGTACCATCACCTTTTTTTTTCAGTGCAATATTGGCATGTGCTCACTCAATAAACAAATCAAACTTTCCATCTCAAATAACTCACTCAAGAGGATAAGCAATTCAATAAGTCATGAAATAACTCATTCAGGAGGATAAGCAATTCAAATAAGTCATGAGCATGCTTTCATCCCTCTTCCAAATACCACATAGTATCATTGTGATTTTTAGCCCATTAAGAAGTGGGTTAGACATTTTCCCCCTTTAGTTGTTCTAAATACTGGCATCACTGTTTACACATGCACCGACCTCTGTCTAGCTTTCCATGCCACGTTAAATTAGAGACTGAAATGAAAGAAAGTTCACATAAAGGCTATCTAAACCAGGCCTTCAAGTATACAAGTGACAAGAAGTGGTGGTGGGCCCCTTTCGCATACTACTAGTTTAAATACAGAAGGAAGAGGGATGCAAAGTGAGCTAGAAGGTGAAAGAGACATTTTATATGCATGAGGAGATAAGCACTGGCTCCTTTTCTTTTTCAAACCAAAAGCACACTGCAATAACCCTGTCTGGACAACAGTAGTATGACTACAGAAATACTGCAGCCTTAGCTTTAACACAGAAGAGAAGAAAAGTATTTCTATCCTAACTGGTACCATTAAGATACTCTGATCATTCATACAGAGATGTTTTGTTTTGTTTGTTTGTTTCGAGATAACATACTAACTTTGTGAACAACTAAGTCAGCATATGTGATACGTGGAGGCTTTGGACTAGATGTTCTTCCAAGGAAGTCTCCCTCCTTTGCATGGAAGGAAAGGGTCGGCTTTGGAGAAGCACCAAGGAAGTGACAAAATAAATAATACATGAGGTATAATATTTGGCCACATTGTACACAGGGCTAGGAGTAAAGATGCAAAAAAGCCTAGTGTAACTGACATCAAAAGGCTTAAGAAGACAGATAAACTGAGTGTACAGAAAAGCATGACAGTAGCTTTTCTGGAAAACAGGAATTTTGAAGATGTTTTAAAAGGCTTGGTGTCTATGAGAGTCCCTTAATCACACAGGAATCCTGCACGCTGTTATTCATATTTGTAAGCTCCCCGCAGGCAGGAACAGAGCATTATTTCTCTGTGTATTTCCAAGTGTCCTTTACAGGACGTGCTTAGTAAATAATAATAAAGCTAACATTTATTGACTACTTAGATAACCAGATTCTCTGCTACAAGCTTAATATAGATTATCCAACTAAATCCCCACATCCCTTTGAAGAGTTATCATAAACTCCATGTTATATAGATGAGGCAATGAAGGCTTGGAGAGGTAAAGTCTTACCCAAGTTCACATAGCTATAATCTGTGGAGCCAAGATTCAAGCCCGAGTAGCTGATTCCAAAGCCTAACCACTCTTAACCCTATACCAAATAATTGCTGACTTGAATTGCTGTTCTTCGTTATAGAGGGGGATGACAAGTGACCTCTTCCTGATTATGTTTTACCAGATTTTGTTTTTTATATGTCATGGACAGAAAAGAACAATCTACTGTCAGAGGTGGATTCTCTTTCACAAGTGAGATGCTAAGCAGATCACCTCTTTTTCCCATGTCCCACCACCTCCATGTGTGTGAAAAGAGGGTGGTCAAGAAAGTTAAGGACATTGAGGAAGGATTCTTTGCTCAAAAGGATGTGTGTGTGTGTGTGTGTGTGTGTGTGTGTGTGTGTGTGTGTGTAGCTGGACAAAGTGAGCCAGGATTGGGGGTAGAGGGTGCAGAAGGAGTGAGAGAGGGACTGCAACAAATCTCACTTTAAAATGACAAATACCTCCTCCCTCAGGTTAAACTTGTCAGTCATTCACAACTCAATGTGAATTACATTGATCAGTTTGCTTTTCTTTTTTTTTAATTAATTAATTAGTTTATTTATTTTTGGCTGCGTTGGGTCTTCGTTGCTGCACACGGGCTTTCTCTAGTTGCGGCACGTAGGCTTCTCATTGCAGTGGCTTCTCTTGTTGTGGAGCATGGGCTCTACGCGTGTGGGCTTCAGTAGTTGTGGTGTGTGGGCTCAGTAGTTGTGGCTCATGGGCTCTAGAGCACAGGGTCAGTAGTTGTGGCACACAGGCTTAGTTGCTCTGCGGCATGTGGGATCTTCCTGGACCAGGGCTCGAACCCGTGTCCCCTGCATTGGTAGGCGGACTGAACCACTGTGCCACCAGGGAAGTCCCCAGTTTGCTTTTCTTTTAAGAACTGAAAGAATTCCTGCTGCTCTGGCCAAAGAAAATAATCAGACACTGAGGACAAAGGCTGTGATGATAAAGTAGTTGAATCATCAGCTCAGGCTGCCATAACAAAATACCATAGACTGGGTGGCTTACATAACAGAAATTTATTTTCTGCAGTTCTGGAGGCTGGAAGCCCAAGATGAGGGTGCCATCATGGTTGGGTTCTGGTGAGAGCTCTCTTCCTGGCTTGCAGAGAGTCTCCTTCTCTCTTGGTCCTCACATGGCCTTTCCTCGGTGGGTGTGCATGGAGAGAGAGAGAGAGACATCTCTCTCCCTCTTCTAAATTCACATGGTTTTTGCCAGGATTAAACAGGTAATGCAAGCAGAGTGCTGAGTATAATGTCAAATCTATAATAAGCACTCAATAAACAGTCGTTATTATCATTAAGAAGATACTTGGTGTGGGAAGAAAAGAGCACTAAGAGTTTGGAAAGGGCTACAGGCAGCAAAGTGAGAAGGCCCCCAAATCTTCATTCCCTTTTCCCTTCTATTGGAAGCCCTAGTGTCACCAAATATGTAACTAAAAATCTTGTTGATTAAACATGATAGCAAGATACCAAGGTTTCCTAAAAAATGACAACATTAACTTGTTAGGAAGAACATAATAAGCTTTAAGCTTTAGAAGTCATCAACTGGTTGAAATTACTTTCCAACATTTCTGAAGTTTCTTAATTTCCTATGCTTTTACTTTTCTGTAATAGAAAAGTAATTTACAGATTGATTTTAATATAGATATTTTAATATGGCTATTGTAACTTTGGTGTAGAAAGCCTATTTATTCATATGAAGGAATATAATGAATGAGACTGCTTCTTTCATCTTGAAATGTGAGATAAGGTGTAACGTTGATGGTGCCCACACAGAGGAGACAGGTTACAATTTTTCTATTCAATTCACCACTTGCTGAACACCCCTAAGTGGCAGCCCTGCATGAATGCTGAGGGCACTGAAATGAAGGAGTATTTCGCGGGGAGAGCTGTGCTCTCCAGCTCAGTACCTGAAGTAATAAATATCCTCTTCCATTTTCTCTGCCTTTCCTTCTATTCTCATAATCCTCCTTGACAACCCTTTCTCTCAAACAAAACTGTGAAATCTCTTATCTTTCACAATCTACCCTTACTGTAATGTGTACAGAGGTCTCATTCTGGATCCTATAAGGTGAGTATAGGGCATCGTATTTTATCATCTCTCCTCAGAGACTATGTATACATGTTAATACCATTGGTCCTAGGTACTTGTTCGTTTTCCTCCTCTGGTGCCAAAAGGAACATTTCATTGTAATTTTTTTATTAAATATAGGCAATAGAAAAAAACATTAAAAATATTTCAAAGTTAACAAGTGTCCCTTGATTTCCCACTACTTGCAAAGTATTCTAAACATTTTCTCATCTCACCAGTTTGTTGCCTTTGACTCATTTTTAGGGAGGTCTGTGTTTTTCTGCATAGGGTCAAAAGAGATGGCAAGCTGAACACAAGTCAGCAACATGTAGTTGCTGAGATCCTGGGAGCACAGCTCTAGAAAGTACCAACTTTGTCCCATTTAGCACATTAGTGAGAAATAAAGGAAATAAAAACCTTTCATTCTATTTGAGGCAACAGTTATAAACATGAAGTGAATACAACATAAACACAGCATTTTCCACCCTGTTTCTTTCTAATGTATGTAGTTTAGGTTACATAGTAGTGAAACTAAAAATAATTCAAATTTGATCTTTTAAAGTACTTAGAGATTAAAATAGATGCTCCCCAAAAAATTAGAAATAAAGGTTAAATTGAGTATCACATACTCAGTGGATCAAATCATCAGTGATAAACTACCTGGGAGACACTGTGGGTTTGGTTACAATAAAGTGAATTTTTTTTTAATAAATTTATTTATTTATTTGTTTTTATTTTTGGCTGTGTTGGGTCTTTGTTGCTGTGCGCAGGCTTTCTCTACTAGCGGTGAGCGGGGGCTACTCTTCGTTGCAGTGCGCAGGCTTCTCACTGTCGTGGCTCCTCTTGTTGGGAAGCATAGGCGCTAGGCGCGCAGGCTTCAGTAGTTGTGGCACACGGTCTCAGTAGTTGTGGCTCACGGGCTCTAGAGTGCAGGCTCAGTAGTCGTGGCGCCCAGGCTTAGTTGCTCCACGGCACGTGGGATCTTCCCAGGCCAGGGATCAAACCCATGTCCCCTGCATTGGCAGGCGGATTCTTAACCACTGTGCCACCAGGGAAGCCCTAAAGTGAATTTTTGAAATAAAGCAAGTCACACAAATTTTTGGTTTCCCAGTGCATATAAAAGTTATGTTTACACTATCCTGTAGTCTATTAACTGCATAATAGCATTATGTCTAAAAAAAGAACATACATTAATTTTAAAATATTTTACTGCTAAAAAATGCTAACCATCATCTAACAATGCAGAGTTGCCACAAATATTCAATTCGTAAAAATGCAATACCTGTAAAGCGCAGTAAAGTGAAGGACAATAAAATGAGGTATGCCAAGTCTAGAAAGAGTTATGCAATACATTACTATATCCAAAGAAAGAAGGTATGATTCACAGGAAGACTGGTCAACCATAGAAACAGAATTACAGAGACAACTGCAGATCTGAGTAGGAGTTTTAGCTGACAGATTTCATTCACTCAGTAATTTTTTTATGGAGTACCTACTAGACATTTTTAAAATTTACTGTATTGAAGTATAGTTGATTTACAACTTTGTGTTAATTTCTGCAATATAGCAAAGTGAGTTAGTTATACATTTATATACATTCTTTTTCATATTCTTTTCCATTATGGTTTATCACAGGATATTGAATATAGTTCCCTGTGCTATACAGTAGGACCTTATTGTTTATCCATTCTACACATAATGGTTTACATCTGCTAACCCCAAACTCCCAATTCATCCCTCCCCCACGCCCCCTCACCCTTGGCAACCACAAGTCTGTTCTCTATGTCTGTGTGTCCTACTAGACATTTTTTAGTTCTGAGGACACCATAGTTAACAAAGAAGATAAGGTCCCTCCTGCACAGACCTTACATTCTAGATGGGAGGTACAAACAATAAAGAAGGAAAGAAATGAGAATTTCCAATTGTTAAAAAGTGCCATGAAGAAGACAGTCCACACCCCAGTGTTCATTGACATGAAAGCTACCAAAATGTCCATCGACAGAGCAATGGATAAAGAAAATGTGGTATATATACAATTGAATATTACTTAGCCATAAAAGAGAATAAAATAATGCCACTTGCAGCAACATGGATGGACCTAGAGATTATCATACTAATAAGGCAAAGTCAGTCAGACAGACAAAGACAAATATCATACGATATCTCTCATATGTGGAATCTAATTTTAAAAATGATACAATTGGGACTTCCCTGGTGGTGCAGTGGTTAAGAATCTGCCTGAAAATTCAGGGGACTTGGGTTCAAGCCCTGGTCCGGGAAGATCCCACATGCCGCAGAGCAACTAAGCCCGTGCACCACAACTACTGAGTCTGCGCTCTAGAGCCTATGTGTCACAACTACTGAAGCCCGTGCACTACAGCCCATGCTCCGCAACAAGAGAAGCCACCACAATGAGAAGCCGCTGCACCGCAACAAAGAGTAGCCCCCGCTCGCCGCAACTAGACAAAGCCCGTACACAGCAACGAAGACCCAATGCAGCCAAAAATAAATAAATAAATAAAATTTTTTTTTAAATGATACAAATAAACTTATTTACCAAACAGAAACAGACTTTCAGATATCAAAAACAAACTTATGATTACCAAAAGGGAAATGTGGGGGGAAGGATAAATCAGGAGCTTGGGATGAACATACACACAGTAGTATACATAAGATAGATAACAAACAAGGACCTACTGTATAGCAGAGGGAACTCTACTCAATATTCTATGATAACCTATATGAGAAAAGAATCTAAAAAAGAATGAATATATGTATATGTATAACTGAATCACTTTGCTGTATACCTGAAACTAACATAACATTGTAAATCAATTACACTCCAATAAAATTAAATAAAGAAAGAAATAAACATTTAAAGAAATAAAAAGAAGACAGGCCAGAGAGTAATGGTTGATAAATCAGGGTGTGTGCAGGCAGGAGAGTGATATTTTAAATTGGTTTTATGCAGGTTTTTTTTTTAATTGAAGTACAGTTGATTTACAATGTTGTGTTAGTTTCAGGTGTACAGCAAAGTGATTCAGTTATATACATATATAATACACATACACATATAATACATATATAGTATATATAGTTATACACACAGAATATATATATATATATATATATATATATATATTCTTTTTAAGAGTCTTTTCCCTCATACGTTATTACAAAATATTGAGTATAGTTCCCTGTGCTATATAATAGGTCACTGTTGGTTATCTATTTTATATATAGTAGTGTGTATATGTTAATCCCAAACTCCTAATTTATTCCTCTCCGACCTTTCCCCTTTGGTAACCATAAGTTTATTTTCTATGTCTGTGGTTCTATTTCTGTTTTGTGTATAAGTTCATTTGTATCATTTTTTTTTTTAGATTCCACATATAAGTGATATCATATGATATTTGCCTTTCTCTCTCTGGCTTACTTCACTTAGCATGATAATCTCTAGGTCCATCCATGTTGCTGCAAATGGCATTACTTCATTCTTTTTTATGGCTGAGTAATATTCCAGTGTGTGTGTGTGTGTGTGTGTGTGTGTGTGTGTGTGTGTGTGTGTGTGTATTTAACATCTTCTTTATCCATTCATCTGTCAGTGGACATTTAGGTTGCTTCCATGTCTTCGCTATTGTAAATAGTATGCAAAAATCCTCAACCAAATACTAGCAAACCGAACACAACAGTACATTAAAAGGATCATATGCCATGATCAAGTGGGATTTATCCCAGGGATGCAAGGATTTTTCAGTATCCACAAATCAACCAGTGTGATATACCACATTAACAAATCAAAGAATAAAAACCATATGATCATCTCAGTAGATGCAGAAAAAGCTTTTGATAAAATTCAACATCAATTTATGATAAAAACTCTTCAGAAAGTGGGCATAGAAGGAACCTACCTCAACATCATAAAGGCCATGTATGACAAACCCACAGCTAACATCATACTCAATGGTGAAAAGCTGAAAGCATTTCCTCTAAGATCAGGAACAAGACAAGGATGTCCACTCTCACCACTTTTATTCAACATAGTTTTGGAAGTTCTAGCCACAGCAATCAGAGAAGAAAAAGAAAGAAAAAGAATCCATACTGGAAAAGAAGTAAAACTGTCACTGTTTGCAGATGACATGATACTATACATAGAAAATCCTAAAGACTTTACCAGGAAACTACTAGAGCTCATCAATGAATTTGGTAAAGCTGCAGGATACAAAATTAATACACAGAAATCTGTTGCATTTCTATATACTAACAATAAAAGATCAGAAAGAGAAATTAAGGAAAAAATCCCATTTACTATCGCATCAAAAAGAATAAAATACCTAGAAACAAACCTACCTAAGGAAGCAAATGACCTGTACTCTGAGAACTACAAGACACTGATGAAAGAAATTGAAGATGACACAAACTGATGGAAAGATATATTGTGTTCTTAGATTCGAAGAATCAGTATTGTCAAAATGACCATACTACCCAAGGCAATCTACAATTTTGTGTAGGTTTGACTGAATATACAAAGAACCAAAAATAGCAGTGGCTTAAATGAGATGAATTTTATTTCTCTCTTATTTAAAAGAAGCCTGGAAGTAGACAACTCATGACTACTTTAGAGACTCACAAATTCATCAGGCACTCAGGCTTTCCAGATCTCTGCTCCAACACACCTACTGAATGTCCTTTTCTCCATGATTGAAGATGGCTGCTAGAGCCCAGTCACCACACTTGCTGTTCCAGGGAACAGGACTGAGATGGGGAGAAAGAAGGATGAACTTCCTTCCTTTTAGGGATTGTTTTCAAAGGACCACATTATACTTTGGCTTACATTTCTTTCGTCAGAACAGAGCAATATCTAGCTGCAAGGGAGCCTGGGTAATATAGTTGTTTGGCTGTATGCCAGTGTGCTTAACAAGGGGAGAAAGGGAAAAGGAATATTGGGAAGCAAATAGCATTCTTGTCAAAGGTGGTCAGGGAAGGCTTCTCTGAGCAGCTAACACATGGCGTGAAGCCTCAGTGATGAGAAGAAGGCAGCCATGAAAAGATTTCGAAGTAGACATTTCAATAAGAGGGAAGGTCAAGCTCAAAATCCCTAAAGTGGGAATGAACTCTGTGTATCTTCGAAATCAAAAGAAAACTAGGGCATTGGCGAAAACTGAATGAGGGAAAGGGTGCTACAGAATGAAGTCAGGAGATTGGCATATTAGACCTTATAATAGTCCAGAGTAATAAGTTTAGACTGGAGTATTTTCAGTCCTCTTGAAAGGGCCATCCTCATTGTGACAAGGATGGACAAGGTCATCCTTAGATCTGAGACCATCAAACATCTGATTTATCTTAGTTCCCTTGTCATGAGTAGTCTTCTGATTCTACATGCTCCATCAGTAAAGTGACTTCTGAATCTTGAGTCTCATTCCTTTTCCCCCTACTTCCTTAGCAGATTTTCCCAACTGTTGCATTGGAGTGCTTGGGTTAAAGAAGATCATGTAGACGTGTCATGAACAGAGATACAATTCAAGGTAGTTTAATCTTAAATTCCCTCAAAATAAACATATTGGTGGAGTAATATAAGATTTCATTCTTGGCTCCCAAGAAAAATATTCAGAAAAGACTATCTTAACCTTTGTTTGCAATAAAATAAACAGCTCAACAATTTCCCTTCTGCTTCTCCCACATTTCATACAGGGGTTTGTGGGAAGTGTTCACATATGCAAAGAGGGGAAAGGGAACAGCTGGAGGGGCTGTCTCTTCTTCCAGCATTTGCTCTCTGTAAGCTTTGACAATTTGAGTCACAGACCCTCCAGAAAGCTTAGCTGTTTAAAGATGGATCTGGATTTCCAAGAGGAGATCAGTAGGGCTGTTAACAAAATAATGCCCTATAAGGTTAGTGTTTCAAAGGCCTTTCATTGTCTCTCTATATGTCACTCACTTACATACTCAAACACACACACACACACACATTTGTATATATTTATATACATATACAATAGCTAAACCAGGCCAAGTAATTGGCATATGACATATTTTAACACATTTGTAGAACCTGGCTGGGCATTGTAGAGAACAAGTTTAAGTCAGGGATTAGCCAACCAGATAATGGAGTTTAAAAAAATATACACAGAAAAGGAGATCACTCAAAGAACTATGGAACAAAAGAGAAGCACAAGAGGAAAAGTCAAACTTTGATTAAATAAATTAATAACGATAATGATTATTATTCATGTAATTATTGAACATTTACTACATGTTAGGCAATGTGCTAATAAGCATTTAAATTACCTTATCTCATTTAATAATAACCTCAAGAGAGAGGCACTATTATTACACCTGATTTATAGTTAAAGAAACTGAGTACTGGAAAGATTAAATCTCTTGCCAAGTCTGAGAACTAGTAAGTGATGGAGCTGGACTCAAACCAGATCTGTCTCACTCTAAACCCTGTGCTCTAACAACTTCTTATGCTTACATGATGCTAATATGCCAGAGGGGGTAGAAAGGAGGAGAGAGAAAAATGTAAACTTAATTTAAAATGTAAATTTTAAATTTAATTTAAAATGTAAACTTATATTAATATTGAAAGTTTATAATATCTCTACTGGATTATATTCTTATCACACCTCACCTGTAGTATCATGTCAAATTTAGGAGCCAAATTTAATGACACAGACTTGTAAAATCAGGAGGTATTGACTCCCAGCATTCTTAGCTATATGATCTTGGCCAGTTCCATAGGAACCTCAATTTCTCCATCTAAAGTGGGAGAAGTATCTACTTTACAAAGTTGATGTGAAGATTAAAGATAATGTGTGTGAAGTGAAGAACACAGTGTCTGGAATAGACTAAGCAGAAAAGGCACTAAAAATATGGCAGCCAATAAATTTACTATTATTATTCTGAGAGGAGGGTGACTAGGATATTGATCATGTTTTCTGAACATTAGCATGAGTTGTGAATGCATACTTTCTAAGGAAGTCGTTTCATTATTACTTTGCATTCTGCTAATTATAATTCTTACCAAGCTCAAAGTTGGGCTCTTCTGCGGCAAACAAGATAAATCTTATAAATCTAGTAATTTCATATTCCCCAGGGAACTGAGAGGGCTTCTTTCCAGTCTCTTGTCAAAATTATCTCTGGAAAAAAATGGCTAGTGGAAAGGAGTTCCAGTGGCTGCTGATGTGCTGCCAAGTTTCAACACCCGTATCTCTTCAAAGGTCTAGCCCATAAAGAAATATCATTTTCTATCTTGACTGACAGCATTTATCTTGGATTTCAAAGCATCAAAGGACTGTTGGTCCCCAGAATGTTTTGTGAAATGATACTAATGTGTTCAATGATCTACATTTGAGAGGTTGTATTTCTGAAGCTGATAAACTCCAGCAAACCCCACTAGTGAAGTCCATTTTCAGTATATAAATATCATCTGCATTTGAAAAGGCACCCATTACTCACATCTGTAAATGCATTTATAGTCTAAAGCAGACTCATGATTGGGGGTGGACGCCTTCCTCTAGATGGAGACACCTAAAAAGAAGGGATTAGAAATGAGCTCATCTCATTAGAAATGAGAAATGGCATTCAGTTCATCCTAACTTCCAGACCCAGAATGAGTTCTAGGGGCAGAAAAATAAGACTGTAAAATAGAAGCAAGTCTTCCTCCTCCTCTTTCTATTGCCACCATAGAAACCAGTATGCTTCTGTGCAGTTTGTCCATGGGAATATCCTTGCCTTAGATTCTGACAACCAAAAGCCTCAAACACGAGGCTTCTTCCATGAAATCTGCCTCTCTTCTACTGGGATCATATCCACCAGACCTAAAACCTGGACTGTTGCTTCACCAAAGAACGTCTAAAAAAAGTGAGACTGGTACCAAGAATGGTAAGAGAAATCATTAGCATTGAATCACATAGTGAGAAAGCCATTCTATAATATTTTCAATTCTTTTTCTGATTTTCTGATTTGTTAAGAAACAAGTCTCAGTGCCATGCTAATATGTCATTAGCATCTCTCCAACACTTGCTAAGCATTTTTTTATAAGGACTTAGACTCAGAGCCAAGGAACAGGCAACATTACCTAGATAGAATTTAATAACATTATTTTGTTTATACCATTTTTATTTTTAGTTACTGTCTTTTTATGGCGAGTGAACTGGTTTTCCATGTATAGCACTAAGATAAAGTTTACTTTCTTAATTCATTTATTTGAATTATTAAAGTTAAAAAGATGGATCAACTGTAAAAATGGTATACAGATAAAAAGGAAATTATGAAGGTGGGTTGAAAATGATGAAATAAGAGATACTAGTTATTATATAATCTGCAAACAGAACATTTAAAAATATATCCCTCTACTACCCTAAGCCAGAGCTAATATCTTCCTCATCTGTAGTTCCACTGCCCTGTTTGTGCCTCTAATACATCCTGAATTCATCCTCTTTGAATTGTAGTCATGTACATTTCTCATTTTCCCTAAATAGAGTTAGCTCCTGGAAGTCTTGCTCATATTTGTAGATCCCCTCTATGTTATACAGAGTACATTTCTCTGTGAATGTTTGTTGAATGGGGAACCTGATTCACCTTGATCCCACCTGCAGAATACTGGTAGTCACTTTAAGGATCCTCAGGGCCCAAATAGCATAAGGTTTTCTCTATACCACATGGTCTTCATTACTTTATTTAAATATCAGTCAATAAACAGTAAAGATAGACTTATTAAACTTCTATCATGGGAGAGTAACATCACCAAGATGGAGACATAGATTGTTCCTGACATTGCTCACCCTCACAAGAAGAAGAACTAATAACTATTCAAGAACAAGACACTACTGAGAGAATCCTAGAACATGGGGGTGAGACTAAAGCACCCCCCTGAACCACAGAGACCAAGACAGACTGTATTGGAAGGGTAAAAGAAGTGGCTACATGTTGACTGCATTGTCCCTCCTCCAGACCAGTGCAGCACCACTAAGCCCCCAGTTCCTCCAGTGGGAAAAGAGAACCCAGGGGTACAAACAGCACTGCCTCCAGCATTGTGGGTCACTTTATGGGAGTCCCTACTCTGATCTTGTACCACAGGGATTGCAGGGGAATCTGTGGGGCTCAACAACTGGGAATCTGACTGTGATGGAGAAGAGGGGAGGGGCTTGCAACAACCAGCACACGGTCTTGGCAGACCAAGTTCATACCTGCAGTGCCCAAGTAGTAATCCCAACCAGTGGCTTTGCTCATCTGCAGAACCAAGTCAGGGATGCACTCTGACCTGGGAACTCAGTGGGGTGCAGATTTGCCTAATTTGGATCCTCAAATGAGGAGTTTTGCCAGCCCTAGAGCTCAGTTTACATATGCCCAGACAAGGAGCTGAATCACAGTTCCATCCACTTCCACTCCATCTGGCCAAAAGGGCTGGAGACAACTCCTGGAAGCAGTGTGGCCCAGTGGCACTCAAGTCAAGAGGTGGGTGGGCAGAGCTGATCGTCCCCTAGAGCAAAGCTGCTCTGGGGCATGGAGTGTTTCCATGTTATGCTCAGGCAGGGGGATTAATTCATAGCCAAGGCTAAGAGTAGCTCCCAGCCCCTCCCAACCAGACAGCCTGTTTGGTAAATTGAGAGAAGCCTGAAATAGCCCCTCCCCCTCCCACCCAGGCAAGGGAGCTGACACATAGCCCCAACCACTGTTGAGAGTGTGGAGACATAGCCCCATCTGACCAAAAGGGCTGGAGACAACTCCTGAAAGCTGTACAGCCCAGGAGCACTCATGCTGAGAGGCAGGCAGGCAGCACTGATAGTTTGCAGAGCAAAGTGAGTGGCCCTGTTTGGTCAGGAAACTTGGGCTGCAGGTCAGTTTGAGTTAAGACAACAAGCAAAGAGCTTTACTGGCTTTAGAGCTGCTTCTCCCACTTCACCCAGGCAGGAAATCTAATTTGTAGCCCCACTCATTGCTGAACACAGCCTTCAGCTTGTCTGACCAGAGGACCTAACCAGAGCACACAGAGAACTGCACAGCCCATTCAACAGTCAGAGGAGCAAAAAGAAAAAGAATGAAAAAGAGTAAAAAAAAGCCTACAGGAATTATAGAAAACAATGAAAAGAAACATTTGCATTATAGGAATTTCAGAGAGAGAAAGGGACAGAAAGTATATTTAAAGCAATAATGACTGAAAACTTCTTGAACTGGGGAAAGAAATGGACATCCAGATCCACGTGCCCAAAGGATACCAAATAGGTTGAACACAATCAAGGCTACACCAAGACACATTATAAATAAACTGTCTAAAACTAAAGACAAAAAAAAAAAAAGAGTTTTAAGAGCAATAAGAAAAAAGAAGTTACATACAAAGGAACAGCATAATACTATCAGCAGATTTTTCAACAAAAAAATTTCATGCCAGGAAAGAGTGGGATGACATATTCAAAACATAGAAAGAAAATAACTATCAACCAAGAATTCTATTCCTAGCAAAGCTGTCCTTCAGAAACAAAGGAGGGATAAAGACTTTCCTGAACAAACAAAATTTGAGGGAGTTCATTACCACCAGACCTACCTTACAAGAAATTCTAAAGGGAGTTCTTTGAGGGGCAGTAAAACAACACTAATTAACATCATAAAAATATAAAAAGGTAGTGTAAATCTCATTGGTAATGATAAATATATAGTCATAGTTAGATTCTGCAATATGCTAGTAGTGGTATATAATTCACTTACAACTGTTATTTTAAAGTGTTTTTTAAAAAGTAGTAAAAAAACCATAAATATTCAATATAATAATCTGTTATTAGTTTTACAATTTTTAAAAAAACATGTAAATTGTAACAGCAAAAACCTAAAATGTGAGGGGGAGAAGAAGAAAAAGTGTAAAGTTTATAAATTCTATTGAAGTTAAGTTGTCACCAGGTTAAAATAGGGTGTTATAAATTTAATATATTTTATGTAAGCCTCATGGTAATCACAAGGGAAAATCCTGTCATAATTACACAAAAGAAAACAATAAAGAAGTCAAAGAATACTGATACCAAAAGACATCAAAACAAAACAAGAGCAGAATAAGAAATAGGAACAAGGAATCTACAAAACAACCAGAAAACAATTAACAAAATGGCAATAGTAAGTTCCTACCTGCAATAATTACTTTAATGTAAACAGATTAAGCCCTCCAATTAAAAGACATAGAATGGCTGAATGGATTTAAAAAAGAAAAACAAGATCCAACAAAATGCTGCCTACAGGAGACTCACTTTAGCCTTAAAGAAACACATAAACTGAGAGTGAAGGGATGGAAAAAGACATTTCAAGCAAATGGTAACAAACAAACAAACAAAAAGTAGTTCTACTTGTATCAGACAAAGTAGACTGTAAACTAAAAGTGATAAAGGAGATCCGGACACTGTGCTCTCGCCTGTGCCCACAGCTACATCTATAGCTCTGCATCTGCACACAGCGAACTTTGACTCCTGTCACTGGTCTCCACGGCCATGCACAAGCCCATGGCTAGCCGGCCAGCCCCAGGAGTGCACACCACAGCCAAGGCCTCTCAGCTGCTTCTGGGCATGGTCCAGTCTCTACTCACAGTTAGGTCACAAACTGGAGCCTGGACATGGAGCATAAGGAGTGACTGAGGAAAGAGGCAGCCCATTCCAAACTGTACTTCCAAATGCCTGCTATCTATTTGTGATCCATTGGAAAACTGCCTTTTCCATCACCGGGTTTATACAGCGAGAGCAGAGTTTGAGGAAATGAAAGGCAGCTGGTGCTTTGGTCAAGTTTCAGGAACTCGGTCTACAAATTACAAGGGAGAGGAACTCCACCTTTGCCGGGCCTCCGTGTAGCTGGCAGGGTCTTGGTGCTCTGGCCAGGTGTCAGGCTTGAGCCTCTGAGGTGGGAGAGCCGAGTTCAGGACACTGGACCACCAGAGATCTTGTGGCCCCAGGTAATATCAATTGGCAAGAGCTCTCCCAGAGATCTCCGCCTCATCGCTAAGACCCAGCTCCACTCAATGACCAGCAAGCTCCAGTGCTGGACACCCCATGCCAGACAACTAGCAAGATAGGACACAAACCCACCCAATAGCAGAGAGGCTGCATAAAATCATAATAAGTTCACAGACACCACAAAACACACCACCAGACGTGGTCCTGCCCACCACAAAGACAAGATCCAGCCTCATCCACCAGAACACAGGCACCAGTCCCCTCCACCAGGAAACCTACACAATGCACTGAACCAACCTTACCCAGTAGGGGCAGACACCAAAAACAATGGGAACTACAAACCTGCAGCCTGCAAAAAGGAGACCCAAACACAGTAAGTTAAGCAAAATGAGAGGACAGAGAAATATGCAGAAGATGAAGGAGCAAGGTAAAAACCCACCACACCAAACGAATGAAGAGGAAATAGGCAGTCTACCTGAAAAAGAATTCACAGTAATGATAGTAAAGATGATCCAAAATCTTGGAAATAAAATGGAGAAAATACAAGAAACGTTTAACAAGGACCTAGAAGAACTAAAGAGCAAACAAACAATGATGAACAACACAATAAATGAAATTTAAAATTCTCTAGAAGGAATCAATAGCAGAATAACTGAGGCAGAAAAACGGATAAGTGACCTGGAAGATAAAACAGTGGAAATAACTACCGCAGAGCAGAATAAAACAAAGAATGAAAAGAATTGAGGTCAGTCTCAGAGACCTCTGGGACAACATTAAATGCACCAACATTCTAACAATAGGGGTCCCAGAAGAAGAAGAGAAAAAGAAAGAGACAAGAAAATATCTGAAGAGATTATATTTGAAAACTTCCTTAATATGGGAAAGGAAATAATCAAGTCCAGGAAGCGCAGGGAGTCTCATACAGGATAAGTCCAAGGAGAAACATTCCAAGACACATATTAATCAAACTATCAAAAATTCAATACAAAGAAAAAATATTCAAAGCAGCTAGGGAAAAGCAACAAATAACATACAAGGGAATCCCCATAAGGTTAACAGCTGATCTTTCAGCAGAAACTCCGTAAGCCAGAAGGGAGTGGCAGGACATATTTAAAGTGATGAAAGGGAAAAACCTACAACCAAGATTACTCTACCCAGCAAGGATCTCATTCAGATTTGATGGAGAAATTGAAACCTTTACCAACAAGCAAAAGCTAAGACGATTCAGCACTACTCTACCCAGCAAGAATCTCATTCAGATTCAATGGAGAAATTAAAACCTTTACAGACAAGCAAAAGCTAAAAGAATTCAGCACCACCAAACCAGTTTTACAACAAACACTAAAGGAATTTCTCTAGGCAGGAAACACAAGAGAAGGAAAAGACCTACAACAACAAACCCAAAACAATTAAGAAAATGGTAATAGGAACATACATTTCGATAATTACCTTAAATGTAAATGGATTAAATGCTCCAACCAAAAGACACAGACTGGTTGAATGGATACAAAAACAAGACCCATATATATGCTGTCTACAAGAGACCCACTTCAGACCTAGGGACACATACAGACTGAAAATGAGGGGATGGAAAAACATATTCCATGCAAGTGGAAATCAAAAGAAAGCTGGAGTAGCAATTCTCATATCAGACAAAGTAGATTTTAAAATAAAGGCTGTTACAAGAGACAAATAAGGACACTACATAATGATCAAGGGATTAATCCAAGAAGAAGATATAATGATTGTAAATATTTATGCACCCAACACAGGAGCACCACAATACATAAGGCAAATGCTAACAGCCAAAAAAGGGGAAATCAACAGTACCACAGTCATAGCAAGGGACTTTAACACTGCACTTTCAACAATGGACAGATCATCCAACATGAAAATAAATATGGAAACACAAGCTTTAAATGACACACTAAACAAGATGGACTTAATTGATATTTATAGGACATTCCATCCAAAAACAACAGAACACAGTTTCTTCTCAACTGCTCATGGAACATTCTCCAGGATAGATCATATCTTGGGTCATAAATCAAGCCTTGGTAAATTTAAGAAAATTGAAATCGTATCAAGTATCTTTGCCAACCACAACACTATGAGACTAGATATCAATTACAGGAAAAAATCTGTAAAACCTACAAACACATGGAGGCTAAACAACACATTACTAAATAACCAACAGATTACTGAAGAACTCAAAGAGGAAATCAAAAAATACCTAGAAACAACTGACAATGAAAACACGACGACCCAAAACCTATGGGATGCAGCAAAAGCATTTCTAAGAGGGAAGTTTATAGCAATACAATCCTACCTCAAGAAACAAGAAAAATCTCAAATAAACAACCTAACCTTACACCTAAAGCAATTAGAGAAAGAAGAACAAAAAAAACCCAAAGTTAGCAGAAGGAAAGAAATTATAAAGATCAGATCAGAAATACATGAAAAAGACATGAAGGAAACAATAGCAAAGATCAGTAAAACTAAAAGCTGGTTCTTTGAGAAGATAAATGAAATTGATAAACTATTAGACAGACTCATCAAGAAAAAAAGGGAAAATACTCAAATCAACAGAATTAGAAATGAAAAGGAGAAGTAACAACTGACACTGCAGAAATACAAAGGATCATGAGAGATTGCTACAAGCAACTATATGCCAATAACATGGACAACCTGGAAGAAATGGACAAATTCTTCGAAAAGCACAAGCTTCCGAGACTGAACCAGGAAGAAATAGAAAATATAAACAGACCAATCACAAGCACTGAAATTGAAACTGTGATTACAAATCTTCCAGCAAACAAAACTCCAGAACCAGAGGGATTCACAGGCAAACTCTATCAAATATTTAGAGAAGAGCTAACACCTATCCTTCTCAAACTCTTCCAAATTATAGCAGAGGTAGGAACACTCCCAAACTCCTTCTATGA
The DNA here is from genome assembly GCF_965194805.1 of Balaenoptera borealis. Taxonomy (NCBI): domain Eukaryota; kingdom Metazoa; phylum Chordata; class Mammalia; order Artiodactyla; family Balaenopteridae; genus Balaenoptera; species Balaenoptera borealis. The sequence goes on from NC_138874.1 coordinate 89,427,097, forward strand.
GGCCACCATCACCCTGATGCCAAAACCAGACAAAGATGTCACAAAGAAAGAAAACTACAGGCCAATATCACTGATGAACATAGATGCAAAAATCCTCATCAAAATACTAGCAAACAGAATCCAACAGCACAGTAAAAGGATCATACACCATGATCAAGTGGGGTTTATCCCAAGAATGCAAGGATTCTTCAATATACACAAGTCAATCAATGTGATACACCATATTAACAAATTGAAGGAAAATACCATAAGATTATCTCAATAGATGCAGAAAAGGCTTTTGACAAAATTCAACACCCATTTATGACAAAAACCCTCCAGAAAGTAAGCATAGAGGAACTTACCTCAACATAATAAAGTCCATATATGACAAACCCACAGCCAACATCATTCTCAATGGTGAAAAACTGAAACCATTTCCACTAAGATCAGGAACAAGACAAGGTTGCCCACTCACACCACTATTATTCAACATAGTTTTGGAGGTTTTAGTCACAGCAAACAGAGATGAAAAAGAAATAAAAGGAATCCAAGTCGGAAAAGAAGAAGTAAAGCTGTCACTGTTTGCAGATGACATGATACTATACATAGAGAATCCTAAAGATGCCACCAGAAAACTACTAGAGCTAATCAATGAATTTGGTAAAGTAGAAGGATACAAAATTAATGCACAGAAATCTCTTGCATTCCTATACACTAATGATGAAAAATCTGAAAGAGAAATTAAGGAAACACTCCCATTTACCACTGCAACAAAAAGAATAAAATACCTAGGAATAAACCTACCTAAAGAGACAAAAGACCTGTGCAGAAAACTATAAGACACTGATGAAAGACATTAAAGATGATACAAACAAACGGAGAGACATACCATGTTCTTGGATTGGAAGAATCAGTATTGTGAAAATGACTCTACTACCCAAAGCAATCTACAGAGTCAATGCAATCCCTATCAATCTACCAATGGCATTTTTCACAGAACCAGAACAAAAAATTTCACAATCTGTATGGAAAGACAAAAGACCCCGAATAGCCAAAGCAATCTTGAGAAAGAAAAACAGAGCTGGAAGAATCAGGCTCCCTGACTTCAGACTATACTACAAAGCCACAGTAATCAAGACCGTATGGTACTGGCACAAAAACAGAAATATAGATCAATGGAACAGGATAGAAAGCCCAGAGATAAACCCATGCACATATGGTCACCTTATTTTTGATAAAGGAGGCAAGAACATACAATGGAGAAAAGACAGCCTCTTCAATAAGTGGTGCTGGGAAAACTGGACAGCTACATGTAAAAGAATGAAATTAGAACACTCCCTAACACCATACACAAAAATAAACTCAAAATGGTTTAAAGACCTAAATGTAAGACTGGACACTATAAAACTCTTAGAGGAAAACACAGGCAGAACACTCTATGACATAAATCATAGCAAGATTCTTTTTGATCCACCTCCTAGAGAAATGGAAATAAAAACAAAAATAAACAAATGGGACCTAATGAAACTTAAAAGCTTTTGCACAGCAAAGGAAACCATAAACAAAACGAAAAGACAACCCTCAGAATGGGAGAAAATATTTGCAAATGAAGCAACTGACAAAGGATTAATCTCCAAAATTTACAAGCAGCTCATGCAGCTCAATATCAAAAAAACAAACAACCCAATCCAAAAATGGGCAGAAGACCTAAATAGACATTTCTCCAAAGAAGATATACAGATTGCCAACAAACACATGAAAAGATACTCAACATCACTAATCATTAGAGAAATGCAAATCAAAACTACAATGAGATATCACCTCACACCAGTCAGAATGGCCATCATCAAAAAATCCACAAACAATAAATGCTAGAGAGGGTGTGGAGAAAAGGGAACCCTCTTGCACTGTTGGTGCGAATGTAAATTGATACAGCCACTATGGAAAACAGTATGGAGGTTCCTTAAAAAACTAAAAATAGAACTACCAAACAACATAGCAATCCCTCTACTGGGCATACACCCTGAGAAAACCATCATTCAAAAAGAGTCATGTACCAAAATGTTCACTGCAGCTCTATTTACAATAGTCAGGACATGGAAGCAACCTAAGTGTCCATCGATAGATGAATGGATAAAGATGTGGCACATATATACAATGGAATATTACTCAGCCATAAAAAGAAACGAAAGTGAGTTAATTGTAGTGAGGTGGATGGACCTAGAGTCTGTCATACAGAGTGAAGTAAGTCAGAAAGAGAAAAACAAATACAGTATGCTAACACATGTATATGGAATCTAAAAAAAAAAAAATTGTCATTAAGAACCTAAGGGCAGAACGGGAATAAAGACACAGACCTACTAGAGAATGGACTTGAGCACATGGGGATGGGGAAGGGTAAGCTGGGACAAAGTGAGAGAATGGCATGGACATATATACACTACCAAATGTAAAATAGCTAGCTAGTGGGAAGCAGCCACATAGCACAGGGAGATCAGCTGGGTGTTTTGTGTCCAACTAGAGGGGTGGGATAGGGAGAATGGGAGGGAGACACAAAAGGGAGAAGATATGGGGATATATGTATACATATAGCTGATTCACTTTGTTATACAGCAGGAACTAACGCACCATCGTAAAGCAATTATACTCCAATAAAGATGTTAAAAAAAAAAGTCAGATAAAGACAAATACTGTATGGTCTCACTTATAAGTGGAATCTAAAAACAAAACAAAACAAACAAACAAATGGAAAACAAACTCATAGGAAAAGAGATAAGACTTGTTGTTACCAGAGGCAGAAGGGGAGGGAGGAGTTGAAGGAATGTAGTCAAAAGGTACATGCTTCCAGTTATAAGATAAATAAGAACGGGGGATGTGATGAACAACATGATGACTGTAGCTACTACAGCTATATGATATATAAGAAAGTTGTTAAAAGAGTAAATGCTAAGAGTTCTCAACACAAGGAGAAATTTTTTGCCTTTTTCCTTTCTTTTACTTTTATTGTAGCTATATGATAAGATGGATGTTAGCTCAACTTGTTGTAGTAATCATTTCACAGTATATGTAAATTGAACCATCATGTTATATGCCTTAAACTTACACAGTGATGTGTGCCAATTATTTCTCAGTAAAATTTGGGAAAAAAACCTTCCATCTTGCAAGCCCTTTAGGATATGTACAAACAACTAACAAGACACTTTTGTGATTATAAAAGTTAAAATATGATAATTGCAGAAAATATAGACAATACATAAAGCAAAGGCAAAAAAAGGTATAAAATATAAAAATAGGGCTTCCCTGGTGGCGCAGTGGTTGGGAGTCTGCCTGCCAATGCAGGGGACACGGGTTCGAGCCCTGGTCTGGGAAGATCCCAAATGCTGTGGAGCAACTGGGCCCGTGAGCCACAATTACTGAGCCTGCGCGTCTGGAGCCTGTGCTCCGCAGCGGGAGAGGCCACGATACTGAGAGGCCCACGCACCGCGATGAAGAGTGGCCCACACTTGCCACAAGTGGAGAAAGCCCTCGCATAGAAACGAAGACCCAACACAGCCATAAATAAAAACAAAAGAACAAAAAAAATCTGAAAATATAAAAATAAATAAACCATAATTCCCACACCAGCATATAACTACTATTAATATTTTAGAGTGTTTTCTTCCAGTCTCTTTTCTTTGTTTGTTTTCAGCATTGAAAATGCATTTGTGTATGAAATTGTGTTCCTGCCTTTAATCTCACTAATCCTTACATTCACTCTTGTGCCACCTTGTCTTGTACTTGGTTTCTATGTACCAGTCACATGAATGACTAGAAAGGTAGAAACATCAAGAAATACATAAGTATGGGTACAAATGCCCTCTTATAGCCTTTTGCCTAGTAGGGGATTCCATGACTTAAAAAGATACATTAAGGGGTTTCAAAAAAGATGTGTCAAATGTCTCTTTAGATGAAGAACATCAATGGTGGCAGTTTCTAATTAAGAATTAGTCACAGAACCACAGACTGTGGGGGCTAGAAAAAGGCTTCAGAAATGCCTTTATAGACTGGAGACCATAGGTCAAGATAAAGTTAATGACTTAGCAAAGAATACTCATTAGGAACAGCAGGGTCTATTATCTAGATTCAAAGCCAGATGGAGATTAAATATTTCACATTATAATGTAAGTCAATGGGAAACAGGTGAATATTCACACAATTTGAGAAAATCATGTCTATTATTAAATGAGGAACACTTGCATAGCTCAAAATGAATCCACATGAAAGTTTTTCCCCATCCCAGTGCCCATCCAGGGACTTGTGACCATCATCTTCCTGAATTTTGATTTTGCTCTTCTCTCAGCCACCAAGTCTTTTCTAATTTTGTGTGTTTTATTCTATATTTCAGTTATTTTCTATTTCCCTTCTTGTGAATGTGTAATATAAGCAATCCCTATTTCAAAATTTCTGAGCAGAGACCTAAGCTCTTTGGAATAAAATAGCTGCTATACATTATCAATAAATGAGTTTATTGAAAGTGGAATTAGATTGAGGTACTTGATATTCCTTGGCATTACTTTAATTTTGGCCTTTTTCCTAGCTAATAACTTGATTATTGTTTTAATAATAACTTAGAAACCATATCATCTGCAAGTATCAGCATCTGACACTGCCATATTGCTAATTACACTTGATTTCTTAAAGCACCTTCCACTGTATTCCTCTCGTCTGGTTTTCCCACCCTCTAATCACTCTACCACTACTTCAGGTACCGCCCCGCACTTTTTCCCTCTAGATCTTAGTATTCCCCAAGGATTTGTTCCCAGTCCTCTGTTCTTCTCTATTAGGTGTGTGTGCGCGTGGTACGGGGGGGGGGGGAACCTTCCTCTTCTTCCCTTCTAGGTTCTTTGGCTGGTCTAATAATTAAATTGACATAAAACAGATTAACAAGAGAAAAACAAACTTAATTTTGTACATATGGAAGCCCATAAAAATATGAACAAAGAAGTGACCAAAGTAGCCAGCTTTTATACATTTCAGACAAGAAAACAAATTTGTGGAGGACTGATGAGAACAAAGGAGTTTGGGTTTGGGGTAGCAAACTAATGAAAAAGTAACAAAGTTCATTTATATAGCTTTCTCGACCCTAAATTCCCTATGTTTGGTGGTAAGGGATGCTTTTTACCCTCCTGGTACAGGAAGGGTACCTTTCATATGGAAGATTTATTTCCTGCTTTCAGAGGGACAAAGGAAGTTCAGGTGTCCTTCTTGCACCAGCCGTTTCTTAAGTAACTTTAATCCAAAATAATCAATAAGCTAAAGTGGCATATTTTACTCCCCTTCACTATCCAATCTTTTCTACTAGAGAATTCTTCTGCATTCATGACATTTGCTACCTATTTATCAGTCAATTACTAATTAAATCTCTCAAGCTCTGACTTCTCTCTCAAATTCCAGTCACATCTTCTTAAGCTGCCCGCAGAACATGTCCAATTATATGTCTTGCTAGCATCATATAAATAATCCAATTTCATGACACTTTCCCCAAAATCAATATCAATCCCTGGTTTCTTTTTCTTTTTTAATAGAGGTAAACCATTCACCTATAGATGACTCAAAATCTTGGAATCACCTGTGGCTTCTCTTTCCAGCTCATTATATTTAATCCTCACCAAGTACTGTTGATTCTTCCTTGCTTCTCTTCCTAATATTCGTAACTTGCTTCCCCTGTTTCCAGTTTCCAGATAGGGCCACATATTATTTCAACTCTTCCATTTCTCACCTACACTGCACATGCCTACTAGAATAATCTTGCTAAAATATTACTTTCATCATGAAATTCCCATGATCAAAAAAAATCACTAAAGATTTTTTAAGATACTGTTGCCTAAAAAAATAAAGTTCAGATTCCACATTCAGGTCCTCTACAGTCTATTTCTAACCCAAGATTATTATTTTGGGACTGTCTGTAAGAAGTAGCATGGGGAAGTAGAAAGAGAACTAGAATCTAAGTAAGAGTTAAAATTCCAGTTTCTGGTACTTGCTAGTTGTGTGATCTTGGGCAAGTCACTTAACCTCTATGAATCTCAATTTCCTTATCTAGAATATAAAGATAAGTAATAGTATTTTCATACAGCTGGGTTAAATGCAAATTAGGTAAACAAATATTAATATGCTTGATACACAGTAGGCATTCAAAGCCATTTGAATCTGAATATAAGGTCTTTTCTATCTCTAAAGTTCAATAATTCTCTTCCCCAATCAGTCTCTCCACTCCAGTCCAACTCCCATATTCACCTCTCCCAAATAGGAATTCTTCCATTTTCTTGTGCCCCTCTTCAACATCTACACCAATATTAGCAACCTTCAAATTCTTTTCAAAACCTACCTGTTCTGTAAAGTCCATAACAAAAACCTCAGCTAAAAACAGTCACTGCCTCTTTTAAGCACTCAGGTCTCTTAATTTATTAGCTGTTTTGTATCATAAGCTTTTCATGTACTCAGAATGTATCATCCTGGCAATATTACATGCTCCTTGAGGGCCACTACTCTGCATTGTTCCTCTTTGTATCTCTCAGCATTTATTCAATCATTTATGGAAAGTCCTCTTTGATGAGGACTGGATTATACTGAGTTCTAAAGGATGAGTAGACGTTGACGAGGCAAAGAGAGGGAGGGAAAGCTTCAGGCAGAAGGAATAGCTTGTGTGAAGGTCCTGAGGCAGAAACAGTTTGACCATTAAAGTAACAGAAAAAAGAGATGAGGTAGAGAAACAGAAAGAGACCAGACTGAAACACAGTAATGTGGGAGAAAAGGGGAAGCAGTTGCTTCCCCTCAGCATATTCTACCAAAGTGCCATTTTTTAAGGTACTAATAATATATTAAATTACAGCTGTTAATACTACAATGAAAAGACTTCAAAGATAGCAATATGAAAGCTGCTAGGGTGACAAAAAGAGTAGTTAAATGGTGCTTTTTTGAAGTGTAGCTTTTCTATCAACCAATGGCCAGCCTCCCTTGGTCCACTCCCTCCCTAATCCTCTCCCCATCTCAGCTGACATTTAAATCCTTCCAGGCTGGGATTCAGATCAAGCTGAGCTCTCCCAGACTATGAGAAACAAGTTAGAGTTTTATGCAAGGGAGTGTATGATCTTGCTTGCATTCTAATAAGATCATCCTCTGCCACGTGAATCATGCTTTATAGGAGAGAGCAGTTAGAAGAAAGTGGGAGACTCCAAACTGGTTTCTTCTGAGTTTTAGCCAAGAGTTCCATGGAGACTTAAGCTCAAAAAGATGATATGGATACTAGAGCTAGTTGTAAACCAAAAGGCAACAGAATATCCCAGAAACAGCTTAGCACATATTACCATATTAGGCCCACCCCAGCCGTGTCCCAAATATGGTTCTGTATTGGAGTTTATGACATTGTAGAGCGCTATAACACAGACACAAAGAAGTGATATTTTCTTCTCTCCACTTAAGTCACTGGAAGTCTTCCTTCCATAGGTTTCCCCTTATCTAACCCTTCAGGTATTGCAATGTGAACTGTCTCCAGACCATCTGAGGTTGTAACTTCCCTATGCTCTGTCTCAGGACAAATACAGACCTTTCTGGGAAAGTCTGAGGAAAGCCCATGAGATATTTGTACATTTTATTTAGTTTTTCAAGTGGAAAAAACAATAGACATTTCCCTGTTTAAAAGGAAAAAAAAACAAATCTGTTGACTCTTACACACAAATAATTCAAACCAGCTGACCTTCAAAATGTCAAACTTCACATGTGGTCAAGCCTCAGACAGACTCTAAGCTAAGTTTGGAAAAAAAAATAATTTAAATAATGAACTGGTAAAGCAAATAAAGTAAAATATTTGGATGATGATTCAGTTGAGTAACCACTAGTGACCCCAAACCGCCACTTGTTATGGATAGATGCCTTGTTAAGATTTTTAACTTGGGAGAGTTCAGAAACAACCCAATTATGGTGGGTGTCTTTCCAAATTGACCAGAGGCTAGAAGCAAGATGAGAAAGAGTACCTGATCCACTCAAGATTGAAATTCTGAGGTCTTTGGGAATACTAGAAACAAGTCTATCACACACTCAATTCATTTACTCCTGGCTTGAATAATCATTTTTTCAGATTAGGGACTAAAACCTTTGTAGGACTGAAAAATTATGGACTCCCCCCCCCTCCCTATACATCTTCCACCATGTGATTCAAAATAAAACCAACACCAACCTGTAAAGGAAAAAAAAAGTGTAAGAAAGCTGAACAAATTTCTGATTTCCCCCATGGTGGCCACTTTTATACTTTCAAAAAATATATTATTAGTTTTTAAAACCTGGTGCACCTATTTTCACTAGCACCCTAAGCATATGTTTAGTTTGCCTTTGGGGTAATCAGCACTGTCTGGATCCCCATAGCTACACTATTTGGGTTTCTTATCATTAAAACTCCCTGACTTTTATGAAGTAACTATTGTGGAAACTCTTTTTTTTTTTTTTTTGCATAAATCAAAGTCACTTTACATTACTAGACAATTGACTATCTGCAATTAAAAGAGGAGAGAGAGAGAGAGAATATGACTTCTCAGTGAGACTCCTGTTGGGTCTTTTCATCCCTCACACAACAAACTACTCAAGGGTAAGCATGACATATATGTTTATGCACCATGAAAAATTTATCTTGGCTTATGGAAAACTGTAAAGCCAAGTTTACATAAGTCAAGTCTTAGTAACCCGAGGACTTTCTGCACTAACCTTTCCTTTTTCCACCTGCTCTTCAGTATCAGAAAAAAAAAAATCCACTGTTCATTTGTAGTTCAGATAGCTAATGGTTGCATTGGTCTGATGCCCGTACCAACTATGTTTTTGCCCACTTCCCCCATCCATAGGAAAGGAAAAATCCCATAAGCCTCAAGGTGGCAAATGGACAAGTCTGCACTTTAACCTTCTTTATGTTCCTGTCTTTATCTTTCCAGGTAAGTGTTTATGTTTTGTCCTTATTTGAGGTTAACTAAGAAGCAGCATGATGTGGTTTCTAGAAAGTACCGTTGATTGAAGACAGAATACATTATGACATTCTGAAGACAGAATAATGTCCCCCTATTGCCTTCAGCCCCTGACGAGTGATATGAGGGTTTGCATTAGAGTGACCTCAAAGGCCCCTTGCAACTCTGATATTTTATTATTACAGGATGTTCTCTGGCTCAATGAAGTCAAGGATAGGGTTAGATTAGTGTAAAATTAACGATTTGGTAACCCTGCACAAAGTGGGCTAATACTAAAAAGCATGCTGATTTAAGCAATGTACTCTTTTCTCTTATCATTGCATCTCTTGAATCCAGGACTTAACATAAATAACTGGCTTGAAACAGACTTTTTTGATTGTCACAAGTATCTGAAACCACCTTGTAAATTTCTTGGGTGAAAGAGCATTATTCTAGGACCAGAATGTGTAGAGGCAAATGGTCACAAAACATGTCACATTTGTGAAATGAAATAAATTCCTGATGGCATGGAGCTCAGGGTGCTTGAGGAAACGGATGAAGCAAAAAGATATAGTCAGAAGAAATCATGTGCATGTTAAGTTTTAAAATGTCATTTTCCCCCTAAAAGCTTAAATGGAGCCAATAAAGCATTTAGTCATGGAAGTAATCAAATTTGTATTTTACAAAGCCTCTGATTTAATTAAAACAGTTTGTGATATGATGTGCAGAGCCACCAAAATGGAGAGGCTATATTTATTTCCCTGATTCAGAGCAGTTTAAAACATGGAGATAACTGTAAGGAACATAAGATCACTGAAAAATAATTAGTTGTATTCATTCATCCATCCATTCTACTCATTTAACTAACAAAAATTTACCTACTGCTTACTACTATGTGCCAGGCACCAGAGTTACAAAGACTAACAACAACAACAAAATTCATTCTTTCAAACAATATATAATTTGTAGGGGAATTATGGACGATTTTATTTTTTATTTTTAATTTCTGTTATTGTTTTTGTTGTTTATTTTACTTGTGATCTCAAGTTCAGAGGGTAGAATTAATTATACTCAGTTCATGACACATTACCATCAAGGATCTTTGCAAAGCCCCTCTCTTATTGCATTTATTTTTTTATTTCTCTTTATACCCATACTACATTAAAGTCCCCCTATCCTGAACACAGACAACCACTTAATTTTGTTTTATATATTTTTCTTTGCACATGCTTTTATAAATGTGTATTATCCTGTGAGCATGTATCTTTAATTCACATAAATGGTATTGTTATATCACTATTTCTTTCACAATGTTTTTATGATCCATCCCATGTTGCTATGTATAACGACAAACTGGTTGCTTTTAATTGTTGCATAATACTCTTTGTACTCATTTTACCTATGCACCTTTCCAGTAGTGAACACCCAAATCACTCCACCTTTCTCCACCACAAAAACAGCTGCAGTGAATACCCTAGTACATGCCCCTTTATGAATCCACATGAGAATTTCAATGGGAGTAAAAACACAGGAGTGGAATTTCAAAATAAGAGAGGAAGAATACTTTTCATTTGCTCTCCATAACATCTATCCCAGTCTACAGTCCCACTAGCACTGCACGAGGGTTCCTGTATCCCTCACGTGCCAACACTTGGCTTTGTTAAACTTTCTAACTTTGCCAGTCTAGTATGTAGAAAGTAATAGCTCATTGTTTTTACAATGTGTGTCTTCAAAATTACTAATGATTTTGAGCACATGTTTATTAGCTTTTAGGTTTTTCTCCTAAGTAGATTTTCTGTACCTTCACTTATTTTCCTCTTCTTGTTGATTCCAGGAGTATACCCAAAATATTGATCTTTTGTTGATTATAGACTTTGCCAATATATTTTCTCCTTCTATTATCTTTCAATTTTGGCCCTGGAGGGTTCATTGCACAAAAATCCTTAATTTTAATTTATCAGTGTTTCCTTTATGGGTTATGTTTAAAATTTGTTAAGAAGTCATTTATTGAGCCCTTAGATCACACAGATATTCACTTAAACTTTCTTCTATTAATCTAATAGACTTATCTTTCACATATAGGCCCATAGATTTGTGGTGCCACCTTATCACATATAAGTAACACATACACACGGGTCTTTCCCTGAGATCTCTATTCTGCTCCATTGAGCTGTTTATATGACACTGCATCATTATTCATGCAATAAATAAAACAACTTTGCTACTGTCTTTCCTTCTTTCTCTCTTCTGTTAGTTAGCTCAAAGGACCCCCTAAACCCCTATCCCAAAAAGCTTATTATTTCCAGCAGAAGGAAGACAACCATCCTAGTTCTATTTAATCAAGTCCTACCCCTAATCAGCAACACAGAAAATATTTTAGTTCCCAGAAATATAGTCCCATTTAATGCAGTTATCTCTTAATGTATTTATTAGATACATATTTTGGGGGACAACCCCATGTGGGCATGTTCTTTGTTTAGAGATCAAAAACATTTTTGATACAAATGATCATTTTTTTAAGATAATAAATTTATATATTAATTCCTAAGTCATGTGATAGTAACACCATTGTGTTGAATTGCATATATATTCTAGATTTCACTAAGCAACCAAAAAACAAAAAATCTGTGAATTTTTTTTCTTACGAAGCCTCCAGTGACTTCCACTGTACAATATAATTTTGTAATAATTTGTACAAATCAAGTGAGAATGATAATAAACTACATTAATAAACTATAAACTTAAGGTTTATTGTGCCTTCCATCAATCAGTAGCTATAGTAATAACCCTTGCCAAGAAAGCCCTCAACAAAGTAGTAACACAAAATTGACAGTGTTTGTAATTTTCTACATTTTGAGCTATATAACCATAATTACATGTCAAAATTACCTTAATTGATAAGCAATCTTCCATCTAGATCAACTGCAAGTCACAACTTTGATACAAAGAAAGAAATATCTTTCAGAAGAAAGCTGCCATCCAAACTCATACACTAATTTCAGAATATCCCTCCCATGTATCACCATCTGATAATGTTCAAAGAATTTCCTGCTCACAAATGACTTTGTTTCTGAAGGTAAATTCTTATGTATAGTAAAGATACTGCCTCCAAAGTAAAATACCCAGGCCTACAAAACTTTAAAAAGCATCTGCTGTATAAATAGTACTTCTGAACTAGATGGTCTTGATCACATCTTAGTAATAACAAAAGGTAAACTTCAAATTTGCCTTACCAAGTGTGAACAAGTTCTAAAAACAAGAATGTAGCATTTTGCCAAGAGTAAAAATAAGGGCCTTGTGTTTTTCATTGGAATTTTTCAGAAGGATATTTGGGTAATGTCTTTAACCTTCCTTTCTATGTTTCTGTATTTTGCAAATTTCCTCTAATGAGCAAAATAAACAAAAAATGAAATAATTTCTTTAAAAAAACTGTATTCATCCTGATCATCTTCCGTATCCCCACCACCAACACTACCAAACATATACATAGTGACAAAAGAGATGTTCAAAGTCTATAGGAGCTTGAGTGAGCAAAGAGAATGATTTGAAATCCCAAATAAAATATCTTTAATGTGACATTTTGAAAGCCTGAAGTAACTTTATAGACAAAAAATTACCTAGTGATCACAGAAAGAGGTCATGAAAAATTCCGAATTATATTAAGCCCAGTAATTCAACTTTAGGCACCAGTATACTCATTATAAAGTAAATAAAAATCTTATTGCCTTGTTCCCTTTTACTGTTAATAAATATCTCTCCAGCTACAAACACTAACTTAAGATTGACTACAGATGTACTATTTTGGAGGCAGGGAACTGATGCTAAATAAAGATAACATCAAACCTTTATTAATGGGAAAATTTAATACTATTAGTTTTGTTATTCTGGTGTTCATTATAGCAGATGAAGTATTAGATTTATCTTCTTTGACTGCATAACAACTATATGAAGGCTGAACTATGAAAATAAAGTTCTAATTTTGATTTTATCCTCGACTTTATTTCCTAAATTGATTTCTTTTTCACTTTGTTTGGGTGATTGCTTTTCATGAAATTTTATTAGATTTAACAGAGAAACTACAACAGTTGCTGATATAATGTTCATCTATCTGGCTGAATAAGTATGTATTTTGCTGCATAATTACAAAGTAGAAAACTACTGTAAGATCACACTAACTGCTCAAAGAAAAGAAACAACAGCCACCTCTTTCATAAGGTCTTTGCTCTTCTTTATTCTTGACTATTTCTCTGTATTTCTATCAGAAAAAGGGATTGGAAAGAGAAGTATTTATAGAAAAATGTATGCATATATAATTTATTCAGTTAGTCCTCTCTCATATAGAGGGATTTGAGACCCAGTTCATGTGTTTCAAGAGCTACAAGAGTGCGAGTGAGTAGGTATATGGGTAGATTATTCAACAGAGAATAGATCAGACAACAGTAGAGGTTGGAACTATGTTGGGCTTCTGGCACTTGGTTCACCTAAACAAATTGTTGGATCTGGTGGATTTCTTAAAAACTCAGAAGAGTTCAGATTCAGAAAACTTGAGATCTGAAAGGAATCTTATAATTAATTCACCTTAGAAAAAAAGGCTAATCAATACTGGTTTTAGAAATAGAGTGGAACTAAGAAAGATTGTTTTTTCCCCCATAACAAGGTAAAATTAAGTTGCCAAGTCTTAGTCCACGTTTCCATTAAAACTCTTCATTTATCCCACCCTTCTACTCCATTCCCTACCACAGCACCAGTTCAGGCATCCTTATCTCACGTGAGATTTACCATAACAATCTCTAGTGTAGACTCCTTAATACCGGTCTCTCATCCTACAACTAGAACCCAGCTATGTTAGTCCTGTATTTTCCACATCATTTTAGAGACCTCAAGGAAAATGACCATGTCTTACATTTCTCCTGTATCCCCAACAAAGGCAAGTACAATAGCTAATAATAGTTAATATATATTAACTAATTAAGCGTTCACTCTGTGCCAGGCACTATACTAAATGCTTTACACGTATTAACTCATTTAATCCTTATGACAACCCAATGAGGTTACTATTATAATTCCCACTTCACAGGCAAGACTTACAAAAGGTCACATGGCTAGTAAATGATGGGGGTAAGGCCAGGGATTTATAGCCAAGCTATCTGATACCAGAGCCTGTATTCCACTATCTTTCCTGGGGGTTGTGGGGGGCTTGTGAGGAGGAGAACTGCGTATTAAATTTCTCAATAAGAACTTAGCATGGGTAGCTAGGAATATATTCAAAACTTAATATACTTTAAAAAGACAACTTTTAAGCGTGGCTGAGCTGTGTTTTGTACATACTGCCATCTCCCTGTTTGTAGTTGGCAACATAATCATTTCTCACACCTGAAGTAAGAAACTGTTTGTACCCCCATAAAAACAAAGTTGACAGCTGCTGCTAGCTGTGAAAGGCTTAAAATAGCCCCTTAAAATATCCACATCAAATCCCTGGAATCTATGAATGTCACCTTATTTGAAAAAAGGGTTTTTGCAGATGTAACTTACAATTTGAAATGAGATCATCTTGGAGTATCAGGGTGGGCCCTAAGTCCAGTGAGAAGTGAATAAGAGACACACAGAGAACAGACAGAAGAGGAGGAGGCAATGTTACCATAGAGGCAAAGATTGGAGAGATGCAGCCACAAACCAAGGAACACCTAGAGCCACCAGAAGCTGGAAGAGGCAAGGGACAGAACATCCCCTAGGGCTTTAAAATGGAGCCAGTCCTGCCACCACCTTGATTTTGGACTTCTGGGCTCCAGTATTGTGAGGGAATAAATTTCTATTGTCTTATGCCACTTCCTTTGTCGTATTATATTACTGCAGTCACAGGAAGCTAATACACTATCCATCTGCTATCTGCAACAGAATGCAAGCTCCTTGAACAGGAACTGTGTTTTGCGTATCTTTATAGTCTTTACTTTTTCAGTCTAGTGTAGTGCCTAAGAAGCATGGGTGCAATGGCAATAATTTTGGGAAGTAATAGTGGAAATAGAAAATAGCAGGCAGATTTACGACATAAAAATTGTGACCTTGGCATTTAATCTATTCATTCAGTAACCATACACTGGGGACCTACTATGTGCCAGACAATGAATTGGGCAATCAGGCAGTCAACTATGAAGACATGAACATAATCCTTGCCCACATTTCATTTTGAGTGACTTATCATATTATCCTGTAATTAATACTCTAACAGTGGAAGAACAGTATTCACTATATATTTACAGGAGGGACAGCTCCATGATGGTGGAGTCTGGGAAGCATGTCACTTAACTTCTTTGAGACTTCATTATAAAACAAATAATAAATAACAGAGGTGATACAAACACTTCCTGCTTTAGAGAACTGTTGTGTTCTCATTTAAAATAGGTTCTTTGTAATAATAATATTGTACATACTTCTTATAAAATGTTTATGTGTACCTAGCGTACTGTGCATTGTATACAAATTATCTCATTTAACTCTTACAACCTAATGATTATTTATATATATATTATATATTAATTACTATATATAAAAATATATTATTATTATTTCACCAATTTTACAAATGGAGAAACAGATTTAGGGATGATAAATATTATGCCCAAATCCACATAGCTAGTAAAAGGCAGAACCAGCATTTGAACCAGGCTTAATTCCATAGCCTGAAGTTTTAACCACTACATCATACTTGTTACAAATGTTAAAAACTGCAAATATTGTTAGATAAAGCCTTCAATGAGAACTTGCTCAATAAACATGTACCCTTGAGCAGGCATAAGAAATAAAGGAAAAAAGGCTATAGTCTCAAAGAAACGATTTTTCCATCAGCAAGATCTCAAAAAAAAAAAAAAAAAAACAGAGATGTAGGGTAGTACCAACAGAAGTGGGCAAAAAAAACACCCTGCCAGTCTGGTGCTGTTTTGCCACAGTTGCTTTTTGACTAACCAGTGGATTGTTCTGTGATTTTAAAATAATCACCTAATTTATTTCAGTTTCTGATTGTCTAATAGTAATCTGATAATAAATTCAAAATTTTTTCTTTACAGGGATACTCTGAGAAATACACAGTAGTAAAGAATGTGGTAACTTTAAGATGTTACCTAATTCATTCAAAGCAGCATAAAAGTCCTGAAAATTGCCATGCACAAAAACTGGTTTGTGATAAATCCAGTTACAGTTTTGATGCTATTTTTGCTGATTCTGTATTTGCACATTTGTCTATTTGCTAAAATTTATTTGTAATCCCAAAGTCAATACTCAGGGTGCTCCTGTGTTCATTTGCGGACATGTGCACAATGGCAAAAAATTAGATGTCCCACTGGCACGTTCCCAACTGAGGTCAAAGAAGGTGATGGTCTGCCTCCTTGTTTCAGCTCTCAAACTGTAAACAAGTATGCTTTTCTCAGTCTACTTTGTGCCATTTTTTTCTCATTCTTGTGCTTTTTGTTGGTGATACCATTATTTAACATGGCCCCCAAGCATGGCGCTAAAGTGCTCTCTGGTGTACCTAAGTGCAAGAAAGCTGTGATGTGCCTTGCAGAGGAACTACATGTAGCAGATAAGCTTCCATCAGGCAGTGAGTTCTGGTTCTGTTGGTCTTGAGTTCAATGTTAATAAGTCAGTAATACAGTACCTCAAGAGAAAGGCCACTCTGGACAGTGTTAAAATGTATCAATATTGTGTGGTGAAGCTCTGGAAAAGATGGAAAAGTGAGTAAATTTGTGGATTCATGAGATGACAACCAATTTTTAAAAAGTGTAGTGGTGAGGCTGAAAGCCAAAGAAATTTACAGTCACGTTACCCAGGGTCAGGAAAATGTTACAACCTTCTCAGCTAGTGTTTTATTATAAAGAAATACTCGATACAATTGAAATTGAGCAGGATCCTGTAAGGCCTTCCTGGGTGCAAAAGCCCCTCTATGTCCCCTGTTTCTTGTTTGAAGACAAAAAGTTTTACTCTCCTAGGCCTTCTACAAGTTCTAAAGAGCAGACACAAGAAGTTAACAATTAGAGAAGTGAGGGAATGCAGAAACAAAGAAAAAGTCAATCAAGAAAAGTAATGATGGCTTAAACAATAGTTCAGCAATAAAACAGAGTCCTAGTTCTTCCTCAAGGGATCTACATAACAATCTGATGCATATCTTTGAGTTGTTCTACACAAACTAAGCCCCCCACCCAGGTGGAGGATGGTGACTACATGCTGACCACAAGTATCAATACACAGACCCCAGACTGGCTGGAACCAGAAGGTTGATGATTAAAATTCCCAAAACATCACCCTGTTACTGCAACACCAACCAATCAGAAGAAAGCCCATGAGTTCATCACATACCCTACAACCCTCATCCTAATGTTTTCTTTAAAAACCCTTCCCTAAAAGCCATGAGGGAGTTTGGGTCTTTCGAGCATTAGCTGCCCATTCTTCTTGCTTGGTGCCCTGCAATAAATGCTGTACTTTCCTTCATCACAACCACGTGTTAGTAGATTGGCTTTGCTGTGCATGGGGAAGTAGACTTGAGTTCAGTTTGGCAACACAATTATTTGTAGGAAGTACATATTAAATATGTACTTTCTTTAAACAGAAACACATATAAAACAAGGCTATGTGTTGACTGGTTGATGAAAATGTGACCAGAAGCTCACAGGAGCTTTTATTTCCCCCAGGAGCAATGGCTCAGTGTTCCCTAATTCAATGTTTCTGGCAACTTTATAAAACAGCTACTACAGGGGCTTCCCTGGTGGCGCAGTGGTGAGACTCTGCCTGCTAGTGCAGGGGACATGGGTTCGAGCCCTGGTCTGGGAAGATCCCACATGCCACAGAGCAGCTAGGCCCATGAGCCACAACTACTGAGCCTGCGCGTCTGGAGCCTGTGCTCCTCAACAAGAGAGACCACGATAGTGAGAGGCCCGTGCACCGTGATGAAGAGTGGCCCCCGCTTGCCACAACTAGAGAAAGCCCTCGCACAGAAACGAAGACCCAACACAGCCAAAAATAAAAAATAAAAAAAAATAAAAAATAAAACCAGCTACTATAGTAGCTTATTTAAAAAGAAATAATGAAAAGAAAGAAATCCTTTCTTACTGATATACTCTTTCAGACATCCTCCCTATTTTCCAAAAGGATATTTAAGCAACAAAAGCAAAAAATGTCTAGAGAAGGAGTTTGCAAGGCAAAGAAAAAGGGAAAACCACATTAGATTGGTCTCAGAATAAAGAAAGTTATTCTAAACTTGAAGCCACATTAGGAAGGTACCTGCAGCTAGAGAGGCAAGATATCCATTTCTGCATGGCTTAATTAAAATGTAAATAATACATTCCATGTGAGAAGAATACCACAGACAGGTAATTATTACTACAAGTGTCTTCATTTTCATAGTTCTCCATAGGGAATCAATCTAGTATACTGAAAGGCAGGGCATTTACAGTCAGAGAGACCTCAATCACAATATGAACTCTGCTACCATCCAACCTACTAAATCACAAGGATTTAGTAATGTCATTAAATTATTGCTTTTATTATTTTGTTATTCTTGTTAAGAATGGTGGAATATTGGCAATTTCATGTGGCTGAACCTAATATTGCGCAGCTCAACTTTTAACATTAAATAAACAGTTAAGGCAATATTATTATCTAGTAGCTATATATTCTGGCTGACAAATCAAAATGTTCTTCCTCTATGGCTCAACCTCTGCTGCAATTTGGCTGCTAATTTGGAGTGTGATGGGATATTATAATTACAAACTTTCCAAATTCTGACAATTTCAGTAGCTATCCCTCATGGATTCTTATTTTTATTTAAAAAATTTTTTTTAATTGAAGTATATTTGACTTACAATGTTGTGTTAGTTTCTGGTGTACAGCAAAGTGATTCAGTTATACATAAATATATATGTGTATATATACACACACATATATATATATTCTTTTTCATATTCTTTTACATTATGGTTTACTACAGGATATTGAATATAGTTCCCTGCACTATACAGTAGGACCTTGTTATCTATTTTATATATAGTAGTTTGTACCTGCTAAGCCCAAACTCTTGATTTATCCCTCCCCTACCCTCTTTCCCATTTGGTAACCATAAATTTGTTTTCTATGTCTGTGAGTCTGTTTCTGTTTTGTAAATAAGTTCATTTGTGTCATATTTTAGACTCCACATATAAGTGATATCATATGGTATTTGTCTTTCTCTTTCTGCCTTACTTCACTTAGCATTATAATCTCCAGGTCCATCCATGTTGCTGCAAATGGCATTATTTCATTCTTTTCTATGGCTGAGTAATATTCCATTGTATACATATACCACATCTTCTTTATCCATTCATCTGTTGATAGACATTTAGGTTTCTTCCATGTCTTGGCTATTGTAAATAATGCTGCTATGAACATTGGGGTGCATGTATCTTTTTGAATTAGAGTTTGCTCTGTATATATGCCCAGGAGTGGGATTGCTGGATCATATTGCAAGTCTATTTTTAGTATTTTAAGGTACCTCCATACTGTTTTCCATAGTGGCTGCACAAATTTACATTCCCACCAACAGTGTAGGAGGTTTCCTTTTTCTCCACACCGTCTCCAGCATTTGTTATTTGTAGACTTTTTAATGATGGCCATTCTGACCAGTGTGAGGTGACATCTCATTACAGTTTTGATTTCTCTACTAATTTTCTCTAATAATTATATTTCTCTAATAATTGAGCATCTTTTCATGTGCCTATTGGCCATCTGTATGTCTTCTTTGGAGAAATGCCTATTTAGGTCTTCCACCCATTTTTTGATTGGGTTGTTTGTTTTTTGATATTGAGTTGTATGAGCTGTTTGTATATTTTGGAAATTAAGTCCTTGTCAGTCACATCATTTGCATATATTTTCTCACAGCCCGTAAGTCATCTTTCCATTTTGTTTATGGTTTCTTTTGCTATGCAAAAGCTTGCAAGTTTGATTAGGTCCCATTTGTTTATTTTTGCTTTTATTTCTATTTCCTTGGGAGACTGACCTAAGAAAACACTGATGCAATTTATGTCAGAGAATGTTTAGACTTCCCTCATGGAATCTTCAGCCAAAGATGGGAATATGTTTATGTTAGGTGGCAACATAAAATATTGAAATATTGAGAAAAAAACTCAACCATACCAGCCACCAGACAACTGAAAAAAGATCTCAAGGAGAATCAATTTCACATTTATATATCCTGGTTTTGAATAAAATATTACTAGTGAAACAATCAGATTCTCACACTGCCCAAGCAACACCCCGTTTTCTTTCTTAGACATCTCTTTCATGCTCTCCATCTACCCCTCTAAAACCCAAATTACTATCCTTGTGTATTTCTTAATCTCTATCCCCAAAGTTGCTTTCCAGTTCTCCCATTCCTAGGCGTCAGATCAGTGTGATATATATAGGAAAAGTGTGGACTTTGGAAACAAAATACTGAGTTTAACCCTGGCTCCACCACGTGCTAGTAAGACCCTTAACATCCTCATCTGGAAAATGAGGCTCCTACCCTCACAGAATTAGTGTAAGAGTCATTGAAATAACAGTTATGAAAAGTTAGTATAGTAACCAGTTTACTGATGGGCTCAAAAAATGTTCAGTCCTCCTGTTCCTTCTCACTATGGCTCCACCAGGAGATCCAAACAGTCTTTCGGTAAAAGAACACTAGAATACTGAAAGTTCAAAACTCTATTTTCAATATTAACATCTCTTCTAATTTCCTGTCCAATATTGTCATCTACCTGGTGGCTATTTCTACCTCTATGCCCATCTCCTCTTCCCCCACAATATATCTAAAACCAGTTTGCCCTAAGTACCTTATGTGTACCACTATTTTTATTTCTCCCTTACTACTCCTCAAAAAAAACTCAATCCTATTCTTACATTCATACAGTCTTTCCTATTTCTCTAAAATGTCCTTAACACTAATACATGAGTCCTGGATTATACAATGCCCTCCTTACTGGCCTCCTTCCCTCGAACTGTTCACTTGACTGGTCACTAACTCCATGCTCATCTTAAATAACTGTTTTCAAATTACTAACATTATAAAATACCTCTTCTATCCCTTTTTTTCCTCAAAAATTAGATTTTCTTTCATCTTGACCAATACATGTTTCAAAATATCTTTTAGAGAAAAAAGGCTTAGCCCCCATCAGAAATTCTGGTAAAGAGATAAAAGGTCATAAAAAATGAAAATGTATGCTTATCTGAATAGTGTGATGTAAATCTCTCATTCAACTGCTACAGAATATACCCACAGAGAAACAGAGACACTGTCTTGTAAGGAATCTGGGGCAGGGAGAAGAGAGATGGATGTAAGGTTGCCAAGTTATAAGATGTTTAAATTAACCACACACAAAAAAACAATAAAAACAGATGAAAGAGCTAGGTGCAAGGGGGAAGCTCTATGGAGTAAGTTTTCTCTATGAACTCAATACATTTCCTAACACAAGACAAATGGGTTTCATAGAGACAAACAGATTCCTGGCTCAGTTTTTAGGGTAAAGTCACTGAATGTCTGATATCTTAAAGCAAAGGAAATAGACTGCATTTTTTCTTGATAAGAAGGAATAAAAGAAAGTCAAGAATCAGAAGAAAAGAGTTTTTAAGCACCTAGAAACAGATGTGGCATTCTAATGTCAATGTTGCCAGTAACTAACCAAGCAGAGGCCAAGATAAAAGTTATGGTATATAAAATTCACTATGCATTCTAGATACGTTTATAATCCTAACAAGCAATCAACTAGGGAAAAGTAACTTGTGCTTACAGTTCTATTCCATTCCATTTTAATCCAAAGTATATTTCATTTAGTTATTTACCTCAAATAAAACAAATACTGTTGTATTTTTTTTATGCACATACTTTTATAATTCTTTATTTATTTATTTTATTTTTGGCTGTGTTGGGTCTTCGTTTCTGTACGAGGGCTTTCCCCAGTTGTGGCAAGCAGGGGCCACTCTTCATCGCGGTGCACGGGCCTCTCACTATCGCGGCCTCTCCTGTTGCGGAGCACAGGCTCCAGATGCGCAGGCTCAGTAGTTGTGGCTCACGGGCCCAGTTGCTCCAAGGCATGTGGGATCTTCCCAGACCAGGGCTCGAACCCGTGTCCCCTGCATTGGCAGGCAGATTCTCAACAACTGCGCCACCAGGGAAGCCCCCTGTTGTATTTTTAATAGTTAATCATTTAAGGGGGGGAAAAAATCTAAGTCTAGAGTCTGGATTATGTGGTTAATCTCTTGAATTACTTGCTGTAAAGAAACCATGAAGAACAGTTGCCAAAAGACTAGAGTTGGGAATTACTCTGTCAGGTAACCTTAAGGTTAAGTCACTCAAATTCTCTGGGACTTGTTTCCACTCAACAAATAGTTTGTATACAATATTTACTGGCTCCTACTAAACACTAGACAACGTGCTAAACAATGGTTCTTGCCACAAAAGTACTTACAGCATCATGTATTAGTTTGAGCAGTATGTCAAATTTATCTTCCAGCTCAAAACTGAAAATTAATTAAAATCTGTTCATCTATATTCCAAAATAAGGCAAGCTTCTGGAGCTCTGGTAATAGGGACACTGGACAGATTGTTAAGCTTCCATGGGATGTGCCTAAAATGGATTCTGTCCCTGTGGCAGGAAAAACACACTCCATTCTTCTAAAACCTGACATCACTTCACATACAAATAAAACATCTTAAGTTTGTTTTTCAGAACTTTTCACAATGAACCCCAGCATAACTTTCTAAATTTTGTACTACCATTTCCCAACTCAAGCCCAATGCCTCAGTCATACTGGTCTACTCACTATCTCTACAATTGATCATGCATATTCCCACCTCTACTTTTTCCTCATACCATTTCTCTTAACATGAAATGACTTTCCTAGCCTTCATCTATCAAATGTCTACCCATTTTTCAAATGCCTACTCACTCATTCATTCATTCATTCAAAATTTAGTGTGTTCAACATGTAGGCTCTGAGAATATAACACAAAATAAAACAAAGTCCCTTACATTTAAAGGGGAGGTGACAGACACTAAATCACTAAATGGATAAACAAGTTTGTGTATATATATATATATATATATATATATATATATTTAGAGAGAGAGAGAGGAAGAGAGAGAGAGAGAGACATAAAGCAGTAAGGGAGCTGGAGAGTGCCGTAGCGAGAGTGGGGATTGGGACTCTATATAGGTGGCCAGGAGAAATCTCTTTAACATTTGAACATAGGCCTGAAAACACTGAGAGACAAGCCACACAGGCATCTGAGAGAAGAAATTTCTAAGGAAAAGAATAGCTAATGAAACAGCCCTTACATAAGAGCATGCTCTGTATTTTCAAGCAAAAGCAAGGAGGCCAGTGAAGGTAACAAATGGGAGAACAGTAAGAGAAAGGTCATATGGTGACCAGGCAGAAGGGGGTGGGGTGGAGGGTGGATGTCAGACCCCAGAGCCTGGTAGGCCACTCTACGAACTGTGACATTACTCTCAGAGACAGGGGAAGCCACTGGGAGATTTTGAGCAGAAGAATCACATGGTCTGACTTAGGTTTAAAGGATCCATGTTTGTATGAAACATGGCCAATGAAAGTAAAAGATAAAGGGAGAAAAAGAAGTGTTGTTGGTTTGAGGAGAGAAGAGAAAGTGAGAATAGGAGAGTGAATGGACAAGAAAAACAGTAAGATTGCTGGGCATCAACAAAACCTATTTCAGCTTAATAATCATGATATTAAAGTGAAACTAGTTACCAATGTGGTGAGTTTTTCTCCAGCCACATAAAGCTGCTTGGGAGCAGTTTTGAAGCAGGCTGCACCCAGACAACTCCACTCTCTACAAAACCCTCCCTGACCATTCCAGGTTTCAACCACCTCTTCCATTTCATCAGTTCCACAGATATTTCTCTAAAGACACATAGATTGCTTTCCACTCATGTAGAAAAAAGTAAATTGCGCGTGCCACAACTATTGAGCTCATGCACCTCAAGGAGAGAGCCTGCATACCGCAAACTACAGAGCCCACGCACTCTGGAGCTGGTGTGCCACAACTGGAGAAGAGAAAACCCACACACCACACTAGAGAGAAGCCTGGGAGCAGCAACTGGAAAGAAGCCTGAGCGCTGCAACGAAGAGACCGTGCACCACAATGAAAGATCCTGCCTGCCTCCAAGAAGATTCCACGTGCCGCAACTAAGACCCAAAACAGCCAAAAAAATTAAGAAAATAAATAAATAAAATACATATTAAAAAAAGTAAATTGCATCTTTCATCAATTGCATCTTTTAACTTTATCTTGTGCTCCCAATCAGATTTTAATTTCTTCAAAAAACAGAACAATATGTTACCACATATTCTTAAATACAGGATAAACTCATATGTAAGGCAAGGCTATTTTTTAAAAATGAATGTTAAAAGTGACAAAAATAAAATTTACTGTATAAAATATTTTATTGTTCCCTTGGGCTTCAGGGGACTAGAATAGCCCCTTTCCCTTTAACTTTCTGCCTTCTTTAGAACCAATTCTATAATTTAAACAGCTGTTTTTTCATGGTAACTGTTTTGTAATAGAACTTCTTTAGCAATAATTCTCTAAAAGAGCCAAAATAAGACATATTAAAATAGAAAATGTTAATGTATTCCAGAACACGGGCAGGAGATTATGTTGCTGCCAATCATTTACTGGAGAAATCTATAAGGAAGCTGAGGCCAATGAGAGTTTTATTTCTAAGCCACAGCCCAGCCTCTGTGTTGGATCACTGGAGCACAGAAAGATTTAATTCAATTTGATAAATTTTTCATTGAGCACCTATTATGTGCAAGGCTGTGCTACATCTACAGAGTAAATAATGAAGATAAGAAAAGTCTTACACTCAAGGGCCTTATTAAACAAGAAAGTATATATAAGAAAGAGTAGAATGATGCCTGTTAAGGAGGCACAAAGGACTTAAAGGAGTAACATCCTTCTTCCCTACAAGTATTCTCCATGATAGCCAGGTATGGAGTAAATTAAAATGTGATACAGGAGTCAAAACGTCTTCATATTGTACTGATTAAAAGCATGGGGTTTGAAGATAAACAGCAAAGAGTTACAATCCTGGCTATACTTCTTTGCAGCTGTTTGACCTTGGATAAATTATTTAAATTCTCTGAGCCTTAGTTCACAATAGGGATAATAGTTGTGGGAATCACTATAGTTAACCAATATTCAGTTTTCTAGTTCCGGATACATAGGACGATTATACCTTTTTGTCCCCATTTTGATCTCTTTGACCTCACGATTTGCCATCCAACAATTTACCAGTAAAAATTTAGGCTGTAAGATTGCCTAAGCACTGTAATTGGTGCTAAAATAGAGAAAATTACAAGAAGCACTGAGTAGGGAGTGGGACTTCCCTGGTGGTCCAGTGGTTAAGACTCCATGCTTCCAATGTTGGGGGCCTAGGTTCGATCCCTGGTCAGGGAACTAAGATCCCACATGCCATGTGGTGCAGCCAAAAAAAAAAAAAGAAGAAGAAGCACTGTGTAGGGAGGAACTGACTTCCCGGAAAAGTTGGGCAAGGCTTCACAGCAGAGGTGCTTTTAAAGCTGAGTCTTAAAGGATGAAGAGGGCTAGGGCATCTGAGCCATACACCAAAATACAGTGTCATATTCTTGTCTTCAAAAGACAAGTTGTTCAGGCATACAGAATGTCCTAAAGTTTTACACTGAGATTTGTTAAAAGCGAACATAGTTGTCCTCTTGGACATCAGCGTCAAAGCCCTGTCCCTTCTCTGTCACAGCCTGGTTCCCCTAAATAATCCGTGGAACTGTCATTCATTGAACCTTTCAATCTTTCCTCTGAACGTATTTTCACCCTTTGCTACCCCTTCAGTTAACAAGTTCCATAAGTTGTATAAAAGCACTCTTCCTTTTACTTTACTTGAGATTCCATTCATGGAAGAAGCTTCAATGATAGTCTTCTTATGCTACAGTCCTGGGATTCAAGGACTAAGACCATGCTCATTTTGTTGATACTCTGGATGCTTTTATATATTGGTTATATTCCCTCTCCACCTCATATATCAGTTCCAATCTACATAATTTGGCCTTGAACATCTCCATCACTACATTCTCCTCCTCTCTCTATTATTTTAGTCGATCTTTCTGATTCCATCATTTTGAAGTTTGGTATCCAAAACAATTACACATGGTGCTCTAGGTAGAAGGGCATCATCTATTTTACCCAAGAATAAAATAGTGTTTTCCAGAAAATTATCAATATACACCTTTTGCCACAGCAGTGATATCAGGAAGCAGTATTACTTGGCTTCTATGACCATAGCCACACACACTGAAGTTCACAGATTTTCTTTCTTTCTGTCTGGATAGTATAGAAACTAAGCCTGCAGGCTCTGGAGTCAGACTACCTGAATTCACCATTTTCTAACTGTAATTTGAACAAATTATTTGACTTCTTTAAGCCTTGGTTTCCTTGCCTTTAAATGCAGATAATCACAGGATTGTTGTTAGAATAAAATGAAATAATGCCTATAAAGCAATAAGCAAAGGGTCTGCTACATAGTAAGCACCCAACAAGTACTAGCAATTACTATTGCTATTATTATTATTAGGCCCATTCCTAAAATATCCCCCTTCAGGTTTATATCTCAATGTGCAGACAAACTTAGTTCAACCTATATCTTTGAAGAAGTCACTGTATGTTCTTCTCTCCAGATTAATTTTTAAAATATTATATCTGAGTCTTTTTTCTGATCCATAGAAACTCTAACATACTTCCCTCTTAAGATAAATATTCACTTCTACTCATCAAGAGACACCATTAAGAAAATAAATAGACAAGCCACAGACTGGAAAAAAATATTCACAACATGTATATCTGACAACAGACCCATATTCAGAACAAATAAAGAGTTCTTAAAAAAATCCATGATAGGGACTTCCTTGGTGGCACAGTGGTTAAGACTCTGAGCTTCCAATGCAGGGGGCCCAGGTTCAATCCCTGGTCAGGGAACTAGATCCTACATGCATGCTGCAACTAATAAGAGTTCGCATGCCATAACTAAGGAGCTGGTGAGCCTCAACTAAGGAGCACACGTGCCACAACTAAGGAGTACATGTACCGCAACTAAGGAGCCCACCAGCTGCAACCAAGGAGCCCGCCAGCCACAACTAAAGATCACACGTACTGTAACTAAGGAGCAGGTGAGCCGCAACTAAGGAGCAGGTGAGCTGCAACTAAGGAGCCCACAAGCCACAACTAAGGAGCCCACCTGCTGCAACTAAGACCTGGCGCAACCAAATAAATAAAATATATTTTTTTTAAATCCATGATAAAAAGGCAAATAATCCCCCCTCAAAAAAGACAAGACACCTGGACACTTTACAAAAGAAAATCTACAAATGGCCAATAAACACATCAAGAAAACGATCATCATTAGTCACCAGAAAAGTTTAAATCGAAACCATGATGAGATTAAATGCAATATGGTATCCTGGATTGGATCCTAGAACAACAACAACAACAAAATGACAATAGTGGAAAAACTGAGGAAATTCAAATAAAATCTATAGATCAATTAATAGTACTGTAACAGTGTAATCTCTTAATTTTTTTATTGATGTATAATTGACATAACATTATAGTTTAATCTCTTAGTTTTGATCAAGGTACCAGGGAGATGTAAGATGTTAACATTAAGGGATGCTAAGTGAAGGGTTTATAGGAACTTTCGAAGCCAAACTTACGGAAGTTTTGAAACTTCTATAAATCCAAACTTATTTGAAAATAAAAAGTTTTTAAAAATGAGGTACCACTCCACATCGACTAGAATTGATAAAATGAGAAAGAATTAATGTTGGAGCAAACGTGGAACAACCAGAAATCTTGTACATTATTGGTGGGAGTATAAAATGGTAGAAACTCTTTGGAAAATAGTTCAACGGTTTCTTAAAGCATGAAACATACATTTATCTACCATTTGACTCAAGAATTCCACCCCTAGATAGTTATATGAGAAAAATGAAAATGTATGTCTAAAATAAGCCTTCCAGAAGAATGTTCGTGGAAACTTTATTCATAGTAGCCAAAGACTGGAAATAATCCAGATAGCCGTCAACAGGATAATGGATAAACAAACTGTAGTATATTCGTATAATGAAGTATCAGCAGTAAAAGAGACAAATCACTGATACAAACAACAACATGGATGAATCTCAAAAACGTTATGCTGAGTGAAAGGAGCCAGATGCAAAAAAGTACATGCTGCATAAGTCTATTTATATGGAGTCCTAAAAGAGTCAAACTCAATCTATGGTGAGAGAAATCAGACCAGAGGTTGTTTGAGGGTGGGACAGTATGACCAGTGACTGGCGAAGGGTATAAGGAAACTTGGGGTGATGGAAACTGCTGGGTGCTGATACGGATGGGGTTACTTAAGGGTATGCATTTGTGAAAACTGATCAAACTTGCTCTCTTAAGATCTTTGTCCTTCACTCTGTGCAAATTATACCTCAATAAAACAATTTTTTAAATAACATAAGTATGCATTATTCCTTCCTTTTGTTTCCTATTCCTAAATAAAGTCCCTTCTTCAGTCTAAACAGACCCTTCTCACTCCAAATACCATGCAATGACTATATCTTAAAGGTCTTTGATTAGAATCCTTGCTATAGATTTTTGAAAGTCTTAATTGGATTATAACCTACTCGTTCCCCTCAAAATAGCTGTCAACTTATCTTCACAATCAAGAGACTGAGGGACTACAGTATTTCCACCCTTTGTATTTTATACTTTGGCATATTTTTCACGGACAATTTAATAATATACAAATAGCCTTCTTATCTGAAGTGATCCTAAGTGTTTTACAAACCTTCAAAACAGATTTTTAAACTATCTAATATTTCATAGGAGGAACATTTCAGGCACACTAAAGTGCAGCGACATCTGGTCTGCAACATGGCAGCTGTTTAACAGCCATGACACCTCACAAAAGTTTAGGACAGGAAGTGAAGAATTCTACAGCCAACTGAGGAGAAGACAAGGAAGGCTGCAGAAGCAGAAGGCTGCAATGGCGTAGGCTGGAGCACAGCCAGCACGATGTGGTTAACACCTCTGTCGTAATGAAAAGCACAAGTGTCGTTGGTGGTCAGAGCCTCATCTCACAGAAGGCACATCCCACAGCACAGTGACCTTTCCCTTCCATCAGGAGCACTGGTTTATTTCTAATACAACAAGAAAAATGCTCCCACTATCCATGTTCAAATCATTCCTTCCTGAGGTCTATTCCTTCCTGCAGGTACTAAACTGCACACGAGCTTAACTCTGCTGAAATATAACAAGGTCTTTATCCTGATGTCAGAAGGTCAAGCCAGCACTTAGTTGGATATATTTCACCACAGGCCAGAAGAACAGAGAAAGCTGTCATTTGGGTTAAGGGAGTACAGACAAACACATTGCCATCCAAAGACTCTCCTTTTAGGTACTTTATGAAATTTTTGGTTTTATTTCTTTAGTTTTGCTAAATTAAATGAGAAATTTTTGAGTGCTTTTTTCCCCCCTGTGATAGCCTTCAAATATCTTCCTGATGGAAAGCTCATCTAGTTTTTGTTGAACCTAGAGGAAAATTCTAGATGTGGAAGACATGAAAGAAGACCACAGATTTCTTCATGTGCTTTTGGCCAGCGCTATCTGCCTATGAAAGCTTCTTGTAAGAAGGGCATGAACATGACTGTAAATAACCATCATACCTTGGTCTCACATCTATGGAAACATAGATTCTCCTTTGTTTAGCTCTAAACTGTTCTGAATGCTAGACCTCAAATCATTTTTCCCATACCCAACAATTGAACCAGATCACTCAGCCTTCCAGAAATTCCCCATCACTTCTCAGGAGTACATAAGGATTTGTACCTTGAATTTCAATGCTTCCCCCTTGATAGTCATGCATGCACTATTTGAAAGGCCAGATAAAGATACCTAGTATCCAGACTACCATACTACAATAAGAGGTCCACTCATGCAAAAGATGCGTTCTACCCTTTCACAGTGCATATAAGGCTGTAGTAACACCTCCTGGACACCAGAAGATACTAAAGAGACTCCAACCTTGTAAACTCATTAATCATTATCAAAGGACAAGTTCTTTCTTTCCTTCCATTCTGCCCAAAGGGCATAGCAGGTCAAAGATACACTGAACTTAAGACAACTCAAGACACCACATGAAAATGTTTGATGGAGATGATCACCCAGGAAAAAATCAAGCTGGAGATTTAGATTTGACCACCATCTGCCATGAGCCAAGTAGGGAACAAAATCAGCAACAAAAATTGCATAGAGTGACAAAAGCTAATGTCTAAGAACTAGACTTTACAAACAAAACAAACAAAAAAACCCCACACACATATTCAGAGGGGCAAAACATTCTCAAATTTGCATGCAAATCAAGGAAACTAAGGCTGGAAAAAAACAATTGTAATTGGCAATTAGGAGGTCATAGTGATCTTCAAGTGTTATGGTTCAGGCAAGTGATCAGAGAAAAAGGCAGATTTCAGAGAACTAATGAGAGTGTGGATTGAAAGTGGAGGCTATGGGACAGACTACATATTTGAAAAGATTGGCAGTGAAAGGAAAAAGAAATAGGACTTTATATTACGTGCTAAGTTTAATGTACCTGGGAGAATTTTAACTTTCTCAGTCCATTATTTTTATTTTTATAGTAAAATTCTATTATAAAGCACCACTATGCTATAATCTGAATCAGGCTATACTGTGGGTCAAATCCTATCCCCTGTGTGCATGGTGTTATATAGGATATCAGTCTCAATATACCAGAGAAAGCATGTGAGTATTATCCTCGTCCACTCCACTCCCATCTGTGTTATTACACGGTTGAACTGAAATTTGAATTTATAACACTGATGTTGCTTCATTGGGACTTTAATATACTTATTATTTGAAATAAATCACCCCATTTCTCTAATCACCCTCTATTGACAACTTTACTAATTTGGTGAGATGATGATATTGGAGTGTGAAAACCATATTGAAATAAGATTTATGTCTAAATCCAGATGTTGAGACATATGACACCACTATGGAGCCTGATGATTTATTTTCTCTCACTATAGGTCAGAACATATGGCTTAGAGAACACTTAAGAGAAGTGAGCTAGTGTACTCATATTTCACTACTGAAACCTTTGGTTCCAATTTGAGTAAATTTACCAATGAAATAAGCTTGATGAACTTGTATGAAACTCAACATTCTTCACTTCACATCAAATTCTCTACCTATCTGCTTCCATGGGGGCAGACCTAGTGCTATCATCAAGGAATTTCTCAAAGACATAGCCATTTAAATAACTCAGACCTTGGTTATATGAATTCTTTTAGTCCACGTTAGTAAAAGGAATAAAGACACAATAGACTCAGTATTTAAATTTTTCCTTTCAACGAAAAAATTGCTGACAGAAAAGGCACCTTGCAACTAGTCAAGTACCCTGGTAAGGAAACAGTCATAGCCAAAGGAACATAGCTACCCAAACCCATGAGTGTTTAGTGAAGGCTTGTTGATGATACCATTAGTGATTATACTTCAGAGTCAAGATCATGTTCTGAGTAAAAAAACATAACACAAAGTTAAATCTGAAAATGCTGGAAATTATACTCCATCAAGTTACAGCTATAATGCATCACTGGAAAACATAGAGAATGGTTTAAATCAAGAGTCAGAAAACTTTTCTGTAAAGGGTCAGAT
This sequence comes from Balaenoptera borealis, assembly GCF_965194805.1. Lineage (NCBI taxonomy): Eukaryota > Metazoa > Chordata > Mammalia > Artiodactyla > Balaenopteridae > Balaenoptera > Balaenoptera borealis. The sequence continues at coordinate 89,458,807 of NC_138874.1, forward strand.
AGTAACTATTTTAGGTTTTGCAAGCCATAGAGTCTCTATTGCACTGACATAGCTCTGCCTTTGTCATGCAAAAGCAGCCACAGAGAATCTGTCAGAGAAGAGTGTGGCTGTGTTACATTAAAATTTTATTTACAAAAACAGGTGGCAAAAGGAAGTTTTCAACAACAACAGTAATAGCAACACAAACTCAACCACGGAATATGTCAAAGGGATATGCGAGCCAACTGAAAGAGCTCGCAATGGCCAAAGCTGGAACAATTTGAGCAATGAAATAAAGTAACATTGAATTATAATCAAAAGAATAAAATAAATATCCATGAGTCCATACTGATATTAATAAATGACTAAATGAATAAATAAATGAGGGAGAAGAGATGAACCTCTCATGTAGAAGAATACAAATAATTTATGTAGATATTCCATCTTCAAGAAGGTGGATTAAAACTCCCCACTCAGGTGTGGGCTGCACATAAGGACTTCCTTCCAAAAAGTATATTATGGAAAGAGGAGGAAAAAGAGTAACTTTACAGAGGCGAAATCTGACAAACACTACTTCAGCCAGGTGATCAAGGTCCACATCAACAGTGATAAGTCATGTTGACAGTGTGTAGTCTTCATATGCTGCAATGAGAATATGGCACTTTATCTCTGTGGTTTTCTTTCCCAAACTGGTAGCCTAAATCTAGTCATGAGAGAGACATGAGGCAAATCCCAATAAAGAGACATTCTATAAAATAGGACAGTTCTCCTTAAAACTGTCAAGGTTACCAAAAACAAAGAGAAGTCTGAGAAACTGTCACAATCAAGAGGAGCCTAAAAAGGCATGATAACTAAATGTAATATGGTATCCTGTGTGAGACCCTGAACAGAAAAAGAACATATGTAAAAACTAAGGAAATCTGAATAAAGTATGGACTTTTTTAGTTAATTTAAAAAAATAATAATAATAGATGGCAGGCCAGATTTGGCCTGGGCCAGCCTAGGTTAATTGCTATATTCAGTGTAGGTCATGGTGGTCACCCAAAGCACAAAACAAAACATCGAAATAGATGACAGAATGAGAGCAGGGCCTTTAGGGACTATCCAATCTAGCCCCTTATTTTACAGATGAGAAAACAGGAGCAGAGAGGTTAAGTGTCTTACCCAAGTCCAACCAGCCTTTAAGTAGTGAACCTAAAGCTAGGATTTGGGGGTTTAACTTCCTGGCTAATGCCCTTTATGCTACACTATGTTGCTGCCTTCTCCCCTTTCCCTATATACATAATTCCGAGTCACTACAGAAATAAGGGAGCACTTTGGCAACCCGTCTGACTTATGCTCTCCAAAAAAGAAAATCCTACTATGCCTTCCTATTTTCTTCCCAGATAAGATTTTTTCCCCTAAATTTCCTATAATTGAAAGCTAGAACCCACAAAGCACCAGAGCCCAGAAAGAGTGACTCCTCACTGCTTTCCAACTCCTGATCTTGTTTACATGTGTTTGTCTGCAAAAGTTTTAATTAAATAAGAGAAAATGAGTGCTTTAATTTCCCAATAAAATCTGTGCTGCAGTATGAGTCATTGTTTTCTTTTTTTACATTAGCCAGGGTAAAGCCTTCTGGTTTTAATAATACTGCTGAGTTCAATAAAAAGCACTTAATTTAATTTAATCCAAATCTTGATCAATGCCAGTTTCCCCTGGAATTTTATCTTTGTTTTAATTTGAGTCTCTATGTTCAGAAAAATGAGAGGCCAAGAGGAAAGGAACAGAAGTCAATTAGCTTGTAGGCTTGTTTCTAGGCAAATGACATGAAAGTATAAGATTGACAGGTAAATTCCAAGACGCTAATATTTCTGCCTTGCTGGACAAACTTTTTCTGGCAGAATTAATGTTTTCTTTAGTCCTGAATAAAGAAACTGAACAATTCACAGACCCATTTGGAAAATATTTTTTAAATAAAATAGCCCAAAGCCAATCAGTATCACATTTCTAAGCTAGAAGTATATTGCCTTTAATGTGTTAATAATCGAGAGATATGCTACTGTAAAATTAGATACAGAAAGCCTCTGAGTCAGTGTGCTTGAACACTAAAGCAGCCAGACTCAGTGCTTGGGGGGACTGGAATGGATATAAAGACTGAAATGCAAATAGAATGAAGCAATTCTGAGGACAGTTTGATAAGCTTTTCTTAAATGGTCCTTTCATTACTGCAATAGAATTCAGTTCTATATCTGAAAACATACATCTTTTTAGAAAAATTGCTCCTTACTATTAACTGACACCATTTCCTTAACTTATACCTGTTAAATTCCTTACTGCCCTGTCAAGTGTGAACTAAAAACTTTTCAAGGTTGGGGAGGGGGGAGGTTATTAAAATCTACATTTTAGTTCAATTATGTAGTTTTTCAGAGCTTTTCTGAGGATCTTAAAAGAGGCCAGAGCATTAGGGCCAGCTTTTTATCTCCCCCCAGAGCAGGGTTACTGGCAGCCACATGTCCTTGCCACCATCCTGAAGTACTGATTCAACAGTGGACCACAGAGACAAAGGCAGCCAGTCTCTTGTAGAATTCCAAACTTCAGTTGCTGTAGCACCTGGGTTCTCCATAGGGGTTTCGTGTCCAAACCTGATCCAACTACAATTCACAGACTATAGAGTGTTAACCCTGGGAGGAAACTTGGAGAGCATCTGAGCCAGTGATTCACATATTTACAGATTTCATGGTCCAGTAACGTTTCAAAAAAAATAAATATTGAGGGCACCAAAATAGGATTGCTCATTTATTCGTAGTCATTTGCTTTAACAAAATAAAGTCATTTAAAATAGCTACTACCACTAATTATCAGCACCATTTCATAATGTTATAGATATTTTAATACCAAAAATGTGGGAAGGACATAAACTTGGAACTTAAAAATTAAATAAATTTAGCCTCATTAAAAACTCACTACATTTTTCTTTTTTCTCATTTCATCCTCAATATCTGAAAACTTCATCACACACTGACTGACGTTCATCTATAGACCACTGTTTGGGAAACAACCAGCTAGTCCAACCCTTTTACTTTACTGATGAGAACATCGACTTCCTGAGAGATGAAGACTTGCTCACAGATATCAAATTGACTGATGGCAGAGACTGGACCAGAACCCAGATCTCTAAATTCTGAGTATTTTGCTTTTCCATTGACAGCAATTTATGTCATTTGCTCAACAAACTCCCTGATCCCTGACTACATGCTCATGGAAAAATTTAAAAAGAGAGCTCTCCTTAAAAATTTATGGTCAGGGTGGAATAGGGAGGTAAATGGAGGTTTGGAGAACAGATAAGTAACAACTCTAATTTAGAGAAGAATGTAATATGCAGGGAGATGCAAATTGCATTGCTGTGAAAGTTTTAGAAAAAGGAACCACTTATAGTTGGGGACTTCCTGATGTCTTTATAGAACAGGCCACATTTGAACTGGGCCTTAAGAAAAAAAAGGCAGTAAGGACATACATAACCGAGTGAATGGTGTGAGCAAAAATTGGTAGAAAAGTAAGTTAAGGATCTATGAAGGAATATCAAGTATTTGGATTTGGGCAAACCTTAGGAGTAGATAATAAGGAAAGAGCAAGAAAGGTTGTTTGTGCATTTCAGTAGATGTTGAATGTCAGTCTAAGAAGTTAACACCAATGCATCTCAAATTTTAGTGTGCATTAAGGATCCCCTGAAAAGTTATCAGAGTACAGATTTGGGAGACCAGAGATTCTGATCCAGTAGGTCTGGGTGAGGCCTGGGAATTCATTTCTAATAAGCTCCTAGGTAATGCTGATGATGCCCATTTGTGGATCACACTGTGAGTAACACTACGCTCAGTAACATTTAGACATAAATGGAAGACATTCACAACTAACTGAATCTTTTTAAGCAGAGAAGTGATACACTCTATCCTTGTCTATTTATTCACTTATTTTGGACTGAAAAGTGGAATTATCCAAAGACCAGTTATTAAATGTAGACCTTTAGAATTTTCTCTGTTGTGACCACAGTTGTTCTCCCATAAAGAAATAATCCAAAACTCAGTTTTGGGTGGGGTTTGAATTTGGGGGAATAAGATTTTGAAAAGTCAAAAGACTAGGAAGGAAACTAGATGTGTTTATTAACTACTACTTTGAAAATCTTTAAGCACAAAATATTATAAAAGGTAAATAAAACATACTTGGGAAGAAAAATTACCGTCAAATCAGCCTAACTAGGAATCTTCATCTTCCCTTAGAAGCAGGAATAATGTTAACAATACATCCTCCAAGTTTGCAAAACAACAGACTCGTGAATTGCAGTCTTGTGGAAGAGGAATCTCTTATCCTGATTGCAGAGATCAGAACTACCATCAATGGGTAGAAATTTTAAGGGATTAATAATATTGCTAAAGATAAGAACTTATTTTTAAAGGCATAACTTTCTAATAAGTCTGTTCAAAGATGGCTGGATCACCTCATGATATGAGGAGCCACCCTATCTTGGAAGTGCTTTAAGCAAAACCTGGTTAACAATTTGGCAGGTTTACTGCAAAGAGAAATCAAGCAAGCTTTCGATAACCGTTTGGCCTAGATGACCTCTAAGAAGTCATCTAATGCTAAGAATCTAGATTCCTTTCTCATGTCAACCCCTACCAAGAATCAGCAAAAGATTAGTCAGATACTTCAGAATAGACACAAAACCCACATGAGGATGAATGTTAATTACACAATTTCAGAATATTGACAACTCAGCAATCATCAGTCATGCTTGGATAAGCTATTATTAGGATTGGGAATCTGGACTCAATTAAAATGTTCTTTCTTCAATAGAATGTTACTTTTCATTACATTAAAATCTTTAAAACCATTTTTTAAAATAAATTTATTTATTTATTTTTGGCTGCATTGGGTCTTCGTTGCTGCGCGCGGGCTTTCTCTAGTTGTGGCGAGCAGGGGCTACTCTTCATTGTGGTGCACAGGCTTCTCATTGTGGTGGCTTCTCTTGTTGCGGAGCATGGGCTCTAGGCGCACAAGCTTCAGTAGTTGTGGCACGCAGGCTTCAGTTGTGGCTCGCAGGCTCTAGAGCACAGGCTCAGTAGTTGTGGCGCACGGGCTTAGTTGCTCCGCGGCATGTGGGATCTTCCCGGCCCAGGGCTCCAACCCGTGTCCCCTGCATTGGCAGGTGGATTCTTAACCACTGTGCCACCAGGGAAACCCAAAACCATTTTGATATATGATTTCAGTACACATTTGTAGCACCTACTTCATGCCAGGCACTGTGCTTAAGTGTTTTCCTGAAATATGCATACCCAGGTATTATGTGGAATGAAGCTTCTTTAATTTTAAAGAGTCTTACTCCCTAGCAGTGGAGGAGTTAGTACCAATAAAGAGGAACAATAGATGAAATAGGCACCTACTTGAAGAGCTTCCCTGTCCAGGAATAGCTCCCCACCATCTGACAGTTTATGAAACTCCATTAATAAAAATCCTTTCCCTTGGTTCTTAAAGAATTTGTATTACGCGACTTCCACTGAAAAGCAAATACCTGCTAAGAGAAATAACTTAAGACTCCAGCAGCTTAAAAACTTCCCCTCTTTGGACTTCAGTTTCCCTACCTGTAAAATAAATGGTTTTGACCAGATGATCTCGGTGGTATCCTCCAGCTATGAAAATCTAGGACTTATTCGGCCTACAGGCCAGAGAATGGGAACAACTTGTGGCTGGGTTTTAAAGGCTGCCTAGAAACAAAGGTTAGAATCATAAGCAGCCCAAAGTACTTACAATGCTCAAACCCCTCCTCAACCTGAAGTTATAAGGAAAGATTTAAACACGCCTCCAAGCTTCATGGGTAATACACTCCCTTACAGCTGCTGGACAACCCTTGGCTAATAAAGATTAAATAAATAAACATAAAAAATGATCCTAGGGGAGACCTTCAAGATGGTGGAAGAGTAAGACGTGGAGATCACCTTCCTCCCCACAAATACATCAGAAATACATCTACATGTGGAACAATTCCTACAGAACACTTACTGAACACTGACAGAAGACCTCAGACTTCCCAAAAGGCAAGAAACTCTCCACGTACCTGGGTAGGGAAAAAGAAAAAGAAAAAACAGAGACAAAAGAATAGGGATGGGATCTGCACCTCTGGGAGGGAGCTGTGAAGGAGGAAAAGTTTCCACACACTAGGAAGCCCCTTCGCGGGTGGAGACTGCGGGTGGCGGAGGGGGGAAGCTTCGGAGCCACGGAGGAAAGCGCAGCAACAGGGGTGCAGAGGGCAAAGTGGAGAGATTCCCTCACAGAGGATTGGTGCCGACCAGCACTCACCAGCCTAAGATGCTTGTCTGCTCACCAACCAGGACGGGCGGGGGCTGGGAGCTGAGGCTCGGGCTTCAGAGGTCAGACCCCAGGGTTGGCTGCGTGAACACAGCGTGAAGGGGGCTAGTGCACCACAGCTAGTCGGAGGGAGTCCGGGAAAAAGTCTGGAACTGCCCAAGAGGCAAGAGACCATTGTTTCGGGGTGTGCGAGGAGAGGGGATTCAGAGCACTGCCTCAACGAGCTCCAGAGACAGGCACAAGCCACAGCTATCAGCGCAGACACCAGAGACGGGCATGAGATGCTAAGGCTGCTGCTGCAGCCACCAAGAAGCCTGTTTGCAAGCACAGGTCACTACCCACACCTCCCCTCCCCGGAGCCTGTGCAGCCCGCCACTGCCAGGGTCCGGTGATCCAGGGACAACTTCCCCGGGAGGACGCACTGCACACCTCAGGCTGGTGCAATGTCACGCTGGCCTCTGCCGCTGCAGGCTCGCCCCGCGTTCCGTACCCCTCCCTCCCCCCGCCTGAGTGAGCCAGAGCCCCCAATCAGCTGCTAATTTAACCCCATCCTGTCTGGGTGGGGAACAGACGCTCTCAGGCGACCTACATGCACAGGCAGGGCTAAATCCAAAGCTGAACCCCAGGAGCTGTGCAAACAAAGAAGAGAAAGGGAAGTTTCTCCCAGCAGCCTCAGGGGCAGCAGATTAAATCTCCACAATCAACTTGATGTACCCTGCATCTGTGGAATACCTGAATAGACAGCGAATCATCCCAAAATTGAGGCAGTGGACTTTGGGAGCAACTGTAGACTTGGGGTTTGCTGTATGCAACTGATTGATTTCTGGTTTTATATTTATCTTAGTTTAGTATTTAGAGTTTATTATCATTGGTAGATGTGTTTATTAATTTGGTTGCTCTCTTCATCTTTTTTAAAATATATATTTATTTTTTCATTTTTCTCTTTTTGTGAGTGTGTATGTGTATGCTTCTTTGCGTGATTTTGTCTGTATAGCTTTGCTTTTACCATTTGTCCTAGGGTTCTGTCTGTCTTTTTTGTTTGTTTGTTGTTAGTATAGTTCTTAGCTCTTGTTATCATTGGTGGATTGGTTTTTTGGTCTGGTTGATCTTTTCTTTCTTTCTTTTTTATTACTTTTTAATTTTTTTATTTTAATAACTTGGTTTTTTATTTTTCCTTCCTTCCTTCCCCCCTTCCTCCTTCCCTCCCTTCCTTCCTTCCTTTCTTTCTTTCTTTCTACCTTTTCTTCTGAGCCGTGTGGTTGACAGGGTCTTGATGCTCTGGCCAGGGGTCAGGCCTGTGCCTCTGAAGTGGGAGAGCACAGTTCAGAACACTGGTCCACCAGAGACCTCCTGGCTCCACATAATATCAAATGGCAAAAGCTCTCCCAGAGATCTCCATCTCAATGCTAAGACCCAGCAACATTAAAAAACCAGCAAGCTACAGTGCTGGACAACCTATGCCAAACAACTAGCAACACAGGAACACAATTGCACCCATTAGCAGAGAGGCTACCTAAAATCATAATAAGGTCACAGACACCACAAAACACACCACCAGACACGGTTCTGCCCACCACAAAGACAAGATCCAGCCTCATCCACCAAAACACAGGCACCAGTCCCCTCTACCAGGAAGCCTACAAAACCCACTGAACCAGCCTTACCCACTGGGGGCAGACATCAGAAACAACGGGAACTACCAACCTGCAGCCTGCGAATAGGATTCCCGAACACAGTAAGTTCAGCAAAACGAGAACACAGAGAAACATACAGCAGGTGAAGGAGCAAGGTAAAAACCCACCAGACCAAACAAATGAAGAGGAAATAGGCAGTCTACCTGAAAAAGAATTCAGAGTAATGATACTAAAGATGATCCAAAATCTTGGAAATAGGATGGAGAAAATACAAGAAATTCTTAACAAGAACATAGAAGAACTAAAGAGCAAACAAACAAATGATGAACAACACAATAAATGAAATTTAAAATTCTCTAGAAGGAATCAATAGCAGAATAACTGAGGCAGAAGAACGGATAAGTGACGTGGAAGATAAAATAGTGGAAATAACTACTGCAGAGCAGAATAAAGAAAAAAGAATGAAAAGAATTGAAGACAGTCTTAGAGACATCTAGGACAACATTAAATGCACCAACATTAGAATTATAGGGGTCCCTGAAGAAGTAGACAAAAAGAAAGGGACTGAGAAAATATGTGAAGAGATTACAGTTGAAAACTTCCCTAATATGGGAAAGGAAAGAGTCAATCAAGTCCGGAAAGCACAGAGTCCCATTCAGGATAAATCCAAACTGAAACATGCCAAGACACATATTAATCAAACTATCAAAAATTAAATACAAAGAAAAAATATTAAAAGAAGCAAGGGAAAAACAACAAATAACATACGAGGGAATCCCCATAAGGTTAACAGCTGATTTTTCAGCAGAAACTCTGCAAGCCAGAAAGGAGTGGCAAGACATATTTAAAATGATAAAAGGGGAAAGCCTACAACCACGACTACTCTAACCAACAAGGATCTCACTCAAATTTGACGGAGAAATTAAAACCTTAACAGATAAGCAAAAGCTAAGAGAATTCAGTACCAACAAACCAGCTCTAAAACAAATGCTAAACGAACTTCTCTAGGCAGGAGACACAAGAGAAGGAAAAGACCTACAATAACAAACCCAAAACAATTAAGAAAATGGTAATAGGAACATAAATATTGATAATTACCTTAAATGTAAATGGGTTAAATGCTCCCACCAAAAGACATGGACTGGCTGAATGGATACAAAAACAAGATCCATATATATGCTGTCTACAAGAGACCCACTTCAGACCTAGGGACACATACAGACTGAAAGTGTGGGGATGGAAAAAGATATTCCATTCATATGGAAATCAAAAAAAAGCTGGAGTAGCAATTCTCATATCAGACAGAATAGATTTTAAAATAAAGACTATTAAAAGAGACAAAGAAGGACACTACATAATGATCAAGGGATCAATCCAAGAAGAAGTTATAACAATTGTAAATATTTATGCACCCAACATAGGAGCACCTCAATACATAAGGCAAATGCTAACAGCCATAAAAGGGGATATCGACGGTAACACAATCAGAGTAGGGGACTTAAACACCCCATTTTCACCAATAAACAGATCATCCAAAATGAAAATAAATAAGGAAACACAAGCTTTAAATGATACATTAAACAAGATGGACTTAATTGATATTTATAGGACATTCCATCCAAAAACAATAGAATACAATTTCTTCTCAAGTGTTCATGGAACATTCTCCAGGATAGATCATATCTGGGTCACAAATCAAGCCTTGGTAAATTTAAGAAAATTGAAATCATATCAAGTATCTTTTCTGACTACAATGCTATCACACTAGGTATCAATTACAAGAAAAAATCTGTAAAAAAAATACAAACACGTGGAGGCTAAACAAGACACTACTTAACAACCAGGAGATCACTGAAGAAATCAAAGAGGAAATCAAAAAACACCTAGAAACAAATGACAATGAAAACACGATGGCCCAAAACCTATGGGATGCAGCAAAAGCAGTTCTGAGAGGGAAGTTTATAGCAATACAATCCTACCTCAAGAAACAAGAAAAATCTCAAATAAACAACCTAACCTTACACCTAAAGCAATTAGAGAAAGAAGAACAAAAAAAAACCCCAAGTTAGTAGAAGGAAAGAAATCATAAAGATCAGATCAGAAATACATGAAAAAGAAATGAAGGAAACGATAGCAAAGATCAGTCAAACTAAAAGCTGGTTCTTTGAGAAGATAAACAAAATTGATAAACCATTAGCCAGACTCATCAAGAAAAAAAGGGAAAAGACTCAAATCAATAGAATGAGAAAGGAAAAAGGAGAAGTAACAACTGACCCTGCAGAAATACAAAGGATCATGAGAGATTACTAAAGCAACTACATGCCAAGAAAATGGACAGCCTGGAAGAAATGGACAAATACTTAGAAAAGCACAACCTTCCGACACTGAACCAGGAAGAAATAGAAAATATAAACAGACCAATCACAAGCACTGAAATTCAGACTGTGATTAAAAATCTTCCAACAAACAAGTCCAGGACCAGAGGGATTCACAGGTGAATTCTATCAAACATTTAGAGAAGAGCTAACACCTTTCCTTCTCAAACTCTTCCAAAATATACCAGAGGGAGGAACACTCCCAAACTCCTTCTACGAGGCCACCATCACCCTGATACCAAAACCAGACAAAGATGTCACAAAGAAAGACAACTACAGGCCAATATCACTGATGAACATAGATGCAAAAATCCTCATCAAAATACTAGCAAACAGAATCCAACAGCACACTAAAAGGATCATACACCATGATCAAGTGGGGTTTATCCCAGGAATTCAAGGTTTCTTTAAAATACGCAAATCAATCAAAGTGATAAATCATATTAACAAATTGAAGGAGAAAACCCATATGATCATCTCAATAGATGCAGAAAAAGCTTTTGACAAAATTCAACACCCATTTATGATAAAAATCCTCCAGAAATTAGGCATAGAGGGAATTTACCTCAACATAATAAAGGCCATATATGACAAACCCATAGCCAACATTGTTCTCAATGGTGAAAAATGGAAACCATTTCCTCTAAGATCAGGAACAAGACAAGGGTGTCCACTCTTACCAGTATTATTCAACATAGTTTTGGAAGTTTTAGCCACAGCAATCAGAGAAGAAAAAGAAATAAAAGGAATCCAAATCGGAAAAGAAGAAGTAAAGCAGTCACTGTTTTCAGATGACATGATACAATACATAGAGAATCCTAAAGATGCTACCAGAAAACTACTAGAGCTAACCAATGAATTTGGTAAAGTAGCAGGATACAAAATTAATGCACAGAAATCTCTTGCATTCCTATACACTAATGATGAAAAATCTGAAAGAGAAATTAAGGAAACACTCCCATTTACCATTGCAACAAAAAGAATAAAATACCTAGGAATAAAACTGCCTAAGGAGACAGAAGACCTGTATGCAGAAAACTATAAGACACTGATGAAAGAAATTAAAGACGATACAAACAGATGGAGAGATATACCACGTTCTTGGATTGGAAGAATCAATATTGTGAAAATGACTCTACTACCCAAAGCAATCTACAAATTCAATGCAATCCCTATCAATCTACCAATGGCATTTTTCACAGAACCAGAACAAAAAATTTCACAATTTGTATGGAAAGACAAAAGACCCCGAATAGCCAAAGCAATCTTGAGAAAGAAAAACGGAGCTGGAAGAATCAGGCTCCCTGACTTCAGACTATACTACAAAGCCACAGTAATCAAGACCGTATGGTACAGGCACAAAAACAGAAATATAGATCAATGGAACAGGATAGAAAGCCCAGAGATAAACTCATGCACATATGGTCACCTTAATTTTGATAAAGGAGGCAAGAATATACAATGGAGAAAAGACAGCCTCTTCAATAAGTGGTGCTGGGAAAACTGGACAGCTACATGTAAAAGAATGAAATTAGAACACTCCCTAACACCATACACAAAAATAAACTCAAAATGGATTAAAGACCTAAATGTAAGGCCAGACACTATAAAACTCTTAGAGGAAAACATAGGTAGAATACTCTATGACATAAATCACAGCAAGATTCTTTTTGATCCACCTCCTAGAGAAATGGAAATAAAAACAAAAATAAACAAAGGGGACCTAATGAAACTTAAAAGCTTTTGCACAGCAAAGGAAACCATAAACAAGACCAAAAGACAACTCAGAATGGGAGAAAATATTTGCAAACAAAGCAACTGACAAAGGATTAATCTCCAAAATTTACAAGCAGCTCATGCAGCTCAATATCAAAAAAACAAACAACCCAACCCAAAAATGGGTAGAAGACCTAAATAGACATTTCTCCAAAGAAGACATACAGATGGCCAAGAAGCACATGAAAAGCTGCTCAACATCACTAATTATTAGAGAAATGCAAATCAAAACTACAATGATATCATCTCATAGCTGTCAGAATGGGCATCATCAAAAAATCTACAAACAATAAATGCCGGAGAGGGTATGGAGAAAAGGGAACCCTCTTGCACTGTTGGTGGGAATGTAAATTGATACAGCCACTATGGAGAACAGTATGGAGGTTCCTTAAAAAACTAAGAATAGAACTACCATATGACCCAGCAATCCCACTACTGGGCACATACCCTGAGAAAACCATAATTCAAAAAGAGTCATGTACCACAATGTTCATTGCAGCTCTATTTACAATAGTCAGGATATGGAAGCAACCTAAGTGTCCATCAGCAGATGAATGAAATAAAGAAGATGTGGCACATATATACAATGGAATATTACTCAACTATACAAAGAAATGAAATTGAGTTATTTGTAGTGAGGTGGATGGACCTAGAGTCTCTCATACAGAGTGAAGTAAATAGAAAGAGAAAAACAAATACCATATGCTAACACATATATATGGAATATTTAAAAAAAAATGTTCTGAAGAACCTAGGGGCAGGACAGGAATAAAGACACAGACGTAGAGAATGGACTTGACATGGGGAGGGGGAAGGGTAAGCTGGGACAAATTGAGAGAGTGGCATGGACATATATACACTACCAAATGTAAAATAGATAGCTAGTGGGAAGCAGCCACGTAGCACAGGGAGATCAGCTTGGTGCTTTGTGACCACCTAGAGGGGTGGGATAGGGTGGGTGGGAGGGAGATGCAACAGTAAGGAGATATGGGGATATAGGTAGATGTATAGCTGATTCACTTTGTTATAAAGCAGAAAGTAACACACCATTGTAAAGCAATTATACTCCAATAAAGATATTTTAAAAAAAAATGATTCTATCCAGAATCCTGGAGGCCAATTTGCTGTTAATGGTGGTGTTCAGGCCCTAAAAGGGTATTAACTTACAGAGTAGTTAAGTATCCAAACACAGACCAGAGCTTTAAAAGATGTACAGGTGCCAAAATTAAGGGCCAAATTACCAATCTGTTTTAAATGATGGTCTGGGAATGCTCAGTATGACAAGGAAAATGTATGACAAATAATACCTTCAATACAAAGAAAAAACTGCTTGAATTTATTAGAGGAAATGTGCTGCCTCTTGGGACTTCTTTTTTGCCCATTCCCCAAAGAGGTGATTTTTCAAAATCGACTTCAAGACGCAGCTAATGCAAAATGACTCTTTAAGCACAAAATAAGGCTCATTTTAAACTAAAACAGTTTCCATGTCAGCATTTGCCAAAACCTTTGAGAACTTAGAAATCTGAAGGAAATGCACATTCCATTAGTATCAAAACTAGGTGCTTCCATGATATGCTAAATGCTATGTTGTTACTCAACATGTGCAAAAGCTTTAGACCAGAGTAAAGCCGGCTGCCTCTCTACTCACTGACAAATTTAAACAATTGCACTGGCAGCCCTGCTGGATGACAGCAGAATGACTTCCTGTCAAGTAACCTCCATCCTCCAAGGTGACAGGAAATGGGTTTAAACACTGGTAATATCACTAATCAATCTGAGGGAGCATATGTCTCCAGCCTGCAATTGTTAGGTTTGGCTGCAGTGTGTTAGCTGCTTGCTAGGCCATGTGATTCAGCAAAATGACAGATGAAAGGAAAGGTCAGATCTACTAAGTGTTGAAGAAGTGTCATCAGTGTTGTATATTACTTCAAGATGTCCTCTGCATCAGAGGCATCTCACATATAGGGGTCGATATCTTCTACAGAATTCTTCAGTTTCCCAATTACTCTTATAGAAGCTCCCAAATTTATTTCAACACATAGGGAATTGGACTTTCTCTTATTTCTGATTGATACCAGATAGTCCAAGGTAATGGTCTTACTTTTACATGATCCTACCTTGGTCTTTAAGATAAGTGCATGCATGCATATACTTTCTAGCCCTGCCAAGTTCACTCTTGTCAAGTTAAAATAGCCAGATTTTCCTCAAAAGTTCTTTCAAATGCCCCAGTTATCTTGATGCTTCAGGGACCGAGATGGTTCCCCCCTCAAATACACTGGCACTTATATTCTTTCTCAAAGAAGCACTATTCAGTTTTACACTAAGGAGGGCATGAGGAAATATAATTTTCCCTTTATTTATAGAACAAAAGGGACTTTAGGGATCCTCTTCCAGAGCCTATTCTACTATAGATTCATTTCTTCAGTCATAATTATTTTTTGACCACTTATTCTGAGTCAGGAATTGTGCTAACAGTTACAATAATGAGTAGAACCAGACATGGTCCCTGATCTCTTGCAGGCACTTAATTAAATAATAAAACATTAACTAAGTAATTATTCAAATGAATGTATAATTCATAAATTAAATATTCATACTTATTAAATAAGTTACTTCAGTTAATGTATAGGTATTAACTGAGGATGAGTAAATAGACATTGAAAGGTAGAGTGACTTCCTAAAGTCCCACAGTAAGTCTTTTATAGAATAACGGGTCTCCTGGCTCCCAGCCCAGTTCTCTTTCGGGCCATACCCCAGTGCATTTCACAGTTCTTCCCCTGGACTGAAAGATGATCTGACATTCTATTTCCGAGGCAGTCTCACAGCAGCTTCTCTAGAGCAGGGCTTTCCAAGCTTTTTACCTTCTACTACAACTATAAAATGCTTTGCTCTTTGCTAAGGCATACCTGGGGGAAGGGCAAGGAGGGTGTATGTTTGCGTGTTGGGAGGCATGGTTGAGGGCAGGGTACCTAGAGGCGACATCATCATGGAGGTCTCCTAAGTTGTTATGAAGAACACCCAAGACCACACTAGTGAAAGTAGAAGACAGCAGTGCCTACATAGCGTTTCTTGGGGGACCAGGATAACCTGCCCCAAAGGAAAAAGAGATATACCTGGGGATAGGTGAAGGGAGGCAATCTAAGTGATTTTCTAGAAGAACTACAAGCTTCTTTCTCAAATACTGGCTGAAAATGGTGACTCAGCTCAGCTTAAAGGGCCAGGGAACACAGAGGCCATGAACATAACTTGGCAAACCAGAACAACCAACTATGGCACAGGACAATGCTTCTTGGCTAGGAGAGCAGAGTCAGGACCCTCTGAAGCATTACCTCAAAAGTCAAGGTAGCAGGATCAGGTAGTCCAATTCCTCCTTCTCAGAGGAGAAGGAAAGGACATGGAAGTAAAGAACTCTCAGCTATCCAATCCCTCCATTAAGAGCTTTACAATTTCCTGTAAACTCTAAAACTTTCTCCAATAAATATAACTCCTCTCACAGCTTAGATTTTTGTCTCCACAGGTGAGAAGCAAGCTGTCCTTGTGTGGACAGTGGCATCAATCTGCATTTGCAAATGTTAGTAAATAAGAAAAATTTACTGAGCACTTATAGCTTGTAACAGATACTATTTTAAGACTTGGAATGCATTAATTTACATAATCCTAATAACCCTATAAAATAGCTAATATTATTATTCCCATTTCACAGATAAGAAAACAAAGGAAGCTTAGAGAGGTTAGATTACTTACCCAAGGTTCTTCAGCTAATAAAAGGCAAAATCCAGGATTTAAACCTAGGTCTAATACACTCAAAGCTCATGCTCCTGATCACCATATTTATTGCCTCCTTGAGGGTCAGGGCAAGGCAAGATGTAGAGTACCTCACTACAGGGTCCTACTTTCAATTAATTAGGTCACACTCAGCAGCAAACAACAAGAACAAAGTAGTGTAACACTACGTAAATGTAGTATCTCACATAAAAAGAGGAATCTTAAAGTAAGGTGTTTTTAGGGTTGATTAATTCCGTGGCTCAGTGATATTTTCTATGATGTAAATCATTTCCAATTCTTGCTCGGCTGTCCTTAGAGTGTTGGCTTTTGTCTTCAGGCATATCCCTAAATGGTAGCAAGATGGCTGCAGCAGCTACTGTGTGAGCTCTGTGTGAGGAGCAGCACTCCTCACACAGTGGTGTCTGGAGGCAGAAAAAGGACGGTTTTCCTCAGTGCATTTCTTTTAAACGTGAAGAAACCTTTCTCAGAAACCCCCCAGTAGATTTCCATTTTTACCTCATTGGCCATTCCCAAATCAATCACTGGTAAAGAGATTAGAATTACCAGGATTGACTTAAAGTAATTAAGATCCACCTGCCTAAGGTTGAGAAGGAATTGGCTTCCCCTGAAGCATACAGCTGCCTGTTCCTAAACAAAAGTGAGGTTCTTTTAGACAAGAAGAAGGGCAGGAATGGCTGTTGGGTAGAAAACTAATAGTAACTGCCACATACCCAAACCAATCCTAAGTGAAACTAGAATTATATCAACTGAGGTATTTTCTAACCACTGCCAAATACTAGTTGACAAATGCTTTCAAATCTAGTTATGTTCAAAGGCAAAATAATAATCAGTTCCAACCTTCTAGGCTTTTGGAATGAGAGGAAACTGTAGAAGCAACCAAAATAATGTTTCCACCTATCTGATGTCAAAGAAAGAAAAACATGGTTTCTCTCTAAGTCTAGAGTCCAGACTCCAGACAAAGAGAAGGAAAGATGTAGAAGCCATTCTTCCAATCTCTCTGCCCTTGATCAGAAGACAAAGGACTACTTGCTGCATCAAGGGCCCAAGATGGCTCCTGAGTATGTAACTACCCATGCTTCAGAATTTCTTCTGTATTAAATCAGGTGGAAACCATTCCTGTCAATTCATCCCTAGAGATTATTAACCTGGGACTGCCATTTCATGTCTCTGATCCTTAATTTAGGAATGATAATCTCTTCTTATATTAATAAGCAGTTCTGAAATAACACATGTGAAAGTTCTCTGTGAATTTTAATTTGGTATGCAAATAGAAAGTTCTGTTCAAAGTTCCAATTTTAGCCAGGGGCATAACTTACATCATGGAAATCAATGTAATGGGCCCCAAACTATTTGGGTTTTTGAAGAGCCTTTGCCAGTGTTCTCAGAGCTTATGGTTGACAGATTAGATAACTGTTCAGAAATTTTCACTCACTGTCCTCTACTTCCATGAGTCAATCCTAGGTTTGGTTGGCCATGTGACTTTCTGTGGCCAACAGACTTAGGCTGATATGACAGTGACCTATATCTGAATCTAGGCCTTAAGAGGTCTTGCATGTTTCCGTCTGCTCTCTTGTATTCTACCATCACCATACGAATATACTCAGGTTATTTCTCTGGTCCAAAGAGCAGAAGTGATTAAACCAAGCCAAGTCTAGGATCAGCTAATCCCCAGGCAGCTCACCTTCAGACTTATGAATAATAATAAGTATTTGTTGTTTAAAGACACTGAATTTTGGTGTAATTTGTTATATAACAGCAAACCAATATAGTGCTCAAAGTGTAGCTATATCCAACATAGAAAGCATATGAATAAACAAATTGGGCAGTCCCCCAAAACAAAGACTCCAAGCACTTTGTCCTAATTGATTTCTATTACCAGTAACACTCAAAAGTGATTTCAGGTATTTTTTCTTCTTTAGACCATGCTGCTGGAAGAACTTCTTTCCCTGTCAATTCTCGCAGTACTCCTTATCCAAAACTGATCACCTGCATTGCATACTCATCTGCTCATTTAAGCAAGGGCCTGAAGAGCATGGGCTTTGTCTTATACTGAACATATCAAGATTAACAAAGTTACACAAGAAATTGCCTTACAAGTAAGAAGTGCTCGATAAACGTCTGTTTATTTAAATTCTGATTCTATTTAATTACAATGGTGTCTGATGATCTAGAATAAATGATTTTCAAGTACAGAATCTCACTACCTAAATCAGCCCGGCAAAGATGAATGCACTGATAAGATGTTTGTTGTTTGTTGCTTCCTTCCCTAATTCCACCCTTGCTTCAAGTCCCATTCCCAAGCCCAGGGAATACTCTACCTCATTGCTTTCATGATTGCTTAGGAGTAGAGATCTTTTCTCCCTTATTCTTCCAAGACCTTTTAGTTGAGGTCAGGCTGCACTGCTGGTGGTCCTTATGTCCATTCATGGAGATTTCCCTGGGTGAGTCTCTCTTTCCTCCAAGTCCTTTTTGTCTATCTAAAGGTGTTCTTTATGACAGTCTTCCTTCCATTTCCAAGTGTCCTCTAAAAGATTTCCTACTACTAGAGTATGTAATCTTTGTCTTCATCATGAAAATTTATTAATATTAATAGCTAATAAGTGTCGATTGCTTACCCCACATCAGGTCTGATATTAAATGATTTGTACACATGATATTTTTTCATCCTCCAGAGAAGCCCTTTGAGGTAGGCACTATTATTAACTCTATTTTATAGATGAGAAAACATCAACTTAGAATAATATAGCCAAGGCTTACACAGAGAGTGAAGATTACTATCAAACCATCCATATCAACAAGTTCACATTTCCCAACAGCATTTTGTCTCTAAATCTCTATACCTGACATAGTACACATCATAATGGATACACACAATTGCCTGTCCATGAATTCTATACATCCTATCCTGAAGAGCTCTCTCACTGAGCCACAAGGTGTCTGGTTCAGCATTATTTTCTCCCTGCAAGTATTTGTAGTCTTCAAATCAATACTGACTATCCAATTGCTTCTTCATCCCAAAGGATGAAAGGGGTTAGGGACAAGTGTTTGCCTTGAACTGCAAAAGCTCTAGGAAGGGACCTTACCCTTCAAAGAACGGAAAAAATTTAGGAGGAAAAGGATCATCTCTTGTTGATGGTAGCATTAAGTGATTTTTAACCCAGCAAAAAATACGTTAGGTTAGCCTTAAGTGCACTAAAATGTAAGTAGTTTTCTCCTTCGTGAAATAAGTATTATGCCACTTACATCACTGAGATATTATAAGAACCAGTGAGATTATATATGGTAAAATGCTTTTCAAATTTCAGAATATTCATATAAGTGTTAATTAGTTATTAATATTCTATGCTATACAAGTTACTCTTCCAATTAATTATAATCTTCTGAAATGAAGACTTTTTCCTTTCCAGGACTCTTCTAGAGTCCTAACACTGGTCTGGGCCCTCTGTTTTGCATTACTCCCTAATTTACAATGTCCTAAAGACAGCACTTATTTACAAAGTCCTTCTACAATCATTTAATGAGCACAAATACAAGCACATATGACACAAACTCAAACAAACTACAGATCATATCCCAGAGATAGCACATCACACATTCAGACCATAAGCATACAATTTACCAGCACTGTATGAAAATTCCAATTTCTTCACATCCTTGCCAACAATTATTTTCCATTTTAAAAAATTATTATTACTATGCCCACTTTAGTGAATGTGAAGTATATTTCATTGGGGTTTTTATTTGTATTTCCCTACTGACTAATGATATTGAGCATCTTTTAATATGCTTGTATTTTTGTTTTTGTGGGTTTTTTTTTTTTTTTTGGTTCCTTCTAGTAGACCAAGCTTATAAATAACTGGGCAGTTTTGTGACTTCAAGATCCAAGATCTTAAAACAAAAAAACATTTTTTTCAATCTGTCCTTCCCATACCCTCTCCCTTTAGATTAGGTTCTCTTTTCTCAGCTGGAATGGTAAGGTCAGACATTCCAGAACTTCCTTCAGTCCCTTGACTTTCTTTGATGTATGCCCAGAAAGGGGCTATCCTAAGAAGCAAAGAAGGAACTTGAAGTGGTCAAGATACCAGGGATCCAAAAAAGATAAACAGAAGATTTGGTAGGGAAGAAGAGTAGGAATAGGGAGAAATATAGAGTCTATGAACTAGGCAAATGTGGAAGATTGGAGCTGTTCCAGTCTATCTCTTTTAAGTTTCTGTATAGCTTTATTGAGGCATAATCAATATACAATAAACAACATATATTTAAAGTATACAATTTGATAAATTTTAAAATAAGGATATATACAAGAAACCATTACTACAGTCAAGATAATGAACATATTCATCATCCCTGAAAGTTTCCTTGTGCCCCTTGGTAATCCTACTCTCTTGTACCCAGGCAACCATTGATCTAATTTCTGTTGCTGTCAATTAGTCTACATTTTGTACAATTTTCCATAAACAGAATCATGTTTAATGTAACTTATCTAAATAATAAATTTATCCTAGTAATTTCTTGCTCCATGTCTTTTGAAGCTCTGTTATTAGGTACATACAAATTTAGGATGGTTATATTTTCTTGGTAAATTGATCCTTTTATCACTATGTAATATCCTTCTTTATCCCTGGTAATTTTCTCTTCTCTTAAATCTACTTTGTCTGATATTAATGTGCCTCTGCAAATTTCTTTGTATTAGTGTTTTCACAATACACAGTCAGCCTTCCATACCCATGAGTTTTGCGTCCACGGAGTCAACCAACTGCATATTGAAAATACTACACAATCTGCAGTTGGTTGAATCTACAGAATACAGAACCTGCAGATTTAGAGGTCTGACTGTAAGGAACTTGAACAACCTTGCATTTTGGTATCCATGTGCAGGCGGTCCTGGAACCACTCAGATACTGGGAATGACTGTAATTTTTTCCATCCTTTTAGGGCTTTTTTTGTGGTAAAATATGCATAACAAAATTATCATTTCTATTGCTTTTCCTCCATTTCTGATCTTCTAAGTTTCCTTCTGGTACCATTTCCCTTCTGTCTGAAGAACTCACTGTAGCAGTTTTTTAAGACGTTTCCAAGAAATGAATTATTTTCATTAGTTTGAGAATGTCTTTATTTCACCTTTTTTCTGAAGGATATTTTCACCTGATACAGTTTGGAGTTGAGAGTTCTTTTCTTTCAGCACTTTAAAAATGTTGTTCCACTTTTTTCTGGCCATCATGGTTTCCGATAAGAAACCTGCAATTATTTGAATTGCAGTTCTCCTGTAAATAATATATCATTTTTCCCTGGCTGCTTTGAAGATTTTTTCTTTCTTTAAGTTTTCAGCAGATTGATTATGATGTAGACAGTATAGATTTCTTTATGTTTATACTGTTTGGAGTTCTCTGAACTTCTTGAATCTGCAGGATTATGTCTTCCCTCAAATGCGATAAGTTTCAGACATTATTTCTTTAAATATTTTTTCTGCACTACACTTCTCTTGCTCTCCCTCTGAGACTCTGATGACACAAATGTTAAACACTTTGGGATCCTCAGATCCTTGAGGATCTGTTAAATTATTATTCAATCTTTTTTATCTCTTTTGTTCAGATTGGATAGTTTCTCTTGATCTATTTTCACATTCACTGATACTTTCATCTGTCATCTCCACTCTGCTATTAAGCCTCTGCAGTTAGTTTTTTATTTCAGTCAGTATATTTTTCAGTTCTAAAATTTCCATTTGCTTCTACTTTATATTTTCTATTTCTTCACTGAGACAGTCCATATTTCCATTTATTTTAAGAGTGTCCACCTTTACTTGTTGGAGAATTATTATAATAGCTACCTTAGAGTTTTTGTCAGATAATTCCAACATCTGTGTCATCCTGTCATTTGCATCTGTTGATGCAAGTTGAGATTTTCCTGGTTATTTGTATGCCGCATAATTTTGGATATATCCTGGACATTCTGAATAATATGATATAAGACTCTGGGTCTTGTTCAGTTCTATGGAAAATACTGGTATTTTTGTTTTAGTAGTCAATCAACACAGATGAGTTCAGGCCAGAGTCCAAACCAGTCCTCCATAGGTTATGGTTTCAACGAGAGTTCTGTTTTCAAAGCCTTTACAGTGCTATTTAATATATTCTGCATGTGTGCCTCCCCAGCCCCTCTGACAAGCACAGTACTGCATCAGCGGTATAGTTCTCAGTTCAGTTCCGATAGTTTTTAATATGGTGTTTAGGATCAGATTCATGAATACCCAGCTCAGCGATGAGCCTTTGAGCACATAAATAACTCAGTTACTCTCCTGAGCCCCTCCCTTTGAACCAGTTTGATTCTTTTGATGCCTGCTTTTTAGTTTTGTTGAGCAGGACCAGAGCAACCTTTGATCCAATACTGATTTTACCCCACCAATGAGGGAATACCCTTATGAGTAATTTATCCAGTGTCCCATTAATTATGAGGCTTTTAACTATGGCTGGTGAGAATACTAACTATTCCCAGATTTGTGTAAACCCCACATATTATTCCTTCTGCTTCTTTTGGGTAGATATTCCTGGCTTCTGACAGTTTCAGCACATACATGTGCTGGTCAGTAATCAGCTGAAAACTCAGTGGGGACACTCTGAATATCTTTGAAGCTATCTCTGTGTACAGATGTAAACTCTAGCCACCTCAGCCTTCCTGGACTCCCAGTTCAATCTCCTCATCTCAGGGAAACCAAAGAGGGAGGTTTCCTGCTCCTTCTATTGAAGACTGGAAACTCTCTACAAGCAGTAAGCTGGTGCAATTATAGAGCTCATCTCTTTTGTTTTCTTTTGTCAGAGATCACTGTCCTGAGCTACCTGATGTGCTATGTCTTCATAACTTTTTTTTCATGTATTTTGCCTGGTACGGTAGATATTTCAGGTGAGGAGATAAATCCAGTCCCTATTGCTCCCTCTTGGTCAAAAGCAGAAGTCCCCAATCTCTTTTGATAGCAAGCTCCATGTTCTGACCATGAAGAACAGTGACGAAGAATGAAGATTAAGAATGACAGCGAATTGAGGCCAGAGTGTTGGGAATCTAGATAACATGGGTTCTAAAGTGCAGTATAATGGCAAAAATAAGGTCAATTATAACAAAGGAAGGTAGAATTAAGTCCAATATGGTAGCTGAAGTCAGCAAAGATTTGGAAAGCATAGGAAGATAAGAGAGCATGGACTTTCAATGAGAAAATGTTCTGGAAAAGGTCCCCACAACATGATTGGTCTGTGAGGGCAAGGACTTTGTCTTAGTCACTGGTATATGGGCTAGACACTGTTCTAGGTTCTCGATAAACATTTATGTTGAATGAATATTTGTTGAATTAATATAGTTGAGACTAACCCTCCATTCTTTCCCCTTGAATATATAGAAGTGGGGTAATGAGAGTTATGTGTAGAAGATATATCTGGTTTCACTTGAAAGCTAGTTTTTGGTTAATTAGAGAAGCTGAAGGAAGAAATAAGAATATGTTTAACAAGAATGAATTTGCCCATAATAGGACAAGAACCCTTGGAAGAATTTTCATCTTTTACCCCTCTTAGCCGTCCAAGGCTTAAGAGAGAATAATAATTTCTTGGGCATTCTTCAATTATAAGATGAGTTCAGATGTAGCATAGTCATAGTCCCCTTCTTTGTTCTAAATTAACATCACCAAGGAAACTAATATACTATTTTTTCTTAAATAGTCTAGTTCTTTGAACTCTGCATGTCAAAAACATGAAACCAGTGTGTTAGGAGTAAAAATACATTAATGCAAAATAAAAGGCACACATATAAACACGGAAAATAAGATGCCAAAAGCTGGTTTTCAAATGTGAAGAACTATCCATGTGGGTGAACCAAGTCAGTTGTCCTAGTTTTCCTACTCCAACAGTTATTTCATATAACCTTATGCAATATCTCCTGAGAACCTAAAGTTTATACTAGGTCCTAAAGAAATTAGAAAAATAATTCAGAAAGTCCCTATCATAAGGAGTTTATAAATACTCAAATTTCCATAATACATGACACGGTATTTTAACCTCTCTGTGACAAATTCCTTCCAAGAATAAGAAGAGGACACTTCATGTAAGGAGACAGAATTTCAGCTGGGACTTGAAAAATGCTTAAAACTTCTGTAGGCTAAGATGGAGGAAGGATGGGAGGGAATTCTAAGTAGAGGTAGGTATAGAAAGGAAAAGGTATGGACCAGTTTTATGGACCAGAAAACAACCAGTTTTGATAATACTTGGATTATTTATAGGGTACTACTGGGAGGCAAAACAGGGAAGGCTGTGAAAGTCCCGGAATCCAAGGTTAAACAATTTGTAGTTAAGTCACTAGGTCCATTCTCTAAGGTAAATGTGACATATTGGCAATGAAATAGGAATAGGCTCAGCA
The DNA here is from genome assembly GCF_965194805.1 of Balaenoptera borealis. Classification (NCBI taxonomy): domain Eukaryota; kingdom Metazoa; phylum Chordata; class Mammalia; order Artiodactyla; family Balaenopteridae; genus Balaenoptera; species Balaenoptera borealis. The sequence goes on from NC_138874.1 coordinate 89,483,087, forward strand.
TTTTTTAGGCTTATGTAGAGAATGCCAGAAGTTCAAATATGGCAAGGTATTGGTGATTTTTGTTCCTGGGATTTCCAATACCTTATTAAGTATGAGAGCAATCACAACATTCACAAAATATGCACGAGTCAACCTAGGCTTTTAGTCTTAGTTTGAGTATCTTCATCAATCACACCACATATATCTGGCTGAAGTATAAGCACAATAATCTTAATCTCCACTTGCCACATCATAAGTAAGACATTTTAAAGGTGTTTTTCATAGATACTGCTGAAAGTTTGGAGCACATCGTAAGAAAGTGAGAAACAGCTGTTATATCTAGATTCAGCAGACACACATTTGCACATAGGGCAATGTTTAGAAAATGTCTTCAACCTGTTCCATTACTTCTTGAGAGCATGAGGTCCCCATTCTGTTCACCCACTGCTTGAAAAATAAGACAGAGAGAAAAAATACATCAGCACATAAGAAACTTTGGGTTTACAAAAGCAGAAAACACACCACTCTCTAATCATTAAAAATCAATCTTCAAAGTGAATACCATGGAACCTTAAGAATTTCATTTAAGTACCTCAGTATCCCCACATACTCTCTCTCCCATTTACTTCAAATTCATGTTTACCTATTTTAACATATATTTATGTCTCTGCTTTTTAAAAGTTTTTAAAAATTCTATAGTGGGATGAACACTTTTTGATGTAGAAGAATTATCTTGCCACTTACATCCTTTTTCTATTTCAGCTGTAACAAACTACTGCACATTAAGTGGCTTAAACAATACAAATTTATTACCTTATATTACTAGCAATAAGAAATATGAAATGGGTCTCGCTGGGCTAAAATTAAGGTGTTAACAGGGCTGCATTCCTTTCTGGAAGCTCTACAGGAGAATCCACTTCCTTGTTTTTTCCAGCTTCTAGAGGCCACTCACGTTCCTTGGCTCACAAACTCCTTCCTCCATCTTCAAAACAAACAACAGTAGGTCACATCTAATCTCTCTGACTTACACCTGCACTTTGGTCTTCCTTTTTTAAGGATCCTTATGATTACACTGAGTCCACCCAGACAATTCAGAACAACTACCCTATCTTAAGATCAACTGATTAGCAACCTTAATTCCATCTGCAACTTAAATTCTCCCTTGCCATACAAGATGACATATTCACAGTTCCAAGGGAACACAACAATAAAATAAACAAACAATCCAATTTCAAAAATGAAAAAAAGACATGAAAGATATATAGATGGCAAACATGAAACACATGAAAAAATATTCACTATCACCAGCCATTAGAGAAATGCAAATTAAGACCATGATGATATCACTACATACTTATTAGAGCAGCTAAAATAAAAATAGTAACATTACTATAAGCTGGCAGGAATGCAAAGAAACATTGCCATTAAGAGTATAAAATGGTACAGTCACTCTGAAAAATAGTTCAGTAGTTTCTTAAAAAATTAAATGTACACTCACCATATCACCCAGCAACTGCATTCTTGGACATTTATCCCAGAATGAAAACTATGTCCACACAAAAAATCTGTACATAATTGTTCACAGATTAGCTGCAATAGCCAAAAACTGGAAATGACCAAAATGTCCTATAATAGATGAATGATTAACCGAACCATAGTACATCCATGGTGGCACAATGGAGTAGGTGTGACTATAAAGGGGTAACACAAAGAGATCTTTGTGGTGATAGAACGGTTATGTACCTTGATTGTGGTGACAGTGACACAAATCTACCCATGTGATAAAATGACACTGAACTATGCACACACTTCACACCAATGTCCATTTCCTGCCTTTGATATTGTACTATAGTTATGTAATATGTAGCTAGTGGGGAAACTAGATGAAAGGTACCCAGGACCTCTCTGTACTACCTTTGCAACTTCGTATATATCATTAATCACTAAAATTTTCTCAAACGAAAGGTTTTTAAAAATCAAATCATATCATAAATTCAATACCCTCTACCAACTGCTCCCCATCTTTCATTCAATCACTTTTCTATGCTACAAGATGATACTAGACTTGAAAAGAAATCAACTAATCTAGGAGTTATAAACTGGAAGCCCATGGGCTGGATTTGGTCAACAGACTTGCTTTAATTTAACAGTATTAATTTTTTTTTTTTATTTCAAAGTCTTTGGAGGGAGCATATGAGCTCTAGTTCACCAGTTTCTACTCCTTTATAATCTTATGCCCTGTGCTCCATTCATTTAAATGCTTGTCTAATCCTTAAAGACATCTGAGTTTGCCACTCTCACTAATCTTTTAAAATAGTGTGAAGCAGAGATCTGAAGTGTTAAAACGAAATGTTCAAAGCCATAGGTTTCTGATTCCAGCCAGTGCTCTACCTACTCTTCAGAGTTATTTCACCTCCTGTGTTAGTCATTCTCTCATTCTAACAGAGTAAATATCTAGATCTATGTTTCACTCCCTTACTTGCTGTCTCAAGTAACACATCAACCATGTCTAGCCTCTATTAAAATGGGAATACTTACCTTTCCCAATTCACAGAACTATTGGAATAATCAAGCAAGACAGTGCATGTAAAATCTATACAAATGAAAGACAGTAAATACATATATTTCCCATTTCCTCTCTGAAGTGGCAGTACTCTGGGCCATGATTCTGTGTTTGGCCTTTCCAAGTAGAAAGATAGCTTTAGCAAGCTTTAGCTTTAGCAAGATCATCTTATTGCTATGGGTTATAGCTTTAGCAAGATCATCATATTGCTATGGGTTATAGCAGGTTCAAGCTAGGGACAGCAGCACAGAAAAAAGGAGCAAGTTCAATGGAAGTGGGCTCTGGGAGTCCTGGAATTAAACAGTAGAAAAGGAAAGTTAATGCTAAGAGTGGAAGGAATAAAAGAAAAGGAAGAAAGTTGGCTCTTTGAACCAGCTGTCTTATTTCTGACCTGGCCAAACTAAAAAACTAAAGAGTCAGGGTTGTACTTTTTACACTTTAATTATATCTTAAATATATTTACTTATCCTTAATTATTCTTCAAAATGATTTTCAAGTGTAAATGTCTACCTCCATCCCTTAAAAACCACGTACTAGATTCAACTGTTGTTAACTGTAAAATATGTATTCTTCCACAATATTTTCCTGAGTAATATATATATGCATATATATATACATATATATTCACATATATATTTTTCTTTTTGTAAAAATTAGATCATGCTTTACAGATGTTCTTCAAATTGCATTTTTCATTTAAATATATATCACAGGCATCTTGCTGTACCAACACATATAGTTCTACTGCATTCCTTTTAATAGCTGTATGTATTTCAACTGAATAGATGTACCAAATTTATCTAATCATTCTATTGATGTGCATATACTAGTAATTTGCTATTTTAAACTATGGTACAAAGAAAATATATATTAAAATACTCATGGGGCTTCCCTGGTGGCGCAGTGGTTGAGAATCTGCCTGCCAATGCAGGGGACACGGGTTCGAGCCCTGGTCTGGGAAGATCCCACATGCCGCAGAGCGACTGGGCCCGTGAGCCACAACTACTGAGCCTGCGCGTCTGGAGCCTGTGCTCCGCAACAAGAGAGGCCGCGATAGTGAGAGGCCCGCGCACCACAATGAAGAGTGGCCCCCGCTTGCCACAACTAGAGAAAGCCCTCGCACAGAAATGAAGACCCAACACAGCCATAAATAAATAAACAAATAAATAAATAAAAATTAAAAAAAAAAAATACTCATGGAATTATTTCTTTAAGATAGGGTCCTGGATTTAGGATTGCTAAGAATGTGCCTCTTAAGTTTTATACCAATTTATATTCCTACCAGCAGTGTCCATCTTCACACATGTTTATCAACTTTTTGCCTTTTTTATTTCACATCCATTTTCTTCAATCTATTGTTCATCTTTTAACTTTATATAGTATTTTGTAAGACAAAAGTATTCTGATGTAGTGAAATCTGCCAATCATTTCCTTTATTAGCAATAAGTTCTATGAGTTGTAGAGATATACCCAAAATTGTAAAAATATTCTTCCACATTTTTGTAACATTTCTATAGCTACAAAAGGAGCTATATTAAATTTTCAATTCATCTAGAATTTAGTTTTGTACATTATATGAAGTATAAAATTAACTCTAAATTTATTTTCTTCAAGTTGCATACTCTGGTATTCAGTACAATTTATTAACTCTATCATTCTTCATTGAATTGAAATGTCACAACCTTTTCAATATATTAAATTTCCATATACAATTACTTGTTTTTTTAGACTCTTCTTTTAGGCCATTGATCTTCTTCACCTATCTGGTATTTTAAAATTCTTACCATTATAAATTTCTCAGATACTCTCATACACTTATTATAAATAAGCTTTAAAATCAACACACCAAATTTCATCCCCCAAAACCCTCTTGGGATTCAGATTTATAATTGTCATACTAATGGTGGGGCAAACATATCATTATGTGTCACCTAATATGGTGAAAGGTGAAATACATGGCATTTGGGAAGAAATAACATTTAGTTTTCCTCTCCAAAAATATGGTATGCTTATATTTTATTCAAATCTAGTTTTATGAACTTCAGTAAAACTTTATTGTTCTTTAAATTTAGATTTCATGTCTTTCTGATTAAATTTATTTCAATTTTAGACGAAATTAACTTTAAAATGCTTATACCTAGATGTATTCTAGCTTGAAATTAAAACAATAAGGGGACTTCTTTGGTGGTCCAGTGGTTAAGACTCCATGCTTCCACTGCAGGGGGGCGCAGGTTCAATCCCTGGTTGAGGAACTAAGATCCCACATGCCATGTGGCATGGCCTAAATAAATAAATAAATAAATAAATAAATAAACAAACAAACAATAAAGAAAAATCCTTAAAATCATTCAAGCAATAACAAATTATACAAAGGAACAAAAGTCATATTTCTTCTCTACAACACCAAATGCAAGACAGCCACATGTTACAAAATTTAAGGAGAAATAACTGGGATCACAAATTTTTATACCAAGTCAACTTGTCATTCGTATGTAAATAAAACAGGAAGATATTCATGGACTAATATAATAATTCACTCAACTATAACCTTTAAAATATCTTGCAGACATAAACCTACAGACTGAAAGAAGAATGGAATAAATTCAGTAATATGGATAAGGATCTTAAAACATCAAGACAAGTAATGCTTCCAGCTATGGTGGGAAAAGAGATCAGCAAACACTCTCCCCCAAAAGCAATGTCAGTTGATGCAAGTGACAGACTAGCCAGAAACTGAGCAAGGTTAGCCTGGAAATGAAAGAGACACTGAAGAGCTACATAAACTCATCACATATCCCTGGCCAACAGGCATGTACAGATGATAGTTCAAAGTAACAATTATAAATATATTCGAAGGATTTTTGAAAAGTTTATTCAAGAAGTTCAAGAGAAATATGAGGATAATTATTCAACAAACAGAAAATATCAAGAGAGAAATAGAAAATATTAAAAATAGCTATATGGAAATTCTAAAGTTGAAAAGTATAATAACTATAATGAAAAATTCATGAAATGGGCTCAACAGCAAACTTGAGATAGCAAGAGAATGAACCAGTGAACTAGCAGATAGAGCACTAGAAACTATCCAATATGAAGGAGAGAGAAAAAAAAAAGATTGAAGACAGGTGAGGAAAGTCTCAGAGACCTGTAAGACAACCTCAATCATATCAATAGACTGTAAAGAAAACCTCAGAGGAGAGTAAAGAGGAAAGGGACAGAAAAATAAGAGCTGAAAAGGGCCCCCAAATGATGAAATACATTAATATAAATATCAAAAAAGCACAAGGACACCAAAGTAAGATAAACACATAAATCTAGACACACCATAGTCAAATATTGAAACACAAAGGCAAAGAGAAAATTTTCAAAGTATCAAGAGAAAAACTATCCATCATATAAAGAACAAATTACCATTAAAGGTGACCCGAATCAGAAACAGTAGAGGACAGAGGGAAGTGGAATGACATAAAATGCTGGGAAGAGAAAAACTACCAACCAGAGTTTCCATCTCCACCAAAACTATACTATAAATGTGAAGGTGAAATAAAGATATACTCAGATAAACACCATAAAAGAAAGAAAATTAACAGGATTTCATCGTAAAAACTTTTGCTCTTCAAAAGACACGTTTAAGAATGAAATTAGAACACTCCCTAACACCAGACACAAAAATAAACTCAAAATGGATTAAAGACCTAAAAGTAAGGCCACACACTATAAAACTTAGAGGAAAACACAGGCAGAAGAGTCTCTGATGTAAATCGCACCCAGATCTTTTTTGACCCACCTCCTAGAGTAATGAAAATAAAAACAAAAATAAACAAATGGGACCCAATTAAACTTAAAAGCTTTTGCACAGCAATGGAAACCATAAACAAGATGAAAAGACAACCCTCAGAATGGGAGAAAATATTTGCAAACGAGGCAACTGACAAAGGATTAATCTCCAACATATACAAACAGCTCATGCAGCTCAACATCAAAAAAACAAACAACCCAATCAAAAAATGGGCAGAAGACCTAAAGAGACTTTTCTCCAAAGAAGACATACAGGTGGCCAACAAACACATGAAATATGCTCAACATCACTAATTATTAGAGAAATATAAATCAAAACTACAATGAGGTCTCGTCTCACATGGGTCAGAATGGCCATCATCAAAAAATCTACAAACAGACAACTAACTGCTGAACAACCTTCAACAGGAAGACACAGGAACTCAACAAAAAAGATACCCCACCATCCAAAGACAAAGGAGAAGCCACAAAGGAGGGGCACAATCACAAAAAATCAAATCCCATAACCGCTGGGTGGGTGACTCACAAACTGGAGAACAATTTTACCACAGAAGTACACCCACTAGAGTGAAGGTTCTGAGCCCCACATCAGGCTTCCCAACCTGGGGGTCTGGCAACGGAAGGACAAATTCCCAGAGAAACAGACTTTGAAGGCTAGCAGGATTTGATTGCAGGACTTCAACAGGACTGGAGGAAAGAGGGACTCCACTCTTGGAGGGCACACACAAAGTAGTGTGTGCACCAGGACCCAGGGGGAAGGAGCAGTGACCCCATAGGAGACTGAACCACACCTACCTGCTAGTGTTGAAGGCTCTCCAGCAGAGGTGGTGGACAGCTGTGGCTCACCACAGGGATAAGGACACTGGCAGCAAAAGTTCTGGGAAGTACTCCTGGGTGTGAGCCCTCCCAGAGTCCACCATTAGCCCCACCAAAGAGCCTCTAGGCTCCAGTGCTGGGTCGCCTCAAGCCCAACAACCAACAGGAAGGGAACTTAGCCCCACCCATCAGCAGACAAGCGGATTAAAGTCTACTGAGCTTGGCCCACTGGAGCAACACCCAACTCTACCCACCACCAGTCCCTCCTATCAGGAAGCTTGCACAAGCCCCTCAGATATCCTCGTCCATAAGAGGGCAGAAAGCAGAAGCAAGAAGAACTACAATCCTGCAGCTGGTGGAACATAAACCACATTCACAGAAAGAAAGACAAAACGAAAAAGCAGAGTACTATGTACCAGGTAAAGGGACAAGATAAAAACCTCAGAAAAACAACTAAATGAAATGGAGATAGGCAACTTTCCAGAAAAAGAATTCAGAATAATGATAGTGAAGATGATCCAGGATCTTGGAACAAGAATGGCAGCAAAGAATGAGAAGATGCAAGAAATGTTTAGCAAAGACCTAGAAGAATTAAAGAACAAACACCTAGAAGAGTTAAAGAAAAAAGAGAGATGAACAATACAATAAATGAAATGAAAAATACACTAGAAGGAACCAACAGCACAATAACTGAGGCAGAAGAACGGATAAGTGACCTGGAAGACAGAATGGTGGAATTCACAGCCACAGAGCAGAATAAAGAAAATAGAAGGAAAAGAAATGAAGACAGCCTGAGGGACCTCTGGGACAACATTAAACGCACCAACATTCGCATTATATGGGTCCAAGAAGGAGAAGAGAGAGAGAAAGGACCTGATAAAATATTTGAAGAGATTATAGTTGAAAACTTGCCTAATATGGGAAAGGAAATAGCCTCCCAAATCCAGGAGCACACAGAGTCCCAGACAGGTTAAACCCAAGGAGAAACACGCCGAGACACACAGTAATCAACTTGACAAAAATTAAAGACAAAGAAAAATTATTTAAAGCAACAAGGGAAAAACGACAAATAACATACAAGGGAACTCCCATAAGGTTAAAAGCTGATTTCTCAGCAGAAACTCTACAAGCCAGAAGGGAGTGGCACAATATATTTTAAATGACGAAAGGGAAGAAACTACAACCAAGATTACTCTACCTGGCAAGGATCCCATTCAGATTCAATGCAGAAATCAAAAGCTTTACAGACAAGCAAAAGCCAAGAGAATTCAGCACCACCAAACCAGCTCTACAACAAATGCTAAAGGAACTTCTCTAGGCAGGAAACATAAGAGGAGGAAAAGACCTACAATAACAAACCCAAAACAATTAAGAAAATGGTAATAGGAACATACATATCAATAATTACCTTAAATGTGAATGGATTAAATGTTCCAACCAAAGACAAAGGCTTGCTGAATGGATACAAAAACAAGACCCATATATATGCTGTCGACAAGAGACCCACTTCAGATCTAGGGATGCATACAAACTGAAAGTGAGGGGATGGAAAAAGATATTCCATGCAAATGGAAATCAAAAGAAAGCTGGAGTAGCAATACTCATATCAGATGAAATAGACTTTAAAATAAAGAATGTTACAAGAGACAAGGAAGGACACTACATAATGATCAAGGGATCAATCCAAGAAGAAGATATAAAACTATAAATATATATGCACCCAACATAGAAGCACCTCAATACATAAGGCAAATGCTAACAGCTATAAAAGAGGAAATCGACAGCAGCACAGTAATAGTGGGGGGCTTTAACACCTCACTTATACCAATGGACAGATCATCCAGACGGAAAATTAATAAGGAAACACAAGCTTTAAATGACACAAGAGACAAGATAGATTTAATTGATATTTATAGGACATCCCATCCAAAAAGAGATTACACTTTCTTCTCAAGTGCACACAGAACATTCTCCAGGATAGAGTACATCTTGGGTCACAAATCAAGCCTCGGTAAATTTAAGAAAATTGAAATCATATCAAGCACCTTTTAAGCCACAACCCTATGAGATTAGAAATAAATTACAGGGAAAAAAACATAAAAAACACAAACACATGGAGGCTAAACAATACATTACTAAATAACCAAGAGATCACTGAAGAAATCAAAAAGGAAATCAAAAAATACCTAGAGACAAATGACAACAAAAACACGATGATCCAAAACCTCTGGGATGCAGCAAAAGCAGTCTAAGAGGGAAGTTTATGGCAATATAATCTGACCTCAAGAAACAAGAAAAATCTTAAATAAACAATCTAACCTTACACCTAAAGGAACTAAAGAACAACCAAAACCCAAAGTTAGTAGAAGGAAAGAAATCATAAAGGTCAGAGCAGAAATAAATGAAACAGAAACTAAGAAAACAACAATAACGATCAATAAAACTGAAAGCTGGTTTGTTGAGAAGATAAACAAAATTGATAAACCTTTAGCCAGACTCATCAAGAAAAAGAGGGAGAAGACTCAAATCAATAAAGTTAGAAATGAAAATGGAGAAGTTACCACGGACACTGCAGAAATACAAAGCATCATAAGAGACTACTACAAGCAACTCTAGGCCAATAAAATGGACAACCTGGAAGAAATTGACAAATTCTTAGAAAGGTATAACCTTCCAAGACTGAACCAGGAAGAAATAGAAAATATGAACAGATAAATCACAAGTAATGAAATTGAAACTGTGATTAAAAATCTTCCAACAAACAAAAGTCCAGGACCAGATGGCTTCATAGGTGAACTGTATCAAACATTCAGAGAAGAGCTAACACCCATCCTTCTCAAACTCTTCCAAAAAATTGTAGAGGAAGGAACACTCCCAAACTCATTCTACAAGGCCACCATCACCCTGATACCAAAACCAGACAAAGATACTACAAGAAAAAGAAAATTACAGACCAATACCACTGACAAATACAGATGCAAAAATCCTCAACAAAATACTAGCAAACAGAATCCAACAACACATTAAAAGGATCATACACGATGATCAAGTGGGATTTATCCCAGGGATGCAAGGATTCTTCAATATACGCAAATTAATCAATGTGATACACCATATTAACAAATTGAAGAATAAAAACCATATGATCATCTCAATACATGCAGGAAAAGCTTTTGACAAAATTCAACACCCATTTATGATAAAAACTCTCCAGAAAGTGGGCATGAGGGAACCTACCTCAACATAATAAAGGACATATATGAAACCCACAGCAAACATCATTCTCAATGTTGAAAAACTGAAAGCATTTCCTCTAAGATCAGGAATAAGACAAGAATGTCCACTCTCGCCACTATTAATCAACATAGTTTTGGAAGTCCTAGCCATAGGACTGATTGCAGAGAAGAAAAAGAAATAAGAGGAATACAAATTGGAAAAGAAGAAGTAAAACTGTCACTGTTTGCAGATGACATGACACTATACATAGAAAATCCTAAAGACTTTACCAGAAAACTACTAGAGCTAATCAATGAATTTGGTAAAGTTGCAGGATACAAAATTAATGCACAGAAATCTCTTGCATCCCTATACACTAACAACAAAAGATCAGAAAGAGAAATTAAGGAAACAATCCCATTCACCATTGCAACAAAAAGAATAAAACACCTAGGAATAAACCTACCTAAGGAGGTAAATACCTGTACTCAGAAAACTATAAGACACTGATGAAAGAAATCTAAGATGACACAAACAGATGGGGAGATATACCATGGTCTTGGATTGGAAGAATCAACATTGTGAAAATGACTATACTACCCAAAGCAATCTACAGATTCAATGTAATCCCTATCAAATTGGCAGTGGCATTTTTCACAGAATTAGAGCAAAAAATTTTACAATTTGTAAGGAAATACAAAAGACCATGAATAGCCAAAGCAATCTTGAGGGAAAAAAACTGAGCTGGAGGAATCAGACTCCCTGACTTCAGACTATACTACAAAGCTACAGTAATCAAGACAATATTGTACTGGAACAAAAACAGAAATATACATCAATGGAACAGGATAGAAAGCCCAGAGATAAACCCATGTGCCTATGTTCTACTAACCTATGACAAAGGAGGCAAGGATATACAATGGAGAAAAGACAGTGTCTTCAATAAGTGGTGCTGGGAAAACTGGACAGCTACATGTAAAAGAATGAAATTAGAACATTTCCTAACACCATACACAAAAATAAACTCAAAATGGATTAAAGACCTAAATGTAAGACTGGACACTATAAAACTCTTAGAGGAAAACATAGGAAGAACACTCTTTGACATAAATCACAGCAGTCAAGTACTTTAAAGCTGCTATTATAAATATGATCAAGGACTAAAGGAAAAGGTGATCATATTGGATGAAAAGATGGAACATTTAAGCAGAAAAATATAAACTATAAAAAAGAACCAAATGAAAGCTCTAGAAATGTACAATATCTGAAATTAAAAAACTCAAAAGATGTGCTTACCAAAAGATTGGAGGCATCCCCAGAAAGATCACAAACTTGAAAAACAGGGCAATAAAAAGTATTAACTCTGAAGAACACAGAGAATAAAAGATCAGACAAAATTAATGAGTTTCAGGTATCTACATAGAAAAATATCAAATAGTTGAACATATGTGTAATAAGAATCTCAGAAGCATGAAATTCTGGCGAAATTTTTTTTAAATATAGTGGATGAAAAATTCCCAAATTTGATGAAAAACACTGACTTCTAGATCCAAGAAGCTCACCTAACCCAAGTCAGGAAAAACATAAAAGAGAGCCATATTAGGCACATCTGAGTAAAAGAGCAGAAAAACAAAGGTAATAAAAAAATCTTGAGAGCAGCCACAGCAAAATGAAACATTATATATAAAGGAAGAATAATACAAATGAAAGCTTACTTTTCAACAGAAAGAATGATGGCCAGAAGAAAGTAAAACAATATGTTTTAAAAACAAAAAAACAAAAACAAAAAATTAAAAAATTGAAAACTATCAACCTGGAATTCTATAGCTTGGTAAAGTATCCTTCAAAAACGAAGGATAATTAAAAATATTTTCATATGAACAAAATTTGAGGATTTGTCTTCAAAAGGGCACACACTTCATGCTAATAGAAATTCTCTGGCAGAAGAAAAATTACATCAGATGGAAATTTATACATACAAGGAGAAATAAAAAGGACTGGAAATGGTAAATATGTGGATAATTTTAACAGATGATATTTTCCATCTTCTATTAATTTCTGGAAAAAACAACTGATTATATACATAACACTACTGAACTATACACTTAAAAATAGTTAAGATGATAAATTTTATATGTGCTTTTTACCGCAATAAAGAGAAAAAACTGACTACCTAATTAAAAAATTATAATTTTGTATTATGGGGATTATAATATATGTAGATGTAAAAATATATAACAACTATATCACAAAAGGATAGGGCTGTACATGGAACTGTAGTATTACAAACTTTTACATTTTATTGCAAATTGTACTATATTAACTCTAAGATGGGATAAGTTAAAGATCCATATTGTAATCTCTAGTAAAGTCATTTAAAAATAATACAAAGTTATAGCTAAAAAGTCATTAGAAGAATTAAAATGAAACATTTAAACTTTGATTAATCCAAAAGAAAACAGGAAAGGAGATAAAAGGGAGAAGGGGAAAAAGGCAGGACAAATAGAAAACAAACAGCAAAATTGTGTGCCTAGAATTCCACTTCCAACTATGTTGGAGTAACTGGTAGTAAATCAGCCCTCCCGACATAAACAGCTATAAAATTGAACAAACTATTTGAGGCAACATTTTTAAGGCAGTGGACAAAAGACAGCACATGACTGAGACCCTTGAGAGAAAGGAAATTCATTAGGTGAGCCCCATGATCACCCAGCTCTCTAACTGTATATAATTTCCCAACTGCAGTGCAGAGAACTGGAGGCTGAACAGGTCAAGTTGATTGATTCCACTGACCTGAGGAGGCAGAAATCAGAGTTCAGGTTGGTTGAGGTAGCTGTAATCTATGAGGCATGGTAACAGAGGAAAGGATGGCTGTGCAGAGGAGACCTCAGGAGTCCATCTGGGAGGTCCTGTGTAAATCTCTGACCCAGGGTGAGACTGTTCATGTTCAGAGTGAGACCATACAAGATTTACCAGACAGCAATTACTATGGAGTTAAGAGGGAACTAGGGATATTAGAGGACAAGAAATGCTGGAGGAAAAGCAGAGTTCCTGGCTGCTTCAGAGTGGAGAGATCCTGTTAATACTTTGATAATATCCCTGGCATTCAGTTGAGACACCAGAAGGCCACACCACAGGAGTAAAAACGAAGCTTTAGTGTAAGACCTCTCTAGACCCACACTAACAAAGCCTGAAACCAAGTCCTGATGAGATCCACAAGGGAGAGAGAGTTTGAAAGTCAAGTCCTCCCAAGGTAGAGGGTCTTGAGAAACATCCTGGACTTTCCACAGATCTGAAAATAGCTAAAACAAAATCTACAAAAGTTTAAGGTGACCAGCAAGTAATTGAATTGTCTGTTAAAATAAGAATCAATACTATTCAGAAAAAGATAACAGAATCCAGACACTACAATATTTTTATTCACAGTATCAGTATTCAGTTAAAAATCACCAGGTACATAAAAAAAAGAAAATGTCATCCATAGTCAAAAATAAATAAACAACAAAAATTAACCAATAGAAAGCAGATCAGAAATGGCCAGATGTTGAACTTAGCAGACAAAGACTTTAAATCACCTATTATAAATATGTAAAGAGTTAAAAGAAAATATAGTTTTAATGAGTTAATGGATAAGGAACCTCAGTAGAGAAATGGAAACTGCAAAAAATAATAATAAATAAATAAGAAGCAAATAGAAATTTTAGAATTGAAATGAAAAATTCACTAGATGGGCTAAGGAGCAGATTATAGAAGAAAGAGCAGTGAACCTAAAGACAGAGCAATAAAAATAATCCAATTTGTTGTCTTTTCACTGTCTGTGTTTTGTTAACATGAAATTAAATTGTAGTTATAAGCAAACGTTGGTTGCCTAGGGAACAATAATTGTATATTCAGTTTGACAGAAATAAAAGAGTATTTGTCCTAAAATGCAAAAAAAAAAAAAAAAAAAAAAAAAAAATATATATATATATATATATATATATATATATATATATACATGCTCAGTCCAATCCAAAGGAGGAAAGAAATTTTTGAGAAAATTTAATAGAGCCTCATGGATCTTTGGGACAATATGAAATTATCTAACATACATATAATTGAGTCCTGGAGACTGGGGCAGAGAAAATATTTGAAGAATTAATGGCCCAAAACTTGACAATTTTAATGAAAAACAGCAACTGTAAATCTAAAAGATTGAAAATTTATGCAGTGTGTTCTCCAACAAAAAAAATTAAATTAAGTTAGAAATCAATAATAATGAGATATCCAGAAAATCTCTTAGTAGTTAGACTTTAAATAACACATTTTTAAATAACCCATTGGTCAAGGAAGAAATTACTAGAGAAATTAAAAAATACTTCAAACTGAAAAATAATGACACATCAAAATTTGTGGAATGCAGGCAAACAATGCTTGAAGGAGAAATTTATAGTTTTAAATTCATAAATTAGAGAAAAGAGAAAGATTTAATATTAATTATAAGTTTCCACCTTAAGAAGCCAGTGAAAGAAGAGCAAGTTAAATCCAGAGTAAGTCATGAGAAAGAAATAATACAGATCAGAGCAAAAATCAGCAAACGATAGAGAAAACTAGCAAAGCTAGAAGTTTTTTCTTTTAAGGGATTAATAAAGCTAATAAACACCTAGCAAGAATAACTAAGAAAAAAAGAGAAAAAAAACCCCCCACAAATTAACAATATCAGGAATGAAAGAGAAGCATCACTACAGATCCTACAGACATTAATATGGTAATATTATGAAAAAATTTATGCCAATAAATTCAACAACTTAAATAAAATTTTTAAAAATTTCTTTAAAACACACAACAAAAATGACTGAAGAAATTAAAAAACTGAATAGGCCTATATGTATTAAAGAAACTAAATTTATAATAAAAATTTCATATAAAGAAAACTCCAGGCCAAGCTGGGTTCACTGGTAAAGTCTATCAATAATCAAGGAAGACTTAATATCAACATTACACAAACTCAAGAAATAGCAAAGAATGCTTCCACCTTATTTTATAAGCCAGCTTAACTCTGATAACAAAATCTGACAAGGTCATTACAAAAATAAAAATTTACAGACCAACAACCCAACTCTTCAAATGTATAATCAAGTGGGGAAAGGACAGTGTTTTCAACAAACGCTAATGAAATAACTGGATAAACATAAGGAAAAATGAACATTAACCTCTCCCTGACACAATTAATTAATGTGAAATGGATCCTAGACCTCAGTGTAAAAGCTAAAACTATAAAATGTCTGGAAGAAAACATGGAATAAAATTTTCGTGGCCTTACGAGTAGACAAAAGGTTTCTTAAATGGCACACAGAGAACATTAATCATATAAGAAAATTTTGATAAGTTGAACTTACCAAATTAAAACTTTCTGCTTTATAATACTGAAAACAAGTTAAAAGTTCATTAGCAGGAGAAAGCATAAATTGTGGGATATTCATACAATGGAAAATAACGCAGAAAAATTTTTAAATGAACTGCTGATACACACAACATGGATGAGTATTGGAAACATTATGTTAAGCCTAAAAAGCTAGACACAAGAGTACATATGAAGTTCAAGAACAAGCAAAATAATCCATGGTGATAGAAATCAGAACAGTGGTTGCCTTTGGGAGATGGGGATTGACAGGAAAGGGACAACAGGGGACTTTCTAGATGATGGAAAAGTTTCAGATCTTGTTTAAGGTGGTGGTTACACATTCGCATACTTTTATCAGAACCAATCGAATTGTACACTTAAGACCTTTGCATTTTATGATATATAAATTTTACTTCAATTTTTTAAGTGACAATAGGGAAAAAGGAATTTCAGTTCCTGCCAATTTATGTAATCTTCCATCTAGATTTGAAGAGGTACCAAGTAAAATAAAACTCAAGTGACCCATGCACCTTACCTGAACCCAGTTATCAACTATAACATAGGTATAATGAAAGGTTCCAAAATCTACCCATCTAATATTCTACAGATTAGGAAAGGCATATTCACTATAGAAGGACACAACAAAGAGAGCAGGCAGCCAAATACATGGAGTTTCATCTGCTATCTGCTTCTTCCCTTCGTCTCTCCACAGGGTCCAACTTCCAAGGAAAGCCCACCTGAACCCTCTGGAGCCCAAAAGATGCCCATAAGCTTTCAGGCCTTGCTACCATAAGCTAGGAATAACTCCAGACAAAGCTTATCATCAAGACAATGTCCAGGACCAATCCACAAGCACTCACTTCTTTGGTAGCCCCATCAAGGTCATTCAAGTCAGTGAGACTGACCTTTCTCAACATTAACCCAGGATTCTAATCAAGCTGACAAGGAGATTAACTTACTTTGCCCAGCTGGCTACAAAAACATGTGCATGAATTCTTTCTTGCTCACCCTCATGCTAGCCTTTCCCTCTGCTCTTCCTGTTTCTTTTCTTTTTCACACATGCACAAACAGTCACGTCGTCATATGAGACAAGTGAACACTGAATCTTATGGGTAAAAAACAGATGTTTTCCAATTTTCCTTCACAAAACCATATTTTATATCAGGTTCTTCTATGGATTTATAGCCAATGAAGAGATGTTACTACATTAGCTCATGGAGGGGGATGATAAAAACTGGAAAGGAAGAATCAGACAAGGCAAAGAGAAGCTATCCAGAAGGCTGCAATTGGAGAAGCATGACAAATGGGCAGCACAGTTTTAGAGGGTTCCGGCAGAAAGGCAGATTGCCTGACTGGGAGAGATTCTCCACAGCTGGAGCATTGCACACACCATCTGGAATTTTTTAAATCTGCTTTCCCCAGGTGATCTGATTCTCAGAGTGCCAGTGGAGATGAGAAAAGAAGTAATTGTATAGCTCAGAACAGCTCTAAATTCTCCCCAAATTAGTTAATGAAACCTTGTTTGAATCAGTTTCAACTTCTCCTCCAAACTGAGCCCCTAGTTTTGCATTGTTGTTTCCCCACAAAGAATTGAATGTAGGAGTTTAACCCCAAAGGTTTTCTGTGCAGTGGAACAAAACAGGATTCCCAGCACGATGGTCAAAAATGGTGCTCCAACTGTAGGATCTGGTCCAAATTTCTCAATACAGGCCAACAAAGCTTCATTTTCATTTTCACTCCTCTTGACTAGTCTTAGCACTACTTTCAGCTGTTGCCAAATGGAGAGCCTACATACTGAGGTCCCCAGTTTTCTTTCCCAGATGGTCCAAACTCCAGATGTAAAACAGTAAAGGAAAATATAATTTAAAAAATTAAGAGCAACTGCAAACCCTCAAAATAATGAAAGGCTTTGGTTTTCTTTCTTTCACATGTATGTTTGTGAAAACAGAAGTGGGGTGCATGGGAGAAGGGAGGGTGAAAGAAAGAGATAGAGCTTGTTGGGGAACAGGAAGGGCAAAGGAAGGAATAAAAGGTAGAGGAAAGGGATTATGCCTCCATCTTCTATCCTCATTTCTGCCCCAACCAACTTTTTTTTTAGTCTCCTATTCTATCTTGCTTTAAACCAGGAGTATAAAAGCAAACTTTTCCTGTAAAAAGCCAGATAGAAATTATTTCAGGCTTTGTGGGTCATGCAGGTGCTGTCACAACTGCTCAACTCTGTCATTGTAAAATAAAAACAACCATGGACAATATGTAAATGAATGAGTATGGCTTTGTTTCAATTTATGGATTCCAAAATTTGGATTTCATATACTTTTAACATACCACAAAATATTATTCTTTTGATATTTTTTTCAACCATTTAAAAATATAAAAACCATTCTTAGCTTGCAAACCATACAAAAACAGTCAGTGGGCCAAATTTGGCCCATAGGCCATAGTGTGCCAATCCCTGTTTAATACCAATAAAGAGCATTATTCCAGTTTCAGTTCCAGAACTGTGCAATGGTTACAGCAAGAATCTCACATGATTCCTTACTCAGAGTAGATTTTTTAAAAATTGAAGTGTTACAGCCTACCATGAGTAGCTGTGGTAAACTTTTCATTCTCAGGTATAGCATGCCAGAGGTCTAAATAAATGTATATCTAAAATAAATTCCTTCTCCACTTTTAAACTTTCAAGAATTTTCTACACTGCCTATTCTTATGCATCTTCTTTCATTCTTGTTGGCATCAAGAAAGGGTAGTTTCTTAACAATCTCAAACATTTTTAACTATCTACTAGTGCTTTACTTTGATGATAATAAAGGTTAATATAGGTATAAGTACATTTCTTTTCTCTTCTCTCTCTCTTTTTAATGAAAACACTAACATGTCCACCCAAATAAATTAGCATCTCTACTACTGTAGACTTATTTGCTGAGAATAACAAATTCATTTTCAAAGAGGAAAAATTTCTGGGTACAAATAAAAATAGGCAAGAACAGTTTATCATTTATAACTATAAGTTTTGGCATAGCACTTTTCACAGAGTTTTCACTGAAGGGACCATTCCAAGATAAAGGTATCAGGTCAGGATCTGATACTAAGGATATGGTCCTGCCCTCAAAAACTTACAATCTAGTTGTAGAGGCATAAGAGACACACAAAACAGTAATATAATAACCACATCACTCCACATAATTCAGTATATATGAAAATGTATAGCAATATGGAGTCCCACAAGATATAATAAAGTGAAAGCTTGAGAAATTATATGAGGAAAAACCCCACCCTCAAAATATATTTAAAAAATACTTCCTGTCTAACAAGAACAAAATTAGAAAAATGCCAGAAAAGGCAATAATGAAATGTAAAAAACGCCCTACCCACCCACCCCACCCCCCAAAAAAACTATGGATAAAAAAATAAGGACCATCCCCAAAGAAAAAGAGAACACATTACAAATATAGTAAAATATAAGAAATAAATGACAAAAGACATAATAAAATAATAATATGGACATAAATGAGTGTCCTAGCAGCATACATTGGGGGACATACTTTTATGTTGAAAGTCAAATGTGAATTTAAAAGTTTGAGCTTGTAGTGTTTAAAATTCTAGAGAAAATGCAAACATGGGTAATAATAAATAATTCAAGGTAACTAAGTATCTGGTAAGAGGTACAGATGACAAATAATCCAGGAATTCAGAGAAGGCTGAGGACTAGGGTAAAGGTTTACAGAAGAAAGTAGCCCTACACATAAAGCCCAGCACAAATGAAACCCAAATGTTCAGAGGAAGGGTGGTGTACCAGGGACAGGGTGATGGAGGAAGGGAGCTTGGATAGGAAGGAAATCTGCCTGCCCATGGCAAAGGGAGTCCATCAGTTGGAAAATAACCCCCAAAGGACCCAGACAGTATAATGTCCAAATGGAGAGCCAAGCAAAACCAAACTGTAAGATAGCCGAATATCTCTTTATAATCAATGTGTGGTAATAATCAATGAATATTAGATCCTTTGAGATTATCTAATCCTATGCATTAATTTCATATATAAGTCTTCAAACCAGAGAGGTAAATTAACTTAACACAAATTCACATAATGAGTTGGTGGCAGGCCTAAGTTTCCAACCCTAGTATCCTATCTCCCAGATGGTCCAGTATGCTGTGCATTGCACCACACTGCCTCCACACCAAGTCCTTAAGTGATGTGTGTCCATTCTTGTTACTCTCTCAGAAATTTCTGAAAGTTGCCTTTCAGTATAAGTTCAATACTTAGAAGACTAAATGCAGCTAGGTTTTATGTTTTGCTTTTTATCAGTATAAAGAACTGCTAATATTATAGGTCCTGGCATCACACAGATCTACGCTTCAATTCTATCATTGACATTACTGATCGTATGGCCTTGAGCAAGTTACTTTACCTCTCTAACCTCAGGTTTTACATCTATAAAACAGATATCATAATAATGCCTCCACAAAGGACTGTTGTGAAGATAAGTAACATTTTACATGTAAAGTATATAGTACATGTCCTGAAATACAATAAACACTCAATAAATGTTAGCTATAATAAATGGTAGATATTGTTAAAGAAAACATTCACCCTTTCCCATATTTTCACCCATTACAGGCAGCACAGCCTAGCAGTTAAGATGGTAAAGAAGGCAGACTCTAGAGCCCCCTGCTCTGCCACTTACTAGGTGTGAGCTTGGGCAAATTACTTAAACTCTGTGTGTCACACTCCCTATCTGTAAATAGGGTTGTTGTAAGGATTAAATGAGACACTGTATGCAAACAATACCTAAACAAATAGAAATGTTTGTTAACAAAATTAACTTACATGATAGAAACTTCCATCTGCTGGGAAGTATTAGGGTGAAAATTTTGCCTTTTCCCCATTGATGGGTATGAGAGAGAGTGATTGTATATGCTTATAGTAAGCTCATGGTGGTAATGGGATGGGGAGGGGAAATGGGCAGAAATTGCTCCAGGACTTCTATCAATCTGTCACCAAAATACCTATCAAGAGGTTTTCTGCCTCAGTTAGCCAGAGTTGGATTTTACTGCTTATGAGTTAGAATCCTAACTGATATTAATATTCTAAGGTAGCGTTTCATTTTATAACAATAGGATTATACTATGCACAATGTTCCATAGTTTGCTTTCTGTTTGACAATAACTTACTTTACTTTCTAAATTTCAGATTGGCTAGGAGGTGCATGCCAGTTTCTTTTAGTCCCCCTGTTCCTCTCAAACACCAGGTGACAGAATGATTAAGGAGAATTTATATGACTTCAATCCATGCTGAGAGAGTAAACTGCCTATAATGAGCTCTCTCCAGTCAGAAAGAAGAATGAAATGTACCACACTTCCAACCTACCCCCACTTCTTCACTAATATTTGGTACCTGGTAGTTGAATTTCCTCATTAAACATTTTGAGGGCATTTTGAAATAAAGTATTTTCTGTTGCATTTTCCCCAATGCAACTCTCCATCTCTCTGTCATTCACTAATATAAAGATCTAAGAGCCCAGTATCACCACCATGGCCTGGAACTAGGGGCAAAATCCTAGATCTGGAACCAGGGGATCCACTGAGATTGCAGCCAGTAATCTGTCCATAGGCACAGCCAATGGTCAGAGCCAGAAGTTACGAAGTAAGCAAAGTTAATGTCCAAGACCTGAGCCAAGAGCCATAAAACAAAGTTGGCAAGGAGAGTCGAGGAAGGGAAATGGGTGTCAAATCTAAGCCAAAGGAATTAAAAACACCTCGTACCATCATAACCAACTAGAGGCCATTGCAAAACTATTACTGCTGCTTTAGGCATAGCCCTCTTAAAGATTGCTGCTCAAATGGCTGGGCCCTGAAGAGCAGTCAGTTTGTTCTGCGGCTACTTCTTTGTTCAGTGGCTTCTTAGCCTATTCACCTATCGTCTACAGTTTCCCTTGTGGTGTGCATTTTTAGCAGTACGGGCTTAAATGTAATCCCTTGCTCCTTGGGCCAGTCACTTAAGCTCTACAAATCTTAGCTAGCTCATGTGTACAATGATGATAGTGCTTCTTACCTTTATAGATTTGTTTTAAGGATTGTATGAGAATACATATGAAAATCTTGAATATTTGACTAAATTTAAATGAATTATTTGTAAGACACTATGAACAAAGTTAAAAGATTAATGTTGAACTGAGACAAAATATTCATTACAAATATTTAACAAAAATGTTAATATCCCAATAATTTAAAACTTCTACAAATCAATATGAAAATTACAAATGACCCACACATAGAAAAAAATTGCAAGGCATTCACAGACAATTCACAAAAGAAATACAAGATGTTCAACTTCGTTAGGCATCAGGAAATTGCAAACTAAACAAGGAGATACCACTTTTCCACTTGAAAAAAAAGGTAAAAGATCGATAATACCCATGTTGGCAAGGGTGTGGGGAAAGGGTACTCTCATACAGCTGGAGACAGTATATACCTTGTAGGTAGACAATTTGCCTGTAATATTTAAAATGTGAATAACCTTTACTCTGGCAATCATACTGCTAGTAAGCTATCAATAACAAACACTGTCATAAGTTCTTAAAAATATATGTCCAGGATGTCCATTAAAATAACTAAATTAATTGTGAATAAATGTGCACACATATATATATGTTTTACATTTATTCCTTTGCTATATATGTTATATACACATATGTAAATATGTATAAATAGTGACTAGAAAAAGATCTAGAAGTTTACACACTGTTGATGGTATCCATTCCAAGGAAGTGACATTGGAGAACATAGAGAAAAGACTTTATATATACTTATATATAATATATATACTTTATATATATTATATATAATAAATATATGAACAGTATATCCTATAATTTTCTCCAACCAAATAAACTTCTTTCATAATTTTTAAAGACAAAAAAAGAAAATGTTTTGCAGATTAGAAAGCAACCTATAGATGTTATGATTCTTAAGTTATACTTTATCAACCAAAAAGAATTTAAGGTGATATACAAACATGTAGTGTTATTATTTCTTACCCAAATTTCTTACTTAAAATTATTTTCAAGTCAAGAAAACAAAAGTTGTCAAGCATTCCATATGCTTAAAAATGTGGTAACTCTAGTTTTAAAGTATAGAATTATAGTTCTCTTTAAAAAGGGTATAATCAGAGAAAAATGTCCTTGTAAATTTTAGCAATTCTTATATTTTTTACTATTATTCTCATGCTTAAAGCATATTACAGACATTAATATTATTCCTAGAACATGATGCCATCTCTGACCTACTTGTCTTCTAAAGTAATTACCCCAAACTGAAATTCCCTTCTTTTAATATCTTCCCTCTTCTCAGTTTGTCAGATCATTTTAAATTTGAATATATTTATCTGATGTACAACAAGATCACCAGCTCAGTTTTGTTAGATAAGCAAACACACGCACCTTCCATTTCATCATTGAAGGTAATATAAAAATGTTACAAATTTATCAAAAAACAAGAATTCCAATAAACCATGTTAAGCTCAGAGGCAAATGGAACCTTTAGTGTGCCCTTTACCCCTTTCTGTGCCCAGTTCTCCTGTGGTGCTGCTTCCCAAGGCACCCCAAGCTCCCTCCCAGCAAAGCCTGCTTTCAGGAAAGGATCTGAAAAACAAATTTACATTGATGAGTGAAAAACATACAAAGAAATAAAGCTGTAATTGCTAAATTTCAGAAACTGATTTTTAAAGTTTGACTTGAGTAGCCAGTATTGCCAGGTACTGTATACAGTGTGAACCAAATTGATGGGCCCTGTCCTCAGAAAACATGGAAAACAAATAAACAAGCAGCTACACTGAAGTGTGGTCAATGCTATGATAGATTTAAGACACGGTGTTGCAAGATGGGAGGTCTCACCAAGTGCAAAGGGTGGGGAAATTCTAGAAGAAATATCTAAGCCAAGGATTTAAGAGTAAGGGGGCATCAACCAGACAAAAATGGGTGGGAAGAAGGAATGAATGTATGAAGAATGCCTTCTTGACACCTCTGAAATCACATCACCCCATCCATCCAAAATAAATGTCTGACCCTGGTGACTAGTGAAGTTGGGAACAAAATTCAAGTCTTCTAACTTCCAGTTCCTTTCATCATTTGGAACACTATATCCCTCACTTCCTCTCCTCTCTTCAGCTTCAAATTATCATGGCAAACAACTGAACTAGTAAAATGAGAAGTTACAGAAAATCACAAATGCAGGGCAGAAAGTGAATAGGTATAGGAAGACAGCTGGAGAAATGGCTTTGAAGACTTTCTCTGGAGGACAAATGTTTGGGGCAAAACAGAATTCCCAGCAACAGTGTATATGCCCCTAAAGATTGTGGCTTTTGCAGAGCAGTAAATATTCAACCCCAATGTCCAAACAGAACAAATATCTGGATAGTCTCTGCCAAACCAAGATTAAAAACGGCTACTATATCTTCTGAAGTAAAAAATAGCCAGCAATGAATTTGTCCATTTTCAGCTAAGCAATACTTAGGAATTTATAACTTTAAATGCCTCTGCTAGAAAAAAGATCTCAAATCAATAACTTAAGCTTCTACGTTAAGAACCTAGAAAATGAAGAGTAAACTCAACCCCAAAGCAAAGAAAAGAAAGGAAATAATAAAATTTAGACTGCAAATCAACTAAACAGAAAATAGAAAAGCAACAGAGAAAATAAATAAAACCAAAAAAAACCCCAAAATATGCTCCTCATAAAAGGTAAACAACTATCAAACTTTTAGCAAGACCCACTAAGAAAAAAAATGAGAAGACAGATCACCAGAATAAGGAATGAAAAAGAACACATCACCACTGATCCTACAGAAATCAAAAGAATTATAAGAGAGTATTATGAACAATTTTATGTCAACAAATTAGACAACTTAGATGAAATGAACAAATTCCTAGAAATACACAAATGACCAAAATTGACTTGAGAAGAAATAGAAAATCTGAACAGACTTATAAATGAGTAAAGACACTAAATTAGTAATTAAAATTTTTTTACTCACAGAAAAGACCAGATCCAAATGATTTACTGGTGAATTCTTTTAAAGATTTAGGAATAAATAATACCAATCCTTCACAAACTCTTCCAGAAAATGGAGGAGAAGGGAATAATTCCCAACTGATTGTATGAGGCTAGTGTTCCCCTGAGAGTACTCTCTAAACCTGGTCTGAAGAGAACCCAGGATCACAGACCTCAGTTAGTTCTGATACCTCTGGGTTTTAGATGGATTCTTAAGGCCATCTGAGAAGCTAGAAATGTCATCCAAGAACATCTTAAGAAAGCTCTAGAACCAGCCTGGATCTCAAAAGTCCTTTAAATATTTAAGGCTATCTCATGGGGAAATTGAGAATAGCTACCTAAAAAGGCCAAAAGAAAACTTTTTTTCCTGTCTCTGCCCTGAAAAGTTAGTAACTGAAATATTTTGGCTTGCAGGGCAATATTGGGATCAAGTCACCAGAGCTGGACCTCTCAGTTCTCAATCACTTTATAGATTTTGGACATTCTTATTGGTTTAGGTGACATCTCATATGTAAGGTTACTAAATCTATGGAAAATAAGGGATTTTCCAATTTAAAAAAAAAACTTATATTTCAGAGTATGTTCCAAAAAAAGAACTTTTTCTTTCCTTCCTTCTTATGTGTACATTTATTATATGTACACCATAGTTATAGGTATATAGTACCAATACTCAACTTCACAGTTGTGATACTGAAAAGTCTTTAGCTAAATTAGCATAAAATGGCAATGATAATGATAGCCTTATCAAGCATTCACTTAGTACTCAGTGCTGTCATGTATCTTCTCATATAATGCTCACATTCTCCATGTTTGTTCTCACCTAAAGAGGGTTAGGTAGACACTGCAACTACTGTAACTGTAGAAGCTTTTTATTTGGTAAACTGGAAAAAAAATCTCTGCTTACTTGGACAAATAAGATTGGGACATTTTGTCCATAATAAAGACAGGGAAAGTGGGGTAGAGGTAAAGAAACAAAAGAATCTGCATATCAAGGTATTGAGGCAATTTGGGGAAAGTACAGAGCAAGGTTTTTCAGTACTTTTGTCCAGAGCAATTTAGAGAGAGACGTCTAAAGACTTTTTTTAAAGTTTTTCTGTGCATTGAGAATGTAGCAAACACCAAAATCATGGCCCATGAAAGGAAAAAAATGATAAACTGGACTTCATCAAAATCAAGAACTTTTGTTCTTTGGAGGACACTCTCCAGAGAATATAAAGAAAGCAACAGACTGAGACAAAATATTTGCAAATCACGTATCTGATAAAGGACTTTTACCTAAAATATGTATAAAAACCCTCAAATCTCAATAATAAATAAACAACCCAATTTTTTAAGTGGGCAAAATATTTGAACATATACTTCTCCAAAAACGATATGCTGGTGGCAAATAATCATATGCTCAACACCATTTTTCATTAGGAAAATGCAAATTAAAACCACCGTGAGATACCACTACCTATCTATTAGAATGCCTAATATTACAAAGACTGACCAGACCAAGTATTGACAAGGATGTGGAGCAATTAGAATTTCCATACAATACTAGTGGAAGGTAACATGGATGAATCTCAAAACAATATATTGAATGAAAGAAGCCAACAAAAAAACAGTACATCCTGTATGATTACATTTATATAAAATTTTTAAAACTGCAGTCTGATGTATAATGACAGAAAACAGGTCAGTGGTTGCCTAGGTATGGGCGAGCCAGGGTGGGGCGAAAGGAAAGTATTACAAAGGAGCATGAGGAAACTTTGGGGGAACATAGATGTATTCATTATCTTGATTGTGGTGATGACTTCATGGGTGTATATAAATGTTAAAATTTATTAACTTTTATGCTTTAAATATGTGCAGTTTATTGTATATCAATTGTTTACTTATATCAATAAACCATTAAATTTTTTATTTTGTATTTTAAAGACTAAATATCTTAATTACTTTTGGTTACAATTTTCTGCTAAATTGCTATTTCTTTGAATAGAATACTACACAGAGACTAGGCATGCGGAATTAGAGTTACATTTGGGTGTCAGTTGTCATCTTCATTTTATAGATAAACAAACTGAGGACCAAAGTGGATAAACAACTTGACCATACCCATAGAGACTGTACATGATAGAGCCAAGATTTGAATCCATATCTGTCTGGCTCCAAAGCTAATGTTCTTTCTCACTGTTATAATCCATGGGAAAAGTGAAATACAAAATGGTAAGGACATGATATTGTAATTATCTAAATACAGCAAAAATGAAAATACTTGTCTAAGCTTGCTGAGATAAAAGATAATTTCTAATTGGAAAAAAATTTCATTGGGATTTTAAGTTGTTAGCCTAATGTACCTTATGGAACACAACTTTAATGTACCTAGTTTGAACTATCTTGGCCCAAAAAAACAATAATCCAAGATGAAATGCTTTTGTTGCTTCTTAATTACCTAGTAATCAATAAAAACTGGGCCTATCGCATGTGGAAAATAATGGCTTTTGGGACAAACACCATGATACATTTTCTTCTTACAGCCATAGATTCTGTCAGAGAGAGGGTATCTTTGGCATTGATTCTGGAGAGCCTGGAACCAAGTACTCTTAGGTATGTGAGAAAATAATGTTTAGAGTTCATCACATTGTTTTACTTGGCATTATCCTGATACTGCTGAATCGTTTCGTAAATCTGAGTGATGCCAAGACTACATGTTTCTGATTTAGTTCCATTTAGCAAATCAAAGTGCTGTTTTATAAGTGCTGTTTGAGATTTAAGGCAATACTCAAGTGGTATCCTTTGAAATAAGGAGACTGAGTCAGAAGCCATCATTCAAGTGGCAGATGGGTTAAAGATGCTTTATACAAACCAGCTCTATCAGTTTCCACTGAAGTCCATGTTCTTGCCAAATGCATTCTTTTAGAATACACAATGAGATTTTTTTCACATTTATAGGCCAAAATTCCTCTTGTAGCCACATCTTGCTTCAGTTTACTTAGAATAAGTTTCTATCTCTTTTATATAATGCTAGTTATAGAATATTTGAAGCCATGCTGCTTGAATTCTAGAAGAGTCAAGAAATGTAATTAGACTTGAGAGAGAAGTGAAGTGCAGAGAACACAAGACCAGGGATAGCAGAAGTACTTATATTCAAAGGCAAAAAGATGAGAAATAAATGGTAAGAAATGGAAATGTGTGTAACCACCAACCTTTCTTGAAATGAAGGTGGGACTGAGATGAAGTGAAGGGAAATAACCTACGTGTCTGGAATTTTAAAATACTGCTGGAAATTCACATAGCTAAATGGAGAGAGAAGTGCTAATCCCACTTTCTCGCTTCTTCTTAGTTTCTCACCCACTTTCATGATTCTCTCCAACTCTCTGATTGTTTTCTCCTATTCAACGATAAGAGAAAGTGTGGTGCAATGAGAGTAAATAAAAGAAGGAGGAGGAGAGGTGAAGAAAGAGAAAGACCTAGATGGGAAGAAATGGGAACAGAGAGGAGAGAAAAAAGGAGAGTATTAAAACACCTGAGCGCCTGATAATTTTAAGCACTGAAGCAGTTTTAAAACATGATCCCAGGGCTTCCCTGGTGGCGCAGTGGTTGAGAGTCTGCCTGCCAGTGCGGGGGACACAGGTTCGAGCCCTGGTCTGGGAAGAGCCCACATGCCATGGAGCAACTGGGCCCGTGAGCCACAATTACTGAGCCTGTGCGTCTGGAGCCTGTGCTCCGCAACAAGGGAGGCTGCGATGGTGAGAGGCCCGCGCACCGCGATGAAGAGTGGCCCCCGCTTGCCACAGCTAGAGAAAGCCCTCGCACAGAAACGAAGACTCAACACAGCCAAAAACAAAAAATTAAAATTAAAAAAAAAAAAAAAACATGATCCCAAATTTGTTGACACTCTTCCCATCAATAAGTGGACTCTATGTCCCTTACCCTGAATCAGAGGAGTCTTTTGACTGCTTCTACCAATAGAGTAGGGCAGAAGTGATATGTGATACCCAAGATGAGGTCAGTAAAGGCCAAAAAGTTTTCACCTGGTTCTTTTGGAATATTTGTCCTCTGAGAGGTCCCTCTAAGGACTCTACCACTTGGTACCCAACAGCCATGTTGGGAGAAACCTAATTCACATTGAGAAGCCACATGTATGTGCTTTCAGTCAACAGGCCCCATTGAGTTCAACCTTTGAGTCATCTCATCCCAGGAATCATAAATGCGAGTGAAGAATCCGGGATTAGCTTCACAGGCATGCAACCTAAACAGTCACAAAGGGCCCATACTCAGAGGGCCTTATGGTTGGTTTAACCTCTACGCTTACCAATTCTTAATAATTTTATCTTTGAACTTGTGTTTTATAAGTGAAGTCCACGGGACAATGCAGTATGTGCACGAGTAGAGCACAATATGTGTAACCCACACACACCACCCCTAACTCTCGCCATCCCTTGCCACCCCACATATAGCCTTCATGCTGTTCTACAAGTACAGAACCCAGATGGACCCACAATATGTGGGAGTTCAGGAAGACTCAAAGTGAGTCCAGAGTAAGCATGTTACATCTACGATAGAGTTAAGTGGAGGCACTAACAACCTTGAGAAGTCATACTTTTCATTCAAACCAGAACCTGCTTTGAATGCAAGAAGAAGGAGGTGGCATTCTAAGAAACTCTAACAAAGGAAGCTTATTTTATCCTTTCTTTCTCATATTCCTTCCCTGTATTAACATACAACCACTTACAATGAAAATGATGACGTGGAAAGAAAGGGAAAGATAGGACAGCCTACAGTTCTTTTTCCTTTTAGTTCTTCCTTATTCATCAGTAAGCCAAAGGTAGAGAATGTTAGTAGAATGTGTGCATTATCAGAAAGTGAAGGAAAAACTGTAGAGATGGACTGCACAGAATTTCCATTGTTGCAGTAAGATCAAAATACATATACATATACGAGCTATGAAATACAAATCATATACTATCTGTGGTTCTGCTTACAAGTTAAATGCTCTTATACTTGCATTTAAAACTCATATTGTACAATATAAATATGAATAGTGGTCTACCTCCTCCCATGTACTGCTTCAATCTCCCTATAACATCACCATCAGCCATGTAGCCTAGATGCAGAATGGGGAAATCACAAAATCTGTAAGTCTCATGTTCCTCACTGTAAAATAGGGATAAAGATACTTCACAGGATGGTTTGAAGATTTAAAAGAATGCCTTTAAAGCTCTTAGTACACTACCTGGACATATCAGTCATTCAATAAGTAGCTACGAGAGTACTATTCTACTTAAAAAAATAATGATGATGATGATGATGATGGTGCTGGTGATGACGATGATACAATCTCTCAAAGCTACCCATTCATTTTCAGACAGCTTTATTACAAAGCCCTTCCATATAGTGAACTAAAGCATGTCTCCTTTTAAATTGTATCAATCATATTTCATAGGACCCTAGACCCTAAAGGCCATGGTTAATCCTTCTCCCACAGCCCTTCAGAAGACTAGAAACAATAACAGGGCCTATCATTCTGCAAACTGAAGAATTACTGCACAGCCTATTTTATGTCTTTGCTAAGGCTGAACACTCCAGTTAAGCTCCTGAATATTGGGCAATCAGTTGAACTGACATTGCTTCCTTAGCTATTCTGTGTTATATTCTGTATTATAGCCGAGCAGGTGACTTGCTATCACCCACGTTACATATCCAGTCTCAGCTATATTCTTAGCCCATACAAATTTCAACTGAAAAAGTTGGGGGGTGAGAAATTATTGACTAGAATGTTGGTTCCAGGAAGGCAGAGATATTTTCCATCTTTGTCTACTGCTAAATTTCTAGTGCCTGGCACACACTAAATACACATTATTTGTTGAATGAATTTAAAAAATGAATTCACAGGAGTGTAAATACTATTAGTTATATCATTACTTCCACCCTATTTCCTAGGAACCTCAAAGTTCACATTTTAGATCCTAAGGCCTTAACATGAAAAATAGAAAAATATCTGAATGTCAGAAACTACATTATATCAGTTGGTAGCAAAATATATATATATATTAAAAAATATACATATATATATATATGATTGTTATACATAGAAACACACATGAAAGAACAGCAAAGAAATAAATTAATCTTCCAGCGCTCATCATGACTTTAATTAGAGATCTCTACTTTGGGGCTCTGCAATTAAAATAAGATTTGGGAGATTGAGAACATGTTTGGAAGAATAAAGTTTTGAAAACAGCCACTATATCGAAAATCTAAAAGAAAATAGATATACTTCATCCAGAGAAGCTGAGTCTTCTAGAATGTAAAAGAATATTACATTAATAATGGTGAGTGGTTGTCTTGTTTCCACTGTAATGGGACAAAAGAAACAGCCTTCAGTTTAGAGCAGAAGGTCCTCAGACTGAAGATAAGAATTCATATCTCAAGGGATGTGAAGCACTGGCAAAAGCTGCCAAAAGAGATATGGATTCTTCTACTCTACAGGCTTTGATGAAAAGAGGATCCATCTTTCTAAGATTCCTTAAGTGGATTTCTGGCCAAAGGAAAGTGTGAACTAGATAACTTCAAGGTCGCTATTAGAATTTCTGAATAAAAAGCAACTGTGAAAAATAGGGCATTTCCAAGTACTTAAAGTAAATCACACAATATGTCTAGGAGATTTTTTTCAAACCCTCCATTAAATTTTTAATAAGATCTTACATTTAAATAGCATTTCACAATTTACAGCAAACTTTCATTTATTTCACCTCTTTATTTTTATTATGACATGGTACCCCAGGTTTCCTGCCTAAGCTTGAAGGATAAAGAGGGTGAAGGGAAGAGAGAAGAAGTCTTGGTTTTAAATATGCCTAGATTCAGGAACTCAAAAAGGCCTCATACATGGGGGACAATGTAGTTTCACAGAGTATGAGAAGAACAAAGACTGCAAAGATACATAGACCAGGGCACAGAGAACACTAAAAAGCAGTAAAGATCTTTTCTTCCTCAATCCAGACAACACTATTCCTGGGTGCACTATGGGCAATGCAGAAGGCAGTGAAAAGCCCTCCATCCCTTCTCAACCATCTTGTCATTCATTTCTCTTGGAAAGAGGTGTTTGTTGAGAGGGACCCTGAGTTTCTTTTTCTCCAAAAAGTACGCTTTGGGGGTCAATAATGAAAAAAATTTTTTTCTTTTTCTGGAAAGAAAAATAACAAATGACAAAGACAATGAGAACATTTGTGAAAGGCTGAAAAACGCCTGTGATCCAGAAGGCATTGTTCATCTGCAAGTCTGAACGAAAAACCTGCAAAGCTGTATGGGAATGTGCAAAAGGTTTTTTTTTTTAAATAATTGCTCAAGGTTTTCTCCCAACAGTCATTTCAGGTCTGGTCACCCTATCTTCAATCTGAAACATAAGGTACAGCTATTGGGAAAAGGCTGCCATTCACAGCCAGGTCAGAAGTCTGAGATTTGTTTGGCTTATGCCCTTTGCAGAGAGGACCATAAAACTCGATTCCTCCTCATCCTGAAATAAATACTAAGCAGAGTAATGTTTCTAGAATGTCAACAGAATGCCACAGAGAAGCATTTGCTTTTCTTGGTAACCCATGCTTTTATGAGCACTGAAGTCCATATTTTTAATTCCAAAGAACTAAGGACAATGACAATGATTTCAGGCTTTTTTCACCATATGGAAAATGCTGGAGGAAATTAAGATATAAAGTGGCCTTTTTTCTATGCAAATATGTATTGGCCCCTTTCATTAACAAACCACTTGGTGCCCATTAGTTCCCAGGTAGGTCAAAGGTCCTCACAGAAGAAGGATCCAAATGTTCACAGGGCATGGGTTTTCCCTTTTACTCAGGGGGTTATTTTTAAAGTTAGTTATTTCTGCAAACAAGCCAAAACTAAGCCTCCCTGGGGAACCACTTTTGCTGGGCAGGTTGGCCCCACTGGTTAGAAACTGATTTGAATGAGGCCAACCATTTGAATTTTCTCTCTCAAGGACCAAAATACTAAAAACAGAAACAAAAACAAAAACAAAATACTGGTAACCCCAGAGATAGCACCTCTTATAAATGCATGCCTTTGGTTGCCAGCAGATTATATACAAAGAAGTTGAGAGTAGAATCTGCAAAAACAAGCTAGTGGACAAACTGTCCCCCACTACCAGCCCCTGTCAATATTGCCTGACACACAGAAGGTACATTAAAAAGGAACATACTCAGCAGTGAGAAAGATCAGAACTATTTCGTAGTTCTCTCTCTACCAGTCCATATCCTTCACACCTCCAGCTCAAAGTACACCTTGACTACCAATTTTCCTCTCTATGTCTAGTACATCATCTCTCTATGATGTCTCATTCCCATCTCCTCCACCACCCTTCCTGGCCTGTAGGTATGAGACAAGGGGAGGGAGCAGAGCAGGCCAGAGGCAGGGATCTGTGAGTGCATCCAGAGTGAAATGCTAATGTGCCTCAGCACTGCCCACAGCAGCAAAGAAAAATCCAAGAAGGGGTTCTCTCTTGCTAGGTGCAGCCTTGACTGCTCAGTATTTTTTTTTAATTTTTATTGGAGTATAGTTGATTTACAATGTGGTGTTAGTTTCAGGTGTACAGCAAAGTGAATCAGTTATACATATACATATATCCACTCTTTTTTTAGATTCTTTTCCCACACAGGCCATCACAGTGTATGGACTAGAGTTCCCTGTGCTATACAGTAGGCCCTTATTAGGTATCTATTTTACATATAGAAGTGTATACGTGTGAATCCCAACCTCCCAATTTATCCCTCCTTCCCCCTTTTCCCCCCTGGTTAACATAAGTTTGTTTTTGACATCTGATACTCTATTTCTCTTTTGTAAATAAGTCCATTTGTATCATTTTTTTTAGATTCCACATATAAGTGATATCATATGATATTTTTCTTTCTCTGCCTGACTTACTTCATTCAGTATGACAGTCTCTAGGTCCATCCGTGTTGCTGCAAAGGGCATTATTTCATTCTTTTTATGGCTGGGTAATATTCCATTGAATATATGTACCACATCTTCTTTATCCATTCATCTGTCAATGGACATTTAGGTTGCTTCCATGTCCTGGCTATTGTAAATAGTGCTGCAATGAACACTGGGGCGCATGTATCTTTTCAAATTATGGTTTCCTCCAGATATATACCCAGGAGTGGAATTGCTGGATCATATGGTAGCTCCATTTTTAGTTTTTTAGGGAAACTCCATACTGTTCTCCATAGTGGCTGTACCAATTTACATTCCCACCAACAGTGTAGGAGGGCAGGCTCTGCTCACCACAATACCAGTCAAACCCCCTATCAAGGGGATAATGGCCAGCATACACTGAGGTAAGAGGTGACAGTCATCCATACTAAAAACTGCCCTCACACCAAATAAAAAAAATAATTAAACCCACGCAGGCTACACAGGGATGTTCCCACATAAAAGTAGCCCTCCAAGATAGTCTGAGGGTCTGGCATTGGGAAGAAGAACCCTAGAGCATTTAGCTTTGAAGGCTAGTGGGGCTTGAGTGCAGGAGCTTCACAGGGCTGGGGAAAACAGAGACTCCACTCTTAGAGAGGGCACACAAGGTCTCACATGCACTGGAAGCCAGCAAAAAGCAGTACTTCCATAGGAACCTGGGCTAGACCTATCTAGGGGTCTTGGAGGGTCTCCTGGGGAGGCAGGGGTTGGCTGTAGCTCACTGTGGGGGCAAGGACACTGGTAGTGGAGGGCCCATGAATATTAATCAGCATGAGCTCTCCCAGGGGTCCCCATTTCAGCACCAAGACCCAGCCCCACCCAACAGCCTGCAGGACCCATGGCTGGAATGCCTCAGGCCAAACAACAGGAACAGCAGCAAGACAGGAACACAGCAGACAGGCTGCCTAAAGTCATACTAAGCTCACAGCCATCCCAAAACAAACCCCTTGACGTGGCCCTGCCCACCAGAGGGACAAGACTCAGCTCCACCCACTAGAGGGCAGGCACCAGTCCCTCCCACCAGGAAGCCTGCACAAGCCCCTGGACCAACCTCACCCACCAGGGGACAGACACCAGAAGCAAGAGGAACTACGATCCTGCAGCCTGCGAGACTGCAAACACCATAGGTTAGACAAAATGAGACGACAGAGAAATATGTTGCAGATTAAGGAGCAAGATAAAAACCTACAAGAACAACTAAATGAAGAGGAGATAAGCAATCTACCTGAAAAAGAATTCAGAATAATGATAGTAAAGATGATCCAAAATCTCGGAAAAAGAATGGAGGCACAGACCGAGAACATACAAGAAATGTTTAACAAAGAGATAGAAGAGTTAAAGAACAAAGATGAACAACACAATAACTGCAATGAAAAATACACTAGAAGGAATCAATAGCAGAATAACTGAGGCAGAAGAACGAATAAGTGAGCTAGAAGACAGAGTGGTGGAAATCACTGCCACATAACAGAATAAAGAAAAAAGAATGAAAAGAAATGGGGACAGTCTCAGAGACCTCTGGGACAGTCTCAGAGACCTCTGGGACAGCATTAAGTGCACCAAAATTCACATTATAGGGGTCCCAGAAGAAGAAGAAGAGAAAGAGAAAGGCTCTGAGAAAATATTTGAAGAGACTATAGTCAAACACTTCCCTAACATGGGAAAGGAAATAGTCACCCAAGTCCAGAAAGCACAGAGTCCCAAACAGGATAAACCCAAGGAGGAACACGCCAAAACACATATTAATGAAATTAACAAAAATTAAATACAACGAAAAAATATTAAAAGCAACAAGGGAAAAGCAACAAATAACATACAAGGGATCCCCATAAGGTTATCAGTTGATTTTTCAGCAGAAACTCTGCAGGCCAGAAGGGAGTGGCATGGTATATTTCAAGTGATGAAATGGAAAAACCTACAACAAAGAATACTCTACCCAGCAAGGCTCTCATTCAGATTTGACAGAGAATCAAAGCTTTACAGACAAGCAAAAGCCAAGAGAATTCAGCACCACCACACCAGCTTTGAATTAAATGCTAAAGGAACTTCTCTAGGCGGGGGTCAAAAAGAGAGAGAGAGAGAGAACACAACTAGAAACAAGAAAATCACAAATGGGAAAGCTCACCAGTAAAGGTAAACATACAGTAAAAGTAGGAAATCATCCACACACAAATATGATTCAAAACCAGCAACCGTGAGGAGAGTACAAATGCAGGAAATGGGAACTGCATTTGAAATTAAGAGACCAGCAACTTAAAACAACCATTATATATATACACACAGACTGCTACATGACTGTTCAGTATTGAATCATGGCAGAGAAAGGGATCCTGGAGAATATTTAGACCAACTCCTCATTTTCAAAATAAGGAACATGAAGCCCAGAGAAGTGGAGTAATTTGTCCAAGTGTGTGCACTGGGGCTAACACAGAGGCCCAAGATTATTTCCCAGCACCACAGTATGCCAGGCTGGAGCTTAGTCGCATGCCTGTGCTAGTAATCTACATCATCTCTAAAATGAGAAGATAAGAGCTGAAATCTGTTTCTACTTGCATCATGCATCTCTTTTTCTCATCCAGAGATTTTCACATCACTGTTTTCACCTTGAATCCCTTCTATGATATCCATCATCCTGGTTCATAAGCCTGTTTATTCAATATTAAAACTTTCCTGAATGGGTAGAGAATCACATTTATTAAAAGTATTAAAAGAAAAAGAGAAAATATAAACTGGATTGAGTAGAAGAGGCTTAAAGATAACATCTGAAATATTTTTATTAAGAGAAATGACTGGAATTTTATCCTGATATGGACTGAGATTGGGAAAAAACACTAAGAAGTGTGAAGTGCTTTCATAGCAAAATCCAAATTCCTCAGCTTGGCATTCAGGGGCCAAAGGTTGGTCCCAACTACTTCATCTCTACTATAACTACTCAATACACCCTGTGTTCTAACCACACAAGATGCCTCACTGTTCCCCGATACTCATATCAAGCACTCATATAATTCCTTTTTCAGGCTTATCACTCCACCTGGAACACTGTTCTCATTATCCTATCCACACCTCTGTCATCAGTGAAAACCACACTTACTTTCAAAGTGCATCACAGATGATCAGAGTTACTTGAGGCCCTTCCAAAATAGCAGGCAAATTGAACTTTTCCCCTCCCACTTAATTCTGTCCTGGAATTTTGTTTATATGTCTATTATAGAACTTACCACATTTGTCTTCTGTGCATAGTGTATTGTGTCTGCCCCATCAACAGATGCTAAGTACCTGGATAGCTGGAACTGGATTTTCAGCCCAGAGTACCAGCCCTGCGACTGGCCTAAAGGAGTCACACAAAAAATGTTTCTTTAACTGAATTGAAGATTTGGGGAAAAGGAAGTATTATTAATCAGCATTAAACAGCTTAAATATGGTAATATACAAGAGTACTTTAATCTGAAGAGTTTAAATGGTGACCTCTGTACATATTTGAATTGAATTTCTTACAGAAAACAAATTATCCTAATCTAATCCTTCATTCAAAGAACAAATGTGTTTTCCACATTTTGTATCTGTATCACAAAATGAAAACTCCCTTCTATTTACTACTATGTAAAAAAAAGGACAATTTCTCTGAGTACTGACAAGAGTACTGACAAGAGCTCAATCTCCAACCAACCTGCAAATCAGAAGATCATGCAGAGTACCAGTTTCCCATTTTCCATGCAGAGTACCATTTTCCCATTTTGTTCCCAGAGTCCAAAAGATCCCTAGCAATTCTCGAATTCTAGACAACTTCATTGTAGAAAATACATCTAACAAGAGATGAAATGTAGCACTAGTTTGGAGAATGGTTAGTTTTCTTTCTCTGTATTATTCCAATTCAATTATAAAATGAGAATGATTTTGGAATGTTTGGGTTTAGAATTTTAATTTCATTGTATTTAAAAGCATACAACAGGCAAAGGATCAAAACTTCACTAGAGCCATCTCCTGCATGTTTGAAAACTCATGCATACTCTTGAAAACACATTTACAGATCATAAATATTTGTAAACTTAAACAGTAATGAGCCAGGCCCATATTTTGCATCCCTGGGCCATCTTAATCCATCAATGTTGACTTTACCACAGAAAAAGTTCCCTTTCATGGTTTGTAGCTTGTCCCTCTCTGCAGATCTATGATACTTTCTGGCATCCCACACAGGGAATTATTTAATTTAATTTCTAAGGGCCAGATCCTGCCCTTGGATACGTGTGAGCAATAAGTACTGACGTCAATGGAAATTCTGGGTATGCATCTGAGGGCAGACGACGGTCCTCTGCATACTCCTAATGTGACTGCTGAAATTCTCTTTGTTAAGACTGGTTTGATTTTGGCTCTCT
Organism: Balaenoptera borealis; assembly: GCF_965194805.1. Taxonomy (NCBI): domain Eukaryota; kingdom Metazoa; phylum Chordata; class Mammalia; order Artiodactyla; family Balaenopteridae; genus Balaenoptera; species Balaenoptera borealis. The sequence goes on from NC_138874.1 coordinate 89,521,230, forward strand.
TTCTCTTCAATGTGCACACAACACCAGAAATGATGCATGAAGGCTGTGATCAAATGAAGAGCTTCAGAGCCGGGTGGGTTCCTGTGTAGCCTTTTGACCCAAGGAAAGAACTAGATTTTAAGTCCTCTACGTTCCCTGGTGTACTATTACCCTGAAGACCAGCCCAAAGGAAGATTTGTTTCCAGACCCATGTCCTAGTTAAAGAGAAAAAAACTAAGATTACAATTAATGCTGATAATTTTAAAAACAGTTTTTAGGAGTTTTAGGATGAAAGCTGCACTCAATTCCAAAACTTGATCGTCTTTAGCTACTAAGTTGTTATAGTCTTCCTGTTTTTTATTTATTTTTCACTGAATTGAACTGTAAATGCTAATAATTCCAGGACATTTATGAAACTGCATACAAATGGAGACAAACTGGTAAAGTAGCAAACTGGAACTACCTGGAAACCCAAGACTCATCCTATACTCCTTACTCTTCCTAGCCTGATCTCCACCCACATTCCCCCCCATGCACACACACAAACACATACGCATTCAGTCACCAAGACATCTCAATTCTATCTCCTTAACTCTTGAGTCTCTCCCTTCTTCTTCAGCTCCACTATCTTTAGCCCTGTTCATTTGTTTCCTAAACAATTGCAATAGTCTCATTGTTCTGGCCTCCTGTCCCCCTGTCTTGAATACTATCCATTCTTCACACAGGTGGCAGAATGATACTTTTAAATTCTAAATCTAATAATGATACTCTCATGAATATAATCCAGTGGCTTTCCATTGGCTTCAGGCAATATCTAACAGTCCATTATTTGAACTGTCTCAAACTGCAAAATCAATAAAGTTACATAGGTCCTTCTACTAACCCATTCATCAAGTTCAATAAGATTTAGAAACTCAAAATTAAGCTCTGATTTATTTACAATTTTTTAAGTTCCAGACTTAAAAAAAAAACAAACCGGAGTGATCATAAACATGCTATTTGGTAGAATGGGTGCAATACATAATTTAAAAACTAAAATAAACACAATGTTTAAAAAATTACTAAGGAGGCTTCCCTGGTGGCGCAGTGGTTGAGAATCTGCCTGCCAATGCAGGGGACACGGGTTCGAGCCCTGGTCTGGGAAGATCCCACATGCCACGGAGCAACTCGGTCCGTGAGCCACAATTGCTGAGCCTGCGCGTCTGGAGCCTGTGCTCCGCAACAAGAGAGGCCGCGATAGTGAGAGGCCCGCGCACCGCGATGAAGAGTGGTCCCCACTTGCCGCAACTAGAGAAAGCCCTCGCACAGAAACAAAGACCCAACACAGCCATAAATAAATAAATAAATAAATAAATAAATAAATAATTCGCTTTAAAAAAAAAATTACTAAGGGAAAGACATATCTTTTACCCAAAAGGAATGTTTTTGTGGTTGTGCAGGCCTTGAATTAACTCATCTGAGGACCAGGAGTTCGCATCAAGAATTGATTATCAAAACTTGACGAACTTTGGCATTTATTATCAAAATCAACTTGTGAATAATTTCTTCTAAAAAGTCTTCATGTGGAGATCTCAATCCCAAACTGCATTTCTGACAATCCATTTCAGAAATTCAGCTCAACAAAATATTTATTAAATGCTTACTTTGCAGGCACTAGATTTTCAAAGAGGAATAAGACATTTTATGTGCCCTTGAAAATTATTTTATTGCAGTAACGATCTTGTGTGGCAAACCAGATTATTAAAACCCACTCAGAATGATGCAATACTTTCTGATTATTTTAGGATCACTATTTTAACTTGAAAAATTCCCAAGACCATAAATTAACTGTCCCCTCCCATCCTTTAATTCCCTAACCTCCATTCTCATTAATTCTCTGAACATATCCCACTACTACTACATTCCCCTTGCTCACACCTCTCCAGCCACACTGGGTTCCTGGCTGTCCCTGGAACATAGGAGACATGCTCATGGCTCAGGGTCTTTGCCCATGATGCTCCATCAGCCTGGAACACTCTTCCCCTGTTACCTGTATGACTTGCTTCCCAACTACTTTAGGTCTTCCTCAAATGTCACTTTCTCAGTGAGTTCTTCTCTCAACACCCTGCTTAAAATGGCATACCTATCTCAGCACTCCTAGCTCCCTTCTGCTTTTATTTTTCTCCATAGCGCTTATCACCATCTAACAGAGTATATATTTTGTTCATTTAGCTTATTTTCTCTTCCTTTCTAATATGGTCATTGTTATATTCTGCAATAATTAAAACAGTGCCCGGCACATACTGAATCCCTAATAAATATGTTCTGAATAAATGAGGGAACTTGCTCAAGAACCTGGAGCCTTTGGGAAATTCTATTGCAACGAGACTTCCCCAAAGCAATAAATCATTACCAGAATAATCTCCCTTCATAAGCATAAATTTAACTATCTATAAATGCTACACAAAATTTAAGTATACATGTTTCAATGAGAAATACATAAATCAATAAATAGATGAGTAGCATAAGAAAACTATTTCAAAGAATTTAACATGGTGATCAAATATGTAAAAATATTAATAAATTTTCTAAAAACCATCCTTTCACTTGTACATCATTATTGTATCTTATTTCACCATTATTATGACAGTTTTATACAGGCTATAGCTCAGTTTTTTCAAAGTGTGATCAAAGATCTATCTGCATAAAAAAACATCAGAGGTGTTTATTGGTAAAAATGGAATTTCCCGCCTCCACTCAAGAGCTCTGGGGCTCTGGTCTATAAATCTGTATTTTTCTAACAAGTTCCCCAGTAGATTCTTATGGTTACTTAAGTTTGAGAACTACTGCTTTAATCCATCAGTCCTCAAAACCCACTGCAGCCATCTGTCTCAGCCTCCCTCCCAGAGCACTCTCCCTAAATCAAGATGATCTTTTATTTCAAACACCTGGATTTTACTTTAACTAGGGATTAAAAAACCAAAACTATATTTTCTTCTTTTGATGGTAATAATCCTTCAGAGATGTTATCTACTGACCAACATTTCTATCAGTGACAAAACTGTTCCGTTTAAACTATTAGTCCTTAACAGCTTCTTGTAATATCCCATAAAATTAGAAAATGAAATAGAAGTTTTAAAATACCCTAACCTACTTTTATGTACTCAGGGAGACACAGAGCTACAATTAAATTTAATAAGCTCCTACTATGTAGCACAGAGAATCACATTCACTACTTCACTGACCCTGAACCTTGTGAAATAAGGGTAAATAACATTATGTTATTTGTCCAGAATCACTTCGCTGGTACCTGCAGAGCAAAAACTAAACCCCCGACTCCATGATTATTTTATCGATCAATAAATAACAAAATTCTTTAAAGTCGCAACAACTACTTGCTTATAATTTTGGCCCAATTCTCTGTTTCCTTATAAAGTGGAGTTGCTCTAATTTAAAATTTAAAAAGGAAGGGCACAAAGTCTCCTACACATGTTCCATTTGGTATTCTGTGCTCCATTCCCTATTGTGATGTTTCCTGATAGTTCTGCCAGTATATTCCTCTGCCCCAGATGTTTTTAATTTACCTTTTTATGGGGGCGTGAATGTCATTACTATGTCCCCTAATTCAAATGTTCTTGATGTCACAGTTCTGCCATATCAACTTTTTTTTTCTGTCCTTTTATCATATTCACTTTCAATAAAGGAAATGTTACTTTGTTCATTAACTTAAAACAAAATTCACTACGGGTTTTTAATTCTCTATGAGTTTTCCTTTTAGAGGCTCTTTAATTTAACTCAAAAGTTACTCTCATCTTTGTTACTTGCATGCGCTTCAAATGCTAAGAATCCTGAAGTTTCCAAACAAATACTTTTAGATGGTATTTTTGAAAGTACATTCTTCAGATCATCCAAGTCTCAAGACATGTAGAGGAAGTGGGAAGGAAGAGGGTAGAGAAAGGGTTACTGGTTAAATAAGTTTAGGGAAAACCATAATCAATATCCCCTCATTGAAATTCATATGCATATAAGCACATTGAAGGCTCTGGTAAGTCCTTCAGTGGAAAATGGTTTTAACTCAGTATTTCCCAAACCAGCTTAACCATGCAACCTTTTCCCCCTGACTCAACACCTAAAACATCCCAGAGAATTTACTACATGGTAAACATTAGAAGTTCCAATCTGTACTGCGGCACACAGGCTTCAGTAGTTGTGGCTCACGGGCTTAGATGCTCCACAGCATGTGGGATCTTCCCAGACCAGGGATCGAACCTGCGTCCCCTGCATTGGCAGGCGGATTCCTATCCACTGTGCCACCAGGTTAAGTCCCAAAAAGGATGTTTCTTTAAAAGTACAGCCCTTTCCACCTCTCAAGAATTCCTCTCTCAGATCTATTAACTAGCTATTCATCATAGTTGTCTTGTTAGAGTTTTTACATGAAAATATTTTCCTGAAAAAAAAAAAAGACTAATAACACAAACTTTTAAAATTTCCTTAAACTTTTGAATAAATTATGCATTCACATAGTGTAAGACACAAAACATCATAAATGACACATAAAGTTTCCCTCTCAATCTTTTATTCATCCCATGCCCCTGCCTGTGTCCATCTCTAATCACTTTTGTTTCTTATGTTTTGTTTTTTAATTTCATTATGCAAATACATACTATTATTAATGTGTATAGATATATTTTTCTTTTCTTGAATTTTTTGAGTTAAGTATTTAGTACATTGATTTTCATTCTTTCTTTACTGAGATAATTAAGGTTCCAAATTTTCCTACAAGCACGGCTTTAGCTATATCCCATAGTTTCTGACATCTAGTATTTTCATTACCATTGTTTTCTGGAAATCTTATAATTTTAGCTTGGTCGCATTTTCTGTTTGATTGAGAAATTGTTTAAAAGAGATTTCTTGGGTTTTGTTTTGTTTTTTTTAAATTTCCACATTGGGGCAGGGTTTTGTTGTTGTTCTTGTTAATTTCTAGTTTTATTGCATTATATACTATTTATTCTTTAGGGACTATTCTGAGATTTTCTTTGTGAACTTTTTATAATCAAGTTCAGAGAATGTTCATTGGGGCACTTCAAAAGATGATATATTCTCTATTTCAAAGTAAAAGTGTATGTGTATACATATACATACACATTTCTATATCCACACATATTTTTGGTGTCTATGTGATCTATGTTGAACTGAAAGGTGGTCATGAATGCTAATGTTCTGATTATTTTCCTTTTATCTCTTAAATCTCTTGTCCTTTAAATTTCTGCTTTAGGAAAACTGTTTTGGGTTATTTGGTATATAGACATTCACAACTGTCACTGCATTTTGTATCTATTAGAATGATAACGTTTGTTTTGTCTCATTTAATAAATTTTAGCCTAACATTCCTTTTTCCTGGTACTTCTGTTGTGTCTCCTAATTTTTTCTTGTTATTTTCCTAGTATTAAGCAGCTTTATTGAGATATAATTCACATACCATAAAATTCACCCATTTAAATTATACAGTTCAATGGTTTTCTAGTTTATTGACAGAATTATGCAATCATCACCACATTTGAATTTAGAACATTTTCTTCACCCCAAAAAGTACCGCTCTGTACTCATGAGCAGTTACTCCCCATTTTCTCCAAAGCCTCCAGCCCTAGGTAGCCACTGATCTACTTTTTAATCTCTGTTGATTTGTCTATTCTGGACGTTTCCTATATAGGGACTCAGACAATAATGTGGCCATTTGTTACTTGCTTAGCATGATGTTTTCAAAGTTCATGATACATTTTTTTAATTGTCAGATAATATTACACTGTATGGATATAACACATTTTGTTTATCTATTCCTCCCGTGATGGACATTTTGGTTTCTACTTTTTAACTATTATGACTACTGAATATTTGTGTACAAGTTTTTCTGTGGACATCCTAGTATACTTTTTGCATGCTATTATTTTCAATCTTTCTGAATCACATTTTAAAATACTTTTCTTGTATACAACATAATGTGGTTTTGCCTTATGGCGCAATATTTTCTTAATGGATGAGTAAAGTCCATAAGCAAAAACATAAAGAAGAAATTTAAAATCACCCATAATGTACGACTCAGATATACCCAGTATTTTTTATTTATCTTATTGAAATCTTCACAAAATTATATACATTCCCTTTTGAAGCAAAGTTGAGATCATTCAACAGTTGGTTTTGTATATGGTGCTTTTTTTCTTAGTATCATACCATAAGTATTTTTTCTTTTCATAAAAAACAAGCCCATGAATTTAACAGCTGTAAAACACTCCACTGAATAATTATACAAATAGTATGTAATTTTAAAATTTGATTGTTCTTTTATCCAGCACACTACTATATTATTTTAGTATGAAAATAATACTAAATTTGAATAATACTAAAATTTATTGAGTACTTAATATGTGTCAGGCACTTTTCTAAGTGTTTTACTTATTTACTCTTCACAACAATCCTGTGGAGTAGGTAATATTTTGTTGACTATTTTACAAATGAAAAAATAAGGTCCAGCGTTGCTAAATAACTTTCTTGTTAAAACTAAGAATGCCCTTAATATGTGGCTCCCTTCTACTTTGTTAATTCATCCTTCTATATAGTCTAGATTTTACACACTTCTTAGTGTATCACTTCTGGGCTAACTGATCAAACTTTTGCCTTCAGGGACAATCCATACTGGGGACATTGAAATATTTTCCAGTACTTGTGTTTTTTCATAAATTGTAGAAACTTGAATAAAATGTTTTTCTTTCCCATAGGAAAGAAAGTCATCCTTCTTTGATTAAAGAACTTATACAGCACCTGAATCCCTACAGAGCAAACAAAGCCTATATTACCTTTTAAGAGGCATTTGGTTATTATGGCAATATTAGAAAAATTCAGAGCACACAGCACCGCCAGTCCACCCACCTGCCCTCTCCCCTTGGCACGGCAGTGGGCAGGCGAGAAACAGTTACTATTATATGTTGTAAAGTGGATGTCTTCTAAAAATTTCCTGAGAAGATGGCAGAGTAGAAGGACGTGCACTCACTCCCTCTTGTGAGAGCACCAGAGTCACAACTAACTGCTGAACAATCATCGACAGGAAGACACTGGAACTCATGAAAAAAGATACCCCACATCCAAAGACAAAGGAGAAGCTGCAATCAGACGGTAGGAGGGGCGCAATCACAGTAAAATAAAATCCCATAACTGCCGGGTGGGTGACTCATAAACAGGAGAACACTTATACCACAAAAGTCCACCCACTGGAGTGAAGGTTCTGAGCCCCACGTCAGGCTTCCCAACCTGGGAGTCTGGCAACGAAAGGACAAATTCCCAGAGAAACAGACTTTGAAGGCTAGCAGAATTTGACTGCAGGACTTCAACAGGACTGGAGGAAAGAGAGACTCCACTCTTGGAGGGCACACAAAAAGTAGTGTGTGCATCAGGACCCAAGGGAAGGAGCAGTGACCCCATAGGAGACTGAACCAGACCTACCTACTAGGGTTGGAGGGTCTCCTGCAGAGGTGGGGGATGGCTGTGGCTCACCATGGGGATAAGGACACTGGCAGCAAAAGTACTGTGAAGTACTCCTTGGCATGAGCCTTTACAGAGTCCACCATTAGTCCCACCAAAGAGCCTCTAGGCTCCAGTACTGGGTCACCTCAGGCCAAACAACCAACAGAGAGGGAACTCAGCCCCACCCATCAGCAGACAAGCGGGTTAAACTTCTACTGAGCTCTACCCACCAGAACAACAGTCAGCTCTACCCACCACCAGTCCCTCCCATCAGGAAACTTGCACAAGCCTCTTAGATAGCCTCATCCATGAGAGGGCAGACAGCAGAAGCAAGAAGAACTACAGTCCTGCAGCCTGTGGAACATAAACCACATACACAGAAAGACAGACAAAATCAAAAGGCAGAGGACTATATACCAGATGAAGGAACAAGATAAAACCCTAGAAAAACAAGTAAATGAAGTGGAGATACACAACCTTCCAGAAAAAGAATTCAGAATAATGGTAGTGAAGATGATCCTGGACCTCGGACAAAGAATGGATGCAAAGATCGAGAAGACGCAAGAAATGTTTAACAAAGACCTAGAAGAATTAAAGAACAAACACCTAGAAGAATTACAGCACAAACAAACAGAGATGAACAATACAATAACTGAAATGAAAAATACACTAGAAGGAACCAACAGCACAATAACTGAGGCAGAAGAACGGATAAGTGACCTGGAAGACAGAATGGTGGAATTCACTGCCGCAGAACAGAATAAAGAAAAAAGAATGAAAAGAAATGAATACAACTTAAGAGACCTCTGGGACAACATTAAACTCATCAATATTAGAATTATAGGGGTCCCAGAAGGAGAAGAGAGAGGGAAAGGACCCGAGAAAATATTTGAACAGATTATAGTTGAAAACTTCCCTAACATGGGAAAAGAAATAGGAAGCACAAAGAGTCCCAGGCAGGAGAAACCCAAGAAGACACCCAACGAGACACATAGTAATCAAATGGACAAAAATTAAAGACAAAGAAAAATTATTAAAAGCAACAAGGGAAAAATGACAAATAACATACACAGGAACTCCCGTAATGTTAACAGCTGATTTCTCAGCAGAAAGTCTACAAGCCAGAAAGGAGTGGCAAAATATATTTAAAGGAATGAAAGGGAAGAACTTACAATTAAGATTACTCTACCTGGCAAAGATCTCATTCAGATTTGACAGAGAAATCAAAAGCTTTACAGAAAAGCAAAAGTTAAGAGAATTCAGCACCAGCAAACCAGCTCTACAACAAATACTAAAGGAAATTCTCTAAGTGGGAAACACAAAAGAAGAAAAGGACCTACAAAAACAAACCCAAAATAATTAAGAAAATGGTAATAGGAACATACATATCAATAATTACCTTAAATGTGAATGGATTCAATGCTCCAGCCCAAAGACACAGGATTGCTGAATACATACAAAAACAAGACCCATATATATGCTGTCTACAGGAGACCCACTTCAGACCTAGGGACGCATACAGACTGAAAGTGAGGGGATGAGAAAGATATTCCATGCAAATGGAAATCAAAAGAAAGCTGGAGTAGCAATACTCATTTTAGATAAAATACACTTTAAAAAAAAGAATGTTAAAAGAGACAAAGAAGGACACTACATAATGATCATGGGATCAATCCAAGAAGAAGATATAACAATTATAAATATATATACACCCAACATAGGAGCACCTCAATACATAAGGCAAATGCTAACAGCTAAAAAAGAGGAAATCAACAGTAACACAATAATAGTGGGGGACTTTAACACCTCACTTACACCAATGGACAGATCATCCAGACAGAAAATTAATAAGGAAACACAAGCTTTAAATGACACAATAGACCAGATAGATTTAACTGATATTTACAGGACATTTCATCCAAAAACAGCAGATTACACTTTCTTCACAAGTGCCCACAGAACATTCTCCAGGATAGATCACATCTTGGGTCACAAATCAAGCCACAGTAAATTTAAGAAAATTGAAATCAAGCATCTTTTCCAACCACAATGCTATGAGATTAGAAATAAATTACAGAGAAAAAAACGTAAAAACCACAAACACATGGAGGCTAAACAATACATTACTAAATAACCAAGAGATCACTGAAGAAATCAAAGAGGAAATCAAAAATTACCTAGAGACAAATGACAACAAAAACACGACGATCAAAAACCTCTGGGATGCAGCAAAGGCAGTTCTAAGAGGGAAGTATATGGCAATGTAATCCTACCTCAAGAAACAAGAAAAATCTCAAATAAACAATCTAACCTTACACCTAAATGAACTAGAGATAGAAGAACAAACAAAACCCAAAGTTAGTAGAAGGAAAGAAATCATAAAGATCAGAGCAGAAATAAAAGAAATAGAAACAAAGAAAACAATAGCAAAGATCAATAAAACTAAAAGCTGGTTCTTTGAGAAGATAAACAAAATTGATAAACCTTTAGCCAGACTCATCAAGAAAAAGAGGGAGAGGACTCAAATCAGTAAAATTAGAAATGAAAAAGGAGAAGTTACCACGGACACTGCAGAAATACAATGCAGCATAAGAGACTACCACAAATAATTCTATGCCAATAAAATGGACAACCTGGAAGAAATGGACAAATTCTTAGAAAGGTATAACCTTCCAAGACTGAACCAGGAAGAAACAGAAAATATGAACAGACCAATCACAAGTAACGAAACTGAAACTATGAATAAAAATCTTCCAACAAACAAAGGTCCAGGAACAGACGGCTTCACAGGTGACTTCTATCAAACATTTAGGGAAGAGCTAACACCTATCCTTCTCAAACTCTTCCAAAAAACTGCAGAGGAAGGAACACTCCCAAACTCACTCTATGAGGCTACCACCACCCCGATACCAAAACCAAAGATACTACAAAAAAAGAAAATTACAGATGAATATCACTGATGACTATAGATGCAAAATCCTCAACAAAATACTAGCAAACAGAATCCAACAACACATTAAAAGGTTCATACACCATGATCAAGTGGGATTTATTCCAGGGATGAAAGGATTCTTCAATATAGGCAAATCAATCAATTTGATACACCATATTAACAAACTGAAGAATAAAAACCATATGGTCATCTCAATACATGCAGAAAAAGATTTTGACAAAATTCAACACCCATTTATGATAAAAACTCTCCAGAAAGTGGGCATAGAGGGACACTACCTCAACATAGTAAAGTCCATATATGACAAACCCACAGCAAACATCATTCTCAGTGGTGAAAAACTGAAAGCATTTCCTCTAAGATCACAAACAACACAAGGATGTCCACTCTCACCACTATTATTCAACATAGTTTTGGAAGTCCTAGCCACAGCACTCAGAGAGGAAAAAGAAATAAAAGGAATCCAAATTGGAAAAAAAGAAGTAAAACTGTCACTGTTTGCAGATGACATGATACTATACATAGATAATCCAAAAGATGCCACCAGAAAGCTACTAAAGCTAATCAATGAATTTGGTGAGGTTGCAGGATACAAAATTAATGCAAAGAAATCCCTTGCATTCCTATACACTAACAACAAAAGATCAGAAAGGGAAATTAAGGAAACAATCCCATTCACTACTGCAACAAAAAGAATAAAATACCTAGGAATAAACCTACCTAAGGAGGTAAAAACCTGTACTCAGAAAACTATAAGACACTGATGAAAGAAATCAAAGATTACAGAAACAGGTGAAGAGATATACCATGTACTTGGACTGGAAGAATCAATATTGTGAAAATGACTACACTACCCAAAGTACACTACAGATTCAATGCAAGCCCTATCAAATACCAGTGGCATTTTTTACAGAACTAGAACAAAAAATCTTAAAACTTGTATGGAGACATAAAAGACCCCGAATAGCCAAAGCAATCTTGAGGGGAAAAAACAGAGCTGAAGGAATCAGACTCCTGGACTTCAGACTATACTACAAAGCTACAGTAATCAAGACAATATGGTACTGGCACATAAACAGAAATATAGATCAATGGAACTGGATAGAAAGCCCAAAGATAAACCCATGCACCTATGGTCAACTAATCTATGACAAAGGAGGCAAGGATATACAATGGAGAAAAGACGGTCTCTTCAGTAAGTGATGCTGGGAAAACTGGACAGCTACATGTAAAAGAATGAAATTAGAACACTCCCTAACACCATACATAAAAATAAACTCAAAATAGATTAAAGACCTAAATGTAAGACCGGACACTATAAAACTCTTAGAGGAAAACATAGGAAGAACACTCTTTGACATAAATCACAGCAAGATCTTTTTTGACACACCTCCTAGAGGAATGGAAATAAAAACAAAAATAAACAAATGGGACCTAATGAAACTTAAAAGCTTTTGCACAGCAAAGGAAACTATAAGTAAGACGAAAAGACAACCTTCAGAATGGGAGAAAATATTTGCAAACAAATCAATGGACAAAGGACTAATCTCCAAAAATATAAACAACTCATGCAGCTCAATGTTAAAGAAACAAACAACCCAATTAAAAAATGGGCAGAAGACCCAAATAGACATTTCTCCAAAGAAGACATGGAGTTTGTCAACAGGCACATGAAAAGCTGCTCAACATCACTAATTATTAGAGAAATGCAAATCAAAACTACAATGAGGTATCACCTCACACTGGTTAGAATGGGCATCATCAGAAAATCTACAAACAACAAATGCTGGAGACGGTATAGAGAAAAGGGAACCCTCTTGCACTGTTGGTAGGAATGTAAATTGATACAGCCACTATGGATAACTGTATGGAGGTTCCTTAAATAACTAAAAATAGACCATATGACCCAGCAATCCCACTACTGGGCATATACCCTGAGAAAACCATAATTCAAAAAGACACATGCACCCCAATGTTCACTGCAGCACTATTTACAATAGCCAGGTCATGGAAGCAACCTAAATGTCCATCAACAGAGGAATGGATAAAGAAGATGTGGTACATATAAACAATGGAATATTCCTCAGCCATAAAAAGGAACAAAAGTGGGTCATTTGTAGAGACGTGGATGGACCTAGAGACTGTCATACAGAATGAAGTAAGTCAGAAAGAGAAAAACAAGTATCATATATTAATGCATATATGTGGAATCTGAAAAAATTAGAGACGATCTTATTTACAAAGCAGAAATAGAGACACAGATGTGGAAAACAAACGTATGGATACCAAGGGGTAAGTGGGGGGTGGGATGAATTGGGAGATTGGGATTGACATATATACACTATTGATACTATGTATAAAATAGATAACTAATGAGAACCTACTATATAGCACAGGGAACTCTACTCAGTGCTCTGTGGTGACCTAAATGGGAAGGAAATCCAAAAAAGAGGGGATATATGTATACACATTGCTGATTCACTTTGCTGTACAGAAGAAACTAACACAGTATTGTAAAGCAACTATTCTCCAATAAGGATTTTTTTTAATTGAAAAAGAAAAATAAAATTGAAAAAAAAAGAATTCAGAGTATTTCTGAAGCAACATAGTCATTCTCTTAACAGTGTCTTTCAAAGGGCAGAAGCTTTCAATTTTAATGAAGTACAACTTTTCAATTTTTTATTTCATGGATCATGCTTTTGATGTTATATCTGAAAACTCATCACCAAACCCAAGGTCACCTAGATTTTCTTCTATGTTATCTTCTAGAAGTTTCATAGTTTAGCATTTTACATTTAAGTCTATGATTCATTGAGTTAACTTTTGTGAAAGGTGAAGGGTCCAGTTGTCCCAGCACAATATGTTGAAAAGACCAACCGTTCTCCATTGAATTACCTTTCCTCGTTTCTCAACAATTGACATTTGTATGGGTCTATTTCTGTGCTCTCTATTCTAGCCCATTACCTAATTTGTCAATTCTTTCACCAACACTACATTATCTTCATTACTGTAGCTGTATAGCAAGTCTTGAAGCTAGGTGGTATCTGTCCTCCAACTTTGTTCTTACTCAGTATTGTGTTGGTTATTCTGGGTCTCTTGCCTTTCCATATAAATTTTTGTGTGTAATTTTGAGTTTATAATGTTGTATCCTTTGTCTTAAAGGGGGGGCAAATAAAATTCTATAACCTACAGAGCCCACAAAATCAGGACCCACCTCTACTGACAGTTCAAGCCATAAGGGTGGATAAAAACTTGAAGGGAGAAAGCAGAGGGTGAGGCCCTGATGTATATCCTCATACAAGCAAAAGAAAGAGATAAAGAAAAAGAACAAGAATGAAGAAAGATTGAGATCCTCCAAGTTGCTCAACAATTCTAATTCTAAATGATATCTGCAGGTACCTACATGTAATATCTCTAAACTTAGTGTACAGAAACAAAATATTACCTATAAATTACTTAATTCTTTAATTTTTGTTTTATATTGGACTATAGATGATTTACAATGTTATGTTAGTTTCAGTTGTACAGCAAAGTGATTCAGCTATACATATACATATACCTATTCTTTCTCAAATTCTTTTCCCATTTAGGTTATTACAGAATATTGAGCAGAGTTCCCTGTGCTGTACATTAGGCCCTTGTTGGTTATCTATTTTAAATATAGTAGTGTGTATATGTCAATCCCAAATTCCCAATTTATACCCCCTCCCACCTTTCCCCTTTGGTAACCATAAGTTTGTTTTCTATGTCTGTGAGTCTGTTTCTGTTCGGTAAATAAGTTCATTTGTATCATTTTTCTTTTAGATTCTGCATATAAATGATATATGATATTTGTCTTTCTCTCTCTGACTTCACTTAGTATGATAATCTCCAGGTCCATCCATGTTACTGCAAATGGCATTTCATTCTGGCTGAGTAATATTCCATTGTATATATGTACCACACCTTCTTTATCCATTCATCTGTCGATGGACATTTAGATTGCTTCCATGTCTTGGCTATTGCAAACAGCGCTGCAATGAATATTGAGGTGCATGTATCCTTTAGAACCATGGTTTTCTCCAGATATATGCCCAGGAGTAGGATTGCCGGATCATATGGTAGCTCTATTTTTAATTTTTTAAGGAACCTCCATACTGTTTTCCATAGTGGCTGTACCAGTTTACATTCCCACCAACAGTGTAGGAGGGCTGCCTTTTCTCCACACCCTCTCCAGCATTTATTGTTTGAAGACTTTGATGATGGCCGTTCTGACTGGTGTGAGGTGATACCTTATTGCAGTGTTGATTTGCATTTCTCTAATAATTAGTGATGATGAGCATCTTTTCATGTGCCTGTTGACCATCTCCATGTCTTCTTTGGAGAAATGTCTATTTAGATCTTCTGCAGATTTTTTGATTGGGTTGTTTGTTTTTTTTTATATTGAGCTGCATGAGCTGTTTGTAAGTTTTGGAGATTAATCCCTTATCGGTCGCATCGTTTGCAAATATTTTCTCCCATTCTGTGGGTCATCTTTTCATTTTGTTTATGGTTTCCTTTGCTGTCTGAAAGCTTTTAAGTTTAATTAGGTCCCATTTGTTTATTTGTGTTTTTATTTCCATTACTCTAGGAGATCGATCATAAAAGGTATTGCTGCAATTTATGTCAAAGAGTGTTCTGCCTATGTTTTCCTCTAAGAGTTTTATAGTATCCGGTCTTACATTTAGGTCTTTCAAATTACCAATGGCATTTTTCACAGAACTAGAAAAAAGTTTTTAATTTTTTAAATTTGTGTGGGGACATAAAAGACCCCGAATAGCCAAAGCAATCTTGAGAAAGAAAAACAGAGCTGGGGGAATCAGGCTCCCTGACTTCAGACTATACTTATAAGCTACAGTAATCAAAACAGTATGGTACTGGAACAAAAACAGAAATATGGATCAATGGAACAGGATAGAAAACCCAGAAATAAACCCATGCACCTATGGTCAACTAATCTATGACAAAGGAGGCAAGACTATACAATGGAGAAGAGACAGTCTCTTCAATAAATGGTGCTGGGAAAACTGGACAGCTACATGTAAAAGAATGAAATTAGAACATTCTCTAACATCATACACAAAAATAAACTCAAAATGGATTAAATCATTTTTCTGAAGGCATCAAAGGCTACCAACAAATTTGAAGAAAACTTCTCCTGTGCCTATGCCTTTTAGTTTGCCAAAGGGTCCTTAATTTCTGAAACACATGCTAACCAGAATTTTAATGTAAGAGTAGGAAACAGAGATCACTAGCACCATTTCCTTCATAAAGGCCCCTCTGATTCCCCTAGGTCAACTCACACTCCTATTCCTCTAATATAGCCCTAATCACAGTGAGCTATAATTGTTTGCATGTTTATCTCCTTATTGGACTATACTTCCAGGGAGGGTAGGTATCAGATCAAGTCTTATCATCTACATATCCCTAGTGGTTAGCATGGTGCTAGCAAATGATAGGTGTTCAGATATGAGTTGAAAGAATACTGACAAAAGGCAGATACTGTGATTCCAAACTTATGAATGAGAAAGATGAAGCTTACCCTGGATACACATGAAGCAAATGGTAAACCTGAAATCCAGATCTCTCAACTCTAAAATTTTCTCCCTAATACATCAACCATCAATCACTGTAATAGCAATATATTTTACAATATAAGCCACAGGACAATCAAATGTCTATTCGAATAAATAAATTGTTATTTTTCCCTGCTGCATAGTACAATTTATCACTTACTACTCCCACCATACTTCCACACTTACCCAGATAATACATGAAGTTTTACCTGCAAATCTGCAACTTTTCTTCGTACTAAGAAAAGGAACAGGTAATCTACAAGGGCTGAAGCCATTACATTCAAAGGAAATGGTCCAAAGACTAAAGAAATTGTAGAATGGTTGCATTTCTCCTCTTCAGAACCCTGACAGAGACAAGAGCTGCTCTGGGGAAGAAGTGTGGCAAGTGGGCAAGTGTGTTTGTGTGCTCTTGCCCCTATATCTCTGCAATAAACTCTCTACTTGCTCCAAAATCTAGACCCTTACACACACACACACACACACACACACGCGCGCAAAACAGATGCATGGAAAACTTTACTTCTGACAATAATCATGAAATTAAGGACTTACCTCTTTTTGGAATCTACTTAGTTCTTTCTCACTTTGCATTGTGATAGTACCTGAGACATGAGCTTTTTTTTTTTTTTTTTTAATTTATTTATTTTATTATTATTTTTTTTTGGCTGTGTTGGGTCTTCGTTTCTGTGTGAGGGCTTTCTCTAGTTGTGGCAAGCGGGGGCCACTCTTCATTGCGGTGCGCGGGCCTCTCACTGTCGCGGCCTCTCTTGTTGCGGAGCACAGGCTCCAGACGCGCAGGCTCAGTAGTTGTGGCTCACGGGCCTAGTTGCTCCGCGGCATGTGGGATCTTCCCAGACCAGGGCTCGAATCCGTGTCCCCTGCATTGGCAGGCAGATTCTCAACCACTGCGCCACCAGGGAAGCCCGACATGAGCTTATTTATGGAAGGTTGCCGAAAGGACAATCTCTTTATTAATAATAATAATTAAAATAATAACAACAAAAATAGCTAACATTCATTGAGTGTATGGCTTTCTATTAAGCCCTTCATAACATTAGTTAATCTAGTCCTCACAAACCATGTAAGATAATATTTTCTCTATTTTACAAATGGGAATGGAATTAAGTAGTTTGCCCAAGTTCACACAACCAGTACATGGTAAGTGTAGGATCAAAACCTCGGTCTGTTGAACCCTAAAGTTCCTGCTCATATCTACTCTCCTACGCTGCTGTGAGGAACCAAGGACTTCATAGGTTTCTGGTCCCTAAATTTTTTTATTGCATATCGGTAAAATATTTTTATCATAACTCGTATGTATAATAACATAAAATTACATATATGTAATACATACATATATTACATATGCACCTACTGCAGTAATATTTTAGTTACATTATAAAACAGAGGTCAAAATAGAAATTTTAAATTACTCAGCAATATTTTTAAATTGTGTTTATTGTTTATAATGGTTCAAAACCTTTTGGCTCCTATTTTTAAAATAGTATTAATAATAATGTCTGGGCATTATATAAACTTTCAATAAGATACATTGTTAAGAATAACATGCAACTTCAATTTTCAAATAGTCTTCTTGATAATTCGGCATTTTTTTTGGACATCTTGTAAGATTATTTTTACTGCATTATGTGGCTGACAGAGATTTCTTACTAAAAGATAAACTGTCGGTTTTTCAATTTTCTTGTTGTTCCTTTGTGCTGGCATTATTAGAATTATATTTAATCCAGTTTCTTTTCAAAAATCCCTCTAAGTCCACTTGTCTGTGCACATGTGAACTGCAATATGTTTAAATACACTGAAAATAAATTAACAGATGATGGTACATTGTCAGTTCTTCCCAATTAGGAAAATTCTCACCCTATTCTCAGAATAAATAAAAAATGTACAAAACTAATAATCTTCTGACAAGATGACTGTCTAATTAATAATCAGCAAAACTCCTCCTCTCAATGGATTTCCTTGCACATCTCCTGGAGTGCCTATACATCCTCTCCCACACCCACATGGACCTTAAATATCACTTAGCTAAATACTCTAAAATCCACTGTTGGATTCAACCAGACTTGCAGAGAGTTGTCTGCACTTAATTCACTGTCCAAAAAATTGCTTTTATTCGATTATGTTTTGATATGATGTCATCAACCTAACTGAAGGAACTTATGAGAAACTGCTTCTCATAGTGGAAAACAGGAGAGCTAAAGTATAAATAAATTCAAAGGACTCCTTCCAATGTCATCTTCTGCAGAGTATGGGTGAAAAGCAAGAAGTAATCATCATCTCCCCAAGTCTCCTAACACAAAGACTCCTGAAAACAAGGAAGTTCATTCTGTGATTCATAAAGACAAAGATTCCGTCAACTTGAAACAAATCAATCAATGCTCCCAAGTTTAATTTTGAGAGAAGCAGAACATGACCACTATTTTTAAAAAACTATATTCTTTAGTGATTCTCTATACTATTGCCAATACAATGATTTTAATGTACAAAATGAAGTTTTTGCAATTATATCCTTTTCTCCCATGTTATCTTTTTTCTGATCATGTTTACTGAAATGTAATTTTATGTCTGTTGAATATAATAATAAGAACTGAGTTTGAAGAAAACTTCACTTATGTGATGGTTCATAAGAGGACTTACAAGTAACAGAGTAAATATCTTTGTACTTAAAACCAAAAGTTGGAGAAAAGGGGAACTGCTAGTCATGTGCTATATAACCTCATGACTATGCATTTGTGTATAGCCACTGACTTTTATGCAGACGTTTCATGTTTTACTAATAGCATTGGGCTCATTCTAAATATGTAAAGTATCATCTAATTTACGTGCTGCTCAGACTCAGATCTTCATTTTAGGGTATTCAGGAATAATTCTAACACCAACTAATATTCATCTAGTTTAATATCATGCCTTCAAGAACTCAAAATGCTTGACCAAAAAATTTTGAACAATGCATCCCACACATGACACATTTTCAGACCATTATTTTCCAGGGGACTTAGTGACTTATGCTTTATTTTACTAATTCTTACACACATCCTAGATAACTACGAAATCTAAGGTTCACAGTGGTTGGGAGATTTATCATGAAACTACCACAAGCTAACAGCAGAGTTCAAAATTAGCACAGGGAGATCAGCTCGGTGCTTGTGACCACCTAGAGGGGTGGGATAGGGAGGGTGAGAGGGAGGGAGACGCAAGAGGAAAGAGATATGGGGATATATGTATATGTATAGCTGATTCACTTTGTTATAAAGCAGAAACTAACACACCATTGTAAAGCAATTATAGTCCAATAAAAATATTAAAAAAATTTTTTTAAATTATTTCTGATTGGTTTTATCTTACCACACTGTGTCAGTTGAGGTCTTAAAGCAGAGAGATTTCAGTACCAGAAAAGCAACTAAGCTACCCAAGAGTAACATTTGCATTTGAAAGCATAGTAAGATTAATCACAATAATAAAATCTAACATATATTGAATACTTACTGTGTTTCAGGCACTGTGCTAAGGAATTATGTACAAAACCTCATTTAACTCTCAGACAATTCTCTGAAGTATGTAAGATACAATCGCCTGAGGAAATTAAAGCTAAAGAGAGGATAAAAAAAATTTCCCGAGGTAAGGGAGCTGAAAAGTGGCTGTTCTAGAATCAAACTCAGACTGTCTGATTCCAAAACTCACATGCTGAATCAATACAGTAGGTGGAATTAAAAGCTGCCTAACCACTTGCACATTTCTGCACCAAGGGACCACCGTGTTCCAAACCTGCCAACCTCATCACTGTCACAGTAGCAGCCAGTAGTTTTAACTACTTACAGAGAATGCAGATAAAAAGGTGCCCTGGGAGAGATGGAGGACTAAAGCCAGATTCACTAAATGGGGGGAAAAAAAAAAAAGGCACTGCTGGCCTAGGGCCAGAGGCAACAGTTGATAGGAAGTAGCAGAGAGAAGGAGTCAGAGGGATTACAGGACACCTAGGACTCAGGCAGGCCTTGTGGCCCAGGAACTAGATGTACAACATCCCAAATACCATCACAGAGCAGAATCAAACACCACTATAATACCTGGTTCTAGAATAGTAACACCAAGGGCAGGACAGAGACAATCTCCAAACTGCTAGCCTGGCAGGATAAGCACAGAGGGAGGGAGAGAGAAAAAAGAAAAACAAAATGGAAAAACAACTAAACTATTTTTTTTTTGATTTTTAGGAATTTCATGTAATGTCTGAAACATTAATATTAACATATTTCCATACAAATAACCCAAAGAAAGTTTAGTATTAGTGGGGTTTTTTTGAATTTTATTTTATTTATTTTTTTATACAGCAGGTTCTTATTAGTCATCAGTTTTATACACATCAGTGTATACATGTCAATCCCAATCGCCCAATTCATCACACCACTATCCCCACCCACCCCCGTGGCTTTTCCCCCTTGGTTTCCATACATTTGTTCTCTACATCTGTGTCTCAACTTCTGCCCTGCAAACCGGTTCATCTGTACCATTTTTCTAGGTTCCACATACATGCGTTAATATACGATATTTAACAACTAAACTATTAATACAACAAAGACAAATTTTAAAAGCCCAAGAATACATTTTTGGCAATATACATGACAAAAGATTACTATCCCTAATATATAAAATGATCTTATTATTGAATAAGAGAGAGACCAATAACGCAATTAAAAAAAGGCTAAAGAAATGTACAATTCACAGAAGAAATTAAAATGGCAAAGAATGTAAAAAGATCATTAACCTCACTAGTAAGCAATGAAATGTAATTTAAAACAATGCCGTATCAATCACTGTCTATTACAATAACACAGATAAAAGAATGGAAATAATCAGCATGAGCAAAAGACAAGTCAGTTCTCTCATACGCTGTATAAACTGGCATGACCTTTCTGAAAGTCCATTTACTAAATGCATCAAAATTTTAAATGTGTATTCCTTTCACATAGCGCTCATACTTACAGGAATTGCACAAAGATATGCAATGCTGTTCATCACAACATTATTTATAATCATTAAAAATTAGGGACAACCCTGATGTCTATCAATAGAAGATCAGTTAAACAATTACAAAATATTCATACAATAATGCAATTCTAATGTAGCCATTAAAAAGAATATGAACCTATGTTCTTTGATATAGAAAGACGTCTACAAAATATTGTTAAGAAAAAGGATGTTACCAAAAAAAAAAAAAGAAAGAAAAAGGATGTTACAAAATAACAGGCATGTATATTGTATAAATCTGGTTTGTATAAAATTATATGTGTGTTTCCTATACATTTATGGCTTATATATATGTGTGTGTATGGATAGAGAGATGCCTAGAAGAATGTTAATCAAAATATCTTTCCTCTATCATAATGATAAATAATAATAAAGTCATTCTCATTTTGAAAAAAATATATTTTGACTTTCAAGGGATTGGTTTTAGTGGATAAATATTCAGATGCTTATACACATGAAATAGTGAAGTCATTTTCATTAAAATCATGTGAAAAGCAGCTATCATCACTATTTTTCAATATTTTGGGGAGGTTTTTAGAAAATAAAAGGAAAACAGTAGGTAAAAATTTAGAAAATGGAAAAAATCTACTTTTGTGTTTGATCAATAGTTTCTCTTTATACTGGAAATAAGTTATAAAGAGAAAGAAATTCACTTTCAACATCAACAAAAGTATAAAATATTAAAGAATATATTTAACAAGAAAGGTACAGAAAAATTATAAAATATTATCAAACAACATAAAACAAGAACTGAACAAGTGAAAAGATATATCATAGTAAGTGGAAGACTTAACATCAGAAAAATATCAATCCTTCCCAAATTAGGATACAGATTGAATATAATTCCAATCAAAATCCAGCAATGAATTTTCTTTAACTAGAGAAAATGAAAGTTCATTTCAAAAAGTAATTATATGAGAATAGCTGTAAAAACCTTAGAAAAGAAAAACAAAGGTTAATAAGCCTTACCAGACATGAAAACAGTATAACACTGGCACAGAAATAAAGAATAAAAAAATAACATAACATAGAGTTCAGAAATAGGTACAAATATACGTGGGAGTATAATATACAACATATATGATGTTCCAACTCAGGGGCAAAAGAATGTTTTATTTTAAAAAAAACAGTGTATGCAAAGCTGGCTAGCTACTTGGAAGAAAACAATGTTACATGCTTACATCACACTATATATAAACATAAATTCCAGTCATAGTAAAAGATTAAAGCTCTAAACTAAAAAGAGTTGAAAAATAAATGACATTCAGGGAAGAAAATGGTTTGCAATACATAGGACAAAGGATTAACATTCCTAACTCACAGAGAGCACTTATAAACTGATAAGAAACAGATTAACACCCAATTTTTTTAAAAGGCAAAGATATGAATAGGTAATTCACAAAACAGAAAATATAAATCACCAATAAATATGTGAAAATATACTCGCCCTGGCTATGGCCAGAAAATTGCAACAATGAGATAATATTTTTCACCTGTTAAAGTGGAAAAGATTGAAAAGAGCACTAATACCCAGCGCTAATGAGAATGCTAAGAAATAACTGCTCTCATACACGGCTAGTGGGAATGGGAATTGCTACAATCTTTTCTGAAAATTATCTGGCAGAATGCGTTAAAATTTTAAATGCAAACCATAAAAGCAAAACTGGACTTGATCAAATTTAAAAGTTTCTGCTCTTTGAAAAAAGCTGTTAAAAAATAAAAGGACAAGTCACAGAGGAAAAAAGTATTTGCAAATTGCATGTCAGATAAAGGACTTGTAGCCCAAAATATATACAGAACTCTCAAAACTCAATAGTAAGAAAACAAAAGTCATTATTTTTTTTAAATGGGCAAAAGGTTTGAACAGACACTTCACCAAAGAAGATATATAGATAGCAAATAAGCAAAGAAGAGATACTCAGTATCATTAGTCATAAGGTAAATTGCAAATTAAAACCAAAAGACACTACTACTACATACTCACTAGAATAGCTAAAATTTAAAAGACAGACAATGCTAATTATTGGCAAGGATATGGAGTATCTAGAACTCATACACACTGTTGGTGGAATGCCAGATAGTACAGCCACTTTGGAAAACAGTCTGACAGTTTCTTATAAACAGGCACCATAAAATCAAGCAATCCCACTCCTAGGTACCTACCTAAGAGAAATGAAAACATACGTCAACACAAAGATCTGAGAGTAAATGTCTACATTGGCTTTATTCATAATCACCAAAAGCTAGAAATAAACCAAATGTCCATCAACAGATGCATGGATAAATAAATTGTAGGATATTCTTAACATGAAATATTACTCAGCAACAAAAAGAAATGAACTGCTAATATATGCAAAAAGATGACTGAATCTCAAAAAAATCATGCTAAGTGAAAACAATCAAACACACACAACTAATTTATTTTTCCATTGATATGACACTTAGGGACAAATATCAGATCAGACACAGCTAAGGACTGGAGGTTGAGAAAGGAGAGTGACTGCCAAGGGAGACAAAAGAATTTTTAGGGTGATGGAAATGTTCTATATCTTGATGGTGATGACAGTTATATGACTCTATAATATATTAACCTGTCCAAATTTATTTATACTATAATGTAAATTACACCTCAATAAACCTGAATTCATAAAATTTAAAAATATGTATCTTTTGACCCAGACATCCACTTTCAGATATCTATTCTACAGAAATAAATGTGTAAATATGTATAGAAATTAATATACATTAATAGGGAAATGGTAAAATAAAGTATGTTACATTCAATACTATGGAATATAATGCAAATAATTAAACAGACCTGGATATAGTCCTTTGAGAACTGAAAGAACACTTATTTGAGCCCTTTGCTCGACTGAAGTTAGAAAGATTGGCCACAACAGGGAAGTATGAGCCTCTTTTGCTCAATTCATTTACCACAGTAATACAATAAAATAAAGCTAACCACAGGAATCTCAGTATATTTTGGAATCTAATGACTGAAAGAAGAGGTACAAAACCATAAGTAGCAGACAATAACATAACAAGAGTCCTCATAAAGGAATTTTGGAAAGCATCTTGAGTAATGCCATCCATTTATAATGGCTATACGGTTCAGGCTACCTGGAAACAAGAGTTGACTAGATGACTTCACAACACAAATTTTTTAAAAGTTGACTTCATTACAGGATCATACACTATGTTCTACTTACTATGAAGAATGCAACACAAATATAATATTCCTTGCCTTCTGGGAGTTTATGTTCTAAAGAAAATCCTAGAAAGTGTATTGCCCCTTAAGGCTGGCTTTTAACTTTTTATTTTCTGTTTTTCATTTGATTTAGTATAGGCATCTGCCACAAAAGTTCAATTTATACCTCAAAAGAGGGGTGTTCGCCAGGGGAGGGGAGACAAATAACTAAATTCATACCTATAAACAGTTATTTAATAGATGTCCAAATTAACCCTTAAAAAGTAGTCTTTGAGTGAACTTACAATGTGTACACAGCAGAACATTTTCAACAAACTTATAGAGCATTATCACATTAAGAATCATGAGAGCACAAAGATACAGAAGACATGATCACTGTTCTTTCTTAAAGTCACCTACCAAACTCTCCCTTTCATTTATCATCCCTTGAGTAACATGCACAGTGACATTTAATACTCTCAGATTCAAGAAGCTACAGGACAAGATTACATGCATGTGTTGGTGAGTCAGTGTGAAAAACTGCAGCATATTTAAAACAGTTCTATCACTGATGTTCTCCTGGAATTCCTCCATCACCTTCACATAACCTTAGAGTTTACTTCAAAAACCTTCCAGATTAGGTGAGGCTAACATTATTTCCAATACCATGTAAATCATTCACATGAAGATATTAAGACATGTTTAATATCATGCAAAAATACAATCCATTTTTAAAAAAATATTGTATAATGAGGACCACTTGTTTCCATTAACTGGGTTGTCACTAGAACTGTAGAGTTGTTTTCCTTTTATTAAATATTCAGAAGATCCTCAAAGCTAGAATATCATTTGCCCTCATCTGAAGGATGGCTGTTTAAGAGAGATCACAAGCTAGAATGCAGAATATGAAGGCATACCTCTCACCTCAATGCTGACAGTCAGATCAGCTAAAGATGGAACACCTAAGAATGAGGGCTTGCTTGTGAGGTGAAGGGCAAGAGCCATCATTTTTAATAAGCTTTTAAGCAGCTGCCATTTCCATCACTTTATTAATTTCTTACTATACTGACATTTCAATCACTTTATTAATTTTTTTCCTCTACTGTTAACTTAGTTGTCCAATTTAAAAATAAAGACTATACCACTAACTGACCACTAACAGGGAACAATCATGATACACTGCTACATATATACATGAAATTCTGTAAATAATTGGGGAGAGGGGTTGAGGGGAGAGCAGAGACATTAAAAAGTGATCTCTTTCTGAGATTTTGGAGGCCCAGTTTCCTCATCCTGTTCCCACATACTTTCATGGCAGACATTTCAAACATTATGCCAGAGTTATACAAAATAAGTAAAACATCACCAAGCAGAAATCCTAGGGTAGGTGTTCTGAACATGTTGGTAAAGAAAGTCACTTCATTTGAGAGGTCTCTGCCCCTTCAACCTCACCCTCCTTACCAATATACATTCATCACCGAAAAGGGAAATATTTACAGAAGTTAGTTTAGTTATGTTTAAATATTATGTTTAGCTGTCTGGAGACCATGTTCTCAAAATTTATACAAGAAATCAAGGATTAAACTTCATAACAATTAGAAAGCTACACTGTGTAAAATCAAAGACTTAGTTAAAGGATATTAAAATAGTTTTACCATTGGTGCTAAAATGAAATGACTCCATCTCTTCTCAACACCTGGCACCAAAACCTTTTGAACTTTCACGTAAACAACCCAGGGCACACCAAATGCTCTGTCTGCAGCAAGGTACCACCTCTGCAACAGGCATTTGGGTGAAAAATGTGGAAAATGCCTGAGGGCTCTTTGAAGCAGCTTGGGAGAAGTGAGAGCAGGAAAGAGGCTCTTCTCTAGGGTAAGTTTGTTTAGTAGAAAGTAAGCAACTTGTCAGGGTAAAAGTTGACAATGTTGACTCCAACAGTTTGAACTGAGAATAAACATCCAAAGGGATTATGTTACTGAGAATTAGAAAAAATTCCATTGAACTCAATAGAGCACTTGTGTTTTCAAAGATAATATGCCTTCAAGCCACACTCTGGATGCACAGTTTAGGATCAGAATTACCCTAAGCTCTTTCTATGCCACATTAAAGAACACAGGGTCTGACATCTCTAATGTATGCCTAAAAATATTAGAATAAGGATAGCTTAAAATACTGCATTTCCAATAACTGAATTGGAAAATACTATATACATGTACTATTTGTATATTTGAGGTAGACTGAAGAAATTTGGAGAAAAATATGTTCTTCCCAAACATCTAAACTTAAACACAGTTTCACTAACCAATTTAGGATTTATTAGCCATAAATCACTTTTAAGTTTTCCTTCCTTAATGACCTATCAAAGAACAAAATATAGGGCCTATACTTATGAAATCTATAATCCTCTTCTCTGCTCTCCAAAGCCACATTTAAACCTGGCTTTCATCTCATGCTGCTGAGTTTTCCACCAGGTACAGATATAGAGTCAGAAGAGACTTGTGCTTTTTCAAAAGCAAAACAACCTGGTTGCTGGAAGCAACCTGGTGAAATGCCAGGAAGCCTGTAAAAAATTTTTAAATTTTCCTAACTTGGAGTTTACAAAAATAAGTGTGAGATGTTCACAGCCTGTCAGGCATTCCATCTTTTTATTTTTTTAATATTCATACACAAGGGAAAACACACACTTTGGTTTATTAAAATTTATTTGCATCAATATAATGCAGATCTGCCTTGCATTCCCTTAAGAAAATGGAGGTAACTCAGACTGCTCTTCTTAGTTCATCCAAGTCCTACATGATTCTCACATTAGAGTGTGCTATTAGAATTTTTTTCCAAAGCTTGACAAAGGCATGCAACTCACATGCTCTTTACCAGCAAAGTCTGCAGCAGCCCTGCAAAAAGTTGTTTCTCCTTTGAGCTCTCACATATATTCACTTCCCTCCTAGAACCAAGGATGTAAAGGAGTATGGCTCAGTCTCACAGCCTCTTTGTTCTTAAAAAGAAAAGCAAATTCCCTAGATATTTTCAAACTCCACCAAGAATAGAACATTCTCAGCTCTGCCTGTGGATCATTATCTCTTTTACATTTCATCTTTATATTCACTGGGTTCACAGAAAGGGCATACACAGAAAGAGGAAAATAGCTGCTTCTTAGACACCAAATTTAGTAATTTTCTCAAATCTACTGGCACACATCTAAAAAGTCATATTTTTACAAGGCTTCGTTAGGTTTTCATTGGTTCTCTCTTTTGAGAACACACATGCTGAACCGCCCATAACCTCAAGCCAAAATACATCTGCAAAATGTAATAAATATTTTATATGAATATAAGAATCATCACAATTTTAAAAGGGATAAGTGGGAAAAGACAGACAGATGCAGCTCATCTGAATCCCACTTTAGTGTCTCCCAAGCATCAAGTTGCTAACTGATAGAGACCATCAATCTACAGTGCTCTAAGATTCCAGCCGACGCCAATAACCTTACCTGTTAATACGAGATTACTGTAAGTATTGGAGAATTGCTCCTTTAGAAGAACCAGGTGCATCTGAGCTGCTTTCTCCCGTTGGAGCTCCAGCATAACATCAGGGTGCTGGGCAATCTTGCAGCCTTTCTGTTTATCCAAGGCAACATCACTTCGAACAATGTCTAAAAAAAGAAAGAAAGAAGACAGGCAGCAAAAAACAAAACAAAACAAAAGCCATATATACATCAAAGTCCTGTTGCACCCAATATGACAGAATTTATAAACTACCAGCATTTTCATCAAAGTGAAGAGATTCAGAAATAATAAACCTGAAGGGTCTCCTGCTTCATGATGCATCCTACAAGTTTCTCTGGTCATTTCCAAATTCTCTGGAGATTTCTGTTTCTTAGCTTTCTCTGACCTCATTTAAGATTCTCACTCCTCCATTCCCCTTCTCAGCTCACATCCAGGACTTATGTGCCTCCTGGTCCCTTTTCTTAACATCTTTTACCATGGGGAAAAATAATATGACTTTGCCTGAATACTAGTGACTATGAAGGTCATTCCCTCTACTTCAGGCTGTAGGACTGGGTGATAGCACCAGCATGTGTATTCAGGATACTTGGCCTGTTTTCAAATTTATCCCCCAGCCAGCCCATTCAGCTCAAATGAAAGCTGCCATTCTGTGGTATGACTGCTTAGGACTTCTACTGCTATTTTTCATGTACCTCTGAGTATACTCAGACTCATTAATTGCCCTTTAAATATATAAAGTATATAAAAGTATTTTGTGGGTCACTGAAGAAAGCAAGAGTAGGGCTAGAGTCACTTTGGAGAACTGCCTCTTTCCCAATTATTTTCCTATTCGTGATAGGCTGCCTTTCACACTTCAGTATGATTTTCACTCAAAGCATATGTATTCTCCAGAAAACAGCCCTTCTCAAAAACAAACATTCATCTAGAATGCTGCCCAAAAAGCAGGGACCTTTTATGTCCTGAAGTAATTTGTTTATTTTTACAAATTAAAAGATAACTCAGCTGATTATCATAGGGACAAATGATATTATCAGCAGCAATCAGAATGACAACTCTAGAAACTTTCAAGTTTTACATAACAAACTAAAGGATTTTAGGGAAAAAAAGTGCTAAAAATAAAAAAACTGCTCTGCCACTACTGACACCAACGGCTTTGGAAAAGAAAAACTAACGCCCATGTCAATGGTACCAATAGGAAAGATTTGGCTCTTTAAGCAATATCAATGACACCTAAGAGAAAATAGGGCATGTGACATGAAGGGTTGATCATCATTCTGTGCAAAAGATTTTCAAACACATCAAAAGAGCCCTAAAAGAGAAGATCAGATATAAAAACAAACCCATGACAACTTCTACCTTCTGAGCATTAGGATGTGTGGTTGACAAAGATTAGCCAGATGTAAGAATGGTCCTCACTCACTCTTAGATAAAAATAGAGGAGCTGGTTGGAAATAATGCAATATTTATGCCTAAACATATTTATACCAATTTCTAGGATGTAGGCAATAAGGTGCACTCATTTAACAATCAAGTAAGTAATAATCTCATAGATTTTCTGAGCCTTGAATACAAAATTAGAATAAATTTAAGAATACACTCTAGTTTATAAGATCATCAATAGAAGGTAAGAGGAATAATGAATACAGTATACATCTATTTAAATTACACTCCGTAAAATTTTTTAAATATAGTGTATCATTGAATCCTTCCAACCATCGATGAAAGCAGACATTGTTGACTAGCTGAGCCAAATCCTAAACACAATCCCTTCTCCTTTGCCTTCCTCTACTACAGAGACTGAAGAGCTAAAATATACAATTCTCCAGCTTTCCTTGAAGCAAAGAGTGGCCATGTAACATGCTTCCGGCCAATGAGCTGCAGGCACACATCCCTAGTAGGACTTCCCTGGCCAAATTAAAAGACAGAACTTCACTAAGACCAGTTTTTTTTCCTTCAGCCCTTTAGTCCTTCCTATTCTTTATGCCTAAAACACAAACAAAGTTATAGTAGCCATTTTGTGGCAATGAATCAAGAAGCAAGAGGGCAAAGGTCTTACGCACTAAGGGTGGTGAACAGGAAGATGGGAAGAGCTTAAGTCCCCTAACGTCATTAATGAGCTACCATACTTGTGCTAGACTGCTTATCTTTTGTTTCTTGTTATGTAACATAAAGGCACTATTTGTATAAACCATTAATAGTCAGTCATCTATTTTTGAAATCCTAATCTGTTTTGTAATCCTAAATGATAATGAGTAATATTATTATCCCTAATTTATATATGGAAAAACTGAGGTCCACAAAGCGTAAGTGACTTGCTCAAGTTCACGTATCATGGTCAGTCCCCAAATCCAGAAATTTTCAAAGCCAAATCCACTGATCTTTCCAGAAGTTACTCCTATATAGAAACTCAAGAACTTAATAGTAAAGTATAGTAAACAGTAAAACTGAGGAAATAGAAAACCTTTTTATACTATACAGTAGCATGCCACAGCTGATCTATCCAGAAAAGAAATACGGATGATACTTTCCCAAAAAACATTACAAAACTTGTACCAAAATATACTACAAAGAGGAAAAAGAGGTTTCAATTATCCTGATATCTTCTAATAGAAGTCTAATTCAAAGGGTAGAATATCTACTAAACTCTCTATTTCCTATGTAACAAATGTATTGCGCAGAAGGTAGAAGAAGCATAATTACAACTGATATCCTCAACGTCATTTAAGCCAGAACCTTGAAATAAAGTGAACAAATTACCTAATATTAAGAATAGTAAGGAAAGAAAACAATGGGCATGGCCTAACAAACGTCCTAGACTTAAAAAGTACATTTCAACAATGTTCGGGGAAAACATAGATTTGCAATATAGAATCTTTTTTAATTGAGGTATAGTTGATTTACAATACTATATTAATTTCAGGTCTACAAAATCATGATTCAATATTTTTATAGATTATACTCCATTTAAAGTTATTATAAAATATTGGCTATATTCCCTGTACTGTACAATATATCCTTGTGGCTTATTTATTTTATATATGGTAGTTTGTAACTCTTAATCCCCTATCCCTATTTTGCCCCTCCCCGCCTTCCCTCTACCTACTGGTAACCACTAATTTGTTCTCTATATCTGTGTCTTTTTGTTTTGTTATATTCATTCTTTCGTTTATTAGATTATTCTACATATAAGTGATAACATATAGTATTTGTCTTTCTCTGACTTATTTCACTAAGCATAATACCCTCCAGGTCCATCCATGTTGTTGCAAATGGCAAGATTTCATCTTTTTATGGCTGAGTAATATTCCACTGTTCTATCAACAGATGAATGGATAAAGATGTGATGTGATACACACACACACACACACACACACACACACACACACACACACATATAATCTCACATGTGACTGACCCCGTCAGTCATATGATTTATAAATATTTTTTTCCCATTCAGTAGATTGTCTTTTCATTTTCGCACTGGTTTCCTCTGCTGTGCAAAAGCTTTCTAAGTCCATTTGTTTAGTTTTGCTTTTGTTTCCCTTTATCTTAGTAGATCCAAAAAATATTGCCATGATTAATATCAAAGAGTGTTCTGCCTATGTTTTCTTCTAGGAGTTTTACGGTTTTCAATCTTACATTTAGGTCTTTAATCCATTTTGAATTTATTTTTGTATATGGTGTGAGAAAGTAGTCCAGTTTGATTCTTTTGCATGTAGCTGTCCAGTTTTCCCAGCACCACTTATTGAAGAGAGTGCTTTTCCCCATTGTATATTCTTGCTTTTTTTGTCATAGATTAATTGACCATAAATGTGTGGGTTTATTTCTGGGCTCTCTATTCTGTTCCATTGATCTGTGCATCTGTTTTTGTGTAGGTACCATTCTGTTTTGATTACTGTAGCTTTGTAGTACAGTCTGAAGTCAGGGCATAATACCTCTGGATCTGTTCATCTTTCTCAACATTGCTTTAGCTGTTCAGGGTCTTTTCTGTTTCCACACAAATTTTAAAATTGTGTTCTAGTTCTGTGAAAAAAAATGCCATTGATATTTTGATAGGGATTGCATTGAATATATAGATTGCCTGGGGTAGTATGGTCATTTTAACAATAATGATTCTTCCAATCCATGAACACGTAATTATCTTTTCATCTGTTTGTGTTATCTTCAATTTCTTACACCAGTGTCTTATAGTTTTCTGAGTACAGGTCTTAGGTAGGTTTCTTCCTAGGTATTTTATTCTTTTTGATGTGATTGTAAATGGGATTGCTTCCTTAGTTTCTGTTCCTGATAGTTCATTGTTATATAGAAATGCAAAGATATCTGTATATTAATTTTGTATCCTGCAACTTTACCAAATTCATTGATGAGCTCTAGTAGTTTTCTGGTGGTGTCTTTAGGATTTTCTATGTACAGTATCATGTCATCTGCAAACAGTGACAGTTTTACTTCTTCTTTTCCAATTTGGATTCCTTTTATTTCTCTTCCTTCTCTGACTGCTGTGGCTAGGACTTCCAAAACTATGTTGAATAGAAGTGGTGAGAGTATCTAGGCACGCTTCTGGCCCATACAAGTCAATATATAGAATTAACCATCACAGTGACATTCTGGAAAAGGCAAACCTATTGTGCAGGAATCAGATCAGTGATTGCAAGAGAAATGGAGATTACTGAACACAAAGGGATATGAGGGAAGTTTGCAGGAGGTGATGGAATGTGCCATATTTTTATGTGGTGGTAGTTACATGACCATATAGGTCTGTCAGAACTCATTGAATTGTACACATAAAATGGGTGAATTTCCTTATATGTAATTATACCTCAATAAACATGAATTAAAAAAAAAAGTGGTGAGAGTAAACATCCTGCCTTGTTCCTCATCTTAGAGGAAATGTGTTCAGCTTTTCACCATTGAACATGCTGTTAGCTATGAGTTTGTCATAAATGGCCTTTACTGTGTTGAGGTATGCTCCCTCTATGCTCACTTTCTAGAGATTTTTTATCATAAATGGATGTTGAACTTTATCAAAGCATTTTGTGCATCTATTGAGATGACCATATGGCTTTTATTCTTCAATTTGTTAATGTAATGTATCACATTGATTGATTTGCAAGTACTGAAAAATCCTTGCATCCCTGGGATAAATCCCACTTGATTATGGTGTATGATCCTTTAATATAATGTTGGATTCAGTTAGCTAATATTTTGTTGAGGACTTTTGCATCTATGTTCATACAGTTAACTATTGTAATTTTCTTTTTTGTGGTATCTTTGTCCAGTTTTGGTATCAGGGTGATGCTGGCCTTATAGTATAAGTTTGGAAGTGTTCCTCTCTCTGCAATTTTTTGGAATAGTTTCAGAAGGATGGGTTTTAACTCTTATTTAAATGTTTGGTAGAATCCACCTATGAAGCCAACTGGTCTTGAACTTTTTATTACAATTCAATTTCATTACTGGTAATTGGTCTGTTTCGTATTTTCTATTTCTTCCTGATTCAGTTGGGAGATTGTACATTTCTAGAAATTTGTCCATTTCTTCTAGGTTGCCCATTTTATCAGTGTATAATTGTTCATAGCAATCTCTTATGATCCTCTCTATTTCTGTGGTGTCAGTTGTAAACTTCTTTTTCATTTCTGGTTTTACTGATTTGGGCCCTCTCTCTTTTTTTCTTGATGAGTCTAGCTGAAAGTTCATCAATTTTGTTTAGCTTTTCAAAGAACCAGCTCTTAGTTCCATTGAGCTTCTCTATTTTTTGTTGGTCTCTATTTCATTTATTTCTGCTCTGATCTTTATGATTTCTCTCCTTCAACTAAATTTGGGTTTTGTTTGTTCTTCTTTTTCTTGTTCCTTTAGGTGTAAGGTTAGTTTGTTTCTTTGAGATTTTTCTTCTTTCCTGAGGTAAAGCTTGAATCACTATAAACTTCCCTCTTAGAACTGCTTTTGCTATATCCCATTAATTTTGAATCATTGTGTTTTCATTTTCACTTGTCTCCAGGTATTTTTTTTATTTCTTCTTTGATTACTTCAGTGATACATTGCTTGTCTAGTAGTATACTGTTTACCTTCCACATGTTTGTGTTTTTCCCTTAACTACTTATAGTGGATATAGATGATTTTACTATTTTTGTCTTTTAATCTTCCCACTTGCTTTGTATGTCATTGACTTACTACACTTACTATATATTTGCCTTTACCAGTGAACTTTTTCTTTTCATAATTTTCATGTTTCTAGTTATGACCTTTTCTTTTTCACTAAAAAAGTCCTTTTTAACAGTTTTGTAAAGTTGATTTTGTGGTGCTGAACCCTTTTAGCTTCTGCTTGTCTGTAAAACTTTTGATCTCTCCAAATCTGAATGAAACCCTTGACAGATAGAGTATTCTTGGTTGCAGGTTTTTCCCTTTCATAATTTTAAATATATCATGCCATGCCCTTCTGGCCTACAGAGTTTCTGCTGAAAATTCAGCTGACAGCCTTATGGGAGTTCCCTTGTATGTAACTTGTTGCTTTTCCCTTTCTGCTTTTAATAGTCTTTATTTATCTTTAATTTTTGCCATTCTAATTACAATGTGACTTGGGGTTGTCCTTTTGGGTTGATCCTGTTTGGGTCTCTCTGTGCTTCCTGGACCTGGATGTCTGTTTCCATTCCCAGGTTAGGGAAGTTTTCAGCTGTTAAGTTTTCAAATGTGTTCTCTGCCCTTTTCTCTCTCTCTTCTCCTTCTGGGACCCTACAATGCGAACGTTAATACACTTGATGTTGTCTCAGAGGTCTCTTACACTGTCTTCATTTCTTTCTTTTTTTTTCTTTTCTGTTCAGCTTCAATAGTTTCCACTACCCTGTCTTCCAACTCACTAATCTGTTCCTCTGTATCATTTAAACTACTGTTGATCCCTTCTAGTGTATTTTTTACCTCAGTTATCGTATTCTTCATCTCTGTTTGGTTCGTCTTTATATTTTCTAACTCTTTGTTTAAAACTTCAAACTTCTCATACTATTGATCCATTCTTCTCCCGAGTTCTTTGACCATCTTTATAATCATTACCTTGAACTCTTTATTGGGTAGATTGCCTATCTCCACTTTACTTATTTCTTCTTCTGAAGTCTTATTTTGTTCTTTCATTTGGAACTTGTTCCTGTTGCCTCATCTTGCCTAATTTGTTGTTTTTATTTCTATATATCTGGTAGGTTGGTTACATTTCCCAGCCTTGGAGAAGTGGCCTTTTGTAGGAGACATCCTATGCATCCCAGCAGCATACTCCCCTCTGGTCACCAGAACCGTATGCTCTAGGCATGTCCCCTATGTGGGCCGCATGGGTCCTTCTGTTGTGGAGGGCTGACTGCTGTGGGCAGTCTTGTAGGCATGGCTATCCACAGTTCAGTTGGTTGCCAGGCCCTGCCTTATGTGGAGGTTGCTAGCTGCTGGTTGAGGAGCTGGGTCACAAGATGGCTGTCTGTGGAACCCTGGGGGGTCCTGGGGTTAGTGCTGGTTCACTGGTGGGCAGAGCCAGGTTCTGGAGTTGGTAGCTGTGAGACCTGGGTTCCTGGATCTAGTGTGTCCTGCCAGTGGGTGGGGCTGGTTCCTGACACAACTGGCTGCAGGTTCTAGGGTGTCCCAAAGCTGGTGTTGGCCTGCTGATGAGTGGAGCTGGATAATGAAGTGGCTGGCTGAGGAATCTAAGGTATCTCAGAGCTGCTGTTGGCCTGCTAGTTGGTGGGGCTGGGGCCCAGAGGATCCCAGGGCTGGTATCAGCCTGCTATTTGATGGGGTCAGGGCCCAGGGGGTCCAGAGGTGACTGCTGGCTTACTGATGGGCAGAGCCGACTCCTAGGATCTCTGGCTGCAGGGCCCTGGAATTGGTGCTGGCCCACTGGCAGGCAGCCAGCTCCTGATGCAGCTGGCTAAGTCCAGGGTGTCCCAAAGCTTGTGGCCTGCTTGTGAGTGGGGCCAGATCCCAGGACAGCTGGCTGAGGGGCCTCAGGTGTCTCAGAGCTGGGGTTGGCTGCCTGGTGGGTAGGCTGGGTCCTGGTACAGCAGGTTGCAAGGCTATGGTGGTCCTGAGACTCGTGTCCACCTGCTGATGGGTGGAGTTGGGGCCCAGGGGATCCTGGAGCTGGTGCTCACCCATCGGTGGGTGAAGCTGGGTCCTGGGGCTAAAGCCAGCCGACTGACAGGCAGAGCTGAGTTCTGGGGTCGCTGGCTGAAGGGCCCAGGTGTCCTATAGCTGGTGTCAGCCCACTGATGGGTGGGGCCAAGGCCCTGGGAGTTTTGGGGCTAATGTTGGCTCACTGGTAGATGGAGCCATGTCCAAGATACCTGGAAGCAGGGCCCTGGAGGTCCTGGAGTTGGTATTGGCCCATTGGTGGGTGGGGCTGGTTGCAGGGTCCAGAGTGTCCCAAAGCTTATTCCAGCCTGCTGGTGGGTGGGCTGGGTCTTGCCACGCAGGCTGCAGGGCTGCAGTGGCCCTGGGGCTGCTGTTGGCCCACTGATGGACAGAGCTTGGTCCCGGGGTCTCTGGCTGCAGGGCCCTGGGTGTCCCAAGGTTAATGCCTGCAACAGGGGTGTGTCAGGCCCAGTTCTCAGCCCTCTGGTGGACATGGCCTTCTCCCAGGGTGGCTGTGGGCTTAGGGGATCTTAAGGCAGCCTGCTTCCTGGTGGGTGGGGCTGTGTCCCTGCTCAGCTAGTTGCTTGGCCTGAGGCATTCCAGTACTGGTACCAATAGGCTGGGAGTGGGGCCAGGTCCCAGTGCTAATAAGCTAGAGGGAGAATTCCAAATTGGCATTTGCCAGCACCAGTGTCCACATGGTATAACAAGCTCCCCAAAATGGCTTCTGCCAGTGTCTATGTCCCCAGGGTGAGCTCCAGTTGCCTCCTGCCTCTCCAAGAGGCTCTCCAAGATGAGGAGGCGGGTCTGACCTAGGCTCCTTTCAAATTACTGTTTCTGCCCTAGGTCCTGGAAGGTGTGGGATATTGTGTGTGCCCTTTAAGAGTGGGGTTTCTATCTCCCACAGCCCTCTCGTTCTCCTGAAAGTAAGCCCTGCGGGCCTTCAAAGCCAAACATTCTGGGGGTTCATCTTCCCAGTACAGGACCCTCAGGCAAGGGCTCAGACCCATGGCTCCTTCAGAAGAACCTCTGCTATTTTATTTATCCTCCCCTTTATAGGTCACTCACCCAGGGGTATGGGTCTTGACCATACCACAACTCCACCCCTCCTGCCCATCTTATTGTGGTTCTTTCTTTATATCTTTAGTTGCAGAAGATCTTTTCAGTTAGATTCAGGTCTTTCTCATCAACAGTTGCTCTGTAAATAGTTGTGATTTTGGTGTGTCCATGAGAGGAGGTGAGCTCAGGGTCTTCCACCATCTTGGTCAAACTCCCTATAGACTCTTTATTCAACCCTAATCTGTTTGAAATTGTATTAAAGACTAGATAAGCACAAAGCAAGGACACTTATCAACGATGTACAAGGCCACAGGTCCAGGAAAAGAGTTAATATCATAGATAGTAGACTCAAAATTCAAAATTATCTTGGGACCCTAGAAACTAAGAGTGAAATCTCCAAAATGTAGGGTGAAGACATGAACACAAAGTACTGCATTTATACTGAAAGTTAATTACACAGATGGGAAGACCAAATCAGACAGAAGTTTGAATATTTAAGATCTTATTAAGATCTGTAGGTTTTAGTTGAATATAAGCTTAATACAAGTCAGTGACATGCTACCAAATACGATATTACTGTAATCAGGATTAGTGCAATCAGACTAAATTAATAGAACTAGAATATCCAGAATATAGGAGGTAACATGGCCACACTGCATTCTATGCCAGCCAAGGGCAGCATAGTGAAGAGTTGGAGTTAAACAAACCTAGGCTCAAATTCTGGCATAAAGGTCACTTGTTAGTTGCAAAAGTGACAGACAAAAGCACCTCTGTAAGCCTCAATTTCTTCATCTACTGTTATTGTAGAGATGTAGAAGACTTAGCACTATGCATGCAACATAATAAGAGCTCTATAAAGGGTAGGTATTATTATTGTTATTAGTATGCTACTTGTGGTATTATTCACTTCCAGCTGTAATAGTCTCAGCAGTATACTAATCATTTGGAGTGCATCCAAAGAAAAGTACCAAGAGAGGAAATAATTTTATTTTTCAAATAGCTGATAAAAAACTGAGAGTGTTGACCTTGGCAAAGAAAAAACTAAAGAAGACCTGCTTTCATACATAAGAGACTTATTCTGTATAAATCCAGAAAGCCAAACATTATAGGAATAACCAAAAGACATACTATTCAATTACACATAAGAAAACTGTAGCAACAGAAGCTGTCCTATAAGGAAAAGAGCTACTTGAGGATGGAGTTTCCTCATAAAACCTCCATACAGTTTTCCACAGTGGTTGCACCCATTTACATTCCCACCAAAGTGCAGAGGTTCCCTTTTCTCCACACCCTCACCAACAGTGTTATTTCTTGTTTTTTTTTTATTATAGCCATTCTAACAGATATGAGGTGATATCTCATTGTGGTTTTGATTTGCATTTCCCTAATGATTAGTGATGTTAAGCATTTTTTCATGTACCTGCTGGCCACCTGTATGTCTTCTTTGGAAAAATGTCTCTTCAGATCTTCTGTCCATTTTTTGATCAGATTTTTGGGGGTTTTTCTGTTTGTTTGTTTGTTATAGAGTTATAAGAGTTTTTATATATTTGGGATATTGACCCCTTATCAGATATATTTGCAAATATTTTGTCCCATTCAGTAAGTTGCCTTTTCATTTTGTTGATGCTTTCCTTTGCTGTGCAAGACAAAATTATTTTTAAGACAAGAAATATTACTGGAGACACATAGAGACAGATCATAGTGATA
The DNA here is from genome assembly GCF_965194805.1 of Balaenoptera borealis. NCBI lineage: Eukaryota > Metazoa > Chordata > Mammalia > Artiodactyla > Balaenopteridae > Balaenoptera > Balaenoptera borealis. The sequence continues at coordinate 89,559,843 of NC_138874.1, forward strand.
AAAGAGTCAATATATTAGGAATATATAACAACCATAAATGTATATACACATAACAAGTGAATTCCAAAATACATGAAGCAAAATCTGACTAAACTGCAAGGGGAATTTAACAATTATACTTGGAGATTTCACTACTCCGCTCAGTATTTGATGGAACTAGACAGAAAAACAGTAAGAGTATCAAAGGTATGAAAAATACTATCTACCAATTTGACCTACTGACATTTATAGAATACACCAAACAAAAGCAGAATACACATACTTTCTAAGCACACATGAAACAATCAGGATATTCCTATGCCAGGCCATAAAGTAATCTCATAAATTTAAAAGGACTGAAGTCATACAAAGTATGTTCTCTGACAGCATTGGAATTAAATTAGGAATCCATAACAGAAAATCTCTAGAAAATCCCCAAATACTAAGAAACTAAACAACACACTTCTAAATAATGTATGGGTCAAAAAATCACAAGGGAAATTAGAAAATATTTTGAACTGAATGAAAGTGGAGGCACAAAATATCAAAATTTATGGAACAGCGCCTAAATGCTTAGAGAGAAAATTATAGCTTTACACACCTATATTAGAAAGGAAGAAGAATCTCAAGTCAATAATGTAAGTTCCCACTTAGAAGCTAGAAAAATTAAAAATTAAACAAAAGCAAGCAGAAAGAAGAAAATAATAAATATTTCTATTGATTTCTTTTCTGACAGAAATTTATGAAATAGAAAACAGAGAAACAACAGAGAAAAATCAATAAAACAAAGGACTTCCCTGCTGGCTCAGTGGTTAAGAATCAGCCTGCCAATGCAGGAGACATGGGTTGGGGCCCTGGTCCGGGAAGATCCCACATGCTGCGGAGCAACTAAGCTCATGTGCCACAACTACTGAGCCTGCGCTCTAGAGCCCGCAAGCCACAACTACTGAGCCTGTGTGCCACAACTACTGAAGCCCACACTCCTAGAGCCCGTGCTCCACAACAAGAGAAGGCACTGCAATGAGAAGCCCGCGCACTGCAACAAAGAGTAGCCCCTGCTCACCGCAACTAGAGAAAGCCCGCGTGCAGCAACGAAGACCCAACGCAGCCAAAAGTAAAAAATAAATAAAATAAATTTATTTTTTAAAAAATCAATGAAACAAAATACTGCTTCTCTGAAATAAACAAAATTGGAAAACCTTAAGCTAGACTGACAAAGTAAAAAGACACAAATTATCAAAACCAGGGGAGGAAGGGCAATTTCAAAAGGTTATATACTGTATAATTCCATTCATACAACATTTTCAAAATGACAAAATTATAGTAATAGAGAACAGATGATAAACAAGTAGCATGAGGTTGTTGCTTTCATGTGGTGCAAATTGTTCTGTATTCTAATTGTTATATTGGTTACAGAAATTCATGTATGTAATAAAATTTCATAAAACTACACACACACACGAAATGAATACGTGTAAAAACTGGTGAAATACAAATAAAGTCTGTAGTTTAGTTAACTTACTGTGCTATTTTTACAAATTTTTATGAGTCTACCATTATTTCAAAATAAAGTTTTAAAAGAACTTAGTCTTTTTAACCTCATACCACATATAAAAAGTTAATTCAAAATGGACATATGTCTAAATATAAGAACTAAAGCTATTGATTTTCTAGAAAATGTACGAGAAAGTCTGTTTCCTTAGGTTAGGTAAAGATTTCTTAGTTATAACACCGAAAGTACAATTCACAGTGAAAAAAAAATAATGGATTAAACTTCACCAAAAGGAAAAGATTTTAATCTTTAAGACATTATTAAGAAAATGAAAAGACAGAAATAAATAATTGGGGCCTAATTAAACTTAAAAGCTTTTGCACAGCAAAGGAAATCATCGCTAAATCGAAAACACAACGTACTGAATGGAAAAAATATTTGTAAATGATATGACCGATAAGGGGTTAATATCCAAAATACATAAGTAGTTTATACAACTCAGTATTAATAATTAATAGTGCGACAACATGGATGGACCTGGAGGGTTTTATGCTAAGTGAAATAAGTCAGACAGAGAAAGACAAATACTACAAATATCACTTATATATGGAATAATCTAAAAAATGAAACAAAAGAATGAATATAACAAAACAGAAGAAGACTCACAGAGAACAAACTAGTGGTTACCAGTGGGTAGAGGGAAAGAGGGAGAGGCAAAATAAGGATAGGGGATTACGAGGTACAAACTACCATGTATAAAATAAATAAGCTACAAAGATATATTGTACAGCACAGGGAATATAGCCAATATTTTATAATAACTTTAAATGGTGTATAATCTATAAAAATACTGAATCACTATCTGTAGACCTGAAATTAATATAACATTGTAAATCAATTATACTTCAATTTTAAAAAATTTTAAGAAAATGAAAAGACACAGCTGAGAGAAAATATTTGAAAATCATATATACAATAAAATATATTATACTACTTAATAAAAAAATTAACAACCCAATTTAAAATGGTCAAAATATCTGAATAGACATTCCACCAAAGAAGATATACAAATTTCTAATAAGTATATGAAAAGCTATACATCAGTAGTCATTAGGAAAATGCAAACTAAAACCACAACAAGGTGCTACCCCTGTGATCCAAAAGACTGACAATACCAAGTGTTAACAAGTATGTAGAGAGACAGATCCTTCATACGCTGCTGGTGAGAATGTAAAATGCCATGGCTACTTTGGAAAACACTTTAGCAGTTTCTTAAAAAGATAAATTTAAACCTACTGTACAACCCAACAAAACCACCCCTAGCATGTTCACAGCAGCATTATTCACAATAGCCAAAAGGTAAAAGTAGCTCAAGGGTCCACTGACAGATAAGTAAACAAAATGTGGTATATATACAATGGAATATTATTCAGGCTTAAAAGGAAGGAAATTCTGACACATGCTACAACATGGATGAACCTAGAATATATTATGCTAAGTGAAATAATCCAGTCACAAAAAGACAAATACTCTCATGATTCCATTTGTATGAGGTACATAGGGTGGTCAAATGTATAGAGACAGAAAGTAGAATTGGTGGTTGCCAGGGGACTGGGAGGAGGGGAGAACAAGAAGTTATTTTTTAATGGGTACAGAGTTTCAGTTTTACAAGATGTAAAGAGTTCTGAAGATGGATGGTGGTGATGGTTGCACAACAATGTGAATGTACTTAACACCATTTAATTGTACATTTAAACATGGTTAAGATGGTAAATTTTATTATGTGTATTTTACTACAATTAGAAATTTTTAAGTAATAAAAATAACCAGAATCATAGGGTTTTTCAAAAAGTAAAACAAAACATGAGTCACCTTAAAACCTTGGGACTGCAAAGCTATTGTTATATAGTCCATGTTCAGTTTTCTCTGTAGATTATATGAGTTTAGATATCACAGCTTTGATAGAATTTTGTATGCTGCTATTGCAGTGCCAGATCCAGAAGAGTAAGGTGCAGGCCTGAAGAACAGCAGCCTAGCTTTGTCACAATCCAGTCCCTCAAGCATATCCAGCCCAGGACATAGCCAACAGAAGACCACAAACAGAATGGACAGGATAAGGACTCTTCCATAACAAGACTATGAAGCCACTTCCAAACCAAGACCAGAGGGAGGGAAGTGGGGGGGCGGGGGGGGGGGGTGATGAGTGTATTTCCTGTGCCCTGCCTGTGGCTCTGGCCTTTCTTTTTCTTTTTTTAGTTGACCAATTTTTAGTTTGGAAGAAAAAGAAAAAGGCAAAAGAACGTGAGTTTGAGATTTACAGAAAATACCAAAAAAAAAAAAAAAATGGGGGCTGTTCTCACACAAACTGACCAAGGGTAAGACTAGAGACACTCCCTCCCCTCCTAGCTTCAATCCAGCCACTATAAACAGCAGCAGGAAAAGAAAGAACCTAACTATTCTGAAGATCCTAACTATTCCCTTGAAAAGATTCACAGATGCTAGAAGAGCCTCTGTGCTGAGACTGGAGCCCCAAGCCAAAGTATTCATTACCTCCCTCATATCCTCCCCACTGGCTTGTCCTTTAATTTCCCTGACTTAGTCAACCATATATTTTCCTAATATTCTAGTCTCTGATCCCCACTCACTTTGTATTCCTCTCTCTCTCCCTTTCCCTTCAAGTCCTCCCATCATTTTTTTTAAAGCACTTCCTTACTTTCTAACACTGCAAGTGTTCCAGGATCACCTTGTATTTTCCCTGCTCCAGTTCTGGAATCATACACTTCTCCAAGGAGCCCTGGTTCCTTTTGAGAATAGTATTTAAAAATCAAGATCTGGTCACAACATGTGCTTGCTGCTATCAGGGTATCACTACTTCTAGGTCCTCTCAGTAGACACAGATAGGAGGTGTATATGTACATACTAACTGATATATGCCCACATGTCTATATTTATTTCTGTATCTATCTGTATAACCATTAAAAGGAAGAAAAAACGGAATACGTTAGTTCATACTGACGTCTCCAAATCCAATCCAGTACCAAAGGGTTCATTCTAGAATTCCCATTTGCTTGTCATTTCTTTCTGTAATAGTGAGAAACCTGCTTGTCGTCAATTATATTTACTTACTTGTTCAACAGCAGTAAAAAAAAAAATGCAGTTTCAGAATTGCTATTCCATACTCCTATGAAAAACAAATTTATCAACTACAGTACAGTGTTTCTGTTCAGTACTTTTTTCATTAGCCTTGCAGAATCCAAAGTAAAGCTTCTTATTTAAAATCCTTTCTTCTCCGAGCATTTAGTGTGGTTGTGTCATTCACTGTAACAGAATTAAGATTCACTTGTAAATCCACATTCCATCTTAAGTTTCCCAACATCCTGGTTGATTATTTTAAATTTGAGGACAGTAAAATTCACTCTTTGTGGTATAAAATTTCTATGAGTTTTGACAATTGCATAGAATCAAGTATCCATTAGCACATCACCACACAGAACAGTCTGATTACCCAAGAAGCTCCCTCATGCCACCCCTTCATTATCAATCCCTTTCTCCACTCTCACCCCTAGCAAACTGATCTGTTGTTTTTTGGTTTTGGGTTTGTGTCCCAAAACCAAAATAGTTTCGTTTTTTTCAGAATGTCTTATCAATGGAATCATGCAATATTTAGCCTTTGGGATATGTCTCCATCCACTTAGCAAAATGCATTTAGGATTCATCCATGTTGCTGTGAATCAATAGTTCATTCTCCTTTAATGCTGAACAGTATTCCACCGAATGGATGTACCACTCTTTGTCTACCCATTCATCCACATACGGCTTTTTCTGTGAACATAAGTTTTCAATTGACTTGGGTAAATTTCTAAGAGCAAGACTAGAGGGTCATATGATAAGTGTATGTTTAGCTTTATAGGGAATTGCCAAACTCTTTTCCAGGGTGGGTATACTAATTTGCATTCTCACCAGCAATGTATGAGAGTTCTTATTGTTCCACATCCTCAACAGCACTCGGTATTGTCAGCTTTGTTTTGTTTGTTAGATATTCTAATAGATTTGTAGCAGTATCTCATTGTGGTTTTAATTTCCATTCCCCGATGACAATGATGTTGAACATATTTTCATATACTTACTTTCCATCCAAATATCTTCTCTGGTAAAGTATCTGTTCATAACTTTTGTCCATTTTTTAATTCAGTCTCTAAGTTTTTTAATTTTAAGAGTTCTTTATAAGTTCTGGATGTAACTCTTTTATCAAATGTGTGATTTTTAAAAATATTTTCTTCCAGTCTGTGGCTTCCCTTTTTCATTCTCTTTACAGGGTATTTCACAGAGCAAGTTTTTGATTTTGATAAAGTCTAATTTATCAACTTTTTTCTGTTATGGATCATACTTTTGATATTGTTATTTTAAAACTTTTCACTAATTCCATAGCCACACAGATTTCCCCTACTTTTTCTTCTAGAAATTGTATAAGTTTTGTGTTTTATATTTAAGTATAGGATCAATTTTGAGTTAACTTTTGTATAAAGCACAAGATATATATCAAGGTTCATCTTTCGCAGAACTTCCAACTGTTCCAGTGCCATTTATTGAAAAGACTTCCTTTCTCTTGAATTGCCTTTGCATCTCTGTCAAAAATAAGTTGACAACATTTGTGTGCATCTATTTCTAAGCTCTCTATTCTGTTCCACTGATCTGTGTGTTTCCTTTACCAATACCATACTCCCTTGATTACTATAGCTTTATAATAAATCTTGAAATCAGGTAATGTGAATCTTTCAACTTTGTTTTTCTTTTTCAGAATTTTTTTGCCTATTCTAATTCCTGCGTGTGTCTATGTGTATTAGAATATATATGTACATATATTATATATATATGTGTGTGTGTGTGTATATATATATATATAAAAAGATGGAATGTAGATTTACAAATGAATCTATTACAGTGAATGACACAACCACACTAAAGGCTTGGAAAAGAAAGCAGCTAATCTAAGTAGCTTTATTTAGACAAGAGATTATTATATATATATATATATGTGTGTGTGTGTGTGTGTGTGTGTATATATATATATATATATATATATATATATACACATTCACACATACACCTATAGAAGAGTTTTCTTTGGTTTTCTATACTGAGTTGAATATATTGATCACATATTAGGGAGAATTGATGTCTTAACAACATTGAGTCCTCTAATCCATGAACATGTTATCACTCTCTTCATTTATTTGACTTCTTTCACCTCTGTTTTATAGTTTTCAGCATAAATATTCTGCATACATTTTGTCAGATTTATACCTTTTGGTGCTATTATAAATGGTATTTTTGGAAATTTCAGATTCCAATGTTCATTCTGCTACAGAAACGTGATTCACTTCTGTACATTAACATGCTATCCTGCAGCCTTGTAAACTCATTGTTAGTTCTAGAAATTTTTTATCGATTCTTTGGGTTTTTCTAATGTAGATTATCATGTTATCTGCAAATAGAGACAGTTTTATGTCTACCTTTCCAAACAGCATGCCTTTTATTTCTTTGTCTTGCCTTATTGCACTATGTGCAAGTATGATGTTGAATAGGAGTGGTGAGAGTGAACATCCTGCCTCCTTCTCAATCTCAGATGGATAATATTCCAGTCTTTCATTATTAAGAATGATGTTACTGCAGCATTTTTATAGATGCTTTTTATCAGGTTAGGGAAGTTCTTTACTCTTCCTAGTTTACCAAGAGTCTATATCATGAATGAATGTTAAATTTTATCAAATGCTTTCTCTACATATATTGAGATGATCAACCTGTTAAGTAAGTTAGACACCACACACACACACACACACACACACACACACACACACACACACACACAGCTTGTAGGAGTTTAGGAGTTTAAACTGCATTAAATTTATAAATTAATTTCGAGACAGTTTCAAGATATTTAGTCTTCCTACCCATGACATTTTGCATCTTCATGTAAACCTTCTCTTATGTTTTTCAATAAAGCTTTACAATATCCTCTATTTAAATTTGGTGCAACATTTCTTAAATATGTTCAAAGGTACTATGGCTTTTAATTTTATAAAGAGTACCATTTTTATCATATATTCTAATTTTTGTACCTAGTTTATAAAAATGCAAATGGTTTTGCTATATAGAGCTTGAATCCAGCAATCTTGATGAACTCTCTTATTATTTCTAGACATCTGTGACTTGAAGTTTATGAATTCACTAGGTAAATAATTACACATCTGCTAATAAAAACAAGGTTGCTTCTTCCTTTTTAATTCGTATATATTTTATTTATTTACTTTTCTTATTTGCTGGAAGACACAGAACTCTTGCATTTCTGCTTACCTTACAATCAGAGACACTGGCTGCCTTTTTTCCAGGTTATTTTTTCAAAGATGTTTGTATATTAAACAGTCTTAGAAGATAGAGATAGGGCCTCCCTTCAGAGCCAAGAGGAGGCATGCTTAATGTCCAATATAATAAAGATAATATTTCCCTGCAGAATAAAGGGCAGGCCTGTTACTTCTCACTATAAACGATTCAGGTTTCCTAATTTCAGGGTTACCCTCCTGTTATATAACCCACTGCATGTTCAAGTATCACCTAGCAGTCTTCCTGTTGTCCTATGGGAAATGGGACTCAAGAAAGCAATGCAAAAGATTTGCTGATACTCTGGCCACTGCTATTGCTGTAAAAAATAAACCCCTTTGTGTCTGACACAGGAGTTTCATATCTTTTGCCAGCATCCATGAAACTGGCAGGCTACCTTGTTAGCTTGCAAGTAGGTTAAAACTTCAGAACCTTCAAAGTTCTTGACATTATTCTGCTGGCTAGAACCTCCAGCACAATGGTGGCCTGCGGGTATTGTTGTCTTCCTCCTGATTTCAAAGAAAATGCTTCTAACACTTTACCATTAAGCATAACAATTGATTTAGATTCTTGGTGGATACTCTTTTTCATGTTATGAGAAGTGGTTAAAAAAATTCCTAACCCACTTAACTTGGGAAACTGCTGCCTTAGTGGCCTAAAAAGAGTTGAGACACAGCTTTCAAAAGTGGCTCTCCTTAGAATCAAAAATAGGAAAGAAATCCCTAGGAGGGAGCTACTGAGATTTCATGTAAGACAGTTCTTTATGTCCTGCCCTGCAGGACATTTGACATTCTTGGCCTCAACCAACAAGATACCAGTAGCATCCCTAGTCTCAGTGATTGAACCCCCTCTTCCCCCAACAATTTTTTCAAATGTGCTCTAGAGCCAGGGTTGGCAGTCTTTTTCTATAAAGAGCCAGACAGCAAATATTTAGGTTTTGTGGACCATACAGCCTCTGTTGCAACTACTCAAGTCTGCTATTGTAATGCAAAAGCAGCCATAGACAATACATAAATAAATGGTCATGGCTGTGTTCCAATAAAACTTGACAAAAACAAGTGGTAGCAAGATTTGGCCTTCAGGCTGTACTTTGCTGACTCCTGCTCTAGAGGAATGGGTAGATCCCATCCCTCAAATTTCACAGATAAGGAAAATGGGGTCAGGGATGAAGTGATTTCTCCAGCATTTTGATTTCACAGCACTTTATACCAAGCAAAGATTAGAACCCAGGCCTCCTAACTGCTGGTGCTCTTCCTACTAGGTCACCCAACAGAATAAATGACACCGTGGCAGAATCTGCCTTAGCAAGTATTTTTATCCATTTCTACTAAATGTATGCAAATATATATCGATACTTGGCAGATGTCCATGAATATTTAAGTCTCTGCTCCAGCTGTCTCCCTCCTCTGTGGTGTGCAGTGTTTCTCTAGTTTTACATCATTCCCAGATGAAAACACCATTGTTCCATTCCAAGAATGTTCATGAAAACATGCAATATAATTGGGTTGAAGGTTGAACCCAGAAGCAGAGACTTTCCACAATAACTCAGCATAAATCATTCATCAGCTAGATATTTCTAAGTCTATCCTCACAGTATTGACCACAGCCCTGATTTTTCATCTGCACAACAGGGCTCATACCCAATCAACCTGAAGTCTATTTTCAAGTGAGAGTCCCTGCAGAACTGGATCTAATATTAATCTATACAAAGTATAAGAATATATAACATCTACTTTTCATTCATCTGCAATTGCTAAGATTACATCCACAAAGATATTTTGTTTGGCCTGACTGATTCTTCACAAAAGTGCTAAATAAATTGCCTCATGGAAGAACTATGTAATAATAAGTAGCTGTTAGCAGTGATACACACAGCTTGAAGTAAAGCAGTTGTTCTCAGAAAAGGACTTGGGCTTAGACAAGAAGAGCAACATAATCAGCCTTGGCCAAAACCAAGACATTTGCTGGTTTACTCAATGTATCTGGGGCCATTTTTACCCTCACTTGGTATGACTCACATGTTGGGTAGAAGACTGGACTACATGAACTAAAGTTCTTCCATCTCTAAGATTTAGTTAGTCTAAATTCAGAAAAAGAAAAAAAAGAGAGAATGTTACATCCTGGAGAAACCCTCATAGAAGATGAACTCAGGCATGAAGAACAGACAGAAGTTAGATGTAGAAACAGAAGGGAGAGGTGCATGAAGAGATCAATGTAGCTCTGTACAAATGGGCTCCTCTCATCCTCCTCATATCCAAACAGTAAAACCCACTCAGAAGCTCTAAGGTTATCCCAATAACAAGAAGCACCTGAAGAGATAACCTTCTAAGAAATGATTTAGAATTTACTGCACCAAAGCAGCAGTAATGATGCCAGTAAGAGCCAATGGTCTGGCATATTTGGTCACTGAGCAGTAATAATCTTAGATGGCAATTTCTGTTGGAATCTGATATATTCAAATCTTTTGAGCTAAATAAATGACAGGCAAGGACAGATGCCAACAATTACACTTAATGCCTGCTTTCTGATGAAGAGAAGAAATATTTAGGCACTAGAATAGAGTCAGTAGCACTTGCCTTCATTCTGTGCCTGGAAAAACTAACTTAGCTTCTTTGAAAGTTGACTTCCCCCATGGTATGGGTAGACTAACCAGGACTAGAATGTTTATATCCTTGGCTTACATCATTTAGGTTTAAGTTCTCCAAAGGGTAATGTGTAATCCAAAGCTGCTAAATGTCAAAGTCAACCAAAAAACAAAACAGAATTCTAAAGAAATCAAAACAAAGGTTTAGACATCCGAACTTTTGATAAGGATTTGTCAAGCATCATCAGTTCCTTGCCTAACTTGGAAGCAAACCAAATTTCCTCATGTGGATGGCTTTGGAGCCGCCTAGTGGCAGCCACAGGGGACCTACAGAACTCGAGTCCTGGAAAAGACCAGGCTTTCAAGAAAGAGTGTTCGTTATGTGTGTCGGTGATCAATTCACACAAACATATCAGCTCCTACAATGTGCTCAACACACTATATTAAACACCAGGAATGCAAAGATGAATAAATGTTGGTCCCTACCCTCATGGAACTCACAGCCTACTACGCAAACAAGTAAGAATAGAAATAACTCTGAAACAACGTAGTAAGCACTTATAATCTGCATAAATAGGGAAAGAGGATGAAGTCAGGAGTGTGTAATAAAGGGGAATGACTTCTTAGCCAAGTCTTGACTAAAGGATAAGTAGAAGTCTATCTGCTAGAGAATCCAAGTACAAATATATTTTCATGCCTTTGCTAATTCCACTTCCTGCTTGGAATATTCCCCCTTTTCCACATATCATACTTAGAATACTAAGACTAGAGTACAGTAGGGTGGAAAGAAATCTGGAAAAACAGGGTGGGACCAAACTTATAAGTGCCTTTAAAGTTCTAGCTTTATCTTCCAGAGTCTGAAGAGATGTCAGAGGCTCTGAATCAGAGAAGTGACCTACTGAAGGTTATTCATGAGAATAACTCTGATAGCAGTATGAAAAATGTATTAGTAGAGCTGGGGAGTAGAGAGACCATTAATATGTCATAATATTCCAAGGGAAAGGTAAGGGCTGGCAGCACAGCAGTAGCAAGAAAGAGGATTCCAGAGTTAAAGACTACTATACCTATGTTAAAGACCTAAGTTAAGGACTACTATACCTGATGGCCAAGTGAATATGGGAGATTAGACTCAGAAAAGAACAAAAAATAGTTCAAAGTTTTCCTTAAGAGACCAGGTAGAGAGTGATGCCTTTAACCAAGGTATGGAACACAGGAGAAGTCAAGAGGATGAGTAATAATGAGGAACTTTAGTAAATTTTATTTGGGGTACAAATTAGATCTAATATCTGTTTAAGAAACACTAGGAAGTGTCTGCAAAACTCCTAACCCTGAAAATATTATAACCATCTCAAAATAATCGAGTTATAACCACTATTAAAATGTTAATTGTTGTTATCTCTTAGTGATACAGGAAAAAGAACAATCACTTCCATTTTCATAAATAACATCCTGAAATTGATCCAGTCTCAGAAGATTAAACTCTCTCTAAACAATGAAAATTTTCTAGCAAAGGTGAACATCTTATTCCCCTTACTTTTGTCCCCTTTGACTTATCCAAAAATATCCATCTTTCAAGGAACAACCTGAGTTCCACCTTTGCCACAAAGCCTTATCTTACTCCTTCAGACCTTACACATTAACCTTTTAGGTTAACATATCTGAACTCTCAGAGCACTTAGCATAGATAATGTTCTACTACATTGTCCTTTACGATTTGCTGGAGTTTTAAGGTAATTTAGTTGTATTTCTCCAACTATATTTAAGTTCCTTAAGGAGTAAGGCACTGGCCTACTTCTGCTCTCAGCCAGAGGCCAACTAATCCTTATTCCAGCTAATCACCTAATCCACCTCCCTTATATTTTACAAATGATAAAACTGGGCCCAGACAAGTTAAATAAGTTGGCCAGTGTTCACAAGTAGTTTATGGTAGATCTCAGACTGAGGTCAGGTACCCAGAGTTCTATTTCCATAACATTTCTATGCTTTCAGATGCCCCATAAATATTTAGTGAGCTACTTGTGCTGTTATGCTTCCTTTTCTATGGGACATGTTTGTATCTTAATAGAATATTGAAATACCTAAAGATCCAAATTAATGATTAGTTAACAGTGGAATTATAAGCCTCCTGAAAGGCAGCAAGGAAGATATTTGGGGACAGGGAGACATTCTGGGAAACTCAGAATCATATCACAAATTTCAGTATCCAGCCATGTTAGAATGACAGAAGCCGGATTAACCCTTCTACCTTAAATAACTTTACAAAAGGACCAAGATACATGAAACAATGGTTTCAGACATAAAAACATAAAGCACAGGACAGTGATTCCTGAAGAAGGAAAAACAAACAAGGTGAGTCCTATCGTGCCTGATCTCACAACCTGGAGAGAGCTTTCAGGCTGTAGTACAGAAGGGGGAACCCAAACAGAACTCAGCAGTCTTCCTGAGTTGTTGAGACAGAGTTCAGAGCTAGGAGAGGCCAAGGCAACTAAAATTTACAGAACAGAGTACCGGAGAGGACGGAGCTACACAAAGAACATGAGCTCCAGAGATCTGCAGTGGAGTCTCCTGCCATCCTTGCATATGTGAGAAAACTACCAAGGCAAGGAAAAGAGCCACCAGGAAGGAGTAAGTAAAACAATCACCACAGTACACACAGGGCCAGGAATAATTCATGTTCTGGGCAGCCAGACTGAAAAGACCTCATAACACACAAGGCATTGAGTAAGAAGGGTATACATATAGAAAGTACTGCCTCAGAAAGGTATTGCCACAATAGAGAAGCCAAATTAGCCATAGACTACCCTAACAAAACTTAAAAGAAAGCCTTGAAAAAAAATCAAACTGATCCCAAGGATCTTAACTTCATTGCTCAAAAAGACAAATAATATTTAAAGGAACGTCAAAATATCCAGCATCCAACAATGTAAAATTTAAAATGTCTGACATCCAGTTTAAAACTACTATCATACAAAGAAACAAGAAAATATAACCCATAAACAGGAGAAAAATCAATAAATATAAACAGACACAGAAATGAGAAAGATGATTAAGGTGGTAGCCAAAGATATGAAAAAACTATTTAAAAGTATATTTAATATGTTTAAGAAGATAAAAGAAAGCACAGGAGTGAAAATGAGGGATATAAAAGATATAAAAAGAAACATTTAATTTCTAGAAATAAAAAATATAGTAACTGAAATGAAAAGCATATGAATTAGATTATCAGTAACTCAGACACTGCAAAAAATTAATGGCATAAAATGACATACATAAGGAGAAAAAAGACTGAAAAAATTTTAATGGAGCATCACAGAGCTATCAGACAATATTAAGCAGCATAACCTCTGAGTAACTGGTGCCAAAACAGGATGGGAGAAGAAAAGGAAAAAATACTTGAAAAAATAATGGTCAAAACTTCTAAATTACATGAAAACTATAAACCCAGACAACCCTAAAAAGAAGAAACAGGAAGAATACAACACCAAAGCGCATCACAATCAAATTGCTGAAAAACGGAGATTAAAAGAAAATCTTAAAGGTAGAGCAAAAAGACACATTAGGTACAGCAGACTTTTTGTCAGAAACAATGCAAGCCAGCAAGAGAGGACAAGTCAAATACAGATTACCAAAATTAAATGCAAAGAGAAAAAAAAAAAGAACAATAACAACAACAAAAAAAACAGAGAACCCAAGAGCAGAAGAACAATATCAAATGGTATATTATATGCATAACTGGAATCCTAGAAGGCAAAAAAAGGAACAACAGGGCTGAAGAATAATGGCTAAGAATTTTCCAAAATTAGTGACAGACAACAAGCCAAGGCCTGGATCCAAGAAACTCAGATAACACTAAACAGGATAAATAACAATAACCAAACACACACACACACACACCACACACACCCGTAGGCATATCAAAGTCAAAATGCTAAAAACCAAAGACAAAGAGAAAATCTCAAAAGCAGTTAGAAAAAAAAGATACAATGCTTACAGAGGAATAAGAATAAGAATTACGGGGACTTCCCAGGCAGTCCAGTGGTTAAAGACTCCACGCTTCCGCTGCAGGGGGTGCGGCTTTGATCCCTGGTCAGAGAACTAAGATACCGAATGCTGTGCAGCACGGTCAAAAAAAAAATAAGAACAAGAATTACATCAAACTTGTCATCAGAAACCGTGGAAGAAAATGTATTGAAATCTTTCAAGTGTTAAAAGAAAAAAAGAAAAGGTCAACCCAGAACCCAGAATTCTATACTATGCAAAAATATCCTTCAAAGGTAAAGGAGAAATACTTTCTCAAACTCATTGTCAGCATACCTACTCTTAAAGAAATGTTAAAGAAAGTACTTGGGCAGAAGGAAAAAAAGCAAAGTGGATGTAAAAAAACAGTTGATGAGTGGCAGAAAAGGAATAAATATTTTTAGTTACTCTTAAGAGATACCTGAATGATTCAAGGAAAAATAGGAACAACAGATTTTGTGCATGGCATATATTAAAATGAAATTATGATATCGATGGCATGAGGGAGAGGAAGGAGAATATGGTACTTGCACCATGCATGTAACTGTGTAATATTAATTGAAAGTAGATTCTGACCACTTAAAATGCATCTTGTAAACCCTAGAACACAAAAAGCACAAATTAGCTTTTAAATAAGTTGGACTTCATCAAATTAAAAACTTCTTTTTTAATGCTTAGCACACTGCCTATCATGTAGTAAGCACTCAATAAATGTTACTACTATTACCAGATGCAGTACCAGGCATGCTGAAAATACATACAAAAACACAATCAGCACTTGCCCTCACAAAGCACATGGGTCATCCCAGAAAGTTAAGGAAAGGATGGCTTAGTATGATTTAGCAGTGAATCTGGCTCTGAGCTTCCTTTTGTCCTCAAGGCAAAAGTGGAACCTTGTGATGTGTACCTGAATTCAACTAATTGAAGGATGCACGGCTTTTTTTTTTACTGTTATTATTTTTTTAATTTTTTTATTTATTTATTTTTATCTTTTGACCCCCCCCCTTTACACTTTTACTCTTCAAAAGACACATTTTAAGAAAATGAAGAGGCAAACTAGATATGGGGGAAAATATTTACAAAACAAATATCTGACAAAGGATTTGTATCCAGAATATATTAAAACTCTTACAACTTAATAAGAAAAACAACCCATTTAAAGACAAAAGACTTGAACAGAAATTTCACCAAACAAAATATATAAGGTGAATAAGTATATATAAAACAATGTTCAATATCATTAGTCATTAGGGAAATGCAAATGAAAACACAATGAGTTACCACTGTACATTCACTAGAATATCTCAAATTAAAAAAACTGACCACATAAATTTTAAAAAAAGACTGAAAAGGAACAAACTACTGAAAAATGGAACAGCATTGATGAATCTCCAAAAAGGGGGATAGAGAGGAGGTGCAGGAAGAAGACATTTTTTACAAAACCATTTGCAAAGGCTGTCACTTTTTCTACCCACTCACAAGGTAATTCCTCACCTAAATCTAATTGAGAGACCTACTAAATACACTTGAAACACCAGCAAATAGTGCAATACATTGGAAAAGAGCAATGGTTATTATTTCCTACTGCTTCAGAACTTCAGACAAGAGAAGGCTTAACAAAGCCACTGCAGTAAGAGAAAATTTAGGAGTAAAGGTAGGATTCAAATAGGACTTGGAAGGCTGAGTAAATCTGGGTAGAAAAAGAGCCTTCGAACAAGTGAAATAATTTGTTTAAATATTTTTGGAATATCAAAATGGAAGTTCATTTGCAGAGATGAGGAGCTATCCTTGGAAAAAGCCCCTGAATTTCTTACAGATGAATATGGACTCGTCTTCCCTCATAGCATCCCAATCCTGAGGAGAACTGAAAACTCCACACTCCCTTCTCTCTTCAAGAGTCCTGTTCCCCCACATGACTTTTCCTCCTTTTAACGCAACAAGAGCCATCTAACTAACTTTTCTGACACATGCAGCTGGCACCAAAGCAAACCAAGCTGTGGGGTGGCTGACCCAGAATTACTGACGAATGTTCAAAGTAAACACGTTTTCAGCCAATCTGGAATGGTATATTTCTAAGAGGACAGAGAGCTCTTAAAATTAACTCATCTAGACAAACTATCCATCCAATGGAAGTTTTTCAGTAATGAATATCAGACCACAGATCTTCCTGCAGCTGAGCTTGTTTATCATTCAAGGGGGGCTGCTTCTTCATGTCCCATGGATAGCTTCATGACTTTTATTTTCACTAGCTTCTGGCTTCTTACATTTGTATAAACAGGCCAAGAAAGCAAAACACACATGAGAGCAAGTTTAAATGGTAGATTCTCCATTTCCCCAAAAGGCAGAGACACCTACCTTTCCTTTTCTACGTATCAGATAGACAATTGAGGAAGAAAAGATCCATGTTTGGGAGGAGAGGAGAGGCCCTTGTTAAAAAAACATTGTGCGAAGATTCTAATAAAATGTTCTCTGCTGCAATGTCTGATGATTGCCTAGTGAGGCCTATACACAAAATGACATCAAACCCACATGAATAGTGCAGCTTAAACCTAAGTTAGTATCCGGAAAGAACTGACTTGACTGATGGTACAGGTAACCAATTCCATGTCAGGCATGATTTTTTCTGTTGTTTTGTTTGCCTGTTTATTTTGTTAATATTGAAAATATTCTTCTGAATGAGCTCTGACTATGGCTCTAAAGGGAGTAGCATGTGGGTCTTTTTGAGATAGAGGGAAACCCTTGAAATATCCTAGGAATGTCTTGCCTTCCTCTGAATTAACTGACCACACTGCCTGATGGGGAGTTCTTACTGTTCTCTTAGTCACAGAAGGCTCAAGAGATGCTCTGGCCAGCTTAGGAAGCAAAGAGAGTACCTCCAACCCTCTGAGAACTAGCCTAGGTAGATGTTTCTGTTACCCCTTATTTCCCCCAATGCTTGCCTCCCTATGGACTTTTTTCTAACTTCATTCAGTACAGAGTCCTTCCTGCCACAGATCCCTTAATGGGGCAATCATGTAATGACACATGTAAAAGAAGAGAGTAACTACCATTTGTTACACGTATCTACTGTGCATTGGGCACCATGCTAATACTTTACATATCATCTCATTTAATGTTACGACATAATATCATGTCATACACAATAACACAACGTGGCAGTATAGAGTAATAATTAAGATCACAGGATCTAGAGTCAGACTATGTGACCTAGATTTTTTAACTTCACCATTTATAAGCTGAGTAACCTTGGAGAAGTTACATAATCTCTTTGTTCCTTAGTTTCTACATCTATAAAGTAGAGATAATGAGAGAATCTATTTTACAGAATTTCTGTGAAGATTAAATGAAGTGCTCAATAAATGTTAGCTATTTATTATTTCTGTTTTACAGATACACAAACTAAGACCTAGCAAGATTAAATGACTTTTTCAAGATCATACAGCTAGAGTTCAGTTATGGGTCTGACTCTAAAAGTCAATATCCTTAACTGCTATACCACATTTACTCCAAAGTTTCTCAAAGCATGTTCTGTGGAACACTAGCCTCATGAAATACATATTTTTTCCCTCTCTCCGAGATTTACACTGCACACTAGTATATTAAAAGCTCTTTTAAAATACCTATTTAACTTGCTTTAACCTGCTGTTTGACAAAGATATTTGACAATTAAACTTTATTTCATAGATATTCAGGATCATGGGAACATCCTTTGCTAAAAAACCCAAGGAATTAACCCATCACAAATAAAATGTGGGTACTGTTGGCAAGAATTATGTTCAAATGTCTTGACTTCTACAAATAGTAAGTACCCTAGTTATTACCTACAATCCTAGACCAACTCTATGGTAAGAAAGAGCAAAGTTATAACCTGTTTACAGAAAAAAACAGTTTATGACATTCAAGTTGTAAGAATAAATAGAGGCCCAGAAATAATAAATTACTTGGCTGAGCAAAAGAGCCAGGAATAAAACCCAGTCTTCTGAATCGTAGTTAAACACTCTGTCTTCTACACCAAAATCTCCATAATGGATTATGTGTGCACCGGGAATGTGAGGATAAAATAAAGTGACATCTATTTATTCATTTTAATTGGTTTTAATTTCTGTTTTTGTTGATATGATACATTAGCATAGCATATAATTAATACAATGATACAAATATATAATTTACAAATAAATAAACACACAAACAAAATTTGTGGGTGTGCTCAAAAGTTTTTACTATCAGAAGTACACTGTCAAAAAAGCTGGGAGTCCACTATTTTAATCTCTAGACCCAGAGAGTAGCATGCTGCTGTGACAGAGGACAGAATGTCAGAATATCTATGACGTTTCCTGGTAGTGTCTTTCAGATATATCTCTCCTTTTAAAGACAAAGAGGGAGAAAAGAAACGCTCATGGACCACTCTCTAAGTTAAATTATTTTCATCATCATGTTTTTAAACATCTAAAAACATAAAAATCAGCTTCTGCCTATAGTTCTTAACGACTACAAAAAACAAATTTAGAAGTTAAATAGAAAGAAACCCCACCCCACCAAAATCCATAAAATTTAAACTACCATCATCAATTTAATGTGATGGTGTCATTTTATTGAAATACCAAATCACCACTCATGACCTGACTATAGCTGATTTATGGTACAAGTTAAGCCTCAGTTTCCTTACACAGAAAATAAGGAAATAAAAGTGCTTAGCTCATAGAGTTATGATAAGTTAATGAGCAAATACCTGTAAAGTACACAGGACCTGGTACATAGTAAGCACCCAAAAATGTTAACTGTCACCAGAATCAGTACCGTCATCCTTGTTGCTGTCATTATCAACATCATCTTGAATTTTATAAATAATTAAATGACACAAACTATACTAAACATTTAGCACACTGTCTAGCACACAGTAAATGTTTGAAAATATCAGTTTCCATTAGTTTGAATGTCTTTTCCTTCCTCATATTTAATAAATCTAGCCATTAACCAAAATATTAACTATCTACTGTATAGTCCTCTACCATTTTAAAAGCATGGGGTATGGAAGAAAAAAAGACATAGACTCCACTTTCATAGGTCTTACAATTGAGTAAGGATGCCAAAATACTCACAGAGAACACTTTAAAACCCTAATGTATTCATATAATAAATTTTAGGGTTTTGTAATATCTTTAAGATGGAAATATTTTTATGAGATCGACTCTCTTAAAATTTTAAGTGTAATGTCCTCAAGATTCATACATGTTGTTGCATATCGCAGGATTTCTTTCCTTTTTAAGGCTGAATAATATTCCATTGTATGTATATACCACATTTTCTTTACCCATTCATGCATCAGTAGACATTCAGGTTGCTTCCGTATCTAGACTATTGTGCTACAATGAACATGGGAGTGAAAATATCTTTGAGATCCTGATTTCAATTCTTTTGGTTAAATACACAGAAATGGAATTGCTGGAAGGTCTAATAGTCCTATTTTTAATTTTTTAGGAACCTCTATACTATTTTCCAGCTGTAGCAGCTGCAGCATTTTACATTCCCACCAACAGTGCACGAGGGTTCCAGTTTCTCTATATCCTCATCAACACTTGTCATCTTTTGTTTCTTTGATAATAACCATCCTAACAGCTGTGAGATGATATCTCACTGTGGTTTTGATGTGCGTTTCCCTGATAATTAGTAATGTTGAGCATCTCTTCATATATCTGCTGGCCATCTGTATATCTTCTGTGGAGAAATGTCTTTTCAAGTCCTTTGCCCAGTTTTAAATTGGGTTGTTTGGTTTTTGCTATTGAGTGAGGACTTTTTTAATATATTTTGGATATTAACCCCTTATCAGATATATGGTTTGCAAATATTTTGTCCTGTTCTGTAGGTTGCCTCTTTATCCTGTTGTTTCTTTTGCTTTGCAGAAACTTTTTAGTTTGATGTAGTCCCACTTGTCTTTTCTTTTTGCTTTTGTCATCTGTACTTTTGGTGTTATACCCACAAAATCACTGCCAAGACCAATTTCATGAAGCTTTTCCCCTATGTTTTCTTCCAGAAGTTTTACAGTTTCCGGTCTTACTTAGAAGTTTCTAACCCACTTTGAGTTTATTTTGTTCACAGTATAGGGGTCCAACTTTGTTCTTTTGCATATGGATAGAAGATATCCAGTTTTCTCAACACCATTTGTTGAAGAGACTATCCTTTCCCCATTGTGTATTCTTGGCACCCTTCTTGAAGATTAGTTGACTGTACATGCATGGATTTATTTCTAGGCTCTCTACTGTGTTCCATTGGTCTATACGTCTGTCTTTATGCCAGTACCATACTGTTTTAATTACTGCAATATATTTTGAAATCAGGACCTGTGATGCTTCCACCTTTGCTTTTCTTTCTCAAAATAGTTTTGGCTGTTCAGGGTCTCTTGTTGTTCCAAATGACTCTTAGGGCAGTTTTTTCTATTTCTATATAGAAATAGATGCCAAAATGCCATTGGGATTTTATAGGGATTACATTCAATCTACAGATCACTTTGGGTAGTACGGACATTTTAATAATATTAAGTCTTCCGATCCATAAACACAGGATGTGTTTCCGTTTATTTGTGTCTTTGATTTCTTTCATCAATGTTTTGTAGTTTTCAGTGAAACATCTTTCACCTCTCTAGTTAAGTTTATTCCTAAGCATTTTATTCTCTTTGATGCTACTGTAAATAAGATTGTTTTCTTAATTTCCTTTTTGGATACTTCAGTGTTAGTGTATAGAAATGCAACTGATTTTTGTATGTTGATTTTGTATTCTTCAACTTTACTAAATTCAAATATATTAGCTCTAAGATGGTAAATTGTATGTTATATGTTTTTTACCATTTTTTTTTAAATCCTACCTGGGCAGATAGTAACTCATTACTATTAGTCACTGACTTACTGAAATCGGTTCATTATATAGCAAAATGATAGGCACCTAGAAAAATGATGTCAAACAGTTTGTAAATAATTCCTTGCTCCTATAACCAGATTTCTCTTTAGGAGATATAATAATATTATGCTGTTGATTTTTAGCTCTAAAACTGATGATCCCCACATGTCTGCTGGAGATGCACTTGGAAATGTTTTGGCATGTATAATAGAGATTTGGAGTTAAAGTGATCTCTTTTTCCTGTCCTTGCTCTGCCACTTACTAGCTGTGTGATCTTGAACAAGTTATTTAACAACTCTGAGCCTGAGTTTCCTCATCTGTGCCCATAATAAAAATGTGCCTACCTCATAAGATGGTTATAAGAATTAAATAAAATAGTAGTTATAATGTGGGTACAATGTCTGACTCACATGAAATGTTTAATACAAGTCATTAGTAATAAAAATAGCTATATGATGATAACAACAATGACGATGACGATGATGACAATTAACTGAGCTATCCACTCACTCACCTAGTCCCTATTTATAAGCAAGAATATATAACTGTAGGACAAAGGGGCAGGTTTAAGAGCGCAGATTACCTACAGGAAAGATTTTCCCCCTATACGTTAACTAGATTCATAACTGTCACACAGATACATCACAAATACCTGGGGAAGGCTGAAAAATACAAAAGTGCTTTCTGTTTATGTACAAATACTTAGAAAACATTTTTAACCCCATCCTCAACTATCCAACTGTCTGGCTTTATTTGACTTTTGAAAGAAAAGTCAGGCAAAAAAAAAAAAAAGAAGTGAAAAGGGGAATTGTTTCCAGTTGAACTGACAACCAAAAGCCTGCTTTGCATTGACTAAATTTTTTAAAATTAAGTTTGGCCCATGCCAGTGCTATTAATTCCTCAGTTTATAAGCACTGTTTGATCCCAATGAATCTCTTTTCTTAAAAAAAAAAAAAAGTCTCCCTTTCATGTTAGAACTACAGCACAAAGTAAATGCAAAGGATACTATCCATATCAAATCAATTACCATGTCCTGTCAGTTTTTCCTTTGTAATGACTCCCTAACTATTCCTTTTCTTTCCCACTGCTGCTTCACTAATGTAATCTGTCCACATCTCACTCCTGGATATCTTCACTAGCCTCTCCTTGGTCCCTCTGCAGCTAGGAATCTACCACTGTTCTGTTCTGTAAGGAGATATGAAATAAATCTTCCTGAAATATCACATATAATTTTGTTAATCACAATCTTTCCTTGATTCTCTGTTATCTAAAGGATAAAACCCAAACTCCTTGACTTAACTCTCAAGTTAACTCTCAGATTGTCTTTGACGATTGAATCCCAAATCCCAGTCCAATTTCGTCTCTCAAGGAATGCCTTTTACAACTGGTTCCCAAATGGCCTTGGTATACTGGAAATGGTATTGGCCCAATGGCACATAATCATTACTTTTAGTTCATCAATTCCCAAGTATTAAGCAGTTACAAACAAACAAACAAAAGATAAAAGAATAGCATTCCTTCATCTCCAAATACTCCTGACCATGACTAAAAACCCCAGAAAAGGGATCAACAGTTAATATTCATAAAACAAAAACCCACCCTATATTCCTTCATTCTCAAGAAAATTTCACTTTTCAAACTATGCTCACAGGTATTTCCAGAGCCCTTCCAACTTCCAAAAAACCAAGACTGCCAAAGGATGAGCATGACACTGGTCTCTATGGTGGTAACTCATCAGCCTACCAATGTCATCAAGGTTTCACAATGCTCACTCCATGCCCCCACCACAGCCCTCTCCTATACTAGTAAAGCAAATGAGACTACTGGGGGAGTAAGCCAGGGGCTGGGAGCAGCCAAGTAAATCAGCTGCCAGGCTGGGAACAGAATCCAGGATATGATCCCATTACTAAGAGTTGTCCATTTAGCTTTTGTCTGTTTTAGTTTCTCCCTGTATTTTTTTTTTCCTTCTGAGTAAACAAGCTTGCTCTAAGACAGCAAGACTCTCAAGATGTGAGGGCTCCTTCTTCACATGCAAGCTGTAACTCCTCAAGATCTCTATTTTCTGCATGTGAATATTTTATTACATTAGATTCATAGATTCTCTGTAGTCTCTGGGGTGATTGCAAACACAGATCCAGAAACAACCACTGGAAGGACAACTACCCTCAAGGTATGTGATTTAAAGACCTTCGTTTTCAATTTTGATGGATTCAAGACCATTACAACCTAACTCATTCATTATTCTTTCAACAAATATTTATCGAGCACCTACTATGTGCCAGGCCTGTGCTCGGCACAGGGTATATAGTGATTTTAAAAAACACCACCACACACTGAAGGGCAGAGATACCAGGGACAGAGGTCTACTCTAAGATGAAGTGTGGAGTGAGTCCTTAGGCATCATTATTTTATAGTAAGAGGATCATTAGTCCTTCTCTGGCTTTTAAATGCTGTAAGGATGTGTTAAAACAGGAATTCAATACAAGTAAGCAAGCATTTTTGACCACCCACTATGTACGCATCACTGAACTAGATATGATAAAATTCTAAAATGTACTGGAAGCAACCACGTATTGTTGAAAAAACATAGATTTTAGAATCATAAACTCTGACTCTGTCAAGTCCTAGTTGTAAAGCTGGGACAAGTTACTTAACCTCCCTGAACTTCAGCTTCCTCAACTTGAAGTGATGAGAAAACCTGCCTGGTAAGGATTAAATGAGATATAATATAAAGTGCCTTGCAGAGGGTAGGTGCTCAAGAACTGTTTACTGTCTTTCTTTCAAAGAAATTAGGGCCACTGACACCAATTAAGAGATTGCCAATGGGAGGGAAGTCCAAAAGGGAGGGGATATCTGTATGTGTATGGCTGATTCATTTTGTTGTGCAGTGGAGGCTAACACAACATTGTAAAGCAACCATACTCCAGTAAAATTTAATAATAAAAAAAAAGAGATTGCCATTTTAGTAGATGGTCTAGACTAGGACAGCAACAATAAGACCAAAGGAAAAGTAAGAAATACCAAAGGCAGTCAAACAGGCAGGAAGGACATTTAGCATTGCATCAAAAAGGTTTCATTTTTGGATTGGGTTGTTTGTTTTTTTGTTATTGAGCTGCATGAGCTGCTTGTAAATTTTGGAGATTAATCCTTTGTCAGTTGCTTCATTTGCAAATATTAAAGTTTAGGCTTTACTTCAGTAGAGTTGCTATACCTGGTCTCTAGATTCAGACTGTCTAGACTTGAACTCCACAACAAACGCGCTGAAGTACCTTAGGCAAATCACTTCACCCAGAGGTTCTTAACATGGTGTACACTTTAGACCATCTGGGGAGATTTTTAAAAATCACAATGCCTTGGCTCCACCAGAGATTGATTTAATTAGCCTAGGACCCAACATTTTTTTAAAGCTCCCCTAGCTAGGGGAATGCAGCCAGAATCACTAACTTCTCTAAGCTTCTATCAAATGGGACAGTTTATACCTGCTTCAAGGGGTTGTGAGGAAAAAATCTGATCACCTTTGAAGGGCTTTTGGCCCAGTACTTGGGATGTATAAGTGCTCGATAATTGGTAGTTATTATTATCAGACCTGGAAAACTGGAAATGAATTGTCCTATAGCAGGGATAAAAAAGAACAGACTCAAAATACTAGTCTGGCCCCATCCTACAGGTAGGTACCTGCCAAACTCATGAGGTACAAAAGAAAGGACACAACCAAAGAACTCATTATCCCCAGGATGAGCTCTCTTAGCAACCAACTGTTGATTGAAGCTTCAAGGAAACTACAGTGTGTCAGGTAAGGGGCACCATCTCTGCAAGGTGTCAGAAAAGGCCAGCACCTTAATTTGGAATGTATTGATGGAGGGTGGGGGAGCACTATTTCAGCAGTTCTGTAACACAGGAAATCCCCCTTACCACACCTTCCTGATTTACACTGATTCTTGATACACACCACATGTGTCCTCAAACCTCTTTTCCCCTCCCCCCAAATTTTCAATTGTTCTGTTCCACATTTAGGTGATGAAAACTTAAAACCTGTGGTTATAACTTCTATGAGAAATTTCATTTTGAAAGCTTTCTAAATTTCAACTTTATTGCCATGAGGGAAACAGAAGAAACAAAAGACCTCAGTCATCCACTAACACAAAAACCCCTAGTGAAGACATTTAATAAGTGTAAGTTTTCTGCTGCAAGCTGTTGAAAATCCTGACCTTTGGACTGGGGTATCATTCATTTGCTTCTACAATTGTTCTATGAAACAACAGCATTTATTTTTCTAATGGTTTCAAGTTATGTTTAGTTTCACCTATGGGTTTTAACTTGGCTAAGCCTGGACTACAGTTTCTTTTGAATCTACAGCTCAGTGAATTTAACTTGAGTCTACTCCTCCAAGAGGATTCATAATGGCCAGGGAAATAAGTCCACAGTCTGGTTTTTTTTTTTTCAACAATTGCAAAGAAATAAACACCCAGATGAAAAGAGTGTACCTATTAGGGCACTGAGAGATACACAAAGATTCACCTCAATGGTGATTACAAACATTTTTTAAAGTGTGCATGGTTTAGTGACTATCACCAAAAGCTCATGTTCTATTTCCAGCTCCTCTGCTTAACTCAGTACGGGCCTCCTCTGTGGTAAATGAAACCCTCTCACTGGATGCACCGTGATAGCTAATGAATGTCTGAACTTAAAAGGCTTTTAAATTCTTTGTTGGAAGTCTCCTCAGTGATACTGGCATCCACAGAGTACTCTCAAAAGTCCCCTCTGTGCCATTCTCTGGACTAGTTCTAACCTGACGCTGGGTTTGGATTCCAGTCTCAAAGGAGTCTGAGTTTCAGGTGTCAAATCTACAAAAATGGCATCCTGCAGCCTGTCCAGAAGTTTGTCAATAAAGAACAGTTCAAAAAGAATCTGGGACTAAACTAGAGCCTAGCACACCTACAAGCAAACACAGCCTCTCACAGAGAAACAACAGGCCCATTCTAGCCTTCCTATTTCAGATTGGCCCAAACACTGCAGAACACAAGTACCCACCTGGTTCACTGAAGTAGAGTGGAGGGATTATCATTAGCTGTGTATACCTCATTTAAGAGTATCAGGCTTGAAGACAGAGGTACTAAGTTCTAATCCCAGTTCTGCCACTTAAAAGCTGTATTACTCTGAGCAACTTCCTTGAGTCTGTTTTCTCATTTATAATATAGAAATGCCAAAATTTAAAATAAACTTACTATACACAGCTCCTGTGAGGATCAGAGGAGTTTTTATAATTCTATAGTTCTATTATTCTTTAGTTCTATAGTTCTATAGTTCTTTAAATTTTAAAGAACATTACAAATGTAAAGTGTGATTATTTTTCTCCTGCAAACTGATTAGGGAGCTATTCAAAAATGGCTACTTCTGCCTTCTTTAGTCTGTTTCTCACAAAACATTATGTGAGGTCTTTATAAATGTCTCTTCTTTGGCTGAGTAGTATTCAAATTCACAGAGTAGCTTTAACAAGATGAGTGACAGCTAGGATTTCTTTCAAATCACACAGTGATATACTATTTGAACAAAAAAGTCAAAATATTTTTAGTGTCACTTTCTATCTGTATCCAAAACTTTTAAAATCACTTGTTTTACAAAAGAAAACTGTACTTTGATGCACAGGGTTAGTTTTGCTGTGACTGTTTCCTTGACATTTGCTCAAAGAATGCATTATAGCTAAAAGGATTAAAATGGACAAGGGTGGTTAAAAAGACATTGGGGAAAATAAATAATTTAGATCAAGTTCCAATACAAAAAAGATATGATTCTACAGCATTGCTTTGTTAGAAACTACAGACAAATAGCAAACAGAGAAGTTCTTGCAAAAAAGTACCAATGAATTAGAAAGAATGGTTAAATTACAACTCATCCACATATG
Organism: Balaenoptera borealis; assembly: GCF_965194805.1. Lineage (NCBI taxonomy): Eukaryota > Metazoa > Chordata > Mammalia > Artiodactyla > Balaenopteridae > Balaenoptera > Balaenoptera borealis. Next base: position 89,587,086 of record NC_138874.1, read on the forward strand.
GATTATTCTTTAGCCACTGAAAAACAGCCCATAATTTCTGACTAAAAGGTTATCTAGATAAGCAAGTTGTACAAAAATACAATTCCACTTACACATTTAAATTTTTATATACATATGTATGCACAGAAAAAGGTCTAAAAAGGTACATGCCAGACTGTTAAAAGTGGTTCTATCTATGATATATGTATTATTACATTTATATTAATGAGCATGCATTTCATTGGTATTAATAAAATAAATAAAAAGTCTAAAACTTTAAAAGTAAAAATATGAATAAGGAAGTTAAGCATTAACCAGAAATAGACTATGAATTTTTTAAAAAGCAGAAACAATGAATGGAAGAGCTATTATTCTTTTTAGTGTATTAAGCTACCCAATAAATGGTAAATAATCAGTCAACAAGTATACACTGAAGAACTACTAGGCAAAAGACAGCTACTAGATGTTGTAGCAACAACAAAAATGATAAAATCACTGCTGTCACAGTGACGTATAATCTAGGGGTTGAGCCAAGTTTACATGAACACACACAAAAAGACACCTGAGAACATTGAGGCAGAATATGAAAATAGCCAAAAGAGTGATTTTTATACAACAAATACCTTGGAAATTCAGGCTCAATAAACACTTCATGAATGAATAAATGAGATCGTGAAGAATTCATAGAGAAGGAGGACAAATTTGAGCAGGGTTCTGAAAGGCAGGAAGAATTTAGAAGTGGGTAAAAAGTGGGCAGACAGATGATGGAGTGAGAAATCCAGAGGGTTAGAAATTAAGAGAATGGCAGAGTGAGTAGGAGCTCTGTGACAGGAAGTTACACCATCTGCTTGTGAATAAACTCAGGTTCCTGTGGGGAAGAGGAGAGAAGAAGCTGGCCAAGGAAGGTGGGCTGACTCTAGAGGGCCTTGGAAAACTGGAGGAGAATGAGGAGGATTTAAGTTAGACAAGGGATAACCCTGAAGGTTTCTAGCTAGGCAGTGACAGGAGAACATGGAGCTTCAGAAAGATTAATGAGGCAGGAGGATGAAGAGAGGCTGGAGAAAGGGAACCCATTTTCCTTAGAGAGAGATGACAGAATAGATGGGAGACGAAGACTGCCCAAACCAGATGGAAAGAGCCATGAGGTAAACAATCATAATTTTCATTTAGCCCCATTCTCAAACTTTCAAATCAGACTCAAGTTAATATAAACCCCTAGAGGAAAGGCCTTTGAAGCTGTCTTGGTAGAAGAATGAGGAATATTGTGCTGTTATGCTATAATGGGGGTGGTGAAAATCACCAGCTTCAGAGTGAGACTGTCCTGGATCCAGCCACAGCTCTGCCACTTACCAGCACAGTTACTTACTTTGTGTAGAATATATAACCTCTTTGCTGCATAGTTTCTTCATTTTAAATGGCTATAAAAGTGATCTCTACTTGAGTTTAACAAACTCTCACTTCAAAGAGAAAGATAAGGAAGAGAGGTATGAAGGAAGGGTTTTCTTGAAACTTCACCCTTATCAGTCCCCTTTATCCTTCACAGGGTTTCTCCGGCCTCAGAACTTGAAAGAAGAAAAATGCAGAGTATGGTTCTAGTATATAAATAAAAACAAAGTAATTCTAAAATTGCCCAATAATTTAATGGTAACTTTCCAACAACTTTTTCAAATATTCTTATTTTTCTGCTTTTTTTCCTGCCATTTCCCTTACATCAATGACACTGTTGATCCATTTCTAGTATTCTTTTCAATTCATCTGCTTCCAAAATAGTTCTATCCCATTGGATAGAACTAATAAGTTCTATTCCATTGGATCAGTTTCTGTCCTATTCCTTCAAATGTCATAAAGTGTGACAATCATCTCTTTCAATTGTTCATGTGCCTCCCTGTGATTATTCTTTTGCTGTTTTTCCTAACAACTATTTTGTGTCCTAACCCACTAGACCTTTGAGGGAGGGTCTATGGCACACATTTTTTTTACTGCTCCATGATACTTAGTATAGGGCTTTTGAGTGCCTGATAGATGAATAGATGAATAAATGAAATAGTGAATGAACCAAAGACTGGATCCCTCTTATCTAAGCACAGTGAAGAGAGAATAGGACTGGGTTCTAATCCTGGTTGTACTAACTACTGATCTTATGACCTTAAGCAAGTCACATGTCTCTTCTGAGTCCCTATTTCTTCATATACACACACATACACACGTGCATGCTCACACGTTTGTCAACAGATTGATTTAAGAATTAAATGAGATACCATATGTAAACACAGTAAGAACTCAACAAACAGTAGCTGTTATTAGCATTATTATTAGTTACCCTTAAGGCCAGGTCAAGCTCCCTCCTCCTAGGCACCTGTCCTGACTACTCCAGCTCTCACTTAATCTCCTTCTCTGAACTTCTATAACCCTTACAGCTTGTTCTACATCCTTTAACGTTTGAATATATCCTATCTTGTTCCCATTGCTATTATTTCCTACATGCCTTGTATGTCTGATATCTTTGACTCACAGAATCTCAGAATTAGATGCTACAAACAGACAATGTGGTCCATTTTCTTCATTTTGTGGATAAGGAAGGCTTCAGGAAGGTTAACAACTTGCACAATGACCCATTTAGTTAGTAGAAAAACAAGTTCATTAACACAGGCTCCGCTTAAGCCTTCAGGTTTAATGGGTGATGTCATTGAGTCCCTGCTCCCCAACTCTTTACCTAGGTGGCCTTGGGCAAGTTATTTAACCACTCTGTGCCTCAGTTTCCCCATCTGTCAAATGGGAAAATATTACTTTCCTCATAGGGTTGATAAGAGGATTAAATGTTAATCTATGTAAATTCCTTAAAATAGTACTTGACACATAAGAAGCACCCAACAATGTTAGGTAATATTATTATACTATTACTATTATTAAGCTGCAGGGGGAACATCCATTCTTCCATAGTATTTCAAAGATAATGACCCAAATCTGAGCAATTTAACTTTTGCATTCTCATCTTCCATCTTTCAAGGTGTTTTTGCCTTTCCAGAGCATGTAAAAAATAAGGTACTGGTTTAATCCCCACCTCCCTCAATACAAACATGTAGATACAGATATGTACCCCATCTTTTCTAAATATGCAGCTTATATTTTTCACTCTTCATTCTTCACCACACAAAAAGCAAAACACATGCATTAAGGTTTGTAAATAACATAAATTTTTGTTTGACTTAATGTGTCTGTTCCATGCAATGTGATGATGGTTATCTATATGAATTTTTATGTGTATGTCAATCCCAGTGTGTTTTGATTGTAAATTCCTAGAGACAAAAATGATGTCTGCTTAAGTCAATCAAACATAAATTCTGGGGCACTTGGACTAAATTAGATCAAGTATTCAGAGCAGAATTTCAGAAAAATTTGGAGAATGAGAGAGGATTAATGAGGATTGGCTCAGCAGAAGGCTTAATGAAACAGGGGACTTGGGCAGAGCTTTGAAGGACAAGTAAAAATTTTAATTCAAGACAGAAAATGAGTGTTCAAGGGTATAGGCTCATAGAGGGTATACTATGAGCAAAGTGGAAAGACTTAGTAAAGATTAGTCTGACTAAAGTAGAGTGATGATACTCAAGACCACTGAGAAATTCTATTGAATATGTAAGACCAGAGCACTTTGAGAGTACAGTTCATGTTCTATTCCTCTTGGGTAGCCCCAGTATCTAGACTAAACTTGGCATTTGGTTTATAATTTAAAAAACATGTATTGAATTAAGCAAAATTACACTGCTTTTCACTGTACTAAAGTGAAGAAAACTGATCATGAAACCAAAAGACAAAGGAGTTCAACAAGGTATCTATATGTTTTATAGTATTAGCCACTAGTCTACAAATTGTATTTACTTTGCCTACATCACCCACCATGGACAAGTGTGAAAAATAAAACACACCAAATTCTTTCATACTCATATATTCATATGCTCTATCTCTGTCTCTGTCTCTCTCTCTCTGTCTCATACACACACACACTGTTCAGAGTTCCAATCCATTGCCTCATAGACCTAGACAGCTGAAAACTTGATTAAGGTACTAAGAAGCACAGAAGTTAAGAGTCTTAACATTTAATCCATTTTGATGAAGGATTCTCAGAAGAGGCTCCTGACTACGAGCCCAGACCATGTGACTGGCAGGCTAAACAGGCCCAGGGAATTTTGAAAGAAACTTCTTTTCTTCCATGACGTACCCATCCCACCAGGAGGCCTTGGGAGAACAGGAGAGAGAATATAAATAAATATGGCAAGATAAACAGTGATATTTGGTATTGGCAACAGTAGCACAATTTGTGTTGTACAGGAACACATAACTGTTTGTGGATTACCTTTAGCCCCAATGATCAGGTGATAAATTATACAAATGTGGTTGTGATTGAAAGGCCTATTTACTAGACTTTCTGATTCACTGAAATTAATTAAGCCACCTCTACAAGCAGTAGACCAGAGTTTCCAGATCTCCTCTCTACCACTTCCAGCACTATATAGATCCACAATGACTAAACTGTGACTAAATGGCATGATAACTATATCTTTAGATACCACATTCAAATTCACAGGGGTACAGGGAGCTGCAACTAGCACTCAGGACCTGGTACCAAATTTCAAACATTACAGAAAATGCACCCACTTTGTTTCCAAAAGGCAGAATAAAACATATATAAAACTTCAGGTGATTTCTGACACCCTTTAATACTATATTAAATTATGTCAAATCCTTCTAAAGTTGCTGGCAGACAAATCATGAAATGCCAAATAGTGGCCTTGGAATGGAGGCTTTTCTTGGCCTAAAAATCTCTAGAAACTGCTTTTGACTGATGCTGCTGAAGTGATAAGAGGTCAGGAGTATGTAATTTGACAACCATAGCTGGGCCTCCCAGCCTCAGCATCAAACGGGCCTGGAGCTAGCTGCCTGCTCAATGAGTAAACTCATGAATGAATAAATATTACAAAGTAGTAGCCTGTTTTTACTCTGTAAAAGAAGGAAAAAAAAAAAAAAAAAAAAAAGGAAGGGTAACAAAAATTATCAAGCAAATTCTAAAACCTTTATTTTATATACCCTATAAGAAACAAATTAATAATTTAGTTTTAAATTCTCTGTCCTTCAAACATGCTTCATAACTCAAACCTCATCAAGTTCAGTTATAAGACACTTTAGCTAGAGTATATGAATGTGTGCAATGATTTGGAAAAGAAGAATGGGAGAGGGTAAGGTCATTATCCATGTTGAAAACATGTCCTTCCCCTCTCCAATGGAGTAAAAGAACTTAGCCTCTATTTTCCTATAGGGCCAATTCCATTTTACTATGCTTAAAATTCAACATTCTCATCATCTGATCTGGATTTACCCAACCAACCTTTACTCTCACACATGTACTTTCTTCTTTTTTAATTACATATTTTGGAGCTAACAAAAATACATTAGCACTTCTTAAAATTCAAATTAGACATAATTCTAGAAATATGAGCTTTTCTTAGAATAATTTCTAATATGTGCTTTTCATAATTTTAAAATTATAAACATTACTGAATTAACAAAAAATATGCAAATAGGCTTCTATAAAAAAGAATCTGTTATGCTTCTAGCAACATGAACTAATATAATTTCTAACATATACCTTCTATTTAGGCAGGTGGTCTCCTTATTGCCCAAACACATATTTAGGCTTTGCCTCATGCTCTTTCCCTTGAATGAAATGTCCTCTCTCATCTCTACTTCTCCAAAGTCTAGGTATCTTTCACAAGGCCCAACCTAACTCCCACCTAAGTCTGGCCAGTATTCATCTCTACTTTTCCTGTCACATCCTGGCAAACTATTTTGTTCCACTCAGCACTTCATTCTATATTGTCTTTGTGTTACTCTTCAGTTTTATCATTATAAATGTTATCTCACTAACAAGCTATTAGATCATTGATAGCAGAGACAGTGTCTTTTGAAGGGGAAAAGTCAAGTATTTTGTAGAGTATCCTTCAATTTGACTAATGTTTTCTCATATTTACAGAGAGTTATGGATTTGGGGAAAGAATATCACAAAGGTGAAGTGCCCTTCTCATCACATGATATCAGGGAATACATGATATCAACATGACCTATCTGCTGATGTTAACCTTGATCACTTTGTTGAAATGGTATCTGACAGCTTCTCCACTGTAAAGTTACTATTTTCTGCTTTATAGACTCTCTTCTTTAGAAACAAGTTGTTAAATCCAGCCCACACTCAAGGGGAAAACAGAAGTTCCACATCCTAAAAGTATCAAAGAATTGGTGGTCATATGCTAAAACCACCACAATAATTAATTAATTAATTAACATTATGAGAGAGATGCTTTGAGGCTATGCAAATATGCTGCTTTGCCTTAAACTTCACCTACTTATTTTAACACTGATTAGTGGATCTTGCCTACAGCAATGATTACTGCTGTGCTCTAATGTTGATATAGGACTGTATCTTTTATTTATTTGATAATCTGCATTTTGTCCAGCATGAAACTAAACACAGAGCAGGTAATCAATAAACACTTGTTAAATGTAATTGGATTTCAAGAAACATTTACGTAAAATAAAGTGAGATAATGAAAGGTGGATAAGTTCAAGGCAAATATGTATTTTGGCAGTTGTGCTGTTCTTATGTCATATGTCTTGATTGATGGAATGGGAATAGAAAGATAAAGAATTAACTACCTCACCTCTACTAAAACTAGGAAAACTTCCTGGAGAAAGGAAAACAATAATAATAGTTGTATAGTGCCTTAACGTTTACAAAGTGTACTCCACATTCATTATTTAGGATTTCAGAAGCTCTCAGAAGAGAAAATTTTCAGGAGACGAAGATTGAAAAAACATTTAAACTTGTGAAAAGGTACTATTAATTTGGGAACTGGAAAATTAGGTGTAGAAACTATGTAAGGCTAACCAAGAAAAGCAAAAGTAAAGGCAAAGAAGAAACAGACACAATAAAAAATAGTGTGGGTCCAGTGCAAGGCTTTAAATCAGGTGGTAAAGTTGATTTAATGCACAGTATGAAACCAAGACACTTAGACTACCAAAGATAAAGAGTACATAGTTAAAATAATGAAGTATGTCATTAAAATAAATATTAAGAATGGACTTCGTGGGAAAATGCATTGAAGGTGAAAAATGAATAGAATCTTTATGTATGTGTTTACTCATTTCTTCATTGGTAACCTCCATTTTTCCAGTGCCTTTAACAGGCTCTTAACCTAGTATGCAGCCAAAAATATTTGCGGAAGTTCTACTATGTGTCATACATAATGCTAGACATCTTAGGATATACAACAATTAGATATGGTCCCTTCCTATAAAGAATTTGCATTCTAATTGAAAAGGTAAAACAAAAATACATATATATATGTTTAACTTTTCATATATATATATATATATATATATATATATATATATGTAAAGTTAAAAAGCAAAACAAGGCAGAAGGGGCCAAAAGAACAACATAATGAGAAAGAACGGCAATAGTCCAGAGAAAGAAGAGATAACTATGAAATGACCTGTTCAGGAAAGGCTTGTGAAAATAAGGAGCATTTGCAATGGGTCTTCAAGAATTGGGTGGAGTGGGTGGTGAGATTTTAACAGAGCCAAGAAAAAGGCATTTAAAGCAGAGATAGAATGGCTGAACAAAGGGGGTTGAGATAAAGGTGTTTTAAGGAAACAGTGAAAATCAAGCTGGGCTGTAATAAAAGTTATATGAAAACATAGGGTACAAAAGGTAAGCTGAGATTTAAAAAGGCTTTGAATGCCAAGGTGAGGAGTTTGAACATTTTCTGTAAGCAATCCAAAAAAGATCAAAGTTTTCCAGCAAAAAAGTGACATGATGAATACGATATTTTAGAAATATTAAGCTGGCTTTTGATGTGCATAATAAATGGTATATGTCTTGATTAAAGATATGGTTATGGCAGTAAAGAGACAGGCATACAAATAAAGCACACTGAATATACAACAAAGAGAGGCAGACTGTAGCAAAATAAACTTAAGAACAAAAGATTAACCCAAGATTTCTTTGTTAGGAGCAAGAAAAGCATAACATCCCATAGAGATGCAAAGGGTAAGACTCCAAAATATGAAGAACAATCCTATTTTTTATTTCCTCCATCATCATCATGTTTATATGAAGTTCAAGTTGCCTACGCTAAGAGTGGAATAGGTAACTGTATTAAAGGACTAACTAGAGAAGTTCCCAAAGTTTATGCAAACAGTGACTTTAGAAAGAGAAAATGCAGCTGCATTAATATGCTTTAAAAGTTTTTGGAAAATATAAGCCACATGACTTGTTAATTGCCCTATTAATTCAGGGGAAAACAACAACAAAAAATCACATCGAGGTAGCAATATGAATGAATTAACCAGAAAAGTGTACGTTACCCAAGCTGGAACTATCAGTTCATTTTAATGTTAGTATATAACAAAACTAAAGATTAGTCTCGTCTTTCATTACCACACAAAAAAAATAGCCACCCTATGTTCTTCACCTCCATCCCTTAAAGACAATTCTCCCTAAAAATTCTCCCTACATTCTCTTAATCCTCTCAAACAATTCCCTAATTCTATCTCCTTTCTTCTATATAAACTTTGGTCTACCGCATCTTATTCACTCCTTAAACCCACTTTAAAATATTAAACATATATGTTATAAATTTCCTGAAGCTGCCTTTAATAAAAGTAGGAATACTTAGCCTTCATAGTGCTTTGCGGTTGACAAAATATTTTATACAGATACCTCTCAGAACCCTCCAGAAGCAATGCAGAGCAGGTATTATCACATCCATATATTACAGAGAAGCAGCAAGCCCAGGGCCACATATTCATAAGTGATAGAGCCAGGCCTGAAATACAGGCTTTCTGAGTCCAAATTCCACATTCTATTCCCTATGTCACTCAATTTCATAATGTGCCAGTAGCTGTATCTAATTATTCAAAATGTATGTTATTATTCTATATTATGTTTAAGCCAATACATCCCTTTTTTAAAAAATAAGGTACTTATGCCAAAATGCCTATTACAGGGCTGTCTACTGAGAAGACCTAATTATTTTAAGAGGCTCATTATATGATGACAGTTATCACTGGATTAAAAGTGACAACTGAAGTATAACATTAGCAAAATTGCTGAGGCTATACAAAAACCATTTTTGCCTTTAATTCTGCAATGCAACATGCAACAACAAAGACACTATGGGTGATTTAAGGATATGTGAGCATCAAAGGGCAGAAACAGGGCATTCTTACTCTCTTTAACTGTGCTAAGGCCTCAAATACTGATATAGTTCAGAGCATCTTATTACCAAGGAGACATAAATCAAAAGGAGTTCAGCTAGGAGCAATAAAACAGATTAGTGTCTGGAAGGACTGACTTTAAAGAAAGTTTTAAAAGAATTAAATCCAGGTAGTCTAGATAAAGAACAGCTATGAGGAAACCTTTTTTTGAAGCTGACACAACAAAGAAATTATTTTGAAGGTAAATGTCTAAAAAAATGCAAAGAGGAGTAATCAAATATTTAGAGAATATAAAGGGAAAATTCAGGAAAAATTTACCGGTGAAAACCTATGGGACAAAAAAACTCTCTCCCACAGGATTGGTGAAAACTACACTCCTAGAGATATTTAATACCATGTTGGACAAAACAAGAAAAGGATTCCATATGGAATGATCCTGTACTGAACCCTGAAGTGGTGGGAGGACTGAAGATGACCTCTTAGATCTTTTCCATTTCTGGTTTTTTCCTAATTCTATGAAGTTTTATGGGGCACGGCCTTCTGCCAATATCCTTTTCTCCCCATGATGCCCACTTTCTCCTTGTACAAAGGGAAACAAATTGTATCCTTCATTTTAAGCATATCTCCCACTCTCAATGAATAGGTAATACAATCCTAGGTACAAGTTTGGGAGAAAAAGGCTAATTTCTAAACTTATAATAGTCTTTTTTTTTCCCACAGTGGTCCCTGGGGCTCTTACAAGTTTTTTCACAAACTAAAGAGGAAGTAGTTCAAATGGACTCAAAGAAGAGCTGTTTCATCAGGAAAACCATTAATATTCTCCCTTCTTGTATCCGAATACAGAGCTGACAGTGACCCTGGGAGCTATAAAGCCCCAGGTCAAATTACCATCAGAGCTGCTGTTCAGGATTATCTTTTACCTTTCAGCATTTTATGATGAGTGACAGCAAAATCTACTGGCAACCCACATTTTTATAGCAATGATATTTACCTTTGAAAAGATGTAGCCTTAAACACCTACACTCTTAGCCAATGTTGTAAAAGAGTAAGTCTAATTCAGGATTCAAACTCAAGAAGCCTCAGCCTTGCCCTCTTTCTCCAGTCTGGCACTTTAAAAAAAAGGTTTCTCAGCCAACCTTGAAATAGATCCAAACTCTCCAGAATTCCCGTTCATTGAAAGCCCCAGAAAATACAAGGACTTTTCCTCGTTTTGCTGATTTATAAGGACAAGATGTAACAAAATCCAGGAAGCTCTGAGAACATGTCCCTGAGCACTTTAAAAATAAAACTGTAGCTCATTTATGAGAAGGGACAACAGGGCAGAGATAGCTCTCCAGGAATGGACACTAATGCCTCTTCTACCCAATCTAAACAACCTCAGTGGGTGAAGACCCATCAATTGCCATCTTGCCCATTTGAAAGAAACTCTGTTCCTCTACCCACACAGAAAGTGCATAGTTATTAACACCAAACCCTCTAAACAATTTTCTTAAATACCACTTTCATTTTTCCCTAGTAAAAATGAGACTGTTCAAATGTAAAAAGATTGGCCTCTCACACTGGAATAGGATCTGGCATTTTCAAAAGCCCTTCCAACACTTAACTCATCTGATCCTGGCAGGAAAGGCTGGCATTTATAATCCCATTTTGAAACTGAGAAAAAAAAAAGTGCGACTATGAGATTAGGCAGTCTAAAGAAGAACCCACTGTGAAAAGTTTCAAACCTTCCCAACAATGGACCAATCTAAAAAGGATTATTCCAGAAAACTTTAGAGTGGGATTCAAAAAAGGCTGAAGCCCTCCGTAGCCTCATCTCAGGAAAGCAAAGAATAAGAAAAACAAAAAGGCACTTCCTTTAATTTTAGAAAGGAAACGTGACCCTGCCCCTTTATGAGCCTGACTGGATTTTCTCAAGAAACCCACTGCACCTTCTCCCTATAGGACTAGCCAGTCATAAGTTTCGGCTACTAGTTCTTGGCCTCTGAGACCCAGCCGCCCAAGAAAGGCCGGCAGCCTGGACAAGGACAACCTGATGAGCCCCCTCCGTGTAATCACGTCAGGAATCCCGCACTCCAGTTTCCCCTCGCCTACAGCTACCAGTTTTTCAGGTGAGCTTCAACCTGGCGCTCCGCCAAATCTGCACCCCACACGCACACATATCGATTGCTCGCTCCCACTCCCCAAACTTCCCCCACCCCACAAGAGTGGGGAGCAAGTTTCTCACCATCCTCATAGTTTTTGAGATAGTAATCCGGGCCGGGACCCCCACGGCTTTTTGCCGGGTTCCTCAGATTCTGGAACTGCAGGAAGTCGGTCCTTTTGCCCCCGAAGCGCAGAAAGGCGGGCGAAAGTCCCCGGGCCAGGGTCACCAGACGCTTGGAGCTGCAGGGATAGAGAAGAAGAATGGAAAGGATCCGGGGGACAAGCGAGAGGGCGCGGGGCACCAGCAAGGCCCTCTTCCCACTCTCTGTGGAGTTGTGCCTGGCGCCCCAGCCCGCCCAGTCTTGGGCCGTGGGGCTCCGGGAGCTACGCCTCCGGCGCCCAACTGGTCGTGGCCCCCTCCCTCAGGCACCCCGACGATGCTCACTCACCAAAGGTAGTATTTACAAAGACTTAGATTGTGTTTGTTAACAGTGTGTGCATAAGGTGGGGGGTACCCTTCTGCTGAGAACACGGGACTAAGGCGCAGTTGCGAGGCTTCTGCCCCTGCCCGAAAAGCTCTCCTGGAGGAGACGCGCAGCGCACGGACCCCGGGCTCCGATTTTTGCCAAACTTCTGGGCTGAAAGACGGGATATGCCTCCTCTGCTCCAGGGGCATCGCAACCTCCATGGAGAAGGTGAAACCCGCCTTCTTTCTCTCAGAGCAGGCACCTGAGGTCAAGTTGATTTTTTTTAATGCCAAAGCTGATTTTCCTTTTCCACTACCTTATAACAACTGTATGCATCTCCCAAATCCCTGAGCAAGAGAAATGCCCGGGGTAAATCCTTGCCTTTCTGAGAACGCTCCCCAGCCCCGCCTTGCACAGTAAAAGCAATGCCTCTTTGGTCCCTGAAATAATTCAGCCCGATCTCAGGAAAGGTAACGTTCTCCTCTCCACCCCCCGGGTTGGGCTCCATCTTTTCTCCTTCCCACTTGGGGCCATTTAGAAGCTCTGAGGAAAATGAAGTTTGCCGAAATGTGGAACCTGCGCGTAGTAGGAGACTCGAGGGGCATCAGAATACCATTTACACCTACTTAGGTTCAGGATTTCCATAAATAGGTTTTTCAAAAGCCAACCTCTGCTAATTCGGGAAGGGGTAGAGAAGGAGCAATCAGATGCTAAGGGCATCAGCTATTAAGTTCCGGGTCTCTACATTATTTTTAACGCTTTGCTGCTTCAGGTTCTGAATATCCAATCCAAATGGTACTAAAGAGTATCTTAAAGGCGGTGATAGGAGAAAACAAAGAAAAAAACAGAGACTCCAATTTTAGAGTTTCTAACAAAAGTCGTGGCCGCCCGGAGAAGTCCAGTAGCCGGAAGGATCGCTTGGCCGAGGACTCCGGCACTGCGTTACCCGGCAGGCGCAATCGGGCGTCGTGTGGGCCCACAGCGGGCGAGGAGACATCCGCGCGAGTCCGGCCCCGCAGAAACGGCGTTTCCAACAACCTTCCAGCCGGAAGCCTGCACAGCCAATGCAAATGCGCCCCGCCAAGGCTTCTTCCCCGAAAAGCCGCCTTCCACAATCTTTTCTGCGACAAGCATTCAGCGAGAACATGAAAGTTTGTTGTTGTTCTTTTTAAGGTGAGAAGCAGAAGAACCCCGAAGGAGTCCGCGTAGCTAGAGAAGCGCGATGCAAGTGGGGCGTGTAGTCGCCCCCCACCTCCCGGACGAGCTCACAGACGCGCGCTGCTGCACGGAAGAGCTTCCGAGGAGGAATCCGGCCGCGCAGAGCTGTTCCCGCCCTCCCAGCGGAGTCGCGGGCAGGAACCGAAACGGCCTCGGCGGCGGCCACAGCAACCACTCAGTCCTCCCGCAACGCTCGCTCCACGTGGAAGAAGCGCCCCACACAGCGCCTCCCGCTACCTGCCGCGTCCGCTGACCTGGCCGAGGCCAGGGGAGACCTGGAGAGCTGAGGGGCGGGCGCACGCGAGAAGCAAACTCGAATTTCGCAGAGTGAAAGATATTCAGGAAAGGCGCCGCGGACGCGGCCTCAGGACAGAAAAGTGAGACTGAGAGCGCTCGGAGCTCTTCGAGGGAGCCCACAGCTGAGGCTCTAATTTGGAGGGAATTTTTTAAAACTCAACACTTGGATTCGACATTGTAGACTTTTTTTTTTTTTTTTTTTTTTTTTTTTTTACACTGCAACTCTGTCCCTGTTGGGAAGGGATCGTGGTTGCCTTACTGCTGAACAGTAACAACTGGGGAGAGAGTGAGCCCAATTAGAGTCCAAGCCCTAGAGTAATGCAGGGTCCATGATCACAAAACTCCCGGCTTCCTAATCCACCAGTGCTGGATTCAGATCTCCGAAACATCCCAGGAGTATTTCTAGGACACTTTCCGCTCTTCTTATATACGCTATGACCGGAGCGAGGACTTTTTTTCTTTTTTCTTTAAAGAAAAACTAAACTATGCAGTTATCGCAGGAGATTTAAGGAGAAGGGACTGGGGGGACCATTCGGTCTATAAAAAGTATCTTAAAAAGTCCTGAAGTCTGGAAAGGACAGAGGAGGATATAAAATTAAAAATCCGAACCAACTTGCTCACCACTCAAGCCTCTGCTTAGATTCATTTTCTGTCTGGGAGTGGGAAAGAACTGACGAAACGATCTTTCGTGGAAAATTCCACTTTCGTGCGATCCCCGCTTAAACACTCACAGACACACGCAGACAGGCACTCTCTCTCACACACACACACACACACCCATCCCTCTCGGGTCTTTGTTGTTCGAGATCTTTTTCTTCGCTTTTGTAACTGCCCTGAACCTCTTGTTTCTTTTCGGAAGTAGACGGGGAGGCTAATTGTGGATATATGTAAGCACAACATTTTTTCAGTCATAACTGGTAAGTTTCTGAAATGCCTTCTGCATTGCAAACATGTGCATCTTAATAGAAAACACTGCTTTTCTCAATCACCAGTTACAGCCTCACAGCAAATATTCCAGGAGGAGGAAAACCTTTCTTCTCTTTGAGAGATCCGCTTGGCTTATTTTCTTCTTCTTCCCCCTTTGGAATGGGGGGATAGGAAGGGGTGGGGGTTGCTACTTTTTTAAAAAATGATCCATTGAAGCCCCTGCCTTACCTTAAGAAATCGAGCCAGCCATCATGAATGATGGACGGATCCAGCTGCAGAGAGAGGAAGTTCTCATTGACTGTCCTGACTGGGTTCTTGGTGCTCACATCAAGTAGAATCAGGGTCTTTTCCTTCAAACCTGGAGCTCTGTCTACAGGCAAGGGTCTCCTGTCTCCAGCTTGGGAGGAAAGGGAGAGATGGAGCAACAGAGCCAAGAAGAGAGCCACCGGGGCTAGGCACGCAGGGGGGCGGGAGTTGCTGGAGGGCATGGCTTCAGGAAAGGCACAGAGCACCCTCATTAAATCCCTCTGATTTAAACCTCTCTTCCTACAGGGTCTCACTGGTGACTAATTGTCCTTATCTAAAGTGTATGTCTGTCTGCCTTTTTCCCCCCTTTTTTTCCCTTCCTTTTTCCCCCCTCTCTCTCGCTTTTTTTTTTTTTTTTTTTCTTCAGTGTTTTGGTGCTGGTGGAGCGAACTCACGCCCCTAGCCAGCCTTCTCAGAGACTCGTGCCAAGAGTACTCGTTCACCAGCACCGCCCCTTTAAGAGATTTCAACTGCAGACATTTTTTAACTTTTTAAAGGTAAGGTGAGGCGGGGCGCGGGAAGGGGGAGTAGGAGGAAGGGGTGGCGTTGTACCCTCCCGATTTAACCCTCTAGGGTCGGGAAGCGGAGGGAGGGATCGAAACTGTACAGTTGTAACATATGGGGTACCGGGCGGGACGTCTTGTTTTTACTTCCCTCCCGGCAAGGCTCTGGGGAGAGCAGTTCTAGCTGCGACCCCGACGCGAAAGCCTCTGCGCCAGTCCTGGGCGTGCTGGAGTAGGGTCTGCACCAGTCGCGCGCCTGTTTTTCCTGACAGCGGTCAAGGAATGTCGTCCGCTCCAGGCCCTTCCCTTTGGGTTGAAGCAGCGAGAGCAAGGCTGGTTAAGTTGCAGAGGGGTCCTGCGGTGGCGACTGTGATTCCTGCCAAAGCACCGAGGGCAGACGGAGACTCCATGGACGCAAGTATGGACATCTGCGACACGCTGGGCAGCAACACAGAAGCCGCCTCTGACCTGATAGGTCCCAGAAGGAATACACAGAGTGACCAGGTCAAAGGGTTTATCCGCCCGTAGGGGCAAAGGGCCCAGGCTGCGCGTGGCTCCGTTCTGCCTGCAGCTGAGGCGAAAGTGTCTTGGGGGTTCTATACATGCTGACTTAGGCCAAGTCAAAGCAACCCTGTCTGTGCTTGGCTAGTCTGGGCGGCGCTGCGCCCATCTGAGCCACTGCTTGCCCACTCTACTCCACTGCAACAGCAGAGCTACCCCTCCAGACCCTCCTCTAGGTCACCCTGGGCATAATTATCCCTCCCGAAGGGAACTGCGCCTTTCTGGTGCTGGAGAAGAACAGAGTGACCAGGTTTTCAAACTCGGCCCGGAGCCGAAGCCAGAATCTGCCCCGCACGTAGCTCCTGGATGCTGGAGAACAGCCAGGAGCCGCGCGATGTACCACCCGCCCTAGCTCATGGATCCCCGACCCACAGCACCTCTCAGATGGAGCCCTGGGTCCCCAATTAAAGCGTGGGAAAGAGGCCAGGCCTGGTTTGCTGCAGTCACACCGTCGGGCTCCACTTTCAGCTTATTTCTGGAACAAAATGGGGCTTCTACTTGGCAGATGAAGAGAACTACTTTACGCAGTGTGGGTACGCAGGAGCCTCCCAGGGCCTCCTGATATCAAACAGGCAAAACTCTTAAAATGCGGAGCCAAGGTTTCCCCCAAGGGTTCGTGAGCCAAGGGCAGTATCACAGCCACAGAAAAACACTGAAATGGCAACCTGCCTCTCCTTCCCTCCTCTCAGATAGGATTAAGGAATCTGAAAAGGACTGGAGTAGATGACTTTCAACTGAAGTTCCTGGAGGAGCTTCTACCAAACTAAGCAACCAGGAAATACAGAGCTTAGGTTGGGTTAGACTGGGAAGCGCCATGAAGACCTTCTAGAAGGTCTCCATAAAATGAGGCCAAAGGAGAAAGAAAACCCAAAGCATATTATTTAATGATTTTTAAAACCAAGATGTTAATATACTGAAGAATTAGATGTGGGCTCTGGCCCTAAGGCCTGCTTCCTTCAATTTCTGAAAATTTCTAACATACCTAGATCCTCTAAAATAGTGTGCGTTTCTGTGTAGGGGTGTGTGGTATGGTGTGAGTTTCAATAGAAATTATTGTATTTTTTAAATGTGCACTGAGCACCGCCTAGAGATGGTGACAGCCTGGTGAACAAAGGTTTTTATTTATCTTTGTATCGCCAGAACCAGGCACTTAGTAGGCATTCAATAAATGCCAGTGAGCTAAATTAATGGTAAATCAAATCATGCTCAACACACTAAAATCATATACTGCTCTCAAGAAGAATGTGACAATAAATACATACTTTTATTTGTCACAGTAAACTGTTAGGTTTCTGTTCAGTAAGTTGTCTTCCCAGTTATTAGCATTTTCCTGGTTATCTCCTTTAGGAAATACTTATCTTGCAAATTCAGAAGCCATTAGTTCATTGCTTATATTCAAAATTAAAACTAATTACATATTTTTAACAAGGAGCCAGATTTTCCAAGGGCCTAAACACCCTCTGGATTACAACTGAATGTATTTTTAGAAGCCACATTAATTGCGACCAGAGGAAGACCACCTGAATGAAATAAAGACATCACTCACCCACTAGATGTCTATAATTAATGTGCCTTTCAAAAATACCTACTCTTGTGACTAAGAATGAACTTGGGTATAATGAGAATCTGCTTAATTATGAATTTTATCCACAGTTTTTGCTACTAACTTAACCATTCAGTAATTTTTTGGTGGCCTAGTTAAGTTACTTTAACCAGTATTTAACGTCTTCACCAGAACCTGTATGTAGTATAAAAATCAAACCCAATAAAACAGTGCTTTTTTCCTAATTCCTGATGAAAACCATCTCTCTAGTCTGGCCACTGAAATTCTATAGGCATGTCCAGCCTCGGGACATTGAGGCAAATAGAGTGATTCAGTAACATTTAAGGAGTTCCAGATAGCCCTGGTTGACTCTGAGATGACCTGATTGTTTTGTCCTTTAGTCTGGTTTGGGTATAGTTCTCCACTGGGCTACTCTTTACAAATAGGACCTCCCTCCCCATATCATGATTTTTGTCTTCCTCTCATCTAACCCTAAATTATATTCTGTTAGTAGCTTATTATTGTGTATATTAGATTGATGTTTCTATCCTATCTTCTGTGTGCCAGGTGACAACAATCTGTACCTCTGTTCTGCCTTAGATTGTAATTTCCTAGGGGACAAGAATCAGGCCTCTGTATAAAATGTGAATTATTTGGAACTAGATGCACTGAAGTCTCCTTGGAAATGTTCTGCCTGGTGTTACTGAATGGTCCTTATAGATAAATTCTTTTAATATCTAGGAGTCTAAGTTCCCAGATTTGTAAGAAATCTTGAAGATTAACTGGTCCAGTGATTTCTAGACAATAGGATTTCAAAATAAGTATCAGTGTGGAAGAACTGACAAATATTTGCCAAATTTTTATTTTGTCTAGTAAGGACCTTAAATCTGTCAACTACTTATTACTATTTTTTCCCAAAAGAAAAGAACGTTTTAACATCCAAAAAAAAAAAAAAAAAAGCTGAAATATGTCAAAATAAAGAGCAAGTGTGTAAACTGAATAAATTTAGCTTCATGATAAATCGCTATAATGTTTTATCATTTCATCTCAGAGCAGTGGAAATATGCCAGTGACCAACATGGGTACTAGGACTGGTGGCTGGGACTAATGATATATCCTGTTTTTATGGCCAAATTCTACTTTGTAGCATACAGTGTACATACTTTTTAATGATGGTCCTCTTGACTACAATAATTTCTTTCCACTCTCCTATGCTTTTTTCTCATTTTTAGCTTGTCACAAACTCATTGACTCCCTTTCCTTCTATTAAACATTCAAAGCCATGGTTATATCTATGCCCGCTTTCCCCTTCTGAGAGAACTATACCTAAATGTCTAATAGCTAGAAAAAAATTCCTTCCACCATAACTGGGACTGGGAAGCATGAAGCTATAGCAGCCAGTCCACTGTGTCACTGCTGCCTGTGTATTTGTCCATGATGACAACTATTTATTGAGATCTTATGGTCCAGGCATGGTGCTCAGGACCATTATCTTACTGATCTTCTTGAATAACTCTGAGAGGTAGATATAATTCATTATTACCATCTAGTTTACATATAAGAAAATGGAGACTCAAACTTGTTAAGCAACTTTCTCATGGTACACAGCTAATAAGTGGCAGCAAGGATTGAAACCCAGGGCTGTCTGACTCCAAAGATTATGTCTGTCTTAACCACCACACTCTACTGTTAGGCTAAAATACTGCATTCCCTCTAACAACTTGTCAACTTGTTCCAACTTTTCATGGGAAAACCTTGGAATAGGAGTTGGAAGACCTGAGTTTAAGTCCTATCTTTGCAGATTCTAGCTTTGTTACCTTAGGTAATTTTTTTTAACTGTTCTAAGTCATAGCTGCCTACCCTGTAAAATTAATATCGTAGAGTAAGAATCAAATACAGTTATGCATAGAGAAAGTGCTTTATAAATCCTAAAATATTATACAGTTGTGCTATTTGTTTCTTGTTATTTCTTATTCCTTCTCCCACACTTGCCACAGATATATTCCCTTAATTGACAACTGGAGCAAGAATTAAGCTATATATAAATAACTTAGTGATAAACTTGAAACAAAAGGTCAACTCTACCTAATATGTCAATAAATGCAGTAATAAAATGAGTATGTACCACATATTTTAACCCTGCAGGCTCTTCTGCCTGTGTTTAGCATATGACAAAGGAAGAAAAGTTAAGTAGGTTTTATGTGCCTCCTTCAATTTTCCACTGGGAGAGGGGAGACAGGAGTGGAAAAAGGACAGTACTAGGAAATGAGAAAGACTGTGTTCTCTGTCCTGCTTAGAGGAACAAGGGATAGCAACACTTTCTCCATATGGAAAGTTGAAGGGGAAGAGGATTTATAACTCTATGATTGTTCTACCTTATTATATAAGAAACTCGAGCTGGATGATTTTTGTTCCCACTGTTACCATCAAGCAGTAAACTTATGTGGGGAAGATCATAACCATAATAGATGTAGTTGACTCATTAATGAGTTCAGTTTGAAATCCCTTAACATTTTTGGAGGTAGGGATGACAGATATTTGAGAAACTGCTATAGGTAAAAAACTAAGTAACAGAAAAATACATTAAAATTATTCATGTCCTTAGTCACACTCATTGAAGAGATGTCCTGTCTGCCTTTTGTACATTCAGCTAAGTCCTGAAAAGCATCATGCGATACTGGAAATTGTACCAGCTCTGGAGTTCAAACAACTTTGATTAAAACCCAGTTCACAACTTACTGTCTGCTCATGTGAACCTTTGGTGAATAAGTCATTTATTCTTGCTGAGCCCCAATTTCCCCATCTATAAAATATGCATAAATACACTTCCCTCCATGTGTGCTGTGAGAATTAAATGAGGTATTAGTTCCTGACACACAGTTACTACTCAACTATCAATGTCACTAATTGGGTTTCACCGTGGAAATAAATATAATTTTCATGGATAAGGTAGGAAGAAATTTATACACCTACACCTGAAATCTAAGGTTTCAAAATAGTATAATAACTTATTTATATACTATCCCATTTTATGCTCATAGCATAGAAGGACAAGCTGTATCCTCATAATTCAGGTAAGGAAACTGAGAGTCAAAAAACTCAAAATGCCATTTCTTGAAGAACCTGAGACTAAGCCAGCTCTACTGACTGAAAACTACACTTTTGGTACGTCTGTTATTGAAAATACCTGAGAACTTTCACAGATAATGTCCCAGGACAAAAATTCAAATTGCCTTTCAAATGTTTTATAGCTTCATTAATTATAAGTTGTTTATACATACTTAAAATAACTATAAGGTTTTTTTAAACATCTTTATTGGAGTATAATTGCTTTACAATGGTGTGTTAGTTTCTGCTGTATAACAAAGTGAATCAGCTATACATATACATATAACCCCATATCTCCTGCCACTTGCTTCTCCCTCCCACCCTCCCTATCCTACCCCTCTAGGTGGACACAACGCACCAAGCTGATCTCCCTGTGCTATGTGGCTGCTTCCCACTAGCTATCTATTTTACATTTGGTAGTGTATATATGTCCATGCCACTCTCTCACTTTGTCCCAGCTTACCCTTGCCCCTCCCCGTGTCCTCAAGTCCATTCTCTACATCTGCATCTTTATTCCTGTCCTGCCCCTAGGTTCTTCAGAACCTTTTTCCTTTTTTTTTTAGATTCCATATATATGTGTTAGCATACTGTATTTGTTTTTCTCTTTCTGACTTACTTCACTCTGTATGACAGTCTCTAGGTCCATCCACCTCACTACAAGTAACTCAATTTCGTTTCTTTTTATGGCTGAGTAATATAGTTTCCACTATACCACTTTCTTAGTGAGACAGTCCTAAGAATTAATGCTAAAGATAATTTCTAAGGAAGTGAAATACATAAATCATATATATTTATCTCAATATACCTCCTATTTTAGTCTGAACATTGAGAAGTTGAGCCGGTAATAAAACATTTGCCTGGAACACAACTGTGTCACATAAGTAAATAGCTATGATTATATTTTCTTTTGTCCCTAGGCTAACGGCACACTTTGACCTTTTTAAATACCCTATTATGTGCTTAGCTCATAATAATGGGAGTTAAACAAATAATGACAATAGAAAGCCTACCACAGGTTCAGTTCACTCCTCAATAATCAAAAATCAGCTGATACACTCTATCTATACATACTTACTCAGCTGAGTATTTTGCCTCTGCCTGAACTAACATCTAGATCCCTAATTCTTTGGAGTAGTTTTGTCCCCACATAAGCAGATCCAAGTCCTTCCTCATTGAATGCCAGTTATGCTAAACCTTACCCACCTAAACAGTCAACAAATTTCCCAATTCTTCTACTCCTTTTGGTCACCTAGAGACATTGACATCCCGTGACGTTTAGAAAGTATGTTTCATTTTCATCAGACACTTAAATTTTAACTTTCTCTTTTGACCTTCTTAAGCCTAGCCATCATAATACTATGTTTAAAAACTTAAAAATGTTTTTCCCTTTCAGAAAGATATAAAATCAATTTGAGGGTTTAGGTCAGTGATTCTCAGCCTCAGCCGCACATTAAAATCACCTGAGGAGCTTTTTAAAAATACTCATGCCTGGGCCTACCCCCAGATATTCTGGTAATTGATTTGGAGTGGGGCCTCAGCATATTCTGGATACCTTGCTATACAACTTTATTTGGTTTCTAGTTTCGGGGAGTAAATTTAGTTGATAAGGCATACCACATTATTTGAATCTATTTGATTTCTAGGTTTCAGATAATGAGGAGCAAGAGTTCAAATACTAAGGAATAATTCAAAAAAAATTTTTTGAATCTATTCTGTTCCTAGGTTAGACAATGCAAGTTCAGATATGGAGGGTCCATCCTCAAAGGGGGAAAATTATGCAAGTAAATACCATATATCCTAGTAGCTTTAGTGGATTCTCAACTGATTATTCCTTCATTAAAGAAATTTTTTCACTTTACAGCATCTGATTGGCAAAATGTGAATATTGGATGACTAATTGTGGATGTGGAGAGATAGGAAACTTCTTGCAAGCTGATGGGAGTATAAACTGGTTGAGCCATTCTGGAGAGTGATATGGCAATATTTAGTGAAATTACATATGTGTATTCCCTACAACCTGGCAATCCCACTCTGGGCATAAATTCCCAAACAACTCATAAAAGGCTCATAAAAGGACTTGAATGAGAATGGTCAGTAAAGCACTGATTTTAATATTAAGGAATTTCAGGCACCTAGATGTCCAGCACAAGGGAAATGGACAGGTAAAATGAGGAAGGCAGCAGTTAGAAGCGACAAACTAAATGTACGTACAACAACATGGATGGGCTTTAAACAGAATGATACATGAGAAACAAACAAAAAAAAATCCCAGAAGGATAGTTATAGCATTATAACATTAGTGCAAATTAAACACACACACATGAAACAATATATTTTACAAGCATACAAAAATATCAAAAGGACATACATCAAACACATTAGAGTTGATGCCTATAAGGTAATCACTGAAAGAGGAAAATAAAACAAAAGGCTTTGCATGGACCAATGTTCACAAACCTTCTCCTGCATTCCAGGCCATTCTTAACCTATTTTCTGGAGAGTGAAAGGGAGAAATATTTACTGAGTGCTGACTATAGGCTAGGTAGTATTGTCGGCCTCCCCACCTTGGGATCCAAAGAATATCTTTGCCCTTGGAAACCTCACAGGCCAGTTGGGAAAATGAACAAGTTAACAAAAATCCATTTGGTAAGTCCAATAGCGTTTGGTGAAAAGTGCCGTGGAGTACTATAAGAGGTTATGACTTAACATTAATTTGTGTTTATATAGGGGTCTATTACTTAATGTATATGTAATTTTCCATCATAATAATAACTGAAATATATCATACTTTAATGAGTTGGGGTTTCGGGGTTTTTTTTTTCCTCTTTCCTCTTTATCTGTTCCTAGTATTGTGTAGTTTCTACTTTGAGAATAGCTAAGGCTTGCCTGCTGTAGAAATGTTGGAGTGCCATCTGCTGGTGGAAATGTTTTATAGTCCCCCATCTATCTTACAATACATTTTAAAAAACAAAAATGTCACACATATCATATGATATCTGGGCTTGAAGGAATCTTAGAGATCATCTATTTCAGGTCCTTGATTTAGAGATTAGAAAATATCTCCTTACAAGATTTTATTTCATTTAAGGTAAATGTGTGTGTGTGCATTTTCACATACCTCTTTCATCACCTCTGTGAGCTTCATAGAACTTTGTAAAGACTCACAAAGCTAAACTATCTTAATTTTCCCAAAGAGATAAACATATAAACTCCTTTAGAGGGGTCTGTAAGACATGTTTAAACATTTATATAAAGCGCATTTCCCAGGAAAACAATCTTAGGAAGGCAGCTTACTACAGTGCCAAACAAATGAGCTTCAAGGTCAGACTTACATTCATCTCAGCTTTACAATTTACTAAGAAGCCTTAAGTTCAACTTCCCTGAATCTCAATTTCTTTATATGTGAAAAAAAAACAGTAATCTAATTTACACAGATATTACAGTAATTTGTAGAGTACATGTAACAATAAAATGCTTAGTAATGTCAGAAAAATGTTTAACAGCTAAACTAAACCCCTAATTTAAATGTTTCTTAATCCATCCTTAATGAAGCTAAAAAGTGTAAATGGATCTTCCTGTCATTTATATTTTATATTTATATTTAATATAAATAATCAGCTGCCTCTAAGATATTTCATACAATTAATTCCCATAAAAATGCAAATGGAAGGCAAAACTTGCTTTAATAGCTCAGTGGATATCTAGGAAGATCATACTTCTGCTTTAAGGCCTTGCTATTCATAGCGTGGTTCACAGATCCAGCAGCATTAGCATCTGGGAGCAATTAGAAATGTAGAATCTCGGGCTCCACCCAGACTTACCAAATTAGAATCTACATTTTAACAGGTTCCCCAAGTGATTAAAATTCACATTTGAAGTCTGAGAAGCATTACTTTACAGGACAGCAAATAGAACCTGAGCTCCATTATTTTAGGACAGGTTGCCAGAACTAGCCCTGCTCTGTTCCTCTTGGCTAAATTTATCTATGTTTTAATGTTTAAGTATTGAAACTTCTTCAGTTCTTTAAAATTTTAGTAAAACTCATCTATGCATAACACAGAGCACTTAACATAGCCCATGGAAAGAAGGGAGAAAGGAAAATACGATACTACTGTCATTAATAAAATGAAGTTCCAAAGCCAAAGAACATAGAAATTGAGTAAACACTACAAGCAATACGGAGTTACAGAGTTTCTGTTACTGATGGTGAATAAGCAATTGTAAAATATGGAATAGACCAATCAGAAATATCATGAAAATTAATCCATACAGATATGTCTACGCATCTTTGTGAGAGTAATGATAGATGAAGCAGCAATTTCAAACCTAGCAACAGCCAGCACCAGCTTCAGAAAAACTCCCAGTTGCTAAGAAGTCTGAATGTCCAGGTGGTAAAAATCAGGAGATTCATGAAAACAAAATTAGGCATGGTCCACCTGAGCTTTAACCAGGTAATCAAAAAACAAGTAATGTGCTACTCATACTCTATGAAGACAAAAAAAAGTTATCAAATATTTACCTAGTACCCACTGTGTACAAGCCATGATAGAATCAAAACAAAGTCATACAATTAAAGAGGAAGAGTAAGCACACAAAACCATGTAGGCTGAGAAACAGGCAAAAACTGCTCTTGCCAGAGGAAGACTCAATATGAAAATAAAGTTGAAAACTGAAAGCATTTCCTCTAAGATCAGGAACGAGACAGAGATGTCCACTCTTGCCACTATTATTCAACATAGTTTTGGAAGTCCTAGCCATGGCACTCAGAGAAGAAAAAGAAATAAAAGGAATCCAAATTGGAAAAGAAGAAGTAAAACTGTCACTGCAGATGACATGATACTATATATAGAAAATCCTAAAGATGCCACCTGAAAACTACTAGAGCTCATCAATGAATTTGGTAAAGTTGCAGGACACAAAATTCATACACAGAAATCTCTTGCATTCTGTACACTAAAAATAAAAGAGAAATCAAGGAAATAATCCCATTCACCACTGCATTAAAAAGAATAAAATACCTAGGAATAAACCTACCTAAGGAGGCAAAAGACCTGTATGCAGAAAACTATAAGACACTGATGAAAGAAATAAAAGATGGAGAGACACAAACAGATGGAGAAATATACCATGTTCTTGGATTGGAAGAATCAATATTGTGAAAATGACTATACTACCCAAAGCAATCTACAGATTCAATGTAATCCCTATCAAATTGGCAGTGGCATTTTTCACAGAATTAGAACAAAAAATTTTACAATTTGTAAGGAAATACAAAAGACCATGAATAGCCAAAGCAATCTTGAGAAAGAAAAATGGAGCTGGAGGAATCAGGCTCCCTGACTTCAGACTATACTACAAAGCTACAGAAATCAAGACAATATGGTACTGGAACAAAAACAGAAATATAGATCAATGGAACAGGATAGAAATCCCAGAGATAAACCCACGCACATATGGTCACCTTATCTTTGACAAAAGAGGCAAGAATATACAATGGAGAAAAGACAGCCTCTTCAGTAAGTGGTGCTGGGAAAACTGGACAGCTACATGTAAAAGAATGAAATTAGAACATTTCCTAACACTATATACAAAAATAAACTCAAAATGGATTAAAAACCTAAATGTAAGGCCAGACACTATAAAACTCTTAGAGAAAAACATAGGCAGAACACTCTATGACATAAATCACAGCAAGAGCCTTTTTGACCCACCTCCTAGAGCATAGCAAAGGAAACCATAAACAAGATGAAAAGACAACCCTCAGAATGGAAGAAAATATTTGCAAAAGAAGCAACTGACAAAGGATTAATCTCCAAAATATACAAGCAGCTCATGCAGCTCAATATCAAAAAAATAGACAACCCAATCCAAAAATGGGCAGAAGACCTAAATAGACATTTCTCCAAAGAAGACATACAGATTGCCAAAAAACACATGAAAAGATCCTCAATATCACTTATCATTAGAGAAATGCAAATCAAAACCACAATAAGGTATCACCTCACACCAGTGAGAATGGCCATCATCAAAAAATCTACAAACAATAAATGCTGGAGAGGGTGTGAAGAAAAGGGAACCCTCCTCCATTGTTGGAGGGAATGTAAATTGATACAGCTGGTATGGAGAACAGTAAGGAGGTTCCTTTAAAAGCTAAAAATAGAACTACCATATGACCCAGCAATCCCACTACTGGGCATATACCCTGAGAAAACCATAATTCAAAAAGATATATGTACCACAATGTTCACTGCAGTGCTATTAACAATAGCCAGGACATGGCAGCAACCTAAATGTCCACTGACAGATGAATGGATAAAGAAGATGTGGCACATATGTACAATGGCATATTAGTCATAAAAAGGAACAAAATTGAGTTATTTGTAGTGAGGTGAATGGACCTAGAGTCTGTCATACAGAGTGAAGCAAGTCAGAAAGAGAAAAACAAATACCGTATGACAACGCACATATATGGAATCTTAAAAATGGTACTGATGAACCTAGTGGCAGTGCAGGAATAAAGATGCAGACATAGAGAATGGACCTGAGGACACGGCGGGGGGAGGGGAAGCTGGGACAAAGTGAGAGAGTAGCACTGACATATATACACTACCAAATGTAAAATAGATAGCTAGTGGGAAGCTGCTGCATAGCACAGGGAGATCAGCTCGATGCTTTGTGATGACCTAGAGGGGTGGGATACGGAGGGTGGGATGGAGGTTCAAGAGGGAGGGAATACGGGGATATATGTATACATATAGCTGATTCACTTTGTTGTACAGCAGAAACTAACACAACATTGTAAAGCAATTATACTCCAATAAAGATATTGTTTAAAAAAAGAATTTTACTTTTCACAAAGCTAAAAGAGTTCACAACACTAAACCAGCTTTACAAGAAATGTTAAAGGGACTTCTCTAAGTGGAAAACAAAAGACCAAAAGTAGGGCTTCCCTGGTGGCGCAGTGGTTGAGAGTCCACCTGCCGATACAGGGGACACGGGTTCGAGCCCTGGTCTGGGAGGATCCCACATGCCGCGAAGCAACTGGGCCCGTGAGCCACAACTACTGAGCCTGCGCGTCT
This sequence comes from Balaenoptera borealis, assembly GCF_965194805.1. Taxonomy (NCBI): domain Eukaryota; kingdom Metazoa; phylum Chordata; class Mammalia; order Artiodactyla; family Balaenopteridae; genus Balaenoptera; species Balaenoptera borealis. The sequence goes on from NC_138874.1 coordinate 89,614,486, forward strand.
GGAGCCCGTGCTCCGCAACAAGAGAGGCCGTGATAGTGAGAGGCCCGCGCACCGCGATGAAGAGTGGCCCCCGCTCGCCACAACTGGAGAAAGCCCTCGCACAGAAACGAAGACCCAACACACCCAAAAATCAATCAATTAATAAATAAATTAAAAAAAAAAAAAGACCAAAAGTAGATATGAAAATTATGCAAGGAAAACTCTCATTGTAAAGCAAACATGCAGTAAAGGTAGGAGATCAACTACTTATAACACTAGAGGAAGGTTAAAACATAAAAGTAGTAAAAATAATCTATATCCACTATAAGAAGGTAAGGAATACACAAAACAAAAAGATGTAAAATATGAGACCAAAAACATTAAATGGGAGTGAGGGGGGAGAAGTAAAAATGCAGGGTTGTTAGAATGCATTCAAACTTAAGAAATCATCAACTAAATACAAATATAAATACAAGTATATATCTAACTCATGGTAACCAGAAACCAGAAAACTATAATAGATACACACCAAAAAGAGAAAGGAATCCAAATCTTTAGTGTTACTAAAGATAGTCATGAAATCTCACAAGAGAGCAAAAGAAAGGAACAAAAAATTACAAAAACAACCAGAAAACAATGAACGAAATGGCAGTAAGTACATACCTATCAGTTATTGCTTTAAATGTCAAAAGACTAAATGCTCCAATTAAAAGACAAAGAGTGGCTGAATGGAAACAAAAACAAAACCCATATCTATGATGCCTATAGGAGATTCATTCCAGATCTAAAGACAAATACAGACTGAAAGTAAGGGGATAGAAAAGAGTATTTCATGTAAATTGAAACAAAAAGAAAACTGGGGTAGCAATATTTATATCAGATGAAATATTGATATCAACACAAAGATTGTAACAAGAGATAAAGAAGGACATTACATAATGATCAAGGTATCAATCCAACAAGAAGACATAACAATTGTAAATATATATGCACCCAACACAGAAGCACCTAAATACATAAAGCAAATGTTAACAAACATGAAGGAAGAAATTCAAATTAACACAGTAATAGTAGGAAACTTTAACGCCCCACTTACATCAGTGGACAAATCATCCAGACAGAAATCAGTAAGGAAACTCTGGCCTTAAATGACACATTAAACCAAGTGGACTTAACAGATAAATATAAAACATTCCATCCAAAAGCAGCAGAATACACATTCTTTTCAAGTGCTCATGGAACTTTCTCCAGGATAGATCATGTGCTCAGCCACAAAACAAGCCTCAGTAAATTTAGGAACACTGAAATCATATCAAGCATCCTTCTGACTATAACACTATGAAACTAGACATCAATTACAAGGAAAAAACTATAAGAAACACAAACGTGGAGGAAAAACAATATGCTACTAAACAACCAATGAATCACTGAAAACACAAAGGAGAAATCAAAAATTACTTAGAGACAAATGAAAATAAAAACACGGCAATCCAAAATCTATGGAATATAGCAAAAGCAGTTCTAAGAGGGAAGTTTATAGTGATATAAACCTACCTCAAGAAAGAAGAAATATCTCAAATAAAGAACCAAACCTTACACCTAAAAGAATTAGAAAACTAAGAACAAACAAAACCCAAATTTACTAGAAGGAAAAAAATCATTAAAATCAGGGCAGAAATAAATGAAATAGAGACTAAAATAATATAGAACAGATCAATGAAACTAAGACCTGGTTCTCTGAAAAGATAAATAAAATTGATAAACCTTTAGTTAGACTCATCAATAAAAAAAGGGCCCTAATCAGTAAAATCAGAAATGAGAAAAGTTACAAATGACACCACAGAAAATACAAAGGATCATAAGAGATTACTATGAACAACTTTACACCAATAAAATGGACAACCTGGAAGAAATGTATAAATTCCTAGAAACATACAATCTATTTACAGATTCTATTTCACTTCTAGTGATTGGTCTATTCAAATTATCTATTTCTTCTTGATTCAATTTTGGTGGGCTGTACGTTTCTAGAAAGTTGTCCATTTCTTCTAGGTTGTCAAGTTTGTTGGCATATAATTGTTCATAATACTCTCATTGTTTTTTGTATTTCTGAAGTATCAGTTTGTATTTCTTTTTCATTTCTTATTTTGTTTGTGTTCTCTCTCTTTTCTTGGTGAGCCTGGCCAAAGGGTGTCAATTTTGTTTACCCTTTCAAAGAAGCAGCTCTTGGTTTTACTGATTTTGTTTTATTGGTTTTTTAATCTCTATTTTATTTATTTCCTCTCTAATCTTTATTTTTTCCTTCCTCCTGCTGACTTTAGGTTTTGTTTATTCTTCTTTTTCTAATTCTTCTAGGTGGTAGGTTAGCTTGTTTATTTGAGATTTTTCTTGTTTTCTGAGGAAGGCCTGTATCGCTATGAACTTCCCTCTAAGAACTGCTTTTGCTGCATCCCATAGATTTTGTATGGTTGTGTTCTCATTGTCATTTGTCTCAAGGTATCTTTTAATTTCCTTTTTGATTTCCTCATTGACCTATTGGTTTTTTAGTAGCATTTTTTTTGAGAGAGAGAGAGTTAAATCTTTGTTTCAAATCAGTACTTCAAATTCCAAAGAGACACAAGTCACTTCTTCAAAATATGGAAATGCATTGTAAATAACATATATATATCACCAAACCATTAACAAGCCTAATTTGAAAAATGGAAGTAGGTGGATAGTTGATGATTAGTACCCTCACGCACAAAACATTACAAGAAAACCTAAAGCATATGCCCATTCCTAGGTTCCAAATAAAGGAGACACATGATGAGTGTGTTATACTATCCATTTTACCTCCACTGATGTTTTCAGTTGTTTGTTTGTTTTGCCAAATTGGTAAATATTATCTATGCCTTTCCTGGTGTAAAATCAATATGAGCTGTACAATATTTGTATCAGAAAAGCAAGTATTGGATATTGGGTTACAGAGTGAGAAATGCAAGAAAAAATAACTTTAAAAACAGAAAGTTATTATCTCCTGATTTAAAAGAGGGGGTCAAGAGAAGAGGTAATTTGCTTGTAGAAATTTGAACTCTTTTAATGGTTTTTATTACAGTTTGTTGAATATTTCACTCAGGAATTTGAAATGTTAATTAGGAATGCTGTTTTTTCATCTCATCCATCAGAGCACACAGGCAGGAGTTTGTTTCCGCTAGCTGGTTCCATAGCTTAATGTCAGTTACATTAAGACTCATTTAAACCAACTAAATGGGAGTAAATGTTCCTGAAAATAAAATGAAGCTTTCAGCAAATAATCAACTCATCAGGCAGCTATTGAATGCCTACTTTGTGCAGTTGTGGTTAACTTAGTGTCTCCCAGTTTCTACTCTATCTACCACTTCTTTCTCAGGTCATTTCCTTTTGTTCCACCTTTTTTTTTCAGATTACATGCTTCCTGTTGGGGAGCAGGTTGGGACTCATTTTGCCAGTGGACACCTGTGCCCATGAATGCCCTATACACAAGTGGCATTCATGTGGAGCGGCAGCAAGCTAGAAGTTCAATTCCCCTCCATATAGATCATTTGATGTATATATTATGTCTCATGTCTTTTTTTATTTTTTTATTTTTCTTATTAATTTTTACTGGAGTATAGATGCTTTACAATGTTTTACTAGTTTCTGCTGTGCAGCAAAGTGAATCAGTTATACGTATACATATATCCACTATTTTTTATATTTCCTTCCCATTTAGGTCACCACACAGCACTGAGTGGAGTTCCCTGTGCTATACAGTAGGTTCTAATTACTTATCTATTTTATACATAGTAGTGTATATATGTCAATCCCAATCTCCCAATTCATCCCATCGCCCTTTCCCCCCTTGGTAGCCATAAGTTTGTCCTCTACATCTGTGACTCTATTTCTGCTTTGCAAATAAGTTTATCTGTACCATTTTTCTATATTCCACATATACGCAATATTATATGATATTTGTTTTGCACTTTCTGACTTACTTCACTCTGTATGACAATCTCTAGGTCCATCCACATCGCTGCAAATGGCACTATTTCGTTCCTTTTTATGGCTGAGCAATATTCCATTGTATATATGTACCACATCTTCTTTATCCATTCCTCTGCTGAGACATTGTCCTGGCTATTGTAAACAGTGCTGCAATGAACATTGGGGTGCATGTATCTTTTTGAATTATGCTTTTCTCTGGATATATGCCCAGGAGTGGGATTGCTGGGTCACATGGCAGCTTTATTTTTAATTTTTTGAGAAACCTCCATACTGTTCTCCATAGTGAGTTGTAACATGTTGTTTAATCTCCATGTAATTGTTTTTTTCTCATTTCTTTTCCTGTGGTTGATTCTAGTTTCATGCTGTGGTGGTCAGAAAAGATGCTTGAAATAATTTCTATACTCTTAAATTTGTTGAAGTTTGTTTTGTGCCCTAGTATGTGGTCAGTCCTAGAGAATGTTCCATGTACACTGGAAAAAAATGTGTATTCTGGGTTTTTTTGGATGTAATGTCCTGACAATATCAATTAAGTCTAACAGTTCTATTGTATCATTTAGGATCTCTGTTGCTATTGATCTTCCGTCTGGAAGATCTAGTGATGTGAGTTGGGTGTTAAAGTCTCCTACTATTATTGTATTCCCATCAATTTCTCCCTTTATGTCTGTTAGTATTTGTTTTATGTATTTGGGTTCTCCTATATTAGGTGCATATATGTTGACAAGTGTAAAATCCTCCTCTTGTATTGATCCTTTCATCATTATATAGTTTCCTTCTTTATATTTCTTTATGGCCTTTGTTTTAAAGTCTATTTTGTCTGATATAAGTATTGCAACCCCCGCTTTCTTGTCATTTCCTTTTGCATGAAGTATCTTTTTCCACCCCCTCACTTTCAGTCTATGTGCGTCCTTCGCCCTAAAGTGGGTCTCTTATAGGCAGCACATGATAGGCTCTCATTTTTTATCCAGTCTGCCACTCTATGTCTTTTGATTGGAGCAATTAGTCCTTTGACATTGAAGGCAATTTTTGATTAATATGTATTCATTGCCATTTTAAACCTTGTTTTCCAGTTGATTGTTTCTTCTTTGTTTCTTTCTTTTTCTTTTTGTGGCTTGATGATTTCCTTTTATTTTATGATTGTGCCCTCTTCCTTTTGATTTTTGTTAATCTATCGTATGTTTTTGATTTGTGGTTACCCTGTTTCTCAAGTATGTTAACCCCTTTCTATATCTGCTTGCTTTAGACTGATAGTCATATAGGCTCAAACACATTATAAAAAAAAAAAAAAGAATCTACATTTTATTACTCTCCTCCCCACATTTTATGATTTTGATGTCCTCTTTTACATCTTCATGTTTATCCTTTTGCTGTTCCTTGTGTTTATCATCACTTTCACAAATACTTTTTTTTTTCTTTTTGATCTGTATACTGACTTATTTAAGTGATTTACTTTCCAATTGTGATTTCCTCTTTTCTGTATCTTCTTGCTTCCTTTCTATTTAGAGAAGATCTTTCAATATTTCTTTTAGGATAGGTTTAGTATTGCTGTATTTAGTTTTTGCTTGTCTGAGAAAATAGGATAGCTTTAGTATTGCTGTATTCTTTTAGTTTTTGCTTGTCTGAGAAATTCTTTATCTCTCCTTCTAGTCTAAATTATAATCTTGCTGGGTAGAGTATTCTAGGTTCAGATTTTTCCCTTTCAAGCCTTTGAATATATTTTGCCACTCCCTTCTGGCCTGCAACATTTCTGTAGAGAAATCAGCTAATAGCCTTATTGGAGTTGCCTTGTAATTAACTCTTTTTCTCTTGCTGCCTTTAGCATCCTCTCTTTAATTTTTGCCACCTTGATTATAATATGTCTTGACGTAGGTCTGTTTGGGACCCTCTGTGCTTCCTGAATCTGGATATCTGTTTCCTTCTTTAGGTTTGGGAAGTTTTTAGCCATAATTTCTTTAAATACATTTTTAATCCCCTTTTCTCTTTCTTCTCCTTCTGGAATCTCTATTATGCATAGATTAGCATGCTTTATATTATCCCATAGGTCTCTTATATTGCTTTCATTTTTTTATTTGGCTTTCTGTCTGCTGTTTTGATTGGGTAATTTCCACTAGTCTATCTTCCAGGTTACTTATTCTTTCTTCTGCATTATTCATTCTGCTATTCATTGCCTTGAGCTCAGCTTTTGTCTTGGCAAATGGATTTTCTCATTTTTCTTGGCTCTTCCTTATAGTTTCTAGTTCCTTTTACAGTAATCTGCATTTCTGTTGACAGCCTTTCTTAATTCCTTTAGTATTTTCATTACCTCCTTTTTGAACCCAGTGTCTATTAGACTGAAGAGGTCTGTTTCATTTTTTGTTCCTTCAGGGGAATTCTCTTGGTCTTTTAAGTGGGAGTGGTTCCTCTGCTTTTTCATTTTACTTATATTTCTCTTATTCTGTGAGTTTAGGAGAAACAATTATCTACTGTAGTCTTGGAAGGCTATTTATATGCAGGGGCATCCTGGCATAGCTTGTGTGGGTTTAACATTTTTGGCACAAGGGCTGTTTTTAGTTTGGATGCTTTCCACCTCTTTCTTCACCATGTGGTGGCTGTTATCCCCTTGATAGGGGGTGTGCAGATGCAGCGGCCTCCGTGTGCTCCTGGGGCCTGCACCAGTTAGGGCAGCAATTGGCACTCGCTCCTGCTTTTCTCAGCAATGGTGGGAGCCTGCACCCGCTTCTGGGGCTCGTGATAGCAGCAGCAGCTCATGCCTGCCCCTGGAGCTCATGTAGGCAGTATCCTCTTGCTTGAGCACATGTGCTTAGGTAAAGAAGCTCTACGGCGGTCCTGTCCCTCCCCTCATGTGTCCCCAACAATGTCAACTTGCCTCTCTGATGGGCCCAGGCTTCTTCCACGTACACCCTCTGTTGTGGCTGCACCACACTCCAGCCCCTTCAGGCTGTCTCCACACAGCTAGCCCTAGTCCTCTCTCAGGGTCTGACGTCCAAAGCTGAGCTTCAGCACCCAGCCTCCGCCTGCACCAGCAGACAAGCATCTCAGGCTGGAGAGCGCAGGGCACCAGTACCAACTGTCTGTGCACGTCTCTCTCCATTTTGCCTTCTGCAAACCAGTTGCTGCACTCTCCTCCAAGGCTCCAAAGCTCCCCCTCCATCCCGACTGATCTCCCCACCAGTGAGGGGACTTCCCAGGGTGTGGACACATTTCGTCTTTCACAGCTCCCTCCCAGGGGCTCAGGTCCCATCATGGTTCCTTTCTCTCTTTTTAACTTTTCTTCCCTCTTTTGTCCTACCCAGTTACATGGAGATTTTCTTGCCCTTTCAGAAGTCTGAGGTCTTCTGCCAGCGTTCAGTAGATGTTCTGTGAGAACTGTTCCACATGTAGATGTATTTTTGATGTATTTGTGGGAGGAGGTGAGCTCCACATCCTACTCCTCCACCATCTTGATCGCTCTCTCTTAACTTTTTTAATTAGCTTGTTTTACTGATTTGACTTAGAACCATGTAAATAATTTATCTAATTATAAAAGAAAAAATTTAAGCAACCATTAAAAACTGAAAATAAAATGAAACAAAGCAACCTAAAAGGTATCCACATAGGGATATAACTACACACAGAGGAACTATTTCAAGTGACTTTAAAGCCCAGTAATTTATACATCTATAGTAGTCATAATCATTGGCAGTAGTGTTGGTATTATTATTCTTAGACTGTTATGTGTGTAATGTGGGATAAAGCAAATTAACTTTCATGTAATATTCTATTTTATTCTATCAAATCCAGCATTCATGAGAACCAGAGCTCTCAGCAAAGAAGGAAAAAGAATTAGAATATCATGTAACATTAAAAGACAAACAAAAGATGAGGTTAAGTAAAAAATCCTATAGTATGGAATTTGAACTAGAAGTATTACTAAGAATTCAGGATGTATTTTATCTTTTTTTAAAAGATCGTATTTCCTAGTTCTATCCACTGAACTAGCCTAGAAACAATGACCAACCCAGTAGGAATGAGCACCCTTAATGCAAAGATTTCCCTACCAAGAGGAATCATGGATCCTTGGGAAAATATCACTACAAGAAGAAAGACAGTCAGATATGATGTGCCACCTGGTAGAAGAACACAGCATTATCTATGAAGAAGTCTTGAGGGAACAAAAAAAGAACCTGGATCTCCAAACTCAATTACCAGTTCCCAGGAAAATACAGAGGGCAAAGGAATCCACTAAACATCAAGGAAATGCAAACAGGAAAATCCAGACTCAGTTTCCTTTCTACAGGACAAATGATCTAGTTTCTTCTACACACACACACACACACACACACACACACACACACACACACAACTGTAAAGGGGGAGGCACTTTAGATTAAAGGAAACAAAAAATACGCCATCCAATGGACCTGAAGGGTATTATGCTTAGTGAAGTAAGTCAGACAAAGACAAATACTATATATTTTCATTTATACGTGGAATTTTAAAAATAAATAAAACATGTATTTATATGTGGAATTTTAAAAATAAAACAAGTGAACTAAATTAACAAAACAGGCTCATAGATAAAGAAAACAAACTAGTGGTTACCAGTGGGGAGATGGGGGGGGCCAGATAGGAGAAGGAAATTAAGAGGTAAAACTACTAAGTATAAAATAAATAAGATACAAGGATGTAATGTACAGCACAGGGAGTATAACTAATATTTTATAATAATTTTAAGTGGAGTATAATATATAAAAATATTGAATCACTATGTTGTACACCTGAAATTAATGTAACATTAGTTTACAACTATAAATCAACTATACTTCAATTACAGACACACATATATATAAATATACATAAATAAACCAATCACAACATGATTCAAATAAAATGAAAAAAATCCAGAGTATTTATGAGATAACTGGAAAACTGGTTATTTGCTGATACTAATGGCTTACTGTTAATTCTTTCATGTGATATCGTTCTATAGGTGATGTAACTATATAATTATAGCTTTTTTTTAAGACCTTATCTTTTAGAGGTACATAATGGAATATGTATTAAAATATAATCAAGCTCTGGACCTGTGTTGAGAAGCCCTAGAAAAGCATCTGCTTACAAGTGAGATTAAATAATAACTGTAACATGGTGATATCAGGTAACCAGTTAGGGTTTGAATCATCTGATCACCTGTATCTAATTTTAAAAGACAGATTTAAATTCCCTTTAACAACAACTCTGACCTTCGCTGCTACTCTCCCATGCCCCCACATATACACTCCAACTTCCCCTTCATTCCTTCTTTAAACTCTTCCCATTATGAAAGTTCCCTTTAAGCAAAAACTAGAACATCAAAGATGGAACAAAACTCAGGCTGTCATAGTAATGTTTAAAAAACGAAAAAAATCCTCAGATTTAATGATGCATCCTGAAGTATTTATAAGTAAAATTTCATGTTGGGACTTGCTTTAAAATACTCTAGAAGAAACAAGAGAGAGGGAAGATAGCTGAAAATATTCTCAAAATGTTGTAATTATTGAATCTAGGTGATAGATACATGGGGTTCATTATATAATTCTATTCTGGGAATCTTTTGGAAACTCTCCATTAAAAGGTTTCTTAAAAAGAAAAAAATTAAAATATTAAAATATGCAATGATGGACTTCTCTGGTGGCACAATGATTAAGAATCCTCCTGCCAATGCAGGGGACATGGGTTCAACCCCTGGTCCAAGAAGATCCCACATGCCGCAGAGCAACTAAGCCCGTGAGCTACAACTACTGAGCCTGCATGCCACAACTACTGAAGCCGCGTGCTCCAGAGCCCACGTGCCGCAACTACTGAGCCCGTGTGCTGCAACTACTGAAGTCCACATGCCTAGAGCCCGTGCTCCACAACAAGAGAAGCCACTGCAATGAGAAGCCTGTGCATGGCAACGAAGAGTAGCCCCCGCTCAACACAACTAGAGAAAGCCCGCGCGCAGCAACGATGACCCAACGCAGCCAAATAATAATAATAAAATAAAATTTAAAAAATATCTAATGACCATAAAGCAGGTTAAAGGTAAATGCTTAACAAATTATAGACAAAGAAAACAGAATCCAAGAAAATAGGGTTCAAATCTAGGCACTAAAACCTGGGAGAATCAGGTCCAATAGTTTCCAAGAGAAACAAAGGACGTAAGTTTTCTCTCCTGGAGTTACTTGACACAGATCTTTAGGCAGGGCACATATAAAATGGGCAAATGAACGGATAGCCAGTGGATGGATAGATGGATGGATGGAGTGTCAGATAAATGATCCAGTAACTGACCCTCTAAAAAATGAATGCTACAGAGAGAGGGAGTAACCATTAATGGCAGGGACAAAAAGGAAGCCATGATGCTCTGGCCAGTGAGGATATGTGCACTATATCTGATGCCAGGGACATGACTTCTAAGATCCAGTCTGAAGCAAGCCCTTATAGAAAATAAAGGCAAACAGATCATTAACCAATCTGGGGTCATATAACTTCTCTGACACCGTTTGTATAAAGTATAGCTAAATGCCTTTTAACAGTATGAGGCAAGAAGTTCAAGGAGACAGGAACAGAAATGAAGCTTGGAGCTCCTGAGCTGAAATCTATCAATCAATGGACATGGAAACAGAAAGGGGGCTTTCACCTCCTTCATCAGAACTGCCTTGGCAAGAGATAACATCTCTGGGAGCAGCCAGATGTTTTCAGAGCTTCCCTTCTGTCTGAGATCACTTCTTAGGAGGCTAAATGCAGGTAATGAAATTCTCTAGCAAGGATGGCACTGTCTGAAAAACAATTTTTTTCCTCAATTTCCACAAAGCAAACTGAAGCAAGTCTTCATATAGTATAAAGTCAAACCACACAACACTCAGCTGGGGAATATACTTCACCAACAGCTGACTTAGTGATATCACTTACATGGATATAACTTTTTTAACTAGAACAAAATTCTGCAAGGGGACTATTTTCCAGTTCACTTTTCATGAAAAAATAATCATTTAATATCAGAAATGCAAGGGACCTAAGAAATTCTTTAATTCACTCCTTCATTTTATAGATGTGGAAACATAGGCTTTTGCAGGGCCAAAGAGGAAAAGTCATATAGCAAGTTACTGACTGAGTTAGATCTAGAATTCAGTTCCTCCAAAATCCAGTATTATGGTTCTTGAAGAATTGGAGCACTTTTGAATTCAATTAATTTTTCCTATTGAGATGAGGACAAGTTGAAGTTAAATGTTTAAAGTTTACCTTATTGACTGCAGTTAACTTTTTGTTATTATATCCCCCAGTATGTCTCTGTTCTCTCTGTAGGTGGTCCTGTAGATGGCATGAGCCATGAGAAATTTCTTGACACCTACACCTTAGCATCCTAAAGTCAGGATGACCATATAGTTTATCACCCAACTTGGGACACTTAGAGCTAAGGGAATGCTATTAATAAGTACACAAGGACCAAGGTATAAACTGGACTCCTCCGGACAAACTGTAATGTATTATGGTCACCCTACTAATAATTACCTGCTTAGGTTTTCTGCGCCAGAAAGGATCCCAGGGACAGCCCTCTTCCTTCCTTTCTTCCTTTTTTATTTAATCCTGACCCATCTTAATGACCCCTCCTCTCCATCTTCCCCATCCTCATCTCCCACCTCTTGCTCCTAGGGTCCATCCCAGGGATACGTAAAGCCCATTCACTTTGAATACTGCCTTTTTCAAAAAAAAAAATGGTTCTGAAGAACCTAGGGGCAGGACAGGAATAAAGACGCAGATGTAGAGAATGGACTTGAGGACACGGGGAAGGAGAAGGGTAAGCTGGGACGAAGTGAGAGAGTGGCATGGACATATATACACTACCAAATGTAAAATAGATAGCTAGTGGGAAGCAGCCACATAGCACAGGGAGATCAGCTTGGTGCTTTGTGTCCACCTAGAGGGGAGGGATAGGGAGGGTGGGAGGGAGACGCAAGAGGGAGGAGATATGGGGATATATGTTTATGTATAGCTGATTCACTTTGTTATACAGCAGAAACTAACACACCATTATAAAACAATTATACTGCAATAAAGATGTTAAAAAAAAAATACTGCCTTTTTCCAGCTGAGCAGCATCCTTCCTGGGTGTTCATCCTCTCTCCCCCAGAGAAATGACTGTAGTGTTGCCCCTAGAACAACCAACCTCATCCCAGGTACCAGCCCAAGTAGGCTCCATCAGACCAGAATATCTCTCAGGACATGAGATTATAAGAGAACCCTTTTACTGGAAGTGAAGGGAATAGATTGTTATAGGATGGAAGGTGTGTGTCTATGTGCATAATGTTAATGACTGAACACTAGTTCATGGTATCATGAACACAGATATTAAAAAAAAACAGCAAAAAAAGACACTAAAAATTTGTTTTATTAAGTAATTTTTAGTAACAGTAGCTTGTATGTCCAAAATAAAGTATCTTATTCATCTTATTATCACATGTAGTACTTTGCTTACAATAAATGTCTAATAAATATTTGTTGAAAATGAATAAAACTAATTTTTGAACTATTTTATCACATATATGTAACAATATTACTACTTAGAACAATAATCATAAAAGGTCCATTTACTAACACCTACAATGACCCAGACACCATGCTCAGTGCTTCATAGTAATGCCTATTTACCTACAAACCAAGAACTAGTCTATGTATCACTAAATGCCTTTATTTCATTGGCATACAAAACCCCAAAAAAGTGTTAAAATTTCATAATTGGGCACTTGTGTAGCACAATTTCTAGTCATACCTTTGAAAGGAATTTTGCTTCCAGTCCAGGTTTTTTCACTACACACTAATTCTTTTAACATATGTATGTGTTAACCTGTTAGCTCCTTCTGTTCCCCTGTACTCTCACCTGAGCATTTATAGCTTCATCCAAATTATATTTATAATGCTCATTTATGCATTCCAGAGTTTTTTTTAAATCTGTGGGGGTTTTTGATCTGTATTTAGAGTCTTAAAAATTCCGTAACTGGCAAATAGGGTAACTGCTGTTAGTAAAGGAAGAAAAGAAACAATATTGAGTTCTATTCTCTACAGGGGTTATTAAACCAGTGACAGTGATATATGTACTAACACCTGCCAAAACTGACGACTACAACCATTTACAATGATTGTAAGATTATGTGCTAGGAATAGAAATATTAAATTATGGTGCTATATTACCCAGAATCATAACCTTCAAGTCACCAAGTCAGTTCTGAAAGACTAAGACAAAGAGGGAGAAATGGATAGTGACTATCATCTGGTAAGTTTTTATCTAATTACAGGGAAAATATTTAAAGCAAACATGTTGGGAAACTGCTGGAAGTTAATTTATCCCCCATTCAAACCAAGATATCCCCCAAGAGGTGGGAGGAGAAATAGCATAAAAACAATCATCTCTATCATTTTATGGCATTTAAAGTACACACACACACACACACACACACACACACAACATACACGTACCCAAAGCTTACACAGCAACTCGAATAATTTTTTTAAAAAAAGAAGAAGAAGGTGGTATTGTGACAAAGGGAAAAACAATTTTGCTAGGTAGGATCCTGGGAGAAAGTAAACCCCGACTTTACAGCAGTAAAATGTTCCTGCACTTCTCTTCAGATAATCTGCACTTTAAAATCATGGGTAAACTGATTCAAACCTGCAAATATTAGGCTTCTTCTTCCTTATTCCTACAGAGACAAAATCTACTTCTATGAGATGCCTTAATTAATAATACTCTTTCACTTATTTGTTGTTAGCCCAAAAATTAAATCAAGGAAAAAAGGTATTTAGCAAATAGTGAATAATGTTCAGAACAAATAATTTTCAGAACAGAGAATACAGCCAATACTTTATAATAATTTATATGGAGTATAATCTATAAAAATTTTGAATCACTATGTTGTACACCTGAAACTAATATAATATTGTAAATCAACTATACGTCAATAAAATTAATTTAAAAGTCACAATGGGATAGAAAAGAAACATGGGTTATGAATATAAAAATGTTTTATATCACATAGTGATTTGCAATTGTCCTATGGCAAACATGTTTAATGTTGTCAAACTTTAAAAATTAAGCAATTTTTGAAAAGTATTATAAAAAAGAAAAAAAACAAGTGTTCCAGTTTCGTGATAATTTCTGTAATTAAAAAAAGCCATCAGTATTCTGCCATGGCTTTTATTAAAAGCCATATTAAATGTGTATGTGTTGCATATATTAAAACACACAAACACATAGCTGATATTCAGATGCACACACACACACACACACACACACGCACGCATACCACCTTCAAGGTAAGGTTGACATCTTAACAAATGGGATCTTAACTGCTTTCTGGAAAGAAACTCATGCTATGTAAATAGACTTCTGGAAAATGGTGTTTGAAAGTATTTTTCTAATTGTATCACTTAGCTGCCATGAACATTACAGCAAGTTAGCTATAACAATCTCATAACTTAAAATGTTCAATTTTGGGAAAAAACTGTCTAATGCAATAAATACTTTAAATTTTTTTAGAATGACGTACAGAAGAGACAGAACTTGGTGCAATATAAATTCATTACAGAAACAATTAGAACACTAAGAATCAAAGAAGTTAAAAATAAAACAACAATGAATTTCATTTTGTCCATTTAATTAGAAAATAGTAAAATAAAATATTAATGCCAAGGAAATAACTAATTTTTGCCAAGACTATAATAACTGGACACTCTCATATATTTCTAGTGAAAGAATAAAGTGATTTAATCTTCCTGGGGAGCAATTTGACAATATACATCAAATGCCTAAAATAGTTATTTATTAATAGAATGATTCCAATTAGGAAGCTATCCTAAGGAAATAATCAGAATGATACATAAGAATTCAAGTACAAATATGAGCACAGAGTATTATTCATAAGTTGGAAAGAACATAAATGTCTAGCAATAAAAGGATAGTTAAATAATTCATGTAATGAACAATGTAATATTAGAGTCTATCCTCACAAAATGTTGTTCTACCAGAGTAGGCCACATCTGGAGGATACTGATAAGCTATAGACCTTCTGGGGAGAGAAACCAGGTGGTAGAAGTCTAAAATCAGCATCTTAGGAAGGTAGTTGAAGAAAGGCCCCAGGAGACTTAACTGGAAAAAGGACTATAAAAGAGAGACTTCTGAGATTGGAAGGATAGAAGAGTGGTCTCTAAACTTTCTGACCATATTTTAACAGATCAATATACATTATTAATTTATGAATTATATACATATATTCCTGTACCAAAGAATGTACATTAAAAGCATACAAAAACATAAATAAAAAGGTAGATCATCTCATTCTCCTGAGATGCTTGCACCCCACTTTGAGAAAAATCAGAGAGAAGCTGAAGTACTTCTTTTTGTTGTGGAGAGCAGAGCTAGGACCATCGGGTATAAAACAAAGGAGAGTAAGGTTTGGGCCCAGTTTAAAGAAACTCTACTGAGCAAAGTTGTTCATCAAAAATGAAATGGATGCCTTCTGAGGTAGTGAGCTCAGTCTCACTGGATGAAACCATGAAAAGACAGGATAATGGAAGGGGGTTGGTTCCCCACTAGGTGAGAGTCCCTACAAGCCCTTCCACTTCTGAGGGTACTTTAGATACCACCCCCATTCGCCATGTTCTAAGACATTTAATAATAGAAATACCACTTGGGAATCCTGGTAGTTTTTGGAACAATTAGCTAACTCTTAATAGTGTAAATGCCATATGCACAATACAATGAAATATAAATTCTCAAATTCCTAAGAAGAGGATGAATCATCAAGAAGTCTATCATATAATACAATTTAATATGTGTGCATCACACTTTAAGAAAAACTGATATATAAAACTCCGAACTTAATAAACTAGGAACAGCAAGACTCTTCACAATACTTTGACAATGAATATGTGTAAAACAATACATATATCAGAATAAAAAACTGTGAAAGGTAGACGTGGCTATTTCTGGGTTTACAAGGGATTTTTATGTTATTCTTTTTATTTTCTATATTTCCAAAACATCCTATAATAAACACATATTACTTACATAATCAGAAAAAATAATCGTTTAAGAAATAAAACTTAGGGACTTCCCTGGTGGTCCAGTGGTTAAGAATCCACCTTCCAATGCAGGGGACACAGGTTCAATCCCTGGTCAGGGAACTAAGATACCACATGCCACGGGGCAACTAAGCCCATGCGCCACAACTAAAGAGCCCGCACACCACAACTACTGAGGCTGCGTGCTCTGGAGCTCAAGCACCACAACTAGAGACAAGCCCATGCACCACAAAGAAGAGCCCATGTGCCACAATGAAAGATCCCACGTGCCACAACTAAGACCCAATGCAGCCAATAAATAAATAAATATATTTTTTTTTTAAAGAAATAAAATTTAAATTATAAGGTCAAAGAAGGATAATTAGGAACTTCCAAAATGCAGATTTTATTTTGAGTATTATCATTATTACTGTATATAAGTTCAATTAAAGGGTTCTGGCAGAAATAATGCTGTTAATGCCATAATAACTGATGTTTAATAAATAATGGCATTATTATATTCTTATATTTATTACATAACTTGCTTCAGTGTATCAAAATCTGTAAGGAAAAAGATCAAAGGGCATTTCATTTAAAAAGAGAGAGATCTTACGAAGGACTACACCATGAGATCACTTTAAATGCTTAAGAATACAGCTTCTGGAATCTGACAGATTTTAATCCAAGCCCCAGTTTTGCCATAAACTAGTTGTTGGAGAGTGTGCAAGTTACTTAAACTTTCAAATCTCTAGTTTCTTCACTTGTAAACGGTAATGGTAGTGATGATGATGATGATGATGATACCCATATTCACTGGATTGTTTTAAGAACTAATGCAAGTAATTGTCACATAGTAGTATATCAAGCCCAAAAAATTTTAAAGGAATTGCCCCTCTGTCCTGGTGTATTTAACATGATTTAATTTACAAAACTTTGATTGCCCTACTGTTTACCATAAATACATCTGTTGCATAAATCAAGGCATATCTGTAAATATACTTTACAAATTCACTTTCCGTTAAGAACTTCTTGTGACCATAAGGCAACCAGTGTTTCTCAAACTTTAATAGGCATACAAATGGGGATCTTCTTAAACTACAGACTCTGATTCAATAGGTCCATGCCTGAGATGCTGCAGTTCTTACAAACTCCCAGGTGATGCCAATGCTCTAGTCCACCCACTACACTTTGAATAGTAAGACACTGGACTGTACTGAACTTAAAAAGTTAGTCACTCAGCTATTCAAAAAATGGCAGGCAGACCAGCCATACTGGTCTAGTGTACTAAATGTAGAATGGTTCTTGAAGTCTGTCTTAATTAGGAAACTACATTCAGCTGCTTGTTACACAGATCTGACAAATGGGTTTCTTTCCCTCTCTCTCTCTCATTAACATAGCATGAAGGTAGGCAGTCCAGAGCTGTTATGGTAGCACCACATTGTCATCAGGGTCTCAGACTCCTCTGTTTTTCCACTTCTTAGCACTGACAAGTAGCTTCCATTTTCAAGGTTCCCTCATGTTCATACTAGAATTTCAGCCATCACATCTAATTTCTAGACAGGAAAGATGAGAAGAGCGAAAAGACAACTGTCAGCTGAGTCATTCCTGGAAGTCCCATCCAACAATTTCCACTTATGTCTCATGGCCACTCCTAGCTGAAAAGGAGGCTGAAAAATACAGTCTTTTGCCGCTTCATATAAAGTTGGGGTTCTGTTTATACAAAAGAGGAGAGGATGAATACCAAATAGGCAATTAGCATTCACCGCCACAGAAATCAACAAATCTGGGTTTAAACCCCAGTTCTATCACATTATGTGAACTTAGGCAAATTACTTGGGCTTTCTAACCATCTATTTCTTCATCAGTAAAAATCAGTACAAAAATAACCACTTCATAAAGTTGTTGAGGAGATTAAATGAGTTAAAGTATGTAAAAGTGGCTCTCACACAGTAGTGTTCAATATATGAAAGGTTCAGATAATTCCTTTACTGAAGTACCAAGTAGGTATTCTGCAAAAGGGGAAGAGAGTAATAGTGTAATGTTTAAAAGAGACTATGTTCTAGGCACTTATTTCCCTTTTTAAAAAAAAAAGAAAGAAAGAAAAGAAATGCCTGTTTAGATTCCAGACTTCAAAATACCAAAGATAACTGATTAAGTCATCAAAATCACAATTTATAAAAACCATTATTTCTCTCCTGGTCACTGAACTCATATAAATTCCCTGGATCTTCGTTTATCATCAGAAAAGAGTCTCATTTCAGAACAACAGAGTTGCAATTGTTGTTCTTTTTGATAAATGACAGAACCAATTAGAAATGAGGAAGAAATGGTTTCTTTTCATGAAAAGGTTGCATTGTTCTCTACCACAGAAAGCGATAGCACGTAAATGAGCTCTCTTAGAGAAATGCTGCAAGCAACTTACAGAAAGGTAGGATGATGCTGGACTTTTGGACCAAGAACATCCATTCTGAAAAAGAATATACTGGTACTGGAAAAACAGAGGTAAAAATATTCATAATTCTCAATAAGAATCAAGGCTTTTATTCTTTACCCAAGGGAGTACACTTCGCTAAGAAAGATTCCTAAATTGCAAATAAAACCCAGGTTCCAATTGCTTACACTGTAACTAGAAGGCAAACTTTCCTTTGTCAAACACTGTGGTTCATCAGAATACCCAAGAAACCAATTTTTGAGTGGTAGATTTTGGCAAGTTCTAAATTTAATACATAGAGGAACTTCATAAGTAAATATGAATGCACAATGTACATAAGACAGAAGCATTTAATAATCTCCAGCTTCATCCCATATGGGGCTACCCAGGGCTCTTTTCATTATGGGAAATCAGGCTATGACAAACAAAACCCATGGGAAACATGAAATGTGTTCCTCCCGCTCAGCGACTGGCAAGTCACCAGAGGAGGCAGACTAAATAAATTCTATATTTGCATACTGCTGTCAGGGACTACACTGAGTAAATAAAACAGACGTGACTTTCTTGAAAAATCCCATACTCTGTATATGAAAATCACACTGGCACATATTTTGAAGTTGATGTCAGAGGAGACCCAGAGGCCCTCTCAGCATATTCTTTAGAGACTGCTCCTAGCAACCCAGAAGTGAGGCAGAGTGGAGCTGTGCACAGAGCCTGTGACTGCAAGTTCAGGAGAACTGGGTTCTTGACTAGCCTTGCCATTAACTGTTGTGTAACCCTGGATGGACAAGTCTCTTCAGCTTTCTGGATCACAATTTCTTCAAAGTCCCTTCCAGCTCCAAGATGGTGAGTTTGTGAATATTCCAGATTTATCACAAGAGAGATTATAGTCTCCATTAAGCAAGAGCTCTGGGAAGGGAAAATGAAAGCTCTATTAGAAGGGCAGTGAATGAACCAGATCATCTGAAGAAGGGTAACAATGGAAGAAATGGACAAAAAGGGAAGTTTGGCAAAATCGCTAAGGGTACTGAATGCCACCACATCTTTTAAAACACACCTGTATTTATTTAACATCTGCAGTAGAGCCTCAAATGTCCCCTGTTATATAGAAAAGAAACAAAATGGATATTTGAGATTCATTTCCAAAATCTCAACTATCTAATAATTACTTCAACCTCTCTTTCACATCTTTCATCAGCAGTTAAACAATGACAAAATTTCCCTTTAACCATTCCCAGACTCTGGGGAACAGTGAAACAGCCACAATTTGAAGCATAAAAGCAAAGAACCTCTGCCCAAATTAAGGAACCATTCCCTACCATCACTACCTACCCTGTATATGTAATACATCCCTCTCTCCTTGTGTTATGGTTAACTGTGAGCATACCACTCTCATGTTGCAAGCTAGGCAGTTGTTAAAATTGCAGCTCTGGATTCAAAATCCAAACTCCTACACTTAATAGCTCTGAGAACTTGAACAAGGCACTTAAAATTCCCTAAGCCTCAATTTCTTTATCTGTTAAATGAGATTCCATTCACTCACTCAACAAGTATTTGTTACAATTCTATTCTGCCCTTTTCTGTACCAACAGTTTTACGATTCTCAGGTCTGAGTTATCTGATTCTTCTCTCTCAGTTCTAATGGAATTCCAGTGCTTAGCCTTGAAGCTATGGTCCCTCAAAACTACTTGAGAAGGAAGTCTCAAAAAGTCAATAAAGAAAAGTGTTCTCTCTTACCTTACAGCCACAAGAAGGCTCTAAACTATTACAAAATCTATATAGTTAAACTTTCTTTTATTTATTTTTTTTAAATTGGGGTATAGTTGTTTCACAATGTTTTGTTAGTTCTACTGTACAGCGTGATGAAGTAGAGTTCCCTGTGCTACCTCAGTTTATCCTCTGTAAAATGATAAAAAAAATTTTAAACACATTAAAAAAAAAAATACCTACCTCATGAGTTGTTGCAAGGATTAAGAGTTAATAAATATAAAGAAGTTAGAATAGTGCCCAGCACATAACCTAAGTTACTTATCACTGTTGTTATTTTTGTAATTACTATATTTAACAAGGTGTTATATTGAGAACACTCACAAAAATATCCAACTTAGGGTTTCCCTGGTGGCTCAGTGGTTAAGAATCCACCTGCCAATGCAGGGGACATGGCTTCGAGCCCTGGTCCGGGAAGATCCCACATGCCACGGAGCAACTAAACCCGTGTGCCACAACTACTGAGCCTGTGCTCTAGAGCCCGCAAGCCACATCTACCGAAGCCTGCGCGCCTAGAGTCCATGCCCCCCAACGAGAAGCCAGCACAATGAGAAGCCCGCGCACCGCAATGAAGAGTAGCCCCCGCTCGCCGCAACTAGAGAAAGCCCGCGTGCAGCAACGAAGACCCAACACAGTTAAAAATAAATAAATTAAATAAATAAATTTTAAAATATATATATCCAACTTACTCTTCTACTGTGACACTTTGAAAATATATAGTATCATCTGTTTTCTGTTATTATAAAAGTATCACTCATGAAAACATAAGAAATCAGTTCATTGTTCCCTTGTCCTGTGAATGTAACCTATAAGTTCTAAAATTCTCCATTTCTGATTGTTTCATTTAATAATTCATTGCCCTTGTAATAATATTTGAATTGTTATCTGTTTTCTGAAAAGTATAGTACTTGGGGAGTTCTTTTTTAAGTAAGAACAAGACCTTTGGAATTTCCTTTTTTTTTTCCTTTATCATTAAAGGAAATCATTAAAGTAATAAATCTTTTGACTCTGTTTGATTCCCTATTTAAAAAGTCTGTCTCATTTAAATTAAGATTGATAGCAAGGAACAGACTGTATAAGACCCTGTAGATCATGGTAAAGAGTTTGGACTTTATTCTACATGTACCAGAAAGTCATTGAAGGGTTTTAAGCAGAAGAATGACATAACCTTATAGAAACTTACTGGGAGTTCATGATGACTGCTATGTGGCGAGAGAATCATAGCAAGGAGATAAGAATGCAAGTAGGGAGATCAGCAGGTCACATGAGAAATTATTGAGCTTGGACTACAGTAGTAGCAGTAAAGATGCCAAGAAGTAGACTGAAATGGGATATATTTTGGAAGTGTAGAGCCAAGAAGACTGGTTGATGTAGTGAGGGAACAAGAGAATAATAACACTACTTAACGCCAAAAGATAATTTTAAGGATCAAATAAACTCACATTTTAAATGGCTTAACGCTGTGCTTGTCTTTGGTAAACAAATGGAGGCTGCCATTATTATTTTATTTTATATCCCTACAGAGCCAAGCACTGTATTTTGTAAATATTAAGTGTCTAATAAATTGTTGTTTTAAAATGAACTCTTAAATAACTTCATCTTTTTCAAGAACGTTCCACTTCCCTTAAAGACTACTTAACATTTGATAACTAGTCTCTCTCACCTTGGTACTGAATCATATAATGTGTATACATTCCAAAAGTACTTTTATGTATTAAAACCATGATACTTTCATTTCCTCCACAATATGAGGTATGTGGAAAAATCAAGGAATGAAAAGCACATACAACACATAAAAAACAAATAGCTAAATGGCAAAAGTAGGCTCTTCCTTATCAGTAATTACTTTAAAGGCAAATGGATTAAACTCTTCAATTAAATGGCAGAAATTGGCAGAATGGATTTAAAAAATACATGATCCATCTATATATTGTCTATAAAAGACTCACTATAGACACAAAGACACAAAAGGTTTAAAGTAAAAGGATGGAAAACCGTACTCCATACAAATAGTAACCAAAAGAGTTCAAGAGTAGCTACACTAATATCAGACAAAATAGACTTTATGTCAAAAAGGTTACAAGAGAAAAAGGATATTATATGTTAATAAAAGGTTCAATTCAGGGCTTCCCTGGTGGCGCAGTGGTTGAGAGTCTGCCTGCCAACGCAGGGGACACGGGTTCGAGACCTGGTCTGGGAAGATCCCACATGCCGCGGAGCAACTGGGCCCGTGAGCCACAGCTGCTGAGCCTGCGCATCTGGAGCCTGTGCTCCGCAACAAGAGAGGCCACGATAGTGAGAGGCCCGCGCACCGCGATGAAGAGTGGCCCCCGCTTGCCACAACTAGAGAAAGCTCTCGCACAGAAACGAACACCCAACACAGCCAAAAATAAATAAATTAATTAATTAATTAAAAAAAAAAAAGGTTCAATTCAGCAAGAAGATATAACAATTATAAACAGTTATACACCTAATGACAGACCATCAAAATATGAGAAGCAAAAACTGACAATTTCAATACCCCACTCACAATAATAGATTGAACAAACAAACAAAAGTAAGGAAAACAGAGAATTTAAGTAACACAATAAACCAACCAGATCTAACAGACATATACAGAATACTCTACTCAACAACAGCAACATACACATTCTTCTCAAGTATACATGAGATATTTTCCAGGATAAACCATATATTAGGCCACAAATTAAGTCTCAATAGATTTAAAAATATAAATGTCATAAAAAGTTTCTTCTCTGACCAAAACAGGATGAAGTTAGGAATCAATAACATAAAGAAAACTGGAAAATTCACAAAATTTTGAAATTAAACATCACACTTTTAAAAGACCAATGGATCAAAGAAGAAATCACAAGGGAAAATAGAAAATACTTAGGCTTGAATGAAAATGAAAACACAACATATCAAAACTTACCAAGGGGAGAAAGTGGGGGGATGGGATGAATTGGGAGTTTGGGATTGACATATATACACTAATATGTATAAAATAGATAACTAATAAGAACCTGCTCTATAAAGATAAATAAATAAAGAAAATAAAGAAAAAACAAGGGATTTCCCTGGTAGCGCAGTGGTTAAGAATCCACCTGCCAATGCAGGGGACACAGGTTCAATCCCTGGTCCAGGAAGATCCCACATGCTGTGGAGCAACTAAGCCCGTGTGCCACAACTACTGAGCCTGTGCTCTAGAGCCCAAGAGCCACAACTACTGATCCCACTTGCCACAATTACTGAAGCCCACACGCCTACAGCCCATGCGCCGCAACAAGAGAAGCCACTGCAGTGAGAAGCCCACGCAACACAATGAAGAGTAGCTCCCACTCAACGCAACTAGAGAAAGCCCATGCACAGTGACAAAGACCCACCGCAGCCAAAAATAAATAAATAAATAAATAAATAACAAGAAAGGTTGCAAACCAAAACTTAGCTTTACAACTTGAAGGAACTACAAAAAAGAAGAAAAAACTAAACCCAAAGATAGCAGAAGGAAAGAAATTATAAAGATTAGAGTAGATATAAATGAGATCATGAACAGAAAAACAGTAGAGAAAATCAATGAAACAAAAAGTTGACACTTTGAAAATTTCAATAAAATTGATAAATCTTTAGCTAGATTGACTAAAAAAAAAAAGAGAGAAAAGACTGTACTAAAATCAGGAAGTGGTCACATTAGTACCAATTCTACAGAAATAAAAAGGATTATAAGAGAGTACTATGAGCAACTGTATGCCAAAAAATTGGATAACCTGGATGAAATGGAAAAATCCCTGAAACACAAAACCTACCAAGACTAAGTTATGAAGAAATAGACCATCTGAATAGACCTATACCTAGTAAGGAGACTGAATCAGTAATCAAAAATCTCCCAGCAAAGAAAAGCCCTAGACCTGATGGCATCACTAGTGAATTCTACCAAACATTTAAAGAAAAACTAATACCAATCATTCTCAAACTTTTCCAAAAAAATTAAAAGGAGAGAACACTTCCTACCTCATTCTTTGTGACCCGTGTAACTCTGATATAAAAGCGAGACAAAAACACTACAAGAAAAAAAAACTACAGATCAATACCCCTTATGAACAATGATGTAAAAATCCTCAACAAAATACTAGCAAACACAATTCAGCAGCATATTAAAAGGATTATACACCATGACAAAGTGGGATTAATTCCCGGTGTGCAAGGGTAGTTCAATATATAAAAATTAATCAATGTAATAATACATCATATCAACAAAATGAAAGGAAAAAAAACATGATCATCTCAATTGATGCAGAAAAAACATTTGACAAAATTCAACACCTTTTCGTGATAAAAACACTACATGGGACTTCCCTGGTGGCACAGTGGTTAAGAATCTGCCTGCCAATGCAGGGGACATGGGTTCGAGCCCTGGTGCAGGAAGATCCCACATGCCGTGGAGCAACTAAGCCCATGCGCCACAACTACTGAGCCTGCACTCTAGAGCCTGAGAGCCACTACTACTGAGTTCGTGTGCCACAACTACTAAAGCCTGCGCACCTAGAGCCTGTGCTCCACAACAAGAGAAGCCACTGCAATGAGAAGCCCACGCACCACAATGAAGAGTAGCCCCCACTTGCTGCAACTAGAGAAAGCCCGCACACAGCAACAAAGACCCAAAGCAGCCAAAAATAAATTAATTAATTTTTAAAAACTACATAAAATAGAAATAGAAGGAAACCATCTCCACACAATAAAAGCCATATATGAAAAACCCACAGCAAACATAATACTCAATGGTAAAAGACTGAAAGTTTTCCCTCTAAGATCAGGAATAAAGAAAAAAAAATACCCACTTCCACCACTTCTAGTCAACATAGTGCTGGAAGCTCTAGTTAAAGCAATTAGGCAAGAAAAATGGGAGGAAAGCATCCAAATTGGAATGGAAGCAGTAAAATTATCTCTATTTGCTGTTAATATGATCTTATACATAGAAAATCCTAAAGACGCCACAATAAAGCTGTTAGAATAAATAAATTCAGCAAAATAGCAAGATACAAAGTCAACAAACAAAAATCAGTTACATCTCCATACACAAACAATGAACAATCTGAAAAGGAAATTACAAAAACAACTCCATTTACAATAGCATCAAAAAGAATAAAATGCCTAAGAATTAGCTTAACCAAGGAGGTGAAAGACTAGTACAATGTTTGACTACAATGGTTTGTAGTTAAAACATTGCTAAAAGAAATTAAAGAAAACATAAATAAATGGAAACACATCCCATGTTCATGGATTGGAAGAATGAATACTGTTAAAATGTCAATATTACCCAAACCAATCTACAGATTCAGTGCAATCCCTATTAAAATCCCAATGACAAAAAAAAAAAAAAAATCCCAATGACATTTCTGCAGAATTTTTTGCAGAAAATTCACATGGAACTTCAAGGGACCAGAAATAGCCAAAACAATATTGAAAAAGAAGAACAAACCTGGAGGACTCACACTTCCTGATTTCAAGACCTACTACAAAACCACAGTAATCAAAAAAGTGTGCTATTGGAATAAAGACCATATAGACCAAAAGAATAGAATAGAAAGCCCAGAAATAAACCCTCACATATACGGTCAAATGATTTTTTACAAGGGTGCCAAATCCATTCAATGGGAAAAGGACAGTCTTATCAACAAACGGTTTTGGGAAAACTGAACATCCACATCCAAAGGAATGAAATTGGACCCTTACCTAACACCATATACAATAATTAACTCAAAATGGATAAATGGATCAAAGACCTAAATGTAAGACCTAAAACAATGCAATTCTTAGAAGAAAGCACAGGATGAAAGCTTCACAACACCGGACTTAGCAATGATTTCTTGGATATGACACCAAAGGTACAGTCAACCAATGAAAACAGAGACAAATTGCACTTTATGAAAATTTTTAAATTTTGTACATTAAGAGATACTACCCACAGAGTAAAAAAGCAAACCACAGCATAGGAGAAAATATTTGCAAATCATGTATCTGAGAAGGGATTAATATCCAGAATATTTAGAGAACTCCTAAAGCTCAGCAATGAAAAAACAATCTGATTCAAAAATGGGCAAAGGGGGGCTTCCCTGGTGGCGCAGTGGTTGAGAGTCTGCCTGCCAATGCAGCGGACACGGGTTCGAGCCCCTGTGTGGGAAGATCCCATATGCCGCAGAGCAACTAGGCCCGTGAGCCGCAATTACTGAGCCTGCGCGTCTGGAGCCTGTGCTCCGCAACAAGAGAGGCCGCGATAATGAGAGGCCCGCGCACCGCGATGAGGAGTGGCCCCCACTTGCCGCAACTAGAGAAAGCCCTCGCACAGAAACGAAGACCCAACACACCCATAAATAATAAAGTAAATAAATTAAAAAAAAAAAGTAGAGGAATTTAAACAAAAACTCCTAAAGAAACTCAACATTTAAAAAAAAAAAACAATGGGCAAAGGACTTGAATAGACATTTCTCCAAAGAAGACAGACAAATGGCCAATAATCACATGAAAAGATGCTCAACATCACTAATCATCAGGGAAATACAAATCAAAACTGCAGTGAGATACCACCTCACACCCATCAGAATGGCTAATATTAAAAAAATATATAGGAAACAACAAGTGTTGCTGAGGATGTGGAGAAACTGGAACCCTTGTTCACTGTAGGTGGGAATGTAACATGGTACAACCACTGTAGAAAATATGATGGGGGCTCCTCAAAAAATTAAAAATAAAATTACCATATGACCCCCAATTCCACTTCTGGGTATATACCCAAAAGAATTGAAAGCAGGGTCTCAAAGAGATATTTGTACATCTATATCCATGTTCACAGCAATACTATTATTCACAATAGCTAAAACATGGAAGCAATCCAAGAGTCCATCAACAAATGAATGGATAAACAAAATGTGGTTTATAAAATGAAAAGTATTCAGTCTTAAAAAAGGAAGGAAATTCTGCAATATGCTTCAACATGGATGAAACTTGAGGACAGTATACTAAGTGAAATAAGCCCGTCACAAAAAAGAAATATACTGTATGATTCCATTTATATGAGGTACTTAGAGTAGTCAAAATCATTAAGACAGAAAGTATCATGGTGGTTTCCAGGGGCTGGGGGGAGGGGAGTATGGGGAGTTACTGTTTAATAGGTATAGAGTTTCAGATTTACAAGATGAAAAGAGTTATGGGGATGGATGGTGGTGATGGCTGCACAACCATGTGATTGTATTTAATACCACTGAACTATACATTTTAAAATGGTTAATATGGTTTAAAAAAAAGGATGTTATGTATATTTTAACATAATTTTTTTAAAAAGAGGAAAAAAAGCAATTGTTGAACAACCGTAAGTAATTAGAGCTAAAGTGAACCCTGGAGGAGCCCCCTTCTTATAGATATTCTGTTTCCAGAAGTAATACTAGGGAGGAAAGAATAACAAGTAGGATTAAAGAGTAAGAGAACTTACAACATGGATGTTAGAATAATATAGCACACAAAGTCACAAAAGGTGGGTCAACCAATGGAGTTCCCATCCTGAATTCACAATGGTCTGATCTTCATTTGTTTCTCTTTCTGCCCTCTCTGGTTAGTGGTTAGAGAATCACTGAGTGTTAGTGCCAGAAGGGAACACAGAAATCACCCTATCACCTTAATTTTTTCTAATGAAGATCTGAGACTCAGAGATCTCCCCAAAATTACACGCCTAGTAAGGACTAGGGCTGGCACCACCACTCAGATCTTCAGACTATCTGTGTGTTTGTGTGCATTTTCTTCCTTGGCTCACATTCTCTCTTTTTCTCTCTCTTGTTCTCAGTCCCATTTAGTTATTTACTTATAAAAGATAATGGCCTGTAGAGGGTTCCAAGCTGCCAAGTAAATCACACTGTAGTGAGCTCCACTGAGAAAGGCCTGTGCAGGTGTCTGGGCAGAGAGAGAGGAAAGCTAGATCCTCCTCTCAGCCCTTGGCAAGATCCAGTGAACTTTAATTGAAATTTGCAAGGAGGAATAAAATCTAGAAACAGGAGGGGGCTGACTAAATGGCTTTAGAAGGAATAAATAAAAGGTTGTCAGGACCTACATACCATGTTGGTTGGAAGATGTCCAAAAAAAGAAGAGTTTATAGGGACAGGGAGAGGGGAAAGGAGAAGAAAGGGGAAAGGAGAGGAAAGGAAAGGGGCAAGTAGCCAGACATATCACATTGGAAATTTTTGAAAACCAGCTGGGAACCAACTAATACCAGAGGAAGTGAACATTTGGGAAGTTTCCATCAGAAAGCGTTATTTTATTCATTCATCTAATAATAAATATGTTCTGAATACCTACTATGTGTATAACACTCTACTAAGCCTATGGGGAGGTATTCAAAACATTAAAATTCAATCCTGAGTTGTCAGAAGCTTGTAATCTAGTTGGAGGGAAAGACATATGATTAAGCAAGCATTCAGGGAGTGCTCACCATGTGCTTGGCACTGTGCTAGGTGCTAGGTATTACAGAGATGAATGAGACAGCCCCTGTACTCACAGAATTTGCATTCTAGAGCAGTACTGCCCAACAGAAATGTAATGAGAACCACAAATATGAGTCACATATATAATTTTAAATTCTCCAGCAGTCACATTTTAAAAAAAGGTAAAAAGAAACAGTTAAAATTACTTTTAATAATACAATTATCCCAATGTATCTAAAATATTATCACTTCAACATGCAATTAATATAAAAATTATTGATATTTTATATCTGACATTCTTTTTTTCATACTGTCTGAAATCCAGTGTTTATTTTACACTTATAGTACACCTCAATTCATTCTAGCCACATTTCAAGTGCATTTCAAGTGCTCAAAAGCCACATGTGGTTGGTTAGTAGCTACCTTATTGGAGAGTAGAGTTCTAAAGTGATACTTCTCAAATTTCTTTCGATAAACCTAAATATCTCACATACCTCTGAAGTTTCTGATATGTATCTTCCCTGTTCCCACTTCCCCCCTACCCTTGTTCAAGGAGGAATTTCCTCTCCATTTTCACTTTTCCCTGTCTATCCCCACTCATTTGGTAATCTCTACTTTACTTGCTAAAGCAGGAGGCCAGAAGTTCTATGTTTTTCCAAGATGTGACCCTCTTCTGAAAAGCAGCTACCATCCACCACCACTACCAACACACACAGATACAACACCTATCTGAGAGCCACCATTAAATCTAAAGGGCCACAAATATAAAATAAAATAGCGCTACTATTGTAGGATGTAAATAGCAAAAAAAACGCAAACTATGTAAACTATTTCACAAAGCAGTGCATGATTATACAGCAAATGTTGAGCTGGGATTGAGAAATATTGGATAGGCCAGAGCAGTCAGGCAAGGCTTTATTGAGGGAATGGGACTTGAACTGTGTCTTGAAAGATGAATAATGCACATAGAAATAAAATTTAAAATACTTTGCCTTTGTCATACAAAAATAGGAATTTGAAAACTTGAGCAAGCCATGACTTAAAAGGTATTTTTAAAAAATCTGAGGAGACTGTGTACCCAGTCCTAAAGTATGTTTCGGGGAAGGGGATAAGAACATTTTGTTCCTCCTATAAAAAGAGGGGTAAGGGAGGCAGGGAGTCAATTAAGGGTCATGCTCAAGTGAAAAACAACTTTTTTTTTTACAGCTTCCAATTTTAAAAGAAAACACAGATACCGGAAAAGTATTTTTTAATCTTTAAACAATGTAAAACCGTATATAGCCACAGAAGAATAATTGAAAAACTGATCAAGAAAACAGAAAATTAGATTTTAACTAACAATATAACAGTTACAATCTTTTAAACCTCAGCCCCAGATTATGGCCAATTACAGGAGATGGAAAGGAGAGGGAAATATGATCAGAGAAACGTAACAATGTCTTACTCTCTCAGTCCAAACCCTGATTATCCCTGTGATTTTCCAAGTCCACCAGCCAAAACGTTTGCCAATATGACTGGACAAATACTTGTCCAGGCCCACTGCTGATGGGCAAGGCTAACACCTTAAACTCCAAATGAGGTTCCAGGTTTCCTTCTTAGTCTTCACCTCCTGGCAAAATTTTTTAGAGCAAGAATACCCCTAGGGATATTTCTCTCAGGTGAATGCAACAGTACTGTCTGATCAGTGGATTATGTTTTTTAAATTATATCAAATGAGAGTAACTAACAATTTTCTTAACTAACAATTTTCAATACTCAAAATAGGGTAGTGGTAAAGAATACAGATACGGGCATTACACTTGCAGGGAAAGTTACTCAGCCTGTCAGAGCTCCAGTTACACATGTGTAAAACAGTGGTAATAATATTACCTCATAAATTGTTGTAGGCCTGTGGAATTAACTAAAGAAATGTCAGCTAAAAATTGGAGTCAGAACTGGCCTGCAGGGGGAGCTCTCATGCCCCTCATCAACTACTCCAAACAGGAAGAGAGGTATACTTACATCTCTGACAGGAAGGTGTTGCCTACTTTACTATCAAGCAGGAAGAAGAAAACTACTCTCCACCAGAGGGCAGTCCAGCCAGAGATTGTAGCAGCCTAACCAATGAGAAGCCTCTCCATACTTTGGACTCCTAGCTTCTTCTAATGGACTCTTTGGCTATTACAGTCCCTCCCAACTCCCCCCTTTTCCTATAAAAGCAAGTTCCCCTTCCTTGTTCTCTGGATTTGCCAATGGTCCCCATAGTTCTCATATCCCAAAATGTAATTCTTCTGGCTATTTCCAAATAGACTCACTTTTGGTGGTAAAATAACTAGCTATTATATTATTAAAGTTGACAGCCTCAAATAACACAATAGGTATAAATTACTTATCATATATAAAGGGCCTGCACCCAGTAAGCGCTCAATGTGATTTTATTATCATTATTTTTCCACTGACATGATGATCTCCATTGTGGAGATAGATATATCAGGCAATATCAGCCTAGTGACATAAAACATTTGTTTTGTCCATCAACTCCCTTTCTTCTGGGTCTATGCTCAGAAAACATGGCTTCTACATTAGTCTATCTACAAGAGAATGGCTTTTCATATATATATGATAGTTCCTGGGGCTATATTTCTAATTGAAGATAAATCTAATTAAAAATGTGTGTGTGTGTGTGTGTGTCAAGGAAAAGTTGTGCTATGTTTATTACATTTTACCAACAGCACTCACAGGACAGAGCTACAACCATTCTGACACTGCAAGTGGGAGGGTTAATTGTAAATTAGCAACACACTTGGAAAGCAATTTGATGAGATGTCTCAAGAGCTTTAAAAAATACACTCCGGGGACTTCCCTGGTGGCCCAGTGGTAAAGAATCCGCCTTACAAAGCAGGGGACACGGGTTCAATCCCTGGTTAGGGAACTAAGATCCCACATGCTGCGGGACAACTAAGCCCTTGTGCCACAACTACTGAGCTCGTGCGCCTCAACTGGAGAGCCTGCGTGCAGCAAACTACAGAGCCCACATGCTCTGGAACCTGCGCACCACAACTACAGAGCCCATGCGCCCTGGAGCCCGCACACCACAGTGAAAGATCCCGCATGCCTCAGTGAAGATCCCGAGTGCCGCAACTAAGACCCAACACAGCCAAAAATAAATAAAATAAATAAATAAACAACAAAACTACCAAAACTTTAATATATATACTCTAACTTGATAATTCCAATCCAATCTATTTTAAGTAATCAAAGTCCCACAAAAATCTATAAGAACAGATGTTTGTAACAGCATTATTTATCAGATGAGAAACTGAAATAAGCTAAATATTTATCAGCAGAAAATTAATGATAATAATATCCCTTATTTAAATAGCATTTACTTTGTATTAGGCAATATTTGAAGGGTTTTTCATGTGTTGACTTATTTAATCCTCTAACAGGTGGATACCATGTTCTAAATTTTAAAATGGAAAATTTTTTAATTTTATTTAAGTATAGTTGATTTACAATGTTGTGTTTAATTTCTGCTGTACAGCAAAGTGACTCAGTTATTCATATATACATTCTTTTTCATATTCTTTCCCATTATGGTCTATCACAGGATACTGAATAGAGTTCCCTATGCTATACAGTAGGACCTTGTTGTTTATCCATCCTATATATAATAGTTTGCATCTGCTAATCCCAAACACCCAATCCTTCCCTCCCCCACCCCCCTTGACAACCACAAGTCTGTTCTCTATATTTGTGAGTCTGTTTTTGCTTCATAGAGATGTTCATTTGTGTCGTATTTTAGATTCCACATATAAGTGCTATCATATGGTATTTGACTTTCTCTTCCTGACTTACTTCACTTATGATAATCTCTAGGTCCATCCATGTTGCTGCAAATGGCATTATTTCATTCCTTTTAATGAAATAAAAGTATATTCCATTACTCCATTAGATATTCTTTATCTAATATGGAGAAGTTGATGTACCTAAATTAAATTGTCCAGGGTCATACAGACAGCTAAAAGGTGGTAGAACCAGGATTACAACACAAGTAATCCATATTCTGTGTTCTTAACCATTATACATACTGTCCCTCAGCAAAATGGAATTATGGTATATCCACACAATGGACTACCAAATAGCCATTAAAATTAGGTTATGAATGGTTTATTAAAACTTTGAAAATGTTTATGTTGTAATGTTAAGTGGAAAAAGCAAGAATAAAATTATACATAAACACAGTTATTATTTGAACTATGTAAAAAAGGCAAGAAAAAAAGATTAAAGATGGGTTTTTAACCTTTTCTTCTTTTCTATATTTTCCAAATTATAATACTGTATTTAAGTTTTTATTTGAAACAAGGGACAACTGTAAAGTACACCCATACTTCTACTTAAAACAGATCCCAATGAGGGGGCTTCCCTGGTGCCGCAGTGGTTAAGAATCCACCTGCCAATGCAGGGGACATGGCTTCAAGCCCTGGTCCGGGAAGATCCCACATGCCACGGAGCAACTAAGCCCGTGCGCCACAACTACTGAGCCTGCGCTCTGGAGCCCGTGAGCCACAACTACTGAGCCCATATGCCACAACTACTGAAGCCCGCACACCTAGAGCCTGTGCTCCGCAATAAGAGAAGCCACCACAATGAGAAGCCTGCACACCGCAATGAAGAGTAGACCCCGCTCACCACGACTAGAAAAACCCCAAATGCAGCAACAAAGACCCAACGCAGCCATAAATAAATAAATAAATTTATTTAAAAAAAGAGAGAGAGATCCCAATGATATACTTTATTTTCAAAATTCTATTTATAAAAAAAAATAACAATAATAAGGCAGCAAGGTAGAGCAGATAAAGATTATGGCTTTGGAATTGAAAGACTTGGGCTGGAAAACCTGAAACATTTCACTTAACTCCTTCAAGGCAGAGCAGTCTCATCTGTAGAATGGGAATATAAACAAATCCTACAATTACAGTTGACCCTTGAACAACTGGGGATTAGAAGTGCCAACTTCCGGGGCTTCCCTGGTGGTGCAGTGGTTGAGAATCTGCCTGCCAATGCAGGGGACACGGGTTCGAGCCCTGGTCTGGGAAGATCCCACATGCCGCGGAGCAACTAGGCCCGTGAGCCACAATTACTGAGGCTGCGCGTCTAGAGCCTGTGCTCCGCAACAAAGAGAGGCTGCGATAGTGAGAGGCCCGCGCACCGCGATGAAGAGTGGCCCCCGCTCGCCGCAACTAGAGAAAGCCCTCGCACAGAAACTAAGACCCAACACAGCCATAAATAAATAAATAAATAAGTAAGTAAGTAAGTAAGTAAATAAATAAATAAATAAATAAATAGTGCCAACTCCCCCTTACCCCAGTCGAAAATCTGCCTATAACTTTACAGTCAGCCCTCTGTTCTGTATCTGCAGTTCCACATCTGCAGACTGAACCAACCACAAATCATGTAGTACATATTTACTGGAAAAAATCTGCGCATAAGTGGACCCACACAGTGAACCCATGTTGTTCAAGGGTCAACTGTACTGTGAAGGTCAAGTAAGATAATTCAGGTGAAAATAAATTGGAAAGAATTTTGGTATTATTTACTAGCCTTGATCAAGGTACTTCTTCCTCCTCTCCAAGTAAGCTGAGCTGCAAATCTCTCTCCTCTTTCCCTATGTGAACCCATTTGTACTTCTCTAGTTCAGTGGCCTCAAAGCCCAAGAGATCTCTCTCCCATATC
This sequence comes from Balaenoptera borealis, assembly GCF_965194805.1. Classification (NCBI taxonomy): domain Eukaryota; kingdom Metazoa; phylum Chordata; class Mammalia; order Artiodactyla; family Balaenopteridae; genus Balaenoptera; species Balaenoptera borealis. Next base: position 89,648,902 of record NC_138874.1, read on the forward strand.
CAGATAATCCCCACCATGCCAACCCTGAAAAGTGATCTGCACATCAGCCAAACTGAGGTTTTATCTGTGTATCAAACAGTACCTCTACTTCCTCCTTCTCAACCCTAACCACTAGCAACATAGTATTACGAGGATCATAATTCCCCTAGCCTTCTCTGCATCCACATTGATAAAATTGCGTATGACTGCAATAAAAACACCAACAAATATAAAACAGTTTAAAATCTACAGAAGGTCTTCTCACCAAGTAATTTCTGGGAACAGATCTCTAATAGTCCCCGCTAAGCCAGCATATTCAAATTCATAAATGACTGATAGCAGATCAAACTTTGGTTTAAAGCAGTAGGAGATGCATTAAGAACACTGGGCTGTGGAATGGCAGAATAAGAGAAACTACAATGAAAGTAAATCTTCCAAATGGGGTCTAAAATATTCTGGACTCCACCAGACCACTTTGGGCCTACTAAGGACACAGAGAAAAGCCCATCATTGTCCCTTAAGCAGTCCCTTACTTTCTCTGAGCTGTTTTGCACTAGAAAAATGCCAGACTTACAAGATGATTATAAAGAAAGTATACATGAAAATGCTTTAAAAGTGTTGGTGGGCTACCTAGTTGTAAAGACAGCTATTGTTCCTTTCTTTGATCTCTATGGTGAAAGAGTAAAACTGAGAAGAGAAAGGAATTTAGAAGGAAGGTCTTTGGCATCGAAGTTACTAATGACTTAACAGCTTTACCTATGGCCATCCCAGTTAACTTGTAAGGACGGAAAGATGAACACAGGTATCTGAACATATAGAAAAAGCCGATTTACAAACAAACCTTCCCAGGTACCATATTCAACTTCACAGCCTCAAGGACTATGAAAACACCTTTCACTCTCTCTGACTTCTGAAAGAAGCTGCATCCTCTCTGACACAGCAAAGGTCAGGTAAGGGACCTTAGCAAACCTGTCCTCTCCTTATTCCAGTGTCCTACAAAACTCAACTACTCCACTGGGAAGTAAAGTTCCTTTGAAATAATGCTATCCTAGGCTCACGGAATTAGAACCCAAAGTTGAATCCGTTGGCAGATCCAATTTAAAATGCACTGTTTCCAAGAATTTATGTCTAAATTTATGTCAGATAATAAGGATTTTAGGAAAGGTGGGTCAACTGTGAAGAGCAGATAGAAGTGTGATATGGGTACATCCAGACCTCAGAACACTGGAAAGCATGGTATACAGTTTCCAAGTGCTAAGGACTAACTATCCAGAAAGTCTGAGGTAATGGCCAGATGCAGTCTGTTAGCTAAGGTAAGAGATCCCAAAAAATTTTCAAAAAATCTACCCTCAACTATGTCTGACTAACTCTTGCTTAATACTTAGGTTATCATCTTAGACAACACTGCCTCCAGAAAGTGTCCTCTGACCCCCCAAATCTAGTTCCTTTAACCTTGGTTTAGGTAGCACTTACTCCCTTAAACAAGCCACAATACTTACCACACTACACTATTATCTATTTAATCACTTTCTAGTTTAGTGGTCTTCCAAAGGTTGCTCCATAGCCCTCCAAAAGACTTTTTTTTTTAAATATGGGCCTCTGAACACTTATGTTTCCATGTAGGATGAAGTAGTCTGAGTCAGGTAAATATTACCGGTTAACAACAACTAAAATTTGGATAAATTACAAAAATCATATACTTAAAGGCATCAAAGAGCTGCAAAGGTGGGACTTCCCTGGCGGTCCAGTGGATAGGACTCCGAGCTTCCACTGCAGGGAGCACGGGTTCAATCTCTGGTCAGGGAACTAAGATCTTGCATGCCCTGCAGTGCGGCCAAAAAAAAAAAAGAGCTGCAAAGACAATAAGGAATATCAGGGACAAAATTTCAGAGAGCAGAGAACCATTCAGAGGTAATCTTAGGATCTACGGTGTTTGGGGGGCATCTGTCACTTCTGGGCACAAGCTAGTGGCTGAGATCTGGAATTGGGGCAAGCACAGGAATGTTACTATAGGGCAGAGAAATGAGCCAAATCTCTGACAATTGCTTGGGATGGAGTGACGAAAGTGAAGATTTGAAAAGTCTCAAACACAAGGCCAGTTTCTTCCTCAAGGTATTTGCTGAATTCTGAAGATAAGCCAAAACTTCCAGAAAGCAGAGTAGAATTTTCTAGTGTCTGTGGATACTTAGGAGACAAAGGGCCTTGAATATAGCCAGTGAGAGGTAAAAGCCCTGGAGGGAATGATAGATTAATGCTGCCATCTACTATCACTTTTTTCCTCATCGCATTTTCCAACATGGACACAGCTAGAGGCTAAGAATTCAGGCTTCAGAAAGCTGCTCCTAGAAAATAGAAAAACCAGTAGTCTTGGCAGTTGTGGGGGACCAGAGCACCAAAACTGGAGACTTGAGAGACCTCAAGCCCACAGCCAGTCTCTTCCTCAAAAATGTGAGATATTTTGAAGCTTCATGGGGTGGAAAGCTAATCCAAATACCTCTGGAAAGTAGAGTGAAAACTTCTTCAGCATCTTGGTTCTAAACAGAGGACTCCCCCCTTCCCCTCATGCTCTCAGTGAAAAACCATGAAGGACCATGTCCTAGGAATAAGGAAAACAAAGGTGGACTAGATCTGACCAAAACTGCAAACCAGTCTTGACCTAAATAAGTTTACAACAGGATTACGGTAACCCCCATTCCACCATCTTAGAATCTTACTTCTCTGGTAAAAGATTCCATTATCTGAAGCTTCTAAAGTTGTTACTGGTGTGTGTGTGTGTGTGTGTGTGTGTGTGTGTGTGTGTGTGTGTGTTTAATATAAAACATCTGACATTCAAACAAAAATTACTAGGTATATGAAACCATAACCACTTGACTGGTAACCAATAAAAGCAAAGCTATAGGTGCTCTAGATATTGGAGTTAGCAGACAAGGACTTTAAATGATTCATATATTAAATAAAAGAAAGGAAAAGATGGACAAAGAGGTGAAAGACACAAAATTTCAACAAAGTGAAATTTACATAAAGAATCAAACGGATATTCTAATACCAAAAATAAAATATATGAAAGTAAGAACTCAATGGATGTGTCTAAAAGTAAATTTACCTAGCCAAACTCAGGAAGTAAACTCAAAGAGAAATCAATAGAAAATATCTAAACTAAAGCACAAAAAGAAAAAAGGCTGCTGGGGGTAGTAGAGAAGAGAAAGAGAACATGAAGGGAAAGAGAAAGAATAAACAGAACATGGAGATGTAGAACACAGTCAAAAGATCTAATAACACACATGTAATTACAGCTCCAGAAAAACAAGAGAGATAAAACGGGGCAGAAGCAATATTTGAAGAGATAATGATGGAGGATGTTCTAAAACTGATCAAAGATCCACTGGAATAAAAAGTCTGACTCCGTTTTTGGCAGCTTTCAAGCCTTACTGCTCCTGTTTACCTTCGTGCCTCACAAAAAGTCAAGCCAGCAAGAGAGCCTGCATGCTCCCCGCTTTGGCACTGGCATGAAGTTCCAAACCACAGAAGCCCCGGCCCATGGGTAACTACTATCACCCCATCCACACACTATTTCCACAATAAAAGCTAAAGCTAGGAAGCATAGCCACCCAGAAGCAGTGGTCTGGGAGGGGTGCAGGCAGCTGTACTGGGGGGAGGGGGTCTTCCGAGGGGAGGCCGGCTGGGGCCAGGCACGCACATCTGAGACACAGCTGGGCTGGTGACTCGGCTTTGGGTGGCGCCCCGGAGACCGGGGAGGCGGTGCGGGACGCAGGACGCTCTCCAAGGTTGCCCCCAGGCAGAGCCGAGAGGCTGACTGGGTCTTGGTGCTCCAGCCGGGTGTCAGGCCTGAGCCTCGGAGGTGGGAGAGCCAAGTTCAGGACATTGGTCCACCAGAGACCTCCCGGCCCCACGTAATATCAAACGTCGAAAGCTCTCCCAGAGATCTCCATCTCAATGCTAAGACCCAGCTCCACTCAACAACCAGCCAACTACAGTGCTGGACACCCTATGCCAAACAACTAGCAAGACAGGAACACAACCCCACCCATTAGCAGAGAGGCTAATTGAGATCCCTCACTCCAGTCCAACCCCTTAATCAAAATAAAAGACAATCACCTCTCCTTGTTCTCTCAAGTCATTTTTGGACCTGTTGGGAGCCTGCCCTGCTCCCCCTAGAAACCCCCCAAAAAGTAATAATTCTTTTCATACCCTCTTGATCATGTATGCCACCACCAGTCTCAACATCTGTGTTGAGGGTCCCCAAGACCACTCCCAAGTTCAAAGATTTGCATGAAGGGCTCACAGGACTCAACTTATAGTCATATTCATGGCTATAATTTATTACAGCAGAAGTATTCAAAGCAAAATAAAGAGAAATGGTATATGAGGCAACGTCCAGAGGAAACCAGGTGCAAGCTCCCAAGAGTACCTTCTCCATGGAGTCACAAAAGACACACCTAATTCTTCCAGCAACAAGTTGTGCCAACACATACGAAGTGTTATTTACCAGAGGTTCGAGCATTAGAAAAAGGATAAAAGCAATAAGTTTAATTAGACTATATAAAGTCAATAATGTATGCTGTAATCTCTAGAATTGAAATGGGAAAAGAATACATAATTAACAGATTACTATAGGAGAAAATGAAATAAAAATATTTGATTACAGGGCTTCCCTGGTGGCACAGTGGTTAAGAATCCGCCTGCCAATGCAGGGGACATGGGTTCGAGCCCTGGTCCCGGAAGATCCTACATGCCACAGAACAACTAAGCCCGTGCGCCACAACTACAGAGCCTGCACTCTAGAGCTTGGGAGCCACAACTACTGAGCCCACACGCCTAGAGCCCATGCTCCGCAACAAGAAGCCACCACAATGAGAAGCCTGTGCACCACAGCTAAGAGTAGCCCCCGCTCACCACAACTAGAGAAAACCCACACACAGCAACAAAGACCCAATGCAGCCAAAAATAAATAAAATAAAATAAATTAATTAAAAAAAAAATATATATATATATATATTTGATTACAGAGTATTCATTTTTTAGGAAAATTGTTTATTTTATCCAGCTTTTCAGACTAATTGGAATCAAGTTGTTCATAGTATCTTTCAATTTTCTTTTTAATGTCTATAGGATCCCAAAAATTAAACACAGAATTATCATATGAACTGGCAATTCTACTCCTACATATATATCCAAGATAAATGAAAATATATTTCCACAGAGAAACATGTACATGAGTGTTTTTAGCAGCATTATTCATAATAGCCAAAAAGTAAAACCCAAATGTCCATCGATGGATGAAAGGATAAACAAAATGTGATACAGCCATACAATGAAATAATTATTCAGCTATAAAAAGGAAAAAAGTACTTGTACATGCTACAACTTGGATGAACCTCCAAAACATACTAAGTGAAAGAGGCCAAACACAAAGGTCATATATTGTATGATTACTTTTATATGACATATCCAAAATAGGCAAATCCATAGAGACAGAAAGCAGATTAGAGTTAACAGGGGTTGGGAGGAGAGGAGAATGGAGAGTGATTATTTAATGTCTACAGGGTGTTTTTATGGGGTCATGAAAAGGTTTTAAAACTGGGGAGAGCCAGTGGTTACACAACACTGTGAATACACTAAGTGTTACTGAATTGTACACTTTAAAATGGTTAATTGTGTGCTGTGTGAACTTCACCTCAATAAAACATAGATAAAAACAGAAGCAAATAAGAAGGTAATTCACCACATTAATAGAATAAAAGAATAAAGTAAAATCATATGATTATCTTGATAGTTGAAGAAAAATAATTTGATAAAATTTAATACACAGTCATAAATAAATCTGTTAGAAAACTACTAATAGAAAATAATTTCCTTAATCTGATAAGAATAATAATCCAAAAAATTCACTGTAAACATCATAGCCGATAGGAGCATGGAGAAACATTCCCTCCTGAGATCAGGAATGAATAAGCATGCCAGCTAAAAATATTCAACAGTGTCAATGCAATAAACTAAATTAGTTAATTAATCAAATAGTTTTAAAAAGCAAAAGGATTGAAAGCAAAAGCATTGAAATGATAAAGTTGTAATATTCACCAAACGATTGTGATGTATAAAATCTAAAGGAATTTTCAGGTAAACTATTAGAATTAAGAAGTGAATTTAGGGCTTCCCTCGTGGCTCAGTGGTTAAGAATCCGCCTGCCAATGCAGGGGACACGGGTTCGAGCCCTGGTCTGGGAAGATCCCACATGCCGCGGAGCAACTAAGCCCGTGTGCCACAACTACTGAGCCTGTGCTCTAGAGTCCGCGAGCCACAACTACTGAGCCCGTGTGCCACAACTACTGAAGCCCGCGTGCCTAGAGCCCGTGCTCCACAACAAGAGAAGCCACTGCAATGAGAAGCCAGCGCACCGCAACCAAGAGTAGCTCCCACTCGCTGAAACTAGGGAAAGCCCACGTGCAGCAACGAAGACGCAACGCAGCCAAAAATAAATAAAATAAATAAATAAATTTATTAAAAAAAAAAAAAAAAGAAGTGAATTTAGGGAATTCCCTGGCGATCCAGTGTTAGGTGCCACACTTTCACTGCCAAGGGCCCAGGTTCAATCCCTGGTCAGGGAACTAAGATCCTGCAAGCCATGCATCACGGCCCCAAAAAAAAAAAAAAAAAAAGTGAATTTAGCAAGGTAGCTGGATACAAAGTCACTATCTTAAAAATCAATTGTAAACTAATGAGAACCTGCTGTATAAAAAAATAGATAAAATTAAATTTTAAAAAAATCAATTGTATCTCCATATACCAGCAACAAATAAAATTTGAAATTTTAAGAAAAGGTGCTGTTTATAACAGCATCAAAAATGTCAAATGCCTAGTAATAAGTTTTTTTAAAGACATGCGAGATTCTTACACACTAAAATAGAGACATATACCATATTCATGAGTTGGAATTGTTAAAATGTTAAACTGTCGGTTCTCCCCAGCCAGATCTATAAATTTAATGCAACCCCAGTTAAAATCTGGCCAGGTTTTTTTATTGTTGTTGTTTGTTCGGAGTTTTTTGTTTGTTTGTATAATAGACAAGCTGATTCTAAAATGTGTAGGAAAATACAAAGGACCAACAATAGTAAAGTAATCTTGAAAAAGAATAAAATTAGAGAACTACCAGATAACAAGGCCTGTTATAAAACTCCAGGAATTAAGACAGTGTAATATTTGTACAAGTATAAATAAAAACTAATGTAATGATACATGCTACAATGCAGATAAAAGTAGAAAACGCTGTGCTAAGTGAGAGAAGCCAGACACAAAAAGTAACACTTTCTATAATTCAATTTATATGAAGTATCTGGAATGGATCCATAAAGTGAATCCACAGGGATAGAAAGCATATTGATAGTTTTCAAGTGAAGAGGGTAAAAGAAAAATGGGGAGTATCTGCTTAATGGGTATGGGGTTTTATTTTGGAGTGATAAAAATGTTTTGGAACTAGACAGGGGTAGTGGTTACTTACATAACACCTGCATTAAATGCCACTGAATCATTCACTTTAAAATGGTTAATTTTATATTATGTAAATTTCACCTTAACTTTTAAAATTATGACAAATAATTTTAAACTAGAAAGAGTAGCCATGAAATAATACAGAGGTGAACTGAATGCATAAAGAATTAAAAAACATTTTTTTTCATTACTATTGGAACAGAACAGAGAGCCCAGAAACATACCCACATATATGTGGCCACCAAATTCATGAAAAAAAGATGACAGTCCAGTAAGGAAAAAATCAATTGAATGTCCATACGGAAATAAAAGTAACCTTGTCCTCTAACACCTAAAAATCAATTCCAGATGGATTACAGATCTAAATGTGAAAAGTTAAACAAAGCTTTCAGAAAAAAAAAAAAAAAAACATAGGAAAACATCTTCATAATCTTGAAGTAGACAAAGAGTTCTCAAATAAGACACAAAAAGTGTTAACAATAAAGAAAAAAGGTAAACTGGATTATATTAAAATAAGAACTTTTGCTCATTAAAGTACATCATCATTAAGAGTGCTATAACACCAAGAGAAGATATAAAGAACTCCTATAAATAAAAACAACAGCAGAAAAAATCCACAAACTCAATTTTAAAATGAGCAAAAAGCAACATATAAAAAATATTATAAACATATGCAAATCAATGAAATAAACCATATATATAGAATAAAGGACAATAACCACATGACCATCTTAGTTGAAAACGTCTGACAAATTCCAACATCCTTTCCTAATAAAAGCACTCAATAAACTAGGAATAGAAGGGAACTTCCTCAGCATGATAAAGAACATCTACATAAAACCCAGAGCTAACATAATATTTAATGGTGATAGTCTGAAAACTTTCCCCCTAATAATCAGAAACAAGACAAATATGTCTGCTCTCACCACTCCTATTCACCATTTTACTGGAGGTTCTAACCTAACCAGGACAATTTGGCAAGAAAAAGAATTTAAAAGCATCCATATTTGAAAGGAAGAAGTAAACTTATCTCTATTCACAGATGACAATCTTATATAAATAAGAAATTCTAAGAAAATGCTAAGAAATCCAATAAAAAACGATTAGAATAAACAAGTTCAGCAATGTTGCAGGATACAAGATCAACACACAAAAATAGATTGTATTTCTATACACTTGCAATAAACACCTAAAAATGAAAATAAAACAATTCCATCCACAATCGCATTAACAAGAATAAAATACTTGGGAGTAAATTTAACAAAAGAAGTGCAAGAGTTGTACTTTGAAAACTACAAAATATTGTTAAAGGACATTGTAAAAGCCCTAAATAAGTGGAAGGACATCCCCTGTTCTGATATTTATGGATTGAAAAACTTCATATTGTTAAGTTGGCAATACTCTCCAAACTGATCTACAGATTCAATTCAATCCCTATTAAAATCCCAGCTTTTTTTTTTGCATTACGTGACAAGCAAGGGACCAAAACAACCTTGAAAAAGAACAAAGTTAGAGGACTGACACTTCCAGACATCAAAACTTACTACAAAGCCACTGTATTCAAGAGAGTGTGGTACTGGCGTAAGGACAGACATGCAGACCAATGAAACAGGATTGAGAATTCAAACATAAACCCATACATGTATAGTCAACTGATTTTCAACAGTGGTGCCAAGACCATTCAATGGGGGAAAGAACAGTCTTTTCAACAAATGTTGGGACAACTAAATACCCACATTCAAGAGAGTCAAGTTGGGCCCTTCCTTGACACCATACATATAAAAATAACAAAATGGGTCAAACAGCTAAATGTACAAGCTGAAATTATAAAACTCTTAGAAGAAAATATAGATGGGAATCTTTGTAACCTTGGATTAGTCAATGGTTTCTTATATACTGGGTTGGCCAAAAGGTTTGTTCGTTTTTTCCGTAAGACGGCTCTAGTAGCACTTAGTTGTCTTTAACTTCATTTGAAACAATTTTGTTAGATTGTATAGGACAGCTGTCATTTCAGTGTACATTTAAAAAAAAGACATCAAAACTGATGACTTTTTGTGAAGCCATTTTAATATTGAAGATGGAAGAAAAAAAGCAACATTTTTGGCATATTATGCTTTATTTCAAGAAAGGTAAAAACACAACTGAAACACAAAAAAAGATTTGTGCAATGTATGGAGAAGGTGCTGTGACTGATCAAACGTGTCAAAAGTGGTTTGCGAAGTTTCATGCTGGAGATTTCTCACTGGACAATGCTCCATGGTCGGGTAGACCAAATGAAGTTGATAGAGATCAAATCAAGACATCAACTGAGAACAGTCAATGTTATACCACATGGAAGACAGCCAACATACTCAAAATATCCAAATCAAGCACTGAAAATCATTTGCACCAGCTTGGTTATGTTAATTGCTTTGATGTTTGGGTTCCACATTAGTTAAGCGAAAAAAACCTTCTTGACCTTATTTCCACGTGTGATTCTCTACTGAAATGTAATGAAAACATTCCATTTTTGAAACAATTGTGATGGGTGATGAAAACTGGAGACTGTACAACAATGTAGAACTGAAAAGATCATGGGGCAAGAGAAATGAACCACCACCAACCACACCAAAGGCAGGTCTTCATCCAAAGAAGGTGACATTGTGTATATGGTGGGATTGGAAGGGAGTCCTCTATTATGAGCTCCTTCCAGAAAACCAAACAATAAATTCTAACAAGTACTGCTCCCAATTAGACCAACTGAAAGCTGCACTCGATGAAAAGCGTCCAGAATTAGTCAACAGAAAACGTGTAATCTTCCATCAGGATAACGCAAGACCACATGTTTCTTTGATGACCATGCAAAAACTGTTACAGCTTGGCTGGGAAGTTCTGATTCATTTGCCATATTCACCAGACGTCGCATCTTCAGATTTCCATTTATTTTGGTCTTTACAAAATTCTCTTAATGGAAATTGAAACCCTCAGACATTGCTGGTGGAACTGTAAAATGATTCACCTGCTTTGGAAAACAGTTTGCCAGTTCCTCAAATGTTAAACAAAAAGTCACAATATGACCCAGCAATTCCACTCCTAGGTATATACTCCAGAGAATTAAAAACATATGTCCACACAAAAATGCGTACATGAATGTTCACAGGAGCTTTATTCAAAATAGCCAAAAGTGCAAACAATCCAAATGTCCACCAACTGATGAATGGATAAACAAAATGTAGTGTATCCAAAACAATGGAATATGATCTGGCCATAAAAAGGAATGAAGGGGATTCTGCCAGCAACCTTCATTTGGGGTGCAACTCTTCCCAGAGCCTCCGGCCTACTAGCCTACTACATCAGATTTTGGATTCACCAAGCCTCCACAATCATATTAAGAAAGCGAGGAAGAAAGAAGTGAAATAAGTCATCCAAGATCATATATCCACCGTATGGCTGACAGGGTCTTGGTTCTCCACGCAGGTGTCAGGCCTGAGCCTCGGAGGTGGGAGAAGCAAGTTCAGGACACAGGACCACGAGAGACTTCCCAGCCCCACGTAATATCAATCAGCGAGAGCTCTCCCAGAGATCTCCATCTCAATGGAGACCCAGCTCCACTCAACAACCAGCAAGCTCCAGTACTGGACAGCCTATGCCAAACAACTAGCAAGACAGGAACACAACCGCACCCATTAGCAGAGAGGCTGCCTAAAATCATAATAAGGTCACAGACACCCCAAAACATACCACCGGACGTGGTACTGCCCACCAGAAAAACAGGATCCAGCCTCATCCACCAGAACACAGGCACCAGTCCCCTCAACCAGGAAGCCTACACAACCCACTGAACCAACCTTACCCACTGGGGGCAGACACCAAAAACAATGGGAACTACGAACCTGCAGCCTGCGAAAAGGAGACCCCAAACACAGTAAGTTAAGCAAAATAAGAAGACACAGAAATACACAGCAGATGAAGGAGCAAGGTAAAAACCCACCACACCAAACAAATGAAGAGGAAATAGGCAGTCTACCTAAAAAAAAATTCAGAGTAATGATAGTAGAGATGATCCAAAAATCTTGGAAATAGAATGGAGAAAATACAAGAAACGTTTAACAAGGACCTAGAAGAAATAGAGAGCAAATGAACAATGATGAACAACACAATAAATGAAATTAAAAACTCTCTAGAAGGAATCAATAGCAGAAAAACAGAGGCAAAAGAACGGATAAGTGACCTGGAAGATAAAATAGTGGAAATAACTACCTCAGAGCAGAATAAAGATAAAAGAATGAAAAGAACTGAGGACAGTCTCAGAGACCTCTGGAACAACATTAAATGCACCAACATTCGAATTATAGGGGTCCCAGAAGAAGAAGAGAAAAAAAAAGAGACTGAGAAAATATTAGAAGAGATTATAGCTGAAATTTATCCAAATATGGGAAAGGAAATAGTCAATCAAGTCCAGGAAGCACAGAGAGTCCCATACAGGATAAATCCAAGGAGAAACACACCAAGACACATATTAATCAAACTATGAAAAATTAAATACCAAGAAAAAATATTAAAAGCAACAAGGGAAAAGCAACAAATAACATACAAGGGAATCCCCATAAGGTTAACAGCTGATCTTTCAGCAGAAACTCTGCAAGCCAGAAGGGAATGGCAGGACATATTTAAAATGATGAAAGGGAAAAACCTACAACCAAGATTACTCTACCAAGCAAGGATCTCGTTCAGATTCGATGGAGAAATTAAAACCTTTACACACAAGCAAAAGTTACAACAAATGCTAAAGGAACTTCTCTAGGCAGGAAACACAAGAGAAGGAAAAGACTTACAATAACAAACCCAAAACAATTAAGAAAATGGTAATAGGAACATACATATCGATAATTACCTTAAATGTAAATGGATTAAATGCTCCAACCAAAAGACACAGACTGGCTGAATGGATACAAAAAAAAGACCCATATATATGCTGTCTACAAGAGATCCACTTCAGACCTAGGGACACATACAGACTGAAAGTGAGGGGATGGAAAAAGATATTCCATGCAAATGGAAATCAAAAGAAAGCTGGAATAGCAATTCTCATATCAGACAGAAGAGACTTTAAAATAAAGACTATTCCAAGAGACAAAGAAGGACACTACATAATGATCAAGGGATCAATCCAAGAAGAAGATATAACAATTGTAAATATTTATGCACCCAACATAGGACCACCTCAATACATAAGGCAAATGCTATCAGCCATAAAAGGGGAAATCGACAGCAACACAATCATAGTAGGGGACTTTAACACCCCACTTTCACCAATGGACAGATCATCCAAAATGAAAATAAATAAGGAAACACAAGCTTTAAATGATACATTAAACAAGATGGACTTAATTGATATTTATAGGACATTCCATCCAAAAGCAACAGAATACACTTTCTTCTCAAGTGCTCATGAAACACTCTCCAGGATAGATCATATCTTAGGTCACATATCATGCCTTGGTAAATTTAAGAAAATTGTAATTGTATCAAGTATCTTTTCCGACCACAACGCTATGAGACTAGATATCAATTACAGGGAAAAAACTGTAAAAATATAAACACATGAAGGCTAAACAATACGCTACTAAATAACCGAGAGACCACTGAAGTAATCAAAAAGGAAATCAAAAAATACCTAGAAACAAATGACAATGAAAACACCACGGCCCAAAACCTATGGGATGCAGCAAAAGCAGTTCTGAGAAGGAAGTTTATAGCAATACAATCCTACCTAAAGAAACAAGAAACATTTTAAATAAACAACCTAACCTTACAACTAAAGCAATTAGAGAAAGAAGAACAAAAAAAACCCAAAGTTAGCAGAAGGAAAGAAATCATAAAGATCAGAGCAGAAATAAATGAAAAAGAATGAAGGAAACAATAGCAAAGATCAATAAAACTAAAAGCTGGTTCTTTGAGAAGATAAACAAAATTGATAAACCATTAGCCAGACTCACCAAGAAGAAAAGGGAGAAGACTCAAATCAACAGAATCAGAAATTTAAAAAGGAGAAGTAACAACTGACACTTCAGAAATACATAGGATCATGAGAGATTATTACAAGCAACTATATGCCAATAAAATGGGCAACCCAGAGTGGACAAAGTCTTAGAAAAGCACAACCTTCTGAGACTGAACCAGGAAGAAACAGAACATACAAACAGACCAATCACAAGCACTGAAATTGAAACTGTGATTAAAAATCTTCCAACAAACAAAACTCCAGGACCAGATGGATTCACAGGTGAATTCTATCAACCATTTAGAGAAGAGCTAACACCTATCCTTCTCAAACTCTTCCATAATATAGCAGAGGGAGGAACACTCCCAAACTCCTTCTACGAGACCACCATCACCCTGATACCAAAACCAGACAAAGATGTCATAAAAAAAGAAATCTACAGGCCAATATCCCTGATGAACATAGATGTGAAAATCCTCAACAAAATACGATCAAACAGAATCCAGCAGCACATTAAAAGGGTCATACACCATGATCAAGTGGGGTTTATCCCAGGAATGCAAGGATTCAATATACAAAATCAATCAAAGTGATACACCATATTAACAAATTGGAGGATAAAAACCATATGATAATCTCAATAGATGCAGAAAAAGCTTTTGACAAAATTCAACACCCATTTATGATAAAAACTCTCCAGAAAGTAGGCAAAGGGGGAACTTACCACAACATAATAAAGGCCATATATGACAAACCCACAGCCAACATTGTTCTCAATGGTAAAAAACTGAAACCATTTCCACTAAGATCAGGAACAAGACAAGGCTGCCCACTCTCACCAGTATTATTCAACATAGTTTTGGAAGTTTTAGCCACAGCAATCAGAGACAAAAAAAGAAATGAAAGGAATCCAAATCGGAAAAGAGGAAGTAAAACTGTCACTGTTTGCAGATGACATGATACTATACATAGAGAATCCTAAAGATGCTACCAGAAAACTACTAGAGCTAATCAACGAATTTGGAAAAGTAGCAGGATACAAAATTAATGCACAGAAATCTCTTGCATTCCTATACACTAATGATGAAAAATCTGAAAGAGAAATTAAGGAAACACTCCCATTTACCACTACAACAAAAAGAATAAAATACCTAGGAATAAACCTACCTAGGGTGACAAAAGACCTATATGCAGAAATCTATAAGACACTGATGAAAGAAATCAAAGATACAAACAGATGGAGAGATATACCATGTTCTTGGATTGGAAGAATCAACACTGTGAAAATGACTATACTCGCCAAAGCAATCTACAGATTCAATGCAATCCCTATCAAACTACCAATGGCATTTTTCACAGAACTAGAACAAAATATTTCACAATTTGTATGGAAACACAAAAAAAACCCGAATAGCCAAAGCAAACTTGAGAAAGAAAAACGGAGCTGGAGGAATCAGGCTCCCTGACTTCAGACTATACTACAAAGCTACAGTAATCAAGACAGTATGGTACTGGCACAGAAACAGAAACAAAGATCATTGGAACAAGATAGAAAGCACAGAGATAAACCCACGCACATATGGTCACCTTATCTTTGATAAAGGAGGCAAGAATATACAATGGAGAAAAGACAGCCTCTTCAATAAGTAGTGTTGTGAAAACTGGACAGCTACATGTAAAAGAATGAAATTAGAACACTCCCTAACACCATACACAAAAATAAACTCAAAATGGATTAAAGACATAAATGTAAGGCCAGACACTATCAAACTCTTAGAGGAAAACATAGGCAGAACACTCTATGACATAAATCACAGCAAGACCCTTTTTGACCCAGCTCCTAGAGAAATGGAAATAAAAACACAAATAAACAAATGGGACCTAATGAAACTTAAAAGCTTTTGCACAGCAAAGGAAACCATAAACAAGACCAAAAGACAACCCTCAGAATGGGAGAAAATATTTGCAAATGAAGCAACTGACAAAGGATTAATCTCCAAGATTTACAAGCAGCTCATGCAGCTCAATATCAAAAAAACAAACAACCCAATCCAAAAATGGGCAGAAGACCTAAATAGTCATTTCTCCAAAGAAGATATACAGATTGCCAACAAACACATGAAAGGATGCTCAACTTCACCAATTATTAGAGCAATGCAAATCAAAACTACAATGAGATATCATCTCACACCGGTCAGAATGGCCAGCATCAAAAAATCTAGAAACAATAAATGCTGGAGAGGGTGTGGAGAAAAGGGAACACTCTTGCACTGTTCGTGGGAATGTAAATTGATACAGCCACTATGGAGAACAGTATGGAGGCTCCTTAAAAAACTAAAAATAGAACTACCATACAACCCAGCAATCCCACTACTGGGCATATACCCTGAGAAAACCATAATTCAAAATGAGTCATGTACCAAAATGTTCATTGCAGCTCTATTTACAATAGCCAGGACATGGAAGCAACCTAAATGTCCATCATCGGATGAATGGATAAAGAAGATGTGGCACATATATACAATGGAATATTACTCAGCCATAAAAAGAAACGAAATGGAGTTATTTGTAGTGAGGTGGATGGAGTTAGAGTCTGTCATACAGAGTGAAGTAAGTCAGAAAGAGAAAAACAAATACAGTATGCTAACACATATATATGGAATCTACGGGAAAAAAAAAAAGGTCATGAAGAACCTAGTGGCAAGACGGGAATAAAGACACAGACCTACTAGAGAATGGACTTGAGGATATGGGGAGGGGGAAGGGTAAGATGTGACAAAGTGAGAGAGTGGCATGGACATATATACCCTACCAAACGTAAAATAGATAGCTAGTGGGAAGCAACCACATAGCACAGGGAGATCAGCTCTGTGCTTTGTGACCATCTAGAGGGGTGGGATAGGGAGGGTGGGAGGGAGGGAGATGCAAGAGGGAAGAGACATGGAACATATGTATATGTATAACTGATTCACTTTGTTATAAAGCAGAAACTAACACACCATTGTAAAGCAATTATACTCCAATAAAGATGTTAAAAAAATAAAAATAAAATAAACTCAAACTGGATTAAAGACCTAAAAGTAAGGCCAGATACTATAAAACTCTTAAAGGAAAACATAGGCAGAACACTCTATGACATAAATCGCAGCAAGATCTTTTTTGACCCACGTCCTAGAGTAATGGAAATAAAAACAAAAATAAACAAATG
The DNA here is from genome assembly GCF_965194805.1 of Balaenoptera borealis. NCBI lineage: Eukaryota > Metazoa > Chordata > Mammalia > Artiodactyla > Balaenopteridae > Balaenoptera > Balaenoptera borealis. Next base: position 89,665,578 of record NC_138874.1, read on the forward strand.
GGACCTAATGAAACTTAAAAGCTTCTGCACAGCAAAGGAAACCATAAATAAGACCAAAAGACAACCCTCAGACTGGGAGAAAATATTTGCAAACGAAGCAACTGGCAAAGCATTAATCTCCAAAATACAGAAGCAGCTCATGCAGCTCAATATCAAAAAAACAAACAACCCAACCCAAAAATGGGTAGAAGACCTAAATAGACATTTCTTCAAAGAAGACATACAGATTGCCAACCAACAAATGAAGGATGCTCAACATCACTAATCATTAGAGAAATGTAAATCAAAACTACAATGAGGCATCACCTCACACCAGTCAGAATGGACATCATCAAAAGGTCTACAAACAATAAATGCTGGAGAGGGTGTGGAGAAAAGGGAACACTCTTGCACTGTTGGTGGGACTGTAAACTGACACAGCCACTATGCAGAACAGTATGGAGGTTCCTTAAAAAACTAAAAATAGAACTACCATATGACCCAGCAATCCCACTACTGGGCATATACCCAGAGAAAACCATAATTCAGAAAGAGTCATGTACCAAAATGTTCACTGCAGCTCTATTTACAATAGCCAGGACATGGAAGCAACCTAAATGTCCATCATCGGATGAATGGATAAAGAAGATGTGGCACATATATAAAATGGAATATTACTCAGCCATATAAAGAAACGAAATTGAGATATTTGTAGTGAGGTGGATGGACCTAGAGTCTGTCATACAGAGTGAAGTAAGTCAGAAAGAGAAAAACAAATACCATATGCTAACACATATATATGGAATCTAAAAAAATAAAAATTGTTCTGAAGAACCTAGGGGCAGAACAGGAATAAAGACGCAGACATAGAGAATGGACTTGAGGACATGGGGAGGGGGAAGGATAAGCTGGAATGAAGTGAGAGAGTGACATGGACTTATATATACTACCAAATGTAAAATAGCTAGCTAGTGGGAAGAAGCCGCATAGCACAGGGAGATCAGCTCGGTGCTTTGTGAGCACCTAGAGGGGAGGGATAGGGAGGGTGGGAGGGAAACGCAAGGGGGAGGGGATATGGGGATATATGTATACATATAGCTGATTCACTTTGTTATACAGTAGAAACTAACACAACAATGTAAAGCAATTATACTCCAATGAAATTGTTAAACAAAGAAAAAAAGGAATGAAGTACTAATCATGTTACAACACGGATGAACTTTGAAAACATTAGCTAAGTGAAAGAAGCCAGACACAAAAGATCACATATTCTATGATTCCACTTATATGAAATGTCCAGGATAAGCAAATTCATAGAGACAGAAAGTAGACTAGTGGTTTCCAGGTGCTAGGAGTAGAAGGAATGGAGAGTAATTGTTAATGGTCATGGGGTTTTCTTTTGTGGGGGGGTGATGAATATGCTGTGAAATTAGGTAGTGGTGATGGTAACACAACTCTGTGAATATACTTATGACCACTGACTTGTATAGTTTTAAAAGGACAAATTTGGGCTTCCCTGGTGGCGCAGTGGTTGAGAATCTGTCTGCCAATGCAGGAGACACGGGTTTGAGCCCTGGTCTGGGAGGATCCCACATGCCGCGGAGCAACTAGGCCCGTGAGCCACAACTACTGAGCCTGCGCGTCTGGAGACTGTGCCCTGCAACAAGAGAGGCCGCGACAGTGAAAGGCCCGCACACCGCGATGAAGAGTGGCCCCCGCTCGCCGCAACTAGAGAAAGCCCTCACACAGAAACGAAGACCCAACACAGCCAAAAATAAAAATAAATAAATAAATAAAAAATTAAAAAAAAAAAAAGTTGGACCTCTGGGGCCATAGTTTAAAAAAAAAAAAAAAGGACAAATTTGATAGTATGTGGATTACATCTCACACCAGTACAGTAAGTTCCCTACATACAAACAACTTCCGTTCTGAGAGCGCATTCGTAAGTCCAATTTAAGTCCAACAAAGTTAGCCTAGGTACCCAACTAACACAATCGGCTATATAGTACTGTACTGTAATAGGTTTATAATACTTTTCACACAAATAATTCGTCCATAAAACCAAGCAAACACAAAAAATAAAACACTTTTAATCTTACAGTACAGTACCTTGAAAAGTACAATAGTGCAGTACAACAGCTGGCATACAGGGGCTGGCAGGCACGTTCACATCTTTAGAAGTTCGCATCTTGAAGGTTCACATGTAGGGGACTTACTGTATTTTAAAAATTAGCAAAACACTTGAACAGATCCTTCACAAAAGAGTATATCTAAGTGGTCAACACTTGAAAAGATGCTCAACCTCATTAGTCATCAGAGATGTGTGATTTAAAACCATAATGAGATACCACTACACACTACAAGAATGGCTAAAATGAAAAGGACAGAAATTACAGTGCTGGTGAAGACACAGAGCAAGGGTCAGCAAAATAAGACCCACCACCACCTTATTTGTAAATAAAGTTTCATAGGAATGCAGCCCCTCTCATTCATTTACGCACTGTCTGTGGCTTCTTTTATGCTACCATAGCAGAGCTGAGTAACTGCCACAAGTCCATACCGCCTACAAAGCCTAAAATACTATCTGGTTCTTCAATATCTAACCCCCAACCCTTGATGTAGAGGGACCAGAACTTTCATACACTGCTACTGGGAGTGTAAATTGGTACAACCACTCTGGAAAACTATTTGGCAGTATCTACTAAAACTGAACAAGTGCATACACTATAAACCCTATTATTAATTTCATCTGGCTGCTGTAACAAATTACCATAGCTTTGTTGGCTTAAAACAAAATAAACTTATCCTCTCATAGTTCTGGAGGCTCAGACTATTAAAAAATTTCTTCTTAATTGCACTGTCATTATAATTAGTATTAACACCCAATTGGGCAAAACAGCGTAAACATAATAAAATTTATATAAATATTAAACATAATAAAAACTGTATTCACACCATATCTCTTAGTGAGAGGAATGTGTCTTTTATTTTATGGATCCATGCTTTTACTGACAGTAAATGTACAAAATCAATCCCTTTCCTATATTATTTATTTTTAAATATAAATTCTGAGAAAGCTTGTTTACATAAGTAAGTAATTAGGAATAATTATTTTGCTATGGTAACAGCACATAATTCTTTGATCTCCAGAGTTATGTGCCAAAAATCCTACACTGACCTATTACTAAAAATTACTTTTAATTATCTATCAGTTAACAACTACATTAGGTCTTCCTTCTATTTTGTTGAAAGAAAGAACTGGAAACCACCTAAATTGGAAAAAGATTTGTGGCCCAGTGATTTGGGTCATTCACTGTCTCAAGATCAGCACCAGTTTTCCTTCTATGCACCATAGCAAAATCAGGAATGGATAAGAAGTATGCAAAGAAAATGAATTACATTGTACTAAGTTGTCAAAATATTTTTTTAAGTTAATGATATAGTATACTTCAGTGTTAATGCACTGAATAAAACATCAGGTGGCAATCAAATAACATAATTTTATAGCAATGAGCAAAAATATTTCTACATACCACAATGTGAATGATATCTGTGATTTCTCTGATGGCAAAGGTACAGGTACTGTCAAAACCACTTGATTTTCAACCACTCATCTATTGATGAGTCATGGGTACTGCTAATATTCCTGTGGTTTACGATCACTTTCATAATTGATGAAGACGCAAATTTTTATTTAGATGTTAAACAAATATGATTTTCTTTCCATTGTGGTTCGCGGACCACCATAATTCTAAGGTTAAGAACTCCTGGTTTGATGGCAGGAAGGAGGTAGTGATAAGGAGACGAAGCAAGGGGAGGAGTGAAAAGAGGAAGGGAAGAAGGGAAGGGGGACAAAATAGAATGAGGGCGAGCAAGAAATAAATACAGCTACATCTCTGGACTCAGACTAAGCAAATAAGCTTGGAGATTCGCAACCAGTGCTGGAGTTATTTCTATGGTGATTTTATATTTACATTTTATAACAAGTAGTTTCTTCAGCTGAGTCCCACCCGCTCAGTCCCATAAAGGGTCACCCGATCGCATCATGTCTAAGTCCAAATACAACCAGTATTTTCCATGGTCTTCCCGTACGGTGAGCATAAATCTGATCCCCTCAAGGCCATACCCCAAATATTGTGCTCTCAGTTACCCCTTCATTAGCAGGAAGTCCGTATTTTCTCGGGATACCCCCTCCTACGTTAGCTCCTCCAGGAGTCCTCAAAAGGGGTGCTGCTCACCTGCCTTCTGAGCCGCCGCCTGCTGCTCTCCGACCTCAGCCCAGGGTTCCGCAGCCCAGGGTCGTGTGTCGACTCGGTGGCCTCCTCTGTCCATCGACCCTGGGACTCTTCCCCACTGCTGACCGAGAAAAATATTCCCCTCCTGGGTCCCTCTTTTTTCGCTCCCCAACACCGCCTTTCCCTTTTCTCCTCCGCCTGTCAGAGGGCACAGGCCCGCATCGGGCCTGGGGTGGCCACTCCCGGCAACGCCCGCTAGGCCCTGCCGGCTCTTCCTCACTCGCGGAGGTTCTTCCCCTCAGGGGGCTCCAGTCAGGCGACCACCATTCTTCCGCAGGCTTCGTCGGTTCCAGTCCCGTGTTCCAGGCCCCGCAGAAAGTCAAGCAGAGACGGAACATGTGTTAGGAGGTCACTGCACGTTCGAAGACCTACGGAAAGTTCCTGAACTTTCAATGACCCAGCGCGGAAGCCTTCGGGGCTATGAGGCGGCTGCGCGCCGCTCTCGCGATTGATGAAGCACCGCGAGATGTTCCCGGCTGTGAGGAAGCACCTGGCCCCACCCAGCCAAAATAGGTTTGATAGGGGTTTGATAACACCTGCAAAGAAGGGCCGTGGAGAGGAAAACAATAGAAGCAAAGCAGCACCAGGTTCCACTCATCCCAGGTCCCTCTTTTTCTATCTCTCCTGAGCATCTCCGCTGCCTTTGAGTTCTTTTTAGGTTGTGCTTTGAATCGCCCCCGCAAGAGATCCAAACAGGAAGATGACTATAGTATTCTCTTCCCAACCCCCAGTATTAAGTTCTAAAACTTGCAGAATGGAATCTTCTGTTCGTTTTTACAACAAATATGTTACTAGTGCCTACTGTATGCACTGGGGATATAATGATGTATAAAATAATCACAGTCCTTGAAATCACAGAATTCAAATTCTTGTCAAAGAGGTAAGTAAATAAACTGGCAATTATAATACAACAAATAAGTTATATGTTGGGGAAGAAAAAGAATTTATAGGACTATAGGGCAGGGGCTTCTGACTCAGACTTGGGGAATCACGTAAAGCTTCTTAAAGAAACTTCAAAGCTAAGATCTGAAAGATAAATATGGAGGGGTTTTCCAAGCCAAGAGAGTGGACAGAGGAAAGTCCAGGCATAAGCTACAGCATGTAGCAAAGCCTAAAGACATGAAAAAGCATAGTTCATGGGAGATGATGAAGGACATTCAATATGGCTGACTGCTGGGACAATGCAAGCAAGCTGTTAAGAATATTGGCTCTGAAAGTCAATTACATGAGTTCAAATCCCAGCTCTGCCACTTACCACCCTTGAGAAGCAGGGTGATGAAGCAGAGAGAAGGATTTTGATAAGCCATGTCATAAGCAATAGAGAGCCATTGGAAGCAGAGGATTGATACAATCAGATTTCTGTTATATACATATGGATCTCTTCTCAGACAAACAAAAGCTAAGGGAATTGATCACCACTGACCTTCCTTGCAAGAATTGCTGAAGTGGTTTCTTTAAGCTGAAATGAAAGGACACTTAATTAAAGGAACTTAATTAAAGTTTAGCAAAATTCATCTCCAAAGTCCCTCGCAGCTCCAACAATCAGTGGTTCTATGCTGAAGTTGAAATGAAGAGACTTTTGATTTCTTTGATTTCTCAGCAACACAATTTAAATGCGGAGTTTCATTTTTCCTCTTTCGCTCTGTGCTGTTGTTTGAATGGGTGAATCGTGTCAAATGTATGCTTTTAATTGTTTCTTGTTTCTTGCCTCCAAATTCCCAAATGCTAATCAACAATTTTCCACTAATGAAGTGTCCAAAACCAAAAACAGCATCCCAGGTGCTATCTTACTAGGGCCAAACAGAAAGAGCCATTATCTCCGTGCTTTGTGACAAAAGGTCACTGCTATATTTTTCTCACAATATTATACAACAGACATCTATCTAATTTGCCATTTAGCATCACCCTTGGGCCTCTTACAGACATTACTATTTTCCAGGTGTTGCCCTCCCCATGAAAAATTTTCTTTCCAATTACTTTTCCCCAGATGCCTCAACTTGAAATTTTTCCAAGTTGAGTGTCATTCCCTTTGCCATATTGCTAATGTTTTATGTAATTTCTTTGGCTTTCCTGGTGTTTGGAGCGTATCCTCTTTTGGGGTCATCTGCAAATTTCATTAGCATATTTGTGGACAGGATGTAGCTGGAAGGGAATTGTTGAGGAATCCATCTTCTGTTCCTTTATTAATTAGGAACTGGTTCTAGAAATGGAGAAGGAACCCTGTCATCAAAAGTAGTAATTGCCTGTGCTCTTTTCTTACACACATGCACCCACACACACATGCACACACGCATTCACCCACTTAAAAATCTTCTCAATTCTGTGAATTTCTCTCTCTTTAAAAAAAAAGCAAACTCCTTGCCATTATATAGAACAAAATCTCTATATCAGGGGCCCCTAACATAAGGATCATGGATGGGCACGATGCCACTGGATGGCATGAATGCCTGCAATTGTATTCACAACATATTCACATTATTGTGTCCTTGAGTACATGTGCAGTTTTCTAGGGAGAGGCCCGTAGCTTTCATTAGAAATTCATAGGGGTGTGTAAATCCAAAAAAGTTTAAAAACCACTCTTTTATATCATTGTTTCTCAAAAAGTGAACCAATAGTCAGCTGTATTGGAACCACATGAGATGCTTGTTAAAATGCAGATTCTTGGGTCCTATTCCAGATCCACAGAATCAAAATAGAGATAGGAATGTGCATTTTAAAATTAAATGTAAATTGTTTTTGAATAGGAAATGTATGTTAATGGTACAAAATTTAAAAGATCAAAAGGGAAAAGTCTCGGACTTCCCTGGTGGCGCAGTGGTTGGGAATCCGCCTGCCAATGCAGGGGACACGGGTTCGTGCCCCGGTCCAGGAAGATCCCACATGCCGCGGAGCGGCTAAGCCCGTGAGCCACAACTACTGAGCCTGCGCGTCTGGAGCCTGTGCTCCACAACAAGAGAGGCCACAATAGTGAGAGGCCCGCCCACTGCGATGAAGAGTGGCCCCCGCTTGCCACAGCTAGAGAAAGCCCTCGCACAGAAAACGAAGACCCAACACGCCAAAAATAAATAAATAAATACATAAATTTATTTTTTTAAAAAAAGGGAAAAGTCTCTCTTCTATCCCTGTTGCCCAACTACCAGTTTCTCTTCAGAGAGGCAACCACTGTTAGCAGTTTCCTGTGTATCCTTCTAGAATCTGTTAAAAAAAAACTCCCAAGTGATTTTTATGCATAAAAAATTTGAGAATCATTGATCTACAAAGAAAAAAATTAACGTTTGCCTGAATTAAAGACTGTCTTAATAAGACTGACTTTCTCTCCTGCCCATCTGAGAACCAAATTATCCTGGAAAACAATACACAAGCCAATTACATATTAATAGCCTTCAATTCCCACCCCCTCTCAGTAAAGAAAACATCTTCAGTGGGGGTTTTTTTTTCTGTTTGACTGGAGGTTATTGCCCCCGCTTTCAACTCTTTGTGACCCAGGCTGGTACCCCCCACTGGATTTCTTGATTCAGGTGTTGAATGAACTGATTAGTTCGTGACCAAAGTGGGACCAAGCTTCTGACTGCCCAGATGCTAAAGAGTAATCGTTCCCCTAAAAAGCTCTTGACATTTTTTGGGGAAAAAAACTCTCCCTGCCCTGGGCAGGAGCTTCTCTTATTAACTGATAGAAATGCCTATGTCTGAGAAATGCTGTGCACACAATTAACTGTTTTGTGTAGGCTTTTTTAATATAATTTTTTTTAATTTATTTATATTTGGCTGCGTTGAGTCTTCGTTGCTGTGCGCGGGCTTTCTCTAGTTGCGGTGAGCAGGGGCTACTCTTCATTGTGGCACGCGGGCTTCTCATTGTGGTGGCTTCTCTTGTTGCGGAGCACGAGCTAAAGGCACGTGGGCTTCAGTAGTTGTGGCACGCGGGCTCAGTAGTTGTGGCTTGCGGGCTCTAGAGCACAGGCTTGGTAGTTGTGGCACACGGGCTTAGTTGCTCCACGGCATGTGGGATCTTCCCGGACCAGGGCTCAAACCCATGTCCCCTGCATTGGCAAGTGGATTCTTAACCACTGCACCACCAGGGAGGTCCCCACAATTAACTGTTTATTGTAGACATTAACAAGTCCAGGCTGTTTTACCCTTGCTCTATCAGGAAGCTCCATCTCCATGCTTCTGTCTGAGTTGGTCCAGGGCTTCAAGCTGAGTAAAGCATGGGTTAACGTTTTCAGATATGAAGCACTGTTGAATATATGTCCTATAAAAGAGCAGATGTACTTTTAATGCCAGCTCCAAACTTTAGCCCTTTCCATTCAACTTCACACCCGAAAGGCTGACAAATATATAAAGACATGCTCAAAGTTGTTAGAAATCAGAGACATTCCAATTTTTTAAATGAGATAGCACTTCATGCCCATTAGCTTGGCCAAATTTGGAAAGTGAATAATACTAAGTGTAGGCTAAGATGTAGGAAAACAGGAAACTTCAGGCACTATTGGTGGAGAGTAATCTGGCTGTACTGAGTGAAATTAAGTATATGTATACACTGTGACCCAACAGTCCCACAGTGGGTACATCCCAGAGGAATCCCCCACTGGTCCAGTAGGGAATGGTAAGGATGTCACTGTGGCTTTGTTGGTGGTAGTGGGAAGTTGATGGCAATCTAAGTGTCCATCTCTAAGGGAATGGATGAAATTAATGTTATGGCTATACACTGTGGAAGACCACCCAGCATTTAGAAACATCAAACCAGGCGTACATTCAGCAACATGGAGAGATTTTACAAGCATAGTGTTGAGTGAAAATGTGATAAACAGAACAAGTGAAAATTAAAAGCACAGACAAAGTAGATCAGTGGTTGCTAAAGGCTGGGTCAGGGGAAGAGAAGCATGCTAATGGTAATGGGTAATGGGTAAGGGTTTCTTTTGGGGGTGCCTGAAAATATTCTAGAATTAGGAAGTGATGACGGCTGCACAACTTTATGAATATACTAAAAACCACTGAAATGTATAGCTTAAAAGGGTGAATTTTATGGTATGTGAGTCATATTGCAATAAAAGAAAAAATACACACAAACCAATATTGTATACTTGTTTTAAGGACATATCAAAAAGTTGGAATGGCTGCCTGAAAGGGGAGGGGATGGGATTGGGATTAGGATGGAGTGGAGGAGGCCTTTTCAAAGCCCATGAACTGAGGAAGATGATTAACTCAATCCTTTGTGCCTGTGATAAAACCAACAAATAAACAACAAGAACAACAGAGTATGGGGGTGGGGAGGAAAAAAGGAAAAACATGTTCACAAATAGTTTTAATGAGGGAAACCATGCTATAATGATGAATGAAAAGAAATAGAATACTACAGTTTTAGGAATATTATGTGTGCAACTATGTAAGATGATGTATGTAAATGGGCAAAAATATGACAGGTAGCTATAGTACAGTATCATGTAAAATTGTGTGGTATAGTGGCAGTGCTTCTGCCACTGGTTGCATAATCTTGGCCACCATGGTACTTAATCTCTCTGTAGCTTAGCTTTCTCATATAAAGTGAAAATAATAATAACACCTACTTCCAAAAGTTCTTATGTGAATTAAATGAGTTGACTTATGCCTAATACATAGTAAACCTTATGTAAGTGTTAGCTGGCATTATTTTCTTAACTTTTTAAACTATAGTCTCTGGATTCAGACTGTGTATCCAACGGGGCTCCACTACCCACCAGCAACGTGACTTTCACAAAGTTACCCATTCTGAGCGTCAGTTTTCTCATCTATTGTGAGGATTAAAAGGGATAATATACTTGGCACATGGTAAGCACTTGATAAATGTCAACAGGTTATATTATTAGGGATATTACTAATACATTGTCATAGTTTTAAAAGTATTACAAAAAAGAATAGAAGGTACAAAATATATTTTTCATGTTCCCTAATGTATAAATTCTTCCATTTTCATTTCATTTCATTTTGGGTATAGTCTGCCCAGACCTTCCTCTTTGTCCTCAGATTATATACTTGCATGGCACTTTGACATCTCTTTCATGGGAGTAATTAATTAATTAGATAGGTAGGCAGTTTCTGGTTCACGTCTGTCGTCCTCAGTGGAATCTAAACTCAGTGATGGCAAGGATGGTATCTGTCTATGTATAACATCTAGCACAGGGCCTGGCCCTTTGTTGACTAACAAGTATTTATTGATGAATGAACAGGTAATGAAATAAACAAAAGCATTTAAATACGTACATTCTGAGATAGCAGAGTCATGAGATTAAAGATAAGTGTCATTTCCTTCATCTCTCTGGGAAGTGAGGACTTGCTCATTTTGTAAGCTAGGAAGATAGTCAACATTCAGATTCTGGGGGGCTGTTTTTGGCAGCTCTTCCTTACTAGAATCACACTGCCTGAACCTGTCCCCAGGAATCCTTTCAGCTACAGTAGAGCTTTGGAAACCCAGTACTTTTCCAGAACCTCCTGTTCAGAAAAGGAAAAGTACTCAGTCTCTCTAGATTATCTTCACCTGGTGTACATTAGTCCTTACTCATTGACTCATGAAAGGGTAGAGACCTTAAAACTGTCTTTCATTTCACAGATAAGGAAGTGGGTCCAGAAAAGTGAGTTGGAAGCCTAACATTGTTAATAATAGAGCTGGTGTAACTAGAAATGATATCATTCTTACAGTTCTGTCTCTGTCAATATAATATATCCAATAATGTAACAGCATCAGTCATTAAAAATTATGTTTATGAAAGAACTTTTATTACATTAGGGAAAATGTTCTTGATATGTTAAGTGACAGAAGCAGACTAAACTTGTATGCATAATATGTATTCAATTATATATGTGTGTGTGTGTGTTTCTCGGTTATCTATGTAGAAGATAAAAAAGGAAATGTGTCAAAATATTAACAGTGTTTATCTCTGGTTGGTGGGGTTATAGTTTATTTTTATGTAAGCTTTTCTGCATTAAAACTTTATTTTCAATGGGAATGTAATACTTTATATCAGAAATTTAGGTTTTTAAATTCCTAATTGAATATTTTTGAAAGCTGCTGTTTTGGTACAGGTCAACCCCGTGGAGTGAGGGAGCATCAACCTAGAGTCCAAAGAAGTTTTACCAGTCATTTCACCTGATCTGTAAAATGGTTATTATTATATCTGCTTCACAGGGCTCTGTGTGTGTGTATGAAGCAATAGATATGAAATCCCTTTGTAACTCTAAAGCTTGATAAAGGTGTTAGGTTGATAAAGATCCTTTATCATCCTTGATAAAGGATGATTAAGTCCTGTGACCAAAAAGAGGTGGGAGAACCCTTAGGATAACAGGTACCTTTGTGCTGAGGAGCTTAGGCTAGGAGAGGAGAGACATCTAAATGTCAGGACAAAGTGAGAATATTTTTTTGCCAATGCTTAACAGAAACAATCACATGCCTGACAGCTCTTCACTCTTTCCCCTACATTTCCAATAAATGCCTCAATGTTTCCTCTCTAGATTAAACCTTCCTTCTGTCTCTTAAGCAGCCCATGCAAGAGGCAGCTTGTAGTGCACAAGATCTGGTGTATTTTAAGGCAGTAGCAGGTTTGTTTCACACTCCCATCAGAAAGTGTGAAAGGCAGCCTATGTGAGCGGCAACCCACTAAGGCCTGTTTAGTCTCAAACTAGGAAGGGGCTATTTCCACTCTGGATGATAAGAATTTGTTATGAAAAGAAGGTAACTTTTAGCTGGGACCATTTGTATTGAGCTTTATCCTTTGCAAGTCTTTCTCAGTCAATATCTTTGGATTTCTATGAAAAATAAGATTTCACATATGATTTTTTTAAAAATTAGTCAGAAATGTCAAAGGTAGTATGCCTAATTATTGTTATTTTTATATTTTAAAAAGTAATACAGGGCAGATAGGGCAAGATGGCGGAAGAGTAAGACGCGGAGATCACCTTCCTTCCCACAGATACATTAGAAATACATCTACACGTGGAACTGCTCCTACAGAACACCCACTGAACGCTGGCAGAAGACGTCAGACCTCCCAAAAGGCAAGAAACTCCCCACGTACTTGGGTAGGGCAAAAGAAAAAAGAAATAACAGAGACAAAAGAATAGGGACGGGACCTGCACCAGTGGGAGGGAGCCGTGAAGGAGGAAAGGTTTCCACACACTAGGAAGCCCCTTCGCGGGCGGAGACTGCGGGTGGCGGAGGGGGGAAGCTTCGGAGCCACGGAGGAGAGCGCAGCCACAGGGGTGCGGAGGGCAAAGCGGAGAGATTCCCTCACAGAGGATCTGTGCCAACCAGCACTCACCAGCCCGAGAGGCTTGTCTGCTCACCCGCCGGGGCGGGCGGGGCTGGGAGCTGAGGCTCGGGCTTTGGTCGGATCGCAGGGAGAGGACTGGGGTTGGCGGCGTGAACACAGCCTGAAGGGGTTAGCACACCACAGCTAGCCAGGAGGGAGTCTGGGAAAAAGTCTGCAGCTGCCGAAGAGGCAAGAGACTTTTTCTTGCCTCTTTGTTTTGCAGCACGCAAGGAGAGGGGATTCAGAGCGCCGCCTAAACGAACTCCAGAGACGGGCGCGAGCCGCGGCTATCAGCGCTGATCCCAGAGACGGGCATGAGACGCTAAGGCTGCTGCTGCCGCCACCAAGAAGCCTGTGTGCGAGCACAGGTCACTCTCCACACCGCCCCTCCCGGGAGCCGGTGCAGCCCGCCACTGCCAGGCTCCCGTGATCCGGGGACAACTTCCCCGGGAGAACACACGGCACGCCTCGGGCTTGTGCAACGTCATGGCGGCCTCGGCTGCCGGAGGCTCGCCCCGCCTCCTCTGTACCCCTCCCTCCCCGAGGCCTGGGTGAGCCAGAGCCCCCGAAGCAGCTGCTCCTTTAACCCTGTTCTGTCTGGGCAGGGAACAGACGCCCTAAGGCGACCTACATGCAGAGGCGGGTCCAAATCCAAAGCTGAACCCCGGGAGCTGTGCGAACAAAGAAGAGAAAGGGAAATCTCTCCCAGCAGCCTCAGAAGCAGCGGATTAAAACTCCACAAACAACTTGATGTGCCTGCATCTGTTGAATACCTGAATAGACAACGAATCATCCCAAATTCAGGAGGTGGACTTTGGGAGCAGGATATATTAATTTTTCCCCTTTTCCTTTTTTTGTGAGTGTATATGTGTATGCTTCTGGGTGAGATTTTGTTTGTATAGCTTTGCTTTATAATAGCTTTATTTTATTTCATTTTATTTTATCCTCTTTCTTTCTTTCTATGTTTTCTCCCTTTTACTCTGAGCAGTGTGGATGAAAGGCTCTTGGTGCTCCAGCCAGGCATCAGGGCTGTGCCTCTGAGGTGGGAGAGCCAACTTCAGGACACTGGTCCACAAGAGACCTCCCAGCTCCACATAATACCAAACGGCGAAAATCTTTCAGAGATCTCCATCTCAACATCAAGACTCAGCTTCACTCAACGACCAGCAAGCTACAGTGCTGGACACCCTATACCAAACAACTAGCAAGACAGGAACACAGCCCCATCCATTAGCAGAGAGGCTGCCTAAAATCATAATAAGGCCACAGACACCCCAAAACACACCACCAGACGTGGACGTGCCCACCAGAAAGACAAGATCCAGCCTCATCCACCAGAACACAGGCACTAGTTCCCTCCACCAGGAAGCCTACACAACCCACTGAACCAACCTTAGCCACTGGGGACAGACACCAAAAACAACAGGAACTACGAACCTGCAGCCTGTGAAAAGAAGACCCCAAACACAGTAAGATAAGCAAAATGAGAAGACAGAAAAACACACAGCAGATGAAGGAGCAGGGTCAAAACACACCATACCTAACAAATGAAGAGGAAATAGGTAGTCTACCTGAAAAATAATTCAGAATAATGATAGTAAGGATAATCCAATATCTTGGAAATAGAAGAGACAAAATGCAAGAAACATTTAACAAGGACGTAGAAGAACTAAAGAGGAACCAAGCAATGATGAAAAACACAATAAATGAAATTAAAAATACTCTAGATGGGATCAATAGCAGAATAACTGAGGCAGAAGAACGGATAAGTGAACTGGAAGATAAAATAGTGGAAATAGGGCCTTCCCTGGTGGTGCAGTGGTTGAGAATCCGCCTGCCAATGCAGGAGACACGGGTTCGAGCCCTGGTCCGGGAAGATCCCACATGCCGCGGAGCAACTAGGCCCGTGAGCCACAACTACTGAGCCTGCGCGTCTGGAGCTTGTGCTCCGCAACAAGAGAGGCCGCAACAGTGAGAGGCCCGCGCACCGCGATGAAGAGTGGCCCCCGCTCGCTGCAACTAGAGAAAGCCCTCGCACAGAAACGAAGACCCAACACAGCCAAAAAAATAAATTAAAAAAAAAAAAAATAGTGGAAATAACTACTGCAGAGCAGAATAAAGAAAAAAGAATGAAAAGAACTGAGGACAGTCTCAGAGACCTCTGGGACAACATTAAACGCACCAACATTCGAATTATAGGGGTCCCAGAAGAAGAAGAGAAAAAGAAAGGGACTGAGAAAATATTTGAAGAGATTATAGTTGAAAACTTCCCTAATATAGGAAAGGAAATAGTTAATCAAGTCCTGGAAGCACAGAGAGTCCCATACAGGATAAATCCAAGGAGAAACACGCCAAGACACATATTAATCAAACTATCCAAAATTAAATATAAACAAAACATATTAAAAGCAGCAAGGGAAAAACAACAAATAACACACAAGGGAATCCCCATAAGGTTAACAGCTGATCTTTCAGCAGAAACTCTGCAAGCCAGAAGGGAGTGGCAGGATATACTTAAAGTGATGAAGGAGAAAAACCTACAACCAAGATTACTCTACCCAGCAAGGATCTCATTCAGATTTGATGGAGAAATTAAAACCTTTACAGACAAGCAAAAGCTGAGAGAATTCAGCACCACCAAACCAGCTTTACAACAAATGCTAAAGGAACTTCTCTAGGCAAGAAACACAAGAGAAGAAAAACACCTACAATAACAAACCCAAAACATTTAAGAAAATGGGAATAGGAACATACATATCGATAATTATCTTAAATGTAAATGGATTAAATGCTCCCACCAAAAGACACAGACTGGCTGAATGGGTACAAAAACAAGACCCATATATATGCTGTCTACAAGAGACCCACTTCAGACCTAGAGACACATACAGACTGAAAGTGAGGGGATGGGAAAAGATATTCCATGCAAATGGAAATCAAAAGAAAGCTGGAGTAGCAATTCTCATATCAGACAAAGTAGATTTTAAAATAAAGGCTGTTACAAGAGACAAAGAAGGACACTACATAATGATCAAGGGATCGATCCAAGAGGAAGGTATAACAATTGTAAATATTTATGCACCCGACATAGGAGCACCTCAATACATAAGGCAAATACTAACAGCCATAAAAGGGGAAATCAACAGCAACACAATCATAGTAGGGGACTTTAACACCCCACTTTCACCAATGGACAGATCATCCAAAATGAAAATAAATAAGGAAACACAAGCTTTAAATGATACATTAAACAAAATGGACTTAATTGATATTTATAGGACATTCCACCCAAAAACAACAGAATACACATTTTTCTCAAGTGCTCATGGAACATTCTCCAGGATAGATCATATCTTGGGTCACAAATCAAGCCTTGGTAAATTTAAGAAAATTGAAATCGTATCAAGTGTCTTTTCGGACCACAACGCTATGAGACTAGATATCAATTACAGGAAAAGATCTGTAATAAATACAAACACATGGAGGTTACACAATACACTACTTAATAACGAAGTGATCACTGAAGAAATCAAAGGGGAAATCAAAAAATACCTAGAAACAAATGACAATGGAGACACGACAACCCAAAACCTATGGGATGCAGCAAAAGCAGTGCTAAGAGGGAAGTTTATAGCAATACAAGCCTACATCAAGAAACAGGAAACATCTCGAATAAACAACCTAACCTTGCACCTAAAGCAATTAGAGAAAGAAGAACAAAAAAACCCCAAAGCTAGCAGAAGGAAAGAAATCATAAAGATCAGATCAGAAATAAATGAAAAAGAAATGAAGGAAACAATAGCAAAAATCAATGAAACTAAAAGCTGGTTCTTTGAGAAGATAAACAAAATTGATAAACCATTAGCCAGACTCATCAAGAGAAAAATGGAGACGGCTCAAATCAATAGAATTAGAAATGAAAAAGGAGAAGTAACCACTGACACTGCAGAAATACAAACGATCATGAGAGATTACTACAAGCAACTCTATGCCAATAAAATGGACAACCTGGAATAAATGGACAGATTCTTATAAATGCACAACCTGCTGAGACTGAACCAGGAAGAAATAGAAAATATGAACAGACCAATCACAAGCACTGAAATTGAAACTGTGATTAAAAATCTTCCAGCAAACAAAAGCCCAGGACCAGATGGCTTCACAGGCAAATTCTAAACATTTAGAGAAGAGCTAACACCTATCCTTCTCAAACTCTTCCAAAATATTGCAGAGGGAAGAACACTCCCCAAGTCATTCTACGAGGCCACCATCACCCTGATACCAAAACCAGACAAAGATGTCACAAAGAAAGAAAACTACAGGCCAATATCACTGATGAACATAGATGCAAAAATCCTCAACAAAATACTAGCAAACAGAATCCAACAGCACATTAAAAGGATCATACACCATGATCAAGTGGGGTTTATTCCAGGAATGCAAGGATTCTTCAATATACGCAAATCAATCAACGTGATACATCATATTAACAAATTGAAGGAGAAAAACCATATGATCATCTCAATAGATGCAGAGAAAGCTTTCGACAAATTTCAACACCCATTTATGATAAAAGCCCTGCAGAAAGTAGGCATAGAGGGAACTTTCCTCAACATAATAAAGGCCATATATGACAAACCCACAGCCAGCATCATCCTCAATGGTGAAAAACTGAAACCATTTCCACTAAGATCAGGAACAAGACAAGGTTGCCCACTCTCACCACTATTATTCAACATAGTTTTGGAAGTGTTAGCCACAGCAATCAGAGAAGAAAAAGAAATAAAAGGAATCCAAATTGGAAAAGAAGAAGTAAAGCTGTCACTGTTTGCAGATGACATGATACTATACAGTGAGAATCCTAAAGATGCTACCAGAAAACTACTAGAGCTAATCAATGAATTTGGTAAAGTAGTAGGATACAAAATTAATGCACAGAAATCTCTTGTATTCCTATACACTAATAATGAAAAATCTGAAAGTGAAATTAAGAAAACACTCCCGTTTACCATTGCAACAAAAAGAATAAAATATCTAGGAATAAGCCTACCTAAGGAGACAAAAGACCTGTATGCAGAAAATTATAGGACACTGATGAAAGAAATTAAAGATGATACAAATAGATGGAGAGATATACCATGTTCTTGGATTGGAAGAATCAACACTGTGAAAATGACTCTACTACCCAAAGCAATCTACAGATTCAATGCAATCCCTATCAAACTACCACTGGCATTTTTCACAGAACTAGAACAAAAAATTTCACAATTTGTATGGAAACACAAAAGACCCCAAATAGCCAAAACAATCTTGAGAATGAAAAATGGAGCTGGAGGAATCAGGCTCCCTGTCTTCAGACTATATTACAAAGCTACAGTAATCAAGACAGTTTGGTACTGGCACAAAAACAGAAATATAGATCAATGGAACAGGATAGAAAGCCCAGAGATAAACCCACGCACATATGGTCACCTTATCTTTGATAAAGGAGGCAAGCATATACAATGGAGAAAAGACAGCCTCTTCAATAAGTGGTGCTGGGAAAATTGGACAGGTACATGTAAAAGTATGAAATTAGAGCACTCCCTGACACCATACACAAAAATAAACTCAGAATGGATTAAAGACCTAAGTGTAAGGCCAGACACTATCAAACTCTTAGAGGAAAACATAGGCAGAACACTCTATGACATAAATCACAGCAAGATCCTTTTTGACCCAGCTCCTAGAGAAATGGAAATAAAAACACAAATAAACAAATGGGACCTAATGAAACTTAAAAGCTTTTGCACAGCAAAGGAACCCATAAACAAGACCAAAAGACAACCCTCAGAATGGGAGAAAATATTTGCAAATGAAGCAACTGACAAAGGATTAATCTCCAAGATTTACAAGCAGCTCATGCAGCTCAATAAGAAAAAAAACAAACAACCCAATCCAAAAATGGACAGAAGATCTAAATAGACATTTCTCCAAAGAAGATATACAGATTGCCAACAGACACGTGAAAGAATGCTCAACATCATTAATTATTAGAGAAATGCAAATCAAAACTACAATGAGAAAAAAAAAAAAAACACTACAATGAGGTATCATCTCACACCTGTCAGAATGGCCATCATCAAAAAATCTAGAAACAATAAATGCTGGAGAGGGTGTGGAGAAAAGGGAACACTCTTGCATTGTTCGTGGGAATGTAAATTGATACAGCCACTATGGAGAACAGTATGGAGGCTCCTTAAAAAACTAAAAATAGAACTACCATACGACCCAGCAATCCCACTACTGGGCATATACCCTGAGAAAACCATAATTCAAAAAGAGTCATGTACCAAAATGTTCATTGCAGCTCTATTTACAATAGCCAGGACATGGAAGCAACCTAAGTGTCCATCAACAGATGAATGGATAAAGAAGATGTGGCACATATATACAATGGAATATTACTCAGCCATGAAAAGAAATGAAATGGAGGTATTTGTAATGAGGTGGATGGAGTTAGAGTTTGTCATACAGAGTGAAGTAAGTCAGAAAGAGAAAAACAAATACAGTATGCTAACACATATATATGGAATCTAAGGAAAAAAAAAAAAAAAAAAGGTCATGAAGAACCTAGTGGCAAGACGGGAATAAAGACACAGACCTACTAGAGAATGGACTTGAGGATATGGGGAGGGGGAGGGGTGAGATGTGACAGGGTGAGAGAGTGTCATGGACATATATACACTACCAAATGTAAAATAGATAGCTAGTGGGAAGCAGCTGCATAGCATAGGGAGATCAGCTCGGAGCTTTGTGACCACCTAGAGGGGTGGGATAGGGAGGGTGTAGGGAGGGTGGGAGGGAAGGAGATGCAAGAGGGAAGAGATATGCGAACATACGTATATGTATAACTGATTCACTTTGTTATAAAGCAGAAACTAACACACCATTGTAAAGCAATTATACTCCAATAAAGATGTTTAAAAAAAAAAAAAAAAAAGTAATACAGGGACTTCCCTGGCGGTCCAGTGGTTAAGACTCTGCACTTCCAAGGCAGGCAGCACAGGTTCCATCCCTGGTCGGGGAACTAAGATCCCACGTGCCACATACCACATGCGGCACGGGCAAAAAATAAACATAAATAAATAAATAAATAAAATTATTTTAAAAATTAATACAGACCTGTGGTAAATTTACCCAAGAGAAATGAAAATATATGTTCACACAGAAACCTGCACACAAACATTTATACCAGCTTTATTCATAATTTCCAAAAACTGGAAATAACGCAAAAATTCTTTAACTGGTAAATGGATAAACTGTGATATATCCATGTAGTAGAATACTACCCAGCCATAAAAAGGAATGAACTATTGATAAACACAACATGGATGACTCTCAAATGCATATTGCTAACTAAGTAAGGGAAGCTAGAGCCAAAAGGTTGCGTATTGTATTATTCCATTAATACGACATCCTGGAAAAGGAAAACTGTAGGAGAGAACAAATCAATAGCTGCCAGAGGATGAAATGGGGGGAAAGCTGACCACAAAGAGACAGCAAGAGGGAATATTGGAGAATGATGGCACTATTTTGGATTGTGATAGTTACATGAATATTTGTCAAAACTCATAGAACAGTACGCCAGGAAGTGAATTTTACTATATACATTTCTTAAATAAATGCATAAAAGTAAAAATAAAGTAACAGGCCCATGGTAAGTTCAAATAATGCAAGGAATTCAGTAAAATGTCTCCCTTCTAGCTCTTTATGGTGATAGAATAGTTCTGCATTTTGATTGCAGCAATGATTATATAAATCTATACATGTGGTAAAATGAGACAAAACTATACACACACATTATACCAATGCCAGTTTCCTGCTTTTGGCATTGTACAATAGGCCTGCTCCCCAGAGGTGAACACTATTACAAATTTCTTGTGTAGCCTCTGCATATTAAATCTAGTATTTTATATATGTATATATGTACATATACATTTATACTTACATACTTTTAATACAAACAGTAGCATATTATACACACTGTTCTGCACCTTTATATTTTGCAGCTATTACTTTGGAGATATTTCCATATCACAAACACATGGATCCACATCATTATTTTTTTCTGCTGCATAGTATTCCATCGCACAGTGGTATCATAACTTAATTCAACAGTTTCTTATTAATGGATATTTGGATCTTAACAAGGAATTTAACCTAAGTAATTTGTAAATTTTTAAAACATGAAAGGTCAGCTGGAGTTGAGACCAAGCACAGATTTAGGACTCGTCTCCACAATATCTTTTGACCAGAAGGGGGAACGCAAGAGGCAGGAGGAGAGGCGAAATGCTGGGAAATTTCCCTGGCCAATGGTGAAGTGGCAGGACCAGAGGGAAATTCTGCCCGGTAGGAGTTCGCCGAGGGGCGCCCTACTGCTGGAATAGGAGGCCATGCTTCAAGACAAGCCTGCCTGAGGCTGCAACTCTGCTGTACCCACGTGCGTCGGGGTCACGCACCGTGCAGTGATGCGTGACCATCTCCAGCCTCCCGCCGGGACCCACTGCCCGGGCAGGGTCTGAACCCCCACCGCCTCCAGCTCACGCGCGCAGCGGTGCGTACACGTGGTGACCTGCCTGCGGCCGGGTTCCCGGCTTCGGCTCCTCCTTCCTCCAGCTCTCGTTCGGCTTTCTGCAGTATCACGTGCAGCCGCGCCGGGTGCAGGATGGCGGCTGCGGCAGCAGCGGTGGGTGTCAGACTCCGAGACTGCTGCAGCAGGGGCGCTGTGCTCCTGCTCTTCTTTTCCCTGTCCCCTCGGCCCCCGGCCGCCGCCGCCTGGCTGCTGGGCCTGCGGCCCGAGGACACCGCTGGAGGCCGCGTGTCCCTGGAGGGGGGCACCCTGCGCGCCGCCGAAGGCACCAGCTTCCTCCTGCGCGTCTATTTCCAGCCCGGGCCCGCGGCGCCCGTGGAGCCGGTGCCCACACCCACCCTTTCCCCAGGGGAGAACGGCACCGGCGACTGGGCTCCACGGCTCGTGTTTATCGAGGAGCCTCCGGGCGGGAGTGGCGCGGCGCCCAGCGCTGTCCCCACGCGCCCCCCGGGGTCGCAGCGCTGCCGCGAGCAGAGCGACTGGGCATCAGACGTGGAGGTCCTGGGGCCCCTGCGTCCCGGAGGCGTGGCGGGCTCAGCTCTAGTCCAGGTGCGGGTGCGGGAACTGCGTAAGGGCGAGGCAGAGCGAGGCGGCACGAGCGGTGGCGGGAAGCTCTTCTCTCTGTGCGCCTGGGACGGGCGCGCCTGGCACCACCACGGCGCCGCCGGCGGCTTCCTGCTGCGCGTACGCCCGCGGCTCTATGGCCCGGGCGGGGACCTGCTGCCCCCCGCGTGGCTGCGAGCGCTCGGAGCGCTCCTGCTGCTCGCCCTGTCTGCCCTGTTTAGCGGCCTGCGCCTGAGCCTGCTCTCGCTGGACCCGGTGGAGTTACGGGTGCTGCGGAACAGCGGCTCGGCCGCCGAGCAGGAGCAGGCGCGCCGAGTGCAGGCCGTGCGCGGCAGGGGGACCCATCTGCTCTGCACCCTGCTCCTGGGCCAAGCCGGAGCCAACGCGGCCCTGGCGGGCTGGCTGTACGCCTCGCTGCCGCCGGGCGTCGGGGGCACTGGGGAAGACTACGGCGACGCGGGGACCCACTTCCCCTGGCTGCCGGCGCTCGTGTGCACCGGCGCCGTGTTCCTGGGCGCAGAGATCTGCCCCTACTCGGTGTGTTCGCGGCACGGGCTGGCCATCGCCTCCCACAGCGTGTGCCTGACCCGGCTCCTGATGGCGGCCGCTTTCCCCGTGTGCTACCCGCTGAGCCGCCTGCTGGACTGGGCGCTGCGCCAGGAGATCAGCACCTTCTACACGCGGGAGAAGCTGCTGGAGACGCTGCGGGCCGCGGATCCTTACAGCGACCTGGTGAAAGAGGAGCTCAACATTATCCAGGGCGCCCTGGAGCTGCGCACCAAGGTGGTGGAAGAGGTGCTGACCCCTCTTGGGGACTGCTTCATGCTGCGCTCCGACGCTGTGCTGGATTTCGCCACTGTCTCCGAGATCCTGCGCAGCGGCTACACTCGCATCCCCGTGTACGAGGGCGACCAGCGGCACAACATTGTGGACATTCTGTTTGTCAAGGACTTGGCCTTCGTGGACCCCGACGACTGCACGCCGCTTCTCACCGTCACCCGCTTCTACAACCGGCCCCTGCACTGCGTCTTCAATGATACCCGGCTGGACGCGGTGTTGGAGGAGTTTAAGAAGGGTGAGCATGTGGTCTAATCTCCTCCCTCAACTCCTACCCCCTTAAAAAGTATTACCCCCTCATAAACACGTGAGGCTTCAGGTACCCAAAGCAGCTTCTCTCCTATGGTACCAAAAACTAAAGGAAGGCCCTACCTCATGGCTCCCTGGGTCTTTTCATTTC
Organism: Balaenoptera borealis; assembly: GCF_965194805.1. NCBI lineage: Eukaryota > Metazoa > Chordata > Mammalia > Artiodactyla > Balaenopteridae > Balaenoptera > Balaenoptera borealis. The sequence goes on from NC_138874.1 coordinate 89,688,564, forward strand.
ACTTCTCCCTACCTTCCTTGAGGCTGACTGAGTCCCTGCCTCTTCCCCTTTATTTGGCTCACAGGATGCACCGCATTCCTCATTCATTGCATTCCAGTATTTTTTCAGGGCCTACCAGTTGCCGGGTATTGTGCGGATAGGACTCAGGAGATAGCCCTTGGAGGGCACTGCATAGCTCCCCATTGCAGGAGGTACCTCTCAGGGTTCCCATAACAAGCAGTCTTTGCTTCCTCTCTGGGTGGGAAGCTCACCATTTCCAATTCCAGGGCAAACTCCATTGCTGGACAGCTCCAGCTGCTGAAAATGTATTTCCTACAAGGAGCAGAAATTTATGTCTCCAGAGCTTCTCTGTGGGTCCTAGTTCTTCCCTTTGAATTACATAGAGTAAGCCCCAGACACCTTAGCCATTCTTCCCCCATATTCATCTTTCCATCAACTATGCCTTGGACACACATCAAGTACCCAGGTTGGAGATTAAAAGTTGACTAAGGCAGTGAGGTCCTTGTACTTATGAGAGCTCTGGTCCCATGAAGTAAGGTAGATCTAGACCTGAGGAAATATTCTGGTAAAGGGAATCACTAAAAAACCTGCATATCCAAATGAATGGGGCTTCCTTCAGAGCGGTCACATCCCCTGCCCTTGACGTCATGCCTATAACATGTTTACTCCATTTCTGGGGTTTGCCTTTGGAAACTGTCTTCTGAGGTTGAGAACAATTCACTCCAGAAAAATCAGCCTGAACACTTTAGGGTTGATCCTCTTGACATTACACAGTTTCACTGGTCCCCCTAGTAACCAGAGTTGACCCAGAAGGACCCTTGGTTGTTTTTGAAAATCAAATCTACCTTCCAGAGTCACAGTTGAGAGCGTTCAGAAAACTATTTCACAGACCCTGAAAGCAATTCCAGAAATGATTTGAGAACAGTGACATGGTTAGAATAAGTGTAGAACCTCCCAGAATAACTATTTTGAAAGAGGCATTCATCTGTACTTATGAGTTGGCATGTTTATTGAAAACAAAACAAAGCAAAAAATTAATCCCCTGACTTTAGAATCAGGTTTCAAATGTAGCTTCCCTGTGGCTAGCAGGAATCTCATTTGACTATGTGTTTTTGATACATTTTTTTGTTTGTCAAAAATTCAATCTCATTATCAGCACAGGTACTCTTCGTATATAAAGACTTTGCATACAGAGAGAAATCTGGGGTCTTCCTCCTGCCACAATATTTTTAGACAAGTGAAATTGTGTTAAATATCAAAAAGTAACCTGAGAAAGGGGAAAAAGTCAAAAAGCTACTTTCAGTCTCAGATTTGGAGAGAGAACAGCCCTATGCTTTGTGTTGATGTCATGAGAAGGGGAAGGAAATGTATATATACTGCAGCTGTTTTAGCCCAGTCTGGGCTACTGTCTCACCCTCTTCTGTCTGTCTCCCCCCAGTCCTTCCACGACTCATTGCCATTGCATTCAGAGGTTCATCCATACACTTTTAGCATTTTTCTTACATTTTGTGTACCCTACAGAAGGGAATATTGGTTCTGGGCATAAAAGCTGTGAAAATCTATATTAGTTTGCTAGGGTTGCCATAACAAAATACCATAGACTGAGTGGCTTAAACAACAGAAATTTATTTTCTCACAGTTCTGGAGGCTGAAAGTCCAAGATCAAGGTGTTGGTCGGTTTGGTTTCTTCTGAAGCCACTCTCCTTGGCTTGCAAATGGCTCTGCCTTCTTGCTGTGTCCTTACATGGTTGCCCCTCAGTGTGTGTGTGCTCAGCCCTGGAGTCTCTCTGTATTTGAATCTCTTCTTATAAGGACACCAGTCAGATTGGATTAAGGCTCACCCTATCAGCCCCTTTTTAATTTAACCACCTCTTACACGTGATAGCTAAGATAGAGTTCACTGTCACGCGCTGCCAGACAAGATTTTTTTTTATTGAGGTATAGTCGATGTACAATATTATATAAGTTTTAGGTGTACAACCTAGTGATTCACAATTTTTAAGGGTTACATTCCATTTACAGTTATTGTAAAATATTGGCTATATTTCTTGTGTTGTACTATATATCCTTATAGCTTATTTTATACATAGTAGTTTGTACCTCTTAGTCCCCTACCCCTACTGGGCCCCCTCCCCCTTCCCTCTCCCCACTGGTAACCACCAGTTTGTTCTCCATATCTGTGAGTCTGTTTCTTTTTGTTATATTCACTAGTTTGTTTTATTTTTTTAGATTCCACATATAAGTGATATACAGCATTTGTTTTTCTCTGCCAGACAACATTTTTAATGAAATTCCTGGGAACTCATTCATTCATTCATTTAGTACTTACTGGCATCTATATAGTGCTAAGCAACAGGGGAAACAATAAGACTGCCCTGAGAAAATTAACAGTCTACAAGGGTGGACAGTGTTAGAATAAAGACAGTCTTCTGAAGCAGAAATTGTGTCTTACTAACCTCTGTATCTCCAGCACCTTGCACTGTGCCTCGCATGTAGTAGGCTGCTGGAAAAAGTCACTCTTGATCAGAAATGAGTCCTGTTGCAGAATTTCTAAATCTGGTCTAAAAGAAGGCACGGTCATGTTCTGTCAGTAAGTGGTTAGTTTGCAATTAGGTAGATCCCTAAAGAGAAGCAGGCCGTCACACCACACCAAGAGATTTCCATGCCCCTGTAGAGCCTTGCTCTTTCCTCAAAGTGTGGTCCCGTGAACCAGCAGCATGGGCCTCACTTGGGACCTTTTTAGAAATGCAGATTTTCATGCCTCACTCTAAATCCACTGAATAAAAATCTGCATTTTAGCAAGCCCTCAAGTGACTCATGTGTACATTAAATTTTGAGAAGCATTGTCTTCAGAGACCCTTATTAACATTGATTGGTAGATTAACTTAGAATAGAATAAATACAAGGTATAATTATCAAGGTAGGTGTTCTCTGGCTCGAAGCCATATAATACAGTGGTCATTTTCTATAAGAGTTATGTTTGCATCATAGGTTAGGAGAGGAAAGCTAGTTGAATTACTTTTCTTTACCTTTAAAAATAACGTTTTAAGCAAGTCGTAATAGCCCTTCCATTTCCCTCATTTCCTTGCACTTCAAGTAACTTAACCACCTAAACAAACCCCTTAGGAGGTAGGAGAGGAAAATGATAATTTTAATAGGAACAACGGTTACCATTAATTGAGCAACAGCCCTGCCAGGCACAACGCCAAGCCCTTTACATACTCAGAACAACCCTCCTGGGGAGGTATTATTACCTCCATTTTACAGATGAAGAAACTAAAGCTCAGATTGATTACATGACTTGCTCAACTTTCCATAGCTAATAACTGACTGAATTGTGATTTGAACCAGATCACAGGACCCCAAAGCCTGTTCTTTTTTCCACCACACCAGTCTTATTCCATCTCCCATCCCAAAACTCCTGCCACCCAAACGGTTCAAAGCTGTCCTTTCACCTCTGACTTGCTGCCCATGACTTGCTACCCTTCAGTTTCTGCAGGTTGGAAATATAGCTTTTTATAATTATAATAATTGCTAACATGCATATTGCATTTTACAAAACATTCCTACCTACCTCTCTTATTCTTAAAACAACTCTGCAGGTATAGGTGAGGACCATAAGAGCCAGAAGCGTTACTTGTACTAAGAACATCACTCACCTGGTATATTCCAAGGCCCAGATTCAAGTCCCGGTCTTGTGATTCCAAAGCTCTTATCCATATGGGATTTTATATATATATATATATATATATATATATATATATATATATATATATATTTCTTATGAGCTCCAGGTCTTTAGAAGTAGGGGAAAAGGAAAGCAAGCATGCTAGCTTTACAAAAAGGAACAATATTTCTCCCCACCTGACTGTGAGTTCCTTGAGGGCAGAGAATGAATCTTACTTACTTTGTATACTCAGGACAAACACAGTGACCTTGACGGCTAGAGGATGAATAAATATTTATTGAACAAGTGATCTTAAATAGATCTTAAATAGATCTTAAAGTGATCTTAAATCTAATTTCAATTGTATTTCTATGTTTGAGTGAGGTGAACCTTAAGTACAGGATAATTAGTGTTGTTCCATTGACCATAATCAATCTTCCTCTTCCCAGTTTATCTACCCCAATTAGTGGCACACCTGCACCCCCCAGTCTACCAAGGGAGAAACCTCTCCTTCACTCCCCACCCTCATCCTACTAATCACTGTCTTAGTCTTTTCCGGCTGCCACAACAAAATATCAGTCTGAATGGCTTAAACAACAGAAATTTATTTTCTTACTGTTCTGGAGGCTAGAAGTCCAAGATCAAGATTCCAGCTGATTTGGTTTCTGATGAGAGCTCTCTAACTGGCTTGCAGACAGCTAGCTACCTTCTCACTGTGTCCTCACGTGGCCTTTCCTTAGTGCACAAGCACAGAGAGAGAAACAGCTCCGGTCTCTCTTCTTCTTATAAAACTACCAATCCTTTTGGATTAGGGCCCCACCCTTGTTATCTCATTTAATCTTAGAGGCCCACTGGGGGTTAGGGCTTCAACATATCAATTTGGAGAGGGGAAGGGACACAAATATTCAGTCCGTAATAATCTCCAAAGTCGGCCAAATATTTGGAACAAAGTCTGCAAAAAATTTGCCAATATTGCATATTTCTTGTACCGATACATAACTTAGTCTGCTATTTCTTCCACTTAGATTATTCATTAATTTTATTCAGCAAATAGTTACTATACAACTATTGTGTAGGCACAGTGGAGAACACCACCAATAGGGCCCCTGTCTGAATGGAGCTTTCATTCTAATACAGGAGACAGAAATTAAACAAATGAGATAGAAATTAAGAGCACAAGCTTTGGTACCAGACTGCTCTGGTTGCATCCTGGCCTTGGGCAAGCTATTTAACTCTTTGCTTCGTTAGCTGTAAAATAAGGGTAATAATAGTATTTACTCATAGGGTTGTTTGAAATATTAAGACAATATTGCATAATACTGCTTATTTAGTAACTTGTCATATAATAAATGCTAAATAAATGTTAGCTTTCATTATTAAATATAAACACATATCTGTTACATACTCATTTGTGCAAATACCTCTTGAGAAGTTCTACTTCCTCCAGTTTTTTTCACCCTCAAATGTATCCTCTCCAGTGCCAATAAATAATCCCTGGTGTCATCATCCCCTGCTTCAAACACTTCTGCCTGCAGGATAAAGTCTAAGCCGTGCGGTCATGACCTGCTCCCCGCCCTCCCCTGCAGATTCATCACTCATCACTACCGCAGCTTTATGCTCCAGCAACGCCGAACTCCATAGCCACACTGTGTTATTTCTTGCCTTTGTCCCTTTACTCATGCTGTCCTCTTTGTCAGGAATATACATTACCCGACTAATCCCTAGTCTAGCCCCTCCTTTAACATCAGCACAGGGGCCACCTCCTCTGCAAAACTTCTCCTGTAAACCCCAGTTTTGGCCAACTCAATTGTTCAATATCTCTATTATTGAACTAACAGGCTGTATTATTAGTATGTGTTGGAAAGTGCTGCCCATCCGTATAATGAGCACCTGGAGGACAGAGGCTGTCTTACCTACCTTTGTAGCTGTAGCCCGTAACACAGTAAGTTTTCGATAAATCTTTATTGAATGACTGAATGAATGACTGGAAGGGGTTAAACTTTAATATAATGGAAGGGATCTGCAGAGCTCTAGTAAATGAATCATTCATTATCTCCAGCCCAATCATTTTGGACCATGCAGAAGGACAAAGTCAAATTTTAAATGTTAGAAGAAAAGTGTTATGTATTATCTTTCTTTACTTCTTTAGGAAACAATTATTTAGCCCTTTTCAAAGCACTGTGCTAAGAGTTGGGTGTATGAGATACAGTCCCTGCTCCCAAAGAGCCTTCAGCCTAATGGGAGAATAGCTTTCCCCTTTATAAAGCTAGAAGGCAGGCTGGACTCACCTTTCCCCCCAACTTCCAACAATGTTACATTTCACAAGTCATAGCTCAGCATATAAGAATGTGGATAAGACAGACTGGCACCTGAATCATTAAAGCAAACATGCAATAAAAGAAATACTAACATGCAATGAGAACATGGAGAAGAGAGAAATTATGATAGGGTTATTTTGCTTTTATAAAATTTATACTAAAGTTTATAAATTTCTATATTCATTATAGAAAATTGAAAAATATAGAACAAAGTATGAAAATCACCTGAAGATAATCATCCCACTGTCCTGAAATAATAACTTTTAATACTCTGTCATGTTAAAAATATATTGCATGTAACAACAACCTTAATCAAATTCTTAAACAGAAAAAAAAGAAAAACAGAAAAACCCTATGGTCTTGCCTTCTTCCGCAAATCAAATATCCCATTCTAGTCCTCAGAGGGATTTTTTTTTTTTAAAGATGTTTTTGACGTGGACCACTTTTTCAGTCAGTGTTTTGCTTTATCACTCCAAATTCCGGTGTGAGCTATTTTAGCAGAAAGTCTTCCCACTGCTTAATTCTATAAAAAGCTGCCAAAACATTAGTGCTCCATTCTTTGTCTTCTACAAAAGAAAATAAAAAGTTATTTCACTCAAAGTTATATTTCACTGGTATAATTAGACGTAATATGCTTTAAAATGTGTCAAACATTGCTAAATAATAATTAGTAAAATTTAGAATGAGATGTTTACCTTCTAAACAATAATTAGAATAAACAGTAAGCAAAGCATAGTCCATCATGCTCCCCTACAGGGAGGAAGAACAAAAGGAAACAAGGAAAAGTGAAAAACAATAAATTATACAAGGTTCTAACATTGCTGGTTTATATTTCTTTCTTTACAGTTTTTCATTATGATTGTTGTAATATTGTTATGCAATATTTATTTTTTTCTTAGCCTGGCAATAGAAATACCAGGTAACAAGAGAATCTGAGCTGGAAGGGGCACTGAAAAACCTGAGAGAGAATCTAATTCACACTTTTTTTTTTTAGATTTAGTTATCCTTTCCAGGGCATAACAGCCTTTGTTATCAGACTCTCTTTTTATGTAATCTAAATCCCACAGACTGCAGTCAAATTCCATTTCCTCTTTTTATCATGCTTTGTGAGTCCTCTTTTATTTGGAGAATATAGTAGCTCACCTCAATTCCATTTTTTAACAACCAAATACATTTGGTTGTGTTTCTGGCTCCCTTAAAGCATTTGGTGTCTCAGGGCAGGGGGCCTGTGGATTTTCCTAGTACTCTCTTAAATTGGTTTACCTCTAGGCCCACGTTTAGCCACCCCTGGACCTTCAATAACAACTCTCAATCCTCTATTTTCTGTTGTCTATTCCTTTCCAAACTGAGATTCTTCTCAATTCCTCCTTCCCTCCTTCCCTCCCTCCTTTCCTTCCTTCCATGTGACATTATCCTGTGTGAGGCCTCCAGCCCTCCTGGTGCTTACAGTCAAGTAGAGAGATATACACGGATCAATAAATAATTACAAATGAAGGCAAGTGATTTGAATAAAAAGTATAGGGAGCTATGAGAGCTTATAATAGGGGGGCCTGACCTGGTATTATAGGTTAGGATAAACTCCCCCCTCTCCAAGAGATATTTGTGCTGAATCCTAAAGTGTGGAAAGGAGTTCGCCAGAGCTTTCCGGGAGAAGGGAACAGACATCCAAAGGCTCTGAGAAAAGAGGGCCGTGTGCGCGCCATGCAGGGTTCCTAGGCCATTTAACACCCATTAGGGAAAGCGCCACCAACCTTCCCTCTGCCGACATTATCTGAGTGCTGGGCTACCAGGGCTCTGGGAGATGGACATGGATATAAATATCCAGGAGCTGAAAAGTGGGATGAAAATGATACAAAGCAGCCTGGGGTACAGGGAAGGGCATCCAGACAACATCTATGGGCGAGGGGGCAAGGGAGAAATAATTCCCAGGAAGGACCTGGGAAAACTTCTCTGAGGAAGTAACTGAAGAGGGGCTCTGATAAGCAGTTAGGAAGGGAAAGGGCATTCTAGCTGAGGCGGGAGCTTGAGCTAGAAAAATAAAGGCAGAAAGGGAACCGAGGCAACATTCAAAAGCTGGTAGAACCGTGATTATAATGTTGCTTTTCTTCCAGCTAAATGGGGAGCTAGGCAGATTGAGGCGTTTGTCAAACATAATTTACATTCCCTCCAAGTGCCGAAACTGTATATTTTAACCATTTTTGGTGATGATATTTCTAAAATGTTTTATACCCATTCCTGCCTTCCTTAACAAAGGATCCTAAATATAACCATCTTTTCTTGATGACGCATGATCATGGTCATGAGAGTGTAGTTATTTTATGCTGTATTATAAAGCAGTTCTCCGTCTACTTTTACATTTTTCTCTGTCCTCTGGCTGTCAGCTGCTAGTTCTCTTTGAGTCGGCCTCAAGCAAATCCCTGCCCTCACCTCACTCATCACAAAACCACTCTGTGTCAATTCTATTTAACTGAGAAACCAAGTAAATACATATGTTGGGAATTGTGTGCCTGGTGTACAATAGGCTTCAATAAATATTTGTTGAATAAATTATTAATTAGGCTTTGACTGGGAGCCTCAGGTATGGGGTTTAGATATATAGACCTGGGATAGTTCCTTCTGGGACCAGATTCAAGACCATGCAAAGTCAGACCTCCAGATAATGGGTCGTTACTCTGCTATTTTTGCAGTGTTGCTTAGCAAGCCAAACTGCCAACCAGCTTAGAGTCTAGTGACTAACAACTATTTTTTCATGCCCTGGAGATGCTGGTTACCATGGTGTTCTGGGTGACGTGCCTGGCTTTTTTTATAATTGCCTTTTAGTGGCTTGAGAAATTTTTGGTGATAAAGGCATTGATTACTCTATTTCTGATGAAGTAGAGCAGGATTACTACAAAGTACAGCCTTTTTTTTAAACTAGAGAAAGGAACTGTTTTGTTTTTCCAAATTAAGGTGATTGCTGCAGGACTGGTAGGATAACGTTTTTTGTGTTTCTCTTCCTGATTTCATAGAAAGTGATTTGATTTGATTGGATAAATTTTTTTTAAAGTCTAGCATGTGTCAAGGTAATTTTTCTCATTTTATTCTTAAAATTAAAATACAAACATTAGGAGTTCAAGCTCCTTTGTAAACTCAAGAGGCTGTAACTATTGGCACTGTTAAAATTCTGGTATGTCATACATCATCACAAAGAAACGTCCTTTTCGGCCAAACTGTTTTTGTAGCCCGGGACTGTTTAGCCTTATAAAAGCATAGAATTTTAGAGCCAGAAAAAAGCACGCTGGAGATCACCTGATCCCATCCTTTAATTTTAAGGTGGAGAAAACTGAGGCCCAGAAAAGACAAATTATAAAATAGCGATGATAATCCCTTATAGTTGCAAAGCATTTACCTTTGCAAAGATCTTTCCAAACACTAACTCATTTTGTGCTCACCATGCATGTGAAGTCGGTAGAATTTATCCCCATTTTGTATGAGGCACATGGAATCTGGAGACACAAGTGTCCTGCTCAGTGTTAGTGACTGAGGCAGAACAGGAAGCCACATCTGTGACTTGCTGTCTCAGACTGTGGAGCCACAGACAGAGATAGTCTGGGCCCAGTTCATCTGTTTACTAGCTGTGTGACTGGGGCAGGTCACTCTACCACTCTGAATGAGGCTTACCTTCCTTCTTCTTAAAATGGCAATATTGATCCTACATTGTAAGCTTAACGCAAAGGCTAAAGATAATGCTTGTACAGCATTTAAGACATTCCACCATTTGCCTCTCACCTCACTGATCTAGTTAAATGAATTCTGTCTAGCTAGTTGTTTTGTATGACAAGTGCTTTCTCTGATTCAGCCCATGTAGAAGTCATTGTATATAACAAGAAAATAAAAGTGAGAGCTGTTTACTTTGGATGGGGCCCAGGAGACCAAAATTGATTGTGGAAATTTCCTTACATTTCTTTTATCCTGTCATCAGTTCAGTTTCCTCCTGCATCACTCTGCCCTTCCTCAGACATCCCAGGCAAATAAAAAAAAACCTAACCTACAAACAAATATCACAGCCAGATCAATGAAACCCCTTAAAGCTGCAAGCAGTCCACAAAATGAAATATCAGGCAGGACATGGGAAGGGTTGAGCCGAAAGGCAGACGTATTGTGCCGGGGAGTGGGGGGACAGTGATCCCTCCTTTCCCCTTCACAGTCTAAAGCCCTCCTCTGCCTTTGTGAGGTGCTGGGCATTAGTTCTGCATACTTTCAGCCATTTACAAAATAAGTTCCCATTTCTCTTAACACATTTGGGACAGGAAACCTGAGATCTGGCCTGAAATGTGGAGTCAGCAAGGTGTACTGGGAGAAGCACAGGCTATGGAGGCAGACAGACCTGAGTTGTTTCCTGGCTTTATGGCGTACTAATTCTCGGCCTTGAGCGAGTCACTTATTTTTCTGAGTGTCATTTTCCTCATCTTCATATTAGTAATAACAATCCCCATTTTGCAGAGAGATGGTGAAGACCAGAGGTGACATATGACCCCAGTTTACAGTAGGTATGGTAATCACCACCATGGCAAAAACTGGAAAATCGGGTGGATGTTGACCTGTGCTCTCAGGAGTCAGCTTGGTTTAGATCAGAAACAGTCTGGAGAACGTTGGAGTAGCTGTAGGCGTCTTCACCTGGAATGAGAACCTTCAAAATAGCGGGTTTTCAGGCCACCTCAGGTGTCTGGCTTCCTTCACATAGGGCCCTCAGAGCCACATCTCTCTCTTTTCCCAGAGACTAGCCAAGTTTGGCCATAGCCCCTGGGCTGGCTCAGAACTAATAGATCTGCTGGACAACAAAGGCCTTTCCATGTATCCTCTTCATATCTGAGATTGCTTTGTGGCCTGAGAATGACACCATCTGCCAAAGCTTAGCCAATGGTGATTGTTAAGCAGGGGATCCTGGTTATGTTTAGCCTGAACCTGGAGAGAGTCAAACCGGCCCCACGGGCAGCCTCCTAGGCCAGTTCTGTGCCTAAAAGGCCTGAGGTTAAAATATCCAGTCTTGTTTAGTTTGTCTCAGAGCTTTCCACAAATACTAGCTGGGTAGGTCCTCTTCAGTTCCCTGAGTTCACATTTTGACTCCACCATTTATTGGCTGAGTATCCTTGGACCAGTTGTTTTCTGAATGGGGAAAAAACATTCAGAAATATTTTCAAAAGCATTCAAAATACTCTATATTTTGATAGAGTAGTGGGAAAGAAGGCAAGGTATATACCCTAAACCATGGAGGCCTCTAATGGCAGGAAAAAGAGTTCAGAAATGATCCTCCGTGGTTATTGGTCCATGTTATTGAGATGGGGAATAACTTCATAAGTGCAGTGTTTGGTAGCAGTCAATCTGGTTTTAGTGGATAGTATGCCTTAGAACAGAAAAAAAACAAAAGGAGGACTGGTTAGGATATTAGTGCAGTCATCCAGGATACAATGAGGGCATGGAAATTAAGAACTATACACCCAAAATTGGAAGGAGGGAACTATGAGACTTCATTACCTTCTGGAACTCCTTCTCAGTCTCCTTTACTGTTACTCCTGCGTCATACTCACTGATATATCATCAGCACTTGGAACAGGACCTACCCATATCAGACGCTCAAATATTTGTTGCATGAATGTTGCATTTCTATAACCTCTAAATGTTGCATGTGCCCAGGGCTGAGAAATGAATCTCTTTGTGTATTCTCACTCCCTTGTTTATTTCATTCATTCTCCCAAAGATCACCAACCTGAACTCCAAACTTATATTTCCACCTGCCATTTGACATCTCCACTTGGAGGTGTAAAAGGCATCTCAAACTTAAAACTATCCAAAATTGAACTTCTGCTCTCTTGGCTAAACCTACACCTTGCACAGTATTCCCAAACTCCCTAAATTGCTGTTCCATTCTTCTAGTTGTTCAGGCCAAAACTTCTCTTTCTCTCTTGCCCCACATCCAGTCCCTCATGTGGGCTCTGCTTTCAAAATATATGTAGAGAATCTGTCTACATCTCACTACCTCCACCACATCCTGGTCCAGGCCACCAGCCATCTCTCACTTGGATGAGTGCCAGAGCTTTCCGTGAGGTCTCTCTGCTTCTACCTCTGCCCACTTTGTGGCCGCTCTTAACACGGCAGCTAGAGAGATCCTTTTAAAACATAAGTTAGTTGTTATAAAGCAGAAACTAACACACCATTGTAAAGCAATTATACTCCAATAAAGATGTTAAAAAAAAAAACAAAACACATAAGTTAGATCATATCACTTTTTTGCCAAAACCAAACACACGCACACAAACACAAAACTCAACAATGGCTTTACCTCACTCAAAGTAGGCACCAAAGTCCTGACAAATGCCTTCCAGGCTCCATCAAAGTGACACACACCCCACGCCGTACCTCCCTGCCCTTGGCCCCTACTACTGTCCTCTCTCACACTCTGCAGCCACCACATTGCCTCCTTGCCTTTCCTCTCAAGCACGTCAGTTACACTTCCAACTCAGGGCCTTTGCATCTTGTTCTACACGGGGCTCCCTACTTCACTGCCTTCCCATCTTTATTCAAACACCACCTTCTCAGGGAGTTCATCCCTGGCTTCCCCTGCCTAAAACTGTACTACCTGGTCACTCACTCCACACACTCCCTCACCAATCTTCCCTGCTTTGCTTTTCCCATAGCATGGAGCTATAGATTTTACATATTTATCTGCCTTATTATGCCTCACCCCATGTACTAGAATGTAAGCTACAGGACGAAAGTGATTTTGTCCATCGTGTTCACTGCTGCATGCGCATTGCCTAGAAGAGTGCTTGGCAATAGTAGATATTCAATAAATACCTGTTGAAAGAATGAAGGGAAAAAAGAAGAATTGGAAGAATGTGGGGATCTTTTTTCTAAATAGGAGCAAAGGAAAAGAAGGTAAAAACTGACTCCTGGGTTATGACTCTGGGTACCTAGAGCTGATGGTGCCATTTACTCAGGTGGAGAGGGAGGCACAGTGGGGATAGTGGGTCTTGGAGATCATGTGTTCCTATTTGGATAAGTGATGTTGACAAGACAAGGGGACAGCTCAAGCACAGTGTCTAAAACAGGATGAGAGTTCAAAATAGACACTGAGGTTAAGATATACACTTAGTTCTCAGGAAAAAGGTGATGCGATGTTTAAAGTGATGGGCTCTGCTGGGATCTTTAATCGACAGGCGAGAGAAGAGCAGAGGATCAAGGACTGGAGCGGAGGTTCTTAACTGCAACTGCCCACTTTAGAGTCACCTGAAGAAGTTTGGAACATCCCAGTGCCGGAACCACACCCCAGACCAATTAGGTCAGAACTTTTGTGGGTGGGACACAGGTATCAATAGGTCTTAAAGCTCCCCAGGTGATTCCCACAGGCAGCCAGGGTTGAGAATCTCTGAGCTAGATTCTTTAAGATATATTTACCGTTAGGTGAGGATAAAATAAAGGAATCCACAATGGAAACAGAAAAATATCAGTCATACTGGTGGAAAGAAAAACAGGGTAGTCTTGGCCAGGTCTTCTCATACTCACCTGTGCATAAGAATCACCTGGAGATCTTGAGGAGGTACAGATCCTGACTCAAACTGCTGGGATGGGGGCCAAACTTCTGCATCTCTCACAAGCTCCCAGGTGATCCTGTGATGCCTGGTCCAAGGGCCAGACTGCAAAGCAAGTGTCAAGATCAGTGCTTCTCAAACTCTAGTGTACATAAGAACCACCTGGGATATCATTAAAGCAGCTGTCTGGCCCTCACCCACCAAGATCCTGATTCTGTAAGTCAGGAGTAGGACCCAAGAACCTGCATTTTGAACGAGGTGATGTGCAATGCTGCTGGTCCAAGGGACACACTTCAAGTGGTAGAGAGTCACCAAGACCAAGGTAAGAAAGAAGAGGCACTCAATACTGTCTACCAAATGAATAAGAGATGCTGTAGGGATACCAGGGAGAATAAGAATGTAGCAAAAGCCACTACATTTTACAAGGTGAAGGTCATAAGTGAGGCAGAAACCATAAAACCATAAAATGATTTCTGCTTTCCTTGGTTCTCTACTTCCAAAGCAATAAGTTTTCCTCCTAGCTTCTATATTTTATCTTGGGAACAATTACCTTACCAAAGTGCTGTAGCTATTTTTGAAAGAGAGAGAAAGCAGATCAATTATTTGCTTTTTTTTTCAAGGCATGGGAGGTATGCTAACAGGGTCCTCGGGAGCTCTTCTCTGTGGATGTGCCTAAACCATCTAGAAGCTACAGTTATTAAAGACCTTTGGAAGATATTTCAACTTCTTCAAATACCAAAGTACAGTTGTAATGTTGCTGCCACTTCTAACTTTCTGTCTCTTTAAAGCAAGATTTCCAACCTCAGCACTATTGACATTCCTTATTGTGGGTCTGTCATATAGGATGTTTAACTGCATCCCTGACCTCTTCTTACTAGGCACCAATAGCATCTCCTGCCCCAAGTTGTGAAAACACAAACTGTCTCCAGACATTGCCAAATGTTCCCTGGGAGGCAAAAATCAGCCCCAGTTGAGAACAACTGCTTCAAAAGCAATGTCTGAAAACCTAGTCACCCTTCTAAGAAATCTGACTTGTAGTTTGGGTATGTTGATGCGAGGTTGTGATAAGATAGAGCACTACCAGTAACCAGTACTAGGACCACCCTTTGGATTCTTGGGGCAACAGAAAAGACTAGTTTGACTTTCAGTAGTGGGAAATTTTATTGACCTCAGATATACCAAGAGCCTAATAGATAGTGTGGTACTTCAAACTTGTCTCAGAGGTGATTGGTACAAAAGTTACAAGAAACCTGTTTCCAAGCTCAGCACTAAACAGTCAACTACTATTCTCTGCCCTATAACAAAATACCATAACTACAACATCATATGAGAGAAAGTATTCATCAGCTTACCATACAACTATCCTTTGTTCCAGGAGGTTCTTTCCTATCTTTTCATGAGTACTTAGCATCTTGTGACTTAAACCAGGTGCACCAAAAGGATGAGGATTTTATTAGAAATCTCAGTGCTTGTTCCTCTTCCTCAGTATAGGTCATCAGACAAATAACCAGAGTGCTATAGAGCCTATGCACAAACCAGTGGTTTTCAAACTTTAGCCTGCATCATAACCAGCTATAAAGCTTATTAAACCACTGGACTGTACCCCCTGAGATTCTGATTTACTAGGACTGGGGTAGAGAATTTGCATTTCCAACTAAGTTCTCAAGTGATGCTGATGCTGATGGTCCAGGGACCACACTTTGAGAACCATTACTATAAACCAAAGAATAGTTCTCAGCCTTGGCTGAACATTGGTATTACCTGGGGAACGTTTTTAACTACTGATGCCATGGCCCCATCCCAAACCAATGAAATCAGAATCTCTGGGCATGGGATCCAGTCTTTAGAGTAGATTTAGTTTCTCAGATGATTCTTATGTACAGCCAGCGTTGAGAGTCATTGAACTAGGTGAAATGTATTCCAAAGCATTGGGGTGGAGGGTCTCACCAGGTGGCCCTACCTATTTAATGGAGTGGTGTAATATGACTTAATCCCATAATCTGACCCCTTATGCTTCATTGAGGATTACTTCTCCGGTTCCAACCAAAATCATCCTAACACTGTGGTCCAAACAAGGCTCAAGCCATAGGTGCGTATTCTTCACTTTGTGTCTCATCAGGCTGTAGACAGCATTGGAGCTGGAGACTGTAAATCAGAGGCTGAGAGGAAGTAGGCTACAGGGAAGCAAACCAAGGCTTAAGGAGTCTACAGCTGCTAGAAGCCAGGAAAGGCTTGTCAACAGGCCAAGCCATCAGGACAGGGCTGGGGCTTCCGCCGAGGCTGGATACCAGGAACATGGCAGGGATTCAAGCCAGAGGTCAGAGAGTCAGTAGTTACCAGTTCAGAAGTAGAACACCAGTGAACCCAGAATAAAATATACTCTTACAACAGAGACAGATGTCGCCTTAATTTTTAGAGAGTGCATTGCCATAAAAGCCACTGTTTCTTTATCTTTCATCTCAGCCCAGAGATTTTTCCATCTGTTGGTGTTCAGTACCACAGCAGGATGATCAAGGAACATGTAAAAATACCTCATAAAGTAGTAGCATTCACGACTTTCCTATTTTAAAAATTACCTTTTGCCTCATTATATCTTAATAAGATCCAATAGGCCCTTGGAATTAGCAAGCTTAAAGTTTATCACTTTGATTTTTTTAGCAAATGGAAGCGTGATTTTTCCAGGGCCCCAGTTGCTTTGGACTTACCTATGGGCTGAGAGAGTGCAGAGCAAAGCACTTAGCAGCTCCTCGACATCAGCAGTTCAACGCAGCTTTGCTGTTCCCCGCCTTCCATCTTGTTTACAGTGATGTTCCTAAAGAAATAGTCTTTTTTAATTCTTCAAGGAAAGTGGGCACCAAATGAGAGAGCACCCTTCAGTGGAAGTTGAAAAAGAGGCTACCTTGCTTAAGAATATGCATAAGAAACATGCCTAAGACAGCAGTTCTTATTGTCTCTCAGTAGATTCTGGAGAAAGCTGGGGACCTGGCCAGACATTTCTAATTCACAAAATGAGAGCTTCTCACAATTCTCAGGAGCATCTCCTCACAATCTCTATGACTCTCCTATACCCTGTATGGAACCTCTTAACAAATTGTTAAGTTCTATATAAATGTTAATGATCATCATTGTCAGCCTAAATTATTTAACAGACATCCCGCTTTTCTAGTAAGTTGGAAGGAAACTGAAATCAATAGACTCGTCGTCGTGAGAAGGAACTTGAAAAATTCTGCTGGTCTGTAGAGGGACAGCTCAGCAGAAAAGGCCACAGTTCCCATTCACAGAACCTCATGGAAGGGCAGAAGAGGGGATTAGCCAAGATTTAAGCCACTCCCTCAAGTACGCCATTAGGAAGTAAATGCAACACTCATCCGTGGGAGGAGAAATAATGCATATTAGAAACCAGCTTTTGCCCAGAAAAAGGTGAAAACACTTGGGAAATTTGAGCCCCCACTGCCCCAGTTTTAAATACTCGTAAGTCATCCCTCTGGGTTGATAAGATCTCTGATAAAGCTGTGAACCTACTATGCCCCAGGCCCACAGCTCCCCAACAGTTCTGGGGCCCAGGAACAGAAGGAGTACCAGGAGGTAGGTCTCTTAAAGGCCAGCCTTTTTGAGGGAAGGACCTCGGGTATGTGTGTCATGGGAACAGCTGGTTTTCTTGTCCCGGTGTCAGCTCAGAACAGGGTTATGTGATTGCTGATTCCTGTTCCAGTCTGTCCCCAAGAAACAATGACTTCCTTCATTTGTTTGTAGATCTCTACAGGCATTTGAGGGAATCATAAAGGCTGATTGTGAATTTAAAATGTTTCTAAATAGATTACATAAGTACATTGTCTTGAATATTACAATTAGGACTTAAAATCTCTACTGCCTGGTGCTCACATAGCTTGTCCTCAAATTGACCTTATGTAGACAAATGGTGGATTTTCACATGGAAGTTATGGCACTCTTTGTGAAACAACATAAGATGTTAATTTATTTAATCCCATTATATGAACTAATCTCTTAGTTCTTAGCAGGAAGTATGGCTATATTATGTATATTCTGGGCTCCACATAACAAAAATTATCCAATTATAGAAAATAATTTTGGATGAAATGGGAGACTGGGATTGACATATATACACTAATATGTATAAAATAGATAACTAATGAGAACCTGCTGTACAGCACAGGGAACTCCACTTTGTTGTACAGTAGAAACTAACACAACATTGTAAAACAACAATACCCCAATAAGAAAAAAAGAAAATAATTTTCAGAAATCACTTTTCCAGTTTTTTCCGTTATGGTAGTCATTTGTTTTGTCATCTGCTAGCACATGTTAGCAGAAAAGTGAGAACAGGTGCCAGAAGTTTAAGAACATGTGTTGAAAAAAACAACTTTAAATTGAGCACATCCTAACGGTTAACATAATCTAATTTAAGCTACAAAACACTTCAGTCCAACTGGGCAGGATGTAGTTGTTTCAAAGGATAATTTTAGAACCACTGATGCATTTTAAATGTTAATTTAAACACATCGTATTTTATTTTTAAAAAAGGTTTTAGTGTCTGGTTTTAATACCATCTATTACATCAACTATGGATTTTTATTCAGTCTTAGTTCAGTTCCTCAGGCACTTATTGGCTGCCTGTTATATGGAGAGAACCCTGTCTAAGTGTATGAGCCTTTGTCCTGAAGAAGCTTATGATCTGAGGAGGAAACGTGGTCCAGTAGAGGACACACACATTGCAAGATGCGAGAAGCGGCAAATTGTGATAAATGCGCTGATGGAGTTATCAAGGCCTTAGAAACACAGGCAAGGAGAGGTTGATTCAGATACAAAATGGGGCAAACCTGGGAGAGCTTTCTTGAGGAGCTGGCACCTGAGCTGGAACTCGAAGGGCCAGTGGAGACAGAGTAGAAGAAGGAAACAGTGTGAGTGAGGACTTGGAGAGTGGACGTGGAGGAAGTTGAGGAGCTGGAGGTAACCTGGTGCACCTGGAGTCCAGGATGATTAGAGGATGCAGCAGGGCACGCAGTCAGAAAGACGGGGAAGAGCTACATTTTACAGTCTTGATAATACCGAACTAAGGAGCCTAGATTTGATCTTGTGCACACTAGGGAGCCTTGGCGGGTGTTTGAGCAGGGCAGTGGCCTGATCAGATCAGTTTGGGAGTAAGTTGAAAGATGGGTTGAAGGTAGAGAGGAAATTAGAGACCATTCTTGAGTGATATGGATACCATCTTTCCCATTAAAAATCCCACTAAGTAGCTATCTTGTGATTTGAGGTATTTGATACAGAAATTCATTTGTTTAAATGTTAATGGTTAATTATGCCTTTGGCAAACTGACTACTCCTCTTATCTGATATTTTTAGCAATGGCCAAGCAAAAGTTTATAAAGGGTAGTAATGATAAGGCATGAACTTCCTTTTTTTTTTTTTTCTTGGCAAGAATAACATCTGAGTCAGTACTCTAGATATTCTCCTAATTTAAGGAGATGTTCTCTTAGCCAAGGAAAAGAACCACCCAGATTGACATTTTAGAAACAGATCCAGGAAATGCATCTATCAGCAGATGAAAACAAATCAAGGTGAAGCAGGACTGTTAGGTAAGACTCAGTCGCTAGGTTAGGACCGAACCCGGTTACCTGGGTTCACAATCCAGCTCTGCCACTTAGAGGCTGTGTAACTTTAGGCTTATTACTTAACCAATCTGTGCCTTAGTTCTTTCACTTGTAAAATAGGGATAATAATGGTACTTGTCTCAGGGGTTGTTAAGAGGATTAAATGAACTGATACACGTAAAGTGCTCCGAATAGTACCTGGCACGTAGTTAGAGCTCAATAAGTGTTAACTATTATTCAATGGTTGGGCAGTCAGTTAACTAACTGCCTATGACACATCATAGTTTACACAGTGTTTTCACACATCCACTAGGTCATTTGCGTTCCGCAATTACCTTATGGATATTGGTTGTCCTAGTTACCACTGCTGCTAAACAAGCCATCCCAAAACTTGGAAGCATAAAACAGCAACCATTTTATTATGCTCACAGATTCCTGAGTCAGGAATTCAGACAAGGTACAGTGGGAGTTGCTTATCTCTGCTTCTGTGTGACTGTGCCCCCAGCTGGAGATGTCTTGGATGGCTGGGGAGGACACCAGCGGTGGGGCTGGATCCACTGCCGAGATGGCTTCTTCTCTAACCTGTCTGGCACTTTGGTGGGATGGCGGAAAGGCCAGGCTCAGCTGGGACTGTCGCCTGAGCACCTACATGTGACCTCTGCACCATGGTGGCCTCACGATAGTTGTCAGACTTCTTAGAGTGTTTCTACAGCAGAAGATACATGCCTTTTATGACGCAGCCTCAGAAGCCTCATAGCAGACACTTCCCTGTTCTCTGTTGGTTGAAGCAGTCACAAGCCTGCCCAGACTCAAGGGAAGGGATTAGACCACACCCCCTCAGTGGGAGGCATATCAAAGAATTTGGGGGCTGTGTTTGAAAATCACCATACTGGTATTATCCCCTAATTCTAGATGAGAAGATTGAGGCTCAGTACAGGTTTAATGATTTATCCAGGATCAGTTGCACAGATAGTCACTGGGATAGTAAGGGGTGGGGGCAGGGAAGTTTGCTGGAGGAAAAAGGCTTCTAACCTAATTCTTCTGACGCCAAATTCTTGTTCTCTCAGTTAGATTATTCATCGTCCTTCAGCTTAGATATACTTGGTAACATAGGAAAGTTACAGAAAAAAACATTTAAATGACATTGTGTATATTAGGTAACTTTCTTAAGAAGAGACAGTGATGTAAAAGTATAAAGTTTGCATTTATAAGAACTTGTACACAAACTTCATGTTTTAAAGAGGTCCTGGGATGGGTTGAGTCCCAAGACTGGTCAGAGGTCAACTTAGTATAATTTTCTCACAAGGAAAGTTCTCTGAAATGTCCCAGATGCTTAACTGTGACTTCCTTCATCTCTAGGAAAGTCTCACCTGGCCATTGTCCAGCGGGTGAATAATGAGGGAGAAGGGGACCCCTTCTATGAGGTGATGGGCATTGTCACACTGGAGGACATCATAGAGGAGATCATCAAGTCGGAGATCCTGGATGAAACTGACCTCTACAGTAAGTGCACAGCCTTGGCTCTTGTCCAAGGCCATCATATTTTTCTCTGAGATTCTCAGAGCTGGCTTAGTTTGGTGAACAGTGTAAAAGGGGGTCAGGACAAGCCCCAGGCATTGCTGTGTGTCAGCCCCCTCCTGCCAGGAGCTGGCACGGCAAGATGCCCTGACTTGAACCATCCCTGAGTCACCGAGAGTGTGCTAGCTAAATGTTTATCCAGAGGGAACCTTCAGGAACACAGCCAAGACTATGAAAAGGAGACCTCCTGGCCTTTGGATGGAAGAGGAACCAAAGGAAATAAAGTGCACCTCGGATGACCCCTCTGCCCTTGTTTCTGTCCCCCGTGCTGTTCCTGGTTTGTCTCTTCGTCCACCTAGACACAGACCCCAGCACCGCCTGGGGCTCCACTCAGAATCCACTCATTCAAAACATCCGAGTGCCGTAGAGACTCATGAGATTGCCCACCGCAACTTAAGCTAAACCTGAAGTCGCCCTTTTAGTCGCTCTTGTCCCTTGTGCGTTTTCAGCCCTGCCGCCTGGTTTCTCCCTTTCCCCCCTTCCCACCCCTGGCTCTGGTCCCTGCTCCCTCCTTTCTGGCCTCCTCCGCCTCCTCCCCACTCCCCCTCAGGAACAACACGGACTCCTTCTTGCAGATAGTGACTGCTTTAGGTTGCTGAGCCTTATCACAGCTTTGCTTGCAAACATTACAAAGGCCTGCTTTCCTCAGGGGTGGGAGTGTTATCTAAATCCATGGGAGTCCCTAGGCCAGGAAGTGTTTCCTTCTCCCGAATGAATATCATCACCTGGGACAGCAGTCCCTTTTCCTCCCCTCAGATAACCGATTCCGATTCCGGACCCCTATCCTTAGTTTGCTAGAGGCAGCTGTTCAGAGACTAGCTTCCTGTAGAAAAGGTTTTGAGACTCTAAAGCAGTGAGTGGTGCAGAAAGAGTGCTTCGCTTTGGGATGAGAGGAGATCAGACCTAAAAGGTGGGTCAGGCCTTAACGAAACGTAGCAGGAGCGTCACAGTGTCTGCTATTGCTGTGGAGCCCTGGCCGGGCTCATCTTCTTGAGTTAGGGGTTAATTTCTCCCTCCCCCATTCCTTTCTCCCTTCTCCACCTCTGCCCATGGCTCCTGATTTAAAATTCCCAAGTGTCTCAATAGATACAGTGGTGAAAACATTCACACTAAAGTGTTAGTGGCTGAGAGTAGTGACAGGGGTCTAAATGAGTAAGCTCTTCCTAGGGCCTTTGTTTGAACGACCTAATACTCCGAATGCTCACTAATAAAATAGAAGGAATGAAGAGGGAGATCAGAAGACTGATTCTCCAATGATGAACTGTTCGGTGGCATTCTGATGGAGGAGGGAGAGGGGATATTTAGACAAACGTGTCATGCAAATCGGAAGGTTACTCACTAGTAACACAAAAGAACTGGTCTGATACATATATTTGCTGCTGTCTTGCCTAACCATCCTCTCTCTAAAGGAGAGGGTTTTCCCACTCTTATAAATAAGCTTCTGGCATGAATCCTTAAGAGCTTTGAGAGGGCCAAGGAGCCAGGAATACTGTGTTGCTTCTGCCCGGACCCTGACCCCCAGGGCAGCTGGGCCTGGATCTCACCACTGTGGCAGCCAGACACAAGGAGTGTTAAAGCCAGGGCCCAGGGTCCAAGGCAGGCCCACAAGAGAGCAGTGCGGTGGAAGGCACTTTCTCCCTTCTAGAAGGGAACCCAGTCGTGTGGTGGAGTGAGCTCCAAAGGGAGGGGGAGAGTCCAAAGGAACGCCTGTCCCTGGAGTTCATTCCCTTTCATTTCCACTGTGTCCTCTCAGCCTGCACTGAAAGTTCCCTGCAGCCCTGTTTTTCTCTAGACCAACTTTGGAGAAAACCCAAATCTGTTTCTCTGCTCCCCTTAGCACAGGTTAAGATAGGCTAAAGTTTCAAAATTTTACTCAATACTAAGGGAAAGCAAAAGAGACATGACCAAAGAAAACATTCCCCTTACCCCCTAAACATGTTTTTTGAGACAAGCTTTTAAAAAGCAGGAAGAAAAATTAAACTGGAAAAAGCAGAGATTTTCTCAATCAATAATCACAATAGTCCTGCCTGAGGCCACCACCCAGACACCACACCTTTGTGGATTACAGAGCTATTTCCATTTTTTCTCCTTCTTTCCTTTATTTCCCCCAATTCTCTCCCCGTGGAGGGGCCAGGGTTGAAGCAAGAGAATTGTGAGTGGGAAGAGGGGGTGACTGCCCTCCTCCCTTGGGTGGCATGCCTCAGGTACCACTCAGAGTGTGGTTTAAATCAGCAGGAAGAGACCAGGTGAGCTCAGCTCTGGGGACAGGAGAAAGGCAGAGGCAGAAACCCCCTGGGCCCTGCCAAAGTCCTTGATGCTAAGAGTGCAAGTTCCTCGTGTTTGAATGCCTTTTTGTAAGCATTTTTGTAAGCATTTCACAATAGGTTCTGATCGGAGTCTCATAATAAGAGACTCCTGAGATGAGCAGAAAAACTATGATTAATCACTAACCTTATTATATAGATTAAAACACACAAACACTCTGATGCTTAGGTTGCACAGCTCGTAAGCAGGGGGGCCAGCCCTAGAAGGCTGAACTTGGGAGCCCCAGGCTGGCCTTTCCCCTTTTCCACTGTTCACCACTTCAGTGCAAGTAACACTGAGACATGGCAGCGGCTCCCACCTTCTATCCCTTATCCACATCCTTCCAGTCTCTGGGAAAGAGATGTTGCGATGTCACCTACACTGGATGTTGACACTTTCCAGAAATCCCCCATGGTCCCAAAGGAACTATCTGTCTCAGGTGACTATGGTGAAACCTCCAAAAACCATTAGCGATTCTGAGATAGCTGCAATCTGTCCCCTGTCCCGACAGCCGACAATCGGAAAAAGCAGAGGGTCCCACACAGGGAGAGGAAGCGGCACGACTTCTCCTTGTTTAAGCTTTCTGACTCGGAGATGAGGGTGAAGATCTCTCCACAGCTTCTGCTGGCCACGCACCGCTTCATGGCCACAGGTATGATGACTCTGCCCGCCCGCATCTCCACCCCAGGCAGGCAAGGCAGCTCTGGAGGGTGGGACCCAGGCACCAATCACTTTTAATACCTTACGACCTAATTCCAATTCTGGGACTGAGAACCACTGTTCCAGGAGAGGAGGTCATCTTAGGTGGGGCGACAGCACTCCACATACTGTCATTTCCAGCCTCAGGCCTGATCTTCTAGGTGGGGAAGTGAGCATAATGCAACTCTGCTTTTCTCTCTTCTACTCAAGAAAAGGGCTGAGGAATTCACCGCTGCACTTTCCCTTCCTCTGCCCACTTCAAGGCAGGAGTTGGTGGGCCCCAGAGGGTTCATCAGGGAGGGACAGGCGATGTCCTGTGCAGCCACAAAGGCCCTGGGACCCAGACCCTCCAGGGGCCATGTAGGCCTGTGAGCTACGAGTTCTTCAAATACAGATGTGGATTGTGAATACTGGAATCTTTAGGAAGAAAAAAAAGAGAGGATCCAAAGATAAACTTCTTCTTGTGAAGAAAGTAAAGTTTGTCTTTGAACCGTCTAACCTTCTCATCCATGCCTAATTAA
The DNA here is from genome assembly GCF_965194805.1 of Balaenoptera borealis. Classification (NCBI taxonomy): domain Eukaryota; kingdom Metazoa; phylum Chordata; class Mammalia; order Artiodactyla; family Balaenopteridae; genus Balaenoptera; species Balaenoptera borealis. The sequence goes on from NC_138874.1 coordinate 89,712,828, forward strand.
TGTGCTGACCTAGGATGATCACACACATTACTAAGTTCAATATTTAATTAATCTAACATGTATTTATTGAGTATATAATGAGTGCTAGTACTGTTCCAGTTACTAAAAAGTAGAAAATTTTAAATTGGAGCTTGTTAGAGAGTTACAGATGTAGAAAATAAACTTATGATTACCAGGGGGTAAGAGTGGGGAGGGATAAATTGGAAGATTAGGATTGACACATACACACTACTATATATGAAATAGATAACTAATAAGGACCTACTGAATAGCACAGGGAACTCTACTCAATACTCTGTAATGGCCTATATGGGAAAAGAATCCAAAAAAGGGTGGATATATGTATATGTATAACAGATTCGCTTTGCTGTACTGCAGAAACTAACACAACATTGTAAATCAATATACTCCAATAAAAATTTTTTTAAAAGTTCAGGTCATAAAGAAAATAAATAAATAAATAAACAAATACATCAATAAATTGGAGCTTCTTTAGGGTTTTCAACATGTTATCTAGTTCTAAATACAGATTTCTTTTAATTACTGGCTGATTTCCTAGAACAAAACAGCTGTATCTGTTAATATAATGATATACCATAATAGTATAGTATAACATAACAATATAAATAATAATACCTATTAATATGTAAATATGATAGTGACGCTTCTCATTATTGAGAACTTCCCACTTAAATAATTAACTGTTCCTGTTAACTTGAAATTTCATTTCATTCAACAGATATACATCATACAAATAAGTCAGATTAAATTCTCTGTATTTCATTTGATTGTAGCATTAAAACATTTTTAGCCATGTTTACATGGCTTACTTATCCATGTCCAAGTCAGTAGTTGTGGCACACGGGCTTAGTTGCTCACGGCATGTGGTATCTTCCCAGACCAGGGCTCGAACCCGTGTCCCCTGCATTGGCAGGCGGATTCTAAGCCACTGCGCCACCAGGGAAGTCACTCTTGTTGCTTTTTGAACAACTTTATTGAGGTATAATTGACATACAAAAAAAACGGTACATATTTAATGTATACAACTTGATGAGCTTAGAGATAAGCATACACCCATGAAACCATCATCGTAATCTATGCCATAAACATATCTATCACTTCCAAGAGTTTCCTCCCACCCTCTTTATTTGTTATTATTAGTTTTGCATGTGTGTGTTAACATAAGATCTACCGTCTTAGCAAATTTTTAACTATACAGGATAGTATTGCTCTTAGGCTCTATAGGCTGTGCAGTAGATCTCTGGGATTTATTCATCTGGCATAACTGGAACTCTGTACCCTTTGACTAATACCTCCCCATTACCTCCTTCCCCCAGCCCATTCTACTCTCTGCTTCTATGAATTTTACTATTTTAGATTCATCATATAAATGGTATCGTGCAGTATTTGTCCTCTGTGCCTGGCTTATGTCACTTAGCATAACATCCTCCAGGTTCCTCCATGTTGTCACAAATGGCAGGATTTTCTTCTTTTTTAAGTTTATGTGCAGCTTTAAATAAAATCAAGGAGAAAAATAATAACAAAACTGACATTGCCAAAATGGTGACCTGTTTCTCCTGAGGTGCCAGTGTAGGGACACACATCCCCAGAGGGCCTGAGACACACACGTGGGCTTAAGACCCCCACCCACCCAAGGGAATTGCAGGAATCCTGCTAGTTTGGTGCCCGGGAGCATGAATGGCCCTGGCTGTGCCCACCCTGACTCCTCCCAGCTGCCAATTCCTCCTGCCTCCCGGTCTCCCCTAGAAGTGGAGCCGTTTAAGTCTCTGTACCTCTCGGAGAAGATCCTGCTCCGGCTCCTGAAACATCCCAACGTGATCCAGGAGCTGAAGTGTGATGAGAAGAACAAGAAGGCCCCGGAACACTACCTGTACCAGCGCAACCGCCCTGTGGACTACTTTGTGCTACTTCTGCAGGTGAGTGGGAAAGCCACGGACCCCCCAAGGGCAAGACAGGACCTCTCTAGACTGGAGAGGAATGGCCATGCCTCCTCTGTGCCAGGTTCCAAGGCTCGGCTGGCTGCCCTGGGAGCAAGGCCAGTTGGTGTGGGTGTTTGTCCGCGACGCTCAGAGGGGACAGGTGTGACTGGCTGGCATCCTGGAGTGGTGGGATCTTGATGGCATTTAATATGACATCAGCGATGTTTGTGGTGGGATGCAGTGGGTACCTCCCAGCAGAGGGGTTCTGCCGCTGAACTTCCAAACCTGCTGCCCTGCAGAATCCCTAACACCTCCTTGTCTCTGCTCGGCCGTGCCCGGGAACGCAACTGTGCACCGCCTCCCAAACTGCAGGCACTTCTTGTTTCAGGCGCTTCTCTCTGTTGAGCTGGAATCTCGCCATCTCTGATTTCCACCCACTGGTCCTTGCTCTGCTCTCTGGAAGCGCACAGAACACATCTGCTCTCTCTACCACACTTCAGCCTTTGCAGTCCCTTAATCTTCTCCTCCTGAAGAAGACTGGGAAGGGAATAAACGAGCAAATGAAAGAGGGGCAGATCTTCCCGGTACTCACAATAGTACAGTCACCCTTTGCCCTGGGTGCCTGGAAAGGCCTGTAAGTGTCAGGCGTGGTTCCAGCACTAGGTAGTGCTGGTGTCCTGGCCTGGCTCCACCATTAGCTCCGTGCCTATTCCCTGTCTCTTTCCAACAGAATCTGGTGAACCCTAAATACAGTGATTGTCTTAAAATCTTCATTAAACTCACATTGACTTAGAAAGGGCCTCTCTGTTACAGTCCCGCTGCAGCCTGTCTGCTCGGACTCGGTAGTGTGCCTCACGCCCATCCTTCCAGATAGCCTCAATAAAATGCCCTCTCTTCTCCAGAAATGGAGTTGCATTCTTTACTGTTGGAAATGGAGAAGCATCCTGTTACATCGTTTATATAACTCAAGGAACACATAGAGTCTTATGCCTAATATAAACTTAACCATTTTCAAATAAATCTTGGAGGCGTAAAATGTAGTGGCAAGAGTATAGGTTCAGAAATTGGAAAGATCTAGCTTTAAAGTCTAACTAACCTTGACCAAGTTATTTAACCTCTCTGAGCCTCAGAATTGATTCATCTATAAACCGGGGATAAAAATAGTACAGGCCTCATAGGGTGTGGGCGGATCCATGCAGTGGATTTCAAGCCCATAGGCGCACACTATATGCACAAGCTTCTCACAGAATCAGGCTTTATCTCAGCCAGACTTAGAGGTGGTCTAGTCTCAGACTACACCAGTGGGGCAGTTTACGGGGTTCTGGGCTAGCTGGTGCCTGGACCCGCCTCATGGAAGAGCCATTACAGTCAGCAAGGAAAGCTTGGATGTACATGACAGGATGCTGCTTTATGAACTAAGCAAGTAATTTACCGCCAAGGCCTTCTGAAGTTGGAGTTGCTGTTTCTGAAACATATCCAGACAGAATTCACATTTCCCTGTGATAAGATTTTAAGTCCACTTATTATCCAAGCAGAAGTGCTTAGGGTCATAGTCACTAGTAGATCTGGAAGTGCTTGTCCACACCCTTAGTACACTTCCTTCTTTCTCCAGGGTAAAGTGGAGGTGGAGGTTGGTAAGGAAGGCCTTCGCTTCGAGAACGGAGCCTTCACCTACTATGGTGTCCCAGCCATCATGACCACTGCTTGCTCAGGTATTCCAGTTTCCAAGCCATAGTTTATTGGGGAAGCAGTGGGACAGTGGAGAAAATGCATCTGGGTTCAAGTTGTGACTCCCGTTATGGACCCTGGACAAGACCTTTTACCTTCCCAGGCTTTAGATGTGGAAGTACATGGTAGACTGTAACATTACCCAGTGTTAGGGATGGATAGTGGTAATTTTCAATATGAAAAGACAAGTTTATTTTACTTTTTACACTTCCACCTGATTGCCCTGTTTTTACAGGGTTGATTGGTGCTGTGGGTGGGGTGGAAGAGGGAGAATTCCTTTAGGAAGGTGTGTTTTCTGAATTGCCTCTGAAACACACTGCATCCTTCTGTCCTTAGATAACGATGTGCGGAAGGTTGGAAGTCTGGCTGGATCCTCTGTCCTTCGTATGTATCTCTCAAACCCCTCCCTCATCCTCCCTGCTGTGGTCCTGCCTCAGCCCACTCTGGGGACCTGGACCGAGCACTCTCAGCCTGGGCTAGGGCTAACACAAATGCTGGCAGCCTCTTTGTATGCTCTGCCAGGAACACTGCTTTCTGCCAGGTACCCACGGACCACCGGGGGCTTAGTTTCTGCGTGTCTGGAATGTTTTCTGCTGCTTCTCTGCTCACGTGCAAATGACGAATGACGGGGGAGGGAGGTTGTGAGGGGAGGCACCATTTATTGTCACCTGCCAGGGAATGCAGGCAGGTGGTTTGTGTGCTCTGGTGGAGGTTCAGCCTTTCCTTTGCTGCTGTGATAATTCACCCACTGTCCTTTACTTGCAAACCCTAATACGCTATTATTGTGTCTGTGGCAGTTAGTAAGAAGTGACTGCAAGATCTTAGGATGTAAGTCCCAGGCTGGTGCGTATGTTGCTTACCTGCTTCTCTTTCCTCGTTTACCACATCTCAGCTGGTGGAGAAGTGTCTGCAGCTGGCCGTGCATGCTGGTGGGGGCTGGCACGGGGCTGCTGGCGGCTGTCTTCTGCGCCTTCTGTGCTCTACCTTCTCTCTGTTTCCTGCAAGTTATTGCACTTGTGCTTAGAGGGCATGGCATTTATTGTGATATAAGTGTGATCCAGAAAGCATTATTTCTCTAGATTTCTCTTTGATTCACCGGTCTGAATTTTGCATTGCTTTCAGCTCTTAGTGTTTATGGTGGCCATTTTAATGCCAAAGGGGTGTTTTTTCTCATCATAAAAAAGATTTTACGTAGTGCTTTATATTGGGATTTATCAGAGGGACCCAAAGCTTGATATCACAATCTCTGGCACATGAAAAGTAGATACCATTTTAACACAGAGAAACTAAAGAAATGACTTGCTCCAAATCACCCAGCAGGTTGGTGATTTACCTAGATGCATTCCGGTGTCCTGACTAGTTCACACAGCACAATGAAATAGAGATTTGAGATCCATCATGTTCCAGAATGTAATTTCTATGTGGAAATATTGGAACAATTTGCAGTGTAACTTCACATCCTAGCCCAGCAGATGTCTGAAATGAAATTGAAGTAGCTGCCCACACCCAAGGGGTGGTCCAACATGAGTTGAAGGAGAGCTGTAAAATAAAAACTCCTGGTACATTATTATACTTATATAAACCAACAAATCTCAATTAAGGTTGATGAAGGAAGCGTCAGTTCTCAGAACAAGAAGTCTAGATGGGAGAGGGATGGTCTACAGGACCTGGTAAACCTTGGTTCTCTAAAGGAGATTTCCACCATCCATCCCATTGGGGATTGCTCATGGTAGAGTAACTCCTGGGATATGAAATGTTACCTAGACATGTTGGCCCTATTCTGGCTCTTCCACAAGACCAAAAGAGGTGGGAACTCTAGGGGAAAAGAGCTACCTAAAGCTCCCAAGCCCATCTGATTTAGATGACTTTCTTTCTTTTAAAAAAAGTATCTTAAGTAGTAGGAAGATGTTATCTGGTTTCCTCCTTTCCTTCCTTCCTGCCTCTAGTTCTTTCTATCAAAATCCTTCCATTTTATACGTGAGACACAGTAAACTTGCAACACTAATCTCTCCTTCAAAACTGGTTAACTAAAAAGAAATATTAACCTCTCTTTCCCTCCCCACATTTCTGAGCATCTTTATCAATCTTCAAGAGGAAAAAGAAATTAAATTAGCCTGTAGGGGTGTGGAGACATTTTCCATCCTCCCCCCCAAGCCCTCCTTACCTAATACAGCGAAGTGTGAAGAACTCCAAAGACCACCACCACCACCCCCTGCCCCCCCTTGTTCCAGGTCCACTCTCAGCCCAGGTCCAGCCACCCAGCATCTTTCACTGGCCAAGGACCTCACCTGTAGGTTGAGGAAGAGCTTAAGCTGAGACACAAGGCAGTAAACTCTTGTAGGGTCTCAGTCTACCAAACTACCCCTGTCCTTGATGCCAGCCTAGAGCTTTGTCAGCCTTGAGGGTAATAAAGGAGACAATGAGTTTGCCAGAACACTAGCCCTGTGACCAATGCCTCAAAGTTGAACTCGAGGTTACAAGTAAGTCCCTCTGGTTTTCCTGTGCAGGGCAAAGGGAACACACTCAGCACTGTCTCCTTTGTCTTGGTTCTGATTGCCAGGGAACCCAGGAGGACTGTGGTGAGCCTGGCACTCTGGAGGAACGGGGCCTGAGCTCAGCGTGACCAGAACAGATGCCCACAGGGGTGTGCAATTGGAGAGAGAACAAGTCTCCTATCTGCTTGGCTGGGTATACATTTAATTTGTGGCCCAGAAGTGCTAGGATTCTTCTTGAGACAATGGGGTTTCTTATTCCAGTGTGTCTTGTGACACTAGGGGCCTGTTAAAATATTCCTTGACAAAGAATATGATGATTTGACAAAGCAAATGATTATCAGGTAGGTATAAGGCTTTCCCCTCCCCACTCCTTTGTACTATTAGATAATTTCAGGCAAGTCCTCGGGCTCAGCAGCTTAGACTGTGGAAGCCACCTCTTTCAGTGTGCTGTCACCTGCACTCTGACTTCATTTAGCTCCTTGGAAGGGACTCTGGGAATGACCAGATAAGAGAGATGAAAACAGATTCCCACGCAGAGACACTCCTTGATCAGGGTCAGGATCGGGAAAGGACTGGAGTATTGCTACACACTCCACCCCACCCAGGCCCCAGTGATAGCCAGCACCGTTTCAGACTCTGTGGGGAAAGAGAGAGAAGGAAAAGGGGATAGGAAGAGAGGTTCTTTGGAGCACTTGTACTTGCAAAGAAATGACTGATTTAGTGTATCAAGTTGATTTACATTAAGATTGCTAGAAATGCTGCCCTTCCTGTGTCCCAAGGCTCTAGCCACGCACAGTTCCTCCCCAGCACTATGACCACAGAGGGAGCTCCTAGGAGTCCGAGGCAGGAGACAGCTTCCTCGAGGATGCCCCTAACAGGAGCAGGCGCTTGCTTTCAGCCCTCCCACAGGTGAGCTGGAGACCTGAGGCAGCTGGGAGAGCCCGGCAGGAATGCAGTGCTGAGCTCCCAGCACATTTGCTGGCTCCAAAAGGCGCCTCAGACAGAACACTGCCCACACACACACTCCCTGCTGGGGCACTGCCTGTTCTTGTCATTGGCGGGTCTGATCCCCTCAGAAATTATTGTGCATCTTTTTGGAAGACCTTCAGCAAAGTCTATTTTATTTTCTTCTTTCTGGAGAGTGACTTTGTGAGAAGATGCAATTTCCATGTTTCCAGAGGCAAGATTCACTTTGGCAGAGAAATGTGATGTTGTGAAGATCCGGGAACAGACTGTCTCACACGCTTTGCTCTTTGTCTCTCTCCTTTTATGTTTATCTTCCGTTACGCAACTCACAAATCCTTGACTCTTTAGTGCCCGTCTCTGTGTCTCGTACCTTCGCCTTCAGCAGAGGGGACTCTCTGGCAGGCTCCCCAGGTAAACATGCATGGGGTCTCGGTCTCCATAGATCCATGGGGTTTGCAAGAGGCCTTTGGTCTCTGTCACTGTCCCACATGAAAACTAGTCTCTCCCAGGCTAAGGCATAGCACGTTGCACGGCTAACACTCACTTGTACTCACTGACCAGGCATTGCTGGTTCAATGGTGTCACTTGTGAACTTGGCCCCGAAGGATACATCTGTGTACGTAGATGGAGAAATGGTGGGGTGAGGGATGGTGTGAATTTTTCCTTATCATTTGTCTGACTGCAGAATGGAGGGATAAGGGGTGCAGCAGAAGAAAAATAGGAAGAAACAATGAAAGACTATGCTTTATTCCTATTTTTCCTCCATCTTTTCTTCTATGTGGTCTCTGCCTTTAGCTAACCCACTAACCCCTCATCTTTCTAGTAATGTTACTGTGTAGTGACCATATTCTCTCTAGCTCTGCTCATACAAAGGATGCTATATGTAAAAATTTCAAAACAACTTTTCATCAGGCTTAACCTCTCTTGTTAATTAAAGTTACTGGATTTTTTTTTAATCAGGTAAAGTAGCTCCTCACAGAGCCACACAGTAACTCAAGGATTGAGTAGAATGTAATAAATCCGAACAATCAGTTTAGTGTTTATATTGTTTTCATCCCTAGACGTTGATCTCTTAGGGTCATGGAGCAAGTAATGACCAAACTAAGAATTTGTTTGTTAAGTTACCTTGAAGTTAAAGCACAGCCCAATTTCCCATACCCTCTACATCTGTCTCCCTTATCCCAATGCTTTGGCGATGATTCTGAGGCCCCACCATAGCCTCAGGCATCAAGAATCCAATTATGTTTCACTGTCTGTATAGTAGACCCTCAACATTCAAAAGGCTCTGTTCTGAGACCTCAAACCCCCAAATCTGCAACTTCAGAACTACTTATGTTGATTTCTACTTTCTCACAAATCACATTTTTCCATCAAAAACCATCTGGTTCCCATGTTTATCTGTACGAGACGACTTAATCACCTTCTCAAATTTCACCAAAGTTTTCTCTCTTACTTAGTGGAGATTTTCCACCAAGAAATAAATTTTTTTCTTGCTTTGTGAGAGCTCATGCCTTCATGATGACTACAGGAGTACTGTCAATGGGAGATGCCAGTCTGGTACCCTCCCCAGCTAAGTGGTCACCCCCACATGCCCGTAAAATTAGAAATGACCATATCATGGACCTTCAAGATCCTTACCATGTGAGGAATCTTGGTGAATGAAGAATGTGCTATGAAGTTTCAGCAGAAAGGAAAGATGTACATTTTTAAAAGACTTTCAACGAAAAGGATCAAAGCATTAAAAAAAAAAGAATGAAAGCATGAGAGCAGGAGTATATTTTTTTTAATTAACCCTCAGTTAACCAGACAACCTAGTTAATTATAACTTCCTACTTAGAAGAAGGTTAGTTCTAGTTCATCACTATTTATTATGAAAATGAAGGTGACTCATTTCTGCTGTGCAGTCCCCCAGGAGGTACTGAGTCTTCCAATCCAACTCTGGCTGGTGCCATGTGCTCCTGAGAGCTCTTTTAACCTTCCCCCCCTTTTCCATGACTGTGTGTGTTCATCCCAATAGGAGGCAGGGGAGAGCAAGGCCAGCTTATTCCCACCCTTGGTTTAACTCTGCAGAGTGGAGCAGTGATGGGCACAGCAGGAGAAAATGAGAGTTGGGAACGTTCTGCTTCTCCTTCGGCTCTTTTCTTCCCACCTCTGTCTCATCTCTTTCTGTAGCCAACTGCCAAGCTTTCCTAGCGACCGGGTGACATCCCCAGGACCTATAATTCGGTATTTCCGAGTCGCTCTTGCTTCTGTTCCATATCAGCAGAAGAAGCCTCCGTCATTGGATTTTTATGGAAAGCAGTTCTGGGCACACTCTGGTCCCATACTTGATTTATGATCCAGATACATTAATTTACATATATTATGTCTTACCCCCATCTTAGATAAACCCTGGAAGTTAGGAATTATTGCTGGGCAACAATAGGTAAGGAAACAGCTCTGAGAAATTAAGCCGTTGGGTCACTGTCAAAGGTGTAGTAAGAAGGTAGAGGGATGAGGACTGGCTTCCAAGTCTCTTAGGTCCTGTTCTAGGCCGGGACCTTGCTGCGCTTCTGAACGTGGGCGTGTTGTGCCCTCTAGAGGGCTGTGACTTGTTTGCATTTTGAAAACAGCTGTGCTAATGAACTAAGGTGCTCCCTCTGGGTTGAGGCCGCTGGTCCCTACACCAAATATTGCCACCATTACCCATAGGCAGTTTCCTTCTATTTGAGCCTTATTTGAAATAAGGAGAGCAGAGTGGTGTGTGGATTACCTCCAGAGTGTAGAGTAATTAGCCGGATTTGCAGGTGCTTTCATTTAAAAACGAAACTGCTGAGAGTACACGGCCCCACTGCAGATCTCCCCAGATTCATCCCTTTTTTCTTCTCCCAATGGTGGAGATGATTCCAAGTTCCCCATGACAGTCCTTCCACAAAAGCACAAAGGCAGGAGAGAGGTTGCAGGCAAGGGTCCTTTTTCAATGCCTGGTTGTCCATCTGTAATGTACTTTGAGATCAGTGAGGTTAGTTTTTTCCCAGAACATAAAGGGAGTACCTAAAAATAATCTTTTTACTTTGTGAAATGTGGTAAGTGGAAATATTCCTTTGGGTCGGCTCTTGCATAGTAAACATTTGGGAACCATTAAAGCTCCATGTAACGTGAGTGAGTTCATCTGGACTCCTAACTTGGGCTGATTTGCAGAGTTCACATTGTAGCTTTGACAGAGAGCTTTTGGCATTTGGTTGTCTGATGTTGAATATTACCCCAGAACGATGAATTTTAATAATCCTAGTTTGTAATCCTATAAGCCTATGTAATTAAATTCCCCCATCCAGTTTAGAGAACACAGATGCCCCGTGGCACAGTGACAGTGACCGAAGTGAGCTGTTCCTCCCCATCCCTCACTGATGCTTTGAAAGATGTAAGCGAGCAGCTGCTGAGCCCTACCTCCTCTCAAATCCCCAGACTGAAAAGGGGAGTGGGATGTTCTTCTGTATCATGGGTCCTGCTCCTGTGATAGAGTTGCTAACGCTCTCCAGACACAGGTGTCATGAGTAAAGCGGAGCTGTGCATAGGTTTTCAGGGCCCCTGCCTATCAGTACACAATGAGGGGAGATTCCATCCAGTCCTAATTGCATTGTAAAATCCTCTTCCTCCCCTTCTCCCACCCCGACCCAATTTTACCCCAGTGTCTTCTCCACCCAACCTCAGTAACTCCAACTTGCCATCCAGGACAGATATCTCTTGCAGACTGACCATGTGAAGTCTGCAGGAATGAGGTCTGCCACACTTCTCCACAGCACTTGGGGGTCTACAGCAGGAAACCCTGCCCTCCCCCAGGGTTGCCCTCCTGCCAGTCTCTCCAGGGCCAGCTTGAGGGTATGACGTAAGAGCAAGAGTGGGCAAGGGATATGTCGGAAGCTTGGCCTGGGCCCTGTTGAGGGGTCCTGTGGTCAGTTTCACGCTGATCTGTCGCCTCTTAGACCTCTTTGCACTGTGCTTGGGATTCTCCTCTCTTCACTCCCCCAAGCTGTGCCTCTGTGCTCTTAGGAAATGCCAGGGAGAATTATACAACTTGAACTAGTTTGCCATGCTGCTGGGACACTCGTCTGTTACTGATTTCTTCTCTTTTTTTTATGAAGAGCATTTCCACTTCCCTTGCTCAGGAACCTCTGAGTGTATGTGCACAATTACCAAAATGCCGAGTCATCAGCATCCTACCTGTTGAGGAATGCAAGGCTCTGGGACACAAAAACATTGATCTTGCACAACACTCAGATGAGCTGGGACTTTCTTTGTCATGAAATGAGGATTCCTTTCTCATTTAAAAATTGCTTTTATATACCCGACCTTTGTAAGACAGTTGTATCTTCTGGTGTTGGGAATCCTTTGGGATTTTATGAATAAAGCTTCAATAGCATTGTTTTTACTTTAAAAGAAAAAAAAAAAAGACATGGTTTTCCTCCCAGCACAACAGTGATGTTGCTTGTGTTTGACATGTGGGTCCTTGTGAGTGACAGCAGGGTGACACGCTTGTGCTGGGTGCCAGTGAAGATGAGCGCTTTGGGGAGATCAGGGATGAAGCTGTTTCCTCTGTTTCCAACAGGGAGTAGAGGTGATTCAGGCAGAAGTTGTTTAGTAGATACAATAGAGTTGTGGTTCCCTATCAGCCTCCCTGACCCTATCTTGAATTATGACATAGGGATGAGGATGTAGAACAGCAGATATGGGGTATGTGAAGCACATGTCCCACCAGGCAAGGTGGAGGATTATCAAGGAGCAATGGTCATTCCTCAGGGTAACTGAAACCACAAACACCTGCTCACACTCTCTTTGTTCCAAACTGAGTTGAGGATAAAACCCACCGGATCAAGGTGTGATTTCCAGACTCTGGTCACATCAAAGAAGCTGCACTCCTGCAGGACTGCCTGCCCCCCTTTTCCACAACAAACAGCCCTGAGGAAACACCACCGACTTACTTAGTCAGTCACCACCTCAGAACAGCCACAGTGGGCCTAGGCAAGCCAGACCTCATCGGTTTGTTTTCAAGGGATCAGGACCAGACGTGAAATGGGTATTTTTCTGCCCAATGTTACTGCTATTTACAGTCACCTTGGTGCTTCACTCTGTTCTCCATGGCACCATCACTGTCCCTCTCGGTCTCTGGTCACTCTGGTGTCACCCAGCGGATAAGTAGGAGACCTGACTCCAGGACCCCCCGTTTCACATGCTCTTATTAAACAGACAGACAGACAGACAGAAGGTCTTGATGCTCCCTGCGGCCTCTTCCTCAAGTTACGGGGCCAAGGCCTGAGGCTTCTTTGTGCCCTTGGATTCTCACTGCACACTATTTAATGCTCCAGTGCATTTCTGGAGTGTTCTTCTACCCACCCCTCACTTCAAGAAGTCAACTTCCCTAAAATGACTTAGGTGGCAGGGGGAAAGCCTTCTGATTCCAGGGTGATTGAGAGCCCTGAAACCTTTTTAAAACAAAATTTAGATTCTAAATAAAAACTCCTTCAGGGATTCTTAGGTGCTGATTTGTTCATTCTGTACGTTTTTATTGAGTGCCTACTCTGGGCCAGGCACTGTGCTAGGTACCAGATGTACAACAATGACCAGAAAAGACAAGGTCTTTGCCCTCATAGAATTTATCATTGAACTGAGTAGACATTACGAATAAATGCAAACATGTAATTAATTAAAACTTGTGAAAAGTGCTTTAAAGGGATGAACAGGGGACAGTGATAGAGGAAAATAGGGGTAATCTTCTTAGGGTGGCCAGACCAGGTCTTCAGAGAAGGCAGTGTTTCAGCTGAGACCTAATGACTGAGAAGTGAGAGCAGGGGTGGGGATGGTGCTAAAATGGGGGGAGGGGAGCAGGGGAAATGGCATCTACTGAGGTGGGTATGCTTACATGGTTGAGGATTCCCAAGGTGGCCAGTGAGCTAGAGCAGAACAAGCAGGAGAGGAGAGGGAGCCCCAAGATGAGATCAGACAGGAAAGCAGGGCTCAAGTCATAGGGGGTTTAGGGGTCACAGCAAGGAGTATGGATTTTATTGAGATTCAACAGGAGGCTGATTTGTGTCTTTAAAATGAGCTTTTGACAGCTGAGGTGAGAACAGATTATGAGATTATAACTGGGGAGACCAGACTGTGGTCCAGGCGAGGGTGATGGTAACTGGGACTTGAGTGGAGACAGAGGTAGAGGCAGATGAGTTTATTATGTCAGGGAAGTGGAGACTTGATGTGGGGCTGACAGATTGGCAGGAGTCACGGGAGACTCCCAGGTTTCTGGTTTAAGTAACAGCATGTATGTGAATGACACTTACTGAGAAGGGGAAGACCGGAGGTGGAACCCTTAATTCTATAATCCGATCAAGGCAGTGATTATTCTGGCTCTAATGAGAAAATGATTCAACCTACTGTCATTTTAGTCTTTCCACTGCTACATGGTTTGCCAGACAACAATAACAGCCTGGCAGCTAAACAGATTGACAGACCTCCAGAAGTCACTCCAAATAGAAGCTAATCATTTTGATGTATGGCAGCATTATCTTAAGAGACAGAATTAAATTCCCAAGGTTCTTCCCTGAAAGAACCAAGGAGCAGAATCTCTGAGGAATCAGACTCTTCATTGGAGCCCCTGAACTGAATCTGTGTTAGGAGAGGCTGACAGCCTCCCATTTCTCTTTTTTTGGGAAGAAATGAAGAGTGGCATCAGCTGGGAAGCAGAGGGGTGGGAGGGGCTTTGCGGTCTCTCATTCAGGGTTATTCTGTGGTGGAGATAATGCTAGGGTCACCTTAAGAACCTCTATTCTCTTCTGTTGATCCTGGGAGGGTAGTTCACACGGTCCATTTTGAAACCAAGTGATGTGGTCTTAATTGAACTTTCCCAAGAAGTGGTTCTTGAAAATGGAAAAAGAAGTCGGCTCTGAACATTTAAGAGGCCTTTGACAGAAGGCCTGGAGGGTTATTCCAGCCTCTGGCCTTTGAGCCTAGAAAGAGCCCTGCCCTAGACCCACCCTTTAGGGGACCTCACTTTGGCCCTCCTCAGCTCCACACCTCTCTGTGGGGTGAGTAGTTCACAGAGCCAAAGGGATGTACCACCCAGAGCTGTGTTCTTCCTTCTAGACCACGTTTCAGGTATGGGAATCCTGAATTCCCCACCCAAACAGCTCTGGGAGACCGGGCCAGGAAGCCCTAGGGCAGAGCTGGTTCTCCCCATACAGCCCATTTTCCAGCACAAAACTCTTCAGGAGCCTGATCCGGCCTGCTAGGTTTTTAAGAAGTTATATTTGCCAAAGACAAGGATAGAACATATTTTAACAGTTTATTGATGTGATTTAAATATCTATCCACATGGTTTATGGGCCTCCGCTTGTCCCCGGCCCTGCCAGTGTTGGGGCCTGCGTCATCCCCTCTGAAATGCCTCACCACGGTGAGGGCTGCTTACCTGTGCTGTGACAGGTGGTTTTTAGGGCAAACCTAAGGCCTCAGCCTTTCTAAAGGAAGGTTTGTGAATGGAGTTTATATAAAAGAACTCACCCCAGTAGAGGGTCTCATGGTCTGGGGTAGCAACCCACACTCACAGAAGGGTCCTCATCTCCTGCACATACCCCAGAACCGAGAAGGGCACCGGCCCACCCAGCTTCTCGCTGGTGGAGGCCGTGGGGAGCAGGAGGAGCCTGGGCTGAGTGGAGCCGTGAGGCCTTCGGTATTTGCTCCTCGTGAATGGAACAGCCAGGCGTTTTCCTGGGCTCTGATGGGAGGGGAGAGGGCCCGGTCCGCCGCCCGGTGTTGCCATCACCTAAACGTACTGCGAGACCTAGGTAAACGACACCACTTTCTCTCTCTCCCTCTTTCTGTGCCCCTCTCCTTCCTCCCCACCCCTCCCTCCTTGCCTTTTTCTCCCTCTCCTCTCTCTCACCCTCTGCAGTAAACCGGTCCCCTTCCCGCTGCAGCGGGTTGAACCGCTCCGAGTCTCCGAGCCGTGAGCGCAGCGACTTTGGGGGAAGCAACACCCAGCTGTGCAGTAGCAGCAACAACCTCTACACACCCGACTACTCAGTCCACATCCTCAGCGACGTGCAGTTTGTGAAGGTAGCTCCGCAGGGAGGGCTGTCCCCTCACTCCCAGCCAGCAGCATCCTGTTGCCCCTGTTCCAAGAGAATGCTGCGTGGCACTTGCTCCCTGGCTTTCTAAAGGCCCTGGTTTCGGTTAGCTTTATTCTGTTCATTATTTGTCACCGTTATTGTTCCTTTGTTCGTTTGAACCATGATTGTTCGTTAAGATCTCCTGATCCCCATTTTTCATTGTGGAGAAACTGAGGCACGAAGCGATAGGGAATTAGCTTGCCCGAGACAAGCTGCCGGCAGAACTGTTTCCTTTGGATGCCCCGCCATTGGCACCAGGTTGATTTTGTTTATTCAAGATAAATTTGCAGGTGATTAATAAACCAAGGGTATAGAAGAAACCATGCTATGATTTTACATGTGGATAAGATTTTACGTATTACGTAATATTTAAAGTCTAAAACACAATTCAGCCTGTATGTTAGCTGAAAATATTTTGTTGTTGAAAATATTATTATACCCCCTTGCTGTCACTGAGCTATTTGAAGAGAGCCGCTTTGCAAGTGCAGTAGAGAGAGGCAGCAGTGCTTGTCGCCTTGTAATTAAGGAGGAGAGCTGTTTCTTCATACCCCTCATTGAGATTGGTAGTGGACAGAAACATTCTAAGATTCCCTCCTTTCTCTTGCTTTGATAGGTTTTATTTTGTTTGTTTTGTTTGCTAGCATTCCACAAACCATTACACACTTGGCCTGAGATCAGAAGGGAACCCATTTACCCGAGTCCAACTAAACACCCAACGCACTCACTTGGTAACAGTCATCCCAGTTGCAGGCTGGGTGAGAGGTGTATGGAAATCACAAAGGTGGGAGGAGGTCCTTTCCTTCTGTTCAGAACACTGACCCTGATTATTTGAGGGTGGTGTGTGCTGGCTGGCTTTCTATGTTCCAGAACTCTGCAAACACCCTGAACTAAAACTCAAGAGCGCTGAGAAAAGTAACCGTGGAGAAGAGGGGTCACTCCTGGGGGGTGGGCTGGGACAATGACTGTTGGTGGGGTGCTGTGTGCCATGCACTTTAAGTCCTTGAACGAATTTCCCACTGAGTCCTACAGCCACCTTAACAGGTATGTACTGTGTCATCCCCACTTTATAGACGACGTGGGAGCTTGAGGAGTATAAGGTCACGTGGCTGGGACGTGGCAGAGCCAAACTTCAGATTGAGTCTCTGTCTCCAGAGTCCAAGCCTTCGAGTCCTTGGGCTTTGGGGAGAGTTTAGTGAAATCGGAGCTGACAGAGCCCGGGAGAAGTGCTTTAGGCACTAACCCAACAACACGCACGGTGTGTATGACTGTGGACACTTAACTAGTCTATTGTGACAGTGAGAATGAACCTCAGAAAACCGCAGCCCACGATTCTCCTCCCTCTTGCTTCCAGCCCTGAAGCCCTCTCATTGCAGACCTTCCTCAGAAGTGGAGGTAGGAAAAAATGGGAGAAGAGAAATTCTGCTATACTAACTCTTAGTGGTTTGTAGTACTGGGCACACGGTTTGTGGGAAAAGAAACTGAATGTCGCTATATGAGTCAGTGGTTCAACAGATATTTACTGACTACCTGCTCGTGCTTGGCACTGTATAGGCATCAGCGAGATACCATGGTGAACAAGACGGCAAGCTCCTACCTTTCTAGAGCTTCCATGCTCATAGGGGGAGAAAGATGATAAACAAGTAACTACATAAATAACCTAGGTAATTTAGGGGAGTGATGAAGGCTATGAAGGAAATAAACTGGATCATGGGATAAACAGTGATTGGGCAGAGTTGGCAAGGAGGCTGCTTTAGAAATGGTTATCAGAGCAGGCTGAGAGAGCAAGTCTCTTTTGTTGAGACCTGGAAGGGGATGTGGAGAGAATGTTCAAGATAGAAACAACAGAGGCAGGAAAGAGCTTGGTGGTCCGAGGAGGATCTTTGTTCTGGCGCATTATGCGCAAAGACGAGGCCAATGTGAGTTGGGAATGGAGCGCTGGCAGCAGTGTTGCCTGGAATCTTCAGGCCAGAGTATGGTGTCTGGATTCTGTTTTAAGTGCATTGGGAATTTTTGTTAAGTTTGTTTCTCAGGTCTTTCCATTTGTCTTAGTCTATTTGGGCTGCTATAACAATTACCATCAACTGGGTGGCTTAAACCACAAACATTTATTTCTCACAGTTCTGGAGGCTGGATCTCCAAGTTCAAGGTGCTGGCAGATCCAGGTGGTTTCTGGTCTAGTGAGAGCCCACTTCTTGGTTTGAAAATGGCTGTCTTCTCTTTGTATCCTCATATGGCGGGGAGGAGAGAGAGAGGAAGAAGGCTCTCTTCTTATAAGGACACTAATCCCATTCGTGAAGTCTCCCCCTCCTCATGACCTAATTACCCCCACCTCCTAATGCTATCACCTTGGGGGTTAGCATTTCAGCATATGAATTTTGGAGGGGACACAAACATTCAGTCCATAACACCATTTATATCTTAAGTTGAGAAAATCCATATGAGGCTTTGGGGAGAAAAGTGAATGAGATTTTGAGGAGTGGTGTTTAATGAGCAACTGTGATGAGCCCAGGGTTTTTTGAAACACCTCTGGGAGTGCATAGATTGGAGAGCACTTTCAGGAGATGGATCTGGCAACTCCTCAAAGAGGAATGTGTTAGGATGAATACCTAACACTAAGATTGTAAGGATTTTCCTAAAACTTACAGTTGATCTCATATATCCACCCCTAAAACATAAGGAAAGAGAACATTCTATAAATAACAAGGAGCATAAAAGGCAAGTCTCTTTCCTGACATGAGCCAGTGAGGTGTTGAGAACTCCCAATCTGAGGTCAATTCTCAGGTGCACGTGTCGTCCTTTTTCTCAGGCCAGAGGACCTTGCTGTGACTAGGGCAGCCGAGCATCACAGCACATGGTCCGTTTTTCTACCTAGATATTTTGAAATTGAGAAAACTACATGTCAAAAGTAGAGGTTGAGGGGAGGACAGAAACAGTTAAAGCATAATTCAGAAACCTCTTTCAACTTTCAACTGGCTCTAGTCTCTTAAAAACTTCAGTTGCAATGGGTTGTTCTACAGAAGGGGACGTTGTGAGTTCAAGCTCTTGTTTAACACAAGGGTTTGATTTTCTCTTTTGTTTTTTAATGTAAGTTATCAATAAGATGATACAGTCAACTGACGCTGAGATTTTTTTTCCTCCTGACTGAATGGACTTTTAGGGCCATGTTCAGGCTGCTCTTTTACTCACCTCCTCAAACCCATCTTTTTTTAACATGAAGAGAGTTTTTGAGGAAGCTCAAGGGGTGATTTCACTGGCCAAAGCCCCTGTGACTGTCTGCAAGGGCTTTTCCTGTCCAACAGACTAAGTTCTAGAACTGTTCATTAAGTCCAGGTGTAATTTGAGTTCAAGATAAAATTAGAAAGAAAGGTGTATCCAGCGAGTATCTGGGAAAGGTATTAAAGCCATGATTAATAGTAGTTAATAAGTTATGAAGGTACCAAAGAATCCTTATGAATTTTTAAAATGTATTCTGTAAGTATCATTTTTAAATTAAGAATATTTGGCAGATGTCGTATAGACTGAATTGTGTAACCGTGGCCAAGATGCCCCATCACCACCTGGTGGCAGAATCTCTAAATTGCAGAATCGTGTTTTGAGGGATGAATAAACTACCTGAAAGTTGAAAATGTAAACAGAACATCATAAAATGATTGGAAACATCACAGTGGCTGAAAGGTTAACTTCTGGACACATTGACTGCTAAGTCAAAATGTCCCAAAGGCTACCCTTAACTCCTATTAGTTTCAAGATAAACAGGTCTCCATTTCCTATGTAATTTAGAGGATGCTTGAGTTCTTAACTGGCCAGAGTATAAGGCAACTTTAACTCAAGCTATTGTTAAGAAATGGTTGTAGCTACAGTAATGAAAAAAGAGTGAGAACATATTGTCTTTTGAACAGTGGTTAGATTCCCTCAATGCCAATCAGTAAGTATTTGTTGAGCATTAAGGCTGGTTCTAGGCACCATGACCAATACTCAAGAAATACAGTTGGGGAGAAGAAACATAAGTCAAATGACAGTAAGCAATGCAGGGTAGTATCTAATTGATTACAAAATCATATGGCACTTTATTTTAAGCACTAATTTGGCTGGAGAATGTACTGGACCTTTAAGAATTAGGAAAGAATAAGAGGAGAGTGAAGGCCATGCCAAGAGCGAGGAGCAGGGAACACTGATAAATAGGGGTATGGAAGGCAAGTGAACATGGCGCATTCAAGGAATGTGAAAGAGGAGCTGAGCTGGACCAGTGGTTCTGACTGGCAAGCAGTGGGACACTATGGCCATGCAAGGCTGTTATTATCAAAACTGGGCAGAGCCGTTTAGTTGATCTACTGGACCGTCACTGACTGATACAGTAGCCAGTTGCCACATGTGACTGTTGAGCGCATGAAATGTGGCTCATCCAAATTGATGTTTGGTAAAATGTAAAATAATGGTTTGGCCAAAAAGTTCATTCGTTTAGTGAAAACGTTGTTCAATAAAGTTCTTCGTGATAATGAAAAATGTGTCTTTTAGTCGCACTTAAAACCAAACAAACTTTTTGGCCAACCCAATACATATTGAATTCCAAAGACTTGGTACAAAGATGAATGTAAGATTCCTTATTAATTATTTTATATTGGTGACATGTTGAAGTGAAGTTATTTTGGATACATTGGGTCAAATGAAATATATGTATTATTAAAATTAATTTCACATGTTTGTTTTTACCTTTTAAAAATGTGACAACTAGAGAATTGTAATTTACCTATGTGACTCACATTATTTTTCTCTTGGACAGTACTGTAGTACGTAGAAAAGGCTTCATAGGTGAACAAGGGGAGGGAACTGACAAAAAGTGATGCTTGAATCTAGAAGTGCAGCTGGGGAGATTCCCTGAATACATTTCCAGAGAGGTGCCTTCTCAAATTTCTTTTAAGGTGACACATTGACATGGTATTTGTGATATTTTTTTTAGCTTAAAAAGAGGAAGCAGTGTGAAAGCAAGGCTGTGAGATGCCTAGAGCAGGTAACCAATGGGCAGTGCCTTTATCTTGAATAGGCAGTGTGTTTCACACCATATTTTCTAGGCGAAGGGTCTTCTTTAACTAAACTGGAAGCCAAATCTAAACTAACTAGTTAAAAGAACCCAAACAATAATATCAAGTGCTTTGTTGGGCTTATGAAGTGTCATTTAGGAAATTTTCCTGTTCAAGCCAGGAGAACCTGCAAGACTCCAAAGAAAGCTTCACCTTTAGCAACCCGTGGGCACATTAGAAAATTGAGTTTTGATGATAATCTTGGCTCAGACCATATGCCAGCTTCTCTTCAGTCATCTGATGCCTATGGACCCCCCCAAAACACAGCAGTTTTGGGGGGACCTCTCCTAAAGTGTTGTGAAAGGCAGCCTCCATGGGCATGTGAAAGGCAGCCTAATGCAGCCAGGTGTGTTTGCAGTGTACAGAGCTGAGCTCAGATGATTTCCCCTGGAGAGCAAGAGCAAAGGCCCTTTAAAGTGAAATGCCCAGATTGCAAGGGGCGCCATTATCAGACCCTGGGGTTTCCCCTCTGAGAACTTGGAGTTCCACATTCCCACTTCATCTTCCATCTTCCTGGCCCCAAAGAATGAATAGCACTTTCCCAGGCAGAACACACATCACATGGCTGGGACTCTGAAATCTTGCTAACTGTCAGACCTTGGGCAAGTCCCCCATCTTTCTGGACCTCATTTTCTTATTTGTAAAATGGGTATCACGAGACCTCTCATGCCTACCCCATGCAGTCATGTGACCAAAGGAGATAACACATTCCTAAGTGCTCTGTGAGCCATAATGCACTGTATCCTCATATCCCAACATCTGTCTGCAAAAGCAAGCTCTCCTGGGTAACATTAGCACTAGAGCTTTCACCAGTGTCTGAAAATCTAATCATCAGTTCCGTCTCTTTCGGATATTTGTAGAACTTTCAGTAATATATAGGGTTTCCAAAAATAAAGAAATAACCCAACGATGTTTTAAATAAAAAAATTGAAAAGAAATTGCAAACCAATTTCATGAAAACGCTATCAGGAATGAGTTTGTTACTGCAAGTAAATAAATTTATTTGTGAGCTTCCTGGTCATAAAAGGAAAAAGGAGAAACCTAGTGGATATTTGAGTTCTCATCCAATATAAGAAAGTATATAATTCATCTAGAGAAAGGAGCTTATTCCTGGCACTAATTTCATGAAGGATTTATCAGATGGATTCCTATATGACTATGGAAGGCATCAGAAAAAAATAATAGTAATAAATTGGCTTCATCGGTGGTTTTGCCAGAGTTTATGTTCTTCATTTGGAGGTTTCGTATTTCAGCCCTTGACACAAGCTGGGGGTCTTGCTCTTGCCGAGTCCCCACTGACTGCCCGTTAGGAAGAGGGTCCTTGGCAACAGTATAAGCCTGTGTTTTAAACCTCTCAGTGGGCAACCACCCTGCTAACTGAAGATGCCCTCCATCCTCTCCTGGGTCTCAGGAGAAGGCTTGGCTCCACCAGGTGCAAGAGTCCAGAGCCAATAAAAATGAACAGAGGGAACTCCGGTGGCAAACAAGCAAAAGGGTCCCCTAATTGTCCCTTAACTGCTGGGCTGCTACAACTTGGGTAAGGCCCCCAGATCATGGATCCCGGGCCACCAAGGCCGGGGGTTCCCAAGCACCTTAGTGGGGCTGCTTCTGAGCTCAGGGAGGCAGACTACATCCAGGGAGGGCTCTGCCCAGCTCCTCCAGAGCTCCCGCCCCTTCCTTCCAGATCACGCGGCAGCAGTACCAGAATGCGCTCACCGCCTGCCACATGGACAGCACACCCCAGTCCCCCGACATGGAGGCCTTCACTGACGGGGACTGCACCAAGGCCCCCATGACCCGGGGCACACCCCAGACCCCCAAGGATGACCCTGCCGTCACCCTCCTGAGCAACAGGAACAGCCTGCCGTGTAAGTCAGTTGGGAGGATGCTGGGCCGGGCTACCGTGGGGTAGGGACGGCCCTGCCTTCCTCCTCAGCCCTGCCCGGAGCTGCCATCTTGTCCTCATGGGGCCCCAAGTCTTCTACAAAGCAGGGAGGTGACGCACGCACTGTCCTCCCCAGGCAGCCGTTCAGATGGGCTGAGAAGCCCTGGTGAGGTCATGTACCTGAGGATGGAGGAGATGGCCTTCACCCAGGAGGAGATGACAGACTTCGAGGAGCAGAGCACACAGCAACTCTCACTGTCTCCTGCAGCTGTTCCCATGAGAGCAGGTCAGGGAGGGAAACTGGGCCCTGCAGCAACAAGTGGGGGTGGGTGTCAAGGGCACCAGGTGCTGGGATGGCCCAGGGTGAGCCATGTGAGGGAAGTCTGGGACCCCTGTCCCCATGTAAAACTTCCCACCTCCTTATCCCACCAGGGATAGGGAAACTAAGGCTTACTGTGCACCTACCATGCGTCAGACCCATCTTAATCCATTCTCCTAGGAAAACAGTGTGTAGGACACTGTTAGCTAGGTTTCCACCTGGATTCAGATCCTGGCTTCTCCACTTAGGAGCTCTGCAAGTTTAGGCAAGTTACTTTAACCTAAGACTAGGTTTCCTTATCTTAATAGATATATTTCCTTATATTAGTAGATATAAATCACAGTGGCTAGCTCATGAAGTAGCTTTGAGCATAAATGAGATAACGTTTACAGGAGGGCACATCATAGTACTTGGTACCATGCTCCCTAAATGTTAGGTATCAATAGTTATTATTAGGCCTAATTTACAGATTAGGAAACTGAGGTCAGCCATCACTCTTACTGACAAGGCTCGTCCCTTCCTTTGGGCCCCAGAATCTAGCTAGTAAGCTGGTTTTGAACTTTCACTTGCTGAGGAACATCAACCAAAACACCCTACCTGGATCCCTGGGTGTGTAGGTAGAAAGGCTTGTGTTCTTTCTTCTTTCCTTTCTCTCAGCATCAGATAGTGAAAGTTGTCATATCAACCTGGACACAGAGACCAGCCGCTGCAGCAGCAGCTTTGAGGAAACCATGGGCCAGAAGTTGCTGAGAACCTTGAGTGAGTAGCTCTTCACCCAGATGAAAACGGCCCACCAGCTGGTTAGTACAAAAAACATGTTAGGATCTTATTCCTGGAGGAGGAACCATTGACTTCTGTTGGGAACCCTAATGAGGTACAATTGTGGAAACCCATAATAGGGCTCAGGCGGTACTGCACCTTTGATACTTTGGGGAACTGTCCCACTTAGTTGGTGGTCGTCTAGGACAGGAGTCTGCAAACCATGGCCACAGATCAAATCCTGACCTCCCTCCCCTGCCCATTCCTGTAAAAAATAAAGACTTACTGGATCATAGAACCCCCTTGTTATTGATGGCCACAATGGCAGAGTTGAGTAGTTGCAACAGGGACCAAATGGCCTGCAAAACCTAAAATATTTACAATCTGGTCCTTTAAGGAAAGAATTGGTGTTTGGGACACTCAATAAAAAGGAAAGCAATATCCTCCATGGAAGGAAGTCCATGGCAGAGAGAACAAGGTGAAAAATACTCCTTCCTAAAAACAATGGAGCTGGGAACAGAGTGCCCTTCCATCCTTGAGGGCAGTTATATAATTACCCCCACGTACCCCAGTGCAGAAGGGAGGTTGCCTCTGATCTAGAGAATGTAGGTCCCTGGGGGGCGGGGGGGGGGGTGCTCCCAACTACACCCACCACCCCTGGCTCAGGGACATCAAAGTCTGTGAGACCAGTCCTCTCTCAGAGGGTGTCTGGCAGTCATTTGAGCTGGGGATGGGGAGGCGTGATCCTGAGGCATTATGTGGGCTTCGCTCAGTCTCCTCCAGGAAATCTCCATTCCATTGGCACTAGCCTGGGTGTGCAGCTTTTTGGAGATGTCATCTCAGGTGGAAGGTGCATCCTAATCCTTCAAGATGTAAATATGCTGATGTCAGCACCAGGAGACAATGCAGGTTACTTCTGACAAACTATCAAGGGCTTTGTCTCCATTCCTGCTTCTATTTTGAAGAAAGCTTAGACCACCGAGAGAGTGTCAGTGTCCTCCCAGTCTTGAAGATTGATCCTTACAAGCTGTGTTTTTCAGGTGGTCGAAAAAGGAAGAGGTCACCAGATGGAGAGAGAACCTCTGAGGAGAACTCCAACTTAACCCCTCTCATCACATGACAGGGCAGTCAGCGTTCGCTGGGTGCGTGAGATTCCAGAGCTTTGGGGAGAACCCGTCCTCCCATCATCTGCTTCTCCCCAAGGCCTCCCACAGGTGACAGAGCGTTCCGCTTTCCTTACCACCTCTTCACCCCTAGCTGTCAGTTTGGCAGATTTTCCCTCGTTCCTCCAGTTTGACTCAGAGCCTTGCGGTAGCCATAACGGAAGGAGGTGCCTCAGTGGAACATGCTAGAAATGGTCTTATCCACAGCACAGTCTGGGACTGGAGAAGAAATGACCCCAGGCTGACAGTGCCACTCGAGGATCCCTGGTGCCCTTTTTTGTTCTTTGGTGTCCCCTGGCACCATATTTCATACTTAGCTTAGGTCAAAAGGTGCCACTGGCAGACGGGCACAAAGGAGGCTGGAGCAGCAGATAGGAAGATTAGTTCAGGAGATGCACCAAGAATTCCTCCAGAACTTTAGAGCAGCGGGACAGTCACGTTGGCATGTGAAGTTACAGGACAGAAAACTGTCAGTGACCAGTTTCCTGTTAGATAAGGGTTCCAGCAGCCTGGGAGGTGTGTCTCAGCTGGAATGGAAAGAATGTGAGATGGAACCTCAAGTCACTGTATTTCCCAGGGACACATCTGTTTTGGCTCCTGATCAGTACTCATCAATCCAACAATAAATCTGCTCTGGAAGAGGAGGAGCAGGGAGCAGAGAACCCCACTTGGGAGCCAGAGATGGAACTTCAGGTTTTAAGTTCAAAAAATATATATATGTGGAAAGTTTTTAGCCATGACAAACCAAAGAGTGCCCAGGTCGGCCAAGAAGGATGCAAGCTCTCATGGAACTTCAGTGTATATTACACTGGAACACTGAAGAATCACTCTTCTTTTTTCATCCATTCCCCCCACCCCCACCCATTACTCCACTCCAGCAAGTCAGCTGAGTGTACTTTATTCTAAGAACGTACTGATCTTAGATCTCTGGTTTTTCACCTGATGTTGGGGCAGGTGCAATTCCAAGCATCACCACCAGATGGCAGGATGACTGCACAGACCTACTTGAAGAATAAACTCGTTCTGATCCGGAACCACAGAGCCAGCCTTAGGGAAAATGTGGAAGTAAGTGAAGGTTGTCTTTGGGACACCTGCCCCCCTTTCTGATGTATATCCCACCCCTAGATCAGGGATCCAGTGATCCAGTGCTACCTGCTGATCTCCAAACCATTCCCTAACTTTTCTCTGGGGTATACCATTCAGGCTTCCCTTCCCTTCCTCCAAAACCATTACCCTCACCTCCCCCCACCCATTCAATCAATAATCACATGGGGAGCGGGGAGGCTGATAATTCCTCTGGGTCATTTGCATCTCAAAAGAAAATACTTACCCAGAGGAACCTTTAACTCAGGGGGTCCTTAACTTGGGGTCCATTGCTCCTGGGGGTCCATTGTTGGACTTCAGAGGGTCTATGAAACCCCTGACTCTGTCAGAATTTAGTGTTTGCGTTCTTATGTGTGTTTTCCAGAGGGCTAAAGCTTTCATACGATTTTCAAAGGTCTCAGACCCACAAAGTGTTAAAACCCACTATTTTAACTAGTGGAACTTTCAGCCCAGAGTTTCTGCAGTGCAGAGTGAAGTGAATACTTGGTAGTTTGAGACAGATTTTTAGTTGTAAATGGTCTTCTCAAGTGTCCATCAAATCGATAGGGAAAGCTGGCACCCACCACGTGGAAGTCGTCAGAAACCCTTGACGCACCCTGTGGTACTGTACAGCCTACAGCCCACGTAACTTGGTCCCCCTGCCCCACCAAACCAGAGCAGGTGTTGCCAACAGGAGGAGCACAGCATGTGGAAGTAGACTTTCCAGCTGGAGATGCCTTTTTCAGCAATGTATTATTGACTTCACACCCCTTGCCTGGCTCTGCCTGAGGCTCAGCAGTGCATGACTTCTTGTAGATAACTCACAGCTACCACCCACCCCCAACACCTACTCTTGCCTCGTAGAAATAGGCAAAGTGTCAGCCCTTGGTGCTGGGTGCTCCGACCCAAACCAGTAAATGGTGAGTTTCAAACAAGGACTGCCATCATGCAGTCGTCTTGCCCAGCTGGCCACTGGCCCGAGGGGGCCTGCCTGGCTAGTCTTCCTTTCATTACCCCTTACTCCACTGCTGTTGCATTAATCCATCCCTTTGCAAAATCCCTAAGGAGCCTGTCACCACTCCCCTCCCTATTCCCCACCCCAACCCAAGATTTTCTTCAGATTTAAAAAAAAAAAAAAAAGAGGATTTTAAAATAAAGCATTTGTGAAGGCTCAATAAACTGTAAATAATTTTTAAGTAAAATAAAAATGCTTTTCCTGGAATGTGGCTGTTTCCCTTGCCCCGGCATCTCAGTGTTCTGACATGGTTTCATTTGAGGTGCAGGGTGGGTGGTGCACACATATAATTATCTTACCTGAGGCCCACCTGCCTAAAGAGGCACCCCTCTTGAGACCAGGTGTGAGGTTGCAGGTGAGGTTGCAGGTAAGTTTACAGAAAAGCCCTCGCGCTCTGCTTTGGGATATCAGATGGGTAAGATGTTGCAGGAACGAATGCCAGAAATGGAAAGTAAAAGCCAAATGAGAAGCCAGAGTGTGACTTCTGGACAAGGAAGAAGCACAAGGATGATAATGAGAAGGGCTGACATTTGCCAGAGCCCCGTGATATGCAAGACACTGGGCTGGGCGCCTTCTAAGTTCAAGGTCTTGGGGGCCAAACCCAGTCTAGCACTTGAGACAATGTGCTGGTCACACTGGCTTACTTCTGTAGGCCCTTTGGAGAGGAGCAAAAGTGGCCTAATTTCAGCACTTTCCAACCAAAGGCTGGGAAAAGGAATGAGGGAGCGGGCAGGGCTTATTGATTAGTTTTAAACCAAGGCAGGAGCGAGGGGACAGCCAGACCGGTGGGCACAGGTGTTGGGGTTTTTAAGGTCTTTGCAGAGGGTTGGAATCTGACACCTACTACCAAAGTCTCCAACCACCACACAGGACAATTAGCAAGTGACCTGCACCAGTACGACCCGTGATTCTTCCCAGGAGCCTCCATAGGCTGTTAAGTTCATTAACAGTAAATAAATGATACAGCTATTTTGCTGAGGGTTTTATGTGCCAGGTCTTGTGCTAAGCAGGTGTGCACTATGAACCTCAGAGGTAGGACTGGTCCACGCTTGTGAGGAAGCACTCACACCCCTAGGCTCCACAACTTCCTGGCCATGGAAGCTTGAGCAATTCACCTAACTGTTCCCAGCCTATTTCATAGACTGTAAAACAGGGACAGGCTGTGAAACTTCCTTCCCAGGGTGGTTTTGAGAAAGAAATGAGCGTGCCTGCATGTGAGAGGTGCCAAGAAGCCCTGCAGTAAAGAAACCTGTGTAACTCACTAAGCCTGGCTTTTCCCAGAATTGCTCAGAGCCCCCGCTCGTGGGGAAAAAGAACACGCTGTTGGGAATATATGTAAGAAGAGAATGAAGAAAGGCAGATTCCCATTGAGACTGGGGCTTTTATTTATTTATTTATTTTTGGCTTAGTCGGGTCTTAGTTGTGGCACATGGGCTTCTCTCTAGTTGTGGCGGGCGGGCTTAGTTGCCCCATGGCATGTGGGATCTTAGTTCCCCAACCAGGGATCAAACCCACATCCCCTGCATTAGAAGGCGGATTCTTAACCACTGGACCACCAGGGAACTCCTGAGATTGGGGCTTTTTTAAATACTAAAAACATTTGAGAACTTTGGTAGGTATACTTTGACTTAAAGAAGTGTTTTCAACCGGTTTTTCATCACCAATCCCCCCAAAAGACAAAAATTAAGTTCAAATTCTCCCCAACAAGAGAAATTAAATACCCAGAAATAAGATTTTGTCAAGTAAGATTGTGCTTTGCAGGACTACAAAACCACTTTAATATCTCGGACTTTCTTTGTCCCCATGAACCAATTTTTGCCCCCTCTCTAAGGGGTACTATCACCCTTGTTGAGAATTCATGCTTTAAAGCTGTGTTTCGGAAGAATGATAGAAGACTGACAAAATGTAGAATCATTCAACTCCAGTTTCACTTGTCTTCCCTTATGAAGGGCAAGCATCTTTAAATAGGAAGAACAAATACTGACAGAAAGAAAAATAGAATGAAAGTAATGAAGAGATGAGTGCAAGGTCATCTGTTCCCATCCGCCAGACCCAATCATGCACCTGCACATGTTCTCTGAAAGGCTGCTGGGGAGCCAGCCGGGTGGTGAAGGATCTGGAAACCATAATCTGTGCTCAAACACTGCAGAATCTTGGAAGGAGGAGTTTCACATGGAGAAGCAAAAACAAGGGATAACAACCGCTATTCTCAAATATTTGAAAGGTCATCAATTATAAGTGCCAGTAGACTTAGTGTCTGTGGTTTAAAGGAAGAGAAGAGGGGGACTGGGTGAGTAGGACAGATAGAGATCAAATTCTGGATCAAGGTAAAATATCTTTGTAATGAAAGTGCTCCATCAGTAGAATGGGATGTTTCACCAAGCATTGAAAGAACCCAGCCCACAGAGGGCAGACAACAGAAGCAACAAGAACTACAATTCTGCAGCCAGTGGAAGGAAAACCACATTCACAGAAAGACAGACAAAATGAAAAGGCAGAGGACTTTGTACCAGATGGAGGAACAATATAAAACCCCAGAAAAACAATTAAATGAAGTGGAGATAGGCAACCTCCCAGGAAAAGAATTCAGAATAATGATAGTGAAGATGATCCAGGACCTCGGAAAAAGAATGGAGGCAAAGATCGAGAAGATGCAAGAAATGTTTAACAAAGACTTAGAAGAATTAAAGAACAAACACCTAGAAGAATTAAAGAAAAAACAAACAGAGATGAACAATACAATAACTGAAATGAAAAATACACTGGAAGGAATCAATAGCAGAATAACTGAAGCAGAAGAATGGGTAAGTGACCTGGAAGACAGAATGGTGGAATTCACTGCTGCAGAACAGAAAAAAGAAAAAAGAATGAAAAGAAATGAAGACAGCTTAAGAGACCTTTGGGACAACATTAAACACAACAACATTTGCATTATAGGGGTCCCAGAAGGAGAAGAGACAGAGAAAGGACCCAAGAAAATATTTGAAGAGATTATAGTCGAAAACTTCTCTAACATGGGAAAGGAAATAGCCACCCAAGTCCAGGAAGCACAGAGAGTCCCAGGCAGGATAAACCCAAGTAGAAACACGCCGAGACACATAGTAATCAAACTGACAAAAATTAAAGACAAAGAAAAAGTATTGAAAGCAACACGGGAAAAATGACAAATAACATACAAGGGAACTCCCATAAGGTTAACAGCTGATTTCTCAGCAGAAACTCTACAAGCCAGAAGGGAGTGGCATGATATATTTAAAGTAATGAAAGGGAATAACCTACAACCAAGATTACTCTACCCAGCAAGGATCTCATTCAGATTCAATGGAGAAATCAAAAGCTTTACAGACAAGCAAAAGCTAAGAGAATTCAGCACCTCCAAACCAGCTCTACAACAAATGCTAAAGGAACTTCTCTAACTGGGAAAAACAAGAGAAGAAAAGGACCTACAAAAACAAACCCAAAACAATTAAGAAAATGGTAATAGGAACATACATATCGATAATTACCGTAAATGTGAATGGATTAAATGCTCCAACCAAAAGACTCAGGCTTCTGAATGGATACAAAAACAAGACCCATATATATGCTGTCTACAAGAGACCCACTTCAGACCTAGCGACACATACAAACTGAAAGTGAGGGGATGGAAAAAGATATTCCATGCAAATGGAAATCAAAAAAAGCTGGAGTAACAATACTCATATCAGATAAAATAGACTTTAAAATAAAGAATGTTACAAGAGACAAGGAAGGACACTACATAATGATCAAGAGATCGATCCAAGAAGAAGATATAACAATTATAAATATATATGCACCCAACACAGGAGCACTTCAATACATAAGGCAACTGCTAACAGCTATAAAAGAGGAAATCGAGAGTAACACAATAATAGTGGGGGACTTTAACACCTCACTTACACCAATGGACAGATCATCCAGACAGAAAATTAATAAGAAAACACAAGCTTTAAATGACACAATAGACCAGATAGATTGAAGTGATATTTATAGGACATTCCATCCAAAAACAGCAGATTACACTTTCTTCTCAAGTGCACACGGAACATTCTCCAGGATAGATCACATCTTGGGTCACAAATCAAGCCTCGGTAAATTTAAGAAAATTGAAATCATATCAAGCATCTTTTCTGACCACAATGCTATGAGATTAGAAATCAATTACAGGGGGAAAAAAAAAGTAAAAAACACAAACACATGGAGGCTAAACAATATGTTACTAAATAACCAAGAGATCACTGAAGAAATCAAAGAGGAAATCAAAAAATACCTAGAGACAAATTACAACAAAAACACGATGAACCAAAACCTATGGGATGCAGCAAAAGCAGTTCTAAGAGGGAAGTTTATAGCAATACAAGCCTACCTCAAGAAACAAGAAAAATCTCAAATAAACAATCTAACCTTACACCTAAAGGAACTAGAGAAAGAAGAACAAACAAAACCAAAAGTTAACAGAAGGAAAGAAATCATAAAGATCAGAGCAGAAATAAATGAAATAAAAACAAAGAAAACAATAGCAAAGATCAATAAAACTAAAAGCTGGTTCTCTGAGAAGATAAACAAAATTGATAAACCCTTAGCCAGACTCATCAAGAAAAAGAGGGAGAGGACTCAAATCAATAAAATTAGAAATGAAAAAGAAGTTACAACAGACACTGCAGAAATAGAAAGCATCATAAGAGACTACAACAAGCAACCCTATGCCAATAAAATGGACAACCTGGAAAAAATGGACAAATTCTTAGAAAGGTATAACCTCCCAAGACTGAACCAGGAAGAAATAGAAAATATGAACAGACCAATCACAAGTAATGAAATTGAAACTGTGATTAAAAGTCTTCCAACAAACAAAAGTACAGGACCAGATGGCTTCACAGGTGAATTCTATCAAACATTTAGAGAAGAGCTAACACCCATCCTTCTCAAACTCTTCTGAAAAATTGCAGAGGAGGAACACTCCCATACTCATTCTATGAGGCCACCATCACCCTGATACCAAAACCAGACAAAGATACTACAAAAAAAACAAATTACAGACCAATATCACTGATGAATATAGATGCAAAAATCCTCAACTAAATACTAGCAAACAGAATCCAACAACACATTAAAAGGATCACACACCATGATCAAGTGGGATTTATTCCAGGTATGCAAGGATTCTTCAATATACGCAAATCAATCAATGTGATACACCATATTAACAAATTGAAGAAGAAAAACCATATGATCTTCTCAATACATGCAGAAAAAGCTTTTGACAAAGTTCAACACCCATTTATGATAAAAACTCTCCAGAAAGTGGGCAGAGAGGGAACCTACCTCAACATAATAAAGGCCATATACGACAAACCCACAGTAAACATCATTCT
Organism: Balaenoptera borealis; assembly: GCF_965194805.1. Lineage (NCBI taxonomy): Eukaryota > Metazoa > Chordata > Mammalia > Artiodactyla > Balaenopteridae > Balaenoptera > Balaenoptera borealis. The sequence continues at coordinate 89,744,790 of NC_138874.1, forward strand.
CAATGGTGAAAAACTGAAAGCATTTCCTCTAAGATCAGGAACAAGACAAGGATGTCCACTCTCACCACTATTAGTCAACGTAGTTTTGGAAGTCCTAGCCATGGCAATCAGAGAAGAAAAAGAAATAAAAGGAATACAAATTGGAAAAGAAGAAGTAAAACTGTCACTGTTTGCAGATGACATGATACTATACATAGAGAAACCTAAAGATGCCACCAGAAAACTACTAGAGCTAATCAATGAATTTGGTAAAGTTGCAGGATACAAAATTAATGCACAGAAATCTCTTACATTCCTATACACTAACAACAAAATATCAAAAAGAGAAATTAAGGAAACAATCCCATTCACCATTGCAACAAAAAGAATAAAATACCTAGGAATAAACCTACCTAAGGAGACAAAAGACCTGTATGCAGAAAACTATTAAGACACTGATGAAAGAAATCAAAGATGACACAAACAGATGGAGAGATATATCATGTTCTTGGATTGGAAGAGTCCATTGTGAAGATGACTATACTATCCAAAGCAATCTAGAGATTCAATGCAATCCCTATCAAATTACCAATGGCATTTTTTACAGAACTAGTACAAAAAATCTTAAAATTTGTATGGAGACACAAAAGACCCCAAATAGCCAAAGCAGTCTTGAGGGGAAAAAAACGGAGCTGGAGGAATCAGACTCCCTGACTTCAGAATATACTACAAAGCTACAGTAATCAAGACAATAAGGTACTGGCACATAAACAGAAATATAGATCAATGGAACAGGATAGAAAGCCCAGAAATAAACCCACACACCTATGGTCAACTCATCTATGACAAAGGCAAGGATATACAATGGAAAAAAGACAGTCTCTTCAATAAGTGGTGCTGGGAAAACTGGACAGCTACATGTAAAAGAATGAAATTAGAACACTCCCTAACACCATACACAAAAATAAACTCAAAACGGATTAAAGATCTAAATGTAAGACCGGACACTATAAAACTCTTAGAGGAAAACATAGGAAGAACACTCTTTGACATAAATCACAGCAAGATATTTTTTGATCCACCTTCTAGAGTAATGGAAATAAAAACAAAAATAAACAAGTGGAACCTAATGAAACTTAAAAGCTTTTGCAAAGCAAAGGAAACTACAAACAAGACGAAAAGACAACCCTCAGAATGGGAGAAAATATTTGCAAACAAATCAACGGACAAAGGATTCATCTCCAAAATATATAAACAGCTCATGCAGCTCAATATTAAAAAAACAACCCAATCAAAAAATAGGCAGAAGACCTAAATAGACATTTCTCCAAAGAAGACATACAGATGGCCAAGAAGCACATGAAACGATGCTCAACACCACTCATTATTAGAGAAATGCAAATCAAAACTACGAGGTATCACCTCACACCAGTTAGAATGGGCATCATCAGAAAATGTACAAACAACAAATGCTGGAGAGGGTGTGGAGAAAAGGGAACCCTCTTGCACTGTTGGTGGGAATGTAAATTGATACGGCCACTATGGAGAACAGTATGGAGGTTCCTCAAAAAACTAAAAATAGAATTACCGTATGACCCAGCAATCCCACTACTGGGCATATAACCAGAGAAAACCATAATTCAAAAAGATACATGCACCCCAATGTTCATTGCAGCACTTTTTACAATAGCCAGGTCATGGAAGCAACCTAAATGCCCATCGACAGACGAATGGATAAAGAAGATGTGGTACATATATGCAATGGAATATTACTCAGCCATAAAAAGTAGCGAAATTGGGTCATTTGTGGAGACATGGATGGATCTAGAGACTGTCATACAGAGTGAAGTAAGTCAGAAAGAGAAAAACAAATATCGTATATTAACGCATGTATGTAGAACCTAGAAAAATGGTACAGATGAACTGGTTTGCAGGGCAGAAATAGAGACACAGATGTAGAGAACAAACGTATGGACACCAAGGGGGAAAGTGGTGGGGGGGTGGGGATGGTGGTGGGATGAATTGGGAGATTGGGATTGACATATATACACTAATATGTATAAAACAGATAACTAATAAGAACCCGCTGTATAAAAAATAAATAAAATTCAAAAAAATAAATAAATGAACATATAATTTAATGTCAGCATGTAAAAGGTGCTGTGGGAAAAAAAAAAAAGAAAGAACCCAATCCCCCAACCCACCCCAGTTAAAAGTGATGAGTCAGGGACAACATAGAAGAGATTCTTGCACTGGGAGACAGGCTGGAGTTAATGATTTCTAAGACCCCGATCGTCCTTCAAGACTGTAGGATTTTATTTCTTCGGTCTTGAGGCTGGGTAAATACAGGGCTTGCAGGCCTGTGGTGTGCAGCCCAACACTGAGTGTTCCTGATTTGCTGACTTAACAAGATTTACAGGATAGTGCCATGTACCTACACTCCAGGGGTTCCAGTTTCTAAGCCTCAGAGTGGTCCCCAGGCTGAGGGGTTGGGTGCCCCCACCCCCAGCCCAGAAGCCTCCCACTTTAAGATGGCCCCATGACTCGTACTCATTTAGCTACTTTGAGCCTCAGCCTCATGTAAGGACTGGGTGTGAAGTCCCTCTGGGTTATTTGTGGTAGTTGTGAGGATTAACTAAGATAATGCCTATGAGTTCTCAGTAAACATTAGATTCCCAGATTCCAATTACTTCCCACTGCCCTCTGTTCCTTCCAGAATCCTCCATTGTGACATGAGATCTGTCCAAACAAGGCTTCCAGCCACTGTTGGTCGGATATGAGGAATGGAGAGCTCTTACCTTGCCACTAAGGAAACTTTATTTCTAGTATAACTGGATTCTTGGGGAAAGGTTTGTGGTTCTACCCTTGAAAGGCAAAGGAGCTGTTGTGCCATTTGCCAACTCAGGAACCATGAGGAGATATATGGTGTCCCATTCCTGGCAGATCCTGAAGAAGGAGTTGGTGAGGAGTGTCTTCCCTCTTCCTGAGAGGGAAGAGTGGAAGACTGAACAGTCAGGTATTTTGAGGAAGGGAGAGGCAGGTGTAGGAGGCAGCCTCGGATGAACGTGGCCACCCTGTACCTTTTGGAGTCACCAAGAGTTCCAGATTAGGCTTCAGAAAGACTGAATTCTGACAGAGAAGGCTATGTAGGCTACTCTGCCCTTGACGCTGAGCAAATCACAGGCTACACTCTGAGCCCCTGAGAACTGCTCCGTACTCACCCTTCCTGCTTTAGGAGATTCAGAGAGAATAAGGCACAGCAACAGGGTAGAGTAATAGCTTAAACTTATGGACTCTGGACCCAGACTTCTTGGGTTCAAATCCTAGCACCTATTAGTCATGTGACTAATATTAATATTAGGCAAGTTACTTGATTTACTATGCCTGTTTTCTCCTCTGCAAAGGGTGATGATAACATTAGTACCTACCACACTGATTTATCGTTGAGGATTAAGTGAACCGATACATACAAGGGCTTACAATAGTGCCTGACAATGGCAAATTGTATTCAGTAAATGTTAATTTTATTAATAAAGCCTCTCCTCATATTTCCTTTAGATACATAATTTTTAAAGAAAATATCACAGTTACAGGTTAAGCACCTCACCGTCTCACTCCCTTTCTCCTCACTGGTAACCACTTTGCTGAGATTGATGTGTACCTTTCCTACCTATATTTAAAATTTTTATTACATATGTATGTATTCAAAAGCAACTACAATATGCAGTACATTTTAAGAAACGGTATCATAAATGGCATCTCATTTCACCTTTCATCCACTCAGAATTATGTGTGAGCTTTACCCTCATTGACACACACAGCTCTGGTGCCATGTCCAGTCCTGTGACTGTACTGGATGTGGGGTGTTGATGTATCTCCTACTGATGCACACTCGTGTTTTCATCTCTTCACTGTTACACTGTGCTCTGTTCACTCCCATGGCTCTCTCCAGGTGCACATGTGAGTTTCTCTAACGTGCATACATAAAGTGCATACGATTCATTGATTGTTAAGTACACACATCCTCAGCTTTTCAAAATGTTGCCAAATTGCTCTCCAACATATTTGTACCATATTTCCCATTTCCCCAATCTAAGTGTAAAATAGTATCCTGTTACTTTCATTACATTTCCATTTTTTCTAGCAATGTTCAGAACATTTTCATTGTTTATAGTTGATTTGAGTTTTCCCTCTGAATTACCTGTTCATATCCTTTGTTCATTTTTCTACTGGGTTATCTGTATTTTTCTTTTAATTTGTAGGATTTTAAAAATTAAAATAAAAAATCCCAGATAGTAATCCTGTATAACAGTATTTCTTTATAATTCTGAATAGTAATCCTTTGTCAATTATATGCATGGCAAATATATTCTTCCAGTCTGGAAAAAAAAAAAAAAGAAGACTGTAGGATTTTATAATAACTCAAAGGCATCCTAAAAAGGGGCAGATCCTGTTAACATAACAAGAATTATTTTTCAGTATTTTAAGACACCAATTAGTAGCCCTCTTGTTTTAAGTAAGACTCAAATTCTACTAAATCAAAATTTGGAGAGTCCCTTGGACTCCCTGGAAAATGTGATCTATGTTTAAGTGGCTCTAATCGTTTCAACAGACTAAGAGGTACTCCAACTACAGTGGGAGGGACTGGGTTCTAGAATCACCCTGAGTGATGTCAACCCTTCTATGAATCCATGAAGTTCAGTTTCTTAAGTAACATATGAAGATGGCTGGCCTCTGAAGGACAAAACTGACAAAGGGCTGTGTTATGGTGAGTTCACTAAAGGGAGGCAGATTGCAGGAATACATTTTAGTTTTTTCTTTGGCAGCTGGTAAATCCCACTCTAGCATTCACTTTTTTTTTTAACATCTTTATTGGAGTATAATTGCTTTACAATGGTGTGTTAGTTTCTGCTGTATAACAAAGTGAATCAGCTATATGTATACATATATCCCCATATCCCCTCCCTCTTGCGTCTCCCTCCCACTCTCCCTATCCCACCCCTCTAGGTGGTCGCAAAGCACCGAGCTGATCTCCCTGTGCTATGTGGCTGCATCCCACTAGCTATCTATTTTACATTTGGTAGTGTATATATGTCCATGCCACTCTCTCACTTCGTCCCAGCTTACTCTTCCCCCTCCCCATGTCCTCAAGTCCATTCTCTATGTCCCAGCATTCACTTTAAATCGTGGGTTACAACCCATTAGCGGATGACAAAATCAAGTCCATGGGCCTCAATCAGCACTTTCACTTTATTACTTTAGTGAAATAGAATAGAATAGAATAGAAAGAATAGAATAGAATAGAATAGAAAATATCAGAATGCATTACACATAGCAAGGGTAAATATTGTTTTGTGAAACTTTCATGTCAGTTAAATGTGTGGGTGAGATATAAATATATTTCTTACCTTGGTCACTCTAAAGAACTCAAGCCTAGGGACAGGGACACAACCATTGCAGAAAGAGCAGGGAGACAGACACTCTGGATCGAGATGACGAGTTTTAATGACACAGCTGACACCCACAATCACACTTGGCTCTTCAGACAACTTGATCTTTGGGACTCGACTTTGTACAGAGTAAAGCAACACACAGGAGCACATGAGTGACACGGGCAATACTCCTGCTTCCAGCGAGGGGGCAAGACATCTACATTTCATCATCAAAGTACCTTTTTATTCTTCTCAAATAAAAGCCTTAATTTGCTCTGGCCTCCAAAAGGGCTCTAATCCCAGATCCCCATTTCCTTTCAAGAGATGTTCTCTTCCCATGGGGCCAGTTTAAACAGAAGCCACCTCACCAGAGCAGCCTTTTCTGTCCCTCAGTAGTTTCTAATCTAGTTGTGATGTATACAACCAGGTTTGTGCAGGCAGGGAATACACGAGACAGAGGACCGCTTTGGTGGTGCTGGTTTGGGTGGTGTTTCTTCACTGGATTTTGGTGACTGCTTCATGGATGGAGCTGGCCACATAATCTAGGTTTTTGGTGGTTAAGCCACACATGTTGATCCGACCACTTGGCAGCAGATAGATGTGCTTTTCATTGACCAGATACTCAACCTGCTTGGCTGTTGAAAACCAAAAGAGATACATAATCAGAGCATTAGGAATCCTTTAAGTAATGGAGGTCCAGAGAGTCCATTACAATGACAATTTCCTTTCTTCCCCCTAACACAGAGAAGCAAAACAGTAGGAGTTATTTTGTCCACCTGACACAGTGAGAAATACGCTCAACAGATTCTGGAAACTACTCTTATGAGCTAACTTCCTAATCCCCAGAAAGTTTAACATGGTTCTTCCTGATGGGAATGTTAATCTGGGACTACCTCCCAACCAAACCTTGGAGGTTACGTTCACCGGGACACCCTATCCACTCAACCAAACCCATAGACTTAAGAACAATCCATTGATATGAAAAACTGGTTAAGAAGTGCTTCGTTTATCTCTTCCTTCACCTGTATTTGCTTAACCCTGAGCACCCAGAGCAACTTCCCTTTGACATTTCATTTTCACAGTACATTGGACAAGGCCCTGAGATGAGCGTTGCTGGATAAATGCTGTGTGTGTGAACCCGCAGGCTGAACACTGCACAGACCTCTCGGGCCTGGCGCCTCTCAGCTCTCATTCACACACATACACACAGGAGGGTTTTCCCGTGAGTTTGCAGAAACGCTGCTGTATGAAATGGGAAGGGACTGCCTGTACTTCCCTTCTGCCACAATCTCTAGAGCTTTTTTTGCTTTATTGCAAAGCCATGAGGGAATTTTAGCTGATTTTTTTCCCCTAAGTAATTAGCACCCTTAAGGCACCATCAATTTGAGGGATCAGGATAATAATAATTGTCATGGACTGAATGTTTGTGTCCCTCCAAAATTCATACTTTGAAACCCTAAGCCCCATTGCGATGGTATTAGGAGGTGGAGCCTTTGGCTGGTAATTATGTTTAGATGAGGTCATGAGGGTAAGCATGCATGATGGGAGTAGTGACCTTATAAGAGGAGACCAGAGAGCTTGCTCATGCACGAGCTCTCTCTCTCTCTCTCCCCCTCACCTCCTCCCTTCATGTGAGGATACAGCAAGAAGACAGCCACTTGCAAGCTAGGAAGAGAACCCTGACCAGAACCTGTTGATGCTGGCACCCTGATCTCAGACTTCCTAGCCTCCAGAACTGTGAGGAATAAATTTCTGTTGTTTAAGCCACCCAGTCTATGGCATTTTGTTATAGCAGCCCAAGCAGACTAAGACAGTAATAAAATCATAATCATCAGAGGAGCAAACATTAGGTGCCAGGCAGTGTTCTAAGCACTTTATATTAGCTCAGTTAATCTTGATAATAACCTTATCGCCCCCATTTTACAGATGGCACAGATGGAAGTTAAATGACCTTCCCAAGGTCACACAGCTAGTCAGTTGTGAATCTGGAATTTTAAGGTAGGCAGTATAACTCCCGGCTCTGAGCTCTTAGCCAGGATACTACACTGCCTCTGTATGGAAGTGAAAAACCTAGACCCTGTACTCAGTGCTACCTTTGGGCCCCTCCAAACAAAGCCACCTTCACAGTAGCCCTGACCAGCTTTAACTATGTGAATTACAACCATCCAAGGAGATAGCTCCTAACCTCACACACCAACAGAGCCACGGGCACAGCACCTTGTAAAGCGTATGCCCCACAGGTAGATGTTGCGGTTACAGGGCTCCCGCCCCGTTTTTTAAAATAGAAATGAAACTTCTTTACTTTTATGGGGAAAGGGAGTATCACATTTGAGAAGCTAGTAAAAGTTAGGGACACTTTCCCTAGAAAAAGGCCAATATACGCATAGCCAATTTTAAAAATATTTCAGGATGAAAGCCCCTGTTCTGATAGATAATATGTAGAAAAGGAAGTACCGCAACATGAGAATTGTAGAAACTAGGTGGCAGGCACATGGGGTTCAATTCCTCTAAATTTTCTGTATGTTTAAAATCTTTCCTAATAAAATGCTGGGAGGAAAAAAAACAAACCCTGTTTTTAAAAAGGGTAAATGATGCCAAGTGCTAAAAATATAACTTTATGTTATAAATCCAGGTCTGTTCTCACCATTTTTCAATTCATAATAAAACTAATTTCCTACTCTGGAGAGTGAGACAATATGGATACTTCATGGGAAGACATCCCCACCTTGTGAGCTTTTAGAATATTACTACTCACATGCACCCCAGTGTTCATTGCAGCACTCTTTACAATAGCCAGGTCGGAAGCAACCTAAATGCCCATCGACAGACAAATGGATAAAGATGTGGTACATATATACAATGGAATATTACTCAGCCATAAAAAGGAATGAAATTGGGTCATTTGTAGAGATGTGGGTGGACCTAGAGACTATCATACAGAGTGAAGGAAGTCAGAAAGAGAAAAACAAATATTGTATATTAACACACATATGTGGAATCTAGAAAAATGGTACAGATGAACCAGTTTGCAAGGCAGAAATAGAGACACAAATGTAGAGAACAAACGTATGGACACCAAGGGGGGAAAGCGGCGGGGTAGCAGTGGTGGGATGAATTGGTAGATTAGGATTGACATGTATACACTAATATGTATAAAATAGATAACTAATAAGAACCTGCTGCATAAAAAAATAAATTAAAAAAAAAAAAGAGGGCTTCCCTGGTGGCGCAGTAGTTAAGAATCCACCTGCCAATGCAGGGGACATGGGTTCGAGCCCTGGTCCGGGAAGATCCCACATGCCACAGAGCAGCTAAGCCCGTGTGCCACAACTACTGAGGCTGCGCTCTACAGCCTGTGGGCCACAACTGCTGAAACCCACGTGCCTAGAGCCCGTGCTCTCCAATAAGAGAAGCCACCGCAACGAGAAGCCCACGCACCGCAACAAAGAGTAGCCCCTGCTCTCAGCAACTAGAGAAAACCCGCGTGCAGCAGGGAAGACCCAATGCAGCCAAAAATTAAATAAATGAATAAATAAATAAATCTATTAAAAAAAAAAAAGAAATGTGGCTAGGAAAAAAAGAAAAGAATATTACTACTAAACACCATTTCCATTACACTTAATATCTTAAAAATTGTATAAGGATGATTTTCCTTAATTAAGTGAACTAATTCCCCATTCCAGAACTGTGAGGACACCACAGGCTAACTGAGCTATCCGCTTACTTTCTTGGTTAGCCTCATTTTACCCCAAAGTGTTTCAGTGAGTCTGCAATATACAATCTTTACCACCTTTCTTTTGGCTTTTTCTGAGCCCATTTCAAACAGGCACTCCAATGGCCCTGGTTTATAGTACCTCCCAGTACCTCTGAGGTTCTACTGACTACCCAAAGGCACACATCTGTCCCCTGAGCCACTCGGACACAAGCTCCACACAGAGGTCATATCTGCACCACGCAACCAGTGGCTTGGCTTGAGGTGCTCGGGAATTACTTATTAAATGAATGAGTCCTCTATCATCAGACGGGATGGCCAATCGCTGATACACCCTACTGACGGCTAACCAAGATTGTGCATGGCTGCCTGCTAGACTTTCAACTGACTTTTAATTCCAACTACCGATCTAAATTCTTATTTATGAAGTGAAAAGAGAATGTTGTAACCTAGGCAATGCTTGGAGACTACGAAAGACCTGTTAAGAAATTAAGTCCTTCGATAATCATATGTAATATTTATACTTAAGATTAAGGAAAAGCCAAAAGGTGCCTAAGCATTTATAAAAGATGTTTCATAAATCAAGCCTCCAAGGTACAAATCCTGTTACTTCCCAGCTCGCTCTGAGCCACTTCCCAAGCCCATAAAAATGAAAATATCTGAGTTATGTTCTGGAGGATAGACTACAACAATGCTCTTCTGAGACCCGAGGGGTGGGACACACTGAGAAAATCTAACTTGTTCTGGTCCAAAGTAATAGCTGACCAAACGGGCAACAGCTAAGGGAGCCAAGCCCAAGAACACTGACTGTGAGCAGTGCTGTGTCCAACAGTGAGCATTCGAGGTGGTGGGGCCACTTACGGTTCAACCCGGTGAAACTGAACATTCCAATCTGCTCCGTGATGTGGTTCCAGGTTCCAGGGGTCTTGAGGGCTTCTAATCGTGCCCTGAGCTCAGATCTCATGGTCAGAATGCGGTCAGCCATTGTCTTCACATTACCTGTCCTGAGTGGACATCAATATGAATACCAATCCAGACAGGAGAGATGGTACACGAAAACATAAAAATTTTTTAAATGTAATTTAATCTGTAAGCTGAAAACATGATCACAACCTGCCTATTATGGTATGTGGATGCCTAGATGGGTGGATAAGGAGACCAGAGAGATAGACTTACTAGGCAGAAGGAAAGGACTTTATTTACTGATGGAGTTTATGGCTAGTCTTAGGTATACTGGCTGTAATACCACTTATGTTTTAACTCAGACTTCAGCTAGGTGCTGCTTGAGACAGGATAATATATTTTCTTCAGCTAGGTGCTGCTTGAGACAGGATAATATATTTTATCAGGTGTAATTAAGTAGAGGTTGCAGATTTAGCTACTACAAAAAAATTACTGTTTCAAAATAAGACAAACTATATATAAATTAGATAAGAATGAAGAGCCCCAAAATTGTTGCACTAACTTGAAGTTAGATATTCTATTCTATCAGAAATTCCTCCCTGTATTTCCCAACTTTAAGGGGAGGAAGCCTGGGTGGTGGGAGAGTGGGGGAAACTCCCATTCACTGAGGGCCTCCTTCCTATGTTCCCAGTGCTGTGTTACACACGTGTATAAGTGCCAGCCCTATTTTACAGAAATAATAACTGACTCTCAAAAGAGGTTCAAGTATTTTTGTCCTGCCTCTGCCAACATAAAAGGAAGAGACAGTTAAATGTAATGGGACAATCGCTGTTCTGCATCCCCACGCTTCGCCCATCCGGCGTTGAGCCCCTTACCATTCATTAAAAAGCTCAGGGTCAGAGAGGGTATGGGCCACAATTCGTGCTCCCTGAGCAGGGGGATTGGACCACGTAATTCGCACGATCTTCTCCATCTGGGAAAGGACCCGGAGGATGCTATCAGGTTCTTTCGCAACCACGGTCAGATTCCCCACTCGCTCATCTAAAAAGAAGGAGGAGAATCAGCCTTGGGGCTTTGGGGGCGGCGAGGCTGGGGCAGCTGGGCTGTAACACAGGAGAGCACTCACTGTAGAGCCCGAAGTTCTTGGAGAAGGACTGGGCACAGAAGAGCTCGAACCCTTCAGACACAAAATAGCGAACGGCCCAGGCGTCTTTCTCCAGGTTGCCAGATGCGAAGCCCTGATAGGCTGAGTCAAAGAAGGGGAACAGAAACCGGCGCTGCGAGGAAGCAAAGTGAGTCAGGGCAGAAAATCCTCCTGGAACCAACCTCAGACACCGGCCTTCCTTCCCCAACTGGTGCCTGGAAGGAATGTCTCACCCTGTCCGTTTCTCCTACCTCTTTCCTCTCTGCATCCAACTCCACTTTACATCTGTTTCTCTGTTCACCTAAATACCAACTAACAAATATAACAACTTCGGTAAACCTTATTTTTTTAAGTATATTGTCCTAGAGTGTCACGATGCTGCTTTGCCAACAGGGCACATCTGATCATGTCACTCCATGACATCAAAGATTTCCAGGGGCTCCCCACTGCCCTCAGAATAAAGTCCGAGGCTTCAGCACAGGACCTGGCCCCCATTTACTTCTCTAGCCTCATCACTCATTCGCCCCCTTCCCTGGAACTCCAGCCCATACCAAGAATTACTTTTACTTCCTCATATGGACCATGAACTCTGCCTTGGGCTTTTGATGGTGCTCTTCCCTCTGCAGGAAACATTCCTTCCCCGCCAGCCCCGACCCATCCTCATCCTTCAAGTCTAAACACGGAAACCACTTCTTCCAGGAAGGCTTCCTCTGCTACCACCAGCCCTCCCAAAATGCACGCACTCCCCAGAGTCGGGGCTATGTGCCTCCATAGGACCCCATCAACACAGCTGTCTCATAGTACATGGCTGTCTCCCCAAACAGGCTGTATGCTCTGAGGGCGGGACCACCTCTGCTTTGTTCACTATTGTCCCCCTATGGCACCTGGTACATAATAGTTTATCAAGAAGTATTCTTTAAACACGTTAATGAAGAATATATACACCTTGAGCTAGAAATTCCAGTGTAGAAAGTTATCCCAAAGAAATAATAAAAAGGAGGTTTATTACATATATTGTTCACAAGAGTAAGAAACCTGGGCACGAAATGGCCATCAACTGATTTAATCAATCTGTAATGTGACATATCCATGCATGTCATGTATAACTACACTAAAAAAAAAATTAAAAAAGAAAAGAGCCTGACATTCTGTATATCAAAATGTTAACAGTGGCTTTCTTTGGGTAATAGAATTTAGAGTTAGTACTTATTTTTTTCTTTGGGCTTTTCTCCATTTTTCCAAATTCTTCCGTAAATAGGTACTGCTGTTGAATACATCAAACATTAATACACACTATTTTAAGAGATGCTCTGAAAAGACAGTTACCTTCATGACAGAGGCAATCTGCTTCCACTGCTCCGGAGTTGGGTCAGTCCCAGTCGGGTTGTGTGCACAGGCGTGGAGGACAAAGATGGAGAACTCGGGAGCTTTCTGGGGAGAAGGAAGCTATGTAAGTTCTGACACCAGCAGGGACATGGCGGGCAGAGTCAGGGGCACACAGGGCAGGTACTCCCTCCTTACATGCCATTTCAGAAACCACCATCTGGCTTGAGTAGGGTGTCTCAGACTCTCTCACTTAACAACTGATCCAAAGACTTTTCCCTGCTCTTCTTGACGCCATAGCATTCTGTCTACTTTTTCTTCTAATAACCCACCTCAAGATCATTCAGAAAACCCTGGAGGTCTAGTCCTCTCTTCGCTGCATCCCAATAGTGATAAGACCGAATTTCTTTAAATCCAGCGGCAATAAAGACACCATTATGATTCTCTGCAAGCAAAGGGGTAAAACGTTAAATGTTTTACAAACACAAGGAGGCATGAACAGAAAGGACTCAAGACAGCTTCCAGGGCCCTCACAGGCTCAACATCCACTGGGTGACATGGAGGTGAGGGGTTAAGATTGAGAAGAAAGACTGTGACCAAGAACAAGTTTGACCAGTCTAGTCATGCTGACTTACATCCTAATGTAGTGGGACCTCCCCCCTCTGGGAAGGCTCAATATACACTAAAACACAAGTTCACCAAGAGTCTTGGGATAAAGTAGTCCCAATCTGAATTTAAGCATCAGGTTACCCATGTACTGCCATAATCCACTGCTCAAGCCATTCTCATGTTAGTTGATCCAGGGCTGGGTTACATTTTCAGTGTAAGCAGTGAGACTCATGAGGATAATTCCTTCCCTGCCAGCCCCGACCTATCCTCATCCTTCAAGTCTAAACACGGACACCACTTCTTCCAGGAAGGCTTCCTCTGCTACCACCAGCCCTCTCAAAACACACGCACTCCCCAGAGTCTGGGCTATGTGCCTCCATAGGACCCCATCAACACAGCTGTCTCATAGTATATGAGAATTCCTCTGGCTTCTCTGTTTCTGCTCTCGCTACAGCTACAGGACTCACCCCAGGTTGGTGAGGATACATAGACAGGCGTGTCCTTGTTGTTTGTTCCATTGTACCATCGCGCTAAGAACTCAGCTCCAATTCGAAGTGCACCTGTTCCCCCCAAACACTGCACACCTCCTACCTGAAAGACAAGAAGCAGGGTCACTGGTTATTTAATGGTGAGGTCAGATAATATTAGGGAAAATATGGTAGTGATGAGCACTTCCTTAAATGTGTTATCTCTATAAAATGTCATAACTGCATGAAAAAGTATTATTTGCCCATGTTTACAAATGAGGAAACTAAGGCTAAGAAGTGAAGCGCCTTGCTCAAAGTTACCAGCTACTCAGCAGAAAGGTCAGGTCTTCACCCAGGAAGTCTGGAAGTCTGACCCCCAAAGGAGTGTCCCTCTGAACACAGAGGTAGAGGACATACCTAGGCCCTAGGACATACCTCGGGCACATTAGAGTGTGCCCTGCAAGGCAAACCCATCCCTTTGCACCCATCCCAAGATCAAAATTACCCTCCAACAGAAGCCGATAAAATAATGTTCCGAGCTTGCTATCAACATCAGTCTGCAATGTCCTTTCTCATCGCTGTAACAAAGGCTTATTAATCCTTAGAAATGTTCTCAGAGAACAAAGGTGATATGCCAATACTACTCTCCTCTCCTGAAGCTTCCTCTCCCCCTTTTTTTTTTTTTAACATCTTTATTGGAGTATAATTGCTTTACAATGGTGTGTTAGTTTCTGCTTTATAACAAAGTGAATCAGTTATACATATACATATGTTCCCATATCTCTTCCCTCTTGCGTCTCCCTCCCTCCCACCCTCCCTATCCCACCCCTCTAGGTGGTCACAAAGCACCGAGCTGATCTCCCTGTGCTATGCGACTACTTCCCCTCTCATCTTAAAATGGCCTCACCTGGGCAATAATAAAAGTCCTACGTTTTACCGTTTACAAAATACCGTCACACACATTCTTGTTTGACCCTCACACAGCCCTGTAAAGTAAGTTCTAGATCCCCAATTTATACATGAGGAAATTGATTCAGAGAAGTGGTTCGCCAAGGGATTCGCAGCTGGTGAGCGGCAGAGCTGGGCATAAATCCAGGCCTTCTCACTCTACATCTAGTCACTAGGCCCTACTTCTGTTGTTCTGCCTAAACATCTTTGCTTTTGTCCCTTCACACTTCTAATTAGGTTTTAGCATAACTCTTTCAGTAGAGAAATGTCATTAATTACATGTTGCTTAATATGTCTAAAGAAGAAAGAAAGAGAAAGATCACATAAGAAAGTCTATCGAAAAGGAAGGACACACCCAATATAATAACAGCAGCAACCTCTGGGGAGGGGCCTAGGATGTGGGAATAGTGGTCAAAGGGACTTTGGCTTAATCTACAAGTTGTTTTTTTGAAAAATAAGGAGAATGGGGCTTCCCTGGTGGCCCAGTGGTTAAGAATCCGCCTGCCAATGCAGGGGACATGGGTTCGAGCCCTGATCCGGGAAGATCCCACATGCCGCGGAGCAACTAAGCCCATGCGCCACAACTACAGAGCCTGCACTCTAGAGCCCGCGAGCCACAACTACTGAAGCCCACGCACCTAGAGTCTGTGCTCCACAACACGAGAAACCACTGCAACGAGAAGCCCGCGCACTGCAACGAAGAGTAGCCCCCGCTCGCCGTAACTAGAGAAAGCTCGCACGCAGCAACGAAGACCCAACACAGCCAAAGATAATAAATAAATAAAATAAATTTATAAAAAAAAAATAATAAGGAGAATGTATTCATGTATTATTTGGAAATTTTTTTAATAATTTAAAAAATATATTTGATGTCTGTAATTTGCTATAAAATAATTCAGTTTTGGCAGGGAGGGTGGGGGAATATACAAGACTGACCAAATACAGATCATTGTTGAAGCTAGCTGATGGATCCATGGGGGTTTGTTCATTACAGTTTTAACTACTTTTGTATATATTTGAAATTTCCCACAATAAAAAAGTTAAAAAAAAAAATCTTCCTAGATAAAGAAGAAAAACTTCCAAAATCTTTTTTAAAAAAACTAACGTTAACACCAATGCTAAAAGATGACAAAGGGAAAAAAAAGATAGGAAAAAAGAGACCTCTTTCATGAATATTGATACTAACTTCCTAAATATTAATGAACAGTATGAATCCAATAGTGCATTTAAAAATACTCCCTTGGTCAAGTTAGTCATCCCATGAATGCATGATTATTAACAAATACAGGAGTGAGTCAGTTTTCCTGGACCTCTCTCATGTATATGTGTTATTAAACTTTGATTTTCTCCTGTTTTAAAAAAAAGAGAAAAGAAATATAAAATTTGTCATGCTGCTAGATAGAGAAAATGATCACCCAAATGATCATCATAACAGGAGAAAAAAGTATAGCTATTTCTGATATAAATGCTTGGTTAAAAACAGAAGCAATGGAGACTTCCTAAAAATAACTAAAAAGAAAAAAAAAAAGATCCAGCCATGATGAGTAAGTCAGCTTCATGATGAACACTGAATCACGAGCAGAAGTCCCCTTTAAGCTAGGAACAAAGCAATGATACCAATTATCACTATTATTCCCCACTGCTCTATTTATATTCAGAGATCTGAGCATCTCTGAAAGAACATCTTCTGAAACGTGAAACAGAAGCGAAGTTGACGTTCAGGGAAATGAGAAACTGAGCACGGCATCCACTGCAGAGAGAAGCAAAGGCAGTGGACTGGGATGGAAAAGGTCGGTGTGCATCAGATGTGGTTCTTCAAAGTGGTCCCCCCGAGCACTGGTCCCTTCCCATTACTTTATTTTTTTTTATTTTAAAAACTATACATATATATATATATATATTTTTTTTTTTTTTTTTTTACAGTAGGTCCTTGTTGGTAATCTATTTTAAATATAGTAGTGTGTACCTGTTGCTTCCCATTACTTTAAAGGTTTGAGCTTCACATTGTGATCTACCTGGATTCCTTATGCAAATCTCAACCAAGGTGATGTAACCCAAATGTACATTTATTTTTTATGGATTTGTCATCAGCTAAGCTGAATATCAACTTTATTCATTATTTCACATTTCAAATACCTCAGCACTTTGTATAGGAATGTTGATACTTCCTATACAAACGAGCAAGGTCTCCCTTAAAGCAGGGTTTTAAGTTATCATGGATATGTGACAGGTGCATGTGGATATCAGTAAAGACATTCCCAAGAATAGTTTTTTTATTTCCTGTGCTCAGCTTTTTTTTTGTTGTTTTTTTGAGGGGGGATTTTTGTTTTAATTAATTTATTCTTTTTTCTTATTAGTCATCCATTTTATACACATCAGTGTATACATATCAATCCCAATCTCCCAATTCATCCCACCACCACCACCACCCCCCCCACCGCTCTTCCCCCTTGGTGTCCATACGTTTTTTCTCTGCTTCTGTGTCTCAATTTCTGTTCTGCAAACTGGTTCATCTGTACCATTTTCTGGGTTCCACATATATGCATTAATACACGATATATGTTTTTCTCTTTCTGACTTACTTCACTCTGTATGACAGTCTCTAGATGCATCCACATCTCTACAAATGACACAATTTCGTTCCGTTTTATGTCTGAGTAATATTCCATTGTATATATGTACCACAACTTCTTTATCCATTCGTCCGTTGATGGGCATTTAGGTTGTTTCCATGGCCTGGCTATTGTAAATAGTGCTGCAATGAACATTGGGGTGCATGTGTCTTTTTTTTTCTTTTTTAAACCCCACATTTGTTTATTTATTTTTGGCTGTGTTGGGTCTTCATTTCTGTGCAAGGGCTTTCTCTAGTTGTGGCAAGCGGGGGCCACTCTTCATCGCGGTGCACGGGCTCTCACTATCGTGGCCTCTCTTGTTGCGGGACACAGGGTCCAGACGCACAGGCTCAGTAGTTGTGGCTCACGGGTCTAGTTGCTCCACGGCATGTGGGATCTTCCCAGACCAGGCTCGAACCCATGTCCCCTGCATTAGCAGGCAGATTCTCAACCACTGCGCCACCAGGGAAGCCCTGTTGGAAGATTTTTAATCACAGTTTCAATTTCATTACTTCTGATTGGTCTGTTCATATTATCTATTTCTTCCTGGTTCAGTCTTGGGAGGTTATACCTTTCTAAGAATTTGTCCATTTCTTCCAGGTTGTCCATTTTATTGGCATAGAGTTGCTTGTAGTAGTCTCTTAGGATGCTTTGTATTTCTGCAGTGTCTGTTTTAACTTCTCCTCTTTCATTTCTAATTTTATTGATTTGAGTCCTCTCCCTCTTTTTCTTGATGAGTCTGGCTAATGGTTTATCAACTTTGTTTATCTTCTGAAAGAACCAGCTTTTAGTTTTATTGATCTTTGCGATTGTTTTCGTTTCTATTTCATTTATTTCTGCTCTGATCTTTATGATTTCTTTCCTTCTGCTAACTTTCGGTTTTGTTTGTTCTTCTTTCTCTAGTTCCTTTAGGTGTAAGGTTAGATTGTTTATTTGAGATTTTTCTTGTTTCTTGAGGTAGGCTTGTATAGCTATAAACTTCCCTCTTAGAACTGCTTTTGCTGCATCCCATAGGTTTTGGATCGTCGTGTTTTCATTGTCATTTGTCTCTAGGTGTTTTTTGATTTCCTCTTTGATTTCTTCAGTAATCTCTTGGTTATTTAGTAACGTATTGTTTAGCCTCCATGTGTTTGTGTTTTTTACGTTTTTTCCCCTGTAATTCATTTCTAATCTCATAGTGTGTGGTCAGAAAAGATGCTTGATATGATTTCAATTTTCTTAAATTTACTGAGGCTTCATTTGTGACCCAAGATGTGATCTATCCTGGAGAATGTTCTGTGTGCACTTGAGAAGAAAGTGTAGTCTGCTGTTTCTGGATGGAATGTCCTATAAATATCAATTAAATCTGTCTGGTTTATTGTGTCATTTAAAGCTTCTGTTTCCTTATTTATTTTCATTTTGGATGATCTGTTCATTGGTGTAAGTGAGGTGTTAAAGTCCCCCACTATTATTGTGTTACTGTTGATTTCCTCTTTTATACCTGCTGGCAGTTGCCTTATGTATTGAGGTGCTCCTATGTTGGGTGCATATATATTTATAATTGTTATATCTTCTTCTTGGATTGATCCCCTGATCATTATGTAGTGTCCTTCCTTGTCTCTTGTAACATTCTTTATTTTAAAGTCTATTTTATCTGATATGAGTATTGCTACTCCAGCTTTCTTTTGATTTCCATTTGCATGGAATATCTTTTTCCATCCCCTCACTTTCAGTCTGTATGTGTCCCTAGGTCTGAAGTGGGTCTCCTGTAGACAGCACATATATGGGTCGTGTTTTTGTATCCATTCAGCAAGTCTGTGTCTTTTGGTTGGAGCATTTAATCCATTCAGGTTTAAGGTAATTATCGATATGTATGTTCCTATGACCATTTTCTTAATTGTTTTGGGATTGTTTTTGTAGGTCCTTTTCTTTTCTTGTGTTTCCCACTTAAAGAAGTTCCTTTAGCATTTGTTGTAGAGCTGGTTTGGTGGTGCTGCATTCTCTTAGCTTTTGCTTGTCTGTAAAGCTTTTGATTTCTCCGTCGAATCTGAATGAGATCCTTGCTGGGTAGAGTAATCTTGGTTGTAGGTTCTTCCCTTTCATCACTTTAAGTATATCATGCCACTCCCTCCTGGCTTGTAGAGTTTCTGCTGAGAAATCAGCTGTTAACCTTATGGGAGTTCCCTTGTATGTTACTTGTCATTTTTCCCTTGCTGCTTTTAATAATTTTTCTTTGTCTTTAATTTTTGCCAATTTGATTACTATGTGTCTTGGCGTGTTTCTCCTTGGGTTTATCCTGTATGGGACTCTCTGTGCTTCCTGGACTTGTGTGGCTATTTCCTTTCCTATGTTAGGGAAGTTTTCAACTATAATCTGTTCAAGTATTTCCTCTGGTCCTTTCTCTCTCTCTTCTCCTTCTGGGACCCCTATAATGCGAATGTTGTCACGTTTAATGTTGTCCCAGAGGTCTCTTAGGCTGTCTTCATTTCTTTTCATTCTTTTTTCTTTATTTTGTTCCACAGCAGTGAATTCCACCATTCTGTCTTCCAGGTCACTTAACCGTTCTTCTGCCTCAGTTATTCTGCTATTGATTCCTTCTAGTGTATTTTTCATTTCAGTTATCGTATTGTTCATCTCTGTTTGTTTGTTCTTTAACTCTTCTAGGTGTTTGTTCTTTAATTCTTCTAGATCACTGTTAAACATTTCTTGCATCTTCTTGATCTTTGCCTCCATTCTTTTTCCGAGGTCCTGGATCATCTTCACTATCATTATTCTGAATTCTTTTTCTGGAAGAGTGCCTATCTCCACTTCATTTAGTTGTTTTTCTGGGGTTTTATCTTGTCCCTTCATCTGGTACATAGCCCTCTGCCTTTTCATCTTGTCTATCTTTCTGTTAATGTGGTTTTTGTTCCACAGGGTGCAGGATTGTAGTTCTTCTTGCTTCTGTTGTCTGCCCTCTCCTGTGCTCAGCTTTTAACTCCACCCTTTCTCTTCCACTCCAAAAAGCAAATTCATTAACTAAAAGAAGTCACAAAGTCAGTAGACTAGATTGAAAATGTGTTTGGAAGAGATAAACCCACTTCACTAACATTAACTAATTCTTGAATTCAT
The DNA here is from genome assembly GCF_965194805.1 of Balaenoptera borealis. Classification (NCBI taxonomy): domain Eukaryota; kingdom Metazoa; phylum Chordata; class Mammalia; order Artiodactyla; family Balaenopteridae; genus Balaenoptera; species Balaenoptera borealis. Next base: position 89,765,009 of record NC_138874.1, read on the forward strand.
GATGTATATGACACTTGACATATTATATTCCCAAGAAATTATCATTTCCTCTAAAAATATATTGTACACTAGATGGCTTCAGCGAAACACAAGTGGCTCTAAACTATATCAGCAACTAGCAGAAACGAATTTTTGGTGAATCAATAATGTGTCAATTTGGTCATTCTCTGAACTGATTTTTGGCAAATAGTTCTAAAGCTCAAGAAAGTCCTATATTTGGGATGAAGGGAAAAAAATAATAGCAAAGGAAATAAATACAAACTTCAAAGGGAACCAGGCAGCTGGACCTGGGTGGCTAAACAGGAGTATACAGAACAAGCGAAATCCAGTAAGACTTGGCAGACAGCTATGCCAGCAATCTGTATTCCCAATTTAGCCATGAATTGCCTGAAGGAATCCCTGCTGGGCTCTAGAACGCTTGTCCGAGATCACAATTTGCTGATGCAATGACTTCCCTGTGAGGAGCGGGAGAGCTGTTTAGGAGCTGCTTGTGGCCAAGGCTATGATGCATTGATCTGGGTGCTCCTAGCAATTCATGTGGTATCTGGCACGTGGCACTAAATAAACATGGGCTGAACTAGATGAAGAAGACAGTGTTGACAAGGTGAGAGCCACAGAGAAAGCCCCAAGTCTCCCAGAGGCAATGTTCCAAGCAGGAAACTGGGAGGCCATCTCATGCCCCACAAGCCCTCCCACCTGCAGTGGCTCAGTAATTTCAGAAGCTGAAATGTTACCAGGCAGGAGATGACAATTGGACATTTGGTCTGGATTCTAAGATCTGAAGATGGAAAAGCAGAAGGTAGCAGTGACGAGTCTAGAAAACAGGTCTCCTCAAAATGGTTGATGGACCTGGTAATTTAAAATCTTGAGAAGAAAAATCTAAGAGAGGACATGATTACTGTTTGTTTTCTGGTTCATTCTTTCATTCATGCCTCACCTCCTCCAAGTTTTGGCTCAAATGTCATTTCTGTTTCTACCACGACCACCCTAGTTAAAACTGTACCCACTCTCACTCCTACCCTCAGCACTCCCAATATGCCTTCCTCTGCTCTATTTTTGTAGCATTTATCATCTTTCAATACACTATACAATGTTCCTATTTATTATGTTTACTGTCGGCTTCTCCCCGCAAAACTGTAAGCCAGGCAGTGGTTTTGGTCACCACTCTGCTCCACTATCTAGAACAGTGCCTAGTGGTGAGCACACATCTGTTCACTGAACGAATGAGTGAATTAAAACATCTGAGATCTCTGAGGTGCCAAGCTAGGAGATAAATGCTGAAGATTCATGAGGTAGATAAGTAAGCCATTGGGACTTCTCTGGTGGCACAGTGGATAGGACCCCGTGCTCCCGGTACAGGGGGCCCAGCTTCGATCCCTGGTCAGGGAACTAGATCTCGCATGCCACAGCTAAGAGTTTGCATGCCACAACTAAGGAGCCCGTGGGCTACAACTAAGACCCAGCACAGCCAAATTAATAAATAAATAAAAGAACCATACTTCACACCATACACACACACAAAAAAAACTTTTTTTAAAGTAAGTAAATAAGCCATCAGCCCTGCCCTGGAGGAACCTAGGGTGTTGTGGGAGGGACAGGCTTACAAAATTGTACATTAAACACAGTAAGTGCTGCTTTTCCCAAGCAATGCACAGTCCTGTGATGACTCAGAGCACTCCAACAACTAGCTCTGCCTGAGAGAGCTCAGGATTCAGCATGGAAGTGACCCTTGGTCAGGCCCTGAAGGACTTGGAGGTGGGGACTGGGGAGTCAGAGAAGTGAAGGGGGAACAGCTTCACTGTTCCTAGTGGAAGGAACAGCTGAGGCAAAGGTGCCAAGTCATGGCAGGGCTTGGCAGGTCTAGAAAACAGCAGGCTCTTAGGATGGCAGGACCCTGAGAGGATGGGAGCAAGAGTAACTGCAAGAACAGGAAGACACCTGGCTACAAAACATGCTGCACGCCCAGGTCAGAGTCTGCATTTTACCCTGTAGATAATGGAGGAGCTACTGTGTGTGTGTGAGAGGGGAAGCAGGTGACACGATTAGCTCTTTTTTTTTTTTTTTTTGCTGAGGAAGATCATTCTAGCTGCACTGTGCAGAATGTACTAGAATGGGGAAGAGACTAGAGGCAAGAGGCTATTATAAGAATCCAAATGAGATGACGGTGGGCTGAGCTAAGATAGTCATCTGGGGATGGTCCAGGGAAAGAGCAAGTGCTCAGAGCTCAGTATCAACTGGTACCTAGGGTGTTGTAGATGCCAAGAGGGTATCCTAAACCATTACACACACACACAAAAAAAGTAAAAAGTAAAAGTCTCCAAATATTTACAGACTGCCATTTAAATTTGTTCTATGATCAAAAACGTAACACAGGATGAACTAGACTAAGAGAAAGGGCTCTATGCCACAAGCAACAGCCCCAAGCCTCAGTATTAAGCGATCAAAATGGGGAACAGAGCATTTTGTTCCTGGGCAGAGGAACAAGCATCTATCTGCCAACATAGTTAATAAGCATCATATAAGAAATGTATAGTCTTAGAGGAAGAAGCTCCCCAACACAGAACCTCTGTTTTCATTTGTCAACAATGGAATTCCAACTAATTTATCAACAACGTCTCAGAAGATTACCCCCAGTCGCCAAAGTTCCCCATTTTCAAACTTCATCAGGATTCTCTCTCTCCCTCAGTGGAAACCCTACATTTTCAGAGCAACTTCCCAATGCCACCCATAATCTCTAAAGTCTACCATTTCTACCCGTATTCCTTCAGTTCCTAGAGGCAAGTCAGTTACAGTCTCTTATACCAATCCAGACAAAACCCTCATCAAGTTAATTACTTACCTAACCATTGATCTGAGTTCCAAGACCTTCACCCAGAGCCTCCCGGTCTCCTTATATACATAAGAATGTGCCTGTGTACAGCCTTCATTTTACCCTGCCGTTCTGCTTATCAGGGCATCTGGGTAACAGCATGGAAATAAATCAGTGACTCCAAGATGTGGTCTCTTTCATGCATGAAGGCTGTACCTGCATGAAGGCTGCTCAGCGGGGCTGACACTGCCTAGCAGAGCAATAAGGGCAGTTGGTTTAAATTGCACAATACCTAATCGGACTATTGCAAAAACCTGAGCTCTTCCCTTTCCTACTCATCCAGCCAGGTTTATCTTCTTCAAACACTCTTATTGGGTAACTTCTCTGCGCAAACCTTCAAGGGGCTTCCCCTGCCCTGCCTGCCAAAATCAGCCTGCCTGATCTACCCAGCATGTTCCCAGCCCTAATCAGGTAGGTCTCTTTACAACCTGGACCTGCTCACCTCCAACCTCTGTCCCTGGACTCCTATTGCTCCAGACAAATACCCCTCCTTTTTCTTCCTCTGTACTTTGTGGTTCTCAACCTTGGCTGTACTTTGCAGTCACATGGGGAGCTTTTAAAAAATACCCATGAAGGGAAGGGAATTGTAGGGAAAGGTAATAAAAGGGCAGAGAAAGGTGATACCCTCCAAGATTCTGATTTAACAGGTCTGGTATGGGATCCAGCCATCAGAATGTTTTTAAAACCTCCCAGGTGATACAGTCACAGTTGAGAACCAGTGTCCTGGCCTCATTCCCCAAGGTTCAGCTCAAGTCCCATTTCCAGCCTTTGCCAGTCTCTCTGAATTCCTACAACACTGATAAACTCTATCACACCACTTTCTGCCACATACAGACTCTCCCCAAATGCATTCCTCTTCCATGTATCTCTAGTTATACATAGACTACATACCAGGAAGCACTTAAATGAAGAGAAGCTGAGATCAAGGCTAGAAGAATCAAATATTAGAACTGGCAGGATCTTCAGAGAGCATCTAGACTAGTGGCTCTTGGACTTTCGGGGGCCATAGGTTCCTTCAGAAAATCTGATAAAAGTTATGAACTTTCTCTCCAGAAATACACATACACACAGAATTCTGCATAAAATTTCAGGGAGTTCAGAGGCCCCTTGAATGATCCCCTAAGCAAATGCTCCTTATGGGACCATGAACCATAAACTAGTCTTTTCCTAACATGTAGATGAGACATAGGGGCTGGAGGAGCAAATGACTTGCCTTTGGTCAAAAGTAGTGGCAGAGCTGGGTCCAGACCCTAATCTCTTGATCATTCCATTAAATTCCCTTGGCTTGGCATTTCCACTGACTGCTTCAAACCCAGCAGCTGAAATCCGATCATCTCTTGGGCAAAAGTGAACAACTGAAGAAGCTGTGCTTTATACAAAAGCATGTTATTCGCGCTATCAGGTTCCTGAGGTCACACTATTTAAACCCTTATTCACTGACAGTTCAATAGACATAACACTTAATTTTTAACCACTTTTTACCCTCACAGTTTCCAGAAAAAAGCAGATCCTCACCCAAAACTCACCCGCTTCTCCTGCAGAGCTGGGCTGTCATCCCCAAGGGCCAGGCGGGAAGCACGGGTCCGGAACTCTGCCAGGCCCAGGATAGGCAGGTACTCGTGGTTTAGGCTGCTGTCATTAGCAATCCTCTGCTCCACCTTCCTCACGACTGGCAAAACCCAGGGCTGGCTATCATCTGTGCGATAAGCTGGGACACGGGAAAGAGACATACAACGGAGGAGTCTTAGGCTTCGTCCAAGGAAGAGTTCAGAGCTGTGAACAGGGAGAGTTCTACCACCTTCCAATCAAAACAGAACTGTGAGGGAAATTAAAGTTCATTCACTTACTGACCGCCTGCTTTGGGCCAGGCACCAGGCTAGGTGCTGGGAAGGCAGAAGGACAGTTTCCTATCCTTATGGAAATTATAGTTCTTAAATATGTGACCTCCAAAAAGTAGAATGCTGAAATAAAACTGGGACATCAAAGAGCCTGATCGAGTGAGAGAGTGCAAGCAAAAGCACTCCGCAAATTAAAAATACCTTACAAATGCTATGTCAATATCACTAGGGCACTGAGGTCTCTACGACCGCTGGCCCAGTAATCGCCTTCCTTCTGCATCTCCCCAAGAAAAGGGTTCGGCGCTACGTCACATGAACGCTGCACCTTCAAACAAAAACATGGAGAGAGAGGAGGGTGGAGGGAGGCCCACCTCCTCCTCTTGTCCTGTAAGAACAGAAATGAGACAAATGGCGAGGAAACACCTGTGACTGAAGATTCCAACCACTGGTTACACAATCATCGAACAAGTTTAAACACATCTTTGTCCTCTTGCTGTTTTTTGACATTAGCCAGTGTTTACCATTTTGACTGTTCCTACCACTCACTTCCTCTGCTTCACACTTTTATGGATCTAAGTTTACCTGTTTCATAATTTTTAATCTTGATTACAGCAAATTTCTAAGCATTTCTTCTACACTAAAAGTATTTTTAGTCTACTTTGAGTTATCCTATCACTGATTTTTTTTCCTATACTACCCTATAATCATTTTGAGATTATAGCTTGAGAGGGCAGCTGCTTTGGCTTGCATCCAAGCCAATGACTTCTCTGAGCAGGATTCCTGACAGGGATTTGCTTCTGCTGGAATGTTTAGGTCTCCAATAAGCCTATACTTTGGCAAGTGACTGTGAAACAAATTTTTTAAGTAATTCTTCTTTATCTTGTTGATTTCTGCTCAACATTAATCCCTGACTTTTTTTCTTTAATCACTTTTTTAGGGTGGTTGATATTGTTTACTGAACACATGTTGATTGTAGAAAATTTAGAAAAGCCCAAAAAGAAAATAATAAACATTATGATTAACATGTAATTCCAGCACTCAGAGATAAGGAGTATGAAAATTTTGGTGTACAGCCTTTTAAACTTTATTTTACATGAGTATATTCTTTTATAAATTGTGTCATTTTTTATATAGAACTTTCAACATGCTTTTTTCCACTTATTAAATATATATTATGAATATCTTTCATCATCATTAACTATTTAAGTCTGTGCACACAGACTGTTCTTTTTAGAGCTGCATAACTGATAAATGTACTATAATTTGTTTTGCGAGTCTCCTGTTGATGGACATTTGAGTTGTTTCTAACCTTTGGCTATTAGAAAATAATACTTCAGTGAACCTTGTACATATGTCATCTTACATGTATGTAAATATAGCTGTAAGAGGCAGGGTTGAAAATGGAAGAGTAGGTTGAGAAGTACGTGTATGTGTAATTTTGTTGTTGTTTTTGAGGGTATACATTAGTTTACTACTTTCAACTGATTTTCATTTTACAACACATGGTTGTACGACAAATATGGTTAAAACAACTGATTGGAAGAATACTGGTGGCAATCAATGAAAAGTTTAAAGAATGTGTTCCCTTTAAATGCAAATATATTACTTTTAAGCATACTTTGTGTATTTGTAGTTTTGATAGATATATCCACATTGGCTTTTTTATAGGGGTGTTATCAGTGTACATCGCTGCCATAGGGCAGGGGTGTTATCAGTGTACATCTGTGCCATCAATGTACAAGAGTGTCTGCTTCCCCACAGCCACAGCCACTGAGTGAATTTTTGCCAATTTAAGAGTGCAAATGCTATCTCAGGGTAGTTTAAATTTGCATTTCTCCTATCGTGGATGCAACTGGGCATTTTTCATATATATGAGCCATTTACAACACAATTTTAGTGGCTAAACAATATTCCTTTCTATGTATAATTTATTAACTATTTGTGTTGCTTTTGACTATTTGCTAATATAAACATTGTAATTAATGTTCTTATACTTTACACATATTCATGAGTGCTTCCTTAGGAAAGCTTTTTCTAGATGTAAAATTACTAGATCAAAAGTCAGACAACAAATAAGACTTTATAAGGTATTTTGATTTTGCATCTGTCTTCTACTCCATCAACTAACCCTACCTTCCAGGAATGTGTCATCTGCAAATTTGAAAAGCATATCAAGCTAGTAATAAAAATGTGGACAGAGTTCCAGACTGACACAGCCACTAACCAACAACCAGTCTCTGGGTAGGTGAATCTGACTCACAATACTGTCCTATCACTCACATTAGACCCCCTGGCCCACCAAACTCCCTCCCTCTCAACAAGTTCAAAAAGCCTACTTTATCAGTCGAGATTTGGTCTGGTTTTTCAAAGAGATACCAAAATAATGACTCCCAAGTAATCGTTTTCCCTGAAGTAGATCACCCCATCTATGATCACAATGCTACCATTGTTCAAAATATTCTTGGAATTCTTCTCTTGGAATTGTTTTTAGAGGAGACATCTCATTATTTTGAATATCCTCAATGGTGCCAAACCTTTGTCCTTTGAAAGTAAATTTAATTTTTGAAAATGGTACTTGTATTATGTCCAGCAAAGTAGGTGGGTGAATGGACTGAATAATATTAATGGAGAACAGCTATAAAAGTATGGCCTCCTACGTGGGTCTAACATGCTTTGAAGGCCATTCCAAAAGAGGGTTTTCAGAAAACTTTGAGCAATAGCAGTATATATGGACTACACTACACAGAGGGGATACTGTTCAGATGTACAAGAATATGGGTGTTTGTAGAAAAACTAGTTCTATTATGCTTCCCATCTGTGTTTGGATGGTTAATATATAATTATGCTACATATATTTATGATATGTCATTTGTAAATCATGTATTATAAATAAATAAAATATGAAAGATAAAGCCATAGTACCACTGTTCTTACCAGTAATGTATACTCTGTGCAACTCTAAAAAATCCTGTGATAGGACTGGAGGCAGGGAGGCATTGTGTCCATATTGTGACAAAAGAGAAACCGGCCAATTCACACCTCTGCTTCCTTCTTCACTGCCCAGTTTCCCCCAGATTCAGTTCTAGATTTATTCCCAATGCCTTGTCTCACTGCCCTACTGAAGCAGAACTGCAGTTACTCTTGGGCGTTTGCAGCAATGAGGTTAAGCATTACCAACAACCACTATTCCTGCTCTCCCAGAGGGGTTTTATTCCCGTTTTGTTGGACCCATGAGTTTCTCATTCATTCTTTCATTCTCTCACTCATTTGATGGCTACTTATTGAATCCACCATGAACCAGGTATTGGCTAGAAGTAGCTACACAGAGATGGGTAAGATAAAACAAGATACTGTCTTGGCCTCCCTCCAGGAAACATAGAGCATAGAGTCCTTAGTTCTTCTGTAAGTGATCAGGGAAGATGAAGTATGAAAGATGAATAAGAGTTTAAAAGACAGAAAAAAGGGCTTTCCAGACAGAGGGAACACTTGTGCAAGGCCCCAGAGGCTTAGAGAGATGAGGGTTTTGAGGATCTGCATTTTCATGGCTCGGATGTAAGATCCATGGAGAAACAGCATGGAATGGCTCAGGGAGTCTTGGGGTCTCTTCTAAGGAACTTTGTCTCAATGGGGAAACCACTGAAAGCATTTAAGCAAGACAGTGACATGGACAGCTGTACATTTTAACAGAATCATTTGAGTGACATGATGGAAAATAAACTGGAAGGAGGACAGAAGCAGACAGTGAAGTCAGGAGGGTGCTGCAATAATCCACGAAGGAAATAATGAAGTCTTGAATCACGGCAGCGGCAGCGGGGATAAACAAAAGGGGAGACATTCAAAATAAATTTATGAGGTAAAAAAGACAGAACCTAATGACCAAATAAATATACATGGGACTGATGAAAGGGTCACCAACAACCTCCAAAGTCTCTCTCTAGTCTGGATAAAGACTAGTGAGGGTGGGGCGGGGGAGGGGGCAACCAAGATATAGAGCAAAGCAGAAGAAAAAAAGAAAAGATTGAGGGCAGGGTGGAATCCATGCATTGTTTTAAACACGATGAATTTGAGGTGGTTGTATAACGTGTCCAGCAAACTGTAGCGAATATGGGTCTGGCATCCAGGGAAGAAGTCCAGGATGGAAAGAAAGATTTTATAATTATAGACGGGGACGGTGGCTGAAGCCATAGTAAAAACAAGGAGTTACTGAATACTTACTACATACAGGGCACTGTGCTAAATACTTCACATTTTTTTTACTTTCATTTAATTCTTATAACAACTCACAAAATTGATATTATGATCTCTATTTTCGGAATCTGCAAACTGAGGCCAGAAAAGTTTGCCCAAGGTCACAAGAACTGTAAGAGCTAGGCTGTCATACTATTAAGTTCATGGATCCTTGTGTTTTTTCTAAAGAGCAAGAGATGTCTAGGGAAAGCCTGAAGCCAGCAGGCCCCAGAGGACTGACTGTGCAAGGGGCCTTTCTACCTACCAGCATGCCCCTCAGCTCCACACACCACACCCTTCTCCCTGAGGACCAGCTCTTTTAGAGGAGTCACACAGGTTGCAGGTGAGTCTCGATTTCCAGAAGAACACGGAGAATTAGATGATCAAACCATCACCCTCCTCCTCCTCCTAAGATCTCCACTTCCCCCATCCATCCCTACCCCACAGCCCATGCATATATGCCTCTTTAAGGCCCTTCTCCAGCTAGGGTCCTGCGGAAAGGATCGGGGTACTCAGAAACTCCTGATACAGCACGTCTCTCCCACAACTTTATTTGAAGATGCTAAGAACCCACATTAAAAACAACAACAAATATGAAAGCAAGCACAGTCTACCTGGAACAAAAGAAAGCTAAGTTTACGTGATGAACGGACTGGAGTCTATGTAGAAATGTCTTGCTTCAGGGTGCATCAGGCTGAACTCATATCTCCCCTGCCCCTAAAGTCACTTGTCTGAAACTTTAAGAAGTGCTAAAACAGTCAACTCAAAGAGCATCATATTTAACAGTGAAAAATGTGATGCTCTGCTCTGTTTAACTATATGGAAATTATGCAAATAGTCACAGCAAGAAGAAAATCTCTGGGGAAACTATCTGCAAGTAGGAATGAGCTAATGAGATTATAGTCGCAGTTTGTTCTAAATATCCAACATCATTAGAACTTGAGTTGGTTAACTTCCATTAGGCTTTATCTTAACTTCGAAAAAAAAAAAGCGCATCTTCACCAAAGTCAGAGATTAATTATCAATACGTTTCCTTCACAAAGGATATACTTCGGATGTGTATAAATAGAGCTAGGACATATGAAAGCCGTAAAGAGACTTCTTATTCTACTACACTTTAATGAGATCTTTACCTGAGCACCTGCCATCCACAAAAAAGACGGGTCACAGTGATCATCAAAAATAACATTTATACAATACTTTTCATTTATGTGTCACATTTCACACACATAATTATTCATTTAATTCTCAGTCATCTGATGAAGCCAGTAACATTATTATTCTATACTACAGTCATGTAACATGCTAGTGAATCTTAGAGTATAATTTTAGAGAGAGGTCATTCCGTCTGGCTCCTCATTTAACAGGCTGGGTCCGGGGATGTTAAATAACACTCCGAAGGTCACATCACTGGACCGCAGGCCTGGCCCTGTACCCTGGTCTCCTGGCTGTTCCACTACCGTACACTGGTTCCCTGTGGACCACCTGAAGGTGCCCAATAGAGAAGGGGGCAGAGACCAAGGTACCTGAGAAATGTGGCCTGGAATCCCAGCTCCACCACCTACAGCCATGTGACCTCGACCAAAATGCTTCATCAATCTGGGCTTCAGCTTTCTTACCTCTAAAACAGTAATAGTAATAAACAATCCTCCAGAGTCATCCTAAGCACTAAATGCGATTAACTGCATAAATCATTTGCTTGTAGTAAAGAGAAAGAATTCCTCGGTTCCAGGAAAACATGACAAAGGCACTTTCACAGTTGAATTGACCACCATCTGGGCTGCAGAATATGTTTCTGAGCCAATCACTTCTGGCCTCGGCTGGCAGGGTGCTTTTTCTATGCATGAGCAATTTATATCTGAAAATGTCAGAAATTATTTCATTTTGCAGTTCTTGAGCTGAAAATTTTTATTCACTATCTTTTATGCAAAGAAATGCCAAAACAACTACAGTAACAACTAATACTTACATAACTCCTACTTATGTGCCAGAGACTGTTCTAAGAACTTTAAATGCATTTAATCCTCACCAAAATCCTGTAAGATAGTTCAAAGGTAATTGAGCCAATGAAACCTAAGGTTTTAAAAACATGTATTTGGATTAATATCAATACTAGTTCTTCACGATATATATCCAGCCCTAAAGAAATACTTGGAGGTTTTGGATTGGTTTTAAATTAAGAGCTTGAATAGTGCTCATTCCAATTCAATTCAAGGAAATCTTTCAATATTACTTCCACTTTGCTGCCTGCTAAAAACATCACTTTCCCTCTGTGGGTGAAACTATGTATTCTGAATTGACTTTTTTATGCTTTATTATGGAAAATTTCAAACATACACAAAAGTTGTGAGAATAATATAACGGATGCCCATGTACCCATTACCCAGGTTCAACAAACCATCACTTTTTAATGGCTTTTTCCTCACCCCTCCTCCATATTCCTTGGTGAAGACTTTAACAGGTCCTATGTACAGACACAGTCACTGTGGGACACCTGATTCTGCACCTCCTTCTCGCCACTGCTTCTCTGCTACAAAACAGTTCAATTTGCTCTTTCAGAAATTTCTAGTCCTTCTGTTCTAAGTCTGTTCCCTAGCACAGAACATTGTCCTATTCAATCTCTTCTCCCTGGCTCATCTTTCTATGTGGTTGAGTAAGTGTTGGTGTGGCTTCAAACATCCAAATGACAGTGGCAGAAATAACAAATTCACCAGAGACGATTAAGATAAGAGTTAAAGGAATTTCAGAGGCATTTCAGTCCAAATCTTTTTCTTGGCAGTAGGAAAAACTGAGGCCCATGCTCTGAGCTGTCCAAGAAATACAAGCAAGAAATGATGACAAGGATGTGTGGAAAGTGAGCTCCTACTGTCCACACTCTTTCCTCTCTTTTCCACCATCTCTACCCATTCCCACCACATCTGTGAGAGCCAGAACATTCTTCCCAGATCCCCAGGGAGCATTAACCTGTCTCAGAAGCATTTTAGATCTCTATTACATCACTTAACACCTGCTGATTTTAATCTCCTTGGGGCCAAAACCAAGACTCAGTCTTCCCCGCACAAGGCTTGGTAAAGTACCTGATTGATACCTGGTAGTTACTCAAACATTTACCGACCCAGACCAGAGCTCCCTAGGGCTAAGAGTTCTCCTTTTTCCATTCCCCAGCAGCCAGGACTCCAAGCCTATAAGGCTTCCTATTTTTATCCCTCTCCTTTCAATCCCTGGCCGCCCCATTTCTTAAGAGGCGAAAGGATGCAGTATAACGAACACACAATGCGGAATCGGAAAAACTGACTTTGTACCCTTACTGCTACACCTTTTCTGTGTGTCCACTGATACATCTCCCTTTTCCAGGGACTCCATATGCCCATCTGTAAAATGGGCAGGTTGAACTAAGCCTCGTGGATCTTGCCTCCTCTCCGACGGAGCTAAACTGGGCCTGGGCATCGCCTACGGTCTCCACAGCCAGGGTTAGGCCCGCTCCACTCCCAGGCTGCTCACACTCTTGGGCACTGCATCCTTACCTCCCACTCCCAGGTTGACCTTGCGGGGGTCCGGATCCTCCCGGAAGTCAGCAGTGAGCTTAAAGACAAGGACCGGCTGGGCCTGAGGAACCTCGGCAAAGACTGATGGAGGCGCCATAGCTAGAAAGCTGGAGTCGGCCGAAAGCTTCCACTCTGCGTTTGAAGCCGCTCGGTCCGGTCCAACCGCGGCGACTGGAGGAGACTCTCACCTTCACCTAGCCGGCAGGGGCGGGCCCGCGGCCTCCAATGGTCGAGCCGCGTCCGGAACTTGGCAACGCGGTTAACCAATCGCGAGCTTCTGACGCAAAAGGGACAGGATGGTATTAGCCAATCCAAGAAGAGAATCTTATCGGAGGCCGGTAATGATGCAACCAATGCAACGTACGCCGGCTGGGACGGGGCGGGGATAGAGTTGATTGGCAGAGCGTGCTCCTATCGCTGAAGCCGTTGATCCTTGGGCCGCTGAGGGGAGGAGCCGAGCGGCGTTCGCGGGAGGCAGCTTCCTCGACCTTCAGGCGCCCGGAGACAAGCGGGAGGTAGCTGGTGGGAGGTAGCTGGCGGGAGGTAGCTGGAGGACCGGCCTTCCGGTACCCGCGGAGCTGGTGTTCTCCCTGCCAGGCCCGGGAGTGCGCACGTTCCTGACCCAGTCTGGCCCGGCTCGGGCTGGCAGCCAAATCCGGCTGTGCGCACGGGTCGTGAGTCCTCGGCCAGGACGTGCGGCTCCGGAGCCCACGCGGACGACCTTGACCATCTCGGCCGGCTGTTTCTCCCTGAGAGAAATGTGGGTGGGCCACCTGCCTTGGTTTCAGACAGGGGGCCATCCTACTAAAAGAGGAAGTGTCCAGGAATTCCTTTCTGCCGCTCTTACAGTTTGAAGCTTTTACTCCCCTTTCCTTACCGAGAGAGCTTGGTCCTCACGGACCTTAGACGGATCTGGGCGCGACCTCCCCCTCCAGCTTTTCTCCCACGCAGGCACTCAGCCAGATCTTGCTGTCGTCAGCTGGCTGGTATTCAGACTGCCTCTTGTTTTAGTCAGGCTGTTCCTTCCTCCCCAGACCCTCTCTCCATCTGTTGACCTTCAAGATCCAGAGCAAATGCCTCCTCCCTAAAGCTTTGCCTTTACCCTCACTCTGGTTAAAATCCCTCTCTCTTTCCTGTGCTTCTGTCCCTTGTTGGCAATATTACAATTGTAGAAAATGCCCAAAATGCCCAGTTAAGAACCTAGTTCTGGAGCCAGACTACCTAGATTTAGATTCTAGTGCTACCACTTACTAACTTGGTCAGGTCTAGGCAAGTTACTTAACCTCTCTGTTCCTGCTTCATAAAGTGGAGATAATAATACTTTTCTTAGGGTCGTGGGGATTCTGTGAGTTAATACATATGAAGTGTTTAGTTGCATGTAGTAAGCACTCCCTAAATGTTAGCTATTGTCATCATTGCACATCTGCACACCCCTTGTAGATGGTAAATTTCTTTGGGCTAGAGATCTTAACCCTGTATTAGTCTCCCTTAGTTTCTTGCACTTATAAGTATAAGTATTCAATAAATGGTGGCAGGAGGAGTCAGTTCTGTTGGTTCAGAAAAAAGCATTACCTTACCCTCTATTCACTGGATAATATGACAAATCTCAAAATGAATCTTTCATTCAAAGTAACAAACATAAGCCAAAAGTCCTTTGTGCAACACCTGCCAACCTTTGTATCATTTGCTTCTTTTCAGAAAATTAGCCTCTGGTTTTAAAGATAACTGTCAACAGTGTTTCATTAACAACACTTTCCTCTAAGATTGTGAGTTCAACACCGAAGGTGAAATGACAATGAACTTTCGGTGCTTCCATAAGCAGAGGCAAAGGGCAACTGCTGAGTGAGATGTTGTATAGCCCAGCCTTACCAAAGTTTGATTTAAAAGTATGATCTTCACAGCGTCAGCCGACAATGTCATGGTCACTCCTTACGTCATTCCCTGGGGGAAAAACAACCCTAAATTACCTAAACATTATCAACTTAGCTAAGTCCAAATAAATATTTATTGGCAACCTAAGCAGCCCCATAACCAAGTCAGTGCTGATAGGGGCAAAGAAAGTACCATATGCAGTTTTTCTTCATGTCCCCATAATTATCTGTTCTGAATTTTATTTATTTATTTATTTATTTTTGGCTGTGTTGGGTCTTCGTTTCTGTGCGAGGGCTTTCTCTAGTTGTGGCAAGCGGGGGCCACTCTTCATCGTGGTGCGCGGGCCTCTCAGTATCGCGGCCTGTCTTGTTGTGGAGCACAGGCTGCAGACACGCAGGCTCAGTAGTTGTGGCTCACGGGCCCAGTTGCTCCGCGGCATGTGGGATCTTCCCAGACCAGGGCTCGAACCCGTGTCCCCTGCATTAGCAGGCAGATTCTCAACCACTGCGCCACCAGGGAAGCCCCTGTTCTGAATTTTAGAAAGGGGCAAACAGTTACTGGGTGTTGGGGGAAGGGATTGCATATTATGTGGGATGCAAGTCTCAAACCTTTTTCCTCGGGAATATGTTTCTTGGAGATTACTTTAAGTTCAGTACCCTTCTATCTTGAGCCCTGCAGCCTGCCCCTCTAAGCAAAATGCCTGTATTGAAGTAAACAAAATGCTTTCCAGGCCATCACTAATTTTAACACTTCGACTTAGAATGGATGCAAGACAGCCTCCCTGCTGAATGGATAATTCAAGCAAAAGATTCTTGAGAGGCAAACATTGCCCAGACTAGTAGGCAGCCAGGTAAAGTGAGTGTCCAGGGAAAGGGCAGTAAGGATCAGAAGGAAAAGGGGCAGGTATTCCCCTGGCTCCTGACTTCATTACAACTATCTGTCCCTACCATCTCCCTTCTGCCTTTTTTTTTTTTTTTTTTTTTTTTTCAAAAGAATTGGAAGGGAGGAAGTAAGAACCACATAGCAACAGCTTGATCGGGAATGAATTCCTTTAGAATATACTCGCTTGGAAATCTGAAGCCTTTGGGGCTAGGCAGCCCTGCCGCATAGCATAAGAGGCAGGCCAGGGCAGTAGGGGGCACTGCATGGACCTCTAAGCAAATCCACACCTGCTTACTGTACTTAATCTTGCTGCTGATACCCAGAAGGTCTACGCTTAGCCACAAGGCAGGGAGGAGTTTATCACACTTTGCACTTAAGCACTAAGCGCTTTGGAATGGTTATATTTGGGTATATGCTGTCACTAAGGGTAGGATATTATTTAGAAGCTGAGTTGTGCACTGAACAAAAGTTTCTTTAAAAACCAAAGCTGTCACTTTGCTGTACAACTGAAAGTAACACAACATTGTAAATCAACTATACTCCAATAAAAATTAAAAAAAAAACAAAGCTGTTAGAGGAGATCTGTTTGATAGTCACCGTGTGACCAAATCGTGGGCAAGAAAGTAAGTGTAGAGCCCCTAAGCTGGTGCTGGCTTCTGACTGTATTGAGTTTACTCTTGCTAAGGAAAGTGATCGCTTATCAACCACTCCCTTCAGCTTAACTGGCTTGTTTCCTGGCTGTGCCTTGGTGGAACCATCTCCCCTTGCATCTCTTCCCTCAGTTCTCTCCTCCCTCCCTTATGTATGACTTGTCTCCCCACCTGCACACATGGATTGGACCAAGTGAAGTTCTCTTGCTGATTCCTATTTCATAGAAGGGCATGTCTAGTGAGGCCTATGGTGGACAAGGTCTAATGTTAGTTCTAAACTAGGCACCTACATGGGCAGAACTTTTTTTAAAGCTGCTGAGGCCTTTGTATAACAGAGATATCAACAGGACTGAAAACTATGGATGGGTTTTATCTACTTATTAATGTAACTAAGTTCCAGGGCACCATTTAGAAATTGTTGTGCTATATAATTTTTGTACTTTACTTAAGAAGCAGTGTAGCATAATGGTTAAAAGCGTGGCCTCTGGGACTAGATTTCCTTTGTATACTTCAGTTTCATTACTTATAATGTGGAGATAATATTTCTACCTCATGGGGTTGCTGTGAGGATTAAATGATTTAATGTTATCCAATGATTGACTCTAAAATGCTTTGAATTGTACTGGACGCTTAGTAAGTACTCAGTATGTTAACTATCATCGTTGTCATCATCACAGATGTTGTCTACGAGCATGTGCCTTTGAGATTTGTTTAGTTTGTTCATTGATCAGCTGCACAGTAGAACAATGCATAGGCTTTCAATCAAATTCTGAAATCAAATTCTAGTTTTGCCTCTTACTAGTTTTGAAAGTTTGAGTAAATTAATATGTCTGAGTTTTAGTATTCTTATCTGTAGATTGGGGGAAAAAAGATTTTTTTCTTGGTGTTGATACACACACACGCACACACACATGCATTTAACGCAGTTGTAGAAATTATTATCATGAAGATTACAGTTTAGTCGCTGGGTAGCTATAGGGTAATGGTTAGACTATCTTTAAAGTCTGTCTGCCGTGGCCTCTTGAGGGCATGTACTCTGAAATTTTTTTTAATGGAAAGGAAAACAGAGAACATAATTCTTAATATCTTCAACCCTTCAAGAAGTCTTTGTAGAGATCTGTAAAATCTCAAAGCAATTTAAAGGTAACACGACATTTAATAATTAATTAAAATGTAGCTATATTAATAATAGACCTTTGTATTTTTTTAAATTTATTTATTTATTTTTGGCTGCGTTGGGTCTTCATTGCTACGCGAGGGCTTTTCTCTAGTTGTGGCCAGCAGGGGCTACTCTTCGTTGCAGTGCGTAGGCTTCTCATTGTGGTGGCTTCTCTTGTTGCAGAGCACAGGCTCTAGGCACGTGGGCTTCAGTAGCTGTGGCTTACGGGCTCAGTAGTTGTGGCTCACGGGCTCTAGAGCGCAGGCTCAGTAGTTGTGGCGCGCGGGCTTAGTTGCTCCGCGGCATGTGGGATCTTCCCGGACCAGGGCTCGAACCCGTGTCCCCTGCATTGGCAGGCGGATCCTTAACCACTGCGCCTCCAGGGAAGCCCTGTATTTCTATATTATCTTTTTCTGAAGAGTAGAGAGTGTTTTAGAAACCCTATTCCACTACTCTCTTAACATGCGCAGGTGACTGTCATCTCCAGTCAAAGAAACAGAGAGAAGGTAATAGATCACCCTAGCTAAAAGCTAATGAGAACGCTCCGAATGACAGAAGACCAGAAGGCTACAGACCTTAAAGTCAGAAGAAAGTTTCCTCCCCTTGCCCCGTTTCTCCCTAAATGCATCAAAACACAGCCTCTTACCTCTAGAGCAATGTCTTAAGCTTTCTTCCCCCCAAGTTGTAATATCCTTTTTTTTGTTGTTAGGTCATGTCCTAAAAGTCCTATGCTTTGATACAAGAGGAAGGTAGATGAAGAGATAATGAAGGAAACAAATTCAATGTATTTTCCAAGAACACATTTCTTTTAAACAACTCCTAAAGGGGTAGTGTAAAACCTTGTAATAGATTGTCTTCCTCTACCCGACACGGCTGGGGTGGGGTGCGGGGTGGTGCGTGGATGTAGAAGTGTATTGTGAACATTCCAACATCCTGCAGCAGAGGGCAGCACTGCCCTTCTTTTGCAAAATGTTACGCACTCGCGAGAAGGAAAATGAAAAGCAAAGCTCTTGACCACCGTGTCTGTGCATTTACTTTTACCTAATACTTAAAAAACAAAAAATTAGAGTATTTTTCTTGTTTAGGTGATTATGTAGAAAGAACGTCAGAGCCTGTATTGCCCTGAAGTAATTGGTGAAAAACGCAGGTTTTAGGATATGGGCTCTGTTCAGGATATGGGTTGTGTCTGGCAGAGATAAACAGTAGCTTGACCCTGGGCAATCAGACAGGGTTATTGTATGAACAGACCTAATGCTCCTCTGCACTTTCTGGGGAGAAGTCAGTCCACTGAACTAGCAGGATGTGGTTTTAAAAATGTGTGTAAGTCATATGGTCTTAGCCCTGATAACTGCTTTTAAATTTGAATTCACTGACTTTATTCTGCTGTCTGTGTTAGTTTTCCTTTCTGTCACACCTGGGTCAGATCAGACCTGTCTTAACTGTACCATATGTATTATGACTTTAAAGAATGATGTCAGACATGATGGGTAAGGAATGTCTGTCATGGGACTGCAGTTGGCTAAATGGCTGTGTGTATATAGCGGTGAAATTAAAGTCTTGCATGTTAATCCTCATTCGATTGCAGTTTGACTTGAGTTTCTCTATGCAGTAACAAGCAAGAAAATAATAATCCCTTATTTTGTATTAAAAGTTACTTGATGCTCTTTGGCAGGATGACAGCGAGGAGAGAATAATCATAATTCTAGCAAATACATAACCATAGTGTCCCTGGCACATTTGGATTCTGCTGTAACCCTCAAAACTTTCCAGCAGCAAATCTTCAGTGCCAACTTAAATAAATCCCACTAGGAGTAAGAACTGGAAGACACTGAGTCTAGTTCCCAGTTCTGCCGTGTGAACTTGGAAAAATTACAACCTCTGAGCCTTTGTTTCCTCATCTGTTAAACGGAGATAATGTCTCCTAGATCTGGTAAAAGGGTCAATTTGGAAAATATATGTTAAAGTGCTTTGAAAGCCCTTTAAGTACCTAACAAATATTTCTATCACTGTAGTCAGATTCCTGCTTTGTCTAAACTCCTATAAGAATTTGTGTCTCTTCTCCTCATTTGGTATCATTACATTGCCTGAGATTGTACATTTTCATGCATACTTAACTTTTTTCTCCAACTTGATAGCCTCTTAGTTCCTTGAGAACTGAAACCACCAATTATATTTCCCGGTATCCTGCACCGCAACAAGATATTTGGTACATAATAGATACTCAAATATTTGTTGATTGATTAAAAACATACACTCTAATGCAGAATTAACTCTTTATTTACTTATGATAAAAATCATATAAAATTTACCATCTTAACCATTTTAAAGTGTATAGTACAGTAGATTTAGCTACATGCACATTGTATACAACAGATCTCTAAAACTTTTTCATCCAGAATTAATTCTTAATAGCTATCTTCCAAATCACCTGCTTTCCAAAGCACATCTTTGTTGATTGGGCAAAAACAGGAAAAAAATATAGGACTTTCACTCTGTGGATAAGGATGTGTAGAACAAGGTAATTGAAAGACTTCTACTCTGTTTTAAATTCTCACTCCCCTCAGAGAGGTTCTGTCCTGGTCTCTCTCTAACCATTTTCTCGCCATTTTCTATAAACATGGGAAGGTATGCCAGAAAAGAGAGGCGCCTCTATAAAATGCTTTCACAGGTCATTTATGTCTAGCATATAATTAAACATTTATGTGAAGAAAACTATCACGTTAAAAGAAACTCTATTATTATTTGATTTCCAGAATATGTGACTTCTGTTAATTACTGAAAATTAAGTACTATTTTTAATCATTATTGCTATCACTGTAGCAATTTTTTGAAATTTAAATATTTAAACTGCAAACAAAATAGGGAAGATAGTAGAGATTTTTGAAACAGTACTGGGGTGGAATAGACTTTCCCAATCACGACACAA
This sequence comes from Balaenoptera borealis, assembly GCF_965194805.1. Classification (NCBI taxonomy): domain Eukaryota; kingdom Metazoa; phylum Chordata; class Mammalia; order Artiodactyla; family Balaenopteridae; genus Balaenoptera; species Balaenoptera borealis. The sequence continues at coordinate 89,784,977 of NC_138874.1, forward strand.
TCTCAGAAGCCGTAAAGAAAAGCATTGACGATAGACACCATAAATTAAAATATGATGACTTGGAAAAAATATTTGCAGCCTGCTTATCAGTCACATCTATTAGATACTTAGCGCTTCATTGTATTGATATAAAAATGAATTAAGGATATAGAGAAATCAATCAGGAAAGAATAAATACAAATGGCCAATAAATGGACCAAAAATCATACTCATTATAAAATTGAAACCACACCAATTAATCCATTTTTGCCCATCAGACTGACAAAAATATTTATAAATATGGATAAAATAGTATCATTGAGAGTGCAGGGTGGGGTAGGCACTTTCGTGCACTATTGATGAGAGTGTCAATCGATAAACCCTTTTCTTAGAATGCATTTTGGCAATATCAGTCAAAATTAAAATGCCTATACCATTTCACCAAGCAATTTCTCCTCTTAGGAATCTATCCTAAAGACATTTATACAAGTTTACAAAGAGAGACAGTCATATACAACTATGCCTTGCAGCATTGCTTTAATAGAAAAATAAACAATGACATACTTTCCAACAAAGGTGTTATTTTATAACCTAAAAAATCAAGTTTTTATTGAAAAAATAACAGATTTGAAGGAGACTTCACAAGAATACAAAATTAAGATAGTCTCTAACACTGATAATTAAGTAGAACAGACGGAGGAAAATAGTTCTACAAAGGTCTAGAAATGTAGTCATTTAAAACTTCAGAAGTTATGAGGATATGTTTTAATAAAGATTAATGTGACACACTACAGTTTTGAGCTGATCTGGAAATCGAGGGAGCTATTGAAAATCACTTGTTAGTAAAATAGTAATTTTTTAAAACATAAATCCCAAGACATTGTGTCTCAGGACCAAAAACAGCTCCTGACATCTAGTGAACACTCAACAAATATTGGCTGAAGGAATGAAGGAGGATGATATCTCCAGCAGAGTTGTCATAAAAATTGATACAAAACTGCCTACAGATTAGTGCTTTATACATAGCAAGTGTTCAGTAGATACTAGCTCACTAATTTCCTGGAAGCCTGTTGGTGCTTTGTACCTGCTTGGCACATTACAGGAGTTTGTTTATTTAAAACCATGTACATAGTGCTCACTATATGGCAGGTACTGTTCTAAGTGCTCAATAAAAACTAACTCAAATTACAATAACAATGGAAGTAGGTTGTCTTATTATTCCATTTAACAGATGAGGCAATTGAGGCAAAAAGCACTGGAACAATTTGCCCAAAATGGCACAACCATAAAATGGCGAGGATATGAATTTAGACAGCCTATCTTCAGGGTCCCTGCTCCGCTGTGCCATATGGCCTCTGGTGTCATAAAAGTTTATTGAGTGAAAGAATGAATGAGATGTTCTGGTTTTAGATATTATATTGTGCTTTTATTCCAGGGACCTCAGAATATTTTATATTAATGCATACCAAAATTTAATCCCACAACTTCTCCTTAAGGTAGAACATATTTTAAAAAATATTTAAAATGTATTACTGGTTCATTACTTGAGTTTAAAAAGACCACAGGAGGTCCTTGTTCTGTGATGAAATCACTGTATTTGCTTTCTGACATCATATTAATTTCCATACAAGAGTTCCAAGTTCTGAACAGAGAAACATCCTGCTCTAGAAATGGAAGAGGCATAGGGCTTACAAAGAAAAATGACCTAACAATGTCAAAATTATTTAAAGGGATAAGGTGTGAGTTTTAATTTTCCACATGACTAAAGCAATGGGTCTCCAACTTTTCCAATCAGGAATCCTTCTTCCGTAGCTAAGCTTTGTCGACTGAAAAAATATTCACAACCTAAAAGTTGAGAGTTATGTTTTATTTGGTGGGAATTTTTAGGACTTCAAGCCCAGGAGGCAGCATCTCAAGTAACCCTGAGAGAACTGCTCTGAGGAGGCGAGGGGGGAGCTAGGATATATAGGAGTTTTGCGACAAAGGGCAGGTAGTAGGAACAAATGATTACTGTTAATTAAAGAAAACTAGAAATCTCAAGGACTTTATTGCTTTTCTACATATGGGAAGATGCGAGTCTGGGCTCACTGAAATCATTCCTTTGATATGTACTTCAGCTAACTGGGGCCAGTATCCTGTGTTTTCTCATCCTGAGTTTCCTCAGGGCTCACCATAGGGAGTAGCTGCAGTCTGATGGCTGCTAGATGGCAGGTACACTTTTCCTTCCTGAGTTTCCTCAGGGCTCACCAGCTCACCACCGGCTGTGGCTGCAATTGCTGATGACTGTGACATCTTTTGTTTACTGATATGGCAGGCAATATTCCATTTATCAGCTTTGTAGTCTTGAGAGCCTTTTATTTTTTAGTTTTAATTATAGTTTTAACCTTAGTTACATTAAAACTCCATCTCGTAACATAACACCACTGTTTCTTTTTCTTCATAATTTTCTTCATGATTTTTTCCATTCACTTCATTCATTTTATCAATATTTATTGACCATCTACTTGTGTCAGGCATTGCACTGGGTGCTAAAGATAACATGGTGAGGGACTTCCCTGGTGGTCCAGTGGTTAGGACTCAGAACTTTCACTGACATGGCCTGGGTTCAATCCCTGGTCGGGGAACTAAGATCCACAGCCGCATGGTGTGGCCAAAAAAAAAAAAGATAACATGGTGAACAAAAAGACAAAGTCCCTGTCCTCACGAATTCTCTAATCTAATGGGGGAGACAGACAATAAAAGCAATGCACAAGTAAAATTACTAAAATTACAGCCATGGTAAGTGCTGTTTGTCCTTTCATGGAAAAGGAACGTGTAAGCATATTAATAAGGGGAATTCATCTTGTTGAGGCCAGTTCTTTCCCCTCAGAATGTTCCCTCCAGCGTGGATAGCATTCCCCTTCTAATTCCCACCCCAGCAGCACCTCTTAGACCCTACAGCTTGCACATATTAATCTTAAATTTCTGGAATCTGTTTTGGCAGCCAATGTTTTCAAGAGAAAATGGCCCATTAAAATAATACCTTTATTATCTTATTAGTGCTTCTAGCTCTTTTGTTCCAAATGATAAAGACACAAAAACAGCATTTAAAAAAATCTAGTTTCTATTAGTAAGATACAAGTATCTTTATCTTTGTGATTCAGTTGAGAAATGTAAAGCAAGTAAAAAATTTATTCTGAATCACATAGATCTTTATTAATTAAATAAAAACAGATATCAAGAGAAGGGAGAATCAGAAACGTGTACTTATATGTTTATTATTCTTATCCTACACAGGACAGGAATCTCTAAAGAGTGAGAGGAAAACTGATGACAGGCACTGCCCAAAGAAGATGGAACTGTCATAGTTGGTGAGTGGATATCGCCAAGAGACTTATGGTGTCTCCTCCATGTCTGACGGAGATAACAGCCAGTGTTGGGCTGCAAAGTCCCCTCTGGAAGACCACTGAACCAAGAGAGTAAATGGTGCGCAGAGACAAGTCAAGTTCAGAATTGGAGCCTCTGGTTCCCCCAGGAAGGAGTGGGTTGTAAACAAGGTGAAAGGCAGTGGGATGAACACTACAGGACCCATGGGTTACCATCAGGATCCCCCAGAAGGGAAAGTTACAGAGACAAGAAATAGTATTGGGCAAGCTCCAGGATTACAGATGGTATGACAGCCAACAGGCTTGGAATGCTTTTAGTGCCATATTCAGGATGTGGCCCTGTTTAGGGCATGGGATTCCAAGATGAAAGGCATCCTTGTTTAGCTGATGTAGAGGAAGAGCTTCTTTGCCGTCCATCCTTCTCCACCCTATATTCCCCTCTCCTTTCACTCCTTTCTTCGTCATGCTAAGTGTCCATCATTTCAATGACACCCAGTTTCTTCTATTGAATTGAGTTCTCCATTGTATTTAGCTCACTACCTTTAATCCAGGTGCTTACTAATGAGTGTGGTCCTCAGATCAACAGCATCAGAGTCACCTTCATGCTTGTTAGAAATACAAAATCTCAGGCCCCACCCCTGACCTACTAAGTTGGAATCTGCATTTTAAGAAGATTCCCAGATTTCTCCTAAGCATATTAAAATTGAGAAGCATCATTTTACCCCCATCAGCTTCCAGGACTGTAAAATAGACAAGGTCATTCCTGGCCCACATTGCTCACAGCTTTGAATTGAAGATGCTGAGATTTAAAAAGGAAAGCATTTCCAAAGATAAAAATGCCATGCAGCTATTAAATATCATATTTATTTTCACTTGGATAACTTGATTTACTCAAGGTGTTTTCAGAGTAAATGATTAAAAATTAATCAGTGACTATTTGACTGTCTCTGATTGCTTCATAATAATTGATTGTACTATCTTAAAATGCTCTAGAGTTCTGTTTTGTTTTGTTTAATGTGTAGATCATGATTCTCAATCCTTGCCTCACATTAGAATTTTCCAGTTTTTTTCTGAAAATATCCAAAGCCTAAGCCCTACTCGCAAATATTCTGAATCAGTGGGTCTGAAGTGCAGCATGGGTATACATCATTTTTAAAAGTTAGTAATAGCAAACATATTGGAAACAATTTTAATGTCCACCAGTTAGTGAGTGATTCCCTAAGTAGGGCACATCCCTATAATGCAGTACTGTGCTAATGTGAAAATGAATGAGGAAGACTCATACGTACTGCTATGAAAATATCTCCAAGATATATATACTATTCAGGTTTTTTTAAAGTTACATAGCAATATATATGATCTCATTTATGTGAAAAGATGAGTGTGCATATATACATACATGTGTATGTAAATGTTCAGAAAGATGACTGAAGTATACTTACTGAACTGTTGACAGTGGTTACCTCTGGGAAGAGGAATGGGAGGGAAAGGGACTTTTTGCTGTGTAAACTTCTAAATATTTTACAAGAATGTGTCCATGCACTACTCGTGTAACTATTCTAAGTGCATTCCAGGGCTATTGGTTGTCATACCGTCTGTAATCCTGGATTACAGACTGTTTAAGCTAATTATTATTTTAATATTATAATCTTGAATGCATAATTTTATAATAAATAGCAGAGTGGCTGACAAAACATAAATCTATAATTCCTATGCCAAACAAAAACTGCTAGGGCACCAAGGTTTTTGTTATTAAACCTGTCGCTTTTCGATTCTGGGATTACTGGAATTGTGTTACTCTGACTTTTCCAGACACATTCCCCCCACACCCCCGATGTTACACTTGGCGTTGTCTCTAACAACCTCTCTGGTTCCTTGGATATCTCATCCGTGCGAGCAGATCCCACTTCTGGAAAGATCTCTACGTTAGCACTTTGTAAATTCTCCCTTGTCCCAGGCCTAAAAATCACTAGGGACAAAAGGTCTCCTACAGCTCAGCCATGTTGAGAGCCAGGTCTCCCCCATTTTAAGCAGCTGAGAAAAGCACACTGATTAAGCTACAGTATGAGGGCTGTGCATCCTGTCTAGGGCAAAATTCTCAAAGTCTGCTCTGATAGCTCTTCCTCTTTGAAATGGTGATTAAGAACTGGAAGTGTATAATGAGGGAAATTGCTTATGAATCTGTGCCTCTCAGCCCCAGGCCACTTCTCTTTGTCTGAGAGAAACTCAAGGATTTTTACCGTAATAGCATTGGAACAAAGTCAGGGCTGAGGCAGGCTGGTGGGACCCTGCTGACAGCTCGTTAGAAACTGTCCCTCTCCCGCTCCCTCTTTCATTCCTTCAAGTTACAAAGCCTGACAGAGTTTGATGGGAAAACCAAGGCGGTAACATCCCCCGCGGCAACCAAGTCCCTGCTCATCTATCTTTGACAGATAAGGAGAATAGATGTCACCTTCAAAACACCTCACTCACTGGAGCCAAGTGTACCAGGACAGCCCTGTCTCCCTCGCAGGACCCTACAGGAGGAATCCAGACAAGGCCCATCTACCACAATTGAGATTTCTCTCGAAAGAAAATCATTTTAACCAGACAGTTCCTGAAAATCAAATGCCCACTCTAGTTGTCCTCAGAAAAGGGCATAACATCTAATAACTCAAAGAAAGTTATGCTTTGATTTACAAAAGTCTTTTCCGGGTTACACCCTCCCTGGTCTTTGAGGGCTGGTGACCATCTAAGATCTGAGAAGTCAGTCTAGGTTCCGTGCCGACTGCTGGGAAGGGGAGTATGACAAAACCAAACAAAAACACCTCTCCAGCTGGCAGAGGCTGCGACGCACTGGGATCAGCCCAAGCTTCTGTCAATCGTTCTCTGACTTTAACATGCCTCAGACAAATCTGTGCAGCTTGTTTAAAATGCATATCCCAATTCAGTAGGTCTGGAGTAGGACCAAGGAATCTGCATTTTAACAAACTCTCTAGGTGATTCTCACTGCTGCTACAGGGTAGCGCCTCCAGCAAGGGCTTCAAATGGTGCTTCCAGCACACCTCTTGGCGGAGCTCCTCTTCGCCTCCCCCAGCAAGCCCAGAGTGGGTCCTCAGCAGCTGTTCCTGTTGGAGGTGAAGCCTTTTGTCTTTAGGATTCTCCTGGCCGTAACAATAGCCCCTCGCAGCAGAGGCATCTCCCAGACACCAACCTCTCAGAGCCCTTTCCAGAAGGCAACTCCAACGACGTCCTGCTGAGCCCGATGCTGCCACCTGGACATAGTGGTTGTTGGTTTTAGCAATTGCTTTTTATCGGCTCACAGGTTCTTAAACCTCATTTTGCGTCAGAATCACCAGGGGATCTTAGTAAAAGTCCACGGACCCAGGCCCCATCCCAGAACCACCTAGAAATAGAGGCAGTTGATGGGTAGCTTAACAAGCTATCAGATGATGCTGATGCACACCCAAGTTTGAGAACTGCCATGGGAAGAAAAGCAACAATCATAGAAACATTAAAGTCCAATCACTGTTTTGCAACAACTGAAATCTAAAACACTATTAACACTAAACACAGTTGGTTCTCCTTCCTTGCTCTCTTACTGTCCCTAATAACTTTCCACTCAAGTATTCAAATACTTTCCTAGAGGGGAAAAGCTACTAGACTACCTGACTTACTAAGCACAAATATGCTGTGGTTTAAGAAAATCTATACACAGAAATCTAAACTTTTAAAACTAATTAGAGATTATTTTTATCATTACAAAAATTTATAGTGATAATAATAACTAATATTTATTATGTTCTTACTATGTGCCAGGTACTGTTCTAAGCATTTTCTAAGCGTTAAACTATCTGATATTTATTGAGCACTTGCTTTGTAATGAAAACAATTATTTCATTTAGTGCTTCATTTCCTCGAAGCATTTTAATAGATGGGGTAACAGATGAGGAAACTGAGGAACAGATAAGTTAATTACTTGCCAAAAGTTGCACAGCTGTTAAGCAGTAGACCTAAAGTTTGAACCCAGAGCCCAATTCTTAATGATTATATCACCTCTCTCATGTTATAATGATAGGGCTTTATTTAACAAATGTCTATAATTAGATTGTCAAGTGCCAGTACTGGGGGTTATGTTCTAAGTATACAGTGACAAACAAGACAAATAACCCGGCTTTCTGGGGCTTATGATCTGGTGGGTGATCCAAATGTGTAAACAAGTCATTCAATGCAGTGTGAGGAGTGCAATACTGGGAAACCGCCGGGGTGGGTGCTAGACACGTAGGCTAGAGCAGGAGGACCAAAGAGTTGTAAAAGCCCAGAGTTTAAGGAACACAGGACACGGTTAGTGGAAGAAATGAAAAATGGCTTGGTCTGATTGGAGCAGAGAGGGAAGAGGGAATGTGTGAGCAATGGGATTAGAAAGGTAACCTAGCCCCAGATTTTGAAGGACTATGTAAAGCATGTTAAAGGGTTTTAGCATGCAGGAAATGGGGTTCCGTTAGAAGGTATCAGGCAGAGCATGGAGCTAAGGAGAGAGATTTGGCCTGATCCGTTGACTTGTATGTCACAGGCACGCAGTGGCCACTAAAGCCACAGGAAGATAATATCACCCAAGGAAAGGAGAAGAGGGCCTTGGACAGCAGCTTTAGGAACACCAGCATTTCAGGGCTGGAAAGAGAAGGAGGAGACCCCCCCAAAAAGATTCACAGGAAGGAGGAGGAAAACAATGAGAGGTGATATAATTTGCCTATGATCACAAAGCTAGTAAGTGGCAAACTTAGAATTCAAAATGTCTCTATCATCCCAAAGCCACATTCTTGACCTCAACATGTCTTAAATATTGTTTTCCCTTACTGCCTGGTGATGTAAAAGTGTTATTTATACGCTTTTCCAGGGGTTCATTTATATAACAACAACAACAAATTTGTCAAGGAATTTGTTCAGTGCATCCTTGAGTTGCGTTAAGGAAGCAAACTCATGAAACATGCTTGTAGCGGCCTCCTCATGGCTCTCCTTGTGTGCCCTGCCAAATCTTTGGCTGGGACATGCTCTCTTTCTACCTAAGAATGCCCCCTAGGACATAGCCATGCACAGTTCATTGGCAGATGCTTAGGATTTCTCTTCAGAAGTCCTTCCATGTGGCACAAGGGGCACGTACAAATCCAGGAACCACTCTGGGTATCCATAATTAAGTGCAGGATATACAACAGTTCAGAAGTTATAAAGTAAAAATAAATTATTAAATTCCCCTGTCTCCCCAACCCCGCTGCCTATAACCCATTCCCAGAAATACCATTGTTAACAATTTAGTATATATCCTTAAATGCATTTTCTACACATATATAAGTAAGTTTTTTAATGAAAGGGATCATATTATCTGTATTGTTCTGAGACTTTCTGTTTAAACTACAAAGTGGCCATCTCTTCACATCAGTGTATGTAGATTTACCTACTTCATTCTTGCCACATACCAGTCCACATTATGAAGGTGCCATTATTGCTTTAATCAAATCCTCTATTGATGGCCATTTGTATTGTTTCTAGGTTTGTTTTGTTTTGTTTTCAGGATGCTTTTCTTCTGCAGAGTGTGAGGGCCCCAAAAAAATGTTGTTTGGGCTCAATTTTGGACCGAACATTTTTCTGAATTTGCCATTGTTTGTCCTTAACTTTCTTCCCTTTTTGAGCTTGTTGGCTGTTTCCCTCCTGCTGTTCCCTCTAATCTCACTAATACTCAGTTCAAGGTATGTTTGTTGCTTTAAAGATCTCCTTACAAAATCTAGGACTCTTTGGAGGAGGTATGTTCAACAAATAAACAAACTACCATCCTGACTTTACATTCTTATTCTAGAGGATTTCGGAGGCACTGGAAGAAGTTCTCTTGTTATCTGGGAATCAGCTTAAAAGCCTCAAGTTATGTTTAAACTGTGCTTCTCATTTCCTTTTTAACAGTATCATAGATAAAGTTTGACTGAATATGTTTAAACTGAAGGCATAGCCTATAACTTCAAAGAGTTTACTGGCTCCTACAGTCTACTGGGAGGCAAAATTAGTGTAAGGGAAACAATTGGAGAGCAGCTGAGTATTAATTATGTGTTACAAGCCCTTGGGCACCAAAAGTTCAGGGAGGAGAAAGCTAGAGGAGTTCTCTGCCCCTCCAAGGGAAAGGTGGAACTTGAGCTGAGTTAGGAAGCAGGAGGTAACTTTCGGAGAATTTTAGGCAGAAGTTGGAAGGCTTTTCAAGTACAGGGTAAATTTTCATACCTTTTTATTATCTGAAATTTTCTTAGTTTTTGTTTAGGATCTGCTTACCCCCCTGAGAACATAAGCTTGATGAAGGCAAGGACCGTTTCTTATCACTGTTGAATCCCAGTTCCTGGTACAGTGCCTGGCACATAGTGGATGGTCAATGGATTTATGAATGAATGAACAAATTAACAAACAACCATGGGGTGTGTGAAGAGCAGTAAAAAGACTGGACTATTTGGAAAGAAGTGTCTTTCCTTGAGGAGTAGAGGAATCTCCGATTCTCCAACAGACTGGCAGAGGAACAAGTAAATGGGCCTGCATGGGATTCAAAACACAGGGGCAAGTGGAACCAGCTGAACAAGGTATGATGATTGCCAAGGTAGACCCTGTGTAGATTGCAATAGGGCACTTGAATCTGAAATTAAATTAAAGCACAAACAAAGGAAAATTGATCTGCATAGCCTCCTGGACTCTGCTTGGTCAGCTGACAGTTAGACTTAAAAAAAAAAAAAAAAAAGATTTGTTCAGTTCTACCCTTCCCTTGCTAAGAATACAGTAAAATGTTAATGTGATCACAATACTTTTATTAACACCTACCATGATTGTATTCACTCTTTAAGCAGATAGGTTCATTTTTATCTCATATTGAACCAGTTGTTGACCCAAAAAATGGTTTGTTTCATTTTGTTTCTACATAAACTGTTGTTTTGTAGGTCTTTCCGTCCTGTGCTCGTAAATTGATTATTGGACCTAAATGCAGTGCTTCACATTCCTGGCACATCCTCTCTTATTGATTTTAGACCATCTTTCACCTTACGGAATTCATTTTAAACCTTGATCCTATCATCAATCATAGTAGTTGCTCCTCTTAGCTTGGGGTAATCCATATATATGATCTGCAAATCCCCAAGGATTTGGATGCCTAGAGATCCTTTGGAGAGTTTTAAGGGGCAAGGAGTGTTTACCAGCTGATATACCACCAGCCATGTGCAAAAAAGAAATGACATTTGGCTCTAGGATGACATTAGGCTCATGGGTACGTGGGGCAAAACTTGAGGGTAGTTGGAAAGGAGAAACTGTTGGAATTCCAAGTTAAAGCAAGCCAAGGTCAGAATCTCCAGTTTAAGCAACCCAGAAAGTTTTCTTCTAGGAAGCAGCATTTTAGATGCAGAAAGGGGAAAAGTAGCTTGACAAGTTTTGAGGCAGACAGCAAGGGGGAAAGGGCATGTTGCTCAGTTTATTTATTTATTTATTTATTTATTTATTTATATTTATTTTTGGCTGTGTTGGGCCTTCGTTGCTGCACGCGGGCTTTCTCTAGTTGCTGTGAGCGGGGTCTACTCTTCGTTGCGGTGTGCGGGCTTCTCATTGCGGTGGCTTCTCTTGTCGCGGAGCACGGGCTCTAGGCTCGTGAGCTTGAGTAGTTGTGGCACGCGGGCTCTAGAGTGCAGGCTCAGTAGTTATGGCACACGGGCTTAGTTGCTCTACGCCATGTGGGATCTTCCCTGACCAGGGCTCAAACCCGTGTCCCTTGCATTGGCAGGAGGATTCTTAACCACTGCGCCACCAGGGAAGTCCCATGCTGCTCAGTTTAGAAGCAAAACTAGGGGTGAGAGAAGGATGACCAGCCAAGTTAGATTGTGAGCCTCACCGCCTGGCAGGCAGATATTAAAATTTACTTAGAATCATGGACTACTTGGAATAATCTTCCCTTCCAGCTCTCAGGAATAAGTCCTACTTTGGGGGTTTAAGATGTTTCTCCTCCTCTAGCCACAGTCCAGGTTTTTCACTGGAATTCTGCCTCATTGAGACTCCTCTGTACCTCTCCTCTCAGTCTGCCTCTGTTGTAAAATCAATTACAATTGGCTTACATCTCCAGTTCTGGGTACATTTTCCATCTGCTCCAAACATGTACACCCTCCGACTGTACCATTCCCCACTCCTCCCACCTCCCCCACCCCCTTCTTTCTCCCCATTAACTTTATCTTCTTAAGCAGCTCAGGAACACAGATGTTTTCACCCTGTAGCTCCCGCACAAGGGTATTTTCCCAGTGTCTCTCTGTGTGTATGCTCCAGGCACAGTCTCTCTGGGGAGGGAGAGAGTAAATGTTTTCATTCCAAACCCTCAGGGTCAGGTCTTGTTTGTCTAAACTGTGTTTGTTGCCATAATTATCAGATTAGCTGATCTCTGGCAGCAAGTTGGGGGGCAGGGGAAGGGGGAGGATTAACCCTTTGTAGGGTGGTTGCTGTGCTTTGTCACGGGAATACTTCTGGGAAGAGCTAACCTGGAGGATTTGGCTAGAGTTCTTTTCACCAACGCTAACAGGCCTCAGTAATAGTTTGCTCTGAGTCAATCCAGCCACGCAATGGGCTCCACTGCTGGGATCCAAAAGGCATTTAGTAGAGATGGAGGTTGAAAGGGCATCTCTCCAGGGATCTGCTAGGGAAAGAAAGAGACAGAGCTTAAAGAGAATCTAGATAAGTAACTCAACGAGGGGTATCAGCGTCTCTCAGGCTGAATAAGGAAACCAGGAGTATGCACTGGACGTCTTCAGCCTGCCCACCCACGCCCTCCCCCTTAGCATAAAGGCTGTGAGACTACCAGGCCCCATTTAGGTTTGTTTGGGGATTTTCTGTTGTTACAAAGAGTACCACGATCATTTTCACCACTGCAGTTTTAACAAAACCAGTGGTCTCCCTTTGTAAGAATATTCCCAGCCTTTGTCATCAGACTCAAATGGCTGGGCATTTCAAGATTTTCTCATCTTCCCTTGCCTCCCATAGCACGACTGAATTTCTGTCTGGTCTCCAAAGATACCATAAATACAGAGGTTGCTTTCTCCTCTCAACTCCAAGAGTAGCAACTCCTTTGCATTTTAATTATCTCTTTTACAAATGAATAAATCTTGTCTCCTCAAACGTGTTGTAGGCTCTTTGAGAACGAGAATATCCTTGAGTCCTATACATTGGAGGACCTAGACATATAAATAGGAAGTTCTTAGTAAATATTTACTGTTGATAGTGTTTTTCTAAACTTCCTTTTTCCATTTCCCACCTCTGTTCCTTTCTGTTTTGTGTTTGATTTTTTGTGTGTTTGTTTGTTTGATTGTATACTGATCCTTTATTTCTGGACCAGTCGTCCAATTCATACTCATCACATCTTCCTCCTCTTTTCACCAAACACACACACACACAGAGTGAGAGAAGGAAACTAACATTTACTGAGTGTCTATATACCTAACATTATGCAAACTTATTCCATGTGCTTTTCAAATACCTTGTTTGAAACCCACAATGGCTTCTGAGATAAGTGCTATCAGTCACGTAGAAGGAAGTGGAGACTCAGAGAGTTAAGTCACATACACCAGCTCCCACAATTTTAAGTGGGAATGAAGACTGAGCCCCAGATGTGCGTGGCCCTAAAATCCATACAAATCCCATCTTTCTAGTTATGGAAGAGGAGAAAAGTTCAGACAATTAGGGAAAACACACTTTTACCAGAACCCTGACTAAAAATCAACCAGTCTCTCTTTGGTATTTTTTCCCCAATGAATATAACTATAATAAAATCTGTATTAAAAATAAAAGAAGCTCAAACCCAATACACAAATTCTGAACAATATTTTATATAATAAAGTAGTTTTGGAATTGCCTTAGCTTTAGTTATAACTGAATTAGACTCATCTGTTCATGTCCATTCTATTTATAAAGCTGTCATTGCTTGAAAGCAAATATGATTTTAAAATATTCTATGCAACCCACACACTGATGCACCCAACATTGAAAAGAATGGCTGCTGACGTAGACTATTCCCGTGTTCTGAGAGGACAAAAGTCTTTCCTCTCTACTGATATTGCCAGACCTGGTTGCAAATGTAAATAGGGCATAGACAGAGGTTCTTGGGAAGAAATGTACACAACCAGATTTGGGCAGGAGTTTTCAGTTCTGTCCCAGGGGCAGAATTCAGGTGAACGTCCATGGAAGCAAATAGCCAGGGATCCAGCTCCCTTCTCTGCTGCCAGAGAGGTGCTCTGTTCAACATGCAGCCAGCTAAGATGCCACACATCTCCATGTTCTACCCAGGGTTCTTCTCTCCTGACACCTGCTCACCCTTCACCATAAGCCACATAGGAGAAAGATCCGACAGATCTTGAATAGGTCAACTGAACTGTGTTTGTCAGTTGTTCTGATGGGAGAGTTAATGGCAGACAGGTTGAAATGATTTTGTTCCTGATCCAGAAATCTCACTGACGTGGAAAGAAATTCACTTGGCTATATTAGAAAAGTTTTTAAAAACACTGGGAAATGGAAGGAGAGATGATACAAGTGCCTTAAAGGAAATTCAAAGAAGGACTTACTGGGGCTTCCCTGGTGGCGCAGTGGTTGAGAATCTGCCTGCCAATGCAGGGGACACGGGTTCGAGCCCTGGTCTGGGAAGATCCCACATGCCGCGGAGCAACTAGGCCCGTGAGCCACAACTACTAAGCCTGCACTCCGTAACAAGAGAGGCCGCGAGAGTGAGAGGCCCGCGCACCGCGATGAAGAGTGGCCCCCACTTGCCACAACTAGAGAAAGCCCTCGCACAGAAACGAAAACCCAACACAGGCAAAAATAAATTAATTAATTAATTAATTTAAAAAAATATATATATTAAGAAGTACTTAAAAAAAAAAAAAGGACTTACTTTAAAAGATAACAAGGTAGGAAAGGTGATTTTGGCACCTTGCGGCAGAGTGTTAGCCATATGTAGGAAAAAGCAAGGCAGATTCTTATGAAAGAGAATCTCAGGTTCCTACAATACCATTCTTGATCCTGGCTATGAACAGTGAGCTTGTTGTTATTAAGATGCTTGAGATCCCACTCTACCACTAATAGCTGTGTGACCTAAGGTAAGGCACACACCGTCTCTGGGACTTGTGGGGAAAGTTGAGGATTGGACTAGATGACATCTAGATTCCTTCTTTTGTGGATATGCCATCAAATTCTGGGCCCCTGTAGGGAAGCAAATGGGAAAAGTTGCCTAGAGAAAGTACATTTACTCAATTTAATATATGCAAAATGCTAAGAAAATGCCTGGCACACAGTAATTCTATAGAAGTATTAGCGATTATTATTATGCTAGATGATGAGGCTGATGAGGATGGATCCATGCACTACAAACACATTTTTACCTCCACATCTGTAATTCAAAAAGACACATAATCCAGTATTTTGATAACTTTAAAGCCCTCTGTCTTGCAAAAACTTTGATAGGAGTGCAATGACCTATGGCTATTGAAAGTTACGAATAACTATAATTCATGGAAGGAGAATTTGCAAAGCAAACAACCACCATGACAAAATATACGAATGTTTTCTTTGAAAATCTAGCTTTCTTATTTGGTCGTGGAATGGATTAGGCTGACTTGGGAAGTAGTGAGTTTCCCTTCGCTGGATTCAGGGATGTAGATGTCAGGTGGCCAGATGGACTGCACTGACTTTGAAGAAACTTTCTGCCAAAATCTCTATAATTCCAAAGTGAATCCCAGAATCACAAAGTGTCTCAATGCCTGTGGGCAGTAGAGGGTGTCAGAGGCTGGACTTCAGCCAGATTACTTAGTCCTGTAAAAAGAGGATAGTATCAGTGCCATAATATCAGCCTGGAACATCTTGCACCTTAAATAGTGAAGCTGTGCCTTCTAAGCCTTTAGTTGAAAGGTGATTAGTAGAGTGCATTACTGAGTGGTATCCTGGGTCATTCTCTCTTTTCAGTGCTGAGACTAAGAATTAAAAGAAGTAAGGAATAACAGAGCCACACAATAAGAGAAGGGTCAGAACCAGAGCTCTGGGTTTTTTCTAGATTTTCCTCCCTGTGAAGAGATGGTATTCTCTTGGGCTGAAGATGTAGACCTGAATATGAGTAGAGGCTCATATGCAGCGTTAGAGCAAGATAAATGGCAAGTAAAACAGAAAACGAAATAAATAATCAGAAAGAACAGAAGGGCAAAGGGCAGGAGATAGAGAGTTGGAGAGGCAGAGGGAGAGAAAATAAGGAAACGAAGGGACTTTTCTAAAAAAAAAAGTTTATACTTTGAATGAAAGAGAGAAGTAGAGAAACAACATTTAAAAAGAAAAGGGATGGCAAAGAAAGAAAGTGGTAACATATTGTACATGAGTACTACAAAAGCTAGGTAGAAAAGAATAATTAGGGTTGAAAAAAAGTCTATTATAATTTAACCTAGTTATCTGATGAGAATATCTACAGGTTCCTCTTTGCAAAAGAGCGTCTCAGCCAGAGGCCTCAGGATCTGGGAAGAGACCTCCTGTCAACTCCCCAGGAATTTCAGCCTGTCTAACATAGCATAGATCAGTTGTTAACACTGGAATTAGAAGCAAAGCTTCTGTTGAACCCCCTTAGAACCTGTAACCTACCTTTCCTTGGAGGGCTCCCTTCCTTCCTCCCGTCACTTCTCTCTGTCCCCTTCTTGGCTTCACTGTTACTTAATTGACTGTGGGGTGCTTGGTCTGGAGAACCTTCAGAAATGCCTTCCAACCCTCCAGGCAGACAGTTCTCTACCTCTGCTTTCATATTCCTTTCTTCTTTCTGTCTATGATGGCTCTTTTATTGGGATCTGAGGTTTGGGGAATAATCTAAGGATATGCAATGGGAGCAGGGATGACTCACATGACAGCTCAACTGTGTTGCTATGGCTCAGCTGTCTCTTTTTCTGGTGGGAAAAAAACCTGGAAAAATTGGTTCTAGGTCCACAGAGAGGTTGCTTGGTATCAGGTATTAGTCATCATTGGAAGCAGAAGCCATGTTACAAAATGGCTGAATGTTATTTTATAAACAGTCGTGATAGTGAACTAAATAATTTAATGAGTACTAAAGATAAAACCATAGATCCCGCCCTTGAGGGGCTAACAAACCAAAAGTGGTAGCCCTAGACCCCTGCAGTTCAATAATCATCATCACTGCCTGATACTGAGCACCGAGGTGCTTAGGTGCTGGGTACAATGCTGAGCATGTGACAGTCATCAAGTTATTTAATCCTCATAACATCCCAGGAGGCAGGTACTGTTGTTGTCATCCCCACTTTACAGATGAGGAAATGGAAGCCTACAGGTTAAATAATTTGCCAAGATCACTCAGCCTGAGACAGACTGGGATTCAAACATGCTTGGAGGCACCTTATTAGACTGCCTTCACCCATCCCCTTTCTACATCAGCCAGAATCCATTTAATGACTCAAGACTGACTGCAAGAGGAGTGAAGTCCCCAGATTCATCTCATTCCCATTTCAACACTCATTTTGAGGATTCATGCTTGGGAGCCGCTCCTGTGAGCCCTTCCTCACTGTGTCACCTGTGATCCAACCTGCTTTAACCTGTCTGTTCTTCTACCCGCCTGAACCTGCAGGTGCCCACACTGAGGAATCCTTGGCCCTGGGTTCTTCCTTCTCTTCCCCCCTTTCCACCAATTCATCCAGAACCCTAACCACATCAAGCCTTCCCAACAATGGTGGTGTTACCCCCAACTAACTGCACATACCTGGGACCTTTGGGGTTCCTACATGTGCTGATTGTCTCCTTCCTAAATCAAGTGAATGACTGAGTGAAGAAACATAAACCTCCTTCAAGACATGAAGTCCTGCTCTCTGGAAGGCTCTCTGCACCTCCTATCCAAGGTGTGGTGTCTTCTTTTCAAGTACTTTCTGCCCATAGCAACAGTCCAATAAAAACCTTCACTTGGACTCTGTGCTAATTTGGAATTTAAAGTGACTAGTTTTGAGAGATTATGCAAAGTATGCATGCAACCAGGATTTTGGAATAGAACAGGACAGGAATGTTTTCACATAATGGTTACTAATATAGTTATTAAAAATCGTATTATCAGTTTTCACCGTCTCTAATAATACTTTTTAACCCAGTTTGAGGTTTCCAATTATCTGAAAATAATAATGTTAAAATTTATAATTCAGACTTTTTTTAGATCAACTTTCCCATTCCTCCAGTCCCACCACCCTGCCTTCCCCAATCCCTCCAGGCATCCAAAATGGTACAATCTATATGAATAGGGCCAGGTATCTTATGAATACTCGGTAAATATTAACTAATTGACTGTCTAAATGAATTAATCTGTTAGCCTCTGGTACAAGTGCTTTTTCTGTCTCTCAAATTCAAATCATTTCCTCTCCTTTTACTAACATGGGCATTCATGCATTCAGTTTAAACAGTTGTTTACTTAGGGCTGTTCTGGCCTCCACAGATGCACAGTGTGGTAACGGTGCAAGACAGTATGAGAACAAGTGCTCACATGAGGGTCACAGCAATGGGGAGATGGAAAGAACCTGGGCCTTGACCACAGCAGACCTGGGTTCAAAGGCTGCCTTATCTGTGAAATTGGAGTATCCACACCCAGCTCATAGTGTCATTGATAACAGAACATTTTGGGAGGGGTTGTTGAATGCTGTGTGCATTTACCTCTTCAATCTTCCCTGAAACCCTACATAGGAGGGAAATGGGACTTCGTGGGGTGGAAAGATTTGCCCAGCCTGAGGTCTCCCAGCTAGTTAGTGATGGGCATTGCTGGAATTTGAACACATTCTTAACTCTGAAACCACACAACACAGATGGAATTCGAACCCAGCCAAAATTCAGATTGGGACTTGAACCCGTGAGCTGGGACTTGAACCCACTCACTGTCTTTTAATCGAAATTGAACACCTGGTCTCAGGACTTACTGAAGCTCAGGTTCTTTATGTCTCAGCGCAGAAGGAATTCAGCAAGAGGCAAAGTGATAGGTAGATTTATTGTGAGAGACGCATGGCACGCTCCATAGACAGAATTTGGTCCGTCTCAAAAGGCTTGAGAGTGGCCCCAAAATTTGGGGTGGTTAGTTTTTATGGACTGGGTAATTTCATAGGCTAATGAGTGAGAAGATTATTCCAACTATTTTGGAGAGGGGTTGGGGATTTCCAGGAATTGGGTCACTGCCCCCTTTTGGCCTTTTATGGTCAGCCTCGGAACTGTCACGGAGCCTGTGGGCATGTCATTTATCATATGCTAATGTATTACAATTTATCTTACATTTGTAGTAAATGTTCCTTTACTTTTGAAAAGTGCTATCCTTGTTTCTGCTCAAAAAAGGGAAGCAGGGGATTTGCCTTTACCCAGGTTGGCTCAAGGAGAGGATCGATGTGCCCTTTGGGTTAGGTGTGGTGATGGCTGCTGGAGAAGTGGGGGAACTGTGAGGAACTGGGCAGATGGAAAGGGAGACAGTGGGAGGCAAGTCAGAAAGCTGTGATGACTCATCTCTCACTGCAGGGATTCCACCACCAGTTCTTCCCAGCTGGCTTTTTCAATCCCCATTTCAGGTGTGGAAATATCCTAATGCCTGGAGTAGAGGGAAAAGACTGGGGGGAAGCATTGTAGTATAGAAAGAACGACAGTACAAAGCTTAGAGCCAAGGACACTAACTATGAGCTTTGAACAAGTTACTTAACATCTCTGGGTGTCCCTGTGTATAATGGTGGTGATATACAGACCTCAGGGAAGCTGGGACAACCCAGTGAAATCTTGTTCATAAAGGACCGGGCAGAGGAGGTGACTGTTGAGCACCTGGGGAAAGATGCGACACTCAGACTGCAGCCCCAGTTAGTGACAGAATTTGGCTTTTGCTGAATCCTACCCAAAACACAACTGGGCTATGGTCATCCTCCCAAGAAAATGTGTGATGATGGTAACTCTAATGGCCACTAAAGTTAACTAAAGTTACTCCATTTGGGAGAGGAAAAAGGAGCTGCAAAAGAACTCCATTATCGGGAGGGTAAAAATGAAAAGCAACATTTTAAAGAAAGTTTTTTTTTTAATAGATTTATTTATTTTTATTTATTTATCTTTGACTGCGTTGGGTCTTTGTTGCTGCTCGCAGGTTTTCTTTAGCTGCAGCGAGCGGAGGCTACTCTTCATTGTGGTGTGGGGGCTTCTTATTGCAGTGGCTTCTCTTGTTGTGGAGCATGGGCTCTAGGCACGCGGGCTTCAGTGGTTGTGGCACGCAGGCTCAGTAGATGTGGCTCTCGGGCTCTAGAGCGCAGGCTCAGTAGTTGTGGTGCATGGGCTTAGTTGCTCCACAGCATGTGGGCTCTTCCCAGACCAGGGCTCGAACCCATGTCCCCTGCATTGGCAGGCGGATTCTTAACCACTGCACCACCAGGGAAGTCCTGGGAACATTTTAGATGAAAAAAAAAAACAAACATTGTGAATCTAGAAAAAAATCTAGAGTAGCTCAATAGAAGGTCTAAATTTAACTGTAAAAAAAAGAAAAGTCCAGGTGCCTGAGGTGGGGAAAAAAAAATTTTGCTGACTATTCAAGTAAGATGTTTATAATAAAAATACAAATTAAAAAAAATTATGCTGAAAGTAAGGTTAAAAAAAGGAAATCCCACAAATGATTCTCAACGTTTTTTTAATTGTAGTAAAATACACATAAACCACTGCAATCATTTTTAAATATACAGTTCAGTCCTATTAAGTACACTGACATTGTTATGCAACCATCACCACCATCCATCTCCAGAACTCTTCATCTTGCAAAACTGAAACTCTGTACCCATTAAACAGTGCTCCCCATTTGCCCCACCTCCAGCCCTGGCAACCACTGTTCTACTTTCTGTCTCTATGAATTTGACTACTTTAGTTACCTCATATAAGTGTAATTACACCATATATTTCCTCTTGTGACTGACTTATTTCACTTAGCATAATGGACTCTCAACTTTTAAACTATATATATTCCAAAGTCATTTGCAAAGTGATTTAAATTTCCATATGGAAGAAGAATGAAGATGGCTCTTCCCAGACCTGGAGGAGGGAGTGGATGCAGGTAGAATGTGGACCCAGTGGAACCCCAAATGCAGTTTTGCGGATTAGGGACTTCTGTTCCTTTCTTTTTTTTTTTTTTTTATGAATTTATTTATTTGGCTGTGCTGGGTCTTTGTTGTGGTGCGCGGGCTTCTCACTGCAGTGGCTTCTCTTGTTTCAGAGCACGGGCTCTAGGCATGCGGGCTTCAGTAGTTGTGGCACGCGGGCTCAGTAGTTATGGTTCGCAGGCTCTAGAGCGCAAGCTCAGTAGTTGTGGCACACGGGCTTAGTTGCTCCGCAGCATGTGGAATCTTCTCGGACCAGGGCTCGAACCCATGTCCCCTGCATTGGCAGGTGGATTCTTAACCACTGCGCCACCAGGGAAGTCCATCTGTCCCTTTCTTGAATGCTTTTGTGTTGCCGCAACATAAGGGTTCACAGGGGTGTTGGCCTTAGTATTCACAGCATTTCCCTTTGTGTTTTCCGTAGGGTCCATTCCATTATTACCCTCTCCCACGGTGTTCACTATAGCTCATAATAAACAGGCAGATGGTCAGCTAGACAGTTCATTTTACTTACAACTTTCCATGTAGCAGACACAGTCAATAGTTTAAAGTGGATAGTTTTAAAGAAGAAATTGTAGTGGGCAACATAGTCACATCCCATCATCTCTACTCCTTTCTTTCCCAGATTATGAAGCAGCTGTGGAATTTGGATGGGTTGACACTTCAGCTCTTGAAATGAACTTTGATTGGTTTGAGTGAATCAGTAAAGCCCATCACACTGACCATCGTGATTGGTTTGGGAATGGGTCCATGACATAATTCCAACTAACGAGACATGTTCACTGGAGGTGAACTAGGAAGCACAAAGTCTCAGACATACTATATCAGTCTCAGTATGAAGGCAGTGCTATGGACATCAGAGTCCTTGATGACAGGGTTCAGGCTCTGGATCAACCCATCCAGAGAGGTCATGAGGATGGAGCACCATGATGGGATTAGTGCCCTTATAAGAAAAGATGGCAGAAAGCCTCTCTTGCTCTCTCTGCCATGTGAGGACATATGTGATAAGGCAGCTGTTTGTAAGCCAGGAAGAGAGCCTCACCAGAACCTAACCATGGCAGCTCCATGCCTCTGAAATGATTCACAGGCAAGCTGCCTTTGGGGGGCTCTGAGGGTGGCATCGTCACCTAAATAAATGAAGATTACAAAGAAGAACAAGGAGGAGAAGGGGAAGGAAAGAAAAGGTGAGAGGCAACACGGTGAAGAGCAGTACTCACTCATTTCCACCAGAACAGCAGAGAACAATGAAAGCACACCATCCAAAGTCCTGGGGGCATGGCCAGAAAAAGTGTGCCAATATCTTTGAAATCTTATATTTTATTGTAAAAAATCATGCAAATTCTGCATTCTACTTCATAATGTGCCTTTACTCTTTTATATAAAAATGTTTTCCTAAAAGTGCCATTTTATACCAATTTTTTTTTTTTTTTGGCCATGCCGCGAGGCTTGCGGGATCTTAGTTCCCCAACCAGGGATCGAACCCTTGCCCCCTGCAGTGGAAGCACGGAGTAGCCACTGGACCGCCAGGGAATTCCCTATAGCAAGTCTTTGAAATGATCTCTTGGCCCTGCCCTACCTATCCTGGCACGCTTACACCCCAATGTGAGTAGCACAAGTGCATCAGAAAAAGCGCTGGATTCAGTTTTAAAATCTGA
The DNA here is from genome assembly GCF_965194805.1 of Balaenoptera borealis. Taxonomy (NCBI): domain Eukaryota; kingdom Metazoa; phylum Chordata; class Mammalia; order Artiodactyla; family Balaenopteridae; genus Balaenoptera; species Balaenoptera borealis. The sequence goes on from NC_138874.1 coordinate 89,807,111, forward strand.
GTTCCTTTTCCGATTCCATCCCTTCACAGCCATATGAGCTTGCAAAATCACTCACCTTCTTTAAGCTTCTCTTTCCTCATGAGTAAAAGGGAAGACGACATCTCTTTGGCCTTTCTCACAGGGCTGTCAAGCTCCAAGGAGATAATGTGAGAGAGAGAGACTTGGGAGACCAGGAAACTCTGACCCTATCGCCCTGTAGGGCGGTATCAGTGTTATTTCAAGACCATTTTGGAAGTTTCTCCAGCCCAGACTAATCCATTCTTGGACAAACCTTTCTGATACCTTTTTGTCCGATCCTTGCACTTGTGCTAGGAAGAGGAATACAGGAAGGCAAAAAGGATGAGGAGGGGTTATTTATAATCAGCTGTCAAGGGGATGGGGGAGAAGTCGGATCTTATTTTCATGTGACTCTACATCTCTTGGTTCCCCTCATTTCTACATCTTCCATCTTTAATATGGAATCTCAAGCTTTCCTACTCAGAGGAATACTGAGCCTGTATCCCCTATCCTTGCCTTATGAACAAATCACCTAAGATTCAGGGTAGAGCAGGAAAGACAAGCTGGTTTCATCTTCAGCACCAGCTCTGACCCATTGGTTGCTTGGAACACTGTATTAAGAAAACCACTCAGTGGGAATGGTTGCAGAGGTCAATTAGAGATGTCTGCCACAGGCACAGAAAATGAGAACAGCAGCACATGTGCCATCACTGGCCACCCCTGGTTTAGAGGCTTAAGATGAGTCAACTCTAAAAAATGCAGCAAATATTAAAAGCTGGAAGGTTTTCAGAAAAATCTCAAATGTGAGGATTTTCATCCTCTGGGACATTTACAAAGTCAGTAATATTGGCTTATGTCTTATTTTTAATAATATAAAGGGCCAGCTCCTTATCTGTGATAGGATTAAATAGGTTAACTAAATGTCAAGTTTCCTTTTGGATAGAATAGTATCAACTCCATTCTCTAACCCAGGGTGTATTATGCTAGTCACTACATTTGTTGAAATCACAGAAAATTTGGGGATGTTATTGGTCAACCTGACAGTCCAGCATTGAACCCATGAGCAATTGTGGACATAAATACAGACTGAAAACCGAGATAAGTGACTGACTGCAGGGAATAATACTAAAAAAAACCCCAAAACAAAAAACAAAAACAGAGTCATGGTGATTAAGGGTGTCGGGAATCACTGTTCTAATGAAATCTGGTGTCAATCTTAAGGCAACTGCTTCAAATCCTACCCCATATTTCTGGGAACTCTAGGGGTTTCAGATTTGGATGAACACTCCATGAGTTTATTTCAAAATACTATTTCTATTTTAGCATGTGTTACTTGAGACTTTTAAAAAATAACAAAACAGCTTCCATTAAGTAAAGTATCTTTTTTGTTGTAGAATTCTAAGGGGTTTAGCACTGTGTACATGCACAGCATTTAAGCTTTTAGGAATTTATTTTACCACTTTGGTGCTTTCAGTTTGCTTGAAAGCAGGCCCTTTTGGGTAAAAGGCCCTGTTGGGCTTTAAAAGCTGTCAATTTGCCTTTATCTGCTCTTTAGGCAACTAGACTTCCTGGCTGAGTAGAGACTGTTTGGTTAGTTTTGGTCATGTCTTATACTGCAAGAAGCTACACACAATAATAAGAGATGCAGTAATTAAATATTTTTGGAATTTCTTATTTTATTTTTCTGGGTTACTTTGGGGCCCACTGTTTTGAGCTTCCTTTGCAAATGAATTCTTGCATTTTAAGTAATTAGCCATTGAGGAAGGGACTGTGAGATGGGTCACACTTCAGAGAAAACCAGGCGTGGAGAGTGACATGCTGGCGTTGGGTGTCTGTAGGGGAGATGAGCACAGAGAAGACACAGGCTCTCCTGCGTCTCTCCTCAAAGCAGTGGGGAGGTGGTTTTAGTAAGAAGGGGTCTTTCTGGTGGTACTTTCCTGCTCCGCACTTCCTTATCCTCATTCTCTTAAATGTTTCCTCCCTCTCTTTGCCTCCCTTTCTCCTTTCCTTTCCCCTTTATGTTTCTTTACTATCCCCCTTTTCTTCTAATTTCCCTCCATTCTCCTGCTTTTTCTCATCTCCTTCTTTCTCTCTTCCCCATCCCTTCATTTTTGTCCTAACTGCCATCCTCTGCTTTTTCTGTGAAGACCATTTTCCACTGCGGCATCAGACCGCATTTCCTAAAGTGTATTCCACCAAGCTCCAGGTCCATGAGATGCTTTGTGGAAAATAAAAAAAGATGAGGTGGGGGGTGGGAGGTGAAGCTGGATCTGTGGTTACATTGCATACCATGTCTCCCCCTTGGAGCTTCAGCACCCCCATTAGCATTTTATACGTTCTGAGAAATCCTGCTGTGAAGAAACTGGTCTAACCTGGCTTATCCCACTGCTCCCCAAACCTCCTTGACCTCAGTGTCTTTTCCCTTCAAATAAATGAATCTCATTGAGAATACATTTGGGGAACCCCTGTGGGAGAGCCTTTCCTCTTGGCTCACCTTGGAGCTTCAGAGCATTGACTTCCTCCAGTTGTACCTGATGTCAAGGCATCTTCTCGCTTGTCTGAGGCTTTCTGAAGGCCATCACAGCCAGGGCTCCTCTTCTGTCTCTTCCCTTCACTGCCCAACCTGGCAAAAGACATGCTGCCAAAAAGATTCAGACATGCAAAACTTCTATATTGCTCACTTCTCACGTTAAATGTTTAAGGTTGGTTGGTGGTTCTTTTTTCTTTTCTTTTTTTTCTTTCTTTTATTTGCCTAACAAATTGTCAAAGATTGTTTTTGAAGAATAATATGCAGCATGGCAGAGGTTCAAGTAGGGGAACATTTTGATTCCCTGCTGGTGGCAATGTAAATTGGTATAATCATTCTAGAGGGCTATTTGACAATATGTAGCCAAAGTCTTAGAATTCTACTTTTGGGACTTTATCCTGAGAAAATAATTAAGGATGTATGCAAAGGTTTAGCTACAAGGATTTTTTTTTTTTCCCCTGGAGTGTTGTTTATAATAGAAAAAACTTGGAAACAACCTTAATATCCAACAATGGGAGGCTGGTTGAGCGTACTGTGGCATGTTCATGTGATGGGGTATTATGTAGTCCTTACAAGTAGAGTTTTAGGAGAGTATTTACTGACATAAAGTAGATGCCCAAGATCAATTCTGTGTAAAAAAAATACATACGTACAATGTACATTTTTGTAAAATCAACATTCATTGAGTGTTATACATACATATAAATAAAATTTAGCAGTAATTGTCTCTTACTGGGTAGTAGGATTTCAGCAGCTTCTTGTTCATCTCTGCTTTCTGACTTTTATATAAAGAGCATGTGCCTTTTGTATAGTGAAAGGAATAGATAAGTTAGAAAAATTAGCAAGAGTGGTTGATGATCCCATACAAGTTTTGTTAGCATTTGAACTCCCAGCTTACTCTAAATAGGGTCCTGTCAACACCAACTGGGACTTTTCTGTCTCCTAGGGGTAAGTACTCCATGAGGAAGGTCAAAGAGAATGTCAACCTTCCTTCTGCTATCTGAGGAAATCTGGATACAAGAGCCAGTTTCTAATGTTGTGATGCTGCAATTTACTGCGGGGAAAAAAAAAAAAAAGATCAACACACCCCACCATCTATTTATTTAATATTAAAAATAATATTTCACTGAGTTTGGCTGGCGTCAACTCGAGCAGTTACTCATACAGGAATTCAAACAAAAGCAGCACTGGCCCTGGGCCAGTGGGCTGGTGCTGGGTGGTCCATGTCCATCCTTAGCTCAGAGTAGCTCCTAGGCTGCTTTCAGACCTGCTTCGGGTTGACAAGATGATGTATTCATTTATTTATTAGAAATGTTTTAACAGGAAATGCTAATAGTTTGCATTTAGGGAGAACTGCCCTGGAGACAGCTGGAAGAACCCAGCAGACGTGGCTGGGGAGGGGATTGCTCCTCTCATCCTTGGAGTCAGATCAGGGCCTGTTATAAAAGTCTACACTGGGGCCCCACGCACCAAGTTAGCCCAAAAGATGCTGGTTGCTTTGCTTCAGGACAGAAGCAGAAGGAGCAGCGCCGTTTTTTCAGCTGCCCTGTTTCCCTTCTCTATTGCCATTTGTTTCTTAGGAACCTGAAGGTGTGTTTTCAATGTGGCCATGAACACACATGTTGGCTCTGCTAGGAACGAATAGGTCCTGTGTACACACACGTTCAGGTGGGAGTGTGTGAGCCGAGGTGTAAGCAAGCACATGTGTAACTCGAACCCACTTTTAGTGTGACTGTGGGCTGGTGGAGTTATGTGTGAGTTCAGGGGTTACATGTGCACATCTTTTCAGTGTATCAGGATGAGTGAAAGACAAGTGTTTGCAGGGGATTTCAGGCGTGTCCTCAAGCTCCAGAGTGCATTCCAATGTTGGATCATATTCATGGGTATGGGCTTGTGGAGCCCAGAGAAAAAATGAAAGACAGGGGTAGTACAAATCAAGCCCGAATGTTTATGTATGAGAGGAACATAAGCAGGTTTGTGTATCTTTAAAAATCCTCTTCCAGCTGTTTTGGAAGACTGTAGGACTTCATTCGTTGGGGGAGGGCGTGATTACAGTGCCGTGGGGAATGGGGTCCAATGTCTAACCCAGTCTGGCACGACAACAGGGCTGTTCCTGTGTTTCCAGATAACAATAGAGGTGAAGCCTAACCCTGGAAACCAGTCAAGATTTCCAAAGATAAACCCTCGGGCAGCAAGAACACTGTCAATGAAAAGAAACTGACCTTTCGCCTTCTGGAGTCACAGAATTCCCACAAATGCTGTGTCCTCATCAGCTCTGGCAGCCTCGCCACCACAGCCCAGACTTCGACGCCAATTCATAAACAGCACGGAGGGGGCTGTGCTAGAAGTCAGAGCTTCTCCACCTCCAGCACCTCAAAATCCAGGCTCCCTGCCACCCCATTTTCTTCTAGAGGTTAACCTTCTCCCCAGGCTCACAAAGTTATGAGAGCCTTTAAGGGGTTTTCCTCTGACAGTGTGGTCTAGTCTGCTGCTGCTGAAGAGATCTCAGGTGAGACTTTAGCCTTTCAGAAATGTGTTCTAAAATCTGAATGGAGAGCCTTTGGAAGGACTGAACAGCCTTGGGAGTCTCAGGGCAAGGGTAATGGAGGACTTGGGCTGGGGTGGGGAGGAGTGGGTGAGAGAGGACGAGGGAGAGGCGTCCGTGTCTAAGACGGTGAGAGGTAAGTACAAGGTTGGAAATTCATTAAATTTCTCGTTTAAGGTCACACAATTAATGAATCTCTTTGAGCCCCAGGTTCCTCAGCAAAATGAGAATGTTAGAGTTTCTGGTTTTTAAATCCAATAAACTAGGACTTTATTCCTTAACAACTGCTTTCCCCCACCACCCTAAAAACCATTAAGTATCATCACATAAACCACTAGAACAATGGTTTTCAACCTTGGTTGCACATGGAATTGCTGGAGAAGGTGTCGACAATGTTAATGCATGAATTCCACCTCCAGAGATTCTGATGGAATTCATCTGGGTAAGGCCTGGACACCAGGACCACTCTCTCCTTTCTTGAATCCTCTTGTCAACTCTTATCCTGAAATGTAGGTATTTTCTAAAGTTCTGTCCTTAATTCTCATCTTTCTCTATATTTTCTCTGTATTTCTCTTCTCATTCATTCCCACATCTTCAACTATCATTTCTTCGAGGATCATGTCCAAATCCATGTAATTCCTTATCTATTTATCCAGCTTTCTTTTGCCTACCTACTTCTGGAATGATGCTGTGTCTCCAACACATGCTGTGTTCCAAACTCAACATCTTGAGTTCTGTTCTTTGGTTTCTGTATTTCTGTAATGATACATTCCCCCATTAGCCTATCACCAAGACTTGAAGTGTTAGTGTTATCTTTGTTGATTTAAAAAATGTATTAACATGAGTATTGGTACATAACCTTTCTGCCACAACATAAACTTCTCTACCACCCACCATGAAGAGAATATTGTCTTTGATAGCTTTGCTAAGCCTGCCCTCTAAGTAGAGTTCTGCCTTTTCCAGGATGGTCCCTAGGCTTTGTGATTCAAAATAAGGAGAATGGATAAACAGAGACAAGACTGAAGAGGCAGAAGGAAAGGAGGAGATGAACAAAAGACAGAACAGAAGAAATGGAAAGTGAGGGGTTAAGACAGTGAGGAGCTCCAGAGCTGATGAAATGTAAGAATCAGGTGAGGAAAGTGAAGTTTAAGAATTGTTCCTAAAATTTTTAATGCTTTTTAATGTTCTTAGAGAATGGCAAGAAAAATTTGAATTTGTTTTAAAATAGTTCTGGTTGCTAGACTATTTTTCAGTTCAGCATTGCTTTGAGACTGAGCCTTGTGATGTCCAGCTTATATTTGGGTTATACATGACACCTCCTTCCTCATTTGCCACATCTAAACAGTTGCCAAACCCTGTAATTTTTTTCCCTGCCAGCCTTATCACTACTGCCCAACAACACCATACATGCCAGCTCGACTTCCTCACACCTCCAACTTTTTTCTTTCTTTGAACTGTGGCTCATTCTGTTTCCTACACCCAGAATCACTGCTTATATCCATCATAAGTTCTTTCTATACTTCAAAAACCAGCTCAGATTCCACCTTCTCAAGGAGACCTTCCCTGTTGGCGCTTTACACATTCTACATTCCTTCCTGCCCTTGCACTTGCAATTTTCCAAAACAACAGTAATAATAATGATGGGAGCTCCCTGGTGGCCTAGTGGTTAGGATTAGGTGCTGTCACTGGCATGGCCCAGGTTCAATCCCTGGTCAGGGAACTGAGATCTCACAAGCTGCATGGTGGCCAAAATATGAAAAAAAAAAAAAAATGATGATGGTGGTACCAAGGACTAATATTTATATTGAGCTCATTGTGTCCAGGCACTATTATAAGTGCTTTGCACATATTATTTCATTTAATTCTTGCAACAGCCCTGTAAGGTAGTACTGTGGGAACTAAGAAAGGGTAAAGCGACTTCCCTAAGGTTACATGGCTATAATTGTCACCAACAGGATTTGAATCCAGGCCTCAGAATCTGTATTATTTCTAGAGTGTACTTACATTTTAATACTTCAATACATGACTGAATATATTCCTGTCATTCCTCTATGTCTACAGGCAGTTTTCATTTGCTACTGCTTCACATTTTGCACCTCCCCCTATTCAACACTCTCAAATAAATGCTTGTGCTTCACTCTCGTCACTTACATAGTCACTTAGCAATTCCCACTGCTATCCAAATAGAAGACATCAGCATGCACACTATCAGGATTTTGACTTACAGAGGTTCACTTTAGGTTGAAGTCTTCAGGGACACTTAATCTAAGAGCAGGGAGCATATGTTTATAAATGTTACCTTTGAGTTTCATCTTCTTCCTCATAATGTCTTTGACATGTCAGCTGTAAAGCAAACCGCAGAATGTCCATACTTGAGTGAGGCGAAGATTTAATGCTGCTGCTCTAATTCAAGTGGCTGTACCTAGAACTACAGTTGTGTTTTGCCAGTCATTGTGAAATACACACACAGTGATTTAATACAGCTTGGTTTATAATCAGATGCAGCTCTGTTCTAACATCTTGGAGTGAGCAGTGAGGTTGCTTTTAAAGCAAAGGGCAATTCACTTGGTCAGGAACAGTTTTCAGGTGAAGAAAACTATAGTTTTAGTTGAGAAATACATAAGCCAATTATTTTTAATTCTATAAAATATATAAATACTTTTCAGGATAAAAGCATGCTTTAAATTTTAAATGCAAACTATTGGCCATGATTAAGGACTGATTTACTCTCCCACATGAAACAACCCCCAAAATTGACAGAATATCTGAAACAATGGTTTGAAAGGCACTGAATATCAGGCAAAGAAAGATAGTGATCCCTGAGAGATGTGAAAGAAATGAAGTAAGCACTATAATTGCCCCAGATTACTGCCTTGAGAGAGTTTCCAGGCCATAGCACAGAGAGGGCACCCAGGCAGAGCCAGGCAAACTCAATGAGTTGAGAAAACAAAGCTGAGAGTCTGAGGAGACTAAGGCTTCTGGAGTTCTTAGGAGAGAACTGCACAGAAAGAGGAAGTTCTAGAGGTTTGCAGAAGGTTCTCACTTGAGTATTCAGCTGAGGACTGATCAGCACATACATATAAAGAAACTACCTGAGGCCAGAGAATCATCTAAAAAGGTTAGAGGTAATGGATTGGCACTCACATAGGGCTAAGAAGAGTGTCCGTTCTCACCAAACAGACTTGAAAACTTCAAGATTCATGGGTGGGGGGATAAGAGTACACAGAAGGGTACTGCTCTGTAGTAGAGACTAATTAGTCCTAGGCTGAACACTGCCCCAGTCCTACCTAACACATCTTAAAAACAAGACCCAAAAGCATTAAGCTCTTCCCAAGTGAGTTAACCAAATCCTAGAACAAAGCTCCAGAATATTTATAGAAATATGGAAAGGACAATGTGGTCTGGACTACTACGACTAATGAGTTTAGCAAGATTGCATGATACCAGATCAATACGTAAAAATTAATGCTATTTCCACATGCTGGCAATGAGCAATCAGAAATTAAAATTTAAATAAACAATACTATTTACAAGAGTATTAAAAGATATAAAATGCTTAGGTATAAATCTGACAACAGGTATGAAAGAACTATACTCTGCAAACTACAAAGCGATGTTGAGAGATATTAAAGACATAGATTGTGTTTTCAACAAATGATGATGAAAAAATTGGAGATCTGTATACGAAAAATGGACCATAGGTTTAAATGTAAGACCTAAAACTATAAAATTTATAGAAGAAAACATAGGAGAAAACCTTTGTGACCCTGGGTTAGGTAAAGATTTCTTAGATACAACCCCAAAAGCACATTCTATAAAAAACCAAATTGGTAAATTGGACTTTATCAAAATTTAAAACTTCTGCTCTTTGAAAGACACTACTAAGAGAATGAAAAGACAATGATAATTGAAAGGAAATATTTGCAAATCATGTATATAATAAAAGTCTTATATCCAGAATAAAGAACTCTCAAAACTTAGTAATAAGAAAAAACCCAAAAATAAACAATTAACCCATCCAACAAGAAAATGGCAAAAGATTTGAACAGACACTTCACCACAAGGACATGTAGATGACAAATAAGCACATGAAAAGATGCTCAACTTCATTAGACATTAAGGAAATGCAAATTAAAACCACAATGAAATACTACCATATATCTATTAGAATAGTTAAAATTGAAACACAGATGATACCAAGGGTTGGTGAAAATGTGGAGGAACTAGAACTTTTGTCCACTGTTGGTGGGAATGTAAAATGGTCCAACCACTTTGGAAAATAGTTTGGTAATTTCTTTAACATTAAAACATAACTCTCGCATGATCCAGCAATTTTGCTCCTAGATATTTACCCCAAATAAATGAAAGCATATGTCCATACAAAGACTTGTACATGAATGGTCATAGCAGGCTTATTTGTAATAACCAAAGGTGTGGTCCCCAGACCAGCACTATCAACATCACCTGGTATGATGTTGATTGTTAGAAATGCAAATTCTCATACCCCACCCCAGACCTACTGAATGAGGTGGTTTGTGGGTTTACCATTTTCCATTTGGGCTGGAAATTGTCCCAGCAATATGAGCTTATCAAACCCTTTAGGTCATTCTGATGCAAACTAAAGCATGATAACCACAAGCCCCCCGACTCCACCCCATCCCTTACCCCAGATGATGCTGGTACCCCAACCACACTTTGGGAACAACTACTTCAGAACAATGCTTCTTAAACTTCAGTGTGCATATAAATCCCCTGGAGATCTTGTGCAAATAGCAATTCTGATTCGTAGGTCTGGGAGGGTGGGGTCTAGAGAATCTGCATTTCTAATAAGCTCCCAGGTAATACTGATTCTGCTGGCCCTGGGAATTCTGGTAAAGATTATCCTTGGAAATGCCCTAATTTCTTAAAAGCAGAGCTCATTTGGCTACCTCAGTTCTTCTCCTATAGAGAACCCATTGAGTGTTAGGATAGAATCTAGCCTTCTTTATTCTCTTCTGCTCTAGTACCTACCCAGTTTTGGAAGAGAACTAAAACCCTTCCCTTTCCAGCAGAAAGGGGCTCTCTTCTGGAATGTTCTCTTGGCTGCCTTAGATTCTGACATTCCCTTAGAGCCTAGACCAGAGGTTCCCAATATTAATTCACCTATGAAGCTTTTGAAAAATACCGATGCCTGGACCCAGGAGATTCTGTTTGGATTGGTCTGGTGTGGAGCCTAGGCAGCAGTATTTTTAATGCTCCCCTGGTGATCTCACTGTGAGCCAGAACTTAGAATCACTAACTAGCTGACTAGCTTACATGTACCCCCAGACTGCCCCCTTTTATATTCATTCAACAAGTATTGATAAACCATCCTCTATTTCCCTCCCAGGCTCTGAGCTACTGTGCTGGGGATACCAAGATGAGTAGGCCATGGTCCCTGCCTTCAGGAAGTTAAAGTCTGGTGGGAGAGACAGAGAAGTCTACACAATTTTCATACCTATGTTAACTGCTACAACAGAGATATCTCATTCGGTAGATATTTATTAACAATTTACAAGTTTTAGGCACTAGGAATGTTACAGTGAGCTAGACAGACACAAGCTCTACCTTAATGGAGCTCATGTCCAATGGGAGGCCCAAGTTACAAGGGACACAGAAGAGGGGGCCCTAATTCAAACTGAGAATCATCAGTAAAGGACTCCCGAAGGTTCTGAAGCTTCCACTGAATCATTTTGTTTTGTTTTGTTTTGTTTTTTAAAGTTTTGTCTGTGTTGGGTCTTCGTTGCTGTGCACGGGCTTTCTCTAGTTGCGGTGAGTGGGGGGCTACTCTTTGTTGCAGTGCGCGGGGCTCCTCATTGTCGTGGCTTCTCATCACGGAGCACGGGCTCTAGGCGCGCAGGCTTCAGTAGTTGTGGCACGCGGGCTCAGTAGTTGTGGCTTGTGGGCTCTAGAGGGCACGCTCAGTAGTTGTGGTGCACGGGCTTAGTTGCTCCGCGGCATGTGGGATCTTCCCGGGCCAGGACTCGAACCCGTGTTCCCTGCATTGGCACGCAGATTCTTAACCACTGCGCCACCAGGGAAGCCCCTCCACTGCACCTTAAAACCTCATATCATCCAGGCCCAAGAAGAGGTGCGAGTACTCCTGGCAGAAAAGACAGCATGGGCAAAGGCCCGAAGGTATGAAAGAGCGTGGCACATTCAGAGAACTGGCAATACCACAGCCAAGGGGGCTTCGCAAGAGCCCAACTCTTGGGATTTGTCTAATGGCTTCTCCCCTTCCTCCATCCTCATGCTTAAGGCCGCCTTTCCCCTTCCACTTAATAACACTCTTCAGGGTTCAGACATGCACAGTTGTCTTCCAGCTCATTCTATAAACCCAGAGGGCCACTATTCTGACACCATTTATACGGCAGTTTCAGGCGAAAACCTTCTTCTTCCTCTCTTCAGACTGAGACTGCTTCCCAGACGCACCCCGTTTCCTCTTTTCTGCTCCCACCACCAGAAAAGGTCTCCAGGTGGCGCCCTTTCACTCAGTTCTGCTATTGTCAGGCACACCCATTTTCCCACCTAATTTCCTCTCCACTGAATTTCCTCCCCGCAAACCCCAGGGCTGGAACCTTAATCTGAGGAAGAGGATCACAGGAAGCATATTGAATACACAAGCCAGTTACGCTGTTCAGTTTGCGCCTCTCCCTTTAGTTCAAGCCGCGGGGTTCATTCTTAGCTCTCTCCTCGCTTCAGTTTCCGTTGCAGCACACTGTGCTCCTACCCAAGACTTCCCCAACTCCACCCACCATAAGCTGGATGGTCCCCACTCCTCGGTGAAGTTTTTCTGTTCACACAGACAATGCGTGCTCAAAGAATTGTTCCCCGGATGATTTGACATCTGGGCACGGATGAGGGTACATTTTTAAGGGGGAAAAAAAAAGAATCGAGATCCAACATGCCAATCCCTATCCCCTGCTCTTCACCTAAGAGAGAACCGGAAGGATGTTTCCCTCCCATAGACGCTGCTGTCAAGAAGCAAGCTGCTGAGAATTCCCTGGCGGTCCAGTGGTTAGGACTCCGCGCTTTCACTGCTGAGGGCCCGGGTTCGGGGAACTAAGGTCACGCAAGCCATGTGGCGCAGCCGAAGGAAACAGCAAGCTGCTGATCTCCTCATGGAGTAACCTGTTTTAATGATCACAACAACCGTGGCAATTGCTTCCCCTGACCGGTTCCCCTCCCCACCGTTTTTCTAGCCATGCTTACTAACACTGAGGCAGGAAAATAAGACCCCAACAGAAAGGTAGTGAGGAATTGTTATCAACGTTCCTGAGAGCAAAAGCCAGGCGTAAATAATCTTGGTAACCCACATAGTACCTAGCACAGTGCCTTATCTAGTCCAGGAGGATTACTCTGTAACAGACACAAATAGAGCAAAAAATACGTGATGGATTCCAGCCTATTTGGAGAATGGAAGCTGCAGCAGTACAAGGCCAATTCCAGGGTTTACCCTAAAGTCCACAGAGATAGTCACTACTTCCCTATTTATTTCCACTTACTATGTATGGGTTGAGAAGGTGTTTCGATTGCTCTATCAGACAACATTTATTGAGCATATGCTGCCTACTGGTGCTGTGACCCTGTGACTGGATGAGAATTCTCATAGGGCCAATCAGACATAAGGACTTACCCTACTAATGACGTAAACAACGCTTCTAATGAGCTCTTCCTTAGCATGCTTGTCCACTCGGGAATAACCAAACTGCAGGGCAGTTATGGATTACAGATAGCTGTCAATTTTTTGCTGCTTCTCCCATTGTTATGTGGAGGCTGAGTCCTCTTTCCTTGAATCTGGCTGGTCTGAGTGACTTGCTTGACCAATAGAGTGTGATGGAAGTGAAGTTCTGGGACTTTCAAGACTACATTTTAAGAAGCCTTGCAGCTTCCACCCACACCTCCTGGAACAACTGCTCTGGAGTAAACCAGCCACTATACAAGAAATCTGATTACCCTGACACCACCCTGCTGTTAGGAAGCTGGAGCTGGGAAAGGGCATATGGAGAGAGATACTTTACCAGCCCAGCTTTACGTGAGTGAAGAAACCTTCAGATGACTCTAGACTCAGCTGTCATCTGATAGTCACTGAATGAAGGACCCTATGTGAGAACCACCCAACTGAGCTTATCAACCCCTAGAAACATCATAGATAATGATAAAGTATTTGTTCTTATATACTACATCAAAAACAAACAACTCTGGCTAGGTAAGTTATTATCATTGGGGGAAGCTGGGTAAAGTGTACATAGGAAATCTCTGTAGCATTTTGCCACTACTTAAGAATCCTAAATTACTTTTTAAGTTATTAAAACATAAAATACTAGTGCCTTGATCTGGAGAAAATCTATTTTGAAAGAACTAAAGACAGCTGGAGATTTTCCCTGAGCCGTGTTCCAGATGCTGACAATGCCAGCACTGGCTGCAGCCGACAGGTGTGTGTAACTACAGCCCTAAGTACATTTGCCAGCTTTGAAAGCTCTGGGGAAGGCTCTGGCCCCCCCACCCTCCCAATGCCAGTGACTCAGCCTCAATCCTAATGTTTCAGTCACCACATTCGCGTCTCCTACTGGGGAGACACCCAGCTCTTCCTTCTGTCTAGTGAGGAAAAAGACTGCGTTAGTGCTTCGTTTTTCAAAGTCTGACATAACAATATGAACAGGCATGAAATGTCACCCAGCCAAAGGAGAGAGATTTTCTCTGCTAGCGTTTTTTTTTTTTTTAAATACCTCTTTTCTTTGGTTCAAAAAAAAAAAATCTCATAACAAACAAGTGAATTCATGTCTTCATTCTGCAGTGCTTTAGTGATATCCCCCCTTCTCTAGCTCTCAGGGAGACCATGCCCCTCACAGAGTCTAATTTTTCTCCACTCTGAACTAGGCTTTGTTGGCCAATGGAAGTGTGAGAGACAAAAGACTGTAGTGGAAAAGCTTTGGACTTTAAGGACCTGGGCTGACATCTCAGTTTTGCCATTTGCAATACGGCCTTGGGATAGTTTTTCATTCTCTCTGAGGGGACAAGAAAGGTCTCCTTACAAACCTCAGGGACTTGTGAAAATCTCAAATGAGTGCAGTGCTTTGTCAACCAGTGGGCCAGTGAAGGCTATTATTATCACATACCATTGTGTAGCTGGAGGTCAGAGAAGGAAGAGGGAACTGGGCAGGAGCTGTCAGGGAGGACTTGATGGAGGACATGGGTCTAAAGTGGACCTTGGAGGAAGGAAAGGATTGGGAAAGGCAGAAAAGGCATTCCTCCCAAGAGGAACTGAGGAAGGGATTATATCCTGTGGGGGAGGGATGAAAGTAAGGAAACTTGACCTAACCTGTGAGAGTGGTTTTGATTGAGAAACCATATGAAAAATAAGTTTAGGGAGATAAAAGTTCCTCAGATTGTGAAGTACCTAGAAAAATAAAGATGTAGGAAAGGGGAAAGGTACTGGATGAAGGGTGCTCACCAACTTCTTACCTGCACTGTACCACAGAATATATCCCATTCTTCTGAAATATTTATTGCTCTCGTCTATACTGCAAAACCACCATAGTGACCACGTTGGAGAATCGAAATTATGACAGTAACGATATAATCAAACAGTTAGATTGATGGATGCAATGTGTAGGGACGAGGTTCTGAAATTTATTCTTTATGATCTCAGAAACAAAATGATGTTTATCCAGTTGGATGTCTTCTAAAAAATGTAACAAAGTGTCTTCCTACTCAGAAGTTTCTAGGAAAGGGAACCCTGTACCTTTCTTTTCTTTCACACACTGATCTACCCCGGGACTAAATCAGCACACTAAGAAGAAAGGGCAGCATGTGTCCCTACACAGCCCTTCACCAAGATTCCATCCGGCTAGAATCTCCACAGCTCCAGTCTGTGATATTCTCTGACCGTGGACATCTTACAACTATTTTTGCATGGGTTACTCCAAGACAGAAAATAAATCTCCTTACAGGGTAAAGACCATGAATCATGAAAGGATCTCATTTTTTTGTAAAGTGGTTCCTAATGTTTCTTTGGCATCTTACTACTTTTGGGGGGCCCCTTTTATTTAACCTAAGCTTCCTTCTCATAAAAAGGAAATAACCTGAAGAATCTGGTTGAATGCTAGAGAAATGCAAGGTATGACAAATGTAAGAGGAAATTCAGACATATTGTGGCTAAAGACCCTTTCAAAAGAATCATGTTAAGACCTCAAAAGCTGCTGTCTCTCCTGTCCTTGCAAGAATAATCCAACAATTTTTTTTTACAAAATTATGGCTAGTCTTTGTATTCAAATTACTACTTGCAAAACTACCGAGCCAAAATGAATAAAATGATTTCAAAGTGAGAAAAACTTAGTTGATGCCCCAAGACTTGAAGTCTGTGATTGTATCCTGTTCTTTTTGCATTCCTGTTACTTAGCACAATAAGTGTTTGTTGAATGAATAAATGAATACAGTGAGTGCGATCTAATGGTAATAGTGAATAATGTATCATGAAAATAAGAAAAAATGATAAACCTCTGGGTCCCACACAAAAAGCAAATGAGAATGATCAGTGAAGAAAACCTGTGTACGCAATGTGAGAGAAATCGTCATTACTGAGAACAAATATATATTAACTTCCTACAATCCAAAAATAACTATACCAGCTTCTTAGTCTAGAGAGCAAAATATAGCCATAATTCCTATCCAGAGGGAGCTTACAAATTAATGGAGGAAACAATACACAAACGAATTCCACAGAAATATTTGAAAACAATTATCTACAGACTGGCATGAGAAAGATGGTGTGTCAGCAATTGTGCTGGCAAGTTGGAGACTAGGTGGGGTTACTCAGGCAACATGGAATTCCTTATCCTCAAAGACCATTTGTTGAGACTGATTCTCCCTGATCATGCAGAGGGGAAGATGAAGTTAAGGATGAGGTTGAAATTGAGAATAAAGTTGAAGATGAAGTGAAAATGAAGATTGGTAGTGAGGGCAGAGGCTGAGGAGAAGTAGAGACTGAAGCTGAGGTTCAGGAATGACTAGGGCTTGGTCATCTATACATTCTGGGATATTCTTGTAAACGGGTGGAGAATGGATTTCCTTCCAGTACTTCAAGCAAATTCCTCATCTTTTTAGACTCCTAATTTCCTTTTCTGTAAAATGAGACAATAAAGAGTCATCGCCCCACATAATCACAACCCCACACGTTTTCTATGACCTTGCATGTGGTGATATATATAAAGCACCTCTCACACTGTCTGGCACATAGTAAGCACTCAATAAATTGTAGCTGCCTTCCTCGTATATTTGTCTGATGCATCTTCTTATGACAATGCTACAAGTTCTCTATTCTGTCCCTCATCTCGTTGATTGTCCATGGCTCTTGGTCCTTGTTCCACCTCTTCTGCTGATTCGCCATATGACGTTCGGCAAATCTCATATCCTCTCTGAGCCTTGGCTTTTCATCAATGAAATGGGGATAATAATATCCGTCCAATACACCTCCCAGTCTGGTTATGAGGATAATGCATGTGAAAGTACCATGAGTTGTGTCAAGTGTCAGCAAATCTAAGGTACTGTTAGTTAGGATTGAGCCCTATATGTATCAGTCCCCTAAATAGTATGTTTATCACTCAGAGGCTGGTGTGAGGCTGGAGAAGGACTGGGTAACTTCAGTGAACTAAATATTGCACAGACCCCCTGGGATGCTTTCACTGGCTCTGTGGTGCTTCTGTGGGGAGATTTGCACATCAAGTGTTTTTCACTGAGCCCTTTAAACATTAAATTGCAATTACAATTTGAGCAGAGGAAATCAAATGGTCCACAAGTATTTATCAGGTAACCACAGAGACCATTGTACATATTCATGTAATTGTAAAAATGAACATAAATTCTCACTTCCAGGAGCTTGGAAGTGATTCCAAGTTCATAGGAGAGACAAGGCCGCCAACCGTAAGCGTACGCTTGCACGTGCACACAGCCGTCATACTTGGAGACACGGAAAGGGCCAGGCTTATTTGCAGGTTGATAAACTAGTTCAAGATCCCAGGAAAATCTCCTGTCAAATACCCCAAGGGGAGGGAGATTAAACCGTGATGAACCTAGAATTCAGTTTCTGTCCTCTACCCCCAAGCCAGCTGAGAACAAATAGTGGAGTTGATTTTTTTTCATGGAATAGGTTTGTGGGTTTTTTTGTCTGTTCTTTTTTAAGTCCTATTAAGCAATGAATTCATAGAGAATAGGTTCCAGCAGTTCAGGCCCCTCACAAGTGTGCTTCTCTGGGTGGAGCTTTAGTTGAACCCAGGTACCTCTCTCTTTGGCTCCCTTCTTTTTCTGATCATATTCCTTCACACGTTTCAGGAAGCTGCCTTGCCTCTTAAAGTGCTTAATATGTTCAATATGTACATTAATTCTCTTGGAAAGAATCTTGTCCTTAACTTGTTTGTTTACAGCAATGCCAACAGCATGCTGGCTAACACTGTAAACTATTGCAGATTTGCCATGGGGACACTTATGGGGCATTCCTTTTTGAACAGTGCCCGTTCCCTTGATGTCAACCATACCACCTCTCTTGTGGATCCGCATGTATGTAGCCAAAGGAGTAGCTCCGTGTTTTCTAAATGGCCCTGAGAATGTATAATGGGTGCTTCTTCCCTTTCCCTTTGTGTTGGTAATTTGGCAAATTACTAGAAGATGGCACTTCTGGCCAAAAAAAAAAAAAAGCAGATATTTAAGTTTTCAACTCAGCTCACATGGTGAAAATCATGTATGTATAATAAAAATTTGGCCTTGGAAAGCCCTCAAATCAGTCATAAAATAGAATAGCTATGCCCATACTTAACATGCCTCAAGTCTTTACATCTCCGTAAGTCAGCCTAGCAAGTTGAAGTATCTTGAAACACCAGGATCACACCCACTGCAGCAAAACACTTACCCTATGACAGGCACATGGCAAATGAGACCAAATGAGCAAAGAGCAGAGTCACCTTTCCAGTCTCACTTTTTCTGTGGGTAGAATCGCTCATACTAGTTAAGTCACTGCATTTTAAGTCCTGAATCTCTACTCTGGCAGATCCTATCTGCCTCTTTGCAGAGAGACAAGCCTGCTTCAAAAAGTCCCCTTTTCCAAAAATTGACTTTATTGTTGTATAATCTACAAACAATAAAACAATCTATCTTAAACTTATAGTTTGATAAGTTTGACAAATGTATACACCCGTGTGACCATGACCACATTAAAGAGATAGAACATTTCCATCACCCCCAAAAGTTCTGTTGTGCCTCTTTGCAGTAAATTCCCACAACTGACACTAGGTAGCTATTGATATGCTTCTCTTTTCTGCAGTCTTCTAGAATTTAATATAAATAGAATTTCTTTTTTAGAATTTCATATAAATGAAATCATACAGTATGTACTCTTCTGTGAAAATGACCCATTTAAACAAGAGTTTAACCCATTTATAGAATAGAATGATTGCCTTTGAATGTAACTTATAGGGAAGAAGGAATGTAAAGTGGAAATAAAGGAGGGAAGTTGCTCTATAAATATGAGACAAATTGGTCAATCCTTTAAGATAGGACACTCAATTGATAGTCAAGCTCAAGCGACCTCAGTAAGGTTGACTTCAGTAGAAGGATGGTTTAGGATGGATCATTGTGGAAGATGAAGGCAGATAAAAACCTTTAAGACGGACAAGGAAATAGGAAGTGGAAAAAGCCTGGGAACGACTGTCAAACCTTGTTTTCAGTCATGGCTTTGTCACTAACAAGCCATCTGACCTTCGGCAATTTATTTTCCTGCTCTGATCCTGGTTTCATTGTCTATATAATAAAGGCATTGGACTATAGACATGGTTTCCAAGTAGCTGCATCACTAGACATAAGTTTCCTGAGGGCAGGGACTTTGTCTTTTACTGCTGTGACCCCAGCACCAAGCAAAATGCTAGCACTCAATAAATATTTGTTGAATGAATGAATGAATGATCTAAGCTTTCTTCTAGCCTTGACATCCTATCACTTTTTGGCAGAATCATCTAATATAATGTTCATTCCTCAGCCCCTGCCAGCCCCCGGTGAGTCTTGGCCCAAACTGCCTTCTTTGCCACACAACCTATGTCCATGTGGAGGCTAAAGGTTAATCTTACCCACCCACTAAAAGCCATTGAGACAAATATTTCCATTTACTCAAAAGGCAAAACAGCCTCCAGCCTTCCAGGAGAGCTAAGGGTGGAGGACAAAATGGGAAATGATCTGACCCTATAAGTTGTTGTGGCAGTAAAATTTATAACACTTGTGGACAAATGAGGCTAAAGGGTCAGGCGTGTGCTCATCTAGAGTTACTTAGATGGTTGTAAGCAAGGTTTTCCTTGGCTTAACGGCTTTCATTCCGGAAGTTTGGCAGCCTCTATCACATGGCAAAAGGCCTTCTCCCAAAGGTTGCCTTCAGGGTCTGATTTAGCAATGAATGAAGAGGGTTGAGAATTTGCCAATACAGAATGTGAGAAGTGTGGTGAACTGGACAGCGAATGGTTAACCTTTAAAAAAAAGTTTTAAATCCTAATTCAATTTTTTAAATGGTTTGCTGGCAAAAATACTACTTCCAAAATTAGGCCCCGGGGTTGTCAGTTTGCAATCCAGGCATTACTTTATGTTTGTATTCATGATGGCTGGAGCCTCTCCAGTGGTTGCTCTTAGAAAAGCCCTGAGCACACAGTAGGAGCTTAATGAATACTTTTGAATCAGTAGATTGTAGTGATGGACTGGGATTTTATTGGGCTGAAAAATCTGATGGAGGGAATCCCTTTTATCACCTCTTCTCTCTACCTTGCGTCCCAGTAAAGTGCCTGCGCCAGTGCCTGGCTGCTCACTCATTTCCACACTTTCGGCTTTTGGTCACCTTGGAGCGACCTTGACTTCAGTGGGCTCAAAATGCTCCAGTTCACTTATCATCTCTGTCTCTCTCCCTCTCTCCTCACCATGACCTCATCCTCTCAGGACAGAAGCTGCGTCATTTTATTCCCCATTATTCCTCCATCCCCTTCATGATTTTTGACCGTAGAATCCCAGCTTTCTCTTTCTTAACCCTCCAAGTTCATGCTTTTCTTTCTATTATAAAAACTACCTAGTAAACCTATTTACACAAAAGTATTAATGATAATATGTTGCTCCTCTAAGAATGTTTAGTTTCAAAGTGGATATAAACACAATACTGAATGCAAAGGAATATACCCAGGCGATGAAAAAAACTATTTGGCTAATTGGCCTTCTAGGTGACCCTCAGACCACAGTACTTTATTCCACTTTATTTCAGTGGAATAAAGATAGTACAAAGCTAGGTAAACCTTCTGCTATGAAGAACAAAGCTGAATTGGCAGAAAGTTGAGTAGCTATTTGCTTAGGTTCACATTCCAGTTTTGCTTCTTACTAGAAGATCTGAGGCGAATTGCTTAACCTGTCTATGCCTCAGTTTCTCCATCTCTAGACAGAGATAATAATAGTACCTACCTCATAGGTTACTGTAAGAGTGAAAAGAGTTAATACATCTAAAGTCCAAGAAGAGAGCTTGGCACATACTATGAATTCAGTGAGTGTTAGCTGTTATCATCTGCAAATAGGGGGCAGTCCCTACTTCACAGGGTGGAAGAATTAGAAAGGTACCTTCATCAAGTCATCTAGCACAGTACTTAGCACACAGTAAATGCTTGATAAATTCCTGTGATTATTAAAGGGCACGATAGGTTTTTATAACTATAGGATTACAGCCCTCAAAAATATCCAGGTCCTAATCTCTGAAACATATGAATGTTACCATGTATGGGAAAAGAGACTTTGCAGGATCTTGAAAAGGGGAGATTACTCTGGATTATCCAAGTGGGTCCTAAATGTAATCACAAGTGTCCTATAAGAGGGAAGCAGAAACTCAACAAAAACAAAAATAAACAACTCAATTCAAAAGGACTTGAATAGATATTTCTCTGAAGAAGATATACAAAAGGCCAATAAACATATGAAAAGATGCTCAAGCACTGATCATTAGGGAAATGCAAATTAAAACTATAAGACACCACCTCACTCATATCTATTAGGATGACTATGATTCAAACAGCAGAAAGTAACAAGTGTTGACAAGGATGTGGAAAAACTGGGAAAAGAAATGTAAAATGGTAGAGCTGCAGTGGAAAACAGTGTGGCAGTCCTCACAAAATTAAAAATAGAATTAATCATATGATCCAGCAACTCCACTTCTGGGTATATATACCCAAAAGAATTGAAAATAGGGTCTCAAAGAAATATCTGTACACATGTATTCACAGCATTATTCACAGTAGCTAAAATATGGAACCCAAGTGTCTATTGACAGATGAATGGATAAGCAAAATGCGGTACATACATACAATTGAATATTATTCAGCCATAAAAAGTAGGGAAATTCTGACACATGCTACAACATGGGTGAACTTTGAGGACGTTATGCCAGCGATATAAGTGAAATAAGCATGTCACAAAAAGATAAATATTGTGTGATTCCACTTATATGAGATACATGGAGTGGACAAAATCATAGAGACAGAAAGTATAATGATGGTTTCCAGGGCTGGGAGGAGGAGAGAATGGGGAGCTATTGTTTAATAAGTATAGAATTTCAGTTTTACAAGATGAAAGAGCTATGGAGATGGATGGGGGTGATGGTTGCACAACATTATGAATGTATTTAATACCACTGAACTGTACACTTAAAAATGGTTAAGATGGTAAACTATGTTAGTGTATTTTACCACAATTTAAAAAATTGAAAAAATAAAAGAAGGAGACAAAGGGAGATTTGACTACAGAAGAAGAGGGAAGCAGATGCAGAGAGAAAAGGTGCTGTGCTGCTGGCTTTGAGGGTGAAGGAAGGGGCCAAAAGCCAAGAAATGCTGACAATTATCAGAACTGGAAGAGGCAAGGAAGAGATTCTCCTCTGGAGCCTCCAGAAGGAATAAGCCCTACCAGAATCTTGATGTTAGCCCTGTAAGACTCAGTTCAGATTTCTGCTCTCCAGAAATGTAGGTGAATAAATTTCTGTTGCTTAAAGCCATTAGGTTTGTAGTTTGTTACAGCAGCCATGGGAAACTAATACAGAGAGCTCATTTTATCCCGAGTCTCCCTCGTAGCCCAGCAGGATCTTCAGGGAAGTCAGAGGAACAAGAATCCTTAGAGATAAACAGAGATAGTAACACTCTTTGAAGAAAACACATTTTCAGACCTCTCTTGACCATCAGGGGAATCCAGTTAAACTTTATTTTGCTCTGGGTTTGGAAGGAGGCTAAGAGCTGATACTCCCAATCTATTGGCAGCAATGCAAGAATCAACAGCCAAAATTGTCATTTTTTCCAGTTTTTTAAAACAATAGAGTTTGTTATTTCTTTTCTAAATGCATCAGCAGGGCCAGAGGAGAAGGTCTGGAAAGCGACAGCTAAGATTAGCTTCCGAGCTCCCCACGGAGACCTTGAGTGGCTGTCACCTCTGTGGGGAACAGCAGCAAAGCCTCACGCAAATGGCCTGTAAGAAAGGCCTTGTCAGACGTACCTTGGGCTTCTCTGGTACTCGGATTCCCAGTGGCCCTCCCAGGGTTACGCTCCTTCTCATGATGTATTTCCCCTGCCTTTTTTAGAGCTGCATTATGCTTGCTCCAGGAAACAGCCTCTTCCTTCTCATAAACACAGCCTTGGGTTCCTGACCAAGTGTGCTGCCACTCCACAGCTCCTTATCCATCCATCACACTTTGCTGTCACCCTGGCTGCGATTGTGGAGAACTGGTCCGATTCCAGAGGTGAACTCAGGGTAGGCAGAAGGAAGGGGAAAGCCCTGGGAGCAGTGAAGGGTCACACACACCCCATTTCCAGCCCGCTGATGAATTCCCTGGAAGCCGGCTGGCCTGCCCAGTGAGCAAGCTTTTCCGATGACCCAGCGAGTATGATGGAAAAGTCTTGATAAGGTCACCACCAGAGCTAGGCTTGGGGTCTCCACTCCCTCAGCTGAGTGTACAGTGCCCAGGGATAGGCTAGGAGACACTGGGGAGATGCAGTGAAAAGCTCCTTGTAAGCAGGGTAGAAATGGCTAAGGGTGGGATTTGAAGGGCGGACATGAACCACTTCCAAATAAATGTTCCATTGGCGCTAGCAGTGCACCTGGAATTCTCACCAACGGGAATGTCTCTCTCCCAGTGTCCAGCAAACTCCAAGATCCTTTTAGCTCTTCCTTTACAAAATCTCTCCCAACTGCTTCCTCCCCCAGGGCAGACCCTCATGTGCTCACCTCCAACTCTGGGTAGAGCAAGCAGAGACCGGTCTTTGGAAAGGGAGTTCTTTCCCAAAATCTCTTCCTCTAAAGCCCAGAATCGCACACCACCTATTCATCACTGTGCGTAAAGCATCATCCTCTCCTGCAGTTCTCTTTTAACATGCAAAACTGAGAGGAAGAATATTTTGATTTTGAAGTAAGAAGATGAGTTAGAATCCCATGTCTGTCCATCAGTGTGTGGCCTAAAGCAAGTCCTTAACTTCATGGAATCTTGGTTTTCTGCTCTGTAGAATAAGGATATTAATGTCTTCCCTAGCTACCTCACAGCTAATGTTGTTTTAAAGACAAATTATTAAAGATTCTGTGCTCTTCAACATGTTTTTTTTTTTAAGTTCCCAACAACTTTGAGTGGTTTTGTTGGGTCCCTAGAAAAAGGACAAGGGTACTGGTTCCCTCAGGACAAGGAGATGCGTGGTTCTACCATTTTGCCTCAAGGAAGTGTTGTAATTCTATCATGTAGTTTTATATGCATATGAAACATATACATATAAAATATATATAACATCTCATAACTATACATATAACATCACATAATTATATATGTCTGTGTATGTATGCATATATATAAATACATAAAATCACTTGTAATAATATCAGATTAAGGAGAGAACTGAGGAAGAGTGGTTTTACTAAAATCTAGAAAAATGTATGTAGGGTAAAATGTCACGATGGCCAGAAAGTATGTTAAAATACTCAGCAAAGAAAGAGAAATAAATGAACTGAAATGAGAAAATGTTAATAATTTTTAAATCTAGGTGGTGTATATACAGATGTTCATTATGATATTCTAATATTCTATCTACTTTTACATGTTTCAATTTTTTTTTTAATTTATTTTTGGCTGCGTTGGATCTTCGTTGCTGGGCGTGGGCTTTCTCTAGTTGCGGCGAGTGAGGGCTTCTCTTTGTTGCGGAGCATGGGCTCTAGGCGCACGGGCTTCAGTAGTTGTGGCACGCGGGCTCAATAGTTGTGGCTCGCAGGCTTAGTTGCTCTACGGCATGTGGGATCTTCCCGGACCAGGGCTCGAACCCGTGTCCCCTGCATTGGCAGGCGGATTCTTAACCACTGCACCACCAGGGAAGTCCCTGTTTCAAAATTTTTATAGTAAAAATTTTAATGTGTTTAACACATAGAAATAATTAATAATATAGAAAATGTTCACCATATGTTATTGACTTTTTAGAAAGTTAAGAAACAATATACTAGTATGTTAACATGTTTGTATCGAAAAAGAGAAGAAAAGGAATATAAATTATAGTACTGCCAGTAAATGCCCCCCAAATTGTAACTTGGTTGTTGCTGGTTGGGATTATGGTTGTTTTAAAAATAGTTTTATTTTGCTTTTCTGTATTTCATAAATTTTATCTAGCAATCATTTACCTTTTGCACAATTAAATCATGGAAAATTATTTAAAACTAAACCAATAAACCCTGTTAGATGGATGAATATATCAGAGATTGAGAATAACCTATATTGGTGAAGCTGTGAAAAAAGGACACTTTCTCCTTTTATAAAAACAGCTTTATTGAGGTATTATTGATATATATATATATACATATAAATATACTGCATATATTTAATGGTACAATTTGATGAGTTTGGATATATGCATACACCCATGAAATTATCATCACAATCAAGGAAATAGACATATCCATCACCTCCAAAAGTTTTCTTGTGTCCCTTTTTGTGTGTCTGTGTATGCGAAGAGCACTTAATATGAGATCTACCCAGTTAAAAGTTTAAGTGCACAATACAGTATTGTTAACTATAGGTGCTACGCTGTACAGCATATCTCTAGATCTTATTCATCTTGTGTAACTTAAATTTTCTACCAATTGAATGACAACTCCCCATTTTCCCCTTCCCCAGTCTCTGGGAGCCACTGTTCTATTCTCTGCTTCCATGAA
This sequence comes from Balaenoptera borealis, assembly GCF_965194805.1. Classification (NCBI taxonomy): domain Eukaryota; kingdom Metazoa; phylum Chordata; class Mammalia; order Artiodactyla; family Balaenopteridae; genus Balaenoptera; species Balaenoptera borealis. The sequence continues at coordinate 89,832,421 of NC_138874.1, forward strand.
TATAACTATTTTAGATACCTCATATGACTGGTATCATGTAGTATTTGTCCTTCTATGACTGGCTTATGTCACTTAACATATCCTCCAGGTTTATCCATGTTGTCACAAATGGCAGGATTTTCTTCTTTTCGACTGTTGAATAACATTCCGTTGTACGTATATACCACATTGTCTTTATCTATTCATCTGCTCACGAATATTTGGGTTGTTTCCATATTTTGGCTCTTGTGAATAATGCAAAACAGGCACTTTCATATATTTGATGGAAGTGTAAATTGCTATAACCTTTTGAGTGTGTAACTTGGCAATACCTATTAAAATTCTAAATGTTTATATCCTATTTTTTTAATAAAAAAGTAAAAATTTTAAAGAAGAGTGAGGGGGAAGACTAGAAAATAAAGCCTTCAAAAGAAAAAAAGATGGTAAATCAACTACACTTCAATAAAAAATCAATAAACAAAAAAGAAGGAAAAGAGATGAAATAACATAAGGGTTCATCACTAGTGTATTGGTTAAATACACTATGGTTCATCCATGCAATGGAACACTATGCAGAGGTATATTAAACAACAGCAACAAAAAGTCCTATTTGGTGGGGAGACAAGTGCAGAAAATTGTGTACAGAATGCCACCATCTGTTGCAAAAAGCAAAAAGGAAGAAAAAAGAATATGTATGTACTTTTTTGCTTATATGTGCACAAAATGCTTCTGAAAGATACGTTGAAAAAATTCATAACATTGCTTGCCTCTAGAGAAGGAAACTAGGGTCTGGGGCACACAGAAAAACAGGAAACTTGTATCTTTTGAGATTTGAAAAACACGAATTTAATACTATTCAAACACAGATATAAAATTACAGTTAAATACAAAATATAATTAGCCAAAAAAGAAAGGATGTGGAGCCAAGTCTGTACTTTACCAGGTGAGGGAATTTATAAGAGAAAGAACAGTCAGAATGACTTGACTTCTAAGATCATTTTAAGTCTCTGATTCCTAATTTTTACTATGATCCTACCAAGTGAGGCTGCTGAGAATAACAATGCTTTGTATTGACTTACCCCACGGCATGGAATTTGGAAATTGGGGTTCTAGCTTTGGATTGCCCCGGGTAGGGCAACGAGAGGTGAGGTGTTCATCATTCTTCCTTATAATCACTCTGTGACCTGCTCCTCCAGGACCGAGCCCTTGCCAAGTGTTCAGAATTTTATCAAAAGGGGCAAAACCTGATGAGGCAACTTGTATAGTTTGATTTGGTGCCTCTGTGAGTACATGATCCACTGAATTGACAGCCTCTGAAAGTTTTCTTTCCCTCAAGATCCAGACTTCTGGGCTCCCTCTGTTCTCTTGGGAAATGTGTGCTCAAGGATCTTGGCTAGCTGTGTATCAGGCCAGGCGAACACAGAGCTCAGAGAATGCCTTCTGGTGCAAATACAGGATGTCTGGCTTGGGGGCTCATCTTCTGCACATGTCAGGCTTGAATTAGTTCCAAAGAGCCCTCCAGTTCTGACATTCTCTGTTGTGGGAATCCAGGATTCCCTTCATTACCCCCAGGTGATTAGAAAGTTAGCTGAATGTCTAGAACATGCATAATTCACTCGATTTTTGCATTCTCTTACGCAAGCGTGACTCCTTGCTTAAATAAAAACTGGATGTTAGGATCCAAAATTTAAACTCACACCATGGTCCTATCTTCGTTTGTTCTTTAGTTTTTTCACCACCCAATTGTAAGAGTAGAGACTTATAGCAGAATCAAGGAAACTGAATCCCAAGCTAGCAGTGGGGAAAGCTGAGAATCAATCCAATTTATACCATAGATTCTCAAAATCTCAGAAAGGGCTGCACCAGCCAGGAGACTGGAAGAGAATTCCCTGAGAATTTGATCAGCCCAAGAGGAAACACCTAGAGATTCTGACATTAGGTGTTCTGCAACAAATAGCTCACCCAAATCACCATACAATGAAGCTCAAAGTCTAAAGCTTCTCTCCTGTTCTCAGAAGTTCTGATTAGCACTGTAAGTTCCTATTCTTAATCATGCAGAATTCAAGTATCATCAGACATCTGAGGAAACTCATTATCAAAAAATGCAAGGACAAAAGAAAAGTAACTTGGAAGACATAGCAATTATGCAGAGAGAAGAAAACAAAACAAAACAAAAGTATCAATATTACCTTCAAAGAAGTAAGAGAAGATATTGCAATCATGAAACAAGAACAGGATGTGTGTTTCAACAAAGCAACATTCAGAGGACAAAATTAAAAGGAGCTCTTGAGAATTAAAATCATGAAAGCAACAATAAAGCTATTGAGTAGGAGGATACCACCGAGGAATCTCCCAGAAAGCTGAGAAAAAGAAGAAAATGGAGAGGATAAAAATCAATTAAATAATCCAAGAAAATTTCCCAAACTGATGGACATGAATTGATAGACTGAAAGGATCCGCCAAGTGCTTAGCACAATGGATGAAGATAGACCCACCGTAAGGCACATTGTTGTGGAATTTCACAACATTGGGGGAAAAGAAAAGTTTCTACGAGATTCCATAGAGAAAACATAGGTGATCTACAGAGGATTAGGACTTCTCAACATTAACATGGGAAGCTAGAAGACAATGGAACAATTTTTCCAAATTCTGGGAAAAAAAAAAATTATCCAAACAAGAATTTTAGATCCAGATAATCGATCAAATATAAGGGTAGAATAAAGGTCATTTTAAGATATTCAGGATCTCAAATTGTTGACCTCCCATGCACCCTTCCTTTTGCAACAAGCTGTTGGAAGTAGTGCTCCTAGAAAATAAAGCAGTAACCTTGAAGAGAACGTGGGCTACAGGAAACCAGTGGGCCAGCCTAGGAGGGGGTGAAGGGAACCACTAAGTGAGTGATTGAGAGCAGAAGAGAACAGTTTACCCCCATTGACGAGGACAGGCGGTTCAGACAGGAGCGGTAAGATTCAAGGACTAGACATTCTGAGCACTGTCATCCTCAGGATTTCCTCCACCGTCGCATCATTTTTTTAACCTGAGGATAGAGTGCCCAGGTAAGCCTGGTCCAGATTCCTATCCATACTTGCTTGCTCTGACCATGTGTGGATCAAATTCTAGATCTCCCTTCCATGCCAGCTAAATGGGCCAGCAGAAGACATTCATTTCACCCCAGAGATGTCTTCTTTGACCTACTCATAAGCTTTAGAGGGAACCTATAGGGGCTTAGAAGTAAAACATACAGAGCAACCCACTCCCTCTGATCATATATCTACTGCCCGTCCTGTCTCTGTCCCACATGACAGCCCTGTTAAATTCCCTGGTTCCAGAGCCCCAGACTTCAGGACTTATTTATGTCTGTGCCCATCGATGTCTCCCAGATGTTCAGGTAAACTCTCAGAAAAGCTTCAGTAGGACTAACACCCAGAGGCTCTGCTCACCTTCCCTCCTTCTGGCAGCCTTCATCTAATAGTGGCAATATTGTCCTTTTCTGGGACTTCCCTGGTGGCACAATGGATAAGAATCCACCTGCCAATGCAGGGGGCACGGGTTCAAGCCCTGGTCTGGGAAGATCCCACATGCCTCAGAGTAACTAAGCCCGTGCACCACAACTACTGAGCCTGCGCTCTAGAGCCCACGAGCCACAACTACTGAAGCCCGCGCGCCTAGAGCCCGTGCTCCACAACGAGAAGCCACTGCAATGAGAAGCCTGCGCACCGCAATGAAGAGTAGCCCCCGCTCGCCGCAACTAGAGAAAGCCCACGTGCAGCAACGAAGACCCAACGCAGCCAAGATATATATATATATAGTCCTTTTCTCACACAGCTAGATTTCAGTTTGACACTCATTTTTTTCCCCCCAAAATTAAGCAATATGGTGTTTAGGGATATAAACATAGGTTGAAAAACTCTAAGGAAATAATTAACAATACTATCTGGGGAAAAAGAAGGCATACAAATGGGGAGGGGCACACAGGGGACTTCTGAGTACCAGCCAGTTTTATTTCTTTACCCGGGTGGTGAGTTCATAAGTGTTTATGTTATTGTTGTTGCTATTAAAACTGAACGTATGTGTTCTATACATTGCCTTCTGGATATTTAGTATACACACACACACACACACACACACACACTGCTGTATAGAAGGAAGAAATCCATAATCGCAATACCTATGTGCAACGTGTTAACATTTTTAAGTTTCCTGTCATCTTTCTTCTGTGCATTTTCCATAATTGAGATGATACTGTGCATACATTTTGATAGACTGTTTAAGAAATAAGCATCTTATATTATTACATTCTTTGTATATCTATCATTTTAAGAACCATTGTAATAATGCAGTGAAATTTTTATGTTTCAAAGAACATAGCTCTTGGTAATAACAAGGACTGAATCTTCGTGCTGGTGGAAGCTTGAATCGGAAAATGCTTTCGGGGTGACCCAGAATCCTCCCACCTCCCACACATCACCCTGTCAAAACCCCACCCTCCTTCAAGGCCTAGCTCAAATCCCACCTCCTCCATGAATCCTTCCCTGACCATTCTCCAGGGAAACCTCTTTCTTTAACCTTCCATGGTACTTGTTATCTATTCTGCTTCTTTTTATGGCTATTTGGATTCATTTCTTTTCTCCCCAGTACATTATAAATTCTTAAGGACAGAGACCTGTCTCTAGAGGGCCTGGAAAATACTAAGTGCTCCATAAGTAATAAGTAAATAAATTTGAAAGACTGCTTTTCTTATTCTTTGCTTTAATACCCTGCATTACCAATAGTGTTTGTCTACATAATTAAGTCACTAATGGGCTTTCACCCAAATTGGACGTCTGCAAATGGAAACACATTCTGTTTGTCCATAATTGCCACATTCAGAAATCAGGAAGATGACCACCCCTGCTGTCCCTGATAATAGATTATTTGATATTTGCTTTGAAGGTTGGATTAAGGAATGTTTGGGCTCTAAAAACAACAACTTGTGTTTACTGAGGACCTATTATGTGCCAGATACCAGCCAAAGTAGTTTGTGTGCACCTGTGATGTAATTCTCCAAAAACACCATGAGATAAAAGCTATTTAGTTTCCTCATTTTACACCTGAAGAAACTGTCTCTTGCCCAGGGGCAACCAGGTTGTACGTGGAGGAATTAGGACTCCAACCCAGATCTATCTGAGTCTCACGTGCCTCACTTCTGGGCAAGGCTGCCTCCCCAGAAATAAAAACATAAAATCTAAATCTTGATCTCCACCTCTCAGTTCTATATTGCAGAACTAGTTCTCCATCAAATGGGTACCACTTGTGAAATGCACATTTGTATTGATAAATACAAAATAATATATAATGTTTAAGAGGGAAATAAAAAAGAAATCCATAATTTTACCACATAATAAATACTATCATTTTGGAAACTCTCTTCCAGGCTTTTCCCATATGTGTACCTTAAAAAAGAAAAAAAATCCTCAGGCAGTTGTGTATGTGCTTTTTTTTTATAAATTTATTTCTTTATGTATTTATTTATGGCTGTGTTGGGTCTTCCTTGCTGCACGTGGGCTTTTCTAGTTGTGGTGAGTGGGGGCTGCTCTTCGTTGCGGTGCGCCAGCTTCTCATTGCAGTGGCTTCTCTTGTTGCGGAGCACGGGCTCTAGGCACACGGCCTTCAGTAGTTATGGCACACGGGCTCAGTAGCTGTGGCTCGCGGGCTCTAGAGCACAGGCTCAGTAGTTGTGGCACACAGGCTTAGTTGCTCCGCGGCATGTGGGATCTTCCTGGACTTGGGCTCGAACCCGTGTCCCCTGCATTGGCAGGCAGATTCTTAACCACTGCACCACCAGGGAAGCCCTGTGTATGTGCTTTTAAGCAGAGGGGTCTGTTAGTGGTAAAGACAAGAGTGGCATCAAAGACAAATGTCAGCTCTCTTGCAGCTTTGCCTGGGACTCATCTTGCATCAGATGGAAACCTGGAAATATGACAAAGGTAAAGCATAGTTAACAGGGAGTTGATTTCCTGCACACTCAAAGACAGCCTGCAAGTAGCAGGAGACTCCTGGATGAGGAGAGGGGGCAGAAGTTAACAGCATTTGCTTGTGCTTCGAGTGTCTTATGTTGTGTCCTCAGCTGCTGAATGTGCAGCAAAAAGTAGAATATAACTTATGAGAAAATGTTGAACTTTAGCTGCATTCCTAATTCTTAATTGTTCAGCTACTGGAAGTCCATTTTTCCAGGAAAGACACCAGGCGAGTATTTCTCCCTGCCTCCCAGCCCTTCCCCGCTCCTCTCTCCCCCTTCCACTCCTTCCTTCTCCCCTTCTTTCTCTTCTCTCTCCCCTCTCCTATCTCTCTTTCTGGTAGGCAGAATAATGGTCTCTAAAGATGCCCATATCCTAATTCCTGGAACCTGTGAATATGTTACCTTACATGGAAAATTTGCACTGCGATTAAGGGTATAGGCCTTGATATGGGGAGATTTTCCTGGATAATCCAGGTGAACCCAACCTAATCACAAGAATCCTTAATAGCAGAGAACCTTTCCCAAGTGTGGTCAGAGAGAGAAGCAGGGAGATGGCAGCTGAGAAGGACTTAGTCTGTAATTGCTGGCTTTGAAGATGGAGGAAGGGGACTGTTAGCCAAGGAATGTGGGCAGCCTCTAGAAGCTGGAAAAGGCAAGGAAATGGATTCTCCCCTAGAGCCTCCAAACTGGCTAACACTTTGATTTTGACCCAGTGAGACCCGTGTCAGATTTCTAACCTGTAGAACAGTAAGATAATAAATTTGTGTTGTTTTAAATTGCTCAGCTTGTGGTAATTTGTTACAGCAGCAATAGAAAACTAATTCTATTTTTCCCCTGCCCTCTCACTCTTCTTCTTCTTTCTCCCTCTGTAATTGTGTCTTTATTGACTAGTGTGTGCGACTATGTTATGCTTGATTCTCCTGTCCTTTGTATGTCCTTGAATACCTCAAACAGAGACCACCTTCCCAGGCTCCGTCCCCACAACAAGTTCCCTGGACTTCAATCTCCAGATTCTATTTTTTTTAATTAATTTATTTATTTACTTATTTTGGCTGCATTGGGTCTTCGTTGCTGCGCATGGGCTTTCTCTAGTTGTGGCGAGCTGGGGCTACTCTTCGTTGCAGTGCACGGGCTTCTCATTGTGGTGGCTTCTCTTGTTGCGGAGCACAGGCTCTAGGCACACGGGCTTCAGTAGTTGTGGGACCCGGGCTTAGTTGCTCCACAGCATGTGGGATCTTCCTGGACTAGGGATCGAACCCGTGTCCCCTACACTGGGAGGCGGATTCTTAACCACTGTGCCACCAGGGAAGCCCCGATCTCCAGATTCTTAAATCCACTCATCTCAAAAAGAAAACAAGAAAAGAAACAGAAATTCCAGATGTCATTATTTGCACTGGCTAAAGGGACTGATGACAGAAATCTTGTCTGTCTTGTTTATTGCTGAATCCTCAACACTTAGAACAGTGCTTGGTACATAGTAGCAGCTCAGCAAATATTTGTTGATTTGTTGCTTTATCGATTAATTTAAAAACGTGTATCTTTCCCAAGCCAAGTGCTGGAGCCATTTGCTGCTACTGACTCTATGATTCTCATCATGGTCCTGTCTTCCTCAAGGGAGAGGGGTGAATGCAGGGGATAAAACTAGGGTTGAAATTGACCCAGTAGTAGCTCTGCTTGGCCAATGAGGACTTCGTTAAGTAAAGCTTATGCTGTGCCTGGTGACACATATATGAAGCTTACTCAATCATTCATTCAACCAAAATTAAGAGTCTGCCATGTGCAGCACTCTCTGCCCTGTTCTAAGGACATAAAGATAAATAGGACACTGTCACTGCCATCCCAACATCGACAATCTAGGAATAGCTTGTTGGCTTCCTTACTATGTGGTGGACACTCTTTTACATACAAGGGTCTCATTTAAATCATAGAACAATGATTCAGAGAAAGATTATTAGCCTCATTTTATGGATAAGAAAACTGAACCCAGAAAATTAAATAACTTATATAAATGCCAAGTAAGTGATTCCTGCCAGGCTTGGAATCCAGGTCCACCTGACTCCAAAAGCACATAATCACTGCTCACATTGTAGAGTGACTTGTAGTTTACAAAGCACTTTTATCACCCATTATCTTACTTACTCCTCCCAATAAGTTTATGAAGTAGGCATTGCTATAATCATTTTACCAAAGAGAAAATTCAAACTCTACTTATTTGCCCAAGTCACAAAGTTCTTAAGTGACAGAAACAGAACTGGAAAGCAAATCTTCTTAATCTAGCCCCTAGTCCCTTTCCACTCTTCCTTGTTTTTATTAGCCTCTGAATTCTGCACACAGACCCACCTGCTCTCTATGAGAATAGGATCTAAGACCCTGATGAAGACATGTGTGAGAATACAAAGTGAGGCAAACAGTACTGCTAGAGCTGAAGTTCATGCCAGGTGAAAATGTGTTAGTTAGAGCTGTGTTTACTCTGTGCTGTCAATTATAATCAGTTGCTTGATCTGGGGGCCAGCAATTTCATAACTATTCTCAAATGTCATGTTGGGTGTATCTCACGCATTTCTTACATTTGGAACAAGCCCCACTTTGTTCAGCACTTTAACATTATTAATTGTGCTCATCAATAGAAAAGACAAGTCCCCAACTAATCAATATGCTACAAGCTTTTCCTCTGTTCCAGTAAGACTTCTGTGGCCTTGGTGAATGCACAAACATCAAATCATGGCTGGGTCAAAAGAGGTTTGATGCTTATTAAGTTTGCTTAAGATTGCTAGTGATAAGAGAGGGTATCCGAGAAAATACCTTAAGAGTAGCGATCACCTCTTTACTCATTTCTGTATATTTCATAGCATCTAGGACAAGACCTGGTTCTTGGCATTCATTGAATGAATGAATGAGTGAATGAGTGAATGAATGAAAGCTCCAATGATGTCAACATGGGAAGACTCTGTAAAGGAGCTCAGAATTCAGAGCACCTTAAAGAAAGGAAACCAGTGCAAGAGCTGATGGAGATATATAGGGCCACAGGGACATGGCTTGCTACTGAACCAGTTAATTTCTGAAGTTCTTCCAGAGCCTCTGCCAGCACATTGGTATCCTTTTACCAAAATATCCCATTCCAGCTTTCTTCCCTGGTGTTCTCCCATGCCCCAGCTTGCTGTGCCCACCAAGTCCATGTGTACCACCTCCAAGCAGTCTCCATGGAAGAGCTTCTGCCTAGTATCCCTGCTTTCCCACCCCACCCTTCAGCTCTCCAAGGATCTTCCTGTCATCATCCAAGCAACCAACCACAGTGCTGATGCTAATCGGTGAAGTCCAGATGCAGTGTTTCTCACACTTTGTGTGAAAACAGTCCTCTGAGAATTCAGTTTAAAGTGCAGTTTTCTGGGTCCACCCACAGAGTAGATCTTAGAAGGGGCCCTAGAATTTTCTAACAAACACCCCTAGAAGATTCTGATGCAGGTCATCCAAAGACCACTCTTTGAGATGAAGTGGTCTAGATTTTGACCCTAGATCAATGGTTCATAACCTGGGAGTTTATGGATTCCCAAGGGACCTGAGGATAGAATTCAGGGGGTCCATGAACTTAAAGGGGAAAATACATCTTTATTTTTATTAGTTATAACTGTAATTTAGCATTTCCTTCACTTCTGAATGTAGGCAACAAACCCAGTAGTATTAGTAGTGCCTGTGATTTGTCACCAATAGAAATCACTGATATTGTCATAGCACATTACTGCTGCTGCAGATACCTTGAAATTTCATTTACATTCGTCACAGCTTTGAAATTATAGTTGTTGTTAGACCTGCCACTAGATTTTGTTATTTAGTCAATTAATAAAGCACCTATATTACTATATGATTATTTTTTAAAAGATTTTGATAACTGTATTTCAATATTATTGTATGTATTTAATTTTATGCATTTAAAAATATGATTCTGAGAGAGGGGTCTATAGGCTTCACTGGATTGTCAAAATTATGAAAGGGGTCCTTGGCCAAGAAAAATAAATTTAAAAGTCCCCACTCAAGATAGAGCCAATTATGTCAAAGGGCCAAACCAATTTCTGGCATCATTTTGCCCCGTGTTTTCTCTACTGCCCCTCCCCCAAAGCCAACCCTTCAACCAGGTGGAAGCTCTCACAAGAATTACTGAATTCTCAGGTCTGAAGAAGGAGCAGCCTCCCTGCAGGGACTGCCTTCTGAAAGTGACCTTGGCAAAGGTTAGGAGGGGTGGGGTTCTCCTGAAGCTTCCCTTGGCCTGGAGAACTTGTGCCTTTGTTTTCTCCATCAAACTGAGACACATTTCCTAGTTCAGAATCTACTGTTTTGTCAATATAAATATTGACTTGAGGGGATAAGAAAACCACACTCTAGATGAGCAGAAACTTCCTGGAACAGGTCACTATATAGTCATCAGAAATAGAAACTCAGAGAGGTGGGGAGCTAGGACTGTCTACTTGACTGTGTGCCAGTTCCAGCATCCTTACTTGATTTCATATATAGTCTGGCCCAAGAGGAAATAAGGTGGGCATTTCCTTTTGGAAAGAGAAGCAAAAGTAAGGCCATACGAGCTGGTCCTGACTACCTCAGGACACAGGGTGTATGGGCAGTGCCCACCAATTACAAGTCTCCTGTGCCTTATAGATTCCTAAGTAGCTGCTGAAAGCACTATCCAGTTTACAAATGAGGAAGGAGCCGGGAACACAAGTATCCTAGCCCCTGGCACCATCTCCATTGGTTGCTCTCTGCTAAGAGCTCCTGGAGAGCTGCAGAGTTTATGTATGCATCCACAGCCGGAAAGGAATCGGCATTCCTGGGCTTGTAACTTAAAGAAAATTAATGACTAGGCTAGACGCCTCCTGGGGACTCCCTACTCTCAAAGTCCTAACACCCAGGGCGGGATTTCTAGACCAGGGAGGAATGCCCCACCTTCTGGCTTTGGTCAAGACTGGGATTTCATAGAAGGTTGGGGGGCCGATCAGCGGCCATAAATCTTGGAGAACCTTCACCATTTTACAAGGGAGTTCGCGGGGGCTGCTCTTCTCCCTCTTGCGGTCTATTTACAACGCCAAAATCTCCTTGTTAATGGACCTGGGATAATGGTGTTTACTTTACCGCGATAAAGCGCTCAGCTTCCTGGGGGAGCGGCTGTAAAATGTCCTGGAGGTAGGGGTGGAGGGGGGCGCCATAAAAGCGGGCGCTGGAAGGTCCGGGGCACCAGGTTCTCTTCCAGGCCGGCCCCAGCCCTCCACCCCCTAAGCCCGGCTGAGCAGCCCAGGCCTCGCGGGTGGTGGGTTCCCACATAAATCACCAGCGCCAGAGTCTCGGGAAAAGGCGCATTTTTCATTGCTGGTTGCAGGGCAACTCCCGACAGCGAACGAGAAACAGAAGTTGTCTTTAGATAAACCGTTTACCGGAGCGCGCGTCCTGGCAGCGGGGCCCCCAAAGCACAGGGCAACAGGGTCCTGGCGCTGCGCCCCCGCCAGCCAAGCACCTCGCAGGGGCCCCGAGGAAAAAACCAGATCCTCCGAAGGTCTAGTCCCAAGTCTTCCCGCAGGAGGAAAGAGAGCTCCAAGAGGGATAGAAAAGGAGCACTTCAGGGTCTGGGGAGACGAGAAGTGGGGTGTACGAAGATTCTAGAGACCAAAGATCTGAGAGCCCAATTCCACATTTACCAGCTGTGTGATCCTGAACGAGTGACTTTACCTCTCTCTCTGAGCTTCAGGAATCTTTTTATAAAACGATAGAAAAAGTTACCTTACTAACAGATGTTCGAAATTAACCAATTAAATCAAATGCAACTTGTATAACCTGTAAAGCCAAATGTATTAATCAGAGGTCCATGGAAGGGCCTAGGGGGTTCCGTGAAACCCCTGGAATTATTGACAAATTGTCGCATTCTTCTAGGGGAGAGAGTCCATAGCTTACATCACGGTTCCAAACGAGTGCGTGAACCCCAGAACGTTAAGAACTACCGCGCTAGTTCTGTAGCCCGACTGCATGGTTAGAGTCGTGGCTCTGACACTATGAGACTTTGCCCAAATTACTGAAGCCTCCTGTTTCCTCTTCTGTAAAATGGGATAACAGTTCCTAGGATTGTTGTGGAGTGTAAAAATGCTTGGCTTGGTGTCTCGCACATTCTAAATGCTAACTAAATGTCAGATATTTTTACGCATCAACCCTAGCCCTGAAGCAAAGACGCTTGAAAGCCAGGAATTCCAAGCCTAGCCTTTTCGAGCTGAAAGCTGCCAAGATCCCAGACACCTGCCCGCTGCCAGATGGAGGGCCTTCCCACTGCGCGGGGGGTGGGGTGCCCAGGTTGCGTTTCGCTCCAGAGTGCTCAGGTGGCATGCGGGTCCTGTGGGGAGCTGCGCGCTCGCTGGGCGGCCACCCTTTGAAGGCGGCTCTAACCCCGCCGGCCGCCAGGCGCCCGGGGCTCAACCATAATCCGGATTTGGAGGCCGGAGCACTAAACTGGCTGCCACCGATAGAGTGAATCAAAGCGGCCGCCATCCTAGTAGCTCCAGGTCTTGTTTACTTGTTGACGTGTGTGCGCACCCAAGCGGGACAACCTCGAATTTGGAGTCGGCCTTGAGAGAAGAGAAGTAGGCGCCCCCTTCTCCCCCCCTCCACCCAGCGGGCACCTCCAGCCTCCACCCCACCGGAGGCCTAGGCTTCCTATCGCGAGCAGACACGTTTCCTTCCCTCCTAGGGTCAGAGGTCGAGCCCAGGAGAGGCCTGCTCCCTCTTCCCAGGAGGCCCACCCCACGCGGCGCCCGGAGCCCAGTTCCCAACCGCGCCTCCTTCCCCCCCTCCCAGCTCTCCATCCATTAGTGTAATCCTCTGTCCAAACACTGCGGCCCGGACGGTCAGACGTTGGTGTAAACAGACCCGAGGGACAATTCTAACGATATAAATAAAATAACCATTAATAGCGCAAATTGTTCGATGAGCAGGAGGCCGAGCAGCCGGGACTCCAGGCTCTCGCTGGGGTTTGTGTACACAGCGTGGACACCACGCATCCGTCAGGTAAACCGAAAGCAGGTGAGGTCCCCACAGGCGCGTCAGTGGGACCGGCTCGTGACACGCACAGGCCTCGACACGCACGAGGTTCGGGACAGACAGAGACGCACGCGCCGAGAACGCCGCGCGAGTTCATGTAAGCGCCCGAGCCCAGCCCCAAACACAGCGCCACGGGGTTACCCCGGCTCTTCTCCAAAAATTCGCGCGCCCAAGTGTCCAGCCACGGCCCCCGGGCGCCTTCCGGCCGCGTCCGCAGCCTCGATGCGCACAGGGACGCAGAGCTCACACCCAGAAACGGAAAAGGCAGCCTCCACTGGTCCCAGAGTTAATCACAATAAACTAACATTTATTGAGCGTTTATTGTGCCAGGCGGCGCACTAAGTGGTCCACGGAGGTAATCTCCTTTAACCCTCAGAGCGCCCTACTGAGGTGGGTACTTTGAGTATTCCCAGTTTTACAAATCAGAAAAGCAGGGCTCAGAAGTAAGGAATTCGCCCGGAGACAGAGTGGAGACAGGATTTGAACCCACCACTCTGCTCCAGGAAGCACAGCGCGCACACCCGAGGTACAGGCACTTGCTCACGTTCCGACAGGCTGCGTTTCCAGGGGCTGGGACTGGCTCCAGTGTGTCCCCAGCCCCGCCGGGCTGCGGTGGTTTGCTTTCCAGTGGGAAGTTCCTTTTTCTGTAAAGGGCGTGGGCAGAGTGGCCTGAGAGGTCCGGACAGAGAGGAGAGGGGGGAGACACCTTGAAAAGTCCTGTAGCTTGTTCCCAGGGAGCGGGAGTGTGGGCTCACGGGCGCTCCCAGACTCAGTGGGCCTGCTCTGACGTTAGGGTTGCAGGTACCGCTCCCACAGAGAGGCCTGCGGGCTAAGGGGTCAGCGCAGGGACTAGACAAGCTCACTCGGGGAAGGTCTCCCTGGGGGCAGGTGGCCCCTGAAGTCCTGGTTCCTGGAGTTGGGCTGGGGCAGGATATTCTCTGCTGCGGACCCAGGCAGTGGAGCGGCAGCGTCTACGGGTCTGGAAGTCTTGCATCCACTCCTTACCTGCTTTGTGACCTTGGACAAGTCATTTCATTTCTGCGGACCTCGATTTCCATGGCTCTAAACTGAAGGGGAGGAACAAAAATATGTCTCACAGGGATGTTGTAACGATCATGCATGTGGAACACTTTGTTTACCCGTTGGGAAGCTTATTATCACAATTAGTATTAACTCCATGGCAAGCGCCTCAGAAGGCAAAGAGGTGGGCTGGCAGCCCCTCTTCTTTTTGAAGAGAAAGCAAAGAAAGACGGAGATAGCAAGAAAGGAAGCAGCTCAGAGGGGGTGCGGGTAGGGAGAGGAAGGGAGGAGGCTCCAGGAGGTTCCACCCCATCCCCAGCCATGTTTATCTTCAAGACCGTTTCCAGTCAACCCCACCACCCAGGGAACAATCTTCTTGGGGGCTGTGGACTACCACTTAGGCCCTGCAGGAACATTTGGGGAGGGGAGAAGGAGGAGGACAGTCGAGCACCCAGCACTGAGCAGGAATTCGCAAAAGCAGAGAGAACAGTGCCTGGTCAGGCAGTCCACGCATGGCGCTCAGCCTGGTAACCCTGGGGCTGCCCAGGAAAGGGAGAGGGGCAGAGAGAGGGAGCTGAATGTGGAAGGCAAGGAACTTAACAACCTTGGGCAAGTTACCTCACCTCTCAGCCTCAGTTTCCTCCTCTGTAACATGGTTGCATTAATAAGGCCATAGACAAGGGCTCTGTTGCAAGAAGCAGAAACAATAACAATGAGTAGACACTTAAAGAGCTTCACAAAATGCCTGGTGCTGTTCTCTGATCTCCATACCCATGAGTCTTCCAGCCCTACCCAGGTGGCTTGCCCATGGTCTGACAGTTTATATGGGAGTTGGAGAGTGGGGAGTCTCTTAATTATTGAGCCATACCATGTGCTTGTAGGAAAACCATCCATGAACAGTAGCTAATGTTATTGATACGACCATTGCTGGTGGGAGTATTATTGTTGTAATTATTATCAGCAGTATTATTTCTATTATTACTGCTGTTCACTCCCAACTCTGAGAAGCAGTCTTCATTAACTCCTCTTTATGGAAAAGGAAATAGGTTCAGAGAGGGTAAGTGACTTGCCTAAAGTCACACAGCAGATCTGGAACCGAGTGAAGAGATTAGAAACCATGTGAATTTGAAGGCCAGACTTTCTTGCCCACACCAAAAGGAAAAGGAGAGGAAGAGTGCTGGTGTTGCTTGATTGAGAGAAGGACGCCCACCGCTGGGGTAGGTCGGGGCAGCAGATTTATTTACATTCCAGCAAGGACACTAATTGGCCAGATCTTTATCTAAACACAATAACAATGACATGAGACTTTGGGGATTTGTTTACTGCAGCTAAAAATGATGCATTTGTGGGAGTGGGAATCTCACACTGACTGGGTGCGGGATTTGTTTGCTGCAGCTCCAGAGGATGGGAGTGGGAGAGAGGGAGGCTGCTGGTGGTTCTGAGAGTATATCCTAAAACTTCAGTGATTAACAGAACTAGTCCCCCTGTTTGGGGACCAAAAAAAAAAAAAAAAAAAAAAAAAAACCCTCAAAATTTGATTGATAATTAAATAATGTTTTTTGGGCTTCCCTGGTGGCGCAGTGGTTGAGAGTCTGCCTGCCAATGCAGGGGACACGGGTTTGAGCCCTGGTCTGGGAAGATCCCACATGCCGCGGAGCAACTAAGCCCGTGCGCCACAACTACTGAGCCTGCGCGTCTGGAGCCTGTGCTCCGCAACAAGAGAGGCCGCAAGAGTGAAAGGCCCGCGCACCGCGATGAAGAGTGGCCTCCACTTGCCACAACTGGGAAAAGCCCTCGCACAGAAACGAAGACCCAACACAGCCATAAATAAATAAATAAATAAATAAATTTAAAAAAAAATAATAATAATGCTTTTTTTTCCCCAAGTGAGAAAAGGAGTGCCTGAGAATCGGGCTCCCTGATCTCAGCTCAGGGGAGGAGAGATTCAGAGCCTCCCTCCTCATGCTTAACAACCACCCCGCACGCCCACCCTCCGCCACCAGCACAAGAACATTTACTACACAAGAGGGCTCTGTAAACGCTTTCCTTCCATCATTTCTTTAATCCTTACTGCAGGCCTGTAAAGTCCACACCACTATTATCTCCTTTTATAGGTAAGAAAACTGCTGCTTAGCAAGGTTGAAGGACTGCCTCAAGGTCACAAGACTACAAGAGAGGTAGGACTGGGCTCCAAACCCCTCTGGTGGACTCCAGGGTCAATGCTTTGGCCCAAGACAGGGGCATGAGGTGTGATTATGATTTAAAGAAAGCCACGTCTTCCCCAGACCCCACCCCAAACGCAGTCTCCTCACTCTGTGGGCTCTCCCTGTGGAGGAGGGTGTCATAGGTGCCAACACTTACACATGCATGCTTGTGCGGTTTGAGTACATCCATTCACATACACACTTACAGGCTTACTGGCTGTGGGAGGTGTAAAATGTTCATATGTGCCCACACCTGTGCTCACTCACTTTGTGTGTGGGCACAATTATACACACACACAAACACAGACCACCCTCTCTACTATACTAATGGGTGTGTGTGTGTGTGTGTGTGTGTGTATTTTTTAAAGTATAAATTGCAGAATAATTTCAATGTGATTTTATTACTTTCAAGAGCACACACAGTCATTACAACTCTGGTAATAAAATCTATTCCCTCTTCTCTGACTGCAACTTAGGTCCTTATGGGACTACTTTGCACAAGACTAATTGTAATGATACCATAAATTGCCTGTATGGAAATAGTGCATCTGATTGTCATGGAAGCTAGTTTTCATCTTGGATCATATAAACATTTCTCTCCAAATCTCATGACACTACCAGTAATTCACATTGCGAGGAAAAAAGGAGGGAGGGGGATTCAGAATGAGTGTTAGCCCAGTCCTTCTGTTTTGACCACACCCTCTGAAAGAGCAGAGCTCTAATGTGGAAGTTACATTTATAGGGAGTCCTGAGTGCCTTCTTCTGCCTGCCTATCTGCCTGTGCACACACTGCTGTATTCACACAGGAAGTCACCTGCCTCTTCATTCAAGGTAAAAGGTAAGTCCATAGAAACAAATATGGCAGGTCTGCGTCCATCTGTTGGAAACCCATATTTATTAGAGTAATGCAACCTCAGAAATGTGGTTGCAGATGAGAGGTAAAAGCGTAGAGATTGGCTGGCTGCCCACCTAACAGCTGGGGAGCCTGACTCATAGGAGAGAAGGTCCCACACCCTGTCTCCTCTCTAGAAGGCAATGACTCAGTTGCCCCACTGGCTCCAGAGCAGTGAGGTAGGCCAGGAACTTGTACCAAGTGCTCAGTCCTTGCCCCTGCTGGCTGGTGTGAGAGCCAGGGACCCCACTGTCCTCTCCCAGATATGCCCCCTGCATTTTAAGGCAGTCCCTGAAACACTTCCCAGCTGGGGTGATCTCAAGGCTAAATGGCCCCTTAATCTATAGTAGGACTGGCAGGAAAGAAAGAGAAGGGAAGGTCAGTTCAGTCTGCTCTTGCCTGTGTGGAGTGGCGGAGGGGGTCAACCCTGGTCTAGGAGCCCCCATCTGTGTGCTCAAGGGATGCCTGGGGCCCAGGCCTTGTGGTGATCTTCAGCTCTGCTGTGATCCTCTCCGGACTGCCACAATAGAAGGAAATGGAGGCTCTGCAGGATCTGCCTGCAGTGGGGATTTCCACGGGCAGGGTGGCCAAGCTCGCCACCTGGAGCCCTACAGACTCTGTCAGGGCTCATAGCTGAGGCTGCTGGGTGTTGGGGGGGCTGGGAGATGGGAAAGGTCCTACAGGCTGGAGGGTACAGAGGAGTGTCCCTATCACACACCCAAGGGTACTTGGGCATTTTTATGAGCAGCTGCTGAGACAGAGTAAGCACAGGGGTGGAATGGGGGAGAGGGGTCTGGGGCTCAGGAGTGGGGACCTCTGGTGCACGGGGGGTGGGGTGTGTGTGTGTGTGTGTGTGATTCCCTCCATACCAAACACCTGCAGGGTCCAGGGACAAAAAGCAGGAAAATACAAGAGTTGAAAGGAGGGGGAAAGGGAATGAAATAAGAGGGGGGAAGGGAGGAGGGAGTGAAGAAATGAGAGTGAAACAGGTGGGGGAGGAGTGGAGACCGAGTAGGAAAGGAGGCCAGGGAGAGGAGGAGGCGGTAAGGGAGAAAGGAGGTGGGGGAAGGGTGGTCAGGAAAAGAGGGAAGTGAGGAAGGGAAGGAGCGGGGGGAGTAAGAGATGAGCCCAGTGGAAGAGAAAGGGGCCGAAAGGGGAAACAGACTGGCTGCGAGGGGGAGGAGGAAGGCCAATGAAGTTCTAGGGTCCCGGTCTCGGTGGCTCTGCCAGGCCCCTGGGTGCCGCGAGCCGCGAGAAGTAAGGCGGTCCTTCTCTCGGGTTGTAGGGAGTGCAGAGAGGTCGAGCAGAGTTCGAGAACCTACTGGCAGGTTCAAGGACAGAGGCCCAGCAAGCATCTCCCCGGGGCTCTTCGCTAGGGCCCCCCGGGCTCTTGGTCTGCAGTGGGAGAGAGACGTGCCGTGGAGAAGCTCCGGACTCCCGGCCCCAACCAGCGCGCCCAAAATGCACGGGCTTGGAGACGCGGCGCCCTTGGCTGCTGGGCAGAGCGAGGCCTGGCAACCTGACAGTCCCCGCAGCCTCGAGGCCGCCGAATTCTTGACCTCCGACCTGACTCACCTGCGTCTCTGCAGGGCAAGGTTGCCAAGTCCGGAGGCCTCGAGTTGCGGGACGGGACCTGGCGTGTCACGCTTTCTGTCCCCGTGGCTGTGCGCCGCAGCCGTCTGGGGCCTCGGTCCTTTCCAGGTCGGGTCCCCGGCTGTTCCGAGCAAGGCCAGGAGCCCACGCTTTCCCACCCCTAATATCCCCGCAGGGTCAGGCAAGATGGGACTATCCCAGGGCAGTGGTAATTGTCAGGTGCCCCTGGAGCTTCAGGGAACCAAGGGCAAGTGGGCAGCTAGGCCCGCAGATACGGTTGCCCACTGACGGAGCGAAGGTCCCGCTGCACCTTGGGAATCGCTCTCCCGGTGCCGACCGAAAACCGTGAACTCCAGGCTGGACACAGCAAGGGCCGGAATAAGGCGTTACTTAAGGCGACAAGACTTCGGCAAACGTTTCTTTCCAAGTGAGAAAGGTTTTTTGTTGTTGTTGTTCTCAAACGGTTTGAAGTTATTCACTCCAACTTGACCCCCAGGGAGGTTTGGGAAAAGAGTTCTGCGTCCGAGAAGGCCGAGGTCCCCTCGGTTTGCGGTTGAGAGGAGACAGAGCTGAGAAGATCGCGCTAGGAAGAGTCACGAAAAATCTCTGCTTCTTGGACATAATAACCACATCCCTCTCTGAAACCCTTTGTGCTCAGAGCAGACAGGCGCGCTGGTTTAAGTGAATTAATTCGTCAAAGACTGCAGCCGCCCTTCTGAAGTCAGATTATATTTTAAAAGGTCTAAAGACATTGAAATTTCGATACAGGAAGTTAAACTCACGCTTAAAAAAAAAAAAAAGAGTTAAGGAATGCATCCAGAATTCCAATTTAACCCCCAAGTTAAAACTGCTCACTGCACTCCCAAATAACACACGCAAATAGTAAAAATAAATGTCTGTGTATAGACATCTTTTATTTACGTGTTTTTGTTTGAAAAAATATTGACTTTCACTCGACAAAGTTAGCTTTTCCGACTTCTGTGTTTTATTGGCAAAACAACTGTTTTTGGTGAGGAAAGCTGTATTTACACCGTTAACTTAGAATTTTTGGAGTGGGGCAGATACACATAGATAGATGTGAAAGGTCCTCTCCCTGAGAAATCGAAACTCACTTCCTCCACAAGAGCCTGTAATTTACAAAGAACTACAGGGATTGCTGAATTTGGACCAATTTTCTCCCAGGGAAGGGAAGTGGTGGGTTATTTAGAAAACTCAATTCCAAACACAATCTGAGAAAATACGGCATTTATACAAACACATGCAAAACAAGCTAAAATGCTCAAAAATGCCATTTTAAAATCTCTCTTACCAAATTACTGAAACGAGGGAAAAAAATACTCTTGAGGAATTAGATCAGTTTAATGCTTTCTGGGACTGACGTACCTAGCTGACATTTCTTGAAAAGTAGAAAATGTATTCACCTTCTCACAAAACACTAGCCTCTAGATTGCTCAAAAATTTGGATAGCTTTCTAATATCTCTCAACGAAAAACCAAACCAAAACACATACACACCACCGCCAGCAACTACAACAAAATAACAAAAATCTCTTTAGTGCTTCTGCAAAAGAGGAAATTTTTTTCTTTCAAGTCTTTTTTTTTTTGTAAGATGTCATTGACAATGAAATTTCTAGGAGAGCAGTAAAAAAAAAAAAAGAAGAAGAAAAGAAAGAAAGAAGGAAAGAAAATTTCAACGGAAAAAAAAAATCACCTGAAATGTTATCACATAGTTTTAGCTAGGTGAGTTCATCACATGATGGTTTTTCATGCCTTAATAGAAAATCACTCCTGACTGTGGTACTACATGTAGATTAGAAAGCCACGATAACCTTCAGGTTTTTTGGTTTTTGGTTTTTTTGTGTGTGTGTAGCCATGGCTACATAATTAAATGGCTATTCAAACAGGTGGAGGATATCAGAATAAGCTGTGGCATATATAACTAAAATGATCAATTATCTGCCTATATAAGTATATTAAGCAATTTTTGGGTAGAGAATAATAACTTCTTGGAACACTTTACAGCTTTCAAAGAACCATCACATTTTTCTTGGATAATATGTTTGTTGTAGTGATTAGCATGTGGGTTTTCTCCCAAAAAGGTATAATTTTATTTATCGCCTTTTTACGCATCTATATAGCACCTCCCCTCAGAGAATTTGCCACCATTTTACTATGATCTGTAATCACATACGGGAGGAGAAAGACTTGTATAAATGTATAACGTGACAAAACGGAACGTAGGCAGATACACTCGATTAAAATAAGATCAAACGCTTCCATAGATGCAACGATATTTACTTTATCTGTCAGTAATTAGCTAAACTGTCTGGAACAAAAACCAATTATTAGCTACGGGATTTCAAAGATCCTCTTTTCCCACAAGAGAATGCAAATATCCCAGAACGAGATTGTAACTGGATAGGCGCTGGAACCAGATTCTACATTCTGATAAGTGACTCCTGAGAACCGACCGCTGCTGTAATGTAACTATCGCTCTGGCGGCGTTTTCGTTCCGGACAGTGG
This sequence comes from Balaenoptera borealis, assembly GCF_965194805.1. Lineage (NCBI taxonomy): Eukaryota > Metazoa > Chordata > Mammalia > Artiodactyla > Balaenopteridae > Balaenoptera > Balaenoptera borealis. The sequence continues at coordinate 89,853,694 of NC_138874.1, forward strand.
CGCGCAGCTGGCGGCGCACACGCTCGCGATCGTCGGGGCTGCGGACGCAGGAAAGGCAGGCTGCCGAGATGTGATTGGCCCGGCGGGTATCCCTGCAGGGAAGCTCCGCTGCTGGGGAACCAGACCGACCAAAGGGAGCTTGAACAATCAGGAGACGACCCGAGCCCCTGCTCAGGGCTTAAGGCCAAGATCTTAAGTCTCCCGCCCGCTAGATCAGCCCTGCGCAGAGCTGGGGTTGGGAAGAGACAAGGAGGACAGGGCATACCAACCGCCTGCTAGGCCCCTTCGCCTGTGCTCCCCACACTCCGGCTCCTCTCGAGCCTCCAGCCCCTCGGGCCTGAACTGCGTCCTGGGGCGGCCTGCCGAGGAGCAGCAATCTGGTTAGGGACATCTGGAGAGAACTATTCAGGCCTGGGCCAAGGATATCTGGCGGGGTAGTCGTGGCAGCGGGTTTGGAGGAGAGCGAACTGCGTGGGCCGGCGGCTGGGGAGGAGACAGCCTTCTGCGTGCTAAGGGAGAAGGAGAGTCGGTGGACTCTGGGCGGCAGCAGCGGGTGTGTGGGCGTGTCTCCGCGTTCCCGGCACCCCGGGCCACGGGTTCTAAGATAGGGATTCTTGGGGATGAGCTTAGGGAAGGCCTAGGAACGAAGCGCCGTGGAGAAGCAAGAGAATGTAGCAAGGAGAAATGCAGGTTTCGGCTGGAAACTGGGGAGAGAGATATTCCGTAGCTCTTGTCTTTCTCTGTCTCTTTTTTTTTTTCCTGAATCTTGAAATCACTCAAGAAAATCGCCCACAGAGGCAAAAATAATAATAATAATTTTTAAAAATTAGGAGACCAGCAGGGAGTAGAAATATTCCCAACGACAGTCTAGCCCTCGGGATGGTGATGGAAGAGTGGGATTGGAAGCAGCTTCCTTCTTTTATGCTCGCCTGCTACCGCGACGCACACACTGAAGGACTCCTACCCGTCAGTGCCCCGCACTCACCCCCATCTCTCTCTGGATCTTTGCGCTCAAGCGCTCGCGATCCGCAGCAAAAGCAGGCGCATTCTTTTCTCTGCAGCTGCATGGCCTGGTCTGAAGATGCCGGCTCTGCCTGGGGCCTCAATAGTCTCAGAATTCAAAGCGGAAAGGCACCGGGCGCCCTTGTGGCTGAGGGATGGTCCTGCCGGCTCACAGGCCGTCTCACAGAGGGTCTCCCCAACAGCCTGCGGGCCGCCGCCACCTAAGTACTCCCGGGCGCACGTGGCCCACGCTGAATCCCAGCTCCCCAGGCGGCCCCGGGGGCTGACTCCCCGCACCATTTCCGCTCCCTCCGGAACAGCCCCGCCTCTCCCCCCTCCCGACTGGCTGTTCATTCTCTTCTCAGCTTTGGGCACCCACCGCTCCCTCTGTTGCGGGGTTCCTCCCACGACAGCTCTCCGCTCTCGCCCCCACTCCCATCCCGTGTCTGCTGCCGCCGGGAGGTGGTGTCCACAGTCCCTGCACCTTCCATCTACCCGTTCTAGCTGAGGCTAGTGCTCCCCCAGCTCCACTATCTTGACCACCAAAAAATGCTTGGGGTGGCTAGGGCCAGATGAGGGGCGCAACGGTTGGGCCGAATCGGTCCCTACTATTTCAAGGCCAGCACTGCGCACAGGTTTTTCTGTAGGTCTCACAGCAGCGCCTGCTGCTCTTCACTGGGCTAGACGTGGTGGCGAGCGAATGCCTATTGTGCGGGAAGATGATCTCCACCAGCGCGGTTTCCAGAATCACAGGGGACCCCTTAGATTCGCCCACAAAACAACCAGGGCCTTAGGAGGGCGCCAGAAGGCGTGTGGGTTGGAGAAATTAGAAAGATGCCTCCGAGGGTCAAGGCCTAGACCAAGGCGCCTGATTTCAATAGGCGGAAAAGATGGCCTCCATGGCTGGGTCACCTCCCTTGCGAAGACAGACTCTGCTCTCAAGACCCTATGAGACCACCCAATGTGTGAGGCACTCCAGCCATGTCATCACCAATGCAGTCAACAAATACTGCTTGACCTCTGATGCAGAATAGCAGTCGATGACGTGTATTGAGCACTAACATGCGCCCCGCATGAAAATCCTGGCATGTTTTGCCTCATTTATCCCTGGCAACAACCCTGAAGAAGGTATTACTGTCTTTTTGTAGACAAAGAAACTGAGGCTTAGAAACGCCCAAGGCCATACACTGACTAGGCCAGGATTCAAACCAAGAGCTGTCAGTCCACAAAATTCAGTAATGGCTCCATCGTCCTGTCTCTCACATACCTGCTTAGTGCGGCCGCTGGAAAAGCTACAAGAGCCAATGCTACTGGTGCCCTGCCCTCGGGGGCTCATAGTTTTTACCCAGGGAGACCAGGCAGACAGTATAGCTATAGTATTAGGCGGGAAGTGATAACTGACACGAATGTCCTTTACTAACACGCGCTGCAAGTTCAGATGCGAGAGAGATGACTTCCGGCTAGGCGACGAGGGAGCGCTTCCTTGGAGGAGGTGGCATTTGAGCAGAGCCTCGGAGACCAGTCTTATCATGGAGACAAGGGCGGAGAAGACATTCCGAGTGGAGGGAACAGCTTGAGCAAAGTCAACAAGGCGAGAACGCACACGTCGCCCATCCATAGATATATAAAACATTCCATCTCCTTGGGGATCCAGTGCCGGGTATTTACAAGCCAGGAAGTTTTCCTGCCCCCGCAGCATCTGGAAAAACCACACTCCTGGGCTATCCTTCCTGGTAGCTGGTTCTCAGACAGGAAACCTCCCAGAACTGGCTTTGCCCGGGAAGATGCGGCCAGTCTGGGTGGGAATCGGTAGTTCGCGTAGCCCAGGCAGTGCAGCCTCGCCCGCAGCGACTAGGACTTTGCGACTTTATACTCGTCCTTGTCTATTTCTGATAGCTCCATGGCACCCACACTCACTGGCTGCGGAGGGGCGTGGTCCACAGGATCTGGAACCAATGGAGAGGGAGGTCGAAGCGAGAGCCCCGCCCCAGACGTGACGTAAGACCCCCGGACTCAGGCTTCGCAGCCCCGGCCCCAGTCCCTTCAGTGGCTGTAACAAAACCCAGACCCCCACGTCCCGGCCAATGGAGGCGATTTAGACTGGAGCGGGACCGCGTCTGTCAAAAGCCCGACTCGGCAGCAGCGGCGGAGTCCAGAAGGAGAGCTGGAGCCGCCGCGCTGCCTCCCCGCCCCCGCCGGGATTTATTGAGTATTTGGACTGGACAATTAAGTGGCCCTGATGATGTTACCAAGCCCGGTCACCTCCACCCCTTTCTCAGTCAAAGACATTTTGAATCTGGAGCAGCAGCAGCAACAGCATTTCCACGGCGCGCACTTGCAGGCGGACTTGGAGCACCACTTCCACTCGGCGCCCTGCATGCTGGCCGCCGCTGAGGGGACGCAATTTTCTGACGGAGGGGAGGAGGACGAGGAAGAAGAGGGAGAGAAACTGTCCTATCTGAACTCACTAGCTACAGCCGACGGCCACGGGGATTCGGGGCTCTGCCCCCAGAGCTATGTCCACACGGTCCTGCGAGACTCGTGCAGTGGGCCTAAGGAACATGAAGAGGAGCCCGAGGTCCTGAGGGACCGGAGCCAAAGTGAGTAGAGGGGGAAAGGAAACGCACCTGCACATCTGGAGCAATGGCGGGGTAACCGCAAACAGCCCACAAACCTCGCCAGCACGGCTGCCCGCCCCTTTAGCCCCTGGCTGGGGTCATGCCCTGGCCCTGGTCAACGACAGCTCCGCAAAGCGCAGGTGCCTGCAAGGGAGCCAGGGCGGAGGGAGAAAGACAAGGTGACTCCGCCAACTACTCCCCCCAGAGGGGGGAGGCGATGCATCCCCGGAGGGAAGGGAAAATAGTTACTGCTGCCCTGATGGTGATAAGCAACATGGGCTCAGCTGCTGGGTGCTGACGACTCATAGTATTTTTGCTCTTCCCAAGAGCTAGAGGGGCACGAGCCTTAACTTTTCCCACTTTCTCTCTAGCGTGAGACGAGTTTTCTGAGGCCAGGGCAGCCGCTCCCTCTTCTTGGAAAAGACAGTCGAAGCAGGTTGTGTGCCTAGTGTCCGCAGGGCGCAGGAACTTCGGTAGAGTTCAGCTGGGTGGTTTCCTCACTTCTCCGCCTGGAACTCAGCGTCCTTGCACCCACGGCACCCGGCAGAGAGGGAGGGGATGGTGGGAGAGTGCGTGGGAACACAGTCCATTCCGCACTCACACCCTTGAGGCACCAGACATTTTTGAAAATTCTTAACGTTTTGCCTTGTGTCCCAGGCTGTGGGGCTTCGGGCTGAGTGAAAAACGCGCCGAACTTAGATCCTGGCTGCTCAAGTAGGACGCGAGGTGAATTGGGTAGGGAAATAGGACAACTGAATAAAGCCTCCAAGTAAGTGTTTGTTTCTGAGGAGAGAGAGCCAAAGAATCTCCTTCCCTAAGAGGAGGTTTGATGTGGTGGAAGCCAAGGCCTGTGCTCTGACAGCTCCCCTGGGCCTAAAATCAACATGGAACTGTCTAAATCAATCAAATTTCTTTTTCTCTCTAAGGTAGTACAGATGTCGTCATGCAGACATTTAGCTGTGGGCCTGTAGGCTTTTAAAAGTAAAAAACTGTCCCTGGGCAATACATGAGCGTTACACTCAGACATTTACGAGCAGGAAGATTTTCGCAGAACGCACGCATACCGGCTCCCAAATACCAACATGTCTCACACCTTCAGCTATTCATGACGGAGTGGAAGGCAAACGAGTTTGCAAATACTATAGTTATTATGGAGTTGCAAACTTCCATCCTGAAAATAATCATCAGCAGGCCGAGCCGCACATTTAACACAGGGTAATCTCTCGCAGATGCTCAAGTTCTAAATAAACGCGCACTAACTACCCCTCCCCACGGAACGTGCCTCCACCCGCCAAGGGCGTTGTGAGGGCCTTGGGCTATCGCAGGGTCCCACGGCGTCAGGAACCACAAACTTTCCCAAAAGTCCAAGCAGTTATTACCGCACACTCCGCGCTGCCACCCAAAGGGGCCACAGTGCTCCGGGACCGGAGCCGCGGTGAGACCGGGAACAATTAAAGGACGCTGTTGTTTTGCTTCTTCCGCAGAAAGCTGCCAGCTGAAGAAGCCTCTGGAGGCGGCCGGAGACTGCAAGGCAGCGGAAGAGAGCGAGAGGCCGAAGCCACGCAGCCGCCGGAAGCCGCGGGTCCTCTTCTCGCAAGCCCAGGTCTTCGAGCTGGAACGCAGGTTCAAGCAGCAGCGGTACCTGTCGGCCCCCGAGCGCGAGCACCTCGCCAGCAGCCTGAAGCTCACGTCCACGCAGGTGAAGATCTGGTTCCAGAATCGCAGGTACAAGTGTAAGAGACAGCGGCAGGACAAGTCTCTGGAGCTGGGCGCGCACGCGCCCCCGCCGCCGCCGCGCCGCGTGGCAGTGCCGGTGCTGGTGCGGGACGGCAAGCCGTGCGTCACGCCCAGCGCGCCAGCTTACGGCGCGCCCTACAGCGTGGGCGCGGGCGCCTACTCCTACAACAGCTTCCCCGCCTATGGCTATGGGAACTCGGCAGCTGCCGCCGCAGCCGCGGCTGCTGCAGCCGCCGCCGCTGCGGCCTACAGCGGCAGCTACGGCTGTGCGTACCCGGCAAGCGGTGGCGGCGGCGGCGGGGCCTCCGCGGCGGCCTCGGCCATGCAGCCCGCCTGCAGTGCGGCCGGAGGCGGCCCCTTTGTGAACGTGAGCAACCTGGGCGGCTTCGGCGGCGGCGGCGGCGGCGCGCAGCCATTACACCAGGGTGCGGCGGCCGGGGCCGCGTGCGCGCAGGGAACCTTGCAGGGCATCCGGGCCTGGTAGGGACCGGGCGGGTCATGCGGCAGCCGCCCCACCGCAGCCTGGCGCCGCGGGACTGAAGCGCGAGAAAGGCTGGATCCAAGGAAGGGCCAGGTCCCCTCGTTAAATAAAAAAAAAGAAATATATATATATATATATATATATATATATACACGTCTCGCTCCCCAGGGCCCCGGAGCGCAGCTCACGCGAGGCCTGGGGAAGGGGGCTCAGGGGCGAAGAGGATGCCCGGGAGTGGTCACGAAGACTGTCTCTGAGGCAGAAACGCCGGCTGGGTGCTGGGAGGACGATGGCCCCGAGCTTGGCCCCAAAAGGAGTGCGAGAGGCTGGGACTCGGGCTGCCGCTCGGTTCTCCCAGAGCAAGAAGGGCTTCTCTCCTTCGGGCTTCTCTCCCTCAGCCTTCCCGCGGCCGCCGCGAAGCGCTGGCGGAGAACTCAAGGACAAAAAAAGCATGAAGGAGAGAAAAATGGGCGTCGTGGCTTGAGAAATCCCCAGGCCCTGCCGACCCTCTGCCCCCTTTGCGGGGCCGGCGTACCACAGCACAGTCCATTTTCCTTTTCCCAACCACCTGCCTTCCGCACCAGATACCTCGGCCTGGATCTCCAGATTGTCAGGGGGGTGTAGAACTCTGCGAGAAAAACCAGCGGAGCGAGACCAAAAGTTGGGGGGCTGAACAAATCCGGGAACTGGTGGCCCACCAGAGGTGTTACCGGCTTTCCTTTCTGTTTCGTATTGTGTTCAGCACATATAATATATATATATATATATATATATATATATATATATATATATATATAAACTATATCCACACGCCATGTACACACCCGCTGCCATACACTACAGGAGTCAATAAACAAGGTGCAATATTTTCAAACCGTTGTCTGGCTACAGACTTTGTTTAGCCCACAAGAGTGGGGAGGGATCCTTTAACGGGGGCGGAGAAGGAAAAGATACGCAGGAAAAACAGTTTCCCCCTGGATGGTTGCAGGCCTGGTCTCCCCTGCCTCAGCCCCTAGGCTGCAAGTCCGGTCTCCAAGGGTTTTTCATTAATTTCTCTTTACTGTTGTAGGGAGAACAGGTCGGAGACTCAGGACCTTTTGAGGTCTGGGCTTTGTAATCGCCCCAAGTTTCACCCAGATGCTTGGGCTAGTATCTGGGCCTGCGTTAGATCAAGGCCTAGACTCTGCCCCGCCTCGAGGGTCGCCAGGGTAAAGGGAAACCTCGCCCCCAGGCCCAGCCGTAGGCCGCGCGAAGGCGGCTGCATCTTCGGCCACCGCCCAGGCTTCCAGCGCGCCCGGGGGCGCTGCGCCCCGCCGCGGCCTAGTTCTCCCCCTTGGTCGCCCTCCCTTCTCCCCCGGCGGCCGCGGCTTTATGCGGCTCCTTGTCACTTGCGGAGAATGCCTGTGCGAGGCCTGTGCTGCCACACGGCCGATTGTGAGCGTGCCAAGGCGGGTGAATGGGGAGGCCTCAGCTCGCCGCGCCATTGTGGGGCCGGGCCTTGCTGAAAGGCGGCTCCGGGCCGGGAAGGTGCGGAAAGAATGGCTTTTTATTGGAGTCCCGAACAAAAGGTGTGGTAGGAAGGCGAAGTCCCCTGCGCGAACAAAAACCCCAGCGCGTCGGGATTGACGTCCCTCCCGAGCTCCCCATTGCTTCCCAGAGCGGGGGCTTTGTGCAGCAGTCTGCTCAACAGAGGGACGGAGAAATGCGCGGGGATTTTGTTCCCCACTTTTTGTGCGCTGAGGGAGGGGGCGGCAAGGGGGGACGGGGGCTGGGCGGGCAGCAGGGAGAGGCGCGCTGATTAGGCCGGGCCGGCCGGGGCGCGGAGACGTTCAGCGGGAGCCGGCGGCCTGAATGCAGGGTCATTATTGCTACAAGTTTAGCAATTTCGCCCTTACAGGAGGGGGCGGGGGCTGCTAGGTTGCTGCGGGGCAGCCGGGCTGGGGAGCTGCAGAGCCCCGGAGGAGGAGGAAGAAAAAAGAGGAGGGGAGAGAGGGAGGCAGGCAGGCAAGCGAATCCACCAAAACCCACTGACCGCCCAGGATGAGGCTTGGACGCGTCCAAAAGGGTCTAGCGGGAGGCTGGAAAGGGGGCGCCTGTGGGGCGGAGACCCGCCCTCCCCTTGCCTCTCTAGAGGCAGAAAGACCCGGGAGCCAGGCGTGAGTTAGTGCACCAGACTGCGGGTCCTTCAGCTCCTCGCCGCCAGTTCCCTCTCGCAAGCCGCACTGGAGTTGGGACACCGCCTCCCGCCACCGCTTTCACCACCGTGACGTCCCAAACCCCCTTCCTAGCGAGCCCTCCTTCTGGAGCTATTATCTTTCCTTGAGTTTCTTAGGCTAAGGGCATGGAAGGAATTCTTGCTTCCTAATACGTTTCTGCAGCCTCGGACTCATTCATTCATTCATCCATCTATTCAAAAGTATTCACTGATATTGATACTACTACTATATGTTCACTTCACTGTTCTGGCCGCTGGGGACGGTGAAAAAACCAGTGTCCGTAGGCTTAGGAAGTTTATTTGAAGGAGTGTATGTGGCGGGGAGATAGCTAACAAACGTAAAAATTAGTAGTTGATAAATTCTAAAAAATAAAGAGAACCAAGTACTGGAGGGAGGGTTCTTTTCCAGTAGGTGGTCAGAGAAAGCCACATTGAGGAGATTAGATTTAAGCCGATGCCTGAATGACAAAAAGGAAGCCAGTCCAAGCAGCGCTTTGCTGTTGCAGGCTCCATGTCTCTGCACATGTCCTCTCCTCTGTCTGGGATGCTCTAATACCCCCAATTTTCTGGTGAACTCCTACTCCTCCTTCAAGGCCAGGGTTTTTTTCCTGAACCACCCAAATGGGGGTAATCACTCCCTAATATGTGCCACCAGAGTCTTAGGTACTTTCCAAAATCACAACGTAGCGTCATGCAAAGATTTATTTGTCTCTCTTTCTCCACGTGAGGGCCTAGTGAGGTCGTAGGGGGCCAGGTTGGCATCTTTTCCCTCAAGGACAGATAATACAGCAGGAGATGATGGGGCCAGGCTCCTTAAGCACCGCGTTCCCCAATGCGGATGGCCCCTGTGGTGGGGAATTTCGCGTTGGGTGTTGGCTGCAAGGGAGATGAACAGCTAGACTCTTGGCCCACCTGGGCGGAGCCAGAACACCTAAAATCATCTGCGGAAGACGTGCAGCCTATCTCCATCCCAGAGGAAGGTCCGGCCTTGGGTACCCCGTGATGCCGCCGGGGAAATGGCTTCCCCAAGGGATTGTTGCCCCTTCCCCTACAGCTCAAAACCTAGGAAAAGAGGCTGAGAACTTGGTGATAACCTTGACAGGAAGATACAAAGTTTAGGTTTAGGGAAGACGCAGGGATAGGGAAGGGTGGGGCGGGGGTGGGGTGGAAAACTGGGAGGTATACGGTTAATCTGGGACCTGCATCTGGGACCCAATTCGACTTCCCCTACGTTCACTAGGGGATGCTGCCCTGCGCAGAGCGCTCACTTCCAAGACGGGATTTCAGCGCGTGCGCGCTAGGAACCCAAGGCTCCGGGAGCAGACGCCCTAGCTCCGCTGGGGGTTTCCTAAGTAAGCCACCCCTTTTTCTCCCTCCTGATCTGTATCCTGCTGGGCTGTGGCCTCGCAGTGCTCCCCAGCGCCGGATCCCCACCTTCCTTGCCTGGCTTCCTCCTGGCCCGAATTAATCTTCCTTCACTTTGCATCCATCCCCTCCTGTTCTGGAAAAGAGGCGTGTGATTCTCATAGAGGAAACAGAGCTGGTTCTGTGGATTGGTTCCTGCGCAGTTTGCGTGTCTTGAGATACTTAAAGCCAGTCTGGACCAGCCCCCTCCCTGCTCCCTACCCTTTTCCAGAACCTGCAATCTCTGGGTATAAATAGCTCGCATATCTTCACTGAAGGATTTCCCTACTGCTCAGTTGCTGGGGTTCCAGTGCCTTGGCTATCAGAGGGTGAAAACCCTTAACAGCTACCTCTTCCGTGAGCTCTCTCTCTAAGGGAAAAGACACTCTCCCAGGCCCAAACCACTGCTTCACTGATTGTCCTGTGAGCCAGGAGGAATTGTAAAATCCAGACAAGTCTTCTAATGACTCGTGAGACATTGAGTGGGTGAAGTAAATCGTCCCTCTGGGTTCTGGTTTCTGAGCTCTAATGCAGAGAAAGGGGATAATCCCTCCCCACCCAGTGACTGGTGTCACATTGGGCTCAAGAAGTGGGTAGGCACTACTTGTGGGGCAGGTGGAATAGGTGCTAGAAGGCCAGCACTTTTTTTTTTCTTTCTGCAGAGCCTAATCTTGAGGGGTTAAGAGGATGGACTCTGGAATCAGGCTGCCTCTATTCCAATCTCAGCGCCACCACAAACAGCAGTAAAGACCTTGAGTAAGGAGCACTCTGAACCTCAGTTTTCTTCTCTATAAAATGGGTATGCTTAATAGCACCTCTCTTGTAGGTTTTTTTTTTCTTACAGTAGAACACACAAATATTAAATGTACAAGTCAATTAATGCTCATGTGTGTAAATGCTCATGAACCAATTACCTTGGCTTCGAAAATTAAACGAGATGATCCATGTAAAAGTAGCTTAGTGCAGTGTCTGGTACGCATCAGGCATTGCATCCATGTTATAGGGCAGGCCGGTGCTAGGCGCTGTGTATAACTCAGACGCCCAGGACTGCCCTTGGGGCACTCCCAGGTGCAGATGCGCGGGGAGAGCGGGGCGGGCCCGAGGATTCGGAACCCCAACACTGTAGGCTCACGACACCACAGAGGCGGGTCGGAGCCATGGCTGGTAAGCCAAGGGCAGGGGGCACCCGGCGGGGCCTGCAAGGCTGGCAAACTTATCAGAGGCTTGGACCTTAGCAGGGTCTGGGGAATTCGACTGAAGGGGGAGGTGAAAAGAGGTTCCAGGAGGAGCCGCGAGTCCCCTCTAACCCATGCTGCAGGGAGGAAAGGGTCGGGAGGGGAAACCTAGCTCCTCTGGGCAAGGCTCCTCGGCGTCCAGCGTCCGGCGGTTCCCGGGCGCCGCCGGGGTGGGGCCGGGTGGGCGGGCTCTTGGCTGGAGAGCTTCTCGTGCAGGAGGCGGGTTGGTTCAAGGCCTCCATCGCAGCCTCCTCCTCCTCCTCCGCTTTACGGTTCAGGGCTCAGGGGGGAAGTCCCGGGCGCCTTCTCCCAACTCGAGGGGCCCGAGCCAGGGAAGAACGGCGGATTCTCGGTGACTAGAGTTCAGTGCTCTGCCGCCTCCTGCTCCGCGTGAACGGAGGGCGCCTCGGAACCGCGGGGGGCGGCGCAGGTGCTTCGGCGCCGGGCGCCGCGTCTCACACAGGCCTGGGGCGGTCAGAGCCCGCTGGGCAGGGAGCCACCGGCGAGCCCCGGGAGAGCCTGGCCAGCTCTCGGGGTGAGAGCCCAAACTGGAAGAGCCAACCGTCCTGGCAGTCGCAACCTGGACGCGGAGCCAGGCCAGCGCGCGGCGCGGAGGTAGGACGCTCCGCGGAGGGTTTGGTGAATCCATAAGGCCTCCGAGCCAAGTCCAGGGAGGCCTGGGGCGGGAGAGGGCACTGATCTCAAAAGGACGCTTGCTTTTTTGACAAAACGCTCCCGCAAAAAGCCTAGACTGTAGGTAACGTCAATAGCAGCAAAGTTTTCTAAAGGGGAGTTTAGAAAATTTATTGAAGTATGAAATACATACAGGAAAGACATAAGTGTACCTACAGTTCGCCGAATCTTCATAAACCGAACGCTCCTTGCGAACAACACCCAGATGAAAAACCAAAACAGTATCCGTCCCCCACCCCAAGTCCCCTCATGCTCCCTTTTGTCACCACCGTCACCGCCAAGGGTAACCACTATCCTGGCCAGGATAGATTGGTTTTTGCCTGGTTTGGAACATTATGTAAGTGGAATCACGTAGCGCGTAGGCTGTGTGCCTGGCTTTTTTCATTTGTGAGATTTATCTATATTCTGCCTGTCGTTGTAGATTGTTCATTTGTATTATTTTACAGTATTCTCTTGTGTGAATGTGCCACAATTGATTCATCCGTTCTGCTGTTAATGGGCGTTCGGGTAGTCTATAGATTTGGGCTGTTGTGACTAATGTTGTTACAAACATTCTAGAACAGTATCCAGTAGAACTTTCTGCAGTAATGGAAGTGTTCTGCATCTGTGGTGTCCAGTATGGTAGCCACTAGTCACATGTGGCTGCTGAGCACTTGAACCGTGGCTGGTGTGACTGAGGAATTGGACTCTTAGTTGTCTAAAATTGTAATTAATTTAAATGTAAAGAGTCATATGTGTTGGACAGCACAGTCCTAGCATGTCTTTTGGAGACTGTAATGCACATTTGTATTCTGTACATACCTAGGAGTGCAATTGCCGTGTCCTAGGGGATGAAAGTCAGCTTTAGTAGATTCTGCCAAGCAGTTTTCTAAAGTTGGTTGTACCAATTTACACTTCTGTCAGGAGCAGCACCACATGCTCCCCGATACTTAGTATTTTAATCCATTTCAGCCATTCTGGTGAATATGTAGTGAAAAGAGGCTTTTGTTCCCTTTTAAGACTATGAAAATTGACATTTCACCATAGTAAAGATGATGATGATAATGATGATGGTTGGAGGATTTCTTGGGGACTGAGAGACGTTATAGGGGTTGAAAGCTTACCCTTTATGCCACCCCACTTCTGCAGTTGGGCCTCCCACCCAATCAACCTTCTGCCCTAGGAACTGGACCAGGATTAGCAGGACACTAGGGAAGAGGCTGTAGGTTTGGAAGTGATCCATCTCCCACATCTGCTGTGACTTTTTGCCTTCTTAAAATCAGCGCCCCTCTTCCTTTACTGTTCCAATTGGAATATCCCACCAGAGGTCATGGTGAGACTGCCTGGCAGGCTACAGCCATGGCAGAGAAGCCAGGTTTTGTGCTGGCTGCAGTTTGAGTTTGCAGCTTGGCTCGGCCTTGTATAAAAAGGCAATAGCAATCCTGAGTGTGCTGCTTCACTGGCTTGCGGAGAAGCAAAGTCAGCCCTGGGAAAGCAGTAGGGCGACTCCTTACTGTGTCAGGCTGTGTGTGTGTGTGTGTGTGCGTGTGTGCGTGCGTGCGTGTTGCTTTGTAGACATGCTCTCTAATCCACAGAATAATCTTGTGAGTTTACACATGTGAAAACTGAGGCTCAGAGATGTTAAGTCATTGCCCTCAAGGCCACACAGTTAGTAAACAGTGGCAGCAACCCCAGGAGGACTTTCCACCCAATGCCACTGAGAACATTTCTGACGTTTTTTTCTACCTCCCTTCCCTGGGTAAACAGAGCCCTGGCTGGTGCAGATCTTGAAATTCTGGATCAAATTAGATGTCCTCTGCTAAGTGTCCCTTTGGACGGACTCAAACCAATCATTGATGACTTGAAGTGTTTTTTTATGTTGTAATACTAGTGAAACTCACTTTGTGTGACATACGAGTTCTTGGAAAGTTGTGTGCAAAAGAGCTTTTTGCTTGTGGCGAGGGAGAAAAACTGAGTACATTTTAAGTTCATCTCTGGAATTTGTTGCTTAAAGATATCCCAAAGTGAATTATTTTGTAAAGTGAAGGATTCTTTTGAAATATGAATAATAACCTAGCATTGTTGGGTTTTCAAATAATAAACAAGCGTAAAGAGCAGCTCAAAATTGTATACAGGATTCATCAATATTTCACACGTATTCCTTCTTTCATTGAGAAGGGTTCTAATGAAAGTTTCACCTGGACCATCTTGACAGTGAGCTCTCTGAGAGGTCCACAGATTACTTCTCTATCCAGATGTTAAGTTACTAGAAACCCAGTGCCCCCAGTGGCTACTGGTTGATTCAGGCTTAACTTGGGTGTGTTTTACAGTCCCTGATCACTTGGTGAGCCTCTCACGGATGGGGCTGAAGACTCAAATGGGTTATTAGATTAAAAGACCTTTAAGTCTTGAGATTCTGTAAACTAAATGTTACATGCCTATAGATTCATAGATTTCAGCTGTGCTGGTGGGAAGGGCCTTAGAAATCACCAAAGTCCAGCTCTTTGCTGATGCTGAATCCTGCCTGGAGCATCCTGGGCAAGAAACTGTCCCACAGCTCCTGGACACCACCCATGGGAGAACCACTCACCTCTCCACTCCCGAAGTGTGGAAAGTTCTGCCTTGTGTTCATGTGGAATCTGCCTCCTGCACCTTCCATCTGCTGCTCCTCTTGTTCCCACAGATGTCTACAGCTTCTGTATGTCAATTCTTCAAATATTTGAAGCCAGCCATCGAAACCCATGTAGACCTTCTCTCCTCAGGTGAAATAGCCTCAGTTTCTTTGACTGTCCTGAACCTCCTGGTCATTCTGCAGTGGGTGTTCTCTAGCTCACCCATTTCTTCTGTGCCTGGGCTGTTCTGGTGTATTCCCCATAGGAGGCCCCCCTTCCTAAGCCTTTAAACATTTCCATCTTCCCATCCTCTTCTGAGAAGGCTGAGGCCCACTGGCAGGCTCTCCCTCATGGGTCCCGCTGTGCTCAATTTATGTTTTTATTCCTTAGTCTTCAGAGGAATAAGTATCCATTCTGTCTACAAGTAACACTTCCCCTTAAAGTCTAGATGTACTTTCTTTCCTACTTCTAGAAACAACACTTCTTATTTTGAGTTCTGAGGTCCCCCCACTCTACAATTTAATATTCTCTACCTTCCTTCCTTTCACCCTCAAACATGTAGCAATCTCTCCATATTGTCTTCTCTTAACACTGGTGTCCCTTCCTCAAATATCTTTCCTTTCCCCTTTGGGGTCAGATTTCTGAATTTTTGTCTCGACAGCTACTTTCCTTTCCCTCAGCCTGAATGCCGCTTACCTCCCAAGTGCTGGATATTGATGCCCAGTTGGAAGTTACCTTTGTGGTCAGTTGGTTCAGCTCTTTCCCTGATGCCCGATTCCCTCCTGAGGTGTTAAAGTCCTGCCCCTCCCCCTAATTATCTGAGACTCATTCTTTGAGATCAAACTGGCTTTTCCTCCAGCTTGTGCTTTATTACCTCTCTTCAGTGTTTGGCATAATGACTTTTTTCTGGAAAGTCTGGAAAGCTTTTGACACTCTCTGCTATCCTGATCATTTTCTTTCTCAAAGAGTAGTTACTCCTCTTCCTTCTCCAGCCCCGCTTATTGGAACCCTCCAAGTCTCAGTGACTTTTCTACACTCTTGCTGTCCTAAAGCTTGTCATTGCATACACACAGCATCAACTATCACTTTTATATTAAGCGTCCCTGAATCTACAGCTTTTGCTTGGTCTCCCTCTAAAGTCATATTTTCAAATGCCCAGGGGATAATTCTTCATGTACCTATACCATTGTCACCTCAAGTTCATCACCACTCCCCCAACCTACTCACACCTCAACTTCTGCCCAGGGCATCACCTCTCCTTGTTCTCTTCCCTTTGGTTGGAACCAATCAGTCAACACATTGTTTCCCTGAGAGTCTCTCTTCTCTTAGAGCAGAAGAAATGGGAGAACAAACAATGTTTGAACACCTAAACATTTCAGGCACTGGGTTCTGCATATCCTGACCTGTTTAATACTTGAACCATCCTGAAAAGTAAGTGCCATTATCTACATTTTTTAAAAATTTATTTATTTTGTTTATTTTTATTTTTGGCTGTGTTGGGTCTTCGTTGCTGTGCGTGGGCTTTCTCTGACTGCATTGAGCAGAGGCTATTCTTTGTTGTGGTGCGTGGGCTTCTCATTGCAGTGGCTTCTCTTATTGCGGAGCACGGGCTCTAGGTGCGTGAGCTTCAGTAGTTGTGGCACACAGGCTCAGTAGTTGTGGCTCGTGGGCTCTAGAGCACAGGCTCAGTAGTTGTGGCGCACGGGCTTAGTTGCTCCGCGACATGTGATCTTCCCGGACCAGGGCTCGAACCTGTGTCCCCTGCATTGGCAGGCAGATTCTTAATCACTGCGCCACTGGGGAAGCCCCTATCTACATTTTAAAGGGTTAAGAAGTGATATTTGGGGACTTCCCTGGCAGTCCAGTGGTTAAGACTCTGCTCTTCCATTGCAGGGGGCACAGGTTTGATCTCTGGTCGGGGAACTAACATCCTGCATGCCGCATGGCACGGCCAAAAAAAAAAAAGATTTTGAGGATATAGACACCTTGCTCAAGGACCCTCAGCTCTTAAGTGAAAGAATCCGGAGCTCAGATCAAGGTCTGGCTGATTCTAAAACCTAAGGACTTTACTATAGTGGCCTTCTTCTTTTTTTTTTTTTTTTAGTTTAATTTTATTTATTTATTTTTGTCTGCATTGGGTCTTTGTTGCTGCGCGCGGGCTTTCTCTAGTTGTGGTGAGCGGGGGCTACTCTTCTTTGTGGTGCACGGGCTTCTCTTTGCAGTGGCTTCTCTTGTTGTGGAACACTGGCTCTAGGCGCGTGGGCTTTAGTAGATGTGGTACGCGGGCTCAGTAGTTGTGGCTCGCGGGCTCAATTGCTCCGTGGTATGTGGGATCTTCCTGGACCAGGGATCAAACCCGTGCATTGGCAGGCGGATTTTTAACCGCTGCGCCACCAGGGAAGTCCCTATAATGGCCTTCTAACTCATCACCTGGCTTGAGCGTATCACTGATAAAGCCCATCCTCATACCAGCACCAGATTCATTTTCCCCAGATGCCTCTTAATCAAAGGTACCTACATTTTCTTAACCGCACTCTGGCTCCTTACTGTATGTAGGATCAAATGTACTCTCAAGACCACTAGTGAACCCTCATTACCATGCCTAATCAACCAAATTTCTCATTATTGTTTAGTGATCTGTACAATCTCCTTACTGTTCCTCTCCCCCAACCCCTCTGTCTACCATGCTCTTTCCTGGAGGAATATTTCAGCTCTTCCCAGTCAAACCCCTCCTAACTTGTAAGTCTGATGCCTCCCAGTTATGAAGTCTTTTCCAGCTACCGCAGCTCACAGCTGTCACATATCACATTCTCTTAATGTCGATGAAATGGCCTCACCTGCAAAATTTAGCTCTTGATCCAAGCAGTGGTTTTATTTACTGTCTCGTTATTTCCATCTTCAATTTAAAAATAAGCTCCTTGAGGTAAGGATCATGTCTTACGCTTCTTTTGTATTATCTACAGAGTTAGATATAAAAGAAATAATTTAGGAGAAAATGCTTAGAAAAGTATAAAGTGCAGTATAAGCAAAGTATATTATTTTTAAAATTACTAGTGTTATAAACATTGGCAAAATGTATTGGGACCAGGTTCAACAAACAGCAGAAACATGAGGAATTCAATAAATAAGTCAGACCCAGAGTTCCTCCCCCCTCCTCCCATTTAATCCTTAACAACGCCTTCCTGCTCTCTCAGACTGAACATATGAAAGGAGAGGCACCTACAATGCCCACTAGATGATGGACTTTTTCAGGGCAAGGAATACTTGTCTCATCTGTCCAGTTTTTTTTCCAGCACCTGAGTACAGTATTCAGAATATGCTGGGTGCTTGATATGTGTTTGATGAAAGAATGAACAGCTGGAGGTATGACTTGGACCAGATGTTGGTGTTGTCCTACATTTCTGCTTCTTTGGGATTCTTTTCCTGCTTCCCCACGTGGAATGAGAGAATGTCAGAGCTGGAAGGGATCAGCCCAACCTCCCATTTTAAAGATGAAAAAACAATCCCAGAGAGGAGACCATCTGTCCCCAGGTCACCCCTCCTCTTTGTGGCCTTCTGACGTCCTGTCCAATCCAGTATTTCCCCCACTATAATTCACAGTCTTCCTCTTTTCAGTGTTCTGTTGCTGCACCTATATCCAGCCCTTCTTCCTCTCTTGCAAGTGCCCTTTCCCACATCCCTTCACCCAACTCTGTACTCTGCATGCCCCCAACTTGTGTTTAATATTGTACATAGTGCTCCTATGAATGTGTACAAAAAATTCCTCTGAGGTTGTGAGCATACACACTTTTAAAACGTGTGACTGTTTGGGAGGAACACAACTTCACCAGGAAGTTACAGTTCAGAATCTCTTCAGGGCCTCTCTCCAGAAGAATTTCAGAATTTCTCTGAGTCCAGAAACATATTAGGATTTTAATAGTAATAAACCACAGTCCAATTGCTTAAAGTGCCGATGATGTACTAGATATTCTAGAAGGCGCATGGCAACTCTGCAACTCCAAGGCTAGTAGCTCCATTTTACAGATGAGTAAACTGAGGTGCAGAGAGGTAAAACAACTTGCTCAAGGTCACACAGTATCAGAGCAGGAGATTGATCTGATCTATTTGCCTTCTCTAGAAAAGCCTTTGAGACACACTGACCAATTATCAGCTGCTTCACTTGGATGTCCACTTCCTCCTCAGTGGCTGCTCTTGGTGAGGTCTCTCATGTAGGAACTTCTGCCACACTTTGGCTCTATCACTGTTCCCATCGGTTTAGCATCTCTGGAGAGCTCAGAGGCAGTGCCCTGCCTGCACCCCCTAGTGGTCACAGGGGGATGTACAAGTCCTTCTGGCACTGTCTCAGTACCTCTGTCAGCACCCTCTGGTGTTGGCCAGGGACGCAAAGTCACATAGACTTAGGCTTTCAGAGGTGCACTTAATCTCCCAGGGTGGAGGGTAGGCTGTTCCTTGAGGAAGGACCCGGATTCTCCGAGTCCCCCACTCCTGATAGTCCTTTAAGGGAGACACCCCCCCATGCCTGACAGTGACCAAAATCAGTTAAGAGAGGGACTTGACAACAGCTTCAAGTTCCTCTTTAGCGAGTTAGCAAGAGCATCTGACTCAGAGTTCACATAACTCGTTCTTGGCTTCGTCCTTTGTTCACTGACATACCTATGCTTAGCATTGTGCCAAGTTCCCAAATTTGCTTATCTTACATGCCCTTGATAGGTCTCAGTCTCTCTAACCAAGAGTGTCCTCATCTGAAAATAGGGAACACCTGCCTCACCTACCTATGGGGATGTGATGAGATCAAGCCAGAGAGCAAATGTTACATGGTTGTGAGGTTTGAGAGAGTCCACCTTCCTCTTCCACTGCCATCTTGGGGGCACTGGAGCCTATGTGCAGATCAAGCCTCCAGGGCTGCCCACAGTCTTGCAGCCTCCTTCAAATAAATAAGCAGTCTTGCTCTGATTGAACTCTGGGTCACATAGACCCACTGGTGCCTTTGGGTAAACTAGGAAGGCACTGCTTTCTCCAAGTGGACGTGGCTTTGCCAGCTGCTTGGCTTGGCAAGTGGATGGATATGGGTGTCTCTTGGACAAGGCACGTGTTGAGTGAACAACCCACACAGCCAAACACGGAGGCTTTGGTGCCATATGCGTCTGTTTATCCCTCTCCTTACTCCCTGAATAACACAACACTGAATGAATATGTGGGCCACATTTACAGGACACCAAAACAATCACTGTTTGGGGAAAATTCAGCAATAAATAGGTGACTCGGCCTGTAGCTGGGGGAGGAAAAGCCCAGCTTTCTGTCTGGGTTTGCTTGATTTCCTAGGCCCTGGGATAAACATAGCTCTTGTCACTGGCCCTACAGCCTAAAGAATTCCTCCCTTAAATGACCCAAGTTCCTACAGTGGATTTAAACCTTAAGTCACTAAAAGTGCAGATGAAGACTTGGGTTGTGGACAGTGATGAATTACAGACTTACACTTCAGGGCAAGTGAGGACAAATAACCCTGCGATGAAAAACAACACCCCTGGGGAGGAGCAGGGCCCATGAAGGGCGTTTAGATTCCGTTTTCATCTTTTTCCCTGGACGCTCTTTGCTCTCTCCATCCGCTTCTCTTTCTGCTCCTCTCCTGTCCCCTCTCTGTCTTTCCTCCCTCTATCCCCTTCTGCCTCTCTCCCTCTCTGCCTCTTCCTTTTTAAACCTCTACTTAGCATTCTGTCTTCCTCTCTGTCTCCTTCTTCCTTCCTTCTTTCTCCCTCACTTTTCCTTTTCTCTACTAACTGACTTATGGAATTAAAGAATATTTGATAGCTTGATGAATTCTATTATTCGTATTGAAAAATAAGGCAATTCTCTCATGAAAATGGCAATTATATTAAATTGCTTTTTTATTTGTATATAAACCATAGTACTTTTTCCTGTGCCTCAGTGATCTTTGATAGAGAAAAGCCCCCATCCCTCAACACACACACAGTTCATGCAGCGCAAGGCAGGGGAGGGAAGCCAGCAAGGAGGCACTCGTCTGATTAGCATTAAGGGGAAATCCTCAGGACACCGACAGCAAGGAAGGGTTAAGATTGCAGAATGTTGAAGGTGGACCCTCTACTCCAAGCTCCTTGCTTTGTTTCCAGGCTCCTCATCCATCCACCCCACATCCCTGGAGTTTTCTGGAGAAGGCAAATAGATCATATCAATGCCCCCAGACAGGAAATGGAAGTCCAGAGAAATTACATGATTTCTCCAAAGTCACGCAGCCGGTTCATGGGAATACCTTGAGGAGAACCTATTTGTCAAGCACAACAAATATATAACACCAGGTATATCACGTGAGGACATCATAGGAGCTACAAGAATTGGAACAGCTTGATAAGACTCAGTTACCACTTAAGTGGAATTATGACCTCCAGGGAGAAGCTAGGTCATTTAACCAACACTCATTTACCAGGTGGACAAAATGGGATTCGGCCCTAGAGTCTATGGATTACATGTCAAATTCACATTCACACACAATAGGTCACTCTAATGGAGGGGTCAGGGATACGGGCCATGCACACAGAAGATGATCTGGTTTCCTTTCAGCACTCAGTCCACACCCGGTGCCTCCCTCGCTGACATGTTAGACAACAGCTCCAAGCAGCTGCTCCCGTTACTGTCCGCCCCTCTGTATCCTCTAAGTACCTTCTGCAACCTGCCACGTGACTCCTCTTCCCAGGGAGGCTGTGATCTGCAATTAGCAGGCAGTCTTGATGACTGGCTTTGAGTTTATTAAGTCCTGAATTCCCAAGTACACTTTGTTCTTTTTCTTCCTCCCTTCCTTCCTTCCTTCTTTTCTTTCCCTTCCCTCCTTCCTTCTTTCCTTCATTCCTTCTTTCTTTTTTTCTTTCTTTCTTTCTTTCATGACACCAGTCACTTTATGTTCAGCCAAAAGAAAATATTTATGGAGTACTTTTCTAGCCAAGCACTGTGCTGGGCACTAGGAATACAGATACAATAAGCCAGGCTCCCTTCCCTTCCACTGGTTACAGTGTCATGGGAGGTGGGGTGGCACATTCATGAAAAACATTTTCCTCCCTCTGAGATGGGAAGGGGTAGCCTGTGGGTTGCACAGGGTGCTATTGGCCCAATCAGGGCAGACTTTTCTGGGAGGCGGGTGACATCTGAGCCAAGTTTTGAGGCATGAATAGAAGTTGGCCAGGCCAAGTGAAGAAAACTAGTTCTGTCAAAAGAAAGGTGGAAAGTTGGTGGGAAAGGGGGTTGAGAGAGGGCTGGGGGCAGGTTGTGCTCACTTGTGTCGCTACAGTTTTTCCACACTGCAACTATCTCTCTGGGGGAGAAACAGGTAGAAAGGCATAAGTTTTATTTTGACTCTAGGAACAATTTCCTTTGGCTTTAAAACTTATGTTGGAATAATGGGTGAAACTGTGCAGAGGAGAGGGGTATATGGGAACTCTCTTCTATCTGCTCAATTTTTCTGTAAACCTAAAAACGTTCTAAAAATAAATTATTAATTTAAAATTTTATGTTGGATTATTTAATTTAATTAATTTTTGGAGGGGGGAGGTCAGCTAATGTTATCTTTGTCATCGTTGAGAACATGGAACTCCTTGGAAGTCATGATAAGGAGTCTGGCTTCTCCGCCCATTCCTCTTTCCCCTTAGTGCCTCCCGGTCTCAGTAAAGGGTACCGCCATCACCTGTTCAGGCCAGCCTGATTTGATCATCCTTGATCCCTCCATCTCTAGTTCTATAGATTGTACTCTAAGCTGTCTCTAGAATTCATCCAGTCTGTTCCATCTCCTTTTCTCTCCCTCTGGAGCAGTCCACCATCATCTTCTCCCAGGCTGTCCTCTTCAGTGACCTCTTAAGTGGACATCCCACTTATATTAGTCTGCTTAAGCTATCACAACAAAGTGTCACAGAAATTTATTTTCTTACATTTCTGGAGACTGGAAGTCCAAAATCATGGTGTCAGCGGGTTGCTTTCTTCTGAAGCCTCTCTCCTTGGCCTGTGGGTAGCTGTCTTCTCCCTGAGCTGTCTTCTCCCTGTGTCTTCATGTGGTCTTCCCAATGTGTGTGTGCATTTGTGTCCTAATCTCTTCTTTAAGGACACCAGTCATATCAGATTAGGGCCTGTCCTAATGACCTCGCTTGAACTTAATGACCTCGCTTGAACTTAATTACCTCTTTAAAGACTGTATCTCGAAATACATTCACAATCTGAGGTACCGGGACTAGGACTTCCACATACGAATTCAGTATATAACACCACTTACCCTCTGTGGCCCTCTGAGCCATTTTTCATGTACCCACCAAGGTGATCTTCTGAAAATGGAAGTCAGACCAAGTTACTTACCTGCTTGAAAGCCTTCAGTGGCTTCCCAGTGTATTTTTTTTTTTTTTTAAAGCAGTTTTTTGTTTTTTGTTTTTTTTTTAATTTTTATTTATTTATTTATTTTATTTATTTATGGCTGTGTTGGGTCTTCATTTCTGTACGAGGGCTTTCTCTAGTTGCGGCAAGTGGGGACCACTCTTCATCGCGGTGCGCGGGCCTCTCACTGTCGCGGCCTCTCTTGTTGCGGAGCACAGGCTCCAGACGCGCAGGCTCAGTAATTGTGGCTCACGGGCTTAGTTGCTCCGCAGCATGTGGGATCTTCCCAGACCAGGGCTCGAACCCGTGTCCCCTGCATTGGCAGGCAGATTCTCAACCACTGCGCCACCAGGGAAGCCCTTCCCAGTGTATTTAAAATGAAATCCAAACTCTTCCCCGTGGCTTACAAAGCATGGTCTGACCCCTACAAACTGCCTCCCCCAAACTCTCCCTGCCTCTTCCCTGGCTCATCACCATGCAGCTACACAGGCTTCCTTACGTTTTTTTTTTAATTAATTAATTAATTTATTTATTTTTGGCTGTGTTGGGTCTTCGTTTCTGTGTGAGGGCTTTCTGTAGTTGTGGCAAGCGGGAGCCACTCTTCATCGCGGTGCGCGGGCCTCTCACTGTCGCGGCCTCTCTTGTTGCGGAGCACAGGCTCCAGACGTGCAGGCTCAGTAATTGTGGCTCACGGGCCTAGTTGCTCCGCGGCATGTGGGATCTTCCCAGACCAGGGCTCGAACCCGTGTCCTCTGCATCGGCAGACAGATTCTCAACCACTGCGCCACCAGGGAAGCCCCTTCCTTACGTTTTTAAAATACATGGAACTCTTCTATGCTCTGCCCACTCTTCACCTGGCCACCTCCTACTCATCCTTCAGTTCTCAGAGACGCCTTCCCTGAAGGCCTGGTCTCAAGTAGGCGCCCACTGTGATTCTCAATCCTAGCCTCCAGTGCCTTTACTTTGTATCTTTTATTACAATTTGATATCACATGTTTTTTTGTTTACTTGTTTTGTTTGTCTTTCTGAGGACAAAGACCATTTCTGTTTTGTTCCTGCTGGTGTCCTTGCTCTTAGCATAATGCCTGGTACAGGGAAGGTGCTCAGCAAATATTTACTGAATGAGTGACAGAATGAACTGGGAGCTTGCACTTTATTCTCCAGGCATGGGAAGCTGCAAGGGATTTCTAGCAAGGGAGTAACGTGGTCAGATGCACGTTTGAGAGATATCATTCTGGCTACAGTGGGGAGGGGGTGAGTTAAGGGTCTGATCCTGGAATCAGGGAAACTAGTGGGAAGACTACTGTAATAGCCCAAGTGAGAAATGATGAAATATTGAACTAGGGTCATGGAAATGAGGTAGCATTTATAGGATGTGACCGTTTATCGGATGTAAGGAGAAGGGGGACTCCGAGATTCTTGGACCAGGTGAGAAGGTGAATGGGAGTATCTTTCATGGAGACTGGAAGAGAGGAGGAACAGGTTGGCTGAGAGTCTTGGGGGATAAATTAGAATACTTATCTCCCCACTAGAAGGCTCCCCTTAAAGACAGGGACTGTGTTGAAGCTCCCATTTAAAAAATACATTGCACATAGTAAGCCCTTAGTAATCCCAGTTGGGGAAGTGCATGTAGGCCCTTAGTCACATGCACACCGTCAGTTATAGAAACCTTCACTTCTGTCCACAGCCTGAACACCCTGGGGATGTTGTTTCTCTGAATTCCCATGTCACTCATCCTCCAGCCCTGCTCAGCCTGTTCCATTCCTGATGACCCCCCACTCTTTGCTTGTTTTCGGCCCTGGCAGAAACAAAGCAAGCCCAAAATACACCATCCAACTGGCAAGTGATGAGTGATTAGCTGCCTGGCTCTAAAAGGCTGGAATGAGGTGGCCTTTCAGTACTAAGTGCAGTAACCCTAGCCCTCGGCTTGTTGTAATTCTAGATGGAGGTGGTCTGGGACTGGGCGTGGGCAGGGCAGCATGAACAGACCCTCGAGGTCCAGCGGGAAGTGGGAAGAGAGCGCATCTCTCTGCAGTCAATTGAAAGTATGAAATTAACGCTCAAATGGAGGGAAATGAGATGCACTGGATTACATGAGAGGATGAGTGATTCTTCTCGCTAAGGGAAGGCTCTCTGCAGGGGATGGGATGGCAGGTTTGGTGGCCACACTTAATCTCTTTCTTGCTCCTCACCTAAGATAAGATACTACATTTATACAAGGAGATTCTCATTGCTTTTTTTCTTCACTTTATTTCTGCCAAATATCCTACAGCTCTGTGGCTTTGGGCAAGTAACTTAACCTCTCTGAATTTTAGTTTCCTCATCAGTAAAGAGGGAGTTATAGCCCACACCTCAAACAGCTGTTGTGAGAACCTAAATGAGCTAAAGGATTTAAGGAATTATAGAGGCATTCCATAATTGAGGTGGTTAGATCCTACCAAAAGCAAGTCTCTATTTCAGAAGCACCAGGGCACTGGAGAATGCAGTCAGTGCTCAGATGCCTGTGGTTTACAGTGTGATAGTAAGTATGTGTTCATTTAATTTGTGCTCTAGGAAAGTCCCGGTGCCTTAATCAAGAATATACAGCACAGGAGTGATCAGTTGGCATTTAATTAAATGTTCACAGCTACTATGAAGGTTTCAGTCTTTATCTCCCATTACCATCAGAGTATTATAATTAGCACAATAAGGGTATTAGATAGCATAATAAGGGTATTAGATTCACTGGGGGTGGGGGAATGTGGCTTGTTAATAAACCCCATTAGAAATGAGTCCTCATCATTAAAATCAGTGGTCTGGAAGATATGTATATTGGCTAAGACAGTTTACAGTCCCTCCCAACCCTTGCATGATCAGAAAAAAGAGTCTGCTGAGCCCCACACCATTCACCTTTCTGGAGGGTACCTGCTGCTAGATTCTAACATGGTCCTGGGTCCAGCCATAACATCAAAGGATTCGATTTGCCTGAAGCCTTAAGGTTAACCCACTCCTGCTTCTGGATTTTGGAGACCCACCTGGAGCAAAGCTTTCGTGCAAGGCCTGGTTAGAGCACCTCAGAGGACAGAGCCATGATCAGCTTTCAGAACAGGTCCTTTTGTGTCTACTTGCTGATAAAAGTGTGTCTAATAAGTGTCCAAAATGTGGCAGAATTTGACCTGAAACTTGTGTGAAGTGGTTGGGGGAGCAGCTAGCCCTCAACAACCCGTAATGTTTGGGAGCTACCTACAGCTACCGAAAACAACCTAACAGTTTGTGCATAATTAAATTCGTTTAGGTCAGTTTGCAGCAGCTGCTGTTAATGTATGTTAGGGCCAAGCACTTTATTTACCTTATTTCATTTAATCCTCAGAACAAATCTGTGAGGTAGGCCCTATTATTATTCCAATGTTTTTAACCAGGGAAAAGGAGGCCCAGAGATCTTAATGCACTGCCCAAGATCACACAGCTACTAATTAGTGGATCAAGTTTTGAATCCAGAGCCCTTGTGCTTAATCAGTGCACACTACTTCCTGATAGCATTTGAGGGTTTGAGATTGAAAACTGTTTCCCTCAAACAGGGTCAGGCTATAGTCTGGCTTTGCTCGCAGCTATGCCTTCCGCATCTCAGCCCACTGCTGAGAAACGGCCACCTTCAAACTGAGCGGGAGCTGCCCTACTCGGACTGTGTCACGGATTCTGGTGCCTCTGTCACAGATTCTGGCAATGGCCCAATGGCCACCTCTTGACCCTCCCTTTTCACAGTTTATTTCCTCTTTTCCTCCCTCATTCTTCATATAGACTCTTAGGGCCTCAGAGTTGGAACATCCAGTCCTGGCCAGAATATATAAATATACAAGATCCCAGACGTGGTTCTTCAGCCTTGCTGAAATGCAGCCCAGCCTGGGCACTGATGCCATATTCGAATGGCTCTAATCCCTCGGGAGCTTGTCTTCTTATTGACCAGACTGTGCCTTCTTGTCACTTCATCCACTGGTCCTAATTCTGCCCACTGGAGTCACTCAGAAGCCCAATCCCTGTGTCACATGACAGCCCTTCAAGTACGTTAGGATGGATTCATGTGTCACTAAGTGTGCTACCTTAAAAGACCAATGGATGTCACATGCCTTGAGATATAATGTGGGATTTCTCCAGTTCCTGCAGGTCTCCCTGATGGAAACCTTGGAACCTGAACGACTCTGGCTTCATAGGAATCTCTCCTGTCCTCTGGGCAGAGGTGCTTCCTGCCCAGCTTTCCAGAATCAAAGAGGAAGCTGCTAAAGCCCTCTCTCCTTTTACTATTATTTTTATTAAGCTATAACTTATACAATTATTTACACAGATCTTTTTTTTTAATTTATTGAGATACAATTTATTTACCATAAAATTCACTATTTTAAAATGTACAATTCACTGATTTTTAGTGTATTCCCAAAGTTATGCAACCAATACTACTACCTAATTCTAGAACATTTTCATCACTTCCAAAAGAAACCCCATACCCATTAGCAGTCCCTCCGATTCCCCTGCCCCCATCCTCGGTAACCACCACTCTACTTTCCGTCTTTTAGGATTTGCCTACTGTGGACATTTCATCTAAATGGAATCATACAATATGTGCTCTTTTGTGACTTCTTTCACTTCACATAGTGTTTTCAAGGTTCATCCGTGTTGTACCATGTATCAGAATTTCCTTCCTTTTTATGGCCTAATGATATTGCATTGTATGGATATACCACATTTTGTTTACCCGTTCATCAGTTGAGGGACATTTGGGTTGTTTCCACTTTTGGGCTGCTATGAATAATGATGCTGTGAACATTTCTGAACAAGCTTTTGTGTGAACATGTTTTCGATTCTCTAGGAGTGGGACTGACGTTGTGCAGCTCATAAGTGTATGTCCGTTTTAATGCATCTCATGTGGAGCTCTTTACACACATAAAGGTTTCAGCCTGGGCTTGGGACTTGAGTGAGTAGACAGAAACCTATCTCACTAACAACACGTGGTGGGATCCAAGTCAGCTGGAAAGCCCAGCCAGAGTTCCACTAGCAATTCTTTTTCCTCTCTCCCATGCCCTGAGAGGCTCAATGGTTTCTTCAATTCAAAGATGCTGTCTATTTGATAACAATTCAGAGGGCTGGGGTAGGGGAAGTGGTGGCAGGAAAGTTTCTTTTGATATTGATTGTAAGATACCTCTTGATTTTAAAAAGTTAAATTGCGAGTGTCAGGTTTAATCCTTTCAACAACCCCATCTCCATCTTCTCTATGAAGAAAGTAAGGCTCGAGATTGGAACCAAGATGGTGGAGTAGAAGGACGTGCTCTCACTCCCTCTTGCGAGAGCACCAGAATCACAGCTAGCTGCTGGACAGTCATCGACAGGAGGACACTGGACTTCACCAAGGAGGATACCCCATGTCCAAGGACAGAGGAGAAGCCACAGTGAGACGGTAGGAGGGGTGCAATCACAGTAAAATCAAGTCCCATAACTGCTGGGTGGGTGACTCACAGACTGGATAACACTTATACCACAGAAGTTCACCCACTGGAGTGAAGGTTCTGAGCCCTACGTCAGGATTCCCAATCTGGGGGTCCGGCAACGGGAGGAGGAATTCCTAGAGAATCAGACTTTGAAGGCTACTGGGATTTGATTGCAGGACTTCGACAGAACTGGGGGAAACAGAGACTCCACTTTTGGAGGGCACACACAAAGTGGTGTGCACATCGGGACACAGCGGAAGGAGCAGTGACCCCAGGGGAGACTGAACCAGACCTACCTACTAGTGTTGGAGGGTCTCCTGCGGAGGTGGGGGGTGGCTGTGGCCCACCATGGGGACAAGGACACTGGCAGCAGGAGTTCTGGGAGGTACTCCTTGGTGTGAGCCCTCCCAGAGTCTGCCCGTTAGCTCCACCAAAGAGCCCAGGTAGGCTCCAGTGTTGAGTTGCCTCAGGCCAAACAACCAACAGGGAAGGAACCCAGCCCCACCCATCAGCAGTCAAGCGGATTAAAGTTTTACTGAGCTCCCCCCACAAGAGCAACAGTCAGCTCTACCCACCACCAGTCCCTCCCATCAGGAAACTTGCATAAGCCTCTTAGATAGCCTCATCCACCAGAGGGCAGACAGTAGAAGCAAGAAGAACTACAATCCTGCAGCCTGTGGAACAAAAACCACATTCACAGAAAGATAGACAAGATGAAAAGGCAGAGGGCTATGTACCAGATGAAGGAACAAGATAAAACCCCAGAAAAACAACTAAATGAAGTGGAGATAGGCAACCTTCCAGAAAAAGAATTCAGAATAATGATAGTGAAGATGATCCAGGACCTTGGAAAAAGAATGGAGGCAAAGATCGAGAAGATGCAAGAAATGTTTAACAAAGACCTAGAAGAATTAAGGAACAAACAAACAGAGATGAACAATACAGTAACTGAAATGAAAACTACACTAGAAGGAAACAATAGCAGAATAACTGAGGCAGAAGAACGAATAAGTGACCTGGAAGACAGAATGGTGGAATTCACTGCTGTGGAACATAATAAAGAAAAAAGAATGAAAAGAAATTAAGAGAGCCTAAGAGACCTCTGGGACAACATTAAACACAACAACATTCACATTATAGGGGTGCCAGAAGGAGAAGACAGAAAGGACCAGAGAAAATATTTGAAGAGATTGTAGTCGAAAACTTCCCTAACATGGGAAAGGAAATAGCCACCCAAGTCTAGGAAGTGCAGAGAGTCCCATACAGGATAAACCCAAGGAGAAACACGCCAAGACACATAGTAATCAAATTGGCAAAAATTAAAGACAAAGAAAAATTATTGAAAGCAGCAAGGGAAAAATGACACATAACATACAAGGGAACTCCCATAAAGTTAACAGCTGATTTCTCAGCAGAAACTCTACAAGCCAGAAGGGAGTGGCATGACATACTTAAAGTGATGAAAGGGAAGAACCTACAACCAAGATTACTCTACCCGGCAAGGATCTCATTCAGATTTGATAGAGAAATCAAAAGCTTTACAGACAAGCAAAAGCTAAGAGAATTCAGCACCACCAAACCAGCTCTACAACAAATGCTAAAGGAACTTCTTTAAGTGGGAAACACAAGAAAAGAAAGGGACCTACAAAAACAATCCCAAAACAATTAAGAAAATGGTCATAGGAACATACATATCGATAATTACCTTAAACGTGAATGGATTAAATGCTCCAACCAAAAGACACAGACTTGCTGAATGGATACAAAAACACGACTCATATATATGCTGTCTACAGGACACCCACTTCAGACCTAGGGACACAGACTGAAAGTGAGGGCATGGAAAAAGATATTCCATGCAAATGGAAATCAAAAGAAAGCTGGAGTAACAATACTCATATCAGATAAAATAGACTTTAAAGTAAAGAATGTTACAGGAGACAAGGAATGACCAGGGGATCAATCCAAGAAGAAGATATAACAATTATAAATATATATGCACCCAACATAGGAGCACCTCAATACATAAGGCAACTGCCAGCAGGTATAAAAGAGGAAATCAACAGTAACACAATAATAGTGGGGGCCTTTAACACCTCACTTACACCAATGGACAGATCATCCAAAATGAAAATAAATAAGGAAACAGAAGCTTTAAATGACACAGTAGACCAGATAGATTGAATTGATATTTATAGGACATTCCATCCAAAAACAGCAGATTACACTTTCTTCTCAAGTGCGCATGGAACATTCTCCAAGATAGATCACATCTTGGGTCGCAAATCAAGCCTCAGTAAATTTTAAAAAATTGAAATCGTATCAAGTATCTTTTCTGACCACAATGCTATGAGATTAGAAATGAATTACAGGGAAAAAAACGTAAAAAACACAAACACGTGGAAGCTAAACAATACGTTACTAAATAACCAAGAGATCACTGAAGAAATCAAAGAGGAAATAAAAAAATACCTAGAGACAAATGACAATGAAAACACGATGATCCCAAACCTATGGGATGCAGCAAAAGCAGTTCTAAGAAGGAAGTTTATAGCTATACAAGCCTACCTCAAGAAACAAGAAAAATCTCAAGTAAACAATCTAACCTTACACCTAAAGGAACTAGAGAAAGAAAAACAAACAAAACCGAAAGTTAGCAGAAGGAAAAATATCATAAAGATCAGAGCAGAAATAAATGAAATAGAAACACAGAAAACAATAGCAAAGATCAATAAAACTAAAAGCTGGTTCTTTGAGGAGATAAACGAAATTGATAAACCGTTAGCCAGACTCATCAAGAAAAAGAGGGAGAGGACTCAAATCAATAAAATTAGAAATGAAAAAGGAGAAGTTATAACAGACACTGCAGAAATACAAAGCATCCTAAGAGATTACTACGAGCAACTCTATGCCAATAAAATGGACAACCTGGAAGAAATGGACAAATTCTTAGAAACGTATAACCTCCCAAGACTGAACCAGGAAGAAATAGATAATATGAACAGACCAATCACAAGTAATGAAATTGAAACTGTGATTAAAAATCTTGCAACAAACAAAAGTCCAGGACCAGATGGCTTCACAGGTGAATTCTATCAAACATTTAGAGAAGAGCTAACACCCAGCCTTCTCAAACTCTTCCAAAAAATTGCAGAGGAAGGAACACTCCCAAACTCATTCTATGAGGCCACCATCACCCTGATACCAAAACCAGACAAAGATATTATAAAAAAAGAAAAATACAGACCAATATCACTGATGAATATAGATTCAAAAATCCTCAACTAAATACTAGCAAACAGAATCCAACAACACATTAAAAGAATCATACAGGGGCTTCCCTGGTGGCGCAGTGGTTGAGAATCTGCCTGCTAATGTAGGGGACACGGGTTCGAGCCCTGGTCTGGGAAGATCCCACATGCCGCAGAGCAACTAGGCCCGTGAGCCACACCTACTGAGCCTGCGCGTCTGGAGGCTGTGCTCCGCAACAAGAGAGGCCGCGATAGTGACAGGCCCACGCACCGCGATGAAGAGTGGCCCCCGCTTGCCGCAACTAGAGAAAGTCCTTGCACAGAAACGAAGACCCAACACAGCCAGAAATAAATAAATAAATTAAAAAAAATAATAATAACAAATGTTCAAGTACAATTGGTGTCTTTAAAAAAAAAAAAAAAAAAAAGAATCATACGCCATGACCAAGTGGGATTTATCCCAGGGATGCAAGGATTCTTCAATACACACAAATCAATCAATGTGATACACCATATTAACAAACTGAAGAATAAAAACCATATGATCATCTCAATAGATGCAGAAAAAGCTTTTGACAAAATTCAACACCCATTTATGATAAAAACTCTCCAGAAAGTGGGCATAGAGGGAACCTACCTCAACATAATAAAGGCCATATATGACAAAACCACAGCAAACATCATTCTCAATGGTGAAAAACTGAAAGCATTTCCTCTAAGATCAGGAACGAGACAAGGAAGTCCACTCTCACCACTATTATTCAACATAGTTTTGGAAGTCCTAGCCACAGCAATCAGAGAAGAAAAAGAAATAAAAGGAATACAAATTGGAAAAGAAGAAGTAAAACTGTTACTGTTTGCAGATGACATGATACTATACATAGAGAATCCTAAAGATGCTACCAGAAAACTACTAGAGCTAATCAATGAATTTGGTAAAGTTGCAGGATACAAAATTAATGCATAGAAATCTTTTGCATTCCTATACACTAATGATGAAAAATCTGAAAGAGAAATTATGGAAACACTCCCATTTACCATTGCAACAAAAAGAATAAAATACCTAGGAATCAACCTACCTAGGGAGACAAAAGACCTGTATGCAGAAAACTATAAGACACTGATGAAAGAAATTAAATATGATACCAACAGATGGAGAGATATACCATGTTCTTGGATTGGAAGAATCAGTATTGTGAAAATGACTATAGTACCCAAAGCAATCTACAGATTCAATGCAATCCCTATCAAACTACCACTGGCATTTTTCACAGAAGTAGAACAAAAAATTTCACAATTTGTATGGAAACACAAAAGACCCCGAATAGCCAAAGCAATCTTGAGAACGAAAAATGGAGCTGGGGAATCAGGCTCCCTGACTTCAGACTATACTACAAAGCTTCAGTAATCAAGACAGTTTGGTACTGGCACAAAAACAGAAATATAGATCAATGGAACAGGATAGAAAGCCCAGAGATAAACCCACACACATATGGTCACCTTATCTTTGATAAAGGAGGCAAGCATATACAGTGGAGAAAAGACAGCCTCTTCAATAAGTGGTGCTGGGAAAATTGGACAGGTACATGTAAAAGTATGAAATTAGAACACTCCCTGACACCATGCACAAAAATAAACTCCAAATGGATTAAAGACCTAAGTGTAAGGCCAGACACTATCAAACTCTTAGAGGAAAACATAGGCAGAACACTCTATGACATACATCACAGCAAGATCTTTTTTGATCCGCCTCCTAGAGTAATGGAAATAAAAACAAAAATAAACAAATGGGACCTAATGAAACTTCAAAGTTTTTGCACAGCAAAGGAAACCATAAGCAAGACGAAAAGACAACCCTCAGAATGGGAGAAAATATTTGCAAACGAATCAACGGACAAAGGATTAATCTCCAAAATATATAAACAGCTCATTCAGCTCAATATTAAAGAAACAAACACCCCAATCCAAAAATGGGCAGAAGACGTAAAAAGACACTTCTCCAAAGAAGACATATAGACGGGCACGAAGCACATGAAAAGATGCTCAACATCACTAATTATTAGAGAAATGCAAATCAAAACTACAATGAGGTATCACCTCACACCAGTTAGAAAGGGCATCATCAGAAAATCTACAAACAACAAATTCTGGAGAGGGTGTGGAGAAAAGGGAACCCTCTTGCACTGTTGGTGGGAATGTAACTTGATACAGCCACTATGGAGAACAATATGGAGGTTCCTTAAAAAACTAAAAATAGAATTACCATATGACCCAGCAATCCCACTACTGGGCATATACCCAGAGAAAACCGTAATTCAAAAAGACACATGCACCCGAATGTTCATTGCAGCACTATTTACAATAGCCAGGTCATGGAAGCAACCTAAATGCCCATCGACAGACGAATGGATAAAGAAGATGTGGTACATATATACAATGGAATATTACTCAGCCATAAAAAGGAACGAAATTGAGTCATTTGTTGAGACATGGATGGATCTAGAGACTGTCATACAGAGTGAAGTAAGTCAGAAAGAGAAAAACAAATATCGTATATTAACGCATGTATGTGGAACCTAGAAAAATGGTACAGAGGAGCCGGTTTGCAGGGCAGAAGTTGAGACACAGATGTAGAGAACAGACATATGGACACCAAGGGGGGAAAACCACGGTGGGGTGGGAATGGTGGTGTGCTGAATTGGGCGATTGGGATTGACATGTATACACTGATGTGTATAAAATTGATGACTAATAAGAACCTGCAGTATAAACAAACAAACAAACAAAACAACTAATACTAAACTTTCATTGGGTTATTTGTATGGAAATATGTTAATATAAATGTTTCAGACATTACATGAAATTTCTAAAAATCTTATATGTTCTGGTATAATGTTATAAGTCATAATCCTAGTTATTACTTTAAAATGTATATCTCAGAAATAACTAATTTTCTTGTCAACTGCATTATTATGAACTTTCATCAAATCTTTAACCGTGGTCATTTTTAAGTCTTCTGTCATTTACAGACAGTTCTGGGTGTACTCTGATGCTTTTGTAAATATGTTCCTATAAAAGGGTTTCATCTTCAGGAAATTCATGGAAAAGACTCTGACAAGTACAGGTTTCTGGTAACTGACTGTACTGCTAAACTGAATGAATAAGCATGTTCAGAACACTAATGGAAAACTGATGAATTCATAAAAGTGCTAACAAAAGATCAAGATAAAAAAAAAATTAATTACATGGGACTGAGTGAACTGATGAGGATGAGTATAATTTTTGTGACTTTCTGTTTGAATTTAAAAAAAGAAAAAATCCGACAAGGACTCAGAGGCAAAGAATATACAAATCAATTTTCACTGCAAAGTAAAGGAGCTGTTACAGTGGAGGATTACTCGACTGAATGCCAATATTATGACATAGCATGAGTGTGTTTCGTGTTTGGTAATTGCAATCATTGTTGCTTTTGTTGTGGTCATCCATGTACAATGCTTGGTGTCAGTCTATTTATCTCTTGTAAAAATAAAATACAGTGTGTGTGTGTGTGTGTGTGTGTGAAAAAAAAAAAAAGACAATATGGTACTGGCACAAAAACAGAAACATAGATCAATGGAACAAGATAGAAAGCCCAGAGATAAACCCACGCACCTATGGTCAACTAATCTATGACAAAGGAGGCAAAGATATACAATGGAGAAAAGACAGCCTCTTCAATAAGTGGTGCTGGGAAAACTGGACAGCTACATGTAAAAGAATGAAATTAGAACACTCCCTAACACCATACACAAAAATAAACTGAAAACGGATTAAAGATCTAAATGTAAGACCAGACACTATAAAACTCTTAGAGGACAACATAGGAAGAACACTCTGACATAAATCACAGCAAGATCTTTTTTGATCCGCTTCCTTGAGTAATGGAAATAAAAACAAAAATAAACAAATGGGACCTAATGAAACTTCAAAGCTTTTGCACAGCAAAGGAAACCATAGACAAGACAAAAATACAGCCCTCAGAATGGGAGAAAATATTTGCAAACGAATCAACGGACAAAGGATTAATCTCCAAAATATATAAACAGCTCATGCAGCTCAATATTAAAGGAACAAACACCCCAATCCAAAAATGGACAGAAGACCTAAATAGACATTCTCCAAAGAAGACATACAGATGGCCAAGAAGCACATGGAAAGCTGCTCAACATCACTAATTATTAGAGAAATGCAAATCAAAACTACAATGAGGTATCACCTCACACCAGTTAGAATGGGCATCATCAGAAAATCTACAAACAACAAATGCTGGAGAGGGTGTGGAGAAAAGGGAACTCTCTTGCACTGTTGGTGGGAACGTAAATTGATACAGCCACTATGGAGAACAGTATGGAGGTTCCTTAAAAAACTAAAAATAGAATTACCATATGGTGCAGCAATCCCACTGCTGGGCATATACCCCGAGGAAACCATAATTCAAAAAGACACATGCACCCGAATGTTCATTGCAGCACTATTTACAATAGCCAGGTCATGGAAGCAACCTAAATGCCCATCGACAGACGAATGGATAAAGAAGATGTGGTACATATATACAATGGAATATTACTCAGCCATAAAAAGGAACGAAATTGAGTCATTTGTTGAGACGTGGATGGATCTAAAGACTGTCATACAGAGTGAAGTAAGTCAGAAAGAGATAAACAAATATCGTATAGTAACACATGTATGCGGAACCTAGAAAAATGATACAGATGAATCGGTTGCAGGGCCGAAGTTGAGACACAGATGTAGAGAACAAACGTATGGACACCAAGAGGGGAAAACCGCAGTGGGGTGGGGATGGTGGTGTGTTGAATTGGGCGATTGGGATTGACATGTATACACTGATGTGTATAAAATTGATGACTAATAAGAACCTGCAGTATAAAAGAACAAAAACAAACCAAAAAAAACAACTAATACTAAACTTTCTTTGGGTTATTTGTATGGAAATATGTTAATATAAATGTTTCAGACATTACATGAAATTTCTAAAAATCTTATATGTTCTGGTATGTTATAAGTCATAATTCTACTTATTACTTTAAAATGTATATCTCAGAAATAACTAAATTTCCTTGTCAATTGCATTATTATGAACTTTCATCAAATCTTTAACTGTGGTCATTTTTAAGTCTTTTGTCCTTTACAGACAGTTCTGGGTGTACTCTGATGCTTTTGCAAAAATGTTCCTATAAAAGGGTTTCATCTTCAAGGAATTCATGGAAAAGACTCTGACAAGTACAGCTTTCTGGTAACTGACTATACTGCTGAACTGAATGAATAAGCATTTTCAGAACTCTAATGGAAAACTGATGAATTCATAAAAGTGCTAACAAAAGATCAAGATGAAAAAAAAATTAATTACATGGGACTGAGTGAACTGATGGGGATGATTATAATTTTTGTGACTTTCTGTTTGAATAAAAAAAGAAAAAATCCGGGGCTTCCCTGGTGGCGCAGTCGTTGAGAATCTGCCTGCCAATGCAGGGGACGCGGGTTCGAGCCCTGGTCTGGGAAGATCCCACATGCCGCGGAGCAACTCGGCCCGTGAGCCACAATTACTGAGCCTGCGCGTCTGGAGCCTGTGCTCGGCAACAAGAGGCCGCGATAGTGAGAGGCCCGCGCACCGCGATGAAGAGTGGCCCCGCTTGCCACAACTAGAGAAAGCCCTCGCACAGAAACGAAGACCCAACACAGCCATACATACATACATACATACATACATAAATAAAAAGAATGTAAGCAGACAAGAATAGCATTAAAAAAAAGAAAAAAAAAGAAAAAATCCCACAAGGACTCAGAGGCAAAAAATATACAAACCAATTTTCACTGCAAAGTAAAGGAGCTGTTACAGTGGAGGATTACTGGACTGAATGTCAATATTATGACACAGTATGAGTGTGTTTTGTGTTTGGTAATTGCAATCATTGTTGCTTTTGTTGTGGTCATCCATTTACAATGCTTGGTGTCAGTTTATTTATCTCTTGTAAAAATAAAATACAGTGTGTGTGTGTGAAAAAACAAAAAAAAAGAAGAAAAAGATGTGGTACATATATACAATGGAATATTACTCAGCCATAAAAAGGAACGAAATTAGGTCATTTTGAGACGTGGATGGATCTAGAGACTGTCATACAGAGTGAAGTAAGTCAGAAAGAGAAAAACAAATATCGTATATTAGCGCATATATGTGGAACCTAGAAAAATGGTACAGATGAACCGGTTTGCAGAGCAGAAATTGAGACACAGATGTAGAGAACAAAC
The DNA here is from genome assembly GCF_965194805.1 of Balaenoptera borealis. Lineage (NCBI taxonomy): Eukaryota > Metazoa > Chordata > Mammalia > Artiodactyla > Balaenopteridae > Balaenoptera > Balaenoptera borealis. The sequence continues at coordinate 89,891,047 of NC_138874.1, forward strand.
GCATGGACACTAAGGGGGTAAAGCGGCGGAGGGGTGGGGGTGGTGGTTGGATGAATTGGGCGATTGGGATTGACATGTATACACTAACGTGTATAAAATGGATGACTAATAAGAACCTGCTGTATAAAAAAAAAAAATCAGCAATGAAAAAAAAGAAGTTAAATTGCTTGGGGAGGGGAGAGAGATTACTGCATTTTTAGACTTGGGGAGATTACAGTCTTACATTTAAAGGTTACCCCCAGAGGCCAACCCAGTCCTTTTATAGAGGAGGAAAAGGAGGGATGGCTCCATTGCTTGGACAACAGCGTAGGCCAAGCCTTACTGCTGAGGCTGCAGCGAGAAGGGGTGTAGACACAGAAGTAGCAGGCAAGGCTGGGCCGGTGGTCCATCTACTGAGCATCTCTGATGTGACTTCTAGGGCCAGCCCGTGGAGAGAAAGGTTACTCTGTGCTACATCAGACACTATGCAATAGGGATCTGCTCCTTAATTCTGCACACCATGATGTCACAGGAAAGGCTGAGGAGCTCCAAGTGGCAGAGCCCAGAGAACTCTGGACTCCAAGCCCAACCCTGTTCTTTCCATAATGACACGTATTACTTCACCTCCCTGGGCCTTGGTTTCTCGATCTATGCAGTCAGGAGAGTGATCCCTTCCCTGTCTGAGTCACTCTGTCATTATCAGGACCAAGCAAAATGAGTTAATAAGGAGGTGAGCGCTCTTTAAAGTGAAGGACACATGTGGGTGATGACTTATTATGGGCCTGGATTCATTTAAGCTCACTGATCTATTCATGCCACAGATATTAATAAGTACCTGGTTATAGTTTAACCTCAACTACCTCTTAAAGTAAATACCACTGCATTTTTATCACCTACTGTATACTTTGTCTAAGTCACTCTGTCTAATTTCAAAAGAAGTTCCTTAGGCTTCCCTCCTAGTACTCATGTCTCCTACTCCCTGCCCAATACTCACGTCTTCCTGAAACTTGGGTCTTTACAGTGGTCTCCTTCTCAGGACTGTTTTGACTCATTTATGTTTTGGCTGAGATCTCAAGGTCAGTACCACATGCAGCATGCACCACTAACTACTACAGATCAACAGAGTAAACAAATCTGGTTTACTTCTAAAGCTTTTTCCAACAGTGCCCAGCAGACACTTTCTAAGACAGGGCAAATTCTTTCAGCCTTCAGTAAAGATTTAAGAACTTGAGGTAACTTCTTCAAAGCATTCACTTAATGTTGTCTTTCCACCACCATATGCCAAGCTCACAAGGGAGACACATATCACCCCTTTGATATTCTAACGACTTTGTAATTATACAACTGGCAAGAAAGGAAACTGAAAAGTTAAAGGCACAACCCAGATGTCCCTTGGTGGATGAAGGGATAAATAAAATGTGGGATATACATACAATGGAGTACTATTCAGCCTTAAAAAGGAAGGAAATTCTGATACATGTTGTAACATGCATGAACCTTAGTGACATTGTGCTAAGTGAAATAAGCCAATCACAAAAAAACAAATTCTGTATGATCTCACTTATATGAGGTACCCAGTGTAGTCAAATTCATAGAGAAAGAAAATAGAACAGAGATTACCAAGGGCTGGGGGGAGGGGAGAATAGGGAGTTATTGTTAAATGGGTACAGAGTTATAGTTTGGGATGATGAAAAAGTTCTAGAGATGGATAGTGGTGATGATTGCACAACAGTGTGAATGTACTTAATGCCACTGAATTTTACACTGAAAATGGTTACAAAGGTAAATTGTATGATGGATATTTGGCTGTTTGGCTTCCTTCTAGTGTTTGACTATTATGAATAAAGCCACTAAAAAAAGTTAAAGGCAGCCTTTAGAATGTTGTGATATAGTAAGGGGAAACATAGGTCATAAAAGACTGTCATGCTCTTTCCACCATCTTTCCGTGCCACCGTAATGGTGCACATGAACATCCTGGCCAAGGTTCTCAAGATCATCAACATTGCTGAGAAGAGAGGCAAACACCAGGTTCTTACCAGGCAGTGCTCCAGAGCTATCATCTGGTTTCTAACTGATGATAAAGCATCCATTAATGACCACAGAGTTGGGTAAATTGTTGTGAACCTCACAAGCAGCTTAAACAGTTGTAAAGTGATCAACCCCAGATTTGGTGTGCAATTTGGTGATCTAGAATAATGAGAGACTACCTGATCCCATCCCATCCTTTGTACTGGTGATCTTGGCTGGCATCATAGACCATCTTGCGGAATCAAGATGAAAACACACAGGAGGGAAAATCCTGGGATTCTTTTTCTCGGGATGTAACACATACATACAAATATAATGCCTCAGTGAATAACAATAACAAATACTATTATTTCTTTCTTAATAATGATATATACGATTATATATGCACATAGTAAAAAGTCTTAGATAATATTCACCAAAATGCAAATAGTGAATAATTCTGCATGGTGGGATTATGAATAATTTTTTAAAATAAATTTATTTATTTTTGGCTGCATTGGGTCTTTGTTGCTGCGTGGGCTTTCTCTAGTTCCGGCGATCGGGGGCTACCCTTCGTTGCGGTGCGTGGGCTTCTCATTGCAGTGGCTTCTCTTGTTGTGGATCACAGGCTCTAGGCGCGGGCTTCAGCAGTGTGACATGCGGGCTCAGTAGTTGTGGCTCGCGGGCTCTAGAGTGCGGGCTCAGTAGTTGTGGCACACAGGCTTAGCTGCTCCGCAGCATGTGGGATCTTCCCAGACCAGGGCTCGAACCCGTGTCCCCTGCATTGGCAGGCAGATTCTTAACCACTGTGCCACCAGGGAAGCCCAACAAATAATTCTATTATTTTTATGTTTTAACTGTTACAAAACAAAAATTCAACTGAATAAATTTGAAGAGCTAATTGGCTTTATTCAATGATTCATAAATCGAGCAGCATCTCATCTAGTAAATAGAAGGGCGCTCCAAGGAGTTGTACAAAATGGAAGGTTTTTTTTTTGTTTTTTTTTTTAAATTAATTAATTAATTAATTTATTTATTTAGGCTGTGCTGGGTCTTCGTTTCTGTGCGAGGGCTTTCTCCAGTTGCGGCAAGTGGGGGTCACTCTTCATTGCGGTGCGTGGGCCTCTCACTATCGCGGCCTCTCCCGTTGCGGAGCACAGGCTCCAGACGCACAGGCTCCAGACGCACAGGCTCAGCAACTGTGGCGCACGGGCCTAGCTGCTCCGCGGCATATGGGATCCTCCCAGACCAGGGCTCGAACCTGTGTCCCCTGCATTGGCAGGCGGATTCTCAACCACTGCGCCACCAGGGAAGCCCCGAAAATGGAAGGTTTTTATAGTCAGAAGGAGGGTGGGGCAAGGAAGTTATTAGCAAAAGAAAAGAAAGAATTGTTTCAAGCCAGGTCGTCTTCTTTTTTGGGGGGAAGCAAATGCCAGGGGTCTTCTACAGATTATCTCCCTAGTGCTGATCAGATTGTCTATTTGAAGGTCGCTTTCTGGGGAGAGGTTGAAATTGCAGCAAAATCTTGGTTTGCTGACATGGGGACAAATGACTCCATTTGGGGCTTTTATTTCTTTTTAACAGTACAAAAAATACATAAAGTTATTTTCTAGTGTATATGTCTGCTTCCCCTAGTCATGGCAGAGAACTTAAGTAAGGAGGCATGGCTTTTCATTCCAGTGATCTGTTTCTTTTCCATTATGTTCTTAGGTGCTTACATGTTGTGAGGAGCTGTGGTTCAGAGGTGGAGCCTGTGGCCTTGGAAAAGTCACTGAACCCTCTGAGCCTCTGTTCCTTCACCCATTAGATGAGAATAGTAGTAATAATAACAACAACAATAAAACCTACCTTTTGGTGTTGTGCAGAGGTGTGTGGTATGATAAGAAAGCACTCAAATGAAATTGATGTCACTCTTCATTACAGAAAGTACTGCTAGCATCCAGATTACCACAGGAAGTAGGGTTGAGGAGAATATTTTCAAAATTCTCTCCATTCTAGCCAACTGTAATCAATTAAATTGAGGCTGCCACTGATCTCCACCACCAGTCCATTCCTCACTCCGCCTCCCAATCTTTGATCTTTAATGACTTGAATGTGCTAAGGAACAACCACTAGGGGGCACAATTTCATCACTTGAGAGCCTGAGTCCCATTGCCCTAATTTCTTACCAGCGCATTTTACCATCCAAAAATTCTGTGAATACGAACCTAAGTATTAAGGAAGCTTTCCAGTGGAGAGAAACCCAAGGTCACAGGCTCACGGCTCCACCCTTTTATGGGTCTCCTCCCCCCACCTCCTTTCCTCCTCTCTGTTGTAACTGGCACCAGTTCCCCTCCCCTTTGGCGGGTAGGGCCCTGTTTTGCTTACTCAGCCAGACGTTGCCAGAAAGGAACTATTTTCCCCTTGTGGGCTGTGAGGCTAAACGTTATTTGTCCTGCTCAAGGCTGCTATGGGACAATATTTGGTTTGAAGGACTTTTTTCTTTGCTTTTGATTCAGCTCAAGGTGGCTACCAAGGTCAGCAGCTGTCTCCCTGTTTCTCTTCAACCTACCAACTTCTTAGCAGGTGGTTTAAGACCATTCCTTTAAATTTTTTTTTCACTTGAGTGGTGATCAAACTAGCCCCATTAATCTACTGTGGACAATGACACTTGTAGGCAAATCCCTGCTTTGCTTCTCAGACTTAGAAGGCTCGCTGCCCCTTCTCTTTCTGCTGCTAAGATTTCTTTTTTTTAAAATTTAATTTATTTATTTTATCTATTTATTTTTGGCTGTGTTGGGGCTTTGTTGCTGCTCACGGGCTTTCTCTAACTGCGGCTATAGGGGGCTACTCTTCGTTGTGGTGCGCGGGCTTCTCATTGTGGTGGCTTCTCTTGTTGCGGAGCACAGGCTCTAGGCACGCGGGCTTCAGTAGTTGCAGCACGCAGTCTCAGTAGTTGTGGCTCACGGACTCTAGAGCACAGGCTCAGTAGTTGTGGCACACGGGCTTAGTTGCTCCACGGCATGTGGGATCTTCCCAGACCAGGGCTCGAACCCGTGTCCCCTGCGTTGGCAGGCAGATTCTCAACCACTGAGCCATCAGGGAAGCCCCTGCTAAGATTTCTAAAGACAGCAATTCTCAAACTTTGGTGTGAATAAGAATCATGTGGATGGACTTCCCTGGTGGCGCAGTGATTAAGAATCCGCCTGCCAATGCAGGGGACACAGGTTCAAGCCCTGGTCTGGGAAGATCCCACATGCTGCAGAGCAACTAGGCCCGTGCGCCATAACTACTGAGCCTGCGCTCTAGAACCCACGAGCCACAACTACTGCGCAGCTACGAAGACCCAACGCAGCCAAATAAGTAAATAATTAATTAAAAAAAAAGAATCATGGGGAGGAGCATGTTAAAAGTGCAGATTTCACCACTTCACACCCATTAGGACAATTATTTAAAAAAAAAAAAAGAAAAGAAGTGAGTGTTGGAGAGAATGCAGAGAAATCGGAACCCTGTACATTGCTGGTAGGAATGTAAAATGGTGTCGCTGCTGTGGAAAACTGTCTGATGGTTCCTCAAAAAATTAAACATAAAATTACCATATGATCCAGCAAGTTCACTTCTGGGTATATACCCAAAAGCATTGAAAGAAGGAACTTCAACAGATATTTGTACGTCTGTGTTCACGGCAACATTATTCACAATAGCCATGAGAAGCAATGCCATTCCCTAACATTGGGAAGGGGGTTGTGATGCATCTCACAGACTTTAGCAGTTTTATTTTGTTATTCAGATATGTTTAAAAAAATCCTCCTAGAAGAATTTATACTATGATGCTCTGTTAAAAGGACTAGGATTTGTGGCAGAAGGTGAAGGGGAACTTTCACTTTTCATTCTGTTTACTTCTGGGTTGTTTGTTTATTTTACATTGGGAGGCCCTGTTTTACTTTTGCACTTAGAAGAAAAGAGTTCTTTAGTTAGTGGTGGAGGTATTAAACGTGGCTGCCCCTCGCATTTAAAGCAACACTGGCAGTACAAACACAGATACCCACTCAAAATAATAGCCTTACATAATAATATGGATGATGATACCTTAGTGATTAGCAATTTACAAAGCATATCCACGTCCATTATCTCATTTAATCCATGGCGAGGCTTTGTGAAATAGGTAGTATTTTACCCATTTTACAGCCAAGAAACTAAAATGCACAGTAAGTAGACATAATTGTTGTCTAAACTGCATCTTTCTCCCTCCTTATCCTCTGAGTGTTGTCTTTGGTTCACTTTGCTGGAGTGTTTCTGGCACTTATTCTAGTCCTATAATAAAATATATTTATAATCCATTCATTTGAGGATAAGCATCCTTGGCTGAAACTGCCCAGATTGAAAGGACTGTTCAGACAGGCGATGCCACCCTGGCCAGGTAGGAGCTAGTTCTGTTGTGTTTGTTTGCCTGAGGTTATCATAACAAAATTCCTAAAAGCAAAATATCTCATGTATATATGTTTTAAAAGAAGCATCATTTTGTTTAGTCTGTGTGACAGGCAGAAACTGCATGAGATTTTTATTGTGCAGACCTTCCTTTCACAGAAAGCTGAAATGTCAGGTAGTCTTTGAAGAGCTGGAAATGGCTTTTCCAGTTTGGGCAAAGTGAACCTCATCATTTGAGGGTAGATATTCCTGCTGGCAAATGTGTGGCTTTTAGTGATCAGGCAAATACAGATGATTTGGGTTGTTTGCCCTGCAATTGCAAAGATTTATTTGGCTATTTATTGTTTAATGGTTGTCAGTAGTGGCCACAAGCAAATGAAAATGTCTTTGACTTCCACAAGTATCTCCTTTTAAATCAGGACTTAACCTCAGATAACATTTGTAAACCAAGAGTTTCTCCAGGATTGGCTAGATAATTTACACAGCCCTAGTGCAAGATGAAAGTGAAGGGACCCTTGTTCAAAAATTATTAAGAATTTCAAGGTGGTGACATCGGAGCATTAAACCGAGTGCAGGGCCCTTTGCAAGTATATAGGTTGTACGTCCATTAAGCCAGCCCTGGATCTCTTTTACATTTAAAAAATTTATCTATCTATATTTATTTACAGGTACAACATTAACATATCACAGATTTTAAAAGATATAAAAGTAAGTTTATTGGGCGGGGAAGTCTCCCTTCCCTATATGGACCACTGTTACCAGTTTCTTGTGTATCTTCCCAGAGATTTTCATTCATTTACAAACATACATATACATAATATATTATCTACCCTCCTTCAGGACCCGCATATGCAAATAGTAACATACTTTACACACTGTTTTGCACTTTGTCTTCTTAACAATATATCTTAGAGATCATTCCTTATCACTGCGGGCAGTCTCCTCATCTTTTCCATGGCTGCATAATATTCCACTGTATAGAGGTAGCAGTTGTTTAACCAGTTCCCTTTGATGAATATATAGGTTGCTTCCAATGACCAAAAGTGTTGCAACAAAAACCCTTGCACATCATTTTCCTACGTGTGTGAGTGTTGCTGTGGAATTGTCAAATCAAAGGTAATAGACCTTGCCAGTTGCCCGCTAAAGAGATTGTACCAATTTACATCCTCACCAATACAGAGTTACCAGGTTTTTGGATCTTTGCCAATGCAATAGGTGAGTGCTTCCTTATAGTCTTAATTTTCATTTCTCTTATCAGTGAAGCTCACTATCTTTTCATATGGTTAGGGGTCAGTCTCTTCTGTGACCTGTCTATCCTCATTATTTCTTTATTGTGTTGTGTTATATTATTATATTGCTCACCAATCTTTTTCTAATGATTTGTACAAATGCTTTATCCATTAAGGAAGATTGTTCTTGGTTTGTGATACTTTGAAAATATTTCCTCTAGTTGGTTTTACCTCTTTAACTTTGTTTTGCCATGCAAAGTATTTTTAAGATGTAGTGGAATTTATCAATTTTCTCTTATGGCTTCTTTTTAAAAAATTTTTTCAGAGTATAGTTGATTTACAGTGTTGTGTTAGTTTCAGGTGTACAGTAAAGTGAATCAGTTATACATATACATATAGTCACTCTTTCTTAGATTCTTTTCCCATATAGGTCATTACAGAGTATTAAGTAGAGTTCCCTGTGCTATACAGTAGGTCCTTACTAGTTATCTCTTATGGCTTCTGAATTTTGTATCATACTCAGAAAGATCTTCTCCATTCCCATGCTTCCCTCTAATATTTCTTTTATTTCATTCCCTCACTAAAACCTTCTTTCCATTTGGAATTTATTTTAGTATAAAGTGTGAAATAGGGACCCAACTGTATTTTTTTTCCAGATGGCTACCTAATTGTCCCAGCAACATTTACTGAATAAGTCACCTTTCCCCCCACTGATTTGAAGTCCTATCTTTATCAAATAGTATAAATTTCCTATATATATTTGTGCCTGTCCCTGAACATTCTGTTTCATTTACAAGAATGGTTAAGCATGATGTGTCAAAAAGAAGAAGGAGGAGGAGAGGGATAATAAGAATTATTTTTTTAAAACCTCTTTCTAGTTTGAATAATGGTCATAGAGAGATGATGATGGTTAAGAAACATAATGGATTGGATGAATTTGAGAGTCAGACAGACCTGGGTTTCAATCCCAGCTTCACACTTACCTAGCTGTGTGACATTGGGTGAGTTACTTGCCTTATCTGATCCTTAATTTCTTTATTTGTAAAACAGAAATAAATACAGTACCTCTCTCATTGAGTCGGTTGAGAAGTAAATGAATGTAAAGTGCTTAGAACAGTGCCTGACACATAGTAAATTATTATTATTATTATTATTTACCCCTGGAGTGACCTGGTTTTATCACTGAAAGTCCCAAGTCCTGGGAAATTGCTTGGTCCTGAGAAAACTGGGACATTTGGTCATCCTTAACCCTATTGTCATGTACAATGTGTGGTTTTTCCTTCTATCAAAACCATACTACTCAGCACCTACAATGCTTAGCTCAATTTTTACAGAAATATCACAAAATGCAATTTTTTTCATAAACATAAAATCCATACTCTTATCTCATTCCAACTGAGTGCCCCTCCTTGGGGCTGATAGACATTCTTTGGCCATCAGAGCCTAATCTAGGATTTCCTCTGGTTTCCACCTGAACCAAGATCAAAGAGACCCCCGACTCCTGCCACCAAGAAGGGGCAGGTGTTGGGAGAGCAGTGGGGGTGGAGGTCAAAATAGGGGTAGACGAAAACACAAGGCAGAATGACTCCAGGACATCGAAGACTGGGAATACTTCACTTCTAGAATAAAGAAACACAGAGCAGTCTCTCAGGGACTGATTTGCTAGAATGTAAAAGAGCAGTTGTCTTCCTCACTCACTAATCATTCTAACTTTAGCCCTGTAACAGACTAGTGGGATATATATCACTGGGGCGGTAGTGCAGCATGTATTTCTTCAACCCTACCACCAAAGCTGCACCTACTCTGGGGAGGTGTGTCGGAGGCTCTGAATCCACAAGGACAAAAATGCCAGGTCCTGGCTGGTTGAAGGAGACAGGAGAGAGGATTATTTGTGTTGGAAAAATCAAATCTTGAGCTTAATCAGACTTAATTTAATGGTGCAAGGAAGAGAGGCCTGAAAGTCAGAAAACAAAGTGCTCATTCCATCTCTTTCATAAACTAACTCTAACCCCATGCCATCCATTTCTCCCAGGGCCACCCTGCACAACTTCAGGGGGCATGTGTCATTCACCGAAACACGTGGATATGCCCCCTTTGGGGCTGGTGATACTGAAAGTGATCAGGACCCTGAAGTGCCTTCCCAGGTGCAAAAGCCCCTGTGTGTCCCCTGTTTCTTGTTTGTACGAAAAAAGGCTTTAGTCTACTAGGCCTTCCCTGAGTTCCAAAGAGCAGACTCAAGCAGTTACAAATTAGGGAAGTGAGAGAATGCAGAAACAAAGGAAAAGCAGTCAAGCAAGGAAAGTAATGATAGCTAAAACAATAGTTCAGCGATAAAACAGAGTCTTAGTTCCTCCTTAAGGGATGTATGTAACAATCTGATGCATATCTTTGAGTTGTTCTGAAGAAACTAAGACCAGGTAGAGGATGGACTACATGCTAACCACAAGCACGTAGACCTCAGACTGGCTGGAACCAGAAGGCTGATGATTAAGATTCCTGACACATCACCCTGTTACATCACCACCAACCACTCAGAAGAAAGTCCACAAACTGCAACCCTCACCCGCCAAAATGTTGCCTTTAAAAACCCTTCTCTGAAAACCATCAGGGAGTTCAGGTCTTTTGAGCATGAGCTGCCCATTCTCCTGGCTTGGCCCTGCAGTAAATGCCGCACTTCCCTTCGCCACAACCTGGTGTCAGTAGATGGGTTTTTCTGCTCAGTGGGCAAGTGGACCCAAGTTTGGTTCAGCTGAAAAAACACTCTATTATAATACTAGTATGTCCTGGGTTTCTTGGACTCCCCTAGAGAGTAAAGTGGTAATGAGAAACTAACCCTGATGAAGTAAATAGCTATTGTTTCAGCTTCACCTGAATTCATTCCTCCTTCTTTGGTAACTGTCCCTAATTTTGCTTTGGGGAGTTACCTCTCCAAAATGGATAAAATCTGGCCAATCATGGCACCCCACTCTCCCCTGGCCAAAGAATTCTGCCAATCAGATGCTTCCTTCTTTGAATTTGAATCTTGAGCCAAAGATTCAAGAAAGATTCAAGAAGACTGAAAACAGAGTAGATCCATGCCAAACGATATACCCTAAAGCAAAGGTTGGCAAACTGTGGCCACCAACCAAATCAGGGTCTCTGGCTATTTTTGTAAATGAAGTTTTACTGGGACACAGACACAGTCATTTGTCTATGTATTGTCTATGGCTGCTTTCATGCTACAATGACAAAATTGAGTAGTTACAATAGAGACTGCCCCACAAAGCCTGAAATATTTACTATCTGGACCCTTAAAGAAAAAGTTTGCTAATCTCTTCACAAAAGGGATTGCCCAGTAATTCTTGCTACTTCGATCCCAGGAGCTATTCTAGTTCCTGTCCATTCCAAAGCCAGGTTCTTCAGGTTTTCCTTGGATTCTGTTTTTGTTTTTGTTTTTTTTTTTTTTTTGAGAAATTCCTTCTTTGCTTAAGTTAGAGTGAATTGGTTTCTGTTACTTACAACCAATGAAACCTAACTTTTTGGTATTTACATATACTTTGAACTTTTAAAATCACTTAGAGAAATAAATTGATGGGAGAGGGTCCACATCTCTGTGGAGCAGCAAAGGTATGGCAATGAAAATGATACCTGTTGTGGTCTATCTTTGACCTTATGAAGGATTAAAAAAATTGTGGCCAATAATCAACGTCAAAGCTTACAGTGACACCTGGTATGACCAACTGTCCTGGTTTTCCCAGGATGGAGGGTTTGTCCAAGACTGAGGGGTTTGCAAACTGTAGCATTTTTAGTTTTAAAACAGGAAGTCCCAGACAAACTGGGACAATTTGATCATACATCTAGGATATTGTGTGATTGAAGCTGAATTCTATTGTTTTTAAAAATCAAAATAAGAGTAGTAGTTTAAAAAATAGAGTATTTCAAAAATTCCCATTTCTTTAATTTGTTTTTAGCCACAATATTTTAAGCATTTAAAGTTTTCAAATAAAAGAGATCATGAGATTTTCATGTTTAGTTAAAGGGGACACAACTTCACTATGTTTTAGGAATTCTCTGTTATAACGGAAATAGTAATAATTGAATCTTGGCATCATGGAATGAACATTGCATTAGGAATCCACAGTTCCGTGTCTGCATCCTGCCTCTGGGATAACAGCATTTCGTATGTGAACATTACTTCTGAGAAGCATAAGGTGCCACACAAAGCAATATGTTATAATTATTGGTGGAAGAAAAGGAGAGTACAATCATTGCAGATAATTTCTGAAACTTGGGCCAAGAACCAGAGCCTGGTTGGTGCCGGTGATTTCAGAAATGAATCCAATGCTGATGCTTGTGTGAAAGAAGGAGACTGATCCTCTGGATTTGCAGAGTCCTGGAAAATACCTTCAGTGATGAAAAACATCTATTTGGATTAGGCAGCCTCCAATAAGTAGGCGGATTATCCAGCTTCCTTCATTCAGAACTGACTGGACTTGTTTGGCGACTTCGTAACTATTAGGAAGGAAGAAGGAGGGATGTGCATGTTAAATCTAGTGCAAATATGAAGCACGCTGAGTTGGAAGATGGTGAGACGAGCTTCTTTCTGTGTATGTGCAGAGGATGACCAGGGAGTGGAAGTGGTTGGGGGCTGGGCAGTTGGTTAGAGATGGGTTTCTCCCATCTCTAGAAAATTAATTCTGAATGATCTCCTAATCATGGGAGCTGCAGAGCCTGGTGGTTTGGATAAAATATGTAGAAAAAAATGAATAGGGAAGAGATATGGAAATAATTTTCTCCCTTCATCTTTCCTAGGCTAGTAAGTATAGCAATTCTGCAGAGCAGGCATCAGTAGACCTAGAACCCACTTCTCTTATAGAATTCAGGGGGTCTATGAATTTGGGTTGGGGAAAAATGACATCTTTATTTTTGCTAACATAAAATGAAATGTAGCATTTCCTTCAATTACAAATGTACTCAACAACCACAGCCATATTAGTGAACCTGAGACTTGTCACCAATAGAAATCACAGATGTTTTCATATCACATTATTGTGTTGTAGATATCATGAAATATTTGTGTTCATCACAACTTTGGAATTAATGATAGAAATTAGACTCACTGCTAGACTTTGTTCCTTAATGCACAAAGAGGTACATATATTACTACAATTTTACATATTTTTATTTTGATAATTGTACTTCGATGTAATTGTTTTCTTTTGTAATCTTATATATCTTATTTTATACATTTGGTTTTTAAAAATAGTTTTTTAAATTTATTTATTTGGCTGTGCTGGGTCTTAGTTGAGGCACGCCGGACCTTCGTTGCTGCGTGCGGGGCTCTTAGTTGCCGCGTGCGGGCTCTTAGTTGCCGCATGCGGGATCTAGTTCCCTGACCAGGGATCGAAGCCGGGCCCCCTGCGTTGGGAGCGTGGAGTCTTAACCACTGGACCATCAGGGAAATCCCTTATTTTATACATTTGAAAGTATTATTCTGGGAAGGGGTCCAGGGGTCTTACCAGACTGCTAAGCGCTCTGTCCCTGGAGCTTTGGTCTGGACACTACCCTGTGGAATAGCCCACCACCTTCCACCGCCCCCATGCTCTCCACACCTTTATACAAGCCTTTAAGGGGGCTCCGTAGAAACGTGGGCAAATGTTTCAGATAATGTGATAAAGGAGTATTTCAGCATGGTCATAACTAGGTAAAAATATTTGTTCTAGTTCCTGTATGTGGACAAGAACTGGAAAATAATTAACAAAACTGAAACTGTTTATTTTTAAAGTGTTGCAACATTATCTTTTCAATATTAATTTTAAAAAAGCACTTCTAAGCTCTTTTTCACTTAAGCAATATACCTTCATTGTTGAAAAGTTTAAAAATATTGAGGAGTTAGAAAGGATAAATGTTCACTCTTCCTTAACCAGTTAAAAAAAAGCATGCTGCATTTTATGTAGATTTTTAAATATAATGTAGAGCTTTATATTCTGACATGGAAAGATTTCTATCATATGTTAAGTGAAAAAGCAAGAACTGTACATAAAAGAGAATTTCTTTCTTTTTTTTTCTTTGTTTAAGGATGTGTAGATACATATGACGATACCTAGGAGGCCATACATCAAACAAGCGTTGGTGTTAACAGTTTGATTATGTGTTAATATTAGTCAATACCGATTTTGTTAAAGGAAAGGAAATCCTTCGAGGAAAAACATAGTGTTGATGCTAGGATTAGCAGCTTCAGGGTGTCCTGGGCATATACTGTGGCAGCCTATAGAGGTGGCCCCAAGCATCAGATGGCTGGTGCCTGGGAGGGGCCGTCTAGGCACCCCCATGGAGCCCTCGGGGCCTGGGCTTCAGCTTTGCAGGCCCGAAGGTGCTATTTGGGTTTCTACGCCCAGAAAATATTTGTCTCTGGGGAAATGATTAAATTCACAAGAGGTAAATGGATAAACCAGAATTCAAATATTCTGAATTAGGATGATAACACCTGCCTTGCAGGGTGCATGAAAATGAAACTAGAGGATGTACTCAAAGCTCTTAGCGGAGGGCACGTGGGAAGCCCTCAGTAAAAGGGAGCCATTGTTATTATGAAGCTTCCCAAGAAGATTTACCTATAGGGGAGGTTAAGCTGGTCAGTAACCAAGAGGGCTTCCCCCGTGCCAAGAACACTGCTAAGGGCTTTGAGTACATCCTCTCATTTCATCTTCATACACCCTGCAAGACAGGTATTATTATTCCCATTTTACAGATGAGGGATTGGGGCATAAAGTGGTTAAGAAGCTAAACTGTGATAAAACCAAGATTTGAATCTCACTCTGCTGTCTTAGCCAGTGTTACCTTTGAGGATAGCTTGGTGAGCATGAGCTTGGAGCATGCGTGTTACCTGGATGGTCTTAATGGCAGTATCATGCAGCTGTGAGTGCCAGATGTCTCCATGCCTACTAGCCAGATGTGGCTTTGGGTGGGTCACTTAACAGCTCTGTGCCTCAGTTTCCTCATCTGTAGAATGGGGATACTATTAGTGCCTACCTCCTAAGGTTGTTGTAGGAGTAAATGCTTTTAAATGGTGACTGGCACTTAGTAAGTATCCACTTAACGTTAGCCATTGATTTGACTGTGGTTGTGGTTGTTACCTGCCTCCACAACTGATCTCCCAGTTGTGGATCTGGACACCTTGTTCCCCGTATCATACTGAAGATATAAACTGACTCTCTGAGCAAACCTTCCTGGGTGCCTTATATAGATTATGCCAGTTCTGAGCACATTCTTTAGCCCACGCCCCGTAAGGTGTAAACAGTTTAAGCGTCCTCAGTTATACCCACAATTAAGTTGTTTCTCTCTGAAGTCACTCCCCCACCCTCAGGTTATTTTGATTTTGGGTGTTCACAAATTCTCTTGGAACTTTTTTTAAATTTATTTTTTAAGAGCAGTTTTAGGTTCAGAGCAAAACTAAGAGGAAAGTACAGAGAATCCCTATGTATTTCCTGCCCCCTCACTTGCACAGCCTACCCCATTATCAATAACCCCCACTGGAGGGGTACTTTTGTTACTAGTGATATATACATTGATATATCATAATCACCCAGAGTCCATAGTTTACATTATGGTTCACACTTGGTGGTATACATTCTATGGACTTGGACAAATGTATGATGGCATTATCCATCATTATAGTATCATACAGAGTATTTTCACTGCCCTAAAAATCCTCTGTGCTCTGCCTCTTCATACCTCCCCCCTTCTTGGAACATCTTAAAGATGGCAACTCTATTCTTAAAAACTGGATCCAATCCTTTTTCATTCTCAGAGTGTGACTGTCAGCCCATTAAATTGAGCACACATCCTTTCACCGTCTCAGGGTCCTGGTTCATCCATTCCCCAGGGGGGCTCTGAGTCCCCCTGAAAAATAAAGGTGTGAATTGAGCATACATGGGGTTGGATCCATCAATATGGGTGTGTAATTTTTGGCAGTAACCACTCAGAGCTTAGTCCTTCCGGGCTCCAGGCAGGGGCTGGGACTGGTGAAACTGAGGAAACGCTGTGCCTGGATAGCTAGAACCAGGCTCTTTGGCCTCCACAAGTGCCTGTCCTTGGATACCGGACTCAGACAAGCACAGCTCTCCCGGCGTGTCTGCAGCAGGACTGAGATGTTCAGCTGAGTGTGGTCTCCTGCAGGCTTGTTGGAGCTTGAATGGGCCGGGGAATTGTCCTTTCCCTCAGCTGGACCTCACTGTAGGCCCTGGAGGGCTTGATGCTGTGCTGTTTTCATTCCTGACCATTATTCCAAGACAGTGGATTTCTTGTCAGCAACAGAAATTCTTTATTATTGAAAGACATGCTGCTGACAAGAATGTTTCCATGAAAGCCTTCCCTTCCACCTCTGACCTCCCAACAAAGGACGCAGTCCGCCCCCTCTCACTACATCCTCAGGGTATACCCAGGCCCCCGTCACCATTTTGGCCATATCCAAGTCCCACTCGTACTGTTATTTCCTTAACATTTTGCTTTAAATGTGCTCCCTTTTTTCTTAAGTAAATTAATTTTTCCAGGAACTTTATATCAGAAATATCTGTGAGACTTAGAGAACAAACTTATGGTTACCAGAGGGGAAGGGTGGGGGAGGGATAGTTAAGGAGTTTGGGATTGACATGTACACACTGCTATATTTAAAATGGATAACCAACAAGGACCTACTGTATATAGCACAGGGAACTCTGCTCAATATTCTGTAACAACCTAATTGGGAAAAGAATAGATACATGTGTATAAATAACTGAATCACTTTGTTGTACACCTGAAACTAACACAACATTGTTAATCAACTGTACTCCAATATAAAATGAAAAGTAAAAAAAATTTAAAAAAAGAAATATCTGTGAAATTGCAGATTTAATGAGCTGCATTTTTCTTAATATACATTAAAATAAATACATAAGTATTAAACATTTAAAAATTTTCCTGTGGATCACCTAAAACCAACCCTCCCAACTCTGCCCCAGGAAATCCCGGCAAGGTCTTTGAACTCTTCAGGAGACCCTCCCAGGTCACCTGTGTTGTCACTGTTGACTTCCCTCCCTAAGACCCCTCAATCTGTGCCCTCATGGGCAGGTGTGGCAGGAAGGAATGGGTCTGTTCCACTTGGTGGCCCCACCCTGGGAGTGGTGAGTTCCATGGCGAGGTGCCCTCGTCCACTCAAACTTGGATTTCCTTCCTGTCTGGTAGAGAGAGACCCATTCTTTTTGTGATCAATGATGAAAACAGCGTGAGGATTCTAATCGGCTCTCCTCTCTGGGGGATGATGAAGCCAGACAAGGCCCTGGGAAAGGGGGCATCAAAGGCAGATGGAAGTTGGTGGCAGCTATGGAAAGAGGATGGCAGCTAGGGAGGACTGACTGACTGAAGACATTTGCCTCTTTTCACAAAGAATTTGAGGGAGAGGATGGATGTGGAAACACAAGGGCTCTGTGGGTCCTGGCTCCATCAATTACCAGCTATATAACCTTGGGCAAATCCCTGTATCTTCCTGTACCTCAGTTATTCCCAGTAGAATGGGGTTGATCATATTTAGTTACACTTGTCTTTTCTGCTGTCTAGGCTGTGGCAGGAATTGAATGGAAAGTAAAGTATTGCTGCTCTGAAAACTCTAAGGCGAGGTCCTCAACTCTGGTTGCACTTTGGAATAACCTGGGGGAGCTTTAAAACACAAGAGTAAAAACCAATTCTCTAAGACCCAAACCAAGAGATTCTGCCATCTGTATTTTCCAGTGAGCTTCTGGTAATTCCAATGTGCAGCCAAGACTGAGAACCACTTCCTTCGGGTTGTGCTGTCCAAATAGCTGTACCATTTGAACTTAAATTAATTAGAATTAAGTAAAATTTTCAATTAAGTGAAATTCCTCAGTGACACTAGCCACATTTCAAATATTCAATAACCACATGTGGCTAGTAGCTGCCGTATTGGACAGTGCAGATATAGAACATTTCCATCATCACAGAGAATTCTATTGCCTCTTAAAGCATGGTCTGTGGGCCAGCAGCTTCAGCATTACTGGGAGCTTGTTAGAAATACACAGTCTCAGGCCCACACCCAACCTATAGGATCAGAATCTGGCTTTTAACAAAACTGAACAGACTCTCTAGGGTTTTCATTAAAGTCTGTGAAGCGCTGCTCTGAAGCATACATTCTACTCATTCATTTGTTCAACCAATATTTATTAAATGCCTGGCGTGTGCCAGGTACATTCAGGTGTTGGAGAGTGATTAGGGAAAAACATAACAGTGTCTATCATTCTAGCCAGAGGAAACAGACATTAAGCAAGAAAACAAATAAGCAAACTCATTTCAGAGAGAGGTAACAGGGGAATATGCTAGAAAGGCACTATGGAGGGAGGGCGGCTATTTTATATTGAAGGGGAGGGTCAGAGAGTGTCACTCTAAGGAGGGGACACTTGAGTGGAACTTGAATGACATGGAGCTGGCCAAGGGAGGATGTGGCGGTAGTATGTTCTGGACAGAGATAAAAGCCAAAAATGCCTTGATAGTAGGTTGCCAGATTTAGCATATAAAAATACACAATGCCCACTTAAATTTAAATTTCAGTTAAACCGTGAATAATTTTTAGTATGAGTATATCCCAAATAGTCCATGGGACATGCTTATACTAAAAAAAACAAATGTGTGGTTTTGCTGAAATTGGAATTTAACTTGCATCCTGTATTTTATGGAGACTCTACCCGAAAGAAAACCAAGAGGGCAGCAGAGTCGGAGGGACACGAGGAGGTGCAGTGTCACTGGGGTAGTCAGGGAGCAGGGTGCCATGAGGAGGGGTAGGACAGAGAGCAGGGCCCAAATCTTGGGCTACACAAAGGCAAGTTTTAAAAAAGAAAATGGTCAGTAAAGGACTGTACTGACCAGTCGTTTCTTCCCCTCGATGACGTCATTGGTTTTACCTTCCTGCAACCCTTTGGTTTCTGGGAAGGGCTTCTTGGAAGATGAACAATTGTCTGGGCTGTTACACTTGGGTGGTGCCTGGGGAGACCTCGGACCACGGTTGACCTGCCTGAGCATAGCGTGCAGTATATATTGTTTGGTCTGAGCTTTTAAGTGCTCTTTCCCTGTTTGTTTGTTTAATTCCTGTGCTTTTGTATGTGATCTCCTATAAATCTCCCTCTCCTTAAGGACTATGTTTGACAACTTCATTTCCCCCCAACTGGAGACATTTCCCCTGCTAAGGGTCAAAAAGACTAATTACACTAAACTGAGTATTGGAGACACCCTCAGGCTCACACGTGACCCAGCAGTGCATGATCTTGGCCTTATTAATAGAAGAATGTGATGAGAACAGAGCTGTGCACAGAAGCAGTGACGTCCTCCAAGCCCGACTGTATTCCTGTCTGAAAATAAACTCCTGACCCCTTTAGCCACAAATGGGTGGAACCTCATGGTAGAAGAGGCCATGCGAGATATTCTATTCAGAGAGAAACCTAGGCCCTGGGAAGATCATGATTTGCCAAAGGACCCCAAATTGATGATGGAACTTGGACCAGAACTCACAGCTCCGAACTCCCTTGGTGCTCCTTCTACCCAAGTTGGGCTTGATGTCAGAGGATGGAGGGTGGGAGTGGGAGAATTGTGGGGGGAGATGAGAAGGGCAGCAAAACATCAGCTGAGTCTCATAAAGTTTCTTAACACTTTCAAAGCACTTCCCTACATTATTTCATTTGAGGTAGGTATAATTTCCATTTTGCAAGTGAGGAACCTGGAGCTCAGAGAGATTAAGTGACTTGTTCAAGGTCACACAGCTGTTATATGGCAGAACCAGGATTCAGACCCAGATATTCAGGCTCCTTGGTCTGTTTCCACCATAACCTGGAAAAAATAGACAAGGAGAGAGCAACACGCTGGCCACCAGCGTTATCAGAGGTGAAGGGCAGGCAGTTGGGAGGGCAAAGTGGCCTGAGAAGTCAGGAAGAAGACTGCTTTCCTGGAGCCAGGTTGGGCACTTTACATGCGTAAGCTCCTTCCATCATCACATCCAATTCATGAAAAGGTATCATCACCTGCCCTTTACAAATGATAAACTGAGGTTCAGAGAGGTTAGTTAAGTGGCCATCCAGCTGGTTAGTGACAGAGTTGGGACTTGAATCCAGACCTGTCTGACTTGAGACCCTCAGCAGGTCCCCCCTGGGGTTTTCTGGGTCAGTAGAAGTCTGCAGGATGAAACTGGACATGAGGGAGGCACGGAGAACATGCAAGGATAAAGGACCAAGAAGGCTTATGGGTACAATGAAGGACCCTGAGGGTGGTCCGCATGGCTCTCCCCTCTGCTCTGTAGGCAGATATTGTCCCAGAAGCATTAGCCAAGTCCCCTCATCTTTTTATGGTCTGTAGGTTTGCTTGGGGGCTAAACTGGGGCTCTACCTGTATTGCTCTGCCCTTAAAACTGCAGTATTCTGGCCCCCTCGCTTCTCTGGACACCTCTCACAGGGCCTGCTTCCCTCTGAGCTGCCCCCCTCCCCCAGGACCACCAGCATTAGGCAGGAAACAGAGCTGGATTGCCTTGTTTTCATGTGGGAACTTGTCCCATCTTCTCTTGCCTCCCTCCCCCACCCCCAGCCTCCTAATTTTGTTTCCAAAATAATTTGAGGTTTTTCCCTAACTGAGGGTCCCTGATTGAATACTAGTGGGAAAATCCCTACCAAGTCTCCCCTATCTTTTCTAGTCAACCATCTCATTTTTTCTGAGGCAGCATCAATGACAAGGTTATCATTTTCCCCAGCATCTCATTTTTTCTGAGGCAGCATCACTGACAAGGTTATCATTTTCCCCAGCACTTAATTCAGTGCCTGACTCATAGTAGGTTCACAGTAAGTCTTTCTGCCCTGAACTGACAGCACAAGGGAGAAAGGGGTGGGATTATTCTGAGGGACCGTCATTGCTAATGTTTCCCTTGTTTAGACATCTTTTGTTGCTAATGAATCTCTCAAGCCTGGCGTCTGGGACATTCCTCTGAAGCCTCCCCGTCGCTGGATGACCCGCTTGTCCCCTGGGGGAATGTTGGGAGTCAGCACATCTGTTCCAGGGCGTCTGGGTTCCCATGTGGTCAGTGCAGCCCGCTGCCCACCAGCCAGCTGCCACGTTGCTTCTTCTCCTCGCCTTCAGCCGGGGTCTGCAATCGCTGAAAAACTGATGAAAATTTAAGTCCAACGGGACATAAAAGTACAGTCAGGAAATGTAAGCTATATTTACTCCTGGCAATAAAAGACCAGCATCTGGGGCGTGTGAATGGAGGGTATATGGGGATTATTTCTGTTTTTGCAAAATTTCTGTTCATCTGAAAATATCTCAAAATGTTAGTTAGATAGGTAAAATGTTTTGCAACCAGGTTAAGTGAGATAGAACATGGAGCCAATAGAGGCAGGGAGTGGAGTAGTTAAGATGAGGGCTTTGGGGTCAGGGAGAGTTGGGTTGGTATCTTGCTTTCCCACTTAAGAGCTCTCATTCCTTGAACAGGTTACTTAACCTCTTCAAGTTCCAGTTTCTTCATCTGGAAAATGGGGATTGTTAATGTTGACCTCCCTGGAATATCAGGAGATTAAATGAGATAAGGCATGTACAGCATTTAGGATGATACCTGAGACTTGGTAGGAAGAGGGCAAAAAGAGACAGAAAGGACAAAGTCCTCCCCTTATCCAGTCTCAGAGATTTCTCAGTCACTGCCGTTTAAGGTCCTAGATCCCACACCAGAGACCCACTGTGCGGTTGAAACCAGCCCCTGGCTTCAACCTGAAGTTGCCCATGTGCTGAAATAGGCCAGGGCTGCCTCCCATAGAATGTTTCCTGACATTCCCAGCTGGTCACCTTAAAGCGCCAGCAGGAAGGTGCTTATAGATCCTTCTTAGCTTGTGACCTCAGGGCCACAGTCTTTCATTCGTTCATTTAACAAGACTTCATTGGGTAAGGGTGGAGGGAACCATGGACTAGATAGTGTACTTGGTGTAGTGATATAGCATGGAACAAAACTGACCTGGTCCTTGCCTTCCAGCTGCTTACATTCTAGGAACTAGTCTTTCCCTATGATTTTCTCTGGCTCCCCTCCCTTGGCAACGCCCAGCCTTGGTCATTCCTTTGGAATGCAACCCCTCCTTTACTGTGGCCTGCAGGCAACTCAGGCTTACGGGTCACAGAAGGCAGGGACATTGACAAAAGCTGGCAGTTACTGGGCCTGACTGCAGTCCTAGAGTATAATTCGGCCTTGGGAGCTTGGGAGGAACCAAGGGTAACCGGTGGTGTAAAGCTAAAACTGCCTATCTGCGAGTATTTAAACTCCAATTGGCCTCCCCAACCCCATTCCATGTTCACAGTATTTTTTTAAACTAGTCTCTGCCCTATACTCTCTCTTCCTTCTCTGTCTGCAGTCCCTATCAGTCTGAAAAACTTTTTCCAAACAGCTTTCCTTCTATAATCAGATATGCCCTCTGCCCCCTACCATCCTACCTCCCCCTCACCCTGCCTCTTGGTCTGGGGCTGTGATACCTATCCAACTCCACCAAGAGTTCATGCTTCCTAGCATCTCAGATACCGAGCAGTCACAGAATTAGCATTAGCAAACCTGGCCGCCCTCCCTATGTGGCAATTTCCCCACTCATTTGTTTTACAGGAAAACTGGAGTGATAATTCAAAACACAATACAAATTGAAGGAGGAAGAATTTCACCTTTCTTACCCTCTTTCACATTCACAGCTATCTCAGTAGACCTCTCACTTGTGAAAACTGTTTACCTTGAGTGTTCTCAAAAATTTCTATTTTTTCCCTTTAGAACATTATTTCAATATTATTTATTGAGAACCACGTGTGTTTTACAACCTATAGAGAAAGTCTTATATATTCTTCACAAATAAGACCTACAGTATACAAAAATATGTAACTAAACACATACAGAAGGAGGGGCTCCAGTCAGTTCTGTATGGTGAGATGCAGCTTCAGAGACTGTAAGACTCAGTCTCTGAAAGGTGAAGTATGTGTGTGTGTGTGTGTGTGTGTGTGTGTTTCGTCAAGAAAAAAAATTTTTTAAATTATTTTGTGATTTTTATATCATGAAACATGTTTCCACAAAGCCTAAAAACTTTTTTAAAAAAAAGTCCAGGCTCTGGACTCAGAGACAGGCCAGGTCTTACTCTCCTTTCCATTATGTAATTGCTCATAGAATTGGTATAAAAATTAAAAGAGATAATTGATATAAATTGATTACCACAGTGCCTCAATAGCTGGTAGCACAGGCTGCTAGCTGTGTGCCCCCACATCTGTTCTTCTCTTTGTTTTAGTAATATAACCCTGATTTTTATCTGGGCATATAGACTCCCTTACAGCTAGGTAAAGCCATGTGACTAGGCCAGTGGGTTCTGAGCAGAAGCACTGCCTGTGATTTCTAGGAACTCTCCCTAAACAGAGACACTCTTTGTCATCCTTATGCCTGTTATTGGTCTGGACTCTAGATGTGATGGCTGGTGCCCCAACTGCCATATTGGAGCATGAGGAGGAGGGCCACACTCTGGGGATGGCATTGCAGAGAGCTAAAGAGTCCTTGATGAGCAGGGAGCTGCCATTCCAGCACTGGACTTCCTAAGGATTTCTTTTCATAAAATATAAATTAATTTTTCTCATATTTAAAGCATTATTTTTCAAAGTGAAGCTAATCCTAACTATACTATAATTATTATTGTCATCATTATTTTATTAGCCCTAGCCCGCAATCAGTCTCTCTCACAGATCCCCTCTTTAGGCCATTAAAAATAGCCTAAATGTTATCAATAGTACAAAGAATTTTGCCTTGGTTCTGATCTCTGTTGCCAACACAATCATGTCTTTAATGAAGGGGTGCCTGGGTCCTCCCGGCCCCTGATGGCATGCATGGCATCACCACTGTTTTCCCTCCTTTGATTCCCTCTCTTTCTGCATTCCTGATTCTAGGTTTTCCCCACTTTCCATGGCTCTTCTTGCAGAATTCTCAACTGACTCACTGAGACTGAATCACCCTGAAAGAGGAGAAGGATTTGGACTAGGTAGAAAGGACGGGGAAGCATTCCAGGTGGGAGAAAACATAAAAGGGGAAAGCAGATGGAGCATAATTTAGGGATTAGAAGGGGAGTGGCTGAAGGTTTCTGCTGAGGGTGGTAGGAGATCAGATTGAATCGGGAAGGCCGGTGGGGCCTATGGAGGGTCTTCAAGGCCCAGTAGAGGAGTTTGGACTTGATCCTGGAAGAAACAGAGAGTTACTACAAGTTACTGAGCAGGACAGTGACACAAGGCAAGTGATGTTTCCAAAGGAATTAATCTGCCTGCAGTGTGCAAAACAGATTGAAGGCAGGAAGAGCCTGGAGACAGGGGGACCAGTATAAATCTTCCACCCAATAATCAGTTGGTCAAACATTGTCAACAAACTTTGAAAGGGGTCATATGAAACAGCAAAATTAAAGTGTAATGATTTCAGTTAAGCAGAATAAGAAGTCTTAAACAAAGTCTTTCCCCAGAACTTCCCACACAGAGAAAGTAGCCAGCTTCCAAATAGCAAAAACCGGTTCAGTCCTTATGGAAAACAATTACGCGCTATGGATCAAGAGCCTTAAGAATGTTCACATGCTTTGACCCAGTAATTCTACTTCTGGGAATGCTAGGGAAATAATCCAAACTAGAGAAAGGGGAAAAAAATGCCTGGAGATCTGAAACACAACACTTGATAATAGCAAATCATTAGAAACAATCTAAATGTTCAGCAATAGGGGGATGGTTAAGCAAACTATGGCTCTCAATTAAATGTTACTCAGACATGAACTCCAAAGGATAAGAGGACCAGGCAGATGACACAGAAAATGCCCATGACATTAATTTGAGGAAAGCAGGATACAAAATATGAGTGTATATCACACAACGGATAGCCCCAGTATAGAAAAAAATCAGACTGAAAAGTAATATTCTAATCACTCCCATTTGTTTCATTAAAGTGGAGGGACTGTAGATTTTGTTTCTTTTCTCTTCAAAAATTTTTTTCCCCCAGTATGCTTTTGTTACAGCTATACCTTTAATTATAGGGAGTGTCAGGAGAAGTCTTGCTTTTCTATTCATTCTGAATTGTTTGGCTTTTATAAGAATGTGTTAAATATGTATGACTTGTATTTTTTTAATAAGTGGTTTTTCAAAAAATATATATTAGTAAATGTGGGGAAACCATAAGAAGTGCTCATGTCATCACAGGCAGATACTTATATTCATCTTCTCTATGATGTGGTTTTTAAAAACATTATAGGCTTTAGAGTGTGGGGGGGCCCTGAGTTTAAATCCCCCTTTAGCTGGATGAGCATGGCTAGGTTATGTGTGAAGTAGGGAATAACGCCTTCCTTGCAAAATTATTGGAGAAATCAGTGAGCAAATGTACAGAAATCTCTGAACACAATGCTCTGCATTTAGGAGACACAGAGCAACGGTGGCTGTAAATCTCAGAAGCTGTTATTTTCTCCCTTCTGTGGTTTTCTGCCTCTCGCAGGCAGGCAGCTGAGAGTTTAAGGGGTGACCTCTGAGGAGGGAGACAGGAACCCTGAGCAGTTCCCCCAGCCACCTCCTGCCCTTGTGCTGCAGCCACCCTGGCTCTTCCCCACTCTGAGCCCACTGGGCAATCTCTTCTCCTTTCTCTGCCTTTGCACTGCTTTTCCCTCTGCCTGGACCACACTTTTATGATGGTGTGTAATGAACCGATTATAGAAGACAAAGTGTATTTTCAAGAGGAAGTTTTTTCTCCATATACTCAGCCAGCATGTATTTAAGAATGGTTTTATGTTTTCAACATTTAGGTTGGAACATAAAGTGGCCTTTGTTTGCTTAAATCATTCTGTTATAGCTCCCTTGACCCCTGGTTTTATGCAAGTCCCAGTTTACAACCCTGTTCAAAACTGCACAAGTCCCTTTGAATGGTCGCTGGGATTAGGAGAGAGACCGAGGGGGAGGAAGACAAGGATGGCTTGGAGACCACCTAGGGCAAAGCAGATTGATGCCAAAAATGATTTTGGGGGATGCTAAATGACACCACTAATTTTCCCAACATCCTGCTTAATAAAACTTTCACACCAAGCCATATTTTCCAAGTTTCTCAAGGACTACTTAAGTGGGAACCCATTCAAAACCTTATTAAAGTCCAAGGAGATGATGTTTATTGGCTCTGCATGGACTGCTAAGCCTCCTGGTCTGTCAGGGGAGGCCTTGCTCCGACTTTGGTGTCCCCAGCACACTGGGCACTGAGGCTGTGGGAGGAGAAAGAGCCTCCTTCCTTCCCCGCCCTGGATTCTGTTCTTGAACCCAGGATGTGGCCAGTCTGGGACTAGGAACACTGGATGTGACTCTTTTTTTTTTTTTTTTTTTGACAATTAATAACCACCATTTATTGAGTTAGGTTAGGAATCCAAGATTCAAAGCCGGGGTTTGCTGGATTCCAAAGCAGCCCTATTACCATCACACTTCACTAGATGAAACTCAAGGCCACTAACATTGGGTTTTTACCTATTCACAGCATTTACTAAAATTATAAATAGGTTCTTGTCCTCAAGTCTAACAGCAAGGAGAGAATACTAAGTAGGTAGTCAAGGTTTTCATTTTAAATAAGCTTGCTACAAGTATTATCACAGAATACTGAAGGCAGGGGGATGGGATGTGATCAGTTCCCTACTGGATGTTTACCACATCCAATTAAAAATATCCAGGAAGTAACAAAACCTAAAATGTGCTCCAACTAGACAAAGTAGCTTTAAAATATTCCTATTAATATGAAGCAATAAATCACTGATGACTAAGATCTGATTATGGGTTGCCTGAGTTTGAATCTTTGCTCAACACTAAGCACATGTATCCTCGGACAAGTTACTTGTGCCTCAGCTTCCTTTCATTTAAAACAGGCAAAATAAAACTTATTCCAAGTTTTTTATGAGTACATTATGTAAAGTGCTTAGAATGCCACATAACATATTGGATGCTATAGAAATACTTATCATCGGTTTAAATAAAAAAGGTATTCTAGTTTTTAACACTTTTCTGAGCCCTGCTGCATGAAAGGTCTAAACAACCCAGAACTAGCATGTAACTAGTTTAACAATATATTTTTAAGTAGTAGGCTTCAAAGTTAAGTTCCTGATCCTCAAAACACAGCTACTTAAACAAACAAACAAACAAACAAACAAAAAAACACAGCTACTTAATTTATGATGCAATTATGAGTGATCAACTTTTCCTGAGCTTAACTATAATGCAACAGATAACCTTTCATTTATTTATTTTAAATCTTTTTTTCATAGGAATTTAGAGACTATTTTCAAACTAGTACAAATATTTTATAAATAATATCTGGCAGTTTATTAACCAATGGAGTATATTGCACAACAAACTACCTCACATCTTTCAGGAAGAAAAACCACTAAATTTGAAAAGTAAAGACGTCACCCACTGAATTCGGACACAAAATGTGCTTTAAATATTTGTTTGGGGGAGAAGTATTTGCTTCTACTCAATTAAGAGAAACATTTATACAGTCTGGTTCTTTTATTTTCTTTACACCCATCATGCCATGAATTCATAGGGAATGGGCTCCAACAGTTCAGCCTCCTTTCCATTGGTTCTCACGAAGTGTGCTTCTCTGGGTCGCACAGGCTGGTGCTTCAGCTGAACCCAAGTACTTTTCTCTTTGGCTTCCTTCTTTTTCTGATCATTTTCCTTCACCCGTTTCAAGAAGCTATCTCGGCTCTTAGGGTGCTTAATATGCTCGATACGCACATTAATTCTCTTGGCAAGAATCTTGCCCTTAACTTCTTTGTTTACAATGATGCCAACAGCATGCTGGATAACATTGTAGACTCTCCCAGTTTTGCCATGGTAACATTTGTGGGGCATTCCTTTTTGAACAGTGCCCATTCCCTTGATATCTACAATATCACCTTTCTTGTAGATTCGCATGTATGTGACCAAAGGAACAACTCCATGTTTTCTAAAAGGCCTAGAGAACGTGTAGCGGGTGCCCCTCCTCTTTCCCTTTGTGTTGGTCATTTTGGCGAATTACTGGAAGATGGTGGTTCCAGCTGAAAGTGTCTGTGACTCTTGCACCACGGATTCTGCCCCTCCGAGAAGAGGGAAGCTAAGGGGGATGGTCACAGGAGAGAACAAAGCTGGGCTGGGACCGTGTTCTTTTTCCCTTGGGGCTACCGCTGGCCCCTTTTGCCCTAACGCTTGCTCATAAGTCATCCGGTTTCATTTTCTAGTCTGAGTGACGCTGTGACGTGAACTGACTTAGAACAAAGGCAGGGGCCCTGTCTTAGGTGCTGTTGTAGACCCAGCACCAGTCACCTACTGGACGGTCAGTGACTGTTTGATGAATAAAGGAAGGCATGCGTGTGTGAACAAATGGATAAGACTACTTTTCATTCACTCCCCCTCTGCCTAAGTCTTAGCCTCCTTGGCAGATGAAAAATTATGGCTACTCATTGCTATGTGTCAAACCATCTTTCGTTATTACTGATTTTTAAAAGAATTAGGACTTTAAAAGAAACCCTAGAACATTATTTAAGCACACAAGAAATCTGAATTCTATAACCGTGTGGAACAGAGCTGCCCAGTGAACTGGAACCTCTCTGCTGACCTGTATATGGTGAGAGAGAAAAAGTCTATGTTCTTGAAATAAAGAGAGAAAAGAAGGAAGGGAGGGAAAAAAGGAGAAAGAAGCAGAGAGAGATTGAGAAAGAAATTTGCGTTCTGGTCCTATGGCCCTGACTGAGCCACTCGTGGCTTTGTAACCATAAGCCTCAGTTTTCCCATCTATAAAATGAGATGTTGGACTGGATGAGTTCTCAGACTTTGTGAGGACATCAGAATCACTTGGGGCATGGGGAGAGGGGCAGTGGACGCTGTTAAACATGCAGATTCCTGAGCCCCACCCCCAAAGACTTTGACTGGGGCCCTGGGAACGTGCATGTTTAACAAGCCCAGCTGCAGTTGTTTCAAGAGCTCACTTGGAGAAAACAAGACCCGATGGCCTCAGAGAGGATGTGGCTCTGACCCCTCAAGGTGGACAGTGGAACTGGGAGGTGTACCAGTATTCCTCGTCCCTTGCAGAAACAGTCAACCACTTTGGGGCATGGTTTAGCTCTGGTTTAGATGGGAATGAATCACGAGTAAGTGGTGGAGGCAAAGAGAATGGTACATTAGCATCTTAGAAACCAGCAGACTCTCTCAAGGTGGCCTTTGCCTTGGTTGTTAGGACTTGTTAAACGGGACCGGAATTAATGCAGGTGTACTGTCTCCCTGACTTTGCCTACTGTGTGGCGATGGATCAGTACCTCCCATCTGGGGGTGCTTTGTGCTTTTTCTAAACACTTTCCCATACATGATCTCATCTGACCTTCAAGGCATAGACTCTCACTTTCATTTCACAGATGGGGAAAGTGAGTCACAGAGGCTTCTCGCCAGAGTATACACTGCTCTTTATTGGCAGACACAGGGAAAGAGCTCAGATCTCCTGATTCCCAGTGTAATGGTTCTCCCAATGTACCATGTTGTAGGTAACTGCATATTTAGTAAACTAAAGGACTGAGGGATTATTAACAGTAAGTTTCTAAAACTTCTTACTTAGCCAGAGCAATGATAAAGTTCCAGTATAGACTGAGATTCCTACTCTAATGAAGTTAATGATAAAAATTCTAAGAGCCCTGGCGGTAAAGTCCATGTGATCCAGTCTTGTGGGTGAGTGGGCATATGCATATATAAAATGTATTTGCATATGTGTGCTTTGGATAGAAGATTGAAAGAGATATACAAAATGGTAACAGTGATTGTAAGTAGTAGAATTATAGGTGATTTTTATTTTCTTCTTTATACTTTATGTATATTGATTATATTCATTATATTTTCCATAATGAGTCATTTTCCTTTTTTAATCAGAAAAAAATGCATGCAACACATCTCTGTGTTTATGGATACTTTAGAGTTTCTAAGATGCTTTCACATATTTGTTATTGAATTTTATTCTTACTCTGTAGGAAGTACTCTGAGCAGGTATTATTTTATTATCCCTATTTGACAAAGGAAGTAATTTCCCTATGTCACACCACACAGCTTGTAAGAGATGGACGGTGACACACACCCAGATCTCCCAGCTGCTTGTAACATTTCTTTCCACTCTGAGACCCTGTGTGTGTTCTTTTTTGTGTGTGAGTGACTTAGCTCTGGGGCATTGCTGCCCCCTCACACACACACTTGCAGTCCTGCCCTCACGTCCCTCCCCCCCCACCTCTGGGTCGTCTCTGCCAGGAACCCAAAGATGGTTCTGCACCCGGGTTTCCGCCCTCACGGTGCTGGGAGCAGCCTGCTGCCCACAGCAGGGTAGACGTCCGCAGGTTGGTGAGATGCACTCTTTCGCTCAACATGGGGCCTGTTGTGAGCGGGTGCCTGGCTGCAGGGCTCCCCGTGACAGGCCCGGAGGGAGAGAGGCAGGTGTTCCTTGCATCACCAGTGAGGTTGAGCGGCTCTTGCTGTCTGGAGGATGATCTGGGTGCGGCCCACTGCGCGGCGGCTGGATGCTCGGTGGCGACTGGAAGGGAGATGGTGACACCGAGGCTGGGCTGTGCTTCTCGGAGGATGCCACTCTGCCCTGCCCGGGGACTGTAAATGGCTCTCCCGGGTGTTGCTGGGTTTCTTTCCTTTCCACAATCAGCCAACAGCCCCTGGACTACAGAACTGTGGACTGAGTCAGAGGCGGACAGTGCTGGGCTAAGAGGGCGGTGTGGGAATGAGAGGGGCCCGGGCACACATCCAGACTGACAGGATGTCCTGCGTGACTTGACTTGCCATATGACTTCTCTGTGCCTGTTCCCTTATTTTTAAAATGATGATGAGGTTCGTGATGTTAATGATACCCTCCTTGCAGGATTGTTGTAAGGTTTAAATTGATTTACTTGCTCAATAAATTATTTATTATTGATTGTGTTCCAGATCCTGTTCCAGGTACTGGGGGTAGAGCAGCAACCGAGACAGGAAAAGGCCTGTCTTCATTTGGGGGGACGGACAATATGCAGATAAGTGTATAATGAAACTTCAGACGGTGATGAATGTGATAGGAGAAATAAAGCAGTTGCAAGGCACAAAGGAGTAGGTTAGGCTATTTAGGTAAGGAATTCGGGGAAGACGTCTCTGGGGAGGTGAGACCAGAGCAGAGACCAGGAAGAAGTGACAGAGTGAACAAGACAGCGGGTGACAGTCCTGGCCGTCAAATGCGAACAGAAGGACCCTCCAAGGTGGCCATTCCTCACAGGCCTCTGGACCCTCTGACAACTAGCAAAGAAGTGGGCAGCCACAGAAAGACAGTGTTCAGCTTGACATTTCCAAAGGTCTGGGTCCCACCCTTGAGCACCACTGCAGGAAGAGGCAGAGAGAAAAAGAGAACACTTTCTTCCTGCTTCTATTAGAGCCAGGAAAACCTTACGTTTCACGATCTGTTTACAAGCCCGTCTCTCCCCTGGGCTGTGGCTTCTGTAGGTAGGACTGCCTCTCACTTCTCAGGTGCCCCAAGGGGCTGTGGTGAGCCACACGGCCATTGGAATCCTGATTCTGTCATGTACTTGCTGTGTGAATTCAGGCATGCTTCTTACCTTTCTGAGCCTCAGTTTCCTCATCTGTGAAATGGGGCATTTTTATAGCTAACCCACAGGGCTGTGGTGAGAATGAACAGGTTCTACATAATAAGCGCAAAATTATAAATTGCTCATTGTCAATGCCGGCACATAGTAAGTGCTCAATACATTTTGTGGAACGAAAGCTCTAAAGTAAGAAAATGCTGCGTGAAGTATTTCATATTAAGAATTGTGCCTTGGGGACTTCCCTGGCGGGCCAGTTCCCTGGTCAGGGAACTAAGATCCCGCATGCCCGTGCAGTGCAGCAAAAAAAGAAAAAAAAAAAGAATTGTGCATTGCCCGCAGGAGGGACACAGCCATCATCTTGGAACACCTGTGAGACAGGCAAGCAAGCTAAACCCCGAATCTAACTCCTTGCCTCCGAGCCTCTTTTAATGTCTTGTTCTCAGATGGCAAACTTGTCAAGCCATTAACTTGATAAGAACAGATATAGCACCTGACCTTGGCCCAAAGCTAAAAAGTGGCCCATTTGCTTCCCGTCCTAGGCATTGACTGTCTTCTAGCTCCTGCACGTGGGGTCTCCCCCATCCCTCTCTGGAGCCATGTGTGGGCCCTGTGCTCCCCCCACCTCCACTGCTGGTGCTTGGTTGTAGTTGTTGCTGTGATTTGTGGAAAGTGGTCTGAGAATCAGGTGAGCCAGGTAGAAGATAAAGCAGAGATCTGAGGATTTAGCCAGATGCA
This sequence comes from Balaenoptera borealis, assembly GCF_965194805.1. NCBI lineage: Eukaryota > Metazoa > Chordata > Mammalia > Artiodactyla > Balaenopteridae > Balaenoptera > Balaenoptera borealis. The sequence continues at coordinate 89,923,043 of NC_138874.1, forward strand.
AAATGTACCTTAAGTTCACGTGTTGCAAAGGTGAGACCAGCAAGAACCATCTTGGTTCACAATTACCCATGTAATTGTATAGGTTAGAAACAAGCAGCTCATGGTCCTGGAAGAGAGAGGATTTGAGGGGGACAAGGGGAGAACACCTTAAATGGCAGAACTTGTTGCTTGTGTGGGCTGGGCAGGTGGCTGGAGAGTGGGAGTGGATTTTGAGGGGCTGGCAGGAGTATCTGGTGGCCGAGGCCTAGGAAAGTGCCTCCCAGGGATCTGCTCCTTGCCTTCTGTAATTCCAAGCAAGCATCAGCATTTTATTTGCTTTCCTAAGACTTGACCCTGGCATGAAGAAATAATGGTGACCTTGAGACCCTGCGCTCACTCTGTCTGCCTTTATCTTGCTGCGCAAGCTGATGCAATGCAGATCGAATGTGTTGTCCACCTTCTGGCAACCCAGGCCCTCTCTGAGTTGGGGGTGGGGGAAGCGGAGAGTGTTTAATGTCTTCTAAAAGATGGGGAGGTGACGGGAGGGCTGGTCCCCTTGCCCTCCCCTCTACTTCCGCTCCTTGGGCACCGTGTGCAGGCAGTCCAAACTCAACTGAGTGACCCTGAACAAGCTGAATTACTAATAAATCAATGTCAGGAATTGGTGTGTTTAGCTGAAGTGGGCAGCAGATCCAGGCCAAAGTGATGTTTTACACTGGAGGTCTCTTTTAAATTGAACACTGTGTCTGTGAAATCAGAGTGAAAGTAAGGTGTCAGGATCCAAAGAGCTGGCTGACACTCCTTGGCTGTGTGGCTATGAGCAAGTGCCTTAACCTTTCTCAGCATCCGTTTTCTTATCCACAAAATGGGGATAATAATTCCTGCCACACCGAGCACACAGGGTTCTTACGAGACTCGCATTTGGGCAGATCTACAACACATGATATCAAGTTAGAAAGTACACGGCTTCTCGTGTATTTCCCTCAGACAGAGGCTGTGAGGTTCACCTGAGCTGTTAATGCAATGAGCAGCACATAATAGACACTCGATAAATCATTATAAATAATTCTCATTGTTGTTTGGAGGAATTCTATATGTGCAAATGTGATCTTAGACCACAGAGCCGTATAAATTATTATTTTCATATCTTATTGATCTGCTAGGAGGTAGGGTGAACAGATGGGCACACTGCCATCTGTCTCAGCCCAGGCAAATATCTCCCATCCAGGTGAATTTAGAAATCCCCCTGCCATCCTCCTTGCATTTGGTGGGTCCCTAATTCAGACCTACACACAGTCTCTTCCTCAAATATCATTTTCATCTCATTGTCCCTCTTGAAGCACAGTGTCTTTTATGGGATATGACCTCGGCACCTTCCAATGTGGTCTTTGAAGAAGCCTCCCTTCTCTGCGCTCAGGATCAGCCACCTCTTCTCCATACCTCTGCTTATTCCTTGAGCCATCTCTGCTGGGTGGAGCACCCTTGTCTCTTCTCTCTTTTTTCTTCAGACTCAACCCTTCTTCAACATCCATATCAATTCCTTCCTTTATGGGAAACTTCCTCTAACTTCCCCACCTCACAGATCACTCAGCTTGTACGGGGGGCTCAGTTTGTGTTCTTTGACTTTGCCTTTGCCTAAACATAACTTTCTAAACATTCTTTGAACCACGTGGCAGAGACCAGGTTTTCCGTTTCTTTTGGATTCCTAGCCAGCGCTTAGTGGGATGTGCCGTACAGAGGAGACCCACACTTCGTTATCTATCTCCTTAGGCTCCTCTTTAGCAGCAGAAGCTCCCTGGGGAGCGGTGCTGTCCTTCAGTGAAACATCCTGTGTCAGATGCCAGAGTAGGTTCCTATACCTCCCGCCACACCCAGGTGTGGAGCCCGACCGGGACAAACCCTGCATGACGCACAGCTTCCCTACTCAGGTATAATAGCTCTGGTTCTCCAATTTGGCAGAGACCTTGCAGCCAAAAGAAACCCACGCAAGGAGTACATTGGAGTCTTGGGTCAGTGTCTCTGCAGCAAACTAAAATTTTTCCCCTAGTTTATGTTTCTGCGTGTACCTGTAGACAATTGCGCAGGCTGTGTACCCCCTGCACACACACCTCCAGTTCTGCTTTGTTTCTGGGCCTCCCTGGGAGTCCCAGCATCTGAGACACCTGACAGGATGCTATGCTGTCACAGGTGGGCAGGCCCTTAGGAAGAAAGAGCAGTCCTGAGCTTGCTTCAATGTGCAGATTTGCTCCCAAGTTTCTCTTCTCTCATTTGGGTCTGTTCACTCAGCATTTGTGTGTGTGCTTTGCAACCGGGGATATAAGATAAATAAGATCCTATCTCCCCTGGAAAGTCTCACGATCTAGTGGAACTTCCTACCCCACTGGTAGGAGGCCTCTAAGAGGGCCCCTGGGTTCCTGTTCTTCTCTCTTGCTCCCCTAAATATTTGGGGTTAAAGACCATTTTGAGAATTTTCTTTTTTGGCCATGCCATGCGGCATGCAGGATCTTAGTTCCCCGACCAGGGATCAAACCTGTGCCCCCTGCGGTGGAAGCTCGGAGTCCTAACCACTGGACCACCAGGGAAGTCCCCAGAATATTTTTAAAGCTATGGATTCTGTCCCCAGAAAAAAATGTACACATAATTTGCATAAAACTCCAGTGGCTTTACAGACCTCATGATGCCACCTATAAACCCTACAGGCCCTAGGTGAGGAATACTTCTGCTAGTATTCCTAGTGAGGAATCCTAGTGAGGAATATTTCTGCTCTTTAAAAAAAAATCAACAAGGATGAGGAGAGGAGAAACAACCTAAAAATTGAATACAAGTAGAAACAGATGAACCTAACTCTATTTCAAATAAATAATATTTCCACACTGAAAGGAGAGTAAATAAACAAATAGAAATTAACAAATATTGAATTCTAGCTAGAAGGAATTTTTCCTGTAGTGGTATGGGTTAGCAGTCCTGAAATACTTTTTGTGTGCTGTAGAACTGAGCAAATGAATAATATACTGGGGATAATGAGAGCCAGTTCTTGCTGTTAGAGAAGAGAGTTACAAACATGGAGAAAGGGAAGATTAAAATGAGTCTTGTGGTACTGAATTGGAATGGAGGTATCTGTATGAGTTCATGATTGTGTGCATGTGTGTGTGTGTACAGATAGAGAAATAAATTAAGATATAAACTTATTATTTATATTTCTTAGTTCTGTGTACTAAAGGGCTTAGAAGAATACCCAGTAGCACTGAGCACACCTGGCACCCAGATCTTGGTTTCTAAATACCATTCTCCACTAAAAGGAACCAGGGCTCCTTGGAGAAATGGCTGGTTTCAGGGCTGAGAGAGGGAAGGTGCAAGATGAGCCTAGAATATCATGAGCCTAGAATACCAGAAGACAAGGAAGTGCTAAAAATATAATGGCGATATGTCAAAAAGAACAGAGGAATCAGAAGGGGCCCCCATTGATCAAATCTGGGACCATCTGAACATCAACATAAATAAGAATGGTACTGGGAATGCCCTGGTGGGCCAGTGGCTAGGACTTCATGCTTCCACAGCAGGGGGCACGGGTTCGATCCCTGGTTGGGAACTAAGATCCCTCATGCTGCATGGTGTGGCCAAAAGAAAAAAACATTTTTTTAAAATAAGAATGGGGGGCTTCCCTGGTGGCGCAGTGGTTGAGAATCCGCCTGCCAATGCAGGGGACACGGGTTCGAGCCCTGGTCTGGGAAGATCCCACATGCCGCGGAGCAACTGGGCCCGTGAGCCACAACTACTGAGCCTGCGCGTCTGGAGCCTGTGCTCCGCAACAAGAGAGGCCGCGATAGTGAGAGGCCCGCGCACCGCGATGAGGAGTGGCCCCCGCTCGCCGCAACTAGAGGAAGCCCTCGCACAGAAACGAAGACCCAACACAGCCCAAATAAATAAATAAATAAATAGAATACCATGGCCAAAAATCAGTAAAAATAAAAAAAAAAAATTTAAAATAAGAATGGTACTATTACCATAGACTATTCATAGAATAAAATAAAAACCCATGAGCTCATACTAATGTAAATAACTAAATAGGGAAGAAGGGATAGCTCTCCCTTATAGCAGAATAGCAACTAATAAATATAGAGACAATGATGAAGTTAGAATATCATCATTGTGCAACCATTAGTAGTAAGAATTGATTCAAACAAGAATTATCAATGGATCCTAAAACTTGGAAGTTTGATAAAGAATAGGATACTTACATAAACTAAAAGCACCTCCCTGCAAATTACTTATTAACTATAAAGGGAAAATTAGTAATTGTACAGTGGTTTAGCCTGGTGAACACAACCATAAACATTTAATTAAAGTTAGCAATACCAATAAAGACACAAACTGACCTCATATGCCTCCTGCTATATTGCTCTGAGGACTCAGCGTCATTTCTATGGTACACCTGCCAAAACTGCACAACCTGAATCTAATTGTGAGGAACCATCAAGAAAACCAAACTGAAGGGTGTTCTACAAAATAACTAGCCTGTAATATCCACCCACACAAAATCAGGTTCATAAAAGATAAAGGAAGGCTAAGGACCTAATCTGGATTAATGAAGACTAAAAAGATATGGACAGTAAATGCAATGTGTGATCCTGGATTGGATGCTGGATCAGGAAAGGAAATAGCCCTAAAATAGGACATTGTCAGAGCAATCAGTAAAATTGAACATGAACTGTGGATCAGATAATAATTTTGTGTCAATGTTACATTACCTGATTTTGATAAATGTGCTGTGGTTATATAAGAGAAATTTCTTGTTCTTATGAAATATACACTGAAGTATTTGTGAATAAAGGGGACATAAATAGTTCAGGAAAAAAATGTATGTGTGTGAGTAGATTAAATAGATACATAGATATAGCTAGATAGATGATATATAGATAGATGAATAGATAAAATGATAAACCCCATGGGACAAAATGTTAGCAACTAGAGCATCTGGGTAAAGAATATATGGGAGTTCTTTATACTGTTTTTTGCCAACATTTCTAAAATTGTGAAATTATATACAAATTAAAAGTAGAAAAATATTTGCACTAAACTGGAACGCTCATGCATTGCTGGTAGGAGCATAAATTGATACAAGTTTGGAACGAAAACTAAACGTATACATTCCTAGGACCCAACAAGTCCACTTTTATGTTTTACAGAAAAGAGTGCTTATGTCCACTAAAGGACAGGTACCAGAATGTTTATAGTAGTAAAAATGGGCAATGGAAAAAAATTAGAAGCAACCTAAACATCCATCAACAAGAGAATGGATAAATACATTGTGGTGTATTCAAACTCCACAGCAATGGAAGAACCAACAGCTGACTGCAACAACATGGATGAATCTTCAAGACATCATGTTAAACCAAAGAAACCAGACACAAAAGAGTATATACCATGAGTCTATTTTCATGAAGTTCAGGCACAGGCAAAGCTAATCTATAGTAACAGAAGTAAGAATAGTGGTTACCTTTGGGAGATGGTACTGTGAGAGGACACGATGGAACCTTCTGGATTTTTGGAAACATTCTCAGTGTAGAGGTTACACAGGTGCATACATATGTAAAAATTCATCAAGATATGCACTTTATGTGTATTATTTAAGCATTTTACATATGCTATTTTGAAAGGGTTTTAAAAAAAGAAAGAACTAAGCGAAGTCAGAAAAAGACAAATACCATATGATATCACTTATATGTGGAATCTAAAATGTGACACAGGGACTTCCCTGGTGGTCCAGTGGTAAAGAATCCGCCTTCCAATGCAGGGGACGTGGGTTCGATCCCTGGTCAGGGAATTAAGATCCCACATGCCGTTGGGCAACTAAGCCTGCGTGCCACAACTACTGAGCTCGCACGCCTCAGTGAGACAGCCCGCATGCTGCAAACTACAGAGCCCACGTGCCCTGGAGCCTGCGCGCCACAACTAGAGAGAAGCGCGCGCCACAACTAGAGAGAAGCCCGCGCCACAACGAAGACCCCGCATGCTGCAACTAAGACCCGACGCAGCCAAAAAAATAAAAAAACAAAAACGACACAAATGAACATATCTACGAAACAAAAACAGACTTACAGACGTAGAGAACAGACTTGTGGTTGCCAAGGGGGAGCATTGGGGGGAGGGAAGGACTAGGAGTTTGGGATTAGAAAAGAAAAAAAAAAGAAAGAGTGCTTACTCTAACTATCACTTTCTCCACCCAGTCTATGGCTTTAGCTATAACCTCTGTTCAGTTAACTCATTAATCCATATTGCAGATCCCCCAAATCTACTCAGGCCTCAAATACATGTTCATAACTATATTATTCCTCCCCAGAAAACTTGCTTTCCTTTCCAGAAATGTGCAAGCTGTTCAAGACGACTCCTGTCTGTGACCCTAAGTGCCACTGATCTCCAGGTTCAGTACATTCAACCCCCTACATGTCCCTCCAGTTTATCTCTTCCTCTCCTCACCATCAGTGGCTTTGCTTAGGCTTAGGCTCCCATAATTTCCACTTGAGCCCCATCATCAGCTTCCTCATTGGTCTCCTTGCCTCCATTCCTACAATCTCTGTATTAACTCCCCAAGGCTGCTGTAACAAAGTACCACAAACAGGGTGGCTTCAGAAATTTACTCTTTCACAGTTCTGGAGGCTAGAAATCTGAAAACCAAGGTGTCTGCAAGGCCACGCTCCCTCTGAAAGCTCTAGGGAAGAATCTTCCAGCCACTTCTGGATTGCGGCAGTCCATGGCTTCCTTGGCTTGTAGCTGCACGACTCCACTCTCTGCCTCCGTCTTCACATGCCTTCTCCTCCCCGTGTCTCTGTTTCCTTTTCTTAAAAGGACACGAGCAATTTAATTTAGGGCCCTCCCTAATCCAGTATGATCTCATCTGAATCCTAACTAATTACATCTGCAAAGACCCTATTTCCAAATAAGGTCACATTCTGAGGTTTTAGGTAGACACAAATTTTAGGGAGGACACCATTCAACTCACGACACTCCCCTTTCATAAAGCTATTCTCTGGCTGCCAGAATAACCTTTTAAAAACCCAAATCTGACCATGGTCCTCCCTGCATTAAATCTCTTGGTGACTTGCCATTAGGCCAGATGACAAAATAAAACCCACATTCCTTAATATTAGGGAACGAGCTCAAAAAGACTTCGGCTTCTGTCCTCAAGAAGTTTATAACCTGGGGCTTCCCTGGTGGCACAGTGGTTAAGACTCTGCCTGCCAGTGCAGGGGACACAGGTTCAATCCCTGGTCCGGGAAGATCCCACGTGCCGCGGAGCAACTAAGCCCGTGTGCTACAACTACTCAGCCTGCGCTCTAGAGCCTGCGAGCCACAACTACTGAAGCCCGCGTGCCTAGAGCCCGTGCTCTGCAACGAGAAGCCACCACAATGAGAAGCCCGCGTACCGCAACGAAGAGTAGCCCCCGCTCGCCTCAACTTGAGAAAAGCCCGCGTGCAGCAACAAAGACCCAACGAAGACAAAAATAAATTAATAAAAATAAATAAATTAAAAAAAAACAAGTTTATAACCTAATTGGTACACAATCGTTAACATACTATGGAGTGAATAGTGAGTCTAACATCTAGTTTTATGGGACACTAGTAATAATAGCACATGCTTACACAGTGCCTGCTGTGTGCCAGGCCTGGTTTTAAACACTCACTACCTACATTTTAGCCCAGTTAATCTTCAAAAACAACCTTATAAGATAGCTGCTGTTGTTACTTCCGGTTCACAGATGAGGAAATGGAGGCGAGAGGGGCCAGGACCTGTCCAGGGTTACACACTCTTGAGTAAAGGGTGTGCTGGGAGCTGAACCCAGTAAGAGTAACACCAGAGAGTGTGCTCTTAACCACAGTATTACACAGCCCCGAGGGCGGCGTGCCTGATTCAAAGTGAGCGTTCTGACTTCCGTGAGCATCACGACTTGTATCAGGTCTCAGTTTCCCACTGCACAGTTTCCATGTTGCTATTTATTTATCTCTATTATCCAGTGGACTTTGAGTTCTTTGGCAGCAGGAGTTGGGTCCAGTTAAGTAATTAAATCATTTATTTAACAGTTTTTCAGTGCTAGCCTACTAAGTGTGCAGCACTGTTCCAGGCCCCAGTGAAGTCATGAAGAATAAGACCAGTAAAGAAAGCACCTGCTCCCATGAAATTGACATCCTGGTTGGGAAGGAGGCTGGTGCTGAAACAAGGAATGGTTAGAATGACCGTCATATAGTCAAATACCCTGTTTTATTTTATTTTTCATACACGTTATTACTATTTGATAATGTGTATGAAAAATAAAACAGGGTGACATGAGAGTGACTGAGGACATTGCTTTAGATTGGGTGGCCAGGGAAGACTGTCTGCAGAGGTGACATCTGAGCCCAGACTCAAATGCTCAGAAGCACCCCACCATCCGAAGGTCCAGGCAAAAATGTTGTAAATAGAGGAAACAGTATGTGGGAAGAACATGGGATGGGCAAATTACCAAACTCCTCCAAGTCTCAGTATTCCCATCTGAAAAATGGGAACAATAGTGCCCGCCCCTCACTATTGTTAGGAGGATTGTGTGAGGACTGAGTGAGTCAGAGGAAGTGAGGGGTCTGGCCAGCAGTAAGTGATGGTTTCTTCTTGTGTGTGTGAGCACACTTACACACTGCATCAGTCAGGGCTCTACCAGAGAAATAGAACCAGTAGGAGATGTGTGTGTGTGTGTGTTTGTGTGTGTGTGTACACACTCTTGAGCACAAGCTGAAGCTACAGCCCACACGTGGAATTTCTTTGTCAGGGAAACTTCAGTTCTGTTCTTAAAGCCTTTCAACTACTTAAAGCAGCGCCCCCCCAGATTATCTAGGATAATCTTTCTTACTTCAAGTAAACTGATTATAGACTTTAATCATATCGTCATATTCACAAAATACCTTCACAGCAACGTCTAGATTAGTGTTTGATTGAAAACCTGGGGACTGTAGCTTTACCATGTTGACACCAAAAGCTGACCATCACATTGGCCCAGCATCTACCCCAGTGCCCCCACCTGCTCAATACATGTTTGTGAAGTGAAGTAGCTCATTCCTAACCCCGGTACCATCGTTTTCCCAGACAGACCTCAGTGTGTGACCACAACCATTCCATTGTCAGCAAGTAGTTATCAAGCACCTGTTATGAGTACTGGGGTGCAGGGGGTGATACCAAAAAGGCACAATTCTGGGCCCCAGTCTAAGGAAGGAGATGAAACACAGCCAGATGAGTGCAAACAACCAATAGGTAAGTTCCCACGTGAATGTCTAAACCATCATCAAGTCCCTTTCACCTTCCAGTAATGATATTTCTCAGAGTCCTCTTTTTCTTTTTAAAAAATTATTATTATTATAATTATTATTATCATTATTATTATTACTATTTTTTGGCCACGCCACACAGCATGCGGGATCTTAGTTCCCTGAGCAGGGATGGAACCTGTGCCCCCTGCAGTGGAAACGCAGACTCTTAACCACTGGACCACCAGGGAAGCCCCGAGGGTCCTCTTTTTCTAAATGGGGACAATAGCCCCTCAGCTAGAGTCCCTGTCTCCAGTGTCCTACCCTCCAGGTTGTCCTAATCCGGGCTGTTGCTTGAATCATCCTCAGACATTGCTTTAGTCATGTCCCTCCCTGCTTAAGAACCACGAGAGCTCCTCATTAGCTGCCAAGTCTAAACTCCTCTGCCTCGCTTTCAGGCGCTCCAGAATATGACCCTCCCTGAGTGACATGATAGCTGTCTTAATATTTTTGAAGGGCTGTCAGAAGAAGGATTAGTGTGATTCTTTGCTGCTCCAGCAGGCAGAAAGAGATCACAGGTGGAAATTACAGGGAGACCTATGTGCCTCAATAGAAAGAATTGTTCTTTCTTTTCAGTGTGTGAGTGTGGGCAGCGGGAGTGGTGGCGGTGAAAAAAGCTTGCGTTTACAGAACCCTGATAATGCAGGGAGTATTGTGTGCGGCGCTCATAGAATTGCTCTCTGCTCACCAGTCTAAGGTAGCAGGAGGTAACAGGTATAGCACATCCAGTCTGAACAGCGATCGTGTGAGGTTTCTGATAGTTTAGACAGAATATTGTTTATCAAGCCTCCTATATCAGTGACCGAAGGCAACAGAAGGAATATTTTAGATTTTCACGAAAATATGTGTTTGTTTTGAATGCCTCATGTTCATGTTGTAGGTTTGGGTTGGAGAGACAGGCAGGGGCCAAATTATGTAAAGCCATGTGGCCGTGGTGAGGAATTTGGCCACAGAAGCAGAGGAGTGACATGATTCTAGAACGGAAGCAGAAGACTAAAGAATGAACTTTCTAACCAGTGAACTTGGCAGCGATGACATGGATGGCCTTGGGCAGCAGTGAGCTCCCAGACTCAGGAGCGGGTCTGTCAGGGATGCCGTAGAGTGAAGTGGGGCTCAAGGAGGGACGACTTCTAAGAACCCTCCTACCTCTGACATTCTCGCTGGCCAGCCTTACCCCTTCCATCCCTTAACTTGCACCCTGGTCTCCAGTCAGGATCTCTTCAGCTCCTGCTGGGAGGTGGCACCGAACTGTCTCCCCACTCTGAACCTTCTCTCTGTAACTACCCTGCTCTCCTTTTTGTCATTCACATTTTACCTCCCATGGCAATGCTCTTAGGCACACCAAGGGACTGACTGAATAAGCTGCTGTACATTTGTACAATGGAATGTTGTGTGGCCATTTACATTGAGGTGATGGAAGAAAATTTAATAATGTGGAAAGATGGGCATCATATACTGTTATGTGAAAGAAGCTGTTTACAGTGTGGTCTGATTTTTGAAAATTAACAAAAAATAATGCATAGAAAAAGTACTAGATGATGTGCACATCAAAATGTCATATTCTCTGGGTAATAGGATTGGAGGTATTTTACTCTATGTTTTCTAAATTTTATAAAATTAGCATGACCTTTTATTGGCTTTTACAAAAGTTTGTTTGTTTGTTTTTTTCCATTTTACTATTCATCAAAGCCACCTCTTCCTCATTAACTCTGACCTACACTAATCTCATCTTTTCTGTCTCTCAATCTCATTGTTGGTTCCATGTAGTCTAGTATTGGGTTGGCCGAAAGGTTCCTTTGGTTTTTAAAGTAAAAATAAAAGGCACATTTTTCATTTTCACCAAGAACATTATTGAACAACATATTCACCGTTTTGTTCCCCTACCTTCCGCCATTTTTCAGGCAGCTTCATAATCCCATCTTCCCAAAACTTTTTATCTTTTTGAGCAAAGAACTGTTCCAGGTACCTTTTACAGTCTTCCAGGGAATTGAATTTTTTTCCATTAAGAGAATTTTGTAAAGACAGAAGTAAATGGAAATCCAAAGGTGCAATGTCTGGTGAATATGGCGGATGAATCAGAACTTCCCAGCCAAGCTGTAACAGTTTTTGCCTGGTCATCAAAGAAGCATGCAGTCTTGCGTTATCCTGATGGAAGATTATGTGTTTTCTGTTGACTAATTCCAGGTGCTTCTCGTCAAGTGCTGCTTTCAGTTGGTCTAAATGGGAGCAGTACTTGTTGGAATTAATCGTTTGGTTTTCCGGAAAAAGCTCATAATAGAAGACTCCCGGGACTTCCCTGGTGGCGCAGTGGTTAAGAATCCGCCTGCCAATGCAGGGGACATGGGTTCCATCCCTGGTCCTGGGAGATCCCACATGCCGTGGAGCAACTAAGCCCATGCACCACAAGTACTGAGCCTGTGCTCTAGAGCCCACGAACCACAACTACTGAAGCCCACGCACCTAGAGCCTGTGCTCCACAAGAAGAGAAGCCATCATGATGAGAAGCCCACTCACCGCAGTGAAGAGTAGCCCCCACTTGATGCAACTAGAGAAAGCCCGCGCGCAGCAACGAAGACCCAATGCAACCAAAAATAAATAAATAAATAAATAAAATCGATTCTTAAAAAAAAAAACTCCCTTCCAATTCCACCATATACACAACATAACCTTCTTTGGATGAAGACTGGCCTTTGGTGTGGTAGGTGGTGGTTCATTTCACTTGCCCCACAATCTCTTCCTTTCCACATTATTGTACAGTATCCACTTTTCATTGCCCATCACAATTTGTTTTAAAAACAGAACGTTTTCCTTCCATTTAAGTAGAGAATTGCATGTGGAAATACGGTCAAGAAGGTTTTTTCACTTAACTTACGTGGAACCCAAACACCAAAGCGATTAGCATAACCAAGCTGGTGCAAATGATTTTCAGTGCTTGATTTGGATATTTTGAGTATGTCGGCTATTTCCCGTGTGGTGTAACGTTGATTATTCTCAATTATGTCTTGATTTAATTGCTATCGACTTCAACTGGTCTACCCAACTCTGGAGCATTGTCCAGCGAGAAATCTCCAGCACGAAACTTCGCAAACCATTTTTGACATGTTTGATCAGTCACAGCACCTTCTCAATACACTGCACAAATCTTTTTTTGCATTTCAGTTGCATTTTTACCTCTCTTGAAATAATAAAGCATAGTACGCCGAAAACGTTGCTTTTTTTCTTCCCTCTTCAATATTAAAATGGCTACACAAAAATTCACCAATTTTGATAAGTTTTTTAAAAATGCACGCTGATATGACAGCTGTCACAATACAGTCTAACAAAATTGTTTCAAATGAAGTTAAAGACAGCTAAGCGCTACTGGAGCCATCTTATGGAAAAAACCAAATGAACTTTTTGGCCAACCCAATACATGACTATATACTGCTTTGTGTTAATACAAGATTGTTTCATTCACATTGGTCTTGTATGTCAGATTAAGAAAGTTTTCTCTGGCCAAATTGTGACTTATTTTCTCACTTTCCGCTTTGGATAGCACTGTGCAGGAATTGACCCCTTGATGGTGGCTTGGATCTGGGTCCTCCCGGTGCCACATAACCTACCTGGCTTTCCAGGAAGACTCTGGGCTTGGAGATACCCCCAAAGCCCACAGTTCCCATGGGTGTGGTGAGCCTATGAAAGTGAAGCTTGGCTCCTGACCCAGGTCCCCATTCACTGGCATCCAGACTCTCGACCCCGTCACAGTGTTCTGCCTCTGTCTTCTCTAGTGATTGGGCCCAGAGACCTACAGAATCTAATGCCCTGTCCAAATTCCAAACTCATCCAGTAGCTAGAACACAGTTGGAGACTGGAAGGTCACTCTGTGCTCTTTTCTCATTATTTGTGAACGGCATTAGAGCTGAGGGGGTCTTTAGTGACTTCCATTCTTTCTGAAAATACCCCGTGTCCTTTTCTTGAAAAGTGGGCCTTATTGCCACAGTGTCTGCTGTGGTCCGGGTACCACACCAGGCAGTAGCTCTGGAAAGCTCGCTACAGGGCTAAGGTTTGGGGAGGCATCCCTTTGTTCTCGTGCTTACTCCATGCTGGGAGGCAGCTATTCTCTTAAACTTTACAAGCAAACCCTCTGAAATGACCTCTGCGATGACTTCATCATGCTCTTTTTACTCCACAGGCGATTCAAACTCCAGTGACCACCGTTTGGCGCTGTTAACATCTCTCTTCAGCGCTATATCAGAGGGCCGGGAGAGCTTACTTAAGCCTTAGAAAAGGAGACCCTGCTGTTTTCTTGACAGTTTGTTTCAAGTGCATTCAGACACGATTCTCCATAGATACTTGAAGGGCTGTCAGGTGGAAGGAGAACAAGATTTACTCTGTAACCGAATCCTGCTGATCTGCAACCCTGACCTCGCTCCAGTCAGGCCCTTTTCTGTCTCCCTCACCACCGTCCCTGCACAGACCACCTTGCCTGGATGCAGACTGCAACTGCCTCCTTCCCGGTCTGCCTGCCTGTCCTGTCTTGCTCCTCTAATCCTTTCTCAGAGAGCCTAAGTGATCTGTTTCAGTTGTAAACCTCATCACACCACACCTCTGCTTAAAACCCCCGTAATGCCTCTGCATTGCCTTCAGGATAAAGTCTAAACTCCTTAGCGTTGCTTTTAACACCCAGCCCCCACTTGGCTTTCCAGCTGCATGCCTTGCCCAGGCCGTCAGCCCCACTGAACCCCTTGTACACTGAACCCCAAACGCTTCTCATTCTCTTACCTCCAGGTCTTTGCCTAGAACATTTCCCCGCCCCTCTTCACAGTTAGCTCATTTGCCTTCCAGGTGTCACCTCAGATGTCACTTTCCTCCAAAAGCCTACCTCATCACCCACGGCCAGGCTGGGTATTCTTCTGTCCTCCAAACGACTGTCTAGTTTTACCCTATCACATTTCTTGTCATTTTATCTTGTAATTGCCTGTTTACATGTATCTTCCACTCCAGAAAACAGGCTCCTTGAGGGCTGGAATGTTTTTTGTTTTTTGGGTTTTTTACAATCTTTTTGGGGGGGGGTTTATTTATCATCGTGTGCCCAACACCAGCGCCTGACACAGACACTCAGTAGTTACTGAATGAATGACAGATGCAAAGATGATAGAAGTTTCAGGGGAGTAACTTCCATTCTATGTACTGAAGAACTTGCTAATAACCGGTTCAGTTACACAAAAAGGAACAGACTGACCCACAAAGCACAGTGAAAGCCCCGTCCCTGTAAGTATCCAGAGCCCAAGTGGCCGTCGGCAGGGAGCTCCTTCAGATGGCAGGCGGAGTACATGCCCTCTGCTCATTTCCTATCTGCAGGAAGGCACAATTAGATTCACTTCTGGGGACAAAAGATCTGGGTTGGGGTCCCAGTTCTGTATTTACTGTGAGACCTTGAGCCAGTCACAGCCTCTCTGAGCTTTCCTTACCTGTAAAATAGAGATGACACCTGCACTGCCTACTTCAGATTTTGTGAGAACCAAAGGAGATCATATATGTGAAAGTACTTTGTAAAAGCCTTAAAATCAAATGAAAGGTACTGTTATTATTTACCACGTCATCTTCAGGACTTGCAGCTTCACTAATTTTAGCTTTGCAACAGCATTAGAAAACCAAGTGCCATATGGAAAGTTTTACTGCTGCAGGCAAAGCTGATAATTAGAGCAGAGAGATCTGCCTCTTCTGTGCCACGCCACTGCCCTAGGGAAAAGGCAATAGTGGGGATCAAGAGCACCTGTTTAGCTAGGCTCTGTCAAAGGCCCATTGTTCCTGCCATCAGAGAGACTCCTTGGAGCCTATTACTAAAAAAGGGGGAGTAGGGCCCCAAAGTCTTAAATCACCATGAAAACAGCAGAAACAAAAACTACAGACATACGCAATAAACCTTCCCCATGGGCCCCTTGATTTACGCTTAAAGTCAAGAACAGTTGACAGCATTTCACTTCCCCTTTGGCAAGATAAACCCAATGAAACCGTTTAATTTAAAGGCTTTTTATTAGGAACCAGGGGAATGAGCTGCTTATCCCTCTGTAACAGTCTAGAGCAGGTCATCAGGCCCAGGAAGGAGAGAGTGTCAGAGATGCTGTGGTGTGACTTGCTGCACTTGCTTAGGGCCCGGAAGGAAAGGCGGCGACGACAGAGGGCGGCAGGAACTGGTGTCAGCCAAAACACCAAGAGCCTGGGGGAGAGAGCCCTCTGCCTTCCTTCCCACCCCACCCGAGGCTGGAGCGCGCCGGGAGACAGAGAACGTGGCTGGAGCGGGCAGAGCAGCAGTGTTGGCCGAACCCTGGCTCCACTCGGTGCTGCTTCACTTGCCTGCCCTCCACTCTTCTTGCCGTTTAGTGATTAGGTATTTGAAGAACTCATACACAGACCATGCGATGGCTGTGGAGGGGATCTGGTAAATTACTCTAGCCTGCACCCCTCGGAAGTAGGCGGTCACCCCGCCGACTTGATACACCGTCCTGAAGGCACTAGCCATGCCTGTGATGTGTCCTGTAATGTTTGAGTTCAAAGCCAGGGATTCCTGGGTGTTGAGCAGTGTTTTGCAAACGTCCAGTGGGGTTGTGGCAGCGGCAGCTACAGCTCCTGCACAGGCTCCGGAGAGGACGTGGGAGCTGGGGTTGTACCGTCTCTGGGGGTTAAAGTGCTCCTGCAGGAATTCATAGGTCATGAAATGAATGGCTTGAAAGGGAACGTTCATGGTTAGCTGCGTGGTGTAGCTGCGGTAAAAGGCCCCGGCCCCTTCATTTTGCCACACTGCCCGTACGCAGTCTGTCACCCGGTGGTACGGTGAGTTGTACATTTGCATCCTCTGCTTCACCACTGGCGGTGCCATCAATGAGAAGAAGGGAATGGTGGCAGCAATCAACCGGTGAGCAGGAGTGTCCAGATTCGGAGTCCCAAGTCAGTGGATCAGCCAATGGATTGGAGAGAGAAAAAAGTATGAGTGAATTGTCAGCCTGATTAGTGAAGGTTTCCCTTTTTTGAGAGGAGAGGATAGGAGAGGGTGATAAAGTGCTAAAAAATAATGGACCCAATTCTAGTAGGATTTCTTTAAAACCAGCCAATTAACATATAGGATGATATATCTACAGTTTAGACTCCAGAGGATTTCCTTGAAATAAGTACCTACCTATTATTGTTACCATCTTACCCTTTCGTAACTCTTAAGACAAGAAGTGATTCAGTGGCAGTGAACATAATAATGAACACATAGCCCTAACAATCCCAATCCTCAGGTACACAGAACACTGAACTCTTACAACATGAGGATGTCATCCTTCCGCAGGAGGAGGAGAAGGGCTACCAAAACCAAAATTCTTAGCCAAGAAGGGTATGGCTTTCGTTTCCAAACATCTCCTATCCCCTCACGTAGATACATGGTATAAGCTCAGGTATAATCTTCAGCTTAGTTTTGGCCCTTTCCTTGCCATGGCCTTGCCCAGACAGGTAAAGAACTGGAACTTTAAGGAACCTGGCAACTGTGCTATCCTTTCATATTTGTTTGGGTACCTCATTCTCCAACTGAAAAGCCAAGATCCAAGCAGCAGTGCAGGGACTAAGCTCTACCAATGTACCTTTCATTCCTATCTCAACCATTCTTCATTCCAACAAGATAGGCAGTATTTTCAAATGTCAATATCCATCTTCACCTTTTTGAAGAAAAGTGAAATAATCTGCTAAATTTTTTAGATCAAATCCACTATAAAGCGGACTTCCAGGAAGGCCCAGGAATAGGCCACATAGAGCCATACCTTTTTCCAGGGAAGCCCCAGGTGAATAAATTTCACTGAATATGCTTCCTGTCTAAGGGAATCCTCCTAAGCACCGACAACATGGAGGGAGTGCCCTCTAGTGGTAAGACAATGTAACACGCCAGGATTTCCCACCAAAACTGATGGGGTGCTCCCTGGCTTTCTCCTGCAAACCAAAAATAAAGGAAAAGCCCAGAGATGTAGATGCAGCTGCCTACAGAGGGAAAGGGTGAGGAATCATTACCTTCTGCTGGATTCATGGCTGCATCATGAAGTAATGTTGCCACACACCCGGCCGCACCTGCAAAGGAAAAAACAACTGCCACATGTAAGGCCAGGAGAGGGTGACTGACTCAACGGAGGACCCAGAGTGAAGGGGCGTGGCTGTGATAAACCACAGCAGGGAGAGGGAATGTTAAGAGCCAGTTTAAAAGATGGGAACCCACTGCTTCTAAATGCCTGTTCAGAGAAATGAAGATATTTGTTCCCTCTAACTTAGTAAGGCCATCAATCTACCTTCCACAGCTACGATAGGAAGGCCAGGCAGAGTCTGAGAAACAGCCCAGATTTTTTCAACAAAGATGGCTCTGAGAATAAATGCAGTTCATGCTCCAGACAGGAAGCAGATACACTGTGGGCAAGGGATGCCAGCACATCAACCGCCTCCAATGGCGGGAGAGCACGAGGGGCAGGTGGTCAGATCTCCACCACAGAATCTCACCTTCTATCCTGCTGCCCAACCCCAGTCTCCAAATCCTAACATCTGTCCACCTAGACCTTTCCCTCAGGTCCTGAACTACCGTATCCCTCACCCTCTCCTCTCCACGTTCACTTCGGTTTTCTCCAGGCTGCCATCCCTTCCCTTACTTCCACACAACCTCCAACCCTCTGGTTTCTTTGTACAGAAGCCCCCCGGCCCCAGCCCCATTCACTTGTTGAGGCCTTGTCATGTCCTCCATGACACAGACTGCCTGTGGGCAGCTGGGATCCTGCAAAGGTGAGGCGAAGAGCTGAGGCTCCACGGATATCTTCCTTGGGTGGCTGGGTTACCTCCAATCCTGCCCCGAGGAGCGGGGTACCACCCAACTACCAAGAAGTACACAACGGGGGCAGTTCAGTGTGTGTCTCCACATTACCAGGGCATCAGAAGCTGATACCAGGGAGAAAATGAGAGGAAAGAGTCAAGCTGGTACGTAAGGGAGGCTATTGTAACCCTTTGTTGAGATGCCCCAAAGAAGGGGTGGGGGTGAAGCAGCCCATTGTCTGAGAACATCAGGTTTGGAAGCCCCTCCCCTATAATCTGGCCTACCCCAGCCCAAAGCTTCAGCTTCAAATCATGCTGAGACTGGAAAGCACTGACAACAGCAAAGCCCAAAGAGTTGGGAAAGTGGAGGAACCAGCACAGGAAGGCTCAATACCATTGGCAATATGGCTATTGCCCCCAGGGTGGATTACATCACTCAGTGTCTTTTTTAACTTTTCATAGCAGGCAAAATAGAGGGCGTGGGCAGGCCCTGCGCCAGTTGCTGTGACGTTCAGGCCTCGCATGGGCCTCCACAGCCCCTCCGTTCTTATAATCCTCCAGAGGGCCTCCAACACATTGCGATAGCGGGCAGCTGGATCAGGCTGTAGGCTCTGCATCCGGGTCTGAAAGTACAGAGAGGAGAAGTGCAATGTCAGTGATGCTGACTGCGTACCCAATCTCAACACTCGGGCTTGGGCACTAGGCAGACCTCCTACGTGAAATCACGCCAATATGTAGAAGTGATACCTGGCATCCAGTTTTACTGCCTTCCAAATCTACGTGCAGTCTTTCCAAGCCTTGGCTGGACCTTTCTTTTTCTGGTCACCTATGACCCTACGAGTGGAACACCATTATTTTCCCTCAAAAAAATCGCCCCTTGTAAGCGTTCTTGAACCCAGCAACAAATATTAAGCCTGTGTTTCAGGAGAAGTTGCTTTTGTGTCTTAATAAACTCAGGCTAAGAGTTCTTTACAAGTGGATTCTAAAGTCAGCTATTTACTGTCTACAACATCCTTTATTATTTCTGCAGACTGACCCTGGGCCTGCTTCCTGGCCACATACTACACTGACTAATGAGATGAGAGCTCATCCTTCGATATAACCTTGATGATAATCTGACTTCTTCAGACTATTTGGCATTGGCAGCTGGGCCTGTAAGTTAAAATTCTGGCAGAAGTAGCATTCCTAATAATGCTGCTCTAATTTCCTGGAAAAGAAAGTTTACCCTCGAACTATGAAGGTGGAAACCAATCTATTCTCTAAAACTGAGGGAGAGTCCAGATTTCTAATCTAAACTGACTGAATCCCAAAACTGGCATCAATGAATAAAATTAGTCTCAGTGAAACATAACCCTTGGAATCTCTAGAGGATTCAATGACTGGAATGAATGTATATGGTAGATATTGACATTTGGGAAATTAATCTTACTTGAAATACTTCCCAAATCACAGACCTTCTCTGAAGGATGAGTCTCCACTGCACAGATCTCTTGTCTATTGATCTATTTCAAGGTTAGGGTGGCATGGAGACTACCAGATAGTATAAAATCAATGTCCAGGGACTTCCCTGGTGGTCCAGTGGTAAAGAATCCGCCTTCCAATGCAGGGGACGCAGGTTTGATCCCTGGTCAAGGAACTAAGATCCCACATGCCGCAAGGCAACTGAGCCCATGCGCCTCAACTAGAGCACCCGCGTGCCGCAAACTAAGGAGCCCATGTGCTCTGGACCCTGCGCACCACAACTATAGAGCCCATGTGCCCTGGAGCCCATGCACCACAACTAGAGAAAACCTGCATGCCACAACTAGAGAGAAGCCTGCGCATGGCAACAAAGAGCCCGTGCTGCAACAAAAAGATCCCATGTGCCACAACTAAGACCCGACGCAGCCCCCAAAATTAATTAATTAAATACTAAAAAAAAAATCAATGTCCAGTGCCTGGAACACAGTAGGCACTCAAGATTTGTTTGTTGAATGAATGAATGAATGAATGAAAAAATGAATGAATCTTAGCTTTGTCTGCACCAGTTCAAAAAGGCCATTGGTGAGCCAATAGGGGCAACTAACGCCCAAGTACAGTTTAAATTCCTACTTCATTCCTGTCACTGATTCAATCTGGATTTAAAAGCTTGAACCTTCCTGTTGGCCATCTGGAATCCAAGAGTAATGCCTCTTCTCAAAAGCATGGGAGAAAACAAACTAACCAGATTAACAAATCCTGGTGAGCTGCAAGCAATCCACATTCCTCTAGTTATTTTCTCCTTCCTGCTACCAACAAAGAACTGGTAGCCTAAAAGATTATTGAAGTTCAA
The DNA here is from genome assembly GCF_965194805.1 of Balaenoptera borealis. Classification (NCBI taxonomy): domain Eukaryota; kingdom Metazoa; phylum Chordata; class Mammalia; order Artiodactyla; family Balaenopteridae; genus Balaenoptera; species Balaenoptera borealis. Next base: position 89,943,465 of record NC_138874.1, read on the forward strand.
TCAGAAATACACAATATCACTTATCACAATGTGACATTCTTTTCTACTTCTCAATTAAAAAAAAAAAAAAAAAAAAAGGACTTCCCTGGTGGTGCAGTGGTGCAGTGGTTAAGAATCCGCCTGCCAATCAGGAGACGTGGGTTCGAGCCTTGGTCCAGGAAGATCCCACATGCCACGGAGCAACTAAACCCGTGCACCACAACTACTGAGCCTGCGCTCTAGAGCCTGCGCACCTAGAGCCCATGCTCTGCAACAAAAGAAGCCACCACAATGAGAAGCCTGCGCACCACAATGAAGAGTAGCCCCTGCTCCCCACAACTAGAGAAAGCCCGCGTGCAGCAATGAAGACCCAACACAACCAAAAATAAATAAATTTAATTAAATTAAAAAAAAAACCAAACTAATCTTGTATTGGGGGAATGTTTAGAAATTGCACTGTTCTGCTGGAGTCAACAGCATATTTGGGTAACTAGTCTTAAAGGTCTGGCCTCAGAGGCCTGGAACCGTTTACCCACAAGAGAAACCTGGACTGTGTGTAAGTTACAATGAAAATTTTATACACACGTCTAAATCTAACTCACAATTCTAACTCAATGAAAATACACCCTCATGGAGAGGACCCAGGCATAAGCCACACCAAATATAAAAACAAATATGGCTCCCCAAATTTGTGGGCCAATAAATCTCTTTCAGAGAAAGATGAAAACCTCTTAAAGATGAAATCTCTAAGTAAGAATTAGTGAATAGTCTTCAACATAGAAAAAACCACTGCCTGACTTTGAAGAAAAGCCGAACAGGTAAGTAGTTTGGTAAGACAAGTCACACATGAGTCAGAAAGGCTGAGTGGGAGACCCAGCTTTGCTAGCTATGTGGTCTTGGGTATGTCACTTAACCTCTGAGCTTCAGCAATGTCATCTGTAACATGAGACTAAGAATGGCTGGCTCAGAGTGCCGTTGTGGAGATTCAGAGTTAAGGCAAGTAAAAGCCATTGCTAATTTATGCGGTGCTAGAAATATAAGGCTTTTTATTGTATTCAACTATGTTTCTCAGAAATATTAGTTCATATCTCAGAATTTACAGATCATGGCAGTGTTGTCTTGTGTATAAGTCATTTTGCAAATATGCATGGGCAACTAACTGGTCTTTAACCACTAATAAATCAGGCTTGATTTTGTATTTTTTGTTTTCATTTTAAAGTTCCTCTGTGGCTATGATTTATATGTCCAGCTGTTCATCTAAAGGTCATGTTTAGGAAGGAGCACAATTGTGAAATTCTGTGCCTTGCTTGGTTCTGGAAATCTGCTTTTGGGAGCCTGTATGGAAGGCTTGGGAGTCAGACTGGGTTTAAATCATGACTCTGCCACTATGTGACCCTGGGCAAGTTACTTAACTTGCCTGTTTTCTTCATCTATAAAGTAATGAAAATGGAATCTACTTCATGAAGTTGTTCCAATGATTAAATCAGTAAATATTAAGGCACATCAGATAGGGCTTGACAAACATGAGCAATTGCCATATACTGAATACTCATTATTAGATATAAGAAAATCAAATAAGCCAATGTTTCCATTTCCTAACTGTCCACTGGTGAATGTATACAGATAACCATTTACATCTGGAATTTAGAAAAGATTTATTTCCCTTTGTTCTTTCCCTCCTTAACTTATTATATAAGTAATTATTTGCTTCACCACTCAAAGCCAAAAAGCAGCACCTTGGTGACAGGTGCTTAGCCAGATGATTTTGAGGAGAGTTTTGACTGCTTTACACTGTAGAACCTATATCCCTTTAGATAAAGTCTGGTGCTTGTCTCTGAAGCCCAGAAAAGGAAAACTGGGATTCACTTGGGCTCCCAAACCTCCCTATTATGACCATGAAAATCGCTGGTTGACTAACTGTAGCCTAGCAAGGCTTTGCTGACTTCCCATGGTCCCTCCCAAGGATATTTTAAGTCGACTTGACCCTGATAAGCGGTTTGGGGGTGCACAGGCTTGCATGCCAAGAGTCACTATCAGCTTTCACTTGCAAACACTGTGGTTGCCCTTTAGGCTCCAACACAGATACCTGCCTCTAGTCTTAGGGTATGTTGGGCTGCTCTTCCTCTCCACCGCCTATTTATGGTAGAAGAAGAAGAATAGCTACCCAGGGACAAGTGAACTGCAAAGCCCTTTCTGAAGGAAGAGATTTGAATTTTACTTTCATGCCTGCACAACAGTGTCTGCTGTAAACAGTGTTTACTGACACTAAATCCTGATAGGCTCACCTAGTTTTTCCCTCTAATCATTTAAATCCCAGCATTAATGGCAAATGAAAATGATTCTTCTAAAACACGCTTTTGTGTTTTTGAAGACTCCTGAGTGTTTTTTCCTCCAGATGAAATAATTATTTCTTTAATGTAGTGCTTTGAGGCATGACTGTAATGTTGTATTACTTAATTTTTTAAAAACAAAAATTCCAAAGCTTATGCAAGTGAATAAGAACTGTTCTTCAAAACAGTTATCTTGGAAGGCTACAAGCGACTTATTCCAGCAATGCTGCTGCAGTTATGCAAAACATTTCTGGAACTCCTCTTTCCAAAATGTTCCCTCAGTGGGTTTATCAACCTCAGGAGTAAATCAGTCTCCTTGCTTTCCAGTCCTACCTTATCTTTGACCCCAATCAGCATTACCCATTTTGATCTCCCACCTGAACTGCCATATTTGATTCTGAATGGTCTCAATTACTAAAACATCAGCTCTGTCTTGTCACAGGACAAAGACTTGCTCCATTTAAGGATATGTAGCCAAGTATTCTAGAGGCATTTCTAACAGAGGAAGTTATAAAATGTTTACAACAACATTAGCATTATGTAAATATATGGAGTAAGGACATAGTCTCCTAAGGTAGTGGGACAACACTTAAATTGATAAGCTGAGGTTATATTTCTAAGTCAGTCACATTATTACATTGTATTTTTCAAGCCATTCAATAATTTTCATTACTCTCCTTGATCTAGTTTTCATTTGATACCCATCCTGAAAGACAGCACCCTAGACTATCTTGGACTTTACTCACAGTCCAAGTATAGTGAGGTTACTTTGCAGTTAGATCATGATAACTTTTGGATATACAGCATTAACAACTCACAGTCATTCAACCTAGACTCTATTACATACATGTCTGGATCTTTTTTATTTGTACTTATACGTATGACATTTCAATATTGTTAGAGCATTAACCATCCTCTTCTCTCTCATGGATTTTACTATTTATTTCTATTCCTCACAATTGACATGCGTATTTAAAATTCTAGGGACTTCCCTGGCGGTCCAGTGGTTAAGACTTGGCCTTCCCATGCAGGGGGTGCAGGTTCGATCCCTGGTCGGTGAGCTAAGATCCCACATGCCTTGGGGCCAAAAAACCAAAACATAAAACAGGTGCGATATTGTAACAAATTCAATAAAGACTTTAAAAACAGTCTACATCCAAAAAAAAAAAAATCTTAAAAAAAAAAAAAATTCTAATATCCATTTTAGCCAAGTGCATTTACCACAGTTTCAAGGGTGTGGCCCTTGGTAGGAGTTACCTTGCAATGTGCTAGAATACTCCTACCAACTCGGTGTCATTCACAAAGCTTAAGGAGCACTTTCTCCATTTCCTCATCCACCTTACTAATGAAAACATGAAACGGTACTGGAACCAGGGAGAAGCAGAAGAGAAAGACTTTGCATCTTCCAAGTTGATACTCTCCTCCTGAATATGTAACTTTTTCCTAATTTGAGAAGACAACATACATCCAAGAGCTGTGAGGATATTGTTTAACTATATTACCCTTAACACGTAAAGGAGGAACCAGTCTCTGTCATTATATTTATTTCAACAGTCCCCTTGGGTTTACTTCTCATTCAGTTTATTCAGTGGTTGTTCCTTTGCTAATGCACAAGAATAAGAACTGTAAAGAACAATGTGTTCCCCTCGTCACCCAGCTTTCTTCAGAAGCATCTGACTTCTTGTACCCACTCATCAGCCTGTTTGGTGTGGCTGAAATTAGTTTTACTTTCACACGAATCATGCCCTCTTGTTGATCCCATTTTATTTTCTTCACACTAACATCTACTTTCCAGTATTGTCATGCTTCCCTTCTAGACAACTTTTCCCTTTTTGTCAACTTCAAGTGGCTAAAGAAATACACTATGAGGTCCATCTCTCCTTGGAGGGCTGATGTGCTCCCTGCATATACACAATCCCAATCCCAGCTCAATTTTCATGTTCAGGAAATAGGTGGAGTATCATGCTTGCTGCACAGAGAAACCGAAACTTTTTCCTGAACATGGTCTTTCCCATATTATTTCCAGTCAGGAACTCTGAATTCTGACTGCACAATGATTTCCAATCACTCATGGGTTAAGATTTAATAGGTAAATCCTTCATCTAGCTGAGAGATCCCAGATTCTGGTTCCTGCCCCATCACTTTTAAGGGAAAACACAGCAAGGAGCTTGTAAGAGCACTGGCCAGAGAACATCTCTAGCCATTAAGATCCTATTGAGGGTGTTCAGTAAGCTTTACCTTAATCAAGTTAGTAACACTTACCTGTTCCCTTCCCATCCCACCCTATTCCTGTTTAGTCCCAGTTGGGATCCAGGGTTTTGGCTGACAGATTTTCTTTCCAGAGTCCCAATTTAGATCTCACTGACGGTGAGAAATTGGTCCTGGCTTCTGACTGGGATCAGTTCCCGGCCGGGACCTTTCTTGCATAGGTGTGTGCTTCGAATAGTGTGGTGGCAGGAGCCAGAAAGGGACCCTGGTCGGCTCCGGCTCTCGGCTGGGATCCTGGCTCCGGGCATGACCCAGGGGTCGGGTCAGCCCCAGGTGAAGTTCGGAGCAGGGCCAGGTCTCACCTTGACGCAGTCGATGGGGTACATCACGCAGTGCTCCAGGATCCCTGCCACGGCGCCCGCCACCATGTGCGTGGTGACAGTGGCTCCAGCCGGCAGCGCCTCGTAGTCCGGGCCGGAGTCCGGATCCTGCCGTACCGGGGGCCTGCAGGCCCCGGCCTCCCCGCCGCTGGCCCCCCGGCCCACGCCCCGCTGCAGCCACCCGTCCAGCAGCGCCGACTCCCCGGGGCTCCGCCCCGGCCCAGCCGCCGGCCCCCCCGCCACACCGCCAGCACCCCGCCCCTCCAACTCCATCCACCCGGGCCAGCTGCGGCGCCCACCCCCGCCGCCGCCGCCGCCGTCGCCGCCGCCGCCGCCGTCGCCGCCCCCCAGCCCCGTTGCGTCTGCCTCAGGCGCGGCCCAGAGAGCCCGGGGCCTCGGGCTCCCGCTTGGCCCCGAGGACACGCCCCTCAATCAGCAATTGGTACAGCCGTCAAGCTAGCCCCGCCCCTGGCTTACGTAGAAAAAATAGGTCTGTGGTATTAGTGAAGTTGCCTGTCATTCCTCCGCCCCGCGGCGTTGCGACAGCTTAGATCCCACCTCTTCCCCTTTGATCTTGGAAGCTTCTTGTTTATTGGCCACTTGATTGGCCAACATGTAAGATCAACCCGCCCCCCGACTTTCCTGGAGGGCGGGAGAAACTTAAGGCTGAACTTTGATAGGCTCAACGACTCTTGATACTTTGAGAGCGGCCATTGGCCAGTTTTATTTCGGGATCCGATTGGCTACAGGAAGAGGGCGAAGCGCCCAGGGGCTATCGAGGGGGAATTTGGGGCCTTGACTGGCGCCCGTAGAGCTGTGGGCGCTGCAGGCTGGATCGTGTCGGGGGAGGAGGGGAGGGCGGTGCCTGGCCTTCAAGGTCAAACCGCTGACGGATGCGGTTAAGCCCCTGCTAGAGCGCCCGCCCCGACTCCCGGGACTCGCGGGTCGTGTGCGGGCGGGTGGCCTTGGCCCGAGAATTCTGTTCCCGCGGGATCTCGGACTGGCGTTGGGTGGAGCGAACCGGGGCCGGGCATCCCCTGGCGAGGCCCGCCGGCATGTCGGGAAAGCTGTTGCCACATGCAGGAGGAGGCCCGTTAAACTCCGGTCAGGTCGGGAGAGTTGACCCCTCCGTGCTGCGCGCGGGCGCACTCCTTAGGGCCTGACGCTCCTCAGGCCCCAGCGCCCGGCTGGGCTTGCCCCGGAGTCGCCAAGTAAACTCCGCAGTTGTTGAGTGAATGATTTCTCCGGGGGCCTGCTGTCGCTCGGCCCTGCGCCAGGCCGAGAGCTGGAGGCGGGGAAGGGAGATGTCGAAATGGGGCGGGACGATTCAGAGACGACGACAGGTGGGGCGGCTGGGCAGGAGGCAGCTGCCCAAACACAGCAGGAAAGTACGGCAAATTTGGGGAAGCTTGTCGGACGCACAGCTTGTCCCTGAGCTGACTCACTGATGAGCTCCCCTGCCCGGTGATGATGCTTTTTGTGGTAAGACTGCTCTCGATCCCAGACGCTTCGGCTGGGGTCTCAGAGGGGCGCTTACTGATTAAAGAACAATACCAGCAGTTCCCAGCCTTGAGCACCACCTCCTGGGCGGTGACGTTGCACAGGTGGTGCTTTGCTAGGGCCGCGGGCTCGGTTGAGGAACACAGGCTTTCCCCACTCCGTCTTCCCGGCTTCTTCAGTCTCCCTTAACTGGAGCGTGTTTGCACAAGTCTCCCCAGTGTTTCCAGATCTGTCTTTACTCCCTATTTTACTGAGATGATGATGTAATTGTGAACTTTTAGAAATCTGTTTCTAGCTTTTCCTTAGATAAGAAAGAGGTTTTTCTTTTTCTCTCTAAAGCTTAGCCCTTTTATGGGTCTCCGTTTTTTGTTTTTTTTTTAACTTATTCTCTTCCTATTCAGCACTGGCTATTCAACCTTTGGGTCTCGACCTTTTGGAAAATAATGAAACTAAAATCCTCTTCCCCCCACCTCGTACCCCCATGCACACACAAAATTTTGCCTATAATTTCTGAATTTGCAGAGTCCCTGAAAGTGACTCGTGGACCCCCTAGGGATCCATTAACTTCAAGTTAAGAACCATAGGTTTCGCAAAAAGAAACCCACTCAATCCTGCTGGAGTAGTAATTCCCTTTACTGCCAAACCTACTCCAGTAATAAGCTATACCTGCCAAGTCCTTTCTCTCCTTAAGCCCTACATTTTTACTCCTTTATTCATTGGTCACAAATGACCTTTCCAAATCCAATGGTCTTTTTCTTATTCCCATTTTTCTTGACTAAGAGATAACACTTGCCCCCCATTGACCCATCCCTCACTGAAACTTTTTCCTCGCTTCAGGAGACACTCTATTCTACCCTTTAGACTTCTGAGTCTCCTACGCTTCTCTACCCACTGAGGGGGAACATTCCTAAAGGTTTAATGCTTCTAGTTCATCTTTAATACTTTAGAGAACTTCACTACTCCAAATCTGTTTTCCTCATTGGAGCCCTATCTGTATGTCCCTTATTGCATACCTTTTAACTGAAATTTCCATGTGAATATTCAGTAAGTATTTATTGAGTACCAACTTTGCTTGGCACTTTACTTGAAGCTGGTGATACAGGATAGACAGAGTCTATGACCTCATGGAGCTTACTTTTTAATGGGGGGAGAGGGATAGACCAATAAAAATATCGGTTAGCTCTAGGTACTATGCTGATAACTGTAGTAGGGAGGTGTGATAATGTGTGACTGGGTGGCTACATTTGTATGACCAGGAAAGTCCTTTCTGAGGAGGTGACACTATGGTTAAGTTCTGAATGACAGGCAGGAGCTCATGATAGGCCCAGAGAAGAGCATTCCAGAAGAAACTGTAGGTACAACAACCCTAAGGTGAGAACAAGGTTGGTGTATGAAGGAACAGAAAGGTCAGTGTGGCCGGAGCACGGTGGGGGGTTGGAAAGATAGGTGGAGGGTGAATATCCACCTTAATTTCTGATTTAGCATGTCCGTTACAAACTCAGCCTTTCCACTCCCCTCTGCAACCAATTCCTCCACAATTTCTCATTTCTACCCAATCAATCAGACTCTAAAGCTGGGAGTCTTCCTTGACTACCTCTTCAGAATAATTACCCTGAAATGTTTTTGTTGTTGTTGTTCATGCTCTTCTTTTCCTTCCTATAGATATTATACTTTCCCAGTGTCTGATCATTTTACATCTATATTGTGATAACCTTTGAAAGGCCTCCCTACCTCTGGGATCTCCTGGCTTCACCAGTATTTTGAGTCCTCTCCTTCCAGGGACATGGTAGAATTGTTCTTCCCACCTCCTTGAAGATAGGCATGGCCATGAGATTTGTCTGACCAAGGAAGTGTGAGCAAAGCATGAGAGCCACACATTACCTTCTCTTGCCACCTGACTGGTGACGTTCAGATGGTGGAGGCACCGTCAGGCTGGGGCCCAGGTCAGGATGATGAAGCAGTCACGTATTTGCCACCCTCTTCCTTCCAGATGGACTTTCAGCATGAGTAAGAAATAAATCTCTGTGATTTTAAGATACAGATTTTAGGATTATTCCATACCATAACATAATCTAGCACAGCGTTTCTCAGACTTTAATGTGATATTAATCACCTAAAGAATTTGTAAAAATGCCACATTATAATTCTGTAGGTCTGGGTGGGGGTCTAAGATTCTGCATTTCTGACAAGGTCCCAGGTGATTCTGATGCTGTGAGACCCTGGACCACACTTCAAATAATAAGGACCTTACCCATCCTATCTGATATACCCTCTTAACACATCTACACACACTCTGTCCTACATCTCACCAGCACTTAAACCCTCCTAGAAAACAAACAAATTAGCAAGCAAAGAAACAACTTTCTTGGTGTTATTCTTTTTTTTTTTTAGTATTTATTTATTTGGCTGTGCCGGGTCTTAGTGTGGCACGCAGGATCTTCGTTGCCGCGTGCGGGATCTAGTTCCCTGACCAGGGATCGAACCCAGGCCCCCTGCATTGGGAGCATGGAGTCTTAACCACTGGACCACCAGGGAAGTCCCTCTTGGTGATATTCTTTATAAACCCTGAATAGCTTCCCATGCCTGCAACTCCTCAGTTGGGCACTGTAGAATCTTAATTTCTTATATTCTTAGGACAGTTGTTTTCCCCATTCTCCCTTCTATCTCCTGTCATTTTCTTTTCTGCATTAATCTGTGAGACCACTAGTTGTCTCAATGTTGTCTCAGTTATTTTCTTTAGTAATAGAAATTCCAAGTTTTAGCTTGGGCCCATGGCTTCCCAGCAGAAGTCTATACTTTCCCCAGCTTCTCTTGCAGCTAGCATCGTCTGTGTGACTAAGTTCTGGCGAGTGGGATGGGAGTGTAATAGATATGAAACATCTGGGTTCTGCCTTTAAAGGAAAGATTATGTCCTCTTTGAGTATTTTCCTCATTTTCTCTCTTCTTGTCATCTAGCATACAGACCCAAAATGTCAACCATTTTTGGCCGTGAGGACAAGGCCTCTACCTTAGCAGGTAGCAGAGCAAAAGGTAAAGGAAACCTGCTACCTTATGGATTACAGTAGTACCTCTGGACTATGCATGCTCTGGTACATGAGAGAACTTGTTTAGGTAGTTGCTGGTAGTCTGAATCTTCATTACAGCAGCTGATTTATATCCTAACCAACACATGTTCTTCCCGAGAATGCATTTCTCTCTTATAAAAATCTCATCTTGAAGGTCTAAAACAGGTCCCACTACTTATTCCGGCTTACATTACCCTCTTTCCCTGAACTGCCATTGTACATGACCAGACATGAGGTATGAGTATAATATAGAATGGGGTTGATTCTGGCAGCCACACTTGAAAATAAGACTGATTTCTTTACAGTCACTTAAAGAGAAATTGATTCCTAAATTATCAAGAATAGACAATAAGAGCTGTAGGAATTCAGAGAGGGGGCAATCAGTAAGGGCTGAAGGGATAAGAAGATAGAATTATGTATTTTAGCAGTTTCAAACTGGAGAATGTGTACAGGAAGACTTTCCAACGGGTATGTGGGGAACAGTTTAAGGGAATCAATTTGCTGTTCCTCATTTTCCGTATCTTTCATAAAATTCATCTTCCTGAGAAAGCTGATGAGGCAGTTCTCCTTTCCTTCCTCCTGTTTCTCACTCTGTCCTCCCACCTTATGAAAGACAAGTGTGCCTTTGCCCATCCTATATCTTGTTATAATTCATTGCCCTGGTGCGTAAAAACCTCCAGGTAGCCAGACGACCGAAAGAGCGTCTTCTTTTGGAACTTTAGTTAGTTGCAGCATCCTTTAAGCAATAAACTGTTTCCCTTTGCACATTTTTTTTTCGGGTGGTGGTAGTTACTGCAATCACACCATCTTTTTAAATTTTTTGTTTATTTCTCCTAAAGGATGTTATTTCTAAAAAAAAGGCAAAACAAGGAAAATCACTAATTTTGATCAGGCTAAGAAATAAACATGTCATCTTTGGCTCAAAGGCAAAAATCCCCCCAAATTACTTTAGCTTCACTGGTTCTTGTCTAGTAGGAAGTTTCAGTTCATTTCGTACTCAAGTTGAAACAGACACAGGAAAAAAATAATATTTGATATGGTAAATCCATATTATTATTTGGGCACAAATCTTCTCACTGCCACGCATTTTTTCCCCTTCATTTATGCATTTCTATTATATCCTTATTACCTTGACAGAAACATGTTGTAAATTATGTAAATAATCCCCCTAAACAATTATTTTTACACCATTTTGTAAACTCTACCTACTAGTCATATAAAACCTTCTCTTCTTTTTGCTGTTTATTTCCACAAACTAGATAAAACTGCACTCTTTTTTTTTCTTGGCTGCATTGGGTCTTTGTTGCTGCGTGCAGGCTTTCTCTAATTGTGGCAAGCGGGGGCTACTCTTTGTTGTGGTGCGCAGGCTTCTCATTGCTGTGGCTTCTCTTGTTGTGGAGCGTGGGCTCTAGGCATGCGGGCTCGGTAGTTGTGGCACGTGGGATCTTCCCAGACCAGGGATCTAACCCATGTCCCCTGAATTGGCAGGCAGATTCTTAACCACTGCGCCACCAGGGAAGTCCAAAACTGCACTCTTAAAAGCATCTACTTATGTACCTGGTAAAATTAAAATGTTCCCAAAATATAACCTAAGATATAATGCCCTGAGCTTTTGGAAACCATTTCATTTAATTAGAATTAATATCTTCATCTCAGATGGTGACATGTTCTTTTAATTCTGTCAAATGTATAATTTTAAACTTGTTTAAATCTTGAAATGAGATTTAAAAACCTGTATATAATATTTTTATTATACCAATTTCTGCCCATCTGTAATGTCTTCTTACGGCACTTTGACATGACCTAAATAATTGAAGTAGATCTTTATTCACAATCAACAAGAAAAATCATGAAACACATTTTTAAGGGGTTTTCAGCTCCAAAACCAAAGTGCCTCTAAGTGAAAAAGAAATAAGAACAATTAGTAGTCACTTGATAAGCCTTTTTGGGTTTATTTCCAGAGATTAAGTGATTACTCAAATGAATAACACATCCTTTTGCAAATGAGATGGTTTCTAATCCTTTAACAAACCTTAAGTATATGGAAAAATTGTGACAAAGATTTGGCAAAATGCCATTCATTTATTTGTGTAAAAAGTTCTTTGGTACCTACCTATAATAACAAAAAATAGGAGTAGAATTGGTGATGATCTCTATTTCACTTTACCAAAAAATGAGTCGTCTAGTGATCTAGTCATCTAATTACATTAAATGATATAATTTAAAATGTTTTTAAAGCTCCATCCATCTATTAAGAGGTACAGTCCAATAAACTTTTACTTTTTATGTAGGTAGTGATTCATCAGAATCTAATTTATAGTTATATTGTTTTCATATCCCAATTCAATAATTATTTCCCTGATCTCCCTGACTTGATCAGTTCCCCCATCATGTCTCAGGTCCTGTATCTTACAGAGCTTAGATAGCTGTAATTTTGCATATGTTTATAAAATTATTTCATTACTGTCTATATCACCAGTAGATGGTAAGCCCCATCGGAAAGGAGTATCTTTTTTACTTTTTTTCCCCTGTGTCATTATATTTTCAGAATAGCTTAGTACCTGAAACACTGTAAGAATTTGGTAGAATTTATTTGAATAAATAAATAAATAATGAGTGAGACACTCATGGATCTTGGGCCTGAGCTGCTATTTCTCCCCTTAGGTAGTAGCAGTGACTCATCCAGTAAGTTCCAGTTCCTTCACCCCTCAACCCTCCCCAGTGTCCTGCAGCTGTCACCAGAGACACCACCCAACAGGATGCTAGCAAAGCTCATCCCTTTCCTAATCATGGCCTTAATTCTGGGAAGCTGCCTTGGAAGCAACAAGCCCAGCAGTGAATTCAGAAACCAGGACTGGAAGCAGAGTCCTGCCATTACTTTATCAGAGTTTACTAAAACGTAGTGAGACTATGAATGAGCTTCTTCCTCTCCTTTCCTTTCTTTCCTTCCTTTCTTACCAGTGGTTCTCAAGTCACCCTGAGGACTTGTTAGACATGCAAATTTCTAGACCCTATCCTAGACCTATCAACTCATAGGTCTGAGAATGAGGCATGGGAATCTGCATTTTCCAAGCAGGTTATTCACTCTTTGATAAATACTGCTTTGTAATCACCATACTAATTCTAAACACCCAGGTGGTGCTTGTTTCATAGGCTAAAATTACAGCAGGGGCAGTGAAGCTTAATAGTGCTAGGCAATTCAAGTGTTCTTTCAGATGATATGTGCCAGGCCCTGAACTAGGTGCTAGGGAGACAAAGATGAGTAAAACTAGACACGGGCTCTTTTCTGGTGGCGCTTAGGGTCTAGCGAAGAGCACAGGCATTAACCAGAGACTCACAAATGTAGCATTACAACTGGGATGTATGCTATGAGGGGAAAACACATGACGCACTAAAAGCATATGTTAGAGGGACTTGACTTAGTCTAGGGAGTTATGTTACACGGGGAAAGTGGCATTTGAAATACGACCTGAAAGATAAGAGTTAATTAAGCTAAGTAAGGGAAGCAGAACTTTCTGGACAAAGAGACCATCATATTGCAAAAGTCCTGTAGTGAGAGGCTTAAGCCAGTGTTTGGGGGCTAGAGGAAGCATAGATTGAGATGCAGCCTGGGAGGTGAATTAGGGGCCAGACCATGAGAGGCTTTGAAAGTCATGTTAAGGGGATCAATTTATATATCTTAAGAACAATGGGATCTCATTTTGAGTTGAAATTAGATGACATGGTCAATTTTGCATTTTGAAAACTTCTCTCTGGCTGCTGTGGAGAAAGATTGAGGGCAGCAACCCTAGAAGTGTTGTAATTATTGTTATTTTATTGATAAGAAAATGAGCTTTAACGAAAATAACTTCCTCAAGGTCACGCAGCTAGTAAGTGGTGAAACCAGCTTTCGAACACTTATCTGCCTGACATCAGAGTATAAACTTAACCACACAGTGCTGTCTCTCCAGATCAAGGGAATAAACCCCAAAATAGGGTTAGTTACAATGATTTAAGAAAGGAAGAAACAAAGAGACTTACCTCTGACTCATTCTGATATTGCCTTGGTCGTGACTGTCAAGAGATCAAGGAGGGAAGCATAGTATAGCTGAAGTTCCATGACTTAATCCAAACTTCAGTTACCTAATCTGTAAAATGGTAATAGTAATAATATGTACTTCATTGGATTGTTTCAGGATTCAATCAGAAAAAGAAGGTTAAATTCTTACTATACTATAGGTTAGTTAGAAGCCAACAAATGTTGATTATTATTACTATTATTATAATTATCATTACCTATTTTTCTTTATGACTGTCCACCCAGCCACTGCAGAAATTGATGGCATCTTGTTACCTAACTGCCAATCAAGAAACCAAGATGCCCCTGACTAGTTACTGTCCTTTGCTTCTTTGCAATTTGTCTCACTCATTATTTATTTATTTATTCAAATAAATAAATAAATTGTTCTTAAGATATATAAATTGATACCCTTAACATGACTTCTTTTCAAACAATCAACTTGTTTCTAGACTAGCGCACCAAATTTGGGATATCTCACAAATAAGCCTGACAGTAATATCCTGACTTCAGGTCCATGTCATGTATGACTTCAATTATTGTATGAGCTTTGTATCATAAAGAGTAGATTTAAATATTTTTAATTTCTTAAGTAAAATGGCTAAAATTGCAAAACTTTCCTTGAATATTATCAAAGACTGTAATGGGCTGTTGTCCTTGATGTACAAAGAAGATAAGCTATTAGCAGGGAATGACACTTGGGTTATTTATCTAAGTAGATGTCATGCATTTTTAATGCTCTGTGGTATTGAATCCTTTATAAATATGGGATATCTTCTCAAAGCAACTAGCCAGAGTTATGGAGGCAGCAAACATTATCAACAATAAAAACATCATCATTAGCAAAAAACAGCAGATGTGGGCCTCAAAACCATGAACCTTGAAGCCCTGAATTATATGTGTAATTTTCCTGGCTGTTCTCCAGGTCCAATTCCCATTTTTTACTCTTTTTATTACAGGTACATCCCTGACCCTCTAACTTGGTCCTCTGCCTTATCCAATGTGCATTTCTGCATTGCCTCCTTTTAGTCAACCAAGTCTTCCCTCTCCACCCCTTGGCTTTTACAGCTCAGTCATTACAAACTAGCATATAAAAGTCCAAGCATTTACATTAACTGCACCAAAAGGTAGTCAAATATTTTAGGAAGTGGAAAGTTATCCTCACGGTGACAAAGGGAAATTGTTTCACCTTCGGATTTAATTCCCTCTTTGAGAGTTACTTACTGGGCTTCTGTTGTATGTGTGCCCAGCGCTATGCTAAAGGGCTGAGAGGGCTGAGGAGAGGCAGAGAGTGCAAAAAAGGGAATGAGCTGCAGTCCTTTTCAACAAACTTGCAACTGTTGGTGAAAAGGACATGCATGCATTTACACAACAACAGTTATAACAGCTAACTTTTATGAAGGGCTTACTGTGTGCCAGGCAAGGTATATATTATTTCTTTTAATCCTCTTTGGTTGTATATTAGTTATCTACTGCTCAGTGAACAAATTACTATAAAACACAGTGGCTGAAAGCAGCAATAAACATTCACTATCAGTTTCTGCAGGTGAGGAATTTGATAGTGGCTTAGATGAGTGGTTATGGTGTGGGTTATCTCATGAAGTTGCAGTCAGGATGTTGGCTGGGGCTGCAGCTATTCGAAGGCTTGACTGGGGTTGGAGGATCCACTTCCACAATGGCTCGCTTACACAGCTGTCAAGTTGTTGCTGGCTGTTGGCAGGAGGCCTCAGATGTTCTCCTTGTGGGTTTCTCCAGAGAGCTGCTTAAGGGTCCTTATGACATAGTAGCACATGGTACCACATTCTTGGCAAATTATTTTCTGCCTTTTTGCTTATAGCCATACTAGTGGGTATATAGTAGCATCTCATTGTAGTTTTAATTTGCATTTCCCTAGTGACTAATGATGTTGAATACCTCATTTGCTTATTTGCCATCTGTATATCTTTTTTGATGAGGTGTGTAAATCTTTTGTCCATTTATAAATGGGTTTTCTTTGTTGTTTTCTTATTATTTAGTATTGAGGATTTTTTTTTTTTTTTTTTGGTAAAGACTTGGGGTTTTTTTTGTTTGTTTTAAATTAATTTATTTATTTATTAATGGCTGTGTTGGGTCTTCGTTTCTGTGCGAGGGCTTTCTCTAGTTGCGGCAAGTGGGGACCACTCTTCATCGCGGTGCGCGGGCCCCTCACTATCGCGGCCTCTCTTGTTGCGGAGCACAGGCTCCAGACGCGCAGGCTCAGTAATTGTGGCTTACGGGCCCAGCTGCTCTGCAGCATGTGGGATCTTCCCAGACCAGGGCTCGAACCCGTGTCCCCTGCATTGGCAGGCAGATTCGCAACCACTGCGCCACCAGGGAAGCCCTTGAGGATTGTTTTTATATTCTGGATACAAGTCCTTTAACAGATAGGTTATTTGCAAATATTTTCTCTGCCAGTGTGTAGCTCATCTTTTCATTTTTTTCAGTGTCTCTTGAAGAACAGTTCTTCGTTTTAATGAGTACCAATTTATTAAGTTTTTCTTTTGTAGATCATGCTTTTGCTGCTGAATCTAAGAAATCTTTGCTAAGCTCAAGGTCACTAAGATTTTCATCTATTTTTTTCTTTTACAAGTTTTATAGTTTTACCACTTACATTTAGGACTATGATCTATTTCAAGTTAATTTTCATATGTGATATGAGGTTTTTTGTTAGCTGTCAGTTTTTTATTTCACAACATTTCTTAGAGATCTCATATCTGTGCATAAAGAGCTTCTTTATTCATTTTTTGAATGGAGCTTCTATTCTAGTTGCAGGAAGATAGACAATAAAACATATTGTATATAAAATGGTGATATAGGAAGTGTGGGTGGGAAGGACAGTTATAATTAGGATGGTGAAGTGAGTCTCACTGAGAAGTTGGTATTTTAATAAAGAGTGAAGGAGGTAAGGGTCTGGGTAAAGCACTGGGTAGGGAGAACAGATGCATAAAAACTCTGGCAAAGGGAACACTAATTACAAAAAACTTAAATCAAGACAGGGCCTGTCATAAGGTAGAAACTGTAAGGAGGCCCCTGTGGCTGGAGTAAAGTGAGTGAAGGGAATAACAGTGAGAAGTGAAGCTAGAGAGGTAAGAGGTATGTGAGTTGTAGGCTATTGTGAGGACTAGGGCTTTTCCTCTGAGATGAGAAGCTACTAGAGAGTTTGGAGGAGTGACAAGATCTGACTTATACTTGAAAGGATCCCACTGATTGCAGTGTTCAGAATAGACTATAAGGGGCAAGGGTAGAGACAGAAAGACCAGGAAGAAGGCTACTGCAATAATTCAGTAAGAAATGGTATAGACATTTCTCCAAAGAAGATATACAGATTGCCAACAAACACATGAAAGGATGCTCAACATCACTAATCATTAGAGAAATGCAAGTCAAAACTACAATGAGGTATCACCTCACACCAGTCAGAATGGCCATCATTAAAAAATCTACAAACAATAAATGCTGGAGAAGGTGTGGAGAAAAGGGAACCCTCTTGCACTGTTGGTGCGAATGTAAATTGATACAGCCACTATGGAGAACAGTATGGAGGTTCCTTAAAAAACTAAAAATAGAACTACCATATGACCCAGCAATCCCGTTACTGGGCATATACAGTGAGAAAACCATAATTAAAAAAGAGACATGTACCACAATGTTCATTGCAGCACTATTTACAATAACCAGGACATGGAAGCAACCTAACTGTCCATCAACAGATGAATGGATAAAGAAGATGTGGCACATATATACAATGGAATATTATTCAGCCATAAAAAGAGATGAAATTGAGTTATTTGTAGTGAGGTGGATGGACCTAGAGTCTGTCATACAGAGTGAAGTAAGTCAGAAAGCAAAACAAATACCGTATGCTAACGCATATTTATGGAATCTAAAAAAAAAAAATGGTACTGATGAAGCTAGGTGCAGGACAGGAATAAAGACGCAGGCGTAGAGAATGGACTTGACATGGAGAGGTGGAAGGGTAAGCTGGGATGAAGTGAGAGAGTGGCATGGACATATATACACTACCAAATGTAAAATAGCTAGCTAGTGGGAAGCAGCTGCATAGCACAGGGAGATCAGCTTGATGCTTTGTGACCACCTAGAGAGGTGGGATAGGGAGGGTGGGAGGGAGACGCAAGAGGGAGGGGATATGGGGATATATGTATACATAAAGCTGATTCATGTTGTTATACAGCAGAAACTAACATAACAATGTAAAGCAATTATGCTCCAATAAGGATGTTAAAAAAAAAAATGGTAGTAGTTTAGACCAGTGTAGTAGCAATGAGGTTAGTGAGAAATGGTTGGCTTCATGGATACATTCTTAAGGTAGCACTAATGGGCTTTGCTCATGGTCTGGATGGAAGGTGGGGAGTGGGTATGGGAGCAAGAGAAGGGTTAGGATAACTCCAAGATTTTGGGCCTGAGCATCTGGAAGAATGGAGTGTTTCTTACTCCTTTTCTACCATAGTGTGTCATCAAACATTTTAATCTTTGCCAGATTGGTAGCTGAAAAAATGGTATCTAATGTAGTTTTTTCCCTATATTTTAATTGTGAAAATTGTCAAACGTACAAAAAATTGAAAGAATAGTACCCACTTCATACTGACTTAAACAATAAAGGATATTTATTAGCTCAAATAATTGGCTATCCAGAGATACAATGGAATTCAGGTTTCATTTGACTTAGTAACTTAACCATGTCGTCAAGAATTTAGGAAGTAGGGGAGAGAGAGAAAGAGAGAGAGAGAGGCTCCCTCACTATACTCCATAAGAAAAGCAAATAAACTTTTTATTTGTCCCAGCAAATATGTCTCTTTATCTGGAATTGGACTATATGCCCACTCCTGAAAACACAGCTGTGGCCAAGGGATGGGATTTTGCCCAATACCTTATTAGACCTGGCTTGCATGTCCCACTCCTAGAGCCAGGGTGGAGTTAGAATCCTCAAATACACACGGCCTATGCCTGGGGAAGGTGCCCACACTCAAAATCGGAATGGATGCCAAGAGAAGGGGATAAATATCCTTCTCCCCATGCCTTCGTCCCAAGTACTATGGGAATTTTAAACTTTGCCATACTGCACCCCACCTCCCCAGCTGGAATCTCTGAAGAGTGGTCTTTCATTTCTCTGAATGACCTATGGCATTGATTTCCTGCGTTTGTCAAATTTTCAATCATCCTACTTGTTAATTCACTTCCTACAGTTGCTGTCATCTTTTTTGCACTGCTATGCCATCATTTCTCAAGATACTCCAACACGTGGCAGTAGTGTTATCAGACTTTTACTGAAGGTTTAGGGTCATGGGGAGGATTATAACATAGCTCAGAATTCAAAATTGAACCCTAGATGTCAATGCTATTACCTGAAATTTCCCTGACCACCATGTCTTGGGGACTAGTGATTTTAAAATATGTCTGCAAATTGTTTGATACTTCTCTCTTCAAAAAGTGGAGCCTAATTGCCCTACCGTTGAATGTGGACTGAGAGTTAGTGACTCGCTTTTAACAAATAATACGTGGCATAAGTGAAGACATGGCTTCTGAGGCTAGGTCATCAAAAGAAGAAAGCTTCTACCTGGCACTCACACTCTCCCTCTCTCTCAGATCACTCTGGGAGAAGCCAGCTTCCACATCATGAAGACACTCAAGGATCCCTGGAAAAGTCCCATGTGAGAAGGCACAGAGGCCTCCCACCAATAGACAGCATCAACTTGCCAGCGATCACTTAGCAGCGTATACTTTAGTGCCAGTTAAGATGTTAGATGATTAGAACTCCAGCTGACATCTTTCTTTCTTTTTTTTTTTTTTTAATATTTATTTATTTATTTATTTGGTTGCACCAGGTCTTAGTTGAGGCATGTGAACTCTTAGTTGCAGTGTGCATGTGGGATCTAGTTCCCTGACCAGGGATCGAACCCAGGCCTCCTGCATTGGGAGCATGGAGTCTTATCCACTGTGCCACCAGGGAAGTCTCCCCAGCTGACATAATTTTTTTTAATATTTATTTTTGTTTAAAAAAATTTATTTTTTGGCTGCGTTGGGTCTTCGTTGCTGCACGTGGGCTTTCACTAGTTGCGGCGAGCAGGGGCTACTCTTCGTTGTGGTGCGCGGGCTTCTCATTGCAGTGGCTTGTTGTGGAGCACGGGCTGTAGAGCACAGGCTCAGTCGTGTGGTGCACAGGCTTAGCTGCCCTGCGGCATGTGGGATCTTCCTGGACCAAGGATCAAACCCATGTCCCCTGCATTGGTAGGCGGATTCTCAACCACTGTGCCACCAGGGAAGTCCCCCAGCTGACATCTTGATTGCAACCTCATGAGAGACCCTGAGCCAAGCTGCTCCTAAATTCCTGACCCATGAAAACTGGGAGAGATAATAATTTGTTATGCAACTATAGACAAAGAATACAGGGACTCTCTCATGGGCTGTTCTCTCCAGTCCCAACTGCCACCATCTTGCAGAAGTTCCTCATCTTTCTTTTATCTCATTTGTTTTTTCCTTTACCAGAGCTCCCTGAACCTAGTCTCTAGAGGGAATGCTCAAAATTCCTGTATTTTATTTGGAGAGTAATTGAAGTCTTCTTGGTCTAAACCTCTCCCATCTAGACTAAGCCCAGGGGATCCCACTCTCCCTGACCAAACATACCCATTATGGTCCAAAACCTAGATATTCTGTCTTCCTACCTGGCCAGCTGTTACCAGGTCCACTCAAACAGCTGACAGCTTTTAAAACAAGTATTCTTGCCCTAATAGAAGTATGCATGAGCAAAGTGCTACAAGAGCAGAGAGGAAGCATCTAAGCTGACTGGGGGAGCTCATAGAGAGAAGGTGACATTTGAGCTGAGTTTTGAAGGATAAGTAGGAGTTCATTTGGTAGAGAAGTGAAAGAAACTCACTTATGCAGAAGTAATAACAAGTACAAGGGCTCAGAGGTAAAAAAAGGCATAATTCTGAGACGTGTCAATATGTCAGGGTTGTGAGAATACCTGTTGAGGAGCTTGGTTGATGTTGGGGGCTAGATCATATCAGGCGTTGTAAGCCACATATATCAGTTAGGAGACCAAAGCTAACAGAATCCCCTGATTCAACTGACTTAAAAATAAGAACAATAATGAATTTAGTATCTCAAATAATAAGTCCGTAAGTAGGGCTGCTCCCATGTTGGTCACCTTCACAGCTTAATGATGTAATCAAGGACCCAGGTTTTTTCCATATTTCTATTCTGTTATTCCCAGGCTTGCCCCCTACCCCCGTGGTTGTAAGATGACTAAAGCAGCTCCAGGTACCCTTAAGATGACTTCTGGAGGTAGAAAAGGGGCCTTTTCTTCTCTCTCATTATGTAAGCTTTTGATTGACATACTCCTTTTAAGATGGAGAAAGCCTATCCCAGAAATGTCTTCCCTCCTCCTCCCATTCCTCCCAACAGCTGACTTCCCTTTAGTATCATTGGCTAGAATTGCATCATATGCCCAGGCTCAGTATTTGGTAAGGGAATAGGCCACCATGATTGGTATAGACCAGTCACAGTTTACTCCCTAGGGCTGAGGTGGGAGCTAGCACTCTTGAAGCACATGGCCAAGCATAGCAGTGTGGTTACTAGAATAAAATTGGGATTCTGTTAACAAGGTGGAAGAGAGATCGTTGGTGTTTTGGGTAGGCAGTCAGCAGAATCTCCCACACCATGCCAAGGAATTTGAACTATATCCCATTGAGATGGGAAACCACAGAAGGATTTTAAAACAGGAAATAGCATGATTATATTTCACTATGTCAGAATAGAGGGGTACTCAGGAGGGGCATGGGTCTGGAGGTAGGGCCACCAGTTAGAAGATTTCATCAGAAGATATTAGAGAGGATTTTAGGCATTTGAATTAAGAACACCTAGTGACTAATTGGAATGGGAAAAGGAAGTAGAAGGAATAGATTCAAGAATGACTTGCATGTAAACTAGACAGCTACATGTCAAAGAATGAAATTAGAACACTACCTAACACCATACACAAAAAAAAACTTCAAATGGATTAAGGACCTAAATGTAAGACCAGACACTATAAAACTCTTAGAGGAAAACATTGGAAAAACACTCTTTGACATAAACCACAGCAAGATCTTTTTTGACCCACCTCCTAGAGTAATGAAAATAAAAACGAAAGTAAACAAATGGGACCTAATTAAACTTAAAAGGTTTTGCACAGCAAAGGAAACCATAAACAAGATGAAAAGACAACCCTCAGAATGGGAGAAAATATTTGCAAATGAATCAACGGACAAAGGATTAATCTCCAAAATATACAAACAGCTCATGGAACTCAATATCAAAAAAACAAACAATCCAGTTAAAAAATGGGTGGAAGACCTAAATAGACATTTCACCAAATAAGACATACAGATGGCCAAGAGGCACATGAAAAGATGCTCAACATCACTAATTATTAGAATCAAAACTACAGTGAGGTATCACCTCACACTGGTCAGAATGGCCATTATCAAAAAATCTAGAAACAATGTTGGAAAGGGTGTGGTGAAAAGGGAACCCTCCTGCACTGTTGGTGGGAATGTAAACTGATACAGCCACTATGGAGAACAGTATGGAGGTTCCTTAAAAAACTAAAAATAGGACTACCGTATGACCCAGCAATCCCACTACTGGGCATATACCCTGAGAAAACCATAATTCAAAAAGAGACATGTACCACAATGTTCATTGCAGCACTGTTTACAATAGCCAGGACATGGAACCAACCTAAATGTCCATCAACACATGAATGGATAAAGAAGATGTGGCATGTATATACAATGGAATATTACTCAGCCATAAAAGAAACGAAATTGAGTTATTTGTAGTGAGGTGAATGGACCTAGAGTCTGTCATACAGAGTGAAGTCAGAAAGCAAAACAAATACTGTATGCTAACGCACATTTATGGAATCTAAAAAATGAAAAATGGTACTGATGAACCTAGTGGCAGGGCAGGAATAAAGATGTAGACATAGAGAATGGACTTGAGGACACGGTGGGGGGCAGGGGGGAGCTGGGGCAAAGTGAGAGTAGTATTGACATATATACACTACCAAATGTAAAATAGTTAGCTAGTTGGAAGCAGCAGCATGGCACAGGGAGATCAGCTTGGTGCTTTGCAACGACCTAGAGGGGTGGGATAGGGAGGGTGGGAGGGAGATAGAAGAAGGAGGGGATATGGGGATATATGTATGCATATGGCTGATTTACTTTGCTGTACAACAGAAACTAACACAGTATTGTGAAGCAATTATACTCCAATAAAGATATATTAAAAAAATTTTTTTAAACAAGAATGACTTGCAGATACCTGCTTGGGTGAATCACAGGGTATTTTGTCAAAGTTGGGAATATGCATGGAGGAGGTTTGGGTGGATAAGGTGAGAATGGAGAGACAGTGAATTTGGTCTTCGACAATGAGGTACCTACAGGACACATGAAGAGAGATCAGTAAACTTGGAGGGGAGAGCAAAGACCACATTAAATTCCATTAGAGGTTAGGGCAGGATGGAGTGTGGAATGAAGGAGAATTGATGAGAAATAAAGCAATGCAGACAACTGACACCTAGTGTGGGACTGGTTTGACTGATTTTGCTCAGGGTGGGTAGAGTCAAGGACGTCTTGAGAAAATTGCAAATGTAATCGTAGACAAGCCTTTAAAAAGCAGTTAAAAACCTGTTTTGAAATACGGATTTCTGTAATTTGTTTCAACATGTTGAATTACAGCAAATGAGATGGAGAAATGATCTCAACCCATTTTTTTTTGGCCTCCTAACTGGAAACCTCAGAACTTAGCCCTGTAGGCTGTTAATCAGATAAGCACTGCAGGCTTTACCATGCCTGAGGGCATATGAACTGATTGAAGGGATTATTGTCCAAACCAGATGGACAAAGAAAGTATAATGAGAAAGTGTTGGGATTAAAATGTAGGTTTCTTTTCTGTTTTTCTATTTTGTAACAGTAGTTACAAAATATAAATTAGATGTTTCAATGCACCTTCAAGTTCTAAGTTAATATAGTTCATAAACCATATGAATCAAGTACTATTTAAAACATAAATAGGAATTTTATTTCCACTCAAAAACACTCATTTAGTGGAACACTGGAGTTTGAAATATACATAGATTAGGCTTAGAACTGCACAGTTGGCAGGCAACTTCAAGAATTAAAAAAAAAAACAAAGCCAAAACATTTGTTGAGCTTTTCCCATGTCTACCTTATTCCAGGCACTGAACTGGGCTCTAGAATAAAAACACCTGGTATTTTGTATTTTTTTGTGGTTAATCCTAACTTTATGCAACTATTATACTCGATGTGGTTTCTGGGGCCTGGTTAAAATACAACACTTGAAGCAGAGTAGGGACTGAGGGACAAAAAAGAAAATTGAGAATTGAAGGAGAAAAGCAACCTAGGAAACCCAACAAGTTTGGGAGGGTAATGGAGGAAAAAAGAAACAGTCATGAGAGACTGAATACGCAAACTGGATAATGGCCAGACCATATATGACAATTAAAACTCTGACCCACAGCCCCTGCAGCAATCAGCCCAGAACTCTCATGACTGGTCAATGACCGTCAGCGTCCCTAATTTTTGCCCCTGCCCTCCCAACTCAGGACCAACTGGAGAAGGTCAAATATGCTCCCCCAGAACAATCACATAAGATGCCTTGCTTCTAGTTAGCCTGCCTCCAGCTTCCCCATGCCAGTACTCGGTGCATACATGAAATCTTCCCTTTTTGTTTTTCCACCTTAAACTTCCCCACTCCCTTAACAGCCTTTGATTCTCTGCCAGATGCCAAGTGATAGTGGTTGACTGCCTTGTTATAGCAGGCATAGAATAAATAGCCTCTTTGTTCTCATTTGGGTGGTCTTCATTTATTTCCACAGTCAGTCATTCACTTATTGATCATATATTAGTTGTATTTTATGTGCCAGGCAGTGCCCAACATTGCTATGCAAGCAGGTAGTCTTGCCCTCAAGGATATTCTGTCTACTGGGATAGACAGATACATAAATATAATTGTAATTCAATGTGGTAAGTGAAACAACAGGCATCTATAAAGGAGGTGTAGATCAAGTAAGGCTTTTAGGGGAAGTGACCCTTAAATCGAGTGGTAAGGGATGAGGACGAGTTGACCTGGTAAAGAGGCAGGGAAGGATACTCAAGGCAGGTGGAGGGGAGTGGGTGGAGGAGGCAGAGTGAGCAAAGCCCAAGAGGGCAGAAACCACAGAGGTGCGTTGCTGGGGCATGATAAGGGAGGCGAGGAGCAGCTGCAGGTGCTGCATGGGCAGGTCGTGGACGGCCATGTGTGTGCCAAGTTTGTAAGGACTTGGACTTCATCCTGTCCAAGCGGCTCCCGCCTGGACATGAGAGAAGGGGCTGGTGTAAGCAAGGTAGAAAAACAACATTCAGGAAACATTACCTTTTGTGTATCACTGTTAAGGTCCGGGAGGGCAGGGACACAGCTGCTCTTAATGTTTGGCTCACAGTAGACATTCAATGAATGTTGAATGAATGGATATAAGCGCTGCGGTGTAGTCGTCATTACCCACTCCCACAACTTGTGTTTTTTTTTCTCATGGGACAACACAGTGGATCCGCGGCATCTGTTTGGGAGGCTGTAGGGAAGGTTTGTGGTGGGAGAACTGCCATTCTGCAGGGCAGGATTTGTGGACACAAAACCTCCGACTGGCTTTAGGCAAGGGATGCACTTGTGTCGCGAACACCCCGAGACCCACCCACCCGAGCCGCTCCGTCCTGAAAACGGCCGCAGAGAAAACAGCCAGCAGAGAACTCGCGCCACCGAGAGGGCAGCAGCCGCAAGGCACCTGGACGCCCCTCGGTACTGCTCACCTGTGAGCCACAGCCGGCCCCTCCAGGCGGAGCCCGCACGACGCCCTTCCGGATTGGACGCGCTCGAAATCCCGGGGCGGGCATTAAGGCCTAGCGCTCTAGGGGACTGGCCACCCTGGCGGACCGACGTGTGGCCGACGGAGCTGGTTCGCCCGCGGCCCCTGCTGGGTGGAAGGCGGGCCCCTCTCCGCGGGCCCCCTGTTAGTCATTGGCTCCCTGCGGTTTCCTTGGGGACGTGGCGCCGCCGGCGGCCCAGGCCTCCTTCCGGCTCGGGTAGAGGCCGCGGGGAGCACCTCGGGACCTAGCAGAGCGGAGCTGAGGGGGCCGGCGGGCCGCTCGACCCGTGAGTGTGAGCGCGGGAGGGCTGCGGGGCCGGGAGGGGCGGCGAGGGGAAGAGGGAACCCCCATCCCCGCCACCTGCGGACCGCGGGTTCCTCGAGGACGTCGCTGGCCCTCTAGAATACCCCGCTCCCAGGGAGCCCGGGTAGGGTCCACTGAGCCCCAGGAACAAGAGCATACGGATCTGGAGTGGGAGCCCGGGGAGTGGGTGGACGCCATGAGCTTCTCGTGGTGGGGTATGGGGTCTAGTCTCGTGGGTACTGCTGGAGGTGAGCCGGAACCCCAACCAACTCTTTCCAGGCTGCAGACTTCGGAGATGACTGGGACAAGGAGACCACCTTCTCAAGGCAAAAGGAAAAGGAGGTGACAGGCCTTGAGACCACTGAAGGGAACCCATGGCTAGGTAAGGTTGCAGACTTTATCCTCAGCTGGGAGCTCAGTGGGGGGGTGGCTGGGAGATTGTTACCAGTGAGGTTTGCTCTAGGGCTGCATCTGGACTTCGCAGCCTGGTCAGATGGATGCAAAGATCAAAGCTGCATTCTTTTGAAGGCAGATTCAACAATACCTTACAGCCCAGAGCCCCCGGGGTGATAGAGTGAGTGCTCGCTCAGCTCTGGTAAGTGCTAGATTGTAATGTTCTTTCAGATTCCACTTGAGTGAGGCTAGGTGCCCCTTGAGGAGGTTAAAAAAAACAAAAAACAAAAACAAAACAAAAAAACAATTTTTTTAATGAACTTTGAAAACAGACCGAGGTCCCTCTGAATTACTATGGAAAGTGAACTTCACAGTTGAATATGCTTATCCATACATTATAACACTCTGAAGCTTTCAGAAAAGATTAATGTGGCTCTGTGGAGCAACATGTACCAAATGAGACAGTTGTCAAATAGAGTAAGTGGAGAAAGATGCAGAACAGTAGGTATGGTGTAAAACCAAAGGAATGGAGATACACACACAGACACACACACAGATATATTACCTATATGGTATGTATTTATGCTTGTGTATACATAGACTATCCCTGAGTAACAGTGGTTGCCTCTGAGAGGGGAATGATGGGTTTAAGGCACAAGACTCACTTTCCACTATATATCCTTTAAACTGCTTGATTTTTTTTTTATTGTGTGCGTATGTTACCTATTAAAATATTTTTAAAAATCAGTTGAATAAATTTTCTGACTATCCAGTTTTTTTTGACAGCATTCTTGATGGGAATGTTACAAGTGCTCTGATTCTTCAGCGTTATGAGATTGCACAGGGAGACTGGTGATCTTTTCATTGACATGAAGTTGGTTCTTTGAACTGCATCCCAAAGTGCAGACCCTGGAAAAAGAGCAGAGGAGGCTTTTTTTATTTGTATAGTAGAAGCTCCATGAACTATGTATGTCCTTTTCTAAAATTCGAGACTAAATGAACATTTAGACTTCTGGGGGCATGAATTTTTTGCCTTTATCAGGAAGGGCTTTAATTCAGCTTAAAAACCATTTTTTAGCACTGGATTGTACAGACTTTTCTTACTAATGTTTGTCTCATTTCAGGATCAGTTTTTCCTACCTCTGCCCAGCCTCCTGGTACTTCACTGTGCCCACAGTGAGCCCATTTCCCCGGCAGCGGGTGGCATTCCTAGGACTCTTCTTCATATCCTGTCTCCTCCTTTTACTTATGTTAATCATGGACTTTCGACATTGGGGTGCTTCATTACCACGAGACAGGCAATATGAAAGGTGAGTCAGCTTTACATCGCTTCGATTGGCTTTGGTGTTGAAGTCATAAAGATTTTGATAAGCTGTTTAACACACTACCACCTTTGACTCTTTTGGGGAATACCACACTTTTATTAGTAAAACTGCATGCCACTTATTACATAAAGAAGATCTTAAGCCCCATTTTGGCAATGTTCAGTTTTGATTCAGGAATGCTGTTGCTGCATTTTAACCATGAAAGACATCTTTCTGTTTTTTTGTCTTGGTGGGCAGACTTACTGGGTGCATAAATGTTTAGGATTGTTATGTACTCTTGATGAATTGACCCTTTTATCATTATTAAATGACTCTGTTTATCTTTGATTATATTCTTTGCTCTGAAATCTACTAGTCTGGTATTAATATATCAATAGCAACTTCAGCTTTCTTGTGTTTGAGTTAGCATGATAGATGTTTTTCCATTCTTTTAGTTTTAGCCTATTTGTGTCTTTATGTTTAAAGTGAGCTTCTTATAGGCAGAGTTTAGCTGAGTCTTTCTTTCTACCCAATCTGACAATGTCTGCCTTTTATTTGGGCCGTTCAGGCTATTTACATTTATCAATTGTTTAGGTTTTAATCTGTCTTGCTATTTGTTTTCTGCTTGTCACATCTGTTCTTTGTTTGTCTTTCCTCTTTTTTTCCCTTCTTTTGAATTGAGTACATTTTTTATGATTCCATTTTAGCCCCTTTCTTGGCTTATTAGGTATAACTCTGTTTTTATTTTTTCAGTGGTTGCTTTAGGGTTTAGAGTATACATCTTTAACTTATTACTGCAAGTAATATTATACTTCTTCACACACAGTGTAGGAACCTAACAACAGTGTACTTTCATTCCTCTCTTTCCCCTTGGCCTTGGTGCTATTGTTGTCATACCTTTTACTTCTACATATGTTATAAGCTCCACCATGTGTTATTATTTTTGCTTTAAGCATTCAATTATTTTTTAAAGAGGTTTTTAAAAATAAGAAAAAAAGGCTTGTATATTTACCATTTCTGGGGCTCTTCATCCCTTTGTGTAGATTTCATATTTCCATCTGGTTTCATTTTCCTTTTGCCTAGAGGTCTTCCTTTAACATTTCTAGTAGTGTGAGTCTGTGGTTGGTGAATTCTTTAAACTTCTTTATGACTGGAAGAGTCTTTATTTTGTTTTCCCTTTAAAAGAAATGTTCACTGAGTATGGAACTCTAGGTTGATCGTTTTTTTCTTTCATTACTTTACAGATGATGCTTCACTGTGGCTTGTCTTAGGAGAAGTCTGCTGTCATTTTTATCTTTGTTCTCTCTGTACATAATGTGTCTTCCTCTGGCTGCTTTTAAGGTTTTCTCTTTATCACTGGTTTTAAACAATTCGATTATGATGTGCCTTGATGTAGTTTTCTTCATGATTCTTTTTTCTTTTTTCTTTTTTTTTTTCAAAGACACCAATTATACTTGAACATTTGTTACTTTTATTTATTTATTTATTTATTTTTGGCTGTGTTGGGTCTTCGTTTCTGTGCGAGGGCTTTCTCTAGTTGTGGCAAGCGGGGGCCACGCTTCATCGCGGTGCGTGGGTCTCTCACTATCGTGGCCTCTCTTGTTGCGGAGCACAGGCTCCAGACGCGCAGGCTCAGTAATTGTGGCTCACGGGCCTAGTTGCTCCACGGCATGTGGGATCTTCCCAGACTAGGGCTCGAACCTGTGTCCACTGCATTAGCAGGCAGATTCTCAACCACTGCGCCACCAGGGAAACCCTCTTTTTTCTTTTTTTTAAGATTTTTTTAAAAATAATTTTTATTTTTATTTATTTTTTTAAATTTACTTATTTTATTTTATTTTTGGCTGTGTTGGGTCTTCGTTGCTGCACACGGGCTTTTCTCTGGTTGTGGCGAGCGGGGGCTACTCTTCATTGGGGTGCGCAGGCTTCTCATTGCGGTGGCTTGTCTTGTTATGGAGCATGGGCTCTAGGCACACGGGCTTCAGTAGTTGTGGCATGTGGGCTCAGTAGTTGTGGCTCACGGGCTCCAGAGTGCAGGCTCAGTAGTTGTGGCGCACAGCCTTAGTTGCTCCATGGCACGTAGGGTCTTCCTGGACCAGGGCTCAAACCCGTGTCCCCTACACTGGCAGGCAGATCTTAGCCACCGCGCCACCAGGGAAGCCCTAAAGATTTTTTTGATATGGACCATTTTTAAAGTCTTTATTGAATTTGTTACAGTATCATTTCTGTTTTATGTTTTGGTTTTTTGGCCCCGAGGCATGTGAGATCTTAGCTCCCAGACCAGGGATCGAACCCACATCCCCTGCATTGGAAGGCGAAGTCTTAACCACTGGACCACCAGGGAATTCCCTCTTCATGATTCTTATGTTTGTGATTTGTTGATTCTTGAATCTATGGATTATAATTTTAAATCAAATTTGGAAAAATTTTAACCATTATTTCTTCAAATATTTTTCTATCCTCTCCCACTTTTCATTTGGTGTCTCCAGTGACATACTGAGCCGTGTGACGTTTTCTCACAGCTCACTGGTGCTCTAGTCATTTCTTTTTTTTTTTCAGTCTTTTTTCTCTCTGTTTTTTCTGGATATTTTATTAATATATTGCCATGCCTTCCGGTTCATTAGTATTTTCTTCTGTAGAGTCAAATCTACTGTTAGTTCAGTGAGAACTGAATACCTTTTTTCACAGAAAATATATTTGAATTATTTGATATAGTTTTAATGCCTTACCAGTTGCATAGAAGATCTATATTCCTTTAAAACAGTGATTTATTTTGCTATTTTTTAAAGGTTAGTTTATGATTAGGCTACAGAATGAAATGATGACATGTGTTCATCATCTTCAACATGATTTTCTCTTTATTGCATCCCAGAAAGTATCAGTTAGGAGGCTTTGGGCTGCAAGTAACAGTCAGACCAACTTAAATAATAACAAAGTTTATTGGCTCACATAACAAGAAGTCCAGGTGTAGAGGGACCACAAGTTCAACATTGGCTGTCAGGATGGGAGTCTCTGTCTCAGTTGCCCATTTTGTCAGCTTACTAAATGGTTGCATAATAGCAGCCAGGGAGGGCTACCTGCATCCTCACTCATGTCCTGCAGGAGAGAAACGGGTCTTCCATGCTTTCTTATAAGAGTGAAGACCCTTCCTGGAAACCTCCAGCAGCCCTTTCCTTGAATCATTTTTGGTAAGAATTGGGACACATACCTCCTCCCCTTAATATTTCTGGGTTGTTCTGTCCCCAGAATTTCTCATTTCCTATTCACTTTGGTCATTCATTCATTCATTCATTCAACGAACATTTATTGAGCAGCCACTGTGTGCTGGTTGATAGGAACTAGGGCATGGAGACTTGGTACTTTTTCTCAAGAAGTTTATATTTTCAAACTTTTCTCCTCTAGCAGCACTATTCCTTTGTATTTTTCTTTCTTCCTTTTCGAAGAGGAAACACTTGTTTAGATAGATGACTTGTGTTGTCAACAATTGGTCTTAAGAAGCCTGTAGCTTTGGAAAACTGAGCCCATAATTTGAGTTTTTTAAATGCTTATTGAGGTTTTCTTGACATACCTGAGCACAGTTTCTCACTGGAACATAGCATGGTCTAATTATGGAATTCTATGTAGGATAATATGGCTGGAGTAAAGACTACTAGGCAGTGAGTGGTGATCTATATAGCTGGAGAGGTAGATCAGGCTGGGCCTGTTAAGCCATTTTAGGGGGTTTAGACTTTATCTTAAGGGCAGAGGGAAGACTTTGAAAGGCTTTGAAGAGTGATATGATCAGAAATGCTTTTTACAGAAAGGTCACTTTGATGGCATGGTGGAGAATGAATTGGAATCCTCCAGTAGAGAGGTGATGGTGGCCTAGACTTGGGTGGCAGCAATGATGATGAAGAGAAGTAAATGCATCTGAGGGATACGTGGGAGGTAGAGTGATCTGATAGTTCTTATCTACCACTAAACTCAGGTGGCCAGATTCAATAGATACTTATGCTGAATTAACTGAAACAAGTTAGCCACAGAGCTAAGGAACACACAGACTGTGCCTGTGTAATGATCTTAACAAAATCCTCACACCCCGTAATGCTCTGGCTGAGCAGCCAGCAGCCATATAGCCTAGAGCTCCTTGTTCTTTAATGAAACGTTATGTGCATATGGCCACAAATTACCATGTGTCCTTAAACTTCACTCATGGCTGCCTACATGAGTCATTTAGGAAGCAAACATCTGTTGAGAGCTTGCTGTGTGTGTGACTCTGTGCTAGGCACTAGGGTACAAAGATGAATAAAACGTGGCCCCTGAACTCATGGAGTTAATAATCTAGTTAGGGAGGCAGATGTGAAGGAATAATTGTTTCCTGATGAGATAATAGTTTAAGTATAACTATGTAGAATCAGGAATAAAGAATCAGGAACTGTACATAGTCAAGAATGAGGAATAAAGTTAAGAATCAGAATTAATCGGAAGAGGCTCATGAGTAACCAAATTTGATATCACTGAGTTCATGTACTAAGAGCTTATGTACTATACTGATAAGAAAGGCTCTCACATAGAGGCTGTTTACTTTTGTTTTACATACTGTTTTTTTGTTTTTGTTTTTTTAACTTTTTATTTTATATCAGAGTGTAGTTTGTTAACAATGTTGTGTTAGTTTCAGGCGTACAGCAGAGCAATTCAGTTATACATATACATATATCTATTCTTGTTCAAATTCTTGCCCCATTTAAGTTGTTACATAATATTGAGCAGAGTTTCTTGTGCTATATAGTAGGTCCTTGTTGGTTATCCATTTTAAATATAGTACTGTGTAATGTGCATACTGTTGTAATTAGCTTAGTTCTCTCTTGTCTCAGGACACAGCAAATAATAACAAGTTAGAATGGTGGTAGTGGGAAGGGTGTGATGGTCATTAGATGCGGGCACATTGATGACAGTAATTAATAACGTACTGACATCTTGACAGTGAGGCAGGAGAGAGGAAATTTATTAAAAGTAGACTCAGGGGCTTCCCTGGTGGCACAGTGGTTAAGAATCCGCCTGTCAATGCAGGGGACCTGGGTTCGAGCCCTGGTCCGGGAAGATCCCACATGCCGCGGAGCAACTAAGCCCATGTGCCACAACTACTGAGCCTGTGCTCTAGAACCTGCAAGCCACAGCTACTGAGCCAGCGTGCCACAACTACTGAAGCCCACGCATCCAGAGCCAGTGCTCCACAACAAGACAAGCCACCGCAATGAGAAGCCTGTGCACCTCAATGAAGAGTAGCCCCTGCTCGCCGCAACTAGGGAAAGCCCGCGCTCAGCAACGATGACCCAACACAGCCAAAAAAAAAAAAGTAGACTCAATAACTCAGAATTTCTACAGACCGTTTCTATAGTGCTAAACAGTTCTACACATTTTGTTAAAACTATTTTATACAGTCTAATTATTTGTGTTAACGATGACTTTAAGTCAGTGGTTTTCAACTTTATGTATCCGAATCACTTGGGGACCTTTAAAAAATGCAAATAACTGGACTTTTTCTCAAGGTGATTCTAATATGCAGCCTAAATTGGGAACCATTGCTCTACAGTTTAGTTATATTTATTTGGGAACGAGGTATTGTGGTATAGGGGAAAGAGGATTGATTTTAGAGCTAATCAGCCCGTCATTCTCTAGTTGGGTTATCTCAGACAGGTGCTGTATTCTGGGATCTCATTTCTTTAAGTATAAAGCGGAGGTAAAATGCCTGCCTTGTCTTGTCATTTGGAGTAAAAAAGAAAAACACCTAGGACTGCCTGGTACATCACAGTTATTAGTCTTATTAGTATTATTTGGAATAATCTTGATTTTTCTGTTCTCTAATTCTGTTTTGTGCCCTGCAAATATGCAATGAAGATAAGGGGAAGCATTATCTCCATTTAAACTTTTTCCTTCCAGAATTTCTTTTTTGTGGCAGCTGTTACCTACTTAGGCACTGGTAAGCACTAGCTGATGATAAAATGATTAAACAAATAATTAGGAATTGATGAAAACACCCAACACTCAAGTTCAACAGCTTATAAAAAATTAGGACAAGTGCTTGTGGTTGTGATTTTTACGTTACATACATTGAATATAGTCATATTTTTTCCAACTTAAATTGTTCTTAATTCACATGATGAAATTATATCAATATTTTATATTGAAAAAAATGTTTTAATTTGAATTTTTTCAGCCATTGGTGGAACCTAGCATATCACTTCTTTTTTCTTTTTAATTTTTAAATTTTATTTTATTTATTTTTTATACAGCAGGTTCTTATTAGTTATCTATTTTATACATATTAGTGTATATATAGCATATCACCTTTGAGGTGATATGGCCCAGGATTTTAGAAGCCTGCATGGGGGTTTTCCCTCAGTAGTTTCAAAGCTGAAGAGCTGTTGTTTTACAAACATATACCCACATTGCTTCTGGAAGGAGAGAGCAGAAGGTTTGCGTCAGAACTAGAATTTAGGAAAAGGTAAATTTACAGAATGATGGGTGTCAGTAAGGATAGAATCCAGTATTTTTTTTAAATTTATATTTCTAAAACAAGCTTTATTTTTTAGAGTAGTTTTAGATTCACAGCTAAATTGAGCAGAAGTACAGAGAGGTTTCCCATATACCTCTTGCCTTCCCCCGACCACGCACAGCAAAGCTATTTTTAAGAATAATTTTTGTTAGATGTGTTTTAATCAACTATTTATCTAGCATGTGGCATATAAGATGCGCTCCAACAACTTCATCCTACTTAGTTCATATTTTACACCCATTTATTCATTCATCTATTCACTTACTCAACACTGTCTACACTGTGGTATCCAATAGGGTAGCCACTACCCACAGAGGCTATTTAAATGTAAATTAATTAAAATTAAATAAAATAAAAATTCAATTCCTTATTTGTACTAGTCATATTTCGAGTGTTCATTGGCCACATGTGGCTAGTAGCTATCCTATCAGACAGTGCAGAAAGGGAATATTTCCATCATATCAGAACGTTCTGCTGGAAAGTGCTAGTCCTGGATACTGGGTAAATTGTTAAAATTTATTAATAATTTTTAGTATAAGGGGTACTTTTAGCATGTATTCATATATATCGTGCAAGACAAACAGTGAACCGTTCTTACTTAAATGTTCTGTATATTCAGTACATTTCTTTTTCACCTTAATGTTTAATATTGTTCACTTTTTGGTAGCCCCACTACTGTCTTTATTAGTGGGGAAATTTTTGTCTGGTTGACTTATTGTCCTGAAGAATGTAGCTATTGAAAGGTGGTGCCTTCATGTTCTTTTGCCATCTGGGAATAACTGCGAATGAGAGCTACTGTGTCAGCAGTCGGTTCAATACTGACCTTCCTTAGGAGTTTTAATCCTGTTTAAAGCAAGTGA
Source organism: Balaenoptera borealis (assembly GCF_965194805.1). Lineage (NCBI taxonomy): Eukaryota > Metazoa > Chordata > Mammalia > Artiodactyla > Balaenopteridae > Balaenoptera > Balaenoptera borealis. The sequence continues at coordinate 89,978,321 of NC_138874.1, forward strand.
AAAAGAGCCATTACTTATGGTTAGAATAAAAATGATAAACAGATATACAGATGAAGTTAAGGGTTCTTATGTACAGTGGAAAAATTCAGAGATTTTGCTGGTGAAATTGAAGGCATTTATTTGCATTTATTCATTTATTCATTTACTTGTCCTTAATGGTGTTTATAATGTTTATAAGCAGAGCTTTAGATTATAAATGTTCGTGACTGCTCTGATTAATCTTGTTAGGAGATAAGTAGTAACCTTGCAAGATGCTTTTCTGGGTATGCATTGCTGTCGTCAGTCATGCACAGCTGCTTTGGCTATAATGTCATTATATTTGGTTTCAAGCCTTGAACAGAGTTGGGATACGATGACATTCATCAAAGAGGTGGTAGCTCCATGCTGATGGGGGATCACTTTAATGGACTTTTGGCATATTACTGAGTTCTTTTTGAACTCTAGAAGTGGTATAATTAGCGTTGATTTTGTAAGCTAGGTAATGGTTTGGTTAGTTATTGCTCTAATGCTGTTAATGTCTTGAGGATAATGGCAACGAAAAGCAATGTCTTCCAATTCTACCTTGGGTGATGTATACGTGGGTATCTTTCTTTTCATTGACTCAGCAGTGACCAGAGGGAAATCATGTTTCTCAAATAGGATATATGTGTGTGAGGCGGGGGTAAGTGCATGTGATGGTGAATCAGATCTCTCCTGGGACGGTGGATGTGAGGGATCCAAAGCTTTTGGAACTTTTCTCTTGGGCTTTAGGTCTTCTTTAGGGGTTGACTTAGTGCAGTATCAGCAAAGCAGAAGGATCCAGCGATGCAAGTAATTAACCATGATGGCTAAGGCTAGGACTGCAAATCAGAAATGAAAATATCCAAGAAAGGACCAGTGATCCATCCGTGTTAGGAGCCTAGACAGAGGAAGACCTTCAGGTGCTTGAAAAGTGTAAGAAGCCTGATTAGGTCATAAGAGGTCAGAATTCCAGAACTTTCTGTGGCCTGAAGCAACTGATCAAGGATTCAAGTGGGAAATGTAACATAAATGTCATCTGGTCCTATCTTTCTCCCTTGTATTCTAGTGTCAGCTGACTTTTTTCTGCCAATGCACACATGGCGACTTCTAAGAGAAGAGAAAGCAAAGTTGAGTTGTACCCAAATTAGAGCTGTAAAGTTGCTTATCTTGACAGGAACCAAAAAGGATGACAGGATGCTTTGGAAAGCCATTGAAATTTTCTAAGGAGACCAACTGATTTTGAATATAGCTATACAAAGACATAGATGAATTATTATGTTAGTTAACAAACTAGCAGCTTCATATTGTGAGCTCTAGGCCCAAGCCAATCAGTATTGATTGATACATATCAGAGAAATGTGAGGAACATTGTGACTGTATTGAGGTATGCAGTTAAGGTAATTACTCTTGAGAAGCTGAGAGTCTAAATGGAGAGGTGGAGCAAACAAATATGAAAGAAGTCTTAGGGCTCATACTGAAATGTAAGCAAACTGCTTAAAGAGAATAATGACACTCCACATGTTAGAACAGAAGGAGGAGGCCTTTTTTAGATCATTACAAGAATCAGCTTGTTGAGGGGAGGCTTCTTTTTTTTTTTCTTTTCTGTATTCAATATCCTGTTATAAATCACAATGGAAAAGAATATGAAAATATGTATGTGTATAACCAAATCACTTTGCTGTACATCAGAAACTAACACAACATTGTAAATCAACCACACCTCAATTTAAAAATTTTTTTAAAAACCCAGAAGTTTAGAAGAAGTTGATTCCAGCCCTCGTGGATGACTTTGAGACGTTCAAGACTTCAGTGGAGGGAGTCATTGCAGATGTGGTGGAAATGGCAAGAGAATTAGAATTAGAAGTGGAGAGGGGAGGCTTCTAGAGAACTGGGAAGCCATATCAAAGAAGGGAAAGGGGGAGGAATAGGTAGAGAAGCAAACGGATGTTAGAAGGAAAAAAGGTCGCGTTAGAGTAGTGGTTCTCAAAGTGCTTACTGACGCTTGGGAGTCTCTGAGATCCTTTCAGGGAGTCTGTGAGGCCAAAACTATTTTGATAATAATACTAAGATGTTGTTTGCCCTTTTAAAAAATTGTGTTTAAAAACACATAACACAATTTACCCATCTTAACCATTTTTAAGTGTATAGTTCAGTACTGTTAAGTATATTCACATGGCTATGCAGCCAATCTCCAGAACTTTTTCATCTTGCAAATCTGAAACTCTATACCCATTAGACAACAACCCCTAATTTTTCCCTATCCCCAGCCCCTGGTAACCACTATTCCATTTTCTGTTTCTATGAATTTGCTTACTTTACATACTTCATATAAGTGGAATTATCTAGTGTTTGTCTTTTGTGACTGGCTTATTTCACTTAGCATAATGTCCTCAAGGTTCACCCATGTTGTAGCGTATGGCAGGATTTCCTTCTTTTTTTAAAGGCTGAATCATATTCCATTGTATGTATATACCACATTTTGTTTATCCATTCATCTGTCATGGACATCTGAGTTGCTTCTACCTTTTGGCTATGGTGATATTATTTGCCTTTTTCACTGAGTTGACATTTACACTGATGATGCAAAAGCAATGGTGGGTAAAACTGCTGGTGCCTTAGCACAAATCAAGATAGAGCACCAAGTTATACTAGTAGTTATGGTAGTCTTCATTGTCACACAATTGCAGTGGGAAGAAAAGTCTAATTCCACTTAAGAATATCTTTTTAATATTCCGTGTGACAAAATGGGAAATAGGAATTAAGCACTTCTGTTGCATACTCAGGTTGTCTCAAGGAAAAGCACTTAGGCAATTGTTTGAGTTGTGAGCTGAACACAGTCATGGAATACTATTTTTCACTTGAAAGAATAACTGTCAGAAAAACTGTAGATTTCAGATGTGGGTATTTCATAGACATTTTCTTGAAAATGAATGAAGTAAAAACCTGTCACTTTAAGGAAAATAACTGTCAGTATTTATTGCCAGTGATAAAATTTGAGCTTTTAAGTGAAAATTAGAAGTTGGGGAAATTTGTATCTGCCACTGTGAGTTTGATAGCTTCCCAATACTTAAAAGACTTTTTTGATAAAATTGGTAGTGATATTAATGAATGTGTGTGGTTTTTTTGGTAGAATGAAATGTGTCAACGTTAAGATTTGCATAGCTCAGCGAACCAGTATTTTCCAGTATATGATGTGACAACATTACGCATGGGTAAAAGCAAATTAAAGTGAAAGATAGACCAGTGCATTTTAATGTAACAGTATGAGAAGTTCTTAGAGTTTAGATTCCACATTGCAACCAACCTTTAAGAAACTCCACTTGTTGAGTTTCAGTGTAGTACCAATGATCTAAAAAGTACTCTTCCCTTTTCCAACAACATATCTGGGTGAAGCTTGATTTTTCTTCATATACTTCAATCAGAACAACTTATCGTAACAGATTGAGTACAGAAGCAAATATGAGAATCTAGTTTTCTTCTATTAATCGAGACACTAAAGAGATTTGCAGAACTCTAAAACAATACCACTCTTCTAACTTTTTTGTTTTAGAAAATAGTTGTTTTTCATAAAATATGTTAATATGTAATGAGTTTGCTATTGTGTCTAAATAAATATTTTTAAATGTTCTGTTTTATTTCTAACATGGTAAATATAGATAGATGTACCACAAAAGCTCTTTGGGGTCCAATAATTTTTTTAAGACTATAAAGGGGTCCTGAGCCCCAAAATTTTGAGAACCAATGTACTGGAAAAAGTTATTCATTAAGCAGGAGGGGACAGGATCCAGAATCTTGTCAAAGAGAAGTAGAAGGGGTGGTTTTCAGAGAAGGAAAGCAGATAAAGATCTGTGAAGCAGAAAGATTGCTGATGAGAAATGAAAAGTCACTTTGGGCTCGAGATGGATTATCTTGCCTATTTCTTTCCTATCTGTGGTGCACAGATGTCTGCCCAGCTTTCCTGTGATAGAAGTGAGCTGTTATGAGTTGATTGGTGGATTGTGAGCCCGTTTCAGCCCAATCATTTGATTAGAATGGGAAAGTCTGTGGTGGAATGGAATCTTTAGGACTGTAAACTTTCTAGTGTGTAACAGACTTTTACCATCTGCTTCACTTCCCGCAACTCACTCTCATATCAGATCCAGAAAAAGGTTCTACCTGACCCTATCCTATGCAGTAATTTACAGCATTGTATTGAAGCTCAAATATATGTTCTCCTCTTTTTAAAAAAATGCATTTTGTGTTACAGAATAGGAAAGGTACTCAGCTCTACTTTTTTGATTTCAGAACTATTTCTACACAGTCTTCTTTTCATCAAGTTTGCTTTTCTGTCCAAAATGAGGAACTTTGTAGTCTGTGTAGCAATGTGAAATCACCAGTAAACACAGGCTAGATTGTTCTGAGAGGTATGACACATGGCTTACTTTTCTGGATTTACTGTGAAGGGAATGTTACCTGCAATTCAAGGCCCCTCACTTGCATGGGCCCCTTTTGTATTTGTAATGTTGAATATTCTGTTTAAAAGAACCTTCCTCCCCCATTATATTAGTTTCAGGCTTCACAAAAGCTAGTTCTAAAGGGTTCTGTGTAAGGGTCTTGGGGATCTGGGGGTTAGCTCTAAAGGCACTGTTGGATGATAGGGCAGAAGGGAGTTTAGGTGTATTACTTGAAAAAATTCACAACATTACTTTCAGAATATTCATTCAATTATTAGCTCAACCTCTGGTAGTATTTATTCAAATTTAAAAGACTCTACAAGGCAAAATTTTAGTCTGCCTACCATGCATTATATATTAGCACCAAGAAAGAGCTCTCCTTTTTTGAGTAATAAGCTAAAAGCCATTCTCACTCTCACCGGGCTCCTGTTCAGGTGAAGCCTTTGAAGAGGGGTCATCAGTGACATTTGTACTCTTCAGACCCTTACACTCTGAGGAAACTTTAATATTTATTAAAGACTCATCACTCAGAAGAAGGGTTTTACCAGCTTTTAGCCTTCTTTTCTTTCTGGATATTTCAGCCCTTTTCTCCAGAGAGTCTTCTGCTATTTGTTCTCCCAATAGTTATCATGTGACAATAAGAGCAGAGGTAGCAGCACAGCGCTGTGCTAGCTGCTCAACATGCATTGTCTCTCTGAGGGTAGAGACTCCTAACTACCCTCATTTCACAGATGAGGGAGCAGCTTGAGAGAAGTAATTTCCTGAGGCTCACAAAACATAGAAAGTGCTAGAGCCGAGACTCAAACCTTGGGGTTTTGGTGGTAACATCTTTACTTGTTCCGTCTTCCTGCTGTCAGCCAGATATCATTCCACCATATTCTTCATGTTTATATACAGAAAGGATAGATAAATAGAAAAGAAATTATTAGAATTGCTTTAGTTATCTAGTGTGCATAGCAAACCCCCCTCAAATTTAGTGGCTCAGTATTTACTCAGGCCTAGAAGCCCTTTAATGCTTAGTAAAAGATTTGCTACCCTGGCCAGTTTCAGAACTGCCCCCAAATTTAGGGGAGTCTTTTGGTTACCTAATTTCAGTATAAACCAGCTGTTGCCTCATATACATCAGTAAATATGGTCAATATTGTTTCATTCCTTTGTTAGGATGTGTAGTCCCATGTGCCTGGCACATGTAGGCACTTAACGAAGACTCACGAACAGATGAATTAAGTGGTGGTGCTATTTGCCTAACACTAGTTTCTCTTTTTGCCCGGCTTAGGTATTTGGCTCGAGTAGGAGATCTTGAAGCTACTGACACTGAAGACCCAAATCTAAATTATGGACTTGTTGTGGACTGTGGCAGCAGTGGCTCTCGGATTTTTGTTTATTTCTGGCCAAGACATAATGGGAATCCTCATGACTTGCTGGACATCAAACAGATGAGAGACCGTAACAGCCAACCAGTGGTTAAAAAAATCAAGCCAGGTACTAAATGGAATATATTTCATTGTCAATCTCTTTTATCTGCTACAGAAATGAGAGGACAGAAGAGAAGAGGGAGAAAGAAAGCTACCCTTTTCTTCTGGAGGTTCTGGATAATGGGAGGGATTCATTGCTGCCCTACTCTTATGAAATAAATGTTTAGGACCTTAAACAGAACCTTATGGGGTATCAGTCTTCTGAGTCTATGTGATCTGCTCTTTAAAGAAAGTATCTTATCTTACTTAAGGAATCTCTGCAATGGCAGACACTCCAGAACATGCCAGCGATTACCTTCGTCCTCTACTGAGCTTTGCTGCTGCTCATGTGCCTGTGAGGAAGCACAAGGAGACCCCCCTTTACATCCTATGCACAGCAGGCATGAGGCTTCTCTCCGAGAGGTGAGATGCAGGAGAGTGGGTGGCACAAGAGTTGAAAGTGCAGTTTCATACATTATTCTCTGTGGTTCCCTGGTCTGAAGGCAGGATGTGGGTATAGCACACAGAGTTGACAGGTGGCACTAAAAGACTTCTTGCTCAAAATAGAGCAGAGCCACTTCTACACCCCGTTATTTCACAATCAGTTGATCACACCTCCATGTCATTTGCTTCTTTGGGATCAATATCTATTTGAGATGGCTGTAATGATTCTTAGTTTTGATTGAGGGTTGGGAGCAGTGGTGATGTAATAAATTTGGATCATGAGGCACCTAGAGGGGGAGCATAATTTCAGAAGGGTAGTAGGAGGGTCACCTGAGGGACTGGGTACCTGGGGGCTAGTAGGAGGGCTCTGGTAGGAATGGGGTTTTCTCTATAACTTTGCCTGGCTGCCTGGTGATAGTTGGTGCTACTTGCAAAGCTTAGTCTCCATTGCTTTAGACCACTTTTTTCAACCCCTGCTGGTTAAGCCTTTTCCACTTGACCTTGGCAGTTCAGCCTGGCTTCTTGCCACCTGATCCTTCTTCCTTCACTGAAAGAGGAGCAAGACGAAGAGGCAGCAGCTATGCTTAGGTCAGACCCCTCCTTGTTTGTGATTTCTCCCCTTTGACACCTCCCTGACCCCTCCATACTTATTATGGTCTTGAGGTAGGAATGAGCTCCCTTAACTTGAGCACCCATCCTTCTGGAATGTTCACAGTCTCATAGTCATCGGGTATTTTTTATTAGCTTAAATGTTTTTCCTTGATAAATAGCAGTTCCCTTTTCCACAAAGTTTCATTTCATATACTTGGCCAACAGCAATGAAAACCTCTGCCATGTGTGTAGGGCTCCATTCTGCTTGTGCCAGACATGTGTGTCAACACTTCTTCCAGTTGACTACTTTCCTTCTGCTCAGACACAGAGTTACTGGTTTACTGTTGAGAAGCAGATTATTTTATGTAGCCATTTGTCAATCTGAAAGGCCTTCTAGCTCCTTGTTTTCCCATACATCTTGGTCTTTAAATTTTTTTTTTTGGTTTGTTTTTACTTTTTTTTTTTTTTTTTTTTTGGCTTTTGTTGGGTCTTCGTTTCTGTGCGAGGGCTTTCTCTAGTTGTGGCAAGCGGGGGCCACTCTTCATCGCGGTGCGCGGGCCTCTCACTATTGCAGCCTCTCTTGTTGCGGAGCACAGGCTCCAGACGCGCAGGCTCAGTAGTTGTGGCTCACGGGGCTAGTTGCTCCGCGGCATGTGGGATCTTCCCAGACCAGGGCTCGAACCCATGTCCCCCTGCATTAGCAGGCAGATTCTCAACCACTGCGCCACCAGGGAAGCCCCTGTTTTTACTTATTTTTAAAACTAAAGTTTAAAATGTTATTGCTAGAACCTTACATCATTAAAGGAAATCTTAAGATCAAAACAAAGAAGTTATAATTCTACTATCCTATCAAAAATGTTTCATTTTGTCCTATTCCTTTCTCTCTGTATATCTATGTGTAACTTCTACAAAATTGTAATCATACTACATGTGCAATTTAGAATTTTTGTTTTTGACATAAGTAATACATCATTCAAAATTTTAGAAACCATGGGAAGAGTATGGATGACATAGGTGGTGCCACATCACAGGGCTGTGGACTAAGGTCTCACAAACAAGGAAGGAGGGTGGAGGGTCAGAGAAAAAGCTGACTCGGAGGTCAAAAAGGCAGAGCCAACCAGCAGGGTGATGAAATGGCCACATTTTGTGTGTCTGGAGCAAAGGAGAGGATTGCCTCATCTCCTGGCACTGCCCAGCCTTTCCTCTGTTTGTCAAAGAAGTTTCTATTTAAACAAAACCAACTATGTAGCTCCACCCCATTTCTCTAAGATGTCCCCTGTCATCATGGAAGCTCTGAATATTAATATTTATTTTATCTTAAGAATTTTTAAAGAACTTGCCTTTAACTTGTTTTTTGATCACCTCTTTTAATAATGCCTAGATCTACCCTGGGCTTATGAAATCATTGCTACCTCTAAGGTAGCTATAGTTGTTGACGTAAGTGTAACAATCACTGCAAGAACCTGTTTTGTATAATTAATGCTTTGTTAATTTATTAGCATTTGTGAACAATATTCAAAATGGGTTTGAATCCCCTAGACTGTATTTTGGATTTATTAGCACTAGGTTTTATTTTTTTGTCGAAGGCCTAGACTAACAGAATTTGTTCCACTGCCTTTTTAGTTTGTAATGGAAATACCTTTAAAGAATTACAAAGTAATAATTTAAGAAAAAAAAACTTTATTAAGGGAAATTTCAAATGTATATAGAAGTAGAGAGAATGATGTAATGAATCCCCATTTACTTGCCACCCAGCTTCAACAGTTGTCAATGTTTTGCCATAAAATGTTTTTTTTTAATGAAGAAACAATATTGAATTTTAGAAAATGAAAGTTCTGTCCTGTCCTGTGTAATACATGAAGAGTGTTTTGTTTATTAACATAAATTGGGATCATATTATATGTACTGTTTTGTAACCTGTTGGAACTCAAAATATATTGGACATCTTTTCATGTCAATACATGTAGATATAAATTGACCTCATTTCTTTTAACATCTGTGTACTATTACATTGCATGACTATACCATAAATTATTTAGCCAGTCACTACTGATGTATGTGCATTTAGGTTATTTCCAGTTTTTCATTGTTATAAATAATGCTGTAGTATTTTTTCTCTTTGTATTCTTATCTGATGATTTCATTGCAATAAATGTCTTAAAATGTAGTTGCTGGGTCAAAGGTAAAGCACATTAAAAATTTTGATACATAGTCCCAGATTGCCCTTTAGAAAGGTTGTACCAGTAATTTATATTCCAAACAGCAATGTGTGTTGGTACCCATTCTTCCATGTCATCACCAAAACCAGCAAGCCCTCTTCTTTGGGTAGTTTAGAACCATATCCAATAAGGAGGGCAAAATAGCACCTCTAGTTCCCCATATGAAATTTTTATCATAAAAATTTCTTGTGTATAACAATGACATTATATATTGGAAGATTATTACTTTAAATGTAATTTTCACTTTCAAGTGCTAATAACATTCTTCACCAAGTCATGCTGACAACCAGTATAGCCAGCAGAATATTTTTGTAATGAGTAATCTTAAAAATCCAAGATAATTACTCTTATTTTTAACCAGCATTGTCTCTAGATTTATATGATTACCTCTAGCTTTGTTTCTTTGCTTGTCTTTATCTGATAATACTAATAACATAAAACTTTAGAGGACAAAACAGCCCTGTAGATACTAAGCTTCAAGCGTCATCCCCAAATTATGACCTTTGGATTTTGATCCTGATCTGGGTTTTCCAAATGATAAGATTTTTATAAAGAAAAAAAAATCAACCCTTGAAATATGGAAAAGGAGATTTAAAAGTTCATTGTTAATGTGAAGGATCATGTAAAAATTTGTGGGCCAAACAGTGCTTCTTATGTGGTGATGTGAGACACTTTTTCTGTATTGTGTGAGATCTAAGGATGAGATTGTGTTCCTCAATTTAACAGCCTCCTTTCATAGTGGTTAGCAATAACGTAATTACATCTGTTTTATAGATTATGAAACTGTGTTTCAGTTTCCTGCAACTTATCCATACTTAGCCTGTGAGAGGCATAGAACCATAGTCTCATCTTTTAATACTATTTGAATTGTAACATTGTATAAAGGGTAAGTATTACTGTTACCATATTGCCTTTTAAGAAGGAGGCTATACTTTTTTTTTTTTTATAGATCTTTATTGGAGTATAATTGCTTCACAATACTGTGTTAGTTTCTGTTATACAACAAAGTGAATCAGCCATATGCATACATATATCCCCATATCGCCTCCCTCTTGAGCCTCCCTCCCACCCTCCCTGTCCCACCCCTCTAGGTCATCGCAAAGCACGAGCTGATCTCCCTGTGCTACGCTGCTGCTTCCCACTAGCTAACTATTTTACATTCGGTAGTGTATATATGTCGATGCTACTCTCACTTTGCCCCAGCTTCCCCACCACCACCCCCGCCGCCCTGTGTCTACAAGTCCATTCTCTATGCTGTGTCTACAAGTCCATTCTCTATGTCTACGTCTTTATTCCTGCCCTGAGGAGGCTATACTTTTGAGTAATTTTAAACCTTTGAAATCTTGAAGGGGGTACCAAACAGAAGCAGGGATCAAGTGTCTTGGGTAGGTGAACAGTGAGGTCTAACAAGGCTAAGTAGAAGGTCAAGTTGAGGTTGTTTGTGAGAAGAGAGTTTAACCATTAACTCTTAGGTTTTTTGTTCTTTCTTGCAGGAAGCAGTTGGCTATCTTGGCTGATCTAGTGAAAGATTTACCTCTGGAGTTTGACTTCCTCTTTTCTCAGTCTCAGGCAGAAGTGATCTCTGGGAAGCAGGAAGGTATTGTGCCTTGAGGAGTAAAAGCTTGCACTTGGGGTTTGTAGTTTTGGGGTGGAGTTGAATGCATGTTCTCATGTAGCCCAAATGTGGCCTGTATGATGAATTATGTTTCCATTTCTTGAAAAACAGAAAATCTTTTGTGTTCTAGCTGCAGTTCACATAAAGGAAAAGATTCACCTTTTTCAATCCAGTATTGCCTTTTTCAGTCCTAAAATTCCCGTTTGGTTTTACTCCATTTCTTTGCTGAGACTTTCTATCTTTCCATTCATTGGAAGACTGCTCTTATTTCCTGGCTGTATAGCTGCTTTACTTGATAATTCCAACACCTGTATCATCTCAGGGTTGGCATCTTTTCCCTTGAGATTGGAAAGGTTGAGATTTTCCTAGTTCTTTGTATGACAAGTCATTTTATATTGTATCCTGGATATTTTGAATATTACATTGTTAGACCCTGGGTCTTGTTTCAATCATAAAGAGAATGTTAATTTTTTTTTGTCTTAGCAGACTGCTTAGGTTTAAGCCTTAAGTTCTGACCTGCCTTCTGTGGGCTGTGATTCTGTTGATTCATTTTTCAAAGCTTTGGCACGGCTATTTGGATTTGTCCCATGTGTATGCCAGCCTGTGGCCAGTCTGAACCTGGGCGCAGCCCATACAAATGGGTTGACTAGCCAGTATATCAGTTCTCAAAAGCTTTGATATGTTGTTTAGAGTCAGATCATGCATGTGAGCCCAGGAGTTCCTACACCAGTTTATTCCCCACTCTCCACAATCTCCCCAATACTTTCTGGTTCCCTGAGGTTCACTTTCACGGTCCTTAGGTCAGAAAGCCAGGGATTTAATTTGCCCACTCTGCCATGCATTTCCCATGACTGCATCTGTATCCAAGGCTAAGTGGTAGAGGACAGAGGGAGAAAAAAAAAAAAGCAATAGGGATTTGTCCCAGCTCTTGAGGCTCTAGCTCCTCTGGTCAGAAAGAAGGATTCACATCCCTCAGAGGTTTAGGCATCTACCCAGTCTCTACCTCTGCTGTTGCAGGATTGCCTGGGGTAGGAGAGAACAAAATTTTTAAAAAAGCAAGGAATTTCTCACCACTCTTTCTGAACCTTTGGAGTCCCTTTTTCTGATCCTTGGACCACAAAGCAAAGTCTTGAAGTTCTTTCTGTCCACATCTGGTGTGTACTTTTGTATTTCAAGCTGATTTTGAGTCCAGGCCAGGCAGTATCTGAGGGGGAAAAATGGGAAACTCACTGTGGTTTTGGTGGTACTTTAAAGTCTGATCTCTGTCCCAGTGTGCCCACTATCATTTACTTTCAGAGTTCTCAGAAAGCTGCTCCATATATTCTATCCAGAGTTTATACCTGTAGTCAGTGGGGAGACAGGGTGAGAGTGCTTGCCCAGAACCAGCACTCCAAGATTTTTATCTTTTAACATTTATTTTTATACATTAATTCCTATTCATTGTAGGAAATTTAGAAAATGCAAATAATTTTAAAAGGGAAAAACATCACAAGATAAAAGATTTTACATTCATACACTGAGAGTGTGGAATAAAATACTGTTATCACTTTTTTCCCAAGAAAAGGAGGAAAAGAGCAGCCCTGGGAGAGGTATATACATGCTATAGCAGTAGAGAATTAAGCAAGGGCTTTTGTATTTCTTACTTAGGGGTTTATGCATGGATTGGAATCAACTTTGTTTTGGGAAGATTCGACCATGAGGATGGTGAGTAGTATTGTCTTCTTATGACAGTTCTAAGGGCTGAAGGTTTATGTCATAACCTATCAGTAACATGTAAGTGCTAATTTTGAGTTTTCTTTCTTTTTTTTTCTTTCTTTTTTCAAAACTTAAGATGCTTCATTTCCCAGTCCTAATTTGCTTTCTTTTATTTCTTTTTAACTTTTTAATATGGAAAGTTTCAAGCATTCACAAAAGTAGAGTAATTAATAAAATGAACCTCCATGAACCCATTACCTAGTCTGAACAGTTATTAACAATTTGCCGTTGTTTTGTTCCCACACTCCTTCCATACAACACAGGTTTTTTTCCCTACTGGATTTTTTTTTTTAATACCTTTATTGGAGTATAATTGCTTTACAATGTTGTGTTATTTTCTGCTGTAACCCTACTGGATTTTTAAAAGCAAACACCACAGATAATCACTTTATCTTCATGTACTTCAGTAATACCTCTAATAGTTAAGGAGTTTCAAAACAAACCAACAAAAATATCCACAGTTCCATTTTTTTTAAATTAATTAATTAATTAATTTATTTATTTATTTCTGGCTGTGTTGGGTCTTCGCCTCTGTGCAGGGCTTCCTCTAGTTGCGGCGAGCGGGGGCCACTCTTCACTGCGGTGCGTGGGCCTCTCACTGTCATGGCCTCTCTTGTTGAGGAGCGCGGGCTCCAGACGCGCAGGCTCAGTAGCTATGGCTCACGGGCCCAGTTGCTCCGTGGCATGTGGGATCCTCCCAGACCAGGGCTCGAACCCATGTCCCCTGCGTTGGCAGGCAGATTCTCAACCACTGCGCCACCAGGGAAGCCCCCACAGTTCCATTTTTATTTTATTTTTTTCTTTTTTCTTTTTAAATTTTTTTGCTGCACCATGCCATGCAGCTTGTGGGATCTTAGTTCCCCAACCAGGGATTGAACCTGGGCCCTCAGCAGTGAAAGCGTGGAGTCTTAACCACTGGACAGACAGGGAATTCCCCCTCAGTTCCATTTTTAAACTTAACAAAGTTAACAATTCCTAATATCATGTATTGATAACAACCATCTAATACCCAGGTAGAGAGTTCCCCGATTGTATCAAGAATATTTATTTGTGGAAAAGTAGCGGGGAGAGGCGGACGGGTTGGGACCGCCTTCAGTACTGGCCGCCGGCAGTATCATGGCGACCCGGAACGCCCCTCCCCAAGAATATGAAAGTGATGATGACTCTTAGGAAGTGTTGGATTTAACTGAGTATGCAAGAAGACACCACTGGTGGAATCGAGTGTTTGGCCACAGTTCCAGACCTATGGTAGAAAAATACTCAGTAGCCACCCAGATTGTAATGGGTGGAGTGAGTGGCTGGTGTGCGGGATTTTTGTTCCAGAAAGTTGGAAAACTTGCAGCAACTGCAGTAGGTGGTGGCTTTCTTCTCCTTCAGATTGCCAGTCACAGTGGCTATGTGCAGATCGACTGGAAGAGAGTTGAAAAAGATGTAAACAAAGCAAAAAGACAGATTAAGAAACGAGCAAATAAGGCAGCACCTGAAATCAACAATATAATAGAAGAAGCAACAGAATTTGTCAAACAGAACATTGTGATATCCAGTGGATTTGTGGGAGGCTTTTTGCTAGGCCTTGCATCTTAAGGATATGAAGGTTCTATCACAGTGGAGTCACCTCTGAGAAGAGACATGGTGGTGACAAGATGGTCTCAGCATTACCCATTGACAGATTCTCCAGGATGACAAGAAACAACTAGCTGGATAGTACCAAACTCACTGCTTAGCATTTTGCCATCTGAAATTTGGCAGACTACTATCTGCTATAAAACAATCTATATGGTCTGTGTATAATAGTATTCTGGAGCAAAATATGGCTTTCATTATTTTCTAAAAACTTGCATTTGTTTAAAATTTGCCTATAAAACACCACTGTTGGATGTAGATTTGGAGAGAGAAAAAAATCTGTTGGCTATATTCCCCAGTGAAGTATCATCCTCAATTTATTTAAATAAGATGTTCTCCATTGTGCTTTTTAGTATAGTGCCAATAATTTAAAACTTTGTATTTTAGCTCCAACAGTAGGGCTGACTTTTTTTTTTAAAGATATGTTTGCAATAAACTGAAGAACCGTAATGCCCTTTTATGGAAGGATTTACAAATAATAGAATTATTAAAGATATTAAACAAATTAAAAAAAACAAAAAAAAAACAAAAAAAAGAATATTTATTTGTGAGGGACAACTTCCCTGGGAGAACGCACGGCGCGCCTCAGGCTGCGGCAACGTCACGCCAGTCTCTGCCACTGCAGGCTCGCTCCGCATCCATACCCCTCCCTCCCCCCGGCCTGAGTGAGCCAGAGACCCCGAATCAGATGCTCCTTTAACCCCATCCTGTGTGAGCGAAGAACAGACACCCTCAGGCGACCTACACACAGAGGTGGGTCCAAATCCAAAGCTGAACCCCGGGAGCTGTGCGAACAAAGAAGAGAAAGGGAAATTTCTCCCAGCAGCCTCAGAAGCAGCGGATTAAAGCTCCACAAACAACTTGATGTACCCTGCATCTGTGGAATACCTGAATAGACAACGAATCATCCCAAATTGAGGAGGTAGACTTTGGGAGCAAGATATATTATTTTTTCCCATTTTCCTCTTTTTGTGAGTGTGTATGTGTATGCTTCTGTGTGAGATTTTGTCTGTATAGCTTTGCTTTCACCATTTGTCCTAGGGTTCTGTCCGTCCGTTTTTTTCTGTTTTTTTACTGAAAAAAATTTTTTTCTTAATAATTATTTTTTATTTTAATAACTTTATTTTATCTTTATTTTATTTTATGTTATCCTCTTTCTTTCTTTCTTTCTATTTTTTCTCCCTTTTATTCTGAGCCATGTGGATGAAAGGCTCTTGGTGCTCCAGCCAGGCATCAGGGCTGTGCCTCTGAGGTGGGAGAGCCAACTTCAGGACACTGGTCCACAAGAGACCTCCCAGCTCCACGTAATACCAAATGGCGAAAATCTCCCAGAGATCTCCATCTCAACACCAAGACCCAGCTTCACTCAACAACCAGCAAGCTACAGTGTTGGACACCCTATGCCAAACAACTAGCAAGACAGGAACACAGCCCCATCCATTAGCAGAGAGGCTGGCTAAAATCATAATAAGGCCACAGACACCCCAAAACACACCACCAGACGTGGACCTGCCCACCAGAAAGACAAGATCTAGCCTCATCCACCAGAACACAGGCACTAGTCCCCTCCACCAGGAAGCCTATACAACTCGCTGAACCAACCTTAGCCACTGGGGACAGACACCAAAAACAACGGGAACTACGAACCTGCAGCCTGTGAAAAAGAGACCCCAAACACAGTAAGATAAGCAAAATGAGAAGACAGAAAAACACACAGCAGATGAAGGAGCAAGGTGAAAACCCACCAGACCTAACAAATGAAGAGGAAATAGGCAGTCTACCTGAAAAAGAATTCAGGATAATGATAGTAAAGATGATCCAAAATCTTGGAAATAGAAGAGACAAAATGCAAGAAACATTTAACAAGGACCTAGAAGAACTAAAGAGGAACCAAGCAATGATGAAAAACACAATAAATGAAATTAAAAATACTCTAGAAGGGATCAATAGCAGAATAACTGAGGCAGAAGAACGGATAAGTGACCTGGAAGATAAAATAGTGGAAATAACTACTGCAGAGCAAAATAAAGAAAAAAGAATGAACAGAACTGAGGACAGTCTCAGAGACCTCTGGGACAAATTTAACGCACCAACATTCGAATTATAGGGGTCCCAGAAGAAGAAGAGAAAAAGAAAGGGACTGAGAAAATATTTGAAGAGATTATAGTTGAAAACTTCCCTACTATGGGAAAGGAAATAGTTAATCAAGTCCTGGAAACACAGAGAGTCCTATACAGGATAAATCCAAGGAGAAACATGCCAAGACACATATTAATCAAACTATCAAAAATTAAATATAAAGAAAATATATTAAAAGCAGCAAGGAAAAAACAACAAATAACACACAAGGGAATCCCCATAAGGGTAACAGCTGATCTTTCAGCAGAAACTCTGCAAGCCAGAAGGGAGTGGCAGGACATATTTAAAGTGATGAAGGAGAAAAACCTACAACCAAGATTACTCTACCCAGCAAGGATCTCATTCAGATTTGATGTAGAAATTAAAACCTTTACAGACAAGCAAAAGCTGAGAGAGTTCAGCACCACCAAACCAGCTTTACAACAAATGCTAAAGGAACTTCTCTAGGCAAGAAACACAAGAGAAGGAAAACACCTACAATAACAAACCCAAAACATTTAAGAAAATGGGAATAGGAACATACATATCGATAGTTACCTTAAATGTAAATGGATTAAATGCTCCCACCAAAAGACACAGACTGGCTGAATGGATACAAAAACAAGACCTGTACATATACTGTCTACAAGAGATCCACTTCAGACCTAGGGACACATACAGACTGAAAGTGAGGGGATGGAAAAAGATATTCCATGCAAATGGAAATCAAAAGAAAGCTGGAGTAGCAATTCTCATATCAGACAAGATAGACTTTAAAATAAAGACTATTACAAGAGACAAAGAAGGGCAGTACATAATGATCAAGGGATCGATCCAAGAAGAAGATATAACAATTGTAAATATTTATGCACCCAACATAGGAGCACCTCAATACATAAGGCAAATACTAACAGCCATAAAGGGGGAAATCGACAGTAACACAATCATAGTAGGGGACTTTAACACCCCACTTTCACCAATGGACAGATCATCCAAAATGAAAATAAATAAGGAAACACAAGCTTTAAATGATACATTAAACAAGATGGCTTTAATTGATATTTATAGGACTTTCCATCCAAAAACAACAGAATACACTTTCTTCTCAAGTGCTCATGGAACATTCTCCAGGATAGATCATATCTTGGGTCACAAATCAGGCCTTGGTAAATTTAAGAAAATTGAAATCGTAACAAGTATCTTTTCCGACCACAACGCTATGAGACTAGATATCAATTACAGGAAAAGATCTGTAATAAATACAAACACATGGAGGCTGAACAATACACTACTTAATAACGAAGTGATCACTGAAGAAATCAAAGGGGAAATCAAAAAATACCTCGAAACAAATGACAATGGAGACACGACGACCCAAAACCTATGGGATGCAGCAAAAGCAGTTCTAAGAGGGAAGTTTATAGCAATACAAGCCTACCTCAAGAAACAGGAAACATCTCAAATAAACAACCTAACCTTGCACCTAAAGCGATTAGAGAAAGAAGAACAAAAAACCCCCAAAGTTAGCAGAAGGAAAGAAATCATAAAGATCAGATCAGAAATAAATGAAAAAGAAATGAAGGAAACAATAGCAAAGATCAATAAAACTAAAAGCTGGTTCTTTGAGAAGGTAAGCAAAATTGATAAACCATTAGCCAGACTCATCAAGAAAAAAAGGGAGAAGACTCAAATCAATAGAATTAGAAATGAAAAAGGAGAAGTAACCACTGACACTGCAGAAATACAAAAGATCATGAGAGATTACTACAAGCAACTCTATGCCAATAAAATGGACAACCTGGAATAAATGGACAGATTCTTAGAAATGCACAACCTGCCGAGACTGAACCAGAAAGAAATAGAAAATATGAACAGACCAATCACAAGCACTGAAATTGAAACTGTGATTAAAAATCTTCCAACAAACAAAAGCCCAGGACCAGATGGTTTCACAGGCGAATTCTATAAAATATTTAGAGAAGAGCTAACACCTATTCTTCCCAAACTCTTCCAAAATATAGCAGAGGGAGGAACACTCCCCAACTCATTCTACGAGGCCACCATCACCCTGATACCAAAACCAGACAAAGATGTCACAGAGAAAGAAAACTACAGGCCAATATCACTGATGAACATAGATGCAAAAATCCTCAACAAAATACTAGCAAACAGAATCCAACAGCACATTAAAAGGATCATACACCATGATCAAGTGGGATTTATTCCAGGAATGCAAGGATTCTTCAATATATGCAAATCAATCAATGTGATACACCATATTAACAAATTGAAGGAGAAAAACCATATGATCATCTCAATAGATGCAGAGAAAGCTTTCGACAAAATTCAACACCCATTTATGATAAAAGCCCTGCAGAAAGTAGGCATAGAGGGAACTTTCCTCAACATAATAAAGGCCATATATGACAAACCCACAGCCAGCATCATCCTCAATGGTGAAAAACTGAAACCATTTCCACTAAGATCAGGAACAAGACAAGGTTGCCCACTCTCACCACTATTATTCAACATAGTTTTGGAAGTTTTAGCCACAGCAATCAGAGAAGAAAAAGAAATAAAAGGAATCCAAATCGGAAAAGAAGAAGTAAAGCTGTCACTGTTTGCAGATGACATGATACTATACATAGAGAATCCTAAAGATGCTACCAGAAAACTACTAGAGCTAATCAATGAATTTGGTAAAGTAGCAGGATACAAAATTAATGCACAGAAATCTCTTGCATTCCTATACACTAATGATGAAAAATCTGAAAGTGAAATTAAGAAAACACTCCCGTTTACCATTGCAACAAAAAGAATAAAATATCTAGGAATAAACCTAAGGAGACAAAAGACCTGTATGCAGAAAATTATAGGACACTGATAAAAGAAATTAAAGATGATACAAATAGATGGAGAGAGATACCATGTCCTTGGATTGGAAGAATCAACATTGTGAAAATGACTATACTACCCAAAGCAATCTACAGATTCAATGCAATCCCTATCAAACTACCACTGGCATTTTTCACAGAACTAGAACAAAAAATTTCACAATTTGTATGGAAACACAAAAGACCCCGAATAGCCAAAGCAATCTTGAGAACGAAAAATGGAGCTGGAGGAATCAGGCTCCCTGACTTCAGACTATACTACAAAGCTACAGTAATCAAGACCGTATGGTACTGGCACAAAAACAGAAATATAGATCAATGGAACAGGATAGAAAGCCCAGAGATAAACCCACGCTCATATGGTCACCTTATTTTTGATAAAGGAGGCAAGCATATACAGTGGAGAAAAGAAAGCCTCTTCAATAAGTGGTGCTGGGAAAACTGGACAGGTACATGTAAAAGAATGAAATTAGAGCACTTTCTAACACCATACACAAAAATAAACTCAAAATGGATTAAAGACCTAAATGTAAGGCCAGACACTATCAAACTCTTAGAGGAAAACATAGGCAGAATACTCTATGACATAAATCACAGCAAGATTCTTTTTGATCCACCTCCTAGAGAAATGGAAATAAGAACAAAAATAAACAAATGGGACCTAATGAAACTTAAAAGCATTTGCACAGCAAAGGAAACCATAAACAAGACCAAAAGAGAGCCCTCAGAATGGGAGAAAATATTTTGCAAATGAAGCAACTGACAAAGGATTAATCTCCAAAATATACAGGCAGCTCATGCAGCTCAATAACAGAAAAACAAACAACCCAATCCAAAAATGGGCAGAAGACCTAAATAGACATTTCTCCAAAGAAGATATAGAGATTGCCAACAAACACATGAAAGAATGCTCAACATCATTAATCATTAGAGAAATGCAAATCAAATCTACAATGAGATATCATCTCACACCTGTCAGAATGGCCATCATCAAAAAATCTAGAAACAATAAATGCTGGAGAGGGTGTGGAGAAAAGGGAACCCTCTTGCACTGTTGGTGGGAATGTAAATTGATACAGCCACTATGGAGAACAGTATGGAGGTTCCTTAAAAAACTAAAAATAGAAGTACCATACGGCCCAGCAATCCCACTACTGGGCATATACCCTGAGAAAACCATAATTCAAAAAGAGTCATGTACCAAAATGTTCATTGCAGCTCTATTTACAATATTCAGGACATGGCAGCAACCTAAGTGTCCATCATCGGATGAATGGATAAAGAAGATGTGGCACATATATACAAGGGAATATTACTCAGCCATAAAAAGAAACGAAATTGAGTTATTTGTAGTGAGGTGGATGGAGTTAGAGTCTGTCATACAGAGTGAAGTAAGTCAGAAAGAGAAAAACAAATACCGTATGCTAACACATATATATGGAATCTAAGGGAAAAAAAAAAAGGTCATGAAGAACCTAGTGGCAAGACAGGAATGAAGACACAGACCTACTAGAGAATGGACCTGAGGATATGGGGAGGGGGAAGGGTAAGATGTGACAAAGTGAGAGAGTGGCATGGACATATTTACACTACCAAACGTAAAATAGATAGCTAGTGGGAAGCAGCCACATAGCACAGGGAGATCAGCTCTGTGCTTTGTGACCACCTAGAGGGGTGGGATAGGGAGGGTGGGAGGGAGGGAGATGCAAGAGGGAAGAGATATGGGAACATATGTATATGTATAACTGATTCACTTTGTTATAAAGCAGAAACTAACACACCATTGTAAAGCAATTATACTCCAATAAAGATGTTAAAAAAAAAAGAATATTTATTTGTAGTTGTCTTGTTCAGATCAGAATCTGAACATAGATCACAAATTACATTTGACTGATAGGTCTCTTTTAATCTATAACAGTTAACCTTTCCCCCCAACTCTTTTTTCCAAATCATTCAACAACAACAACAACAACAACAGCAAAAACCCAACAACCAAAAAACAACCCAAACTGGGTCACTTGATGGAATGAATTTGCCACATTCTGGATTTGGTTGACTGAATCTTTGTGGGATCTTTAACATGTTTTTCATCCCCTCCCCCGCTTTTGTTCTGTAAACTGGAGGTTAGGTATAGAAGCTTGATTAGACTCAGATTCAGTTCTTTTGGCAAGAAAAAATCATAGGTGGTGCTGTTTACTGCTGTATCACATCAGGAGTTTTGTAATATCTGGTTGTCTTACTTTTAGTCATGTTAAGACTGAACAGGTGTTCAGGTTTCAGGAATTGTCAGTCTGATCTGATCTGTTATAAAAATTTTCCATCCACTTTTCACCTAATGGTTATAGCAGCCAATTGTGATCGTTACTTAGATTTGTTTTCTCATTAGAGGTTGCAGAATGGTGATTTTTCTAATTCTGTCATTCTTTCTGCATTTAACAGTTAAGAGTTTTATATAATGAAATTTTCTTCATTAGCCATTTGGTTATCCTGAAATGTAGTTCCTACGGGAACGACAGAATGAACCCTTGATTCTTTGCTTTTATTTATCAAGTTTTTGAATAATGAGCTGGTGTCCTAGCAACTTCTGAAGGTAACCAGTGAATTTTTTTTTCAGTATCCTTATGAACTTGCGGATTTTAATTTATTTGATGCATTGCAGTCCATCACATCATTATTCTTTTTGGTGCTCAAATTTTACCATCATTGGCTGCTAGGAGCACCTTTAAGTTGGCTCTTGTACCCTTTTAACATGATCCCAGGAGTCTTTTCTATTTCCCTGGCATATTGGCACACCATGGTATTCTATGCTCATCTTGTATTTTTTCTACTCTAGACCCTAGCATCGGCCATTTTTTTAAGGAGCCCTTGTTTCTTTTAGTGGAAAATGATGTTTAGAGATTGTGGTCTAGACAACAGCGGTGCTCATTGCTCCTGGATTATCATCGCTTCTAGGCCTTTTCAGTGGACAGAGCTAGGAAATGTGTATTTTTTAAAAAAGAAAAATAAATCATGATCTCATAGTGATAGTTCTGATTCATATTTAAGATTATAAGATTATTGTTTAATTTCTTTGATTTTATATTAAAATCAAATCCTTTTTCTCTTGTGCTGAATATTTGTTCCTAAAGCTATTTACATAAACATTTATTTAACTTTATTCCATAATATATGTTTAATTGTTTAAAAATAATAATACCAATAAAACTACTGGAATGCAGTTTAAGTTATTTGTTTCTTTTGTCATTAAGATATATTCTACAAGAGATACATAGTCAAAATACCATGTTTTAAGTCACTTAAATCTTCTCTGTATAATATACAGTTGGTACAGTTAAATTAATTTATTTCAGTTTGCTTTCAATTTTTTAAGGGATTTCTGGGGTTTTTTCCCTTTAAACTTAATTTTGGCTTTTAATTACTAGACCCCTTCTGTTCCCTTATTTATTTCAGAATCAGATGCCGAGGCTCCCCAGGAATTGGCAACAGGACGCAGAAGGACAGTAGGGATCCTGGATATGGGAGGAGCCTCTCTCCAAATTGCTTATGAAGTTCCTACCTCAACTTCTGTCCTGTCTCCACAACAGGTATTTTACCTTTTGGGGGAATTCAGTGGCTAGGAATGCCAGTCTTTGAGAAGGAAGGGCACTATGTTTGGACTTAGACCAAATGGCCTGGGTCCAAATGTTGGTTCAGATCATTGCTAGCTTGTGTTATCTTGGGTTGGTTACCTCTCTGAGCCCCAGTTTCCTCGTGTGTAAAAAGAGAATAATAATAGTATCTACTTCATAAAGTTGTGAAGATGAAATAATACCACGTGTATAAAGCACTTAGCAAGCTGCCCAGCGTGTAATAACATTTAATACATTTTAGCAATTATAACTATACTACTTATCTGGAAGAGTTGCCTGAGGATTAAACATGGTAATATAAAACCTGGAGTACAGTATTTGTTACATACTTGTTAATTAAACGTTATTCCCTTTCCTTTACTGATGATTCCATCCTTGTGCTTCTGTTATTCCTTACCTGACTAGAATGTAAAGAATGTATTTTGAGGGAGAAGTTTCATCATACAGAGGAAAAAGAAATAAAACACTTTTTAGCACCTAGTATGTGCAAGAAATGACATGTTACACTGCCCCCAAAAGCTTATAATCTATCAGTGGAGACAGCCTGTGATAACAGGCAGACCATGACAGTGTTGTAATTTGATCTAAACCAGGGTTTCTCATCATTGGCACTATTGGCATTTTGGGCTGAATAAGTCTTTGTTGTGGAGGGCCGTTCCGTGCATTATATGATGTTTAGCAGCATCCCTGGCCTCTATCAGGTGCAGCAACGCCTGTACTTCCCCCAAACTCCCAGTTTTGACAATTAAAAGTGTCTTCAGACATTGCCAGATGCCCCTGGGGGTGCAAAATCACCTCTGGTTGAGAACCTTGGGTCTAAACAGAGAGCCACAGCAATGTGGGAACTGGCAGGGTCAACCCCATTTGCAAAGGCTTGAATAGGAGCCTTCCATGCTGCCTTCATGGAAAGTACGGTATTTACCTGGGCCTTGGCTGATAGTAGGCTTTTGTGTAGTGGAGGTTGAGGGAAGGCCATCTACATGGAGGTGACAGTATGCACAAAGGCACAGAAAACAGCAAAGAGCCCAGAATGTCCAGGTAATGATGAATAGCCTGTTGCAGTATGGGGTTTTCAAGTGTGGTAATAGGGAAGGCTGGGAAGATAAGATGAAGTTAGATCATAAGGAGTCTTGGGTGCCATGCTAGGGGATTTGGCTTTTTTATCTGTAGACAGTGGGGAACCAGCAAAGGTTTTTGAGTAGGGCAGTCATATGGGCCTAAGTTTCATCATCTGTGAAATAATTAAACTCTGAAGGTCCCCAGCTCTGAATTTTGTGACTATGTTAATTGTGTGACTTAGTTCCAATCTGTTTTTTAAGAAAGTAATTTTGGTGTCAGTAGGAGAAAAAACTGTAGGTCGGGGAACCTTGGGTGAGAAGTGCTAAAGAGCTAAACTAGACAGTGTAAGTGGAAATGGAAGGGAGGGGACAGATTTCAAGGGATATTTTGGAGTAAAAAAACAGTGTAATGTGGTGATGTGGGTAGGGCAGGAAGGGATGGCCAGATGCTAAGGGTCCAACTTAGGTAACTGGAAGGGTGAAGAACCTAGTCACTGAGAGAGGAGACCACAGGGGAAGGGGCAGGGTTGATGCTAAGCACACAGGAATGGTTTAGGTGAGAGTATCTTTCTGGTCTCTAGCTCTGAAGTCCTATCACCAAGCAGTTCAGTTTTGGGTATGTTGAAAATGTGGGTTTGGCATTCAGAAGAGATTGTCTGTGGTGGGGTTGCAGATTTGGGGAACTAGGTCATGAGACTGTTTAGTCTATATTTGTTAGTATGTATTCAACAGGTAAAATGAAGGCATGGTTCTGATACTAAGGAATAGGTGACAGGTGGCATTGAGCCTTAAAGTCTTAAACAAATGGCTTTTTGTGTGTGTGCAGACTTAGAAAGCAACACTGGTATAGAAAGTATATTTGCAAGCAACAAATTAGATGTGTATATAACAATATAATGGATCTTTGTGCTTAGTAAAGAAAGGAAAGAAACAAAGAGACATAACACAATAGCACTTTAAACACTTTAAATAATCCTAAATGCCTAATTTTTTGTACAGTTCACAAAGTTGTGCAATCACCACTGTCAAATTTCAGAACATTCCATCACCTCAAAAAGAAGCCCCATATTCATTAGCAGTTACTCACCATTCCCCTCTCCCTCTCCCCAGCCCTGACAACCGTTAATCCACTTTCTGTCCCTGTGGATTTGCCTATGGAGCCGTAAAATATGTGGCCTTTTAGGTCAGGCTTCTTTCATCTAGCAAAAGTTTTCAAGGCTTATCCATGTTGTAGCAGATATCAGTACTTTATTCCCTTTTTGGCTGAATAACATTCCATTGTGTGACCGTGGCACATTTTGTTTATCCATTCATCAGCTGATGGACATTTAGGTTGTTTCCAGTTTTTGGCTATTATGGATAACGCTGCTATGAACGCTCATGTACACATTTTTGTGTAGACATGTTTTCAGTTTTCTTGAGTATATACCTAGGAGTGGAATTGCTGGGCACAGTAGCATTTTCATAAATTTAAAATAAATACATTCAAAACAACCCCATTTTGCAACAATACATACAAACAAATACTACATATTAAGCACATTAGAATGGTTGCCTGTGGCAGGAGCCAGAATGGCAGTGAGTATGAGGATAAAAGGAAGTAAATAAAACAAAAGTGGGGCTTTGCCACGATAATGTGCCATGAACTGAGGAATATGACTAATTCAACCTCTGTACCTGAAGTCAAAAAAAAAACCAGAGGTACAATAAAATTGAACTTTTCTAATCCTCAAATCTGTCACAGGGAATATTAAGGCATCTTGAATAGTTTTAGAAAATGCCATAGAATAGATCTCATGATGATCTCTCAAATTCCTTAAATTTATTTTTGTCAAAGGATTTTTTTTTTTTTCTTTTTGGGTGAAGTAGAAAAGGATAGCAAAGGGAGACACAGCAGGCTTCTGCCTCAAAAAACTATGTGTCTCCGGATTTTTTTTTTTTGATTATAAAAATAGTACATTCCCATTTTGGAGAATTGGAAAATCAGAAAAGTACACGCCAGGTAAGGACATCATCTGTAATGATTCTACCTCCTATCTAACTACAGAAAGTATTTGTCTCTAATTTGTTATTTAGTCTCTGATTTGTTCCTTTTTGTGTAGTCTTGTCATTTTACGTCTTTGTTTAAAATAATGCTGTGAGGATGAAAGAATGCTATAAGACGTTTTAAAGAGTAGTCATAGCAGATGAAATCTAGTGTATTAGCAATGTCATACCTTTCTAGAAGTCAACCAAAAGTAAAGTTCCCGTTACATCATATTACAGGAAGAAGCTGCGAAGATATTGCTGGCCGAGTTCAACCTGGGCTGTGATGTGCAACACACTGAACATGTGTATAGGGTTTACGTCACAACCTTTCTGGGATTCGGGGGCAACTTTGCCCGGCAGCGCTATGAAGACCTTGTGATGAATGAAACTCTTAACAAGAACAGGTATGTTTGACATGGGATCTGTGATTCTGAAATAGAATGTTGTTAGGCTGCAGATATTAGGAAAAAATGGTTACATCCTACTAGATAGATACGTCCTTGCTTCCTCCTTTCTGACCACCCCTGCCAACGGGGTAGCATCTTTTAGAGACCCTCTATTAGTAGTCCCACTTGATCTGCTTGAGAGTGCCTTCTAATCTTTGTTATTAGGACTCAAAAATGTACAGTGGCTTATTGTGGTGACCTCTTGCTGTGCCCATCTTCAGACATGGTATCACAGGATAAGTGAGATCAGTTAAGTCACCAATTTAAATTGTGCAGTGTAATGTAGTTCCTGGAAGTTCATTCTATCAATACATGGAAGTGCGCAGGACATGTTTGCTGAATTACAGTAGACCTGCATCTTACGTGGGACTTAAGGTTCCATAGTGGGCATAAAAGATTAAAAGCATCTTAATCAAAATTAGCCTTTAAAATATTCTCTTTAAGTCCAGAATAGACATTTTTTCCTGCAGCATTGGACAGGCCACTGATTCTTCATTTGTGTACCAGATGAAGTATTTAGACCATAATGTACAAATAGTTGTGGGTTTTTTAGCATGTAAAATTATTTTTATCATTATGCACATTAAAGGAAAGCATAATAGAGAGCAGAGTTCTTTTCCACCATAAAACTGTTTCCCCCCATTTGTTTAGCTGGAAACAGTGGCTTGAAGAGCTACTGGTTTATCCCATTTGTAATAATTTCTCTACAGTAATCAATTGTCTTATATTGGGAGCATGTTACAGAAAATATTGTCTCATAAGTCTTTTTTGTTTTTCTGAGTCTAAACTCCTAAGAGTTCAAGGTGCTTTGGGAGAATCCTGTTATCTGGATGACTGATGAATGCATTAAAACCAAGCAGTGTGTTTGTATTCTGAAAATACTCTTAAATCCATACAAATGTTGCTTGTATGGAGTTCAGATCACTCCTGCTGACACTATGGCATCTGAAGAACGATTACTATGAAAGTTTCACACCAACTTTAGCCACTGTGCTTCCTTTTCCATTTCCTTCCTTTGTTGTCCTGCTGCTCTTTTATCTCTGTATCATGTTTTTTGCTGCCTCGGGAGAGGCTGCATCATCTTCTTCTCATGCATTGGTATTTTTTTTACCATGTATCTAAGTTACCTAGTTCAGAAGACTGATTACTCATCTTGCGTATCTGCTAATCTATAGAGAAACCTGTGCTTCCTGGGATGTTAAAACTTAATGTTTCTCTCTTTTTAATAATTTTCTGAGTTTTCCTTATAGGTGGTGTCACATCTTTAAAGTAGATTCCACTTGTTCCAAAGCATTTTGTTGTGTCGCCACATTCCCATTCCCTCCTTCAGTCTTTACACTTGTGGGTGCATCTTCATCCCAAGAAGTCCACTCTTCAACATTTGTCTTAGGAACTGATGAGTAATTAACTGTAGTTGGCCAAGTTATTTGGTCTCTACTTAATTTCCGTCTTTGGCCAGATCTGCATATTAATCTCTTTAGGAATGAGAATACTGTTGCTAGACAAGTACAGACTTTAATTAACCAGAGCTGTGTGATGGCCATGGTGGGAATCAAAACCTGCCCCTCCCCTCCCCCTCAGAGCTGGGCATGTACTCGGTCACTTTTGCCACCCATCACCACTGCACCACTGCCATGGTCCCTGCCTCAGGACACTCCTCAGCCCTTCCCACTTCACCTCCTCCCAATTGTTTTTTTAAACATTAGAACTGCGCTCAGCATGGTGAGATCTTTTCACTTTTCAGAGGCAAATGGGAATGAAGACCAGAGGGAGAACAGCAGATTCACATCTCCAATTTCACTATACATTGGGAAATATACATGTTGACTAAAAGATTGAACGAAATTAATCACTGCCATATTTCTTTCTTTTTCTAAACTAAATTTGCATAATTTAAATGTTCATGTGACACAACTACGTGGTAACACTCCATCCCTGTTTTTAGGGGTGTCATGTAGAAGAATAACAAGACGTCTGGGAAGCATCTTAGAGGAGGCTGAGTACAGTAGTGATGTGTTTTGTTTGTTTTTGTCATCGTGACAGGTTGCTGGGCCAGAAGACAGGTCTGAGTCCCGACAATCCATTTCTAGATCCCTGCCTGCCTGTGGGACTCACGGATGTGGTGGAAAGGAGCAGCCAGGTCCTTCATGTCCGAGGAAGAGGGGACTGGGTGGCTTGCGGGGCCATGCTGAGCCCCCTGTTGGCTCGCTCCAACACCAGCCAGGCCTCGCTGAATGGCATCTACCAGTCACCCATTGACTTCAACAACAGCGAGTTCTACGGTTTCTCCGAGTTCTTTTACTGTACAGAGGATGTGTTACGCATCGGTGGCCGCTACCACGGGCCAACATTTGCCAAGGCTGCTCAGGTAAATTATTAATAATAAAGTGACTCATCCTGGCAGCAGCCATTTATTGGACGCCTAACTTTGTACCAGATGCCGTGCGAAGGGCTTTGCATGCATGATCTCACTGGATTCTTGGCAGGAGCCCTGTGAGCCCTCATTTTATAGATGAGGAGGTGGACTTAGAGAAGTTAAGGAACCTGCTGTGCTATACTGCCTTCTAATTAATTAAGCTTAGGTTTCCATGGGTGTCCTATTACCCAAATTATCACCCAGGTCTAATATTGTCATGGTGGTTAATGGTTTTTCCTCCAACTTTCCAATAGTCTTAATTAATGTTTGTGGCCAAAAGTGTCATCTCCAGGTATTTTTCCCTTTCTGGGTGTTCCCAGGTGTAATGTGCTTTTGGAGATGATGTCACACAGGTGGGCAAGTCCACTTTCATTTTCTTACCTTGAGTTTTAAGAGGCCAGGATGGTATAGGGTCACTTAGAATATTAAAAAGATGTTGCACTAAGACCCAGCGCAGCCAAATAAATAGATAAATAAATATTAAAAAAAAAAAAGATGTTGCAAAAAGCAATGATAGTGCATTTAAATTGCAGAAGAAGTAAACATTCACTTAGAGCACATTTAGGACTTAAGCATCTTATAGGCTTAAAGCATTTGTTATTTGGACAGGTGAAAGTTTAGCTAGCTTTCTACAGTGTCTGCTTTAATTTGGATTCATCTCTTTTTAATTTTTGTATATCTGTCTCTTTTATCAGAAAAATTTATGGGGAGATCTGTCCTCTCTTATATTTTTTATTCTTTCCCTTCTGCTTTCTTAGAATTCTCTAAGGTTCGCTTGGTATAAGGCTTCCAAAGGGAATAATATCTGCAGTGTTTGTACTATTCTGTTCTCTAAAGGCAGTCCCTAAGAAATATTGAGGAAAACCTGGTTTGTATTTGCCCTTGCCTCTAGGAATACCCTCATATTCCCTTTCCTTTCCAGCATCCCCTAAGTGTCCATAGCCTGAATCTTTCTCTCATTTTAAAACTTTCTCAAATCCTATTTCCTTGAACATCAAAGGGCTCAAGTTATTACTTGCCCAAACTGCTAGTGGCTTAATATGTTTTCTTTCCTAGGTAAAAGATGATTTCGTTCGCCCTTTTTTTTTTTTTAACTTTGACTCAACTGTTATCGTCCCAGTGACACCTTCCTTGGCCATCCTATACAAAATTGCAGCCCTCCCCAATATTACCTATTTCCCTTTCCTGCTTTATTTTTCCCACGAGCACTTAACATAATCTAACCCACTCTGTGTACGTATGTGTATATGTATGTATGTATACATGTATATTTGGTTATTGTCTGTCCCCCACCACTAGAAATTAAGCTTCGTAAGGAACGAAATTTTTGTCTGTTTTATTCACTGCTGGATCCCCCTGGCACCTAGAATAGCACCTGCCACATAGTAGACACGCAGGAAATGTTAGATTACTGAACAAACCAAAAGGAATGATTCCTTTGGTGAGAATTACAACACGGAGGCAGGCCAGTGATAGATCTTTTTTTTTTTTTATAAATTTATTTATTTTATTTATTTTATTTTTGGCTGCATTGGGTCTTCATTGCTGCAGGCGGGGTTTTTCTAGTTGCGGTGAGCGGGGGCTACTCTTCGTTGCGGTGCGCGGGCTTCTCACTGGGTGACTTCTCTTTGTTGCGGAGCACGGGCTCTAGGTGCGCAGGCTTCAGTTGTTGTGGCACACGGGCTCAGTAGTTGTGGTTCACGGGCTCTAGAGCGCAGGCTCAGTAGTTGTGGTGCATGGGCTTAGTTGCTCTGCAGCATGTGGGATCTTCCCGGACCAGGGCTTGAACCCGTGTTCCCTGCATTGGCAGACGGAGTCTTAACCACTGTGCCACCAAGGAAGTCCCAGTGATAGATCTTTGACCATTTTCTGTTCCATCTGTTTGACCTACTCATGTCAGTCCTATGTAGGATAGAATGAAGCTCTGTTTGGCTTTTGATGTTGCTACTCCTCGTCCTAACCTTACCCATCTCTGAAGCCTAAGAGGCTCAGGAGCCATGTCAGGCGGGCTTTGTAGTGGATGTGGAGGCAATAGGAATAAAAAGGACTATTCCCAGGTCACTCAAGTCACTCAGTGGCCTGAGTTCAGGGACTTGCCTTGCCCAGGACCTGGCACTGTGTTTGGTGAATGAATATGCCATTTCTGTTTTCCTTTGTCAACTAATAGCCCACAAGTAACTTTAGAAATGGAACAGCTATGACTGTGGCAGTTACAGTTTGCCTCCCATTTCATGTTGCACCATTTCTCTGTGGTTGTTCCAGGATTACTGTGGCATGGCTTGGTCAGTACTCACTCAGAGATTCAAGAGTGGCCTCTTTTCATCACATGCAGATGAGCATCGACTCAAGTAAGTAACTTCCTTTTCTCCCTTAGATGTGGCCTTAAAATGTATGAACGGGACTTCCTTGGTGGTGCAGTGGTTAAGAATCTGCCTGCCAATGCAGGGGATGTGGGTTCGAGCCCTGGTCCGGGAAGATCCCACATGCCACGGAGCAACTAAGCCCGTGCGCCACAACTACTGAGCCTGTGCCCTAGAGCCTGTGAGCCACAACTACTGAGCCCGTGCACCACAACTACTGAAGCCCACGCACCCTAGAGCCTGCGCACCACAGCTACTGAGCCCACACACTGCAACTACTGAAGCCCAGGCACTCTAGGACCTGCATGTCGCAACTATTGAGCCCCCGTGCTACAGCTACTGAAGCCTGTGTGCCTAGAGCCCATGCTCCACAACAAGAAAAGCCACCGCAATGAGAAGCCCAAGCACCGTGACAAAGAGTAGCCCCCGCTTGCCGCAACTAGAGAAAGGCTGTGCGCAGCAATGAAGATGCAACGCAGCCAAAAAAATTAAATTAAATTAAATTTAAAAAAAAAGTGTATGAACAATGAATGAGAGTGAGCGAGTGATAGTACAGATTGGATTTTATGTTGAAGGAGAATTTGGTTATTTCAGATTTTGATTTTCTGAAGGGTAGAGGCCAAAATAGTGAGCTTATTTTAGTGAAGCCAAGGGAAACTGCTGGTTACCAAAAAGTGTTCTCTCCAAGTGGTTTTAAATCAAAAGTGGTGGTCTTTTTATTTTTAAATTTTTATTAAAATATCAAACATGCAGAAAAGTAGAAAGAACAGTAACAGAAACCCATGTGTAACTGTCACCCAGCTTCAACAAATATCAATATTTTGCCAGTTTGGTTCATCAGTCCTCCCATTTTGTAAATGTTTTAGTTAAAAAAATTTAAACATAAACAAAAATAGAACAGTATAATGAACTCCTGAATATCTGTCACCCAGCTTCTCTCCTAATAGCTGTCAACTTCCAGCCCTCTTGTTTCATCTGTTTTCCCACCCCACAATTCAGTCATTTTGAAGCAAATCCAAAACATCGTATTTGTAGATATTTCAGCATTCTCCCTGAAGATAAGGGCTATTAGAAAAAAAAAGAAAGAAAAAGAAAAGTAAAACATACTCATAATAGTGTTATTACATTGCATAGAGAGGTGTTCTTCACTTTTGCGGTAAACATTAACATAAAGGAGGCTCAGATTTGGCTCCACCTAGAGGTGAGGAAGGTGAAACGGGGAAAGAGAGGTCTTTTTGACATCTAGTGGGAATATGCAGAAAACATTCAAATTCTTTTTTTTTTCTTCTTTTTTTTTTAAAATTTATTTATTTTTATATTTGGCTGCATTGGGTTTTCGTTGCTGCGTGTGGGCTTTCTTTAGTTGTGGCGAGCGGGGGCTACTCTTCGTTGCGGTGCGCAGGCTTCTCATTGCGGTGGCTTCCCTTGTTGTGGAGCACAGGCTCTAGGAGTGCGGGCTTCAGTAGTTGTGGCACACAGGATCAGTAGTTGTGGCTTGCAGGCTCTAGAGCACAGGCTCAGTAGTTGTGGCGCACAGGCTTTGCTGCTCTGTGGCATGTGGGATCTTCCCGGACCAGGGCTCGAACCCACATCCTCTGCGTTGGCAGGCGGATTCTTAACCACTGCACCACCAGGGAAGTCCCTCTTTTTCTCTTTAAAAAAAATTAACTATTTTTTGTCACACAGATATCAGTGTTTTAAGTCAGCTTGGATGTACCAGGTTCTTCATGAAGGATTCCACTTTCCCTATGACTACCCAAATCTGCAGACAGCCCAGCTGGTCTATGACCGAGAGGTTCAGTGGACACTGGGAGCCATTTTGTATAAAACACGCTTCTTACCACTCAGGTAAAGTGGACTGACCAAGCTGGCATCTTGAGCTCAGAGGATGTTAGTTGGTGCCTCAGAATAGGTTTCTTAAGTAACCTCCCCCTCAAAAAAACAAAAAAAAAACCCACCTAAACTCCCCTTATTACTGCCACGTGAAACTACTATTACTTACCAGGCATGTTGAAACAGAAAGAAGTCTGAGAATTATTGGTCTGGAGTATGTTCTTCTTTGCAATTTCAGGAATTCAGTGGTTTTTTATGGCCATGCCGCGTGGCTTGTGGGATCTTAGTTCCCCGACCAGGGATTGAACCCACGCCCTCGGCAGTGAAACTGCCAAGTCCTAACCACTGGACCGCCAGGGAGTTCCCAGGAATTCAGTTTTGTTTCTCTACAACAAATCAGTCTTTAGAATTGAGCTCTTACTAACAACTTCTAAGATACTGACTGATGAACTAAAGTTACTCTGGAACTATCTCTATCTGACTAGAGGACTGGGATATGTTGTTCCTATGCAGCAATCTTTCCTAATGGGTAGAGTCACTCTAGAGATCATGTCATTGACTTGGAAGGCTTTTTGGTGGGCCAGAATTAGAACAAAGGACATGAGATGCTTTTAGGGGATGTCTTGCTCTTTTGTACCATAACATATTTGGGATAATTTTTAGGTGCTCTCTCCTCTGGACTATTTCAGATAAACTAAGATGAACTCTTAATCTTTGGTGCCTGTTTCTTTAAACTCAATACAGAAGCCAGGCCGGTGAGAGAAGTGGGGAAGTGAAGAGTATGTGCCCCAAACAAAAGGCTGATTACCGTCATGCAGAAGTGCTGTCCCAGCATCTGCCAGCTCTCCTTTGTCGAGAAGCCAGAAATACATATTTTATATGTGGTCTTTCTGTTTGGAGATTCACATTTTTAAAAAACACTGCAGGTCAAACAGAATGAAAATGGATCTGGTATCTGGACCATGAGAGAAGGGCTTCTGTTCTAGACAGATCACTGCACTTAGGTTTACATGTCTATTTTTTCTTCGGTTTACAATACAATTGATTAAGTGACAGCTTTCTCTAGATAAATCCTAAATCCTCAGGAAGCACAGCAACTTTTTTTTTTTTAAAGATTTAGATATACTCTGACTTCTTGATTAGATTCAGGGGCCACCTTACTCTCATTAGCACCGTATTTACAAACTGTGTAGGCCAGGGTGGCATGGGGTCACTGTTAAGACTTATTTGACAGATGAACAGTCTTGTCTTACTGTTCATTTTTTTGGCTTCTAATTTTGCCCGCAGATTCTAGAGGGGGTAGGCCTGTGAGGCTCCCTCTAGGCCGGGGAAAGGAAGGTACAGAAGGAATCGCACATACCAGCTCTGGGCCTGGGGACATGCTTCAGCTTTGCTTGCTCTGTGGAGCTGGTATTATAGCATGTTTACATGGATGGAGTAAATGGGTAAAACCACTGGGCCTTTTAAATCTGCATAAATATTTCTCTCCTAAACTAACATTTCTTTCCACCTTCTTCCTTAGGGATCTACGGCAGGAAGGTGCCCGACAGGCCCATGGTAGCTGGTTCCGTCTCTCCTTTGTGTACAACCACTATCTTTTCTTCGCCTGTATCCTGGTGGTGCTACTGGCCATCATCCTGTACCTTCTGCGGCTACGCCGAATTCACCACCGACTAAGTCGAGCCTCAACCCCATTGGACTTACTGTGGATCGAGGAGGTGGTGCCCATGATTGGGGTACAGGTTGGGCCATGAGGCTGGACAGGTTCTAGGGGAACTCAAGTATTCAGAATTGCTGCCCATTGAATTCCACCACTTTCTGGTACTGGCCTCAGATGCTGCTTTGCCTGACTTTGTGGATATTTGGCCTTGAAATTTCTACTTTAGTACCTACTTTAATTCATTCTCAATATCCAGGTCCTCTTCTCTGAGAGAAGCTGTAATTTAGTCTATGAAGAACTAAATGAGAGATTGGTGCTAACAAAGGGAACCAACTTTAGTCCAATTGAAGCATGCTTCTACTCCTTTATCTGAGTGATCTGGTGTGCTCCTGGGATCTAGACTTTTCTCCCCTTGCTTAAAGCTTGAAGTTTGGCATTGGGCACACTGGAAGTCTGGTTGAAACCAAACTTGGAGCATCTGATTCAAAGCCGAAGACATTCTAGCAAGTGCAGCAGCCCCTTCTTTCTCTGTAACAGAGATATCACTTATGTGGAGATCCACAGCCTTTAATAAGGATCCAAGATCTTTGCAGTTCAGCGGAACAGATAAGAATTTCCAGGCAACCAAAATAACACAGCTTCTTTGCTTACTCAACAAAGAAGCCATTGTGAGTGTGGTCCAAGATCCCTGACATACTGTTGCTGATGTTAATTTGTGATTTTAAAAGGTTAGAACCCTTTCTAAATGAATGGTCCATTGACGATTCTAACAATATGTTATCTGATGCCTGGTAAGACCAGGATAGAAAATTTTTCCATGTCTATGTGCCTCACAGGCTGTTTGGGCATTAATTTTTCTTTTTGAACCTTAAGTGTGCTTGTAGGGTTGGAGAAACTGTGATGGGAATTGGAGACCTAGATTTGTCTGCTTTCAGGTCACTGTCCTCTAGGCCTATTTTTATGAGTCCTTATGCGGAAAGATTAAAAAAAAAAGAGTTCCTTTATTTCACTTCTAAGATCAATATGTATTTTGGGAAGGGATGCATTTGGATTGTTTTTAAAGAAAGAAAGAACAGTATCAGGAGAGTGGACAAAGGCAATAAAATCCAAGCTCTTATTTATTAATGTTTTTCTGAGAAACAGAAGTTCTCTCAATTTGACTCTTGGAATATTTGAAAAGAAGCAAATCCCAAACTTTGGAATAAACAGGTAAATCTGTTAATAATCTACCTGGCAACTTTCAGAATATTTCTTAAGAGAGTTCTCAGTCATAAACAGCATTTCCATTAATGGGGAGAGAGGAAAAGCCATAGTAATTACATTTTTATCTCCTACCCTTCAGGAGCTTTGCTTTTTCTCTTCATTTAGCCTTCAAATTGCACAAGGGTTTCTTTTTCATCCCCGTGGAACCTTCTTTATACGTTAATAACCATTCCTCTATGTAGCCTTAAATGTCCTGCCCAAGAATATGCTCCCAGAGTTAAAACAGTTTTCTTTTTTGTCAGCTTTGAGTTCTAGGATTACATGAGTAGGGGAAAGGTCCTTGACTTTAAAGGGAAAAGAAAGTGGAATTCTTAAAAAATAAATTCCATACTGGGAGCAGAAAGGAATTAAGTGCTTCATAAAACCAAGAAAAATAAATCCAAATCCTCCTAGAAATAAACTGGGTTGAAAATAAGTATACTGACTCTTGGTTGGTAGGTGAAAAGATCATGAGTCTTGAATTGTTTTCAAATTAGATAAAAATGGTTCCAGCAAAGAGTCTTACAGGTTCCTTTGGAAGTACTTTTTACTTTTCATTAGGGCTTATGTCACAGCAGTTTCCTTTAATTTTTAAGATTTCTAAATTGCCTTGATTTTCTTTGACTTCATATCTTTGTACTGTGAGTGACCCCTTGCCATATGAATGCTGCTTATAAATAACGTCATAATATGTTTTGCTAGCCATTGCCTCCTCAGGTTAAGTCTTTTCCCCTCACCTTGGTTTCCAAATACTATTTTTGGTTTTCTTGTGTGATCTAGTCAAAGATCTCAAAAGCTGCCTAGTTGGCTAACAGTGATCACATTTGTATGCTCAGAATGAAACTGAAGCATGGAGGAGGTGGTGATTAGTCCAATCTAATTAGCTCAAAAGTTATTCTTCATCCTGGCTATGATAATAGCTACCGTTTGCAAAGCACTTATTGTGTACCAGATACATCTTTAAGAATTTTATGTATATTATTTGCTCATCATGATAACCTTTCAGATTATTGTGTTCTTTTTATAGTTGAGAAACTCAGGATACCTGTTTATCATTTTTTCCATATAAATGTATTTCTTAATTTATTTTAATTAGTCTTTGAATTTTTTTAGTGTTATATCCTTTTATTATTTTAATATTATAGGATCTAGGCTTGTCTACTGCAGTGAGTAAGGCATCTTAGAGTTCCATGGTATAAAAATAAGAAGGACGAATTTTTGTCATACCCCTCAGAAAAACTGAGTATTTGCTCTTGGTTCTGGTTCCTGAGCTTCTTCCATTGCTCCCAATTAAAAATTTTAAATCAAATCTCATTAGCTAGAAACAGAAGCCATTTATCCCTTGCTGAGGGCCAATTATATATATTACTTTCTCAAAATGAAATATTCTTACTTATAGAATCAGACAGTCTATCTTCCCTTTAACCCTGTTTTTGCCCTCAGTTTTTAAAGATTTCTATTTGCATTTCTGCATTTTGAGCGGTTCTCATGTGAAAATAATTATGATTTCATAAAATTCACATTCCACTGGTTCCTTTGAATCTTACCAAGCAGTCTTCCTTATAACAGCAGCAATGAACCTGAACTGTTTCAGTGCTTTAATTACTGAGATAGGTCACAAATGTCAAAGTCGAGACAGTGGCTTATAGGAGTGAGGCTTTATTATTCTTTATGTTGGCACAGCCTATCACTTTTCTCTGAATTCTTATGAGAACATAATAAAAATATGTATAATACCCAATTATTTGGCATTACATTCACTTAAGTTGCAGTTAATTCTAAGCCAAATTATACCATCTTTCTCTCTGTACCTTAGCTCCTTGAATTGATTTTCCTTGGTCTAGGAAATTTTAGGCACTTCCCCCAACCTTGTATTTATTCTTCTAATGTTATTCAAAGTATTCTGCCTCTGCTCTCCTCAGCCTAAGAGCTTTCTTTAACTTCAGAGGCCTTAGGCAGTGATTATTAAAATGTGGTTGAGTCTGCCATACACTTGCTAAGCTAGTCATTTTAGGCATTAACATTTATTATCACCTCCATATTTATATTTTTGAGATACAATAACTTCTCACTGGTATTATCTAGATGCCCCCTCACCCCTATTCTCATAGTTTTGTGTTCTGCTTTTTGTCAGGGGTGAAAGACAAGTGGGTGGTGTGATTTAGGGCAAAGAACAGTAGGCTTCCAAACAGCAGATTTGGATTTTAGCCCTGGCTTTGTCATTAAGTAGCTCTGGTACCCCAGGCAAGTCACCTGCCCTCTCTGGTTCATTTCTCATCTATAAAACAAGATGGCTGGACAAGATGATCTGAGGCCAGTTCCAAAGGGAGAAAAACTGGCCTAAGGAACTAAAGGCAGAGAAGGTAGAGAAGTGATATAGTAGTTTCAGGAAGAGGATTGTGGCCTTTGGTTTAGAAGATCAGGCTGCCCAGAAGAACCAGTGTTCATTTCCTACTTTATCCATAGTCCCTGACGTTAAGGTTGGTGCGAATGGACTTTCCAAAAGCAATCATCATACATCAATTTCAGAAAATGAGATTTTTTTTTTATGCTACTGACAATTCTTATTTATTGAAATCAGCGCTTAAGAAACTCTACCTGTGAACACTTTGAAATCCCAGTTCAAATCACATTAAAATATTCCATGATTCATACTTTCAACCAAGATTGGTCTCTCTTTCCCAGTTTATCCCAACTGGTGAAGTTTTACAAAATAAACATCTTTAGCTTCCTAGAGTTACATTTTTACTTGTTTGACTTATTTGCTGATTTTTGTAATGTGCTTTATATGATAAAAAATTCTATGAAAGTGCTAGGACTATTGGTTAGAGATTACTTTTTTTTTGAATTTTATATTTATTTTTTTATATAGCATGTTCTTATTAGTTGTCCATTTTATACATATTAGTGTATACATGTCAATCCCAATCTCCCAATTCATCCCACCACCACCACCCACCCCCAACTTTCCCCCCTTGGCGTCCATACGTTTGTTCTCTGCATCTGTGTCCCAATTTCTGCCCTGCAAACCAGTTCATCTGTGCCATTTTTCTAGTTTCCACATACATGTGTTAATATACGATATTTGTTATTCTCTTTCTGACTTAACTTCACTCTGTATGACAGTCTCTAGATCCATCCACGTCTCTACAAATGACCAAATTTTGTTCCTTTTTATGGCTGAGTAATATTCCATTGTATATATGTACCACATCTTCTTTATCCATTCATCTGTCGATGGGCATTTAGGTTGCTTCCATATCCTGGCTATTGTAAATAGTGCTGTGATGAACATTGGGGTGCATGTGTCTTTTTGAATTATGGATTTCTCTGGGTATATGCCCAGTAGTGGGATTGCTGGGTCATATGGTAATTCTATTTTTAGTTTTTTAAGGAACTTCCATACTGTTCTCCATAGTGGCTGTATCAATTTACATTCCCACGAACAGTGCAAGAGGGTTCCCTTTTCCCCACACCCTCTCCAGCACTTGTTGTTTGTAGATTTTCTAATGATGCCCATTCTAACTGGTGTGAGGTGATACCTCATTGTAGTTTTGATTTGCATTTCTCTAATAATTACTGATGTTCAGCAGCTTTTCATGTGCTTCTTGGACATCTGTATGTCTTCTTTGGAGAAATGTCTATTTAGGTCTTCTGCCCATTTTTGGGTTGGGTTGTTTGTTTTTTTACTATTGAGCTGCATGAGCTGTTTATATATTTTAGAGATTAATCCTTTGTCTGTTGATTCGTTTGCAAAAATATTTTCTCAAAAATAAGTATTTTCTCAAAAAAAATATTTTCTCCCATTCTGAGGGTTGTCTTTTCATCTTGTTTGTAGTTTCCTTTGCTGTGCAAAAACTTTTAAGTTTCATTTGGTCCCATTTGTTTATTTTTGTTTTTATTTCCATTACTCTAGGAGGTGGGTCACAAAAGATCTTGCTGTGATTTATGTCAAAGAGTGTTCTTCCTATGCTTTCCTCTAAGAGTTTTATACTGTCTGGTCTTACATTTAGGTCTCTAATCCATTTTGAGTTTATTTTTGTGTATGGTGTTGGGGAGTGTTCTAATTTCATTCTTTTACATGTAGCTGTCCAGTTCTCCCAGCACCACTTATTGAAGAGACTGTCTTTTCTCCATTGTATATCCTTGCCTCCTTTGTCATAGATTAGTTGACCATAGGTGCGTGGGTTTACCTCTGGGGTTTCTATCCTGTTCCATTGATCTATATTTCTGTTTTTGTGCCAGTACCATATTGTCTTGATTACTGTAGCTTTCTAGTATAGTCTGAAGTCCGGGAGCCTGATTCCTCCAGCTCCGTTTTTTTTCCCTCAAGACTGCTTTGGCTATTTGGGGTCTTTTGTGTCTCCATACAAATTTTAAGATTTTTTGTTCTAGTTCTGTAAAAAAGGCCATTGGTAATTTAATAGGGATTGCATTGAATCTGTAGATTGTTTTGGGTAATATAGTCATTTTCCCAATATTGATTCTTCCAATCCAAGAACATGGTATATCTCTCCATCTGTTTTTATCATCTTTAATTTCTTTCATCAGTGTCTTATAGTTTTCTGCATGAAAGTCTTTTTTCTCCCTAGGTAGGTTTATTCCTAGGTAGTTTATTCTTTTTGTTGCAGTGGTAAATGGGAGTGTATCCATAATTTCTCTTTCAGATTTTTCATCACTAGTGTATAGGAATGCAAAAGATTTCTGTGCTGAATTTTGTATCCTGCAACTTTACCAGGTTCACTGATTAGCTCCAGTAGTTTCCTGGTGGCATCTTTAGGATTCTCTATGTATAGTATCATGTCATCTGCAAACAGTGACAGTTTTACTTCTTCTTTTCCAATTTGTATTCCTTTTATTTCTTTTTCTTCTCTGATTGCCGTGGCTAGGACTTCCAAAACTATGTTGAATACTAGTGGTGAGAGTGGACATCCCTGTCTTGTTCCTGATCTTAGAGGAAATGCTTTCAGTTTTTCACCATTGAGAATGATGTTTGCCGTGGATTTGTCGTATATGGCCTTTATTATGTTGAGGTAGTTTCCCTCTATGCCTACTTTCTGGAGAGTTTTTATCATAAATGGGTGTTGAATTTTGTCAAAACTTTTTCTGCATCTATTGAGATGATCATATGGTTTTTATTCTTCAAATTGTTAATATGGTGTATCACATTGATTGATTTCATATATTGAAGAATCC
This sequence comes from Balaenoptera borealis, assembly GCF_965194805.1. Lineage (NCBI taxonomy): Eukaryota > Metazoa > Chordata > Mammalia > Artiodactyla > Balaenopteridae > Balaenoptera > Balaenoptera borealis. The sequence goes on from NC_138874.1 coordinate 90,019,335, forward strand.
TTGCATCCCTGGGATAAATCCCACTTGATCATGGTGTATGATCCTTTTAATGTGTTGTTGGATTCTGTTTGCTAGTCTTTTGTGGAGGATTTTTGCATCTATATTCATCAGTGATATTGGTCTGTAATTTTCTTTTTTTGTAGTATCTTTGTCTGGTTTTGGTATCAGGGTGGTGGTGGCCTCATAGAATGAGTTTGGGAGTGTTCCTTCCTTCACAATTTTTTGGAAGAGTTTGAGAAGGATGGGTGTTAGCTCTTCTCTAAATGTTTGATAGAATTCACCTGCAAAACCATCTGGTCCTGGACTTTTGTTTGTTGGAAGATTTTTAATCACAGTTTCAATTCCATTACTTGTGATTGGTCTGTTCATATTTTCTGTTTCTTCCTGGTTCAATCTTGGAAGCTTATAGCTAAGAATTTGTCCCTTTCTTCCAGGTTGTCCATTTTATTGGCATAGAGTTGCTTGTAGTAGTCTCTTAGGATGCTTTGTATTTCTGCAGTGTCCGTTGTAACTTCTCCTTTTTCATTTCTAATTTTATTGATTTGAGTTCTCTCCCTCTTTTTCTTGATGAGTCTGGCTAAGGGTTTATCAATTTTGTTTTTCTTCTTAGAGAATCAGCTTTTAGTTTTATTGATCTTTGCTATTGTTTCCTTTGTTTCTATTTCATTTATTTCTGCTCTTATCTTGATGATTTCTTTCCTTCTACCAACTTGGGGTTTTGTTCTTCTTCCTCTAGTTCTTTTAGGTATAAGGTTAGATTGTTTATTTGAGATGTTTGTTGTTTCTTGAGGTAGGATTGTATTGCTATAAACTTCCCTCTTAGAACTGCTTTTGCTGCATCCCATAGGTTTTGCATCATTGTGTTTTCATTGTCATTTGTTTCTAGGTATTTTTTGACTTCCTCTTTGATTTCTTCAGTGATCTTTTGGTTATTTAGTAACGTATTGCTTAGCCTTCATGTGTTTGTGGTTTTTACGTTTTTTTCCCTGTAATTGATTTCTAATCTCATAGTGTTGTGGTCAGAAAAGATGCTTGATATGATTTCAATTTTCTTAAATTTACTGAGGCTTGATTTGTGACCCAAGATGTGATCTATCCTGGAGAATGTTCTGTGAGCACTTTAGAAGAAAGTGTAATCTGCTGTTTTTGGATGGAATGTCCTATAAATATCAATTCAGTCTATCTGGTCTATTGTATCATTTAAAGCTTGTGTTTCCTTATTAATTTTCTGTCTGAATGATCTGTCCATTGGTGTGAGGTGTTAAAGTCCCCCACTATTATTTTGTTACTGTCGATTTCCTTTTTTATAGCTGTTATCAGTTGCCTTATGTATTGAGGTGCTCCTATGTTGGGTGCATATATATCTATAATTGTTATATCTTCTTCTTGGATTGATCCCTTGATCATTATGTAGTGTCCTTCCTTGTCTCTTGTAACATTCTTTATTTTAAAGTCTATTTTATCTGATATGAGTATAGCTACTCCAGCTTTCTTTTGATTTCCATTTGCATGGAATATCTTTTTCCATCCCCTCACTTTCAGTCTGTATGTGTCCCTAGGTCTGAAGTGGGTCTCTTGTAGACAGCATATGTATGGGTCTTGTTTTTGTATCCATTCAGCAAGCCTGTGTCTTTTGGTTGGAGCATTTAATCCATTCACGTTTAAGGTAATTATCGATATGTATGTTCCTATTACCATTTTCTTAATTGTTTTGGGTTTGTTTTTCTAGGTCCTTTTCTTCTCTTGTGTTTCCCACTTAGAAAAGTTCCTTTAGCATTTGTTGTAGAGCTGGTTTGGTGGTGCTGAATTCTCTTAGCTTTTGCTTGTCTGTAAAGCTTTTGATTTCTCCATCGAATCTGAATGAGATCCTTGCCGGGTAGAGTAATCTTGGTTTAGGGTCTTCCCTTTCATCACTTTAAATATGTCATGCCACTCCCTTCTGGCTTGTAGAGTTTCTACTGAGAAATCAGCTGTTTACCTTATGGGAGTTCCCCTGTATGTTATTTGTTGTTTTTCCCTTGCTGCTTTCAATAATTTTTCTTTGTCTTTAATTTTTGCCAATTTGATTACTATGTGTCTTGGTGTGTTTCTCCTTGGTTTTATCCTGTATGGGACTCTCTGTGCTTCCTGGACTTGGGTGGCTATTTCCTTTCCCATGTTAGGGAAGTTTTCGACTATAATCTCTGCAAATATTTTCTTGGGTCCTTTGTGTCTCTCTTCTCCTTCTGGGACGCCTACAATGCGAATGTTGTTGCATTTAATGTTGTCCCAGAGGTCTCTTAGGCTGTCTTCATTTCTTTTCATTCTTTTTTCTATATTCTGTTCCCCAGCAGCGAATTCCACCATTCTGTCTTCCAGGTCACTTACCCGTTCTTCTGCCTCAGTGATTCTGCTATTGATTCCTTCTAGTGTATTTTTCATTTCAGTTATTGTATTGTTCTTCTCTGTTTGTGTGTTCTTTAATTCTTCTAAGTCTTTGTTAAACATTTCTTGCATCTTCTCAATCTTTGCCTCCATTCTTTTTCTGAGGTCCTGGATCATCTTCACTATCATTATTCTGAATTCTTTTTCTGGAAGGTTGCCTATCTGCACTTCATTTAGTTGTTTTTCTGGGGTTTTATCTTGTTCCTTCATCTGGTACATAGCCCTCTGCCTTTTCATCTTGTCTATATTTCTGTGAATGTGGTTTTCGTTCCACAGGCTGCAGGACTGTAGTTCTTGCTTCTGCTGTCTGCCCTCTGGTGGATGAGGCTATCTAAGAGGCTTGTACAAGTTTCCTGATGGGAGGGACTGGTGGTGGGTAGAACTGGCTGTTGCTCTGGTGGGCAGAGCTCAGTAAAACTTTAATCCGCCTCTCTGCTGATGGGTGGGGCTGGGTTCCCACCTTGTTGGTTGTTTGGCCTAAGGTGACCCAACACTGGAGCCTACCCGGGTTCTTTGGTGGGGTTAATGGTGGACTCTGGGAGGACTCACGCTGAGGAGTACTTTTCAGAACTTCTGCTGCCAGTGTCCTTGTCCTCATGGTGAGACACAGCCACCCCCCGCCTCTGCAGGAGACCCTCCAACACTAGCAGGTAGGTCTGGTTTTGTCTCCTATGGGGTCACTGCTCCTTCCCCTGGGTCCCGATGCACACACTACTTTGTGTGTGCCCTCCAAGAGTGGAGTCTCTGTTTCCCCCAGTCCTGTCGAGGTCCTGTAATCAAATCCCGCTAGCCTTCAAAGTCTGATTCTCTAGGAATTCCTCCTCCTTTTGCCACACCCACAGGTTGGGAAGCCTGACGTGGGGCTCAGAACCTTCACTCCAGTGGGTGGACTTCTGTGGTATAAGTGTTCTCCAGTTTGTGAATCACCCAGCCAGCAGTTATGGAATTTGATTTTATTGTGATTGTGCCCCTCCTACCGTCTCACTGTAGCTTCTCCTTTGTCTTTGGGTATGGGGTATCTTTTTTGGTGAGTTCCAGTGTCTTCCTGTCGATGATTGTTCAGCAGTTAGCTGTGATGCCGGTGCTTTCACAAGAGGGAGTGAGAGCACGTCTTTCTACTCCACCATCTTAAACCAATCTCCAGAAAATGAGATTTTTAAAGCTGAGACTTTAGAGATTTCTGGTTAACCCCCATGATTTTACAGATGATGAAATTGACACCCAGAACAGTAGTAATACAATGAAATGATTATTGATGGAATCTTCTTGCAAGACTGTGTGTTTCAACACAATATATATAATACAGCTGACTGCAACTAACCAGGCGCAGTCTTTATAACTGCTTCTGATAGTCCTTGGTGATTGCTCACATTTAGGAATAAAATATGAAAGAAATGCTTTGTTAGAAATAGTATCAGGTTTTCACTACATCCATTCTAGCTTATTTCTTTCAATAATTTAAAATTTTAGACATCTCTTCTTGAAACAATTTGCTTAATTTTGTATAATTTTCTTAACCACAGCATCCAAGCAATTCATGTTATGGTTACAATCTAAATTATTTAAGATATAAATGTTTATTAGAGCTACCTCATTAAGGAACTTGGTTGTAATTATTGGGCAGTTCCTAGACTCCCTTACAGAAACAGAGTGCTGTTTCTTCTTGCTGTTTTTAAACTTTTCAAACGAATTCAGAACTAGCATCTAATTTCCCTTTTTGCTGTGGTATGTGATGAAACTTCAGTTGGAATTAAGAATTAAGGTAGAAGTAGCAGCAAATGTTTCTAATTCTCCCAAACTAGTCTCAGGTTATGCTAATTTCATAGTGCTGCCACTAGGGCCATGTGCTCTGACAAACTTGTGAGGATTTGTTGGTATTACAAAATATATTTGTTAAAAAATGAGGACTCTTTTTTTAATATCCGAATACACTTTCTTTGTATTATTACACGTTTCCTTTTCCCCCTAATATTTCATTATTTCTCAGTACCATTATTAGAGGGACAGAGAAGAAATACATCCATTGACCAATTTGTTTCTCTGGAAGTCTGAGCAATAATACCATTTTATTTGTAAAATTGAATCATTACCCATACTTTTAAAGGGCTTTCTACTTTTAAAATGTATTCAATCGTTGCTTGCCATTTTTTTTTTAATGTGATGTATATTTTTTTAAAATTAATTAATTAATTAATTTATGGCTGTGTTGGGTCTTCGTTTCTGTGCGAGGGCTTTCTCTAGTTGCGGCAAGTGGGGGCCACTCTTCATCGCGGTGCGCGGGCCTCTCACTATCGCGGCCTCTCTTGTTGCGGAGCACAGGCTCCAGACGCGCAGGCTCAGTAGGTGTGGCTCACGGGCCCAGTTGCTCCGCGGCATGTGGGATCTTCCCAGACCAGGGCTCGAACCCGTGTCCCCTGCATCGGCAGGCAGATTCTCAACCACTGCGTGACCAGGAAGCCCAGCTTGCCATTTTTATAAAGACCAAAATTGAAAAAAATTTCAGAATCACAGGATGATTATAGCCACGTATGCATCACTTCAGGCAAGCTGAGCCTCTCTTTTTTAAGTAGTGCAGCCACTCATATGCCCTGTGGCAGCCTACCACTCCTCTCTACTCTCCACTTCTCCAGTGTAAAGTAGCCCTGCTACTTTCCTAAGCAGCCCCTCCTACAGAACACCTGCCAGAGTTTAGCCTGTAAAGACTGCTGATGATGAAGGCTCTGGCCCTAATTAGCTTCATAAAAATCTTTCTCTGCGAGCAAGGATCCCAAACACTTTGATTTCTGGAATTTGTCATTATGTTGTGTTTGAAATTCTTATCCTACAATTCTCCTTTAGTTGCAGTCCTGAAGTATATGCCTTGTCTCCTCCATGATTTCTGCCTTGAGCATTGGATCCTGCAATGTTGAAAGACATCTTGTGGTTCACAACTAAAAACTCCTTTTGCTTTAAAAAACCAAAGGCTGCCTGCATGGCATCACTTTTGGGGGTTGCTAAGCTTGTATGTTTTTCTAAAAAAACATAGTTTAGACATCTAGTAGTTGTTTCTAAAAACTATTATTCACATTAAATAATAGTTTTGCTGAACAGTTCTTGAAATTCTGATAAATACTGTTAAATCAGTGTTGAACAAAATGTGCAATGCATATTAGAGAGGGGATGCATTCTTATGCAGGGACATGGGTATATATGTTATATATGCCAGTAGACAACCCACCATTCATGCCAGGACTGGAAGGATTGCTGAAGATAAACTGGTTATCCTACTATTATGATCATCAGTGTTGGTCTTTGCAGCCAGCATCACTTTAGGCAGTGGCTAATTATTACCCCTGCCAAAATGGACAGCATTTGTCAGTCTAAGTTAAAGACAAAGATATTCTGGGTTAATTAAGAAAGCCAGGTGTATTAATCTCCTTTGATGTTTTAAAAACAACTGACAGAATTGTTGAGAGAGACTTTTGAAAATATTAAGGGAAATTAATTTCATCTTCTAGGTATGATGACTTATTTTGAGAGCAGTGTCTGGGACATCAGTTTGTAATCATCCATTTTCCATTCATTCATGCAATATTTGATATGTGTCTGGTGCTGGGAATAATGCAAACAAAAATAATTCAGATAATATCCATTCACCAGGAGCTCATAGAAGGGCATAATAGTTATATCACTCAATGCAACCAGATCTGTTTTTCCAAACTTACTCATCTTTAATAAAAGAAACAATGAAGTAAAACATCTGCAACTTAAACTTATTTAATTCATTCAGTGCTACTTTTTTGGAGGGAACAGTAGCAGCATTAGCATGTGGTTCTTTGAGTTGATCAGGCTGCCCTCTGCAGACTCAGTTATTAACTAAGAACAACCTTAATTTGGGGATCAGGAGATGATGGTACGGCAACGTGCCCCCGTGACTGCAGCTCCCCTTCTTTAGAGAATTCTATATAGAAGAGGTGATACCCCATTAGCACACTAACAGGATCAACAAAGCAGATTAAATGAGATAGGGTGGGGTGGAAATTTGGAGGGAATGGGAATAAACTGGTCAAAACTTTCTAAGGTAACTAGGCTACTAAGGCTTGGGCAGTGGCTCACAAAATTTGCACATCAGAATCACCTGGGGAACTCGCTTATTACTGCTTTCAGAGATTGTGATTTAATTGGTCTTGGCTGAGGCTGGGGATAGGATTCTGAAAGATTCTAACATGAGAGAAGTTGGGAACCAGCTCCAGGGAGCAGGATTTTTTAAGAATCAAAGACAAACTAATTCTATTTTGCTAAGAACCATTTGAGAATGATACATTGTTGTTGGTCACACTGAAACCCAGAGAATATTGGAGTTGAAAGGGAACTGAGATCATTAGTCCAGCAATTGTACAGGGGCAAATCTTAGGTCATTTATGGCTCCCAGATCTGTTTAGCCTGCATAGTGTTCTAAAAGACTTGGGAGCATTCACATAAAAATCTGGATGTTTAGTTTCTTCGAAAAATCAGATCTGACAACTCTGGACCTGCGGGCAGCAAGAGGCCAGCACTCAGCAGTAGTGTAGTCCCTTATTCAGGCACCTGCTCTCCAGTTTGCCAGTCGGCACCAGCCTGACCCTCGTGGGCATTTGATTTGGCCCAACTGACTCTTGCCTTCTACAAAACTAAAAACTAACTTTCTGCAACTTTCACCCACTGCTCCCAGCTCTGCAGCACAAAGGAAGCTCATTCCTTCTTCTGCATGAAGGGGCTTCAACTTCTCAAGGGCAGGGTTCTTGTTTTCTCTCTGAACGTTCTCCTCCAGCTGAATACCCCTAGTTCCTTCAAGTATTCCCTGTGTGGAACACGTTCTGGACTCCTCACTATCCTGGTCCCTTTGTCTGGATGTATATCCTCCTTAAAAAATGTGGTACCCAGAGTGAAATGCAGCATTTGCATTGAGGTCTTCTGACCATGGCTGTGACACTTCTATTGATAAAATCTGAAACACCACTAATTTTTATCAGTGTCATCACATGGCTGGTTCATGTCGAGCCTGTGGCCACCTGAAGCCCCTCCCCTAAGTCTAAGCCAGTTTTCTCTACCCCAAATTTATATAAGCTATTTATAATTTAAATGAAGATGCTACATTTATGAGCTGTTTAATTTCATCTTGATGGCGCCACTCTGGAACTGTTTTGAGTTGTAATTGTCTTCTATTACATCAGCAATGTTGGGTTGCTCCACTCTCAAATCTTTCTGATGCCTTCATTCAAATTGCTGATTTAAAAAATAAAGTTGAATAAGAGCCCTGTGAAATATCAATAGAGGCCAAAGTCACACATTCATTAATCAACAATATGTTTAAATACCTGAATAGATGTCCATGTACTACACCATCAAGGCCATATTTTTCTTATCCATGAGGCTGTTGAGAAACCCTTTCAGGAACTGATTTATACTGTATTCCATTCATCTCACCTAGTAATGTAACAGCCCTATCTCAGGAGGAACTAGGTTAGTGCTTTCCCCAGTTTTGAAAATCAGAACACTAGAAGACAGCAGCTATTTCTTGCTGAAGGCTATCTGGCTACTTTAGGGTACGCCAATCTATCCCTTTGAATCTTTACGTGATGGAAGTGAAGTTGAGACCATAAAGAATTTCTACATAGGCAGAATCCAGGACTCAGGAGGTCAAGGAGACAGAAATTATGCATGTAGAACCAACAGCTTGTCAACATTTAAGAAACCTGAGACAGAGCCTGTTAAGAAGCAAATGACAGACAATTCTTTCTCTACATTAAATCCGATTTTCAACACAAAAAGTAATGGACTTAAAAAGGAACCTTTAGCATAACCATACTTAATGACTTTCTTGATTCAGTGACCATCCCCAAAACAGGCAAACAATTTATATAACTTGACCAATTTGGAAACCACTTGGTATGCCAAGGTAATCCTCTCAGAAAAGCTCAAGTTCTTGTGTTCTCTGATAATCTCTCAAAAGCACAGTTTCAGTCCTAGGAAGCTGATCCTTGAGAATTATTTTGGGACTCTTCGGAGTTCATTCATGAGCCAAAGGGCAACGCTGAGCACAGCCAGAGAGCCCGACTGGTGAGTGGCAGCCAAAGGAGTTGGGACGTACATCAGCAGAGTGCTAATGCCCAAGCCCACCTGTTACAAAGGAAAGAAAGCAGTAAGCCAAGCAGGAACCACATATTCAGAGCTGAAATGACTGGCATGGATAACCAGATACACAAATCCTCCACATTCTCCCATCAGAACATTAAAAAATATATTGTTAAATTTCACGAGTAGACTTACAACAAAGGAAATTCAAACAAATTAGATAAACCTAAACTTCCCTTTAATTATCCTTCATCTAGCCCAGTTCTCCTCCCCAAAGGTAGCCACTGTTACCAGTTTCTACACACCTATACTATTGTATACATGTTTATAGAAAAACAGCTTGGTGCTTTTAAAAAAATATATTGTTCTGTCACTTGCTTTTTTTCACTTAATGTATGTCTTGAGATATTATTTTAAACTACAGTACAGTATTCCACAGTATGGATATACCATAGATGTTTATTTAGGCTGTTTCCAATTTTTCACTATCATAGTAATTCCACAATGAATTTCCTTGGACAGGGCAGGCATTAATAAGTTAATATGCTTGATGAAAGGATTAAACATTTAATACTTCAAAAGATATTGCCAAACGCCCACTAAAAAGAGCTGTACCAACTCATGCTCTCGCTAAGAATATACAAAGGTATCCATTTTCCTATACCCATGCCAATATCTGCTTACCTTTTTTTTTTCATTTTTTTCCAATCTGACAGGTACAAAATGGCAACATTGCTTTAATTTGTTCCTCTCTGATCATAGGTGAGGCTAAACAGCTTTTCATATTTATTGGCCATTCATCATTCCTCTTGTGAGAATTGTGTATTAATATCCTTTACTTATTTTATTTTCTGGTTGTTAACCTTTTAGTCTACTATAAATATTGAAAATATTTTCTCCTAGCCTGTCACCTTTCTTTTTAAATTTTGTTTTGGGGACACCTTCAGAACAAAAAGAAATGGTTTATACCTGTGTGTATGCCAAAGCTAGCAGAGTCACTGCTGCTATCTTGGTCCTTCGAGGAAGGGGAATTCTCCGGGAGAGGAAGTAGAGTGCTGTAATGGCAGCAACTGAAGTGATTCCCTGCAGGGAGGAAAGAGTCTCATCGAGTGCCAGGAAGAAATGTCCCACCCTCCTGGTTTCTGCTCACCTTAGAGGTAACTCCTCCAGATCCACTGAATAACCACTAAGCACTTTCCCCTCCCAGGCAGAGAACCACCTGATTACTCCTCCTCAGCTTCTTCCATGCTCCTCTTCTGTTTGCCACTTCAATGCCAACCAGGCATGGCTCCACCTAAAGTTTCTGCACGTACCACTTTATACACACTTACTCTCAGCAGTCTTATCCACCTTCCAATGTGGGTGTCCCCCAGGTGTGGCCCTCAGTTTTTAAATTATTCTTTTCATCCTTATCCCTAATTTTATCTCTACTCCAATCCTGTATTTTTAAAACAGGGCTAACACCAGCACATGAGGGTTATTGTTTCCCTGGGCTGTGACTAGAGGAGGTGGTGGTGCTGCCAGCTAGGGCTGAAAATGATCTGAAGTCTCCTTTTCATTTCCACCTCTTCAGAAAGAGAGTCTGCAGCTGGCAAGAGGGTTTCCATCCCCCCTCCATGATGTCAAGCAGAATGTTTTTCTATCATTTTCTATACCAATTTCATTTCTTTTCCTTTTCAGAGCTGTCCACGATGACAATTTCAACCAGACTTGACTTATTCCAAAATGCTGTGTGGCAGTGGGGACTGAGCCCACACAAGGTAACTTGCCCAAGCCCCAGCATTCCATCTGGATATGAGGCCCCTGGGCCTCTCTCTGGGTGCACTACTACCATCTTACACTCAACGTACCTCAGTCTGATGACATCCTCTGTCTCCAGCTCAACACTCATTCCAATAGTCCCATTTCTGCTGGTGTGTTTTAAACATGCCACAGAAGAAACTCTGGGATCTCCTTTGATCCTTCTTTACCTTTATTCCTGCAGCCAGTCTTCTATTCCCTACAACCTCTCTCAGATTCACCATTCTTCTCAAGTCCCAGTCCCACCATTAAGCCCTGAACCCCATCACTCTCACGGCATTACTACAATAGCACTACTGCTTCTCCCGGGTCTCCTTGCTGCTGATCTTTCCCTGCTCCAATTTATCTTGCCCAGGCCACCAAGCTGATCTTATAGCAGGCCCTTAATAAATATTAGCTTAAATAAAATGAGTATTTATGATGCTCTTAGCTCCTTGGGGTCTTGGTTCAGCCCTGACAGCTGTGTGTTCAGCAACCACTGTCTTTGTACTCTTCTCTACTCAGCCTCATTTTTGCTAAAATGACTCTCCTATGCATGTGCAGGATTGAGGGGAGTTATCATTTGCCAGATGATAAAAGGCATATTTGAACTTTTAGAAGGTGGCAGTATCCTGAAAGTCAGAATTTGGCTAGAGGGGTGCGGGTAATTAAGACAAAAACGTCACATCAGAAAACTGGTACTAAATTTCTTCTAAAAAGAAAAGGAAATCTAATTCCCACTCTACCATCTCAGTGTTGCCATCAGTGCTTCAGACACCGCAGAGCCCGTAAGAGGCTCCCTGTGCTTAGTAGCCAGTAACCACCAGCCAGACTTACCAGAATCCGGTGATCAAACTGCACCGTGGTGGGATTCTCGAAAACATTCCTCAGGAGAGGGGAGAAGGTAAAGAGATCCTCTGGTATCCAAGATTCTCCCATCTTGGGGAAGGAGTTGTAAACAAGCCCAGCATCCAGCCCTGCCACAAAAGCCCCTGTATTCCAAGGTAAAAAGTATTTATTAAAATGAAAGAAAGAAGAGATCAAATACTAGCTCTGACATAGAATAGGTTTATTATCCTAGGGTTAGACAAAAGGAATAGTCAGAGAATAGAAAGATCAATAGCACAGGTTCTCAAACAGGGAATATATATCACAATCACCATGGAAACTTTAAAAAAAAACAAAAAAACCCAGCATCCTTACCTATTCCCACCGCAAGATTCTGGCATGCCTCCCCTCGAGGGGTGGCCTAGAAGCTCTAGAGGAGGCATATTAGTTTAGAAAAGTTCCCTTAGTGATTGTGATGTCCTGCTTACCTACCCAACTGAGAACTACTCATCTATTCTGGAACTAGTTAATTTACTCTTCACTTCCTCAAGTCTCCAATCAAATGTCACCTTATCAAAGAGATCTCCCCAGTTATCCTATACTGCATAAGATAGCACTCCCCCACCCCACCTCTATCCCCTTATCTTGCTTTATTTTTCTTCGAAGCACCAAACATTATCTGACATGTTATGTTTTGTTGTTTATTATCTGTCTTCCTCAAGTGCTCAAAAAAATCTTATAAACTAAATCCTGGGTAAACACACAAAGAAGGTATCCATGAATTTAATGGATGACTGATCCATTATTTATGATCAAAGATTCAGGTATGTTAAATCACATTCCTTATTTTTATAAATGGCATTTATAAAGTCAAAATTCATGTTCTTCCACCAAACAAAGGGGAGGAGGTTTGGGTGGATCACTGGTTTGATGGTTTTATTTAGAGCTGTGCTGTCCAATCAAACTTTCTAAGATGATGGAAATGTTCTATATCTGTCATCCATCCAATACCATGGCTGCTAGCCACCCACATGTGGCTACTGAGCACTTGAAATGTGGCTAATGTGAATGAGAAACTAAACTTTAAATTTTATTTACTTTTAAGTAACTTAAGTTTAAATAGTCACATGAGGCTACTGATAATTGTATAGGGCAGTTCCAGAGTAAGAGAGGTAGAGGTGTGATTTAAAGAATGATAAAGATCTGTGTTAGTCTCTTTGCCCCAGTAAACTCCCCACCTAAGCCCATCTTTGAGGACAGGCTTTTGTCTGACCCATCTTGGTGTAGTGTAATAATAACAATAATGTCGGGATTTCCCTGGTGGCGCAGTGGTTAAGAATCCGCCTGCCAATGCAGGGGACATGGGTTCGATCCCTGCTCCAGGAAGATCCCACATGCTGCTGAGCAACTAAGCCCATGAGCCACAACTACTGAAGCCCACGCGCCCTAACAGCCTGCGCACCGCAACTACTGAAGCCCGTGTGCTCTAGGGCCCACGTGCTGCAACTACTGAAGCCCGCATACCTAGAGCCTATACTCTGCAACAAGAGAAGCCACTGCAATAAGAAGCCCGCGCATCGCAACGAAGAGTAGCCCTTGCTCGCCGCAACTAGAGAAAGCCCACCCACAGCAACAGAGATCCAACGCAGCCAAAAATAATAATAATAATAACAATAATGTTTATATAATAACAACAGCTAACACTTACATAGCCTTTGCTACATGTGAGGTGCTAAGCACTTCACATATATTACTCAAACTATTATCATCTTCCCCATTTTATAGATGAGGTCATGAGGCCCAGAGAGGTTACATAGCTTGTCCAAGGTCATGTAGTTCACAAGTGGTAAAGCCAGGATTTGAACCTAGACAGTCTGGATCCAGGTAGATACTCAATATTTTTGTTCAACTAACTGGAAAGCAGGATTTGGGGAAGGGAGAAAGGAATAAAAAAAAAGAGGATGAAGATGGTGGTATATGACAGAGGCAGGTATGAAAAGGAAATATAAAGATACAGGAGGAAAGCATTAGGCAAGAAATCCCACCTGAATGTGGAATGAAGCTAGGCCATCTTTGATAAGGAGTCCTACCTGAGAGAGCCGTAAGGAACACCAGGCCTGCAGTTCCATGAGCAAATCGTCTCAACCTCAGGAGTTGACGCGTTTCAGGCAACTAAATAAGAAAAGAAAATTGCACAGATAAACTGACTGCAGGAACTATGAAAGGCAGTAAAGATCTCCAAGGCCAAACCCCAGAGATAATCTGAGGTCAGATCTTCTCTGACCCCTACACTAGGTTAAGTACTCCCAGCAGATATTCTATTTTATTCTATCTAAACTTTATTAAATTTATACATTTACTATTTGTCTTCCCTGCTATCTTATAAGTTTTGTGAAGGCAGGAACTGCCATCTGACTTGCTTATTATAGTAATCCTAGCCCAGTAGTTGGCATATAGGTATTCAATATATATCTGTTCAGTAACTGAATGATTTGCATTGTTCACGGGAAAATACTTCACCATGGTTAAAGTGATGTGACTTAAGGTACAGAACTGGATTTTCATACTGTGTGTAATAATTCATGTTTAGCAAATATAATCAGAATCAAAACTGCATAAAATGCCTAGAGTAGAGATTCTTGCATTTAGTGTTTTGGGTAAAGCCAAAATTTGTTTTTATTTTTACTGTAGCCGACTTGTGATAATAATCAGTGAATCAACAAATATTTAGTAGGAACTTTATACACAGATAACCATAAAGATACAAAGGAAAGTCAGAGTGCTGCCCTCAAATGATTTACAATCTAGTACGTGAAGAGTTAGGCATCATTACTAAGATTTTGTAGGACAGTATATCAGCACTGTCCATTGGAATTTTCTGTGATAATGGAAATGTTCTATTATCTGTGCTGTCCAATATGTGGCTAATGAGGATCTAAAATGAGGCTAGAGCAACTGAAAATTTTTTAAAAAGTTAATTTTATTTAAAGTTTAAGTCGATAACAAGTTGGTTTATATAAAGTTAATTTTATTTAATTTTAATTAGAATTTAAATAGCCACATGTGGCTAGTAGCTACTGTGCTGGACAGCACAGTTCTATGTGGTTGACTAGCATCTCAAATCCTTTCTGTAATTAGTGCAGAATATAAATAAACAAAAAGAGAAAAACAATTAATAATTAAAAAGTCATTGGTAACCTTTAAGAGTACTATTCGGTAGAGAGTATTTAGGAGAGTGTGGGCATGTGTATAAGTGTGGAGGTGAATGTGTGGCTGGGTATATATAGGGGTGGGTGGGGAAGCCAGATGACAAGAATTGGAAAACAAGAATGGGTTGTCAGGATGTACAGCTACAGATGTAGTCAATTCATTTTAGGAACTACTCAGGTGTGGATTATCTACTATACCAATGTTTCAGCCCCACCTGGCTTCCCTGTGGGATGACTGCCAAGTCAACATCTCCCGTCCTTATTAGGATCCAGACCACTGGCTCCAAGTACCTACTGGATGATTCTATTTAAAAGTCCTACTATCATCCTAAACTTCACTCCATGAACAGGTTATCCAGGCCAACCATGACTTTAATACCTAAAATAATACTCATTTAAAAAATACCTAGTGTTTTCCTTTAATCAGCATACAGAGAAAATACTTTTAAGCAAGATCACTACAGTTTACTATTTTGTTAGATTTGCTGAATGGTAGGGTCCCCGCATAAAGAACAAACAACTCAACGTCGCTCTTGTACACTACTAAAGGTCCACAAATAGCTCTCGTTCTGGTCTTCCTCACCTCTCCATCCATCATCCCTCTGGGAGTCAGAAGTAAAGTGGTTGGGGTATCTCTTGTTGTTGGTACTCTTTCCTTCTTTTTCTAAAATTCATCTTTTCATCTTTCTTAATAGGCAATGGTGACAAAATATTTGGCACCTATACTAATTCTCCTTTGAATAAGCTGCTCCAGCCCAAAAGAATAATTGCAGTTTTTACTTTGCCGTCCCAAAGCTATCCAGAGTCCCGAAGTTCAATGTTTCTCTAAACTTTGGTTATATCTAGCTTCTGGTAAAACTGATAGGTGTTACTAAGGGAATGCATGCATATTTTGACAAATAACTTCCCATTAGTACCAGAATTTCCATTTCTCTGACCCTGTCAGCATCTGTACAGATGTGGTAAACAATACAGACTGACTTCACCTTGTGCTGAGGTAGCAGCAGTGAGAGCGAGGTCCACAAGCTGGCACAATAAAGCACAAGGGCCGATCCCAGGTGGGCGGCGAGGCGGTACTGACTGACCCGAGGGATGTCATGGGAATCTGGTTTCTCTTCTAAGCCACTTTTCACCATATACCATCCCAACAGGCCCTGCAACCAAAAAGAGAAGAGGCAAACAAAACAAGGTTGAAGCTGTTTATTCAACTTTACTCTTTGAGAAAGTGAGTACTCCTACCTAACTCCTCCTTTCTATACCCTCCCATATCCCCAGTATCCCAGGAATCGAGACCTACCCAATTTCCACATACAGCACCAAAAATACTTCACCACTGTTTAGAATAACATTTTATTGAAGTAGAAGCCAAATATAGAGAAGTACACAAAAGTGTATTTGGGCAAAAGCTTACAAATACTTGGCATAATTTAACATTATGTAAACCAGTGAAATATGAAAGTAAAAAGACAGCTGATTTTACAAAAACTAGATGCTTTGGAGAAACCTCACAAAGATAACTGCTTAAAAACAATTACTGTCATGTTAGGTGGAAAAAGACAATTATAAAGGTTTGGGGGGAAGTCATAAAAATCTATAAGGCTGGGCTTCCCTGGTGGCGCAGCGGTTGAGAATCCGCCTGCCAATGCAGGGGACATGGGTTCGAGCCCTGGTCTGGGAAGATCCCACATGCTGCGGAGCAACTGGGCCCGTGAGCCACAACTACTGAGCCTGCGCATCTGGAGCCTGTGCTCCACAACGAGAGAGGCCGCGACAGTGAGAGGCCCGCGCACCGCGATGAAGAGTGGCCCCCGCTTGCCGCAACTGGAGAAAGCCCTCGCACAGAAACGAAGACCCAACACAGCCATAAATAAATAAATAAATTTATTTTTTAAAAAAATCTATAAGGTTTTTCAGGCAAATTGGTTTGCAAGTGTCTAAATTTCTACCCCTCTTTTAAAAAAATGGTAATGAAAGTACATGTTTAAGTTGAAAAGTTTAAGGTATGTATTATTATTCTATGATTCCCTGTTTTAACTGATTTTTTCAAGTAACCAAACAACTGTCAGTTCTAGTCATATCAGATAAGGTACCCTTTCACTCCGACCCTCCCCAGCCAATAGAATCATGTTAAAGAGGTGGGAGAATCCCACCTTTTCTAAATATATACTCCTCAGGAAGTCTTTTTGGGTATTTCTTTCCCCCTTCACGACTACCCTAGATGTTCTAATTATCGTGATTTCATCTGCACAGGACACTGGAAGATGAGAGAGTATACAGTGTGATTTGCCAGCCCTCACTTTCCTCCTCCCATAAGCCTATCTTGCCATCTTCAAATTTTTGCCTCCCTGTAAGTCTATCTTAAGTGGGTTTTATTTTTCTTTTTAATTCTGAAACAAACTTTCACTTTGTTTCACCAATCCTCCCTTGTTTCTATTAGATTTTTATTAATGTCTAACTCCTTATTATCTTTTTCTATCACCTCTATTTTGTCTCTTCCATCTCCCTCCTTAATTCCTTTTCATTGGCTCGTATTCTTACCACTTTGAGTTAAATCAACCAATTAGCTTCCTCCTGATCAAATTTTGGTATTTCTTTGATGCTCTGAGACTCTCCCTTAGGGCCTGTATACCTTGACCCAAATACTCACATGTGTCTTCTCTAACACTCCTTTCCTTGGCTCTCAGGCTTCCCTAACCCCTTAACTGTGGGAGTCATTCAAAGCTCTTTTCCTTAAGAAAAGAGAGAAGTTCAACTTATATAATTTTAATCACCATTTATACTTTCAGCTCTCAGCTACATCTGTATTCTAAGATTCTTCATCCCACAGAATGTTTCTCTCTTCTGGAATTTCCCTATTTGCTTCTATAGCCATTCTAGCATAGGGATCCCACTTCCCCATAGAGCAGGCAAGTTAGAAAAAGGGAGGATACAAGAACCCAGGAAGAGAGCCATGATGGAAAAGAAACTCTAATTCTTGTGACATAAAAACATATTTACTGAGTGCTTACTGATTCCAGGCTACTACTCTAAGTACTTTACATGCATGATCTCACTGAATATTCACAGAACCTAAGCGGTAGGTTCTATTATTATCCCCATTTACAGGTAAGAAAAGCACAGCCTACAGAGGTCAGACAACATGCCCTACTAAGTGACAGAGCTGGGCCTTGAAACCAGGCCTGTGACATTAAAATCCATGCTCTTACCCACTTTGCTACACTGTTTCAAAGATTACTTCATTAAAGACAATGCCAACTTGGAGGCTCCTGAGAAAATCTCTGGTTTCCCAAACTTGAGTAAATCTCACCTGGAAGCAAACTAAACCACAGAGGGCAAGAACACGTCCTTTCAGGCCATGGGTGAGCCAGCCCTTTCTCCAAAAGTAGACAGCAGGCAGGATGTATGTGAGGCCTACAAGGCGACCCCACATTCGGTGTGAGTACTCCATGTACCAGATGAACTTGAATTCTGCCGACGTCATATCATGATTCAAGCTGGGTGAAAAGGGACATCAAAAGTAAGAAAGAGAAAAAAGTTCATCTAATTTTTATTTCCTGATAGAATGCAGGAACATTCTCGGTTTTAAAGCTTGACTGGTCTGCCCTCTTCCTCATCGGCCACCTCAGAATCACTTTGGAATTGGAGGTTTAGAGTTGGGAGCTCGCTAAACATAACTGAACCAAATATCGAAAAATAATGGAACCTAAACACTCTGAAATGTTTAAATAAGCAAAAGATTGCGTGGGCCTACTGGGAAGTTTACCCGATTTTCTATAATACTTACATTTTAAATTCTGGAAACTGCTGATATTTTTGGAATTCTGCTTCCCATTCTTCTTGGCTTGTAGGTGGCTTCATCCCCTTTATTAAATGCCAATCTACCATTGAGAGGCCAGACTCTGTCAACCTTAAGATAGGAAAGAAATTTGAGTGTATTAAATTTGAGTGTGTATACGTGTGTGCACCACACTGGATTATTCATAAACGGTTTACAGCAGCAAGTGGATCTGAACTTGACCCCTATAAAGGTAAATACATCGTTTCATCGTTTCCTCTTTTGACAACTTGCTCTCTTCTTACTGCTTAGAATTTTGTCAGAAGCAGCTGCTATCAGGTACAAATTTCTTTACTCCTTGTTCTATTTCATTAAACTCTCCTTACTTCTTTCACTAGCATTCATTGACAGATAAAACCAACCCTTAGACAAAAGAAATGTGTCCTAAATGCAAAACCAATATTATTTTTTAAATTAATTAATTAATTAATTTTTTGGCTGCGTTGGGTCTTCGTTGCTGCACATGGACTTCCTCTAGTTGCAGCGAGCGGGGGCTACTCTTCGTTGCGGTGCACGGGCTTCTCATTGCGGTGGCTTCTCGTTGCGGAGCACGGGCTCTAGGCGCGCGAGCTTAGTAGTTGTGGCATGCGGGCTCAGTAGTCGTGGCTTGTGGGCTCTAGAGTGCAGGCTCAGTAGTTGTGGCGCACGGGCTTAGCTGCTCCGCGGCATGTGAGATCTTCCCGGACCAGGGCTCAAACCCGTGCCCCCTGCATTGGCAGGCAGATTCTTAATCACTGCACCACCAGGGAAGCCCCAACCAATATCATTTACACAGGGAGAAGAGACTGCTACAGATATAAATCGGTTTAGGTTATTGAGTGAATTTAAAGACAATACAACTCAAATTTGTTGCAGTTTCCCATAACAGCCTATATAACACATAGGTATTTTGAAATAAGGGCACAGGGAATGTAGAGAGAATTTGAGGAGCACATACTTTATTAACACTATAAAGTATTTTCACCAAAAGGGGTCAGGGCTCCAAAAGTAAAAAAGCTGATTTCTGGTCTGAGGCAGGAAATGTACAAGACAAGCCTGGAACATCTTATCCAGAAAGCAAGGAATCAAAGGTTACTAGGGTCCTGTCAAAAAGACTCTGGAGCCAGTCTGAAGAGGTTCCAACTGACTAAAGATGGGACAATTTGGGCAAATCTCAGTACAATGGATTGAAACATATCAAATATATTTAAAACTAGGAGCTCCTAATACTTAAAAACTCACTTTATTGGTCACCTTTGGAGAGTGCTTGGGAACCAATTTCTTATTTTGAAAATTGGTAAATAAAAGGAAAGGAATCAAGTGTTTATCTTGCCTTTCCTAACACATTGTACCTTAGGATAACCGAATTGCTGATGAGAGAAAGTTTCTCTTTATAGTTGAGCTAATAAAATACCTATTACAATTTTGCATCTCTAGTGAAATAATGGATTTAGGCAATGATCATCAATGGCTGTTGACATCGCTAATAGACACCAGATATTTATGAATGTTCTAATCACCTACGAAGTATTTTGCCCCCTGCCCCCCAACCTGAATCTGATCAAGCAACAAGTGGTTTACAGGAAATACATGAGACAATGGAACATGTTAAACAATGTAAGTATGCAATCAGCAAAATCTAGACTGTGAGAAACTCCAAAAGGACGAACGACTTGGGTTTCTTCAACAACAAAAAAACTGCAAAGGGGGTGGGAGAGGTGGAGGGAGTAGAATCCAAATCTATAAAATCTCTTTATAGATTTAAAGAGACCTAAGAGGCATGCATAGGAACCAGCTGAGAGGTATGGAACTTATCTGCACTTAATTCAAACAAACTGTACGAAAATTTTTGTGACAAATTTGAACTCTGATTGTAGGGGGAAATATACACAAACAATGCACAGCTAACAGGTAAGACGTGAACCAGTCTTTATGAAGGGCTTCTACTAGTAAAACCCTAAACTGTTCTAGGGCTGGGCAAGCCATCAGACCTGTTCCCTCTGTAGGCCTCAGTTTCTGCATACGTAAAATGAGGGAGCTAGATTAAATGATTTCTAAGGTCCCTTCCCCCTCCGTCATCCTGCACTTTAATGATGACTCAAATAGCTGACTCACTATGAACAAGCTACTCACCTAGTTACTCCACCAAGAATAACTGCTCCAGCCACTGTTCCGCTGCAGACCAGGAGCCATCGGCCCACCACCCGCTCAGCAGCCTTTGAAGGATGGGACACTGTACCCCTTCCAGGTTGCAAAGCTACTTCAGAGATGGTGCTGTATTGCCCTGGCCTCAAGGGGCGCCTGATCCCACAGCTGCAACCACACTAAGGATCAAGACAGACAAATTACAACAGGAGAAAGAGGGAAAGGCTTCACTCCACTGCTACTCACACTCAATCTCTGTCTGGTGTGGAGTACCCTGACTGGCCCCACTTCCACTGCCACTGCCCTGGTAAATCATCATCTCTTATCTGGACTACATCCACCCCCAACTGCCTCCAATCCATCCCCACACCACCTGAACCTTCTGGTCTCTGCATATTTCCCCCAGACTTAACTCTTCACCTAAATATAGATTATTTTCTTTCTCCTATGGGTCTTTAAATATGATTTTTCTCTGACCGGGGTACTACTGGTCCCCTGACTGATAATATCTACTGCAGATCTCAGCTTAGATGTCACCTCCTCTAGGAAGTATTCCCAAAGTCCCCCACATCTGCAACAGGTCACTCTCCCAGCACACTATACCTCTCCATCACACACTGTAATGTACCATTCAGTACACAGAGGTTTGTCTCCATCTCCCACTAAGCTATGAGCTGTGGGACAGCAATGTCTAGTCAGTCTGGCTCTTTCCCTCTTGCAAACTTCGTTTCAAACACAGTTCCCTTACATAACAAGACCTTAATGAAGATTTGACAAATCAGTTACAAATGAATGAACTGTGACTTCCTCTAAGGCAGGAAACTTTTGGTATTTTATCTTTTGCTTCCCAGTTCCTAACACATATTAATCACGCAATAATTATTAGTTCAGCGAATAGACGCCCTCTCCTGACTCCATCCCTAAGAGTCCAAACACCCATATTTTCCCTATCCTGCTTCTAATTAACTAAGTAACTTTAGACAAGTTAACCCTCAATTTACTTTTCTCTGTAGAATGGGGTTATAGTCCCTAACCTGACTACCCGGGAGCTTTGAGCAAAAATCAAATATATGGGTAAAAATCACTGAGCTTTTACTATGTGCTAAGCCTCTATGTATATTAAATTATTTAATACAACAACCCTTATGAAGTAGGTGCTATTATCCCCATTTTGCAGATGAATAAATTGAGGCACAGAAAGGTTACCCAACTTGGCTAATAGCCCACAGCTACTAAGTGGTAAGTCCGGATCCGAACTCAGGGGCCCTAGACATAAGTAAATGCGTCGTGAACTCCACGGAGCTACGGAAACGTGACGTGTGAGAATCTATTATCTCTGTCCTGGCCCTTTCACCCCATGCCAGCTTCCGCGACTCAGTCCGCTGCTGTGCGGTACCTGTGTTCTAGGCGCCGCCCCAGGAATCAAGAGCCGGAGACACGGGCTCCCCATCACTGCCTTCAAGGGCGGAAAGAGTAATCGCTGCATACTATGAACAGTGCACAACTGCCACCTCCACACTCCTGCACTCCCTGGTCCCCTTTCTTCGCCACAGACTGGAGAAGCACTACCGGGTCACGCAGAACGAGCCCCTCCTTTTCAAAAGGCCGGGGCGAGCAGTGACTGCGCCTGCGCTAGCTCCTGGGCTTTCGCGGGGGCTGCTGGGGCGTGGAAATCGGGGACGCGCTGGGGTGCGCGCAGCCGTGAGGACGCTCCTGTCTGCTTGCGCGCGCTGGAACCCGGACTCTTGAGTGGAAACCGAAGACGCACGTGGGAGGAACGCGTGGAGCATGAAGAGGCAGGGAGCCTCGTCCGGGCGGAAGCGAGCGCGGATACCGTCCGGGAAGGCGGGTGCGGAAGGGGGCGGGGAGGGGGCGGTCGGCCGACTTCGCTCCCGGTTGAGGGCCGGGCCCGGCGCGGGTTCTGGCCAGTGGATTAATCGCGATTTCCCTGGAAGTACTTTCCCCTGCTCCTCACAGCACCCCCTCCCCCGCCCCCGTGCGGTATACTCTGTCATTCCGGCTTTAAACGTGTGGAAACCCGGGGGCTGGTGGCGAGAGTGGCCCGGCTCTGGAGCCAGATATGTGGGTTCGAATCCCGGCGCCACCACATCTCGTCGTGCGATCGTATTCAAGTTGGTTAACTTCCCTCCGCCTCGCTTTTCCCTTCTCCACTGAGGATACCAGTATCCCCCTCACGGCACCGCTGTGATGGTTCAGTGTCGAGCGCTGAGCTCAGTGCCAAACCTGTGGGGACCGCTTAATAACCTGTAGCTTCTGCGACGGGGTCGAGGATTGTCCCTAAAGCCACACCCCTCCCAAGTGGCAGAGCTTAGCTGCCCCAAGCCCGGAGTTCTTCCTAACGGGGCAGGGTGCGCTGGCATGGCAGGTGTTAGGGAATTTGGCAGGTCCGTCCTCCGTAACCTCTTGGTTCCTCCAAACTAGCAGTTCTCAAACTTTTTAATCTCAAGACCCCTTGGCCCTCTTAAAATTATTCAGACCCTCAAAGACCTTTTATTTATATAGGTTAAATCTATCGATATTGTCCACGTTAGAAATTAAAGCAGGAATTTTAAAAATATTTATTAACTAGAAAAAACCATAATAAACCCATTACATGTTAACACAACATTTTTTATGAAAAAAAATCACCATTTTCCTGAGCAAACAAAAAATAGTGAGAATAGTGCCAATGTTTTGTATTTTTGCAGATCTCTTTAACATCTGGCTAAATGGAATTCTCATACCTGCTTCTGCATTCAATCTGACAGGTCAAGTAGCCTCCCCAAAACTCCATTCCGCTTGTGAGAGAATGAGAGTGAAAAAGGCAAAGTCTCAGTATTACTATGAAAATAATTTTCACTGTACGGACTCTGAAAGTGTGTTAGAGTGCCCTAGTCCAGAGTTAACTGGACTACCCCACTTTGAGAACTGCTGCTCCAAACAAATGTCCTCTTCTTTGATCCCTACAAACAACTTCCTTTTTTAGGACAATTGCCTTACTCTTTTTTTTTTTTTTAATTTTTATTTTATATTGGAGTAGAGTAGATTAACAATGTTGTGTTAGTTTCAGGTGTACAGCAAAGTGATTCAGCTATACATTTTCATGTACCTATTCTTTTTCAAATTCTTTTCCCATTTATGTTATTACGGAGTATTGAGCAGAGTTCCCTGTGCTATACAGTAGGTCCTTGTTGGTTATCGATTTTAAATATAGCAGTGTGTACATGTCAATCCCAAACTTCCAGTCTGTCCCTCCCCCCCACCCTTCTCCCCTGGTAACTGTAAGTTTGTTCTGTAAGTGTGCATCCCCCCCTCTCCTGGCCAAGGTTGAGCCACGAGATTTCGGGATCTTAGTTCCCCTACCAGGTATTGAACCCGGGCCCTGGCAGTGAAAACGCCGAGTCCTAACCACTGGACCACCAGGGAATTCCCACCAAGGTGTTTTCTTGTGTGAGGCAAATGGTACCCCTGCAGCACTGTTCAGTTAGATTGATCTGACAGCTGGTGTGGGTGGCGATTAGGAAACCCATGGAGTTAATGCAGTGCTGTTGGTTAAGAGCACAGAGTGTCACTTAGCTCTTTCTGATAGTCTTCTCTTAAATAAATGAGGCAGTTACAGTTTGATGTTAGTGGATGATAGATTTTTGTTTTTCAAATTGAAAATTGATTTAAAAAAAACTGTAAAAGCAACATCGGGTAGAAAAAAATCAAGCAATATAGAAAAGTAAAAAGAAGAAAGTAAAAGTAATTTTAAATCTCACCACCTAGTAGTAACAATTATCAGTATGTGGTGAACATTCTTTTAGGCATTAAGTATGCATTCAGTAGTTTTAATTTTTTTAAAAAGTATGTGCTTAACTTACAGAAAAAATTCAAAACTCTTTTCATCACACTCTTTAGTGTAAATACATGAATTTTTATGAATTTATAAATATTCAGCCTTTAGTAAATCTTCGTGTGTCTATTGTGTACTGTGGTAGACAGTGTTCTTACTGTGGGTAATAATAAAGATTTCTCACATAAAGACTTTACTTAGGAAGTTTAGGTCAAGTAAGAGTGATCAGACACCTATCTACAAAAAAAATAATATGAGAAAATAATGTTTTAAAGAGATAGAGTTAGTGTTTTAAAGAGGAACATATAGTTTATGAAGAGTTATATGAGTTCAAAAAAGGGAGATACAATTTCCTACTTTGAGAGAGAGGAAATGTCATGGAAATGTGATTTGACATGAACCTTGGAAGATTTTAGCATTCAAAGATAGAGCTGGAAGCACTGTGGATTGAGGAGATGGCATAACCAAGAGCAGGGATGGGGATCAGGGGGAACTTGAGGCATATAGAGGAAATAATGTATAGTTAATTAATGACAACTAGTACTTTTTGTACACTTAGTGGGTACTGTACACTTTAAATGAATTATCTCATTTTATCCTCACTACTCTGAGGTAGGTACTAAAACCTACTCTGTTTTATAGAAAACTTAGACTAAGTAATTTGTCTAGAATCACACAAATCAGTTGTCTGGTCAGGATTTGAGATCCATCCCTGCTCTTAAACATACATACCTTATGAAGAAGTTTAAACATATTCTGCAGGTGTTGAGAAGCATCGAAAGAATCTTGACCTGGAATGTGATGATGAGGTCTGTGTTTTAGGAAGATTAACTTGACATTCAGTGTATATTTTTCTCAGTATAATTTCTTTGTTTTTAAATTTAATTTATTTTTTTATACAGCAGGTTTTTATTAGTTATCTGTTTTATACATATTAGTGTATACGTGTCAATCCCAATCGCCCAATTCATCACAGCACCACCCCACCCCCCCGCCACTTCCCCCCTTGGTGTCCATACGTTCTCTACATCTGTGTCTCTATTTCTGCCTTGCAAACCAGTTCATCTGTACATTTTTCTAGGTTCCACATATATGCATTAATATATGATATTTGTTTTTCTCTTTCTGACTTACTTCACTCTGTATGACAGTCTCTAGGTCCATCCACATCTCTACAAATGACCCAATTTCGTTCCTTTTTATGGCTGAATAATATTCCCTTGTATATACGTACCACATCTTTATCCATTAGTCTGTCGATGGGCATTTCTCAATATTTCTTATACATATGTCTGTGTTTTTATTTTGCAGTCCAGAGACATCAATTTAACAATGTGGTATTTTATTGCATTCACGAGCCCTAGTGTACTTACATACTTACCTATTATTAGACATTTGGATTTTGGCAGCAAAATGTAAAATATTTGTGGTTGCTTGGTCTGGATGGATAGTATCATCATGAAATTTCATTGTTCTCTGTATATTTTAGGAGCAGCAAATGGGTTTCTTATGGAAGTGTGTGTTGATTCAGTGGAGTCAGCTGTAAATGCAGAAAGAGGAGGTAAGAGAAATTAGAAAATGATGGCAATTGACAGTTCTTTTAAAAGTCTGAAAATGAATCCTGGGAACTGACCTTAGGAACCTTTGTGATCTCTAAGGATCCCAGTAATCCTTTTTTTTTTAATTGGAGATTTTTAAAATTTATTTATTTATTTATTTTTTTGGCTGCACTGAGTCTTTGTTGCTGTGCACGGCCTTTCTCTAGTTGCGGCAAGCGGGGGCTACTCTTCATTGTGGTGCGCTGGCTTCTCATTGGGGTGGCTTCTCTTGTTGCGGAGCACAGGCTCTAGGCACGCGGGCTTCAGTAGTTGTGGCACACAGGGTCAGTAGTTGTGGCTCGCGGGCTCTAGAGTGCAGGCTCAGCAGTTGTGGCGCACGGGCTTAGTTGCTCCGCGGCATGTGGGATCTTCCTGGACAAGGGCTCGAACCCGTGTCCCCTGCATTGGCAGGTGGATTCCCAACCACTGTGCCACCAGGGAAGCCCCCAGTAATCCTTTTGAAAACAACCAACCAACTAGAAAACCTACTGATCGTCTAGTCTTACTTCCCCAGTAGGTTATATTTTGAGTCAGGTGTCCATAATAGTGCTTACTAACCCAACTTTTTTTTTTTTAATTTTTATTTTTGGCTGCATTGGGTCTTCGTTGCTGCATGCGGGCTTTCTCCAGTTGCAGAGAGCAGGGGCTACTCTTCGTTGTGGTCCGCGGGCTTCTCATTGCGGTGGCTTCTCGTTATGGAGCACGGGCTCTAGGTGTGTGGGCTTCAGTAGTTGTGGCGCATGGACTTAGTTGCTCCGCGGCATGTGGGATCTTCCCAGACCAGGGATCTAACCTGCATTTGCAGGCAGATCTTTAACCACTGTGCCACCAGGGAAGCCCTAACCAACTTTTTTAAAATTGAACTTAGCAAAGATTTAATTTTTTTCAGGCCATTGATTTTAGAGATTTGATGCTTTTTTCATTGTGAGGACTTTTATCATTATCTTTTTTTTTTTTGAACATCATATATTTTACCTCATGGTTTCTTTTGCACCCTGAACTTGCTTTAACAGGAAGCACAGGAATTCCCATCATCTCAGGATCAGAAAATTTTTTAAACTTTATTATGGAAAATTTCAGACATATACGAAAGTAGAGAGAATAGTATAATGAATCACCATGTACCCATCAGCTTTAATCATTTTCAGTACATGGCCAATCTTTCATTTATATTGGGGGTGAGCAAACGTTTTTGTTAAGAGCAAGACAGAATATATTTCTGACTTTGCTGGCCACATTTGGTCTCTGTCATATATTCTTCTTTGTTTTTTTAAAAAATCCTTTGAAAATGTAAAAACCATTCTCAATTTTGGCAATAAAAAAAGGACGAAGTACTGATCAAGCTACAACGTAGATGAATCTTGAAATATTATTCTAAGTGGAAGAAAGCAGTAAAAAAAATACCACATATTGTATGATTCGACTTATATGAAATATCCAGAATAGGCAATTTTTTTATAGGCTGAAAGTAGATTGGTGGTTGCCGAGGACTGAGGAGCATGGGGAGAGGGGAAAGTGACTGCTGAAGGGTGTGAGGTTTCTTTCTGGGGTGATGAAAACGTTCTAAAATTGGTGACAATGGTTGCAAAATTCTGTGAGCATACTAAAAACCATTGAATTGTACACTGTAAAAGGGTGAATTGTATGATATGGGTCAGTTGTATGAAATGTATGTTTTTTAAAAATACACGAAAACAGGACTTCCCTGGTGGCACAGTGGTTAAGAATCCACCTGCCAATGCAGGGGACATGGGTTTGAGCCCTGGTCCAGGAAGATGCCACATGCCAGCGAGCAACTGAGCCCATGCGCCACAACTACTGAGCCTGCGCTCTAGAGCCCACAAGCCATGACTACTGAGGCCACATGCCACAACTACTTCATGAAGCCCACGCGCCTAAAGCCCGTGCTCCACAAAAAGAGAAGCCACCACAATGAGAAGCCCATGCACTGCAATGAAGTGTAACCCCTGCTCGACACAACTAGAGAAAGCCCGTGTGCAACAACGAAGACCCAACACGACCATAAATAAATAAATAAAATTTAAAAAATACACGAAAACATGTTAAACTTGAATGCCATAACAAAAAGAAGCTTGTGAGCCTTTGGCCTGCAGACCATCATTTGCTGACCTCTGATCTATATTCCTACCTTCCCTCTCCCATCCCCAAATTACTTTGAAGTAAATCCCAGACATTATGTCATTTCATCCACAAATATTTCAGTATCTCTAAAAGGTTTAAAAAATAATAATAACCTTTAAAAATAATAATAATAACCAAAATATCAGTAACATCTTTTAAAAATAATATTTATTAATATCATCAAAAATACCCAGTTAGTTTTCAGCTTTCCCCAATTGGCTCACACAGTTTTGTTTTACAGTTCTTTGAATCAAGATATAAACATATCATTTTTTTGATATGTCTGTTTCAATCTATGTTTCCCTTTTTTCTTTCTTTAATTCTTTCTTTTCTTTCCTTATAGTTTGTTAAAGAAACTGTGATTTTCATCTTTTATTTTTATTTTATTTATTTTTAAAAATTTATTTATTTATTTATTTATTTTTGGCTGCATTGGGTCTTCATGGCTGCACATGGGCTTTTCCCTAGTTGCAGTGAGCAGGGGCTACTCTTCGTTGCGGTGCGCAGGCTTCTCATTGTGGTGGCTTCTCTTGTTGTGGAGCACGGGCTCTAGGCACGCGGCCTTCGGTATTGTGGCACGTGGGCTTGGTAGTTGTGGCTCGTGAGCTCTAGAGCACAGGCTCAGTAATTGTGGTGCACAGGCTTAGTTGCTCCGTGGCACGTGGGATCTTCCCGGACCAGGGCTCAGTCCCCTGCACTGGCAGGAGGATTCCCAACCACTGCGCCACAAGGGAAGTCCCGAGATTGCTATTTTTTTAATCAATGAAGAGTCAGTGTTCCACTGTGGTCAATCCAGAAACTTCTTTATTCTAAATCACTTCCTTGTACATAGAGAAGCAACCCTATAATACAAAATTTTAAGAGACCTAGCTTAACTTGAATTAACTCTTAAATTTGACTAGCAGTAACATCATGTGGGTTGCAGAATATAGTTGGGTTTAAAAATAGAGTTTTACTCTAGTTTTATAATTTGATTTCTCTCAGTTTCTAAGACTCTGTTCTATATTTAGAAAAAAATGTTAAGCTTGCTGTTTAATAAGAGTTAATTTTGGACAATAACTTTTGAGCAATGCTTTTCAAAATTTTTCTTAATTTTTTAATTAAAAAAATTATTGTGCTTAGCAATGCTTTTCTTATTACAGGTGCTGATCGCATTGAATTATGTTCTGGCTTAGTGGAAGGAGGAACCACACCCAGCATGGGTAAGTGTCCATTTTTCGGATTTTCTCATAGGAGTTTATGGAGCCTGGAGACAATTGATAATCTGTTTCATTGGGATCTTTTACTGAAGTTACTAACATGTTAACTATGCCATGGATATTGTATCAGTTAGAAATGTTTATGGTTGCAAATAAACTTGTCTAGCACAGATGTGATCAGATAGATTTTTTTTCCCTTATATATCATAAAGTTGAGATTAAGTTACTGTTAATATTGGTTTATATGCTCTGCAGTAATGTCAAGGACCGTGGTTTTTTTTATCTTTCCATTCTGGCATCCTTGGTATACTGACTTTTGTCTTCATTTCACCCCTCTTAGTCTTTGTGCTGTTGTCATACATTTTTCTTTTACATATGTTAAAAACTCCACACTACATTGTTATTATTTTTTTTAAAGAGCCAGTTATCTTTTAAAGAGACTGAAATAATAAGAAGACATCATATTTACCCATGTGTAATTAACCATTTCTGATGCTCTTCCTTTGTGTAGATCTATATTTCCATCTGGTTTCATTTTCCTTCTGCCTGAAGTAATTCTTCTAACATTTTTTGTAGTACAATGTGCTGGTGATGAATTCTTTCAGCTTTTGTATATCTGAAAACACCTTTCCCCATTTTTTGAAAGATATTTTTGCTGGGTGTAGAATTCTAGGTTGACAGTTTTATTCTGCCAGGACTTTAAAGATGCTTCTCCACTGTCTTCTTGCTTGTATTGTTTCTGACAGGAAATCTGCTGTCATCCAAACCTTTGTTCTTTTCTGTGTAATTTGTCTTTCTCTTGGTTACTTTTAAGATTTTGTTCTTTATTCTTGGTTTTGAACAATTTGATTATGATGTACCTGAGTGTAGTTTTTTTCATGTTTCTTGGACATGTGCATTTATACTTTTCATCACATTTGGAAATTTTTCTGCATTTAATGTCCTCCACTCCCTCCTTCAAAGACTTCAGCTAACTTACTTAAGGCTGCTTAAAGTTGTTCCACAGCTCACTGATGAACTACTCTTAAAAAAACCTTTTTCTCTGTTTCATTTTCTATAGATCCTATTCCTTTGTTTTCAAGTTTACTGATCTTTTCTCTGCAATGTCTAATTGCTGTTAATCCCACCTAGTGTATTTTTCATCTCACACACTGTAGTTTTCATCCCTAGATACTTGAGATTGTTGTTATATCTCTCATGTCACTTTTTAGCTTTTTTGAACATATAGAATAAAGTTACAATAGCTATTTTAATGACTTGGCTGCTAATTCTAACATCTGTATCAGTTCTAGGTGGTTTTGTTTGGTTGATTTTCGCCTAATGATGCATCTTGTTTTCCTGCCTGATAATTTTTCATTGTATGCAAGACATTATGAATTTTACTTTGCTGGGTACTGGATATTTTTGTATTCCTATAAATATCCTTGAGCAGTTAGGTATTGGAAACAGTTTGTTCACTTTGGATTGGGTTTTAAAAATTTGTTAAGTGGGTCTGGAATAGTGTTATTCCCCACTACTGAGGCAAGACCTTCTGTGTACTCTACCCAGTGCCCCATGAATCTTGAAATTTTCCTGTGTGGCTTGTGGGAACAGGCATTATTCCTGGCCTGGTGTGACTGACAGGCAGTATTTCTTCTAATTCTTTTCAGTGGGTCTTTCTCTGGCTTTGTGTAGTTTCCTTGCGTGCATACGCCGATTGGTACTCAGCTGAATATTAGCGGGAAGGCGGGGTGTGGTTCTGTGCAGATCTCCAGGGTTCTCTTTCTCTCCTCCCTGCTGTTCTCTGCTGTGAACTCTAGCCACTTGGTCTTCCTGGACTCTCAGCTTTGTCTCTTCAACTCAGAGAATTCTCTGGCCTCCGCCTGGGTTCCCCCTCCCTATGCTGTGGCCTGGAAAACTCTCAAGGTAGTAATCTGGGTCATTCAGAGAGCTCACCTCATTTGTTTCCCATCTCTCAGGCAACATTATCCTTTGTTGCAAACCATTGTTTCATATGTTTTGTCTGTTTTTTGGTTTTATGGGTGGAAGGGTAAATCCAGTTCCTGTTACTCTGTCTCGTTCTAAAGCCCAAGTCCCTATATGAAATTTTGACTCCTATATTTTACTCTGAGATGGATGATAGCGTTATTTAGTATAAAAGGTTTATATATGCAATGGCCTTTTGGACTCTTCTCTCTAAAATAAAGGAGGGCGTTCCCTGGCCACTCTGTGAAATACCTAGAACATACCTGTTATTTGAGTGCAGTCTGTTTTTTGCAACAGCAGTCATGTATGATTCATTACTTGGTGATGGGCACATTGCTATCCCATGCAGAATTGGGGTTCTTGTAGCAAGGAAAAAGACGTAAATTCACATTGGGTAAACACTAATGGTGCTTGCCACAGATCTTATACCATTGAGTGTTTCTGAACTAGCCACGAATTGTGTCAAATTTGGGTACTTTTATTCATAGATCTCCTCATAAAACCACAAATAAGTACAACTTTGCTCCCTTTTGCATATCTCTTATTAAAAAAAAAGGCTGTGCTAAATATCTTTGTCCATTAAGGAATCATAAACTTTAGAACTATGTAACCATCTCTATAGTAGGTTTTAAATAGAGCTGTAATCATTATGAAGGAGAAACCGGATCTTAGGGAATACACTGGCAGAACATAGAGCCTGGTAGTTATTACACTTTCAAATGTCACATTCCAGTAAAAGAATTTAGTTGAGTCAACTGACAAGTGCTTTTAAAATGCGGTAACTTCCTTCTATTTTCTAAATGGCTTTTTTATTTACGCTTGATTTTCTTATTATGTAACTTCTACTATATGTACATTTTTCTTCTCAGTGTCTTCTTTTTCCTTTAGATCCATCTTTCTATGGTTTATTCCATCAACTCTTCCATTTCTTGTAGAAGTGATACACCAGAGAAAATGTAAAAGACCAGTACAGTAATATTTTATTGACTTCCTTGAGCTTTTAGCTCACATTTGAATTTTAATTAGTCTGCTCTGTTCTTATAGGTGTCCTTCAAGTAGTGAAGCAATATGTCCAGATACCAGTTTTTGTGATGATTCGACCACGTGGAGGTGACTTTTTATATTCAGACCGTGAAGTTGAGGTGATGAAGGCTGACATTCGTCTTGCCAAGCTTTATGGTGCTGATGGTTTGGTATTTGGGGCACTGACTGAAGATGGACACATTGACAAAGAACTGTGCATGTCCCTTGTGGGTAAGAATTTGTATCTGAGACTAAAAAGCCTCTAACGATGATTGCATTGAATACTCCCAATATAGAAAAACGCAGTCACAAAACTGACTTTTCATTCACACCTGCAGGCACTTATACTAACCTATTTTAAACACTAGCTATTTAGGTGTTTTGGGTAGAGACTATGTGTGACATAGCCCTCCTGACTCTCTCAGTTACTATAGATTGGGTTCTGCTACTGTTCCTATAGGGTTTAAGGGAAATTTACCTTGATTCCTTTAATCACAGCACCAAAAAGTTGAAAAGCTGTTACATTTGGTGAGGATGGGGAGATGTAGAGAGGACAGAAGCAAACTACCTATATTACTAGGCCAGAGTATTTCTTGAAGATTTTCAGAAGGGTAAGTAATAGATGTAATGCTACCCTTATAGTTGCCAGATCATATAGTTTTTATTTGGTGCCTCTAAGGAGTGGATGACTATTTTTTTTTTAAATGAAAATCAGAGATTAATGGAAACATAGGACTTTTGGATTTGGAAGGTTGCCATATTTTTATTATTTTAGTTCAGTGTCTTCACTTAAGAGAAGAAAGTATTAAAAAGTTCATTCTAACATGGAGAATTCTGTAAATAGTAATCAGTGATGATCTCTTCATTCATGTTGTAATGTGATTTTCTTTATATAGCTATTTGCCGTCCTCTGCCAGTCACTTTCCACCGAGGTGAGTCATTTCCATTTTAGAAGTTCTGTTGAACGGTGTCAGTTTTCTCATTTCACCAAATGCCACAACCTTTTTTCTGGAACACAATTGTATAGTGTCGTTACAGTGTTACCAATTGGTTTTTTTATACTGATCGTGGGACTAACAGTTGTAAATTTAGAGATGCACAGTTTCTAGAAAATGTGAAGCCTTAGTTATGAAAAGTTATTAAAAGCAGAAGGTGGTGGTTGTGGCATATAATAGAGGGAGAGAGTAAGCATTGCCTACAAGTGCGTGTGCTTGTCACAGCTTTCCAAGCAAGAATCCTGAGATTCATTTTTATTAGTTTGCCTCAGGTCATGTGCAGTCTCAAAAAGGATAAATCACTATGGCCAATGAAAGGAAATGTGCTGCTTGGCTTAAGCCAGATAAGGTCTTTCTGGAGCTAGGAGTGAGGTCAGCTTTCCCAGATGAATGTAAGATTCATGGGCAGAGAGGGGGTGGGTATCTGATGAAGAATTGGGTACTATTAGGAAGAGGAGAGAAGAAATAGGTGCTGGATAATCAATGAACAGATGTTCACTATAGTGCACAAAATTATTGTACATTATTGATAACTTGTCTGCATCAGAATGATTTCTAAAAAGTATCTGATAATTTTATATGAAAATACTTCTTATCTCTAAATCAGGCAGTTACAGTTTCCATACATTTTTGCCTAGCATTGGTAAAATGGAGGAACAAGTGTGAATTTTGCCTTCAGAGGCACTGCCATTGCACATGAAAAGAAAGAAGTCTTCAATTTTTTTTTTTATTTGATGATATGCATGAGAAATTATTGAATTTTTTTTGTCCTTTTGAGTAAGCATCCAAAGATTAGGATGAGAGTGGACACTAGGATTTGCATCCATTTATAGAAATCAGGTATAAAGCATTTGTAATCCTTGTTTCTTTATGAAATGAGTAGCACCAGAAAACTTTCTTGACTTGCTGTTTAGCAATGCTTCTCATAAACTAGCAATAACTAAAAGATGTTAGATCGCTTAAAAGTCAGGAACTTTGAAGCTAGCCAAAAAAAAAGAAAAGTTTTAAAATATGAGGTAATTTAAATTAGTAAATGTTTATCTGAAAAATATATAGTTTAAAATTTGATATGCTAAATAATTCAAAATAAACCCACCATATAGAATATATTTTTCTGTTCTTAAACTAAGAAAATCATTTCAAAGTTTTTGTCTTTTCCTTCAATAAATTTAGCAAAAATATTTCCGTTTTTATATTATTATATTGTCCTGGATTCCACTTTTTTTTCACTCATGTATTTAATATTATGACAGTGTAATCACTGAGAAGGTACTGCCACCAAAAAAGGAAAACCCTCTGTGTTACATTTAGCTGCCTACATACACTAAAGGGTGAAAGGAAGGGGTCTACCACCTAATGCACCATAGATTAGCACTTGCGTATCATGTAGCAGTGCTGAGAACCAAAGCAGAAGTAGTTTTCTTTGGGGTTCCTATTGCCAGTTTCCTCAATGAGGAGGAGAGAAGTCTCTTAGAAAGTAGGATGGAACTGAAACCTCATATAGTCTGTTGTAAACAACTATCCTTATACTATGAGTCTTGAGTACATGGGATAAATGGATTAGAATAAAATATTAGTCAATAATGAGAATGTGAACCAAGGCTTTTTCTAGAACTGGTGAATGTAATGTTTTCATTCTGTTTGTCCAGTTTGTTTGAACCCTTAGAGCAGACTTTCCCAAATTTGAGTCACTTGCCTGTTACGTTTACAATTTTACCATATCCAAGGGCTACTTGTGTAAATGTATTTAATAATTTTCTTAAAATCATAAGTAAATTTATTTTAAAGAGAAACTTTATAACTAATGAAAAATGGAAACTTTTCACTTCTAATCTGCATGTAAGTAAATGCATCTGTTCAAATGCATACCATCTAAAATGATCCTGCATACCATTGGTGGCATGCTGACTGTGGTATGCTGGTAAACTGGTTCTCAGGAAAAAAGAGCCCTGACTTGTAGCATTTGTTGATTTCTGTGGTTTATGTACTTTCACCTTGACTAATTTCAGCTGCCAATGGATTGACAATCATGCTTGCAAAATTCCTGAATATTTAACAACTGACACTCTTGCAAGCCAGGACAAGCTAGGTCCAGCATACCACTGTGTGTATACTACATTTTGGAAAGCACTGTATTAGAGATATCTGTTCAAAATTCAAGTCAGTTTTATTTATTTCAGCCTTTGACATGGTTCATGATCCAATGGCAGCTCTAGAGACCCTCTTAACTTTGGGATTTGAAAGAGTATTAACCAGTGGATGTGACAGTTCCGCACTAGAAGGACTACCCCTAATAAAGCGACTCATAGATCAGGTACACACAATTTCCTTCCTTTCTTCCTAAGACTCTGTTGTGGTTACTTCTGATATTCTGCTGTTCAACGAGGTTGTGAAACTACATATTACTGACTTTGTGGTTACTCCATAGCAAGCAGGAAATAACATATTTTATAATTTTTATTTCTTTCACATGAGCATTTTTAGTAGGCAAGGCTCTTAAGATCAAATTATAGACAATGCCTAAATAACTGATCTAATTGGATAACCACAGCAAATTTTACCTTTCTTCTGCCATCAGCGTTGCATAGTTTAAGCCATATCTTCTTACTGTCAACCTATGTATACTCAGGGGTTCCCACATAAAATTTGAGAAAATTATCATTTTGAGGTGAATTCTAAAACTAAAACTGGGACTTCCCTTGTGGTCCAGTGATTAAGACTCTGTGCTTCCACTGCAGGGGGCACGGGTTCGATCCCTGGTGGGGGAACCAAGATCCTGCATGCCAGATGGCACGGCCAAAAAAAAACTAAAACTGTATCCTTCTCTCATTTCTCCCCAGCTACCAAGATAGGAGGAAATACATTTTTCTCTTATATGATTTCCTCTTGTGAGTTCGCATCATTTGTAGAACAGTCTGTGTTTTTCTGACACCAGTCCAGAGGCATTCTAAGTTAGTGAGTATGGACTTTGAGATGAGAATATTCTGGATTTGAGACAGGTTTGACACTTGCTGTATAATGTTGAGTAGATTACTAGCGTTTAAGCCTCTGTTTCCTTGTGTGAAATTGAGATAAGTTTAATATTTCCTATATAGGGTTGCTCTGAGGATTGGTAGAGATCAGGTAGGATTGGTAGAGATAAGAGATAATATAAGAGATAAGAAAGGCTCTTGGTAAGAGCCTTAGCAGAGTGCTTGATATGTATTAGATTTTAATACATGTTAGTGTCTGTAATTATTATTACTGCTATTATTAATAATATTATTTAGTGTTTTTGTGTAGACATCTGCTTATGTTTACTTTTCTATAACCATGAAAATAATTTTCAGAAATTTCACCTGAGGATCAGATAAACTTTTCTAGACTGGAACTTACTGGTTTTATAAGTATTTATTAAGTATATATTAAGGTGCAGGGCATTTGCACTATGGTGGTGACCAAGGGGTGCCTGCGCATGCGCACGTGTCTGTAGTCACTGCCCTTACAAACTAGTGCACAACAGGCACTTTTAATAGAGTACTATATTAAAAAAAAAAGTGCTGTGGGAGCACATTGGAGAGGAATTAACCCCAGATTTGAGGTTAACAGTTGGGATTAACAGTAGTTAGCTTCCCAGAAGAAAAGAAATCCACACTGCAATGTCTTACTCATTTGAAGGATGATTAGGAGCCATCAATGTAAAAGGGAATAGGGAGAGGGAGAGTCGGGGGGATGCTCCATGTAGACAAAACAGTATATGCAAAGGCCTAGAAACAAAAGTGAGCGTAATTTATTAAGATAGTGAAGAATGACTATAATGTTGAATGTGAAGAGAAGAATACTGTCCAGAGCCTTGAAAACTATTTAAGAGTTTGTATTTTATCCTTGGTGCACTGGGGAAGCCTGAAGCGTTTTAAAATAGAAGGATTGATGAGTCACGTTTCCATTTTAAAATGGTTACTCAGTATGGAGTAGAGAATAATTGTTGTAGTCATATATTGCATTTCAAAATAATTGTGTGTGTGTGTGTGTGTGTGTGAGAGAGAGAGAGAGAGAGAGATTTGTAGTTTAATCACTGGCAGGTTGGCAGGAAGAGCTGGGTTAAATATGCTTATACACTAACTTTACTTTTTTTAAGTAAAAATTATATGTATATATAACAGGTGTACAACATGATTTTTTTTTTAAAGGAATTCCTTTATTTTTATTATTTATTTATTTATTTTTGGCTGTGTTGGGTCTTCGTTTCTGTGCAAGGGCTTTCTCCAGTTGCAGCAAGCGGGGGCCACTCTTCATCGCGGTGCGCGGGCCTCTCACTATCGCGGCCTCTCTTGTTGCGGAGCACAAGGTCCAGATGTGCAGGCTCAGTAGTTGTGGCTCACGGGCCTAGTTGCTCCATGGCATGTGGGATCCTCCCAGACCAGGGCTCGAACCCGTGTCCCCTGCATTGGCAGGCAAATTCTCAACCACTGTGCCACCAGGGAAGCCCCAACATGATGTTTTGATATACATATACAGAATGAAATGTTATAGTCAAGATCATATTCATCTGTTCATATAGTTAACTTGTGTGGCGTGTGTGTGTGGTGAAAGTACCTGAAATCTACTCTCTTAGCAAATTTTTAGTATTCAGTACAGTTTTATTGACTACAGTCATCATGCTGTACATTTGATCTATAGACGTACTCATCCTACATAGCAACTTTGTATCCTTTTACCAACATCTCCCCATTTCCTTCACCTCCTCACCCCTGGTAACCACCATTCTGTTCTCTGCTTCTCTGTATTTTACTTTTTCAGATCCCACATAGAAGTGAGATCATGCTAACTTTACTTCTTGAAGCAGTTACTTAGTAGTATAATATACTGGTTAAAGCATAGGATTTGGGATTAGAAAGGTCTATGTTTAAATCCTGGTTTTGCCACTTACTAACAGTGACCTTGGGCAGTTTACCTAACCATCCTAAACTTCAGTTTCCTTACCTACAAGTTAGAATAATAATAGTGCCTACCTCCTAGAATAGTTGTGGATTACTTCAGCACAAGTTCTGACACTTAGTAACTGCTCTGTATTGGTAAATCACTTTGATAGCCTTAGGTAAGCATATAGTTCTAAATAATCTTTTATGGAAGGCCAAAAAAAAAAGTGATAGAATTCATCTCTTTAAAGATTTGTCCATGTTTTAGAAAGCTTTCAGTTGGAAGAAACAGTTATAGTAAATATGAATTTTTTTGCTCCTGAACTCATTTCAGCGTTCTAGATAGTAAATATTTAGTTTTGTGGGTATTTTGCTGTAGTCT
The DNA here is from genome assembly GCF_965194805.1 of Balaenoptera borealis. Classification (NCBI taxonomy): domain Eukaryota; kingdom Metazoa; phylum Chordata; class Mammalia; order Artiodactyla; family Balaenopteridae; genus Balaenoptera; species Balaenoptera borealis. The sequence goes on from NC_138874.1 coordinate 90,057,664, forward strand.
GTTTGAGGATACTAAACAGCCTTGTTTCACTTATTTCTCTAACAATTATTAAATTTTATGAAATAGCCCCCTCTCCCTTTTACTCTCTATTTCATTTCCTTGCTTTATTTTTTTTTCGTTGTATGTTTAAATATTTACATTTTATAAATAAACCTATCTGTTGTCTGTTTTCGTTGAACATGAAAGCCCCATGAGAATAGGAACTTTCTCTTGCTCATGATGTCAGGGAGGAAAAACTTTTTCTTTACCCTCTTTTTAAAAAAAAAAGTGAACCCTCCTAGGTTCAGTATTGTAGGTCCTGCAAATTAAACTGACAAAAGATAGATTTGCAAGAAAACAAGATTGTAATCATGTGTGTATGTATGTATGGGAGTTCACAAAGAAATGTGACTGAAAGAGGTGCTTAGAATTTGGGGCTTATATACCATATTCTAATAGGTGAAGGAGGGGGAAGAGAGCACTTAGGGACTTAGAAGTGGAAGGAGAAAGGGCCCTTATGGGAAAACAAATGACTTTTTGGAAAGATTATTGTATCTTTAGAAGAATAGATGGGAGATAGGATAGTTTTATGATATTGTCTGTCTGGGTGTGGTGCTGATGAGCTGCTTCCAGTGAGGGGATTTATGACAGTTGAGTTCTTTTTCAGTTCTTTTGGGAGGCTCTGCTTTTAGGCAGATAAGGAATTTCAGCCTTTAGCTCAAAATAATTTTTATGCCACAGTGGCATATTTTGGACCCCGTCAGTCACAGTATTCTCCATACCTACAACAGTGTCTGGTACACGGTAAGCGCTTAATAAATACTTGTTGGATGGATGGAGGAGTGAGTAAAGTGACATTTGATAAACACTTTCATGATAGAGCAATTTGATCAGGGTATTATTCTGCAAGTTAGTGAGCTTGTTATAACATTATATGTTATTTTTATTCTGTCATTATTACCTACCTGCCACTAGAGTTTCCACTGAGTATGCATTTGTAAAAAGGTGATTTCCTTTTGACTTTCAGTGATACTGGGTATATCACCAAAATTTATTTAGGAAATGGGATGAAAATTAGAATAAAAATAGGGAAATTTCAATACCTATTATCAGAAATTAAATCAATTCATCTAGTTCAGTTTTATTACTTAATATCCAATAAAATGGACCTGTGGTTTTGTTTAATTGGTATAATAAGCTAGGGAATTTAGTTGAGGATACATGATTTGAACAGATTTTTTTTCTAGTAATTTACGATTATGCTATACTCTTTCTTTTCTGCTGAAATCTTACTTAAATTCAACTACTTCCATTCCATCGCATGCCAAGAACTCAGAATTAGTGTTATTTTTCAGTAGTGGCTTTTCTTTTTTTTTCTTTTTTAAAAGATTTATTTTATTTATTATTTTTGGCTGTGTTGGGTCTTCGTTGCTGCACGCACGCTTTCTCTAGTTGCAGTGAGCGGGAGCTACTCCGTTGTGGTGCGGGGGCTTTTCATTGTGGTGGCTTCTCTTGTTGTGGAGCACGGGCTCTAGGCACGCAGGCTTCAGTAGTTGTGGCACATGGGCTCGGTAGTTGTGGCTCGTGGGCTCTAGAGCACAGGCTCAGTAGTTGTGGTGCATGGCCTTAGTTGCTCCACGGCATGTGGGATCCTCCCAGACCAGGGCTTAAACCCGTGTCCCCTTCATTGGCTGGCGGATTCTTAACCACTCTGCCACCAGGGAAGCCCCCAGTAATGGGTTTTCTTAAGGTGGTGCGATTATTTAGTATTTATATTTTATTCTCCTATTCTTTGTGTTTGTAACAGTACAAGTCTTTAAAGCAATACAATAAAATAACCTTTCTGGGTAGAAGGAGTTACTATGCTGAACATTTTACTTACCCACGATCCCAAAGAAATAGAAAGAGCTATTGAAAATTAGATACTAGTAGTAACTTAATAAATTTAATATAGTTATGTTTCTGTTTTGCTGCCTTATTATCCCATGTAAGAGAAGGATATTAAAATTGTTTATTTTTTTTTTTTCAGGCAAAAGGCAGAATTGTGGTAATGCCAGGTATTTATTTATCTATCCGTTTACTAGTGTAACACTATAGTGAGGAAGAGCAAAAGAGGCAGGACAGTATGGGGGGTAGTATTAGTACATGGTGTTCGGAAAGAATATATAATTGGATTAAAATGTTTAAGACTGGGGGATCTGTGCTGCAATTTAAAACTTTATATGAGGAACACTCTAGTAGGGTTTCGCTCAGAGAAGAGCAAATAAGGATTGGGGTTTCTCCATGTTTGCTTTCCCATAGTATACAATTTTGTGAATGTAGATGTTCATTTCTGGTGAGGCACACCAAGCTTGATGCTGCTATGCTGCATTAGGGCCAAATGTCCTAGTTGTTGACAAGGTATAAGCAAACATAGGTAATATCCCTGGATAATGTAATACGCAGTTTCTGAAAATATTTGATCACGAAATTCTTCCTTGTAGTCAGAACAGTTGGATCACATACTCCTAATGATAACTCTGAGATCAATGAAGTACATAATGGCTCATTAGAAGTCAACAGTTTTTAAAGAATTAGATAAGATGACCTAGATCCAGAATGAGATGAATATAAAGACAATCTTAATTTTTTCTTATTAAATTTCTCAAACGTATAAAAAAGAAAACAGCATTATGAATACTCACGTACTCAATTTCTAGATTTAACATTTTGTCATATTTGTTTCATCTTTTTTTTATCCTGAGGTATTTTAAAATTAAATTAAAGGCATTATGACATTTTCTCTTTATACGTCTCTAAAAAAATAAGGGCATTTTACTCTAGCCGCAATACCATTATCACATCTATCAAAATAAACACTAAATCCCTAATACCATTTAATACTCAGCCAATACTCTCCTTTCTCTAATTGTACCTAGAATGTTTTTTATAGCTGATATGTTCAAACCAGGATCCAATCAAGGAACAAGTATTGCACTTGGTTTTTATCTTTCTTAATATCTTTTAATATAGAAGTTTTCCTTTTCTTCTTCTGCTTTAAAAAAAAATGACATTTAAAAAGTTTGAACTACTTACCCCGTAAAATGTCCTAATTTCTGGATTTATCAGATTGTTTCCTTTTGATATTGTTTAGCATGTATTTCCTAGACTAGCCTCTGTATTTTCCTATAAACTGCTTGTTTAGATTCTGGTTAAATATTTTTGGTAGGAATACTTCATGGATAATTCTGAATACTTCATATTTCATCACATCAGAAGGCATACAATGTCTGGTTGTCTTAATACCAATGATGCCAAGACTGACCAGAGGTCAAAATGGTGATAGTGAGATATAGGCCAATTTTTAAAAAGAGGCCAAACAGACAGATAGTGTCAGAAATTTAGTAAAGCTTTGACTTGTAGCAAGTTCCTGAAACATGAGCAGACAGAAAGCATATATTATTTGTTAAGTTGAGACCCTTAGAAGATTAATCAGGGAATGTTAAAGAAACTTAATTGAGTCTGATGCATTTCCATTTAAGACTAAATATATTTATACTTGACAACTAATACCCAGACTTAAAGACAGTTGTTAACGTAAGATTGCCTTTGCTTTGTATGTAATTATTAAGTTATGTGCTATGTGCAAGGCACTACTTGGGATACAGAGTTACACAAGAAACTACTTCCTCAAGAGGCTTACAGTCTTAGGTGAAAAGATGTTATATCCAAAAATATTTGTGATTATTTAACAAACCTTACCAAGAAAATGCTAATTATATGCCAGGTTCTGTGGTAGGTGTAAAAACACAGAAATGTATATGAAGTAATCCTTCTACTTGAGGAGCTCACCAAATAGATGTATAAACAAATTATAACAATTTCATGTAAGTAATTACCAGCAAGTAAAAATTCCTGGGTAAGTCAACCTGAATGCCTAATGAGTGTCCATCATTGGGAAATATAAAGATAACTAGAACATAGTAGCTCCCCTCTAGGGACTTTCATAATGAAGCTTACAATATAATTTAGGCTCCAGTTTCCTTATCTTTATAAAGAGAGGATATTGAACTAGCTGTTCTTTCAAGTCCCACCTGTTAGTCTATGTTTGGAAAATGTATTACTTATGTTCTGATAACTGAGCAACATGTATTTCAGTGGCCAGATATTTTGTTATTTATTAGAAGGAAATAATGTATTTGTCTTTTAATCCTTACAAGTTTGTGAAGTAGGCAATACTATCCCTCTTTGGTGAAAAAAATTGAGGCTCAGTGGATTTAAGTAATTTATCTAAGATCACATAGCTGTGAAGGGCCACAGTGGTAAAGCCAGGATTCCAATCTAAATCTGACTTCTCCGTCTGTGTTCTTTCTGCTTCTTAGGGCTCAGTGATATTACTGTACCACCAAGAAAAAAGTTAATGAGTCTGAAAGAGTGTGTAAGTCAAGTTATTTTAGTAGCTTGAATAGCTTGAGATAAAAAGTACATATTTTAACAGTCATTTAAAAATATGTATTGAATACATCCTATATATTAGGAGAGAATGATATAAAGATGAATAAGCTGATTTTATATTTATAATCTGGTATCAGTTCAGAATATTATTCTTTATATACAGACATTTAAGAGATTGTTCATTAAAACAAATGAGTCATAAAATACTTGATTGTGCAGTTTTAATAAAGTAGAATCAAATTCTTCTGTAAAATGAAACAAAAAGTTGATATTATAACAAATAAGCTGTATAACACCTTGCATTATTCCCATTTCCAGTGAAATCTGTGTGTTCATCAAATCCTGGGCCAGAGAAAGAACCTTGGAGGTTTTCTCTTGGACATACATTTCTGAGGCTTCGCTTTTGTGACTTCTTCCTCAAGTCTATCTTACCTTTCATTTCAATTTGATTTTGCTTTAATTGAGGGGAAGCAGGGCTAGAGCACTCAGTGATTTTCCTTGCCCTAGAGTAATCTTTATAGATTTAGAAGCAGGCCTAGAGCACTCAGTGATTTTCCTTGCCCTAGAGTAATCTTTATAGATTTAAAATCAGTAACGTATAGCATTGTTATATAAACCAGTGGGCCTGTAAAATTCTGTCATAAAGTTTCTTTGACCTTATCTTTTGTTCTTCAGAGTCTGTAGTCTTGCCTTTTCATCATTTTTTTCTAAATTCATTCTAGCTGAGTAAAGAGAGAATAATTCTCAAATCAATGAGAAATTTCAGTATGGAGGTTCCAGGTAGAGTTGGCAGTCATATTATTCATTAAATCTTATATGAAAATCTATTCTATTTAATATATTACTTATTCTTTCCAACAGGGGGTGGCATAACAGACAGAAATCTACAAAGGATCCTTGAGGGTTCAGGTGCTACAGAATTCCACTGTTCCGCTCGGTTGGCTAGAGATTCAGGAATGAAGTTTCGGTAAAAATATATTCTTTGACTCCTGCAAAAATGAATGCGATTAATCTTTACTTCCCCAAACAGGAAAATCTTAGTTGATGGCATGATTAATGAATGGAATGTTGTGATTAGTATGTAAGTATTACAGTCATTTTTGAAGTGTTTTAACTGCAGAGTGGTTCTTTTCCTGCCTTAAATAAGCAGGCTCTTCTGAACACAGGCTAACCTTCAAAGCCTTAAGGCATTGCTGAACTTAGACCAGTTAATAATAAATTCTAATTCAGCAGCTAAGCTTCAAATGAATCAGATATGTATGTGTGGCCATTCACCTGTGATTTCCTTTAGCAAAGTTAATAACTATGGTATCAGGATGGAAGAGCCGTAGTCAATTTTATCTTTCCTACTGTTAATACTTAAGTCTTTCCTCACCTTTGCTCTCTATTTTCAGTTATTTTATTTTTATTTTTTAATTTCTTTAAATTTTATTGTTTTTGGCCATGCCGCACAGCTTGTGGGGGTCTTAGTTCCCCCAACCAGGGATTGAACCTGCACCCTTGGCAGTGAAAGTATGGAGTCCTAACCACTGGACTGCCAGGGAATTCCCTATTTTCAGTTATTTGGAAATTATATCACCATTAAGGAATTTAAACTATTATGTGTTTTTTTTTATTATACTTGAGAGGACTCCTATAATTTAATAGTTAATTGTTGATTATTTCTAAGTTGGAAAAAATGAAATGTAAAAGAAGCAAGAGCCTTAGAATTTACAACTCCAGATATAAAGTCAAGTACACTATCTGATAGATTTAGATACTAGATGTTTCAAGTAATTAATAAAAATTATGAAATATAGTAGTTCAGGGTCCTTGACCTAACTTTGTTCTTGAGCCATGAAATTGCCTATAAAATGAAGTGCCAGTAGGAGGACTCATTTAACAACTTATGTAATTATCTGTCCCTTTATTACTTCTATTGCAGAAATTCCTCTGTTGCTATGGGAGCCTCTCTTTCTAGATCAGAATATTCTCTAAAGGTAACAGATGTGACCCAAGTAAGGACTTTGAATGCTATTGCAAAGAATATTCTGGTTTAGCCAGACCTCTCTGAGAGATATGGATATCACTGGACAAAGGTAGAAGAATAGTCTACAATTCTCTATGATACAGCTTTAACCTTCTCTGGCCAGGACAGTCACAGTCTTTGTTTTAAGTCTTACATTACCATGGAGAATGTTTCCAAGAAGAAAAAGAACTTGAAACAGATTACAGTCATTTCCTTTGCTTAATCTTGTCGACCATCTCCATCATCATGGTTAAATCTGGCCTACACTTCTTCCACAAATGGAGGCTTAGTCTGTTTTCAGTGGAATTAACTGATGAACTGGGAAAATTCAACTGCAAGGTGGGAAAATTCAACTGCAAAGTATGAAAATTCAACTCAGATGTGACTTCATGGTCAACTCAGTAGCAGTATTTTGCCTTTTCATTTGTAAAATAAAAATTGCCATTCTATTATGGTAGAGTCTCTTACTCATCTGTAGCCAAGTATTAAAGGGAGGATTTTTTTTTTTAATTTTATTTTCTCTTTTTATTATGTACTTTTTGGATCCTGGGAAGGATGCTAAGGATATAGAGTAAATGGTATAGCATAAAAATTCCTAGACCTGGGAAGTAGGATGTAAAAGTTCCCAGACTTAGAAAGGCAGAAGTGATCTCTGTTGTTCATCAGGTTACTTCTACCTCTGCTCCCAGATAGAGAAATGGCTTAACTATGAGGTTCATCTGACAATGTACAAAGATCTGTAGAGAATTGGGGGAGGTTAGGAAGGTTATCAGAATAGCTGTTTCTTTCAGCTGAGGCCACAGATATGGAGACTGGATTCTAGTGATGAAAAATGCTTTTCCTATGGGCAGGTCCCAAATGGTGAGGTTCATTTCTAGTTTTTTCTGTCACTTTCATATTTATTATCTCATTTTATACAAACACCGCTCTGGTAATAGAACTGATGCTTCCGTATTAGGAGAGTAACTGAATCATAATACGAAGAGCTTGCCCTTGGTCATGAGGCTAATTAGTGGAGCCTCTATAAATAGCATGCACAAACTTGGATACCAATGAATGTGTATACCAAAAGCCTTCTCTTTTTTTTAATGTGCCCCTTCCCTCACTTTTATTTATTTATTTATTTTTAAAAGATTTATTTATTTATTTTGGCTGCGTCAGGTCTTAGCTGTGGCACGTGGGATCTTGTTGAGGCATGTGGGATCTTTTGGTGTGGTGCGCAGGCTCTTCGTTGTGGTGCGCAGGCATCTCTCTAGTTGTGGCGTGCGGGTTTTCTCTTCTCTAGTTGTGGCTTGTGGGTTCCAGAGCGTGTGGGCTCCGTAGTTTGTGGCATGTAGGCTCTCTAATTGAGGCACGTGAGCTCAGTAGTTGTGGCACGCGGGCTTAGTTGCCCTGCAGCATGTGTGATCTTAGTTCCCAGACCAGGGATCGATCCTGCGTCCCCTGCATTGTAAGGTGGATTCCTTACCACTGGAACACCAGGCAAGTCCCCCTTCCCTCACTTTTAAATCTTAACTTCTTTCCTCACTTTTTCAGGTACGATTTCAACATAGAATATTTGCCAAGGAATTTATGAGAAATGAGAGGCAAGCTATTTTAAAACTAATAATAACCTCAGTGGTTTCTGTTAATATTGGTTTCTGTTAATAGTTTTAATATTGGCTTTGGAATATAGAAAGAGACATGTAAGTATCATGTACACATGCCCACACATCATGTTTAGTATTTTGGCCTAACCCTCCCCCATGCTTGGACTTCACTGTATGATCCTCCAGAGATAAGAGCAGGCTATGTTATTATCTCTATTTTATTTAGACAGATTAGCTAGGGATCTGAGAGGTGCTATGAATTGCTCAAAATTTAATAACAAATTAATGTTGTTTACAAGACTTGAATGCTAGGCTACTAACCTCTAAGTCTTATGCTTAAGGGTGCTTCTGGTATCTGGATGTAGTACAGAGAGCAATACTCCTGGGCAAATCAGACACACCTGGAATCATATCCTCACTTCCAGTTTAAGTTAACTTAATTTTTTGAACTTTAATTCGTTTATTTTTAAATCAGGAATAATAACTAAACTATGGCTTCTGGTTTAAGGATATATTAAAACATGAAGTACATAGTATGTACCCATTAAAGTTCTTTTCTTCTAGGTTAGTTTCCTAGTATCAGTCTTTGATAGTTTAAAAGTCCTCCCAGGAAGCTAGGCGTTGAGTACTGAAGCCAATAGTTTGTGCCCTCCACTATGTGAATATAAAAGAAGCATAAGGTAACCCCTTACCTTGATTTTATTTTTCTACACATAGTCCTGTTTTAAAATATTTACTCATTATTTCATGTATATATGTCTTCTCATCAATATTATAAGTATTTTGAGACTAGGGAACCATGACTTCATATTTTTATATATTTCTCATTACAGCCATCAATTGTGTACTCATACTGTTGATTTACTTTGCTAGTGGAAAAAAAGCACTGGATTGAGAATCAGGATTACTGACTTTGGGAACTATGCTAGATATCTTCAGTTTGCCCCATCGAGATCCACTTTTCACTTTGTTCTGTAAACTGAGTCCAGCAACATAAAAAAGATTACAGTAAGTCCCCTACATATTCGAGTTGTAGGTCCAGTTTGTTCGTAAGTCCAATAAAGTTAGCCTAGGTACCCAACTAACACAATCGGCTATATAGTACTATACTGTAATAGGTTTATAACATTTTTCATACAAATAATACATAAAAAACAAATACAAAAAATAAAGAGAACATTTTTAATCTTACAGTACAGTACCTTGAAAAGTACAGTTGTACAGTACAACAGCTGGCATACAGGGGCTGGCATCGAGTGAACCAGGCAAGAAGAGTTACTGACTGGAGGAAGGAGAGGAGGTGGGAGATGGAAGAGCTGAAAGATCATCAGCAATAGGAGACAAAGGGAAAGCTGCAATTTCACTCACACCTGACGTTGATGGCACAGGTTCTGGTTCCTTGCTGGATTCAATTTTATCTACCCTCCTGAAAAAACAATACAGTTATGTCTGGGTAATAGCTCTTTTTTTCTCGTCATACCAGTACCAGCTACATCACCACTGCTTTTATGCTTGCTTCCGGACATCCTGGGCTTGAAATAAAGATACTGTACTACTATACTCTAAACAGAACTGTACAGTAAAGTACACAAAAGCACAACCACTTGTAGAGGATGCATGCATGTGACAATGTGCACCAGACAGGTAAACTAATTTACGTGATTAGACATGCGAATGCACGTTCACATCTTTGAAAGTTCGCAACTTGAAGGTTTATATATAGGGGACTTACTGTGTACTCTATGACCAAATAGGATTTATACCAGGAATGCAAGGCTGGTTCAATATCCAAAAATCAATCAATGTAATACACCATATTGATAGAATAAAGCACAAAAATCACATGGTAATCTCAACACTTAAAAAGCATTTGACAAAAATCTAACACCCTTTCATAATAAAAACACTCAACAAACTTGGAATAGAAAGGAACTTCCTCAACCTGATAAAGATCATCTGTAAGAAAACAGAACATGTAGCTAACATCAAACTTAATATTTTCTCCCTAAGATCAGGAACAAGACAGGATGTCCACTCTTAACCACTTCTACTCAACATTGTACTAGAGGTCCTAGCCAGGGCAATTAGGCAAGAAAAAGAAATAAAAAGCATCCAGATTAAAAAGAAAGAAGTAAAACGTCTTCTATTTATAGGTGACACGATCTTATATATGGAAAATACTTTTGTGTGGAAAAGAATCCACACAAAAATTTTTTAAAGTTGAGCAAGGTTGCAGGATATAAAAATCAATACACAAAATCAGTTGTATTGCTACACTAGCAATTAACAATCCTAAAATGCAATTAAGAAAATAGTTCCATTTATGATAGCATCAAAAATGACAAAATGCTTAGGAAAAAATTTAATCAAGTTCAAGACCATACACTGAAAGCTACGAAGCTTTTTTTTAAAGTTTTTTGGCCGCACCCAACGGCATGTGGGATCCTAGTTCCCCAAACAGGGATCATACCCACGCCTCCTGCATTGGAAGGCAGAGTCTTGACCACTGAACCACCGGGGAAGTCCCTACAAAGCATTTTTTAAAGAAATTTTTAAAGACCTAACAATAAATAAATAGATGGAATGACATCCCATGTTCGTAGATTGGAAGACTTAATATTGTTAAGATAGCAATATTCTCCCATTGGTCTACGGATTCAAGGCAATCCCTATTAACATCCCAACTGCCTTTTTGGCAGAAATTAACAAGTCAATCCTAAAATTCATCTGGAAATGCAAGGAACCCAAAATAACCAATCTTAAAAAGGAACAAAGTTGGAGGACTTACACTTCCTGATTTCAAAACTTACTACAAAGCTACAATAATTGAGACAATGTGTTACTGGCATAAAGATGAATATATAGCTCAATGCAATAGAATTTAGAGTCCAGAAATAAACCCTTTTACTATAGGCAATTGATTCTTGACCAGGGTGGCAAGATAATTCCCTGGGGAAAGAATAGTCTTTTTAACAAATGGTGCTGGACCACTGGATATACACTTGCAAAGGAACGAAGTGGGACCTTACATCATGTACAAAAGTTAATTCAAATGCATCATAGACCTAAGTAAAAGAGCTAAAACATAAAATTCTTAGAAGAAAACAGTAATAAATCTTTGTGAGCTCAGGTTAGGCAAAGCCTTAGATACGACAAGAAAAGCACAAGTCAGGAAAGAAAAAATAATGCTTCAAAGGGTAACATCAAGAAAGTGAAAAGACAACCTACAGAATGGGAGAAAATATTTGCAAATCATGTATCTGATTAAGGGCTTGTATCCAGAATGTATAAAAAATACTTAGAATTCAACAATAAAAAGACAACCCAGTTTTAAAATGGACAAGGATTTGTGTAGACATTTCTCCAAAGAAGGTGTACAGTTGGCCAACAAGCACATGAAAAGATGCTCAAAATCATTAGTCATTAGGGAAATGCAAATGAAAACCCCACTGAGCTGCCACTTCCCACCCACTAGAATGACTATACCCCCCAAAAGACTGACCGTATCAAGTGCTGGCAAGGATGTGTAGCAAGTAGAACTTTTGTGTGCTGCTGGTGGGATTGTAAAATGGTGGAGCTGCTTTGTAAAATAGTCTGGGAGTTTCTCAAATGTTAAACATAGAGTTGCTATATGGCCCAGCAATTCCATTCTTAGGTTTATATAATATAATATAATATAGCATAATATAATATGATATAATATTTTATATATATATATATATCTAAGAGAATTGAAAATACGTCCACGCAAAAATTTGTACATGAATAGTCCCAGCAGCATTACTCATCTTTCCGAATTAGAGAATAACTATTTTGCAACCCCTAATGAAATAAATCAGTTAGAGACTTTTTTTTTTTAATATTTATTTATTTATTTATTTATTTATTTATTTATTTATGGCTGTGTTGGGTCTTCGTTTCTGTGCGAGGGCTTTCTCTAGTTGCGGCAAGCGGGGGCCACTCTTCATCGCAGTGCGCGGGCCTCTCACTATCGCGGCCTCGCTTGTTGCGGCCTCCAGACGCTCAGGCCCAGTAGTTGTGGCTCACGGGCCCAGTTGCTCCGCGGCATGTGGGATCTTCCCAGACCAGGGCTCGAACCCGTGTCCCCTGCATTGGCAGGCAGATTCTCAACCACTGTGCCACCAGGGAAGCCCCCCTAATGAAATAAATCAGTCAGAGACTTTTTTTTTTTAATTTTTATTTATTTATTTATTTATTTATTTATTTATTTAATTATTTATTTATGGCTGTGTTGGGTCTTCGTTTCTGTGCGAGGGCTTTCTCTAGTTGCGGCAAGCGGGGGCCACTCTTCATCGCGGTGCGCGGGCCTCTCACTATCGCGGCCTCTCTTGTTGCGGAGCACAGGCTCCAGACGCGCAGGCTCAGTAATTGTGGCTCACAGGCCTAGTTGCTCTGCGGCATGTGGGATCTTCCCAGACGAGGGCTCGAACCCGTGTCCCCTGCCTGCATTGGCAGGCAGATTCTCAAGCACTGCGCCACCAGGGAAGCCCAGTCAGAGACTATTAATGCTGAAACCATTAGGTAAAAGGTTGATTGGGGACTGAATATCAAAATGGTGCCAAAGTATCACCCTATGGGTTATTTGCTAGTCATGAAAGTAGAAACTTGACATTATAATGGAGCTATCTGGTTGTTACCATCTTAACCCAGTAATCAAATTTAACATTACCAGCAATGGAAGAGTATACTGCTGAAAGACAGGATTTGAGGGGGGAAGAGGTCAGCCAGTGTGTATAACCTGTGTTAGGAAATTGCAGTTGGGAAGTCACCCAGGTGCCTCAAAGAAGAGCTAAGGGTTGGACCACCTGGAAAGTGGCTGTAACAAAGTGTGATGGTTAGCTATTGATCAAACAAGAGTGAACTATAAATAGCACCAGCTCAGTACGGTGACTAACCATCCCAATTTTCTTGGAACTTTTTCAATTTTACCATTGAAAGTCCCATATCCTAGGAAATTCCTCTGTGCCAGACAAACTGGGCAAGTTTGGTCATCCTACCAAATCAGTAAAATTACCTTTGCCTCTTTTCTCCGGGTCCTCACCTCCCTGCCCCAATCCTGGAATTTGTAGGGGAGAAATTGAATAACAAGGAAAAATGATAAAAAGAATGGCACTTCCCTCCCCAGCAGTAGCTGGTCCCTGAGCCAAGAAAGGGGAGGGACTTTAAATTGGGTGTGAGTTTCTTTTGTGGGTGGTAAAAATGTTCTAAAATTGATTGTAGTGATGGTTGCACAACTCTGTCAATATGCTAAAAACCACTGAAAAAAAAAAACCACTGAATTGTACACTTTAAGTGGGTGAATTGTATGTAATTTATATCTTAATAAAGCTGCTTTTTAAAAGTAAATGTGAGAGAGTTTTAAATTAGATTAAATTAGCTTGGACCTTTTAAACCTGAAAGAGACCAAAAAGCTATAGGATCTGCCTGAGATGTGGTTAAGGGCAGAGAAAGAGTTTTGATACAGCATGGTTGAAGACAATGGTAGAAGCAAAATATCGTTTCTTATTCGTTTTGTATTTAGTTTACATCTCACAATAAAATGGCTACACTGGTTGAATGGATTTCTGTTCCCTGCAACTGAGAGTTGTGACTAAGACACCTGAAGAATATTCATTCCATCTGTTCCTGTATAGATGCTAAATTTTATCCTTGGGTAAAATCACAAAGAGCTCTGTGTTTGGATTGCATTGCCCTAGTCCCTCATAGAATTAAAAAAAAAAAAAAATCAAACCACATTGGCATTATGCCACTGGTCTATATTGGAAATGTAATAGAAGACAGTTGTATAAAATACAACAACTGTGTTGTTGAGGTCCTAGAGGAGACATTTTTTCTTAAGTGTTAGTCTGGGGAGTAGCTGGGCTTCTGAACAATTGGTTTGTTTATATCTTATGTATATGGAATTACGTTGTTATCAAGACATTTTGTTTGCCTATCTTTTCCTTTCTGAAGCTGCCACTGAAAGATAATGCTTTCCTGATAGGATTGTCAATCATATAGCTCTCCCTGCTCATGGGAGAGGGCACATTTACCCAGGCTAACCAGTTAGAATGCCTCATTCCTTTGTCCACATTGTTTAGTCTGGAGATGGGAACACAACACAAAGAGGGTCAAACAGAATCCAACCAAGGATTTTTTTCTGGTGCTCTCTTTTCACTAGAATCACTGGCCGTAAGACCTGTGAAACCATAGAGCTTTTGAGGCCATCTTTGCCAGCAAGTGAAAAGAGGCTACTTGAGAATGAAACCAACACAGAAGTAAATGTCCTGAGAACCTTGTTTGAGTTTCTGGACCCACCTGTGCCTAAAGCTAGTTCCATTCACAGAGTGTTCTATTAAATGAGCCAATAAATTTCTTTTTGTATTTATACCTGTTTGATTTGGATCTTTGACACTTGCAACCAAAAGAGGCCTGACTGATACAGTTACTGATTCAGAGTTCCTCTTTCAACTGACGGAAGCTCAGAGTCAAACTTGTATCCCACAGGTAAACAGGATCATATTGAATAAATTTTGTGTAGTGGGCTTGTCCCTTGTTTTATCTTTTTCTATCCTTTTTTTTCTTTACTCATTTTATCTTGTTATATTTTGTGTATTTTTGTAAGTTGCTTAAAATCCTTTTTATAATAAGGCACTAAATAGTAGACATTGTTTCCCATATTATCCTGAATCTGAATTGGAAAAAAACTAAGAGTTTATTCCTAGTGGACATCATTGATTTCCTACCGAAACTTTCTCTCTCATTTCTTCTCCCAGTTCTGATTTTGTTGTAGCAGTCACTCTGCATGTAGCCCATGTGATTTAGGAAAGGCTGACCTCACCCACAGCTTTACGGATGAGCCTGAGGAATCTAAGAATAACCTTATTTTCCTTGTCAGGAATTGATTCAGAAATTTGGGCCATTGGGATGCCAGGAGAAGTTTGCTAGTGGCTTCTATTTCTAGGACACTTGCTGAAAAATGACCCTTTCTCTCTTTTCCTATATGTTATGTGTGAATATGAGTCTTGAAACTGTTGCAGCTGTCCCACTACCTGTTTGAGAATAAAACTGATGCCAAAAGAGAGCAAAGCCAAAAGAATGAGAGGGAAATGGAGTACAACCATTGGAATAAATCAATCCTGAGAACTGCATTATCTCTGGGCTTTTGGTTATGTGAACCAGTAAATATTTTCATTTGAGCCACATTAAGTTGGGTGTACCCTTTATAAGGGTTCTAATATAATTGGAGAGTGAATTTTTGGCAATGTTTTTTTGGATTTGACCAAAAGCAAAGACAACAAAAGCAAAAATAAGTGGGACTACATCAAACTAAAATCTCTATACAGCAAAGAAAAGCATCAACAAAATGAAAAGGCAACCTATGGAATGGGAGAAAATATTGGCAAATCATATATCTGATAAAGGGTTAAAATCCAAAATACATAAAGAGCCCATACAACTCAATAGAAAAAACAATTCGATGTAAAAATGGGCAGAAGAATCAATCCAAATAGACATTTCTTCAAAGAAGACAAAGCAAAGGTCAATAGGTACCTGAAAAGATGCTCAACATCACTAATCATCAGGGAAATGCAAATCAAAACCACAATGAGATATCACCTCATATCTGTTAGAATGGCTATTACCAAAAAGACAAATTATTGTTGGTGGGGATGTGGAGAAAAGGAAACCCTCTTGCACTGTTGGTGGGAATGTAAATTGGTGCAGCCACTATGGAAAACAGTATGGAGGTGCCTCAAAAAATTAAAAATAGAGCTACCATATGATCCAGCAATTCCACTTCTCGGTATTTATCTGAAGGAAATGAAACCACTATCAAAAAGATACCCATGTTCATTGTAGTATTATTTACAATAGCCAATACATGGAAACAACTTAAGTGCCCATCAATGAATGAATGGATAAAGAAATTGTAAGATGCTGTACACCTGAAACTAACACAACATTGTAAATCAACTATACTCCAATAAAAATTTTAAAAAAATAAAAAATAAATCATAAGGTACATACACACATACATACACATAGACACAATGAAATATTATTCAGTCATAAAAAAGATGGAAAGAAATCCTGCCATTTGCAACAATATGGTGGGATGGATGGACCTTGAGGGAATTATGCTAAGTGAAATAAGAGAAAGACAAATAGTGTATGATCTCACATGTGGAATCTAAAACAAAAAAGCAAACTCATAGAGAACAGATTGGTGGTTGCTAGAGGTGGGGGTGGAGAAAATGGGTAAAGGTGGTTAAAACAAAAAAATTGGGAGAGTGAGTTTCCCCTCCAGCAGTTGCTGTGAAGGTTTCATAGCAACCTTCTTGTGTAGGGTTAAGAACTTTCCAAATCTCTATATAGTTTGAAAATTGCAAGGGAAATCCTATCTTTAGAAAAACAATCTTACTGGTAACCACTGGCTTGACTGAGCTCAAAGTCCTCTAAACCTCTTTATAGCTTAATTAAAACAGTCAGAGTTTGGGACTTCCCTGGTGGTGCAATGGTTAAGAATCCTCCTGCCAATGCAGGGGACACGGGTTCGATCCCTGGTCCGGGAAGATCCCACATTCCTTGGAGCAACTAAGCCCGCATACCACAACTACTGAGCCCACGTGCTGCAACTACTGAAGCCTGCGTGCCTAGAGCCCATGCTCTGCAACAAGAGAAGCCACCACAAGGAGAAGCCTGCGCACCACAATGAAGAGTGGCCCCCGCTCACCACAACTAGAGAAAGCCCGCGCAGAGCAACGAAGACCCAAAGCAACCAAAAATAAATAAAATTAAATCTTAAAAAAAAAAAAAAAGACAGAGTTCAATGAAGTTCAGACACCTATCTTAGAGAATGCAGTTTATACTTCAAAATTGCTCTGAAGTCAATTACAGTTTATGTGTTTGAAGATAGGAAGGACACCCATAAATAATTCATCCTATTTGGAGATCTTTCAACCCATTCACAGGGGTCCACTCACAAGATGCCAAAGAGATGGCCCTTCCCTTTATAGATCAAAGAGGAACCCAGGTCAAAAGTAATGATTATGAGAATAGCACATTTTATTTATATAGCTCATATCCATATGCCTAGCACTAATTTGGCCATTTTCATGTTCTCAATTCACAAAACTGTCTATAATAATAATAATAGTACTAGTCCAATCATAAATTATAAGAATGCATTTGGTATTATGAATTTAAATAACTTCCTAGTAAAAAGGCCAGTGTATGTTAAGGTAGTGCTATCTCTTACTGTGATAAGAATAAACTCAGCTCTGTCTTAACTGGTTGTTTTGGTACTGTTTTGGGGGAACCAGTATTCCACAGAATTCAACACCTTATGTGTACTTTCTTTTAGCTTATTTTCTTCATTCCTCCAGTTCTTCTGAAAGCAGCCACCATTAACAATTTCTTTTGTATCCTTCCAGAAATTTTTATAATTTACTCGTATTTAATTGCTGGTAAAGCTATGTGGTTTTCCATGTGATAATTACTATTTATATTGCCCCTCCATGTTATTTTTATCAGATGTATCTCCTGTTTGGTTGCTTTCGTATTAGTACAGGTTTCCCTCAGTATCTAGGAGGGATTGGTTCCAAGACCTCTCTGGTCTGGATACCAAAATCTGCAAATGCTCAAGTCCCATGTATAAAGTAGTGTAGTATTTTCCTGTAACCTACCCATATCCTCCTGTATACTTTAAATCATCTCTAGATTATCTATAATACCTAATACAATGTAAATACAAATAGTTGTAAATACAATGTAAATGCTATGTAAATAGCTGCCAGTGAATGGCAAATTCAAGTTTTGCTTTCTGGAACCTTCTAGAATTTTTTTTCTCAAATATTTTTGATCCGTGATTGGTTGAATTTGTGAATGTGGAACCCAAGGATACAGAGGGCTGGCTGACTGTATTTGTTTTATAAAAGTCTCTTGAAAATTAAAAAAAAAAATTGTGTAGACATTTTCTGTTTTCTGATATCACCTTTATTTTTCCAGGACTCAGAAGAGTATTATTCTCTCCAGTGCACATCTTTTTATGCTAGCCCATTTTCTTCTCTTGTTTTATGACCTATCAAAAATATATTTTATGGGCTTCCCTGGTGGCGCAGTGGTTAAGAATCCACCTGCCAATGCAGGGGACACGGGTTCAAGCCCTGGTCCAGGAAGATCCCACATGTGCGGAGCACCTAAGCCCGTGCCACAACTACTGAGCCCGCATACCGCAACTACTGAAGCCCGTGCGCTGGGAGCCTGTGCTCCACAACAAGAGAAGCCACCACAGTGAGAAGCCTGTGCACCGCAACGAAGAGTAGTCCCTGCTCGCCGCAACTAGAGAAAGCCTGTGTGCAGCAACAAAGACCCAACACAGCCAAAAATAAAACAAACAAATAAATAAATTTATGAAAAAAAAGATTCCATGTCTTCCTTGAAGACATTTAAAATTTATTTATTTATTTATCTATTTATTTATTTAATGGGATGATGTGAAGTAAAGACCTAAATTAATTACTTTTTTTTTTTGGCTGCTCCACGCGGCTTGTAGGATTTTCGTTCCCCAACCAGGGATTGAACCCAGGCCAGGGCAGTGAAAGCACCAAGTCCTAACCACTGGGCCACCAGAGAATTCTCAATTACTTATTTTTTATTCTAATACGCTTCTGTCTAAAAAACATCGAACTGCTCATCCAGTTCTCTCTAGTTTGTTGACAGTTAAAAGCTTATTCTTTGACTCTACCAGGAACATTATTCTGTGCTGTCAATAACTTTTACTATTTTTTAAAGTACATGTTCTTTTTAAAAACTACATAAATCTTTTAGTAGTTGACTCTTTTTCTGGTAGGCTTTAAACCTAGTTCAATGAGTTTATTAATTATTCTTCTAGAAGAATTTCACTATATTTCAGGTTTTAATATTAAAAAAATAGGTTTACCATAAGTAAAAATATTTTAAAAATTAATTACTTGTACATCCTTTTTGGTCTCTGGTTATTCTAAATTTTTTGGTTTGTTTTAGCAGCACAAAAATGTACAGATTAACTTGGGAGAGTTTGGGAGTAATTATTTGATTAACTCATATTATAGTTTTTAGTTTATGCTATAGGAAATGAATGTTAGACCCAATTAAAAAATACAAAGGGAAATAAAATATTTTTACTGTTACCACTGGATATCTGTTTTAAGATATTGCACAAGAAAGAAAACCTTTCTTAAGTTCATATGTAATCATTAACTAAAAGTATGCAACTCTTTGGTTATCTTGAACATTGAACTTTTGTAGATTCTTCAAAGTTACTTAAATGCAACCACTTACTAATCAACATTTGCTTACTAAGTAGAAGTGATAGAGCATATTTTTCCCTGAGTCACTATGATCAAATGTTCCCTCCTACTGAATTATCTCTATGCAATCAATTATTTACAGAGCACACACATTGAGCCATTAAGAAGAGATTTTTGGAAACCATTAAGAAGAGATCTGGGAGAAATCATTTTACCTAAGACCATCAGAGCTAAAGCCAGAATCCAGCCAGGTTTCCTGACTCCTTTACATGCTGCAGTCTTTCTTAGTACAGTCTTTAAATATCAATTATTACACTTTAAAAGAGAAAATTCACAGAACACCTCATCTGATAGAATAGGAGCTTTCCTGAAAATGTGCATGTATTTGACATATTCAGATTATATCTTCAGGGCAGTAGGAGAGCTTGTGATTTAAAGAAATCCTGTGGTGTATCCTTCAGTAAAGGGAATCATCACACTATTTTTGTCTTTTGTGTAAAATTTTATATACATTAAATCATAAAATTTTGGAGATCTTCTAGTTGGACTTTCTTCCCAGAGCATATTTTCTCCAGTCTTTTCTACCTTGTAAAGGGGTGGGAGGATATCTGTTGATGTTTTTGCTGTACCAATATGGAGCATTATTCTTTGTAAGTTGTGGAATGTAAGACAATTTTCTTAACCTTTCTGAACCTCAGTTTCCTAATTGGTAAAATTGGAGTAAAAATACCTCATAGGATTATTGTGAGGATTAAATTAGATAAAAATTTTAGAATGCCTAACATAGAAATGTTTTTGTTATTTAAGAAACCCATGTGAAGTTGACATATAAGATGTCCATTAAATGTGAGTTCTCTTAATGCCTGTAGATCATTGATAAAAATGTTGAAGGTGCTGAAGCCACTGCAGACCCTTTTGGAACGCCAGTAGAGATCTTCCTCAGGTTATATCATTTATATCATTCTGTTAATTTCTTTGAATATACAGTGGTTCAAGCAATTAAAGGTCCGTGTAAATATGCTCTCATTCAGTCCATAGAAAACATGATGTATCTTGTCAGGTGCCTTGCTGAGTTCAAGATACACTACACCTGCTGCCAAAAAAGGAAATTAAATTATGTCAAAGAGTGTCCTGCCTATGTTTTCCTCTAGGAGTTTTATAATATCTGGTCTTACATTTAGGTCTTTAATCCATTTTGAGTTTATTTTTGTGCATTGTGTTAGAGAATGTTCTAATTTCATTCTTTTTATGTAGCTGTCCAGTTTTCCCAGCACATATTGAAGAGACTGTTTTTTCTCCATTGTATATTCTTGCCTCCTTTGTTATAGATTAATTGACCATAGATGCGTACGTTTATTACTGGGCTTTCTATCTTGTTCTGTTGATCTATATTTCTGTTTTTGTGCCAGTACCATAGTGTTTTGATTACTGTAGCTTTGTAATATAGCGTGAAGTCAGGGTGCCTGATTCCTCCAGCTAACAGTGTCTTTTGCAGAGCAGAAATTTTTAATTTCAATAAAGTCCAGCTTATTATTTTTGTTTTCTTTCATGGGTCATGCCTTTGGTGTTGTATCTAAAAAGTCATTGCCAAACCCAAGGTCATCTAGATTTTCTCCTCTGTTGTCTTCTAGGAGTTTAATGGTTTTGTGTTTTATGCATTTAGGTCTTTGATCAATTTTGAGTTAATTTTTGGGAAGGGTGTAAGGTATGTATCTAGATTTTTTTTTTTTTTGCATGTGGATTTCCAGTTGTTCCAACA
The DNA here is from genome assembly GCF_965194805.1 of Balaenoptera borealis. Classification (NCBI taxonomy): domain Eukaryota; kingdom Metazoa; phylum Chordata; class Mammalia; order Artiodactyla; family Balaenopteridae; genus Balaenoptera; species Balaenoptera borealis. The sequence goes on from NC_138874.1 coordinate 90,078,727, forward strand.
TCATTTATTGAAAATACTATATTTTCTCCATTGTATTGCCTTTGTTCCTTTGTCAAAGATCAGTTTACTATATTTATAAGGATCTATTACTGGGCTTGCTTTCTGTTTCATTGATCTATTTGGCAGTTTTTTCTATCACACTCCTGAAGTCAGATAGTGTTAGTTCTCCAACTTGGTTTTTCTCCTTCAATATTGTGTTGGCTATTCTGTGTCTTTTGCCTTTCCATATAAACTTTAGAATCAGTTTGTCGATACCCACAAAATAAGTTGTTGGGATTTTGATTGGGATTACATTAAATCTACAGATCAAGTTACAAAGAACTGACATCTTGACAATAGTGAGCCTTCCTAACCATGAACATGAAATATTTCTTCTTTGAATTTTTTCATCAGGGTTTTGTAGTTTTCCTCATAAAGACCTGGTACATATTTTGTTAGATTTATTCCAAGGTATTTCTTTTTTGGGGTGCTAATATAAATGGTATTGTGTTTTTAATTTCAAAATTGACTTCTACATTGCTGGTATATAAGAAAGTGATTGACTTTTGTATGTTAATTTTGTATTCTGCTACATTGCTATAATCACTTATGAGTTCCGGGAGGTCTTTTTCAATTCTTTTGGATTTTTTACATAGACAATCATGTCATCTGAGAACAAAGACAGTTTTATATCTTCCTCCCCAATCAGTATATCTTTTCTTTCCTTTTCTTGTTTTTTTCATTAGCTATGAATTGTAGTTCAGTGTTGAAAAGATATGGTGAGAGGGACATCCTTGCCTTGTTCCTGATCTTAGTGGGAAAGCTTCTAATTTCTCACCATAAGTATAATGTTAACTATAGGTCTTTTGTAGATATTCTTTATCAAGTGAGGAAATTCCCCTCTATTCCTAGTTTCTGAAAGTTTTTATCATGAGTGCGTATTGGGTTTTTTCAAATACTTTCTCTACATCTATCTATTGATATGATCATGTGATTTTTTTCTTCTTTAGCCTGATGTGATGGGTGACATTAATTGATTCTTTTTTAAGAACTTTTTTTAACTGTACAGGCCAAACACAACACTTATAAAGGCTGAATTCAGCCCACAGACCTCCAGTTTGCAACCACTATTTCAAATATTTACTTATTTATTTGGCTGCGCCTGGTCTTAGTTGCAGCACGTGGGCTCTTTAGTTGCAGCATGTGGGCTTCTTTAGTTGCAGCATGTGGGCTCTTAGTTGTGGCATGTGAGATCCAGTTCCCTGACCAGGGATCGAACCCAGGTCCCCTGCATTGTGAGCATGGAGTCTTAACCACTGGGCCACCAGGGAAGTCCCGACATTCATTGATTTTTGAATGTTGAACCAGCCTTGCATACCTGGGATAAATCCCACTTGTTTCTGGTGTGTAATTCTTTTTATATATTGTTTGATTTGACTTGCTAATATTTTGTTGAGAATGTCTGTATCTATGTTCCTGAGAGATATTAGTCTCTAGTTTTCTTGTAATGTCTTTGTCTGGTTTTGGTATTTGGGAAATGTTGACTTCATAGAATGAGTTAGGAAATATTCCCTCTGCTTGTATGTTATGAAAGAGACTATAGTGAATTGGTATATTTTCTTCTTTAAATGTTTGGTAGAACCCATCTGGGCCTGGTGATTTCTGTTTTGGAAGGTTACAAGTTATTGATTCAATTTCTTTAATAGATACAGTCCTATTTAGATTGTCTCTTCCTTCCTGCATGTTTTGGCCCACTGTGTCTTTCAAAGAGTAGTCCATTTCATCTAGATTATCAAATTGGTGAGCATAGCATTGTTCATAGAATTCCTTTACTATCCTTTTAAAGTCCATGAGATCTGTAGTGATGTCCTCGCTATTCATTTTGTTGATGTTGTTGTTAAATATTTATTTATCTATCTGGCTGTGCCAGGTCTTAGTTGCAGCACGTGGGATCTTTTAGTTGAGGCACTTGGGATCTTTTAGTTGTTTCATGCGGGATCTAGTTCCCTGATCAGGGATCGAACCCAGGCCCCCCCACATTGGGAGCGCAGAGTCTTAACCACTGGGCCACCACGGAAGTGCCTCTATTCAGTTTTTTTTTTTTTTTTTAATATTTGTTTATTTATTTATGGCTGTGTTGGGTCTTCGTTTCTGTGCGAGGGCTTTCCCCAGTTGTGACAAGTGGGGGCCACTCCTCATCGCGGTGTGCGGGCCTCTCACTATCGTGGCCTCTCTTGTTGTGGAGCACAGGCTCCAGACGCGCAGGCTCAGCAATTGTGGCTCACGGGCCCAGCCACTCCGCGGCACGCGGGATCCTCCCAGACCAGGGCTCGAACCCGCGTCCCCCGCATTGGCAGGCAGACTCTCAACCACTGCGCCACCAGGGAAGCCCCATTTTTTGATATTAGTAATTTGTGTCCTCTCATTCTTCTTTATTAGTTTAGCCAGAGGCTTACCAATTTTTTTTTAATCTTTTCAAAGAACTAGCTTTTGGTTTCATTGATTTTCTATTTTGGTTTCCTGTTTTCAATTTTATTGATTTCTGCTTTAATTTTTATTATTTCTTTTCTCCTGCTTACTTTGGCTTTAATTTGCTCTTCTTTTTTTAAATTTTTCTAAGGGGGAAACTTAAGATGATTGATTTTAGGTTTCTTTCTTTCTCATACATGCATTCAATGCTGTAAATTTCTCTCTAAGCACTGTTTTTGCTACATCCTACAAATTTTGATAATTTGTGTTTTCATTTTCATTCCATTCAAAATATTTTAAAATTTCTCTTGAGATTTCTTCTTTGACCCATGTGTAATTAGGTATAATGTTGTTTAACCTCCAAATATTTGGCATTTTCTAGCTACCTTTCTGTAATTGATTTCTAGTTTAATTCCATTGTGGTCTGAGAGCAGTACTGTATGATTCCTATTTTTTGAAATTTATTAAAGTGTGTTTTATGGCCCAGAATGTGGTATATCTTGGTGAATGTTCCTGTGAGCTTGAAAAGAATGTGTATCCTGCTGTTGTTGGATGAAGTAGTCTATAGATGTCCATTATATGTAGTGATTGATGGGATTGTTGAGTTCAACTATGTCCTTACTGATTTTCTGCCTGCTGGATCTGTCTATTTCTGATAGAGGGGTGTTGAAGTCTACAACTATAATAGTGGATTCATCTATTTCTCCTTGCAGTTCTATCAGTTTTTGTCTCATATATTTTGATGCTCTGTTAGGTGCATACACATTAAGGATTGTTATGTCTTTGTGAAGAATTGACCCCTTTATCATTATGTAATATCCCTCTTTATCCCACATAACTTCCTTCTTCTGAAGTTGTTCTGAAATTAATATAGCTATTCTCACTTTCTTTTGATTAGTGTTAGCATGGCACATCTTTTTCCATCCATTTACTTTTAATCTATATGTGTCTTTATATTTAAAGTGGGTTTCTTATAGACATCATATAGTTGGGTCTTGTTTTTTACTGACTCTGACGATCTCCATTTTAATTTGTATATTTAGACCATTGATACTTAAAGTGATTACTGATATAGTTGGATTAATATCTACCATATTTGTTATTGTTTTATACTTGTTGCCCTTGTTCTTTGTTTTTATTTTTGTCTTCTACTCTTTTTGTCTTTTTTTTTGGCCATGCTGTGCAGCTTGTGGGATCTTAGTTCCCTGACCAGGGATCGAAACCTTCCCTCCTGCAGTGTAAATGCAGAGTCCTTACCACTGGACCACTGGACCAAAGAATCAGAGATTCTTTCCTTAGCTGTGTCCAGTCTACTAATAAGCCTATTACATGCATTCTTTATTTCTACTCATTTCTATTACAGTGCTTTTGACTCTAGCATTTCATTTTGATTCTTTCTTAGAATTTCTGTCTCTTTGCTTACATGGCCCATCTGCTCTTGCATGCTGTCTACTTCATCTCTTAGAGCCCCTAACATATTAATCATAGTTGTTTAAAATTCCTAGTCTGATAATCCCAACATCCCTGCCATATTTGAGGCTTGCTCCGTCTCTTTAAACTGTGTTTTTTGCTTTTTAGTATGCCCTATAATTTTTTCTTGATAGCTGGACATGATATACTGGGTAAAAGGAACTGCTGAAAATAGGCCTTTAATAATGTGGTGGTAAGGAGTGGAGGGAGAGGAAATGTTTTATGGTCCAGTGATTAGATCTCAGCCTTTTTAGTGAGACTGTGCCTCTGGACTGTGAACTTCACAAGTGCTTCTCAGCTCCCTCCCTTAGGTGGGACAAGAAGGCTAGAGTGGGCTGGAGTTGGGTATTTCTCTTCCCCCCAGGTTGTAACCCAGCAGATTAAGCTCTGGTTAAATAGTTTCTTCTGAGGGCAGACTTTAGGAAGAATAGAATGCTCTGGTATATTTCAAATGGTTACTTTTCCCCTCCCCCTGCCAGAAGCATTAGGAGATTTTTCTCCGATATTCACTGTGAGAACCTCCTCAAGGTAAAACTCACAAAAGTATGCGGGGTTCCCCTATAACTGAGTCCCCGTGGATCTTTCTGATATCTCAGACTTGACAGACTCAGTCATCCAGTGGAGATTTGTGAACAAGATCCAGAAGCAAATGAGTGCCATCTTGGAGGGATTCACAGAACTGCCTCCTACTGATTTGATTAAAAATGCTGATGAAAGTAAGCTGGAGTGGCTGATGTGCAGCCTTGGCAATGTGGACGTGAACGACTGGAGACATTTATTTACAGGAAGGACTACTGCCCAGACCACCCTGTCAGTCAGTGGTTCTGGAAGGCTGTGCTGCTGATGGACACTGAGAAGCATATCTAGTTTTACTGCAGTTTGTCACGGAAACATCCTGTGTACCCAGGAATGGATTTGCCTAATTTTATGGTTCCAGTGGTCCCCAGCTGTTTACAATATAGCAATGGAGAAGTCCTGAAAAACCTCCCAGAGCTCACACATGCGTTAATCGCCTTGACTTATCTCCAACTGAAACCTTTGAAGATTTATGAGAGAAACTTGTGGTTGTGGAAGATACACAAGGATTTGAAGGTGTGAATTAAGCGCCCCCTGCCTTGGGATGGTTGTTTGTGGAGCAAGTCCTGCTTGTGCTTTTGTATTTGCCTAGCAGACTTGGTAGAGGCAATGGCAGAATAGCAGTTGCAGGGAGCGGCTCCTGGAGCAGAGCCTTTGCTCATGCATTTGTGTAACAGAAAGTGGGGTCCAGCTGCTCACAGTTCAAAAGCCAATAAAGAGGCAAGGTTGGTGGAAAGGAAAGTTTGCCTTATTTTGGTTGCCGGCAACTGGGGCAGGGGGTGGGGGGCAGGGGGTGGACGCCTGTCCAAAGGCCAACTGCCCCCCAACTGACAATCAGTGGGCAAGAGCATTTATAGACAGAGGGAGGGGGCTACATGCAGAAACAGCACAGTCAGCTCTGACAGTCATGTTGAAATTGGCCATCAGTGGTCTGATCAGAGTCATCCTGACTGTTTTAAGTACAGTTAGTCTTTAGTTCCAGGGTCGGTTTGTCCCCATTTCTTCGAGGCCAGTTCTTGGAACTGTGGCAGCTTAAGTCATGGCTACAGTCTGGTCATCATGTAGTTAACTTCTTCCACCTGGTAGGGGTTTCAGTATCTACAAGACAGCTCACAGGATATGGCTCAGAATTATTATCTATAGCCCTTGAGAGGAACTAAAAGTCCTTGACTATGCTTAATGACTAAATTATTATTATTTGGTCTCCTTTGACTGTTTCTGTATTTTCTCATTTCTCTGATTAAGCTTATTTTTTGGCTAAAGTTTTTCCACAGACAAAAGGCAGGCTGAGAACACGGGGGGCAAGGACCATAGGGTCCTTCTCTGTTTCACTTACCCAAGTTCAGATGTGGGAACCTAGTCCCAGGTCTTGCATTTTCCACCACAAATTATCAACTGGATGATATCAACCGGCTACACTAATTACATTTCAGGAGAATTTATTCTATTTATGCTGTGCCTCTGTAAGCAAAGCCCTTAATAAATATTTTACATACTTAAAAAAAAAAACAAAAAACCTCTCAGTGACCCTGACTCTCCGACACTGAGCCTCTATCAATTAGTCAATTATAGTTCAGCTTTTCCTACCCTGGCACTGGTTCCACAGAAATTTTTGTTCTGGTAAATAGTGATTCTCTGTATTTGCCTGTCTCTCTGATTTGGGGGATAGCAGTTTGCCCTGTGACCTCACTTCTCTTATCCATCTGAGAAAAATTTTTGACTTTTCAGTTTGTTTAGCTTTATCCTTGTTAGAATGGAATGGTAACTTTCACGCCCCTTCATGCCAGAACCACCCACTTCTTTTTTCATTTAATATTATATGTATATTCCACCTGTGCCAGTACGTATTCTATAATCTAAGCATTTGTTTTAATGAAATTTAGATCCTCCACTTTCTCTTTTTTTGGCTACACAAAATGTTTAAGCACAAACAAGTACAAATCCTGCTTCTTTTTTTTGGAAAATATATATTTATTTATTTGGCTGCACCGGGTTTTAGTTGTGGCACATGGGATCTTGGTTGCCGCATGCGGGATCTTTAGTTGTGGCATGCAGGATCTAGTTCCCTGACCAGGGGGTTGAACCCGGGCCCCCTGCATTGGGAGTGCGTAGTCTTAACCACTGGACCACCAGGGAAGTCCCCTGCTTGTTTTAAAACATGATTATAATCTCTATTGGTTACCTTTGGTTCCTCTTACTTGCAGGAGACATCATGGGGGTTCCATTTTATTTTTAGAATACCGCTCATCAGGTCCTCTCTTAAATCTCGATGAACATTACCAAGCATAGCTAATTTGCTCTCACAACTTACTTGCTAGACAAATGCAGTCAATAAATCCTCCTCCATTTGCTTGAGAAATAGAGGTCTAACATTACTGTCAGAGAATAACAGGTATTTTGTTAGAATTGCAATACTGGTATTGCTTTTCAATCAATTTTTTAAAAGAATAGAACTTGCTTAGAGTTTGGCAATTTATAAATCTTGATTTATATAATGGGTCCTCATTTAAATTTTTTAATTGCCTAAATTTTAATAACATAGTTTCTTCTCACTCTCTTGAGCCTTATTTAAAGAGTCCTGAAGGGACATGAATTGGAATTGTGTTAATTTAGAAACTTTAGTATGCTAATCAAAGAAAGCTGACCCCTGTATGCTAGAGACTTTCTAAGGCCCCTTAGATATTGTCCTTTATTAAAGTCAAAAGTTCCTATAGAAGTTTATGCATATTTTTATCATCCCTGGTAAAGGAATTCCATTTTGCAGATATTGACAACTAATGGGTAAACATGAAAAAAGCTAATGATTTAGAGGGAGGAAGAAGGCTCTGAGCCTTAGAATTACACACTGGTGTATAATATACACAATGTATTCTAACTCTGATCAGAAGCACATGATAATGACAACTTCTCAAACATACAGTTTTAAATGCCAGTAAATGTAACCCAGCAGGACCCTGTGGGGCCTTCCTAGGACAGACCCCTCCCCCATATCCTCAGCTTTAGCTCCTCTCTGAAGTACCCAGATAACAGTCTTTTTGCACATTTCCTGAGCTTTTTTTACAGATGCTAAAACCACCACCAAATGGAAGAAATTAACTACTTGATGATCATGAGCACGTAGCCCCCAGACCTTCTGGCGCCTAAGGATTGATAATGTTAACCCCTCTGACACCGCCCTGTTACCTCACAATCAACCAATCAGAGAATTGTGCATGAGCTGATTGCATACCCTGGGACGCCCCTCCCTCACCTAGCCTTTAAAAATGCGTTTCGAAGCCCATCGAGGAGTTCTGGTGTTTTGAGCAGCAGCGCTCCTGGGCTCCTTGCTGACGCGCTGCAATAAACGCCGCACCTTCCTTCACCACAACCCAGTGTCAGTAGATTGGCTTTACTGCGCGCGGGCCAGTGGACCCAAATTTGATTCGGTAACAGAAATATCAGAATTACGACAGACAAAAGCAAACAAGCAGGCTAACAAATGAAGATTTCCTGTTGTCTGCCACCTGCCACAGAATGGTTTCCTGTTGAATGCCACCTGACAAATTGCCACTGATGAATGGTCAGACAGCCAAAATCCCACATTACTGACAACAGAGGGGAAGAATAACTTGATAAATGCAAATCTGAAAAGCGACTTGGCTGGTGAGAGCCAAAAAGCTCAATTACTATCTACACCACTCACCAGAAGATCCAGGAAAGGTGAGCTGTGGGCCTACGGGTTCAACATTGGAATGAGGTTCACCTTCGGGCTGTATACTTCTCTTGGCTCTGTTGATAGAACTCAGGTGGGAAAGTCTTGGTAAATCTCTCTGGGTTGATTACCTCCACTGCTGCTTCCTGCTTTCTGTTTTCTTGGGAGATCTCATTCAGCCCTGCTGCTGCTTCCCCCCTTGCCCATTCCAAGGATGATTGGGGTGGTCTTACTCTCTGTGAAGGTGGAATTGCATTGGAGGGGTTTCTCTCAGCTCTTCTGCCTCTGCCCTAACTTTCTGTCGGTGAAAGCTTAGAACGCCTCGGTGTTTACTCTCAGCTCTCCTAACTGCCTCCTCCAATTTTGTTGTACTGTTCTCAGCACTTGGTAAGACCAGTGTGGCAAAGAATTGGGGACAGTGCAGTCTTGAAACCGCACAACTCAGATGGGACTCGAACCCAGCCAAAACCCAGATTGGGATTTGAACCCATGGGCTGGGACTCGAATCCACTGTCTTTTTTTTTTTTTTTTTTTAATTATGTATGGCTGCACTGGGTCTTCGTTGCTGCACGCGGGCTTTCGCTAGTTGCGGAGAGTGGGGGCTGCTCTTCATTGCGGCGCGTGGGCTTCTCATTGCGGTGGCTCCTCATGTTGCGAAGCACGGGCTCCTGGCGCGTGGGCTTCAGTAGTTGTGGCACGCAGGCTCAGTAGTTGTGGTGCATGGGTTTAGTTGCTCCATGGCATGTGGGATCTTCCTGGACCAGGGATCGAACCCTTGTCCCCTGCATTGGCAGGCGGGTTCTTAACCACTGTGCCACCAAGGAAGTACCTGAATCCACTGTCTTTTAATTGAGTTTGCACACCTGATCTCAGGGCTTAATGAAGCTCAGGTTCTTTATGTCTCAGCACAGAGGAATTCAGTGAGAGGCAGAGTAATAGGTAAGAAGTGGGCTTATTTAGAGAGATACACATTTCATAGACAGAATGCAGTTCGTCTCAAAAGGTGAGAGGCCCCGAAATATGGGGTGGTTAGTTTTTATGGACTGGGTAATTTCACAGATTAATGAGTGGTAGGATTATTCCAACTATTTGGGGGAAGGGGCAGGGATTTCCAGGAATTGGGCCACTGCCCACTTTTGGCCTTTTATGGTCAGCCTTGGAACTGTCATGGCGCCTGTGGCCCTGTCATTTAGCATGCTGCTGTATTACAATGAGCATATAACGAGGCTCAAGGTCTACTGGAAGTTGAATCTTCCACCATCTTGGACCTAATCGGTTCTAACCAGTTTATGTTATATCCACAACGGCTATGTCATTCTTTTTTTTTTTAATTAATTCATTCATTCATTCATTTATTTATGGCTGTGTTGGGTCTTCGTTTCTGTGCGAGGGCTTTCTCTAGTTGTGGCAAATGGGGGCCACTCTTCATCGCGGTGCGCGGGCCTCACTATCCCGGCCTTTCTTTGTAGAGCACAGGCTCCAGACGGGCAGGCTCAGTAACTGTGACTCATGGGCACAGCTGCTCTGCAGCATGTGGGATCTTCCCAGACCAGGGCTCGAACCCGTGTCCCCTGCATTGGCAGCCAGATTCTTAACCACTGTGCCACCAGGGAAGCCCTATGTCATTCTTAAAGGGTTGTGCCCTGCCCCCTTTCCTCCTGTTTCATTCTGACTGTTTCTCTGGCTCCTCTAGAGTATAATCTGTCAGCCCCACACATGACCTGGAAAAGTTTGTTAGAAGATGGAGTGATTTCTGCCAAACCCCCTTTATGGTAGACTACTCCCTGCTCCATTTCAGGCAGAGATGAAAGCTGCTGTGGCTCTCTTCTGTCTTATAAAGGTCTTGTCATTTCTGGAGTTTAGTTGGCAAACTTTTCTTTAAAGGGCCAAATAGTGAATATTTGGGGCTGTGTGAACCAAGAGGCAAAATTGAGCAGTTCTTACTGAAAGGCTGTTCATGTTGAATAGTCTTTTTCACATTTTATAATTAAAAATATAAAAACCAATCTTAGTTCCAAGACCAGACAAAAATAGGGGTCAGATGAATTTGGCTCATGGGCCAAATCAACCTCTCGTTTGGTTCATTTAGATCTCTTTGTATCCTCATTGGTGGATTTTTAAAAATCTATGATTATATCATCTTTCCAGCTTGTTTCTGTTTGTACAGTCAGAGGTCTGTTCCAAAGCCACTATAATAATGTCATGCCTTTATCTGATCCTGCATCTGATCTCATTTCAAGGCCTAAATCATTTTCTGCTGTTATAAACATACAGAAAAGTATGGAAGTCCATCTTTTTTTTTTTTGAGTCTTTTACTTTTCTTTTTTTTTTAACATCTTTATTGGAGTATAATTGCTTTACAATGGTGTGTTAGTTTCTGCTTTATAACAAAGTGAATCAGCTATGCATATATCCCCATATATCCTCCCTCTTGCGTCTCCCTCTCACCCTCCCTATCTCACCCCTCTAGGTGGTCAGAAAGCACCGAGCTGATCTCCCTGTGCTATGCGGCTGCTTCCCACTAGCTATCTATTTTACATTTGGTAGTATATATAAGTCCATGCCACTCTCACTTCATCCCAGCTTTCCCTTCCCCCTACCCGTGTCCTCAAGTCCGTTCTCTATGTCTGTGTCTTTATTCCTGTCCTGCCCCTAGGTTCTTCATGACCTTTTTTTTTTTTTTTAGAGTCCATAAATATGTGTTAGCATACGGTATTTGTTTTTCTCTTTCTGACTTACTTCACTCTGTATGACAGACTCTAGGTCCATCCACCTCACTACAAATAACTCAATTTCATTTCTTTTTATGGCTGACTAATATTCCATTGTATATATGTACCACATCTTCTTTATCCATTCATCTGTCGATGGACACTTAGGTTGCTTCCATGTCCTGGCTATTGTAAATAGGGCTGCAGTGAATATTGTGGTACATGATTCTCTTTGAATTACGGTGTTCTCAGGGTATACGACCAGTAATGGGATTGCTGGGTCATACGGTGGTTCTATTTTTAGTTTTTTAAGGAACCTCCATACTGTTCTCCATAGTGGCTGTATCAATTGACATTCCCAACAACAGTGCAAGAGTGTTCCCTTTTCTCCACACCCTCTCCAGCATTTATTGTTTGTAGATTTTTTGATGATGGCCATTCTGACTGGTGTGAGGTGATAACTCATTGCAATTTTGATTTGCATTTCTCTAATGATTAATGATGTTGAGCATTCGTTCATGTGTTTGTTGGCAATCTGTGTATCTTCTTTGGAGAAATGTCTATTTAGGTCTTTTACCCATTTTTGGATTGGGTTGTTTGTTTTTTTTTTGAAATTGACCTGCATGAGCTGCTTGTAAGTTTTGGAGATTAATCCTTTGTCAGTTGCTTCATTTGCAAATATTTTCTCCCATTCTGAGGGTTGTCTTTTCATCTTGTTTATGGTTTCCTTTGTTGTGCAAAAGCTTTTAAGTTTAATTAAGTGTCATTTGTTTATTTTTGTTTTTATTTCCATTTCTCTAGGAGGTGGGTCAAAAAGGATCTTGCTGTGATTTATGTCATAGAGTGTTCTTCCTATGTTTTCCTCTAAGAGTTTTATAATGTCTGGCCTTACATTTAGGTCTTTAATCCATTTTGAGTTTATTTTTGTGTATAGTGTTAGGAAGTGTTCTTATTTCATTCTTTTACATGTAGCTGTCCAGTTTTCCCAGCAGCACTTATTGAGGAGGCTATCTTTTCTCCATTGTATATTCTTGCCTCCTTTATCAAAGATAAGGTGACCATATGTGCGTGGGTTTATCTCTGGGTTTTCTATTCTGTTCCATTGATCTATATTTCTGTTTTTGTGCCAGTACCATACTGTCTTGATTACTGTAGCTTTGTAGTATAGTCTGAAGTCCGGGAGCCTGATTTCCTCCAGCTCCGTTTTTCTTTCTCAAGATTGCTTTGGCTATTCAGGGTCTTTTGTGTTTCCATACAAACTGTGAAATTTTTTGTTCTAATTCTGTGAAAAATGCCATTGGTAGTATGATAGGGATTGCATTGAATCTGTCAATTGCTTTGGGTAGTATAGTCATTTTCACAATGTTGATTCTTCCAATCCAAGACATGGTATATCTCTCCATCTGTTTGTATCATCTTTAATTTCTTTCATCAGTGTCTTATAGTTTTCTGCATGCAGGTCTTTTGTCTCCTTAAGTAGGTTTATTCCTAGGTATTTTATTCTTTTTTTTGCAATGGTAAATGGGAGTGTTTTCTTAATTTCACTTTCAGATTTTTCATCATTAGTGTATAGGAATGCAAGAGATTTCTGTGCATTAATTTTGTATCCTGCTACTTTACCAAATTCATTGATTAGCTCTAGTAGTTTTCTGGTAGCATCTTTAGGATTCTTTATGTATAGTATCATGTCATCTGCAAACAGTGACAGCTTTAATTCTTTTTTTCTGATTTGGATTCCTTTTATTTCTTTTCTTCTCTGATTGCTCCAAAACTATGTTGAATAATAGTGTTGAGAGTGGACAACCTTGTCTTGTTCCTGATCTTAGAGGAAATGGTTTCAGGTTTTCACCATTCAGAATGATGTTCACTGTGGGTTTGTCATATATGGCCTGTATTATGTTGAGGTAAGTTCCCTTTATGCCTACTTTCTGAAGGCTTTTTATCATAAATGGGTGTTGAATTTTGTTGAAAGCTTTTTTCTGCACCTATTGAGATGATCATATGGTTTTTCTCCTTCAGTTTGTTAATATGGTTTATCACATTGATTTTGTGTGTATTGAAGAATCCTTGCATTCCTGTGATAAACCCCACTTGATCATGGTGTATGATCCTTTTAATGTGCTGTTGGATTCTGTTTGCTAGTATTTTGTTGAGGATTTTTTCATCTATGTTCATCAGTGATATTGGCCTGTAGTTTTCTTTCTTTGTGACATCTTTGTCTGGTTTTGGTATCAGGGTGATGGTGGCCTCGTAGAATGAGTTGGGGAGTGTTCTTCCCTCTGCTGTATTTTGGAAGAGTTTGTGAAGGATAGGTGTTAGCTCTTCTCTAAATGTTTGGTAGAATTCACCTGTGAAACCATCTGGTCCTGGGCTTCTGTATGTTGGAAGATTTTTAATCACAGTCTCAATTTCAGTGCTTGTGATTGGTCTGTTCATATTTTCTATTTCTTCCTGGTTCAGTCTGAGAAGGTTGTGCTTTTCTAAGAATTTGTCCATTTCTTCCAGGTTGCCCATTGTATTGGCATAGAGTTGCTTGTAGTAATCTCTCATGATCTTTTGTATTTCTGCAGTGTCAGTTGTTACTTCTCCTTTTTCATTTCTGATTCTATTGATTTGAGTCTTCTCTGTTTTTTACTTGATGAGTCTGGCTAATGGTTTATCAATTTTGTTTATCTTCTCAAAGAACCAGCTTTTAGTTTTATTGATCTTTGCTATTATTTCCTTCATTTCTTTTTCATTTATTTCTAATCTGATCTTTATGATTTCCTTCCTCTGCTAACTTTGGGGTTTTTTTGTTTTTTTTTCCCTAATTGCTTTAGGTATAAGGTTAGGTTGTTTATTTGAGATGTTTCTTGTTTCTTGAGGTAGCATTGTATTGCTATAAACGTCCCTCTTAAAATGCTTTTGCTGCATCCCATAGGTTTTGAGTTGTCGTGTTTGTTTTCATTGTCATTTTTTTCTAGGTATTTTTTGATTTCCTCTTTGATTTATTCAGTGATCTCTTGGTTATTTAGTAGTGTATTGTTTAGCTTCCATGTGTTTGTATTTTTTACAGATTTTTTCCTGTAATTGATATCTAGTCTCATAGCATTGTGGTTGGAAAAGATACTTGATACAATTTCAATTTTCTTAAATTTACCAAGGCTTGATTTGTGACCCAAGATATGATCTAACCTGGAGAATGTTCCATGAGCACTTGAGAAGAAAGTGTATTCTATTGTTTTTGGATGGAAAGTCCTATAAATATTAATTAAGTCCATCTTGTTTAATGTATCATTTAAAGCTTGTGTTTCCTTGTTTATTTTCATTTTCGATCATCTGTCCATTGGTGAAAGTGGGGTGTTAAAGTCCCCTACTATGATTGTGTTTCTGTCAATTTCCCCTTTTATGGCTGTTAGCATTTGCCTTATGTATTGAGGTTCTCCTATGTTGGGTGCATAAATATTTACAATTGTTATATCTTCTTCTTGGATTGACCCCTTGGTCATTACGCAGTGTCCTTCTTTGTCTTCTGTAATAGTCTTTATTTTAAAGTCTATTTTGTCTGATATGAGAATTGCTACTCCAGCTTTCTTTTGATTTCCATTTGCATGGAATATCTTTTTCCATCCCCTCACTTTCAGTCAGTATGTGTCCCTAGGTCTGATGTGGGTCTTTTGTAGACAGCATATATACGAGTCTTGTTTTTGTTTCCAGTCAGCCAGTCTATGTCCTTTGGTTGGAGCATTTAATCCATTTACATTTAAGGTAGTTATCGATATGTATGTGCCTATTACTATTTTCTTAACTGTTATGAGTTTGTTATTATAGGTCTTTTCCTTCTCTTGTGTTTCCTGCCTAGAGAAGTTCCTTTAGCATTTGTTGTAGAGCTGGTTTGATGGTGCTGAATTGTTAGCTTTTGCTTGTCTACAAAGGTTTTAATTTCTCCATCAAATCTGAATGAGATCCTTTCTGGGTAGAGTAATCTTGGTTGTAGGTTTTCCCCTTTCATCACTTTAAATATGTCCTTCTACTCCCTTCTGGCTTGCAGAGTTACTGCTGAAAGATCAGCTGTTAACCTTATGAGGATTCCCTTGTATGTTATTTGTTGTTTTTCCCTTGCTGCTTTTAATATTTCTTTTGTATTTAATTTTTGATAGTTTGATTAATATGTGTCTTGGCATGTTTCTCCTTGGATTTATCCTGTATGGGACTCTCTCAG
The DNA here is from genome assembly GCF_965194805.1 of Balaenoptera borealis. Lineage (NCBI taxonomy): Eukaryota > Metazoa > Chordata > Mammalia > Artiodactyla > Balaenopteridae > Balaenoptera > Balaenoptera borealis. The sequence continues at coordinate 90,093,824 of NC_138874.1, forward strand.
CTTCCTGGACTTGATTATTTCCTTTCCCGTATTAGGGAAGTTTTCAACTATAATCTCTTCATATATTTTCTCAGTCCCTTTCTTTTTCTCTTCTTCTTCTGGGACCCCCTGTAATTCAAATGTTGGTGTGTTTAATGTTGTCCCAGAGGTCTCGGAGACTGTCCTCAATTCTTTTCATTCATTTTTATTTATTCTGCTCTGTGGTAGTTATTTCCACTTTTTTATCTTCCCAGTCACTTATCCGTTCTTCTGCCTCAGTTATTCTGCTATTGATTCCTTCTAGAGAATTTTAAATTTCATTTATTGTGTTGTTCATCATTTGTTTGCTCTTTATTTCTTCTAGGTCCTTGTTAAAGGTTTATTTTCTCCATTCTATTTCCAAGATTTTGAATCATCTTTGCTATCATTTTTCTGAATTTTTTTTCAGGTAGACTGCCTATTTCCTCTTCATTTGTTTGGTCTGGTGGGTTTGTACCTTGCTCCTTCATCTGCTGTGTGTTTCTCTGTCTTCTCATTTTGCTTCACTTATGTGTTTGGGGTCTTCTTTTCACAGACTGCAGGTTTGTAGTTCCCGTTGTTTTTGGTGTCAGCCCCCAGTGGCTAAGGTTGGTTCAGTGGGTTGTGTAGCCTTCCTGGTGGAGGGGACTGGTGCCTGTGTTCTGGTGGATGAGGCTGGATCTTGTCTTTGTGGTGGGCAGGACCGTGTCCGGTGGTGTGTTTTGGGGTGTCTGTGACCTTATTATGATTTTAGGTGGCCTCTCTGCTAATGGGGGGGAGTTGTGTTCCTGTCTTGCTGGTTGTTTGGCATAGGGTGTCCAGCACTGTAGCTTGCTGGTCATTGAGTGGAGCTGGGTCTTAGCATTGAGATGTAGATCTCTGGGAGAGCTTTTGCCGTTTGATATTACATGGAGCCGGGAGGACTCTGCTGGACCAATGTCCTGAACTTGGCTCTCCCCCCTCAGAGGCACAGGCCTGACACCCGGCCAGAGCACGAAGGCCCTGTCTGCCCCATGGCCAGGTACATGGGGAGTTTCTTGCCTTTTGGGAAGTCTGAGGTCTTCTGCCAGTGTTCAGTAGGTGTTCTGTAGGAGTTGTTCCACATGTAGATGTATTTCTGATGTATTTGTGGGGAGGAAGGTGATCTCCATGTCTTACTCCTCCGCCATCTTGAAGGTCTCCTGGAAGTCCGTCTTATGGTTATCTTCTCAGAAGATAACTAAATGACTGAATAAAATGTATACATCTTTCAGATGTTAATAATCAGGAACATATCCACTGGTACTAGTGGTAAATATTTTTATCATTTGTGAATTTAAGGTAAACAAAGGTATAGTTAACCTTAGGCCAGGCATTAAAATATACCTTAAATTATACATGTATGTATGTGTACATTAAAATATACATTACTCTCTTGTAATTAATCTCTGTAGGTAGTCTGTATATACCCACAGAGCAAAGTGGTTTTTTTTTGTGTTGACAACCAAAATGACTCTGCGTGATCCTCCAAATGATGGTGTTTACACTTTAATATGTTGGCAAGCATGTCTGGCTGCTATTATTTTAGGGTGCCCTAATTTTAAAAGAAAATATGCTTTATTAAGGGAAGTGGGTAATGGGGAGTGGTTATCTAATGGGTATAGAGTTTCAGTTTAGAAACACTTAGAAATGGTTAGGATGGTAAATTTTACATTACTTTTTACTGCTTTAAAAATATTATTACATAAATAATACCTGATAATTATGGAAACATCAGTAAATACAGACAAGCAAAAAGGAAAATAAAATCACCCACAATCCTAACAGCTGAGATTTCTTATTGCATAAATACATAAATGCATAAATTATATGTAGGTTCACATTTGGATTTGCTGCTTAATAACCTGACTTTTTCAAACAAAGTTTACACTGTTTTTAACCATGTTTTAATTTATTTTTATTTATGGCTGTGTTGGGTCTTCGTTTCTGTGCGAGGGCTTTCTCTAGTTGTGGCGAGCGGGGGCCACCCCTCATCGCGGTGCACGGGCCTCTCAGTATCGCGGCCTCTCTTGTTGCGGAGCACAGGCTCCAGACGCGCAGCCTCAGTAATTGTGGCTCACGGGCCTAGTTGCTCCGCAGCATGTGGGATCTTCCCAGACCAGGGCTCGAACCCATGTCCCCTGCATTGTCAGGCAGATTCTCAACCACTGTGCCACCAGGGAAGCCCCCTTAACCATGTTTTAAGTTCTATGTTCTTAATTGAAAATGCAGAGAAGTAGGATGTTTCACATTTCTGTAAACTCTAAGGCCTCAAGACAGAAATGCAGTGGCATGTTTAGGGGTACATGCCCCTTTATTGATGCTTCTCTGTTTAAGTCATGTGTCCTCAGGAGAAAGAAAGGCTCCCCCACTCCTGATTTGTCAGCCAGCTCTACTGACATCTTTCAGTGGTTCCTTTTAAGTATGAACCCATCTACAGAGGCTTCTGGTACTTTGGGAACTGGTGTCTACCTGTCCCTGGGGCTCTTCAGTCACATGTCTATCCACTGGGGTAATGTAAATATGTGTCTCAGCAAGGTTAACGATTAAATTGTTGGGATGAAAGGTCAGAAGACCTGCCTTTGGAACATCAGAACATCAGAATGGAGATAACATATTGCTACTTGCCTTCCACCTTCTCTGAGGAAAAGAGTAAATAAGGAACAACACAGTCATACAAGAGTCTTCATTCTAGAAGTGATCTAGGAATTATGCTGGAGAAGTTCTGCAACTCTACTTTTTGGGTAAGAAATTACACTTGTCCTCACTGTTGACTCTTCTCAACTCGGAACAAGTAGTAGATTAGCCTAGAGTGACCACTAATAAGAACTAGAAAAGTTAGATGTGCAGTTGGTCTAAAGTTCAGGGTTTCTTTCTTTTTTTTCTTTTTTTCTTTATTTTAAGATAAGTCATAATATCTCCCTAGGATATTCTATGTGGGAGAGATAATATATTTCTGCTCTAAAATATGTTTATTGTATCCCACACTCTTCTCGGACTAGGTAGCTGCAAAATTGCATTCTCTAAAGAGAAATAAGGGAAAAGCTTCCAATTTCATCAATGTTAGGAGGGGGAATTGTTGTTTGTGGAGTATGAGGACAAAGAGAAGGTCTATGATTGAGTCTTGCTGAAAAATGTTGATGTTGAAATAATACTGATATGTTCTAGAGGAACTGGCAATTAGTGATGTGACTAGAAGTTGAGGCTAGGGATGCAAATTTGGGCATCCCGAGCACTGAAACAATTTTTTTTTAATTATTTATTTATTTATTTATTTATTTATTATTTTTGGCTGTGTTGGGTCTTCGTTTCTGTGCGAGGGCTTTCTCTAGTTGCGGCAAGCGGGGGCCACTCTTCATCGCGGTGCGCGGGCCTCTCACTATTGTGGCCTCTCTTGTTGCGGAGCACAGGCTCCAGATGTGCAGGCTCAGTAGTTGTGGCTCACGGGACTAGTTCCTCTGTGGCATGTGGGATCTTCCCAGACCAGGGCTCGAACCTGTGTCCCCTGCATTAGCAAGCAGACTCTCAACCACTGTGCCACCAGGGAAGCCCCTGAAACAATTTTTGAACCATTAAAGCAGAGAATTCAAGACAGCAAGCATCAGTACCAAATGGTTTAGTGGAATAGAAATTTAGGGATGTTGAGGAAGTGTGGTCTGCAGACTCCTAGGGTCAGAATCATCTGGAGTGCTTGTTAAACTGGTTTAACTATCTTAGGTAATTCTTCTGAATTCTAAAGTTAAATAATTTTATGGGGAGAGGAGAAGAGCAGGAATGAGATAGCAGAGCACGTGGACAGCACTCCCATCCTAGAAAGAACCTGGACCCCAAGGCCCTCGAGGCCAGGACATGTATACCACAGGAAGGTAGGGCTTAACATGCCCCAGGATCTCACCAGGCTATCTCAAGAGAATTCTTTCTGAGAATCATCTGACAGATCATCTTGGTCAGGGCACCTCAATCTTTAAAGAGGCTGTGCAAACAGCTGAACAAAGCAAAAAATATTTGTAAGAAGAGAATAATCTACCCTCACATGACTCAGATGTAAGAACTGGTGCCCCACCTTCACCTCACAAGATACTTCTATTTATTGCAGAATGCAAAGACAAGTAGAAAACTTGCTGGGAATAAGCCTTCCCTCCAATGTGCCTCTTCATGATCCAGCTTAAGCCCCTGGGGCTATAGGAGATTAATTGCCAAAATGTGACTAAGCATTCTGCTACCTGCAGGTTAGGTTTGAGTGTCTGCCAGTGAGTTCAATCAATGCTAAAAACTAGAATAAGAAGTTTTTATATCCCAGGACTGTTCTCCCTGTTGGGTTGAGGAATGGTCCCTCTCCTTCCCACAACTTGGCAAATGTGGTGGTGAAATTAAATCATAATAGATGGTGGAGAAATTCACTTAGAATCACAGAAAGAAAGGTTTTTAGAGGGTGGATTGGTCAGAGAAGTCACTAAATGACATTTAATGGTGAATTTATATCAATGGAGTTGGATAGGAAAATACAGCTAGTTAAAGGGTCAGGCTAAATATGGATATAGAACTGGGTTAAAATTGTTTGGAAGCAAGGGTAGGGATGGGCGTGGGCTGGGGGCTGGTATTCTCTTTTTTAAAATGCATGTATCCAACAATCATTCCATTTTGGTCCCCCAGAATTCCTCATTCCTGGATAGCCCGGAGGCGGACCTGCCACTTTGTTTTGAGCAAACTGTTCTGGTGTGGATTCCCTTGGGCTTCCTTTGGCTCCTGGCCCCTTGGCAGCTTCTCTATGTGTATAGATCCAGGACCAAGAAATCTTCTATAACCAAACTCTACCTTGCTAAGCAGGTACGGGAACCCCACTATTTTCTAATTAATTTTGTGGTACACAATAGAGACATTTTCTTGGTGGTTCAAGTGTCTTATTCCCTGTCTTTAACCAGCTTTTCCAGGTAGAGCCATGCTCTGGATGTCCCTGTCTCCACCTGTCACATGCCTCATTGGCCCCCTGCCATACTTCTTAGTTAAGTTACTTTGATTTTTGCATGAGAATAATGACTCTTAAATCTTATGGCTATTGGACTCTGGAAACACCAATGATGAGTAATCAGTCAGTTGAATAGTTATGGTCTTTTCAGCATTTGAGAAGCAAACACTGGATTATCTATCTTTAAGCTGTTCTAATTAATCAGGAGACTATAATTCAGTTGGCATCTACCATGAGGTAAAAATGAACTATCTAATGTGTCCTCTGCACCATTCAGCCAATCCAAACATTGCTCTTCTCCCCAGGCTTGGATCTGAAATAGGGCTTCCATTTTTCCAAAGTCAACCCTGAGTCTGGATGGTCGCTCGAAGTAGAGGGAGGAAGGGTGTGTGCTCACGGTGACATACCTGAGTAGGGAAATAATGGAAAGGACAGGGGCTGCAGGAGGAATGAGGGTAGGAGCCTCTCAGCCAGCTGCACTGATTAATGCAGAGAAAGTCTTGTGAGAACCAAAAGATCCTCAACTGAGATTGTAAAACTACCTCTTAAAATCTATCATCTGCTTCTTTTCACTAGGTGTTTTTCTATCTGTCCTGATTATTAAACAGGGCTTTAGAGAGGCAAATTAGATTCGGTGTTCTATGAGCATACAGGCCAATGACCTCAGGTTACTGCAGTCTAAAAAGAAGGAAGGAAGAAATTTGGCCAAAGGAAGTTGGATTTGCATTGACACTCTGAGGTGGGGTGGTGGTGTGTTTTGCCTACTCTGGATAGAAGAAGAGTCTGCGAGAGCTTGGAGCAGGGCTATTGTCTCCCTCGCTGACCTGAGTGCCCAGCACAGGGCCTACCACTTGGTACGCATTTGTTGAATGTTGGTATTAAATGCATTCTAGGAATAGGGATTGAGTCAAGAGTGTGTTAGACTGAACATTGAACAGCATGCTTCAGTACCGTTGGGGATGAGACGGAGCTTTTGGTTAGTCAGTCAAGTTAGAGGGCTTCTATCATTTTCTGGAGCTTCCAAGAAAAGGTTGGGTAATGAGTAAATCAGTATCCCATTTTTATCATAGCTATTAATTAACTTTTAATAAACAATTTTATTGAGAAATAATTCACATATCATACAATTTCACCCATTTAAATACAATTCTTTTTTTTAAAGTATTTTCATGATATGTGTAACCATCACCACAGTCTATTTTAGAACATTTTTTTTCCCTCAGAAAGAAATCCTTTATCAACCCCTATCTCCCCATCTCCCCTAGCCCTAAACAACCACTAGTATACTCTTTGTCACTATAGTTTCCCTATTCTAAACATTTCATACGAATGGAATCATATAATACATGATCTTTTATTATTGGCTTCTTTTACGTAGCATAAGGTTTTCAAGGTTCATGCATGTTGTTTAAGGCTCATCCATAGTATCCCATCGTATGGATATATCATGGTTTGTTTAACTTTTGTAAATACAAATCTCTATGGATAAAACTCTGTAGATAAAAAGAAATGTATTAGCTTTTTTTTTTTCCTGTAGCTAATAATCCACTCACCCTTGCTCATAGTTTCAGGAGCTTCGTTTATAATTTATACTTTTTTTTGTCCTCCTCCCTGAGAGTGATAGGCACAGAGTAGCGTCCTCTTAAAAATTTCAGAACGATTGCTTTCTCCTCTGAAACAGAAGTATAATTCCTCAGAAAGTAAGAATTCACTTCTTCTCTGAGAACCTTCTTCTTGGATCACTCCTCAACTTGACTTCATTTCTTCACTTCCTGTTCTACCTGCCTTTGGGCTGTTTGTTCCTTTCTGATTCTCTTGAACTGTCATTGCTGTTTGGTCATTAGTGCAGTGTTTACCTCATCTGGACTAAGTCAATTTGCTTGACTAAGTTAGTGCGAGACTCTACCAGTTTGTTTAAAGGTGCACCCTTACCCGAAGGACCCTGTGCATAGTAGGTAATTGAATGAATTGAATTAAAAAATGAATGAATGAATGAGCTCATATTTAGTCCCAAGGTAACAAAAGAGGAGTATTGTTCTGGAGGTTGTGGATCTGCTGAGGTCAGATGTGCAACAAAAGTGGACTTACTGTTGAGCTAGTGAGACATGGGAATCATCTTCAAGTATTTGTAGAAGTATAACATACAAGACTGCCTAGCTTATTCTGAAAAGTTTCAGAGAGCAAGATCAAAGTAAGTCAGTGTAGGTTGTTCCAGGGGAGCTGACTTTAGCCAAACATACAGAAGAACTTTCTTTCCTTTTTTATTTTTTTGTGGATGATTTACCCTTTTTATCCCTTACTCTTACATAAACTTAAAAAAGACAGAAAATCAAAGATAAGTAAATTATTTTCAGCTGTACCAAAGTTTAAGAACTTAAATTTGAGACAGCTTTATCAGTTGACTTTTGAGAGGGTTTTAAATAAGTTCAGTTGTGAAGACCATTACAAAGGTGGAAGAACTTTCTTATGGTAATAACTGTCTGATAGTAGAATGGTCTGCTGGGGGATGTAGTTCCTGAAAATATTGAAACTGAAGTTAGACGTTTGTCTGCCAGGGAAGTGATGGAAATAGACACCCTCTGTAATGGGTCGAAGGTTCAACCAGAGTGCTTTCATAAAGCACTGGGAAAAGGAGGACTGTGCAGAGGTGGAAAGATATTAAATATGGCCAAACCACTTTACTTTCTTTTTTTTTTTTTTTTGCTCCACCGCATGATTTGCAGGATCTTAGTTCCCGGACCAGGGATCGAAGCCATGCCCTCGGCAGTGAAAGCACCGGGCCCTTGGACTGCCAGGGAATTCCATACTTTTTTTTTTTTTTTTTTAAATATTTATTTATTTATTTATTTATGGCTGCATCAGGCCTTAGTTGCAGCATGTGGGATCTTTTTTTTTCTTTTTTAATATTTATTTATTTTTGGCTGCAGTGGGTCTTCCTTGCTGTGTGCGGGCTTTCTCTGTTTGCGGTGAGCGGGGGCTACTCTTCTTTGCGGTGCACCGGCTTCTCATTGTGGTGGCTTCTCTTGTTGCGGAGCTCGGGCTCTAGGCACGTGGGCTTCAGTAGTTGTGGCTCGCGGGCTCTAGAATGCAGGCTCAGTAGTTGTGGCACACGGGCTTAATTGCTCCATGGCATGTGGGATCCTCCTGGACCAGGGCTCAAACCTGTGTCCTCTGCATTGGCAGGCGGATTCTTAACCACGGCGCCACCAGGGAATCCCGGCACGCAGGATTTTTCATTGTGGCACGCGGGCTTCTCTCTAGTTGTAGCCCATGGGCTCCAGAGTGTGTGGGCTCTGTAGTTGAGGCACGCAGGCTCTCTAGTTGTGGATCACGGGCTCAGTAGTTGTGGCACATGGGCTTAGTTGCTTCTCAGCACCTCGCATCTTAGTTCCCCGACCAGGAATCAAACCCGCATCCCCTGCATTGGAAGGTGGATTCTTAACCACTGCACCACCAGGGAAGTCCCCGTACTTTCTTTTTTAATACCAATGATATTGTGTCTCTTTAGGAAGTTGAGTTCAGTAAACTACATGTGCACTTGAAACTTCTTCAGTGATTCAGAGATCAAGGGCAAAGATTATTTACGGACTTGGTAATCATTAAACAACCACAATATTTCCCTGAGTGTGATTAAGAAAAGCCTATGTATGTTTCTGATTATAAAAAGAATGCATTATTGTAGAAAGTTTATTTGATTATTGTAGAAAGTTTGTCGACTCTAGGGAAATAGGAAATCATTGATAATTGTATCACTCTGATATACTCCTGTTAACATTTTGAGATGTTTCCTTTTACTCTCTTTAAAAAACTAAAGAAACAAACAAAAAAACAAAATGAAAAGAAAAAGACTCATTCTCACCCCTCTACCTTCTAGTCCTGTTCTCCAGAGACCGCCATTTAAAATTATTTTGATGGTTACCTCCATATCTGCAAATAATGTGTTTATACCTGTATTTCTTGATCCATCAACTTCAAAAAATATCTATTTCTGTCCTCTATGAAAGACAAAGAATTTAGCTCATTGACCCAACTCCCTAGCTTCCTTTTTCTCTCTTCCTCTTTCTCTCAGTCTTTTAATTTTGTGAGTATGTTCTGTTCTTCTGTAGGTTACCTTTATACCTAAAAATAATCTGCCATCAATTTAATTTAATTTATTTATTTGGCCGTACCACACAGCTTGCAGTACCTTAGTTCTCGGACCAGGGATTGAGACCAGGGTTTGTACCTGAGGCCACGACAGTGAAAGCCCTGAATACTAACCACTGGATCGTCAGAGAACTCCCCTCCCCCTCCTTTTTTTTTTTTTTTTTGCCATCAATTTTAGGCTCTAGTTCTTCCTTTCTTCTTCCTTAATTCACATATAACATTGTATAAGTTGAAGGTGTACAGTGTGTTGATTAGATATGTTTATATATTGCAATATGATTGCCACCATACTGTTAGCTAACACTTCTATCATGTCACATAATTATCTTTTTTGTGTGTGTGTGAGAACATTTAAGATCTAGTCTCTTAGCAACTTTGAAGTATGTGATACAGTATTTTGACTATAATCACAAGTGCATGACAAACTTGCAGTTAGAAGATAAATAAGTTCTGGAGATCAAATGAGATTTTTTTTTTCAGTTTATAGTCTTTTTTAAAACTGAGGCATAATTGACATATAACATTATATTAGTTTCAGCTGTACAGCATAAGAATTTGAAATGATCACTACAATAAGTCTAGTTAACATCCATCACCATACATAGTTACATAAATTTTTTCTTGTAATGAGAACTTTCGATATCTACTTTCTTTTTTTTTTATAAATTTATTTATTTTATTTATTTTTATTTTTGGCTACATTGGGTCTTCGTTGCTGCAGGCAGGCTTTCTCTAGTTGCGGCGAGTGGGGGCTGCTCTTTGTTGCGGTGTGCGGGCTTCTCATTGTGGTGGCTTCTCTTGTTGCAGAGCACAGGCTCTAGGCATGCAGGCTTCAGTAGTTGTGGTGCGTGGGCTTAGTTGCTCCGCGGCATGTGGGATATTCGCGGACCAGGGCTCAAACCCGTGTCCCCTGTATTGGCAAGTGGATTCTTAACCTTGTGCCACCAGGGAAGCCCTCCATATCTACTTTCTTAACAGTACTGTATTGTATATTTGAAAGTTCTAAACTATAGTCACCATGCTGTACATTATATCCTCATCTCGATGCCCCTTTGTGTAAAACGAGATTTAGTGCCCCCAATAAAATTTTCAGAAAGAGCAATAGTAAATAAAGTCTCTAGGTTCTTGCTTTCTGAAAATGTTGATCTGACTATGGAATGCTAGGTTCAAAAAAAATTTTTTTTTAAGTTTGAAGATGTTGCTATGTTGTTCCCCCAAATCCTGTGCTACCACGTTAGAATTCTTCTCATTCTTTGTTATCCTCTCTAGAAGCTTTATCCTCTTTATTCTTGATGTCCTGAAATTTCATAAGAGTGTCTACAGGGGTCTTTTTTCATTCAGTGGGTTCTATACTTTTAACCTAAAGACTCATGTCTTTCTTATCTCTGAGAAATTTTTATATTATTCTTTTCTTTCCTTTCCTCTAATTTTAAAATTCCATATCTCTAGAACTTCTTGTTAGATAGATGTTAGACTCGCTGAATTGATCCTCCTTCTCAACTTTTTAGAATTTCTTTTTCTCTTTTCCCCTCTGTTCTGAGAGATTTTCCTAATTTTTTCTTTTAATCATCCTAAAGAGCCTTTATTTTAGCAATAATGGGATTGATTCCTAAGAATTCTTTGCTAAATAATAGCACTTATCCTATTAGTTAAAGGTGCTTTCTTCACTGGTTTTCATTATAAAGGGCCCAATATCTCTGCTTGAGCCATTCTGGATGAGTGAGGCTTATGGAATGAGTAGGCATAGATGGATGGGAGCAGGGAGGGGTGAGGGTAGAGGAGCTGGTACTAAAGCTCTTCATCTTGACGGATAAGGTACTAGTGGACCTCCTCAGTGGAAATAATTATTCTCCCTCCTGATGGGTGGGCGGGTAGTCCTTTAGAACAACAAGATGTGTATCATGTCTTATGAGCTCATAGTACAAATATTTGACAGACTTGGAGTCATCTTAGGGTCACAGAGTTGCAGTCATTAACTTCAAAGTTGATATGGGGAGAAGGCTGGGAGTAATGACCAAGGAAAGGGAATAGTGCCATACCAATTGGGTTGGAGGAATTCCCCCTTTAAATCTATTTTATTAGTTATCTATTGCTATGTAACAAATTACTCCAAAACTTAGCGGCTTAAAAATAAACTTTTTTTTTTTTTAAATCTCAGTTTCCATGGGTCAGAGATTTGGAAGCAGCTTACCTGACTTCAGGGTCTGTCATGAGGTTGCTGTTATTAATATGCAGGCTCTGCCTAAGGTCACCTGAAGGCTTGATTGGGGCTAGAAGATCTGCTTCTAAATTGACACACCCACATGGCTTTTGGCAGGAGGTCTCAGTTCCTTACCAAGTGGACCTCTCCATAGAGCTACTTGAGTGTCCTCACGATGAGGCTGGAAGTTTCCCTTGCTGTGAGTCATCTGAGAGAGAGAACAAAGAGGAAGCCATATTGTTTTCTCTGACCTAATCTTGGAAGTCTCACACTGTCTCTTCTGCCATATTCTATTTATTACAAGCGAGTCAGAGTTCAGCCCATACTCAAGGGAAGGGGAGCTAAGCTATCTTTTGAAGGGAGGAGTATTGGAGAATTTGTGGACGTATTTTAAAACCGTGACAATCAACATCCCTTAACAACACTTAGCATACTTTGAACTTTATTCCATTACTTGAATTATATATATCCATTGATTCCATAATTGAGTGTGTTATCTGAATCATTGCCTACCGTTGTTATTGAAGTATAGTTGATGTACAATGTTATATAAGTTACAGATGTACAATATAGTGATTCACAATTTTAATGGTAATACTTCATTTATAGTTATTATAAAATATTAGCTACATTCCCCGTGTTGTACAATATATCCTTGTAGCTTATTTTATGCTTAATAGTTTGTACCTCTTAATCCCCTACCCTTATATTGCCCCTCCCCTCTTCCCTTTCCCCACTGGTAACCAACTAGTCTGTTCTCTGTGAGTCTGCTGCTTTTTTGATAACAAAAAGAATATAATATAAATATAAATTCTCTAGTTTGTTACATTTTTTAGATTCCACATATAAGTGATATCATACAGTATATGTCCTTCTCTGACTTATTTCACTAAACATAATGCCCTCCAGGTCTATCCATGTTGCTGCAAATGGCAAAATTTCATTCTTTATTATGGCTGAGGAGTATTCCATTGTGCGTATGTGTGTGTGTGTGTGTGTGTGTGTGTGTGTGTGTGTGTGTGTGTGTGTGTGTGTATCCCATCATCTTTATCCATTCATCTGCTGATGGACACTTAGGTTGCTTCCATATCTTGCACTACCTACCATTTTTACCATCCATTACTGGGAACCATTCTATTCTAAATGATACCTTCCTAACAGTGTTTTTTTTGCCTTCTCAGGTGCTTGTTGGGTTTCTTCTTATTCTGGCAGCCATAGATCTGGCTCTTGCACTCACAGAAGACACTGGACAAGCCACAGTCCCTGCCATTAGATATACCAATCCAAGCCTCTACCTGGGCACATGGGTAAGGCCCATCATCACTTCTATCCGCTTTATCTTCTCTCTACTCATAGCCATCCAGCTGAAATTTGCTCTTGTGGAATGAAATAAAGTCCAATTTCATCTATCTTTTTCAAGGGACCTATGATGAAGCAAAGCTTGGTTGTAATAGGGTGAAACCAATTTTAGCTTTTCATTTGTTTTTAAACACTACTTTATTATGCCTTCTTCCTAGGGTAAGTATTAGCTTTAATGATTAACATGTGTACCTTATGCCCTCATATCTTGCCATCTAAGGATCACAGATGAAATCCAAGTTTCTTGATGTAAAAGAATTTTCTACATGCTGTAAACATTATTTTTAAATTGATTGGTGACTCTAATCAATGGATCACTGAGTCTAGACTTGTTTGTGTAAATTTGATGACAGAAACTTATGTCTCTCCTACAGGCAGGGTTTTTTGTGGGGGGAGGGAGAGCTGTACAGTGTTTAAAAAAACAATTGAATTCGTTACCATTATTTTATTTTATTTATTTATTTTTTATTTTTGGCTGCGTCAAGCGGCTTGTGGGATCCTAGTTCCCCAACCAGGGATCGAACCCAGGCCCCCAGCAGTGAAAGTGCCAAGTCCTAACCACTGGACCGCCAGGGAATTCCTGTTACCATCATTTTGAAAGAGGAAGATACAACATAATTATTTTGATTCCTAAACTTTCTTGAAAAATCAGAATGCCTGGCAACTTTGGGCCGACATTCCCACAGGGCAGCGGTCAGCTAGGACTGAGTAGCAGTTGGTTGCATTAGACCAGGTATGTGCTCAGTACCGTCCTCCACCCTCACTTCACTCAGTAACATGCTCTGCTTGGCCGCTGTAAGGACGTCGTTTTGTCACCGTTGTTATAAAACAGAGAAGAGTCTAGGCAGCGGGCGCTGGAGCCAGCTCACAGAGCTGACCGTGCCTCTCTTCCCAGCCCTGCGTTTGGTGACATCATGTCGGAGATTGAAATCCACCACGGTGGGAGTATTTATACCATGGAAATTCACACATGCCACAAATCATGGCTTTGTTTTCAGAATGCCAGTTTACTAGCACAGCACTGGGTCTGGGAAAACAACATTTAATTATAACTAAGTGAATAATGCGAGGCAAAGTTTTTTGCTGTTGCTAATTGCTTAGTCTAATATTATTAGAAAATATCGTGATACAGACACCTTGCACCTATTCAGCAGAATCTGCCTCCCCAACCTGAATACTTTAGTGCCTGAAATTATTTTCTTGGGCCTTAGAAAGATTTTTCTGGCTCCCAAAGTTATTCTATGTAGATGCAGGTGGTGACCTTTTGCGTTCTTGTCTGACTCCCTGCCCAAGTGTGGTGAATAGAGATGGGAGAGGGAAGGGAGTTCCAGAGAGAGCACTGGGGTCCTGAAAGAAAAAGTCGGATGGTATCAGGGAGGAAATGTACTATTTGGCATCAGATTAGTTACAACAGTCTCCCCCTTCAGCCCCCGTGTCTTCCCCTGTTCTCTGACATCCTTCTTGCCTCTTGCCCTTGGTGTTAGTGACAATATTTTTCAAAACATGATGTGAATTTTTCTCTAGATCCTGGTTTTGCTGATCCAGCACAGCAGGCGATGGTGTATACAGAAGGACTCCTGGTTCCTGTCCCTATTCTGGATTCTCTCAATACTCTGTGGCACTTTCCAGTTTCAGACTCTGATCCGGACACTCTTAAGGGTAAGGAGGCAAGAGATGGTGATATGAGGAGGTACCGCTGGGCAACTTCTAAGTTGGAGTAAATGACATAAGGTAAATTGAGTTGCAGGGTAGGATTGTATTTAGGGGATTTGATAACAGACTTTAATCACAAGCATTGATACATAGGGGCTGTTTAGACTTAATTCAGATAAAAGGCTCATTTTCTTTGTCCCCTCCCCCCGCATAGGGCAGCAATTCTAATCTGGCCTACTCCTGCCTGTTCTTCATCTGCTATGCATTCCAGATCCTGGTCCTGATCCTTTCAGCGTTTTCAGAAAAAAACGACTCGTCAAAAGTGAGACTCTAAATATGACCACTTCATATATTATTTAATTGGATGGTATCTTGAAAGATGTAACTTTGAGATGTCGAGGTCTCATGGAGGTCCCACAAGCCCAGAATATAGTAGTATAGTCCATTTTGTGATGTAAGGAAACAAAGTGACTAGAATTTGGAAACACTGACTTTTATATTGACCCACCAAGCTTCAGCATAGACAGTTAATTCATACATCTATGCCCAAAAAGTCTGCTTATCATTCTACTGGTGACCTTAGGGTCTCCAAACAAACACGTTGACCAGCCTACTTCAGTGTCATATCTAGTTTCTAGCACAACATCATATTTAGAAAACTCAGCTTCTGATTTTCGTGTTCCATGGAATTCCTGTTTCTCATTGATTTACTGTCTGATTTTTTGTGTGTCTTGCAGCATCCTTCAACCACAGCTTCATTTCTGAGTAGCATCACGTTTAGTTGGTATGACAGGTAGGAAATACCTGGAGTGTGGCTTGTCTATATCCCTCCCTCCTCACTCTCCTGAAAGTGATGGAAATCTTAATTTTAAAAGTGCCTGCCATGGCTTCCATTTCTCCTCTACTTAGAGTCAGAGACTGTTAAAACATACAGATCAGTTTACTGCAGTCCCTTCACTGGGCAGATGGGGAAGCTGAGGAGAGGAAGGAGGGGGATTTGCTCTTGGTAGCCTGAGGAGTTCCACGCAAAAAAAAGGATAGAAGGAAAAGGAGGCAGTAGGACAGGAAAAGGGAAATTTGGGGGCAAGGAGTGTGGCACAGACTTGGGTAAGGGATGAAATAGCTGTTCTGGGCTCCCAGAGGATCTGGAGCAGCCATCCTTGGCCTTTGTAGTTCCATGGACCCCTTTGGCAGCCTGGTAACACCCATGAATCCCTTCTCAGATGATGTTTTAAATGTGTACAATAAAAGACACGGGATTATAAAGGGAAACAAATATACTGAAATGTAGTTACCAAATTTGTGATATAGTAATACATGTGCTTCTTTACTAATGCATTAAATATCAAGACCTAATGCTGGCTGGGTTTAATAGTTTCAAAGCAGTGATGAGTGTTAAATGAGCCATGAAAACATCTGTGACTTTTGTTACCTGGTAACAAAGGCACAAATACTCTGTTTTAGAACTGTGGTGGGTTGACTACATTCATATTAGAAGGAGAGGCTAAATTTCAGTTAGAAGCTAATAAAAATAAAGATGTAATTTATTTTCCATCCATGTTCTCAAATCCCAGGTTGAGGAGCCCTGATCTAGAGGGAGAGAGTATTAGAGGCAGCCTCCAGGTCTGCTCAGTTCCTTAAGGGCATCGTGGAGGCTCCTCAAGGAGATGCCAGGGCAGCAGAGAGGCAGCCAGTGTTTGAGAAGGAAGGAACAGGATCGGGGGAGGTGACGCGCTTTTGGCTGTCAATTCGGTAGGACTCCTTCCCCTTCTCTTGTTTTCTCCCACCTTCCATCACCCCCACCCACTCCCTTTTCTGCTCTCCCCACTCAAGTTCCAAGAGCTAGGAGCTGGGGTAGTAGAGCGAGGGAGAAGCCCCATTCTTCCGTCCCTGCATCCTGGGACTGGATGGTTTTGACAGGCGGCGAGGAGACAGCCTCTGACCCCACCTGCAGGGCCTCAGCCTGTGGGTCACTCTTGTTCCAGCGTTGTTTTGAAAGGCTTCAAGAAACCTCTGACGCTCGAAGATGTCTGGGATATTGACGAAGAGACTAAAACAAAGACACTAGTCAGCAGGTTTGAAAAGTACATGGCAGGAGAGCTGCAGAGGGCCAGGCAGGCATTCCAGAAACGGCAGCAGAAGAACACCCAGCGGAACCCTGGAGCCAGACTGCATGGTTTGGACAAGAACCAGAGTCAAAGTCAAGATGTCCTTGTCCTGGTAACTTTCCCCTGAGTGTCTGTTCGAATGTGCTATATGTCTTAGGCAAGAGGACACCAGTGTCCTGGTGACTCTGTCCTTACATTTTGACAGCACTTTATACTGTACAGTGCATTTTATATTATTAGTAATATTCACAATACTAATGGTACCTTAGTGATGGATACATGGGAGTATAATATAGTACTGATCTCTCTCCTTTGGGGTATATTTGAAATTTTCCACAATAAAATGTTTTTTAAAATAGAAAAATAAAAGAATACCTTAGCATTACTAGAATCTGCACGTCAGTGGGATTTAGCATTAGCAGCTAATTTATTTTTTTATTCACTTGAAAATATTTATTGAGTACCACTGTGTGTCAGAGACCATTCTGGGCACAGGTATAAGGATCAGCCTGAAAGAATCCTTACCTTTAGCGAGCTGGAAAATAAATAATAAACCGATACATACATTACTCTTTCAGAATAGTAAGTGCTATTAAGAAAGCATGTTAATGTATCTGGGGTGAAGTGCTTCCTTAGACAGAGTTAACAGGAGAGGCTTCTCAGAGGAGATGACATTTGGGCCAAGATCCAAGCGATGAAAAGAGCCCATCAGAAGGAAGCGTATTCCACTCAGAGGGGGCAGGAGGGGGAAGCTGAGAGGGGAACATGGTTGGCTTGTTTGGAGAAGAGAGAGAGGATGCGGGAGTATGGAGACAGAGGCTGAACGAGTGAGGGGTGAGCTGAGCTCGGGAAAAGGGGCAGGGATTAAGTGGTGTAGACCCTCATGGGCCATGGTGAGGAGTCTGGATTTTATTTTAAGTCTGATGGAAAGCTGGTGGAAAGTTTTGAGCAGAGGAGTAATGCAATCAGATTTACATTTTTGAAAGCCCACTGAAGCAGCTGCCAGGAGAACGGATGGTTGGGAGGCAAAAGTGGAAGCTGGGAAGCAGGTTGAGGCAGTTGTTGAGGCAAGAGACCGATCAGATGGGACCTCAGTGAGAGAAATTACAAGAGGATGTCACTGAGGCTGAGAAGCTGGAATTGGGGGCCTAGTGGGACTCCTGAGACAGGAAAAGGAAGAGGCGGGGGAGTGGGTGGTGATATCCCATGTGGTAGATTCCCGGGGTTGCTGAAACAAAGCACCATGAACCACGTGGCTTAAAACAACAGAAATATATTGTCTCACAGCTCAGGAGGCCAGAAGTCTGAAATCAAAGCATCGGCAGGGCCATGCTCCCTCTAAAACCTGTAGGGAAGAAACCTTCCTTGCCTCTTCCACCTTCTGGGGTTTACCAGCAGTCCTTGGTGTGCCTTGGCTTGTGGATGTTTTCACTCCACTCTCTGCCTCTGTCATCATGTGGCCTCTTCCCCCATGTCTGTGTCTCTTCTTACAAGGACACCAGTCATATTGGAGTAGGACCCATTCCATGACACACTCTAATGACCTCATCTTAACTTGATTACATCTGCAAAGGCCCTATTTCCAAACAAGGGCACGTTCTAAGGCACTGGGGGTTAGGACTTCAACATAACTTTTGGGGGGATTCTATTCAACCCATAACATCCCACAGTAACCATGAGCAAGAAGGCAATGAAAAGGCTTTTAAGCATCTGAAATATATATAGATATAGATATAGATGTATATAATCATGCCCATGCCCTTCCTTCCCACGATGCCCCACAGTCCCCCAGTCAGAGGCTGTTCTTTGTTTTTACATGGTATTCTCACCAGGTTTGTTGCCTGTTTTCCTAATCCAAAATAGATCCGAAGTATCAGTTAGGAGGGGGAGAGGGGAACAGTGATAGCAGCTAAAAGGGTGAATGGGACCAGGCAGTGGAGAGAAGACCGAAACCTGTACAAAGAAGGCAGCAGGGCTCAGGGGCTAACACTCGGGAACTGTTCAGTAAAGACAAAGTCTTACACCACGCAGCTCTGCAAGCACTGATGTTGTTTGGTTTTGTACCCAGGAAGAAACTAAGAAGAAGAAAAAGAAGTCTGAGACCACAAAAGACTTTCCCAAGTCCTGGTTGGTGAAAGCCCTCTTCAAAACTTTCTACGTCATCCTCCTGAAATCGTTCCTGCTGAAGCTGGTGTACGACGTCCTCATGTTTCTGAATCCTCAGCTGCTGAAGTGAGTGACCAGGCCCTGGGTTGTCCTTTCAGGGCCTCCTCTGCCACTCTGCTTTTTGCCCCTTGTATATGCAGGCAGGAGCCTATTACTAAGTTTCCATTTTTTTTTAATGCTCATAATTTTCTTCAACCTTACAGCATTGTGGTCATGAAAAGCACAAGGCATCTTTCAAGATCTAAAATGATCTGAAAAATCATTTAGATCCTTTAGCCTCCCTCTTTTCCACGTCCTTCTCCTCATAGGAAGCCAGATGCATCTTAGGGGTGCTTTCTTCTTAAACAGAACTGCTGTGAGCTGAGTCATGTCCAAAAGGTGGGCCTCATACCCCAGGAGAGGCTTGTACATAGTCTTTGTAACCTCATTGCTCCACAGTCAGGCATTCAGTGGGAGGTTCGGGTTAGTCATGACAGGACTTCAGTCTGCCAGGATCTATGGAATGAACTATCCTCCAGGGGAAACCCTTCTAGCTCACGCTGGATACATGTCCTAATTCCTTTCCAGGAATAAATCAACTTGCTACATAACAGCCTCTTTTACCAGAGGGTAGGGAAAGAGAGCGTCAAAGAAAGCATTGCAGTGGCAGCTTTGTAGAGCACACATTATCCCGTCTCACGGTCATGGGTCGTCAACCCTTAGCCCTTGCTGCTCATCTCCAAAAAAGGCAAGAGTGCTGGCATGGCTGTGGAGCTCAGTCTTCCAAGAGCATTGAATAATTCTGGTCACTTTTGTTACCTACAGGGTGGGATAGCATAGCTGGCTGTGCGCAAGGAGGGTGAAGAGCCCTCAGAGGCTTGATGGGCACCACTTACTTGGTTTTGCTCTGGCAGATTGCTGATCTCCTTTGCAAATGACCGTGATATATATCTGTGGACTGGGTATCTCTATTCAATCCTCTTCTTCGCCGTGGCCCTCATCCAGTCTGTCTGCCTTCAGTATTACTTTAAACTGTGCTTTATGCTGGGCATGAAAGTACGGACCACCATCATGGCTTCTGTATATAAGAAGGTAAGTGGAATATGCCAGGCATCACCAAAGAAAATCCCCTTTGTAAACGTGAGCATTTCTTCCAAGATTGAGGAAAATTTGATGGAAATGATAACTGTCCTCAACACTGGATTTTGGCTAAACGTACAGCCTTCTTTAGGTATTTGTTTGGAGATTAAAATGAAAAGTGTGTATACAGGCATAGAGCGTCTGTGTGTGTGGGGTGAGGTGCACTCCAGGGGAAAGCCGGCAAGCTGTTCTCTGCCTGGGATCTGCCTTTCAGCTTTGAAGGCTTGCGTACCATCCCTCTCTTCCTTCCTCTCTCCACAAGGTGACAACACCTTGGGACAGAATGTAAAGTCAGAAAAGAAGCTGGCCAAGGGCAGACTCTTAAAATCACCAACATTTAAACCAAATACTACATGAAACTTGGCTCATAAGACCTGGTGTGTCCATCTCAAATCACAATTTTGCCATAGACTAGAACGCTCTGTGAACCACGACTCCATCTCCCCGGACTGACTTTTGCCTAGCGACTTCTTTTTCTCAGTCTTGAGTAACGACCAACCCTTCCTCTGCCTGATTCCTTTTGTGGATTTGTAAATACCTTCACACTGGTTACTAAGTTCTGCAGACTTGGGAGCTATTCCATTTCCTTAAGATGATTTTGTCCATCTTCCCTCTGACACGTTGCTTTTAATGTTTAACTTTCTCAGAGCAACTTTATTTCCCTCTGTCCTAGACACCAAGGTGAATTCTCATTTTTTTCCCTTAAGAAATGAAAGTAGAGTCAAGTATATCTCAATTTAAAAAATAAATAAAAAGAAATGAAAATAGTGACTACAAGCCTAAGGAGAAAATTCATACATTAGGAGATGATACTTTTTATAGGTCAGAATGTCAGTCGGTTGCCTTTTCTTCCTCTTTTTCATCCACCACTGGAGTGTTCCATCATAGTGATTTCTCTGTTACAGTTCCTGATTTTATCCTTTGCTTTCCTCTCTTAAAACTCCAGTTGTGTCTTTTGTCTTTCCTGAGTAGATGTTGACTCATCGAGAGACCCAGAGAGGTGATCCAAATGTCTTTAGATCAGAAGTCTGGTCAAGTTCTTTGAACTCCCAGATACCCTCACACTGGAATTTGTCTTCTCCAAAATTAAAATTTTAATCCCCTTATTCCTTCTGGAGGTACTGTATTTCTGCTGGTTTGCAGGATATGAGGTCACTAACCAGGCTGTCTCAGACATTTCTATGAACATACACTTTTACAATTGTGATGATTCATTTCCACTACTTTGATTCTTAATATTGATATATTCCAGGTTTTGCAACTGTTACAATCCATAAGGAATGTGTAAAATAGAGCCCTTAATGAGACCTTCATTCAAATATATATTGCTACTAAAATAGAATTTTTTTTTAAAGATTTTGTTTGATGTGGACCATTTTTAAAGTCTTTATTGAATTTGTTACAATATTGCTTCTGTTTTATGTTTTTTTTTTTTTTTTGGCCCCAAGGCATGTGGGATCTTAGCTCCCTGACCAGGGATCAAACCCGCACCTGGGGCATTGGAAGGCGAAGTCTTAACCACTGGACCACCAGGGAAGTCCTTAAAATAGAATTTAAAATTGACTAATTTTATATTTAGATTATGCTTCATTTATGAAATGTTATGAAACATTTTTTACATCCATTATCAATTCTTAGCCCTGGGAAGTAACTGCATTATCCCTATTTTACAGAGAAGCAGGGCTTAGATCATTTCAATGCCTAGAATCACATAGACAGGACCTGCCTCCAAACAAGGGCTCTTGGGACTAAATTAATGACTTTTCCACTTTACAGAGATTTATTGAAAAAAGAAAAGTATAGTGATTACCTTGAAGGGTAATTAGATGTTACATTTTGTTTTTGTTTTTCAATACCAAAGGGGAGGCATAGCAGTGAACTGATGTCTCTAGAACCTTGGTAGCCTAACATTTTAGGAAATTTCCTTCTTTTTACTATACAACCAAGAATCCTGATATATTCTAAAGACTTTATTGATGGATTAAGATGACAGTAGAGCTTCTAGGAGGAGGATGAAGGTGATCTCTAGGGCCAGTCATAGCCCATACACTGCCTTGTGGGAATTAGAAGAAGGCTTTCTTTCCTCTGGAAAGATGTAGCCCACACCAGAGGGTGGCTTGGTGAGCGTAGTACAAGCTGGTTTCATGCACCCACCACCCACCCCCACCCCCCAGTCCCTTGTCTGGGAGCATTTGTACAAGGCACTGCTGTAAGTGACAGACTGTGGGTCTCAGCCTTCTGATCTCTCTAACACGAGGACAAGAGGCTCATGCTGCAAGATTCAGGCATCTAGATATTGCCCTCAAATTCCTGACAATAAACGAGTCATTTTGCTTCCAGTGTGTGAACCCTGCAGCTTTCCTCACCATTCTAAGATCTCTGTCCTCCTTGGGAATGGTTGCAACCTCCTCACAGCATGGCTCCAAATAACATTGCCACATTAAAGTCTGCAAGGCAAGAATGAATACATGCTTCTTCCTTTCATCCCTCCGTTCCTTCCATCCTTCAGTATTTGATTTCCCTACTGTGTGCATGTGAAAGCGGTAGTGAATTGGACAGATGTAGCCCTTGTCCTTACAGAGTTTACTACTGGTGGAGAAATAGAAAAACAAAGTTACACAGTGCAGTGTGATGAACGTAATGGCAGAGGTAAGCACGGGTTGTTAGGGGAATACACAGGAGAAATATATGACCTAAACTTGGGAGTCAGGGAAGTCTTCTGAGAAGAAGTTCCATCTAAGTTGACACTAAGAGATAAATAGGACTTTTCTGAGCAAAAAAAGTGTGTGTGGAGGAACAGATGTTGGGGAAGGTAGGAATAGCAGGAAAGAGTGGTCAAGAATGAGAGAACGCTGTGTGTAAGGTTTAGTGGCAAGAAGATCACAGCCCCTTGGAAAAGTTGTGTCCATGTGGAGCCCATCCTTCTACTGTCTTTCACTTCCTTCCTGAATTTCCCCTCTCACTCCCCAGTATCCTTGGCCTTGTCCAGGTGTCCCAATTCCAATCTTTGTTTATAGGCGCTGACTCTATCCAACCAGGCCAGGAAGCAGTACACCATTGGAGAAACAGTGAACCTGATGTCTGTGGACGCCCAGAAGCTCATGGACGTGACCAGCTTCATCCACCTGCTGTGGTCAAATGTTCTACAGATTTCCTTGTCCATCTACTTCCTGTGGGCGGAGTTGGGACCCTCAGTCTTAGCAGGTGTTGGGGTGATGGTGCTCCTAATCCCAATTAATGGGGTAATCGCCACCAAGAATAGGGCTATTCAGGTAAAGAAACAGTCACTGGGGACATGTTTATGTTCTTCAAAGTCTAAAGTTTTTTACTTCCTCTATTCTGACTTGTGATTGGAGTTTGAGCAACGCAAAGCTGGTAGAAGACTTGCCACGGTCCCAGATGAACTTGGCTTTATCTTCCCTTTTTCATCTTCTGGCCACTCTTAGGGTTTATATACTCTGTCTTGATTCACGTTCCTCATTGGAAAGAGAAGAGCCGCCCAGGGACCCTGCGTATAACTCTTATACCCTGCTCCACTGGGCTGTTCTTAGAACAGTGATTATTGGCCCTGTTTCTCCATCATAGCAATGCAAACCAGCCACACAGAGCAGTCACGTGAGCCACCCAAACTTTAGGCCTAAATCCTGGCAATCAACCGTCCTACCACCAGGTAGCAGGGCTCCATGTGGACAGTCGTTAGCTCTGCCAGAAATCATATTTTGGATGGGTGAACTCAATGGTGTATGTCATTTAGTCCTTCATTTATTTTGCATTCATTTAGTTGCAAATATTTTAAAAATATTTTTTGTACATCCTATTTTGGGGGGAACACAGCAGCAAATTAGACGAGGCTCTTGCTCTCGTGGAACTTATGTTCTACTTGGGGTGGAGATTCAGGCCATAAACAAGTAAAAGCAAAGAAGGAAAATGTCAGTTATGATAAGTACTATGCAGAGAATTAAACAGGGTGATATGCTAGTGAGTGGGTGGGTGGCAGTTTTAGATTATGGGATCAGGAGAGATCTCTGTGAGGAGGAGACATTGAGCTGAGCTCTGGACAGCACCAACCTGAATGTGAAGGAGGAAGCCATGGAAAAAACAACCTAGGAGGAGGGCACAGTCAGGCCAAGGCTGTTCAGGTTCAGAAAGAAGATGGGTGTGGCAGGAGCGGGGAGGCAAGGAGGAGAGTGGGAGAGACACAGCCCATCACTGGGTGCCTCAAGTTCTCACCAAGCGACAGCCACAAGCACCACTGAGATTTAGTATCTGCAGCAAATCTGGACCCTCTCACATGGAAGTGTGTTCTGTGTTTGTTTCACTTTTTCCTGGCAGGTTAAAAATATGAAGTATAAAGACAACCGTTTAAAGATCATGAATGAGGTTCTCAGTGGGATCAAGGTGAGAAGCTGAGTGCAAGTGACCCTCTGGGCACAATGACGGTAACAGTGGGTTCTTGGGCTTAACAAACCTGCTAGAGGTTGTGGACTTCTGCTTCTGGGCCTGTGATGTGTCCCATGACTTCTGATTCATTAACCCAGAAGTCTCCTGTTTCTTCCCCTGGTACTCCTCTCAGGACCTCTTTTGATCATGATTTCTATTTAATTATGTTAAATGGCTTGTTTTGTTTTTGTATTTTACTGTGGAGATTGTCAAATGTGCACAAAAGTAAAGAGAATGGTTTAATGAAGCCCCATGGATTTATCACCCAGCTCCAGCAATTATCAGCGTGACCTAACTTGTTTCATCTATATCCCCACTCCCCACTTCATGCCCTGCTAGATTATTTAAAATCAAATCTCAGATATTTTGTCATTTCATTTGTAAATACTGGCTATGCATTTCTAAAATAAGGACTTCATTTTTTTAACATAACCACAATACCAATAGCATACCTGGAAAAAAAAAATGAACAGTCCTTTGATACCATTAAATTTCCCCAATTACCTCATACATGTCTTTTTAATTTTATTTTATTTTACCATTGGTTAGTTTGAATAAGGATCCAAAAACTGTCCACACATGGCATTTAGTTGATAGTGCTTTTAATCTACAGTAGCCCCTCCCCTGTCCCCTTTTTTGGTCATTTTAGAGAAAACAAGTTGTCTTGTTCCAGTGTTTCTTGTAAATTGGTGGTTGGATCTAGAGGCTTGAGTAGATTTCGGCTTGTTGGTTTTTTGTGTTTGTTTGTTTGTTTGGGGTGGGGTGGGGTTGAGGGGCAAGGATGCTTTCAGAGAGCGCTTGCTTCCTAACTTAGCGATGACGAGTGTTTATGGGCTCCGGGCGTTGTCAGCCTGACTCATCCCTTATTGTGTTTCCTGCCGTTCTTTCACCCAGAGCAGGGATTTGTGGCCCCAGCAACACATTTCAGTCCCCTGGGAAGTTTGTAAACCCACTGAGGCTTGGGGCCTACTTCAAACCATCTCAATTGGACTCTCTGGGGGTGAGGCACAGGCATATATATATATATACGTGTGTGTGTGTGTGTATGTGTGTATATATATATATATTTTTTTTTTTTTTTTTTAAAGCTCCCTAAGTGATTCTAATATGCAGCCAAGGTTGAAAACCACTGTCATAAAAGTTTTAGCAGCCACTGATGATCATTGCCTTGTTCTATTACTTCATTAGTAGTTGCAAAAGGGTGATGTTTTAATTCCATTATTCCTTTGTCATTGCTTAGCTGGAATTCTGTAATGAAGAATGATCTTTAATCACCTAGTTGGTTACCCTAAAATAAAGTTTGTACAGGATAGGCAGGATAAATACAAGCTTCTTTACTCTATTTACTAGTTTTCAAAATAATGCATTTTCATCCTTCAAAGGTGACCAATAAATTCTTTTTTAATATATACATTGTTTTGAATTCATGGACTTTAATATTACCCTAACCCTCTTGAAAATGAAAAAGAGGTCCCTTTGAACATCCTGATATTTCTCCACACAGAGCTCTATATGCCTTCTTGCCAATGTGGCAAAATGAAAACATAGACCTGGTTTTGGGTCTCAGCTCTACCGCTCGCTAGGGTGGTGACTTTGGACAAGTTACTTAGTCTCTCTCAACCTGTTTCCTTATTGTTAAAATGGATGCAGAATTCTGTTAGAGTAGGTGGCTACCTCTTCCTGGTTTGCCCAGAACTTTCTGGGTTTAGCACTGAAAGCGCCATGTCCTGGGCAACCTTTAATCCCAGGCAAAGTGGGACAGTTGGCCACACTAAGGACTAAGTAAGATAATGTATATAAAACGTTGTATACCTAGTAAGTTGTCAACAAATACAAGTTACCTTTCTGTAATCATACTTTATAATCTGAACTTCTACTTCCCCAATTTTGGGGAGCATATCCTAAATCATGGGTGGATGGTATGCACCTGATGTCCTTTGGGGGCAACAGTGTAAGCTGTGCTCTTTTCTATCCTATTAGATCCTGAAATATTTTGCCTGGGAACCTTCATTCCAAAACCAAGTCCACGACCTTCGTAAGAAAGAGCTCAGGAACCTGCTGACATTTGGGCAGTTGCAGTCTGTGATGATTTTTCTCTTATACTTAACTCCGGTGCTGGTGAGTGACAGGAGTCAGTGGGCTGGGTCAGCTTCCTGGAGAAGAAGGTCTGTTTAGGTAGACTGCCCGCACCTGTAGGCCTGACCCTGAAGTCCAGGGACTCATCAAGTCCTCATGCTGCTATTCCTACCTCATGTCCCCACATCTAGTTTCACCCTTGTGCACAATTTGGTGGTCTTGCCGCCCAGATCAAGTTTCCAGGGGGTTCAGCATGAATGTGGTATCCAGGCATGGTCTGCATGGGAAGGCTTCTTGTCTTCTTGGGGAGGCCACGTGGGTCTGTAGCAGAAGGAACACTGGTAACAGGAGCCAGGAGGCTCGAGCTCTGGTCCCAGCAATGCCATTAGTTGACTTTATGACCTCAGGCAAGATATTTCCTCCTCTTCTGGGCTCAGATTTCTCATCTGTAACATGGGAGGGTTGAGATAATCCCTAAGACTCCTTCAACTCTGATACAGTACTGTGTTCCTGAGACTTAGAACAAGGCTGCTTGATCCCTTTTAGAATAAATCACTGATGGCTTTGCTTTTCCAGGTGTCTGTGATCACATTTTCCGTTTACGTCCTGGTGGATAGCAATAATATTCTGGATGCAGAAAAGGCCTTCACCTCCATCACCCTCTTCAATATCCTGCGCTTTCCCATGAGCATGCTTCCCATGATAGTCTCTGCCATGCTCCAGGTAGGTAGGAACTCTCACTGCTAACTGATTAGCTCTGGTTAAAAGCCTTAGAGTCCAGAATGACTGGTCTGTCATATCTCATTTCTAGCTTCTGCTGGTGAACCTTCAATTAGATTTTTTGGTCTCTGGAGACCAACAGTTTGATTTAGTAAAATCACAAGCTCATTGAGCCCCAGTTTTTCTGACTATAAACTGAGGATAATCATCCCAGTCTCATCCATCTCCTTGTGAGGTATTTATGTAGCATTAGGGAAATATGGCACAAAAGGAGAGAAAAGGCTTCTCTTTGGACGAAGCCACATACATGGTGGTAAAACCAAATGCAATCTGGGAGCCTCAAGCTGTCGGAAAACGGGCCATAGGGAGTGTTTGGGTCCTGAAAACTGAGCACGGTCACTGAGATAGACCAGGTACCAGACCTCCGGAGGACGTTCACAGGGCAGGTGGCAGACTGGTGAGGCAGCCAGGATGACAAAGTGTGGCGACCTGCATTCATCCTGGAGGTGGCTGGCTTCAGACAGCTCAGGCCATAGGAAGGACTGGGGTTTAGGAAAAGACCTCTCCCGGTACTGGAGGGTGTTAAGGAAGGCTGATAGATTTGGCTGATAAAGAAACAACATGCTCTTTTTAGATTCAGATAGTTTATCGCATAGAGAGCAAAAGCAGGACCAGCAGAGGTGACAGCTCCCTGCATAACAAAGGGGCCCGAGGACCATGGCATGTGGGCAGTGAGACACTGTATGGGTCATGGACTCAGTTACAGAAGAACATGCCAGGGGCCCAGTTACCAGAACCAGACAGAAGTTTTGTCTTAGAAGAAGGCAGAAGACAGTTTCTGGAACTAGGTCCAAAGAGAGCAGTAGAATTGACCTTCCCCCACACCACAGTGAGTTTTCTGAGGGGCTGAAATAGAGCATCTTAATTTCCCTCTGTTCAGAGTGGGCTGGCCCCCAGGGCTGAGGTGTGGCTGAATCACGCTGGGGAGGGGGGCCAGGGGGAGGGGGCCAGAGGTTCCAGGTGTGGCAAATAGCAAATCATGGGCAAGAAGCCTGGCAGGTTGACTGTCTGCTTCCACATCCAAGGCTGATGACGAAGTCAAATTCCTCTACTCGTGCTTGTCATTGAGGTTTTTTTATCCTTTATGTCCTTCTCTAGGCCAGTGTTTCCATAGAACGGCTAGAGAAATATTTGGGAGGGGATGACTTGGACACATCTGCCATTCGACATGACTGCAGTTTTGGTAAGTGAATTTGGAAGTTGCATCCCATATATATTCACAGTGCTGGCACCAATACTTTGCAGCAAGAAACTGATGGAAAGGGAAAGCTAGGGGACTTACCTTGCACCTATATTTGCACAGTGTGCGTACTGTTATTACTTAAATTATGCTTTCATTTAGAACAGATTGCTTAGCCAGATTGCCAAGCTAAGCTGGGGCAGCTATTCTGAGGATAAGCAGGGAATCCTGCAAAGGATCTAGAAAACAGAAGTCAGGATGGAGCCAAGCATGTGGAATTGGGAAGATAGGCTGGAGTGCAAGAACACACAAGTTCTAAAGGTTTAAGGATTGGGGGGCATCCATAGCCAGAAGGAGCAGTGGGTCTGGAATCCAGGGCAGGGACTGGCTGAGTTTATATTCGGAAGTGGAATTTATACAAGAGACTAGGCAACAGAGGGCCTGGGAATGTACCCAGACTGTCTGTAGATCAAGAATCTGGGCTACCAACAGGCTTGGGACTCTTAAGTAAAAAACGGACATCGTATGCAGGCAACTCTCGGTCTCATCCCAGGAGCTTTCATTAGCCTCTTGTCAGCTCAGGAGTCAGCACCTGACAGAGGCAATCTTGGGTTCTGCTGGAGGAAGCAGTGAGGGACATCTGAAGCCTAAGAAAGGAAAGACAGACATGTGGGGACCTACATCTGACTTAAAGAGGGGACTTTTTTTCAACAGACAAAGCTGTGCAGTTTTCTGAGGCATCCTTTACCTGGGACCACGATTTGGAAGTCACAATCCAAGAGTGAGTTGCCTCCTTTTCCTCTTGCTGTTTTTTAGGATTCTCCTTGCCAGTCTTGTTATTGAAAAATTCCATGTAATATAATACATGGGGAAACGAGCTATGTGCATGTGTTCAGTTAGAGACTAGTGCAGGCTAAACCCCTGGAGGGATGAACTGACAGCAAAGATCCTGAGCCCCTGTCCCTATAACTACATCTGCTACCCTGCTTTCCTACTGTGGGACAGTGCACATCCAGCTGAGAGCCTGTGAAGACATTTATTCTGCAGACTGTGGATGGGGAGGTAGTGCAGGGTTGGCAGGTAGCCTAGGTCTCTGGGTATGGTAGTGGATACACACAAGAACCTGAACTCAGCTTAAGTTCATTTATTCACTTAAGAATAGTAATCCAGAAAAATCTGCCTTCTTTGCCCAGAGTGGTTGTTGGGAGCTGCCTCTATAATCAACTTCAGATCTGGAATTTTTCATCTACATAACCCATTCTCACATTCCCCTGCCTTAAGCCAACCCTTTCTTGCCACATTGCTGCATGTAATGTGTTCCTTAAGCACTGCATGTAGTGGTACACCCAACTCAGCCACTGAGCACAGCACCACAGAGTACACCAGGAGCCCAAGCAGGCCAGATTTTTTCTTCACAACTGAGTATACCTGATCATCTCCCTGCTACACCCAGAACGTTCCACATTTCTCTCCTATTCCTAGATCCTTTAACATGGACTCTGGAGCTTGCCCCAGCATGTGTCAGGCCAGAAGCCCCACCTCTGAACCCTCCCAACCTGAAAGCCTCACTTTGCAGAGAGCAGAGTGGCCATAGCTCTCACTTTGCTAGTAGTATAAGTCTGGAAGGAGTCCAGCTCAATGGGCAGGTTCAGAAAGCGTGTGAACAAGTTCCCCATGTTCCTAATGTTCTAGGGACTCAAATAATAGGGCCAGAACAGAGAGTTTCCAGGAGCCTGGCCCAGTGTGGGCCCCTCCCCAGCCAGACTCAGCCAGATATCCAGGGGGAGGGGAGCAGGCCATCTGTGCTTTCAGCAAGTGTTTTATTGAATAGTTATTCTCATTGAATGGCCAACTTGGGGATACATTAATCTGGTCCAACCCCATTAGCTTAGAAATGAGAGTCCAGGAGAAGTGACCCTCCAAGATCATGCAGCTCGGCAGTGGCAGAGTTGGGACTTGAACCAATAAGGTCTTGTTCAGTGGTACCACGTTGGTTCTAAAATAATTTTTCCAGTGGAAACTCACATTTGGCACAAACAACTTATATATGAGGGCTTACTCTCTAAACTCTTACAGCAGAAAAAAAATCATTAGAGAAATACTTTGTAGTATTGTATATGCAAGACAAATTTTCCAATCTTGAGGGAAAATCTCCTAATAATCAGACTTCCTATGGAGTGTCTGAGAAGTGGCTTGAACTTCTCCTGAACAACACTCCTCCACACACCTGTCTCCTTCAAGTGCACTTCTCTCTTTCAGCGTGAACCTAGACATTATGCCAGGCCAGCTGGTGGCTGTGGTGGGCACTGTGGGCTCTGGGAAATCCTCCTTGATGTCAGCCATGCTGGGAGAAATGGAAAATGTCCACGGGCACATCACGGTCAAGGTGAGAAGGAATGCCAAGGAGAAGACTTCTGACACTCAAATGTGGTCTCTTGGTGCTGCCTTCTCATTGGGAGAATGAACTAGAATCTGATAACTACTGCTGTCATGTTGCTGTAGGTGAGGTCGTGGAGACATCTGGGAGACTTGTAAATGGTAGATTCTTTGCCCCACCCCACATATATATCATATTCTGGGGTAGATTCTAAAAACCTGCATTTTTAATGAGCTCCCCAGGTGATTCTCATATGCATACTAAAGTTTGAAAACTGTTGAATAGAGATGTCTTCTATCAAAGTATAGGTAATTCTACTATATCTGTGTTTCTGAAAACCTCACGTTCTGCGAAACTGTACCGTAAAAATAATAGGACCTGGGGGAAAGAGTTGGAACAGATCATTAAAAACATATGTAACTTTGTAAACAGGGTAGCAACAAAAACAACAACAGCAATAACAATAAAAACAGTAGCACTGTAAAATCTCCACTGACAATTACACCCAGCTTCACAATTAGTTCTGGGCCTCTCACCTCTTCCTTTGAGAGCTGGGTGTTTGAGGGCACTTGCTTCCAGTACAAAAACATGACATAGAGTATAGGTGTCGTCAATTATAATTTTTTTAGAGAGGAAATGTTTTCATGGCATCTCCATCAGTACTCTCAGCTTCCCCAGAGAGCTAAATTTAGGGGAAATTATAGGTATTTGGAATCATTTAACCAGCCACTACTTGCACCAAAAAGAGGCACGTCTATAGGTTTGTAGCTTTTCTTAAGATCTTCATACATTGCTAAGCCTTTCTTCTTAATTATAAGAAAGCTTGCCCCTAATTGCTTTACACTGACATGCTTGGAAAAATTTTAAGAACCAACACTTCTTCCACATTATACTGACATTATTCCCTGATTTACTGATTACTAATGATATAATTTGCATTAAATAAACATGCAGTATAGCAGAGCAGACTCTACAGACTTAACTCTGCCTCCTAACTCCTTTCAGGAAGCTTTTTCTTGCTAACTCATAACTGGGTTTGTCCTCAAACACAGGCATTTATCAGGCTCCATCGCTCATTTGACACGATCTGTTTCGTGCATCAGCCTGGCACCCAAATTTCAATCTCTTAGTTCTTGCTTCCTAAGATGTTGTCTGTACCATTCCCCCATCAGTGTTGGCCCTCTGTTGGTCCTAGTAAACTCTCTGGGGTCTGACTAAAACCCTGCTCTAAAAGCAGCACGTGCAGTCATCCTCCATTTTTTGGATCATGGCTAGAGAGTGATAGTCCAAAAAAGGAGACTTTAAATGATGCATAGGATATTGAATCTTTCTCCCTGGATGGTGCAATAAATACATGCACTTTTATAAATATCAATTGCTCAGTCAGCCTGACACACATTTTTAAAAAATCTACATTCCATTTGTTCCTCCCAACTCCTGCCACCCCCTCCTTCAACATTGCATTTCCAGAGGTACAAAACTGTCATATGGTCTGACCCTTCGCATCCTAGGGCACTGTAGCCTATGTCCCGCAGCAGTCCTGGATCCAGAATGGCACCATAAAGGACAACATCCTTTTTGGGTCGGAGTTGGATGAAAAGAAATACCAGCAAGTTCTGGAGGCCTGTGCCCTCCTCCCCGACTTGGAAGTGCTGCCTGGGGGAGACCTGGCTGAGATTGGAGAGAAGGTACTTGGGACACCAAGGGGCCTTGAAGGGTGAAGAAATAGTGAAGGAAAAGAGTAAGGGTGGTGAAGAAGTACATGACAGTAAAATAGTTGATCAATTTTGATGGTCAAGCCTGGAACAAACACCAGAAAACATGAGTTTGCACAATATTTTGTGCAAATAACTCAGAAATTTAAAATTTTGTACCTAGAAGCAAATATAGGAACTGTGTGTAATATAAAGGAGAGATGACGAGGCTAGGATCTGAGAGGTTAACTAAGAAGCAGCTGACCCAAATTTGACCTCACAGGTGGAGGGCCAGAGGCAGACCAGAGCCTAGTTGTCCTGACTCTACTTCCGTATACCAGTGAGGGCCAGAGTATGGTTCTAATAATCTGCTTTGAACACATAGAAATTTAGAGTATATTATTTTCTCATGTTGTCAAATGCCTTTCTTAAAAATTAATTTTTAATGACTTTTGAATTATATGAATATAGCATAATTTGTTTAGCAATCCCTGATTACTACATATTTGGCATGTTTTTATACTCTTTCCCCGTTACTAAACATGAATATAGCAGTTTTTTGGGGAAAGATCTTGAGATGTTAGAAGACTAGTGAAGGATATAGCTCTAGAATGATTTTGTTCATTA
Organism: Balaenoptera borealis; assembly: GCF_965194805.1. Taxonomy (NCBI): domain Eukaryota; kingdom Metazoa; phylum Chordata; class Mammalia; order Artiodactyla; family Balaenopteridae; genus Balaenoptera; species Balaenoptera borealis. Next base: position 90,126,730 of record NC_138874.1, read on the forward strand.
ATTCAGCGTATTTTTATTGAGTACCTACTATGTGCCACACACTATTTTAAGTGCTGGAGTTACAACCACAAACAGAAAATCTACCCTGATATAGCTCTACATTCTCATGGGGAGGAAGCAACAACAACAACAAAATAAGTAGATTATATAATATAAAATGGTAAGTTGGCCATGCTTTTAATTATTGGGCCTAAAGTTATTTATTTGAATCAAAGATATTTATTTGTATAAAGGAACTTGTGTTACTGAACTGAACTTGGGTCTGGCTGCCCACCACACAGCACAGCCAATCTACTGACGTTGGGTTGTGGTGAAGGAAAGTACAGTGTTTATTGCAGGGCCCAGCAAGGAGAATGGGCAGCTCATGCTCAAAAGACCCAAACTCCTCAATGGCTTTCAGGGAATGGTTTTTTATTGTTATTATTTTAAAATATTTATTTATTCATTGGCTGTGTTGGGTGTTAGTTGTGGCATGCGTGGCCTTTTGTTGTGGCACATGGGCTCTTCGCTTCGTTGTGGTGCATGTGCGGGCTTCTCTCTAGTTGTGGCGCGTGGGCTCCAGAGCATATGAGCTCTGTAATTGCGGCACATGGGCTCTTTAGTTGTGGCACATGGGCTTAGTTGCCCCGCAGCATGTGGGATCTTAGTTCCCCAACCAGGGATCGAACTGGTGTCCCCTGCATTGCAATAGAGACATTTTTTTTTTAACATCTTTATTGTAGTATAATTGCTTTACAATGGTGTATTACTTTCTGCTTTTTAACAAAGTGAATCAGCTATACATATACATATATCCCCATATCTCCTACCTCGTGCATCTCCCTCCCACCCTCCCTATTGCAGCCCTCTAGGTGGTCACAAAGCACTGAGCTGATGTGGCTGCTTCCCACTAGCTATCTATTTTACATTTGGTAGTGTATATACGTCCATACCACTCTCTAACTTCATCCCAGTTTACCTTCCCCCTCCCCGTGTCCTCAAGTTCATTCTCTATGTCTGCGTCTTTATTCCTATCCTGCCCCTACATTCTTCAGAACCATTTGTTTTAGATTCCATATATATGTGTTAGCATACTGTATTTGTTTTTCTCTTTCTGACTTACTTCACTCTGTATGACAGACTCTAGGTCCATACACCTCACTACAAATAACTCCGTTTCATTTCTTTTTATGGCTGAGTAATATTCCATTGTATATATGTGCCACATCTTCTTTATCCATTCATCCGATGATGGACACTTAGGTTGCTTCCATGTCCTGAATATTGTAAATAGAGCTGCAATGAACATTTTGGTACATGACTCTTTTTGAATTATGGTTTTCTCAGGGTATATGCCCAGTGGTGGGGTTGCTGGGTCGTATGGTAGTTCTATTTTTAGTTTTTTAAGGAACCTCCATACTGTTCTCCATAGTGTCTGTATCAATTTACATTCCCACAACAGTGCAAGAGGGTTCCCTTTTCTCCACACCCTCTCCAGCATTTATTGTTTCTAGATTTTTTGATGATGGCCATTCTGACTGGTGTGAGATGATATCTCATTGTAGTTTTGATTTGCATTTCTCTAATGATTAATGATGTTGAGCATTCTTTCATGTGTCTGTTGGCAATCTGTATATCTTCTTTGGAGAAATGTCTATTTAGGTCTTCTGCCCATTGTTGGATTGGGTTGTTTGTTTTTTTGTTATTGAGCTGCATGAGCTGCTTATAAATTTTGGAGATTAATCCTTTGTCAGTTGCTTCATTTGCAAATATTTTCTCCCATTCTGAGGGTTGTCTTTTGGTCTTGTTTATGGTTTCCTTTGCTGTGCAAAAGCTTTGAAGTTTCATTAGGTCCCATTTGTTTATTTTTGTTTTTATTTCCATTTCTCTAGGGGCTGGGTCAAAAAGGATCTTGCTGTGATTTATGTCATAGAGTGTTCTGCCTATGTTTTCCTCTAAGAGTTTGATAGTGTCTGGCCTTACGTTTAGGTCTTTAATCCATTTTGAGTTTATTTTTGTGTATGGTGTTAGGGAGTGTTCTAATTTCATTCTTTTACATGTACCTGTCCAGTTTTCCCAGCACCACTTATTGAAGAGGCTGTCTTTTCTCCACTGTATATGATTGCCTCCTTTATCAAAGATAAGGAGACCATATGTGCGTGGGTTTATCTCTGGGCTTTCTATCCTGTTCCATTGATCTGTGTTTCTGTTTTTGTGCCAGTACCATACTGTCTTGATTACTGTAACTTTGTAGTATAGTCTGAAGTCAGGGAGCCTGATTCCTCCAGCTCCATTTTTCGTTCTCAAGATTACTTTGGCTATTCAGGGTCTTTTTTGTTTCCATACAAATTGTGAAATTTTTTGTTCTAGTTCTGTGAAAAATGCCAGTGGTAATTTGATAGGGATTGCATTGAATCTGTAGATTGCTTTGGGTAGTAGAGTCATTTTCACAATGTTGATTCTTCCAATCCAAGAACATGGTATATCTCTCCATCTATTTGTATCATCTTTAATTTCTTTCATCAGTGTCATAATTTTCTGCATACAGGTCTTTTGTCACCTTAGGTAGGTTTATTCCTAGATATTTTATTCTTTTTGTTGCAGTGGTAAATGGGAGTGTTTTCTTAATTTCACTTTCAAATTTTTCATCATTAGTGTATAGGAATGCAAGAGATTCTGTGAATTAATTTTGTATCCTGCTACTTTACCAAATTCATTGATTAGCTCTAGTAGTTTTCTGGTAGCATCTTTAGGATTCTCTATGTATAGTATCATGTCATCTGCAAACAGTGACAGCTTTACTTCTTCTTTTCCAATTTGGATTCCTTTTATTTCTTTTTCTTCTCTGATTGCTGTGGCTAAAACTTCCAAAACTATGTTGAATAATAGTGTTGAGAGTGGACAACCTTGTCTTGTTCCTGATCTTAGAGGAAATGGTTTCAGCTTTTCACCATTGAGAATGATGTTGGCTGTAGGTTTGTTATATATGGCCTGTATTATGTTGAGGTAAGTTCCCTCTATGCCTACTTTCTGGAGGGTTTTTATCATAAATGGGTGTTGAATTTTGTCGAAAGCTTTTTCTGCATCTATTGAGATGATCATATGGTTTTTCTCCTTCAGTTTGTTAATATGGTTTACCACATTGATTGATTTGCATATATTGAAGAATCCTTGCATTCCTGGGATAAATCCCACTTGATCATGGTGTATGATCCTTTTAATGTGCTGCTGGATTCTGTTTGCTAGTATTTTGTTGAGGATTTTCGCATGTGTGTTCATCAGTGACATGGGCCTGTAGTTTTCCTTTTTTGTGACATCTTTGTCTGGTTTTGGTATCAGGGTGATGGTGGCCTCGTAGAATGAGTTGGGCAGTGTTCCTCCCTCTGCTATATTTTGGAAGAGTTTGAGAAGGATAGGTGTTAGCTTCTTTCTAAATGTTTGATAGAATTTGCCTGTTAATCCATCTGGTCCTGGACTTCTGTTGGAAGATTTTTAATCACAGTTTCAATTTCAGTGCTTGTGATTGGTCTGTTCATATTTTCTATTTCTTCCTGGTTCAGTCTCAGAAAGTTGTGCTTTTCTAAGAATTTGTCCATTTCTTCCAGGTTGCCCATTGTATTGGCATAGAGTTGCTTGTAGCAATTTCTCATGATCCTTTGTATTTCTGCAGTGTCAGTTGTTACTTCTCCTTTTTCATTTCTGATTCTATTGATTTGAGTCTTCTCCGTTTTTTTCTTGATGAGTCTGGCTAATGGTTTATCGATTTTGTGTATCTTCTCAAAGAACCAGCTTCTAGTTTTATTGATCTTTGCTATTGTTTCCTTCATTTCTTTTTCATTTATTTCTAATCTGATCTTTATGATTTATTTCCTTTTGCTAACTTTGGGGGTTTTTTGTTCTTCTTTCCCTAATTGCTTTAGGTATAAGGTTAGGTTGTTTATTTGAGATGTTTGTTGTTTCTTGAGGTAGGATTGTATTGCTATAAACTTCCCTCTTAGAACTGCTCTTGCTGCATCCCATAGGTTTTGAGTCATTGTGTTTTCATTGTCATTTTTTTCTAGGTATTTTTTGATTTCCTCTTTGATTTCTTCAGTGATCTCTTGGTTATTTAGTAGTGTATTGTTCAGCCTCCATGTGTTTGTATTTTTACAGATTTTTTCCTGTAATTGATATCTAGTCTCATAGCGTTGTGGTCAGAAAAGATACCTGATACAATTTCAATTTTCTTAAATTTACCAAGGCTTGATTTATGACCCAAGATGTGATCTATCCTGGAGAATGTTCCATGAGCACTTGAGAAGAAAGTGTATTCTGTTGTTTTGGGATGGAAAATCCTATAAATATCAATTAAGTCCATCTTGTTTAATGTATCATTTAAAGCTTGTGTTTCCTTATTTATTTTGATGTTGGATGATCTGTCCATTGGTGAATGTGGGGTGTTAAAGTCCCCTACTATGATTGTGTTTCTGTCAATTTCCCCTTTTATGGCTGTTAGCATTTGCCTTATGCATTGAGGTTCTCCTATGTTGGGTGCATAAATATTTACAATTGTTATATCTTCTTCTTGGATTGATCCCTTGATCATTATGTAGTGTCCTTCTTTGTCTCTTGTAATAGTCTTTATTTTAAAGTCTATTTGTCTGATAAGAGAATTGCTACTCCAGCTTTCTTTTGATTTCCATTTGCATGGAATATCTTTTTCCATCCCCTCACTTTTTTTCTTTTTAACATCTTTATGGGAGTATAGTTGCTTTACAATCGTATGTTAGTTTCTGCTTTATAACAAAGTGAATCAGCTATACATATACATATATCCCCATATCTCCTTCCTCTTGCATCTCCCTCCCACCCTCCCTATCCCATCTCTCTAGATGGTCACAAAGCACCAAGCTGATCTCCCTGTGCTATGCGGCTGCTTTCCACTAGCTATTGATTTTACATTTGGTAGTGTATATATGTCCATGCCACTCTCTCACTTCGTCCCAGCTTACCCTTCCCTCTCCCTGTGTCCTCAAGTCCATTCTCTACATCTGCGTCTTTATTTCTGTCCTGCCCCTAGGTTCTTCAGAACCATTTGTTTTAGATTCCATATATATGTGTTAGAATACAGTATTTGTTTTTCTCTTTCTGACTTACTTCACTCTGTATGACAGACTCTAGGTCCATCCACCTCACTACAAATAACTCCATTTCATTTCTTTTTATGGCTGAGTAATATTCCATTGTATATATGTGCCACATCTTCTTTATCCATTCATCCGATGATGGACACTTAGGTTGCTTCCATGTCCTGGGTATTGTAAATAGTGCTGCAATGAACATTGTCATCCCCTCACTTTCAGTCTGTATGTGTCCCTAGGTCTGAAGTGGGTCTCTTGTAGACAGCATATATATGGCTCTTGTTTTTGTATCCATTCAGCCAGTCTCTGACTTTTGGTTGGAACATTTAATCCATTTACATTTAAGGTAGTTATCTATATGTATGTTCCTGTTACCATTTACTTAATTGTTTTGGGTTTGTTGTTGTAGGTCTTTTCCTTCTCTTGTGTTTCCTGCCTAGAGAAGTTCCTTTAGCATTTGTTGTAAAGCTGGTTTGGTGGTGCTAAATTCTCTTAGCTTTTGCTTGTCTGTAAATGTTTTAATTTCTCTGTCGAATCTGAATGTGATCCTTGCCAGGTAGATTAATCTTGGTTGTAGGTTTTTCCCTTTCATCACTTTAAATATGTCCTGCCACTCCCTTCTGGCTTGCAGAGTTTCTGCTGAAAGATCAGCTGTTAACCTTATGGGGATTCCGTTGTATGTTATTTGTTGCTTTTCCCTTGCTGCTTTTAATATTTTTTCTTTGTATTTAATTTTTGATCGTTTGATTAATATGTGTCTTGGCATGTTTCTCTTTGGATTCATCCTGAATGGGACTCTCTGCACTTCCTGGAATGATTGACTATTTCCTTTCCCATATTAGGGAAGTTTTCAAGTATAATCTCTTCAAATATTTTCTCGGTCCCTTTTTTTTTTCTTTTCTTCTTCTGAGACCCCTATAATTCGAATGTTGGTGTATTTAATGTTGGCAAGACAGATTCTTAACCACTGGACCACCAGGGAATTCCCCAGGGAATGGTTTTAAGAGGCAACATTTGGGGTGAGGGTTGCATCTTGTAGACTTTCTTCTGATCGGTTGGTGGTAAAGTGGCAGGATGATGTTTCAGGAATCTTAATCATCAACCTTCTGGTTCCAACCAGTCTGGAGTCTAAGTGCTTGTGGTCAACATGTAGTCACCATCCTCCACCTGGATGAGAGTCTTAGTTTCTGCAGAACAATTCAACGATATGCATCTAATTGTTACATATACCCCTTGAAGAGGAGCTAGGACTCTGTTTTATAGTTGAACTGTTGTTTCTTGACTGCCTTTCCTTTGTTTCTGCATTCCATCCCTTCCCTAGTTAGTAACTGCTTAAGTCTGCTCCTTGGAACTCAGGGAAGGCCTAGGAGACTAAAGCTTTTTTCTACAAACAAGAAAGGGGGGACACAGAGGGGGTTTTGTACACAGGAGGGCCCCGCAGTGTCCTGCTTGGTTTCATTCCCCCCTTTTCTTTTATACTCCCTTGAGGGGAACAGGTATGGGACAAGAAAGGGCATGAAGTTTTGGTTAGAGATGTTAATCATAAATTCAGCAGAGGAACTCAGTTTTAGTGGGACTCAGTTTCAGTACTTAATAGAAATTATTTTCTTCTTCAGGGTATAAATCTCAGTGGGGGTCAGAAGCACCGGATCAGCCTGGCCAGAGCTACCTATCAAAATTCAGACATCTATATTCTGGATGACCCCCTATCAGCCGTGGATGCTCATGTGGGAAAACATATTTTTAATAAGGTCTTGGGTCCCAATGGCCTATTGAAAGGCAAGGTGAGAAATTATTTAAAGTGATGAAGACGTGAGGAGGGGCACACATCTCCTAGGACTGCTGGGTACTGAAGCAGATTTCCTTATTTACCTGCCCCCTGGGCTGCTGAGGAGATACAGTGTCTGACTGGTCTCCCAGAAGATGATTTGGTGAGGGCTCCCATCTTGAGATCATAGCTTATGTGGGAACTGGCTAATTTGAGCCTTATTCTCTGGCTCCAACATTGAGCCTTTTAGGATGATTAATTATGATAAAAAGTCCTTTGAGATCTGTGGTATAATAAGAAATATATTTGGTCTTTTTCACTAGGTCCTGGCACAGAGCTGCTAACCCTTAGAATTTCCTGAGTGATACTAAGAATGTCTTTTGTTATTCACATTGAGCCCCTTTAGATCATACCTGAGTTTATGCTAATGAGTGACTTATGGAGGGGCCCCTAGATAGCCTCTGGACAAGGCTGTTCCTCAGAAAGACCAAGTGATGGGAGGATTGGAACTTTCAGCCCCACATACCAACTTCTGGGGAGAGGAGGATGGGCTGGAGATTGTGTTATAAAAATTCTTGAATAAGGAGATTCAGAGAGCTTCTAGATTGCTGAGAACATTAAGGTGCTGGGAAGGTGGCACACCTGGTGAGAGATGGAAATTCTGCACAAGCACCCCACCCCCGAAACCTTACCCTATGCATCTCTTCCATTTCACTGTTCCTGAGTTGTATCCTTTGTAATAAACGGGTAAACAGTAAGTAAAGTACTTTCCTGGCATCTATGAGCCATTCTGGCAAATTATCAGACCTGAGGAGGGGGCCATGGAAATCCTCAATTTATAGCTAGTTGGTCAGAAGTATAGGTGGGATCCAAGACTTTCGGCTAGCATCAGAAGTCAGGGCAGTCTTGTGGGCTCTGGGTAGCTGTGGGTTTCTGGGTAGCTGGTGTCAGGATTGAACTGTTGGACACTCAGAATTGGTTGGTGTCAGAAAACATGCCAGAGGACCCAACAATTTACCTTGCTGGGACACAGGTCATCCTGCAGCTATTAGAGCTCTACTCTAAGAAGGCACTTTCCTGGAACTCTTGCAGGATGTAGGAGCACTATGCCTGGAAAGGATGACTCAACCTGAATATAGAAATAAAGCCTATATGTTTTGGGTATTCATTATGTCCCAGGCCTGTGCTAAGCACTTTGATTGCATTGTCTCATTTGATTCTTGCAGTGCCCCTGTGAGATAGTACAGATAAAGTGGCCAGAGCAAGTCACTGGAGCTGGTCATAGGCTTTCCTTACCATAGGCAAGTTAGCACAGTAGGCTGAATGGGAGAGGGGCTGACAGAGCCCCTTGAGGGTTTGAGTATGCTTCTCACCAGTAGCAAGTCTAGTGTGAGGGCTGTCAGCACTCCATCTGTGTTTGGCCTTTTCCCTTCAAGGTTTTTTGAATGCTGCCAGTCAGAGGGTGGCAGGGTTGACTGGGCTGCTGTCCCACTGAGGCCTTTTGCCTCTCTCTTGGATCAGTGAGTCAGCAGGAACTCACTCTCCCTCCTATGCCTGGTGCTGACTTCTGTCCTTAAGGCTAATTGGCTCCATTCATTCATGAACTGAATACCCACCCTGGGCCTGGTTCATTGCAAAGACTGGGCACACAGATGAAAAGGTCTCATCCCTGCTCTCAAGGAACTTACAATCGAATTGGCAGACATACCAAAAAGCAAACAATAATATTATAATACAAGAATCATTTTTAATGGCAGAATATAAAACTACCGTGGAAACACTGGAGGAATACCCAGTTCTTGCCTGGGGATTCAGGAAAGGCTACCAGAAGAGCTGGCTTTGAGCTGAGACTCAAAGGATGAGCATCTCCCAAGTCTTCCTGATAAGAGCAACCTAGTGTCCGTGGGGCTGTGAAGTAGAGAGCAGAGGCAGTGGGCTTGGGCTGTCTCTCTAGAGGCCCATCTCAACCCCCTGGAGCCTATCTGAGTCTCATTACTGATCTGTGAGTGTTTATCTTTCTTTGAGTGGAATCCCTGTTTCAGTAGTCAATGTAGTCCATAAATAGACAAGAATACAAGGGATGCCAAGTCTTCCACGCCAGGGAGGGCCTGGGCCAAAGACACAATTTCTTGCCCTATAATGATTCTAACATACTAAAATAATCTGGGCAGTTCCTGTTAGATCAGTTACCTGTTTAGTGAGGGGGCAGTTAGTTTTGTATGCCTCAATTATATTGATAGCCCTTGATCTCAAGTGACGTCCCTAAGCCCAACTCTTGGCTACCAGGAAGCTGGAGGAAAACGTGTGCAGGGCAAGCCTCATTGTCGCTACAGGAAAATAACCGTGAATATATCCATGATGACAGGAGTCTCATCTTACGCATGGGGTCAGGTTTTAGGATGAGGTGCTCGGAAGTAAAGAGGAAGTAAAAGAGATCAAGTGGTCAGGACCACATTTTGAAGGAAAGCCCCACAGTGACTCTGTTTTTCCTTTTTAATAGTCAGCTGAGGAACGTGGTGGACATAGGGTAGTCAGCACAACTTACTGTTATTTTTACAGACTCGACTCTTGGTGACACACAGCATTCACTTTCTTCCCCAAGTGGATGAGATTGTGGTTTTGGGGAATGGCACCATCTTGGAGAAGGGATCCTACAGCACTCTGTTGGCCAAGAAAGGATTGTTTGCTAAGAATCTGAAGACATTCATAAAACAGACGGGTCCCAAAGACGAGGCCACAGGTATGTGAAGAGGATTGGAACAGGATAGAACTTGGGTAGGGAAGGGGTAGCAGTAGTAAACTACCACTGTTTACCTCCTGAACTGTTCAGTATCCAGTGAACTAAATTTGGAAATGAATTATCCAGAGATCCAATATCTGTTCTTTCTGTGTTTTGTGTCTCTGTAAAGAAACACAAACATAGAAACTTTATATCTGAGCCAAACTGGGGGATAATCCTGCTCATCTAGTCTCTGACATGCAATCAAAGGGCACTCTTTAGAGGATGACTGGAGGTTTGGGGTGATTAGCCCTTGTGGGAGAGACACCAGTGGCACAAGGGGCCCCCTTTTAGGGAATGCCCTGCTTCTATTGACTCAAGTCACATATTCCACCCCATCTACCTAAATTCATGAAAACCACTTCCTGGACAGCTTTGTAATACCTGGTACTAATAATGTACTGCTAAACTGTTGATAAGCCCTAACAAAGGGATCTTGACTAATACACCAAAAGCCACTGGGTGTTTTGAACCGGAAAAAAAAAGTCATGGCAGTTGCATAGTCTCACAGTATACCACAGGAATAGCCCCTACCCAATACCACTACCACTGGGGTCGCTGATTAGCCCCAGTCAGTAATGGAGCCCTGGTCTCGGGGGTCCGTCCCAAGAACCTGCCAGCAGTAGTGCTGTGCATGGTTCTGGGTATCTGCTTCAGGTAGCAATTATCAGCAGGAGGTCAGGACTGAGAAAGCAAGATCTGGAGGGTACAGGGTCATTCCAAAAGTCAGTCCGAAGAGGCAGTAACTACAGAGCCTGCAAGTGGGATCACAGTCAGGCCTTGAGGTCAGGACATGTGATGGTTTAAAACCACGAGATTAGGAAAGAAAAGCCTAAACCAAGAAGTCTGTAAGCATTGGTGGGACAGGGCGGGAACAAAGAATACGATGGTGTGGGCTATAGGGACTGGGACCCAGCCCAGGAAAGTGGGGCAGGGATTCCAGCAGAAAGGAAGGGGTCAGAGCTTTCCATCAGTCTTTATATGCTCCGCGACAGGCCTGGAGAAAACAAAAAGCACCTGCTTGGGGACTGAAGATCTCAAGCAAAGGGCAGTGTCTGATGCTGGATACCCCTGAGTTACTGCTCAGTCAACCACATCACCACAACCTGGACAGTTTTCTCCTTCTAATTCTACCTTTATTTTTTTATTTTTTATTTTAAAATTCATTTATTTATGGCTGTGTTGGGTCTTCATTTTTGTGCGAGGGCTTTCTCTAGTTGTGGCAAGTGGGGGCCACTCTTCATCATGGTGCGCGGGCCTTTCACTGTTGTGGCCTCTCTTGTTGCGGAGCACAGGCTCCAGACGCGCAGGCTCAGTAGTTGTGGCTCACGGGCCTAGTTGCTCCGCAGCATGTGGGATCTTCCCAGACCAGGGCTCGAACCCGTGTCTCCTGCATTAGCAGGCAGGTTCTCAACCACTCTGCCACCAGGGAAGCCCTCTCCTTCTAATTCTAAACTTTTTTTTTCTGATTTGTGTTTCTGAGTTTCTAAGTTCTGTTTATAAACCCCCATGTGTAGAGAGCCCCTTTGAAAAATCCTATCTTTTGTGTACAAAGGACAGTTTGCAAAACAGCTCATTAAACCCTTGTTCTGGGAAACATTGATAGGCCATTTCTGAGAAGTTGTATAAGCCCCACTGCCTGGCATGCTGTTGTGTTGGTTCTGGGGCTTAAGGTACAGACTACAAGATGGTAGAATAAAGGGAAGGTCAGGAGGGCAAAGGTAACCTATATCAATATTGGCTCTGTGTATTTCCTAATTAGCTGCCATAACAAAACACTACAAATTGGGTGTCTTAAACAACAGAAATGTATTGTCTCACAATAGAAGAGGCTAGAAGTCCAAAATCAAGGTGTCAATAAGATTGGTTCCTTCTGAAGGCAATAGGGGAGGATCTATTCCATGTCTTTCTCCTAGCTTCTGGTGGTTTGCTGGCATTCTTTGGCATCCTTCATATCAATCTCTGCCTTCATCTTCACATGGTGTTATACCTTATGTGCATTTGTGTCCAAATTTCCCCTTTTTACAAGGACATCAGACATATTGGATCAGGGGCCCATGCTAACGGGCCTAATAGAGATGTTCTCTATTTGGTGAGAACTTTTCTTTAGATCTTTGGACATGGTTTCCTGTTGTTCTTTGAATATATTTATCATAGCTGATTTAAGTCTTTGTCCGGTAAGTCCAACATCTGTGCTTCCTCGAGTACAGTTTCTTTTGACTGCTTTTTTCCTGTGTACAGTCCAATACTTCCCTGATTCCTTGTATGTCTCATAATTTTTTGTTGAAAACTGGTCTTTTTTTTTTTTTTAAAACATCTTTATTGGAGTATAATTGCTTTACAATGGTGTGTTAGTTTCTGCTTTATAACAAAATGAATCAGCTATACATATACATATATCCCCATATCTTCTCCCTCTTGCGTCTCCCTCCCACCCTCCCTATCCCACCCCTCTAGGTGGTCACAAAGCACCTAGCTGATCTCCCTGTGCTATGCGGCTGCTTCCCACTAGCTATCTGTTTTACATTTGGTAGTATATGTAAGTCCATGCCACACTGTCACTTCGTCCCAGCTTACCCATCCCCCTCCCCGTGTCCTCAAGTCCATTCTCTACATCTGTGTTTTTATTCCTGTCCTGCCCCTAGGTTCTTCATAGCCATTTTTTTCTTTTTTCTTTTTTTTTAAGATTCCATATATATGTGTTAGCATACAGTATTTGTTTTTCTCTTTCTGACTAACTTCACTCTGTATGACAGACTCTAACTCCATCCACCTCACTACAAATAACTCAATTTCGTTTCTTTTTATGGCTGAGTAATATTCCATTGTATATATGTGCCATATCTTCTTTATCCATTCATCTGTCAATGGACACTTAGGTTGCTTCCATGTCCTGGCTATTGTAAATAGAGCTGCAATGAACATTGTGGTACATGACTCTTTTTGAATTATGGTTTTCTCAGGGTATATGCCCAGTAGTGGGATTGCTGGGTCGTATGGTAGTTCTGTTTTTAATTTTTTAAGCAACCTCCATACTGTTCTCCATAGTGGTTTTATCAATTTACATTCCCACCAACAGTGCAAGAGGGTCCTCTTTTCTCTACACCCTCTCCAGCATTTATTGTTTGTAGATTTTTTGATGATGGCCATTCTGACTGGTGTGAGGTGATACCTCATTGTGATTTTGATTTGTATTTCTCTAATGATTAGTGATGTTGAGCATTCTTTCATGTGTTTGTTGGCAATCTGTATATCTACTTTGGAGAAATATCTATCTAGGTCTTCTTCCCATTTTTGGTTTGGGGTGTTTTTTTGATACCGAGCTGCATGAGCTGATTGTAAATTTTGGAGATTAATCCTTTGTCAGTTGCTTCGTTTGCAAATATTTTCTCCCATTCTGAGGGCTGTCTTTTGGTCTTGTTTATGGTTTCCTTTGCTGTGCAAAATGTTTTAAGTTTCATTAGGTCCCATTTGGTTATTTTTGTTTTTATTTCCATTTCTCTAGGAGGTGGGTCAAAAAGGATCTTGCTGTGATTTATGTCATAGAGTGTTCTTCCTATGTTTTCCTCTAAGAGTTTTATAGTGTCTGGCTTTACATTTAGGTCTTTAATCCATTTTGAGTTTATTTTTGTGTATGGTGTTAGAAAGTGTTCTAATTTCATTCTTTTACATGTAGCTGTCCAGTTTCCCCAGCACCACTTATTGAAGAGGCTGTCTTTTCTCCATTGTATATTCTTGCCTCCTTTATCAAAAATAAGGTGACCATATGTGGGTGGGTTTATCTCTGGGTTTTCTATTCTGTTCCATTGATCTATATTTCTGTTTTTGTGCCAGTACCATACTGTCTTGATTACTGAAAACCGGTCATTTTAAATAGTGTAACAATTCTGGAAATATGATCTCTCTCCCCTCCATCTTCAACCAGGGTTTGCTATTGTTGTTCCTCCTGTTTAGTTTCCTGAACTAATTCTGTTAAGTCTACAATCTTTGTCTCATGTGGCCATAGAAGTCCCTGCTTGGTTAGCTTAGTGGTCAGATAATGATTGGACAGAGATTTCCTCAATTGCCTGGAACCGATACGTCACTCAGCCTTTGCTGAGAGGCTCTGTGGGGATGGGGGGTGGGGGTGGACATGTCTAACATGCCAGCAGGCAATTTATAGTTCTGCCTCAGCCTTTTTTCCCTGCTTGCACAGAGTCTGAAGGTAAGCCAGAGGTAAGAGAATAGGACATTCTCAAGTCTTTCTTGGGTTGGCATGAGTGCAACCCTACACATGTGTATGACATTCTCGATTGCCAGAAATATACTGAAAATATCAAAGCTCCCTATGGATATCTTATTCCCCAGGTTTTTTTTCCTCTTAAGTTCTTGGTCAGTTTCTTCTTTGCCCCAACTGTTATCACTGCCTCAGGCAGCTGTGATGTTAAACAACTACTGCTGATTGTTAGAGTCAACTCCAAGTCAGGTTCAATAAAGACAAGCCCTGTGAATGGGGTTTTCCAGGGAACTGCCAGACAGGTCAAATAATGACAATTCTCCAGCAGTGAGGTTTTGAGCATGTTCTGAATCCACTCTGTTCCTTCCAGCAGCTGCTAGGCTGGTGATTTTCATGGTTACAATGATTGTGAGGCTGTTGGTTTTCTAGGCTACAGCAGATCTAAGGAGAGGGGAATAGGAATAGGGTAAATTAAACTATTACAAAACTTACTGTTCTTTCTGAGATTTAACCACTTTTCTTAAATAAATGCTCCTGGATTGTTGCAAGCCTTTGGTTAATTTCAAAGTTATGGAAAATTTGATTTTGACAATTTTTGGCCAGTATGCTCACTGCTTTTACAGAGGTACCAATTTCTGGAGGTCATAACTCTACCATTTTCACAGACCAAGCTGTTTTACCTTTTATTTTCAGGATATGTTTTTTTGTTTGTTTGTTTTTTATTTATTTATTTATTTAAATTTATTTATTTAATTTATCTATTTTTGGCTGCATTGGTTCTTTGTTGCTGCACGAGGGCTTTCTCTAGTTGCAAGCGAGCAGGGGCTACTCTTCATTGCAGTGCACGTGCTTCTCATTGCGGTGGCCTCTCCTGCTGCAGAGCAAGGGCTCCAGGTGCGTGGGCTTCGGTAGCTGTGGCACCCAGGCTTAGTTGCTCCTTGGCATGTGGGATCCTCCCGGACCAGGGCTCGAACCCATGTCCCCCACATTGGCAGGCAGACTCCCAACCACTGCGCCACCAGGGAAGCCCCCAGGATATGTTTTTTAAAATGCTTTAAATTAATAAAATTTCTCAAATTATTTGAATTTCAAGCAGAACATTTTAAATTTACACTCACTTTTTTAGTCATTTCTGGGGATTATGACTCTTCTGTCTACTGTAACCCTTAAAAGTTCTTTCCTGCTCCAAAGGAACTTACAAGCTTCTGGGAATATTCTTCTCCTTTTTGACCGTTTCTCTTCCAGTGGAATATTAACTCACCTCTCCCTTATCCTGGTATTTTTCAATGAGATGTCCTAATAAATAGTATTTCTGGAGTAAAAGATTCCAACCTGTGTGTACATCTGGGATCTCTTATTAAGACCAACAAGATCAGAAAAGACTTCTCTTCTTGTTCATAGGGCTATGACAGCTCTATGCAGCTATCTCCCTAACCTTTGATGTGTCTCCTAGTCAATGAGGACAGTGAAGAAGATGACTATGGGCTGATGCCCAGTGTGGAGGAAATCCCTGAAGATGTGGCCTCCTTGTCCATGAAAAGAGAGAACAGTTTTCATCGAACATTTAGTCGCAGGTTGGTCATATATTCAGCTGGCAGCCCCCATCACTTCCATAGTTCCACTTGATCATTCTCTTTTTCTCTGTGGACTTTTCCTGAGTGTCCACAAGGACGCTCCAGCTCTTCTTTTGTTTCCCTGCATGGGGAGGAGGGTTGGGGTGGTGTGTTTCCCCCATGACCATCTGCTCTGAAATGCACTTTGATGTGAGCAGAGCAACTGTGACACCTGCTTGCAAGAAGACCCTCGGGATGCATCTACATGCTCAGGAAGGCTTCCCCTCTCAATCTCTCAGTTCTAGGTCCAGTAGCAGGCGTCTGAAGTCCTTAAAAGACTTGAAAACTCGGAATGTGAATATCCTGAAGGAGGAGGAAGAACCAGTGAAAGGACAAAAACTAATTAAGAAGGAATTCATACAAACTGGAAAGGTAAACACCACAGTAAAAAGTACCATTAGAGGTGATATAAGGCTTGGGATTTGAACATTTTTAAGTTTCATGACTTGAATACATATCTACAGAGGGATATGTCTTGTGTGCTTTGCCAGTCTTTAAATTTATCATTGAAATGTTAGCAGAGGCTCTGGGCTTTTTATCAAATTGTATTTCCATGAAGAATGACATGTTTCCTGTGAATATCCTCATACTACACTTCATGAGTGTTTGATTCCATTCTGATATGTGGTAAAAACAAAAATGCTTTGAGATGCAATTCCGGGAGCCACAGAACACCAATATATCAAGCTCATAGCACACAATTCAAATTAATAAAACTTAGAACCAAGCTCTTAAATTTCAGATCTTAACTTAAACATTAATAAAACAGATTCCAAGGTCTGTGGTATAGCCTTATCTGTCCCACTCTGTTTTTATATCTTTTCCTCTTAATTGCATCTAGAAGCTCATTAATAATCTGATGGTTATTTACCCTGCATTATATTTCAGCATTGATTATCATCCTGGCCCAGTACAGAAATGTGATCACAGACTACCAAATTTTGCCACCTGCTATCCACTTTCCAAAGGACTGTACTCCCCCTATGATTGGTATTCTAGGTAACTCCTCACCAAAAGCCGCTAGGAACTCTACTAATATTGAGGTGGGGGTTTTGCAGGTGAAGTTCTCCATCTACCTGAAATACCTACAAGCAATAGGATGGTGTTCGATATTCTTCATTATCTTTGGGTTTGTGCTCTATTCCGTGTCTTTTATCGGATCGAACCTCTGGCTCAGTGCTTGGACCCGTGACTCTAAAACCTTCAATAGCACCAACTATCCAGCCTCTCAGAGGGACCTGAGAGTTGGCGTCTATGGAGCTCTGGGATTAGCACAAGGTATGTGTGACGGCTACGGCAGCCATCTCTGAGACAGTCTGTCAGGTCCACGTCCTTTGCCTGGACTCATGAAAAATTTGCTATTATGTCCTGCACAAGTCTTCAGGGATCCCTGTGCATGGTGCTGACTAAACTGGTTCCATTTCCAGGCATATTTGTGCTCATAGCAAATCTCTGGAGTGTCTATGGTTCCGTCCATGCAGCAAACATTCTTCACAAGCAGCTGCTGAACAATATCCTTCGAGTACCCATGAGTTTTTTTGACACAACACCCATTGGCCGGATAGTGAACAGGTTTGCTGGTGTAAGTATCTCAAGGGCTGTAAGACGTGTTTATATTCTGAGGATCTTTTTATTTCTGACAGGGAAAGAATTCTCATGTGCCCCTAGTCAACACTGGGCAGTTCCAGTTCTTTGGTCCACTCAGCATGCAGATATTTCTTGAACACCTTGTGTGAGGTCCTAAGGATCCTGGGGTTACAGGGATGAACAACTCTTTCCCTTTAAGTAGCTCACCATCTAATGAGGGGGATGGCCAAGGAAGTAAAGGATTATGATAGAATATAGGAAAACCAGTAACAACGATGTGTACAGTGGCATTCTCGGAGTACAAAAGAGTGACAGAGAAAAGAAACCAGCTCAACCTGGGTGACTGAGGGTGGGAAATGTCAGAAAAGGAGGGACTTAACTCTAGAAGTTAGCCAGGGAGATGGCGGGGGTAGGGGATGGGTGAGTGGCAGAAGCAGGATGTGAAGGATTACTCTGCAGAGGGAAAAAACACAAGTAAAAGCACTATCACTAGTTGTGACAGTGAATAAAAGAGATAGCAGGACAACCCTTTGCTTGGTCGCTGCTTCCATCCCGAAACTCCCATCTCTGATGCTTTAAAAATAAGTAAACGAGGTCTGGATTGTGGAATCCTATGATTTTAATGGGGTTCTCCATCGACTGCAGATTCTGGGACCCTTAGCATTCATTCATTCAACATATATTGAGTACCTTCTATGAGCCAAGGACTGTACTAGGCATTGGGATGCTCAGTAAATGTTAAGATCATATAGATGGCTCTCTTCCATGGGCCAGACCGAAGTCATTGATTCTCAATGAACATAAGGTGGAAATTTCAGGAACAGAGGAAACTAGACAATTCTGAATAATATTCAACTATCACCAACAGAATTTTCAGTCTTCTGTTTGTAGAAGAGGGTGCACATTTAAAAAAAATGTCTGAGGAGCTCTGAGGCCTTATTTGTTTGGTCTTGGAGCAGACACAGAAAGTCTAGCTCCCAGCCCACCGGCAGGTTCTGGGGACATGGTGACTGCTTCAGAAGTGGGCAGGCCCCCACTTGTCACCTTCCTCTGGAACAAAGATGGTTGGGTATGATGTCACTGGAGACAACTTAAATGGGCTTTCTGCTCTTAAATAAAACCTAAAAAAGTACACAATTTTGGATGGGGAGATTTCACACAGGAATTTTGCAAATGTTGCACACTCTTTTCTGCTGTTGTTATATATAATATATATATATATATATATATATATATATAATTAATCTTCTGAAAAAGAGATCTTACTGTGAGTTACTTAGGCAACAGTCATATTTTGCTAACTGCTTTTGCATGAAAAAGGAAACTGTCATTAATTATATAGTATGTTTTGCGGAGGAGGTGGCTCAGACCATAAAGGAGAATTAGACCTAGGGTCCTCTGGAGCCGATGACTGAGCCCTTAAGAGGAGATAAAGGAGGGGGTGGAGGAAGGAAAGATGGAGAATCTGTGCCAGGTAAGGGTCAAAATTAATCTGCATAGAACTAATAGCTGGTGAGGATTTCTTTTTTTCTTTCAGCCCTGGACATATAGTTATTTGCATTCTGATGTGACTGAGCAAATTCCCTGCTGGAACTGAGAAGATGTAAAATGTCATAGGAATTCATTAGCACAGCCTCTCTCCTTCTTACGTGTCCCTAGGATATCTCCACGGTGGATGACACCCTCCCCACGTCTTTGCGCAGCTGGGTTTTGTGCTTCCTGGGCATCACCAGCACCCTGGTCATGATCTGCCTGGCCACTCCAGTCTTCGTCGTCGTCATCATCCCTCTTGGCATCATTTATGTGTCTGTTCAGGTAGGTTTGGAAATGGCTAGGTTTCCTTCCTTCTCTGCTTATAAAAGCCCAAGCTCCTTCCTGAGACTCTTCTCTTGTGTTTATTGCTAGTCACTCTCCCCCCTCCAGCATCTTCCTCACTGAGCCAGATATTAACATACCAAGGAGCCTGTAGGCCATTTTCTGAAGCTGAAGTGTTAGCACTGATGGGTGGGTGGAAGTTTCACGGTCAATCTCACCTTAACTGCTGCCCCGCACCCCGCAAGTCTAAGTGGGGCATATTTATGTTTGGATCCAAGACTATTTTGAGGTTGGCTCTGGACAAAGTCTTGAAGCTCTGTAAGACCCTTCACGATGGTAAGGTAATTGGTTGCTTCTAGAAGAGTTGTGCTAAGGCTGCTTCCTTGGTTGGCTTAGGATTATCTACTTGGAGAAGTCCCTCAGCAGGAGCCTGGTCTCTTTTCACTTCAGGGCAGCTCTCCTTTCACTGGGGTGTCTGTGGATGGCTTAGGCTCAATTCCAGTGTGTTCTTGAGGACACAGTTAGCTTAAGAGCCAAGCCTCACAGAAAAACTAGAGCAAGTGCAAGGGGCTCCACGCCCATGATAAAAACTGATGAGGGGAGGGAAGCTGTGGAGAGAATTCTTGTTCCACCATTTACCTTTGGGATGAATTGATCACCTTGAGAAAACAATTCTGAAGCCCTTCAGTCAAGGGCAGACTTGTGGCCTGTGGTAAGTTGACACCCCCTGGTGTTTGTGTTGAGTTCCTCAGGAACATTGTCATCTTTGTCAGTAACAAACCAACAAATAAGAGGCAGGATATTTGAGGAAATTTCCAGGTATAACATTTTGAATTCTGACTCTCAAATGCCCAGTTCTTCCCTAGTTTTAACAAATCCTCTTGGAATCTAGTAGCACCACTAAGCCACCCCACTGAACCTCCCCCTTCAGCCTGTGCTATTACATCCAGTTCCAGTTCTTAGACCCTCAGCATTCCACACACCTCCAAACGATCTTTACCTTCACACACTGTCAAAGCACAATTTTGATCACTTACCTGATTCTATTCAATTTTTATCAAAACCTTGGCATACCTTTCTTGGACCATTTACTGCCCATCTCCACTTTCCACACCCCTCGGTTCCCAGCAGCATTTATAAAATCTTTTAGAGACTGTTTTTCTAACCACTACAAAACTGTCATTTAGACAATATGTGCAGATTCTTGGGACCATACGGATTAGGCTGACAAAAATCCTTACGTGGTTTGAAAATTCCAACCTCTAGGGCTGAGGTGTGGTGTCCTCGCTTTCGTGCTCCTCTGTTCCCTCCAACCCCAGATCTTCCCATCATCCTCTTCCTCTGAGCCTCTCTCATTTCTCCTCTGGTCAGAGATGAGACCAGAGCCGCTTCTCTGTTCAGATGTGAGCTGTGGCCTCAATGTAAAGAATACTGGGTCACGGCCATGAAGGAAGAAGTATAGCATATGTGATACGATTGTATGACTGAGTCTTCACTTTTTTGGGTCCAGATATTTTATGTGGCTACTTCCCGCCAGCTGAGACGACTGGACTCTGTCACCAGGTCCCCAATCTACTCTCACTTTAGTGAGACTGTGTCAGGTTTGTCTGTTATCCGCGCTTTTGAGCACCAGGAGCGATTTCTAAAGCACAATGAGATGGCGACGGACACCAACCAGAAATGTGTCTTTTCCTGGATTACCTCCAACAGGTGAGGCTGCCCCTGGATATTCACCCAAATATGTGCTTCGGGGTTCTGCACTTTCGACATTAGCTGTGGGAGGGCAGGCGTGGCCAGTGTTGTGAAATTCACTCTTGCCAAACACGCCTGTCATGTGAGTAGAGAGGAGAAAGCATGAGCTTTGGAGTCAGAGACTGGGTCCCTCTGTCTGCTCTGCCATTTACCAAGCTGGGTGAATTGTCTTGACCCCTCTCAGGAAAATCTCATTTTCTTTGTTTGTACAATGGCTGGAACACAACCTACCTCACAGGTTTATTGAGGAAGTCACATGGCATCTGTGAGCATTTGATAACCCAGGTACTGTTCAGGTGCTGGGTGAACTGGACATTCTGTTTGCTTCCCTGAGAATGGATGTGAGATTCTCCGTAGGCAGGACTTTTTTGTCACCACCCTCTTTGTAGGGTGGTGAAAGAAGCAGAGGTTGGAGGGAGGAAAGCTGGGAAATTTTAGGCAAAATCAATGATGACAGAAATGAAAAGCTCACATCCTGTGAGGTGAATCCAAAAAGGGTGAGCATTCTTGATTCCTCCAGCTTCATTAGACCCTGGCAAGAAGTCATGTGTCCTTGGGGGAGGAAGGCCTTTTTCAGGAAGTGAAAACTCTTGAGTGGCTTCTACACTGTCTTGCGATGTGTGAAGGGCAGGCTAATGATGCTTAGTATTACCTGGAACATGGAGAGGTCAGAAATTTGATTGTAAAGAGATTTTATATCTTAGATACTTTCCAAGAAGGAAACAGGCATAAGAGTCAATTTTCTGTTGGACCCCCATTGTAAAATATGTATAATATTTATTTGTACACATGCTAGAATTATTCAAATTTAGTTAAATACGTTTTACTGGGAAAGTCAGTTTTCATAAATTACATCAATCTACATACTATTCAGTTCTCTACAAAGCCCGACATACCTCCCTGTCGTCAGCTCACACCTAATTTCCCTCCACCTCCAGCTTCTTCTCTACCTTTTTAAATCATGAAATCAGACAGGGTACATTGAACCTTCCTGTGGTGATTTCTTTCTAACCTTACATTTGGATTCTTTATGCCATTGTTTCGCATGCCTAATCAAAAGAACTCACTTGGAACATTTGTTAAAATGCAGATTCCTAAAACCCATCCCCTGAATCTCCTGGGGAAGAGTCCAGGAATTTTTTGCATGAATTTGTGTATTTTTAACAATTGCCACCAGATGATTCTTATGATTTGGCAAGTTTGGGAGACATTGAACTATAGGATTCCCTTAGTTTAGCAAACTCTTCTAGTATCTTTTAAAATGCAATTTATTTTCTAAAATCCAATTTAAAAGACTTTAGGAACACATGGCATAGTCAAATTGAGGCACCTCCTAAGAACGCAGCCCTACCAACTCAAGCCCTCTGAGGATGTTCTAGGAACACCTAGGTTGCTGGGTAAGGTAAGGAAGAGGACACCTCTCAGTGACACCTCTTTCTCTGGTTCTGTTGCCCTCCAGGTGGCTTGCAGTTCGTCTGGAGCTGATTGGGAACCTGATCGTCTTCTTTTCATCCTTGATGATGGTTATTTATAGAGATACCCTAAGTGGGGACACTGTGGGCTTTGTTCTGTCCAATGCACTCAGTGTGAGTCTGAAGGCTGGGAGTTTGGTTGAATTCATGCATTATTCTTAAATGGAGTCTAGGGTATACCGTGGAGTCTGTGTTCTTGATTCCTTTCTAGATCCAGAGGGACCAGGGGAGACTGAGGTTCAAACCCTGGCTCCATCTCTTACTAATTGTGTAACCCATGGACAGACTCCTTTCCCTTTCTAAGTAGGTACCAGTGTCATCTGGGAAACTGGACATAAATTTTCTTGCCCTGGGTAGTTAAGGAAGCAATCTCAGATGATTCAATCTAATAGTTTCCTGTCTCTTTGCTTGATTATAATCAAAAGAGAAAATAAATGAGTTTCTATTATAATACAGCAGTAACCAGAAAGTCTTCTGAACAAATAACTTCGATGTTTATTTTTTAAATCACAGAATAATTGGAGTTAATTTTAATAAAGAATATAGAGTCTAATGGAACTATATAATGCATCCCCCGTTTGACTAAGGGATAGATATCAGATGTTATTTCCTACCACTCAGTGACTGGCACTATGGTAAATGTTTAATGAATGATACTCATTTAATGAGTCATTTGGCCAGCTTTTGTGGACTCTTTCTGAACTAATATACTGGGGGTCTGCATAGCTACCAGCAGGCTCTATATGGTGCTATTTTCAGTTGGCGTTAATAAGGCCCAAGGTGATCATGGCAGGACACCCAAAAGGACTCTGTCATTTACCAGAATCACTGGGTTCCTTGTGCCACTGCCCTTTCATCCCCTCATTTCTAGGCTTAATAACGTAGGACAGATGGGGCAAAGAGTTGGAGAACTATTATATTGAACCAAAACAAAATAATTCAAATATCAACAATTCATATGGTCCAGCCTTCACCAAGTGGTTACTCATAGTCCCCAGCCTCCTGTGCTCTCCCTCTCTCCAACCACCATGTGCTCTACAGAGATTCCCTGTGTGTACGTGCCAGGACTACATTTTTGCCTGAAGAAAGCTTGCATGTGAGAAGCTTGCCTCTGAGTAACCCACAGATTCCCTGGACTCTGGCCCAGATCATGACAGTCATCTTCCTAGTGGTTAGATGTTATCTCTGTGATGGCAGGAAGGCACCTGGAGTTTATTGGGGTAACAGAGGACAAGGGTCCACGTGGATGTCCCACCTTGAGGGCTGGGTTCTCAATGGAGCTGTTGTTGAGAGCAGAGAGAGGTGGCAGTTTTTTGGAAGGCCTTCTCCTACCCAGTGTCTTTCCTTATGCTTTCCCCATTGGTAGAATGCCACCCCTAACCCCTAAGGGCTTACAGGCAGGAGACCCGCACCAACGGCCAGCCTCTCCAGCCTCAGCTTTGGCCCTAGGCCACTCCAAGCTAGTAGTGCCTTTCCTGTGAGCACCACACAGTTGAGCACTGAACTGTCCTCCCACCTTTCAATGCACCGGCCTCATTTCCTCCCCCAAGGAGGTGCGGATTGTCTCCTATACTTCTCCTTGCTCTCTTGTAGAGCCGGGCATAGTGCTGCGTGCAGAGTAGGCACTAGATTGACCTTGTGGTTTAACTGGTTGGGTTGGTTTCTGAGCCTGAGATGATCCTTAGTCTTCCAGTTTTTCTGTAGATCACACAAACCCTGAACTGGCTAGTGAGGATGACGTCAGAAATAGAGACCAACATTGTGGCTGTTGAGCGAATAAATGAGTACATAAACGTGGAAAATGAGGTAAGGAGGAATCAGAGGAAGCCAGGGACAAGGCCAAAAAAAAAAAAAAAAAGCCACCGCTTTGAGAATGCACCTTCACCTTATCTAGAGATTTCACATGGGGTCATAAAGGTTCTCTGGAAGTCTCCCTTGCTCTAACTGAAAGAACCTAATTTCTTGAAACCTAAAATAGGTAATGGTTTGGGAGAAGTCAGGTCTTGGGATGCACCAAGTTAAACAGTGGCTTCATTCTGGAGAGGCACAGAACAACCTCGTGGGATAGGGTTTCTTTAATTGAATAAGGTAGGACCCTTCTGCAAGTACCAGTCTAGTTCAGGCTATTCAATGCAGATGCTCACGGGTGGCTGGCACACTGCTACCGTTCTGTGACATGAGTCCTGTGGGGACGGTTGAGCGAGTTGTCACCGTGTAAAGCACTTTTCCTCCTGTCGCCTTGCCAGGCACCATGGGTGACTGATAAGAGGCCTCCAGAAGGTTGGCCCAGCAAAGGGGAGATCCGGTTTAGCAACTACCAAGTACGGTATCGGCCTGAGCTGGATCTGGTACTGAAAGGGATCACTTGTGACATTAAGAGCACGGAGAAGGTAGGTGGAGCTGAAGAAAGGCCTGGGTGAGTCCTTGTGAACATAGAGGTGGAGAGCAGTGGACTCTGGGCTTTCATTAATCTGGTTGAAGTGAGAGGGTTGGGGCGCTTCCTCTGCCCTGGGGAGGTGTAGGGACACAGCGCCACCACCAGAGGGCAGGATATCCACACAGGATCAAACAGACTTAGGGGAGGGCTGAGCAAGAGAGCCCTTACAGGCTATCTATCTCCCCGTCCGCATCCTCTCCTCCTGTGGCTGACTGAGCTCATTTCCTGTAAGCGCCAAGGCTTGTAGAGGGGGGAAGTCAGGAAGCACCGGCCTGGGGAAGGAACCGGTGGGAACAGCTGTGTGGAGGTTTGTCCCTGCAGAGAGAATGGCCTAGTTCTCCTTCTGGTCTGCAAAGTCCTGGTATGGTTTTCTTGTTCTCTGAGGACTTGGGGTCTGATGCAGGGCCAAAAAAATGTCTGGGTACTGATGCTCAGGTCCAGGGCAGGGTCTGCTTCTCAGACCTGATGTCAGACCCAATCCTTCCCTTCTCCTCACTTTTAACAAGGATTTTTAAAAAAATCTATAATTTCCGAGAATAATTGCAACAGATGTGTACATTTCCAGCAGTCAATGTAGTTCTCAGCAAGCAACAAGTTAGGAGGTAGGATGGGAAAGCCATCCTTTTCTGACATCCAGGTACTTTTTTCCCCACCAAAACCAAAATCAGTTTAACATCTTAGAGATGGAGTAGCCAGTCACTGTCTTTTTCCACCTGTGATTATGAATGTCCCAGGCTAAATTGTTGCCCTCAATAATTACATGGTGAACTAACATGCAAAGGAACTGTATTTACAGATTGGCGTGGTGGGCAGGACAGGAGCTGGGAAATCATCCCTGACAAACAGCCTTTTCAGAATCCTAGAGGCTGCAGGAGGCCAGATCACCATTGATGGGGTAGATATTGCTTCCATTGGGCTCCACGACCTCCGAGAGAAACTGACCATCATCCCCCAGGTGAGCTGTAGGATGTACTCTGTCACATGCAGCTTGTTCTACAGGAAACATGTGCACCTTCTTCTTGATGTGTGTTCATTTGGTGGCATCATTTCTGCCATCTACCTGGGATACCTAAGCTAGTTCCCTAAGACACATTGCTTCCAGAACTTACAAAAATAAGTTTTACATTTTTTGGTAATATGCTTGTGTGACTGTCAGTATCTAACCAGTAGGTGGCAGCAACACAGCAGAAGTCAAATGGAGCAGATGATTGATTAGCATTTCTATAGCCCATCATGGTTTGCAGGACCTTTGCAATCAGCATTAGCAGTTTTGCTGCTGAAGGTTGAAACTATTAAGCTTTGTACTCCCCATTTGATATGGTTAAAAGAGAGGGGAGGGAATCTGTGGCAATTTTTGCCAGTAAGCGGAATGGTTAGTGCACCAGCAAGAAAGTCTTCCCTGCAGCTTCCTCTCTAGACCCTCCCTAACAAGGACTGCCCTGGAGGCTCTCGGGGTCTGTGGGTCCTCATCAGAACCTGTCCTCTGCTTGCTGCAGCCAAGTCTCTGGGGTGGCTTTGGTCTGTCTGGTGTTTGCTCCCTTTGTTACACTCCTTTCTCCAGCCTCTCCAAGAGCGTAAGAAATTCTTCTCTTGTAACTATATGACCCCTTCCCCTGTCTGCCCCTGATCCCTCCACCTCCAAACCATGAGTTTTCATTTGGGGGTGTGGGACGTTCCTCTCATCTTTTTAAGGGATGCTAAGGCAAATTTGGAAATCCATAAATGAATTTCAGAATGAAAAACAACAACAAAACCAAGGACTTCTCTTAATGCTGTGTTTAACTCCCCGTGTTTAGCTCAAGCCTTCAGCGGGGAAATCTTGGAGAAGCTGGACCACTAACTAACCAGCTTTCCATCTCAGACCAGTCCTGCTCACTTTCTTGGCCACAAAGAATTACCGGTTCCTTTTCTTTTTAAAAAAAAAATTTAAATATATATATGTGTATATGTATATATATATATTAAAAGCCAGATGTTTATTTTTTTATTAAAAAAATTTTTTTTATTTTTATTTTTGGCTGCATTGCTGCACGGGGGCTTTCTCTAATTGTGGTGAGTGGGGGCTACTCTTCGTTGCAGTGTGTGGGGTTCTCATTGCGGTGGCTTCTCTTGTTGCGGAGCACAGGCTCTAGGTGCGTGGGCTGCAGTAGTTGTGGCACGTGAGCTCAGTAGTTGTGGCTCGCGGGCTCTAGAGTGCAGGCTCAGTAGTTGTGGCGCACGGGCTTAGTTGCTCCGCAGCATGTGGGATCTTCCCGGACCAGGGCTCGAACCCGTGTCCCCTGCATTGGCAGGCGGATTCTTAACCACTGTGCCACCAGGGAAGTCCCTACTGGTTCCTTTTCTGACATTAGCCCCAGTAACTCCCTCGTCCCTTGACTTGCAGGATCCCATCCTGTTCTCTGGGAGCCTGAGGATGAATCTAGACCCTTTCAACAACTACTCAGACGAGGAGATTTGGAAGGCCTTGGAGCTTGCTCACCTCAAATCTTTCGTGGATGGCCTGCAAGCTGGGTTGTCCTACGAAGTGACAGAGGGCGGTGACAACCTGAGGTAATGTTTCATAACCCACTTCCCCCACAGGCTGTGGAGGAGGCGAGGGGACCACTACTTTTAAAAAAATTTTATTTATTTATTTATTTATTTATTTTTGGCTGTGTTGGGTCTTCGTTTCTGTGCGAGGGCTTTCTCTAGTTGCGGCGAGCAGGGGCCACTCTTCATCGCGGTGAGCGAGCCTCTCACCGTCGCGGCCTCTCTTGTTGTGGAGCACAAGCTCCAGACGCGCAGGCTCAGTAGTTGTGGCTCACAGACCCAGTTGCTCTGCGGCATGTGGGATCTTCCCAGACCAGGGCTCGAACCCGTGTCCCCTGCATTGGCAGGCAGACTCTCAACCACTGCGCCACCAGTGAAGCCCGGGACCACTACTTTTGTTACTCATGCATGGTGGCGCCTGGCATCAAAGAATTTTCACTCTCCAGGTCTAATTCCTAATGCATAAAACGAACCTGTTGTGAAGATTAAAATAGATGTGAATGTGCTTGGAAACTCTTGAAAACCTTTGTCAGTAAACATACCCTCACAGGACATTACAAACATGAGCTTGCAGATCCCACTGTTGTGCGGGTTTTCAGCTGCACTCTGCAATCAGGCTGAAAACAATCCCCATGCCTGGCCCAGCCCCAGAGAGTCTGATGTAATTGGTATGTGGCATTGCTGGAGATGGGAGTTCTAAAGGATCCCCAGGGGTTGTTACAGGCACCTCACTTTGAGAAGCCCTGATCTAAGGAGCACGTGGAAGATGGAGATGTGCTGTCTGCAGGGTCCTTGGAACACCATAAACCAGCACAAAGACTCTTTTGGCTTCACAGTTCTTGTTACCTTTTCAAAGTGTTTCCTCATATGTTGACACTTCACACTTTCTGTCAGTTAACAAGTTGGCCTGGCATTTTCCCTACAACAACCTCTTTTTTCCCTCCACACACTGATGGTCAGCTCTCAGTCAAAGCTGGTGGCTCAGGGGCGGGCCTTGCTGCAGCCCTGGTGCCTTCAGAGTGGTGGGCAGGGCAGGGACCATTAGCAGTTGGAGCTCAGAAGGGAAGGCTCAGTAGCTCAATTAATGGACCCACTGCTCTGGCTTCACCTGGGAGCTTGTTATAAATGCAGAATCTCAGGCTCTATCCTACTACTCAGAATCCGCCCTTTATCAAGAGTCCCAGGTAATTTGTGAGCACATTACAGCATGAGATGCACTGCCTAGAAGGTTGAGTCTTAAGTAGGCTGCACGCTAGAATCACTCGGGAAACTTAAAGTCCCAGTGCCCAGGCTGTACCCCAGACCGGTTGCATCAGGGCCCCAGGTGATTTCAGTGTGTGGCCCCAGGTGATTTCAGTGTGTAGCCCCAGGGAACACTTGTGAGCCTTGGTAGAGAACACCAGCATGTTTGTTTTCCCTCAGCGACAGGTCTAGGAACTAGCAGGACTGAAGTAGGTCTTCAGGCCTATTAAAAAGGCCATTCAAACATTCAGTCAACAAACATATATTGAGCACCTACTGGAAATACAGAGGAAAATGCCATAGACCCATCCATGCCCTCCTAGCACTTACAGTGTGATGGAGAAGACACACCTGGTGTGAGTAAATTCTGTGCAGTAAATGCTGCAGGTGTGCAG
Source organism: Balaenoptera borealis (assembly GCF_965194805.1). Taxonomy (NCBI): domain Eukaryota; kingdom Metazoa; phylum Chordata; class Mammalia; order Artiodactyla; family Balaenopteridae; genus Balaenoptera; species Balaenoptera borealis. Next base: position 90,155,434 of record NC_138874.1, read on the forward strand.
GGCCATGTGGGCAGAATGTGATAGGGGCCTAAGAACAGAATCACACCATCCTTCTCTGTGCATGCTGGGAGACACTTAGCTGGCATTACCAGCGCCTTGATTTCAGACCTGGTGTGGGGCTGTTGAAACCTAAAATTCTCTGATCAGAGACTGGAGATCAGTCAGCTTCGGGAGAGTCAGCAGCTGAAAAGCCATACTGATGCCTCAGCAACAGCCTGTTAACTATGAAGTCCAACTGAACCAGGCGGGAGTTGGGAAGCGTTAAGTAAATAGTTTTTCAGTGTCTCTGTTCTTACGTTACAGAGAAAAACTGGAAGTTCATCTTGGGTGACTTCTCATCTCCTGCAGAAATTTTCTTACAGAGAATTACAGAACTTTAGCCACCCCCTGTTTAATACGTTCCCTAATGGCCACAGCAGGAAAGAGCAATTCCAAATTCACGAATATTTCCTCCACATCATTTCCCAAATCTTCTTTATGTAAGTAAGAAGCCCAGCCTTCATTACTGGCTTTTAGCAATTTAAAGTGATTTGCCTTTTACAGGCATATTCGAATTCCACAAACATTGCATCTCACACCAAGACATCATGTTCATTAGATAGCAACGGTTTCTAATCAAGGGAGAAGGCCTTGAACAAATAATTAGACTTGAGACTAGAATTACACATTAAAATAACAAATGGATTTGCTAAGGCCACTAAGAAATGCCACCGGGGCATTCTCATGCGGTTTCACCCTATACTAATGGTGTCAGGTCAAATACTGCTGAAGTGGTGTACTGAGATATCACTGTAGCTAAATGCAAAGCACTATTCTGGGGCTAGAGTTTTCCAAACTTGTTAAACATGATAATCTCCTGGGGTGTATTCAAAATACAGGTTCCTAGGCTCCTCCCCATTCTGATTGAGAGCAGGGCCCAGAAATAGGAATTTTTAAATTAAGTACCTGCGGTGGGTCTTCCAATTAATTGAGAAAGTTTGGCAAACATTGCCCTTGGTAACAATAAACAGCTAGTGGAAGAGGCTAAGGCATTCTAGGGGAATTTGGAAGTGTGGGTTTTGAAAGTCTGATCTGGAACATGAAATCTGCCCCTCCAACCCCCAACCCAGGTTATTCCTTGGTCCTTAGGGGCTAATGCTTTGTTTCTTCCACTGGCTGCAGCATAGGGCAAAGGCAGCTACTGTGCCTGGCCAGGGCTCTGCTTCAGAAATCCAAGATTCTGATCATGGACGAGGCCACTGCTGCGGTGGATCTAGAGACAGATCACCTCATCCAGACAACCATCCAGACTGAGTTCTCCCACTGCACGACCATCACCATTGCCCACAGGCTGCACACCATCATGGACAGTGACAAGTGAGTCGGGGGGCAGAGCTCGATAGCCACGGCTTAACCCTTTGTCAACAGCGATAGCATCGGCCGTGAGGTCTCTTTACAGAAGGTTGAACTACCATCATTTTATTGATGAAGAAATGGAGGCTGAGATTGCAAGTAATTTGCCCAAAATTATACATCAAGCTAATGAAGGTCAACAGGGTTAAGGGAACTGTCTTGAAGGTAAAATGGGAAACTGTGAAACTATTAACTGAGTATGGGGGGTGGAGGCCCAAGCCAGGAGTGATATATATTGCTCCATAGACCTTCCCAACTAAGCTGGGTCTCAGCTGCTCCCCCTGTAAACAGAAGCTTTCTGTTCCTTCTAACTCTGACAATCTGACAATTCAAAATGGGTGGGGCCAGTAATCTTAAAACTGAAGAGAACAGGCTCCCTTTTTTGACCAAGGGGAAGGCTCCCTTTTTAAATCAGTGTATCCTTAAACAATGTGTATCCTTAAAAAAAAGAAAGAAAAAAAACTTACGTAAATAGTATAAGAATATATGCAGTATAAGTCTATTTTGTTCAGTATTCCACATGGAATCCAAGTTGGTGCAGATAGGCGCTGTTCAGTCATTCTCGCTGCGTTGTAGCCTGGTATGAATAAACATACTGTTATTGTATTGGTCACCTGGACCCGCGCTGGTGTCCTAGCCTAGAGACCCCTCGTCTTGGCCAGGGAGCTTCTTTTTCCGCTCAGATTCGCACAGCCAATAACAAAACCGATGCTAAGACTTTCCAGCACAAGCTTTATTCAATGGCCAAAGAATGGAGAAGTGGGAATTAGTTCACAAATCAACTTTCTCAACCCGATTTGGGCGGAGACACCATTTATATAGGAGGGTTGAGGGGAAAAGGGAGGGAATTGGAAAGAGTGGGAGGAATATCTATGACTAATCTGAGAAGGAGGGGTGTGGTTTGGACGGGAACTGATGCAACCCTCCTTTTCAGTCCTTGTATGGGCTTTTCCGGTTGTTGTCATGGCAATTGTCCATATCATGGTGCTGGTAGGTGTGTCATTCAGCATGCTAATATATTACAACAAGCATAATGAGGCCCAAGATCTACTGGAAATCAAATCTTCCACCACCTTGGGCCTAGTTTGTTCTAACCAGTTCTTGTTTTTCTCTTTGCAGCTTCCTCCTGAAACTTAGATACGAGCACTTGGTTTCCATTTGAGGGAGGGGCAGGGGTATGATTCTGGGGCAACAGCCTTGGTAACAATATCGAGACTTAGTTCTGGTTATTATAAATGCCAAGGTTTGAGACGCTGCTTTCTAAGACTTCTCTCTTTTTTGTTTCAGGGTAATGGTCCTAGACAATGGGAAGATTGTAGAGTATGGCAGCCCTGAAGAACTGCTGAAAAACACTGGCCCCTTTTATTTTATGGCCCAAGAAGCTGGCATTGAAAATACGAACTGCACAGCATTCTGACAGCAAATCTTACAGGTTAGAGAAGGACTACTAGGATCATTCCTTATTTTTTGTGAAGCGTATCATACATATAAAAGTGTGTGTAAAATGCATGTTTTAAATAAGGATCATAAGTGAACACCCACGTCCCTGCCAGCCAAGATTTTTTTTAATGAGTATTACCAGCTACATCAGAAAACCCCTTATGATCCACCTTGATCGTACCTCCTTGCTACCCACACCCCACAAAAAGCACCACCATCCTAATTTTTGTGATAATTATTGCTTTGCTTTTTGTTTTAGTTTTACCACTTTCCTTAAACAACATGTACCATATTTTTAGCTTCTGTGAATGGCCTGACTCATACTGCATGTATTCTTCTATGACTTCTTTTGTTCAATATTATATTTGAGATTCATGCACGTCCATGCGTGAGGCTGGTTCATTCTCACTGCTCTGTAGTACAGCAGTGTGTGAAAACGCCAGTTTATCCAATTTAGGTTGGTCAGCAATGGGGTTATTTCCAGGCTTTGTTGTTTTTCCCTGTTATGAACAGTACTGCTATGAACATTCTGGTACATAACTCCTAAGATACATGTGTAAGAGTTTCTTTAGGCATAACGTAAAGGAATGGGAGGTGTGCATATGTTTAAATGCATACAGTAGGCAACGCCAAACTGTTAATGCCAATTTAAAACATTTTTGTCAATCTGATGACTATGAATTGGTGTCTCCTTGAGGTTTTTAAATGTATAGTTCCCTGGTTACCATTGAGGTTTCCGTATGCGGTGTCTGCTGGTTCTTGTTCACGGTGCTTTATTTCCTTGGATACCTTGTGAATGTTTACCTTAAGTTGCTCAATCTCCTTAGCATTTTTTAAAAAACTGAAGTATAGTTGATTTGCAATATTGTGTTAGCATTTTACCTGTGGACATTCTTTGAGGCCTGAGTTGAATCTGAGCTCTCTTAAGAGGAATTGTGAAAGCTTCTGCCTGCCACCTGGGGGCATTACCCAGAAACAATTTGAATTAAATACTTCACTAAGGGGTTTCAAACCTTACAGTTAGTGGGACTTCAGACCACAGTCCTGTGCGAGAGCCAGCTTGTGGTTTACAGAATCTCAAGGGAGCTGCTTCCCCTTGATCTAGCAGCAGGTTGGAGATGGACATGTGGCCTTGTTGACTCCTTCCGCGTGGCGGGGTTTATTCTTCACTCACTTGTATACCACAGTACAGCCCTTTCGGGCTCGGGTTCGTCAGAGGGTCTCCTGTAGCTTCTCCATCTTTGGCAAGCCTTGGCGTTCTCTCTTGCCTTAGTATCCTCTGTTGTCCACAAAGGTCAAGGTCTCCAGGTTTCAGAAGTCACCCTAAGCCTTGACCCTTCTTCTCCTTCCAGGGTTTTTTGTGTCACATTATTTTGGGTTCAGCATATTCCTTACCTCCATTTCAGTGATGCAGTTATGAAAGATTTTTATTTATTCATCACTGTAGCTATTTGTTGAATGAGATGCTCAGAGACTTAAACTTCCTAAATGAGGGGCTTATACAGCTGCAAGGCAGGATGAGGAAGGGACAAGTTTCCTCCTATTTGCTCTAATCACATCAGCATCACTCTAGCAATGTTGGTTTCCCCGCAGTGGCAGTTTTTCCAATACTGACAAAACCAGTGTGGTTTTGCCAGCACCAGCGGAGCAGCGCCCCCTTCTGGGAAGTCTGGGTTTCAGTTTCAGTGACGCCAGCCTCTTCCCTTTTGTTCCCGCAGCCCTAACTGTGATGTTTGCTTTTGCCCTTGCTAGCTCTCTGATACTTGTTTTCCTTTGGCCCTTTCTTCAATGCCTATTTAATGATTCTTTATATTGCTCTATTAAAATAACCTGTGGTTTTTGTCTCCTGACTAACCGAATAGATACAACCTTGGAGATAATCCAGTTCAAGTCCCTTATTTTTTAGATAAGCACCAGACTGCGAATGGTTATATGATATCCGGAGTCAAAACATGAGTGTTCATGGCAGAGCCAGGGCCAGAAACCAACTTCCTGATTTGATCTAATGATTTCTTCTTTTTCCTATAATGGGAGAGGGTTTTCGATCTACCTTCTCCTGTGGATGCAGATGAAGAGAGGGGAAGCGTTATCTTTTTCTCAGTAGTGATGACTCAGACATCCAGTGAAGGTGGAGGGAACCAGAACCAGCCTGGATCCAAAACTTTGATGACGACTCCTCCCCTCCAGATCTTCTGTTGGCCCAGGACCCGGGTAACCCAATCCACACTATGGACCACTTACAACATAATCGCTTTTTCCTACTTTCCTTCTGAGGTCCTCTTCGCTGCTTATCCTTGAAGCATTAAGACGTCCCTATGTTTTTGTTCTTGACCCCCCAGTTCCTCTATATTTTCTCTGTAATTGATTTCATACACTCTTGTGGTTTCAACTTCTACACATACGATTCTCATTTCTAGCCTCTTCCTCTGCTCCAGTTTTGAGATTCATATATTCAGTTGCTTCTGGTATTATCACCTGGATATCCTTCAGGTGTCTGACATGCAAATCACCCTACCTTGACAGACCTGTCTACTTTTTTTTTTTATAGAGCAGGTTCTTATTAGTCATCAGTTTTATACACATCACTGTATACATGTCAATCCCAATCGCCCAATTCATCACACCACCACCACCACCCCGCCGCTGTCCCTGCATGGTGTCCATACGTTTGTTCTCTACATCTGTGTCTCATTTTTTGCCCTGGAAACAAGTTCATCTGCACCATTTTTCTAGGTTCCACATATGTGCGTTAATATACGATATTTGTTTTTCTCTTTCTAACTTACTTCACTCTGTATGACAGTCTCTAGATCCAACCACATCTCAACAAATGACTCAGTTTCATTCCTTTTTAGGGCTGATCAATATTCCATTGTATATATGTACCACATCTTCTTTAGCCATTCGTCTGTCGATGGGCATTTAGGTTGCTTCCATGACCTGGCTATTGTAAATAGTGCTGCAATGAACATTGGGGTGCATGTGTCTTTTTGAATTATGCTTTTCTCTGGGTATACGCCCAGTAGTGGGATTGCTGGATCATATGGTAGTTCTATTTTTAGTTTTTTAAGGAAGCTCCATACTGTTCTCCATAGTGGCTGTATCAATTTACATTCCCACCAACAGTGCAAGAGGGTTCCCTTTTCTCCACACCCTCTCCAGCATTTGTTGTTTGTAGATTTTCTGATGATGCCCATTATAACTGGTGTGAGGTAATACCTCATTGTAGTTTTGATTTGCATTTCTCTAATAATTAGTGATGTTGAGCAGCTCTTGGCCATCTGTATGTCTTCTTTGGAGAAATGTCTGTTTAGGTCTTCTGCCCATTTTTGGATTGGGTCGTTTGTTTTTTTTACTCTTGAGCTGCATGAGCTGTTTATATATTTTGGAGATTAATCCTTTGTCCATTGATTCGTCTGCAAGTATTTTCTCCCATTCTGAGGGTTGTCTTTTCGTCTTGTTTATGGTTTCCTTTGCTGTGCAAAAGCTTTGAAGTTTCATTAGGTCCCATTTGTTTATTTTTGTTTTTATTTCCATTACTCTAGGAGGTGGATCAAAAAAGATCTGGGTGCGATTTATGTCAAAGAGTGTTCTTCCTATGTTTTCCTCTAAGAGTTTTATAGTGTCTGTCTGGTCTTACATTTAGGTCTCTAATCCATTTTGTTTACTTTTGTGTATGGTGTTAGGGAGTGTTCTAATTTCATTCTTTTACATGTAGCTCTCCAGTTTTCCCAGCACCACTTATTGAAGAGACTGTCTTTTCTCCATTGTATATCCTTGCCTCCTTTGTCATAGATTAGTTGACCATAGGTGCGTGGGTTTATCTCTGGGCTTTCTATCTTGTTCCATTGATCCATGTTTCTGTTTTTGTGCCAGTACCATATTGTCTTGATTACTGTAGCTTTATAGTATACTCTGAAGTCAGGGAGTCTTATTCCTCCAGCTCCATTTTTTTCCCTCAAGACTGCTTTGGCTATTCGGGGTCTTTTGTGTCTCCATACAAATTTTAAGATTTTTTGTTCTAGTTCTGTAAAAAATGCCATTGGTAATTTGATAGGGATTGCATTGAATCTGTAGATTGCTTTGGGTAGTATAGTCATTTCACAATATTGACTCTTCCAATCCAAGAACATGGTATATCTCTCCATCTGTTGGTATCATCTTTAATTTCTTTCATCAGTGTCTTATAGTTTTCTGCATACAGCTCTTTTGTCTCCCTAGGGAGGTTTACTCTTAGGTATTTTATTCTTTTTGTTGCAATGGTAAATGGGAGTGTTTCCTTAATTTCTCTTTCAGATTTTTCATCAGTAGTGTATAGGAATGCAAGAGCTTTCTGTGCATTAACTTTGTATCCTGCAACTTTACCTAATTCATTGATTAGCTCTAGTAGTTTTCTGGTGGCATCTTTAGGATTCTCTATGTATAGTATCGTGTCATCTGCAAACACTGACAGTTTTACTTCTTCTTTTCCAATTTGTATTCCTTTTATTTCTTTTTCTTCTCTGATTGCTGTGGCTAGGACTTCCAAAACTATGCTAAATAATAGTGGCGACAGTGGACATCCTTGTCTTGTTCCTGATCTTAGAGGAAATGCTTTCAGTTTTTCACCATTGAGAATGATGTTTGCTGTGGGTTTGTTGTACATGGCCTTTATTATGCTGAGGTAGGTTTCCTCTATGCCCACTTTCTGGAGAGTTTTTATCATAAATGGGTGTTGAATTTCGTCAAAAGCTTTTTCTGCATCTATTGACATGATCATATGGTTTTTCTTCTTCAATTTGTTAATATGGTGTATCACATTGATTGATTTCATATATTGAAGAATCCTTGCATCCCTGGGATAAATCCCACTTGGTCATGGTGTATGATCCTTTTAATGTGTTGTTGGATTCTGTTTGCTGGTATTTTGTTGCGAATTTTTGCATCTATATTCATCAGTGATATTGGTCTGTAATATTCTTTTTTTAGAGTATCTTTGTCTGGTTTTGGTATCAGGGTGATGGTGGCTTCATAGAATGAGTTTGGGAGTGTTCCTTCCTCTGCAATTTTTTGAAAGAGTTTGAGAAGGATGGGTGTTAGCTCTTCTCTAAATGTTTGCTAGAATTCACCTGTGAAGCCATCTGGTCCTGGACCTTTGTTTGTTGCAAGATTTTTAATCACAGTTTCAATTTCATTGCTTGTGATGGGTCTGTTCATATTTTCTATTTCTTCCTGGTTCAGTCTTGGAAGGTTATACCTTTCTAAGAATATGTCCATTTCTTCCAGGTTGTCCATTTTATTGGCATAGAGTTGCTTGTAGTAATCTCTTAGGATGCTTTGTATTTCTGCAGTGTCTGTTTTAACTTCTCCTCTTTCATTTCTAATTTTATTGATTTGAGTCCTCTCCCTCTTTTTCTTGATGAGTCTGGCTAATGGTTTATCAACTTTGTTTATCTTCTCAAAGAACCAGCTTTTAGTTTTATTGATCTTTGCTATTGTTTTCTTTGTTTCTATTTCATTTATTTCTGCTCTGATCTTTATGATTTCTTTCCTTCTGCTAACTTTGGGTTTTGTTTGTTCTTCTTTCTCTAGTTCCTTTAGGTGAAAGGTTAGATTGTTTACTTGAGATTTTTCTTGTTTCTTTAGGTAGGCTTGTATAGCTATAAACTTCCCTCTTAGAACTGCTTTTGCTGCATCCCATAGGTTTTGGATCATCATGTTTTCATTGTCACTTGTCTCTAGGTATTTCTTGATTTCCTCTTTGATTTCTTCAGTCATCTCTTGGTTATTTAGTAATGTATTGTTTAACCTCCATGTGTTTGTATTTTTTATGGTTTTTTCCCTGTAACTGATTTCTAATCTCATAGCATTGTTGGTCAGAAAAGATGCTGATATGATTTCAATTTTCTTAAATTTACTGAGGCTTGATTTGTGACCCAAGATGTGATCTATCCTGGAGAATGTTCCATGCACACTTGTGAAGAAAGTGTAATCTGCTGTTTCTGGATGGAATGTCCTATAAATATCAATTCAATCTATCTGGTCTGTTGTGTCATTTAAAGCTTGTGTTTCCTTATTCATTTTCATTTTGGATGATCTGTCCATTGGTGTAAGTGAGGTGTTAAAGTCCCCCACTATTATTGTGTTAGTGTTGATTTTCTCTTTTATAGCTGTTAGCAGTTGCCTTATGTATTGAGGTGCTCCTATGTTGGGTGCATATATATTTATAATTGTTATATCTTCTTCTTGGATTGATCCCTTGATCATTATGTAGTGTCCTTCCTTGTCTCTTGTAACATTCTTTATTTTAAAGTCTATTTTATCTGATATGAATATTGCTACTCCAGCTTTCTTTTGGTTTCCATTTGCATGGAATATCTTTTTCCATCCCCTCACTTTCAGTCTTTGTGTCCCTAGGTCTGAAGTGGGTCTCTTGTAGACAGCATATATATGGGTCTTGTTTTTGTATCCATTCAGCAAGCCTGTGTCTTTTGGTTGGAGCATTTAATCCATTCACGTTTAGGGTAATTATTGATATATATGTTCCTACTACCATTTTCTTAATTGTTTTGGGTTGGTTTTTGTAGGTCCTTTTCTTCTCTTGTGTTTCCCACTTAGAGAAGTTCCTTTAGCATTTGTTGTAGAGCTGGTTTGGTGGTGCTGAATTCTCTTAGCTTTTGCTTGTCTGTAAAGCTTTTGATTTCTCCATCGAATCTGAATGAGATCCTTGCTGGGTAGAGTAATCTTGGTTGTAGGTTCTTCCCTTTCATCACTTTAAGTATATCATGCCACTCCCTTCTGGCTTGTAGAGTTTCTGCTGAGAAATCAGCTGTTAACCTTATGGGAGTTCCCTTGTATGCTATTTGTCGTTTTTCCCTTGCTGCTTTCAATAATTTTTCTTTGTCTTTAATTTTTGCCAATTTGATTACTATGTGTCTCGGCGTGTTTCTCCTTGGGTTTATCCTGTATGGGACTCTCTGCGCTTCCTGGACTTGGGTGGCTATTTCCTTTCCCATGTTAGTGAAGTTTTCAACTATAATCTCTTCAAATATTTTCTCTGGTCCTTTCTCTCTCTCTTCTCCTTTTGGGACCCGTATACTGTGAATGTTGTTGCGTTTAATGTCCCAGAGGTCTCTTAGGTTGTCTTCATTTCTTTTCATTCTTTTTTCTTAATTCTGTTCTGCAGCAGTGGATTCCACCATTCTGTCTTCCAGGTCACTTATCCGTTCTTCTGCCTCAGTTATTCTGCTACTGATTCCTTCTAGTGTATTTTTCATTTCAGTTATTGTATTGTTCGTCTCTGTTTGTTCTTTAATTCTTCTAGGTGTTTGTTAAACATTTCTTGCATCTGCTCGATCTTTGCCTCCATTCTTTTCCCGAGGTCCTGGATCATCTCCATTATCATTATTCTGAATTCTTTTTCTGGAAGGTTGCCTATCTCCACTTCATTTAGTTGTTTTTCTGGCATTTTATCTTGTTCCTTCATCTGGTAAATAGCCCTCTGCCTTTTCATCTTGTCTTTCTGTGAATGTGGTTTTTGTTCCAGAGGCTGCAGGATTGTGGTTCTTTTTGCTTCTGCTGTCTGCCCTCTGGTGGATGAGGCTATCTAAGAGGCTTATGCAAGTTTCCTGATGGGAGCGACAGGTCACTGCAATGCTTTTAAGAAGTTTTTTTTTCTGCTAGTGTTGGAGGCTCTCCTGCAGAGGCAGGTGGAAGCTGTGGCTCACTGTGGGGACAAGGACACTGGCAGCAGAAGTTCTGGGAAGTACTCTGTAGTGTGAGCCCTCCCAGAGTCTGCCCAGACCTGTCTACTTCTTTCTGCCCTCTAAAAAGATTTTTTGCCTGTACTTTCTAACTCAAGTGGTGACATCATTGTCCATACAAGTCCTACAAAATGAAAACCTGTGTATCACTCGCAACTTTTCCTTTTCTTTCCAGATCAATCAGCCACCAAGCCCTTCCAGTTTTACTTCTGCACCCCTACTGTTTTTGCCATAGTTCAGTTTCTCCTCACTTCCATCCTGGACTGAGGGCATAGGTATCCCTACTTCCAGTGTTGTTTTCCTCAAATATATCCACCAGTGGCTACCAGAGTGATCTATTATGAAAAACTGACCAGGTTACTCTTCTGCTTAAACCCTTCATTCAATAGCTATCCAGAATAAAGTTAAAATTCCTTAGTATGGTATAACGAAGCTCCCTAACATCCAATCCAGTCTCATTTATTCCAACTCCCATACCTCATGTTAAGCTCCAGCAACATTAAAATGCTTTTAGATTCCCCATACACACAATTACTGTTTGACTCTAGCCTTTTCCTTATCTATCCCCTCTGTTTGGAATCCCATGACTACCTCTAACTAACTAACTCATTAAGACTCAGTAAGAAGTCATCTTCTCCCAAGAGCCTTCCCTGACTCCCTCTCCTCTCAACCCCCAGGCTAGCTTCAGCACTGCAGTGGATTTTCAATCTTTTGGGCAGCTCTGCACCTGAACCTCAGTTCTACATGGACTCCTCCAACTTAAGATTCTTTGTGGGAGACCAGGGTGCAGCACTGTGATGAGTTTCCAGTAATCAGATACACCTGTGCCAGATTTTGATTCAGATGCTGGAGACAAGAAAGAGGGAAATGTGTTCTGGCAAAGGTGACCGTCAGTCACTGTCATTGTCCAGAGGTAGGCAGTGGTGGTGACTAGTAGCAGGATCCAGTGATGTTGTGGTGTGATACTGAGCATCGTTCCTGGCTTCAAAGACTCAAATCTGGCTTTTTTATCCTCCCAAAGAGTCGGTGAGCAACCTATTATTATTTGAAAACTTCATTTCTGCTTAAGTTTACGAGTTGGGGATGATTGTTTACAACTAAATAATGCTCCTCAGCACACTTAATTTGCTTTTACTGTATTTATTTTGTTAGATAATTTTCTGTTTGCATCTCCCTCACTAAGCTATGAGCCTCTTGAAAACAGTTTTTTACTCTGTTTTATATCTCCAGTGGCTAGAATATAGTAGCTACTCGTTTCTGTTTTAGTTTTTTTTTTTTTTTTTTTTTTTTAGTGTTTTTCTATGTATGGGAATATGCAAGAGCCTGGGCTCATTGAAAATATTCCTTTGATATGCATCTTTTTTAAAAAAATAAATTTATTTATTTATTTATGGCTGTGTTGGGTCTTCCTTGCTGTGCGTGGGCTTTCTCTAGTTGCGGCGAGCAGGGGCTACTCTTCATTGCCGTGCACGGGCTCCTCACTGCCGTGGCTTCTCTTGTTGCGGAGCACGGGCTCTAGGTGCGTGGGCCTCAGTAGTTGTGGCACACGGGCTCAGTATTTGTGGCTCGAGGGATCTAGAGCGCAGGCTCAGTAGTTGTGGCACACAGGCTTAGTTGCTCTGCGGCATGTGGGATCTTCCTGGACCAGGGCTCGAACCCATGTCCCCTGCATTGGCAGGCGTATTCTTAACCGCTGCACCACCAGGGAAGCCCTACTCACTTGTTTTTGAGTGTTCAAAAAATATTTATACAAAATACAGTGGGAAAAATGTATGCCAAGAGTACAGCAACAGGATTGAAGATGACAAAATAACTCCAAGAGAAAGACTAAATATACCAATCAGACCTAAATTTTTTGCCAGCTAATTTTGTAAAAGTACCTTTTGAAACACCCTCTGAAGAAATTTGTTCCTTTTAGGTAACAAATGAATACATTTAATCACAAATTCACACTGATCATGACTTTACCTAAAAATTAGCAAACAAAAACAATATTGTACAAACACTGACATTTAAATTCCTAAACTGCTGCAACTTAGATTTAGTTAGCAAAAACCATCAACGTGGATTTAGTCTTCCACATAAATTAGACACTAAAACCAGTTTTTGAAAGGCTTCATATTGTTTGAAGACTAATGAAAAGTTGTAAAATTGCATGAAAGAATTGGCTGTAAGAAGCACTCCATTTTCATAGTATTCCTTTTTACTTTGTATGCAAATAATGGGTTATGCTGTAGAATTTAAATGCTACAGTGAAAAAGTACTTAGGAATGAAGTAGAAAAAAGGGAGTTAGTTAGAAAAAGAGTATATAGTATTTTTCTTAAGACTATTTTGGGGGATTTCACTGTGATGCAATGGTTAAGAATCCGCCTGCCAATGCAGGGGACATGGGTTCAATCCCTGGTCCAGGAAAATCCCACATGCTGCAGAGCAACTAAGCCAGTGCGCCACAACTACTGAAGCCCACATGCCTAGAGCCCGTGCTCCGCAACAAGAGAAGCCACCACAATGAGAAGCCTGCGCACCTCAATGAAGCGTAGCCCTCATTTGACACAACTAGAGAAAGTCCGCGCACAGCAACGAAGACCCAACACAGCCAAAAAAAAGACTACTTTGGCTCTCACTGAATTAAAAAAAAAAAAAAAAAAAAGACTAATACTGCTCCTTTCTTCAACTTTAACAGTTAAGGCCCTGGTTGACACACTGGTAATCTCGTGAATAGACAGTCACCTTGGTCCTCATCATGATAGCCATCTGGCTATTCTGCCTGATAACCACTGTCACTGATTTCAGATCCACTTGTCCTGTGGATGACGGGCTCTGTCGGAGCAGCAGTCTTTGGAATGTTTATTTGCTGCTCAAGGCCATAGTCACTTGTTCTCACTGGGAAACAACACTGTTGGTATCCATCTGTAAAGACTGTCGAGTTGAGAGGGCAGAGAGCAGAAGTAACAAGAACTACAATTCTGCAGCCTGTGGAACAAAAACCACATTCACAGAAAGACAGTCCCAATGAAAAGGCAGAGGACTACGTACCAGATGAAGGAACAAAATAAAACCCCAGAAAAACAACTAAATGAAGTGGAGATAGGCAACCTTCCAGAAAAAGAATTCAGAATAATGATAGTGAAGATGATCCAGGACCTTGGAAAAAGAATGGAGGCAAAGAAATGCTTTAACAAAGACCTAGAAAAATTAAAGCACAAACACCTAGAGGAATTAAAGAACAAACAAACAGAGATGAACAATACAATAACTGAAATGAAAAATACACTACAAGGAATCAATAGCAGAATAGCTGAGGCAGAAGAACAGATAAGTGACCTGGAAGACAGAATGGTGGAACTCACTGCCACGGAACACAATAAAGAAAAAAGAATGAAGACAGCCTAAGAGACCTCTGAGACAACATTAAAGGCAACAACATTCGCATTATAGGGGCCCCAGAAGGAGATGAGAGAGAGAAAGGACCAGAGAAAATATTTGAAGAGATTATAGTCGAAAACTTCCCTAACATGGGAAAGGAAATAGCCACCCAAGTCCAGGAAGCACAGAGTCCCAGGCAGGATAAACCCAAGGAGAAACAGGCCAAGACACACACTAATCAAATTGCAAAAATTAAAGACAAAGAAAAATTATTAAAAGCAACAAGGGAAAAATGACAAATAACATACAAGGGAACTTCCATAAGGTTAACAGCTGATTTCTCAGCAGAAACTCTACAATCCAGAAGGGAGTGGCATGATGTACTTAAAGTGATGAAAGGGAAGAACCTACAACCAGGATTACCCTACCCAGCAAGGATCTCATTCAGATTCAACGGAGAAATCAAAAGCTTTACAGACAATCAAAAGCTAAAAGAATTCAGCACCACCAAACCAGCTCTACAACAAATGCTAAAGGAACTTCTCTAAGTGGGAAACACAAGAGAAGAAAAGGACCTACAAAAACAAACCCAAAACAATTAAGAAAATGGTCATAGGAACATACATATCAATAATTACCTTAAATGTGAATGGATTAAATGCTCCAACCAAAAGACACAGGCTTGCTGAATGGATACAAAAACAAGACACATATATGCTGTCTACAAGAGACCCACTTCAGACCTAGGGACACATACAGACTGAAAGTGAGGGGATGGAAAAAGATATTCTATGCAAATGGAAATCAAAAGAAAGCTGGAGTAGCAATACTCATATCAGACAAAATAGACTTTAAAATAATGTTACAAAAGATAAGGAAGGACACTACATAATGATCAGGGGATCAATCCAAGAAGAAGATATAACAATTATAAATATATATGCACCCAACATAGGAGCACCTCAATACATAAGGCAAGTGCTAACATCTATAAAAGAGGAAATCAAGAGTAACACAGTAATAGTGGGGGACTTTAACACCTCACTTACACCAATGGACAGATCCTCCAGACAGAAAATTAATAAGGAAACACAAGCTTTAAATGACACTTTAGACCAGATAGATTTAATATTTATAGAACATTCCACCCGAAAGTGGCAGAATACACTTTCTTCTCAAGTGCACATGAAACATTCTCCAGGATAGATCACATCTTGGGTCACAAATCAAGCCTCAGAAAATTTAAGAAAACTGAAATCGTATCAAGCATCTTTTCTGATCACAATACTATGAGATTGGAAATCAATTACAGGGAAGAAACCGTAAAAAAAAAAAAAAGCCCACATAAATGGAGGCTAAACAGTGAATTACTAAATAACCAACAGATCACTGAAGAAATCAAAGAGGAAATAAAAAAATACCTAGAGACAAATGACAACAAACCATGATGATCCAAAACCTATGGGATGCAGCAAAAGCAGCTCTAAGAGGGAAGTTTAGAGCAATACAATCCTACCTCAAGAAACAAGAAAAATCTGAAATAAACAATCTAACCTTACACCTAAAAGAACTACAGAAACAAGAACAAACAAAACCCAAAGTTAGCAGAAGGAAAGAAATCATAAAGATCAGAGCAGAAATTAATGAAATAGAAACAAAGAAAACAATAGCAAAGATCAATAGAACTAAAAGCTGGTTGTCTGAGAAGGTAAACAAAGTTGATAAACCATTAGCCAGACTCATCAAGAAAAAGAGGGAGAGGACTCAAATCAATAAAATTAGAAATGAAAAAGGAGAAGTTACAACAGACACTGCAGAAATACAAAGCATCCTAAGAGACTACTACAAGCAACTCTATGCCAATAAAATGGACAATCTGGAAGAAATGGACAAATTCTTAGGTATAACCTTCCAAGACTGAACCAGGAAGAAATAGAGAATATGAACAGACCAATCACAAGTAATGAAATTGAAACTGTGATTTAAAATCTTCCAACAAACAAATGTCCAGGACCAGATGGCTTCACAGGTGAATTCTATCCAACATTTAGAGAAGAGCTAACACCCATCCTTCTCAAACTCTTCCAAAAAATTGCAGAGGAAGGAACACTCCCAAACTCATTCTACGAGGCCACTATCACCCTGATACCAAAACCAGACAAAGATACTACAAAAAAAGAAAATTACAGACCAATATCACTGATGAATATAGATGCAAAAATCCTCAACAAACTACTAGCAAACAGAATCCAACAATACACTAAAAGGATCATACACCATGACCAAGTGGGATTTATCCCAGGGATGCAAGGGTTCTTCAATATACAAAAATCAATGTGATAAACCATATTAACAAATTGAAGAAGAAAAACTATATGATCATGTCAATAGATGCAGAAAAAGCTTTTGACAAAATTCAACACCCATTTATGATAAAAACTCTCCAGAAAGTGGGCATAGAGGGAACCTACATCAACATAATAAAGGCCATATATGACAAACCAACAGCAAACATCATTCTCCATGGTGAAAAACTGAAAGCATTTCCTCCAAGATCAGGAACAAGACAAGGATGTCCACTCTCACCACTATTATTCAACATAGTTTTGGAAGTCCTAGCCATGGCAATCAGAGAAGACAAAAAATAAAAGGAATACAAATTGGAAAAGAAGAAGTAAAACTGTCACTGTTTGCAGATGACATGATACTATACATAGAGAATCCTAAAGATGCCACCAGAAAACTACTAGAGCTCATCAATGAATTAGGTAAAGTTGCAGGATACAAAGTTAATGCACAGAAAGCTCTTGCATTCCTATACACTATTGATGAAAAATCTGAAAGAGAAATTAAGGAAACACTCCCATTTACCACTGCAACAAAAAGAATAAAATACCTAGGAATAAACCTACCTAAGGAGGTAAAAGACCTGTACTCAGAAAACTATAAGACACTGATGAAAGAAATCAAAGATGACACAAACAGATGGAGAGATATACCATGTTCTCAGATTGGAAGAATCAATATTGTGAAAATGACTATACTACCCAAAGCAATCTACAGATTCAATGCAATCCCTATCAAATTACCAATGGCATTTTTTACAGAACTAGAACAAAAAATCTTAAAATTTGTATAGAGACACAAAAGATCCCGAATAGCCAAAGCAACCTTTTTTTTTTTTAACATCTTTATTGGAGTATAATTACTTTGCATTGTTGTGTTAGTTTCTGCTGTATATCAAAGTGAATCAGCTATATGTATACATATATCCCCATATCCCCTCCCTCTCGCGTCTCCCTCCCACCTTCCCTATCCCACCCCTCTAGGTGGTCACAAAGCACCAAGCTGGTCTCCCTGTGCTATGCTAGCCAAGCAATCTTGAGGGAAAAAAAACGGAGCTGGAGGAATCAGACTCTCTGACTTCAGACTGTACTACAAAGCTACAGTAACCAAGACAATATGGGACTGGCAGAAAAACAGAAATATAGATCAATGGAACAGGATAGAAAGCCCAGAGATAAACCCATGCACATATGGTCACCTTATTTTTGATAAAGGAGGCAAGAATATACAATGGAGAAAAGACAGCCTCTTCAATAAGTGGTGCTGGGAAAACTGGACAGCTACATGTAGAAGAATGAAATTAGAACACTCCCTAACACCATACACAAAAATAAACTCAAAATGGATTAAAGACCTAAATGTAAGGCCAGACACTATCAAACTCTTAGAGGAAAACATAGGAAGAACACTCTTTGATACAAATCACAGCAAGATCTTTTTTGACCCACCTCCTAGAGTAATGGAAATAAAAACAAAAATAAACAAAGGGGACCTAATGAAACTTAAAAGCTTTTGCACATCAAAGGAAACTATAAACAACATGAAAAACCAACCCTCAGAATGGGAGAAAATATTTGCAAACGAATCAACAAAGAATTAATCTCCAAAATATATAAACAGCTCATGCAGCTCAATATTAAAAAAAACAAACAACCCAATCCAAAAATGGGCAGAAGACCTAAATAGACATCTCTCCAAATAAGACATACATACAGATGGCCAAGAGGCACATGAAAAGCTGCTCAACATCACTAATTATTAGAGAAATGCAAATCAAAACTACAATGAGGTATCACCTCACACCATTTAGAATGGGCATCATCAGAAAATCTACAAACAACAGATGCTGGAGAGGGTGTGGAGAAAAGGGAACTCTCTTGCACTGTTGGTGGGAATGTAAATTGATACAGCCACTATGGAGAACAGTATGGAGGTTCCTTAAAAAACTAAAAATAGAACTACCATATGACCCAGCAATCCCACTACTGGGCAGATACCCAGAGAAAACCATAATTCAAAAAGATACACGCACCCCAATGTTCATTGCAGCACTATTTACAATAGCCAGGTCATGGAAGCAACCTAAATGCCCATCGACAGATGAATGGATAAAGAAGATGTGGTACATATGTACAATGGAATATTACTCAGCCATAAAAAGGAACGAAATTGGGTCATTTGTAGAGACGTGGATGGACCTAGAGACTGTGATAGTGAAGTCAGAAAGAGAAAAACAAATATCATATATTAACACATGTATGTGGAATCTAGAAAAATAGTACAGATGAACCAGTTTGCAAGCCATAGAGACACAGATGTAGAGAACAAACATGGACACCAAGGGGGGAAGTAGAGGGTGGGTGGTGGTGTGATGAATTGGGAGATTGGGATTGACATATATACACTAATATGTATAAAATAGATAACTAATAAGAACCTGCTGTATAAAAAAATAAAATTCAAAAAGAAAAGAAAAATTAAAAAAAAAAAAGACTGTCGAGTTGTCCTCTGGTTGTACCTCTGAGCACAGATATCTCCCCTGGTACTTCGTGCTAACATTCCTGCCTGCTGGCTCCTCTGTTAGTTTGCAAGTAAACTGTGATCTGGTTTGTCAGGGTTTACATTCTGGCATCATAAAGATCTCTCATAGTTCCATAAATATATGCTAGACTGATATATTTATTAGTTCAAATCTGTAAACCAATTCCACTTTGGTAGCTTTTCATTTTCCTTCATCAAAGCGTCTAATTTTTCTGCATATGTGGCTTCAACGTTAACGGTGGCACAGAACCGTTTTTAGTGGGACGTAGAGTTGGGGTATGGCATAAGAGCAAAATCTGGCCTGCTGTTTTTATAAATAAAGTTTTTTTGAAACACAACCATGCTCACTTGTTTCTCTATTATCTATACCTGCTTTTGCGTTACAGTGGCAGAGTTGAGTTGTGACAGACTGTATGGCCTGAAAAGCCTAAAGCAGGGGTCCCTAACCCCCAGGCCGTGGACCCATACCCGTCCTCGGCCTGTTAGGAACCAGGCCGCCCAGGAGGAGGTGAGCAGCGGGCAAGCTTGCAAAGCTTCAACTGCCACTCTCAGTCGCTCATGTTACCGCCTGAACTGTCCCCGTCCCGTCCATGGAAAAACTGTCTTCCATGAAACCAGTCCCTGGTGCCAAAAAGGTTGGGGACCGCTGGCCTAAGGTATTTATTATCTGGCCTTTTATGGAAAAGGTTTGCCAATTCCTGCTCCAGAATCAACAGTGTAGTCTGGACTGGATCATGTTTCCATTCTCATAAAGACAATTTGCCTCAAAAATGTCATGTGGCTCCATACCTGCAGTAGATAGAATAATGGTCCCCAAAGATGTCCATGTCTGAATCCTCAAAACCCTGAGGATTTACCTTACATGGCAAAAGGGACTTCGCAGATGTGATTAAGGATATTGAGATGGGACATTATCCAAAGTGGGCCCAGTGTAATTACAAGGATCCTTAATAAGAGTCAGGAGGGTCAGAGTTAAAATGAAGATGATGTGATGACAGAAACAGAGACATCTGAAGATGCTATGCTGCTTGATGGAGGAAGGGAACACAAGCCAAGAAACATAGGCAGCTTCTAGAAGTTGGAAAAGGCAAGGAGACAGATTCTCCCCTGAAGTCTCTGTAAATAACCAGCCCTACCAACCCTGACTTTAGCCCAGTGAGACTGATGTCAAACTTCTGACCTCCAGAACCATAAGACAATAAATTTCTGTTGTTTTAGGCTACTAAATTAGCAGTAATTTGTTAAAGCAGCAATGGGAAACTAATACAATACCATAAGCCCAAGCAGCTCTGATTAAAATTGCCAATATTCTCCAACTGAAATCAGTTTAGTAATTCATTGATCTTCACTGAATCCCACTGCAGTGTGAATTTGTAGAGGATTATGTTATCTTTAAAGCCCAGCTAGAAACGGTTTCAGTGCTCATGGCTATCACCCCTTCTATCAAATTGCAAAGATCTTATTCAGCTTAATCCTATTTGGAGGCAATCTTCTGATCTCACCTGAGAGGTTGCAGGAAGGTCCTTTGTTCAAATGAGTCACAGTGATTCTGACGACAGGAGGCGGCCATGACAGATCGGTAATCTTTCACTCTCAGCTTCCCTGATCCTGGAGCTGGGGAAGGGCTGCCACGGGGAAGGATTAGCGCTTGACTCCTCTTGAAGTCCCAGGGGACACCCAGGTGGGTGGTGCACAGGCAGTGCCTTGTGACATGGTCCTGCTGAGTCTGCAGACCCCCACGGTCTGCTGCTGAGTCCCATGCACCTGCCTGCTAGCAATAAACGTTCCCGAATGAACACATTGCTCGCTCCTACCACCACAGCACAACTTACCTCTGGGAAAGCACTACCTGCTCCTTCAGGGTCACCTCTGAGTGGTACTAAGGAATAGATATTCCTATGCAGCTTGCAAAGCCTGCAATCTGTCGTAGAAAACTCCCTTATTGATACTCACAAAACACTACTACTGATCTTCACTAACAATCACAGTGGGCTGGATGAAACAAAGCAGCGCAAATTGGAGATTGGAGATGATCATCCCTGCTCTGTGGCACTGAATGTCCGCCACACCCAGCCCAGGTGAAACAGTACAAACTTCATCAATATGATGTACTAATAGATGGGAGAGTTTAAAATCCTGAGTTGTGTGTAGCGACCAGAGAGAGGATTTAGAATTAAGTATATGATGCTCAAGGTTTCTCGGTCCTCAGGCCTAAGGTTCTGCAAATGAAACACAATTCAGAGCACACCGTGTTCTTCTAGAGCCTGTTTGTACTCCTGACCCTGAAACAAAATGCACACAGAGTTCCAGCTTCACAACTAATTAAAAGGGTGACACAAAATTCAATCTTTACTAAAACCATGTATTTCTAGAACTCACAGTTCACAAAAATTTGCAGAATCATCTTATTTGTTCTCACAACAATCTTGAGAGGGAGGTCAGAAATCTACACGTTTCAGATGATGATAGATTCCCACCACCACTCCCTGTTCTCCGAGGACACTTGGGAGAAAGCATAACTGAAGAGCTATCTCCAGGCAGGAAAGGGAGCAAATTCATGACAGGAAGCAAGCAGGCAAACTGGATTTGGAAATTTTCTTCAACATTTCCTTCTGTTGTGCAGGAAACATCTGACACCCTTTCCTTCCTTGGTTTTTGTAATTCCTACTTTTCCAACAGTAGAAAGTTCTACTAAAAATAACTGCCTACACAGGTGCTTCTCAAATATAACATGCACACACATCACCTGGTAAACTTGATGCAGTAGGCCTGGGGTGGGGCCTGCATTTCCAGCGAGCTCCCAGGGTACACGGATGGTGATGCTGCTGGTCTGAAGACAACACTTAAAAAATCACCTAGGGACTTCCCTGGTGGTCCAGTGGGTAAGACTCCATGCTCCCAATGCAGGGGGCCTGGGTTCGATCCCTGATCGGGGAACTAGATCCCACATGCATGCCACAACTAAGGAGTCCGCATGCCGCAACTAAGGAGTCCACGTGCCGCAACTAAGGAGTCCACGTGCCACAACTAAGAGCCCACATGCCACAACTAAACATGACGCAACAAAGATCCCACATGCCGCAACTAAGACCTGGCGCAGCCTAAATAAACAAATACTAAAAAAAAAAAAAAGCACCTAGCAACCACTGTGGAGAATAGTATGGCGTTTCCTTAAAAAAACTAAAAATAAAGCTACCATATGATCCAGCAATCCCACTCCTGGGCACATATCTGGAAAAGACAAAAACTCTAATTAGAAAAGATGCAGGCACCCCAATGTTCACAGCTGCACTATTTAC
Source organism: Balaenoptera borealis (assembly GCF_965194805.1). NCBI lineage: Eukaryota > Metazoa > Chordata > Mammalia > Artiodactyla > Balaenopteridae > Balaenoptera > Balaenoptera borealis. Next base: position 90,177,561 of record NC_138874.1, read on the forward strand.
AATAGCCAAGACATGGAAGCAACCTAAGTGTCCATCAACAGATGAATGGATAAAGAAGATGTGGTACATATATACAATGGAATACTACTCAGCCATAATAAAAGGAATGAAATAATGCCATTTGCAGCAACATGGATGCAACTAGAGATTATCAAATTAAGTGAAGTCAAAGACAAATATTGTATGATATCACTTATGTGTGGAATCTAAAAAAATGATACAAATGAACTTATTTACAAAACAGAAATAGACTCAAAGACATAGAAAACAACTTATGGTATACCAAAGGGGAAAATGGAGGAGGGATAAATTGGGAATTTGGAATTAACAGATATACATCACTATATATAAAATAAACAACAGGGACCTACTGTATAGCACAGGGAACTAGAGTCAATATCTTGTAATAACCTATAATGGAAAAGAATCTGAAAAAGAATATATATGTATAACTGAATCACTTTTCTGTATAACCTGAAACATTGTAAATTAACTATACTTCAATAAAAAATAATAAATTAAAAATAAAAATAAAAAGCAAGACCTAGCAGACATCTAGTGTTTACAATGCTCATCTTTTCATAAACTTGCTACCATCCCAATGATCTCCCCTTTGTTAGGGATTCATCATTTCTTCAATTTCATATTCTTTATAGGATGTTGCTGCTTTTTTCCATTCTCAAGCAATCTTAAGCCCCATCAGTTAACTTTTTCTTAGATTTTTTCCGGCCTTCGATCTGTCCTCCCTCCAAATCATCCTGCTATCGTTTAGCTTTCCTACAACAAGGAATCCACCTAGGTAATAAGGAGTTTCTCATGAAATCTAAATTCCTTGACTTGGGCCTCGGGGCTCTCCAGTTTATTGTTCACTATGTGCTAGCGTTCTAGCATTCTCCATGTATTAACTCATTCCATCCGTACCACAACCCTGTAAGGCGGAGAGTAGTATTTTCTCTACTTTAGATGAGGAAGCTGAAGCACAGGTTAGGTAAGTTGCCAAGGTCACAAAGCTCTTAAGTGTCTGAAGTCAGTCTGGCTCCAGAACAAGATGGAAAGGCTCAGCCTGAGGCATAAGTTTAAATTCAGGATCCATCAAAAATTGATGTAAGACTTGGGCAAGTCACAATGTCACTAGACCCCATCTTCCTACCTAATAAAATGAAAGAGTTGGCCTCACTGGCCTGTAAGTTTCTTTCCCACGGAGGCTGTCTATTCACCTACATTTTCTATTCCTTAACAGTATCAGGTGATACTTCTGTCACCCACTGTCCTCAGTGCCACCTCCGCTAGTGCTCCTGCTAATTCTCCCCCTCCCACCCCCCATCTGGCTTGAGCTGCTGTGTGGACTTGTTAGTTCATCACTAGTGCATCTGTTTCCACATCTGTAATGGCTGGGAAATACTTACCTCTTCAAGATTCCAGCTTTTCTGTTTTGCTAGGATTTTATCATAGGAAATGGCTTAATGAAGAGGCCTGCAGCACAGACATATTTTGAGTATAGAGTGATTCTGCTGAAATTATATTTGACAAAATGAATTTTTAAAAAATAATTATTTTATTTATCTATCTTTGGCTGCGTCTTCATTGCTGCACGCAGGCTCTCTCTAGTTGTGGCGAGCAGGGGCTACTCTTTGTTGCAGTGTGTGGGCTTCTCATTGTGGTGGCTTCTCTTGTTGTGGAGCACGGGCTCTAGGCGTGCAGGCTTCAGTAGTTGTGGCATACGTGCTCAGTAGTTGTGGCTTGCGGGCTCTACAGCGCAGGCTCAGTAGTTGTGGCGCACGGGCTTAATTGTTCTGCTGCATGTGGGATCTCCTGGACCAGGGCTCGAACCCGTGTTCTCTGCATTGGCAGGCAGATTCTTAACCACTGCGCCACCTGGGAAGTCCCGACAAAATGAATTTTTGACCTGAGTTTCTTCAGTTTGTCTCTCCCATCTCCTGGGATCTGAGCATCACTGAATTGTCAAGAAGTTACCCCCAGAAACGCGAGAAGGTTCAGGCTAAACATGGAGGGAAATCAAGAAAACATACTCATGGCCCTTAGAAATGCTTTTATTTATAAAATAACTACTTAAATATAAACATCTCTAGATATAAACACTATTCACAAGAGACTCTTGCGTTGCTTCCTTCTGACCAACCAGCAGACTCGGGGGGCCAAGGAGTTCACAGGTGTCTCCCAATTCATCATAACTTTAAGGCAAAGGTGCATTTGGAGGAGCAAGGTCTGTAAGGCTGTTCTTAATTCCCTTTCTTAAAAGACAAAATTCACGGTTTCCTGTTCCAAGGTAGGCTTTCTATCTGGGGCGGACCTTAAGAATCAGAGCCCTGCTCAAATAGAAACTTCAGGGGGAGATTCTTAGTGTTAGGATTAGTAAATATCTTCCTGAGGCGGAGGGAGGCACAATCAGGCACTTTAGATTCTGTTTGGCTTAGACCACGGTCTCTGAAGCACGGGGGCTGATGAAACAGAAAATGCTTATTTCCAAGTCTAGGATAAGCTACTTCTGGGACTGCTTATCCGAATTCAAATAAGACACACGCGTTATGTTTTCTGCATCTGTGGACAGTAGTGTGCTTGGATGAAGGGGAGAGGCACCCAGTCTCCCAGCAGGCTGGAATGGCTTCAGCCCATCGCAGAATGAATCGCTCTAATGAAATGGCGGGAGCTCTGATCCTGTTCTCCTAGGAAAGCCTATCAGATATTGAGCTTCAAGAGAGAGGCCAGGAGACATTATCACGCACAGACCATATAAAGTAGAGATGACTGTCAGCAAGGTGTGGAGGATCGCACCTAACAGGAAGAGAACCTTTCAGATGAAGGTTCAAGGAAAAGAAAGACCCTAAACATTTTTTAAAAGGAGAAAGAAAGTAGTTGAATTTTGCCCAAGCTATCTGGAAGTGCAGTGAAATAAATAAGAAAAAGATTACAGGTGGTAGCGTTTTAGGGACTTTTAGAAATAAGGAGTGTGTGTGTGAATGTGTGCCAGACACTGAGGTTTTAAAATACCAGATTTGGTACAAGGTCGACAAACTCCTTGCCACATGCAGAGGCGCAGCCTGAAAGGGCTCCCAGAGAATTCTTTTCATCCAAGTCAGTTTCCGGTCAGTCGATCATGGCGCACGGGGCCACCCCAAACTCAGTATGGCACAACCAACGCCAACTTCTTCTAATGCTACAGCACAGCTTCCAGCATATATTGGATACTGGTCTTCTGACTGGAAATTTCTCGTTTCCAAAAGCTGACCCCAGGATTGGCCTCTCTTCTCACGGTCACTGAATCACTTGCAAGCCCCAGGGTCCATTTCAAATTCTAGAAATTCTAGCAAGCATCAAGGCTGACAACCCAATCAAAGAGAGCAAGACTTATCTTGTGCCCCAGTGTGCCATGGTTAAGCCATGCAAGCAGGGCCAGTGTCTCAAGAGCAGGCGCCCTCTCAGTGGACACCAGGACCCTTCAGCAGAAGGAAGCAAAGGCAGCAAGGTTGAATGGGAGGCAGAACAGGTTCAGGTGTACTCAGTTTTGCAGATATAATTGGATGGAACATAGCCCTTCTTCCCATTAACTTCGGCTAACCACCATTCTGTATTTCCTGTAACATCTTTAAACTCCAGGATCTTGAGTCTCTGATTGGCTGACACACTCAGCTCGTTTGGGTTCCGTGCCTTGAAGGTATAGACAGCAAAATAGACCTGTGTGAGGAAGAGAAAGTGAGTTAGGAAATGGGAAACAGCTTAGAGCAAAGCTGCCCAACAGAACTTCCTGTGGTGATGGGGACCATCTGTATCTGCACCATGCAATATGGCAGCCCTTAGCCACATGGCCATTGAGCACTTGAAATATGCCTAGTGAAATGAAAGAACTTAATTTTAAATTTTGTTTAATTTTACCTAACTTAAATTTAAATAGCTACATACGGCTTGTGGCTACCCTAATGAACAGGGCAGATTTAAAGAAAACCAAAATTCACATATTTTTACTCTTTTGGAGTTGACTTAAAGAGTGAAAGAAACTTCAGTCAGCATGGAAGATGGATGAGACATGAGGATGCCCTTCCATACCACTAACACAGAAATTCTGAATTTAAAAAACTTTAAAAAAAAACACAAAAACACAACTAACCTCAAAGTAAGAAAGGATGCTCTCTAGGTGCCCATAACAAAGCTATCATGCAAAGCAAGGGTGGTATTCAGTGATCAGAAGTCATGAGGCCCACAGGGGCACAGGGATGAATACACACCCGAAGGCTGGGGTTTAGGACCTGCTCAGGAACTGGAGCTCATGAGGCTAGAAGTGAGCTCCTTGCACAAAGTCAGAATCTAAGAAAGGGCCATTTCCTCCCTTATCACGTCTAGAAAAACTGTCTGCTGGTGGGTCCAGAGCTGGGATGTGCGTCCTGGGCTGTGGTTTGTACCAGAACCACAGAGAGCTCACAGACGAAGGTAAGACACACACAGAGACTCACTGCTGCAAGTGAGCAAAGGCAAGAGGCAGGTGGCCAGGGATTCCTCAGCTGTGGATGTGAAAGTGGCTTTAAAATATGTAGGTTTAAAATGTTTAAGATACAAAGACAAGAGCAGGCCATTATGAAAAGAACAGGAAAAACTGAAACAGAGCCAGACTTTTATTTCTGAATTCTAGAAATAAACATATAGTTATTTGAATAAAAAACTAAGTAGACGAGTTAAACAGCAGACTTTATACAATGGAAAAATCAGCACGCTGGAAGAGTGGGAAAAGCTTCATGGTAAACCTTGTAAATGCCCCAAGACACAATAGCCTGTGAAGTCAGCCAGGGAAGGGCCCAGAAGGGGTGGCGCTGCCCACTCTTACAGCAGTGAGTTTCCACAACTGCTTTAAGGGTTTGTCTGCGAGCCCATCTCCAGGTCACCCCCAGGCCCTGGGTAGGCCTCTGACACGCCCACTCCTGGGAGGGCATCACCTGCATCTGCTCAGGCGCAGTAACCACCGTACCCGGGCCGCACTCACCTGGTTGCCTTCCGCCTCGCTGTTTTCCAGCTGTCCGTTTCTGTCATCCAGAGACAGGGCTGTTCTTGCACATCCTTTTACGAGGTCTCTACCCTGCCCGTTTCGCCCTGGCACGGAGTAACCAGCCATTTCTGGATGCCTGGGGTTTCGGGAGCTCCTCAGAGTGGGAGCAGGCTGGTGAAGGTCTCTGGCAGCGTCTACCGAGTCCCAGGACCCGTGCTGGGAGGGGCAGTCTGGGTCCGAGGGGCATCTGGAAGGACTGCTCTCTGAGTTCAAGGATGTGCTGAGAGTTCCTTGGTCAAATTCCGTCAGTGAAGATGTGTCTGGAGGCTGTTTCTGGGAAGGCCCTGAGCTAAAGGACACGGCCACACTGCTGGGATTGAAGGTCAAGGTGCCGCCGCTGTTCTGCCGCCGGGGGAACCTGGGGGAGGAGCTGCCATGCTCCGACTCGGTGGAGGAGTGGCTGCCCACGGAGGTGTCGGAGTGGCTGCGGCGTGCATTGTAGGGCTTCAGGAAGGAGCTGTACACAAAGCCTTTGGTGACTGTGGGCAGGAAAAACAAACACGAAGAGCTTTTCGTGGGAGGAGGAGGGTGGAGGAAATCAGGAGAGAAGAAACTATGGTTTAAGGTCAATAGTGAGACAAAATAAGATCCCTAGAGACAAACAGAACAGACACCATCCCAGGGCACAGTGTGGGTGGTGGAGACAAGATGCTGCGGCCTCCTGCCAGTTCACACCTATTACAACCACACAACAGGTGAGTGACAAGGGGCTTTGCTGAGAATTAAGAGACAGTAACATAAACAACCACAGACCACATGTCTGAGTGTGAGCAGATGAAGAAAACAGAAGGGCCAGACCATGGGAGCAAAGGCTAAGGGGAAGACTTAACTAAGGATGTGTTCAATTGTCCATCGAGTGTGGTAAAAAGGGATTTTAAAAACCATCCTCAGCATGACAGAGCCCCTGGGCTATGCCTCCCTGCCCTCTCCAACCACACACTTGAATCTCTGTCCCTGGTTTAGGAATGAGGTGGGAATACTGTGAGAACTAGCTGCTTATATTAGTTAGAATACACATCTAACACATGTTCATATCAATAAATTGCCTAAGATGAGGACAGAAAGGGCCCTCAGCTAAAACTTTTAAGCATAGATTAGGGATTGAGATCCCTAATCCATAGGAAAAATTGTTATATTTATTAGGAAAGAATTATCTGCTAAGGCAGGGACCCAGAGTATGTAACCTCGACTCGAGCAAGGGCCATCTCTGTCTTGATCTTCAGAGTGTTTCCTGGACCTAAAAAAAAGGCCAGCCTGCATTTGTTCTATCTGCTGGACGACGGGGAGGAGTTCCCTGAGCAGATGCCAAGGGGTGGAGGGTCTAAAAGCTGATGCTGTGAGCTTCTGGCTGCCACTTTACCCACCAGGATTTAGTAGATAAGGAAGAACCCCAAGGATGGGGGGGCTCAAACAGCCTGGATCTTCACTAGGAGTTCATCTGTCTATCAGTGGCTCTCACCTGTCATCACCCTGGGGGCCCCATCCTTCGTCCTTCCTTTCCCATTTCAATCTTTATTATTTTGGGTAAGCAGAACAGGGGGCTGGGGGAGGAGAAAAAAATCCACACAACACTTTTAAAGAAACTGAGAAATGTTAAAACTTTCAGTTCTTGTGGTATGAACATAGATGTTTATTATAGAGGCCCACAATCCTTTTCTAAAAGGCCGGGGCCGGATGTGTTTTGGAATTCAGATTTTGGGGTTCAGGAAAGGTAATCAAGTATACTATAGATTTCATGATATCCCCAGCAGGGTCTGGGTCAACACCCTATAGTCAAATCCATTCATGTTTCTGTAGCAAAACGTATATGACTAGTCACACCAAAAAGGAAAAGTAATGATCATAAACAGCCTCACATCATTTGTTCAGGTTTTGTCACCAAATGAGTTCAGATCAGGGCAGGTTTTGGCAAATTAGTTCTGAAAAAGAACCCTCTGATTTTTCAAAGCTTTTCAGATTTTGGAATTGTGGAAAAAGGATTATGGATAGGCATTATTCTTTGTACGTTGAAAAAAAATTCTGTATGCCTTCCCCACCCCCACTCCCACCAGAAAAAAAAGCTGTAAGCTGTTTTTAAAGTCATTCCCTAAATAGTCATGAAGTAAAATTGTTTGCTGGTAGTGGAGGGGGGGGACTCAAAAAGCAAACAACCCCTTCTTACAGGTTTTAAATTCTTATGCTCACAAAACACACCTACAGAACTTGTGGTTCACTCAGGTTAGGATCGAGAGGGCAAAGGACCCTTCAGGCAGGATTCACTGCCTGTAAAGGTAAAGCAAGGCAAGATCTTGCAAGGTAAGTAATGGAGTCTCCTCTGGAATTTTTTAAAAACAAAAACAAAATCAAAGACTGGTTTTGTTTCAGTAATGACTTGAGCATTACACTCTCTAGAGATGGAGAGAAATTTTAAGGTTGCTTTTCCCTTTAATCAAAGACTCTCATATTTTTCTCTGGCCTACACAGGATTCAGGCACAGTCCAAATCACTCTTTCCTCATTTAGAGTTACGGTAATCTGTCGTCTACTGTTCTTACCTCCATTGTCAATCAGCCAGCGGTTCTGGCTGCCCATGGGGTCCTTTTTCTTGATCACGCCCACCAGGTCGCCTTCCAGAAGTGAGACGTCCAGGTCCTGGGCAGCATTGAAGTTCCGTTCTGCTTGGAAGAGCTTTTCAGGGGGATACCTTGCCAAGAGGGAGGTCCGGAGTTCTTCCGACTGAAGCATGTAACTTGGCTGAAAGGCAATATAAGAAATATAATCATCAAACCCCTTCCTGGCCGTTATCCCAGCAGCCGTATTTAATCCCATATGCTGTCAGTCTCAGAAATGGAGGCAATGACAGCCAGCTCCCTACTCCCATCAGATGCCTTTGCGCCTGAGTCAGACCACGTGGCTAGGTAAAAACCGTAATCTCTTAGGTCATGTTTTGGTGCCTTTGTAGTAAGAAAATTTAACACACCCTTAGTTTTATATCTGTTATCCTGTGACAAAAATATGTGATTAAAGTGCCACCTAAAGAATCAAAATATCTAAGTAATATGAGTAGGTCTTCTTGTATTTTACTCTATGAATCTAAACAACTGAAACTTTCCTTATCTAGACTTCATATCTATAAAAACAAATAATATTCATAAAAATAAGAAAAAGTAAACATGATTAAAAAATCTGATTCCCTCTTTTAGATCATATAAATTAATGTCTATGGGATTACATGGGGCAAAAATATTGTAAGCACAGATAAATCAGCAGTCTTTTAGATTTTTACCCCATATAATCTGGTATATCTTACCCTACTTTTCAGAATATGCAAGAATCGAGTTCAAAAAGAAAATAACTCCAGGTTAAAAAGCGGTCAGCCATTAACTGTTTGGCAGTATATCAGATAACCAACTTTTCCAATACATGATCAAAAATAGGGAGCCTGGCAGAATTAACATACCCTTAAACCAGTTCCTTTGACTGATCAAAGTACTAATATTAATCCTTTACTAACTCCTTTCATTGTATAGGACAGGATCCAAGAATGCTTTTCAGAGGGCATTCTGAAGCCTGTACCAGCAGGAACACTAGTGGTGCATAGTGATAGTGAGTGAAGGAATGAATGAATGAGAGCATGATAGATTTGAACTCAATAACCTTTATTCTCCAATTATTATAAAATATTTAAACTCCTATTAAATTGCTCATCTGTAGAGACAGAGCTGAGTCCATCAATATTAATAATAATAATGATGATGATGATAGCTTACTTGAATAATGCTAACTAGTGCCAGGCAATGTCCAAGTGTTTTATATATTTTAACTCATTTGAATCTCAAAACAACTCTATGATGTAGGTATAACTATTATCTGTGTTTTAGACATGAGGAAACCGATGAAGCACTTGCTCAAGGACACAGAGTAAGTCCTTGTCAGAATTGGGATCTGAACCCAGGCGGCCTCACTCAGGAATTCGCACCTTAACCACCAGGTCATATGAGCCTCTCCAGTTCCACTCACCAGGCCCAGGAATGGCTTTCGGGTGGACTGGCGGTCCATAGTTTTCCTCTCAAGTGACCTCTTGGTGGCAGGAAGAGACTCTGGGAAGAAGGTGAAAACCTGGAGTTGCTGCAGGACCCTGCTGTGCTCCTCATGGAAGACGGCAATCAGGTTCCCTTCCCTGCCGGTGACTTTGAGTAACTGGAGTCCATGCACAGGGAGAGCAGAGACAGAGGAAAGAAGAGAACACACGTGAACGATCCCAGGACTGGCACAGTCTCCCTAAAACTCAAGTGTAAGCCACCAACACCGCAGCCCAGTGCCCACTGCCCGAGCTGGCTGGCTCCTCCAGGATCTCTCAGGGTGGAAGGAGAGCCATTTAAAGGCCACGGGTTCCCCGGCTCCATCAAGGGATCAAGAATTCTGATTCCTGACAGGCCTGACCTAGTGACATACTTAATCTACCTAGTTTAATAATGTCTCTGACAACCTGGCTGTGTATTCCCAGAAAAACTCCAGGAGAACTTGGGAGTCTACTTTTCCATGGGGAGGGCGGGCCTCACCGAGAGCAACGGCTTCAGCTGCTCCAGCGCCTGGCGCACGAAGTCACAGTGGGCCTCGGCGTAGCCATGCACACAGTTGCTGAAGAGGCCCTGCGCGTACTGATGGAACTTGGGCAGCTCGTCCAGCAGCTGGGCGTTCAGGGCCTCGTAGTTGTTCCGGGCCGACTGCAGCTCCTCCAGGGTCTTTTTGTCCTTCAGCTTCTCTGCCCGTTCTGTACAGTTATAGAAGTCCAGAAGCTTGTCAAAGCGTTTCTGCACCAGCTTGTGGGGCCCCGTGAACATGCTCAGTAACTGATTCAGGGGAGAGATGACCAGCCGCTCTGTCCTCTCCTTCTGTGGGGATGAGAAAGGCGTGGTGTTCAGTGTCCCGAACTTGTTATTCTCAAAACTCTCTTCAGGTGGATTTTGTTAGGTCCTGTACCACCTGCTTTGCTCCTGGTGCACGAGCTAAACCCATGCAGATCCGACAGTGTTCTGCTTATCCAACACCAGATGTACGCACATATTCCACAAAGCTTCTCAGCTTATAACTCTTCACCCAACAATTTGCTCACGCCAAACAATGAGTGTGCAAAATAGCTGCATAGTTGATAACAAATGCTAAACTACATACATGAACATGATGTTTGCATTACAACCCATTTGTGACCATCTGTCTGGTATCACTTATGTGTATGTGTCTATATATAACTTGAATTTAACTTAATATTTAGTTGTTAAAAATAGAATTACCATATGACTCAACAATCCCACTCCTGGGCATATACCCAAACAAAACCATAATTCAAAAAGATTCATGCACCTCTATGTTCACAGCAACACTATTCACAATAGCCAAGACATGGAAACAACATAAATGTCTGTTGACAGATGAATTGATAAAGAAGATGTGGTACATATATACAATGGAATACTACTCAGCCATAAAAAAGAACGAAATAATGCCATCTGCAACAACATGGATGCAACCAGAGATTATGATACTAAGTGAAGTAAGTCAGAAAAGACAAAGCAAATAACATATGATACCACTTATACATGGAATCTAAAATATGACACAGGACTTCCCTGGTGGCGTAGTGGTTAACAATCTGCCTGCCAATGCAGGGGACATGGGTTTGAGCCCTGGTCCGGGAAGATTCCACATGATGTGGAGCAACTAAGCCCGTGTGCCACAACTACTGAGCCTGTGCTCTAGAGCCCGCAAAGCACGACTACTGAGCCCGCATGCCACAACTACTGAAGCCCATGCACCTAGAGTCTGTGCTCCAAAAAAAGAGAAGCCACCCAATGAGAAGCCCATGCACTGCAACAAAGGGTAGCCCCCGCTCGCTGCAACTACAGAAAGCACGTGTGCAGCAACAAAGACCCAATGCTGCCAAAAATAAATAAATTTATTTATTTAATAAATAAATAAATAAATAAATAAAATATGACACAAATGAACCTATCTATGAAACAGAAACAAAATCAGGGACATAGAGAATACACTGGTGGCTGCCAAGGGGGAAGGAGGTGGGAGAGGGTTGGATTGGGAGTTGGGGATTAGCAGATGCAAACTGGTATATAGAGAATGGACAAACAATAAGGTCCCGCTGTGTAGCACAGGGAACTATATTCAATATCCTGCAATAAACCATAACGGAGGAGACGCCGCCGTCGGCCCTGCAGCCGCTGCGGAGCTGATACTGCTCCGAGCCAGCCAGCCGCCGGGAGTGGGGTGGCGGTGCAAACATGAATGTTGGAGCTGACCACAGTGAGGTGAATCCAAATACCTGTATAATGAACAGCTGGGGTCTGTGGCTGACATATGCATTGGGAGTTGGCTTGCTTCATATCGTTTTACTCAGTATTCCCTTCTTCAGTGTTCCTGTTGCTTGGACCTTAACAAATGTTATACATAATCTGGGCATGTATGTATTTCTGCATGCAGTAAAAGGAACACCATTTGAAACTCCTGACCAGGGTAAAGCGAGGCTCCTAACTCACTGGGAACAACTGGACTATGGAGTACAGTTTACATCTTCACGGAAGTTTTTCACAATTTCTCCAATAATTCTACATTTTCTGGCAAGTTTCTATACGAAGTATGATCCAACTCACTTCATCTTAAACACAGCTTCTCTCCTGAGTGTGCTAAATCCCAAAATGCCACAGCTACATGGTGTTCAGATCTCTGGAATTAATAAGTATTGAAATCTGTTCTGAAATGAACAAAAATTTTTACAGCTACTGAGTTTTCTGTAAGGAAGGAGTGGTTAGTAAACTGCACTGTTTCTGTGATAATGTGAAATGAGAGGTAGCTACATTGGAGAGCCAACTGCTGGTTCTTCATATGCTGTTTTGAAGTGCAGATTCTTATGAGAAGATGCCTCTGTTTAATGCATCTGGCATCCTTCTGAAGAGGGGCTTTAGAGGCAGGCTGGGCAGGCCCAGCTTATAAGTTAAATGGCTATAAAGTAAGGGTGTAGTAGATAAATCCAAGGAAATAAGAGATTTATAAGAAACTAAGTCCAGCTTAGCTTATAATGAATGGGCATTATGTTAGGAGAAGAAAATGTTTAATCATTCAGTCATGGTCAGTTTAAGCAGAGTTACATGTAAACCAGAATCATTTCTTTACAAGTTTATTATAGATTAACCAAGATGGCGGAGTAGAAGGACGTGCTCTCACTCCCTCTTTCGAGAGCACCAGAATCACAACTGGCTGCTGGACAATCATCGACAGGAAGACACTGGAACTCACCAAGGAGGATACCCCACGTCCAAGGACAGAGGAGAAGCCACAGTGAGACGGTAGGAGGGGCGCAATCAGAGTAAAATCAAATCCCATAACTGCTGGGTGGGTGACTCACAGACTGGCGAACACTTATACCACAGAAGTCCACCCACTGGAGTGAAGCTTCTGAGCCCCACGTCAGGCTTCCCAACCTGGGGGTCCGGCAACGGGAGGAGGAATTCCTAGAGAATCAGACTTTGAAGCCTAGTGGGAATTGATTGCAGGACTTTGACAGGACTGGGGGAAACAGAGACCCCACTCTTGGAGAGCACACACAAAGTAGTGTGCGCATCAGGACTCAGGGGAAGGAGCAGTGACCCTGGGGGAGACTGAACCAGACCTGCCTGCTGGTGTTGGGGGGTCTCCTGCAGAGGCGGGGGGTGGCTCTGTTTCACTGTGGGGACAAGGACACTGGCAGCGGAGGTTCTGGGAAGTGCTCCTTGGTGTGAGCCCTCCCAGAGTCTGCCATTAACCCCATCAAAGAGCCCAGGTAGGTTCCAGTGTTGGGTTGCCTCAGGCAAAACAACCAACAGGGAGGGAACCCAGCCCCACCCATCAACAGTCAGGTGGATTAAAGTGTTACAGAGCTCTGTCTGCCACAGCAACAGTCAGCTCTACCCACCACCAGAGCCTCCCATCAAGCCTCTTAGATAGCCTCAACCACCAGAGGACAGACAGCAGAAGCAAGAAAAACTACAATCCTGCAGCCTGTGGACCAAAACCCACAGTTACAGAAAGATAGACAAGATGAAAAGGCAGAGGGCTATATACCAGATGAAGGAACAAGAAAAAACCCCAGAAAAACAACTAAATGAAGTGGAGATAGGCAACCTTCCAGAAAAAGAATTCAGAATAATGATAGTGAAGATGATCCAGGACCTTGGAATAAGAATGGAGGCAAAGATTGAGAGGATGCAAGAAATGATTAACAAAGACCTAGAAGAATTAAAGAACAAACAAACAGAGATGACCAATACAATAACTGAAATGAAAACTACACTAGAAGGAATCAATAGCAGAATAACTGAGGCAGAAGAATGGATAAGTGACCTGGAAGACAGAATGGTGGAATTCACTGCTGCGGAACAGACTAAAGAAAAAAGAATGAAAAGAAATGAAGACAGCCTAAGAGACCTCTGGGACAACATTAAACGCAACAACATTCGCATTATAGGGGTTCCAGAAGGAGAAGAGAGAGAGAGAAAGGACCAGAGAAAATATTTGAAGAGATTATAGTTGAAAACTTCCCTAACATGGGAAAGGAAATAGCCACCCAAGTCCAGGAAGCACAGAGAGTCCCATACAGGATAAACCCAAGGAGAAACACGCCGAGACACATAGTAATCAAAATGGCAAAAATTAAAGACAAAGAAAAATTATTGAAAGCAGCAAGGGAAAAACGACAAATAACATACAAGGCAACTCCCATAAGGATAACAGCTGATTTCTCAGCAGAAACTCTACAAGCCAGAAGGGAGTGGCATGATATACTTAAAGTGATGAAAGGGAAGAACTTACAACCAAGATTACTCTACCGGCAAGGATCTCATTCAGATTTGATGGAGAAATCAAAAGCTTTACAGACAAGCAAAAGCTAAGAGAATTCAGCACCACCAAACCAGCTCTACAACAAATGTTAAAGGAACTTCTCTAAGTGGGAAACACAAGAGAAGAAAAGGACCTACAAAAACAAACCCAAAACAATTAAGAAAATGGTCATAGGAACATACATATTGATAATTACCTTAAACGTGAATGGATTAAATGCTCCAACCAAAAGACACAGGCTTGCTGAATGGATACAAAAACAAGACCCATATATATGCTGTCTACAAGAGACCCACTTTAGACCTAGGGACACATACAGACTGAAAGTGAGAGGATGGAAAAAGATATTCCATGCAAATGGAAATAAAAAGAAAGCTGGAGTAGCTATACTCATATCAGATAAAATAGACTTTAAAATAAAGAATGTTACAAGAGACAAAGAAGGACACTACATAATGATCAAAGGATCAATCCAAGAAGAAGATATAACAATTATAAATATATATGCACCCAACATAGGAGCACCTCAATACATAAGGCAACTGCTAACAGCCATAAAAGAGGAAATTGACAGTAACACAATAATAGTGGGGGACTTTAACACCTCACTTACACCAATGGACAGATCATCCAAAATGAAAATAAATAAGGAAACAGAAGCTTTAAATGACACAATAGACCAGATAGATTTAATTGATATTTATAGGACATTCCATCCAAAAACGGCAGATTACACGTTCTTCTCAAGTGCGCACGGAACATTCTCCAGGATAGATCACATCTTGGGTCACAAATCAAGCCTCAGTAAATTTAAGAAAATTGAAATCATATCAAGCATCTTTTCTGACCACAATGCTATGAGATTAGAAATGAATTACAGGGAAAAAAACGTAAAAAAGACAAACACATGGAGGCTAAACAATACGTTACTAAATAACCAAGAGATCACTGAAGAAATCAAAGAGGAAATCAAAAAATACCTAGAGACAAATGACAATGAAAACACGACGACCCAAAACCTATGGGATGCAGCAAAAGCAGTTCTAAGAGGGAAGTTTATAGCTATACAAGCCTACCTCAAGAAACAAGAAAAATCTCAAGTAAACAATCTAACCTTACACCTAAAGAAACTAGAGAAAGAAGAACAAACAAAACCCAAAGTTAGCAGAAGGAAAGAAATCATAAAGATCAGAGCAGAAATAAATGAAATAGAAACAAAGAAAACAATAGCAAAGATCAATAAAACTAAAAGCTGGTTCTTTGAGAAGATAAACAAAATTGATAAGCCATTAGCCAGACTCATCAAGAAAAAGAGGGAGAGGACTCAAATCAATAAAATCAGAAATGAGAAGGAGAAGTTACAACAGACACTGCAGAAATACAAAGCATCCTAAGAGACAAGTTTATTATAGATTGTTTTTATTACCATGCATATTCCTCTTGTGTTATATAAGAGGATATATACTCTCTTGTTTTATACAAACCAATTCCTACCTTATGAATGTACTTTTTTGGTTTTGCAGGCTCAACACTGTGTTGATAGATGAGTTCATTTTTACATTTATTAAGTTACTGAGTTCATGAAGGTCCACCTTCATGACTGATTGATGATAGAAGATAGTTAGGCATCTTAGAAGCAGCCTCTGAGTCGGCCTTCTAATTTTGGAACAAAGTGGGTTTTGCTGCCTTTCCAGATACAAGGCTGCTAAACCAATTAAGAAAATAATTTATTTCTCGTAATTAAAGTATATGGTAACTTAAAATTCTGCTTATTTGGTTGAGCAGTCTAATTGTTGAAGTCTGCCATTCTTTAGCGATGGAAATTTAAAATGGACAACTACATAGCCAACCTGTGATCTGGCAGAAAACTGCTTCTCTAGCAATACTATCAGAGTAAATAATGGAGTCTTTTTTTAGCAGGTCTGCAGTAAAAGATATCTTTTCTTAGTCCTCCTGCTCTCAATCTCCATACTTTGCCCATTAATATTTTGCCTGTCAATACATGAGTCTTAGTATAGATAACTCAGAATGGTAACTATTTCCAAAGCAGCAACCATATTGAATCCTTGTGACTTAAGAGAAGCTTTCTATAGTTGCTGACATTACTTGCAAGAAATAACTATATTCTACTTTGAGAAGTAAACACGTCAAAAAAAGTTCTGATATGTGACGAAACTGAAAAACCTAGTAACATTTGTAAGCAAAATTGAGTGAAAACAATTATAATACCAACTTAAAAATCAATTTGTTTCAAACTGACTTTTGGGGGTAATGATCATTGTTTTGTATTTCAAAAGTATTGAGTTTAGAAATCAGTTGTATGATAATGCCTTCGTATATCTTTTCTCATGTATTTTTAAATAACCAGTAATCTATACTTTAATAAATTTTTCTTTGGTGTAAAAAAAATAAAAAAACTATAATGGAAAAGAATATAAAAAAGAATGCATATATATGTGTAACTGAGTCACTTTGCTGTACAGAAGTAATTAACATAACATTGTAATTTAACTATACATCAATAAAAAATAAATTTAAAAAAAGATTTAGTTGTTACATAAATCTGGGGTAGAGAAACTTTCACACACCCATCATACCTCTTCTACTCATAACTACTTAGTAATAATCTGTTTTCACTTTTCAAAAGTTTTTGTCTAATTCTTTCTAGAGGGATAGACATAGAGGGCACAATATTGACACAAAAGAACACAAATAGGTGCTTAGTAAATTACTTTTAATAAGATGCTACTGTTAGAATAACTGTATGTTCCCCCCAAGTTCCCCCAATGTTTTCTAAAGATGCTTCAAGCATCCAGAGATCTCCAAGAAACTATCAAAGCCCACCCATTTCTACTCAGGAGATATATATAGAATATATATTTAGAATTTCCCAAGCAATTTGGCATTTAGTAGTCTTTACAAAATAGTTTGTGCCATTTCAAAAATCTATCTGTTGATCTCTTAACTATGCATAAATATTCCATTTTAAGTTATTAGTTCTTTAGTTGTTTTCTTTTGATCAGTTATCAGTAGTGATACCAGATTAAATTTCCTGGTTTTCCTTTGTCCCCTGAAACTGGGCTGATCACAAGCTATAAAAAAATCTATTTGCATACATGCAGGTCCTATCTGTCCTTTCAGCTGATTGAAAGTCAGGTTCTGAATATAAAATTCTGATATGAACTTAGCTAAAGGACACTAGGAGTCCTGGTCCATGGAAGCGTGTTTCTATGGAATTAACTTTTCCATGAGCTGGATGTTAGAGAGAACCCTGCGAAGAGGCCCAACCTGAAAAAAGTGGGCTGAAGAGTCACTTACAAAATTTGTGAAGAGCTGGTCACTGATGTAGCGATGCACCTTCTCGAACTGTTCCAAGTCTCTGTGTCCCTTCTCCATGCACACATCCCACATGCTCACGGCAGCCACCACCTTCACACATGCCGATTCCTGCAGCCAGTTACAAACACAGGTAAGACCAGACAGAACTTCTAGCCTCGGTCATTCATCCTAGATAGCAGTTAGCAGTCAGAACCAAACTGACCTGCCCGTCCAAGGGCTGTCATCCATTGCTAGGGAGACAGGTCTTTTTAAGAGTTGGGTGCTCAGGTGTATACTTGCTACACATTTAGATAACATGGGGAGAAAACAGCCAATAGGGAGATATCAAAATTAGAGGAATTGTAGGGTAAAGTCCTAAGGCAAGGGAACCATACTTGGTCAAATCTCTCACTTTAAGCCAATGTGTTCCTGGAAAGTCTTATAAGTCCTCATTTTTACTTGATCACATTTTCAAAACATGAAGGGAGAGAGTTTGCTATTTAAAAGAAGTGTCGGAAGCACTTCAAATCAGTGGGTATTACTCAGTAAATGATAATGACAGATAACTAGATAAAAAACAAGAAGTTGGATTCCTACCTCAAACCTTATATACTAATGTAAATTCCAGCTGTATTGATGACTTTAACATAAAAAAATAAAATGATAAAAGTACTGGAACATAAGACATCTTTTAAAAATTATCTTGGAATGGGAAAGACCTTTTAAAGTATGACACAGAACTAAGAAACCATAAAAGTTTAGTTAGACTACAGAAAAATAAAACTCTTCTGCACAGAGAAAACATTTTAAGCAAATGCAAAAGTCAACAAACTGTGGCAGGGGGTATCTGTAAGCCAGCATCTCAGAAGAAGGGCTCTTTTCTCCAACATATACAAAGGTGCTACCAGTCAATAAGAAAAAGAACAATAAATCAATAAATAAGTGCCCCCAAATATAGACAAATCACAGAAAAAGAAATATAATGATTTAAACATACGAAAATATCCTCAACTTCATTCATAATATAAGAAATGTAAATTCAAACTATATTAAAATAGCGATTTTTACCTTTCTTGCAGGCAAAGATAAGACATTTTGATTTTGATAACACTGTATGTTAGCAAGGGATGGGGAAACTGTTTCATACATTGCTGGTGGGGAGTTCTCACTGGTATGATATCTATGAAATTTGCATTGCTATATGATTTGGCTCAGAAAATCTAGTACTCTGGCCTTCAGATATACTCGCATAGATCAGAAAAATGATCTATGTTCAAGGATATTTCTTCTGCCAACGTTTCTAATTTTTTGCAACAACTTAAACATCCATCGATGGGGACTAGTTAAATTTATTATGGCATGTCCATAACAATTAAATACTATGCAGTTGTAAAAAAGAACAAGGCAGCTCTGTGTGTGCAAATATGGAATGATTTCCAAAATGCAAAACCCAAGATGCTCAACAGTGCATGTGTGTCTCTCTCCCTCACACACATATCTCTGACAGAAGAATATGATAGATGTGTCCGCCTCTATAGGTGACTAGGAGACAGGGGAGGGGGAGGAGTTACTTTTACTTTATACTTATCCCTTTGGTAGTTTTTGAATTTTGTACCATTTTACTTAGTTAAAAAATTATAATAGGGGGCTTCCCTGGTGGCACAGTGGTTGAGAATCTGCCTGCCAATGCAGGGGACACGGGTTCGAGCCCTGGTCTGGGAAGATTCCACATGCCGTGGAGCAACTAGGCCCGTGAGCCACAACTACTGAGCCTGCGCATCTGGAGCCTGTGCTCCCAACAAGAGAGGCCGATAGTGAGAGGCCCACGCACTGCGATGAAGAGTGGCCCCCGCTTGCCGCAACTAGAGAAAGCCCTCACACAGAAATGAAGACCCAACACAGCCAAAAATAAATAAATAAATTAATTTTTAAAAAATTATAATAATAATAACAATAATGATTTTTAAAAAGCAAAGGATCTCTTTTAAAGGAAATTATTTGTTTCATGGGATGAGATTTTCCTGTGTGAGGGACAGGGGTATATGGTATACTTATATAAACACTATTCTATTAAATCAACAGAGAAATTACAGGTATTAAGAGAAAGGATTCTCGTCCTGGTTCTGATTTCATGAAGGAAGCACTGCCTGAGGGAAGGAAGACCAGGGCCTGCCTGATCTCCCAAGTTCTTCCAACTCTCTAGACCGATTTCTGGCTCTAACAACCTTAGAGGCCTATGTACAGTTGTAAATAAATATTATTATTAGGAAGCATACCCCACAAGAACCATTCTCTTACTATTTGATCTTCAAAATGATTTTGACAAAATGAACTGTCACAAGTGCTTCTTCTATAACTGGGTACAGAAGACAGTGGGAAAAAAGGGTGATGAAGATCGAAAGAGAGGGAGGAAAGAGCTAGGTCCCTTTACTATGAATACAACAGTGCTGATCTTCTGACGTTGTTTAACTTTTAAATAACCTGTAAGAGGGCCTTCCCTGGTGGCACAGTGGTTAAGACTCCACGCTCCCAATGCAGGGGGCCCAGGTTTGATCCCTGGTCAGGGAACTAGATCCCACATGCATGCCGCAACTAAGAGTTTGCGTGCCACAACTAAGGAGCCACGTGTCACAACTAAGGAGCTGGCAAGCCAAAACTTGTTTGCCTGCTGCACCTAAGACCTGGTGCAACCAAATAAATAAATAAAACAATAACAGGAGGATATTCGTTCAGTATTTATATCTGTAAGAATCCCAATAAAAAGTCTGTCATGGCATACTGGTCATTTGAGCCCAGGTTATTCCACATTCATTAAGCAATATGCTGGATGAACAGGAGAGCGGATGGAATTACACCATATGTAATTCTTTTTTTTTTTGGCTGGGATCTTAGTTCCCTGACCAGGGATTGAACCCAGGCCCATGGCAGTGAAAGCGCCGAATCCTAACCATTGGACCACCAGGGAATTCCCCACTGTATGTGATTCTAATGAGAGTGATGTCTTTACTCACCCGGATATGCTGGAGGTAGAGAGACAGGTCTCGGATAAAAGATTTGATCAATCTTTCTTGCATTCGGAAGTTTTTCTCTGTTTCTTCAAATACTTCATCTTTAATCTGTTCAAAATAAATAAGTGCTGTTAGCAAATTGGGACTCTCCCTCAATAGATCTTATTGGCAAAAGCATCTTTCTTAAAAGCATCTTTTGTTTAAATTTTAAGCCTTTGATGTTTCCCTGAATCATACTGAATTGGATTTGACAGAGCTCCTAAGTACACACAGGCCCTCCTGGCTCTAACTGACCCCCTCTGTTCCTGATGGAAACCCTTCGCTGGTCAGGCTGTTTGCTTCACCAGTATTGCTGCCTTGCCTGGTTTGCCCTCCTCTCTCCCTATGCCAAACCTGCCCCTCTCCTTTAAGGCTCAGATTAAATCTCTTGCCAACATGAAGCACACTCTCATGGAGCTCCAGTTTTCTTAAGTACCACAGCGTGTAGAGAACAAACTACAAAGCGTAGCAACTGATTCTTTAGCTGGTATTTTCCACTGACTGTATCACATACACATGGTTCAGTGCATGAAGTCTGGATACTGGATCTACTCTGTTGATAACTGTTTTACAAATCACTCAAACCTTAGACTTTACATTTCCTCATGTGTGACATATGGTGTTGAACAAGGTGATCTCTTAAATCCCTTCTAGCTTAACATGTCTACAATTTTAATTTTGTCTCCCCAAATAGATTATAAGCTCCTTATGGGTGTCTAAAACCACGATAACTACTACATGGTGACCGATCTGGCCTCCTGATTTGCCTTTATACACACTGTAAGCAGCTCACCAAGGCTCGGATGGAGGGTTGGGTGGATGGATTTAAATAAACAGTAGCTGCAGGGTCCTGTATCCACCAGCTAGCAAACACCAGGGGAGGTACTAAGAGGGGAATCTTGCCAATTCACACCATGCAGGCTGCCCCGTGGAGCCCTGAAAAGCAGCCAAAGACAGGCTGAACCTTCAAGCGCAGGAACCTCACCTGTGGGGCAAAGCCGGTGAGGTGCTTCAGGTGACTGCTAACCCGGTTGGATTTCTTGATGATGGAGTGGATGTTCAGTTTGGAAATTTTCTCCATGAGACTATCTTCATCACCCTTTCGGTACTTGAGGACTGGGGAGTGAGTCAAATTGGTGAGTGAAGAAAGCCCTCTTCTGAGCATGGACAGACTACAAACGAGATTAACAACCCAAACTAGAGCTAGTGCTTGTTTTCAATGAGCTTATAACTGAGTACACAGAACATTAATCCAAATCACCATTTATGGACAGATAGGATACCTGGAGAACAGCAGAGACTGTGTGCAGACTGGAGAAGGTTAGAGACGAGGAAAGAAGGTCGCAGAGGTGTAAGGAACAGAGCCTAAGATTTGGAGTCAAGGAAACCTCTGAGTTCAGTGCCTGGGTCTGTCATTTCATCAAGGTGTGGCCTTAGGGAATTCCCTGGTGGTACAGTGGTTAGGACTCTGCACTTGCACTGCCGGGGCCTGGGTTCAATCCCTGGTCAGGGAACTAAGGTCCTGCAAGCCATGTTGTATGGGCAAAAAAAAAAAAAAAAGGTGTGGCCTTAAATAAGCCACTTAACTTCTCTCAGCCCCATTTTCCTTTCCAATAAGATGTAGAAAGTAACAGTACCTGACTTATAAGACCACCTAAAATGGTCTCATATACAAATGAGATATTTATATCCAATCGTCTCACATAGTGAAATGCTATGCAGGAGTCGTTTGATTAATCTATGTGTCATGCATCAGGCACAGTCTGCAGAAAAGCCTGGAAATAAGAGTAAAAGGGTAGCAAGGGAAGCCTGGGTGGTAGCAAAAAGGCACACTTTACTGTTGTAGGAGATGAAGATGACATTACATGAGGAGATATGAACCAAGACAAAGGGCTAGATGGCAAGAGAGCTTTAACATCCACAGTCAACATTAAACACGGGTGACATGGCTGAAGCAGAAGGGGAAAATGATTTTAGATAAACACAGAGAATAGTGGAGAGACAGGCAAAGACGTTATATTATAGATTCTTTGAGGATATGAATGATAAATCAGTTTAGCATGGTCACCATGCTATACTCATTGAGTGTTCAAAATCAAAGCCTCGACAAGAGATTTGATGAGACAAAAGAAATGGTTCAGTTTGTTCTATATTATAAAGAAAGAGAGGGTGTTTGGCAACTGACTGCACAGTTCTGTGGGGGAGGGGAGGGGCACAGACCAGAGGCAGGACTGATGGTACCAGGGAGGTGGGCAAAGCCGGGTCTTCTGAAAGAAGACAAAAAAGTTCTAGCTTAACTGGAAACACTAAAATATCCAACCAGACGTGCGGAGCAAACACATAGAAGTGTGGCTTGAAAAGGACTGCTTTCAATGAGTTGAGAAGGCAATCACTCATGCTTGAAGGAACTCTCCTGATCAGCCATTCTCTAATCGGTCTTTATATCTCTTAGGAAAGACTCACTGCTATAAGCTTTATCACAGATGCCTTATTTCCAACATGCATGGTTGTGCTTTTATTATTATCACTGCTTTTTTTCTTTCATTATCTCATTTTCCCCAAATTCTATTACCATTTCTTCACCACAGCCCTATTACCTACCATCTGCTTGTCCACCTCTGGTGAAGTAATTAATTCTTTTGAGAAGGAGAACATTCTCAAGGGTATACCTCCTTTTCAGCAAGTATACTTTTCTTACCCAGGTCCTTTCGACGTTTATATTCATTAATGTTAACGTTGATTTCCTTGACTGCAAGGACTGCATTGGTTAAAGGCACTTTATCTGGGTGGGATTTGGGGGTGGAATTCAGCAACTCCATCAGCAGCAGTGGGTAGCGCATTACTCTCTGCACTGGTTTGATGAGGAAGGAGCCCAGGTTAATATAATTTGTGCATCCCCTTCAAGAGAAGGAAAAACAGAGACTTCAGTCAACTGTCAATAACACAGGGCCTACAGGTGGTATTTGTTATTCCTAATATAGCTCTGTTCTTTCACCCTACTTCCCAACTTCATTCATTCACATTTACTGGGCACCTAATAAACACCAGGCAGTGTTCTAGGTGCTGCGGATTTAGTAGTGACCCAAAAAAGTCCCTGCCCTGGTGGAAAGAGGCAGACAATAATCCAACAAACATTATATGAAGTGTCATTTGGTGGTAAGTGCTAAGGAGGAAAATACAGCAAGGCAGGTCTACTTCTAGGTTTCTGTCTATAAAGGAAGAAAATAATGAAACGAGCTTCTGCATCAAGTGGCAAGAACTTACCATTCATTGTACAGGCTCCTACAGGGCAGTGAGCATGAAAAGAAGAAACAGCTGATTAAAAGAAAATACTGATGCTGATTTTCACATTCCTCTCAGAACATATTAGTCCAACTAATGCCTATTAGCTGGGCAGACAAAAACCACGTGGGATAGAAGGGGAATTGTGAATGTCTATGGTGGCATATCTAGTCTATTGAAAAAAGTCAATAAGCCCTTAACTTCACTTTGACCTACTTAGGCATATATTATATCCTTATAGCCTACCTCTCTAAGACAGGAGACGCTCACCTGATGGTCAAGAATAACTGACTTTATCTTCTTACCTTTTCTCTCATTTGGACCAAACTATCTTCCTGGCAGCTTCTTACCTGAAAGTGCTAACTTAATACTTTGTGTGTATAGATAAAAGTGATTTTAATGGATAAAACTACAAGCAGGAAGCTACTTAAGATTTCCAAGATATAGAATGGGAAAAGGCAAGTTACATAACAGGACCTACGATAATGTATCACTTATGTTTAAAATATGATAGATCCACAGATGTCATAAGAAGTCTAGACATAGACATGGGAGTGACTTCCAAAAGGCAGAACTAAAGAGCTATGATGGAATGAAGTGCTCAAAACTCCTACTTAAGATCTGCCAAGGAGTCCTGAAGATGCTTCTGGATCTTCTCATCCTTCTCATATATTTCCAGCAATGAGATGGCCTCATCATGATTCTGGCAATAAACCTTGTATGTTCCTTCAAGCTCATCTCGGTGATCAAGAAACACCGGTCCTTTGGAATATACACAAACATACAGTGTTTTTTAGTAACTTGCTTCTCAGCATACTAAATGGAAGGTATATAACCAAACTTTAATACCAGATAATCCTATCACAAGAAATGAGAATAAGACTATCCTTCAAATTAATATGAAATTTCCATGTAATAGCTTAAAATTCTACTTATTTAAAGCAAAATTTAAGAGAACTGTCTCATCCATGTATTTATTTTTCAGAATGCATACACATGCACACGTGCATGCACACACACACAGCTGGTCCCTGAAACAGAGTCCAGTCCCTTTTCCGTCAGGCAGAGTAAGGCATTTGCAAGTACTCTCCATATAGGCATGTGATCAGAACCTGTAAAGACCCCTCAGCTCTCTAAGCCCCAAATCTCCACAGGGGTGAAGAGATCCTTCTACGGCAGCAGCTTCCAACCTTTTCTTTGCACGTAAATACACAGGACTATTGTTTATCATATTAATAAATATATTAATTTATAATATAAATTAATATATTAATAATATATTATATAAATATAAAACCCCCTGAATCTATGATATAATAATATATGCACTTCTTCATAAAGCACTGAATAGCAAAACATAGCAATGAATCTAATAATCACCATAATTCAAAGTATGATGAGTGACACAAGAAACTGGTATAACATGTGTTGTTTCTGGTCGTTGCTGGAATTTCGAGATACTGCAACAACTTAATGTGATATGAGCATGTGACTTCAGTTGGTGACAAAGTCACTGTTCCCTACAGTCATACCTTAAATCAACGCTGAATTTCTGTTATAAATAAAGAAACTTCTATACAAGTTGGTGGACTACTTGAAATCTACTCATGGAGCCCTGGTCTACACCATTTGGGCATAGGAACAATTCCTAAGCAAACTTCCCCGGAGCAATTTCATTTAGATCAGCTGCCTGAATGTGCCGAGTCCTTGAATTGTTAAAACTGCTCTTCCTCTTGCCCTTCTTCCCTCTGTGTACTTGGTCCTTCCTTCTTCAGCTTGCACTGCTCCCCAAAAGACAACGTCCTCTCATCCTTGAGCTCCTCCCTCAAAATATGACCCTACTTACTGCTTCCCCTATAACTATTTCTCCCAGCCACTCTGGGCATAAACCCCTCCCCTCAGGGAACCCCATCCCTTTCTCTACAAGGTCACCTCTGTTCCTTCCATGTTGTGTCCTATGGAATTCCCTATTCTTGTGCAGAGCACTTTCTATTTAAATGAAATGTATTTCCTTAATTATAGCTCCTTCCAAAAGAGAGCCTTGACGGTGTCCATACAAACCACACTCGCGCTGCTGTCCAACTGGCAGCCTTTCTTTGTCTAATCCTGTGACTCAACAGGCACAGGAGTTAAGAGTGGGGCTGCTTCCTTTTGACCTTCAGGGCCACTTTGGAATCCCTGAGCCACCAATGTCTTTATCCAGTTTCACCATCCGGTATTTGCCTGTCTTCTCCCCTTCGTATCCATTCCCCACCAGCACTCCCAGAACCTTCACTCTCACACCGGTTACTCTGCACCCTCCTCCATTCATGGGTTTTACCCTCCCTGATGGTGACTCTTCTACATCAACTACAAACTAACAAAGCTACAACTTAATTTACAGTGTCTTTCAAATTTGGGTCAAAACTCATGAATGGGTCATGGAATCTACTTTATGGGTATGATCAGCACATTTTTGAGGAAATAAAATGGAATAGAAAAGAAAATAACAGAAAACATTGAACATAGTAAAAGTAAGCACAGACACACACACACAAACATGTATCCTGGTCATTAGGTAAAATGTATTTCTTTCTGTGGGACATGTTTAAAATAATAAAAAATCCAGTTCCTTAGATATTACTACATATCCAGAGTCTCCTGGTACTTCTTCCTCATCTCAACCTCCTCGTCTTCTAAATCATCCAAGCCCTGAACACCTACCATTCTCTCCTTCCCTGTGGACCCTGTCCTGGCTGTAACTAGAATCCTTCTCCAATCAGGCCTATAAATTAATTCAATGATGCTTTCTCCAGCATCCTGGATTACCCTGGATTTTCACCAAGTTATCCCCTCACTGTATATTTTTCCATTTTTATTCCTGGGTCATAAAAACTGCTTGGAAGGCATACTTTTATTAAAAGGGGAATTAAGGCGTAGTGCAGAACAGTTTGAATAGTATGCTACTGTTTATATAAATTTTTAAAATGGGGATGGGGGACCAGGGTCGAGAAATACGTATGTAATTGTTGTTATGATAAACTCTCTCTGGAAGGAGATATAAGAAAACTGGTGGGGACTTCCCTGGTGGCACAGTGGCTGAGAGTCCGCCTGCCAATGCAGGGGACATGGGTTCAATCCCTGGTCCGGGAAGAGCCCACATGCCACAGAGCAACTAAGCCCATGCGCCACAACTACTGAGCCTGTGCTCTAGAGCCCACGAGCCACAACGACTGAGCCCACATGCTGCAACTACTGAAGCCCACAAGCCTAGAGCCCGTGCTCCGCAACAAGAGAAGCCACCGCAATGAGAAGCCCGCACACTGCAACAAAGAGTAGCCCCCGCTCGCCGCAACTAGAGAAAGCGTGCGCACAGCAACGAAGACCCAACGCAGCCAAAAATAAATAAATAAATAAAATAAATTTATTAAAAAAAAAGAAAACTGGTAACATTAGTTGCTTCTGGTTGAGAAGAGCTAGGTGGCAGTGGACAGATAGAAGAGTTTTCATTAAGCAGTTCTTGGTACCTTTCAAATTTTGTGCCATGTGAATGTATTAAAAATAAGTTACATTTAAAATATACACATATATATAATAAAATATGTATTATATATTAAAATAAATTAAACTTAGGCAAAATAAAACATTGCTTATGCAATTCATGTCAATCTGCCCTTTGCTAGTGGCTCAGCGAAGCTTTAATTTGCCTTCCCTGACTTCTCAGAACCTTCCCTTATCAGACATTCAAAACCTTGTCCTTTATTAGTTCCCCACTGAATGCACTGCCTGGCCTCCTGGTGGACCAAGACTGGAGCCCCCAGGCTGGTGCTCTCATCCAACCTCGGCTTCGCCTATTGCATAGCACGGTCACTGCACACTGTCCCTCCTTGTAAAGCTCTGAGCCGGCCGGTTCCTAGGCCCTCTCCTCCCCCATCCTCCATATGCCTTCAGCTCATCTCAGTCTGCTACCTAAATCCTCGGTTGTCTTGGGACAAGAAGGGGAAGGGAAAAACAAAAATAAACAGCTGATATTGTATGGGGGTGAGATTACGGATATTCTGTTTTCATTTCCTCTTTTATTGTTGTCATAATACACAGGTAATAAAATAAATTGAAAAAAAGTTTGATTAATAATTAATTCCTTTCAGATACCAATCAGTTTCTCTCATTTCTTTCATAATTCAAATTAATGACCTACAGATACTTATTTCAAGTGCCTTATGAAATCCTATAAATTGGCTTTTATGCTTTATACGGTGACCCCTATAAAAATGGGGCCACCATGGCTACCTCTAAACAATGTGTGCTTCTCCTTCTTCAACCTCCCTGACCTCTGACCTCTCCAATTAAACTGAGAGCAGGACCCCAGGCTTCAGTTTCTCTTGCAGCTGTTCTGTACAGAATTTAACAGCATATGCAGAGATGACAGAAAAGACCTGAGTCTGAATGTCAGTCCCATTAAGTACTAGCCATGTGACCCTGGGCAAATTACTTCCCGCTGTAAGTCTCAGTTTCCTATCCGTAAAGTAAGATTAATAGCAGCTAAACCTCATAGGGTTGTTGTAGGCAACAAATGTGATAAAGCTTGACATATCTTGAAAGGGTGTGTGGAGTACAATAAACACTGGAGAAACGTTAACAAAGTTGCACCATCACCTAATATCCCACAGCCATTCCTGCAGGAGGGCAGAGCCCTGACTGTTCTTATGTCCATTTCTCTCCCAGGTGAGTCAGGTCAACACCACCTAGCCTAAGTCAACATCATGAGCCTACTCCCCTCTCTAGTGATCTGTGTAGGTATATGCATGTGACCCAGTTTTGGCCAATGAGAAACAAAGGGAATTCTGGTGAGGGGGCTCTGGAAAGGCTGCTTACTCTTAAATGACGCAGGGTCAATTTTTCCTTCTGCTAGATGTTGTGATGTGTGTAGCGGAATGGCTAGAACTGTGGTAGCATCTTGTCACTATGATTCCAATAAAATAGCAAAGTGATAGGATGTCCCCTCCCACAAGGCACCAGAGCTGGTCTGTATGACCAACAGAATATGGCAGAAGTGATGGTATGTAGTATCTGAGATCAGGTTACAGAAGACACTGGGGGGACTTCCCTGGTGGCGCAGTGGTTAAAAATTCTCCTGCCAATGCACGGGACACGGGTTCGAGCCCTGGTCCAGGAAGATCCCACATGCCGGGGAGCAACTAAGTCCGTGCGCCACAACTACTGACCCTACGCTCTAGAGCCCACGAGCCACAACTACTGACCCCACGTGCCACAACTACTGAAGCCCGTGTTCCTAGAGCCCATGCTCTGCAACAAAAGAAGCCACTGCAATGAAAAGCCCGCGCACCCCAACGAAGAGTAGCCCCCGCTCGCCGCAACTAGAGAAAGCCTGCGCACAGCAATGAAGACCCAACGCAGCCAAAAATAAAAATAAATTAAAAAAAAAAAGAAGACACTGGCTCCCATCTTGAGCTTCCTCTTCCTCTTGGATCACTCACTTTGAGGAAAGCCAGCTGCCATGTCCTGAGGTCATGAAGATGGTGAAGAGGCTCATATGACAAGGAACCGAGGCTTGATGAGCTGAGTGAGCTTTTGGAACTGGATCATTGATTAAGCCCCAGATGACAGCAGCCCAGATAACAGCTTGACTCCAACCTCATGAGAGACCCTGAGCCAGAATCACCTAGCTAAGCCACTCCCAGATTGCTGAACCACAGGAAAGTGACCTAACATGTTTCTAGTTTTAAGGCACTAAATTTTAGTATAATTTGTTACACAGCAATAGGTAACTAACACAATTCCCTTGTTTATAAGAAATAGATAATAGTTTTTCAGACATTTTGACAATGACCCACATGAATAAATACATTTAAAATCATGACTCAGGGCTTCCCTGGTGGCACAGTGGTTGAGAATCCGCCTGCCAATGCAGGGGACACGGGTTCGAGCCCTGATCCAGGAAGATCCCACGTGTCGCGGAGCAACTAAGCCCGTGCACCACAACTACAGAGCCTGCACTTTAGAGCCTGCAAGCCACAACTGCTGAGCCCGTGTGCCACAACTACTGAAGCTCACGAGCCTAGAGCCTGTGCTCCACAACAAGAGAAGCGACCGCAATGAGAAGCCTGTGCACTGCAACGAAGAGTAGCCCCGGCTTGCCGCAACTAGAGAAAGCCTGCGTGCAGCAACGAAGACTCAACGCAGCCAAAAATAAAATTAATTAATTAATTAATTAAAAAAAAATCGTGACTCAGTATACATATACAAAGAATTGGAAAAAAGTTTCAAAAAACTGTAGTTATTATTTATAGTACATTCTGATATTTTCTATTTTATTTTATTGGAAAAATATATATTGGGTGCTAATTTTTTTTAGAGACCGTTCAGTAGTTTTTTTTTTTTTTTATTAATAAGACTATAAATAAAGAAAGGCACCCTTTTTTTTTTGGCCACATGGCTTGCGGGATTCTTAGTTCCCTGACCAGCGATCGAACCCAGGCCCCCTGAAGTGGAAGCTTTGAGTCCTAACCACTGGACTGCCAGGGAATTCCCAAGAAAGGCAACTTTTTGAAGATCAATTCTCCACGGCATTTCTACATGACTTGGGACAGCTCTTGTCACAGATTAGATTTCCAAGGATGTTTATATAAACAGAAAGCCTTGGAAGATAGAGACAGATTCTCCTTCCTGGACAGACGGCAGGTTTGTTCCTGACCAGAATAACAATGTCTTCTTCCTGAACAAAGTTGGATGCATCTGTCAGCAGCCTGCTATAATACTAGGGTTTATCTAAGTGTGACTGGTTCCTTAGCTATAAGATAAATCCACTGTGTTACTGGGTTCTAAACTGATCTCATAACCCACTAATAGGCTGCAACTGTCTGTCTGAAAAACATCATATCATGTGACAACAAAAATTTCTTCTATTGCAAGCAACATCTATCACCTCAAGCTATATAAAAGGAGAAGCAGGGGGCTAAATAACCTTGGAACTAAGTAACTAACACTGAATTTTCCTAGCAAAACTACTCAGTACCAGCTGGGCCCTTCTCCCCCTGCCTCCTACCTATGAAGTTAAAAAAACAAACAAACAAACAAAAAAACCTACTTCTGAAACAATGGTAGGGGCTCATACCTATGGCATCGCTGATTTCCAGATCAGCCAATAATTGCTTTGAGACCTTAATCACCATCTGCATATTTCCAAAAAGTCCCTCAAAATCAATGTTTGGTATCTGAGAAAGGAAAACAAAACAAAGATGCATAGAAGTAAAATTAATGGCATATCACTCACATTACGAACATTTCTTCAAGGATGATACAAAAACTGCTCAAGGTTATCTTCACTCACTCTCACAAAGTTTCCAGAATGGGAACATCTGACATCGCCTTTAGTGTCACCATCTGTCCTTGATCCAACTACTTTCTGCTCCCCCCTCCCCCACTACCATAGTAAAATGACCGTAGAACCAATTTCTATAATTGTACTGGGACGCAAATTCCACCCAGTACCCAAAATCGGATGGCACCGTCCACTTCCTAGAGAAGTTCTGTGAGTGACTGCTCCAGAAGTCCACACTCAAGCTGAGCCCAAGTGGTCAAGTAACAAGCAATAGGATTGTAAATCCCTGGGATACCATTAATGTTTTTTCCCTATCTTCGGCATCTAAAAGAGTATCTAGCATACACATATTAGTAAGACTTTCTGGAATAAACCTTATACAATCAGGTGCTACATCCAGGTAACCCACCATCCCCAGACTTCATTATATTATTGTACAGCCTCCCAGTAAAGTGACAATCCCAGACTCACTGGAACTGTTTTCAGGAGCCACAGAAACAGGAAATGTCCTAGGAATTATTGCAGTAACTTAAGTTAATAAGTTAATAATGGACTTGATAAGTGACAGGATGGTGAAGGCTTAAGTTGATGACATACGTAAACTGGGGGCCTTGAATTAAGAGCAGCAAACCCAATAAATTTTATTTCAAACCCAATAAATCTTTGTGGTGAAAGCTCCCATACCCTAATGCATCAGGCTCGGAGAACCACGTTCAAGGCAAAGCTAACTTTCTCCCACAGTTCCCACCTGAGCCTGCTGCAGGGGTACCATGATCCGCTCGATACACATTTCCAGATCCCGAATGTAGTCTCTCTCCGTCTGAAGAAGTTCCTCTATCACCTTGGCTCTCTTCTCCAGCATCCTCTGCTCTGGGCTTTCAGTGGACACAGATCCAGAAGGGGCCACTAGTGCTGAAGACTGGGAGGAGAGGAGTGTCATTTCTAGAAAGGAAAAGAGAACTGGTCAGTAGCTCTGGGTGTAAAAGCAGGCCTCTGCAATAGTTTCAGTTGAAAAGAACACATTCTTTGAGAACCAAAGGCCTCGCAATTGTCAACCATCAGGAAATATGATCCTCAAGTCAGTTCTAATCATGAAGATGAAGAGCTTAGAAAGCCATCCCTGCAGAAAGAACTTCTCCCATCTGCAATACCATTTCTAGAATCTGTCCTAAAAACAAGTAGCTGGCCCATTTTATGAGGACAAATCAGTGTCCACAACCTCCTTGGGAAAGAGGTTGAAAGAGGTGCTGTTGTTAAAAAGAACTGCTTGTTTAAGAATCTGCCGGCCAATGCAGAGGACACAGGTTCGAGCCCTGGTCCAGGAAGGTCCCACATGCTGCGGAGCAACTAAGCCGGTGCACCACAACTACTGAGCCTGCGCTCTAGAGCCCGCGCGCCACAACTACTGAGCCTGTGCGCCACAACTACTGAAGCCTGCGCGCCACAACTACTGAAGCCTGCGCGCCACAACTACTGAAGCCTGCGCGCCACAACAAGAGAAGCCACCACAATGAGAAGCTCGCACACTGCAATGAAGAGTAGCCCCTGCTTGCCACAACTAGAGAAAGCCCGCGCGCAGCAACGAAGACCCAACGCAGACATAAATAAATAAATAAATAAAAAGAACTGCTTTCACTTAGTTAGGTATAAAACCCGTTTCATGAACTTAGCAGCAGAAATACCAAGCTGTAAGTTACAAATACTGATACAGCACATTAAAAAGAATATTATGGGGAACATAATAATGCCAACTAAGGGAAAGACAAAAATTAGGTAGGAATTATCTGTCTGAGATCTGGGTGACTGTAGGGCCCACCTTATTCCAGTTACTGTGATGGTGGATTAATATTAGCATGTAATAAAATATGTAAAAATTGTTTAGATTCTCCCTATCAAAACATTAATGAAGACTCACAGGCAAGTTTTGTTACTTCAAATGTCCTGGAAGATACAAATATCCTATAAGTAGGAAGTTCTTTAATAGTATTTTCAATGAAAAAAACCTCTATAGAGCCACACCACATGATCTATGAATGAAAACAAATATTTATATTTGCCATTAGCTTTTACATAATGACAATATTTTGTCATTAGCTTTTACAAATACCTGTTACTTAGATACATATAAGGAGAGAACTATTATCTTATACATAAGATGAGATGGCATTTGTTCATTTAAAATGAATGTTAAATGCTAAAATAAACAACTGAGAAAATTTCAACAGTGAAGCAATCTCTGCTGTTTATTTCAAATTCCTTAAGATCCACTTTAAAAAATGACAAATTTGGTAAGTAAACATACTAGCAAGTCTGAGTATGATTACAAGAATATTTTTACCCAGATCTAAGAAGCAAAAACACAAGTGTTCAAACTACTTACAGAAAACTAGGCTTTTACAGCAGATTTTAGTCTCCAAAAACCTTCCCCACTGCTCCTTCTCTAAGAACTTAGGAATTCCAATGTTTAAAAAGTGTAACCCAGATTCTGGTTTCTAAAAACCACTCTTCAGTAAAAGGAACCAGAATTCTTCATGTGGAAAGGGCATGGAGCCAACTTGAAGTAGCTCCCACTGGCCAAATCTGTACAATTTGAGTATCAAGATAACTAAGCACAGCAAAGCACTGTAATCCATTGACTAAAATAAGAATCCACGAGCTCTTATTGATAGTATATAAGTATATAAATAAATGGGGGAGAAGAGAAAGCTCTTTCTTATGGTAGAATGTCAGCTAATAAATATAGAACAATGGAATTAGAAAAATCAGTATTTTGCAATCATCGGAATAAAATTTGGTTCAGGCACAAACCATCAGTGAATGATTCTGGTGTTGGTGGTAGGGTTTTGATGATGATCAGGATATCTACATAGTTTTGAACTAGTTATTATAAATTATTTATTACAAAAATGAAAAAGTGACTCTAGAGTGGAGAAATGGGTTACACCATAACCTAGTAATCAAAATTAACACGACCAATTAGGGACAAATAGACATCATGCACTTCCAAATGTCATGTCTATAAATAACACAATATCCCTATATAGAATTCCAGTCAAAAATGCATAATCTGAAATGAATCTTGAGGAAACATCAGACAAACCTAGGGGTTTGCATCCTTCAAAATGTCATGTCATAAAAGACAGAGGAAGCCTGAGGAGCAATTCCCAATTAAAGGTAACTGAAGGACTTCCCTGGTGGTCCAGTGGTTAAGACTCCAAGCTTTCACTGCACGGGGTGTGGATTCCATCCCTGGTTGGGGAACTAAGATCTCACATGCGCACGGCACAGCCAGAAAAAAAAAAAAAAAAAGGAAGAAAGAAAGAAGGAAGAGGGGCTTCCCTGGTGGCGCAGTGGTTAAGAATCCGCCTGCCAATGCAGGGGACACGGGTTCGAGCCCTGGTCCGGGAAGATCCCGCATGCCACGGAGCAACTAAGCCCATGCACCACAACTACTGAGCCTGTGCTCTAGAGCCCGTGCTCTAGAGCCCGTGAGCCACAACTACTGAAGCCCGCATGCCTAGAGCCCGTGCTCCGCAACAAGAGAAACCACCACAATGAGAAGCCTGCGCACCACAACGAAGAGTAGCCCCAGCTCGCCACAACTAGAGAAAGCCCGCGCGTGGCAACAAAGACCCAACACAGCCAAAAATAATAAATAAATAAATTTATTAAAAAAAAAAAAAAAAAAGAAAGAAAGAAAGAAGGAAGAAAAGATAACTGAAGAGATGACAAATAAATGCAATGTGTGATCCTGAACTGAATCCTGATCTGGGGAAAAAATTGCTACAAAGGACATTAATAGGACAAGCTGACGAAATTGGAATATAGATTATAGATTGGGTGTATGATTAAACCAATTAAAAATTTCCTGAAATGGACAGCTACATGTAGAAGAATGAAATTTGAACATTCTCTAACACCATATACAAAAATAACTCAAAATGGATTAAAGACCTAAATGTAAGACCAGATACTATAAAACTCTTAGAGGAAAACACAGGCAGAACACTCTGACATAAATCGCAGCAAAATTTTTTTGGATCCATCTCCTAAAGTAAAAGAAATAAAAGCAAAAATAAACGGGACCTAATTAAACTTAAAAGCTTTCACACAGCAAAGGAAATCACTGACAAAATGAAAAGACAACCTACTGAAAGGAGAAAATATTTGCAAATGATATGACCGATAACGGATTAATATCCAACATATATAAACAGTTCATACAACTCAACATCAAAAAAACAAACAACGCAGGACTTCCCTGGTGGTGCAGTGGAGAAGACTCTGCGCTCCCAATGCAGGGGGCCCGGGGTTTGATCCCTGGTCAGGGAACTAGATCCCACATGCATGCCACAACAAAGAGTTCGCATGCCACAGCTAAGGAGCCCGCCTGCCAAAACTAAGACCCGGTGCAACCAAATAAATAAATAAATATTTAAAAAAAACAAAAACAAAAACGCTATTTCAAAATGCGCAGAAGAATTGAATAGACATTTTTCCAAAGAGGAAATGCAGATGGCCAACAGGCATATGAAAAGATGCTTAACATCACTAATCACAGGGAAATGCAAATCAAAACCACAAAGAGATGTTAACTCATACCTGTCAGAATGGCTATGATCAAAAAGAACACAAATAACAAATGTTGGCAAGGATGTGGAGAAAAGGGAACCCTCCTACACTGTTGGTGGGAATGTAAACTGGTGCAGCCACTGTGGAAAACGGTATGGAAGTGTCTCAAAAAACTAAAAATAGAACTACCATATGACCCACCAATTCCACTCCTGGGTATATATCTGAAAAAAACAAAAACACTAATTCAAAAAGATACATGCACCCCAGTGCTCATAGCAGCATTATTTACAATAGCCAAGACATGGAAGCAACCTAAGTGTCCATCAACAGATAAATGGATAAAGAAGATGTGGTGTGTATACATATACACACACACAATGGAATACTACTCAATAAAAAAAGAACAAACCTTTGCCATTTGCAGCAACACTGATGGACTTGGAGGGCATCATGCAAAGTGAAATAAGTCAGACAAAGACAAATATTGTATAATATCATTTATATGTGGAATCTTTTTTTTTGGCCGCTCCATGCGGCACATGGGAGCTTAGCTCCCTGACCGGGGATTGAACCTGTGCCCCATGCATTGGAATCTCCGAGTCTTAACCACTGGACTGCCAGGGAAGTCCCTTATATGTGGAATCTAAACAGTACAAAAAACTAGTGAATATAACAAAAAAGAAGCAGACTCACAGATATAGAGAACAAACTTGTGGTTACCAGTGTGGGCGGGGTGGGGGAGTGGGAGGCACAAACTGCTGGGTATAGGACAGGCTCAAGGATGTACTGTACAACACAGAGAATATAGCCAATATATTCGAATAACTGTAAATAGAAAGTAACCTTTAAAAATTGTATTAAAAAATTTTTTTAAATAAAAAAATTCCTGAAATGGCAGATCTATTGTGGTCATGTATGAAAATATCCATATTACACACTGGCACTTACTAAGGGGCATGATATATGCAACCTAGTCTCAAACAGTAAAGAAAAAAAAGTGTGTGTGTGTGTGTGTGTGTGTGTATAGAGAGAGGGAGAAAGTGAACGAGAAAATGAAAACAAAAATATGGCATAATGATAAATACTGGCAAATGTGAATAAAGGAGGATCTGTGTACCACTGCAATTTTCTATAAATTTGATATTATTCAAAATAAAACTTAAAAAGACATAATTAGAAAATTTCTTTCTTTTTTTTGGTAGAATGACAAAATTTCAAGCATAACTCTTATTTCATCAGCAGTTAAGTAAATTATGATTAAATTAATTGTAGTGTACAAAAAATTGATTTTCAATGGCCTTATTTTAAATTTTCTTCGTGATTTCAAAGCTACAGAATTTCAGTCCCAAATATGGTTTCAGAAGCAGTAAGTTGAGAAGATAAATTCACCTTAAACACAGGACTAAAAAGCTCTGGAAAGGGAGAACACTCACTGAATTCCTACCACGTGCCAGGCGCTTTACATGTTATGTCCCTGAACTCATTTAATATTCACATCAAAACTCTGAAGTAGTATTATTATTCCCATTTACCAGATAAGAAAACCTAGGCTTTGAGAGACTGACCAACTTGTCCCAGCCTATGTAGTGAGTAAATGGCAGTTCTGGAATTTGAATCTAAATATATTTAAATCCAAATCCTGTATTTAAATCCACTTAATCCTGCACCGTTCTGCCTCTCCAGCCTGGAATCTCAATTTTAAAAGGTCAGGGCCTATTTGTTTCAAATCTTAAAAATTCCCCGGAAACTATTATCTCTCAGGATATTAATGATATTAATAATTCTGTTATTTATATTAATTATAATATATAATTCTATTAATTCTATTAATTATAATACTTGAAAGCATAAAATACCAGCAAGTTCTATTAATTATAATACTTGAAAGCATAAAATACCAGCAAGCACTCATCAATTAGAAGTCAGCAACCTACAACCTAAGAGACTCAATTAGATTTTTATTTATATTTAAAAAGAGAAAAAGAAATGGTAACAATTCTTCTAAAATATCAGCATGCCATTTTTTCCCCTGCAGGTGGATTTATAAACTCTGGAACAGACTTTAAAAAAACAAAAAGGAAAACAGTTTAGCTCAATCAAAAATCCCTGTGGGGTGTTTTTGCTAAATTGTAGTTTCCTGGTCACCACCCCTGAGATTGATTCAGCAAATCTGGGTGGATCTGCAGTTTTAACAAAATGCTAGGTGCTTCTGAAGATGCAGGTGACCTCCAGGCTCCACACACACATGAATTAATACTCAAGGATTAAATCAAACTAGGAATACCTGGCTTGAAATAGCTGCAAATGTAAAATTGTTTTTCCATTATTCCAAATATACCCTAAGGGAAAAAAAATGATCGAAAATTTTACTATCTGGGACACCAAAGTGAGAGAGGGAGCCGCCATCCTGAAAGCCTTTGAATCCCGCACTCCCCCACTCTTTAACTGGGGAAGCCTGAGAAAGTCCATTTTCACCTCTGGGCCTCAACGTCCTCATACGTACAATGAGGATAATAATACCTGTTTTGCAGAACTGTTGAGCAAATTAAACAAGGTAATTACTCAACACAAGTTAGTTCTCCCACAACGGGCCAGAAAATGCCACCTCTACCAGGTTAAGGTAAAATGCACCGAGGAGAAATGGTTCAGATACCATAAAATTCCACTTTTCTATAAGAACAATAAAATCTGGGGATGCGGAAGCACATGGAGGAAACTGAGGCCCAGTACCAGCCTAACAATAAAAGTGGCAGACTAGCCCCACTTTCTTCCTAGGGCGGCCCTGGAGGCGTTAAGGAGCTGGGGCTGACTGCACAAACTTACTACTGTGATAAAGCAATTAGGGATGGGTTGTTTTTTTTCTTTTGTCCCACCCCATCCCCTCCCCCGCAAAGTCCTGATTCCACTCCTCAAGATATCCTCACCCCCTCAGGTTAGTGCACGGTCCCAGGCTCATACCTCAGTGTTCCTAGGAAGCGATTCAGTTAACCTGCAGCTTCCCGCAACTCTACCAACCACATTCCAAAGCAGAGTTAAAGAGAAAAGCCGCTCACTCTTCCCTTGCCTCTGAAAGCTGGCTCCGTCTTTGCTGGGGAAAATCTTTGAACCCCGGCGAGGTCCCAAGCGGCACTTGAATGAGGCGGCTAACTGTTCTACCTGCTTTTGTGAGGGCTCCAGCAACCCCGGAACGTACCTGCAGCGCCAAAATTCTGGTGCAAATGTTCCCACGGGTGGAAGGGCTGGCAGGCAGAGTAGAATCTTCCCAGAGCTCTGGAATGCTCCACAACCCCCTAAAATCCTTTGAATAGGGTAGGCATTTCCCCCAGGCTTTCCCATATTTACATATGAATCGTCCTGAGTCCTCCAGGCTATCACAACAGGGCCTGTCCTAAAGGACGGAGCTGGAATCCTCCACTTCCTGGACTGAGATGCAGAAGAGCTGGCCCAGCTCTGCTCAGACTCAACGTCTTTTCCCTATTAGCTTTCCTTTCCTAGTCCTAAAACAGCCACAACTCCACTTCAGGAGTTTTTTTTTTTTTTTAAGGTATTTTTTTTTAAGGTATTTATTTTATTTATTTTTGGCTGCGTTGGGTCTTTGCTGCTGTGTGCGGGCTTTCTCTAGTGGCAGTGAGCAGGGGCTCACTCTTCGTTGCAGGGCACGGGCTTCTCATTGTGGTGACTTCTCTTGTTGCAGAGCACGGGCTCTAGGCGCATGGGCTTCAGCAGTTGTGGCACGCGGGCTCAGTAGTTGTGGCTCGTGGGTTCTAGAGCGCAGGCTCAGTAGTTGTGGCGCACGGGCTTAGTTACTCCGCGGCACGTGGGATCTTCCCAAACCAGGGCTCGAACCCGTGTCCCCTGCATTGGCAGGCGGATTCTTAACCACTGCGCCACCATGGAAGCCCACTTCAGGAGTTTTTAATCATGAGTTTTATCTCTTTTTCCTACCCCTTGCTACATGTTGTGTTTTTTTGGATACTCTTTTCACGGAAGCAGTCTTATGATAAGAGGCAAAGATGTAAAGGGGGCAGCATTTGTCTACTTTTCTGCCCTTAGGACCTCTCATTCGGCAGGCAGTCCCTCTCCCTGGCCAGGCACAGGCCTCACTTTCCCCCGGGTCTTGCTACTCTAGGTACCTTACCCTAAAGCCATCAGAATGCAGATCTTACCTGGCTGGTCCCAGGACAGCAAGAACAGCACAGAGTAATTCACTGGAATTGGGAGCCATGCTCACAGCTCACAAACATTTACATTTTAAAAGAAAGTGAGGAAAACAAAGTTGCCTAACAACATGCCATTTTTGTTTAAAAAAAGAAGGTGGAAGAAGAGGAGGAGAGAGAAAAAAAGGGAGAAAACATGCAAAAACCTCTACATATTT
The DNA here is from genome assembly GCF_965194805.1 of Balaenoptera borealis. Lineage (NCBI taxonomy): Eukaryota > Metazoa > Chordata > Mammalia > Artiodactyla > Balaenopteridae > Balaenoptera > Balaenoptera borealis. Next base: position 90,217,399 of record NC_138874.1, read on the forward strand.
CCATATACACACATATAATATGTAAGTGCACAGAAAAAGGTCTGGGAAGAGAATACACTAAACTTGTCAGAGAGTTTTGCCTCAGAGAGGGAACTGGGATTTGGGATAGAAGGATCAATGGGGACTTGAGCTGAATCAGTACTTTTTAATCTCACAAGAATCTATTAATGTATTGCCAGTACTTTAAGACAAACTGTCATGCTAGCCAAGATTCATCTCTACTGGTGAAATTTTAAGCAATCTGAGAGAAGAACTTTTGGTAAAGAGCCATCCCACTGCTACTAGGATGGCACCATTGACTCCTGAGGCTTTACTGGATGGTGCCTAACTCCCGGGTTGTTGCTTCCCTCCACCATCGAATGAAGCTCTTTTTAACCTTAAATTTTACCACATATTTATATGGCACTTACTCTATGTGTCAAGCATTGTTCAGGCACTTTACAAATACTTGCTTATTTAATCTTCATCACGATCCTACTATCGTCTCCATCTCACTACTGATGAATGAAGAGAAATTCAGTAACTGGCCCAGTATGTGGAAGATGTGAGCCCACACTGGCTCCAGAGCCTGCAATTGCTACTCTGCCTCTAGTGCTTTTTCCAGGCAGGCAAATCTTGGGAATTGTGACCCGGAAATCTACTTGTGGGTTTTGGTGACCACCTGGTAGCTAATGATAAAATGATGTGATTTTAAAGCACATTTAACCTCTGTATAGCCACAGGTCACCCACCATTAAGACTGGGAACAATTATGTATTTAATCACATATACATATGTTCACATCATTATAGCTGTACAACCCTGCTCAGTATAATGTAAATAATCCCCCACACAGATCAAATCTAGCAGTGTCATACACAGTAAATATTCAATAGTATTCCAGACAATTTATGGCAGAAATTATGTGCAAGTGAAGGGATGTTTATCAGTGCATAAAGAAAATTTAGAAACCACCAAAATTTCTCCCAAAAGGGGCCTGTTAAATAAATTATTGTGTATCTGCATAATAGAATACTATTACAGCCATTGAGATACAGGTTTACATTCATTAATACAGAACACTGTCTCATGTGTGTTGTTAAATGGGAAAAGGTTACAAAAGAGTCTGTGAAAGAATTGCAATTTTGTTAAAAAGGGAAAAATATTTTCAATGCACATATTTGAAAATGAAAAAGTCTTGAAGGTGACAAAATTCTGATTTTTTTCTTTTCTTTTCAACTTACTGTATTTTCTAGTTTTTCTCTAGTGAACATATAATATTGATATGACAAAGAATAATAAGGTGAAAAAAAGAACATTTGCTATACAACAAGAATACTCTACTACTCAGTCCTCTCTCAATTACCCTGTTAAATCCCTTTCAAATTCTTTCCTCGCTTTTTTATAATCCGAGATTTCTTTCCTGACCTAATCCCTTCAAATTGCTGAAGAAAATGGGTAATAAAACACTTGAAATAACAATTTGCTAGTCTAATAAGAAAAGCCAAAAAAACTCCACCTGCTTAGCAATCTGTCTAGAAAACTGAGGGGAAGCGATCTTTGTAAATTTGTTCATATTCCCACCAGGCCAAGTAGGAAGATCATTAAGTCCTGGTTTTCCATGTGACCACATCACTCCAGCCGGCCCACGCAGCCCCACCACTTCTTTTCCTTCAGCACCTATGTTACTTGTATTTGGAGAAAGTTTATCCTGCTCAACGTTAAACTTTCAGCACTGTGGTCCCTGGCTGTTCTGCAGGACTCATAGCAGACTCTTCCCGGATCACCAGACTTCAGGGAAGAATCTGTTATATTTTGGTCCTAAATCGCAAAAGTAACTGAAAAAACTTTCCCTGTGCCTTTTGCTCAGTGACTGCCTTGCCTATTTTGGCAAGTAGCCTCCATCCAGCACAATCCCTACTGGGAGGGTTTCCACCTCGGGGAAACCTAGCTCAAAGCTTCCCATTTCCCCCTTCTTCTACCAGGGCCTACCCAGGCCTTTAAAAGAAGAGCAAGCAAGAGTCAAGTGCCCAGAGTACAAGAGTCTGCAACTTCTTATGCTGCCAGGATAGCAAAATTAACACTAGATCCTCTGAAACACCATTTTTGAACGCTCACCAAATCCTAGAAAGGTGTGCTGTTAGGGTGTTTAAAACTATGAGGTTATTATTATTGTTGAATCTTTAGGCAGCAGAAGTGAAATAATCAAGAAGGCAAAGATAGTTTTTGTAAAATAATAATTAGAAATAAACCATCACTGTTTAATAAGCAAATTTTGATTATAATCAGCCAACAAAACTTTACATGAAAACTTTATTTTCAGACACACATCTGATGTTTTATTTACCAGGTCTCTTGAAGGAAGGTATTATTGTTCTCATTTTATAAATGAGAGCAAAAAGCAATGAAATGACTTGCCTGAGACCACGCAGCTAATAACTATTCAAAACTAGCATCTCAAGCCGGTGCTTTCCATCAAATGTCAAGGCCTGTTCTGGGTTGCATGGCTTTTTGATATGAGTGTGGCTGTTTCCTGCACTGTATTTCCATTTTTGATAATAACATTACAGTGATGTCTCAAATTTTGCTCATTAACAGGACCCTCTGGTTATTTTTCTATCCTACTCTAGAAAACCAGACTTTCTTCAGCTTCTATTAGATAGTTTACTTTTATTCCTTCCACTTATTCTCACATTTTATGTATCTTTTAGAACTGTGTACAAAACAAAACAAAAACCAGTTGATCTGAGTTATAATCCTGTTTAAAGTTTTAATTACAAAAATATATGAAAATATTGAATAGAGAGCTACCAAGCAGACTGCTAGGAGATGGGGCAAAGTATAGAAAGCTGAAAAGCCCTCTAAAGCTTTCTTCCGTCTCAGGCAAGTCATTTCATCTGTCTGGTGCTCAGGAACAGCAAACCAAGTGGGGTGAAACTAGGTGGTCTTAGACATAAATTCATGAAACAAAACAATAATACAAAATAGAATGAACTTAAGCATTACGTATTTTGGTTACATTAATTTAAAAGGGTGAACACAGTCTTTCAAAATAAGGATTCTTTCCAAGTGTGATCCAATATTTTTATGGTAAAATCTGATTAAGCCTAGGATATCAGTTAGTACTATCTTATTTTCTAGCTGAAACCTGGGGAAAAAACCAAAACCTCAATATGAGGGAACATAAATTGGGTTTTCCCCAGGACCCCAGTCATTCATGCTGTACAGGCTTCAGTGAGCTCTCGGCATCCCAATACTCACTCTGTTCCCCTATATCTCCCCTGGCTTCCATTTCTAGGGACATATGTGGAGCTGCTTCTAGATCTTGAGAGAGCAGCAGGCTCAGTGAATTAAGGTACTCAGACTACAAGTCAGAAGATCCGGGATCTAGCCCTGCCCCCATCTTACCTGACATGTTACACAACCTCTCTGGGCTGTTGTTTCCAGGTGTGTATAACACAGCAGTTGAGCCTCTTTGGTTACTTCTAGGCTCTAAAATCTTATGTACTTTCCTACTCTGTTACTTCACTTACTCCTCTTGGTTTGGTATAACTACACTAGTCTCTAACTAGCTCCACAAAGAGTGTCACTTAGTGACTAACCTGGGCAGTTAGTCACTTCCTCTCCCCGAGGCCTGCGCTATTACGGAACATAGCACAACATATTTTAAGTAGTTGTTTCCTTATTATTCCTTGAACATAACAAGCCCAGTTGGTCTCTGTGCTTTTCTGCTTACCTACTGTCCTTTTAGCCCAGTTAGATGAAGGCTTCTCTAGTCCTTGGATTACTCTTTTCTCTAAACTTTATTTCTTGAGTAACAATACAAAATAATACTTACTATTTATCTTTTGATGTACATGTTCTGTGCCCTCAAATAGAATATTTCACTGGATAACAAATATTCATTGAGTACCTACTATACGCTATGTAAGGGTCTGGAAACACCACCTTCACTGCCATCATGGAGATTAGAGTCTACTGAACTTTTCTGCATACCTAATCTGTACCTAATCTACAATAGGTAGCACAGCAACCAGCACTTAAGAGAAGGCACCAATTATTATTATTATTTAGAGTGCCCTACACATTGCTCTGCATGACTGTGATGATAAACACTATGCAAAGATTTTAAAAAATCATTAAATATCCTAACTTTTGTTTGTCTTAACTACTTAGCTGCCACACCTATGACACTGGGGTAAATAAGGTTTCAATCTTTCCCTGAGGGGCGGAGGGTGGAGAGCAGAGGAAACTGAATTCCATATCTCCAAATCACTGAGGAAAGGACTAGAGGAATTCTACAATAATTTTTGTCTAAGTATTGCTGTGAGGTCAATGGTAAGTGGAAACATCTCCATATTTCAGTAGATGCTAAGATGCACACTTCTTCATATTTTAACATTTCAGAAATGGAGATGTGTTTTCCAATCAATAGCATGTTAATTAAAGTCTTCCAGGGACTTCCCTGGTGGTCCAGTGGATAAGACTCCACGCTCCCAATGCAGGGGGCCGGGGTTCAATCCCTGTTTGGGGAACTAGATCCTGCATGCATGTCACAACTAAGAGCCCGCATGACGCAACTAAGGGCCCACATGCTGCAAGTAAAAATCCTGCATGCCACAACAAAGATCCCGTGTGCCACAACTAAGAAGCCCACGTGCTGCAACTAAGACCCAGGGCAGCCAAAAATAAAAATTAATTAATTATTTTTAAAAAGGAACTAGTTAAAAAAAATGAAGTCTTCTAATTAGAAGTCTTTCTTTTTTTTAATTTTTAGAAATTTATTTATTTATTTTTATTTAAAAAAATGTTTTTTTTTCATTTTTGGCCATGCCACTCGTCTTGTGGGATCTTAGTTCCCCAACCACAGACCAGGGATTGAACTCGGGCCCTTGGCAGTGAAAGCACTGAGTCCTAACCACTGGACCACTGGGGAATTCTTCTTTCTTTCTAATGCTACATAAATTATTCAGTGTCTTACAATAGATGGTGTTTTAGATTCAACGAAATGCAATATATTTCATCTGTTTGCCTCCTCTCAGCTTATGATTTGAAGGGTTTTCTTGACACCATGGAATGAGGTCCGTGATCTAGAATCTAGCCCTGCTCCCTGCTGTGCGGCCATGTACACAAATGTGTATCTTCCCACCAGAAATGACTTGCATTGCACTGTCACACCCCTGTGACTTGACAGCCTGATGTTTACACAGTTCGGGCACATTCTGGTTTCTCAGGAAATATCAAATTGGAAAACTCTGTGGTGTTAGGGAGGGAGTGTCAAGTTTCTGAGCTCCCAGCCCAACATTCCTTTGAAGGCTGGGCCTGCCGTGGCACTGAAAGTTAGCTGCTTGGATTCACCCCCACCCCACTGCCCCCCTTCAACATCCTCAGGTCCACAGGAATGACAATGCCCTAGAATACTGCCTCTTCCTATCCTACCTCAATTTCTTGCCTTTCCTGGTTATCTTTTTGCTTTTACAGAGACCTGGGATCTCCCCAGAGCAATATTCCTTTATCGTTGATGAAACATTACATAAAAATAATGTAGGTAACAGCTTGTGGAGAAAGCAGACAGTCTAGCTTACTGAGACTACCACACACGATCCCAGTAGGCAGCACCGCCTTACTTTCTCTAAAGCTTCGATTATCTCCCAACTCTTGACAAAATAGGGCCCTTCATTTATTTCCTTTTGCCTCCACATATTTTCTCATTCCCTCTTCTTTGCTTCCTACTTACCCATCTATCTTCAAACAAGCACTGACACCTGATTTTAAAAAGTAAATACACGAAAACTTTGTTCAACTCTGTGCCCCCCTCAGCCACAGTCACACCTCTTTGATTCTTTCTATGAAAGGTCTTGAAAGAGTGGTCTTTGTGCCCTCCCTCTATGACCTCCCTCCCCCATCTAAATCCTTTGCAAGTAATTCTGCGTCATCACCATATTCCGGTAATATTGCCTTTTCAGTCAACCGATACCCTCCTCAACAAATCCACAGCATCAGCCTTGACTTCCCTCTGGCATCTGAAAGTGCTGGCCATTCTCTCCTACGCTACGCCCTCCGGTTTTCTTCTGCCCTCCCCTAGTGTTCCTGCCCATCTCTCCTCCTCCTGTCCCACGCTGTGGGCGTCCCCTAAGCCCAGTTCTCAGACGCTTGTGCTTTCCCCAGCCATTCCCATCCTCAGAGAAGTCATCCACTCACAGTGTCAGTGATCACGTCTCAGAGGGTGAATCACCACGTGCAGGTCCAGCTCTGACTTCTTCCTCAGGTTCTGGTCCAAACTCCCATCTGCTGTGTAAGATTTCAATACGCTAGTTCTTCCCCACACTGTGTTCCTCTTTGTCACCACAACTCTGCATCTTTGCTCACAGGCTTTCCCCAACCGGGAATTTTCTCCTTGCTTCTCTCTTCCTATCTCAACCCCACTACTCCTTTAAGCTTTAGCTCAAATTCAAACATCTTCCTAACGTCTTTTCCATTAACTCAAGTAAAAACTGAGCTTTTCCTCTTCTGATTGTCCATAGCATTAACTGTCTATGCTAGATACTTCTGTACTTTAATTATTCATATTTTTACGTTTTGTCTCTTCAACTGATCTATAAACTCCTGTGGGGGGGAGGGGTGGGGGGGAGGTATCCTTCCCTGGATACCCCAATGCTTGGTACAGTGCTAAGTACAAACACTAGTTAATAAACACCTGTTGAACTGCGTTCAAAGGGGATATGGGATCTATGTGCTGGTATAGTATGATTGATGATGATGATGATGATAGCAGCTCATGTTTATTTAGCATTTACTATGTGCCAGGCTCTGTTGCACTATTCTAAATATTTGCACATCTATAAACTCACTTATTCCTCATAATACTATCATGTACGTACATTATCTGGTTTTGTTGATGAGGAAACTGCAGCATAGAGAGAATAAATAATTTACACAAAGTTACACAGGTAGCAGGGCCAAGGTGGGGGAAGGTACCTAATAGTTCTTCTTATTGCAGTTATAAAATTGTATTTGATTCATTTGCTTTTATACGCTGCTTTCTGTTCAAAACTGTGAGCTCCTGAAGGCAGGCACAAGTCTTGCTCATCTTATCCAATGTCTCATTGGGGACATGGCTTGCATTTGGGGCAGAACAATTCTTCACTGTGTAGGATGGTCCTACACCCTGAAGACATTTAGTGTCCCTGGTCCTTGCCTCATAAATGCAAGTAGTCCCCTGCACCCTGCCATTGTGACAACCAAAAGATATCTCCACCCATTTCCAAATGCTGGGGCTGAGCCCGCCAAGCCTCAGAAAGCCTGCCGCCTACAGAGCCCTCTACATACCAAATCGGCACCATCAACAGTCCCTAGATCTCTGATTTAAGCTAGGTGATTCCCCATCCCAGCCTTCACCATTGCCATTTGGACCACGGATGGATACCTAATCAATGAACGGTTAATTCATATGATGAGGCCTAACTAAAAAACTCAAGCTGAGTCAATTATACTCTCTCCTGGGAATTTGAATTAAGAACTACCAGGCAGATTAGACAGAACAGAGGCAGAAGCTGCAAGAATGCCCCAGAGAGTGTTGGGACAACTATGGTTATGTGCAATCTAGTGAAGGAGTAGAAAATATAAGTGGAAGGTGTTGGTCTGTGCTTAGAGAAGACCAAGGCGGAGGCTCAGAGAACAGCAAAAACATCTTGAGGAAAGACGGCCTGTGAGAGAGGGATACAGAGAAAGGGAATAGCTGGTCCACGGGGTACCTGGCGTCAGTCCACTTGTACTAGAACAATAGCCTTAGCCCTCCTCAGGGTCTTAAGGTCGTTTCTGTCTAACCAGAACATAGTACAGTGTTTGGTACTCAGTAAATTTGTTAGATAAAGATACATGAATGGCTCATGTTTGTTAAAACAGAACCAAATTAGAATAAAAGCTGCAAAAAGGGCTCTGAAAACTGTAAAGCATGTAAATTAAAGTGGTACCACTATTACTACTGCTGATGATGAAATGTCACAGTTCATTCTGCTGAACTTTTGTTACTGCCCAGTTAATTCCTAGGAACAGGCCCCTGGTCTCTGAAGGGGCAGAGACCTCTTGGCACCTGCTATACTCATGGCTTGTAATCAGCCTATGAAATTAAGAAGGATACAAAGCTAATGCCTTGGGGACTTCCCTTGTGGTCCAGTGGTTAAGAGTCTGCCTTCCAATGCAGGGGATGCGGGTTCAATCCCTGGTCAGGGAACTAAGATCCCACATGCTGTGAGGCAACTAAGCCCCCGTGCTCTGGAGCCCACATGCCACAACTAGAGAGAAGCCCGTGTGCCGCAATGAAAGATCCCGCATGCCGCAATGAAAGATCCCGCATGCCACAATGAAGATCCCGTGTGCCACATCTAAGACCCAATGTAACCAAATAAATAATAAATAAATATTAAAAAAAAAAAAAGCTAATGTCTTGGATTGACTGGCAGATATTTTATTCCAGTAGTTTGAATACAGACTATAGCTATAGAGATATATTCACATACTTGCAATGAAAAGAAACCTTGACTCTGAGAGTCTTAAAAACTTTGAACTCTCTGTGTAACACTGGGAAAAATGCCTTCAAATCTGCGCAGGTTTTTATCTTGGGAGAAAAACAAAACAAGAAGATTTTCTTGCTCCACTGCAATTACTGTCCAAACTTTTAAGGAATCGCTTTTACAGTAGGCCCTCTGTATCCACAGGTTCTGCATCTGCCGATTCAACCAACTGCAGAGCGAAAATATTTTTTAAATCCACAAAGTTCCAAAGCAAAACTTGAATTTGCTACACTGGCAACTGTTTACACAGTATTTACATTGTATTTACAGCCATTTACAGAGTATTAGGTGTTATAAGTAATTGAGATGATTTAAAGTATATGGGAGGATGTGCATTACATTACCTGCAAATACTATGCTATTTTATCGAAGGGACTTGAGCATCTGTGGATTTTGGTATCTGCAAGGGTGTGAGGGTGGGGGTAGGGTGTTGGTCTTGGAACCAACCCCTCACAGATACAGATACCAAGAGATGACTATATATCCCTCATCACCACTTCCCTCCTAAACTCCCCGTAATATGCCTTGTGTCTCTGTTGCTCCTATTCCTCATCTCATGTCCCAAATGCAAAGGTCTTTACTTAGAACACATCCTCTCATAGCTTTGCCGCATGTAACACAGTTGAACCCAATCCATTCGAAGCCCTTCTCTGGCTCCCCTAACACAATACTTTTCTGTTCTTCTAAGTTCATTTATTTGAAATGAACCTAAACCTGCACTTCTGGCTTTAACTGTGGTGCTGTAGTAAAAGCACTGGTCTGGGCATCAAGAGACCCAGTTTCTATTCCTGGTCTAAGGATTGACCAGTTACCTTGGCCACACAGTTCAAATTCTCTGAGCTCTGTCTCTTCATTTATAAACTGAGTGAGTGGGATTTAAGTATTTTTTCATACTGTGACTCACATTTTACATTGTGGTTCAGTAGATACATACATACATTTATCTAATCCATGTATGTATGTGTATATACACACACTCAGAAGTATTACATGCTTACTTTTACTACATGAGATGTACTTGAAACTTTCTATTCATTTCTATTCTATTTTTCAAAAAATGCTAGTTGTAACCCACTAAATAGACTTCAAAACCCAATCACGGGTGGTTACCCACATGTATAAAATACTGGACTTGTTGAAATGTCATGTTCCTTCTAGTAATAATATAAGAGGATTTTGTGTTGTAGCCTTCCAACCTTGAACCATTAGCCTTAACTCACATCTGAATTCCAGCTTCCTATTTCTCTCTGTAAGGGTTCTTCATTTAGATATCTTAATATCACTTAAATTAACCTAGTTAACATGGAATTTGAAGCACCAGGTCCCCTTCCCATCATAACTATTTATGTTATTAGCAAGTGTAAAATCCTAGTGTTGACTTTTGGTCTAGTAATGGTAGAGTAACCTACACTGTACTAACCTCCCTATTGAAAATTATTAGCAACTCTGGACAAGATTTTTTTTTTTAAATAACTGTGTGAAGACACTAGAAAGCCACCAAAAGCAGCCAGAAACTGGAGGGGATACGACTCGAAACATGGATAGAAAACTAGGTAAGATCCCTATTTACCTGATACCTCCTCCCCCTACCCCAAGGCAATCCCTAGTCTTTCAGCATGCTGGAGAATAAAGCAAAAACTGAGAGCCAACAAGTGATAATCTCATTGGGCTGCAGAGTCAAAAAGGTTCTGGGGCTCTGAAGTGGCTTGATATTAAGGGAGAAATCCTGCAAAAGAGGAAGCTGCAGAGAGGACAGCCCCAAAATCTATGCAGAAATTCCCTTCAAATCCTTGAACTGTGCACGCAGTGATGAGACTCCAGGGAACCCAGCAGAAAGCGATAACGGCTGGAGGCTAAAGAGCCCGGCAGATATTCACAACTCTCTGCAGCTGGGAAGACAGTTTGAAATCTGAGTCCCTTCAAATTAGGAAGTTCAATAAATATGTCCAGTGTTCCACTTAGAAACCTCTGCAGAGCTGCACCTTAGGAGTAAGGCCCACCTCCCAAGACGAGGAGCCACACCCTAGGACTAAGGGCAAAACCATAACAAACCTGCCCTAACAAAAATCTAAGCTTGAGGCCTTCACAGGAGAAACTGATACGACAGGTGAGGGGAAGTAAAAATCCTGGCAGAACAACTTGGTTTCTAGCCTGGGAGATGGTCGAGGAGCAGGCACTGAACAGCGCTTTGTTTCTCAGATGCAGCAGCTGGAGGGTGGGGAAGAGTGGGAGAGTGGAAGGCATGGGCATTCCACTTGGATAATTACACCTGCAAACACAGGGTCCGAGGGCAGATGTCTGTCCAGTTGTGGGGGGGGTGGGGTGTCAATCTGGATCTCAGCAGGGCAGAGACCATGCAGTGACAGTCGGGGTAGGGGAAGGACTTGTAAGGGGGAAGAGAGGTGGGTAGATAAAAGATGAAGAAATCATAACTTATGAGCACCTACTATGTTCCAGACATGTGATTAAGTGTTTTATTTATATTATCTCACTATGAGACAGGTATGATCATCTTCATTTTACAAATAAGAAATCCAAAGCTCAGAGAAGCTAAGTAATTCACCTAAAGTTACACTGTTAGTAAATGGTGGAGCTGAGATGTGAATTCAAGGCAGAAGACCAACTCCAAAGCTTGTTTCCTTTCTGTAATCAACTGTTGTGACTGTGTAACTTTCAGGAAGGGCAGTGGCACATGTGCTGTAAAACAGCTAGCAAAGAACATCAGAAAACAAAAAGATCTCTGGGACAGACTAAGATTTTGTTACAAGTCAAGGAGGATATTAGCGGTATAAAAAGGGGTGTCAATATGAATATACTATCAAAAGTTAAGTCCTCAAGGAGAGAGAGAGTTGTAAAAATGGAAATGGTATAAGGTGGAACTGAGCTGATTTCAGAGAGCTCATAGGGCATATTACAACACTCCAGAGAGAAGGGTTTGACTCCTAAATCAAAGAGAATAAACACAATTAGGAGGCTTAATACAATAAGGAACTAAAGATAGGAAACAAAGTTCATCTAAGGAATGGCTGTGGGGGAAGGGAAAAGGAACGATGCAAAAACTAACCTAAGGAATCACAGGATCAGATTTTTTTTTGAGCTGGAAGGAATTTAGAAGTCATCCAATCCCTATCATTTCAGAGCAAAAATGTACCTAGGAAAAAACACCTAGCTGCTAAATCTCTCAGCCTCCCAACTAAAGCCGGGTTTCATTCTTATCTTTATAAATACAGGTAGAAAGCCTGCTTTGTCCAAAATGGTGCCCTGGAAATTCAAGTTAAGTCAAGCCTGTGTTGAAAGACCACTGGATAAACCACTGGCAGTTCCAGAATCACACCAGGGACTTATGTTTTCAGTGGCCCCCACCACAAATCTAACCGGTGGGCCTATTCTGAAGGAGACCTGGATGAGAAAGCTTCACTTGGGAGGAAGGTGCGACATGGATTTTCCAGAACGTTCACATTTTCTGACTCTAATCCTTCTCCTATCATCATATGCTGGACTCCCCCCAAATTGGCCAAAACCAGAAAGTCTGCTTGGCATGAGTATAACACATATTAAAAAAAAAAAAAAATTAAAGATTTAACAGGAACAACAACAAAATAAAATAAACATAGTTCATTTGAGACCTGGAGAAGAGAAGACAAACTGGCAAGAAAGAAAGAACCTCTAATGATTAAAGACTCTTAATATCCCCATTTTACAGATACCTTAGTTAAAGCTCAGCGAGATGAAGCCATCTGAATACCTAACATGTACAAAGCACCATGAAGAATATAAATAATCTTCTCATTTCCACAAGGGTTTTAGTGCTCACCATTCACTTAAGATTCCTGAATGTCAAGGAATGAACAAACTATAAAACAAGTTAAGTCTTCCTTCCCCCTAATGCCTAAAGTGCAGGGATTGAGAGAAAGAAGATGCCAGGAAAAAAAGTTTTCACTTGGTGCCCTGGTAAAGAACTTGCCATCTCCATAAGACAAACAAAAGATATTAAAGTAAAAAAGGAAAGATACCTGGGATTAGAGACCCTGACAAAAACCAAGAAAGGTAAAGGAGAGTTCCCATGACGACAGTCTGATTTTGAAAGCCATGTCGCAAATTTACAGCACTATGCACACACTCGCTCTGTGACGTGCCGCCCAGAAGAATTAAATCTCTAAGGCTGTTCTCACTCAAGATACACTTAATAAGAATTTTGGGGGCCAGGTTCCTTAAGTATACAAATGTACCTGGTACCTGGTAGAACCATCACCCCTTTTATCTATTTCCAGGTCTTATCCTCTAAGAAGGCTGGCTGAGTTCATACCTTGGGCTCTCTTCCTGTTTTGCACAAATTCTGAGCGTCTCAGGGTGCTGGGTGCTGTGCTGCGGAAGCAGCTATTCCTTTTCCAAGTCTCCAGGCCATTTAATTTTCTCTCTTCCTCTAAATGCCAGCTATTCTTCTCTAATGAAGTGTCCCAAGGAATGCCACGATGATGTTCTCCTTGGTTCCCCCCGGTCCCCTGATTCCACAGACCCTCCGGGATGACCCCTCTGCTCCCAGGTGCCATCATTCCTAGTCTGTCAATATCATTACACTCCAAAGTCTTCATCTGGTGGAGAGAATCTGTTCCTCTGTAATTCTGAAATTTATATTCACAGTTTGCAAATAGAGTATCAGAGTCTCTATTCTCCATATCAAAATTACTCTGATCCCCGGCATGAGTCTTCACTTTGAGATCGATTTTATCATTTTGATAAACATTCCTGTCCCTGTCACAGTATTTGACAAATTCATTACCTTCACTGACACCATTCAAGTCTGGGAAGTCCGCAGACTGACCATTAGTATAATTCCCAGGAACGTGATATAAATCATTGAGGTCTCTATAATAAAAATTAGTTTCTTTACAATCCTCAAGATTGTAATTAAAATTCCTACGGTCTACATGCCGGTGTTGAAGTTGACCAAAATTCTCCACAGAATCACCCAAACCCCTGTAGCCAGTCCATTGTCCAGTTTCTTTAGAGTCCTCAGGATTACGATTCAGATTCTTATGATTTACGCAGCCATTCGTCTCCCCATATCCTCCAGCTTTCCAGGTTACATCTGGGCTTCCTGCAAATGAATCATCCTTAGTCGCAGGGTTTGGATTCCCATAATCTACGTTTTCTGAATTTTTATAATCATTACAGCCTGGAGTCACACTTCCGTGGTACATACAGTCCTTTCTACTTTCCTTTGATTCCTCATTGTCCATACAGCTTGGTTCACTCTGCTCAAAATCCCAGTATCCACAATGCCTTTTTCTGTAGGGCCGATTCTGCCCTGTGGTCTGGTATCTGGAATCCAAGTCACCTTCTCTGTAAAGTCCATCCAGCGCTGTAACGTCCCTTTTCTGTAGACTCCTGCAATCTTCACACTCCCAGCTGGAGCTCCAGTGCCCTTTCTCCTCCAGTTCTCTTTCTTTCCTCATCTCATGGGTTTCACACATATTCACTGTGCTCAAAGACACATGCTTTATCCCTCTCTTCCATGGGCCTGGGTTGAGCTGAGATGTGGACAGATGCAGTGTAGCCTAAGGCTGAATCTGTCCTTCTTAAAGTGTCTTAAAATGTCTCCCAAAGCACTTTAAACGTTCTTCTTCCTACTCCAGTTGGAGCACAGGGAGATGTGAGGTTATTTCGACCTCAGGATCCAATCAGTGAGCTGCTCTATCTTTCCCCAGGGAGCCCAGAAGGTAATTAGTAACTAGCGTTCACGTGATTGGAGTTGGCAGCTTTGTTTGGTGTTTCCCTCAAGCTGGTCAAACTGGCTTGGCTGCTTTATGAGCTGATGGTAAGAAGCATTTTTTTGCAGAAAAAGCAGAGTGAAAGAGAAACAGCCCCCTTTCAAAGCCCGAGGTAAGGTCATGTAACCGTCTCATCTGCCTCTTTAGTCCTTCAGTAATCAATCAGGGGTATGAATAAATGCCTTCATGTGCAGCTCAAACGGGACCTCCACTACCTGTCCTCCGAGTTTGGCTTTCTACTCTCCTTGGACATCTGAAACTCTTCGGGACTCCCTTCCCTTTAGTTAGAGGCAGGACTCTTCCGCCTTTGAGAGCTTTGCTTTTATGGGATTCAGGTTACCTGTTAGTGTATACTCAAATCACAAGCTGTTCAAGCTCCTGTCTGCAGACACACTGGCTTATCCCACTCAGGAAAGAAAAAGTACGTCTTTTATTCTGATCTGGTGTAGTGTAATTTTATAGTGTAAAAACTCTTTCCCAGAGGAATACAGTTATGTATGCTTTCACACTTTCCTTGATACTTGTCATGCCAGAGAAGCATCAAAACCATTCATCTCCTAAATCTCGTTTCCATCTAATTCATATAGCATATTTAGGAACTGGAGAATGAGGCTGGAAATCAGAAAGGTGGGTATAAAAGTACCATTTTGAATTCATCAAACATTAGATTATTTTATGTGAAGCACCGTGGAAGAGAAAAGGATGAAGTTGGTCTGTCTCTTAGATGCAGGAGCAACACACTATCAAGTAAGATTGCATGTGAAAAGTGCTGTAACAAACACCAATGGCAATGGCAACAAAGCAGAAGTCCCTGGTGGGACAACTGGAGGTTTCATGGAAGTGGTAGCATTTGAGCTGTGCCTTCAAGCATAAGCAGGGTTTCCAAAGACTTTCCACATATGGAGAACTAGGTAATGGGGAACACTCTGAAGAATACATGTGGAAAAAGTAACAGGGATCATGCTGGAGGGGTAGGTTGCAGCAGATCCCAAGGGACTCGAATGCCACTTATTTTATTCACTGGATAATAAAGAGTCACTGAAGGTTTCTGAATAGGGGAGTGACATGCTAAGAGAGTCTTTAGTAAGATTACTCTTTTAGCTATCTGGTCATCTATCAAGTATCCTTGAACTTTTATCTAATCTCTATTTGCGAAACAATGTAATGTACCCTAAGGAGACCAGGGTTATAAGCTTTGTCAATAATGAGATGTTTACTCTTGGGTAAACCACTTATTCTCTCTGGGACTCAACCGACCCATCTATAAAATGAGGCAGCTGGCCTCAATGACATCTTGATTCCTTCAGTTTTAAAAATCCATGCTTCCTATTTTCCTTGCAACTCCTTTTTCCTTTTCTCAAATACCTAATGTGCTGTTAACACACCTTTTATGTTCTACACTAATAGATACTGAATGAACCTCTAGATTGTTAAATCTGATTTTCATGCAAAGGTTTTTGTTCCATAGTTCTGTTGCAGTAGTAGCAACAGCCCTGGCAGCTGCCGTGTTGTCAAGTGTGTATTAAGTGCCAGGATCAGGATGAGGGGCTAGGAAGTTGATATATATGTTCTTTAATCTTCACTAACTGTAAGGAGGATATTGTATTATCTTTATTTTACCACAGATAAAGAATCTCTGAGACTTTGAAAAACCTGTCCAAGATCACATAAACCAGTACAAGGAGGGGCCATAATTTGAACCAAGATCTGTCTGACTTCACGGCACTAGACTCAGAGGAGTATCTCAAAAACATAGGAAAGCCTTAATTTCCCTCAAACCAAGTAAACAAACAAGTACACTCCATCATGGTCTAATTCAGGGGTGGACCACTGCCGAGGCAAGTGTGCACACACCTCGCCCCACACTGCCGTTCCGTCTTTGTCTCCAGTCCTGGCCTACTTCCACCCTGCCCCAGTGCTGATCCTCACCACCCAACTGTGATGAGCACTGGTACCAGCACAGTCACAGAAAGACTGTCCAGTATCAACTGGCTCAATCATCTAAAACCTACTGCCTAAACCCGATGAAGACTGTGATTTGGTTCACAAACCAATAGGATGACAACGTAATTTGGGAGGACAGCTTTGACTATGAGTTATACAGAGGAACAGTGTAAAAGAGGGCACACGGGAGGAGGAATCAGGACAGCTAGCTTCTAGAAGTTCAATTTCTGCTAATAACCAGTTTGTAGCTATGCTTAACTTCTCTGGCTGTCAGTTTTCTTACGTGTAAAATGAAGAAGTTAACAGTTTCTCTGCCACTTTAAATCTAAAATTCTACAATCTTACTTATTTCTAAGTTAAAAGTAAAGATATATCTTTCCCTAACTGTTATGGAAAACAGAGTTTCCTTTGGCAACTTAAAGTCTTTGATAAAGCTAGCATGATAAGAAACACACCTAGTAAATCGACCAAGAGAACAGATAAAAAGAGGATGGATAAATTACAGGTAAGAAGGATACTAGTTATAAAACAATCCAGTAGCAAAGGTTACACAAAGGTAAAAAGAAATGATCTTTGGATGAGTGGAGAGTGAATAGCTGGTTATAATATGGAGCTCCCCTCTCCCCACCTCACCCCCTCTTCTCTTTTTCTAAGCCCTACTGCCTGTGGGACTTTAAAGATATAGCCTGTAGAAAAATGTAAACTGCCTCAGGTTTGCCTCATTACTGAGAACCAGAACTAATCAAAAGCTGTGAATGGGCTGCTCTTTTCATGTGATAAATCTGTGTGCAAAGAAATGTGGCCCAAGGGAAGGAGGAGCATAAAGGAGGAATAACTTTCCTATTTTTCTCAGTCCTAGTCCTACTGGTGAAATACAGCTTTGTAGATAGTTATCTTCCCTTTCACTTGATACAAGTCACATTCCACAGGCCCTCTTCAAAAGCCCTGAGCCCACTCTGCCATGATGTTTGTTACTTGTTACTACAGGGTGGGTGATCAGCTACAATGACCATCCGTGGATAGAAATTCTCCAAACATAATGCTAGAAGTGAAGGTGGGGCAGCAGGATTTGAAGGATGAGAGAAAAGAGGCAGAAAGTAGAGGAAAGGTAAAGGAACAAAAGGGAGGAGACAGTAAAAAAAAAAAAAAAAAATCTAGTAAGAACAGGTAATTACCTAAACTTTTCACAGTATCTCTGTAACTGCCCATGTGGTTCCTCCAGCCTGATGATCAACTCCTCCTCACTTTCTAACTCTGCCCCAATGACACTCTCTGATTCCCATAGTTCTTGCTATTTTCCAGAGCACCATGCAAATATCCCTCTCATCTTACCTGTTACTTTATTATACTTGTTTACCTTCTTTTATTACACTGAAAGCTTGAGGGCAAGGACCACGTCCAATCTCCAGCACAGCTCTGTACGTGGGGCACAAGACGTACTCCCATGTTTAATGAGTTGATGGTGGTCATATTTATTGGGCACATGCTAGATGCGAGGCAGAGGGCAGGAGAGCTTACAAGTTAAAAGCACAGGCTGTGCTTTTTTTTGAATCCTGATTCTGCCACTAACTAGCTATATAATCTTGGGAAAGTTACTTAAGCTCTCTAAACCTGTTTCTTCATCTTTTCACCATCAAATCTACCATCCTACCTGCATCTGTAACCATCTGCTCTGCTTTCCCTCTTGTTAGAATGGAAGAACTGTCTCTGCTGATAACAGGCCAATCTCTCTCCCTGTTGGTTCACTGATCCACTCCCTCCTAACCGCTCAAAGACTTTGTTTCGGCAATTAGGCCCTCCCTCTCCTGCTCTTCAGTGTACCCACTCTAACCATCAGTCTCATGAGCCTATGAATGTTTCCCATCTTTTTAAAAATTTTATTTATTTATTTATTTTTGGCTGCATTGGGTCTTCGTTGCTACACACGGGCTTTCTCTAGTTGCGGTGAGCGGGGGCTACTCTTTGTTGCGGTGTGTGGGCTTCTCATTGCGGTGGCTTCTCTTGTTGTGGAGCACGGGCTCTAGGCATGCGGGCTTCAGTAGTTGTGGCACGCGGGCTCAGTAGTTGTGGCTTGTGGGCTTTAGAGCGCAGGCTCAGTAGTTGTGGTGCACGGGCTTAGTTGCTCCGTGGCATGTGGGATCTTCCCAGACCAGGGCTCGAACCCGTGTCCGCTGCATTGGCAGGCGGATTCTTAACCACTGTGCCACCAGGGAAGTCCTGTTTCCCATCTTACAAACAACTTCTGCTTTGAAAGACTTAAGCAAGCCAAATACTCAATGCCTCCATTTCCTTACCTCTCACTCTATCTTTAATCCATTCCAATAAGGCTTTTATCCCTTTGTTATCACTTTACTGAAACTGCCCTTGACAAGATCATCCAATCCAATGGTCATTTCTGAGACTTCATCTTACTTGGCCTCTCAGTAGCTTTTGGAAAGAGTCACTTTCTCTTTCTTAAAGCTCTTCCTTCACTTGACTGGCTGCTCCTTTTCCTTTGCTAGTTCATCTCCCTTGTCTCCCACATTCCTAAACATTGGCTGCCCCAGGTCTTTTCCTTTGTACCCAGTTACCTAGCACACAGTAGGAATTCAAGAAATTCCTTGACTAGGAATGTGGTTTCCACTCTTAGTGCAGCTGCCTCTCAGCCTAAGGGTTAATTAGGAGGAGTTGTAAAGAAGACCCTATCATTAAGGTTAAAGTAACTCAAGGGATATCAATACAGCAACAGCCTCCAGCTAAGTGGGAAGAGGGTCTGGAAATGAGGGAGAAGACAGATACTTAAGATCAAAAAGTAAGTTCCCCAGTAAAGGAAGAGACTATGGACTAATGAAAAGACAACTGATTGGGATAGGGGAAGGCAGAAACACAGAGAAAAGAGTCTGAGAGCACTGTAAAAAAAAAAAAAAAAAAAAGACTGGAATACAGGAAAATAAGAGGTGTTGGGGGGATCTGATATACTTTGAAGGATGTAAATGTTCTAAATGGACAGGGCTGTGAGAAGCATTCAAGATGTTTTAGAGTTTAAACCTTATGATGAACTTAAAGGTGAGTTAGGTGAGGGTTCAAACAGAGAAACTGGAAACCGTGAGCAGCTTGGGGATGTTACTAGTATGAATGAGTAAACACTTTGGAAACTTAGGTAACTTCATGATAAGCCAACAGTCAAAAGTATATCTGTGAGGAAGGATTAAATATTTAAAAAATATATATGTCAAAAAATATATATAGGGGCTTCCCTGGTGGCGCAGTGGTTGAGAGTCTGCCTGCCAATGCAGGGGACGCGGGTTCGAGCCCTGGTCTGGGAAGATCCCACATGCCGCGGAGCAACTGGGCCCGTGAGCCACAATAACTGAGCCTGCACGTCTGGAGCTTGTGCTCCGCAACAAGAGAGGCCGCGATAGTGAGAGGCCTGCGCACTGTGATGAAGAGTGGCCCCCACTTGCCGCAACTAGAGAAAGCCCTCGCACGGAAACGAAGACCCAACACAGCCAAAAATAAATGAATAGATAAATTAAAAAAAAAAAAATTTATTAAAAAAAATATATATATGTCAATACATACATATATGCTCTTAAATCCACAGATATATGTAATTTAGCAAATAGTTTTCAACCAATGAGAGTACTAAAAATGTTATTGTTTGCATAAATTATTTTGGAAGTAAGTTGGCAAGAGTCATTTGGGATCCCCTTCCACCTTGACCACTTGCAGATCTGAGTTTTCCAACTGTTGCTTCCTACCACCCACTCTCAGAGGTCAAGCAATCCCTCCTTAAGTCAAAACACGCTGGCACTTCACTGTGGCACAGTGAGAATGTACATAAAGCTGTACAGTGAAACCCACCTGAATCTGAATCCTGGCTCTCCCACTTACCAACTGTGAGACTTCGGGCAAACCTCAGTTTCCTCATCTGTCAGATGTGGACAATTTTGGGAACTGGAAAAAGTGTATAAAAGCACCTAGCACATTGTTTGACAAAGTATAAGCGCTCATTTATTTATAATTGCTGTCATCATCCTACTCTTTCAGTTCCTATCTTCCAGACAGCGCAGTCCCTGGGCCTCTTCTCTTTTTCTCTATCTATACTTTTTTTGTTTTTTTAAGTAATCTCATTAAATGTCATGACTTTATTTTATTTTATTTTTTTTTTAAACATCTTTATTGAAGTATAATTGCTTCACAATGGTGTGTTAGTTTCTGCTTTATAACAAAGTGAATCAGCTACAGATATACACGCGTTCCCATATCTCCTCCCTCCCGAATCTCCCTCCCTCCCACCCTCCCCATCCCACTCCCCCAGGTGGTCACAAAGCACCGTGCTGATCTCCCTGTGCTATGCGGCTGCTTCCCACTAGCTATCTATTTTACATTTGGTAGTGTATATATGTCCATGTCATGACTTTAAATAACGTCT
Source organism: Balaenoptera borealis (assembly GCF_965194805.1). Taxonomy (NCBI): domain Eukaryota; kingdom Metazoa; phylum Chordata; class Mammalia; order Artiodactyla; family Balaenopteridae; genus Balaenoptera; species Balaenoptera borealis. The sequence continues at coordinate 90,238,080 of NC_138874.1, forward strand.
ATGTGCTGAAAGAATTTATGTCTATGTGCTGTCAAAATTCATTTGTCCCAAATTTATGTCTCCAGGCCTAACTCCTCTGAACTCTGGCCTGTGTATCAAATTGTGCAGTTGACCTCTGCCTCGTCCCACCTCCCCCACCAACCAGAGCCTCCTGCACTCTTCACCATTAATTGAGAAATTACTGGCAACTCCAATCCTTCCAGTTGCTCAATCTCAGGGTCATCCTCATCTCTTTCACCTCACATCCAATCCACCAGCAAGTCCTACTGGCTCCAACTCAAATATACCTTATATATGATGCTCAAAATAACTGATCACTTCTCCTCAACCCTACTCTGCCATTCTGGTGCAAGCTACCATCACCTCTTGCCTGGATCATTACAGTAGCCTCCTAACTGGTCTCTCTGCCTCTGCATTTCTGTCTTTTCTCAACGCCACAGCCAGAGTGACTCTGTAAAGTTCTAAGTCAGATCATGTTGCTCCCCTGCTCAGAACCTTCCTGGGGCTTCTCATCTTACTCCGAATGATGGGCTACAAAGCCCATGCCTTTGCTCGAGTTGAACTGGCCTCCTTGCTATTCCTCAAACAACAGGCACACTCTTATACTTGCTGTTCTAGCTGCCTGAAATAATCTCCCCCAACCCCCAAAATGGCTTGGCTGGCTTCCTACAATCATTCAGATCTTCACTCAAAAGTCACTTCCCTGATTCCATAGGTTCTTTTGCCTCCTAATAATACATATATTTTAATTTATTGTTTGTCTCTCCCCATGGGGGCAGAGATCACTGCTGTAACTCTAGAACGCTGCCTGGAATATAGCAGGAGCTCAACAGTATTTATTGAATAAATGACTGCCCCAGAGTTTTTCATCTTTGGGGTCTTGCTACATCTGGTAAAGTGAACAGCAGTAGTCAACACGCTCAGGTAGCCAGTGGCAGCAGGAATGCCTGTGGCTGAGGCAGGAGGCTAGCTAGAGGTAGGTCCTTTCACTAAGTGCTGCAAAGCCTGGGTGAAATCTGACCCATACTTGAAGTCCCTGGAGCTATTCCAGTTTCTCCACCCCTCCGCCTGGAGCTGAGGTGAAGAAATGTTCACAAAGCCACACTACAAACTGCAAAGACTAGTGAGTCATGGGCTAATTATAAGTAAGTTAACCATTCCTAGCTACGTTTCTTGACATACATTAAACCCTGTCTCCTAAAAGGAAAACTAGCTTCTGTCCTGAATCAACATGGACTCTGAATGGCTTCTGACTATGGTTGCTGTTTTATGGATTTATACCAAGATAAAATCCATTACAAGTAACTGAGCTAATTTTTACTGAGCCATCAACCTGAATTAGATGTTACAAAGGCCGAGGATATTGGGTTTTTTCTTATGTACTGACAAACTAGAAAGAAAAATCATTATTTCTTTTACATGAACTTTTATATCTTGAAAGACCACAAAACATTTTACCTTTTAAACTCTATTACCTTTTACTAGTTTGGGAAAGAATTCTTATACCTGAGGCATTCCAAGGAGTCTTCAGAATAATAAATTGCTTCTGTATGTAGAAAAACTATACTTTCAATTTTTTTTTTTTTAATTATTTATTTATTTATTTTTGGCTGTGTTGGGTCTTCATTTCTGTGCGAGGGCTTCCTCTAGTTGTGGCAAGCGGGGGCCTCTCACTATCGCGGCCTCTCTTGTTGCGGAGCACAGGCTCCAGACGCGCAGGCTCAGTAATTGTGGCTCACAGGCCCAGTTGCTCCACGGCATGTGGGATATTCCCAGAACAGGGCTCGAACCCATGTCCCCTGCATTGGCAGGCATATTCTCAACCACTGCGCCACCAGGGAAGCCCTATACTTTCAATTTTTAAAAATCTGTCTGGAATATTATGTATCACTTCAGTGTAAAGATTTTTTTTTTTTTTTTAAAGATGTTATTATTCCATATCAGTCATTCTCCGACTGGTTAACCTAATGGCTCTCTTTAGTGGACCTTAGATCTCACCCAATATCTTGGTGAAAATGTTACTTTCCTGAAAAACATATTCTGATTTGATGTGCAACAGTCATTTAAAATTCAAATTAAAAATTACCCCGAGAGTCTCTGGTCAACCTTCTTCCTGGCATTACCTTAAGGGGAGACGTTTAGGAGGAAGGTTCCTGATGCGGAAGAGGCTGACTCTACAATTTACCATCCACTGCACTGATTTAGAACAACAGGGTCTTGGCCCACACGGGAATTAACTATGGCCATAATTCAAAGGCAGCAAGACAGAGAGACAGTGTGATTAAATACAGAGGTCAATATCAGTATGATCACTAGAGTTTCAAAGATACACAAATATGAATGATACTATGACTATATCCTTTTTATTAATCAGTGTATAGCCAGTGCCTGGGTCATACTATGTGCTGAAGAAGTGTTTGCTGAGTAAAGAAATGAATGTACAACCCTGACTGTCCAATTCAGGCATGTGAACCTCTCCTCGAGGTAGAAAAGGACTATGATATGCTAAAATGAGATTCTCTCAGGGCCACAGGATGTAGTTCTAATAAGGACTTCTAAAAGTAACTTGTACTGGTAAATCTGAAAAGTCTGTGGACTAACCCTGAATATTTCTACTGCTTCAGAAGCCAAACTATTTATCAGATTTGAAGGTACCATTTTTGGTTTTGTTTTTGTTTTGGCCATGCCCCGCAGCTTGCAGGATCTCAGTTCCCCGACCAGGGGTTAAACCCGGGCCATGGCAGTGAAAGTCCGGAATCCTAACCACTAGGCCACCAGGGAACTCAATTATTATTATATGCTTAAATTATTAAGCAATTTTTTACTCTGAAGACTCCTTGGAATGCCTCAGGTGTAAGAATTCTTTCCCAAACTAGTAAAAGGTACTGTGTTTTAGATATGGACTTCTACTCATTAATTAGCAACTCATTTGACCAGAAGCTCCTGGAAGGCAGACAACACATCTATGTTTATTACTATATACCCTGCCCTTAACACAGTGCCTGGCACATGGTAAAAACTTAACCAACATTTGCTGGATGAATGAGTGATTGACTCGATACCATCCTGAAGCCTACAATGACATATCATTCCCCAACACACTATACTCAAAAATGCCTCCTAGTATTCTACCCTGACTCTACATGATAATTCCAAACTTAAAACTCCTAATTCTCAGACATAGCCAAACACTGGCTTATCTAAAACTACTAATAATGGACCTTCTATTTCCAATAATTGAAGTTTAGGCCAACCGTCTCACAGAAAGAAAGCTTAAAAAGTTAGACGAACTATTTTTAAAAAACTATCAACACAATGACAAGATAGTAGAGTACAGGCCAAAACCAAAAGGAAAACTAGAATCCAGAGAGGTAAATAACCACAGAAACTACAATGCCCTGGGGCATCTACCAGTCCCAGAAAACTCAGCTTTTGTTTCAATGGCCCTCTGGGGAGAAGAGGTCAATAACCCAAAGCCCAAGGCAAGGTAAGGAGTCTAAAAGGAGACCTTTTCTATAATAAGCTAAGATTCCAGAGACTCCTGAGAGAGAATCAGAACTGGACCAGCCCTCCTGCAAAATTACATCTCGGGCTCTAATACCTTCACCGTCCAAGGTACTTTAAGCCTTGAAATTAGTTTAAGGTGGAGGTGGACTGAGAATGATATCGTTTCCATGTGGGAATTCCTCCTCAGCGTTGCTTAGGGAATTTATATGTCTTTCTGAATCGTAAGAAAAAAATCAGCCAAGAAATCTGGAAAAAAAGGAGAAAATACTATAATTCTCTGTGAGAATAAAGCTTAACAATAAATGTAGCGACATTACTGGTTTAAAAGAATCTACCAGTGTCAAGTTGAAAGCAAGAGCAGAAAATACTGACCCACAGAGTGAAGATTAAGGTTGACCGGGACAAAAGTACATAGGAGAAAAGTGACTAGGATCTAATCAGTTAGTATTGCTTTTAACTGTTGCTATGTTATGAATGTGTTTATAAAGCACGTGTGTTCATGGCCCTGAGTGCTAACAGTGAGTCACTCTTGCAAATAAAATAAATACTAATAAGCTTATTTGCACAGTATATTTTATATAAACCTTGTAAGTGATGGTCCAAGAAATATCAAATTTTAGAAGTAAAATAAGTCCTTAAATTGGCAATTCCGACACATGATTCTGTGTAGCGTTGAATCTCACTCAGAGGCAAATGTTACATTATTTTAATACTACTCAAAAATGTTTGCTCAGTGTTTTCCAGTGTTTGTATTTGCTATAGGTTATAGTTCTTTGTAAGTATTTTAACAAGAGAAATGCAGAGAAGATGTGAATATTAATATTGAATCATTATATTGTATTACCTGAAATTAACATCATATTGTATGTTAATTATTTCAATTAAAAAATTTTTTAAAGATGTGAATATTGTCACAAATTTATTGTCTAAAATTTGAATTAGCAAAACAATATTGATTCCAATGGCAAAGTCAAAATCAGAGCAAGTAGACAAAATATTTTCACTGTTAAAAAAGAACATAGGGACTTCCCTGTTAGCGCAGTGGTTAAGAATCCGCCTGCCAATGCAGGAGACATGGGTTTGAGCCCTGGTCCGGGAAGATCCCACATGCCACGGAGCAGCTAAGCCCATGCGCCACAACTATTGATCCAGTGCTCTAGAGCCCGTGAGCCACAATTACTGAGCCTGTTTGCCACAACTGCTGAAGCCCGTGCACCTAGAGCCCATGCTCCGCAACAAGAGAAGCCACTACAATGAGAAACCTGCTCACTGCAACGAAGAGTGTCCCCCGCTCGCCGCAACTAGAGAAAGCCCGTGTGCAGCAACGAAGACCCAATGCAGCCACAAATAAATTAATTAATAAATTAATTAAAAAAAAAAAGAATATAAGAATACATATGTATAACTGAATCACTTTGCTGTACAGCAGAAATTAACACAACATTGTAAATCACCTATACTTCATTAAGATTTTTAAAAAAGAAATACTCAATGCAAATAGTCGCTAGAAAATAAAAAAAGAAAACCTGTCTGTACAAAAAAAAAAAAAAAAAAAGAAAGATTATGAGCTTATGCAAAGCAACATGTACCCTAATGGCCCCACCTGAAGATGTTTTTGGATACATTCTTAACACTCAACCAACATCAAAGGAAACTTTTTTCTATGTCTGGAATATTAGTCACAAAACAAAGATCAATCCCATCAGATAGGGCAACTAATACTTTGTGTATTTAAAATTTTGTTTTAAAAATCACTTTTAAATACTAAATATTTGTGGTATGATTTTACAGTTTTTAAATTATTTTTATTTAACATTTATTTTGTGTTAATGTTCCCTTCTTTTAATGTTTTATATTATCAGATGTCTAGTATCATGTTAATTTTCTAATTTTGATAAATATTTTTGAGTTATGTAAGATATTAGGGTTAGGGGAACTCTACTATCTCTGCAACTTCTCTATAAATCCAAAATTATTTTAAAGTAAAAAGTAAAAAATATTTCAAAGTTTATTATCAGGTAGAGAATAATTTTACATGTCATTAAAATATATTATCTCATAATATTTTGGTTCATAATAATAAAAAATTATGCATTTATTTCATATATATGTGTATATATACATAAAATCTCTGAAACTTTTAGTATAATCCTAAAACAGGAAAATTGTTCACTGTTGATTATTACAGTCATACTGTTATTACTTAAGAACATGTAAATAAAAGAGTTTTTTTTAAAAATACAGAATAATTTATAATTTTAGGAATTACCAGGAATTCCAATTTCTTGTTCCTGAATCTCAAAGATTACTATCCTTCAGGAATTTGGAAACGTTAGCTGACCAGAAGCAGCTGACAGAAATAAGTGCAAATCCTCTCTGGAGACAGGTGCCTTTATCCCCGGTCTTAATGTTTTCCTAATACTATGACTAGCACACAGTAAAAGGTAACCAGACACACAAGGAGTCTAGACCACATGAATGAGAACCATGTGACACCAAAAACAGTCCCACTAAGACTTAATATCTTGGAATTATCATATGCAGACTATAAAATAACTATTCTTACCATAGGTAAAGAAAATAAAAAACAAGCTGAAAGATACCTACTGGAAACAGAAAACTATAAAAGGTAACATATCAGATTTGAAAAAAAAATAGAGCTTCTAGGAAATGAGTCCTCATGACATCATAATGCCAGAGTTTTAAGAAGGAGCAATATGAAGAATAGTATAAAGGCTATATATATTTAGGTGTGAGCTATACGTAAATCTATATACCATCCTATACTTAAATTGAATCCATTCAATGTATTCCCTGTTGATCTAACTAGATTCACACTTATACGCATAAGGTGGAGCTGAATGTAAACAAAACAGTCATGTGTATCCTGCTCTAAAACCACCAAGCACAAACCAGAGCAGTCAGTTGACTACAGTTCAAATAAATAAAGTCATACCCTTTCTTCTTATACTTAAGTCTTGCAAATTAGAAGTGCCTCTTGGGGTTTCCCTGGTGGCGCAGTGGTTGGGAGTCCGCCTGCCAATGCAGGGGACATGGGTTCAAGCCCCGGTCCGGGAAGATCCCACATGCCGCGAAGCAACTAAGCCCATGTGCCACAACTACTGAGCCTGCGCTCCTAGAGCCCGCGAGTCACAACTACCGAAACTGCGTGCCGCGACTACTGAAGCCCACGTGCCTAGAGCCCGCGCTCCGCAACGGGAGAAGCCACCGCGGTGAGAGGCCTGTGCACCTCAACGAAGAGTAGCCCCCGCTCGCCTCAACTGGAGAAAGCCTGCGCACAGCAACAAAGACCCAAGACCTAACACAGCCAAAAATAAATAAATTAATTTAAAAAAAAAAAAAAGAAGTGCTTCTTAATTATATTTTCTTCTAATTTCTCAAACCCCTATTAAATGCCTACCACGTGATAAGCATAGCTAGGCATTTATCCATACATTTTCTTATTTAAAAAAAGAAGAAAAAAAAAAAAGAGGAGGAAGGAGGAGCAATAGCTACAATAAAACCTAATTTTGGGTCTGGCACAGCACTGGACTATTTTGCTACCATTAACTGTGTCTGACAAGGGGACCAGCATCTCAGCACCGACAGTCCTTAGCTCTCCAGTAGTCCAAGTTCAAAGTAACAACGGAGGAAGGAGATCTTTGAAAGTTCTGGAAGGTAGAGCAGAAACTTCAATTTCATTCAGTTAAACTAAATTCAATTCACCAAGTATTTACTGAGTCTACTACCTGTTGGACACTATACCAGGTGTGTGGGAAATGACAAACCAACTAATGTACAGTATCTGTCTTCTCATTAGGCTTCAAATTTTCAAGAGGCATATAAACAACTAAATATAATATCAATCAGGATTAGATAAATACTGTATCGAAAGTTCTTTAAATCTTATGCCTTAAATTTCAAGGTTAGAGATTGTATGGGACTGGATTGGAGGGGTAAAGCCTGGTGCTCAAACTGATTAATTCTGCCTCTTTCAAGGGACTGCTTATATTGCTGGATATACTTTTTATGAAGACAGAAAAAGATGACCTGAAGAGGAACTGTCAGTGATTGCAAGAAATAAGTAATTTCATCATACTAGCAATTGATATAAATAATACACCTATTGAAAAGCAATCAAGTCAATATTAACACAGCCAATGCTGTATTTGGTGAATGCAAATAAAGAAAAGTTTCCTGATTAAGACTATACACACCTACTGCAGGTCTTTCACAGCATTAAACTTTTAGAACTCAAAAAAAACCCAAAAAACATAGTAAGAACACCAGCTGAATTGTTAAATTAGTTCTGAAAAAGAAGGTCAATCGAATAAAAAAGAATACCAGTTTCATCCCTCAGTACCAGTCCATTACTCCATATAGTCCTTTAAAAACACTGCACACTGTTTTTATGCAAAGAAGACATAATATTTCTCTGGAACACTACTAATTCTAATAAGTATCATTATTGAGAAATTCTTGCTACCTGGAATTTGGGAGAGTTTTGTTCTGTCACCTGTATATCTAATGCAAGAACAGTTTACAAGTATATCTCAAAACTCGTATGTATGGAAGGTGATGGAGAATCTGGGGCTTGCTATGGCTTTGAGGATGTAGCGCTGAGCCAAAGTTCCCTCAGGATTCCTTTTCAGGCACTCTGAAATCGTCAAGGTATCTGGCATTCCCCAAGAGTTCAGATACTCATATTAAATGAACACCCTCTTGAGGACATATCTAAGTGCTCACCCTTGTGCTTTACCTTGAGAGCAAATGTCACCACTGCCCTGTTGAGCACAAATGACCCAGGGGCCCAGTGACCTGGCTGGTCCCTAATTCATCACCTTGCATGTACTCCAGGACACCCTCCCAGGGCCATGCCTCTGAGTTTGGAGTTCCTGCACAACTGTGCCCACTTGCACAGCAATTCTTGCCTGAGCATATTTTAGACAGAGGTTTCCTCTCTTTCTGTAATCCGTCTGCTTTCCATCTTTCAGAAAATTACTCAATTTCTGGCCTTCTGATAATACTCTTTCTTCTTGGAATTTATTATTATTATTTTTTCATTCACTTTTAGAGATCTAAGGGACAAGGGGAAGTTGGTATGTGTACTTGGTCTGCCATCTTGACTTGGTCTCTCTGGGCCACCATTACCTTGTTTTTATTTATTAGGATCCTGCAACTCCTAGATCCACAGAGTGCTTTTTATTACTGACTTTCCTAAGGACATGTAGGTTCAGAGCTCTCTGGCACGCATGCCAAAGGGCATGCATGCAGTCATGCTCTCCTCAGGCCCTAGACCAGTTGCTATTATCTCACTCTTTTCTTCTTCCTACTTTATAAATTATTTCTCCTGATAGGCTGGTGAATACAAATGAAGTCTCCAGAGCCTGGTCACCCCCAAGTTAAGAGACAGCATTTGAATTTTTGAATGTGCAAGGTGGGAAACAGTAAACCATAGTAGTTAAAGACATGGGCTCAATTCCCGGTTCCCTTAGCAAGCTACTTAATCTCTACAAGTCTTGGTTTCCTCATCTATAAAGTAGCCATATGAATTAACCCAGTACCTTCAAGGTAGCTGTGAAGATTCTTTGTGACAAATGCTTATTAATACATTAATAAATGTTTGTTATTATTATTATTATTGAAACTTAGTCCCTGGACCACAAAGATACAACATATCATTTTCTCACGAGTCTTAGCCTGGAAATCGTCAGTCCTGAGCAGAGTCTGGTTAAAGAAAGTTATATCTGGGGACTTCCATCTGCACAACTGCTACGGATGTCACAGAGGTACAGGAGGTATAAATGTCACTGAGGTCTGAGCTTTTTTACCTGAGCAGCAAATGGAGTTAGGAGGCTATAGTGGTCATAGGATACATTCAGACAGAGCCATCTAATTGTGGTGACAGAGTGAGAAATTAGGTAATAAAAAGCAAACCATTCCTTAATTGTCCATCATAGATGGTAACATATCCCTAAAAACCTGGGTAGGCTGTTACTTGGACTTGCCAGTGTCAAGAAACAAGTATATACTATCTCCTCATCACTTACCTCTAAGTTGCTGGAGTTCCATGTTCAAACTCTCAATGTTACTCTCGTAGAACTCAAGATTCTCAGGGGTCTCTGCCCTTAGTGATTCCTCTTGCTTCTCCTCCAACAGTAAGTTCAGCTCTTCTTGAGCCCTGCAGCACATATCCAAGTCCTGTTCCATCTCCTGAATCCTCACCAAGACTAAGGGACACTGGGAAGTCTGGTCCAAAGTCTTCTCCATGTTCTCAGGGCCCTCCTTTTCTAGGGTCTCCCAGCCAGGACGGTTACAGGTTAGGAGCTTGGGGGGTACTGCATTCGTTCTCTGCTGGGCCGAGGGAGGCAGGGGAGCGGGGCGAGAGGGTCGCATTGCCAAGGGTGGTTCCGGTCTCAGGTTCTGGTCCACTGGCAAATGAGGAGCAGTGGATGCTGGAGTACAGGGACGGGGTGGCGGTGGCCTTAGAGCCTTTCTCCTCTCGGGCAGCTCCTGCTGGATGATTAGCTTCGAGGAACCTCGGAAAATATCCTTTTCGGAGTTAAAGTCCATGATTGAAAAGTGGCGCAAAATTTTATCTGGTTCTGTGCCGAGCCCTGACAAGCTCTTCTCAAACTCTATCAGTTGTTGTGTCAACTTAGAATCCAGGTCCGTGTTGCCGTCTCCCTGTGAAAGTGCCATTGCTTCCACAGCAGGTGCCTTGTCTTGCAGACCAGGCTTCATCTCTGATCTCTCTGATGCAGAGCAAAAGCTGGAAGCATTTTCTTTGGGTGTGAGGTGCTTTTTCACACACCGCGCCATGCCCTGGAGTTGAGGGCTCAACTGGCTGGGTCTGACTGCCCTGGAGGCTAAACGGGAAAAGGTGCTGTGAAGAGGTGGCACTGGCTTCTGAAGGGTTTTCGGCTGGGAGTATGTTCTTCTGGGAGGTAGGCTGCAGTAGTCTCTAGTCCTTGCTTCTAGAGGAAGAGGGTCAGAGTACTGGTCGGGGCACGGGTTGCTTCCTCCTCCTATAGAATAATACTGGTTTTTCTGCAATTCGGGATGAAAAGGTACTGGAGTTTGGGACGCAACACCATTGACCACCTCTGAAGGATCCTTTGTGGAAGAGTATTTGGCAAGAAGCTGTTCGTGCCCTGAACCTGTGCTTCTTGGGGGCCCTTCTGAGGTGCCCGTGTTCCAGTGAGAGTTTTTGTCTTCTTCATACTCAGAAGTCAGATGCTCCAATGGGGAAGTGGATGTTTCAGAAATAACTGAGTTGGACTTCTCTGCTTTATACTCAGGAGATTCATGTCTTGTTCCTTCCACTTCTAAGGAGTTCTCCGAACAATCCAAAGATGTGTCAGGGATGTTGGTATGGCTGCTTTCCTGCGGCAGATCCATGGTTTCCTCCACCCTTGCTTGAGGACATAACTTTACAAAGCGGTAAGGAAAGATGCCTGTCCTGCCCTTCAGTGATCCTTCTAGCCAGCCATCTTCCAGGGTCCCCAGGATTCGGATTTTATCGCCTACTTCGAAATCCAACTCATTTGGCTCCAGGGCTTGGAATCTGTAGAGGGCAATCCCGTAGGTGGCTGGCTGCTCGCCTTCCTCTTCTGGCTGTCTCTCTTCTCCTGTGTTGGTATCTACTTCACCGTTAGTAATGCAGTCATCGCAATTTCCAGAACTTACTGACTCATCCACAGTCCTCAGGGGCCCCAAAAGCTCTACAAAACCTTCCGGAAAAATGCCTCTTCGACCCTCTAACTCCCCTTCAAACCAGCCTGGTTCAGGAACTCCAATAATGGTAATCACATCCCCTTCTCTGAAGTCCAGCTCCTCATCCAGCTGGGCAGAGAGCCCCATCAGTGCCCGGGCTTGTCCCATTGAATACTCGGGAATCTGGAGAAGGGCACTCTGTGAGTGCCACTGCCGACTCTGTGAGGAGAGGCAGAGCTCCCTAACACATGAGGACGGGAAGAAGCCCCGGGCACCCCAGCAGCTCCGGCCCTGCAGCCAGCCGGCAGTGGGAGTGCCATCGAGAACCACTAGGTCACCTGAAGAAAGAGAAGAGAAGCAAAGATAATGACCTCGGTTATCACCTCAGCAGGATACTGGTATAACTAATAGTGCAACTCATCATCTTAAATAGCTACCAAATTCAAGGGAATATAAACCTAGAGTTTTAAGTGCATGAACACTTTTTGACAATTTAGTGACAATACAGTGAACATTCCTGTAAACCCATGGTTTTCAAAATGTGGTCTGCGGAACCCTGGGGGTGGATCCCTAAGATCCTTTCAGAGGGTCTGTGAGGTCAAAACTATCATATTTTCTTCATACACTTCATATACTTCAGCCAAAACAATGTAACGTGGCAAACTGAATATAGATTCAAGTAAAAGAATCTAGACTTCTTCTATTAAACCAAATATTAAAGACATCTGCAAAAAATGCAAACCAATGTTACTCTTCTCACTAAATTTTTTTTGGGTAGGAAACTAGTTATTTTTCATAAACTGTTATTTATGTTATTAATGCTAATATGAGTTTTTAAAAATAAACTGATAATTTAAAAAATGTCTCAGCTTTAACAGCTAATATGGTAAATATCAATAGACTCACACAAGCAAGTGCTCTTTAGGGTCTCAAAAACTTCTAAGAATGTAAAGGGATCCTGAGATCAAAAAGTTTGAGAAATGCTACTACCAACAATAGTCTGTACCACTGGATTCATTTATAAACGATGAAGAATATATTCATGGCCACTATAGTCCTTTGAATAGATGGATCTAATTTCTCACACCAAATTATATTCAATATCAAAAATCGAACAAAGAAAGAAATCTTCAGGAATGGGTTGGAAGTGCAGGGTGTGGACAACAAACTGTTCATTTATTTTCTCCAGAGCCCTTTTTTTTTTTTTTAAACATCTTTATTGGAGTATAATTGCTTTACAACGGTGTGTTAGTTTCTGCTTTATAACAAAGTGAATCAGCTATACATATACATATATCCCCATATCTCTTCCCTCTTGCGTCTCCCTCCCACCCTCCTTATCCCACCCCTCTAGGTGGTCACAAAGCACAAAGCTGATCTCCCTGTGCTATGCGGCTGCTTCCCACTAGCTATCAGTTTTACATTTGGTAGTGTATATATGTCCATGCCACTCTCTCACTTTGTTAGAGCCCTTCTTGAACTCTCCTTATCCTGAAAATACATCATAATGAAATCTTAGAAGAATGTTCTAGTAATCGGCAGTTTGTTTTTGAAAATAACCAGTAGTTCCAATATTGTAGTTTCAGGCTATCTTCACAAAATATAATCTAAACAGTTAGCATCTGCCTTATTATTGAAGAAGGTGAGGCAAGGATTTGCCCCAGTTAAAAAATTACCCTATAGTTTTGCAGCAAATTGTTTTGCAGCAAACTTTTAATTATCTGATTATGAACTATTCATTTTGTAGATTATCAGTTTTAATTTTTTTAACTAGCTCCACGCTTCTAACTTCCTTTTGTCCTCTAATTTCTTCTCTCAAAATATTTATTCCATTCGTCCTTACTCTTTGCTACCTCATCCAACTCCCATCATCTCACTCTTTTAAACCTCGCCCCAGACACTGTCTCTTCCAGTCTACCAAATGATTCATGCCAAACTAAGATTACAAATGTACCCATTTTATCATATCCCTCCCCTGCTCAAACGTTTACCATGAAGGCTTCTTCCTACCACCTAAGGCTTCTACTCTAATAATCCTATTCTTACTACCTGAAATATATTTAAAAAAATAAGTTTGCTGTGGACACTCTCCAAAGAGGTTTAGTTAACTAAGCTACCAAAAGGCTACTCTTATGTTTTCACCTCAGTGCAAACCGGTATTCACATCCAGTCACAACCTCCCCCGGCCCCATCCCCAGCTATCCAATATTATCTCACCTCTGAGACCCTATTCCACACAAGGGGACTTTCATTGTCTCCTATAGAAGCCTCTCCATCTGAAACCTCAGCATGCTTCCCTGATAAACCTTAGAAGCCTACACACATCTTGGCCATCTGTAGCCTACTAAAGAAATTATCACTTATATCAACAATTTTGATACTTGTATTTTTATATACTACACAGCTTCTAATGTAAGATTTTGCATTTACTGGTAGGCACCCAATACATTTTCACTGATTTCATACTGTTTTGCTTAGATGTCCCTGAAAATAGGGTCTTGGTCCTGTATTTCTATTTTCCTTTAATTTCTGATTCAATAACCATTGGTCAGAGCTTGGGGTCCTGAGAATTACAAGTGACTTTTCCCCCCACTAGTTCTAAGGCCATTACATCAGGACCACAGAGGGAATTCACTGGAGACATGGCTACTGTTCAGACACAGTAGGTCTTTTGGCGATTAAGAATAAAAGCGTGGTCCATTAGCCGCGCCCCGGCGGTTGCCGAGGCCGGCGTGGTGGAGTTGCAAAAGCTGCGGGTGCGGAGGAGCTGTGGAGCCGACCCCGCGAGCCGGGAGCATGAGGACCTGGTGTCTGTGTCAGATTTGTACCTGCGGGTCGGATTCTCATCCTTATGAAATAGTCAAACAGCCTCACCATGCACCAGAAGAGTATAAACCAAAGCAGGGGGAGATTGATCTTGGTACTACCTACAAACGGCATCTTAATTCTTATAAAGTGCAGCGTGTGGCAATAGCTCGGCCTTTGGAGAGACAAGTTAAAAAAGGGAAGTTGGATACTGTCCCAACCTATAAAGAGTCATTGTGGATGGAATGGGGGAAATACAGATACAGAAACCTACAAAGAAAGAACAAGGAATATATGGATGTTCTGTCGCTAATCATCTCGGTTCGGATGTGGAAAGTTCTTCTGTGCTGTATGCAGAGGCACCTGTCATCTTGTCTATTGGAAGAAATATCACCAGACCGGAGCACAGCCATCTCTCCGTCGTGATTGGAGGCATCGTGGAAGCACCCCAGCGAGCAAACGTGACCATCCAATGTCCTGTAAAAGTGGATCCCTGTTGTTGCAGAATGTTTCCCTTGAAAGTGAAGGAACCTACGTCTGTACAGCCACCAATGCTCTTGGAAAGGCGATGGCATCATCCATCCTCCACTTGCTGGAGACTTTCTGGGAGCTTGGTAGCTGGACACATTGTTCTGCCACTTGCGGCCACTTGGGAGCCCGAGTTCAGAGACCCCAGTGTGTAATGGCCAACGGGCAGGAAGTGAGTGAGGCCTTCTGTGAGCACCTCCAGAAGCCGCTGGCTGGGTTCCAGCCCTGTAACATCTGGGACTGCCCCTCGAGGTGGTTCACGGGCACGTGGTCAGAGTGCTCTGTGTCTTGCGGTGAAGGATTCCGCAGTCGGCAAGTGACCTGTAAATGCACGAGAGCCAATGGAACTGTGCAGGTGATGCCTCCGAGAGCATGTGCCCCCAGAGAGAGGCCTCTGGGAAGAAGACCCTGCTCCAGTCACCCGTGTGTTCAAGGGCTTACTGAACCAGGGAACCAGCTGTTCTGATTAAGTCCAAGCACTACATGGCTGCACACTTGTCTCACTGGAAAATGCACAGCCCCAATTCTGTGCAGGGACGACGCAAAGCAGAGTGTGATACATCTTTCTGGAGCATCAAGTTTATTAACTAAAATTGGAAGAACCAAGGAGTTCTTGGAACAAGAACTATCCCCCTCCCCCACCAACACGGAAGACAGAAGAGTAGGGGAGGGGAGACGTGCCCCAGGAATGACAGTCCAGTCTCTGAAGTTTCACCCAGGTGGGGGTTGAGGGGCAGACCTGCAGCCATAGTGGCCTCGCTTTCGGTCGCCCGGGCTGCTGCGGACCATCCTCTGAGCTGGCCAGGGTCTTGGATACGATGCTTCTGAAGGCCGTGCAGAGAACACACTCATCTTCCACTGGACCGGGCCCCAGGGAGCGCGACGGCCTGACCTTCCTGCCTCGGTCATCCATGGGGTTCACATGGGCTCACTTTATTATGACGCCTCTTGCTGGGCAGCTTGCAACAAAGATGTTTTAAAATAAAGTTCCAGATTCTCCCAGCCACCCCTTGCTTTTTCTGGCTGTGGCCAGAGAGAGTGGATGAGGACACACTCTCAGGCTGCCCAGTGTGGGAGGACCTTCCAGTGTTGGACACACCCAGGGGGCAGCTGGTTCCCTCTGGGGCTCCAATCCTGCTGCTGCTGGAGGTGGATGTCCCAGTGCCACACTGGGGGGCTGGGCTGGGGGTGGCAGTCCTCGACTCCAGGCTGGGTGGGGGACAGGCAGACTCACCGGTCTTCTGCCCTGCCTGCTGGTCTTCCTGCAGCTGCACATTTTTTCTCTGGTAGAGCCACCTGGTTTGCAGGGAGGACACCACAGGGCTTGGAGAAGGCTCAAGTTCACTGCCACTGAGGTCCCCAGAAGAGAAGGGCTTTACAGTTATGATGGAGACCCCCACCTTGGGTTTCACGGAGCTCATACTGCCTGTTCCAGTGTCCTGGATCTGGTTGCAAGTCAAGCCCGGAGTCCTCACCATTGTCACCTCCAGGTCCTCTTCACAGGGTGGCTCATGGTCACCCATGGATGCCTCACGAGGTCAGGTAAGGTGCCTCTGTCACTGGGGTTGAGGGCAATCATTTTTTGTAATAGATCCCTTATCTCCAAAGACAGATAAGGTGGGATGGGGTACTGCCCTTGTAGGATTTGCTTCCGCAGCTCCTGTAAGTCTTTTCCCACAAAGGGCCGGGACCCAGTTACCATGGTGTAGAGCACTACTCCTAGGCTCCACACGTCCACTGCAGGGCCGCTGGAGCTCTGCCCCAGGAGGAGTTCCGGGGCAGCATAAGGGACTGTGCCGCAGATCGTGTCCAGTAGGCCAGTGTCATCACACTTGTTGCTGAGGCCAAAGTCTGTAAGTTTGATATTCATGTTGGAATCAAAGAGGAGGTTCATTGGCTTCAGGTCCCGGTGCACGATGCCCCTCTGGTGGCAGTGCTGCAGGGCGGAGACCAGCTGCTGGAACGGGCCTCGGGCCTCCGCCTCTGTCATACGGCCATGGATCTTCAAATAGCGGTACATGTCCCCCCCACTGAGGTACTCCATCACCAGGAAAAATGTCTCCTCTGTGTCAATCACCCCCAGCAGTTTTACAATATTGGGGTGATTCAGAGCCTTCATACTGCACACTTCCCAGGAAAGTGCCTGGACACTTGAGAAGTTCTGACGCCTTTTCTTAATGACCTTGACAGCCACCTGTGTCCCGGTCAGAATGTGCCGGGCCAACTTCACTTTACCGAAGGTGCCTTCACCAATGGTGCGGAGGATCTCGAAGTCATCAATATGAACCTCCTTGTCAGCAGATTTGGCTGTGAGGCCCTGCATCATGGTGATCTGCTAACTACACTGACTGACAGCACTACCTAGCAATGCTAACTACGCTAACTAACAATGCTAACTGTACTAACAGGGCTAAGTGTGCTGTCTCTACTAACAACGCTAACTATGCTAACTGTACCAACAGCGCTAACTAGTACTAACTACACTAACTACGCTAATAAACTATTAACTATACCAACTGTGCTAACTATACCAACAATACTGACTATGCTAACTGTAGAAAGAAAAATGAGACAAATAAAAAAGAGTAGAGAAAAGAGAAAAAAAATCAACAAAATGGCAGAAACAAGGAAAAAACAAGCTAACTGTAGGTCCAAGGCCGTCAGGTCACCAAAAGCAGCTTCCTGGGCTCTAAGGACCAAAAACCTGGGCCCAGCTGTCTCTTTTACAGGGCTTTGTGAAGTACATCACAGTGGTGCACTCTGAGGTCAGAGCAAGAAATGGACCCATCACAGCTGGGGATAAACCACAGTGGTTTTCTCACTTTTTTGAGTTCAAGGCCCCTTTACACTTAGGAAAAAGGATCCCAAAGAAATTTTTCTTCACGTGTGTTATTAGATATTGGTATTCACTTTGTTATAAATTAAAATCTGTAGGATACTTCAGTGGCCTTTTTATTTCTAGTTTGAAAATGTGTAATAATTTTAAAGACCTCATAATGTCTACACTTGAAATATTCAATTCCTTTTCCTTAAATTCTGGTCTCAAAATAATGTTACAACTTAACTGACTTCACGATACTATACAAAATGTTCTGTTGCATAAGGCATGATAAAGTACATTATGAAAGTCTATGAAGCTGAGAGAAGATTTCCCAGGAAGGTGGGTCATGAGCAGATTTCTCATCAGGAGCCTTGGAGGCCAGATGGCATGGCTCAATGTACTTGAAGTGTTGAAGGAAAGAAACCGTCAACCAAGAATCCTATATCTAGCAAAACTTTCCTTCGAAAATGAGGGAGAAATCAAGACATTCCCAGTTAATCAAGAGTTGAGAGAGTTCTTAACCACCAGCCCCGCCTGCCACAGGGAGTTCTTCAGGTTGGAGTCAAGGACCCTGGACAGTAACTCAAAGCCTTATGAAGCGGGGCTTCCCTGGTGGCGCAGTGGTTGAGAGTCTGCCTGCCAATGCAGGGGACACGGGTTCGAGCCCTGGTCTGGGAAGATCCCACATGCCGCGGAGCAGCTGGGCCCGTGAGCCACAACTACTGAGCCTGCGCGTCTGGAGCCTGTGCTCTGCAACAAGAGGGGCCGCGATGGTGAGAGGCCCGTGCACCGCGATGAGGAGTGGCCCCCGCTTGCCGCAACTAGAGAAAGCCCTCGCACAGAAACGAAGACCCAACACAGCCAAATATAAATAAATAAATAAATAATAAAGGAATTAAAAAAAAAAAAAAGCCTTATGAAGCAATAAAGACCTCTGGTAAAAGTAGATAGACGGGCGATGAGAAAAGCCAGTACTATTGTAACTTAGGTTTGTAGCTCCACTTTTTGTTTTCTGTTTGATTTAAGAGACTAATATATAATAAAACACACACATACAAATCAACAACAACAACAAAAAAAAGGATAAAAGCGTGGGCTTCCCTGGTGGCACAGTGGTTAAATCTGCCTGCCAGTGCAGGGGACACGGGTTCAAGCCCTGGTCTGGGAAGATCCCACATGCCGCGGAGCAACTAAGCCCATGTGCCACAACTACTGAGCCTATGTTCTAGAGCCTGCGTGACACAACTACTGAGCCTGCGTGACACAACTACTGAAGCCTGTGCGCCTAGAGCCTGTGCTCTGCAACAAGAGAAGCCACCGCAATGAGAAGCCCGCGTACCACAACAAAGAGTAGCCCCCGCTCGCCAAAACTAGAGAAAGCCAGCGTGCAGCAACGAAGACCCAATGCAGCCAAAAATAAATAAATTAATTAAAAAAAAAAAAAAGAATAAAAGCGTGCCAAAACTCCCACTCTCCTGGCTTTGAAATGAACTGTCTTTCCTTCCTTCCTTCTTTCCTCCCTCCCTCCCTCCCTCCCTCCCTCCCTTCCTTCCTTTCTTTCGGCTGCATTGGGTCTTCATTGCTGCATGCAGGCATTCTCTAGTTGCGGCGAGCAGGGGCTACTCTTCGTTGCGGTGTGCGGGCTTCTCATTGCGGTGGCTTCTCTTGTTGTGGAGCACGGGCTCCAGGCGCGCAGGCTCGGTAGCTGTGGCTCGCGGGCTCCAGGGTGCAGGCTCAGCAGTTGTGGCACCCGGGCTTAGTTGCTCCGCGGCATGTGGGATCTTCCCGGACCAGGGATCGAACCCTTGTCCCCTGCATTGGCAGGCGGAGTCTTAACCACTGCGCCACCAGGGAGGTCCCTGAACTGGCTTTTTTAAACCTGCAGAATTAGAATATTTTCTTGTTTTACCAAATCTTCATGAAACCCTTATAATAGGGTTTGTTTTCCTATTTTCAGTTGGGTGACTGTTTTTTTCCTTTCCTTCTTTCTTTTTTTTTCTTTTGGCCATGCCACACGTCTTAGTTCCCTGACCAGGAATCACACCCATGTCCCCTGCACTGGAAGCACAGAGTCTTAACCACTGGACTGCCAGGGAAGTCCGAAAACAATTTTGTTTGTTTTTATTTTGGCCGTGCTGTGCGGCTTGCAGGATCTCAGTTCCCCAACCAGGGATCGAACCCGATCCATGGCAATGAAAGCCCGGAATCCTAACCACTAGGCCACCAGGTAACTCCCTGGGTGACTGTTTTGAGATAAGCTTTATTACCTGGCAGATTGTCATTCTGTTGATTATTTCTACATAATAAAGCTTTTGTTTTTTTTTTTAAAGTCATAATTTAGGCCCTGAAAAGCACTTTAGAGATAATTTTGGTGAACACTTTTATTTTATAGCCGTTACTGAGTTTTTTGCATTCCTATGCCTTAGGAATAGAGGTTGCTTAGTGATCATTTCTAAACTTCAAAAACAACAATATGAGGAACTCCTGGAATAGAGTGACCAAATTTTGAGAACAAAAAAAATAGGAAGTGGGGTGACTCTTAGGGTCAGTCTCAGCCTTTTGCTTATGCACGATTAATCCCAGCCACCACGCTGCTTGTTTCTTCTGGTTAGATTTTTTTATTCGAATGAGAAATGCATTAAGAATAAGATGATAAGAAAGAATGAATGTCCTAGAATCTGAATATAAGTAGTTTGACTCTACAGTATAAAGTCCCTCACTGAAATCTTCTGCCCAGGGACTCTGTACTCTATGCAGACCGACCACTCTTTACCTGGGTTTCCACATGAGCCATATCAGAACCTTAATCCTGATATCTCACACACATGGCACCACAGATTTATGACACAGTGCTTTAACTGATAATTATCATTTATCTATTTATTTGTAAATAAATTTATCAATTTAATTTTCATTGGTCTTTTCTGGGGGTTGAGAGGTGGCCTAGAAGCATGAGCTTATAGGCAAGGGATAAGCATTCTGTGTTGTGTCAGGCAGTTAAATATTTCATCGCTCCCACTAATTTTTTTTCTCCCCTCTTTCTCTGCCTTTTCCTTGTTGTTTTGTTTTGTTTTTTGTTTTTTCTCTTTTTCCCACTCTTTATTTTCTAGGACAGCACCTACATTGATCTAAGAGACAAACTTGTTTCTGAATTTAAATATAACTCAAAATACAGGGAACAGACCAAAACAAATGGAAAGCTTTGGGAAAAGGAGAAAGGGTGACACCTGCTGGAAAAACCACTGGTGGTCTGGATTCCAAATAGAATCTCCCAGGGAAAATGTACATACACACAAAACTTCACATAATTATCAGGAAACAAGGTCCCCCGAAGCACATCCATGAACCCCAAGAATCCCAGGTTGAGAATAATAAAATAGCTTATCTTTATTGAGTGCTTACCCTCTGCCAGATGCGTTACATGTATAACCTCATTTAATCCTCACAACTACCCTGATGTAGGTATTATTATTTGTAGTCAAGGAAACTGAGGCCAAGAGAACTTAAGTAATTAGTACAGAATCACAGTTATTGAGTTGTGAAGTTGGATTTAAATCTAGGGCCATCAGAATTCTTATCCCCTAAACTATACTGCCTGCCCTAAATACATATATATTTTTAATAATATAATTTTATAGTTAAAATATGTAATTTTTTCTCTTATAAATCTCGATATTTCTGAAAGGTAAGTAAATAACAACTAAAGGCAGCATGGTAAAACAAAACAGATCTCAAACATTATCCCACATGTTCTTAAAGGTTTCCAAATCCCTCCTGACATATATTAAATCACAGAAGAGGAGAAGCTTCACTGCTACACTGAAGGACCAAAGGAAAGGCAAAGAAACAACAGGGAACTAGATTAACAGTACTAGAGGACAGGGATAAAGGAATGTATATACTCATGAGTGGAGACACTGATCTAATGGAAAAAGCAGAAGGGCCATTTTCAGTCTAAGAAGTAGAAGGGCCATTCCAAGCAGTAGACTTGAAAATCAGGAAGCCTAGATTCAAGTCATAAACTATATATAGTATAAAACAATACTTTCATTTTTTTTAGTGATTTTGTTTCTAACTATTAAAATATCTGTTATATATATAGAAAACAAGAGAAATTAAAATCATTTCTGTGTCTCAGGCTAAACTTCCCAGAAAAAGACAAATTGTGTAGATACACCTACTTGCCCCATCCTCAAAGGCTATTATGTTCAAATCGGAAGACATACAGAGCTAAAAGATGTGAACAGCATAGAAGGAAAGAGAGCTGAACAGTCAATGTGGTTACTGGCAGCACAGTATCACAGAAGATAAAACCACTAATAATTAGTACATCTCTTTCTATTCTCTCTTTTCCTATGTATCCCCCCTGCCCTGCAGCCTCTTCTTTTGAGCTCTGCTTATGTTTTTCAGCTCCGCAGCCTTAACTTGTTAAAAGATAGTCAAGGTAAGCTCTACAGACTCCAGGACCCAGCCTGACCTTGAGTCAGTCTCGGTAGAGGTGACTTGTGGCTGAAAGGTCCACACCAGGGTCTTCCTGAGAATCTCAGGTGGCTCTGGGATTCCTGAGGTGGAATTTAACTTCAAATCAAGTTCAGAACACATCATTCCAGTCTTCCCAGGAGAGGCATTCAGCAGAAAATCTGTTTAGTACCTAAGACTTGACTATGCAAGATATATTATGAAGCAAAAAAACTAATTCCAGAAGCCACTTCCTCAAATTCCTCAAATGTTGTAGACATACTGTATATTCCCACATAGTACATTGTTATACACAGTATTTGCTCCAGGAACCAGGTGCAGGAAAAAACAATGCCCGGCCACCCACATCCTCTGCACAGCTCTGGTGGAAGCCACTGTGCTTTGGCCCTTTCTCCACGCCCTCTGACTGGTCTGACGTGGACTCAGCCCTCCTCTGGGAGAGCTGTGAGTAGGGACAGATATGAGGCTCCCTACTATAACATCTTCATCTATTTCTGTCTGTCTTCCCAACGCGGATTAGCAAAAAAGCACACAGAACAGAGGTAGAGGCTTAGTGTAAAGTGAAGGCAAGAAACTCTGAAAGCTGATTTTGAGGATTAAGGTCAAAGTCCAATATTCTTTTCTTCTCACTGACTAAGGGTTAGGGACTTTGTTAGGTCTCTCTCCCCACCTCTGCACTCTCTCTCTCCCATATGTGTACACGGTTTAAGAAATTAAGCCTATCCCTTTAGTGCCATACTCAAAAGAGTAAGTAACAATAGTAACAACATACCTAATAAATTATACAATTTTGATGACTGTTGTGAGTCATCATAAAATTGCACTGGTCATAAGCTTCAGTTTGTGGAACACTACTGGCTTCTGTGCTTATGCAGAAATGTATGGACTTAATCAAGTACATGTGCCGAAACGGTTTAGTCACTCTTTAGACGTTCATATGTCTATCAGAGTGTAAGAAGTGAGAAATACTTGGAATATCACTGAGACATGGCTATGACCATCCGTTTTAAACCACTTCCTTTTAAACTGGTTCTGATGAGAACTTTAATAACATTACCTAATAGTTGAATAGCAATGGGGCTGTTTTGCATCTCTCTCTTAATCTGCATACCGTAATTCCTGCTCTACTATTATGCATTAATAAATAGTATGTTGTTAGCAAAGTCATATCAATTTTTACGGGAAAAAAAGATAACTGTAGTCTGAAGTGTAGCTACAACCTGGGGCAGTAGAAAGATAATACTGGACTTACAAATAATCAGGTGATGTAACTTCACATTCTGAGGCCAAAACTTCTCAACTGCAGGTAACATTCTTTGAATCTCATTCGCATTATTATTATCATTTTTTTTTTTTGATAAGTGGAGGAAGTCATTTTCATTATTTTTAAAATGCAGTTAATAATACCCACTTTGCTACCTGCCAGGTCTGTGCTGAGAATGAAATGAGAATGTATTTGTGAGAAAAAATGCTGTGGAAATTATGAAATGCTACTCAAATACAAGGCATTATTATTGTCAGCACTATCTTGGTATTATTGAAGACTCTCTAGAGGTTAGTCACTTATAAAAATTCAAAAAAAAGATCTAGTTGTCAAAATGGACTGACTCCACCAATCTTATTTTAAACAGTCTACTCTTGGATGATCAACTTACCTCGATGGAGGGAAAGGCTGTTCAATTCTAGGGATGTAAATTCACAGATACAGACAAACAGTCTCTCGCCCTCTTTTAGACTGGGAATGGTAACAACTTCCACAAAACTGCTGGGGAACTGTCCTGAAAATAAAAGCAAACATTTCCAATATTAAAATTGCTTTTTTTCTGTCTGTGTACCAGGACAAAAAACTTTCTTCTGAGCCCATTTATAAACCCTGAATTGAAAACTCACTGAGTACTCATCGCTGGAGAATATATTGTAGAAAACGTGCAGTGCACAAAATTAGGTGCATGCAGAACACAGAGAGTGCAATTCAATTCAATGAGCATTTATTGGGTGCCACTCTATCAAAGGCACACTGCAGAGGGGAAAATGAGTAAGACAGTCTTGGCTCTGAAAGATCTTAAAATTTGATTCAGACATAAAATCTAATTCAGACATAAACAATAATTCAGTTTGAAATCCAGTGTCACATCCTAGGTACACAAATTGCTATGGAAGTTCAGAGAAAGTAGGAAATGGGTCAGGAAGAAAATGAAAAATTTTATGAAAAAGACTACAGTTGAATCTGAAGATTGGCAGGGTTTTAACAGGTAATAGTAGACAAACAGGACCTGTCAGTTGGAAAGCATCGTAAAGTTTAGTTGATTCCACCTTCTAACTATCTCTTGCATTTGTCCACTTATCTCCAGATTCACCACCTCGGTCCAAGCCATCAACACCTCTCACCTGGATTACTGCAACCACTTCCCATCCCACCTCCCTGTCTTTGGTTTTGCCCTTTCCTATCATTCTTCAATCTGCAGCACTGAGCTTTCTAAAAGACAAATCTGATTGGGCTTAAAGCACATTTACATTATCCTGTTTCCATAACCCCTTTCCATGGCATGCGCTGTCCTCCATGATCTAGCTTCTGCTCATCTCCCCACGCCATCTCCCCCCGCTCAACCATTCACACTTCATGCCAGACTGAACTTTCTCAGTCCCTCCATGTTCTTTCTCTCTCATTCCAGGGCCTCTGAATAAGCAATTCTCTCTGCCTATCCTCTTTGCCTTGCTAACTCCTACTCACCATTTTTATCTCACCTGAGATGTCACTTCTACTGGGAAATAATCTATTATCTCCCAAATGTGGCTTAAGTATCAATAAGAGTCTGTTCTAAGGACTGTATGATATACTCCAGCCCAGACTTCCATAAATATATATAAGTTAAAGATTGGATTTAACATAGATGCATAGTGTGGGGGAAAAACTTCCAGCCTTCCCTTGGCAAATTCATACAAGAAACTGGTGCTAACGTGTTTTCAAGAATAGAAAAAAGGAAACCAGGTGCATGGAAAGTGGGAGTTAACTGCATCTAGGGTAGAGGGAAGATTTAATAAATTTAGGACACCCACGAATCTAGGAGGGCAGCTGGTACCTAACCATGTCAACCTTTTAAAGGAACCAGTTAAGGAGAGACGCAGTGATAACAGATATTCTCTCCTTGCTGGTAGAAACCACAGTAAACACACACAGAAAACACAAAAGGATCTGAAGTGTATTTATTGGGCTTCTCATTAAACCTTTATTTTTAATATGGAAAGAAGGGAGGGTCTGTGGTCTATTTTGTACGTGAGGAATTATGAACCTCTTACCTGTCACATCCTCTTTCTTTCCTAGAAGCCAAAATTCATCCACCACTGCCAACACCTCAATAACATCTCCCACAAAGAGTGGCAGTTCTTCTGATACGCTAGGGCAGAAGTCAAAGATGGCTCGAACCACTGAGCCGGCCTCCATCTTTTATAACCTGGAAAGAAAGGTGGAAAGAAATGGGAAAGCATAAGTATTTAAGACACTGTAATATATATTGGTATCTTGAGAATTATCATTAAGATATAAAGTATCTTATTAATAATAAATTATTATTAAGATATAAAGTTTATATAAGACTACTTATAATGAAGTCAAAGCTAAGCAAATAAGAAGTTTGTGCTTTTAAAAAATCAAAATACTGTCTCATTTCTTTAAAAACAATAATTTCCTCATACTTTTTCATTTAATTCTCCAAGTCATTCTGGAATTGAAAAAAAAAGTGACCTATAGCTATGTGGAATAGAAAACATGTAACTTGGAAATGTAGACTTTCCAATATGCTTGAAGAAGGCAATATGGGAATTAACATTTTTAAGGTACGAGGCAAGAGGGTACTCTTAAAATATGGTATTTAAAAAGTAGGGATTTTAAACATGGCATTTCATCTATTCCCCATAACTATCTTTTTTTTTGCGTATCTTTTTCCCTTTGTATTTCCCCATGTATTTTATTTATTTTATTTCTTCTTCAAGTTTTATTGAGGTATAATCGGCATACAGCTCTGCATAAGTTTAAGGTACAAAGCATAATGATTTGACTTACATACAACATGAAGTGATTATCACAATAAGTTTAGTGAATGTCCATCATCTCATACAGATACAAAATGAAAGAAAAAGAAAAAAATGTATTTTTCCTTATGAGGATGGCTCTTAGGATTTACTCTCTTAACAACTTTCATACATAACATACAGCTGTGTTAATTATATTGATCGTGCTGTACATGCCATTCCTAGTACTTATTTATCTTATAACTGGGAGTTTATACCTTTTGACTGTCTTTGACCAATTCCCGCCCCTCCGCCCGCCCCGCCTCTGGTACCCACAAATCTGATCTTTTTTTCCATGAGTTTGTTTGTTTGTTTATTTTTGAAGTATAGTTGACCTACAACACTGTCAGTTTCTGTTACACAACTTAGCGATTCAATATTTCTATGCATTTCAAAATGATCACCACGATAAGTCTAGTTATGATATGTCACCATACAAAGATATTAGTTATTAACTATATTCCCCACACTATACCGTGACTCGTTTATTTTACAACTGGAGGTTACTTCTTAAACTCTCTCACCTATTTCTTTCCTCCCCTCACCCCCCTCCCTTCTGGCAACCACCTGTTTGTTCTTTGTATCTATGACTTTTTTTGTTTTATGTTTGTTCATTTGTTTTTTAGATTCCACATATAAGTGAAATCATACAGTATTTGTCTTTCTCTGACTTATTCATTTAGCAGAACACCCTCTAGGTCTATCCATGTTATTGAAAATGACAAGATTCCATTCTTTTTTTATGAATAATATTCCATTGGCATGGAATATTCCATTCCATCTTCTTCATCCATTCATCTATTAATGGGCACTAAGCTTGCTTCCATAGCTTTTGTAAATAATGCTGCAATGAACACAGGCATACATATATCTTTCTGAATTAG
Organism: Balaenoptera borealis; assembly: GCF_965194805.1. Classification (NCBI taxonomy): domain Eukaryota; kingdom Metazoa; phylum Chordata; class Mammalia; order Artiodactyla; family Balaenopteridae; genus Balaenoptera; species Balaenoptera borealis. Next base: position 90,264,888 of record NC_138874.1, read on the forward strand.
CTTTCTTCAGATAAATACCCAAGAGTGGAATTGCTGGATCATATGGTAGTCCTATTTTTAATTTTTTGAGGAAACTCCATACTGTTTTCCATAGTGTTTGTACCAATTTACATTCCCACCAACACTGCATAAGGTTTCCCTTTTCTCCACATCCTCGCCCACACTTGTTATTTATTATCTTTAACAGCCAATCTGACAGGTATGAGATGACATCTCACTGTAGTTTTTATTTGCATTTCCTTCATGTGCCTGTTGGCCACCCGTATGCCTTCTTTGGGAAAATGTCTAGATCCTCTGCCTGTTTTTTAATTGTGTTACTTGGTTTTTTGACGTTGAGTTGGATATATCATTTGCAAATATCTTCTCCCATTCAGTACGTAGCGTTTTTGTTTTGTTGATAGTTTCCTTTGCTGTACAAAAGCTTTTTTTTAATATAAATTTATTTTATTTATTTTATTTTATTTTTGGCTGCATTGGGTCTTGTTGCTGCGTGCGGGCTTTCTCTAGTTGTGGCGAGTGGGGGCTCCTCTTTGCTGCGGTGCACGGGCTTCTCATTGCGGTGGCTTCTCTTGTTGCAGAGCATGGGCTCTAGGTGTGCGGGCTTCAGTAATTGTGGTGCACAGGCTCAGTAGTTGTGGCTCACGGGCTCTAGAGCACAGGCTCAGTCGTTGTGGCACACGGGCTTAGTTGCTCCACGGCATGCGGGATCCTCCTGGACAAGGGCTCAGACCCGTGTCTCCTCCATCAGCAGGTGGACTCTCAACCACTGGGGGAAGTGATTGAGAGCTTTTTAATTTGGTGTAGTCCCTCCCCACAGCTATCTTAAAGATGAGAGTACTGAGGCTCAGCAAGTTAGAAAATTTGTTCAAGATCACAGAGCTTATAGCAGCAGGGCCAGGATTCAGACTGAGTGCATGCCGGCCTCTAACTACTGAGACTGTGCCTGTAAAAAAAACAATGTGACCTGAAGAACAGCAGCAGGACCCTACCTCAGTGACCCAGATTTAAAATGCATTGAAAAAGACAAATCCATAAAAAGAACAAGAAAGGGCTATGTAGATGGCGCCTCCAGACAAGCTTTAGTACACTATACCAGATCAAGAATGTGTTTTCAGTTCAAAGACGCCTACGGCCCAAACTTGCATACTATCTTATGGTGTCTGTGCTGTAATAAGACAATGTGTCTGTTACTTTGTGTCAAGGGAGCCTAAGGATATGTTAAGCAATAGAAAGGGAGGCAATAAATAGAGGGCATATGCCGTCAGCCATGATTACCTTCAGCCATGATTACCTTACACTTCTCCAGGGTCTTTTGCAAGGAGTGGCAGAAGATCTCCAGAGTGTCCAGGCCCCAAGCCTATTTTTCTTTATTTGCCTCAAGTATCATTTGGTGTTAGTAGAGATGAGGATTCTAACTTGCATCTCACATATAACTACAAACAACATCAAAAAGCACTAAGTGCCTAATTACAAAAAAGGATAGTTATAGCTCTAAGTTTACAGTCTACGAATGATGTGGACAAACATTTAGGCACATAATAAACTGTTCAGTCTGTTAATGTGAAGGGCCTATAAGATTTTAATGGCGCATGCAACACACATATTACATATTTAATTTGAACTGTTGAGTAAAAAGAGCTTATCTTTGCGTTACTGAAACTTTTTTTCCTATAATGAGATGACCTGGGTACACAATGGAGAAGCAAAGTAGCTAGTACCGTTCCCCACATCCTCTCCCACCTCATATTTTCTTTAAGTATTAAAAAATATATATAATTAAAATCTCACACCGAGGAGGCAGCATAATGTGAATGCAAAGTACGAGGCTCCTTGAGTCAGAGAAATCAAGGTTCAAATCCCAGCTCCACTAGTTATTAGCTTTTTCACCTTGGATATATTACTTAAACTCTTTGGGCTTCAGCTTCCTTTTTCAGAAAAATGGAGATAATCATACTTTCATAATAATCATCAAGAGGATGATGATAATGATAAAAATAATTATACTAATGCCTAACATTTATTGAGCACTTACTATGTGCCATGCATTGTACTATGAATTCCCTCATTGAGTTCTCACAACAACCCTATTGTATATAATTGGTTCCCATTTTGCAAGTGAGGATACAAGCTCAGAGAGGTTATATAACCTGTCCAGGTCACAAAGTCAGTCAGACATGGAATAGGAACCCAGGTCTGCCTGTCTCCAAAGCCTTAACCAGTATGCTAATAGTGTGAAAGGACCTAAGCCAGCACCTAGGTGCTCAATAAATGTTAGCAGTTATTACTAAACATCATTCCCATAATCAGCTACAAGATCAAATCTGTGCCACCAATACAGCATCACCAGAATGTGATATTTCAAGTATATAAACACTACAAAATTTACCATTTCAACACGTCAAAACGTGGTTAACTCTGACCATGTTTTAAAATAGGCACATTATATACACCCTTGCCTTATTCAATAGAAGAAAAGACACTGAACATGAACTTAGTAAGTTCATTATTAAGACCATACCTTACTGTACTCTGCTGTAATACAAAATACCAGTACTAGGTAACTTTTAGGTCTTTCTCTTTTAATGTCAGCTTTCCCTGTGCTATCACTTTATTTCCTCTGTCAACTTTTCTACCTCTTTCTAAACTGTTGTTTATAATCTGCTGGGGGGTGGGAGGACCACACACACCCCACCAAAATTATTTAAAGTTTCCAGATAAATAAAAAGTAAACATGCGTCAAATGAGAGGCTAACAAACTCTTCTGCAGTGGTAAAGTACATGTGGTAGTGCTAGAGTCCTTCAACAGTTATTTTTTATGTGCTCTGAGGCCCCTTTCTTATTTTCTGGCTGTCTTCCAGACAGCTGAAGTTACCAGATGTCAAATTTCCATATAAGGGTGGTGTCATAAATATTTTTTCCCTAAAACAAACAATATTTTTCAAAACCCTTAGACATCTATAAGTTATTAAAACAATTCCTCAAGGTTGAGCCAAGGTAGATATTATTTTCCTTCTACTACTATATTTTCTCAAATTCCATCTCACTATCAGACTAAATATATACCTCATTATCTGAAGTATCAAGTAAAGAATTAGCATACGCCCCACAGGATAACTTAGAGACCTACCCTGTTACATGGAGGAGTAACCTTTGTTACTTGAAAGAGTTAAAGTTTCTCCCTGAGAACCTTCCTGCTTTACCAGAATATGACTCAGAAGCAGAGGAGGGTCTGGCTCAATAAATACTTTTACTGACTGACCTCCTACCCTATTGGAAGGAGCGCGTAATCGCTGAGGAATACACACCCTGGAAGGGTGATGAAATCAGAGCCTGGCTAAACTACATGATTTGTGGGTGAGACCAGACAGGAGATCTTTATGTCCTCTGTTTTATGTGGAATATCATGAATTTCATCTGCCTCCTCTGTATACACTATAAAAAGCAACAATTATTGTTTTTGTCTGGGCCATTTTAGAAGCCAGGACTGGGAATTCCCTGGTAGTCCAGTGGTTAGGAGTCAGTGCTTTCACTGCCGTGACCCGGGTTCAATCCCTGGTCAGGGAACTAAGATCCTGCAAGCTGCAAATGCAGCCAAAAAAAAAAAAAAAAAGAAAAAAAAAAGAAAAAACAAACCAAAAAAACACCCCAGAACATATATTTTGAAACTCAATCATAACTAGCTTATATATGAACTGTTCCACCAACTTCAGATGGAAGTAAAAAGAACTACATTGGAAATCAGAAAGCAGATGGGCTTCAGAGAAAGCAGAGGAAATAAATGCCTGTATGGCATAAAGTCTGGGACATCAGAAAGTTTGCTATGAAAACAACGCTTCTTCTCTTGCTGGTGAATGCCAGCCCTTCCACCTTTGCAGAGTCACTCTGCATTTGAGGTGTAAAGATCCTTCATTCTTCAAACCCTTACAGGACATAAAACTCTATGAGGGAGGAGATTTTTGTCTGTTTTGTTCACTGGTCTGGAGTAATGCTCAGTGAGTAATTTTTGGTGAGCAAATGATTTTTTGAACTTTAGGAAAATACATGGAACTGTTCATATCAAAATCTCTACTTCCACTTACCTGAAACTAAAGTAACCATCTCTTCTCCACAGTTTTACCTTCCAGCTTGAGTAACAGTGTCATATAAATCTTTTAGATCAAACATTAAAATCTTGCATTTCTTCATCCTCTACAGCCCACAGACAGTAGGCTCAGCTCTCTGGCAAAGAGCTAAACCAGAACCAGAGTTCAGGTCTGTTTGACTCCAATGCCCATGTTCTTTTTACTATAAATGTTATTTCTCTTAAATCTCACTGGTTCTTCATCCAAAATCTCTAGATTTCCTTTTTCTTCTCCTTAGTTCTCCGATATTGTATTATGAAAATCTTCAAACAGCCAAGTTGAAAGAATTTTTTTTTTAATTTTTTTTTCAAATTAATTAATTAATTAATTTATTTATGGCTGCGTCGGGTCTTCATTTCTGTGCGAGGGCTTTCTCTAGTTGCAGCAAGTGGGGGCCACTCTTCATCACGGTGCGCGGGCCTCTCACTATCGCGGCCTCTCTTGTTGCGGAGCACAGGCTCCAGACGCGCAGGCTCAGCAATTGTGGCTCACGGGCCCAGTCGCTACGCGGCATGTGGGATCTTCCCAGACCAGGGCTCGAACCCATGTCCCCTGCATTGGCAGGCAGATTCTCAACCACTGCGCCACCAAGGAAGCCCCAAGTTGAAAGAATTTTACACCCACCACCTAGAGTCTACCATTAACAGGTTGCTGCAGCCACTTTATCACATATCATCTCTCTATCCATTTATCAATCCATGTTATTTTTTGATGCATTTCAAGTATTTTTTATTTTATCTTTGATGCGTTTCAAAATAAAGCACAGACATTTCCCCCAGTACTTCAGCATATGTCTTAACTAGAGTTTATTATTTGTTTACAGTTTGTTTTCTTTTTGGGAAGTACCATTTTCCTCTCTTCTTGGCTAAAGATACAATTCTTTTCTCCCCACTCATCTGTCAGTGAACCTGGTTAATCTTTTAAACTGTCAATCTTTACATATTACACAGTTGCTAAGAATTTACAAGGTTTTCCTACTCTCTATAATTCATTCACATATTCAACAAATATTAATCAAGCCAAACAGAGTCAATCAAATTCCCATGCAGGCTAAAAATTTGGCTCTGCTGGGTAGACTAATCATTTGATGACCCTGTAACCCCATATTCTTTAAATATTTATTCTCTAATTCTGTTGGTGACTGACAGGAGCATTTAAACTCTCCTCTATTGTCCTAAGCAACTCAACTCCTATCCCAAGGTATTCACCCTACACAGGACAAAATAAGACCCTGCAGATAACCTGATGACTATCTTAGAAGGAGATACTCAGGCTTATCTTTCAATGAGGGAGAGATCAAGAGAGCAGACAACTGTTTTTTTTTGTTTTTTGTTTTTTTTGGCTGCGTTTGGTCTTTGTTGCTGCGCGCGCTCGGGCTTTCTCTAGTTGCAGCAAGCAGGGGCTACTCTTCATTGCGGTGTGTGGGCTTCTCATTGCAGTGGCTTCTCTTGTTGCAGAGCGTGTGCTCTAGGCGCACAGGCTTCAGTAGTTGTGGCTCGCGGGCTCTAGAGTGCAGGCTCAGTAGTTGTGGCGCGTGGGCTTAGTTGCTCGGCAGCATGTGGGGTCTTCCCGGACCAGGAATCGAATCCGTATCCCCTGCATTGACAGGCAGATTCTTTTATTTTTTTTTTTTTAACATCTTTATTGGAGTATAATTGCTTTACAATGGTGTGTTAGTTTCTGCTTTATAACAAAGTGAATCAGCTATACATATACATATATCCCCATATCTCTTCCCTCTTGCCTCTCCCTCCCTCCCACCCTCCCTATCCCACCCCTCTAGGTGGTCAGAAAGCACCGAGCTGATCTCCCTGTGCTATGCGGCTGCTTCCCACTAGCTATCGGTTTTACATTTGGTAGTGTATATATGTACATGCCACTCTCTCACTTTGTCCCAGCTTTCCCTTCCCCCTCCCCATGTCCTCAAGTCCATTCTCTATATCTGCGTCTTTATTCCTGTCCTGCCCCTAGGTTCTTCATGACCATTTTTTTTTTTAAGATTCCACATATATGTGTTAGCATACGGTATTTGTTTTTCTCTTTCTGACTTACTTCACTCTGTGTGACAGACTCTAGGTCCATCCACCTCACTACAAATAACTCAATTTCGTTTCTTTTTATGGCTGAGTAATATTCCATTGTATATATGTGCCACATCTTCTTTATCCATTCATCTGTCGATGGACACTTAGGTTGCTTCCATGTCCTGGCTATTGTAAATACAGCTGCAATGAACATTGTGGTACATGACTCTTTTTGAATTACGGTGTTCTCAGGGTATATGCCCAGTAGTGGGATTGCTGGGTCGTATGGTAGTTGTGTTTTTAGTTGTTTAAGGAACCTCCATACTGTTCTCCATAGTGGCTGTACCAATTTACATTCCCACCAACAGTGCAAGAGTTTGTGGTTTTCTCCACACCCTCTCCAGCATTTATTGTTTGTAGATTTTTTTGATGATGGCCATTCTGACTGGTATGAGGTGACATCTCATTGCAGTTTTGATTTGCATTTCTCTAATGATTAATGATGTTGAGCATTCTTTCATGTGTTTGTTGGCAATCTGTATATCTTCTTTGGAGAAATGTCTATTTAGGTCTTCTGCCCATTTTTGGATTGGGTTGTTTGTTTTTTTGATATTGAGCTGCATGAGCTGCTTGTAAGTTTTGGAGATGAATCCTTTGTCAGTTGCTTCATTTGCAAATATTTTCTCCCATTCTGAGGGTTGTCTTTTGGTCTTGTTTATGGTTTCCTTTGCTATGCAAAAACTTTTAAGTTTCACTAGGTCCCATTTGTTTATTTTTGTTTTTATTTTCATTTCTCTAGGAGGTGGGTCAAAAAGGATCTTGCTGTGATTTATGTCATAGAGTGTTCGGCAGGCAGATTCTTAACCACTGCACCACCAGGGAAGTCCCCTGATTCTTAAATCTGCAGTGATTTTTTTTTTAGTGCCGCAAGGATATTTTAACACTTTCTATGGACTGAAGACCTTGGCAGGTACCTCTTAATCCATTTTTGCTTCCCTGATGTACCAAGGAACATTCAAGATGATATGAGATAAGCTGTAGTTCCTGCCCCCAAGAAGCTTAGCTTAGTCCCCACCATTTCCCCAAAATATGTTCTGAGGACACCAATCATATTGCACCCAAATACAAGAGCTCTATGGTCATTATAAACCTGGGAAAGGCTATAAGCCATATTTCTCTCTTGGAGGGGTACAAAAAATAAAGACTGAGTCAATCCAGGCAAGAACCACTTTTTAATCCAGCTTTCCTAAATTTATCTGGCAAAGCACACTTTTTTCAGGTCAAACTTTAAATTTTTTAAATTGTTTCTCACCCCACTTATTCATAAATAGTCCTTGTGCAGTCCTAGCCAATCAAAATGCTCTCTGCTCCCATAAAGCACTTTCTGTCCAGAACTTGTTCTTTGTTTACATGCTGTTTCTTTTTTCCATGGTGGGTTCCACTGTCTGTCCACACATTTAAACTCTCCCCACTCTCTACTACTTCCAGATGATGCCCTTCTCTCTTGCTCAAGCCCACCTCCACCTTTCATGTCTCAGCTCCCTTGCTCTTATTCACCTTGCAGATCTGTGAGACATCAGACTGGACATGTAAAAGTTACAGCCATGAGAGAGAATGTATTAATGAAAACATACTCAGAAATAAAAATAACACTTAAAAAAGTATATCATGCAACCCAAGTGTCCATCAAAAGATGAATAGGTAAACAAAATGTGGCATATACATACAATGGAATATTATTCAGCCTTAAAAAGGAAGGGCATTCTGACACATACCACAACATGGATGAACCTTGAGCATATTATGCTAAGTCACAAAAAGACAAAAACTGTGTGATTTCACTTATATGATGTATCAAGAGTAGTAAAACCCATAGAAACAGAAAGTAGAAAGGTGGTTACCAGGGGATGAGGGGAAGGAAAATGGGTACAGAGTTTCAGTTTGTGGCGATGGAAAAGTTCTGAAGATGGATGGTGGTGATTGGTTGCACAAGAATGTGAATGTACTTAATGCCACAGAACTGTACATGTAAAAATGGTAAATTCTATGTTATATATATATTTACCATAAGAAAAAAGATTTTAAAAATCTATGTCATAAAATGTGAGGGAATGTGAAAGAAGGCCTGGTAAACTTCAATAATTTTTGATAAGAAACGTATCTGCAAGTCTGGACAGACTTTACAAAAAAAATCTCCTGAGATAACAAACTAAACTTTTCCCCTGATAGACGCTGATATCAAACCTGGGATAGACTGAGAACACTGAACAATAAGCCAGTGCTGGGTGTCTTCCATTTCCCCTTCCAGGTCTGTCCTCCACCCTTCTGCTCTGCTCTGTGCTCCACAAGGCTGACCCATAAGAACTGCATCAAGGTGCTCTTTTACCTATGGTTTCCAGTTGGGTTCAATTAGCCAATGGGTGGCACCAGCAGGAGATCTGAAGGCAGAGGGATGGTGAGGTTGGGCATTTTATTCCCATGTGTCCCTCCCTGCTGGGCTGTGGGTTGGCTATATTGTTCTACTAAAGGCTACAGCCACCATCAGAAAGCCCCCTCAAAACAGCTCTTTCTCTTGGGTTAGGTAACCACCCGGTTTCTTGCCCCTGAGGTCTGGGTGGCTCACCTGCTATCCCTGGGGTACAGTACAATTCTCTGTTATTTTCCCTAAACCTGTCTATTCCATTCTAAGTGGGACCTCCTCAAATTATCCAATTTGAGTGTGCCTTCTATATTCTGCTGAGCCCTTGACAGATACATGCCCAAAAGGATTTTCTGAGTTTATGAGAACTATGCATAAAAAAATGGAGACAGAAAATATAGGAAACTATATAAAGTTAGTTTCCTAAATCTACCATTCTAAATCTAGGTGAGACATAAGAGGTAGATATATAAATTTTGAAGGCTTAAAACATGTTTAGAAAAATATTGATGCCTGGGGTCCTGTGCACCCACCCTTCAAAAAAAATCCCCACTTTTTTGACAGATTTGGTGCATTGGACCCAGACTCTAAATTGTTTTGAAATTCTGAGCGATCTCTTTTACTACTAGGGAAGTGGGACACAATGTGTGAGAGCTTTGAAAATTTACTATATTCTTTCAAATAGCACTGATGACACCTTGCACAGTCTTCCTAATATTGCCCAATTCATAGTATAAGTCTAAATTCTGGACTTTCAGAAGAAAATTTCTGAAGGAGTTTCCTTAACTAAAAGACAGTTTCTCCTTTCTTGTTTGCTCCTACAAAGTGGGTGTGCTGGAGCATCACAGGTACATCTTTGTCAACCTGAGAAGAGATGCAAGAGGGTCCTCTTCGTAGGGACTCTCCAGTATAGGTTCCTTCAAAGGAATATGCTTTCATGAGCATCTGGAAATTTCCTTATGTCTTGAAACTGAACTCTCCATAAAACATTTTGGGGAATGGAAATCCATTTAAAAAATTTCAAGTCCAAGCAATGAAAAGTAATATTTAACCTCATTGAAGCAATTGCACAGTTCTCTTATTCTTGGCAATACAGGACTAAAAAGAATGAGCTCTTTGCTCTGGGTGAAAGGATAAGAGGTGTCAGAAAATGAACTCTAAATCTGTTTCCGGAAGGAAATGAGAGAAGCTAGGAAAACATCATTTCCTCCTCTGGTTTATGTCACTAGAGTTCATTTTGGACAGAAGGTCAGCAGTCACTGCCAGGTGATTACTCAGAGAACTAGCAACAGATGAAGAGGAAAAGTAGAACCCATTTTGATCATGGTGGCCCCCATGAAGCTGAGCAGCATGGCCTGGGCTAACTGTCCTCCAACAAGTATCTTCTTCCAACCCACTGTGCTCTCCTGATGACAGCAGCACTGACTCACATGTACTTTGCTAAACAGGTTACGGAATGTTGGACTGTAAGAAAAAATAAAAAGCCTGTTCTGACTTAGGTGGGATGATCAGAGAAATGAGGGTAGAAAAGGAAAGGAATCTGCTATTGTAAACTGTCTTACAGTTTATATTATATTTTGCTTATTTCAAACTTGTCTCAAGTTGGAAGGCAACAACCTCAGCGATGGAACAGGACATAGATCAGAGTTTCTGCCGATCATGGAAGGGCCCTTCAGTCCTCTTCAGGATTTAAATGGAACACCTCTCATCTAAAACAACTAAATTTTTTTTTTTTTTTTTTTACAAAAGACAATTTAAATTAAGAAAGCTTCAGGATTGACTCTTATGGGATAGCTGTTTCAACTAACTTGAAGGATTCCACCCTCCCTCTCTCTCCCCCACATTAAGCTGATATTTTTCTCCCTTTTTAGTTATTTTAAAAATTGCTTATATATCTCTACATCAATTTTGTCTTTTTTGACAAATTGCACTGGTGGAGGAAGGTCCCAAGACTAATATTTTAGGACTACCAAATTTGAGGACATTTACATTAAAGAAACATTTTTCAAATGGGTCAACCTAAGAGTTCCTTAACTACTTGCTCAGGTTCCTATTTCTTAAATCCTGCATGAATCTCAATTATGAACTTTAAGCATCACTGACTCCTAAGTAAATACATTGGACATGTCTGAGCTAAGTAGCTTTATTAAAATTAACAGCTGTGATATGTTTTATATATAGTAAATGCCCAGATAATACATCTGACAGCAGCTGTAGAAGTGCAGATTAACTTGAAACTATAAAGTGAAACTTCAGGGTGAAGCTGCAGTTAACAAGGAACGAAACAAACATGTGATAACAGGCAGTTTTTAGGACAGTTTCCAGGAGATGCCAAGAAAATTTATTAACCCAAGTTATGAGGATTAATAGTACAGAGATGTGCAAGGTAAGCATCTTTTTTCTTTTCCTTATCTCTTTCAAGCACAGGCTAGTTTTTTGGCTAAAGAAGATTTAAAAGACAAGGAGTTTCTCTACCCTTCAGGTTTTTTACAGTATAAAATATTCTTGATATTTTGTAAGAAAGAATCAGGAAAGGAATTTAGAAAACTAAAGACTCTGAGGAAGAAAAAGAGGGAGGAAAGAAACTGTGCAGTTGGAGTTTAAAATAATTGAGACCATTCTCAGGGTGAGTGATTCTAGATCATTCTATGCAGTATCAACTTCCAAGGACCGTGGAAGAGAGGGACCAGCAGCTTTATACAAATAAATAAAAACTAACACTTCTAGTTATAGAAACTAGAGTCACTATACTTGAAAGGAAAATGTATATATGGATCTTCTGGTAGTTTCTATCCAAGATGAACCAGAGAGTTATGCCAAGACATAGCAAACTTGGTGAATGGTGGATTCCTTAGATGGTATCAATGAGGATTTAATGTCCTAAGTCAGGATGTTCAAACCTAAAATTCAACAATGGAAAGGTTCACTTGATTTAAAAGAGATCTCTCACAGGAAAGGAAGGGCAATGGTATGATATGTAAAGAAACTAATGTATCTACATGGAAACATGTGAATCTAGGAGTGAAACATTAGGAACTGTAGCTAGGATAAGAAAAAGGGAGAAACAAACAGGTGGGAGATTTATATTACAGGCTGCCATGAGAGATGAAGAACAAAGATGATATTTTAATAATAAGATTACAAAATCAATACAGAAACTAACCAAAAGTAGTGTCTGGTAGTTGATATGAGCTAGAATACTAATTCCCTAACAAATAGCAAATGCATACAAATCACAGTCCAATTAATTAGCTACAACCTAGAGATTTCAGAGTCCTTTGCTGGGCTATCTAGGCAGCTAGCATGTCAGATCATCGTGATTCCTACCAAGAGGAATGAAGGAAATAGTTCAGGACTTTGCTCTAGTTCTGCATACTATTTTGTTTTGGCTTTTTTCCTCTAAACCATGAATAGGTGTTGAATTTTATTAAATGCTTTTTCTGCATCTACTGAGATGATCATTTTTCTCCCTCTATTCTGTCGATGTGGCAAATTACACTGATTTTCAAATACTAAGTCAACCTGCCATTTCTGGAATAAACCCTACTTGCTCATGATGTATTACTCTTTTTATATAGTGCAAATTTACTTTGTTGAAGATTTTACACCTATGTTTCCCAAAGGATATTAGAATGTAATCTTCTTTTAAGTGTCCTTGTCAGATTTGCCAATAAGGGTTAGGCTAGCCACATAAAGAACTGGAAAATTTTCCTTCATCTTCTAATTTCTGAAAAAGTCTGTGTAAGATTGGTATTATTTCATCCTTAAGTATTTAATAGAATTCGTTACTGTAATAACCTGGGCCTGGAGAACTTCAAGGAAAGGTTTTTCATTAAAAATTCAAGGGCTTCCCTGGTGGCGCAGTGGTTGAGAATCTGCCTGCCAATGCAGGGGGCATGGGTTCGAGCCCTGGTCTGGGAAGATCCCACATGCCGCAGAGCAACTGGGCCCGTGAGCCATGATTACTGAGCCTGCGCGTCTGGAGCCTGTGCTCCGCAACAAGAGAGGCCGCGATAGTGAGAGGCCCGCGCACTGCGATGAAGAGTGGCCCCCACTTGCCACAACTAGAGAAAGCCCTCGCACAGAAACGAAGACCCAACACAGCCATAAATAAATAAATAAATAAATTTAAAAAATAATCTGTTTAAAAAAATAGAACTTTATAGCACAAAGAGTAAATCTTAAAAAAAAAAAAAATTCAATAGCTTTATCACATATGGGGCTACCCAAATTTTTCATTTCTTCTGGTACTGATTTTAAGTTGTATTTTTCCAAGAAATTTGTCCATTTAATCCAAGCTGTCAAATTTGCTTCATGAAGTTGTTCAAAATATTCCTATATTAAGACTTTAATATCTGTATGATCTATAATGATACTGGAAATTGTGTTTTCTCTTTTTTTCTTAGTCATGCTAGGGGTGTATCAATTTTGTTCATCTTTTCAAAGAACCAACTTTTTTTTTTTTTTTTTAATAAGAGACTCTTTTTTTTTTTTAAATTAATTTATTTATTTATGGCTGTGTTGGGTCTTCGTTTCTGTGTGAGGGCTTTCTCTAGTTGTGGCAAGCGGGGGTCACTCTTAATCGCAGTGCACAAGCCTCTCACTATCGCGGCCTCTCTTGTTGTGGAGCACAGGCTCCAGACGCGCAGGCTCAGTAATTGTGGCTCACGGGCCCAGTTGCTCCGCGGCATATGGGATCTTCCCAGACCAGGGCTCGAACCCGTGTCCCCTGCATTGGCAGGCAGATCTCAACCACTGCGCCACCAGGGAAGCCCAGAACCAACTTTTGACTCTGTTAAGTGTCTCTATTGTTTGTCTGTTTTCTATTTCATTGATTTCGTCCTCTATTATCGTATCTTTGTTATTTCCCTCTTTCAACTTTAGGTTTAATCTGTTCTTCTCATTCCTGTGAAAACTTAGATAACAGATTTTCAACCCTTCTTCTTTTCTAATATAAGCATCAAAAGCTATGAATTTCCCTTTAAACACTGTTTTAGCTACACAGATTCTGATACAGTGCTTTCACTTTCATTCAGCTAAAAATTTCCTAATTTCCCATTTGATTTCTTCTTTTAACTATGGGTTATTTAGAAGGGTGACATTTACTTTCCAAAATATTTCAAATATCCAGAGATCTTTCTGTTATTAATTTCCAGTTTAGTTCTGCTGTGGTCAGAAAACATGCTCTATATTATTTTAAATTTATTGAGATACTTTTATGGCCTGGCATATGGTCTATCTTAGTGAGCGCTCTATGTGCACTTGAAAAGAATGCAGTTGTTGAGAATTGTGTTCTATAATGTCAGTTAGGTTGAGAAGATTGATGGTGTTATTTCATCTCATATATACCTTTGCTGATTTTTTATCTACTTACTCTATTAATATTGAGAAAAGAATGTTAAATCCCTAACTCTTATTGGGATTTGTTTTTCTCTTTAATTCTGTCAGTTTTGCTTCATGTATTTTGAAGATCTGTTACTAGGTAAATGCACATTTTGAATTTTTCTATCATCCTGATAAGCTGACCTTGTTATCATAAGAAAATGTCCCTCTTTATCTCCTTACCTTAAAGTCTACTTTCTCTGACATTAATATAGCCATGCCAGCTTTTCATGCTTACTGTTTACTTGGTATACCTTTTTCTATTTATTTATTTTATTATTATTATTTTTTACTTTCAACATACCTATGCCTTTATATTTAAGGTACATCTCTCTTTCCTCCCAGCTTTATGGAGACATAATTGACACATAATATTGTGCAAGTTTAACATGTACAATGTGATGATTTGATACACATATATATTGTAAAATGATTACCACAATAAGGTTAGTTAACACATCACACACCTCAAATAATTACAATTTCTTTTCTTGTGGTGAGAATATTTAAAATCCACTCTCTTAGCAATTTGCAAGTATATAATACAGTATTGTTAATTATAGTTACCATGCTGTATATTAGATCCCCAGAACGTATTCATTTTATAAGTGGAAGTTTGTTCTCTTTGACCAACATTTCCCCATTTCCCCCACCCCCCAGCCCCAGAAACTACCACTCTACTCTCTTTTCCTATGCATTTGGCTTTTTTTTAGATTCCACATACAAGTGAGATCACATAGTTATTTGTCTTTCTCTGAATTTCTAAAGTGCATCTCTTTTAGACAGTTGCTAAGTCTGATCATTTATACTTTCAAATTAAAATATTTGGACCATTTACATTTAATGTAATTACTGATCTTGCATTTGTTTCTATTTGTCCTATTTTTTTATTCTTTCTTTACTGCCTTCTTTGGGTTAATCAAATATTTTTTAGTATTTCATTTTAGTTCCTCTAGTGGCTTTTATTTACACCACTGGATTTTTCAAGTGGTTGTTTTAGGGATTGCAATATGCATCATTAACTTATCACAGTCTACTTACATTTAATATTATACCATTGTACATACAATGTATGAAATACATAACTGTATAATTCCATTTACCACACCATCCTGTCCATTGTGTTATTGTTGCCATATATATTATTTCTACATATTTGTGGTAGCTTTAAAGTAGATCCAAAAATTTTTTGATACTACTCCCTATGTCCTCTCCTCCTGAGTGTGGGCCATACTAGTGACTCATTTCTAACCTACAGAACGAGGTGGTAGTGACAGTGTGTGATTTCCAAGACTAGGTTGTGAGGACACTCAGGCAGTCTTATGGAGAAGCCCACATGGTAAAAAAACTGAGGCCTCCTGCCAACAAGCATGTGAGCAAGCATCTTGGAAGGAGATTCTAGGGTCCCAGACAAGCCTTCAGATGAATGCAGCCCCCACCAACATCTTGATGGCAACTTGTGACACACTCTGAGCCAGAACCACCCAGCTAAGCTACTCCTGAATTCGCAACCCACGGAAACTGTAAGATAATAAATATTTAGTGTTTTAAGCCATTAATTTTGGAGAAAATTTGTTATACAGTAATAGATAATTAATGCAATATATTATAAATCCCATAATACAATACCATTTTTGTTATAAACAATCAGTTGTCCTTTAAATAAATTAAGAAAAGAAAAAAAGTCACTTTTGCCTGTACAATTACCATTTCTAGTGCTCTTCATTCCTTTCTACAGATCTGAGTTTCCTCCCGGTATCATTTCCTCTCAGCCTAAAGAACATCCTTCAGCATTTCTTGCAGTATAAGTCTGCTGACAACAAATCTGCTCAAATTTGAAAATATTTTAATTTTACTCTCATTTCTCAAGGATTTTTTGCTTAGTATAGTATTTTGGATTGATGGTTTTATTTTTCTTCTTTCAAACTTTAGAGATGTTGTCCTATTGTCTTCTGCCTATTTCAGATGAGGAGTCAGCTGTCATTCTTTGTTGTATGTAATATCTTCTTTCTCTGGCTACTTTTAAGAATTTTCTTTTTATCTTTGGTTTTCAGCAGCTGATTACAAAGTGTTTAGGTGTAGTTTTCTTCATATTTACCCTATTTGAGGTTCACTAAGATTTTCGGATCTATGGGTTGATGTTTTTGACTAAATTTGGGGAAATTTTGGTCATTATTTCTTCAAATATTTCTTCCTCATCTTTCCTCCTCTCTTTATGTGATTCCAATTAGACATGTTAAATTACTTGATACTGTCTCACTGTCACTACAGCTCTGTTCTCCCTGTCCCCAATCTTTCTTCTTTTCAGTTTGTATAACTTCTATTTATCTGTCTTATAGTTCATTGGCCCCTTTCTTCTGCAGTATCCTTCCTGCTCTCTTAAGTCCATCCAGTTAATCTTTATTTCAGCTGTTGTACTTTTCAATTCTAGAATTTCCATTTGGCTCTTTTTAATAGTTCCATTTCTCTGGTGATGGTCCCTTTCTATTCATTCATTATGGCCATCTCTTCTTTTAAATATCTTAACATATTTACATTAGTTGTTTTAAATTCCTCATGAGCTAAATCCATCATCTCAGTCATCACACAATGAGTTATATTTTTTCCTCTACAGTATGTGTCACATTTTTCCTTGTCATATTTTCACTTCTTTGTATTCTAGTAATTTTTATTGTATGATATACATTGTGTATGATATGTTATAGATGGTCTGGATTATACTGTCTTCCTTTAATGTGTGTTGAATTTTGTTTTGACATTCAGTTAAACTACAGGAAGATCCTCTTGATCCTGTTAGGCTTGGTTTTATATCATGTAGGTTGGGTTTTGTCCTGAGTCTTAAGGTACGGCATTTATTGTAGGTATTGTTCTTACTCCTAAAGTTGTCCTAGCTGGGGTCTCAAAGGAATGCCTGTAGTGCTCATCAAGGTCTCTCTACTCTGGCCGGACTAGAAATCCAATATTTCTGAGCACTGTGCACCCTCAGGTATCTCTGCTCAGCTCTCAGCCCTACAGAAGCCACTCTGACTCAGGCCTCACAGAGGCTTGCCCTGTGCATGCCTGGCCCAGCCCTTGGCCAAAGACCTGAGATAAATCCCCAAGAAGATTCCTGCCCCTATATCCATTTCTGCTGTCTCTCCTCCTTTACTCTGACCTACAAATCTCAGCCCTCTCAGACCTATGAAAACGAAAGCAGATGGCTGTTGTAATAAGCCATTGAGATTTTGAAGTTATCTGTTGCACAGCCAAAAAAAAAAAAAAGGCCACAGTGTGATATCGGCTGTTTTGACTGGATCAGCTGAGCACTTCACTTTTCCATCAAACATGCATAACTCTTATTATCTGCGTAAACTATTATCTTCTAAGACCCAACTCATGATACCTCCTCTATGAAGCCTACAGAATTAGTCCCTATCTCCTACATGCTCTACAGGGCAGGGATTCTTTTCATCTATTTTATGCACCGATGTATATCAAGCACCTAGAGCACTGCTTGGTATGTAGCAGGCCCTCCATAAATAGTTGCAGAATTAATGATTTAACACACTTAACTACTTTAAGTTATATATCAAAATATATATTCATATTCCCAATGATCATGCTCCTCTTTCACACAGAGCTGTACAGGATCTCACAGGACTCATTTCCACATTAGGAAGGTTGGGCTTTGATTTTAGGTACTTGGGAGCACCTGAAATATTCGAATAAGCAAGTATATTTGTTAGAATTAGAACTGGTTCTAAGTAACTGAGCACCCCCAAATACAAGAGGAAAAAGTGTGTTTGTGTGTGTGTGTGTGTATACACACAATTTTTTTTCCAGAGGAAGACAAAAATGTATTCCAAGGTAAATCATCCTGGTCACTTATCTTCATATATTTTTTTTTTTTTTTGGGTTGCGTTGGGTCTTCGTTGCTGCATACAGGCTTTCTCTAGTTGCGGCGAGCGGGGGCTACTCTTCGTTGCAGCGCGTGGGCTTCTCATTGCGGTAGCTTCTTTTGTTGCAGAGCATGGGCTCTAGGCGAGCAGGCTTCAGTAGTTGTGGCTCACGGGCTCTAGAGTGCAGGCCCAGTAGTTGTGGCGCACAGGCTTAGTTGCTCCACGGCATGTGGGATCTTCCTGGACAAGGGCTTGAATCCGTGTCCCCTGCATTGGCAGGTGGATTCTTAACCACTGTGCCACCAGGGAAGTCCTTCATATCATTTTTAAAAAACAGGTTTATTGAGTTATAATTGACATACTATATAATTAATCCATTCAAAGTGTACAATCCAATAGGTTTTAGTAAAGCCCCAGAGTTGTGCAACCTGCACCACTATCAATTCTAAAACATTTTCCTCATTTCAAAAATAAACTCAATACCCATTAGCAGTCACTTCCCATTTCCCTCCAAAAAAATCTCCCCATCCATCCCATCCCTAGACAACCAGTAATCTACTTTCTGTCTCTATAGACAGAAAGATTTGCCTATTCCATATAAATGGAATCATACAATATGTGGTCTTTTGTGACAGGCTTCTTTCACTTAGCATGGTATTTTCAAGGTTTCATATAATTTTCAAATACAAATATAATCAGCTTAAAACACATAGAATAATTAAGAGCACAGATTACAAAGCCAGACTATCTGGATTTATCTCCTATCTCCACCCCATATTAAGTTATGTGGGCTTCCCTGGTGGCACAGTGGTTAAGAATCCACCTGCCAATGCAGCGGACATGGGTTCAAGCCCTGGTCCGGGAAGATCCCACATGCCACGGAACAACTAAGCCTGTGCGCCACAACTACTGAGCCTGCGCTCTAGAGCCAAGCCACAACTACTGAGCCCGTGTGCCACAACTACTGAAGCCGGTATGCCTAGAGCCCGTGCTCCACAACAAGAGAAGCCACCACAGTGAAAAGTCCGCGCACCGCAATGAAGAGTAGTCCCCGCTCGCCTCAACTAGAGAAAGCCCACGCGCAGCAACGGAGACCCAATGCAGCCAAAAAAGGAAAGGAATAAATAAAATAAATTAATTTTTAAAAAATTACGTGATTTGGCTTCCCTGGTGGCGCAGTGGTTAAGAATCCGCCTGCCAATGCAGGGGACACGGGTTCGAGCCCTGGTCCAGGAAGATCCCACATGCCGCGGAGCAACTAAGCCCATGCACCACGACTACTGAGCCTGCTCTCTAGAGCCCGCGAGCCACAACTACTGAGCCCGCGTGCCTAGAGCCCATGCTCCGCAACAAGAGAAGCCACTGCAATGAGAAGCCCGAGCGCAGCAATGAAGACCCAGCACAGCCAAAAATCAAATAAATAAATTTTTTAAAAAAATTACGTGATTTGAGGCAAGTTACTTAACTTCTCTGTGCCTTAATTTCCTCACCTATAAAATGGGTTTAGTAATAGAACCTGCCTCACAGGATCACAGTGAAATTTAAATATGTTAGTATACGTAAAGCACTTAGAATAGTACCTTACATATAGTAAGCACTACACAGGGGTTAGCTGTTATTATTATTACTGTTGTTATCATCATCATCTGCATTAAAGAGAAGGAGATTATGGATAGATAGTCTCAAAATCTTTTTCATAGCTTTGGGATGTGTTTTGGTATTTAACAGGTTTTAAAATGAGTGTCTCAGGAGAAAGAAGTGGGGAATGACTGCTAATGAATACAAGGTTCTTTTTCAGGGTGATGAAAATGTTCTGGAACTAGATAGTGGTGATGATTGCACACCTTTGTAATGTACCCAAAAAACCCCACTCAATCGCATACTTTAAAAGGGTGAATTTCATGGTTTGCGAATTATATCTCCTTTTTAAAAACTGAGTGGCTCTCTTGTTTCAGAAACTGCTGTACTTCAAGCAAAAAATAGTGAAGGCACACATGGATATCCTGCCTTGAAAAAAGCTAGAAATTTAAATAGCTTCCCTATTTCTGCCCCGCCCCATCCCCAAGTTTTTCCTGTACTTATGTTTTAAAAATGTGTCCTCGCTATTAGCTGCAAATGGAGGGTAGGTAATACAGTGTTTGATTATGTGGACTTTCACTGGGCATGGATACATAAAGGAGTAAATTTAAGATGAGAAATCATTTTTGCTACTGAATTGTATTAAGTAATAACTACATTCATAACAGTTAAGAGCTCAGACTTAAGTCAGAGAGAATTAGGTTCAGTTTTTGGCTCTGCCGGTTGTCAAGCTATGTGACCTTGGGCAAGTCACTTAAACCACTCTGAACTTTTGTTTCCTCATCTGTAAACTGAAGATAACAATAGTAATTTATTTCATGGTGTGTTATGAGGATTAAGTTTGATCATGTAGGTAAAACATTTAATACACTTCCTGGTAAATAGTAAGCATTCAGGTATTTCGTAAATGGCACCTATGAGGATGGTGATGTTGATGATGATGATGGTGATGATGATGATGATGATGATGAAGAAGAAGAAGGGGGAGGAGAAGGAGAACTGTCATCGTCTCCCAAACTGATTGTAACAATAATACAGATGAGGCAGCAACTTCTGGGTGGGGCTAACTGCTCAAAACTGTTACTGTCTTTTTGAGAGGAAGGGGGAGTAATATGACTCTTTGTTGTTACTGGTCACAAGGACGGAGCAATTGACATCCCCTTCTACCCTAAGCTCTAAATGAACTGTGTATTCCCACAAGGATTTGGCAGCAGTTTCACTTACGAGATCCTTGCTTATGGGTCTAAGAAAACCTTTGCCAAATGTCTTCCAGGGATAGAAGAGGAATATGAAATTAATTTATTTACTCTTCTAAAAAAACCCTCTACTTCTAGGAAAAACATTAACACTATTGTTCAGTCCTTCAAACTCAACTACCTTTGAAAAATTGTTCTTTGGCTTGACATTTACAATTTAAGATTGCCACTGCCCTACTTCAGACTCTCACCATCTTTTCTTTGGGACCATGGCAATAGCTTCCTAATTGGTTACCTACCAGTCTTATCTCCCTCTGTTCTATTTTCCACACTGCAACTAGGATTACTGTTTTTAAATACAAAATCTCATAATTCTCTACTGCTTGAAGTTCACAAGAGCTTCCCATCCATCACTGGTAGGAAGTATCTAAAACTCCTGTGCAGATCGTACAAAGCTCTTCATGATCTGGTCCCCATGCATAAGTTTGGCCTCATTTCTGGACACTCTCCACCACCATACACCCTAAACTCTAGCCTCATCAAAATACTGGCAGTTCTCTGCAAGGCAGTTCAGCTTTGTAACACATATTATTAGAACACAATACATCTACAGACTGCTTTTCAAACATATTATCTCATGTGTGTGCTGTTGCTTCCTGTGAGCAGGGTGAATAGGAAGTGCTTATTTTTGTTAACTGATCACTTCAAGGAAGAGCAGTCAGTAACTAGCAAATCACTGACACTTTTGCCAGTGTCTGACTGACACTCTTATTGTGAATAATAATTATATTTTACTTTTTAAGTATTTGGAGTAACCAGAAGAGAATGTTGACCAAGCCTGATTCCCACCTATGGAATATAAGAATAAAGTTTGAGGGACTTCCCCGGTGGTCCAGTGGCTAAGGCTCCATGCTCTCAATGCAGGGGGCCCGGGTTTGATCCCTAGTCAGGGAACTAGATCCCACATGCCACAACTAAGAGTTCGCATGCCGCAACTAAAGATCCCTCATGCGGCAGTGAAGATCCCGCGTGCCCCAACTAAGACCCAGTGCTGCCAAATAAATAAATAAATATTAAAAAAAAAAAAATAAAGTTTGAACATACTGGTAAAATTCAACACAAAGATTTCCAGTAATTTACTGTTATTAATGCCTTTAATTAAAGCAAACCTCTTACTTAAGATAACCAGTTAATCTCAAAATAAAAGTATAAGCAGGGTTGTAATAAATGTATTATTAAATGTCCTTCTCATTCTATGTTAGATTTTTAGCCTTGGTTCATTAACTGTTCGGCTTTAAAACTAGATGAAAATACTGACATTGAGATACTTTATTCTTACAATCGTCAAGTCACTAAATAAAGCCAAACATAGCGTCACACTTCAACAATTTTCATTCTTTTTACTTTAATATTGACTGATTACCCTGCAGAATTATCACAGTTGACTAGCAGGTCAAGGCAGCAAGGCTACAAGAGAAACAAAACAAAACTGGACTTCTTCATGTCTACAGTGGTCCAGATATTATAATTACTGAACAACATCTAGACAGTGGCAGCAAAAAGACCAGGTAATGAACACTATAGGTTTGAAGACCATACGTATTAGTATTATGCTCCACAGTCTGGCTAGATGCTCAAGAATACAATACAGGACCCCCAACAGGAACTAACAAAGGTCTGGTTTTAATGTAAACTCACTCTCCTCTTACCTGACCCTCCAGGGATTCTGTTTCCTGAGAAGCAGATCTAAACTGTAAGACGATAATATCCCAAGGAGGTTCTGGCACTGAGCCCCAGAAATCCTTAAAGCAACAGACACTGTCTAAAAGAAGAAAACCAGACCACTCACTCGCTTCTCCATTCTCTTCTCTGACTCTAGGGAACACGAAAATGCCCTGCCAAAGAGAAGTTATAAAATTCCTTCTGAGGCAAAATGTTTTTAAATAGAGATGGTCTGCTGTTGATTATGTCATTCCCTGTCACCTGGAACATTTTGGAAGACTCCTTGGAAATGACCTCTGGGCCAGACCAAGCTATATGTGGGCTGGTGAATCCTTTCTATCTATGGAGGCTGAATAACTTGGAACCTCCTAGAGTGATGACAAAAATGTAAATTAACTCACAACAGGACAATAAGGTTGCATCACAAACCATTTTTAAAAATCCAGAATGTGGGAAACTATATGACAAAATTCTTTAACAAAATAAACTATAATCAAAAATTAAAATGAAGGGCTTCCCTGGCGGCGAAGTGGTTAAGAATCTACCAGGGGACACGGGTTCGAGCCCTGGTCCGGGAAGATCCCACATGCCGCGAAGCAACTAAGCCCATGCACCACAACTACTGAGCCTGCCCTCTAGAGCCTGTGAGCCACAACTACTGAAGCCCTTGCGCCTAGAGCCCGTGCTCCACAACAAGAGAAGCCACCACAATGAGAAGCCTGCGCACCGCAATGAAGAGCAGCCCCCGCTCGCCGCAACTAGAGAAAGCCCACGCGCAGCAACGAAGACCCAACACAGCCAAAAATAAATTAATTAATTTTAAAAAATTAAAATGGAAATGGAAAGAAAGGGAACTTATCAATTAAAAGCTACTTAAGAAACATATTAGCTGAATGCAATGGGTGCCATTTCTTGGATCCTGACTGAAACAAATCAATTGTTTAAGAAATTGAGACAAATGGGAGAAATTTTGAACACTGACTAGTTTCTTGATTATATTAAGGAATTACTGCTGCTTTTTTTTTAGGTGACAGTAATGGTACTGTTGTCATATGTAAATAGAAGGGAATCCTTTTTGTTTTCTAAGTCGCTAGAACCAGAGGATCTACAAAACGGCAAAGGGAGGTGGAACACAGGAACCAACTCAGCTTTCTACATCTTAAATTGAGTGTTGGACACGTGGACATTTATTGTATTGGTCTTTATTCATTTTTGCAAATCTTAAATACGTTATTTGGAAAAGGTCAAAAAGCCAAAGAATGCTACCTGGATTTGTAGTTTCAGAGCCTTTCCCTTTTTGAGGTGCCACCCGTTTCTGACTGTAGAGTCGACGACGCAGGATCTGGGGAGGAGCTCCCTGAGCAGTCCCGGCTGCAGACAAAATCCTCCCAGCCCCTTCACATCTCACAGAGCACTGGTGAGTAGTGTGGCGAACAGGAAAAAAGCACAACTGGCAATAACCATGTGACCATATAAGTCACTCCTGTTCTTCAGTCACCTGCTTACCTGAGGCCTGCTACGGCACACTGGTTAAGAGGGTGGGCTTTGGAGAAAAATAGATGTGAGTTTGATTTCCTGTTCTATCACTTAACAGCAATATAAACTTTAGGGCAAGTTTCTTAACCAATTTGTACCTTAGTTTCTCCATATGCAAAATGAGGATTACAACAGCACCTTCCTTATAAAATTGTTCTGAAGATTAAATAGGAATGCATTTAGTACTATGACTGGCTAAAATATTAGCTGCTGTTATTATATTATTGTTGTTGTTTTATATTCCTTTCCCTTCATTTGAATTCAAACTGCTAGTGAAACCAAAGACATATTCATAATTATAATTAATAATATACTTATTGCTATCATCATTGTTGTAGGAAAGAAAAAGAGACATATCTGATTAGAGTAGAAAATAGGGACATGGAAGTAAATTAGAATATATATGGACAGTCTGGATCAGATTCGAGGGCCAGGTAACAAGTGTCAAGCAATAGAATAACAGTACGCAAAATAATAGTGAAGTAGTATTTCAGGGCCATGACTCAGACAATGGTCTACACAAGATAGACTGGGTCTATGGCCCTGGGCTCCAGGACAGCATTTTGGTGTATTTGTGGCAACCCAGTTTTTTTTTTTTTTTAGCACCCTACAGAGTGCTATTTCATATGATTGAGCCTTGCTTTATAATAAAGTGACCAGGTATATGCAGCATGACTATTCATCATGACAATCCTGAACCAGATCCAGAAATGACAGAAATGCCAAAGGTTTCTGCCTGGCTGGGGATGGGAGGAAAGAATAAACTAGAAAGCGGGAGGACACGGGGTGTGAGGCTGGGAGTTCAGCACAACTCGGCACATTCACTGCAACTTTTTCTGCTGATGGGACAGATCATTTATCGTAAGAGAATAAATCACCTCATGAAAACAATGCAGAGTGTGTGCTGGGCCCAGAACCCATGGCTAGAACGTCAGCAGTGACTATTCTCTCTGGGGCCCGACTCCCACCATGCGCTTGTCAGCAACACAGACTACTCACACTCCACTTTCAGAAACCACAGACCCCACAGGAGCGGCTAAAACAGATGCAGAGAAATTAGCTCTGTGGCTGGGTTGACAGTTACGCTTACAAGGTCAAGGAAGAAATGGGGACTCTACTAGTTTATTGAACACATGCATTTAAAGGAGGCTAAGAGAACTTTCTTCCTTTACCCCTCCCTTAAGATTTCCCCTCTCTGTATCACAGAGCTGCCTCCTTACAGACTGACTCATTTTGTGGGTTCCATCTGTTGAGGGCATGCTATGTACCAGGCAAGGCTAAAAGGTGCTTGGGATTTATCAGTGAACGAAACAAAGATTCCTGCCCTTGAAGAACTTCCTCCTTGAGGGATGGGGAAGGCAGACAACAGCATTTTAGGAAGTGACAGGTGTTTTGGCAAAATGAAAAAGCAGGGTGAAGGGATGAGGAGTGAGGAGGAGAGGGCAGTTGGATATTGAATCTACCAGCCGATAAGAATGTTAACTTAAAAATTCTGTCACTTCCTGCAATTTATTACCACACTCCCTCACCAGTCATCACACTAGCAGAAGGTGATTAGGAAAACAAGACAACAGCGTTGGGTTTATTTCAGGGTCAAAAGAAAATAAATTACAACTATTTTCTCCATACTTTTTATTTTCTGAAAGATGAATGCAAATGTAGTCTAAAGAAGGAAGGTGCTAACTGAACTGAAGCAAAGTGACATCAAATAGACTTCTCCCCTTCCTCTCCTCCAAGCTAGTCTTCGGTCTGCTGCCATGTGGCCTATGACTTCTCCATACTCTGAGGCCGGGCTGTCTGTGCACTCCCACACAGCCTGTTCAAAATGTCCAAATCATCAGCAAACTGTAACCCCAGCCCTATAAGCTAATCATATCTTTCTTATTGCTTTTTTTTGGAAGATCAATCAAAGCAAGACAAACAAGAGTTGATGGCCTAAGGCTGAAAAAGAAGGGGTGATACAAAATTATATAGGCCAATGTTAGGTGCATTCTCCTCCTCCACAAAGTAGCCCCTCTATTCCCACCCCCCAAAAAAAGATCAGAGAGAGCGAAATAAACATTTTAACAGGGGTTGATGCTAAAAGGCAGGATTAAAGATTAGCGTTTCTATTTGCAAATTTTCTACAATTAAGAGGTATAATTTTTATAATTAGGGGAAAATAGTTAAAAAAAAAAAAAAAAAAAAAAAACCCAATCATGAACCAAAAGAGATAGCCCTGAGAATCTACTGCACAACACCCTAGCAGTTATGGCTGCTAAAGAGCTATCTGCTGAACCATGTCAATATTTTGTGAGATATACTTAGGTGAGATTTATACCCGGAGCAGAGAGTGATCCACAGAGTAAGGAAACTATAATTTTACATATCTTATATTTACAATCATGCTGACGACTACAGTTATGCTGAATATGGCGCTCTCATTCTTCACAACAGCTTTTTAAATTCTGACTCAAAGCAGGAGGAAAAAGCTGATCTAACGGTGAAATAAGCTTATATTGAATTGTGAGATGTTTACCATAAATTTATATACATAGGGTTCAGAAATATTGAAGACTTTTATTAATCTTCTTATGCTTGAAGCTTAAGCTAAGCTTAGGATTTTGGTTTGCAGCCTCCTGATGCCATCTTATTTCTTTGGAAACAAATCCTGAAAGAGTATTTGACAAGGTTTAATACCCATTTATGATGAAAATGCTCAGTAAACTAGGAACACATAGAGAAGACCTTAACCTGACAAAGGTACACCTAAAACCTAAAACAAACATTACATGAAATGGGGAAACTTTAGACTCATTCTCTTTAAGACTGACAACAAGACAAAGATGTTCACTAGCATAGCAACTGTTTTGACATTGTCCTGGAAGTTCTGGTCAATGCTGTAAAGGAAAGATAAATAAGAAGTATAAGGATGAGAAAGGAACAACAAAACTATCACAATTTTCAAAGGATATGATTAACTATGGGGGAAAAGAAACAACAGAAAACAGGAGACTATTTGAATAAGACAGTGAAGCCAGGCTGTGAAATACAAGATCAGCTTACAATAATCAATACCTTTTCTCTTAAACTACCACTAGCCAACTAGAAAACAATAGTAATAGAAATAGACATGATTCACAATAGCAACAAAACTATCAAGTATTAGAAATTAATTTAACCAAGAATATACTCTTAGACCTTTATGGACAAAACTTTGAAGTTCTAATAAAGGACTTAGAAATGAACTGATGAAGTATTTAGGGGTAAGGGGTCATGATGTCTGCAACTAATAACTCAAGTGAGTCAGAAAAATGCATAGAAATGTAGAGAGGGAGTAATGAAGCAAATATAGCAAAATGCTAACATCTGGTGATCTGGGTAAGGGACATACAGGAGCTCTTTGTACAAATCTTAGAACTCTTCCGTTAGTTTTAAATTATTTCCAAATAGAACAAAAATTCTGAAAAAAATAAGCTGAATAAATGGAGAAACATATTACATACTCTTGAATGAAATAAGTTAATATCAAAAAGATGTCAAGCCTCTGCCAAATAATTGATAAATTCAATGTAATCCCAATAAAAATTCCTCAAAAAATTTGAGGAACTTGATAAACATATTCCAAATGTTATATGGAAAAATAATGGCACAGAAGTAGCTAAGAAAACTTAAAAATGAAGAACAGAGATGGGGCACTTGTTGTGCCAGTCATGAGGATGTATTACCAAATCACTGTAATAAAATCAGAGCGATAAAAAACAGAGCAAGAACTGACAAACTAATGTAACAGAACAGAGGCTTAGAGATAGACTGGTGTATCCATGGGAACCATATAGGAGAAAGAGGGTACCACAATGTAATGGAGGAAAGCATGGGGTTTTTGGATATGTTATTGGAAAAACCGGCTCATTAAATGGAGAATAATAGGGCTGGATTCCTATCTAACACCACGTGCAATGTGGGCTCTAGATGAATTAACGAAATAGCTATGACCTAGGGACTGGGAGGGCCTTCTTAAACAAAACTTTAAAAACTCTAAGCCAAAGAATTTATTTACCTGATTACATTGAAATTAAGAATTTTTCTTAATGTTCTTGGATTGGAAGAATCAATATTGTGAAAATGACTATACTACCCAAAGCAATCTACAGATTCAATGCAATCCCTATCAAATTACCAATGGCATTTTTCACGGAACTAGAACAAATCATCTTAAAATTTGTATGGAGACACAAAAGACCCCGAATAGCCAAAGCAGTCTTGAGGGAAAAAAACGGAGCTGGACGAATCAGACTCCCTGACTTTAGACTGTACTACAAAGCTACAGTAATCAAGACAATATGGTACTGGCACAAAAACAGAAACATAGATCAATGGAACAAGATAGAAAGCCCAGAGATAAACCCACGCACCTATGGTCAACTAATCTATGACAAAGGAGGCAAAGATATACAATGGAGAAAAGACAGTCTCTTCAATAAGTGGTGCTGGGAAAACTGGACAGCTACATGTAAAAGAATGAAATTAGAATACTCCCTAACACCATACACAAAAATAAACTCAAAATGGATTAGAGACCTGAATGTAAGACTGGACACTATAAAACTCTTAGAGGAAAACATAGGAAGAACACTCTTTGACATACATCACAGCAAGATCTTTTTTGATCCACCTCCTAGAGTAATGGAAATAAAAACAAAAATAAACAAATGGGACCTAATGAAACTTCAAAGCTTTTGCACAGCAAAGGAAACCATAAACAAGACGAAAAGACAACCCTCGGAATGGGAGAAAATGTTTGCAAACGAATCAACAGACAAAGGATTAATCTCCAAAATATATAAACAGCTCATGCAGCTCAATATTAAAGAAACAAACAACCCAATCCAAAAATGGGCAGAAGACCTAAATAGACATTTCTCCAAAGAAGACATACAGATGGCCAAGAAGCACATGAAAAGCTGCTCAACATCACTAATTATTGGAGAAATGCAAATCAAAACTACAATGAGGTATCACCTCACACCAGTTAGAATGGGCATCATCAGAAAATCTACAAACAACAAATGCTGGAGAGGGTGTGGAGAAAAGGGAACCCTCTTGCACTGTTGGTGGGAATGTAAATTGATACAGCCACTATGGAGAACAATATGGAGGTTCCTTAAAAAACTAAAAATAGAATTACAATACGATCCAGCAATCCCACTACTGGGCATATACCCAGAGAAAACCGTAATTCAAAAAGACACATGCACCCCAATGTTCATTGCAGCACTATTTACAATAGCCAGGTCATGGAAGCAACCTAAATGCCCATCGACAGACGAATGGATAAAGAAGATGTGATACATATATACAGTGGAATATTACTCAGCCGTAAAAAGGAATGAATTTGAGTCATTTGTTGAGACGTGGATGGATCTAGAGACTGTCATACAGAGTGAAGTAAGTCATAAAGAGAAAAACAAATATCATGTATTAACGCATGTATATGGAACCTAGAAAAATGGTACAGATGAACCGGTTTGCAGGGCAGAAGTTGAGTCACAGATGTAGAGAACAAACGTATGGACACCAAGGGGGGAAAACTGCAGTGGGGTGGGGATGGTGGTGTGCTGAATTGGGCGATTGGGATTGACATGTATACAGTGATGTGTATAAAATTGATGACTGATTAAAAAAAAAAAAGAATTTTTCTTGATGAAAGGACAACAAAGACAAAATTAACATATGAGAAGATATCTGCAAAGTGACGATAAGTGAACATCTATAAACTGTCTTCCACAAGTCAACAGCAACACAGATAGTAACTCCAATAGAAAACAGGCTAAGACCAGAATAAGTAATTTACAGATGAAACTATATGCGTAAGAGATGCTCACAATCATTAGTAATCAAAGAAATACAAATAAAAATGACAAGGTATCACTTTGCACCTATGAGATTATAGAAGGTGGAGAGCTAGAGAAAGCTGAGTGCTGGCTGGGACATGAGGATACAGGACCCCTCGAACACTTCTGGCAGGAGAGAGAGTGGTGCAGCCATTGTGGGGAGGAATCTGGCACAGTTTGATCAAATTCAGGACATGCAAGCCTATGACGCGGTGATTCCCTTCAAAGTGTATATCCCACAAGTATATTACACAGCTTTATAAGTGGACAGGTATGAAGATGCTCATTGCAGCAATGTTTGTGGTGGTAGGAAGTAGAGACAACCTGAGTATCTATCATACAGAGAGGAGATAAGTAAAACTGTGGTTCACACACACAGCATGGAATATAATGCAGCATTTGGAAGCAAAGAATTAGATGTACATGTAGAAACACAAGTGTATCTTAAAAACAGTACTCAGAGAAAAAAGAAGCAAAATGAAATACAACGTTACAAATTAAAATACATATAAAACAAATATCCCCACTTTGCAAGATCCTATACAGACAAAAAGAAACGTTATATGTGTTCAAACGAGCACCTGTGAAGCATGAGGTGAATGGGAGGAGGAGAAGGGAATTAAAAACAAAAGAAATCTTTTAGGCTCCTTGCATGTTAAAAAAGAATTCAAATGACCTATGATAAAAATAAAATTAGAATTGTTTCCTTCCCCTAAGTTCCCAACTTTCCTAACAACAAAAGCAACTTTGGTTGCCAGCTCTGTTGATGAGTAACAGCTTTTCATCCTTTTTCAAGCAGGAAGGGAAAAATTCAGGGATCAACAGAGTACTAAAGGGATCAGTGGAAAATAGTCACGAAACAGTGTTTTTGTTCTCATGACCTGACAACCTGACTGAAAAGACCCGATTACCTCTTGATTAGGAGTGATTCAGCTCAAGACACGTTGCTGGCGTCAAGTTTTCATGTCCTTTGAAACTATTTACTTTCAGAACCCCTTCATATACAATCCTTTGGCCTCCTCATGGTGATGCCACACTACTTAGAATCTAAAAATTCTAGAGCTAGAGAGCACCTGGTTATTCTACAGATGAGGAAACACAGGCCAGAGGAGGATTGTGGTTTAGGCTCACACAGCTGGTATGAAAGGGAAGCTCTTACTGACTGTGCCCTTGTCCCCCTTCTGTCTCTCTGGCCCAGCAGCCAGAGTGATCCTGTTAAAACATAAGTCATCAGAAGCTTCTCTGTTCAAGACCCTCTACGGGCTCCCCCCTCACTCAGAGGAAAGGCCAAAATCCTTACAAAACGGCCTACACTGCTGTGCCCCTCCCCACTCCCACCGCCTCTCCTCTGCTGCACTTTCCTCTCGCCCACACGGGGACCGCCTGGCCACTGTGACCTCATCATCCCTCACACATGCCAAACATGCTCCTACATCAGGGCTTGGACCTTGCTCATCCCTCCGCCTCCTGCTCACTCTCTCACTCCTCTCAAGTCTTAGATCGAAAGTGATTTTGGTAGAGGCCTTCTCTGGCCACTGTGCACTTTGTGTGTACTCCCCCCCCGCCCCACTTCTTTTTTCTCACTTACGCCTCCTTCAGGTTCCCCACAGCACTTACAATCGTGTGACCATGATCCATTCACATATTTATTTCCTGTTTGCTTCCACACCACCAGAATATCTACTGCATGAGGGCAGGGCTTTGTCTGCTTCGTTCACAGCTGTATCCCCAGCACCAAGAACAGATACAGGTGCTGCATGACTATCTGTTGAGCCTTGGTTTAACAGCTCCTTCATCACAGAGCTGATCTGTGATCTGATTTCATGACTGCTACTTTAGACCTTTTTGCCTTTCCAGGCAAGAGACTGATATCTTATAATTAGCTCCTGGCCAACGAGACTAAGTTATCCAATCTTGAAGATTAGTTTATTCAGATGTTTTCCTAAGCAAGGCATAATAAGCAACTATTTAATATTAATTGAACTTATGTTTAAAACTTTTCATAAGTAATCTGAATGAATTTTAAGGATGCTTTAGCTGAAGATCAAGAACAATTGAGAATTTCAAAGCAGATAATCTTGTAATAATGCTGTGGGGTAGGTAATACATTAACCGACTTCAGAAACGACAGAATAATAAACCCAGAAAAAATTCAAGCATTATACCTGGCAGTGGGTAGGCAAGCCTCCATTTGCATTTGTAGTTTAATTGTTTTTATCATTTAAAAAAGTTCCCCCAATTTAAAAAGTACCTGTAATCTGAACAATCACTGCAGTGTCTGAAATTTGAGAAATCGCTTTTTGCTTATTTAGCCCAACCTTGATAAAGTGAATGGGAGGGTTGAGAAGAATAACGCATTTGAAGATTCACTATGCATTCTGCAGAAAGGGTTTCCTTCTGAGGCAGAGAGAAATGAGTTTACTGGCTCTGGAGGCTTCCTAAATTGCAGCCTCCAAGTTTAGGGAAGATAAAAATCTAAACACATTCCATTTAACCCTTTTTCAGAGCCAGAGCCTCATGGAGTCTTGCACTATGTTCTAAAAATGAACACCCACTCTTAGTTTTTAGGAGATCTAAATGACGATTCAAGAATTATGATTTATCATGTACTTTAAGAGGAGAAAAAGTAGTGTAAGTTCAATCAGTGCTTGAGAGAGGCTCTGAATTGCCTCTTTCATGTGGATGAACAAGGAATGTGAAAGGGTCTCTCGAGGTAAGAGGGACCCTAAGAAGAAAGGACCCAGAAAAGAAGAAACAAGAGATGGGAAAGGCTCTGCTTTGGGGCTGCAAGACAAAATAACTTGTACATATTTGGACAGATTGTCCATGAAGATTATTATCATATCTCAGTTGAAAATTCACACAATATGAACACTGTATAAAAGACATCTTATCACATTTTCTGAGGCAGAATGTTCTCGGCTTATTGCAAAAGTTATCTGTGTGCCGCACAGACCCCATCCCCAGGCCAAATTTTAGCTATTCTCCACCATACACAAAGCACTCTATTCCAGTCTCTGACTTTAGTGAATTTAACACGGAGGTAATTTGAAAAATCTCTTTTCACTTATGTTAGCTCAATAATGATAAAGTGACTGGGAGTGTTGAGAACAACAGTGAATTTGAAGATTCACTATGCATCACGCAGAATTTTTTTAAAACATGTTTTCTCAAAACTTTGTGTCGTTGACACAATGAGTGACATATGTTTCAAATTAACACGTAAAAATCAGGGAACTTTGGAGATGGAAGGTAGTCTTAGAGGTCCTTTGATTCAATAATTTAGAGAAAAACAGGTGCTGGGGATAAACTAACTTGCTCATCACCTGGAATCTATTCTATGTTACAAGAGTAATAAACGCAGCACCAACTCTAAGAAACCACACCTGTATGCTGGCAAGTACTTCACTTTTCAGTATACGACTACAGATTAATCAGTTCTGTAACTTCAGCTATACAAACACGTGAAGCTAAACTATGCTCAAACGCTAAATATTAGTGCTACCACTGGCTTGCCACATACCACAGCATCAGTGATTATGAAAAGTGTTTCAACACAAAACGCTCATATTACTATAAAAGAATTACTGTAAAAATAGACCTAAAGGCAAGTTATCAATTACAGAATAATGTTGTGAGTGCCCTTCATTATTATATCAATATAAATGAGACAGACAATAAAGGATAATGAGATTCCATTTAAAGTGGGGTTTTTTTCATTTAAAATTTAACTCTATACACCAAGCATTCCCCACAGCACCTAATTTCCAGCAGACCTGGCCTGTATGTAACCCCAATATTCCCTTGTTCAACTAACAGCACTGACACCCTTTTCAAGGTTAAATACTCTGAGAAATTGATGCCTGGTGGACATTAGTACCTGCGGCAGGAATGCAGGTGTACAAAACTCCACCATAACCAAACTTGCATCTCTAGCCAAACAGGTCTCACTCTTGCTTCGGTAAGCCATTCCCTGCTTGTCTCCCTGACACAGAATCACGGACTCCTATTCCGACTCAATGTGACTGTGCAAGCCAGAAGAATCTCTTCATCTGTTAAATAAGGGGGCTGGACTAATGCTGGATTCTTTTCCAGCTTTCAAATTCCGCCTCATTGCCGGAGCGGCAGGGTGGTGAAGTGAAAAGAGCCCTGAGCTTGCCTGACACCATTTAAAAAGCCCACGTCTGCATCCCTCGGACTGCCGGCCACCCGGCCTCCAACTCCCCGGCACCTCCCTGGGCCCGACTGACCTGGACCGGAGAACTCCGACGAGGGCCCGGCGCCCTGCTGCCCCTCGGGGGCTCCCGGCCGGGGCAGCGGCCGCGGCGGGGCAGGGGGGCGCAGGCCTGGCCGCCCGGCGCGTTCCTCGGGGCGCGGGTCCCTTCCGCCCGCCGTCCCCGGACAGCGACCCCGGGCTCCTCGCCCGGCCTCGCCCGGCCCTTGACCTGCTCTCCGCCGCCTGGCGGTCCCTTGGCGCGGCGGGCAGCTACGGCCGCCTGTCCCAGGCCCGCTGTCACCTCCGCCCCTGGAAGCGGCGGGCGGGTCAATCCTGCGTGACTCAGCGTGGCGGCCCCGCCTCCGGCCTCCCGCCCAAGCTTCCGCCTCGCGCGGCCCGTGCGGCCCGGGGGCGCCACGCTCCTTCCCCGCGCGCCCACCCCCTCAGGCGCCCGCCCCGGTCTCGCACTCCCTGACGGCCGGCCTGGCTGCGCCCGCCCCATTACGTCAGAGGGGGCGGTGCCCCAGGACCTCCATTCGGGGAAACTGAGGCACCGGGCGGCGCGGTGCCGACCCTGCTAGGGCAGCTCGAGCGTCGGCTGCTCGCGGAGCGTTGAGTTCTACGTGCAGCTCCCGCTGATCGAAAGCTCCTTTCCTCCCTTGCCTATCCCTCACCCGCCACACTCCCCCTCCAACCTAGAAAAGGGTCAAATCCCATTTAGGGAAGCCGCATTCAGTTCCTGCCTGTGGTGCGGTCCTCTGTGCTGCCCGGAGGCAGTTTCCTTCATCCCCTCACAAATACTCGGCGTTCACTTCGGTCTGTTCATTTTTTTCTGAGGAAAGTCTCTCAGGACACCTTTGAGAATTCAAGAGCAAGGAACAGCAGAATGCAAGAACTAGGCAGGGCTGAGAGCACGCTTTTAACTCGTTCGTGAATCCTCGCGGGATTCCTTTTGTGTATTAATGGCCTCAAAGTCACACTGCTTGGTTTGTAGCTTGAATTTCTGTGCCTAGTTTCTGGGATCTACCTGGGGGATGCTGAAGAAGATGCAACAAGTCTGTCACTGTGAACGTATAACAGATAAACCTCTACAGATGGTCCCCACCTAGAATTGTTGGACTTAAGATTTTTCCACTTTACAATGCTGAGAAAATCGTAGGCATTCAGGAGGAACCACGGTAGAATTTTGAATTTCACTCTTTTCCCGGGCTGGCGATATGCTCTAGGATACTCTCTCCTGATGCTGGGCAGCGACAGTGAGGCAGCTCCCGGTCAGCCCCAGGATCAGGAGGGCAAACCACCGATACACTTGCAGCCGTTCTGTACTCGTACAACCATTCTGGGTTTCACTTTCAGGACAGTATTCAATAAATTACATGAGATAACCAATGCATTATTGTAGAATAGGCTTTGTGTTAGATGATTTTGCCCAACTGTAGGTTAATGTGAGTGTTCCGAGCACGTTTAAGGTAGGCTAGGCTATGATGTTGGGTAGGTTAGGTGTATTAAATGTATTTTCGACTTAGGATATTTTCAAATTACCATGGGTTTATCTGGACATAACCCCACTGTAAGTGGAGGAAGATCTGTAATTCAAATTTTTCATCAGCTGTTTCTCCTTTCTAGTGTTGTGTGTGTGTGTTAAAATACATGTAACATAAAGTTTATCATTTTAAACGTTTTTAAGTGTATTGTTCTATGGCATTAAGTACATTCACGTTACATCACCACCATCCATCTCCAGAACTTTTTCATCTTCCCAAACTGAAACTGTAGTCATTCAACGTTAACTCCTCATTCCTCTCTCCTCCCGGTCCCTGACAACCACCGTTCTGCTTTCTGTCTCTATTAATTTGACTACTCCAGGTACCTCTTGTAAGTGGAATCATACAGTGTTTGTCTTTTGGGTTTTCTGTTTGTTTGTTCGTTTTTGCCGCGCAGCGCGGCTTGGGGGATTTTAGTTCCCTGACCAGGGATCGAACCCCCAGCCCTTGGCAGTGAGAGCCTGGAGTCCTAACCACTGGACTGCCAGGGAATTCCCAGTGTTTGTCTTTTGTGATTGGCTTATTTCACTTTGCATAGGTCCACAAGTTTCATCCACGTTATAGCATGTGTCAGAATTTCCTTCCTTTTTAAGGTGGAATAATATTACTTTGTATGCATATACCACATTTTGTTTATACATTCATCTGTCAATGGATGTTTTCCATCCAACGTTTGCTTCTACCTTTTGGCCATTATGAATAATGCTTCTGTGAACATGGGTGTACAAATATCTGTTTGAATCCCTGCATTCAGTTCTTTTGTGTATATACCCAGAAATGGAATGGCTGGGTCACATGATAATTCTATGCTTCATTTTTTGAGGAACTGCCATACTGTTTTCCTCCTTTGCTTTTTGATGCATGTGCACATTGTGGGCAGAAAACTTTCTAGTAAAATATCAATATTCTGGATTTCGACAAAATTGTCAGCAAATGCTTCATTTGCCTGTAAGACAGTGACTTCTCTTCTCTCAGTAATAAGTAATTTACATTACAAATCCATTGCCTTTATTTTTGAAGATATTGTTCCTATTCAGTTAACTACAATTTTGTTTGTGTTCTGGGGATATATTTTTCTAACGGTCTTTGGACAGAGTCAAGTATGCCACATGAGGGAAGAGGGGTAAATTGGGTAATTGGGATTGACATATACACACTACTATATATAAAATAGATAACTAAAAAGGACATACTTTATAGCACAGGGAAATCTACTCAGTACTCTGTAATGGCCTATATGGGAAAAGAATCTAAAAAAGAGTGGATAAATGTATATGTATAACTGATTCACTTTGCTGTACACCTGAAACTAACAGAACATTGTAAATCAACTATAATCCAATAAAAATTTTTTTAAAAAGTATGCCACATGAAAGCAAAATGAAATTAAAATCAAGCATTTCATTTAAAAAAGAAAACAACTGGGAATTCCCTGATGGTCCAGTGGTTAGGACTCCACACTTCCACTGCCAGGCGTCCGGGTTCGATCCCTGGTCAGGGAACCAAGATCCTGCAAGCCGTGCAAAACAGCCACAAAAAAAGAAAAGAAAAGAAAACAACTTTGGATGTCTTAATGTACACCCAGCCCGACTGGGACCTGTTTCTTTTACCTAAAAGAGTCAGTTTCAGAATGATCTGATTACTGAATCTAAATCTTTGGAAGTGGGTTCTTTGGTGAGTACACTAAAGTTTAAGAACCACTGCCCTAGGGCATCGAGAAGATTCTGAATCATCAAAGGCAAAATAATATTCTTTCACTCATCAACAAAGATTTACAATGCAGCATTTGCAATGCAACAAGCATCATGCTGGATGTTTGGGATTCAGCTGGACAAAGACAACCAATAAGCACCCTGCTCTCATGGAGCTCACATTCTAGAGTGGGGTAACAGACAATAGATAAATAAACAAATGGTAAGCCAAATAATTACAGGGTATGGTGAATGCTGTGAAGGAAATAACCCAGATGATATGATAAATTAGATCGTAGAGAATTAAATCCTAATGCCCTAGGCATCCACTGTATGTAATGATTTAACGTCTCTCCCATGCAAGGGGAATGGTTCAAGTTATACACAGTCCTTGAGAGAAGTGAGTACAGAATCACTGTGTTCTGTGGTTTAGATGAGGATCTGGTCTGATAAGGGCCAAAGTAAGAAGTGGAAACCTTCTTTGAATATAGTGGTTGGTGGTCAGGGAAGTCTCTGGGGACATAACGTTTACTTGAGACCAAAATGATGAGAAGGAATCAGCCGTGTAAAGAGCTGAGGAAGTACCTTTCTGGTGGGAGAAACTGAAGGTGCAAAGCCCTGAAGTAGAAAACAACTTGCTCAGTTTCACAACAGAAGAGAAGGCTGTGTGAGAAAGAAAGCAAGTACTATGGGATGAAATATAAAACAAACAAGGGTGAAGATCATCCTGAGCCTGATGGGCCATGGTAAGGAGTTTGAATTTCATTTTAAGTCAATGTATTGATACATTATAAAATATCCTCAATTGAAGGGACTGAAATGAAAAGGATCAAAAGAGGTAAATGTATGTGGAACTTCTTTGTTAGCAATAATAATAGTATCTGCATGTGCGATATTAAAAAGTTTGTTTTTTCCCCTGGATAATCCTCAATAAACCAAAATCAATTCCTGTGCATTTTGATTAATCTCATTGATCAAAATTATTTAGGCGGGGCTTCCCTGGTGGCGCAGTGGTTGAGAATCTGCCTGCCGATGCAGGGGACACGGGTTCGAGCCCTGGTCCGGGAAGATCCCACATGCCACGGAGCGACTAGGCCCGTGAGCCACAACTGCTGAGCCTGCGCGTCCGGAGCCTGTGCTCCGCAACGGGAGAGGCCGCGACAGTGAGAGGCCCGCGCACCGCGATGAAGAGTGGCCCCCGCTCGCCGCAACTGGAGAAAGCCCTCGCACAGAAACGAAGACCCAACGCAGCCATAAATAAATAAATAAAATTTAAAAAAATTAAAAAAAAAAAAAAAAATATTTGGAGTCTTCTTCCACTGCCAGTGTTGGAGGCAAAAAAAAAAAAAAAAAAAAAAAAAAAAAAATTATTTAGGCGTGTCATCCTTTGATCCCATGTCTGAACCTAAATCCAGCATGTTAGGACACACTCAAGTATCCATTGCTGTTATGATGGACTGCGTCACTAACAGTGTCCATGGCTTTGCCGCAAATCAAAGGCAACTCCCCAAGGTTTCCCTCTGGAACAACTTAGTGGTAGAATATAGAAGGCATAGGTTTAGTCTTCTATGTCAGAGAAAGAAGAGATAGCACTTGGAAACACTAATAACTATGCATTAAAATGGTGCCAGAATGCACCGGGACAGAAAGGAGAGGACTCTAGTTGAGTGGAGGAAGGAAGGCTAGGGGAAGTCTGGTGCTCTCTTGGGGAAGGGAGGAGTCCAGGGTGAATTTTGAGAGAGGGTATCTGTCTAGTGGACTTGCGCTGAGGCAAGGCCAGCTCCTAGAAGAAGACAATGGAAGCCATTTGGTTCCATTTAGGAATAGACCCCAGTTGGCAAAAGTAAAGCCAATTCCCGTTTTGTAAGGAAGTTCTGAATTCAAAAAAAGGACTGTATCATGTTTATCTTAAGAGTTGTTCTTATATATTAATATAGTGTTTCCTAGGGGCTTCTTCTCTTCCTATCTGCTTGCAGAAGCTTGAAATTAGTTTAATGAGGAACAGGAAATTCTTTCATAATTAGAAGTAAAAATCAAACTGGCAAACAAACAAATCTACCTTAAAATGCTAATGCCTAGTTGAGGTAATATTTTGGAAAAAACTCATTCTCTTGTGTATCCATCAAAATATATTTAAGTGACACTATCAGATCTCTTCCTATTTCCATGAGGACACAAGAAAGAAAGAAGATATTTGGGAATCTGGAAGAAGATAGGGGAAGGAAAGAAAAGGGAAGCTGAAATACTGAAGACAAGTTTATAGTAAATGTTTATTGAGAGCTAGCCTTATGTTAAGAACTTACCATATATTATCTTTTTTCTTTTTTTTTAAGATTCTTTTTTGATGTGGACCATTTTTTAAAGTCTTTATTGAATTTGTTACAATATTGCCTCTGTTTTGTTTTGGTTTTTTGGCCTCGAGGCATGTGTGATCTTAGCTCCCCAACCAGGGATCGAACCCACACCCCCTGCATTGGAAGGCGAAGTCTTAACCACTGGACCGCCAGGGAAGTCCCTATCTTTTTTCTTTTATTAATCAGAAAAAAAGTTATTACCCCAAGAAACAGAACCTGGGTTCCCCCATTTGAATAGAATCAATAATTCTTGAAAAGTAATTTATAAACCGTCTTTATTTTCTTTCCCAGGTTGTCTACAATAATGAAGAAAGATAATCAAGGTCATCATTTCCTTCTCCAAATAATATTGGTTGTTTTTTTTTAGCACGTATCATGACAACAACCCAGCAAGTAATTGTTATCTTTAGCTTATAAATGAGGAACTGAGGCTCCCTGGGGTTAAACAGCTGGCCTAGTGCTTTCCACACTTCCCATACTTTAGTCATTCCTATACCACTTTTTGCCATAATCTTGCACTCTCAGAAAACCATCACAATAGTTTTTGACTAAATGGCACACCACCTTTCTAATTTTTAAAATATTTTTATTTAAATTTACTCACTTTGTTTTTTAAGGGAAATTTTGTACCACTCCCATAAACGTAAAACCAGTATATAGATTGAAATTAATAGGAGGTAATCTTTAAAACAAATACAATGAAAACAAAATGGTTACTTTTTAAAATGTTTTTAGTTCTTTTATTTATTTATTTTTAATTAATTAATTTATTTTATTTATTTATTTTTGGCTGCATTGGGTCTTCGTTGCTGCACGCAGGCTTTCTCTAGTTGCGGCTAGCGGGGGCTACTCTTCGTTGCAGTGCGTGGGCTTCTCACTGCGGTGGCTTCTCTTGTTGCAGAGCACGGACTTTAGGCGCGCAGGCTTCAGTAGTTGTGGCACACGGGCTCAGTAGTTGTGGCGCACAGGCTTAGCTACTCCACAGCATGTGGGATCTTCGCAGACCAGGGCTCGAACCCGTGTCCCCTGCATTGGCAGGGGGATTCTTAACCACTGCGCCACCAGGGAAGCCCCAAAATGGTTATTAAATTCTAATTCTGAGCTTGAGGGCTACTCTCCATTTGTTAAAAAAAATGAAACTAGTCAGTGTTAGAAAGTTAGAACCAAAGAGAAACTTTGTCCTTGATATATTCAGAAAGATCTAAAGAAATTGTTAAAAGAATAACTTTCTAAGTAATTTATTGCTTGATCAGAACATCAAGCAAAATTGGCTCATGCACCACTTGAGTTGTCCTAAAGAATATTTTGAATACTACTTGTGAATCTTTACCCATATTTTGGGAAATACCTGATTTGCCCAAGATAACAGAGCTCGTAAATGACAAAGCTAGGATTCAAACCACCATCTGCCAAAGTCTTTCCACTGTGCAATGTGGGCTCCCCACTCAGATAGTTTCAGAACTTTTCTCTGAACCGGCCGTGTTTTTCTTCTCTTGGCAATGTTTTATCCTGGTGCATCCATGAGACTTAGTGACATCATGACCTTCAGTGTCCTTCCCAAAAATGTTCTGGGAACTATAAATCACACTCCAGAGGAGGGCTGACTCTTGTGCGGCCTGGTGGAACTGTGCTCTTTTGATATGACACTGTGCTTCTTTAACACAGTCTGGGAATGTATTACCTGCTTAAGGAGCTGGACCACATAGCTGTCTCTTATTGAACTGTGGTCAAGTTCATGTCCCTCCTACCCCCACCTCCTACATGATATATATGTTTGAAATTAGTGTAAAGTGTTTCACATAAAGGAGTCATCCAACTTCAAGCTGTACTAAGTCAGGTCTATAATAGCCAAGCAAAGTAAGGAACTAATGAGGACTATGATTCAGTCCTTTGACAGGGCTGATCTCAGTCGCTTCACACACTGTTGTAAAAAGTGTCCACCTCTCCCTCTCCTCACATTAGCTGGGTTCATCGAAGGCAGAGACTAGTGGATTTATCCTTGTAGCCTATTGCCTAGCAAAGTGCCTGGCACATAGGTGTGTCTGATAAATGTTTGTTGAATGACTGAGTTCACTTGAGTTAAAGTCATAGTAAAATTATAACAGTGCTTGATTTTAATAAAATTGTAATGTTCTTTTGTTGTTATTGTCCATAACCATGCATTCTTCTTTATTTGGTAACAGTGTTTTGTTTTTTTTAAAAGACGGGAACCAACTCTCCTACACTGGCTTCCCATACCCACCCTCCGCCTTCTGGGAGTGGGCATACAACCCCAGACTGACCAATCAGTCACCATGATGGTTTTTGGGACAGACATGTCACCCAATTTGTGCTCTTGAGAGTCAGGCCCAAGAATCAATAGTTTGTTGCTAGGCTGGTAGAATACAAGCTTGAAGCTGCTATGGGTCATCTAGTCCTGCAAGGGAGCACCTGTGTGAGAAGGCAGTCACCACTGAAGACAATGAAATCAAGAAGTGGAGAAAGATTCCAGCCCACATAACTGGGGCACCTGGATCCAGCCATGTCTGAAAACCCTTCATATAAATTTTTAGTTATTTGAACCACTAACGGTCCCATCTTTAAACTACTGGTTCAGAAGTGCTAGTCTGAGATGAAATGTTTACTGTCCCCTAGCAAAATGAGAAAAATAATTTCATTGATAACACTTTTTAATTCTGAGATTATATCTTTCTAATTTTTGGCATTAGAGTGTTTATGAATTGATGGTGATGGTAGATTGCAATTGTATTTTTCTAATAGTCCTTAATAGAAAGTTAGTCTAAAATAGAAAGTTAGCAAACCCTTTATCTATCCCTCTGTCTTAGTCTGCTCCAGCTGCTATAACAAATTACC
Source organism: Balaenoptera borealis (assembly GCF_965194805.1). Taxonomy (NCBI): domain Eukaryota; kingdom Metazoa; phylum Chordata; class Mammalia; order Artiodactyla; family Balaenopteridae; genus Balaenoptera; species Balaenoptera borealis. Next base: position 90,307,275 of record NC_138874.1, read on the forward strand.
AGAGACTGGGTAGCTCAAACAACAAACACTTATTTCTCACAGTTCTGGAGGCTGGGAAGACTGAGATCAGGATGCCAAGCATGGTCAGGTTCTGGTGAAGACCTGCTTCCTGGCTTGGAGATGGCCTTCCTGTAGCCTCACGTGGCAGAGAGAGTGAAAGTGCTAGCTCTCTTCCTCTTCTTATAAGGACACCAGTGCCATCATGGGGGCTTCCCTCTCGTGACCTACTTACTTTCCAAAGTTTCCATCTCCAAATACCATCACATTAAGGCTTCAATGTATGAATTTGGGGGGGACACAAACATTCGGTCCATAGCACCTTCCATTAAAGAAATTTCTTTTTAATCTGTCTGTGAAATAAGTCTGCTATAAACTACAGTGTACGTAAAATACTATATTTGTATATACAAAAAATAATAAAGTTGTGATCCTTTTATTTCTCAGTTTATTTGTACTTCAACTGAGTCCAGAAAGGATTTAAGGAAATTCACTCGACTCCTTTGATCTAATGCCCAGGATGGACTCTTCATTCCAAAGGCCTCATGTGAGACAATCTGAAAGGAAGTCAAAGAGGCCTTTCCTCCCTCCTCCTGTGGGGTAGGCATGGATCCAAGTGATGGTTTTATCTGTCTGCTCCCTGGGGCTGCGCAATAAGAAGCGATGTGTCAGCAGAAATAGGCACCACCCCTGAAGGCTTCTCCTTAGCTGCTGGTCACCCATCTGGCAATGGCTCCAGGTCCCTTGCTTCTAGGTGAAGCCACATCCCACATGCAGCAGGGCCCTTGATGGGGTGAGGGCAAAGGTGCAGGGAATGTGTGGGAAGTGAAGAGAATGAAGGTAGGAGAGGGAAAGATCCATGAGGGGAAGGGGCGTGGGCAGGAACCGTAAGTGCAGAGGGGAGGAATAAGAGAAAGTGAGAGGGGAAAAAGCCTTCATACATAGTGGAATTTAACTTCTGGGAGGAGGGAGAGAAGTGATGTTTGCTTAGGCATTTGCCCAGGAGGAATGTTTACTCAGGCTTAATAGCCAGAATGAAGTTAGTGTTAAAGTTGAAGTGAAGTAATACGCTAGGCAGGAGGTGGGCATGACGGAGTGTTGGTACAGGGTATGTGTTGGGAGTGTGTGTATTAGACAAATCATCGTACCACATATGTGAAGATGATGCTCTAGACACATGAACTTTGACTTCTCCCGTTCTGATGGCAGATTTGTCCCAAGCCAGTGTGTTCCACTTTCTCAGTCCTTGTTTTTGAGATGGCTGGTCTTGTTAGGGGCGTTCTCTGTGGTCATGGAAAAAATGAATCTTATTGGCTCACTTATGACTAGACTAAATGTGGTTTGGATGCTATGCTGTGTCTTGGACCTATGCTGGGTTAGGCTTCTAGAATGTTAGATCATAGATTGGGAAGCTAAACACACACACACACACACACACACACACACACACACACATCCTTAGACCCAGGAGATGCAGCTGCTCGAAACAGCCAGGCTCTTTCCTGCTGCAGGGTCCTTGGCCTTGCTACTCCTTCTGCCTGTACCTTTCATTCCTATTCTTTGTAAGCCTTCATTTTTCTTATCCTTTGTATCTCAGCCCAAATATCACCTCTTCAGAGAAGTCTTCCCTAACCATCCTATTTCAAATAGATCCCTTGGCATTTCCTCTCTCAGTACCACTTCTCAGCTAGTAATTCTTTTAATGTATTTGTTTAACGAACTTGTTTTATTCTTTGTCTCTCCCTCAAACCCTCAGAATCCAAATAGGTAGGAACCTTGTCTCTCTGGTTTACCACCATCTCCCTGACTCTTAACACAGATAACACAGGGTCTGATTCATAAAAGGACTCAACTATCTGTCAAACGAATGAACTGCCCTGAATCCGTATCTTGGGTCTTTCGCAGATAAAAACTTGACACCACTGTATTGGGATCTTTTTGTTTTAGAATAAAATTTCCAACTGTGAGAAATTATGTTTGGCTATTTAAGAGGGCTCCTGCTCCTGCTTTTCCTTCCAAGTGTCCTGAGGTGGATAGAAGAGTTTAGGATGTTACACACTGTTTATTGATTTTGGCTCGTTGGGAAGGGCAGAAGAGCCTCCATCTAAAGAAGAGTTCTGTCTACAGAGTCTCTGGACATGCTTTACATTTTCTCTTGCTTTAGTATTTGTGCCAGCGGTACATCTCCACAATCTAGTAACAAACAATTTGGTGCAAATAATGGGAACTATTGTAAGCAAGAAACTACAGTTATCCAAAGGCTGAAGTCCCTGCTGTCAGAGACATGTACTCTTGAACTCTTGACTATACCAGCCGTCTTATTTAAAAAGAGTTGTATGGTTTTGTTTTTCCCTGTTCTTTGTTTCACATACATTCTATATGAGGTAGAAGCATGGCAGCCATACCACTCCGTAGGGTGATCACAATTGGTTATTTACATTTTATTGGTTTATTTCCTAATTTACAAAACAACTTGAGATACTTTATATATTAGTTTTCTATTACTGTGTAACAACTTAGCATAAATGTAGAGGCTTCAAATGGCATGAATGTATTACCCCCCGGTTTCTACTGGTCAGGGGTCTGGACATGTTTTAGCTGGATCCCCTGCTGCCGTCTCACAAGGCTGCACCCAAATGTGGGCTCAAGCTGATTCAAATGGTTGACCCAATCCATTTCCTTGCGGTGTATAATTGTGTCCTCATTTTCTTGCCAGCTGTTGCGTGGCACCACTCACGTCTCCTAGGGGCTGCTTCTCTTCACAGGCAGTTCACAACCTATCTGTCCGCTTTCTTCCACCCAGGCCTGGGAGAGAAACTCTCTGCTTATAAAAGGCTGGTCTGTTTAGGTTAGGTCCACCCAAGATAATCTCCTGTTTGATTAACTCAGAACCAGCTGGCTTGGAACCTTGATCACATCTGCAAAATCCTCTTGCCATATAGTGGAACATAAGTAGGGGAGTGATATCTTATCACAGTCACATCCACCTGCAAGGGGAGGGATTATACAAGGGCAGGGGTCATGGGGACTCATTTTAGAATTCTGCCTACCATGGTTTATAATAATAATTTTTAAAATGCATGCTCAAAACTATACTAGACAAAAGAAGAAAAACAGTAAAAGAGGAGAGGAGGAGGAAAAAATGTGAAAATAATCCTGGAATCATTCACTCAACAAATATGTTTGCTGTGTTTATATACACCAGGCACTGTTCTGAATGCTGGGCAGAGTAAAATGAAAAGGTAAGGTAGTCACAGCTTACCAGAGCAGAAACTTCTTCAGGCACCAGTACCAGGTACAAGAGTCATTCGGTATCATCCTGTCTGAAAATTGGAAATTCTCCTATCTAGTCACATGAGGAAAATCACTGTGTCAAAAAAATTTTCAATCTGGAAGGAAAAGTGCTAGGAAGAATACGGAATAAACAAAGACCTTCCAGCACATGAGATTTAAAAAAAAAAAAAGAGAGAGACAGAATAGGCTGGGTTCAGCTCCTCAGGATCTGCCTCACTTCCAAACTCCCCTTTGCACCCCTAAGTCCATGATGTCCCTGTCAGCCTCACTGGTTTACAGTCGACTAGTCTGATGAGTGATAATACTCTGAGGAGGGTCCAGGGCAGGAGCTGCCTTCCCCTCCCTACTGATTTATGAGAGTCTCACCTTTAATTCCAAGTGAAGGTAGCTATTATCTCCATTTTTTTTTTCCAGATGAGTAACCATGATTCAGAGAAGGTAAGTTACTTGTTCAAGGTCACGCAGCAAATAAGGAGCAGAGCTAGGATTAAAACTCAGGTCTGTCAGAGTCCAAAATCCATGCCCTTAACTACAGTATTCTACCCCTTTGGGAAACATTATCTATCTAGGCTGGCATTTTGTGCGGAAGACTTCCTCTTTAAAATAAGATCCTAGATATAGAATAGAAAGGCTCCTGGCCAGGAAAATGCTGGACTCAAAGTTGGAGGACATTCCTTCTTGTCCCCTGAATCCTGCCCTGTCTCTCCCCCATCAGCTCTGATTTCACACCCTTCCTCCATATTGAGAAATTTTTGTACAGTCATGGCCAGGCCCTGTATTTTCCATATAATATTCTGTCTGTATTATCACCTCCTGCTTAAGTGAATTTTACTCAGGATAGTCTTTAAGGTTTGGTGGAAAACCTGCATCTCCTTTAGTGCTTAAAATCCTCAGGATGGCAGGCCGGGAGTGTTTGAATGAGAAGGCTGCAAATCTTGAAGAGGGCAGTGAAGCCATCGGGGGCTGACAGGAAGCCCTCTGGGTAACTCATGAGTTGCCTGGTGGTCCCCACCCCTGTTGCCCAGCCCCAGTTTGGGCCACTTCTCACCTGGCTCTCAGCAGCCTCCTCGCTGAGTCGGCCTTGCCGCTGCTGCAGCCAGCTCTTGAGGCTGCAGCCAGGGTGATGGCTCTAAATGTGATTCTGCTGCTCCCCTCAGTGGAACCCTCCAGCGGCTCCTTGTTCTTCTCAGGATAAAGTCCAAGCTCTGTAATATGGTTCAAAGGTCCTGCACGGTCTGGCCCCTCCCCACCCCACTGGCCTCTCTGGGCATGTCACTCACTCCCCCTGTGCTGAATTTCTTGCAGCTCCCCAAAGGCCGCCCTCTCCTGAGCCTCCAGTCCTCGGTACTTGCAGTCCCCTCAACCTAACTCTTGCTCCCCCGTTTCTCTCCCCTTGGCCAACGCCTATTTATCTGACCTTATTACATCTCACCATAGACTTCACGAACTCTGAGATGCCTTTCCTGATCTTCCCAAGACTATGGTAGGGCCCTTCGCACAGTCTGCCCATCCCCCCGCCCCAGAGTTCACTGCATCACAGCAATTATCACAAGGCAATGTAATGACCTATTTGTCTTCCCAACTAGGTCACGGCAGCCCTGAGATAATGAGCTGTATCTTATTTCTCTTTGTATTCTCTGCATTTATTGAGTGCAGGACTCAATAAATGTCCCCTGCATGAATGAATGAATAAATGAATAAATAAAAGCATACGGTTGGGCCAGAGAAAGCACTGTGACCATACTTTGCAAACACCAGCTCTGTTAAATGGCTATGTACGAGGGAAGGTGAAATCAAAGTAAGTGATATTCAGACAATCTGGAAAAATCGAGTGCATATGGCAACCTCAGGCACAAAGTCTCACTGAATTGAAAAGAGCCCTCTCAAGTAGCTCCTTCTTTCTAACAATAAGAAGGGAACCAAGGGATATGGCATTAAAATTGGGAAGAAAGAAAACATCACCTGAGGAGAGAATTTCCTTTTTAAATGGGAAAAGATATATTTTTCTTCTGTTTCCCTTTTAACCGCAGATTGAGAGATTGCTCAAGTAACAAAAATAAATCATGTGTTAATCCTAATCTTGAATGGCCTCCTACAGAGGGTGGATTGTCACAGCTAGAGCACCTCTTGATTTCTGGTGGGTGTGGGAATACTTGTTGAGAGCAGCTACTTTGCTCAATGTTAGGAAAGGTCTGGGTGAGTTAGAGGCTGGGGAGCCGGGGGGGGGGAGGCTGACAAGGTGGGGGGAGGTGGAGCAAGTTGGGGGAAATGGAGCCTGCCCTGTCTCACTGAGGCTGAGCCCTGAAATGGGTGATGATGGGTAAAGAACCCCCAGCAAGCCCTGGGGACAGGGTACTTGGGAACCCCAGCAGGCCCAGTGGGGGTTTATGAACTTGCCTGATGTGTGATGAAAGACTACACATGCCTTCAAAATCTTCAGTGACATCTACTTTGCTTAATAACACTTTTAGTACAAATGGGTTCGTTCTGGAGAACTCAGTGGGGTGGAGAGTGCTGTGTATCTCTGGCACAGCGTCAGGACACAGTCATTCCACAGGGGCATCTGCATTACACTTATACGCCCAGAAAATGTTTGAAAGATGCATATTGTTTAAAATGCCCATGTATGAAGCAGCGGGACTAGGTGTTGTGTGTGTGAAATCCTTTTCTTAATAAGAAACTATTGGCTCTTGTTGAAACAGTCCTCTGGGATTTCAGAAGAATTGGTCACCTGGTCTTGCTATGTAATGATGGGTCATTTCAGCCTTTCAACCATTCATCCAGAAACCTTCACTGGGTATTTACTGTGTGGCAGGCTCTCTGCTAGACTCTAGAGATAGTGACTAACCAGCCAGAACCAGCCTCTGGACACAGCATAGACTAGCGTAGAGCCTTCTGGACCTAAACCATACCCTCAGAATCGGAAAATCTTACTGAACACCACTGCATGTATCTACGGCTGCATCAGAGGGTTTACCCCTGGAACAGATGGAGACCATTCTGAATTGTTCTGAATATGTTTATATTTAAATATGTCTCAGATAATAAAATAGAAAGAATGCTTCATCTGGTGTGAGAGCGGGAACAAAGCCTTTCTAAACTGTTGCCCCGGGCACTGTGGATTTCAGGCAGGGACTCTCTGGGACTGTTTCATCATCATTTCTTTTTTCCTAGCTGCCCGGGGCTGCACTTTCTTTGGTAAGACTCTGCCTCTATGCCCTGAGTTGGGGCCTCTCCTCTTAGGGGCTGCTGGAGAGGTGCTTCTCTTGAGTTGGAAATTAACCTGGAAAAAAGAAAAAGAAGCTAGGCGAGCACAGGAATCAGTTTTCCATTTCCTAGGATTGAAATTGGCGAAGACCAGTTTGGACCTTGTTTTACCATGGTTCTGGGTTCTGAGGACAAGGGACCAAGGAGAATATCACAGCAACCACCCAGAACAGCATTGATGGTGTCATACAGGCTTGGCTAATACTCCCCTCAAAGTGGCACATAATCACTGGTGATACATAGGGTATATCGACATGAACTTAATATACATTTATTTATTTGTAATAGAAAAAATTATATCTACACCTCAAACCATGATTTTACCGATACTGTTGTTCAGCGCAAGAACTGAGATGGATGGTGCCACAATAATCCCCTTTATGCTGACTCTGTGACTCATAGGCGTTGTGCTCAGGAATGCCAAAGAATGCCTCAGACCTTCAGAACTAATCTTTCTGTCATAATTGTTTGGAAATAGAGATAGTAGAGATGATATAGATTGTTAGTATGGATTCTTAAACTCCCAGTGTCCATGTGCATTAATGTACTGTTTCCAGCAGTACGCTGAAACTTCCCTTCTGGCCATGCACACAGAGGTAAAGATGCTTCTGGCCGACAAGTGTGGGATGTGCCGGCTGTGCAGAAGCCACAGGGCTGCCCCAGGAAGGAAGAGGCGAGGGCGTGGCGCAGTGTTCTGACCACACTCCCCAGAGGCATCCTTGGCTTTCAGGCCCCGGGAACAGTGTGAGCTGCTGAAGCCACCGGGAGTTGGAAAACATGTGACAGACAGACCTCTTCACGGGGTTATTTCTTGCCCCTTTCACAACAGACCACAGCCAGCTTTTCTGCTAGCTCTCCCAAAGCGGGAGAAATCAGAGCCAATTGCACTGTAGCAGTACTATTTCCTATATAGTAGTATAAGGATCAAGGAAACGAAGGAAAGAAAGAGAGAGAGAGAGAGAGAGAAAGAGTGAGAGAGTGAGAGAGTGAGAGAGTGAGAGAGAGAGAGAGAGAGAGAGAGAGAGAGAGAGAGAGAGAGAGAGAGAGAGAGAGAGACAACAAAATGAGGGGAGGACAGAGGAAATTAAAGGAGCGGGACATCTGGAAGGCAGTGGGGAAAGCCAAGGGGAAAACACTGGACTCTCGGAGATACTTTAAAGCGTTTTAATTGCAGCACGAAAACCCTCTAGTAAATGATCTTTTTTCTTTTCTCTTCCTTCAACCAAATGGATCTCTGCTTTAGAATGGGAAAAGACTCAGCTGGGATCAATAAAAGTATTCTTAGTTGTGACTGTATCTGAGAATTGTATCCAAAAGACAGATTTTCCCGCCTCTGAGTTATATTTGATACAATGATGGGTTATGTTAATTAATTTAAAGGCTATATGACAAAGGAGATGAGATCTTTTGAAGCAGAATTTGTTACTTAAGAGGATTTGTCCTTGTTTGAATTTGTAATTGAACAGACTTTCATGTAGTGCAAGACTTCTGTAAGCAGCTGCGTAACAGTCATTTGATTTTAGGGTAGATGAGGAGCAGGGGGATAACAAGAAAAAAGGGAAAGAGGATGCATTGGTAGGGAAATTGGGACCAGGTAACTGGCTGCCAGGGAAGAGTTACTCTTTGCTTCCTGCATCTGCAAGTAGAAGTCGTTTATATCCTGCAGGAGATGGGAGTGGAGGGGAAAGGGGGAACTGTCTAGAAATTTCAGAGGAATTTTCAAAGGATTTAAGGAGCTCTTGACCTTGATCCTTGTGTTAAAATAAGGGGTTACGAACATAGGTTGTGAGCTTAGAACGAGCCCCTGTAACAGACTGGCTAAGAAGGCAGTCCTGAAAGCCCCACAGAGGCTGGAATCATGGCTCCCACTTACTCACTGTGTGGTACTGGACAAGTTACTTATGTTCTCTAAGCTTCACTTTCCTCAGCCACAAATGGGGATATGTAGATCTACCTTACAGGGTTGTTATGAAGGTTAAATGAGATAATTCTGGAAAGCTCTCAGATAATGTCTGACACATAGTGGCTGTTCAATGAATAGTACATATAACTATTTGAAAAGGCAAGATACTTGACTGCACTGAGTTAACAGGGAAAGGGGAGGGAGGGTCTGCTAAGCTCTTGGGATGTATAGAGAAGGAACAGGACAGACTGAGGAGGGAAGACCTGACATGAGAAAAAGGTCCATAGAGGCTCATTAACCAGGATGGCATCATTACCTTTTCCTTATTTGAGAAACCAGAGGATTAGTGTCCATGATCTTTGAGCCTCTTTACCTCTGAGATCACGATCTAATACGACCAAAGCTAAAAAGGTCCAGTCTGTAGATCAAAAAAGTTCTTTGCTTCTCATCCTATCTATAAAAGAAAGCCTTTTGGAGAGCTGAATATTGGAGAGCAGCTGGCTCTTTGCTGAGGTGAGTGGAAAGCAAGGCTGCCCGGGCACATGGGCACCAGAAGGGGGCAGAGTGCCATCTGGTGGTAGTCCTTGCTGACGGTGCAGAAGAACGTAAGCCTGTGTATCTGCGCAAGGTCTCTGGGATTTACGAACTAACATTTGTTGAGCACTTTCTACGTGTAAGTCACTGTACTAAAGGCTTTACATGCACTTTCTCATTTCAACCTCTTGTGAAGGAGGCACTATTATTACCAATTTACAGAGGAAGAAACAGAGTGAGAGCGATCAGGTAGCTTGTCCAAGATCTGTGGACAAATGAGCTGGATTTAGAATCAGGTAGTGTTTTAATCATTATGCTATGTTAAACAGAACGAAAAGGAAAAACCAAAAAGAAGTGGGTAAGGTTGTAATAGGAGAATGACAGAAGAAAAATTAGCATATGAGAGCAAAGAATTTTTTTTTTAGATGGTGAAAGAGGGAAGCTTGGCAAAGATTAGAACTGTACAATCGATTATTCGTAACTCTGCATAAGTGATCTTTGTGGTGCTCTGTAAAGGTCAGCCTAACTCACCAGTTTGGGTTCCCCAGGACCCACGGTCACACTCACTGTCTCTGGGTCAAACTTGGGTGCTGTGGCAGTGACAGTGTAGGTACCTGGAAGCAGCAGCCGGAAGTAATCTCCATGGTCACCTAAAAGTCACAAGGATATAACTCAGCTTGCTGATGAGAAATCTGCCCCAGGTGAGGCCTTGATATGAAAAAATGATCTGAGGGTTTTAGCTGACCACAAGCTTGATTTTTCTTAATAGCATGATGAAACTGGTAAAGATCTAAAACAATCATAGGTTGTCATAACGTTGTAAGAGCATGGGCCTCAGCTCCTGGGAAGCAGAAGTTTCACTGTGCTCTGCACTGAGAGTACTGTGTTTAATTTTAGACCCTGTATTTTAAAACAAACTCATGTCCAGTAAAGGGTTACTAGGAGAAAGGCCGAAAGATTTATGAATGTTTTGCCTGGTAAAGAGACTAACATGAAATCTCTGTTTCAATGTCTGAAAAGTCATTGTGAAGAAATGACATCTACTTAAAGAAATAATGGGGACGGAAGCAAAAACTTTTTTGACAAAATATGAGCTACCAGAAAAGAAATGGACTGCTTTATGAAATTGTGAGCAGAGACTGAATGAGGGGCTCTTGAAAAGCTACACAGTTGTGCAGTGCACAACCCGCACCAATGGACATGGTCTGGACAACCAGCTGTCAGCGGTGTTGTATGTGTGTAATCTTGTATTGAGTGGGGGTGCTCCACTAAAGATCTGAGTTTGAGAACCCTATTTCTAATATTTCTTCCACCACCATCAAAAGGGGAAAATAAAATGGAAAAGAAAGCCTGTTTCTCATGGCAGAGATGTAGCATTTTGGCTAATGACTTTATATCTCTTTAGAATAAATTATGACTGTGCCTTTAAAATTTCTTTTAATTGTACAGCAATGAATAACTGAAATAAATGCAATTAAGAATGAGACAGATAAATAATGAGTAAGTCTCTTCTCTGCCCCCTATTAAATGTAATTTACTGTAAAATTCTTTAGCAAAAGCAGTGTGTTTTAATGCATATGTTGGATACTTTGTTATACACTGGGGGCTGTCATTTTCTTTAATTAGGGGCTCACACCCCAGAGTGGTTAGCTAGCATTGTACCAGAAAGGCCCAATTCCAGATGCAGCTGTTGCAAGGGCTTCAGCTATCTTTATTTCTTAGCAACACTAGATGCTTTGCTAAGTAGCATAATGAATGTTAGCAATGAGGTTTTCTGTTACTGAAATGAGTAATTTGTCAATTTAGCAAAATGGGTGTTGGAAGTGGACTCTTATTGGTGAAATTGGTGGTATTCAATGTATGTTGATTGGCTAGAATGAGACATTCCCCACCCTTGCATGAACAGGGTATAAGAATCTATGGGGGGGTCAGAGGGCAGACAGCAGAAGCAAGAAGAACTACAATCCTGCAGCCTGTGGAACAAAAACCACATTCACAGAAAGATAGACAAGATGAAAAGGCAGAGAGCTATGTACCAGATGAAGGAACAAGATAAAACCCCAGAAAAACAACGAAGTGAAGTGGAGATAGGCAACCTTCCAGAAAAAGAATTCAGAATATTGATAGTGAAGATGATCCAGGACCTCGGGAAAAGAATGGAGGCAAAGATCGAGAAGATGCAAGAGATGTTTAACAAAGACCTAGAAGAATTAAAGAACAAACAAACAGAGATGAACAATACAATAATTGAAATGAAAACTACACTAGAAGGAATCAATAGCAGGATAACTGAGGCAGAAGAACAGATAAGTGACATGGAAGACAGAATGGTGGAATTCACTGCTGTGGAACAGAATAAAGAAAAAAGAATGAAAAGAAATGAAGACAGCCTAAGAGACCTCTGGGACAACATTAAACGCAACAACATTCACATTATAGGGGTCCCAGAAGGAGAAGAGAGAGAGAAAGGACCGAGAAAATATTTGAAGAGATTATAGTCGAAAACGTCCCTAACATGGGAAAGGAAATAGCCACCCAAGTTCAGGAAGCGCAGAGAGTCCCATACAGGATAAACCCAAGGAGAAACATGCTGAGACACATAGTAATCAAACTGGCAAAAGTTAAAGACAAAGAAAAATTATTGAAAGCAACAAGGGAAAAACGACAAATAACATACAAGGGAATTCCCATAAGGTTAACAGCTGATTTCTCAGCAGAAACTCTACAAGCCAGAAGGGAGTGGCATGATATACTTAAAGTGATGAAAGGGAAGAACCTACAACTAAGATTACTCTACCCAGCAAGGATCTCATTCAGATTCAATGGAGAAATCAAAAGCTTTACAGACAAGCAAAAGCTAAGAGAATTCAGCACCTCCAAACCAGCTCTACAACAAATGCTAAAGGAACTTCTCTAACTGGGAAACACAAGAGAAGAAAAGGACCTACAAAAACAAACCCAAAACAATTAAGAAAATGGTCATAGGAACATACATATCGATAATTACCTTAAATGTGAATGGATTAAATGCTCCAACCAAAAGACACATGCTCGCTGAATGGATACAAAACCAAGACCCATATATATGCTGTCTACAAGAGACCCACTTCAGACCTAGGGACACATAAAGACTGAAAGCGAGGGGATAGAAAAAGATATTCCATGCAAATGGAAATCAAAAGAAAGCTGGAGTAACTATACTCATATCAGATAAAATAGATTTTAAAATAAAGAATGTTACAAGAGACAAGGAAGGACACTACATAATGATCAAGGCATCAATCCAAAAAGAAGATATAACAATTATAAATATATATGCACCCAACATAGGAGCACCTCAATACATAAGGCAACTGCTAACAGCTCTAAAAGAGGAAATCGACAGTAACACAATAATAGTGGGGGACTTTAACACCTCACTTACACCAATGCACAGATCATCGAAAATGAAAATAAATAAGGAAACAGAAGCTTTAAATGACACAATAGACCAGATAGATTTAATTGATATTTATAGGACATTCCATCCAAAAACAGCAGATTACACTTTCCTCTCAAGTGTGCATGGAACATTCTCCAGGATAGATCACGTCTTGGGTCACAAATCAAGCCTCAGTAAATTTAAGAAAATTGAAATTATATCAAGCATCTTTTCTGACCACAACGCTATGAGATTAGAAATGAATTATAGGGAAAGAAACATAAAAAACACAAACACATGGAGGCTAAACAAGACATTACTAAATAACCAAGAGATCACTGAAGAAATCAAAGAGGAAATCAAAAAATACCTAGAGACAAATGACAATGAAAACACAACGATCCAAAACCTATGGGATGCAGCAAAAGCAGTTCTAAGAGGGAAGTTTATAGCTATACAAGCCTACCTCAAGAAACAAGAAAAATCTCAAATAAGCAATCTAACCTTACACCTAAAGGAACTAGAGAAAGAAGAACAAACGAAACCCAAAGTTAGCAGAAGGAAAGAAATCATAAAGATCAGAGCAGAAATAAATGAAATAGAAACTAAGAAAACAATAGCAAAGATCAATAAAACTAAAAGCTGGTTGTCTGAGAAGATAAACAAAATTGATAAACCATTAGCCAGATTCAACAAGAAGAAGAGGGAGAGGACTCAAATCAATAAAATTAGAAATGAAAAAGGAGAAGTTACAACAGACACCGCAGAAATACAAAGCATCATAAGAGACTACTACAAGCAACTCTATGCCAATAAAATGGACAACCTGGAAGAAATGGACAAATTCTTAGAAAGGTATAACCTTCCAAGACTGAACCAGGAAGAAATAGAAAATATGAACAAATCAATCACAAGCAGTGAAATCAAAACTGTGATTAAAAATCTTGCAACAAACAAAAGTCCAGGACCAGATGGCTTCACAGGTGAATTCTATCCAACATTTAGAGAAGAGCTAACACCCATCCTTCTCAAACTCTTCCAAAAAATTGCAGAGGAAGGAACACTCCCAAACTCATTCTATGAGGCCACCATCACCCCGATACCAAAACCAGACAAAGATACTCCAAAACAAGAAAATTACAGACCAATATCACTGATGAATATAGATGCAAAAATCCTCAACAAAATACTAGCAAACAGAATCCAACAACACATTAAAAGGATCATACACCATGATCAAGAGGGATTTATCCCAGGGATGCAAGGATTCTTCAATATATGCAAATCAATCAATATGATACACCATATTAACAAATTGAAGAAGAAAAACCATATGATCATGTCAATAGATGCAGAAAAAGCTTTTGACAAAATTCAACACCCATTTATGATAAAAACTCTCCAGAAAGTGGGCATAGAGGGAACCTACCTCAACATAGTAAAGGCCATATATGACAAACCCACAAAAAACATCATTCTCAATGGTGAAAAACTGAAAGCATTTCCTCTAAGATCAGGAACAAGACAAGGATGTCCACTCTCACCACTATTTTTCAACATAGTTTTGGAAGTCCTAGCCACAGCAATCAGAGAAGAAAAAGAAATTAAAGGAATACAAATTGGAAAAGAAGAAGTAAAACTGTCACTGTTTGCAGATGACATGATACTATACATAGAGAATCCTAAAGATGCCACCAGAAAACTACTAGAGCTAATCAATGACTTTAGTAAAGTTGCAGGATACAAAATTAATGCACAGAAATCTCTTGCATTCCTATACACTAATGATGAAAAATCTGAAAGAGAAATTATAGGAACACTCCCATTTACCATTGCAACAAAAAGAATAAAATACCTAGGAATAAACCTACCTAGGGAGACAAAAGACCTGTATGCATAAAACTATAAGACACTGATGAAAGAAATTAAAGATGATACCAACAGATGGAGAGATATACCATGTTCTTGGATTGGAAGAATCAATATTGTGAAAATGACTATACTACTCAAAGCAATCTACAGAGTCAATGCAATCCCTATCAAATTACCAATGGCATTTTTTATGGAACTAGAACAAATCATCTTAAAATTTGTATGGAGACACAAAAGACCCCGAATAGCCAAAGCAGTCTTGAGGGAAAAAAACGGAGCTGGACGAATCAGACTCCCTGACTTCAGACTATACTTCAAAGCTAGAGTAATCAAGACAATATGGTACTGGCACAAAAACAGAAATACAGATCAATGGAACAAGATAGAAAGCCCAGAGATAAATCCATGCACCTATGGTCAACTAATCTATGACAAAGGAGGCAAGGATATACAGTGGAGAAAAGACCATCTCTTCAATAAGTGGTGCTGGGAAAACTGGACAGCTACATGTAAAAGAATGAAATTAGAATACTCCGTAACACCATACACAAAAATAAACTCAAAATGGATTAGAGACCTAAATGTAAGGCCAGACACTATAAAACTCTTAGAGGAAAATATAGGAAGAACACTCTTTGACATAAATCACAGCAAGATCTTTTTTTGATCCACCTCCTAGAGTAATGGAAATAAAAACAAAAATAAACAAATGGGACCTAATGAAACTTCAAAGCTTTTGCACAGCAAAGGAAACCATAAACAAGACGAAAAGACAACCCTCGGAATGGGAGAAAATATTTGCAAACGAATCAACGGACAAAGGATTAATCTCCAAAGTATATAAACAGCTCATGCAGCTCAATAGTAAAAAAAGAAACAACCCAATCCAAAAATGGGCAGAAGACCTAAATAGACATTTCTCCAAAGAAGACATCCAGATGGCCAAGAAGCACATGAAAAGCCGCTCAACATCACTAATTATTGGAGAAATGCAAATCAAAACTACAATGAGGTATCACCTCACACCAGTTAGAATGGGCATCATCAGAAAATCTACAAACAACAAATGCTGGAGAGGGTGTGGAGAAATGGGAACCCTCTTGCACTGCTGGTGGGAATGCAAATTGATACAGCCACTATGGAGAACAGTATGGAGGTTCCTTAAAAAACTAAAAATAGAATTACCATATGATCCAGCAATCCCACTCCTGGGCATATACCCCGAGGAAACCATAATTCAAAAAGACACATGCACCCCAATGTTCATTGCAGCACCATTTACAATAGCCAGGTCATGGAAGCAACCTAAATGCCCATCGATAGATGAATGAATAAAGAAGATGTGGTACATATATACAATGGAATATTACTCAGCCATAAAAAGGAACGAAATTGAGTCATTTGTTGAGACGTGGATGGATCTAGAGACTGTCATACAGAGTGAAGTACGTCAGAAAGAGTAAAACAAATATCGTATATTAACGCATATATGTGGAACCTAGAAAAATTGTACAGATGAACCAGTTTGCAGGGCAGAAATTGAGACACAGATGTAGAGAACAAACGTATGCACACCAAGGGGGGAAAGCGGCGGGGGGTGGGGGTTGGGGGGTGGGATGAATTGGGCGATTGGGATTGACATGTATACACTAATACGTATAAAATAGATAACTAATAAGAACCTGCTGTATAAAAAAAGAAATAAAATTAAATTAAAAAAAAAAAGAATCTATGGGACTTCCCTGTTAGCACAGTGGTTAAGAACCTGCCTGCCAATGCAGGTGACACGGGTTTGAGTCCTGGTCCAGGAAGATCCCACATGCCGTGGAGCAACTAACCTCGCAAGCCACAACTACTGAGCCCGTGTGCCAGAACTACTGCAGCCCACATGCCTGGAGCCTGCGCTCCGCAACAAAGAGAAGCCACCGCAATGAGAAGCTCACGCACTGCAATGAAGAGTAGCCACTGCTCGCCACAACTAGAGAAAGCCTGCGCACAGCAAGGAAGACCCAACACAGCCAAAAAATAATAATAGTAATAGAAAGAAAGAAAGAAAGAAAGAAAGGAAGGAAGGAAGGAAGGAAGGAAGGAAGGAAGGAAGGAAGGAAGGAAGGAAGGAAAGAAAGAAAGAAAGAAAAAGAAAGAAAGAAAGAAAGAAAGAAAGAAAGAAAGAAAGAAAGAAAGAAAGAAAGAAAGAAAGAAAGAAAGAAAGAAAGAAAGAAAGAAAGAATGAATCTAGCAGGCCCTGAAGCTCTTACAGATTCCAAAGCTTGGTTCCCTGTACAGTCCTGGCTCCAGTCACTGAGCTGGAGGATTCTGGTGTCTGATGCTTGACTCTGGGGCTACAGAATTCTACCTTTAGAATGTTGTTGCCTTTGCCTTGAATGAACTGTTCATGTAAGACGTGTTGGGATCACCTTAAAGAATATAAGTTATCTCCTTAAAGCTGAGATTCATCTAGTTTAAACAGACTGTCTGAGCTGTAAGATGCCTGCTTGGTACAGCCTGCATGGTGAAATGTGGCTGAGCATGCTGGTATCAAGGCTGGGGGAGGAAGGCAAATCTCACCTGCCCCTAACCACTGGCAGCTACTGCTCTACATTAAAAACCAAACAAACAACCCCAAACCTGATCAAATTGGGCTGGGGCAGTTGGCAACACCATTGTGCCGTGAGATATTCTGTACCATTCTAGAAGGTTCCAAGTTGGCTTTGAGATCTGCCCCCACCATCAATCTTGCCCTGCAGCGAGCCTATGGAATGCCTTTTACTAACTTTTCCCTGAACGGAGGTGTAGCGAAATGCCTGGCTCAGGGACAAGACTAAACATCAGTTTTACAGTCTTTTTTTTTTTTCTAGCCCATTCCACACCAGTATGTGAGCTATTAATAACCTCAAACCCAGGAAACACCCCTAACAAAGTTGTATGAGGCAGTGACTCCTAAATGCTGAGAGAGCTGTTACATTTACATCTTCCTGGGCCTTGCCTCTTAATTCCTGTCCTCAATCCTGTTATCCTTCCTTCCTCCAATCCACCACCCCCAGTGTCCTTGATGTCCCTGCTGGTCTCACTGGATTACAAACTGGCCTCCTGATTATGCTGAAGGTGGTGAGGGAGTGAAAGCTTCCTTCTCACCCCACTAAGCAGTAGCCACCTACCTGAAGTGACATCATGGTTAATCCCACTGACAGAAATGACAGCGTCCACAAGATTATTATAATTCTCATCCCGCACCATTCCCTTGATGCCTTGGTGTACCTGTAGGAAAGTTTATAGTGTATAGTTATGCTCATAAAACCTTTGTGTGGTGTTTGAGAGTCCACGAAGCCCTTTCCCATGTGTTTCTGCACTTGATCGTCACAAAGATTATGGTGATAGACCCTTGACTGGTCTCTCTGGTCTCACCCCGATCCCCAATAATCTCAATAGAGCAGTCAGAGTGATCCTGTTAAAATCTAAGTCAAATCATGTCACTAATCTACTTTCTATCTCTATGAATTTGACTACTCTTGATATCTCATATAAGTAAAATTATACCATATTTGTTTTTTTGGGGACTGGTTTATTTCACCTAGCATAATGTCCTCAAGGTTCATCCATGTTGTAACATATGACAGAATTTCCTTCTTTTTTAAGGCTGTATGCCCATTGTGTATCTATACCACATTTTGTTTACCCCTTCATCCATCAATGGACACTTGGGTTGCTTTCACCTTTTGGCTACTGTGAACAATGCTGCTATGAACACGCATATACAAACATCTCTTTGAGATCCTGCTTTCAGTTCTTCTGAATATATACCCAGAAGCGGTTTTGCAGGATCATATGGCAGCTCTATTTTTAATTTTTTCAGGAACCACCACACTGTTTTTCATAGTGGCTATACCATTTTACATTCCCACCAACACTGCACCAGGGTTCCAATTTCTCCACATCCTTGCCAACACTTGCTATTTTCTGTCATTGTTTGTAAATTTGTTTTTGTA
This sequence comes from Balaenoptera borealis, assembly GCF_965194805.1. Lineage (NCBI taxonomy): Eukaryota > Metazoa > Chordata > Mammalia > Artiodactyla > Balaenopteridae > Balaenoptera > Balaenoptera borealis. The sequence continues at coordinate 90,325,549 of NC_138874.1, forward strand.
TAGCAGCCATCCTAATGAGTGTGAGGTGGTATTTCACTGTGGGTTTGATTTACATTTCCCTCATGATTTTGAGCATCTTTTCATCTACTTGCTGTTGGCCTTGCACTTGCAATTGTGACTTCATCAGGGAGCCCCTTTTCCCCTAGATATCTTTGTGGTTTACTCCCTTACCTCCTTTAAGTCTGTTTAAATGTCACTTTCTCTGTAAGGCCTTCTTGAAAGCATTTTGCATTTAACATGTTATAAAATTTATTTTATTTCTTCTTTATTGTCTGTCTCTCCTCACTAGAATATAAGCTGCAATATATACAGAGATATTTGTTGTTTGTTTACTCTTCTTTTTAAAATTTATTTATTTATTTGTTTTTATTTTTGGCTGCGTTGGGTCTTCGTTGCTGTGCGCGGGCTTTCTCTAGTTGCGGTGAGTGGGGGCTACTCTTCGTTGCGGTGAGCGGGCTTCTCATTGTGGTGGTTTCTCTTGTTGTGGAGCACAGGCTCTAGGCGTGCGGGCTTCAGTAGTTGTAGCACTCGAGCTCAGTAGCTGTGGCTCATGGGCTCTAGAGCGCAGGCTCAGTAGCTGTGGCGTACAGGCTTAGTTGCTCCCCAGCATGTGGGATCTTCCTGGACCAGGGCTCGAACCCGTGTCCCCTTCATTGTCAGGCGGATTCTTAACCACTGCGCCACCAGGGATGCCCTGTTTGTTTACTCTTAATCCCGACCATATAATACAGTCTCTGACAGATAGTTGTGCTCAACAATGTTGAATGAATTAATTTCACTGGTAGAGAAGCTGACATCTATTGTAATGAGTCAGAGCAAAAGTCAGACCTGAGTCACACAAAACACCTTGCCTACCATCAGAAAACACTTCCCTTTCTGTAACCAGGAATGTTAAAGAATGGGATTTACCTGTTCCAAGAATTGAATTAGGGCTTCCCGATTACCCAGCCACTCGCGCTGTAATTCCTCTTGCCGCGGAAACTTGTCACAACTCAGTTCCAGCGTGATCTCAAAACAGTTGGTATGGAGGTAATTAAAGTCTTGCATTCCTAAGGGAAAGAGGGCGGTGGCAGATTTGTACAACCAGGTTCCCACCCAACACCCCATGCCAAATACAGATTGCTGGGGCTTAACCCCAGGGTTCTGATTCAGTATGTATTCAGTGAACATTTACATTTCTAACAAGTTTCCAGGTGACGCTGATGATGCTGGTCTAGAGACCATACTATCATTTTGATACAAACTTCATGATCTTGGAATTGCACTCCTTTAATTTAGGGTAATGATTCTCAGGGGAGGCAGTGGGTCATGCTTTCCCAGAGGATGGGAAGGGAAAGGGAGGAACAAGTATAATTTGAAAAAGTATATTTTATATTTTAAATTTGGGAGGGGGTACTTATTGCTTTCCTAATGCAAACTAAAGAAAGTAAAGTTCAATCTTCTTGCCTTGGCTTAAGTTAACAGTAAACTATTGGTAGATATTGGTAGATGTAGTAAAGTGACAAGGAAGATGATTCTTAAATCTGTTATCTAGTCTTATAAACTTCCAGTAATACATGATGCTACTTGATGTTCCACATGAATATTAAAGGTAAGGTGTTTTTTTAAAAAATTATCGTATTTGTTCAGTGATTTTTAAACTTTCCGTGACAAAGGGTAATAAATATATATCTGTCTTTGAGAAAAAAAAAATCTTGCCTTGGGTTCAAGTCAGTTTTCGGCCACGATAAGTCTACCGCCTTCCCAGTACATGATGACTCCCTAACCTTCCTCCTGCCCACTCTCCATAGGACCAGCCATCAGCTCAGCCCTCTCCAGTGAGTTTTCTGCTACCTGGGCTCTGACAGGTCAGATGTGACAAGATGGGGAAAGACAGCTGCTGCAACATGATTCCTAAGAGAACCTGGCTTCCTGCTTCAGCCTCCTCCCTAACCTTAGGTTCCCTATCTACTGAAGGTCTGTGAACAGAGGTTCTATCTTGACCCTCAGTGATGGGAAAAGCCCAGGGAATAGAGAGAGAAGCCTCTTGCTGGAGGTTTCTGCTAAGTTATCAATGGCCAATGTCCACAGCAAACCCCTTCTGATGGGAGATGGGTAGGCAGGGTACAGAGAGCACATATCAGAGGAACTGTTTGTGTCCGGGCCAGCATCTCTCCTTCTTTGCTACGTGCGGCATACCTCATGCTACTACGGAAAAACCTTAACATCTATAAACCAGGCATTTCCAAATCCTCTATGTGCATTATTTAATACTTACATCAAAATTACAATGCAAGTAGTGTTATTCTTAAAGTACAGATGAGGAAACTGAAGCACAGAGAAGTTAAGTAATTAGCCTGAAGCCACATAAATGGTGAATGGGTAAGCCTGGTTTCGGCCCAGTGTACCCTTAGAACCCACGCTCTTAACCACTTGACTGCATTATTCCCTTCCTATGCCCTAATCCACTATGTAAACCACCAGTTTTAAAGGACCACAAGGTGTCCCGACCTCCATTTTAAGAATCACAAGATGATGTTAAATGCCAACTTAAGACTTCCCATTTTTCAGATCTCTACTTGAGTGCAAAATATCATTCCTGTCATTTCCCTGTGAAAAAGAATGATAATTTAAAAGGAGAAACGAACCCCATTCTACTTCAGCTTACAGCACTCTTGTGCCTAGCACTCTTCTTACCCTTGCTGAGAGAATACCAGGAAGCCCCATTGGTGATGCCATCTGGGAAGTAATCCCCACAGTTCCAACCTTGGTGCATCCATCCATGTGCATAGGAGTAGACCTTGGCCAGCTACAGGTAAAGCAGGTGGAAAATGACCTTGAGTATCCCCAACTCATAGGGCAATGCTCATACTCAGAAGCAGGGTGAGGCCAAGAAACCCACTAGGTGTAACAACTGATTATTTGCTTTAGCGAAAGAAAATACTAGAAGGAATAGAGAGATGGGGTGTGTGTGCGTGGAGTGGACTAGAGTTAGGAGACCTATCTTCTGATTTTCCCACTATACTGGGCCTAAATTTCTTCAAGTGCAAAGTGAGGGGTAGCACTCGATAATGTATAAGCTCTCTTCTAGGTGTAACTCAATGAGGTGTACCTCATTTTCCAGCCGAGTTTTATAAGAGAAATCAAGAAGCAAGAAAGATAGGCCTTCGTGACAAAAAGAATTATGTATTGGGGGTGAGAGATGTGTGTTGGAAAGAGAGGAATATATTCAAAATCTCTATAATTCTCTTTCATTACTATTTTATAACAGCGGACAAAATGAGATTACTAGAGAAGAAAATGGAATAATATACTTGCTTTGCAAAGCAACAACTAGTGTTATTCTCTATGTAATTCATTAACTGTTGAATTAATAATGTTATCATTATAGGGGAATTCCCTGGCGGTCCAGTGGTTAGGACTCCACACTTTCAATGCTGGGGCCCAGGTTCGGTCCCTGGTCGGGGAACTAAGATCCTGCAAGCCACGAGGTACAGCCCCAAAAAAGAAAAAAATTGAGATACTAAGTAATATTATCATTATATTAATTATATATTATTAATAATATTAACTATAAAATAACTAATCTGTTAATTTTATTCTATTGCTGTTTTGAACTATTATGTAAACCTTTTTCACGTGCATGGTCTATTTTTCATTAATATAGCCATATTACCATAAAACCGTAAATTAGAGCCCCCAAATTCACATTTAATGCTCTAGCTTACCACCAGCACTATTAGGCTTTTGGCATATTTCTTGCTTGTCATTAGCTTAAGTAGTTTTTTACATTTTGGTAACTGTACTGTAAAAAGCTCTCCTATTTATTTACTTTTTCATGAATTTATGCCTTATCATTCAAAACAAAATTTAATATACTAGATTGTAAGCTCTTAACGAGCAGGAGGTGTTTTCAATCATTTTCTGTTCATTCATTCCTAACCGGGTCCTGTGTTACTGATTTGACCTCAGTCACTCTCCTAAGCCCCAAGTTCCTCTGGCTGGACAGGCAGCCATACTGCATACCTTCTGGAAAAGTGTGTCATCAGGCGTGGGGGTATTGGCAGTGCGGCGGAAACCTCGGACCCGGCGCTCAAGGGACTTGTCATATGGGTAATTGGCCACCACTGCTCCTCCATGGAGATTGGCTGAAAGGACAAAGTTGAAGGAGCGGATCCACTGGATCACTGCCTGGGTCTCAGGTTCCACCTGAGGAGAGATGAGAGCTTGGCGGTGAAGCTGCAACTGAAGCCAGATGGCTGTTTACATGAGTTTGTCGGGTTGTGGCCTGAGAGGATGGCATGTCTGACAGGAAGTGGCCTGAGAGGATGGCATGTCTGAATAAAGCAAAGAGAATCCTGCCAGATATGAGAAGTGCAGATGGGGAAATTTTGATCTTTTGCGTGATAGTTTAACAAATTAAGTGAATGGAACACTTGTTTAAAATGAAATCTCATATGGAAACCCAGTATTCAATAGCTGAAAAGAGGTCATCTAGGGCAGTGAAACTATTGTGCATGATGCAAAATAGATACATGTCATGATACATTTGTGAAAACCCACAGAATATACAACATGAAGAGTGAACCCTAATGTAAACTATGGACTTTTGGGTGATGATGACAAGTCAATGCAGGTTCATCACTGTAATAAATGTACCACTCTGGTGGGAGATGTTGATAATGGGAAGCAGGGAATATATGGTAATATTCTGTACTTTCCACTCAATTTTGCTGTGAATGTGAAACTGCTCAAAAATGAAGTCTATCCAAAAAAAAAAAAAAAGAGAGAGAGAGAGAGGGAGAAAAAGAGCAGTTTGAAGAGGGGTAACATGAATTGGAGAGCGCAGAGTCCCAGTTTGGCCTCCTCTGGCAACAAAGAAAGGGTCCTCCAATTTACCCACTGTTCCAGTAGCTTCTGGAGCTCCTCTGCAGAAATTTAGGGTTCTAGTAAATATATCTGAAAATTGCTGGTTTACAGCAATGGTTTTCAACCTCCTCCTTCCCCCAACACATCTGCTGTGTTGTTGACATGTGGACTGTTCTCCTGTGGTCATACCCAAATTTCATGAATTAGACATACTGTAATATGGGCCAGTCTTGGCTAAGTAGTGAGATTCCACCCATTCTATTGCAGATTTCTATTGCAGATTATATTGCTAGTGAGTGACAGTATTCTAAAGAAAGCCTTGAATCTACTGGACTTGTAAGTAAATAATTTACAGTCTTCACTGTTTTTCCTCCCCTCAAGATGGATGTGCTTAGAGGTTATGTGGTGTTAATGTGTTAACGGCTCGTCCTGGACCAAGGGTCAGTTGTGAAGGCCCCCATCTTTTCTATTCCAAGGGAGACTGAATGAATAATGTTGAGTCTCACCCAATCAGAATGGATATAATCCCAAAGGCACCGGTCCAGCTCTGTGACCAGGGCTCAGATTCTTTAAAGCAGTCCTTTCTCCATGTCCTAACCCTCCATCCATCAGAAGGAGGCCAGCCTCTCACTGTTCCTGGCCCATCAAGAGCAAGAGGGACTTCTCATTGTCTTTTTTCCTTCTAAGATGCAGACAGAGGAGCCAGTGGGAGTCTAATTGTTACTGGCTCAATTACCTTATTTTATGTAGACAAGTTTAATCAATCAGAACATCCTTCTGGCTGGATATGTCAACGAGTGCAAAGTTATTTTTGATGTATTATTTGCTTGAGCCAAGAGCATAGCTGCTATCCAAAATCTAAACATGTCGGCATGACTTTTGCTTCAATTCCAAGGGGAAAAACCTGATAATATTCCATCTAGAAACTCCCAATATAAAGCCTTCCACTTGCTTTAATTTTCTCTCCCCAGTCTCTAAGTTTAGATATTCACAGAGAATGTTTAGAACTAGCCCACACAGTGTAAGAAACAGGGTGGTGGTGATGCTCCAAGGATGACAAGAGTCATTCCCAGGAACAGGATGACCATCAGGCTGAAACCATTCGCATTACCAAGGGGTAAGAGGTCTGGGAGCATCAAATGGGATCCTCTGATTGAGAAAGCAAGGGAAATGAGAGTATGGTAAAGTAGTCAAGGGTCATACAGAAAGAGAAGAAGAAAAACTTCTCTTCTGAGGGTGAGACTCCCTAACCTCTTTCTCTAGCTAATTGTTGATAAGCGTACAGTTCATCACATGCAAGAGAGATTTCTCTTTAGAATGTTACAGTTCTCTGTCGACAGTACAGTGCAGTAGAAAGAATGTTGGATGAGGAGTCAGAAGACCTGGGTTTTAATCTTGAGTCCACCAATTACTAGCTGTGTGAGTTTAAATTATTTTTTCTATAAGTGTTATCTGTAAAACGGGGATGGATAACACTGCTTGATGCATTTACCAGAGTGTTACGATGATCAACTGAAACGCTAGCTGAGAAAGAATTCTATAGAATTATAAAGTGCTGTGCAGCGGTATGAAACCACTTTCACCTCCTTTGCCACTCTCACCACTAACATCAAATATCATGTGCTCAGTGAAGGGCTCTATGCTCAGGGAGGAAGGAAATACGAAGAGGCATACGTTACAGTTAGCATTGCTCTGGACAGACTAGCACAGAATTGGGTTGATGCTTTATTATTGCATATTTAGTTGATGTGAAGATTCAGGGAAGAAATTCCAGATGCTGATTTACCTGCTTCTGCTTGCAAATTTTGTCTTATACCTGATTTTTCCAGTTGTCTGGAAGGGGCAAGTGGTGGTTGGGGCCTCCGTTCTTCTCATTGTAGTAGATGTAGGTATTGAGATCAGGGAAGTTGCGGTTCAGGTCCACTCCGTTTGCATTGTTCCTGCCAACCAGATACCCAGAAATGTCCCTGTCCTAGTGGGAAAAAGAAGAAATGAAAGATGAAGGTTTCAGACTGAATGCTCTATTTGAAGAACACTGTATAGTTTTTTTTTTTACACATTAGCTTGATCTATCAAACGATGTAGCATTTTCTTCTTTAACTCATCCAAAGTCCCAGTGGCGTGTTTCAAGTTTCCCTATAAACCACATGCTGGAGGTAGAGATCCCAGGAGAAGCTCTAACAAAAGGAGGGTGTTTCAGGATAATGGGAACCCCTGTTTTAAAAAAATTGTTTATGTCTATTTAATCAGAATGACAGAGGTATGTGCAGTGAGAAAGTATAATTTTTTCAGTTATATATGTATTTTTTTCAGATTATTTTCCATTATAGGTTATTACAAGATATTGACTACAGTTCCCCATGCTATACAGTAAATCCTTGTTGCTTATCTATTTTATGTATAGTAGTTTGTATCTGTTACTCCCATACTCCTAATTTATCCCTCCCCCATCCCTTTCCCCTTTGGTAACTATAAGTTTGTCTTCTATGTCTGAGTCTGTTTCTGTTTTATATAAAGATTCATTTGTATATTATTTTAGATTCCACATATTAGTGATATCACTTATCACTTATAATATTTTTCTTTCTCTGTCTGACTTACTTCACTTAATATGATAATCTCTAGGTCCATCCATGTTCCTGCAAGTGGCAATATTTCATTCTTTTTTATGGCTGAGGAATATTCCATTGGATATTTATACCACAACTTCTTAAACCAATTGTCTGTCGATGGGCACTTCGGTTGTTTCCATGTCTTGGCTATTGTAAATAGTGCTGCTATGAACACTTGGGTGCATGTATCTTTTCAAATTAGAGTTTTCATCTTTTCCGGATATATGCCCAGGAGTAGGATCGTTGGATCATATGGTGGCTCTATTTTTAGTTTTTTAAGGAACCTCCATACTGTTTTCCATAGTGGCTGCACCAGTTTACATTCCCACCAACAGTGTAGGAGGGTGGGAACCTCTATTCTTTAAAAACGGTTTTATTGATATATATAGCTTACATACCACAACATTCATCCATTTTAAGTGTACAATTCAAAGAATTTTAGCATGCTTACAGAATTGTGCAACTTTTACCCCAATTTAAGAATACTTCCATCACCCTGAAAAGAAACCTCATGCCCATTTACAGTCACTCCTCATTTTTACTCCACCCCTAGGTAATCACTTTCTGTCTCTATGGATTTGCCTTTTCTGGACATTTCAGTAAGTGGGATCATATATTATATGTTTGGCTTTTTTCACTGGGCAAAATGTTTTTGAGGTTCCTGCATGTTGTAGCATGTATCAGGACTTCATTCCCTTTTATTTCTGAATAATTCCATTATATGGATTTATCACATTGTGTTTATCCATTCACCAGTTAATAGACTGTATTTGTTTCCTGGGACTGCTGTAACAAATTACCACAAACTAGGTGGCTTATAACATCAGAAATGTATTCTCTCACAGTTCTGGAGGCTAGAAGTCTGAAATCAAGCAGGGTCATGCTCTCTAAAGGCTTTAGAGGAGGATCCTTCTTTGACTCTTCTAGCTTCTGGTGGTTGCTGACAGTCCTTGGCGTCCCTTAGCTTGTAGATGCCTCACTCCGATTTCTACTTCTATCTTCACATAGTCTTCTCCCCTGTATGTCTGTGTCTCTGAGTACAAATTGCTCTCTTCTTATAAGGACACCGGTTATATTTGACTTAGGTCCCCTAATCCAGTATGACTTCACTTTAACTTGATTACATATGCAAAGACCCTATTTCCAAACAAGGTCATATTCATAGGTTCCAGGTAGACATGAATTGGAGGGGGCAGAGGGTATACTATTAAACCCAGTACATGGACATTTTGTTTGTTTCCACTTTTTGGCTATTGTGGATAATGCTGCTGCAAACATTTGTGTATAAGTCTGTGTGTGGACACATGTTTTCATTTCTAATATCTAGTAGTAGAACTGCTGGATCATAAAGTAAGTCCATATTTAAGTTTTTCAGAAACTGCTAAACTGTTTTCCAAAGTGGAAACCATCCCCCCCTTTATTTTTTTTTACTTAGGATCCTTGATTATCTTTTTTCTGAGCAATATCAACTTCGTGGATCCCTTAACCTCTCTGCTCACACTTCACATTTCATCGTTTATTTGGTCATGTATTCATTCATTCATCCATCCATTTAATCAATCCATATCTATTTAGGTCTATCTCTATTCAAAGTCCCCTGAAAGACACTAGGGAAAGAGATCATGAGACATTATGCTAGCTTTCCAGGAATTCATGGTATATATGGGGAGATAGATACTTACATAAATAATTAAAATATATAAAGCAGTAGAATAGAGATAAGTTCACAGGCTCTTGCAAAACTGAAATTCTGTTTGGTGCTTTGTTTGGCTTTGGAGAAGGAGAATAGTGTCCACTGGAGCCCTGTGGACTGAGAGGGGAGAGCCCAAATTGGTGGCCATTACTGGAAGTAGGGTGAATGCATGGACTAGGAGGCTAAAAACTCACAGATGTACTACTACTCTCGTATTTTTCTAAGAACTCTTTATTGTTCTCAGATTTCTCTATTTTCGTGGCATCGTGCTCGCATTTTATTCTTAGATCTCATTGAAAACATATTTTTTGACATTCTCTTAAGTCTCCTACATCAATTCTGTTCCAGTGGAAAACATTTATAAGATTTTTCTATTTGGAGTTTGATTGTTCACTTCTATGAGATAATAATTTTCATTATGCTTCCAGGGGTTTTCATTGCTTGCTGATTTATGTCAGCGTTAACTCATAACTGTCCATATGAACAGTTATGCTAATTTACCTATCAGCTGACTTACTACTCACACCGGGTCATTAGTTAAGCTGGCAGTAAGGACTTCCTTTAACAGAAGTTCCCATAAACAGGGTTCAGTTATTAGCTTCCTATTACTGCTGTAACAAATTGCCACAACCTTAGGGCTTAACCTTGCACAAACTTATGATCTCACAGTTTTGGACGTCAGAAGATTGAAATGGGTCTCACGAGACCTAAAGGTGTCAGCAGGGCTGTATTCCTTCTGAAGTCTCTAGGGGAATCTGTTTCCCTAGAACATCTTCAAATCTCTCTTTGCCTGTGACCTTCTGCCTTCCTCTTCCACATTTAAAGGACCCTTGTGATTGGTTACCCTGGGCCCACCCAATAATCCAGGGTATTTTAAGGTCACTTGATTAACAACTTTAATTTTGTCTGTAACCTTAATTCCCTTTGCCATGTAACATTACATATTCACAGGTTCCAGGGATTAGGACTTGACTATCTTTGGGAGGTGGAGCCATATTATTCTACCTTACCTACAGGTGCCTTTAAATTTAGGTGGCCAGGCAGGTCTTCCCTGTGTAGCCATGCAGACAGGTTTCCTCTGGGTACGGCACGTAGCTCTGGGAATCTGAGAACCCAATGGGTCCTCTCTTGGGTTCAGTTTCAGGATCTGCTCCCTTTGAACAAGTACGTAGCAGGTGAGCAGAGACTGGCTCCCCAGAGACAGCTCTAGGATTTGGCAGGGGTTTTCTCCACCTCCTCCCACCCCCACTTCACTGCACAAAAGATGTGGGCAGGTCTGAGGGGCTTCTCCAGTCTCCCCACTGCAATACAGGGAAGGGCCACTAGAAGGAAAGTGGCCAGGTTGGGTTCACCCCTACAGCACTCTCAAATTGTCCTGTTCTTTTGGAAACTCAAGTCTCGAGGCATGTTCATGTCCATCTCTCTGATTTCCAGTTGGGGGCAGCGGGGGAGGGGACAAAGTTTTTTTTTTTTTCATTTGTTGAGTCATGTCAGCAGGAGGTTGTAAGATTGCAAGGGTCAAATTTGTGTTTGCCTCAACATCTTGGCTCCATTACCCTCCCTGCTTCTCCTCACCCCTCAGCCCTGTCCTCTAGTAGGCTTAAACCAGGATGGGCCATTCAAGGAGAGATACTGAGTGGTTCCACTTGTATGGGACAGAGTGGTCAGATTCATGGAATCGGAGAGTGGAAGGTCATTGCCAGGGGCTGGGAGGAGGGGGAAATGGGAAGTTACTAATGAAGGGATATAAAGGTTTGGTTGAACAGGATAGATAAGTTCTGGAGATCAGCTGTACGACCTTTTACCTGTAATCAACAATAGTGTATTGTACACTTAAAATTTTGTTAAGAGGGTAGATCTCATCTTAGGTGCTCTTACCACAATAAAAGCAAAATTTAAAAAAAAAAGTAAAGTAGTGAAGTCTAGTCTTAAACATAAAAAACATTTTAAGACTACCCCCAATAAACATATTTTTAAATGGAAAAAAAAGAATCTTTCATTTACACCCACCTCCAAAAAAAAAAAAAAAAAACCCCAAACAAACCAGGTTTAAATACAGCTTTTAAAGGAACATATCCATCGTGTAAGGCAGATGCCTGCCCTCACCCACTGAAAATTCTCATTCAGTAGATTTGGGGTGGGGAGAGGACCTGAGAACCTGTATCTCAAAAATCTTCACCTACAATTCTGATGCACAGCCACAAAAGAATCACTGACTTAAAGTTAGGCACACTGATATTTCGAAGTTATGTTAGGAAATAAAGCCCATAAACACTTTTTTTTATTTGTCCCCTGAACAATGTAACTCTAAAATAAAGAATTCAAAGGCTGAGTACTATACTAGTAGAGGAAAAAAGCCGTACAAAGATGGAATAAAGTATGAAGAATCTATAACAGGACTAACCCGCCACCCCACAATTCTGAGAAAAGCTCATTCTTTCTCTTTTCCCCCCAAATGCAAATGTAAGTGTAGTGTGGGAAGAAGAGGATTTAGGGTTGGAAGCTAAAAGTTCAGGGAAGAAGGGCCGTTTTGCAATATCCCTTCACACCTGTTCAGTACCTTCCAGTTGATAAAATGTTGTCGCTGATACTGCTTCACTCATCCTCACAATGAAATGGAGAACTCAGCTGGAAAGGCGGGGGAGGGAGGGAACTGAGACTCAGAGAGAACCCCCATTCATTGCATAGGGTGCTACAGTGCTGAACCCATCTTCACACTTCATTCTATTTCTCCAGCTTTTCCTCTATCACATCGTGGCATTTACAGTGGGACAGAGAGGACACCTCTGGTCTCCCGGTTTTTCCTTACTCCCTAGGACGGCTCTGCTCTCCTCAGGGCCTCCCCCTGGGGCTCGGTACCTGGGCGGCTGCGGCCACCTCGTAGCCGTCGGGGTTCATGGACGGCAGGATGTGAATGCGCGTGCCCTCCACCAGCCGGACGATGCGCTGGTTCCTGTTGCGGAACTCCTCGCACAGAAACTCCGACAGCTGCAGCAGCAGCTCGCGGCCCAGCACCTCGTTGCCGTGCATGTTCCCCACATACTTGACTTCCGGTTCCACTGCAAGTGAGAGAAACACACATAAAGAAGATGGGGAAAGCTTACGAGTGTAGTTAATTCCTAACCATGCAAAGGGACGTTTCCCCTCTTTTTCAGTAATGAATAAAAGAAAACCTCATGCTTCTGTTAGGTCTTTTCCAATAATCCCTGTGCCCCCTTTGAACAAACTGCAACTACAAATGCTACAAAAATTCATGCCACGGATAATAATGTCTACTATTTATTAAAACCCTGCTGTGTACTAGGCATTTATGTTATTGTTAATCTTCACAGAAAACCTGTAAAGTAGGCATTATTAGCCTCAGGATGAGGGTACTGGGTATGGAAGAGGTTAAGTAACTTGTCTGAGGTCACCTGGCAGATTAATAATGGAGGTCAAAGTCCAGGTGCCACTGAGGTAGCTTAATGCTTCTCAGAGACAAATCTTTTCAGGATAAGGATAGTGTTTTTCCAAGATTTGCTGGCCTAAAGTCCTCCAGGTTATAGCATAACAATTCCTAATTGCACCAGTTGAAAATTTAATTTTCTTGGTACTCAGGTTAAAATCTCCCCTTCATATCTGAGAATGCTGTGTCTTGAGGCACAGAGTAGGAAGGAGTCTATGTATGTCTCATCCTTAGTCTTTTCTTTGGCTATGCTAACTGTTCAATTGAAGTTAGAACTGAGGTCATGAGAGGAGCCTCTAGAACCACTTAAAAAAATCATTCTTGCCCTGTTTTAAAAGGAAGGAGAAAGCCCTTGCCAAGTGATTTCCCTTCCACACAGCACTCTTTTTTTTTTTTTTTAATTATTTATTTTATTTATTTATTTTTGGCTGCATTGGGTCTTCGTTGCTATGCGCGGGCTTTCTCTAGTTGTGGCGAGCAGGGGCTACTCTTCTTTGTGGTGAGCGGGCTTCTCATTGAGGTGGCTTCTCTTGTTGCGAAGCACAGCCTCTAGGCGCACAGGCTTCAGTAGTTGTGGCACGTGGGCTCAGTAGTTGTGGCTCGTGGGCTCTAGAGTACAGGCTCAGTAGTCGTGGCGCATGGGCTTGGTTGCTCGGCAGCATGTGGGATCTTTCCAGACCATGGCTCGAACTCGTGTCCCCTGCATTGGCAGGCAGATTCTTAACCACTGCACCACCAGGGAAGCCCCCACCCAGCACTCTCTTGCCTTCATGCCTTTTCTGATTCTGTGTCTCTTCATCTTCACATTTCCATGCCCTCCTCACCATCCATCTAGGCTCAAATGCTCCTTACTCTGTGAAGCCATCTTGGATTCTCCTTGCTGGGAGTGAACTTGCTATTAAACTTCCCTTTTATGATACCACCTTCTACTCTGAGTTTTGGCTAATTTTGCACATGTCCTATTTTCCTTACTGGACCTGGCCCTTGCAATGTATGCCATTTTAAACTTTCTTTAGGATACAATCCATTGTTATTTACCTGCTACAACAGTCTTTCCCAAAGGAATGTCTATAACCCATAAGGACTGTGTGGTGGATTTTCTATCATGTACATTCTTTAATCTTAGTGTATTTCTTTAATCTTATCATGTCTTTCTTATTTTCTTGGTGTTAAGTTATCCTTTATTTTACGAAAGGATGGGGATAGCAGATGGCAGGTAGTAGTCTTCAACATCCTTGTTCAGTAAAATAAAATTTGGAAAATCTATTTTAGTCCCCTCTGATCTCCCATATATATATATTTGTGTGTGTGAAATCCATAAGTTTGGGAACGACTGCCCTGTAGAACCTACCATAGTGCCTTCCTCTTAGGAGGTATTCAATATAAAATTCTTTTGTCTCTACTTTCCGTATATCCAGAATACAATACAACCACTTCTCCTAACAACCACTGTCATCATTTTGGTTCAAGGTCCCACAATCGCAAGTGTGGATTACTACAATAAATCTCCTACTTGAACTCCTTGCATCTGCCCAGCCATGCAAGTCTATTCTCCTGAGTCAGTGTTTAGCAAACGTTTCCTGTAAGGGACCAGATAGTAAATCCTTTGGGCTTCCTGGGCTATATTGTCTTCACTGCAGCTACTCAATGCTTCCAGTGAAAGCAGACATAGATGATACAAAAACAAATGTGTGTGACTGTGTTTCAGTGAAACTTTATTTACCAAAACAGGTAGCTGGGACCCACCACCTGAGCCTCCCATCAAGCCTCTTAGATAGCCTCAACTACCAGAGAGCAGACAGCAGAAGCAAGAAAAACTATAATCCTGCAGCCTGTGGAACAAAAACCACATTCACAGAAAGATAGACAAGATGAAAAGGCAGAGGGCTATATACCAGATGAAGTAACAAGATAAAACCCCAGAAAAACAGCGAACTGAAGTGGAGATAGGCAACCTTCCAGAAAAAGAATTCAGAATAATGATAGTGAAGATGATCCAGGACCTCGGAATAAGAATGGAGGCAAAGATCGAGAAGATGCAAGAAATGTTTAACAAAGACCTAGAAGAATTAAAGAACAAACAAACAGAGATGAACAATACAATAACTGAAATGAAAACTACACTAGAAGGAATCAATAGCAGAATAACTGAGGCAGAAGAACACATAAGTGACCTGGAAGACAGAATGGTGGAATTCACTGCTGCGGAACAGATGAAAGAAAAAAGAATGAAAAGAAATGAAGACAGCCTAAGAGACCTCTGGGAAAACATTAAACGCAACAACATTCACACTCTAGGGGTCCCAGAAGGAGAAGAGAGAGACAAAGGACCCGAGAAAATATTTGAAGAGATTATAGTCGAAAACTTCCCTAACATGGGAAAGGAAATAGCCACCCAAGTTCAGGAAGCGCAGAGAGTCCCATACAGGATAAACCCAAGGAGAAACACGCCGAGACACATAGTAATCAAAATGGCAAAAATTAAAGACAAAGAAAAATTATTGAAAGCAGCAAGGGAAAAACGACAATTAACATACAAGGGAACTCCCATAAGGTTAACAGCTGATTTCTCAGCAGAAACTCTACAAGCCAGAAGGGAGTGGCATGATATACTTAAAGTGATGAAAGGGAAGAAACTACAACCAAGATTACTCTACCCAGCAAGGATCTCATTTAGATTTGATGGAGAAATCAAAAGCTTTACAGACAAGCAAAAGCTAAGAGAATTCAGCACCACCAAACCAGCTCTACAACAAATGCTAAAGGAACTTCCCTAAGTGGGAAACACAAGAGAAGAAAAGGACCTACAAAAACAAACCCAAAACAATTAAGAAAATGGTCATAGGAACATACATATCGATAATTACCTTAAACATGAATGGATTAAATGCTCCAACCAAAAGACACAGGCTTGCTGAATGGATACAAAAACAAGACCCATATATATGCTGTCTACAAGAGACCCACTTTAGACCTAGGGACACATACAGACTGAAAGTGAGGGGATGGAAAGATATTCCATGCAAATGGAAATCAAAAGAAAGCTGGAGTAGCTATACTCATATCAGATAAAATAGACTTTAAAATAAAGAATGTTACAAGAGACAAGGAAGGACACTACATAATGATCAAGGGATCAATCCAAGAAGATATAACAATTATAAATATATATGCATCCAACATAGGAGCACCTCAATACATAAGGCAACTGCTAACAGCTCTAAAAGAGGAAATCGACAGTAACACAATAATAGTGGGGGACTTTAACACCTAACTCACACCAATGGACAGATCATCCAGACAGAAAATTAATAGGAAACAGAAGCTTTAAATGACACAATAGACCAGATAGATTTAATTGATATTTATAGGACATTCCATCCAAAAACAGCAGATTACACTTTCCTCTCAAGTGCGCATGGAACATTCTCCAGGATAGATCACATCTTGGGTCACAAATCAAGCCTCAGTAAATTTAAGAAAATTGAAATCATATCAAGCATCTTTTCTGACCACAACGTTATGAGATTAGAAATGAATTACAGGAAAAACACGTAAAAAACACAAACACATGAAGGCTAAAAAATACGTTACTAAATAACCAAGAGATCACTGAAGAAATCAAAGAGGAAATAAAAAAATACCTAGAGACAAATGACAATGAAAGCACGACGATCCAAAACCTATGGGATGCAGCAAAAGCAGTTCTAAGAGGGAAGTTTATAGCTATACAAGCCTACCTCAAGAAACAAGAAAAATCTCAAGTAAACAATCTAACCTTACACCTAAAGGAACTACAGAAAGAAGAACAAACAAAACCCAAAGTTAGCACAAGGAAAGAAATCATAAAGATCAGAGCGGAAATAAATGAAATAGAAACTAAGAAAACAATAGCAAAGATCAATAAAACTAAAAGCTGGTTCTTTGAGAAGATAAACAAAATTGATAAGCCATTAGCCAGACTCATCAAGAAAAAGAGGGAGAGGACTCAAATCAATAAAATCAGAAATGAAAAAGAAGTTACAACAGACACCGCAGAAATACAAAGCATCCTAAGAGACTACTACAAGCAACTCTATGCCAATAAAATGGACAACCTGGAAGAAATGGACAAATTTTTAGAAAGGTATAACCTTCCAAGACTGAACCAGGAAGAAATAGAAAATATGAACAGACCAATCACAAGTAATGAAATTGAAACTGTGATTAAAAATCTTCCAAAAAACAAAAGTCCAGGACCAGATGGCTTCACAGGTGAATTCTAGCAAACATTTAGAGAATAGCTAACACCCATCCTTCTCAAACTCTTCCAAAAAATTGCAGAGGAAGGAACACTCCCAAACTCATTCTATGAGGCTATCATCACCCTGATACCAAAACCAGACAAAGATACTCCAAAAATGAAAATTACAGGGCTTCCCTGGTGGCGCAGTGGTTGAGAATCTGCTGGCCAATGCAGGGGACACGGGTACGAGCCCTGGTCTGGGAAGATCCCACATGCCGCGGAGCAACTAGGCCCGTGAGCCACAGTTACTGAGCCTGCACGTCTGGAGCCTGTGCTCCGCAACAAGAGAGGCCACGATAATAAGAGGCCCGCGCAGCGCAATGAAGAGTGGCCCCCACTTGCCACAACTAGAGAAAAGCCCTCACACAGAAATGAAGACCCAACACAGCCATAAATAAATAAAATAAATAAATAGATAAATAATTAATTTAAAATAAAAGAAAATTACAGACCAATATCACTGATGAATATAGATGCAAAAATCCTCAACAAAATACTAGCAAACAGAATCCAACAACACATCAAAAGGATCACACACCACGACCAAGTGGGATTTATCCCAGGGATGCAAGGATTCTTCAATATACGCAAATCAATCAATGTGATACACCATATTAACAAATTGAAGAATAAAAACCATATGATCATCTCAATAGATGCAGAAAAAGCTTTTGACAAAATTCAACACCCATTTATGATAAAAACTCTCCAGAAAGTGGGCATAGAGGGAACCTACCTCAACATAATAAAGGCCATATACGACAAACCCACAGCAAACATCATTCTCAACGGTGAAAAACTGAAAGTATTTCCTCTAAGCTCAGGAATGAGACAAGGATGTCCACTCTCACCGCTATTATTCAACATAGTTTTGGAAGTCCTAGCCACGGCAATCAGAGAAGAAAAAGAAATAAAAGGAATACAAATTGGAAAAGAAGAAGTAAAACTGTCACTGTTTGCAGATGACATGATACTATACGTAGAGAATCCTACAAATGCCACTAGAAAACTACTAGAGCTAATCAATGAATTTGGTAAAGTTGCAGGATACAAAATTAATGCACAGAAATCTCTTGCATTCCTATACACTAATGATGAAAAATCTGAAAGAGAAATTATGGAAACACTCCCATTTACCATTGCAACAAAAAGAATAAAATACCTAGGAATAAACCTATCTTGGGAGACAAAAGACCTGTATGCATAAAACTATAAGACACTGATGAAAGAAATTAAAGATGATACCAACAGATGGAGAGATATACCATGTTCTTGGATTGGAAGAATCAATATTGTGAAAATGACTATACTACCCAAAGCAATCTACAGATTCAATGCAATCCCTATCAAATTACCAATGGCATTTTTTATGGAACTAAAACAAATCATCTTAAAATTTGTATGGAGACACAAAAGACCCCGAATAGCCAAAGCAGTCTTGAGGGAAAAAAACGGAGCTGGAGGAATCAGACTCCCTGACTTCAGACTATACTACAAAGCTACAGTAATCAAGACAATATGGTACTGGCACAAAAACAGAAACACTGATCAATGGAACAAGATAGAAAGCCCAGAGATAAACCCACGCACCTATGGTCAACTAATCTATGACAAAGGAGGCAAAGATATACAATGGAGAAAAGACAGTCTCTTCAATAAATGGTGCCAGGAAAACTGGACAGCTACATGTAAAAGAATGAAATTAGAATACTCCCTAACACCATACACAAAAATAAACTCAAAATGGATTAGAGACCTAAATGTAAGACCGGACACTATAAAACTCTTAGAGAAAAACATAGGAAGAACACTCTTTGACATACATCACAGCAAGATCTTTTTTGACACACCTCCTAGAGTAATGGAAATAAAAACAAAAATAAACAAATGGGACCTAATGAAACTTCAAAGCTTTTGCACAGCAAAGGAAACCATAAACAAGACGAAAAGACAACCCTCAGAATGGGAGAAAATATTTGCAAACAAATCAACGGACAAAGGATTAATCTCCAAAATATATAAACAGCTCATGCAGCTCAATATTAAAGAAACAAACACCCCAATCCAAAAATGGGCAGAAGACCTAAATAGACATTTCTCCAGAGAAGACATACAGATGACCAAGAAGCACATGAAAACCTGCTCAGCATCACTAATTATTAGAGAAATGCAAATCAAAACTACAATGAGGTATCACCTCACACCAGTTAGAATGGGCATCATCAGAAAATCTACAAACAACAAATGCTGGAGAGGGTGTGGAGAAAAGGGAACCTTCTTGCACTGGTGGTGGGAATGTAAATTGATACAGCCACTATGGAGAACAGTATGGAGGTTCCTTAAAAAACTAAAAATAGAATTACCAAAAAAAAAAAAATAGAATTACCATATGATCCAGCAATCCCACTACTGGGCGTATACCCAGAGAAAACCATAATTCAAAAAGACACATGCACCCCAATGTTCATTGCAGCACTATTTACAATAGCCAGGTCATGGAAGCAACCTAAATGTCCATCGACAGACGAATGGATAAAGAAGATGTGGTACATATATACAATGGAATATTACTCAGCCATAAAAAGGAACGAAATTGAGTCATTTGTTGAGACGTGGATGGATCTAAAGACTGTCATACAGAGTGAAGTAAGTCAGAAAGAGAAAAACTAATATCGTATATTAACGCATGTATGTGGAACCTAGAAAAATTGCACAGATGAGCCGGTTTGCAGGGCAGAAGTTGAGACTCAGACATAGAGAACAGACATATGGATACCAAGGGGGGAAAACTGCGGTGGGGTGGTGATGGTGGTGTGCTGAATTGGGCGATTGGGATTGACATGTATATACTGATGTGTATAAAACTGATGACTAATAAGAACCTGCAGTATAAAAGAACAAACAAACAAAACAATTAATACTAAAGTTTCATTGGGTTATTTGTATGGAAATATGTTAATATAAATGTTTCAGACATTACATGAAATTTCTAAAAATCTTATATGTTCTGGTATAATGTTATAAGTCATAATTCTAATTTTTATTTAAAATGTATATCTCAGAAATAACTAAATTTCCTTGTCAATTGCATTACTATGA
Organism: Balaenoptera borealis; assembly: GCF_965194805.1. Lineage (NCBI taxonomy): Eukaryota > Metazoa > Chordata > Mammalia > Artiodactyla > Balaenopteridae > Balaenoptera > Balaenoptera borealis. Next base: position 90,345,531 of record NC_138874.1, read on the forward strand.
ACTTTCATCAAATCTTTAACCGTGGTCATTTCTAAGTCTTTTGTCATTTACAGACAGTTCTGGGTGTACTCTGATGCTTTTGCAAATATGTTCCTATAAAAGGGTTTCATCTTCAAGGAATTCATGGAAAAGACTCTGACAAGTACAGGTTTCTGGTAACTGACTATACTGCTGAACTGAATGAATAAGCATTTTCAGAACTCTAATGAAAAACTGATGAACTCATAAAAGTGCTAACAAAAGATCAAGATGAAAAAAAAATTAATTACATGGGACTGAGTGAACTGATGAAGATGATTATAATTTTTGTGACTTTCTGTTTGAATTAAAAAAAAAAATCCCACAAGGACTCAGAGGCAAAGAATATACAAATCAATTTTCACTGCAAAGTAAAGGAGCTGTTACAGTGGAGGATTACTGGACTGAATGTCAATATTATGACATAGTATGAGTGTGTTTCGTGTTTGGTAATTGCAATCATTGTTGCTTTTGTTGTGGTCATCCATTTACAATGCTTGGTGTCAGTCTATTTATCTCTTGTAAAAATAAAATACAGTGTGTGTGTGTGAAAAAAATTAAAAAAAAACAAACAACAAAGAAACAGGTAGCTGGCCCTCAAGGCTCTAGTTTGCTGACCCTTGTTCTGAGTGATCTTTTAAAATTTTTAGTCAGATCATGTCACTCCTCTGCTTAAAACCCTCCAACGGCTTCTCACTTCACTCAGAGCAAAAGCCAAAATTTTTGCAGAAGCCTGTGAGGCCCCACGTGATCTCCTCCTGCCCGGTAATCCCGACAGCTCTGCTCTGACCTTGCTTTCCTGTGGTTCACTCTCCTGGAGCCACAGGGGCCTCCACGCTGTTCCTCACACATGCCAGGCATGCTCCGGCTCTTCCCCCTGTGCAGTGTTTTCCTTCCCAGTATCAGTATGGCACCTCAATCACGTACTCAAAAATCACCTGGAAGGAGAAGCTTTTCCTAAAAGGCAACACCCCCTCCCCCACTCAACCCACAATTATCCACAACTCCCTATCTCTCCTTCCTGGTTTCTTTTTCTCAATAGCACTTATTTTCATCTGGTATAGTATATATTTATTTAGTTACCTATTTATTGCCAGTCTTACCTCGCTAGAATTAAGGCCCTGAGGGCAGAGTCTTTGTTTCATTCTCTGTGCTATATTCAGAGTCTACCAAAGTGCTTACATTGAGTAGATCATCAGGAATGCTTGTGGAATAATTAAGGAATGAATGGATATACCGTTGATAGGGCATCAGAGAAAAGAGGGATCAGTGAGGTACAATAGTATGAAAAGCTTCAAGAAAGGCACTGAATGCTAGAAAGTAGACAGGGCACCAAGAAAGGGGCATGGAGTGGGGGGCTAAGCCTACAATGTCCATTAGCACCCACAAGCTTCCACAATGAACACACGACCTGAGTAAAAGCAGGGTGTTTGCTCTGCAAGTGCATTTTCAAAGCAAGGCCCTTATCGTCACCTAATCACGTAGCCTTCCTTGAGCCAGCCTCCCATCCCCCTCTCCCCCCTCCCCCAAACTGGCCACTTAAGAGTTTGAAGCTGTCATGGACAGAATCCACTGGGTGTGAGGTTGCCACTGAAGGTTTTTAAGCAAGGGGGGAGGGGATTATATCAGTATTTGGACATCTAGCATCTGTGTCTTAAATGAAAGGTTTAGAGAGTGGTGGCCGTTAGGTGTTAGGAGAACGGTCAGGAGCCTGGTGCAATCATTTAGGCAGGCTGTGATGGAATTTGGGCTAGGGGGAAGGGTGAGGAAGTGGAGAGGAAAAGAGACTTGAGGTTGACAGTTTGAAGGAGGAACTGACGTACTTGAATGTCACAATTGCTGTAAGTAAAGCAGTAAAGTAGAAACAACTTAAATGCCCATCTATAAATGAACTGTTAAATACAAACTTGCAACCATGGAATATTATGCAGCCAAAAATGATAATGTAGATCTACATTTACAGACATGCTACTCATCAAAGACTATGAAATGAGAAAAGCAGATATAGTATGATTCCATTTTTATTAAAAAAATGACGTGTATGTAAGAGGAGGTGGCTTAAACATGCGTAGAAGAAAGTCTGGAAGGAGATACATCAATATGTTAACGATGGTCATCTGTGAGTGGTGCGATTATGGGTGAGGTTTGTTCCTTATCTAATTTCTACTTTAATCCAAACATGGATGGCTTTTATAATAGAAACAAACTAACAACAAATAATGCAATGAATAAGATGAATACCCCAAACCTCAAACTCTCTCCAGGATCCCATACTCTGAGTACACCGTCATTCCCCTAAGAGCTATCCCTAAACTCTGGCAGAACTAGAAGGGCTAATTGTTTCTCCAGAGGCATTGGATACAGAAAGGCAGAATAGTAACAGCAAGGAAGAAAGAAGGGTAATGGGAGGGAAGGTGGGGGGATGGGAAGGGAGCAGGGAAGAAGACTCACCTTTTACCATTAAGGTCTTGAGCAAACAGAACCCAAAAAGGAGGAACAGACTGGAGCCTGAAATGGGGTTGCAGCTCCCCAGAGGCAGGGCCAGTTTGTAGGCTAAGCAAGGAAATACTTAGCCCAGGCTGAGGAAGTGGTGATACTTTATGGGTGGAGGGGTCCAGGGACCTCCCCAGAAACCACCCCAATTACTGGATTTGTAAGGGAAAGGTCCTGCCCACACACACTTTAAGACACATGCTCAGGGCTTACAGGGCTCGTGGATTCCAGGGTAGTCGCTGAATTCCAGCACGTAGAGGTGTCTCCCCTTCACACTGCGCCCAATGCTGTAAACCCGCGTGACATGGGGGCATTCATTGTGCACCTTGTACAGCGTCCGCACGAGGTCATCATAGCGGTGGTGGCGAAAGGTTACCGGGGCAACCAACTTGAAGAGAAGGAGCTGGAGGAAAATTGAGACCAGGTCTGACATCTTGCTGGGCTTTTTCAGAGACTCACTAAAATGGGCCCCGCTTCTCCCAGTAAAAATCCAAGGGCCAAGAACCAGCTTTTCCTAGTTTCCCACCAGTAAACACCAGTGTGACAGTGCCTGGGAAGAAAGTTCAGAACTGTCCCTCCAAAGCCAGAAGTTATTTATGTAGCTCTGGAATAGGCACTCATCTCCCCTCCCCCATTTCTCTGCCTCTCCTAATCCATGAAAACCTTTTGAAAGGTTTTTGCACTTCTTCAGATTGGGTAGTTTCACTGATTCTGGTTTACTGATTAACTGGACTGTAAACAGGCTTCAATAAATAGCTGCTTATAACCCTTTGATTCCCGGAGAATTTTGAGAAGCTTGGCCTGTCCTTGTTCCCTATATTACAATATAGGAAAGGGTATTAAAATAGAACACTCTGTCCTTTTGATCCATTCTACATCCTATCTTTCCGAAGCACAGCTCTGTTTTGTCCCTTTTCTCCTCAAAAATCTTTCAACAGATACCATTGAGAAAATGAGAAGGTGAGCCCCAGGTTGGGAGAAAACAGTTGTCAATCATGTATCTGACAATATATCCAGAATAAATCAAGAACTCTTACAACCCAGTAATAAAACAAATAACCCAATTTAAAAGTGGGGAAAAGATTTGAATAGACATTTTATTCAACTAAAGTAGATATATGAATGACTAATGAGCACATTAAAGATGTTCAACACTATTGGTCATTAAGGAAATGCAACTTAAAACGACAATGAGATACCACATCACATCCACTAGAATGGCTATAATCAAAAAGACACAATAACAAGTGTTGTCAAGAATAGGGAGAAACTAGAACCCTCATATATTGCCGATGGGAATATAAATGGTGCAGCCACTTTGGAAAACAGTTTTGCAGTTTCTTAGAAGTTTAAATATATACTTACTATACAATCCAGCAATTTCCTGGTATCTACCCAAGAGAAATGAAAACACATATCCACACAAAAACTAGTATGTAAATGTTCATAGCAGCATTATCCACAATAGAAAAGTAGAAACAATCTAAATATCCATTAACTAATGAATGGATAAACAAAATATGGCATATCCATGCAAGGGAATATCATTTGACAATGGAAAGGAGCGAAGTACTGATACATTGTACAAGATGGATGAATCTTAAAAATATTATGCTCAGTGAAAGAAGACACAAAAGATCACATATTATATGATCCAATTCATAGGAGATGTTTAGAAAACACAAACATATAGAGACAGAAAGTAAACTAGAGGTTGGCTAGGGCTAGGAGTGAAAATGCAGAGTGACTACAAATGGGCACAAGATTTCTTCTTAGGGTGATAGAAGTGTTCTAAAATTAGATTGTGGTGACTGTACAACTCTGTAAATACACTAAAATTCATTGAATTGTAAACGGGAAGCAGATGAATTTTATGGTATACAAATTATATGTCAATAAAGGTGCTTTTAAAAAATAAATAAAAATAATTAAGTACAGCCACCCAAAATTTAACTATAAATTTACCATACAACACAACAATTCCACTCCTGGGTACTTACCCAAGAGAACAAAGACTTGTACACAAGAATATTCATAGCGGCATTATTTGTAGTAGCCAAAAAGTGGAAACTACCCAAGTGTCCACCAACTGATGGATAAATAAAATGTGGTATATCCATACAATTGAACATTATTCAGCGATAAAAAGGAATAAAATACTAATACATGCTACAACATGGATGGACTTCAAAAACGCCATGCTAACTGAAAGGAGCCGACACAGAAAACCCTCTTATTGTATGATTCCATTTATATGAAATGTCTTGCAAAAGTAAACTTACAGAGACAGAAAGTAAAATAGTGCCTTAGTAGGGCTGGGAGTGGGGAAGGAGATTCACTGTAAATGGGCATGAGGGATCTTGTTGGAGTGATGAACATGTTCTAAAACTGGGTGATGGTGACGGTTGCATAACTTGGTAAATTTACTAGAAATCATTGAATTGCACACTTAAAATGGATGAATTTTATGGTATGTAAATTATACTTCAATAAAGTTTTTTTTTTTTTAAAACAAAGTTTCAGTGGAATTTCATGCACTAGAGTGTAAAATCCAAATGCTTCTGCCTGGTTTTCAAGTCACTCCTACCAGGTCCAATTGTGACCTCACCCCAGTGCAGCCCCGCTGCAGTGCCTACTGTCTTCTGAGCATGCCCTCATCACCTGCTTTCCTGCTTTTGCTTATGTTCTTTCCCCAGGTAGCTTAACTCAGCTCCAAACCCTGGGTCTTCCTCATGTCCCCTTGCAATTGCTGTTACCATCAGTCTTTGCATCTGCAATCTTATGACTTTGCCTGTTATGCACTTGTCCACTGTGCTAGGTGTCAGGTGTTAGGATAGAGGGCAGCCCTGCTGATGCATTGTTCCTGCCCCCCAGGATGATCGTCAGCCTCTAGCACACAGCCTGGCATGGGTGCACATTTGTTGAATGAATGAATAGCCCCATTATTGACTTTTCCTCTTGCATCCTCCTGCACTTCAGCAAACTTTTCCAAGGAAATCCTATGCTTTTCTCACCTGTCAGTAAAGACAGCTATCAACTCTTGGTTATATAGGGTGAACAAACTATAGCCAGGCCAGTCTGGCCCACAGATGGTCTAGAGAGTTGGCCCAAGATCAGTACCAAATCAGCAGTACCACAGAGTAAAAACCACAGGATTTTGCACCCACTGCTAAAATCCCATAATTTTCTGATGAGATCCTGACACCCCAGGTGGTGAGGGCAGGCATCAAGAGAGAAAGCTGAAAGGACATCACTAATGTTGTTACACATTAAGCCCTTGATCTAGGACTGATGAAATAAAATTCATATTTTAAGGCAGGACAAGAAAAAATTAAACATAAAATTTTCTCTGTGTGTTTGTTTGGACCTCCTCCTTCCCTCCCTCATGTGCAGTGTGCATCCACATTACACATTAACCAGAGCTCCTCAAAGATGGGCCTGCTCTACAGTAAAGATCAATGTTTTTCCTAGCAGTGTAACTTCTTAAAAGAATATTGTTCTTTCCCAGCTCTGTAGGGGGTCGTGGTGACTTGCTGCTCGCTTTCTACGTGCTTACGTGGACCATGTATCCTTGGTGAACTTTATGTAAAATATCAATATGCCATTTTGATGTACAATCCTTTGTCTCGAAAACGTATGTGACTGTGCCTTAGACTCCTAACAGGTGGAACGGTTCTCAGAGCTTTCTAAGAATATGCTTCCCGGAATGGGCATCATCAGAAAATCTACAAACAACAAATGCTGGAGAGGGTGTGGAGAAAAGGGAACCCTCTTGTACTGTTGGTGGGAATGTAAATTGATACAGCCACTATGGAGAACAGTATGCAGGTTCCTTAAATAACTAAAAATAGAACTACCATACGACCCAGCAATCCCACTACTGGGCATATGCCCTGAGAAAACCATAATTCAAAAACACACATGCGGCACATGCTCCGCCCACCCCAGAGCCTCGCCCTCCACCACGATGAGCAAATGAGCGCCAGAGAGGGCGTGAAATTTAAATTCCACTCAGGGGAGAAAGTGTTGTGCTTCGAGCCTGACCCCACCAAGGCACGAGTGCTGGACGATGCCAAGACTGTCGATGTTATTGTTGGTAAAGACGAAAAAGGCAGAAAGATCCCAGAATATCTGATCCATTTGAATGGGTGGAACAGAAGCTGGGATGGATGGGCAGCTGAAGATCATGTCCTTCGTGACACCAATGAAAATTGGAGATTACAGTGTAAGTTGGCAAGAAAAGCTGTAGCTCGCCTGAGAAGCACAGGAAGAAAGAGGAAGCGCTGCAGGTTGCCTGGTGTGGACTCTGTCTTAAAAAGCCTCCCTGCTGAAGAAAAAGATGAAAGTGTTGAAAACTTAATAAGCAGTTCCTCTGATGACAGTAGTGAAGAAAAGGATGAAGAAATAAGTGAAGAAAGTGATATTGAAGAAAAGACTGAAGTGAAGGAAGAACCAGAGCGGCACGCAAAAAAGGAAATGGAAGAAAGAACAATAGCTATAGAAATCCCTGAAGTTCTGAAGAAGAAGCTTGAGGACGATTGTTACTGTATCAACAGGAGAAAACGGTTAGTGAAACTTCCATGCCAGACCAACATCATAACTATTTTGGAATCGTACGTGAAGCATTTTGCTATCAATACAGCCTCTTCAGCCAATGAGAGGCCTCATCACCATCACGCTATGCCACACGCCAACATGAATGTGCATTATATCCCAGCAGAAAAGAACGTTGACCTTTGTAAGGAGATGGTGGATGGATTAAGAATAACCTATGATTACACTCTCCCATTGGTTTTGCTCTATCCACATGAACAAGTTCAGTATAAAAAGGTGACTTCGTCCAAATTTTTTCTTCTGATTAAGTAAAGTACCACAAACGCTAATAGGAACCAGGAGGAGTTCTCTCCAAGCCCACCTTTGTTGAATCCATCCACACCACAGTCCACAGAGAGTCAGCCAACCACAGGCGAACCAGCCACCCCCAAAAGGTGCAAAGCCGAGCTGGAAGCTTTGCAGTCTCTGAGGAGGTCCACACGCCACTCTGCCAATTGCGACAAGCTGTCTGAGAGCAGCGCCTCGCCTCAGCCCAAGTGCCAGCAGCAGGACACATCTGCCAGCATGCCCAAGCTGTTCCTGCACCTGGAAAAGAAGACACCTGCTCATAGCAGATCATCCTCACCTGTTCCTCTGACCCCTAGCAAGGAAGGGAGTGCGGTGTTTGCTGGCTTTGAAGGCAGAGGAACTAATGAGATAAATGAGGTCCTCTCCTGGAAACCTGTACCCGACAGTTACCCCCCAGGTGACCAGCCACCTCCACCCGCTTACATTTATGGGGCGCAACACTTGCTGCAATTGTTTGTGAAACTTCCAGAAATCCTTGGAAAGATGTCCTTTTCTGAGAAGAATCTGAAGGCTTTACTGAAGCACTTTGATCTCTTTCTGAGGTTTTTAGCAGAATACCATGATGACTTTTTCCCAGAGTCTGCCTATGTTGCTGCCTGTGAGGTGTACTACAGCACAAAGAACCCCAGGGTGATTTATTAAGGTTTTGATGGTTCTGGAAGAGCAGCTTCTCTATCTAGCTTTGCGCTCTTGGTCCCCAGTAAAGAACTAGGGAGTTGGTGGGCCTTCCTTACAGGCACAGTGAATGCGATACCCGTCTTGGGGGGCTGTGGCGGGCCCACTTGTTTGAGCTGCTTACCTCCCGTAGTTATTTCTGTTAAGGATTACTTCCTAGGTGCCTGAACGGCCTCCAACATGTGACCCTTGCCATGGTACATGTCATCTGTGATGGCCAGAAAAGAGCAGCTGTGTTCACAGTGAAATGTTCACGGAAGTGTGTGTAGCTTGGGCTGTTTCAGTAGACGGAGTTACATGTTAGCAATAACCACATTTTTTAGTTATTTGTTAGCATTAAACAAAATCGTTTTGCAAGCCGTTTTCATTCTTGTGATGAGGCTGAGCAACAAAACATTAGTTTTGTTTGGAAACCGAAAAGTAGTCCCAGAATATTTTAGAGGGAGTTGATATTGATGGCAAAAGAAAATGTGCAGCTATACATTTGCTTGTTACAGTTCCTTTTCTATAAAACCTTATTTTTGGTGATCTAAATAAAGCATTGCCTGAATGTTTGAGATTTTATAGCTACACTTGGTTGTGTAATGTATAGTTCCCTTTCTGTAAGATGTTATTTTTGGTGATTTCAAATAAATCATTGCCCATCTTGTTGGAAAGAACCAAGAGAGAGTTTTCAAAACAAAAAAAAAGACACATGCACCCCAATGTTCATTGCAGCACTATGTACAATAGCCAGATCATGGAAGTAACCTAAATGCCCATTGACAGACGAATGAATAAAGAAGATGTGGTACATATATACAATGGAATGTTGCTCAGCCATAAAAAGGAATGAAATTGGGTCATTTGTAGAGATGTGGATGGACCTAGAGACTGTCATACAGAGTGAAGTAAGTCACAAAGAGAAAAACAAATATTGTATATTAACGCATATATGTGGAATATAGAAAAATGGTACAGATGAACCAGTTTGCAAGGCAGAAATAGAGACACAGATGAAGAAAACAAACGTATGGACACCAAGGGGGGAAGGGGTGGGTGGTGGGATGAACTGGGAGATTGGGATTGACATATATACACTAATATGTATAAAATAGATAACTAATAAGAACCTGCTGTATAACAAATAAATAAATAAAATAAAATTAAAAAATTCAAAAAAAAAAAAGAGGGCTTCCCTGGTGGCGCAGTGGTTGAGAATCTGCCTGCCAATGCAGGGGACACGGGTTCGAGCCCTGGTCTGGGAAGATCCCACATGCCGCAGAACAGCTGGGCCCGTGAGCCACAATGACTGAGCCTGCGCGTCTGGAGCCTGTGCTCCGCGACAGGAGAGGCTGCAACAATGAGAGGCCTGCGCACCGCGATGAAGAGTGGCCCCCACTTGCCACAACTAGAGAAAGCCCTCGCACAGAAACGAAGACCCAACACAGCCATAAATAAAATAAATAAATAAAATTAAAAAAAAAAAAAAAAAAAAAAGAATATGCTTTCCAGGTTACAATCTTCAGTTTGGCTTGAATAACATTCCCCCTTTTTCCCCTCTTAACTTGATAATTAATTGAATTTTTGTCAACAGGACAATATCTACTGTCATTATTGCAGGCTTGGCTTAGTGGTCCCGAGATAGTCCCAAATTGTTCCTCTGCAGAAGAATTCCCATTTCTCTGGTAAATGTCTCTTTAGTTCTTATGGTGACCTCACTCATGCTAAACAGATGACACCCATTCTCTAGGAGAGGGATGTACCCTCCTTGCTTGTATGAACTTCGGGTTGTTGTAAACAAGGAATACCCTCTGTACATCAGGGCTGAGGTTGACACTCCTTCCCTGGAATTTCACATAGAGTACCAGAGCATATGCCCTGAAGCCAGAGGGCATACAATGTCTCTCAAAGCAACTAGAAGTAGAAGGAACTTGAGTGTCAGGGGGATATAATATTTAAAAAAAATTTTTTATAGCTTCATTGAGATGTAATTTACATATAACACTGTGTACATTTAAGGTATACAATGTGATGATTTAATACATGTACGCATTGCAAAATGATTACCACGTTAGGGTTAATTAACACCTCCATCACCTCATGTACTTGTGTGTGTGTGTGTGGTGTGTGTGTGTGTGTGTGTGTGTGTGTGTGTGTGTGTGTGTGTGAGATGAGAACATTTACAATCTACTCTCTTAGCAACTTTCAAGTATATAATAAAGTCCTGTAAACTACAGTTACCATGCTGTACATTAGATTCCCAGAACTTATTTGTCTTACAGCTTGAAGTTTGTACCCTTTGCCCAACATCTCATTTCCTCTACTCCCCAGCCCCAGGCAACTACCATTCTACTCTGTTTCTACGAGTATGGCTGTTTTAGATTCCACATATAAGGGAGATCATACAGTATTTGTCTTTTTCTATCTGGCTTATTTCACTTAGCATATGCAGAGATATACAATTTTAAATACAAGTTCAACTCCCTCTTAGGCCATTTGATCTTGGGCCAAATAATTAACTTCTATAACCTCAGTTTCCCTCCGTATAGGATGGAGAAAAACCAGCTCCTTCCTCATGAGTTGTGTGACTCAAACAAGATAATATACATAAGGCCTTTTGCACAGTGCCTGGCACATAGTAAGGGCTTAATAAATATTATTAGCGGTATTAATAGTAGCAGCAGCATTAAGCATCTATCTACTCTGTGCTAGAGACCAGGCTAGGTGATGGAGATACAATTCATTCAGTCAATACATATATTGAATATATCTAAAGGCTTTACTTGTATCATTATTTTTGATATAGAATAAAACCAACAAAGATCTTTGACCATGTGGTGCTTACATTCCAGTGAAGAGACAGATAACCAAGAGTGAAAAAAGCAGCTACTGTCCTCAAAGATACAGACTAGTGAACAAGCACAACACTAGGGGAAGAGTGATGGATGCAACCACATGGGCCATCGAGCAGGGTCACCTAACCTAGTTTTGGGGGATCAGGGAGGGCTTGCTGGAGGATATGTGGGAGTTGAATCAGATCAGAGAGTCCTGTATCCTCCTGTGGTAGGTATAATAATGGCCCCCAAAGGTGTCCACACCCTAATCCCTGGAACCCATGAATATGTTATGTTACATGGCAAGAGAGAATGAAGTTTGCAGATGGAATTAAGGTTGCTAATGAGCTAATCTTGAGATGGAGGGATTATCCAGGTGGGCCCAGTGTAATCACAAGTGTCCTTATAAGAGAAAGAGGAAGGCAGGAGGGTCAGAGTCAGAGTGATGAGACGTGAGAAAGGCTCAGTGGGCCATTGCTGGCTTTGAAGATGGAGGAAGGGGCCATGAGCCAAGGAATGCAAGCAGCCTCTAAAAACTACAAAAGCCTAGGAAACACATTCTCCCCTGGAGCCTTCAGAAAAGAATGCAGCCCTGTCAACCCTTGCTTTTAGTCCAGTGAGACCCATTTCAGACTTCTGATCTCCAGAACTGTAAGATAACGAATCGGGGTTGTTTTAAGCCACTACATTTGTGGTAATTTTTTACCCACAATAGGAAATGAATACACCCCCTAATACCTTAAGTCTTGGATAGAGCTGGGGTTCTTGGAAGTCAGGGAAAGCTGGAGCAGAAAGCTCACTTGTCTGACATCCTTCGAGGGTCTTGACTCAAATCTTGGGAAGCCAGCCCTGCAGAGCCTTGTTTAGGCAAATGAATCAAACTTCCCAACCCACACCTTCAGTAATCTTAGTTTTAAAATTTCTTTCTATCCTCCAGCAGTAACTCTGAGCTTCTGCAGTACAGTCTCAATGTAATTTAAGCCTGCTTAATAAATTATTAGTTGACTGGACCTATAAATGAATCAAGAGTCCAGCTCAATTCAAGTCAGCAAGGACTCTGAGAGCTACTTGGGTTTTAAGGGTTAGGAGAGTGTAGGGCAAAAGGAACCTGGCTGAGCGTGGAGAGTAAGGCAAGTCAGTCCTCGGGAAAGATCTTCCAATTCTTTGCCTGGAATGTTCTTCTCCCAGCTCATCTTATACTTCTGATATTAGCACAATGGTGAACTACACATGGAGGCCTTCCCCTGATATCTCATCTAAAGAGGCCTCCCCTGGTTATGCTCAGTCTTATCTCCTGTTTATTTCAATCAGAATATTTGACTTAGTCTGTACTTATTTATTTATTTGCTTCTTTATTGTCTACTGGCTTTCTCTTCCAGTAGAAGATAAACTCAGTGAAGGGCAAGACTAACTTATCTTATTTACTGTTCACCACTAAATCCCAGTATAATGTTCTGGATAAATTTTAAAATGAAGGAAGTAATGTATGAACTGAGATCTGAGATCTGAATGAATAGATGTTAACCAGATTAAAAACGGTAGAGGAGTGTGTGTTTGGTGAGAGTTTTAAGAGGGGTGAAGCTTATTGATCCCTCCTTATAACGCTGACCCTGTAGGAGTCTGCTGGGGTCTGTTCTTGAATTTCTTCTCTTTATCAGCACTTAATTCCAGATGGTCTCATCGACAAATCCCACTATAAGCTGATGACCCTCAAATTTATATTTCTTGCTTCTACTTCTCTGAACTCCAAAACTGTACTTCCAGCTACGTACCTCATACCTCCATGAGGATTTCTAATAGGTACCCATTCCTAAGGCCACTAACCCCCACTCCAGTCCCTGGAGCCAGACAGAGCCTTACAGATACAAACTGTGTCCACAAGTGACACCAATCAGTGATGGGTCAATTGGATGAGGAGAAACCAACCGTGTCCCCAGCACTCCCTTTTCACCTTCCCCTATTTAATATTTCCTCAAAGCACTTTTTACCATCTGACATATTGTATATTTAATTGTCTGTTTATTGTCTTCTCTCCCTATAAGGCTATAAGCACCTTGTGGGCAAAGAATTGATCTCTTTTATTTTCTGATGTGTCTCTAGCAACTAGACTGGGGCCTGGCATGTAGTAAGTTCCACTAAATACTTGTGGAGTCAGTGAATGATTGAATGATTAAATGCTTTTACCCACATAATCCCATTTGAACTTCACCTCAATCTTTCTTGAGACCATTATATTCCACTTACATATATGAAGATCCCTAAAATTTAAATGATTTTCCCAGCTCATATAACATATAGTTAGAAAATCTGGAGATTAAATTAGCTTTCTGACTCCAAAGCTTGGTGCTTTCCATAACACCGAATGCCTCCACCACGTGGGCCTGGTTACATCACAAAAACTGCCTTCAATCTGGCTTCCAGTTCTTAAGAGTAACTGAATAATCCTTCTTTTAAAAAATAACTTTATATGCTTATGTAAAAGTGAGTATGTTTGTTATGAAAACATAGAAAAATATGAGGATAAAAATAAGATACTGCCCCCATACCCCATCAGCTAGGACACTGTAATCAACTGGTGACAATCAATCTTATTGTGATGACTCTTAAAATCTGTTCTTTCCCTTTTCAGTTTCCCCAAATTGGCAAATATTACCATGATCGATCCAATTTCTTAGACCAAAACCTAGGACTCATCCACAATCCCTCTCTTTATCTCACTCCCCATATCATCAAGTTATACAGACTGCTTTGAAAGTATGTCTGAAAGTATGTCTGGAAACTGACTATTTCTCTCACCTTGACCACTGTCATCTTAGTCCAGGTGACCGTATCTTACTCGCTTGGATGGTGACAACAGCCCCATCATAGATTTCTTGTTTGGACAATGACAAAAGCCTCCTCAAATATTCTCCATTTCCATTTTTTTTTTTTTTTTTTTACCCTACTAGTTTTATTCCCTACACAGTAGCCAGAGTATTTTAAAAACATAAATTAAATTACTTTCTGACTCAAAACATTTCAGTGATTTCCCATACTTAAAATAAAAAATTCTTACAATAGCAAAAAGGCCCAGTAAGCAACGGTCACAAAATCCTTTTAATTTCTTAAACATACCAAGCTTATATCTACCCCAGGGCCTTTATACTTACTATTCTTTCTGCCTGGACCGCTCTTATCTTAAATGTTTGCATGCTCTTATCTTAAATGTTTTCCCTTTACATCACTTAAGTCCACACTCAAATACCACCACCTTAGAGTGGCTAGCCCTGACCTTCCCACCTAAACTAGTCCCTGGTTGCCACCCCTTACCATTATCTATTCCTTTACTTGATTATTCTTCATAATACTTATCATTATCTAAAGGCAAACTATATAATTATTTGTTCCTTTTTTGGGGGATTGTATTTACCACTAAAATGTAAGTTGTATGAAGGCAAGGATTACTGTCTTGCTTTTATTTATTTATTTTTTTGGGTCTTTTTCTTTTTTTTCTTCTCACTACTTTGTCCTCAGTGCTTAACATAATGTTTAACACATACTAGGTGCTCACTAAATATTTGTAAAAGAATGAATTTGCAGATAGAGGGATAGATAATTTTACAAAAACGGATCATAGTCTTTATGCTTTTAAAAATAAAAATTACTACATTGAACATATATTTAACAGAAGAAAAAGAAGTTGAAATAAAGCTGAAGGAATCACTTACCTTTGGGAAAATGTTTCTTCACAAGACGAAATATTAGTTGCCAACTAATGGCTCTAAAGAAAAGAAAACCAGAAATCATTAAGGGATGGTGATTATGTTGCTATGTTTTTTCAACAACATTTGTAGAGAAGGAAAAAGAGTGTAACAGAAACAATTTAAACTTAAATGAAATTTATATTTTCAAGATTATTAGGTTGATACCTTTTCAAAGTGCATTTATCTGCACTTTGCAGTAAGTTTCATTTACTCATCAAAACCCGCCACAAAATCAAAGCTGTCAGTGTCTCTTATAAAAAGCCATGTGCTCCTGATGCTCCAAGGCTGTGCTGAGCTCTTTGTAATGCTCTTCTTTTTTTCTTTTATTTTTCTTCCTGAACTCTTCCTTTTGCCACCTCCCTGCTATTCTGCCTTCCTGAATGGCTTTCTCTATATTCTCTGATTTTCATCAGTGTTCCCTGCCCCCAACACCCTATATGCTTCAGGACTAGATAGAAAATGCCAAATGATTGGAGCTTGACCTCTTTCTTACATAAATGGAGCTTGGAAGCAATAGGTTCAAGGCCAGTGTTGTGCTCATCAAATGGCCCAGGCTCCTTCTAGCTTGTTGCTCTACCTATCTCAACACACACTTAACTTATTGTCCAGACAGATGTTCCAGCCCCACTGTCACATTCACAATCCAACCACCAGGAAGGAGCACACCTTCTTCCTTCAAAAGCAAACTTCCCACCCTCACACCCTGCTGGTAAGAATGGATAAATGAAATGTGCTAGATACATATTCAGCAATAAAAAGAAACAAAGTACTGATCCATGCTGAGACATGGATGAACTTTGAAAACATTACGCTAAATGAGAGAAACCAGTCACAAAAAACCCACATATTGTATGATTCCATTTACATAGGGTGTGTGCATTATATCTCAATAAAGTTGCTTAAAAAAATAAAAACAAAAGCAAACTTCCCACAGTTTTACACATGACTCCCACTTACATCTCATAGGCTAGAAAGCAGTCACATGGTCATGCCCACACGCAGGGAAGCTAACAAATGCAGTCTTTATCCCAGCCAGCCAGCCAGCTAGCCAGCCATGTGCTCAGCTAAAAAACCAGAGGTCCTGGTATAGCACAGGGAACTATATTCAACATGTTGTAATAACCTATAATGGAAAAGAATCTGAAAAAGAATATATTATATATATATAATATATCTATAACTGAATCACTTTGCTGAACACCAGAAACTAACACAACATTGTAAATTAACTCTACTTCAATTTTTAAAAATCAGAGGTTCTCTTACAGTTAAAAGAGAGGACAGCTATTACAGAACACTGACCATCTCTGACCCACCCTTTGTCAGACCTTGTACCTTGTCCATCTACCCGCAGAGGATCACTGCATGTACTTCTCAGGAACATGACACTTAATTTTAGGTAAACTGATCTCTTTCCCAGAGTCTGTACAGGGATGTATTGGCTCTGTGTTCTCATATATTTTAGGTCAAAA
This sequence comes from Balaenoptera borealis, assembly GCF_965194805.1. Classification (NCBI taxonomy): domain Eukaryota; kingdom Metazoa; phylum Chordata; class Mammalia; order Artiodactyla; family Balaenopteridae; genus Balaenoptera; species Balaenoptera borealis. The sequence goes on from NC_138874.1 coordinate 90,361,650, forward strand.
TTCTCTTCATTTGGCAGCCATTCTTCATAGTTTTGTTTTGTAACTCTTGCCTTGTTAACTGAAGGTGGAAGTTTCTTTTTTACTTTTTGCTCTTTTATTTTGCTTTCAGTTGGTTTCAGGACTTGGAAGTGAATTCAAAATGCCCTTTCCCTGCTATCTTTAACTGGAGTTTGCCAGAAGAAATATTCTTGAATATGCTTGCCTCTAAATGCAACCCTTCCGGGGTTTCTTCTATTTTTGGATCTAGCGGGACCTCCAGGGTTGGATGTTCACTGCTCTCTATAAACAAGCTGCTCCTCCCGACCAGATAAACTTCCCTCAGAACTTCGCCCCCCAACACGCATTATCTGCTCCAGTCACGTCTCACTTGTCAATAACAGTTTTGTATAATCTGTAGACTGCTGTGCACACGTCAGTTGTATTTATTTCCCGTATTGCCTTGACTAGGATGCCTTCCCACTTTGCCCCTTCCTCAGGGCCCTCAGGCGCAACCCGTTAAATCTAAATGCCGCTTGTTTGCCCCCAGAGCAGCTCTTCTTGGGATATGGCACCACCTGTTGCCCAAGTTGAAAACATGGGAGCTGGTCGAAATTCTCCCTTCTCATTCACCTCCCGCGTTTACTCACCCTCGAAGCCCTGTCACTTCTTTGCTGCTGATCTCACCACGCGTCCTGCTTCTCCCCTGCACAGCCGCTGCTTGGTTCTGCGCTTCTTCACCCCTGCCGGGACCGGCCCTGCTGCCTGGAACTCACCCACGCCAGCTGCACACCTCGTGCTCTTCCTTCAACGCAACCACGTCGCGCCTCCCGCTCGCCCCTCCCTTCTACCCTTCAGACCCTTTATTGGTTTTCCATTCTCCTCGGTTAATTCCAAACATCTGTCCCGGAAACAAGGCCCTCCAGCACCTGGCGATCACTGTCTTTCTCACCTCTCTTCCCCAACACCCTTCCTTCCTGCAGGCTTTGCCAAACAATGAGCAGTCTTTCAAAAGACTGCATTTTTTTCCCTCCAATTTTAAAAAATTATGGTAAAATACACCAGCATAAAAGAGTGTTTAAACAACTCCTCTCCCTCCATTTAGAAGCTAGCTGACTCCTATTTGTGTTTCAAAACCAAGTGCAGGCATCATTTTCTATAAAACTTTTCTATCACTTACCTCTGGTCTGACTTCTGTTGTACCTTTCTTGTGTTTCCTTAGAAAACTCTGTGCATACTTCTCTACAAACAGCATTATGCTGTCACTTTTGGTTTGTTTGTCTTCCATGATTAAAGCATAAGGCCCTTAAGACCAGGGACAATATCTTGTTTCTGGATTCCCAGTCCTTAACCTATACTTGGTATATAACAGGGATTAAACAAATTCTGAAGAGTAATAACAAAAAATGAACTATCTCCTCTCTATTTACATTTTGTTGACCTTATAACAGGGCAGGAAATGACTTACTGGAATTCCAGAAATCCAGGCTCTTCCACATGCCCCCACTAACCCTGCTTCCAACAGGGCAATTGTTGGTTTAGTGACACGTTGATTCAGATTGCCCTCTAGCTGATGGAAAACGTGCATGGCATGGACTCTGAATCCGTTCTGTGTACCAGTGTTGCCTAATTTGTCAATAGCCTGTACCTGTGTAATCCTTAATGGGAGTAAAGAGGTTCTTTCTGAGTTTGAAAAAACTAATGTAATGTGTGTTTACTGATACGACATCATGTGAGGTATGAGGGTATCAGGGTATTAGGTTAACTGGAAAAGAGGAGCCTGAATCCAAGTGATCTGGTCATCTGCGATGAAGGGACCAACATACATCAGACTCTGAGCAGCCTGTTAACTGGACCAGTAGCAGTCTATGGGCCCAAATGTAGTAGGGGGCAACTATATTTCATTGATTCTAAGGTGCTCTTGATTTCACATTTTAATGTTTCTGAAACAGAAATGCATCTTAAAACAGATGGCATCTTAGATTCAGAGAAATACAACATTATAATAAGTATAAGAGAAATCCAACATCACTATTATACCAGAGAAATATAATAACCAATATTAATTGATTTAATCATAACTGAGCATGGAATATCACACATTAAAACAGGAAGCAGAGTAGCGAAAAGCAATGAATGGCTAAAAGCTTGAATTTGCATTGACTGTGGGAGAATTTTCAGTGACTTGATAATAAAAACCATCATTTATGAGCCCCTCCTAATTGCCAGGGAAAATACATACATTATCATTAATCCTCACCCTCCTAACCTGGAAGGTAGGTGGCGTTAATTCCATTTTTTAGATGAAGATCTGAGAAAGTCTGGACCTGCCCAACGTCACACAGCTAGTATATGTCAGATATGATCAGATTTTAAAACCTATTGCTGAAAAATTGTATAGATGATCTTATTTGCAAAGCAGAAATAGAGACACAGACATAGAGAACAAACGTATGGATACCAAACGGGGAAAGGGGGGTGGGATGAATTGGGAGATTGGAATTGACATATTACACTACTGATACTATGTATAAAATAGATAACTAATGAGAACCTACTGTATGGCTCAGGGAACTCTACACGATGCTCTGTGGTGACCTAAATGGGAAGGAAAGCCAAAAAAGAGGAGATATATGTATACGTATAGCTGATTCACTTTGCTGTACAGTAAAAACTAACACAACATTGTGAAGCAACTATACTCCAATAAAAATTAATTTAAAAAAGAAATAAATAAAACCTATTACCTTTATTTTATTCTATGCTCCCTCCTGAAGAAAGCACTGACCCTAAAGATAAAAATAATTGTTACCTAAGAACAAAAAAATTTTTTTTCAGTTTGAGCAACTAGATCATCACTGAAGAAACATATTCCTTCTGTGTTAGAAATTAATGGAGAAGATAAATAGGAAAGAGAGTCCTGAGCAAGCTTCTTGGGTTTTGTTTATAAGGGCCCTGAGAATGGAAATTCATGAGGGTTATTTCATCCTAAATGACCAAAACTATGAACTTAAGTCCAGCTTCACTGAAAATTCAGAGCTAGAAATGACCACCCAATATAATTTTTGTACCGATTATGTAAAGGCCTTTGAGACTTAAAAGTTGATATCTCTAAGCCTAAAGGCATTTTGTCCTAAACCTTTCTTGCTGTGATTTTAAATCTGTAGAAATACCAATAAGACAGGACCTATGCATGCACTTGAATCCATCTCTCCCGTCTCCTCCTCCTACAACAGCATCAGCTTCAACCTAGCCTGAGTTTACCAAGATCCCTTGAAAACTCTAGATTGAATTGTTGACTCTGTAAGTGGCCCAATTGCCTCCAGTTCTGACTGTGCCTGAAACTAGGATGTTCCCTTCCCCTTACTAGCCTGTTCCAATTCTAGACTTCTGATGTCCTAGCTTGCTTTGCCCTGGGATATTGCCTTGAAACTGAGTTTTGACTGTTGCATGACCTGAGGCAGGGTTTAAAAGACACCTATGAGCCAAAAAGTACTTACTAGTCATCATGCTTCTATTTTATCAGGAAAATGTATGCTAATTATTGATGCTTTTGTGCTTGTGTATATATTCTTTTTTTCAAAAAAGACAGCTTTATGGGAATTCCCTGGTGGTCCAGTGGTTAGGACTCGACACTTTAACAGCCAGGGCCCGGGTTTGATCCCTGGTAGGGGAACTAAGACCCCAGAAGCTGCACGGCACAGCCAAAAAAAAAAAAAAAAACAGCTTTATTGAGATATAATTCACATACTATAAAGTTCACCCATTTAAGTGTACAGTTCAGTGGTTTTTATAAAATACAGAGTTGTGCAATCATCACTGCAATCTAATTTCGGAATATTTTCATCACCCTTCAAGAACACTCCCTAGCCATTTGCACTCACTTTCCAGACCTACGCCATCACTAATCTATTTTCTGTCTCTATGGATTTGCCTATTCTGGACATTTCATATAAATGGAATCATATAATACATGGTCTTTTGTGTCTGGCTGCTTTCAATGTTCATCCATGTTGTAGCAAGTATCAGTACATCATTCCCTTTTTATGGCCATAAAATATTCCATTGTATGGATATAACACCTTTTGTTTATCCATTCATCAGTTGATGGACATTTGGCTTGTTTCCACTTCTTAATTATTATGAATCATCCTATGAACATTCTTGTACAAGTTTTTGTGTTTACATATATTTTCATTTCTCTTGGGTAGACACCTAGGTGAAAGTGCTGGGTAATATGGTAACACTATGCTTAACATTTTGAGGAAATGCCAAACTGTTTTCCAACGTGGCTGCACCATTTTACATTCACACCAGAAATATATGAGGATTCCACCTTCTCCACGTTCTTGAAAACACTTGTTATTATCTTTTTAATTTTACCTTACTAGTAGGTGTGAAGTGGTATGTCACTGTGGTTTTGATTTGCATTCCTCTGGTGACTAATGATATTGAGAACCTTATCAGGTGTTTATTGGCCATTTGCATATCTTCTCTGGAGAAATGTTTATACAAACCCTTTGCCCATTTTTAAATTGGGTAGTCTTTTTATTGCTGAGTTATATGAGACTCTTTCTGACCTAACTTTGGTAACATAGGAGGTGCCAACCATGGCCACAATCCAAAGCTAGCTGCTATTCTCTTGGGCGGAAACCCTTTAAGATCTCTCTCTCCCAGGCTAACATCTCATCTGTGGGAAACGCCCACACACCCTTTGACCTTAGGAATTCTGAGAGTATAGGCCATTCGAAATTAGCGGCAGTCATTGTCTCTCAAAGACTTCCCCAGGTGTATCTCAGCCCTCAGTACATTGTGCTACCCCAGTCCTGGGAACACTTGTCAAACTCTCTAAATTGTTTTCATGAAGTCCCCCTTGCTCGGTTTGCCATGAGGGGCAAGCATCCTCCTTTTATTCCTTTTGGTGAGAGTAGCGAAACACACAACCTTCTGCCTACTCACTCCTAAGAAATACTGTTTCTCAACTTCAATCTTATGAGAATTTCCAGGAGGATGAGGGGCTAAGGCTCAGAAACTATTTTTTTGTTTGTTTGTTTTTTTGTTTTTTTGTTTTTTTGTTTTTCAGAAACTATTTTTGAAGCAACTATTTTTAGCAAATTATTTTTGCAGCAACTCCTGATTGGTGATCTAGCACCATGCCTTGGAATGCGGTCATGTTTGGTAACTATTGCCTGGATGGCCCAGCTGAAATGCAGACAGAGAGTTCCATTTTAATCCACACATTTTATTACACATCTTTAGAGAATGATTTTGCCTTAATGCAACGTAAACTCAATTAATGTTCATAACCACTCTGAAAGTGAGTATTGTGATCTCCATGTTACGAATGAGGAAATAAAGTTGGGGAAATGTTAAGGGACTTGCTCAAAGTGATATTTCCTTGATTTTACCTCGGCAGTGTGCAAATGGACGCTTAGAGCTGCAATCCAAATGGCTCCAAATTTCATAGCCTGTGTGTGGGGCTAAGAAAATCGTGGAGCTGATGCCTGTGGTTTAGTCTCTGAAGGGACATGCAAGTGAAGAGAATAATCTGTCAAAAGTAATTAAAACGGAACTCCATTATTTATTTCTGTCTTTTAAAGAACATTAAGCCACAAACATACTTCAATTCTCTTCCTTTTCCTTCTCAATTCCCTTGCTCTCAGCAGCTCCCCTAGAATTTATCCCTGTCTCCCCAAAGTCACCAAGTCAAACTGAATTCTCCCCGCAATCATCATCCTTCTGTTTCCTCTTCTCTTCTCTTTACGTTATTTTATTTTTTATATTTTTAAAAATATTTATTTATTAGGCTGTGCCATGTCTTAGTTGTGGCATGCGGGATCTTCATTGCTGCATGCAGGATCTTTGTTGCCACATGTGGGATCTTCATTGCGGCATGCAGGATCTAGTTCCCTGACCAGGGATCAAACCTGGGCCACCTGCATTGGGAGCACAGAGCCTTTTTCATTTTAATGATTTAAAAAAATTTTTTTAATTTATTTTTTGGCTGCGTTGGGTCTTTGTTGTTGCACACGGGCTTTCTCTAGTTGTGGTGAGCAGGGGCTACTCTTCGTTGCGGTGCACGGGCCTCTCATTACAGTGGTTTCTCTTGTTGCAGAGCACAGGCTCTAGGCGCACGGGCTTCAGTAGTTGTGGCACGTGGGCTCAGTAGTTGTGGCTCGTGGGCTCTAGAGCACAGGCTCAGTAGTTGTGGTGCACGGGCTTAGTTGCTCCACGGCATGTGGGATCTTCCTGGACCAGGGCTCGAACCCGTGTCCCCTGCATTAGCAGGCAGATTCTTAACCACTGAGCCACCAGGGAAGCCCCTCATTGTAGCTTTGATTTCATTTCTCTAATAATTAGTGATGTTGAGCAGCTTTTCATGTGCTTCTTGGCCATCTGTATGTCCTCTTTGGGGAAATGTCTATTTAGGTCTTCTGCCCATTTTTTGATTGGGTTGTTTGTTTTTTTAATATTGAGCTGTTTATATATTTTGGAGATTAATCCTTTGTCCGTTGATTTGTTTGCAAATATTTTCTCCCATTCTGAGGGTTGTCTTTTCGTCTTGTTTATGGTTTCCTTTGCTGTGCAAAAGCTTTGAAGTTTCATTAGGTCCCATTTGTTTATTATTGTTTTTATTTCCATTACTCTAGGAAGTGGATCAAAAAGATCTTGCTGTGATTTATGTCAAAGAGTGTTCTTCCTATGTTTTCCTCTAAGAGTTTTATAGTGTCTGGTCTTACATTTAGGTCTCTAATCCATTTTGAGTTTATTTTTGTGTATGGTGTTAGGGAGTGTTCTAATTTCATTCTTTTACATGTAGCTGTCCAGTTTTCCCAGCACCACTTATTGAAGAGACTGTCTTTTCTCCATTGTATGTCCTTGCCTGCTGTGTCATAGATTAGTTGACCATAGGTGTGTGGATTTATCTCTAGGCTTTCTATCCTATTCCATTGATCTATATTTCTGTTTTTGTGCCAGTACCATATTGTCTTGATTACTGTAGCTTTGTAGAACAGTCTGAACTCAGGGAGCCTGATTCCTCCAGCTCCATTTTTTCCCCCTCAAGATTGCTTTGGCTATTCAGGGTTTTAGTGTCTCCATACAAATTTTAAGATTTTTTTTGTTCTAGTTCTGTAAAAAATGCCATTGGTAATTTGATAGGGACTGCATTGAATCTGTAGATTGCTTTGGGTAGTATAGTCATTTTCACAATATTGATTCTTCCAATCCAAGAACATGGTATATCTCTCCATCTGTTTGTGTCATCTTTGATTTCTTTCATCAGTGTCTTATAGTTTTCTGCATACAGGTCTTTTGTCTCCCTAGGTAGGTTGATTCTTAGGTATTGTATTCTTTTTGTTGCAATGGTAAATGGGAGTGTTTCCTTAATTTCTCTTTCAGATTTTTCATCATTAGTGTATAGGAATGCAAGAGATTTCTGTGCATTAATTTTGTATCCTGCAACTTTACCAGATTCACTGATTAGCTCTAGTAGTTTTCTGGTGGCATCTTTAGGATTCTCTACGTATAGTATCATGTCATCTGCAAACAGTGACAGTTTTACGTCTTCTTTTCCTATTTGGATTCCTTTTATTTTTCTTCTCTGATTGCTGTGGCTAGGACTTCCAAAACTATGTTGAATAATAGTGGCGGGAATGGACATCCTTGTCTTGTTCCTGATCTTAGAGGAAAGGCTTTCAGTTTTTCACCACGGAGAATGATGTTTGCTGTGGGTTTGTCGTATGAGGCCTTTATTATGTTGAGGTAGGCTCCCTCTATGCCCACTTTCTGGAGAGTTTTTATCATAAATGGGTGTTGAATTTTGTCAAAAGCCTTTTCTGCATCTCTTGAGATGATCATATGGCTTTTATTCTTCAAGTTGTTAATATGGTGTATCACATTGATTGATTTGCATATATTGAAGAATTCTTGCATCCCTGGGATAAATCCCACTTGACCATGGTGTACGATCCTTTTAATGTGTTGTTGGATTCTGTTTGCTAGTCTTTTGTGGAGGAATTTTGCATCTATATTCATCAGTGATATTGGCCTGTAATTTTCTTTTTTTGGAGTATCTTTGTCTGGTTTTGGTATCAGGGTGATGGTGGCCTCATAGAATGAGTTTGGGAGTGTTCCTTCCTCTGCAATTTTTTGGAAGAGTTTGAGAAGGATGGGTGTTAGCTCTTCCCTAAATGTTGGATAGAATTCACCTGTGAAGCCATCTGGTCCTGGACTTTTGTTTGTTGGAAGATTTTAAATCACAGTTTCAATTTCATTACTTGTGGTTGGTCTGTTCATATTTTCTATTTCTTCCTGGTTCAGTCTTGGAAGGTTATACCTTTCTAAGAATTTGTCCCTTTCTTCCAGGTTGCTCATTTTATTGGCATAGAGTTGCTTGTAGTAGTCTCTTAGGATGCTTTGTATTTCTGTAGTGTCCATTGTAACTTCTTTTTCATTTCTAATTTTATTGATTTGAGTCCTCTCCCTCTTTTTCTTGATGAGTCTGGCTAAGGGTTTATCAATTTTGTTTATCTTCTCAGACAACCAGCTTTTAGTTTTATTGATCTTTGCTATTGTTTTGTTTCTATTTCATTTATTTCTGCTCTGATCGTTATGATTTCTTTCCTTCTACTAACGTTGGGTTTGGTTTGTTCTTGTTTCTGTAGTTCCTTTAGGTGTAAAGTTAGATTGTTTATTTGAGATTTTTCTTGTTTCTTGAGGTAGGATTGTATTGCTCTAAACTTCCCTCTTAGAACTGGTTTTGCTGCATCCCATAGGTTTTGGATTCTCATGGTTTGTTGTCATTTATCTCTAGGTATTTTTTGATTTCCTCTTTGATTTCTTCAGTGATCTCTTGGTTATTAGTAACGTATTGTTTAGCCTCCATGTGTTTGTGTTTTTCATGTTTTTTCCTTGTAATTGATTTCTAATCTCACAGCGTTGTGGTCAGAAAAGATGCTTGATATGATTTCCATTTTCTTAAATTTCCTGAGGCTTGATTTGTGACCCAAGATGTGCTCCATACTGGAGAATGTTCCATGTGCACTTGAGAAAAAGTGTAATCTGCTGTTTTTGGATGGAATGTCCTATAGGCAGGCAGATTCTTAACCACTGAGCCACCAGGGAAGTCCAGGAGCACAGAGTCTTAACCACTGGACCACCAGGGAAGTCCCATCTTTATGTTATTTTATTATGGAATTTAACCTCACCTCCCAAACTAGTTTCCTCTTCTGTCTGGTCTCTCTTCATTCTACTAGTTCTGCATCCCAAGTTAGGGAACCTAGCTGGCAAATTCAAAACTTCTCAGAATGCATGGAAGGAGGAGACTCTGAGTGACAAAAGACAAAACTCTTGTTAGCTAGAAAGGAGTGTGAGGGTGGGAAGAAAACAGAGACCTTCACATGTTAGCAAATCACATTAACATTTAGGTCCAAAATTTACAGCTTCAAAATCCCCACCTCAAGGACCTCAGCTCTACTTTTTTTGTGTGTGGTAAAGTATACATGATGTAAAACTTACCATTTTACCCATTTTTAAGTGTACAGTTTAGTGGCATTCACATGCCACTTCACATTCACAATGTACTTCACATTCACAATGTGAAGTACATTCACATTGTTATGCAATCATCACCATCGTCTATCTCTAGAACTTTATCTTCCCAAACTGAAACTCCATACCCATTAAACAGTAACTCCCCATTCTCCCCCTCCCCCTGCAAGCACCATTCTACTTTGTCTCTATGAGTTTGACTACTCCAGGTACCTCATATAAATGGAATCATACAATATTTGTCCTTTTGTGACTGGCTTATTTCACTTGGCATAATGTCTTCAAGGTTCATCCATTTGTAACATGTGTTAGACTATAAATCCTTCTTTTTTAAGGCTGAATAATATTCCATTGTATGTATATAATCACACTTTGTTTATCCATTCATCCACTAATGGACATTTGGGTTGTTTCCACATTTTTGGCTATTGTGAATAATGCTGCTAGGAACATGGGTGTACAAATATCTGTTGGAGAGAACTTTAAAAAAATCAGTTCTTTTGAGTATACACCCAGAAACTCAGCTCTGCTTTTATTTTTTTATTATTATTTTCTTTTACTTTTTTGGGGGGTGGGGCATGCCATGTGGCATATGGGATCTTAGTTCCCTGACCAGGGATCAAACCCTGTGCTCCCTACGTAGGGAGCACAGAGTCTTAACCACTGTACCGCCTGGGAAGTCCCAAGCTCTGCTTTTAAAGCTTCTTTCCCTCCCAGTGTCCTGGAGCCTGGGCTGCCTGCTGGCATTTGAGCCAGGCTTTTGTGGCAGCTGCTGCTCATAGCACTCCACTGGGCCACCACTGGGCAGTTGTTCTAGCCATTCTCTTCTGGGTCACGATTCTCTTAGCAATACTCAGTCTTTCCTTGCAATCTGCCCGCTTGCTCTCCAACCCCCAGCCCTGACCCTCATCACTTTCTGAAGAAGATGTAACTATGCATGTCTGAATCCTACCTATGAACATGGTTTGAATTCTTATCCAAGGGGGCTCCTTGGGCCCCCATGTAAATCAATGGCTGCAAATAGATGGGGTGGGGCAGGGAGAGATTTGTGGTGGGGATTATCATTTCATCTGTTTATGATATTCTAATTATAGAGTGCCCATAGCTCAAGGAAAGGGATTTTTGAGAACTGATATAAAGTCAAACATTCAAAGAAAATCTATTGTGGAATAAAAGGATTTATTTTGTGAATGTGGCAGAAATCATGTAAGTGCTTTCCATTGGAAATAGGAAAAAATACACATAGGCCATAATATTAATTTCTCTATTTTGAAAAACTATAGAAAATCAGCATATCTCCAAAGCCACAGAAAGAGTGAAGGCTCCACTATTTGCCAATTGTCTCAGTAAAGTCCTTCTGTGGGCCTGGTCTTGGTTTGGCTGGATCATGGTTTATAAAGTACTCTATAGGATGTAAGTATATTGTTTTACCCTTGAAGTTTTCAGGACCCAGATCCTTTTTGGCAAGGGATTTGTAGGTTTAAACAAATGTCCATCAAGCTTTTAGTGAGTAGTGTTTCTGTCCTAGGCAGTATTTAAAATGAAAAGAGACTATGGGGTGGGGGAAGGAATGAGAGGAAAAAGCAATTACTTTGATTTAAATTGTTAAAAGAGAAAAGTTCTTCTTTTGTCTAGGGATAAAGCACAGCTTGTAGGGTTGTGGGATGTTGATAAGCCCGGTAACAATGGGTTTGGTCTCTATGTCCTTTGGCTCCCCCAGGGGCTTCAGGACAAAGTTTTGCAGAATGGTGGTGAGAAACAGGAACAACTCCACGCGGGCCAGGCCCTCTCCAACACATGCCCGTTTCCCTGGAAGGAGGAGACAGTTCCATTAGCTTGCTCCAAATTCAAATACAATAGCTTGTATTCAAATACTATACACTCCTAACAGCCAATGAAAACACTGATCAGAAAAGGGACGGCTAAGAAACTGCTGGAGGACAATGAACTGGTACAGTTCTTCTAGACGGATATTTGTCAATACATATCAAAACTCTCTAAAGAAATTTTCACTCTTAATTAAGTAATTCTCCTTCTGGGGATTTATCTGTAGGAATTAGAGATTCACCTATGAGGGCGTCACTTGCATTGTTATTTATGACACTGATGAGTTAGTTGAAAACTAGACATCCACCTATACTGGATTAATTAAATAAATCCTTGTGCATCTATCATGCAACACAACCTAAACATGTTTGTACGGAAGATTATTTAATACTGTCTTATATCACAACACACTAAACAAAAGCAGGTTATCAAATAGATTGTACAGAATGAGACTGATTTTTAAAAATAAAATATACATTTATTATGTATATCTAGACAACTGTGTGAAGAATATATAGCAAAATATTAACAGCGATTATAGCCTGAATCTGAAATTCAGGCTATAGCTGAAATTGCAAATGATTTTCCTTTTTCTTTTTTCTTTTTTTCCTTTTTACAAATCCACCCATCCACTCATCCATCTATTTATGGCTGCGCTGGGTCCTCGTGGCTGCTCGCGCCCCCCCACCCCCACCAGGCTGCGGAGAGCAGGGGCCACTCCTCGCGTCGGTGCGCGGGCCCGCACCGCAGCGGCCCCTCGCGTCACGGAGCTCTGGCCCCAGGCACGCGGGCTCAGCAGCCACGGCCCAAGGGCTCCAGAGCGCAGGCCCAGCAGCCGTGGCGCATGGGATCAGCCGCTCCTTGGCATGCGGGAGCCCCCGGGCCAGGGCAGGAACCCAAGTCTCCCGCATTGGCAGGTGGACTCCCAACCACTGCACCACCAGGGAAGTCCCTCCGTTCTCTTTTTTTTTGCTCTTCTGCATTTTCCATCTTTTATACTGAACACTTACTATCACTGTAATTAGAAATAAAATATACTGTTATTTTTGAAAATACTAATCAAATGATTGACTAGGGTAACAAAGAAAAAGAATGGGTGCTGAGAAATCCTAAGTTGTCTTTATGACTTTATGAGAACTAGCAACTGGGAGCCAACCAGCGCTTGCAAAGAGGCAAGGGTATGTGGGGCTCCGGACTTCAGAGGGGAAGAAAGAGGATGAAGTGGCCAAGGTGTCTCTGATGGCCTCTCTAAGAATCAGAAAATTAATAATGGTTAATAATTTTATAAGAAGAGAGAAACTTGAACATTTTGTTTTGAAAAAGTCATATTATGAAAGGGAGATCAACAGGCAAGAGTTTGTAAAAGGAGGTCCCTTTGTTATCTGATAATGTGTGACATCTGAATTAAATTGATTTGCCTTGGTTTCTTTAAAAACTAGCATTGTACTCAATCACCAAACAACAAAAGAGTCCCTGGAAGACTTACCTGATCCTACTGGTATACAGACGTAAATGGATCCATCCCGATTTGGGGGTTTATAACAGATTGATTTGATTGACTTTGCTGTCATCAATGGATTACTTAGTTATGCCATATTCAGTAAAGCTAAAAGTTATCCAAAAGGTGCATGTGTATGGTTTGGATGGGGTGTATTTGTATTTACCCATGGAAAAAGGCACGAAGTATTCTGTTTTCCTGACGCTGCCATTTTTATCCAAAAAGTGACCTGGGTCAAACTTCTCTGGGTTGGGAAATTCCTTGCAATCATACAGGACCGAAGACAGTAATGGCAATACAGTAGCGCCCTGGAACCAAGAAATGGAGAGTGGAGCGGCACATTATCATGCTTACCTTTGGTTCATAAAAAGTCTAACACTTTTAATCACAGTGGACTAAATAGGATCGAGCACTCTTAAGTTTGCCTGGAGAGGACTGTCTCGTGTGATGGCTCTTTTACACACATTATCATACAATATCTTTTATCAAGTAGTAAGATGGTTCTCTGTGGGAAGAGCACTGTTATGGTCAAAGTGCAATAATCAATTGTTAAAAAGCTAAGGTTTGCAACCCATATTGTCTAGACATGCGCTTTACTGGAATTGTTGCCTCAAATTGAAAGAGCTCACATTTCATTATTTTTTTCTTTCTGAATTCAAGTGTGAATGGAAGAAAATGAGAGATGGAAACTTGTAATCTATAAAATCTATTGGGTCAAACCCCACTTCCCTCACTTGTAAAACGGGGTGGGGTAACAACAATAGGCTTTCCTCTTTGCCCCATTAGATTCTGTGAGATTTAAATGACAAAATAATAACGACCATTGATACGGAACGCTTCACATTTACCTGACATTGTGTTTAGTAGTTTATAAATTTAATTCTCACTTCAACCATATCCAGTAGGCTCTTTTTGTTTGTTTGTTTGTTTGTTTCACATTGTATAAATGCAGAAATTGAGATTCAGAGAGAAGAAATAACTTACTTGAGGTTATACTTTTAGCAAGTGGCATGGTTAGAATTTGACCCATCTATCTATGGGTCATAAAGCACCCCTGTTTAAATGAAAGCCTCCTCTTCCCATTTTTACTTCATTTTGTATTTCCTGAAACATTATTTCACAAGTTTTGGAGTAGGTAATACATGCACATGGTATAAAATACACACACAAAAAAAAGTACGAAAGGGTTCAAAGTGAAAATAAGTCTCTTTCCTATTCTCAAGTCCCCTGGTTTCCTTCTTAATGTAATCACTGTTACCAGTGTTTGATATATCCTTTATGATATATCTTATGGATTAAAAAAAAAAGGTGCACACCTATTTCCTACTTTTTCCACAAATAGTAGCATCCTGTAGTGTTCTGTAGCTTGCTTAGTATTCTACTTTACATAAATAATTTTTAGGGAATTCCCTGGCGGTCCAGTGGTTAGGACTTGGTGCTTTCACTGGCAGGGGCCAGTTTCGATCCCTGGTCGGGGATCTAAGATCCTGTAAGCCATGCAGCGTGGCCAAAAATAATAATAATAATAATTTTAAGTCCTTTTTAAATGAATATTCAGCACCAATATTGCTGCAATGAATATTATTTTGGGGGAAATATATACAAAGGATAAATTCCTAGTAGTGGAACTGCTTTTCAAATTTCTATGCACATTTTGAATTTTCATAGAAATTGCAATGATGCCTTCCAAGGAAGTTACACCAATTTATACTACTAGCAAAAACATATGTTTTTTTATATCTTGCCAACATATTGTGACAAGTGAAAACATGTTTCTTTATCATTTTTATTTTCAATATATTTTATTGTGTAAGTATATTTTCACATATTTAAAAACCATTTGTAATTACTTTCACTCAAATTTAAATTTTGTCTCCCATGCATTTTATCTGTTGGTTCTGGGGTTTTTTCATGCTGACTGTAGGAGTTCATTTTATTTTTCAGCAATTCGTTCTTTGTTCTTATGAACTATGAAACATTTTGTCTCAATTTGTCAATTGTCTTTTGACTTGTTTCTTTTTCTTAGGTAGATTTTTCTTATTTGCATGTAACCAAATTTATCCATTTTTAAATGTATAGCCTACTTATTCCTCTTTTCTTTGGTCAATGTTAGAAAGTCTTTCTTCACTCTGAAATTCTCAAAAAAAATTATTGCTTTTATCCTTAGCACTTTTATAGTTTAATATTCTATGTGTATATATTTGAGCCACCAAGAATAAATTTTCATATGAAATTTATTTTATATGAAAGTTTGAGGTAGGGATTTCTTATTCTTTTTTTTCCAACTCCCCTGGGAGTTCTACAACTGAATAATCAATATTTTTCCTCTAGATTACAAGGAAAAAGCCACCTTTATCATATACTAAGTTTCCATGTATAATTACATTTATTTCTAGACTTTATTTGATTGATCAGTTGACTCAAGAAGTTGTATTATAGTGCTTTAATAACTGTGACCTTACATTATGTTTTAATATTTGGTAGGACCTGTCCCTGACTCTTCTTTATTTTTTAATTTCCCATATCAAATTTGAGATCTGTTAGTTTAGTTCCAAAAAAGTATCTAGTTTATATTTTCATTGAGATCTCATAAATGCATAGATTAATTTCAGGGTAACTACTATCTTCCTACCTGAACACAGAATAAGTCTTCTAATTTATTCAAAACTTGTATATCTTTCATTAACATTTTAAGGGTTTTTTTTTTTTTGTATAAATCTTGCAAATCTCTTATCAAGTATATTCCTAAGTATTTTATCCTCGTTTTTATCAATAAAAAGCTTTTATTCATTATGTTTTTAAAACATAGCTTTTATTTTATATAGGGTAGAAATTGATTTTTTTAATAATAAATTTGTACCCAACCACTGGAAAATTCTATTTTTGCAGTGGTACTTAAGTTAATTTTCTTGAGTTTTCCAGGTACAGTTATGTCACCTACAAATTGACGCCAGCTCTTAAATGTCTTATCTCATTACCTTTTTCTAATTCTAGTTAAATACTGGTAATGGTGGATAGCCTTGTCTTATTCTTGATATTAATAGGCATGCTTTTAGTCAAAAAGCATGATTTGGGAAATATGTTTTCCGTGGCTAATGAGGTATTTATCTATTCCTATTTTTTTAAGGGTTAAACTCTTTAATATTATCAAAAGCATTTTCTGTACAAATGTGATTATCATGTGATTTTTCTCTAAATTCTATTTATATGGTGAATTTTATTAAACCAGATTTTCTGGTGTTAGACCATTCCTGTGTTCCTGATTACCTTCACTTGCTGGTGATGTAGTATTTTTAATGTGATGCTAGACGTATGTGTTAATAGACTTTTGCATTGACATTTGGCAGTAAGGTTGGGGGCTGTTTCAGTTTTGCAGTATTCTGTCACCTTTTCTTCCTCTTCTATACCCTTGAATGGATTAAATGTAAAACCCAACCCCTTAATGACTACAGAAGACTGACTACAGAAGACTGACTACTCTTTTGTTAATTGTTAACTGTCATGGGCAGCAATATCCCAAATGTCTTGGTATATGAGGTCTTCAGAGGAAAGAATTCGGGTTAAAGAAAGTTGACATTTGACTTGATTACTTTAGAGCTGCATATACATTTTCCATCTCTTCCCCCTTTTTAAAATCCATCATGGAAAATCAGGTTTCTGTTCCCACAAGATTCGCATTAATGCAAATCACTTCTCCCTCAATACATTCTACGTGAGAGTGTGAGGGGCCTTGGGAGCCCCAGGTCAGCTTCCCCATTCCAGGAAGGCAGAGACAGGACCACAGAGGTGACAGAATGGCCTGAGGGTGCACTGCATGGCAATGACAGATTTCAAACCCAGGCCATGTGACTCTGACCTTGTGTTCTTTCCATGTCTCTCAATTGCCTCTCTTCCTGAAACAGAACTGAGATGTCTCTAACAGGCCCCACTGAGGTATCATGCTGCCCCTTCTATCCCAGCCAGCTTTCCCAGACACCTCTAACCTTAGGGATGAAGTACTGTCTGAATTTCGTGTCCCGGATCACAGTACGGGGCATATTAGAAGGAAGGAGGGTGATGTATCTTTGTATCTCATGAAGCACGGCCTCTGTATAGGGCAGCTTTATCTTGTCCTTCATGCAGGGGCTTTGGTTGCATCCAATTACACGGTCAATTTCTTCATGAACTTTGGCTGCAAAGACATGAATCATGAATGCTGCTCAAGAGATGTGTCCCCTGGACACCTGGAAATGCTTACGATGTATAATAGAAAGTGGCCTAGAAAAGGCTCCCAAGGTCAAAGACATGTTGTTAAACAGCCCACGGGTCTGCTCCTCAATGGAATTTCTATTTTCTATTTTCTGGTCTAAAAGACCAGAGATTTTGCTGCAGGAAACATAAAAGCTGCATCAGCTATGTCCTTGGCCTCCTGCCTGAATTGGTTTGTCCTCCTGTACAGGTGAGGAGATGACATCTGTGGCAGGGATTAAGGTTTACCCCAGATTCCTGGCAAAGCAGCTGTAGAGAGGAAATGTTTAATCCTCACTCTAGTAGGAGCAACTGCCTTGTCAGCCTCATCCAGTCTCCTACACATTTTGTGGGAATGGCAAACACCATTTTGTTAAGCAGTATAAACACTGGCTTTCTAAGACCTGTGCTCTGAGAACGTGCTTGAGAAAATCACGCTACTACAATTTCATTTTTTAATTTTAAGTTACATTGGAGCTAAAAATTCCCTTTGGGGAGTCTGATCCATTTTCAAGATGGAAAAACACAGGCCTGTGAGGTGAACTAACTTGTTTGAGGTCACACAGGCAGGTATGGGCAGGCCGAGAATGAGAATCCACCATGGGAATCCATGCATCCCTCATCTAAATAAGGCTCACTCTTCAGCATTGCATCACATATGGAAGAGCTGGGATTCAGAAGCTCCTCTGTGTTTAAACTTAAATGAAAGTCTTTGGGTTCGTAAAGTTCTCTCTTTCTTATCAGCATCATTTGATATAATTCTGATCTATAAAATCAAACCACATGGATGACCCTTTGCATGATGTTCTACAAGGCAGTCCAAAGAAAGAGAAGTCGTCACTGCCAGTAGTATCTTCCCACCCTCACCAGTGCCAGAAGCTCATATTTTATCCTACATAAATACTTAGGATATTTGCTGTACCTTGAACCTCAGGGTATTTCATTAGGAGCAGGAGCCCATAGCTCAGAGTGATACTGGTTGTCTCTATTCCCGCTGAAAACAGATTTGATCCACAGGTTGCCAAGTTCTCCAAGTGAAATTCAGACTCTGGGTTCTGTTTCTCCTGTAGATGGTACAGTTAATGGTCACATGAGTTAAAAAGAAGGCAGTGGCTTATCAGAGTTCTATGATCACACCCCATCCTAGCAATAGGCTTCATTTTGTGCACGGTAGGGTGGTAGATAAAAAAATCCGTCATGGAATCGAAACTTCTGGTTCAAATCCCGGGTTAGTCAATGAACAGATGTGTGCACTTGGCAAGTTACTTTACCTTTTTACTCAATTTCATCATCTGTGAAATTAGGGTAAAAAATAGAACATACCCCATAGGGTTATTATAAAGATTAAAAGAATTAATCGGTGGAAGATCTTGGAAAAATTCTTCATATATACAAATACTCAAAGAATGGTATCTTCTTTTACTATATTTAACGAAAAAGACTAGATGATAAGCTCCATGTGAGCACAATGTAGAGAAATCACTGGTTTGGGACTGGTCTGTTTCCTTCACTTACAAAGACATAGGTATTCGCAGCCCCACACTCTCACATATGACACTCATCATTATTAATGGCATTTCTTTTTTTTTTATTGGAGTATAATTGCTTTACAATGTTGTGTTAGTTTCTGCTGTACAACAAAGTAAATCAGCTATATGTATACATATATCCCCTCCCTCTTAAGCCTCCCTCCCACCCACCCCCATTATTGGCATTTCTACTATGAAGATTGTACTTGTACATATAGGACATTTTGACTTAAAATTTTTTGCATGGAATCTACAAAGTCTTTAGAAAATAAACTGATCCAGGGCTTAAAAACAGTGAGTGAGCTTTCTTTTTTTTTTGCACCCTTCTAATGTTTAAATCAAAAATATATTTTTATTTTTATTTTTTCATATATCTATATTTACTTTGCAAAAGTAATACATATACATCATAGAAATACAAATACATTGTAGTGTTACATACAGGAATGCATTATATGTGTACAAATACATGAACATTGTCAAAAATTTAGAAAATACAGGGGAACTAGAAGAAAATTAATCCTATCATTTAAGTAATAAACATTGACAATATTTTGGCATATATTCCCCAATTTTTTTCTTTTTCTTTTTTTTGAATTTTAGAATTTTATTTATTTTTTTATACAGCAGGTTCTTATTAGTTATCCATTTTATACATATTAGTGTATATATGTCAATCCCAATCTCCCAGTTCATCCCACCACCACCACCACCACCCCCGACTTTCCCCCCTTGGTGTCCATACGTTTGTTCTCTACATCTGTGTCTCTATTTCTGCCTTGCAAACCAGCTCATCTGTACCATTTTTCTAGATTCCACATATACACGTTAATATACGATATTTGTTTTTCCCTTTCTGATTTACTTCACTCTGGATGATAGTCTCTAGATCAATCCACGTCTCTACAAATGACCCAATTTCATTCCTTTTTATGGCTGAGTAATATTCCATTGTATATATGTACCACAACTTCTTTATCCATTCGCCAGTCAATGGGCATTTAGGTTGCTTCCATGACTGGCTATTGTAAATAGTGCTGCAATGAACACTGGGGTGCATGTGTCTTTTTGAATTATGGTTTCCTCTGGGTATATGCCCAGGAATGGGATTGCTGGGTCATATGGTAGTTCTATTTTCAGTTTTTTAAGGAACCTCCATACTGTTCTCCACAGTGGCTGTATCAATTTATATTCCCACCAACAGTGCAAGAGGGTTCCCTTTTCTCCACACCCTCTCCAGCGTTTGTTGTTTGTAGATTTTCTGATGATGCCCATTCTAACTGGTGTGAGGTGAGATACCTCATTGTAGTTTTGATTTGCATTTCTCTAATAATTAGTGATGCTGAGCAGGTTTTCATGTGCTTCTTGGCCATCTGTATGTCTTCTTTGGAGAAATGTCTATTTAGGTCTTCTGCCCATTTTTTGATTGGGTTGTTTGTTTTTTTAATATTGAGCTGCATGAGCTGTTTATATATTTTGGAGATTAATCCTTTGTCTGTTGATTCATTTGCAAATATCTTCTCCCATTCTGAGGGCTGTCTGAGGGCTGTTTATAGTTTCCTTTGCTGTGCAAAAGCTTTTAAGTTTCATTAGATCCCATTTGTTTATTTTTGTTTTCCTTTCCATTACTCTAGAAGGTGGGTCAAAAAAAGATCTTGCTGTAATTTATGTCAAAGAGTGTTCTTCCTATGTTTTCCTCTAAGAGTTTTATAGTGTCTGGTCTTACATTTAGATCTTTAATCCGTTTTCAGTTTATTTTTGTGTATGGTGTTAGGGAGTGTTCTAATTTCATTCTTTTACATGTAGCTGTCCAGTTTTCCCAGCACCACTTATTGAAGAGACTGTCTTTTCTCCATTGTATATCCTTGCCTGCTGTGTCATAGATTAGTTGACCATAGGTGTGTGGATTTATCTCTAGGCTTTCTATCCTATTCCATTGATCTATATTTCTGTTTTTGTGCCAGTACCATATTGTCTTGATTACTGTAGCTTTGTAGAACAGTCTGAACTCAGGGAGCCTGATTCCTCCAGCTCCATTTTTTCCCCCTCAAGATTGCTTTGGCTATTCAGGGTTTTTGTGTCTCCATACAAATTTTAAGATTTTTTTTGTTCTAGTTCTGTAAAAAATGCCATTGGTAATTTGATAGGGACTGCATTGAATCTGTAGATTGCTTTGGGTAGTATAGTCATTTTCACAATATTGATTCTTCCAATCCAAGAACATGGTATATCTCTCCATCTGTTTGTGTCATCTTTGATTTCTTTCATCAGTGTCTTATAGTTTTCTGCGTACAGGTCTTTTGTCTCCCTAGGTAGGTTGATTCTTAGGTATTGTATTCTTTTTGTTGCAATGGTAAATGGGAGTGTTTCCTTAATTTCTCTTTCAGATTTTTCATCATTAGTGTATAGGAATGCAAGAGATTTCTGTGCATTAATTTTGTATCCTGCAACTTTACCAGATTCACTGATTAGCTCTAGTAGTTTTCTGGTGGCATCTTTAGGATTCTCTACATATAGTGTCATGTCATCTGCAAACAGTGACAGTTTTACGTCTTCTTTTCCTATTTGGATTCCTTTTATTTTTCTTCTCTGATTGCTGTGGCTAGGACTTCCAAAACTATGTTGAATAATAGTGGCGGGAATGGACATCCTTGTCTTGTTCCTGATCTTAGAGGAAATGCTTTCAGTTTTTCACCACGGAGAATGATGTTTGCTGTGGGTTTGTCGTATGAGGCCTTTATTATGTTGAGGTAGGCTCCCTCTATGCCCACTTTCTGGAGAGTTTTTATCATAAATCGGTGTTGAATTTTGTCAAAAGCCTTTTCTGCATCTCTTGAGATGATCATATGGCTTTTATTCTTCAAGTTGTTAATATGGTGTATCACATTGATTGATTTGCATATATTGAAGAATTCTTGCATCCCTGGGATAAATCCCACTTGACCATGGTGTACGATCCTTTTAATGTGTTGTTGGATTCTGTTTGCTAGTCTTTTGTGGAGGAATTTTGCATCTATATTCATCAGTGATATTGGCCTGTAATTTTCTTTTTTTGGAGTATCTTTGTCTGGTTTTGGTATCAGGGTGATGGTGGCCTCATAGAATGAGTTTGGGAGTGTTCCTTCCTCTGCAATTTTTTGGAAGAGTTTGAGAAGGATGGGTGTTAGCTCTTCCCTAAATATTGGATAGAATTCACCTGTGAAGCCATCTGGTCCTGGACTTTTGTTTGTTGGAAGATTTTAAATCACAGTTTCAATTTCATTACTTGTGGTTGGTCTGTTCATATTTTCTATTTCTTCCTGGTTCAGTCTTGGAAGGTTATACCTTTCTAAGAATTTGTCCCTTTCTTCCAGGTTGCTCATTTTATTGGCATAGAGTTGCTTGTAGTAGTCTCTTAGGATGCTTTGTATTTCTGTAGTGTCCATTGTAACTTCTTTTTCATTTCTAATTTTATTGATTTGAGTCCTCTCCCTCTTTTTCTTGATGAGTCTGGCTAAGGGTTTATCAATTTTGTTTATCTTCTCAGACAACCAGCTTTTAGTTTTATTGATCTTTGCTATTGTTTTGTTTCTATTTCATTTATTTCTGCTCTGATCGTTATGATTTCTTTCCTTCTACTAACGTTGGGTTTTGTTTGTTCTTGTTTCTGTAGTTCCTTTAGGTGTAAGGTTAGATTGTTTACTTGAGATTTTTCTTGTTTCTTGAGGTAGGATTGTATTGCTCTAAACTTCCCTCTTAGAACTGCTTTTGCTGCATCTCATAGGTTTTGGATTGTCATGGTTTGTTGTCATTTGTCTCTAGCTATTTTTTGATTTCCTCTTTGATTTCTTTAGTGATCTCTTGGTTATTTAGTAGCCCACTGTTTAGCCTCCATATACGTGTGTTTTATACAGTTTTTTTCCTGTAATTGATTTCCAATCTCATAGTGTTGTTGTTAGAAAAGATGCTTGATATGATTTCCATTTTCTTAAATTTTCCGAGGCTTGATTTGTGACCTACGATGTGATCTATCCTGGAGAATGTTCTGTGTGCACTTGAGAAGAAGGTGTATTCTGCCACTTTTGGGTGGAATGTTCTATAAATATCAATTAAATCTATCTGGTCTAAAGTGTCATTTAAAGCTTGTGTTTCCTTATTAATTTTCTGTCTGGAGGATCTGTCCATTGGTGTAAGTGAGGTGTTAAAGTCCCCCACTATTATTATGTTACTGTCGATTTCCTCTTTTATAGCGATTAGCATTTGCCTTATGTATTGAGGTGCTCCTATGTTGGGTGCATATATATTTATAATTGTTATATCTTCTTCTTGGATTGATCCCTTGATCATTATGTAGTGTCCTTGCTTGTCTCTTGTAACATTCTTTATTTTAAAGTCTATTTTATCTGATATGAGTATTGCCACTCCAGCTTTCTTTTGGTTTCCATTTGCATGGAATATCTTTTTCCATCCCCTCACTTTCCTTCTGCGTGTGTCCCTAAGTCTGAAGTGGGTCTCTTGTAGACAGCATATATATGGGTTTTGGTTTTGCATCCATTCAGTGAGCCTGTGTCATTTGGTTGGAGCATTTAATCCATTCACATTTAATTCAGCATTTAATCCATTCATTAAGGTAATTATCGATATGTATGTTCCTATTACCATTTTCTTAATTGTTTTGGGTTTGTTTTTGTAGGTCCTTTTCTTCTCTTGTGTTTCCCACTTAGAGAAGTTCCTTTAGCATTTGTTGTAGAGTTGGTTTGGTGGTGCTGAATTCTCTTAGGTTTTGCTTGTCTGTAAAGCTTTTGATTTCTCCGTCGAATCTAAATGAGATCCTTGCTGGGTAGAGTAATCTTGGTTGTAGGTTCTTCCCTTTCATCACTTTAAATATATCATGCCACTCCCTTTTGGCTTGTAGAGTTTCTGCTGAGAAGTCAGCTGTTAACCTTATGGGAGTTCCCTTGTATGTTATTTGTCATTTTTCCCTTGTTGCTTTTAATAATTTTTCTTTGTCTTTAATTTTTGTCAATTTGATTACTATATGTCTCAGTGTGTTTCTCCTTGGGTTTATCCTGTATGGGACTCTCTGTGCTTCCTGGACTTGGGAGGCTATTTCCTTTCCCATGTTAGTGAAGTTTTCGACTATAATCTCTTCAAATATTTTCTCAGGTCCTTTCCCTCTCTCTTCTCCTTCTGGGATCTTCATAATGCGAATGTTGTTGCATTTAATGTTGTCCCAGAGGTCTGTTAGCTGTCTTCATTTCTTTTCATTCTTTTTTCTTTATTCTGTTCCACAGCAGTGAACTCCACCATTCTGTCTTCCAGGCCACTTATCCTTTCTTCTGCCTCAGTTATTCTGCTATTGATTCCTTCTAGTGTATTTTTCTTTTCAGTTATTGTATTGTTCATCTGTGTTTGTTTGTTCTTTAATTCTTCTAGGTTTTTGTTAAACATTTCTTGCATCTTCTCAATCTTTGCCGCCATTCTTTTCCCAAGGTCCTGGATCATCTTCACTATCATTATTCTGAATTCTTTTTCTGGAAGGTTGCCTATCTCCACTTCATTTAGTTTTTTTTCTGGGGTTTTATCTTGTTCCTTCATCTGGTACATGGTCCTCTGCCTTTTCATTTTGTCTGTCTTTCTGTGAATGTGGTTTTCATTCCACAGGCTGCAGGATTGTAGCTCTTCTTGCTTCTGCTGTCTACCCTCTGGGGGATGAGGCTATCTAAGAGGCTTGTGCAAACTACCTAATGGGAGGGACTGGTGGTGGGTAGAGCTGGGTGTTGCTCTGGTGGGCAGAAGCTCAGTAAAACTTTAATCTGCTATCTGCTGATGGATGGGGCTGAGTTCCCTCCCTGTTGGTTGTTTGGCCTGAGGTGACCCAGCACTGGAGGCTACAAGCTCTTTGGTGGGGCTGTTGGTGGACTCCAGGAGGGCTCATGCCAAGGAGTACTTCCCAAAACTTTTGCTGCCAGTGTCCTTGTCCTCACGGTGAGACACAGCCACCCACCCCACCCCCCACAGGAGACCCTCCAACACTAGCAGGTAGGTCTAGTTCAGTCTTCTATGTATGGGTCACTGCTCCTTCCCCCTGGGTCCTGATGTGCACACTACTTTGTGTGTGCCCTCCAAGAGTGGAGTCTCTGTTTCCCCCAGTCCTGTTGAAGTCCTGCAATCAAGTCCTGCCAGCCTTCAAAGTCTGATTCTCTGGGAATTCCTCCTCCTGTTGCTGGACCCCCAGGTTGGGAAGCCTGACTTGGGGCTCAGAACCTTCACTCCAGTGGGTGGACTTCTTTTTTTTAAAAATTTTTTTTAAAGAATTTGTTTTTTGTTTTTTAATTTATTTATTTTGGGCTGTGTTGGGTCTTCATTGTTGTGCGGGTTTTCTCTAGTTGCAGTGAGTGGGGGCTACTCTTCATTGTGGTGCGCGGGCTTCTCATTGCGGTGGCTTCTCTTGTTGCAGAGCACGGGCTCTAGGCACACAGGTTTCAGTAGTTGCAGCATGCGGGCTCAGCAGTTGTGATGCATGGGCTTAGTTGCTCCACAGCATGTGCGATCTTCCCGGACCAGTGATTGAACCCGTGATCCCTGCATTGGCAGGTGGATTCTTAACGACTGCGCCACCAGGGAAGTCCCAGTGGGTGGACTTCTGTGGTATAATTGTTCCAGTTTGTGAGTCACCCATGCAGTGGTTATGGGATTTGATTTTATTGTGCTTGCGCCCCTCCTACCATCTCATTGTGGCTTCTCCTTTGTTTTTGGATGTGGGGTATCTTTTTTGGTGAGTCCCAGTGTCTCCCTGTTGATGATTGTTCAGCAGTTAGTTGTGATTCCAGTGCTCTCACAAGAGGGAGTGAGTGCATGTCCTTCTACTCTGCCATCTTGAACCAATCTCTGAGCTTTCTATTTTACAATTACTATACTAAAAATAATAGGGATTAAATCTTCTTTGTTGATGTATCCCCAACCCTTGGCACAATAGCCGGCACTAAGAATTTGTTGAATAAATTATTGTTTAATATATATAAACTAGTTAAGCTAATAAAATCTCTATTTTTCACTATAATTAAATTATTTTCATTGCTGATTAATTTTTGGTGGGCTTCTAATACCACTGTTTTTAAATTTAAGAAAAGTATTAGAGTACTTCTTTTAACTATTAGCTTTACTTTTAAAGCTCTGTATCAAGTTTTTCTTAACTCAGTTTCTTTATACCATGTCTCTCCTGTTCATTTCAAAATGGGATGATTTCTGCATATGGATGTCCAAGTTTTTAGGCACATTGCCACTTCCTACCTATAGTTCTTACTGCCTTGATCTGGAATACTGAGCATTTTAAATAACTCCCTCACAACAGAAAGTCCAGTAGGTTTTGAAAAATCTTTGCTTGAGAAGAGAGTGAACGAGAAAATGGAAATATCAACATATCTTCTATTTATGTTCTAACTCTCTATTTATGTTCTAACTCTGTAATTTAGCTAAGTAGAACTCCACCATTGGTGAACTCCACCATTTTGTTTAATTTTTAACACACCCATATCTGTTATGTAGTAAGGTTTAGAGATTAAAACATAATGCAACAAAATTTACAGGAAAGCAGAAATGCTTCAGAAGTTTCTATCCATTTTCTGTTGATAGTTATCTTAAAGGAAAAATAGATGTGGAGGGGAGGAGAGGAAGGAATGGTTGAAATCCAGACGTTGGCGTATCAACTTTCTTTTGTTCCTTCCTCTAGACTCTTTCAGAGGATCTCAAGGCTTTGGTATGTATGCTAACAACTGTCCCTTTCCAGTGATTCCTGTATTGGTGAATGGCCCCAGCTTCCATCCAGTTAGGCAAGCCAGGAACACAGCTCCTCATCTCTTGCATTTCCCAACTCACCACCAAGACTGTTAATTTTACCTCCTAAAAGTATCTCAAATCTATCCACATCTCTTCATTTCCACCACCAGTACCCTTGGCCATCTTCTTTGCCTTGGGCCAGTGCAATCATCTCGTATAGAAAATGCTATTGGTGCCCTGCTCAGATCCCTTTTACTGGTTCTGATAACCTACCTCACAGCTGCTTTGGCTCACACCTGCAACTTTCTCTGGAGTCCCTTGGACACTGGACCCACAATGACAAGAGAAGCCTGGGAGGGAATCAGTCTCCCAGACCACCCTCATGGGGCTGCCTGTGACCAATGACTGATAGGTGCAAGAGTACAAAAGCCCAGCTCCGTTGCCCCAGGGAAGGACAAACTCTGCAGTGCAATTTATACTCTAGAGCCCCCTGTAGGATCAGGTAGAGACTAGGCTTCACCTGAAACCACATCTATTTTTAATTTTTCCCCTTCCTTATCCTGTTTCTCTCATTCACATACATAGAAGTTTCTCCTGATAGCACTCCCTTAATAAATCACTTCCACACAAATCCCCATTTTAGGTTCTGCTACCAGGAAATTTACCCTGAAACAACTCCTAGCTGTTCTCCTTGCATCCACTGTTGACCCCTACAATCTGTTCTCCACATCACAAATATGGTCATCCTTTACACAGTGCTTAGACCCTGCAAATGATTTTCACTGATATTAGGATAAAAGCTAAACTAATTAATGTGTCCTGCCAGGCTCTGCATGAATGGTCTGCCTGCTGACCTCTTGCTGTTTCAGCTTCTCTCCCACCACTCTCCCCTGCTCCCTCCCTTCCAGCCACACTGACTTTCTGTCTACCCCTCATATCCCCAAGCTTCCCTCTGCCTCAGGGCCTTTGCACATCTTGTTCCTCTGCTTGGTATATTTTTCTTTGCTACTTTTATGCAGATAATCCCTACTCACCTTTCAGCTCTCAGCTCAATTGTTCACCTACGTGAGCAGGGATGTATCCACTGGGCCTTGGTTTAGAAGTCCCTTCCTGACTCGAATTAGACTAGCATTAGTGTTCCTGCCACATTCTCCCATAACAATCTTGTACTTCCCCATTAGCACTTCATTGTTACTGTTTGTTTTGATGATCTTTGCACTAGACTGTAAGCTCCATTAAGTCAAGGACTGTATCTTTGTTAATTAATTAATTAATTATTTCAATAATTATTTCAATAAATATTTATGTTTATCTACAATATTTTAGGCATTGTGCTAGTTGCTGGTGATACAAAGCGTGAAAAATCGACAATACTGCAGCCCTTTGTAGTATACAGTGTAGTGGAGAATGTAGAGGTAAATTAAATAAATACTTTGTTAAACTATGATAAGTGCTATGAAAGAAAATTACAGGGTAGTATCTGATTCATCATTTTATTCCCTTTACCAAGCACCATGACTGATACAGAGTTGGTGTTAAATAAAATCTTTAAATGATTGAATTTATAACCTGGCTATTTTTTTTTTCTCTTTTCCAGACAAACATCTAGTCCTCTGAGAGCCAACAACAAACTTTTCCATCAGAATGAAGAGGCTATTTTGATGTACATTGTTGATAAGTGGAATGAGCTTGAATGACTCTACTGACCCCAGGGAAATTTCTGAGAAGAAAAAAGGGCATCAACATGCCTTCCTTCAACATGTTTTCTAAGGAAATCAAGCTTTCCAAATCAGCCCTCCTAGAGATTAAGAAGACCAAACAAGTTATTATTAATTGTTTGCTATAACTTGCACATTTATGATATATTTGAGTGGTGTTTTTCTTTTGTTTATATATATCTGGGGAAATTTGGCATAAATGAGGTTAATTTTATAGGGCTCAAAGAATTATTTTCAGATTTTAAGCTGTTATATGTGTATATACATTTAAATATCTTTTTTACAATCTATTGTTTGTCAGTCTTGACTGTTTTTCTACTGATGTTCTCATGGACACTCATGCTGGTATTTTATGTCAGGGATGTTCTGAGGGTTGGTGGCTGTGTGATACTTGCTGTTCAATATGTTTAATACCATCCATGGTTAACGTATAATGTATTTGTTTTAGAACCCTTTATCTGTCACCAGTTTCAAATAACAAGATTGTTCTATGGGAAAACACAATCCAGTTTTTATAATGTATTGGTCTATGACATGCTACCTGGGAAGCACTGTGGCAAAAATGGCTGACTATGTATGTGTAAATAATGTGTAGAGAAGATGCATGTGTGTTTAGCCACCCCAAGATAAATATGTGCTCAGAAACATGCATATATATATATGCATGTTTATATATATATATATATATATATATATATATATATATATATACACATATATATATATATGTAGCTCATTGTAAATATGTATCGAGAACACTTCATTAAATGCTAATATCCAAGTGTAGGAAGTAAATAGAAATACAAAGGAAAAAGAGGGCTTTGGACTATTTTTAAATTTCTGTTATTGTTAATAGTGTACCCCATTGCCATAAGATATCAAAATATTAAGAATTACCAAAATGGGGACTTCCCTGGTGGCGCAGTGGTTAAGACTCCACGCTTCCAATGCAGGGGGCCTGGGTTCGATCCCTGGTCAGGGAACTAGATCCCACATGCATGCTGCAACTAAGAGTTCACATGCCACAACTAAGGAGCCTGCCTGCCGCAACTAAGACCCAGCACAACCAAATTAAAAAAAAAAAAAAAAAGAATTACCTACATGGTGTGATTATGCTTTCCTGCATTTCCATGGACTGCTAAAATATAGTATCAGGGAAAGATGTCACATACAGTACCTGCTCCATCTTGCTGAGGAAACAGTCAATGTAGTCTCGAGGGTTATTATGATCCAGGGACTTTTGATGCTCCTTCACTTTTTCCAGAATAAAATATTTAATATCATTAAGCCTTTTTGAGAATGCTTTGTGCTCTCCAGGGAGATGCTTTATGAGTTTTGGCCATAGATTGTAAATCTAAAATGAGAAAAAAAATACATCAGCAATTCAGTTTGTGAAGAGAGACCAGTGTTTCTAAGTGGAGCACCTAACCCTCTGTGGGGTCTGGCTAGGGAGAATCTCTTCCTCCAGCTTCTGAGCAGAAGAGAAGGGAGGGTGACCATCACGTACATGAGAGAGCAGCCCCTTCCCATCTCCTTGCTCAATCGACCTTGGCCAACCTCAGAGTCAGAGATGGGGAGAATGTGCGTAGGGGCCTTAAAAGAAACGTAGGCAACTGGGAACGTGATGTCTTCTTTTGTGGGAGTCAGCTCACAGAAGCAAGCAGAGGGCAGCCTTCCATAGGTGCTGGGGTAAGCGACACTGCACTCATCCACTCGACAAGACACACGTGGAGGGAAGGTGACAGTGCTTGTTGGCACATGCTCATGGGGCAGGGGGAGGAGCTCGCAGCCCTTTACCCTGCCTATGGGGTCCCAGTGCCCCCATGAGATCAACCGCAAGGGCAGATGCAGACTTGGCTTTACCTGGTTCCAGGGAGAGTTTATTCGATTAAAATTTTTATTCA
Organism: Balaenoptera borealis; assembly: GCF_965194805.1. Taxonomy (NCBI): domain Eukaryota; kingdom Metazoa; phylum Chordata; class Mammalia; order Artiodactyla; family Balaenopteridae; genus Balaenoptera; species Balaenoptera borealis. The sequence goes on from NC_138874.1 coordinate 90,391,639, forward strand.
ACAAACTCAACAGGGAGAGTAACGTCTTATTGTTGTAGTGGAAACGCTCGTTGAAGAGGACGGAGCAGATCACATTGCAGGAAGCACAGGAGAGGGTGAAGACAGGGTCCAAGGGCTGAGCTGATGTGAGAAAAAAAAAACAATTCTAACATTTAGAATTTTCATCAGCCTGCATTATGGCTTCAAGAACAGGGCCTCCCTCTTGCTCATATTGATACCTATATTTTATTTTCTCTAAATTTCTTCAGATTAGGATGTAGGGATCTTCTACTAGTACTACATGCTCTATAGTATTATACTATGCTACTACTACTAATTATTATGTTATTCAATGAATACTGTAATAGTCGTAAGAGCAACAGGTAATATTACGGAGTATTATACATGCTGGATACTGTGTAAATGTTTTGCAAACTGTATTACTTAACCCTCATTCTGAGGTTTGGTTTTTAGCCCCATTTTTCACATGAGGAAACTGCGTTTTAGAGAAGTTAAGTAACTTGTCCAAATTTACACATCCAGTAAGTGCCGAAGTTGGGAGATGAATCCAAACAAAGGGATTCATGAGTCCTAAGTAACAGTTTTGGGTCATTTTCTTCCTGTGGCCTTTTTCCTAGTCAACGCCCTGACTCATAGAGCAGATTGTGGACTATTGCGTGCCTCCCAAAGGAGGAGCTTTGGTGGGAAGCTCTGTGTGTAGAAGCCCCTTGTCCCTAAAGGATGGTCAATGGAACGCACCCTCTGTTTTCCTGAGCTCCTCCACCAGAAACTGGGCCTCCTCCTGGACCCTCTCCTCGAGGCTCCTCTTCCCCATCCCAAAGTTCCTCAGGGTCATGAGGGAGAAGCGCCGCATTTGTTTCCACCTGTTTCCATTACTGAAAAAGATTCCTAGGAAAAGAAGCAAAGAGCAGGAAAGAATTTTGCATCATGGAGTCCGACTTTCCCTGAAGCTTATCTCTTGTGTCCACCCTGCACTGTTGCCAGTGCCCCTTATCAGGGATTTAGCAACTGGCCTTTGAAGAGCACAACATATTCTTTGGTTTGGGTGAAATATTTGTCACAAAGAAAATAAAACCCAAGCTCTGGTCAACAGAGGGCAGGGGTGATGGAGTCAGGAGGCAGGATCATTGGCAGGTAGAGAACATTCCCAAGTGTGGGAAGGGCCCTCTGCCTGGTTTTGTTAAAAATAGTAAAGACTGGCATGTGTTCTCACAAACCTCTTTCCTGAGTGTCTGTTTTACACTTAATATCCCTCTAACTTGTGGTTTAATCCTACCTGTGATTTTCTCTATTAGAGGATAAGCAACTGGAAAGCAGAGCAATAGGGAATATATGTTTCCATTCGCCTCTGAATTTACTACAGCTAATGTTAGCTAATCTGAACAAGAAGAAACTCAGGAGCAAAGGAACTCAGTATGTTCACACCAGTGTTTTTTCATTCCTTCCTCTGTACAAAACCAGTTACATGTCCTGAATTTCCTTAATGCACCACCAGTTTCCTAGTGCCCAAAATCCAAACCTCAGGGCATCTTCATATCCCTCTTGCCCTTCACCCTATACATCTGCACTTGGTAAGTCCTGTCGATTCCATCTCCAAAATGTCTTTCTCATCTGTCCCTTCTTGTCAATTCATAGTACGCTACCACACTTCAGGTTCTAACACTTTTACAGATTTTAAAAGTTCTAATCATCTTCAAACCAGTTTCCCCTTTCACTCCTCTAAATCTACAGTTTCCAGGTTACTCAAAATCAAATACAGGGACAATTAGGCTGGTGCTAAAATTCATTCAATGGGTCCCCCTACCCCACCCCCACCTCCCCACGCCGGTCTCATTCTGACACCTTTTAAACCTCAAACATTTCCATCATTCTCTCCCTTGGCTCTAACTCTGAGCATATAGACCAATCACAGCTGTTCACTAAATGCAACTACATTGTTTTGCACCCTTATTTTGTTCATTCTCTCCCTTTTGCTGATAAGTCTGCTCCCGCCCTATTCGCTTTGTTGTGTTTCTAGCTTTCCTTTAAGAGCCATCTTGAAAACCTTCTCTTGGAAGTCTTCCCTATCCTCTACTGGAGGTAATCTTGCCTTCCTTTAACTGAATTGGCTTGCATGATGCTTTAATACAATTTATCTTTTCTACCTTGTATTACAGCAATTTGTTTACTTGTGTTACTTCCTATACTAGATTTTACTTAGTTAAGTGACTGGCGCATCTCTCCAAATATTTCCTGTGACACATGATGATCTCTTACCTTGCACATAGAAGATGTTCAATACACAATAATTTAAATATTCATTTCACATCTACCAAATTAGCAAGCATTAAAAAGAAATTTTGTACCTAAAGCAATCAAGCTTGTGGCAAATTTGGTGCATTGTTTAGCCTCTTTGTATATCACGACCTATTCTGGAAATTAAAACAATATTTATAGCAAAAACTATTAAAATTGTCTTTGATCCATTAATTGCTTTCCTAAGAATTTACACAAAGAAATAATTCAGCAAAAGTTAAATGGTGTACATTGCAATGTCATCTATACTGATTTAAGAAATTTGTAAACAATCTAAATGCTAATGATAGGGTAATTTTTTGCATAATTATACAATGATAGTAAATCAATATTAGGAAAAGTAAGCAATTGTTAAAATGATGATTATGAAAACTATGTAAAAATAGCAGAAATGTTAATATTTAAAAGAAAAATCAGTATACAAATATGTCTATACTATAATTACAACTATGTAAAATATGTGTGCATATGAACAACATCTGGGAGATGGTACATAAAAATAAATATGTTACATCAACTATACTTCAATTAAAAAATTAAAAAAAAATTTAAGAATAGGTTAGTGTATTGAGACTATGGTTAGTGGTTCTGAGTTCTAGAGTTAGGCAAACTGAACTCAAATCTCTACTCCAAAACTTTCTAATTTGGGTGAGTTATTTAACTTCTGTTGCCTCAGCTTTTCCTCTGTTGAATGGAAATAAAAAATATCTTCTTCATGGGGCCACTGTGTTAACTGAATATGGTAATACATGAGAAACCTCCAGCACAGTATCTGGCACATAAGAAGTATTTAGTTAGATAGCCTCAACCACCAGAGGGCAGACAGCAGAAGCAGGAAAAACTACAATCCTGCAGCCTGTGGAACATAAACCACATTTACAGAAAGATAGACAAGATGAAAAGGCAGAGGGCTATATACCAGATGAAGGAACAGGATAAAACCCCAGAAAAACAACTAAATGAAGTGGAGATAGGCAACCTTCCAGAATAAGAATTCAGAATAATGATAGTGAAGATGATCCAGGACCTTGGAATAAGAATGGAGGCAAAGATTGAGAAGATGCAAGAAATGATTAACAAAGACCTAGAAGAATTAAAGAACAAACAAACAGAGATGAACAATACAGTAACTGAAATGAAAACTACACTAGAAGGAATCAATAGCAGAATAACCGAGGCAGAAGAACGCATAAGTGACCTGGAAGACAGAATGGTGGAATTCACTGCTGTGGAACAGAATAAAGAAAAAAGAATGAAAAGAAATGAAGACAGCCTAAGAGACCTCTGGGACAACATTAAACGCGACAACATTCGCATTATAGGGGTCCCAGAAGGAGAAGAGAGAGAGAAAGGACCCGAGAAAATATTTGAAGAGATTATAGTTGAAAACTTCCCTAACATGGGAAAGGAAATAGCCACCCAAGTTCAGGAAGCGCAGAGAGTCCCATACAGGATAAACCCAAGGCGAAACATGCCGAGACACATAGTAATCAAAATGGCAAAAATTAAAGACAAAGAAAAATTATTGAAAGCAGCAAGGGAAAAATGACACATAACATACAAGGGAACTCCCATAAGGTTAACAGCTGATTTCTCAGCAGAAACTCTACAAGCCAGAAGGGAGTGGCATGATATACTTAAAGTGATGAAAGGGAAGAACCTACAACCAAGATTACTCTACCGGCAAGGATCTCATTCAGATTTGATGGAGAAATCAAAAGCTTTACAGACAAGCAAAAGCTAAGAGAATTCAGCACCACCAAACCAGCTCTACAACAAATGCTAAAGGAACTTCTCCAAGTGGGAAACACAAGAGAAGAAAAGGACCTACAAAAACAAACCCAAAACAATTAAGAAAATGGTCATAGGAACATACATATCGATAATTACCTTAAACGTGAATGGATTAAATGCTCCAACCAAAAGACACAGGCTTGCTGAATGGATACAAAAACAAGACCCATATATATGCTGTCTACAAGAGACCCACTTCAGACCTAGGGACACATACAGACTGAAAGTGAGGGGATGGAAAAAGATATTCCATGCAAATGGAAATCAAAAGAAAGCTGGAGTAGCTATACTCATATCAGATAAAATAGACTTTAAAATAAAGAATGTTACAAGAGACAAGGAAGGACACTACATAATGATCAAGGGATCAATCCAAGAAGAAGATATAACAATTATAAATATATATGCACGCAACATAGGAGCACCTCAATACATAAGGCAACTGCTAACAGCTATAAAAGAGGAAATCGACAGTAACACAGTAATAGTGGGGGACTTTAACACCTCACTTACACCAATGGACAGATCATTCAAAATGAAAATAAATAAGGAAACAGAAGCTTTAAATGACACAATAGACCAGAGAGATTTAATTGATACTTATAGGACATTCCATCCAAAAACAGCAGATTACACGTTCTTCTCAAGTGCACACAGAACATTCTCCAGGATAGATCACATCTTGGGTCACAAATCAAGCCTCAGTAAATTTAAGAAAACTGAAATCATATCAAGCATCTTTTCTGACCACAACGCTATGAGATTAGAAATGAATTACAGGGAAAAAAACGTAAAAAACACAAACACATGGAGGCTAAACGATACATTACTAAATAACCAAGAGATCACTGAAGAAATCAAAGAGGAAATCAAAAAATACCTAGAGACTAATGACAATGAAAACACGACGACCCAAAACCTATGGGATGCAGCAAAAGCAGTTCTAAGAGAGAAGTTTATAGTTATACAGGCCTACCTAAAGAAACAAGAATTATTTAATAAATATTAGCTAATATTATATAATTATAGCTATTATAATAATAATTCAATAATACTCCAATGATTATTATAACATCTAATGTTCATAATAATTATTAATAATAACATTATTATTATTATTGGATTTTAGGAATATTTTTATCTCTTTAAATTTTTAACTGTTTTTGCATCACTTTTAAATCAAAAAGCAATTACAAGTTTGGTACAATTTTTATTTAATCCTTAATTAGACTTTTAAATGTTGCCTTTTTTTGCTCTTCATTTATTCTTCCATTTATTTAATAAATTTTCATTGCTATCCTGTGCCAACTAAAAGCATGTCACTTGCCATCCGGCTCTACAAGGATTAGGTCAATGGCCGCTGCAGTCACTGACCTTCAACAGACCCTGAAAGGAATTCAGCGGGGAGATCAGGAATGAGGCACTTTGTGCTCTGGGGAAACTGACAGAACAGGCCTTCAGATAGTTAGATATTTTCAGGAGAAAACTTTAGGAACTCAATTTCTTGCATTTCCTCATACTTAGAAAAGCAATAAAATCATTTAGGGAGACATCTGTTCCTCGTGACTAGCAGCAGCCTTCTACTGAGATGGGGGCTTGATTGCACATACCCCCTTCACAAAATCATGTATATACTGACCTCCCCCACTATCTCTTCAGAGCAGTTTCTCAGAGCTATCTGAGACGCTGTCTCCTGGGCTATAGTCCTCAGTAAGTCCCCAAATAAAAGTGAACTCACAGCTCTCACACTGTGCATTTTTTGTTTGGTTGACACCGGCTATATGCCAGATTCTAAAAATATTACTACCGTGAACATTCTTGTTTATAATTTTTCCCACATCTTGTATTATCTCTCAAGATAGGTTTCTAAAGGGGAATTACTCCATCATTATGGATGTCTCTTTAGAGAAGTTTGGCTGTTAAGGGGCAAGAAACCTGGAACAGTAACCGAAGGGAGTTGTGAGGAGAGTGCTGTGGAATATTCACATGCTCCTGGGAATGATTCACTGGAGAGTGAGTTTATCAGTCACAGTCCAACCAGCAAAAGAGAAGCCTCTCTCAATATTTAAAACAGAGGAAACTTAATCCAGGGAATTGGTTTTAAGGTGATGGAAACACTGAGAGGCCAAACCAGGGACAGTGAGACAACTGGTAATTATCAACAGCAGAAAACTGCTACCATCTCCCCATGGAAGGGACAAAGGAGCTCAGTGGCTGGGGTTACCTGGCCAGGAACCAAAGGGGCCCTGGAGTTACGGGGGGACATGCAGCTCTTGGAAGAGATGTTATCTGAGGCACAGAGAGAGGGGGTCCTCTGGCTCTCCTTCCACTCCCCAATCTCTTGCCAGTGCCTCTCTTTGGTTGATCCCAGTCAGAGCCAGCTGTCGAAAGAGTGTGGGAATTTCAGCTTGCAGTAACTGTAGCACTGGGAACCAGGGCCAGTAGGGAAGAGACAGGAGTGGCTTTCAAGACAAGCAGAGAGAGATGGGTAATCAGGGATGGAGAAGGCATTACCAAAGAAGTAAAATCCTTGGGAAGGTGAGATGCTATAGGATCTAGGGCACATGTGGAAATTTTCCCTGTCAAGAAAAGGGACACTTTTTCAATTGTAACAGGAGAAAAAAAAAGGAGAATGTGGGTGCAGGGGTAGATAGACCCGTAGATAAAATGTTAAGAAACTGGAGAGTTCCTTTCTGATGCTTCTGTTGTTACAATGAGTTATGATACAATGGTTCTGAGAGAGGAAATGTATAATGCGGGTGTTAATAGGAGGAATGAGGAGTCTCTGAGAGTGGAAAAGGGAGCCAATCAGAGGAATGTGTTGTATTAAGAGTCTAATTGAGGTTTAAAGTATTAATTTAAAGGGAAGCCAGTGTAATTACTGAGAGAATATCTCTAGCAGTGTTTATCTTCTGGACACACGCACAGAGAAGAAGATGGTTGAATTCTTCCAGTGTTGGAGTATATGCCAGGCAAATGTGACGGCGGGAGAGAGTGCCGGTATATTTTCTAGGTTCTGATTACAATAAATGAGCTATGTGAAGGCTGCTTTGATTCACTGATGCTGTCAGTTAAAAGTTTAAGGTCAATGGACTTGAGGATATGGGGAGGGGGTGGGGTGAGATGTGACAGGGTAAGAGAGTGTCATGGACATATATACACTACCAAATGTAAAATAGATAACTAGTGGGAAGCAGCCGCATAACACAGGGAGATCAGCTCGGTGCTTTGTGACCACCTAGAGGGGTGGGATGGGGAGGGTGGGAGGGAGGGAGATGCAAGAGGGAAGAGAAATGGGAACATATTGTATATGTATAACTGATTCACTTTGTTATAAAGCAGAAGCTAACACACCATTGTAAGGCAATTATACTTCAATAAAGATGTTTAAAAAAAATAAAAATAAAAATAAATAAATAAATAAATAAATAAATAAAGTTTAAGGTCAAGGCTCTTGACAATATCTATTTCAGAGGAAAATCTGACATCTTCTATTGCCCTATTCCGAAATTGAAATGCTTTTGGGAGTCCGAATCTGGGAATGTACACATATACGCACATGAATCTCACATACAGTAGTCAGTCTCTTCTTTTCTACACGGGGAGTTCAGTGTCGGTCCAGGGTTGTCTGTGACTCAATGCAGAAGACTCTCTAATCCTATCTTCCACTGCAGGACCACTTGGCTCCCACTTAAACTTCTGTTCTTCAAATTTTCCCTTATCAGTGCAGAGGTGATACTTTCCTCTTCTACCTGCTTGTTGTGGGCAGATTGTGTTTTCCAGAGTGAACCACAACAATATCTCCCATCCCTCATTCTCTTCTGTAGTGTGACCACCACCACTTCCCCATCAAGAAGGGAAGCCTAATTCCTGTCCATTTGGATTCGGGTTGGCTTTTGGGAATTACTTGCAATGAATAAAATGGTTCTATGTTCTAAGATTTGGTCTGAAGAAGCTTTGCAGCTTGGAATGCTCACTCTCCAGATGCTCCCCCTCAGGATGCCCCCTCCTGGACTCCAGGCACCAGCGAGAAGCCCAAGCCACATGGGTGGGCCACTTGGAGACGCTCTGTTGACAGGCCCAGCTGAGCTCAGCCTTTGGGTCATCCTTGCCCAGAAGCCAGACTTGTAAATGAAGAAGCCTCCAGATGATTTCAGCCCTCAGCTATTTGAATCACCCTTAGCTGCTTTATTTGGAAAAAAAAAAATTGGATGTCTGCTAAGGCCCCAGGCCTTGTGGATCAGAGAAAACCCCTTCCACTATGCCGTGTTCAAATTCCCGATCACAGAATCCATGAGCATTAAAAAAAAGTGGGGGCTGGGGGGTTGTTGTTTTACGTCCCTGAGTCTGGGGTGGTTTGTTACACAACAAGAGATAGCTGTGATACTTTCCTATTTTTCTCACTTTGTTCAGAATCTATACCCATTATGTAAATATCTTTTAAAAAAATATACTTCTTTCTCTTTACCACACCTGCATCCCTGCAGGCGTGGACTGTTCCAAGGAAGCAATGCCCTCTCCACTCCCACTGCACTGGGGCAAGTATGTGCATGGGTGAATAATTACATAGTTGGTTGTTTCTATTTATGTAAACTAGATTCCTCAATAGGTCTCTACAGTTTATATGTCCATAGATATAGTACTTTCCAAAAATGTTACAGCATTGCACTCCTCCAGGTAAAGAATGAATGGCTGTTTATCCATACCTCTCAGAGCACTAAGTTATTTTAATTTTTGCATTTTAGCGACTGAACAATGGCATCTAAAACTGGTGTGTGGATTGAATGAATACGTTAAAGTAAGGGGGCCTCTCTGGCACTTGCCGCCCGCGTGTTGGGAGAAATCCCAGAGTTCCGCGCGTCGGAGGCCCTTCTGCCGCGGCTGCCATTGCAGAGCAGCAGCCATGGCTCTGCGCTACCCATGGCCTTGGGCCTCAACAAGGGCCACAAGGTGACCAAGGACGTGAGCAAGCCGAGGCACAGACGCCGCCGCTGGCGCCTCACCAAGCACACCAAGTTCGTGCGGGACATGATCCGGGAGGTGTGCTGCTTTACCCCTCATGAGCGGCGGGCCATGGAGCTGCTCAAGGTCTCCAAGGACAAGCGGGCCCTCAAGTTCGTCAAGAAAAGGGTGGGGACACACATCCATACCAAGAGGAAGAGAGAAGAGCTGAGCAATGCCCTGGCCGCCATGAGGAAGGCGGCAGCCAAAAAGGACTGAGCCCTTACCCTCTGTGCACAATAAAACTTTTTCAGAAAAAAAAAAAAAAAAAGAAAGAAAAAGATAAAGTAAGGGCTTAAGCTGTTGCAATCTGTCAATGAGATAAATGTTAAAAGATTAAAACACTAGACAAAATATTGAGTTGATAGTTAACAGAAAATGTTTCAACAACTTGATTAGACACAAATCTTCAGCACTGTATTAGTGTTCAAAGATCACTAGATCAGAAAGCTATCTAGTATTTTAGCAGACATTTCATTTACGAAGGTGTTATGGGTTTGTTTCCCCTCAAAATATGTTGATGCGCTGGCCCCCAGTATCTGTGAATATGACCTTATTTGGAAATGGGGTCTTTGCCAAGGTAATCAAGTTAAAATGAGATCATTAGGGTGGGCCCAATCCAATATGACTGTACGCTTCTAAAAAGGGGAAATTTGGACACAGAGACTTATATACACAGAGAATGCCATGTGAACATGAATCAGAGATTGGGGTGATACATCTACAAGCCAAGGAACAACAAAGATTGCCAGCAAAGCACCAGAAGCTAGGAGAGAAACATGAAACAGATTCTCCCTCACAGCTCTCAGAAGGAACCAACCTCACTGACATCTTGATCTCAGACTTCTAGACTCCAAAACTGTGAGAAAATAAAGTTCTGTTGTCCTAAGGTTTGTACCCAGTTTTTGGTACTTTATTATGACAGCCCCAGGAAACTAATGCAGAAGGAAAACTAAAATATCAATGAATGGTTCTTCTCTTTGTTATTTTCCAGGAAAGAAAGTTTTAGGAAAGGAAGAGCTGAGTTATCTGTTCCCATTACAGGCAAGTAAGGAGCAGTAACAAGGATTTTATAGGAAGTTTGAAAACCAATTTTCTCAGAGTTGTGAAAACGGCAATTTTTTGAGCAATAATTTTTTCCCTCTTGAGCTCAATCCAACCCAGAAGCTTCCCACTCCAATCAAAAGTTAATTTTAGGGCTTCCCTGGTGGTGCAGTGGTTAAGAATCCGCCTGCCAACACAGGGGACACGGGTTCGAGCCCTGGTCCGGGAAGATCCCACATGCCGCGGAGCAACTAAGCCCGTGAGCCACAACTACTGAGCCCATGTGCCAGAACTACTGAAGCCCGCGCGTCTAGAGCCCGTGCTCTGCAACAAGAGAAGCCACCGCAGTGAGAAGCCCGCGCAGTGCAACGAAGAGTAGCCTCCGCACACTGCAACTAGAGAAAGCCCACGTGCAGCAACGAAGACCCAACGCAGCCAAAAGAAAAAAAAAAGTTGATTTTAAAGCTCACACACAGACAATGTAATCAACGTGTTTAGAAAAAAGGGAAGAAGTACCGGGAAGGTTTGGTTGCTTCTTAGGTGAGCAAATGCATCCTGATCTTATGTGAGAGATCAAAAATTGCTTCTCTTTTATCACTTAGTACACTGCATAATATTTAATTAATTATTCATAAATATGCTTTGAAAAGAATTGTTTCTATTTCTTTGGGGCTTGCAATTTTACAATTTGAAGTGGATTGGAGGAGACTTTCAGGCTGTCCTAGGTTTTTGTGTGTGTAATACTTCATACATATGAAGGAATATATGTAACATATGTCTAAGTTTCGAAACATAAAAATAAAATAATTATCTGTAAGCCTATTGTCCCACTGAAGAAGTTGAGCTTGACTAAGACCATTGTAGCTCCCTGTGTGTTACCGCTCTGATCCTACCACCACCATCTCCTGGCTCCCTCACCACCGCCCCCCAACCCCCCCACGCCCCCCCACCCCCGCTGCCATCCCCAAACCAGGCTGACATTGAAAACACAGTAATTTCTATACCTAGTCATCTGTTTATTGTTGCTGCCACTATGCCACTGCAGCCTTTGTACCCTGTGAAATGAAACCCCAAGCGTGGCTTCTCCAGCTCCCTAAACCCTTAGACCTCTGGGTGACAACTTTTTTTTTCAAAATGTTCCCAGATTGTTTTTTATCACAATCATATTTGCAGATTTACCTTAAAGGGAACTTGAAGTCTGTTTTTGATGTTTATCTCAATAGTTATCAGAGCATCTGTTGAATAATAAAAGAATTTGTCTGGTCTTTGTCCCTGGTTCCTGGGAGAGAGCTTCTAAACCCTTGGATATGCCCACTTCTAACACAGAAGTGTCTTTGTTATTCATGCTGAGTCTCTAGGATCACACTTGAGTTTATGATAACGAGGTGACTCATGGTGGATCCCTAGACAGTTTCAAGGTGGGGCTGGCCATGCCAGAAAGACCAACTTTGTATTTAGAGAATTGGAGCTTTCAGCCAAGTGATATCAGCCTGACCTCCTGACTTTCAAGGAATAGAAGGAGTTAGAGACTGAGTTCTATCACTTGGCCAATGACTCAATCAATCGTGCCCAGGTAATAAAGTTCCAATTAAAAAATCTGGACACCAAGCTCTGGTGAGATTCCTGGTTGGTGAACACATCAATGCATCAAATGGGTAATGCATTCTGCTTCCTTGGAAGAGAATACAGAAGCTCTGCATTCGGGCCCTCCCAAACCTTGCCCTATGTGTCTCTCCATTTTTATCTTTCATATAAATAAAACTGTAATTGTAAGTATGGCACCTTCCTGAGTTCTGTGAGTCATTCTAGCAAATTACTGAACCTGAGGTGGTCACGGAATCCCTGAATTTTTAGCCAGTTGGTCAGAAGTGTGGGTAACCTGGAGATTCCTGAACTTGTGGCTGACATCAGAAGTGAGGGCAGTCTTCTTGGGAATGATGCCCTTAACCTATGGAGTCTGCACTAACTCTGGGTAGTTAGTATCAGAATTGCAGCGCAGTATTGCAGCATCTAGTTTGTAGCTTGTTGCAGAACAGACACTCATTAGGTTAATCAGACTTTTTTGCTAAAGAGAATTAACTTTTATTTTGAAACATACCATATCCTCTCTGGGTATCGTCAATAATTGGAATACGTCCTCTGCAAAGGAATTCATCACCTTGATCAATTAGAGCTTCCTTCACCGCTTCATATCCATGTAAGACCACAGTGATCTGGGATCCAAGGTACAGAGTGTAAACGGGGCCATACTCTTTGGCCAGCTGGAAAGAGATGCAAGTGGTTGTAAGGGCTATTGTGAAATCTCTCCATTGGAGGCTTCAGTGGAAATTAAGTAATGATTCACATGTAGCTTAGACTTTGCTCCATTAATTTCCTTTCAGGAATTTAACCTGCGGTACAGTCATGGATTCATTCTTTCCTTCATCTATACATGCAACAATTGAGCAAATATTTACTAAGCACATATATTGTGTCAGACACTGTGCCAGGAACCCTCATGGAACTTAGAGTCTAGTGGAAGTTAACAGGCAGTAAATAGCCGAACAAACTACATTTGCAATAGAAACTGAGCATAATTCTATGAAAGTGATAAAGAATGTACTATGTTGGATGATAATGGGAAAACAATAAAATAGATGAGGAATCTATGAGGAGGTAACATTTAAGGTAAAACTAAAGATGAGAAGGAAGCAGCCAGGATAAGGGCCAGAAGGAGAGCTCACTACACAGGTATTAAAAAGGATGAAATCTATATATTTATGATAGCATTGTGCCAAGAGGGAAAATAGAGTGCTACAACATCTGACAGCTAGGGGTGTTTTCAAATGTATTTTACAACCGTGCAGTTAAATTCAAAGCAGCCATTTGAAATTACTTGAGGATGTACAATGGTGCAGAAACATGTTCAAGTTCTAAATTAAATTGTTGAAAAATAAAATTATGTTTAAAAATCCGTTAGGGAATTCCCTGGTGGCCCAGTGCTTAGGACTCCGTGCTTTCACTGTCAAGGACGCGGGTTCGAGTGCTGGTTGAGGAACTAAGATCCTCCTGCAAACTGCGTGGAGCGGCCAAAAATTAAAAAAAAAAAAAATCCATTTGTTAAAAAATCCATTTGTATATTATAATCCTCCATTTTTTATTTATGATGATTATTTCTAAGAAGAAAAACTTGACACCTTTTTTTCTTTTTGCCTTTTTTTTTTAAACTTAAATGGTAGAGAATTTTGCCATTTTGTGCCTCTTTTCTCTGTCCCAGGAAAATGAAACTTACTTCCTTTGTTCCCTTTGAATGAGTGTCTCTCTATATTTTGGGGCACAAAATGCCAGGTCCTCCTCTCCCAACCTCACCCTCAGCTGATGACTTTGCTCCCTATTTCACAGAGATAATAGAAATAACCAGAAGAGAATGTCCATATGCTTCTACCATAGCATCTACTTGTTTACCTGAATCTGTGCCCATGTACATAGTTTTCTGTTAATATAAATGACTCTCCATGCTCCTAAAAAAGGCCCAATTCTCCAACTTGTGCACTGGATTCTAGTCCTTTCCAGCTATGGCAACATGACTTTCCTCTTTACAGCAAAATTGAGCAACATCACCCTATTTTCCCCCTTCCCTAGCCCCTGGCCACCACCATTCTGCTCCCTACAAGTTTGACTCTTTTAGAGTCCACATTTTGAGTGCATACAGTATTTGTCCTTCTGTGTCTGGCTTATATAACTTAGGATAATATCCTCCAGGTTCATCCATGTTGTTGTAAATGGCAGGATTTCCTTCTTTTTTAAGGATAAATAATACTCCTGTGTGTGCATCATATTTTCTTTATTCATCCATCAGAGGACAGTAATTAGGGTTGTTCTGGAGAATATATGCTTGCACAATGAACTCATTGAGATAATACTTTTTCCCAAAGAATATTTCCAAAGGAGTGAATGTCAGTCAGGGTAGCAGAGCTGGGCTGTGTCAGAGCAAGATGTGGGGATCACTCTTTAGAAGGAGGATCACAAAGTATCCCACAGATTAGTATAAAATAGTAATAATAATATAAAAGGACATTTATTACATTTGCTTGGCTTGCCTTTTGGTTAAGTGTTACACGCAGAGGGGACTGGAAGCCTTTCAGTCAAAGTATGTTCTGACTTCAGAATTTTCCCATTCACTAGAATTCAACCCGTATCTCAGGTCAGGTCAACACACCTCACTACCTGCTCTAAAGTGATCCAATCCAGAAAAAAAAAAAGATATCTGTCTTGTAATACAGAAATAGACACCCCAAAGTGTCCTAGTAGTGAGTTAAAACTAAGAAAGCTTGAAGATGACATGAAGATAACCTGAAGATGACCCCCCCTTACGTGGAGATGACCAGACTCTAATGAAACCCCCTTACCTTGGAGAGAGATGCAGGGACGTCCTTGAGGTTTAGTTGCATCAGATTCCCAATGATGGGAAGGGGAGTTGGGCCAGGGGGAAGCCTTCCCGCTTTGTGACTTTTCTTCCACACAAAAAGGAAAACCAGGCAAGTGACACAAATCACAAGAGCAAGAGTAGTGATTTCCAGCAGTGCCATCTCAGCTACTCGATGTTGGTAACTGTCTGGATTGCTTGTTAGCAAAGTCTTGTACACACCCGGGGTACGACCTGCCAGCCAAAGGCTGGTCTGAGTTCTTGGACTTGGGAAAAAAAACAACCTGGAATTGGTTTTGGCCGTATTTACCTTCCTGAAGCTTGAGATTAGGGAGGATTCATATCTTTCCTACCTCTTGTTCACAAAATCTGCAACTTTTGATTTTTTAAGCCTCTCCATTACATGTACTATTTCCTTTTAGCACTAATGATTCATTAACTATAAAGCTGCGGGATTAAGAGGTACAAACTATTAGGTATAAAACAAACTACAAGGATATATTGTATAACATGGGGAATATAGCCAATATTTTACAATAACTATAAAGAGTATAACTTTTAAGAAATTTTTCTAAAGATTTTTTTTTTGGATGTGGACCAGTTCTAAAGTCTTTATTGAATTTGTTACAATATTGCTTCTGTTTTATGTTTTGGTTTTTTGGCCACAAGGCATATGGGATCTTAGCTCCCTGACCAGAGTTCGAACCCGCACCCCCGGCAGTGGAAGGCAAAGTCTTAACCACTGGACCACCAGGTAAGTCCCTAACCTTTAAAATTTGTGAATCACTATATTGTACATCTGTAACTTAAATAATATTGTACAGCAATTATACTTCAATAGATAATTTTTGTAAAGCTAACAAAAAGGGCTTCCCTAGTGGCTCAGTGGTTAAGAATCCACCTGCCAATTCAGGGGACACGGGTTCAATCCCTGGTCTGGGAAGATCCCACATGCCGTGGAGCAACTGAGCCCATGAGCCACAACTACTGAAGCCCGCGTGCCTAGAGCCTGCGCTCCGCAACAAGAGAAGCCACCACAGTGAGAAGCCTGCGCACCGCAACCAAGAGTAGTCCCCCACCCCCTGACCACAGCTAGAGAAAGCCCGCACGTAGCAATGAAGAACCAACGCAGCAAAAAAATAAATAAATTTACGTAAAAAAAAAAAAGCTAACAAAAAAATTTTTTAATTGCAATCTACAATGATTGATTTTTAAGTGTTAAACTAACCTTATATTCCTAGGATGAACACCTCTTCTTTCTCATGATGTAATAAAACTTTTCTATTTTGCTGGATTTGATTTGCCATTACTTTGTTAGGGATTTTTGTACCCATGTACATGAGGAATGTTGGTTTGAAATTTTGTTCTCTGTGTTTGGTTTTAATATCAGGTTTATGACAGCCAGATAAAATAAGTAGGCAAGTGCTCCATTTTTTTCTTTTTAATAAAAGTTTTTAAATTTTTAATTAAAAGATTAGTATTATTTTTCCTGAAAAGTTTGATAAAATGCCACAGTGAAACAATCTGATGCCTTCCTTGTGCGAGAATTTTTGTTATTACCTCATTAAAAAAAGAGTTCTAGAAATGGATAATGGTGATGACTGCACAAAATTGTGATCGTACTTAATATTACTGACCTGTACATTTAAAAATGGCTAAAATGGTACATTTTATGTATATTTTACCACAATAAAGAAAAAAACCCGATTACTTAGTTGGTATTTGAAAACGTTCTCTCACTTGTATTTGCATTTAAGGTAATTAATGCTTTTATTTATTCTTTGAGATAAATCTTACTTTTTTTTTTTAAAGGTCATTCTTTTTTCTTTTTATATTTTTATTTATTTATTTATTTTTGGCTGCATTGGGTCCTCGTTGCTGCACGCGGGCTTTCTCTAGTTGTGGTGAGCGGGGGCTACTCTTCGTTGTGGTGCACGGGCTTCTCATTGCGGTGGCTTCCCTTGTTTCAGAGCATGGACTCTAGGCACGCAGGCTCAGTTGTGGCACATGGGCTTAGTTGCTCCGCGGCATGTGGGATCTTCCCGGACCAGGTTCGAACCCGTGTCCCCTGCATTGGCAGGCGGATTCTTAACCACTGCGCCACAAGGGAAGTCCCGAGATAAATCTTACTATTAATAGTAATGTCTCAGAATCTAGACATTATCTTATGGGGAATTTGTTAAAATAAATCTTTTTCAAAATCTAAAAAAAAAGTCTACTGTTGTTTCCTACTATTACAGAAAACATTAAAAAATCTATTTAGCACTAAAATTCTTCATTGTTTCAACTTTACTATTTTTCACTAATTTCAGAGCCATGTATTTCTCTGTATATTCCCACAGCAGACTATTTGCTTCCATTAACCAACCTTATTGGCCTGCATTCATATATCCTTTAGCTGTGGGGCCACTAGGCTGGGATGCAGCCATAGCCGATGATGGGTTTGTGCATGAAGAACCCAGGCATAGGTAGCTTAGGGACTTCATATATTAATACATTGCTGTATTCCTTCCGGCACTTTCTGTGAAACCAGTGTCCACTGATGCTTACCCTCAGTTGTTTGCAAGCATTTGTTTGCAGACATTCCACAATGAGGTAAATTATTGACTTTGAAATGCTTGAAAAGTTAGAACTTTAATGTTTTGGACATTGAAAGCAAGTGAATAAACAGAGTGGACTGGTAAACATGTTGGAAAAGGGAAGTTTTAAAATTACCTAATTTCCCTGCTTAAAAATCTTGAAAGGGTTTTTTTTTTTTAATTTTTGGTTTTTAATAGACTTTTCCTTTTATTACTAAGGCTTATGTTACTAGAGCAGTTTTAGGTTCACAGCAAAATTGAGCAGAAGATACAGAGCTCCCATATACTCCCTCAAAGTCCTGAACCAGAGTGGTATATTTGCATGTGTATGTCCAGTTGTTCCAGCACCATTTGTTGAAAAGACTATCTTTTCTCCATTGTACTGCCTTTGTTCCTTTGTCAAAGATTGGTTGACTATATTTACGTGGGTCTATTTCTAGACTCTTTTCTGTCCCACTGATCTACTTGTCTCTTCTTTTGCCAGTACCACACTGTTTTGATCACTGTAGTTTTATAATAAGTCTTGAAGTTAGGTCATGGCCTCAACTTCATACTTTACTATTACACTAGCTATTCTGAGTATTTTACCTCTCCGTATATACTTTAGAATCAGTATGTCAGTATTCATAAAATAACTTGTTGGGATTTGATTTGGGATTGCATTGAATCTATAGATCAACTTAGGAAGAAGTAACACCCTGACAATACTGAGTGTTCCTATCCATGAACGTGGACTATCTCTCCATCTATTTAGTTCTTCATTGATTTCTTTCATCAAAGTTTTGTAGTTTTCCTCATATAGATCCTGTAGATACATATTTTGTTAGATTTATACCTATTTCATAGTTTGCGGTGCTAATATAAATGGTATTGTGCTTTAAATTTTAAATTCTGAAATGTTTTGCTTGAAAGGTTTATTTCTAACCTTTGGAAAAATCACTGGTATGTAACAAGACTCAGAAGGCCCACAATGATCCTCTTCCCCTCTTGACACCTACCTCACCAGTCTCATTTTTTGGTGCTCCTATTCTCACTAATAATGTTACACCTGTACTAAACTTTGGTCCATTCCTGGAAGGTTCTTGAACTGAGGTCTTCACATTATAAGGCTCCACATGTGAGCTTTCACTTTTTAAAGTAACAGCTTTATTGAGATATAATTCACATACAATTCACCCTTTTAAAGTATACAGTTCACTTTGTGTGGACATGTTTTAATTCTTCTGGGTAGATACCTAGAAGCAGAATTGCTGGGTCTTACGGTAACTCTTTGCTTAACATTTTGAGGAACTGTCAAAACATATTCCAAAGTAGCTGTACCATTTTACATTCCTACTAGCAGTGTATGAGGATTCCCATTTCTCCCCATCCTTGCCAACAATTGTTATTGTCTGTCTTTTTTGTTATTGCCATTCTAGTGGGTATAAAGTCCTATCTTATCGTGGTTTTGATTGGCATTTCCCTAATGACTAATGATGTTAAACATCTTTCATGTTCTTATTGGCCATTTGTATATCTTCCCTGAAGAAATGTCTATTGAGATCCTTTGCTCATTAAAAAAAAATTTTTTTGTAAAATTTTTGTTATTCCCTGATCTTTAACTGGCTAGCATACCTTCTCGTTCTTTATCTCCCCCTTCTCTTTTTTTACACTACCAGTAGTACATTCTTCCCATTTGTATAGCCTCATCATAGTTGGAATTCTTTGATTAAGGTCTACCTTCCCATGAGACTGTTGATTCTAAGAAAACAAAGACTACATGTCTTATTCACTATTGTTTTGTTCATTGTTGGTCCAATACTTAACACATTTTAGGTTTCCTGGCACATACCAGGCACTTGAACACTCGAATTGTATTTAATTTGATGCTCACATTGTTTCTCCTGTTGTGTCAGGAGGGCTGCTGTCTCCACTGAGAAGGTTTTAGGGGTTACCTCCACTCTGACCATTTGTGCTCCTCTCTTCCATTGGTTGAGGGTTGTCCCTCGGGATATTAATTCTTGTGCATATCTGAGTTGAAAACATCTGCAGAATGACTGCAGCGTCCATAGTATGGGAGGAACCCTGCAGTGAAAAACAACATGTTAATTGCCTGCAGGGCACTGTTGAGGCATGGGGACCCAGTGAATTGCATTTTAAAATACAATAGCATCTGGTGCTCCTATTGCCTGGAACGCATTCCACCATTACCATCATTCTCTTCAGTTGCCTGGCTGCCTCCTGTATATCCTTAAAAATGTGGCTCAGATCTGACATTGCCTCCTAGAAACCACCAGCCTGTTTTGACCCCCACCTGTACTCCTTGCATCCAGTGTTCTGCCTGCTGTGGTACTTACCACATTATCATACTTGCCTATTTATTTGTCGTACCACCCAAACAGCAACCCCTCCAGCACAAGGCTAAAAGTCTTTTTTGTTGCCTCAGCAACTAGCACATACTAGATACCCAGTAAATATTTATAGGAAGAAAAGGAAAAATTTAAAAATACTTGAAGATAAAAAATTGAAATAGCTGGTGTCTTAGTCTGCTCAGGCCGCTATAACAAAATACCATAAACTGGGTGGCTTAAACAACAAATATTCATTTCTCAGTTTTGGATACTGGGAAGTCCAAGACCAAAGTGGTAGCAGATTTGGTGTCTGGTGAGAGCTCTCCTCCTGGTTTGCAGATGGCCTCCTTCTTGCTGTGTCCTCATATGGCCCAGCGAGACATCTCTTCTTATAAGGGTACTACTTCTATTTATGAAGGCTCCACCTTAACAACCTAATTATTGGGTTGGCCAAAAAGTTCCTTCTGTTTTAAAGTAAAAATAAAAGACACATTTTTCATTTTCACCAAGAACTTTATTGAACAACGTATTCACCATTTTGTTCCACTACCTTCTGCCATTTTTCAGGCAACTTCATAATTCCATCTTCCCAAAATTTTTTATCTTTTTGAGCAAAGAACTATTCCAGATGCCTTTTACAGTCTCCAAGGGAACTGAAATTTTTTCCATTAAGAGAATTTTGTAAAGACCGAAATAAATGGAAATCTGAAGGTGCAATGTCTGGTGAATACAGCAGATGAATCAGAACTTCCTAGCCAAGCTGAAACAGTTTTTGCCTGGTCATCAAAGAAACATGTGGTCTTGTGTTATCCTGATGGAAGATTATGTGTTTTCTGTTGACTAACTCCAGACGCTTTTCGTGGAGTGCTGCTTTCAGTTGGTCTACTTGGGAGCAGTACTTGTTGGAATTAATTGTTTGGTTTTCCAGAAGGAGCTCATAATAGAGGACTCCCTTCCAACCCCACCATATACACATCACCTTCTTTGGATGAAGACCAGCCTTTGGGGTGCTTGGTGGTGGTTCATTTCGCTTGCCCCACAATCTCTTCCTTTCCACATTATTGTACAGTATCCACTTTTCATCACCCATCACAATTTGTTTTAAAAATGGAACATTTTCAGTGAGCCACAACTACTGAGCCTGTGCTCTAGAGCCCCCGAGCCACAACTACTGAAGCCCTGCACCTACAGCCCGTGCTCCACAACAAGAGAAGCCACTGCAACGAAGAGTAGCCCCCGCTCACCGCAACTAGAGAAAAAGCCCGCATACAGCAACGAAGACCCAACGTGGCCAAAAAAAAAAGGAACGTTTTCATTATGTTTCAGTCAAGAATCGCATGCGGAAATACGGTCAAGAAGGCTTTTTTCGTTTAATCTATGTGGAACCCAAACATCAAAGCGATTAACATAACCAAGCTGGTGCAAATGATTTTCAACACGTGGTATTAATGTTGATTGTTCTCAATTAGTGTCTCGATTTGATCGCTATCAACTTCAACTGGTCTACCCGACTGTGGAGCATCGTCCAGCAAGATATCTCCAACACGAAACTTTGCAAACCACTTTTGACACGTTCAATCAGTCACAGCACCTTCTCCATACACTGCACAAATCTTTTGCGTTTCAGTTGCGTTTTTACCTTTCTTGAAACAATAAAGCATAATATGCCGAAAATGTTGCTTTTTTTCTTCCATCTTCAATATTAAAATGGCTACACAAAAATTCACCAATTTTGATATGCTTTTCTTCAACGCACGCTGATATGACAGCTGTCACAATACAATCTAACAAAATTGTTTCGAATGAATTTAAAGACAACTAAACGCTACTAGAGCCATCTTAGGGAAAAAAGCAAACGAACCTTTTGGCTAACCCAATATCTGTCAAAGGCCCCACCTCCAAATACCATCACATGGAGCATTAGGGCTTCAACATGACTTTTAGGGGAACACATTCAGCCTGTAGCAGATGGAAGGTAGAAAAATGGATACAAAGAGATAATAGGAGAAAAACATGAAAGGCACTAATTCCAAAGAAACGTGGTAAGGAAAACAAGTAAAATGTCATTCTGAGTTATATAATAATGGACACTTGGGGGAGTGAGCAATGAATTAACAGTAAATTAGTTTAAAATGCTTACACAAAGACAAGAGACCAGAGGATAGCTGAGAAGCTGGCCCAGCTTGTTGAGATGTTCCTGGAGGGCTGCGGTTGAGGTTTAAAATCCAGCTAGCTTAGGTCACGGCTGCTGAAGACATAGTTCAATGTGTGTTTTCTGATGCACTTGTATGTATCAGGCACTGTGCTCTCTGTTCATCACAGGAACTTACAGGCTACTCAGAGACAGAAACATGTATCGACTCCAATAGGCTGGGTGAACTAATGCACCCCAACAAACACCACGTGCAAATCACTATTCCAGGTGCATAAACAGATCTTGCTGAACCCACTGAAGAGCTCTGTAAGAATATGTAAACAAGTTCAGAGATATTAGGTAATTTCCCATGGTTACACACTAAGCCCTGACGTGGACACTCTAGCCTAACTTCTATGTCCTTTTTTCCCCACTACTCACTTACCTGCCTTTCACATTCATCCTTTTGTTCTTTCACACAACATAACTGACCAACTCATATGGGCCAGGCACAGTGCCAAGGCATGAGCAACAGATACCATCCCAGGGAAGAGCATGGTCACAGTCCCTGCCCCCCAGGGAGCTAAACATTTGTGAGAACAGACATTAAGCAGGTAACGTGAGGCGTGTGGAGTGTTACAAACAGGGAAACGTGGGGTGCTGACCTGAGCAAGCAGTTCCGGAAGACCTCTCTGAAGAAGTGAAGACTCTTTAGGAGTTAGCAAAGCAAAGTTGGAGCTATAAGGGAGAAAAAGTAGGCCAGGTGGATGGAATAATACATGCAAAGGGACAGAGAGAAGGCACATTCAAGGACCTGGGCTGGAGAGGTCAGTGTGTACACACTTGGGACTTAATCCTAAAGCAATCAGAAGCCACAACGTCTAATTCACAAAATTCCTTCCCCACAGCAAGAGGCAGAAATCACTTAATTCTAAATCACTTCATTTTAAGACGTACCAAAAGCCTACAGGATAATTAGTTTGAATTAAATTTCCCTGGTTTGTAGCCACAGATGTAGGATACTATGGGGTTGGATCCCACAGGAACCCGAGTAAAAGGGTTGCTTTCCCCAGAACTCCCAATTATCAAGCCCTGATGTCCCAACAGCACTGTGAAATTGTCCCCAGGAGGGAATGTTGAGAGCTTGGGCAGAGCAGGTCCAACCCTGGCTCCTGGGTTAACATCTGAATTAGTGAGGTTAATTATATCATACCATTGCCAGTTGTAATTTATACAGTTTGTCTTTTCTCCACCTCAGGATAATGTCCCCTCCCCTCCTCAGTGTAAGTATTTCAGCTCTCAGGCAGTCTCCGAGGGGCACGATGCTCCATCCTCCCTCTTCCCTCCTCTGCTGCTGGCTGCATCCCACGAGGAATCAAAACACCCCTTGTTAAATTCCGTGAGTCAGGAAAGAATGGAAACCCTGCTTTCAAAATTCTTACATGAGGCTCCTGGGAAGAGTGTAAGGAGAGCGTCTATAGTTAAGTTAAACTAGTAAATAAACTGGCTCCCGAGCTGAAATGGGCAGGACAGCCTGAGGAGCAGGTTAAGCAACAGAGAAAGGAGACATATGGGAAAAACACAAATCACTGATAGTAAAATAATTTTATTTAGTTTCTTTTTTAAAAAAGGTAGCATTTCACATATAAATTTAGACTTCAAGATTACCAAAAGGAACATCCCTGAAGGGGGGCACGGGGGGTGGGGCAGACTTTGAGCCCCAGTGAGCACAGAGAAGCACATTCCATGGAGAGTTTAAGCAGAAGTCCTTTCTTGAGAACTTCACAGTGCTACTTCCCTGTTCCTCAACTCTGCCACCAGAGCCTGTGGTTTGTAAGAAAACCCATATTCATCACTTTGGGGCAACAGTTTTTAGTTCATGGGAATAGGAAACATCTCTAGGAATGAAAGCACAAAGGTCAATGATCCAGATTTCCCACAACAATCATTATTTATATGCAGCAACAATATATGACAGGTAAAGAGTTTATTATATAGTTCCAAAAATCTTTTAAAAAGGGCTAGAGAACACAAAATTCATTCATAAAGAGAATGTATATAATTAAATGAGCAAAAACAAAAAAATTATTCTTTCCATATTACAAATGCCTTTATAGGATAAGGCCCCAGGAAAAGACCTCAAATCTGGGACTCCTTTCCTGTATTAAGTGTCTGGCACAACCCAGAAGCTGTCATGAGACTGACAGTTCGCTTAAAGGTTTCTGGAAGTGGTCCCATGACTTTTCTGTCTGGCTTGAACACAGTGTACACAAATGGTGTCTTAAACTGTGTAAACTCAGGCCTAACTACAGGGCACACTGATTCAAGAAAGTTAATCTTAAGATTAAAAAAACGTCCAGATGAAACAGATCTCCCATAGCCACAGGCTAACTCTGTCATCCTCTCATGTAAGTTTAAATCCACTGGCTGCCTAGGAAGTCAGTGGAATAATCCTGATCTCCTAGTTGAGGTGAAAGCTGCGGAACAACTTAGATTTCAGCATCTCAGGGCCAGGAGGGAAGGAGACAAAGATGACCAAGGGTGCTTTCTAGGTTACTCCCTTGATCCACCCGGTGGGCTCCTGATCAGTGTTGAGAAGGAGAACCCGTGGGCCAGTAACCATGGCAGCCCCAGGATCTGACCTTTAGGCAGAGGTACCGGGGCAAATGAATGTACCCCAAATCCAGTTTTAAAAATAAAAACTTCCTGCAGTTATGATACAATACTGTGCAGTGAACAGCTAGGAACTGGATGCTGCTTCTATTTCTGGTTAAAGTCCTGTTCCACTCTTGGCCAGAGCTGAGAGGTGACATAGAAGGAGTTGTCTGAGCCTAAAAACCAGGCACCTTAGTCACACATGGCCTGGGCAGTGACATAGACAGCCATCACCCAATGGAGGGGTATGCACGGCCCCCAGAGCTTTGGTTCAAAGCAAAGGTTTTATCTCACCCAAAACTTCAAACTAAGCTCTATCTCTGAGCCTACTAATGCAATAAACTAATGATTAGGAATCTCTATGAAGAATCTCTGATTGGGTGGCAAGGTGCATGTCCCAGCAGGCCACCATCTTGACTCTAGGAAAACAAAAAGGTGCAAATCGTATTAAGTAAATAGTTGCTCAAGTGGAAGATCATTTCCTGGGGAACTTCAGCGGACTAGATGCTAATCACATGGATGAATGCTGGGACTGCACCCCAAAGAGAAAGCCTGGGTCCTGGCATAATCAGTCTTCTTTACACTTACCACATCCTGGCCGCCTTCTCTCTGACCTCCTATCTCTTGAATGACTGAGCACACATTTCCCCGGGGACCAATGTAAACATTATCCAATAAATCTCAGCTAAGAAAAACACAGCTTGTTAAATATTTAGTGTTTAACATTCCAGTGCAGGCAGTATGTTAGCATCAGACTTCCCCTCATTCATGAGTACCAGTTTAGAAAGGAACACACACAGGATATTTGATAAAACTGCACCTGAAAAGACCATCTGGGTGCCAGACAGCTGGCTCTATCCTGCAATCAGCTGATAAACCAGGACTACCACAGGAAAGGCAGAACAGACGGAGCATGAGTTCTCTGTAAATCTGAAGAGTCGTATAACCATCATTCCCACTTAACCCCTTGGGCCATATCTTGATATGGGAGAACATTTCCACCTGTTGCATCAACCTGTGCTCTCCTTGTTTTGGATGGGGCTCTCCCCAGAGGGCTCAAGAGCCTCCTTAGAGGGGAGAGAGTTTTTTCTTCCAGTCCTAACCTCTGAATATTTCAAAGCACAAGAGGAGTCCACGAACATGCTAGGGATGTTGCTGCCAAAGTAGATCTTACTGTTAGAAGCAATGGCCTGGTACCTTTTGAGCTCCAGATATTCCGGGGTCAATTTGTGCTGTGAGAGGCAAACAAGAGCAAAGGCATCAGAACACTTTGGTGCAATAGTCACTACTCTCTTTCCTTACACAGATTTTCCCTATTGTTCTCCTGAATATCATTCCTCAACTGTGAATTGCTACCAATGACCCTCTCACTTTGAAGTGTGGCTATCACATTGACAGCGTTTTTCAGAATGGCATAAAACTACTTCCCCTTTCAGCATAAGGCTCACCTCAATGACAAAGTCACTTGTGCCTGGGCAGCTTTCCCCATGACAGATTTGGATCACTGGTTTGGAAACTGAAATTTCTCATCTTGCCTTCATCTTGACCAAATTCCGTTCTGTTTCTATAGAGTTGTGTCCTCCAATATGTTAAGTTTATTTCTAAATTTACACTGGATTTCAAAGTACTGACAACTCTCGTTCTGACAACCTACCATATCTTCAGACTTCTTCTGAATATAGATTATGTTGTTCCTTCCTAAATGGAAAAAGTTTAAGCCCTGTCTATACCTTAAATCTTGACTTTAACCTTTCAGATTGCATCATATACCTTAGCAACCTCCTTCTCAACTTTTCCTCTGTTCCACTCTACTGTATAATTAATAACCTTATAAAACTAGGTCATATCCTTCCCTATGTCCTTCCCTTCTCAGACTACTAGGGGTTCTAGCTGACTTTTAATTAAATAATTCCTACTAACTAGGTCTGTACTCTCTAGACCTAAACTTACCCCAGTCCCTATACAAAAATTGTTCACTCACACATCACCCAACTTCCTTTCTCAAATTACCACATATGAAATTCCTCATGACTAGAGTATTTTTTAAATCCAAAAAACAAGCAGTAGTCAACTGGGGGCATTCGGAAATGTGTGTGTGTGGTGGGGGGTGTGGACTGTTAAAATAATTGGTGAGCACTACTGACAGTTTAGCAGGCAAGGGCCAGAATGCATGAGATAGTCTGCAACAATGAAAAAGTATCTCACCCCAACATGCTAAGAATGTCTGATGAGAAACTCTGCTCTAAACAAGCTTAGCATCTACCCAAAAGGTCTACCTGATCTGGGAAGCAATTTTAAGTGAACTTTACTCCTCTCCTGTCACTCTTGTCATTTCAGGAGAAGACCTTTAACTTTCCTGATTATTGAGCCCTTATACAGCAGTACAAATGGATGAATTTATGGCATTTGACCTGGGTTTATATATCTGCTTGCCTTTGTCCTAGCTCCCCACTTTTATAAAGAACTATACAAAGTTCTCTACCCATAGAATGTGCAACATATGTCTTTCCAAGTGACTGGCCGATTCTAGAGGGTGTGATGGTAACTATGCTTCCTTGACACTGGATAAAATCGCCTCCATCGTGTTAGAACCCCCACAGGGGAAAGCAAAAACTTAACCTGTATTACTAGGAGAGTGACACAGAGAGCCAGTCACCTTGTTTGAAGTGGCATATTTGTGTGCGGCATAATACTCAGCATCTGCTTTCGCCTTCTCTCGGGCCAGGAATGCAGCATCTAGTAAGCAAAACAGTCAGGGTGTTTAAAACAGAGCAAAGTTGCAATCCATTTCCTCAGCTGGGTAAGAGTTCAGACTCTACCTTAAGTAGAAGCCCCTTTATCCACTGCTTGATATTCCAATCATTCACTTTACTTTAAAGGCATAAAACAACATTAGCAGTTTTCAAATCCCAGTCCCCAGACAACTCCTTCTCAAAGGGGAATACTCTTGTCAATGTCAAGTTAACTCTCAGCTCGTCTGAACCCACTTCATTTTCCACCTTAAGTTGCTCCTTCTTTCCTCCACCCCTCATCACCCAAAGCCTCACACCCCACCCAGGCTCTAGGCTTTAAGTATTAATAATTAAGTCCAGACATGAGAGCTATGCTCTATTTACCGCACTGTCTCCATCCCCTTCAAATCTGATTCAGAATCAGTTAATGTAGAATGATAGGAAGCATCATTATATAAGCAAAAGAGGTTGAATATTTGGTCTTCAAGACTGTGAGCTAAGAACATCGACATCCCACTATGTGTAATCAAGAGTTTGGGAGCCTCTACGAAAATTGGGGCTTCTTTTTTCCCCAGCTAATTGTTTGGTTATTTTTTTGGTTGACAGGTAGAAAAGAAACTGGTGGTGGGGTTTCTTATCTTGTATATTCTTTAAAACTGATTACTTTGCCTGAGAACAAATAAGCCCCAACTTAAGGATGGAAAATGAAAGGCTGAGTTTCCCATAGTCACAAACAAAAGAGCTAGATACGCAATGGCAATTTAAAAAAAATTTGTCTAGAATATCAGGCCAGCTACTTCCTCCAGACCACCCACCATAACCCAGACCCAGTCCCTGAGACAGAGAAGCAGTTCAGGATGGTCAGAGCCTCTTTTCTCCTTGAGGTACCTTCAATTTCAGAAATGCGCTTTTCAGTTTCTTTCTCCATCACCTTCTGCTGAAACCGAATTTTTGCCACTTGTGCAATCTTCTCTGCTTCTATAATTATATACAAAACAAGACCTTCAAAAACACTTCTCTAGTTCCAGAGGTACTTAGAAACATGAGCACACAGTCTAACACTTAATTATATAAGGTTTTATGGGCTCATTGTTTCATTGTTTTATCCATTCAGACTATAAACAACTCAACAGAAAAAAGGGAATTTACTTCCTACTTCACTGTTCTATTTTGACAGTGCTTGTTTTGTGGGAAGGAAGAGTACAAAAGGTGACAGTTCCAGTCCTTCATGGGATTAAATGGCAATGGTCCACAAGCTAATGGGGAAAAAAAAGATACTTCATGAACGTTCTCAGAACAAAAACAGAGCAACACAAATGTATGGCAACATAGGACAATTATATAATGTGGCAGGAGAAATAAAGAATAAGGAAGATAAAACAAGGAAGACCTTCTGGAAAAAATCTTAAAGAAAATAATAGACCATGACCTAAGAGGACCTGGCAGAAAGTGTAAGCAAAAACAAGATATACGAATTAGCATAGCAAGTCGCAGTTAAAGAGGTGATAAAGAGCCAGCTGACAAAAGAAGACAACAAAAAAATTACAGAGAGGGCTGGAAGACCCCTGTTTTGAGTGACAGGCTAAGGAATTTAACTTTAATATATACTCAGGATCAACTGTTATGTAACCATCAGGGAAATGATGTGATGAAGGGTTACCAGAGGAGGAGTATTCTGACTACTGTAGAAGATAAAAGAGAAAGCAGGGTAATTCACCTGAGAATGTGAAAACAAGTGTTGGGAGTGAACAAGGTAGCTGCAGCAGGCAGTTACAGGCAGGGAAAACAAAACATCCTTAGCAAATCTCTGGCCTAACCAAAGGATTCAGGACCAGGGAAGAAAGACTCTAATTATATTTTCAATACAATCACTGCAATTCTTGAAGAACATTCTCAATTCTCCTTTTCAGCCAAAGAAGTTGAATATTTTAACATTCTTCTCCTTGGCCTCTGGAGGAAGTGTATAATGGAAAGAACATTTCCAGGTGGTTTCTTCTTTCCATAAGGCAGGATCCTTTACCAGCTACTCTAGGGCATACTTCCCTATCTCCCCATCAGCATAAAATCAATCTATCACCATACCATCCTAAAAACAGGCTATGTTCAGCTGGGCTAAAAATTTAGCTATAAGCAGAAACTCAAGATAAAATTTGAATAAAAAGTCAGGAATCTGGAGCCTGCAGCTAGAACCCAGAGAATGGTGCCTCAACATGGGGAACTGATGCAGTAATCCCATTTCACACTGTTCTCTGACGTGTGGGCATAAAACCAATAAAGAGCATGACCAAACTTCTAGTTCTAGAAAAATGGTGGAGTAGGCTAATGAGAAACCCTTCCAACACCTTAAAATGCTAGATAAAATATAACAAAATTGTTTTCTAATGTATAATTGAGATCATAAGAAAGAATGAGAGATCCTCAAGAGAGACAAGTAAAGAGAGAGCTGAGAGCCTGTATGATGGCAGCCCTGGGAGTGGTTATTAGACTAGTAAGAGAAAGGGCCTTGGGCTATTGCCCATGCAGGGCCAGGAGATGAGGCCTTGAGATGTTAAAACTGAAATTCCCCTATAAAACCCGAGGACCTGCTAAAGGGCTGCAACTCTACCCACCAGCCCAGTGGCATATCATAGTGAAACTAGAGAATATGCAAAGATAGAGAAAATTCTTTTTTTTTTTAACAGAGAAAATTCTTAAAAGTAAAAAGAGGAGCAGAAGCCAAACAAAAACAAAATAATATTGCCAAAGTGACAAAGAAAAGTAAGTTTAGTTGGGCTTAGAACTGTAGGCTAAATTACCATTCAAGAATGAAATAAAAGTATTTCAGACCAAGGAAGACGGAATAAGTTTTCCAGTCCTTAGCCTTTACTGAAAAAAAGCTAGCAGAAAAAATGAATGAATTGCCAGAAGCAATGGAGAGGAAAAAATTACACAACATATTTAAATCAAAATAAAATATTTACTGTAAGAATCAGTGATGATAATAATCAATGGGGGAATAAAAACAACATGAAACTAAAATACTAGGCAACAATAATACGTAAAACTGGAGGACAGTGATAAGAGTTAAAGCATCCTAAGGTATTGTTCAAGAAGAGGAAGGAAAGAATGATTAACTTTAGATTCTGTCAAGTCAGGTATGCTTGTTAACATTTTACAGGCAACAACTAGTTACAAATTCTAGAAATAGAATGTAAAACTTCTAATCAAGTAAAAGGAAGAAAATAATAAAGAAAATACAATCAATTCAATACCAATCAGAAAAGAAGGGGAAAAGAAGCATGGTAAATGGCACAAAATTAAATGATACAAACAAGTCCAAATATAGCAGTAACCACGATAAATATAAAAAGACTAAACTCACCAGTTAAAAGACAGATTCTCACATTGGATAAGATAACAAAATCCAGCTATATGCTGTTTACAAGAGACACACCTAAAACATAATGACATAGAAAAGTTGAAAGTAAAAGGATGTGAAAAGACACATCAAGAAAATAACTAACCAAGAGAAATCTGTCATAGCTATATTATCATCAGACAAAATAGACCTTAAGCCAAAAAGCATGTCTGGCTATAAAAGAGGGTTATTACATAACTGGACCAATTCTACACAGAGATGTAACAATCCAGTTCTGAAACTAAACATTCTTAATGATATAGCCCCAGAATACATAAAGAAAAAAAGTTATAAGTCACCAAATTCATGGTCATAGTGGGAGATTTTAACACACCTCTCTCAGTAACTGATAGCTCAAGAAGGCAAAAATTAGAAGAATACAGAAGATGTGAACAATACAATTCATAATCCTGACATAATGAATATGCAGAGAAACCTGCATCCAACAAATAGAGAATATACATTCAATCTTTTCAAGCACACATAGAACATTTACCAAAAAAGGACCACGTACTGATAATCCACAAAACAAACTTCAACAAATACTTAAGAATCCATATAACAGATCATATTTTCTGACTACAATGCAATAACATTGGAAATCAACAATAAAAAGGCAGCCCCCGGAGAACCAATTAAATTAGAAACTGAAAAATATACTTTGAATAATTCATGAGTCAAAGAAGAAATAATGGACATTTAAAAAAAAACTGAAAACCAAACACCAATAAATAAACTACATCCAAAACCTGTGGATGTACCTAAAAGCAGAACTTAGAAGAAAATGTATAATCTTACATGTTTCCATTAGAAAAAACTAAAAACTAAAGAATTTAGTAATTCAAAAAGTAAGAAAAGAACCAGTGAGTAAACTCAAGGCAGAAAATAAATAAATAATAAAAAATAAGTGTAAATAATAATTGAAAAGAAAGTGACTAAAGAATCAACCAAATCAAAATTTAGTTCTCTGAAAAGATGCATAAAACAGATCTCTGATCCAGCAAAATAGAAGGCACCAATAAACAATATCAGGAATGAAAAGGGGCATACAGATTTGGTAGAGGGTTTAAAAATCATAAGAGAACTTTACAAACAAATTTATGCCCCCAAATTTGAAATAACAGATAAAATGTGGAGAATTTTCTATAAAGTATAACTACCAAAACTGACTTAAAAAAGAAACAAATACCTTACACAATACAGAAATTAAATCAGTAGGTTAAGTGTTGCCATAAAAATTAAACGAGCATACAAAAAAGCCCAAACTCCACTAGACCAAGATGGTTTTTATAATTGAGTTCCACCATACCTACAAAGAGGAGGTAAAACATATTTTATACAAAATGCTCCAGAACACAGAAAAAGAAGAAATGCTCTCCAACTCATTTTGAGGCTAGTGTAACCATGATACAAAAAACAAACAAAAAAACCCCTGAAAACCTGAGAGTAAGAATGTAAGAAAACAAAAAAGCTGACCATTTATGAAAATAAAAGTAAAAAATTAAAAGAAATTATTAGGGTAAAACTCCTACTTCATGATCAAGTGAATTTATTCCAGGAAGACAAAATAATTCTGTAAGAGAAAATCTATTAATATAATTCACCATATTAATTGCTTTAAAAAGAAAAATTATGTGGTCATCTCGACAGATTTAGAAAAAAATTCTAAAAGTTTTAGCAGTCATTCATGATAAAAACCCTTGGCAAGCAATAAACAGAAGGAAATGTCATTAACCCGATAAAAGTTAAGTATAGCAAACATCACTGGGACTGTGTATTTAAAGTTAGGAACAAGACAAGAATGCCTGTCACCATCTTTCTTTTCAACACTTCACTGGAAGTCATAGCCTAAAGCAGTAAGGTAAGAACTAAAAGGTGTGGGAGTACAGAGAAAAAACCAGAACTGTCCTGATCTGAAGACAATATGATTACTTGGGAAATCCAAGAGACTATTAGAAACAACAGCATTTTCAGCAAGATTGCTAAATGAAAAAATTAACAGCATACCTATACAAAAGTAAAAACCAGTTTGAAAATGTGCCTTGAAAAAAGAGCCTATTTATAATAGCAAAAAATTTGAGGAATATATAGGAATAAATCTCTAACAAAGAGTGTGTAAGAACTTTGAGAAGAAAATTATGATACTTTTTTGAAAGACCATTCTTTCATTTTTCATTCTCGTAAATGGAGAAATATAACAGATTTATAAAACTCAGTATCATAAATATTGTAATTCTCTCCAAACTGATGTACTATATACAAGTAATGTGATTACAATCAAAACCCTAACAGTATTTTATAGAACTTGAGGAGCTGGTTCTAAAATTTATTTGGAGGAATAAAGGGCCTGGAATAGTCCAATACAATTTTAGAAATAGGAACAGTTTTGAGGAATAGTTAAGAAGGAACTTGCTCTCTCAGATAGCAAGACTTAAAACGAAAGCTACAGTAATTAAAGCAAGGTATTACTGTAAAAGGATAGACCAAGAAATTCAAAGAAAATAGAAACCCTAACAACAAAACAAATTATATATAGGATCTTATTATATGACAGATGTGGCATTAGAAATAAGTACAGGAGGGCATCCCTGGTGGCGCAGTGGTTGAGAGTCTGCCTGCCAATGCAGGGGACACGGGTTCGAGCCCTGGTCTGGGAGGATCCCACATGCCGTGAAGCAACTGGGCCCGTGAGCCACAGCTACTGAGCCTGTGCGTCTGGAGCCTGTGCTCCACAACAAGAGAGGCCACGATAGTGAGAGGCCCGTGCACTGCGATGAAGAGTGGCCCCCGCTCGCCGCAACTAGAGAAAGCCCTCGCACAGAAACGAAGACCCAACACAGCCAAAAATAAATAAATTAATTAATTTAAAAAACAAAAAGAAAAAAAAAGAAATAAGTACAGGAAATAAGGAACTATTCAATAAATAGTCTAAGACAATTGGCTTGCCATTTGGAAAAAATTAAACTGAATTTCTATGTCACACTAAACATTAAAATAAATTCCAGATGGACTCAAGACCTACATAGGAGAAGAAAAACTTTAAAACTTTTAGAATAGAATTATTACTTTGGGGTTGGGGAAGAATTCTTAAAACAAGATAGGAAAAGCACAAACTGGAAAGAAAAAGACTGATAAATTTGATTACATGAAAATGAAATATATATGTATGTCAAAGACATCATAAAGTTCAAAGACAAGCCACAAATTGAGAGATGATATTTGCAATGCATAAACCTGGGAAGGGATTAATATCCAGAAGATACAAAGAACTTCTACAAATCAGTTTAAAAAAGTAATCAAATAATGGGCTAAAGATATTAACAGGCAATTCACATATCAAAAAAAGGGAAACCCGAATGACCCATAAACAATACTCAACTTTACTAGTAACTAGGAAAACTCGTATCAAAATTATGTGATACTATGCCCATCACCAAACTGGTATAAATTTTTAAAAATCTTGTAACTCCAAGGGTAGAGGACAATGTGTGGAAATGGGAATTGAATAAGGCAGCACAGAAATTGAAACTCAAACACTGCTGAGGAGAGGGTAAAATGGAGAAAGCACTTTGGAGAGCAATTTGGCAGCGTGTTGTAATTTGAAGATGTGTGTACCCTATGACCCAGCAATTCTACTTCAAGATATGCATTCTAGAGCAGTGCTTCTCAAACTACCTGTGGGAAAGCATTTTTTTTTGTATTTCAATATTTTATAAATTATAATGAGTCACTAGAAAAATATTAAAAAAGAAAAACATAAGCTCCAGTTTTTTATTAGATTCAACAGACAATAAAATTACTGTGTTAAAATGCTGTAAGAACTTCTAAACACTCATTCTCAATTTCCATACTCATCTCATTGTGGATCCAAAACAAAAAGCCGGTGACAGGGCACTGACCCACATCACATGTGCAGTAGCACTTCTCTAGGAAAACTCTTGCATGTGTGCACAGAGAGACATGGATAAGGGTATTACTGCAGAACTGTCTGTAATAAGGAAAAACCAGAAACTAACTCATTAGTAATCCATCAGAATCAAATGAGGCTCACTCATAGAATG
Source organism: Balaenoptera borealis (assembly GCF_965194805.1). Lineage (NCBI taxonomy): Eukaryota > Metazoa > Chordata > Mammalia > Artiodactyla > Balaenopteridae > Balaenoptera > Balaenoptera borealis. Next base: position 90,426,066 of record NC_138874.1, read on the forward strand.
AGATACATACAGAGCAGTTAAAAATAAACTAGATCTACATGTATCAATATGAATAAAACAATGTTAGTAAAAAAAGGAAGTTGTGAAATAAAAGGTGAAGTTTGATACCACTTTTGTAGTAAAACAATTCTATGAATTGTTTATTGTTACATATTTAGAGTAAAAGTATAAAAATATGGACAGAAAATATACATCAACTTCAGAATAGAATGTACTCTGAGAAGACAGGTCAAGAAATAAGACCAGGGATGGGTACAAAGGAGGCTTCAAATAGATATATAAACTTTTTCCTAAAAGAAAATATGATCTGAAGGAATATGGCAAAATGTTAAGCCTTCATTATATTGTTCTCTGTATGTTCCTGTATATTTGAAATATTTAATATAAAACTCAAACTTTCAGCAAACCAAGGAACAAACAATTGAGAACCTAAGACGGCAGTCGAATACACAATATGCTGGAGTGTTAGGGAAGTCACTGGGACTCAAAATGAGCCGTGAGCAACCCTGCTGTACTTCTAAAGGCGGTAACATCTATCTATCCAGATAAAACTAGGTGCACGTCAACAGCAAGGATGCATAGTATAATCCTGAGCTTTGGCCAAAAAACCTGCCTGTTCTGAATCTGTATAAACAAAACCCCTACTCCACCAGAGGCTAGAGCTGCCCCCAAACCCTATCCACATTTCCTGTCCTCAAAAGACAACAGTGGGGGCCAACACCACGGTGAAGAGCCAAAGCACTTCATCAACTACTGGCCTCATCTACTTTTAAAGGCTTTAGGACATCTGAATACACAAAGGAATTTCCAGAATTCTCCACTATGTATGATGCAATCTTATTTGAGTCCCATCAATATCCAACATGAGATGGACAAAGAACAGGACAAACTCATAACACATGTACTTAGAGGCATCCATTTCAGAAAGAAATCCAAGTACCTATAACAGCCTTTTTCCTCTCTGTCTCAGCTTCTTTCTCCACAACCTTTTGTTTTTGTGCAGCTATAAGAAGTTTTGTCTTCTCAGCTTCCCTGTGGAGTAAAATATTACAAAAAATTAGAAATGATGTACAGTCACAGGTAGTAATTCTGACTCTACAGTGGGTCAGAGAACCATTTTCAACAAGAACTTTCTGACTCAGTAAGGTAGGCAAGAGAGGTGTTATCCTATTTTACTAATAATGAATTTGAGGTTGAAAGGTTAAATGATTTGCCCAAAGTCACCCAGAAATAGGAATCAAATTTAGTATATTTGAATTTTAGTCAGACCCTTTCCTCTAATCGTATCATGGAAAGGCCTGTGATCTGGAAGTGTCTGGAGTATATGAATGCTTCCTCTGCTGTTAGGCCTCCAGCTAATGTGCACCAATTAGTAAAAGGCACTAACCTCTGGGCAGATGTAGCCAGCCCCTCAGGTGCATGGTTTGGCAAGCAGAAGGGGGCTGGATTTCAGCCCCTCTTCAGGCAGACACCCCTGTGTAGCAGCCCTATTTGTTATACAGAAGATATAACTAAGTGGCAGTTACTAATTAGGTGGTGAACTGGGGCTCAATGCAAAGAACTTTCTAAGAATCTGAGCTTTCTAACAATGGAAATAGGTGGCCAATCACTAAGCATGTACAAGTGGCAACTGGGTGACCACATGGAAGAAAGGGTATAAAAAAAGATCACTATTAGGTGGGAAGTTAGACTGGATTATCCCAAGGTAGCATTTAATTCTAGAATTCCAAAAGTGTTTAAAATTAGGAAAGATCCAGAATTACCTGAAAAGTAACTCCAATAGTTTCCCCAAACATCACCCCCCCCAACCTCTCTCCTTTCCTCCTGCCAACATTGATAAAAGACATAAAATGACATTCGGGATACTATGAGTTATTTGAGGGCAGATAACACATAGTTTTCATCTTTCCATCACCAGAAGCTATTATATTTAAAGCCTAAGACATCCTGAGCCTTCAAGAAATTTATTTTTCTTCTATAAATGGATCAGACCCATGATCTACTCAGCCTAGCACTCTGTGCTTTACAGTTTTAAAAGAAGAAATCCTTTTCTACGATGAAAAAAGCGAAGATACAACTCTGCATAATAAAAGATATAGACTTGGGAACAACAGTAACTCAGAAGTGTAACACTCTACAAAGAAGTAGTATTATTACTTTTTGGACCCCCTGTATTTATACGTCTTTTGTTTTCTTGACTTTTGCAAAGTTAGTTTTCCAGTATTTCATATTTTGCCTCTTAACATATCTGTCAAGTTTCCTAAAGACTTTTGTTTCTTCTTTTCAGTACTTGTCATATGAGAATAATACTGACATTTCACCTGCAACAGGTAGTCCCCTAAAGGAATCTTCTAAAACACTTCGAAACTAATTTAATGTCAAGCAAGTAACTTCTCATTCCCAGTCAGCCCTGGACACATAAAAGAGAAGACTACCAGGAGTCAACCCAGGCAAAGCTTCCCCAAAGGCAAATTATAAAGATCACGTCTAATTTTAGATACATAATCACATACAATGGAAAAGCAAACTTGATACCAATGTGTTTATTCTTACCATTTATAACACAGTAACAAAATATAGGCACTCTCTTCAACCTTAACAGCTAGGACCCTTTCTCTCCTCTATTAATATTTAATTCAAGGTATTATTCACATCCAAATTATAGCTCCTTAGGCTTCCAACAACAGTTCTACAGCAAACTGCATCCTTAGCCACTGAAGCTGCTCCTGAAATGTCCATATATAAAGAGAAAACTAATAAGAGTCTAGTGGGAATTAAGACACCAGAATAGGTAATATCACTAGAATTAAAGAATGGAAGATAGACATATACCCCTCCCCAGTGTAATATCTGAAACATAATTTTCCTCTAGACTGGTAAATTAATGTAGACAGCCCTATATAAAAATATTGGGATCCCATGCATATTACTCACATTAACTCAAAATTTCTTCTTATGGCTTCTGGGATTTTGGGTTTTGTAACACGCACAGCCTAAAAAATAAAAGTGAAAAAGCCAAAGTGCATTTGAAAAATAAATCGTCAAACTAAATCTTCTACAAAACAGCTCCTCAAATGAAACTAATAAAACAGCTATGACATAGCTGCCTACTAACACACGTAGGGATCCCACTAGAAAATCTACTGTTCCTGCCATCACCTCCAAAAATCAAAATAAGCTGCTTCTTGTTTCCTTTAAAAAATGCCTGGCTATAGGATAAACCACTCTACCTGCTGAGGAAATAAATTTTTAGAGAAAAGGTTCTCTCTTAAAAGACCTTTCACAAAGCTCTTAAGTTGGATACTTGTGTTTCCTTTTCAAACCTGCAAACCAAAGAAACAGAAGGAAGGCAAAATTTCAAGATTTAAATTATAAAGTAGGAAACAGTCAAAACCAAAAATATAAACAAGCAAAAACCCAGGTCAGTATATGCAACTTAATACAGTGGACAAGTAAATGAATTTACCACTTCCTAAACCTGTAATCACTCAGTACTGGCTACAAACAAACAGCACAACACTGAGGGAAAACAAACACCAATTAACAATTAACAAATACCAATTAGCAGCTTGTATTCTTTCTTCCTAGAACCTCACTTAAAACAAAGTCTACTTATCTCTGTAAACGCTGTTTACTAGACCCTGTTTCCCTAACCATAGTGTACTTTGGCATAATTATCTATGAAACAGGATAATTTTGGGGTGCAAGAGCCGGGTACAAAAAAGCCCCTCTGTGTTCCCTGTTTCTGGTTTGTAGAAGAAGGCTTTAGTCTCCTAGGCCTTCCCTGAGTTCCAAAGAACAAACTCAAGCAGTTACTAATTCGGGAGTGAGGAAATGTAGAAACAAAGGAAAAGCAGTCAAGAAACAGTAATTTATAAAACAGAGTCCTGGTTCCTCCTCAAGGGATATACGTAACAACCTAATGCATACCTTTGAGCTGTTCTAAAGTAACTAAGGCCCTCGCCCAGGTGGAGGGTGCTGACTACATGAGCACAAGCACAGAGACCCCAGACTGGCTGGAATCAGAAGACTGATGATTAAGATTTCTGAAACATCACCATGAAGAAAGTCATGCCCCCTGCAAACCTCACCCCAAATGCTGCCTTTAAAGACTCTTCCCTGAAAGCCACTGGGGAGTTTGGGCCCTTTGAGCATGAGCTGCCCATTCTCCTTGCTGGACCCTGCAAAAAAACCCTTACTTTGCTGCAAACACCCACTATCAGAGTTTGGCTTTCTGTGCTGTGGGCACATAATCCCTTACAGGGTTACATCTGCTTGGGAAATACAGATTCCGAAGGCTGACTTTCCTGTATCAAGGACTTGATCTCTCAGAAGTGTTTGATTTTACTAGTTAAACATCCTACACCACCCCTCCACCCTACTACACACACACACAAAGCACTTTGCTGATCTGAAGAAACTTTTAATTTCCCTCTGAAAACTGGTTGAACTTTTAAGCAACAAGGCCTTTAAGCACATAGCCTTTTTTTAGGGCTTATGAAAGAAGGCTTTTAAAACTTTTAAGCAACATAGCCTCCCCTACATAAAAGAGACAAGTCAGATCTGTACATAATTTTGAGGATTATAATAACTAAATACAAGAATTAGAGTGAAATGGAATAAGAAGCTGGGGACCATGATGAAAAAAGTCATTTCATGCTAATGGTAAGGCATGTGAGGCCATAAAGAACAACTCATGGACATACCCAGAAGACAAAGAAAAATTCAGAACCAGAATTTGTAAGAGATGCCAGATTTCCCAAGTGACTACCAGAAATACAGATGACTTCCAATATGATTCAGGGGGAAGCACTGTCATATTGCATTTAATTATGAGACTGGCCATGTATCTTTATAGTCTTATAAAAAGAGCATGAAATAGGACTTCTTCTGAAGGCTTCTCTTGCTGTGTGAGGCTGAAGAACATACTACATGCTTGCCAATCTTGGGAAATCTCATAATTTTCAAATATGTGAAATATAAGCACCTACTGTAACAGATACCATGAGTAATTTGCTTCATAAGAGATTTAAGGAATAAAATGGCAACATATTCAAAAACAATGGTCAAAATACACACACACAAAGACACACACACAGTGAGTGAAGAAAGGGAAAAAAAAAGCTGATGAAATGAATATGTCTGTTGAAACTGGATTATAAGCATATATTTTAAACCAAAAGCCAGCATTTAATATATATAGTCACTGCCTTAAATAACATAGGAAAAAATATCAAGAATGCCTATTTTCACCACTTTAATTTGCCACAGTAGTTGTTCAAGAAGAAAAAATGGGGTACAAATACAGAGAAGGGAAAAATGAAAATACTGATTGTTACAGAGAAGGTTCACTCAACAACAAATATTAATTGGGTGCCTAGTCTGTACCAAGTACTGTTTGTTCCAACCACTGTGGACACAGCAATGAATAAGGCAAGACTGCTCTCATGGACTTTAAAATTTTAAAGGCAGAAAAAAAGGCAATAAAGAACAACAAAAAGCAAATAAATGAACAAGAGAATTTCAGATAGTTATTAGTGTTATGTGAAGAATTAAAATACTAGGTTGGGGTGGAAATCAAGATTTTTTTTTTGGCGTAAGTATATAACTAAAAAAAATCTAGGGAAATTCATAAAGTTTTAGTCAAGCAAGATGAATAGCTCTAGAGATCTGCTGTACAACACTGTACCTACAGTCAATAAAAATGTATTTATTGTACACTTGAAATTTTAAGAGGGTAAATCTCATGTTAAGTATTTTTTACCACACACACTCACAAATCTAGGGAAATTAACCAAAAGAATTACTAGAGACAGTTAATTCAGCAAACTTGCAAATATACAATAAAGTCACCAAGAATCATTTGCATTCCTCAATGCTTAAAAAAGACTACATATTTAATAGCATTAAAGCTCATTAAATTCATGGATATTAATTTAACTTGGGATATGGGTTTCTCACCTAGGTCAGAAATTCTAAAAGAGGGGCTTCCCTGGTGGCGTGGTGATTGAAAATCCACCTGCCGGTGCAGGGGACACAGGTTCAGCCCTGGTCCAGGAAGATCCCACATGCCATGGAGCAACTAAGCCTATGAGCCACAACTACTGAGCCTGCGCTCTAGAGCCCACAAGCCACAACTACTGAGCCTGAGCACCACAACTACTGAAGCCTGTGTGTCCTAGAGCCCACGCGCCACAACTACTGAGCCCGTGTGCTGCAACTACTGAAGCCCATGCGCCTAGAGTCCATGCTCTGCAACAAGAGAAGCCACCGCAATGAGAAGCCCACGCACCATGATGAAGAGTAGCCCCGCACTTGCTACAACTAGAGAAAGCCTGCGCGCAGCAACAAAGACCCAACACAGCCAAAAAATAAATTAAAAATTTTAAAAAACAGTAAAAAAAAAAAAAAATTCTAAAAGAAACAAAAATGATAATACAATTATAAGTAAAGTCATAGACTATGTTCCTAATTTTTAAATGTATAAGCCAATTTAGGTACCTGATATGACTTGAAAATACTAATAATGAAAACTCACCTTGTAGAATAAACTGGCAGAAATATCAAAGGCCATTATTATTATTATTATTATTTTTGGCCGCACCATGCAGCATGTAGTATCTTACCAATAGTTCCCCGACCAGGGATCAAACCTGTGCCCCGTGCAGTGGAAGCATGGAGTCTTAACTACTGTACTGCCAAAGGCCATTATTTTTTAAAAGATAATATATCTTATCAAATTTTAAAAGTGAATGAAAAGTTGAATTATCATGACCATACGGTAATATGTTAAAAATAGGAATGCTGAAAAATAGCCTTTAAGTTCTAAAAATGCATTCCAACTATCATAAGAAACTATTTTATAACAAGAATAAAGCAACCAAAAAAATGGAGATCTTGATCTATCAGTTTAAAACCAATAAAGTGACATTTTTTCATTCAATAACGTTTATAAAAACAACAAATAAATATAGATAAGTTTAAAAGATCCTTCTTTCTGCCGTGCAGAAAATGATGTGGACGAGTGAAAGTGAGAAAACAGGATAGAAGACTACTGCAGAAGTCCAGGCAAGAAATAGTACTTGGTCTAAAGAGGTGGCAGTGAAGATGTTTTAGATGGATTTGGTAGAATCAGCAGGATACGGGGACTGATTAGATGTTAAGGGCTAGAGGGTCCTCAAAGACGCCTCCCATACCTCTAGACTGGCCTGAGGGTAAGAAGGAGCCATTTACTAACAAGAGGGAAAAAACAGGAGAGAAGTAGATTGGATGGGAAAAGACCAAGGGCTCAAGAACTAATGAAAGAATAGGAAATAGAAAAATCAATGGAACAGAACAAAGTTCAAAAAGGACTTTACTATATAACGGAATTCAGCAAATAATATGATGGCATTTCAAACAAAGAGGAGAGAGGGGCATAAATTATTCAGTAATTGCTGTTGCTAATAAATTGGGGGAGGGGCAGATTGGAGCCCAACCTCACAAATGAAATCAAAATGGATTCCAGATGAATTAAAATTTTAAATCTAAAAATAAAACTGTAAAAGTAAAGAAAATGTTGTAATTTCTGATTTTATTTAAATTTCTATATTTTAAAGTTGGTGAAAGGCTCTTAAAAGCATAGTAGCACAGCAAAATGCCATAAAGAAAAAAATACTAAAATTACTGCTAAAAGTACTAAAATTAAACTTCAGAACTGTCAAGGGGAAAAGAAAAGTTAAATGACAAAGAAAAAAACTAGGAGAAAATGTTTACTATGCATTTAAAGAAGAGTTGCAATAATTAACATATCAAAAACAGTTTATTTAAGTTAATGAGAAAAACAGATTAAAACAACCGAAAAATGAGCAAACACAATTCACAAATCAAATACAGAGGGCCAATAAACATCCTAGGGCATTCAACCTCAATAATTAATACACAATGGCAGATTCATTTTTTCCAAAAGGATTTAGAGAGCAGGTATGCATCTGTTAATTATTTGAGTACGATCACACAATCAAATGTATAGAAAACAACGGCTCATCAACACTGCTGATGAGAGAGTATAAGCTACTAAAATTTTTCTGAAAGGCAATTTGGCAATATATATCAAAAAGCCCCCAAACAAGGCATCAATCCTACGTTTAAGAACTTATCTTGGGCTTCCTTGGTGGCGCAGTGGTTGAGAATCTGCCTGCCAAAGCAGGGGACATGGGTTCGAGCCCTGGTCTGGGAAGATCCCACATGCCGCGGAGCAACTGGGCCCGTGAGCCACAACTACTGAGCCTGCGCGTCTGGAGCCTGTGCTCCGCAACAAGAGAGGCCGCGATAGTGAGAGGCCCGCGCACCGCGATGAAGAGTGGGCCCCGCTCACCGCAACTAAAGAAAGCCCTCGCACAGAAACAAAGACCTAACACAGCCATAAATAAATAAATTTGTTAAAAAAAAAAAAACAAACACAACAAATTAAAAAAAAAAAAAAAGAACTTATCTTAAGGGAAGGATTTTAAAAGATGTATGTATAAGCTTGGTCATTATAACATGCACATAACAGTAAAAACTGGAAGCCAACAGGGATTAAATAAAAACATTAAAAGTGATGATGCAGCAAATCTTACTTTTGACTTGAAAAGATGCTTATATATATTGCTGGTGAAAAAAGCAGCTATGGTATGATTCCATTTTAGTTCAACATTATTTATAACTATAAACATATGTTCCTCTGTATTAAGAAGAGTCTGGAAAGATACAACGAACTATGTTATCTCTGCATAGTAAGACTATTGTTCAATTTCACTGTTATTCATCTTTTTCCTAATATCTGATTATTTTTACAACACATATAACATGCGTGTGTATAAAAATATTGATAATATACAAGGTACTACTACAAATCAGTAAGAAAAACATTTCAATAGAAAAATGGGGAAAGAATATGAATAGGCAATTGACAGATGAGTACAAATGGACAAAAAAATAAACAAAAAGATGCTCAACCTCATTAACAATTAAGGAAATGCAAATCAAGGAGAGAGATAACGTCACATCTATCCATACAGCAAAAATCAGCATGTTTGATTGCTTTACATGCTGATGAGGTTGTGGAGAAACAAGTATTCACATATACTGCTGGTAAGAATGTAGATTTAGGGACTTCCCTGATGGCGCAGTGGATAAGACTCCACGCTCCCAATGCAGGGGGGCTGGGTTCGTACCTGGTCAGGGAACTAGATCCCACAAGCATGCCGCAGCCAAGAGTTCGCATGCCGCAACTAGGGAGTCCACGTGCTGCAACTAAGAACTGGTGCAACCAAATAAATAAATAAATATTTAAGAAAAAAGAATGTAGATTTATACAGCCACTTTGAGAGAGAAAGTGTACATACAAGGAGGTGTGTCAGGAATATTCAATACGCTATTGTTTATTAATAGCAAAAAATTGGAAACAGTAGGGAAATGGTTATGTAATATAAGGCAAGGAACTCTAGGGGGCTGTTTAGAAGAATGAGCTAGATCTCCAAGTAACGACCTGAGCAGAATCTAGGAATCTGTGGCATTCACATTATCTTTAAAATTGAAAAGCTACTCCAGGACAACCAAGAGAGTTTTACAAAGTTAGCTCTGGGACATTTCAAAAGAACCCTTAACTTTGGCAGTTCCCCCTCAGGCACCTGGCAGAGATAATGGCAAGATGGAGGACAGGGGAAAACCTTCAGAAGTTTTCCAGACTTGTTTATGAGATCGCACATGATCACTCACAGTAAATGCACGCTTCTCAGAAGCAGTGCAATCTAGAAACTAAGAAAGGACATTAGAGAAGCCACATTACCACTTCTCAGGTAATCTAGATCCAAAGCCACTGTGTTCTAATGTTACTGACCATGACTACAGTAGAAAAGGCATCTTACAGTGACACCCAATATTAACATCTACCCCACACACTTATGTAAAACAAAAGCCTCACAGACTGATACTTTAACTTACTACATGCCATGTGCTCCGGTTTCTTTTCCTATTCAATTCCATCTTATTTAAAATGCTGGTCATGACCCACTAAAATTGATTTTAGAACCTACTAGTGGATTTCAACCCAATCTGAAAAAATACCCAAAAAAAGCAGTCATTCTCACCATTCTATCTCCCAATGCCACTGCCACCACCACAACACCACTAAATTCTTCTGCTACCTTGCTTTTACTCAGGTCTTTCCATCCACCTGAAATATCTTCCTTACTCTTTTCCACCTTATAAATCCTATTAATTCTTCCAGACCTACCTATCAATCAAATCCCAACTCAATCAGTCATTTCCAGGCAGACTCTCTTGAAATGTTCTTTAAACTCTTAGAGCAATAATCATCCAATCAATTCATCCGTCAATTAATACTTTGTCTAGAATTATTATTCAAATTTTATACATGAAATTCTTTTTCATAATCTTACTGAGGGCAAGGATTAGTCTTAAATTGATTTATAACCATTACTGTATCTTAATAATGCCACACACATACCTAGCTGTATACGGATTTTATTTCCTTGCAAGAGCCTCAGCTTATTTGTTCCCTCTAAGAGTTCAGAAAAAAATGCCACCCATAACTGAGAAAGATATTCTGTAAATCACCCTAGCACTACAATTAAATAACTGCTGAATAAACAGTCTGATGAAAGGACAATTAAATACAAAGCTCTCAAAATTCCCAAAGAATTTCCCTAGGAGAAGGGCTTACCTGTATGGTGAGGCCTGGGGCCATGACATTTAAATCTTTCTGCAGAGCTTGCTTGAGGTTTTCGTCTATTTGATCTGTTTTTGAAGCCAAGAACAACAGCTCTTATTACACTCAAAAGAATTTCCTTACATTGTATTAACATTTAAACAAAACCAATCATAATTAGACCTAAAGTTTCCATGGTACTATTCTTTTATAGAGCTTAAACCATTTCACACACATATGAAAACAAATATATATATATATAGTTTTCCTTTTGTGTGAGGAAAAATTGTGAGGAATTACCGATCAAAGAAATTAAGAAGGAAAGATGGCAAGCAGCTACTTGAAGTTTATCAAATAAATGAAGAATCTAGGTTTCTAATATCTAAATTCAGTGTTGCTACTTAATATGTGTCCTGATTCTCTAAAAAAACAAATTTTCATCTTCAGTCAATCTTTATCCAAATTCCCAAATAACTAAATTTCATTTCCATGGACCTCTGCCAATTATTTTGGATTTAAAAACAGAGAGGGTGGGGGGAAGGCTCATAGGAAGGTCCTTGAAGCACACAAGAATGGACAATAAAGATGTCACTTCACTTGGCTTTGTAACTCATGAATTTTCTATCCACCTCAACAGTACTTTCCCCATTATTAAATAACCAGTGATGTGACAATTAAGGACAGACCAGTTTTCTCAAACACCACCCCAACAGTTCTCAATCATCAATGAGGAATCAATTGGTAGATTTCTAAATTGATTAACCATCCCTATGCCTGCCTCTAAGAAATTCACTAAGAATTCCAGGAGGGAGAAGTGAGCAGCCAATAGCAGCAACCCAATCCCTGGCCAGAGCTTTCCCTACCACAAATGAAAAGTAACTTGTACAGAAGAGAGTCAACATAGCAAGCCTGAAACTACTATCCTTAGAAAGGCCTGTTTGCAATTTGGCCTCTGGCTGTCACCTGGGGTCATGGATTTGGAGAGTATTCCCTCTATCCCCAGAACTGATAACAATGACTCACTGTGCCTAAATTGTTTATTCAAACAATGTTTTATGCTGAACATCTACTTTCCTTCTGGGAATCTGGAATATTGGTATATGTTAGGCAGAGGGTACCTACATGACCAGCCCACAGTAAAAATCCTGCCTAGAGAGTCTCTAATGAGCTTCTCCAGCAGACAACATCTCACATGTGTTGTTACAATTCAATGCTGGAGTAATTAAGTGTATCCTGCATGACTCCACTGGGAGGAGACTCTTGAAAGCTTGTGCCTGATGTCCTTCAGACTTCACCCAAGTGCCTTTTCCTTCTGCTTTGTATCCTTTTGCTGTAGTACATCTTAGCTGTGAGTATGATTATACTGAGTCCTGTCAGTCCTCCTAGCAAATCATCAAACGTGGGGGTGGGTCTTGGGAAACTCCAAGACACAGGTTCTTAATTTCTCCAAATTATCTATTAAACTAGCAACAAAGCTAATTTTCAGTATATTATCATAGTAAAAACAGAATATAGTCTGGGACTTCCCTGGTGGCACAGTGGTTAAGAATCCACCTGCCAATGCAGGGGACACGGGTTTGATCCCTGGTCCGGGAAGATCCCACATGCCGCGGAGCAACTAAGCCCGTGCGCCACAACTACTGAGCTCACATGCCACAACTACTGAAGCCCACGTGCTCCAGGGCCTGCAGGTCACAACTACTGAACCTGGGTGCTGCAACTACTGAAGCCCACATGCCTAGAGCCTGTCCATAACAAGAGAAGCCACCACAATGAGAAGTCCGTGCACCGCAACGAAGAGTAGCCCCTGCTCACTGCAACTAGAGAAAGCCCGCGTGCAGCAACGAAGATCCAGCACAACCAAAAATAAAATTAATTAATTAAAACAAAGAATATAGTTTGTAACAAATGATCTTTTTCCAATCTCTACCAAGTTACATACTTTATATTTCAGAAAATGGTTATCATTCTTAAAATATCTTGTTTGAGTAACTATTTGCTTAATTTAAGCAATTTTAAGCAAATTTAAGCAATTTTAAACTTAAGATAAAGAATATTTTAAAGACAATTGCTCTATTATAAATTCAGAAGAAATGCTCAAATAGCATAATGTTTACTAATATTATTATAGCACTCACAGACAAGTTGAACAAGATTTCTAATTGGTTATTTATATATTTAAATATATTTATATATTTAAAACAAATGAGACACTTACCAAACAATTCAATGTAAACTTCTTGAAGCGTGTGGGCACTGCAAAACTGGTTCAGTTCATGGTGGATTTTATTGAAGATTAAGGTCTTGTCATAATCTGCAGTGTAGTTCCTCACGATATCAAACACTGAAAGAGAGGTACTATCCATGTTCACCCGTGTATCCTCTAATTCAGCCAAGGTAAAAGTTACAGTGATAAAATATACATGAGGAAAAGTGCCAATGAAATAGTGAAAACATGAAACACGACTCCAAGCCTTGATGTGTTCCTTGTGCCTTATTCTCCAGATATTACTGCATTTGCAATTCTAATGGGCAAACTTCAAATTCCATACTAAGGAGAGTATATATTATCTTGGAGGTAATAAGGAACCGTCAAAGATTGAGCAAGGGCATGACACAATCAGATCTGTACTTTGGCAGCAGAGTGAAAATGAATTGTGAGGCATATAAATCAGAGGCAGGGGAAGTGTAAAGCAATTACTGCAAGGTAAAAGTTTAGCTAAGAGGTGAAGAGGGCCTGAACTAATTGAGGAACAGTGGGAATGAAAAAAGGAGACAGCTCCAAAAGACCATTTTCAAAAAGGCAGTTTTTAAAGGCTGTTAAAAAAAAATAAAAATAAAAAATAACAGGCTAGAAAGGAAAGAAGCTAACATTTCTGGGCCAGACTTTATACCAGGCAATTTATATACATTAACACTTAATTCTCACAAAAAATCTCCTAATTTTGCATAATATGAAACTGAGAAACAGAGAATTTCAGAAATGTGCCTAAGGGTACATACTAGAACATGCCAGAACCTGTGCCCCACTTATTAAAACATGCTGCTTTCTCCCTTCAAATCCAAGACTTGCTCTACTCGCCTTCCCACGGAGGATACTAGATGTAACCGGATTCCAGATCACAACAGATGAACAGGCCATCAATAAATACTCGCTGACTACCTCATCCTCTTGGTCATTTCCAAATGAGTTGGTGATAAGTAGTTTCCTCTTTATCTCTGGCCAGAAAACGAGCACTATCTCCCCTTCTTCTATTTTTTCAATCATAGTCCATTCCACTGATTTGTGACCAGGGAAAGTAGATGATAAAAGACAGGAAAATACTTAATTGCTGAAAAATATAATCCAAATCCACTTGATAGTAATACAGATTGCTCTCTGTTCCGAAATTCTTTTGCTATTTGTGCCTGTACCAGTGATATGAAACTTAGCACGACCTTACATTCCTATATATATACGTATATATGTGTGTATATATACATATATATATACACACACATATATATATATACACACATATATATATATATTTTAGGTCAGTATCATGTCTTCTCAAGTAAAATAAAAAGCCCTTAAGGCAAAGGCTCTAACTTCACCTTTTAAAATTGTTTTTGCCAACACAGTATCCTGACATAGTAAGCATGCAAATTTTAGTAGTAAGGATAAAAATAAAATGGCAGATCTTTTTTAAAAATTTATTTTATTATAGTTGATTTACAATGTTGTGTTAATTTCTACTGTATAGCAAAGCGATTCAGTTATACATATGTACACATTCTTTTTCATGTTCTTTTCCATTATGGTTTATCACAGGATATTGAATGGAGTTTCCTGTGCTATACAGTAGTACCTTGTTGTTTATCCATTCTCTATATAATAGTTTGCATCTGCTAATCCCAAACTCCCAATCCCCCCCTCCCCCACAGCAACCATAAATCTGTCCTGTCTGTTTCTGTTTCATAGGTAAGTTCATTTGTGTCACATTTTAGATTCCACATACAAGTGGTATCATATGGTATTTGTCTTTCTGACTTACTTTACTTAGTATGACAATCTCTAGGTCCATCCATGTGGCTGCAAAATGGCACTATTTCATTCTTTTTTATGGCTGAGTAGTATTCCACTGCATCTATGTACCACATCTTCTTTATCCATTTATCTGTCAATGGACACTTAGGTTGTTTCCATCTCTTGGGTATTGTGAATAGTGCTGCAATGAACACTGGGGTGCATGTATCTTTTAAAATTATAGTTTTGTCTGGGTACATGCCCAGGAGTAGGATTGCTGGATCATATGACAGCTCTATTTTTAGTCTTTTGAGGAACCTCCATACTGTTTTCCATAGTGGCTGCACCAATTTACGTTTCCACCAACAGTGTAGGAGGGTTCCCTTTTCTCCACACCCTCTCCAGCATTTGTTATTTGTAGACTTTTAAACGATGGCCATTCTGACTGATGTGAGGTGGTACCTCATTGTAGTGCTGATTTGCATTTCTCTAAAAATTAGTGACGCTGAGCATCTTTTCATGTGCCTGTTGGCCATCTGTATGTCTTCTTTGGAGAAATGTCCATTTAGGTCTTCTGAAAATGGCAGATCTTTTGATTGAAAGCAGGGTCTCGAAGAAACCCAAGTACACCCATGTTCATAGTAGTATTATTCACAATAGCTAAAACGTGGAAGTAATCCAAGTGTCCATCAATGGATGAACGGATAAACAAAATGTGGTATATACATACAATGGAATATTATTCAGCCTTAAAAAGGAAGGAAATTCTGACACATGCTACTACAACATGGATGAATCCTGAGGACATTATGCTTAGTGAAATAAGCCAGTCACAAAAAGACAAATATTATATGATTCCATTTATGAGGTTCCTGGAGTAGTCAAATTCATAGAGAAAGAAAGTACAGACAGAAATGTCAGAAAGACAGAAATGGTGGTTGCCAGGGCTGGGAGAGGGGGTGGATGAGGAGTTCTTGTTTAATGGGTAGGGAGTTTCAGTTTTGCAAGATGAAAAGAGTTATGGAGATGGATGCTGGTGATGGTTTCATAACAATGTGAATGTATGTAATGCCCACTGAATATTTAAAAGTGGTTAAGAAGGTAAATTTTATGTTACATGTATTTTATCAGAATAAAAAAAAATTACGAAAAAAAATCAAACATTAAGAAGGTCGATATTACTTCATAACTCCTAATTAAGTTTTTGATTTGAACAGTACTCCATCTCTGTGAGTTTTCATCTTTTACCAAGAAAATGTTCTCCCCACACTGAGCACTTTCAGATTGCTTTGCAAGTTATAGCAAATCTCAACTAGAAAAGATTTTTCTATGGTCACAAATCAATGTAGCCAAGGAACTGATCAGTCATAGACTTTTAACACGTAAGGATATTATTTCTCATCCTGACTGGATAAAATGCTACTTTCTAGAAATTCTAGAAATAATCAATGACTGTCGTGTTCTTAGATACACTCAGCTCAGCTCAGAGTAACTCATACAGTTGCAGAAAGTCAACTCTGTCCAGGATTTGTGACCTATTTCTGTTGCCATTCCCTAGGAATGGAAAATATTCCAGCGATTATTTTTTTTAATATATATCAGAAATGAATGAGGTCATAAAACTTTCCTTAGGGAATCTATTCCTATTCCTTACAGAATCTCTCAGTTACAGATAACTCTGATTATAACTATAACAGAATAGATGGGTACCATACCTGCACAAGGGGCCAACATATTAACCACTTCTATTCGGTCAATATAGATCATGACCCCACCACTAAAAACAGAGAAATGGAAAAATGTGAGCCAAATACAAACCTATTATGTCCCTAGATTAATTCTATAGCATCAAACAAATCGCACATGACAGAAATTTAGAAGGAAAATCTAAAGACATATACTACTGATTGATTAAACTGACCTCACTGATCACTACTCAAATGACCCTGCACACACTCACCTGGCTCCTCTCATAACCAAAAGCTCACCTCTGTAACTGCTGTGATCAGAATCAGCTCACAGGAAGACTAGATCTATAACCTAGAGCTGCTTAGCACTTTGCCCTTATTAAATGAAGCCAACAGCTAAGGCAGTGCACTTCTCAAACTTCTCCATCAAGGAATCTGGTAAAGTGGTTCCCCAGAGGTATGGAGGTCAGCCACAGGCTGAAATTCTTTTGATTCCCTGCCTTATCTTAATCTACTTTTCATCTGTATTTATCCTAATATGAAAAGAAGAATTTTCCCCCAAACCTTGAAGTAAAACTGACACTCCAGAAAGATAGGTCTTGTTAATTAATGGCTTCCTATACTTCCTGGCCTATCAGCACAGACCCTGAGGAACATGTGAACCTCAATTTAAGATACATGAAGTTAAGAGATTTTGAAACTATACAACTAAGCCTTCCTACCAACTTACAATGACATTTTTTTCCTGATAAAAAAGCATAATACCTGCTCACTGAAAAAAATCTGACAAATACAGGAAAGCATGAAGATAAAAATAAAATTTACCCAACATCTCATCAGCTGCCAATTTTGAGTCACCTCTAAAAGGAATCCATAAAAAAGTTACAGATAGACCTAGGGAGAACTTGTATCAAATACATTAACTTAAAACAGAGAGAATCTGCTCCCTCTTTAAGAACATTTCTGTGATATTTTGGTCATTTAAAATACAGAATTTAAAACATACACTGAACTTTATACTTTTCTTCTGATACAATTCAATGTACTGATTATACTCTAAAAATAATTTGGGCCTTGCTTGCCTTTCTTGCCCCAATACTTTACAGCAGTGATTTTTCAAAGTAAGATCCTCAGACCAGCTCAGGATCACCTGGGACTTCTGCTAGAAATGCAAATTCTCGGGTCTCATTCCAGACTTACTGAATCAGAAACTCTAAATTAGATGGCATTTAATACTACAGATGACAAGGTGAGCTGATTTCATTTTAAACTATCTACTGTTAGTTTAAAATGGCTCCTAAGATGGAAAGGTCCTATTTGGAGACAGGGCTTTTCTCAAATAATGCTCAGAAGAGAAATCCCCCTGGGTTGCTACGATGCCTATTTGAAAGATGTTTAAGTGATCACAGCTTATGAACAGAAAATACATCTGAACCAAAGGGAGGTTGGTAAGCAAGGGGAACGCTTACCTTGTTCCACAAGGCACATTTTTAACTTCATCAGTTTGCAGTGTTGTCTGGGGAAGAAAAAATATCTCATCAATACTCAGCACACATATCATCAAAGAACCACTGGTCCCAAAGGAAAATCTCTAGAGAACTGCTGAAAGGTAAGTACAGGAGAGCTCCATTACAATTTTAGTCCCCAAAGATTAGCTATCAGAGCAATCTCTTTTTGTATCCTGGCAAACATGAAAGACTAGAGACAGAATATTTTACAGTTAATGTTTGAGTCAAGATGCACCAGGAAAGCTTCAATGTTCAATCTGAAAGTTTCAATGTTCAATCTCTCAGTCAGTCCCTTATTTGCCTGGAGCTGGCCTGGGACTGCAAACTACATGGATTACCCACAAGGATACTACTGCTAGGATTTGTACTCTGAACCCTGATTCCATTGCTAATATTAATGGTTACAATGAAGGCAAAAGATAACTATTATATGCATACAAGCAGTCTTCAACTCAAAGGGGCCCTTGAGCTCAACACCAACCTTTTCCTCTAAAGCTTTAGTCAATATTTTAGTTCAGGTCCTAGAGATTTCTCAGACAGTCTCTCAATTTCCTTTTTAACAGAAATGCCACCATCAGCACTGCTTCCTCCTTGTGAACCAACCATCTGGTACTTAATTACTCTGCTTCTGTCACAACTTGGTTTGGATCCAGAATGACTCCCTATTGCACTTGAAGGTTTCCAACAGGCGAGCACATAATGAGTGTAATCTGGACACACTGCACCATATTAAGCCCACAGCAACATAGTACTTTATGGAATACAACAGAAAAAAGAAGCATGGTCCTTGTTTCCAAAGAGCTCACAATCCAACACAGGAGATAAAATCCTTACAAAGCAATCCATAACAGGTACAAATAACAGAGTATAAACTGAATTGTTAGGTATTAAGTGATAGAGTAAAATAATCATTTGAAAAGCTCTCTGAGGTGAAATATTTATAAGCCCAGTCTAGAGAAGGAGAAATAAGAACAGATAAGCCAGAGAAGCATCTTACATTCAATACCTATCTATTCAAATACACAAAGTTGAGGACAAACTGTGTGTACAGGTGTGAGGAAGCAGTTGGCTTGCCTGGAGCAGAGGGGACAATATAGATGAGAGGTGAAACTCTGAGAAGACAACATGATGATGTTAGGTAGAGGGCCCTGAATGTTTGCTGGGGGGCTTGTGCTCTCCCTAGTCCATCTTATACACAGCCACAAACAAACCTTTCAATAATAGGACTTTTCTTTCATTCCTTTGCTTATGTGTGATGTGGTTCTCATTATCTATCATATCTAGAGGCAAGAAAACCAGCTGGGAAGCTAAAGTAGTAATTTATTTAGGTTAATGTAGAAAAGGCCATGGAAATTTAAAGCTTTCAACCCAGGAGATACAATAGAGAAGGTATTTGATAACTAGTTTCATATAAAATTCCAGGAGGAAAAAGAATAGAATATTAAGTCTGGGGTTAAAAGGGTGATAGTAAACATTAGTGACAGGATCTAGGTAGAGTGAGGGAAGTTGATAGAGAGGTGAGCTCAATTTATTTCCTTCAAAACATTAACCAAATTCAACTTCCAAATCAACTTTAAATATACATTCCTATTTAAACCTAAAGGGTATTCTCTAGTCAATTTTCAAACCAGGTAGAACTAGGAAAGAGTTCAAATGTTAAATCTTCAATTTAACATCCTATCTTCATGTACTTTTATACTTCTTTTATATTACCTCAAAAATTATTTTCCCAGTATGAATGTTTATTTTAAAAGTCTTTGGTTTTGTTATATAAATATATATTTTAAAGGCTGAAGGTTTTTATATTTTTCTAAACATAGTTTTTTTTTTCTTACATCATATATGGGATCTCACATTTCCCCAAGATGCTTCTTAAATATTCCTTTCAAATGCCAAGTCTGTTAAGCCATTTGTTTATATAAGCAATGTCTTCTAATGTGTTCCAAAAATTCCTAAAAATAAGTTTCTTTATCTCATTCTTATGAAAACAACTTCTTAAAAGGGTTTTATTAATATAATTCTTTCCTAGAACGTTACAGTTTCACATATAAAGACAGACCATTTTTATTTAGTCACACTGACTCCAGCAGTAAATCTTTTTACTAATTTCATTTTCATTTCTTCTTTTTTTTAAAAATAAGATTATTTATTTATTTATTTATTTATGGCTGAGTTGGGTCTTCGTTGCTGTGCACGGGCCTTCTCTAGTTGTGGTGAGCGGGGGCTACTCTTCATCGCGGTGCATGGGCTTCTCATTGCAGTGGTTTCTCTTGTTGCGGAGCACGGGCTCTAGGTGCACAGGCTTCAGTAGTTGTGTCACGTGGGCTCAGTAGTTGTGGCTCGTGGGCTCTAGAGCGCAGGCTCAGTGGTTGCGGTGCACAGCCTTAGCTGCTCCGCGGCATGTGGGATCTTCCCGGACCAGGGCTTGAACCCGTGTCCCCTGCATTGGCAGGCGGATTCTTAACCACTGCGCCATCAGGAAAGTCCCTCATTTTCACTTCTTATGACAGTTTATCACTCTATGTGTGTGTGTGTATATGTACGAATACACACACACACACACAAATATATAAACACACACACTGTGTATTTGTTATATATGTACTTAAACTCTAAAATCTATTTGTTTATTGTATCTCTTTTATATATCTCTGCATCAGTATGACTCAACATACTAAGCTCCAAGAAGGCACAGACAAATCTGCCTGGCTTTGAACAAGATCTAAAAAAGCCCCTGATCTCTAAGGGTCTGATGATGCCATTGATAACATCAATATAGACTATTTAAGCTGTTGATGGGTTCATGCAAATAAAACCCCTTGTTTCACAGAGGAGTAACTGAAGTCTAGAATGGTTAAGTGATTTCTGCAAAGTCATGTGAACAATTAGTGGCAGAGCCAGAGCCAGAACCTAGTTTACGGGTTTCTGGCCCCATGTTCACTACACCATACCGCTTCCAGAGATATCAGCTCAATTTAACAACTTTCACCACAAGCAGAAAGGTCAGAAATATAAACGTGTTATGACCCCTGCCTTCAAAAAGCTTGGACACTTTCTGGAAAAAAAAAATTCACACAAAAACTTAAGAGAACAATACAAGACAACATTATTAAAGGAAATAAGATCAAGGGCCAAAACTTACAATACAGACTTTAAGGGCTATGGAAGAGGAGGAGAGGGATTTGTGATGAGCCTTAAAAAGGCTGGCAAGATATAGACAGGAAATAAGGAATAAAGAGAGAGATGGTGAGAGAAGAGGTGACAGCATCAGCCTAGGCAAGAATGAATAAAATAAATATGGGAAAACAATATGGAAATCAGTCTGACTAGGGGAAGAACACTATACTTCACTTTAACAGACACAATTCTTGCCCCAAGCCATCTAAAAGGGAATTGGAGGGAAATCTGGAGGATTTAAGTATTCATAATGAAAATCTCACTTAGCAGGAAGCCTAGACTTTAAATTACAAGATTAAATACATTGAATTTTCCCGAGCCCTGAAAAATTAGTAGCGGATAATAGACAAACTTCTGAATCCAAAGATTTATAATCACACAGTGCCTGCAAAAGTAGTAAACAATCTAATCCTGTTTTGTCATCTTGTTACCTCAAAAGATATTTACTAAGTGTCTGTTCTCAAGAACCAGCCGCTTATTTAAGATATTCCGGGATTCTGTCAAAATAGAACACTCACTAAGGTTCCACATAAAATTATGCTTAATGTTCCAGGCAAAAATGTGAAGCAGAGAAGCTGTGTATAAAAATTCAGATCCTCCATGTTAACAGTAGCCCAGGAGCTTGCCTCTATGGAAACCAAACACCATTCTAAACCAAGTTATCACTGGTTTGTATCTCTAGTTGTGTTTCAAAGTCCTGCTTTTATTTTGACAGCAGCAACAGAAAACCTGCTGCATACCACTATATAGATGGGAGAAGTGAGTCCTTCCAAGCTGCCTAGCTCATACTTCTAATATACCTCAAGAGAGTGACGTGGTTCAAAACCATAACTTACGCTGTGACAACTGTACTCTGAACTTTTAACTCCTACATTTAAGTAAATACTACCATTAGCTTAAGAAATAAGGAACTCGGGCTTCCCTGGTGGTGCAGTGGTTAAGAATCCGCCTGCCAACGCCAGAGACATGGGTTCGAGCCCTGGTCCGGGAAGATCCCACATGCCGCGGAGCAGCTAAGCCTGTGTGCCACAACTACTGAAGCCTGCACGCCTAAAGTCCGTGCTCTGCAACAAGAGAAGCCACCGCAATGAGAAACCCACGCACCACAACGAAGAGTAGCCCCCGCTTGCCGCAACTAGAGAAAGCCTGAGCGCAGCAACAAAGACCCAACGCAGCCAAAAATAAATGCATAAATAATAAATAAATAAATAAGAACTAAAAACATTAAAAAAAAAAAAAAAGAAATAAGGAACTCTATCTCCACCCGTGAATGTGGTCACTGTTCCGCTCACACCTGTCTATCCAGTGTGGGGGCTTCCCTAGGAATCACTCACCTGCACAGATCTGAACGTAGTAATGAAAGGCAACATGATATGATAGCCTGGTCCACTGGGGCTAGTTAGTAAAGCTCCTCCCCTGCAAAAAGATGTTTCAATTTGACAAGATTATAAAAAGAGAAATTCTCTTTCCAAATCTAAAATGCTATAATAAATATTCATTCTTACTCATGCTATTGATCTACTAAAGCCTCACTAATATGAGTTACTAATGATGAACAACTGCTGGTCCCTAAAATATCTGCCACACCTACAAAAGTGAAAAGATCAAATTAAACTGCCCATGTTACACCTTGTTTCACAAGTTGTACCAACCATACCTCTGGGTCTCCAGCACCACTCTCAGGTATAAAGATTCTCTTTGGTCTTTAACCTTTTGAGAACTACTTGTGAAAAAAATTCGAATGGCTCTCAGTTGATGTACTTTAATTGTACATAGCATGAGCCAGATCAAAACACAATACATTTAATCACCAGGCTGAAAAAAAATAGATAACACAAACTTTCAAGGAAGGAGAAAATTTCTGATGCTCAAGATTCTTTTTATCTACCTACAAAGCAATTAAAATGTTGGGGGCGATTAACATACACACTACTATATATAAAATAGGTAAACAACAAGGACCTTCTGTATAGCACAGGAAACTATACTCAATATTTTGTAATAACCTATAATAGAAAATAATCTGAAAAATAATATAAATAAATATATATATGTATAACTGAATCACTTTGCTATATACTTGAAACATAACACTGTAAATTAACAATTTAAACAATTCTTTTTTTAAATAAAAAAAGAAACTTATTTGGAACAAAGAAAAAAATACTGGGGGCATAAAGCCTCTATAAAATCAACAACAACAAAAAATTAGCACGGAAAGATGAAGGGTGAGGGGATAAGACTACAAATAGATATAAGTGTGGACCTGTTCACCAAATTCTGGAATGTGAGAAACATGAAAGCACATCTTGCAAGTTATAAAAAGGAGGTAATTTGGAGGCAAATATAAAAAAGAAGTCCTATTTTACATAATGAATAGTAAATTAATAGAACTTACCTTCCTATCTTGAAAATATAAATAGGTTTGCAAAGAATTCATAACAAATAGCTAATAAAAGATGAACTGTTTGAGGTCCATCCTTAATTTTTTGAGAGCCATACCTTGAAATGTTCTTTCCTTGGCTTTACTATCAGGAAGACAATGCTGAACTAGATGGAAATACAGACTAATCTGTCATTTTTAAAATGCCAGACCCCCCACCTGCTAAGACATATCACTAAAATTGTATTTGAAATTAGTGCTTCACAGGGAAGACTTTCTAAGACTCAGGATGGATCTAAAAGTAGAAATTTTGGTTTTACGAGATGACAGAAGCCAGCAAAAAGTTGAAGCTCTTTCAAATACATCGTTATCTCAGTTTCTCCAAACTGTCCTCTGTCTATATCAAAAGAACTGGTGGTAACTACGTTGAAGGAAAAGCTATTCATCTCAGCTAGAGATCAACACATTCCACACCACTGCTTTCCTCAACTTGAAAAGACAGGGAAAGGTGGGAGGAGGATGTGTCTGTCACAATCCTGTGTTTGTCTCCCAAGGTCCAGGAATTTAACAACTGTCATGGTCTTAATGGCCTTACAAGCCCAAACCAGACACCAGAACTTTTTAAAGGAAAAAAAAAAAAATCTAAGAAACAACCACAAACAGGACCAGTTTCTAAATAGCACCTACCGCTGCAAACTAAAAGCCAGTACAGCTGTATGGAATTTAACAATGATTTATCCATTTCTTCAGCCACAGGTGGAGTCACCACTGCCTTCCACCCTTCATTTTTTTCTGCAAATGACTGAGTTTACTGACTACTAGGAACAACTGCAGGGAGTCTTAACCTCTGCACACAATGTACATAGCACTGAAACTGTCCAACACCTGGAGGATGCTCTGCAAAAGCCTGCCACAGCTCCCATACTCTCCCTAGGGCTGCGACAAAAGTCACTTCCTAGGACTGGAAAGAGCTCCCTGACACCGCAGAGGGAACAACTTCCCAGACTCTAATGGGAGTCTTCCTTCTGCCTGCTCTAGAACCTGAGCTGACTGCACGTGCCACTCACCTGTAGTACACGGCCAAGTGTCCTTCCTCGATCTTGTGGATGGAGGCGTAGAGGAGGACAACCACCAGACCCACCACTCCAGCCACCAGAACGCGTGCTTGAGTCATATTCATCCTAGTTCCTCCTGGATGAGGAAGGAACGGAGCCCCAGCCCCGTGAGTGACAGGACCACCTTCCGTTTTCCACCTCGCCCTCCCGCGACCTGGCCCCCTCCCGCAGGCCGAGCTGAGGAGTCCTGTGCCTCTTTCTCCTTCTCGCAAAGCCCGCTTCCCCGTCGCCAACCCCTCCGCGCGAGCCGGCCCGTGGGTCGCCCCTGCTCGGTGAGCGTCTTGACACCCCTCCCCCCCCAACAGTCGCTCCTCCCCGCCCAGAGGAAAGCACTAACTGTGAAGGGGGCCAGCCGCAGACTCCGGACAGAGGCCGACCCCTCGGCCGCGCCTCACCGATCAGTGACGCACCGCCCACCGCGCGCACGTGAAGTCTCCACCCGGGCCGCACCAACCGCCGCCAAGAGCCGGCCCCGCCCACCCGCGGGGCACTGCGGCTGCGCGGACACGCACACCGACGCCGCACTCGCCCCGCGACTAGAGACGGGGAGCGGACGGGACAAAATTCTCGCCGCCGCCCGCCGAGCTATCTCGCGCGAAGGTACGTGGGCTCTCCACTGTGTACTGCTGGTTTCCTGCTCCGGAAGAGACGGGAAATCGGCAATGTGGAGTAAGGAAGGAGGCAGAGGAACGGAGAGGGCCTCTGAGACAAGGGACTGGTCAGCGTGTTCTTGTGTAGAGTCACCTATTAACGTGCCAGAATGCTGATCCAGTGAGGGCTTTATGAAAGCCATCCAAGCAATAAGAACAGAATAAACTAATAAGCACGTAAACGTGGGTGTGTGTTGGAAGGTCCTCCGGGAAGACTGAAGACAGTGAGCATTTGAGCTTCCTTGAAGCCTGTGTGATGGAAAGGAGTCGGATGCTAGGCTAGGCCCAGATTTTGAAAGGCTCTAATTCACTTTTTCTGTAGGGAGGGAAAACTGGATGGCTAAAGAATAGAGACAGACTTTCTTTTCACTACATATTTTTCTGTTCTTTTAAATTATGCATTATCTGCATGTATTACCGGAAATAGAAAGGACAAAGTGAAAGAGTAGAGATGGGAGTAAGAAAGATGGATACAAAGGAAATAAGGGCAGCATGTTAGAAGAGGTTGGGCAGTAATGGTGTAAGCCTTGAAAGGCTAGCAGTGGGACCACAACTGGACAAGGTAGACTAAGGTTGGAGGACTCTGTTACCTCTTGGGCAGGGAAGTATGGGAAAGCAGTACCTTAGGGCCAGTGAGTCTACAAAATGGCTTAGAGTGGAGACAAGAGACAGGGAAGCCAAGTTGTTAGGAAACTGCAGGCCCAAGGTTACAATGGTAGTAACAGTGGAAATGGGAAGAGGTAAATAGAATCAATTAAAATCTTCTTTAAAGGAAGCCCTCCCAGACCACTGTATCTTCTCCCTTCAATAAATGCACTTACCTGTATCATTCATTTGACTTCTACTACCTAGGAATGTATGTGGGACCTTGTCTGTACCAGATAAATGTTATTTGCAGAGCTTGGCTATTTTAACTGATAAAAAGCAAAGAGAATAAAAAATAACTTGTCCAGCCTCTGTTTTCTGGATGGATTCTCTTAGTTTTTCATATTGCTTGAATTAGGGAATGAAATGGATATAATGCACAACTGACACTTAACTCTGAAAAGTTGTCAGCCAATAAACAGTGTTCAACTCATGTATCATAAGCAAATTTGAGGTGATTGCACTATAAAAGACTGTTCTGACTCACACCACTTGCCCTTAGGTATCACACAGATCAGGCTAGCCTGAGATCACATCAGCCACAAACCATAAAAATGGCCCCACCCTCTACCAGATCTTTTATCAGTTATTACAATGATATTTAGAAAATGCATGATCATTTAAAAAATCCTTTAACAATAATTTCATTCCAAATAAACATTCTTATTGTACTGCCTGTGTTAACTTTTCTGATCTTCCCATTTTGCTCAATATCTTCCAAGCAATAGGTACCCAATAAATGTTTATTGATTAAAACCTTCTAGAACTGGAGAAGAGAGAGACTGCCTATTTTAACAGCTGGTAGTCAGAATGTCCATATTCAGAGAAACAGTAGTACCAGATGACTAGAGTTAGGAGAAGACAACCCCAAGGTATCAAACTTAGATGACTGGGAAAATGACACCTCTAGCAAAAATGAGGATGGTGTAACTAAGACAGCAGTTTATAGGGCAAGGTATGAGCACAGTTTTTAGACATGGATAGTGTTGATAGAACATCTCAGGAGAAAAGACTATATTAAAGAAGCTACCCAATACTGTCTTTACCATAAGTCCTGTTTCATTCCTAAGGAAAGTACACTGAGAGCCCATTATGTTATTCTGTGCTCCAACTCTGCTTCATAAAACCTTCACATTTTCCCAAAGCATATTCAATTATTATAATCTGATTTTAGTGAATAGAGGTTCAAAAAGTAATTTAAAAATTATTTAATACACAAAGTGAAAAACTGTCTAGAATACAAAAGAATTTCACATTTTTTTTTAAACAAGTAATACCTTCTAAATTATTTAACAGATGATAGATCCACAATCCTTTATCTGAAACCCTTGGGGCCAGGTGTTTCAGAATTATGAAATTTTCAGATTTTAGAAAGGTAATTCAGTGCATATACCATACTACATAAACCCCAGGCAGGGTCTGTGGCAGCACCCTACCCCCAAACAAGCAAACACGTTAATATTTCTACAGCAAGAAAAAAAAAAAAGAATATTCACACTAAATGGGATAGATTCAATGTCAGTTCACGTTGGATGTGCAAGCAGGTGAATTTTGTCACCAAGCTTATGAAAAACCTTGTTATCAGAGCTTTTTGGGTTTTGGAATTACAGATCAGGAGTACAGACCTTTATAAATTTATATGACAAGACATGAAAGATTCCTTAAACAAGAGACCCATTTTTACAAATGAAAACACAGATAAGCTTTCAAATACATTATAAATTAACAGGCATCTTTTCTTTGATATTATTAAATGTACATCTTAAATACATATACACATAGCACACTTAACAAGATTTGAAAGAATCAGCTGGTATTAAAGGCACAGATGCACAATCCCTTCTGTAGGAAAGGGATACAGTCAAATGTGCATTTGGGATTGAAATTGAAAATGGGATTAAACTAACTCCTTATGATGCCAGGAAAAGCACTGTTGAGTGCAACACAAGGAGGTAGAGTTTATTCTTCAAGAAGTACAATTCTACTTGCAAGCAGTCTCTTCCACAGAAACACAGGCAAACAATTTTTACTTAGAATACATGTTAGTTGAGATTTTCTTCTCTGTATACATTACTTTGGCCTTATACCCAAAAGTTAAATGTTGAAAGATAGTCAAGTTAAATAAGTAATGTTTTATCAAGTTTGAAGACAAATGGATTCCAGCGATGCTCCTAAGTAGCTGTAGTATTTAAACAAGTCCACTGACTCATTAAATTCTATCTGTTCAGAGGTTAAAATTACCCCGAGTCAAAATATTGCACTGTGAAATCATGTGTAGTTTCTGATCATAGTCATTTCTTCCATTGATTGGTGTCTGAAGAATGGTTTCATAAGAGAAAAACAAATTTCCAACATGTGCAGCAACTTCATAGGTTTGGGACAGTCAGTAAGTGGCAAGTCATTCTGTTAACCAACTCCAATCAAGATTCTAAAACCAGGCATGAAAAAGTTACAATTAGATATTGACTAAAAGTGGTAGGTATATGGGTGTTCATTTCTGCAAGTTTTCTGTATATTTGGACATTTTATAATCAAAAGTTGAAAAACCAAAAGTACAAATAAGTTACAATTAAGGAGTTTAGTTTACCTTTTCTGCTAACTAAAAAAAATATTTCAGAGTTTTTATAAGTATTTGAAGCAAATAATTAATGAAAGAGGAAATAACAAAGAATTAACATCAAGACTAAATGTAGTGAAAGTTAATTCAGTAAACATTTTATTGTAGTTTCTCCAAGTTTTAACAAATAATTCACAGTAACCAAATCTTCATATAAACACTTCTATAAATTATAACCATATTAACATTATTCATTTTGCATACAGCAGTTACTATACTTGAATCACAGTACAAATCATGTCCAATCTTATTGGAGAAAATTGATTGCTGAAGCAAAAAAGTACAAACCATTCGATTTCAGTGGTCACACTGCAAAGAAAGCTCACTACTCATTTAACTTGACCAAAAATGCTATTGTTGAAGATAACTGATGACATAATCCTAGTATATCCATGAGTAAGAGAAGATGGGGAGTTGAGATCAAGCATTCCTCAAATGCTCTTTCCTCTGAGTTCTATTCCCCATCTGCATCCCAAATGCCAGATAAATCTAGCATGGAAAGTTAAATCCTTTGCACCCAACATACCTAAAACAGACATCCGTATCCATATAAAACTTACCATCATACTGTTGCCCTGTTTCTCATTTGCTTCATGAATAATAGTGCTTAAATGGCCAAGACATTTCAAATTTTCTTCTATTATTTGTGCTAAAGTCTCCCTGTGGAATGAAAGCAAAGAGGCATATGAATTTCCTCTATTTTCTGGTCTTCAGGGTCAGGATGATTCTGCCCTTCCGACAACACTGCAACCCTGCAACCCAATGCAGCTGATTCCTGTAGTCTTCAGTTTCCTCATCCCTCCCACCCAGAGGCAAGAGTCCTATTTGTTACTCCAAGCTGCTGCCTCTGCCCAGCTCTAACAATAAGGAGTCCACTATAACTGCAATCTGATTTTCCTCTGAAATATAAGTAGCACTTATATACAACTTTTTCCCCCTGAAAATGCTCACTGGGGGAAAAAAGATCCTGTGGCACAGCTAGATGAAAGAGCTCTTTGTTTCTGAAACATTTCCCTTTCCTTATAAGTAGTAAAAACATCAGCATGCTTACTTCAGAAATACACATGTAGGGGAGGAGATAAAAAAGTACAATCTTTTCTGCAAATATCAGGGAAGGTGAAAAAAACTGTTTGGAAAATACAGATGACAGCAATGAGAAAGAAAACAAGCAAGCTGATTCCTGAGGACAGCAGAAGAAACCTGTGACAGGGGAGCTGCCGAGAACCAAGAAGTATCCCTGAAGTTTGTATTTGAAGGAAATCCTGAATTTGGTTTCCACCTTCTACACTTCCCTCTTCCATATGGCCTCCATCCTTACCTTTTACTAACCCTCAGTCCCTACCCGACTAGAATCAGTTCTAAGCCATGGAAGATAGTCACTATTAGCTTAGAACTAAATTCTCATTCAGCTTATTCAACAGATAGAAAAATTGAGGCCAACAGTTCCCAATCTTTGGTGGTTAAGTACCGCAGGTATATTATAACTGAAGTTTTCCTTTATAATGTATTCCTACTGGAAAATGTATTTAAAAATTCCTGTTGAATATACTTTTACAAACAACCACAACCTCACATTGAAAATCACTTGTATAGAGGTAACATTTGCAACCATTTGCATCCCCTAATAAACCTACATGCCTTTAATGAAAGCAAAAAGGTATTAAATTTTATTTGTGTCAATTCTGATTAATGGAATATTTCCTAAAGTCCATATAATTAATTATAGTCTATGCTGTAGCTGTGGATGTATTACATTGGGCCAAATGTATAATGACCCCAAGATATACCCTGGAGCTTGCTTTCTTTAAGAAGATAAAATACCTGGTATCAGCTTGCCTTCCTGCCATGTGCTTTTCTCTCATAAAAGCAGAGTACAGAATGTGCAACTGCATGACCTCCTGAGCAGTGATGTTACATGGCTGCACCTCTGCAAAACTAATTATGGGCAGAGCTTCCAGGAAATGCTGGTACTGTAGAGGTCTCCATGAGTTGTGAGAAAAGCGACAATACACAAGCTAGCAAAGAGCCACTGGCTCTGGATATGGCACATCTTATGCTGAGAAAAATAACAGAAATGGATAGTCATTCAGCTTTTAGCAGAAGAGTAGGAATTAAAAGAAAATATAGGACTTCAAACTTGAGTTATTTGCAAAAATGATTTAAGGCACTGAAAAAAGTCATTTTAGAAATACTAAGTTATAAAATGAGTAGATTAAACTCAATTCCATTAGAGGGCTGATCAAGGGCCCTAAAATGATAACTGCAAAAAGACAGCATAATTTCTGAGAGATAAATAGTTAAGTGAGGAATAAAGTTTGGCTAAAAGATTTGATAAGCCAATAACAGATAAAGAACTTAGAACCTGGACTGAGCTAATAAGAAGTAACATTAGCTGAAGATTCACTTCCTAAGCATTTTACATACACTGTCTAGCTGAATTTTCACAGCACTTCCCATTTTACAGGTAAGGAAATGTGAACATTAAAAGAGTCAAGTTAACTGTATAAGGTTATTACAAAGAGACAATCAGGATTCAATCCTGGTCTATAAGGCAGTGAAGAATATGTCTTAACCACTGCACTCTACTGCCTCATTCCTACCACTGCTCTTGAAAATACAACTATCTATTGTAACAAAGTGAACCCACCCATCTTGAGGAGTTACCACGCATGACAGAGGATGTTCACGTTCTGCTGAAGTTGTGGGCAGCCATGCTGATGCCTGAGGGGTTATACCTTCTAGACTGGATCCTACAAGGGACCGAGCAGAGCTCTGTGTCTGAAGGAAAAAAAAAAAAAGATTACAGGCAAGCACCTCCACACATTCATATTCCTAAGACTTAACATTTCTATCACTACTTTTATGCATAACCAGACTATTTCTGTATAAACCTATCTCTACTTTTACACACCCCTACTAACTATCCTGTCCTTGACCCCTTTCTTCATTGACTAAAACCGAATGTATCTATCCTTCTATTCTACTTTAGTTGGAAAAAAAAAAACTCCAGTTGAACAAAGGACTGGTTTTTTAAACTAGTCAGGCACATCTACCCCCAAATTGGGTTGGGATACCACAGTGGTCTAGGGTTGAGAGGAGTATAAAAACAGGAAACTGGAAAGGAGAGAGATAATGAAAGATGATCATGAAGTCCTGTATCAGAATTGCTAGTGAGACACCAAGCAAAGAACATGAGCATCAACCCAACATAAAATACACACGTCTTCAAGAGTACACAGATCATGCTGATAAAAATTCCTTTTGCAGGGAGTAACAGCAAATCAATGTCATATTACATAATTCATTAAAAATTACTTACACAGGCAATTTTAAGGAGATGCCATATTTCTTTCTGCCTCTTTCCCTGCATAAACATGACAGTATTGTCAGCTTCTTTGATGTTACTGAGGGCCATTTCCACCTTGGGCAGTAGATCAATAATCTTCTGCTTACAGCCCAACAACTTGCTGGAGAGGTAAAATCTGTGTCAGACACTTATACATCCCCCAAGACTGTACCCCATACTCCCAAACCCAGCTGGGGGAATGAATCACAATCAGCATAGATTTAATGACTGATCTACAAAGCAATGCACACAAACAGGACACATAAATGCATGCAGCTGTGGTCAGGGTTCCCAATGTACTGCCAGTACTCTTCCTGGTTCTAGTATATTTACCAGAAAACAGTATTACACTTTGAAAGGAACATGATAAAAGTATCCTGGCTTTTCAACAGGAAGGAAAACAATATTTCTACCTCAAATGACCGAACAGCTCCTTGAGAACCCGGTCCTGACTCTGCACAGTATGCACAATAATTTTCACCATCTCCGTGCTGTCGCTGTAGGAGTGATCTATAAAAGATCTCAGTCAGTAGGTATAACCTCTCTTCTGCGTGAACATATCAGCCTCCAAACAAAAAATTCCTAAAAATCTGAAACTAGTTTTAATTAACATCTCCATTTAATTTCAAAACTAAATTAAGATAAAAGATTTTAAGATTATATATCTATAAATAATCATATAACTAAAAATGAAGTCTGTGTGTTTGTGTATATATAATGTATATATAGATTTACAACTGTATCTTCAGTTTTAAGAAGAATCATCTTGGCTATCCTTCACCCATACTAACCCAAGCCCCAGACACATATGCAGCTTTCTGGACAAGAGATTATTTTTTCTTGGATGATTAACATCATTTGTTTAGAAGCAGTAGGACAATTCATCAAACTTTCACTGACTCAAAGGAAGGAATCCCAGCTAGGCTTGCTTGGAATTTCATGTTTATCCACCTGTTTATACCCATGAAAACGTTGAAAAAAGCTGACCAACTTAAGCCAAATCTGATGCACGAATAAAAGGACCTGTAGACACCTTGAAAATTCAGTTTGAGGGTAGTATAAAATCTTAAAGCAAACTGGCAGCTGACAAATGCCCTCAAATGGGATGGTTGTGTGGTCACAGTGAGTGGGTTCTACTGTTATAGATGCCATCTCATTTAAAAAACAAACAAACAAACAAAAAACTACAATTAACTGTTATATTTCAGAAAATGGCTATTTAAGTTTTAAAACACTGGAAGGTTGCTCATGGATCATGCTGGTATTTCCCCGGACAATAATTAGTCTCGAATGCAAAAATATTATTATTATTATTTGCTATTCTCCACTTAAAATTTTCTCATTTAACCCTCACAGGAGTCCTGTGAGATGGCTACTGTTGTTACCCACATTTTACTATGAAAGGAGTATCGAAAGAGGTTTAAAAAAAGTTGTGTCCTTTGTTAGCACTGCAAAGACCTCACCTAGCACTCAACTTGATTCCCCACACGTTTTTCTTTGTCTCTCCCTCAACAACAACCAGATACAGAGACTCCAAAAAGGCTCCTCTCCAAACAGCACTTCTTCATAAATCCCACGGACTAGGCCCAACAGCTTTCCCATATAACTAGCTCTTTTAGATGGTCAAAGACCTCAGAACTTTAACCTACTCCAACATAAACAATGAAGAAAGTTGGTTTTCACCATTTTCAGCTGAACAAAAGTTTCAAGGCAACTCTAAACTGGAAAAGACACCAAAAACCATACCTCAAGTGTGATTACATAAGCCCCAACAATAGACAAAACTTCTTCTCACAACTAGTTTGTCACTCAAGGTGACTATCAGTTCAAAGAAGCTACCTGGATAGCAAATTTATTTCTAGGCCCTGTGATATGCTGATATGTATGGCTACTGCAAAGTTTTTATAAAAATAATCCAAACAAATGTTATCAATGACTGTGGAAAGTTAATCCACTGAGTCAATGGATGGCATTTTATATCCTTCATCTGCAATATCTGATTCATTGGCCAGAAGATGGAGAGTAATGAATATCGATTAAAGAAAAAAAAATTAGCCTTGCTCTATCTGAAATCTTAAATTTCAATATTTTACTCTAACCACAACTTTTATCACTTATATCACTTTTTTGTCAATATCTTCAACTTTTCTGTCCTCTTATTGTCAGCAAGATCCTAACCCTAGATCAGTCTAACCACCTGCTCTATCAGTTTCTGTATCCAAGCTACTAACCACTACCAACAAAAAAATTATACTATCATTCTCTCTGTTGTAACTACTAATTCACAGGTTTTCACTTCTGCTCTGGATTCTTAATAAATGTCTTGGATCAGCAACATCTGCCATTGCACACACCAGCTTTCAAAAATCTTTAGCATACTCCTTAAATCTACGACATCACACCTCTTCAATTACAGATAACCCCACTTCTTACTTCGGGATAGGAGGACATAATGCAGGAAGATCCTCACCTTCCAACCCCTATACCCACATAAGTGTCTGTATCCACACACATCCCCCCCTCTAATATCAGTGGCAACAAGCCCAACCCCTCCTACTACTCTCTGGAGTCAGCCTCTCAAACTTGTTCAGAGACTTCCCTCTCCACAGGCTTTTGGCCCCAAGCACATAAATAAGCTCAGGTCTTCCTTCTGAAAACTGACCTCCCTTGATTCTTCATCTCCTCCTAGCTGCTCACCTCTCTTCTTTCCTTAACAGCCAAGCTTCTGGAAAGAATAGCCTAGATAACCAGTTCTCAAACTTACTGGTCTCAGGACACCTACACTCAAAAATTCTTAAGAACTCCAAAGTGTTCTTCAGGAATTAAACTGAGAAATATAAAAATATTTATTTATTCATTTAAAAATAACAATAAACTCATCTATTAATACATTTTTATTCAAAATAACTGTATTTCCCCCTCAAAATTTAGTGAGAGCATTGGCATTGTTTTACATTTTTGCAAATCTTTTTAACATCACCACCAATCTTATCAGAAAAGCATTTAAGTATTGGGAAGCTGACAAATTTCAGCTGATGGATAGATGTTTTCCTACATTTTAATTTTTTGCTGGAAACATGGAATTTTATCATTGACAATACTGTTGGCTTTTTTCCTTCAAGTGATAGGCATGCTCCATTAATTTTTAGAAAACATCTGCCCCACAACCAAATCTGAATAACCGTAGTTTTTCTGACAGTCATTGTTCCAAGTAAAAATGGTGTTCCATTAAAGAAGAGGCCAGTCAACAACAATGTAAACAACCGCTGAGGTGGTTTTCCTTAAGACAACCATCATACCTCAGTATGTAGCAGAAGCACTTTATCAGTACTTTCCATTTTGTCACACAGAATATTAAAAAGACATATACTCAAGGGTTGAGATTTAAATAGAAATTTTACTGCTTTATCAAGGACACTCTTAAATAAAACTGGTATTTTTTTTAAATATGAATGCATGTTAGTGAAAATCAATGACTACTAGCATACTTTGGTGCTCGTGCCTTCATTCATGCTAAGCAAGGTGCAAGCTGTTTACCCACCAATGCTTTTGCAGCATCAGTGAAAATGTCAACATAGTAAAAAAGGCAAATAACATCCTAGTATTATGAAAACAGTTTTGACCTCACTGACTCCTCTGAAAAGGTTTCAGGAATCCTCAGGGGTTCATGAGCCACACTTTGAGAATTGCTGATCTAGACTGACTTCTCCATTCCCTCCTGTCCCGCTCCCTCCTCAGCCAACTACAATCTGGCTTCTGTTCCCAAAAGGCCGTTATTTTACCAAGATCACCAATGATATCCAAACTACTAAGTCCAGTGAATATTTTCATTATCATTTTTATTACCCACATCTCTGTAGCATTTCACCCTACTGATCATTTTCTTCTTGAAACTCTCTCTGTCCTATTCCCATAATATCATTCCTGCTACATATTTGAGCCATTTCTCAATATTTGTAGGCTCTTCTGCTTCTAGCCATTTCTTGAATGTTGGTATTCCCTAGGATTCCATCCTTGGTTTTCTTATTCAACATACTTTTTCAAGATGATCACTTTATTCCTATAGCTGATTACTCTCAAAATAGCTAAATATCTAGCCTGGACTTCTCTACTAAATCCATATATATATGTACACGTGTGTGTGTGTGTGTGTGTGTGTGTGTGTGTGTGTGTGTGTGTGTGTGTGTGTGTGTGTGTGTGTGTGTTTATATATACATGCATATATACATACACACATATATAATACTACTAGACATCTCTATTTGAATGTCCCACTGACACCTTAACATCAACATGTACAGAAATGAACTCATGTTCTTTTCCCATTAAGTCTGTCATCTTTCCTATACTTTCCATTATGGTGAGTGGTCCTACCATGCACCCAGCTGCTCTAGCCAGAAACTTGGCAGGCATCCATGATTCTCTACCCCATCTCCTGCCACCCATATTAAATCCATCACCCAATACTATCAGTTCTACCTCCTAAATCTCCCTCATGCCCTTACCCTCCTCCTCTTCACCCCACTGCCACAGTTCAGGTTCTTTGCCTTAGCTAATGACCCACCTTATCCTGAGCCATGATTACTTCAACAACCTTATAACTAATGCACGTCTCTAGCCCAGCCTCACTTTAATCCATTATCCATAATGCTACCAGAGCAGTATTTCTAAAATGCTAATCTGATCATGCCATTCCCCTGCTTAAAACTTTTTAGGGTTTCTCTTTGCCATCATGATGAAATCCAAAATCATTACTATGACATACCAAATCCTTTATTATCCAGCCACATCTCTCCTTCTGAAACTACAATCCAGTCACGCTGCATCTCCTCAAACATGCTAATTGTTACATGTATACGTCTTTACCTATTATACTTATATATGCAAGAGCCTACCTCCTTTCACCGAGCTACTGCTACTTATCCTTTAAGGCTCATCTCAGATATCATCTCCTGCAGGAAACCTCCTCTAACCAACCCTGACCTCCAGTCAGGGTTAAATGCCTATTGTATACGTACCTCATAAATGTTTGTAGAAATTAACTGAACAAATTCCACTACAATGAAAACCAACATAGAGGAGATTTTGATATTTGCTAAATACAATTTAAGATGTATATTAATTTGCATGTGTTTGTAAATTTTAAGGTGTAAAACTTATGGGTTTTGTTTGTTTTTTTACAATTTCAGTATATAGCAAATTAGGGCACAAACTTCACCTTTTATTTCTTCTATAACCCTTCAAAATAAATCAGTTTTTAACTGAAGAATAATATCTTGCACATACATAATACTTCATAGTTTTCAAAGCACTTTCACAAACATCCTCTCAAATACATTGCCACATACAGTCACTGAGTTAGGAAAGCTAGGTTTCAACCCCATTTTGCAGAAGAGGGAAATGAGATACAGGGAGAAAAGGTTATTTGCCTGAGGTCACTTGGTCAGTAAAGTGCCCTATCTAGAATTCAAGCCTTCCTATTCTCAATCCAGTGCTCTTTCCAGCAGAACATGCTCTGTATTCAGCAGATGTTCAACAGAATTGTTTTGCCAACGAAATAAGCAATCAGTGACCACGTGCAGATGAAGGCATCATTTTCAAAGTAAATGCTTTGGCCTAGCACATGGGCATCCCTCTGCCCATTCCACACCTGAACCCACAGTATCAAATTCTTTCCAATCTCTTTAATTTTAAGCAGCACTTATTTTTTCCCATCTTTCCACACATTTTCTTGCTTCCTCTTTCCCTTCTTTGAGTTCCTTTTTTCTCTTTCATTCCTTTCTTTCACTTCCCTTTAAAGTTTTTTCTCTTCCAATTTTCTTACTTTGCCTTCCTAATTTCTTAAATTCTCACAAACTTAAAAGCTGTTGTACCATAAACATCTCAATGGCAATACCAAAACTGGAATTTATTCTGCAGCTTATTTAAAATCCAGTCTCCTAGATTTGCTAGTGATGGTTTCCTAAAATGCCTTTGTGTACTGTGAAAAAGTGTCTTACCTGAAGGTCTGTGCTTTAACTGCTTATATAGATCAATGGCACGCTGTTCCCTATGAAAGAGAAAAAAAGGTTCTATATGTGAAGATAGCTTAATGACTTTAATAATCCCCAACTTGAAATGAACAACATTATTTGAATAGAGTAATGATCCCATTTTAAAGCAAGTACATATTGCCAATGAATATTTTACAGAGCATTTCACTGGGTAATAAGCAAGATCTTAAGATGCAACGTTTAATAAATTAATACTTCATATCTGCTCTGATCTACTATCACATATATAATGTCCTTGCACCAGAAACACTTAAATGGGAAAAAATTATGACCTGTGATTAGAGAAAAAAAATCTCAAGTTTCTAATCAAAACACTTAGGAAGTTAACCTTATTTAGGGAATCTAATAGACAATATCTTCCTTGAACCAGAAGTATGGTAAGTAGGGAAATAGTTTGTGACTAGAATACTTGAAAATTTCTTAACACTCACATGAAAAGATGTTTCGATTTAAAAAGCAAAGGTCAACCCAAAGAGTTACTTCCAAAACTTACTGTGACTAAAAAAGAACTTCCTTTTTAAATATGATGCCAAAATATTTGGGGAAAGGAAAACTGTAGAAAAGAATCACATATAGACTTAATCTGCCAGAAGTACAAAGAACAAATAATCTGCTACCAAAAATTACAGACACCAACACCAACAACACGAGTTCACCCTTACAGAGATTCCATCAAGTCTCCCTGACGTCGTCCATAGGGGCTCTTCTGTAGCTCCATGATTTCAGTGTGCAGGGACATGATCTGATCCTCCAGGTACCCAATGACACCCACCTAAAATATGATGAAACACAAAAGAAATGACAGGCTCACCACCACACAACACAAAGAACTCAGAGAATGACTGGCTGCAGTAAGAGAACTAAGTGATTTAATGCAAAACACTGATTTTGTTGAAGCCTTTTTGTCTTTCAGATTATGACATGTAATTTTCACATGAGCACCAACTTATTCCTAGGCTTCTCTCTTTTCTCTCCTGACAACAGTAGACTACTAGCATTTTCTTTTTCCTCCTGAGAAGCAAAAAGATAAAAGTGTCACTAACAAGAAAAAGTGGCCATCAAAACCACTGCATCTCAGTTCTATGATTTTCATTGCCTCCCAACTGCCTTGAATAAGGATGCAGAAAGATAAAGGCATGGGATTTCCCAACCCAGGATACCAACTGCCCCAACCATGCCCTCAGGGAAGTGCTGGCATCAAGAAGAGCAACAACTTAGTGGGACCACAGACAGATGTACCGGGTAAGGAAGGAATCTGCCACCTAGAGAATGATCTATACCTAGTGTGACCATATAACTTATTGTTATATAATTTATTGTCCGAACTAGCATAATTTTGAGAGTATTATTGATAATTATGGCAAGACAGGTATAAACTGAAACTGTCCCAGGTAAACCAGGATGTCCAGCCATCCTATCTAAACCAGTCATAAAAATAACAGTGATAACTACCATCTGTTATTCACTCCCATTTAATCTGTATAACCCTATAAAAACAGGTACAGTCCCTATAATATCATATGGAAACTGAAGCTCAGTGAGACTTCAATTTAGTCTCTTTTGCCCAAAGCCTTGGTTTTCATCCACTATGGTACTTCCCTCTATATATACAAAGTATCTACTAGATATTTGGCTGATATTCAGGAATGACATGAAAAATACTCTACAAACCAAAACCAAAGACAATTTCTAAGGGAGACCTCAGGAATTAATAAGCACACAAAGTGAGCTCAATGATTTTACCTCAGCATAGTGGATAGCCTTTTCTTCCATTTCTTTCCATGCTTTTAACATTTTTTCTGAGGCTAAAAAAAAAGTCTTAATTGGTTATCTCAGAAATAGCCATAGCTTTAATTACTGACCTACCCATCTTCTTGCCATATCAACATCAAAAACAGAGTTATGAGTTGAATTGTCCCCCCAAAAGATATGCTGAAGTCCTAACTCAGTACCTCAGAATTTGACCTTATTTGGAAACAGAGTCACTGCAGATGCAATTAGCTAAATTAAGATGGACTCAATCCAGTAATGACTAGAGTCCTTATAAGAAGAGGAGAAGAGACACAGACACAGACACATGAAGGGAAAGCTCCATTTGACAACAGAGGCAGAGATTTAAGTGCTACAGCTGCAAGACAAGGAATGCCAAGGATTGCTGGCAAACCATCAGAAACTAGGAAGAATCAAGGAAGGATTCTTCTCCACAGGTTTCAAAGAGAGCACGGCCCTGCCAACACATTGATTCTGGACTTCAAGCCTCTGAAACTGTGAGATAATAAATTTCTGTTGTTTTAAGCCACACAGTTTATAGCAATTTGTTATGGCAACCCTAGGAAGCCAACACAGATGATTTTCTCTTTAAAAAAAAAAAAAAGAAAGAAAAATTTAAAAGTAATACATGAACATGATCTTTTTAAAAAATCAAATACTATATTGGGGTATAAAAAGAAAAGTCTCTCTCTTCCCCTCCATCCTCCACCCTCAGGGATCCCTCTGTTAGTCATTTCTTACATAGACACATACATATCCTCTTCTCTCACAAATGGGACCATCTATATATACTTTTCCTTCTTTGCTTTTTTCCCCAACTTAAAACACTGCTGCCGTTAAAGACCTAAGTGATCTTTTAACATCAGCACACATAGGGCTACATCACTCTTTTTAAACAGCAGTATAAGATATACAACTGACAAGTCAAAGATAATTTGATAAAATAATTATACTGTTTGCCATTCATCAGAATGCCTATAATATACAAATAGAAATAAAACATCAATCATAGAACCAGCTTTAGTCGGTAAATTTATTTACCCAACTAGACACTGCTGATCATTTATTCTGAAATACACATGCCTTGCTCAAGATAAGTATACAAACCAGATTTATTTCCCAAAAAAAGATCTGTTTCATGAAAGAAAATAGAAATGCTGAAGGCGACCCTTTTGGTTTATTATTTGAATTTTAACTCTGCTTTTCACATTTCCTTAGTACATCTGAAGGGAGATAAACTTGGAGTGAAATACTGAAAAATTGGAGGCTGCATACAATAAAAAACAGTGGGACTCCACGGTAGGTGGTTTGGGGGAAACAAAAACCCTGGAATTATTTGTGCTATTATTTATAGAAAGATAAGTAGTTTAAGACTTCCCAGGCTAAGAAGTCACCCCAATACAGACTTTGTATCTATTTTCTAAATGAAAATTACAATTACAATTGTAATTACAAATTCTTAAATCAATTTTGTATTTTTCCGAAGCTGAACAATTTTAGTCCAACTGTGGTGGTGGTGGTGGTGGTGGTGGTGGTGGTGGTGGGGACGGGAGGTGGGCGGGGAGGGCGGGGGGGGGAATAAAGTTGCTCAACTAAAGGTTAAAAAAAAAAAACTAACATTCAAACCAAACACGGTTTATGATGATCTGAGATGTCCTCTCTCTTGTTCTAGTATGAATGTAAGTGAAACAACTGGCTAAGAAGAAGGCAACATAGCAAATGGCTTTAAGAGACTAGACACTTCTTTCAAATACATTATCCAACACTTACATATCCCATAAGTCATCTGCTCACTATATCTTTCCAAGTCAAGCTGAATGCTTTTGTGAAAAAACTCCAATTTAGCTTTCAGTTGCTGAGATGCTGAGATTAAAGTGTTCTTCATTTTTGTCAAGTTAGCATTATATCTAAGAAGACTTAACCTAAACCATAGCAAGAAAAAAAAAAGATATAAGCATTTCAGAAACACTGGACAAAAGTTTAAAGACTCAAATTGCCATAAGCCTACAGCCTATGTTTCTATAAGAAATAGGTGATCTCTAGAATCTGGTCTCTAAAGACTTCCTGCCCATGATACTCTATGATAAAACAATCTTCTTATACTAGGACTGCTCAGGAACTACTGTCAAGCTTTTGCAACTGGATGGTTTCAGACCATTAGTAAGAATTCTACAAGTCTGATCAGAATATTACATTTCAAATTGGCCCAGTATATAGTATTGCATGGGATATTGACTAGTGAAAACTGGCAAAATTAATTCTTGAGCATTAATGCACATGACATTGGGCGTGTAAACAAGAGAATCTACTTACATTGCTGCTCTCTGTCCCTGAAAGAGCCTGCTGTAGTCTTCTTTTAGCCCAGACACATAGTGCACTGCTTCAGCCCATACTTTACGCAGCTGTATAATTGGAAGCTGTATTTTGCTGTCCTGTACTATGTGTAAGAAGTTGGGGAAAAGGAGAGGGGAGTTACTTTTTAAGATTCTAGAGTTCATTTATTATTCTTTGTGATTTCCTGTCCATACAAATAGCATTCCCATAGATACTAGAAACGGATGCTAGAAAGAACCACTTGTTACCGTTTCATTCAGTCAATGTACATTTACCAACCACCTGTACACCTAACATGAGCCCTCCAGATACAAGGGGAAATAAAAATGAAGAAGACGTAATTACTACACAATCGCAAAGCTTACAATTATTCCTGTCTATTTTTTCCTTGCTTCTCTCCAACCTGGAATACTTTTTTTTCTCCACTAATTCAAATTCTTTATTTCTTTGAAGATCTAAATCAAGTCCCACGTCCTCCACAATCCACCACAGTCTTTTCTGCTTCTGAATAACAAATTTCATCCCCTGGACTACCAACCCAGCTTCAGGAAAACTTTATTTTTTACAGTATGTGATTACAGGGTAAACAGCAGCTTAATAAGAAATGCCTTCCTCAGTGTAAGACTTACGAAATTATCTATTTATGATTATCTCTTGTCTTTTCTTTGGCAAAGGGAATGCTTCTTTCTAAAACCATGGCAGGTATATATTAAGTTCAATGAAATTCCATTTTAACATTATAAAATTCTCCAAGATTGAAGAGAGATTCATCTCATACTTAAGGTGGCAATTATATTCTGTTATTCTTTTCCAATGAAAATCTTCAGAGAAAGGTCACTACACTAGATTTCATATTGAGAAAACACATTATCTGAAACAGACTTCAAAAAAATAAAGCTGTGTATCTGGAAAAATCTTTGCCTCTCCTAATAATGATTAATAGCCTCAAGTAACTTTTCTTCTGTTTTTATATACCCACACTTACTCCTGAGGCTTCCTCTAACAGACCAAACAAACAAAACAAAACAAAATCCACACCTTTTAAAAAAGAGTCTGGGTGAGGAGAGCCTGGAAGAAAAATCATATACTGTCAAAAATAAAGTCTGAAAGGGCCTAGAAATGATACCCCAAGTATCATATCAAGTATACAGATTTTGGTTTCTAATACTATTCTCAATTAAAATGAAAGGAACCAGGGCTCCTTGGAGAAATGGCCGATTCTAGGACTAGGGCAGGAAATTTAAAAGATGGTCCTGGAATACCATGTGGTACCAGAAAGTAAGGAAGTGCTTAAGAAAACAAAAACGGAAACACCCTTATTGATGGGGTAAGTAAACGGGGCACAGGAAGCCAACTGAAAGAGCTCCTAATGTAAGCTCCAACAATTTGAACAACAAAATAAATAAACTAGCATTGGATTATAATCCATAATATAAAATAAATATCCATGAATTCAAATAGATATAATAATTGAATAAATTAATAAATGGGAAAGAAGAGATAAATCGTGTGTGCAAAAGAATTCCAAATAAATTATGTAGATACTCTACCCTAAAGGAGGGGGAGCATAACTCCCACTCCTTAAATGTGGGTTCTTGCACAGTGATTTCCTTCCACAGAGTACAGTATGGAATGGGAGGAGAAAGACTAAACTTTACAGTGGAGAAAGCTGACAAACACTACTTCAGCCAGGTGAGCAAGGTCAATACTAATAGTCATTAATCATGTTGACAATATGTACCCTTTACATAATGTGATGAAAACAGCACTTGAATTCTGTGATCTTTCTCTCAAAAATCCATTTTCCTAGTCTAATCATGAGAAAAAAAATCAGATAAATTGCAACAGAGGGGCATCCTACAAAATATTTGACCAGTACTTTCAAGGTCATCAAAAACAAGGAAAATCTGAGAAACTATCACAACCAAGAAGAGCCTAAGGAGACATGACAACTAAATGTAATGTGGTATCCTGGATGGGATCCTGGAACAGAAAAGGGACATCAGATTAAAAACTAAAAGAAATCTGAATAAAGTATGAACTTCAGTTAATAATAATATATTAGTTCATTAATTGTAACAAAAGTTATCATACTAATGTTTAAGTTGTTAACAATAGGGGAAGCTATATGTGTGGGGGAGGGGAGTAACATAAGAACTCTATACTATCTGCTCAATTTTTCTATAAATCTAGAACTGCTTTAAAAAAAAAACTAATGAAAAGGAAAGATTATATAATTTCAGCCCTTATGCCCAATTTTGTTCTTGATTTTATAATTTTGGGCTTGTTTTTAGTTTTGGGTAGACAGAAATTGATCACTTAACTTCTTCAAAAGAAAATAATAATTCTCTCAGGATAAATGAAATCATTTGAATGTTAAGCAGTACTCATAGGATAAAATAAGTATTTGAACATGCTTAAATAATG
Organism: Balaenoptera borealis; assembly: GCF_965194805.1. NCBI lineage: Eukaryota > Metazoa > Chordata > Mammalia > Artiodactyla > Balaenopteridae > Balaenoptera > Balaenoptera borealis. The sequence goes on from NC_138874.1 coordinate 90,470,481, forward strand.
AAGGAGAAACTAAAAAGTGGGCTTAATTAATAGTGAAGATTCATTGTTTTATATGTGAGAACCCTATCCACAGGAAAGTAAGTCTTCTCCCAAATGAGGGATCTGGTGGTGATTTCAAATCTACCTCTTCACCTTTCAAACCATACAAACCCATCTTTCACCACATATAGAAACCTGAAGTATGAGACACAGAACAGAAACACCAAAGGACCATTTCTACTAGTCATGTTGAGTCAAAATTATATTATTTCAGATTTAAAGCTCAGTCAGTAAATGAACTATACTTACCAATATAATTTACACAGTCAGATAAACTTCTGGAAGCAAATGGTCCTTCATATACAGTCTTACTTTTATCAAACAAATAAACCATATAGCTATCACAGCCCCTCTGAAAGAGAAACAAACAATTAAGAAAAAAGATCCTTGAAAATCCTAGGTTCTCTGAGTACCTAAGCATCAGATTTCCTACTTTGAAATGCCAATGGTGAAGTCAATTTCATTAGCATACATCTCACAGATTTAAGATCTAAACTTTTGTTTAGGAAAAATAAATAAATAACTGTAGTATGGACTAAAGTGAAAAACAATCACTAGACCCAAAAGGACAAAAGCAAAAAGTCATAACAACATATATCCATAGAATGGGAACACTATTCAGCAATCAAAAGGAATAAAGTAATGATATGTGCTATGACATGAATGAATCTCAAAAATATAACAGTATGAAAGAAATCAGACACAAGAGATTATAGATTATATGATTCCATTTATATGGAATGTTCAGAAAAGGCAAATCTATAGAGGTAGAAAGTAAATTAGTGATTTTTCTGGGGTGGACAGAATGGATATTAACAGTTAATGAACGTAAAGGATCTTACTGAGATGGAAATGTTTTAGAACTGATTTATGATGATGGCTGTGCAATTAGGATAGTTTGCTAAAAAAAAATCACTAAATTGTACACTTGAAAGGGTAAATTGCATGATATATAAAATATGCTTCAATAAAGTCAAAAAAAGAAAAATGAAAAAAGAGTCATGACCAAAATCATATTTTACCATCCATCTATCCTCTGACAAGACCTATGAGACTGCTGGTCTAATTTGAAGGTTCTAGGCTTTAGTACAAAAAGGGGAAAAAAAAGGGAGGAGGGAAGTGGCACCAAAGAGAAAGTCATGCATAGTTCAAAACAACAAATGTTTCATTTCTATCTTTTCACCTTGCAAAGCAATAAGCATAATGAGTAGGATAAAACTAAAAGAAGAGTTCTAAGATGCGGACCATCCCCCAAAGGATTCCAAGTATACATCAAAAACGCAGGGCATGCAATCCCTCTGTGCAAACAGATTTCTTATACTCTAGGTATATTAGAATTGTCTTACAACTCCATCCAAAACACACTGAGAGGCTGGTTTCCGAGGATCCAAAGAAATTCCCGTCTCTGAAAGAAGCTCTTGAGAACCAGTATTTATTCCAGTTTCACGCTCAATACGAGACTGTAGTGAATGAAGACTTTCATCAGGTGGTAACAGAAAAGAAATGATCTTTGCAGAAGTCATATTTAGGATGTGTACTATCTGTTTAAATAAGAAAAAAGAGAAATAACTATTGATCATTTGCTACATAAAAGATTCAGTGCTAGATACTAAAGAGAATTTAAGCAAAAGGCATTATCTCTGCATTAAACAAGGTTCATTCATTTTCCAAAGTGAGATCTCCTTCTATAATTATAGAATGACATTCTGAAAACTGAAGAGTAGAGTTTACTTTTCTACTGCAACAGATGTTAGTTCCAAGGAATAAAGTTTCAAAGCTCTAGGGATGTACAAAATCAAGAAATAAAACCCCCAATTTAAAAAGGTAACACGTATAGAAAAATGGTACAGATGAACTGGTTTGCAGGGCAGAAATAGAGACACAGATGTAGAGAACAAACGCATGGGCACCAAGGGGGGAAAGTGGCGGGGAGGGGTAGTGGTGGTGGGATGAATTGGGAGATTGGGATTGACATATATACACTAATATGTATAAAATAGACAACTAGTAAAAACCTGCTGTATAAAAAAATACATAAAATTCAAAAATTCAATAAATAAATAAATAAATAAAAAGGTAACACTTACTTTGAGAAATATATCACTGACCTGGAAGGAAATGTTTATGAATTGCCTAATAGATGCCAACAAGTTAAGTGCTTTCACATAACGTCCTGTTAATTAGATCTTCTAATCTCCATTTTGGCAAAGACAGAACCAGAGCTCTGAGAACTTCTTGCCTAAAGCCCCAATGAAAATAGCCTGATACAGGCCAAGTAAGTGTGAGACTGAGTTAGGTGGGGCTCTACCCCAGTAACCAAGGACAGCCACAGAGTTAGAGGTCAGTCTTTTGAACACAACATAATTTTAAATCCTTTTCCTTCTACTGTCCTTAGATAAGCCATACAAAGTTAATACCTATGTTTCCCCAATGCTTCATACTGACTAGTGTATACAAATGATTAAAATTATCTCTGCTAGAAATGTTTATTACAGAAGTAAAGCACTAACTTTCTTTTAATATATAATAACCTTCTAAGTTTAAAAAAGGTGGGGGGAAGAGAAGGGAATCTTCCAAGTTGACATGGATTACAGTACAAGCATAAAAGCTGGGACCTTCCATTCCATCCTGGCCTAGGCAGATTTCACACTGTGACAGTGGCCACTAAGAACAATAGCAGAAATTTAGTATGAAAATCCTAAGGTGGACATTTACTTTTACATAGGGTATATTTCAAACTACGGTGGGGTGATCATAGCATCCCACTACTAAAGCCGAGCTAGAAGGGAGCAAAAGAAAGGGTGAGGAAACACAACCTAAATTAATCCTTTTGTTCACTCAAATATTTGATAAGTACCTACTATGGTACATACTATTTAGTGTGTTGTGCTAGTAATGGGTATGCATATTGAGTAACTTACTGATCCTTGCCCTCCATAGGATAATAGTCAAATAAAAGATATTAAGAAACATTAAAAGAACTAAAATACAATGCAAAATGCAATAGGTACTGTAATGATGTAAAATATTGTGCCGATTCCAAAGGAGATTACTTGGTGGGAGGAGAGGGGTGCTTTATAAAGGAGGCACTATTTGAGCTATACTTTGAAAAGGAAGAATGATTAGAACAAGAAAAGATTGAAAGAAGAAAGGTTCTTCTACGCAGAAAACAACAAGGTAGGCAGAGAGGTAGAAAGGGATGAGCATAATCAGAGAATATAAATTATTCAGTTCAAATGTACCTAAAATGATGACCCCTTAGGGCATAACAGGAGCTAAGCCTGGAGGTGCAGGATGAAATGAGACCAAGATAGATTCTGAATACCAATGTAAGAGTTTGGACTTTGAAAGGGAACTATGGAAGGCTTTCTAAATTGAGAACCTGGCAAGTTCAGAATTGTTAAAACATTCAAAAGATAAATCTCACAAAATAATTGGATATGTAAATTGAAGGAGATGGAATAGTCAGACAGCCAAAGTTTCCAACCTAGGTAACTGGAAGGGTGACAGTGCAAGTAAGAGGCACAGGAAAAGCTGCAGAAGTAACTAACGGAGCAAACGTGCTCAGTTTTTAATGAATTATGTCTTGGATAAGTGGGACCACCAAGTGTAGTTATAAATACTCCACAGAGAGTTGTATAGTCACAACTAAGGAGATAAATTTGGAAGTTATCCATATTCAGTTTATAGTTAAAGTTATACAACTGGAGAGACTGCCAAAGAAAAGGAAGAAAAGTAATATGGAAGAAGAGAAAGCTAAGGAGAAACTCTTAGCAGCAAAGAATGTTCAGTATACTTTTTTCAACTTTGCTACATAAAGTTTTTCATAATAAATAGTTGGAAAAATCTGCAGACTCGCTAAACTTTTTTTTTAAGGGAAAGAAATATTTCAGTAACTGTTTTGTTGATTTCTTCTTTAAATGAAAATAAAACAGATGCCATTCCCTCCTTGAACAATGTAATAAACACCTTAGAAAAATGCCCTGCAATAACACCAACCTGTTTTGCAGTTCATGCTTCTGTGTTCATGACATTCCCCTGCCTGTATATCTTTCCTCCTGCCCATTCTCAGGATTAACACTTCCTTATCCTTCAAAATTCAGTCCTATTATTACGTCTGGGAAGCATCCCTGAACTACTATGAATAGTACCCTACACATACCTTATTCTGTACAACCTCAAAATAATACTGATCCTTTAAAGAAGACATTACTGTACCTGAGCTATAAGTAAGTATATGTGTGTGTGTGTGTGTGTGTGTATTTTTTTTTAATTTTTTTTTTTTTTGCCCAGATTCACAGATATGCAAACTGTGGTGTTGCAAACTGACTAAAGTCTATAAACCACAAAACACAAAAGGACTCTTTCCCCATGCTCTATGACAAGCACATGCTCACAGACCCCTTCCAAGTAAAAGTGATGCTATGATTACCATGACAAGGCAAAAAAAAATCTGAGATAAAAACCAAAATTTTTTGAAGGCAACAAAGAACTAAAGAGTGTCACCAAGTCCTGCTTGTCTAACACATTAGGGGATGATTTATTCCTTGGCACAGTAGAAGAAAATCAAATCATGACAACAGATATCTTTTCAATGTCAGCCAAGAACGACACCAACATGGCCTCAAGTTCCTATTTTAAAAAGTATATCAACATGAGAGTAAAACTCTCATGTAGTAGTTATATGACTACTTCTTTCTCATTTCAATTTTAGAAATGCTATCTGCTACAAGCAATCAACAAATATGAAAAGACCATAGATGAGAGTTGTTTTTGGGTATACAGCATAATAGAACCTCTCATTCATATCACTGGATATTTACTGAGAACCTGGTACATGCCCTGCTTTGTACACAATGCCGGCATAGGGACGGTGTGGTGGTAGGGTAGACAACTGTTAATAAAAGTAGTAAAAACAATCCTAGCATTGAAAAGACAATCTGTACAGAGAGGCATGAGTGGGAGATGAGAAACAATTAGAGAATATATAATAGTAAAAATGATTAAATGACAAACTGTGAAGTACAGACCATTCAGAGAAAAGGAGAGTTGAATACGTGCCAGTGTAGGTGAGGAGATACACAGAGATAGATATCAGTATGGGCAGAAGCATCTGTCAAAGCACAAAAATGCATAATGGGCTTGATGGCATAAGGAGCAGTGACAAGCTGGTCCTAAGTGAAGTAAAGGGTAAGAGAAACGAAACAAGCACTTGGATGGGGTGGACCTGAATTAAGAAAGCCCCCAAAAGCCAAGCAGATCAGTTTAGACTTGACTTGGTAGGCAAGAGAGAACTGTTAAGTCTCTTGGACAGGAGAATAAAAAAGCATTTTCAGAAGATGAGACAGGCAGTTCATGTTGCATGGACTGTAGGATGGAAAGGAAATATAGAGGCATGAAAGCCAGGTAGGAACCTTCCTCACCAAACCAAATCTAGTATGATTAGACCTAAATGAATGAGGTGAAATGGTACCAATATGAGAAAGGGGAAAATCCAAAAGATGCTACAAAGGAATAATCAACAAGACCATTTCAAAGTAAAACTGAGAACGCTTACTAAAGAAATAAAAATGCATCCACTCTAAGGATATCATCTTCTTTTTCATATAAGCATCAGGAAAAGATTATTAAAATATATTTATGCCCATTTTCCAAATAAGTTTGTTAACTTCAATGCAAGTCTTATGAAGTAGACCCCATTCAAACTAACCTTCAAATTCAGAATGTGATCCATTAATACAAAACATCTTGGCTGCTTCAAAGTAAGATCAATAGGTCCTCCTCTCTGCTGAGGATCCCAGTTCAGCATCAACTGTAGCCAGTTTTCCATGGGTTCTACTATTAAACTAGAAAACATACAAAAATGGGATAAAACTCATTACGTTCCAATTTTCCTTTAGCTTTGTAAAAAAAAAAGAAAAGGTAGTTTTACAGGTTGTCCATTTCCTTTGTCATTATTTGAATCATTTTATATCTTACTTTCAAATAATTCATGAAATGACACATGACAAGCTTTTCTTCCATAAAAAACAACCCCAAACGCACATATGCAAGTTACCGGCAACTCCAACAGGTGAATCCAGTTCCATTCCCTAAGGAACCCATTCACCATAGTATCCCAAGAGTGTTCTTAGCACCTAAGCCAACCAGTTGAATGGCAGTTCTTGTTTCCACTAGACCTGTGCTGTCCATATGGTTGCCACTAGTCACAAGTGGCTATTTGCATTTACACTTAAGTTAATTAAAATTAAATAAATTTCAAATTCAGTTCTTCAGTCATACCACCCACCTTTCAAGTGTTCAGATACTCATGTGGCCGGCACAGATATAAAACATTTCCATCATCACAGAAAGTTCCACTGGATAATGCTGCTTGAAACAGACAACAACTCTACTGTTCTTTTACAACCCTGAAGAAGCTGAGGCAAACTTCCTCAACTAAAATATACATACCTACAAAGGCTATTTGGTTGAGGTAAATGGCTACTAAACCGAACTTCTCCTGTCATCTCTTCGCATGCAAATATACACTTTGGATCCTTCTTCTTAATCTTCTCATGCCTATAAAAACAAAAGCTACCTCAGTTGACAACCTGATTCTCACAAACACTAAGAATTTCTGCCTTTTAATTTTATTCAATTATGTGTTAAAAAGCAATTATACCATTTAAAGAAAGGCTGGGGGGGAAGCGGGCAACTGAAAATTTCCATTCCCATTAATCATAACAAAGTTCTCTTCCATTGCTTACCAGGTAAATGGCTGCAGATGATGCAAAAAAGGCCTATACCCAGCAATACACTCAAACACCATGGTCCCAAAGCTCCAATAATCAACGGTGGCTGTGTAAGGCTTATTCTCAAAGAGCTCTGGGGCCTTAAAAAGAAAAAAATGCTTTAAACATCAACACTATAAGAGAAAAGCTACATGAGTTCTGAACTATTATATTCACAACCTTCAGAAATAAGAATGAGAATCCTGTACAATTAAATTCAAAGAAACAATACATGTCTTACCAGATACTGCAATGTTCCCACAAAAGATGTACACAGACTTCCTTGATCAACATCTTTGGCATATCCTAAATCAATTATTTTATGCATAATCTGCAAAATAGTAAGTATTAAATGGTTGAGAAATTTGAAAAGGAAAGGCAATGATGTCTTTATAAGGCTCTGGAGAGGGTGGTGGTGAAGAGCATGGGCTCTGAAATAACACAAACATGTTTCAAGCCTGAGCTCCATCATTTAAATAGCCATGTGATCTTGATCAAGTTACTTAACTTTTCTCAGTTTCCTATGTAATGGTATTACTAACAATCCCTACTTCACAGAATTGCTATTAGGAATCAATGAAATAGTGAAAATAATTTAACAGTGTCTGACATATGGTAAAAACTAAATATAGGCTGGCTATTAATTTTTATTTTGGTATATTCAGAATAAGCTTGATCCATTAAAACTGGAAGGCAAAGGCAACTTCCAAACTTGTAAGAAGCATCATACCATTTTAGAGTGGATCAATGTGAGTAAACACCTATCTAACTTCAAGAATATCCTGAAGTCTCAGGATACAAAAAAAACCCCAAATAGTTGGTGCAAAGCATACACAAAGGGCTTCTAAGAGAAGATGCATCATCAAGGTTTCATCACCTCCAACTGATCATTATCTTCACTACCTAAGGCCACACAATCCAATTCAAGGTTGAGATTCTTGGCTTTATGTCTTTATTGGAATGGAATTTGGGCACCAGAAGCAAGAAAACTGCTCAAATTACTTTGATAAAAATATACGTTCCAGGAATCAATTCACAATTTCTGGTTCTTCTCAAGATGACTCTTTTAGGAAACTGAGGAATCAAGGTTTTGAATTTTAATTAAATATAGAACTTAGGACTTTTGGGGAGGAGAGAGAGTTTTGTTTTGTTTTGCTTTTCTTAAATAAGAAACATACTTTAAACATATGTTTTTCTTAAAGCAGACAGAGGATGTGTGTGTTTTTTGGATGTGCTTTGTAAGGATTAACAAATTACTTACTCACTGCCTACCTCTGCTAGATACTGTGCTGGAAAAAAGAAATGAACAAGGTGTAGTTCCTTCTCTAATGGAGCTAACTGTATTAGCAGAGGAGACAAACAACTAAACACAAAACCACACTTCAGTGTAGTGAGGGCTGGGATGAAGTATAGAATGCTATATGGAGGGCACCAAACCTCAAAGACTAAACTACATCATGGAGACTCTATTCGATTGGCATGAACATTTCTTCAGGTTTTACCTACCTTTCCACCAACATCCTGAAGAACTATGTTTTCAGGTTTTAGATCACGATGTATAATTTTGTTTTCATGCAAATATCGTATCCCAGATCCTAAATAAAGTTTAAAATGTATTTTGAGGTAATAAACAACACTGAATTAAAAAAAATTCATCTCACATTTTGTACAGATCTGCTCCGATGCTCGAATTTATATGGACCATCATAACTACATGATTAATGATTTAATAGAAGCTCAGATTTTCTCCACAGAAAATCCAGTAACAAATACTGCAGAATTATAACATGTACTCATTTAACTTATGAAAATTAATATTAAAAAGAAATGGAACAAGCAATTGAGAAAATCCCTGTATTTATCATTGGAGCCTTTCCTTCCGACCTAGATCACCCTCTTCAACTAGACTTTTGCCTCCATGACCTAAGAAAAGAAGCAAAATCAAAATATACAGAGAAGCATAGTCTGGGCTTTTGAACTTCCTCCAAGGGCCTATGTCCTGGTTATTTTAGGAATTCTGCAGGAGTAATTATGATTAAAAAGCGACTTCACCCTAAAAGAACCTGGGCCCATGAGATGCAATGTCACTGGTAAATAAAGTTACTATGTTAATCAGGGAGGGAGCAGGAGTACAACTCAATAAGGTCATTTCACACCATTTTTTTTTCTGGCAATTGGAAGATCTATTAGTCAAATGGACACCTAGCCAAACACAAAAAATAAAAAACAAAATATCCTAATTTTAACTTAGCATCAACTGTTAACAGTTAAATTTTTCTAATAATTTCTTATAGATAAAAAATTTCTTATAAAGTTTCTTATAGTTAAAAACCTATGCTTTGTACAGTACATCAACAATTCTCCTAATTCCCAAGTAGTATATAGAATCTTTTATAGACCAAAGGGGCATTAAATTATGATGGCATTTTCATATTGATTACATACCTATATCACTCAGTAAAGAAAGTATCTGGCTTTCTTTAAGTCCACAGCAATTTTCTGGTTTGTTGAGTAGCTAAAGAAAAAAAAAGTCTAAAAATGTATATTGCCAATATTGCTGGGCAGTAATACCGATACATTAATCATTAATCATTATACTCTGAGAAAATACTCAAATAAGAAAATAAGTCATGATTAAGAAAATATAAGGAGGAAAATTACCAAATCCATACTGAGGACATGTAAGTTTCATGACAAGGTTTATACAAGTAAAAATAAAGGGAGAAAGTTTTTGAAATAGAAGTTGAAAAATCTCACAGATAAATACGTAAAGATAGCCATATGGTAGGTTTAAAATGAGATTGGAGAGAAAGATTTGCAACAGAGAAAACAACTTATTAATAAACACTTTAAACATTGATACTGTGGACTAAAACCATCAATACAGTCCCATACTGAAAACTGCACCACCAATAACAAAAAATGCATGTTCTAAATCAGGGGTCAGCAAACATTCCCCGCAAAGGGCCAGAAAGCAAGTACTTTAGGCTTTGCAGGCCATATAATCTGTCACAATTACTCAACTCTGCTGCTATAACAAGAAACCAGCCACAAAAGCAGATCACGGGCCATACACTCCAGACTCTTACTCTACTGTATTGAGTGGGATTTGAACACTGCTAAAGTTCGTGATTTACTATCTCATCATCTCAAAACATCCACACTACCTTCCGGAGATCTCCTCCAGAACAATATTCCATTGCTAGAAGAGGCACATCATTAATCAAAAAATTCAATTCCTCAGGAACATCACAGGCCTTTACAACATTGGCGTGGTTCAACCTAACAAGGGGAAAACATTATAATAAAAAATTTGTTTCCAATGAAAAGGGACTGAGTTTGAAATGGTAGTTAATTGGGGGGCAGTGAGGCGAAGAAAGGCTGACATTATTTATAATATTCTAATCTCTCATTTGTATAATTAAAAATTAATACTTGTTAAAAAGAAAATCTAGATAAAAATACTATCACAATTACTACATTTTTATATGCCAAGTAGTAAGCACTTTACATACATTAACTCATTTACTTATCACAATAATCCTACTATAGGTAGATTTATTAAGAGTTTCATCACACAGGAGAAAACTGAAGCACAAATTGGTTAAGTAACATAAGATCACACAACGAGTAAGTGGTCAAGTAAGGATTCAAATCTGGCAGTCTGGCTCCAAAGCCCATATCATACTACCGCTCCCATAATCACTTACAGTGTCACCCAGCTGTAATCACTATTAAAATTTTGGCATATTTCCTCCCAGTTTTTAATTTGTGCACAAATACATTTTTTTCAATAAATATCGAATCACATTATATATTATTTCCTAACATCTTTTTTTAAACTTAGCAATATATCATCCCATCATCATCATCATCATCATTATCATGCAGTGGATCTCAAAACTGGAATAGATTCCCAGGGCCTAGGGACCTTAAGAAACAGAATTTCCATGTGTAGGGCCTGAGGATTTATATTGTTGACAAGCTTTCCTAGTGATTCTGCCACACAGCCAAGTTTGAGAACCATTATAGTGCATCAAGAACACTGAAGTCAGAAAGTACTTATTTCAAATCCAGACTCTTATTACCTACCAGTTGTATGACTCTATAAGCTTCAACTTCCTGCTCTATAACATAGAGATAATGCCTAAACTCAGGGTTGTTGTGACAACTAGAAGAATTATTTGCAAGCACATATTAGCACACTACCTGTGGAGGTTTTAAAATATGTCTACTTCTCCCTTCAAAAGTTTAATTCTCTTTCCCTTGAGTGGAGGCTGTATTTAATGACTAATTTCTAACAAATAGAAATTATTTGTAGGACTTCCCTGGTGGCGCAGTGGTTAAGAATCCGCCTGCCAATGCAGGGGACACAGGTTTGATCCCTGGTCCGGGAAGATCCTACATTCTGCAGAGCAACTAAGCCCGTGCGCCACAACTACTGAGCCTGCACTCTAGAGCTCACATGCCATAACTACTGAAGCCCACGCGCCTAGAGCCCGCGCTCCGCAACAAGAGAAGCCACTTCAATGAGAAGCCTGCGCACCGCAACGAAGGGTAGCCCCTGCTTGCTGCAACTAGAGAGAGCCCGCGTGCAGCAAGAAAGACCCAATGCGGCCAAAAGTAAATAATAAAATAAAATAAATACATTTATTAAAAAAAAATTATTTGTAAAGGATGGAGTGTTACCTCTGAGGAAAGATCATAAAGATATGTCAGCTTTCAGCTTGCTCTCTCTCAGATCACTGACTTTGGGGAAAGCTAGTTGACATGTCAGGAAGACATTCAAACTTCCCTATGGACAGGCCCATATGGTGAGGAACCGATGCCTCTAACGAACAGACACTAAATAAGCGTGGAAGTGGATACTCCAGCCCCACTCAAGCCTCTGGATGACTGTAGCTCCAGTCAACATTTTGAGATGTTTCAGGAGGGATCTCCTGAGTCAAAACCACCCACCTAAGTCATTCCCAAATTCCTAAACCACAGAAGCTGTGAGATACCAAGTTTGTTGTTTTAAGCCACTAACTTTGAAGATAATTTTTTACAAAGCAGTAGATACACTGTTTAACAAAGTAGGTGAGAGTAAAGAAATGAGAGTAGTGATTGTTATTTAACTGTAAAGTGTAATAGATGAGCACTGCCCAAGATCTAGAAGAAACAGATTCTGCTCTCAGAAAGCTGAGTCTGATAATACCTAGCTGACTTTTTAAACTAAACCTACTTAAGCATGATGTGATATTATTACTTGAAATAGAACACATATATTTAATGAGAAAGAAAAATATGTTCGCCAAAAGATCCTAAGAAGAATAGATTCCTAGCCTCCTTCCCTATGATGACATCTGGATGGGCTGCAAAACTGGGGAAACTTAAGTCATCAAGTACACTTACTTCTTCATGATCTGGATTTCATGGCACCACCGTTCTCTGTTTTTGGTGCTTAGCTCCAGGCGACAAGACTTAATTGCTATTTTGAGATCAAGTTCCTGCCAAAATAGAAAATCAACAGAAAATTATAAATTAGGTTCTTGTGCAGATTTACTTGCTAAGAAAGAAATGCCAACCCGGGGAAACAAAACTCTTTAGCTTTACTAATTAAACATATTTATCCACAGTTCTCTTGAGCCAATGCTTTTGCCAGGTACACCATGAGACTATTAAACTAATGCTTTAAAACTGACCTTCAAACACACCAAAGCACACAAGCAAAAAGTCACTGAAGCTGATCCTATAACAGATCTCTTCAGAACACTGTCTCACATATACTGCTAGAATAATACAAAGGCCCTGTCTCCCTAGTAAACTCCTTTTTGAATTTAGTCAAGACAGCTAACAAGGGCCCCAGGCTCCAGCATAACTAGAATGAGGAGAATAATTCAGGGTTCCCAGGCTCAACAGCAAGAAATAGTTTTAAGATGACCAAACCTAATACAAAAAAACTCCAAAATTAGTTCCTAACCTTTGCATTTCAAATGACATTAAAAAAATCTTAACAATGGGGCTTCCCTGGTGGCACAGTGGTTGAGAATCTGCCTGCCAATGCAGGGGACACGGGTTTGAGCCCTGGTCTGGGAAGATCCCACATGCCGCGGAGCAACTGGGCCCGTGAGCCACAACTACTGAGCCTGCGCGTCTGGAGCCTGTGCTCTGCAACAAGAGAGGCCGCGATAGTGAGAGGCCCGCGCACCGTGATGAAGAGTGGCCCCCGCTTGCCACAACTAGAGAAAGCCCTCGCACAGAAACGAAGACCCAACACAGCCAAAAATAAAAAAAATTAAAAAAAAAAATCTTAACAATGATTGTATATTTACATATCTATAAAATGAACCTAACAGCTCTTGCCTCTATGACTAGTAATTTAGCCAATTCTAACTGAAATTAAACCCAACCTGATGCACATTACAGGAAGTAGCCAGACCTCATCACATTCTGGCAACAGTAATAATGCAGCCCAGGAACAGGAAGCAAGACAGCTTGTATGGGGTGGTCTGAAATGGGGGATAGCTAAAGATAAGACAGCTGATGTATAGAGAGTAAGAAGCTAGGACAGACTACAATCCAACCTAACCACTGTCCTCCCTCCCTTCAACCTTTCTTTTGTTTTGCGTAGGTACCCAGTTGCTGCTAGGTCCCATGTAAGCTTTTACTACCAGGGAGTCAATCTAACCATGAACAACATTAAGTCCTAAATTATCATATGAATAAGGCAGGAAGCTATCTATTTCGAAAAGATCCCATCCTATAGGATCCTTCAACTTCTCAGTTTATATTTCACCTACTCTGTGAAGGCCTTCTTCACTCTACCTTTTCACAAAGAATGTTCTGTGGAAAGTTTATGGATGTCCAGCAAAACAAAAAAAGAAGAGTTCTGTGTTAAAAAAAAAAAGAAGGTAATATTCGGGAGATGGATGGTGATGATGGCTGCACAAAATGTGAATGTACTTAATGCCACAGAACTGTACACTTAAAAATGGTTAAAATGGCAAATGTTATGCCATTTTAACAATTAAAAAAATTGGAAAATACTAAGTTAAATTAGTTTCTTTACTATAGGACTTCACAGAGCTTTTAATATGCTAATGTGGGTTATGACTCTCCAAATGAAGAAATATTATATGCAGCATTTATACAATGTATTGATCACTGTGTCCTTTTTTCAAAGCATTTCACAAGGTTAGTTTTTCCAAACACGTTTTGAGATGTGCCACCCTATTATTCCCTAGGAAGAGTTCTTTGGTTATTTTGCCATGCTTCCACATCACTTTACAAGTACCTTCATTATATAGGGTACCAAATTGTACTTAAAGTGTCTACTTCTCCCACTAGGCTTGAAATTTCCTTGAGGGCAGAAAATACTGTTTTTGTTGATTCTGGTACCATCAGCACCCAGCACAGTAATCAGCTAAATAAACCATCTCACATCCTTTTCCCTTTCTCGTGATTTAAGAAGCACAGGTGAAATATTGAGATGTGGCTTCCACCAAAACACAAGGATCTTGAAAGCTGTAAACTCAAAGCTGTAAGTGAAAAAGTAATTATGCTGTTTTCAAGTCTTATGACAGAGTATTTCTTCTTTTCTCACTACAGGCTCAGTTGTCAAACATCCCAGTTCTGGGGAAGGGCCACTGTGGACATCTGGAAAGTTCCTGAGAGATTTCTAAGATTCTAGAGGAACCCAAATCTCTTCCATTTAAAAAGTGATGAATTCCATAGAGACAGAAAGTAGAATGGTGGTTGCCAGAGGTTGGGGGGAGGAGGAAATGGGGGCGGGGGGTGGTGTTATTATTGTTTAAAGGGCACAAAGTTTCAATTTGGGAAGATGAAAAAGTTCTGGAAATGGATGGTGATGACTGTTGCACAACAATGTAAACGTACAATGCTACGGAACTGTACACTTAAAAATGGTTAAAATGGTAAATTTTATGTTATACATACTTTACCACAATTTTTAAAAAAAATTGATGTATTCATCCATCCCCAGCCAGGGACCAAGCAAAGCAGTCACATAAGCATGCTAGCATGCATACTTCTTTTTCTTATGACCAGACTGATGGGGAGCTTTAGATAGATAACAAGACCACAGTCAATATTCTGCTGGAAGTATTTGGCTCCCTCTCTTTACTCTTTGAGTGCCTTATGTCTGATGGTGAAAATTATTAAATTTACTACTTGTCTGGCTGTCAAAGTACTTAATGCCTTAGTCCTTCACCTTCCTTTCTCCCTGTCTCCAAGATTCCCTCCTATGCTCTATCTAGAAACCTGCTTCACAAAATGTCCTCAGTTATATCAGTGACATTTGTCATTGCAACTGCCACACAAACAAGCCTATTCCTCCCAGGTAGATTCCCATCTACCCTATATGGTGGGCTCTCTACTCACACCCATATTTCTTAGGACAGCAAATCAGGCTTTCTCCTCTTCAATCCACTTCTTAATTCATAGGGCAATGCAAGCATTTTAGTAAACCTTAACTGTTCATCTTGTCCCATCTGTTTCTCCACACAGATTTATCTTTTACAAAAAATCTTTGAGAACACCACTTTCACCTTGACATTTCCGTTTTTAATGTCAGTTAATGATGATGAAGATGATGACAATAGCAACAACACAGCAGCAGCAGGAGCTAACATCTGAGGGCTTACCATGGGCCAGGTACTCTATTTAGCTTTAGACACATCATTACCTTATTTAACTCTCAAACAGACCCATGATGTATATACATTATTATAACCATTTCATACATGACAAAACAAAAGCTATACTGCAGGGATTATTATTCCAGGGTCTATAAACCTAACAGGTCTGTGAATGTCCTTCAAAAGAGCATGGACCCCCTCAAACGGCCATGCATAAAGTTGTGTGGGTATGCATCTGTGCATGGGGAAAGGGTTCCTAACTTTTATTGGTGTATCAAAAGACTGGCTCAAACATTATTGTTAGCTGCTGCTACAATGGTTAAACATTTTCAGTTAAATCAAAGCACAATTCCCAAGTCTGATGCTGGCTGTCTTCCACCTGCTAGAGCACCTCACCCTCAATCTATCTCCTTCCCTTGTGAAGCCATGATCATTTTCACCAGCTGATCCTCATACTGTTCCTTACCTAGAACGCGTCCCCAATTCCGAAGCCTACCCAATGCGTCCAAAAGCTTAACTGTGGACCCACCATGACACCGTCCTTATCTACTCCAGGCACTACAGACATCACATGGCCTCCAAGCACACACATGAACACACATTCCAACAGGCAGGCCCATCTTCTCCCCCACTTATGCTCATAACACACACTCTGATGTGCGTCTGCCTTACACACCCTGACTCTACATTCAGAGGGACACATACGAACCGTCACGCTCAGTAAACACTTTGTCACGTCTTGACAGTCATAACAAAAGTTCCCCATAACAGCTCTACCTCACACACACTGACCAGGACCTCAACTACAACCTCGGACTCAGACACCAGGCTCACAAACACAACTTGTGCGCTCTCTCTCTTACACACACACACGCTCACTGGCCCACAATACTGCCCAAGGTCTCACCACCAATCTCTCACATACAGTCACTGTGTTCCACAGGCGCCCTGACAAACACCCACCGCCGCTCCCTCGCGCGCCCCGCCTCACCCGATGTTGGTACAGGCAAACATTCCCGAAGCCGCCGGTGCCCAGCCGCTCCCGCATCTCCCAGGGCCCGCCCGCGCCCGGCCGCAGCCCCGGGGGCCGCTCCATGGGGCGGGAGGGCTAGCGGCCTCACGTTCCGCCACTGTTCCGAGGCCGGTTCCGGGCTGCCGAGGCTCGCGGGTCTCTCTTCTCGCGAGAGGATGTGTCACTTCCGGTAACTGCGGCAGGAAAAACCCCGCCCCAACTTCTCCCGGGGACCGCAGGAGACCAGCCGGGGAAATGGTGGGGAGAGGAGGCGAGCATTTTCAATGCATTCTAAGTGCCCTGGGAATTTTCGTGGCTGAGAGAACCCATATGTGTTTTTCCAGTCTTCAAAAATATAAGATCCCTCCAAACCCTTCATTCCCTTTAAATCAGTTTCCAAACCAGTCTTTCCCGTATTCGTCTTTTCTAAACGTCACGTCGTCTCCACCCCTGTCTACACTTCACCTTTCTTCAGACCTCTGCCATCTATCCTCCAGCTTCACCACCCTCTGAGCTGGCACTGGCAAAGGCCACCAAGGATTTGAATATTGCGAAATCCGTAGAACTAGAAAGAATTCTGCGCTAACAGGCCCACTGATGCATTAGGCTTCATAGTTGTTTTTCTTCTCTTAAATGATTAATCATCTTCCATTGACAGTCAGGTCAGCTCTTCTTTTGCTTGACTTCCTATACACCTGTTCCAGGATCTCCCCTATAACCCCAAACAACTCAAGGATGTGACGCTGTTCTGGAGTAAAGAATGCTCCTCCTGACTTCGGGAGCTTTTCCCTAAACGCCCTCACTGAGCTTGCTGTCAGGCATACCCCCAGTTGTGGGTTTGCCAGCGCGGTAGTTCCTCATTGTGGGGATTGTTTCCCATGAGCAATGCAGGGCTGCAGGGGCAAGCTTCCGAATGCTATTGGTGCAACAAGAAGTGCTTCTGAGTGGCAGATTGCCTTAGAATAGGGGAACCAGCTCCCCGTTTTCACTTTGAGTTGGTTGTATGCTTCACGGAACTTGGGGATCTCATCAATCACTCCAAGCTATAACATCAGCATGGAATTAAATTCTCTAAAGAAATGTGTCAGCTCTGTTAAATGTGGTCATTTGAACCTCGTTTGAGATTATGTGCACTTGAACCATGATTTGTGCAGCCCGGCCTATGAACTACATAGAATTCCAGCTAACACTTTGTGACACATGATTGTGCCACAACAGATGTAGCATGTTGAGACTTCTCAAGGTGAATACAGCATGTGCACCTCCGCAGTGCTGCTGGCTGCTTTGGAAGCATTGAATGGGCTTTGGCAGAGCAAATGTCTGTTGTCACCAGAATCCCTGAATATTGCAACGAGAATGTTGATCACTGTATGATACAAAACAAGTTGTGTTGTAGTTGTTCATCAGTAACCTGAGTGTGGTATCAGAGATTCTGGTTTCCTATATGTGCTTGCTAGCCATGGAGCTGGAGCATCAGACTTGGAGGTGGCAAATGTTACCTCCAAAAACATGTCCCTTAGAGCTGGGCAGACTGCACAGATGATTGTGGCAGCTTGTTCTAATAGTATGAAGCCCTCACTTGCTAGGTGTACAGCATCTAGCTCTGAAGTGTATCTGATTTCCACAGGTGGGGCCAAAATCCCATAATTCTCACTTGGAAGAGCTGCGAAGGGATGCTGAGGACCTGAAGACCCTGAAGCGGCCATCTTCGCAGGAACTGGGTTGTTTCCCATAGTTCACTTTTTGAGGTTTTTCTGAATTAAAAAAAAATCCTGCCTGGTTAACTTCAGGCTCCATAATCTTCAAGTTTGCCAGTTTGTTTTCTTCATGTAAAAAATGGAGGTAATAATACCTACCTCATAGATATTTTTTGAGGATTAAGTAAAACAGTGTCTGGGCCATAAGTGCCCAGTATATAGGAGCAATTATTTTTCTTTTGGCTTCCAAGATCTGGCATTCTCCTGTGATCACTCTCTCTCTCTCTCTGCTCTTTCTCCATGTACTTACTGGATCACTCTATTTCCGAGCACTCCTTAAATATTGATATTTCTCAGGTAGTCATCTTCAGCTTAGGACTGTATTCACCCTATTTCCATCCATTCTCATAATTTCACCTATGGCCTATACCCTGATGAGCCCCAAAACCCTATCACCAATCCAGATCTCCATGAATTTGTAACTATCAAACAGCAACTAAAACTCAGTATCTAAAGGAGAACTCGTCTTCTTTTTAAAAATCTGCCCCTCCTCTTCCCAATTAGACTGTAAATTCTGGACAACAGGGATCATGTTGGGACATGGCTATACTCCTGGAGCCTGAAAAATGCCTGGCACATAGGAGTTAAGTATTTGCTGAAGGACCGAATGAGCTCTTCTATATCAGTAAGATGACTGCTATAAGAGAAAAATGGCAAAGGCCTTCTCCATCCTGGGTTGCTCAGTGAGAAGCCACCCGTGAGATCCTGGGATAACAGCTGGGCCTAAAGCCCTGGCCCCTCCTACTATACACACACACTACTTCATTTCAATGGTTATAGGTAACATGAACACAAGACACTTCCCAACCATGAAAAAGCATTTGGATTTTATATGATAGTTTAAATATTTTTGAAAATGTTGATAAACACAAGCTGTACTTGGAGTTTGATGACAGACATGCTTTTAACATAAGATCTTCATCCTAGAATGCGACTTTTTCTAAAAAATATTCAATCTTAGGCCTCTTGCTGCAGGCAGGTTCCATGGGAATACACAAAAAAGAGGCAGGGAAACAGTCCCCATGGGAGACTGTTGTTTCTCAAAAAACAGGCTGCCATTACATCCTGTGAAGTTCATAAAGTGCTTTTCCCTTTGCTCAGTCACCCAAAGTGAAGTCAAAGGGCTCAAAGTCTTTCCGGAAGCGACGAGCCAGGGTCTCCTCCTCTTCCTTGCTGATCTGACACTGCCTCCAGTCAGACTTGTCAGGAATATTAAGGATAGCTTCACTAGCCAGGACCTCCCTGCACAAAAAGCACAAAGAAGTCAAAACGGACAGTATCAGTCCAAAACCCACTCTTCCTTCCATTCCTCTCCAGCCAGAGAGCTCCACTCAGCATCACCCAAAGAAGGCATGCAAATTTCTCTGACTTTGCTCATACCATTTTCTCTGCCCTGAGAGCCATCTCTGCCATTCTATCTATCAAAGTCACGCCTGTTATAAGTGACCAGCTCAGGTCTTAGCTCTTCTAGCCCCTCAAATTCCATTTACTTCTCTGAACAACTTGGAACTACATTACTGGTACCTAAAGAAGCAACATGGCACAGTAGAAAGAGGGCAGCCCCTGATATCAGAAATATCAGGGACTGGATTCCATTCCTAGCTCTGCCACTTGCTGTCTGTGACTTGAACAGATTACTTCATCACTGTGCCTTGATTTCCTTGCCTATGAAATGCAAAATAAGGGTTTTCTGATGTATGGAGACAACATAATCAAAGCACCAAACTAGCTGTAATTACATCCTGCCTTAGACTCTAGTTTTGTCACCTCGGGCCATTAGTGTGCTGAGGTGAAAAGTCAGGCACCTAGTCTCATACCCCACTCTGACTTTCTGCCTTTCTTTCTAGTGCACTCAGGCCTACATAGGCACAGCAGCACAGGCTCAATGTCAACAAAACCACCACATACACAACCTATCTTCTAAATGCCACTGCTTTATACTTTTACTTATTCTGATATATTAGAAATAACTCCTTTGCAGCCAATTAAGCTGACTGTGCTCTTTTCCCCATGGGGCCCCTGTGTGCAATGACTGAAAAGAGCAGCCTTCTTAGTAGTGTATGCAGCCTGTTGCCTCTATGGGTTGCCCTAAGGGACCCTGGAGACAGCCCTTTCCAGTGGACATTCATGACTGGCATGCTGTCCCCGATCTACGCTCCACACAGGTACACACAGTGCCTTGGTAAAGCCCCAGGGCACAGTGGCCAGGGTCCACATTGGCCAAGTCATAATGTCCATCTGCAACTGCTCCTGCAGAACAAGGAACATGTGATTGAGGCCCTCCGCAGGGCGAAGTTCAAGTTCCCTGGCTGCCAGAAGATCCACGTCTCCAAGAAGTGGGGCTTTAACTAAGTTTAAATGAATCTGAAAACATGGTGGCAGAAAAGCGGCTCATCCCGGATGGCTGTGGCGTCAAATACGTCCCTAATCGTGGCCCCTGGACACATGGCGGGCCCTGCACTCGAGAGAGCCTTGGCGCCATCTCCTCCTTACTCGTGCCCACCAATAAATCCTTTCTTGTCAAAAAAAAGAAAAGAACTCTATTTGTATATTTGTATGGTTCATTTTCCACTTTGAAGCTACAGTAAATAGAAAGGCTGAAAACAAATCACATGAGTCTTCTAAAAGTCAAAGGACCTAAGCTCAAGTTCTAGTTCTCTGGGCAGACCATCAGTCTACCTCTTCATCTGTAAAATGAAGACAGAACCACCCTTCTTGTGCAGCAGGAAAAAAAATATGTCTTTTCAAGTATTTCGTTAACTGTAAAATGCTATGTAACTGTAAGTTACTATTGTGAAAAATACTCAATGTTGAAAATACAACCAACTACCAAGAGCACAAAATCATTCAGAGACTCTCTCCTTTGTGAGCTTATGTGCCTGTGTCATCAGTGTTCACACCTGTGTCTGTTGCTGAATCAATAACACAAAGATAATGTCAGATGTTTGAAGCTCCTAACACATTTCTTCTCATTTATTATCTTTTTGAAAATGTAGACAACTACGTTTACTGGACTTATCCAATGGTGGCAATCTCTTGGAGGTTTTCCAAATTGGTCCAAAAAGGGTTCAAGGTTGACTCAAAGCTCAGTTCTAACTAGGGAAAAAACCACTGCAAATCACAGACACCAGCATCAGATAATCTGTTCCGCACATTTTCAACTCCCCTCCATACTCTCTCTTCTTGCCAGCAAATTCCTGCCTTCATTCTCTGCCTAATTTATACCACTCCCTGTACAGTTCTGCAGTCATGTTCTCCATGATATGAGGAGCAAAAATGAAGCCTCATCCAGACCTTTAGGACACTACAGAGTAATGAGTTAAGACCTCACATTTTGGGGTCCAGGGTCACTGTGTGACCATGGACAAGCTACCTAACCACTCTAGAGCGATGCTGTCCACTATAGAAGCCACTAGCCTGACATATTTAAATTTAATTCTAATTAAATTAAATTAAAAATTGAGTTCCTCAGTCACATTAGCCACATTTCAAGTGCTCAGTAGTCACTAGTAATGTGGCTGGTGATTACTGTATAGGACAGTGTACTTTTATAAAACATGTCCATCATCAGGGAAAGTTCTATTGGCACTCCTCCAGAGCCTCATTCTTCATACTGGTAAATTGGGATGACAGTATTTACCTTACAGAGTTCGGAAGATTAAATGAGGCAATGCATGGAAAGTTCTTGGCACAGTGTCTGGCACAGAGCACATGTTCAATTAATAGTAGCATTTTCCTCCCTTGGGCTAGAATGCCCACATGCCAAAGTTTACCCTCTAAATCTATCTCTCAGGCTCAACTTCAGCCCTTTCATGACGCCTTCCACCAAGTAGAAATGGGCTCTCCCTTCTCTGAATTTCTAAAGTACACTGTTCCGCAAAACTTTGTTACGGTACTTTTCACATTCTGCATTGCATTACTGTCATATATGTAAACATCTGACTTGCCCTAAGACTACTGGTTCCTTGGGGCAAGGACTGTTCCTTGTTTGGCTTTTTACTCAACTGGCCATGCAGCCCACTACTTCATTCAGAGTAGGTCTAGTGAAAATACATTTAAAATAAGAAAAATGTACAAACCTTCCAAACTGCAAAGGAAAATTCTTTTTAATTCTGTGGAAAAGTTTCTCTCCTGTGTCAAGTTCAACATAAAAATATGCTGCTCCTGGCTGTGCAATCTAAAGTAAACAGAGTCATATGAGGACATGCAATAGTGCTTTAAAAGTCAAAATCCCAGCCCATCTCTTAAAAGCTTTAATTTGGCAAAGAATTCAGCTTAGAAGCACAAGAAAAAGGATGTGAGCAGATATAAATCCCAAGCCACTCAGTGGAACTAGAGTTTAAAAAGCCAAACTGGCAGATATTACAAAGATCTTCCCAGTAGCACCTACCTTCCTAAGTTCCTGCCTTAGGAAATTTCTAATTTCTTGCTCTTCCCAGGAAAGCATTAAGGCCTTGATGTAATACCATCTTCGTCTCTAGTCTCATCAATACCCCATGCTCTAGTACCAAACTGTCACCTGCCTATTTAACATTTTTTAAACACCTTTGAGTATCTCAGGCTCAACATGTCAGAAGCCAGGTCTTTACTTCTCCTGGAATATGACCTTCCCCTCCTGTTTTACCTGCTTGATGTCGGAGTGCTCTGGGATTTCCAACAGCTCTATCTGTTGCTCCTGTGCCTGAGTAATGAAGGCATCTTTAATGTCATCAGTAGCGCAGCGGCTGAGTGGCACAGGAATGACCTGGGGCAAGGGGGAGGAGCAGGAGAAATTCTTCATGCAGGTCTCAGAGAGGTCATGCCTCCTGCACAGTCCCTGAGACGTAGCAAATCCATCACAGGGGTGGAGAAACACCCCTCAGCAGAGATTCTCCTCAGGCCAGACAGGTCTATGTCAGCCTGTCTGTAAGGACTTAAACTTATGAGCTTGCCTGCCACATGTGGGAGCCCATCTCTGATGTGGGAAAGGCTAGAAAGAGATCTCTTTGTCATTAAGCCTTTGCCAGCTCCTATATAATATATGTGGCAGAGTCAGGCCCATTTGAAAACTTAACAAATGTGCCAGAAAGAAAACCACCACAACGACAATCAAATTATCCGTAACAGTCTCTGAATTTCTGAGCTGCTAGCCCCAGGCAGGATCTGAGACTATTTCCTAACTCTGAGCTGCCACTCATGCTGAGCTTCACACAAAATACCCACTCTCTTCCAAACTCTATCAAGGCCCACACCTTTCTTGGAACCTTCCTCGACTACCCATTCCTTTTCTAACAAGGCACTTACTATCTGTGCTATTCACTTGTACTGCCATGCACTTTCCTGTGAATCCCTGTAAAATCTCTGGAGTTATCACCAGAAACTCTTTAACCTTTTAAATGAATATTATTTAAATATTAATATGAAAATTCATATTAAATATTTTAAATATTAAATCAACTATTTAAATACTTAACCTTATATTAGAATCAAATACTTAAATATTAATTAAAATTAAGTATTAAAATTAACATTATTTGTTGATGGGCACTTGGGTTGTATCCATGTCTTGGCTATTGTAAATAGTGCTGCTGTGAACACTGGCATGCATGTATCTTTTCGAATTAGAGTTTTCATCTTTTCTGGTTATATGTCCAGCAGAGGGAGTGCTGGATCATAGATAGCTCTATTTTTAGTTTTTTGAGGAACCTCCATACTGTTTTCCATAGCAGCTGCACCAATTTACACTACAACCCAAGTGCCCATCAACAGACGATTGGCTTAAGAAGATATGGTACAAATATACAATGGACTATTACTCAGCTATAAAAAAATAATGAAAAAAAATAATAATAATGAACTATTGCCATTTACAACAACACAGATAGATGAACCTAGAGAATATCATACTTAGTGAAGTAAATCAGACAAAGAAAGACAAATATTATATGACATCACTGATATGTGGAATCTGAAAAAAAAAAAAATACAAATGACTCTATATACTAAACAGAAACAGACGCACAGACATAGAAAACAAACTTATGGTTACCAAAGGGGAAAGGGAAGGGAGGAAGGATAAATTAGGAGTATGAAATTAACAGATACAAACTACTATACATAAAATAGATAACCAACAAGGATTTACTGTATAGCATAGGGAATTATATTCAATATCTTGTAGTACCCTATAATGGAAAATAATCTTAAAAATATATATATACATATATATATGTAAAACTGAATCACTTTGCCATATGCCTGAAACTAATACAATATTGTAAATCAACTATACTTCAAAAAAATTAACATTATTTAAATATTTATCAATATCCAGGTCCCCATACAGCCCTTCCAAGTTCTTGGGCAGAGACCACCTACCTGTAGCTGGAGGTGATGGCTCTTATAATTTCTCTCAAATAGAACACAGCGTTTGCCTTGACTCTTAAAGAAGCGCCTCAATGTAGCCTTATACTGCTCCACCTCTTCCACCACCTCTGCTGAAAGCTCCACCACTGACTGGTAGTGTCCAATGGGCAGGATGAGGACATGGTCATCAGATAAGCCTCCTTTGGCCAGGGCAAGGTAGCACTGAAGAGGAAGCACACAGAAGTGAGACGTCAATACCCCATGTGTGATTCTTCAGGGAGAAAAGCCTCTACAGAGCGTGAGCCCAAGGGTGTGGGAAAAGTGCTCAAGAGGCTCTCAGTAGAAATTCTCCTCTTAAAAAAAATCTAATTTTAGAGGTTATAACAACAATGTTGTCAAGCACCTGCTGAAGAATGAGATTAGATGCAACAAATTTCTTTTTTTCTGGCTGCACGGCTTGTGGGATCTTAGTTCCCTGACGAGGGGTTGAACCCGCACCCTCTCCAGTGAAAGTGTGGAGTCCTAACCACTGGACTGCCAGGGAGTTCCCAGATGCAACAAATTTCTATGCAACTATCAAATGAACTGGGAGCCAATGAGCAGCATGCACACCGGCTTTTGGCTACAAACACACCAGAGCTGAAGGAGACTGGAACAAACGGTTGGTTTTTCCTCCCAGGCTCCGAACTTGAAAACAATTTTTCAGTTATTATCACCCCCAGCCACAGAAAGATACCACTTCTGACTTCAAATGGACTACTTTCCCTACAGTGACACCCAATCTCACCCCTAAATACACCTCTTAGGCTCACGAAAAAGGCTAAGATGACGTGATTAGCATCCAGTGTCCCTACAGCCTTAAGCTGCTGCCTAACCTCTACAAAATGAAAGCAAACATAACCTAATAGGGAAGGAAGAAGAAGAAACCTCAAACTCAGGTACATCCAAAAAAACTGTAGTTCCCAACAATGGCTGCCGGCAGCTAAACAGCAACTAAAAATATTTCTGTCAAAACCCAAACACGCAATACTGCTCTACCACTCACACATTCTTTGAAGGGAAGACACTGAGTGAGTAGAGAAAGGGCCAGTGAGTATCAACGCAGACAAATGAAGGTACTGGAGCTTTAGAAAAACAATCCAAAGTATACTTTTAGTGTGGTGGGTTCAAAGTTAAGGCTGAAGGAAGGAGTCATTTATTTTTCATCTACACTGAGAAAGCCCAACAGAATGACAGGATAAGTATCAGAAACAAACTAAAGCATGATCACCCTTGATCTCCTTGGCACAGAGGACTGAACACATCTCTAGAGTTAATATCCCAGATGACTAAAGTTCATCAAAACCTCATATGTGCTAAAACATTAAAAAAAAATTTTAAATAACCAGTAAATCAGTACCCCAAAATTTTTAAATTTAAAAATTTTAAATTTTTTAATTGTGTTTGTTTTAAAAGGTTACTCTAGAAGCCTGAGTCTTCTAGCCTTTCCTTTATGTCAGTGGGTCACCGCCATAAACAGCAGTTTTTATACTGTGATGTGCACTGAAGCTACTAAAGTTTCTAGTCTAGACTAAATAACACCCCCCAAGACAGTACCTTCTAGTTCTTGTGAATAGTTTCACACTTGGCCGATCTCTTCCCTTCTTTTCAAACTCTCAACTTGTAATCTGTTCTATACTTGAATTATCTCTAATTTTATCTCAAATGTATAAGTAGGACCTGAATGAATATTTCTCCCATAGAAAAATGCATGGGGGCTTCCCTGGTGGCGCAGTGGTTAAGACTCCGCCTGCCAATGCAGGGGACACGGGTTCGAGCCCTGGTCTGGGAAGATCCCACATGCCGCGGAACAGCTGGGCCCGTGAGCCACAATTACTGAGCCTGCGCGTCTGGAGCCTGTGCTCCGCAACAAGAGAGCCTGCAATAGTGAGAGGCCTGCGCACTGCGATGAAGAGTGGCCCTCACTTGCCACAACTGGAGAAAGCCCTCACACAGAAACGAAGACCCAACACAGCCGTAAATAAATAAATAAATAAATAAATAAAATTAAAAAAAAAAAAATGCATGGATTTTGCAATAGTTACTCTGGACTCTTAGCAGCCCGCACCTGCTTTTACCAATTTATAGCCATGGGCCATTAGCATACTTCTATGTATATCCCTTGAGGAAGGCATGGCAAAGACAGAGAAAAAGCCAGGGGAAAAAAGTAATGAAAGGAGATCAAGAGGAGTGGCTACAGAGGGGACTCCAAGCCCTGTGCCAGACACCCACGGTCACCAGAGGTTCCCAAGAGGTTTCTGACAACAAAGGACAGCGCAGGTAAGTGTAAACTTGATTACTAGGTAGGCTCTAGGCTAAAATCATCATGTGACCTCCTACTTGGGGTGCTGGGTTGGGCCACAATCAAAATCTGAGATACTTTTTGCCCCTCTAGCTTTAGGTCTAGATGAGAAGCAAACAGGTTTCCTGATTATCCCCTAGGCTCATACCCTAAGCCAGATACCCTAGGCAATAGAAAGGTACAATAAATGGAAAGGAAAGGCCATCTCTCCTGGAGGCCCAGAGCAGCACAGAGCTAAGTCACCCATTCCAAATCTCTTGTGCCCTGCATGGCATTCCGAACCTACTGAAGTTTCCTAAACAGAAGGCAGTCTGAAGCCTTCTCCCATACCATACCATATGGGAGAGAAGGATAGCATACACTAATCCAAGGAGGAAACCAAGATCCAAGAGTTAATCCAAAGAGGGTATTCCTATAAAAAGAAGAGTTTTTCAAGTTTGCTTCTCTTCCCACTGAAGAGTTCATCCACAGGCTCTATGGCCCAGCTGTGTCACAGGCCTTGACCCCATTCATGCTCCCCCTAGAGACAGGAGTGTGCCAATAAGCAAGACATAAAAATTAAATGTAAATGACTGGGACTCTTCAGTCAAACAATAATGGCAGGAGGGGGATGTGACTAGAGTGTAAGATGACACAGATTCTAGTCAGTCTACAGGAGGCCACAGAAAAGGGCCCTCACTGTCAGGATAAGCTGAGGAAAAGGTCATCCCCAGGAAACAAAATTAGAATAAATCAATGAAAAATGGATGAAAGTATCTGTCCGCAGAAGCATCACACACTAAGAAATGATTTGTAAATATTTTCCTCCGGAGCCTTGGGAAATAGCCAATTCTAGTCATGGGTGACTAGGGTGCAAATGTAACCCTGAAAATTAAGCTTCTTTCATTCTAAACAAATGAAGAAGAAGGATAATGGTCTATATGAATCCCAGAGGAATGAGGGTCAAAAACTAATATTATTTAATACCTAATCAAGCCCTGCCCAAGGAAAAGTATCTGGGGAAATCTGAAATAGGATGACTTTACTGTGAGACACACATAGTTCATCAGAACTTTCCATAGCCTGAATAAAATCCTTCTCAAAATCATCCAGTTCTCATAGTCTGATTCAGTGCTTACCAAGCAATCTTGTAATTATTATCTTGGGTTCCCAGATACCCATACCAGGAATGTGGATGTGGGTATTCCCGTCATTAGGAAGCTATATCCTCTACTACTAGGCAAAACTGAGAATTTATCTCTTTATAGTCTTTTATATAATCAGTGTAAATCAGTTCCCAACATTGCATAATTATCACAAAAATTAATAAACTCAAGTTTTTAAATCTGAAGATATAAAAAAGAATATCAACATTTTTAGCCAAATATGAGTGTATAAGCAACAGAAGACTCTCTTTTTGGGACAAAGAAAATCCTTGTGTTTGTACTTCCCTGATGGCACAGTGGTTAAGAATCCGCCTGCCAATGCAAGGGACACGGGTTCAAGCCCTGGTCTGGGAAGATCCCACGTGCCATGGAACAATTAAGCCCATGTACCACAACTACTGAGCCCGCACGCCTACAGTCTGTGCTCTGCAACAAAAGAAGCCACCGCAATGAGAAGCCCATGTACGGCAACGAAGAGTAGCCCCCACTTGCCTCAACTAGAGAAAGCCCGCGCGCAGCAACGAAGACCCAACACAGCCAAAAATAAATTAATTAATTAACTAAAAAAAAAGAAAAGAAAATCCTTGTTTTAAATAGTAATTCAAAAAAGCAACTCATCACCCCCAAGTAGTATGAAATAAAAACATATAAAGTTCAAGAATTACATAAAAACATCACCCTAGGAGAGCCATACCTATTTGTCAGAGAGGAGGGAGAGAAGGAGCAATCTTGTGAAACTGGCTCTACTAAACCACAGGAGAATTGCTATAGTTACTCTAGTCAAAAAGACGGAAAATAACAAATGTTGGCAAGGAAGTGGAAAAACAGGAACCCTCATACATTGCTGGTGGGAAAACAAGATGGTGTAGCCATTTTGAAAAATAGTTTGGCAGTATCTTAAAAAGTTAAACATAAAATTACAAGCAATTCCACTCCTTAGGTGTCTATCCAAGAGAAATGAAAACATATGTTCACACAAAGACATGTATGCAAATGTTCATTAATAGCCATAAAGTGGAAACAACTCAAATGTCCACCAACTGACAAATAAATAGACAAAATGTAGTCTATCTGTACAATGGAATACTATTTGACCAGAAGGAACAGAAAACCGACACATGCTACAACATGAATGAGCATCAAGAACATTATGCTAAGTAAAAGAAGCCAGACACAAAGACACTGTACGATTCCATTTATATGAAATGCCCAGACAGAAATGAAGACAAAAAGGACTAGTGGTTGCCTGGGGCTGTGGGTGGGTATGGAGACTAACTGTAAATGGGCAGGAGGAATCTTATTGGAGTGATGAACATGTTCTAAAACTGTATTATGTGATGGCTGTACAATCAGTGAGTTAACTAAAAATCACTGAATTGCACACTTAAAGTAGGTAAATTTTATGATATGTGAATTATGACTCAATAAAGTTAACAGAAAACAAACAGGTGTCTCCTCTGTAAAAGGTTCATGGAAGTAACTCACATGTGTGCCAATGTTGACCACCAAATGCTTTTCCACTTCAGGGCTGGCAAGGCAAAACCAGCAGGGTCCTGGAGGCTGAGCTTCATGTGGAAGAAAGACAAATGTTACCATGGTCCAAGCACTCCAGCACATAACCACCCTACAGAATTCAGCCTTGTCTGATCTCTGTATCCTGCAAACACTGATATGTACACAGTACTGCCACAACGGACTGGGTCTGCTGTGCTCCCACTATGACCCCTGCCCCCATCACCATTATCAATGAAACTAAACCTCTATTAAAAGTTCTGAATTTGTAACCAATCCACAGGTAGGTGATCCATGTGATAACCATATATTGACTAAAGTAACATGTAACTGGCAACTAACTGCAATGAGAGAACACTCAACTGGGTGTCTGGAGCCCCAATTCTAGTTCTAGTCATGCCACCAGCTATCCACATGACCCTGGGAGTACGTGTACCCTCCCAAAGTCAGCTTCTTCATCTATGAAACAAGGGAGTGGAGAAAGAGGATCTCAATGTAATAGCTGTAAGTCTTTTCTACCAGTTTGATTATTCCATTATTTTATAAACCCATACTGGTTTTGTAGGCTCTTAACCTTACGTTTACAGACATGACGGAAAGGAGCTTCTTCCATAGTTCTGACAGGAATAGCCTCAGACAGCCTCAAAGTCAGGCCACCTTTGCATTCTTTTATTTTTCTTATTGGTCCTAATGACTCAATATACAATCTTCTTCTGCCAGAAGAGGCTCTCTTAGCAATGCTGCTTCCCAAACAAGACCCAAAATAACAGTTATTGCTCACATAAGAGACCTCTGGAACCAAGGTACTTACGAAGTTTGCGAGGCTGCTTTGGGTGAGGAGAAGACTTGTTATCTCTGCCTGTAGATGAACGCTTCCTTCCCTGCTTTTCATTTAAATCAAAGAAAAACTGACAGGCTGAATCTTCCTGGAACAGCCAAAGGTAGAAGAGTAAATGTTATTAAACTAACCTTTAGACAAGTAGCCAACCATCCACATACAAGGGAACGTTCCTGCCATGTCATGTCTTTCCTCCTTGCCCTTTCTGCCTATCCTAGAGAAGAAAAATATTTTCCCAATCCTGATGCCTGGACTCTCAGTCATACCTCTCAACACTTATCCAAGCTACCACCAAATTTATTCCTTTGGAAAAGTGAATTAAAATGCAAGTTATACAGCAATTCTTGCCTAAAACAGAATAGCATGAACCCACCCACATTCCTTTCCCTTTCTCAGTAGGGACATGGTGCAGTCTTACAATTTCACAGATAAAACAATTCTGAGTTTTAATTAAAAAGATAAGAAAAAAAAGTCTGAGAAAGCAGACCATGTATACTAGTAAGGAAACTTGACATTCCTTGCTTTAGTGAAGGGAAAACGAATTTCAGAAAAGTCTGCTATTAAGAAATTTCTTCAGAGTAAATCTTATTCACCTATACCACTCATTATAAAATCACAGATTACATTGCTACCAAGCAGTTGGATCCTTGCCTGAAAAGTTAAGAACAGAGAATTAACTTTAGACAAGGAAAGACTTTACATGTGTAACCCCAACATATGAACCAAGTTTAGACAATGAAAGACTAAAAATATGAAACTGTTAACCCCAAACTATAATTAAAAAAACAAACAAAAACAAAACAAAACAAAAAAACACATTGAGCTTACTGGAAATCTACTAAGGCTTTCTAATCACCAGCATGATTTCCCAAAGGAAAAAAAAAAGATTTAGATTCGAGGGATTAAACTTGCCTTGTGAATTAAACTATAACCAAGAAAAGGACACCTGTAATGGGCAATCCTGCCCAGAAAATGCCACCTCTCAGTCAGAACATACCTCAGGGGCAGGAATTTGCTTTCCTATGGATGCTTCCTTCACAGACTTTCTGTACGGGTTTTCAGTGACATCTGGAGGCTGTTTTACCAGTTCTGCTACATCCATTAGTTTCATAGGAACAATACTGAATGCATAAAGATACTTTGGGAGAAGAACAACATAATATTAAGGGAAATACTATTTATGCAAATGTAATCAACCTATTTTACCATAAAATTTCACATAAAGCTTCAGAAACTGAGTAAGATCAAAGAGCAGCAACCAGCCCATCTGCGGTTCAGAGCATCCATAGCAATGCCATTTCAGTGATCTCTGCAGGGGCAAACCACGGGCTGATGAAGTAACAAGCAACTCATCAAAGCCCAGCCCTTACACAAAACAACTATCACTGCAAGGCCCAGAGGGACTTGCTCCATAACCCTTGAAGACAAACTGCTTCTGTCTCTGAGTCCTTTATCTTTGTGCACTTTGTCAATAGTCACTGCACTGCCCTTCTTTTTTTCTAATGAAAACTAAATTGGACAACTTAGTGTTTCCCTCTGATTTTACACAATTTCTGCTGTATATGCTGATAGATTTTCTTAGGGATTAGTAGCAAAGAAATAAATATTCACATAAATATCTAAAACCATGGACTAATGGCACAGATACTGAAAACTTTACGTGAGATATGAATAGATGCTTAACCTCACTACCGATCAGGGAAATACAACTAATTAACAATGATACACAACTTTCTTCTATCAGAATGGCAAAAAATGTTAGTAAAAATTTGACACTACCCATTGAGAAAACAGACTCATACACTGCTGGTAGGGGTGTAAACTGGAACAAAATTTTGAAATGAATTTACTAATACTTGCCAAATTTTAAAATGTGCATATTCTTTGAGTGAAGTATGCATTGCTTAGGGTTAAGGCTAACATGTCCCTGAAAGTAAAGCAATAGACTAAAAATACTGTGAGTGATGTTCAGTCTTGAAAGGGCAGTTTAAAAAAAGGAAGAAACGAAGGAAGGGAGGGAGGGAAGGAAGTTAAAAAAATTACAAATCTAAACTTGCTAAGAATGCATTGGGCCTAAAAGTTTAAGATATTATGGAAAAAACAAAATAGGTATTTGCTTATCTTTTGCATGTACATTGTTTATGGCATATTATATATAGTAGGATAATCTTCAGATAACTTATATATTTTCCCACGTGACTGACTGTTCTGATCTTTAGCTATTGAAATCCACAGTATCCTGCTTTTGGCCCTACAGAATCAGAAATGCTCTCAGGGAAGTGAGAAGAACAATACACTTTTCTGGTATACCCTCTTTCATTCACCTGCACTGTTTTCCAGTATAAAGACAGATTCCAGGTATCATTAAGATTCCCAAAGCCAAGGAGGGCTTAGGTAAATCCTTGGGAAGATTTTATTATTTCTGCTAAATGAAGTTGCTAAAAGAAGCAAAGCAAGAGTACCATCTGAGGTCAAACTCATGAAAAATACCCATAGAGACGACCACATGGATGTGGGAAGAAGGACATCATTCATTTGAAATTTTGCCTTTGTTCCACTGGGCCTATTTTCCCAAACCCTTCTCTAAAATCTCCTACAAAGGACCCAAGGAAACCTAACCTTTCATTACCATATTATTATAAAGCGTAAAGTAACTGAAGTACTGGGACATCGCAGTTGGGGAGAAGAGAAGATATGAATGCTAAACTGGGCAAGAGGAACATTTATCAGACAGACAATAAATATTAACCAAACACCAAATACTCAAAATTTACCTTTTTCTTTTCTGGATTTCCAACATTTGCCAGAGCTATGAACCTGGTGGCATGCCGTGCATTTTCCTGCAGAATGATGTGGTTTCTATAATATATTGGAAAGATAATAGGTTACCAACAAACTTTACCTTTTTTTTTTTTTTTTTGGCTGCACCTCGAGGCTTGCAGGATCTTAGTTCCCTGACCATGGATTGAACCCAGCAGTGAAAGCGCCGACTCCTAACCACTGGACTGCCAGGGAATTCCCACCAACAAACTTTACTTTTGATCTGCAATTATGAAATATGTAGACTCCATGGGGCCATGAAACAAGCACAGGTCCTAAGTCTATCACTACATCACCACCAGTAACATCTCAGATGTTACCTGTCCATCTAGTAGAATAATCACCCCTACTTCCCAGAGCTGCTGTTAGGAAGAAAATGAGATCACGTATTTGAAAAGCACAAAAAACTCTAAATTTGGCTTTAAAAGAGTCGGAAAATTGGCAAAATGTTGATAATTGCTGAAGTAGGTTATGGGTTCAGGAGGGATCATTATACTATTCTCTCTTCTTTTGTGTAATAAAAAACTATAATAATGAAAAACAAAGAGAAATGAGTTTTAAGTGGAAAACAATGCTTCAAATGGTAATACATAGCATGATTTCATTCTCTTAGGAAAAATATAAAAATACATGAGTGTCTATGTTTCCTAGAAAAAAAATGCCAGTATTTTTATTATGATAGTTACGGGTTTTTGTTACAGCTCTGGTTAAAAAGTTGTACAGGGTTTTTTGTTGTTGTTTTTTTTAACAGCTTTATTAAGATCTAATTCAAATACCATACAATTCACCAGTTTTTAGCATATTCATATATACTAAGCCACTACCACTATCTAATTTTAGAACATTTTCATCATCTAAAAAAGGAAACCCTGTATCTATTAACAGTCACTCCCCATTTCCCTCCAACTAGCCCCTGGCAACCGCTAATCTACTTTTTATCTCTATGGATTTGCCTATTCTGGACACTACAGATAAATGGAATCATGTAATATGTGGTATTTTGTGTCTGGCTTCTTTTATTTAGAATAATCTTTTCAAGGTTCACACATATAGCTTATATCAGTACTCCATTCCTTTTTCTTACTGAATAACATTCCATCATATGGATATACCACTGTTTATTTACCCATTCATCAGGTGATGGATATTTAGGTCATTTCCTCATTTTGGCGATTATGAATAATGCTGTTATGATCATTTGTGTACAAGTTTTTTGTGAACCTATGTTTACATTTCACTTGGAATAGGAGTGGAATTGCTGGGTCATATGGTAGGGAAATGCCAAATATTTTTGCAAAGCAGCTGTACCATTTTACATTCCCACCAGCAATGTATTAGGGCTTCAATTGCTCCACATCCTCATCAGCACTTATTATTTGTCTTTTTGATTATAGCCATCCTAGTGGGGTGAGAAGTGGTATCTCATTGGTTTTGATTTGGATTACCCTAATGGCTAATGATGCGTGAGCATCTTTTCATGTGCCTATTGGCCACTGGTTTACGTTCTTCAGAGAAATGTGTATTTGGATCCTTAAAAGTTTTGAGTGGCTTATTCCTATAACCCTTCTGTTTTTAGTGCATGGTTTCAGAGAACAAGAGGTTTTTCTGGAATGCATATATGGAGATATAAAAGAAAAATCCGTAGTACCTATGGTTATATCTTAGGCTGTGGGATTATAGGGAAAGGGCAGGTTATAGTCTTCTTTTTGCTCACCTATATTTTTTTAACTTTCAACAACACATATATTGCTTTTGTATATTAAAAAAAAAGGTTTTTATAAATCATTTTAGGGATTACCCATGCCTTTAAAGTGAAGATCTTTCAGAGTTAACTTTACTTAGCTCTATTACTTATAAAACACTGGCTTTATTTTCTCTGTAATACATCCTTTAAAAACTCCATCTCCAAGCTATACTGAAAAAAGAGAGAGAGAGAAAAAATTGATACAAGTTCTTGATTCCTAAATTGAAATACTTCTTAGGTGATTATCCTGAGTTTAAGACTATACAAGAAGTAACCGTTTAACCTGATCAAAACAGGACTTACTGTACATCAAGCTATGATGATTAAACAGCATTGTTATGTCAGACCCTCAAACCTTTAAGGGGCTTTAAATGATACATTGGATGATACAGTATCATCCAATCCCTTGTATTTCAAATTAGGAAACCAAACTCAGAAAAGTGGAATGATTTGAGAGTCACTCATTTCATGCCTGAGTAACTAAAAGAAACCAAGATATTATATGGCTGAAATGAACATGAGAAGTTTACACAGAAAATCCAGGCAAATTCTTCAAAAAACCAAAAAGAATGAAATGCTACTCACCGATATGGAAGCCTCTCATAATAAGTCTTTTCCAATGCAGCAAAATGATATCTTGGTTTTAAGCCTGTGGCAAGACTGGAGATCAAAGCAGAGCCACATTTTTTGGTATCCACTTCTCCCTAGTAAATAGAAACTTAGTCATCATAACAGACCTAAGAGTTATCATGAAATGCAGAGATATAACAAGACACTTTGAAATGTCTTTGGAATATTTATGTGGCTACAATGTGGGCAGTAGAATTTGCATCATGAATTCCATACTTATGGCAATCAGAGAAATCTCAACACATAAGGGGAACCGGGCTATTACAAATGCAGAAATAGGAACAGTTGTTGGAAGCCAGAGGTTAAGGGAAAAGGTAACTCCTCCATACTAAAACCCAAAACAAGGTTTATTACAATACTTTTTTGGAAAGTAAGCACTCTCTCTCTGGAGCCCACAGACTGTACGTCTATAATTTGCTTCATTGTGCTCCTGTAGTTCTGACAATGCAGACAGTCATAGTCATTGCAGAAGATCAAAATTAAAAGCTAGCTTTCAGGGCCCCTAGGATCCATAGAATATTTGCCATAGAACATTCATGGACTTCATCACATAAGCATACAATTCTTTATTTTGCTTCAGTCAAGGAAGGTGTGGCTTGTGGAAGGGCACAACCATGCCCTTGTCACAGTTTGTAATACAAAGTCTGTCAAAAGTTAGGCTTGTTCCCAGAGCTTCCATTAACAATAAATTATGTGCTCTCTCATCCATAACATTATTTATGAACTTCATTCTAAGAGAAGGTATTAACTGGAAATAAAGAAATTACCAGAGTTAATTTTCCACTAAGTAAAGCAAAACCTTCCTTTTGTCTTATGCTTGCCTCCTTCAGGTGTCTGCTGAAGGGCAGGGAACTGACCTTGAGGTTAGTTGCAGTACCTTAGGGACTAGTGAGATATACTGTTTTCTCCCCTATAAATACCTTGTATGATTACTTATAAACTTTCATCAAAATCTACTTTAATCAAAAATTGTAAACTTTTTTAGCACCGCTCTTCATTCTTCCTTATAGAGTATCACGTGTCTTTCTCCCATCATCACTTTAGTAGTCTTTCTCTGGATCTTCCCTAGTTCTGCTGTATCTTCTCTATGCTGCAACCAGCACTGCCTCTTGTATACTAGTGGAAGAATAACCATAGGTTTGTGGAAGGGGAAGAAAGTGTTGTCCCTTCTCCCTTCAAAATCCTGACAATGCCTGGTATTTTGTTGGCCTTTTTAGTCATGGACACATTATGTTAAAGTTGGCAGAGTGGCCTACAAGGCCCTTTTCTGGATCATCTCTGATAACTCTACATCTAGGAATTGATATTTGTCCCTAAATGTATTCTTACATTTTCCTTCACTGAAGCTCAGCTGATGCTTTCTGCTCTCACATACAACCTTTCAAGGTCTTCCTTAGGCTGATTTCCACCAAGGTAGCTCCCCATGATAGCTGTCACTCACCAACCTGGTGTACATCCTCTTCCTACAAAAATATTTAGATCGAACGCCATGGCACGCTCCAATACATTCCAACATTAAAGCTTTCCCATTAGAAAAGTACTAAGTTTTCAATATATTGCTTCCCAACTTTAGATCACTATCCTCAATCCCATGATGATTCCACCTTTTAAAATATGTTGATAGCCAAAAAGATATAATCTGAATGGAAAGGGGGAAATAAAACTGCAGAGCTGCCACTAGCTATAAATCTTTTCACTGAAAATTAGTGACCCCTCAAAACTTAAGAAGAAGCTTGAGAAAGGGTACTTGAAGCAGAGAATAGAATTTTTTTAAAAAATTCATTTATAAGTAAGACTTCAGCATTCTCTCTTCAGTGAATCGTGCTTTCATTAAGATCAACTTTTGCTTTGGTCAGCCAATAAGGCTTTAAGTATCCCGAAAAATTCACAAAAGATTTCTACTGAAAGGAACTAAGAGCTGAAATAGTCACATAAAGAACAAAAAAGATCAAATTAAGCCACTGCAATTTGCTTTTAGAAATTCCAACTGAACAAACACTACTCACAGAAGAATTCCCAAAGTTCCCCACATACTTGGGCCACGGGGATGTGAGCAAGATATCAACACCCTTAAACTGGGATGTTGACCACAGCATTGTTCTCAGGGAAAACACATCCTTGGGACTAAAACTGTAACCTGGGACAGGTTCATTTAAGGACTCTGTCCCACTGAGGTACACAATCTGCAGCCCCGAGCTTCCAGTGAAGACACCTTTACGACCTGGGTTCAAAGAAAAATGGACAAGTTTTAGTCAAACTGCTGAATGAAATGTCACTCTGGTGATGAATCTCTTTCCCCATGCCCCACTTCCAGCTCCTAGGTCTCAATGTTGGATGGCTACAACAGTATTCCTGTTCAGTAAGTAAGAGCAGTCCTTATGTGAAGGCTGCTGGAGCCCACAGTCTGATTGCCCCAGGTGCCTTGCAAATGAAAATCTTGGGAAGCACTGATTAAGAAAAAGGCTTTCTGCCTTCCAGAGACTCCAAAGGGACTAAAAGAAATCTAGACACCTGGATACAGGGAGAGGCACTGAGAAGAAAAAAAAATAATTGCAGCTGTGAGTAAGCTATAGTCTAGAATAAATGTACTCTTCATGAAGGCAGAAGCTTCCAAATGAAGGAAAACATTTGGAAAAAGCAATTACTTGTGAAAAAGTAAGAGACTCTGCCATCTTCTAAATTTATTCATAGCTTGTGCCCTTGATTCCGTTTCCTTCTTGCTGCCTCCAGAACCTTGTTCCATCAATTTTCACTTCCCTTTCATCTACTGAGTCTCTTCTTCTCAAATGGCTCTTTCCACATACTAACTCATAAAGGAACACACATACTAACTAATAAAGGAACACACATACTGACGAACAAAGAATAATAAAGTAAAAAAGGAACACACATACTAATAAAAAAACTATAAAAAGAGCATTTATAGCAAAGGAAATGTAGAAGCTTTCTAAAGAAATGAGAGACCAAGAGAGAGGAAATGTGAAGACCATTTGAGCCATTTTAGAAAAAAATGAGTTGAATGATCCAAGAAGCAGTAGTGGTGGGGGGAGGGGAGCAGGTGGAGAAGAAAAGCAAAATTTGACAGTGCTTTTTACAACAGCCAGACACTGAAAGAACCACTAAGAGTTTCAGGGGGCTGTGGAGGAACAATT
Source organism: Balaenoptera borealis (assembly GCF_965194805.1). Lineage (NCBI taxonomy): Eukaryota > Metazoa > Chordata > Mammalia > Artiodactyla > Balaenopteridae > Balaenoptera > Balaenoptera borealis. The sequence continues at coordinate 90,509,228 of NC_138874.1, forward strand.
TTAACCTGGAATTGAAGAGTGGACCTGGAATCAGAAAAAGGACAAAAGCAGTGAAAAACCCAAGAATCGACACTAAAAACTTGAGTTTTTCAAAACCTCAGTGAAACCTAGAGCTATAGCAAATTAGAAGTCCAATTAACAAATAAGCTATATACATCTAGCAATGTTACATGGTGAGACCACATACATAGACTTTTTTTTTTTTTAACACAATTTATACCTGAAGTACTCCAAACACTGTAGTCAAATAGTTTACTCCTCTAGTTGGCTGAAAGAGTATATATTGGGTTGTGAAAGTACAAGGAGATTGGGGAGAGGTGGGAGACAACAGAGGAAAAATGACATAGTCTTAAAGGTATAGACACTGACTTTAGGGAAAAAAACCCTGATCCCCATTCTCTCAGGCAATAATGGCAGATGAATCCAGCCACAAATTTCCTGGGAGGCTCATTCCTGGGACACATTATGTTCATTACAAACACACAAGATATCAACTTACCCAGATAAGTAATGTTTTCAGCTAATTCACACCCATCAACATCTTGGAAATATTTTACTGTTTCCTGGTTATTGGCACCCAGCACGTATGTCTGAATAGGAGCTAGTGAGAGAAACAGACATGACACCAGCTAGTTACCAGTTCTGCTTTGGAACCTGAGAACTGTTTCCCCATAGGAAAAACACTTGTAGCAAAAGTAAAGAGTCTGCAATCCTAGGGAATTCCCTGGCACGGGTTTGATCCCTGGTCCGGGAACTAAGATCCCACAAGCCACATGGCACGGCCAAAAAGAGTCTGCAGTCCTATATATGGAACATGGTCACCACATAGGATATCCTACAACCAACCTTGTGGCTTGACTATTAAATGGTATCACTAGGCTGATGAAGTAACATCCTAGAGAGGATGGTCAATGTATAGTTAGGAAAACACAGACCCCAAAGAGCTTAATAAAAAACACTGAAACTGGGAAAAAGAAAAAAAAAAAACACATATGGTTGCATTATTCAATTCCTTCCTACTGAGAAGAGAATTCTTTTTCTGGAACTAAGTCCAACCAAATTCAAAATGTGAACATTTAGATACATAGGCATTCTTCCCAGGTCAATGCAGAACTCAAAGGCAAACTCTTAAATCACTAACGTGTGAAAAACAACTAGGCAAGAACCATGTAGCCTTGAAACTTTATTAGAAATCATATGTTAAAAATAAGTTCTGTACCTTTCTTGATGCCAGTTTTATATTCCTCCCATTCAGCATCTGGAGTGGAGCCAAAGAAATTTCCTACACACAACAGCAGCTAAAATGAGTTTTTTAAACAGATATATGAGATTTTTAAAAAATATCAAATAGTACATAATTAATTGATCATAACGTTATTGAGCTAATTATCCTATTTAATGATCCCAGCTTTTTCCTTAATCGATTTACAGAATTTCCTTAATCAATTTACAGAATTTCTAAACATAATTCTTTTACAACAATTGTAGTAGTTACTGATTCTATAAATTACTAAATTTTGGCTCCCTGGATGTCAAATACAAGCTGGGGAAGGAGACAAGAGGGTCAGGGAAAAATGGAGAAATCAACCTTGAAAAATCTCTCTGCAAAATACAAAACTATATTAGATACCCTGAGAGATACAGGGCATAAAGGACACATTTCCTGCTTGTTATCTTTACTCAACCTTTATCCCAATGAACAAATTATCCCCATATCTAGAACACTCTTCTGTACTCTAAAAATTTACAGTCTAGCTGGCAACAACACAACAATTACATAGGGCTCTTTAGTTTGTGAAGCATTTGCACATATGCCATCTGACTTCACTCATACCATATACCTATGAAATAGATCTGTGCTTCCCAAACCCAGGGTCAGAATCACTTAGGGAGGTTCTGCTAGTCTGTTTTCAGTTTTGCGTACAGTAATAAAGTAACAAAATTCAAATTCAAAAAGTATAGAAAGGTCTACAGTAAACACATCTCCCTTCCCACACCACTTTTCAGCTACTAAACTCCCATGGTCAGAAAAGGAATTCGGACTTCCCCGGTGGCACAGTGGTTAAGAATCTGCCTGCCAATGCAGGGAACATGGGTTCGAGCCCTGGTCCAGGAAGATCCCACATACCGCGGAGCAACTAAGCCCATGCGCCACAACTACTGGGCCTGTGCTCTAGAGCCCGCAAGCCACAACTACTGAGTCCACATGCCACAACTACTGAAGCCCGCGCACCTAGAGCCCATGCTCCGCAACAACAGAGGCCATGGCAATGAGAAGCCCGCGCACCGCAAAAAAGAGTAGCCCCCGCTCACCGCAACTAGAGAAAGCCTGTGTGCAGCAAGGAAGACCCAGTGTAGCCAAAAATAAATAAATAAATTTGTATACATAAAAAAAAAAAAAGGAACTCAATCTAACAAAAAAGGAGAGTATGTGTTCGACTGAGAAATGTATAAAGGAGCCCAAACTTTATTTTACTATGTTTGATTACAACAGTCAAATTAAATGCAGTAAAAAGAAACATCTTACATCAAAGTTTCCACTTTTCTTCTGAATTGCTCGAACTCTATTGAATAAAACATCAAACTTTCCTTCAACATCTCCACACGCCAAGCTGCAAACAAGACATAAATGTTAAGGCAATGCAGGACACACAAATAGGCCTGCCAGGTTTGGTATATACTAGTCTTCCTGGATTAGGGAGATATGTGATCCAGTCTCTCTGAGGTTACCTGAGAGGTTCACTGCAGGTGAACTATTAATGACCACTGGGCAGCTCCACCTAAAGGTCTCACCAATAACTTCACCATATCTAAAATTTAGCTTATCATTTCCTCCAAAATTGAACCAGCTTATTCTCACTTGCCAAGTTTTGTGGCTGAGTCTACTGCCAACTTGGTTACCAAGACTCAAAAATCCCACATCCAGTCATCGTCTCCTCAATTCCTTTTTACAAATACCTTTCACAGTCATCCTGTCCTTTTTGTTTCCACTACCACTATCTTAGCACAGGGCTTCATTCATCCATTCAACAAACACACTCAGGACATCTACCACATGCTTGCTAAGTGCAGTATGCCAAGTACTATGCTAAGGACACGTTAGGAGTATAAAGAAGAAGGAGACTCAGTTCAAGCCTCAAAGAGTACACAATCAGGGAAGGGGCGATATGCCGATAGTTATAAATTTATATGAAAAAGGGCAATAATAGGAGGTATGTGTAAAGTGTTATGGGGTAGGGAGATAGAAACTGGCAAGACCTGAGGTTTGTAAGCCAGACTAACCCTAAGTTGTGAGGTAACTTGTTCTATAATCTCGTTTCTGAGTTTTTATACTTTTGATTTACATGGTTTTTCCACTTCTCATATCATTTTCTTAATGTCTTTTAACTCATCTTGAAATATTATAGTTCTTGTTGTTTTGTCAGTATGTCTTTCTGGTGTGCTTTACTGTCCATACCACTGAACATTTTCAAGGTAGTGAAAATGTGGGTAGTGACACGATCATGTATGTTTTAGAAAGATCATTTTAGTAACAGAGTGAAAGATGGTCTGGAGGACCAAGTGACTATATAAGCAAAAATACCAGCAAAGAGGGCAATGTCAAATGAAGATGGGGAGGACAGAAACAGACGAGAAATTTAGAATTCTGAAGACTTGAACACAAACTGGAGTGGAGAAGTAGGAATGGAGGATAATTACAGGGTCGAGCAACTGAGAGTCCTGTAGTTTATGCAAAGGCAGAATCGGAGAGAAATACAGTGAATCTGGTATTGGATACAACGCAGAGAATATACTTACATTTCCTCTAATACCCTCCCTTCTTCCTGTCCACCCTACATAAAGCCAGCAGTTTAATGTTCTTTCCTCAAAAACATTAAGACAACTCCACTGCCTGAGGAACCACAGCTTTCCACAAGTCCCTGATCTCTCTTCCCAATGCTTTCTCCAAGTTTCCATAACAGAAACCTTCCCTATTGTCGATCTGATCACTCTCTGTCTCTGCCATTCCCTTGGGGTAGTTATTTCTCCTAACAGTCCCACACTACCCATCTTGAGTCTAAAATTTTCCCATCCTTCAAGGCCTATCACATCTCTAAAGCCTTCCTGACCAGCTCAGAAAGTCCTCTTCTCAAAACTTCAGAAACCCATATAGCTTTTCAGAGCAATCTCTGTAATAAATTATTACCACTTTCACTTATCTTCTGAGCACCACCTCTTCTAGGAAGCCCTCCAGCCCCTATCAGTCACCAATTCCTGGTGCTCCCACAGGATCCTGCACTTCCTCTCTCATAGCAGTTGTCACATGGAATTATCTCTGTTTTGGGGAGAGCCATTGTCCAGTTTGTACATCATAAGACACCTCAAAGTTCATCATCTCCTCATCTGGGCGCTCTACCAGTGTTTCCTATCCCACTGAAGAAAGAAATCTAGGACCGGGACAATGCTGACACCTCCTCACTCATAACCAAACCACCTCCAAACCCTGTTGCTGTCCTCTCCTTAATAAACCTTGAATCCCCGCACTTCTCCTCTGCCTTTACGCTATCTAATCCTAGCTGTTTTCTACTTTGGCAATAATTTTTTCTTCACATTGCAACCAGAATCGCTTTCCAAAATGAAAATTTGATCATGCCAAGGCGTTCTTAAACATTCCAGTGATCCAGTGACTTTTTTAGGATAAAGACAAAACTATTAATCAAGGCTCAATCCTCACTACCTTGATTCCTCACATTAATCCAAATACCCTATACACCCTCCCAGAACCGTGAACCTTTTCCTCCTGACATTTATCAGGACCGTAATTCAACATTTATCTGGATTCTTTGATTAATATACGTTTCCCTAAACTGTAAGATCCATTAGGGCAGGAACTCCATCTGTGCAACGTCTAGCACAGTGCCCGGCGCACTGCAACTGTTCAATCAATATTGTTGAATGAATGCATAAATGCAAGTCCTCTCTTCATCATCCCCTCAAAAAGCGCGCCAGGGCAAAGGCCCTGTCTCTCTCTCCTGTCGACCACTGCCCAGAGCCCATCAATGGGCCCCATGACTACAATTTTTGCCTAGTAAATATACTGCGGGTAGAAACGAAGGGGAAATGATGTCAGAGACCAAGACGGCCTAATATGGAGGAGGCCTGACGCTAGGAGCTTCCTCCTCTCTCAGCGAGTGTCGCCAAGAGTCCCCCTCTTCAGAAGCGAAAACGGACAGGAAAAGAGGCCGGCAGTGCCCAGGCAAAGACGCGATCGAAGCTCACCAGCAGCCGCCGGGCTTCCGCCCCTGCCTTTCTGTCTTTAGAAAAACCCCTGCAGCGCGCGCGCGCGCGCACACACACACACACACACACACACACACACGCTTCAGGCTCAGGGTCACACACACACACGCTTCAGACTCAGGGTCACTCTCTCACACACACACACGCGCGCGCGCGCGCTTCAGACTCAGGGTCACTCACAGGCGCAGCGGTTTCTGAGCCATCTGCCCTTATCGCCTGGATTGGGACGACCACCGAAAATAGGGACAGCGAACCTACGCTCTTCCGGAAAAGGCGGCCGCACTACGATAAGACGTCAGCGCTCCCAGCCAATGAAAGCTCAGTTACCTACGGAGAGCGCCGAGGGACAGATGCCTCTCTCAGGTGGTTTTGCCTCGAGCAGGAATCAAGAAACCGGGAGCGTGGAGAAGGGACAAAGGACGACAAACATTCCGATTGTAATTTTTTATTTGGGGGCAGTTGAAATTATTGAATTGCTAGAAAACTCCCTGCACGATGTTGGCCCCAACCTAATGAGGTAACTCTCGTGGGCAAGACAGACCAAATAAGTAAATTTAAAAAAAAATAAAAAGAGAGTACTTGGGAAATTTGTAATACACGATTTTATTTTATTTCACTTTTTTAGCCACACCAAGGGCACCTGGGATCTTAGTTCCCCTACCAGGTATGGAACCCGCGCCCCCTGCAAGTGGAAGCACGGAATCTTAATCACTGCACAACCAGGGAAGTCCCTCTAGTCTCTTTTAATCTACAATAGCCCACCTACCTTTTAGTTTTGTTTTTCATGACATTGAGTTTTTTGGAGAATTAAGGCCTTATTGGTTGGAGACAACAGTGTTTAAGGAAATGGAAGTGTTCCTGACAACTGAGGGGCATGGGAGACTCACCAAAGGCAGCCAAGCAATTCAAAATTAACTAAAACTTAAAATAAGTTTAAGGAAGAACAACAAAGTTCTGATTTTCCTCACAACTTCTACAATGCTTTTTTGGGAAAAATCAAGTTAACTGCCTCAAAATATTGATGCCTCTGTACTGCTCTCACATTGATATTTTTTCTGCTCTGGGGGTAATACAGCACAGCCCAGCAGTGGAGGTCAAGACGGAATCTTGAAGAAGAGTAGAAGTTTATCAAGCATGGGCAGGTGATAATTTCAGGAAGAGGAAACCTCAGTTAAGATATGAAAACTCATCCATAGAATTCTGTGTTCTTTTTTCTAAATTGAGGTATATGGAATTCAGTGTTATCTTTGCAACTTTCCAGCAAATCTAAGTCTGTTGTAAAGTAGAAAGTTTATGGGAAAAATCTCATCCATTCGAATTTAAGGTAGCTCAAGATAGCTCAATACAGTGTTAAGTGTCAGAGTAACAGGGAATAAAATTGAAAAAAGGAATAAAATAGGGGCCTTGTATGCATGCTAGGAAATCTGGCTTTAGAAAACACATTCTTCCCAAGTGCACATGGAACATTCTCCAAGATAGATCATGTATTAGGCTACAAGTCTAAATAAATTCAAGAAGATAGAAATTATATCAAGTATCTTTTCTAAGCACAATGGCATGAAACTAGAATCCAGTAATAGGAGAAAAATTGGAAATTCACAAAAACATGGAAATTAAATAACAACTCTTGAACAACAGATGGACAAAAAGAGATCAAAAGGAAAATCAAATGAAACAAATGAAAATGGAAACACAACGTACCAAAACTTACGGATATAGCAAAAGCAGTTCTAAGAGGGAAGTTTACAGCTGTAAATGCCTATATGAAGAAAAAAGATCTCAACTAAATCTCAAGGAACTAACATTACACCTCTAGGAACTAGAAAAAGAACAAACAAAAATGCCTATATGAAGAAAAAAGATCTCAAATAAACCTCAAGGAACTAACATTACACCTCAAGGAACTAGAAAAAGAACAAACTAAGCCCAAGGTTAGCAGAAGCCAGGAAATAATAAAAATTAGAGCAGAAATAAATGGAATAGAGAAATGGAGAATAATGAAACTAAGAGTTGGTTTGGAAAAGATAAACAAAGTTGACAAAACTTTAGCTGGACTAACCAAGACAAAAACAAATTAGGACTCAAATAAATAAAGTTATGAATGAAAGAGAAGACTACAGAAATACAAAGACTATGTAAGCAATTATCTGCCAACAAATTGGACAACCTAGAAGAAATGGATACATTCCTAGAAACATATAACCTACCAAGATTGAGTCATGAAGAAAAAATCTGAACAAGTCAATAATATGTAACGATTTTGAATCAGTAACCAAAACCTCCCAACAAAGAAAAGCCCAGGATCAAATGGTTTCACTGGTGAATTCTAACAAACACGTAAAGAATTAGTGCCAAAAACAAAAAAAAAAAGAATTAATGCTCATCTTTCTCAAACTCTTCCAAAAAAATTGAAGAGGGAACACTCCCAAACTCATCTGATGAGGTGAGCATTACCCTGATACCAAAGCCAGATAAGGATACTACATGAAAAGAAAACTACAGGCCAATATCCCTGATGAATATAGATGTAAAAATTCTCAACAAGATACTAGCAAACCAAATTCAACAGCACATTAAAAGACTTAAATGCCATGATCAATTGGGATTTATCCCTGGGATGCAAAGATGATTCAACACACACAAATCAATAAATGTAATACACTACATTTATAGAATGAAAGAGTAAAACTATGGTATTTTCAGCTCTATCTTGGGAGAACCCTATATCCTAAATATAATTGGGGATGTTGTCCACTCTATTTATGTATATCAATTTCAAAATTTGTGTCAGGATGTGTATCTGGCTAAATGCTTCAAATCTTGTATGAAAAAGTTATAGAAAGTTTAATAAAGAGCCAAAGAGAATTACATTAGACTAGTTCACCCTCAGAAACACAAAAGTAATACGAAATATTTATTAAAAGTTTGGTTTCTAAGTTAAAAAAAAGTCTGGCTTTTTCAAAGAGGCCAGGAGAAGTCATGAAAGAAATCTAAGCAGGAGTAATGTGGCCAGTTTACAGTTTAGAAAGTTTGGTCTGCCAGCAGCGTGGACTGCAGGTTGGAGGGATATTTAAGATAAGAAGAGACCACAGCCGTAGTCCAGAGAAGAAGGGGATAAATGATGGTGGACTAGAACTTAAATGGTGGGAAATGACAAAAACAGAGTTAAGAACTCTTTTGGAGATGGAATTGGGGACCTCAGACACCTTTCTAACCACTAACACCCAACTCTGGATATGGTTGACTGTCTTCCAAACTAGACTGGTCAGTCAGTATCCTCCATCCACTGATGTCTTTAGTCTGAAAGGCAAACAGGTCCCTGGGAGCCCCCCTGACCCTGCAGACACAAGTAGGAAGATATTTTATAAAAATGCTTTATTTAATGAGTAGCAGCCCGAGTGGCAGCCCCACCTCCCCACCTAACACGTACACACACGTACACATCCTGTCCTTATATTTCCAAAAGGGAGCACATGCCAAGATGATATCCATCCCCAGCCATCTGACTCATACAGAGAAGAGACAGGAGGGGCCCATCACATACACCAAACTATCGCAACAACACTCCTTTCACTGTTTCTGTTCAGTCTAGAAGACTTGGCCTGAAATTGTTTTAAGATTTTCTGTTATTTGCAATGTTATGGAAAATTACTGACATTCACAAGGTGACAAACTGTCAAGAACAAGACTGTTTTGTTTTCCTTTTTAAATTTAGAACCTTGTTAGCAATACATTACATCCTTAATAGAAAAAAACAACCATTTACACAGTAACTCAAAAACCAACCATTTAAGAAAATAATGTAGTAATCAACAGCTACCAGGGAAAACAGGCCCACTCGTTTGATTCTACTGGCAAGTCCAGGTTTATGCAAACTTTGAGAGAGTCTCTGTCCTGAATGGATGATGAAGCATTCAAGTAGAAGGTAAGGAGTTATAAGCATGAGTTTTTGAGGGATTCTGCCTCAGAAGAAGTTCTTCCAGGAGTAGCCAGAGTCCTCCAGTTTACTCCAATGTTGCAAAGTTTCTGGGACGACCAGCATAGTTGCCGTTTGAGGAGTTTTGACAATTCATCAGCCTCAAGATTCAGGTCTTATAAAACATTCTTCCCACATTAAAAAAGATTTTGTCCCATAGGAATAAGTTTTTCATCGCTTCTCCAGCTTCTTGTATTTGGCTTCTGCAGGGGGGAGAGGGAGAAGAAGTTATATCTTTTAAAATTGGCTCTTAAAAAGATACTTTTCAGTTAGCATTTCTAGGCAAATTCAAAAACGTCTATTACATTAAAAAATATCTATTAACTTCAGTCTTCTTAGCTGTCCAAACTGTATCCAAATTATAGGCATACCATAAATGGCAACTATCATATTAGCTAAGGACAGATATTTGGATATCTGTCCAAATATAATCAATGTGCACAACTTAAGGAGTCAAATATACACACACAGAACTGAGAACCTAACATGAGTTCCCTAAATTCTAACCCTATCAACAGTACCTGCTCAGATGCTCCACCAGGGTTAAGCAGACCTACTGGCACTTGAGCCACCAGGAGCCTTACAAAGCACAGGAAATTGCCTCTCCAGGCTCTGTCCCAGGTACCCTCTGAGAGCCAGACTGGGACTTTCAAGAAGTATGTTTCACCTTTTATTTTCTTATCCCTACCCCTCTCTCTAGGAAAACAATTTTGAAAGATACAGAAATTTAAAAGACCATCAAATAAACCTCAATGTTATGGATTCCCTTTTTCTTTAAAACCTTGAAAGCATCTGGCACAATGCCTTCTAAAGTTCACAGTCACCGTTTAGTAAATTTAATTGTGGACAATGAAACTGCTAACTACCACGCATGTCAAATCTCAGTCTGCTACAAACCAATCTCTTGAAGTAGTCAACAACTGTCAATGATAAAAATAAAATAATCTGTAAATTATATCTAGGCTAAAAACAACTGCATTATTTTTAATCATGGATGTAAGAGCCAGAGTCAATTAGCAAGGCATCAATACTAGTACCAGTTTCCTCCTTAAAGGAAAAGTAACCCTTCAAGAAAGCCTTGATTGACTACTCTGTTTTTTAAGACACGTATCTACATTATTAAAGATGCTTCAGCCTGCTGAACCACAATGAAGAGCTTGAGCTTTGTAATCAATCAGACCTAGTTTGAAATACAGCTCTTCTATATACTAGCTTTGTGTCCTTAAGCAAGTTATAACCCCTTCAACCACAGTTTCCTCTTCAATAGAATGGGGATAAAAATCATGTACTTACCTCAGAGACTGAAGGATAAAAAACATAATAGACGCAAAATATTAAGAACAGTGCCTGATATATCATTAAGTACTCAGGAAATGTTATTTTATTATTGTCACTAATAAAAAGTTACTTTCAAGAGGTTGTGTGAAGATTAAAATAGATCACTGTAGGCACATCATAAATGTTAACCATCTTATTATATAAGGTCATACTGGCAGGAGGGTACTCATCAAATCAAAACAGAAATAAAAATGGTTACCCAGTTTTTTTGAATACGCATCCAACTTGTAGGCTGCCTGCTCAAGAGCTGCTACCTGCTCCTCAATTACATTGATCTGATCCAGATAAGGCTGTAGTCCAGCATCTTTAAAAACAAAGACAGACCACAGCATCAACAAAGAGTGCAGAAAAAAGTGGAAAGTAAGCATGCTAGTGTCTCTCCAGCTCTGCTTAAGACAGAGTGGGTGGAGTGACATGATTCTGATCACTAGCAGGCAGACGCCTTAGAAGACAGTAGCTAGCTGATCAGGTATGACGGTGACCTAAACAAAGTTAAGTCTCTCTCATCTACTGGTTTTCCTCTCTTAAATTCCTTGCTCCTCAAGCAATCTTTCCGTTACTGATTCGGTTTCTTGGGTACTCCCAGACCAAGAAGGGAACACAAATATAAGACAGGGAACACAAGTATAAACAGGGAACACAAATATAAGTCAATGGGAAAATACATTCTACCAGTCTAAAGTAGCATTTTCCAATTATAGATGTTCTGGTTTTCTGTTTATAAAGTAGTCCTTTATAGATTTCACTGTTAAATTAATTCACTGTTTTTCCAGGAATAAACGGATCAAATCAAGATTCAGAAGCAGAAATAACCATACCACCAAAGCATGCTAATCCTCACAATGGAAGAAATTCACCTTAACTTTCTAATTCACTTTTAGAAAATGAGCTCCCTGAGGACAGGGGCCATGTTCCCTTCCCTTCTCCACTGCCCCAAGCACAAAAGAACATTAAATACAAACACGTTTAATTGTAAAAAATTATTACTTACACTTCTGGTTTAAGTCCTTTAAGTTTCTACTGATGTTTACAGCAATATCTTTCATTTCAAGATACTTCAGGCTGGTTAGTTTATTCATATTTTCCAGAAGCTTATAGTCTTCACTGGTGGCTTTAAAACAAACAGAAGATGTGATGCCTTTAAGATTTGTTTAGATAACTGGAATGTGGAATTAACTACCAAATGGTGGTTCAAGGCAGGACCTAGGGAATGTCAAAGAAGCAGGCCACTTTTGATCTATGACATTTATACTCAGCCTATGTACTCTAAATGTCTAAGTAGAAATTCAGGCAACAATCAGCAAACTATTTAAACCAAATAAAATCCAGAAGCTTCAGGATCTTAGTTAGAAAGGAAAATGATAAACTCATGTACCAAGAAAAGGGAGGTGAAACAGTCTTGGTGCCTCTACAACATGAAAACATATAATTTGGCAGACTGCAGCATAAATACATATATATATCAAAATATATATGAAGTCAACTAGGACCTCAACACTTCTTAGTAACTCATTTATTACTTGTGATTCTGTACTCCATTTTATACACTGACTTCCAAACCATTTGTCTGCTTCTCACATCCTCAATGCCCTTCCCCATCCCTACTCAAAGCAAATGGCCTTTACTCCAACTTTCCCAAAAGCCAAGCCCACTGACATAAACTGCCTCAATCTTTCTGCCTCACTTTCACACTTCTCCGTACCTTAGTATCTTCTCAAGAGGCGGAAGCGTTCCTGTTCCTGCCACGACAGATCCCAATCCTTCTACCTCTTCAGGGCCTCTCTTCAGTCATCTCCTTTCCCTTGCCCTTCCAAACTCTCTCTCCATCCTGGCACCTTCCTCTCTATCTAGAAATATATTCCGGTTTCCTCCAGCCCAAAAGCACTCCCTCTATGGTACACCTACATCATTTGCTCAGTAAAGCAAAGGAGCTTCACTGCTAACCCTTCTGAAAGAGTAGCTTACACTCACTGCTTCCTCCTCCTCACCATTCACTCATGTAAACTCTTCCAGTCTGGTCTCTGTCCCCACCACCCAGAAAAATTACAAGTGCCAAGGTCATCAGTGCTCTCCTAACCACCGAATCCATGGCCTTTTCTCAGTCATTATCCTCCTGGGCCTCTCCATAATATCTGACACTACTGATCTCTCTCTCTTCATGAAACACTCATTTCCCTAGGCTGCTATAGCATTTTCTAACTGCTCTTTTTGAGTTTCTATACCAGATCTCTTCTCATCTAACCCCCTTCACTATCAGTTCTCAACTTTCCCTCAGCTGTGACACATGGCTGAGGTTTACATGGGTGGCACATTTCCATGGGCATTCCCAGGGTTATGCTAGCTTCCTTCCAAACTCAAAAAAGTATCTGTATAGGTAAGAATGACAATCATAGGGAAATTACAATCCACTTAAAATTCATTTTGTAATAAATCATTTGGAAACCTAGGTACTTTAAGTACTGTTAATAAAAACAAATTAATTGCCCAGTACAGGCATTCCCTGAGATTTTAGTCCAGGTCCTCTTATCGACCTCTATGGTCTTCCCTGGCAGTCTCACCCTGCACAGCCTCAACTCACTCTGCTATGCAGGTGACTTCCAAATCTGTTTCTCCTGCTCTGATCACTCTCTGAGCTCTGGACTCACATGTTGAAGTCACCTGGATGTCTTGATAACAGTCACCTCAGTGTCCCAGTAATAACTAAAATCAGCCAAGTCAAAACTGAAAATATTATTTTCACACTAAACATGGATCCTCTTTCTAACCTGCCTATTTTGGCTGATGACACCACCCAGGCTTAAAACTACAGACACATCTTAAGCTGCTCCCATCCCTTAACACCCACTTCAACAAGTCCTATAAATTCCACTTCTATAATGTTCTTGCATCCATGCTCCCCTCCCCATTCCTTTTACCATCACTCTGTCACAGACCGTTACTTTTCATCTGAAATATTGCTCTTCTGTGTCTCCTCCATATCCATACTCTCACTGCTATCAAATTAGTCTCTCTCAAACAAGGGTCACACACTCAAATACCCAGGAGCCAACAATATTATGTAAATGAGTGAAGCAAGCCAGCTGTTTGCATATTAAACGCAAGATTACTCACTTCTACAAAGAAATATACTCTCCCACTTCTTGGAACCTATGATCCTCTTAGTCTTAGTCTATCATTTACTTTACCTATTTTGATAGGCATTGATTGGTACAGAAAACCATTTCTGTACCACTACTCAAAAAACAACAATATAAGAACAGTAATAAATGGCAACTGACACCAGGTCTCTCTCAGTAAAAGGAAGAAAACAGGGAGTAGTGGGGACAAACTGCACAGCGCTGGTCCATTTAAAGGAGACAATGCCCAACTCTAGCCAATTAGAGCCTTGCAAGAATGGGGGACTACTACTGCCAAATCTTTGGAATTTTTTTAAAAAAGCCAAAAAAAAAAAAATCTAGATTTTGTTGGTTTCTTTTGCTCAGAAATAAACAAACAAATAAATAAATAGGCTGTTGGAGACTCACAACCCCTCCTATTCTGCACCAAGCATTTTCCCATACATTCTGGTTCATAAATTTATCTCACAGCAACTTCCTGGGGAAGTGAAACAACATAACAGCCTTTATGAAAAGCCACACTGGACCAGAATTCATATTTTAGATCCTCCTCCACACATGGGTCATGTGTTCACCTGGAAATACACACTGGACCAAAAAATTAATCATGTCCCAAAGGGTGGGAGAGATGAACCTAATAGATCCCTAAATCTGCAGGTCACTCCCCATTTCCCTTTAACCTAGTAAATACATCTGCTTAGCCAAACAAACTGCTTGCTTATACCACTTCACTCACCAGTCATTTCCCACTTTTTGGCCAATCGCTTTACAACCCTGTTCAAAATACACCTCTCCCAAAGAAGCACTTCTTGATGGATTCTTTTTTGTTTTCTCAGCCTCAGTCTACACTACGGAGGCCTGCAGGGCTGTATTAAGTATTCTTATGTGTTTCTGTACCGAATTTTTTTTTTATTCAAGTACAGTTGATTTACAATGTTGTGTTAATTACTGCTGTACAGCAAAGTGATTCAGCTATACGTATATATACATTCTTTTTTCTTTACGTTCTTTTCCATTATGGTTTATCATAGGCTATTGAATATAGTTCTCTGTGCTATGCAGTAGGACCTCGTTGTTTATCCTGTGTTGCTGAAATTAGTTCGTGAATTTCTCCAGGGGACGGATGGACTTCTTTCCTACACATTCCTGACCTCCCCAAACTTCCACCAGGCATGTTTCGAGGTGTGTGGGGTTAGGGAGGGAGCCGCAGACTGACTCTGCTAAAGCACCTCACAGGCCTACCAGGGCCAAACCCCACCTCCAGCGAGGGGTGCCCGGAACTACCGGAATCAACCCGGGCCCCGCCTCACCCGTCAGTTCCCCAGTCAGGTAAGTTGCCATCTTGGAGAACATGTCCCGGCAGAGCTCAGAGATGTCAGCCTCAGCGGGCTCCTTTGCTTCCTCAGCGGTCTCCACGGCGGCATCATCTGGATCAAAGGAGAATGAGTAAGTGCCCCGCCCTGCCCTGGTCCTAATCCTGCCACAGAAGCCACTCCCTACATCCCTCCACCTGTCCTCATTGCATCAAATCGGCTCCATTCTCCATGTGCCGTAATTTCGAGTCCCTCACTTCGTCCCTGCCCCACCTGACACGCCAACTCTGCTCCCTTGCACCGGCCTCAGCTCACACTCGACCCCGCGGCCAAACCTTCTCAGTCGCCCTGACAGGACAAACACGCGTACACACAGGCGCGCCCCTCCGACCTGCCCGCTCCCGCCAGGTGAGCCCTGGCATTTCGGACCCGTAACCCAGAGCCCCAGGCCTCCCACTGGACACTTCATCCCCATCCACTCCACATACCCCGAACGGGCTCCTCGCGGTGGCTCTCTGGGACACCCTCGGCCGCCGCCGCCGCCATGCCCGGCCCCGCGCTGCTTCTGGGTCTGGGATGCCTGCGCATGCGCGCCGGGCGTGCCCCGCCCTCCCCGCCCAGGGTTCATTGCCCTGTGATTCTGCGCTTCTGGGCTAAGGCATACCGCAAGGAATGAGTGATAGCCTAGCGTAGGCACCAAGACGAATTTGAAGCTAAAATAGGCTTCGTGAGTCGATCAGCTGCCAAGAGTCCGACGTCTGGAACAAGGATGCGCTCAATTCTGCGGCCACTCCCTGGCGGGATCACTAGCCTAGTAGGACCTCCCTGGGATGGGTCGAGCCCAGTGCAGCCTGCTGACTAAAATGACCGGAGACAAGTTAGCCCCTCCCCAGAGAATCCTCAGCCCGGCTGCTATTAGTCACTGAAAGACTGCTCAAGGAATCCTTGCTTTTGAAGATAGTCTCATCTAGGCTCTGGGAAACCTTCGGGCATTATCCCTGAGGCGAAATACTCTCCCTTCCTATGTCCTAGATTAATATCAGCTCATTGGACCTTTTTTCCCAAACTTCAGGCTGGCACCTACGTCTCTTGGGTTGATACAGCCTTTCTTTGTTTATTTATTTTTGGCTGTGTTGGGTACTTGTTGCTGCGCATGGGCCTTCTCTAGTTGCGGCGAGCCGGGGCTACTCATCATTATGGTGCACCGGCTTCTCATTGCTGTGTCTTCTCTTCTTGCGGAGCATGAGCTCTAGGCTTGCGGGCTTCAGTAGTTGTGGCACGCGGGCTCAGTAGTTGTGGCTCGCAGGCTCTAGAGCACAGGCTCGGTAGTTGTGGCGCACGGGCTTAGTTACTCCGTGGCATGTGGGATCTTCCGGACCAGGGCTCGAACCCGTGTTCCCTGCACTGGCAGGCGGATTCTTAACCACTGCACCACCAGGGAAGTCCCGAAACAGACTTTCTTGAAGAAAGCTTAGATCATAATTTTTTAGGACTGAGGATACACTCTGGTTATCTTAATTGCATTCAGCTGTTTCACAAGACTTCTGGGTGTATAGAATGTATTTGATGGGATGGGAGAATGCGGGTGGGTGAAGGGAATGGATGAAAAAAGAAACTGGGGAGCAATGGAAGGTGCAGAATGAGGGGGGGATAAAGGTCACAGGGGCAGAGAGAGGGGATAAATGTCAGGTCTCAGGATGCAGGCCTATACGTCCAGAATCTTGGTGTAGGAGTTCTTTGTCTTATCCCTGCTTATCCTCCATCTGCACTCTCACCGCCCACACCCAACAGCGCACACATGCACACACAAACACACACACCATAATCTCTTCACTCTAAGGACCAGGCCTCCCTAGGTCACTGTCTCCACTCCCTCCAGTGGTAGTGTCCACTATTTCAAACCATTCCTATGACTCAGAAGTTTTTCTTTCAGGACTCCTGGGACAGCCAGCTTCTTCACATTGTCACTGCCTCAACTCTACACCTCCCAGCAGGGGTGAGCTTTCTCCAGCCCAGGTACAAGGATGGTTCACAGTTCCAGACTCTCTTCTTTCCCCTGCAGTCCCCGAAGCAAGTGCAAAGTCCTGGTTTTCCTAAGGATTTTTATTGATAATCACCAGGCAAACCCACATTGTCCTATGGAAGGACAGAGTCAGAGTCCCCCACATTTTAACCAAATATCTCGGAATCCTGAGGGCATTTCTTTGCCAGCTTCTCCTGAGGCTCCATCTCTGTCCTGGTTTACAGCCCCCTCAGTGTTCAGCGGCATGTCTGGAGGCAGGCTCTTCCACTGAGTCTTCCTGGACTTTGCTGGGGAAGGCTGGGGGAAGTCACCACTCCAACTCCTCTGCAACATTGTACTCTCCCCACAAGAGAAAGTGTCCTCTCTGGCTTCCCCTTCTCTTTCACAGGGAAACCCTATAGGGAAGACATGAACCCCATGGGTACTGGCAGTGGATCTCTAGATGCACAGAGGAAAAGGTTCACTGGCAAGTAGGAAGACATCTAGATATTGCTGTTCTCTCAGCTTCTACTTTTTTCACAAATCATGGCTATCCAGATGCTTAGGAAAGTTATTACCCTCCTTTCCTTTATTATTTTTTATTGACTTTTTAAAAAATCATCACAGCAGAGTTCAGAGCACAGGGCATGAAAGACCCAGTGGGAGGTATTTCACAGAGTTACACACAGAAACATTGGCTCAGAAGGCTGGGCACAGGGCGGGACTCAGCAGCAGCAGTGGTGGGACCCGCTGCCCTAGAAGTGGAGGGCGTGTGCTGAGGGGGCTTCTGGGGAGGTGGTGACAGAGGAGCCTGCTGTCTGATGCTTTAGGACCCCTCCCCCACCACTCTCCTGCCCGCCCTGGAGTCCCCGGGGGGCTGGAGTCACAGCTGGGGCTGCCTGCAGGTGCTCCCAAATGCCTTGTTTCCTCTGTTGGAAGAAAAAGGGACAGGTCATTTGGAGGAGGACCTTGTGTCCCACTTTTCCTTTTACCTGGATCTGTTTCTCCAACCCCAGACCCTCTCCTAGAGGCTAAGGCTGCCCTCAAGGCCAGAGCAACCAACTTGAGGTCTTCCCTCCAACCCCCACCTCCACGATTCACTGACTACTGGGAACATGTTGCCCCAGGAGCCTGAAACACTGGTCTTTCAAAAATGTTTTGCCTCGGGCTTCCCTGGTGGCGCAGTGGTTAAGAATCCGCCTGCCAACGCAGGGGACACGAGTTCGAGCCCTGGTCCGGGAAGATCCCACATGCCACGGAGCAACTAAGCCAGTGTGCCGCAACTACTGAAGCCCGCGCACCTAGAGCCCACAAGCCACAACTACTGAGCCCACGTGCCACAACTACTGAAGCCTGCGCGCCTAGAGCCCATGCTCCGCAACAAGAGAAGCCACTGCAGTGAGAAGCCCGCGCACCGCAACGAAGAGTAGCCCCCACTCACCGCAACTAGAGAAAGCCCGCGTGCAGCAACGAAGACCCAACGCAGCCAAAAACAAATTAAAAAAAAAAAATGTTTTGCCTCTCCCCAGTGAGTGGAAAAGATGGTAGAGTTCAGCTGTGGGAGCCGAGAGGAGCCAGGTGAGAGACCACTCACCATGCCTGGAGAGGGAGCCAGCTGCCCTTTCTCCTCCAGCATCGTCAGCTTTGAGCCCACGGCATCAACCTGGGTCATGACTCCTTCCAGGACAGTCTGCAGCTGCAAAACTCTCCTTGTGAGCCTGTGCAAGATTTGAGAGAGACCAAGGGAGGAGAAATATGTGTGTGGAGGGCTGGGTGATTCCAGGGGTAGTGGGTACAGAAGAGTATGTGTCTGGATGGGAGCAAGGAAGGTAAGGCCCAGCCTTGTCAGGAGAATTAAAGGGGGAGAGGGGTTTTCCCTGGGGTAGTACAGGGAATTGGAAGGTTGTGGAAAGAAGCTCAAGGTAGGATGACATAAACACAGTCAGCCCTGCGCCCCCTGGCTGCACGTACATGTAGAATTCTTCTTCTGAAACCCAGCCACCTGCTTCGGCAGCCTCTGGACTCGACTCGCCTGGTGGGCTACTCACAGTGGACCGGCGCAGGTTCTCAGTCTCAGCGTTGAGGGCCACCTGATCAGGAAGTCAGAGAGCAGAGAGAAGACGACTTGGAAGCCATCAGCTCCTGCCCCATCACCTGCTCTAATGGGATCGCAGGACCAGGCCTTGGGCTCCAGTGCTTGCTATTCCCCTTCCCTCTCAGACTCTGGAGACAGTAGAATCAGAATGGTCGTGCTGAACACAAAGCTGGCCTAACCTCTGGGAGAGAATCACCTCCACAAGAAACAAAACACAAGCTCCTTGAAGCATTGATGAATGAGGCGCTCACTAGAAGCCAACTCCATTTGGGAGAGCAGGGACAGTGTCCTGGCACTGTTCCTTTTACCCTTGGCTTTTTGGTCTATACTGGATAGGGATGAAGCAGACATAGCAGGGGCATCTAAGGATCAGAGTTGGAGAACCCCAAGGAGAAGGCAGGTGCTCAGAAGGAATTGTCAGGGATTCTCAGACAGTTGGTCCTTTTCTCCCTAAGACGATGTTTTAGAGCAATGGTGATCGACCTTGGCTATGCACTGGAGTCACCAGGGGGGTTGTAAAAAGGACTGATGGCTGGGCCTCCCACCTCCCCCAGAGATTCTGGTCTAGAGTGTGTGGCCGGAGCATGAGGACTTTTTTAAAGCTCTCCAGGGCGTTCTAATATGCAGCAGTTTGAGAACCACTATTCTAGAGAGCCCTTTCCTGCGCATCTGTCGGAGGATTTTCAGTTTGGGTTTGTGTTCCAGGTGTGCTGGCAGGGAGGGGAGGGTGAGCAGTTTTCTTGTAGCCTCTCCACCAGCCAGGCTCACCCTTTCCTCCTCCAGGTCCTGTCGCATTTGTTCCCGCTCCTTCTCATCCAGGATGTGAGTCCCATCTTGGTCAAACCTGGTGAAGGCAGCCGTGAGCTCAGTGATCTCATGCTCTATGTGCCCCGGCCTGAGGAGAACAGGGTGATGAAATGACTTCTGACCTGCTGTGGCTGTGAGCTTTCCATTATGGACTCCCCACTCTTTTTTGCTAGACTCTGGCAAGAGTCTTGCTCTCTAGGGAAGAAGGGGGCCACATGAGAAAGCCAGGATATCCAAGATGTAGCGATTTGATCCCCCAAGAAATCACTTGAATCTATTTCTTCCTTCCCTGACTTCTGCTGACTAGGTTCAGGCTCTCATCACCTCCTAAAGGAATTATTGCGAAATCTCTTTGCCTCCAAATAACCTGCCCTCTCCCCCACACCCCCTGCCCTATGGCCTTCCATTCCCCTGAAATCCATCCTTCATAATGCAATTGGAGTAATTAACCTTTCTAAAGTACAAGACTAAATATACCCCTTCCCTGCTTAAAATCCCTCCTGGGCACCCTATTCTTTGAATAGAGTAGTGGTGTTCAAGGCTTTTCCCAATGTGACCTTAGCCCACTTCTCTGGCCTCATCTCCTGCTCTGCCCGACCTTTCATTTGATACCTTACATACTCAGCTACTTATTACTCCTGTATATGTTGCTCAATTTCATACCTCTTTGCTTTTGTATGTGCTTTTATTACCCCATGCTCCCTCCCTTCTAGTTACTTCTGTTGTGGAACTCGTTCTGTGATTCTGTTTATTTGCTTACATGTCTAGGAACTCCTGGAGGACAAAGACTTTGTCTCATTCAACTGTGTGCCTGGCCCACAGCTGGTGCTCACAATATATTTGTTCAATGCTTGTTAATATGTTTACCTGGGAAGCAGGGAGAGGATGGCTAAGGAAATAGACCTGTGTTTGTGGGGGAGCATAGAACTAAGATCAGAGTTTTGTGGGAATGAGGGATGTATACGATGATTAGGGTATTATTATTACACTAGTCCTAAGAGTTGTTCAACAAGGTCCAGAATATCATAGAACATTGTCAGAGTCCTTTAAACCAAGGGCACAGTTCTGAAGGTCAGGATCAGAGACCTATAAACCAAGGTCAAAGGCCTGTAAACCAAGGTCAAAGGCCCACTGGCCAAGATCAGAGGCTTATAGGCAAAGGGTGTATGCTTGAGGGTCAAGGACTTATAGACCAATGTCAGGGAAGGTTGGATCTCTGGGTGCTCACTCCTTCAAGGTGTTGGTGAAATCCTCGAACTGGATCTCCTGCTCCCCACCCTGCAGGACCTTCTGCACGTCCGAAACCTGCTCCTTCCTCAGATGCAGCCTCAGTAGGGTCTTGTTGTAGGCCTGGAAGGGGAAAGGAAACAGGCACCAGTTCCCACAGCCTCCTCTTCATCTCTTGCTCCCACCCCCACCCACAGGGTGACAGGATCCCAGGGATAAGCTGAAGGCACACAAGGGCACAGGCCCCTAACCAGTCAGGCACAGACCAGGACACAGAGCCTTGGACCTGGGCCCTGATGCACATGTGTGGCTCAAGGAGACTAAGTAGTCACCTGTTTCAGGAGGTCCGAAAGCTGTAGCTCATCCTTCTGTTCAGCCAACTCCTCCATGACCTCTGAGTATGTGTCATTGATAATGGCCAGAAACATATTCTGGAGGATAAAACAGGGAGCGGGGTCCTCACTCCCAGACCCATTAACAGCATCGAGCCCATTGACCCTATTAATGTCCCAGACACATGTTCTAAAAGGGCCAGTGCTTTCAGCAGCCCACTAATCCCCACATCTCTGGGTCCCCAGAGCCCAGTCTTTCAGCACAATTCTGTTACAGATGGGTCATGCTCCCTCATCAACCGGGTGTCCTCACTCAACTGCTGCAGTAACCTGACCACAAAGATACCCCAACATATGCCACAGACCCCGTCCATGTAGGAGTCCACCAGTCACTGAAGCCAGAAACTTTCCAAGGTGAGGGTAAAATTGTGCTCTCTTTACCATCCATCCCCAATCCATGTCTGTATCCCCATCTACTGATCAAATAAAGAAACACACTGGCTTTTCTGATAAAAATCAAACCCAGATCTTTCATGGTTGGCAGGGAGAGAGAGCAAATACAAAGCAGTGGTAGTAGAAAAAGCCAGAGATCCCCAGAGGAAGGGGAGTCTTAGAGAATAGGCGGAGAAGCTTCTAGGGGCAGTCTCTTCTCCTCATGAGGCACTTTTCCTTCTCTTTCCATCCTTGGAGGATAGGGGTTTGATTTTAGTGAGGGAGCCTGCAGATTCCCTTATACTCTGCAAACTGCCTAACTGTGCTGACCACACATTAGCCAGCTCTCAGAAGATCCAGAAGCTCTTCCCTCCCCCACCTCTCTACCCTTGATTTGAGAAACCCATCATAATCATTAGGAAGAACATGGAGGGGGGTCAAAACCCCACCCTGCAGGCCATCCACGTCTCCACCCCTCAGGTTCCCAAATCCCCACCCCTCAGAGGGACCCTCACCAGGAGCACAAAGAAGACGAAGAAGACATAGGTGACAAAGTAGGCTGGTCCCAGGATGCGGTTGGCATTGTCGATAGCATTGTAGTCAAAATCCCCAAGGATGATCTGGAACTGAGTGAAACTGAGAGACCAGGGTCTGGGATTCACCCAGAGCCCAACCACAATGCTGACCCCATCCCACTTTCCTCCCTACTGCTCTTCAGTGAACTCAGACCCCTCCCTGCACCTCCGCCCAATCTGATGGAGACAGAACAGGGTACAGAGACACTGAGCACACACACCAGGGCTTCCAGGAACTCACACAGATGCTTAAGCACAGACACGCCCACATCCACATACTCAGCTGCCCCAAGGATACACACATCCACAGAGCTGGAGGGTGAAGGGGCAGAACACACACATGGACTTGATGAAAGTGTTGAAGCTTTCCACTTGGGTCCCAAAAAGCAGGTAGCCCAGCTGGGCGTAGGCGAAAAACTCGATGAAGAACATGACGGTGAAGCCCAGGATGTCCTTGGCACAGCGGGCCAGCCTGGAGGAGAGCTGGGTCATGGTCTTATTGAAGCTGATGTACTTGAATATCTGGAAGGGCCATGTTGAACCAAGTGATTAGGGAAGAAAACAGAAAAGCTTGGAACGGTCCATCCCAGGGGCCTAAGGGGGCCACAGGAGTTGCCACACCAGACAAGGAAAATGAGACAAGTCCTGAGGAAGGGAGAATGCATGCCCTGAGGTGTTGCCGGGGGTGAGGAATCCCAGGGTACCTTGATCTAGGCAAAGAAGAGGTTGACGGCGTTCATGTTGTTGTACTGTGTCTGCCAGAAGGCTAGGAACTCAAAGTCAGCATACGTGTTTGGCTGCTGCAGAAGCTTCCCCATCAGCCGATTCACCTCGAGGGTTTGGAATATGTGGAAGCCTACATCCACAATGGAGAGCTGTTACAACAGGGCTCAGGGGGTGTCAGAGAGTCAAGAGGATCTCAAGGGAAGTTCAACAGTGAGGTCCCAGGGGAGAACTGCAGTGGGTAAGACAGGTGGGGGAAAAAACCACATCCTTCCCTGCTGAGTTGTTGACTATCTCAGGTTCAAATGGAACTGGATAGGATGATTGGGGAACGTCTTAAAGCCCAAGAGAAGGCTTTAGGGCCAGTGGTAAATATGTAGGTTGTAAAGGACCATGGAGAAATGGAGCCAAGCAATTTTATTTCCCCCACCACTTCCCAGCCTTGGTCAGAAATTAATGTGTCCTGTTAATAGGAAGGAGATGAAGATGAAGAGGCAGAAAATTTTAATAGAAGAGAAGAGAAAAGGTGGGGGGGTTGTCAAGGGGACAGGTCATGAAGGCAAGAGACAGAAGAGGAACTTAATATCAAGTACAAAAATAAAAGAGCAGGGCCTGGATCATAAGCCAGAGGGAGAGGGGATATGGAGACAGGATTTTTCCAGGGCTGAGCTAGGGGAACATCAGCCTTTGGTTTAGGGAGCTGTTACTCAGTGATTTGACCAGAAGTCACAAGGAGGACTTGGGACTCCAAAAAGAAGAACTTGGAGCCCCTATCAGGGTAGATCCCTTCCACCACCCCATATGTCCCAAGTCTAAGATATCTGCCCCTCACCAAGATGACCACCAGGTCCAGAATGTTCCAGATGCTGCTGAGGTAACGAAGCCGGTGGATGTGGAGCTCCAGGATCTTCTCCACTACGTAGTAGAAGATGAAGATGCAGAAGATGATCTCACAGCCAATGATAAAGAAGTCCCAGTTGCTGACATAGCGGATCAGCTTAACTGTGCGGATTTGCCAGGATGGGATGGCACCTCCTGTAGCTGGAAACTCCACCACCAGTCTGTGGGAGGAGGGGGAGATGTCTGGTGGGGCCTGGGCTGGGACAGTTCTACCCATCCCCTCCCCTCTCCACCCCCACCATAGGGTACAAGTTTAGGGAAGGGTCTCCAGCAGAGGAGAAGGGAATCAGGAGCCATGGATGGAGGGAAGGCAGGGAAAGGGGACCCACCTCAGAACACAGAAAAGATTAATGTTGGCATTGTAGACTGAGAAGTCAATGAAGACCACCCGACTGCCCCTGTCCAGCCACAGGCCCTCCTGAAGGTCCCTGAGTGCCTCTGCACTGGCCTGTCGAGATCCTGGAAGGTCCAGGTAGTAGCCACCTCCGCTGTAGCTTGTGAGCCGGCCCCAGTGAGAGGAGCCCCCCAGCTCATCCTGCGAGTGGTAGGTCCATCTGTCACAGAAGAAGCCATCTGAACAGAGAGGTCTGAACCAGCCCCAGAAGCTGGTCTCCCAAGGCAACGGCAATACTTTATAATTGTCTGGGCTTTACAGTTTCATATATATATATATATCACACATATAATATATATTTCACATATATTACCTTGTTTAATATAACTATTTGAGGAGGGGAGGGTAAATATTATCTACATTTTACAAATGAGGAAACTAAGACTCAGATATCTGAGATAATCCAGCTAGTTAGTGGCAGAACTGAAACTCAAATGTAAATCTCCTGATTTTCACATTGTCACCAAGCCTACGGATGACAAACCCAAGCCCACTTTTGACTCCAGCCTGAGTAGTCCCCATAAGGGAAGCACCCGGCCCACACAAGCCAGAAAAGACCCCTTCCGCTCTTGTAGTTTTGCACCTGTCTACTTAACCCTATGATTTTCTGTTCTGTCCACAAACTTTCCTCCCTGGACCCTTATTTCCTTCCCCTTCTTTCCTGTCCTATCCACACATCTCCCCTTTCTTCCCTAATTCCTCATCCATCCTTGGCCCCTTGCTGCCTTCCCCTATTAGTTCCAAGGGTCAGACTCTTCCAAACATGACTCGTGTGGCAGCATCAATATTTCATCCATTCTCCGTACCCCTGAGGGAATTCTGGGCAAGAAAGGATGCTTTCTCTGGCAGGACTGCCTCCAGAGTAGGGCAACTGTGACTGTGACCTGTGTGTGGAAACAAGTCCAGAGGCTATGGCTCTGTCTGCTAACA
The DNA here is from genome assembly GCF_965194805.1 of Balaenoptera borealis. Classification (NCBI taxonomy): domain Eukaryota; kingdom Metazoa; phylum Chordata; class Mammalia; order Artiodactyla; family Balaenopteridae; genus Balaenoptera; species Balaenoptera borealis. The sequence continues at coordinate 90,534,668 of NC_138874.1, forward strand.
TACCCTCTCTGTTCCTCAGTGACCCCAGACCAAGGTCTCCAAACAGTCACAGATGGGTCTCAGAGAGATGCTCTCCAGCTCCCCCAAGTACCCCCAAGGCTCCTTAAGACTCAATGGAAGTGGTTCCCAAACCTGGGGTGGTGTCAGGCTCAGAGGGGCAAGCCCTGCGACACTGGTGGGGGCACTCACTCACGCTGTGCCATTGAGGAGCCCAAAGGGGAGTTGCTCCTCCTTGTCTGGGGAGTAGACGTCGTAGCAGCTCAGAATGTCCTCGCGGAAGTCCTCGTGCACCACTCAGGAGTCATTGCGGACCCTCAGCTGCTGCAGCCTTGGAGCCCCCAGCAGCAGGTTCTCATAGTAGATGAAGGAGTGGGAGCCGCGGCCCAGGCTCTGGTTGTTGTACCATTTGGTCCAATACAAACTGTCCAGTAGTGGGCCCTGGGCAAACTAGACCACGAACTGGGTTGAACCTGACCCAGCCTCATCCTGACCCTTACCCTTAGAATGACCTTTTCCCACATTCCCTGACCCCTCCAGCTTGTCTCCAGTATGCTTCTGTTGGACTCTTGACCCATGAACCTTGGCCATGAACCTTGAACCTTGGCCAGATCTGACCCATGAACCTTGGCCAGATCTTAGCCTGGTGTGGCCTTATTCTTTATTTAAAATACATTTTGAAGTTCTGCCTTACCTCTGATTCTCAATACTAGTTTAAGTATTGACTTAAATCTCTGATTATCATCCTGATTTCTAACCTATCACTACCTGAACTCTGTCTAGTCTGACGCTTTAATTCATGCCTTTAATTCATCCTTTGACTCAGCCTGATTCTGGAATGACCTGGTCTCTAGATATGGCCTTATCCACTGTCTGACATCCCTGAACCCTGGCCTGTGGCCTCAGGCTTTAGGCCATTGAGAAGAAGAGGGGAGGGATAGAAGAGATCTCATACTCACATCCCAGAAGTCCGCCATGCTGCTGATGGCCTGCAAGGAGACTCCAGTGTCTGATGGGGTATGTAAGAAGAGCTCAGACATCACTTTGGTGTAGTAATAGGCGCTGGAGTTTGTCATTCCATAGGTCACTATAAACCAACCCAAAAGGCTGTGTCTTGAACACTGTTCCCTTCTCCATTATCCAGAGGGTACAGGAAAGCCTCTGCCCTGAGGCCAAAGATGCCACCCGGATGGGACCTATCCCCTAGAGTTGGCTAAGGAGGCTGACGGTTGCATTGGGGAAACCAGAGAATACCTTAGGGAAGAGTTGTGGTTATAAGCTCTCTTTCTCTCCTCCCAACTCACCTCAGAAAGACTGAACTCCACTCAGTAATTATCTCTTGACATTGTCATTCTGAATATTCACTTTTCTCTTCCTGAACCAGCTTAACTTCCTAGTTCTTACTCCCCAGAGCCAAGAAATTTCTACCTTCTGCATCAGGTAGTGCTTCCTTTTATTTGTCCTCTATTAATGCCCTTGGGAAAATGCCTCCAAATTCTAGAGTATGCCAAGGCCCTGGTCAAATATCGTACAATGGAGATGTGGGATCCTGGACCTTGGAGTCAGCAACTCTGCAGTCACGGGAGTAGGAGGTAGGCATGGCACCACTGGCCCTGGTGCATCCTGATGGGCACAGTTGTCTCCTGAGAGAGGGACTCAGAGCATCCCCAGATCAAAATAAAACCTGGCCTTTGCCCTGAAGAACTAGATCTCCCTTGACCACCCTAATATACACATCCAGTCTGAAGTAGGGCTGTCAAGGGATGCTATAAGTTTTCTGGTTAAAAGGCACAATTTGAAGAGTATAAGCCATTTACTTCATAGATTGCCCCTCAATTTAGATTTGTTTGATATTTCCTTGTGTTTAAATTCACATTATACATTTTTGGCAAGGAATATCAAAGAAGTAGACTGTGTCCTTTTCAGTGCATGATATCAGGAGGCACAAATTGTCTAACTGTATTATTACTGGTGATATTAACTTTGATCCCTTGTTAAGGTGGTATCATCCAGCTTTCTTCAATATACAATTATTATTTTTCTCTTTGTAATGAATACATATTTTGTGGGGAAATACTTGGAAACTATGTAAATATCCTGTTATTCATCAATCTTTCACTTACTAGTTTTAGCATCCTTTGACGACTTTTGCCTAATTATTACTATTAAGGTTGTCAAGCTGTGATTTTCTCATTCCATCATTCCTTCTGCATTTATTAGTTGGCATTCTCTTCAGGAAGAGCTTTTCCTTCTTCCTCATTAATTTATTCATGTATGTATATCAGTATGAACTCATGGATTCTTGTCTTTTCTTTAAAATTTCTATAATTCTATAAAAATTTTTATAATTTGTTAATATTTTGAATTGTTACTCAGTTTTTTTAGCCAGGTCATGAAAAACAAAGAAATTGTCCTAAAATACTAAAGAACCATGGAAACTAAATGCAATATGTGCATCTAGTTTGGATTATATCCTGGACCATAATTTTTTTCTTTTGCTGTAAAGGCTATTAGTGGAATAATTGGTGAAACTGTAATAAGGTCTGTTCATTAGATGATAGTACTGGATCATCGATAATTTCCTGACTTTGATCATTTCCTTGTTTTTACAAAATACACATTAAAGTATTTAGGAATAACAGGACATTATGTCTGCAGTTTACCCTCAAACAGTTGTGTGTGTGTATGTGTGCAGAGAAAGAGGCGGGCAGAGAGAGAGAATGATAAAGGAAAAGCAAGCATGGTAAAATATTCGTATTTGGGAAATCTAGGTGAAATATATGTAAGAACTCTTTGTATTACTCTTGTAACTTTTCAGTTCACTAATTAAACTTTAAATCAAAAAATTAAATAAAGTGGGATTTGTCAGCTTCTTGTGAGCAATTCCCTTTAAGAATTTTATTTTCAAATCTTGGAACATATTTTATTCCCTTTCTGGAAAGGGAATGCTTTGGTGTGGACTGAATTTCATCCACAGTCTTGGGGGAAAGAGAGGCCAGTGAGTGGTCCCAGATTAGGCACAAGCAACATCATATGTTTCCAGGAGGAAATCAGCAAAAAGAAAGCATTATTTCACATTTCCGCATTCCACTCTATTAATTCCAAGAAATGACTTGACTTCTCTCTAAATCAAATCTGTGATTCCCATCCTTAGTATCTGTAGGACTCAGACTCAACTCTTCTGGATCTGGAAAATGGGTTGGAAATCAAACTTCTGTCTGCTGAGGGTCCGCAGCAGTTAGAACTGATGGTCAGTGAGCTCAACTTTTCCTAAAGACATTGCTGATTAAATTGTTATACCTCTAGATGGCCACTAGGTGGTAGTCACGGCTATATCTTTTTCTCCTCTCCAATTCTCCAATTATAAGTTACCACTCAAAATCAGTATTGCTCTGAAAAGATTGTCAACCCTTTACGGAGGCATAAAATCACTGATTATTATCCAAGACAGTAAAGACTATGTATTCTGAGAAAAATGGTTTCACCTAGTCAAATGCCCACTGATACTCAGAACACCTAATATATGCCCTATGTTAAGTGCTTGACATGCTTATTTCATTTAATCCTACAACAACCCTATGTATTAGGTGCTATTATTTCCCAGTCTCAGAGGGCTGAAGTCACTTTCTCAAGGTAAACAACTAAGGGAGCCAGGATTCAAATGCAAATCTGTTTGCCTCCATAGTAAACTAATTCTGTTCTGTTTTAAGGACAGCACTATATCCAAAAGGTAGAAGTTACAGGAGGGAAAACTTAAGTTTCATAAAAGGCAGAGATTCCTAACCATTAGTGCTTCCTATTAAGAAAAGGACCACACTTCACAAACATCATTCTGCCCCTGAGAGTGTCAGCAAAGGACCATCTGCTGAGGATCACGTGGAAGGGGTTCCTGCAATGGGCAGTGGCTGGCCTTCCTGGATCCTTCCTTTAAGATCCAGTGAAGGAGTGGAATTGCTCTGTGTGTTTCAAAAGGTAACACGAGGCCAGAGAAAGGGAAGGAACAGGGAGGAATCAGAATTTGTGTCAGTATATCAAATGTCAGTATGTCAGTACTTTAACACCTTTTAGGTGTAGTGAGGGCCTCGTTCCAGGAAATTTTCAGACACTGCACAATGACTGCATGAGAATGCTATGAAAGGGATTCAGAGACCAGGTGGCCATCCACTACAGAGAATCTGATTTTTTTTCTCTTAGACAGAAACTAAATTCTCCTATACACTATATCATGCCTTTTAACCTTGGCTTCAGATCAAATTCACAGTTGCTGAATAATAACGATAATCACCACTACTGACACTTATTATTCACCAGGCTTTGAATACATTGACTCCGATAATCCTGGAAAAAACCCTCATAAAGTAGGAACTATCTGTATTTTATGCAGATAACTGAAATCCAAAATGTTATTAAATAACTTGTCCAAAGATCAGATAGCAAGCAGGTAGGCTTGAATTCAAACTCAGGTCTGATTCTCTCCAAAGACCCTGAATTTAGCCACTGCTCTACATTATACTAACATATCACTCTACTACTCAAAATCCTTCTGATTAGGGACCTGACTCTCCTTCCAAAGGTCAATCCAAATGGTTAGGATTGTGCACGTTTATAAGGTGTCCTTATAAGAAAACTATTTGAAGAGTTCAATATCTGAGTCAGGAGGCAAATTATGAAAGCAGTTGGTAAACTCAAAAGATCAGCATCTTAAAAGAAGCTTCAGGGACTTCCCTGGTGGTGCTGTGGTTAGGAATCCGTCTGCCAATGCAGGGGACACAGGTTCGATCCCTGGTCCAGGAAGATCCCACATGACGCAGAGCAAAGATCCCACATGCCACGGAGCAACTAAGCCCGTGCGCCACAACTACTGAGCCCGCATGCCACAACTACTGAAGCCTGTGCACCTAGAGCCCGTGCTCCGCAACAAGAGAAGCCACTGCAATGAGAAGCCCGCACACCGCTCACCGCAACTAGAGAAAGCCCACGCACAGCAAAGACCCAACGCAGCCAAAAATATAATAATAAATTAATTAAAAAACAAAAAGAAGCTTCAAATTTCTTCATTCTGGTATAAATGAATAAATGTATATAAATCTGTATGAAGAATCATATTCTGACATAGATGAGTCTCAAAGAAGGAAAAAAATCACAGGCATAAAAATGTTACCTGGGTTATTTACAATATCAAAAAATTACAAGCAACCTAAATGGCCTACAGAGAGGCAATAAATTATAAATAATTATAAATAAATTATATCACTGAGCCACTTAATGGAGTATGATACAGCCATTGAAATGGTAATAAAAGCAGAATGCAAAATTGTTTCACTGCTATCATTACATTTAAATATTTTAAAAATATTAAATATATAAAACCTTAAAGGAAAATTGGACTTTTTAATGAACAGTATAATAGGCAGATTTTATTTCTCTTCATTCCCATGGAGTTCAATTAATGCTATAATAATAGAACATAAAAATAATAAAATCATTTTAAAAATCTTTCCACCTATTTGTTTTCAAGTCACAGGATGAAATTTCCAGGTGCTGGATGCTATACTGGGCTTTGTGACTACTTCCTAAGACCCTCTCTTGGTTCATACCATGATTTTATTTGAGGTATCACACCTCTACTAATCATCTCACATATGTTGCCGGGTGCTGAATCCACAGCTGGCTCTAGGACTTGGACAGGGAGCTCAGGGCTAAGCTAATCCACAAATACCCCACCCTTGGTACCATTATCAGTTCAGCGATGGGCATGTAATCCATTTGAGATCAAGGGCTCATGAAGAGAGATTTCTGGAACATTTTGGGACCTACTGTCTCTTACTAGATACGAATAAGAAAGCCCCAGATGATCCAGACTTAGCATGAAACTGATTGTGCAGCTGACAGAACTGAATAACAGAAATAGGTGTCTTTGATGATGTCCTTAAGCCACTGGATTGATCAGCCCTGAACCCTGCCCTCCTTTGGACTTTCATTACCTAGACAAAAAATTCCATTCATCTGTTTTCACTGGATTTTATTTTATTGTGACATATTCCTTACTTATAGGAAAACCATGACATTTTCAAAAAGATTGTATTATTTCTGAGGAAAATGGAGCTAGAAAAGCTTCTGCTACTGTCTGAACGTCTCTAGAGGGCTGTGGATGACTTTAGCACATCTGTGACAAAGTCTACATTAATTAAAATACATTATTACCCTATATTGAAGAGGGCTTGCTGACTAGGTCAACTGATGATGATATTCTAGGAACATGCCTACCATTTATTTCTCAAAGCTTTCTGAACTATATTTTTGGGTAAAGTCACGTTTCTAGAATATCATGAAATTTATACACACAAACATTCATATGTGTGTTTATAAATATCTATAATGTACATATATGCACACATATATGTATGTATAGAGATACATAAATATATATATGTATGTAAATATATATCCCTACTCCTAAAAATTGCCTTTATAGAGTAAGGATATTATACAGATTTTAAGGGAGGCAGATATAAAAAACAGTCAAAAGAAAAGTAGCTCCAATCTTTAACATTGCTTTTATCCATTATGATATTCCCTGTTTCTTACATAAAACCCAACAAAGCCAATTCTTCCCAGAGTTAGCATCTTCTTATTAACTGGTGTGCTCTTTCTTACTCACAGTGAGAACTACTCAATCTATTTGCGTTTTCTTCTTTGCTTTGGTTTCCAGGAACCTCAGGCTTTGTTCTCACTTGCAGTGCATTTGTTTATCTTAAGTTATCTTCCTCCCCTATCTCTTCCCACATCTTTTGTTAAGTCTTTTTATTACAATTCTAAAGGGTTATATTTTATTGTATCTGTGTTTTAAAAACATATATATATATATATATATTTATATATATATATATTTGGCTGCGCCGGGTCTTAGCTGCGGCATGCGGGATCTTTTTTTTTTTTCAGTCATGGCATGCGGGATCTAGTTCCCTGACCAGGCCCTGAATTGGGAGCGCAGAGTCTTAACCACTGGGTCCCTGTATCTGTGCTTTTTAATGTAAGTGGCTCAGATTCCTTTTGGACATAGGTGGGGCATAAGTATATTGTAATTAAATAAGTGTGAGTGTAATAATTATTATCAATCATCATCATCGTGAGCTTGAATAATAACTTGATTTTATCCATTCCAATGTTTACAGTAGAGACCAAATATTCTTGTCCTCTTTTTTGAATTGCTGGAAGACCTTCCCAGCTCAGAGCAATAAGAAGTCAGCAGTTGCTTTGTGCCTCTCCTTTCCCAGGTGATTGCCATACAGGTTATCATCAAGTTACTGAGCTCCTTCCCTGTCCCTAATTACTATTTAAGGGAACATAGCCATCCGTTTCTAACAGCACTCTTTCTGAGCAGAAACGAGATGCCTTCTCTCAACTAATTGACAAAGAACCTTGAAGAGCTGGGGTGCTTCTGCCAGCAAGTGTATAATTCCTTTGTGTGTCTACACTACTCCTCTGTTGGAAACTCTGTGCCTTCAAGTGTTTGACACGCAAAAGCCAACTGCTCTTTCCTAAGCTGGCTAGCTCTGAGGAAAAGCATTGAGGATGCTTCTCTAGAAAAATGGAGGTCTCTTTCACCCCAATCCCAGCCCTGGCAGTCATTATGTGGATAGAACTTCCACTGTGATATCAGTCCTCCAACTGTTGAAGAGTTGGAAGTTCCTTGGGCTTTACCAATTCTATATATTTAACCAACAGGTCCTCTAATGGCCTTTTCCTGAGCCTCTCTTATCACCTGGCTTGCTGAGAAGCTCTCTGAAATATCTTTACCTATTTATTAGGACACTGCATCCCATTTGGCTTTGGTCATGTAAATAATTTGGAGGGAAATAAGGTGTATGATTATCCCTACAGGGTGAGTCTACTATCTTGTGAAATAAAATACAATGCCCTGAAACTCACCCTTCTTAATGCCTCCCCAACAGCTTCTGATGATAGTTTCACAATAGCTTAGCTAAACACTTTAATACTCACTCCTGATGGAAAAGAACCAGATCTCATCAGCTTCCATTATGATTTATGTCAGGGAGGTTATGAGTTCCTTGATTTCTCCAGGTTCCATTAGCTGTTGCTGCTCCCATGCCAAACTATGGACACGATTTATTCTCCCCCTACCTGGCACAGACTGCTAGTTATTCCCCAGTAGCTTTCCTCTCCTTCTTGCATAATAATATAATTTTATCTAGGGGCACATGGCTGCCCAACTGAACACCACATTATCCAGCTTCCCTTGCAGCTAGGTATAGTGACCATTTGAATAAATTTTGGACAATGGAATACAAGTGGAGTGATATGTTCCCATGTACATCTCTGACTTATGTCCTTAAAAGGAAGGAAAATGCTTTCCCTTTCTATTTTCCTACTTCCTGTTGGCTAGAGCATGGACTTAAGAGCAGGAGCTGGAACATGAGACAGATGCCATATGTTGAGGATGGCAAAGCAATAAGGTAGAATGAGCCTAGGCCCCACATGACTGTGGAGCCCCACATTAGTCCAGGGCTCCTTATACCTCAGATTGTTACATGGCAGAGAAACAAGCTTCTATCTTACTTAAGCCACTGTTATTGCAGCTAAACCAACATCCCAACTGAAGTAATTCATATGAATACATCCATATCAGAAGGGTACTTTGCAAAAGGAACTTTTCTAAGAAAATTAGGATAAGCATAGAGGGAAGAACAGTTGAAGTCAACAAGCTGTTAGCACAAAATTCCTATCCTAAGAAAAGCCAAGTCTAATCTCAGGCCTCTTGGTTAAAATCATTTACTGGATACACAGAACATTTTTCCTTTTCTTAGTACGATGTCGCCTATTAAGAAATTCTTTTGTTGTCAGGACTTCCCTGGTGGTCCAGTGGGTAAGACTCCACACTCCCGATGCAGGGGGGCCGGGTTTGATCCCTGATCAGAGAATTAGATCCCGCATGCATGCCGCAACTAAGATCCTGCATGCCGCAGTGAAGATCCCGCAACTAAGACCCAGTGCAGCCAAAATAAATAAATAAATAAATAATAAATAAATAAATAAGTAAATAAATAAACAAATAAATACAAAATGAAAAAGTTTTTTTAAAAAAGAAATTTTTTGTTGTTCTTCTTCTTGGGCAATTCCTCCCTTCACGCTCTTCTTTGCTTGCCATTCCACCCACACATTCTGATTAATGCTATTGGATCATCCAAAGTTGGATTCCAAATACCTTATGGTTCTTAAGATGGAGAGTAGGCAGAAGAAAGTTGAGACCTGGAAATGAGGGAAGGGTTAAGTCCTCAGAGTGTTCACTGAAGGATTTCACATCACTGTATCTAAGAGAATACAGCTGAGAGAACTATATCACTCACAGCTGCCTTGGTAACTAAGCATTATCAAGCCTTTTAGGACTTACGTTGAGAGGAATAAAGTTCTAGAGAACCTATGACTACACATGGCCCATTTTTTCGTAGGATATCAGATTCCCGGCCACAGGGTTATGAGTTGCTTTTGAAGGAATTCAATCAGGCTGAAGGTGATCATTCTGAGAAGTGGAAAACGAATCCAAGAACTGACTAGTGATCCCCCTAAAATTTCTGACAGCTCTGAGATCTTATGACAGGGGTAAGAAAGACCTATAAAAATGTGTCCATGCTGAATCAATTTTGTAACAGATCATCTCAGGGGATGAAATACTGAAATAAGATACTACATGACTGGAGATTGGACTAGGGAACAGGCCACAAGAATACACTTGTGATTAGCTGCTGGAATTTCTCTGTTCTTTTCAATTTCTTAGTGCAGATGCAAGAGCGAGCAAAAGCAATTGATTCTTATAGATTTAATATAACCTTAGCTGATGGATTGTAAACTGTTACATGGTTTCAGAACCACTTGACACGTTTATTAAGACAGCAGTTAAACCAGGAGGTCAAAGGCCCGGAGGAAGATGGATGGTCTTCTTCAGGGCCATCCTGGAAAGAAAAATACTGCCCCCCAAATAGCATAGTTCTTGTCCAAAAACCTCAAGATATAGAATGAACTTCAGCAATATCAGGAGAGATATATAAGACATATATAGCTTTGGTCTCTAAGAAGAAGGGCACACTGTTTCAAGAGAAGATACCAACTGGGGTATAACATAAGAGACCTGTCTTAGTATGGGTTTTTTTTACTGGCTGATGAGTCAGAAGTGGTTCTACACATATTCTCCTAGAAGGTTACAGAGGAAGACTGTGCTTGCTCTTATCTGTGTTTCCTTGAAAGATTTTGCCTGAGTTCTCCCAGAGACTGATCATCTTGGAAAACGCCAAGGCCATGGAGAGTACTATAGACCTGAGGTTTAAAGACTTTGCTGCCTAGGACTTCCCTGGTGGCGCAGTGGTTAAGAATCTGCCTGCCAATGCAGGGGACACAGCTTCGATCCCTGGTCCGGGAAGATCCCACATGCCGCAGAGCAACTAAGCCCGTGCGCCACAACTACTGAGCCTACGCTTTAGAGCCCGTGAGCCACAACTACTGACCCCATGTGCCACAACCACTGAAGCCCACGAGCCTAGAGCCCATGCTCTGCAACAAGAGAAGCCACTGCAATGAGGAGCACGTGCACTGCAACAAAGAGTAGCCCCCGCTCGCCACAACTAGAGAAAGCCCACGTGCAGCAACGAAGACCCCACCCAGCCAAAAATAAATAAATTTTTTTAAAAAATAAAGACTTTGCTGCCTATATCTAACTACACCAAAGAGATACTTAATACTAAAACTGAGGAAGCATTAAGAGAAGAACCCTTGATGTTAAAGGGTGCCATGGCTAGAGTCCTTGAAAATGTGGACCCAGGAAACTCGGGAAACCAGGCAAGACATACCTAAACCACATATATAGGGGTTACCCCAATTATGATGCCACCATTTCACACATTGTCCTTATAAAAGATTACAGAAAGGTGACTAAGGTAGTAGAATTGGTAATGAGTGATTTCACTGCAGAGAAGCCATGGATTTCACCTGTAATTTTGCAATCCAAGCTGCATGGATCAATGATTCCGTGAAGATTGTAGGATAATCAATACCATGACCAAACCATATGTTCATCCAATGCCAAGAATTGATTCTCTCTGGAGTTACAGGGTCTGTTAAGGATAGCCCATCATTGATTGGCTCATGTGATATTGCAAAATAAAAGCAGTCCAGGAAAAATGTATGAAGACAGCTTCAGACACGCAGATAAATGCATCATCTCCTTTACTACAGGGCATGCGCACTCAGTACACAAAAGGAGGCTCTCAAATTGCTCTATAGAAAGGGAAGACATATTTAAGTAATTAATATATGGATTGATTTTTAAATCATTTAAATAGAGACCATGTCATTATCGCTTTGAAGGGCGTGAACTCCTTGAAACACATTATCAAACTTTTCCTATGTAAGTTGGTACAACTGAGGCAGGAGATAGATGGGCTCCAGGCTAGACATTTACAACTGGCCTCCTGTTCACACTTCCTGGGGTAAGAAGAAGATGGGCTCCAGGCCAGACATTCATTACTAGCTCCCTGTTTACATTTCCTGAAGCAAGAGACAAATGGGCTCCAGGACTACATACTTATGACTGGACTCCTGTCTATATTTCGAGATCTGCACCTCATAAAAACCAGCAACAGAAATAGGGTAAATAACCGGACATTGGACATTTTTATGGCAGGGACAGAGTGGGACTACACCCTGTTAAAAGATCAATAGGTCATATATTTCCCATCCTTGGGGCAAGGGAAACATTGCACATGTGCAGAAAGGCTCCTTGGGGGTCAAAAAGGAGGGGGCACCACCCCGTAATACATGATGCTAAGGCCGTCCCATCGGCCTCTGGCTGGAATCCATCTTGGAAGAAAGTTGCGCACGCATGCTGGGGAGGCTCCTAAGGCAGGTCAGGTGTGGAAAAAGCAACCAGATAATTGGCCAAAGGTAAACAAAGACCCAGAAGAACTGACCTATATAAATGACTTAACCGCCTCTTTACTGTGCTCCTCCTCATTAGGGAGGATGTCCCACCCTTTCTCTCCAGGTGTGCATCTCTGCCTTGCTTCTATCTTAACTAAACAAACTGTTTCTCTGTGTGCTCTCCCACTTGTTGTTGTGCTATGTCTCTAATAATAAACTTTGTACCTGTTTTTTACAGTTTTGCCTCTGTGAGAAATGCATTTTTCACTGGGGGCAAGAGCCAGGGAGTGTGGTGGCTAGGTTTCTTAGTTTTCATCCAGGCTACCCAGGTTCAATTCCTGGGCAGGGAATTAAGATCTCGCTTCACACCACCACTCATTGCTGCCTCGCCAAGATCACAACCACTATGGAAAACAGTATGGAGGTTCCTCAAAAAACTAAAAATAGAATTGTCGTATGATACAGCAGTCCCACTCCTGGGCATATATCCAGACAAAACTCTAATCCAAAAAGATACACGCACCCCTATGTTCATAGCAGCATTATTCACAATAGCCAAGACATGGAAGCAACCTCAACATTCACCAACAGATGAATGGATAAAGATGTGGTATATATATACAATAGAATATTACTCAGCTATAAAAAAGAATGAAATAATGCCATTTGCAGCAATATGGATGGACCTAGAGATTATCGTTAAGTGAAGTAAGTCAGAAAGAGAAAGACAAATACCATATGATATCACTTATATGTGGAATCTAAAATATGCCACAAATGAACCTATCTAGGAAACAGAAACAGACTCACAGACATAGAGAACAGACTGGTGGTTGCCAAGGGGGAGGAGGTTTGGGAAGGATGGAGTGGGAGATTGGGGTTAGCAGATGTAAGCTATTATATATGGAATGGATAAACAACAAGGTCCTACTGTATAGCACAGACAACTATATTCAGTATCCTATGATAAACCATAATGAAAAAGAATTTTAAAAAAGAATGTATATATATATATATATGCATAACTGAAATACTTTGCTGTATAGCAGAAATTAACACAACATTGTAAATCAACTTCAGTTAAAAAAACAAAACAAAACACACCTTCCCTGGGGCTCAAGAACCAAAAGTGAACAATGTTTCCCTGGAGTTCCCATCAGAGAGAGCCTTTCAAAGAAATCTCAAGAAGCTGTGTCAGGGACAGGAGGACAGGGAAAAGGCAACGGACAGTGGACCAGAGAAAAAAGTCAAAAGGAAAGAAGAGTCAAATACTGTGGGCAGAGGTAGGTGAGAAGAAAGCAAAGTGGACCAGAGCTGGGGAAAGAGACGAGAGAGAAAAAAAGAGATGCTGGGAGAGTCAGTCCAGGATACAGAAGTACCCAGCAAGAAGCACTGTCCCTGATTCCTGCCTTCACTGCAAGCTGGCAGTTCCTGGAAGATATTTTGAAGTGTGTTAGTTTCTACGAAGTACATCAAGAGATCCTCCTACACTGAGATTATTGCCATCAGCCATCAACACCTTGGGAAAGCCTCCTACATTTCCCACCTTCGGGGGACATTTCATCTCTGTTTACACAGACCGCCTTCTAGTGTAAACCAACCAAAGCCTCTTATCTAAAATTTATGTATATTTACATGTGCCTAGAAAATGGCTGAAATGATATACATCAAGCTATTAATAGTGGTTAATAACAGTGGCCCTATTGGACTTTTTAAAACAAGGACTACGCATTAGTTAAAATTACATTTTCCTCTCATACTTGCCCTTCCAGACTCAGCAAAGCTCTTGCATTTCCATAGTCTGAGGTCTTAGCTGGCTCTTGCTGCCTCCTTCGACTCCTGCCTCCTCCAGGCTGAAAGCCAGAGTTGTTAAAACAAACAAGCAAGCAAACGGCAATGACTTTAGGCTTCCCTGGCATTGACCCTGGGCCTCCTCGGATGTGAATGGTTGCCTGCCTCTGGGACCTGCAACAGTTCCCAGGTCTCTCTGACCATTTTGCCCCTCACATCTTGCCATGGTCCAGAGCACTCCTTCACCATTACATTCATCACACCACAGGTCACTGTTGGTTTACATGTCCACCTCCTTTGCTCCTTGAAGGCAGAGGATGAGTCTCTCTATTTCAAACCCTTTAACAGTTGGCCTAGGGCCTGACACATAGTAGGACTTCATAAATGTTTGAACGTATGAATGTATGAATACCCAAGCTCTCATTGTCTCACCTGTCCTTTTCCTTCATGCTGTGAAATAATCTGCTCACCTTTGAGAACCACTGCCCTATGCCTCATTTCTGTGACTAGCACCTCCACCCAGACCTGAGAATCTGCCTGAACTTAAAACCCTAGACTTCCTGCTGCCACCACTCCATAGTGTAAAGAGATCATTATCAATATTATTATAATCCCTTACCTGTGTACCACATTGCATAGTTTTCAAAGAGCTTTTCCATGCAATATCTTGCTATAGCCGGTCAGCCATGGCCTGATTGTTCCACCTTACCCATGAGTGGTTTCCTATGAATCATGAAGTTCAGAGTTTATATGAATAGCTCAGGATCATTCAGCTGGCGAGAGGCAGAGTCAGCACTCAGACTTGTGCCTTATGAGTACGTGCTACGTGTCCTTTCTCTGGCCACTTACACTGGTGGTGGCCCAGATTTCATCAGCTAGTGCTGCCTGCACTTCTGTGCTTGACTGAAGCATGGTGCGAAAGAACCCAGAGGGTTAGTGGCAAAGGAAGAGAGTTGTAGAAATGGAATAAATAAATAAATTTGAATTTAAAAAATCTGAGTTTAGTGATGTCTCACTTCCTCTATTCATGCTATTGCTACTCTTGTTGCTTTATGGTTTTTGTTTTGCTTCTTGAGGGTTCTTCTTAAAAACCCTTTCCCTGATCCTAAGATCTAGCACTTAAATGTACTACTGTACTTCTAGTGACCAATGACAGTCCCACATGGGGGAAACTAAATGACAAGTTGTCACTCAGCATTGGACAACAGGATATGTCCAGGCCCACCGGTCTTGTAATAGTGATCCATGCCCTGGAAATTCTGGGACACCAGGGAATTCTGCTATAGCAAATATAGGTCAAAGCCTGCTGGTAGGGCCTAAATCCCTATCGTTTAAGTTGAACTGACTCAGATCACCTCACCCTAGTACTAGAAGGACTTTGTAATTCTCTGGGTCTGGATAGGCCAAGGGTAACTGAGTGTGCTGAGGCATGAAATCATCATCCCATGGCCATTCTTAATCCTTGGCAACCCCTTCTAGAGGGCTAATCTTTCTGATCCTTGCTAAGCATTATCCTGGTGTTTTCAAACAGACCTTGGGCTTCCGGTGGGTTAAACTTTACATTTCAATATTTTCCAAATTTATGGAAATGATGTGGAATGACAACTGATATTTATTGAAAGCCCACTATATGCCAGGCACTGTAATAAGTACCTTATTTGTTTTCCATCAGTCTCACAAAGGCAGACATTATCCTCATTTGAAATACAAGGATAACACAACATTGCAAATTAACTATACCCCAATAAAAATTTTTTTAAAAAGGGGGACTTCCCTGGCGGTCCAGTGGTTAAGACTCCATGCTTCCACTGCAGGGGTCACGGGTTCGATCCCTGGTCAGGGAACTAAGATCCCACAAGCCGTGCAAAAAACAAAGAAAAGAAAAGAAATACAAGGAAATCAAGGCCTCCAGAGATTTAAGTATCTTGACCTACATCTTGTCAAAGGCACGTGTCTAGTAACTGGTTGTACCATCATTTGAAGCAAGTCACCTTATTCCAGGTCCCATGCTCTCTCCGTCACCACTGTGCCTTCACTAATGTTATGATATTATGTGACCAATTATCTTCTGCCATCATTACAGCCACATGGGGGTTAGGGGCTCACCCACAGACATTTCCTGAACATCCAACATCTTTCTGTTCCTTTCTTTGTTAATTCTAGGTATGCTCAGTCAAGAAAGACATATTCTATGATGGTTTCTCAAAAAATTAAAAATAGGACTACCATATGATCCAGTAATTCTACTCCTAGGTATTTATTCAAAGGAAATGAAATCACTATCTCAAAAAGATATCTGCTGAGAGGGCCATTTGCAGCGGGGGCTGGAGGCTGCGTTCGGCAGGCACTGCGAAGACGTGCGCAGGAGTGAGGCCCCCGACCGCTGCAGCCCCTCGCCGCTGCGGTCACCTCGCTTCTCCGCGTCTCGGTCGGGACCCGGTCAGCCCGGGCGCCGCGCTGCCGCCCGGACCGGCCCTCCAGCAGCTCCCGGCCCCCGGGAGCCCCGCCCGGCCGCTCGCCCGCAGCACGCCGGCCGCACAGGTCCCCGGAGCCGGGCCGAGGGCGGGCGGCGTCCCCATGGCCTCCGCCGGCTGGCGGGACGGCTCCGGCCAAAAGAAGTACCGGCTCGTGGTGGTCGGCGGGGGTGGCGTGGGCAAGTCGGCGCTCACCAACCAGTTCATCCAGTCTTATTTTGTAACGGATTATGATCCAACCGTGGAGGATTCCTACCCAAAGCAGTGTGTGATGGGTGACCGGGCAGCCCGGCTAGATATTCTGGATAAAGCGGGACAAGAGGAGTTTGGAGCTATGAAAGAACAGTATGTGAGAACTGGCGAGGGTTTCCTGTTGGTCTTTTCAGTCACAGATAGAGGCAGTTTTGAAGAAATCTATAAGTTTCAAAGACAGATTCTCAGAGTAAAGGATCGTGATGAGTTTCCAATGATTTTAGCTGATAATAAAGCAGATCTGGATCATCAGAGACAGGTAATGCAGGAAGAAGGACAGCAGTTAGCACCGTAGCTTAAGGTAACATATATGGAGGCGTCAGCAAAGATTAGGATGAATATAGATAAAGCTTTCCATGAACTTGTCCAGGTTATAAGGAAATTTCAAGAGCAGGAACGTCCTCCTTCACCAGAACCAACGAAAGAAAAAGACAAGAAAGGCTGCCACTGGGTCATTTTCTAAGAATCCCTTGAATTTTAGCTACCAATTTCCAGGAAAAGCCCTCATCTTCTCCCTCTCTCCTTACAGTTTGCATCACGTTGGTACCTTTCTAGCCTTAGATAAATGATCACCGTGGTAACCTTAGACCAAGAAGCTGGCTAATCCTTTCCATGAAGCTAATCCAATGGTCATTCAAGACAGATTTAAAGGAAACACTAAGGTTGCTTCAAGGATTATCTGATTCCTTTAAAATGGATATCTATATACACAGACACATTCTTTTTTTAAGGACTTACTTTTAATAGGGATGAACCAGTTTTGGAACCTAAGCTGTTTGCCAAGCTGAAGTCAGATTGTGAAATAACTTTTAACTTCTGGAATCATATTGCCTACTGTTACTCTAAATAGAAACATAGGGAGTTTTTTTTAAATGTGAATTTTTGCCTATCTCTAAAAATTTTGATGTCAACTTTAGTTAACCTTAAATACACTGAATTGAATCCACAAAAGTGAGACATCTCAGACCTTTACTGATGCTATAGCCTTTGTTTTCCAGTGGCCAAAATACCAAAATGCCTATTGTATTTATAGGTTAAAAACTGCGTGTAAAGCCTTTAATATTATTCCTAAAGATAATATTCTATGTGGCCAAATATTTGGACTCATTCTGGACTTAGTCATTTTAGTGTTCTTGGTTTTTTAATTTAACCCTTTTCACAGCCATGTTGAGAGTAAAAATAAATAATTCCTGTCTGTCTTCCTTTTCAAGTATTTCTGGATAAGGGGTTCAAAAAAACTAAAACTGTTTTTGTTTGTAATATAAAATATGGAATTGATCTTTCCAGGGTCAGAGATGATTAATGTTTTGCTATATACTTTTATACATTATTTTCTTATCAAACCAGTTAACAAGTATTTTTATATGTTTGTAAGCAAATATGCTTTCACAGCATACCTTGTGTATGTGTAAAGATAAGTATTTAATTCTCACTGTGCACTTTTAGCTGACAAAGGAAAAAAAGTCAAAACTACAGAAACTGTGGTAGAGCCTTACATGCTGTTCTGGTCCTGGTTGTACCCACCTTTGCCCAGTCACATAGCTACTCAAGAAACCTTCCCAATAGAGTACAATGGGATGAGAGTCTGAAATCACTTCCTATATCCCCTACTAGATATTGACTGTTATATAAAGTAGTAAGTGGTAAAACTTTTAATTGACAATTAGTATAACTGTGGATAACGTCTGATTTTGTTTTTAATTCTGTGGATTGTGTTTAAACAATTCAAAAGTATGTTCCTGATTTTGAGATACTAAGTGGTATTGCACAGTTGTCACTTTATTGAATGTGTACAACAGTTCCATGAAGTTTTTAAAGCATACCCTTGAATAGCTTCAGGTGCTAGAATTAAAATTGATCTGTTATCACACACACACAAAAAGATATCTGCACCCCTAAGTTTATTGCAGCATTATTTACAATAGCCAAGACATGGAAACCACCTGAGTGTCCACTGATGGATGAGTGGATAAGGAGAAGGTGATGTGTGTGTATGCGTGTGTGTGTGTGTGTGTGTGTGTGTGTGTGTGGAGAAAGAGAGAGAGATATTGTATGATCTCACTTATTTGTGGAATCTTAAAAAACAAAGAAAACCAAACAAACACCAAAAAACAAAAAACAAAAACAAAACAAGAACAAAAAATCCCCCTGAACTGATAGATACAGAGAACAGATTGGTGGTTACCAGATGCAGGAGATGGGCAAAATGGGTGAAGGTGGTCAAAACATAAAAATTTCCAGTTATAAGATCAATAAATCCTGGGGTACAGGACTGGTGACTATAGTTAATAATACTGTATTCTATATTTGAAAAGTTGCTAAGAGAGTAGATCTTAAAAGTTCTCATTACAAGAAAAAAAACTGTAACTATGTGTGGTGATGATTGTTAAGTAAACTTATTGCGGTAATCCTTTCACAATATGTAAATCTATCAGATCATCATGTTGTACACCTAAAACGAATACAATGTTACATGTCAATTGTACCTCAATTTAAAAAAAGACATATTCTTCCTGATCTCCAAGCTTACTTCAGCCCCTCCTGTTAATGCAAGATTCCACCAATCTACGGACAGAACCTTAAAATTCTCTACAAGAAAGCAGAGTGAACAGAGGCAGGCATTTCCTTACAACCAGTAGCGGATAAAGAACATCCAATTGACGTTAGTTGGTGTGTAGATACAAGTCGCCAAAGGCCAAGGGTCTCTGCCCTCCTCCCCAGCTCCATGGTGACCAGACCCAGCCTTGTCTTGGCTCAGAGCCGCTCCTGTGGGGGGGAGTGGGGGCAGTCCCAGGTGCACCTTTGAGATAACAATACTGTCTCCTAAAACAAACAGCCATTGTTTCCACACAAAGACCTTCAATGTTTCCTCCATCAACAAAAGGCTACAGCCATCACACCAAGAAGACAAAAGGCTGGAAGCCCTTAAAGAAACAGCATGACAGTGGGAGGGAAGGGGTGGAGGCAGGAAGATCATTCTCCAGCACTTTCTCTGCCCAGTAATAGGACTGACTCCACCCATCAGGGACCGTTCTGAATTACTGATCACTCCTGGACTATTCATAATGACAATAATAACAGCTTCCTAATCTGTCGAATGGAAATAATAATATCTATCCCTTACAGGATCGCTGTCAGGATCAAATGAGATAATAGGTATGGAAGCTCTTTGTAAGGTTTAAAGGGCTGCACGACTGATATGGTTATTATGAAAAGATCGATGGTTCACCCACAATGCCTGCATTAAAAAGATAGATCTATTTTAGCCAGATGAGACTCCAAATAGCCCTGGTGTCTAGACCCACCCAGTTCCTAGAGTAAAGCATAAGGGAGAAGAAATGTGTTCAGTATGGCTGACCACTATAGTTTACTAGGGCCCATCCCAGGCCAAACTGCTGTGCAGGTGATGCCTGACTTAGGTGACTGTTCTTTCCAGCCCCAGGAACCCACATCCTGGAAATAAGCCCTTTGATGGTTGGTCCCTCACCTAAGGTCTAATGTGCCAAACTTCACCCCCAATCTTCTTCTTTGCCTGTCTTCAAATATACTTCTTATGCAATTTACACAAAAGTAAATACACATAGTATATTAAAACATGAGAAAATTGTCCATCCTCACTAGTAACCAAAGACCAATAAATTAAGGTAAATTGTACTATGTTATGCCTATTCAGTAATAAAAAATATAAATAAGAATATCCAATGTTAGTGAAGTTGTGACAAAAATTGGTATGATCTTACAGTGCTAGCAACATAATAAATTTATATGATTGCTTACAGAGGCAAAATGACAACACATAGCAAGTACCAAGAATACATTCCTGTCTTTGTAGTAATTTTCTCTCCCTGGAAATTCCAAGGAGATAATTCAACAAAAGTGGTGAAAAAAAGCAGCAAGCATAGATATATTTACCTACTCTAGGCAAATATTGAAATAACAAGAGAAATGCTTTAGTTAATTGTGGTGTGACTGTAGTCATTAAAATGAAAATATAAAAACAACTTACAAACATGAGGAACTATGATATAATTGTAAGTGGAAGTGTACAATATGATACAACTAGGCAAAAGTATGTTAATACCACATATATTCTCTACATTTGCTTATGTACTATAGCCCTTTGGAGAGCCAAAAAGCTATAGAAATATCTAAGTGGGATTTTTTTTGCCCTGAAGGAAACTACTTCCACCCCTTTGGGGGCTATATCATCCCCACTGAGAATATATAGTCTAGTTGCAGGTGGCCAGAGCTCAGGGAGGCTGAGGAAGCTGAGATGCCAGACAGGTGAGGTCAGGACCCTGGAGAGCACCAAAGAAGCCCTCCTGAGACCATGTCCAAGGCTCAATGTTGCCTGAAGATTAGCCTGAAGGAAGGAAGGGGCTGGGAGAGCATGGGGCCTAGGAAACTAGTTTTAGTAGTATTTTATTATGTGTTGTAGGAACCATCAGAATGTGAAGGCCTCCAAATTCTCTTTCATAAGAATGTTCTTGAGGGGGCTGGCAGTTTGTGCTTATAACTCTTCAATGGCTCCCCACAGGGTCCTCAGGATAGCATCCCAATTCCTTATCGTACCTTATAAGACCCTTCATGACCCGCCCCTGCTTAAATGGCCAGCCTTGTCATCTTTTACTACTTTGTTCTTCAAACTCTCTGCTCCAGCCACACTGATGCACTCTTACTAAACCATGCCCTCTGTCACTTCTGGGGCTTGGCACATGCTGTTCTGTCTCCCCAGAAACTTCCCTTGTCTTTACCTCTCTTTCAGGGAGCTAAATTCTCCTCATTTTTCAGATTTTAGTTTAGAAATTATTTCCTCTGCATGTCCTCATATATTCCCCAAATCTGGATACAACTGAAGTAACAGCATCACAGAACTCTGAACTGGTCAGACTGACTATGGAGTATTTTGTCCATTACTGGGCATCATATAGATCAGGCCTAGAGACAGGCAAGCAGGATGGTGAGCATTATGGAATATTTTTTACTATATGCTAGGCACTGAGGTAATGACTTCATGGATATTGCCTCATGTACCTTATGTAATAATCCTATTGGATTGGGTAGGTACAGATGAGAAAACTGAAACTCAGAGAAGTTAAGCAACTTACTCAAGGTCCCTCACCTGGTAAATGGTAGAACCTGGTGTTTGAACCCAAGTCTGTGTAAATTCAGAGCCCATGCCTTCAATTTCTGCATAATACCACTTCTGGAAACCATATTATAATGACTGGTTTAGTGAGAAACTAGAAGGTAACTAATCCAGGGAACATATTACCAAGGAGAAACATGATAGCCATATTCAGTCACAGTTGAAGGGTTGTCACTTCGGAGAGTAACAGGGAAGTAGATGGCTCAATAGAAGGAAGTTCTCAAAAGGAGAAGATGAGCCCCTGAAAGGCTCAAGGATCAGTCATCTCTGTATATCTCAGTCCAATGTCTGGCACAGAAAGGGGAGCTCAGTGGATGAAAGGAAATAGGGCTTCCCAACAGTAGAAGAGCTGCCCCATGAAAGAGTGAAACTCCCATGGATGTTCCCACGATGGGGCTGCTTGGTCACCTGACAGAGCACCGCAGGAGGGATATTGGAGAAAGGATTTCTGCATCCTTGAACTAGATGACCTCTAAAGCTCCTGGCCACTCAAGGATTCTGTAATTATTGGACTGAGTCCACGACTCAGACTTTGGCAAGCTACAGACCATCTAGTATTTGTCAGTGCATTGAGATCTCAAAAAGTAGAGAACACAAGTGGATAGGACTTCTGGGCTCCCAGAACTTAAGCTTCCCACCCTGAAGCCAGAATGGTTCACTCTAACTCTGGGGAGCTAGAAACCTCCCAATCTTGCTCCAAAGGCTAACCTGGAAATGGAGATATTCGAGTCATTTATAGAGAAAGGCTCTGCCTGCAGGTTACAGCTGCTGTCACAGGATCTGAAAAAGGAGAGAAACACTCCTTCCTAGCAGATGGTTGAGACAAAAAGTAAATATGTCAACAAATGAATTTCTGAGAGTCATTGCTGAAAGGAGTCAAATGGGCCCCACAAAATGTACACTGGTTTGACTGTTGTTCCCCACATGCTCTGCCTCCTTTCACTCCATGCTGATGGCCTGTGGTAAACACGCAGAACTGTCCTGTCTATCCCCACAGAGTGAGTCCCAACAGAGTACAACCAAAACAAGTGTTCAGCTTTCCTAGAGGGCTCATACACATGTGGATAGCTCACAAAGATGATGAAATTTTTAACCAAAACTTATATAATCAGACCTTCAGATTCTACTTGCAAACGATTCATGCATCCTAAAAAGAACACAGGCTTCTGTGGGGTATAAAACCACCTAGTAATGGAGGCACCTTAGTTGTAAGGTCCAAGCTGCAACTTCAATCAACACACGCATACACACACAACTCTATGAAACTAGCCAAAATTCACTTGTGCAAAAATTTAAAGAAGCAATTAATAGATAAGCAAAGCATGTTTATCTGTAGGCCTTATAGCATCTCTTTGGTCCACCTTTATTATTATCTCCAATTCTTTGACTCTATTCTTCCATGGTTCACCGATCTATTCGCTTGCTTCTCTCAACTTAGAGACCAAACCTTCCCAGCTTATATCTATAGACAGATCTTCAGAAAAGCTTCCCTCAAAGCCTGTGGCATGGTGCTCTTTCACATGGGAGAACCTTAGCTGCACCGACTACCACACCATTTGCATCTTTAATCCTTTTATTAGGGATCTGCGCTCTAAGGCCTGCTGAATCTTTTTCCTTCTGCCTCCAAAGAAATGTGGATCAGACCTAGTATAATAACTCTGTGAAACCCACCAAACTATTTTTTCTGAACAGAAAGGAGTGTCTTGGGACTTCCCTGGTGGCACAGTGGATAAGAGTCCACATTCCCAGTGCAGGGGGTCCGGGTTCGATCCCTGGTCAGGGAACTAGATCCCACATGCATGCCATGGCTAAGAGTTCACATGCCACAACTGAGGAGCTCGGGAGTTGCAACTAAGGAGCCTGCGTGCCACAACTAAAACCTGGTGCAACCAAATAAATAAATAAATAAATAAATAAATAAATAAATAAAAGAAAGGCGTGTCTTCCACTCTTTACAGAAGGGTAAAAACTTCCACCTGCTAATAGAAAACAGTGGCTGTTAAGTAGATATCAGGAACTTGAACTTAAAAAGTGGATTCCCCTTGTAACACTTGACAAAGTAACCTGTATTAAAAGTTTTCCAATAGTCTGCCTTTTTCTCCTGAACTCAGTGACAAGTTCTTTTTAATTAAAAAATCTTAAGCTGAAAAGGTATAAAATAGAATGTTATTATTGATATAGAGATCCCAGGGCACAGCCTGCTCATACAGATGGAGGCTGTACCCACAGATGTGGCCCACAGAGGTGTGTGCCCAGTTGTTGTACACATAGATGTTCTCACACACAGATGTACACAGAGACAGATGTTACTCACAGAAACAGATGTCCACCAGGAACACGACGTACACCAAAAGCTCCCGCAGGGTGGTCTTGACATAAAGTTCCCGGTTCTCAGCTGTGTTCTCAGTCAAGGTTGTTCCCCAAAGTCCTAAGGGAGGGACATCGGAAAGATGCCCAGGATTCCCAGCAGCAGGGTTGCTTCCAGTTACCCTACATTTCAGTCCCTGGACTTTATTCTCATTTCCACGCCAGCCCTTTTACCTGTCACCTTATCCCAGGTGGGGCAGTCTAAGGCATCATCACATCCATGTCTTCCCTCAAACTAGCTCCCTCATACTCTTCTGGGTCCCCAAGAGATGACTATGCCAGGCTTTCCCTCTGGGAGACCACTAGACTAGCCTCTGTACTCTGGGGCATTCAGCTCTAACACAGACCATTCACAAACCTCAAAGACACACTGAGATTCCACCTCTTCTTCAGACTGTATTCCCTTCCAACAGCTTCTGTGGACCCCTTCTCCTGACTCCAGTATCTCAGGAGAACTCTCCCCCACAGGTACCTCTGATGCCACGACAGATCTGAAGGCAGCAACTGGACACCAAGGTCTTGTGTGCCTTCTCCTGGGGTCCATCTTCAGGCTTCTTGGGTTGGGGTTGAGGAGGCACCACACTGGAGACGGTACAGATCCTCAGTGTCCCATGCGGGGAGGGGGCGCCACTGTAGGCGGGGTTGTCCCAGGCTCCGCTCCCCAGCTTTTGTAGCTCCTGCCCCTTGGGACATTGCACAGCATTCATGGGGAATGAGGCAGGAGACCTGGCACCTCAGGTACCCACTCTCACCTGGAGAAAGAGAGAACAAAGACACAGCCCAGCCTAGCCAGCAGAGGGCAAAGGAAAGGGTGCGTGAGAGCAGCTGGTCTCACACAGCCTCTGTCTCCTGCCTTTTGTAGGGGGAAAGCGGTGCCTGTTCAGGGGAGGGAGCAGAGGAGAAGAAGGGTGGGGAATGACCATCAATCCTATCAGGGGCTCTGCCCCTGTCTTGCTGCAAGTGCCGGGGCCAAGAAGAAAGGGAGTGGGAGGGAACTGGGAGCCAGGGGCTTGATGGGGAATAGGAGGTTGTGGAGACTGGGGCTGGAAGGAAGGAGGGGTGAGAGAGGTGAATGCTGTGGGGAGAGGAGGGCTGCCTGCAGATGGGGCCTGGGAGGGATGGTCCTGAGTCAGACAGAAGAGGTGATGAAAGAGCAATGGGTGGGGCTGGGAGGAGTGGGAGGCTGGCGGACTCCACAGCAGGTCTGAGTTCATGTCCACTAAAAGCTCCTGAAAGGGCCGCCATGGATTGGGGTGGGGACCAAGGGCAGGCACAGGAGACTGAAAAGTGTTGCCTCCCTCCCAGGCTCAGCCAACGGTGTCTGAGGCTCTTTTACTCTCTCACCTGGAGCTGCCCCTCTCCTACCTCATTCCACCCCCGAAGCTGGGGGACAAGTATAGTGGCAGGAGGACCCCCTGCTTCAGATACTTAAGGGACAGGTTCTCTGGCCACTGATGAGGAGGGGAAAAGCCTGCAGAGTTCCAGATTATCTGTATCCTTTTTTCCGAGGTCTGCCCTCTTGTAGCTTATGGGTGAGCTATGCTGCTAGAAAGGTCTTCTTTGAAGGTGTAGGGCTCAGCCTAGGGAAAAGGCTAAGCACTGACTGGGAAGATGGATCAGAGAGCAAAGGGCAAGGACTGTGTGACCTGGGACTCCTTAAGGGGAAGGTATATCTGGACCCAGCTCAGCTGAGAATCTTATCTTGTGGCTCTGCTTAGTACTGGACCTAGAACTCAAAGCAGGAGCACAAAATGCTCATAGAAGAGGTATCCAGGCTGATCCGCTTTTTATCCAGTCTTGGTTTCTGAATCAAAACCCTGGCAAGGACCCTTGAGCACATCCTTGCCTGTGCCCAGATCCAGCCTCTGATCACATGCCCTGGCTCGTTCGTCTACAGGCTCAGTATGCGGCTGGTCCCACAAGGGCAGGTGGTTACGTCCTCCCTGATGGCTGGAGTGGGAGCTGCCCTCTCTCCAGCTCCTGGTTCCCCATCTGGGCTACTCTACTGATGCGGTGGCCTGAAGCCCACCTTTGTGCTCAGTACAACATCAGCCTGGTGGAAGCCACCAGTCTTAAGTGTCCCCATAAAGAGATCCTGATCCCAGACAACCCAGGGCTGGGCTCAGCTCCTTGATAAATAAATGTACCTCAGCATCTGAGATAGCGGCTGTCCTACCCCTGGGTCTGCTGCCTGGAGCTCCTGCCTCAGGCCCAGATATTACGAAGGGAATTAACTCTCTGTCTGGGCTGGAGTTAAGGCCACTCTGTGAGCTTTCCTAGATGGAGGAGTTCCCATCTTTCCGTTTTTTTGGTTATCGGGACATACATTCCAAGGTGTTTGTTTTCTTTGGGAAGACAAAGGATCAGGGACTGGGCCTGTACTGCTCATTTTGTCTGAAATCATCTGATAGTGAAGGAAAGGGAGCTGCTACCTCTCACCCACATGCTTTTCAAACAATTGCAAAAGGACCCCTGGCTTGCAAAAATGAACTCTGGGACAGAGGTGATGAACAGGAAGCTAGCAGTATAGTCCAGAGAAGTGGGGAAAGGAACTGGAGATGGTTTCTGATTCCTTTGTGGTAATTTTGTATCCTAAGGGAGGCTTGTGAATAGCAGGTGTTTGGATGGACCCAAGGAGGTTCATCACGTGACAGGTCCCAGACCCCTGATGATGCTGAAAGCTCAGCTTCTCTGTACACTGGTGCCAAATCAAATCTTAGAGTTCTGGGTGAAGTAGAAAAGGACAGCTTTATTGCTTTGCCAGGCAAAGGGGGACACAGTGTGCTCCTGCCCTTGAAAACTATGTGTCCCTCTTGGAGAGGAGAGTGAGAAGTTTTACAGTAATGGTTCAAAGAGGCCGTGCTCAGCTTGTGGACATTCTTCTGATGGGTTGGTGGTGAGATAAGTAGGAGTCAGCATCATCAACCTCCAGGTTCCAACTGGTCTGGGGTCTACATGCCTGTGGGCAGCATACCATCATTAATCATTAACTTCTCCCACCTGGAGTGGGTTTCAGTATCTGCAAAACAGCTCAAAGATATTGTTGTGTGTATCGTTGATGGGGAACCAGGACCTTGCCCCAAGGCTGCACTACTGTTTCTCTTGACTGTTTGTTTCTCCCTGGTCTCTCATCCCCTCCCTTCCCTAATTAGTAACTGCTTGAATCTGCCCATTGGAACTCGGGGAAGGTCAAGGAGGCTGAATGAAGACTATATCCTGTAATCAAAGAAATGGGGGACACAGAAAGGCTTTGTGCCCAGGAGCCCCACAGGGCACTGCTCGGTATCACTGGGAGCTTAAGGCCAGCAGTGTGTGTCCTGTCACGATCACCTACCTGGCCAACACTGCGCTTCCCTGCTCAGTCTTGAGCACTCCCCAAGTAAGGATCAACCTATAATGCCCCCAGGGGGCACAGGTTATGCAACAGAGCTTGAGAAATGTTCTTGAAAGATGTTCTGTGTTCCTAGGAGGTTTAGTCTTACTCAAGAAGTTGTAAATGTGGTAATAAAGTGGGATCTCCTAAGGATTTAATGGCCAGCAGTTCTCCATGCCCTCCAGCTTCTATTGGCACTTGACTTCACTCTGTTAAAAAGGGCAGCTGACTTCAGGGGAGTCCTGTAGCAAAACCCAAGAGGCTTGAACTTGAAACCAGAACTCCTGGGTTTAACTCTTTGTTCAGCAACACACAAACCAGATGGTTCTGGGCAAGTCCCTTTTGAGACTTTCTTTACCTATCTGCAAATTGTTGATAATAAGGCCAGCTTTGTTGACCTTAAGGACTATTTTAAAACTAAAATAGAATATAGATGTCTTTATAAACTCTGTACACTATAAAGCACACAACAAATTTAATGATCATACCATTGCATCCATCCTGGTGCATTCCACTCACACCCAGCAGTTCATGGTTAAGGTAGACACCTTCAGCCAGGACTCTGTTGTCATTGTCCCTGAAGGACAAGGGTCCCAGAACTCTCTGTGTCTACACCCATTTCATTTCAGATGATACCAACAGAATGGAATGGTAGCATTTCAGGTGGAGAGTATTATACAAGTAGCCTTTCAATGAAAGCACCTCTTAGAAGAGTTTTATAACCACATGACAAGCCTTGTGAGTCATCTAAACCAAAAGTACCTCTTCATCATGAAGCCTCTTAACCACTTGGTGAATTGGTCCCATTGCTTCAGTGGGATAAATTTTTTGGTCACATGCTCTCCTCATGAAGACACCAGGAAGAGAGTTATCCTATTCCCACCACCAGAGTCCAGAGACATCAAAGTCTATGAGATGGAAACTTGTGGTCCATCTCCTTATAAGTTTTCCATAGAACTTCCTCTGGGATAAGACACTTTCCATACTTTAGAGAAAGGAACTCTGGGGAGATTCACAGTCCAGGTTCTACAGGGAGAAACAAGCTGCAAACCACCTTCTGTATTTTACATAGTGACTCAACCTTTTTCACCCCAATAGACATAAACATTAGGAAACACTTTATAAGTAACAAGGGCTCACTATGGCAATGATTCTCAGTGGAAGACACTAGAAATCACTTATCCATAAGAAAGAACCCTGGGTATAAGAGCTTAACCTTCACCACCAGAGTCATCTGCATGGTAAAAATACCAAAATTTGGGGCTTCCCTGGTGGTGCAGTGGTTAAGAATCCACCTGCCAATGCAGGAGACATGGGTTCGAGCCCTGGTCCTGGAAGATCCCACATGCCGCGGAGCAACTAAGCCCGTGTGCCACAACTACTTAGCCTGTGCTCTAGAGCCCACAAGCCACAGCTACTGAAGCCTGCGCACCTAGAGCCCATGCTCCACAACAAGAGAAGCCACTGCAATGAGAAACCCACGCACTGCAACAAAGAGTAGCCCCCACTCGCCGCAACTAGAGAAAGCCCACGAGCAGCAACAAAGACCCAATGCAGCCAAAAACAAACAAATAAATAAATAAATTTATTTTTTTAAAAAATACTGAAATTCGAGTAGCACAAGACTTCAACAACAAACATCGTGGACCAAGCAAACCAACCTGAGTAGGCTAAGCAGAAGGGACTCCTCCCCTGCCTGTTTTCATGTAACAAACACCACAGCACTGCACCAGGGGCCACCACAAGTCCCAGCTTCTCCATACACCAGAATGAACAAGCCAGATCTGCTGGAAGGTCCAGGTATATGAAGTCCTGTTGCAGCTGTCCCAGCCCAGGACAGCAAGAAAATAGCCTTTGTTCTATTTCACCAGGGACCTCACAGAGAGGCTGGAGGTGACCCATCTCCTCATCAAAAGGACCCACTTTAACTTTTTTCTCCCTTCCTTCCACCTCTCTGATTTCAAAGTCCTTCTGGAATACATTTTGCATCTTCCATCTCTCCAAAAAGAACCCTTTTGAATGAGACCCTCAGCTTTCCTCCCATTTCTAGAGGACCCTCCTGGACATCAATGTCCGTCTGTCCATACCTTCTACAGAAGATTGGACAGATGGAGGGAAGCAATCAAACCCAGGTGGTAGGAGACAGATGATATCATCAACAAAAATAAGTAAGTTAGTTGTCAGTTGACTAAGCCCTGGGAAATGGGTCTGAGGCCACGATCATGTCCTCTTGCTGAGTGTAGTCCGGTCATCCGGAGAGCTCACGTGTCCTGACATAATCCGTCAGCATTATCCCTTCTAGGCAGAGCTCCCGCTGTGGCAGGCAGGGTTCTGTAGCTGGTGTGGAGTGTTAGGCCACCTGCTGGAGGGGGTGGAGTGGGGAAGGAAAGAGCTCCACGAGAGTTGGAGATACCAGCCTAGAAAGAAAGGGGAGGAGATACCAGGAGAAAGAAAGGCATGAGAAGGAAAAGGGATGGAGGGTAGAGAGGCTCAGGGAAGAGGACGTGAGAGAACGCAATTCTTCTTCCCCTAGGAGCCACTCACCAAATCTCACAATGAGGCACCGTTGACTGAAAGTCCCAAGCCTGTGAGGAGGGGAGACTGGAGTACCAGGGCAGATTCCCCAGGGCTCACTCTTCCAGCAGCACCTCAGGGTTTCAGGGCAAGCACCCAAGACACCTCCTTGTCTCCGCCTCTGAGAGCCCCATTACGGAAGACACATATTCTTCCATCCTGAGTCCTTCCAATGGTAATTCATTCTATAGATGTTTATTGAGTGCCGAATATAGGTAGGGATTATGCTACACTTTGGGGATGAAGCAGTAAATGAGACCATCAGGGCCTCTGTCTCATGAAACTTACATTCTGGTGAAGAAGATAAACATTAAACAAATACACAAATAATTCATGATTTATAATCATAAAAAGTGCTGCCAGGGAGAAGCAAAAGTGCTGTGTGGCTATACCCAACTTTCTGAGGCCAGTGAAGAATGGAATGATGATTTCTATCTCTCTTCCCCCTTCTTGTCCCTGCAGCAAAGTATGCACAAGGAAACAGACTGAGTTAAAAGACCAAACAAGGAGAAAGTTACAACACTGCAAAAAATGTTAAAACGTACAGTGATCTTTATCCCTGCATGGTCACTGGAATGTGAGTTGAGCTAAGCTTGAATTACTCAAGGCTCAGGTTCTTTCCAAAGACACAGATCCAACCACTTTTTCACTCCTGAAATTGGTTATCTCTTCAAAATCTGAAAAGCAGACAAATGAATAAAAGAGCTAGAGTAGTTGGTGAAACTACAAATTGATGAAAAATTTCCTGAGGTGATGGTTTTAAAGGTGTATACTTATCGCCAAACTCACCAAGTTGTACACATTAAGTAAGTACAGCTTTTTGTATGGCAATCATAACTCAATAAAGGTCAATTGTATTTCAAAATTTTAAAAAAATTTCCTGAACAGGAATTCAGAACCAAGAGCTTTCTTCTCTTTTATTCCACTGGCCCTGTAATCCCAAATCTAGAACTCTATCTTGGTATTTCTATCAGCATGATTGATCACAGTTTAAAAAAAAAAGAAAAAGCTGAAAAAGAGGAAGCCCAAATATCCAACAATAGAAAAAAAGAAAAGATTAAATAAATTAAGACACATTCACATAATGGATTTTTGTGCAGAAATTAACGACATTTTTGAATAATAGTTAATGTCATAAGAAAATGCTCAATATATGTTATATGAAAATTCTGGCATATACATCTACAGAATCCAAATTTCCTGTGTATATACTTAGATTGATGCATCAGAAAAAAAAGGAGTAATATTGAAGAATAAAAAATTTAGTAGCAGTAGCTCTGGATGGTGTGATTATAGATGCTTTTTATTTTGCTGATTTTTTTCTACAATGATTATGAGTACTTTTATATTTGGAAAAAATAATAATTTTTAAAAAGCCAGTTGTCAGTAGTTATGTTCACAGAGACCTGAGGTTCATTTTCATTTGAGACTCAGAGAACCTCTTGGCTGGTTGCCTTCACCACACTAGCTCTCCCTGTCAGCGAAATATCAGTACAGTTCATTTCTTGACATGGGAGTCATCATGCAATAGATTTGCTTATCACCTGCTTGCTCTAAGCCTAATTGCTACTTCCTTGGAGATAACAGTTGGGGAAGAATATAAGCGAAATGTGTGACAGGTGTGAAAATAGCTACAATGATAAGTAATGTAATGAGAAGTACAGCATCTAACAGAGGAAGGGAGGTGATTGGGTTTGGAAGTGGGAAGGTCAAGAAAGGAATTTTGAACGAAACGGCATTGAGATGGATTTTGAAGGATGGATAATATTTTAAGAGACAGTAATAAAGTATAGTTACCATTTATTAACCACCCACATGCCAGACACTTTACTGTGTATTATCTCAGTTAATTCTCACACAATCCTATGGGATAGCTTTTCATTATCTCCACTTTATGGGTGGAAGAAATTGAGGATCAGAGAGAGAACTTATGGTGGCATTAGGCTTCCGAATTGGGTCTGACTACAGTGATAATGACTTCCTGTGTGTCATCATGCAGGGGCAGCAGAGTGTACAAAGGGAGGCAGGTGGGAACTTGGAAGTAAGCCTCTTTTGGAAGAACAATCCCACTTTGGCTGGAGAATAGGAAGCCTGGAAAGAGAGTTGGGAGCAAATATGGAAGGCCTCAGATGCCAGACATTTAATTCATTAGGCAACAGAAAGACAAAGAAAGCATCTGAACAGAGTAATGAAATTAAAGCTATATTTTATGAAAAATAGTGTGACAACAGGATGGGTTGGTTTGGGGAGAAATCGGAAGCAAGAAAATCAGTTGGAAGGTTGCTGTGCTAGTTCAGGGACAGATAACGAAAGCCTGAATTTCCTTCGGTGAAATAAGAATAGAAAGGAATGGAAAGATATATGAGAAATCTCAAAGGCAGAAGCTGCTGGGATTATAATGCACCTGGTTGGATGTGGGATGCAAGGGAGAGAAATCAAAAGTACATCTAAGGTCTCAAACCTGGACAACTGGAAGGGTGGTGATGCTATTAAAAGGGGGGTGAGGAGAAGGATCAAAAGGAGCGGATTTCAGTAGGAAGGTGATGAATTCAGCTTTAGGTATATTTGAGTCTAAAGTGTTAAGATGATGAAATCTGAGAGGCCATTGAACAATTTGGGTTAGAGTTTGAGAGGGTAATAAAGACTGGGGAGAGCGATGTGGGAATCATGTGGCTAGAAGTGTTTATTGGAGCCACAGGAACAGTCAAGATTGCCAAAGGATTGGATTGAACAAAGAGAGAAAAGGGCTTAAGGAGCTGGAGGAAGGAAGAGGAGCCAAAAGGGAGAGAGAGTCATTAGAGACAGGAGGAGGAACAGGGATTTTCAAGACACAAAAGCCAGAGGAGCAGTGTTTTAAGAAGGGGGTGCTGATGGACAGTATCAAATGGTGCTACAAGGTCATGGGGTCCGATAAAAGCTTTTGGATGTTTAGACTAGAATCTCTCAGGGGACCTTGCTAAGTGAGGAGGCTAGAGATACCTGATTTGGAGGAGTCGGGGTGTAGAGGTTAAAGGGTGGGTGGTGAGGCAATGAAAGAAGCGGCTCCATTTAACTGCACACGTAATTTACTAAGTATTTACTGAGTACCTGCTGTTTGACCTTCTTGCATATCTGTTTGGGGATGTCCCAAGAAACCGAAACCCACCATCCTCATCTTCATGTTCGAAAAGCTTCAGTTCATACACCTGCAACTAATACAACATTGTAGATCAACTATACTCCAATATAAAATAAAATTAAAAAAATAAAAGTTTCAGTTCATTCCAACTCCTCTTATGGTGCTGAATTTTAAAAACAGCTTTATTGAGATATAATTCACAGACCATACAGTTCACCCATTTAAAGTGTACAGCCAATGATTTTTAGCATCTACACAGACATGTACAACTATGGTGCTGATTTTAAAGGATAAACGTTTGAGTGCAAAGTTTGGAATTCAGTTCCTCTAATTTATGCTGTAAATGAGGGAGAGAGGACCCCAAACCCCAGAATAAATTCTCCACTCCCACCCTCTTGAGCAGAATCACAGAACAGAGTGAAAAGGTGCAATGGTGCTTTGCCTAAAATGTCCACCAGGTGGCAGCAGGCCCCTCACCCTGTCTCTTGTTAGTTTAAGTGCAGACAAAACCAGTTTGGAAGGCTATGTGCTCAGAGGGTCTCCAACCTAGGGACTGTTTCTCTCCCCTGCTCCTTCCTGTTACTTATTCTTTTCTTCTGGGTAACTCTAAAGGTTCTGGCCCTGCTAACCGGTCCTAACCCACAGGGATTTATCATTCTGGAGACACAGTAGCTTTCTGAGTTAATATGGGTCTTTTGAGAAGCAGTAGCCACGACTGGATAAAGGTACAAAGGTTTTTAGTGGGGGAAACACCTGTGAGTGAAAACAGGGAGTGAGCCTAGGAAGGCTGGGAGAGTTGTCAGACCAGAATGTAAGTCTGACCCCGAATGAAGGAGAGAGGGTAGGAAAGTTGGGTGGATTCCTGCAGTATAGGTAGTCTAAGAAAGGTTTGCCAGGACCTACAGGGAGCCAAAATAAACCACCAGGAGAATTCTGTATCTCCCAAGAAAGGGGCTGCCTTAATATCCCTGCTAAGCTCAATTATTGGCTGGGCTGCTCCTAGGAATTGCAAGTTCCCAGGCTGCACACCTAGAAGTGGCCCAGGTGGAGGCTCTTGGTCAACTACTCCACCAGTAGTTGGAGGTCTGTAAGGCCTGTTCTCATGGCCTCCACACCTTCCTTTGGAGAAGGAGTAGCCTCAGCCCTCAGGAGTCTCCACCAAGGGCCATCTGTGTTCCCCACCTCTGAGAGGGGCAATCCAATCCCCACCTCACACCTCTTGTGCTGACTTTACTCCCCACTTTCCAACCCCACCCCAGAGACCCGAGAACAGACTCCCATTCCCTGCATCTGACTCTCTGCTCTCCTGGATGGATCCAGGCACATGCACCCTCCCAAGAAAGCCCTACTTTTTCCAGGCCCTGCCTTTGGCGCCTTCTTGCTTATAAGCCCTGAAAAGTGAAGGAGGTAATGGGATTAGCTGGGTGTTGGCTTCAGCCCTGACTCACAGGCCCAGGTACCAGCCTGCCCTGGCAGGAAGCGGTTGGCCAGCACCAGGCCCCATCCCTTTCCTGGGGTCCTGCTGTCTCGGGTGACCCTCCTCTGGCCCCAGAGTTGGCAGTATGGTTCTGGCCTCAGCCAAGGCCAAGTATATAACAGGGCAGACATAGCTTTGTCACATGGTCAAGAGGCCCAGGTAGCTCTTGGGGGCCAGGAGGAAGAAGTTGGCATTTGCCCATGGAAAGCAGAAGTTTGGTAAGAAGGGTGTTAGGAAAGAAGACTGCTGGGTGCTTGGCATGACAGGGACTGACTGAGTCAATAGCCTCTGAGGGTGCCCTGAGCGCTCTTGGGGCTGAGGGGACCGCTGTGCACGGAACTCTGGGTTTGGCGCCTCCCTCCCCCTGGCTGGTCCTCAGTTGAAAGACAAGCCTGGCAGGGATGGGATGAATACAGCTGGCTCTCTGGGCTGCTGCCTGAAAGGAGCACATGGGGAAACCAAGGATTCTGCAAGAGCATGTCTGGGCCAGATGACATTGCAAACCCAGAGTCCCCTAGGGAAATAGAAGGAAATAACTCTGGGCTTTAAAAGGGCATCCATCCAACCCCTGGCATGGGAGCAGCAGAGAAATAGCCTGGAAATCCACCCTGATTACATTATTTACACCTAGACATCAAAGGCAAAGCTGGGGGCAAGCGTGGGATTTTCCCTTTTCAGGTAGGGGTTGGGAGATGCAGGACCAGCACAACTCATTCCCACTCTCTGCTTAGCACGATCGTTCTGTGCTTGGCAAAGCGCTACTTACTAGACAAATCTATGAAGTATCTACCACACACCCAGCAGATGTAGGAGATACATTACCACCACATCATCCTCCACCCCAATAGCCCCAGACTGGCACAGCTTTTCTGAGCCTTGTAAAAGAAGGTTAAATATGTCAATAAATATTAGTAGTTTGTCAGAGCACCTAGCCCAGTGCGCAGGAGTCGACACTTAAAAAAATGCTAAATGTGTTTGTCTCAGGCCCATCCTCTTCTTCTAATCAATTCTAGGGGCACTTTTGTTAGGAAGGGCCCCTCTCACTTTCCTGAACCCATACCCCACTTAATATGTATGGTATGTTTACAGTCTGCCATCAACAGATACGATCCTGCCTGGTTAGCTCTTGTGCTTTGTCCTGTTTCTCTTGGAAAGCTGCGAGCTCCCCAGGGGCAGGACCAGAACTCTGGCTCCATTCTCCACCCCTGTCCCCTTCAGAACAGAGAATTGACCTTCCACTGGGCACTGCGAAGCCTCAGTCAACACTCAATCCCCAGGTGGATACACTGGCTCCGAGGATGGAATTGGCCCAGAGGGAGAGCAGCAGACTCTTGGCTGGGAGAGGCTGGGGGTAGGGGGGCACAGAGGGAAGCTTGGCTCCGAATACAGCCAGCTGCCCTCTGGACCTTGCAGCCCTGCTGTGCCCAGCTCAGCTGCTGTGTCAGTGCAAAGCAGGGTGACATCAGCTGTGGAAGAGGTTACTGTCAGGCAAAGGGAAGGGCAGGGGAGAGCAGGCTGTCTGTGCTCCATGGGTGCATGAGGCTACAGGCTGGATCAGCTGGGGAAAGGGTACCTTGTGCGGGGTGGGTACAGACAGGGGCCTGCAGGGAGCAGCAAGGGGGGAGGGAGAGGGAGGAGAGAAGCCAAAGAGAGGGGGCGAAGGGCATGGAATGGCTAAGGCCCCGAACCTTCCACCTGTAGGACAGAGGGAACACTGGTTTGGAATTGTGGAAGACAGTGAGACTCCTTTAGGACACTTAGCCACTGTACGAAGCAAATGGGGGCACACCTCTCTCTGACCACAAAAGCAAGGCTGGGGCAAACCCCTCTCCTCCCCATTCAGCTCAGAACAGAGTCAGGGCAAGAAAGACTTTCATTTCAGCTCACGTATTTGTTATTGGAGGCCCTGGGCCTGTATGTGCCTGTCCTCTCTGCTGCCCACCATAGATGAAATGCTCAGGTGTGGGATGCCTTCCCGGGCTGGGGGAAGATCCCCTGCGGAAGGTCAGGTCACCACAGAAATCGCCAGGCCTGGCCCTGGTCCCGTGATCTCTGTCCCCAGGTCTCACCTACCCGGGGTGTCAGTGAAATCTCTGGTCCTGGACCCTGGTCCTAAGACCTTGGTCCCCAGGTCTCGCCTGCCCAGATTGTCAGTCCCTGGCTCACACACTCTGCCCAGAGACATGAACTGTTCCCAGTAGCACTCACTCTGATCTGCAGACATAGCCCCAGCTCCCAGAGACAGGTAGTAATTACTTGGTAGAGGCCCCTCCCCCGGCACTCACAGCTGCATATGCAAGTATGTGCGTACACAAAGGCATGCACGCCCACGCACACGTGCGCGTGCACACACACACACACACTCACACACACACACACACACACACACACACACACACACACACACACACACTGCTGTTCTGTGCCTGACGGGCAGAATCTGGGGGAGAAGGGCTGCAGAGAGGTAGGTCACAGCTCCAGGGATGGTACAGATACACAGACGTGTGGTCATACAGGGAGCTGGCTGGACTAGTGCACCGGCCTTTCCTCAACCAGGGTCACACAGCACAAGACCTCGCACCATCTCTCTGGCCTGGGGCCCTGGAGGAGCATGTTCCAGGTCCTAGTCAGCAGAGGGTCAGTTCTGAGTCTCTCTCCCTCTTCTGAGCCTCTAAACTTGTCCTAGAAATGCCCTTCTCCACATCATCCATCCCAGTGGCCCCTTGAGGCTTAGCACTGCCATCTCCTCTAGGAAGTCATCCCTGATTCTCCCATGCTGGTCTGGCGTGTGCCTCTCCTCTGGAGTCCATAGCACCCTGTGCTAAACTCCATCAGCCAGTTACAAGGATCTCCTCCACCATGGTGAACTGCCCAAGGGCAGGACCTCCTTATGACCTCAGCACTTACCACTGTGCCTGGGACCACGTGGCACTCCACATTCATTGAATGAGGGAACCAATATATTTATGGGGGTGTGGGGGCCCCATCCCTTGTTTCACTTGATCTCCCCCAGAAGCCAGTGGGTACCCAGAAGGCAGAGCAGCCTGGTCCCCACTCCTCCGGGCAGGAGGAAGGGAGTCCACTGATGCTAGCTCTCCTGGCTGTCTGCTGCCTGTGACTCAGCTTGGACCATGAGACAGGGAAGAGCCCACAGCCCAGGAGGCTCCTGCCCCTTCTCTCTGCACAGAGGACAGGTTGGGGCAAACCCCGGGCCAGATGTGGGCATTGGCTTCCATCCCTCCACCACATTGACAGATCCCATGGGAAAGCCTGAGGTCACGGTTGTGAGGACAGTTTATACAGCTCTGGCCTCTTGCCCTGATGTCACAATGCCATGGGCAGTGTGGATGGCATTGTGGGGCAAGTTCGGTCATACCCTGTCTCAGTGTGCTTGTTTGTCCTGAGATGCCCTCAGGATCTGAGGGGCTGAAGTGACAGTGGCTGGGAGAAAGCTTGGGTACTCGCTAGTCATGGGGGAAGAGATGGGCCAAGTTTCTGGCATCACTGAGTAGGACCTTAGGTGAAGGGAATGTATTATCTTTACTTATGTACATCCAAGGTTTGGCTTAGATCTGCGTAAAAGAGCGAGGAAGGAGGGGGTAAGGAAGGACAGACCGGGGGGAGTTGGGGCAGGAGACAGGCCTGATGTCCCTGAGCACCTATGAGGCTCACAGCTGGTCCTTCTGTAAGCCTGACCTCCCCAGGCTCAGACCTTATAGATGTTGCTGGCCTCTCCTTACAGAGATCGTGGAGGGCAAAAGGAAGGGACTGTCAAGTGGGCTGGACTGTCCAGGTTGCATGAAGAGCTGTGAACATATTTCTCCTCCAGCCCCGTTTGACATCTGACTGGGGACAGTCACAGATCCTCAAGGGAGGTGTTACCCAAGCACCCGGCCCCACCACTAAGCTGCAATTCCATCTTCCTCTTTCCTTCTGCAGCCTAATGTGCCATGATCCCAGGCATGTGTCCCCAAGCTCCCTCTCCCTGAACAAGGAAAGGGAAAAGGGAGGCCCAAACTGTGTCCAGTGCTGGGGCCTATCCATGTCATAAGCAGGTGTTCACGAGAATCACGAGATTTCTTGGGATAAAGGTCACACACGTGCAGAAAGCCTATCACAGGGCCCTCATCCTTTCCCCAAACCCCTGGGAGACCAGAGCTAGATATTTATTGACCTCCCACCTACGAGGGAAGTATATGATAATTTAAGTCTGCTTGTCCCCATTTCACAGACAAGAAACTGAGGGACAGCATTAAAAGAGCAAGTCAGAGATGAAGCTGGGACTAGAGTTGGAAGAGAAAGGAACAGGCTCTGGAATCTTGCTATTTTCCATACTCCTAAGTGTCAGCTTATTTGCCCAGCAGAGTCGTCTACTGTGTCACCCCCTTGCCTACTGCGCACAGGGAGAGAAACTGAAACCTACAAGGGTAGGATGTGGTTGGCCACAAAGCAATGCAGAGCCAGTATCATAATGCCTGGGCTGCCAGAGTCTTCAGAACAGGGACTCTGGAGGCTTCAACCTGAGTCCAGGAAGCAGAGAGACACTAGTAAACTGTCAGAATGACCAGCATGCAGAGTGTGTGCCCCTACATTTCAAAACCCTTGCCCCGGCCATGTCAGAGTCAACAGAGGGACTGTCTTGACAGACATGACAGCTGATGTTGCAGCCAAGAGTGACTCACAACCACGGGAGGTGAAAAAGGGAGAAGCAACTTTGCCTCACAAGTCTGCTTCTTCCTGAAAGCCCGGGAAAGCTCCGGGAGTGGGCCACCCTCCCTACGCACACACCTGGAGGACTCCTCTTCCAGGCAGATCATGGCTTCCCAGGGAAGCCTACCGCACTTTCGCTGGGCTGCTTAGAGTGGGACGCCCAAAGCCATGCTTGGAGCAGCAAGGTCATTAAAGAGAGGCCTTCACACGAGGGGAGGGGCTGATGCCATGCTGATAAGCGCCTCTATATCCCAGAGGCAGCTCTCTCTCTCTCTCTTTTTCCTCTCTCTTGACAGTGACCTGTTGCCTGCTTGGGGTCATGTCCTTTCTTTGTGGGTGGGAGGAAATTTTGACAGGACAATCAACATCTTTGCCCTCCCAGCAGTGGGAAGAGGTAGAAAACTCCTCTGAGTTGACCTCCCTTTTCTCAGGTGTCCCTGTGAGCCAGAGGTCAGGTATATGCAACAGCACAAGTACTGGGGATATTTCAGCTGCCGGACTCTGATGGGAAAAAAAATGAAATAAGAGCTAGGGCACAGAAATCCTCAGAAACCGCCTCACCCCTAGCAGAGGTCAGGAAGGGATGAGAGGTCAGGAAGGGATGAGAGGTCAGGAAGGGATGAGAGGCCAGGAAGGGATGAGAGGCCAGGTGAAGAGACTCAGTCCCTCTGGCAAGCTCTGCCTGCAGGCTGTTCCCTGCAACTACCTGCAGCCTAGAAATCAGCCTCACCAATGGAGATTCTGTCTACTCTGGGTCCAGCCCAGGAACATACAGGACAGCAAGTCTGAGTACATATTTGTGTCCCAAAGAGGAGCCAGAAAAGTCATAGCTAAGTGGGAACTCAGCCCAGAAATAGGCACAAATGTTGAAGCAGGGGACTATTAGGGCCAGCGGACAGCAATTTAAAAAAAAAGAAAAAACATGTGAGCTT
Source organism: Balaenoptera borealis (assembly GCF_965194805.1). Classification (NCBI taxonomy): domain Eukaryota; kingdom Metazoa; phylum Chordata; class Mammalia; order Artiodactyla; family Balaenopteridae; genus Balaenoptera; species Balaenoptera borealis. The sequence continues at coordinate 90,574,813 of NC_138874.1, forward strand.
TGGGTTCCTCTTGAGCACAGACCATGCCCAGAATCTCCAAAGTTCCTGCATTTCATAGAACCATTTACTCTAAATTCCTTTATTCTTTTTTCTTTCCTGCATTCAACGTTATATATCTGTTTATTTTTTTAATTATCTCTCCCACCAGAATATAAACTCCATGAAGACAAGAACATGGAGCTTTTTCACCAGTGTCCCTATCTCCCAGAACAGTGCCTGCTCTAGAGTAGAGGCTCAATGAATATTTATTGTACTTTAAATGAATGAATAAAAAAATGAATGAAGCAAATTTTCGGACTCCCTTTCCTGGGTTCTACGCTTGTTCCCAACCCTTCCTACTTCAGTTGAGATAAAATTACCATATAATAAACTATGCAGATCATAAGTACTCTGTTTGATGAATATTGACGATTGTATATAATCAGGTAACCAGCTCCGCAAACAAGATATAGAACATTTCAATCACCAAAATCTTCCCTTGGGCCCCTTTCCAAGTCAAATCCCCCTATCCTGGGCAACCACACTCTAACTTCTCATACTACACATTAGTTTTTCCTGTTACCAGATTTCATACAAAGGAAATCAGTCAGTATATACTTTCGGTGTCTAGCTTTTGGTTAGCATGTTTTTTAGAATCATCCACGTGGTTGCACGTGTTTGTAGTTCATTCTTTCCACAAATTGTTTATCCATTCTCCTCTTGCCAAACTTTGGGGTTGTTTCCCATTTGAGGCTATAATGAATGAAGCTATAATGAATTTCCTTGTACAAGTCTTTTGGTGGACATATGTTTTCATTTCACTTGAGGACAGTCCTAGGAGTGGAATTACTGGATCTTAGGATGGATGAATGTTCAACATTTTAAGAAACTGCCAAACTGTTTCCAAAGTAGTTGTACTGTTTCATGCCTCCACCAACAATGTTTGAGGGTTTCAGTGATTCCCCATGGTCACCAACATTTAGTGTTCTCAGTCCTTATCATTTAGCCATTCTAGTGTTAGTGGTATCTCATTATAGTTTTAAAAAATAGCTTTACTGAGAAACAGTTTACATGCCATACGATTTATCCATTTAAATTGTACAACTCAGTGGTTTTTAATATATTCACAAAGTTGTACGTCCAATACCACAATCAATTTCAGAACATGTTTGTTACCCTGAAAAGAAACCCTGCACTCCTTAGCCATCACCCCCACCCCAACACACACAACCTCCCCATTGCCCCCTCCAAGCCTTAGGCAACCACTAACCTACTTTCTGTTTCTATAGATTTCGCTATTCTGGACAGTTAATGTAAGTGGGGTCATACATATACGGTTCTTTGTTGAGTGGTTTCTTTCACTTAGCATGATATTGTCAAGGTTCATTCACGTCATGGTATGTACCAGTACTGCATTCTTTTTTACTGCTGAGTAACATTCCTCTGTAAAAATATTCTACATCTAATTTATCCATTAGTCAGTTCATGGACATTTTAGGTTGCTTCCACTTTGGGGCTGTTATGAATAAAGTTGCTATGAATATTTGTGTACCAGTTTTTGTGCGGACATATGTTTTCATTTCTCTTGGGGATATACCTGGGAGTGAAATTGCTGGATCAGATGGCAGTTCCATGTTTAACCTTCTGAGGAGCTGCCAAACTGTTTTCAAGAGGCTGCGCCATTTTCCATTCCCAGCAGCAGGATTTCAATTTCTCCATATCCTCACCAATACTTTTTATTTGTGGTATTGAATATAGCCATCCTAATGGGTATGAAGTATCTCATTTTGGTTTTGACTTGCATTTCCCTGATGGCTAACAATGTTGAGCATCTTTTCATGTGCTTATAGGTCATTTGTGAATCTTCTTTGAAGAAATATCTATTCAATTTTTAATTGGGTTAGTTGTCTTTTTATTATCGAGTTGTTAGAGTTATTTGTATGTTCTAGATATGAGTTCCTTATCCAATATATGATACGCAAACATTTTCTCCCATTCTGTGAGTTGTCTTTTCACTTTCTTGATAATATCCTCTGAAGCACAAAAGGTTTAATTTTGATGAAGTCCCACTTATCTATTTTTTCCTTTGTTGCCTATGCTTTGGGTGTCATATCTAAGACTAGTGCTTTTCAGTAATTTTTCATGTGCTTATTGGCCATTTTTATGCCTTCTTTTGTGAAACGTTATGCTTAAATCTTTTGCCATTTTTGAGTTGTTTATCTTTTTATGTACTGTACTATATGTTCCCATTCCCTGTCCTGTCTATTTGTTTTCTTTCTTTTTTTAAAAAAAATAAATTTATTTATTTATTTTTGGCTGCGTTGGGTCTTCGTTGCGGTGCGGGGGCTTCTCATTGCAGTGGCTTCTCTTGTTGTGGAGCACAGGCTCTAGATGCGCGGGCTTCAGTAGTTGTGGCTCGCGGGCCGTAGAGCACAGGCTCAGTAGTTGTGGCGCATGGGCTTAGTTGCTCCGCAGCATGTGGGATCTTCCCGGACCAGGGCTGGAACCCGTGTCCCCTGCATTGGCAGGCAGATTGTTAACCATTGTGCCACCAGGGGAGCCCTCTATTTGTTTTCTTAATAGTTCCTTTTGGTATCAGAAAATGTTAACTTTCTTTTTTAAAAATTATTTATTTATTTATTTATTTATTTTGGCTGTGCCGGGTCTTAGTTGCGGCATGCAAACTCTTAGTTGCATGAAAATGTTAAATTTCATGAGTCTAATTTATCCATTTCCCCCTCTATGGTTACTGCTTTTTGTTCCTGTCCAAACAACCTCTGCCTACCTCAAGGTCACAAAGATATTTTCCTCTGTTTTATATATTGTGTTGGCCAAAGAGTTTGTTTGGTTTTTTCTGTAAGATGGCTCTAGTAGCACTTAGTTGCCTTTAACGTCATTTGAAACAACTTTGTTAGATTGTATTGTGACAGCTGTCATATCAGCGTGCATTTAAAAAAAAACTTATCAAAATTGGTGAATTTTTGTGTAGCCACTTTAATATTGAAGATGGAAGAAAAAAAGCAACATTTTTGGCATATTATGCTTTCTTATTTCAAGAAAGGTAAAAACGCAACTGAAACGCAAAAGAAAAAGATTTGTGCAGTGTATGGAGAAGGTGCTGTGACTGATCGAACATGTCAAAGTGGTTTGTGAAGTTTCGTGCTGGAGACTTCTCTCTGGACGATGCTCCACAGTCAGGTAGACCAGTTGATAGCGATCAAATTGAGACATTGAGAACAATCAACGTTATACCACGCAGGAGATAGCCGACAAACTCAAAATATCCAAATCAAGCGTTGAAAATCATTCGCACCAGCTTGGTTATGTTAATGGCTTTGATGTTTAGGTTCCACATAAGTTAAGCAGAAAAAAACCTTCTTGACCGTATTTCTGCATGCGATTCTCTACTGAAACATAATGAAAACGTTCCGTTTTTAAAACAAATTGTGACGGGCGATGAAAAGTGGATACTGTACAATAATGTGGAAAGGAAGAGATCGTGGGGCAAGCGAAATGAACCACCACCAACCACACCAAAGGCCAGTCTTCATCCAAAGAAGTTGATGTTGTGTATACGGTGGGATTGGAAGGGAGTCCTCTATTATGAGCTCCTTCCGGAAAACCAAATGATTAATTCCAACAAGTACTGCTCCCAATTAGACCAACTGAAAGTGGCCCTCGATGAAAAGCGTCCAGAGTTAGTCAAGAGAAAACACATAATCTTCCATCAGGATAATGCAAGACCGCATGTTTCTTTGATGACCAGGCAAAAACTGTTACAGCTTGGGTGGGAAGTTCTGATTCATCTGCCGTATTCACCAGACTTTGCACCTTTGGATTTCCATTTATTTCAGTCTTCACAAAATTCTCTTAATGGAAAAAATTTCAATTCCCTTCAAGACTGTAAAAGGCACCTGGAACAGTTCTTTGCTCAAAAAGACAAAAAGTTTTAGGAAGATGGAATTATGAAGTTGCCTGGAAAATGGCAGAAGGTAGTGGAACAAAATGGTGAATATGTTGTTCGATAAAGTTCTTGGTGAAAATGAAAAATGTGCCTTTTATTTTTACTTAAAAGCCGAAGGAACTCTCTGGCCAACCCAATAGAAACTTTATGGTCGTGGGTTTTACATTTAGCTCTATGACCCCTCTCAAATTAATTTTTGTGTGTGGAGTGAGCTAGAGGTTGAGGTTCATTTATTTTATATGGATATCTAGTTGCCCCAGTAATACTTGTTAAAGAGATTTTCCCCTCCACACTGTATTGACCTGGGACCGTTGTAAAAAGTCAGTTAACCATATATGTGTTGGTGGATTTCAAAATTTCTAATTTATTTCATTGATCTATTTGTCTCTACTTTTTCTAACTCCACACTCCCTTGAATACTCTAGCCTTATAGTAAGTCCTAATTAAAATAGTTTAATTCCTCCAACTTAATTCCTCCAAGATTGTTTTTGGCTACTCTAGACCCTTTTTGCATTTCCATTTTAGAATCAGCTTGTCTATTTCCTCAAAGAAATCTGTTGGATTTTTATAGGGATTAAATTAATCTACAGATCAACATTGAGTCTAACCATTTATGAACAAGTATGTCTCAATTTCTATTTTGTCTCCATTTCTTTAAGAATTTTTAAGTTTCTCTCAGCAACGTTTTGTCATTTTCAGTGTAGCTATCCCACAAATATTTAGTTAGATTTATCCTTTGTATGTGATATTTTTGATGCTATTGTAAATAGTATATTTCAATTTTAATTCTCCAATTGTTTTTAAATAGTATGTAGGATGGAATAATTTTTTATATTGACTTTCTATCCTTGACCTTTCTAAAGTCACTTACTGATTTGGGCTTTTTGTGTGTGTGTATTCCGTACATTTTTCATACACAAGTTACGTCTTCTGCAAATAATAACAATTTTACTTGTTTTTTCCATATCTTTATACTTTTTATTTCTTTTTCTTGACCATTATGCTAGCTAGGATTTCTAGTACAATGTTGAATAGAAGTGGTAAGAGATTACATGCTTGCCTGTTCCCCTATTTTAGGGGAATAATTTTTGAATATTTCACCATTAAGTATAATATTAGCTGCAGCCTTTTTGTAGATGTTCTTGGCCTATAAGACCAGATCCAGGAACACTTGAGAAGGGCTGAAGAAGAGAGAGACTGTTATCTGTGACTTCTTGCTAATGACATCTTATTTACCTAAGAGAGCTAAACAGGGTCTGTTTCTTCTTCATCTCTTGAGTTGAAGAATCAAAACAAAGTTCAGAAACTGCCATGGTACCCTGTGCCCCTTTTCGTAGAGCAAGATTTATAGGTCCAATTTCCATCTCCCAAGCATACTTTATACTTTCCTATTATATGCTAAAATATCTATCATCTTAATCAATGTATAAATGCAATTGGATACAGATATTGATCACATACTTATTTATAACTTCTAATTTGCCATTGACCTAATACTTCTTGATATCAAAGCTCATGCTGGGACTTCCCTGGTGGTCCAGTGGTTAAGACTCTGAGTTTCCAGTGCAGGGGGTGCGGGTTCAATCCCTGGTCAGGGAACTAAGATCCCACATGCCAAGCGGCGCGGCCAAAAAATTAAAAAAAAAAAAAAGTTAAAGCTCATGCTTTTCCCATAATATTACTCCTACCACACAGCCATGTTTTATGGGCTGCGGCAAGCTACTGAGGGTTTTAAAGTAATGGGTGACACACTCATAGCCATGTGATATGCCTCAGATGAACTTCAGGGAGGAAGCCCAAGCTAGGGAACCATTCACCTTTCTATCATAGTTATCAACAGTGAGATGGGCTCCCCCAAACTCTCTCCTTATCCGGACCTTCCTTAGACTCCCAAAGGTTCCCTCTTTGGGACAAGGGTAGCATCTTGTCTTCAGAGAGGAATAAAATACTCCTGTTCTCCATTTTTGTCTTGGCAGGCCTCCCATTCCTTTCTCTGGCAGAAAAATGAATGACCTACCACCTGGCTTACATAATATTGCCAGCATTAAGTGATAACAGTAGTAATACCTACCTGAGTCTAAGTGAGGAGGAGGGCAGTTTCCAGGGAACTCTGATTTTTCAGCTTGTTCTCTGCTGAAGTCCAGGGTCTGGAGGAAACGGGCAGTTAAAGAGAAAGAAAGCTGGTCTCAACGGTAGAGCCACCTTTGGCCACAATTGAGGGTACACCCCCAAAGAAACCCTGAATCTTCTCCCTTGAAGGATAACCCTGTAGATGGCAGAGGAATTAAGCAAACTAGACATTGCAAGGAGAGCCTGGAGAGGAGCAGCATGTCCTTAGACTTCTCTCCCACACACCTGCTGAAGGCTTCTGAGCCGTGACGAGATAGCTGTCCATATCTGAAGACATCTAATCTCATTCAAAACTTTTGTACTAGACAGGGAGCCAGGACTGGAACAGAGGTGGATGGTGACGGGCCAGGGAGCTGGCCTGACCCCAAGACCAGTGGCCCACTAGGGAGCTCCTTAGTCCTCCTCCCAGGCACCCGGGTGCCTCTCTTCCTGAGAAGCTAGTGGTTGGCACAAAACTCCTCACTTTCTCCTCTTCCCAGAGGAAGGCTCCTGGGATAGTATTTGGGGAGGCAGGGGTGTGGCAGAGGCTGGGAGAATGCACAGCCTGCCTGGTTCCCAGCTTACTCCCATGGCAACGCTCCCACAGGCCCAGAAAAGACAGGGCCATGAGGGACAAATGAAGTCAGAGCATGTCAGGGACCAAAGATTCTGAGCAGGGATTACGACCTTGGGCTCCATCATCACATTTCTGGGCTCAGCTCCTAGCTCCATCATTTACTGGCTGCTGTGACCATAGACAAGTTATTTAATCTCTCCATAGCTCAGTTTTCTCATCTTTAAAAGGGAATAAAGGACTACCCACCTCACAGGGTCACAAGTAAGGATTAAATGAAATGATTCTTGTGGATTGTCTTGCAGTAACAATTCACTACACGTTAGCTATTCTTGTTCCACTTACAAGTACTTTCTCTTGCTTCTGAGTGAAAGCACATGTCTGGTGCTTCCTGCCTTTCCCCATGAAGGCAATTCCAAAACTACAACCCGACAATCTGAAGAATCTCCAAAACATCCCGCACACGTTCTGGAGGCGTGGGCACAGGGATGGGACAGCTCACTGGTGCCTGGCGGTGAACGTCCCCTGCTGGGCGTGCCCAGTGGCTGAACATCGTGCGCACGTGCAGGTTTACACATCAGTGCATCTATGCGTGCGCGAGGCTGGAGACCCGCGAGTTCAGCAGTCCGGGGTTAGCGCCGCGCCGCTGGTAGGCGGGGCAGAGCCATTGTTCCGCCGCGGACCGACCGCCCCCCACCCCCACCCCCTGAGCGCTCGCCACGGAGCGAGGCGGGGCTTCGCTGGGCCCGCAGCCCGCGACCCCGGGCTTGAAAGCAAGTCTCCCCTCCTACGCGTCTCGGCGAGCGGGAAGGCGGGGGTGCAGTTGCGTGTAGTGGTCGCCCGTGTGGCTTCCCCACTCCTCCCCGGGAAACTTCCCCAGTGCCCATCCATTCGCGAAGTGCCCGGGGCCAGTCCTGGGCTGGCACCCACCCCCCGTTCCCCAGTTCCCCGATCGGGTCCTCTCCCTCTTCCAGAGAGGACCCTTCCGAGCGCCTCCGAGGCGGCGGGGTGCCGGGCAGAGGCCCAGCGGCCGGTGGAAGAGAAGCCTAGAAGGAGAAAGGGAGGGGAGGGGGAGTGAGGAGCTCGCGGCAGAGGAAACAGCAGATTGCGCCGAGCCAATGGCAACGGCAGGACGAGGTGGCACCAAATTCCCTTTGGCCAATGACGCGCCAGAGTCTACAGAAGCCCATTAGAATTTCCCCAGGGGCAGGGCCAGAGGCAGGGGCTGCGGCGGCCAAGCCGCGGTGTGTCTGCAGCATCCAATTTTTGCGTCTCCTCCCCTCTCCCGCCCATGCGGATCTCCCACGGTGAGCCAACTCTGCTTACTTTGCCCCTTGTTGGCAACGAATAAAAGGGTCTGAGGAAATACGGGACCCGGTCACCCACTGCCAGCTTTAGCCTTTAAATCACCAGCTTGGGGAGATCCACGCACAGCAGGTCGGGTCCGGACACCGATCCAGCGCGCACCGTGCAGCAAAGGGTTCCGAGCGCAGCGCCGCGGATCGCCGCGCAAAAGCGGCCTCGGGAACTAATCTACCCTCAGTTCGGGCTGCCCCGAACTCCGCTCCGCAGTCTCAGCCCTGGGAAAGTGATCCCAGCGTCCGAGAGCCCAGATGCCAGCCCACTTGCTGCAGGAGGAGGTGAGCTTCCAAGTAATGGCCCCCAGACCGCGGGTTCGCCGGCGCTGGTCGGGCTTCTAAGTGACTCGGTGGGGGAAGAGAGTTGAGATCTCTGCACACAGCCATCTTTTGCGAGTTGTACTGCCTTCAATTTGTTGGGAATGGGGATTGTAATTTGGGAACTTAGGTCCACAACTTTTGTTTCTTAAGCTTTAAAGAAAAATCTGGTCGTGCCGGTACTCTTACGTATGTAGGCGTGCGGGCTTGTCTTTGTGTGTTCGTTGGGGTGCGAGCGTTTTACTCCTCTTTCCTATTTCCCTTTCACCTTGAGGTTTCAACCCCCCCTCCCCAATCTCTCTGCACCGTTCCTAGGGACTTCCTTCTCTTCCATCTGGGATAGACCTTGCCCTCAGGTAACGTGGGTATTGGGGCCAGGTCTGTGCCTATACCCCGCCCTTCCCCCAGCTTGATTAGCGAGTGAAGTGGCCCCTACTACGTCCACGTGTCCTCTCCTCTCTCCTGACCCTCCACTTCCTCTCCCTTCCAGATCTCTAGCTCCTACACAACCACCACCACTATCACAGCGCCTCCCGCCAGGCTCCTGCAGAATGGAGGGGGCAAGCTGGAGAAGACTCCCCTATACTTGGAAGAAGACATCCGCCCTGAAATAAGAGATGACATCTATGACCCAAGCTACCAGGATAAGGAGGGCCCAAATCCCAAGCTTGAGTATGTTTGGAGAAACATCATCCTCATGTCTCTGCTACACTTGGGAGCCCTGTATGGGATCACATGGATCCCCACCTGCAAAATGTACACCTTGCTCTGGGGTAAGAGTTTCCCCCATCCTCCTGACCCAGTACCCCAGGTTCTCTCCACTCTTGATAAAGTACGATCTCACATAGAGCAGAAACACCAGCCCTTCCAGGCTGAGGTTTTCCCAGCCATTTCTCTTTGGTGTCCTGAGAGGCTGGGTGGGCTGGGAACAGAGCCTAGGGGGGTTGGGATGCAGGAGTGTCAGTTCTGGGGGTCCTTTAATTTGGGTGTTGGGGAGGAACCCCTGAGACCATGGGCCGCAGGTTTTGAAGTGAGCAGAACTGTGCCAGAGAGTCAGCTTTCCCGGAAAGAGGTTTTCTGTTTCAAGTCTTTTGCTTGACTGCTTGTCCCAGCCCTGCCAGCCACGAAAGAATCAAGGTCCCTACCTGGGAGGCATGGGGACATGGGACTAGACTAGTGGCTTTAGAGGGTATATGCTGAGCACAGTCATGGGATAGCGAGAGAAGCTACTCAGGAAGAGTTTGTAGAAGAGGGAGGAACAGAGCGGTGGTCATCCACAAAATTATTTTGCCCTGACCCTTGGCCCTGTCAGGCTCCTTAGTTACATAGACAGGTGAAGAAGTCTCCTGCGTAACCCAAGTTACACAGATTCGCTGCTCTGTGACTCCATGTAGGTCTCCAGGGGACTGCACATGCCACTCAACAAAATGTTCTTAGAATGAGATAAGGTTAAAGAAGTGTTTCATGTCCCATTCCCCAGTCATCCTGCTCCAGCCCCTCTCTCCTGAGCCTGGGTAGCCCTGGCCTTCAGGCTGCTGCAGTGAGGGAGACAGTCCCCAGTGCATCCCTGCCCTGCCCTTAGCTCAGCTCTTTCAGGAATCCATGGGCTTGGGCGGAGAGCAGGGCCCTGCCCCCTGCACACACACATGCGCTGAGGGCATTTCCACCTCTGCCACTGTAAGTCTGACTTCGGAAGGGGAGAGCAGGGAAGCCTAAAGACCCAGGGGACCCACATCGCCACTGTCTGAGGGGGGTGGGCCAGAACTCCCTCTCCAGGAAGCAACTGTAGGATTTCCAGAGCAGTCCGGGGTGCGGGGCACTTGCAGACAGCTGCACTCTTGGAAGGGAGTTATGTAGTAGGGCCAGCAGGCAGGTCTCAGCCGAGTCCTCCAGAACCTCTTTAGTCTAAAGTTGCTTTTAGACTAAAGAGGTCCACGGAGCTTTGTCTTGGGGAATCCTCTTGGTGCCACAGACAGAGAAATGCAGCTGGGTAGATCCCCTCTCTCAATTTTTCCAGATACACACTGGGGACGACAGTACTTTTTTTGAGATTAGAAAGGTAGTGCTCCTTAAGTTACACGTGTGTCATTGCTGGAGCCGGCCACATGCAGATGAAATCAGTTCATCTGCAGACCAGGAAGGGCTCTTATATTTGTGAGGGGAGGGGGACATCTGTTCTCTAGCCCTTCTGAGGACCCAGCAGAACTTTAGTTCAGCGTGAGGAATCAAGAGCAGGGACAAGGATTCCCCAGGGAGACTGTGGACCCCTCTTTCTACCCCTTCTCCCCAGTAAAGGAGTCTTCACCAGGTGTTTAGTCACCTGCAAGCCCCTTCCAGCCTCAGGTCTCCCTGTATGCCTCTCGTAAAGTCCAGAGTTTGGCCAGACCGCTGCTGCTCACTCCTCTTCCTCGGCTGCTAGCGCAGGGGGCAGAATGCTATCCCCGAACCAGGGCTGTGCCCGCTACCTTTTTGGTGCCCTGCCCATGGGTGTGTGCTGTGCCTTTGGACAGAGAAATGTGTCACACAAAGACTGGATGAGTTGTGACTATTTTACTCCTGTCCCTGGGCCCTGTGGTGGATGGCTTAGCTGACGGAATGACCGATTTGGTATGGGGATATCAGAACTCTTAAGGAACAAAAGGGGGTTGGGGGGAGGGTCAGAGGGTCCTTCGGAGTTCAGGAGCTTGGCTTTACCTTTTCTTGTTTTATCCCTAAGGACAGTGTTAAATTAGCAAATGGTTGTGATTCCAGCATTTCTCATGACTGAGCAATTTTGAGCAATTTTGTCTCAGAAGAGCCCTGAGGGAAGGGCTGAAGAGATATCTCTGGCTACACTGAGATGCCATGGGGCAAAACTTCTCCAGTCTCTTTCTTAGGACTAAAGCTATGAGGTTTTGCTTAACCATCAATTTGGACTTTAATAGAGAATGAATTTCCAACTGACACAAGGCCTTCTATTAGATAAGCCTTAGAGAAAAAGGCACCAGAGGGCTTGGGTGCTTTTCCCAATTCCTTTGTTAATGCAAGGATCTTACGTGCTTTCTGAGTCAACTTGCCAGGGTCTTCGGTGGCATGAAACAACCCCAATAACTTCCTTGCTTCTGAGCTGAGCGCTTCTTCTTTTGTGCCCAAAGACATTTTTCTTCACCCTTAGTGATTGGCGGGCTGTAGCTCAACTGTCATTTATCCAGGTGCAGGTGCAGGCAAGATACTGCATGTGGGAGGATATTACCACGTGGCTGGAGACCAGCAAATCATAGGGGGCCCTAATTCAGCCCAGAGGGACTGTGGGTAGAGCTCTCACTAGGACAGACTCTAGCTCCATGGCTCTCCTCCCCATCCTGTAGGAGGAATAGGATAGGGTAGAGGAAGATGGGTGGGGTGGGAGCTTGTTTAGGAAACTGGTATCTATGGCTGAAGAACACAGGACGATTTGTTACAATGTGTGGTGTCTCCAACTGCAACTAAGTTCAGTGGCCACTGAGGATCCATTGTTTCTAGCTGCTTCCCTAGGAATGAAACATTGTCAACAGTCACTGCTCTACCAAGGCCTCAGCCCCTGCCTCCTAGAGTTACTGAACAGAGGAAGGTAGGTATGCCAAGCAACCCGCCTCCCAGTTAGAGACTCTGTCTGGCGCCCCCGGAGCCTGCAGGCCTCCAGGAAGGTGAGGCAGGACAGCATTGGGGTGCTCCACCCACAGCTTTGGGTCCGTGCCGCTATTATCTAGAATTAGCCTTGGCAGAGGGAGTGTGGGCTGGCAAAGGGACATGGCAAAGGTGAGACACAGGAGCCTTGTGCCTATCTTGGGGAGGTGGATGGTACACATCCTTGTGCCAGACTTTCGAACATAAACTGCTTATTGACAGAAAATCTAGTTTCAAATCTTGGCTCCATTTCTTACTTGCCATGTGACGACAGATAAACACTTAACTTCTCTGAGCTTCTATTTCTTCAACTGCAAAGTGAGGATATTAAACCCCATTCAAGGTATCCAGTGAATCGGAGAATATAAAATCCTTGGCGAAGCTTAAGATGCTGTGCAGCTATGACTTACATACAGGGCAAATTTTCCCCTCCTATGGCCACACCACCTGCTAAAAGATTGAAATGCTTTTGTACCAGCTGGTAAATAGCCCTAGTTCTGAGCCCCCTTAATGTCCCCTAGAACCCAGGGACCCTTGAATTGGTCAGTGCCCAGACCATACTGTCTGTTAAATATTTTAATACCATCCTTGCTTATGTGTCTTAAGCACTGCAGGAGTAGTCTGTGGTCCTTCAAACCTTGGAGAAGGTTAGCAGAAGGTCAGAGGAGATGCGATCTGGGAGAGTGTCCTTCACGAATGAGAATGCCAAGTGGCTGGGGGGTGAGAGCCCTCTTCTCTGTCCTGCCTTTCTGAAATTCCTGGGACTCCTAAGCTTATTCCAGCTCCTAGGTTGAGAGGATGAGAGGTGATGGTATTTTTCAAGTGATAAAATCAAAGGAGCCTAAGAGATCAAGGTATCCCTGGAGTTCAGGAAAAAGCAGATCCTCACTCGGAGGCTAAAGAACACACAGACTCTGACCTGAGGAGAACATCATGTGAATGCTTTCCCAGATTAGTGACTCCCTGCCCTGTCTTCTCCTGGCAGCGTTTTTCTACTATCTGATTAGTGCCCTGGGCGTCACAGCAGGAGCCCATCGCCTGTGGAGTCACCGAAGTTACAAAGCTCGGCTGCCCCTGCGGCTCTTCCTGATCATCGCCAACACGATGGCATTCCAGGTGAGAAGCCAACTGTGCTCAGCTCTTTTTTCCTCACTCTTTATTGACGATCTGGGGGCAGAATGGAGGCGATCAGTGCCTGGAGAGGAGCAGCACCTGGACAGCCACTTCACTTTCTCCTTATAGTCAAGTTCAAGTTCAGTCCTGAAGTCCATAAAACATAAGTTTACTTCTGAGTGACTGGAAAAGGGAGGTAGGAGATAAAGAGGAAATACTCTCAGTGTATAGGGTCATTTTTGATCCTCTGTTATCACAAAGTCTGGCCATTGTGGTCCTTCATAAGTGCCTAAGGCAGGAACTGAAGGCAGGAACTGACCCTGGTTTCCCTGGCAGACATTGAACAAGACATTCACTACTTTAATGTCTTAGGACGCCACCACAATGGGGCGGAAGTTAATGTTTCACAGATTCATGAACTCTGTTGTTTTCAGGTAAGAAGATCAAACACTTTTATAGTGCTAACTATATGCCTGGCACTATTCTAAGCACTTGTCATAGATTACCTCATTAAACCCTCACAATGATCTTAGGAGGTAGCTGCTATTGTTATCCCCGTTTCACAGATGGGGAAATTGTGTCACTGAGGGTTTAGGTAGACCAACGCTATGGTCCTATGTTGGGCTACCAGGCTGCCTAAGTCAAGTGTTGAGGTTTGTTGAAGCAGGAAGTTTATAGCAGAGATAGAATGAAGGGAATTGGAGAAAGGGAACTCATAGTTATTAAGCAGTAGCAGAGGGTAAAGGATAGCATGTAGTGCAAGGCTTAGCTTGGAGCAAGAGGAAAAAACAAGGAAACCAAATTAATCCCCTTCTCCATGGCAATATCCCACGGTTACATAATCATCTCTGCCATAGCACTTAATGCCTTGAAGGCTCCCCACGTTGTCCCTGTGGGGCAAAAGAAGGAAGAGATTGTGCAGACTCCCCAGCCATTGGAACTCGCCTGAGAGGGTGTCTCTCCTCAGGCCTTCATTCCTCTTCTCTGTTCCTCCAGAATGACGTTTACGAATGGGCCCGAGATCACCGTGCCCACCACAAGTTTTCGGAAACACATGCTGATCCCCACAATTCCCGACGTGGCTTTTTCTTCTCTCACGTGGGTTGGCTGCTTGTGCGCAAACACCCAGACGTCAAAGAGAAGGGTGGTTTGCTAAACTTATCTGACCTAAAAGCTGAGAAGCTGTTGGTGTTCCAGAGGAGGTGAGTGACATGATGATGGAGCTGGGGACCTGGCATTTGGTGACCCACTTTTTTCTCCTGGGACTTGTCAACATGAGCTGAGAAATTTACTGGGTTTCCATATCCCAAATTATAATTTAAAACCCTAATTTTTAATAGCCCACAGGCCCATAGCCATAGACTGTTGTTGTTTCTTTCTCTCTGAGCTATCTAAACCAATTAAATTCAACAAATGTTTGTTGACCTAGGACGGTCATGGATACAAAGCTGAATGTGTCATGGTCCTTACCTTCAAGGAGTTCATAGCTTATTGGGGAGTGGAGGGATAAGCCAAGTGTCCAAATACCTATGATACGTGGCAAAATATTTTCCATACCCAGGAGAGGCACAAAGGGGAGGGAGGTTGCAGAGTGGGAACATCAGGGAAGGGCTTATGAAGAAAGTAGCTTTGGAATCCACTGATGGATAGAGATTTTCACAGGTGGGGAGGTGGGGACAGTGCAAACAGAAAGAATGAGCTGAAGTGTGTTCCAGCAACAGAGTCCTTTGAAGTACAGGGTGTGGTAGGAAATAAGGCTAGAAAGGGAAACCGATGCCATTCTTCTGGATTCTTAAAAGCAGATGAGGTTTAATTTAACCCAGGCAATAGGAAACCCTGAAAAGGCTTTTGAGCCAGAATGTGGCATGGTTGGAGGTGTGCTTTAGAAAGGTCACTCTGGGGATAGGTGAAAGAAGGCCTTGAGCTAAAGAGGTGGGAAGCAGGGCCACAGGTGGGGAGGTAGTGGGGATCCGTGCAGGGAAGTGGTGGTAGGAGTGGAGAGGAGCTGGAAGCAGGGGTTACTAATGATACAAGAGGATCAGACTTGACTGCTGAAGGGATGTAGGAAATCAGCTCCCTCGGAATGTCAGTGGCCTGCTGTACATTTGGGAGAATGAAGAATGGGACAGGGCCTCCAGAGGGACAGACCTGCAGGCATCTAGGACATTCGGAGTGCCTCTCTGAGGGAAAAGAAGAGGAAGGATGAGAAGGATTCCTGGCTAGCAGGAGATGGAGGCAAGATACTAAACATAGATTCTGCCAAGAGCACTGATAAAGAGAAAGGAAGCCCAAAGGCAGGATGGAAAAACCCAGGAAGGAGAACTCAGTCTGTAATTTGGACCCCACCTGTTTTACCAAAGTGGTATTATGCTGTAGTAAAAGAGAGCAATGGATTTAGAGTCAGGAGACAAAGCATTCCAATCCTTGCTCCACCGGTGTCTGGTGGTGTGACCCTAGAAAAGTCATTTAACCCCTCATTACCTCATCTAAGAAGTATGATAATAACACTACATTCTCAGAAGATTTCCCACCCCATTCCCTCTTGCTCTGTTTCCTGCCACATTGTGCTCACAATGTAGAAAGAAAGAGACAGCCCAACTGTGTGAGAATAGAAAATCAAGTAGGTCTCAGAGTCCTCTCTCCACTGACCGGGCGTGTGATCTCTCAATGTAGGTACTACAAACCCGCTGTCCTGTTGATGTGCTTCATCCTGCCCACAGTCGTGCCCTGCTACTGCTGGGGTGAAACTTTTCCACACAGCCTGTTAGTCGCCACCTTCTTGCGTTATGCCGTTGTGCTCAATGCCACCTGGCTGGTGAACAGTGCTGCCCACCTGTACGGATATCGCCCTTATGACAAGACCATTAACCCCCGAGAGAATCTCCTGGTTTCACTGGGAGCTGTAGGTAAGTCACATCTAGTGGTCTGCAGCTTAGGGTATTAGGCTAGGAGCCAGAAAAACCAGATTCACCTATTTTATGACCCCTCTCTGTCTTTACACTATAAAACTAAGGGGCAATATTAAAAATCCTTGAGAATTAAGCAGCAAGTCCTATGTAAAGAGAACAGGGTGAGGGACTTCCCTGGTGGCGCAGTGGTTAAGAACCCGCCTGCCAATGCAGAGGACATGGGTTAGAGCCCTGGTCGGGGAAGATCCCACATGCCGCGGAGCAACTAAGCCTGTGAGCCACAACTACTGAGCCCAAGCGCCTAGAGGCCGTGCTCCGCAACAAGAGAAGCCACTGCAATGAGAAGCCTGTGCACTGCAACAAAGAGTAGCCCCCGCTCGCCGCAACTAGAGAAAGCCCGCACACAGCAACGAAGACCCAATGCAGCCAAAAATAAATAAATAAATGAGAAAAGGGTGAAAAATAACAATGCCTTTGATTCCAGGTTCCAGCACAATCCCCAAATGCTATGTATGATGAGCCCCTTTGGGTTGCCCTTTTTCCAGTCATCTCCGATCTGGGTGGCTGGTAAGCCTAGTGTTTTACATTTAGACGTGCTATACAACATGTAGAACAAATAGCTGTCATTTAATTCAATAAGCTTCTCTTTTGTCACCTTGCTATTTTCAGAGAGGCCATACTTGAAGTATTTCATGCCTTATTGCTTGGTGATGCCAGTATGAAGGACATCAAAGCAACTGTTGGTGGCCCTTTATCACCACCTACCATTCTCATCTCTTGTCCTTTATTTTTCTCTCTTCTGCTCCTCTTCTGTGCTGGGAACACTCCCTCCCCTCAACGTGGCTTAGGGAACTCCCAGTAAAGCAGTTAGTTTGATCATAAGTACCTGCTCACTGATCTAATGCTGACTATTCAAGAATTTATTTATACCATTCCAGTTCCAATAGCCAGAGTCTA
Source organism: Balaenoptera borealis (assembly GCF_965194805.1). Classification (NCBI taxonomy): domain Eukaryota; kingdom Metazoa; phylum Chordata; class Mammalia; order Artiodactyla; family Balaenopteridae; genus Balaenoptera; species Balaenoptera borealis. The sequence goes on from NC_138874.1 coordinate 90,591,739, forward strand.
AGGCAACAGGGTTCTACAATCTGTCTCCATTTTTTTTTTGTCCGTCACTCTTTTCAACTAAATATAGACCTTGACTAAGGCCTGAAATTAGATTTCCTTAAGCAGACCCCATGGCCTCTTCCACACCGGTCATCAGTGCTGTTGGTCATTCAGCATATCGAGGCAACCTCCCTGCTCCACACATTTACGTACACCACGGCCTAGCCTTCGCTTTGTTCTCTTTAAAACCTTCCTTTATATTCTCAACCCTGACCATCTTTTTTTACTATCTGCACTAAAGACATTTTTTCATCTCTTTTTAACTTTCATGCACCTTCCCCCTCCTTTCAGACACCTTGTACTGTTGTCCATGTTCTTACTCTGAACCATGTTTGAAATCAATCATACAGGCTATTTTCATAGAAAATTCATGAACATTATGGAAGTTTCTGGAATGAGATCGGTCCTGTCCTGCAAACAGATCTGTCTTCCCCAGCCCCAGCCTCTTTATGAACATCCATTCAAAGTGGCTGCCAGTAGCTTACTTTGTCTCGGTTATCATTCCTCCATACCTGCTCTCCCCGCTTATCACCTCACCCTTTGTTCTCCAGTAGCCTGCTGCCCTGCCATTCTAATCTTTTTCTTCTTGAATTACCTCCCCCACAGTCACATGCTCTTCTTCTCTCTGCTAAAGCTGGCCTCACCCCTTGAGCCTCTCTTGGGCTGTATCTTGCTGCCCCAGTTGCAAAGTCTCATCCTTCTTTTGCCCACTGACCTTCCTCCCCTTTTTTTCCTCCCTTGGCAACGTGTGTGTGTGTGTGTGTGTGTGTGTGTGTGTGTGTGTGTGTGTGTGTCTGATTCAGTTTAAATCTGATAAGTGTGGGCCTGGCTAGTGCTTATACAGAGCCTAGCTGCAAAGTCGTTTATGGAAATTAGTAATCCTCCATCAGTACCTTTAGCCTTGGGGTTTTCCTACCCTCCTACTCGGTTCACACTGGATAAACTGATGATCCGCACTGTGGATAGTCAGAGAAAGGACGTACCTTGAGATGATGCCCTGGATGGTGTCTTTCCCATCGCAGGACTTCCTTCCTTTTTGGTTATTAATGCCATTATTACTCTACTGGGGCTCTTTCATCTTCAAAGGGCTCAGCACACTCTTTTACTAGCTATTCTTTTTTTTTTTTTTTTAATTTATTTTTGGCTGTGTTGGGTCTTCATCGCTGCACGCGGGCTTTCTCTAGTTGCGGCGAGCGGGGGCTACTCTTCGTTGCGGTGCGCGGGCTTCTCATTGTGGTGGCTTCTCTTGTTGCGGAGGAGCGCGGGCTCTAGGCGCCTGGGCTTCAGTAATTGTGGCTCGCAGACTTCAGTAGTTGCGGCATGCGGGCTTCAGTAGTTGTGGCACGCGGGCTTCAGTGGTTGTGGCTCAGGGGCTCTAGAGCGCAGGCTCAGTAGTTGTGGGGCACGGGCTTAGTTGCTCCGTGGCATGTGGGATCTTCCCGGACCAGGGCTCGAACCCGTGTCCCCTGCATTGGCAGGCAGATTCTTAACCACTGCGCCACCAGGGAAGTCCCTATTAGCTCGTCTTTACCCAGCTTTACCCCAGCCTCATAAGGGTCGGTGTTGTTATTGTTGAATGAGGTTCAGAAAGAAGATCCTGCCGCAGATTAGAGAACTCCCTGTCTGGAGTTTCCACAGCTTGATGCATTACAGAAATTATCCTGAATCCAGAATCTGTTTGATTTTCCTCTATCCAGCAAAGTGAACTGCTCATCTCAGAATCTTAGAGCTTAGAGGGACTACCTAAGCCTTTTGATTCTTATTCCCTCAGAGAGCTTCTGTTTATCAGCTTCACCCCCCACCCTAGGGTCAAAGCTCAAAGAATTAGAAGCCAGAGCAGTCTACTCTGAACCAGCAGAGGCTGAGGAAACTTGGGCCCATGGGCTGGGCCTTCTTTCTTCTGACTTGACTGTTGCTGCCCAATTCTGTTGGTACCTTCCACCCTTGGAGAGAGTACCCATGCAGTGGGGAAAGGTGTACTCCTTTGCTCACCTTTGTAAGAAACACAGCAAAGGTTCTTCATTGTGGACTCTCTCCTCTCCCCACCCTAACACATGCATGTATACACAGAGCCTTTAGGGTCTCATACCAATATTTAGTGAAGCTCTGGGAATTTTCCAGTCTAAAATCCACTCCCAGTGATAGAAGTTTCTCTCAAATCATCGTATCCTCTCAGAAACTGCCCGTCCTCCTCCCACAAAGGCTCCCAGAGAGCCATGGTGACCAGGGTCTCCCCAGTCATTTCTTAAGATGCCTCTGAGGGAATCTGTTTGGTTCAGAGTTTAAAAGACTGGATTCATTCATTCATTCATTCATTCATTCAACAGCGGCAGGTTTCTACTAGGTTTGAGGTACTCCGCTAGGTAACCAGAGTGCCAAGATCAAGAAGCCAGCAATCCAGTGTAGCTCCATAACTTTTCTCTGCTTTGTTCCAGGTGAGGGCTTCCACAACTACCACCACTCCTTTCCCTATGACTACTCTGCCAGTGAATACCGCTGGCACATCAACTTTACCACATTCTTCATCGATTGCATGGCTGCCATCGGTCTGGCTTATGACCGAAAGAAAGTATCCAAGGCTGCCGTCTTGGCCAGGATTAAAAGAACTGGAGATGAAAGCTACAAGAGTGGCTGAATTTGGGGTCCCTCGGTTTCCTTTTCCAAAAGCCAGCTGGGCAGAGGTTTAATGTTCTGTTTATTAACTACTGAATAATGCTACCAGGATGCTAAAGATGATGACGTTAACCCATTCCAGTACAGTATTCTTTTAAATTTTCTTTTAAAATTGAAAGCCAACAACTCTGCCTTTATGATGCTAAGCTCATGTTCTTATTTCTTTTCTTTTCTTCTTTCTCTTCTACTCCCATTATCCTTCCCTTTGTTTTGTTCCTATCACCTTCCTTTCTCTTCCCCCTCAATGCCCCCCAGGCAAGCAGCTGGTCAGTCATTGGTGGGTTTCCAGCTTCCAAAGCCTAGACAACCTTTCTAGAGTCCAAAACTAGTGGTCTTTGCCCCAGATAACCCTTTCCTTGAGCTGTCCTGAGCTTTAAGGTGGGTGGCTCAAGCTAGAGATATGACAAAATCTTCTGGGAAGGCCCCCAGTTAGCTTCAGCTTAGGCTTTTGCTATATGAAATGGAAAAATAACTTTATTGGCACAAAGCTTTGAAAGCAGGTAAATTGTCAGGGGAGAGAGTTAGCATGCATGATATGATTGATAAATAAAGATGAGTTGAAGTGGGAAACAAGGCAGGAAGCTCCTGCTGTGATCGGACACCCAGCTGCCTGCCCACCACCCAGCATGCTTCCTTTCTGTCCTGACTCTGATTGGGGAATGGCCGTGGAGCTTGGCAATGCTAGAACTCAAAAGCAAATCTCAATGTCCCAATATACTTTAGGCTGAGGATAAAGAAGAAGCATTTAGTTTACGGTAAAAGTGGTCTCTGCTGGGGAAGGATTTTTTTTCTTTCTTTTATAACAGGAAGATTTCTTATTCCAGATAACAAGAAATCTTGAGGTTGGTTGTTTCCAGAATTGGTGACTCCAGTAGCTCATGGAATCATCAAAATTCTTTCATCTCTCTGCTGTGCCATCTTTGGTATATTGGTCAGCTCCCCTCATAGCAATAAGGTGGCTTCAGCATTTTGAGACATCCAAAAAAGATGTGTTGGTGGTACAGTGGTGAGCATAGCTGCCTCCCAAAAAAGAAAGGATTTTAGGAGGTGGAGTTGGGTCAAACATAGAGCTATATGTCCATGGGTACTTTGCTTGGAATATTAAAATAATCCTTTTAGAGTATATCCCTCTGAAGGAGAGTGGGGCTTGAAGAAGAGGAAGAATTAGGCGGGTTGTCTCCTTTCCTCTCACTGCTGGACAGGAGATGGAGAGGTTGAGGGGCAGGGTCTGTAGGCAGTTCCTAGGAGGGAACATTACAAAAGAAGGGCTCTGAGAACACATGGCTGTGGGATTTGGAAGATTACTGAGTAAGTTATTGGGTGTCCTAATATGGAAGCTGGTTATACAAACAAGTTAGATGTTGGGTTCATTTCATTAATTTCAATTTCTCCTTGGACTGAGAAAGAACTAGAAGGCTTCTCCCCACAGTGTTGAACCCTTTCACTCATTCCTTCTCTGTTAACTTCTAGCCTAAAGTATAGGACTGCCTGGGGGGAGGGGTAGGAATCTCTTAACTACCCTGACTATGGATTCCTGGCTCTGCCCTGTCTGTCCATTTTCTCCTGCCAGTTCTATCTCCTCCCCAAAGTTTTCTTCTTTCTCTGGATAGGCAAGCCTCCTTTGTGTGTATTCAGAGGCAGTGATGGCTACTGTGGTCCAGGCAGCTGGGTAGCTGAACCACTGTTTCTCTTTATAAAGTTGAGCAAGCTGCCACTTTCACTTGGCCTCCAGAGTCTCCACCTACACCCTTGTGCTTCCCCACCACACTGATGACTCAAGACAAGGCTAGCAAACCCCGCTGGAGACATCCTGGGCACAGGCATTCTCTCTCATGAGGCACAGCCAAGCCAAATGCTCATGTTGTGCCAGTGAGCCAGCCATGGAGCAAAAGAGGGTTTGTTTTTAGTCTCCAGTGTCTCGGTCAGAACCAGAGAGGATGCTGGATGCCTCCTGCTTGCTCAGTAAGCCTGCCCAGCCTGAGTCAGTGCTCCCAGCTGACAGTGCAATGCTTGCAGAAGTGGGAGGAGCCAAGTCTTCACTGGGAAGCACAAGAAGCAAAGGCGAGTTCCAAAGTGCCTCACTCAAAAGGAGGTCCCGGCCCCTGGAGCCAGGGTATACAGCAAAGCTTTGGCTGAGACTTGGAATGTGAGATGCCATGAACTTTGTTGAACAGCATCTCTGTTCAGCAAACTAACCAGCATTCCCCACAACACAGGCTAGGGCAGACAATAGTATAGAGGAGTTCTGAAGAAACATCAGTGTCTGAGAACCTTGGGCCACTCCTGTCCCTGTAACCTCAGTCGTCAATGCAGAAGCCTGGCTTTACTCTATTAAGATTGGAAATGTACGGTACCAAATGCTCTGTCCACTGTTGAGCCCCAAGGATGGAAGGGAGGAGAGCATTTCTTTCTGTATTAATTGAATAGATGGAGGCCACAGGGGTTGGGCTGGACTAAAGGCATCCTTGTCTTTTGAGCTGTTCCTCTCAGTAGAAAAAAATCTAATGGAAGATCACTGTAGTTTAGATCCACTGACCCAAGTACCTACCCCTTGGAAATGCCTGTGGGGTAGTTTTAATTCCACAGGTCATCAGAGGCCTGCTTTACACCTGATGATCAAAACCAACTTTTATCTTTCTATTCTAATTGTGTTCAATGGATCTGATCTATACCATGACCCTACACAAGGCTGGATGGGGTCCAGTTTCTAACAGTCCTTGCTTTGTGGGCGTGCTGACAACTTATCTGGGTGCCTTACATCTTTTTTAATCAGTGTTGCATCTGAGCCTGCTCTGCTTCCTCCCTGCTCCCTCTGTGGAGTTCTTTTGCACCTGAGAGCCTGCAGAAGTGGCTAGTAGAAAAGGGGGCCTGGCTGGAGAATTATCAGTATAGCTGTTTGCAGGATTCCCTTCTGGGCTTTGTTTTGGAAACTTTTCTTAGGGCTGTTTTTATTAATTGCCCACATATGATGGAGGGTGGAAGGAATTTGAATGTATTTGACTTATAATTTTTTTTTTAATATTAAAAGATGGTTGTAGCATTTAAAATGGAAACTTTTTCTCCTAGTTAGCTAGTATCCTGAGTGTATTCTCTGTAAGTGTAGCTCAAATGGGTCAGCGTGAAAAGTTAAAGAAAGCACGATGTCAAGGTTACACGGGTGGTTAAGGCCAGGGCCTCTCCTACCACTGTGCCACGGACTTGCTGTGTGACCCTGGGCAAGTCATTTAACTATAATGTGCCTCGGTTTTCCTTCTGTTAAAATGAGATAATAATACTGACCTACCTCAAAGGGCAGTTTTGAGGCGTGACTAATGCTTTTTATAAAGCATTTTGGGATCCTTCAGCAGAGGAATTCTCTTAAGTCCTGAGTATTTTTATAGTAGCAGTATCCACCGTGAACTGTGTCCACCATGAACCATGTGTCCTGGATGCTATCATGGATCTATACGGTTCTCTCTGAGAGATTGAATAAACCCATTAGATAAGTGGTGGATAACTAGCCAGACAAAATCTGAGAATGCATAAACTCATTGCCATGGAAACATACACAGGATACCTTTTCCTTGATTGGGTGGGATTTTTCCCTTTTTATGTGGGATAGTAGTTATTTGTGACCTAAGAATAATTTTGGAATAATTTCTATTAATATCAACTCTGAAGCTAGTTGTACTGATCTGAGATTGTGTTTGTTCCTAATAAAAGTGAAGTGAATCTGATTGCCCTGTGTTTGAGAGTTTTTTTGGCTGTGATTCAGTCTCTTGGGACTTATTCACCACCCTATTTGTGTCCTGTTCCTGTATCTTTAAGAGTAAAAAAGAAGTACAAGAAGCCACAATGGTTGACTCATACCCCAGTAACCCGCCCTGCTCTCCTGCCCTTCCTAGGGGTAACTTTAGGTTAAACTCAGCCTTGGCAACAGGAAGCCAGTAGTCTCCTGCCATTAGATCAAACACATTAACACCAGCTGGCACTTCGGGCCTGGGGAAATGTCAGGACTCCTGTGTGTCCCATGGTCACATGGACCCAAAACAGAGATACTAAGAGAGGAAGGGAGCAGCAGGAGACACTCTGGAAAGAGTCCTGTACCTGGCAACCCAGGCTGGGCCATCCAAATCATTCCTCTGAAATGTAGTCCCTCCCGCTAATAGAGTAGCTTCCTGAAAATGCTGATTAACAACAGCAGGAAGACAGGAAAAACAATCCCAGGGAAGGCTTGTAAATTCTTGGGGTAGAGAGGCCTTCATGATCATTAGGTGGAAAAGGCTTTAGCTTTTACTACCTTATCTGAGAATCTTCATGTGGAAAAGAGAAGGACTTTTTACAGTTTGAAGAAGCTCCATTTTCCAACAGAAGCCACCTGGACAATGCCTGGGCTTCTAAGCATTCCACAGAACCAGCCCCCCTCACTTTCTAATGTAAGGTCACCCTCACCTTGGACAAGAAGCAAGATTCTCTCAGAGTGATTCTGAGCATCCAACATCAAGTCTATATTCATTGAGGCCTTGCCAGACCTTAATAAGTTGACGGTGGCACTTGCTTAATATCTGGCTTTCCACCCCTTTCCCTCTATTTTGTTTAAAATGTTCAGGTTGGACCATTTTTTCTGTTGTTCTATAATTGCACTGTTCCTTCCAAGTCTCTCCTTTGTCTTTGGAGACAAAGACACCAGCCACATGAGAAAGGACAGCTGCTGTAAACCATAGCAAGTCTAGATGAAACACTTGCGATACCAGATTGCTTGGAAAAATCCATATATGTACCGTGTTCTACATTAGATAGAGGGATTGAGGCCAGGCATCAACAGAAACCCCACAACCTTCTGATGCAGGAAATCCAACTTCTGAGTCCACCAGACCCGTGGACGCAGTGATAACATTCACGATAGCCAGGCACTGTAGTGAGTGCTGGACAGTGCATTATCTCACGGTATGGAAAGCAGGTGCTATTATTACCCCAGTTTTACTGATGAGGGAACTGAGTTCACTGGGAGAGAAAATACACTGTGAGGGAGTGAGCAACGATGCTGGGATCCAGCTCCAGAACTTTGCTCATTAACTGCTCTCCGTGCGGGTGTGAAGTAGATGACAAATTAGATAAACCCAGAGTGCATAAATCTCATATATGCAAGTAGATGCCCAGTGATATTCACTTATACTCAGAGGCAAAGCCTGGCTGCAATGGCAGGGAGCTTAATTTATTCAGTCAAATTGCAGACACGTCCTCTGGTCCAGAAGAACCCACTCACTCCACATCGTGACCTGTTTTAACATTCAACCACCCCTGAGTTTTAAGCTCTCAGACCATAGAAGCATAGCTGACATTTCCTCTATACTTACGCAAACCGTACTCCAACCTGCTGTCACGTTTTGAGATCCTTAAGGGCATCTTCTCTTAGAAATGTCTCCTGCACCTGAACAATCAGTGCTTGATAAAATTATTGAAAGATCTCATGTCTTGTGAATTCTGTCTCTGCGACAAACTGTGTGAAGTGTCACAGGGAGTGGGGTTGCATTCTGTGACCTATAGTAACTTACTAAGCCGCGGGCACAGTGCTGATTCTTGCATACTGACTCTGGGGCAAATGCCACAGGCCTTAATTGCAGGTTCCAAGCAGCTGAGATTCTATACTGGGGTGGCTAGAGGCACAGCCTTCCCCTTTTCGGGACCCGGGCCTGCTCCTCCCCCTCTTGGGCCTGCCCTGCCTGCTGCACCCAGGCCACAGAGCGCTCACAAAGCCCAAGTGTCTGCTGTGCTGACTCACGCGGCGCTTCTGCGTCCAAGCTAGGATTGTCTCGAGGGGCCTGAGGGGCCCTCTCCTGCTGGCCCTCTCCCGTAGGAGCAGGGAGCAGCCAGGGTCAGGCCAGGCTTTAGAACTCTGTGACCAACCAGAGGAAAGGGAAAGTGAAAGGGCAGATTGCTCCTCACCAGAGTCGGGATCCTCAGAGAATTCTGAACAGCAGTAAGGACTCACCCTTCGGTCTCTGTATTTGTTTCATATACATATGTTTTAAGTAAAATTCATATACCATAAAATTAGCCATTTTAAAGTGAACAATCCGGTGACATTTTTGTCCATTTACAACGTTGTGCAACCGCCACCTCTATCCAGTTCCGAAAACTTTCTATCACCGCAAAAGAAGACTTTGTACTTGTTCCACAGCCACTCGGCCAACTCTCCGCTCCCGCCAGGCCCTGGCAACCACCAGTCTGCTTTCTGTCTTTATGGATCTACCTATTCAGGATATTTCATATAAATAGAATCCTGCAACATGTGACCTTCTGTGTCTGGCTTCCTCCTCTCAGCATAATGCTTTCGAGGGTCATCCACCCTGTGGCATGTATCACTACTTCATTTCTTTTTATTGCCAAATAATATACCATTGCATAAATATATCACAATTGGTTTCTCTATTCATCGTTGATGAATATTTGAGTTTCTTCCACGTTTTGACTACTGTGAATAGTGTTGCTATGAACACTTGTGTATAAGTAATTGAGTACCTGTTTTCAATTCATTTGGGTTTATACCTAAGAGTGGAGTTGCTAGGTTATATGGCAATTCCACGTTTAACTCTTTGTGGAACCACCAAACTGTTTTCCACAGTGGCTGCAGCATTCCCCACCAGCAATGTGTGAGGGTCACCCTTTATTCTTTTTAAAAAAAATTTTTTTTAAATAAATTTATTTATTTTATTTTGGCCGCGTTGGGTCTTCGTTGCCACACGTGGGCTTTCTCTAGTTGCCTTGAGCGGGGGCTACTCTCTTCGTTGCGGTGCGTGGGCTTTTCATGGTGGTGGCTTCTCTTGTTGTGGAGCACGGGCTCTAGGCTCGCGGGCTTCAGTAGTTGTGGCACGAGGGCTCAGTAGTTGTGGCTCGCGGGTTCTAGAGTGCAGGCTCAGTAGCTGTGGCGCACAGGCTTAGTTGCTCTGCGGCGTGTAGGATCTTCCCGGACCAGGGCTCGAACCCGTGTCCCCTGAATTGGCAGGCGGATTCTTAACCACGACGCCACCAGGGCAGTCCTCACCCTTTATTCTTAACATGTACACATTTGTTCCTTTCCTGCTCCCTACTTCCAAGAAAGCCTGTCCCAACAGACTTCCCTTTCCCCCGGAGTAGAGGGTGGGAGAAGCTGCACCTCTAGTAGAAAGACGGTCAATGCACAAACCTGGGCAGCAGGAACCCCTCTGGCCTTATGCTCTGCCTCTGCTCTTGCCTTTTCAACAAACAGGATTCTGTGACCAGGAAACAGAGGAGGGCAGGCTTCCATCTCCCTGTGGCACACCCGCCACAGCCATTTATGTTACCCCATAAAACAACCCTCCTAGCGCCCTCCAACACCTCCGTCCCCACACAGAACATTCCATTAACCTGTCTTAAACAGTCAAAGCTGAGAGCAGAAGAAAGGAAGCAGCTCTGTGTGGAAGCTGCCAGCCCTGGCTCAGACCTGCAGGCGAGTGTTCTAACTCTCAGCTCAAGCTTAAAATCTCCGAAGATACAAGCCCTAGCCTTGTCCTGCCCAGCCCCCCTGCTAAAGGGCCTGCCTGTCTGGGCCTGTCAGGGCGCAGACGTGAATGGAGAGGAAGAGCCTCCCTCTCCACCCGCTCTCACCGGGGTTACTGCCGGTCACAGAGCTATTTACATTTACAACAGCCCAACAGCGCCTGATCAACCCGGAGCCAATCAGCAGCCCCCAAGCTTGTCTGACTCAGTCTGCGCCAATCAGGAGGTGCTATCCTTATAGTCTCTCTCTCTTTGAATCACAGGACGGCTGCCGCCCTTTTTGGGGAGGGGAGCCTGACTCAGAGCTCAGCCTCTCCTAGACCGCAGTTTGCCATTCACTGGAATGGGGAAAATACTGAAATACCATTCACCTGGGAAGACATCTGCACTATAGAATTCTAGGAGAGTTTTACATAGGAATGGAGAACACCGTGCTTTCTTTCCCAGCACAGAATCCAGTGCTTCTCTGCTGCGAAAAAATGTAGAGAGATTTTCTCCTCCCTCACTGCCAGCCCCCCCACTAACTCAGGATTATCAATATGGGCTCTTAAACCATGACTGCCTTTGAGGCAGTACGAGACCTTGCTGACCACGACAGGCCAGTAGGCAGAGCTAATTTTTATTCTCATCTGCAATAGTGCAAACACCTGTCATGTAAGAGACAACGAGCAAAGAATCAGCAAAACAGACTAAAGACTGGATAGTCACAGGGTAGAGCAGAAGCAGGAATGTGTTCAGAGCGGTCAGGGCTGAGGTAACAGGAGCCTGCAGGAGGAGTGGGTGAGTGGGAGCGCAACGTGGAGAGAAGCCTTGAAAGCCTGCCTGGAGAGTTTAGACTTGCTTTTGTGAGCGATAGGGAGCCGTCAGTTATTTTGAAGCGGGAGAGGAAAATAATCTCCGTCTTTCAGAAAGTAAACTCTGATGTTTCAGAAAGTTAACATAAGGAGCAGATCAAAGAAGGACGAGGTTATGGCTGGAAGATCAGTTAGGAGGTCATGAGACCTGAAAACTAGGATAGTAACCGTCAAATGGAAAGGAAGGGCACGGGCTGAGAGGTATTTTGGAGTCAAATCAGTAGCACTTAATTGATTGGATATGTGAGATGAGCGGGGAGAGGAGTCAGAAATGACTTTGAGGTTTCCCTCCTGTGTGACTAGAAGGGAAGCACCTGCACTAACTGAAATAGTTTTTTAAAAAGAGAGAGAAGCAGATTTTGGAAAGGGAATAGGAGTTCAATTTTTAACATGTGGAGTTTAAGTTACAAGAAGAATACCCATGTGGAAAAAATACCTAGTAGATGGTAGGGAATAAGAATCTTGGTGTTTAGAAGAGAAATAAAGATGAGATCCAAAGGTTTATAGTGAAACTGAAACAGGAGGGAAGGGGGCAGGGCACAACCTTTGAAAGAATAACATAGCCCGAGGACGTGACATAAACTGATTAAAACCAAATTGGTCCAAGATGGAGGACAAGTCGACTTCCACTAGACCTTAAACCTCAGTATACACTCACTGTAACACATCAGCAAGCTAAATGACACGGCCACAGGGGCCCTGACAGTTCCAAAGATCCATAAGTATCAAAAAGTGGGCGGTGGTCCAATTTCTGGAAATCCCCGCCCCTCCCCCCCCCAAGTAGTTGGAACATTCCTCCCACTCATTAGGCTATGAAATTACCCACCCCTATAAAAACTGACAACCCCGGTACCCTGGTGCCTTTCTCACCTTCTGAGATGGCCCACACTCAGTGGAGTGTGTTTCTCTCTAAATAAATCCACTTCTTACTTATCACTTTGTCTCTCACTGAATTCTTTCTGTGATGAGATATCAAGAACCTGAGCTTCCTTAAGTCCTGAAGCCAGGTGTGTGATCTCAGTTGGAAGACTGTGGGTTTTGGCTGAGTTTGAGTCCCGGAACATGGGTTCGAGTCCCAATATGAGGTGCACGGTTTCAAAATTAGGGAGAAAATTGATCACCTAGGAAAAGATTACAGAGTAAGAAGTTTCAGCAACAGAATCTTGGGACGTACCAACACTTAACTGTGTCCTCCTTAAAGAGGACACAGAGTTAGCAAAACTAGCAAAACCTAGACTAAGTATGAGATATGAAAAAAACAAGCAAACTAGACTAATATAAGTAACAAGTTGTTTCCAGAAAGAGGGAGCAGGACGTTGTAAAAAATAGATATCTGAAAAAAGGACATTGGTTAAATAAATTATTAAACATTCATTTAATGGACTGCTGTGCAGACATTAAGATTATCTTGTAAAACTATATTAATTACCATCAAAAGATGTTTAATACATCTTGTTAAGAGGAACATTCAGATTAAAAAATAGTATGTACAAAATTATTTTTAAAAATTATATATGTGACTGCAAAAGGGCACGAGGGAAAATTTAGTGTGGGGGAACTGTTCTATATTACTATTGGGGTGGTAGTTACACAGCTGTATATGATTACCAAAAATCCTCAACCCATAATGCCTTAAAAAAGGAGGAGTGGCTGTTGATGGTATCTACTTCATAGGGTTATTCTGGGAATTAAATGGCATATTGCCCAGAACACAAGAAGGGCTCCATCAGTGGAGAAAGAAAGGGTAACGCTGAGGAAGGAAAAACTTTTTCCTTTTCCCTTTCTAGGTTCTTCTGTTTGTCTAAGAATTAAATTGACATGAGACAGATTAACAGGAGAAAATCAAATTTAATTGCATATGTATGGGGACCCATAAGAAAAATGAGACCCAAGGACAGCTGTTACAATGTCTTGAGAGGGGTAAGCCACTTCTCATCAGATTTGTCCAACCTCTGGAGATGCTGTGAGGAGGGTCCTGTATGGGGCGCGGTAATGGATGAGATTACCTCTTAGGTTCCACCTAGTTTTAAGACTCTACGATTTCGAGTACATGAAAGCCCTTTCCAAAGGTGACAGAGGTTAAATTTTGTTATTTTCAGTCTGTGGAATGGATGTCCACCTTGTCTCTTTGATGATTGTCTAGCTATATCCCATCTCTTCATGGTTTTAAGCACATCTATTTAAGCTATTTTTATGACCTGGACTAGATGAGCTTGAAATGATCATATCTGACTGTTAGCCACTAATTGCATTTCTAACTAGGGGTCTGGTAGAAATTTATGATGATGATGATGTTTTATTGAAGTATGGTTGATTTACAATATTACATTAGTTTCAGGGGTACAGCATAGTGATTCAGTATTTTTACAGATTATACTCCATTAAAAGTTATTATAGGGCTTCCTCGTGGCGCAGTGGTTGAGAGTCCACCTGCCAATGCAGGGGACACAGGTTCAAGCCCTGGTCTGGGAAGATCCCTCATGCTGCGGAGCAACTAAGCCCGCGTGCCACAACTGCTGAAGCCCGCGCACCTACAGCCCATGCTCCACAACAAAAGAAGACACCGCAATGAGAAGCTTGTGCACCACAATGAAGAGTAGCCCCCGCTCGCTGCAACTAGAAAAAGCCCGCGTGGAGCAAAGTCCCAATGCAGCCAAAAATAAATAAAAATAAAATAAATCAATTTATTTAAAAAATTATTATAAGATAATGGCTGTAATTCCCTGTGCTACACAATATATCCTTGTTGTTTATCTATTTTATACATAGTAGTTGGTGTCTCTTAACCTCATACCCCTAATTTTCCACTCTCCCCTTCCCTTTCCCCTTTGCTAACCATTACTTTGTTTTCTATATCTGTGAGTCTGTTTCTAATAATTCATTAGTATTATTTTTTAGATTACACATAAGTGATATCATACAATGTTTGTATTTCTCTGTCTGACTTATTTCACTAAGCATAATATTCTCTAGGTCCATCCATGTTACTGCAAATGGCAGAATTTCATTCTTTTTTATGTCTAAGTAATATTCCTTTGTATATATATATGCTATGTCTTCTTTGTCCATTATCTGTTGATGGGCATTTTGATTGCTTCCATATCTTGGCTACTGTAAATAGTGCTGCTATAAACATTCGGTGCCTGTATTTAATTATTTGGTTTTAATATGAGTGCACATTATACTTCATATCTGTATCACTCATTTTGGCATTCTGTGATATAATGGAGAAACTATTAGATGGGGAGTCAATAGGCCCTAGTTTCAAGAAGTGGTCCACTCCTTACTAGATGCATGACTTTGGGAGAGGCATTAAATGAGAGGTTTTCAACATGTGATCCATAAACCCTTGAAGATCCCCCAAGAAGCTTTCAAGGTAACTTTGAGACCAAAATGAGTTTCATAATAATATTAAGCCTTTGTTTGCCTTTTTTTCACCATCATGTTGACATTTGTACTGAAGTAATGGTGGGTAAACTCTTTGCACCTGGACAGGAATCAAGGCAGTATTACCAAACGGTACTAGTGGTCATTTGTATTTGTATTTCTCACTGCCATACACTTGGAGGGAGTTCAGTTTCACTTAAAAGTGTTCTTGATTAGGAAATAAAAATTATTAATTATATTAAAGCTTGACCATTGAGAACATATCTTTTAAAAATGCTGTGTCAAAAATAGGAAGTATGCATAAAGCACTTCTGCTGCATATCATAAAATGATGAATGTCTTAAAAACAGAAAGTTAGACAAAATGAGATGGCAGAGAAACATATTCCAGACAAAGGAACAAGATAAAACCCCAGAAAAACAACTAAATGAAGTGGAGATAGGCAACCTTCCAGAAAGACAATTCAGAATAATGATAGTGAAGATTATCCAGGACCTTGGAAAAAGAATGGAGGCAAAGATTGAGAAGATGCAAGAAGTGTTTAACAAAGACCTAGAAGAATTAAAGAACAAACACCTAGAAGAATTAAAGAACAAACAAACAGAGATGAACAACAGAATAACTGAAATGAAAAATACACTAGAAGGAATCAATAGCAGAATAACTGAGGCAGAAGAATGGATAAGTGACCTGGAAGACAGAATGGTGGAACTCACTGCCACAGAACAGAATAAAGAAAAAAGAATGAAAAGAAATGAAGATAGCCTAAGAGACCTCTGGGACAACATTAAACACAACAACATTCATATTATAGGGGTCCCAGAAGGAGAAGAGAGAGAGAAAGGACCCGAGAAAATATTTGAAGAGATTATAGTTGAAAACTTCCCTAACATGGGAAAGGAAATAGCCACCCAAGTCCAGGAAGCACAAAGAGTTCCAGCCAGGATAAACCCAGGGAGAAACAGGCCGAAACACAGTAATCAAATTGCAAAAATTAAAGACAAAGAAAAATTATTAAAAGCAACAAGGGAAAAATGACAAATAACATACAAGGGAACTCCCATAAGGTTAACAGCTGATTTCTCAACAGAAACTCTACAAGCCAGAAGGGAGTGGCATGATATATTTAAAGTGATGAAAGGGAAGAACCTACAACCAAAATTACTCTACTCGGCAAGGATCTCATTCAGATTTGATGGAGAAATCAAAAGCTTTACAGACAGCAAAAGCTAAAAGAATTCAGCACCACCAAACCAGCTGTACAACAAATGCTAAAGGAACTTCTCTAAGTGGGAAACTCAAGAGAAGAAAAGGACCTACAAAAACCAACCCATAACAATTAAGAAAATGGTAATAGGAGCATACATATCGATAATTACCTTAAATGTGAATGGATTAAATGCTCTAACCAAAAGACACAGGCTTGCTGAATGGATACAAAAACAAGACCCATATATATGCTGTCTACAAGAGACCCACTTTAGACCAAGGGACACATACAGACTGAAAGTGAGGGGATGGAAAAAGATATTCCATGCAAATGGAAATCAAAAGAAAGCTGGAGTAGCAATACTCATATCAGATAAAATAGACTTTAAAAATAAAGAATGTTACAAGAGACAAGGAAAGACACTACATAATGATTAAGGGATCAATCCAAGAAAAAGATATAACAATTATAAATATATATGCATCCAACATAGGAGCACCTCAATACATAAGGCAAATGCTAACAGCTATAAAAGAGGAAACTGGACCGCAGGCAAGGGGTAGGGGCTGCTGGGGTAAGGAGGAGGGAAGGAAGTAACCAACCAACCAACCAAGTCGCCTCCAACCCCCACCCCCACCCACCCCTGACCTGGTTTATGGCTCCAGGCTCAGGCTCCAGTGTGGCTGCTGATTGGCTGCTGAAGGCTTGTTCCCATCCCAGTGACCCCAAAGTGCTGGAGGGAGGGTGCAGGGGTGGTCCAGTGCAAAGTGCATCCCAAAAGCCCCCTGCCTGAAGCCCCCACAGCTGGCACATCGGACCCTGAATGACCCAGGACCTCGCTGCCCCAAGACCTCCCATGTCCCCCTGTAGCAGGGAGACTCCAGCCCAGAACGCAGCAGCCCCCTGCTCCCGAGCCCTCAGACGGGACTGCCCCCCCAACCCGAGCCAGGACTTCCTCCCTGCACCCCTGCCCTGAGGCTGCCTGAAGGCCAGGACTGCCACCTCCAGTCTGCTCAGCAGTCTGGATGCTCACAGGGCTGGGGCCGTGAGGCATCATGGAGGATCAAGGACACCCGTGTCTGGCCTTGCCTGGGCTGTTTCTTCAATGGAGAAGTTGGTGAGTGTGGAGGAGGAGGCTGAAAGAAGTAAGAGAAGCAGCAGCTGAGAAGACAGGTTTGAGGTGGCTAGGGGAGGCGAGAGAGCAGGAATGGGGCTACCCACCCACCAGAGAAGCAGCAGAGAGCCTCTGACCACTATCCTCCATAAAGAGAATCTGTTAGATTGAAATTTAAGCATTTAATTCATGTGATCACATTTCTGCCGCTGTATTTTGTTGCTGCCTCTGAAAATGCACTAAAGGTTAAGAAACAGTTCACTGACACCAGAATCTGGACACTCCTACTGGAGTTCAAGGCTGAGGTCGACCAGCTCAATGATAAAGGTACAACGCCACTTCAGCTCACCATTATCCAAGAGACGTCAAGCTGTGTGAAAATACTCCTGGACCACAATGCAAACATCAACATTCAGAAGGGTTTCCTGTTGCGATACGTTGTGATCAAAAGCAATCACTCTTATTGCTGAATGTTCCTTCAGAGAGGAGCAGACATAAACTTGGGTCGCTTAGAAGACAGACAGACTCCTTTACATTTGTTTGCCCTTAGGGATGATGTGCTTTGTGCATGGATATTATATAATCATGGAGCAGACACAAACACAAGGAACTATGAAGGATGGACCCCACTGGCTGTTTCAATAAGCATTTCTGGAAGTAATCAACCATGTTTGGAATTCTTACAAGAAGTCACAGGTACGTAATTTAATTATTACTATTATTACATTAAAAAAAATTTTGCATCTTCAAAAAAACAAAAAACAAAAAATAACAAACAACAAAAAGGAGGAAATCAACAGTAACACAGTAATAGTGTGGGACTTTAACACCTCACTTACACCAATGGACAGATCATCCAGACAGAAAATTAATAAGGAAACACAAGCTTTAAATGACACAATAGACCAGATAGATTTAATTGATATTTAGAGGACATTCCATCAAAAAACAGCAGATTACACTTTCTTCTCAAGTGCACATGGAATATTCTCCAGGATAGAAAACATCTTGGGTCACAAATCAAGCCTCGGAAAATTTAACAAAATTGAAATCATATCAAGCATATTTTCTGACAACAACGCTATGAGATTAGAAATAAATTACAGGGAAAAAAACGTAAAAAACGCAAACACATGGAGGCTAAACAATACATTACTAAATAACCAAGAGATCACTGGAGAAATCAAAGAGGAAATCAAAAAATACCTAGAGACAAATGACAATGAAAACACGATGATCCAAAACCTATAGGATGCAGCAAAAGCAGTTCTAAGAGGGAAGTTTATAGCAATAGCATCCTACCTCAAGAAACAAGAAACATCTCAAATAAACAATCTAAACTTACACCTAAAGGAACTAGAGAAAGAAAAACAAACAAAACTCAAAGTTAGTAGAAGGAAAGAAATCATAAAGATGAGAGCAGAAATAAATGAAATAGAAACAAAGGAAACAATAGCAAAGATCAATAAAACTAAAAGCTGATTCTCAAAGAAGAAAAACAAAATTGATAAAACTTTAGCCAGACTCATCAAGAAAAAGAGGGAGAGAACTCAAATCAATAAAATTAGAAATGAAAAAGGAGAAGTTACAACGGACACTGCAGAAATACAAAGCATTCTAAGAGACTACTACAAGCAACTCTATGCCAATAAAATGGACAACCTGGAAGAAAGGGATAAATTCTTAGCTATAAGCTTCCAAGATTGAACCAGGAAGAAACAGAAAATATGAACAGACCAATCACAAGTAACGAAATTGAAACTGTGATTAAAAATCTTCCAACAAACAAAAGTCCAGGACCAGATGGTTTCTCAGGTGAATTCTATCAAACATTTAGAGAAGAGCTAACACCCATCCTTCTCAAACTCTTCCAAAAAATTGTGGACGAAGGAACACTCCCAAACTCATTCTATGAGGCCCCCATCACCCTGATACCAAAACCAGACAAAGACACTCCAAAAAAAGAAAATTACAGACCAATATCACTGATGAATATAGATGCAAAAATCCTCCACAAAATACTAGCAAACAGAATCCAACAACACATTAAAAGGATCATACACCATGATCAAGTGGGATTTATCCCAGGGATGCAAGGATTCTTCAATATACGCAAGTCAATCAATGTGATACACCATTCTTCAATTTGAAGAATAAAAACCATATGATCATCTCAATAGATGCAGAAAAAGCTTTTGACAAAATTCAACACCCATTTATGATAAAAACTCTCCAGAAAGTGGGCATAGAGAGAACCTACCTCAACTTAAAAAGGCCATATACAACAAACCCACAGCAAACATCATTCTCAGTGATGAAAAACTGAAAGCATTTCCTCTAAGATCAGGAACAAGACAAGGATGTCCACTCTCACCACTATTATTCAACATAGTTTTGGAAGTCCTAGCCTTGGCAATCAGAGAAGAAAAAGAAATAAAAGGAATACAAATAGGAAAAGAAGAAGTAAAACTGTCACTGTTTGCAGATGACATGATACTATACATAGAGAATCCTAAAGATGCCACCAGAAAACTACTAGAGCTAATCAATGAATTTGGTAAAGTTGCAGGATACAAAATTAATGCACAGAAATCTCTTGCATTCCTATACACTAATGATGAGAAATCTGAAAGAGAAATTAAGGAAACACTCCCACTTACCAATGCAACAAAAAGAATAAAATACCTAGGAATAAACCTACCTAAGGAGACAAAAGCCCTGTATGCAGAAAACTATAAGACACTGATGAAAGAAATTAAAGATGATACAAACAGATGGAGAGATATACCATGTTCTTGGATTGGAAGAATCAATATTGTGAAAATGACTATACTACTCAAAGCAATCTACAGATTCAATGCAATCCCTATCAAATTACCAATGGCATTTTTTACAGAACTAGAACAAATAATCTTAAAATTTGTATGGAAATACAAAGGACCCCAAATAGCCAAAGCAATCTTGAGGGGAAAAAAATGGAGCTGGAGGAATCAGACTCCCTGACTTCAGACTATAATAAAAAGCTACAGTAATCAAGACAATATGGTACTGGCACAAAAACAGAAATACAGATCAATGGAAGAGGATAGAAAGCCCAGAGATAAACCCACGCACCTATGGTCAACTAATCTATGACAAAGGAGGCAAGGATATACACTGGAGAAGAGACAGTCTCTTCAATAAGTGGTACTGGGAAAACTGGACAGCTACATGTAAAAGAATGAACTTACAACACTCCCTAACACCATAAACAAAAATAAACTCAAAATGGATTAAAGACCTAAATGTAAGGCCAGACAGTATAAAACTCTTAAAGGAAAACATAGGAAGAACACTCTTTGACATAAATCATAGCAAGATCTTTTTTGACCCACCTCCTAGAGTAATGGAAATAAAAACAAAAATAAACAAATGGGACCTAATGAAACTTAAAAGTTTTTGCACAGCAAAGGAAACTACAAACAAGATGAAAAGACAACCCTCAGAATGGGAGAAAATACTTGCAATCGGATCAAAGGACAAAGGATTAATCTCCAAAATATATAAACAGCTCATGCAGCTCAATATTTAAAAAAAAAACCCCAATCCAAAAATGGGCAGAAGACCTAAATAGACATTTCTCCAAAGAAGACATACAGATGGCCAAGAGTCACATGAAAAGCTGCTCAACATCACTAATTATTAGAGAAATGCAAATCAAAACTACAATGAGGTATCACCTCACACCGGTTAGAATGGGCATCATCAGAAAATCTACAAACAACAAATGCTGGAGAGGGTGTGGAGAAAAGGGAACCCTCTTGCACTGTTGGTGGGAATGTAAATTGATATAGCCAGTATGGAGAACAGTATGGAGGTTCCTTAAAAACTAAAAATAGAATTACCATATGACCCAGCAATCCCACTACTGGACATATACCCAGAGAAAACCATAATTCAAAAAGAGTCATGTACCACAGTGTTCACTGCAGCACTACTTACAATAGCCAGGACATGAAAACAACCTAAGTGTCTATCAACAGATGAATGGATAAAGAAGATGTGGCACCTATATACAATGGAATATTACTCAGCCATAAAAAGAAACGAAATTGAGTTATTTGTAGTGAGGTGGATGGACCTAGAGTCTGTCATACAGAGTGAAGTTAAGTCAGAAAGAGAAAAACAAATACCGTATGCTAACACATATATATGGAGTCTTAAAAAAAAAATGGTTCTCATGAACTAGGGGTAGGACAGGAATAAAGATGCAGACGTAGAGAGTGGACCTGAGGACACGGAGAGGGGGAAGCGTAAGCTGGGACAAAGTGAGAGAGTATCATTGGCATATATACACTAACAAATGTAAAATAGATAGCTAGTGGGAAGCAGCTGCATAGCACAGGGAGATCAGCTCAGTGCTTTGTGACCACCTAGAGGGGTGGGATAGGGAGGGTGGGAGGGAGGCACAAGAGGGAGGGGGTGTGGGGATGTATGTATACATATAGCTGATTCACTTTTTTAAAAAAATATTTAAAAAATAAATTTATTTATTTTATTTATTTCTTTTTGGTTGCGTTGGGTCTTCATTGCTGCGTGCAGGCTTTCTCTAGTTGTGACGAGTGGGGGCTACTCTTCCTTGTGGTGCACAGGCTCCTCATTGCAGTGGCTTCTCTTGTCGCAGAGCACGAGCTCTTGGTGCATGGGCTTCAGTAGTTGTGGCACGTGGGCTCAGTAGTTGTGGCACGTGGGCTCAGTAGTTGTGGCTCACGAGCTCTAGAGCGCAGGCTCAGTAGTTGTGGCACATGGGCTTAGTTGCTCTGTGGCATGTAGGATCTTCCCGGACCAGGGCTCAAACCTGTGTCCCCTGCATTGGCAGGCGGATTCATAACCACTGTGCCACCATGGAAGCCTAAGCTGATTCACTTTGTTATACAGCAGAAACTAACACAACATTGTAAAGTAATTATACTCCAATAAAGATATTTTAAAAAAATGAATGTTAACATATGAAAAATCCTAAAAAAAAAACAAAAAAAAAGACACATGCACCCCAATGTTCACTGCAGCACTATTTACAATAGCCAGGTCATGGAAGCAACCTAAATGCCATCGACAGACGAATGGATAAAGAAGAGGTGATACATATATACAATGGAATATTACTCAGCCATAAAAAGGAACAAAATTGGGTCATTTGTAGAGATGTGGATGGACCTAGAGACTGTCATACAGAGTGAAGTAAGTCAGAAAGAGAAAAAGAAATGTCGTATATAAACACATATATGTGGAATCTAGAAAAATGGTACAGATGAACTGGCTTGCAAGGTAGAAATAGAGACACAGATGTAGAGAACAAACGTATGGACACTTAGGGGGAAAGGAGTGGGGAGTGGTGGTGGTGGTGTGATGAATTGGGAGATTGGGATTGACATATGTACACTAAAATGTATAAAATAGATAACTAATAAGAACCTGCTGTATAAAAAAAATAAAATTAAATTTAAAAAAAGGCTATTAAAATACTTTCCTTTTTTCCAACTTTATCTGTATGAGATTAGAACTTTCTTCATATACCTCAACCAAACAACCGATATGAGCATCCAGCTATCGTCTATTAAGTCAGACATTAAAGAGATTGATAAAAATGTAAAACAATAACTCTACACTCACTAGATATTTTCTCTGTTTTGGAAAAAAATTTTTTTTTTTGGCTGCGTTGGGCCTTCGTTGCTGCCTGTGGGCTACCTCTCCTTGCGGCGAGCGGGGGCTACTCTTCGTTGCGGTGCGCTGGCTTCTCGTTGCGGTGGCTTGTGTTGTTGCGGAGCACGGGCTCTAGGTGCGCGGGCTTCAGTAGTTGTGGCACATGGGCTCTAGAGCGCAGGCTCAGTGGCTGCGACGCACGGGCTTAGTTGCTCCGTGACATGTGGGATCTTCCCGGACCCGGGCTTGAACCTGTGTCCCCTGCATTGGCAGGCGGATTCTTAACCACTGCGCCACGAGGGAAGTCTGGAAAATTGTTATTTTTTTCATAAAAATTTGTTATGTTATTTGTTTATGTTAACATGTAATAGGTTACTATATTATAGGTTATTAACAGGTTATGTGGGTTTATTATGTAAAATCCAAATAAACAAATACTCTTCTGGGTTCTCAATTTTTTTAATAAAAGCTTTATTGAGATATAATTCACATATCATAAAATTCACCCATTTAAAGTACATAGTTCAATGGTTTTTAGTATATTCACATAGTTGTGCAACCATCATCACAATCAATTTTTGAAAATTTGCATTGCCCCAAAAAGAACCCCCTATCCGTTAAGAGGTACAAACTATTATGTATAAAAAGAATAAGCTACAAGAATATATTGTACAACACAGGGAATATAGACAATATTTCATAATAACAACAAACGGAGTGAAATCTACAAAAATTTTGAAGCACTATGTTGTGCTAACATAATATTGAAAATCAACTATACCTCAAAAAAAAAAAAAAATGACTACTCACTAGTAGTCATTCCTCATATCCCCCCGTGACCAGCACCCCTCCCCCCACCCAACACTAGTCCTAGGCAACCACTCTCTATTTTACTTTCTGTCTCTATAGATTTTCCTATTTTGGATATTTCATATAAACAGAATCATACAATATGCAGTCCTTTGTGACAGGCTTCTTTCATTTGACATAATGTTTTCAAGGTTCATTCATGTTGTAGCATATATCAGTACTTCAATTTTTTATTGCTGAATAATATTCTATTAGATAGATATATCACATTTTTGTTTATCCATTCATCAGTTGATGGATATTTGGGTTGTTTCTACTTTTTCAGTTATCGTGAATAACACTGCTATGAACATTCATGTATAAGTTTCTATGTGCACATATGTTTCCAATTCTCTTGGATATATATCTAGGAGAAGTGTCGGGTCATATGGTAAATCTACGTTTAATCTTCGAGAAACTGCCAAACAGTTTTGCAAAGCAGCAGCACCGTTCTACATTCCCAGCAGCAGTGTATGAGGGTTCCGATTTCTCTGCATCCAACACTTGTTATCTGCCTTTCATTATAGCAATTCTAGTGAGCGTGAAGTATCTCAGTATGATTTTGATTAGCATTTTCCTAATCTAATGATGCTGAATATCTTTTCATGTGCTTATTGGCCATTTGCATATCTTCTTCGGAGAAATGTCTATTCAAATCCTTTGCCCATTTAAAAATTGGATTATTATTGCTTTTAATTGTTGAATTATAACAGTTCTTTATATACTCTGGATAGTAGTCCCTCATCAGATACATAATTTGCAAATATAGTCATCCCTCAGTAACTGCAGGTTTCATATCTGCAGGTTCCGCATCTGTGGATTCAACCAACTGACTGTGGTTGGCCAACTATATATTTATTGAGAAAAAAAAAAATCCGTGTAAAAGTGGACCCATGCAATTCAAACCTATGTTTTTCAGGGGTCAGCTGTATTTCTCTCATTCTGTGGGTTGTCTTTTCACTTTCTTGAGAGTATCTTGAGAGTATCTTTAAAATTTTAATGAAGTCCAATTAAGTTTTTTCTTTTGTTGTTTCTGCTTTTGATGTCATATCTAAGAAATCATTGCCTGATCCAAGGTCACAAAGATTTACACTGTTTTCTTTTAAGAGTTTTACAGTTCTCTTACATTTAAGTCTTTGATCGATTTTGGTTTAATCTCTGAATATGCTCTGAAGTATTGGGTTGGCGAAAAAGGTCATTCGGGTTTTTCATTAACATCTCACAGCAAAACCCAAACGAACTTTTTGGCCAACCCAATACCTTGATAATTTTAAAAGTGTAAAGGGGTCTTGAGAGCAAAATGTTTGAGCATCAGCGATTTACTTCATTGAGCCTCAATTTCTTATCTTTAAAATGGTGACTGTATTTGACTTACCACCTCATAGGGCAACCATAAGTCAAAAAATGATTGGACATGATAAATTAAAGCATTATTCAAATGCAAGTTATCATTACTGCTATAATTTCCTAAGTATATGTTGTCTGTCAACCTGCTGAAAGATTGTTACTTTCTTCCTCTCGTTCTCTGTCACAGCACTTTCCTCATACTAGACACCTAGCAGATCCTCAATAAATATTTATTGGTGAATTGATTAATATAACATAAACAATCCTGCCTATGCTCTCACGGAGGTAGAAAGAGAAACAGTTACTTTTTTGGCAGTCACCCCCAGCCACTTTCTGCTGTCAACTCGCTAAACTTGTTATTAGTCAAGACTCATAGCATTTTTCACATGAACTGTTAAGCTAAATCTTGCACATGCTGTTTGTGAAGTTAATATTTTGAACATAAGCATGGTAAATTTCATTTATTTGTTAATCTTAACTTTGCAACCTATTGAGAGTTTTTTGAATCCCCAATTCATTCTTCATCTCTTCTAGCTTTGTTTAATTGAAAACAGGATAAATATGCCTTCTCTATCACGGATAAAAGGGTTGTCTAGGTCAGAGCCAAGGACAGCACGAAATGTTTTGTTTTGTTTTGAACTAATCTAAAATGAGACATTCATCTCCCCAGAGTACCATGCAATGAACAGATTAGCTCACCTGATCTACAAGGGTCACTTAACTGTGTCCTCCAAACGGATCTCTTATTTATGTCACGGACCAGCCTTAGAATCAGAGCCAGTAGAACACAGCCAGTGAAAGAGAAAGAAAAAATATTCTAGAATTTGGTAAGTTAAGGGTAATGTTCTCTACAAAAAGTAACCATAGCTAATAGTATACCTCTGCCCTTTATCACTGGTGAAGACAACACAATGAGGTGAAAGGGTAGCAGAAGTAGTCTGTTACACAAGTATTAATGACTGGGCAAGTGTGAGTATCTGCCAAAAGCAGATGGACCCTGAGGCCATCCCTGTCTCTAAAGAAGGAGAATCTAAAGAAAGAAGGAGTAGAAGGTGCATTTAGAATCAAGGGTTTTGGAATCAAGATATTCAGTGAAACGTAAGGGAGAGGAAAACATTAGGAGAGGCCATCTGAGTTTTGATATTTGTAACTTCGGTAGAAAGCCTTTAAACTGTCTAGGGAGAAGTTATCTGATAATGGACTAAAGATGACCCAGGGCTCCTGACAAGATCCTGGCAGGGCAGATCCCAGACTCAACCAGTGTCTGCCTTTCCTCTCTTAGTATCCTGGTTTGTTGAGGCGGTGGTGGTGTTGGGGAGATGCTGGCGAGATATGAGATAAGACAGTGCTGTGGTAATAGATTGGAGGGGTGGGGAATGCCCCAATGGGCTCTTTTCACTTGAAAAGTCTCGTGTAGTTTCTTTGAATTTTGTTTTTATTTTATACCGAAGTTATACATGTACATAGTTTAAAGAGTCAAATAGTTTTATAAGGCCTGTTTTGAAAATAGCAGTAGGCCATCCACCTCTCCTCACCATTTTCTGCTCCTCAGAGGCAACCATTTTCAACTCTTTATAGCGACTCTTTTGGCATTTTCCTCTGTATCTCTAAATGACATGCTTATGTGGCTACCTGTTGATTTTTAGATTTCATATTCGTTATTTATTGACTGCCCTCCATGGAAGATGAGAATCTCACCTTCTTGATCATCACCACCACCACCACGTTCTGACTTATTCACATAGGTGTGAGTAGGCTTCACTTTCCCCGTCCTCCCCAAACAGCTGTGTTGTTATTTTTGGTTATTTCAATATTCAGAGTTTATATTGCTATGACTATGTAAATATTGCTCACACATTAGCCATGTCATATATCCATGATTTCTTTCTTACACAACTTTTTGTTTTCTCTGGACCTAATGATTATCTTTTTTTTTTCATTTAGTTTTCTATGTATTTAATCATTAATTCAACCCAACCTCTCCACCAATTGTCTATATCTCTTCTCAATGCATTTGGTCATGTTAGGTATTCTATCAATTTCATCTTCTTGAAGAAATCTCCCCTGGAGCCATCTCACTTGCTCCAACACGGACTGGCTGCTCTCTAAGTTGCTGCAGAGCTCTTGTCCTGGGAATTCTCTTCAGCATCGTTCTAGAAATTCCCTTTTCTTCTCTCCTAGGTTTGATTCCCTGATCCTGGATCCTCTGTGTCCCTTTTTCTTAGTTTCTCCTTGTTCTGAAGAACTCCATTCTCTGTCAGTCTCATGAAAAAGAGTGTTCTTAAGATAGTCTCTTTGTCCTCACCAAGGGGGGAAGTGGCCGGGGGTGGTGGTGGTGGTGTGATGAATTGGGAGATTGGGGTTGACATATATACACTAATATGCATAAAATAGATAACTAATAAGAACCTGCTGTATAAAAAAATAAAATTCAAAAATTCAAAAAAAAAAGATAGTCTCTTTGTCCTCAGTTTTCCAAAATTTCATGATATGAAATTGGTATGGATCTGTTTTCATCCAGCATTAAGGACATTTGGTGGACTCTTTCAATCTAGAAATGTCATTCCATTCTGACAAACTTTTTTGGATTAATTATTCCTCCCCATCCATTTTCTGTATTCTTTCTCTCACTATAGAATCTCCAGAATTGGTGCTCTATTAAAATAAAACTTTCTCTTTTATTTTACATGTCTTTTTCTTTTGCTTGATTTTCTAGGCGTTTTCTTCAACTGCACCCTACAACCTCCTATTGTTTTTAAGATCTGCTATCATACTTTAATTTCCAAAAGTTCTTTTGGAATTTTCCTTTTTATTGCCTCTTGTCTTGTTCCATGGATGCAATATTTTCTCTTATTCCTTTGAGAATATTGATAGTTTGAGGAAATATTTTCCTTCTCCTTGAATAGTCTCTTGTCCTCCAAGTTTTTTCTTTTTCCTGTTATTTGTTAGGGCAGATATGTTTCCACAGATAACTGATGATCCTTAGCTATCTGTTCATGTATGGTAGTAGGGCACCAAAAACCCAATCAGAGTCTCTAAGCATGCGTTGAGCACATTCAATGATGCAAGCAGATCTCTGTGTTCCCGAATGGATTATTTCTTTGAGTCATTCTCAATATCATAGGTTTTTCCTTTTAGGCTGTCAGAGTCTACAAGGAAGCTTCCTTCAACTTCCTACCTGAATAGTTCAGCCTGGCTGCCAGCGTTTAGCAGCTGAAAGAGGAAAGGGACTGAGGAGTCTGACCTTCAGTATGTAAATATTCTACTGAGCTCCCAGTTTTTGGTATAATATTGTGTAGTTTCTGTCTCCTGAATGGACCCAGACTGACACAATAACTCTGCCTTTAACTGAATCTGGTGTTTCCCAGTCAAGAGACCCTTGATTTTACCCTGTCCAATGAATGAACCTCCAGTGTTATGCCTCGAGTTGGGGGGATCTCCTCACAACAGAACAATTATCCTGTTCTCAGCCATAATTTCACCCCTCCACCACAGACACACTTGCAGAGGAAGCTGGTACCAGCAAATCTGGAAGCTTTGTGGCTTCCCTTCAGTGTAAATCACATTGCTTCTTGGCTATCCCCACTGCCGGCTTAAGCTTTAGCTTTCCAGGTTCTACTAAGACTATCATCATTCATTCATCTGTTTTCCAGATTCCAAAGTCTTATTGTGGTCTCATCTCCCATTCTTTTTGTCCTTGTGGGATTATGCCTCTTTAAAAAAATCCCTTTACCATTCGTTTACTAGGGTTTAGGGAGAGAGCAAATGCATGTGTTCAAAATGTCTTCCCGGGGCTTCCCTGGTGGCGCAGTGGTTGAGAGTCTGCCTGCCAATGCAGGGGTCACAGGTTCGAGCCCTGGTCTGGGAAGATCCCACATGCCGCGGAGCAACTAGGCCCGTGAGCCACAACTGCTGAGCCTGCGCGTCTGGAGCCTGTGCTCCGCAACAAGAGAGGCCGTGACAGGGAGAGGCCCGCGCACCGCGATGAAGAGTGGCCCCCACTTGCCACAACTAGAGAAAGCCCTCGCACAGAAATGAAGACCCAACACAGCCATAAATAAATAAATAAATAAATAAAAGATTAACTGTAGTGCCATGTACACACACAAAAAAGCTTATTTATAAAAAAAAAAAAAAAAAAGTCTTCCTTATCTTGAAACTTTCCTGTAGTCTCTCAGAACCTATTTATCCCACACATATTCATGGAGTGCCTCATATGTGTTAGGTACCGTTTAAGCACTTGGGATACATCAGTGAACAAAACAGAATATCCTTGCACTTACGGAATTTACATTCGTGTGTGTGTGTGTTTGTGTGTGTGTGTAGGGAGAGATAATAAAAAATAAAACTAAATACATAGATTATATAATAGGTATTATATAGGTAAGGTAGACAGTATGGCAGGAGGGGAGGGTATGCGGAAAAGGGAACCCTCCTACACTGTTGGTGGGAATGTAAACTGGTACAGCCACTATGGAAAACAGTATGGAGGGTCCTTAAGAAACTAAAAATAGAGTTACTATATGATCCAGCAATCCCTGGGTATATATCCGGAAAAGACAAAAACTCTAATTCAAAAAGATACATGCTCCCAAATGTTCATAACAGCACTATTTACAGTAGCCAAGACATGGAAGCAACCTAAGTGTCCATTGACAGATGAATGGATAAAGAAGATGTGGTATATACATACAATGGAATATTACTCAGCCATAAAAAAGAATGAAATATTGCCATTTGCAGCAACATGGATGGCCCTAGAGATTAGCATACTTAAGTGAAGTGAGTCAGGCAGAGAAAGACAAATATATGATATAACATATATAGGAATCCAAAAAAATGATACAAATGAAATTATTTACAAAGCAAAAGCAGACCCACAGACATAGAAAACAAACTTATGGTTACCAAAGGGGAAAGGGGGAGAGGGATAAATTAGGAGAATGGGATTAACAGATACACACTACTATATTACACACTACTATATATAAAATAGATAAAAAACCAGGACCTATTGTATCGCACAGGGAACTATATTCAATATCTTGTAATAACCTATAATGGAAAAAAATTTGAAAAAGAGGATATATATAAAATATATCCTCTTTTTCAAATATATATATATATATATATATATATATATATATATATATATCTGAATCACTTTGCTGTATACGTGAACTAACACAATATTGTAAATCAACTATACTTCAATTTAAAAGAAAGTGCAGCAGGAAATGGAGAATCAGAAGTAATGGGCAGGGGGGTAGACTGCAGTATTTAATAGAATGACCAAGGTAGGTGTTATTGAGAAAGTAAAATTTGAGCAAAGACTTGAAGGAATTGGAATCATAAATATATATATTCCTCATAGGATGGGTTTCTCCATATTTTCCACAAGTTGTAGCTTCTATTTATCCTTAGCTTGAAGGGAGACCAATGTCTTCTCTTTATTTTGCACCCTCACTTCACCTGGCATTTAACTCTACAGAGAACCTGACCTCACTAGCTGCCTATATGCCTGGAGAGATACTTGAACTTAGGGGCTGACTTGTCATATTCTTTTGGGTAAGACACAATTCCTGAATTTCAATTTCTCCATTTGTATGTGGGAATAATGGTAAATCGCTGGACCTCATTTTCTTCCTGGAAGTTAGTACCCATAAGCTTCTAAGGTTAGTAAAATAAAAGTACAGTAAAAATCATGTGATGATCATGATATCTTTGATGATAAAAGAATGACACACCCCACATTTTCTTGGCAGGGAGAAAATATTGAACTTATGTTGGACTTTAGATTTACTCTGGAGTATAATGCAGTAAGCTGGTTTGACCCTACCATTCTCACTCACCCACCCCTCAAGGCCCAACCCACATTTTTGCAGGCTGGATTCATGATCAGTTGACCAAGCAATATTCTTTTAGCAAGGGTCACAATCAAAAGAACTAACTTTAAGTGAGGGCTTATGTGCCCAGCACTATGCTGGTGCTTCACCTGTTGATACTCACAACAGCCTGATGAGACATAAGTTTCTAGCCCTAATTTCAAATAAGGAACCTGAGTTGAAGAGTTTTTGAAATGTGAGCAAATTAAGAAGAAAATAAAAAACCCATTTTATTTAGTAGGTATACTAGTATGTGTTCTCCAGAGAAAGAACCAACAGGATCTTTATCTACCCATCTACTGACCTATTGACTGATCAACAGATGGGTAGATTTAATATAAGGAATTGCCTCACATGATGATGGAGGCTGAGAAGCCAAAATCTGCAGAAGTCGGTATGTATGCATGCTAGACACCCAGAAGTGCGGGTGTTAGAGCTCCAGTGTTTCATAAAACATTCTTAACTGTAACTCCAGGAGGTTGTCTCCTCAGGCTGTTATGAGTATCAACAGGTGAAACACCAGCATGATATTCACCCATGTTGATATATCTGTAGTTATTTATTATTATACATTAGGTATGACTAATATGAATATATATAACATAGATATAACTAATATTATAGCTATTCATTACTCATTATTGATAAATCTGTAGATATTCATCCATTCTCCTGCTGATAGACACTGAGTTTGTTTCCAACTTTTTGCTATGAATATTCTACATCTGTCTCCTTGTAAACATGAGCAAGACTTACTCTAGAACTGGAATTTCTGGGTCACAAGATATGAGCATCTTTGACTTTATTAGATGTTAATAAATTGTTCCCCCAAATGATTGTACCAATTTACAGTCTCACCAGCGGCATAGAAGAGTTTCCACTGTTCCATTTACCACCAACACTTGATAGTTTCAGACCTACTTTCCAACCTACCCTTGGAGCTTTAATTTTCACTGTTCTCCTTCATGAATCTTTGATTCCAGCCAAATTCCAGCACACGCTGATCCCTGAATGTACTGTGTAATGTATTTCCTTTCTCCCTCAATATTTATTGAGTAGATACACTGTCAGAAACCCAGCTATATGTTAGGAAAACAAACATGAAAAGACATGGTTCCTGTCCTAAAGGACTTTATAATTTCCTGGAGGGACAACACTTGCAAACAGCAATTAGAATATAATTGTTACAATGAAAGTCTATATAAATTACAGTATGCAATAAGGCAGAAGTAGCACACAAATCTACCTCCATTTGGGGCAGGGAAGGGAAGGGGAGTGGGGAGAGGGTCAGCAAAACCTTCACAGAGGAGGTACTTTGACCATGTTTTCACTCTGGAAGATCTTGCCGTATTCGTGACCAGCTCCAAGGCCAACTCACCACAAAATGCCCCAATCACCCCAGGAAAGTACTTTGCACTTTTCTTACAGCCTGCATTGCATTGTCTTATGTTGGATATTTGTATATGTATACCTTACCTCCTCTACTAAATTATAAATTCATTTGTGGAAGGTGTTCCCCTCTTAGACATCTTTCTATCTCCCACCCAGTCTGGAAGACTGCTGACATACACTGTAAATTCAGTAAATGTTGCTGAATGAAAGATTAAAACAAAGGAGTAGGGACTACATCATTTGGCTCTCAGATGCCTGACTTTTCAAACATTTTAAGTAATTGCTAAATCAAACTGGTTTTTGCTATTATCAAAGTAAAAGGAAGACTTAAAAAAATGCTTTTTAAAGTCAGCTGCCCTATTCCTTTGGTGCAAAAAACATGTTATGTAACATTATAAAATCTGGCCAATCAAAAGGGCTTTCTCTAGTCTTGTTTCTTGCTTCTTTAATAAACTTTATATTCTCGTTTCAAAAGATCTTGCCAACATTAGTTCATTATCACTGTGCCCATCAGCAGAATGAAAAATATTTGCACATTTCTTTGGTATAGCAATGGGGAAATGAGGTCGAAGCAATTCAGGACTTGGAAGCTAGTGGCTTTTATACTCTCTGTATAATGTCTTCCTCTTTCTTTTCCAATCTGAGCTCCCACCCCATATTGAAAGTGGGAGTTTGATTCTGTTCCAGGATTTTGTGAGAAACACATACTAGCTATTAACTAACAGACCCATACGAAAAAATTTGCATAGCTTTTTGTACATACCTACTTAATGACACTATCTATATAGATGAAATCAGAAAGTTTCATAAACTTAGGTGAGAATATTTCCATATTGGCTTGGAAATCCTCTGTGTTAAAAACTAACCTGCAACCTTCCCAGACTTTAGGTTAGCAAAGAGATAGAGCAGATACCAAAGATATCCCATAGATTCTTTGCTGCCATCTCAGCTACATTGGTCACTTGGACATATCAATGGAAGCTGGGTTTGGAGTCAAAATCTACTAACAGGTTACCTTAGGGGCCCTTACAAAGAATTGCAATGGGAAATGATGATCTTCCATTAAGGAAGACAAGAGGTAAGTTAAGTACTTGTATATCATAGTGAGAATCCTTAGCTTTCCTTCATGAAGGAAATTCCATTTGCATCTAGCCTTAGGACCAACATGGGAGATTCTAAGAAAAAAAGATTCTTTTCATGAAGACACTTGCAATAACAACTGTAATATTTTTATCTTCTTTAAACATTTCACAGAAAAAGCTATTTTGGCAGTGATTTAGTTACCACAAGAATCAGGAGGAAACACACAGGAATTCACTCATCTCACTCTGGTGATGGAGGACCAGTACACAAGATCTACAATACAGTAAGTCCCCTACATACAAACCTTCAAGTTGCAAGCTTTCAAAGATGTGAACATGGTGCTCCTGTATGCCAGCTGTTGTACTGTACTACTGTACTTTTCAAGGTACTGTACTGTAAGATTTAAAATGTTTATTTTTTGTGTTTGTTTTTTATGTATTATTTGTGTGAAAAGTATTATAAACCTATTACAGTACAGTACTATATAGCCGATTGTGTTAGTTGGGTAGCTAGGCTAAATTTGTTGGACGTACAAACAAATGGGACTTAACGAATGCGCTCTCGGAAGGAAATTGTTCATATGTAGGGGACTTACTGTATGTTTCCAAACTTCAAAGTGAGTATGAAACTTCCATCAGTTACTAGCCTTGTATGAAGAAAGTGGACCTCTTCACAACATTTTATTCAATAAGGGGCTTTATAAGGATGGTGAGTCTCTCCAGCCAATTGTAGGCTCTAACATTCAGTGATGCCGGCCAGAGGGCAGAATGATGGCTTAGGGCAGGAATGAACAGGAGCTGCCCCTGCTTCTTCTGTCAGTAGTTCTTCCTTTGCATTTTGTGAGACATGAACTTCTCTGCCCCTGTCTAATATATTCATCCCACTCCACCCTCTGTCTGGGAAGAAATAGACTCCAGACCCTTCACAGCCCTGTTCTTGGTCTACCACTGAAGGGCTTACCTTCAATTATCCTTGGCTTTGGAAATCTATACTCCTTTCCCCTCAGTCTGGTAATTTAGTGAGTGATTCAATAAAAGGAAAAGGTGTTGGTCAAGCTTTTTTGGATGCCAGTAAAAGGTATACATTTCTATCTTTTGGATTCATCCAGCAAAGCTAATAAAATTTTTGAAATCCTGTATTTCTAATCCTGTGAGGTCAACTGACTTAATCCCAGATTAAGATAAATTCAACCTCAGACAGACCAGGCGATGCCAGAATTTTGACTCTAACACTGAAAAGTGGAGTAGTTCTCCTATTCAGCTGAACATTCCTACTCTCAAACTCTCAAAAAATTTAAAATTCTAGAATTTTAGAACTGGAAGGAACCTTTGTCCTTGTGACTACCCCTTAGTCTTGCTATCCATGAGTCTTGCCTCCAAAAATGTCCCTTTTATGTGAAGTGGGACTCTGGTGCAGCCAGAATTTTCTTCTGTTACCTCTTTGTAATCAGAGAAAACACAACTGGCTGAGATTGTTGTCAGTACGTGGGTGTGGCTGGAAAAAAAATACCCTCTGTGACCAATAGTTCTTTCATCACTGTACCCTGCTTTCATACTGTTTCTCATGAATAAAACATATTCACATGACATTTTGTACTTTTCTGTCCTTATTCAGTTTATGCAGATAGCCACTTCCTTTGGGCAGTAGGACAGAAGCCTCAGCTCTGTGTAGCTAGAGATGAAGAAAAAGAGGCATGAAGAAGCTACAACATTTGCTGAAGAGCACATGATGGGACCCTCTTAGAAATGGGATGAGAAGTCCTGGACTCTGGGTCCATAAGCTGGTCTGCTTTCTTCCCAATGAAAAGCTTATTTATTTTCGGGACAAAAGAAATTCACAATAACTTTCTTTTTTGGGGAACAAATGTCTATGTGCTGTGTCTTCAAGAAGGAAGGAAGGAAGGAAAGCAGAGAGAGAGAGAATCAGAGTAGTTTCAAATTCAAATTTTTTACGAAACTACAAACTTGGGCCAGTTTGAAAATATGAACGTTCAGCAAAGTGAACACGATGTCTTTGCTTGGGTAACAAGAACGAGGTAAACCATGCGGAAGTTCACATACATAAAGCGCAGCTGGGTTCAATCCGAACGGAGTTAAGACAGCAACACGCTCACCCTGAGATGCTGGAGGGAGCTGGGGCTGGCCGACAGGGTCGTGTCATCTCCTGTCACTGACCTTCGGGATCTCTAAAGTGGCTGCCTGGCACATGCTGGCTTTCCCACAGCTGAGTTACGTCTGTGCCAACGTGGCTTATGAAACGTTTACAAGCAGTTTTAAATATTATGTGGAAAGGCACAGGCATGTCTGGAGGGCTTTAGAACAACATTTCCTAATTTCTTTTTTTTAAATAGATGTATTTATTTATTTATGGCTGCGTTGGGTCTTCATTGCTGCGCACGGGCTTTCTCTAGTTGTGGAGATCAGGGGCTACTCTTCGTTGCGGTGTGCGGGTTTCTCATTGCGGTGGCTTCTCTTGTTGTGGAGCACGGGCTCTAGGCGCATGGGCCTCAGTAGTTGTGGTATGTTGGCTCAATAGTTGTGGCTCATGGACTCCAGAGCACAGGCTCAGTAGTTGTGGCGCACGGGCCCAGTTGCTCCGCGGCATGTGGGATCTTCCCGGACCAGGGCTCGAACCTGTGTCCCCTGCACTGGAAGGCAGATTCTTAACCATTGCGCCACCAGGGAAGCCCAACACTTTCCTAATTTCTTTCTTTTCTTTTCTTTTCTTTGTAATAGTAAGGGAGAAACAAAGGTTATCAGGAGGATTTTCAGCAGGTTTGCCCCTAACACTTGCAGAGCTATGGCAAGAGAACAAAGGCCCACATACAGTGCTCAAATATTTAGAATTTATAAATGAAGCCAACAAACTGTTAACTAAAAGAGGATAAAGAGGTTGTCTTTCCTTTTGCCTTGACACATATGCCTTCATATGCCTTCATGTTCTAGAAGGCTAGATTTGGATTTAGAATTCCCAAATGCCACAGAGTTCCACACCAAGAAGAGCCGGCTCCCAGCCCCTACACACTTCCCCACACCTCCCCCGCTCTGGGAGGGTCCTCGCGTTCCTCCAGGCTAACTCTCTAACTCCCACATTTCAGTTCCAGTCACATACCCTTCAAACAGCCACCCCTGGGGTCTGGCGACGTGTGCACAGGTGGTGCAGTCCACCCTTGGAGAGCAGACCCAGGCAAGAGGCCCACATGGGCTCCGGAAGTGGACTTGAGGCCACATGGGCAAGAAGTACTGGGGTTCCAAGTCCCCAGAGCCTAGTCTAGAAGGAGGTGAACACAGATTCAGGGTGGACACAGCCCTTTGGTCCCATGGATGCCTCCACCTATTGAAAGAAGATCAAAGGGGCCCCTAAAACCTGGGGCTTAGGACACAGGCTCCTCTCGCCTTGGTCCAAGTATACTAACATTCAATATTTTTTCTTTTTCTTTTTTCTTTTTTTTTACAGAGAAGTACTGCCTTTATTTTTTTCCTTCCAGTTATATTGAGATGTAACTGACATACAGCACCGTGTACGTTTAAGGTGCACAGCATAATGATTTGACTTAAATACGTCACGAAATGATGACCACAATAAGTCTGGTGAACATCCACCATCTCATATAGATATAAAATTAAAGAAAAAGAAAAAATTTTTTCCTTGTGATTAGAATTCTTAGGATTTACTCTTAACGACTTTCATATGTAACAAACAGCAATGTTAATTATATCAATCATGTTGTATACTATACCCCTAGTACTTTATCTTATTACTGGAAGTTTGTACCTTTTGACCACC
Organism: Balaenoptera borealis; assembly: GCF_965194805.1. Taxonomy (NCBI): domain Eukaryota; kingdom Metazoa; phylum Chordata; class Mammalia; order Artiodactyla; family Balaenopteridae; genus Balaenoptera; species Balaenoptera borealis. The sequence goes on from NC_138874.1 coordinate 90,628,540, forward strand.
TTCATCCAGTTCCCCTTCTCCTCCCCCCCACCTCTGGTAACTACAAATCTGATCTCTTTTCCTATGAGATTTTTTGGTTTTGAAGTATAACTGACCTATAACACTATATTAGTTCCTAGTGCACAACATAGTGATTTGATATTTCTATACATTACAAATGGTCACCACTTATTTACTTTTATTAAAATAATACATGTACATAAAGCAGATGAAATGGTACAGACAAGTTTATAATGGGAAGTCAAATCTCCCTCCCTCTCTGAACCACTTCCAGCATTTTGCTCAATAACCCCAGAATATGTTTTCACCTCTATTAACTTATCAACTTTATTATCTTTTCTATATAAACAATCTTATTCCACTGAAGGGTTTTAAACAGGGAAGTGACATGCCGATGTGCATTTGTACAAGATCACTATGGATATAGAGTGGTGAATAGACCACAGGCACAAGGGTAGACACAGGAAATCTGTTAGGAAGCTATTTCAGTTCAAGGGAGAGCTATTGGTGGCAGCAGACTAGAGAAAAGGGGACAAACTGAAGAGATACTTAGGAGTTAGAACTGATAGGATAGAAAGATTGATAGGTGTAGGAAGGAGAAAGAGTCAAAGATGATTCCTTATCTTTTCCTTGGTAGTGCTTGTAACAATTATGATGAATTAGGTATCTGTGCAATTATTTATTTAATGTTTGCCTTCCCTACTGGATTATAAGCAACTCAAGGACAGGGACCAATCTTATCCAACACCTTATCCCTGTGCACATGTTCTAGCAGAGTATGTGACACATAACGGTGTTTAAAAACTATATGTTTGTTAAATTATATTTTGGGTTATAAGCAAATGGGTTTATGGTGGCATCATTCACTGAGTTAGGGACACGGAGGAGGAAGAAGAAATGTGGAGGCTGAATTTTGACCATGTTGAGCTGCAGGTCCCTGTGAAACATCCCAGGGGAAGTGTTCTGGAAGCAATTGGAAATACACATCTAAAGCTCAGGAGAGAGAGAGGGGCTGGACAGACGTGGGATTCATGAGCATAGAAAAGATGGTCAAAGTCATGGAGTATTTGAGACAGCCAAACTAGAAGCTTAGAATAAGAAAAGAGACCCTAGGAGAGCACTCTGAAGAAGTAATATTTAAGGATCGTGCAGAGGAGTAGCAATCGACAAAGGAGACTGAGGAATGGCCAGACTGTTCTACGTAGGAGGAAAACCAGCAGAAATTGGAGTCTGAAGTTTAAGAGAAGAATTTTAAGAAAGGAGGAGGGGTCAACATGTCCAATGCATCTAGGAACTCAAACAATGAAGGTAACTGATAACCAGTTTCAATTCAGTGGTGGGCAAAAGAGCCAGAGTGAATTAAGGTGAAAGTGGAAAGAGAAAATGGATTTAGCAAATGTAAGCAGCTCATTCATTCATCAGATTAATTCATTGTCATCTTTAAAATCAGTTTAAATTTCAGAGAGGATAAAATGCAGAACTTGAATTTCGAAAAAAAGAGAGGGGCAATAGAGTCTGACTGTCATCAGGTCCTCGATGAAGAGATAACAGGGAGGGTGGGGCTGAGAAGGAGGCTCTAGGGTACATGCCTATAAGTGGGAGGAGAGAAAGGTAGATAACTTTGATTATTTCATCATTTTGCCTTAGGTCAGCCCTAATCCTCACCTTCAAAAAGGTCAAAGGATTTACTGTCAGAATTTGACCGATGGAAGTCCACCTCTCATAGAGAGATTTTGTTAAGGTCCTCATTCAAATAGCAAGAAGATAAAGCTCTGTTGAGATATTTTAGGACATTTCTCTAAGCTTCTCAGCTTCTTCTCTGCAAAGAAGCTCACTATTGAAGAGAGCAAAGAATGTTTAAAAACAACAACAAAACCTCCCTTTGCTGAGAAGTTGGGATTAAGAGTCAGCTAACCTCTTTTTGTGGTTCAGGAATTTGATTTGTTGTGTATCATCATTTGTGCCCCTCATCTAGTTATAAGGATGTTGGGAAGAACTAATAAAAACATTTGTGTGAAATGCTTAAACCCTTAAAGTCAATGATAAAAATACAAGGGGACACTTCCTTTTCTAAGGTTAATAAATTAAGCATTAACCTAAAGTGCCATTTACTACTGGAGGTTTACACATTCAGCCCAATTGCTGACTAGAAAAATGGAAAGATAAAGTACAGATTCCATCCCTGATCTTGACATTTCTAGAATTATAAGATTAGGAAAAGTTGGCATGAACAAGGACTTTCCAAGCCTTAAGTACAGAAAACCAGACCCTCACAACAGCCCTGACCCCTGAGGTCTCAGGCTGACCCCCACGTGATGCTGGGTCCTAACAGCACTTCACTGAGGAGGAAGCACATTCCATCGACTTTGCCTGGGTAGCCAGTTCTCAGTTTTTTTGCTTCCAAAAGGCTGCACATTCCTAGTTTAAGGGTCAGAAAGAGTCTCCTCTTCCCTGCATTCCCTATGCCCAATCATTTTCACCACCTCGTAATCTCTTCTACCATATAACTTCTTGTTCCAGAGAGGTTAAAGTTGATTTGAAAAGAAATCCGAGTGCAGAGAGTACAGAAAGTCAAATTTCTACCTAGAAAGCAGTACCTCTATGGCACGTGTAAGATTCTTTATTAATAGGCATGGTAGTTCAGAAATTAGGCAAAATTAGAAATAAGGAAGTTATAGGAAAGCTGTCCTTTCAATGTACTTTGGTAAAAGCAAAGATGTTTTTGTGTGTATGTGTTTCTCACAAAGCTCTCGAAATGGATATTCGTGATAATGAGGATTAAGGGGCTTAGAGGCAAGCTCACAAATACTCGAGATTGGAGTCTGAAAAGACAAGTCTGCATTTCCTTTAATCTTTACCCATCTCTTTACTCTGGTTAAATGTTCCTGGACACCATAAACACTTTCCTATTAACGTTTCCATATATCCTTATAATTTAAAAGAGGCCCCTTAAGTCTGTCCCTAAAATTCATTCATTCAACAAATACTTAATTTCCTTTTATTTTCCACCACTGTGCCAAGCACTGCAGATACAAATGGGAATTAGACATGATCGTCCACTTCGAGGAACTTATGGTTTAGTGGTGATTCAAGAAAAAAGAAATTCAAAGAATTCTGGAGACCTAAAAGCATTTTCAGGAATATAAAGTGATAAAGTCTGGATCTAGTTTTGTAGATAAGTACCATCTTCTGATTTTGTATTATTGAAACCATGACTCCAAGTCTAAATCTACCTGTGAATGCATGTAACCTTAAATGTTTACACTGTTAAATTTTAAACTAGTCCTTAAATAGAGGGGTTTTGCAATTCATTCATTCTTGAGTTTGTTTCTGAGGTATTTCTTAATACTGAAGCACTTATTGGATGATTTAAACATACCCACAAATTTTGAGAGTCAAAGGGCATATCTGATAATAAGCACAGGGTACAGTGTCCAAGAATTTTGTGTTCTCCCTAGTTTTGATGGCTCTGTTTGCCTTGTTTGAAGAGATGTTTAAATATTAAACAGAATTAGAATTCATATTTAACAAACAGCTTGGCAAAGCTGAGTTGTGACATCTTCTCTTTTGTTGATCCATTTGACCATCTGAAGAGGGTTTTTACAGTTTAACATCTGGGCTCCTCACTTCAAACACGTGGGGTTTGAAACTGAGATATCCAGTCAAAGTGAGACAAAAGTTCATGATGTTTCACAACAGTTATTTCATATTTATCCATTTGCTTTCATTTTCTAATTATGAACCCAAAGTTCCTATGAACTCTAATGATTCTAACCTGTAATCTGTATACTGTCAGTCTTAATAAATGCTGAGTAGATTAACACAGAGCTAGAGGTAGCCTATGAGCTTGAGATCACGTTATCTTCTATAGAACACATATTCCACTTTCATTTCGTTCTTTCATTCAACAAACATTTATATAGGGCCTTCCAAGGGGCAGGCACTGTTCTAGGTGTTGAAGAGACGTCAGTTAATAAAACAGGCTCCCCTAGGGACCTTACATTTAGTGGAGCTTATATTCATTTGACCAAAACCCCCAAATAGCCAGTTTTGAGAATGGACTCCACTTTTTATGGGGGAAGGGAGACAAATGACAAAAATCCCAAGCCATTTGAAAGTTGCAGCATGGTAGAGTCAAAGGGCCTCTGGCTTTGCAATCAGGAGATATCGATCGTAGTCTCGCTATACTAATCCTCCTTGTTATTTTCTGGGTCTTAGTTTTCTCATCTATTAAACAATGGCATTGAATTTCATAACCTCAAAAGTCTCTTCTGGAGCGAATAGTCTATTATTCTATGATATGTAACAGGCCTTTACTTAATTAAGGTAAATTTACATACAGTGAAATGCACAGATCACAGAGACTTATTTTTCAAAAGCGCAGAAATGTCCAGGGCCATTTTAAACTCCTAAACCTTCTGTCGCTACAGTATGGTATAGAATTATATATTATGTTCAGAGTAATGATCCTGAGGCATTGCAGGAGGCTGAATCAGAAAGAGAAGATTTAATTATGTTCATTAGACTACTTATTAAAGCAGGAAAAGGCACCAAGTCAATTTAGAGAGATTTCAAACAAAAGTGTCTTCTCATTAATCCATAGTTAATCAGAAACCCAATTAACCAGTATGCTCTATTCCAACAGTTTACAGTTTGCAGACTTATTTATTCTTCTTTACAACCATGACCAAATCACTGATCCAGATCCCAACCATTTCACATTTATACCACTAAAATCAATGGATTATTTCTCCTTCAAACAATATGAGATGCTACCACTGAAACAATCACTTCAGAGACAGAAAAAACAATTATTTAAATAAGAAATAGGCAAGAGGGCTTCCCTGGTGGCGCAGTGGTTGAGAATCTGCCTGCTAATGCAAGGGACACGGGTTCGAACCCTGGTCTGGGAAGATCCCACATGCCGCAGAGCAACTAGGCCCGTGAGCCACAACTACTGAGCCTGTGCATCTGGAGCCTGTGCTCCGCAACAAGAGAGGCCACGATAGTGAGAGGCCCGCGCACCGCGATGAAGAGTGGCCCCCACTCGCCGCAACTAGAGAAAGCCCTCGCACAGAAACGAAGATCCAACACAGCCAAAAATAAATAAATAAATAGAATACCATGGCCAAAAATTAGTAAAAATATTAAAAAAAAAAAAAAAATAGACAAGAGTGAAGTGATAAAATTCTGGGGTTTTTTGTTTGTTTGTTTTTTTAAATTAAGGGACCAAGGCCCAGGATAGGTTAGACACTTAAAATACAGGTGCCCAAGATAGAGCAGACAGCTCAGCAGACAGAAGACATTTAAAGTGGTAGGTGCTCAGGAGAGCAGGGCATTTTTTTTTTAATTTTATTTATTTATTTTATACAGCAGGTTCTTATTAGTTATCTGTTTTATACATATTAGTATATACATGTCAATCCCAATCTGCCAATTCATCCCACCACCACCACCACCCCCCGCCACTTTCCCCCCTTGGTGTCCATATATTTGAGAGCAGGGCATTTTAAGGAGACTAGAGGCAAGCCTGGAAGACATTTAAAGAGGCAGAAGCTGGGGTTTGAGAACATATTTATTAAAGAGGCAGGAATAAGGGAGTCTCTTGTCAATGGCCTGGCTAGGAGGAAAGAACATGCACTCCTGCTCTCCTCCATTGTAAAAAAAAAAAAAAAAAAAAGAGTGTGCATGTGAGAGAGAGAGAGAGAAATAGATATGAGTGAAGTGATAAAATTCCAAATTTTGCTTTACAACACTCCAGATGTATTCTATCAGGTATATGTGCAACTATAAAGCAAGTAAAAATAAGAAAAAAAATCTATTTTCCAAGTATGTTTTTATTTCAATAAATCTTAATCCTTTCTAAATTCTAAATTTCTCTAAGCATTAAAATATGCTAAATAAGGGTCTCTGGAACACGCACCTCACTGATGAGACTGAGTGTCAGAAAGGCTAGGCTGTCCTCCTCAATTCACTGTATCTAAGGAGCTAAAGCAAAACCAGAACTCTCTGAAATCTTAGTGGATACTTAAACTGGCTCAATTCTACAGAAGAATAAAGCCAGATTTTAAAATGGTTTTGGGGACTTCCCTGGTGGTCCAGTGGTTATGACTTTGCCTTCCAGTGCAGGGGATGAAGGTTTGGTCGGGGAGCTAAGAGCCCACATGCCTCATGGCCAAAAAACCAAAACATGAAACAGAAGCAATATTGTAACAAATTCAATAAAGACTTTAAAAATGGTCCACATCAAATAAATAAATAAATAAATAAATAAATAAATAAATAAATAAATAAATAAATAAATAAATAATGGTTTTGTTCTTCAATATTTGATTGTAACATTCAGGAAGAATTTGAAGCCTGGCCTATTGTTTTAAATCTGTAGATTCATTCACCAATTGGGACTCATTCCAAAAATATACCTTTCTTTCACAGGATACCTTTTGTACCATTCATTTTGGTCTTCAGTCAGTGAAGAAATCTTATTTCTTCTTGTATGGACCATGAATATCTCCTCAGAAGTTATTATTGTCCACAATAGCATTTCCACTTTTTGAAAAAACTAGACTCTCTAATTTCCTCCCTTCATGTTGCCTTTGATTAGACCTTCTCTGCCGTGTTTTTCCTCTTCTTAACTGTACTTCCTTCCACTGGTCAGTTAAATCAGTCTTTTAGAAACATTATTTTTTATCTCTTTCTCTTTCCTGGCTCTCCTTTACACTTCACTCTTTTAAAACACCTTTCCTCATTATTCAGTCAGCCCAAACATTTGTATTGAACAGGCAGTGCACAACCAACAGTGTGAGTGTCTGAGGGATAAAAGAGATCTAGGCTTGGAGCCTGCAGCCAAAGGGCTTACAGTCTAGTTAGGGAGACAGCAAACATATCAGAGCAAGTAAAACCACGAGGAAACCAGGACACTAAACCTTGTGATCCCGCTAACAGTGTAACTCTAAAGTTCAGAAAATCAAGCAGTTCGAAGTCTCAAAGCAGAGAAACAAAGCCATGCCATCACCTGCCAGGAAATCTTACATAAATCTGCAGAAACGTGGGTCCTGCCCAGTTCTACCTCCCAACTTTGGAGCCTACATGCAGCTGTTAGAAAACAAGAAGAGAATGTAACCAGGTAGACTATGGATTTATGTAAACTTTCATACATCTTATTTCCAGCTGTATTAAGTTAGCTGGATCACTAAAGATGATTAGGCCATTGAAAAAGGTGTCCAGGGACAAATATCAGAAAAATGGGAGTGCATGTGTGAGAGAGAGACAGAGAGAGACTTCACCAGGTAGGATTCGATCAAAAGATGCATAATTCGAACAACACTGTGGTACCCCAACCTGCTCCACCAAAATAAACCAATGTGTCCTTGGGGAGAAATATCACTGTATAAGGGGCCTGATCTATTAATTAATGCCTGACTTATGTGTACCATATAAAAAATAAATCTTTCCAAGACATATCTTACACCAGGTACTACCCGAGATAGACATTTTTAAAATAAAGTCACATATTGACTGGGGAATGGGGACCACCCATAGTCTCACCCTGACCAAGACTGTCACAGAGACTGGCATTTAACTTAGCAGAAGGCTTGTGCATGCCTACGTACTTAGTCATCCCAGTTTATTCTAGTTTCACAGCGGGGAGGTTTTTGGTTTCTGATCTAGCGCGATGTTCCACCCCGTGCCTTGTTATAGGGGATGTTTACTGAGATCACCCACGTGGGTAAGGAAAAGAAATTTCCTCAGCTAAGAAAACGTAAGGAAGTTGTGCCCTCTGCAGGACAAAATGGCAACTGCAGCCCCAGTAATCCATGAGGACTGCGTCCTGTGCTTTTTGTAGCACTATACTGTTTCTCTCCACAATGCGGCACTGCTGTTCTAAACTCGTTTTTCAGCCAGCTTTGGGTGGGAAAGACAGGGTGACAGCGGGGAGAAGGTATAGGGTGGGAAGTACAAGGGAATTACGAGGAGTTAGAGGCTAAGGAAGAAAGCTGGCTCTTTCTGCCAGAGAGGGCTTGCCTGGCAACTCAAATCAGACCCATTTCAATTAGGAAACGTATCCCCTAGCCCAAGTAATTCATTTTGGATAATTTAATCCAATAGTTCCCAAACCTGCCTGACCAACAGAATCACCAGGGAAGCTTTTTTAAAGGTGTAGATCCCCAGATTCTAGTCCAAGAAACTCTGATTCATAACTTTGGGGAGGGGACCAGTCACCTGTCTTTTTTTTTTTTTTTAATAAATTTATTTATTTATTCATTTTTGGCTGTATTGGGTCTTGTGTGCAGGCTTCTCATTGCAGTGGCTTCTCTTGTTGCACAGCAGGGCTCTAGGCCACGTGGGCTTCAGCAGTTGTGCTTCATGGGCTCTAGAGCACAGGCTCAGCAGTTGTGGTGCACGGATTTAGTTGCTCCGCAGCATGTGGGATCTTCCCAGACCAGGGCTCGAACCTGTGTGCACTGCATTGGCAGGCGGATTCTTAACCACCTCGCCACCAGGGAAGTCCCCACCTGCCTTTTTAAAAAGCTCTCCCAAAGATCATTTATGCAAGATTTGGAAAGGAAAACAATATTTTTAGAGGAATCAGTCCTTGCAGCAAGCACAGCTTTCATTTCTCAGTTCAATAACAATGAACGTGGGAACTTCCCTGGTGGCGCAGTGGCTAAGAATCTGCCTGCCAATGCAGGGGACACGGGCTCAAGCCCTGGTCCAGGAAGATCCTACATGCCGCGGAGCAACTAAGCCTGTGCGCCACAACTACTGAGCCCACACGCCACAACTACTGAAGCCCGCGTGCCTAGAGCCCGTGCTCCACAAGAGAAGCCACCGCAATGAGAAGCCGGCGCACCACAACGAAGAGTAGCCCCCTTGGACGCAGACAGAGAAAGCTGGCATGGATCAATGAAGACCCAATGCAGCCAAAAACAAACAAACAAACAAAAAAAACAATGAATGTAGTGAGAATCTATTCTGTGGCAGTGAGTTCTCTAGGAAATAAGAACACAACTGACTGACTAAGCCCATCTATCTCCTTGAGGAGTTTACTAAACAGAGCTCTATTCGGCGTTTCCTCCCGCCCATTATGGGCAAAGACTTGATGACCCAACAGATTTATAATTCCGTAGTAAGAGACTGCATTGTCTCCCTTCCATGTACTTACTGATCACCCCAGTTAGGGAACAGGGGTGATCTGGCTAACTTTGGTATCATTCAGAACTGAGTTCGAATCTAAGCAACAACTCATCAACTATGGGACATTAAAAAAATTACCTAACCTTTCTGAACCTTTATTTATAACAGGAGATAGTCATACCTGCCTCTGAAGGCTATAGAAGACTCAAATGAGGTGATTTAATGTCCTTACACCCTGCCTGGCACATGATGATTAATAAATAGTATTTATTAATAGTAGTAGTAGTAGCCCACTACCTTGATCTCTAGAGCACCTGCGTAATCTAGGGACTCTTTACATGATTTTTTTCATGTCCTAATGCCCTGTTTTGAGGAAAACTGCTCATCCTTGCCTCCAATAACCAGTTAAAAAAGTAAATAAGGAAAGCGTCCTTCCTGCCTCTGAATCATAGCAGGTAGATAAATAAATATATTTAGCAGTCCTTAATCCCCCCCATCATTAATGTTAGAATGATACAGTTGGAACTTACCTTAGCAGGAGTTTTCAAGTTTGGTAAGCGAGTGAATCCTCTGGAGCACATATTAAAAGCACAGTTTCCTAGGCTACTTCTCACGATTCTGATTAAGTAAACCTGGTGTGGAGCCCAGGAATCTTCACTTTAACAAACCCTTAGATCACACTTTGAAAAACATGGCCTTAGAAATAACTTAGTCCCAGGTGATGAATATTAACTAAACTTACTGTGGTAATCCTTTTGTGATATATACGTGTATCAAATCATCATGTTGTACACCTTAAACTTATACAATGTTATATGTCAATTATAACTCAATAAAACTGGGGGAACAATTACCCAATCCCAGGGTATCAAACTCAAAAGCTTTCAGAAGCCAAGCAGATCATGCACATATAAGAAGGGACAGGGTGTCGGATAAAAATGGTGTGATGCTTACAAAATGGAACTGGAAAGTGCATGCCCTACCTATCTTCTTTTCTTTTTTATAATTAAGTTCCAAAGCATTTGGAACCAATTTGCTAGGCAAATGAAATTTGTCTGAGAATTCTCTGAGCACAGAAAGGTGAAATGACTTGCTCATTATCGCTCGAGTAGTGGTGGAGCTGGGCCCAGAGCCTCACTTTGTGAACATCCTTTTTACTGTGCCATGTTACAGCCTCATGAGTGGAACTCAGCAGTCTCCTTCTTCTTTGCCTGAGACTAAATCTCATACCCAGTTGGAGAAAAGGAAAGACAGTATTGAGAGAACCCAGCTCAGAGGGTGACTCTAGCCTAGACTATTCCCCCGAAGAGAATTTTCTTAGAGCAAAACGGCCTAGAGTTAATGGAGGAGGTCTTCACCCAGTGGCCCTGAGTGCCAAGACCTCTCAAACTGCAGACAAATACCTGCCATCAGTTATTTTTTGATGGACTTTAACACTACTTAAATGTTTATTTTCAAAGCAAGCAGAAGCAGTTTGTCTCCTTCCTGAGAGAACTATCCACCTGGTAATGGTGACCAACAGAGCCAGGGAAAGAGAAGGTCAGATCAAGTGGGGGAAGGGAACAATGTCAGGAAGTTGCAGAAAGCAAGACACCATATTTTTAAACACTACACACCTATCTTGTAAAAATTCAGGAAAACCAACATCCCATAAAAATACGTAACAGAAAATTATCAAGATTAAATCCAGTAGGGCTTCCCTGGTGGTGCAGTGGTTAAGAATCCACCTGCCAATGCAGGGGACACGGTTCAAGCCCTGGTGCGGGACGATACCACATGCTGTGGAGCAACTAAGCCTGTGCGCCACAACTACTGAGCCTGCGCTCTAGAGCCCACGTGCCACAGCTACTGAGCCTGAGTGCCACAACTACTGAAGCCCCCACGCCTAGAGCCCGTGCTCCACAACGAGAGAAGCCACCGCAATGAGAAGCCCACGCACCGCAATGAAGAGTAGCTCCCACTCACTGCAACTAGAAAAAGCCCAGGCACTGCAACAAAGACCCAACACAGACAAAAATAAATAAATTAATTAATTAATTAAAAAAAAAGATAAAGCGTTTAGGGCAATGTCTGGCATATATTGAATAGAAAGCACTCAATAAAGGTGATTTATTATTATAAAAAAATTTTTTTAAAAGATTAAATCCAATAAAAGTTATTATAAGGAAAAGGAGAATGAGATAACATTTTTACAGACAATGAAAATGAAAGCACACCAGAACACATTAAAGCTATTATATTCTGCTTCAAAACAAACCAAAAAAATTTTTAAATGATACAAGACATAAAAGAATAGTAGAAATCAGAAACAGAAATACTCAGAAATAAAGTGACAGAACTCATGAAAGAATTAGAAATAAAAGAAAAAAATTCAGAAACAAAGACTGAACAACCAGGAACACCAGAGTGAACAAACACAACAGATAACACCTTAAGAGAAATAGAAGATGAAAAAGAGGGAAATTTTAAAAACCAAAAAGAAATTTAAAATATCAAAGAGAAAGTGACAAATATATATATTTTTGGCTGCCTGGCGCAGCTTGTGGGACTTTAGTTCCCCAACCAGGGATCGAACCCGGCCACTTGGCAGTGAGAATGCAGAGTCCTAACCACTAGACCACCAGGGAATTCCCAGAAAGTGACAAATATTAAAGACAAACTAAGAACATCCAACATACAGATGATAGCTTTATATTGTCATAGTTGGGAGAGATCCCAACTATACTGGGAATATAAATGTTTAAAAATTTTAAACTTTTTTAGTTTATCTTAAACTAAAAAGGATTACAAGTTCATTCAATGATCTTGAAGTTTTTCACTGATTAGAACCTAAGTCCCCCTTTCCCAGGAAAGGTATGGTTTAGCTAGTTTCAAAAAAGAACACTCAGGATAAAGGATCCCATCCCCTATATCTTGGACTGATCTAGATTTTCTGTGTCCTATAGCTTATACAATTTGGGGAGCCATCTAAGAAAAAGAATACAAAAATGTCTTATTTTTATAAATTTTACAAAAACATTTGGCAGTTCAAGGGGCTCTAATTTAGTCTTATGGGAAATCCACCTCTGCCCATATCTACTTCTAATACAAGAATAGGCTGTCTTCTAACTTTTTGTAAATGATTTTTAAAAATATTTTTTTAAGAGCAGGTTTATGTTCACACCAAAATTACAAGGAAAGTACAGAGATTTCCCATACACCCCTGTCCCCACATATGCATAGCCTCTCCTATTATCAACATCTCCCATCAGATCGGAGATGAATCTACATAAATGAATCTACATTGACACATCATAATCACCCAAAGTCCATAGTTTACATTAGGGTTCACTCCAGGGTTTCTATGGGTTTGGATAAATGTATAATGATATGTATCCATCATTATAGTATCATACAGAGTAATTTCACTGCCCTAAAAATCCTCTGTGTTCCACCTATTCATCTCTCCCTTCTGATCCCTGGCAACCACTGAGTTTAGTCTCCATAGTTTTGCCTTTTCCAGAATGTCATATAGCTGGAAGCATACAGCATGTAACCTTTTCAGATTGGCTTCTTTTACTTAGTAATATGCATTTAAGGTTCCTCCATGCCTTTTTATGGCTTGATTGTGCATTTCTTTTTAAAGCTGAATAATATTCCATTGTCTGGATGTAACACAGTTATTTATCCATTCACCTATTGAAGGACATCTTGGTTGCTTCCAAGTTTTGGCAATTATGAATAAAGCTGCTATAAACATCTGTATGCAGGTTTTTGTGTGGACATAGTTTTCAGTTCCTTTGGGTTGCTGGATCATATGGTAAGAGTATGTTTAGTTTTGTAAGAAACTGCCAATTTGTCTTTCAATGTAACTGTACCATTTTGCATCCCTACTAGTAATGAATGAGAGTTCCTACTGCTCTACATCTTCACCAGCATTTGGTGTTGTCAGTGTCCCCAGGTAGCTGGAAGAAATGTAAAATGGTCACTGCTGGTAGAAATGTAAGATGATATAACCACTTTGGAAAAGTTTGTCAGTTTCTTAAAATGTTAAGCTGCACCTACCATGTGAACCAGTCATTCCATTTCTAAGTATTTACCCCAAATAAATGAAAGTACATGTGCACACAAAGACTTGTATTAAATGTTAATAGCAGCTTTCTTTGTAAAAACTAAGAACTGGAAAGAATCCTTATGACCATCTACAGGTAAATGGGTAAACAAAATGTGGTATATTCATACAATGGAATACTACTCAGCAAAAAAAAAAAGAAATGAACTGTTGACTAATGAACAACTTGGAAGAACCTCAAAAACATTATACTGAATAAAATAACACAGACAGAAAGAGTACGTCCTGTATATGATTCCATCTATATAAAATTCTAGAAAATGAAAACTAATCTATAGTGATAGAAAGATCAGTGGTTGCTTATAAAATGTGATAGGAAGCTGGGGAGGGGTAGAAGTCGATAACACTGCATTGTATAATTGAAATTTGCTAAGACAGTAGAACTTAAGTTTACTCCCACACACAAAAAAGATGACTACGTGAGGTGATGGATGTGTTAATTAACTAATTCGAGGAAGCCTTTCATATGTATGTCAAATCAAGATGTACATTTTAAATATCTTACAATTTTATTTGTCAGTTATATCTCAATATGGCTGAATTACAAAAAAAAAAAGAGAGAGAGAGAGAGAGAGAGACTAGGGAATGACAGATAAGGAAGGGATAACCATGACTAGTGGGAAACACACCAAAAAAATACCCTCACAGGGAGCCATCCAGGCTGGTGCTCAAAAAACCTGGGTAGCTAAACAATACAGGCAATGGCTAGGCAAGAAGCCATTTAAAGCCATAGGTGAGGTGTCATTTCATCACTCTTCCTCTAGCACATTGGCAGAGGTATGATCACTTGGGTGAGGACAGCTTTGTGTATTGCTTGGTGCTTATTTTTTAAAAATATGAAACATATTTCTTCAGAAGTCCAGAGCAAAATAAAAACCCCAGAGGGTTTCTTGGAGGGCTGGCTTTTGGACAGGCTGATATGGTCATTAGATACCATGTTTCACTCTTGCAGGACTTAAGCTGAATAATCACCATCGGTCGCCTTGACTTGCCCTATAATGCACCAAATTAAGGCATTCTTTTCTCTCTCTCCAGCCTGTCCTTTGGCAGATTGCTGTTGCTGATACAGAATAGCTTGCCTTTATTACTCTTTCCTTTATTCTGTTTCCTCTTTTTTCATAAAAATTGTGGTAAAAAATACATAACATAAAATTTATCATCTTAACCATTTTAAGTGTACAGTTCAGAAATGTTAAGTATAATTCTCATCATGTGAATTATTATTTCTTCTTGCCCCAAACCATCTCTTTTTCTGTACTCCACTTTCTCTTAACAGCGTCCTAGTCATCCGATTCAAAATCTCAGAAACAACCTTTGCCTACTTCTCCTCCACTTACTAATTCCAATCAGTTCCATCTGTAAGTTGTGTTGAAGGCTGTAAGTCAGCCACCAAAATGTTTCTCATCTCATCAGTTCCTTCCTCTCCCACCTCTATCTCTACCTTAGTCTAAAGTAAAGCCTTATTACTTCTTTTTCTTTTTTTTGACTTATTTATTTATTTATTTATTTATGGCTGCGTTGGGTTTTGGTTGCTGCGCGCGGGCTTTCTCTAGTTGCGGTGAGCGGGGGCTACTCTTCATTGCAGTGCGCGGGCTTCTCATTGCGGTGGCTTCTCTTGCTGCGGAGCATGGGCTCTAGGTGCGTGGGCTTCAGTAGTGTGGCACATGGGCTCAGTAGCTGTGGCACACGGGCTCAGTAGCTGTGGCTCGTGAGCTCAGTAGTTGTGGCTCACAGGCTCTAGAGCGCAGGGTCAGTAGCTGCGGCGCTCGGGCTTAGTTGCTCCGCAGCCTGTGGGATCTTCCTGGACCAGGGCTCGAACCCGTGTCCCCTGCATTGGCAGGCAGATTCTTAAGCACCGTGCCACCAGGGAAGCCCAAGCCTTATTACTTCTTTCCTGGATAACTGCAAGAGTTTTATAAGTGATTCTCTTATCTCCAGGATCTCTCCCCTTTGATCCATTATTTACCAAATTAACATTTTTAATAAAAGTTTTTAATCATAAGTATTCCTCTGTTCAGAAAAATCTTCCATGACTCCCCCTACAAAATAAAATATGGTGTCCTTAGCCTATCATACAAGGTTCTGCAGGATGTGCCATAAATTATCTTACTAGTCTTATCATTAATAAGCATGCTATGACTTCAGAGGACTGAGAAGAAGAAAAGAGTCTTTGTCAATGTACAAAGCAGAGAATGCATCTCCATCGAGACCATTCCATAACACCAGTATGACACTGATTTCATCAGTGCTCTCGTTTTAAAGAATGCCTTTCCCATCCGCAAACAATGTTAAGTGTACAAGCCATTGTGAAATCATAGGCACTAAAAGTTAAATGTTCGTGTTTCTTGCATGCCTACATTATTTTTCATTTTGAAATAAAAAATTAATTTCCTCTGAAAATCATAGAACCAATGTATTGGAAAAAATCTTTGGATCTGTCTACTTTTCTTTACATCTGCTGCTACCATCATTGGCCAGGCCACCATCATCTTCCACCTGGTCTCCATTTAGGAGACCTCCACAGCAGTCTCCTAAATGGTTTTCCCTGCTTCTATTCTATCATTCTTCTAATGCATTCTTCACACAACAACCAGAATACATTTTTCAATAATATAAACCATATCACAATACTCCCCTGCTTAAAACCTTCCTACGGCTTCCCACTTCTCTTAGAATCAAATCCAAATATCTTGAAGGTTCTTCCTGATTTAGTTTATTCTACCTCTTTGACCTTATCTCCAACTATTCTCCCCATCTTTGCTTACTATGCTTCAGCCTTACAGGTCTTCTTTTCATTCCATAAACCTGCCCAACTTGTTCCTACCTCTGGACCTTTGCATCTACTATTCCATTCACTGGACTGCTCCTCCGTGGATCCATGCCTCTTTCCTGTCTTTCATGTCTCATTTCATACATCCCCTCTTCAGAAATGCCTTCCATCACCACCTGATCTAAAGTAGGTCTCTAGTCATTTCTTATTAATTATCTTGCTTTATAGCACGTATCATATGAAATTGCTTTGTCATTTATTCATTATCCATCTCCCCCACCATCACCACCTCTGTAATGTAAGTTCTATGACAAAGAGTTCATTCCTACTTTTTGAGAACTGTATCCCTTGTGCATAGAATAGCATCTAGAACAACACAGCCACTCATTATATATGTGTTGAATGAATGAATGAACCACCTTCAAGCAGTTTGAAAGGAGAGCAGATTGTACTCTCTTTAAATATCTCCAGAGAAGATCTCACCATTTTTCTGAAAATGAATTCCAGCATCCAATAACTTTTAGTTGTCAGAAAGGTCTTCCTAATATCCAGACTAAATCCTTTCTAAAGCAATTGCTGTCTTTTCCCATTTGGTCCTCAATGGAATCATTAAATTGTCTTTTTATAGTCAGGAATAAATTTGTTATTAGGCTCTCTTAACACTAGTTTTACTCTTCACATTTTCTAACATTGTTGTTCTCTTTTGTCCTTGTCAAATTCTCTGTCTCAAGCTTCATCTGTGAGCCCAATATTGGACACAAACACTACTGCTTGAAATAATGCCTACATAAGAAAACCTCAACTTATAAGTACCTACCTTAAAAAGAGCAGTCCTCATGTCACCCCCACCTCTTTCTTAATCTCTTTTTTGATAGGTTCTACATGTGCTTTTATAAGAGACTTTTGTGAAAATCCTTGGACTTTTCAAGAATCTGTAAGTTCAAATGAGAAGTGAAATAGCTAAAGGACACAGATCCTAGAAAAGCTCCTAAACTTGACTGGTCCATCTGTGGTTTAGCTTAAACTCTACACAAAGCATGTTACAGGCACAAGGTCTAGGATTCCAACAACCCAGAAGAAGGTTGAATGGATAACAGTGAAAGCACACTTTAGTGAGAAGTTATTAAGACTAAAAGTGAGCTTTGGGGGTAAAGCTCTTCAAAGCTGAGTAGGGGAAAAAGTAAACAGAACTGAGGAATCTTTAAACTAGATGATATTCAAGAATGTGGCATAATTATTTACAGTAGCCAAGACATGGAAGCAAGCTAAATGTCCATCGACAGATAAATGGATAAAGAAGATGTAGTGTATATATATATACACACACACACACACACACACACACACACACACACACACAATAGAGCACTACTCAGCCATAAGAAAGAATGAAATAATGCCATTTGTGGAATCTAAAATATGACACAAATGAACTTATCTGTGAAACAGAAACAGACTCACAGACATAGAGAACAGATGTGTGGTTGCCAAGGGAGGGGGAGGAGAGTGATGGATTGAGAGTCTGGGATTAGCAGATGGAAACTATTATATAGAGAATGGATAAATGACAAGGTCCTACTCTATAGCACAGGGAACTATATTCAATATCCTGTGATAAACCATAATGTAAAAGCATATGAAAAATAATGCATAAATATGTATAACTAAATCACTTTGCTGTATATGTCAATAAAATAAATTTTTTACAAAAGAAACCCACCTTTGGGAATTCCCTGGTGGTCCAGTGGTCAGGACTCTGCACTTTCACTGTTGATCCCTGGTCGTGGAACTAAGATTCTGCAAGTAGCGTGGCCAAAAATAAAAAAGAGAGAAAAGAAACCCACCTTTAGAAACAGCATAGTGTAGCTGCAGAACACCCAAGACAAAAAGACTGTCTTAAAAGCAGACAGAAAGTCACTACTTTCAAAAGAAAGATTATTAGATTTACAGCTGACATTTCAGAAGGAACAATGGAAGCCAGAAAACAATAATATATTTATATGCTCAAATAAAATAATTATAAACCTAGAATGTATATTTAGTAAAGCTATCTTTCAAAAACAAGAATGAAATTAAAATATTTCAAACAAAAACTGAGTTTTCCAACACACTACAGGAATTCTAAAGGTTGTAATGCAAGTAGAAGGAAAATGATCTGTTTTTTAAGACCACAGATAAAATAATTAGCAAAGAAAGTGGTAAATACGTGGGTGACTCTAAAAAAGCAATAACTAGATTAAATAATAATGACAATGTCTTATGGGGTTTAAATAAAACAAGATAGAATTAAAGTGCATGAAAATAATAGCATATAAATTGGAAGGAAGATAATTGGAGTCAAAGTTTTCTACAGTCTTTTAGTGTCAGCTGTGGTTTACACTGATTACCTTGGGACTTTGAAAAGTTGAATATGGATAATAAAATTTCAAGGGTAAACACTAAAAGAATAGAGAAAGTGTATGATTTCTAAGTTACTACAGGGAAATAAGGAATGAAAAAATATTCAATCCCTTTAAAAGAGGCAAGAAAAGATACAAAAAGATACATGTGGGGAAGGTGGAACAGATAAAAATCACATAGAAGGAAATTCAAATATATCGGTAATCACAGTAAACAGATTAAACAGTCCCATTTAAAGCAAAAATAGATTGATTAAAGGTAAATTTATCTATATGAGGTTTTACACGAGAGACATAAATCATAAGGACACAGAAAGTTTTGAAGTAAAAAGATGGAAAAAAAAATACCAGGCCAACACTAACAACAACTATATTAATATCTGACAAATAAACTTTAAAGCAAAAAAGCATTACTTGAGATAAAGAAGATCAATTCATCAAGAAGTTTTAACAATTCTGAACAACATAATTCACAATTTAATCTAATGCGCTTACTTAGAAGATACCCAACATTACAAAGTATATATTCTCTAGAATTCAAAAATATGTAGAACTGAGTGACGTAAATACACCACACATGTGACACAGCTAAAGCAGTACCTGAAAGGAAATTTATAACATTAAATGATTTTGAAAAGAAGATGATCACAATAGGGCTGTTGAGTGTGCCCCCAGCAGGGCAGTTGGCTTCCCCCAGAGCAAGTGATCCAAGAATGAGAACAAAATGTCATACAACTTAAGAAGTTAGAGACCTTCATGATGGCAGAGGAGTAAGACGTGGAGATTACCTTCCTCCCCACAAATGCATCAGAAATATATCTACATGTGGAACAACTCCTACAGAACGCCTACTGAACACTGGCAGAAGACCTCAGACCTCCCAAAAGGCAAAAAACTCCCCACGTACCTGGGTAGGGCAAAAGAAAAAAGGAAAAACAGAGACAAAAGATTAGGGACAGGACCTGCACCTCTGGGAGGGAGCTGTGAAGGAGGAAAAGTTTCCACACACTAGGAAGCCCCTTTGCGGGCGGAGACTGCAGGTGGTGGAGGGGGGAAGCTTCGGAGCCAGGGAGGAGAGTGCAGCAACAGGGGTGCAGAGGGCAAGTGGAAAGATTCCCTCACAGAGGATCGGTGCCGACCAGCACTCACCAGCCCGAGAGGCTTGTCTGCTCACCCGCCGGGGCGGGCAGGGGCTGGGAGCTGAGGCTCGGGCTTCGGTCGGATCCCAGGGAGAGGACTAGGGTTGGCGGCGTGAACACAGCCTGAAGGGGGCTAGTGCGCCACAGCTAGCCGGGAGGGAGTCCGGGAAAAAGTCTGGAGCTGCCGAAGAGGCAAGAGACCACTGTTTCCGGGTGCGTGAGGAGAGGGGATTCAGAGCGCCACCTAAACGAGCTCCAGAGATGGGCACGAGCCGCGGCTATCACCGCGGACCCCAGAGACGGGCATGAGACGCTAAGGCTGCTGCTGCCGCCACCAAGAAGCCTGTGTGAAAGCACAGGTCACTCTCCACACCTCCCCTCCCGGGAGCCTGTGCAGCCCGCCACTGCCAGGGTCCCGTGATCCAGGGACAACTTCCCCGGGAGAACACACGGCGCGCCTCAGGCTGTTGCAACGTCATGGCGGCCTCGGCTGCCGGAGGCTCGCCCCGCATTCCGTACCCCTCCCTCCCCCGGCCCGAGTGAGCCAGAGCCCCCTAATCAGCTGCTCCTTTAACCCCGTCCTGTCTGAGCGAAGAACAGACGCCCTCAGGTGACCTACACGCAGAGGCAGGGCCAAATCCAAAGCTGAACCCCAGGAGCTGTGCGAACAAAGAAGAGAAAGGGAAATTTCTCCCAGCAGCCTCAGGGGCAGTGGATTAAATCTCCGCAATCAACTTGATGTACCCTGCATCTCTGGAATACCTGAATAGACAGGGAATCATCCCAAAATTGAGATGGTGGACTTTGGGAGCAACTGTAGATTTGGGGTTTGCTTTCTGCATCTAATTTGTTCCTGGCTTTAGGTTTATCTTCGTTTAGTATTTAGAGTTTATTATCATTGGTAGATTTGTTTATTGATTTGGTTGCTCTCTTCCTCCTTGTTTTTAATATATGTATACATATATATTTTTTTCCTTTTTCTCTTTTTGTGAGTGTGTATGTGTATGCTTCTTTGTGTGATTTTGTCTGTATAGCTTTGCTTTTACCATTTGTCCTAGGGTTCTGTTTGTCGGCTTTTTTTTGGTTTTTTTTTTTTTAGTATACTTTTTAGCACTTGTTATCATTGGTGGATTTGTTTTTTGGTTTTGTTGCTCTCTTCTTTCTTTCTTTCTTCTTTTGTCTTTTTTTTATTACTTTTTAATTTTTCTATTTCTAATAATTATTTTTTATTTTAGTAACTTTATTTTCTTTCTTTCCTCCTTCCTTCCTTCCTTCCTTCCTTCCTTCCTTCCTTCCTTTCTTTCTTTCTCTCTCTCTCTTTCTTTCTCTCTTTCTTTCTTTCTCCCTTTTCTTCTGAGCCATGTGGCTGACAGGGTCTTGGTGCTCCAGCCAGGTGTCAGGCCTGTGCCTCTGAGGTGGGAGAGCCGAGTTCAGGACATTGGTCCACCAGAGAACTCCCAGCTCTACATAATACCAAATGGCAAAAGCTCTCCCAGAGACCTCCATCTCAACGCTAAGACCCAGCTTCACTCAAAGACCAGCAAGCTACAGTGCTGGACACCCTATGCCAAACAACTGGCAAGATAGGAACACAACCCCACCCACTAGCAGAGAGGCTGCCTAAAATCATAATAAGCTCACAGACACCCCAAAACACACCGCTAGACGCGGTCCTGCCCACCAGAAAGACAAGATCCAGCCTCATCCACCAGAACACAGGCACCAGTCCCCTCCACCAGGAAGCCTACACAACCCACTGAACCAACCTTAGCCACTGGGGGCAGACACCATAAACAATGGGAACTACAAACCTGCAGCCTTCAAAAAGGAGACGCCAAACACAGTAAGTGAAGCAAAATGAGAAGACAGAAAAACAAACAGCAGATGAAGGAGCAAGGTAAAAACCCAACAGACCAAACAAATGAAGAGGAAATAGGCAGTCTACCTGAAAAAGAATTTAGAATAATGATAGTAAAGATGATCCAAAATCTTGGAAATAGAATGGAGAAAATACATGAAACTTTTAACAAGGACCTAGAAGAACTAAAGAGCAAACAAACAATGATGAACAACACAATAAATGAAATTTAAAATTCTCTAGAAGGAATCAATAGCAGAATAACTGAGGCAGAAGAATGGATAAGTGACCAGGAAGATAAAATAGTGGAAATAACTACTGCAGAGCAGAATAAAGAAAAAAGAATGAAGAGAATTGAGGACAGTCTTAGAGACCTATGGGACAACATTAAACGCACCAACATTCGAATTATAGGGGTCCCAGAAGAAGAAGAGAAAAAGAAAGGGACTGAGAAAATATTTGAAGAGATTATAGTTGAAAACTTCCCTAATATGGGAAAGGAAGTAGTCAATCAAGTCCAGGAAGCACAGAGTCCCATATAGGATAAATTCAAGGAGAAACATGCCAAGACACATATTAATCAAACTATCAAAAATTAAATACAAAGAAGAAATATTAAAAGCAGCAAGGGAAACACAACAAATAACATACAAGGGAATCACCACAAGGTTAACAGCTGATCTTTCAGCAGAAACTCTGCAAGCCAGAAGGGAGTGGCAGGACATATTTAAAGTGATGAAAGGGAAAAACCTACAACCAAGATTACTCTACCCAGAAAGGATCTCATTCAGACTCGACAGAGAAATTAAAACCTTTGCAGACAAGCAAAACTAACAGAATTCAGCACCACCAAACCAGCTTTACAACAAATGCTAAAGGAACTTCTCTAGGCAGGAAACACAAGAGAAGGAAAAGACCTACAATAACAAACCCAAAACAATCAAGAAAACGGTAATAGGAACATACATATCGATAACTACTTTAAATGTAAATGGATTAAATGCTCCAACCAAAAGACATAGACTGGTTGAATGGATACAAAAACAAGACCCATATATATGCTGTCTACAAGAGACCCACTTCAGACCTAGGGACACATACAGACTGAAAGTGAGGGGATGGAAAAAGATATTCCATGCAAATGGAAATCAAAAGAAAGCTGGACTAGCAATTCTCATATCAGACAAAGTAGACTTTAAAATAAAGACTATTACAAGAGACAAAGAAGGACACTACATAATGATCAAGGGATCAATCCAAGAAGAAGATATAACAATTGTAAATATTTATGCAC
Source organism: Balaenoptera borealis (assembly GCF_965194805.1). Classification (NCBI taxonomy): domain Eukaryota; kingdom Metazoa; phylum Chordata; class Mammalia; order Artiodactyla; family Balaenopteridae; genus Balaenoptera; species Balaenoptera borealis. The sequence continues at coordinate 90,651,249 of NC_138874.1, forward strand.
CCAACATAGGAGCACCACAATACATAAGGCAAATGCTAACAGCCATAAAAGGAGAAATTGACAGTAACACATTCATAGTAGGGGACTTTAACACCCCACTTTCACCAATGGACAGATCATCCAAAATGAAAATAAATAAGGAAACACAAGCTTTAAATGATACATTAAACAAGATGGACTTAATTGATATTTATAGGACATTCCATCCAAAAACAACAGAATACACTTTCTTCTCAAGTGCTCATGGAACATCCTCCAGGATAGATCATATCTTGGGTCACAAATCGACCCTTGGTAAATTTAAGAAAATTGAAATCATATCAAGTATCTTTTCCGACCACAACGGTATGAGACTAGATATCAATTACAGGGAAAAAATCTGTAAAAAATACAAACACATGGAGGCTAAACAATACACTACTTAATAACCAAGAGATCACTGAAGAAATCAAAGAGGAAATCAAAAAATCCCCAGAAACAGGATAGAAAGCCCAGAGATAAACCCACACACATATGGTCACCTTATCTTTGATAAAGGAGGCAAGCATATACAGTGGAGAAAAGACAGCCTCTTCAATAAGTGGTGCTGGGAAAACTGGAGAGGTACATGTAAAAGTATGAAATTAGAACACTCCCTGACACCATGCACAAAAATAAACTCAAAATGGATTAAAGACCTAAGTGTAAGGGCAGACACTATCAAACTCTTAGAGGAAAACATAGGCAGAACACTCTATGACATACATCACAGCAAGATTCTTTTTGACCCAGCTCCCAGAGAAATGGAAATAAGAACACAAATAAACAAATGGGACCTAATGAAACTTAAAAGCTTTTGCACAGCAAAGGAAACCATAAACAAGACCAAAAGACAACCATCAGAATGGGAGAAAATATTTGCAAATGAAGCAACTGACAAAGGATTAATCTCCAAGATTTACAAGCAGCTCATGCAGCTCAATAACAAAAAAACGAACAACCCAATCCAAAAATGGGCAGAAGACCTAAATAGACATTTCTCCAAAAAAGATATACAGATGGCCTACAGACACATGAAAGAATGCTCAACATCATTAATCATTAGAGAAATGCAAATCAAAACTACAATGAGATATCATCTCACACCGGTCAGAATGGCCATCATCAAAAAATCTAGAAACAATAAATGCTGGAGAGGGTGTGGAGGAAAGGGAACACTCTTGCACTGTTGGTGGGAATGTAAATTGATACAGCCACTATGGAGAACAGTATGGAGGTTCCTTAAAAAACTACAAATAGAACTACCATACGACCCAGCAATCCCACTACTGGGCATATACCCTGAGAAAACCATAGGTCAAAAAGTGTCATGTACCACAATGTTCATTGCAGCTCTATTTACAATAGCCAGGACATGGAAGCAACCTAAATGTCCATCAACAGATGAATGGATAAAGAAGATGTGGCACATATATACAATGGAATATTACTCAGCCATAAAAAGAAATGAAATGGAGGTATTCGTAATGAGGTGGATGGAGTTAGAGTCTGTCATACAGAGTGAAGTAAGTCAGAAAGAGAAAAACAAATACAGTATGCTAACACATATATACGGAATCTAAGGGAAAAAAAAAAAAGGCTATGAAGAACCTAGTGGCAAGACGGGAATAAAGACACAGACCTACTAGAGAATGGACTTGAGGATATGGGGAGGGGGTGGGGTGAGATGTGACAGGGTAAGAGAGTGTCATGGACATATATACACTACCAAATGTAAAATAGCTAGTGGGAAGCAGCCGCATAGCACAGGAAGATCAGCTCGGTGATTTGTGACCACCTAGCGGGGTGGGATGGGGAGGGTGGGAGGGAGGGAGATGCAAGAGGGAAGAGATATGGGAACATATGTATATGTATAACTGATTCACTTTGTTATAAAGCAGAAGCTAACACACCATTGTAAGGCAATTATACTTCAATAAAGATGTTTAAAAAAAAAAAAAATCCCCAGAAACAAATGACAATGAAAACACGATGACCCAAAACCTGTGAGATGCAGCAAAAGCACTTCTAAGAGGGAAGTTTATAGCAATACAATCCTACCTCAAGAAACAAGAACCACCTCAAATAAACTACCTAACCTTACACCTAAAGCAATTAGAGAAAGAAGAACAAAAAAACCCCCAAGTTAGCAGAAGGAAAGAAATCATAAAGATCAGATCAGAAATAAATGAAAAAGAAATGAAGGAAACAATAGCAAAGATCAATAAAACTAAAAGCTGGTTCTTTGAGAAGATAAACAAAATTGATAAACTATTAGCAAGACTCATCAAGAAAAAAAGGGAGAAGACTCAAATCAATAGAATTAGAAATGAAAAAGGAGAAGTAACAATTGACAGTTCAGAAATACAAAGGATCAGGAGAGATTACTACAAGCAACTATATGCCAATAAAATGGACAACCTGGAAGAAATGGACAAATTCTTAAAAAGCACAATGTTCTGAGACTGAACCAGGAAGAAATAGAATATATAAACAGACTAATCACAAGCACTGAAATTGAGACTGGGATTAAAAATCTTCCAACAAACAAAAGCCCAGGACCAGATGGCTTCACAGGAGAATTCTATCAAACATTTAGAGAAGAGCTAACACCTATCCTTCTCAAACTCTTCCAAAATATAGCAGAAGGAGGAACACTCCCAAACTCATTCTACGAGGGCACCATCACTCTGATACCAAAACCAGACAAAGATGTCACAAAGAAAGAAAACTACAGGCCAATAACACTGATGAACATAGATGCAAAAATCCTCAACAAAATACTAGCAAAGAGAATCCAACAAGGAAAGGATCATACAACATGATCCACACACATTAAAAGGATCATACAACATGATGAAGTGAGGTTTATCCCAGGAATGCAAGGATTCTTCAATATATGCAAATAAATCAATGTGATAAACCATATTAACAAATTGAAGGAGAAAAACCATATGATTATCTCAATAGATGCAGAAAAAGCGTTCAACAAAATTCAACACCCATTTATGATAAAAACCCTCCAGAAAGTAGGCATAGAGGGAACCTACCTCAACATAATAAAGGCAATATATGACAAACCCACAGCCAACATCGTTCTCAATGGTGAAAAACTGAAACCATTTCCTCTAAGATCAGGAACAAGACAAGGTTGTCCACTCTCACCACTATTATTCAACATAGTTTTGGAAGTTTTAGCCACAGCAATCAGAGAAGAAAAAGAAATAAAAGGAATCCAAATCGGAAAAGAAGAAGTAAAGCTGTCACTGTTTGCAGATGACATGATACTATACATAGAGAACCCTAAAGATGCTACCAGAAAACTACTAGAGCTAATCAACGAATTTGGTAAAGTAGCAGGATACAAAATTAATGCACAGAAATCTCTTGCATTCCTATACACTAATGATGAAAAACTGAAAGTGAAATTAAGGAAACACTCCCATTTACCATTGCAACAAAAATAATAAAATACTAGGAATAAACCTACCTAAGGAGACAAAAGCCCTGTATGCAGAAAACTATAAGACACTGATGAAAGAAATTAAAGATGATACAAACAGACGGAGAGATATACCATGTCTTGGATTGGAAGAATCAACATTGTGAAAATGACTATACTACCCAAATTAAACCACAGATTCAATGCAATCCTTATCAAAGTACCAATGGCATTTTTCACAGAACTAGAACAAAATATTTCACAATTTGTATGGAAACACAAAAGACCCCGAATAGCCAAAGCAATCTTGAGAAAGAAATACAGAGCTGGAGGAATCAGGCTCCTGGACTTCAGACTATACTACAAAGCTACAGTAATCAAGGCAGTATGGTACTGGCACAAAAACAGAAATACAGATCAATGGAACAGGATAGAAAGCCCAGAGATAAACCCACGCACATATGGTCACTTTATTTTTGATAAAGGAGGCAAGAATATACAATGGAGAAAAGACAGCCTCTTCAATAAATGGTGCTGGGAAAACTGGACAGCTACATGTAAAAGAATGAAATTAGAACACTCCCTAACACCATACACAAAAATAAACTCAAAATGGATTAAAGACCTAAATGTAAGGCCAGACACTATCAAACTCTTAGAGGAAAACATAGGCAGAACACTCTATGACATAAATCACAGCAAGATCCTTTTTGACTCACCTCCTAGAGAAATGGAAATAAAAACAAAAATAAACAAGTGGGACCTAATGAAACTTAAAAGCTTTTGCACAGCAAAGGAAACCATAAACAAGACCAAAAGACAACCCTCAGAATGGGAGAGAATATTTGCAAATGAAGCAACTGACAAAGGATTAATTCCCAAAATTTACAAGCAGCTCATGCAGTTCAATATCAAAAAACAAACAACCCAATCCAAAAGTGGGCAGAAGATCTAAGTGGACATTTCTCCAAAGAAGATATACAGATTGCCAACAAACACATAAAAGAATGCGCAACATCACTAATCATTAGAGAAATGCAAATCAAAACTACAATGAGATATCACCTCACACCGGTCAGAATGGCCATCATCAAAAAATCTACAAACAATAAATGCTGGAGAGGGTGTGGAGAAAAGGGAACACTCTTGCACTGTTGGTGGGAATGTAAATTGATACAGCCACTATGGAGAACAGTATGGAGGTTCCTTAAAAAACTAAAAATAGAACTACCATACGACCCAGCAATCCCACTACTCAACATATACCCTGAGAACACCGTAATTCAAAAAGAGTTATGTACCACAATGTTCATTGCAGCTCTATTTACAATAGCCAGGACATGGAAGCAACCTAAGTGTCCATCAACAGATGAATGGATAAAGAAGATGTGGCACATATATACAATGGAATATTACTCAGCCATAAAACGAAACGAAATTGAGTTATTTGGAGTGAGGTGGATGGACCTAGAGTCTGTCATACAGAGTGAAGTAAGTCAGAAAGAGAAAAACAAATACCATATGTTAACACATATATGTGGAATCTAAAAAAAAAAAAAAATGGTTGTGAAGAACCTAGGGGCAGGACAGGAATAAAGACGCAGACATAGAGAATGGACTTGAGGACATGGGGAGGGGTAAGGGTAAGCTGGGACGAAGTGAGAGTGTGGCATGGACTTATAAATACTACCAAATATATAAAATAGATAGCTAGTGGGAAGCAGCCGCATAGCACAGGGAGATCAGCTCGGTGCTTTGTGACCACGTAGAGTGGTGGGATAGGGAGGGTGGGAGGGAGACGCAAGAGGGAGGAGATATGGGGATATATGTATATGTATAGCTGATTCACTTTGTTATAAAGCAGAAACTAACACATCATTGTAAAGCAATTATACGCCAATAAAGATGTTAAAAAAACTTAAGAAGCAATGAAGACCCAACGCAGCCAAAAATAAATAATTTTTAAAAATCTTATTTTATGGTGAAGCATTCAAAGTATTCCCTCCAATTTTATGAACAAGACTAAGGTTGCCACGATCATCACTTCTATTCGATATGGAACTAGAGGTCTTAGCTGACACAGAAAATAAGAAAAAGAAACGGAAGGAAGAAACAGTCACTATTTTCAGATCATATGATGTGTTAACATAGAAAAGGCAAAAGAATATACCACAAAATATTAGAATTAAGATGAATAATATTATATTTCTGGATACAAAGCCAATGTACAAAAATCAGTTGAATTTTTACACGTCAGCAACAATGTTAAAAAATGCAATTTAAAAAATGATCTCACAGTAGCATGAAAAATATGAAGTACTTAGGAATAAATTTAGCAAAATACATCTAAGACCTTGGAGGAGAATATTATTAAACTTCACTGAGTAACATTATAGAATAACTGAATAAATGGAGGGCTGTATCATAGTCATGGATGGAAGACTCAGTGCTGTGAAGATGCCAGTTCTCCCCAAATTAATCTGTAGATCTGATAAATTCCAATCAAAATCCTAAAAGTGTTTTGGAAGGAGGGGGAAATTGACAAGGTGATTCTGAAGAACTAGATGGGAGGACTTGCCATACAAAATATAAATAATTATTATAAATCCCTAATAATTAAAATGTATCTTACTAACATAGAGATAAAAAATGTAGCCAATGAAATAAAATAGCCCAGAAACAGACCCATGAATAAATGAAAACTTGACTTACGATAGAGCTGGTAAAAAGGAGCAGTGAAAAAAGGATAGATAGCTTTTTCTGATAAATGGTACTTTGTTATCCACATGAAAAGTAACTAAATTGGACCTCTACCTTACAAAAATCAGTTCTTAGTGAATTCAGAATCTAAATATAAAGGGCAAACTATAATATTTTTAGAACACAATATCAGAGATTATCTTTTTTTAATGATTAAAAAAATTTTTTTTTAAATTTTTTTTTGGCTGTGTTGGGTCTTCATTGCGGTGCGCAGGCTTTCTCTAGTTGTGGCGAACAGGGGCTAACCTTTGTTGCTGTGCGCGGGCTTCTCACTGTGGTGGCTTCTTTTGTTGCGGAGCATGGGCTCTAGAGCATGTGGGCTTCAGTAGATGCGGGACGTGGGCTCAGTAGTTGTGGCTCACAGGCTTAGTTGCTCCGCGGCATGTGGGATCTTCCCGGATCAGGGATTGAACCCGCATCCCCTGCATCGGCAGGCAGATTCTTAACCACTGTGCCACCAGGGAAGTCCCAGAGATTATCTTTATAACCTATGGGTAGGAAAGATTCCTTAAACAAGACATAAAAGGTACAAGTTATTAATAATAATAACAACAACACTAAATTTCAGAGAATCTCAGATGCCAACAATTCTATGATGCACCACTACCTTAAGACAGGAAAAACACGTCAATTAAACTATAGGACAATGTTTTCTTACTAATTAGGGTTTTTAATCTTATACTATTATAAACTTACTTAAACATAGATTTCATGTTCATGCATAAGAAAGAAAATTTGAGAGAAATAAGCTGATTAAAATATTCCTAAAATGTTTTCATATTCAGAGCCTGAATCTTACAAAGAGTTTTTGGCTTCATCCTTGACATCCATCCCTATTGTCCGCACAGTAGCACCCTCTGCCATCAGGAACATTGGTGATCAAAGCATTTCTTAAAGGGTACTCCATGTTATCAGTACATCTCCCAAGCCACTGGCATCCATTTTGCAAATTTTGATGTTAACATTTCCTTGATTTATAAGAAAGGGTCAACAGAATATTTCAGACAATAACCAGGATTTATAGTCATTTTCCATATAGTTCTTAAATAGTCTGTTGTTGGAAATGTCAAAGGATTGCAGCTGTCCAGTAATGAGATCAGGAATAACAACCAAGACCCTGTATTCAAAGGTAATAACTATATCATGACTTGTGGCCTGGCTGGCAGGGATTATAAAATCTGTCAATTACAAGGCTGTATTAATTTCCTATGGCTGCTGTAACAAATTACCACAAACAGGGTGCTTAAAACAACACGCACTTACCCTCTTACATTTCTGGACGCTAGAAGTCTGAAATCAGTTTCAATGGGCCAAAACCAAAGCGTGGTCAGGTCCATGTTCCCTCCAGAGGTTCTAGGGGAGAACACATTTCCTTGCCTTTTCCATCTTCTAGAGCTGTATTCCTTAGCTCGTGGCCTTTTCCTTCATCTTCAAAGCCAGCAGCATAGCATTTTCAAATTTCTCTCTACTTCCATTGTCACATTGCCTTCTCCCTTCTGTCACTGCAGTCAAACCTCCCTCTGCCTCTCTCTTATAAAGACACTTGCTAATTTAGGGCCCACCCAAATAACCCAGGGTAATCTCACCATCTCAAAATCCTTAATTTAATCACATTTGCAAAGTAACCTTAGTTCCAGGTTAGGACCTGTGTATTTTTGCGGGGGTGTGGGGGGAGCACTATTCAGCCTACCACAGATGCGAAAATGTGAAAAATGTGCATCTAAGAATTGACAAAATAAGATAAAATTGATAATATTAATATAGCTAATTTATGGAACACTTTAATATGACAGGTACTGTTCTATGAGCTTCACATATATTTACTTATTTGTTAAATTCAACACATATTAAAGACTATCTTTACCACCTAGGGTTAGGGAAGAAATTCTTAAATAAGATATAAAAGGCACAAACCATTAGTGATGATGATAATAGTAATATGAATAAATTACTATCAGTAATAATACTAAGTTATATTTTATTAATTATATTATAATTAAGAATTTCTATTAATCAAAAGATACTATAAAGAAAGAGAAATAAACATACCACAAACTTGGAGAAGGTATTGCTATGCATATAACTGAAAAAAGTTTAAAGTCCAATATATATAAAGAATTTATATATTTCATTAAAAGAGGAAAGACAAATAATCCAACAGAAAAAATAGGTGAAGGCTTGAAAGTACACATCATAAAGTGCCCAGTAGAGTATAAAATGCTAGTTGGAGTGTAAATTATTATAATTGTTTTGGAAAACAATTTAACATCATCTTGGAAAGTGAAAGCTGCACTAACCCTATGATCATGGAATTCCACTTTAGGTATATATTCTAAAGAAACCGCTGTGCACGTGTACCAAAAGACATGTATAAGAACATTCACAGCACCACTGTTATGGGCTAGCAAAAGATCTGACACAATCCAAATACTATCAACAGTAACATGGATAAATTGTAAACTATTTATACAATTAAATACTCTATCACAGTGAAAATAAATTCATTGCACCTATGCATAGCTGCATGGATAATCTCAGGAATGCAATGTTAAGTGAAAAGAAAGCAAACTGCAGAAGAATATATACAGTATGATTTCACTAGTATAAGTTCAAAAACACAAAACCAACATTGTTTAGGAATAAAACATGTGAACGGCAAAGGCATGCTAAAGAAAAAAATTCAAGATATTTATTTCTGAAGGGGGAGTAAAGGAGATGAGATTGGTATGAGTTATAAAGTGTATTTCAAACATAATAGAATTATTCTATTACTTGTATTAAGCTACATAGGTGTTCAGTGTATCTTGTTTCTTTATTTTTAATTTATATTTATAAAATTTATTTTCAAATTAATTAATATCTAAAAGCAATTTTAAAAAGCTAGATATAATAGTACATGTAAGACTTATACCTACTTTTCAAACACAAATGAAACAGTCATATATATTGAAAGAAAATCCCAAGGAGTTTCAAAAAGTAATGATTTTTCCTAATCACAATGCAATAAAATTAAAGACTAACAATTTTTTTTAAATAACTTTATTTATTTATTTTTGGCTGCGTTGGGTCTTCATTGTTGCGCGGGGGCTTTCTCTAGTTGCAGAGAGCGGAGGTTACTATTCGTTGTGGTGCGCGGGCTTCTCACTGCGGTGGCTTCTCTGTTGCAGAGCACGGACTCTAGAGCACAGGCTTCAGTAGTTGTGGCTCGGGGGCTCTAGAGCGCAGGATCAGTAGTTGTGGCGCACGGGCTTAGTTGCTCCGCGGCATGTGTGATCTTCCCAGACCAGAGCTTGAACTTGTGTCCCCTGCATTGGCAGGCAGATTCTTAACCACTGCGCCACCAGGGAAGTTCAGAGACTAATAATTTTTAAAATATTTATCCGTTTACAAAATTTTAAATGCCTGGATAAATAACTCAGATTAGAGCTGAAATCAAAACGGAAAATTTAAAATGTGGGATGGGGCTAAAACAGTTCTTAGGCAAATATTTAAATGTATATATTGGAAATTAACAATGATTGAAAATAAATAAAGTGTATAATGCAAGAAACTCTAAAAAATAAAATAGGAGCTTCCCTGGTGGCACAGTGGTTAAGAATCCGCCTGCCAATGCAGGGCACATGGGTTCGAGCCCTGGTCCAGGAAGATCCTACATGCCGTGGAGCAGCTAAGCCCGTGCGCCGCAACTACTGAGCCTGCACTCTAGAGTCCGCAAGCCACAACTACTGAGCCCGTGTGCCACAACTACTGAAGCCCGCGTGCCTAGAGTCTGTGCTCCACAACAAGACAAGCCACTGCAATGAGAAGGCCGCGCACCGCACCGAAGAGCAGCCCCCGCTTGCCGCAACTAGAGAAAGCCTATGCACAGCAACAAAGACCCAACACTGCCAAAAATAATTAATTAATTAATTAAAAAATAAATAAATAAATTAATTAAATAAATCCAATTAAAGTAGATGAAATCAGTAAAGATAAAAGCCAAAATGAAATAGAAAATAAATGATGGGAAGAAGCAACTCATAGAATAACAATCTGAATAACAATCTGAATAACTGGTGATCAATAAAATGCAAATTAAAATGAGATACCATTTCACATTCACTAGATTGGAAAAATTAAAAATGTGAAAATAACCTTTATAGAATCTAAAGAATCTTCCATTCAATAAAAAGAAGAAAAAATGTGAAAATACCAAATGTGGATAAAGATGTGAAGAAACAAGAAACTTCATATTGCTTAAGGGAATATAAATTTGTATAAATACTGTGGAAAAATTTTTGGCAGAATCTGGCGAAGCTGAAGAGCACTTTTTTTGGGGACCAACAATTACATTTATAGTTACATATTTTATAGAAACTCTGATACAGGAGTTCAGGAGACATGAATATCTGTGTAAAAAATTCCTACATATTCACCAAGAAAGAATGGATAAAAAAAATTTAGTACATTCATGAAAGATATGTTACACGGTGGTTTAAATGAAGAAACTAGGTTAAAACTAAAGAAGAGGAAAACAAGGAAGATACAGAACAATACATAGCATATAATTGTATTTGTATAAATTTGAAAACTTTCAAAACAATGCTATATGTTATTTAAGAATACATATGTATGTAAAGTATAAAACATGCATGGGAATTATAAGCACCAAATTCAGAATAACGATATGTGTGGGGAGAGAATGAAAGGAATAGAATTGGGAGGAAGAATGTTAGGGATTTCAAGTACATCTCTAATCCTTTATTTCTTTTTAAAAAATTAAGCAAGTAAAACAAAGGTTTGGATTTGATGGAGGTAGGATGGATACATATATTTGTTATGTTTTAGTTCTGAATGATATATTTTATAATATTTTAAATACTTTTAAATGACTCAAGAATATGTAGAAAACCTGAAGAGACTGATATTTACAAAAGAAATGGAAAAGTTCTACTCCTCAAAACAACAGCATCTGATTCAGATCATTTTATCTGAGTCCTAACAAATCTTAAAGAAATGATCATTTTTATGCTATATAATTTGTATCAGGGCTTAGAAAAGGACGAAAGTCCTCCAGTTTTTTCCAAAAATCTAGCATAATCCTGCTACCAACACCAAACTAGGATGGCATTTGGTATCTAAAAAAAGGGGGAAGGGTAGGCCAAATTTACTTATGCTCACAGATGAAATATCTGAAATGACATGTTAGCAAATTAATCCAGCAATGCAGTAAAATAGTAATACATCTTGAGCAAGAAACGTTCATCCCAGGAACCCATGAATGATTTTGAATTAGGAACTACGTTAATATAATTCACTACATTAACATATTGAAGGAAGAAGCTCCATCAGCTCAACAGATACCACCAAGATAACTGAATAAGATCAAAACCCATCACAGATTTTTTAAAACTCAGCAGAAATATTAAGAAAATTTCTCAGTCTCATGAAGGATACTAATCTACAACAAAAATCATATATTTTTTTAAATTTTTATTTATTTATTTTGCTTTGCTGGGTCTTCGTTTTTGTGCGAGGGCTTTCTCTAGTTGCAGCAAGCGGGGGCCACTCTTTATCGCGGTGCGCGGGCCTTTCACTATCGCGGCCTCTCTTGTTGCGGAGCACAGGCTCCAGACGCGCAGGCTCAGTAGTTGTGGCTCACGGGCCTAGTTGCTCTGCGGCATGTAGGATCTTCCCAGACCAGGGCTCGAACCCGTGTCCCCTGCATTAGCAGGCAGATTCTCACCCACTGCGCCACCAGGGAAGCCCCAGAGTTCAAGGTTTGTTGGAGTCATGTGTTATAGGCTCAACTGTGATCCCTAAAAGATATTTTGAAGTCATAACCCCCAGTACCTCAGAATGTGACCTTATTTGGAAATAAGGTCATTGCCGATGTAGTTCGTTAAGATGAGGTCATACTGGGGTAGAGTGGGCTCTTAATCTAATGGTTGGTGTCCTTATAAGAAGAGGAAAAGAGACACAGACACACAGACACAGGGAGGGCACCATAGGAGGACAGAGGCAGAGATTGGAGTGATGCTTCTACAAGCTATTACTGTATAGATTCCCTAAGTCATCTACTTTAGAAAGCATTTTGCTATCCCATGCTTCTCCTTTCTGTTCTCAACATTCTTCTCCTTTTGAAAAAAGAATACATGGACTATTCAGGAGACACTGAGAAGTTCAGCTTGACAGAGGTACTATTTCCTCTCTGTCATTCTCTCTGTCGTCTAAATTCCCAGGGAAGGAAACCTGACTGGCTCAGCTGGGGTGAGTACCAACTTAGTTATGACCACTGTGGTGGGGGTGGAGGAAGGCTGCCACGTGGTACAAAATCACTGCTGGAGGCCCCTCCGTTGGAAGTAAGACAATCCATGAAATCAGTCACTATGAGCTAGGTAGACAGTCCAACAGTTTTCTACTAAAACTATTATTTATGATAACTCAATAAATATCCTTGTAGATATATCCTGATAAACATTATCTGATTACTCCCTTGTGATAAATTCCTAAAGGTGGAATTATTGGGTCAAGTGTATTAATATGATTAAAGTTTTAAATTCATGCTATCAAATTGCTTTCCAAAGCATTGGATTAATTCACACTCCTACCAGCAGTATATAAATGACCATTTGATAAAACACAATTCCTTTGTCAATACTAGGTCTCATTTTTTTTAACCTTTGACAATGTGATAAATGAAGTTGATGTCTCGTTTTTATCTGTCTTTTCTCTTATAATCAAGAAAGCTCAATATTTTAATCTGCTTTTTGGATATTTTTACTTCTGTGTTTTTGAAGAGTCTAATCATATGAATTAGCCAATTTTAAATAGGGCTATTTTTTTTCATCCTAATGGCTCATCATAGCTCTTTATATATGTAAGAAACTTACTTTTTAAGATCTATGTTGAAAATATTTCTATTTCTACTAGTATTTTTATTTTGCTTACAGAGTGGTTTTTTTTTTTTTTTTTTTGGATGCCTGGTTAAGTCTAAAAAGATGCTTTTACCTAAATATGAATTGTCTACAGATCAACTTTAATAATAGATTTTTTAAAAATACTATGGAGAACAATAGGTTAAATATTAACAAATGAATTTTGAATACTTAATGAGTATGAAGTGCCAAGCAAATATGCAATCATAGCAGCCTCTGTTATATTAATAGTGATATAATTCCATCTTCTTTTATTCACTACAATAGTTCAGCCCTTGTCTCTTCTCACCTGGATTTCTGTAACTGGCCCTAAATTGTCTCTGCCTCTAGTCTCATTAAAGCCATCTTTCATCAATGCCCCAAAATAATCCCTCTGATATACACATTTTATATCACACATCCGCTTAACCCCCTTTGATTCATTCCAATTGCCTTCATCATAAAATCCAAAATCTTAGTACAAGGTCCTTCTTCACCTGCGTCCTACCGAATTTCTCTGGCCTTCCTTCTGTCTTCATGTCACATTCAATCCAGCCACAATGGACTAATTACAGTTCTCCAAATGTACCCTCTTGCTTCACAGATCTGTAATACCTTCTGTTATTCCGTCTACATGGAACCCCCTTCCTCTCGGTCACTATTGATTAACTCTTATTCACTGTTTTAAGACTCAACCAAGTCCTTGCATACTCTAGGAAGCCTTCCTGCCTCTCTCCCGTTCCTTTAGGTAGACGGCCTCTATGCTTCCACAGCATTCCATGCCTATGTCTCCCGTAAGCACTTTTGAGCGTTTGCTAGTCTGTTTCTCCCGGAAGACTATAAATGTGGTGACAGCCTCCTCTCTCACCATAATGCAGGGTCTTACCCAAAGCAAACGTGCCACTGTTAAAGTCTTAAACAGGGATTAAACAATATAGCAGAATGTCAGGACATTAATAGCAATCATTTTTAAAGGTGGTATCATTTAGAATATTCAGTACATTGCTTTTCTGCCCTGTGCCTTAATTTCCACCTTTGTAGGTCTAAAAGAATACTATCAAGCAAACATCTTCAGAAGATAAACTAGGATAGAAGAAGATTAAGAAATCTGGTTATAAAATGCTTTGATATATTAGATGCTGGTATAAAATTCCAGGAAACCTAAGAGCATCTTATTTTCAAATATCTATAATATTGAAAGTTATTGAATAATGTAATATAGTTCATTTTTAGAGGAATAATGTAAATGTAGTTCATTTTTACATGGGACCCTTGATTTGAGGACACTAAGAGGAAACTCCCGACCTAGGATTTGGAGAAGATGGGAGGAGATTAAGAAGGTTATATAAACTTCAAAGTTGCTAAAAGACCAAGATCTGTTCTCACAATAAAAAATAAATGATAATTATGTGACATGATAAAAGTGTTAACTAACACTACAATGGCAACCATATTGCAATGTATCAAATCAACACATTGTATACCTTATACTTACACAATGTTGTATGGCAATAATATTTCAATTAAAAAAAGATTATCAGTAATTTAAGAACAAACACAAAAGTACTGTGGAACTCATAACTTTTATGTATAATCCTTTGTACCTCAGACATTGAGATAACTTTATTCTCCAGTAACAAAGTGATTAAAACAGCAATACTTAACTCTAAATTGAAATAAATTTAAAAGTTTCCAATTCCTTTGCTAGACTGAAAACAACCCAAATATTCAGCAAAGTGCTGACAATTTATACACCTGACAATTTATACTATCACGCTCTTAAAAGAAGAGAGAGATCTTTAGGCCCTAACATAGGAAGCAGTATAACATATTATTAAATGAGAAAAGCAACTTTCAAAATATAATCTATACAATCTCATTTTTGTGAAAAATGTTAATATACATATTTGTATTCATATAGGTAGAGTTAAAAACCCAAAAGACCATCCAAAATTTAGTTGTTATCCTGGAGTGGGGAGAAGGAGGTGGGTCATCAAGGGGATGTGAGCTCTCTACTTCATATATTTCTGTCATGTTTAAGTTTTCACAATGAGAAGGCATTAACCTTATACAAAACAATGAGGGTATTAAATCTTTCCTTTGTGGGAAAAAATTCTGAGGGCATGGGAAAGTGCATCAAGAAACTTGTTTTAAATTAGCTCTCCCTTTTCACAGAAAGATCACCGAAGTCCGTTCTACCTCCTACAAGTTTTCCATCCCCTCAGAATTCCCTAGTCAAGTAAATGGAGAGAACCCTGTCCTCATCTCAGGGAAGAAGTCAAGACTGAAATTCATGAGTCATCATGCCTTGCTTTCCTAGGACTTGACTCTGGGTCTTAAATAGACTCTGCAGCTCTCTTTCTGAATGACAAAAGAGAGAAGGACCTGCAAAGGGTACAAAGTTTCAGTTATAAGATGAACAAATTCTAATGTACAGCATGTTGACTGTAATTAACAATACTGTATTGGACACTTGAAATTTGCTAAGAGAGTAGATCTCAGGTGTTCTCACCATACACACACACACACACACACACACACACACACACACACACACCCCGTTACCATGTGAGGTGATGAATGTATGAATTAACTTGATTGTGGTAATCATTTCACAATAGAGACATATCAAACCGTCACATTGGACACCTTAAATATATACAATTTTCATTTGTTAATTACACCTCAAAGCTGAGGAGAAACAAAGAGTGAGTAAAGGACCTAAAGTTGTTTGTATGGGGGTCAAAACTGACTGAGCTCATCTCACACTAAGGAATCTCAAATAAAGATCTGGAAGATTCAAAATGGACATAAGGTTAACGGTCAAAATTCAAGTCAAGAGCCCTAAATCTTCTGGCCTGAATAATCCAGTAATGAATTAATCTAATAATTCTTTGTTTTCCAGTTCCCTTTGCCAGTGTAGATCTGGCCAGAGAGGGTTCTGAAGCAAGAGAAATAAAGGGAAGGAAACGAAGACAGACCATTGTCTCTGGGGAGCCCTGAGGAAAGGTGATGCAGATGCTAAAGCAGATGTGACCATGTGGAAATATGTTGGGGGCCCTTTGGGTTCCTGCATTGTGACTCCGGTGACCCTTCCTTCTTAGTAGAACAGAAGGGACAGCAGCTCCGAGATGTGAGAGCAAGAAACTTGGGCACCCTCCTGGCTTCACCGTAGGGAGGTGGCTGCCTATTGAAATTTCATCCCTTCTTCGAAGCTCAAATTCTACCTTCTTCAGAAAACCTTCCCCAAATAAGCCTATATGATTTATAGTCAGTTTGTAGCAACTTAATACCTTACTAAATTACATTCTTGTATTATCACCTTACTAGGTTGTAAATGTCTCTAGGGCAGAAATCCTGTTTTGGTTTTAAAAAACGTCCACAATGTCTAGTGTAGGGTTGAGAATGTAATAGGTGTTCAACAAGTAAGCGTTCAATGGAAAAGTTGAAAGAAAGAAACCATCAGGCTCCCTAAAGTTTCCTAAGCTTCTTTCTAACTTAAAGAATACCGGAGACGGTTGGGTCATATCCCTGCATTCTCAAATTAGAGGGCTGAGGTTCACCCAGTACATGGTATATTTTTCTCTGAAGAAAGCTACCCTGAATGCAAATTAAGCCTCAAAGCCCTACAAAGGACAACCGGGAAAGCACAGTCCCTTCTAAATCCCCTTGGGGACCAGGCTTCCCTCTCGGTGTGTCTGTGTCTGTGGTGAGTGTGCATGGGTGAGGGAGGCTGGGGGGGGGGGGGTGTGGGAGGGCAGAGGCGGGAGGGAGGAGAGAGACTCCATGCAGTGATTATGTGGAGGGGATTTGCTATGTCCCTTTCTTCCTCCCCCCACCTTCTTTCTTTGTCCTCTTTCTCCGTGTTCCTCTCTTTGTCCCCTTTTCCTCGTCCCCTTCTTCTGCATTTGTCTGGGAGGATCCTGGAGTGTTCTTTTGATCGACTCAATCTTTCTCTGGCACTTGAGTTCTGATTGGCTGAAGGACTTAGAGGGGGGGAAAAAAACTTTAATTAAGTAGATAATCTCTTCTTTGGAAGTTTGGCAGCTCCATTTCACCTCCCCTTAACTCTGTTTGGGATCGCTTACACACCAAGGAAGTTGGGGTTTGAGGAGAATTCCACCCCACTACCACTGAGGAGAATACTTTCCCATCTTACCTCTCTGTCTCCCAAGTTTTTAGAATTTTCTATCCTTGTCACTCCAGAGGATTATGTTGCTTATGAAGCCTTCTGTGTGCATCTTTGTTTTCACCTGTGTCCTCCAACTCAGCCACACCTGGTAAGTAATCTGGACTCTTACCTGGAACTGGGAATAGGTAAATGTATGTAATCTATTGGAGAGAGCTTATTTTCATTTCCAGAACTGTTGGAAGCCTTGGGATCTCTCCTAGGAAAAAAATTGTTCCGTGGAGTAGGGCTCTTCCTAAATTTATGGCTGGTTTTAGTAAATCTTTAGGACCCCAGGTAATAAAGGAATGGATGATCAGATGGGGTGAGGGGTTCTTACTTTTATAAGTTGCTGGACCACAAATATTCTAAGTCTTTTTGGGGGAAATGGACAGTACCCCTTTTTACCAAATCCTGATGTCCGCATTGTGGAGAAGAAGAAGGTGGTTCAAAGCAGGTTCTACCGTCGGCTGAATCTGATCTTTGAGGTGAAGGCTGGAGACAAAATTCAATGGGATCTTATTTTGCGTTTTCTGACTTTAATTTTTTCAGAATATTCTAAGTAACTGCCCATATTGACACTTCCTAGAGACTAAAAATTAGCTCGAGCTACCGAGTTGCTAGTGGGTTAATAAACGTGTTTGAAATAAACTGCTTTAGAAATCTAAACTTCTCTACAAATGTATTTAATTTATTCCATTTACACAAATTTCTAAATTGCTGAGAAAATGTGTGTGAAAGTGCTTTGTAAGCTATAAACCATTGCACAAATGATAGATGATATTGTCATCATTTTCATTTAGCTCTTGGAAACCATATAAGGATCTATATATGGAAATGTTAATAAGCAAGTATGCAATAACATACAGAAGTAAGACCTGGGAGATGCATGTTGCTAAGGTGTTTCGAATTTCTCTCCAATTAAGATATAAACTCAGTTTCTCTATCAGTTCTAATTTTGACCATCTGTGTAACCAAGATATAAATCCAATTGCTACATTAACTATTGAGAAAACAAGAATAGGAATTTCTTTGCTGAAATCAGCTTCCTATGCTAGTTGAGAGTGTATTCTTATCTTTAGTGAGTATAGCCATCTTTATTAGAGAGTCGATCAGAAGTATGCCAAATTAATACAGTTTGCAAGTTAACGCAATAATTTGCAACATCGCCGATTATAAACTGAACCACCGAATAACTGGTCGATTTTTAATTGGCATTTTAATTAAATATTTCATGTTAAAAAAAAAAATCTGTCTTCTCTCTCCTTCATGAGAACAAAAAGACAAAAGGGAGAGCAGACTATTTCAGAGCATTTCTACTGACGTTCATGGTATTCTTCAGCTGATTCAGTATCAGCAAAAGAGAAACACGAGATTCCTTTCCCCAGTCACCAGGGCAGTGTGAAGAATTGTTCTATAAAAAATACCTTTACTGTGTGTTCCTTCCCTGCTGGAGGGGGTCATGTTCATTTCATTCCGATACTGACACAGCCACACTGAAAGGTGGCTGGGTTGCTTGTCTGTCCAAATTCAAGTGTCTGGATTCAAAAGGAGACAAGAAAAAAAGAGATGTGAAAGAAAGTTCTAATTTAAAAACAGGGTTTAAGAACCCCTTCTCTCCTTGCCTGACTTTGAGGAGAAAATGTACAAATCTCCTGTATAATGCAATTAGATTTTAATTGCTTTTCCCCTATAAGCCCCAATTTGAATGAAACATTTCTACTTTGCCAAGAGTCTGGTTTGGGTAGCATTTGAAAGTGATTTTTAAACTTCACATTAAATCTTGGTTATTCTTATAATGGAACTATCAGGGTTTTGCATAAGGTCATCCTCCCCTTTGTGCCATGCAGAGAAATTTGACCAACCGCAGCCTTTCAGAGTTTCTCTTAATACTTCATTATCAACCTTTTATGTGAGGACCTCAAAAGCATTTAACAAATATAGAACCACAATTTCTGCTTGGCTGTTCAATTGTAGGCTTTCCTGAAATTACTGTCTAAAAGAGTCCATCAGCAGAAATTCCTGGGCTTTAAAAGGAGAGAATAAAGATGACATTCACCTACAACATGCAGTTTTACTAGGTATCTCAGTGCAAGATAATTGGGTGGGAGTTGGTGGGGGGGAAGCATTCTCCACAGTTTCTTCTTGTTGGGACACTTCTGAGGATAATTTCCTTTAGTAACTTGAGAAAAATCTTTACTTTGAATTTGTTTTTCTTAATCCTAATGGCTCCAACAAACAAACAAAACAAAAAACAACAACAACAAAAAAAACAGAGAGAGAGAATGGGAACGCATGAATGCATGATACAGCCAAGCAGATGGAGACAGTTGTAATGGTGGCCAGAGATAAACCAATTTGACTTTTCACTTCCAATATACTTACTTATCTGGCATGAACAGGCCTAGAACATGTTTTTCCTTAACTCTTACCTTCATTTTACTCCCAATGATGTCTCATAATGATACTGGGTCTTGCTCAGTTCTATCCATTTCTCTCTCTCTCTCTCTCTCTCTGCTCCACTCAATCACCAAATCAGAAAGATGCACTGGGACATAGAGGTTAACGCTGGCTCTGCCCTCATTCTTTAACAGAGATCACTGCCTCTCCTTCTTTCCAAAGGAGTTAAATAGGGTCATTCTCTTTTCTGCAGTAGAGCAAGAATTTATCTGAAATCTCTGGGTTTTAAGGCAGCTTTTGACATACATAATTCCTTGGTTCTCTCCAGGTAGATTTTTAGGGTAACCTTTCTATGGCTCTTGAAATTTCATCTGATAATGACATGCAGAACCCCTGATTAGCAAGCGCTTCAATTACCGTGTGTGTGTGGCGGGGGTGGGGGTTGAGTCCATGTTCTCACCAAGCATCATCTATAGTTTATTATTGTCCGCATATATGTGAAACTATTTTTCATATATATTATGAACAATAAAATACACACTCATTTAAAAATAATTGAATTCATGGTAATTTGTTGTTATATTTTTTGTTGAGTTCTTCCCACTGACAGATAAAAAAAGAACAGGTGAGAATCCACTAAACTTTGTCAGATTAAAAAGGGATTCTCATCCTCACAGAGGTTGGGAATCTGCAAAGTTGGGGAAATAAAAAGTAAGGTGTGTGAAATTGTTTTGAAATTAGGAAAATAATATGCCAATATAAAAGATTCACATACCTAATAGCTTCCCTTCTCAATAAAAAAAAGTTTATAGTCCATAAAAAAAGGCTTGGTATTCGTGGAGTAACTCGGAGGTGGATTAGGTTGGCAGCTGCACTGTAGGAAGTCCTTCTAAGGGCTTGAGACATGATCACTGAAATTTAATTCCCATTTTGTCATTGATTTCTCAATAGTGGAGCCCTGCGTTTTTCCTTTCAGTGTCTCTATATCTCTTGCCATAGATAATAATATTAATATAATAATAATTATTATCATTTACAAAGGCTGTGAGGTCTGGGAGGAGACACTTCATTACAGCTTTTCTTACAAAGCCAGTTTGTACAAACGATGAGGAGGATGCTCCGTGGTGCATCTTCAGTTTTGTGTGCGTAGATGATAATATGACACAAAGAAAGATCTCCTTGCTGTGATATTATATAGAGAAAAATGGGGGTATTTTTAAAAAGGCTAGAAGAAAAGGAGTTTCATTCCAAACCCTCTCTCTTCCATGGAAAGAATTTACTTTTTTTTTTTTTCTTTTTCCCAGCTGGGACAATTGGTTTAATGCTGCTCTATATTGGGTAATGCTAATTCTCTCTGGGACTATTAATAAAATCCCTTTTTCCTGGGCTCCATTTATTCTTTTCTTTTTTTATCCAACTGATAGGATCAAATTCTCTTAATCTGCTGGCTGATTTTATTATTATTATTATTCTAAATCAGGACATTTGCAAAGGATTTTATTTGCTCACATTTGGGTGAAATGGTTTCTTGGCTAAGAGAGTCCAAAGATTCCACCAGAACTTTGCCATCTACTCATCCTTAAAGACTTGGTTCAGGTAGTCCCTCCTCCAGGAAGTCTTCCCAGGTTAAATTAGCTACCTCTGTTCTCTGCTCCCCTTTTTCACATTTTGTAGTTTAAAAGTAGAAAGTTGCCTGGTTTGCTGAAGTTCTTACTGCTATATAGCTATAGACTCCTGAGAAAGGGTAACTTATGATTAGCTTTGGCTCCGCCCCATATCCTGGGACACAATTTATACTCAGGAATAATAATATTGTGAACCAACATTTAGTGAGCGTTCACTATGTAACTTGGCCAAAGACACACAGCTTGTCAGTAGTGAGACAGGAATTTGACTCTACACCACTTGCTATTCTGAGCCACTAAACTATCCTGTGTCAGACAAGACTCTGGTTTGTTTCCTCTGCCCATGATTTGTAGCTCAGTAGCCAGAATACTGGACCATGCTCCTTCATTCTGTGGCCGGACTTCTTTCTCTGTCTGGCACTCCAATTCTTCTGGGAATTTTTAATGATATTAACAGTTTAGTCTGACAAAGATGCAGAAGTCTGGCATTGAGAAACAAAAGCTTGTACCTGGTTAGTATTTTTATTTTTTAATGTATTTCTTCTGTTAGCTTATTTAAATTGTCTCTTACATTTATTTACCCATAGAATTTATTTTTATTTCACTCCTTTCATCCCACCAAAAACTATCTGCAGTCTCTTTGATTTGGATTAGATGTGTGAAGTACTGGATTTTGCCCTAAACCTCAAATTACTTGTTCTTTTCAACACAGTGGGTTTGTGTTTGTTTGGAGATCAGTTCAAAAACTTCTGTACTAGCTGTACTGCCTCTGATGTTAAAAGTTTATGTATAGCATAAGGAAGCTAGCTCTGACTATATTTTCCTAAGACTAAAGACTTATATTTGCAGCATCTGTTAGGATTTCCAGGAGTTCAAGAATTATTGTGGGTGTCCTTCATTTCATCATTTTTCATTTCATTTCATTTCATAACAGCTTTTAAATAAACACTTGGAATCTTTAGAGCTCTTTCGTCTTTTGATTATTAAAGTAACTAGCCAATGGTAAAAACAAATTTCCCAATATCCCTAATTCAAGCACATGATGGGGAGATGTGTAGAATAAATGTATAGTGTTGATCTTCAAAAATAAAAACCCCAGCCAAAACTAAAATCAATAAAAATAAATAAAATTTAAAAAAAAATAAAAATAAAAATAAAAACCCCAAACAGAAAAAAAACCTCTTTCCTATTTCCATCTGAAAGGCAGAGGAGAATTCATAGGGCTTAGAGAGAGAGGTCAGTACAATTTTTCTTAGGATAAACCCTCATTTTTCAGAAAGCAGATTTTTCTTCCTAGGTAAAAGATCATGCTGGGTTAACAGTTCGGGGAACTCTGAGCTTGGTTCACATAAATAACATTTCCCACTGCCTCCCATTTGAAATATACCTACACTCAGAGGGCCTCTTGAAAGAAACTACCATCCACTTTGGACAGACTCTCTAGCCTCATTATAAGCCAAACTTTTATGGTTTGTTTTTCTCAATCTTTATTGTCGGCTCTTGTTATTGATCATATCATTTCACTGTATGCTTCTAAGGTCAGAGTTTTCTCCAGGCCAAGAGAAATCAGAACATAGGGGTATCATTTAAACTTACCATTATCTGAGCAGTTCAAACTCACTCTTCTTAATAGGATGTTTTCCCAAATTCAGCCTCCTGCAGTACCAGCACAGTACGAGGCTATGTGCCAGTAGTCTCAATAAGACCCTGTAAGTGAGCCAATAGTTCAATCTTTCTATGCAACTCCATAGATGAAATTCTTATGTTTACTAGGTCAAGCTTAAACCATCCTGCATGAGGAAAAATTCCCCTTCATTCAAAACTGTAATTCTCTTTTGCTACCATAAATCACAGTCCTTTTGCTTTACTCAGGCTCTCCATATCAGACTTTGAAGGTTCCTTTCCATACTACCCAAGATAATAAATAGTGATAGTGAACCATTTTATCGTGTCTGGCATTTCTTCATGTTAATCCAAGGCATCTGGTAGAGCCTAGACTGCATAGATGATTGGTTCTGTTTGGATTATTCACTCTGTTGTTTAATTTTATATTGTGAACATTTTCATTTTCTTACAAAGATAGCGAGAACAGCATATATAATGAACCCCCATAGCTCAGTTTCAACAGTTATCAACTGCAAGCTCCTCTTGCTTCATCCATACTTTCTTGTAACATTGTCAACTGCATATATTTCTCTTTGTTTAAATCTTGCAAATACTACCATGGTTCAAAATAGGAAAAAGAATGATAGGAAAAGGAATCTTGTGTCTGAGAGATCTTGAGCCAGTAATTAGAGTGAATCTTGGGGAACATCATACAGATATGACTGCCCTTGGGGGAAAAATCAAGAATACAAATGAGTAAAAAGAGAAAATTTATTCAAAAAAATATTTGAATTTATTTCTATTTGAGCTGTGGCTGGTTAGCAAAAGCAACAGAAATTGATAACTGGGTCAGATTGAGGAAAGAAAATTTTACCATCCATTTGGATTTTGTTCCATTAAGTAATGAAAATGGTACCAAAGTGCCAACGCCTGTCAATTTTCCTGCCTTGAACTGGTCACCTAGTTGTGTTGTAGGATAATTTTTATGGTTACCATGCATACCTCCCTTCTTGATACTGATATAAACTGACTGATCCATCAATGCAACTGAGAACATGAATATTTTCTAAAGTCTGCGCTACAGGGACCAACGTTACAAGATCATAAAACAAAACAAAATTCTTTGCCTTCATAACAATCCTGGAAGAGGTTCCTGCAATCCCAGGCTTTCTGGGAACAGTGGTTTGAGCTGTACCTTAGCAGCTTTCGCTTAGAGACCACAGAATGGAGAATGAGTACAGCTTATTCCCAGCTACAGTCCTCATTTACATGCTGAATGCTGAAGTGCTTTTCTGTAGCTCAGTGTTTCTCAGCAGAGTTTGCTACAATACATAAAGAAGGAAGGAAATGAGGACAAGGAAAGAGAACCTATCACTCTATAAAATATCCTGAAATACAAATGACTTTTCAGTTTCAAGGGAAAAGATTATCCCTTGAAAATCTGTGATTTGCTTGGGAAGGAACCTGAGATTGTTTTGCAGAGACCCATGATACACAGTTGTCTGTAGGCTATTATATTATCTTTGTCAGTACTTACTTGGCAAGGGCTAGATCTGAGATAATGTGGGATTTTAATATAAATATTAAGGACAACTGCTAAAACTGAGGCATCTGTTTAACTTTTCTTTCTTCCTTTCTTCCTTCCTTTTCCTCCCTCCCTTCCTTCCTTCCTTCCTTTCCTTCCTTCCTTCCTTCCTTCTTTCCTTCCTTCCTTCCTTTCCTTCCTTCCTTCCTTCTTCCTTTCTTTCTTTCTTCCTTCTTCCTTCCTTCCTTCCTTCCTTTCTTTCTTTCTTTCTTTCTTTCTTTCTTTCTTTCTTTCTTTCTTTCTTTCCTCCTTGCCAAGTGGCTTACAAGATTTTTTCCCCTAATATTTTAGGGCACTGCATTATAATATAGAAAATTCACATTTATATAAAACAGTTTGAGAATTATTTATAGGGCTGAATTCCCTTTGAAGAAAGAGAGGGAGTTTAAATCCATGAAATAGATATGGGGATATCACCAAAACTACACATTTGTTAATTTTTCCTTTTATACATATCTTGAAAAAAAACTTCACTTGGCCCCAATCTTCACTGCAATCATTTCTTTCTCTCTTTCCTTTCATATCTGTACTCCTTCAATGAATCTATACTAGCTACTTTCATTTCATAACTGTTTACTCACTGTAATCTGGCCTCTGTTCTATTTAATCTACTGAAATACAAATGTTCAAGTAGGAGGAAACTTGCCTTTGAAATTCTGAATCCTTCTCTTCCCTTCAAGACTTCAGCTATCTTGTGCCTTCTACTTCCTAATCCGTCCCCATAACTAAATAGGAAAGAGCCTGATTTCAATTATTTCTACTTTACAGTGGATAAGAATTAGTCATGCTGGTCACTCTTAGAAAAAGCTGCGTTTTAAACTTAACTCTAATTGTACAGTGAATTATTTCTAGCTTAAATATCCTCAGGTATTGTCAGCAAAGGTAGTGAAAGTGTTTGGACCAATGAGATATTATGTCGCAGTCACTAGTAAGGCTCACCTTCTATGTACGTAATTGTGTGTGTATGTACGGTTCTGTGTGTGTGCTGGTGCGTGTGTGCTCTGTGGGACTGATGTTGTAGAGGCTAGAGTCACGATGAAGTTTGCTCAGAAAGAGCTGTCCCTGGGCTTTCCCTGGCCCAGTGCATCTCATGAGCTCTATGAGATGAAAAACCTGGCCTTCAGACATTCATTCTAAGAGAAAGTTGTTTCACTGGGGCATCTTCTAGCAGCTCCCCTACACTGGACCCTCCCCTTAACCTTTCCCCTGTACTCTCTCTGTGCCAAATCACCAGATGGAGATCTGTATCTACATTCATTTACAACCACTTCTTCTTTTCCCTGGGCCATCACCCAAAGTTATTATAAACCGATGGCTTCTCCTGAAGTAGGCCAACTAGAGCTTCATGACCCAAAGACTTTCTATGGACCTCAAAGGGCAGGGAGAAACCAAACCTGTTATTCAAGGACTTGTGGGGAAAGTGAAAGGAGACAGAAGAAAGGAGGGGATGAGAGGGCATTGAGATGAAAGTCCTTGGCATTGAGAGGAAAGCACCAAATTCTGGAGAATTATATTTAGAACTTTTGCTTTTTAAAAACATGTGTGCAGAAGGGAAAAAGGGACTCCTAACTTAAATCAAAGCCATATCAACCACTGGGATTCAAATGTATCTGGGCACACTTGGGAAGCTAGTGAGGCTGGCCTGCAAGGCTTTCTGCATGAGACTGAGTTCTTTCCTGGGAGGGAACTCTCATACTGAGGGGAGAGGGAATCATGCGCACAAACTTAGCCCAGTAACAAGGTCCTGGTCAGGCAAAGGGAGAAGCAAGTCTGCAGATAGCATAGTGCTGGGTGCTCCTGGTCCTGTGCCATGGAGCTATACAGAAGCAGGCATGTGTCCTCACCAGGGCGGCTGCACCACTCACGGTACAAGGTGATGTGCTACAGACTGCCTCATGGGCTACCCTAGTTTGGAGAAAGCCCGCAAATAGGGAGAAATGGGTACAGCTAATTGGATAATGGCTGCAACCGCTTGTCCATAATGAGACATAGCTAACAGAGAATGGGAACTTGTAATTTTCTAGAACTTCCCAAGGGGGTAAAATAAAGTAAAATTTCTTCAAATGGTATCAGGTGAAGAGGGCTTTAAAAATTTGAGTGTACGGATCTATGGATGACAAATGTTAGGTAAGAAAAGACAAACAAAAGAAACTTGGAGACTTGCCAAGAGCTAAAAGAGAAGCTGTGGCATTTGTATTTGGGTTGATCTAAAGTCCCTCCCCTCCTGTCCCAGATCCCCGGGAAAATTTTTTGCTGGTGATCAGGTTGATTATGGAATAGGCAATTCAGGAGGCCATATAGGCCACAAGAAAAGATATGTAATGTTGAAAGGTGTGGGTGTTTGTGCCCTAGATCAAAGAATTTTGAATTGTGGTTAGATTATGGCCAGATTACAGCCACTGAGGTGCTGCAAATTTAGAAGGTCCCTAGAGCAGAGAAGCAATGGGGAAATGATAGAAAATCCACAGGCCTCTGCTTTAGCAGTTACCCACAACCTCAAAACTACTAATGCATCTGCATCTGTGGATGGCTGCTTAACAAGTGTTGAAAAGATACTTAGTAATGAAGAGAATAGCAAGGACTTAAACTCACGTTAAAAGGAAGGGGAAGGAACTTGTTAATGTTGATGTTAGAGAAGTCGTGGCAAAAGGTAGTAAAGACAGGCAAAAGGACACAATTTGGCCAACCAGCCCAGATGGGAGTGAGTATCAGCAGAGGTTACTTTGAGTGAAACATTACTGTGAGAGCTCAGGATGACTGATGGAAAAAGAGAAAGAGAGAGAGAGATCTGATTGCTCTCTCAAATTCTTACTGTTGGTAAATTAACTTGGGAGAAGAATGAAATAGCATTAGAAGCTTGTAGGAAAAAGCATAGGTCAAAAAATGAGTTAAAGACTCACTTCAAGGTTGATGACAAGAGTGTGGAGGTCGTCTAAGAATATAAAATCATAGTCATGGCATTAAAGACTTCTGTGAGTAAAAGTAGTTAGCTTGTTTCCTAGAGGACAGAGGGCCCCTAGATAAAGATTCAGAATCCTTGTGGGCATATTCCATTCCCCCCAGATATTTTAGCCTTGGAATGCGGAAGGTGGGCATAAACAGGGCAGCTGTAATCACCAGGAAAACACCAATACCAAGAAAAAAACTGCAGGGAAGGAATGAGATCCACGGTTTTAACACTCAGTGCAATCAGAGACTCAGCGTCTCAAGGCAGTGACCAGTGAGAGCTTTGGGAACTACCGAAACCAGAAGGTGCTCCATCCAGACACAACAGAAGAGAATGTCCACCTATCTGTTACTGTTGCAGTTGGAGCAGCCATTTTCCAGAAGATTGAGGCAAAAATTTGAGTCTCCCAGGCCCTCAAATTATACCTAGGTATCAGATGCTTGTAGGCACCTCCCTGTTCTCCCACCGACCAGTGTTTCTCAAAGCAGACTCTCAGGATCATCTGCAATACAACCGTCTCAGGAACGTGTACATGCAGATTCCGACCCACTCTCCCATCACCACTGCCCAACAAGAGTCTCTGGAGCTGGGGGCCTTCATGTTTAATAAACCCCAGAAGATTCTCATGCACTCTACAAATAATACATCTGGATTGTTTTTCACATGACTGTAATGAAGTCCATTCTCCAAATCTCTGGCACTCCAGATTATGTATACACATATGTACGTTACATTCTTATTTTTACATAATTATAGATTTGCAGAAGGTTGAGAAGAAACATACAGAGAAGTCCTATGCACCCTTTCCCCAGCCTCCCCGTGTAAACATCTTACAACTGTAGTACAATATCCATAAAGCTTATTCAGACTTCACCAGTTTTACATACTCCAAGTCTGCACTTCACTGTCCTAGACTAATGGAACACCTCTAAAAGAATGCCAAAGCAAGACAGATGGTAGGAGACAGGAGGTAGAGAAAGAATCCAGTCCTGTCCAGGCCAGGCACTATGGCCACCTGACAGTTAAAGGGGATTGGTGGAGTGTGGTTGTTGCTTACACCCTCCTCCACTGGGGAGATGCTGACACCAAAGTAACCCTCTTCAGGCATCTGGGGACAGGGGCAGGGCTAGAGCTTCAGTCAGAGTCTTACTGAGAAATTATCCTGCTTATCTGGCCAGACCCTAGTCTCCATGTGTTTGCTTTTGAGCCATTGGAAACTGTCAGCTTCCAAGGTAATAAAGAGTCTTCCGTAAAATCAGAAAGTTCACTGGTGCTTATTCTTCAGAGTCATTATAGGAGTGGAAGAGGTCCAGGGTGGGTGAATCAATAATGGCCAGGGTGTCAAGACTAAGCACACTGCTCTTGGGTGGGCAAAGGGACTTTTTGCATGAGGTCCCTGAAAGCCGATCCCAAGAAAGGTATGAACAGAACACTACAGAGTCTCTAGTTAATACTTTTTAAAATTGCTCATTTCCTTGCAAGGATGGCACCCTTTGAAAGGGCCACCTTTTGAAGGAGCTCCAGGCTGGGTCCACCACTTGGATTCAGCATATATAGGCAGATCAGGAAAACTGGTAAGGCTCAGGCCCCAGAAGTTTATCTAAATGAGTGACTGTGGAGTCTTCCCAGGAGAGGATTCTCTCTAAAGGAAGGGAATTGAGAAGATCCAGCTATAAAGCTTGTCACTGGAATTTGTTAGCAAGCCCCTCAGTTTCAGTTCAGTGAAGGAGGTTGGAGGGTGACTAGGAGTCTCTTTCCCAGGGGTTGTTATAAGCAAAAATAAAAGAACTATTTTGCTAAAACCCTGTAAGAACTTGTACACAAATGGCAGTTTTGATACCCAAGTGGAAAAGTTAAACTAAAAGGGGTTAAAAGACATTTGCCCCTACATTAAAAAAAAATAGACTTTTTAAAGGAGAAGTTTTAGGTTTATAGAAAACTAGGGCAGAAAGTACAGAGTTCCCATATATCTCCTCCACTTCTCCCCTGCACAGATTCCCCCCATTATTAACATCTTGCATTAGTGTGGTACATTTGTTTGTCCCTACTTTTTTATGCATTGAACCCAATGTAAGCAGCAACAGTACCCCCAAAATGTGCCCAGGGGATGTGGTGGTAGATAAAGCAGAGCCTGGCAGATATGGGTGCCTGGTAGGCATGAAGCAGAAGGAAGAGCTGGAGCAATGGAATAATAGAAAAGCAGCAGAGACAATGTGATAGTTAACTGAGCTTTTTATGACTGTGTGCAAAACATCCCTGAGACCTCCAGGAAATACTTATCAAGAACTTTTTGGGATCAGGAGTCCTGGCTTAGTATGTGAGAATAAGAGCAAGAGAAATATGGGTTACAGAAAAGCACAGCAGTAAGGGAGTACATGCTCCAGAACCAGACTGACTAGGTTCCAACCCTGTCTTTACCATTTAACTAGCTGTGTGACGCTAGCTAACCACTCTATGTTTCAGTTTCTGTGTCTGTAAAATGGAAGACATACTAGTTTCTACCTTGTATAATTGTTGTAATAATTATGTGAGCTTAAAACATGTAAAGCAATAAAAATAGTATCTTGTGTTCACAGAATAAACACTCAGTAAGTAGTCCAGTACCTACCTCATGGGGTTGTTATAAAAATTGAAAATGATGTTATAGGTAAAGCACTCAGAGAGTTACTTACATACTCGATAAACGTTAACTATTATTTGTGTGATAGAAATTAAATTTTATATGTTATCAGTATATACACTGGAAAACTAACCAAAGGAGAGGAAACAATTATAAAATTTTTATTTGGCAGTGTAAAAGCAAAACTAACTACAGTTATTTATGTAAATTGCTTACTACTTATGCCTAATTACTATGAAGCACAATAACAATTATATATAGCATTAAGTGTGTCAGATTGACTTTGCTAAAAGTTTTGATTATAACATCAACCTCTGTATACATCTGCTCAGTGTTGTCTGTTGCTCTTGTGGAATAATCTTCTGCTAATGTAGTACTCTCATCTACTCACAATGCTAGAGAATTAGTGGGAACACAGGCTTGCCACAAACTTCCTTCTCATAGTCCCCCAAATCCTTTTTCAGTCCCTTTAATCCTAGAATTTTCTGTTGATTCTGATGACCCTCCGATTATTTTTTCAAAACCCTTTAATTTGCTTTTATAGAGTACTTGCTATGTTCAAGGAACTATATTAGGAGCTGGAAGGGATACAATGATAATTAAGGCAGGCTCCACTTATAGTTGATTATAAGGGAATAAAGGAAAACCTTTACATGAGGCAGAAAAAAGATGCTGTGAGTCTTCAAAAATTCTGGCTGTGGCTTTGGAGCTAGTTACTAATTTAAGAATAAGTAAGATGTTTAAATAACATATTTATTGAGATATAATTCATATATTATAAAATTTACCCTCTTAAAGTGTACAAATCAATGGGTTTCAGTATATTCACAAATTTGTGCAACCCTCACCACAATCAATTTTAGAACATTTTCATCACCCTAAAAAGAAACCCCTTATCCATTAGCAGTCACGTCCCATTCTTCCATCCCTCAGTCCCTGGCAACTGCTAATCTACTTGCAGTTTCTATGGAATTGCTTGTTCTGGACACTTTGTATAAATGGAATCATATAATTTATGGCATTTTGTGTCTGGCTTCTTTCACTTAGAATGATATTTTCAAGGTTCATCCATGTTGTAGCATTTGTCAGTACTTCATTACTTTTTACAGCTGAATAATATTCCATTGTATGAATAGACCACAATTTATTCATCCATTCATCACTTGATAGACATTTGGGTTGTTTTTACTTTTTGGCTATCATGAATAATGCTGCTATGAACACTCATGTACAAGTTTTTGTTGGACACATGTTTTTAATTCTCTTGAGTAAATACCTAGGAGTGGAATTGCTGGGTCATATGGTAACTCCTTGTTTAACTGTTTGAGGAATTGCCAGACTATTCTCCAAGTAGCTGCACCATTTTTCAATCCCACCAGCAATGTATGAAGGTTCTGATTTCTCCACATCCTTGACAACACTTGTTATAGTCTTTTTAATTTAGTTTAGTGGGTGAGAATTCTTGTTGTGTTTTTTATTTGTATTTCCATGATGACTAACAATGTTGAGCATCTTATCATGTACTTAGTGGCCATTTGTATATCTTCTTTGGAGAAATGTCTATCCAGATCCTTTGTCTGTTTTCAAATTGGGTTATTTGCCTTTTTACTCTTTAGTTTTAAGTGCTCTTTATATGTTCTGGATACAAGTGTCTAACCAGATATATGACTTGTAAACATTTTCTCCCATTCTGTGGGTTGTCATTTTACTTTCTTGACTGTGTCTTTTGAAGCATAAAAGTTTTTAATTTTGATTCAGTCCAATTTATCTGTTTTCTTTGGTTATGTGTGCTTTTGGTATATCTAAAAAACCATTGCCTGACTCCAGGTCATGAAAAATTACACCTGTATTTTCTTCTAAGAGTTTTATAGTTTTAGCTCTTACATTTAGGTCTATGATCCATTTTTAGTTAATTTTTATATGGTGTGAGGTAGAGATCCAATCTCATTCTTTTGTATGTGGATATCCAGTTGTCTCAGCACTATTGGTTGAAAATACTAAGAATAGGTAAGATTTAACAGAACAGCATGAGCAAAGGTATAGAGGCATGAATGCATGGACTTCCACGAATAGCAACTGGTTCAGCTCGACTAGAGGATTGGACAAGTAGGAATATTTAATGGGAAATGAGGTTGGAAAGGTATGTAGGGTCAGATTATGGAGGGCCTTGAGTGCCCAGAGTTGGAGAACTACAAAAGATTCTTGAGTAGGATGACATCGGAATCAGGCTTTCAGAAGACTGATCTAGCTGCAGACTCTACACTGAATTGAATGGGATAAAAAATGTTATGTAGAGAAGTCTATTAGTGGAGCTTCTACAGTGGTCTAGGTCAGAGGCCACAACTAAGACTGTGACAATGAGAGTCACCGAGGTAGCAAGAAAGAAAAGAGGGAACTGGTATGTAAAAAATATTATAAAGGTAAAATACGCACAGGTCGTAATAACTGATTGTATGCTGAGAATGGATTGAGAGAGACTGGGGAAAAAAAAAACTAGTAAAGTCAGGAGAAGTGGCTAATTTGGCAGGGAAGATGAGTTAACTTTTAAACATACTCTCCTCCATTGTTTACTGGCCATTTTTATTTCTTTTGGGATTTGTTGTTTGTGTCCTTTATTTTTTTTTAAAGTTCTGTGTTTGTTTTGTTCTTATTAATATGTAAGAGCTCTTCATGTGTCATATATTGTAAGAATTTCCCCCAGTTTGTCATTTGTCCTATACAAGTATTATCTCATCTGACCCTCTCAACAACCCTCTGAGATTGCCACACCACCCCCACATTAGTTATGGTTGAGGTAACTGAGCATAGACTAGTCTCTTCCCAGGGTCAAATAGCTAGTAGTGGCAGAACTGGGACACCGACTCGCTGGCTCTAGAACTTCCTCTCTCAGGTTTTCTGCCTCATAATATTGGCAAATTTAGTAATAGTTTCCTAGAAAAGCATCTGTAGTTTTAAAATTTTTTAAAGAAAATAGAAGGATAAATTGAAATCTTTTTTTTTTTTAATAAATTTATTTATTTATTTTTGGCTGCATTGGGTCTTCATTGCTGCATGCGGGCTTTCTCTAGTTGCGGCGAGCGGGAGCTACTCTTCGTTACAGTGCACGGGCTTCTCATTGTGGTGGCTTCTCTTGTTGTGGAGTATGGGCTCTAGGCATGCAGGCTTCAGTAGTTGTGGCATGCAGGCTCAGTAGTTGTGGCTTGCGGGGTCTAGAGCACAGGCTCAGTAGTTGTGGCGCACGGGCTTAGTTGCTCTGTGGCATGTGGGATCTTCCCAGACCAGGGCTCGAACCTGTGTCCCCTGCACTGGCAGGCAGATTCTTAACCACTGCACCACCAGGGAAGTCCCTTGAAACCTTTTATAGTGTTTTCTTTACATGAATCAACTTAATTGTATGTATTTGTGTTTCTCTTTTTCTTGGTGACTCTAGCTAGAGATTTGCTGTTTTATTATCTTTCAAAGACAGCTCTATAAAACTACTGTTTTTCTGTCTTCTAATTCTTTAACTTTTGCTTTTATCTTTTTGATTACGTTACCTATTTTTCTTAGGTTCACTTTGCTGATTTCAAAAGAACACATAGTAAATTTTTTTTAATTCTTAAAAGGAGAGTTTTTCTCTCAATATAACAGTGATTTTCAACCAGCATGAGAGTGGGGATGGAGGCTAATTATAATCTCCAGGAAGACTTTTTCACAGATAATCTACTATTTTCTTGTCTCTTGCACCAACTGACCACCCCACCCCAACCTTTGAGGATTATACTGTTATTGAGAGTGCTTTCTAATAGCTGTGTGCTTCCCTTGTAAGAAAAAACTCAAGTTTAAACGATCTCCCATAAGAGTTCGTATGACATTCTCATTGTTAATATTTTGGAATAGGCATTGGAGTTATTTGAAAAGTGTGTGTTTTAATATTAAATAGTTAAAATTAAAAAAAAATAAACATACTGTCCTCACAATTTGATACATTCCCAGGAGAGAAGTCTAGCATTCATTTGGAAATGCAGCTCTGGATCTCAAGATGGAAGTCAGGGTTGGAGGTAAAGATTTGGGAGATATTGCATAATCATGGTGGTAAGACCTTGGGCATGAATGAAGGATTCTCTCCTTTCCCCCATCTCTCTAGATTGCTGTTCCTTCTGAGTTTCCTCAGATGATACTTCTTCCTGCTCCCACCCCTAAATGTGAGTTCCTTTGTTCTTTCATTCAACAAATACTTATTAAATGCTTACTATCCTCAGGCACTGTTCAATGCACTGATAATACTTGGTGAACAAAACAGACCAAAAAAAAAAAACCTGCCTAATGAAGCTTACAGTCTAGTGGAAGGAGAATATACAAATAAAGATGTAAAACCTAGTGTTCAGATGATGAAAAGTGCTGTGGAGAAAAATGGAGCAGAGAAGGGTGGGGGAAGTTTCAATTTTTAAATAGATGATCCAGGAAAACCTCAGGGAGAATGACACATTTGATTAAAAGGCCAGTGCAGGTGAAGCAACAAGCTGTGTGGCTATCTGAGTAAAAAGCATTCCAGGCAGAAAAGACAGCAAGTGCAATGGCCCAGAGGCTGGAGAGTGCCTGGTGTGTTGGAGGAACAACAAGGGGACCAGTGTGGCTGGAGCCGAGTAAGTGAGGGGAGAGTAGTAGGAGATTAGGCCAGAGGCCTAACTGGGTGTCAGATTGTATAGGCTCTTATAAACCACAATAAGAATTTGGCTATCATTCTATGTGAGATAAAAAACCACTAGAGGATTTTGAGCAGAGAGTGGCAAAATTTGATTTATATTTTAAATGGATCAGTTTTTAAAGGGGTCTATCATTTTGAGCATAGATTATGGGAGAAAAAGGGTGGAAGCAAGGGGATCAGTTTGCAGGCCTTAATGATAATCTAGGCATGAGATAATGACAGCTTGGACCAGGGTGACAGCAGTGAAGGTATTGGGAACTGGTTAGAGTCTGGATATAATTTGAGCTGGAGCTGGCCGGCGTTGATGACAGACTGAATACAGGATGTGAGAGAAAGAAAGGTCAAAGATGACTCCAAGATTTTTGTCCGGCCAATGGAAGAAAGAACTGTCCATTCCTTAGATAGGGAAGACAATGGGAGGAGCAGGTTTGAAATGGTGGCAGCGAAGATCAAGAGATCAGTTTTGCACGTGTTAAGTTTGAGCTGCCTATTAAAGGTTGAAGTGGAGATGTGAAGAATATAGTTGGGGGAATTCCCTGGTGGTCCAGTGGTTAGGACTCCATGCTTCCACTGCAGGGGGCCCTGGTTCAGTCCCTGCTCAGGGAACTGAGATCCTGCAAGCTGTGTGGTGCAGCATGGCCAAAAAAAAAAAAAAAAAAAAATTAGGACTCAAACCCTAGTTCTTTAAAAAAAAAGAATATAGTTGGATATGCAAGTCTGGAGTTTAACAAAAGGTCTGAGAAGAGTTGGGAGGGTCCAGAAAGACATAAACCCTTTGACTGACACCCAACCTGGGTAGTGTCATCAGCAATTGTACGTATAGGAAATGGGAAGCTTGCACCTTCGTCTAGTAGTATGCTGCTTGGACCACGTTCTGTAGAGCTGTCTCCATCTTCCTGTTTGTTAGCATCTTTCCTTTAATCATATTACTGTCCCTAGGTGGCACCCATACAAACACTTAAATTCTTTCCTCTTTTGCTCTCCTCACATTACACACTCACTATGCTTTCTGTAATCCATATTCTATTTTACTCCTCAAAAGGACACCTTGCCATCATCTCATTAATAAAGAACAAGAACAAGCACCCTCCTCCTTTGGTGCTCAGCGCAAGGACCTACTGGAGTCTTTTCTTCATACTGGATACAAGTAACCTCTGCCATGTGGTTCAAATATATCTGCAAATACCTCGGGGGTTAACAACCCAAGTCAACTTACGGGAATATTGTCCAAATAAGGCCTACAGTTGTGTCATATGGCAAGTGCTCAATTACATCTCATTGATTAATCAACTAGGCTATACCAGCATATCATATAAATCTTTACATACTGTAGGATCTTCGTGGAAAGAAGAATCTTCTAGCATCTCTGCTCATCACTCTCTGTGACTTCAACTCAGTGTCCTCTCAAAGGAAGTCTCTTGACCCAGGCTCACCGCTAAGCTTTCTCCTTTGGCTGCCACCCAGTTTTCATTTTGTTGCTTTGTTTTCTTTCCTGATACTGTCTGTCTGTCTTGTGGAATGGGAACTAGCCTCTGTCTGGCCTGGTAATGTACAAAAGTCTTCAAAAGTTATCCCTCACATAAAGATTGCCCTTCTGAGACACAGCAAGCTCAGGCTTCTTTATCTGAGGCACAGGAACTGGCTGACTTGTCTGACACTAGTCTTTAAGGATCAGAAATTTATCTCCAAACCCATAATGGCTTTGGCAATTATGAGTTCATTCACATCATTTTGAATTTATTTTTATGCTTTGCTGGTACTACTGCCCCCAAGAGAGTACTGCTTCTTTTTATTTACTGCTTCTTTAATTTTGCTTGCCAAGCATTAAAAAGTAGGCCTTGGTTTTGCTAGACTCTGTAGTCTTTTATGATTTTCTAAAATTCTGTTACATTTCTTCCTGAACCTTTTCCATCTTCTCTCATATGGCAGCATCTCAGTTTATTGATACTGTTTGTCAAAAACTACCCGTATTTTAGGTGTTGTGTGTGTTCTGTATGATGCCAGTCAAGCTATTTTGGCCTCTGATGAGAAACTGAACTTTCTTAGCCTTTTTCATTTCCAACCCACTTTCTATGATGGCCAGCATCTTACTGGCCTTTGGAAATGCAGGTTACACCAACTTTCATGGAATAATACATGACGATTCCCATGTTACTTTCTCCCATTATAATGGAAAAAGAAAGATAATAGGTAATATGTTTGGATTAATTTTCAAATGCCTATACTGAAGTCCATTTGCCAAATCTCTGGCACTCTAGATTATGTATGTATATTTTTAATTTTTGTATAATTATAGATTTGCAGAAGGTTGCAAAGAAACATGCAGGGAAGTCCCAGACACCCTTTCCCCAGCCTCCCCCAGTGTTAACATCTTACAGCTATAGTACAATATCCATGAAGCTTATTCAGACTTCAACCAGTTTTACATACATTTTTGTGTGTGTGTGTATGTATATATGTATGTATGTGTATAGCTCGATGCAATTTTGCCACATGTATAGCTTTGCAAAACCATACCACAATCAAGACACTTTACCATAACCGCAAGACTGTCTGGTGTTATCACTTTATAGTGGTATCCATCCCCTATCCCTAACCCCTGGTAACCATTAATCTAGTCTTTAGCTCCATAATTATATATTTAACCATTGCTACATAAATGAAACCATGCAGTATGTATCCTTTTGAGATTGGCTTTGATCACTCAGTATAATTTCCTTGAGGTTCATCCAAGTTTTTGTGTGTATCAACAGTTCATACCTTTTTGTTGCTGAGTAGCACTCCATGGTATGGATGTACCACAATTTTTTTAAACAGTCACCCTTTGAAGGACATCTGGGTAGCTTCCAATTTTTGGTTATTCTGAATAAAGTTGCTATGAGCATCTGAATACAAGTTCCTGAGTAAAAATAAGTCTTCATTTCTCTGGGATAAATGCCCAACAGTGGAACTGCTAAGTAGTGTGGCAAGTCCATTTTTAGTTTTGAAAGGAACAGCCAAACTATTTTCCAGAGTCAGATTATTTATTTTTGGAATTTAATTATGACTCAATCCCTAGAAAGTTATTCCACTGTTTACCTCTTTCTGATTAGAGAACTATCCTTCTCAGAGTCCTGTGGAGTCAGATGGACCTGGATTCAGATCTTGCTTCAATCACTAATTAACTGGGTGAGCTTGAACAATATATTTAACTTTTTTGAGTCTCAGATTCCCTATTTGAAAACTAGGGATAACAATGCCCAAGATAGTAAGGATTTAACAACATCAACATGTAAAATACTGAGAGTAGAGTGTCTGGTAGACAGTAGCAAGTTAATGCTAGCTCTCTTCCCACTCCACGGCAAAATAACGATCAAACATTACTCCCAACATTTTTGGTATTTGAAATTTTAAAAATCCAAGCAAAGCATAATACTAGCTCCTTTTGTACATGTTCTTTTTTTTTTTTAACTAAATTAAGTAGATTCCTTATGCAAAATTTTTCCTTGGAAAAACCATTTTCCCTTTCTTCCTCTCAATTATAGACTTGCTTTATTGTGCTTCACAGATCTTGTATTTTTTACAAATTGAAGGTTTATGACAACCCTGGATTGAGCAAATCTATTTGTGCCATTTTTCCAACTGCAGTTGCTCACTTAGTGTTTCTGTGTCACATTTTGGTAATTCTTGCAATATTTCAAACTTTTTCATTACTTTTATATTTCTCATGGTGATCTTTGATGTGGGAATTCCCTAGCGGTCCAGTGATTAGGACTCATCGCTTTCAATGCCATGGGCCTGGGTTCAATCCCTGGTTGGGGACCTAAGATCTTGCAAGCTGCGCAGCGTGGCCCAAAAAAAAAAAAAATGATGTTATTATTGTAATTATTTGGGGGCACCACAAACAATGCCCATATAAGATGGCAAACTTAATAAATGTGTGGGTTCTGACTGCTCCACCTACCAGCCATTCCCATCTCTCTCCCTCTCCTTGGGCCTCCCTATTCTCTGAGACACAACAATATTGGAATTAGGCCAATTAATAACCCCACCATGATCTCTAAGTGTTCAAATGAAAACAAGAGTCACCTACTTTCAATCAAAAGCAAGAAATTATTAAGCTTAGTGAGGAAAGCATGTCGAAAACCAAGATAGGCCGGAAGCTAGGCTTCTTCCCCAAACAGTTAGCTGCATTGTGAACGCAAAGGAAAAGTTCTTGGAGGAAATTTAAAGTGCTACTCCAGCGAACACAAGAATGATAAGTGAAACAGCCTTATTGCTGATACAGAGAAAGTTTTAGTGGTCTGGATAGAATATCAAACCAAACACAACGTTCCCTTAAGCCAAAGCCTAACCCAGAGCAAGGCCCTAACTCTCTTTAATTCTATGAAGCCTGAGAGAGGTGAGAAAGCTGCAGAAGAAAAGTTTGAAGCTAGCAGAGGTTGGTTCATGAGGCTTAAGGAAAGAAGCCATCTCCATAACATAAAAATGCAAGGGGAAACAGCAAATGCTGATATAAAAGCTGCAGCAAGTTATCCAGATTCCAGATCTAGCCAAGATAATTAATGAAGGAGGCGAAACTAAACAACAGATTTTCAATGTAGATGAAACAGCCTTCTACTGGAAGAAGATGACATCTAGGACTTTCATATCTAGAGAGGAGAAGTCAATGCCTGGCTTCAAAGCTTCAAAGGACAGGCTCTCTTTTAGGGACAAAGTCAGCTAGTGACTTTAGATTGGAGCAAATGTTCATTTACCATTTTGAAAATCCTAGGGCCCTTAAGAATTATGCTATATCTCCTCTGCCTGTGCTCTATAAATGGAATAACAAAACCCGGATGACAGCACATCTGTTTACAACATGGTTTACTGAATATTTTAAGCCCACTGTTGAGACCTACTGTTCAGAAAAAAATAAGATTCCTTTCAAAATATGACTGCTCATTGACAATGCACCTGGTTACCTGAGAGCTCCGATGGAGATGTACAGTGAGATTAATGTTGTTTTCATGTCTGCTAACACAACATCCATTCTGCAGCCCATAAATCAAGGAGTAATTTTCACTTTCAAGTCTTATTTAAGAAATACATCTTATAAGGCTATAGTTGCCATAGATAGATTCCTCTGATGGATCTGTGCAAAGTTAATTGAGAACCTTCGGAAAAGGACTCACCATTCTAGATAATTAAGAACATTCATGATTCATGGGAAGAGGTCAAAATATCAACATTAACAGTGGTTTGGAAGAAGTTGATTCCAATCTTCATGGATGACTTTGTAGAGTTCAAGACTTCAGTGGAGGAAGTAACTGCAGATGTGGTGGAAAGAGCAAGAGAACTAGCATTAGAAGTGGAGCCTGAAGATGTGACTGAATTGCTGCAATCTCATGATAAAACTTGAACGGATGAGAAGTTGCTTCTTATGGATGAGCAAAGAAAGTGGTTTCTTGAGATG
Source organism: Balaenoptera borealis (assembly GCF_965194805.1). NCBI lineage: Eukaryota > Metazoa > Chordata > Mammalia > Artiodactyla > Balaenopteridae > Balaenoptera > Balaenoptera borealis. Next base: position 90,691,436 of record NC_138874.1, read on the forward strand.
AAATCTACCCATAGTAAAGAGGCTGTAAATATTGTTGATATGACAACAAAGGACTTAGACTATTACATAAATTAGTTGATAAAGCAATGGCACTGTTTGAGAGGATCGGCTCCAGTTTTGAAGGAAGTTCTACTGTGGGCAAAATGCTATCAAACAGCATTGCATACTACAGAGGAATCATTCATGAAAGGAAGAGCCAATCAATTCGGCAAAATTTACTCTTAGTTTAAGAAATCGCCACAGCCACCCCAACCTTCAGCAACCACCTCCCTGATCAGTCAGCAGCATAACATTGATGCAAAACCCTCTGCCAGCAAAAAGATTACGACTCGCTGAAGGCTCAGGTGATGGTTAGCACTTTTAATAATAAAGTATTTTTTAATTAAGGCACTCACATTGTATTTTTTTAGACATGATGCTATTGCATACTTAACAGACTACAGTATAGTGTAAACATAACTTTTATATGCACTGGGAAACCAAAAAATTCACGTGACTGGCTTTATTGTGATATTCACTTTACTGCAGTGGTCTGAAACCAAACCAGTAATATCTCTATGAGGTGTGCCTGCACATTTGCTGAAGTAATTCTCACAACTCTTGGCAGCAGAAATGAATTGGTGTATCTCTATTATGTTCTGTGGTTTTTCTCTCTTCCAGGTCAGTGAACAATTTCCTGATGACTGGTCCAAAGGTAAGAAAAAAAATTCCTTTGATTTATTTGGATTTCACTCAGCTTCTTGACTGAAGACTACACATGTCAATATCTTTTATTATATCTTATATTATGCTGTATATATTATAGGCAGAAAAACTGTGGCACAGAAAGGGTTAGGGACACACCCGAAACCCCACAGCAAACTAGTGTCAGAGCCAGGACAAGAACTCAGGAATATTGATTCTGAATTTATGGCCAGAATTTCCAGAGCCAGAAAAGTTTTCTTTCACAGTGTCAGGCTACAGTCACCCATCCTTCTCAGTGCAGGGTGGGAGGCTGTCTTCCATCTTTAAAGTGCTGGCATTGTACTACATGATCTCTAAGGACATTTTCAGCTTACAAAATGTTCTCTTCTAAGCTAGTAGTAGGATGAAAACAGCTGAAAAATCATGAATTATGTAATTGAGGCTCATTTTGGAGTGACAGAATAGTATAATGAATAGAGGCAGTGAGGTCTAGAGTCTAATGAAACTGATTTTCATTCCTACTTCAAACATTTGCTAGTGGTGGGACTTTGGGCCAACTGTTTTACATCACCTCTCTGAGCCTTAGGTTTCTACCTAAGTTTATTTGTGATGTTATTTGTGATGTTAAAAGCATATTTAAAGTGCTTACTCTGTCATTATTTTGGAGGGACGGGAGTGCACAGGAAAAGAGGTGCTTGGCCACTTTAGGGCAAATGCCTCCCAAGTTCAGTTGCTGTGAGTCTGAAGTTTGACCCCTGTGTCCCTGCAGGCTTACTTGATCTACTCCAGCAGCGTGGCAGCTGGTGCCCAGAGTGGTATTGAAGAATGCAAATACCAGTTTGCCTGGGACCGCTGGAACTGCCCCGAGAGAGCCCTGCAGCTGTCCAGCCATGGTGGCCTTCGCAGTGGTAAGGAAAGCCTCGGCCACAGCTCCCTGGACCCCCTGGCCACAGGTTAGAGCCCCACTCTCCAGGGATGGCCCCCTGCCTCCTCTACACCCTTGTTCCTCAGCTGGTCTCTGCTCTCAGGTCATCTCCCTCTCCAGGATCTTCTCTGTTCCTTCTCCAGCTCCTCTTTCCTACCTATAGAGCTTTTTTCTTTCTTCCCCAACACCCTCACTGCTCAACAAATGGACCTTGCCTCACCCCCAATCCTATACCACCCTCAGTCTCCCGGCTGGCTAAAGGCTTCCTCAAAATATAAATAAGGTAGGTAGGGGTCGTAAATCTTCATGCCTCTTAGCGCCTTCCTTCAGCAGGCTTAGCAGAGAGGTACAGGGCAAGTGGGAACTGACCTGGAGCCCGGATTCCCATGGAGAAGATAAAAAGCGGCCATGGAAGGAAATGAAAGAGCTGCCAATCAGTGGTTCTTTTCAAGACTAGCTAGCACCTGCCTCTCAGACTTCAATGTTCCAGGAGGAAGTGGGGATGGTTTCTTTACAACCTGACCTTCAGATTCTCCCCCATTTCTTTCTTGGGCTCTTTCCCACCTAAATCTCACCCATATCAACAATAATCTAGCCACTCAGTCATAAAATGTGTGACCCGAAAAGATGGGAAGGAAGAAGAGCAGGGCTGAGACCAGGGCTGGAGCAGACCCTGGAAGAGAGTAAGGTACATTATAAAGGTGGGGAAATAGAATGGAGCAGGGAGAGGAGGGTATAATGATGGTATTAAAGGTATGTCTTTGGGCTGTAACTCCTCCCTCTAACTCACTCAATTTTTGGTTCCTGTCAGCTAATCGGGAGACAGCATTTGTACATGCCATCAGTTCTGCCGGGGTTATGTACACTCTGACTAGAAACTGCAGCCTTGGGGATTTTGACAACTGTGGCTGTGATGACTCCCGCAATGGGCAACTGGGTGAGTAGTGATCTTGGGGGTGGGTAGGACAGCCCAATAAAGTTCACTTAAGTAATGAAAAGCTTGGTGGGTACTTGGTGGGGTGAAGAAGAGTTGTATTCTTCTAAATCTGAGGAAAATCAGGGCGAACCAGTTTGAGCCCAAACCCTACAGTGACAAACCAGGCTAAATGTAGCTGGGGACCCTTCTCTGACTGGGTGGTTTCCTTAATTTAAACACAATAACGATAAAGGAAGAACCCTCCCTTCAGAATCACTCCTATTACTGTCTCAAACATAGGGGGAACGAACGCCCTTCCATGCTGCCTATCCCTGTCTCCTTTCCACTGTTTACCTCCACTATCCTTTCCAACCCTCTGCCCTGCAGCTCAACTGCCAACTGCTGTTCCATATTATCTCAATTGCCCTTCTCTCTCCCCCTCAATGCTGTGCTTTCCTCACCTTTTTTGCACCATCATGTCCCTTCCAGAGGTCAGTCGCTGGCGGAGGTCTGCACACTCTGACCAAAGGCCAGAAACATAGTAACGGGGTGAGCAGGCACCTGCCTCACTTGGCAGCTACTTAAGTCCTGGAGTCCTGGGCACGAGATTGGCTGAAGCTGGAAGTAGGAGCACAAAGGTGGCAAAAACAAATCTAGGGTGAAACTAATTTGGAGACAGGGCACTCGCCCCACCTGAACCCTTCCCCACCTCAGATCCCCCAAACCCACTTAGAACCAGCAGCCCAGGAGGCTCCGGGCCGTCCTTTCTTCCCACTGCATTTTTTCCAGGGGGCCAAGGCTGGCTGTGGGGAGGCTGCAGCGACAACGTGGGCTTCGGAGAGGCAATATCCAAGCAGTTCGTCGATGCCCTGGAGACAGGACAGGATGCTCGGGCAGCCATGAACCTGCACAACAACGAGGCTGGCCGCAAGGTGAGTCCTGCAGCCCCTGGGGTCAGGCAGCTGGCTCCATCCACTGCCAGCCCTAGGTGCGGACGGCTCTTCAATTCATTCATCAGATTGGGGAAATGCGGCATCGGCATCGAGGCGGCTGGCCACGTAGACTAGCTAGAATCCTCGCAACCCGCCAGAGGGTGACACTCCCCAGGCGCTTAATCCCTGGCCCGCTCACTCCTAGCTCTCTTCCCAGGCGGTGAAGGGCACCATGAAACGCACGTGTAAGTGCCACGGCGTGTCTGGCAGCTGCACCACGCAGACCTGCTGGCTGCAGCTGCCTGAGTTCCGAGAGGTGGGCGCGCACCTGAAAGAGAAGTACCACGCAGCTCTCAAGGTGGACCTGCTGCAGGGTGCTGGCAACAGCGCGGCGGGCCGCGGCGCCATCGCAGACACCTTTCGCTCCATCTCCACGAGGGAGTTGGTGCACCTGGAGGACTCCCCAGACTACTGCCTGGAGAACAAAACGCTAGGACTGCTGGGCACCGAAGGCAGAGAGTGCCTGCGGCGCGGCCGGGCCCTGGGCCGCTGGGAGCGCCGTAGCTGCCGTCGGCTCTGCGGGGACTGTGGGCTGGCGGTGGAGGAGCGCCGCGCCGAGACCGTGTCCAGCTGCAACTGCAAGTTCCACTGGTGCTGCGCGGTCCGCTGCGAGCAGTGCCGCCGCCGGGTCACCAAGTACTTCTGCAGTCGCGCGGACCGGCCGCGGGGGGGCGCGGCGCACAAACCCGGGACAAAACCCTAAGTGTCCCCTTCCGCACTCTCCTTTCCCAATTTGTCCTTGGCTTCTTTTAGAGACCCCAGTAGTAGAGGAATCTAGGGAATAGGGACCCCACACTACCAAGGCCAGGGATCCCGAGAGGGAGAGAGACGCTGCAATCTCTCCTGTGCTTGCCACTTTCCAACCTGTTTTCACAATTCCTCTGCTCTCTCCTCGCGCTGTCTGCATCATCCGCTCGCCACACTTAGGTCTGAGAACCCTCTGTTCTGAGATTCTGAGCTATTGCTCTTCCTTGGAGTAGGAAGAGAATAGGCGTTCCTCCTCCCGGTCCCAGCTGCCCTAACGCCTGGCCTAGCCTGTGGAGAGCTTAGGAACTGGAAGAACCCTTCTGAGAGATATGCAGGGCCCAGGGAAAACACGGCTTTTTTCTTTTACCCGTCTTCCCCGCTCCCCCCATCCCCTCCCCCTCATTTTTCTGCTGCCAGTTCTCTGCCATAGCCACACCTTCCTTCTGCAGAGGCCCTCCTGTGCTTCTGATTCCCTAACTGCTGGCATAGACTCCCAGGAATCTCTGCTTTCTCTCCCCCCCTTTCCTTCCTTCCTTCCCTGAAGGGATACTGAGGAAACTGACCCAGGAAAAAGCATGTCTTTGGAGGTTGGTTCCTAGAGGCAGGGGTTGAAGATGGAGGAAATGGGAACCCTAGAATGCTGACTTGCTGAAAACCAAGGGTGCCACTCATCCTTGTGATACCATGTCTCTAATGGACTTTGCCAGTGGGGCAATGACCTTCCTAGACAATCACCCAAGGTGCTCCAGACACATACCCACAACATCTAAGAATGATGTAAGGGCAGACTGCCAGTCATTTCCTACTCTTTAAAGTAACCTCCTCCCTGCTCCTAACCTATAGCCTCCTAGCAACCAACTTTACTTCTTCTCTTTCCCCAAAGGATCTTATTCCCCTGAGCCAAGACTGAGATAAATAAAGCTAATTTCCCATTCAGACCCTGGTTTGCACCTCTGAAGACAGGTCATGAGGAAGGAGAAGCTGGGACCCTTCCTTTTCACTAACCTGGTTCTCAAACAGGCAGGATTCAGGCATTGGATACTTTCCTTCAATACATAAACTTCCTGCAATGAAACTGTTAATAATAGGAAGTTCAGCACCTTGAACCTTAATTTATTGCAGTCACTGTGACATGTGCCTTTTTTTCAGGTATTGAACTTATTCTTGGGGATATGGGGAAGAGCGTGTGTAAGATATAACCTCTAGGTCCTCTCCTCCCTCCCACCTTGCCAGGATACTATCCTCCTGTGAGCCTCACTTCCCTGATGGCCTAAGTAGTTATCCTGGCCTGACAGAGGTTAATCTGCCAAGGATTAGTAAATCATCCCCATAAATCTTCCACCAATACATTCACTCAGTAGCTAAGACCTTGCTGCTGGTTGTGCTTGAGTCTTCTGGTTCTCTTCTCAGAAAGCAGCAGTACAGCAGGGACTTGGTGAAATAGGGCTCTGGGGAGGCAAGAACTAATCCCTGACAGACCCTCTGCAGCCCAAGGAGCTTGCCGGTCATCTCCCTTCCCCTAGGCTGGTCCTGGGTCATAGGCACCAGGTAGCCCCGCAGCCCTTCCGGAGCAGAACTGGTCAAATGCTAGAAAACTTCATCCCATCTCTTGTAGAGGAGGAGAAAGCACAGAGGAGTGGCTCCAAGTGGGTAAAATGGGTGGAGGCTCTAAAGGCTGACCAGTGACAGTGGAAAGGCTCTCATATTCCAAATTGACACAATGCCCAGGTCAGACCTCAAATCTCTGGCCTCATCCCTACACATCTTCTGGTCCCACTAACACTTACTGAGGAGAGAGGTTCCCCTTACCTCCTTACAGGGGACATGCTTCCTTTCAGGGTCTCCTAGTGCTTCATTTCCAGTTCCATCAGCAAAAGGCCTTTTGCTCCTTCCCTCAGCTTTGATCTGGGCCTCTTGAATCTCCCAAATTGCCCTTCGTCCCTAATCAAGCAGCAGCATGTACTAACTTGGCTGTCTCACTTGGCAGAATTACTTGATAGTGTACAGTAAGAAAATCTGGCAAGGCAGCTAGAAAATATAAAAGTACAATGTTGTAAAGGAAAGCTACATTCTCCAGGAGGTCTCTCAGCATACAAGTAGGAGAACTATTGTGCTCCACATTTGATAACTCCAGGTCAGTACTTGAAACATGTCGTGCTGCCAGAAAGTTCTTTCATACGTTATTGTTTTGTATTCCCAAATGGATATGATTGATACCACATTCATTTGCATCTATAAAGAAAACAATACTGAGCTACCTTAGATCTGGATTGCTTTTTTTCCCCCTCTTGCATTATCTATTCATTCACTTATTCATTCAACGAACACCAGAGTGGAAATACAGTGGTGAACAACACACTGACCTCCTGCATTCATGGAGTGTAGGTTCTCTTTTATAATCAATCACCAGTGCTGTGTTCCCCTTTATAAATGTGGACAACCAGACCGGTTGCATGGGAAGACACCTTCGAGGTCAGCTAGTGAAACCTTCTGTTTTACAGATTTAAACTGATGCTGACAAAGATGTCTGGCTTGCTCCACCAACTAGTAAGGTACCGTGGGGTGAGTCCTGGAACCCAGGCCCCTTCCCTCCTCTTGTGTGCTCTTTAGGAGTCCATCTGTCTCAGCCAGGGGACAGAAGCAGAGGGAGGTCCTGAGAAGTGACAAGGACGCTGGGTGGAGGGGACAAAACACTGTCTCCTTCCTGTCCCTAGCCTGTGAGCCTACACACAGGCAGGGCTTTCTTTTCTTGAAAAGAATCGCAGCCTCAACTGGCCTTAGCAGCAGGTTAGGGCAAAGACAGAGACAGGGTCGTGCTCAGCGCTGGCGTTGCTGGTGGTGGTGGGAGGGAAGGGCAGGCCAGGGCACTCGCCTATTGTGGGTCTGGATTGGATGCTTCCACTCATTCATTTCCTTTTAATTAACCCGCATTCCTGGAGGAGAAATATTTATGTTGGCTCCCATAGAGGCAATCCGCAGACTGGAAAGAAGGGGGAAGAAAGCCTGCCTTAGCAAAACAATATCTCTAAAGAGCTCAAGAAGAGAAAATAAGAGAACAAAATGCCATTAAAATAGCCTTCTACCCCCACCGGAGTCAATGAAAACTTCATTTCACATGCTAATCCCCCACTCCGCCCCCTTCTCTTCTCATAACACCTTTCCCAAAAAGTGTTTGGGAAAAGTCTTCGCAGTCAGTACACAGCTCCCCGCAGCTCAGACTTCTCCTTGTGTTAGTTCAGGGCCCCAAGTGAGGCTCTCGCTCCAGCAGCGGCTTTTTTCTCCCCACCTTTAATTTAAACAAAGACTTCGGAGTTCATCAACCTCCCACTGAAATTCACAGCTGCTGAACAAACTAATCCCCTCTCCCAGCCTTTCTTCCCTTCAATGGGCTCTTGGCTTCAAAGACACTTTGGGAAAGGACTTTGCTGGGGCTCACACTGCTTCATCAATAGAAGTTAGTGCAAGTATTATCTGAAGAGCAAGTGGCTTTACAAACAAATACTGCCTAACAATCCCTTCCTCCCAAACACACACATCTAGCCTGCAGACATGATGCGATCTACAACAGGATTAGAGATCGTACCCCTGGCTTCACACCCAGCCCCTTTTGTGTAGCTGAGCTCAGCCCTGAAGTGGTGTGGGGAAAACCCTGGAGCTGAATGTCAGGCACGGATAGAGACACACACACACACACACACACATAGCAGAGTGACCATAAACGCTGCAAGGAGAGCCTAATTCAGTGCCACCTCCTTTCTTCAACTCTCCTGACTTCCAATCTGTCCCCAAGCCTCTCCCCTGCCTTATTAGGGTATTGGGAACAAGAACAAAGAGGACTGGGAAGACAGATAAGAGCAAACTAGGACCTAGAGGAGATAATAATTGGGAGATGACAGAGGAAACCAAACTAAAGCAGCTTTATTGTACATAAAGTACATCAGTGCTTCAAATGCAGAGTCCAACCATGAAAGCGCAGCCAGAGAAGACAGCCCTGAGATGTGTGGGGCTGGGGGAAGAGGGCCTCCAAGCCTTGAAGAACAGTGCTAGAAGACTCTTTCATTAATATGGCTCCTATTCCAGAACCTGGCTTCTAATCACAGAATGAGTGGTCTAGGCCTTGGGCCAGGGAGCAGGCAGGCTGAGTCCGGGGCCACTCCCCACAGGCAGTGGTCCCTCTGCTCCTATCCCATAGCCTAAGACAGCGCTCAGCAAGAGGCATCCCCTCCACCCTCCACTTCACCTGGCTCACCCTTAACAATGCTGGCAGTTGAGAGGTCCCTTCTTAAAAGGGTCTGAGTTCCTTCTCTTCGTTGTGCTCAGCACCCATCCCTCATGTGTATGACTTGTTCAAAGGGTGAACAGCAGTCAACTCTACCCCAGCCTCTGCGGCTCAGAGAAGTATGAACCTGGAAATATGAAGTCAGAGGCAAGGAAAAGGTAAAGTCAGGCTCATAACCCACAGAAGGGGAAAGACAAAAAACCCACAAGATGGGTACAGTCGAGGTAGACTTGGAAGTAACAATCCTGCTCACCCTCTCAGAAGCCACTTAGAACATCCCTGGGGGAGAAGACACACTGCGCCAGGCCCTGGTGGAGTACAGTTTTAGGGAAAGTGAAGAAGAACAGGCTGAGAGAGCCCTGAGCAGATCCCAGAGAGCCACGCATAAAGGGGTGGAGAGCAGGCACTCTGCTGGTTTGGAGCCAAGCCTACAGCATCATATACCTGGCAGCAAGGGAAGAGGGCTAGGAAAAACAAACGGAATCTGTTCCGAAATTCCCCTTTCCTGCAGGAAGGAGTTAGGTAACAGTAGAAGTGGCCTCCTGGCAAGAGGAGCTGCCTGGTCTAGATGTGTAGCTTATGAGCGATGGTGAGGACGGACTTCAGGACAGGCATGAAGCTGGAGACCTCGCTGAAGCTGCTGCAGCTCACCACCTGAGCATGCACGGCGAGGCCCCGCTCAAAGCTTCCTGCGTCCACACATCGGGCAACCTCGTGGAGCCCAGCCAGAACAGGAGGCGAGAGCTGTGGAAGGATTAGCCCGGGGTTAGTAAGCCCAACCCCGCCCCTACCCTGGAGGCATGGAAGGGAGAAGAGAGGACTTAAGTTCTAGAGCCCAGTCCAGGCAAGATGTCTATATTCTGTAAGGAACCCAGGGTCGGTGAGTCCTATAGGAAGGGACACTGGGCACCCTTTGGCCATTGGTGAAGGTGGAAGAGCAGGAGGCAGAGGAGCACTGACTGTACTTACTGTCCCTTCGCAGAGCTTCTCATATAGACACTCTAGACGTTGGGCTGCTTCATCCAGCTTCCGTTTTGTCTTCTGCAGGGAGGGAAATGGATTCTGATTCCAGCTACTATGCCTAACACTACACAGAACCATAAAGAATCACGGTACCTTAGAGCTAGAATGGCTTAATGCTCTTTCATTTCACGGAGGACAAAAAGGAGACCTAAAGAGGCTAAGTGACTCGCTCAAGCTGACGCAGCCAGGAATGAATGGCAGGTCTCCTCACTCCTGGTCTCACCCTCCTTGCAGTCCTCCCTGCTGCCTTTCCAAGAGCTAAGTCTCAGTACTGTTTGGTCTTGCTACCAAGGAGATAACCTCCAGACCAGACAAGTCCTCCCCAACTCCACATGGACATCAAATAAGTATAAGATACAGGAAGCATGTCCAGGGACAGTAAGAAGAGTCACACAAGGAACTGGTCTATAGCTAAGGGATCCTGGGACCAGCTAGGGTAGGAGGGGAGCATCATGGGGAAGGTTCAGACTCACTACGTCAGTGGCAGACAGGGAGCAGCGCTGCAGAAGCGCCTCAAGGCTGATCTTCAAGGACTGATGTTCAGGGGGCAGCTCCTTCCTGTCCATCTTCTCAGGTGGCCGCTGCAGTTGCTGAGGAGGGAGCAGGGACACAGGAGAGAGAGGCAAGCTGTCCTGCTCACGGCTCCCCTCAGGACTAGGCCTCAGTGACTTGGGGGTCACACTGCTCCCACTAGAGCAGAGCAGAGCTGAGGAGGGGCATCCTCCCTTGTCTGCAGTAGGGACACTTGGTGTCTGCCCCCCACCCCATCTCCTTCAGCCCAGAGTCTGCCTCCAACTTGAGGAATGAAGCCATCTACCGTGCTCCCTGCTTTTCTATACCCAAGAAAAGAAGGTTTCCAAGAGGAGGGAAACACATCATTCCTGTCACCTACAGGCTAAGTTCTCCTGGGGCTCCAGGGGGAGCATGACTCACACTGGGGACAGCAGGCTGTGAGGAAAGGACCCCTCGTGGCTCAGGGGTGAGGCACATAACTGGAGCAGTAATTGGTGCTGGGGGCATAAATGTCTCTGGCAACTAAAGAGAGAGAAAAGAAAGGCACGTGAGTCTAAGCTGAAAGACTCCTTCGGCCCTGCTTTGAGGGAGTGGCAGAAATTATGAATGAATGAGGGCACAGAATAGTTTGTGGGGAACCAGGAAGTGAGAAGATGGTGAATGTATATAAGAAGGAAAGAGGAGGGAGCTGAGGGGAGAAGAGTGAGTGGGGAAAGCAGAATGGGAAGGACCAGGCTGCTTTCTGTACGGAACTAGAGTGTGGGTCGTCGGTGAATGTATAAGGGGTTGAGTTGCGGGAGATGTGTTGACCTCTTTCCTCTGGAGGTTTCCCCTGGGCACTGGAGCATTTTCCAAAGAATCTTGAGGTCCTGAATAGTATAAATATAGAGGTATGTTAGGGGCATGATCAAAAACACTGGAATTTTTGGTCTGAAGACCAGGAAAATTATTTTAGTTGGAGTCTGCCACACCTCCCTCCACAGATCAGCCACACTCTGAGTTGACATTCTCCAACCCCAGTTCATTGGCTTGAGGAAAGAGACTCCCAACGTGGTAGTGGGGAGGGGAGGAGAGGGAGGCCATGGGAGAAGAGTGACCTGGTTGAGGAGTCAAGATGCCAGTGGTCGGGAAGGCATCGGCGCATGGAGCACCTGGCCCTCCTGGAGGATGTGCTGCAGAGAAGGTGACAGGAGGGGCTGGCGGCTGGGAGCTCATAGGGTTGAAGCCTGGTGCTCTCACAGGAAGCAGAGGGAGCCATCGAGGAGTCTCAGGCAGGGAGGCAGAACCAGCCTGCATAATGTCTGGGGGTGCCGTGGGTGGACCAGGAAGAGGCCATGTTCCAGGGAATCCCACGGGGTTAGGAGCTTGCACCCTTTGCCCTCCTGATAGCTGCGGCTGAGATAAAGCTGAAATGGGATAGAAACAGGTCATTTGCCACCAAATTTCAATTTGGGAGAGACTCAGAGCACATCAGGGAGGAATAAGGCAGCAATAAAAAAAAACTATAATAATAATAAATAAATAATACATGTGTATGGAGATCTACCATTTACAAAGTACTTTTAACTATATTCTTTATTTGACCCTCAGAACAATCCTGTGGGGTTGAAATGACCAATAACAACCACTCTCAATTTTCAAAAGAAACAAAGTGGCTAGGTATATTGCCCACAGGTACAAAGCCAGTAACTGACAGTACTGAGAATTCAGACTTCAAACTCTAAGCTCCTCTCACTAGATAGACATACTGCCTCCCAAATCCATTCTAGCCATGCCAGATGTTTTCCTGTGTGCTCCGCCTAGACAGGTCTCCACTCAGTCACTCACCAGGCCTTAGCCCAGGGACCACAGGCAAAGACTGGGCTTCCTGGAACCCAGATGGCCTGTAGTCACTTGTATTCTGCATTCTGGAGCCCTGATAAGGACTAGGACGGGAAGGTGTCAAGGGCATCACAAGTGATGACGGAGGTGTAAAAATCCTTGGCCTTGGAGATGGAGCTGGAACCTGATGGAAGAGAAAAAAGGGTCAGCACTTGGAAAGGAAAAGAAAGGTAAGTAACCGAAAACAGAAAAACAACAAAGAAAATGAAACAAAATACTAATTCTTAAAAAAAACCAACAAAACTGATAAACCTTTATAAAGACTGACAAAGACAAAGAGAGAAGACACAATTCATCAAGATCAAGGATGAAGCAGGGAACATTACAACAGACCCTAGAGCCATTAAAGAGATAACAAGGAATACTACAAATAACTTTACATTCATAAACTTGACAACTTAGAAAAAACGGACCAATTCCTCAAGAACCACAAACTACCAAAACACAGCCAAAATTAAATAGAAAACCTGAATATTTCTTGGAATATTAAATTAAATTAATTAAATTTGTAATTAAAGGAACTAAATTTGTAATTAAAAAGCTCCCCCCCCCAAAAAAAATCTCTAGGCCTAGGTAGTTTCACTGGAGAATTTCACCAAACATTCAGAGAATTAACACAAAGTTTACATAATCTCTTTCAGAATATAGAAGAAGGAACATTTCCTAACTCACTTCATGAGGTCAGTACTACCCTGATACCAACACTACAAAATAAAACTACAGACCAAAATTTCTCATAAACTTAAGACACAAAAACACTCAGCAAAATTTTAGCAAATCAAATCCAACAATGTATATAAAAATAATATACCACAACCAAATGAGATTTACTCCAGGTCATGCAATGTATATCATGATATATTTAAAAATCAATCAACGTAATCCACCATATCAACAGGTTAAAGAAGGAAAATCATTTGATCATATAAAATGATGCAGAAAAAAACATCTGACAAAGTTCAACACTGATTCATGATTCAGTACCCCAGGAATAGATGGAAAAACTTCCTTAGCCTCATAAAGAGCATCTACAAAAAACCTAGAGCTACCATCATACTCAGTGGTGAAAGACTGAGTGTTTTCCCTCTAAGACCGGAAACAAGGTTAGGGTGTTCACACTCACCATTCTTATTTTAGTACTACAATAAGGCAAGAGAAATTAAAGGCAAAGAATTTGGAAAAAAAGAAATAAAACTGTCTCTATTCGCAGATGACATAACTATCTACATAGAAATTCCCAAGGAATCCACAAAACACTCCTAAAGCAAATAAATGAGTTCAGGAATCTCATTTATGAGCATTGAAAAGTCACGTGATACAAGATTAACACATAAAAACCAATTACATTTCTATACACTGACAATAAACAAGTGGAAACCAAAATTAAAAATGCAATACCATTTGATTTCAAATTGCTCAAGAGAAAATTAAATACTTATGTTTGAAATGAATAAAACATGTCAGGAGCTGTATGATGAAAATTATAAAGTGCTGATGGAGACAGTACTGGAAAGACACACCATGTTCATGTATGGGAAGACTCAATATAGTAAAGATGTCAACTATCCCTACATTAATCTATAGTTTTAATGCAATTCCTGTCCATTTCTGCAAGTTTCTTTTTAGATATAGGCAAACTTACTCTAAAATTTATGTGAAAAGAACACGGTCCTAGAATATCCAAAGCAATTTTGAAACAGAAAAATAAAGTAGGAGGAATTACTATTCCCCATGTCAAGACTTACTGATATAGAGGTAGTAATAAAGACAGAGTGGTACTGGCAGAAGGACAGACACATAGATCAGTGGAACAGAACAGGGGACTGAGAAATAAGCCCATATGAATATGTCTAATTTTTGACAAAGGAGCAAAATCAATTCAATGCAAGAGGAACAGCCTTTTCAATAAATGATTCTGGACATCCATTGGCAAAAAAAAAATGAAACCTGACCCAAACTTCACACTTGCACAAAAATTAACTCAAAGTGGAACATGGACTTAAATGTAAAACATAAAACTATGAAACTTCTAGAAAAAACACAGTAGTAAATTTGAGGGACCTTGGACTAGGCTAAGAGCTCTTAGACTTGACATGAAAAGCATGATCCATAGAAGGAAAACTTCATAAACTGGCACTTATAAAATTAAATTTTTTTGCTCTGTGAAGGACTCTGTTAAAAAGATGAAAAGTAAAATTCTTACATGGTTACACACACCACACATACACACACACAAATGAGTACATGTAAAACCAGTGAAATCTGAATCTGTGGATTATACTAATGTCAGTATCTCAGCCTTGATATTGTATTGTGGTTGTGTGGGACACTGGCATGGGATGTGGTGGGCTTGGGATGCATGAGACTTCCCAATACATTTCATTGTATCTTCCTGTGAATCTGTAATTATTTCAAGATAGAAAAGAGAGAGTGAGAGGAAAGGGGGAGGGGAGGGAGGGAGAGAGAGCCAGCAAGTAGGGAAGGAGAAGGAGGAGGAGGGAGGGAAGAAAATTAGGGTGGGAATTAAAGGTGGGACAGGATGAATCATCAGAACTTTTCTACCTGATACCTTTATCTACAATCTCCCTGGATTTTATTCCTCTCTTGCTATAGCTTCCTAACCACCTCTAGCCTTGCCCTTCCTAGACACATAGCTAGTCCTTCCCCTGCATAAGACCATTCAATAGCTCCTGCCTGCCTTCAGGGTCAAGTCTAAACTCTTTTTAAAATTAATTAATTAATTTATGGCTGTGTCAGGTCTTCGTTGCTGCATGCCGGCTTTCTCTAGTTGCGGAGAGCAGGGGGTTACTCTTCATTGCAGTGCATGGGCTTCTCACTGCAGTGGCTTCTCTTGTTGTGGAGCACGCGCTCTAGGTGCGTGGGCTTCAGCAGTTGTGGCACGTGGGCTCAGTAGTTGTGGCACACAGGCTTAGTTGCTCTGTGGCACATAGGATCTTCCTGGACCAGGGCTCGAACCCGTGTCACCTGCATTGGCAGGAGGATTCTTAACCACTGCGCCACCAGGGAAGTCCCTCAAGTCTAAACTCTTGAACACAGAATGCCAGGTCTCTACTGATCTAACTACCACTTGTTACCCCAGCTTCATCTAACTCACTCCACTGCCACAAACACCTGTTTTGGAGCCCCATTAAAATGTTAGTCATTCCTCAAATGGGCTCTGCTTACTTTCCCTTCACTGCCTTTGTAGATGCCATTCCCTCTGCCTGAAATAGCCTTCCTTACCTCTTCCTTTGCCTGAATAACTTTCAACCTTCAAGACTCAGATCAAACATCATACTTGTTCTGAAACATTCCCTGAACTTCCCCTGTCCCCCAGTAAATTGCTTTCTTCTGTGTGATCTCATGGCTCTTTAATCATATCCCAATCATGGCATTTATGAATTTTACTGCAGTTAATTTTTACCTATCTTTCCTAGACTAGACTATGAGATAATTGAGGGCAAGGATCATGGTTTGTGTACCTTTCTGTTCTAAGTGCCCAGTAGTTGTTCAATAAACAGTTATTAGAAAAATAACTGAATCTATACTTTATGAAGACAGGAATTTTCATCATTTTTTTCACTAATACATTCCAAGTGCCTAGAATCATGCCTGGCACTTGGTAGACACCTAACAGGTATTTTTGAATGAATGAACAAGCAAGATCTTACCTGGTGAGAAGACTGGAATCCCAGTCTGGGAGATGATGTCTCTTGAGAGTGGGGAGCAGCTCCCACAATAACCCGGGGAAAGGGGAAAGGGGGAGACTGCTGGCCCAAGACACCAGAACCCTGGGCATGAAAAAGCCGATCTCTCAGCTGCTGAATTGGTGGCTATAAAAGTTATAATCATGAAGAACTGTGTTAAGTAAAGTTAAAACAAGCAAACATCCTCTCTTACAAGCCTGGCCCACATAGCATTCAAACTTCAGCCGACCCTCTACATTTCAGCCACCTTAGAGGACTCAAAAGGTCTCTGATTCCTGCCAAACCTTCCTTCTTGCTGTTCTTTCTGCCTAGAATTCCTGACATCTTCTGGTAAGCTCTTTCTCTTTGAAGGTCCAGCTCAAATGTTTTAACCACTGGGAAGCCTTCTTTGACTTCTCCAGACAAAGCCAGCCCCTCGCCTGTGAAGTCCCACAGTGCTTAGTATAATCTTCTGTTATGGCAGGATAAATTATTGACATCTGATTTTCCCCCAAGAGACTGTGAACCTCCTGAGGGACTAGATCATATTTATCCTGGGAGCTTCAGCATTTAGCATAGTGCCTGGAACATGGAAGTGCTCAGCCAGTGTTAGATGACTGAATGAAATGGTTTGCTCTCTCCACATGCTCCCACTCACCTGAGTACAGTCACTGGGTAGGTAGCTCATGGCAGTGACCAGGCTGCCCTGGGCTGCCAGGAGGTTGGCATACTGAGCGATTCTGTAGGTTGTGGCAGGGCCTGGGCTCACCCCATCAGGACCCCGCAGTAGCTTCAAGCTCTTGTTAAGGACCATCACCTTCTCCATCAGGTCCTACAGGGACAAGGATAAGGGCAGTCAGCCCTCTTCAAAGCACATCCTGCTCTCCAAGCCCAGGCAGCTCAACCAAGGACTTCTCTGCTATGGGTATGAGGGCACCTGGCCATAGCCAGGTGCAGGTAGCAGGTGATGATATATGATATATAAGAGACATGACAGTCAGAGAAGGGCCACTTGGCTTCACTTGCCAAGCCATTTGGGTCTTACACTCTTGTACATTTCTGCCTCTTCTTTTTGGATTTTTTATCTTTTATGCTAATACATCATCAACTTCAGATTCTGTTATACTCTTATTTCATGTGTGACTTTGTCTCCGCATGAGTCTGTGACCCCCCACCTTCTCTGGGTACCCACAGAGTATCTGGTACAATTTAGATACAGGACTTTTCACAGAAGCTAATAGAAGGCCCAAGCTCACAATTACTCAAATATAGAGTAAACTTATATACCCAAACCTGAAGTGGGAAAAAATTACGAAGGTTAATATCTAAGCAGCTGCTGCTCAGTCTCCCTTGACTGAGAAAGAAGGAAGATGATAGCTTATCCATGGAAAAGGTCCCAGACTTTAGGGGCCCTAATCTCTTCCCTAATACCCTGATTCCAGCCTGGTTACTCAGAAGACTCACCTCTGATGTCCCTGCAATCTCCACTGCTAGCCCCTCCTAAAGGCCTGGGGTGGGGGACCAGGGCCCTGCAGAGACGGGGTACCTGTAGAGCCATGGGGGATGAAGCCCGGGGGCATTTTTCCCAGCACTCCACCAGCCGCTCCACACTTCCTGAGCACACGTAACAGAGTCTGGCTTCAGAGGTTAGTGCCCTGCCACCCTCCTGCTCCATGCGAGTTCCCAGCATGTCTGCAGAGAGACAGAAACTTCTTAAATGGCACAGCTTCCCTGTGCTCCTCCTCATCCTGTTTGAAAACAGGTGGGGGACCATGAGTTATGGGACAAGTAGCCTCAGTGGCTTTAAGACAACAGTGAGGCTAATCCTGCTCTGCAGTGAAGGGCAAAGCTCTTGCACTGAGATGTGACAAGAAAAAGTAAAAGAGGACCATAAATGCCCTCTACTAAACGTAGAGGGATGCACTCTAGTCCCTGACAACATGGCTTGACCTCCCAGAGTTCAGGCCGCTCCTCTGTCTCCTCCCTCAGTGTGTCCACTGACTCCATGCTAGAGTCATACCACTCCATCCTGGAGCTGAGGGCGACCTACCACAGAGCTCGGGGAATTTCTCTGGCCCTGAGTATGTCAGTAGCAAGGCCAGAGCCTCTCTCCAGTTCTTCAGGCTACAGGCACACACCATATCTTTCCAATTCTTCTGTATAACACAGGCTAGCAGCTGTAATGGGCAGAGAGGGAAGGAGGCCATCAGCCGTCCATCCAGCATAGGCAGCAGGAGTCACACACACAGATGTGCTGAGAAAAGCCCCTCATAAGCAGCCTTCCTGTTAGACCACTGACTAGGGGCTAGTGGTAAGGTAGGGGTGGTTAAGAGTAGGGAGAGAGAGAGATAGGCAGATCGCCTAAACACCAGTCCCAAAGTGTGGACATCCACTTGACAAGGCCCAAGTAATCCCCTCCCCTCCTCTCCTGCATGGTGGGCAGTTACCGGGGCAATTCTGGTCTTCTTCTTGGCCAAGTAGTGCTCCTGTGTTTGCTTCAGCAGATCTGCGCCCCCAGCCTGGGCCAGGATGATGGCATCAGCAAAGCACTCTTCCTTCAGACACAGCTCCACAGCGGGGCCCAGTTCTCCAAGCAGGAGAGCCTGGCTCAGGAGTCCGTCTGTGTCTGTAGGTAAAGGCATCCCCTCTGCATCAGCCTGCCCTCAGACCCTAGCTTCCTGTCCCCAGCAGGGCCCACAACCCACCTCCTATACTCTGCATCCCTCAGTCTCGCTTGCCCCAAACTCCCAAAATTCATTCCCTCACAACAAAGTGTAGTGGGGTGTACTGGGGTGCCCAGGTCCAATGGTAACTCTCTAAGGACAGGACCCAAGACAAGGCAGGGACTCAGGTGGCAGCATCATAGGTGTGATGTGTGCTTGCTCAACAAGAAGAGGGTCACAGTTCTTTGAGCAAAAAGACAGAAGGATAGAAAAAAATACCTTAGTAGAAGGCCTTCCATACAAAGGACCCATCCATGAAAATCTTCAGCCAAAGAGAGCTCTAACTGGTACAGAACCACCCAGCATTTGTGATCACGGTGGGGGAAGCAGGAGGCCGGGGACAAGAAGGGAATGTCCTCAAGTCCCAAGAACTCTAAGCTCACCCACTCCCACACAGAGGGTTCCTCTCCCTCAGGGTCAGGGTACCTTCTGTGATGGGGATCTCCCACGGAGTCATGTCCTGAGGGATCAGCTCATCAAAGAAGGCTGAGCAGGCAGAGGCTTCCTTGGTGGTATGTTTGGAGGTCTGTACAAAGAAGGACAGAGGTGGCTTCTTGGGAAATGAGCCCAGGAACAGAGAGCTGGCTTAGTAGCTCTCTCTGGGAGTGCTATTAAGAGTTGGCCCTTCAATAGATATAAAAGCAAAAATAAACAAGTGGGACCTAATTAAACTTGCAAGCTTTTGCATAGCAAAGGAAAAAACATAAACAAAACAAAACGACAATGCATGGAATGGGAGAAAATATTTGCAAACGATGCGACCGGAAAGGGCTTAATTTCCAAAATATACAAACAGCTCATACAACTCAACAACAAAAAAACAACCCAATCGAAAAATGGGCAGAAGACCTAAACAGACATTTCTCCAAAGATGACATACAAATGGCCAACACGCACATGAAAAGATGCTCAACGTTGCTAATTATTAGAGAAATGCAAATCAAAATTACAATGAGATACCACCTCACACCGGTCAGAATGGCCATCATTAAAAAGTCTACAGGGACTTCTCTGGTGACACATGGTTAAGAATCTGCCTGCCAATGCAGAGGACACAGGTTCAAGCCCTGGTCCGGGAAGATCCCACATGCTGAGCAGCAACTAATCCCGTGTGCCACAACTACTGAGCCTGCGCTCTAGAGCCTACAAGCCACAACTACTGAGCCCACGTGCCACAACTACTGAAGCCCGCGCGCCTAGAGCCCGTGCTCCACAACGAGAAGCCACCGCAATGAGAAGCCCGCGCACCACAACGAAGAGTAGCCCCCACTCACTGCAACTAGAGAAAGCCCGCGCGCCGCAACAAAGACCCAACGCAGCCACAGATAAATAAATAAAATAAATAAATTTATTTAAAAAAAAAAAAGTCTACAAATAACAAATGCTGGAGAGGGTGTGGAGAAAAGGGAACCCTCCTACACTGTTGGTGGGAATGTAAGCTGGTGCAGCCACTGTGGAAAACAGTATGGAGGTTCCTCAAAAAACTAAAAATAGAGTTGCCATATGATCCAGCAATCCCACTCCTGGGCATATATCCAGACAAAACTATAATTCAAAAAGATACATGCAGGGCTTCCCTGGTGGCGCAGTGGTTGAGAATCTGCCTGCCAATGCAGGGGACACGGGTTTGAGCCCTGGTCTGGGAAGATCCCACATGCCGCGGAGCAACTGGGCCCGTGAGCCACAACTACTGAGCCTGAGCGTCTGGAGCCTCTGCTCCGCAACAAGAGAGGCCGCAATAGTGAGAGGCCCGCGCACCGCGATGAAGAGTGGCCCCCACTCGCCACAACTGGAGAAAGCCCTCACACAGAAACGAAGACCCAACACAGCCAAAAATAAACATAATAAATAAAAATTAAAAAAAAAAAAAAAAAAAGATACATGCTCCGCTATGTTCACAGCAGCACTACTCACAATAGCCAAGACATGGAAACAACCTAAATGTCCACCCACAGATGAATGGATAAAGAAGCTGTGGTACATAAATACAGTGGAATACTACTCAGCCATAAAAAAAATGAAATAATGCCATTTGCAGCAACATGGATGGACCTAGAGATGATCATACTAAGTGAAGTAAGTCAGAAAGAGAAAGACAAATACCATATGATATCATTTATATGTGGAATCTAAACTATGACTCAAATGAACTTATCTATCAATACAAAACAGAAACAGACTCACAGACATAGAGAACAGACTTGTGGTTGCCAAGGAGGAGGGGTTGGGGGAGGGATGGAGTGGGAGTTTGGGATTAGCTGATGCAAACTAGTACATATAGAATGGATAAACAACAAGGTCCTACTGTATAGCACAGGGAACTATATTCAGTATCCTGTAATAAACCATAATGGGAAAGAATGTAAAAAAGAATCTATGTATATCTGAATCACTTTGCTATACAGCAGAAATTAACACAACATTGTAAATCAACTATATTTCAATTAAAAAAAAAAAGAAGAGTTGGCTCTTAATGGGTAAAGCTAAAAGAATAACCAGGTATGGTTTGGGAAGTGCTCTACTTCATGGTTAAAACACAACTCTACTCCTAGCCTAAAAGCTTAGGTCTCTGTGTCTCAATCTGGTTTTAAATGAGTGAGGAGTTTGAAGACTTCCATAGAAGCTGAGCACTTACTGAGAGCAAAGCTTAGGGCTAGGAAGGGGAAGATACCCTAAAGGCATATCTTCTATGCTACCCTAGGTTAGGCTGGCTGGGCTCCTACCGCACCTGGATGCAAAAGGCCTGTTGTCTGTTACTGTTGAGGTCAACTCCCTTGGGCTGAGGGCTCTCACCCAGCCCCAAATCACTCTTCAACCATGTGGCCACCTGCAGGGAGAGACTTATGAGCACCACTCTTCCCAGCACGAGGTCAAATAAGCATTATGCTTTCTTCCCACCTCCATACCCCACCAACTGGACTCGCTAGGATCCTTGACGTATTTTCCTGGGAAAGAGACTACATTCAGGAGGTAAAATGCTCGTATATGTATTAATGGAGCCCAGGAAGAGGTATTCTGACATGGTTTCCACTGGCAGGATTCTCTTTTCTGCATCAAGCATGTTTCTGATGTGAAAGCAGCTTACCTTCTTCTGAAGTTCATCTTTATTGTATCCTAATAGTTTTAGGAATTTCATTCTGGAGTCCTTCTCTAAGGTCACCTAAGGAACAACAGAACATAGAAGTCTCCATTAAATGAATGTGAAAGACGCTCTCCTGCACCAGCCGGACATCTGTGCCAGTGTACCCTCAAATGTAGTTCTTTGTACTACCAGAAGTGCCCACTGAGGCCAACACCATCTCTCCCTATTTCTCCCCTGACTTGATTCCTGTTGGGGTGTGGGCAGATGTGTTAACAAACCCTTTCCCCCTTCTGCAATGAGAACCGGACCTTCAGTTGACTTCCTAGATCTATTGCCCTGGTAACCTGATAAAAGTAAAATGTCAGCTATGTTTCTAGGCAACACAGCTTGTGACTGGTAAATTGCATCTGGACTGGAACTATGTAAACTATAAATAATTGATGTGGACACCATGCCATGGGCTTTCCTGATAGCAAGGACTCTTGTACTAAACAGATCCCTTGCAGGGACCCTAGAAGCTATGCTTTTGGAGTTTGTACAAGAGATATTGGCTCTTGTGGGCCTGGGGCTTCCAAGCCAGGGCAGCTAGCACACCAGCCTGATGTATATCTCATCTTCTTGCACCTGGGGAGCTGAAGAAGAGAACTCTAAGCTGCCTCATGGACTGTAACAAGGACTCCCACAGAAGAGAACCACCTGATGCTCCCTGATGCTGCCCTGCTGACAAGCTGTGGTTCCCGTCCCCTGTCCTTCTGAGGAGACTGATGCCAAATTAGCCTTCAGTAGTCTTATGAGTCTAAACGGCTAGGTGAGAAGACTCCTAAGTGGAAGTTGCATGGATATAGTAAACGAAGTCAGCTTACCCACTCAGTGTTCCAGATACTAAGGGCCAAGGCTTCCTGAAGCCCTACCCTAATGGGTTAGCTGGCCTGGGCCCTTCATTTATCCCACACTGAACCATGAATTCTTACTATGATCTTTCTCATAGTCTCTCAGGGCCCCCTTCTTCTTCTATCCTCTTCTCCTGGAAATGTTCATCCATACTCAGCTTCAGGACCATCATGGACAGCTCTTGCGTAGCTTTTAAATCAGACTCCCCTCTGTCCTGTGGGCACCAATGTCTCCCTTGTTCAGCAGAGTAAAGGCTGAACTCCCGATTATTCCCTCTACTCTTTCACACCCCACCATTCCTGGAGCTACTACCTGTATCCTGCTTATAACAATAGCATTATTTCTTACTATTTTCTTCCCACATCTTTTTCTAGCTTCATTCTACGGTTGATGATCTTCCTCAGATCCTTTTCTCCTTCTCAGATTCCTGGTATCGACCTTCATAAAGTTCTAGTATATCTGAAGCACAGACTCCAAGTCCTTCTCAGACCCTCCAGGACAGGCCCTGTCCTTCTTTTTGCACTCTACTCTATAATCCCAAAGATATGACTAATCCTCTCACTGCCTGTCCAGTTATTTCTTTCTTCAGCTCTCTCCTCTCACATGCTCACTTCCTTTGACACGTAAAGCACTCAGCGTGGTGTCATAAGCAACCTGAAATTAAACTGACGCTGCAACTGAAGCCATGCCTCCAGCGTAGAGTGGGACTTGAGCCCTGAGTCCCACCACAATGACTTGCCTTGGGTTACCTGAAACAACTCAAAGCCTTCCAGCTGATCTTCTTCCCTTCCTTTCCCTTTCTTTCTTCTCCATTCCCATCACCTTAACTGCCCTGTGGCATGGCACTGTGAAAGCCTTCACCTTGGCTCTGGTAAAGTATGCAGGACATCAGCAACAGCAGAAAAAAGGCAAATGCTACTTGTACTCCTCAGTTTCCCTAGCCATAAATGGTCTCTGAGCCTCGGGTAAAGGGTGAAGATTTTGTGCCCGGGGTGGGTGCCATGTAGGAAAAATCCTAGCGGGGTTAGGGCCTCTGTAATCTGGGCCACGTGGTGGTTGTTGACAGAGGCTGGGGTGCCCAGCTTTGGAGAAACACTTCTGAGCAGCCAGCCTTCAGGCTTCCTACCTTCAGGAACTGCCAGAGCATCTTTTCGCTTTGCGGTGATGCTTGCTGGATCTTGTTCTGACAGTAATTCAGGAGATTTCCTGATCCCAGGCCCTCCTGCAGCTCAGCTGACCGCATGAGGAATTCAGGTTCTGTGGTGACCTGACTGATGAAGACTAGGCGGAGGCAAGGCTGTGGCACCTGATGGGCAGGGGTGCTGGGGAGGCCAAAGGTAACCAGCTTCCCCCCAAACTGGTGAGGAAAAACAAGAAAGGTTAAGGCAAAAATTAACACCAAGTCAGGATCACAGGGAAGGCTATCCATTGGTCAACCCTAGGATAGGAAAGCAATAATAAGAGAACTCCTGGGGGTAGAATAGGATCAGGAATTCAGCAGTGAATGTGCCCCCATCCCAAAACCACTCCTGCACTTTCAGCACCATCAACTTAAAACCTCAGTACGTGGTACTCATCTTTTCCGCACTTGTCCTGGTACCACCTTTCTCCCAGTCACCTGGACTAACCTCCTTGGCATTATCACAGTCTTTTTACCCACAATAGCTGAGCAACAACAAAGTCTTCCCTCTTCTTGTTCAATGTCTCCCATGCCCAGTGCTAGCACGGGTCTTTTCCTCCTCCATTCCAAGCCTTAGACTACAACCCTATCCCTGCTGCCATTCAGGAGCCTGTACTGGTTTCACAAGGCCCTGGAGAGAGCTTAAGCTCCTCTGCCTAGAGTGCACAAAATCTTTCAAAATCAGGGCCAGACCTGCCTCTCCAGCACCTCTCTCTCTGTTCATTCATGTGATCACTCCGCATCTCCAAAGTGCCCAGTTCATTCCTGCTTCTGTGTCTTCACCCACCATAACCCCACCTGAGCATCCTTCTCACCAAATGAGGCACTTTATATAAAGCACCTAGCACAAAAGCAGAGCCCAGGAAAGTTCCTTTACTCCAGCAGTTCTTCACCTGGGCTGCACATTAAAACCACCTGGGGAGCTGTCCAAAGTCACCAGGCTGTACCCCAGACAAAAAAATCAGAAGCTCTGGGGGTGGTACTGGGCATCAGTATTTTTTTTAAGTTCTTCAGGTTATTCCAACTGCAGCCATGCTTGACAACTACTGCTCTAGTCCCCAACCATTCACTACTACCCCCTCCTTAATGAATGTTCCCAGCCAGAATTCTTCTCCACTCTTACAGCACAAAATCTACATTACAGATTGTGCTAAACAGAACAATCTTAACTTTTGATTTGTATAATACTCGATAGTTTTACAAAGTGCTTACATATATTCTTGAGTTTCATGTCAATTCACAAATACAAGCTCAGCAGGTACTACTATCCCTGTTTTACAGATAAGAACACTGAAGTCCTGAATTAAGTGACTTGCCCAAGGTTACCCAGCTGGTAAGAGACAGAGCTATGATAGAATTCAGGCCCCTTGACCTCAGAGTTCTTCACCTCTCATGGGGTTAAAGACGGGCATCATGGAGGCGGGTGGTATTTAAGCAAGTGACCTTGAAAGGCTGCAGTAGGATTCAATGTTCAGGAGAGAAGCTGAAGGGTAAGGTACAGGTGGAGGCAGCAGAGTTGAGTTATTCATAGAACAGAAAGTAGACATATGTAACTGGAGCAGAGCGAACACATGAGAATAAGGTGGGAATAAAAACTGGAGTAGGACTTGGCCATTTCGGGGGAAGTGGAAGTTGGACAACATTGCCTGTTTTAGTGCCTTTTTTTTTTTTTTTTTTTTAGTTCAGCAGAGAATTTTCCAGGGCAGGCAACTTTGTGCTGGATCGAGATGAGCTGGTGCAGGCCCAAACACTCACATAAGATGTGGTGCTCTGCCTCAGCCTCAACAGGTGGGTGCGTCTCAACTGGAGAGACGAGGGGCTGAAGTGCGTGTTTTGCCAGATCTACTGGCACCTACGTCCTAGGGGCATCCTGCTCCTGGAGCCCCAGCCTTGGTCATCCTACAGCAAGAGAAAGACTCTCATGGAAGCAATCTACAAGAACTATCATCGAATTCAGCTGAAGCCAGAGCAGTTCACTTCCTACCTGACATCCCCAGAGGTGGGCTCCTCCAGCTAGAAGCTTGTGGCCACACCCCACAACACCTTCAAAGACTTCCGTGTCCCGTGTAACTGTTCCACAAGGCCCATCCCCCCAGCCACTAAGTGGCTTCCTGAACAGACAGTGTGAAGAAGCTGCCCGCTGCTCCAAAGGACCTGGGGGAAGAGGAAAGTATCCCAAGGTCTTTTCTTTCTGGCTCCAAAGATAGTCTCCTCCCTTGGATCTGCAGAAAAAGCCTTTCCTGTGTTGCTGCCCCAGCCTCTTCCCTACACTGCTGGCACCTAAGCAGCAAGCCCGGCTGTGCTGGAGTCACCATCGTCTTCCTCTCCCCCACTCCACTGGGCTGGATGGCATGGACGGTTTGCTAACCTCTGTTCTCCTAGGGCATGGGAGGTGGTGGGTATCAAGTTCTCTAGCCTCTTCCTCCTGTTGTCCCAAGGAGAGATTCCCATTTCTCCTCGGCCCTTGTCCTAGCTGTGTCTCAGTGGACCACGGATAGATGGACTGAGGGTTAAGAGGGGAACGTTGATGGGGAGGCCTGCAGGTACTGTGAAAATCCTTCCCTCTGCTGTCCCCCACTGGGGGGGGGAGTTGGGTTTGGAATGAGAATGGCACAATAAACTTGATGTTTAGGGCAGTGCTCCCACCCCCCCAAAAAACTGGAGGTAAATGGGGCTCTGTGTACATTTGGCCTTGAGTCTATAAGGTAATGGCGGGGGGGTCAAAGTTTCGAGCAGAGGAGTGAGAGGATGAAATCTACATTTTCTCTTCTTTCCTGCTTTGTATTCATCCTGTTCTTTTTGTATTCTAACCATGCCTGGACTCACTACCAGTCCAGGTATGTAGATGTGGAGAAAAATCAGATGGAATCTCAGGCAGTTCTCCATAAATGAGAGTTCTAAAGCAATCAATTCCTTTTAGACAGGACTGGCACAGCAAGCAGGGTGAAGGGGTAGAGAGGGAAGCTACAGCAACTCTCTGCTTGAGCAGTAAAGTGGGACCTGATCTGAGACACAGGCAGTGAGAATAAACCTCTTACAGAACACAGCTCCATGCTGGGCACACAGTAGGCTTCACACACACACACTACACTTACAGCAAATGAAACACCTGCTGGCTTTCTCATCCATTTGGGGGGTTTTTTCAGGGGAGGTATCAATGATGCTTGGGCCACTTGCTCTGGCACCTGCAACGGTGGGAGATGCTGGACTTTGCTAAAGGAAGAAGAGATCTGAGGGCAAAAGGACACCTGCATCACCAGTATGGAGTGGTGGCTTAGCCAGGAACTCTACCTACAAACTCCATTTTGGGAGGGATCCTTGAGATACCCAATTTGGCCCACAAAGGCAGGACTCTCATATTCCAGGGGACTGGTAGTGAGGATGGGACTCCCATGCAATAAGGCTCTCAGAAACCCTACTGCATTCAATGTCTACAGTGGAGTGTGGCACAAAATGGATCTATAGGAGGCAGGGAGGAAAGACGGTTCATACTTCCAAAATAGTGAAGGGTCCTAGCATGGAGGTCCAATTTCCCCAAAATACCGCTGCGAACATCCAAGAGCAAGAATCAAGGTAAAGGCCTCCTTTGTATTGGGCAGGAACTGACATCCTTCCGGGAAGATGGGCACTGGAGCAAAGGTTCAGCCTTCCCAAACCCAGGGCTCTGGTCTCCCAAGTCTCCAACAGTTCCCACTTCTTTCCAGGCTTATGTCCTTCCCTCTCCCGCCAAACAGAGTCCCTTCCCGCCAGCATTCTCCACCAAGCCCTTCAAACCTTGTCAGCCTGTCTCATCTGCTGGACTTCCCAGCTCCTACCCATCACAGAGTATAAACTGATCCAGCCGTCGAAGGAGGCAGCAGAGAACACTGGAGGGTCCCGAGGGCACCACTGCACATCAAAGCACCAGCTGCTCAGTGTGGGTAGCTTATACACCACCTAATATGAGGGAACACAACCATTAAGGAAACCTTGACTTAGGTAAGGAAACCCAGAACACACAGGTGCAGCCGGGACTCCCCTACCATCCCAGCATGCCCACAGAAGGGCCAGCCTACCTCACTGCTCCCCAGGTTCCAGCACAAGATCTGGTTGTCCTTGGCACTACTGAGCAGTAGCTCAGCGTCAGCCTGACTCCATGACACTGACAGGATCCCCCTAAAAAGGAAAGGAAAGAGGAACTAACATTTGCTGAATGCCTACTGTGAGTAGGGTGCCTTATGTATCTTGGATAATCTCATCCCCCCAAAATGAGCAGTCTGACTTCATTTTACAAATGAGGAAAATGAGGCTTTGGAGGAAATCAAGGAACTTTCAGCAGTCAAGCAGCCAGAACCCAAGTCAAATCCCAGAGCCTATGCACTGTGCACTATACCACTCTGCCTCCTACAGGTCACTGAAGGATGGCCTGCTTCTCTTCCCTGATTGTAGGGTAGGAATTATGAATCAACATGAATCAGGCAAGCACCCATCCCTATGGGTGCCTTTAGCCCAGGAGGGTAGTGAGGACCTAACGCTCAGGAGTCCCCAAGGGGCATGGTCCTTGAGTTAGAAAGAACAGACTATGGGGCTGCTTTCTCTGCTGTAGGCCCAAGAGCTACAGCTTCAGAGGCAGGCCTTTTCACAGAAAAGACAGGAGCCAAGGTTCTCTTATTAAGAACTCTTGAAGGAGGCAACCTAATCACCTAAAGAAATGAGTACTGTCCTCAGATCAGAGCCTGGGGACTCTCCTAGGGGGACTAAACATTGGCTCCAGTATTTCTCATGACCCTATCCCCACTCCCATCTCTGGAAGTTAGACGGAAACTCAGGCTCTTTTCCATAACCTCTGGGTCTAAAGGAACTCCTCTTGATTGGAGCTGGAACTAGAACTGGGTAACTATGTGTTCACTGGGATAGCTTTGAAGCCAGGGAGAATGTCTGGTAGCCAAAGTGAGGCATGCATTGCCTTCTATCCAGGTCATTTACGCCCCCGCCCTCCAACAAGGATGTGGATGGGGTTTGAGATGCTACCTGCTGTGACTCTCCAGCACCTTCAGGGGTGAGGAGGCAAAGCGCAAGTCCCACAGATGAATTACTGGAAGACGATCATCTTCTGAACATAGCACCAACTGGGTGGCTATGTCTGGGTGCCAGGCCAGGCCTGAGCAGTGCATCTGTGAACAAAGCAGACCCCAATGGGCAATGTAACCTGACTCTTCTGGTTATGAACCTTTTTTGTCCAGCTGAAATGGGACCTCTCTGAGGGCAGGTTTTGTGTCTCTCCTATGTGACTAGGAACACCACAGCCATCGGGGAATAAATGATGACCATAAGCAAGGAGCACCAGAAGCCTCCAGATCAGCTCAGTTTAGCTTCCCTAAGCTTTCACTCTCAAATGGAAATCTGCTATGAAGCTGAATCCACAGGTGTAACAGGCGAAAGCAGAACCCTGGCCTGGGGGAGAGCAGCTCCAACACGAGGCCTGAGAGAGACAGCAGAGCCAGAGCCTATATTCTGCCTGTATTCAACTCACCCTGTTGCTGTGATCACTGACTTTGATGATAGGTTCATTCTTCCTGAGATCCCACACGACTGCCTTGCCGCTGGGGTGAGCAGAAGACAGAATGTGTTGAACTTGACGGTTCCAAGAGAGTGCCTTGATGTCTTCTGGGGGCTGCTGAGGCAGGATGTGTGGGGGGCAGGTTGAGGACAACCTGTCACCCCTGGACCAAGAGACAGCTGCTCTTCCACTGCTCCCAACCACCCACGGAAAGGCCAAGAGTAGACATGGGGCTATCCAAACCAAGCCAGTCTCGGGAAGCTGGGAGGGGAGTTTTCCAGAGAGGATGCTTTAGGAAACTGGTGTAGAAGCTGAGAGAAGGACAGATGCACTTGGGTTTTACTCCTATCCCAAAGTGCTCCTGAGAGGATAGAGTCAAGATTTTAAAACAGCCCTCTCGTCTCTGACAAGAGAGAGAAGGAGAGGAAAGAGGTGAGGGAGGGAGGGAAATATAGACACCCAAGACCCCCCGAGAGAATGAGGCAGAGAGAAAAGCCATTGATACTTTTAGGGCACAAGGTGCTATCAAATTCATACTGAACTTACCTCACGATACTGTAAGCATAAGAAACAAAAGCGAGGAAGAAAAAGATGGGCCCAGTTACAGACTGACAAGATAGGTACACTCAGAGACAGAGACACACAAGTTCCCCAACCGCATGGGGGAATCAGATACAAAGACAACACTGATCCTCCCACAAAAAGGACAAGGGTGGATCTGGGTGTCCTACTCTTGCCCCTGGTCAGCTAAGCTCAGGGCCCAAGCTTGCCTAAGCTATACTACGACAAACAGTACGCTCACACCTTCTCTCAATGTCTTTTACTCCCCTCACCCTTCTTCATTTGCCTTCCAGAAACCCCTAGGTCAGTTAATGACCACAAGCCACCCCCAACCCGTCCCCACCCGACTCCAACTCTATTATCTGGCTGGTAGGCAGCACGTTAGTCTGTGGAGCTTTAGTGCCCTCCATTGGTGAAGACGGAAATCTCCTGTGCTCTGGCTGCCTCCAGAATTCAACGTTCCCCGGGAAAATCAGCTGCACACTCTTTTTTTTTTTAGCTGCACACTCTTAAGCAGCAGCACCAGAAGGCTCCTCACCTGTGACTTGGATCCTGGGGTCATTGGCACACTCAGGTTATTCAAATCCCAAATGAAGATTTCAGAATCATTGGCCCCTGAGGCCAGGAGGTTGCCCTGTATGAAGGAACAGGCCTTTGGAGACACGCCTCCCCAGGAAGAGATGAGAGCAGAAAAGAGGGAAGGAGACCCACATGTGGGGCTTCCACAGCCACCCCCACAACAACCCGGGAAGGGCTCAGAGTTAGAGACCACAGGTCACAAGCAAACGCTTCCCTTCAGATCTGTCGGCCGTGTCTGATTAACTGAAATGCAGTACCTGGAAAGGATTAAAGTCAAGGGCTCTGACAGCCCCCCTGTGCTTCTGTATCTGGGTAATCACAGGCTCCTTTCCCGAAGACAGGATGTGGGTCACATTGTATAGAGTAAGCATGCCATCGTCCCCGCCGCCTGCAATAACCCCGGAGCCTTCCAGAACCCCGTTGCCAAAGCTCCCCCAGATCAGCTTGTGAAACCTACAAAGAGGAGGAACTGGCATCAGCACCAACTCAGGTCCACGTCAGTAAGCAGGGAATGGGCATCTCTGTCAGCCTCCGCCATTACGCAGGCATCCCCACCCTTAGTCAGGGCCCGCCTGGCTCCCTCATTTCCCAGACGCAGAACAGAGGTCTCCTCTGCCTGGTCCTGCCCTCTGGCTGAAAAAATGTTCCATCTATGTTACACTAGAAGCCAGGAGGCCACTGCCATGGAGCTGGGGGAGGGGTGCTTTTTTTGTTTTTGTTAATATTACTGGATTTAATATAAACCCAGTGATAAACACTTCAAATAAATTACTTCTTAATCCTCCCAACTCAAATAACAACTAACACTTATTTTGATAACTTCCTACGTACTAGGCACTGTTTTAAGTGCTTTACATGTATTAGCTGATCAACAACCCCATGAGGTATTAACTCCATTTTCAATTGAGGAAACGAGGCACAGAGAAGTTGCGAAACTTCTGTATATACAGTTAGTAATTTTACTCCCATTTGACATCTAGGAAGTGACAGAGTCAAGGTTCAAAGTTAGGCCCATCTTATGCCAAAGCCTGAGCTCTTAACCATCATAAAATACTGTCTTCTATTTAGAGCAAGGTCCAAACTCTTCTACACCTGAATAGAAGCAGGTTCCTTAGGCCAACAGTTGCTGTCCCCTCTTCCCTCTTAAACTGGAAGTGAGAAAAGATCTAAGGACTTTCCCATCCCATGCCTCTCCCACATGTCTAGTCCACTGGAACTACCATGTGGATTCGGTGGGCCAGCCCTAGAGACACAGTGGCACAAAGAATAAATGCACCGTTTGGGAAACACTTTTCTGGCTTTCTGAGCATCTTTCACACAAGAAAGAGATGGACCCTGGACTCCCTGCACACAAGTATGGGTCCCCTGCAAAGCCCCTAGGGAAGGCATGTGAAATCCCCAAAGCCTCACAGGTGGTCTGTCCTCCATTTCACTTGGCTATCCTACTAGACAAGGATATTTCCACAGCCTTCCGAGAAGCCAGATTTCACACTGAATGATGTCATAAGATCTCTAACTGAAATTACATGTTCCCACACCCTGGGAACAATCAGCAAAGAAATTGAATGGGGCGACCAGGCAGGAACCTGTTTGGCTAGTCATTAGAGCAGAGCCAACGTGTCAAAAGTGAAGAGTTGAGCACTAGTTCAGACCAGGTCAGCATCTGAACAAAAACAGCAGAGCTGAACAAACGGTGGGTCTCAAGCTACTGTCAGAAAGGCTATATTTTCTAAGGTTGCGCTGACCTTAACAGGGCAGAAGAATGTGTTCCATGCTGGCTTCAGAGGCTGCCATGTCATCCAGGGGCTAGAGCTCAGCATGGACAGAGGCAAGTCTATAGGATAGCCAGAGAAGCCTCTAATAGGTCACACAGGAAGCAGAGGTAGGTATGGCCATGGAAACTCACATGGGAATGCAGTGACCTCGGTATGGTCCGAGCACATGACATACAAAATCAGAGTAAAATCAGAGTAAAAAGTACCACATGGGAGTCACCAAAGGGTCGGAGAAGAGAGTCCAGTTACTTTAGAGTGGCTGAAATGCAGAATACGGGGTGTGACAAAATGATTTTTCTTTGTGTAAGCATGCAGAAAGTACATTCCTATTGTTAACACTTCACTAGTAAGGGTGAAACTGGAGCCCAAATAGCTGTGATAGACAACACCTGGGAGAGGGGGGAACACCTGGAACGAGTCAGGCAAGGAAGGAGACTTGATCAATCATCTCTGCCCTGCAAATGGACAGCCGTGTGTGTGTGTGTGTGTGTAGACAAAGAAAGAGCACACAAGCATGTGAGCAAATGTGACAAAACATTAACAACTGATGAGTCTAAATGAAGGTATATGATTGTTCATTGTACTATTGTGCAACTTTTCTGTGTTTGAATATTTTAAAAATAAAAAGTTATAAAACAAAAAAGATGGCCTTTGGCCTGCAAATAGGAACTAAGAGATTTAAGTAGAAGGTATAGGGAGACGAGTTTGTATAGGAAGGTGGGAACTTTGAAAACATGAGAATACAGGTGGAATTCTCTGCTAAAGAGCTTCTCAGGATAATGATGGCAATGATGGAGACCATGTGGCATCACAGAATGAGGGGTGGCGCCTAAAGAAAATACAGGTTCCTTGATTCCCACCCAGACCTTGTGAAGCAGAATTTCCAGAGACAGGCCCTCAGAACCTACATTTCTAATAAGAGCCCCCCAGGTGATTCTAATAAGCTGCCAAGGTTGAGAACCTCTGTACTAGATACATCAGACTGCACACCAGCTTAGAACAACGGGAAGAAGTTGAATGCATAAAGATAGAACCAGCCCCAACAATCAACTCATGGCTACGCTCCTGGCAAAAAGAGAAAGACAAGGCTGGAGAGAATAAACTGAGACCTGTGAGATCAGAACATCACACCAGCTAAGCTCATCTGAGGCCAAGCTTCAGCTACCTTAGGATTAGGAATATGTGCTGTATAAATTCTTGCTCCCATGATTTCTGTACTTCTTTGTTTTGGATTTTGATTTTATTTGCTTAGTGAAGTTCCTTATGAAAAATCCCAACCTCATGTTAGTGGATTAAAGTGAAAATGAGTTTGTCCACATCCTGGCCAAAATAACTGAGGAAATCCAAGTTTCCTTAAAAGTCAGAGAGATGAGGGCAGTGCTCCAAGCTGGAAAATAAAGACACTGGGGTGGAGCGATGGCTGTCTGAGAGGAGAACTACTTTTCTGAATGCCTAGTATGCACCAGGCTACTATGTGCCAACTATGTTACTCAAATTTACAGTAGAGAAAACAGGGTCAGAGAAGTTAAATAATGTGTCTGACAGGACAGTAGATGGCAAAGCTGGGATTTGAACCCAAGTCTGTCCAACAACAAAGCCCATGCTCTCTCTTCTCTGTGATCTTGATGTCTCTAGAGAGGAGGCAAATCTTAGAAACAAGAAAACTAGGAGTAGTACCAAAACGATCTTTTACTACTTAGTGTTGTCCCTTACAAAGGCACCGAAAGAGGGGTCACAGTGCTCCCCAAGTAGCTAGAACTGAGATAAAGGTATTGGAAGATAGATCACCTACTTTCTCCATGTTACTAGAGGATGGGTCAGACATAGGTTACAGAGGCCACTCAGAGATCTAGAACCTCAGTGTAGACAGAGGTAGAGTGCAGCAAATCACCCACTGACCCCTGAACTCATTCAGCCATAGCAGCTATGTCCTCAACTCAAAAGTCAATACATAAACAATGTATTATTCTCCCAGAAAGCTTTCTTCTTGAGTGAGATTCATCTAACAAACCAAACATCACTTGCTTCAGTGCACATGCTAATCCATATTGATTCTGATTGCATCCAGTGGCATTTATCCACACACTCTCTTCACTCTATTTATAGCTTAAGGCTGTCCCTTATCTACACCCATACCAGTGTTTCAGAACATTTCTCTTTCAGTCAGGTATTTCTAAATAGATAATATTTCTCTGATACATCACGGGTTGAGGATAAGAGGATCTTCAGGATTCAAATGTGGTTGAGGCATGGGTCTGGTAAAAAGGGCAGGCAATGGAAGGGGGAAGACTTTGAAGAGTATGTTTAGTTAATAATAAAGAGATACAGAGAGGCGTTTGTTAAAAAAAAAAGGAAAAAAGGAAGGAGACTAAGCTAGAAAAAGGGAAGGAGAGATTGAAGATAAGACTTAAATTTGGAGTTCAGTAGGTTCTTAGAAGTCATCTTGTACAACCTCTTCTTTACATATAAGTGAGGAAACCTAAGATCACTGATGGAATTCAATGTGCCCAGAGTCTCATAGTTTTAGCCAAGGTAGCAACCCAACACAACTGTGCTTTCCATTAAACTAAGCAGAAGATGATACAGAAAAGAGGAAAGCATAAAGCAAAGGATGGGTTGCCCTTTGTCTACCCTGATCATCTTGGTCAATTGTCTGTGATGCTGACTTTTGAGTAAGTGACCTAACCCAGGCTGGAACGGAAAGAAGTGGGTGTCTTAAACCCTGGAGGGTCTAAGATGATTTCTTCAGTAAGGCCCCAACCGAACTGTGTCAAAGGTAATCCCTTAGGTCTTTGAGAATGAGAATCAATCTTTAGACACAATTATAGAGGTGGAAAAAGGAAGCTAACTGTACTATTTGTTTTGGTTGTAGTCCCCAAATTCCTGCAGGGTAGAGCAGGGTGTGAGGTGATGCTTCATGGTTCCTGAATAAAGTACCAACATTTCAAAAAGGGTCCCTTCAACCTAGCTGGCTGCCAAACAAACAGATTGTTACGCTTGAAAAGCTCTTAAGGCACTAAGACTAACTGAAGACTAACTATAACTAACTGAACTGGTGGACATGAATGCTCCGTTTGGTAATCCAGAAGTTTCTAATATCACTCATTTATTCCACAGATATTTTTTAACCACCTAATGACAGGCACTGTTCTAGATGCTAAAGATATAGCAGTGAATAAAACAGACAAAAATCTCTGCCTACATGGATCTCAGGATTCAGTTTCAAGGTTTCTTAAGCAATTACATTGCCTCTTTCTTAGGAACTCCTAGCCCTAAGGAGCCACTACTGTGCTGAAGCTGCTGCTTGGCTGGTCAAAGAAAAGAGTTCTTGCGCTCACTGCCCCTTTTCTTATCTTCAGGAGTATAAACATTATTAAATTAGCTCACCCCTTTCAGCAGCCCTTTCCGAAATGCTTGCTTAGAGGTTAAGAATATCTCATCATTACTGGTAAACCCGCCAAGGCCTGCTCTTCAAAAGGTAAAGGTACTGGAAATACAAAGAAATGTTAAAAACTGCAAAATAAGGGATACTGTAACAAAGTGATATAGGAGCTCAAGAAAAGGAGAACAAAAACTTTCATTATTAGGTTAAACCATGAAAAGAAAGAAGAGGGTACTTCTGTCTAAATATCTTAATCTAATCACTCAGATGGACCAAAAAATGCACAAGAAGATGGAGAGTTGCATTCTAGACCAGCAATCTCTAAAGTGGGATGGGCAAGATAATCCTCTGGGCTGTAAGAAAAAGATTTATATTTTTAATATTAAAAAGTAGTACAGTAATACATGTATATTATCTATACTGAATATATACTTGAGTACAGTGAATATTCACGTTTTTCCTGATTGTACAAAAATTTAGAGATCATTGATTCAGACTGTAAGCCTTATCTTTACACAACCTGTAAAAGAACAGTTGAATAATAGAAAGAAGGTAGGTTTTGGAGTAAGACAGGCCTAGACTTAAATCCTAGCTTCTCAGAGTTTTGGTTCTCTCCTATGTAAAATGGGAATAATGGTATTTATTGGTTAGGCTCATTTTGAGGAATGAATAAGATATTATACAGAGCCCCTAGCATAATGCCTGGCATGTATACATGTGCTTGGTGAGTGCTAGTACCCAGCCCTGTAAGCCTGCCAGAGCCATGAAATCCATGAGTGCCCAATTGGTGCCTGACAGCAATGAGGAGAGGATCATTCTTTCGCCTCCCACTGGCAGACAAGGAAATATTGTGTAAGGCTGTTATCTTCACAAGAGCCAAGGGAGGAAGGAGCCAATTCCTCTGCGTTCAGAGACAGATCAGGTACTCGTGGGTCCAGGCTTCTGTGAGGCGTCTCTATCACATGATTCTGCATGACGCTGCTGCCGCTGACCACAAAGGCTGGAGTGGGTGTTTTCAAAATCCTCTTGCAAAATAAACCCAGAGTTAACTTCTCTCCTACTTAAAGATCATTCTCCCCTCACTTGTCTCCTCATGAGCCCTGAGAAGCACAGACTACTCCCGGGATTCCCCATCAGGGTCTACATCAGGATCTGCCCTGCATACCCATCAAAAGTTCAGACATAGTACCTGCTGGAGGCAGACAGGACTCCCTTGCGTTTCAAGTCCAGAGAGGGGTCCCTGAAATCAACCTCAAAGATTTCCAATGTGCCATCTGTACTAAAGGAGGCATCTAGCTGCTGGGCAGATGTTCCTAGGCACAAGAAAAGTCAGGAAGAGGCAGCATATGAGCAACAATATATGCATGGATTTGGGGTATAAATGGTTAAGCAGTAGAGAAGAGGAGAACAGGAGAGGACTGGATATACCCTTTTTCAAATGGTAGCTCCAAAGAAAGCAAGAAAGCATGAGGTGCTTAGCCTTAAGCCAGAGTCCAAGGTTGCCCCCAGGTACCCAAAACTCCTAACATCCCTTTGCATATGCTGCTAGCCAACCCCAGATTTCCATGACTCTAAAACTTTCTCTGAAGCACAATAAAGAACCCTGGATACTAAGTTTCCCTTCAACCTACGTACTCCAGTGGATCCTCATCCACAGTATCACCATACCTGTGGCCAGATACACAGGGTACTGGCTAGCTGGGCTCCACACTTGTACGGCTGGCCGCTCAAGTTCCTTCAGCTTCATGGTCTGTCCTGTAGGTGGCAGAAAAGTGACATGGCCCTCAGCCTACTGAAAATAGAAACCAGCAAGCTTAAGGGCCAGATCAAGGGAACACCTGTGGACATGAGAGCTTGTTTCTCTCTCTCCACCATAGAATGGGGCATTTGGGGGCATCACAGGGTAACAAATACATGACCGTCTGCAGATCTGTAATGACAGTTCATTTTCCCAGTTACTGAAATCTAATACTTTAAACCCTAAAAGATATTCAAACACACTGGTTGCCACAGGCCCAAGGG
This sequence comes from Balaenoptera borealis, assembly GCF_965194805.1. Taxonomy (NCBI): domain Eukaryota; kingdom Metazoa; phylum Chordata; class Mammalia; order Artiodactyla; family Balaenopteridae; genus Balaenoptera; species Balaenoptera borealis. Next base: position 90,728,816 of record NC_138874.1, read on the forward strand.
TGATGATAACCATCAAACCAAATAATCTCTCAGTGACCCTATCCAATCCCTTGGTTTTAAACATTATCCATATGTCGATGACTCCCAAATTTACATCGGCAACACAAATCTCTCCTCTGAGCTACAAGTTCTTATATACAACTGCTAATCAAATATTTCCATTTGGATATAGTAAAGATACCTAAAAGTTAGTCTGTCTAAAATAGAATTCTCTATTCCACCATCTCGCCCACCCATCTGTTCTTCCTTCAGTTTTCTTCATTTCAGCAAATGGTACCACCACCCAGCCAACTGATTAACCCCTAAACCTGAAAATCACCCTAGATCCCTCCTTCTCCCTTATTCCCTTCTAATCCATCATTAAGTCTTCCAAATTTTGCCTCCAAAATATATCTTAATCGGTCTATTTTTCTCCATCTTCACCACTGCTCTATTTGAAGATACTATCATCTATCACCTAGATTACTGGTCTTCTCCCTGTTACTCATCCCTGTCACCCAATTCATTCTCTGCATAGCAGCAGGAGTAAACTTTTAAAATCAAAAATTGGATTTTGGGGGTTCCCTGGTGGCGCAGTGGTTGAGAATCTGCCTGCTAATGCAGGGAACACGGGTTCGAGCCCTGGTCTGGGAAGATCCCACATGCCGCGGAGCGGCTAGGCCCGTGGGCCACAACTACTGAGCCTGCGCGTCTGGAGCCTGTGCTCCGCAACAAGAGAGACCACGATAGTGAGAGGCCCGCGCACCGCGATGAAGAGTGGCCCCCGCTTGCTGCAACTAGAGAAAGCCCTCGCACAGAAACGAAGACCCAATGCAGCCAAAAATAAATTAATTAATTTTAAAAAAAAATTGGATTTTGGCATTCCACACACAATTTTTCAGTGGCTTCTATCACACTCAGAATAAAATGTGAACCCCTTTGATCCCTGCTCAAAGGCTCTAGCCTAACCACTTCAACTTCATCTCTTCCTACTCTCCCCCTTACTTATCGTGCTACAGCTGCATTAGCCTTTTCTCATTTCCTGGCTTTTCCCCACTTTAGAGCTTTGTAAATTCTGTTTGCTATACTTTGACGGCTTTTTGTTTCATTCTCTGCATGACTGGTCCCTTATCACATCTTTCAGGGCTCAGCTTCTCACCTCCTCAATGAGGTGAGCCACCCAATCCAAAACAGACTCCTTTTTTTCTTCTTAGCAATCTATAATTATATATTTATTTACATCCACATTGTTGGTGTTGTCCACTAATAAGTAAACTCCATGAGAGCTAGCACTGTGTCTGCTTTGTTCACCGTGTTATAACTAGCGTCAGAACAATGTCTGGCACATAGTAAGTGCTCGATAATATTTTATGAATGAATGCAGACATCTATTTTAACTCAGTAGCTTCCAAACCAATTCTAACACATACTGAAGGTGCCATCCCAACAGGCTAGCAAAGCGGCAGGGAAGTTTAAAAAAAAAAAAAAGTTGGGGTTTCCCTGGTGGCGCAGTGGTTGAGAATTTGCCTGCCAATGCAGGGGACACGGGTTCGAGCCCTGGTCTGGGAAGATCCCACATGCCGCGGAGCAACTAGGCCCGTGAGCCACAACTACTGAGCCTGCGCGTCTGGAGCCTGTGCTCCGCAACAAGAGAGGCCGCGATAATGAGAGGCCCACGCACCGCAATGAAGAGTGGCCCCCACTTGCCGCAACTAGAGAAAGCCCTCGCACAGAAACGAAGACCCAACACAGCCATAAATAAACAAATAAATAAATAAAACCCAAAGTTAAAAAAAAAAGTTAACACTGAACTTGATGGAGTAAACTTGGGACCCACTGTGACCTCCTTGAGCAAGCCACAGCCAGGTTAGTCTTGACCTACCAAAACAAAAGTTTTATTACTTAATAATCTCAAATGTACTCTCCAGCTTGAAGAACGTTTAAGGCTGCCAACTCAGCCAAGATTTCCCGGGGACCTCTAAACACTTGAGGAATATTCGGACAAGATCGTACATCATACTACACGGTCACCAGTGCCACCTGCTGGTCAACACCATTTTCACGTTTCTGGAGAAAGGTCTCTTAAGCGGGAGCTGCAATTAGCCGTGTGCACTTGACGTCCATATCTCATTTAATTCTCACAATGGTTCTGGGCGGCCAGTACTGATACTATCCGCATTTTACAGAGAAGAAAACTGGCTAGGCCAAGCTGTGCACTCCAACAGCCTCCAGAGCCCAGTGCTTTTAACTATTATACCAGTCTAAACTAAACTCCATGAAGTGTTTAAACCCCAGCCTACAAATTGGGAAGATGGGCTTTTAATTCACTTTGTTCAAAGACATCTGTTCACAAAAAAGGTCCCCGCTGCGGTCAGAATGCCGGGGGCCGGAGGCGTTAAAAGTGGGAGAGCTATGACCACTCAACCAAGAGCTGGACACGCTCGTGCAGTGAAGGAGGACGCCAGCTACGCTTGGCTGTCCACTCGCTCCGGAGGATGGTCGGCCTCCCCCGCGGCGCGCCGGCGTCAGCACTGACAGGCCTTCCCGCCCAGGCCAGACGCAGAGACCCGTTGCCGACATTGGGCCCAAGCCAGGTCAGGGCCCAGGGCTGATGGGGGAGGCGCCAGGGCAGCGCTGGAGAGAGGCCGTCTTCGGGCTGAGGCACCCGGGCGCGGCAGGGAGAGCGAGCCGAGTGCAGGCCGAGAGCAGGGCAGGCGTCGTGGGGTCCCCTGAGAGGCACACCGGCAGAAGCCCCGGGAGCGGGCCGGGCCGGAGTCCCAGCGGAGGGCGAGCGCGCCCCGGCACCCTCCCGAGAGAGGGGCGGCGCTCGGGGGTCCCCGGCACGGCCTCCCCTCTCAGCGGCCCCGTACAGGCGGGAAAAACCAACCTGCGCGGAGAGCCCAGGCCAGGGGTCTGGCGCGGCGTAGCTGGAGCCGGAGCCGGTCTTCTCTCAGGGCTTTGGAGCTCAGGGGGGCGCTGTGGACGGCGGCTGCGGAGGGCCAAAAGTAGTCCTGGCCCGCAGGTCCCACCTCCCACACGCGCCGCCAGGCGCCGGGCCCAGCACCCGGCTGACCCACGGAGAACGTTCCCTAATAGGATTATAGCTTTTAATCGGGCCTCCCTCACCTGTCCTGTGATTGCGCAGTGGGTCAGATCCCGCGACCAGTAAGTTCTGGTCTATTCAATTTGAGTCAGGCTCCGCGGGCAGCCTCTGAAAAGGGAAAATAACTCATTATTTACTTATTGAAGCGGAGAAGACCCGGCCCTAGCTCCAGGAGCTCTCAGTGGAATCCATTTAGTTGAAAAGGTAAAAAGCAATCTAGGCCATAAATAGCGGTAAGTGACTTTCTGCAGCCCAGCAGCAACTGGTGCCCCCAACCGTTGATTGAACTAATTAAAAGCTATAGATGGGCGGGGGGTGAGGTACCAGGGACTTCCTGGAAGGTTTCAGGGACGAGACAGGTGTCATACGTTGGGGCTTCAAGAAGACAGGTGAACTCCCAGCTAGGAGGAAGGGGCCCAACCGGCTAATAGCGCCCTGGTGTTTCCCATACCATGAATGAAAGGGACTACAGTTGGGGGAGTGGGCTGGATTCAGGTTGTGGAATACCAATTCAACAATGCAATAATTGGGAGTTATTGAAAATTATGGGCAGATATGCAATAAGATTATATCAGACTAGCAATATGGATCACCATGCAGAGAACAGAGCTGGAGGCAGGGAATCAAATTAGGAGACTAATAGAACAATCCAGGTACCAGGTGATGAAAGCCTGGATTAACATAGTGGCAATGATTGTAAAAGAAAGCTGGACAGGCTCTTGTGACTGATAAAAAGTTGGAGGGGGGGGTGATCATATATACTTTTTATATTGATTGAGGGAATTATGGCATTTCCAAATAAAATGTTCTGTAGGCAGCTGAAGATCTTAGACCTAAGTTATTTGATTTAAATTTTTAATTTAATGCATGAATTCTACCACCATATTCCAGCCTGATATACCCCCAAAGATGGTGAGCTGGTTAATCTTATGACTTATGACATGGTCCCAAGTCATTGTGACACAGCTCTAGATTTCCTTTTCACGTGGACATGGGAGTTTTGAACTCAGGACAGAAAAGAATTTAGGGCATTGGTGGTGCCTGCCCACTCTATGTACTAAGTATTTCTTGAACTTCTTAGCACAACAGTGGATGAGAAACAGGGTTGAAAACTGAACCTCAGCCAACACCTCAAAGTAGGGAATGAGGCCAAGGTGTCACTGGAGTGCTCTGCAAGAAATCTGAACCAAAGGCATAAGGTCACAGTTTCAAGTAGGACATGATTTAAAAAAAAAAAAAAGTTAAATAAGTGCACCCTTCTCTCAACCCAGACACCTTAGAAATTCTTTTCACCTCGTTTTACAAATGCCAGTCTCCTCTTCTTGGTAACTTCTTGAAGGCAATTATTTTCTTGTTCAACTTTATATCCCCAGGACCTATCAGTGTCTGATATATATTAGGCAGACAGACGTTTGTTAAATGATTATCAAATGCTCTAAAGGACAGAGAATGAAAACATATAAAAAGCAGTGGAGACCTTCAAAGAGAGGCATTTCAGAAGAAGTACCCACTCCCTGATCTCATAAAGGTCTTTCACTGCCTGAATACCACTAAAGGACCCCTTATTTAGCATGAATGGACTTGCTTCTACAGATCATGTTGAATGTATGCTTTCTTATGAGACAGGTTTTCAGGCAATATCATTGTAATTTAAGAAAATGTCCCTAAAGGGAAGAAAAGAACATAAATTGGTTCTCTTTAAAACAGATGCATTGAAATAGACCCTCAAGGCTTCCCTGGTGGCCTAGTGGTTAAGAATCAGCCTGCCAATGCAGGGGACACGGGTTTCAGCCCTGGTCTGGGAAGATCCCACATGCTGCAGAGCAACTAAGCCCGTGCACCACAACTACTGAGCCTGCGCTCTAGAGCCCGCGAGCCACAACTACTGCGCCCACATGCCACAACTACTGAAGCCTGCCCGCCTAGAGCCCGTGCTCCGCAACAGAAGCCACCACAATGAGAAGCCCACGCACCACAACAAAGAGTAGCCCCCACTCACCAGAACCAGAGAAAGCCCGCACACAGCAACGAAGACCCGACACAGCAAAAAATAAATAAATAAATTAATTAAAAAAAAAAAAAAAGAAACAGACCCTCAGAAACATGGTTTTTCTCTTTCTAAGGCTATTATAGGAGCTTGGATGAATCATTAAGGTAGTGAAAGCCATGTATAGGTTCAGTAATAAGTCAATGACTATCCTCTAATTAATAAACATAGGTAATGTCAATTTATCAATTTATAAGAGTCTAGGATTCAGAAGTTGCTTTGGAATACATATTTTCTTTTTTTTAATTGAAGTATAATTGATTTACAATGTGTTTTTAATAAATACATACTTTTAAAAAAATTAATTATTTTTGGCCGTGCTGGGTCTTTGTTGCTGCGCACGGGCTTTCTCTAGTTGCGGCGAGCGGGGGCTACTCTTCGTCGCAGTGTGCGGGCTTCTCATCACGGTGGCTTCTCTTGTTGCAGAGCATGGGCTCTAGGTGCATGGGCTTCCGCAGTTGTTGCACACGGTCTCAGTAGTTGTGGCGCACAGGCTTAGTTGCTCCGTGGTATGTGGGATCTTCTCGGACCAGGGGTCAAACCCGTGTCCCATGCATTGGCAGGCGGATTCTTAACCACTGCGCCACCAAGGAAGTCCCAAATACATATTCTTATAAGAGATATAAGATTAGAGGCAATCACAGCCCTAGGCCAGTCCCAAAACACCTATTTATCCTATAATATACTTGAAACATGTTAGAATATTGTTTTTTAGCTAACCACTTATTATTATAATGATTCTTATTTATTTATTTATTTATTTATTTTGGCTGTGTTGGGTCTTCGTTTCTGTGCGAGGGCTTTCTCTAGTTGTGGCAAGCGGGGGCCACTCTTCATCGCGGTGCGCGGGCCTCTCACTATCGCGGCCTCTCTTGTTGCGGAGCACAGGCTCCAGAAAAGCAGGCTCAGTAGTTGTGGCTCACGGGCCTAGTTGCTCCGAGGCATGTGGGATCTTCCCAGACCAGGGCTCGAACCCGTGTCCCCTGCATTAGCAGGCAGACTCTCAACCACTGCGCCACCAGGGAAGCCCTAACCACTTATTATTAAAAAGGTTTTTTATGGGAAATAAATCTTGCTCCAACTTGAGAAGTCAGGAACGTATCTTCCTTCTTCCGCAACCCTGTAGATGGGGAAAGGAGCTACCCTTACCACCTGCTGTACAACTGGAACCCTCAACTACTTTTCCCAGTGAAATTAGCAAATCAACATCTTCTTGTGCTTAAGCAGTGGCTATTCCTGGGGAAATGAGGCACAGATACCACAGTACTAAGTTTTATTAGCGATTTCATTAAGGTAAAATCTCTAGGATTGAGGGAGTCAGTTAGGGGGCACAAAGCCCACGAAGCCTCCTCAGATCTCATAGTGAACCACCGGCTCAGGTTCTTTGTTGGGATCGCCACCTCGTTCCAGGTACAGATTATTGTAAGGATACTGCTTTGGTCCCTAAGAAAAAAACACAGGTCAGCAAGAACAACATATATCTATGTAGCCAATACCTGGCTACACCCCACTCTGAGTGAAGAATCACACACAGTAAATGGGTACACGGTAGGCTTTGGTCAGACCCAGCTGTGCTAGAACAGCAGGGACAGCACTCCTCTTCCCCGCTCAGCCCAAGGCAGAGAGAAAGCCTAGATTGTAAGAGAAGTGGTGCCTACACTGTGTGTGTGTGAGTGAGAGTGAGAGAGAGAGGGAGGGAGGGAGAGGGAGAAAGGAGAAAGAGAGAGGGAGAAAGGGAGAGTGTGAGGGAGAGCTTTCTAAATGAGACGATGCATCCATCCATCCCACTCTCTCTCAGGGTCGAGACAGACTCAATCTCCTTTTAAGTCACTCAGCCTCTAATGGTTCCACCACTAAAGTGGCCTAGCAAATGAGGCGTGCAGGAGCAGCAGTGGGGGAAAGCACAGAGGAGATATGGCTCGGACGTGCTTTAGGGGCTGCTGGCTTTACCAACAAACAGCTGTCAGAGAACACAGCTCAAGGCGAGGAGAAAAGGGTGATGTGCTTACAGAACTGAAAAATGGAAGAGCCACACTGTGTTTCTTGCTCTCCTGAAGTGAAGTTAGCGCTCACACCAGCCCTATGTGCACTCTCCAGCCTGGGGCCCCTGGGGCTCGGTAGGAAGGCTTGTGTCAGTGCACACAGACACACACGCTACTGTTAGGACATTGATTATCTCAGCACAGGTAGCACTGTGCAGCCAACTGCAAACAGCAGCCTCCTGCTTTCAGTTCCTTTCCTCACAATCTACCCTGTAGACTACTCCCAAATTAATCTTCCTAAAAACCTAGGCTTCATGATGGCATTCTTTTGTTCAGAAGCCCAACATGGCTCCCTGCTGCCTCGAGGCAGACCAAGTCATCCCTGTATCCCCAACCCTTAGCACCTTCTGTACCTGGTGCGTGATAGGGGCTTCATAAATATTTACTGAATTAGTGCATCACTATACCATCAAGTCCAGATCCCTTAGCCATGCAGTAAAAGGTGCCCAACCTAACTGATCAAACTCACTTCACAGTATTTTTTTTAACACAGCAGTTTTGACACCTGATTTCCCAGGACATCAGAATTACCTGGGAACTTGTTAAATATTGATTCTAGAACCCCATTCTGAAATTACTGAATTAGGCTCTCCAGGAAGTGGGGCTCAGGAATCTGAATTTTTAGTAGCTCTCCAGGTAACCAATGCAGCTGGTTATCTAGGAACTATTTATAAGCCTATTCCACTCCAGCTAACTCACTGTCCTCTTCCTTCATTCTATTTTCTCTCGCCCCAAATGTTCTCTTCAACTTCTCCCCACCATCTAAAATATATGTATTTTAGCATCTAGCATAATCCTTCTCCTTAACAGCACCTGATACCCCCAGCATACACATTCACTACACACATATATACACAAAAACTGTGCCAAATTCCTATATATATGTTCCAATGTTGCTCATGTCATGTATCTAAATTTTCTTCTTATCCAAATTAAACGTCCTTAAAGCTAGACAGTATATTTTCTTTCTTTTTTTAAATTTATTTACGTATAGTTGATTTACATTGTTTGTTAATTTCTGCTGTACAGCAAAGTGATTCAGTTATACATATATATACATTCTTTTTCATATTCTTTTCAATTATGTTTTATCACAGGATATTGAATATAGTTCCCTGTGCTATACAGTAGGACCTTGTTGTTTATCCATTCTATTTATACTAGTTTGCATCTGCTAATCCCAAACTCCCAATCCATCCCTCCCCTACACCCCTTAGCAACCACAAGTCTGTTCTCTACAGACAGTATATTTTCTATGTCCTTTACATTCTCTAAAATCTAACTGTCCATGCTTGCAGTAAACATTTAATTGCTTCCAGTACCCTGTAGGAAGTGCCCTTCACACCAACAAAGGATAAGCTTTCAACTTGAGATTCCTTGACTCTACCTTAAAAGATCACTTGCTGAAATATTATTGGTAAGTACAGTTCCCCAAATGGCAACTCTAAAGACTAGCTGGCTTCTCTATTCTCATTCCTCACCTAGTCCTACAGTTTCTTCTCACTCAGACTGATCCAAGATGCAGGCAGGAGCAATGCTCTGGTACTTGTACCAGGCCAGTGGGTAAGACCCTCTATAGGCCTTACCAGGAAGTCAAGCTTGGTATTGGCTGGATCCCTACTCCAGAGACTTCATTCCCTCAGGAAACAAGGCTAAGTAAGTGTGGCTGAGGGAGCACTTCTCAGATACTCACCACAGGCTGGTAGGTGGGGTAAGTCTCTCCCACCCAAAACATGAACAGCATGAAGGCCACGAAACCGAAGAGGTGCTTACACATGAGATTCCAAGAAACAGGAGTGGGGGACGTGTCCACACGGTTCCTGATATACATGTCTAGGTCCCAGTGCATCTGAGACAAAAAGGCAGATCACTGTCACATACTGCTCTTCCTGCAAAAGGCATGCAGTCCAGAGTGATTAGAGCCTCATAGAAGGCTTGAAAGGCATTCTACTGCCCTGGGCAATATTCTGAGAGCCACATCTGAGATATTGTAGCCCACAGGACTGGATGCTGGCTTATGTCTAGGTTCTGCTGACCAGAGACAGCTCAGTCATAGAAGTTCACAACTCTTACAATACAGAGCTTTGACTCTTACAATACAGAGCTTTGATTACTCCCAGACATCCCATTCCACACAACACACAGGGAACATCAGATCTCAGATTGCTGGACCTCGCTTCCTTGAGCAGAAAAACTTTAGTGTTACTTGGGCAGAAAAGTGCCATTTGAGCTACAGAAGACATAGGGAAAAGGAAGGAAGGTCAAATGGGATATGGTTCTCTCACCGGTTCACCCCAGTTCAACCGCAGGTCTGGGTGGTCCCAGTCATACCATGGATCCCTCTCCTGCTGTGAGCGGTCAGGGAGCTTCGGATAGTCACCATACCTGAGAGACAGCAAGAACTTCTGGACAGGGCTCTGAGCAGCCTCACTCAGACAATTCACAGTCTCCTCATCTCAGAGATGAGAAACCAAGTGACAGAGATAACTGCCTCCCCTAAGGACAGAGGAACTGACCTTCAAATCAAGATCTCAATTTTTTCCCTGAGGTGTACATATTGAGAAATGCTGAGTTAAAGGGCCACTGGTAAATATCCCAAATTTCCCCCCAAAAAGACTGTGCCAGTTTACATTCCTGCAAACGGTATAAAAGAGATCCATTTCCCTGAATGCCTTCCAATACCAAATTTAAAAATGTTACTTGATAAGTGAAAAAAAATCTCAATTTTTACTCACTAAGCACAGAATAACCGAAGAAGTCCAAATTGTCATTAAAAATTTATGTCAAACTCTGAAACATTTTAACATATGTAAGCTTTTCTTATCTTCTTTCAACAGAAAGAAGAAAAGTCATGCAATGTTATAATGTTAGTGCTGGAAGGGAATTTAACAATCACTCTGTTTCCCCCATTAGACAGAAAAAGAAACTGAAGGTCAGAGTCTGAACCTAAGATCGCCCAGTTAATTGGAATAAAAACAAAAGGGTACATATTAGAAAAGCACTTTTCATAGCAACTGTGTTTTTCAACCAGAGTTGACATACATCTCCAAGTCTCAAACACCTCATGGGTCTTCTTGATAAGCTGGATTTTTCCCCAACAAAACCAGGTTCAACTTATACAGACTGCTACCGAGGCTGCTCTTGTCCACAACACAATAAAAGACATAGGAAATGATGACAACTAGACATGTGTCACAGAAAGTGATTGGAAAACAACAAGACGAATAGGAGCTGCTGAAACCATGGCTGAAAGAGTGATGCTAGGACAGAAAATGAGGGTGATGGTAATCAACTCAGACAATTAACCACAAGGATGTTACGGGGGTGCGGGGGCAAAACCATCAACTGGGGTAAGGGAGTTGGCTATTTAATCTGCTTTAAAGTTGCTACGACTTCCACAGCTAACTGCAAAATATTTCTTAAAAGAGAGATATACATGTAAATATAGAGTACTCTATCTACAAATAAGGTTCTCATGACAGGAATCCAGCTCTAGCCTGGTCACGTGCTTGGATGACAGCACCTGAGCCCAGCAGATGCTCAATCTAAATGAAACCTTGCGCTCTGGATGGAGCCAAAGAAGGTTCCTGCTATTCAGGGGTCCTCAAGGGAGCTATTAAAACCTCAGCTTCCTCATTTGAGGAAACAGCCTGAGCCAAGGAGAAAATTGAAGTCCTCTCGGCTGCAGCTGCTCACCCATCCCCTCCCACCTCCCTCCACGGAGAAAAGCGCCCACACCGTCGACTCTGAGGGGTCACTAAAAGGTTCGGGGAAAAGGGTCAGAGTAGAGCTACCCAACCCAGCCGAACTTCTCCCATCACTACCCAGGTGCGAGCAGGCCCTATCTCACCCCATGCCATCATCTGGGTACGGCTCGTAGTCTTCCACCCGCATATTATACTTCTTGGCGGCGGCAGCCCGTTCTTCTGGGGTCCTGGGATAGGGTCCCGGGAGCATGTCCTTGGTAATGTGGGAGGCTGGAGAGCAGATGAGGGCACGTCAGAAGCGACCCCATTCCTCCTGCCACTCTGAAGGCTTCAAGCTGCGGTGGCTGCAGAGACCGGAGCCCGAGGCTTCGAGAGACCAGCAGACCCTCCACCTGTTTTTCTGAATACACCAACTCCACCTCCGCCCTTGCCCGGACTCGGCCGCCGCGGTATCCACAATACCCACCCTCCGTCCGACGCACCAAACCTCAGGCACCCCCCTCCCACACTGGGGCCTCGCCCGTTCTCGCGGACCTGTCCGTGCACCCATGGGCACCACGTTTCGGGATGCCCTTTGCAGCCATCGGACTCCCAGGACCCCCGCCCTGGCCGCCGCCATCTTCACCTTCTTATTTCACCCCGCACATGCGCAAAGACCTTGTCACGGCGGCTGAGCCGGGCCAAACGCGACAAGGGAGAAAAGTCTTAAAGGTTCAATAAGGGCGGGGCTTAAACGGTGCTAGGAAGCCAGAAGGAAGATGAGCGGTTGGATAGAGGCAGAGAGGGAAAGCGGGAAGGAGAGAAAAACAAGCAGGTCACTGCTTTGACATTTCAGATTGTTATGTCCCTTTTCTACCTCAGCTGACTTAGACGCATCCAGGGATAACGGGCACTCAGAACCTGAGCATCTCAGGTGGACAGCTGACCCACCTACCCCAGGACCGGTACAAGTAAAAGGAGCCTGTCAATCTCTTTTCTGACTGCTTGCCTTTTTCCTCTCCTTCACTGGCAGTTCCTCCTTCCATCCCCAAACGTGATCATTCTTCAAATTCAGCCCTTGGTCTTGTTTGTTCTTGTTTTGTTTTCCAAATTAGTTATCTCCTTCAGTTAGATGCACGGTGCAACACACAAATTGGCCCCGAACTGGTTCTTTTTTTGTTGTTTTATTTTGGCTGCGCGGCTTGCGGGATCCCAGTTCCTCGACCAGGGACTGAATCCGCGCCCTTGGCGGTGAAAGCGCTGAGTCCCAACCACTGGACCACCAGGGAATTCCCCCAAACTGGTTCTTCAGTTTCAGTCTCGTGTTTACATCCGAATGTCCCAGTCACCTCAACCCAACAAATTTAAAACCAATCCTATCATCTGAACCCACCTCAGATTTGCTAGAATTCGCTCAGATTTACTAGGACTTGGATAAATACATTTCAAGCCGAACCACAATTAGCGAACACTAGCCTAACAAAAGAATTGGGGGGGGGCATTATTGTTCGCATATGAATATGTGTTCATTTTATCTACACAAGTATGATTTGCATAATTTACAGTACAAACATGCACATATTTACAGGCAGTTTTAGGGTGATCACTGTTTTGGAGTAGAATCCATTATTATAGACATTCCCAAATATATATAAGAGCAATAAAAACTGATATATACTATTCAGTATATGAATTTGGGGGAGAACTACTTTACAGCAACTTGCCCTCTTGTAAATGAGAATCGAATGGATGTTCAGAATGGTTGGACGACATCTGCATTCAATCAATAGCAAACACTGATCTAATTCGGTCAAGATAGACAAAAATGCCTTTAAGTAGGTGAGATGGTGACACAGGCAGAAAAATCAAATGGTGCCAAGCAAAAGAAAACCATCTTTGATTTCGAAAGAATTCAAGTTGCCATATATCTTTTGCCGAGGCTTTCGGAGCAACCTTTACCCAACATCTATCTATTGGACAGTTGCTTTTCCTTCTGACTTCCTTAGGTGGGTCAAGTTTGCGTCTCTCCCCATCCGTCAGTGTAAAATTTAATGCCCCACTAAACTTGCCTCCTTCTTTGCCTGTTGTGTAGGCCTGGGCACACTGAGGCAGCAATAATTTGTGAATTGGTTAACCCGATGATCACCCCTATTCAGTGGGACTAACGTCTAGTCCCGGGTCTTGGGGGGCGGAGCGTAGGGTGTAGAGCTATAGGTTACCATTAGGAGGCGCTCGCCCAGGGCTCGGCCCCGCGTTCTTAGTGTCTGGAACGCTCTCTCTCGCAGCCTAGCTCTATGGTTTCCGTTGTGTTTTCCCCGGAATAGGCGAGGCTTCCGCTTCCGGTGGGGCCGTCCCTAGCGGCGGAGATGGCGGCGACTGCGGCGGAGGCTGCGGCCTCGGGCTCTGGAGAACCCCGGGAAGAGGCTGAAGCCCCCGGCCCCGCCTGGGATGAGTCCCAGCTGCGCAGTTATACCTTCCCGACCCGGCCCATCCCGCGTCTGAGTCAGAGCGACCCCCGGGCGGAGGAGCTTATCGAGAATGAGGTAGGGGGCGGGGCCGCGTCGAAGAGGGGGTGGGGGGTGGGGGAATGGGGGAAGGGACTAGGTTGGGAGGAGAGGTCAAAGGCAAGTGGTGATGGGAGGGAGGGGTTGTGGACTAGGCCGGGTTGTGGACTAGGGCCTAAGGGGAGATGGAGAGGGAAGCGAGGAAAAATGGGACTTGCGGGGTTCGTGCTGGTTAACAGGAGAAGTAATTTTGAAGTTGGGAAGTATTGGAATTTGGGGACAAGAACCCACTAGCTCCTTGGGACGACTTCATTTGTTTTTTCCACTTAGGAGCCTGTGGTGCTGACCGACACAAATCTTGTGTATCCTGCCCTAAAATGGGACCTTGAATACCTGCAAGAAAATATTGGCAACGGAGACTTCTCTGTGTACAGTGCCAGCACCCACAAGTTCTTGTACTATGATGAGAAAAAGATGGCTAATTTCCAGAACTTTAAGCCGAGGTCCAATAGGGAAGAAATGAAATTTCATGAGTTTGTTGAGAAACTGCAGGATATACAGGAGCGAGGAGGTGAAGAGAGGTAAATTCCCAGGTCGTGGTTTTCCATTGGATCTAGGGCATCTATTTTCTTTTCCTTTACTTATCTGAGGATGAGTTTTCTAGCGTGAGGGATGATGGAATGACTAGACTTGAACTGTGATTCTCAAGTTTTTTGTCTTCATAAAGTGAGAGTCACACTTGCCTAGCAGAGTCAGGTAGGTGAATGAAGTGAGTGAAGTTGTTTGGGTGAAAGCTATGATGAAGCTGAAGGCATATGCCTTATTCAAAGTGCGAAGTCATTACTTGACTCTTGTTTCCATTTTGGAGTGCAGTCCCAGGGTTGCCAGATAGTCTGATTTTTTTCAAGAGAAACCATAAATCAGTATTTTTATTTAAAATCTTTTTGACTTTTAAATGTGGGCAGCTAATTCATATTTTTTGAAATGCTGCAAGAGACCAATTTAAAATATCTGTCAGTAGATTTCCTGAGATTACGGGTTTGCAATCTTTGTCCTAAAATATTTGAATGGGGGCAATGCAGGCTGAAAAGTTGTATAGGTGAGGGTGGGGAGAATATGGATGTGTTGCGTTGTATTGATGATAGCAAGCACAAGACATATACACACACGGGAATGACTCTTTCTCTCTACCTTTATCTCTCTTTATGAGGGCAGCCTCTTATGTAGGTCCCAGACAACATTCAGTCCCACAAAATAACGTTGCCTCTGGGGAATTGCTGTCACTGAGTACTTGATGGTGAATGACTATCTCCGTCTCACATTTGGTGTCCAATCCTGGGTTTTTCTTCACTCTCCAGCCTCAGTTCTCTTCCTGACTCTGTTAGCAGTATGTGGCAGAGTGAAAGGATTTGAAACATTTTTATTTTTTTTTTGGCTTCCTGACTCTTAGCTGTTGTCATAATGATGGAACTTTGACCGGAAGAGTTTTCACAATCTGAACTATGGTTGATTTGTTCTTTATGTCTTATAGAGACTGGTTCAGTTGAATCATCTCATGCATTAATGTCCTCAAATTTACCACAGTGCATGCGCACACACACACATACACCCAATGTTGAGAAGAGAGATTGATTTAAATGATGCTGGTGGAGTGTAAAGCTATTGATTGAACATATGCACTGGAATGAGCATGAGATAAGACACATGAGTTCTCTGGTTCCTCAGTCACTTTAAGTTTCTTGCTTCCTGTAGCGAGAGCATTCTGCCTAAGTCTGAACCATGAGTGTAGTCTGTACTTTATGGGTGATTTAAGGAAAATTTTTTACTATTTGCAAGATTTGCCCTATCAGCTGACTTTAGCACCAACCACCTCTATTGTATAATTGTACAGCTTGTTATGATTCTGGGGTGAAGGGTGTTAGGATCCTCTTTGAGCTATTTTGAGGATTTACTGTTAAGGTTTCACAGGAATTGCTTAGATTCCTGTTTGGGGAGTGTTCCTGACTCTTTCAGAGTTACTTGAGAAATATTTGTATGAATATATGTACATCATAATCTGTGGGGAACGTTCCAAGGTTGCATTCGAGTCTTGAGGGTTCCATGTCCCCAAACAGGTAGCTGTTTCCAACTTATCAAGATTTTTAATTAATGTTGCCTCAAACATTGTGATTCCAGGCACTGGGATACCTTTGAGCTTTTGAAGTAATGCTCTCAGGACCATTACTTCTTTTTCTTCACATTTGCCCCCTAAATAATGTTTCTTTTGGGGCTTGATCAAGTGTGTTTGGCTTTTCATATCTATTAAGTAACTTCTTACCTTCCTCAGGCATGTTAGGGGCCCTGGGTCTGCGGAAACCTTAGTGAGGTATTTTTCTTCAGCTATAGATGGCTGCTACAGATAGGTGGCTGAATCAGTTAAGATAAACTAGGCTTCAGTCCAGGGCTCAGCGACTTGAAGCAACAAAGGTTTATTTTTCACTCATGCTACATGTCCATCTCAGGTCACCTGGAGACTCTACTTACATCATCTTTTGCTCTTTGGGACACAGATTGCTCTAGCAGTTGCCATTGGATACTTTGCAGTTGCTGTGGCAGAGGGAGAGTGATGTGGTAGTGTGTACTGGTTCTTAAAATTACAGTTTGGAAGCAGCACCAGTCATTTTTGTGGACATCTCATTGGCCAAAGCAAGTTATATAAGCAAGCCTTGCTTCAAGGAGGTGAGGAAGAATAACTCTCACAGGGAGGGAACTAGTTCTTGGTGAACAATAATACGAGCTGCCAAAATGGCCATCAAGGGCCAAAGGGGATGTCTCGCGCCCCGAGAGTTTCTGGAACAAGGCTGAGTCATCATTCTAGGGTCTGTGGGTAGGCTTCGAGGAAATCTATGAAATTATATTAAAGTTCAATGTGTACATTTTTATGGGGAACCTTGCTTGGATTCTTTTTTTTTCTTCCTTGGATTCTTAAAGGATTCATACTGTGACCCAGAAAAAGTTAAGAATCACTTCTCTAAAATATAAAATTTGGTGTTGAACAGAGCTCAGAGAAGGATAGGTAAGGATTCAGTTCTGTGAGAGTCCCATGACTGCAGCTGTTCTTTGTGGGAGATGTTGGTATGGGCTTGGGTTTGGATTTCCAGGTATGAGAGGCCATGCCAGGGACAGTGTGTACATGCACTAATGGGATTTTCTTCTTGGGGAACATAGGTTGTATCTGCAGCAAACACTCAATGACACTGTGGGCAGGAAGATTGTCATGGACTTCTTGGGTTTTAACTGGAACTGGATTAATAAGCAACAGGGAAAGCGTGGCTGGGGGCAGCTGACCTCTAACCTGCTGCTTATTGGCATGGAAGGTAAGAAATCTTTCAGAAAGCAGCATGGCTTGGGGTCATATGAAGTGATTTCTGAACCTTTCCCCACCACTTATTCGCTCCATGACTGTCAACAAGTCACGTAACTTTCTTGTCTCAGTCTCCTAATTTGTAAAATGAACACAGTAATATCTTATAATTAACTATGAAGATTAAACGAGGTAACATATGTTATGTGAGGTACTCTAAAAAGAAAGTTCCCTGTTCCCTTCCTCAGCTGCTGTGTGAGTATATATATTCAGATATTAGGGATCTCTAAAATTCTGTTGTTCTCTATTGGATCTGTCTATATTCAGAAGATTTTTATCCCAGTAGAAGAGGGAAACATTTTTCCAATGTAAATTGAACCTTATCGTTTGAACAGATAATACATTAATGGGGTTAAATTCAAAAGGTGTAAATAGGTATGTAGTGATAAATCTCTCTTCCATTTCTATTTCCCAGCCTCTCAGTTTTCTTCCCTCCCTGGAGGCACCATATGTTATTAGTTGCTTGTGTATCCTGCTAGTGGATTTTACACGTACATAAGCAAATACATGAATACTTTTTTTTTTTTTAAATAAAAAGAGGAACCTTTAAACTCCAATCAGGAGAAAGAGAGCTACTTACCAGCCAGGTTCATTGTCTTATTCTTATTTTTATTTTCTGTCACTTGCTCAGTGCCAGGCCCATAGTAGGTACTTAGTAAATGGTGAGTAAATTGGGTTGAACAAGGAAGCAGAGTAATTACCTATTGTCATTCACCACTAGGCTCTGAAGTCTCTTCTTCCCCTTTGATTGTCCTTTCTTCAGATTTGGGTCCTTTGCTGCCAGTGTTAATAAAAGTTTCCAACAGTGCAACTTATGAATTGACCCTTAACCTGACCCTTTGAAACCAACTCTTGGTTGACCTGCCAGGAGACAGTTCTTGTTTACTTGACTCTGAATTTTTATGTTGCCTTCCTATCCTGTGGTGTAGAGAGCAGGGAAACAGATCCCTCAGGTAGAGATGAAAGAGCAGGTCTCCTTTGAGGATGCATATGGATCTCTGCACTTAGGAAAGCAGCTGTCTTGGCCCACCCAGGCAGACCTGGGGAATGTTTTCTAAACTCCATTCCCTGCAGAAGTCCCTTGATCTCTC
Source organism: Balaenoptera borealis (assembly GCF_965194805.1). Taxonomy (NCBI): domain Eukaryota; kingdom Metazoa; phylum Chordata; class Mammalia; order Artiodactyla; family Balaenopteridae; genus Balaenoptera; species Balaenoptera borealis. Next base: position 90,746,671 of record NC_138874.1, read on the forward strand.
AAAGATTGTGCAAAGGATAAACATCAGATGCAGCCCCACTTACAAAGAGTAGATGGAGCATACATACGCTAGGGCAGAACTAATTCAGGATGGCATTTTAAATAATTTGCCTTATTCAAAGTATACAGCTCTCTTCAGGAATCTGATATGCTTCCCTCGATGAGAATCAGCAGCTCCAGTGTTGATCTAAAGAAGTGTTGCAATCCCACAGGTGTGATGAAGTGGGAGCAGAGGTTGAGAATCTTTGAGCTCCAAAAGAGCTACCCAAAGCAAGTACATATTCGTACAACTTAAAATGACTGATTAACTCCATCAAAGAAGATCATGCATGCATTGCTGATACCAGTCATTTCAGTTGTTTCTAACTCTCGTTTTTTTGCTGCCCTTGAATTCGTGCCATAGTCAAGAAGAGTACAAGTACAGGTTCCCCTCAGCTGTCTAAAAGAGCATTCCTGTGAAACCTTCTATAAGCCGAGATGATGTAAAACAAAGAAGCAATTACTTTAGGACACATCTTGCTAATGGATGCACAAAGTAAATCGAGATAAAACACAGATGCTCACAGACACAGTTCAGAGCTATGGTGGCTTGATACTGAGATGCTGGCTTGATGCTGAGATGCTGAGTGTAGTTTCCAGGGGAGGAGATTGGCAGTGCCACTCTCACTGCTTGCGCTTGCTGCCTCTATGATGGCTCGCTGCCAAACAAACACTGAATGATATTTTTGCTTTTTTTTTTTTTTTTTCATAAAAATGAAAAGGATTCTTTGGTTTCCAAATTTCCAATTTCCAATCCAAATTCTTTGGATTTCTTTTGGTTAGCAAAAACAGGTACAAATGTAGGTCTTTTGTAAACGCAAAGTGACGTAAAGCGAACTTTTGAAAAGCGGGGCGTACCTGTACAGACTATATTATTTTGCCATACTTGTATCACTTTGATGTGCAGTTGCTTCCAGTAAGGGCAGCAGTCATCATTTAAGAAAGTCTACTTTGCTAATTGATGGTGAACTCTTAGCCAGTGATGTTTGCTACTAGACTTATCACCCATTAAAAGTGTAGCACCTAATTGGCTGAGAGTTGTAATTACAGTCTCCCTGATTTTGCCTGAAATTTTGATTTGGAACCCTTTGCTGAGAGGGCAAACTGGGTTTCTCTCCAGCACTGGGGCCTATCTTCCATCCTGTGCAATAGAGTTACTGCTCTGAATAAGAAAATGTCTGTCTTCCTACAGGAAATGTGACACCTGCTCACTATGATGAGCAACAGAACTTCTTTGCTCAGATAAAAGGCTACAAGCGATGCATTTTGTTCCCTCCGGATCAGTTTGAGTGCCTCTACCCATATCCTGTTCATCATCCATGTGACAGACAGAGCCAGGTGAGCTCGTGTGGTCTGAGGAGGGTGTAGAACTCCTTTGAGATCCAAGGCTGGCATGTCTTTCCCCTTCTCTGTGGAGGTATGCCAGGTTTGGACAAACTCAGAGGACAATTTCACAATGTAGTTTATATATTCCAGGTCCCTGTGGTGGTCCCCAGATGTTTAAGGCAGACCCCATCACTGATGCTGGTGGACTCTGGTTATTCTGTTTGATTGAATTATAAGTTCTTGGAACAAAATGTGTATGTCTCCATTGGATTTAATAATTGTTTACTTTTGTCATGGATGCTACTTCTTTTTGATAAAGAGAAGGGTGAATAGAATTGAGATATGTCACTTAATGTCTTTTCTGGATCTCAGTGAGGTGTGTGGTTGACTTTGTGGCCAACCAGAGAGCGCCTCTCCTTTCTTGAGGAGAAAACCGCTTAGCTACCTCGTGTAGAAATCTTTGCTGGTTAGAATATGTATTGGGGGAAAAGTTTCTGAAGGTTTGGGTGAAGAATGAGTCCTAATTCCTCAGATCTGCAGGCCATGAGTATGTTTTCTGACCTTTAAACTGTGATGATTGGCTTCTGACCTCAGGAGCACTGAGGCTTAGTATTCTTTATCATTTAACATTCAGCAATGCCCATCTTCTTAGGTCGTTCTCTGAGAGAGTTTGTGTATGTTTAATGTGTGTTGTGTCTTCTGCTGGATATAAATTCTAAAGACTTTTTTAAGGCATCTTTCTTGACTACCAAAGTTACTGATAAAAATTTGGTGATTGACTGATTTTTTTTTTTTCTCTTGAACCTCTCAGGTGGACTTTGACAATCCTGACTACGAGAGGTTCCCCAATTTCCAGAACGTGGTTGGTTACGAAACAGTGGTTGGCCCTGGTGATGTTCTTTACATCCCAATGTACTGGTGAGGATGGGGCTAGGACTGGGGGCTTTTAGGGAGCGTTCTTTCCCATTCCCTGGAAAACCTTATCCATGTCTCTTCTTTTGAGTCGTGGCAGGATTGGACTTATGTGATATACAGGAAGGTTGGCATATCCAGATGATGAGCATACTGAACATGGGGGAAATGACAGTACTGTTTCTAGACAAGATGACAGTTCCTCAAGTCCAAAGAGATCCCAGAGGCTTGAGGCTAGAGAAACTGTTCTTGACTCTTTGGTATTTGAAGGCTGAACACCACTGCCTCTAGCCCCAGAGTGTGTTTGATAGGATGAGTGTGAAGGTACTGTCTTCATTATATCCCTTAGCAGGATTCTACCTAGTTTCAGAGGATCCCTCCCTCTGAAAAGTATTGGTGGCAAACAGGAGCCTGTTTATTTTCTTGCAGGTGGCATCACATAGAGTCATTACTAAATGGGGGGATTACCATCACTGTGAACTTCTGGTATAAGGTGAATATGGTTTTTTTCGTAGATGGGAGTGGGGTGAGGTAGGTGTAATAAATTATTTAGGGGCAGGGTGGGGAGGTTGGCTATCTCTGGAAGTGATTCCCAGGTCTTTGGGGGAGCTGGAGAGGGTGGGGTTGAACTGGGTTTCTTAAGGGAGGTTGGTGCTAGGAACAATGGGTGACACTGAAGCCTGCTAAAGACATTTCCTGAGCTGCTGCTTCCTTTGCAGGGGGCCCCCACCCCTAAGAGAATTGAATATCCTCTCAAAGCCCATCAGAAAGTGGCCATAATGAGAAACATTGAGAAGATGCTTGGAGAGGCCTTGGGGAACCCACAAGAGGTATGTGGCTGCCCCAAGGTGGCACTCCTGTGACTCAGTGGGCAGAGTGACCAGGGAAAGTCAGGATTGGTGTCACAGTCTGTGTAGCTCTTCTGTTTCAGTATCTGTTGTCCTGTTTCTTCATAGAGGTTATGGGTATGTTCAGAAAATCCTTGTTTTCTGATGAGAGCTGGGCTTGACTGGCGGATCAATTATAATCTGTTCCATGCTAGTAGTAATGTTCCGCATGGGGCTTGTGTGCCAGCTGGGGACCCCCGAGGGGATTCTTTTGGAATGGGAAGCGAGCAGTAAAGCATCTACTCACACGCTCCCAGCTGTGCCAAGACTGCTCTAGGTAATGTTGAGACCTGCTTCCCACGCAGGTGTGCCAGTGGCCCATTGGGTAAATGGGGGAGGTTTGTATCTGTAATGCTCTTACCTCTGTCCTGTGGATAGCCTCAGCATTCAGAGCACCTGTGGGCTTGGGAGATCGCACCAGCCTGATTACAAATGATCTTTTCAGGATATAGAGTCACTTAAGATTCTTAAGTCACATTTACAAAACATGCACGTAAACACTCGGGGTGTCTGGGATTATTAGCTCCTCTGACCTTCTGTCTGTCAGTTTGGTTCTGCTTACAAATGTAGGGTATTGTGAGAGGGAAGGTAATACAAGATGGACCCAGAGGAGAGGGCCGTGCTCCAGAATACTGGGTTGACCGCTAGGAAGAGAGTTGGTTAGAGGGTTTACAAGATTGAATGGAAGCCTTGTCCTTGCCCTTGGCTGGACATCGATGTCTCCAGACACACCTCATCTGGCTCCGGGGCTAGGGGACAGGCAGTTCTGACTGGCTCCTCATGTCTTTTCACAGGTGGGGCCCTTGTTGAACACAATGATCAAGGGCCGATACAACTAGCCTGCCAGGAGTCGAGGCCTCCTGCCAGGTGACTGCTAGCCCGTCCACACCGCTTCATTGATGAGGACAGGAGACTCCAAACGCTAGTATTGCACGCTGCACTTAATGGACTGGACTCTTGCCATGGCCCTGGAGGCAGGTGTTCGGGGCAAGGCAGGGTGGTTGGCACTCCACTCCCATTCGGAGGGACTTCTTACCCTTGCCTCTGTGCCCCAGCACCTTCCCTCTCTGCCCCCTAAAGTCCTGCATTCAGTGTGTGGAGTCCCCAGCTTCTGGTTGTCTTCATGTCTGTGTGTTAGTCTGTCAACCTTGGGATGTGTGTGCGTGTGTATGCCTGCACACGCGTGTATGTATTTGTTCCTTGCTCCCTCCTTCTGGGTCAGGATGCCACCTCTGGCTCTCAGCTCTGTCTCCTGCAACCTCAGTGCCTCAGCCTGAGAGAGGGGAGATGTTCTTGGACGCCCACTGCATCTGGGCTACAGGGCCACAGCTGTCCTAACCATGAGGTCAGTCTGCCCCCTCCCAGTTTTCACAGAGTGAGGCTCTAGGCTGTTGGGAATGGCTACTGAGACTCCAGTGGGGAGAGGGAGAGTGGGGAGGGTTGCCTTTGAGAGCCTAAATAGCTTCCTAGGAGAGCAAATTAGACAGGGTTCCAACTTGAACCTTCAAGCTCAAGCCATACACAGAAAAGAGCCTTGGGACACAGGAACCAAGGATTGTGCATAACTTCCAAACTACAGACACATACAGCTTCTTTCTTTCAGCACCAGCTCTTGTTCTCTGTCCTGGGTGCCAGGGGAGTCATCCTAGCAATGGCTTCTCTAGGTTCTAGGGGTGCAAGCCTCTGTGTGGATGTGTGTGTGGATGTTTGTGCCTGTGTGCGTGCATGTGTGTCCACACTGGCCTGCCTCTCTGCTTACCAAGTTTCTACTGCTTAACCTTGTCCAGTGGGACATACAGCGGGAGCCCCAAGGCAGTGCTGCCTGACCTGGTCTAAAGCTTTTAAACTCATTTTTAGCCATTGGATGTTGGTCAGGCCTCGCTGCAACCTGCCTGAGGCTGACTGGCTAGAGCCTCCAGGTCCGATGACCCTCCCTGCCCAGGCCACGTCCTCTGTGTCTGCGGAGCTTCTTGGCTCAGGAGACAAAATGGGGTCAAGCCTAGGCAGCTAACTCACCACATGTCATCCACCTCATGGCAAGGGCAAAAATGTAGCCTTGCCTCTTAAAGCCAGCGCCTCTGCCAGACCCCACTGTAATGTTCCACAAACACCCTCAGAAGTCAGGGCAACTGGTGGAGCATGGAGAGGAATTTCCTTTTCTGTTCATAGCTTTTCATTGGAACCCCTCTCAGGGCTGCAGCTTACAGCTGGGCAGCTGTGCACTGCACAACTCGAAGGGCCGTCATTCACACCTGTATAATGGAAGTGGGGCCCCTGGGATTGGGCAGTGTGGTGGCCCTGCGTCTGCTCACCTCCACTCCCATCTCCACGCCCCTTCTCTCTGGAAGGAAAAAGGAGTTGGAAGTCTCTGGGTTCATTTTTTCCTTTTTTTTTTTTTTTTGCCAAAGGTTTACTTCCAGTGTCTGAGCTATGGCTCTCACCCCCAGAGCTCAGTTCACAGTTACAGTGCACTGATGGACTGAGAGGATGCATATGTGTGTGTGTGCATGAGCGCACTTGTGTGTATTTTGGGGAGGGGTGTTTATTTTTAGTACCCCATTCTGGGGTTCTCTGATGCAGTGTGGGTGTTCAAACATGGTACCTTCTCAAGTGTAGTTCTTTCAAATATAGCCAATGCTGGAAAATGTGATTGCAGTGATCTCCATCCCTCCATCTCTTTTGGGAAAGAGGAACACAGCAAAGAAAACAAGGCAGACAGAAGATAAATTGACCACAAAGACACTTTGAAATATAGCACATTATTTTCCTTCTCAGCAGCTCTGCTGCATCCCTTGCTCATTCCTCAAAGGTGTGGGTGATGTGCAGCAGGGAGGCGTGGTCTCTCAGCTGCTCCTCTCTGGGTGCTGTGCCGACCCAGGTCTGCATGAGGGGGAGGGACCTTCACAGGTTGGGTCCTGATCCTTGGGTAGTGTCTCTGGGTTCATGTCCAATAGTGATCCCTGATTATTAGACACTTAATGTGTGCCTAGTGCTTTTAGTGCAAGGTAGGTATTCTCATTTTACAGTTCAAGAATAAGCAGTTAGTGGCAATCAGGATTCAAACCTAGTACTGTTTGGCTGCAAACCCCCTGCTGTTCTTTTCCACTAAACTACATTGATTCTCCTACTGTACCTCCTTTGGACTACCGGCAGCAGGCAGTGTCTAGTACAGACAGGCTTAGCCCAAAAGGATACAGAAGATACAGCTCAGGGTGAAAGCTCTTCTGGGCTCCAGCTAAAGACTTCTTGGGAAAACTGCCAGGAAGCCATATTATGAGTTAAGAGTTCTGGAAGAAGTTACAGGGAAACAGTTCTAGATCCCACTGGTTACTTGTGTGTCCTTGAATAGGTCCCATAACTTTTCCCAGCATGCTTCTGCATCTGTAGAATTGAAGATCTAGATCTAGATATTCACTAAGAACTTTGATTCATGTTCTGCTGCTTCCGTTTCCCCCAATGAAGAGATTGAGGCTCTTCCCTTCACGTACCTAGGTTAGGGCTGTTCAGGCTCAAATTCTACTCGTAGCAGAGTAGGACGTTTCTGCTCTGTTGCTTACTCTCTCCTAGCTGGCAGTGTGAGGGCAGACATGAGGGGAAGATGGGTGTTTGGGCCTGTATGAGGGTCAGCCATGTTGCAAGATCCTATTTTTACACCAGCAGGTACAGAGGAAACTACTCTTTTGTGAAGTCAAATATTTGTTGGGGGGTTGAAGTTTGGGGGGTGGAGGAGGGGCTGTTCTGGGCATCAGTTGAGCAGATGCCCAGGATGCCTGGGGGAGACCAGCTTCCCCTACAAATCAGAGCTCTAAATTACAAGGTTTTTACCAACGCGAACAGTTGGGGGAAGTCGTCTGCTCTCATTTGCGTAATGGTTTCTGTCACTGGTGATTAGACACAGGATGAAGGAAAAGAAATTTGACAATTAGGAATGAGCGATCATTAATCTGAATCTGTTAGGAGACAGGGGAAGGATCCTTATCAGTGGGCCAACCCAACATGAGGAGACCCTCCTTCTGCCCCCGCAGAGACTCTTGGGCCATATACACTTTCACTGTTCCCACCATAAGCTGAGCTGGTATTTTCTTAGCAAAGTCTAGGTGGGCCCAGTCCCCAGGCTGAGGTGGATACAGGAACAGACATCTAGAGGCATGAGCCAACAAAGGGTGTCAAATGCAAGTGATAGGGCAAAGAATAGCAAATAGAATGGTTTTGACATGTGTATGCTGTTTGTGGAAAATGTTTTTGTAATCAACACTCCAGATACCCCACCTGTGACATGTATTTGTTACATTCCTGCACTGCAGGGTGTGGAGAAAACCTGCTCTTTTATCCTCCAGGAGCCTCTGCTTAGTTGGAGAGGAAACCACATGAAACACCCAGAGGTTATGAAGCCATGTGTGGTGCCCCCTATGAGGACAAGGTTAGAGACTGTTGAGAGAGGAGGAAGATCAGTAGATAGCAAACCTCAGCCTCCGGGCTCCTCCCAGGCCCTGGGCTCCCCAGGGAGGACTCTTCATCCTAGGCTCCCAGCAAGGATGATTCTGTCCCTCCCCCCTCACGTCATTGCAGCTGTAGTTATGTGGAAGGCACGGAGACCCCTGCCCAGATGTGTGAGCAGGTGATGAGATGAACTAACAGGCTGAGTGTTAACGTGTGGAGAGTCCCAACTTGGATCTTCTCAGGTCTCCGTGTCCCCTCATCTCTCATCTCTCTGTCTCTTCAAACATCGTGGACAGGATTTGCACCAGTTGTTATTTGTTTCTCAGTTTTGTGGCTTATATGTTGGTGGGTTCCTTAGATCAGTGGCTCCCTCAAGGATTGGAGGCAGGGGTGATGGTGGTGGTTGGTTGTCTCGTCAGAATGTGAACTTCCCATGGATAGGGCTGTGTCTCTCCCCTTGGTAACTTTCCTACCTCTGGTTTGTCTACCCTTCAAAGTCCATTGCAGGGTTTAGTAGGGCTGCAGAGAGTGGCCCTCAGGGACCAGTTTTACCCAAACAGGGTGGATACTGGGATGCTCCTAAGAAGTGCTCATGGGCTTCCAGAGGCCCTGGCCTTTCTGCCCATGTCATCTTCCCTTTTTCCAGAACCTCCAGTTCTTGCCCCCCGGTCCCTGCCTACTTCTCTGGTATCCTCTCAAACTGCCTGCTCTAAAGAGATGTTCCAGCTTCCTTTTCCAGAGTGCCCCCAGTTTCTCTTACTTATACTCTCCCTGCCTAGGCTCTTCAGCAGCCTCTTCACCAATGTCCTTTTTCTAAAACAGTTGCTTTCTCAGAAGCTCTCTGGCTGCAGGTGTTTGGATTGACTTTCTGTAGGATCCGTTCATGTTCCTTTTCTGATCTGCAATAATTCGTTTACCCACGGTTAGTCCATTTGTTCTGTGTCTGCTCTGTTCTCTTGCCATTCCTTTGTCACTTCTGTACGTCCTGGTTTAGCTTTTCTCAACTCTGGGAGCCCTTTCTGCTAGTCTTCAGCCAGTTCTGTTTAATCTTCATAGGACTTAGAATCTTCAGCGGAGCCCTGCTGAGCACTTTTGGTGCATTTCTGGGGGACAAAGCCTCAGACACTGGCAACCTTGAGGACCAGGGGTCTGTGGTTTGTGAGGCCTCCGGAGATGGGTGAGAGGAGGGAACCTAGAGAATCATGGGCAGTGGAGAAGCAGTGAGGGGAGATTGAACAGGAGACTCCCCAGGAGTGGAGCTGGGCCTGGCAAGCCTGGCGGGAAGAACTGAAGTTCGTGCTCCCACATACATGCATCTGTGTGCCTTAGGGTCCAGCAGTTCAGGGATGGTGGGTGTTTTGGGAATGTCTGCTAATTTCTCTCAGGTGTCTTTGGTGATGCTCTGAGTCACCAAATTTGGCTGACTTCTTTGTTTCAGTGTTTGCTGGAAGGGAAATAGCATATTGAGTAGTCATGTGTCAGGAGTGGAGGTCTTCGATGAGAAAGGCCCTGGAAGCTGGGGTAGCAGGAGACAGGGGCCCAGTGGTCAGCTTATATACCCAGACTGTCACTTCACTCCTCCAGATGTTTAGTACAGTAGCTGATTAAAGACATTTTTTAAAAAATTGGGCCTTGCCTTCTTCCCCACCTGAAATCTAGTCTTCAGGTGATATTTTGGGAAGGAGCATGTGTCCTTTAACTTCCAATGAGAAACCACCTAACAATCTAGTATAGTGTATAAAAACATGGATTTGGGAGTCAGATGTATTTGGTTCAGATTTCTAGCTTTGCTCCTTATCAGCTGGGCTTGACCTTGTTGATTGACTTGACCTTTCTGAGCCTCAAGTTTCCTCAACTATAATAATATGTGTATAGGGGAAGGTGGGTGTTGAAAATATCTACCTCAGGGCTGATGGACTGATCAAAACAATGTTTGTAAAGCTTTACCACAGTGCCTGGCAAACACTTAATAAATGGCTGTGGTAGTGGTTATATTTATTTTGTGACTTATTCAGAAACTTGATTTCAGTGATTCCTTTCCTCTCAAGAGCATAAGGAAGAATAAGGAAATTATGCTGGAGAAACTCATATTGAGATGGGGACAGACAGAAGAGCCTTGGTATCTAAATCCACCCTAGAGGGAGGGAAACAGGGAAGAGTCTGATGCCTTCTACTTGGTCAGCCAGACTTTACCGCTCTCATCGGCCCAGGGCCGGCGTGAGAAGCTGTCAGGTGTGAGGTCTCCTTACGCTGTGTGAGGGGTGAGGGCAGCTGGGTGAGTTCCCGTTACACCTGGAGAAGCTGTTGCCAACCTCATACCATGAAACACCACAGCAGTCAAATCAGGCCCGCTTGTTTCCGTTTTATTGCATGCCCTTCCATGTATTTAAGTTTCATATGTGTTAAGATTATTTTAGGACAGAGGGGCATTCTGAAGAGAATTCAGAAAAATATAAGACTGGAGTCTCAATAGCTACCATCTGTGGAGCCCCTGGAGCATTTGTTTCAGGCCCAGTGCTAGTCTCTACCCATGTGCTCTCAGTTCATCGGGGGCGTCAAGCAGGCAGTGTTACAGGTCTGCAGAGGAGAAGCACCTGACAAGCTCTGGTGTTCACAGTAGGCTTCTTGCAAGAAGTCACATAGTCTAAGGTGATATCTGCAAGATAACCAGGGGTTGGGGAGGAGTAAAAAGCATGTTTCTTCTCTGGCTTCTCTCTTCCAGTCCCAAAGGAAACACTCTGTTCCTCCATGTTTAAGGGTTTTAAGAATCACTCGTAGGAAAGAGCCAGACAGTGGACCCCCAAAAGAAGAAAACCCTTTGGTTAGCTACAGAAACATTTGAAAATCATTTTGATTGTCAGCCCAGGTTTGTCCTGGAGTGCAGATGGATTGGACTTGCTCAGTTGTAACCCTTTTCCTGACTGCTTCCGCAAAAGACTTCATTCTGGCCTCTGGAATTTCACCCTGCCACCCTACTTGGAAGAGATGCTGGATCCAGTTACTTAGACATCAGCCCGAGATGTACTCTGGCTGCCTGGAATTCTCAGCCTCTTCCACACTGATATCCCGCTGATCTCTTAGGTTCTTCCCCCACTCCCAGCCACTCCCCTCCTCCCCACTATGAGCCACGCCTCTCTGCAGCGCCCCTCTAGCCACTCATATCCTCTTGGGTCTGACCCTGGTCTCCAGCCCCATGGATGAAGAAGACCTCTCTCTAGCTGGTGCCAAGCCGTCTCTGGGCTTCAGGCCATTCTGTAGTCACTTTGCAGTCACCTCTCCACTTCTGGTTTCTTTCGCTCTGTGCCTTGGAAGCCTTCTGGCCCCAGAAAATGTTGCTGTGTTTTATTCAGTTTGCTTAAAACTTACTTGGTCATTGAGGTCAATCCTGCCCTTCAGGGAAGCTCTGCTTCTTATCTCTGTATCCAAGCTCTTGAATGTATAGTGTATGGTGCAATATAGGGTAGTGGTTGAAAATGAGGACTTTGCATATTTGGCTTTGAATCCTAGATCTGTCATCCTATGTGACCTTGGGCAAATGACAAACTACCTGAAATTCAACTTCATATGTATGAGGATAACATTATCTACCTTGTCAGGGTTACGTGAAATAAGGTATATAAAGAAAGGCTCAGCAGGGTGACTGTTCCATAGCAGAGGCTCGATTGTCATTGGCTTCTAATGGCCCCAGCCTTGTCTCTTTTAAAGCCTTTACTTCTCTTCCATGTAGCTTTCTGACAAAGGTCCTGCGTCTACTCCCAGAGCAAGTCTAGTTGTCAGGTCGTGAGCAGAGCAGAGATAGGAGCATAAATTTCTTGCTCCTGTTACCATTCCCTACCCCTTCTCGGTGACCTCCAACTCACAAGGACTCTAATCTACTATGCTGCCGTCGCTGAGGAATGATCTAAAATTTATTTTTTATAATATTAAAAATACCTGAAACACTGTCAGTGAAAATAGAAGACCTCAGACCTGCTGTCACCAAGGGAATAAGAAGCACTGGAAGTGTGAGTTGGTGGCACAACAGGTGTGAAGGAGGCACAGCAGGCAGGGACACAGGAGACAAGGAGATGGGCACAGAGGCCACCACGCTAGTCGAGAGGCAGCAGGGCCACAGGCTTGTGAAGTTTCCCTCCAAGTTTTTGAATAGTGAGCTTTTGACTGTGAGCAAAACCCCACCCATTTTACAGTCAGTATAATCATTGTTCTTACAAGGGTTTACGTGATGATTTGACAAGAATGGAGAATCGGATGTGACTCCTGGGTTTGAATCCCTATTGGCTGCTTCCTAACTATAACCTGTTAACCTAGGTTAAGTCTGTGCCTCCGCCACTTCAGCTATGAGGGGTGGAAAATAGCGCATGGCTTGCAATATTGTTATGAGCGTTTGTGATGATATTTTTAAAACACTCAATTCAGTATGGGCACTCAGGAAACGGTTTATTATGAAGACCCAGTGTCTAGTTAGTGCTTGGAGAGCTGGGCTTTTTTGATCCTACTCTGACTCTCAAGATAATGACACTTGAAGTGGAATCACAGAAGAGATGACTTGGGGTGGGGAAGCAAAATGGAAGAGATCACCAGGTTGTGGAAGAGACTGAAAGTCTGAAAGGCAGATATGGGGAAAAAGGTGGTCTTGCTAGGATGGGGTCTTAAGGAGCAGAAACAGAGACCTAGGCTCTGGGTTACCATCTGATCCCCAGAATGAAGGAAATAGGGCAGGAGGGTGTCTGGGGGGGACATGGTGTGTCTAAGTGGAAAGGACACAAGGTTCAGGGGCCATGAACCCCTATGTGAATCTTAGATGTCCGTTTTTCAGGCTGGGTGACTTTGGGCACATTTATCTCCATGCTTCAGTCCCCTCATCTTTAAAAGTGGTCAGTACTATCACCGCCTCCCTTACAGGGCTGATGGGACAACATACGTGAAAATGCTGTCTAAATTGAGCGCTATATAATACTTGTTGGGTGGTGGTTTAGGAGAGCTTTCCCAGAGTGGATGGGTCGTAGAATTGCAGGAGTTCACAGATAAGAGCCTCCCACATTTCCAGCAGGAAACAGTAAAGCAGCATTTCCCACCAAAACACTGTCTTTCACTGTGCCAATATTTGGTCAGGATTTTGTTTTGGTTTAAGAAGGAAAAGCAGTGTGCTGAGAAAGGGCATAAGTTTTGGAGTCCCATGGATTAGGTTTGAATCTTGTTTTCACCATTCCCAATGCTGAGATGGTCAGATTACTTACAGTCTCTGAACTTTGCTTTCTTAACAGGCCCCTTCGAGTGGCTATTGTGAATGAATGAGACAGCTCAAGTGAAACATCTCAGTGCCTAGTGCCTCCCTAGTAAGTGCCCAATAAATATTAGTTCCCTTTCTTTCATTTCTTTTCCCTTTAGGAAGCAGCTAGTTTACCCAGCTTAAAAGGGACTCAGTTGTCCACTCCTTGGTGTGAACAAGTAATATTGGAATTCCCTTCTTGTCTACGGTGAGATCGGTTGTCCTAAGGAGTGTGAGTGTGAGTGAGGAAGAATCATGGGAGAAGGTGGCAGGACTCTACTTTGTTGGAGCTGGAGTAGGGGTCCTTTGGTCATCTAGTTGGTGTGGGGGTGAGTGAAGAACGCGTGATGTCGAGAGGTGAGTTTGAAGAAAGAAGGTGGGTGCCGAGTGCTAGAGGGAAAAGCCAGTCGAGGGGTTGTGTGGAGTGGAGGACAGGACAGTGAGCTATGGATGAGATCAGAGTCCTGCCAGGGGAACCTTAGGAATTGTGACTACAAATCAAAGTTGTGAGAGAAGTCCTGCATTCAGCCAGCTGTCATCTTAATACCTCAGAGTTGTGGTCCTCCCAGAAAGGAAGAATATAAAAAGAAAGCAGAAATCTTCAAGATGGAAAGACTTTTTAAGTGTTTTCAGAGTCAAGGAAATGCACAACCTAATCAAGGTATCTGACAGCCTAGGTGGGGTTCAAGATGTCTGAGAAAATGCAGTTGGGTATTGAAGCGCATCAAACTCAGGGATGTGAGCTGGGTGACCACCTTCTTAGGTAATGGAGACCCCATGATAGAGATTTCAGAGACAACAAATAGGAATTTATGAGTCCCTTCTTAGAATCCAGTCAGTAGCCCAATCAGTGTTTCTGGTTGTTTTACCATCTCAACCATCTGAGAAGGCAACCTCCAAAATGTATGTGCAGCATCAATTGTTTCCTTGATAGGTAAGCATCTTTTAACTCTGGAGAACTTAGAATGAAGGTTAGGCATGTTTAAGAACATGGAACCTGCAGCACTACTATATTTGCTCGAAGGGAATCTATGCAGTTTGTTTTTAAATCCTTAACATATGGAGGAGAATTTGCCTTTTAGTTTGATAGGTTTACCTTGTAATACCAACTAAAGAGTGTTGAATAATTTATTTAGACTTGAATTTTAAGTCGAAATCTCACCAAGTCTCTATATTGTTTTGGAACATTTAAAATGATTTGAGATTTGCTGTATTTATGAACGTAATCTATTGGCGATATAATAATTAAGTACTTGGGAAAGTTTGTTTTAGTCAGATAAATGAAGTACTTAAGAAATAAAATATATTAACCTCACATTACTCCTTTGTTTTATAAACAAAATAATAAGGTTTGTAAGCTGAACTTAACAGCTTAGACAAGAACTAGGATTTTGAATATATAACTTCGAAAACTGAATATAATTCTTAAAACCAAAGTAATTTCTGGATAGTTATTTCTACACACAAAAGTATCCCTCATGGATATCAAACACGTCCCAGGGAAACTCTGCACATAGTATTACCACAGACCCAGTCACTCAGCCTCTCTAGGTACCAGTCGCTCTCCCGGCACTGGCAGCAGTTAAGATGGCCACCGTGGGTCAAATCATAGCTACAGACATGGTTTTTAAAACTTTTTTAAATTGGTTGGCAACATTTATGATAAACTTTAATTTAAAAACAAAAGCTTGGGGCTTCCCTGGTGGTGCAGTGGTTAAGAATCGGCCTGCCAGTGCAGGGGACACGGGTTCAAGCCCTGGCCCGGGAAGATCCCACATGTCGCGGAGCAACTAAGCCCGTGTGCCACAACTACTGAGCCTGCGCTCTAGAGCCCGCGAGCCACAACTCCTGAGCCCGCGTGCCACAACTACTGAAGCCCGCGCGCCTAGAGCCCGTGCTCCGTAACAAGAGAAGTCACCGCAATGAGAAGCCCGCGCACCGAAACGAAGAGAAGCCCCCGCTCGCCGCAACTAGAGAAAGCCCTCACGCAGCAACGAAGACCCAACGCAGCCAAAAAAAATCAAATAAAAAAAGCTTTTGGCTTCTCTGGAAAATTAGAAGATCTGGCAACAGTAAGATCCCATTTCCCATAGGGCAGCAGTTGGCCAGAGCTGAGTAGCTGCCACCACTTTGGGCATGTCCTTCCCATTTGCCACAGTCACCACTCTTCATTTTGGTACCTAATACCTGGTTTATCTCACCTCTGTGACCTGTCTGGCCCACGTTTTTGCACGTGACCCCTGAACTAGAGGTTTTCTGAGGTTCCTAACAGCAGATTGATAGCTGGGGGAAGGGCTCAGGAAAAGTGCAGTCCCTGCCCTCCTCTCTATTCTCATCATCCCCTCTGTCCAGGCTGTCTTTTCCCAGCCACCTGGCCCCAGGGCTGGTTTCAGCCCTTAGAGGAAATACGCAAGATGTTCCCAGGCTCAGACTTCTCTGTGTTTGCTGCTGTTGTCTATAACCACACTGGTTCCAGAGATTCTCTTGCCCAGACACTTTGCCTGGGCTCTGACCTCATGTCTCAGTTCCTGTGAACTTCCTGCTTCCCTTCGTAATTTGACCACAGCCTCACTCTGGTGTGTGAGGGCCCCCAGGCTCTGCTTTATGAAGCTCCCGTACCTGATTATACCTGGTCTGTCAGGCTTGGTTTTGAATCTTCTGACTCAGACTCCCAAATCCCAGCCGCATCTCCACCATCACTGCTCACTCTCTGGGCAGTGTGGTTACTCAGCTGAGGGATGGAAGATTGTTGAAGGTTCAGGAGACATGGGAGGTGAGGTTGGAAGTGTTTGCATTTTCAAGAGAAGCATGGAGGCAGAAGCCAATCACAGTTTAAGGAGGCAACCAGTAGAAGGCTTTTTAGGTGAGGGAGGCAACTGAGCATAGTTGTAGGCAGAGGAGAAGGCAGCAGGAGAGAGAATTCAAGTGTGAGAATAAGGTCTCAGAAGAGGCACAGGGTGATAGGATAGGAAATAGCAATAGTTGGTGACTCCCAGGGAGATTCTGAAGCTCAGAAACATCTTAACACCTCAAGAGATGTAGGAGTGGGCACTGTTGGAAGTCTGTAATCCCCTAGAGTGGGGGTTAAGTAAATGATTCTGGAGGTTTGGAGAGTAGAAAGAGGGTACGGCCATGATGTTGGGGCCACAGCCTGGGGCAGGAGAAATTTCCAGCAGTGCAGCCAACAGCCTCTCACAGTATCTGTAGACACAGTAGAAACATCTGAACCAAATGGTCATGAAGCTTGGTGAAAACCAGACCCAGTGAGAGTTGATTAATGGATCCACGTCAGCCTATACTAGAGGAAAGTCTCCAGTAGTATGTTTTAGGGCTCAGTCTGGGCCTGTGTCTTGTCTGACATTTTTATTGACAACTGACTTGAGGCAGCAGGCTCATCAAGTTTGCAGGTGATAGAGGTGGGAGGGGCAGCTAATACTTTGCATGAAAGAGTCAGGATTCAGAACGATTTCAACAGGCTGGAACACTGGGCTGGAACCAACAAGATTAAATTTAACAGGGATAAATGTAGAGTCCTGCACTTAGGTTAAAACAAAATCAATGACATAAATACTGGGTTGGGGGGCGGGCCAAGCTTGACAGCGGTTCATGAAGAAAAGACCTGGGGGTTTAGTTGACTGCAAGCTCAATATGAGTCAACTGTGTGATGCGACTGCTAAAACCTCTAATACAATCACAAATTGCATTAACCGAAAAGGAGCAGCCAGATCAAGGGAGGTACTTACCCCACTCCCACTGCTTTCTGAGATTGTCAGGTCACCTCTGGAATACTGGGTCCATTCTGAGGTCCATTTTTTTAAGGAGGTCAGTGACAAATGAGAAAATATTTTGGACAAGCAGCCAGCATGGCATTAGGCCGGAATACTGCCAGAAACTTTCCAGAAATTCTATGGTGCTGAGGTTCTGGGATGAAGGGCAGGAGTGACCCCAGGCAAAGACCTGTTGTTGTATCTGGAGCACTCTTCTGGTACTTGGGAGAAAATAGGGGGACCTACTTCTCCTCACTTCCTGTGGGTACCCAGAGGCATTGGCCTGTGAATTTCATCCCAGGATTTCCTGAAGTTGGGCGATTAGGGGTTCCTGAGAAGGGGTCTAGGATGGGGATCAGTGTGGGAGTGGGTAGAAAAATGGGGCAGTGTGGTAGGAAGGAATCTGCAAATTTGGACCTCAAGCACCACCTCCCCAGCACCCTCCCCCAGGACACGTAGTCCCCACTTCGGTCACAGCGTGGCGCTCTCACTCCATGTGGGGATCCTGAGTCAACAGCAGGAGCCCCGTGGACGGCCAGGCCGCGGCTGCACTTCTCACACTCCCCACTGCAGGGAGCCCACGGGGCCACTCGGCTTAGGTGCGGCTGGCCTGGGACTCCTGGGTGGCAAGAAGACTCGCAGCACAAACACACATGGAATTCAGGTGTGTCTCCTATTACAGCCAAGCATTCCTGCCTGAGCTGCTGTGCACGTGGCCTCGTCTGCCCTGGCATGGAGCCCAGGGTGCAGAGGGCTGCTCCTATGGCAGGAGGGTTCCCTGGCACCGAGAGCTCCATTTCTGTGGGGTCATGGACCAACCCGAATACCAGAGGAGCTTGTAGAAAGTGCAGATTTGTGGCTCCACCACCAGTCATTTAGTAGTTCTGGATGGAGCTCAGGAATCTTTTTTAACCAGCTCCCCAGGTGATTCTGATGTCCATGGCCTTCTGACCACATTTTGAGAAACTGACCTAGGACATACAAGACTACCTAGTATGCGTCAGTTCTGTTTCTCAGAGCACACAAGAAGGACAGTGTGGCGATCAAGAGTACACAGGCTTGCTCTCCAGGTAACTGTAGCCAGGATGTTCGGAGGAGGAGGGTGGGTCTGGAGATGGGGACACAATATTTAAGCCCAAGATGGATGTTTTGAGACTTGGGGAGGTTGGATGTACTGAGGGCCATAAAGGAATCGGGGTGCTGGCACCAGGGATGGGGATACTGGTGGGGTGATGGGGGTATGTTGGTGTATTGGAGTGCTGAGTGTAATGTGTTGTTGAAGGGAATAGGGGCAGAGTGTACTGGGAGGGGAAGGAGCTGAGAGGATGGGTTGGAGTACACTGGCGTTTTCTTGAGGGGCCGGAGGTGAAGGTTTGTTATATCATGATGGGGCCGTGAAGATGAAGTGGTGGAGACTGCGATGCTCAGTGAAGCCCCACGGGGGCAGCCATGCTTTGTGTTTTGTGGCGAGACATTGAGCCCATGCTTCTGACTGTTCTCTTTTTTGGTGTAAGAGGGGAGGGGGGATGCTCCTTAAGCTTCTGGGGGAACTTTCCTGGTCCCAGAGGGTATAGGTGAAGAGTGTGTGTGTGTGTGTGTGTGTGTGTGTGTGTGTGAGAGAGAGAGAGAGTGTGTGTGAATGAGGAGCTGTTGTCATCAGCTCATGAGCATGAGCATGTGGATGTCTGCTAACTGAAAATACCTTCCAGAAACTCTGAAGATCTTCCCGGAGGAACATTCTAGAAAGAATCCTCAAATTTCAAATCCTTGAACGCTGGAATTGGAAGAGAACTTAGGTGCCATCTGATGCAGTCTCCTTCAGTTTGGTTCTGGGGAGGACCTTGTGAGGACACCCTGCTTTCTAAGCCTTTGGGGATCCCAGAGCCTGGTGTGGGAGACAAGACTCATACATTACCTAGGGAAAAGGGAGACTCAGTAGAGTCAGGTAGGGGTTTATGGGTTCTGCCAGTAAACACCTAGGAGGTCAGAGGTAGGTGAGCACCTACAGAAGGCTCCCTAGAGCAGGGCAGCTGGAGCTGTACCTTAAAATGGGTAGAATTTATTTTTAGTTACTTTTGTTCTGACTATGATTTTATGAAAATGAAGGAAACAAAAAACACTGGAATGAGAGGGTGAGGCGTCTTCGTCTGTCTGCAGGGGAGCAAAGATATAGAGGCCTGAATCCATCTGAGGTTTGGAGGACAGTAGAGAGACCAGCTTGGTTAGAGGGCTGGGACCACTGTCGGGGTAGAGTAAGTGAGAAGGACAGAGGGGTGTGGCTGTGGCGGGAGGGGCGAGGTGGAAGACAGGGGAAAGAAGCTCAGGGTTGGGCTCACAGTAGGGACGGTGAGGGTTGAGGCTTGAGCAGATGAGAGCACCCAGGAGACAGGAGAGAAGAGGGTTCCAGGGACAGGTGTGAACATACGTCCAGAGAAGCACTTCCCAAGTAAGCAGGAGTGGAACCCAGAGAGTGGAGGTCATTGAGATGGAGAGAACACAGGAGGGGCAGTCACAAGCTCGAACTCTGAAGAGTTGTTTGGTATAGGAGGCGGGGGTGAGGACCCAGTGAAGGTCATTAGAGTTGGTGATTAAGAGGTCAGCAGAATGGTAGGGGTTAAAGAGTGAGTTGGTGGAGAAGAAATGAGGCAGCAAGTGTAGACCATTGTAGGTTATCCTTTGAGAAACACAGAGGGCTGGAGATGGGTTGTAGTTTGAAAAAGAAGCCGCAGCAAAGCTTTGTTAGCCTGGGGGAGAGGAGCAAATCTGTGGACAGAGGACAGGGGAGAAGGAGCTGCTGGAGAGGAAGAGATTGAGCAGACACTGGGAAGAGCCAAGTTATAGACGGGAAAGGAAGGGAAGGGAGCCAGGGCCTAGAAGAGATCAAAGCCGCAGATGAGAAGAAAGGGGTGAAGTCGTAGAGCTCTGGTTGGACCCAGACTTTGACCTCCTAAAGTAGGCTCCTTCAAGTAAGGGTGGCCAGGGTGGGGCTGGGCTGGAGGGATACAGAGGAAGGGGTGGAATCAAAGGAGTGGTCTGGACATCTGACATATTGCCCAGCAGACCTGGGAGGCAGAAGATCCGGGCTTGGTTTTCTCTTGGGTCAGGTCTGACGCTCTGCTTCTGGGAGCAGGATGGAGCAAGCAAGCCATGGTGCGACCAGATTACAACAGTCTCGGGAGCCTAGAGGCCAGAACACTACGAAGGCAGGGAGGGGCCTTGCTGGGGAAGAGAGGAACAGCTGCCAGAGCAGGCCTGGGAAGGCTTGATTGAACAGTGCAGTGTAGAGGAGCCAAGAGCCTGAGTTCAACTGTGAGGGATTATCACTGTTACTCTTTTTAAGTATCTGAGGTAAGATTTGAGTGGAGAGAAGAACATAAGGAGATGCAGAAAGGGAGCATTGCTTTGTGCCAAACACTGTTCTAGATTAACTGGTTTGATCCTCACAGGACCGTCCATGAATTAGGTAGGTGCTATTATTATTATTTTACATATGAGATCAAGGTTCAGAGAGGGGAAGTAACTTAGCTGAGGTCACACAGCCAGTTGGTGTCAGAGTTTAGTATTTGAATGTTTTTTCTGTTTCCAAAGCGTATGCTTTCTGCTATGCCTTTTTATCAATACTTACTAGGTAAGTGACCTTGAAAAAATTACTTAATTTCTTCCTCACTTTCCTCATCTGAAAAGTGGGGTTAATAGTAATGCTAGCTCATAGATTTTTGTGAGGATTAAATAAATATATGTAAAGGACTTAAAACCGTGTCTAGTACATAGAAAGTTCTACTTAGGGGATGCTGCCATTATTATTATTATTATTATTATTATTTCTCATTGATCCTCATAGCCTCCAGCCAGAAGCTAAGGACTTTGAGGAAGTTGAAAGAAGGTCTTGGAACATACTGGTGATTTAGAGACGATCAAGTAGTTGAGACGAAGGTGAGAGAACAGTATACAACCAGTGGTTCTCAACCAGGGACATTTTTGTTGATGTGGCCGGCAGGAGCTACTGGTTTTTGGTGGGCAGGAGCCAGGAGTGATAACAGTGGTCAGTCATGTCCCAGTTGAGAATATGCAGGAGAAACTCAGCTAGAAAGGATGCTTGGGATTTAACTCCTCAGAAGAGTAGCAATCCCAGAGATTGGAGCAGCTTGAGCAAGTGTCGGGAGGAGCTTGAACACCTGTCTGGCTGGGAAGAATTATACTCTGTTGGAAGCAAGTGTTCCTGGAGGATACTAAGGGCAGGCTTAGGGCTGCAGAGGAGGCTGGGAGCCCATCCCAGAAGATCAGACTGAGGGCTCTGGACACTGAGCAGAGAAATGGAGACCTGTGGGGTTCTGGATGAGGGCATGGCATATTTAGGAAGACCATTCGTGCAGTCAGGGAAGACATTGGGTTGGGGGGGGAGAATCTGGACCAAACCCTGGAGGAAAGGCACATGAGTTGGACTGGGTTTGGGGTTAAAATTGCAGATAAGTGGCAATACTAAGGGACATTTGAAGGGAAACTCCCAGTGTGAAGATTCATGAATGGAGAGTGGGCTGGGCCTGATCTAGCAGGCACATGACCTGAGAGGAAATTCTGGGAGACATGGGCTGGTTTGGGACTCAAGGTGATCACAGTGAATTTGATGTCGTGATGGGGAATCTGGGAGGAGATAATCTGGTGAGGAATTGGGGATGCCAGTTGGAAGTTGGACTGAAGTACCGATTTGGGAGTCATTAATCCACATCTACTGAGTACACTCAATACACTTATAAAAGAGGGCCCCTTTGAGGGTCATTCCTATGGGGTTGCTAGTTGAATTTGAAGTCCTGCTTGTAGATAAGTTGGTCATGGGAGAGAGTGTGGAGGGGAAAGCACTGAAAACCTTCAGACTGAGCCTGGGCCCCTTCTGCAGATAAGAAGAGTTGCTGGGAGAGAATTAGAGAGGTTGGAGAACTAGGAGAGGGCAGAGGGCTTCCAGAAGGGCATCACCAGCGCCAGGTACCCCAGAGAATAGGCCTAGGGGTTGGCTGCTTCCAGAACAAGTGACTTCAGGACAGCAGCAGGGTGGAGGCCAGAGACAGGCAGGGGAGCCACTGCAGGAAGGAGGCAGTGGGTGAAGATGGCTTGTGGGTTGGAGAAACTTGGGAGTTCAAGGAACGAGGGAGACAACTGAGGTTCCCAAGGCAGGTTGAAAAGGGTATATATGAGAGAGAAGAAACATTGAGGCTGATGGAGGGGATGGAGTAGGAGAAGAAGTTCTTCTCTTAGCTAAGGGGTTCCCAAGGAACCATCCCCACCTTAGGTACAAAGTAGTGGATTTCTCCAGGCTCCATTCTCTGGCCTTTCTCTGCCCCACCCCGCTTCTTAACCCCCCAGTTTAGGCTATTATTTCCTCTGCCCCCCTCAAGGAACACAGAGAAAAACAGATAGCCTGTGTCCTGTAACTATCCTGATTTATCTGGCTTTCCTACCCTGCCCTCCGTACTCAGTGATTCTCAACTCCTGTGCCCTCAGCCTTCCCTTTCCCAGGATAAAGTTCAGTTCCTGTAAGGTGACTTGACTGTAGAGATTTTTCCTGTTTGCCATCCTCAGTGCATGTGGGCTTTTCAGAAAGTGTGTGGACCACCCTGTGCCCTTCTCCCCCCTCACCCCACCCACCCAGTGTCTTCTCCTGCTCCTATTCAGGCAGGACTTACCTTTCTTAGTCTGTTGCTTTGATCACAGTCCCTTCTGGGAAGTGGTTCCCTGATCCCTCCCCCACCAGCTCCCTGGTCTCTTTGAGTCTGTCACCAGAGTTAGGAATCAGCAGAGGATGTTGAAAACTCCTCTCCTCGAGGAATCCTCCTCCAATTGGGCTCATTCAAGTCTTATTGCTCCTTTCCTCTGTCGATTTTGAGGGTCCACTTAGATAACTTTGCAGATAAAAAGTAGCACGTGCTCTTGCATCTTAACTGTTTTGGAACTATTCTGCTTCTGTTGCATTGTACTATTCCAGAAGACAACTAGAGCTCACCTAGTTCAGGGATTTCAAAGAATATTTTAAACTTTAGAGCCTTCAATTCTGAACACACACACACACACACACACACACACACAGATAAAAGCAGAAGTGCTGTGACTGAAGCTTGCTCTCCTTTGCTCCCATCCTTGCCCACAGCAACTTGGATGCTCCTGAACCCCTAGAGCTCCACAGAGCACATTCTGATGCCTTCATTTACAGGTGAGGAAAATGAGGCCCAGAGAGATGAAGAGACTTGCCCAGAGTCACACAGCAAGGGCAAAAACTCAGGGTTTCCCCATATCCCTCCCAGTTCTAGCATTCTAGGACTTGTTAACTTCTAGCCAAGCTGTCCCTCTAGTGTTCTTTTATGTACCTCGTGTTTGTCATTCATTCATTTAGATGTTTATTGAGCACCTACTATGTGATGTATACAGAGTAAGCCCTCAGGACTATTAGGTAGCAGTCCTGTGAGTTGGTGGAAGCAAAAGCAGACACTGTCTGCCCTCATAGGGCCTTCAGTCTAGTAGTGGGGACAGAAAAACTGCATCTGTGAAAAGTGCCGTAAAGGAGAGATCAACGGTTTGATAAGGTGGGCTTATAAGTGAGATGTCAGTCCTTTTGGGCTGTTAGAACAAAACACATAGACTGAGTAGCTTATAAACAACAGAAATTTATTTCTCATAGTTTCAGAGGCTGGGGAGTCCAAGATCAAGGCACCAGCAGATTTAGTATCTGGTGAGGGCCTACTTCCTTGTTTATAGATCACCGTCTTCTCACTGGGTCCTCACATGGCAGAAGAGACAAGGGAGCTCGCTGGAGTCCCTCTCATAAGGGCACTAATCGCCTCCCAAAGGCCCCATCTCCAAATACCATCACGTTGGGGATTAGGTTTCAGCATATGAATGGGGGGGGGCACAAACATTCAGTCTATAGCATGAGGGATTTAACATAGTTAGGAAGTGACCTGGAGCCAAGAGCTAAAGGTAAACTGGGAGAACAGAGGAGCGAAAAGTCTTGCAGGCAGAGGGAGTGGCATATGCAAAGCCCTGCGGCAGGAGGGAGCAGAGTGGGTTAAGGAATGAGAGGAGGCCACTATGGCTGGAGCACAGGAAGTAGGACCGTGGCCGGGCAGGCACGCAGGGGTTGTGTACAAGACGGGGCTGTGCAGGCTGTTGAGGAGTGCTGCAGCTTTATTCTGGAATTAGATTTGTGTTTCAGAAAGATGTCTCCAGTTGCAAAAGGTAACTGAATGCCTTGTCCCCAACCCTTTCCCAGCTGGGTTGCTTTCATTCCATCACCTTCTTCTGACTGCTTTTCTGACATCAGTCACATGCTGCTTGGGGTATTCTTAGCAGGGCTGGTTTCCACTCTTTATGGCATATGCATTTTGGCTCTAAGGTATATGTGTGCAGTGTAGTGTGTGAATGTATTGCGACTGTATCATTTATTCATTCAATAAATGTTAAGTTATTGAGTGCCACTATGAGCCACGTACCATTTGATTATCATTATGGGCAACAACGAGCTGGGTGATAGTGTGTCCTAGTGTGTGATGTTGTGTCATGTGTGGGTGCTTGTGTGTGATTTTGTTAACCGTGTGCTCTAAATGATGGTTACTACGGGTGGCTGTGTTATCGTATGGCTCTTGGTGTATGTCTCCCCTTGGGGTCCTTCTGTGTGACTGTCATTGTGGGTGTTATGTGTAACTCAGTGTAACAACAATGGGTGTGGCTGAGGTTGTGGGTGTGGGTGTGTTGCTGTGCAGTGTGAATGTAGGACTGTCAGTGTGTGGCATGCATGTCCTGTGCAGGTGAGACTCGGTGTGTGATGTGTCTGTGTGTCAGTGGGGGGCACGGGAGACCCCCATCTCCTGCTGTAAATCTGGAGGAGAAGGAGCTTCCCCGGACTGTTGGAGGCACTCTCCGTGGCCCCTGGGATGATCGATGCAGGGAATGGAGCCTCCACCTGGCGCGGCCCTGGGATGTTGGGGAGCTGGAGCCCCCCCGCTGGTGCTGGAGGGGAAAGGGGTGATGGGGGCAACTAGGCGGGTCTGGGCTGGCCAGACGGGACCAGATTAATAAAGAGGGACCCGGGGGAGGGAAGGCCAGGGCCGCAGCGGCTGCAGCAGGAGGCAGCTGAGATGAAAGTGGCCCGACTGGCGAGCAGGCAGGTGGCCTCTCCCCTGCCCTGTCAGCACTTTTTAATGTCCTCGTGGTTAGAGTGTGTGGGAGGAGTAGGGCGAGGGAAGCTGGAGCTCACCTTTCCCAGGCCCTGGGGGAGGGGGCTGGGGCAGCCACGAGGTGGGGTTGCTTTTGGTGGGGTGGGAGGAATGCGGTCATAGGTGTAGCTGAGAGGAAGAGCCTGGCTCATGTCCCATCCCTGTCCCCTGAAAACTTACCTTAGCTCAGGCTATCCAGGGGTGGCAGGATTAGGAAGCAGCTGGGGAAACAGAAAACGAGAAAGGGAGGTAGAAGAGGGTGACTGTGTGTGGGAATGTGGGCACAGCACATGCAGGTTACTGTTGGGCCAGGCAAAGGTCGGGTGTGTGTGTGAAATTGAACCTGCCTACGTAAATGAGCGTGAGGCTGAGTTCATGAGAACGTGTGAGCAAGACCAAGACCCTGTGTGTTTGTGTTTGTTCAGCTCTCTGCAGTTGGCAATTTAAATTTTTAAACAGGGGGCTCTCGTCCTGGCTTGGCCTGTTGCTGGTGTGTGGTGTTGGGCGGGTCATTTAACCTCCCTGAGCTCTGTTGCTTCATCTCTAAAATAAGGATAAGGGTATCTGTTTCACAGGATGATTATGGGGCTTAAATAGACCAAAATGCATGTTCAACTGTAAATCTCCCTATAAACGTATGGTATCGTTAATAACTACACATGGGGTGTGTTGGGTGACTGTGTGTGAAGGTGTGGGTGTGTTCGGAGGCCTGAGTGTCTTTGTGTATCAGCCATAGTGGGTGCATGGGTGAGAGAACAAGCGTGATAGTAAGTGTGAACTTTATTTGCGATGAGTTTGTTGTGGGAGTGAGTATATAGGTGTTGGAAGTGAATTTGGTAGTTGTCGTAAAATATACGAAAATATCTGTGTGGATCCAAGTGTGGGGAGTGTGAGTGTCTGTGTGTGACTGTGAATGTGTGGTCTTGTCTTTGGGCGTCTGCATCATTGCGTGTATCTGTTTGCGGTAGATGATTTTGTGTCTCAGGGTGTATCTGAGTTAGTTGCCCTGGCACCTGAGATGGACGCGTGCATCTTGGAGCGTATACTGGCCGTGTGGGGGATGTGTGGGGATGGGTTTGTGTGTCTGTGTTTCTCTGGGTGTGTGTCCCAATGCCAGTGTGGTTGAATGTGCCTTTGTCTCGGTCGTGTGAGTGTGATGGCGGTATGTGGTGCCTTGGTGTGGCTGTGTATGACAGTGTGTGTGCATGCGTGCGTGCGTGTGAGTGTGTGTTTGGTGAGCGGCTCTGCTGCCTTAAGCACCTTTCGAATACATTGGCCACAGCTCATTGAATCCTTTAACAATCTGACTCTGCTCTTCCTTCCCCCTTTTTTCTAATTCAGTTCCTCTTATTACAAAAATAAAAAGTAAAGCGCTGCCCCTTTCCAGTGGCTGGCCCCGCGGAGCCCCTGCCTTGGGACCAGCCTCGTTTCACTCCATTTCGGAGAAAACGGGAAGTCGGTGATTTTAAAAAATATTTTCTACTTTATTTGGGATTTAATGTTTTTACAGAATCCTGCTGCCTCCCTCTGTTCCCCCTCCCCATCCACCCCCAGCCCCACATACAAGAGGCGTAATGGCCCATTCAGCATATTAGGGGAGTCAAGCGCGTGCTCGCACGCGCACGCCTGTGTGTGTGTATGCATACACACACTCTTGGATAAAAACACACAGAGACCCATGGCAGACACACATAGGAATACACAGCAGCTCAAACACATACTCAGACATGAATTCAAACACTCTATCCTAATACTCAAACACCACACAAAGACAGAGACCCAGACACAGTCACACTCTGAAGGGAAACACAAAAGCAGGAGCACTGTTGGGGGAGACCCTGTGGAGACATGACGAGAACCAGACAGGCAGAGAGGGGAGGAAAGAAAGAGACATGTTCGCAGTGACAGGTCAGAAGCAACTTTTATCCCATAAAGGAACATGAGTAGAGTAGTTCAAGGGAATGAGAGGGGGTTGATCATCCCTGGGCCAGGCATTGCCCCTTTTGTACAAGGGAATACTGTATGGTCAAGAAGTGATTACTCAAGGTCATGAAGGGAGTCAAGCCTAGATGTGGGGACAGAAATAAGAATCCTGTGCCACTTCC
Organism: Balaenoptera borealis; assembly: GCF_965194805.1. Lineage (NCBI taxonomy): Eukaryota > Metazoa > Chordata > Mammalia > Artiodactyla > Balaenopteridae > Balaenoptera > Balaenoptera borealis. The sequence goes on from NC_138874.1 coordinate 90,773,616, forward strand.
CTGTGCCCTACTATCAGGGTCCCAGGGCAGTAAAATGTATAACTGTGTGTACGTGTGTGTGTGTGTGTGTGTGTAAGATGAGCTTTTGTACAGGACTAACTTAAGTGCCACATACATATTAGGCTCAACAAATGTTTGCAGAGGCTGGCAGGGCCCGGGTGTGGCTGTGTGGGTCTTTAAATGTATATTTGAGAACCTGTGTGTGCACACACATGAGAGCATCCATTGTGGTGTATAAGCCTGTGTAAGTGTGGCTATGTGTGGCCGTGTCTATGCATAGACTGTAAATCCCATAGGGGCAGGAACCATGTATCCTCTCTGTATCTCCATCACCTAAGAAAGGGCCTGGCACATAGTAGGTACTCAGTAAATATTCGTTCAAGAACGAATGAATGAACAAAGTCACTCTGGGAGCTCAGATAGCTTAGGAAGGGCCTGATTGTCACAGGTAAGAGACCATGAGCAACCCAGCCTCTGGGCAGGACCTGGGAAGAGGGGAGATGGTGCACCATGAGATGGTGGGGTGGGAACTCTAGCAGTCTCTCCCTGCTGCTGTCTCTCTTGTTAGGAGATGTGGGCCCTGTGGTCAGTGCTTTGTCCACAGTGATGAGTTTCAAGAGTTATTTCAGACTATTCTGTGGTAAAAAAAAGAAATGAGCTATCCATTTAAAAAATATGGGACAGATGAGGAAGAGACGGGCAGAAGTAGACAGAAATTCAAGATGGATGATGGACAGAGACAGACATATTGAGTAAACACACAAACTCATTAATAGATTTATTTATAGACAGACCAAAAGACAAATAGAGACACAGATAAATAGGTGTACAGATAGACACACAGACTGACATGGGTAGTCAGGTAGGCAGACGGTCTCCAGGAGTGACTGACAGACCAACAGACAGGCAGACCAATCGATAGGCAGACCAATCGATAGACAGCTAGATGGACAGCTGATTGCACAGAGAAGATGGATGTATAGCTCAGCATGTACAATAGGCCTACCCAGTAGCCATGCCCCACATTCTGTCCTCCCTTCTTGCTAGCGGAACCCATTCTTTTGTTTGGTGTTTGGAGACCAGGTGCTTTGGGGAAGGTTGAACCTCTCCCTTGCCCCAGAGGTGAATCTTAGTTGGTCCAGGAAAATCATGGTAATTCCATTCCCCTTGCTGGAGGTTGATTTACAAATGGATATATGGTACAATTCTGACCACTGAAATGTGGGAGGAAGTCTCTTAAGGAGACTTTGGGGAAATTTTACCTCAAACTTATAAAAGGACCGATGGAAGAGATGTGCCCTCTTCTCTCCTTCTGGATTTTGGACTTTCCTATGTGAAGATGTAATGTGCTGAGTTGCTGCAGCCTTTTTGAAACCCTGAGGTTCCTCCTGAGTCAAAAGCTGACGTGCCAGGGATGGTAGAGGATAGCTGTGAAAATCTGGGTGCCAAATGATGCCCCTGGGCCACATTGACCAATTTAGGAATCTCTCTGTCCCCAAACTTCTTGTTATGTGAGATAATATTTTTCTTATCACCTAAGCCACTTTTTTTTTCCAGCTTAAATACTTCAATGTGTATTTCCTAAAAAAAATAAGGATGCTGTCTTACATAGTCATATGCAATCATCTAGATCAGGAAATTAACATAGATATAATTCTACCACGTAATCCACAGATCCATTCAAACCTCGCCCATTGGTCCTATAATATCCTTGATACCTTTTTTCCCCTTCTGGTTCAGGATCCCCTCCAGAGTCACAATTGCATTTAATTGTCATGTTTCTGTAGTTGCCTTCCATCTGGAGCAGGTCTTCAGTCTTTCTTTGTCTTTCATGTCCTGGATAATCTTCAAGAATACAGAATAGGTTTTTTTTTAGGAGTATCTCTCAATTGGGGTTTATCTGATGTTTCCTCATGTTATGCATTTTTTGGCAGGAATGATGCTATGTTCTTCTCAGTGCATTATATCAAGAGGCACATGACCTTGATTTGTCCCAGTATTCTTTTTTTTTTTAACATCTTTATTGGAGTATAATTGCTTTACAATGGTGTGTTAGTTTCTGCTATATAACAAAGTGAATCAGCTATACGTATACATATATCCCCATATCTCCTCCCTCTTGCGTCTCCCTCCCACCTTCCCTATCCCACCCCTCTAGGTAGACACAAAGCACCAAGCGAGCTGATCTCCCTGTGTTATGCGGCTGCCTCCCACTAGCTATCTGTTTTACATTTGGTAGTGTATATATGTCCATGCCACTCTCTCAGTTCATCCCAGCTTACCCTTCCCCCTCCCTGTGTCCTCAAGTCCATTCTCTACGTCTGCGTCTTTATTCCTGTCCTGCCCCTAGGTTCTTCAGAACCTTTTTTTTTCTTAGATTCCATATATATGTGTTAGCATACAGTATTTGTTTTTCTCTTTCTGACTTCACTCTGTATGACAGTCTCTAGGTCCATCCACCTCACTACAAATAACTCAATTTCGTTTCTTTTTATGGCTGAGTAATATTCCATTGTATATATGTGCCATATCTTCTTTATCCATTCATCTGTTGATGGACACTTAGGTTTCTTCCATGTCCTGGCTATTGTAAATAGAGCTGCAGTGAACATTGTGGTACATGACTCTTTTTGAATTATGGTTTTCTCAGGGTATATGCCCAGTAGTGGGATTGCTGGGTTGTATGGTAGTTCTATTTTTAGTTTTTTAAGGAACCTCCATACTGTTCTCCATAGTGGCTATATCAATTTACATTCCCACCAACAGTGCAAGAGGGTTCCCTTTTCTCTACACCCTCTCCAGCATTTATTGTCTGTAGATTTTTTGATGATGGCCATTCTGACTGGTGTGAGGTGATACCTCATTGTAGTTTTGATTTGCATTTCTCTAATGATTAATGATGCTGAGCATCCTTTCATGCGTTTGTTGGCCATCTGTATATCTTCTTTGGAGAAATGTCTGCTTAGGTCTTCTGCCCATTTTTGGATTGGGTTGTTTGCTTTTTTGATATTGAGCTGCATGAGCTGCTTGTAAATTTTGGAGATTAAACCTTTGTCAGTTGCTTCATCTGCAAATATTTTCTCCCATTCTGAAGGTTGTCTTTTCGTCTTGTTTATAGTTTCCTTTGCTGTGCAAAAGCTTTTGAGTTTCATTAGGTCCCATTTGTTTATTTTTGTTTTTATTTCCATTTCTCTAGGAGGTGGGTCCAAAAGGATCTTGCTGTGATTTATGTCATAGAGTATTCTGCCTATGTTTTCCTCTAAGAGTTTTATAGTGTCTGGCCTTACATTTAGGTCTTTAATCCATTTTGAGTTTATTTTTGTGTATGGTGTTAGGGAGTGTTCTAATTTCATTCTTTTACATGTAGCTGTCCAGTTTTCCCAGCACCATTTATTGAAGACGCTGTCTTTTCTCCATTGTATATTCTTGCCTCCTTTATCAAAGATAAGGTGACCATATGTGGGTGGGTTTATCTCTGGGCTTTCTATCCTGTTCCATTGATCTATATTTCTGTTCTTGTGCCAGTACTGTCTTGATTACTGTAGCTTTGTAGTATAGTCTGAAGTCCCAGAGCCTGATTCCTCCAGCTCCGTTTTTCTTTCTCAAGGTTGCTTTGACTATTCGGGGTCTTTTGTGTTTCCATACAAATTGTGAAATTTTTTGTTCCAGTTCTGTACCTAAGCCACTTTTGGTAGGATCATCTGTCACTTGCAGCCAAAAGCATCCTAATGCTACCCAAATCAACCGACAAATTGGCAGACAGACAGGTCAAAAACAGGTAGAAAAACAAATAGACAGATGGACAAAGACAGACAGGTAGTCAAACCTAGGACATGTAGATATCTGGCTAGTTAGACAAATTTAAAAGCAAAAAGAAATGGGTACATGAATGGATGGATAGATAGAGATGGACAGAGAGATAAACAGACAAACTGGGCAGCAGACAGTTGTAAAGACAATCAGACTCTGACCCCAGTGTTTATGTTTATCACCTGTTAGATGCCTACTTGCTTCTATTAACTATGTAATATTCATTTTTGGGAAAAATTCTCTCTGTCTCTCCATCCCCTCTCTCCCTCCCTCTCCCCCGACCTTCTCTCCCATCTCTTCCCTCTCCCCTCTGTCTCTCTTTTTCTCCCTCTCTCCCTCTTTTCCTCTCTTCTCCTTCCCTTTTTCCCATGTCCTCCCCCTCTGCTTTCTTCCTGTGCCTTACCTGCTTCTGTCTTTAAGTGTCCCCATACTCACAGCTAACTCTCTGCCTCTCATGAGAAAGCATGTTACCTGTGTGACAGAGGCTGCCTCTGAGCAAGGCTTGGATTGGGGACGGTGAAGGAGCATGGGAACCATGGAAGGCAGAGAACCTCCTTTTACTTCCACCCTACCCTTGGCAGCCCCAGGCAGCAACTAAGTCCTGGCCTAGGGTTCTTTTCCTGACCGCCACTCCCCTTTTCCTCCCTGCTCCCTGCCAGAGATTCCAAGAACCTGGGGTTAGGCCTTTGAAGTCTTCCTCTGAGATCTGTTCACTTTGCAGGCTCAAGGGAAGGGAGCAGACTCAGGACTTGCTTTTTTGTTAAGGGGCAAGGAAACGGTGGCAAATACAGACACAACAAGAAAAGGTAGGTCCACCAAGCTCCTCAATCCAAATCTCAGGTCTCTCCACCTTTTGTGTCCATCTCAGTCATTGGCCACTTTCTGAATATCCTTTGAGTCTCATATTTCAACAAATAATTCTTGAGCTCCTGTGGTGTACAAGGTGCTGCCTGGTGCTGTGGGAGACAAATGGGAAAGAAGGTAAGTCCTTCTCCTGGAGGCATGTTCTGTTTTTCTTCTTCCCTTTATGTGTATCTCTCTTTGGGTGTCTCTGTCTTTCTCTTAGTCAGTGGATCAAGAAATAATCATAAAGGAGCCACTATCTGCCATGCATTCCATCTCTCTGTCCTCTAGCTCTGCCCTCTTTCCACACCACACCCACCTGCACTCTCGGGGTCCAGTGCCCACTTTGGCTGCAGCAAGTGGAGCAGGCACTTTCCAAGAACAAAAGACACAGGGGATTGATGACTCTGTGGCGACCCGCTTCTCCTTTCTCCCAGGATAACCAGTCTGTCAGAGGACCAGGGGAGGGGGGAGATGACTTCACAGGGATGCAGGGGGTGGGTGGCCCCCAGGGTAGGAGAAGGAATTCTCCTCATCTTTGCCCTTCATCTCCTCCTGACTAATTATTTTTTCTGAAGCATTACTCTGAGCAAGTGCTCCATTGACCAAGACGATTCAGCATGGCATTCAGAGCTCTCCACAATGGGCCCCAACCTACCCCTTCCAACACCCTCACTCCCACCCCCCATAAGCCCTTCAGGACTGGCCACTTTCCTTGACAGGCCCGCAGTTTCCTGCTTCTCCACCAACCACATTCCACATCTTTTAAAGCCACACTCAGGTGTCACCTATTCGAGGAAACCTTCCCTGATCGACCCCTGCAAGAGGCTCCAGCTCAGACCACAGGCACCAAATACACCCTTGTATACACGCACACTGACCTCCAACTACAAATGTTGACAACATCAAGACGTTTCACCACCATGTCTTGTGCTTTCTACCCTGCTCTGGTCAAAGTCCAGGCTCCTCCAGGCCCATGGATGGCCCATCCCCAAGACCTTTCATATTCTTGGTCCCACTCTTGCCAGACAGGCCCTGATATGTTTTTTGGGTTATGGCCCTTGACCTGTTCCCTCAGCCTTCCTCATCTGCCTAGACAGTGACCTTTCCTTCCTCCTCCCCTCCACTGCCCTTCCTCCTCCTCTTCCTTCTCAACAAGCTTCCTTGAGAGCCTACTGTGTGAGCTCATTCCACACCCCCAGGGTATAGATCTGGAGCCAGACTGCCTGGGTTGTAATTCTGCCTCCACCTCTTCCTAGCTGTGTGACCTCAGGCAAATTACTTAACTTCTCTGTGCTACACTTCCTCATCTGCAAGATGAGATTAATAATGGTACCTGCCTCACGGGATTGATTTGGTATGAGTAGGGTACTTAGAACAGTCCCTGACACATAGTCAGTACTATAACAGTGAGAGTTCTGCTTCTCACTTTATTCTGCTTCTGACTCTAGGGATTCAGAATTCTCAAGTATAGAGGAAGAGAGCTGTAAACTACTGAGCAGCCCCTGTGTGCTGAGTGTCTTACATGCGGTGTCTCAATTAAAACAAACAAAAAAACCTTGTGAGATGGGATTGTCACCACATCTGTTTAACTAACAAGGAAATGAGGGTTTAGGTAGCTGAAGTGACTCGCGAGAGGCCTCACAACCAAGACAGGGAAGATTCAGGAGTTGAACTCAGATTTAGTTGATTCCAAAGCTGTGCCTTTTCCAAGACATTGAGCTGTTTCTTTAATTTGAGGATCAAGAGTTTAGGATTTGGAATTAGCAGTTCAAGGATGTGAGGTCTCAGGGTGCTGGTACTTTGGGGGTCCACATTACCTTGACTGAGAGCAGTTGGAGTATGAGTAACTTGTTTTCAGAGTGGTTGTAGTGTGTGACAGGGGATTGCAACCTCACTGCCACACATCCCCATCCTCTGCCTTCTGAAATCAATGCTCTGGCCTCACACTATGGTTTGGGGGTTTCCGGGGGTTGAGGGTCAGGTGAGTACTGGAGGACAGTAAGAGTCACCAAATTAATGACTTGCCTGGGGTCAGGAAGTCCAGGGCCACCTGGAGATGAATTATCTGGTTAAGAAGCCATGACCAGGTGGATCAATGGAGAGAGAGGGTTTTGTCACTTATTGCCCTGCATTTAAAGAGCTGCACCCCTCAGGCTGGGACTCATGAGGACTGTTGCCTTTCTCCAGTAGTTCCCTAGCCCTGGATCACTGAGTCCTCAGGGAGCCTAGCTGGGGAGACGTAAGTACTGAGGGCTTCCCCAGGAAGCAGATTCTGAGATAGAGATAAATGCTCAGAGTGTTATCAGGAAGCTCTTGGGATCAAAACCTGTGGAAGGAGAGGAAGGAATCAGGATTGGGCAGAGCCTAGCCCTTTGAGTCACTCTGAGGCTAGAATGGCCCTTCAATTTTTCCCCAAGTTGTGGCCAGAGGTTTCATACCCCTGTGTTGGTGGGTCATAGAATGCAAGTAGCCCCAGAAGTGGGTGTGACCTTAGGCTGGGCAGCTGTCTTCAACTGAGGCCCTTCCCCCATGGGAGCTGAAAGCTGAAGACTGTCTGCTAGCACTCCCAGCAACTGGGGTAAGTTCTTCATTGAAGGGAATCGGACAGCACATTATAGTGTCCACCAAGGCACCTGCCTGAGCTGGGGAGGGCGGGGCACTCACAGTGAAGTAAGGCTTCTGTATATGAGACAATGCCTGAGTTTTGAGAAGAATGAGTAGGGGTTACAAGGCAAAAAAAAAAAAAAAGTCAGGAAGGGGAACATGTAGGGAAAGGGGAGTTTCTGGTTGAAAGAACAGCATGGGGACTTCCCTGGAAGTCCAGTGGTTAAGACTTCACCTTTCAATGCAGGAGGTGTGGGTTTAATACCTGGTCGGGGAGCTATGATCCCACATGCCTCGCAGCCAAAAAAACAAAACATAAAACAGAAGCAATATTGTAACAAATTCAATAAAGACTTTAGAAATGGTCCACATCAAAAAAATTAAAAAATAAATAAATTTTTTAAAAAAAGAAGGAACAGCATGTACTAAAACCCAGAGGCAAAGTTGACACAGGAGAGGTAGGCAGGGCTCAGATCTGAAGGTCTACACTGCTGTGCTAAAGAATTTGAGTTTTTGTATTAAGGGGATGGGGAGCCTTTAAGGATTTTAGGACAGTGTGTAGCATAATTAAAATTTGCATTTTAGAATAATCTTGGCATGCCACTTACTAGCTGTGTTACTAAAAAGTGACGTAACCTCTCTGTGCCTCAATTCCCTCATCTGTAGAATGGGGTTAATGATAGTGCCTGCCTCTTGGAGTTGTTGTAAGAATGCAGTGAGATAGTATGGGTAGAACTGGCATGTAGCAATCCTTGGTGAAGATTAACTGTTGTTATAGCTATTATAGGCTGGATTGGTATGGGCGGAGAACAGTAGAAAGAGCAGTGAGATGGCTACTGCAGGTATTCAAGAAAGATGTGGTAAGGGCACAACTAAGACAGCGGCAGCAGAGATGGAAAAGGAGAAGCCAGTTTAAAAGCTTCTGAAAGGTAAAATTCACAGGACTTAGTGATTGCTTAGATGAAAGATGTGATAGAAAAATGGCATTCACAGTGGCTCCCAGGTTTCTGGTTGGGTGACTGATTCTGGGAACACAAATGGATTCAGGGGGAGGGTGGTAAGTTCGCTGTAGATGAGTTGAAATTGAGATTCTTAAGGAATCCAGCTGGAGATGCTGGTCAGTTTTTCAGAGCTAAGCTCTGAGAAAGGCTGGATGGAAAAAAAACGGTGTGGGGATTGTCTGTGTGAATTTGGTCAGGGGAGCCATGGGCCTGGATGAGGTCATAGGGGTGAGTATGTGGAAAGGGAAGAGTTGTGGGCTGTGGATGGAACTGTGGCAAATACCATCATTAACGGGAGCTTGGGAGTGAGAAAGAAGAGATCCCAGAGAAGCAGGAGAAAGAAGGAGATGCTGCTGTCAGGAAAGCCAAGGGAGGAAGGAGACCCACAGAGTACCAGCCAACACAGCTCAGTGTCACAGAGAGAGCATCAAAGATAAAAATGGCAGAGTCTGTAAAAGAGGGTGAGGGGTTCCTGGTGGTTTACCTGGAGGAAAGCATTTCATCAAAGTGGTGGGTGGAAGGCAAGTTGTGGTGGTTTGAAGAATAAAGATGAAGCTGAGGGTTGTACTTCTCTGAATGAACAGACATATGGATGGAGAGATTTCACCAAGGTCCATGCTGAGGCAGTCCAAATGCAGTCTTTCCAGATGACCTTTGCTTGTGCCCCTTCTCTCATATTTCCCATCATAGACTGTATCTATCGTAGTTATCTCTGTTCCTGCCTACTCCTTTACCTGACCATAAGCTCCTTCAAGCTGGGATCCTCATCCATGTTTGGTCCTTCCCTGTACCAGATATATGGTGTGGACTGGACCTGCAGGTAATAAGCAGTTGCTTGTGGAGTGAATGAATGATATGAGATGAGACCATGAAGCAAGTTTCCTGGTTTTCAGACTGGTTAGTCAGCAGAAAAATAGTGAAACTATGTCCTGGAAGAAGATGTGTGATGGGAAGACGGATGGCTAAGAATATGGGGAGGCATGAATCAAGGCACTTCGGGAAAAATAAGTACAACTGACCTTTGAGCAGAAGTTCTTAACCTTTTTAGATCCTAGATCCCTTGGAGATGCCAATGTAAATAATGAACACTTGCTCCAGGAAAAACACGCATCACACACTCATATCCAGTCTGCATATGATTTTAAGAGTTCCATACCCACTGAAGCCCATCTATGGACCTGTCCAGTGGTCCCATGGGTCTCAAGCCAAGAATGTGGAGTCTTATGACCTGGGGTATATCACTCACCCACTCTGGGCTTCAGTTTCTTTATCTGTAAGATGAGGAACCATGAGGTGTAGGTGGAGACCATAAAGAAACTAACAACTTTGCAAGTCATTTGGTGCAGGTATTTTACAGAGCACAAATATTCTACCCTGTTAGTGGGTAGAATTATCTCCATTTTGAAAACAGGGCAATGGAGACTCAGTTCAAGAAACTTGTCACACGAGTGAGTGAAGGAGCTAGATTCTATCGAGGTCTGTCCAATTCCAAATCCTGGGAAGAGCCCAGGATTTGGAGTTGGACAGACCTAGGTAGAATCTAAACTGTGCTGCCTACTGGGTATAATATTATTGATGTCTGTCTGCCCATCCCTGGCATGGTTAATGCACTAACATACATGAAAACAATTTGGAAACTGGATAGCACTTATGCAAATATAAGATACCACATTGGTATCCTCATTATTGATCATCCCTTATCTTAACATCGCTTCCTTGGCATCTGTTAGTTCTTCCCCCAACCTCAGGCGGCTTCTTCCTTGCTTCTGTCACCTGTTCCTCCCATTTCCTGAGGGTAGGTTTTCTTTAGTCCTCACCTCTTGCTTTCTGTTCTTTACTTTCTAAATCCTGTCATCCTATAACTTCAGCTATGACCTCCAAGCAGGTGACTCTCAAATCTGTACTCCAGTCCAGAGCCTTATTTCAACCACCTGCTGGAAGTTTATCACCTAAATCACTGGTCTCAGACTTAGCTGTGCATCTGAATCGCCTGGAGTATTTGTTAAAACACAGATTGCTGGGCTTAGTCCCACAGTTTCTGATTCAGTAGGCCTAGGGAGGGCCTGAAATATTTTTTACAGCATTATACAAGGTATACTTGACATGCAATAAACTGCACATATCTAAAGTGAACAATTGGATAAGTTTTGACATATGAATACACTCATGAAACCAGCACCGCGATCAAGATAATGAACATATCCGTATCCCCAAAAACCTCCTATTTTCTCGTTATAATCCCTCTTTTTCCTCTCCTCAACCTCCACTCCCATCCCCAGGTAACCATTAACCTGTTTGTGTCACTATAGATGAGTTTGCATTTTCTAGAGTTTTGTGTAAAAGGAATCATGAAATATGTACCTCTTTCTTGTTTCTGGCTTATTTCATTCAGCATAATTATTTTGCTGCACGTATCAACAGCTCATTCCTTTTTATCACTGAGTAGTAGTCCATTGTATGAATATATAGCAGTTTGTTTCTCCATTCACTAGTTTATGGACATTTGGTTTTCCAGTATGGGGCAATTACAGATAAAGCTGCTGAGAACATTTGTGTAAAAACTTTGTACTTTTATTTCTCTTGGAAGTGAAATGGCTGGGTCATGATGGTAAGAGTATGTTTAACTTTTTAAGGAACTGCCAGACTGCTTTTCAAGTTGGTTGCACCATATTACACAGACATCAGCAGCGTATGAGAATTCTGATTGCTCCACATCTTTAACATTGTCTAGTGTGATCAGTCTTTTTAATCGTAATCATTCCAGTAGGTATGTAGTGGTATCTCATTGTGGTTTTAATGTTCATTTCCTTAATAACTAATGATGTTGAGCAGCTTTTAAGGTGCTTATTTTCTATCTATTTGTCTTCTTGGGTTAAATGTCTGTTCAAATCTTTTGCTTATTTAAAAAATTGAATTGTTGTCTTCTTACTATTGAGCCGTAAGTGTTCTTTATATATTCTAGAACACACAGGCTTTGTTAGATATGTATTTTGCAAATAATTTCTCTCAGTATATGTCTTACATTTTAATTCTTTAAACAATATCTTTTGAAGAGCAAACATTTTTAATTTGATGAAGTCTGATTTATTGATTTTTTAAATTATTTGCCCTTTTTTGGACATATTTAAGAAATCTTTGCCAAACCGAGAGTCACTAAGGTTTTCTCCTACATTTTCTTATAGAAGTTTACGGTCTTAGCTCTTTTATTAGGTCTAAGATCCTTTTCAGGTTAATTTTTGTATGTGGTGTGAAGTAAGGGTCAAGGTTAATTTTTTTTTTTTTTTTTTGGCATATGGCTATCCAATTATTCCAGCATCATTTGTTGAAAAGATTCTCCTTTCCCCATTGACTTGCCTTGGTACTTTTGTCAAAAATCAATTAGGCATTTATGCGTGGATTTATTTCTGGACTCTTCAGCTCCATTGATCTGTTTGTCTGTCTTTATACTAGTACCACTCTGTATTGCTGTATCTTTATAAGTCTTGAAATCAGGTAATGTAAGCCTTCCAACTTTGTTCTTTTTCATAGTTGTTCTGGCTATTCTAAGTGAATTAAGTCTAACCCCCCTTACTCTGATGTTGCAGAGACTTCCAGTTGCCTACTTGGTATTCATTCTCGTTTTACCTTTAGCAATAGAAATCATATCTTATCCAGGATAGCAATATGCCCAGAGTTTTAAAATTTATATTTCTTGGTATCCTTGCAAATAAATGGTCATGTGACTAAGTTCTGACCAATAAGATGTGAATGCAAATTGTTGGGTGCCACTTCCTGGAAGGTTCCATAAAGAGGGCAGATAGCTGGACAGATTCCCTGTCTTCCCTTACTTTTTCCTCCATTTCTGGAATGCTGGAGCTCCAGCAGCCGTCTTGGACCATGAGGCAACTTTAAAGATGGAAGCACTTGTTTAAGATATAAGGAGCCTGGGTCCCTGGTGGCAGTAGAGCTGCCGTATCAATCTCAGATCACCAAACTCTGAGGTTATATTTAACTTAGAGAAAAATAAACCCTCTGTGTTTAAACTACTGTATTTTGGCTGCTTGCAGTCAACCCTCACCCTGACTGATACACCTGGTATTCAAAGCTCTCCAAATATTAACCCCAACATACTATCCAGTCACCTCTCATTCTACCCCCCTACAAATACACCATGTTCTAGCCAAACCATACTATTTTCTTTTTCCTAAGGATAATTTATGCCTTACTTTCTCTGTTTCCTTGCTCATCTCGTGCTCTTCCTCCATGTCTACCTATTGAAGTCTAGCTCAGATGTGCCCTCCTCCATGAATCCCTCCCTGATTCTTCTATCCAAATGTGATTTCTCTCTCTTCTGAACTCTCAAGAGTATTGTAACTGTATCCTTCTTGGCACTTAGAGTTTGCCCCATATTATCATTACTTAGATGCCTATCCTGCTAGATTATAAATTCCCTGCATGGTGCCAAGCACAGGGTTATTGTTCAACAAAGATTTGCTGAAGGAATTCATGAATAAGTAAAGGAATGAGTGGGACTTCCCTGGTGGTCCAGTGGTTAAGACTCCACACTCCCAATGCAGGGGGCCCGGGTTCAATCCCTGGTCAGGGAACTAGATCCCACATGCCACAACTAAGAGCCCGCATGCTGCAGCTAAGAGCCGCCATGCCGCAGCTAAGAGCCTGCATGCCGCAACTAAGACCCGGTGCAGCCAAATAAATAAATAAATAAATATTTAAGAAACTGAGGCTGAGTCAAAATTTTAAAAAAAGAAATAAATAAAGGAATGAGTGAGTGAAAACAGACAGTAAACATTATGTTCCCTCCTCATCCTGTGCAACATCCATCTCAATCCCTTCACAAGGTTGAAAAGGTTCCCACAGTTGATCAAGGAGGAGAGAGAGGCAGTGGGCACAAAGTAAGCCAAAAGACCTCCTCTGTCTGGAGAGGACAGACTGAGGGAGAATAATTACACTTGGCCCAGCCTGCCTTGTAACAATGAAAACAACACCAACTAATATTTACTAAGTACTTGCTATGTGCTGACACCATGCAAAGTGATTTACATGCACTATTTCATTTACTTTAAGCCACCAACAGCCTATGAGATTGGTCCTAATCTATCCCATATTTTACAAGTGAGGAGACTGAGGTTCAGAGAGGTTAACTCACCTATCCAGGGTCATAGAACTTGCAAGTGGCAGAGCTGGAATTGAGACCCAGTCCTATCTGAGTCCAAACCATGCTCCTAACTATGTGCCAAACTAAACAAGACATGGCTGTCTATTCCACTAAGTGGTGAAGTCCTGGTATATAGGAGCCATAATTTATATATCTTTACCACACTGCAGTGACTACACAGTGCCTGATATGTCAGAAGGCTCAGCCAACTGATGGGTATCAAAATGATCAAAAAGAGATTCCTATCCTAGAAAGGTAGAGTAGACATACTTTTCCCAATTTCTTCCATTAATTACAACTAAAACTCCTGGACATAATACATAAAGCAAACATCAGAAAACTCTGAAAAGTGGAGAGAAGAAGGCAGCTAGGGAACTTGAAACCCAAGGAACAACATAGTGGTGAGTTGCCTAAGTTTTCTTTTTGTCTCACCTCATGTATCTCAGACCTAGAGCTAAAGAGGCTAGCAACCCAGAAACACCAATAAGTACAGATCAAAAAAAAGTTCCAGTGAAAGCCTGCTCTCTAGTCAAAGAACTGGGAAAGGGGCAGCCTAGCAAGACAGCTTTTAGACAACTGCTCAACTCCAGCCAAATGCCACAGAAAAACCTGTGACCCCACTCCCACCCATGCCAGCAAGGGCAAGTGCTAAGCCTAGACTTCTACCCTCACCAGTCCATAAGGAGGCATCCCAGCCCTCTGTAGGATGGTGTCAGAGAAGACTAAGAAGGGAGCCTGGATGTTCATACCTGCCCGTGGTAACACACCCCCATTGCACAGTGTCAGTGGAGACCACATGAGGAGCCTGGACTTTTATCCACACCCAGCAGCAATGAAGCAACCCTTCCCCTCCACATTGGGGTGGTATCAGAGGAGGCTTAGTAGAGAGTTAGGACTTTCATGCCTCCATGGTGTCAATGAAAGCCATGTGGGTAACAGTAACAAAGTACTCCTACCCCCTTGCAGCCAGGAAGGTATCAGAGGAGGCCTAGTGGAGAGCTGGAACTTTCACCTCCATCCAGTAGTAACAAGAAGAGAAGCCAAGTGGGGAACCTGAACTTCTATTCCACCTTGCAGTTACAAAGCAGTGCTCTCCCCCTTCTTCAGCCAGAGGACCATCAGAGGAAGCCAGCAAAAACAGAAGATTTAAATAAAATCAAGTCTTATAATACCCAAAATGTTCAAGTTTCAATTTAAAAAAATCACTCATAATACCAAGAACAAGGAAGATCCCAAACTGAATTAAAAAAAGACGTTAGATGCCAACACTGAGATGACAAAAATGTCTGAATTATTTGACAAAAATTTTAAAGCAACCATCACAAAAATGCCTCAATGGACAATTATGAACACACTTGAAACAAATGAAAAAATAGAAAATTCTGGCAAAAGTATAGAAAGTCTTAGCAAAGAAATAGAAAATATTAAGAACTAAATGGAAATTTTAGAATTCAAAAATATAGTAACAGAACCAAAGACCTCAGTGGATGGGCTCAAAAGCAGAATGGAGAGAACAGAGGAAAGAATCAGTGAACTGAAAGATAGAACAGTAGAAATTACCCAATCTGAACAACAAAGAGAAAAAACACTGAAAACAGACTACAGGACTATAACAAAAGGTCTAACATATTTGTCATTGGAGTCTCGGAGAAAAGGAAGAGAGCAGGGCTGGAAAAGTACTCAAAAATGGTAGAAACTCCCTGAAATTTGGCAAAAGAAATAAACCCACAGATTCAAGAAGCTGAGTGAATTCCGAACAGGATAAACCTAAAGAAACCCACACCAAGACACATCATAGTCAAACTTTTAAACACTGAAGACAAAACTCTTGAAAGGAGAGAGAAATGACACTTTACCTATAGAGGAAAACCAATTCAAATGCAGTGGATTTCTCATCAGAAACCATACAGGTGAGAAAGCAGTGGCACATTTTTTTCAAGTGCTGAAAGAAAAGAACTGTCAACCTAGAATATCCAGTGAAAATATCCTTTAGAAATGAAGGGGAAATCAAGATATTCTCAGATGAAGGAAAATGAAGAGAATGTGTCACTAGCAGACTTATCCTAAAAGAATGGCTAAAGAAAATTCTCAAAATAGAAAGGAATTGATAAAAGAAGGAACTTTGGAACATCAGGAAGGAAGAAAGAACATACTAAGCAAAAATATGGGTAAATATAGTAGACTTTCCTTCTCCACTTGGGTTGTCTAAACTTTGTTTGTTGAAGCAAAAATTACAACACTGTTTGATGTATGTAAAGGAAATATTTAAGCCAATGACATTATAAATGAGAGGATAAATGGATGTAAAATGATATAAGGTTTCTACAGTTCATTTGAACTGGTAAAATGATGACACCAGTAGACTGTGATAAGTTATGCATTTATAACATAATACCTAAAGAAACAACTTTTTTTTAAAAAAGCTATAGAAAGAGATACCCTCAAAAACATCATGGAAAAATAAAAGCAGAATTCTAAAAAATGTTCAAGTGAACCACAGAAAGACAGGGAAATGAAAACAAAGAAGAAAAACAAAGAGAACGAACAAAAAAAAAACAGAAAATAAAAAGGCAGACTTGGGCTCTACTATATCAATAATTGCATTAGATGTAAATGGTATAATACACAAATTAAAAGGCAGATTGGCAGAATGGTTAAAAATATGACCTAATTATATGCTGTCTACAAGGACCACTCTTCAAATGTATCTCCTACATATAGAGGCAGATTGAAAGCAGAAGGATGGAAAAGATATATCATAAAAACATTAATCAAGGGGCTTCCCTGGTGGCGCAGTGGTTGAGAGTCTGCCTGCCAATGCAGGGGACGCGGGTTCGAGCCCTGGTCTGGGAAGATCCCACATGCCACGGAGCAAATGGGCCCGTGAGCCACATTTGCTGAGCCTGCGCGTCTGGAGCCTGTGCTCCGCAACGGGAGAGGCCGCGATGGTGAGAGGCCCGTGCATCATGATGAAGAGTGGCCCCCGCTTGCCGCAACTAGAGAAGGCCCTCGCACAGAAACGAAGATCCAACACAGCCATAAATAAATAAATAAAGCACACCTAGTATAGTGTAATTTAAAAAAAAAAAAACATTAATCAAAAAAAGCATGAGTTCATATGTATATCAGTCCATATGCCATATTAATATCAGATAAAGTAGACTACAGAGCAAATAAAATTACCAGAGACAGGAATGTAATATAGTGATAAAAGGGTCAATCCATCAAGAAGATGTACAATCCTAAGTGTGTATGCACCAAGCAACAGAGCTGCAAGATGTGTTAAGGCAAAAACTGATAGAACTGAAAGGAGAAACAGACAAATACAAAATTATAGTTGAAAACATAAACATCCCCTCTCAATAACTGATAGAACAACTAGGAAGAAAATCAGAACTCAACACCAGCATCAACCAACAGAATCTGATTGACACTTATAGAACGCTCTATCCAACAACAGCAGAATACACATTATTTTCAAGTGTATGTGGGACTTACACGAAGATAAACCATATCCTGGGCCATAAAACAAACCTCAACAGACTTAGAAGAATTGAAATCATTTATGATGTGTTCACTGACCACAAGTGAAATTTTTAAACAATGGAATGATAACATAAAGATAACAAGAAGCTCTTCAAACACTTAGAAACAAAGCAACACACTTGTGTATAATCCATTGGTCAAAGAGGAAGTCTCAAAGGAAACTTTAAAAATATATTGAACTGAGTGAACATGAAAATACAATATAAAAAAATTTATGGGCCACAGCTAAAGCAGTGCTGACAGGAAAATTTATACACTAAAGTCATGCATTAGAAAAGAGTAAAAGTCTCAAATCAATATTACAAGCTCCCACTTCAAGAATCTAGAGAAAGAAAAGCAAAATAAACATAAGACAAGCAGGAGAAGGAAATAATAAAGACAAGAGCAGAAATCAATGAAATTGAAAACAGTAAAACTGAGGAAATCAGTGAAACAAAGATCTGGTTCTTGGAAAAGATCAATAAAATTGACAAGCCTTTAGCAAGACCAACAAAGAAAACAAGAGAAGACACAAATTACCAGTATCAGGAATGAACAGGAGATATCAGTATAGACCCTGCAGACATCAAATGGATAAGGGAATAGTAT
Source organism: Balaenoptera borealis (assembly GCF_965194805.1). Taxonomy (NCBI): domain Eukaryota; kingdom Metazoa; phylum Chordata; class Mammalia; order Artiodactyla; family Balaenopteridae; genus Balaenoptera; species Balaenoptera borealis. Next base: position 90,791,166 of record NC_138874.1, read on the forward strand.
GAACAATTCTACACACATTGAAAACCACAAACTACCACAACTCATCCAATATGAAATAGATCATTTTAATAGCATTCTAACTGTTAAGGAAATTGAATTAATAATTTTAAAACTTCTATAAAGGAAATCTCCAGGCCCAGACAGTCTTACTGTAGAATTCTACCAAATGTTTAAAGAAGAAGGGTAGTGCCACACAATCTCTTCTAGAAAATAGAAGAGGAAGGAAGACTTCCCAATTAATTTTATGAAGCTAATATTACCTGGATATCACTAGACAAAGATAGTATCCAAAAAAGAGAAAACTACAAACCAATATCCCTCATGAATATATGCAAAAATCCTCAACAAAATACTAGCAAAGCAAATCCAGCAATATATCAAAAGAATTATATGCCATAACCAATTGGAGTTTATTCCGGGCATGAAAGGCTGGTTCAGTATTTAAAAATCAGTCAATGTATTCTACCCTATTTACAGGCTAAACAAGAACAATCACACGGACATATTAGTTGATGCAGAAAAATCATTTGACAAAATTCAATACCTGTTTATGATAAAAACTCTCTGAAAAATAGGAATAGAGGGGAACTTCCTCAATTTGATAAAGAGCATCCATAGAAGTCCTAGAGCTAACATTATACTTAATGGTGAAAGACTGAATGTTTTCCCCCTAAGACCAGGAACAAAGCAAGGATGTCCACTCTCCCCACTCCAATTCAACATAGTGCTTAAAGTTCTAGCCAGGATGATAAGGCAAGAGAAGAAAAGAAAAGCTATATAGATGACAAAGGAAGACATTATGTCTACTTAGGAAATCCCTAAGTAGGAATATAAAAAATTTTTTTAATCTCCTAGAATTAATGAGTGAATTTAGCAAGGTTGCAGGATACAAGATAAATATACAAAACTCAATTGTATTTTTATATACTAGCAATGAACATATGGACACAAATTTAAAATATCATTCATAGTTGCTCAGAAATAAAGTGAAATACTCAAGTGTAAATCTAACAAAACATGGGCAGAACTTGTATCCTGAAAACTACAAAATGCTAATGAAAGAAATCAAAGAAGATCTTTTTGAAAAATGGAGAGGCATGGCATATTCACAAGTTGGAAGACTAAGACTTAATATACTAAAGGTGTCAATTCTCCTCAAATTGATATAAAGTTTAACACAATTATTATGAAAATCCCAGGACTTCCCTGGTGGTGCAGTGGTTAAGAATCCTCCTGTCAGGGGCTTCCCTGGTGGCAAGAATCCGCCTGCCAATGTAGGGGACATGGGTTCGAGCCCTGGTCCAGGAAGATCCCACATGCCGCAGAGCAACTAAGCCCATGCGCCACAACTACTGAGCCTGCGCTCTAGAGCCTGCGAGCCACAACTACTGAGCCCATGTGCCACAACTACTGAAGCCTGCATGCCTAGAGTCCGTGTTCCACAACAAGAGAAGCCAGGAATCCGCCTGCCAATGCAGGGGACATGGGTTCGAGCCCTGGTCCAGGAAGATCCCACATACCGCAGAGCAACTAAGCCTGTGCGCCACAACTACTGAGCCTGTGCTCTAGAGCCCACAAGCCACAACTACTGAGCCCATGCACTGCAACTACCGAAACCCATGTGCTCTAGGGCCCGCATGCTGCAACTACGGAGCCCACATGCTGCAACTACTGAAGCCCACGCGCCTAGAGCCCATGCTCTGTAACAAGAGAAGCCACCTCAATGAGAAGCCCGTGCACTGCAACAAAGAGTAGCCCCCACTCACCACAACTAGAGAAAGCCTGCCCGTGGCAACAAAGACCCAATGCAGCCAATAAATAAATAAATGGAAATCCCAGCAAGATTTTTTTGGTAAATATAAACAAAATTATTCTAAAATTTGTATGTAAAGGCAGAGGAGCTAGAATAGTTAAAACATTTTGAAAAAGAAGAATAAAGTGGGAGGAATCTGTCTAAACAATTTCAAGTCCTATTATATAGCTATAGTAACAAAGATTATGAGGTATTTTAGAGGTATAGACACAGATCAATGAAACTGAGTAAAGAATCCAGAAATAAAGCACACAAATATGTCCAACTGATTTTTGACAAAGGTGCAAAAGCAATCCAATGGAGGAAAGATAGTCTTTTTAACAAGTGGTGCTAGAGCAAGTGGATATCCATAGGTTAAAAAAAGAAGAACCTTGACCTAAGTCTCACACCTTATACAAAGGTGAACTCAAAGTGAATCACATATTCAAATGTAAAATATAAAGCAATTATACTTCAATAAAGATGTTAAAAAATATTTAGAAAAAAACATAAGAGAAAACTGTCAGGATCTAGAACTAGGCAAAGAATTTTTAGACTGGACACCAAAAGTATGATCCATGTAAGGAAAAATTGATAAACTGGGCTTTATGAGAATTTAGAACTTTAGCTCAGTTAAGAGAATAAAAGGACAAACTACGGACAGGGATAAAATATTTGCAAATCATATATCCAACAAATGATTAGTATATAGACTATATAAGAAACTCTTAAAATCTCAACAGGAAAAAAAAAAAAAAAGTCAAGCAATCCAATAGAAATGGGTTTAAGACATGAAGAGAGACATTTCACCAAAGAGGATATATATGTGGCAAATAATTACGTGGAAAAATATTCAGGGTAATGCAAAAACAAAAGCAAAACAAAACCATGGTGAGAGATTATACACCTTTCAAAATGGCTTAAAAAAAACAAAAACAAAAGCATGACACTACCAAATGCTGGCAAGGATGCAGAGAAATGGTCACTCATACATTGCTGGTGAGAATGTATGGTATAGTCACTCTGGAAAATAGTTTGGCTGTTTCTTAAAATTATCCATCTATCTATCTATCTATCTATCTATCTATCTATCTATCTATCTATCATATGACCCAGCAGTTGTAATCCTAGGCATTTATCCTAGAGAAACGATAATTTATGTCTACATAAAACCTGTACACAATTGTCCATAGCAGCTTTATTCATAGTAATCAAAAACAACCCAAATGTCCTTCAATAGATGAATGTTCTTCTGTGGGGAAATAAATTGTGGTACAGTCACACTATAGAATACTACTCAGCAATATAAAAAGGAATGAACTATTGATACATAACACAATCTGGATGACTCTCCAGAGAATTTTGCTGAGTTAAAAAAATAAAAGCCAATCTCCAAAGGTTATATACTGTGTGATTTCATTTATATAATATTCTTTTTTATATAAATTTATTTATTTTATTTATTTATTTTTGGCGGTGTTGGGTCTTCGTTGCTGTGCGCAGGCTTTCTCTAGTTGCGGCGAGCGGGGGCTACTCTTCGTTGCGGTGCGCGAGCTTCTCATTGCGGTGGCTTCTCTTGCTGCGGAGCACGGGCTCTAGGCGTGCGGGCTTCAGTAGTTGCAGTACGCGGGCTCAGTAGCTGTGGCGCACGGGCTTAGTTGCTTCGCGGCATGTGGGATCTTCCCGGACCAGGGGAACCCTTGTCCCCTGCATTGGCAGGCGGATTCTCAGCCACTGCGCCACCAGGGTAGCCCTATATAATATTTTTGAAATAACAAAATTACAAAATAGGAGAACAGAGTAGTGGTTGCAAGGGGTTAAGAAGGGAATGAGGGCTGGAGGAAAGTGGGTGTGGCTAAACAGAGCAACATGAGAGATCTTTGCGGTTATGAAAGTGTTCTGTACCTTGCCTTTATCAATGTCAATATCCTGATTGTGGTATATTGTGCTATAGTTTTGTAAGATATTACCTTTGGGTGAAACTGGGTAAAGAGTATTGTATTGTTTCTTACAACTGCATGTGAATTATCTCAAAATAAAAAGTTTAATTTTAAAAAATCATCAAAGAAAATCAGCAACTGCTTTACACAAGCCCTAAATAAACCTAACCCTGGGATATGGGACACAGCTGAAAACATATACAGAATCAAAGAAAGTCTAAATAAATGCATGTATAATAGGTCCCTGAGGCATTCTACGATCCTTGGGGCTCTTCCTTAATACCAGGGAGGGCAGCCATGTCCCCTGTAACACTCTGTGAGATTTTGTCAATAGTGAGACCTGAAATTAAAGGAACCATAGGGCAAAGCTGGAGGGCAAGTCTCTGCTTTTTATGTTGGAGGAAGATATGAAAGGAGTTGAGGGACAGATGTGAAGGAGGACAGAGCCAGCTCAGGAGCCACCCCCTCCAGGAATCCTCTGCACAGTTGCCCAAGTTAGGTATCCCCTTCCATCTGCTCCATTAACCTGCATCACAATCTACTATGATTAATAACTTTCTTTTCTGTCTCCCACTCTAGACTGTACATTTCTTAAAGACCGAGATCATTTCTTACTTTGCCTCTACATACCTTAAATGTTTTATTTTTAGGTTAAAACAAAAGACTATTTACTCTCTAGTTTTTAGATATATGGCCAAGACTTCTTTGCGTATGGGTGTGCCAGCTGGCATTCCACCGTCATCTTTCTTGCATGAGCTACACCCAGAATGCATTGACTGCCATTTTCAGTTTTGATTTCTTTAACATGGATTGGAAACTTTAAAAGAATTTGAGAAATAATCTGAATTCAACGCCTTAGATTTTAAATGATTTTTCCTCTCTTTTTCAGTTGTGTCACCAATACAAAATTTGATAACAAAATTTTTTAGCAACTTGCTGTTATGGAATCTTTCCAAACAGCAACATTAGTTTTGCACTCATATTTTATTGGTTTATGTAATATCTAGTTAAATTATATAATAAGAATAATATGCACAGCTGGCATAAACAGGCTGAGTTAAAAACAAATGACTCTTGGTAAGTATGCAATTCAACCAAATGGGGGAGCACAAGTGTACAGCATCCTAGCCATGAAGGTTTGATGAGCCATGAGTGTAAGTCAGTATGTTTTACAAAAAGAATTGATGGTGTCACTTAAGCCAGTGAGCCAGGTAAGTGCAGGTTGTTTAAAGCTCCATTTTAATAATATCAGTAATAGTAACTAACACTTATCAAGTGCTTACTTTGTGCCAGGTATCATGCTAAATGCTTCTATACATATCTCAATTAATCACTACCTGAAGAAAGTATTATCCGCATTTTATAGATAAGGAAACTGAAGCTCAGAGAAGTCCAGTAACTCTCACAAGTTGTCATAGCTATTAGATGGTAGAGCTGAGTTTCTGTCCAATTCCAAAATCTGTGCTTTTATGCACTACATGCACTACACTTATACTATTCCAGTATTTGTCTTATGGATGAATGAATGAATGCAGGCAAGTATACAGAGGACAGGGAAAGGCTGGAAGTTGGGAGATATTTTCCTACAGTCAGGAAAGTGTCCCTGAAAGACCAACTGGCTCATTCTTGGCAGTTTCTTGAGGTGAGAGGGGTTCCCAAGGAGAGGGTTGGCTGTTCCTAGAGGAGTTGGGAGTTGGGGGAGGCCCACTGAGAGTGCTGGAGGAAGCCTACACCTGGTGCTGGGACATGTGGGGCCCCTCTCTTTTATCTAGTCTAGACTTCTGACCATCATCACCATTGGCCTCCCTTTAGTTCAATTCTGCCTTCTTTTATTTCAATTGAATCTGGCTAGAATTTTTAAATTTTAATTACAAAACAAAGGGTAAACAGCAAAGCTACACTCTCAGTGCCTGGACTCATGATCCCAACATACTAGAAGCTGAACTTGGCTTATGGGCTAAACACCTTCTTTTTTTTTTTTTTTAATATTTATTTATTTATTTATTTATTTATTTGGTTGCACCAGGTCTTAGTTGCAGTAGGCCGGCTGCTTAGTTGCAGCTCCAGGGCTCCTTAGTTGTGGCTCCAGGACTCCTTAGTTGTGGCATGTGGGCTCCTTAGTTGCAGTAGGCGAGCCCCTCAGTTGCAGCAGGGGGGTCCTTAGTTGCGGCTCGTGGGCTCCTTAGTTGTGGCATGCGAACTCTTAGTTGTAGCATGCACATGGGATCTAGTTCCCTGACCAGGGATCGAACCTGGGACTCCTGCATTGGGAGCACAGGGTCTTAGCCACTGCGCCACCAGGGAAGCCCCCCAAACACCTTCTCATTTCATTTTCTCACCTCAGTCCTGGGTGGATCAAGCATGATGGATTCAGGCTGGCACCATGATCTGACCTGGGCTGTAGGGAGGGGGTGCTCAGTTCTTCCCCAGGCCTCCTTCTTAGCTGCTCTCTCTGAGCATCTGCCCCCTGGCCAGCTGCATACCTCTGCACCTCAAAGCCACTGGGCCCACAGGGTCCTAGTCTCCTAGTGAGGAAGAACAGTCAAGGTTTGGCTCATCTTTAAATTTCAGTCCCTTCTGCCTTTCTCCTCCCCAACCATTCTCATTTCTTCTGCTTCTTGGGTGACTTTTCCTTAGAAGAGTCCCTGCTCTCACCCTCAGGCCCATTTCTCCCTGCCTTCTTAAATCCCGTTACCTAAAGCACACCTACTGGCTGAGGTTTAAGCTAGTTTTCTTCCTCGCTCAGGTTCCTGGCTGATATTTGGGTCTGGTGTCTTCAACTGCCTTGAAGGTAGTGTGCTCCCTGGTGGCTCACTGTCTCCTGCTGGAACCTCCCGTGGTCTGGAGCAGATTATTCACCTCCTGAAAGTTGTTCTTTCTGCCTGGAATGCCCTTCCCTCCTTTCTTACCTAGATACCTTTTAATTATCCTATGTATCACAGCTCATATGTCACCTCTTCCAAGAAACTTCTCCAATCCCACACCTGTGTTGGGTGCCTTTACTCTCTGTTGGGTGCCTTTTTAGCTCTTAACACACCATACTGAAATTGACTTGTTATTTATATGTCTCTTGCTCTAGGCTCTGAGCCCTGAGAACCTATATCTTGTTCACTGGTGTGGTACCAGCACCTAATAGTGTTTGTCATGTAGTAGGTGCTCAATGAATATTGTTTATTTAACGCATACTTTGAAAGTCTAACCTACTACACGTCAACTTTCATCTGCTGTATAAGGATGTTTCTGTCACCCTGATCATTTGTGGGGCAGAATGACTCTCACGTCCTGACCCTAGTGAATGAGCAAGTGCAGGTCACCTAGCCACTCACCTCCTCAGTGGACTTATCTTCCTAGGTTCTCAGAAACCTTCTGGTTTCTATTTCTGAGGATTTTCCAATATAAAAAATACTGTATATGGAAGATGTATTAGTCAGTATAGACTGGGGTGTGTGGCTATAACAACCCCCAGTCTCAGTGGTGTAAGGCAAGGAAAGTTTATTTCTCACTCACACCATGTGTGCATCTTGGTTGGGCTGGGGCTCTGCTTTGCACTGTTGCCTCTGAGGAACCCAAGCATATCTCTAAGAAGTCTTGTGGTTAAAAAAAAAACAGTTAAAATCCTGTTTATATTTGTTTAACCTTCTATTTCCCAAATTATTTGATCACAGACCCCTTTTTCTTACGCAACAACTATTTATACCCTATGGGCCTCATGCTCAGAAATGCCAGTCTAAAGGGGTTGGAGAATAACAAACCTTTGTGGCATGTCTAATATGTGATAAAATATGAGTAAAGCAGTCTCTGCTCACATTTGTTGATTTTTCAAATGTGTTCAACAAATGTCTGTGAAGCCCTTACTTTGTGCCAAGTGCTCTGCCAGATGCTGAGGATACAGGACTTGCTGAAATATATATGACCCTTGCTCTCATCAAGCATCCCTTCCAATGGAGAAGACACATATTAAAACACAACAGCCATCCTCACTATGCATACAAAGTAAATATATTCCAGAGTGACCTTACCTAGTCATGTTAAGACTGTTGCAAGGAAATTAATCTGATATTTACAAGGTGAGCAGTTAGTCAGGCAAAGTGGGAGTAGAGAGTAGAGGTTACAGCTAGAGGTGAGAAATATACTAGACAGAGAATACAGCATGTGCAAAGGCCCTGAGGTGGGAACAGAGGGGCTAGTAAAGTTGGAACACATTGAGAAAGGAGCAGTGAACAAAGGGCCATATCATGCAGGCCTCACACGTCAAGTTGGCATTTTGAATTTTATTTGAAGTGCAGTTGGAGCCAATGAAGGGGCTCCCACTCCAACAGGAGAAATGCAGCTAATTAATTATATGGCTTTTTATAATAAGATATTTCACTGGCATAGCACTTTATGCTTTACAAAATACTTTCATGTCATTATCTTATGTCTTCCTTGCAGCAGCCCTCTGAAGGAGATAGTCCAACTACTAGTATAGATGGGGAATCTGAGGCTCAGAGAGGTAAGTAGCTTACCTAAGGACACACAGTGACTTAGCCAAGGAGCAGGCATCCACATTCTGATCATTTCACTTCTTAGGCCAGTCATGCAGAGAAAGCACTGACTCTGCATGAGTCAGTCCTGGAGTCTATGTCTTTACTGGCAGGGAGGCCCCTTTATTTGAGGACTGTATTGAGTAGTGGTTAAGTGCTCAGGCCAACAGCCTGCCAAACTGAAGTTCAAATCCCAGCTCACCAACCACTTACTAGCTAGGTGACCTCTAGCAAGTTACTTAACCTCTCTAACTCTTACACTCATTTATAAAATGAGGATAATCACACTAACCTCATAGGGATGATGTAAAGATTAAATGAGATAATAAAAGTGTCTGACACATAGTAGGAGCTCAACAAATACCAGTCTGATTTTTAGAGCAATAACTGGCTCTTTTATTTTGGAACCTTGGGATATGCTGAATGTGGAAGTTAAATGAGGCTCAAATCCCTTCATGCCAGGGATCATTGTATATGAAATGGGTTGAATCCTTCTGTGATTTGCAGATGTTCAAGATGGTACAGAGGAGGAACAAGTGCTGAGGCCTCTCTCAATAATGCTGATGCTCAAAACAAAGTCTTTACAGCTGACACTTCTACCTTCTAGACTGTGTAGGGGAGTTCTGCAATTGATAATTTCCCTGGGAGCTGAGTGCAGGGGAGTAACTGCCCACTTGTCCTCCCAGGTGGATATTATATGGTGGCCTTGAGAGCTACGTTCAAGGAGCTGTCTAGGGTCAAGACCCTAGTGAAGCTGCATTTAAGGGTCTCAAAGCCTTGCTAAACATCAGCTGAAAGGCCTGTCCAGACTTTTGATAGGGGTATTAGGGTGAAGTACGGGGGCCTGGAGCACAGAGAATATCTGTGATTCATAGGACACACTGGGTATTCTTGACCACTTGTGGGCCTTCCAATTCAGAGCAGTGTGGACCTTTGTGGGACCTGCTCTCCTCCCTGGGGCATAAGAACTTCATATGGAAAAGATAGGTCTTGAGTTTCCTGGCTTTGCAGTTAACCTTTTCTCTTGAAGATGGGCCTGCTAGAAATGGGTAGTAGGTTGAGTGGAGGCTCAGAAGAAAGTCTAATCAGTGACTCAAACATTTTTACCCTGACTTACAGCCTGAAATACACTTTGCATGGTTACCCACGCAAAATACCCATTTTTCATGGTGTGTGTGTGTGTGTGAACACACACACACACACACACACACCCCTGAAATAAAGTTTCAGTAAGCAGTTCCTACACTTACATATGTGATGCACCTTGGGTTTTTTTTCTATTTTATTCTATTTCATTAAATTGATTTCATGACCTACTAATGGATCACAGCCTGCACTTTGAGAAACATTGGTCTAATAGATGATGAATTGTCCTTGAAGGTGATTGAGAAAGATGTTGTTCATGAATAATGAAATTCAGATGAGCAATGCCAAAGGCTGAACAGACTGGCTATATACTTTAAATGCTCATAACATATGCAGAACCTGGTTTTCTGTCACTCCTGAACAGTGAGGCTGGAGATAGTAAAAATAATAACAATAGGAAAAATAACAACATTTGCTGAGGACCTACTCAGTGAAGAGAATTGGGCTACTTACTTGAATAGTATAAAAATATAAATAGTAAATACTATTATATTATATACTATTATAACCTAGTGGAAGAGATGGACTGGATCATAAACACAAGAATGTAAGTGGATTTCAGGTCAATGTGGCAGACTGAACTGATATAGGAAAATGTCCCCCACTAGAAATAGAAACTTTATAATTATATATATGATAAACTTTAAAAATATAAAATAAAACAATTGAAAAGTATATAACCACATTGTAAAGCAATAAATGGAAGAGCCTAAATGGAAAGAAAACTCAGAGCCAAAGTGGCCAGGGGGATTTCAGAGTCCTTAGAGCCAGTAATATGTCATAAGAGCTAGAGTTTAACAGTGATGAGGATAGAAGAGCAAGCCCAAAGCCTCTGCATTTGGGGAGCTGAAACTGAGCTCCCTTCATAAAGTTAGGAGCCATGAAAAGTTACTTATCTATGCAACAGGAACCAGAAAACTCCACTTACTGATAAGGATTCAGTAGAGAAGCTTGTCATCTTTCTGGGGCTGAGGGTAGAATAAGAGTCATCTGTGAGATATTATAATTCCAAGCCTGTGCCAAACATGGATCTGCAGTGCAAATTTTGTACTACTCACAAGATGTGGGAAACTCAGTTCAAGAAAATAGCAAACTGGTCCATAAATGGTGAAACCCATAGAATCTCAGTAGAGACAAAACTTTGACATGACATGATTCCTCCTCCATGGCCAAGGGCAGGTAAGCCTCCTACAGAACCCAAGTTTTGCTGGAGATGAGATCACAGTCAAAAACTACAAACCACTGGGCTTCCCTGGTGGCGCAGTGGTTGAGAATCTGCCTGCCAATGCAGGGGACACGGGTTCGAGCCCTGGTCTGGGAAGATCCCACGTGCCGCGGAGCGACTGGGCCCGTGAGCCACAACTACTGAGCCTGCGCGTCTGGAGCCTGTGCTCTGCAACAGGAGAGGCCGCGATAGTGAGAGGCCCGCGCACCGCGATGAGGAGTGGCCCCCACTCGCCACAACTAGAGAAAGCCCTCGCACAGAAACGAAGACCCAACACAGCCATAAATAAATAAATAAATTTATAAAAAAAAAAAACAAACTACAAACCACAAGAAGAAATAAACCACTGCAAGAAAGAGAATCAACAAACACAATACATTGAAGAATTTAAATAACTGTATAGGTAACAAAACAATATGAAAAATACTTTAAAATGTTCCCTCAAAAAAGGTAAGAGCAAAATCCAAAAAGCAACAATGAGACATAATGAAAAAGAAAAGTAGAGTTGGAAAAGAACCAAACAGAGCTTCTAGAAATAAAATAACATTTACATAAAATCAATTCAGTGGAGGGTTTAAACAGTTGATAACACTGCTCAAGAGAGAGTTAGTGAATTGGAAGACAAATTCAAAAGTACCCAAAATGCAGCTCACAGAGCTGCATTTAAAGTCATGGAAAATATGAAGGAGTTGAGATGTGAGGAATAAAATGAGAAGGTCTAATAGAGATATTAGAAATTTCAAAAGAAGAGAAAAGAGAGAGAAGCAATATATGAAGATACAATGGTGGAGAATTGACCAGTATTTAATGCAAAAATTCCTAGTGAGTAGGAACACAACTGAGTTTCTGAGAAGAATAAATAAAAACTACACCAAAACACATTGTTGTGATACTGCAGAATATCAAAGACAAAAGTCTTAAAAGCTAACAGAATAATGACAATTAGACAGGCTTCAGGCTTCTCATTAGGAGCAACAGAAATCAGAAGATAAATAATTACAGTTGAAGGAAAATAACTGTCAACTTAGAATACTATAACCCAGATAATTATCATTCAATACAGAAAGGGTGAAATAAAGACAATTTCAGATACAAATGAAAGAGAGTTTACTATTTACAGACCTTACTGAAGAAATTTTTAAAAGACTTCATTGAGAAGGAAATTGAACCCAAAAGGAAGAATTGGGCTAATAGAAGCAGTAGTGAGCAAAGAAATTGGTAAATATGTAGGTAAATCTAAATAATAACTATTTTGAAGTATATTTTTAAAATATGATGGAACTAAAATACTAATCAGTATATAACATGAAAAAATGGAAGAGGTTGGTTTGCATTCTAAGATCCTTCTATTGTTTAAAAGAACAGAAAAATAGATTAGCTTTTGTTAAGTAAAAAATGTTAAAATATAAAAATGTTTAAAAATTAAGAGTAATTGTATTTCCTTTCCATTAACTTCCAAACCAGTAGAAAAGAAAATTAAAAACAGAATGAAGAAAACTTTATCACGCTATAGGAGGCATGAAAGAGGGAAAAGCAAAGAGGCAAAAGAGGAAAAGCAAAGAAAAAGCAGAGAGAATAGAAAACACAAAGTAAGATGATAGAAGTAAGTCCAAATGCATTAATCACAATAAAGGTAGACATATCAAATTTGCCCATTAAAAAAGACTTTCAATGTGGATTTTTTTTAAAAATTCAGGTATAGGGCTTTCACAAAAGACTTGCCTAAAACATAAAGTTACAGAAAGATTGAAAATGGAGATACAGAACAAGATATGCTAGGCAAATACTAACCCAAAGGAAGCTGGGCTAGCAATATTGATAACAGACAAAAAATTAAGAACAAAAGCATTAATGGGGATAAAATGGGACATTACTTACTGAGAGAAGGAACAATTCAACAAAGAGATTTACTTATCAGCAGGCTGGGCAGCTTGAGTCCAGCCTAGGCAGGCTTCTCTGTTGTCGGTGGGGAGCTTCCAGCTCTGACTGCATTTGCGTTGGCTTGCACCTGCCTGGGCTGGGGAAGGTACACCGTGACAGGGTACTGCAGGGAAAAAACATGCTATGTTTCCTGGGTACAGCTTATAATTGTTGCATGGTGTAGTTATATGTTTATTGTAAACTTTTAATATTTGGATTTTGCAAAGTCTAGGGGTGAGAGGAAAAAACACTAACCAAAATTCCCCAAGAGTGGGCAGGGGTGGGACTTCCCTGGTGGTCCAGTGGTAAAGAATCTGTCTTCCAACATATATACAATGGAATATTACTCAGCCATAAAAAGAAACGAAATTGAGTTATTTGTAGTGAGGCAGATGAACCTAGAGTCTGTCATACAGAGTGAAGTAAGTCAGAAAGAGAAAAACAAGTACCGTATGCTAACACATATATATGGAATCTTAAAGAAAAAATGGTTCTGATGAACCTAGGGGCAGGACAGGAATAAAGATGCAGACGTAGAGAATGGACTTGAGGAGATGGGTAAGGGGAAGTGTAAGCTGGGACAAAGTGAGAGAGTAGCACTGACATATACACTACCAAATGTAAAATAAATAGCTAGTGGGAAGCAGCTGCATAGCACAGGGAGATCAGCTCAGTGCTTTGTGACCACCTAGAGGGGTGAGATAGGGAGGGTCGGAGGGAGGCACAAGAGGGAGGGGATATGGGGATATATGTATACATATAGCTGATACACTTTGTTATAAAGCAGAAACTAACACACCATTGTAAAGCAATTATACTCTAATAAAGATGCTTAAAAAAGAAGTTCTAAGGATCAGAAAAAAAAAAAAAAAGGATCTGCCTTCCAATGCAGGGGACACGGGTTCTATCCCTGGTCAGGGAACTAAGATCCCACATGCCGCAGGGCAACTAAGTCTGCACACCGCAACTACTGGGCTCGCACACTGCAACTACTGGGCTCGCGCACCTCAATGAGAGAGCCCGCGTGCCACAAACCACAGAGCCCACGCGCCTGGGAGCCCACACGCCACCACTAGAAAGAGAAAACCTGCACGCCACAACTAGAGAAAACCCTGTGCACTGCAATGAAGAGACCGCACGCCGCAATGAAAGACCCTGCATGCCGCAACTAAGACCCAATGCAGCCAAATAAATAAAATATTTAAAAAAAATTTTTTTAAGTGGGCAAGGGTAACAACCCAGGCTGGGGAAGAACTGAATCTTTCATGGGGCTCAAAAATATCAAATACCACTGAAGTGCCCTTGATGTTTCTCTCAGACGCACTTCTGTGAGTGGAAAGGACCTAAGGGGCTCTAGGATTTGAGGCCAAAGTGGAGGGTTTGATATAGGTCCTTTTGTGGAGCTGGTAACAGGAAAGCAAGGAGTCAGGAAAGTGAGTGAGACTTACCATCTGGAAGACCTAGAATCCTGAAACTGGATCAGTATCTGATACTCCAACCTCATCCTGACCAGACATCTACAGACACACAGAACTGCACTTTCTGGACATACTTCCCCTTGGGTATCATGTCCCTCCAGACCTTTTACAGTATGATTGGTCCATGGGACTTGGCAATGTGGCCTTTTTGGTCCCATCTTTCAGCTCTAATCAGTACACCCTAGGGCAAAGGTCTTGACCTTTATGATGGAGTTGTTCTTCTGAAGAGTTTTTAATCTGCCCATCCTTTGGAGAGGTTTTGAGTTTGTTTCTGTGACATGTATCTCTTAGAGTGTCTGCTCAGCATCTTTGGGAACCACTTTTCCCACCCATGGGAGTGGATTTCCAGGAGCCACATTTGGCCACGGTTGATTGAGGCGAGGTCAGATACCTTATTCAAAGTGAGCCAATCAGATTTCTGTTCTTGGGAGTTGGGAATTTGAACCGATGGGGCCAGAGACTGGGATGCTTACAAACAAAGTCACATTGATGGCAGCGGGAAGCAGAAGGAAGATGGGCCTAAGAGCTCCAATATGGTGGCAGGTCAGCCCACTCCAGAACAAGTAATGAGTCTGCCTGTCATCCACTGAGTAGGACTGTCTTGTCTCATTCCAGGGGCGGTATCTGGAAGGTTCTGACCTGGGTTTTCCCTGCCCAGCAGGTAGCCTGGTCTTCCATTACACCAGAGGCAATAGGTACACCAAAGTGTATAACATTGGGCCAGGCAACTAAACTGCTCCAGGATTTAAACTGTGTTGAAAGACCTAGCAGGGAATTAGGGCAAGAAGCCATAATGAGTTATTGTGTGTTCTGGAGCTGCATCTAGAGGGTGGGGTTCTCTGAAGATACTGGCTATACTTGAGCCTGCGGAGTGATGTTACTTGTAGACTTTTGGTGTACATATCCTGCATTCTACCTGTATTCTCCATGTACTATGGGTTTACCTGTTTCTGAGGGTGATATTCTCAGAGATCATAGGTATATCTGATCTTGCAGGCAATTTTCCAGGAAACCTTGCTGTATCTAGTTGTATGGGGTGAGGTCCCTATAGACCATAGGGATACCTGGCCCTGTGGGAAGGTGTCCCTGGGGCCACAGGTATACTCAGGCTGCTTGGTTAGTGGCACTGCTTCTGTGGGTGTGGCATCTCCAGAGACTATACTCATGCCTGGTCCCGTCCAGCATAGCATTCCCATTCTTACCAAGACTTCCTATAGCCTCCCTCATTAAAAATAAATGCCACTACAGAAAGGTGCCAACAAATAAAGGTAGAAGGAATAATAGAATTACAAAATTCACCATTTTGTAACCACTGTAGTCATAACTGATTCAGGGAAGATCATCAATGTATGCTAAAGCCACTGGATAAAAGATGCTTAAAGAACAGGATATTCACACAATCTCAAATCCTGCTCCCCCATAATGTATTATTCATGAAGGGCAAAGGGTATGTTTAAAATGGAGAAATTTGGATAATGCAACCTTAAAAATGATCAAACTTATCATCACCAATAATGGGAGAAACTGATATTATGTGCCTCCTGATATGATGCACTGAGAAAGATACACCACCTGTGTGGTATTCCTGCCCCAAAATGTTTAGCCTGAATTTAATCATAAGGAAACAATCAGATCCAAATTGAGGTACATTCTGCTGCCCAGACTTTCCAAAACTACCAAATGCATGAAGGACAAAAAAAGTTGGAGAGGGCTTCCCTGGTGGCGCAGTGGTTGAGAATCTGCCTGCCAATGCAGGGGACACGGGTTCGAGCCCTGGTCTGGGAAGATCCCACATGCCGCGGAGCAACTAGGCCTGTGAGCCACAACTACTGAGCCTGCTCGACTGGAGCCTGTGCTCCGCAACAAGAGAGGCCACGATAGTGAGAGGCCCACGCACCGCGATGAAGAGTGGCCCCCGCTTGCCACAACTAGAGAAAGCCCTCGCACAGAAACGAAGACCCAACACAGCCAAAAAATAAATAAATAAATAAATAATGAAAGCTTTAAAAAAAAAAAAAGTTGGAGAATTATTCCAGTATAAAGGAGATTAAAAAGACAAAATAACTAAATGCAGTAGAAGATCTTGGATTGGGTTGGAGAGAAGGGCAGCTATGAGGGACATTATTGGGGCAATCAAGGAGTTTTGAATATGGACTCGTATTTTAAGCAAATATTCAATTTCCTGAAAGTGATCATTCCACTGTGCAGTACAGATGAATGTTCTTGTTCTTAAGAGATGAATGCTGAAGTATTTAGGGGTGAAGTGTCATTTATGTCAGCAAGGAACACACAAGTGTTTCAGAAAGAGAAAGGGGAGAGATAAACCAAATCTGGGAAATAGGTACAAATTGTTAATCTATGTCAGGGTATATGAGTGTTCATTGCAACAGTGAACTTCTCTGTAGGTTTAAAATTTTTCAAAATAAAAAGCTGAAGAAAAGAAACAATTTTAAAACAAATACAATTTCTAATGAAATAATGGATCTAGTCAATGATAGTAAATGGCTGTTAAAATCATTAAGTGAAAAACTGATAGAAGGGAAAAAGCTGAAGGGGAACTTTATAATGGATAGATGGCTGTTAAAACCATTAAGTGAAAAACTGATAGAAGGGAAAAAGCTGAAGGGGAACTTTATAATGGATAGATCTGGCTGACAGTTCCTGAACCCATTGATTAATTTTTTTTTTAAATTTATTTACTTATTTATTTATGGCTGTGTTGGGTCTTCGTTTCTGTGCGAGGGCTTTCTCTAGTTGCGGAGAGCGGGGGCCACTCTTAATCGCGGCGCGCAGGCCTCTCACTATCGTGGCCTCTCTTGTTGCGGAGCACAGGCTCCAGACGCACAGGCTCAGTAATTGTGGCTCACGGGCCCAGTCGCTCCGCGGCATGTGGGATCTTCCCAGCCAGGGCTCGAACCCGTGTCCCCTGAATTGGCAGGCAGACTCTCAACCACTGCGCCACCAGGGAAGCCCCCCGTTGATTAATCTTAATGTCATAAAAGGAAAAATGATGAGAAATTATGTGGTCCTGATGTGATGTGATAGGAAGTTCACACCACCTGTAAAATATTCTTGCCAAAAAATCAAACCTGGGGGCTTCCCTGGTGGCTCAGTGGTTGGGAATCTGCCTGCCAATGCAGGGGACACGGGTTCGAGCCCTGGTCTGGGAAGATCCCACATGCCGCGGAGCAACTAAGCCCGTGTGCCACAACTACTGAGCCTGCGCGTCTGGAGCCTGTGCTCCGCAACAAGAGAGGCCGCAGTAGTGAGAGGCCCGTCCATGCACCGCAATGAAGAGTGGCCCCCGCTTGCCACAACTAGAGAAAGCCCTTGCACAGAAACGAAGACCCAACACAGCCATAAATAAATAAATAAATAAATAAACAAAACAAAAAAAAAGGAAAGAAAGTGCAACTTATGGAATAAAAGAAACTTAAGACCCATATCAACCACACACAGTGCATGGACCTTGATTAAAACCCGATTCAGGTAAATTTGAACACTGAATGGATACTTGATGACACTAAGGGATTATAGTTAATTTTTATTTGGGTGAGATAATAGTATTGTGGTTATATTAAAAGAGTCCTTAACTTTTAGAAATGCATATTGAAATATTTATGGGTGAACTGATTTGATGTCTGTGATTTGTTTTCAAATAATCCTGGGGGAAGGGTAGTGGTTATAGAAGAAATAAGACCAGCTATGCACTGATAGTTGTTAGAACTATGTGATAGGTACATGGATTTTTTAAAAATATATTTGAAATATAGTTTTAAAGTTTTACCAAATAAGTAAACCCAAGCCACTTCAATATTTTCCTAATATATTCTCCCAAAGGAGGCTCTTCAATGTCAGAAAGAATGAATGTCCCCTCACAAGTAGGGCACAGATGAGGTCAGAGAAAGAACTCAGAGGGGAGGGTGAAACCCAGGGCCATCATGGGGACCCTAGTCCTCTTTCAAACGGATGCTGCTTACTGTGGGAGCCTCTGTCTTGTGTTTTTAAACCAGACTGTTCCCGGGACTTCCCTGGTGGCGCAGTGGTTAAGAATCCGCCTGCCAATGCAGGAGACACGGGTTCGAGCCCTGGTCCAGGAAGATCCCACATGCCACAGAGTAACTAAGCCCGTGCACCACAACTACTGAGCCTGCACTCTAGAGCCCGCAAGCCACAACTACTGAGCCTACGTGCCACAACTACTGAAGCCTGCATGCTCTAGGGTGCACGTGCCGCAACTACTGAGCCCACATGCTGCAATTACTGAAGCCTGGGCTCCTAGAGCCCGTGGTCTGCAACAAGAGAAACCACCACAATGAGAAGCCCGTGCGCAGCAACGAAGACCCAATGCAGCCTAAATAAATAAATAAACAAACAAACAAACCAGACTGTTCCCTGTTGGATGGGAGAAGAAAATAGTATATCTGGGCAGCTCCCCGATTCAACCCAGGTTAAGAAATAGGGTTTGAAAAGGCTAGTGGGTTGGACCCAGTGCAGAGGGAGGTGGTGGAATTAGATGTCTCTTTTTGTGAGGCTTTGTTGAGGTTCAGGTTCAAGATCAGAGATCAAGGATGGGGCTGGAGGGATGGGTGCTTCACTAAGGTGGGTGTGCTCCACTGAGACCTAACGGGCTTCAAGAACAGGCTCTCCTGGCCTTCATACCTTCATCCTCAGCTCTCCAGTTACCCTCTGGGATGGAGCCAGAGGTCCTGACCCATCTCTCCCCACTGTCACCCTCATGTAGCCCCATCCGGAAGCCCATCTCTTTCCCACCCCATTCTTCTTTCCTCCCCATCTAATTCTGTGGCCCATTTTCATCCCCTCCCTCCTTGAGCCCCCTCCTCATCTCCATTCTCTGTCCTCTGCCCTACCAGATACCCCAGTTCAGGGTCCAAGAGAAGGACAGCTTTTATGTGGCTTGTAAAATTCTATTATATCTGTATTCAAAACCTAGCAGCTGAGAAACACTGGTAATAAGCATGTTATTAAGCGTGTAAATACACTTCCACTCCAGGGCCTCCAAGGGGCGGGGGCCGGATCCTCAGCCCGGGTGTCTCCCCTGCATGTAAGTCCTTTCCCACCTGGCCTCCACCCCAGACTTGGACCTTGTGCCGAGGCTCAGGCCTCCTCCTGTCTCCAACCACCGTCATCCTGCAGATCTCAGACTCTTGGAGAAAGGGGGCGGGGGAGAGGGCCGAAGAAAAAAAACATTAGGAAAAAACTCCCACCCAGAGAGCATTCTTTCTGCAGCACTCAGGAAAAAGGATGTCTCACAGGGGAC
Organism: Balaenoptera borealis; assembly: GCF_965194805.1. NCBI lineage: Eukaryota > Metazoa > Chordata > Mammalia > Artiodactyla > Balaenopteridae > Balaenoptera > Balaenoptera borealis. The sequence goes on from NC_138874.1 coordinate 90,810,471, forward strand.
GGGAAGGCGAAATTTTTTCACATCCAAATGGATTGCAATTTCCTTCCATTTAGCACCTGAAGGTAATTAGCTCGAAGAGACTGCCGAGTGCGAAACACGTTCACGGAACATTAACTCTCACACATTCTCCAGTTGCAGGGAATTAATAGGAAAGATTAAAGTTTAAAGAGAGCAAAATGCCATTACCTCGCCAGCCACCTCTCTCTGAGGCAGTATCCAGCCCCCGAAAACCTTCGGCCAGTGCTGGGGCCGGGGCTCAGGCCTCTGCCGGCAGCCTGGCTGGCTAGGGCATCTGGGTGTGCCTCGTGAAGAGCGCTAGCATGTGCTGATGTGCACACGTGTGCAAAACAGGTCAGCTCTGACCCTTCCCAAGGCCAGCTCAGCGCCCCCTCCCGTCACCGTGAAGCTTGGGGTGGGCTGTGATCTCTTACCGGCTGACACCTGGCATTGGTGTGTGTCGAGGCCCTGAGTCGGGGTGGGGGTCCTAGGAAGGGTCATTGGCATGGGGTGCCCTGTGATTTTGGCATAAAGGGTGAGATCTGCCAGCTCGGTTGGCAGTAGAGAGACGGAGGGTGTCCCTCCTGCCTTGCGTGTGTCCAGAAGCACTTGGGTGAGGTGATGGAGGGAGTTGCCTCCATTCTTGTGAGGCAGCCAGGACCCACAGATATACGTGTGCACAAACACACAGGTCCCCACTGTCATACACAGATGGCCTTTGTCACTCTGCTTTTCTCAAAGTTTATGTAGGCTTCAAATTCTAAAGCTTTCTATGTTGCTTCAGTATTTTAGGAAAAGATGAGAGACAGAGAGAGGGAGAGAGAGAGTGAGGGAGAGAGAGAGAGTGAGGGAGAGAGAGAGGGGCAGAGGCAGGCAGGAGAGAGAGAGTGCGAGATGAAATTGAGACATGGAAGAATTTATTGCCCAGAAAATTCCATTCTGCTATCTGATTCAAAAAGTCCAGTCCCCCCAGCTTCGGAAAATCTATTTTCCACATTTTAATACCCTGCAGAACAGTCCTCATAACTCATCCGAGTGTGTTAAGCACAGTTTTATTAGATCTGAAACAAATTTTGGTGGGGAGATACTATAGGTCATTAACCATGGAGTAATTTTATCCTTGTTTCCCTAATGATGCCATAATGGCGAGCGAATTTCTTAACTAAAGACCAAAGAACATTTTGAAGGTCAGTTTCATCTGTGAGCTCCTTCAAGCGCTTCTCAGAGAAGATTGGAAAACTCGCCGATTTTTTGAAGAGTCATTAATAATGTGAAAGCTGAAAGCACCCTACATTTGCGTTCCTGCTTTTTACCTTTTAATTTTATATCGTCCCCGCTCAGAGCCCCGCTCCCACTCCTTCACCCTCCTCCGGACCTCCCGCCCGCCTACCCGCGCCGCACAGGGAGCAAGGCTGCCCGGTCCCGGCTAGCGGGCTGGCTGTGAGAGGCAGACGGGGGCGCAGCAGCTGGAGAGGCCTGAGACACCCCTCTGGCCAGGGCACCCCACTGAGACGGGTGGCCTTTGCTGTATTCCCAGGGTGCTGTGCACTGTGTGAGGCTATTATAGGCATGGGGCGTGTGCGCACGTGTGTGTGCATGTGTGCAAATGTGCGGCGTAGGGGACTAAGGTCCCCGGATTGCGTGCTGGCTGTGCACACGCATGCTGGGGACCACTGGGGCCTTAGTAGTCTCTGTAGGCGGGTGCCCCCTGTTGGAGGTAGGCTGGGAAAGGGGACTGAAAGCCAACACTGGGTTCAGTGGCGCCAGTGGTGGGTCAGCTGGGGGAGTTGTGGTCTGTTGATGGGTTGGCGGGGGCAGTTTCCCAACAGGGATGGACACACGAGGAGTGCCTGTGTTTGCACATGAGCCTGTAAGTCCTGAGGGTGGTGAAGTCATCAAGGCAAGAGTCCCAAGGCCCCTCCCACTAGTAAATCTCTAGACACCAGAGACAGCAACCATGGTCTGGGCCAACCCTCCTCACTCCTTGGTCTACTCACCCCCTTGTTCCCCAGGCCTTGGGCCCCTCATTCACCCCCTTTACTTGTCTCCTAATCCCCAGTCCCTGGCTCTTCGGACCCCCCGCCCAGTTCCACTATTCCACCCACCTCCTCACCCAGCTGATGGCTGTCATTGCAGGGTGCCCAGCCAGAAGCTGAGGTGGGACAGCACTTCTCTGTGTGAGAGGGTTTGGGGAGGAGGGGGCGGTGTGGTGACACTCCATGCTCCCAGATGTGGTGGCAGCGATAATTCCAATTTTATGCCTTTGTTATGGCTTTAATCACTTTCTTTATGCATTTTGTTCCAGCGATCAGGGAGAGACACCTGATAGGCAAAGAGGATACCAGGGGAACCATTTTTATTTGGAATGTGGTGAGAAGTCTAATTAGAATCTGAATTTTGCTGAGCCTTGAAATGGCCAGCACTTTATCCTGATCGCCTTAGATATTGTTTCGAGTCAATCATCTGTCATGGTGTGGCAGGAGAGCCTCTCCCTTCACACCACGCTCCCTCCCACTGCAGGCCCAGCCGGGGCACACTGTGGGGAGGGGAGGCTGGGGCCCCCCCCTCTCACAGGGGCAGGTGCCTCCTCCTGGGGATGGGGAAGGCGACTATTTTCTACGGCTCCTCCTCCCCCGGTGAGGTCTGTCTTTGCTGTGATGCTGAGTTTGAGCTCATAGGGAGAAGGGGGGTTTGCAGGATGAGGGTGTTGAGGGCCTATATCAGAATTAGGAAATACTAAGGTGAGGCCAGGCTAGTCTGGGGTATCTCCTAAGTGCTCCCACCTCTCCATCAATGATCCACGGGGACTCTCATCTCTTCGCTGTCCCCTGGACATGCTGTATCTCTCCCACCTGCTAGCCATACCTCGGATTCACCACTCCCACTGCAGCATTTGCCACACGCTCAGCTCCATTTCTCTGATTCTCCTTACTCCATTCCCACACCTGGAATGCTGCTCCTGTTTGTTCTTCCTGCTTAGAACTTGTGCCACCTGTCAAGTCCCCAGACTGGTTTCGCCTCCTCCAGAAAGCCTTCCCTGACTACCTGACCCACAGTGACTGAGCTCCCTGAGAGGTGGACAGTTACCGCATGAGCCCCCATCCTGTGATGGCCTTGCAAACTGCAGATGCTCGCTCCGACTGGATCTCCAGTCCATTTATCTTCCTCCTGCCTTTAAATGGCTCCCTATCTCTTTTTAACTGTTTTGTGTGTTCGTGTGTGTGTGTGTGTGTGTGTCCTAAATCCACTCAACCCCTCTTTGAACATGGTAAAATGTAAAGTAGTAATAAATATTGCCCTTAATGGCACCTTCATCTCCTGAACCACACCGTGAGCTCCCCAAACTCTGACCATTTCTTCCCTGTCTCCTGCTTTTTCCACTAACTTTGAATACACAGGACCAGGCACACAGTGGGGAGCTGTACATCGCCTTCAAAAGTTACAGATTCACTGAGGCTTTCTGCCTCCTGCTTCCCCTCGCCTATCTCCCCCCAGTACCTACCTACCTACATACCTACCGCATGGTAGATGTAGGCATTGCTGGGGGATGATTAATATCCAAAGTAAGTGCTGTTTCTGGCAGCGAGGAGGAGAAGCTGCCCTATGAATATGTCTCCATGGGATGTGGCCTGGATGGCTGGTGACCCCTTGGAGGGTTAGGGATCCACATATGGTCATTGTCAGTCCTTTTTAGATGGCTGGGGTACTCAATGCTCCCTCTGGCCAGTTAGTGTGCCCCATATGGCAGAGTGTCCGCACTGATGGGCAACATCGCTATGAGCCTCCTGGATGGTCACTGCCCTCTAGAGATTGTCCTTGTGGTGAGGGTGCCTTATGGATGGTCCAAGGGGCAGTGTGGCCAGACCCCCTATGGAGAGATACAGACTCAGGGGTCCCTGAATACCCTTCTCAACCTGCTCACCCCTCATCTCTATCTGGACCTAACTTTGCATGCAACCCTGACTCGTTTTGTTCCTAGATGGTCTCTCTCTGCTTGCACCTCAGTTCTCCCTGGTCCCTGAGCTCTTGATGAGGAGTGGAGATGGCACCAACCACAGTCTAACAAGTCAAGGGGCCTGTGGCCAGGAACTGAGAGTGGTTCTCTGGAGTGCATTGCCGGAACTCTAGTCCTTTCTCCCTCCCAGCAGCCCGCATCTAGAAGGCATGGCTATTGGCACCACACTGATGAATGGGGAGTGAAGAGATGCAGGGAGATGGGGGAGGGGGGAGGGGATCCAGAATTGGGAGGTTCTTATTTATAGGGAAAGGCAGGACAGTGGCTGGAGGGACTTAGGAGCAAGCTTCCTAGGGGGAAATTGCAATCTGCCATTGACATCTAGGTATATATTAATATATCAGATGGTGTGTGTGCGCGCGTGTGTGTTGTGTCTGATGGAGGGTCAGTAGGTGAGGGACTGGTTGGGGGGACCCCCGTAGGGAAGAAGCAGGGCCCTGGTGCACTCGGTCTGCCGATGCAGAAGGGTGGGAGTGTGAGGGTGACTCATTCTCCGGCTGCCCTTTCCCCATCTACACTTGGGGGGAGTTGCAGCTCCTGGTCCAGGGAGCACATGTGCTGGGTGGGGGGGTGGAAGGTGGGAGGACAGAGGTATCAAAGCTGGCAAAGGCCTGGCCTCTTCCTATCTCAGACTCCCTCAAGGCACTGCCCTCTCTCTATATCCAGAGCCAGGCTGCAACGGGGGTAGATGAAAAGGAGAAACTGTTGGATGAAAAGAAATTCAAAAAAAAAAGTAAGTGAAATATTCAAACTGGAAAGTGATATTATAGAAACTGCAGCCCACGGCTCAGTGCATTCAAATTTATTCAAACTCGGCGCCTGACAGTGATGGATGCGGCAGCTTTTCCCACAATATGGAGAAGGCGCAGGGGCATTTAGGACTGCAGGTCCCCTCCGGGAGGGTGGGGGTCCACACCACCTCCCATGCCTTGCTCTTCCTAAATGGAAAGCAAGGTTCTGAGTCCTGCCCCTCTGCTTTACCGAGTCCCAGCCGCTTCCTGTACCCCACAGTCCTGGGGCTCCTGGGGGACCTGGGCATCACCAGCTCAAGTGCTTGGGGTATGGCCCAGGACAGAGGTAGCAGGCCATGGACCAGGGCGATCTCCAATGGCAAGGAAGAGGATGGCCAAGCCTGTCCAGGGGACAACTGGACAAGGGGGTCACCTATATCAGAGAGAAGAGCACAGTGGTGTAGGTTTGCAGCCAAATAAATAGCATGAACCCAACAACCCCCAAGTGTGCTGAGACCTGACGGTCTCGGGGATCCTGAGTCAGGGAGCAGTCCAAGCCCCACTTTCCTCTCCAGGCCAGATTGGCAGTTGTTCCACGCAGGACAAAAGACAGCCTCTGGGGAAACCTCAAGTCCGGGGGCTTGGTCTGCCCAGTGGATAGGTGATAAAGCGTCCCTGAATGCCATGCCGTGGAGTATCCCCTGCACCCAGGAACATCCTCCAGCCTCCACTCCACCAACGCTTCTCCCCACAAGGTTGCCCATGGCCTCTTGTCCAGTGTCCTGACCAACAGACCCCACTGCTGATTCCCAGGCCCCGCCCCATGAGAACCCTTGGACTACTGCTCACTCTGGGAAACTCACTCATCTCTCCGCCCCCTTGCCCATCGCATTCTCCTGCTTCTCCCATGTCTCTAACACACCTTCTCTGTCTCTTTTGCTTTCTACATCCTCCCCCAAATATGGCTACAGTGTAAAACTCAAATTCCAGCCCTCCACTCCCTCCTACGCTGTCTCAGGAGACCTCATCCACCCCCTGCAAGTGATGGAGACATTGACCTCTAATTCCAATCTTCTCTTGAGATCCAAGCCCACAATCCAGGCAGTGTGGGGCTAATATGTTGAAAAGCATATGTGTCTTCTAAAACTCATACATCTCTCCTAAAGTCAGCAACAACTTGTGACTCCCTATTTTGTTAGGAGTCACACGCACACCCCATTGACCCTCACAGGAACCTTGGAGCCTCTAGCTCCTCCCCCATCCTCATCTCTATCTTCAGTCAGCTTACAAATTCAGAGATACCTCCTGATATCTTTTGCACCCATATTGGCTCACCATCACCACTGGCCCCAGGAAGACCCTTGTCACAGCTCTCCTGGATCTCTTCAATTCAACCAATAAACTGTAATGGAGCCCCTACCATGCACCAGGTGAGGCATCTTCCTCCGAATGGGGCTGTCTGCCTTTAAGTTCTGCATCTCGTTGTTCTACACACTACTGCCAGATTAACTTTTCTAAAGCCCAGCTCTGATCATGTCACTCCCCTGCTCAAAAACCTTCAATGGCTCCCCATTGCCTACTAAATAAAGAACAAACTCCTTACTCGGATGTTCACGGCCCTTTGTGATCTGACCCCTACCTACTCCTTCTCCAAACCTTCCCATTACTTTCCTTCACACTCATATTTGGACTCTAAGGGGTTCCCCTGCACATTCCCCACCTAGTGATTTCCGACCTCTGTGCACTGGTTCATGCTATTCCTCTGCCTGTGATGCTCTCCTTCTGGAATGGCATCACCCTCCAACACCCCGACTTATCTCTGCCCATCAATATTCTAATCCTTTGCAAGACTGGATTCAAGTAAATCTATTTTGAATAGTCCCTGTAAAATGCTTAGCAAGGTGCCTGCTAGCTGTTATTATTGTTTTTATTACTTTTTTTAATGATTATTCCCCATGATGACCAGAAGTGCTTTCTCTTCCCTGTGAACCTTCTAGTTCTCTCTATGGCTATCCGGGCTCCTATCATAGCTTTCCTGATACTACTATTATTTTTTTTAATATTTATTTATTTATTTGGTTGTGCCGGGTCTTATTTATTTATTTATTTATTTATTTATTTATTTTTATATTTATTTTTGGCTGTGTTGGGTCTTCGTTTCTGTGCGAGGGCTTTCTCTAGTTGCGGCAAGCGGGGGCCACTCTTCATCGCGGTGCGCGGGCCTCTTCACTATCGTGGCCTCTCTTGTTGCGGAGCACAGGCTCCAGACGTGCAGGCTCAGTAGCTGTGGCTCACGGGCCTAGTTGCTCCGCGGCATGTGGGATCTTCCCAGACCAGGGCTCGAACCCGTGTCCCCTGCATTAGCAGGCAGATTCTCAACCACTGCGCCACCAGGGAAGCCCCCTGATACTATTATTACTAGTATGTCTGCCCAGCAGCTCTCCTGGACTATAAACTTCTTGAGAGCCAGGACTAAGTAACATTCATATGTGTCCTCCTCACCTCTAGCCCAGGGGACTCAGTCAACACTTGTGGAATAAACGAATGAATGAGTGAACAAATGAACCAATACAGCAAAACTAGCTAGGACGTGGCTGTGTGACACAGACTTGGCTCTTCTGAGCCTCCTGTTCTGGATGGTGACCACCTAAGAGTTCCCGGTCATTACTCCCAACCCTCCTGACATGTGTCCAGGTGAGCTGGGACATGCGTGTGCAGGCTGTATGACAGGTGTGTCATTGCTCCAGAGCGAGAGGGGAGTGTGGCAGAGTTCAGCCTTCCCAACTCATCAATCAAAGGGCACTTACTGACAGCTTCTGAGAACTGGGCTCTGGGCTCTGCTGGGTGGGGGGGATGAGTGGGGGATGAGAGCTACCCTCTGGGGGTTCACAGTCCACTTGCTCCTTCACTCCTCCTGTGACTCTCATGCCACAGGAACTCAAAGGGCTCCGTCAGTGGCTGCGGACAGGGATGGGCACACTGATGTGTGGGGCGAGCCCTTTTCTCCAAGTGACCCTGAAATGCTCCATAATCCAGAAATGGCTCTTTTTTTCTTTTTTTTTTTTTTAATTCATTTATTTAATTTTTGGCTGCATTGGGTCTTCACTGCTACACGCGGGTTTTCTCTAGTTGCTGAGAGCGGGGACTACTCTTCGTTGTGGTGTGCGAGCTTCTCATTGCGGTGGCTTCTCTGGTTGTGGAGCACGGGCTCTAGGTGCGCAGGCTTCAGTAGTTGTGGCACATGGGCTTCAGCAGTTGTGGCTCGCAGGCTCTAGAGCGCAGGCTCAGTAGTTGTGGCGCACGGGCTGTGTTGCTCCGCAGCGTGTGGGACCTTCCCAGACAGGGCTCGAACCCGTGTCCCCTGCATTGGCAGGTGGATTCTTAACCACTGCACCACCAGGGAAGCCCCAGAAATGGCTCTTTTATCCTTTTGGTTTAGATCTTACTGCCGTATCCAGACTGGAGCCCCCCTGGGAGGTCTGTTGCCTTCTGCAGAATTCTCCACTACAGAGCCCAGAACCCCACAGATTAAAGCTGCTGAATAGACAGGTGGATGGATGTCGTGAATAGTCAACGAAATAAATGAGAAAATGAGCAACTAACTAGACACGTGGATGAACAAAGTGCGGGGCAGATGGGCACACTCTCAGCATTTACTGAGCACCTACTAAGTACCAGGCACTGTGCGAAATCCTTCACCTGCACTGACTCATTCAGTCTTCCCGTGGGCCCTAGGAGTAGGAACTATTATGATTCCATTGAGGAAGAGGAAACTGGGGCTCAGGGCTTGAAATAACTTGTGTGAGATCACCCAGCTTATCAATGACAGAACCGTGGTTCCCTGCGCTAAACTCTTCACCTCCTTGAGTGACCTCCCTGCCAGGGTCATCAACTCCCTCTCCATCCCTCCAGCCCTCTGGGGAGCGGGGTAGATTAAGCCGACTCTGGGGCAAGAGGTTCACAGATGGGTGGGGAGTATTGTAAAGTCCCTGTCCCATCTCAGGCACTGGTAGGGGACCTCTGGGCTCTGGGTTTTCACTCCTTTTTTGGATCCCCCTTGCGGACAAGGCTAAGTTCAGAAGAGGCACAGCTGAGGAGCCTCTGTTTCCCAAAAGGGGGTCTTCCCAGGCCTCCCTTCACCCCTCCTTCGTTTGAGAAGGGAGTGACAGCCTCTCCAGAAGGGTCCCCGTGCTGGGGGGCGCCTACTCCGCCGGCCCCCGCCCCTCCCGGCGCGCGTCCCTCCCCACCCAGCCAGATACAAACAAGCGCGCTAAACTCCGGGAGATTTACAGCGGGCGGCTGGGCGGCGGGGCCCCCGGCCGCCGGTGAGATATCTCCAAACAGCGCACTAACCACTTTCCATTTTATACCTCACCAGCTTTATAGCATCTTAAGGATTTCTGTGCACGGCTGGCTTCCCGCCCAGGGAAAAAACCCAGCCTTGTAAATAAATACTAAATATATATGAACAGAGACGACAGCGAGAGAAGCGAAGAGGGGGAAGGGGTGGGGGTGGGGGAAGCAGCCCAGGGCCGGCCACCGAGGGGAAGGAGGGGGGCAGGGAAATATTGGGGTGTCCGAGACAAAGGCGACTGGGAAAAAGCAGTTGGCAGGAAGAGTGAGGGAAACTGAGACAGCACCAGAGATGGAGGCAGAGAGAAACAGAGATGGGGGCTGGATGGAACCCGCCTGCTGTGTGTGTGTGTCTGTGTGTGTGTGTGTGTGTGTGTGTGTGTGTGTGTAGGGAGGACTCGCTTAAAGCTTGGGGAGAAAGTGAAGCCACTTCCAACCCTGTCTCCCCTTCTCCGCATAATTTCTGAAGGGACTGGGACCCAGGGAGGGGCTACCCCTGCTGTGTGTGTGTATGTGTGTGTGTATGTGTCTGTGTGTGTGTGTGACGATTTGTATGTAGTGTGTGTGTGTGACAGGAGTATGTCATGATGTGCTCCAAGGAAAGAATTTGTGTGTGTGCGCACGTATGTGTGTGCAGGTGTGTGTTTGGGGTATGTGGAGTGGGTAGGACTGTGCCAGGTGAGTACTGGGGCCTCGGTAGGCGGTGGGCGAGTGGGCGGAATGTCTGTGGTGTGGTCAGGGTCGGGGGTGGGTTAGGATACCTTGGGAGGTGAGGAGGCAGGTGAGTTCTGAGAACGTACGCAGCTTTGGGGCTCAGTTGTGGAGGGCTGAGCGAGGCATATGTGATCAGATGCATTTGGGTATCTTGGGGTGGGTGAGGGTCTCGGGGAGGAGAGTAATGGGCTCAGGTAAGGCAGGACAGGCCTTCAAAGGAGTATGTGTTGTATGAGAAAGCAAGTGTCCATTTGTATGCTGGGGCCTGTCATGGGTGAGTTTTGAGGTGCTACCAGGTGGTCACACCACCTCCTCCCTATCCTCCCTCCCTGAGTCTTTCTAGAGGTCTGGGACCTTCTCTGCAGTGGCCACTAGGAAGAGGGTACCCTGTGCCAACTGAAGCCCCCATACTACCCCAGTCCTCCGCTCTCAGGTCTCTGGACAGGAGCCAGAGTCGAATTGGGGGGCAGGAGGAACCCTCCTCTCCCCTCTCAGGGGACCCAGCCATCCCTTCTCCTTCCCCCCTTGTCTTCGATATTAAGTATTCAAACCTCATTTACATCCTTATTTTTCAATTTGCTGCCACAGTAGTTTAATTTATTCGATATAATTTCTTTTTCTGAGGGGACATTAATCATTGCCCTGTGCTTTTGGGCGCCTGTGGGATCTCCGCATGTGTATGTATGTGCACGTATGCATCTGTGTGAGTTGAGGGGGGGGCGCTGCGTGTATCTGTGAGTGTGCATCTGCATCTGTGTGTGTCTGTGCCCATGCACACTTGTGTCTGTGTGTGAGATGTGAGTTTGTCCAGTATGTGAGTATGTGTGTGTGTATGATAGTGTGGGTCTCTGTGAGAGGGTTTTATGAGTGAGAGAGTTGGGGTGGGTGAGTGCGTGTAGGAGGGATCAGGTCCTCTTCTTCAGAACCCTCCTGGCCCTTCCCAGGATGTCAACAAGGAGGGGAAGTGGGCAGAGTAATTGGGAGACAGGAGACCCAGGTCACGCCAGGTCTGGGCTTCCTGGAGCTGAACAGCTGGGTTCAAGGACTGTCCCCATCCTGGGGCACCCTCAAGGTGGGGTCCTTCCAGTCCCCTCTGCCAGTTCTCCTCTCCTGAGAGTGTGTGCTGGACAGCGGTAGGTGTAATGTTCTAGAATCCATGGTCTCTCAAGAAAGAGAGAGGCTGTGAGGGGGTGGGGGGAGACAGACACAGAGCAGAGCAAGACCGGCCGTGGCAGGGGAGGAAAGAAAGAGGGGAAAGAGACCTGGAGGATGATGGAGAGAGGAGCGGGAGAGAGGGAGAAGTGAGCAAGCGGCAGTGTCTCAGCCCATAAAGTCCCCGGAATGGGA